>NC_134711.1:208451604-213451604 GCF_049634645.1 Pelodiscus sinensis
AGGTGTCTGATTCAAGCTTTCAATGAAAGTAAATTTCTTGTAACAAGTGGTGTTGAACTTCCTCTCACACTATCAGTCTTGTTGTATATTTTATAGGAAGTGGGCCCTTTATGGCCTATGTGGTGGTAGTGGTCTCTGTGTCTGTGTCTCATTTGTTTTGTGGTCCCCATAGACGGGCCAGAGGTTCTCACCAACAGATCTTTCTTCCCAGATCCCTGAAAAGGTGCCACGACTGAGAGGGAATTTATCTTAATGGTTCCCTCTGAAGGCTAGTGATGGGACACTCCATTTGTGGTCTCTCAGGTGGACCAAAGCTGATGAACAAATGCTAACTATCCATTGAACAGAACTGTCCTCTAGATTAGGGATGTTAAATATTGGTTAATTGAATAGTCGAGTAACCTCATGGCATTTTATCAGTTAGTCGACTATTCGATAGTCCCCAGGGGTGGGGCCGGCAGCCACTGTATCAGAGGCAGCAGCATGGGGTGACTGGTGGGAGCTGGTCCATGAGGGGAGCCAGTTTAAAAACCAGCTCCCCTCGCAGAATGGCTTCCTGTTGCCTTGTGCTGCTGCTTCTGAGAGAGGGGCAGCAGTCCTTGTCGAGGCGGTGTTGGAGCTCTTGGACTCGGTGCAAGCCAGAACTGAGCTAGGCTGCCTGCCTGCCTGGCTCTTAATATGCTTTGAAATGCAGAGCTGAAATGGGTGTAGGTCCCGGACCCAGCGTGTGCCAGGACGGAGGCAGGCTGCCTGCCCGCTTGGCTCCTAATACATTTTCAATTCAGAGCCACAGCAGGGGGTAGGTCCCAGACATGATGCAAGCCAGGACTGAGCCAGGCTGTTGGCCAGCCTCCTAAAAATGTACTGGCGGGGAGAGGGAAATGCATGTAGTCTATAGCATTAACCTATAAGCTTTTGCTTATTGGTTAATTGGTTAATTCACAATACTATTACCTCCAGGGCTGGCTTTAACAAGCGCGGGGCCTGATTCCGGGGGCGGGGCCCCGCATGCTTGGGAGCCTGTGCATGCGCTGCGCATCCGGGGGGACACTGCGCATGCGCTGCGCGCAGCCCCCTTAGGCGCTGGGCCCCATTCCAGGGAATCAGCCGAATCAGTCTAAAGCCTGCCTTGATTACATCCCTACTCTAGATTTCAGTCTCTGGTGCAGAAGGAGCATTATTTTGTTTGACAAATTCACTGTTATACATTAAAATGGTTTCTTGCTCTTTATGAGTATTTACTGTGGTAAAAGGCTGTGATGTCTGAATCTTGGTAGGACTGGAAATCTTTATTAGTGTGAGAAACTGTTTTTTGTTTTGATTAAAGGTCTCCAGGACGTTCACAAATTTAAGATGTTTTGTGGCCTTTAGCTCTTGACCAAAAGCAACCCTATCATCTAGCAACAGCTAAATGATATCTCTTTGTGTTAATGTAACTCTAGGTGTGTGGGTTGAATTAAGAAACTAGAAAATATTAGGCAATATGTGTACTTAAGTAGAGACACCTCTCCGTGTGTGTATATGTGCATCACACTTCTTTGAGTTGGGGAAGAGAAACAATAGTCTCTTACCCAGCCTAGTTTAATATAATGTTCGATCTCTTTATAGGTTAGGTGGAATGTTATTGGGATCATCTCACAATCTGTGGTGGTGTTGCCATCTTTTCTGAGCCAGTGGGGGTTTGCTCACCTTCATTTTACATCTGTAATTGATATTTAGCTCAAGATGGCCACCTGGGCTTTACATTTTGTAATCTCAATTAACACTTCTTCAGTGGTGCAGTTAAAAAGAGGTGCGGTCAGAGTATGGCCCCTGATCAAGCTGGGTTTCTTGGGTTAAGACAGGAGACTTTCCTCCTCCCTGTCCCAACTTTACCCAGACCTGGCTCCTGAAAGAAGCAGCCAGTAACAGCAAGGTATTGCCCCCTGCTGAGCCCTGATTGACTTTTGCCTGCTTCTAGCCTTTCTAGATGATGGAGGACCAGTTCTTGTTTGTTCTGCAAGTAGCTGGTGCTCTTGGATGGCCTCTTCAGGTAGCTCTTGGAGGGATGAACTGACTTCCCTTTTTCTCGAAAAGGCCATCTGAGGATAGTGTCACGGTAAAATGGCTTCCAGCAGGGAGCAGTAATACACGATTACTAGTATAATAGTATATATTCCTTTTATCTGTGTCAGTTGCCATACTCCTTGACAGTTCACTCTGTATGCTGTGTAAGAGATCATGAGAGTTGTCTGTACGGAAAGGAAATTCATGTAGGTGTTTCTGTTCCTGCTGCTTCAACTTCTTAAGGGGTAAATGTTCAACAGAATGTCCTTGGAGTATGATTTCCCATCAAAGGAGATGTGGCTTCTTGAATGCATTTCTGACATCCCCTCTTCTTTTGATATCTGGTAGAAAAGCCTCTAGAGATAAGAATGTATTGAATGCTATTATAGCGCGCCAAAAACAAACGAAAATTTCCCTCTACCATTGAGTATTGTCTTACTAGTAGCAGAAAAATTATTTCTTTCTATATGGCTTGCCTCTGATATTGGCTTTTTTAAAAAAAATATATTGCCATGGTAAATCAAATATTAAGATACAGTAGACTTCCAACAATCTGGCACCTTTGGGACCTAGGTGGTGCCGGATTATCGGATATGCCGGAGTACCAGGAGGTACTATAAGGAGGCATATTCCCAACCCAATCCCCCTCCCCATTTTATGCTCGGGTCCTGGAGCTGCCGGTACAGCCATGCGTCTCCCTTCAGGCGCTGGGGCGCACGTGCTGAGCGGCCGGCTTTTCAATGAGCTGTCCGGGACGCCGTGCGTGACCCAATCCCTCTCCCCTCCCCTTCCCCAGAGCCAAACACCTCCCCTCCCTGCTGTCACCTAATCCCCTTTCTCCCCCAACCTTATGTCCGGGTCCTGAAGCAGCTGCCTGTGGTCAGTGGCCAGCTGCTAGTATGTTTAGGCTGGATGCTGTGTGCACTGGAGACCGTGAATGGAACAGCGCGGGCTGTGAGTGCACATACAGCTCACAGCGGCCCAGCCATGAGAGCGGCTGACCTGAGCAATTCCGGGTTCCAGTTGATGCCGGACTATCAGGAGTGCCGGACAGCTGGATGTTGGACTATTGGAGTTTTACTGTATTTAGAGAAAAAAGATTTGTCCATTCCCTACTAGAGAAATGTAGTGGAGTGATGCAAGAGGCTCTAACAAGAAGTAATGGGATGAGTTTACCAAAGTAAAATTACAAAAACTTCCTGATGGTCAGGGCTGAACAAATAATGCAGTCTACTCGCACGTGGTGAGTAGACTGCAACCTGGAAGAGCCGGGTTCGGGTGATTTGCGCATGTGCAAATTGCTGGACAGCGCGGCTGGCAAGCAGGGCTCGCCGCGGTTCGGTGAGTCCTGCTGATGGTGATATATTAGATTATGGTTGTATTTCCTGAGGGAAGTGGTGAAAGCTGAGGTTTTTAAAATAAGATTGGACAAAGTGCCAGGAAATTTACTGTGGATCTCAATTCCACACTGACCGAGGGTAGAGCTCAGTAATGTTTCAGGGAGTGGAGGGAGAAACTTTCCCCATTTCTAATAGAGCTTATTACTGCCATTATGAATTCCCTAGGCCTGAGAGAGAGAGAGAGAGAGACACGGCCTAGATTACAAATATTTGTATTTATAATGTGAGAATCTGAGGGGTTTGTATTTGTGGGACTTTTATTCTTCTGGGAAAATAATAAGGCATACTCCCTCGCATGATTGTAGTGGAGCAGGAACAAGTTTGTGTTTGTTTGCTGACATTTGGTGCAATTGTAATATTTGAATTTCATGTCTTCTTAGGCACATCTTGCAAGTGAACATCAAGTTTTCCTCCTTAGTGAAATCCTAAGAGTATAAGCACATAGCAGAGCATTGCGAGGCTGAGCTTTGCATTTCTGAATCAAGCATTACTTACAGAGAGATTGTTATAGTGAAATTTAGCATCATGCAGAAAATGTAATCAGTGCTTTTGGGGGAAGCAATGATTTGTCTGGCAAACTGGGTTGGTTTTGAATGGTTTTGAACACCATTTCAGAATAGTACTGAAATAAGATAAGTATTTATAAAAATAACATGAAAAAAAGCTATGATCTTTTCCCAGAAATGGATACCAGTTTGTAATGCTGAAATCTGAATAGGTACTTGTGCAGTGACACACATTTTATTTTTGTTAATGAAAGATCAAATAAAATAAATGGATACAAATTGCTGCCTGTCAACCAATCATAAAGGGCTTCTCAAAGGATCTGTCCCCAGCAATACTTGTGACAGCAGCATATCGGTGTTTTTGAAGTCGTTAGGTTAATCGGATGCTATTCCTGTTGCTCAGCAGCTGTTATCAGGTTGTGTTGGTTTTTCTTTTTCATCTCTGAAGACATGAAAACTTTAATCAACCTAACAAAATAAATACTTTTGCCTAACTCTCTGCAACATGTGGTTGTTTCTTTTCTAGTGGAGGCGATAGTGGAGTTTGACTACAAGGCTCAACACGATGATGAGCTGACAATCACAGTTGGTGACATAATCACCAATATCAAGAAAGAAGCTGGAGGATGGTGGGAAGGACAGCTCAAAGGCAGAAGAGGTTTGTTCCCTGACAACTTTGTAAGAGTGAGTACAAAGTGAAATAGTTCTTGCATATTGTACTTATTAGCTTCTATCATTGTTTGATTTAAAAGCAGTCTTTTATCATGCTACTATTTATATTTTTGAATCATATGCATTACAAATGCATTTGTGTGTGTCTAGTTTAGTTATGATATCATTAAAACAAAGACAAATAAACACACCTTATTCTCTGCTCTTCAGAGGTTATTGCTGCACAGTGGTCTGAAAAACTCAGTTCCTTGTAGGGATGTCCAAGGTTAATCGGTAAGCACCACCATTCCTGAGTGATGCTTACTGGTTACCTGGCAGCCTGTGGGGGTGGAGAGGGGGGGAGCTGCTCCAGCCTGGCCAAGCCCACTGCGCAATGCTCCTGCAGCCCTCTGCCTGCTGAGCCCAGCCTGGCTGAAGCAGCCCACGGTGCAGCAGGCCTGTTCAGCCTGGAACAGCCGCTCCCTCCTCTCTCTCCACCTTGTCCACCCCACATTGCAGGAGAGGAGCCACTCCAGCCCAACTGGGCCTTTTACTCTGTGCATGGAGGGGTGGACGACAACATTTAATTGAATAACTGGTTAAATGTAACATGTAAATGATGCAGTGATAGGGTTGCCAGATGGTTTAACAAAAAATACAGAACATACCCTCTCCCTCCTTCCCCCCCCCCCCAAAAAAAACCCCACTGGGAAAAAATTCTGTTGGGGACAGGGGAGGAAAGGGGGAGACCAAAACTGTTAAGCGCACCAAAAAAAAAAAAAAAAACAAATTTAAAAGGAGACTGCCCCTTTAAGATGGCTGCCATCTTGGGTGCCATTTTTAAAACCCCACAACTCTGACCCGGAAAGCACAGGGAAGCTGGGAGGGGAATCAGCAGGGGCTGTTGGGGGGGGGGGGGAGGGGGACAGGAGCAGCTTCACAAGCTGCACTTCTGGGGGACAAGAGCCGCATGTGACTTTCGAGCTGCAGGTTGGCCATGGCTGGTGTATAGGGAGGCATCACGTGGCCAGCTCCCGGGTCTCTGCTGGTCACATGGGCCAGAGGCATGTGCGCTCTGCTCCCACTCCAGGCCGGCGCGCCCCCCCCCCCCCCCCCCCGCTGCCATATGCGACAGGGGAAAATTGTCCCCGCTGGGCTTCCGTCCCAGGGAAACAGGAAAAATGTCTGGTATTTCCTGTTTTTTTTTTTTTTTTTTTTTTACCGGACGGAGCTTGCAAATACTGGACTGTCCAGGTGAATACTGGACACCTGGCAACCCTATGCACTGATTAAACAGGATTTTACTTCCCTAGTTCCTTGCAGGCCTCATGCTATTAATAAAAGCCTCTCTCCCTCTCCTATACACTGTATGTATTTCTAGGTAGGTAAAGTGCATTATGGTGTGGTGTAAAGGCTTTATCAGTTTGTGCTTGCTATAGACACGTTATTGACAAATAGTGAAGCCATGGGTGAGTTGTGCAGATTTTTTCCAAACAAATATGTGTAAAATCTTTATTTCATATTTCTTCTTCATTTCCAGTATGTGCTACATATGGTGCAGAAATACTATATTTAACAATATTTTCAAGAGTTCTTAGTAGTTTGTGTATGGGCTCTTCATTTCCTCCTCTTACAAGAGCATCCAACCTATTTTGCACTGTGAGATGTGAGAGGGGACCCATATGCCTATACAGTGTGTCTTTGGTTTAGAGCTTCTTGTTTGCAGATCCCGAGATAATTTTGGGACATTAGTTACTATGAACCTCGCTCTGTAGGCATGAAATAGAGGCATAACTACTAGAATAAATTATGACTAGCTTTTCTAGACACTGATATTGGGATTTTTGTAATTGATATTGCAGCTCTTCAAGTCTGAGAGAATTTCCCCTTTCCAGTGGTATAAAGGTCCTATTTGTAGCTGTTCAGACACTGCATGGTGGACTTCAAACATATAAATGTTACTGATACAGGATTGAATATTGTTCCTTGTCATTTTCTGGGTAGTAGGTAAAGTGGTCTACATTTGGTTAAAGGAGGAAGAAACTGTTCTGTGAAAGAGGTGTTTTTTTACATACATACATACAGGGCTCAACAATTAGTGTAATCTACTCGCCCATGGTAAGTAGATTACATGCCGGCACAGCCGCGCAGCACAATCCGCGCATGCGCAGCGTGCCGAACCGCATGGCTGGCGAGTCGGGCTCGCCGCCGCTTGGCGTGCTGTGTGTGTGTGTGTGTGTGTGTGTGTGTGTGTGTGTTCAAACTTTTTTGAAAGCTTCTCAAAAGTCCTTCTCCTCAAACATTTTTGAGGTTTAATTGCAGATCATGGTAGTGTTTAATTTCCCAAATAAAGGTTGCAGGTCATATATAATGGGAAGTGTTAGGCAACTGAAGTGTAGGGGTTGCTTGCCAGATTCCTCTATAATCTATTAGAACATCAGAGTTACAAACTGATCAGTGAGCCACACACCTCTTTTGGAACTGGAAGTATGCCGTCAAAGAGCAGCAGAGACAATAACACGCATCACAAAAAAGCAAATACAGTACTGTGGGGCAGTGTTCCTTCTAGTCTTTTCCATTCATATGTGGAATAAATGTTTATGTGCACCGAGGCATGTGCTAATGGGCACCACAAGTAGAAACAAAACCTAGTTGTGGGCACTCTGCTAACCAGCTGAGCGGCATCTGATTCTCTTCTGAGTGGCCGCACAAGTACACCCTTTACAGGGTATGCTGTCGTAGGGTGTTCAATATAAACAACTACAAAAATAGGTGAGTTTCAAAGCTGTATTGAGTCAACATTCAGTTTTAAATTTTTGAAGAGGGGAAGTAATGCACATTTTTCAGGTCCAGGGAACTGTAGCTATTCTTTTGTGCCAAGGAAGAATGAGAAACAGGTAAACAGGGTTGCATGCCCTGCAGGCTTTGAAGGGGAGTTCAATGCCAGTTGTATGTTGAACCTCACGAAAAGTTTTCATGGTTTAGTTCTGGAAGAGGTAGGATGAGCATTTCAGCCTGTGTTTGCATGGATTGGGTGCCATGAAACCTGTGACAATATTGCATAAGAGTCACTTAACTCAAGGGTTGGTTTAAGGCCTTTGGAGTTTCCCATTTGCAGGCAAAATGCAGGGTATGATTTCTGTTCCCATCTGTTCCCTACAATTCCTGACTGAGAGATGCCATAATACTGGCAAACTATTTGGTAACTAATTTTTCTGTAGTATTATTTTTATGTTTATTGTAAGGTCTAGATCACAACAGTAGTAGTATGTCTGCCATACAAAAAAGATTGCATATCATTGGAATACATATGGGCAAGAAAGTGTTTTTTTTTTTTTTTTTTTTTAAATGGAGCGGCATTCGAGAATAAATATTTACTTAAGTTGCAAGAGGAAAACGAGCAGTTCTGGTTATGTTTTAGAGAAATTCTGAAGTAGTTAAACATGTAGATTGTATTGGAGGGATTAAAATATGGATTATGATGGAAAATGTGCTCTTTTGTAATTGGGTTGCCATACGAGAATAAGGCTATGAGAACATCCCAGCTCATCAGGAATTTTACAGCAATCAAAATTGCTTAAATCATAAAAATTAACTAAAATTCCTGAAGCATGGTTGGAAGCAGGTAGAACATTGTCAACAGAGAGAAAGGATGATTAGGCGGTAAAGGGAATAAATACTGTATATTAAATCATTTTTAGGGGGAGAGTGAAATTATACAAGAAAATTAAAAACAATATGGGAGCAAAGAGCTGATGGCACTGGAAGTACTTTTTGAAGTACAGTAAAACCTGTGTTATCTGACATGCTCAGGGATTAGGGCTTTCCGCTTATCTAAAATTCCGGTTATCTGAGGGCCCCATCAACCTAGGAAAAACTAATGGACAATAATAGTAAAACTCAGATTTTTAATATTTGTAGTTTTGTAGAGTGAGGCAGTCAGTCTCACATTTCCGTTTTAAGTTAAAGATGATTAGTACTTCTTAAATAAAAAATTAAGCCAATCATGGTAAACCAAGATTGTGCGCCTGAAGATTTGACAGTATTGTGGCTGGGGGCAATGCCGGTTAACAAAGTTTTCTGGTTAACAGAGTACCGGATAACAAAGGTTTCACTGTACCTGTAACCAGAATGAAGTTTTCATCTCTAGAGAGAGAAAGAGAGAGAGAGACTAGAAAAATTTATAAATGCATATTGCAAGAGAATGTTCTAATGAAAAGACAGCATAAAAAGAACAGATGTGAGAGAGAAAGGGGGAAAGGAAAGTGATTGATGGTGAGCGTATTTACAACTTCAGTAGCCTTCTTCATCAAGGGACTTTCACTGTGAAGTTACAGGAAGGATACTTCCTGCTCTTGAACCTGCAGAATAAATATACTGAAAACATGCAAAACAGATATCAAAGACAAATGCTGTACATTTTATAAGGGGAGAGCAAACAGATACATAGGGGCATATTTGTCGTCATATGACCAATTCAATGCAAAAGATGCAACTGTGAAGGTGCTTAAGATCAGGGCTCACCGAACCACGGTGAGCCCCGCTCACCAGTTGTGCTGTCTGGTGATCTGCGCATGCGGAGATCGCCCGAACCCTGCTCTTCCGGATTACAATCTACTCGCCATGGGCGAGTAGATTGTATAATTTGTCGAGCCCTGCTTAAGATATTGTTTTCCCTCTTCCAATTTTCTGTGACTGTTGTCAAGGGTACATTTGGTCTGGGAAAAGTGTCTATATAGGTGTGAAAATACTTTAGCTGTTCCTCATTCAAGCCCTAATTTCAGATTCTGCTGTCAACTCACTTCTGTTATAAACAATGATTCACTACATTGATTTTTTTAGAATTTGTTTGAGAAGTAGAATGTTCTTTTATGATTCTTGCCTCTCAGATTTGGTAGGTGAAGTATGAATACAAATATGGAGAGTTTTCCCTTAACTGTATCAGCATCCAGTACAGGCAGTCCCCGGGTTACGTACAAGATAGGGACTGTAGGTTTGTTCTTAAGTTGAATCTGTATGTAAGTCGGAACTGGCGTCCAGATTCAGCCGCTTCTGAAACTGACCGCCAGTTCTGACTTACATACAGAATCAACTTAAGAACCCCAAGCATCCCCAAGTCAGCTGCTGCTGAAACTGATCAGCAGCTGATTCCAGGAAGCCTGGGGCAGAGCAACTATGCCTCAGGCTTCCTGTAGTCAGCGCTGGTCAGTTTCAGCAGCGGCTGACTTGGGGACGCCTGGTGCAGAGCAGCTGGGGTGCTGCTGGGTTGCTCCAGTAGCGCCGCTCCTCGGCACTACTGGATCAACCCAGCAGCACCCCATCTGCTCTGCCCCAGGTGTCCTGATTCAGCCGCTGCTGAAACTGACCAGCAGCGGCTGAATCAGGACCAGAGCAGCTGGGGTGCTGCTGGGTTGCACCAGTAGCGCCCAGAGCGGCGCTGCGGGACCAACCGACAGCACCCCAGCTGCTCTGCCACAGGCGTCCGGAGAAAAGCCTAGTCTGCTGGGGGGGGGGGGGGGGGGGGCGCGTACTAGCTGCGCCCCCCCCCACCCCAGCAGACCAGGAAGACTCGGGCGGCGGACCGAGATGCACCGCGGTCCCGCCGCCTGGGTCCTCTGCGGCTTTGCTCCCCGTCTCCCTGGTCTGCTGGAGACCAGCAGACCAGGGAGACGGGGAGCGCCTCTGAGGACGCCGGCAGCGGAGCAGCCTAGGCGCGCCTGGGGTGCCCCGCTGCCCGAGCCCCTCCGTGGCTTTGCTCTGCGTCTTCCTGGTCTGCAGACCAGGGAGACGCAGAGCAAAGCCCCAGAGTACACGGGCGGCAGGACCGCGAGGTCCCGCAGTCCGTGTACTCTGGGGCAGCCCCGTTCGTAACTGCGGATCCGACATAAGGCGGATCCGCGTAAGTCGGGGACTGCCTGTACCATGTATTCTCCAGATACAAATAATTTTTTGAGGGGAAAAAGGAGAGGGAGGACTAAAATTCTATGGCAGGGGAAATTGATTGAACTTCTATTTTTAACCTGTGCATTTTGGGGGGTAGAACGTTTGTGCTGAGTCTGCAAAAAATTAAATGTGCGGACACTGAACTTCTGGGTTGTACAGGCGATGTGTACTATGTTTGTTCCTCTTTCTTTGGTGTTAAAAAATGTTACTAGGAAACAGATGGAAGTTAAGAAAAAAATTGAATTCCTTGCCAAACCTTGCTTTCAGTGCAACAAACTACTTGACAGTGCAGCAGCAGCTGAGACAGTTAGATTGTAGTGATAGCAAGTGGAGATGCAGAAAGCAGGAAATAGTGGTGAAAACCCACGCTTGCTGGTTTTAATTTACAAAGGCAACTGTGTGTGTGACCTAAAGGTGCAGTACTGGTAAATTAAAACCAGCAAGTATATGCTACAGTAGACAGTCTTTATCCTTGTCAATAGTCCAGGTGACCTACACATATTATTAGCAGCAGGCCTGATGGGGAGGAGACGACGACAAAGGAATCAGTTGCCTTGTGGTCCAGCAATTCAAAGGGACCTGGAGCTCTGGCAGCAGGCCCCTTTGAATTGTCACTGGAACACCAAAGCATGGCTCTAAGAATGGGGGATGGGGGGGTGGGGGTGTGCGTACTGCGATCTGGAATGCCCTTGGCATTACACCTTCTGGGGCATGAAGCCACCTTCTCCCCACCCCTTGCCTTAGGACCTGAGGTGACTGTGGGCTCCGCTGGTTATCAGATTTGTAAACTCCACTGACTCCCTCTTTGTATTAAAGCAGATGACAATCCTCTAAATACTGCAAATCAGTTGTTGAATTTCAAAGATGATGTATATGCTAAGGCAGTCTCTCTCAAACAGTGGTACAGGTACCCTCAGGGGTACTCGAGAGACGTTTTGGGGGTACGTCAACACAACTGAAATTTGGGGAGAACTGAATTTTTGTTTTAAGTTTTACAGAGCTTTATTATTTTTGCACTTTTTACACCCAAAAATGTCATTGTCCACCCTGCTACGATTAAGTTGTTTAAACAAATGTGTTGCAATGGTAGAAAAAAAATGTGTGTCTGAAAACTGTAGGTCCTGGGGTACTTATAATTTTTTTTTAAAAGGGGTACTTCATATAAAAAAAAGGGTTGAGAGAGACTGTTCTAAATCACAGGTGTGAAATGAGACCTGAAAGTACTTAGGTTCAAGTGCCAGGAAACCAAAGAGGTTATTGGGGCTATGGCTAAACTTGTACTTGCTCAACAAAACTTTTGTCATTCATTGGGGGCAAATGCAAGCGTGAACAAAAGGACAAGCTACGTTTTGGGAGTAGAAGTATTTTGTCCGCAACAGGGTTGACAAACAGTGTTCACATGCACTGACTTGTAACCGCAGGGCTGTCGACACCGTCTTGTCACTAAAAAGCTGTGTAGTGGAGATACAGCTTTAGACAGCTATGTCTGCTGCTTAGCCACCTGATTTTCTGTTCCTTTTTTCTGCTTTTGTTACATTTTTGCAAAGCTTAAATAGCACTTCACTGTGATGTGCAGGGAGATACCATCATGAGAAGCCCATCCAACCAATAAGAGAGAGTTAGTGGAGAGGGTGCAGCTAGTCTGTTCTTGAACTTTTTGCTGGGCTCCCTCATCAATATAAAATTTGGAAATTTAGGTATCACTTAGAATTGTAAAGCTCCCACATTCCCTGGCAGGCTGCTAGAGAAGAGCGAGCATATATTCCTTCCTTCTTGCATGCCGCCAGAGCATTCCAACCATTGTTACCTTTGATATCTTTGTCTCAGCCCTCTGGCTGAATGCTTGGTGGTGTATGGGTTCTCTGTCCCTCCTCCAGCATCCCCCCTCCCATCTCTGCAGCCTACCTTAAAGCTTCCTGAATCTGACTCTGAGATTGTGCTCATGATTTTATTTGATTCTTGTTGGTTTTTATTGCTCAGGAAGTTTGAAGAGCAGTACTGAAAACTGAGCATTGCCTTGCTAATTTTGTTCAGAAACTGCTTCTGAAGTCTATATCATCTACAAAGGGTCTGAAGTTATCTACAGACTGAGGAACAGAACAGTGTCCGCAGTAGGAAGGTTATCTGCTCAGTTGGCCGGTGGAGGCTGGTGTAGTTGGAGGGTCGCCTTTAAATTGCTGCATTCTGGTACGATTTAAAACATCCCTAATTAAATATAGATTAATTCTTGAGAGGTATTGGTCTTCAGTGCCTCTTAATTGCCATTTAGTCCTTGGAAATAAAAGTCAATAGCCCCACTTTTTGACTCCATAGTCCTAACTCGGGGAAAAGTCATTACACTTTTTACCTTAGGTTAGTGTCCCTGAAACTGCTGAATTTATGGATGATACTTAAATATATTTATTTTTAATGTTTCCTGTTGTTGATTCCTTAGTATCTTTGTCACATACATTATGCATTGAGTAATTGATAATACAGTACTAATACCACTGCTACACTGGGTTGTTGTAGAGGCAATTGAATGTATAAAATGTACAAAAACAGTCTTTTTTTTTTAATTAGCTTTTACTTTCTCTTACTTTGTTTTTTCTTGAGAGAGTAAGTTCCATTTTGAAGCATATCTCATATGGTTAATTGCATTAAGGAATAAAATGTTTGTTGTTGGAATTTTCAATAGAGGATTCTAAACTTATATTTATCCAGTAAGAGTTAAACTCAAAATTTGTTTGTTTTGTGTTTCCTTGCCTGAGACTCCAAGCTGGGGCAGAGGAGAGGCAGGAACCTAGAGCAGAATTCACCATTTGGGGATAAGTTCACAAAGTGGTGTCCTGGGGCAGCAGGCTTGCAGAAATTTCTGTGGTGTCCAGAATGCCCAGCCTGCACCCTTCTCCCAAACTCTCTTCTCCCACCCCCACCTGCCTATGGCTCTGAGTGTGAGCTTGGGTGCAGGAGGAGTGGGGGCCTGAGGTGCAGGCTCTGGAATGGAGTGAGAGGATTTGGGATGTAGGAGAGGTGCAGGTTCTGAGAGGGAGTTTGGATGTAGGCTCTCGAGAGAGTGGGGTGCACAAGGAGGTACGGGGGGAAGGACTGAGGGGTGCCACTTTTAGCTAGGGCACCCCCTGTGGTAGTTGCTGGTGGGGAGGGGGGTCTCTGGATGTTGCTGCCCACCTTCAACCCTGCATGCTGTCCTCTGGCCCCCAACCCCAGATGTCTTAGAATCTTAGAATTCTGGATGACTTAGAATACCCCTGGGGCCTCTGCCACCTTCACTGGCAGCACAGCAGGGCTAGAGTGGCTTCCTGCTGCTCATTTCCTGCAGCTGCAGACACGTGCATCACTGCAGCCCAGGGGAGAAGGAGTGTTTTAAGTTGCCCTTGAGCAGCAGGTGGGGCTGGCGTACACACTGGGGGGGTAGGGGATTCAGGGACCAGGGGACAGCAGGGGGCAAGTTTTGCTGGAGCCCAGCCCCAGGCCAGTTATATTCCTGGTGCTGGGGTGCCACAGGCCTATATAACTCATTGGTAGTGTTTCCTGTAAACAGTGCACTTATGCATCAGCTTAGGAGAGGTTTGAACGCCACCCAGCTGATTAGCAGAACGTCCATAGCTAGGTTTTTGTTTCTACTGGTGCGCATATTTGCACATGCCTTGGTGCCCATAAAAAAGTATTCTGCACATGGATGGAAAAAATCCACACATGGATAAAAAAGATTAGAAGGAACATTGCTCACCATCTGCATTGGTGGTGTTTGTCTGCTTCTGTACAGAAGACAATCATCGCAATTTCCTTTGGACAGTTTCATCCATCTGAACTGTGCATTGTGAAAGTGAATTGAATCTGTGGGACTGACGTATGGTATTTGTTATTGATTGTCAGGAAGCACAGGTGGCAGTGACTTTCTCCTAATGCAGTTCTGAAAGATTGGGAAGCAGCGCCTTTATCACTGTGATACTGTGACTTTATATTTTGTTCCCTTTCATGTGTCTGAGTTCATTTCTGGCTTCCTTCCAGGCTCCAAATATGTCCTCGTTAGCTGTGTGTGTGGATAGGTTGGTTATTTATGTGTGTTGGGTTGCGACCTTTTAGACTAGTTCCAGCATTTGTTTTACTACTGAGCAATGCTGTTGTCATGATAAATTCTTGTTCTTGTTCTTCAGGTAAATTATCTTAAGATGCTTGGAAGCCCTTGAAGTACAAATGCCTTATGTTAAAAAACAAAACAGCAACCCCTACAGTTTTGCATTTTCAGAGGCCCTAGGACAGCAAAGTCCTGTCTGTCTTTCTTTTTCCTCAATGGGTATGCTGACCATCCACCCCAGATTTTCCAAGACAATCCCAAATTTAGATGTCCTGTCCCGGTGAAATGTCCCGGAAAGTCCCCTGGTTTTGAAAGGCAGCTAAAAGCGTCTGCATGCTGCTGATCCCTTTCTCCCCCCTCCCCCCAATGATATACTGGAAGTGATTGGCTGCTTCTAGCACTGGTGCTGTGACCAGCAGGGAGCGTGTGTGGTGGTGATGCCACCAGAGAGCTCCGTGGTCCCTGCCAGAAGTCTGTGGCTGCCAAGCTCGGTGGCCCTCTGCCACGGATGGAGGCTCCCGGCTGGAGCCCATGGTATAGCCGAGAAGTGTCTGCCCCAGTCTGGCCCTTCTCCCATGGCAGCCTGGCTGCCCCACAGCCCTACCCTGAAGGAAAGGCTCAAGCTTGGGCTGGAGCAGGGGAAGGTGTTTGGCAGAAAACACCCCCAAGAGGAGCTGCTCAAGGACCAGGAACTGAGTCAACGTGAGCCAATCTTGCTCTGCTGAAAATCGGGCCTGTGGCCAGGTTCTGGGAGTGCTTCCTGCAGCCGGGTGGCTTCTGGTATCAGAAGGTCAGGAAGGCCTGGCTACCTTTCCACCCAGGTTTTCCCCAGCTCCCCAATCTTGCTGGGGGGTTCCCATGCCGGGGCAGCGTAGGCCCAGAGGGGTCCACCAGCCCTGTCTTGCTGGGAGAGTCTCCCCTTGGGAGGAGGTCCCCTAATTCTTTGCCAAGGGGTGTTGTGAAGGCCAAGACTGCAGCAGAGTTGAAGAAAGAACTACAAGTTGGACCTCACTGGTCCGGCACCCTTGGGACCTGACTGGTCCCAGATGGGGACATTTTCTAGACCAGGGAAGGTCCCTCCCCTCATGATTCATGCTACCATGGGGCTAGGGCTCCAGCCTGCCCCTGTTACTTTCCCAGCCCCCCTCCCTCCCCCGAGCTCTCTAGATGCTGCGGGGGCTGGAGTGCCATGACCAGAGCTGTGCAGCTGAGGCGGAGCTCCTCAACCCGGGCCAGAGCTCCCTGGCTGCTACTGGGATAAGAGCTCTCAGGCGGCAGTTGAAGCTCCACAGCCTCTGGGGCCAGGGAGCTCTGCAGGAACCAGAACTCCCCCCTGTTGCGCCCATCCCCTCCCCTCCCTCACACACTGGGTTCCCGGTTGAGTCACAGAAGCCCCTCTGCCCTGCCTCCAGACCTCCCTTTTCCTGGGCTCTGTGGTCCAGGAGCATCCGTGTCCCTTGCCAGACCAGGGACTTCCGGATACGGGAGGTAAAACCTGTAGATAAATTCATGAAGGACAGTCCACTAAGGGCTATTAGTAGGAGCATCCTCTGCCCAGCCCTCCCCTCCCCTCCCCTCCCACTGGCTCAGAGCAGCAGGCTCGGCCTCCTGGCGGAACCGCGCCGTGTTCTCCCTCCCAAGACTGGCATGTGGGGGAGGAGGTGGCTGAGCCGAGCGGTGCTGATTGCTGCTCCCCCACTGGTGATTAATAGGCAGCGGCACATCAGTAGCAACAAAAAGAAGGGGAAAAGCCTGCCACAAGGCGGTGTGGGTGGGTGTTCTTCCTGCCCAGCCCCCCAAGCACTCCAGAGCATCATCTTGAATCAAGATTGGACTCCTAATGCTGCAATGTTATGGGACCCTAGGGATGCAATTGCAGTATAGTTGCATGGAGGGGGGGGTCCTTTCCATCTTGACCCTGGTAGGTGGGTGTGGCTAACGGGGGTCATGGATGTGGTTAATGGGAGTCAGGTGATGTGGCTAATGTGCCCCCATTTTTGGTTCAGAAAATATGGTCATCGTATCTATGGGAGAAGATACAAATCTTGAGATGCAATAACAGTATTTGCAGTGAAAATCATAGGTTCCTAGAAGCTAGAGGTAGAAAAGACCAGTTTTGACATCATTCACCTCCTGTCTTTTTAGGATTGTTTAATCCGGACAAGTTGGATTTTTGCATAGGATAAATGTTAGAAGAAATGGTATAGATGGAACCACGTCATCTTGTAAAGCTATGACTGATATGATTTGTATGATGTCATCTTCAAAAGTCATTAGATTATGAACTTTTGTGTGTGTTTTTTCTGTTTGTGTAGGATGATGTATAAGTGGCATAGTATTCTGGAGGTTCATGACAGAACTATGAGGTTTAACAATTCTTTCTACAAAGGGTTACTCCCACACACAAACTTAGTCTCACAGGTAGAATTCCATTGACTTCAGTGGAATTATGCAAATCTTTAGCATAATTATAATAATTTCATCTTCTTCCAGATACCTCAAGAACACACAACAGATACAATGGAAATTTTATAGTGTGACAAGTAAGAGGGGCAAGAAAAGACCTCAGGGATTGTAATACTAAATTTCACAGTGGTGCAAATTTTAGCAAGTTTTTACTCTTGAGTAGATGCTGTTGCACCTGATTTGTTTTGTGTGAGGATGAATAAAAAATGGCACAAATTGCGTAGGCAGATCATTAACATACATATGTATGAGTGTGATAATGAAGATACATTTTTTAAGTTTTTTCCTATGAACCCAAATACCAATTGTGTTAAGATACAAGACCCAGAAAGAAAGAGTACAGACAAATTCCTAGTAAAAGGAAAACCATCCAGTCCATTTGAATTGTTCCAGATGATTGAAATGTAGAAATAAGAAAAAAGTATGAGTGGTGGGAAGATAGTAATTTTTAAATGTTTTTAGTTTTAATTAAATAAAAATGAAGGTCACTTTTTAAAAATGCTTAATTATGGTATAGAATAAATGTTCTGTCTGGGCAGCAGCAGGACCCAAAGAAGCAGGCATAACCAAATATGTATACAGCAAAGATTAAATATATATTGACCCAAATCCATGTTTTACCAGAAGTTTTAAGATGCACTGTATGTAACATCCATGTAATATGATATTGCAGTTTATGGTTGTACAAATAGGGAAAAATTTAAATCTGGAACACATGTAAATTAGATTTTAAACATTTGT
The DNA here is from genome assembly GCF_049634645.1 of Pelodiscus sinensis. Lineage (NCBI taxonomy): Eukaryota > Metazoa > Chordata > Testudines > Trionychidae > Pelodiscus > Pelodiscus sinensis. The sequence goes on from NC_134711.1 coordinate 208,469,436, forward strand.
CAATGTACATTTTATAGAATAAATCCCTTTAAACATTGTGATATAAGCACAAGAAAGATTGTTAAAGTACTTCATTGTTGTTATTAGACAGAGAAAAATTGCTCTGCTTGTAATTGTGTTGCTGGATTCATTAGCAGTCTTGTTTATTCAAGCTATGTTACTGTAGATGAGAGAAACTTAAACAACAAATGGTTTGGTAGCACTTTATAGACTAACAAAACATGTAGATAGTATCATGAGCTGTCGTGAGCACAGCCCACTTCTTCAGATGACTGGAGATGAGATGTGATGCTTTAAACTTCTTTGCTTATGAGTCAGGTGACTTTGATAGAGGGACTAGGTGGACAAGGTAATATCTTTTTGGACCAAGATCCATGTTTTGTTTGTCTTTAAGGTGCTGCTAGACCATTCCTTGCTTTTAAAGTTTTTCCAGTTACAGACTAACTTGGCTACTACCCCTTGGAAGCTTTTGAGGTACACAGAGCTCTAGTCTGAGAGAGCTAGATACAAGGAGGAACAGTTTGTTTAGCCTAACTAATTAACACACATTTTAAGAGACCATTAAAAGTGAAGTGGCCTGTTAGCACCTCTGCAGTAGTGTGCGCCTGCACACACACACAGTTGAGCAAGCTAATGGCAAAACTTTAACTTACTATTTTATAAAGGCATTTCTAAAACAGTATTACCATAAAGAGAGTTAAATTGCTCTCTTTAATAGATAGCTTTGGTAAAATATAGATGGAAAAAGTGATTACGTGTAGTCAAAAACCCCTGTGCTAATAATAATCTTGCAATGGGAACGTCTAAAGTTCAGCCACAGAAAACCCTCATGTATGTCTCAATGTAGGTTTGTTCATCGGCATAATTTTTCATGTTTTACTTGCCTTTGCTTTTGTGGGTTTTAGTTTTCAAACTTTAGCTGTATTCCATTGTTTTGTTTATGCTTATGTCTGGCAATTTAAGAAGATTGAGGCAGGACAAATGTGCAGCAGTAAGAACATTTAAAAGTAGCGATTGTTTCCTGCATTTTCTCTTTGTGTTGCAGAGAGTATAACCTCTCTCTGTCCCCATCCACCTTCTTTTTTTTTTAAGTGCAATAGGATCACAGATCTCTGAACCCATGAAATGACTGTCACAAATTCAGGATAAAGTAGAGAAAAAGATATGATTGTACATTTAAAAATATTTTTGTAATGAAACAATTACAAGGAAAACCATGGCATACTTGAAAGGAAATAAAATTTGTTTTGTTCTGATGTAAATGAAAGTTATCATCTTTGCGAAGTTGTTCTTTGTGGTGCAAAAGTCTTCATTTTAAATGTATTTAAAACCTCCCTAGCTGCATATTTAGGGCCTAGTCCTGTCAACACTTATGCAGAGGAATAACTTAATGTATATAGTCCTAATGAAGTCATTTGAATAATAACCATGAATAAACTTACTAACACTTGTTGCAGGGTTGGGGCTGTCCTTAATTACTCTTTTGAGGATATTAGACTCTATTTCGAGAGAGACAGGATAAGAGGTCTTTTCTTGGACTAGTTTTCTGTTGATGACATGAAAGCTCATCCCCTATTAAACCATCTTGTTAGTCTTTAAAGTGATATATATTTTTTCCTTTTGTTGCCACACAAAGCTCTTCTTTAGATCTTGGGAAGAGTAATAAAAGTGTCTGAGCTACATACAAGTTGGAACAGATAGTTAGGCATAAGGCAGTCGTCACCAACCAGTAGATTAGGATCTACTGGTAGATCTTGGAGTCTCTGACAGGTGATCCTTACTTGTATGGCCTGGTGCCTATCAAGTGCCAGCACTTCAGCTGCTGCTCCTCCTACTGCTACACATCTCTGGCCCTTTGCCTTGGAGCTGTTTCCCCAGGAGCCTGCTGCTTGATGGGCAGGGAAGACAGAGGAGGGCAATAATATCAAGGTGCTGGCCCCCGCCCCCCCCGTATCCTATCTCCACAGAGCCGGGAGGAGAGGGGGACAACAGACTAGGGATAGAGAAAGTTTGCTAGCTGCTTTTGGGAGTGGTGCAGGGGTAAGCCTGCCTTAATCCCACTGCACCATCACCCAGGAGTCACCTGAGGTAAGCAGTGCCAACTGAAGTCCACATCCTTAACCCAAGTCATGAACCACCTCCTATGCCCTAAGTCCTCATGCATCCAGTCTCCCAGAGCCTGCACCTAGAACCCCCTCCTATGTCCCAACTGCCTGCCCCAAGCTCTGTTCATAGCCCCTCACTCTAAATCCCTTAACCCAAGATCAGAACTTTCACCCTAACCCTCTGCCCCAGCGTGGTCAAAGTGAGTGAGGATGGGGGAGGGAGGGAGGGAGGATGATGGAGTGAGCAGCGACAAGGCCTCGGAGAGAGGCAGGGCAAGGAGCATAAAGGAGGGTGGGGCAAGGGTATTTGGGTTTGAGGTAGATCTTACATTGCACTTAATTCAAAAAGTGATCTTGTGCTTAAAGTTGGAGACCACTGGCATAAAGGATAATGCTTACTGTAGGTAGCCACTTGAATTGGAATGGAGGCAAAAGGAATTTGAAATGGGCAAATAGGATATGTCTACACAGCAAAATAAATCTTACAGCTGGTGTGTGCTAGCCAGCTCAGGCCACATCTACACTGGCAGATGTAAAGCACTGGCAGTTACGGCGCTGCTCACAGAGTGCAGCAGTGAAAACGCTATTGGGTGTCCACATTGTTGGCAGCCAGTGCAGTAGCATGATTGTGTTTGCAGTGCCTTTTGGAGCAGTGCATTCTGGGCAGCTATCCTACACAGATCCTCTTCTGCCACAGAGGTTTGTAGGAAGGTGGAGAGGAGACACGGGCCATCCTGGGTCCTGTTCAAATGCCTCATGGTGCATCACTTCCCATCCTAGTAACCCTTGTGCTTCCGTCTGCATTTGGCATCATGTTTTAACGGCTTCTGTGCTACACTCTGTGCCTCTTCAATCTGCAGAAATGGAAATGCAGTTAAAAAAGATCCTGCTAGGTCTCACTAACACATCACGAATGGCAGCGGAGTTATTCCTGAAGCTACAAAGTGATGAGGAGGAGTCCATGCACCGTTCGTACTACACAGAATTTCAAGTGGCAGAGGTGCAGAGGCGCTGACCATGGCAAAATGCCACTTTTGGGCTTGGGAAACAAGCACTGAATGGTGGGATCACACTGGCATGGAAACTTGGGATGGCAAGCCGTGGGTGCAGAGCTTTCAGATGAGGAAAGCCACTTTCATGGGACTGGTACTGAGCTCACCCCACTCTACTGCGTAAGGACATTCAAATGAGAGCTGCCCTTCTGGTGGAGAAGCATGTGGTGAGCTACTCCAGAGAGCTTTCACTCAGTTGCTGATCAGTTTGGAGTGAGAAAGTCACCTGTTAGACTCATGCTGAGGAAAGTGTGCAGAGCCATCATTGGCATCCTGTTCTAAAAGACTGTGACTCTGGGCAAGGTGTGTGAAATTGTGGGTGGCTTTTTTTGGATGGGCTTCTCAAACCTCAGTGCGGTGACAGATAGCACACACATTCCAATTCTGGCACCAGACCATCTATCCTCTGAGTACACTAACTGCAAAAAGTGTTTTTCCATGGTTCTGTAGGTGCTTGTGAATCACTGTGGGTGTTTCACAGACATTAACCTGAGAACACTGGCCTGTTCAGAAAGCTGCAAGTGGGGACTTTCTTCCCGGACCAGAAGGTTACCGTGGGAGAAGTGTGATCCTTGGAGACCCTGCCTGCCTCTTAATACCATGGCAGCCATACATGAGAAGCATTGACAGCAGCAAGGAATGATCCAGTAACAGCCTGAGCAGGTGTAGAATGACTGTAGAGCAGTGTTCCCTCTAATACTTTCTACCTTAGGTGGATTGAATTTTTGGCCGGGGGGGGAGGGGGGGGGCGGCTGGTTTGAAATTTCTTATGTGCAACACCAATATTGATGTAGTGTGTGTGAATTTGCACCACCAATACCAACACACATATATTTTATGCAGTCCATATGTATGGGAGAAAATATATTAAAACAAGGGATAGTTAACAAGGAGCGGTGCTTACAATATTTAATATGAAATCAAATAAAAAAGAAAATTAACACTACCCTTTAAGTACATGTATCATCATCCTTTCTAACTCAACCTAGTAAAGACACCAAAATGCGTATTATCCGCACATAGGTCAGCTTTAAGATGCTAAACAAATCTGAGTCAACTAGAAATAGCATTTACAAAGAGAGCATGACTAATACAATATTTACTGATACTCCCCTTTTCAGTAAGAGTCATTCACTAAGGCTTATGCAGTTTCTCTAGGGAATGTTTAAGATCCGTGCCATAAAAACAGATACAAATTCTCCTGGTCTGAAACTTTCACCTTGTATGTGGCACAAACTCAAAGGGGTAGCCGTGTTAGTCTGTAACTGAAAAAAACGTAAACAATGAATGCATTCTGCAACACGTTAGAGACTAACGAAACTCAGAATAGAAGCCCCAGAACAAATTAACACATGGCTTCTGGGTTTGTAGACAGATGCTTGTTTCAAAGAGCTTGCAAACAAGGTTTCATCCTACAAAACAACTAGCATCACACCTAGTGCTTGCTACTTCTGACTCATAAGAGCCAGAACTCTACCACATAGCAGAGATCTGGCCGTAATGCAATACAACATACCATGTATTAAATAGTAACACAGAATTTCAAAAACCAAATTGTTAAGATCAGAGTTTTAGATATCTGCAACACTCCAAAGAAATTCTATTAAAATAATCTCCCCCCCCTTACCTTAAGCCATTGTATACTTTGGCTTTGAACTTTTCCACAGAGCCCAGAAACACCTCTGCGCCTGCGTCAGCATGCAGCTTACAGGGAACTTGACTGTGGAGTGTGCTTTTGGCTGTTTGCAAGCCAATTGCTCTGGGCTGGACAGCTGAGGCTCAGCACCTGGAAGCAGAGTTTTAACAGCTTGAGACCAGGGTTATTAGAGAAGCACAGCATGGGGCCGTGAGGATCAGAGATACCTTCAGGTAGCAATTTGATGCTGAAAGTCTGTAAAACTTGTTGCCGTGTGTGGGAGAGCAGTGGCTGCATTCTGGGAATTACTCTGCACTTAGTGCTACAGTGCCTGTAGCTTCGCTGGGGTACTCTTGCTTTCATGCAATGAAATAAAGATTTCTTGGAATTACATTTGTTAAACACAGTAAACGTAGGACACGTTACCCATGAAACTTCTGCGCGAGGTGGGAAACAGGGAGGGAGAGGCAGGAGGTGAGGCAGGCCCCAAGAGTTTCAGAAGTCTGTATATGTCCCAAGTTTCAGATGCAGCCCCGCTGTCTGATGTGTGTTGCAAGGTCGGGGAGAGGACGGGAAGGGATGGGCTGTAGTTCATCAGATCTAAACTGCATGTAGATGGGCGTTGAGTGCATCGGGAATCTATATGGATGAAGGCTGGGTGGGCAAGTGTGGCGGGTGACGGTGTGTATGGAAAACAGTTTTGGGACATGGACTGAAATGCTCCCCAGGTACCAGTTAACGGGTTAACTGATAAGCATCACCTGTTAAGGGATCCCATTAACATCCCTCGTTAGGAGCTCAGATTTGCCTTCTGAGGTCAGCTCTATCAAGGCACAGTTGCAGCATGTTGCAGAGGGTCCATTTTTAATATAGACAGAGCCCTGCCCTAACCTCTTTCAAACACTTTCAGGCTTTGTCTACATTGGTGCGATCTTGCGCCAAAGCAGCCGCTTTTGCGCAAAAACATGCTGCCTGTCTACACTGGTGGGGAGTTCTTGCGCAAGAACACTGATGTTCTAATGTGTGAAATCAGTGCTGCTTGCGCAAGAACTGTGATGATCCCGCTTAGGAATAAGCCCTCTTGCGCAACTGTTCTTGCAGAAGAGGCCAGTGTAGACAGACAACATGAATTTCTTGCGCAAGAAAGCCCAATGGTTAAAATGGCCATCGGAGCTTTCTTGTGCAAGAGAGCGTCTACACTGGCACGGATGCTCTTGTGCAAAAGCACATCTCTTGCGCAAAGGCACATGCCAGTGTAGACGCTCTTGCGCAAATACTTTAACGCAAGAACTTTTGCGTTAAACAGTATTTTTGCAAGATCATGCCAATGTATACGTAGCCTCACTATTCACACACCTAATGCTGCCTGACTCTCCCAGAGCAAGCGCACATACAATACACAAACCTCACAATGATGAGTTCACCACCAGGCTAGGGGAAAGGGAGCAGCAGAAAGGGATTCCCATTTGTGCTGGGGGAGCAGGGGTTTTCATTTGTGCAAGGCTGTACTGTACTCTGGGCAGGTGTGAATTTGGGAGAGGGCTCCAGGGGGGACTAAAAGATAGTAATTGCCACTCATTTCTACAGACTGTGTTCACCCTGGAAGACATGTTGCTACTTAAGGTGAGCAGGGAAGCCGAGCAGGGAAGCCATAGTGGGTCTTTTACTTGACTGCAGGTTCCGTCAGTGACCATATGCTGCTTGTCTTTGCTCAGTGATGGTCCTCCCGCTCCCCGCGTTGATAGCACAATGGTGAAGGAATGTCAGCCTTTAGGGGTTACAGAGCATGTTTGCTTTGCCAACAGATTTGCAGAGGCATGTGGCACAGCCGCTAAATGACACTTCTGCAGATTCCTGTGAAATAAGAGATTGAGTTAAGGGTCTGTTTGCCATCTGACCGACTCTTTGCTGATAGCAGCATCACACAGAATCAAAAAGCCTCCTTTCTGTAACCTTCCTGCTCCTCGCAACTCACTTGAGTGCTTCCTGAGACCCAACCCACTTGCTAAGTGCATCATCCACAACCTCCAAGAGCTGTGAGTGGCTCGGCTCGGCGGGGGTAAAAACCAGCTCATGACTGCAAGCCTCTATGAATTCCTGTTCTGGCTCTCAGTCCCTCTCCCCCTCAGCACATTTGGCCACGACTTTCTCCTCCTGTCTTGGCCCACTGTTTGATGGCCCAAGTATCCATGGGGAGAGTTTTATGAACGCTCCTCCTAAATGGGAAGAGCTAAGACCACCAGATTTGAGTTGCAGCTTCCTCTTATCATAAACAAACCCTTACTTTGTTTGCTTTAAGTTATTTCTGGAAAATGGGTTGTGCCTGAAATGAGATACAATTGCCAGGTAGGTGAAGAGCTGGCTGGTGTGTGCGCACTCCCCCTCCCTGACCAGGACTGCCCCAGCCCTGAGCCTCCCCTCCCCAGGTGTCCTTTGGGGGGGGGTGGGGTGGGGCTGAAGCTTCTTCCCCTGCTTCCTATGGGAACATTACTGGCTGTTTCCTTTATTCAGGAAGTGAGAAGAAAGTGCACAGTTTGCTGCATTCCTCACTCTCCCTGGGACGTGCAGGGAACAGATGAACCTGGACCTGCCCCAGCCGGGTGACATGCACCCTTCTGCAGGCTGAGCCCTTTGGCACTGCAACGGCCATAGAGAGGCACTTCTCGCTGGGCTCCAAGCTGCTGTGGTGAGAGAGGGCTGGGGTAGTTCTCTCTCCCTAGGGCAGCCTGCAAACTAAACCCCTCATCTCCAGCCTCGCCCAAAGCAATGATTTCAGTGAAGCATGTAGGTTTTCATTTGATTTTCCAAAAACCAAAAACTGAGCCAAGGACCCTGAGCTACAGCATATAAATCTTCTAGTATACTTCATTTAAACCACTGTACATAATCTGATTATGAGCTTTTTCCTATAGCTTTTCTTTACTTCATAGTTATTTGTGTTGTGTGGGTGGGAGTTTTGTTTTTGTTTGTCTGCTATTGTGGTCAGTCAAAGCAGAGACAACTTTTTTAAAAGTGAGAGAGTTAATCTTTATTACAAATGATCCATTTATATGTCCCTTTTTAAAATGGCCACTGAGAGTTAAGATATCAGAGCGGCTTTTTGAATTAAACTGGACTTTTTTTTTTCAAAATCCTTAAAGGGAAAAGTACATTCCCTTATTCAGTTCTTGAATGCAAACTTTTCGCCTGAAGCATATATCTGCAGCTGAGCTTTAAAAGTCTCAGAAACTAGAGATTTATAATGGAGCAACCAGTAAAACCTACCCTGGCTCTATCCTAATCATGGTGACACTTTCTATGTCACTGAAAAATGTTGCTCTCTTTCACTGCTTCTGAAATATTCTTTTCTCTATCATAGTACTGTGCATTTTGAGATTTAAAAATCTTAAACTGTTGCCCAGTCTTGTAGAGTGAAGTGCACTAGCTCTTCTGTAGTGATGGTTCAGTTGTTTGTATGAGAGCCTTTAATTTTTTTCCAGTGTTTCTTTTATATCAAATTGAAACCAGGCATACAGTCTATTATTGTATCTTGGTTGCAGAACTTTTGGTGATGAATTCTTTATTAGGATTTGAAATGGTTGCAGTTTGTTAGTAACCTTTACTTCCTTTTGCTAACACAATGTCTTTGTGTTGCAGAATTTCTGCTCTAAGTTAAGCACAGTGTAAAAATCAACAAAATATTTAGACTAGTTTTGTTAGGGAAATTTTATTTAATGCATCTAGAGGCGCTTCTGAGTATCCCTTGGGAGCATGTCCTCCTTTAAACATGAATGATCATGGAGTCAACGAAGGATGCAAACTGGCATGGTTCCTGTGTTTGGAGAGTAGGAAACAGAGAATTAGAACTGAAAGCTTCAAGTTTTGTGATGCAGCACAGAAACCACTGTGTTGATGCTGAATGCTGACAAACATACTCTTGTTTGTGACACCTGTATAGAAATAATAGTCCACTATAGATCATCCATTCACTATGGGATTCACAAAGGGGTTCTTAGCCTTTCTCTTTCTGAGGCCTCCCTGAAAATGCTACAAAAACTCCAAGGCTCACCTGTACCACAGAGTTTTTTTTCCTGCATATCCTGTAGATTAAAAGCTGTATTAAATGGATTGTTCTACAGTTAACTATACACATACAATGTATTAAAGGACAATACAGGCACAAAAATCACTGATTTTTTTTTAAATGTATGCTATGTAGTGGTGGTGATCAACAGTTCTGTCGGGATGTGGGAGGCATTTGTAAGAAGCACATGTAACTGCCAGTAGGCAGATTTGAACCTGCGGCCTCTGGAGCTTAGTGTAGGCGCTTCTACAGCTTGAGATTTAAAGCTAGCTGGCTCTTGGCCTGGGCTGTAGAGGTCTCTTGTTCTTTTCTGTTGCTGTGGTCTGTGCCACTGCATGGGATAGTGAACCACACTAGGTGTGTAGAACACATGCACGCGCGCGCGCCATGGTCAATGTTCATCATGGTTCAGTATTTTGTTTTCAGTGGTGCCATGGCTGAAATTCCAGCTTTGGAAGTAGGTGATACTAAAGGGGATCAAAATTTTCAGTGCTGCAGAAGAAACTGTGACGTATTCATTGGAACATGCACACCAAAATGTCTCCAGCTGCATTTCTTTGAACCTGGTTCTGAGGGAGCTCTCTGATGAAATGTCAATGACCTCGTCTAACAATTTTGATGGAACAATGGATGGAAGTTTTTAGCTTCAGTGTTCTCACTGAAGGGGTATTTAGTCCACATGTGTGTAACAGCTTGTTCTGTTCTGAGTTCAGAAAAATAAGCATTAAATTAGTTAAGCAGACCAGGCAGATGTGCTACTAGCTGAGGTTTAATTACGTCAAAGTCAGTGTTTGGTTCCTGAATGAAAGAATGCAAGAACTCAAACATGTCAGTAGCACCCCCACTAACATGAAGTTTCCAGAGTTGTAGTTTTATTTTTAATGCCTCAGTGCTTTCACGCTGGGCAATAAAATTAGTGTTCCCATCTTGCATAGTTACATTGAGTGAAATGAGTAAGTCTGCTAGGTAACCCAGTGTTGCTAGCTACACATGTTTTCAGCGCTTCATCAAATTAAGTTTTCTTATTAACTAAGAGAGTATATAACTCTTCCTTGAGATTAAATACATGGGCAAACAGGGCCATCCCTAGGAGACTGTGGGGCCTGGGACAACACCCTCTCTGCCCCGCTCCACCGCTTTCCTTAAGCCCTTCCCCATCCTCTTCTAAATAATGCTAAGACCTGGGGAGGTGGAACAGAGCAGGGCTGGTAGCTCTAATGCCTCCCCTGAAGTGTGGGGCCCAAGGTAACCACTCCAAATGGTTCCATGGACATGATGCCTCTGGACAAGCATTGTATCTTGAGAGAGCCATTTCGCCTCCATATGTGTGAGCAAGTACACACCGGGAGTATGTTGCCCTGGATTTAATACAATTTTAAAGTGCTAGTGCTGTATTCAGAACACTGTGAAGACCTGGTACAATATTTTTTGCAGCAAGTGCTTCTTGGTCTAAAAAGCAGTGTGCCCAGTTAGGCCAGGTGGAACAGATGTTTTTGCACAACACCAGAATGCTTTCCAATCGTTGCTGTGGCTCCATCAATACAGACCCCCCCCCCCATGCAATTAGTTTAGTAGATTTCTGCTGAAATCGTTTAACAATTTGAAAATATTGTCTTGAGCTCTTTGCAAATTGAAAATGTTGTCTTGAGCTCTTTGCAAAACTAAAAGCTATATTCCACACATACTGAATACAGACATGTAAATGGGATAGTTTTGAAATGGCTGTTGATTCATCTGGTTTATAGCAAAAACATTGTCACATATAAGGCTGTCAGATGGTTTAATCAAAAATACTGAACACCCCCCCCCACCCAAAAAAAAACCACACCGGGGGGGGGGGGAAATTCTGTTGAGGGGGGGGGAAAGGGGGAGGTGAATAAAGTTGTTGAGCAAAAAAAAGACCCCAAGAGTTAAGTAAAAATAAATAAAATAAAACAGCATTAAAAGATCATGGCCCCTTTAAGTGCGTGCAGAGTCAGAGTAGAGCTAGGAAGAGGAGAGGTTGAGCACTAAGACCCAGGGAAGGCATTGCTTCCCCTTGCTCAGGTCTTTAGGCTTTTTGCTGGCAGCCATCTTGTTTTCTTGGTCGAGCCAGAAGAGAGCTTCCCTGTGGAACTAGGGAGGCGGGGGCTGGGATCAGTTACTGAGTGTGTTGTAGGGTTGCCAGTTGTCTGGTATTTTCGCCTCCTGGCACGGAAAATAACAAAAAAATACTGGAAATTTTAGGTGTCCAGTATTTTCTGAATTTTTTTTCCGGACAGGAGGCAAAAATACCGGACTGTCTCAGCCAATACCGGACATCTGGCAACCGTAGTCACATAACAGATCAGTACACTGAACAACTGTCATCCTCCATACAAATGATCAGTCGTTTGACAGAGTCATTTGACATCAGTATCTTAGCTTCTCCTCTCCAAACACTGCCTTTATTTCAATAACACTTGGCACTTTCAAAATTTCAGCAAGCATGTGTGATTTTTTTTCTTGTTTTAGTTATTTAATGCATACTATATAGAATGACCTTAAAAGCTTTTTAGCCGCAGTCATTGTAAATTCCATTATTGCTTTAGTTACCAAACAGTTTCTTGGTCTTTCACTCAAAATGAATGGTGCTTGCTTATCCTCGGGGCTCACCGGGCGGCGGTGAGCCCCACTCACCAGTCGCACATTTCTTCGCTCTGCGCATGCGCAGATCGTTCTGCGCCAGCTCTTCTGGGGTGTAATCTACTCGCCATAGGCGAGTAGATTACACTATTTATCGAGCCCTGCTTGTCCTTATAGATGTCATGCTTTGTAATTAAATGCCTCTAATTTGAAGAGCTTCAAACATTGAGTGGTCAGTACTGAAGCACTAATTACACACCGCATTTAAAATGTATCTCCACTTTTGGAACAAATAAAACCGAACTTCAAATAGCTGTCCTCGTATTTCCTAAATCTTGTGAGGTTAATCGTGGCTTTATGTTTCTTACTCCCATCTCCTCCTCGGTACTCTTCACCCATGTTGGTAGTTGAACTTATTGAAGGAAGTTCAGTGTCATCGCTCTGTGGGTTTTATTGATTTTGACATTGATGGTCAAATGTACCCAAGTTGGACTCACTGGGCCCAGGACAGAAATCAAGAAGTGAGCCCTTGCCTGCCAAGTCTCTGGGGGCAAAGCCAGAGCTGGGCCAGAAGGCCTTGACTCTGACCTATAGTCTGAGTGATCCCCACCCCAGGGGCTGACCTGGAAGTCTGAGTCTCCACCATCTTGTCAGGAAGAACTTCCACCCCACAGCAGGGCGAGACTTCAGCCCTTGGCTACCTTCAGCACTGAGGATCCCTGCTTTAGCCCCACGTGGTCACTGGATCTCATGGCTCCAGGATGCAACCCTTGCTCCTAGCTTAGCCTGGCCAGCCCACATGGACTCCCAGCTTCAGCCCACAGCACCATGGATCCCAGCTTCAGTCCTATAGTAGCAATGGAACTTGATGCTTCAGTTCCCCCAACCCAGGGCTGCACCAGAGCTTGGGGTTTAAGTCCAGGCCTCCTAGCTGTACACCACTGCTATATAGAATCATTCACCATCAGAAATTTCCCCTCCCCCCCCGACACTATAACAATGGCACTGAATAATATAGCAATCCATCTTTCTGCTTCTTGTATGTCATGGGTCTGATCTTGCCCCCTGTGGAGGCAGTGGAAAGACTTCATGGGTCTGGGAGCAGGCTATACAAGTCTAGGTCTATCTTTTTAATATTTTTAACTTCTGTTGATTTTCTTTTGAACCATTTGATAAGCAGAGCTGTTTTTTTACAATAACTGTCATCTATGAAGCTAGTCACTGATGTTTTGGCAGGACGTGTGGTTACTGGTGCTATCAAAAGGAGGTGCCCAAAGTGTCTAAAGTGATGAAGCTGCTAGAAGCCCCTACTCTGTGTTGTGCTGTTTCATGCTGAATGTCATTAGAACATGAGTAATAGCTGCAGAAAATTTCAGTACATAATACCTAGAAAAACGGTCATAGTTTTGAAGACCTTTATGGCATACATACACGGAATTAGGCATAGAGTAGCAAGTTTAACTCTGAAATTGGTATCTTGCATGTGTATAAGTTAAAACAAACACGATTTAATCTGAGCTTGGGTATTGTGAATGAACAATCAGAAGCTGGTTCCTATGAAATGTTGTGTCCTAGGTGATTCTAAATATAACTCTTCTTAAAGTTATTATAAAGGTCTTTAAATCACAAGTTATTGATGATCTCCAAGTAGTTAATACACAGGGAAAGGTGCCCTTTTAATTTCCAAATACCACATAAAATCAATAAATAGAAACCATTAACCTCTACAATTTGTTGTTTAAACATGTATATTTCTCAGGTCGGGGGTATTCACCAGTATAAAATTGAATGAGATTTACTGCAAAAATATTATGTAGGACGATACAGTAATACTTGGGGGGGCGGGGGAGGGATTGAAGGAATTATGGATGCAAGAAACAGTGCTGCCAGTGATAATAGTAAATTCTCTTGTCATCTCTCTCAGAAATTTAATCTAATAATTTAAACACATCCAGTATCTTTGGAAAATGGATTCTTCCTTTCTTTTCCTTCCTTCTTGCCAAAGAATCTGCAGTTATAGAGGGCATATGGTGGGTGTCTTTTAAAGACAGAAGTTGGGCCTAATTGGAAATAATTCCTTGCATACCTTCCTTCTGTCTGATGTGAATTCTACATTCTTTGAAGATGGGATTGAGCAGGGGTGGAAATAATTTTTAATAGGGGGCGGGGGGCACTCCAAAGATTTTGTTAATTGGTGAAGGGTCATACTTCTATGAAGGGGGAACAGGTGTCTGGGCCTGTGGGGTGTAGAAGGGAACTTGGGATTGGGCAGTGGGGTGCAGGAGGGAGTGTGGGGTCTGAGAGGGAGTTTGGGTGAAGGAGGAGGTTATGATCTGGGGCAGTGGCTTGGGGAGGGGCAGGGTCCAGGAAGGGTTATAGATGCAGGAGAGGATTTTGGTTTGGGAAAGGCGTTTAGGAGTGGATGCTGGGTCTGGGAGGAAGTTGTGCCCTGGGAGAAGGGGGAAAAACGGGGTGATGGCCTGGGGTACAAAGTTGGGGAGGGGGGGAGAGGAGCTGGGGAGCAAGAGGCAGGCTCTGGTTGGGAGGCGCTTACTTAAGTGTCTCCTAGCCAGCAGCCCTATAGGAACCTGAGACAGGCTCCATGCCCCTCTGCTGGACTGGTTCTGCTCCAGCACTGGGAGCAAGGAGACTTTGCTTACTGCCCCTGCTTCCAGTAAAATTTCTCAGCTCCTATTGGCCGGATACTGGCCAATGGAAGCTGAGGGATTTTACTAGGGGGCAGGGACAGTGCACAAAGATTGCTCCTTCCTGTCCAGCATGCAGAGTGATTAGCAGGCTGCTGTTTAAAGCGGCTGCAACTGCTTTGTAGTAAGAATGCTGGCAAGACAGCCGCGGTCTGAATCCTGCCCCTTGGCAGGCTTGTAGGCAGCCTACTAGCTGCCTCATGCTCATCCCTGGGAGAGAGGTTTAAGATTTGGACTCTCTGTGTGTGGAAACTAAATAAGAATCAATATCCAGGTGATTACATTTTCAAGTACAGGTTGAACCTCTCTAGTCCACAGAACTCTGTGGTCCAGAAATATGTGTCATCTGGCATGATTTTAGATAGCCAGATGTCCACTTTTCATGGGTGTGGCCAAGTTTTCCATGGTCCCATAAAGTTTGTTTACAGCTACCAGTCCTAGCTCTTGGTGTTCTGTGCAGTTATTTAGCTCTAATAACTAAAATGTCCTTTAACATCCCAGTAAGCAGTGGGAATGTTGGTAATGCTGCTAGACAATACTGACCTCCCATGGTACAGAAAACTCTTTCAGAACCAGTCAAATCCCGAGAATGCTGACTAGAGAGTTTTAGCTGTTATAAGGCTAGAGATAGTTTGACCATACTTGTGACATGGTGTCCAGATCCTGGACGTAATGTGTGATATAGAGCACTGTTTCTCAACTGTGGATCTACTAGCATGGTTTTTTTGGGGGGTGGGGTGGGGAGGCACCAAAATAAACCAGTCTTTGGCCCTGGGGCGTGGGACAGGTGCTGGCCCTTGTGTGGCAGGGCACAGGGACAGTGTGCCACCTTCAACCACTGATTCACTTCAGCGAGCCACCCAGACTGTGGGCGAGCACAAGAAATGATCAGTTTAATGCAGCTTGTAATCTGCTGGATATAGGGTTGCCAGATGGTTTAACCAAAAATACGGGAAACCTCCCACCCCACCCCCCCCAAAAAAAACTGTTGAGGGGAAAAAAAGGGGGAGACCAAAGTTGTTGAGCAAAAAAGAGGACCCTGACAATTATTAAGCAAAAAAAATTTAAATATACCAAAAAACCCAGCATGGCCCCTTTGAAGCCTTCTTTGGATGGCAGCCATCTTGTTTTCTTACTCCTCTGCCCCAAGACAGCTTCCCTGCGGAACCAGGTAAGCAGAGGAGAGGGGCGGGGTCCGGGAGGAGAATGGGGGCTGGGCCCAGTTGTTGAGCGTCGTAGGGTTGCCAGGTGTCTGGTATTTTTGCCTCCTGGCAGGGAAAAAAAATCAGAAAAACCGTACATTTTAGGTGTCTGGTGTATTCTGATTTTTTTTTTTTACTGGACAGAAGGCGAAAATACCGGACTGTCCAGGTCAATACTGGACACCTGGCAACCCTAGCTGGATATGCAGAAAAACAGTTGTGGCACAGGTGGACCAGAGTTTTTGTAGCATATGAGGGAAGGGGAGGTTCAGAAAGAAAAAGGTTGACAACCCCTGCTATAGAGCATTAGTTCCTAAGTCTCTCTTTAAATTCACCTGTCAACAGGTGAGAGAAGATGTATCTTGTTGGATTGTTATCTTAATGTAAAATGGCTACAAATTATATGAGGCCATATTAAATAATAAAGCTGTATGTATCAGGTATCTTTTAAGATATCTCAGAGGGGTAGCCTTGTTAGTCTGTAACTTTAGAAACGAGTAGTCCTGTGGCACCTTAGAGACCAACAAAATAGGTTTATATTATAGTATCATGAGCTTTCTGGTGAGGTGGGTTTTACCCACAAAAGCTCATGATTCTACATATTTGGAAAGTCTCTTTTAAGATAGCTCAGTTGTACAGGCTATCACAGGAAATGTAGCTAGGGCATGAAATAGCAAAAGTTTAAAATATGAGCAAAACATTTTGTTTCATTGCAGAAACTGTAGCTGGGCTAGCACAAGGATGCAATTGGCCCATTGCTCTTGTCTGCTAGGTGCAGTTTTGTACACCATAAAGGAAAAATTGAGGATATGCTATGTGTATCTCGAATTATGGTAGACTGTTCTATGTGAAGGTAAGGAGCAGACCAAGACTGGGACTAGGGATAAGATGGTAAAGGACAAAGAAATGGAACAGGAAGCAAGCAGGAGAGGACAGATAAAGTAAAGAGTACAGGAGATTCACAAAAATACAACATAATAAATAATTATTTTAGTGAAGTGAGCCAATGAGATTGAATACACATTTTTCATTTCTTTCTGATCATTACCACATATTGGTTTTCAGGCTTTTTTTTAGTAGGCTGCATACCTGGCTTCCAACTCAAAGCATGATGTTGTCCTCTCTCTCCCCCCTCCCCCCATCCCCTGCTTTTTTAACCTGTAAGGCAGTGGTTTTCAACTCGTTTCAGTCCATGGACCACCAGGCCAATCAAAAAATTTTCGTGGACCACCTCCTTTTTGAGACACGATAAAAAAGCAACCGCTCAGCATGACGGCGGCAGCTACACTGACGCTCAGAGCCTCAGACGGAAGTTACTGGCAACACAATGCAGTTGCATCCTAGGTGACATTATGGATGACGTGCTGCGTGCTTGTGAACACAGCGTAAAACAGCCTAACGGCGGCTCCTGCTTATGCCGTGTGACTTTGGACAATGTTCCTGTGGACCACCGAAAACATCACCATGGACCACCAGTTGAGAACCACAGCTGTAAGGGAAGGGATAGGGTTGGATAGTACTGTGAAGCTATGTGATGTGTTGAAGCATTTGGATGAAATCCCCTCTGCCCCAAAAAATCACAAGTTTTCACCCAGCTTTTTGTTGTACTCTTCTCCATACCTCATATTGTGGCTTATGGGAAGATAAATATTTTCCTCTATATAAAACTCAGTGGCTGGCTATTACACTTTTGGTTTCTAAGGCTATGATACTAAGACCTCAGTGGTTCAGGAGCCAAATTAACTATCAACATTACCCAGAAGAGCAACAGAAGTATGAATTTAATTGTTTCATTTACTATACTACTGTATGTTCAGATTTAAATAGCATGACAGGGGAAATATTTAGTTTTTATACTGTAGAATCTGAGTTATGAATACCAAAATTATGAAATGATTGGTCAACCGCAGACTTAGTTTGGAACTAGAAGTATGCAGTCAGGCAGCAGCAGAGATTAAAAAAAAAGTACATTACTGTGTTAAATGTTAACTATTTAAAACAGGGGTTCTCAAACTTTGTGATACCATGACCCCCCTGTAAGTTGCTTGCGACCCCCCCTGTAAGTTGCTCGTGACCCCCCCGGGAGGTCGGGACCCACAGTTTGGGAAATGCGGATTTAAAATAAAGGGAAAGTTTAAAATTTTTTTGACCAAGTAAGGAAACTATTTCCGTGTTTTTTCATTTAAATTAAAATGGTTAAAAGCAGAATTTTCTTCTGCATAAAAAAATTTAAAAGCTGTGTTTAGTTAGTGTTCAGCTGTAAATTGTTGAAAGAGCCACCATGAGCTTTCAGAGTTACGAACAATGTTTCTATTCATGGCATTTGTAATTGAGTTCTATTGTCTGTCTATATATATAATTCTTATAGCAAAATGACTAACCAAGTATTGTTTTATCAGCTACAATTGGGTAATAACATAATGAAACATCCTAATTTGTTAATAACATAAATTGGTTAATAATTGAATCAGTGCTTTAATATCATGTGCTGCATATAGCCGTGAGAAACTCATTAAACAGCCTTTTGTGGCTTGCAAGCCTCTGTCTGAGTGTCACTCCTATAAGGGTACAGTTCATCTTGTTTTCCTCCTTATTTCTAAAGATGGTGCAGATAGTGCTTTGTAATCTTTCCAATAATCCTATTTCTGGAGTAGTCTTAGACTGCCATTACTGAGGCTCTGAATGGCTTTAAGTCTCTTTCCTTTTGTGTTATTTTTTTTAACGTAACTATTACAAGAACATATATTATTTCCTTGTATTTTCAGCAACAACTAACTCTAAATGATTATGACACTATACCTTTATAATAATAAACTGATACCAAGCCATATGATAGAGGTATGCCCATGTTGTTTATTTTGAAATAAGATTGTTTCCCATTTCCTTTCAAACGGCATTGAGTTCTGTGGTTATCTTGTTGAGATTTGCTCTGTTATGAAGAAGCAAATCAGGCTGAACCATGTTGTCCTTTGTGGTCTTCCTGAATATTTCCCTGCCATCAGGATGGCTTGCTTGTTAGTTACTAGATTCATTTTGTATTCTTTTCTCCAAAACAACTTGTATAAATCAACATATATGTTTCTGTTTGTGGGACTGGATCTGTCGGCATGTACATCATCTCCATACTGCAGTATGAACAGGGAGCAGGTTGGCGTGATTTTTTTTTTTACTAATTAAAAACACATACTGAAATAAGCAAGTACCAAGCCGCTTATTTTATTTAACTACATACAGCCTGTTTGCTGCTTCTCCTGGGGCATGTATAGAACATTTCAGTTCATTTAAATAGCATCCCTTTACAGTCCCCACTGAGCCATATAATCCCTCTCTCTTCTGCTGCTAATTATAGCCTCCTCTTATGTGACCCTTTTTCCTTGCAGCCAGAAAAACCCCAAATCATAACCACAAGAGAAAAAGTTGAATAATTCAAAGACAATTTTCTTAGTGAAATGAGAAAAAATTATAGGCATAAAAATTGTAATAGGTGTGGGGTTTTAAATGCCTTTGTAGAGTGACTGGAATAATTTGGCTGCCACATCAATCAAAGACTCAGGCTCCTCTTTTGTAATTTACTGAGAGCTGTGCTAAGTGCGAGCCCTTTTGTGAATAGGGCCTTTCCAGATTAGAGCATATGAGCAGTTTTTATTCTCTATTAAACTAAAATTAATTTTCAGCAGCCAAAATCTAATGCTTCTCTCTCTTTAGGAAATAAAAATGCAATTACATTAAAAAGTAGATTTTAAAAAAATTATACATTGTGATCCAACCTGCAGCTCCCTAGATCAGTCTTGTATATGTTCAAACATTTGCCAGTCAAATTCTTCTTCGCCTTTCTTCCCTATCGAGCCCTTATTGATTATCATGGGAGCCACACATACACATTTGAGAGTACAATTTGGACCTTAAATTGAGTGGGGTTTGGCAGAGTGTGGTCAAGGTACTTTTGATAGCATCTTGGAATGAAAGGTTGATTTGTGGACTTGGGAAGCAGTTGACTTGGTAGTCAGATCAGAAGCCAATGATGCTGTCACTGGGAACAAATGAGAGATTTTGAGTCAGGAAGGATCAGAGATGGGGGAGTTCAAATACACAAAGAAAATTTTTAATTAACAGCAAGTAGATGAGTTCTGGGTAGATACGACTGCAGCAGAAGTTGAAGAGGACAGAAACTGAGGAGGAGGACATTCAAACAGTCAACAACATGCGCTGTTAGAATTGTACTGCAATGATATTGAAGACTGAGTTTGGTATAGTTGAAGTTGACAGGTAATACAGAGAAGAGACTGTGGAACCAGGGCAGAATCTTGCTGGCATGATGGTAGAGAGGTCTGTAACCAAGGACTGTGTATTGCCAATTCACAAACAAGGGGTGGTATAACTAAGACATCAACATGGGGAAATTAAAATTCAGCTCCAGTGCACTTCTGTGCTTCCTACTGCCCAGCTATTGCCCTAGTTAACTTGAAAGCCTGCAGTAGCTATCTCCTCAGACTGAAAACTGTAGCTTTAAACCATCACTTGCCCATCTGTGTTACAAATGATAGGAGCTAAACCAGGATTGGCATGGTGACCAAGGCTTCAGGAAATGCAGAACACTTGAGGTCAGGAAGCGTGACCGTGCCCTCATCAGAGGGGGGCTCTCCTGTATATGTTGTTCATTCTTCTAGCCATGTTGGACTTCAGTGAGCAAGTTTGGAAGGGGGAAATGAGACAAATTTATCCCTCTGTGAGGAGAAGGTGTGTATTTTTTTTTTAATGCTACAGTGACTTTGCATTGATATAGCCTGATTATCCTTTTCACAGGTTGCAGTCAATGGCAGAAGTGTAATCAATTCCTGTTTGACTTATTTGCTAACTTTTTTTTCTTCCATGGTCTTACTACTTGCAAAGATGGGATAATTAACCTGCTTGCTCCGTACCTTATTTTTATTACTGCTCCTTCGTAACATCAGCGTTATAGATATAATCTGAAGCTTCATGAAGCAAAGGGTATGACTTCTAATGGATTGCACCCAATAATACCAATAATGAAATGCAATTTCCTCATTCTGTGACTTGTTTTGAAAATTTCAAATGTGGCACTTGTTTCTCTCTTCCCCCTTCTCTAAATTGCATCTCATGCGCTGCGGCTGCAGGCAGAACAACAAACTGAATCGGGGTTCTGAATCAGTGTGACATGTTCAAAACTGTAACTTTCTGGACCAACATTGTTCTTCTGCTGTATTAAAATCAAGAATAGAAATCAAGTTTTGAGGTTTTTGTTTTGCTAGGGAAAGCTGAGCATCTCTCCTTATCCATTTCCCCATGGTTGGCAGCAGTATTTTGTTCCCCACCCTTCACCGTCCACACACACCTTTTATAAAGCCTAATATTCATTATTAATAATAGTTTTGGATATGTAGTGCTGGAAATAGCGCCATCTGAAGCCCGTTAGTGCAGCTTATCCTTCAAACTGGTACATCTTTGCTGAACCACACAACACACTACACTACCTCCTTGCCATAGGTAGGCTAACTGTGCTGCCGCTGCAGAGTTCTGGGCCCTCTGCAGATCTAGGAGCAAAGGAATAAGTTACAGAGTGCTAGCTGAGTTTTAACAAAGTCCTCTAACTCTTCTTCTGGAGGAAAACCACCTCCTCTCATTTGTTATAAAGTGTATGACCTTTTAGATGTTTTAATGGTTTAGCTTACTTTCCCTATGTAAAAGGTAACACATTCTTCTCAGTAGATTCAAACATGCAAAAAGAGTATGCGTGCATGCACCAAGTGACTGCTGAAATGACTGCTGTGGTCATTTCTGTGCTGCCAGTATTTAATTACTGTTTTGTTACTTTGAATATAAAGATGCTGTATAAAAATAAATTTTCTGGAGATGGGGATGGCAGGATACAGTTTCACTTTCTGTGAACTTGGAAGTATTGCAGACTATTCTATTTTCATAATTTCAGGTTTGTCTTGGCACAAGGAAAAATAAAAAACTAGTTGTTTGCTCTGAGAAACATTTTTAACAGAAGCAGAAAGGCATATATGGACTGAACATGGTACTCCATTGGGTTTAAGATTATTTTACTGTAAGATATAGGAAAGCTATTGCATGCTGTCATTCGTGTGTGAATATTATATGGTTCAGCCATGTTTTAAAATCCTTTGCATGCTCATCTTACAGTAGATCTGGGCAAAATACGGCTCATGAACTGAATCTGGCTTGCCAAGTTGCTGGATTTGGCCCCCCAGGCAGGCTCCCCACTGACTTTGCCCCACCTGTACACCACTCAGAAACGTGGCTGCGGGGTAGTTTTTCTTAAATTGTGAGTCCAGAGGTGAGCGAGAGAAGCTTTAGGAGCTGCACCAGCCCCTAGCACAATCCCACTGGCCAGTTTCTGTTTCGATAACAAGCAGCCACAATGCACAAAGGGCTTTAGAACACATGTTTGCTGCCTGTGTGGGAGCAAGACAGGCAGCAGTGTTCCCTCTAAACTGCGTGACAGCTCAGCTTCACAGGTGAGTAATTAGCACCACCCAGTCAGAGGCTCAGGGGCTCCATGACAGAAGCTGTACTTTCAGGCAGCTTAGAGGGAACACAGGCAGGCACAGAGGCTGATTCAGGAATTGCTGCTGGCTGGTAAGTCTCCTGTCCAGAGCCTGCTTCTGGTACCCCATCTTTTCCTTCCCCAACCCTCTGTCCCCCACTCACTCCTGCCCACACTCTACATACCCAAATCCTCTGCCCCCCTTTTGTACCCATATCCCTTCCCAGATCCAGCACCCCAATCCTCTGCCTCAGATCACAGTCCTCTCCTGCCCTAGTTTACAACCCAAATCCCTATGCCCCTTCATGTGCCCCAGTTCCCTGCCATAGGTCACAATCCAACCCCCTGCAGCCCAGTCCAGTGCCCCAGGTCACAACTGCCTCCTTCACCCAAGCTCCTTTCTGCACCCAACCTCCATCCCAGACACCACACCTCCTCCATTAATATCATGGCAGAGAGCAGCCCTCAACCACTTTCCAAATTCTTGGAGTGGCCCCCCATCAAAAATTATTGCCCACCCCTCTCTTACTGTATGTGCAGAGGACTTACTGTATGGTCCCTTAGATCTTACAGATAGCCAGAGCTCTATAAGTTACGTAAAGCAAAATTTACTACTTGTGAAATTATTTTATCCTCTAAAGAAATTACAGCAGTTTACATTTGTGCTAAGAGATTGTCTTAGTTGAAATTTTTGTCACTCGTTAAAGATAACATGTATTCATTTTTGCATTGTGACTGCAGAAATAGTGGAAGGAAATGTAGTCCTTCTTGGCCTTCTTGCTATCCTTTCAGCAGCAGGTGTGGAAAGGAAATCTCAGGCTATGTCTAAAATACATTCCTCTTCTGAAAGAGAAATGTAAATGAGCCCGATCAAAAATGCAAATCAAGTGCGGATTTACAAATCTTGCGCTTCATTTGCATAATCGTGTGAGCGCTTTTTCGAAAAAGGGTTCGAAAAAGAAATTGCAGTCTAGATGGAGTTCTTTAAAAAAAAAAAAAACCTTTTTTCGAAAGAATCTGTACACCTAATTTTATCAGGAGTACAGGTTCTTTTGAAAAAGGGGGGTAGTTCAAAAGAACCCCATCTAGACTGTGGCTTCTTTTTTGAAAAACCGCTCTCATGCGAATTATGCAAATGAAGCGTGAGATTTGTAAATCTGCCCTTCATTTGCATTTTTGATCGGGCTCACTTACATTCCTGTTTCGGAAGAGGAATGTGGTTTAGACGTGCCCTCACTGACAAACTCTTCCAGTGAGAATATGGCTGCTAAAAATATGCTAAACTGATGAAAGTGAAGTAGGGAGGGAAGAGTGAGGCATTGCTGTAGTTTGTCAAATGTTCTCTAGTTCAATGGGTTTTGTAGTTTGTCCACTGAAATGGAAAATAGATAATAGACAGATGACTTCCCTCTTCAGAGACTTCGGTAAAAAGTGATGAAAGCTAGTATTTCATGCAATGGCAAAACAAACAGAATATAGGATTTGCTGTAAAAAATTAGGCCATTGAGCCATCAAGAGAGGTATTCTGTTTTTAGCAGGGGATCTTTACCGGCTACCTCAGTTCCACAATCTATTCTATATTTGAGAGAGTTTGTGAGCAAGCATGTGAGTCTGAGTCTGTTCAAGAATTCCTCCTAAATGGTAAGAGCTAGGACCACCAAATTCAATATGTTGCTTCCTCTTGCCATGATTTAAAGCAAGGTAAGGATTTGGTTGTACGGAGACACACAAAACCATACAGAAAAGAGACAATCACCAGACAGGTGAAAGGGGCCTACTGGGGAATGCCTCTCCCTGCTCCTCATCTGGGACTGCCCCAGCCCGCATCCTCCCACCCCCCACACGCCCTTTAGAGAGGATGAGAAGGGCTGCATCTCTGCCACCCCTCCAATTCCTATGAAAGCATCACTGGATGTTCCTTCATCAGGGAGTGAGGGAAAAGTTCACAGTTTGCTTCATTTTTCACTTTGGCTTGGGAATGCAGGGGGCAGATTAATCTAGACCTACCCCAGCTAGGGGATATGTACCCTTCCCTTGGCTGTGCCCACTGGAGCTGCTCACCTGGCCCCAACTTCTCACCTGGCCCCAAGCTGCTGCAATGAGAGAGTGCTGGGGTAGTCCTCTCTGGGGCAGCCTGCATACTGAGCCCCACAATGATTTAAATGAACACACACACAAATTAGTAAGGACCCCAGCAATGATGAATCTTCTAGGACAGTATAAAGTGGAGGAGAAATTCCTTTCTGCTCACTGTGGCGCATAGCTTGCTGGAACATGAGATTTATCTTTCTTTTTAAAACTGTCTGGTGTGGATTAATTTTAAACGTTTGGTGTGTGGTTCCTTCTCTCTGTGTATGTTTAGTGATTATTTTAGCTTAAATAATGTGCTGGGTTTTATTCAAGATACATTTGAGGAAGAGAATTATCTGGCTAAGAGTTTAAAGTGAACAGCAAAATCTGAAATATGTGATGCTCCTAAGGATGTTAAGAAGCGGGTAATTAGTGAATCAAAGCCATTTGTATCGACTACACAATTAAACGATAAGGGGAAGTGCTTTGTCCCAGATCACGTTGGATCCAGGAGCTATCCCAGCTGCAGCTCTACAGTTGAAATGCAGTAGGAGCCACTGCGGCACTGCTCCCCCCCCCCCCCCCACCTCCTGGAGACTTTGTCGGGGGAAACCTGCTTTTAAGCCGGCTCCCCCCAGCACACATTCCTGCTCCCCCTCTTGGTGCCTTTGATAGTGACGCAGGAAGGGGGAGGAAGTGAGTAGTCACTCGACTAGTCGCTTATATCCCTACTCCTAATGGTGAAAGGCATAACTTTAATTGGCTACTGTCATAGCTTCCAGTGCAACCATCATAACACAATATATATCTAGACCTGCCTTAATTAATATATAATATTTTTTTGTTTTTTATCTAATGCAGTTTGTTTTACCTGCATTAGAGATAATATGGAAAATGTTGGAGAACTTTTTGTTATGCTCACCAATTCTGAATTTAAAGCAGTGGCTCCTCTTATTCATACATTTTTTTCTCAATTTTTGTAAGCTGTTTTAAAATTTTTGCAGAGAACTTGTCATACTTGTGAACAAAATTCCACCTTTTCTGTAGGTACTCTTGCAATTGTCCCTGTCTTCATGCGGAGAGTAGAAGTGTCTTAAATGAAATATCAGAAAAACACGAAGGATATATAGCGGAAGTCCAGCCTGTGTTTTTAAAGAGTGAGTAGATCTGAGGTGGTTTCATTTCCTGTGTATAACTGAGGTTTTTGTTTAATTTGCAGCTGTTGCAGAAAGTTGCATCTTTCTGTCGTTTGCTTGGATTGGGTAGATCTGCCAGTGTATTGCAGACTGCAATAAATGGTCTTCAGAGGATGACTGGTAGCTCTCTCCCCTCCTCCCAAAGCAGAAGCTCTAAATGTGTGTGTCTCTGTCTCTCTGTCTCTGTACTTGGCTGCCTTCCTATCACTGCAGTATGTATTTACCTCATAGTCTTTAAGGTATTTATTTGCACAATACCCCTATAGGGCAGGGAAATGTCTGGAATTTACAAATTTGTGACTAAAGCACGAAGGATATGTCTACTCTCCAATTAGTCACCCGTGGCTGGCCCATGCCAGTGGCCTCAGAGCGGGGCACAGGCTGAGGAGCTGTATACCTGCAGTGTAGACTTTTGGGTTTGGGCTCGAGCCCAAGCTTTGGGACACTCCCTTCCCCCCCCCCCCTTTGCAGGATTCAAGCACCCATTGGACCATCCTTCCTCTTTCAAGAGCACCACAATCTAATCTAGTCTGATGGCAAGGTAAGAAGGGAGACCTTTCCCTCCTGTATGTATGTAACAGGTCAGGGAAATAGATTTATCAGTCAGTCATTCCAGAAGATTACACCCACCCAAAAGTGAAGTGGTGTGCCATATTGTTATTAAAGGAGAAATCATACATTTGGGGAGAAAGTAAAGGAAAAGGAGATAGGGATGTAAAAGGTTAACCGGTAAGCTTCACGCATAAGGGATGATGCTTACCGCTTTCAGTTACCTGGCAGGGGCTGGAACAGCTCTCCAGCTGCTAGTGGCAGGGGGCTGGAGCATCCCCTGCCTGCCCCCCTTTTTTATTTGGTTAACTCATTAAAGATAACGTTTAACTGGTTAACCAATTATATGGGATTTTACATTCCAATGCCCTGCTGCAATTCTCTTGCTTCCCAGAAGACATCTCGCTAGGATTTGCGGGAACAAAGGCTGTTAGTGGAATCTGTGTGTGTGGGGAGGGGGTTGGAGAGAGGATGATTGAAGGGTCTGTTGCTGAAGTGGGATTTGATAGGGAGGGACAAATGGCTTGTGTGCAAGGAGCTCTTCCAAATGGTTGTTATAAATTGTTGAGTATTCAGATCTGATATATTACCTTTTGCAGTTTACCTGTCATTAATTAATAACTGTATCAGTGAATAGCTTGTATGCTAGCTATGTGGTGTGCAGTGATCCCCGTATGAGTAACATCTACTAAGCAAGGGGCACTGGGTGTTGGGATGCATATGCGGAGCCTAGTGTACCTATTATGGGAAATATAGTTGTGGAATATCTGACCTGTCACCAGCCATTCTGGGTTAACAGGAGTGGCGGGAAAGTGACAGGCAGCACGTCCCTCGGCCTGCGCTGCTTCCCGCAGCTCCCCTTGGCTGGGAATGGTAAACAGCAGCCAATGGAAGCTAGGATGCTCCGTGCCTGCAGATGCTCCAAGTAAACAAAATGTCCAGTAGCCTATGCTGATGAGCTGGGACCGGAAGTTTGCAAACCACCGATATAGAGTTAGCTTATGAATTGTGATTTTTACAATATTTTTTTTTAACTTGGAGGAGTCAGCTTGTGAACATATGGGCTTATGGTTGAGTATACATGGTATTCTATGGAACAGCAACTCTAGGGCAGAAGGGGAGGAGGAAATAAGAGGAAGACTAAGCAACACTGAGCAATGATAAGTCACACAAAAGAGTTCAGAATATTTAGATTACTTTTTAAAGTCTAAACAAACTTTAACCTCTTTGTGAACCGCAATATCTATAAAGATAGCACACTACTAAAAAAGGACACTTCAAACCATCAACTCACCAGCGTGTGATCTAATGAAAACCAGGTACGATGTTTCCTACCCTCAAGGGCAGCTGATCAGAGATACCGCTTCTGTGCACAGTAGATAGTTTAAAAGTCACTGCCGTCAACTTGGGGAGTACATTTTCAATTCCTAATCAGAGACACATTTTCTTGTCAATGCACTTGCCTTTGAGAGCCAAATGTTAGAGCTTTAAAGGAGTGGGTCTGGGTGATGGCTTTTCACTGAATTTCTTAGGTAAAGCTTGCATGGTGTGGGTAATGGGATGGAGGAAGATGAGCCCTCCCTCACTGAATTAAACTGCTTGCAGACCCTCTGGGTTTTCTCTTCAAGATGGAAGTATGGGGAATTATTATTTAATATTATGGCATCATTTTGAGAACCCAGTTGGGATTGGGACCAAATTGTGTCCTGCCCTATACAGACATGAGCAAGCACACATTTTCTGCCCTAAAAGCTAAGATGGTCCTGAATATTCTGACTCTCTGCCTGTACTTCACCCTTTAGTTAGAAGAAACAGAAACATTTTTGCTCCTTTTATCCCAAATTGTAAATCAAACATAAATAAATATATTACAGTTTATAAACACAAGGAAAGGCAAAGGAAGCTAAGGGAACACGAACAAATACAGTGATTTTTACTTCTGGTTGGTCTGTTTGCGCTGCTAGTGCCAGACCAGAACTTAATTGTTAAACAAAGAGAAGGGAGAGGAAATAAAGCAGGTGGGTACAGTAGAGTGATTTGGAAGTTATATAAGACAGGGTCTTAAAAGTCCTCCATCTGATGTCTAGGCTTATTATATATCTATAATATATATGCCTAGGGGATATATATTGGAGATTTTTAAGAGCAGGTTAGACAAATACCTATCCCGGTGGTCTTGATGGTGCTTGGTCCTGCCGTGAGTGCAGGGGACTGGGCTTTGACCTCTCGAGGTCCCTTCCGCTCCTATGATTTTATGTACCTTTGGAACAGTTTGTCTTTGTGTGGGATAGAATTCACTGTAGGAAATGCCTTTTCAGCGTTTTGTTGTTGCTGTAGCCTAATCACTTCATACAACAAAGGCAAACATAACAATTTAAGATACTCAAGTACCTTATTAAAATGTCTGTGTGCATCAGTGATTGGTACACATGACTTGCCTCTATAAGCCCTCTGGATGCAATGTGATTTTCAGCTAATTAATATAGTTCTTTCAAGAGAGAGGTCTTCTGTGCTTGGCTTTTTTCATAGTCACTGGAAGATACACACTTTTGCTCTCCGATTACGTGCAAAACTTAGGCCTGAGTCCTGCAACTGACTTTTTGTAGGCACATCTAAGAGTCATGGAGGCTCCATGTGGGCATCTGTGTAGAGTGAGTGAAAGGCTTGAGGCTAAGCTGTTCAGACTGTGAATTTGGAGGCTATGTGCTCCTATGCATGAGAGAAGATTACCTTGGTAACAATGAATAGCTGTTGTTTCCCTAACTTCTCTTTTGTAACTAAAATATTGGTGGTCGTTAAACTCTAAAGTCATTATGACCTTTTAAAAACTTTCATGTCTAGTTTAATAGTAAATAAATTTTTGATAGCTTGTGTGTTTATTCAATTTTATTTTTTTTGGTTTAGTGTCTAGATGTTTAAGGCTAGATTGACACCCATACTCCTTGAGTAATCCCCCTGATTTTTTTACCTCACTTTTTTAATAATAAGAACTGAAGAATGAGTTTGTCTATGTAGGGAAGGCTAACCTATTTGCTTTCCGAAAAAGAAATTTGCAAAGAGATCTGTTTGATCATTTTAATTTATAGGAATTGTAACTATAGGTCAAAATGCCTGAAACCAGATCTAAGGGATCTCACTCTGTGCTACTGGCATGGACCTTTTCTGTCACCTCTATGAGTAGAGAGTGCAGTCTCTCCCAACCTTCTTTCTTATGATGTTGGGAATATGTGAACTAGTTAAACTCATCCTGTTTTTTATTCTTTCCAAGAAAGGAGAGATTTCCAAGTAGTTACCAGAGGAAATTTAGCTGATTTGCTTTAACATATATAGGGTGTTAAGTGGGATATTCTTGTCTCCTGTGATCTCTTGCTGTGATTTAAAGGAAATTACAATTAAAGTTAAGCCCTAGTTTAATTGAGAGGGAGATGCTTGTGGGATGTGAGGGTTCCTTGGCTCTGTAATTATCTTTCTTGGTCCACTAGAAGCTAAAGTTGATGACTCTGAAAACATGCTGTAAGACTGGAAAGCGGCAGTAGTGATTGTGGTATTGAAAGTGTCTGGGAGTTGATGGTTTGAAGTGTCCTTTGTTAGTAGTGTGCTATCTTTATAGATGTTGCGGTTCACAAAGAGGTTAAAGTTTGTTTAGACTTTAAAAAGTAATCTAAATATTCTGAACTCTTTTGTGTGACCTATCATTGCTCAGTGTTGCTTAGTCTTCCTCTTACTTCCTCCTCCTCTTCTGCCCTAGAGTTGCTGTTCCATAGAATACCACGTATACTCAACCATAAGCCCATATGTTCACAAGCTGACCCCTCCAAGTTAAAAAAAAACAAAATTGTAAAAATCACAATTCATAAGCTAACTCTATATCGGTGGTTTGCAAACTTCCGGTCCCAGCTCATCAACATAGGCTACTGGAAATTTTGTTTACTTGGAGCATCTGCAGGCACGGAGCATCCTAGCTTCCATTGGCTGCTGTTTGCCATTTCCAGCCAAGGGGAGCTGCAGGAAGCAGCGCAGGCCAGGGGACGTGCTGCCTGTCACTTTCCCGCCACTCCTGTTGACCCAGATGGCAAACAGCAACTACTGGAAACTGAGGGGCTTTGTGCCTGCAGACACTCCATATACATAAAATGGCCCAGCATGCCAGTGGTTTGCCCTACTGGGCTGGGAACTGAAGTTTGCTGATCTCTCCCACCACCAAGTTTAAAAAAAAAAAAAAAGAAATTGGTAAAATACAATGGCCTGTTCCTAAGCTGGCCCCTGCTCTTTACAGCCTCATTTTTTACCAAAAAAATTCAGCTTATAATTGAGTATATATGGTTGTTATTGAAAACTTGTTAACTTTTTACAGTTAGTTTATTCAGTCTGTGTCATAATCATCTTTAAATACAGTACTGATTTGACTCAAGGATTATAGTAAGAAAATGAAAACGTAATCTTACATTTATCACAGAAAAGGTGGAATGACCTTTCAATGTCAAGACAAAAAATCATAAATACATTCTGGCTACATCTACACTGTAAGGTTTTTGTGCAAAAACAACCGTTTTTGCAAAAAAAAAAAAAAAAAAAAAAACCATGCCGAGAGTCCACACCTCAAATGCGCTTTTGCGCAAGTAAATCAACAGTAAAATGGCAGAAGAGAGGGCTTTTTCCGGTGTAGGTAAACCTTATTTTACGAGGCATAACTCCTTTTTGCACTACAGCTATTTCGCAAAAAGGCAAGTGTGGACACTCCAGAGGGTCTCTTATGCAAGAAACCCTTATGGGAAAAAGCACAGGTGCTCTGATGGCCATCAGAGCTTTCTTACACAAGAGCGTCCATACAGTGTCGACACTCTAGCACAAAAGCACATCACTTTTGCGATGGCTTTGAGGTGTAGACATGCTCTTGTGCAAAAGGCTTCTTGTGTAAGAAGTCTACAGTATAAATGTAGCCTCTAGTATTACATATCGAAGAATTGTATTGGCATAAAACCTGCAGTCAAAGTTACAATATTTTTGCATTTTTAAACTGTACTATTAAAAGTTTTCATGTTTAATCTGAACACAGCTATAGGTTTATTGTTGTAGGTACCGGATACAAGCTTACTTTCAAGCAAAGCATGTTAAGTGCAGCAATCAATGGACAGTTGTGGTTCTGACAGGAAAAACATTTTTCTGAAAATGGATGCCTGGTTGTCAAACTCAGTGGGGGTTTTTTCTACTGAAACTAAGCTTTTTAAAAAGGAGAAAACAACCATGGATTTAATATATTATTTTTTCCTCTATTTTGGGAGCAGCATGTTTGAATAAATGATTTGCACAAGGTGGTAGCGTTGACTATTCACAATATATACTTTCATGTGTGCTCTTTCTTTCTTCCTCCCTCCCTCTTTCCCTTTCTCCCTCTCTTTCTTTTCTGAGGGACTCTGTTTTAAATTATGTAAGTGCCAGAGTGTATCTGGCTTTTTTTAGGATTGTAATAAAGTATCCCCACTCAGAGAGAGATTCGCCTCAGAGCTCTCCTGAAGTCCTTCCTGTATCCAGCTTCCAAGCCTTCCATGCAGGCCATGCCGCGGCTTCTGTGTGCAGCTCACCACTGGCATTTGGCTTTTCCCAGCACACTTTGCCATCTCCAGTATGGAGAACAAAGGCTAAAAAATGCTTTCTGGCAATGAGCAATAAGGCCCAGGGGTCATCCAGCAAAACACCCGGGCCTTCTCTGGAGCTATGTGAACATGCCTCTGTGACTAGGGCTCTTAGCCCCCTTAAGGGTCCTGGGAGTGATATGGGACCCACCACCCTACTTGCACCCTTGTCATCCCAAGCCCAAGCACAGAGAGAGTGCAGGTCTCCACCTACTCCGATGACATCTTTGGAGTTGGAAATCTTTTTGTATTTCAGTGACCTGGCTCATCAAAGGCAGGTCTCTGGAGCAGGTGCAAAGAAGCTCCGATCTTGTTCCTTTTCTCCCTGCACACTGGTTCGTAGTCCCAGTCTCTGTCCACCCAGGCCAAGTCTCCGTGTTCCTTTTACTCTTTCTCTGATCTCAGTGTCCTCTGCCAACTCACTCAGGTACCAACTATCCCCATCACTGGCTCTCGGTCACAGTCTCCACGTCTGACTAGTCCCAGTTTGCTCCTCCCTCCATGCCAGTCTCAGTCTTGCAAGATTCCTTCTCAGAATGTACACTTCTCTCCCCCCAGTCTGACTTTTGTCCCCTCTGTATTAAAATGAGATGGCTTCCTTTTACATACCGGCAGCAGGGGGCATACAGTCTACAGGAGAGCCAGGCTTTGCTCTCTACTCTGCAGCCTACCTGGGAGCAGCCATTAAATAGAATTTCTGGGTAAGGATCATAGCTCGGAGTGGAGGAAGCGTATACAGTTGTTTTGTGGGGATGGTGTATGCACAGTCCAGTTACATGTAGGAGCTGTACGGGGGTTGAGATTGCTTAGTGAAGATAGACACTTCAGAGACTTCAACTGCTACTCTTTAAGAAGTGTCTACTTGCGAGGTTTGTAACTTGACCATATTTGGGAAGATTTTATGGCTATGGCAGAAGTCACATTCCTGACATCAAAGCCATCCCTGCTGCCAAATTTTAGGTTGCTCTTCTCATGCTTAGGAGAGCGAGAGCTGTTAAAAGAATAGTTCACCATAATTTAACATGAACAAAACATATTTTTGCTTACCCATGTTCCTATACCCAGTTGAACTGTTTTGACTGACATATTCCAAAATTTTCCAAAATAAATCAGACACCCTGAATGTAGGATATCAGGATAAACAATTAAAGTTTGGCACAGTTAAACAGCTGAATTCTGAATTCTTTATAAGAACTGATATCAGGCAGCCTTAATGATAGGCTGCGTTAACAGCCTTATCTAATATCAACTGACCAAAAAGTTACCTCTGAAGGAGCCAGAAGGGGTCAAATTTTACTTGACAACTAGGTTTTATAAAATATGTTTTTACCAAACCAAAGTAAGACCAATGGAAACAAGTATTCATTAATAAGAATATTTTGATACACGTTTAACAGTTTTTTGTTTTATTTAAAATATTCCACCCCCCATGTTTGTGACCCAGAAACTGCTGCTTTGTGTTATTGCATGACCAATAAAGTGAACTATGAAGAAAAGTGAGTGGTTTTCATTGTAGAAGCTGACAGAAGTGCAAAATATAAACAGTGGAAAGTAAATTGGACTTTGAAATGTTTTAGCAATCTAATTCCTTTCCACACTGCGAATTCTAACTGGCTACAAATTGAGTGAATACTTTAAATATAATTGATTTTGTATTCATGTACCACATGGCTTATATTCAGTTAGTAATCGGGGCAGTGATCTTTGGCAGTATGGGTTGACATATGGTGATGGTTTTCCTATGATCTGTTCAGAGTACTGTTTTATCGGAGCATGGAAAGAACCCCCAGATTTGCATAAGCAGTTTGGTTGGCCCTGCTGCTTCCTAGTTCTCTGTACAATAAGTCATCCCTGTGTGCTTTGCGTCATGAGTGCCAGTTGCTGCTCTATGTAAATCTGTCTCCTGTTGAGGTACCATAGGATAACTGCCCAAATGTTGCTAGAATGCGCTGAAACAAACATGGTTGGGTAGCAGAAGAGAGATGGACATGTAAATGCAGTTGTGATTGCAGATTAGCAGATGTGAAGATACCAACTGAACCATGTTACTTCTATTCAGAATCACTGTGGACATGGTTGCTTCTCTTTTTTTTTCACACACACATTTGACATGACAGTTCCCTTTATATGTTTTATGTTTGACTGGTTTATATTTACATTGCTCATTTTGTTCCTGTGAATTAGGTTGAGACATCATTATCTAAAAATGCTGTGTTGCTTTGACACTGATCCCTGTTTATGCTGTATTTCTGCAGGCTTTCCTCCATTAGTAGAGGATCATGTGTATATTATACCACTGGGCCTTGTTTGGAATTAGCAATCCAACAGTGTGGGGGACAGACTTTTAAATACTGGGTTACATATTGTAGGAAGAAAAGGGAAGTGTGAAGTATCCTATTAAGACTAGTACAAAGTGGGGATGTATTAGTGAAACCATTTAGACTGATGACTGATAAAGCATGTATTAGAGCCCGCAGCCTGTAACCATGTAACTGCTAAAAATTTTAATGGTTGCACGGTTACTTATTTTACTGCTTTTTAATATCTCTAGTGCAAAGTGTGTCTTGATATTTCAAATAGGTTTAATATTGACTTAAAATATTATACAGTATTTTAGATAGATCAGTGTTGGGCAGAAATAATACTTACCTACACTCAAAAATCTTTGACTCTACGTAGTGGTATAGGAATCACTGGAAAATGTTACTAATTTGATTGCCATAACTGCAATACTGAGATGATGTTATTGGCATTCGTTTCTTCATGCAAATTTTTTGAAATTGATATGTATTTTTCTGATACTATGTGTAATCTATATAACTATTGTATGGACAGTGGAACAATGGCAGAAAATGAAACAATTTTATTTTTTCTGGGTTCTTATAGTAGTTTCCTTATTAATTTAAATTAAATTAATCGGGTCATGTCTCAAAAGTAACTGTGTTGTGTTAACATTTAAAAAAAAAAAAAACTACGATGACATACTGCTAAAAAATCTATGTCCCTCAGCAGCATGTTCCTTTGGAGCAGAAATAGATGTAACCCTCTCATCTACTGCGTGTCATGTACAGGCAGTCCCCGACTTACGCGGATCCGACTTATGTCGGATCCGCACTTACGAACAGGGCTTTTCTCGCCCCAGAGCTCATGGGCGGCGGGTCGCCACCCGTGTCCTCCAGGGCGAGAAAAGCTTCTCCCGGTCTCCCTGGTCTGCTGGGGGGGTCCAGCGGCTTTGCTGGACCCCCCCCCAGCAGACCAGGGGGACAGGAGCAAAGCCGCCCAGGCGGCGGGGGTCCTGCCGCCTGGGCAGCTTTGCTCGGGTCTCCCTGGTCTGCTGGGGGGGAGGGGGCGCAGCTAGTGCGCCCCCCCCCCAAGCAGACCAGGCTTTTGTTGCGGGACACCTGGGGTAGAACAGCTGGGGTGCTGCCGGGTTGGTTCTGTGGGAACCTACCGGGCAGCGCCCCAGCTGTTCTGTCCCAAGCTCCAGATTCAGCAGCTGTTGAAACTGATCAGGCTGATTCCAGGAAGCTGGGGGCAGAGCAACTCTGCCTCCGGCTTCCTGTAGTCAACCCCTGGTCAGTTTCAGTGGCAGCAGCTGAATCTGGAGCTAGTTCCGACTTACATACAAATTCAACTTAAGAACAAACCTATAGTCCCTATCTTGTACGTAACCCGGGGACTGCCTGTATTGTCCCATGTAGTGGGACTTAGACAACGAGTTTCCAATAAGGCCTTAGCTGAGTGCCAGCTGACTTTTAGCTCAAGCTGTACAGGCTTGTGCATTGAGCTCCAGAGGACTCAGGTGTGATTCTGCCTGTTGGCATTACATATGCTCAGTAAGCCATTTAGTCATTACACAAGTATGGCCGTACTGAGTCAGGCCAATGTTCCATTTAGCCCAGTATCTGGTCTTCCAGCAGTGGTGAAGTTGCAGTGGGAATGAACAGAACAGGGCCATGCTCCACCATCCACACTCAGCTTCTGTCAGTTGGAAGTTTAGGGATTCATAGACCGTATGGCTGCATCCCTGACCATCTTGGCTAATAGCCATTGATAGACCTATCCTCTATAACATTTAGTTTTTTGTAACCCAGCTACACTTTTTATGGCCAAGATGAGTGCAGTGTATATATTTACTTAGGAGTCAATAAGGCCATGTCTTATTGTAACCCTAAACCTTAAGGATGAATAAAAGGAATGTCTGGATCACTTTCACTTTCCTCTAAAAGCATATTTTGATGATCTGCTACCATACGTGACAATGGCAAGGTCTTGAATTGTTTCTTAATTCAAGCTGCTTCTGGAGCAGGGGTCGACAATAATTTTTGATGGGGAAGGGGGGGGACGACATTGTTAAGATTTTGAAAAATGGCCAAGGGCCACTCTCTTCCACAATATTAATAGTGGAGGAATGGGTCTGGGATGGAGTTTTTGTGCAGAAGGGAGCTTGGTGTAAGGAATTGGAGTGCAGGAGGGGGGTGTGGGATCTGGGAGGGAGCTTGGGTGAAGGAGTCAGTTATGACTGAGGTGCAAGGGTTTGTGTTGTGACCTAGGGCAGAGGACTGGGGTGCAGGAGGAGGTGCAGGAGTTTGGGTTGCATGGGGTAAGGAGGTGGGGGGCGCATGCCTGGGGCAGGCTCTGACCCAGGAGACTTGCTTGGGTGACTCTCAGCAAACAGCCTAGCAGGTTGCTCAGGCAGGCTCCCTGCTTGTCCTGCCCCTGCATAGACTGTAAGGGCCATGTGTGTCTATGAATAACTACGAGCCTGGGGGAAGAGGAGAGGTGTGCTTCATGCACTGCCAGTTCTTCAAACAGGCAGCTCCCATGTGGCCAGAAACTGACCAATGGGATTGTGCTGGGACTGGTGCAGTGTGTGAAGCCTCTCCTCCCTTCCACCAGGCTCACGGCCGTTGAAAGACAAATGGCCCAGCAGATGTTTTTCTGAACAGTATGTGGGGGTGGAAGGAAGGGTGGGGAGACTGTCTGAGGCTCCCCGCTGCATCCACACACTGGATCCAGTGGCTTGGCAGTCGGATCCAGCCCACAGGCCCTATTTTGCCTAGCCCTGTGCTGGAGCCTTTGATGAGATTGTAAAAGATGCTGATAAAAGGCAATGGGAGTCCATTTAAAAAAAAAAAGGTGAAAATTTGATTTAAAAGCTAAAAAGCAGCCGGAGTTTGGTCTGCTCTGTGTGTGTTTGTGTGTGTGATTGAGTGTTTGCGGAGGGGAGGGGGGAGACTTTAGTGTCCCATGTGAAAATTGATCTGATGAATCACCATAACAATTTGTTTCATGTTTGTTTCATATTGTGTGGTTTCTCTGTGTCATCTCTGTCATGGTTGTTAGACGTTATTATTTCCATGCTCTTAAATTGTATTTGAACTTGGAGACTACGTATGTCACCATTGCGGGGGAAGATGGTGGCAGTTATGTAAGCATATAAGGCATTGTCTACAGTAGCCTCTGCCGTCCATCTAATCTACATGACTTTGGCTATGCAAAAAGTGTAGGTGAAGTAATTGTACTTATTGCTAAGTCTTCTGTGCAATTAGGTGGGCTGGAGCTGCTCTCCCATTGACTCGGCTACTCTTCTCGTCCTGGTTGAGTATCAGAGTTGCTGAGAGAGCACTCTGATTGATTTATCACATCAAAGCAGATGTGATAAATTGACATCAGTAGATCAATTGCTGCAGCATTTATCCATTGTGTAGTGCATATGAGTCCTGAGCTAACAATGGTGTCTGCGAGCTAGAAATACACAACTCTTTCTGGCTTCCCTAATAACTCCCTGTCTGTGGACAGTTTATAGGTAACCAGACCACATGCAGCTCTGTCAGGGTTTATGCATCATCTATAAAAATATCAAATAATAAGTAAGGTTGAAAATAGAAATTCTTTGATTGTATAGGATATCTTGTTATGTCTGCTTTAGATTTCCTTCTAGTTAGTGTCTTCAGTACTATCCAGAACATGCTTAAACTGGTCTGAGCTAGGAGGTGGTTGTTTTGCATACACTACTGTTTGTGGTGGCTCATGCAGTATATATCTATATTTAAAAGTTAAACATTTTGTTGCAAAATATGAATATAAAAGTATAAAAAAACAAATACCACTTAGTGTGCTATATGCCCAAGAGGAGCAATTACTTCTAGTTCTGTGCTCTCTCTAATGGCAGTTGGGCGGTGGGAGGGGGTCAGCTAGATTTATTTATTTTTTAAGCATAGCTTCATAAATTTATGTACAAAAGAGTTAATATGAAGAAACAAGAGCGAGATGTTTTGGTTAGTCTGCACTAGGTTTTTTTGCATAAAATTTCACACCACATGATAGCTTTGAGAGAGGGTCTGCAAAAGGTACAGCAGTTTGTTGTCTTTGAAGGAGTTTGCCAGAGAGTTTTGGAAGGATGCTATCTAGTGGTATTCCTGGGGGAATTCTGAGTAAAAAAAAAAAATAATAAAAAATTGTGCTCACAATGTTTTTAAATTCTGCACATTTTTGTTCGTCAAAATAACACTATATAATCACACCAGTTTTAATTGTTTTGTAATTTTATTTCAAAATACCTGTCAGCAACTATGCGTGTAACAATGTGGACACACAAAATTGACACTCATCCCCACACATATTAAAGCCCAGGATCCAGATGGAGAAACAGCCTGATGCTGCATCTCGGGCTTCTACAGTTTCCAGCAAGCTATCTCCTTCCTTAATGGCTTGCCAAGAATTGTAGCTGCCTCTGCAGTATCCAGTGTCCTCTGATAGCATCCAGTAGCCCTGCAATCCACTTCTGTGGGAGGAAAGGGAACTTTTCTGCACATGACATTAATTTCTGTGCAAATTTGGCATTGCACTGTGGTGGAGAATTCCCCCAGGAATACAATGGAAACAGAATTAACATCAGAGTTGTGTGGTCTTTGGTATATGGTAGTGATAAAATATACTTGTATGGTCCTAAATAATTGGTAGTCCCGGGCAACCACCCATCTCACCCGTAGGATTGCCAGATGGTTTCAAAAAAACAAACCTGCCAGGGAAAATTTGTCAAGCCGCCCCCACCCCCCAAAAAAAAGGGGGTCTGGGAGTAACCAGAGAAACTTGTAGGGAGGATTCAAGAGGTCGGGTTGAAATGCAGTTTGTGGCCCGGCCCTAAGACTGTCTCTGATGGCAGCCCTGGGAGATCACCCAGCTTGCCCGTCCCTAAGACTGGCTCTGCTTGTATGTGAAAGAGGAGATATTTATTTTACAGATGTAGGTGACTACAGTCCCCGCTTGCCCTATGCTCCTGCTGCGGTGCTTCAGCCTTTGAAATGTAGTAAGAGCCCCACGGCTACATTCCAAAGGCTGAAGTGCTTCAGTGGGAACCGACAAAAGTGGGGACTGCTTCAGTCACTACTTGTGCTGTTTCCCTGCTGTGCCTCTGCCTCTCCTGCCGCCCATGGCAGCAAGGGAGGGAAACACGAGCCGGTGCTGGGGGGAGCCGGCTTAAAAGCTGGTTTCCCTCCCAGCACCACCTTCAGGGTGCTGCCAGAGGCAAAGGAGTGGGGGGATAGGGGAGGCTTCTGCAAAGCAGATCCCATCTTCAAGGATCCCAGTGGGAAGCTGGGCCCTCCCATGGACAGGGGCTGACATCACCAAGCAGCCCCTGTTGGCAGCAGCCAGGGCTGGCCATAAGCAGGGGCTGCTGG
This sequence comes from Pelodiscus sinensis, assembly GCF_049634645.1. NCBI lineage: Eukaryota > Metazoa > Chordata > Testudines > Trionychidae > Pelodiscus > Pelodiscus sinensis. The sequence goes on from NC_134711.1 coordinate 208,508,465, forward strand.
ACTCAGTGCAAGCCGGGACCAAGCAGTCTAGGTCATGCTGGTCTGGGGCACTGCACCTCTGCATTTTATGTAGTAAGACTGTGCATTTAAAATGCAGAGCCGCAGTGTGGGGGGCTCTCAGAGAGGACTGCTCAGTCCCGGATCAAGTCCGCTCCTGGAGCTACCCTCTCTGTGCCTATGCAGAGCAATCCTGTTAACTAATCATATAGTTGATACAATATGATTAGCTAGGTAATTGCAATTTATTATCCTTAATTAGTTTGTGGTTTTGTAGGTATCCCGTAAGTTGCTATCTTAATTGTTTCACAGCAGTTTTTTAAATATATTTGAAACGTGTGAGATTTTAGTACCTTATTCTACTGCTGGAAATTTTAGAGATGAAAATGTGTGTGGTGAGGTGGAGGGGTATTAAAAAGGATCCTGGGAATGGGACTTTAAATGAATGTACTCATAGTATGTATATTTTAGTTATGAATCTTGTATATTTTGGTTATGAATATCATACAAATGTTAGAAGTATTAAACATAGATGAACACTATTTTTGTCTAAACCACTTTCTGTTATATTTCAGAGGGGGCATTTGGTTCTGATAAAGTACCACCAGACTGTACTACATAACTGTGCAAAGTGCAAGACTGTATTGTATAAATTGTCACCTATGTTTTGGTGTGTTTTTTATTATGAAACACCAAGTGCAGATCTACATGTTTTTAGCATAGATGTGGAAGCACATAAATGATGCAAAAAAATATAGGTATCAGTACCCAGTGGAGTGAGCAGTGATTTCAAGGACATGATAGAGCTTTTGAATGCTCCTAAACTCCTAGCACTTAATCTCTACATTCTTCCTGTAACCATAAAATAGCATTGGGAAAGATTTTTGAGCCACTTTTGGAGATGTTTGATGCTTCATGATCAGATCATCTTACAGCCCCCTGTTGCACTATACTGAGTATTTTCAGGATTGGGCTTTTAGCTTGAATCAACACTTGGAGGAAAAAGTGGAGACACTAAGTAAATGAGCATTAACGTTGGCCCATATGAAGTAAGACCATAACGCCACACACTGAGCCCCTGTGTATTCCTTCTGGGGCAAAAATAATGAGAGAGCGAGAGAGAGATTTGTAGCAAGGAACATATACAGGCAGTCCCCGGGTTACGTACAAGATAGGGATTGTAGGTTTGTTCTTAAGTTGAATCTGTATGTAAGTCGGAACTGGCGTCAGCCACTGCTGAAACTGATCAGTTTCAACAGCGGCTGAATCTGGACGCCAGCTCTGACTTACATACAGATTCAACTTAAGAAACCCAGGAGTCCCCAAGTCAGCTGCTGCTGAAACTGATCAGCGGCTGATTCCAGGAAGCCCGGGGCAGACCAACTCTGCCTCGGGCTTCCTATAGTCAGCCCTTGGTCAGTTTCAGCAGCGGCTGACTTGGGGACACCTGGGGCAGAGCAGCTGGGGTGCTGCTGGGTTGCTCCAGTAGCGCCGCTCCTCGGCACTACTGGAGCAACCCAGCAGCACCCCAGCTGCTCTGCCCCAGGCGTCCTGATTCAGCCACTGCTGAAACTGACCAGCAGCGGCTGAATCAGGATGCCTGGCACAGAGCAGCTGGGGTGCTGCTGGGTTGGTACAGTAGCGCCCAGGAGCGGCGCTGCGGGACCAACCCGGCAGTGCCCCAGCTGCTCTACCCCAGGCGTAGGCAAGAAAAGCCTAGTCTGCTGGGAGGGGAGAGGGGGGCACTAGCTGCACCCCCCCCCCCAGCAGACCAGGGAGACGTGGGTGGCGGGACCGCCCGCATCCTCCACAGCTTTGCTCCGTCTCCCTGGTCTGCTGACCAGGGAGATGGGGAGCAAAGCCTTGGAGCACGCCCGCAGCGGGACAGCCCAGGCGCGCCCGGGCTGTCCCGCTGTGGGCATGCTCCGCGGCTTTGCTCCGCGTCTCCCTGGTCTGCTGGGGGGGCTCCCCCCCCCAGCAGACCAGGGAGACGTGGAACAGCTTTTCTCGCCCCGGAGGACGGGGGCGGCGGGACTGCAGCACATCTGGGCGTCCCGCCGCTCCAGTCCTCCGGGGCGAGAAAAGCCCCGTTCGTAACTGCGGATCCGACATAAGTCGGATCCGCGTAACTCGGGGACTGCCTGTATACTGTAAGGTGCATGAGCCACATTCAGTAATCCCAAGATTTGGAGTGCTTTCTCCATGGTTTGGACTGTGGAGTGTGTAAATTGCCCATGTTTGGAGAGACAGAGGATGCAAATATTTTATCCTTTAGTTAACCCTTTAGTTTTACTTTGGATTTTTTGTTGCAGGTATATGCGACAGTTCATGTGTTAAGGACAACTTAATGCACTGAGTAGCTGTACTCCTAGAGAAGGGAGGTGATGGTAGCAAAGTAGTAATGGGGATATCCCAGGATATCAAGTTATCCAAAACAAAGTTCCTTTAAAAATATTTATAGGAAAATATCTTGAATTCTGGAGATGTTACTAAGGCATTGACTTTCCCCAAGCGTAATGAATCTTTATATAATTCTGAGATTGTGTTGAAATGCATCAGTGATTTTTGGAGCCTGCTAGTCACTGCATAGTATTTCTGAAAATAATTAAAAAGAAAAGGGGGAGGCTTGATTGAGAGAGCTTGGCGTTACCATGAGGGACTCACAAGCCCCATGATGGATGAAAAGTGAGCAGACTTGTCACTGCATTGACAAGATAATAATGAAGACCAGCTGTGTTGAAGTGCATCATTCTTTCTAGTGCCCTTTTAATTAATCAATATTCTTTAGGTTGTCGCTAGGTTTTTCTAAATGATCATGACTTGAAAATATGATAGAAACATCTTGAGTTGTTTCCTTTATTTCTCTTCCTTCCCCCATTTGACCTAACTCTTTTTGTCTGGGGCATTGTTAGAGAAGTGCTGTCTAGATTGTGACACTCACGTAATCACTAACCATCTCCATAGGTGACTCAGTTACTCTAATGATGCCTCTTAATCCTATTATATATTTAAAAAGCAGCTGAAGATTAAATACTGGGATGTATCTTAGCTCCCTATGCCCTGATCAAATGATGTAAAGGGACTGCAAAGGTAGTACAACAAAGCAGTGGGGATGGAGTTGTATCTGGGTAGTGTAAAATTCTCATTACCAGTTCTCTCTCTCTCTCTCTCTGTCTCTCTCTCTCTCTCTCTCTCTCCTGGCTCTGCCTGACATAGAAGGTGTCTAGGTAGGGGTGACTGGATCACTGCTCCTTTCTGGCTGTTGCTAGTCACTGTAATGGCTCCTTGGACTGAATTGACCTTAAGCAACCTTAGGTGACGCAAAACAGCTTTGTATCTGGCTTCTCAGGCCCTCTCTGAGTGCAGCTCAGCTGGTCTGGATGCTTTTATATTATGTTTGCTTGTAAACAAATACACACACATTTCATGTGCTGATCTGTTTGAATAAAAACCAGCATGACTCCAATGGAAACTAGAGTTCTTCTTTGAGGAGTGTCCCTGTGGGTGCTCCACCTTAAGTGTTTGGGTGCTGCCGTGTGCCTAGTCGGAAATTTTTGGCCGCATTGCTCTCTGGTAGGCTGTGCACACGATGCAGATGGCACGCACCATGCTGCTACTACACATACGCAGCGAACCATCCCTTCAGTTCCTTCTCTGCCACTGCTGGCATGGGTCAGAACTGTAGTTGCTCTCCAGCTTTTTGAAAAATTTCAGATTTGTTCTTATACTTCGTATAGCATTAATAATAGCATTCATAATTAGTAGGTTTTTTTCCTAGTTACCATTATTATTTAAAAGAAACCCCACTTTTTATTGTGGTGGTTAAGGCTGTTTGCCTTAGCAAAAATTTTTTTCCTGGGATGCCTGATTTCCCAGGATTCAAACGTTGCCTGTCCTGTAGGCTCTTTCAATTCCTATCTTCAATGGGCACTCTGTGTGTACATGCCACCGCAGTGCCAACACTGCAAGCAGCTAATGGCCCAAACATGCCAGGCAAGGGAGCTCCAGCTTAAACTTCTCTCCCTTAAAAACACGGTGAGACCAGCGTCAGACTGTTTTTCCTCAGCCCATTGACAACAAATCGTTTTTTGCCCATCCAACAACCAAGCATTTCCTTAAGGGCATGCAAAAAAAGAATACTTTACCACCTATCAAACCTCCCATCCCAGCCTGGGACCTCAATTTAATACTCCGGGCCATCACCCTTAGACCATTTGAACCCATGGTGATATGCTCCATGCTTCACCTTTCTATGAAGGTGGCCTTATTGGTGGCCATCACATTAGCCAGGAGAGTGAGTGAAATTGGTGAACTTATGGCAGACCCTCTTTCACAGTTGATTTCACATGGATAAAGTGGTTCTGCGCTCATACCCAATGTTTTTACCAAAGATAACCACCTGTTTCCACTGCAAGGAACCCATAATACTATCTCTCTTCTTCCTGAAGCCTTATGTCAGCGCTAACGAGACTGTATGGCACACACTCAATGTATGTTGAGTGGTCACCTTTTACTTGGACAGGATGAGGGGAATCCACAAAACACCTAGACTGTTCGTATCCACTACAGAGTGATCCCTGCATATTCAAATTTCTACCTAGAGGCTGTCCAGATGGATAGTAGAGTGTATCTAGTTAGCCTACTTCATCTTCAGCCAAAACCCTCCATTGTAACTACGTGTCCATTCTACGAGGGCCATGGTGGCTTCTACATCCTCTCTCAGTAACATACTGCTTATGGACATTTGTAGATCTGCTATGTTGTCTTCTGCCCATACGTTCACCAGACATTAAACCCTTGATACTTACCTCTCTGAGGGTACTAGATTTGGGCACACCGTTCTGGCCACTGTCCAGGATATTGACTAGCTGAAGCACTCACCTCCAATCACAGGCACTGCTATATAGTCACCTAAGGCGGAGCATCTACAGGGACACTCCTCAAAGAAGAAAAGAGGGTTACTCACCTTGTGGACTAATAGAAGTTCTTTGAGATGTTTGTCCGTGTAGGTGCTCCACCACCCGCCCTACCTCCCCCTCTGCTTCGGACATAGTTGTTTTCTCTGGGGCAGAGAAGGAACTGAAGGTATGGTTGGCTGTGCATGCCAGCCTACCGGAGGGCACTGCTACCAAAAATTTCTGACTAGGTATACAGCAGCGCCCAGACACCTAAGGTGGAGCACCCAAAGGGACAACCATCTTGAAGAACCTTCGTTATTGCACAAGGTGAGTAACCTGTCTCATTTTTCTTCTGGGTGATCTCTGAATATAGTAGTATAAGAGAGACAGACATTTCTTCCTGGTTTGTCAGTAGATATTTATAGCAGTGGTAGAGTAACTCTTGTTCATCAGTCACTCCCTCACTTACTGCATCTTTTGCACTGTCTCTGTAACCATGACTGCATGGTTGATTCTAAACATAGTTGATGTTCACACACCATGAGGCTAAAACTCTTAATAACCATGGCAGTTCACCGTGTGTGACCCCTGGCCTGTTACCAATTCAGCATTGTGTTTAAGCTTTGTGGTTGGATTCCATAATTGAATCTGTGGGTACGTCTAGACTACATGCCTCTGTCGCGAGAGGCATGTAGATTAGGCTACCCAACATAGTAAAATGAAGCGGCGATTTAAATAATCGCCGCTTCATTTAAATTTACATGCCTGCCGCGCTGAGCCAACAAACAGCTGATGCCGACAAACAGCTAATCAGCTGTTTGTCAGCTCAGCGCAGTAGTCTGGACGCGCGGGTGTCGACATCAAAGGTATTTGTCGACCACCCAGGTATGCTGCTTCATTTTACTATGTCGGGTAGCCTAATCTACATGCCTGTGGCGACAGAGGCATGTAGTCTAGACGTACCCTGAGTGATTGAATTGGCCTTTCTTCCTCCCAGCTCTGTGCAATAGGACATTTCCTTCCCCATGTGCGCTGGTGATTCTGTCTTCATATTTTACTTGCACTCTGTTCCAAATGAAGCCTGATGGGATAGCTACCCAGGAATTCCCTACGTTTATAGACACAAATGTGGCATAGGATGTGTACATGGTTGTGAAGTTAGAAAAGCTGTTGTGTGGACACAGCATGAACTTCAATACTCACATTTTGATGTTGGTGGGTGATACGGACCCCTCAGGATTCAGAGACAATCTCTTGGGGGATGGCTCCTTCATACCACAGTTTCATGGATAATGTGAGGGTGGCATCTGCCGTAACGAGGGATGAGTAAGCTTGGATCCTTAGGAACCCCCTCAAAGGAAGAGAGGGGTAACTGCACCAATTTACTGAAGTTATGAAAAAGGCATTTGCTGTTAAAATATTACGTGAACCCTTTAGTTCAGAGCTATTTGTTTTTTCTATCTGGTACCAAACAAAAGTCCTCGGTGTTTCTGTGGAAAAGTTGTCAGGTCTTATTTTTGTTTGCAAAATCACAGTTCTAGTCTGCATGGGGCCCCTAAGCTGTTGAAAAGTAAGAAGAAGAAGAGCTGAGCTTACTCTTGTGGAATACTATAGTATGATTGTCTGATGGCTAGATTTGCCAAATGGTGTAACTTGACCACTTACATCAGTCTGAAGTGAGCATGAATGCCTTGGGCTTGATCTTTCATTTGTATCAAAAGAAGGGAATAGGTATGTTACATTATTGTTTCATTTGAAATCAGTGCTTAAATGCTGATGATTATCAGTGATCCTGAACAGGGACAGAAATATATTGTATATTTAAAAATAAAGGGATTGCCTTACTGGATCAGACCAGTGGTCTGTCTCTAGTCCAATATCTTGTCTCCTCTAGTGTCCAGTCTACTATATATTTTAGAGAGTTTGTGCATCTGCCTGTCTGTGTCTATTTGTGAGTCCTTGAACAAATGAACTCCTAAACAATGAGAGCTAGGACCACCAAATTTGGTATGCAGCTTCTTATAACTTAAAACAAGGCCAGGGTCTGGTTGTGCAGGACAATGGTTTACGCCCTGGGCTGCCCTAGAGAGCAGTCACCCACCATGCTGATAGCTCCTGCTTCTCTGGGATGGCCCCAGGGAAAAGCTGGCAGGTGGCCTGCACAGCCTCTCTTCTCTCCTTCCCCCACACACTCTCTGGGCTCCCAGCTGAGTTGCTGGTGCCACTTACAGTGCTCCTTCCCTGCTGCCAGACCTCCCTCTTCCTGGGCTCTGTGGTCCAAAAACATTTGTGGTTCATGCCAGATCACGCATGTTGCCAGACCAGGGAGTCCCAGTTAAGGTAGGTACAACCTGTAGGTGGGCTGTTTCCCACAATATTAACAATATGAACACGTATAATCCTTCTGTTTTTGTTTTAATTGTTTTTTTTATTTTATTCTTATGACTGATGACAAACACTAATTATTTGTAGGTACAATTTTTGAAGTTTGAAAATATAGAATGTACTAGTTTGCTTGAAACAATCTAACTCAGTGTTTCTCAAAGCGGGCTGTGAGCTTTTGGAAAGCCACTAGCAGGCCTGTGCTATTTTGTTTACCTAACGGTCTGGAGCCTTGTGGCTTCCATTGGCTTCGGTTTGCTGTTTCGAGCCAAGGGGAACTGCGAGGCTCCGTGACTATGGACCTTTTAGATAAACAGAGGAGTGTGGGTCTGCTAGTGGCTTTCCAAAAACGGGTCAGTGGCCCACTTTGACGAATGCTGATCTAGGTAGATGTGCTTGTGTGGCTGTCACATACTTTGCAAATTACATGCTAAAGTAAACAACGCATAAAAATAGGAATAACAACATTTATATATGCCTGTGGAAAAAAATAGTACAATTACAGAATTTTTATGGCCTGGAGAAGCAGAAATAAGTCACATATCAACAGTTGCTAGGTAAGGCTTGTTCTCCCATCTATAGGCCATCTTTGAAGAGAGATGTAGCCATAACAAAGTGCCATTTGGCAACATTGATGGGTCAGCTACACATCAAGGCATTTTATTTTGAGGTCAAGATCTTAATCCCAAATCACTGCATTATCCAAGATATACTGAGCCAAAATACTACTGTTGAAAAGAATAGGCATGACTTTTCATATAACACAGATCTATACTTGTTCTGGTGGTTATTTTCAAGCATTCATGGACCTAAAGTTTGTGATATTTAGCCGCTTTCAAGGATAAGCCATGTAAACTTGGTTTAGAAAGATTGCAGTCACAAACTTTTACTCACTTGCTCCATTGCTTTCATATTTTAATCCAGTTGCATTAAAGTTTGTCTATCTTTCCTTTCCCTCTTTTTTTTTTTTTTTTTTTAATAGGAATGGTCTGAAACTTAAACTATTTGGTTTGATTTCCTACATTACACTTAAACATAGGGTAGTGTTCTTGTAGCCATATTGACCCCAGGATATTACAGAGACAAGACAAGAGATGTGTATGAGCTTATTTTTCCACTAGCAGAAGTTCATCCACTATTATAGGTTGTTGTTATTTTTAAATTAATAAAGTTCAGAGCCAAAAGGGACCATTATGATCATTTCTGACTTCCTGTATATCACAGGCCACAGACCTTCCCTTATTCCTGGAACAAATTTTCAGTAGAATCAAATCATGGGGTTTTAAGCTTATAAGACATTTAAATTGTCACCATTGTGTGAAATTAATACAGAGATTCGGACAATATTTTTTTAAGGAGAGTAGATATTGAGATTTTAAAATTTAAAGCTTTGTAAGTTATAAAATATGAAGTTTATAACTTTGTAAGTTATAAAATATTTTTCCTAAATCAAACTCTGTTCTTAAGAGGATTTTTCTTTCTTGCCTATTTGTAAATTTCAGCTATGGTTGATGGAAACTATTTTGTGTGTGTGTGTGTGTGTGTGTGTGTGTGTGTTGAAATCAATGTTCACTGACATTTGCTGATAAAAATCTAATTCTTCTAAGCTACTTCTAATGATTGAGCTGGGTGAGACCTGGGGAATGAAGAGGATATTAAAAAGTAAGCTATATTAACTGTCATCTATTGCGGTCTAGAAAGGATTTTAGACAGGACCTAAGACATAGTTTTTGTAAACTATGCTGAACAGTGATTTATAATCAACAATTATCACAGGAAACAACAAAAACACATTATTTAAAAAAAATAAAATATGCAGTTCAATATATTAAATTTTTTTGAAACCTGTCATTGTGCAATATGAAAAATCCTGAATGATATAAATATTGTTTAAGATGACACTGTTGTAGGATCAAATGGTAGCCAATTGATTTTTGAATATTGTTCTGAATATTTAGAAATGAAAGTATTATTTTGTGTGTTTAATTCTTCTATATTTTAGTGCTGTTCGAATTAAGTTATTTAAACAGACTTTTATGTGAGGTTTTTCAGTCCTGTCTCTGTTACTGTCTTAAACAGCATGTCTGCTGGATGCGTTTTCAGTGAAAATTACTATAATCTAACAATTATTCTGAGACCAAACTAAATACATTTATATAGAATCATAGAATAATAGGACTGGAAGGGACCTCGAGAGGTCATCGAGTCCAGCCCCCTGCCCTCAAGGCAGGACCAAGCTCCGTCTACACCATCCCTGTCAGATGTCTGTCTAACCTGTTCTTAAATATCTCCAGAGAGGGAGATTCCACCACCTCCCTTGGCAATTTATTCCAATATTTGACCACCCTGACAGTTAGGAATTTTTTCCTAATGTCCAATCTAAACCTCCCCTGCTGCACTTTAAGCCCATTACTCCTTGTCCTGTCCTCAGTAACCAAGAGGAACAAATTTTCTCCTTCCTCCTTGTGACACCCTTTTAGATATTTGAAAACCGCTATCATGTCCCCCCTTAATCTTCTTTTTTCCAAACTAAACAAGCCCAGTTCATGAAGCCTGGCTTCATAGGTCATGTTCTCTAAACCTTTAATCATTCTTGTCGCTCTTCTCTGTACCCTTTCCAATTTCTCCACATCTTTCTTGAAATGTGGCGCCCAGAACTGGACACAGTACTCCAGCTGAGGCCTAACTAGTGCAGAGTAGAGCGGCAGAATGACTTCACGAGTTTTGCTTACAACACACCTGTTGATACAACCTTGAATCATATTTGCTTTTTTTGTAACAGCATCACACTGTTGACTCATATTCAACTTGTGGTCCACTATGACCCCTAGATCCCTTTCCGCCATGCTCCTTCCTAGACAGTCGCTTCCCATCTTATATGTATGGAACTGATTGTTCCTTCCTAAGTGGAGCACTTTGCATTTCTCTTTATTAAACCTCATCCTGTTTACCTCTGACCATTTCTCTAACTTTCTAAGGTCATTTTGAATTATGTCCCTATCCTCCAAAGAAGTTGCAACCCCACCCAGTTTGGTATCATCTGCAAACTTAATAAGCGTACTCTCTATCCCAATATCTACATCCTTGATGAAGATTTCAAACAGTACGGGTCCCAAAACAGACCTTTGCGGAACTCCATCTGTTATCCCTTTCCAGCAGGATTTAGCACCGTTAACAACAACTCTCTGACTACGGTTATCCAGCCAATTATGCACCCACCTTATCGTGGCCCTATCTAAGTTATATTTGCCTAGTTTATCAATAAGAATATCATGCGAGACCGTATCAAATGCCTTACTAAAGTCTAGGTATATGACATCCACCGCTTCTCCCTTATCCACAAGGCTCGTTATCCTATCAAAGAAAGCTATCCGATTAGTTTGGCATGACTTGTTCTTCACAAACCCATGCTGGCTATTCCCTATCACTTTATTACCTTCCAAGTGTTTGCATATGATTTCCTTAATTACCTGCTCCATTATCTTCCCTGGGACAGACATTAAACTGACCGGTCTGTAGTTTCCTGGGTTGTTCTTCTTCCCCTTTTTATAGATGGGCACAATATTTGCCCTTTTCCAGTCTTCTGGAATCTCCCCTGTCTGCCATGATTTTTCAAAAATCATAGCTAAAGGCTCAGATACCTCCTCTATCAGCTCCTTGAGTATCCTGGGATGCATTTCATCAGGACCTGGTGACTTGCTGACATCTAACTTTCCTAAGTGATTTTTAACTTGTTCTTTGTGTATCCTATCTTCTAAACTTGCCCTCTCTCTGCTTGTATTCACTATGCTAGGCACACCTCCAGACTTCTCGGTGAAGACGGAAACAAAGAAGTCATTGAGCATCTCTGCCATTTCCAAGTTTCCTGTTACTGCTTCTCCCTCCTCACTGAGCAGTGGGCCTACCCTGTCCTTGGTCTTCCTCTTGCTTTTAATGTATTTATAAAAGGTCTTCTTGTTTCCCTTTATGCTTGTAGCTAGTTGATCTCATTTTGTGCCTTTGCCTTTCTAATCTTGCCCCTGCATTCCCGTGTTGCTTGCCTATATTCATTCTTTGTAATTTGTCCTAGTTTCCATTTTTTATATGACTCCATTTTTAGTTTGAGATCATGCAAGATCTCCTTGTTAAGCCAACCTGGTCTTTTGCCATATTTTCTATCTTTCCTACACAGCGGAATTGTTTGCTTTTGGGCCCTTAACAACGTCCCTTTGAAATACTTCCAACTCTCCTCAGTGTCATGGAACCCTAATTTCAGAATTCATTCTACTTGCCCAGATTTTTTTCCCTTGGAACAGTTACACTGCTTTTATGACCATTACTGTTCTGTAACAATAGGCGAATATTCAAGACTTTCTTTATACATAGAACTAAATTACGTGCTCACATATTCTAGGGTGGGCAAGAGGTGGCTAACAGGCCTGATCTGGCCTGCTGAGCCCCCAGATCCAGCCTGCGGCCACCTTGCAAGCACCCTTACTCCGGAGCAGCTGCAGCCACTTTACATAGCAGACTGCTAATTCCCATGCTGTCTGGGCAAGGAGGAGAAAGCTTTTCATGTTGTCCCCACCCCCAGCAAAATATCCAAGCTCCCATTGGCCAGTTTCTGGCCAATAGGAGCTGAAAAATTTTGCTGACGGAAGGGACAGTGAATGAAGCCTCCTCAGTCCCTCCCTTCCTTCCTGTGCTGGAGCAGAGCCATGTGGAGCAGCCCCAGCAGCACACAGGGATCCTGTCTCAGGTTCATGCAGAGCTGCTGGCTGGGAGCCTCTGGCACCCCACCCTTTCTCGCCACCCAACTCCCTGCCCCACCACCCAAACCTTCCGTATCCCCTCTCCCCACCTCTACAGGTCACAATTCCCTTCCATACACTGCACCCCTCCCCCAGACCAGAATCCTTTCTTGCATACGTATGCCTCCCTGACCCCATTCCTCCACTCCACATCACCACTAAAGCCCTCGGTACCCTCTTTTCCCCCTTCTCCCAGGTCAAAACCTCCTCCCATATCCTGCACCCTCTCCAACACCCCTTTCCCAGGCCAGAATCCTCCCCTGGATCACAAGTCCTTGCCCCAGACCATAACCCCCTCCTTCACCCAAACTCCATCTCTGACTCCACACTCCCACCTGCACCCCAGTCGTCTATTCCAAGCACCCTTCTACACCCCACCCATCCTCCCAGACCCCACATTCCTCCACAGAAGTGCTGCCCTTGACCATTTACCAAAATCACCTTGAAGTAGCCCCCATTAAAAATTATTGCCCACCCCTGCTCTAGTGTAAATTGAAAGTAGTGCTACTGAAATCAGTGGAGTTGTTCCTAGTTTACAGCAGCATAAATTAGACCAGAAAGTGATTCACTATGTCTGAAGTACATTGAACAGATCAGAATTACACTCTCTTCAAATAATTCTTTCTATTTATGAGTTAAATAGTGACCATCAATGTGGTAAGTATCATGAAAATGAATTTGAATGACCTTCCTAGTAATTTCTAGGAAAGTATATTTTCAGGTGTGGTAAGTAATGATATCCAGTGACCAAGGAAACTGGTTCTTGACATGGACACTCCATGGAGAATTCACAGTAATAAACTAACTATGGACGTCAGCTGGTGTGTGTGTGTGTGTGTTTTTGTTTGTTCGTTTGTTGTTCGTAGTGAAAAGAGCTACACACGTTTTTTGGGGGGAACGCCTTAATCCCAAATATTGTTTTACAGGAGAAAAGTGAACACTGCATATGTTCCAAGGTCTTTCATAGAAAAGATACATTGACCCTGTTCTGCCAGCAGAATGAATAGCCTTTTTACCTCCAATGAAATAAAACAAGAAGTGTATTTATTGTGAGTCTTAAAATAAATCTCCCAAATGCTAGGAAACGCCTGTCAGGTCTTTCTGCATGACACCATCTTGTACTAGTACAGCACTGTCTTGCCACGATCTTTATAACCATTGATGCTGGGATATGCGTGTTAGTGGTGGAATACCAAGAATGGATGCATTAAAATCACAGGTCCAAAGAAATCAAACCCCTCCTTTTGATCAATACAGCTTACTGAGTGTCAAAAAAAAATAATATCCATATGTTTGATTTAGGTTAGAAAGCTTATATATTGAAGATACTTCTACAAAATGTCCAGGTTAGGTGGTTGACTTTTTTTATAGAAGGTTTCTGGGCCATTGGTATTGTTTTAGTAGGAACTCCTCTGCTGTTGCTGGATACCTGGCCTAGAGGGAATTACATCAGTCAGCTCTTCTAGGTTGAATGTTTTAGCCATTGCAGTGAGGAGGCTTTGGGAGACGTGAAAAGAAAAGGAGAGGCTTCTAAGTGAGCTGAGGGGAATTATGAAGTGCTTACTGGCATGCAGACGAGCCAGGAATATACTGACGTGTGTCACTGGTCACTGTTACACACAATACGTGATTGTTTATTTACACAATCTGATATGACTATTCCATGGTTTCTCTGATTTCACAGTTTAGTGTGGCATTTCAAAGAAGTTGCAAGTTGTGAAAACTGCTCCATAGGATGCTTTTAAGCCAGGTCCCCCCAGCACCGGGTCCTGTCTCCTCCCTCCCTCTCCCCCTCCCCCCGCTACCTCTGCAGGAGGCAGAAAGGGGGGGCAGGCGGATCCATGGAACCAGCACGTGAGGGGAACCTGCTCCGCAGGCGTATCTGCTCCAGCCTGCCCCTCTCACCCTCCACACTGCTGCCTTTCTATCGGAGGCAGCAGTGTAGGGGGTGGGGGAGCTTGTATAGAGTTGGCTTTAAGCCAACTCTTCACAAACACCGGCTGCTGCTCTTCCCTTCTCCCCACAGCTTCTGATAGAGAGGCAGCAAGGAGGGAGGGAATACAAGCAGTTGTCAAGATTAACCGATAAGCCTACGCTTATTAGTTAATCGTGTAGTCGTCTACATGGTGGCATCCCTAGTCTAGACCGTCTGGCCAGTGGACTAGCATGAGCAGCTGAGGCTGGTAATTCTATCCCATTTGTAGAACTGTGTGTATGAGTGTGTGCGCGTGGTGGGTAATTTTTGTAGCTAGGAGGGGTAAATAAGTTCTGCCTTCACAATAAGTGCAGCACGTTGCTTTATCCTCCTAACAGGATTTTGCTAGTTGTATTTCTACAAGTGTAACAAGTGGATGGAAACCTAAAAAGGGGAAAGCTCTACCCTGCAGCTCCTGAAAGGCAGTCGGTGGCTTACACATTGGCCTCAGACTTTTCTCGGTTCCAGGAATAGCAAAAGCAGCATTACAACAAAGCCTTCCCACACAAGAAACTATATACTTACAGCCACTAAAAGGTGGCAAGACAAAAATTTAATGGGATGGAAGGGAGTATAGCTGGGAGTGAAGTGCTTCTGAGTTCATGCCAAGCATCTGGGGCAGGTAGCCCCTCCTGATACTAACACTGCAAGTGCTACACTCTGCTTTTAGTGAGCTAGCGTAGCACATAGCAGAATGGAGTCCCAGGTCTGCAGCTACTCCACACACAACTATTTGAGCCTCCACACTTAATATTACTTTTAGATTTTCACTGTAAACTTGAATTGACCTGCATTCTAGTGAATGGATTAGCTCTTCTGATTCTGGATAGCCAAGCACGTTTCTGTTAACTATGCAGTTTTATCTACTATTCATTAAAAGCCCATAATGAAACTTAAGGCTGAGCAGTGTAGTTAACCTTATGTGGCTCCAGGAACTTTGAATTTTCTACTTAGTAACTCTGAGCCAGTAGCATCAGTCAATGAATACTGTATTAAGCAATTTCAATAGGAAAGTACCATAATTCCCAGAGTTCCCTTATCCTTGTTAAAGGACTTAGACCAGTGTTTCTTAAACTGTGTTCCACGGCACACTGGTGTGCCACGAGGCAGTCAGAGGTGTGCCACTGAGAACAGTAGAGTTCAAAATGGCCACCCTTAAAGGGGCAGGCAACCTTTTGAGGGGAAGGGGGGGGAGGCGCTCAATAACTTTTCCCCGGCCTCTTTTTTTCCCCCCCTCAACACAAAATCCTTGATGTTCCTCATAAAAAAATATTGTTTAGTGTTCCTCGGTCTTAAAAAGTTTAAGAAACACTGACTTAGACCTTAATTAAACAGCACTGTTGCATCATACCTGCTGCCTATTTTCCATCATTCACCCACATCCTTACATCCTCCCCTCTGTTCAGTCTGTGTTGTAGCAAGGTGGTGTCCCAGAACAAACCCCACTGATGACCTGTCATGGCCCTGTAAGAATTCTGCCCTCAGCTCCTTCTTGCTTCTCCAAAATAACTTGCTCACAACCCAGAGTACATTTTAAGCTTTCATAAAAATCCAATGTACTTTGGCCCCTCAGACCCAAATACTCCATCTTGGTGAAAAGATTCTGTAGCCTGCCACCATGAGGCTGCCTATTGCTTCTCTCTTGGGTTCAGGGATTTCACAGATCTCCGTGTGAGTCAAAGTAGTGGTTCAAGCTGGCTTCACTGAGGCAGCTAGAGCTATGTTCCAGCCCTGCTTTACAGAGCCTCTCTCTAAGAATCTGCTAAATGCTGTGGTGTCATCCCGTTCAGGGGAGAATTCCCTGATTAACACCTGGCTCCCATTCCTCATTTTATGGAACAAGATTGGCTGGCACCAAGACCAACAACTCCTTAAAGGGACCGGACCATTTTCTTACCAAGATGTCAATGACCTTGTCAAAGCAGCAATGGACAAGACTCTCCATGATCTTATATAGTTTCTCCCCTTCCTATATTCACTCTTGTGGTTTTAATATCCATGATTTCCAGTCACACTGGCATTGCCCCAGTAGACAGTGATGCTTTGGAGGACAATAAAATGGGTAGCCGTTCTTGAAATAAGTCTTACGTGGACAAGGTATGCTTATGGAACATTGACAGAACTTCTTGTGTGTGGACACGAGATCTGGGGGACCATGCAGTGGTTAGCATAATGAATTTCTCTAGTATAGGCAAGGCTTAAATAGGTTCTTTTGTTTGAAATTTAAAACAAGAAACTTTTTTTAAGGGAAAGGCATAACTTGTCCAAGAAGCCTTTTTAAAACAAGGAATTTACTTTGTCGTGATGTCCTTCAGTGTTTATGCCAAGTTTTGTACTATGCTGTAGGAGGGTGTGCTGAGTAAGTATTGGATTGAGAAACTGGGATGAGAAGTTTCAGTGTGACCCATTACTTCAAAGGTAGCATGCAAATACAATTTGTAAAGATTGAGTGATTCTAGATCTTGACCTCCTCCTTAGACTGAGATGTGAATGCACCTTCCTTCCTATAATTAATTAAATTCTGACATGCTCCTGAGGCTGTAGGGCATGACCACACCCCTTCCAGTCCTACTTCTCATTCTCTGCTTGTTTGAAGCAGGAGTAAGCAAGATCGTTCTCTGCACTCACTTTTCTCCCATAAGAGACTATATAAAACAGAAAAGGATCATCTCAACAGATCAACCCTGGTCTTCTTTCTGCTTGTTTCTCTTTCCTCAGCCATGGTAGAGCAGGCTGAATGGAGAAAGGACATGAGGTGCTCTATCTGTGATTAGATCTCAAGAAAGACAGAGAAGTCACCCATCTCCGCTCCCAACAGTGTGCCTTCCCTCTGCCTGGGGGAGATCGATTACGAGTCTAGAAGGGTTGTTGGTAACTCTGCTTTTCTCCACATCAGCCAAGACTTCTGAGAAATGCCTCTTTTAAGGGTAAGTGCTCTCTACTTTTGTGGCTCAGCAAAAAGGGCTGTTCTCACTGGTCAAGAGCTCCTTTTGGGGAAAATCAAAGACTTCTCAAGCATCTTCTGGTCTACTGCTAAAGAGAAATGCTTCATGATCTGCACCAGTTCCTCATAAGGATAATTAGAAACCTTGAAAATAACTCAGAAACTTTTCTGATTCCTTTTTTTCCCCTCAAAAAGATTCTGTTTTCCAGAATGCTCTCTTGCCATAATGATAGAAATGTAGCCGTGTTAGTCTGGTGTAGCTGAAACAAAATACAGGACTATGTAGCACTTTAAAGACTAACAAGATGGTTTATTAGATGATGAGCTTTCGTGGGCCAGACCCACTTCCTCAGATCAAATAGTGGAAGAAAATAGTCACAACCATATATACCAAAGGATACAATTCAAAAAAATGAACACATATGAAAAGGACAAATCAAATTTCAGAACAGAAGGGGGATGCGGGGGTGGGGGGGAGGTAAATGTCTGTGAGAGCTCTCTCCCCCCCCCCCCCCGCATCCCCCTTCTGTTCTGAAATTTGATTTGTCCTTTTCATACGTGTTCATTTTTTTTTAATTGTATCCTTTGGTATATATGGTTGTGACTATTTTCTTCCACTATTTGATCTGAGGAAGTGGGTCTGGCCCAACAAAGCTCATCATCTAATAAACCATCTTGTCCTGTATTTTGTTTCTCTTGCCATAAGTTATATATTGAATGATGAACATTAGAGGTCAGGGACTTAAGTGGTAGGCTGAGACCCAAAAGGATGCAGTAGTTTAAAAAAAAAAAAAGAGATAGAAGCCATATGATGTGTTTTCTAGCCCCAGAGCCTCAGGGAATAGCCTGAATTGCATCTGATGTGTGCAGGAGGAGGAGAAGATGAAATGCCTTGGACTGGAAGAGAGAGGAAGTGATTGGGAAACAAGTTCTCTGTTACGACATATGAAAGAAGTATTTGTTTTGTGGAACCTAATTTTTCTGAATTGTGGAGTACTTGCAGCTTCTGTCAACTTCCTGTTCAAATGGCGGGTGCTCAGTACTTCTGAAAATCAGAATTATAACATATTTCTGTGAAATTGGCAGGTGGTTGCCAGCAATGCTTATGAAAAGACCTTTAGGCTAAAGTGTCAGAGCACAGAAGGAAGTGTTAAATTCTAATCTCTGATTTACAAGTCTGGCAGCACATACTGCTCACATGGAGTGTGATTTGAATAATGATGTGTCTACTCCTAATCTCATTAACCCTGATTTAATCCAGGATTTTATTGCGTTAATGCTTGCTAACTTCAATAGCACTAGTCAAACAAGCATTCCTGTAAATATCTTTCTAAAAACATATGTCCGTGAGACTTTTTTTTTTTTTTTGAGAGGGAAAAGATGCAACTTAAATGAGAAGACTCCTTAAAACACAGGGAACTGGATTTTACCCTTGTCTGTATCTTGAAATCAATGGGGTTTCACAGTTTGTTTTATGTTTATGGTAAATACAGTGGACTTTACTTTTTGCCTTTGTAATCAAAGGCTGTAGAAGCTTGGATTATTGGGTTAAGAGAGTGACATACATTTGAAGGGCAGCTCTGTCAAGAAACAATAAGCTTTTACCAAATATGTATAATTTGCCTAAATCTTTTTATGCCAAAAGGCTTTGTGCTATGGTATTAAAGAACTGTGTGGAGACTGGGATGTTGGGTATATTTTTCTGGACTGGTGAGGGAAATGGATGAGCTGTCACTATGGCTTTTTAAAAAACGGTGACAAATAAAAATGTCAGTATTTCAAAGTTGATATGTTTTTGTTTTACATAGTGATTTTACTTTATTTTCCCCTTCATTGGAAATCATTTGGGGGGGAGGGAGGAAAAAGCCTTCCCTCACCCCAAATTAAAATCTTTCCCGTGATTCTAAACTGAGAACTCAACACGCTGGATGACTTAGGCATTATTCTCATTTGAAAATCCTGCTGTAAAGAACTGTCTGGTGTATGAGCGGATTCTGCTCTGAGAATTTGCTTTATGTCGCCCACTGAACCTGCATGTGTCATAGGTAGTGCTTTATGCTATTGTTTAATGTATTATGCTTTACCATAATGTCTGCAATTTCTTGATTCTAATGCTATTTTTCCATATCAGTTTACCTACTTCAGATTGTAAATAAGGGGGGAGAAAGAACAAAGATGCAACCTCTTGAATTAATGATTTTAAGGAACAGCTTGCGTATCAGTGATAGAGCCTTTGCTGTGCTCTCAGCAGAAATATTTGTACTAGGCTAAATATAAAGATTGACTCTTTTTGAGTCATCTTCCTTTTATTCATCCCTCAAAGTAATAGGTTGTGTGTGTGATGGAAGCACAGTTATTTACCTCTCTTCTTATAAATTCATAATTATGTTTTTCTCCTTATCAAGAACAATTTTGTACTTTCTAAGAAGTTAATGATGGTTTGATTCTTTTGGAGAAAAATAAGCCCTCCACTTCCCTCCTCTTCCTCTCTCCCCCTCCCCCCGCCTCTATTGAGGAGCTTGAATGGAGAGGCAGAAAAAGCACAATGGGGTGTGTTTCCCTTCTTTCTGTTGTGATAGAGAAGAGCTGGCTGGTGGATAGAATGTTCAGTGCCTCTCTACAGATGTGGCAATCTGGGCTGGGTGTATGTGGGGGTGTCACGTTACTGGAATTTGAGGGAAGCAGCCGGATCGTGGCTGCACCCATAGGTGGGGGTGCTGGCCCCAACAATGATATAGAAGGGGGCCATGTGGGGTATTGAATAGGAGCTTGTTGTTTGCTGATCCTGTGTACGCTATTTATGTGAGTGTTTAATGTCTGTGTGAGCAGATAGGAATCTGTAATCTGTGTGGAAGCTGAATATTTCTCTGAATGTGGTTAAGCATTGCTATGGACAGGCTGAGTAGCGAAGCCCTGTGGAACAATGGCACTTGATGGGCCAAGGACACACCTAAAGCATGAGGGCGGAGACCCAAGAGCTGCCAGCAGAGAGAGGCTGAGGACCAGGTGACCGGCTGAGACCAGAAGAGGCCAGGAAGGGGGTATAAAGAGGCCATGTGGTCGATGCCATTTTGTTCTCAGCTCAGCACTTCATCCCAGAGGCAGCATTGCAGGGATCGAAGAGCCCGAAAGACCTGTGAACCCATCCTGATCTTAGGATGTGCAATAAGAACTTTTAAACCAGCAGCTGCAACATCTCTGCTAGAGCCTGCATCGAGAACTGGGAGATTCGGTGCATGTAACGTACTGTACTTTAATAACCTTACTCTCATGCTTTTCTTTATGTTACTAAACCTTTAGTTGTTAGATGCTAAAGGATTGGCCCAGCGTGATTTGTGGGTAAGGTCCAGAGGGTAAATTGACCAGGGATCTGTGGCTGGTTTCTTGGAACCGGACAGAACTTGTTCGGGGTAGGTGGAATTGGGTGCTAGGACCGCCCCACCTGTGTATAGGCCCGGGGCCATCTGGGGCACGGATATTGCTGGGGTGTCGGAGGGGTTTTGCTCGTGAGGCTTCAGGCAGGCTGCTGAAGCGCTCTGTGGGACTGGTTTGTGGCCTGTGTGGAGAGGTCACCAGTCTGGGGGCTGTAAGGAGCCCCGGATTTGAGCAATTCGCCCCGAGCGGACACCCTCAGCTGTGCCCAGACACGGCCCGGTCCGTCACAGGGGGTGTAAGAGTTGTCGGACCAAATGGGTCACTGAAACTGTAGTCTTCCCTGTGTTGCTGGGATTATGGTGAGGGAGAGTGCTCCTACTCAGTGGCAGTTAAAAGCCTGGCAATCTCTCCAGTGCCATGAAGGTTGGGGAGGGGTGGAGGCAGGGGATTCTCTATTGCTGTTAGGCTATATGTCAGGGGTGGGCAATAATTTTTGATGGGGGGGGCACTCCAAGATTTTGGAAAGTGGTTGAGGGCAGCACTCTTCCATGATATTAATGGAGGTGTGGGGTGGAGGTTGGGTGCAGGAGGGAGCTTGAGGTAAAGGACTGGGGTGCAGGAGGGAGACTAAAGTCTGGGCGGGAGTTGGGATGAAGCTGGCAGTTGTGACCTAGGGCAGGGGACTGGAGTGCAGGGGTTTGGGATGTGACCTAGGGTAGGAGGGGATTGTGATCTGGGGCAGGAGATCGGGGTGCCAGATCTGGGAGGGGGTATGGGTGTAAGAGGGGGACAGAGGGTTTGGGTATGTTGAGTGGAGGAGCAGAGAATTGGGGCAGGAAAGAGCTGGGGTGCCAGAAGCAGGCTGTGGCCAAGAGACTTACTTGTCAGCTGCCAAACTAGCCTGCCTGCCTGCCTGGCCATGTGCTTTATGAATAACTGAGCCCAGGAGAGGGGGCGTGATTCTTGGTAGCTGCCTGTTATTTCAACAAGCAGCTTCCATTGGCTGGTTTCTGGCAGAAACCAGCCAATGAGAATGTGCTGAGGGAGGGATGGCTTCTAAAACAACTCCCCCCCCCCCCCCACTCCAGTTTTAATACAGAAACAGAGCCCCGTAGTTGTGTTTCTGCATGGCGGGCGGGGGCAAGCTGAGGAGACTGCCTGAGGCTACCTGCTCCCTCCACAGGCTGGATCCAGCCCACCGGCCGTATTTTGCCCAGGCCTGTTATGTGTGGTGACAGTCAGGGGAGCTGATTGCAGCCAGCCTCCTGAAGACAATTCTTGCTGCCACAAAGCTTGGTGCCACCACTCCACTGTCTGTATTTTAATGGAACAAATACTTGACTGAGGATTAGAAACTAGGAATGAATGCTGAAGTGAACGTTGGTGGGCACTAGCAGGCGACTCCACTGTAGTGCAAATTAAATCACACATTTTAGTTTCCCCTTCATCTCCAGCCTACCCAAATCCTTTGCAATCTCACTGTTTGTGCCTTTTGTAAGAGATTATTTTCAGTCTTGTGATTCTGCATTTCTGAGAAGTTAGGTTTTGATGCAGATTCATAAAAAATTATCCTCATTTTTAAGGTCTTTCATGTAGGGATGTTAAATAAAAATATTATTGTAACTGTAAAAGCGACAAGGAGTCCTGTGGCACCTTATAGACTAACAGATGTAGTGTAGCATAAACTTTCGTAGGCAAAGACCCACTTTGTCAGATGCATGTAGTGGAAATTTCCAGAGGCAGGTATAAATATGCAGGCCAGAATAAGGCTAGAGTTATCTGGAAATTTCCACTACATGCATCTGACGAAGTGAGTCTTTGCCCACGAAAGTTTATGCTACACTACATCTGTTAGTCTATAAGGTGCCACAGGACTCCTTGTCGCTTTTGCAGATCCAGACTAACACAGCTACCCCTCTGATATTGTAACTGTGTAGCTGCTAAAATTGTTAGCTGTTACACAATAGCTCACCCGGAGCGAGGCTGTCAGCCAGTGCGTGCTTGGATGCAGGCCCCACTCTTGGGGAGCCAGCTGCTGCCCTGTGCTGCAGACTCTCATAAAGGAGCAGCATTTGGCTCCCCAGAAGCTGGTGAGCTCAGCTGCCTCCTGCATGAGAGTCTGCAGCGCAGGGCAGCAGCTGGCTCCCTGGGAGCTGGACCGGGAGCTGGCGTGTAACCATTTGGGTAACTGATAAGCTCATGCTTATTGGTTTCCTGTTTAAATAAGTGCACTCTTACACATCTCTACTTTCATGGCCTATCCTTTTGCTACTTGATCCTCTGTCCTGCACTAGGAGAAGATGATTCCCATCGCTACTCTGTCAGTAATGTCCATCTTCATTGCCTGTTTGTTAAACTGACAAAAGCACCTTTCTGCTTTTCCCCGTGTTGCCGCTCATACAATGGAATCTCTTCCTCTAAACATCCACAAACATGGACAGTGGGTGTGGTAAGCTGGGGAAGGCTGTGCCTCCCCAAACAGCCTGTTGTGGCCCTACCCACATTGCATCCCCAAGCCCCCTCCTACAGTTCCCAGCATTCTTCCAGGCTGGCTGTGGCTGGTTCAGGTGACCTGTTGCTCGGACTTGGAGTGGCTAGTACAGGAGCCACGCTGCCTGCACAGTACTCGGGATGGAGGCACTGCTGCTATGCTGCCCAGCCCCTCGAGGCTGGGGTCAGGTGCCTGGTTGGGGATGCTTTGGGCTCCTGCAGCAAAGGGGCAGGACCATGGGTAGAAGAGGAGAGGCTAGTCTCCACCAATGGCCAGTTCACCAGCCACTCACATCCACAAAGCTGCCTCAGTATCCTCTCTCAAATCCCTCCTTTTCCGTGATGCCTACAAAAAAACTTGACAATAATTATGCAGCTGGTATTTTGTGATCACGGCTTTTATCCTGACCACTTTTGTGTCATTGTTTCCCTGTTTATCTGTTGTGATAAACATCTGTTGTGATTTTTCTTATATTTGGAATGTAAGGACATGAGCGCAGGGACTGGTTTTTTGGTGTTTTCCCATGCATAGCACTGTGGAACCTGCTGTCTCAGTGGGATCCCTAGGCATTATCGTAATATAAATTAATAATAAAACTAAATAGAGAAAGGGACCTGAAACAGAATAGCAGACCTGAATCTCCTCACTCCTTTGCAACGGGTGAAGATTGGCTCCAGAACTGTACCTTCTGACTTAGACTCACTCTTTAGTTAAATACATAAATTACAGAGTTTGGTTGCTTCCTATTTTTTTGTTGTACTTCTCATTTTGAGTCTTGATGAGACAAACATTTTAAAGATCTTTAGCATGTATTTGAATGTCTGTCTATCTGTTGTCTTGTGCTCATCAACATCATGTCCCAGCTCCCCCCAGAGAACTTTAACTATAGTGCATTAATTGTCTGATTTTATTTCACCATGTTTCCTTTAAGGCAGTTGGAACTGTTTATTTCCTTCCTCTCTGTCTGCCTCTCACCTCTTCTCTTTCCCCTCCCCCTTCAACTTTCTTATTTTCTTGTCTGTTTTTAGTTGCAGCTGTGGATAATTTAAATTGTAAAAGCGCATTGAACAATTTTCTCTGAACTGGAGGGTTAAGAGCTATGTTTATTGCCTGGAGCAGGAACCACTACTGAAAAGCCACACACGGGGGTGAGGAGGGAGAGTCTATCGTGCATTTATAAAACAGAGCTGAGGGAGTACTTAGGACCTAAATGATCTGTGGAGTTTATTATTATGATGTAAATATCTATGGTGATTTAGGTCTCTATATTATACAAGGCACTTTACATACATAGAAACTAAGTTCCTATCTGGAAGAAGTTTTATGATGAGACAAGCAAATATAAGATGCAACACAAGACAACACAGCTGTTTCAGAAAAGGGAAGGTGTGGGACTATTAAGACCCGGCTCTTGCTATGGGGGAAGGTCAGCTTAAGCTATGCAAATCCAACTACATTTAAAAAAATGTAGTTGAAGGTGATGTAAGGTGAGCTTCAGTGCCATCCTCACAGTGGGAGATTGAAGGAAGAAATGCTCCCATCAATTTCCCTTATTCCTTGTGAGGAGGAGTAGTACTGGTGCCAACAGGTTTTCCCCTAGTGTTTGATTTAGCTTGTCTTTACTAGACCTGTTAAATCAAATGCCAGAAGATCAATCACCCCACAAGTGAACCCCATCAATTTTCCCACAGGTGAAGACGTGGCTTCAGAGTATAGGGAGAGGGATTGCTGGAAAATGAGATCTAAGGAGACAAAGTATCTGATAAACACAAAGGCTGAGAGTGGGAAAAGCAAGAGAGAAGGTAGGAGAAATGGAGAGATAGGCAGAGTAAAATCCATGTAGGATTTTGGAGAGAAAGGTGAGATGCTTAAATCTGTTGTGGAAACCTCGGCAGGATATGACACAGTCAGAGTGCTTCAGCACCTTGGTTCATGGGAAGGTTGGAGTAGCAGGGCATGTGAATGCAGGAGTCCACAGCCATGGTTCAGCAAGCTGTTAATCACTGTAAAATATGCTAGCTATTGGAGTTTATTTCCTCTTTTTGTTAGCCGCCATTTTATTAATATGTAATAACTTTGAGAGGAAAATACAAAACAGAAACCTCCTATACTTGCAATAAGTGTAAATTGTTTATATTAATGTCTGACATGAATTTGTTCCAAAGGCTTATATAGTTCCACACTGCTCATTACTGGTTCTCAAGTACTTAAGAAGTATGTACCTGTTTAATAATAGAATTATAATAAAACATTACAATTCTTATTTAGTTTGACAGAAATAAAGGTAGCTCAGAGTCCTAGTCCTTTTTACATGAGCAAGCTCATTTATGCTAAGATAGTGCAGTGGTTTTAGATCAACACAAGTTATAAAATATATATTAGGAATACAGTAATGAGTAAGTTATAGATGACAAACCTTCCAACTTTACTAAGGTCTAAGATAAACTGTCTAACAACAGTTGTAAGGCTTCCCACACATCTGTGCAACCAAGCAGACAGCACTGTCAAAAAATGATGGATGGGGTCCAGTAATTTCTTAGCAGCAGAGGAAGAAAGTGAGACCAAAAGCAGTGAGGTGAGTTGCTCAAGCAGAAAGCATTCCCTGCAAAAAGAAGCACTCTAGGGCCCTGATCCTGTGCATGCCTAACTTTACATGTTGTGGGCATTCCTACTGAAAATAATGGAGCTACTCTCAGAAGGAAAAGTTCAGCATGTGCATAATTCTTTGCAGGATTAGGGCCTACATTAGATGCTGATCATGAGAGACACTGAAATAGGCTATGTGATGAATTCTGAAGTTAACATACACAAATCAAAAGAGCACAATGAGCTGTTTAGAGAGATGTTGTATAGAAATAAGTCAATAACCGAAAAGGACTGCTGGAGACCGGAATTATTTGCTGAAGTTTTGACTTGTAGAAATTCTAGAGAAAACTGGGAAACTGATAAGTTTTTTATCCCTCTCTACACACCAGCTACGTTATTGTATCCCTGACTGGTAGTTGGTGTACATAATAACCACTGAAGGTGCTAACAGCTTCCTTAGTGGTATCCTTCCTGTTTTAGGAATCTATCTATTGACTTCGATTTTTATCTGCTTAGGTCTAAGTACCCATTCTCCAGGTACTTACTGATGCTCTCTCTCTCACTCCCCTCCCTTTTTCTTTATCTTCCCCTCCCCTCTCCTATTTATTTTGAGTTTTCATATCCCCAACTCATAACTCCAGTCATCTGAAGAAGTGGGCTGTGCCCACGGAAGTTCATGATCCCATCTACATGTTTCGTTAGTCTATAAATTGCTACCAGATCATTTGTTGTTTTTTACTGCTATTACGACTAGCCAGTGGAGTTCTTCTTTTATCTCACACTCAATCTGTAGTTTTGGTGCCTGGTCCCTAGTTTGTTTCTTTCTGGCAATGCCTTATGTTTGGTGGTTATATGTGTATTTGATAATGTAGAATAAATATCAAATTTGATAATTTAAAATTAGCATCAGTTTGGTTAAAGAAATGTGTTGTAAAATAAATAAAAGAAGATTTGAAAATGAGTTGTAAGCCCAGAAAGAATGGAGTAGGGAGGATGTCTGGTTCAAGACATAACTAATAAAATAAGACAAAGTTTCTAAAAAGAATGCCTCTGACCAATAGAGGTGATTGCATATGGCTTTAAATAAGACAAAGTGAATCTGAATTAGAAAGAATCACCCCACATATTAGTGCTACATTAATAATTAGGGTCCATGTGATCCTAGGTGTAATAGAAAAACTGGTCAGCAAGTAGAAAGAAGATGAGGTTTATTTCTTAGAGATATATTGCTATCCAAGCTGGAAATTACCAATGTGAGTCTAAGCAACCTTAGGTTTGACCTATTTCTAATTATTTTGATGAAATGCTTATAAATGTTTTGTTACTGTTTGGATGTAGTAAATTGCATGTTTAGACTTTTTAGGTGTGCTTAAATTGTATAAATACCATTTGGCCTTTGGATTTAATAAAGGAATTTATGGTTAATGTACAGGCAGTCCCCGGGTTACGTACAAGATAGGGACTGTAGGTTTGTTCTTAAGTTGAATTTGTATGCAAGTCAGAACTGGTACATATTGTAGGGGAAAGTCTAGCCAAACATTTCTCCAGAGCTCAGTTTTATTCTCCCACACCTCACTTCCCTCAGTCCTTTATTCTCAAGCTGAGGTGTCTGCTGAGAAAAGCCGCTCTGCGTCTCCCTGGTCTGCTGGGGGAGGGGGGGGGGCGCTAGCTTCGCGTCTCCCTAGTCTGCTGGGGGGAAGCAGCTAGTGCGGGGTTGCCTCACCCCGTTTGTAAGTAGGGATCCGATGTAAGTCGGATCCATGTAACCCGGGGACTGCCTGTAGTGTTTTGGTGGTAAAAATAATAATCCCAACACATAATAAAGGAGAAACAAAGTTCAATTAATCTGGAAAGATTTGTGGGGAGTGGAAAGCTGGGGCCAATGGGTTTCTATAGGCCCCTAGAAGGTTTTGACACTTTGCTGCTTTACTTCACTTTTATATTCTTGCCCTTGCGCTTTGCATGTCCCTTTTTAAATGCAGCTATCATATTTACATTATAAGAGATAAATGGGTAATATGGTGCCAAAGATGGTCATTAGTTGACAGGGGTATTGATGTTGACCAGTACAAGAGATTTGCTGCAGAAATACTGTGAAGTTTGATGTAAAATGATATTTTAAATCTTGCCTTATTTTAAATTGTAGAGAACAGTTGGAGGAAATGACTATAAAAAGCTGTATATTTTAAAATACACACTATAGTTTGAGTATGGAGAAGCAGGGTAGAAACCTCTGTTAACATTCTTCATATCAGAGGGTTCCATTATCCTATTCTGATAATTAGAATGTGTTGCATGCCATCCCTCTAGGCTTCTATGAGTCTGTATTCCTATTCCTATTACCATATTTGGCTTTAAGCAACGTACAGGCAGGCAGTAGGGTTTTGAGTTGTAAAATGTCTCATTACTTCTTAACTTGCCTCTGTTTTTTACTGCTTGTTGTTTTGTTTGTTTTCAAAAGCTTTAGAAATTAATATAGAATAATTTGATTAACCCCCTTCCTTCCAGAGTGTATTTCCCTTTTTCAAGTATAAGCCTTAGATATTGTCTTGGTTTGTGACAATAATTTGCGCACCAATTTGCATAGCTTCCTACAGCTTTGAGAAATGAAAGTGACCTACTGTCTAGAACCTTTCATCTCCAAATTAGCACAGAACAGCTTTTTATGTTGCAATTGTTGCTGTG
This sequence comes from Pelodiscus sinensis, assembly GCF_049634645.1. Lineage (NCBI taxonomy): Eukaryota > Metazoa > Chordata > Testudines > Trionychidae > Pelodiscus > Pelodiscus sinensis. Next base: position 208,536,588 of record NC_134711.1, read on the forward strand.
GAAAGCTTGCAGCAATTTACTCAATTGTTTCTAGCTAATTTGCACAGTGAGGCTTGTAAATGCATTGTTGGAAGAATCGGTTGAGTTAAGTTCTTGAAATGTTCCATTAATAAAAATGCAGAAGTTCCCTTTAGTGAATTTAACTTAGTAAACTAATAAAGCAAAGCACTATTATAAGGTAAATACTATTGAGTTCCCTCTACTATTAGCACTAGACCTTTTAAACATGCAGTTTAGAAAAAGTACTGTGTGTTAGTGCATATAACCCGCCGGTTATACAAAGTTTTACAAACCCTGCAACCTCCCCCTCTCCCCCCGCAGGGTATACATGTCTGCGGGGTATGCAAGTTTATTTTTACTTGCCTGCGCTGCACTCTCCGTTCCCCCCACAGGGAGAAGGGTAGATTGCACCTGGCTGCAGCTGCGCGGAGCCTGGGTGCGAGTGCGGCTTCCCTCTCGCAGGCCAGCCAGATCGCCTGCGCTGTGCTCTCTGTTCCCCCCTCCTGCAGGAGGGTGGGATGTGCCTGGCTGCGGCTGTTCAAAACCTGGGCACGAGTGCGGCTCCCCTCCTGCAGGCCAGCCAGCTCGCCTGCGCTGCGCTTTCTGTTCCCATCTCCTGGAGGCTGAGGCTGGTATGTGCAATTACCAGGTACCTTAAAGTAGTGTATATAACCTGCGGGCTGTACACGTGCACGGGTTATCTAAGACGTTTTTTACACATTCAGGAAAAACTGCGGGTTATACATGAGTGTGGATTATATATGCTAATTTACGGTAACATTGGGGTTACTTTTGGGTATTGTTTCTAATACCTCTGAGCAGATTTTCTCAGGGTCGTGGTAGTGGTGTACCCCACATAGTAGTATTAGCTGTAACTATGGTGACAGAACTGATTTACGCATTTCCTCTTTATTGGGGAAATATTTTGTTAGAAGTAACTATATGCAGGCACAGTAGTTAGACTGTTTCTTTCAATGGTAGTTAGTGAACAGCCCTGAAAGCAAAGCCATATATTTTAATATAAATAGTAATAGACACTTTAGACTTACCAAAAGCTTTTTTTTCTTTGCAAACTAACAACCCTGCTATTTAACATCACGTGAAGAATTTGCTAGTTATAGATGGAGGGGAGCCAACAGCTTCTGTGGGCCACTGGGCGAGGTGTCAGGGGGTGGTGGCTCTACACTCCCAGAAAAGGCAAGGCCTCCGGTAGAAAGGGCCAGGCTGCGATGGCAGGTCCTTAGTGGTGCTTAGAACACATCACACTGGCCTCCCTATTCGTCACAGCTGCATGGAGTGTGTGGGGTGCCACTCTGGCAGTGTTTTAAAGGGCCGGGAGCCCCGGGCTCTTAGAATCGCTGCTCCCGAGGTCAACTGCCTCCTTTTACCCCTCTCTGTTGGTGGGCCTCTGTATGGGTGACAGGTTGCCTCCTCTGAGATGCTGCTGAGTCTGCCTGTTCTGCCAGCCTGGGAGCCCTTTCTGCCCATCTTGCTGAGTCAGGTTATTAAGCCTCCTCCAGCAAACACACAGACAGGCACAGCCACACCAAATTGCAGAATGATATACACTGAGAAGACTCAGTTTAAGGGATTAGCAATAGAAAAATGTACCACTTAGTACTGGTGACTGTAGAAATTAATTTTTCTGAGTCTGATTAGTTGGAGAACATTCAGTTTCATATTGATATGGGATCTTGAAAAATCCACTTAACAGTGGTGCACGAGAAACTACCTCTGACAATAAGGCAGGCCCTCTGAGATCATGCTTGAAGACGACTAATGTTCTGACATACTAGCTCCTTCCACCTAAATTGTCAGTATCCATTTGATATTCTCAAAAATATTCTGTCACTTAGAGTTGCAAACTTAGTTTGGGAACTCCAGATTTAGAATGAACACGTTCATTCTTTTTCCATTTTAAGATTTTAAAAATATACTCTTGTAACAGTCCATGTACTGGATTAGTCTATTTTTAAAACATATTGTTACCTTTTTAAAATACATATGTATTGCTGACAGGCAGAACCAAATCTAGGGGTTTAGTGCAAGAGCTTGAGCTAAAAGCCAACTGACTCTCAGCTAAGTGATTCAAGTGCCACTAAACGGACAGTACACCACACCCAGAAGCTGTGTGGGTTCACATGCATCATTTTTAGAGTATACTTATGGATCACCTGTAGTAAGCATAGGGATAAGATACTATGCATGGCTTGGGAAGCCCATGCAGTGTCACACTTTTATTCCTTAGAAGTGCAGTATTATACAACTTCTGCTTTCAGAGATCTGTGCATTAATTGCATCCCACGTTGCATGTATTTTGGAAAGTGGCAGACAGCTCAAGTTCGTAGAAATAATGAATAATACTACAATGGTTAAGTAGTGTTATTTTGGTAGCTACATTTTAACAAAAACCTTGAGGAAAAATATCAGACAATTCACAAAATTGCTGCTTAAGACATTTTGGGCCTGAAATAAAGCCCAAGTTTAGATGTTTGTGAGACATTACAACAAAAAAAATTAAAAGGTGAGTTGGTGGATGGATCTCTCGCCTAGAACTTGGGAGACCCAAGTTCAGTTTTGTGCTCCATCACAAGTTTCCTGTGTGACTTCACAGGGATGTAATGAAGATTGTTAAAGTTCATGTGGTGTTCAGATATTACGATGATGGGGCTTTATAAGAACTGAAAGGAGAATGTATTTTAATGTCTCCATGAAAAGTTTGTGAAATGGTGCTCTTTGCATATGTTGAGTGAGTATTAGAGCTTTCAATTAACATGCATTAATGCCTGTGATTAATGCAGTCCAGGATTAACATGTTAAATTTTTTAATGTGTTAATCGCAGGTGTTAAAGCTGCACTGCCCTCGAAATGCCACTGTGGCGCTTCGAAGGGGCAGTGCAATGTGGAGCCTGGGGTCAGCTGGGGACTCCCCAGCTGACCCCAGGCTCCATTGCCCCTTTGAAACGCACGCTGCCACTTTGACCCCGCTTGGGGTCCGTGTTGCAGTGCCCCGTTGATGAGCCACCACGGCACTTCAAAGGGGTGCTGTATGGAGCCCAGAGTCAGCTGAGGACACTAGCCGACCCCGGGCTCTATGCCGCAGCTTCCAACCGCAGCCCCATTGAAACACCACTGCCCCTCTGAAATACCGTAGTGGCTTTTCAAAGGGGAGTCACACTCGATTAATCACACAATTAAATTTTTTAATCACGTGACAGCCCTAGTGAGTTTATTTTTTAAATTATAACTAATTAAAAACTATTGTGAACACCTTTACTCTGGCTCCAGCGATTAGGAAGGGAATGGTATTGCTTTGATGAAAGTTCACTCCACTTGTTTTTCCCTGTCCAGTGCTAAAAGGACAGTCTATTTAAAAGGTAGTCAGTAGCAACATATGTTCCATCAGTATTTGTTGGTATGATACCTGCCCTAGGTGACCTTTCCAATATTTGTAGTGCTAGTCAGATTTTCCTATTTGAAAAACATGTTTTCCTACCCCCCTGTTGCTTTGTTGAAGCAGCAAGAGGGTAAAATGACTTACTTTTGTTAAGGCAGCTAACTTTGTAGGTTACTTTGTGCTATGTTATCAAATGCACAAGTATTCATGTTGGAACAATGGTGAAAAGTATTTTCCTGTAATCATTCAACTAGAATAATCTTAGGCAGTGGTGGACAACCTACAGCCCATTGGGGTTTTATGTGTGGCCCATGAAACATTTGTTTTCCATTCCCCACAAGCAGGATTATCAGATTCTGCTGGTGTTTGTCCGTGTATTTTTTTCCCTACCAATATTCCCAAAGTGACGTGCATGCAAAGGAAGGATACATAAAGTGAGGTGTGTGCTGATTGCACACTATATTGACTGAGAGCTGTGTGCTCCCTCTGCATCCAATCAGAGTGCTGCCATGGTTCAGTTGGCAAATCCTGCAAACTCTAGATATGCTAATTCAGGTACCAAAACTATCCTTTCCCATTGGTTATGACAATCTTGTGGCCCACTGAAATGATGGAGGGCCATTCATGCAGCCCCCTCACTAGCCTAGGTTGCCCATTGCTGATCTTAGATATTACTAGTAAAATAGGACAGACATTTTAGAGAAAGAAATGTTATTACACTGGTGAAATTAACCCTTTAAAGCACTGATTAGGGAACATTTTGATAATTTATTAGCCTGAATATGGCTAGGTTTTAATTGTGGCATTTCTGCATGCAAATATGTCCAGGGATTGTGGAAGAAATATATTGTGGCTATAAACACACTAACTATAGCACTACAGCAGTGTGAATTAAAATATTATTCTTATTGTGAGAAGGAAGGAACAGTTTTAAAGATTTTAGCTCTCTCAATCTTGAGTTGCCCACTAGGTGAATTTCAACATTAATTTCATTTAATTAAATGTATTTGGAAGTCATTAAGTATGATAAACATGAGTTAAAAATGTCTAGTTGTTTCATGCATTGGGGTGGCAGTAACCTGGCACCAGTGTAACTGTACAATAGTAAGAGTGTAACTCTGTTTTCTGCAGCGAGAGGAAGAATAATTCTTATTATTTGGGTTATTTGGGATATTTGCCCTCTGAAGAAGTGGGTTGTGCCATGAAAGCTTGTCATACCATCTACGTTTTTTGGTTAGTCTCTAAGGTACTACAGGACCATTAATTGTTTGTTTTCCAAATTATTGTGAAATTTTAAAATATGGTGAGTCTAGTTATCAGATTTTGTTCCTTTGGGAATTAAGTTCACATCTGTGACCTTTTCCAGTACTGGGCACTTGAGTTAGTGTTCTTTGAGACATCTTGTAAGTTATTTTTCCTATTTCCTCCCATATAGGAAATAAAGAAGGATATGAAGAAAGAAAGTATTGCCAACAAACCACCAGAGAAGCCCATAGATGAAGTTTCCAATGGAAACCCATTACTGTTTTCTGAGACAATTATTAGAACCACCAGAAAAGGTACAGTATATCAAAATAGACACTGTGGTTAAACCAATTTACTTTGTTCAAAAAAAATTAAAATAATGAAACATAAGCTTTTGTTGTTTTTAGTGTTAAAGCACAGCATTTATACAGTTGTGAATGGCTGCTGTTAATGTTGGGAAGATGATAAAAATCTTTCTTTGGACTGACACAGATGTAGTCAGTATGCCCATTTTCATTTGCAAAAGCACAGCTCCTTTCCTTCTAAAGAGATCTTGCCAAGATTTATTTTAATTAAGAGAAGCTACATGGATGGATTACTGAAGCTTATCAAACTGACTGCTAGAAGCATGCAGAGAGAGAGAGAGAGAGAGAGAGGCACTGTCAGAAAATTTCAGTCCTGAATGTATCTTTTTCACATTCTTTCCCAAACAGAAGATGTGGTGTGATTTGTTTTTTAGGGTCCTAAAAATGATGCCAGGAGATGGGTAGAGTAGCAGAGCTCTCCTTTCTCTCTCCCCCCACTCAACACCTCAGACGTCTTAGTGGAAAGAGAAGAGATAGAAAGTTCTTTTTTTCTTTTCCAGTAGATGAGAGGATGGAGCTTCAAATTAATGAAACACTGCCTACACCAAATCTGATATGAAAGCTATAGCTTTCAGCTCTGCCTCTTGCCATCATCTGGGGATGGCGTCAGGGCTTCTTAACAGGGCAGTGTTGCCCCACTTTTATATCTGTATACCAGATGGTTGGTGAATTTTTCAAATGCTGCCTCCTTCCCACAGCTGTCCCCACTTTCAGAAACACTGCACCAAAGTAACTGAGTAGCCTAAGACGTAAATTGTTTTCAGAGCATCCACTGATTTGGGGTTTGTTGTCATGGTTATCACTAGAATAGCAACAGGGCAAACCAGTCATCCAGAATGGGGTAATTTGAGGGAAACCTGACAAGCACAAACGTGACGTTCGTAGATAGCCCTCTGCCCCTAGTTATACATGAGGAAACAAAGTTAAGTAATTGGGTTACCATGACAAATGTCCCCATCTTCAGCCTCTTAATAACCAGAGTAATTTTTTAAAGGTAGTAAGGTGGTTACCAAGAGCCAGATTGAGACCACCAATTCATGTCACAGAGATCACTGAACATGTGTCAGATGATAGCTGTTCTGTGGTCAGTACCAGGCTAGAATGAGTTCAGATCAGTAAATTAGGAGGTGTAACCCCCTACCCATAAACCATCGAGTCAACTACTATGTATGTGTTAGATATTAAATTGACCATTCTGGACAAAATATTTTTAATTAGAAAAAACATAATGGCAAACTAAAAACTTTGAATTTATTTAGTGTCTTTGAGCAAACTATCACATTCTGAATTGAATCAATGCAGTTTTAACAAACGTAATGCTGAAACTAAGCTGAGAAACTTAATACACTTGTCTAAAAGTTATTATATAGCTATAGATAGGTTTGCAGGGAATAGATTTTTTTTTTATTGGTAAATGTAGATTTTTCTTTTCCCATACAAATAGAGTTGCCAGCTCTCCAAGACTGGTCTGGATTGGAATCAGTGATGACTATTGAAAGCAATCCAGGAGATTTTAACAAAATGACATTGTCACGTAGGGAAAAAATCTCCAAGAATAGCTTCAGTCAGAGCTAGCAAACCTGCAAACAAACAAAATAAAAGATGTCCATTGATAATAATTGAAATGTACAAGTAGATAAAGTAAGAGAAATCTAGTCTGAGAACATATTCGCTTGATTTAAAAGCATATTTAAGAGGAATTTGATAAATTTGGTCTTTAAGGTTTATTTTTTGAAATTCACATTGTGTTCATAATTAAAATGTAAGGCTTCTTAGCAAAGGTGAAAATAAAAAAAGTCCTAAAAACTGTCAGCACAGAAGCAAATCACCTTGTCTTGTTTTTAGAAGATAGTACTTTTTTCACATAGAACAAATAACTGTTGGCCGAGAAAAAGGTAGCAACCTTGATGTAAAATGTTTAATCCATTATTTACACATTTCTACAGTGTACAAAAATATAATAGTCTCGATCTTGAACCCAGTAGACTGTATATTCAACCTTCATCTGTAAAATAAGCATACAATATTCTTAATATCAATTTTTCCAAAATGTCTCCTTTTAGTAAAAGGCCTTCATTTTCCTTTGTGAGTTTAACTATAAGACAGGTTAAAATAAATCACTCTCAAGAGAATTGGAAAGTATTTCCTTCCTCTTGACATTTGATTCTAGTTAAGTTAAACATTAAGAGAGAGTCCAGATTTTCTGGCTTAATATTAAAGCATAGTATATCTACAGTTTAATCTTTATATTTTGGAAAAAGATATAATTTTTCCCTTTTTTATTTTTATACACAGACTCAGTCATTGTTGCTTAATAGTCTTAGTATTTACTGTCAGTAGCCTTGATTCTGCAACTTGATCCATGCAAGTGAATCTTTGCACCTAAATAGATCTAGTGGGAGAATCAGGGCCTAAGAATAGTATAGAGAATTTTTAAGAATTGAGAAGAAAGGGTTAATTGCCATGCAATCAGTTGAGATCAGATCATTATATATCTTTTATGTTTTCACACCTGGGTTAAGATTATACATGTAATTTGTAATATGGAGTAATTGTCCAAGTTTGGATCTGATTTTATATTCCGAAGGCTAACTTGGAAAAGGTGGAATTTTATCTTCAAAAAATCTTAAAAAAAAAAAAAATGGAACTAGCCAAGGGATCCGTTTCTGTATTAAGACCTGATTGCATCTTCTCTCTAATAACAGTAATATTCCCAGTTTGTATTTGGCCAAAGATGTTGAAATGTTTCACAAAAATTAATCTTCCCAACACACTAGTTAACCAAAGTGACATTGAGAACTCACATGTGGCTCAATTTCATTTTGGTAAAGACAAGCTTTTCTACAGCTAAGGGCAAGAGAAGCCTAAGTTACCAAATCATCTGCAAAATCCTGAAGCACCAGTACCAAGTCACCTGGCTGGGGCCGGCTAGTACATAGATAACATAACATTATCTACGGGACCCATTGATTAGATTGACAGATAAGCATTAAATGAAGTAGGAACAGGGTCAGTCATAGAGAGTGTTCTGTTATTACTCTTGGAAATAAAGATCTGTATTGTTGCTCATTTAGACAGCCTGCACGGCTAAGGACAGAGATACCAAATTGTTACTGTGGTATAGCACCTAAAACACAATGTGACACACATTAAAAGGGATGTAAATCAGCAGGTGTTCTCTAACTTTAGCTCACTTGTGATTGTCATGCAGCATTACTTCCTCAATTTTTATTTTCACTTATACTGAGTGTGTAATACCAAATTGTAGCACTCTGTACATCAAAACATCACCCCAGAAGCCTCATATTCACCACTGTAACCATAATTTTGTGTTCTGTACAAAGTATGCCTTATGAGGTATCATTTTGAAAATCTTGATCTGTTGTGATCTGTTGAACATGAATTATCCTGTTGGATTGTATGTGGTATCACATGCAGCTGTATGAAGTATTGTTGTGTGTACGTGTTACTGAAATATGTTGTGAGCTTGGAACATCCACAGTCAGCCTTTCAGGCACAACAATGGAGTAGCCAGACATGTTGATATCCCAGAAATTGTATACAATGGAGACTGAGGGCTATGTTCACACTTGAAGTTGATTGACAAAACTTTTGTAGTTCACAAGTGCTTAACGATCCTGCCCTCAAACAACTAGGCTAGGTCTATACCAGTGGTCCCCAACGCGGTGCCCGCGGGCGCCATGGCGCCCGCCGGGGCATTTGTGTGCGCCCACCAACAACCTGGGCCGGCCCCGCCCTCGGCGCGCAGCGCATTGGAGGCGCCGGCCCCAGGCACGCGACATGCACCGGCGCCTGGTGCGTGGTGCTCGGGCAGCCCCAGCCCCGGGGCACATGCGGGCGCGTGGCACCGGTGCCGGCCCCAGGCGCACGGCTCGGGCGGCGGTGCCAGCCCCGGGCCCACGGCACAAGGCGCTCGGGCGGCACAAGGCGCTCGGGCAGCCCCGGCCCCAGAGCACATGCCGGCGCAGGGGGAAAGGGCATCCCCGCCCCTGGCGTGCCCCAGGATGCGCGGCCCCACCCCCCGGGCGCCCGGCGCGAGTGGCCCCGCCCCCGGGCGCCCGGGAGCCTCTAAAGGTTGGGGACCACTGGTCTATACTGTGCTCTCTGGCATAAGAAAATATGGAAATGAAGCGAAGCGGTAAATATTGCCCCACCTCATTTGTATACTTAATGAGCAGCCATTTTGCACAAGGGGCTTTTGTGCAAAAAGGCGCCATCTACACGGCTCCTTTTTGCACAGAAATCCCCTCTTGCACAAGAGCCGTTGTGACGGACCTGGCCGTGTCTGGGCACAGCTGAGGGCGTCCGCTCAGGGCGAATTGCTCAAATCCGGGGCTCCTTACAGTCCCCCTGACTGGCGACCTCTCCACACAGGCCACAAACCAGTCCCACAGAGCGCTTCAGCAACCTGCCTGAAGCCTCCCGAGCAAAACCCCTCCGACACCCCAGCAATATCCGTGCCCCAGATGGCCCCGGGCCCCATACACAGGTGGGGGGTCCTAACACCCAATCCCACCAACCCCGAACAAGTCCTGTCCGGTTCCAAGAAACCAGCCACAGATCCCTGGTCAATTTACCCTCTGGACCTTACCCACAAATCACGCTGGGCCAATCCTTTAGAATCTATATCTAAAGGTTTATTATTACAAGAAAGAAAAGCATGAGAGTAAGGTTATTAAAGTACAGTACGTTACATGCACCGAATCTCCCAGTCCTTGATGCAGGCTCTAGCAGAGATGTTGCAGCTGCTGGTTTAAAAGTTCTTATTGCACATCCTACGATCAGGATGGGTTCACAGGTCTTCCGGGCTCTTCAATCCTTGCAGAGCTGCCGCTGGGATGAAGTGCTGAGCTGAGAACCAAAATGGCATCGACCACATGGCCTCTTTATACCCTTCCTGGCCTCTTCTAGTATGCAGCAGGTCACCTGGTCCTCAGCCTCTCTCTGCTGGCAGCTCTTGGGTCTCCGCCCTCCTGCTTTAGGTGTGTCTTTGGGCCATCAAGGGCCATTGTTCCACAGGGCTTCACTACTCAGCCTGTCTATAGCAATGCTCAACCACATTCACAGAAATATTCAGCTTCCACACAGATTACAGATTCCTACCTACACACATAGACATTATACACTCACATAAATAGCGTACATAAGATCAACAAACAATAATCTCCCATTCAATACCCCACACGGCTCCCCCCACACCAATTTCTGGGGCCAACACCCCCACCTAGGGGTGCAGCAGCGATCTGGCTGCTTCCCTCCAATTCAGCAACGTGACAGCTGTTCTGCCGCTTTTTTCCAGGCAGGACTGCTGTTGCGCAAGAGGGGGTTTTTGCTCAAAAAGGAGCCGTGTAGATGGCTCCTTTTTTGCGCAAAAGCCCCTTGTGCAAAATGGAGGCTCATTAAGTATAATATAATATATGGAGATATACCATCTCATAGAACTAGAAGGGACCTTGAGAGGTCATTGAGTCCAGTCCCCTGCCCTCACAGCATCCCTGACAGATTTGCCCCAGATCCCTAAGTAGCCCCCTCAAAGATTGAACTCTCAACTCTGGGTTTAGCAGGTCAATGCTCAAACCACTGAGCTATCCCTCCCCCTATTCACTGCTTTACCTCATTTGCATATTTTCTTGCACAAGAGAGTGCAGTATAGACATAGCCCTAAAGTATGGCCATGGCAAGTGAAAGTGTGACTTCTGTTTGGTGGGCAGCAGGACTCTCCTGCGGAACAAGGGAAAGCGGGCAAATAGCGTTCACACACACTGACTTTTAGAGGAAAGGGCTATATCAGCACAGCTTTGTAGTGTGGACATGTGCTCAAAGACACAATGGGGACTGCTTGATCCAGATGAGCAGATTTCCTTCCCTTAGTCACAAGCATAGATCTTTCCAGTCAAGTTGGAAGAAACTATAAAGATGGGACGGGACATCATGACTTGGCCTCACTCCCCCCACAGCTCTGTATCTGAACGCATGCCTGATAGGCAAAGACTTTGAATGGGGGCAGGATGTTCCAGGGCTAGCAGAGAGCCCTAGCTGGGGTTTTAAACTGTATCGTGAATCAGGTTACGGCACTGCTTCATTCAAGTCTGGTTTTATAGAACTTAGACTGCACATTTAATTTATTTCTTAGCCAGGGTGTCAGAACAGAAGTGATGGGGCGGGAGAAGAGGGGGTTAGGGTGGAGAGCAGCACCAAGAGGCTTTGGCCTTTTTTGAAAGTGGATGGACCTGGCCCAACCAAGTCCCCTACCCCTTCTCTTTCCTCTGAGGCCCACATCTCCCAGCCAGGCTGGAAGCTGGATCCTGTCTGTAGTAGGCCCTGAGAGCAACCACTGGCCCATGTCTCTGTCCCCTGCCCAGGCAGGTCCATGGCTCCCCACAGCTGCCCAGATCATTCTTACCAGGGCTTGACTGCAGTGCTTTTGCCCCCAAGGCATCACCCTCATCCCAGGCCAGAAGCCAGATACAGGCTAAGAGCTGTGGGGAGTCAAGGATGGGGGAGGCTTCAGAGGCCTGGACATGGGCCATGTGCTGCTCTTGGGGTAACCCCACCCCAGGCAGATGGAGGAGCCTGGACTCTCCAGCTTACCTCTGGCTTGGCTGGTGGGGTGGGACCCCCTGTTTATGGAACCAACTTTGATCTCTATGCTTAATGCCTATAGGCACTTAAAAAGTATTTGTAGTTAATAAGCCTGTATTGAATTTTACCTAAAATATAAGTTGAAGTGCTTGGAAAATCTCAGCTCAGTTTACGTAGGCTACTCTAGTTCATCCTGTCCACATTGAGGGAGGGGTGAATTGAATAACAAACTTACACTAGTCATGAGTCTGACAAGGGCAAGAGGGTACAGTTCTGAGGTGCAAAGCTGGGGTGGGGATTGGCTGGAACTTCTCTGGTGAGTGGCTAGAAGAAGCATGTGTGTAACTCAGATGGGTGTGTCCCTGCCCTTGGCTGTCTAAGTGCAGTGTTGCCTGAAGTTTGTAGTTTGCCAAGATCATCATGGTGTGAGAGAGAGCCCTTCAGCCGTCCCATAGTTCAAGTTGAATCCTGGGATCCCTGTCACACTTCTATTAGATGTTGCTTTGTCTCTGAGCGAACAGGTAAGTTTGATTTCTTCACCTACATCTGATTGGTATTTGAGCTTAGACACATGTCCGGGTGGACACTCACCATCATGGCGCCTCATGCCTGTAGCACTGGGAATTAACTTGGAAGTAGGGAGCATCCCTCTGGTGGGTGTCCCTCTGTGTCCTCTCTTCACGCTCCAGCTCCAGACCTGCATCACTCTGACAGCGCTGTTCTCTTCAGGACCCTGCCCTATGGCAGTGCCCACTCCAGTGTGTCTCAGTGCCCTTTGGGGGAGAGGGGTGTTTTTCAGTCTTAGCACTCTGGGGTCCTCCCCTTCCAGGGAACCTCCACCTCCCCTATACCCACCTCTGTGACCCATTGCCAGTCATCATCTAGCCCCTGTCACAAACTACAGTCTGAAATGGCCATTTGTCATTGGCAAGGGGATGTGGACCTGCTGCCTATTGCTATCTCGGTTGCCCCCTCTGCAGCCCTTGTACTCTCAGGCCTTGCCTCAGGCCCTGCAGCCTGGGAGTGAAGTCAGGCCAGAGCTCCCCAGCCCTGCCTGCTTTTCCCCAATACTGCTCTGTCTTGGGAGGCCTCCAAGTTTCCTTAATAGCCAGGTCCTTCCTGCTCCCCAGCTAGAGCAAGTTGGAGTCTCTCCCTCCCAGGGCCCTTATTTATACAGGCCCCAGCTGTATTGGCAATATCTGTCTCAGCTGCAGGCTTTGTTCTCAGCGCTCTACCAGGGCTGGGTTTTACCCTTAAAGGGACAGTGCAGGGCAGATGCCCCATCACAACACCCATTGCATTTTTATGATGCTCTTAGCATGTCAGAAGAAATGCCTGCTAACTGAAAAATTGTCACGAGTGGAAGTTAATATGCTTTCAGTAAGGATATACAGGTGATAGTTTAAATTTCAACACCATTGCTGTTTGTGGTGAACTCCTTTATAGCAGTATGCACAAAAATGTTCATGGGGTAATCTGCTCCTGCAACCAAGGAAAGAGGAGGGTTCCCGCCCACTCCCTCCCTGAAACAGTGCATTACTCTGCGTGGGTCCATTCAAACCTGTTGTCTTCCTAAGAGAGCTTCCTGTTCCTTGTCAGAACCCCGTGATTTCCTTTCAGGAGACTGCAATCGTTCAGGCTGACAAACAAAAGCTGTTTTAGCTTCTGCCTTGTGCAAAGTACCATGAAGGTCTCTCTTTAGCAGACTGTAAAATAAACAGCCAGCAGGCTTCTTTTCCTGTGCAGGATGAGCTGAAAGCAGGAATAAACATAATCTAGATCTTTTGGCTGCAGGTGCAACAAAGCGTAGTCCGAATGAAAGCTGAGATTTCCCACTTTGATAGGCGTTTCAGTTACTTCGGTACCTACGAGATTAGTGCTTTTTTCCTAGGACTGTCTCCCTCGCCTGGCAGCTGCCATTCTGTCTCCTGTCTGCTCTTGGCTGGTGAAGACTGAGGAGCACCATCCCACTCTGAGCTCTAGCCATTAACTTTTGCTTCCCAACCCTGGAGCTTTGTGACTTTCTTCCTTGGTTCTGCACCCAGCCATACTAGGATCCTCAGGACCAGCACAAAAATCATGGTCTGGATGGTCCCTGATTAAAATACATCATTTGTTTGGAACACATGCCAAATGAAAATGACCAGGACTTGTCAGTGGCTCTGATGAAGCTGGCCCTGTGAAGACTGAAAGATAACTCCAGAACTGCAGTCTTTATTGCCATGGGTGATCTCCCAATGGTAAAAAATATACTGACTAACTTTCTCAGGGCACATCTACACAGTAGGGCTAAATCCAAAATAAGCTACACGCCTCGAGCTATGTCAATTGGGTAGCTTAAGTCAAAATAGCTTATTTTGGCTTTTGGCGCTGTCTACACAGAAGGAAGTCCAAGAAAGAGCACTCTTCGTCTGACTTTCCTTACTCTTTGTGAAATGAGGGTTACAGAAGTCGGAGTAAGAAGTCCTCCAGCTCACTGATATTTTAACATTTTATGTTGAAATAACTGCTTGTAGCGTAGATATGGACAGTTATTTCAGAATAATGTTAGTTATTCCAAAATAACACTACTGTGTAGATGCACCCTCAATGGTTATCCAGGTGCTTTGATGGAAACAAGTCACGCTGTCTATACTGGGTTAGCTGAGGAAGAGAGTGGCATGATTTTGTATCTATGGTTGTAATGCATCACTCAGTGCTTTGGCAATAGGTGTTTCATTTCATTTTAAATTATACAAATAAAAAAGGGGGGGTTGCAATCCTGTGAGCATTCAGCTTTCCTATTTCTAAGACATGGAGGATACATACTGAATAGGGGGGCAAGATTCATGCCTTGCTTGGGGTTTGACTAGGTTACGAAATGGCTAATAGGGTAAAAGTACCACTGAAGCCTTCTTCCCAGGGATCTGCTCATCCTCCTTTTCTTTCAAAAAATGAGTGGGTACATATGACTAGAGGACTCCTCAGAATGTTCCTATGTGGGGAGTTTCAGGACAGTTGGTGCTGGCACTCCTTGCTACGCTAGGCTGCTGATTTAGAAAGACATGACTTCCATCCTCCTGCTGGTTTTGTGCTGTGGCTACAGCATTTTCCACCCCCTGCTTCTCTCTTCTGGGTGAGGATAAAAAGGAGTGAGGTTGTGATTATTCAGCTGCACTCACTAGGAGAGCCAGGGCAGTTGAGGCAGCTGGTTGATAGGACCATATCAGTCAATGAGTGATTTTTGGGGTGTGGACAGAAAGCAGTGCCATGAAGATCTGCCAGGGTTTACTTTTCATTGTGATATTGTTTAGGGACCTACTTAGCTTGTGTAAATGAGAGGTCTCAGAGTAACTCCTAAGCTAACATTCATGTTTCTGCCAATTAAGATTTATTTTTATTACATTTGTCACAATACTTCTAAAAACGTACATGTGCTTTTGTTTAATGTATGTTATCTCTTTAAAGTTGGTGCTCTGTTACAGATAATGACATATAATGAGCTATTTTGGCTACATATGAGATGCATTTTTCTTACGGTGTTTATTGTGTAGTTTGACTCGAGTCAATCTATCCTATAATATTGTGGAGGAAGTTACTTTACATTTGAGACCAGAAGGAAATTGAGATCAGTGTCTGTAAGCTTTACTCTTCAAAGGAATGACATTTAGGAGTCCAAATGGGAATAAACATAAGAGGAAGTGACACATGGACTAGCATTTTGAGAACACAAGACAATGAAACATATAGAATAGCATTGTAGAAAATGCTTTTCTTCCTTTGTGTTGTCAATCTGTTGATACTTCTGATAACATAACACAAAATTTTACTTGGAAGTTTGCTGTATTACATAGTTCTCATATTGATGTATGTTTTGATTAAGGGAGAACTTGGTTGTACTTTGAATCTGCTTTTTGATGGTGTTTTTACTATGACTCTGTAAACACCCACAACCAAACAGCTCTAAACAAATATAGTAATTAACCTCAAATCATGAAAGATTGACTATTTGGAAGCTGAGTCCAATACAGTTGTTATAGTGCCACATGTTTTGTCCTGTTGTATGATCTGTCACCATTTCCATCAAAACAACTTATTTTCAGAAATTATTATAGGTTTTAAAAGCATTCTCCCAGCTAAAGTGCGACATACATGGTATGAGCCAGTGTGTGCGTTTGGGATTGTTTCTCTTACACAACTCAAAACATTTTGATTCCTATGGTTAAAACCTACTAAAGTCACAAAGAATAACAAGTTAAATTAATGGTGTTAGGCAAGAAAACTCCCTTGATAAAACACAAACTAGCAGGCTGTTGATAAATGTGTAAGCTAGATAATTCTTGGGAAGATAGAATTACCAGGTATGTAGACTCTCATTGTTCTGAGTCTGGTAATTGAGAGGCACAGTGAGACCCCAAATGTTTGTTCCTCTTGTGCATTGACATGAGTCCCTGTTGGTTCCTTAAGAGTTTTATTACTCTAATTTTTCATTGTTTGTTTTATCAATCATCTTTCAAAAACATCCATTCCTCCCATGGCACACTTCTGTGTATGCCTTTTCATTTTTCTTTTGGGCCAGGAAAAAATGTAGTTTTTGCTAAATTTGAGTGATAGTGCTTTTTAAAGAACTATCCCCTGTATCCTATGGAAATCTCATTGCATCTATTAGTACTATGATGTTATGGAAATGATACTGGAATGAAGATTTAGATCGGGCTTCCCTTAAACCTCTCTCTGCAGTGCCTTCAGTTCAATGAAGCATTTTGCTTATTGCATTGGGTATGATGGTGTCCATTTAAGAGTCTTGAAGCATGTTACAGACACTATTTAATGTAGCTTCACAGCACACTGATTGGATGTGATAAAAAATGACACAAGGAATACTGTACTAGTAAGTGATTTTTATTTCCTGGCTCCGTGCTCCTAACATCGGTCAGGGTTACAAAAGGTAATTATACCCTGTCATATCACAGGGGTGGTTATTCACTGGCTTTATTGGCAACTTTATTTTTTACATATATGGAAAGTGAAACACAGGTTAAGACTGTGTGGCCAGTGGACGATCAAGATGCTAAAGGAGCACCCAAGGAAGACAAGATTACTGCAGAAGAGCTAAATGAATTCTTTGAATCTGTCTGCAGTGCAGAAGATCTGGACTGCCTCTGTTTGAGGTGTCAGTTAAGAATGTTTTGGAACAAATTCATAAATTAAAGAGTAATTATTCACCAGGACCAGATGGCATTATACCAAGAGTTCTAAAGGAACTCAAACATGAAATTTTGAAACTACTAACTGTGGTGTGTAATCTTAAATCAGCCTCTATACCAGATGACTAGAGGATAGCTTGTGAAATGCTGATTTTTAAAAAGGGTTCAAGAGGTGACCATAGTCATTAAAGCAAGCCCAACCATTCAGACAAAATGATGGGGTCTAAATTAGCTGTTACTATTAAAGGAAGAAAGGTAACACACAACTCTTATGCTCTTGCATAGTTCTCTGAAAACATCTGCTAAGAGTGAATGGGTAGTCAAAAAACGTTAACAATGTTAAGAGCCATTAGGAAAAGGATAGACCCTAAAACAGAAAAGATCATAATGCTAGTGTATAAATCCATGGCATGCCCTCACCCTGCATATCACATGCAGTTCTCATTGCCCCATCTCAAAAAAAGTTATCTTAAAATTGGAAAAGAAACAGAGAGAGGCAACACAAATGATTAGTGTTATGGAACAGCTGTCATACAAGGACAGATGAAAATGACTGGAACTGTTGATCTGAGAAAAGAGATAACTAAGGGGGGATTTGATAGAAAGCTATAAAATCTTGAATATGGAAACACTGAATAGGTAAGTGTGGTTTACCCACAACACAGGAACTAGAGATTATCTAGTGAAATTGATGGGCTGCACATTTAAAACATATATCTAAAAGTACTTCTTCACCCAACACACAGTACACACGTGGAACTAATTGTTGGGGATGCTATAGAGGCCAATAGTATAACTGGATTCACACCAGACTAACACGGCTACATTTCTATCATGGATTCACAAAGAATCTGATAAATTCCTAGAGGATGGCTCAAACTAAGATGGTCAGG
The DNA here is from genome assembly GCF_049634645.1 of Pelodiscus sinensis. NCBI lineage: Eukaryota > Metazoa > Chordata > Testudines > Trionychidae > Pelodiscus > Pelodiscus sinensis. The sequence continues at coordinate 208,554,277 of NC_134711.1, forward strand.
GAGGCAATCCCTTATTCTTGGTGTCCCTAAATCTCCAAATGCCAGAAACTTGGACTGTATGACAAGGAATGGCTAATTTCAAATTGCTCTGTCATGTTCATTTTGTCTGAAGCATGTGGCACTAGTTGCTGTTAGAGGCAGAATACTGGGCTTGATGGCCCAATTGCTCTGAACCAGTAAGTTTATTTTCTATTGACCTAAAACTAACTTTATTTTCTGCATGTAAAACTTTTAAGGGCCTACGCCAAAGATTGAGGTAAATGAAAAGATGCATGATGACTCTTTAAATCAGGGCCTGAGTACTTAGTTTTCCATATGTCCCTTTTCCGCCATTCAGGAATCTCCCCAACGTCCTCAGCCGTGAAGACTGAAGCAAAGAAATCATTTAGTTTCTCCGCAATGGCTTTATCGTCCTTGATTGCTCCTTTTATAACTCGATCATCTAGGGGACCCACAGGCTTTTTAGCAGGCTTCCTGCTTCTAATGTACTTAAAAAACATTTTGTTATTTCTTTTTGAGTTTTTGGCTAGCTGTTCCTCAAAATCTTTTTTTGCGTTTCTTATTACATGTTTACACTTGATTTGACAGTGTTTATGTTCCTTTCTATTTATCTCATTAGGATTGGACTTCCACTTCTTAAAAAATACCTTTTTGTCCCTCACTGCTTCTTTTAAATGGTGGTTAAGCCACGGTGACTCTTTTTTAGGTCTCTTGCTATGTTTTTTAATTTGGGGTATACATTTAAGTTGGGCCTCTATTATGGTGTCTTTAAAAAGTTTCCATGCAGCTTTCAGGGATTTGGCTCTAGTCACTGTGCCTTTTAATTTCTGTTTAACTAACCTCCTCATTTTTGTGTAATTCCCCTTTTTGAAATTAAATGCCAGGGTGCTGGACTGCTGAGGTGTTCTTCCCACCACAGGAATGTTGAATGTTATTATATTATGGTCACTATTCCCAAGAGGTCCTGTAACAGTTATATCCTGGACCTGATCCTGCACTCCACTCAGGACTAAATTGAGAATTGCCTCTCCCCTTGTGGGTTCCTGCACTAGCTGCTCCAAGAAGCAGTCATTTAAGCCATTGAGAAATTTTATCTCCGCTTCTCTTCCTGAGGTGACATGTATCCAGTCAATATGGGGGTAATTAAAATCCCCCATTATTATAGAGTTCTCTATTTTGGTAGCCTCTCTAATCTCCCTCAGCATTTCTATGTCAGTATCGCTGTCCTGGTCAGGTGGTCGGTAATATATCCCTACTGCTAATTTCTTATTATTGGAGCATGGAATTTCTATCCATAGCGATTCTATGGAACATGTTGATTCACTTAATATTTTTATTTCATTTGATTCTACATTATCTTTCACATACAGTGCCACTCCGCCACCCACCCGGCCTGCTCTATCCTTTCTATATATTTTTATATCCCGGTATGATTGTGTCCCACACATTTTCCTCATTCCACCAGGTTTCAGTGATGCCTATTATGTCTATCTCCTCATGTAATACGAGGTACTCTAGTTCACCCATAGCATTTGTGTACAAGCACTTTAAAAATTTGCCACTGGTTATTTGTCTGCCCTTCCCTGATGCATTGGATTCCTTTGTATGCGGTTGTTTGTCAGCTCTGGCCCATGGTTTGCCCTCTCCCCTCCTCTCTTTCTGACTACAGCTTAGAGAATCTCTATCAACGGATTCTCCTCTAAGAGAAGTCTCTCTCCGATTTACGTGCATCTCCGCACCAATCTGCTTTCCCCCATCTCTTAGTTTAAAAACTGCTCTACAGCCTTATTAATGTTTAGTGCCAGCAGTCTGGTTCCACCCTTGTTTAGGTGGAGCCCATCCTTCCTGTATAGGCTCCCCCTCTCCCAAAAGTGTCCCCAGTTCCTAATAAATCTAAACCTCTCTTCCCTACACCATCGTCTCATCCACGCATTGAGACTCTGAAGCTCTGCCTGCCTACCTGGCCCTGCGCGTGGAACTGGAAGCATTTCCAAGAACGCCACCATAGAGGTCCTAGATTTCAGTCTCTTTCCTAGCAGCCTAAATTTGGCCTCCAGGACATCTCTTCTACCCTTCCCTACGTCATTGGTACCTACATGTACCACGACCACCGGCTCCTCCCCAGCACTACACATAAGTCTATCTAGATGCCTCGAGAGATCCGCAACCTTCGCACCAGGCAGGCAAGTGACCATACGGTTCTCCCGGTCATCACAACCCCAACTATCTATGTTTCTAACGATTGAATCACCCACTACTAACACCTGCCTCTTCCTAACTGGCGTTCCCTCCCCATCAGAGGTATCCTCAGTGCGAGAGGATCCCGCAACATCCTCTGGGAGGAGGGTCCCAACTACGGGATGGTTTCCCTCTGCTCCCATTAAATGCTCTGTTCCCTTGAGACTTTCATCCTCCTTAAGAACACTGGGGCTCTCAGACTGGAGGTGGGACAGTACTACAGTGTCCCGGAAAGTCTCATCAACATAGCTCTCTACCTCCCTTAGCTCCTCCAGTTCAGCCACCCTGTCCTCCAAAGCCCGAACTCGGTCTCTGAGGGTCAGGAGCTCCTTGCAACGGGTGCACACATACGCCACCTGCCCACAGGGCAGGTAATCATACATGTTACACTCGACACAATAAACAGGATAGCCCCCACTCTGCTACTGGGCTTCTGTCTCCATGTTTGTAATGAATAAGTATAAGTATAAACTGGGATTCTTTTTAAACTTCAGGAGTATAGATTATTCTAAGAGTTAGGTTTTAAAGAAGGACAGAAGTCACTAGTGCCCTCTAAACTCCCTCTCCAAACTCACTGTTAGCTGCTCCTGGTCGCGCTCTCCCTGGTCGCTGAGTCACAGGCTTATATAGCTCTGGTAGCCCCTCCCCCTGACTGAGGCTCAGCCAATTAACAGAGGCTTCTAGATTTCAAACCTTTTAGAAGCTCCTTCAAACAGACAAACACAAGCTCAGCACACTGCAAATAACTCCCCCCCCCACACAAACACACACTCCAGACAGCCACTTACCACAAGGGTCCCGTTTTTACTCTTCTTTTACCTGGAGAACTCCCTCTCCAAACTCTCCTGTTACCTGTTCCTGGTCGCGCTCTCAATGCTTAATTAAAAAGAGTAGAGACTAAAAGTGTGTTTCATTAAAGTTCATCTTGAACCAACAAAATAACCTTGTTTTTCACAAAAAAATTATAGCTTTTAAACTTACTACTGTTTACTGGAAATAAAAGAAAGAGTCTAGCTATTTGCCACACTACCAGGTTTTTTTTTACGTTCCAGACCATTTACAGTGCCCATCTAACTTTGCCGTTTGCTTCTAAAATCTGTCAAAGCTGTATGGAAAAACAAGATGAAGATAACATTCCTGCAAAATTATTGGCAATAGATCCCTTAAGTAGGAAATAGGATTTTCATTTTCTCTTAGTCATTTACTATTTTGATCTTAACTAGTTTGCACAGAAATGATTTTTTACAAAGAAGAAAACAGATTTATGGAATTTTGTAAAATATGGCATTTTAAAAGACCAAGTTACTGGCAGTTTTGAAGGAATGAAAACCAGAAGAGGCTGGTGTGCTTTACTTTTATGGCCCTGAGCTATCTTGAAAGTGGTGCAGTAACTTAAATTGTAATGCACCTGTAGAAATGAGGGAACTAGAGGTGAGGCAAATATTTAAACTTAATAAATATTTGACCCTCTGGCTGTGTCCAGACTCAGGGGTTTTTTCGGGAAAAGTAGCCTTTTCCCGAAAAAACTTCCCCTGCGTCCAGACTCAAGCCGCGTTCTTTCGAAATAATTTCGAAAGAACGTGGCTTTTCTTTCGATGGCGGTAAACCTCGTTTCACGAGGAAGAACGCCTTCTTTCGAAAGTTCCTCTTTCGAAAGAAGGCGTTCTTCAATGTAAATAGGGCTTCCTCGAAAGAGAGCATCCAGACTCGCTGGATGCTCTCTTTCGAAAAAGCGGATTGCTCTTTCGAAAGATCCGCCTGCAGTCTAGACGCGATCTTTCGAAAAAGGCTCTTTCGAAAGATGCTTTCGAAAGAGCCTCTTTCGAAAGAAGCCTGCAGTCTAGACATAGCCTCTGTGTAGAACACTGTTTTGCTGTGTTCTGGGGTTTTGCCACTAGTGGTGCACTAGAGTTTCAGAAGCTTGATAATTCACCAGGACAAGAAGCTTGATATAGTCTGGAATGCTTCAGGTTTTAGAGGAGTTTGATATAACAGTGACTTTATTTCCCTTGCATCCTCATTATAAAGGTGTCATTTGGTAGTAGTCACTTCTCAGGTTTTCAGTAGTCTTCTTTATCTGTGTCAATGCTTAAAAGTAGAAGCAGTTCACATATTGGGGTCCAAAGCTTACCTTAATGATGAGAAGATGCAGTTACTGTCATCTTGGCCTTGTTGCTCTTTGGAGTTTCAAGATAAGACCCCTTTTGATGTTGGATTTCAACCAACTTTTGAAGAGGGAAAAACACAAATTTGTCTTGAGAGGCTGATATGTGCCATACACTTTTATGAACTTGAAGAATCCTACTGTAAAACTTCTCATTTCATTTTCCAAATGAAAATATTTAAAGTATAGAACCTGGTCCTGCTTATGTCTGTAGAGTCTTAGGCTATGTCTAGACTGCAGGCTTCTTCCAAAAGAGAGCGTACACACAGCAAATGCTCTCTCTCTCATTTGTTGTGATTACTATGGACCAAGTGGCCACCAAGGCACCTGTGCTTTTTCCTGGAGGCCTCCTCTTTAGCGAAAAACCCCATAACCTCTTCCCCATCCACACACGCCTTTTTCCGAAAGAGTTCTTTCAGAAAAAGGCTTCTTCCTCGTAGAAAGAGGTTTTACACAGCAATGAAACAGCCCCACAAGCCCAAGTCAGGTGGCATGGGCCAGCTGCAGGTTTTTCTTTTCTGTGTAGACATAACCAATGCAGCCCTAGGTGCTTTTTCCTGAATGTGCCTTTTGAAGTTGCATTCTTTGACTTCTGTCTGCCTCTTGTAGCATTGTATTATAACAGTAATGTGCAGATCTAAGTAAAAGTTTCACCTGCTTATATAATGACACCCAATTATTTAATTTAAACTCTCTTAATTATTTATAATTACTCTTTCACCAACCCTGTCTTGGACCATCTTTGTCAAAATACAAGTTAAGAACATAAACAGGGACGCTAAATGTCGTGAGCAGCTGTATGTCTGAGGAATTTTCATTGTATATTGAAGACACTTTTTTCCCTCCAGCTGGTTACGTTACTTCAAATAGAAATCTTTCTAGTTAACAAGAGAGACCTCAGAGTGCTGAGGAAGGGGTCTGTTTGGTTTTTCAGGCTTACTGGAAGATCTGAAGGGTTCTCAGTTTGGCTTCTCCAGATGAATCATAGTTGTGCTCTTGTAACTCACAACCACTGGGTGTAGTTCACTGTCACATGTAGTGGCACTTAGACCACTGAGCCAGAGCGAGTGAGAGCGAGCTACCTGGGTTTTAGAGCAGGCTGTTAGAGGCTCATGCACAAAGTGTCAGAGGTACCAGGTTCAGGTCTTCCTGTTGGTATTACACTATCATGAGATCGGGGCATAGTGGCAGGAACTAATGCTGTGGAAGGTGCTGCAGCACACCCAGTTTTATTTGCAGGGTCTTGACTGCAACCCCACTCCCAGGTTCCTCCTACTGCTGGCCTTAAGTCTGGGGCTGCACTCCTGGCCTCATACCTGGGCTCCTGGCTGCAGGAGATCTGTTCCTGGCCCTGCACATGGGGGTTTGGTTCTTGCTGGCGGCCACTGGCTCCAAGTCTATGGCCCTATTCAACACCTTGTATCAGGAAGGACTCTGTACACAGATTTCTGGCTGCCGCTGGCCCTGCACCAGGCACTCTGCTCTTTGTCCCATATGCCAGGTTCCTTGTCCCCTCTTCCTTGCTCACGTTCCACCCAGACCCCAAGCCAGAGTCCCATTCCTGGCCTCAGATGTGTGTTGGGTATGTGCAGATGGGAGTAAAAGGGGGGCAAGGTAAAAAGTTTGGGATGGGGACCACTGGCTTTCAGCTCCCCCATGTAAAAAATGTTCCATTGACACTGTATCTGTGAACAAGGAAGGGTGACAAATGTTTGAGAAAAAGCAGAGTTTCTACCCAGGCTTACTGCTACTGAGGTCATAGATTCAGCTCCTCCTCAGCACCTCATTCTGTTAGGTTGAATCAAAACAAGCTGTCGGGTGCTCTAGAAATCTAGCACTCACTGAGGCTGACCCATAACAAAGAATCAGAAAAAAAATATGTTGCTTAAGAGTTGTCAGAAACTTTTTTGTTTATTTATCTTCCATTAACTCCTTGAGAACTCAGCCAGATAGAATCCCTAATTTCCTACAGGCTGTACAAAGCTATAAAGACAGTTTCTGTCTTGAAGAGCTTACAGTCTAATTTAGGGCAAGGCATCAGAAGTGAGCTAATTAACAATAAGATGGGGGATAAATGTAATATGATTGTGCATTAATGCAGTTATAACAATATCCCAAATTCATGTAAAAACAACCACTGCTTATTACTTTCTTCAGTGTGTTATGTGCTTTTGTGTGGGCTCTGGGGAAGGGAAAGAAGAAAAAAGGGAGGAAAAGGGTGTAGACAGGAAGGAGAGGAGGGAGTTGGGAGGGTTCAGGGTCAACAGGATGAGATCACAGTGAAAGAGAAGAAGTAGATACCAGTAAATGTTGGCAATAGAGTCCATTAACTGAAGCTGAAGCAGTGAAAAGATCAGAGAGGAGCTATTGTGCTGTGATGTCAGAATTTCTGAAAGGTGCTTCCCCATCTTGCTGCTGCTGCTGTTCTGCTGGAGGATTTGTTTTGTTTTTGAGGTGGGGCTTGGAGGATCAGTTGAGACAGATAACATATGGGGAGGTACCAACACCAAATTTGAAATTTTCAATCTGGAATTAAAAGAAAAAACACATTTTTTATTTTTCCTTTTATTATCACTGCTGAAAGTAATTTTCAGCACTTGATATTCCACTTAACCACTTAGCTGTTGGCATGTGATACAGCCGCCTTCTTTAGTGTCAGCATGCCAATGGAACTTTTGACAGTCCCACAGGGGTGTTTCAGATTCATTAAGCAGGTGCATTTTGCTCCATGTAGCTGGCATGCTAGTTAATATTGAAGCAATTGTATTTTTAAGCATCCATCATGATGAAATAAAATGTATTTCTCTGATGTCTGCCAATGGTGCAGTTCACATATGCACATGCACTCTTTATTGCGCTCTTCCTTCTTTAATATGACCCATGGAACAATAGTATTTTACTATTATTTGCTATGTAAACAGAAAAGAAGCCATTAACTTCAGTACATTGAATGGGTGGTGGGATGTATTCAAAATACAAAAGAGGATAGTCATTTGCATGAGGGAGGAGTGTGAAGGTACACCTGGGAAGCTACTTTGTTGTGCTTGATAGATAACAGAAATTAATGTTTTTGCTGGAAGTACTTAAGCAAAACTGGAACAAAGCTGCTCCTAAATGAATTACTTCAACCACTAATGATAAAAGGCTAAAAAGGCATTTGTAGGAAGAAAGAAGGGGGGATAAATAGGAACCCACAAACTGGGAGAGGTGAGCCCAAGTAAAATAATACCTATAACTAACGTGTCTGTAAAACCATAAGAGATTGATTACATCTTTTTTTGACTTGATTATTCCTGTATTAATTAGATTCATTAGGTACATGGCGAAGGGAAGAAAGGACAGATGATTCATTCAGTCTTGTTCTCCTGTCAACAAGAAATAATGACTGGTACTAATGGTTCTGAATTCACAGGAAAATATTGTGAGAAGATGCAGCAGTATTTTATAGAGTTCTGTTGAGTGCTAAAATAGAAAAGTAAACAAAACCTTTAACCTACTTGCTCTCCAACTCTAAAACAGATACGTACAGGAATGGCTTTTCTTCTGAGCAATCTGCCTTACACCTCACTTAATGTAGGAAATCAGCTGTTCTGTATGTATTCAGACTCAGTAGCAGCCCTAGAGGAGCTGCTGGCAACTGGCACCCTAGGCAAAACGCACAATCAGCACCCCCTCCTCCAAAGCCCTCAACAGCCATTTATCTTGGTGCCCTAGGCGACCATCTAGGTCACCTGTATTGACGGGCTGCCGCTGGACTAAGCTGGTTTTGTTCAGCATGGCTCAGCCACTAGTTAGTTTTGATCACAGGAGCGTGCATTGGAAACTCCCTATGCAAAAGCAGAGCTGAACTGCATTAAATATGATACTGTTCACAGGTGTTTTTCTTTAATTTGTGATGAGGGGAGAGAATATTAAAGAACATTTGTCTTTTTAACTGAGCTAATTCAGAATAACTCCTGGGCCAGATCCTTGGCTCATGTGAATAGGTGTCATTCCATGGAGCGACAATGCAGGTGTGACACTTTACAGTAGCTGAGGAGCTGGTCCAATATATTTGACTCTCCTTCAGAAGTGAAAGTAAGGAAACATGCTCCTGTGCACTGCTCTGGAAAAAGCCAGCTTCACTCCAGCAAGAGCGGGCCCAGAGTGGGTCCTATGACTTCTGATTTTTCCTGGAGGCATTCAACCCCTGCTCAGTCCCAGACCCTGCCCCTGCTCCACTCTTTTCCCCCAGGCTCCATCCCTACTCCACATCTTCCTCCCCCTGTTCCATCCCTGCCCTTCCTCTTCCCTGCTCCTCCCTTGCAGGTCTTTTATATGCTGCTGGACAGCTGTGGTATGGCAAGCAGGGGGTACTGGGGTGGTGGTGGTGGTGAGGAACAGACTTTCAGACCCACACCCCAGTTTGAGAGCCGCTGGAATAAGGCATCACGTGTAATTATTCCCTCTCATGTCAGAGAGAGAGGATGTGTTTATAAATACATTTAAATACATTTAAAAAAACTCAGAAGTGGTTGGAGTTTGATATTTTAGTGAGAATGTATGATTCATGTGGGTGTCTGTGTTAACTAGAGTGAAAAAGTGCTAGACTGACAGTTCTGCTGGCTCACGTTATTACGTATCCATAAAACAAGGTAGCTCAAATAATATCAATTTTCTACACTGCCTCACCAATGTGCTCACCACCCTCATCTGGGTGGGAGAGGGGCTCTTAGAAGAAGTCCAGATTTCATCTCCTTTCACAAGACTGATGGTTCTGATGATCGTTCATTCAGCAAAACACATGCTTAAGGCCTCTTTACTTGAGTTGTAATCCTTGATACAGGCATTTGTGCATTACAAATTGACATGAAAGAGCACTCACTGCTTTCCTACTAGCCACCTAGTATCTGTCCTTCCCTGGCTCAGAGAGGTGACACGACAGTGAGGCAGCATAGGGAAGTTTATGCTGTTTGTGCTGCTAGGGGTAGTACCTCCTCAGATGATGAGTTTTGATCTTGTCCAAAGCATGTATTTCTTATACTACTATGTAATTCCATGCCAGAGTGGTGTTTAGGTGTAGATTCATTTAAAAGATATATCTGTATTCTGCTCTAGATGTGACAAAGTATAGATGAGAGTAAAGAAAATATTACAACCTTTTCTCCAAGTGTGCATGAAAAAATGATTGGCTTCAATAGTGTTCTGAAATGCATCTGCTATGCCTCCTAGGACCCATGCAAGCTGACTTGGGTCATGCAGCTTGAGTTAAGGGGATTTTTAACTGTGGCACGGATATTTGGGTGGGAGAGTCCCCAAGTTCAGGCTGCAATCCAACTCCCCAATATCTACAACACAATTAAGCAGTTCCTGAGCCCCATCAGCCCAAGTTATGGGCCAGTCACGGTGCCTGACTCCAGTGTAAACATACCCTTTAAAATATGAATCTGAGAAGGAAATGTCAAGCAAAGTCATCAGCTGAATGGGCAGATGTCATCTTGATAACTTCTTTTGCAAAGCCCCTGGGCTTATCCAGATTCAGCTTTCCTTGTCTTGTCCCCTTGTCTGGGGAAATCACACTCCCGTAAGTCCATGGGCTTAGTGCCATTTCCAAGCCCTTTTCTCAGAATGGATGCCAGGATGAATACTCAGGAAAAAAAAGTGTCTCCTAATCTTTGGAAAAGCACTTAAAAGCGAGTCTGAGGCATAGGTGGTTTGACAGTATTTTCAGGGAGCTGGACGCAGGGATGAGCTGTTGATGATTTTTTTCCTGTAGTCCTCATCATGGAATGCTTAATGTTCAATAGATGGAACATTGTTTGGGGGTGTGCATGTTTACAGTATACACACAGAGATGTTAGATCAAAATGTAAATATTGTTGCTTGAAGGTTGTACTCTCCTTTGTTAGAATTCAGAATAACAAATCAAACCACAAAGCGCGGAGAGAGAGGGAAAGCAGGCAGCTCCCTAAGGCAAACACACACAACTCACCTTCTTGTTGGCTGCATTTTTCAGAATGACAGTCTGCTCGTACACCTTTCTTGCTAGGGTCACAGAGACTTCCAGCATGCAGACTAGCCTAGTGCACTTAGATCACAGTGCTAAATACAGCACCCATACCTCACCTCATGTAGAGAATGTCCTCCTTTTGATCCTCCAACAAGTGCAAAAGAACCGTAACTGGAAGGGGTAGTCAGTGCAATGCAGACCATAGAAGATGATTGTATAATATATCTCACAGTGTACGTATGGTGGTGAGTGTGACGGCGCGTTGGGGGTCCCCCGTCTCCTGCACCCCGAAATGGCATGAACAGACTGCACCAGCCGGTGGAATAGAGGAAGTTTATTGCCTCTCCAGGTTACAGCACAGCACAGATGTAATCTGGTCACAGAGCTGGGCTAGGCTGCCTCAGGCCCCCTTGAGATGGGGGAGACTGGGCCCTTAAACTCCAGCCCCTTTCCCTAGCCTGTCTCCTCCATGCTCCCAGACAGCCAGCAACTAACTAACCCCCTTCCAGCCCTGCCCCCCAGCCAGGGCAGCATTCCACCTTCCTTTGTTCCTCTCCATGGGGGGTGTCTGGCCACTGGTTTGCATAGTGACTCATCCTGTTTTGCTGGGTCGTGGTACCCACAGCAGCCAGTGGGGGTTACCCCAGAGCCAGCAGCATAGAAACCAGCCAGGTACCCCCACTACATCACAGTGAGAAGAAGTGTGAACCCCAGAAATTTTGTAGACTTCAGGCACAGTTGCCAGTGGAGAGTAGGATTGCCAATTTGATAATACTTAAAAACCAGACTCCCCAGGAGGAGTGCCGGAACCTGCACCAGCTCTTCTCCCTGAGGTCCCACCCCGGCCCACCTTTTTGCCCCCAAAGCCTCATCCCTCCTCCACCTTTTCCCCCACAGAGCTCTCCACGGCCTCGCCTTCTTCCCCCAAATCCCTGCCTCTTCCCCTGAGTTCCTGCCCCATTTATTCCTCTTCCCTCTCCCCTGCATTGCTCATTCTTTTCCTCCTCCAAACTACCCTCACAGTCAGGAGGGACTTGTCTGCAGATTTGGGGTGGGACTGCTCTCTCCCAATAAAGATAGGAGGTGGCCCTCGCTGAATAGGACCTGGAGCAGGTGATGATCTAGCACCTCCCTTGCTCACAGTAACTGGACTTTAGGTGCCTGGTCAGTAGATCTGACTGGACACTCTCAGGGGATGATCCCCTTTTTGACCAGATTTTCTGGTTAAAAAAAAAAAAAAAAAAAAAAAAACTGGGCACCAGGGCACTCTAGATAGGGAGGTGACACTTCTCCAATCAAGCAACATTGACACTGATTCTGGGTGACTTTGCATGACCACTTCTACCTTGGGAAGTGAAGCTTACCCAGAGAGAGACAGATACAGTTGTACATTTGAGAAGGTGCAAGATGTCATTGCTGTGCACTTGAGGCGTTTCAGTGACAGATGTAGTAATGAAAATATCTACCTGTTGCACTTAGCAAAATATGTGAAAGTAAAGGTGAAACCTGTAAAGATCACAGTGGAGTGAGATTTGCTGAATCTCATGCTCACACGAGTCAGGTAAGCTATTAATAATCAGGCCAATATTCGCACAGCCTGGTAATGGCTGGCCATGCTGCCCATATGACACATACTTCCAAATGGAAGGTAATTAGAGAATGGGATTGATCATGTATATCTATGACTTAGGTGCCACTTGTTGCCCTGTTGGTAATGAGTTTCTAATTATGTATTAAATTTGACCTTCATTATCCTATTAACTTAATTTGTATGGTGAATATTATGATGTGTAGAATCGTGGTTATGTTGATGGAGGTTTATCCTCAGTTGTAGATTTTATGTGCTTTTGTGGTGTTGGGATGGATTTGTCATGGATTTAGTCATTTGGGTGTTTTATGGTTTAATGATGCTTTGAATTATCAAGAGGAAGTTTTATGGAGGAGTGATTTGTTGTGTTGATATTCAGAATGGTATGATTGGCGCGCATAGTACACTGACTTCCCCTTAGCATTTTCTCTATTATAGCCACACACCCATGAAAGACTTCTTCACTATCAACTCAGAGTAACATATTTATTAAAAACAAGGACAGTTGGATGAATTTTATAGGGACATACATGTATCCAATTGGGATTTCAGTTTTCCTTTCTTTGGGTACATCAAAGGATAGAAAGCTTCAGGTATGTTTACGAGGAAATAGGAGAGTGGGTATTGTATTTGCTGTATTGTCCTAAGTAAAGGCGGTGTTTTGGTGGTGCAGGCACCCGCATAGAAGCTGGTTGCTGTGTTGCCTATGCTGATCTTTTCTTGTTGCCACAGATATTGATTATAAATTATTCTTTGGGCTATGTGTCCTCTGTTCCTCATTTCCCCCTCATGCTAAAAACAGTTTATCATGGCTTCCTGAATCTGCCCTGCCTTTCAAAATGGTCCTTTCTTTCTTCTACGTGAACTGACACATCATCAGCATTCCTTTCCCTCTCCCTCTTTCATGTCCAGGTATAGCTATACCTCATTTCCCTTTTCCTGGGATCAGTATTGTCAGATGTCCCCACCTTGTGAGTCTCATCCACCTGCTCTCAGCACTGCCTCTGTAATGGCCATTAATATGAAAAATAGCAATTTAACAACCATGGGGGAGTTGAAAAAAGGGTATAATGATGTTAGAAGCAGAGTCCTGTTGAAAATTGCTAGGAGTCATGTCTGTCTAAATCATTTAGGTGCTTTGAAAATCTGCCCTGGAACTCATTCATTCCTTAGAATGCTTAGGGATACAATGAAAGTAAAAATCATAATTCAGTTTCAGTTCTAGTATTTTTCTTTTCCCAGGGACTAGAAATATTAAGTAGGTGTAATTGTGATAAGACTTAAAACATATATTAAAACAATATGGGGGCTTCTTAAATTATAGGGAGAAGGGGAGCTATAAATGTGAGGGGAGCACTTGTGATGGTCAGTACAAGTGGACTCATAAAGGTTATTTATTGGAGGCCAGCAGGAGCTTCAAACAATTCTGTGCAGAAGGACCCAGCAAAGGTGGAAAGGGAGTTACCAAAAACATGAGGGAAAAGGCTGATTAAAATTGCATTAGGTTTGTTCACACAGATGTCAGAGGACCAAATACGGTTCTGCTGTGCCTTCTAGGGAAGCAGGTCAGAGAAATTTGTATTGCCCCAAAAGGTGATTGTAAGGCTCGAATATTGGTTTATAAATAGTTTTCAGGCATTGCTGCTGGCGATTTGGGGAAATTAATGGGTCTGATTACTTGGTATTTATAAAAAGTTTCTAAAGATGTTTGATTTCTAATTGTGGAGTTTCCTCTTGGAGTAGACCACCATCTTATTAGCTACATAGCCTCTGATGCTCATAGGTTTAGTGGGCCACAGCAACAGGAGTGGCTGGATTTTTTTTTTATGAGGCTAATTTAACACTTTCCATAACATGTTCTCTGTGCACTGCACAGTCAGGTAACCAGAGTACTACATAAAATGCCCTTTCATGAAGTGGGTTACGTTTGGATTATAGCAATTTTGAAACAGTAGGTAAAAAAAATAAGAAAGCTTAATATAGGCAGAACAGTTGAGGGTTCCTCCTGTTGTATTTTCCCTTTAGGAGCTGGAAGATGGTCAGCTTTATAAACTAGCATGCTGGGCAAATGTATGTTACTGGATCAGTACATTGCATTAGCAGGGCTCTGGTGAGAGAACTTTTGGAAATGTCATGGTTTAATTGCCATTTAAACACACATGTGTATGGGTGGCCTAAGAAGTTGCCAGCTGAGGAGTAATTTGTCTCAATATAGACTAAGATAGGACCAAAAACTTGGTTAGCCTATTACATAAGAGGCGTTTTGTGATTTTACCTTGTTTTAGTTAATTAATAGTAGATGAAAGCCTAATTTTAGTCATTTACCGATGAGGCTTAAACCATTATCTATCGTCAATAAAAGCTTTATTTTAAATGTTGAGAGTTCAGAGCTATTTATTTCTTAAGGTAAAATGAACATATGAATTAGGGCAGTCAATTAATCTCAGTTAATGCACACAGTTAACTCAAATTAATCAGTCACACTGTTAATAGAATACCAATTGCAATTTACTAAATATTTAATGTTTGTCTACATTTTCAATTTATATTTGATTACAAATATTTTCACGGTAAAAATAAAATAGTATTTTTCAATGGATCTCCTACAAGTACTGTAGTGCAATCTCTTTATCATGCATGTGTATCTTACAAAGGGAGATATTTTTGTTGTTACATAACTGCATTAAAAACCAATGTAAAACTTTAGTCTGGACAGATCTGTTCAGCCAGTCACTAAAACAAACAAGAAAAAGCTCTCTGGAACTAGGCGGAAAAGCTATCTATTTGTCAGATTGTCTCGTCTCTGTTAATAAAGCTTTCAAAACATTGATAGTCATAGGTATATTCATTTATGTGAATGATGTACTAGTATATAAAATGAGTTGACAAGATACAACTTGTGTTAACATATTCTTAACAATTTAGTTACTTAAATCTGTATAGAGATTAGAGTGTTCACTGTTTATTATTTTATCTACCTTGAATAGGGGCTTTGCAAGCATTTTCATAAACTGATGTTTGAAAGGTAGATTTCACTTTCATTACAGCTTCCCTATGTAAATCTTCCTCCGCTGTAATCTTCCTGAAACAAATAAAAAAACAGTAACAATGAGCAGCAAATCCAAATACCAAGTCATTGTGTGTCCTCCAGCCACACTCATTTTGTTTTTCTTCTGTGCTAGAAAAGCAAAGCATAAACCCCATCCACCATCACTGTAGAAACACTGTTATAAGCTGTAGCAGCGTACTTAGGTTTATTACTGTTTTGCTAGTCATACTCCATATTAATCACCAGATTCTCAAGGCTGACACAGTAAGTTTATATAATGCTTTTAAAAAAATCAAGCACTGTGTCTGGCTCAATTGCTTATCTCTTTTTGTACTCTTGGATTTCGATAAATGAACTTCAGCATTTGCCATGACTCCCATTCCCTCTGCCCCCAAAAAAACACAGTCACTAATGACTCCTTAGCTCTGTTTTTTTCTTGTTACTGAAACCACCGCTGAGATTATGAACTGGAATTTGTATATACCATGTTGCTATTTCAGGGAATTAGATGGCATTGCCAGGCAACTGTTAACTGAAGATATTGTTTTGTGATTAATGACCACAGCAGCCATTCTGGAGTGAAAGAAATCTGTGTTTTTTCAAGGCTACCTAAGGCATCCTGCTCTTGAGAATAGATTAATTTAAATTGCTTTGATTGCAATGTTTATTTTAATCTGTTTTATTTTTAAAGAAAAACTCACTTTCACAAGATAAGACACACAAATCTGATGTACAAGCAGCTGCCACTGTTTTGTTAACTAAAACATTTCTAAGATAGTAAAGAGTTAACTTAGATAAACTACATTTATTAAGCATTTTCATTTTGCTGGCGTGGGAATATTTTATATTCTAGTTCAGTGAACATTTTACGTATTCATCAAAATGTGTAAATTGTATTGTTTTCATCCGAGTTGAATTAAAGTAATAAATCCAGCATGATCAACATTGTGTTTGCTTGTTAAAAATAAAGATATGTCCAACTTGTTGATGCATAATCAAACTGATCTAGGAGCGTCAAAGCATATTTCACATGATAAATGACTGACTAAATAAAAAGGATAGAATGTAAGTAATTTTTGATACTTCATTGGAAAGACTTAGAATAATTCAGGTCATTAAGCTGTGGTTGGGATGGATGACAATTAGGAAGTGTTGATGTCGCAGCAATAGTCACTTCTTCAGGAGCAGGTTTAGGAAGGCCATTTGTTTCGTCTTAAATTGGACAATCCTGTTTTTCAATGGTTCCCTTCTCAAAACGGAAACAAAATCAGATGAGGCTTTGTCTGGTATTACACAGGTGGAAGATGGCTAAGGTCATTCTCGTGAGTATCAGAATGTTCAAGTAAGCTATATTCCTTGATTTGTACTTTGTACTGACACTGTGGGCACAAAAATGAGACTGAGCATATACTTGCCACTTGCAGTTTAGCTGTAGCTGCCTCTGCAGTGTTTCTTGATGTTTCTTCCAAGTTTACTTTGTATACATTTTAATATATATGTCTCTCTCTCTTAATTTGTCCATGACAGTTTTCTGTATCCTCAGAATGTCTCCTACCATTCTCTTTAGTCCTATGTTTAGGGTGTGTGATTATTTTATCATGATTTTCCATCAGGATTTAGTGGTGGTTGAACCAATAACATGAAGATTGAGTTCAGATAAATTTCTAAAGAATTTCTCTGATCGCTTCCCCTTCTAGGTCCTTTTAAAAAAACACACACATACCACACCTTCCAGAGGCATACTTCCTCACTTCTGAAGACCACATCCTTCTGCAGCAGATTCTAGTTCAAATCCTAGGTCATCTTACACATGCTACATCCTTATCCCATGGCAGCAGTTAAACCCAGTAACTCTGCTGAGTCATGCAACTACATTTCCATTAAACCTGAGGCTTTTTGGTACTTATACCTTAGGGAGCGCTTCTGCACCCACTAAGATAGGAAGTCTCGGAGCACAGAGACTAATGAATGCCATCATAGTTACAGGATGCTGTGTTGCGGGTCCCACTGTTACCTTGCTGCATTCTGCACTGAAAATTTTATGTTTTTATAAGAAGCACATGGGAACTTTTTCAGGGGGAAAAGGCAATACACCAGGTTTATTGAAAATACAGCATGTGCATTCTTGGGATGTTAAAATGCCTGTAATTAAGTAACCATGTAATTGTGCACATCAGAGGCAGCGGTGTGGGGTGGCAGGCAGCTCCCCGAGAGCTAGTGTGCACCGGAGTCAGCTTTTAAGCCAGCTCCCTGCGTGTAGCAACTGCTGCCCTGCACTGCTGCCTCTCTATCAGAGAGAGCAACGCAAGGCAGCAAGTAGCTCCGAGCTGCATGTGGCTGTATAGGGTAAACCGATAAGCATGAGCTTATCAGTTACCCGTTTAAAGGATGGACGGACACACACACACACACCCCACCCAACACTTGTGACAGTTTAGTGGCCAATTAGGTGGGGCACAAGGAAGGAGCCGGGTTCTGTCATCTGCGGTCTGATGCTCCAAAGTCTTCACAGAACTAACCCAAAGCTAACCCAACTGAGGAGAGTTGGAAGTATTTCAAAGGGACGTTGTTAAGGGCCCAAAAGCAAACAATTCCGCTGTGTAGGAAAGATAGAAAATATGGCAAAAGACCAGCTTGGCTTAACAAGGAGATCTTGCATGATCTCAAACTAAAAAAGGAGTCATATAAAAAATGGAAACTAGGACAAATAACAAAGGATGAATATAGGCAAGCAACACGGGAATGCAGGGGAAAGATTAGGAAGGCAAAGGCACAAAATGAGATCAAACTAGCTACAGGCATAAAGGGAAACAAGACCTTTTATAAATACATTAAAAGCAAGAGGAAGACCAAGGACAGGGTAGGCCCACTGCTTAGTGAGGAGGGAGAAGCAGTAACAGGAAACTTGGAAATGGCAGAGATGCTCAATGACTTCTTTGTTTCGGTCTTCATCGAGAAGTCTGGAGGTGTGCCTAGCATAGTGAATACAAGCAGAGAGAGGGCAAGTTTAGAAGATAGGATACACAAAGAACAAGTTAAAAATCACTTAGGAAAGTTAGATGTCAGCAAGTCACCAGGTCCTGATGAAATGCATCCCAGGATACTCAAGGAGCTGATAGAGGAGGTATCTGAGCCTTTAGCTATGATTTTTGAAAAATCATGGAAGACAGGGGAGATTCCAGAAGACTGGAAAAGGGCAAATATTGTGCCCATCTATAAAAAGGGGAATAAGAACAACCCAGGAAACTACAGACCGGTCAGTTTAACGTCTGTCCCAGGGAAGATAATGTAGCAGGTAATTAAGGAAATCATATGCAAACACTTGGAAGGTAATAAAGTGATAGGGAATAGCCAGCATGGGTTTGTGAAGAACAAGTCATACCAAACTAATCTGATAGCTTTCTTTGATAGGATAACGAGCCTTGTGGATAAGGGAGAAGCGGTGGATGTCATATACCTAGGCTTTAGTAAGGCATTTGATACGGTCTCGCATGATATTCTTATTGATAAACTAGGCAAATATAACTTAGATAGGGCCACGATAAGGTGGGTGCATAATCGGCTGGATAACCGTAGTCAGAGAGTTGTTGTTAACGGTTCTAAATCCTGCTGGAAAGGGATAACAAGTGGAGTTCCTCAAGGGTCTGTTTTGGGACCCGTACTGTTCAATATCTTCATCAATGATGTAGATATTGGGATAGAGTACGCTTATTAAGTTTGCAGATGATACCAAACTGGGTGGGGTTGCAACTTTTTTGGAGGATAGGGACATAATTCAAAATGACCTTAGCAAGTTAGAGAAATGGTCAGAGGTAAACAGGATGAGGTTTAATAAAGAGAAATGCAAAGTGCTCCACTTGGGAAGGAACAATCAGTTCCATACATACAAGATGGGAAGCGACTGTCTAGGAAGGAGCATGGCGGAAAGGGATCTTAGGGGTCATAGTGGACCACAAGTTGAATATGAGTCAACAGTGTGATGCTGTTGCAAAAAAAGCAAATATGATTCTAGGTTGTATCAACAGGTGTGTTGTAAGCAAAACTCGTGAAGTCATTCTGCCGCTCTACTCTGCACTAGTTAGGCCTCAGCTGGAGTACTGTGTCCAGTTCTGGGCGCCACATTTCAAGAAAGATGTGGAGAAATTGGAAAGGGTACAGAGAAGAGCGACAAGAATGATTAAAGGTTTAGAGAACATGACCTATGAAGCCAAGCTTCATGAACTGGACTTGAATAGTTTGGAAAAAAGAAGATTAAGGGGGGACATGATAGCAGTTTTCAAATATCTAAAAGGGTGTCACAAGGAGGAAGGAGAAAATTTGTTCCTCTTGGTTACTGAGGACAGGACAAGGAGTAATGGGCTTAAAGTGCAGCAGGGGAGGTTTAGATTGGACATTAGGAAAAAATTCCTAACTGTCAGGGTGGTCAAATATTGGAATAAATTGCCAAGGGAGGTGGTGGAATCTCCCTCTCTGGAGATATTTAAGAACAGGTTAGACAGACATCTGTCAGGGATGGTGTAGACGGAGCTTGGTCCTACCTTGAGGGCGGGGGGCTGGACTCGATGACCTCTCGAGGTCTCTTCCAGTCCTATTATTCTATGATTCTACGATTCATAGCTGCACATCCCACTTTCATAGTTGTAGATCCCAACTTTAGTCTATGGGTTTTTTCAGTGTCATACTGAAGTCATCTAATTGTTTTACCTCAAGGCTGCTTCCGTTGTCATGCTCCATCAGTACTTTTGAATGTCCTTCGAGTGACTGCATCTCATTTATCTGATTCACACACCTCGCTTACAGGTGCATGCCCTTGCTTTACAGTAACCAATTGTGCCTCTCTTTGGCCATCCTGAATTTGACTGACACCTGAGTTCACAACTTCTCGCTAACCATTCTGACCATCTGGTGCTGGAGTCCTCTGTCTCTTGTGTTCCCACATTTACACATTCCCAACTTACACAAAGGACAGTTCATTTCAGAGAAAGCTATTTCTCCTACAAAAGAACAGGCAGGATTTCTTACAGACGTAGAGAATTAAAAAAAAAAACAATTTTAAACAATGTCTTACTAACCGACAATGCCTAATGCAGAATACTAGGGAGCTGTGCCCGCTGCTCACTATGCTCGCCAACCCTCCCTTCCCCTCGGCAGCTTTCGTGGCCTGGGTAATGAGACATCATGGGAGGCAGTATGGTCTAGAGCAGGGCTGGGGATCCTCAGGCCCGGGGGCTGGATGTAGCCCCCAGACCTGTCTGGATCTGGCCCATGGGGCTCAAGGCTCTTTCCAGCATTGGGGAGCCCATGCTGGCGCTCCAGCTCCTTTGCCATCCTCCCACGGGGCTGTAGCACACACAGTCTACTAGCCTGGGCCCCTCTAGACTCTGGTGTGCAAGGGGAATGTGAGGAGTGTATTTCTTCTTCTCAGTCAGTGAGGGGATTTTTTGTTGTTTTTGCTTCGCACTTGTGTGCAGCCCCGACTGATTTTTCTGTGGGTCAGCGGCCCCTGACCCAATAAAGGTCCCCAAAGCTAGTCTAGGGAACAGAACAACTGGATAGGGACTTGGGATGCCTGGGCTCTGTTCCTGGCTCTGCCACGGCTTGCTCTCTGGCCTTGGGTAAGCCACTTCACCTGTCTGTGCAACACTGTCTCTGTCTCTAAAATGGGAATGATGAAACAGACCACTCTGTGTAAGGTACTTTGAGATTTACTGATGAAGAAAGCCAAATAAACACTAGGTGTGTGTGTTTGTTCGTTCATTGTCTGTTGGGAGCGGATATGAGAATAGGTTGCCTGGGAGAAGTGAGCTGGGGAGGAATTTTCATGAATGCTTTACAACTCTTAGCAAAGTTTACATTGGGAAACAAGTTACAGTAGTCCCAGTTTATTTAATCCCTGTCAGAAGAGAGTAACTACTTGCAGTAATATTAAACAGTCTGTTAGAAACAACATCACTGAATTCATCTTTCACTTTGTGAGAGTGTTTAATTCTTGTGTGTGCCTATAGATGGTAGTATTTATTGACAATTAAATTCCAAAGTAGTCAGGCAATACTAAAGTTAAAGTTCTGATAGAAGTGTTAATTTTGCTATGTTAGACGTATGTATTGTTTTTCAGGCTGCATCTGGTTAAAAGTGCCTCTTATTGTAGTTTACTATTTCTGCTGTATCACATAGACATAAATATGCAAGATAAGCAGCAAATCAAATTAATGTTACTGCTTAAAATTTAACTTTTGCTTTTTATGGGTTTTTTTAAATTATTCAACTTCATTGTTAGTGTTTGCAGAGTAGAGGCTTAGGGCAGGGGGTATTATTTGGTGGGGCCTTCTTTCCGCCCTGCCCTGGCTGGTGGGGCCTTCTTTCCCCCTTTCCCTCCCCTGAAGGCTGGCAGGAGCCTTTTCCCTCTCTGTCTCCTGCCCTGGCCGGATGGTGGGGGCCCTGTTCCCCCCCCCTGCCCTCCAGCACTGCAGCCAGGGGCTGGGGAGGCAAGGGTTCGGGGCCGGGGGCTACTTACCTGATCTGGTGGGAGGCAAGATGGCAAGCCCCAGCCTCCGCTAACCATTCTCTTGGTAGTGTGGTTGCCCTCAGTGGTCACTCTGCAGTATAATAGCTCTCCCCTGTGCTCTCAGTATCGTGGCCCTTCTCTCTGTGCTCCCTCACTTTCCCTGTTACGGAAAGTAGTCTCATTCCTGGCACTTCTCATTTTCCTGGCACAACCAAACTCTGAGCTTGCTTTAAGTTAGAAGGAGAAGAAGCTGCATACCAAATTTGGTGGCCCTAGCTCTCACCCTTTAGGAGTTCTTGAACAAACAGATTCATGGACAGACAGATCCACTTTTCTAAACTGTAGATGTCCACTCTCAAACTGACATCTTTTTTTTCTGCTGGATCTGGAACAGATCTGAGGTGGGATTTTATGTTTTCTTCCCTGAGTATCAACCTCCCTTCCAACTCCATTTGAGTGGTTAAGAGAATTAGAATTCAGGTTTTAACATCCTGGTTAGATGTCACAATTCAATTCTTATGAATATTGCCAAAGTGCTCCAGGATAAAATGGAAATCAGGACTTGATATTTCTGTTTTTGTTAGTTTTATTTAAGTGGGTTATGAACATTAAATCCTGTCTCTCCTTCAGTCAATGACAAAACTCTTG
Source organism: Pelodiscus sinensis (assembly GCF_049634645.1). Lineage (NCBI taxonomy): Eukaryota > Metazoa > Chordata > Testudines > Trionychidae > Pelodiscus > Pelodiscus sinensis. Next base: position 208,576,458 of record NC_134711.1, read on the forward strand.
TTAATTTAAATAGGACCAAGATTTCATGGGAGGACTTCAAATGCTATCTTCAGTAAATCTTGCAGGATCATTAAGGGCACCAGCCAGTTTGTTATCCCATTTAAAAATAAGTTACAATTAAATTTTATCACAGACATGCTACGCATATACTTACTGTCTCATAAAAATTAATTAATGGCTCTAGTCTGTGCAGCTTAACTACCAGCTCTTGTTTCTTGAAAATTCTTGTCTTTTTCAATTTCTGTTTCTCCAGAGACTAACGTGCAAAGACAGACAAAGGCTGCATAGGATTTTCTTTTTTGTTCTGTGGTGGTGAACCATGGCTAAGCATGTCAGAGGAGTTAGTTAAGATGTGGTCTTAAAGATAGACAATATGTAGGGAAGGACGGAGACAGCTTAGAAAGGAACAGTGAAGTGGACTGGAAAGAAAAAGGGAAGGTGCTGTTCAGCACACACACTCAGCTTGCTATATTACCCCCACACTTTTGCCACAGAAGATCTGCCATCGCTTCTGGGCATAAGAGACCCTATCTGGGAATATTTAGAAAAAAATTGTTCCCTGGGTAAAAACGGAAAATGTGCCAAGTGTAAGCAGTACAAGATGATGATTCAGGCCCTAGCTGCAAGAATGTAACATCATAAGGAAAATTGTTTATTGGGAGAAAATCATGTGGATGAAGATGTGGATATGGCTGAAGAACAGTGTGGATCAATTTTGCAATGCATCATTTTTCAAGAGTCTGTCTTTGCCTTTTAGTATAAATGTGATTTCACAAGCTGTTTGCCATGTTGGATGCTGCTGCACCCACTAATTTTGCCCTGTGGGTACTCCACTGGAGCACTCAGAGTCAGCGCCTATGTTCTAGTGATGTTACATATCGTGTAATTGAATAGTTGTGTAACCACATGAAATTTTATCGGTTACATGAATATTCATGGTCCCAGGGGTGGGGTCAGCAGCAGTGCGCTCTAACCCCGTTCCCAGGGAGCCCCCTGTCAACCCGCGCAGCTACCTCTCCGTGGAGCTGGTGCTGAGGAGAGCCGGCTTAAAAGTATCTGTTTCTGCCTGCCTCCCCTCGCTGCCTCTGTAAGAGGCAACAAGGGTGTGTGTGAGTGTCTGTGTGTGCGTGCGCACCATTGATAGGCTTAATCAATAAGCCTAGGCTTGCCGATTAACCGTTTACTTGACTATATGCTAACATTCCTCCTATGATCCAATACACACTGAGTAATATCTGATTTCTGCATCAACTGGTAATCAACAAACTCTTCTAGCTCATTATCTCAGATGGAGAGAGATTGAACATGTTCTGACATCAGCCAACAAAGTACTCAGCCTGGTCAGAAGTACAGTTTTCTCTAATTCACAAAAACTGCCATTTTTAATATCTCATTATTCAAAGGTAGCATCTCACATGCATACTTGGCTAAGCAAGTATATGACCTGACGGCACAAAAGAACTTCCATTTTGCAACGGGAGTAATATCCTCTTGTGACTCCAACTTTCCATACACATTGTTTTGGGACCAGACTAATAACACTGTTTGTCATCTCGGTTCAGCACCTGAGTAAAAACATTTTAAATCTTTAAATATTTACTGAAAATGAGTGAGACAAGCTTAGGAATGTGTGTGAGACTGAGATAGTATGCTAATGAGTGAGTCTCCCATCCAGTGGAACTTGACATGTCTGGGTCTTGTCTTGTTTCCTTTGAAGTCTATGGCAATTTCCCTCCTCCACTAACCGAAATCAAAGTGAGTCTTTCATTGACATCTATAGACTTTAGATAAAGATCCATATAGGCTGTGCCAAGCTTTGTTAGATTAAAATTTAATTAAAAAACATGAACAGCTTTTAACGTTTCTTAAATTAGTTAAAACTCCCTTATGTGTTGGATAATTAAAAAAAACGATCAACACGTATTTTGTCTTTAAAGCTAACAATTATTAAACAAAGGACTTAATTATATGTATGTTAGTAAATTGAACTGGTTGCTTGTGATCATTATACTTCAAGATTTTAGAACTATTAGATCTCATCCTTGCTTGTCTGATTTTTTTTTTTTTTTTTTTTATTTATAGATTAAAGGGGGGGGGGGGAGTTATGGGGTTTTTTTTCAGCTCCCAATTAGAGCTTTGAATTTAACTAGTTGAGTGAGCTGAGTTAAACAAACTGAAATAAAATAAAACATCCTCTCTACATTCGCAGAGGAGGACACCGATATCAAAAGCAGATTTAGCATTTCAACAAACCCGTTTTGCAAATGCTTAATCAGTGACTTCTGGTACCTCAATGGTTTGTTTCTTCAAAGCTTGGTTGTAAAGAGGAGCTGTTTAATATTATTTTTTAAATTATTCTAATAGACTATAATAAAATTTGGCCTTAATAAGGTTGTGATAATTTCAAATTTAATTTTAAATAGGTTCATTTAAAAATCTATAGTTTATTCAATTTAAATATTCATGTTTTGATTTTTTTTAAATCTATTTCTGTCCATATTGGACCCTTAAGAAAAGCTAAGTAAAACTGACCTTTTCTCTTCAATCTATCATAATTGTAATGAAAATTTGATTTAATAAATAGTGAATAATGTTTAGTTGAATCCAGTACTACTCAATATAATTAATTTATAAAGTGTCATTCTTGTTACTTGTTCATAATGCACAGCAATTAAAATAATGGAATTTTTGAGCATGCTGGGCGGTAGTCCATTTTGTAGGCTATTATGAGACTAGGCAACATTTCTAGTGGCTCTGTGTGCCAAGTTATAAACATCATTGTGCACATTATTTTAATTAGCTATTTTTAAATGTTCATATTTTGGCTTCCTGTCCTAGACCCTAGCTATAATTATACTATGCATTTTATTAAACATTTCTGATAGGTATCCTGATAAATAGATTTCTATTTGTGAATAGGTTTACTATGACGTGCACTTACTTATAAATCCAGAGTGAAGACTTGTGCTGAGAATATTGGAATTACATGATTAAACATTCTGCTCTACCAATTGCGATTGAGGTTGCAACCTCATTCTTAGTTGTGTTCCTTTGTGCATATGCCTTATAATATAGAGTTTAATTATGTGATCTTCTACTATTTAAAAAAATAAAATATATTATCTGTTTTTCTGCCACCATAACTCTAAGTGCAGCATCTTGGTATACTTTTGTATTTTTGAATAGTGAGAACTGCAGTTTCTGTTAACAGTTGCATTAGAAGAAAGTGGAACTGGATGATACTGTCTCTCACCTTCTGTTCTTTGCTGTTTTCCATTTAGATATTTCTTTAGAGAGAGATCCAGGGAGAGAAAGAGGTGAGAGACCCAGAGACTAATTTAAGGGTACTTATGATGTTTTTTCAGGAACTTTGAACAGTTGGGAATATTGAGTGCTGTGGGTTGATCTTTCTTCTTTGGTATCATGATGCTTTCATGCCTTAATGTACTGTATAACTTCTGTGAATGTGTCTGAGAGGAACTGTAAGTTCATGATCCCCATAGTTATAATACTTTGCATTTCTGTTAAGATTTTGGGATCTCAGAGTTTTATAAATGTCAAGTTGGGCTCACAATATATTGGGGAGGGAAGATATACAATTATCCCTATTTATAAATGGGGAAATTGAGCTCCAAGTACCTTATGGAACTTACCCAAACCACACAAGAACTAAGAGATCAGGGAAGAGAACACACATCTCTTGGTTCATTTTCTGTGCTTTTGAAACAAACTAGGTTTGTTCCTAAATTTTAAAACATATTTCTCACTGTTAAGATTCTCCTCTGCCCCACCTGCAGTTTTCTTGGATTTTCCATTTGCTAAAGCTCTGCTGTCGATGGAACTGAAGCCAGTGGGGTTAAACTCATTATCATTTTATTTTTAACTTTTCTAGTTTTGTTGTGATATGAAATGGATCTCAGAACATTTGCCTCTTTTCCTCTACCTTTCCCACAGGAGCTGGAGTAAGAGAATAGCAGTAGACAAAACAGTATGTTGGGCAATAGGACTTTTAGCTCCTTCGTTATTCCACATTGTCACTCTTGCATTGTAGAGTGCACACATCATGCATTGAAACTGTGTTGAAGAATTATTAAAGGCACTAGGATTTTTTTCTGAACATCTTTCCTTCTTCGATCTATGACTTTTGTGTTTTGTATATCTTTTTTTTTCTGCTGGACTGTGGACTGCAGCATTGAAGGAGCTTCCTTTTCACTCATCCTTCTTTTGTACTAGGACTTGCATTACAGTATTAGAGGACCTCCCACATTGTAGAGGATTTTTTTCCCAATAAAACAGCAGCAGTTCCCCAAGGTTGGCCCCAGTGGGCCACTGTTACTGTATTTGCTTGCATCTCCACAGGTACGGGTGATTGCAGCTCCCTTTCGCCATGGATCGCTGTTCTTGGTCAATGGAAGCTGCAGGAAGCTGTGTAGACTGGGACATGGCTTCCTCTAGCTTCTGTTGACCAGGAACAGTGATTCACAGCCACAGGAGCTGCAAGTACCCATAACTGCGGAGGCGCAAGTAAATATAGGGCTGGCCCATCTGGGGCTAATCCTGTGGAACTGAATCCGGCCCACAGGCTGGTACTTGCCCACCCTTGCCTAAAGAGAAGCATTAAGGAACTCTATTATTACCTTGGTGCCTAAGTCAAGTCAACAGCTACCACTTCATAAGTGCTGATGTTCATATAATGAGGATGTTTATCATTAGAGAAAGTCTGTTTTTTATTTGCAATTTTTTGCACAATCCTGAAAGCATTCTGTGTAGAATGCACTTATTGAAGGTACAACCCAGAAATCACCTTAGTAAAATCATTAGTGTGTTACAATACCTTTTATTAGTGCTAATGAAGAAAAAGAAACTGATATTTTTATGAAAGAAGAACTGAGATAGTTAGGTCAGCTGCATGAAATGTATATTTATATTTTTTACAAAAATTCCAGTAGTCATCTTCCATGCATATTATACCTCAAAAGGAAGGGAAACTTTCTCGTAAAGCTCAGAATGGGAAAATTTAACAGCTGAGTCTTCTAGTGAAAAGTAATCTGAAGAAGTGGGTTGTGCCCGCAAAAGTCATAATACCATCTACATATTTTGTTAGTCTTTAAAATACTACCAGACTATTTGTCTAGGTTTGTCTGCATGGGCCTTGCCTCTGCCCCTGCTTCTTTTACATTTTAAAAGACCAGCTTTCCAGACAGGGAGAGGGGGGTGAGAATCAGCAATTATCTGACTTTTCTCATCCATTTGTCCTAAGGAGCATTTCTAGGACTGTTAATGAGTACTTTTGTGGAAAAATTTAAAAAACAACATAGTCTAGTAGTAGCACCTTAAAGACTAACAAAACACGTAGATGGTATCATGAGCTTTCGTGGGCACAGCTCAATTCTTTAGATGACTAGATTATTAAAAGTCCAGATCCAAGAATAAATCAGGAAAGGGAGTGGGGGAAGAGAGAAAAAAATAGTGAATTAATCAGTGTTTCTCAACCAGTGGTACAAGTACCCTTAGGGGTACTCAAGAGAAGTCGGGGGGGGGGGGGGAGGGGTATGTCAACACAACTGAAATTTGTAGAAAACTGAATTTTTGTTTTAACTTTTACAGTGCTTTATTATTTTTGTACTTCTTATACCCAAAAATTTCATTGTCCACCCAGCTGGACAAGTTGTTTAAACAAATGTGTTGCAATGGTAGAAAAAAAAATTGTGTGTCAGAAAATTGTAGGTACTGGGGATACTTATACATTTTTTTAAAAAGGGGATACATATATATATTTTTAAAAGGGGGTACTTTATAAAGAAAGGTTGAGAAACAGGGAATTAGATTGTTCAAGTTACAAGAAAAATTTGCACCTCTATTAAGTACCCGTTGTTTGGTTGAGTCATTAGGATGTGGAAGGTAGTGTGCAAGCCAGCCCATATCTTTATTCATTCCTCTCCGATAGGAATCAACATGGTAACTTAGAGATCCATTAATGAGTGCCCATCATGCCAGTTTCATGATTTTTTAAAAAACTTACTTGTGAGGTGAAGAACTGCACTGACAGTATAGCATAGTTCATACATTGGAAGGAATCTGAACAAGAAATGTCCTTATTTATGACGGGGGGGGGGGGGCGGGCTGTGTTTTAATTGGTTTCTATTATTCTCCTTCCATGATCCCCCCCTCCCCATGCATAATGCTGTTACTATTCTTTGTTTTGGTAAGTGGCTCTTTAACCAAGATGAGGCTGGGTAGGAGATGTTTCAGCAATTAAATTACAGAAAGTTTTCTCTTTCCCTCATATTTTCACAAAAATGTCCAAATAAAAATACATTTGGGCTACAGGCAGTCCCCGGGTTACGTACAAGATAGGGACTGTAGGTTTGTTCTTAAGTTGAATCTGTATGTAAGTCGGAACTGGCGTCCAGATTCAGCCGCTGCTGAAACTGATCAATTTCAACAGCGGCTGAATCTGGACGCCAGTTCTGACTTACATACAGATTCAACTTAAGAACCCCAGGCATCCCCAAGTCAGCTGCTGCTGAAACTGATTAGCGGCTGATTCCAGGAAGCCCCAGGAAGGGGCTTCCTGAAGTCCGCCACTGGTCAGTTTCAGCAGCGGCTGATTTGGGGACGCCTGGGGCAGAGCAGCTGGGGTGCTGCCGGGTTGGTCCAGTAGCACCAAGGAGCGGTGCTGCAGGACCAACCGGCAGCGCCCCACCTGCTCTACCACAGGCCCGGGGCTTTGCTCCACGTTTCCCTGGTCTGCTGGGGGGGGGCACTAGCTGCGCCACTCCCCCCCCCTGCAGACCAGGGACACGGGGAGCAAAGCCACAGCGGTGGGGTGCCGCGCCTCTGAGGCTTTGCTTTGGCAAAGCCTCAGAGGCGCGGGACCCCTCCGCCTCCCCGGCTTTGCTCCAGGTATCCCTGGTCTGCTGGAGACGGTCCCCAGCAGACCAGAGGCACCGGGAGCAAAGCGGCAGCGGCGGCGGAATCCCGCGCCTCCCCGGCTTTGCTACAGCAAAGCCTCAGAGGCGCAGGACCCCTCCGCCTCCCCGGCTTTGCTCCGGGTGTCCCTGGTCTGCTGGAGACGGTCCCCAGCAGACCAAAGACACCCGGAGCAAAGCGGCAGCAGCGGCGTGGTGCCGCGCCTCTGAGGCTTTACTCTGGCAAAGCCTCAGAGGCGCGGGACTCCACTGCTGCTGCCGCTTTGCTCCCGGTGCCTCTGGTCTGCTGGGGGCCGTCTCCAGCAGACTAGGGACACCGGGAGCAGCTTTTCTTGCCCCGGAGGTCGAGATGGTGGGACCGCTGGGCTCTGGGCGGTCCCGCTGCCTGCGAGCTCCAGGGAGAGAAAGCCCCGTTTGTAAGTGCGGATCCGACATAAGTCGGATCCGCGTAACTCGGGGACTGCCTGTATTTGTTTAGCAAGCAATATTCCAAAACTCAGTCTTGCCATTTACCTGGCTGCATTTAAATCAATACCCTACATTTAGATTAGTGCACAAGTATAAATATATATGTGATGGACCTACTGATGGGCTGATGCATTAAAAAGAGAAGAGGAGGAAGAAAGTGATAGTACAAGTTTAACCTTTCTCTAGTCTGGCTCCCTTGGGACCTGATCAGTTCCGAACCAGAGAATTTTCCAGACCATGGGAGATCAGTATGGTCTAGCAGCATTACCAACACTTCCATTGCTTAGTGGGCTGCTAGAGGACATTTAGTGGTAAATGAGAGCTAAATAACAGCACAGAACACTGAGAGCCAGGACTCTGATGGCTGTAAACAAACTTTATGGGACCAAGGGAAACTTGGCCACAGCCATGATAAGCCGACATCTGGCTAACTGATATCATGTTGCACCATGGATGTTTCCAGACCAGAGAGTTTTGGACTAGAGAGATTCAGTCTGTAGTAGAAGAATGACAATTTATTCTTTCTTGAATATCCTGTTGTATAAATTAAATTCAAGAACAATAATAGATGGAAGGAGAAGAATGCTCTGTGGTAATACCTCTCTATTGGTATTTTGTAAATTGATTCTAGGCACATTCATTAGGCATTGCAAACACTCAAAATTTTTAACAGTGCTTATTTATAATAGTGAAATGCTGCTTCATCTTTGATGTTCTCCCATGAAGTCAGTTCAGGGGTTGTGTAGCTGGTTTGCTTTTTCTAGGAGCTTCATTTTGTTTGTTTTCATCTAAACATTTGCTCTATTTTTTCATCTCCGTCTAGGGGAGAGAAATCGGAGGAGACGATGTCAGGTGGCTTTCAGTTACATGCCCCAGAATGAAGATGAACTGGAGTTAAAAGTTGGTGACATCATTGAAGTGGTGGGAGAAGTAAGTCACTCTTATGTACTGTGTAGGCACATAGTTTTCATTTGCTTTGTACACACCTTTCAGAACCATTCAAAAGAGAAGTTTTTACTGTTCTTTGTGTTATGTCAGTTTAGATTTTTTTTTTCCTCTTATGATTTTGTTGTCATTTGATCTGCATCAGAGCTTTGCCTGAAGGAATATATGCATGCTCCTCACCAAGTGGCATTTGAACACAGATCAGTTTGTAAGATTGGGCACCAGTTACAAAAGTTCAAATGCTTAGAACCTGCAAGTGGTTCTGCATATACAGATGTGGTTGCTGAACCGAATCCATAGTGTTCAGTCCTTACTCCTTCTAAGGCAGGGGTGGGCAAAAGGGCATCCGTGGGCCAGATCCGGCCTGCCAAGTGGGTTGATCCAGCCCGTGAATGCCCTGCCACCCTCCCGTTCCCAGGCCAATCAGGGTTTGTGGGCTAGGAAGCACAGAAGTGTCCTGACCCCACCCCTTCCACCTGAGGTCCTACTCCTTCTGGGGTGGCCAGGGGGCCATTTCAGAAATTTCTGAAGTGGCCTCCCTGCCTAAATTATTGCCTGCCCTTGTTCTAAGGCAGGGTCGGACAAAAGGGCCTCCACAGAATGGATCTGGGCCTTCGCGGGCCAGATCCGGCCCACCAAGCGGGTTGATCCGGCCCATAGTAGCCCTGACGTTACCCCACCCCAGGTCAATCAGGGCCTGGGGAGGAAGAGGGAGGTACGCAAAGTCTCCTCCTGCCTTGCAAGGGGTTTGACACTTAAGTCAACTGCCAAGCACTCTAAGTGCGGCACTCCCTGGCAGGGTGGGGGCATGGAACGAGAGATTTCACATGCTCTCCCTACCCCAAAGACCCTGAGTGACCTGGGGGCAGGGAGGGAGCGTGCAAAGTCTTCTACCAATGCCAGGTGCATGGGTACCTAGAGGGAACCACCAGCTGTTCAGAACAGCTGGCAGTTCTCTCAGAGTGGGGTGGGGGATGACAGAGACTTTGCATGATCCTCCACCCCCAGACCAATCAGGTTATGCGGGTGGGGAAGCAGAAATTGTCTTGGCCCTGCCCCTTCCACCTGAGGCCCCGCGGGGCGGCTTGGGGCCACTTCAAAAATTTCTAAAGTGGCCTCTGGTCAAAAATTATTGCCAACTCCTTTTCTAAGGACTTGGTCTTGCTCTATTTAAGTTGCTAAAAGTTATGTTCTTGGTTAAGTATCAGGACTGGGTCCTAAAATACTACCTTAGAATCTTTAGAATGAATCAGGATATGCTCAAAGTCATTTAATTTTATTTTATTTGAAGTGATTTACCTAAGGATTTAGTTTGATGAAAAGACCAATAAAACCTAGGTTTTCTGCTGCCATGATTTATTTCTAGGGATTTTTTTCAATGACTGAGCAGCTAACAAATCAGCATTTGTTATTCTGCTGAGGATATGGCCAGATTTACTTTTCTTTTCTCTGTCACTTAAATGGCCAACAATTTATTTATTTAAAAAAAAATCTGTTGCAGTCTGGTCAGATCTCTGTCGCCTGTAAAGACTAAACTTGACATATCCAAATGTGAGGGGCTTAGTAATCACGTGTCTTCTTTAACCTGAATGCACACACTGCACGTTGTCCTTTCCAGTACCAGACACCTCATGTCACCTAACTAACTTTATTCTGGCTGTGAGCAGAATTGTAATGTAGCATGTGAAGATTATAGGATATTGGCTAGGACATTTGGATGACACAATTCACCCCACATTCTAATGAGTTCCAAGACTGAATTTAAGCTCTTCTTACTGTGAAATTTATTCTTACATGAACATAGAAAGCTTTCTTTGAATTGCCTCACTTAACACTTGATAAATCTATCTTTTGAAGAACAAGGCGATGGAATAAAAAGCCCTCAGAACATTATCTAAATGGGCCATCCATGAGGAATCATATAGTTAACGAATTTAATTGCCCTCTAGAGTTCAGCCAACAAATCTATCTCCTATTTCTTTTCACATATACTTGAATAACTCCCCTCTTTCCATAATCAGTACAATTTTTCAAATGCAGGTGAGACTGAAATTGTTTACATTATATGTGGAAGTTGTAGACATGAAAATTAAACTTTACACTCCCTCACCTTCTAACCCCTTTACACACATGCTGACAGTTAAGGGAATGTTTTACATAAATAGGCATGTACATAATATTAAAATATGTTCAATTAGCAACACACACATCTGTCATGGAATTCATAATTCTGTCTTGATTCTGTCTGAAGGGAGTCTGAGTGTCTTGCAGATTCTGTACTGGAGAACTTGTGACGTCCCAGAAATAACATTTTACTTAGAATAATTCATCTTTAAGATGTGAATTTCTAACCTGTGGAATTATGATAATAAGCACCTCAGTTGTGCAAACCAGAAACATATTTCTGTAAAGTTTCCTTTACGATGTACCAGAAAATGTATATTCAGATTACAAATGCAAAAACCTGTTAGATGGATCATGCTTTGCAAAATGGTCATTAATATTTAGTAATACCACTACAAAATTTACGTACTCAGCCTAGAGTAGGGATGTTAAATTGCGGGTAATTGACTAATCGGATAGACGATGCTTTTTGCATTGACTGTTCGACTAGTCGGTAGAGCATCTCTTCCTTTGACGTGTAGAAACAGCCCTAGGGCTGTTACTACACTTTAAAGACAAAAGTGCCACGTGGAACCTGGGATCAGCTGGGGGTTCCCCCGCTGAACCTGGGCTCCATGCAGCGCTGCTGCTTTGAAACACTGTGGGAGCGCAGGATCCGGCTCCTCCCAGCGTTCCAAAGTGGCAGCTCCACGTGGAGCCCAAGATCAGCTGATCCCAGCCTCCTTGCGGTGCTGTCACTTTGAAGTGCCATGGGAGTCCGGTGTCAGGCTCTGCCCGGCATTTCATAGTCGACTAGTCCTTCATATCCCTAGTCTAAGCCAGTGGTTCCCAACCTTTTTTATAGCACGGACCAGCAAACCCATTCCCAAACTTTTGGCAGACTGATAACATCTTACTTGCTAATAAAATGTTACCTGTCTACCAATCCTCTCACCTGCTTACCCAGTCTTGTCACTGCACATCTCTCTACCTCCCATCCCTGAACCCTCTGACCTCATCCAGCCAACCCCGGTACTCTGTGTCGCTGTATTATTAAACGTGCCCAGCCAATCATCTGATATCTCCTATAGCCCAGTAATTGCATTACCTCACAAGTCTCTCTTGCCAAGCCTGTCACCCCAGTGCCCATTGTCTCCCACTTCAACACTCCCTGCTGCCAACTTCCTTTTGTCAATCACCTCTGTCCTGCCTGGAGCCTGTCCTGAATCCACTGTCACTATCCACCTTGACACTGTGTCCTAGTGACCCCTGCCTGACTCAAACTGACAACCACCCATTTCTCCAGATCCTGCCCCACCACTCCCAATGCTCCCTGATTCTGCCCCACTACCCCCGGTGTCCCTTGCTCCACAAACCCCATGACTGACTGTTGTGCCAAACCCTGATACTGGCTCACTGACCCTGCAGCTGCCTGTTCCACAAGCTCTGAGGCCCCCCAACCCTGCTCAGACACCCTCACACCAGCTGCCCCCTGAGACAGAAGCACAAGCTGCACTGCACCTGGCTGTATAGTCACTGACCCACTGCAACCCACCCCTTCTTGCCCTTTGACCTCTACCCTCCCTCAGCCCCAACCCTCCCCCCTTAACTCCTAGCTCCAACCCAGCCCCTTGTTCCCCAGTGCCTAACACCCTTTGACCTCCACCCCTTCACCTGCCCTTTGACCCTTTAACCTCTGCCCCCTATAGCCCCTCTTGCCCCGTGACCCCTCCACTCACTCACTCAACACCCCTTAGACCGCACACCCACACTCCCCGGAGTGAGGCTGCACCCTCTAGGGAGCATGGCCATTACTGCCATATGGGCAGGGGGAGCATTCATTGGTGGTGTGCACACACACCCTCCTCCTTTGCACCCCTTCTCTCCCCAAGCAGGTCTCCCGCCCCCATGAGTAGAGGCCTCTCCTTCCTACCCTCTTCCCCCTCCCCATAATAGCAATCTGCTTGCCACTGCATTTCTAGTGCAGGGCAGAACAGGAGCATTCCAGTGATTTTTCTCTGTTCCCCAAACAGCAGCATGCTGAGGGTTTCTCTTCACTTCTGAAACTAAAGCGCAGCTGGCAGTGCTTTAAAGTGGAAGTGTGGCCATGGCAAAGAGCTCTCAGCACTCTATGTAAACTACCTTCATGAGGGGAGTAGCTAACAACAGAGGCTCTGCTAGGACCCCGTTTACATAGGCACTTTAACTTGCTGTATTCAAGCGGGTGGGTTTCACACTCTGGAGCCAGAAAGTTGCAGCACAGTACTCTGATGAGCTTCAGCTGTGAGATCCTTCTGGTGCTTTGAAAGGGGAGGAGCACATACCCGCAGGGCAGGCACTGTGGGATACAGGCGGAAGCCAGTTCTGATGACAGAACAAACTGGCAGTGTCTACACTCGCTCTTTGTTGACAATAAAGAGAGGGGAAAAGAACGAAAGTCTCTCTGGGTATGTCTACACTACCCCGCTAGTTCGAACTAGGGGGGGTAGTGTAGTCATATGGAGTTGCAAATGAAGCCCGGGATTTGAATTTCCCGGGCTTCATTTGCATAAAGCCGGCCGGCGCCATTTTTAAATGCCGGCTAGGTCGGACCCCTTGCCACGCGCGGCACGGACTAGCTAGTTCGGATTAGGAAGCCTAATCCGAACTAGCTAGTCCGTGCCGCGTGTAGCCCCGCGGCACTGGGTCCGACCTAGCCGGCATTTAAAAATGGCGCCGGCCGGCTTTATGCAAATGAAGCCCGGGAAATTCAAATCCCGGGCTTCATTTGCAACTCCGTATGACTACATTGCCCCCCATAGTTCGAACTAGGGGGGTAGTGTAGACATACTCTCTCAAAGTTAAATTATTGTGTTGCCGAAACCAGCCATTTTTCCCAACAAAAGTTGCATTGTAGTGTGTGCACTCTCACAGTTTGGTTGCCAGAAGGCAGTTTTTGGTGACAAAACTGGGTAGAATGGTATAAGGCCTCAGTTTAGCAACAGAGATCCATACTTTCTGCAGAAGTAAGGGTCTCTTAGCGTACATTTACACAGCAAGCAAAATCATGTGGTAGCAGGTCTCAGAGCTTGGTCTACACTACTAAAAATAGCTGTGTAGACATTCAGGCTTGAGCTAAAACGTGGGCTCTGAAGCCTAGAAAGGGGAGTGGTGGGCTCCAGAGCCCCAGTCTGAACATTCACGTGGCTATTTTTAGCACCATAATACCAACTCCATAAAGCCTGAATCTGTAGTGACAGGCCCTGAGATTCTCTGCTATGGGCTCCTGCTTACTATATAGACACATGCTTAGGGTTTTCTGTAGCACCTGGTAAGTACAGATAGGTATTATAGGAAGTCCCAAGTAGCAGAAGCTGTTTTGAGGCTTGAGTATAGTGGAGTAGCAAAGAGGTACAGTCTGAACCTCTTTAGTCAAGCACCCTCAGGACCTGATCGGTGCCAAATAACAGGAGGTCAGTATTGTCTAGCAACATTACCAACACTTCCACTGCTTACTGAGCTCTTAGAAGACATTTGGAGGTAAATTGGAGCTAAATACGAGCACAGAACACTGAGAACCAGGACTGATGGCTATAAACAAACTTTATCAGACTGCGAGAAACTCGGCCACACCGATAAGTGGACATCTGGCTAAGTAAAATCATGCTGGACCACAGAAGTTGCCACACTAGAGTGTGCCTAGCTAGAGCTGTTCAACCTATACAAGTTTGCCGTGTCTTACACAAATTAAGCAATCACCATTTGAACTGTAAGATTGCAATTCTGTCCATTTATTGGAATTGCTGAACAAACTGAATGCACTTTGCTGTTGTAGCTGATGTCATAAGAACCCTTTGATAGAACAACCAGAAAAGAACTATAATTTCATCTGGAATATAAATGTATTTTGTATCATAAGATCAAACATTTGAAAGAGTGGCCAAATTTTCACCATTCCCAAGGTTTGTGATTGTTTGCTCTTTACATGTAGTAGGATTTAAGTGGTTGCAAGTGAAAACAGTCAGATCAAAGTAAGTTACTAAATCAAAATGAATAAAAATTGCTTATCTAGCTCTAATCCTCTCAAAAAAACTTGTTATATGATAATTTTTACCCTGAACAGTTATTCTAAACATCTCTTTCACAAGCTAAGCAGCCTCCTAGGTTGGGCCTGATCCTTCTCTCCGTTCAGTCTCAGTCATTCCTAGGAGGCGTCTTAGATGGAAAAAGTGGGGGTTGTTCTCCTGGCATCTGGCAACTCTTTCAATTCTTTGCTCCCCTCTTCATATTGCTTTTACCCATGGTGGGAATTCTTTGTGCTAAGTTAAAACTTTGCTCACCTTGAGTGGAAAATTACCAGATCCGAAATGCATTTCAGTATCAGGTGGGCTGGCTGCATGTCTTTCTATGGCCAACCACAGTTTTCCCTGGGACCCAGAAATTCAAAGGCGCTTGGGGCTCCTGACCACTGTCCCCGGTCAGAGTGGTGGCGGACAGAGCCCTGGGCCCTTTAAATTGCTGCCAGAGCACTGTGTGGCACACTCAGGCTCTAAAGGTTGGTAGTGGTGCCCCACTCAAGGTAGCGCTGAGCACTAGCTGCCCCTGGACCTGCTGCTTCCTCCTGAGGTCCTGCCCCTTCCACTCCCCGCACCTTGCCCAGGGGCTCTCAGAGGCTCTCCGCTCACCTGTGTGGCCCCCATTAGCGCATTTAGAATGATTAACAGAGCCATGCTTCAAATTCACGCAGAAGAGCTATAAACGCACAAAAATAGGATATACAGATTCAGCAGATTGTAACCAAAATTGATGCTCTATGACCTGTTTTGCATAAGGCATCTTTGAGTTATGAGAATTGGCTTGTAAATATGAAAATGCATAAGGCATGGGGGATGGGAAGTCACATTAATTTATGGTAATACCCTTTAAGGCCCAATCCTCTTGGCAAGCAGTGTCTTGGACTACTAATAACAGGAAAGGTAAAGCCTGCTGGTAAGTCTTTGTGGTATTGGGGCTTTAAAATATATTACAGGCAAAAAGTGATAGTGCTACCTATTGTTAAGGACACCTAGCATTTCCATTAACGCAGTGCTTTCAGATTCGTGTAACTTTAACCATTCATACTAAATTTTTGTTTTGAAAGTCTCAGCCATTTATAAGAACAAGATTAGTAAAAAAAAATGCTTTATTGCTCACATAAAAAAATTATCATCATTTTATTGAGAAACTTTGGGGCAAGAGCTTAAAATTTGGCAGAGGGGTGGCCATAGTTTCAAGGATGTTCCTTTTGCTGTTGCAATCAAAATTCATCAACATATGATCAAATTATAAATCTTTGAATAACTTCTGCCTGTTACCAAGAATGCTGAATGAGAGATGGTGGGGAGGAGGAGAAGGGTAGGGCTTTTCTCACAATAATTCTTCTTGGGCCACTCTAGTGCTTAAGGCCAGAACTGAGAGCAGGGAGACTGCCTCTTTTATGCTTCCAGTGCTCCTCCTGCTGTCACACGGGTTGAGAGGATAAGGAGGTTAGCAATCTGTCTAAATGCAGAGAGTAGTGAGAAATGGTATGGGGAAAGAACTTCACAAGGTGAGGTAGAAACTCATAGATGAAAGTGGATTTTATAGGAGCAGACAGGGAAAGTCTGTGCTATAGAAGCAAAAGGATCTATCAATGCTAGAATACATACCCTCCATCACAACCTGAAATTGAAGCCAGTATTCTTGTGACTTTCTGCTGTCAGCAAATAGCTGTAAAACTCACAAGCAAAGTGTCTGGTTTCACCTCATGTGGCTGGTTGACATAGAAGATAACTATATTACTGTTAAAACAGGTCGAACCTCACTGGTCTGGCAATACCTATGGTCCAGCATGATTTTAGTTAGCTGAATGTCCACTTATCGTGGGTTTGATCAAGTTTCCGGTGGTCCCATAAAGTTTGCTTACAGCTATCAGTATTGCCTCTCAGTGTTCTGTGCTGTTTTTTAGCTCTAATTTATCCCTAAATGTCGTCTTGGGGCCTAGTAAGCAGTGAAAGTGTTGTTGTTATTTCCTTGTGACAAAGCAAAAAAATTGTGTAACAACAGTAACACTTTGTGATGAAGAGAGCTGATAAGCCTTGGCCTGGCGTAGGCTTATATAGGATGTGTCCGCACAGTCATGCATTATTACGTAGCATTGCTCTGTTTATTCACTTTGAGGAAATAGAGACCCACTTGCTACAATATAGACCTACAGTGGTTTGAAAAATCCTCTGGTTTGGCACCAGTGATGTCCCAGGGTGCTGGACTAGAGAGGTTCAACCTGTAGATAATCTGTTAGCTCAAGTGGTAGAGTGCTCTGCTATGGATATAAAGATCTGAACCTGCAGATGGCCTAAGTTGTGTGCCAGTACTGTACAACATGATGAAGATTCTGGTTTTATTTTTGTATTAGGTAAATAGTTTAAATAATCTACTGTAAAAGAACCTTACAGTTGCAAATGTAAGCAGTAAAATTAGGAAATTCCACACTATGTAACCTTAATTCAGTCTCCTTGCTAAGGAGGTTAAAATGCATTTATTTGTGTAAATGTGTAACCACTGAATTTTTTCAGTGGTTATACCTTTACACGGGGTGGCTGGTAGCTGGGAGGGCTTAATTTGATAGTCTGTAAGTTAATCTTCTCATTTGTTTGAAATTTCTGTGAAGATCCTTGAGTTCTCTAGAAATGTACATCAAGTTAGCTAACTTAAGTTAAAAGCACACCTTTTTTTTCCCAATTGGAGGCAAGAAAGCACAGTGTTGTATTCTCAAGCATCTCTCTAGATTGTCTGTTGTTGCCCAGTCTCAAATCTCTTCTCTTTAAATGAGGTGATTAGGAAAGCACACCTATACAATTACAAGTGTATTTGAATCTGAATGAGACCTTTGATAGATAATCAGTCTGGGTTTCAGTCTTCATTTGGAATTGAGTCCATACTCATTAATGTCATTTAATAATTTTTGATGACTTTAGATCTGGTTCCACTGGATCTTTTGGTTATGCTGGCTCTTTCAGCGGTTTTTGATCATATTACGTGTAGGCTGGTGCTGTGATGACAAGAGGTGGTTGTTGGTATATCTGGATCTTCCTTCAGAGTATTTTCTTATCTTGAAGAATGAATCCTGTCAGTACTTAAGAACAAAGAATTCTCATCACTGAGGGATTTGGTGTGCTGTCACAAGAATCTGATCTCTTTCTCATGTTCGTCTGTGTTCATATGCATCCCTTTTTTACATTATTTCTATCAGCAATCTGCATTGACTTGCCGCAGAGTATCTCTTGTCCCATGGATTTATCATGATTTTTCCTCCACCATGGAGGAATGCTTTGATAAACTATTCCCAGCTGATTGAGTCAAAGCTCTTACTTTTTTTTTTTTTTTTTTGATTGAGAAAGTCTTGCTGGTACCACAGAGAAGATGATTGTGGGGGTTGCCTGCAATGTTCCCTCTAACTTTTTCAGCTGTGTGTGGAATACATTTTGTTATGTGCACAAAGGCACGTGTGGATGTGCACCACCAATAGAAACACATGCTGCCCAGTTGTGAGTGCTCTATACATTCTGCTAATCAGCTAGGCGGCATTTGAATCTCTCCTGGTTGAGCTTACAGGGAACACTAGTTGTCTGCCTCTTTATGTCCCCAAACATTAAAAAGAGAGTTGTTCGGAAAAGTGAATCACATTAAAAATCTTAGTGTCAATTCCAGTGGAAGAGCATTTATTGGATGTGGCTGTATAGTGGTTCCTCTCCTACCCCTAGTTTTTCAGTGTATTTTGGCATCTTTCCTCATTTCATGAACGCCTCCTGCCCATGCAGTTTGATTGTTAATTCCCTCTTAGCACGTCTTTAGAATGCAGCAACATAGTATGTTTGCTTGCAGATTTTGAGACACTGATCACGTTTTTCCATCTGCAATACTTCAGACAGGCAGATGTCTCTGATTTTTAAAATGATGAATGATGTGGGCCCCAGCTGTATTTTATAACTCCCTTTTGTGCTTCTTTGTGATTGGTTGGTGGTGTGTTCTGTATAAATGGCTGAACAGGAACGTATCTCCCATATATATACGAAGTAGGCTAATAAAATATCTCCATTATATCTCATATATGTTGTTATACTTAAAATGTAGTACTCTCAGCATCCAGGCTTGGCAAGTCGACACACTTTTCCTTCCCAGAAGGCTGCCAAAAGATTTAACTAATTTTTTTTTTGAGGGAAGGAGGAAAAACAGACTGAACCAAAACCAGTATGTACATACAATATTGTCTAGAAGAGATGAATTCAAGAACCTTTCCTCTGTTACAGGAACCTTGATTTCCTTTTTTGTGGATGAGATTAAAAAAAAAGGGGGGGACGATTTTTACAGCGCATAAATGCTAGGCAAGAATTAGGACTCAGGTGCATAAATTCTGAAAACACTTAGCTACAGTAACAGATTTTACTGAATACTTGTACCTTCTGATAGGCTATTCACATGAATAATGCATTTCCATTTGTAAGCTTTTATTGGTGAAGAATTAGCACATCATTTCAAACCGTATGGCACAAGGTTGTCTCCATTTGGAGCTGCTAAATCCCAGAGACAGTTTTATGTGTAGTTTGCTGTACAAAATGATTTTTGACTAGTACGTCTAAAGTTGAGGTACATTTCATGTACACACCATTGTTGTATAATGCTGTTGAAACAAATACTTATTAAAACATGGGACTCCCTGGTAACCTTTGTGAAGCTCACTGTGCATAGTGCTTTGGGAAGAGTCTATTTTTGGCTCTAGTGCAGGGGGTCTCAAGCTCAGTTTTCCTTAGGGCCAGTCCTCAAATGCTCCTAGTGGGTCAGCAGGCACCCCTCTGGCAGAGTTCCAGGAATGCATGGGTCTCTATGCATTTTCTCCCAGCTCCTGCATTTCCCAGACCTGCCTACTGGTACGTGTGTTCCCCCCACCCACCCCATGCGTCCCTTTACCCCACTTGTTGCCCCTGGACAATTAAAAACCTGCTGGGAGCCTTCACCACTACCTGCAGCAGGGCTAGAGTGGCTACCAGCAGGTAGCTCCCCACCACTCCTGCATGTCCCTGTGTGTGCAGAGCTGCCTCCATCCAAAAGTGAAAGCTGTCAAACTATTGACTCATTTTGTGAAACTGGCTAGATATCAGCCATGCCACCTCTCCTGTATTGATCACAAGCTTCCTGATAATTGGGGCTTAAAAAGGGGGGGGAGGAGGAAAGAAGGTCCAGCCACATTATTAGAACTAAGTCTGATCTGGGAACTTCACTACTTGATATCTCATGCACTACTATCAACTGTGATTGCTGTGACTAAATAGATAGTGCTTGTTTGCTGGTGCATGGTATTAGAAGGGAATCCCCGCTTTTTTTTTTATTTTTTATTTTTAAGATTTTAGGTCTCACGATTTGTGGTAAAAAGCTAGAAAATGTGCCCTAACTTCAGCCAAAATCTCGAACACCAGATGCTTAATAAAAAGATCCCCAAATATATTTTTATCTGTGATTTCAAGAAGCCATTCTCTTTTTGGAGATGGGGAGTGGCGGCTCATTCATGAGTTTTGAACGCTTGGAGTTGGCAGTATAGTACGTGCAAGTTGATAGTCTTCTCCTGTGACCAGAAGTCTTGACAGAGACCAGGATCCTAGAAAAGACCTGAAACTGAATTCTCACCCTGACATTCCCATGTCCTCGTGCTGGAATTCTCCCTCCTCCCCCTGCCCTCCCACCACACGCACACATGTACACTAACATCCACACCTTTGCTCACACGCATGCGCACACACATACTCTCTCTCTCTCTCTCACTCACATCCACACCTTTGCACTATTCTCCATCCCCACCCAGGATAACCAAAAGCAAAATCCATTTGCCCCACCCCGCCGGCTGCAGAAGTGTGTCAGCTCTGTCAGCTCCCTGGCCAGCGTGGTTTGCATCATGACAGAGGCAGCCAGAATATCTCCCAGACTTAGCCCCAGCAACAGAGGGTTCCACTATGTGGGCACCAGGGGCCTGGGTGCTGCTGAGAGCCATGTGTATGGATGAATTTTCTCCTGTTGCCTGCTTTCCTTCCCTCTTCATCCCTACCCCGTGGCCTGCCCCACAGGCTGGAAGCTGCGTCGGCCTGATGAAATAACTTTCTGGAAATACTTTGTGGGCTGGATCTGGGAAGGGCTCGGGTTGTAAATGGCCCATGAGCTGGGAGTTTGAAACCCCTGTTCTTAGCATCTTGCTCATTGGACAGGAGCTAGAAATGCCACGAAGTAGTCAGCAGTACGTCTGCTAGATGATTTAAGGATTAATAGTGATGAGAGTGTGGGTATAAGTAAATGGTACTGATATCAGTTTATTGAAAAACAAAGATAAGCAGTAGGAAAAGTTACTTTGGAGAGCTGTAAATGGATAACAATGGTTGGCATTAAGAGTGCTCAATCCTATTTGTTTGCCAGATTGGGACCTAACGGTCTGCACAATTCCATTGAGTGTGATTATCAGTAGACTTAAGTAACTGTTAGGGTAGTATGGGTAATAAATAGGGCCAAATCAAATTCATGGCCATGAAATATGTTTGGACTGTGAAATCTGGCCTTTTGTGTGCTTTTCCCCTGCACTGTATACACTTCTTAAGGGAGACCAGTGTTTCTCAGATTTGGGGGGTGCTGACCCAAAAGGGTGGGTGGGTGGGTGGTGTGTGTGTGTGTGTGTGTGTGTGTGTGTGTGTGTGTGTGTAGGCACCCTTACTTTTGTGCTGTTCTCAGAGTTGGTGATACTATAGAATGCCAGCGTTACTTAGCTATGTCTTCAGAGCTGAACGCATCGCTAGCAGCTGCTGCTCTCCAGCTGCCCAGCTTGGAAGACAGCACTGCCCGTCTGTAGCAGTGCAGAAGTAATGGTAACAGTTCTATAATTTCTCCTCTAATAACCTTGTGACCTTCCCCCCTGGACTACTGCACTGTGACATTTCAGATTTAAATAGCTAAAATAATGAAATTTTATTATTTTTAAAATCCTGTAACTGTGAAATTGACCCAAGTGAATTTGGTAGAGCCTAGTAATGAATAATGGTTCCATTTTGATCAATAATGTCTTCTGTGAATAATACTACCATTATAAATAGAAATGCTTTATATATGTACAGTAATAAAAGGTTCAGCTCAGGATTTTAACCTTATAGTTTTCCTCTTTGAAAATTATTATAGGAAGTGTCTGGATTTTGCAAATATTATTGATTATTTTTCTCTGTATTTTTCCAATCCTTTTAGTTCAACGAGAGAAGGCAAAACCAAACAAGTATTTTTCTGGGACATTTGAAGATGATGGATGAAATCCAGCCCCTTCTAAAGCCAATGGCAGTTTTGCCATTGACTTTCAACGGGGCCACTGTTTCACCCAGAATGTCTTGTTTCTTTTCTCTAAGGCAGCAGTTAGCTAAAAGCCATTATTCCCAGAGGTGTGCTTGACCTTATTGATATTACTGATGCATGAACAAGCTGTTTTGGCACAGTAAACTGAAGTTGTTAAATGAAAATAGTCATGTTGATTTGCACTTCATTCAAAATTAAAGGTTAAAAAAAAATCAACATCGGACAAGAATTACATGAGAAGCAGGAGAGAAAAATCCCTAAAGTAAAAATAACTTTCTATATGTACTTTGTAGTAATATTGTATCAAAAGGAAGTACGTATACAAAAATAAATCATGGCATATGTCTGGATGTCAAGATTCAGCTACTTCATCTACAGGTTGAGAAAATATTTGCAAGAAGTTGTTGCTGACATCCTGAATATGTTTTTAATAAATGAATTACAATGTAAGAAATTGAGACTTTCACAGTTATTTAATATGTAGCTGAATTCTTTGCAACTGTGTAAGAGTTTTGTTTCCACAAAAAATAGTAAACATAAATTGGTACAACTTGCAAAGCAGTCGGAATCTACTTTTTGTATTTTTTTTTTTCCAGAAAAGAGATGGGTCAAACCACAACTGATATTTCTCAGACTGAAGCTGTCCTCTCCTGTCACTTTTTTGTGAATGGACAGAGTCTGACAAATGAAAGCGATTAAACTGTCAAATATACGCTTATCTGATGCAGAGAATAAATGATTCCCTGCTGTCCTGTTACAACCTGAAGACATGTGGTATTTAGGGACTGTCATTTCCTAGTATGATAGTCTGCGTACATATTGGCTAGGCTACACATGAGGGAATGAATCATTTTTAAGAGCTATATTTATTTTGTACTGGAATTACTTTAGGAAGTTGCATGCTTCTTTTGCTCCCATTATTTATTTCTATAGGTCCTGTTGACTCTTACACACATTTATACTGTTCTTCATATTCATTTAGTCTTTGCAGATTCCTTAACTTTTACATGATTCATGATGTTGTCATGTCATGCAGTGGAACACTAATGACATTGCTTGTAGAGATATGGTATTTTTTTGTTAGTGTTCTTCTTCAAATCCTGTCACAAACTGGTGTGCGGTGTTGCTGTGCACAGTTCATGGAATGTCATGTTTCAGACACTGCATTTTCTTGGTGATTGAGCTAATTTTTACAAATGTGAAGTTTAATAACATTCTATAATTTTGAAGTATTACTCGGTCATTTTATTTAATGACTTGTCTCCTCCTATGATTGAACAAATAAAAAAAAACCCACAGACATGCACAGATAATATATATCCATGTCATGCATATAAAAAGGTGGATACCATATACAAAGTGCATCCCATACTTGTAAAAATGTATACGAACTGTACAAAATCAGTGTTCTTTTCACATTAGTTCTTAATACAATTTGTTTTTTAAAACATTTAAATTTAAAAAAGGTGGTATACATATTTATATTAACACTATTTTATTTGTTCTGTTTGTTTTGGTCCAGGTGGAGGAGGGCTGGTGGGAAGGAATTCTCAATGGAAAGACTGGCATGTTTCCATCCAACTTCATAAAGGAAATTTCTGTTGATTCTGATGATGTGGAAATTGCACGGGAGGAGCAACTAATAAAGCCAAGTAAGGAATAAAGTGTTATCAAGTTAATCTATTTTCCTCTTCTTTATTGACTTTTTGCTATGCTGGAATCTTCTTACCTTTTACTTGGAAGAGATTCAGAGTGTGTTGTTCTAAATTTGGTGCCAGGAAAAGGTTGTTTGGCTGTTGATGCTATAAGGGTATTAGCACCTTCCCCTTTATAGCACTTTTCATTAGAGACCATTGCAGCTATAACTGCCAAGGGCCCAGGAAATGATGTCATTTTATTACTTTAGGGCTTCTATTTCATTATGAAAATACACTACCATTTTGTCCTTACATGCAGTACCTCAACAAAATTACCCAAAAAACCCTATTCAGTGGTTTTGCTTATTTATTTTAGCAAGGGGCTAGGAGCGCCAGACCTTATTCAATAAGTCCTCCTGGGTATTTAAGAATTCGTAATTATTGGTGTGGGACATGCGGCACTTTCTCCCTCCAGGTGCTGAGCATGCTACTTCCACATTCATCATTCCCAACCCCTGCTAGCCAAAGGAGCAAAAGGCCAGAACTGGGACTCAGATTTGGTTCTCCCACTGCGCCATCCACTCACCTGGATTTTCAGTACTGTTGCAGGTGAAAAGCATGTTTGGTAACTAAGCTTGCAGTAGAATCAAGTTAGTAGTGGATTCTCCCAATTTGTAACTTTTTCCTTGATGTAAGGAGAAGAATAACCTAAATCATACATCCGATTCTGTATGGAATGGATGATACGCTGTCTGGCTGCATTTTAGTTTCTTCAAGTAAAAATTCTTGGCCTGATCTCCAAATTCTGTGATCACTAGATCCTCTATTTTAAAAATATTCCAACAGTATTTGCATATCTTTGCATAAATGCATGTTTACTTGCTAAATTGCTCCCTGCCTAGCTATTTCCCATTTGCAGCACATTTAATACTTGGTTATATAGTGTTCTTAGGAGAGCTGTACAGGAACGACACGCAATTGGATGAAAGATGGTGCTTTTGTGGGACAATGCCAAACTCTTAAACTTGCCAAATTTAAACAAAATATTTATAATTCTCTTATGAATGAGAGTGAAAATCCAGTGTTTCTGAATTTTAATTGAAAATGTCTTAATGCAGCACTCATTTGTTTTTTATTAAGAAAAAAATTGCTGTCTTTCTTCTATACCATAGAAATAAGATTGTAGTGTTTGGAAGAGGGTTTGTCTAATTTCTTATAAGAATGGGAAATCTTTGTGGAAGTATAAATTACTTGCTTTATATGCTTGGGGTTGGTATAATAATCTGTGTAGAGAATATTGCTTCAGTCATACTGCTTCAAAATATTCTGCAATTTAAAAAGATGTGCAAGGGGAAAATTAATATCCACAAGTAATATTGAAGTTGCATGTTTCAGTATGTAGGCAGGCTATACTTTGAAAATACTAATTGCAATTATAATTTTTCAATAAAAATGCAATGAAGTGGGATGGAATTAATCCCAATTTGTCAGTAACATTTCATAAATTAATTTGTAGAGTCTTAAATTTGGAATCCGTATTTTATCCTCTACATTTTACACCAATGGACACTTTATAAAAATGTTTATAGGTAGGCAAATTTCCAGGAGCCCCCCTCCCCTTCCCTTTTCCTCTATGGGAGGAAAAATGGTCCTTTTCTTTGGTAATATTTCATTTTTAGCCTTATGTACATACTTGTTACGATAAGTGCTTTAAACAGATTTGACAATGGAAAAGAAGAGTAAAAAAAGTCAGCACAAAATACTTATATCCTTTCAGTTCTGCTCATAATAGGGACGTGAATGGTTAACTGCTTAACCATTGCTAGTTGGAGCAGCTCCCGGGGCTGCTCCAGCCCACTGGCCTGGGCAAGATGCAGACAGGCGCTGTTCTGGCCAGGTTGGAGCAGCCGCCATCTGCGGTGGGGGAGGGGCGGGGCACTCCAGCCCAGCCTCCCTACCGTTGTCCCACCTTTAATTTTGTTAAGCATTGCAATTAACCCGTTAACCAATTAAACGGGGTTTTACATCCCTAGTCCATAATGACAAAGGTGAACAATTTAATTAACCAATGAATGCAGGATTGGGACCATATGGAAATCATGCATATACATACCTCCAGGGGAGCTCAGATCTGAGTGAGTTCATTCTATCTACTGTTGCCTCATAAATGCATGGCTACCTATAAGGGTATATCAGGTACCTCAGTATATTAAAAATCTATACATTTGATAAGCATTAATTTCACACATCAGTGGGAAAATGTCATTTTAAATATTCCTATTTACTATTTTTCCAAAGCAACAGAAGAGTTATAGAGTAAGCCATTGGAGGGCTGCCATATGGGGATAATAATACTTACCCCTTTTATATGTCTCTTGTGCAGCTTGATTAATCAAGGCGTTTAAAGCAGTTTGGTATCCTCAGGTGAATTGGGCTGCAGAAATGCAAAATATGAGCATGATTTGGTTTTTAATAAGTCGTATCGTATTTTCTCTCTTAGGATAGATAATCTAGTGCCATGGGTCAGACAGGCAAGGCTGTACTCAAGGCTTTGAGTGGAGAAAATGTCTGTGTGGGGGGTGGAGACTAATATTCTGGGTGAGTTCTAGGAGCCTTGGTATTTTGGAAAGTACAGTCCTAACAAGATAAAAGATGCAATACAGAGCTTAATTAAGGTCTGCTTTTGATATCCATGCTCCCATTGAGTTACCCTTCATTTTTCAAGGAGTCCTATTGATTTCAAAAGTAAAGTTGTCTATTGGTATAAGATAATACCCACAAGTTGTGTATACTTTAGTTTTATCTTCAGGGTTGATCGGACGCACGAACCTCTTTTAGTGTAATTATTCTCTCAGATGTCTTAATATTTGTTTACTTGGTTTTAAGATAGCTTAACAAAAAAATCATGAAAATTGCCATGTGTAATGAAACTGAATATTAAAACCTAGTGATTGAAAGTCATATGTTAAGGGGGCGATTTCACAGTCATTTTAATATGCCTGTTGCATATTATAACATAGAAGGACTATGGGATGTATCTAACTCTCTTTTGTATGTGTGTAAATTAAGTTATGACTAGTCTTAATATAATATATTGGATATTGAAAAACATATTGGTCATGGTCACAGATAAATCATGAGTCCCCAGTACTAAAACTGATATTAGACTCTGCAGCAAGTGATTTAGTTAGGTAATGCAATACATCTTAACATCTTTAAATTTCAGGTCTCTTCACTGTCATGCAGCCAAACATTTCCTTCTCTGCTTTCTTAACAGCTGAGTGAATGTTGTAATAGTTTTCGCTTAAAGATGATCTGCAAAGGAGCAGTGAGGGTGAATTGGTTTGTGCCTTTTGTTATGTTGCTTGCTTATGGCTACAGATGGTGTTGGATGTTTTCATTTCTATACTGTTTTCTGCCTGTGTATTATAATGTGTGTGTGTATATATATATACAGTATATATATATATACACACAGCTCTGACTATTTTTCCCCAGAAGATGTTTTGGATGACTGAAGAACTGGTAGGACAATGACACAATGCTATACAATGAAATTTGCACTAGCTAACCTGTTTGCTGTCTCTCTGTAAATAAACTCAATAAACAAAACCCTGCATCCTTTTTTGGGCAGGAAAGGCATAGCCTTAATCAACTGAAATGGGAAGCAATCTTCAGACTGTTTAAAGCTTTTTAGGTTTTGCTTGTTTTTTTGTTAACACCTATTTGTCTGAATAAGCTATTGAATTTTTAAAAGTATTTTGCATCTGACGAAGTATCATGCATCTGACGAAGTGGGTCTTTGCCCATGAAAGCTTATGCTCCAATACATCTGTTAGTCTATAAGGTGCCACAGGACTCCTTGTTGCTCTTGCAGATCCAGACTAACACGGCTACCCCTCTGATACTTAAAAGTATTTTAAGATTCATCATGTCATCCTTCAGTCAAGAACTGTTAACATTTATAATTCACATTCAAAACCTTGACTAAGTCCCTCAGCAAAAACATGTTGTTTTTGATATTTTTAACATCTTGTCTACAGTAAGTGAATTTTGGTATTTCAGTGACTAGCAGTATTCTGGTATTTCGGTGTGTCTACATCCGGGGCAGGACCTGATGTTAGTATGTACATCAGTGCGGTGATATTGATAGAAATTTCCGTACTATAGACAGGGTCTAGGGCAAAAAAACAAACAGGAAAAAAAATGGTGGAACAGTCTTTTTAGGCTGTCTGTATATCTCAGATCGAGACCAAAAAAGGTGTGTCACATCTTTTTTGCTGTTCATTCACACATGTAAAATGATTCCCTCCCCCTGCCCCATTTGGCCATTGGAGATTATGGGAAACAATACATTATACAGCTCAACCACTGTGCCTTTAGCAAAATCATTAGAGATTTCCCTATCTGATATATATACAGCAAGAATATTTTTAATTTCATGTCCAGTCAGATAGTGTAGCTAATGGTCTCATTGTTTTGCTACTAGAACTCTTAAAATGTTAGTTATTGAAAGCACAGATTAAAAACTCTTCCTCTACCTTCTTTTTACCATCATTCGATCTCTCCTTCCCCTCTTGTGTTTTCTCTTTCCTTCTTTTCTTTCATTTGCTGTCAGGAAAGTCTGCTTTTCAAGGGACAGTTCTGTACAGAGTGGCACCATCAAAGATTGACAGCTACAGACGCTATAACAGTGAGTGTATTTAAAATTGAAGAGGCAGTTTCAAAGGTGAAGTCTTGCTCCTCAATATGTGTTTGATTCTTCTACACTTGTAAAGTATCTCACTTATGGCTGCACCACATGTAGATGTACGTGTCTATGAGCTAGCTCTTTATTTGCTGCTGACAAATGCCATGATTGTAGTGTAATGAGAAAGTATTCTCATTCTCTGTGCATGTACATATATCTATACAATGTATGTTTTCACACGACAAGCTGTCAGTTGTGTTGGCTTTAAGTCACAGATGTGGAGTGCAAAGCCTTTGGTCTCATTATTTCATCTACGTGAGACATGCAGATTGGAGGTTAAACCATATTCTCTGAAGTGTGTAGTTTCTTCTACTTATAGGAAACTAGCATACAACAGTTGTTGAATATATAAAACATATTTTTCTTTAAAGAAAAATGTGAAAAGGAATTTTGAAGAGAAAACCCTGCATTCATTCAAAATGAAATAAATTACATTTGGCTGTGCACCCTTCTTCCTGTGCTGCCCGTGACAGCAATTACTGACGGCATTTTGGCTCTACATACTGTACATTCAGGAGGAAAGTAAAAGATCTGTCTGTTCTGGCTATTTTCTAAGCACCAGTCTGTTCATTTCATGATCAAGCTTTTTGCTCCTGCATCCCGGAAGCCTGGAGTGCATGTTTCATTCCACATGCTTATCTGGTCTTCCTCCTTTTTTTTCTCCTCTCCCTACTGCAGTTCTAGCTCTCAGAAAAAGGCAAAAAAAAAATATGAAAATGAAAGTCAAAGACAAAGATGAGGAGGAAAGAAATACAGAGAACTATAGCAGCCAGAGATACAGCATCACCATGATAATCCCCTTGACTTGTCCACTGTCAGCCTGTGACTCTCTAGGGTAACAAGAAGTCAGTACTTGTACTCTACCTGGGCAGTGAGGCTGTTTTGGCATATGTATCCCTCCAGTGAAGCTATTTGTTCAGGACAGCCTAGTGGAGGCAACAGTGTTCCTTTACTCTGCCCCTACACATGGCTGTGTGTTGCTCCCACCTCCCAGAGACTGTGGACCAGTTACATTGTGCATCAGAGCACATTCCACTCCCTCTTACACTTTGAGTCTGCCAGGGCAGTAATTCCGTGCTTTGCTGTCTCTCATTCAACAGGGGATGTTTGTTTGTTTGTTTGTAGTGATGAGCTTTTACAGTTCCCCCTTCTTCCTGAATCAGTGCAGCTGCTGGGGCTGAGCTCTCAGAAGAGGGTGCTGTCTCCTCAGCAGTGGCTTTATGGTATGTCTGTCTGCAGGCATTCGTTTCTTTTTGTGGCTCCTCTTTCCTACTCATGTTTCAAACTGCTCTCAATCCAGCTGGAGCAGACTACTTGCGTGGTGGTTGCTCTGCCTTCTGCCTTGGTGGTCCCTTCTCTGGCACTTAATTGTGAGGCTCTATGTATTCTTTCAGATTCTTCCCAGACAACTTCCTGTCTCTGATGATGCATTTGGCAATGCTAGACTTCGAGCCACATCCAGGGTTATGTGTTGCTATCCATGTGTGCATCTGAAGCTAGAAAGCCATGGGATTCACACAGATATGCCTCTCTGGGCAGATTTGAGACAAGGCAAGAATCTGATCTATCAGCACTTTCAGGGATTCATTCTCCTGAGCCAGGCTACCTCTACACAGCTCCCGTCTTCTGCTTCATTTGCATGATTAATTAGGAGCCGTTATTGCACAAGAGGTTTTTGCACAAAAAGGAGCCATTTACACCGCGCCTTTTTGCACAAAAAAACCCCTCTTGCGCAAAAGCCGTTCTTCCTCAATTTTTTTGTGTGTAAAAAGGCGCTATGTATATGGCAAAAACCTCTTGCACAAAAATGGCTCCTAATTATGCAAATGAAGTGTGGGGATATGCTAATCTGTGCTTCATTTACATAGGCTTTTGCGGAAGAGGCAAGCTGTGTAGACGTAGCCCCAGTGTCCAAAAGGGGTATGGTTTATCTCTCTTCCTCCTGTTTGTCGCCTGACTGACAAGACTTCTTCTTTGATACCGACTTCCGGGTTTTCTCTTCCAAAGCAGCCCTACTGAGGCTGTGCTAAATCTGTCCCCTCTCATATCCTACCCAGTGGCTTTTGGGTTTAGACAAAGGATTCTTTTATTTTGTAGTTGTGATAGCCCACAAAATGATAAAATTAAGTCTTGTATTTATTTCTCTCCTGTTGCTGGAATCTTACTTGATAATAGGAGAGTTCTTTGATTTCTCCATGAGTTAATCTCAAAAATAAATTCACATGATATATTGAGATGCTTACTGTTCTTCCAAAAGCATGTCTTGATTCCTCTCCTTCTCAGATGAAATAACTTCACTTCCATGCCTTCAAGTAAGCTCCATTGTACAGTATTCAGGGTTTGAGGAAAATCAGGATTTGCTCATTTCACTTTGAAGGTCATAACAAAAGTGGGACATTTAGTATAGTGGATTGAAAATTATTTTCTTCTATCCTATGACCAAGTTAAATTACTATATTCTAAAATTGTTAAATGTCATTCAGTTAGGGTGTAGGAGCTTTCTTGCTACCAAGGACCAAAACACTGTCACTGAAATTTGTAAGATCATCTCCTTGCATTTATGGTCAGCCTTATCCCTTGGACTGCTCCTTTTCTGCTGACACCACTTTTTTGGCCAAGAGTATGGCAAGCTCCACTATACAGTAAGCCTGACTCTTAACATGTTTTGGAAATTGCTGCTGCTGATCAGGATGGCTAATGGGGATATATGACACAGGAAATTTACTCACCAGTAATTTTATTTATCACAGTCCTCTCTTCTCCCATCTTACATTCTTTCCATGTCGCCTCAGAGAATACTACTTGGAATTGTTTTATTTTTACAATCTTAATTTCTCCCTCTTGCTCTTTTCCTTTCTTTCTCCTGGAAGTGCTGTAGCTGAAGGAAGTGGGCAGATTGGAACATTCAGTGTCTTGATTGACAGATATTTGCCTGGTCCTGATAAGGCGAACCATAATGCTGTCAGTAATAACTGCTGTTTAGTTTGATGGAAGAAGACAGGATTGTTACAAACAGAATTTTTCTTTAATGCTTTCTCTTCCACCAGTTTACTCGTTTTTTCCCTTTTAAATACATTTTCTAATCTTTGAGTAACTGTTGCTGGTAAGAGTTCAAAGAAAGCAATATGTGATTCATGTACCTATTTATAATATGAATATTGCTGAAAGATATGAACAAAGTTAATGTATGTAATTTCAAAAATTAATTAATTTTAGTAAATTTGAAGAGAGGTATACATTTTTTCCATTTCTCTCACAATATCTCCTAACTTGCCTACGGTATTTGCTTACTAAACCAAAAATATAACTAATTATATATAGCTCATACAATATAAAGTAACATTTGAGGAAACAACAATGCTAAAATTTGGTGACATACAATTTTCCCGAATAAGAATTCGCATACTAAGAAATATTGTCTGGAAAACAAATGTGCAGATGGAGGAGTGGAAAAAGCCAGTGGTGGAGAAGAGGGAGAAATGCATCAAATCTTTCCAAAGAACCCATCCACAGAAAATGTTTTGTATCAATCATAATAGACCATTTTTCTATGGCTGCAAGGATGAAATACTGTTTGGTGGTGGTTATTAAAGGTTCCGTCATGTAGTATAAGCAATGTATTCCTACAACTACTCACAACAAGAGAGACGAAAATACTTCAGAAATTGAGATGGCAGCAGACAGAAACACAGTAAAACTGGACAAA
This sequence comes from Pelodiscus sinensis, assembly GCF_049634645.1. NCBI lineage: Eukaryota > Metazoa > Chordata > Testudines > Trionychidae > Pelodiscus > Pelodiscus sinensis. The sequence continues at coordinate 208,608,369 of NC_134711.1, forward strand.
AATGAAATTGTGAGAATACTCTGTGATCTTTTTATGGAGACTGGGAAAAAGCCACCAGCTTCAATTGATGGCTCCAAATTCATGCTAAAGAGTTTTCAGGATTGTGCTCATGCTGCACTGCTAATGCATGCTGCTCCATGGTGCAGAAAACCACTCCCCTTTACCCTGCATGATATCTTGCTAAGGCATTAAGAATTCTGGTCTGGCTGCTTGTCACATAGCAAGAATCATTGTGCTAAGAAAAATGAACATGCTGAAAGGAAATGACAATGTTTAGACTCCAAAATTACATACCCTGAAAGAATATATCCAATAATAAATAAGTGAATGAGCAATGCAGAGGATAATCTAAATTTACAATTTGTATGTATTGTATATTGCGGCAGAGGCATGTTTAATTACTGTTTTGTCTGGTTACAATGTATGTGCTTGTTTTGCAAAATGTGCATTTGTAGTCATTGTTCTGAGCTAATGTTTTAAATCAAAGTTTCATGTAAACCGTTTTTCCTTTGTTTTTAATACTAATGTGAGGTAGCATTAATGAAGCATCAGAAAAACACAGGGATATTCAGAGAGAACAAGATGAGTGCTGGGTGTGCAAAGAAAAAAATTGTTGCGGGCTCTGTATGTGTGTGCTGAGTGCCTGCTCTCTCCTCTCAGGAGGAAGGAAGAAAGCACCCTTCCTGCCTCACTTCTTGACAAGATAATCATCTGCCTGTCACCTTGGGCCACATGAAAATTCATCAGCCAAGAGTTCCACAATTCCAAGCTGTCAATCTCTGCTAGAGGGAAAGAAAATACTTCTTCCTTCCTTCTTTCTTCTTTAGAAGTCAATGGGAGTGAGAAACAAGCACCACTTAAACAGTTCTTCCCTTTATCCCATTAAACACAGCTGACTGCTTTTCTCTCTGGATGCCAGACCAAATTAGGAAAATCTCTTAGCTATCTCAGGTGTTTGCCTCTGAATAGCTGACCTTTGCACCACTTGGTCTGGTAAAGCTTAGAGTGCATTGGGGAGGCAGGGTGGAAACATTGGCTATCAGGTATTCTGCCACAGTTACGGGTGGGGATTTTGCCAATGCCATGAAATAAAGAGTAACAGTACAGAATAAACATGAAATTGCTAAACAATACATTAAAATAAAATGTTCTTTGAAGCATGAACATGTTTTTTTTCTTTCTTTTTGGCCTTTTCACTTACTTACATTTAGAAACAATTATTTTTCCTGTGTTTTGAATAGGATAAAAACAAAAACAATTTGCTGTGATTAAAATTAACCTTTTGAGTTTATACAACCCATTATCAGGTCTGAATATCTCTTTGTGTTCTGAAATCCAGGATTGATGCCAGTACAACTCTGGGAATATTGGTTTGTTGGTGTATTAAGTCTGATGGTTCTTCTAATCTCATTTGTGCTAATCTCAAAACCACTATAGTTTGGCACAGTTTAGAGAGGTTGCTCCAAGGAGACGTCAAACTGAAATAGCAAGAGTGTTATAGATCAGGTCTTCAAATGCCTTGACACAGTTTTGTTTTGTTTTCTGAGAAGGAATTGGGTCTGAGCTGACTTTAGAGATAGTGGTGTTAAACTCTGACCTGCATGAGTGCTACTTTATCTAACACATTTATTGTACACATGAAATAAATAGCAAAGACGATGCTAGGACTGCAAACATGTTTATACCATATTATGTATGTCTATGCTCCACTATTTTTTCATAGATAGCAGACAAAAGTCTAGCTTCCTAGAGTCAGATTTGGAAAATTTACCTTTATGCTGGTGCTTCTCTCCCACCTTCAACTGATTAATGTTAATAAGGGGCAGAACCAAACCCATCAGTCACTGTCAGAAGGGAAATGTCCTGCCTCCTGTCACTCATTTCAGGTTTTTAGCTAGCCATCCCAGCTGCTGCAGAGCTTTTAGGAAGACTTTATTTTAGACTTTTAGACTAACAATTCAGTTCCATAATGAATGTGCCTAATTCCCAGCCATGGCTCAAGGCTGCATTTGATTTTGGGGGAAGATTGTTCCCTCAGTTCTGCTTATTGAACAAAGATTGGCAGGGACTCGGCGTTTAACTGGGGGAGATTTTAATCTGTGGCTACAGAGTAATCAGAAAATTCGACTGACAATCTTGACTCTGAAAAAACTTTATAGAAGAGAGTACAAATCATATGACAGCTTGAAGAAGTCCATGAAGTACAACAGGAAAAAATACTTTTTTGTAAGGCAGCTAAAGCAAGAGTAGAAGTCTGTAGTTGCTTTCCATTGCCCCAGAGCTATCAGAAGGCCTCAGAACCAGCTTTTTCTAGAGAGAGAGCTTTCAGTGGTGCTGGATTCTCAATTTTGAAGCAAACTGGACAATATGATCGGGGTTCCCTAGGGAACTGTGCAAAAATTACAGAACAGCTTTATCCCATTTCCAGTTTCAGCAAGACATGAAAAGGTCACTAAATGAATGAAATCATCCATCACCTACTCCCTATCGTTCATGTTCTTGTTTCTAGCCTGAGAGAATTGCAGACAAATATAGCAGGGTCCTGTCTAAAACATCTAAATACATTTTTAATGGAAGTTTGTCTTTAAAGCATTTCCATTTAAGCATCCTCAGACAAACTCTATGATTTTGTAGATAGATGGCAGCCTTTTATTTTATTTTTCTAATTTCAGTTATTAACATCTGATTTTACTTGTGCTCCCAGAGTTCTTTTCAGTAGAGTGGCTGAAATAATATTGGCTTTAGGGAAGAGTGAAATTCACTTACCTCTTCCACAATAATTTTTCTGATCTGGATTCTGAGTAGAGAAAAATTGAACCAATTACACATAATGACACAGTTCCTAGAGGATTTTGGATTCAGGACAGACAGTGCCTGGAAAGTCAATAACAGACCTGGGATGAGGAGTCCAGTAATGCCATATCCTTTGTTTTAGAAAATATCCTCTCCACACTTTTATACTCAGAGGAAGATGGAGGATATATATATACACATAGTGTACTTAGTTTTGGAGATTATCCTGCTTCCCATCCTGGAGGCACCCTATTCTGAAAATCCACTAAGCACTAAGAAAAATGGGAAAATTTATCCATGGTTTCCTGAAAATGTGCTTTCTTTAAGTAATATGGTCCACACATCTACCTACTTGAAGACAAATGGATCATTCAGAATAGGTATGGAAATGGACATTCAAGGATTTGGGTTTATTGTGATTAGGTCGAATTTACCATTATCAGCACAAACAGATACTTTGTTGTGTTTTTTCTCAAAATATATTTAACAAGATCTGTAACTTAGAAAAGTAGATCTGAGTGATTGTGGCTGTAGAAGTTCCCTCAACTGGGGAGAACTTCATGAGGTAGGGCATTCTAGTCTATTCTCTACTGGTTTTCATACCATGCTCGTCACCCTAAAATCTGAGAGCCCACCAACAGTGCAATAAGCAGTGTGACTACCCAACTGTCACTTGCTTGTCCTCTTATATTCTTCCCATAGGGAGAAGCATGGGCAGTGGAATGTCAAGTTTTGATAAGGTATTTTTTTTTAAATCAGTGTGCTGTGTGTTTATGTAAGGGAAGGCAAGGTGAAAGTGGTGGGGTTTGTGATTTTCCTTTAATTCTTTGGAGAGATCAAGCCACAGGCTCCGAACATCCCTGGAGAATGTCCCGTCTCCCATACAGATGAACTCTTATTGTTGAGAGTTCTAATGTGCCAGAGTAGTGTGGCTGTCAAGCACTCTGTTGGCTTTATGGCTTTATAGGTGATTGTTTAGATACCCTGAACCCAGGCCAGGAAATGATCTGAAGATACAATCTTGCACTTGGCTGGAAATTTGAAGGGACGCCAGTGGGGAGAGCAGAGGACAGGTTTGATCTGTGTATGGAAGCCTGTGTTGCTGAGGGACAACTTTCTGTGCCTGTGGAGTTTCCTAAGTGCTGAAGGCTTCATGCCCAAGTGTATCACCATGCTGCAGTCCATCGGAGAGGTGACACAGACCGGGTGTTCATCCACCAGGATGTCATGGAGTTTCCTAGCCAAGCAGAGATGGAAAGAATTACATGCAGATTATTCTGGGTGAGAGCTCAGTGTCCTAGATTACAGACTGCATCAACCAATTGTGATTGTTTATCTAATACCAAAGGAAAACGCACTGAGGTGCCAAGTCCTTCAAAACACTCTTCTGTGTGCACCAGTGCCATCTCTGTCTTGTTCTAGTTCAACTTCAGCCAGCTCTTCTTTATCCAAGAGCTGCTTTCATCCAAGCAGTCATCTGTCTTGATGACAGTTTGTGTTGAAGGGATAGATAGTGCTATGCGTCACCTGCATATTCTGATACCTCTGGTTCTGCCCTTGAACTGCAGACAGGCTGGACTTAAAACATCCATTGTAGTACAGCTGTGGACCTTACTACTCAAAGAAAGGAAATTTTCAGGTCATACATTTTCCTATTCATTGAGAGTAGTAAAGCAAATTGGAATGTCAATTTTGATTTATTATATTCCTGGAGGAGGGTGTGCATCTGTGCTTTTCTTACAAAGCTGTCTAATCTACAGAGAGATTTAATTCTTCAGCAGGGATAATATTATGCCACTCATTTGATTGCAAATGTATTTAAACAGCCTTTAGCTTTGTATTTCCCTATTAGGTAATGTATCTTTAGATACTAATTGCACAATTGGCTTCATATGAGTCATAGAGATTTAAAGTACAGTATATCTGGTCTGAGTTTAAGTGCCATAAGTACAATACCTGAACTTCATTCTAATTTCTTGGACTCTCTTCTGAGTGATCTGTGTCTAAGGAAAAAAGGTATTTTAATGTATAGCAGAGGCCTTCGTCAGGGATAAAATTTTAATGTTGGATGAGAGAGAGAGAGAAAAAGAGAGAGTGTCTGTATGTGTGTTTTGTGGGCTAGGAGAAGTTCTAACAGGTATAAGAAAATGATGAAATAAAAAAAAATCTAATAAGCACTTGGCACAAAGAAAGGACATCCACTTTACCTGTGATTTTTTTGGGGGAGGGAGGACTGCTATTTGCTTTTTTACCACAATGCTCTGTTTTTTAAAATATTGTCAAGCTTCATAGCTAATTTTTCTCTTCTTCCACCCTCCACCCCTCATTCTTCTGGCAGGTTTAAGAGATGCTACAGGCTCTGAGAGTGACGGTGGTGATTCAAGCAGCACAAAATCAGAAGGAGCCAATGGAGCAGCAGTAATCCAACCCAAAAAGGTCAAAGGGATTGGCTTTGGAGATATCTTTAAAGACAAACCAATAAAGTTACGTCCAAGGTCAATAGAAGTAGAAAATGACTTTCTACCAGTGGAAAAGGTACATATTATAACTTAATTCTATCATTGTTGTCACTGCAGTACTTCAAAATGAGTTTGACTTTCATCTCCAAAGTATGATTAGCTAGAACTGAGAGCTTTATGTTTGTTTTTCTTATTCCTAACTTTGTATGACTCCTTTTGTCATCTGTTGTGCCAAAGGCAGAAGAATAGATTCCTGCAAAACTGATGACTCCTCTACTTAATTTTTGGAATAATGTTATTTTCAGTGAAGGTTTTATTCCTGTGCTCACACCTTCATCTTTGTTCTAAATAGCTACCAGTTCTGAGAACAAGACTGCACAGTTTGTATTAGAAGTGTGATCACTTATACGACACCATTAAGAGTAAAAATAATGCCCAGTTTTTATGTAAAGTTAACATGGTAGCATAATGTTACTGTACTATCAAGCTGCCAAAAAGGAAACTTCAAAAAGTACCTACAGTTTTTTTTAAACAGTGCTTAGATATTCATTTAAAAATGCATTTTTCATACTACTACACTACCTGCAGAGGGTGGAAATTGTTTTATTCTCTTCCTTTGTTTGTGTGACACACAAAGAAGATCCCAACTAACACTTTGGTGGAAAACTCTCTTTGTTAAAGATTCAAACACCTTCACTCTTTCATTTGAACCCTCAGAGAGGTCCCTTCATTTTCTAGTGTCCAAGGAAAACCAGAGAGACAAGATGACAAGAATTAGTATTTCTACTCATACTGCTAATAGGAAGGGGGAGGGGGAAGGAGCTTTTTAGCTGTTTCATACCTTCTATGTAGAATGAAGTATGTAACATAGTGAACCCCCCCCCACCACAAAATCCTTCCCCTCAACTTTATAAGTAATTATATTTAATGTGTATGGATAAGCTGAGACATAAGGCTTGGTTTTGTCAGACGTGTGCATGCTTGGAATTCTGCTTATCTTTGGTAAAATTCAAATTAGGTTCTGCTACAATGTAAACATTTATATGTGCTGCTTTAAAATATTGAAAGAAACAGTAACTACCACCAGAATTGGATAAGGAAAGATTCAGGGTGTCTTTTTTTTTCTTTTTACGTTGATAGTGATGGTTGCTTAATACTGGATTTGTATGAGCCCAAATTGTTTAGGCCCCAAATTCGAGAAAGCATCTTTCTTTAGCTTGTAATCAATAAGATTTAAGCTTTTGCTTAAAATGAAACATGTTAGTTAAGTGCTGTTCTGGTATTGAGCTAAAAACATTTCCTATTACTTTAGTAAATGTGTATTTTTAGTACAGGCAGTCCCCGGGTTACGTACAAGATAGGGACTGTAGGTTTGTTCTTAAGTTGAATCTGTATGTAAGTTGGAACTGGTGTACAGATTCAGCCGCTGCTGAAACTGACCGCCAGTTCTGACTTACATACAGAATCAACTTAAGAACCCCAAGCGTCCCCAAGTCAGCTGCTGCTGAAACTGATCAGCAGCTGATTCCAGGAAGCCCAGGGCAGAGCAACTCTGCCTCGGGCTTCCTGTAGTCAGCGCTGGTCAGTTTCAGCAGCGGCTAAATCAGGACGCCTGTGGCAGAGCAGCTGGGGTGCTGCTGGGTTGCTCCAGTAGCGCCGCTCCTTGGCACTACTGGACCAACCCAGCAGCACCCCATCTGCTCTGCCCCAGGCGTCCTGATTCAGCCACTGCTGAAACTGACCAGCAGCGGCTGAATCAGGACCAGAGCAGCTGGGGTGCTGCTGGGTTGCACCAGTAGCACCCAGGGCGGCGCTGCGGGACCAACCGGCAGCACCCCAGCTGCTCTGCCACAGGCATCCGGAGAAAAGCCTAGTTTGCTGGGGGGGGGCGTACTAGCTGCGCCCCCCACCCCAGCAGACCAGGAAGACACTGGCAGCGGACCGAGATGCACCGCGGTCCTGCTGCCTGGTCCTCCACGGCTTTGCTCCCCGTCTCCCTGGTCTGCCTCGCTGCCCGAGCCCCCCCACAGCTTTGCAAAGCCGCGAGGAAGCCAGCAGCGGAGCAGTCCAGGCGCGCCTGGGCTGCCTCGCTGCCCGAGCCCCCCCGCAGCTTTGCAAAGCCGCGGGGAAGCCGGCAGCGGAGCAGTCCAGGCGTGCCTGGGCTGCCTCACTGCCCGAGCCCCCCCACAGCTTTGCAAAGTCACGAGGAAGCCAGCAGCGGAGCAGTCCAGGCGCACCTGGGCTGCCTCGCTGCCCGAGCCCCCCCGCAGCTTGCCTGGGCTGCCCGAGCCCCTCCGCGGCTTTGCTCTGCGTCTTCCTGGTCTGCAGACCAGGGAGACGCAGAGAAAGCCCCAGAGTACACAGGTGGCAGGACCGCGAGGTCCCGCAGTCCGTGTACTCTGGGGCAGCCCCGTTCGTAACTGCGGATCCGACATAAGTCGGATCCGCGTAAGTCTGGGACTGCCTGTAGTTCATTTCAGGCAGCTATATAGGTAAAGAAAACAAATACAATTTATGCAGATATTCTTATGAGCTAGATGCATAGTCAGTATTTGCATGTAAATAGCGTTTGTTTATGATTACTTTGAACAGTTACCTGTGAATGATGCACATATGGACCTTGACCAGGACTGTAGAGGCATTCAGTATTCATTTATCCACATCTAATTCAGATGTCTTGGAATTGACAAACTGCAGTGCTTTGCTAATACCATATGGTTAAGTTTGGGACAACTAGGGTGCATCTACACTGCACTGTTATTTTGATATAACTAGCATTATTTCAAAATAACAATGTGAGCATCTACACAGCCATTCTGTTATTTCAAAATAATTTCAAAATAACGGATGGCTTATTCTGAAATCTGTAAACCTGATTCTACAAGGAATAAAGCCTAATTCAAAAACTAGCTATTTCAAAATAAGTGGTGTGTAGATACTCCACTGCTGGTATTTTGAAATAGCCCCTCCTCAGGGCCATTCTAAGTTAGTGCTCCTCAGTGCCTCCTGGGGCTCTAAACTGAGATAGCACATCCACATTAGGGAAGCCTACCTCGGACTAATTTTGAGACTTCCCTGTAGTGTAGACATGCTATTTCAAAATAAGTTATTTTGGAATAACTATTCCGGAATAGCTTATTTCAAAATAGCCGTGCAGTGTAGACATACCCTTAGATTTGTATTGGTGAAGGTTGGTAAACTTTGATATCTGTACCAACAAAAAAGTATTTCCATCAGTGATGATTGAAATATACAGATGGGTAAAGTTAAAAAAAAATGCTGCTTAAGATATTTTTTATTAAAGGTATTTACTGTGTATATTTTGACACATGGTGTTGACAGTTTGTGTTTTCATTATTAGAAAGCTTTTTTTAATCTCAATATCTAGGGTCATTAAATAATGCTGACATACACTCTGCCAATATTCCACAACTGAGAAAATTTAAAAATAAAAAAGTTTAAAAATAAACTTAGATATCAAAATTATATTTAAAAAAATAATTCTGCCATGCCTACATAAGACAGATTTCTTGTGTTTGTGGTTCTCTGTAAAGATATAGAAATATTTGGTAAATGGCCTATATATAAAATAGAATATAGACCCATTCACCTTTTAGTCATCTAATATGGCTAAATTTGACATGTCCATCTGGTAGATATTAATTGGCTTTTGTGAAATGAAATGAGGTCTTAGCACACATTTTCCTTAACAGAAAGTATCATTACCCCTATTTTACAGAGGGGAAACTGAGATGTGATTTGTCTGAGGTCAGACAGGAGTCCACGACATAGCCAGGAATTTAATCTAAAATCCTTTGAGTCTTAGCCTGATGCCGTAATTACAAATCCATCCTTCTTCTATATTTACATTTCCCCTAAAGAAGATTTTTAATGGAATGTGATTACATCATATTTGCAATTAGAATACTTTTCCTGTATTTAGTAACTTCTGAGGCTGCAAGTAGGGAATGATTGCACAACACTTACCATAGGCACACACCTATTAACGGCTAGAGCAGTGGTTCTCTTGGGGTACACAGACATCTTCCAGGGGATACATGTACATGTCTAGATATTTATCTAGTTTTATTGCAGGCTACATAAAAAGCACCTGCAAAGTCAGTAGGAACTAAAATTTTATAGAGACAATGACTTGTTTACATTGCTCTCTGTGTAATACACTGAAATATAAATGCAATATTGATATCTAATCAATTTATTTCATAATTATAAGGTAGAAATGAGAAAGCAAGCAATTTTTCAGTAACAGTGTGCTGTGGCACTTTTAAAACTTTGTCTGATTTTGTAAGTAGTAATTTTTAACTGAGTGGAAAATTAGGGTACACGAGACAAATTACACTTCTTAAAAGGGGAAAGAAGTAAGGAAAGCTTGAGAACCACTCAGCTAGAGATCCACTCAATCAAATAGAATCTGATTGACACAAAATAATCAGTAAAAGATATTTCCTCACCCACCTTGTCTTTCACAAAGTAATCATATGATGTTGTTACAGTCTTTGCCTGATCATGGCACACATTTATCATACACTGTCACTACATCATCCCTGCTCTCTTTCACGCATATCCTCTTGGCTACAGGCAGTTTTGCTCTCCACTCTCATCTTCCTCAGTTTCTCATGCTGGCTGTTGGGAGGAAGAGGGGCTCCATTTTTGCTTCCTGTGAAGGGAGGGAATACCAGTTGCTCCTGTTTCTTTATTCACCTGTGTAACAGAGTAAGTGAACAGCTGCATAGAAGTTGCTGAGTTTGCTCAGTGCTTCCTGTGCTGCACAATATATTAGGCAGATAGATGGTCCTGTGACTGCGCAGGTCAGGCGGTCTGGTTTTCAACAGCAACACCCAGTCAAAAAAGGACCCTGGCACTGACTGGGCCTTTAAAAAGTTTGGTCAGCTTGACGTACGATATGGTCTGGGCGGGGCACGATATGGGGTTTGGGGTGTAGGTGCTGGGACCTGTGATTTTTCTGAGAGGCTCTTTTTGCGCAAGAAACCCCTGCGGCATATCCACACCTGCCTTTTTGAGCAAGAGCTGTAGCGCAAAAAGGAGTTATTCCTCGTGGAGAGAGGAATAACTCTACCAGCAGACCAGGGGGACGGGGGGGGGCGGGGCAACGCAGAGCCAAGCCGCGGAGCGCGCGGTCAGCTGACAGCTGTCAGCTGACCGCGTCCTCTGCGGCTTGGCTCTGCGTTGCCCCCCCCCATCCCCCTGGTCTGCAGACCGGGGGGGGGGGGCAAAGCAGAGCAAAGCCGTGTGTTCCGCCGCTTTGCTCCCCGTCCCCCTGGTCTGCAGACCAGGGGGACGGGGAGCAAAGCAGAGCAAAGCCACGGAGCCCGAGGGCAGTGGGACAGCCATGGCGCGTCTGGGCTGTCCCGCTGCCCCCGTGCTCCGTGGCTTTGCTCCGGACACCTGTGGTACAGCAGCTGGGGCGCTGCCAGTTGGTCCCGTAGCGCCGCTCTGGGCGCTACTGGACCAACTGGGCAGCACCCCAGCTGTTCTGCCCCAGGCGTCCTGATTCAGCCACTGCTGGTCAGATTCAGCAGCGGCTGAATCAGGACGCCTGGGGCAGAGCAGCTTGGGTGCTGCTGGGTTGGTCCAGTAGCGCCGAGGAGCGGCGGCGCTACTGGACCAACCCAGCAGCACCCCAGCTGCTCTGCCCCAGGCGTCCCCAAGTCAGCCGCTGCTGAAACTGACCAGTGGCTGACTACAGGAAGCCCCTACCCCGGGCTCCCTGGAATCAGCCGCTGATCAGTTTCAGCAGCAGCTGACTTGGGGATGCCTGGGGTTCTTAAGTTGAATCTGTATGTAAGTCAGAACTGGCGTCCAGATTCAGCCGCTGTTGAAACTGATCAGTTTCAGCAGCGGCTGAATCTGGACGCCAGTTCCGACTTACATACAGATTCAACTTAAGAACAAACCTACAGTCCCTATCTTGTACATAACCCGGGGACTGCCTGTACTTAAAATTAATATATCTTTCCTGCTTCTAGTTTGTTTTTGTTTGAGAATTTAGCCTTGATGCTGGTGATCTTTAATTATACATTGGAACTGTTTATGTGGGCGGGGGGGGGGGGGTGGGGGTGGGAGAGGTGGAGGAAAGATAGGGGTTCAGGAGCCTTTTTAAAGCTCAGGAAGGTTTTAATTAGCAGACTTTTGATACTCTTTGCATACACAAACATGGGAAGCTAAGATAGTAAATAGCGTGGCACAAATAATAAAATACCCAGTCTAATTCAGCTTTGATGTTTCATTCAATTGTCTGAGCTTTATGTAATTAAAATGTTTCAAGTTTTTCAACCAAAAAATACCTCCAACTTTATATTCTGTGAAACTGAGTGAAAAGCATATATTTCATATATATTTCATTATGACTTGAGAAGAATTGGTTCAGTGGAAGTTTGAAATTAAAATGTTCATCAGGAAGTGGTTTTGATGACTCAATAGATTGCATTCTGCCATCTGAGCCATTACTAAACCTGTTCCACAGCGTGGTGTTGGGGTGGTTATTGTGCTTATAGAGATGCTGTCAGTCAGAGAGTTGTCACCCACATATGAGAGGTAAAAACAACCTTGTGATCATTTCTGATCATTAAAAAAATACTGTGGCACATTTCCCAGCAGTAGGTACGTCTGCTTGGTTGTCCTAACTAGATAATTTATCATTTTTTTTTACAAAATTTCTGTTTTCATTTGTTAAGGTATTTTGTTTCATGTTCTTATGCCTAAATTTTGTTATATTGGTATTGATGGTACTAAGAATGGCTACTACATTTTACAATCAGAGAGAGTTGCTTTTTAATAATGATATATAGAATGTGTAGATATGTTTATATATACACATATCGTAGGAATTTGCGGAATGTTTTGAAGATTGATAAGCACATTGCATAGATCAGAGAAAAGTGAAGTAAGAATTTTTTTTTACAACTTACTAAATATGATCAACGTGATTGACCTCTGATTTTTCAGTATCCATATTATTTTCCATTTCTAATAATTTTTGTATATTTGCATAAATATCTTTATAGGAGACACAGAAGTGTTAAGATTTTATACTTTTGTTGTGGAAGAGGGGATATTTCTGTTTAAAAAAATAGGTAGTTCATCATGTGGAATAATTTTAGCTCTTGGCTTTTGAAGTGGTTAAAATTGGGTAAGTGGAATATGACAGAATAATTTTTCAGTTTAATTATATTATGTGTTAAAAGATTTTCTGTGTGAGTTTACAATCTTTTTTTAAACATTCTGCTTATGTTGCCTTTTCTGGCTGTCATATGCATGAAGCTAGTGAAGCTGAGCTTTCTGTCTGGAAAGGCAAGGAAACCTCTACCTTAAAGTAAGCAAAACTACGAAAAGTTCCAGGTTTCCTGTGAAATAAACAAATGCAAGCTTTGTTTTCCTCAAAGCTCAGAGGGCCCTAAATGTGACTCAGTTTTAGGCTTGGTCTTTCAGACTCATGAGTTTAGCTATTACAAGGAAGTGGGAGGACTCCGATGCTCTTCTTGGACACTTTTAACTGTAGAAGGGAAGCTTTACTTCACAATGGGAGAGGAGGTATTTCTTTTTAAACAACTTTTTGTTTATTGTTAACCAGCTAATACTATGTTGTAACTTATACTTTGCAGAACACAGATATTTGTTAGGAGGAATCTTTGGTTCTTTTTATAGTGGACATGAAAATAAACTATTTGTATTAGGATCTTGAGCAGATGGGAACTCCATCTCTGTTAAGGAAGAACATATTAAAATAAGGGATTACTCTGGGAGGACATAGTTTGTTCTGCAACTATTTTGTTGTAATTTTTTCCTATTCGGTCAGTTTGGCCATTAAACTTACACAGATGTTTTCAATTGTTATGCTACTTGTTTTCCAGTCTTTTACTCCAAAGAATAGTGTAACTTTGCTGTTCCCATAAGCAGTAACTATTACACCATCTCTCTAGGTTGTATAGCCATTTCAAGAGTTTGCTTTCTAAACAAAAATCTTGCTTTTTCTCCAAAACAATTTAATGTAACTAAAGTTCTTCCTTAGTAGAGAGGGAGCACTTTAGTGTTTGATTTTCTGTGAGGTCGCCTGTGGGGTTTGCTGTATGAATGGGAAAACTGAAATTGGTAATTTCTTGATGTTGTCATGTCTTTTTTCACTAAAGTAATGAAATCTAAACAGCAGTCATTACTTCATGTAATTGCAAAGAGGATTTGTGCCAATTGATGATGTATGTTATGAAAGTGTCTAAAATACTGAAATGAAACACACCAAATATATTATTTGATATTTTATTTTTAGCAAATAGTTTTTTGTTGTTTGCTTGCTTGTGTGGTAGATCCCTCTCTCTAAATTTGTGCATTTAGAAGTAGAAGTTCGTGAGTTCTCATTCAAACATGAAATGAAATACAAGGTTCCCCGAATAGACTTTTAAGCTTACAGTATGCCATGTGTGTCTCCTCTTCCTGCTTAAAAAAAAAAGTGGGGGGAGGAGGGAGGAGGAAAGTGAACAGAGCCAATATAATAGCTTGATATAGTGTACAGGATGAAATATCTGTAGTCTGATTTAACTATTTGTTGACCAAAGAAATTTAACTGGAAAATTATCCTGACACAGAAATACTTATTTTTTCCCAAATATCCTAAAATACAAGCTTATGGATGAGAGTTACTAAGAACTTAGTGAAAATCTTCCATTAAAAATGTTTGCGGGAGAGAGGAGTGGGACTGTAAACTGCCAGCCAGAGGAACGCCTTTGAGCAATGCTGCTTAAATGGCGACTTCTAGACAGGTATAGACTGTGGTCTGCTGTGTTCTTTCTGTTCTGATACTTACCACACTCTGGCCATCCAAACAGAGCAAAGCTTCGTACACAGAGCTGCCTGTTCCCTTAAAGCTGTCTTTGTGCGAAAGGTGCTTGCTGCAGAGGAAAACTAAGATCACACAATCCTAGTCATTTTCCATTTGTATTCCACAGTCCAGAGCTTCATGCAGAGGGTAACAGATAAGTTCCCGTCAGTTTCCTTGTTCATGCTGTGCCAAACAACTTTATTCTTGGAAGGGCTGGTAAGGGAAATGGACAAGATTGCTAATCATTTTCCCTTACACTTTTTCACTGTATAATTTGCTGCTAATATTTTACTGGCCACTAAAGAATGTTTTTAATAAAAATATCTCCAAAGGAAAAAATAAAGTTATATAACTAAGCAGGATGGACAAAATGGCATAAAGGGATGGTAAAATGTCCCATAACAAGGAAAGATGGTGGCAGAATAAAGACCCAAAAAAGGAGTAAAAGTAAGAAGGAAACAGTAATGGTGGGGAAAATTCCTTTATTGCTCTGATTACAATAAAACATACCTTCCAAATGTGCAAATATTAGCAGTTTTCTTGGTTGTTGAATTTGTGGTGTTTTAGGGTGGAGTAGGAGGAAACTCCATTAATTGGAGGATTGAGTATGTCAGAAAGGCATTCCACAAATCCTCTGTTCAGGGAGGTGGAGGTGTGGAGAGGGAGGTGTTTGTTTGTGACTGAATCCCAGGTAGTAATAATGGTCCATCATGGTTGCAGAGGAGACTGTGAGCTAGGCTAGCAGAACAGTTTATCAATTAACTTTTGAGAATATTATCAAATTTGATTTTATCATTTCTGGCATTATAACTTGCTGTAAATAACTAAATATTCTCATTTTTATTATCATAATAAAGGAAAAAACTGTCCTATTACTTTCTTTTTTTGGTCATTAATTGTAACTTACTATAAGTATAAAAAGAAAGGAACATGGGTAAAACAAAATACAAACACACACACAGCAGAAGATTGCAAAAGGCAGTTTTGTCTGATGGCTTCCCGGAGCATAGAACTGGGAATCAGGAAACAAGGTTTTATTCCTGCTTGTGTCCTCAGTTGCACTGTTGCATCTATAAAATGGGAATGTTTCCCTACCTCACAGGATTCTTGTGAATAAAATCCATTAACAACTGTGAATTGCTCTGATACTGTAGTGACTAAGGCTACGTAAGTATCTTTACAGATAACCCTTTTATCTGCAAACTTTTGAGATATGAAGAAGCTCCTGATACAAAGAAAGAGGGCATCGTTTGTGGGGGGAGGCGCATATAGGCATAATAGTGGAGAGAAATGTATCATCTCTCAATTGAGGGAAAGAATCTAGATTGTTTTTTAAAAAATATGAAAGTAGCAGATGATGTGACCATACAAGAAAAGGAATGGATGGCAGAATAGACACAGAATAAATACCAGAATGTTGCACAAGAAAATATAGTATAATACAAGAACTTTTCTTGGGTTGTGTGACAATTCTGAAGCATTTGTTCTGCAGACTAGCCAAAATTATTGATGCAGAGGTGACCGTAACTTTGTTGATTCCGTGATGAACCAGGGCTCGTAGCTATCTTTAAGCAGCAGCATCCCTTGTTTCTCTCCCAGTTGCACATTCTATTGATGCTGGAATGGGGTGAAAGGAGCCACAACAGCAAATATTCTCAACCTGCTTGATTCCGTACAGCTGCAAATGATGATTAGAACACAGGAGCCCCATTGGTTGCTGTTACAAAAGGAGGATGTTTAACAAAAGAAATCTGTCGTCTGAGCTGGAGGGTGCAATCTGGAGCATGCTAGTTGCTGAAAGTTTATGTTCCTCATGAGAGAGCACAGAAGGATTTAACCCAGGATTTGTAGATTGATTACAGAATACTTCTCAAATGACAGAAAACTGATTCTGAACTGTGTTTTGAATTGCAACCCACAAGTGGTGGACTTTCTAATGAGGGATATACCAAGAGGGGGTATAGCCTTCAGTTGCACGAGTCATCGTCAGTAGAAGTTAGGATTAAAAATATAGAGACAGAGGGAGGGAGGGAGGGAGGGAAGGAAGGATATTTACCTTACTTTTCAGATATGTTCTTGTCAGAAATCTGACCTTCCGCTGTCAATCTCCAGTTTGAGTGAGAAAGCAAGTGAGTGTGTACACTCAGAGGTTGTTCACATACCTCATTTAGCTGTGTATATTTTTTGTTCCTTTGAGATAAGGCAGCTAGGTGCATGATGCATACATACATTTAGTTCTGCATTTGCTCTCTTTCATTTCATGTGCTAAAGCTTTTTACTTGTCTGTGATTCTAATATGTCCCGCTTCATTTGCTTAGGCATTATCCACTTAGCTAAACTGTTGGTCTCAATTCTCTGCTTTCACTTTGTCACTTGGATATAATAATCCCAATAATGTCTCTTGGGAGGAATGATTTTTAGATCATTAACAAAAGCAATTACTGAGAGTCTGGCAGCATCAAATGTCAAATTTCAGATTTTACAGATTCATAGATATTTAAAACCAAAAGGGACTATTGATTGTCCAGTATGACCTCCTGCATAACACTGACTGTAGGACTTCCCTGAATTACTTGTGCTTGAACTATAGCTTCAAAGAGAGGATTAGAACACTTCAACAGCCCCATTGGCTGAACTAAAAATGCCTGGGATGATGAATCCATCACATTGGGTAAATTATTCCAATGGTTAATTATCCTCCCTGTTACAAATTTGCACCTCATTTCTAGTTGGAATGATTGGTCCAGTTTGTTTGCTGTTAACCTGGATTGTGTTTGAACTGGCAACTTAGAGGTAAAAGTCTCTGTATGCCTTTAGTTCTCTGAGCTATCCAGGCTTTCAGTCCTCAAATGTTATTTAATTGTCAGGTCTATTGATTAAGAGGTAAGGGGTGTAAAATTAGTACTTACATATTTCCCCTCCTTAGTTGTATGCTGTAGAGTGTATTTTGATTTCTTTGATGCCTCAGACAATTATTTTTTTAAATGTAGTAATTCTTTGACTATGATCTGCATTGATAGCTGGTTAGCTATGTGCTGCTGTTTCTGGTCCTTGCTTCCAACTTCCAAATTGCATTTAAAAAACACCTAGATAGTTTTACCTTCAAACAGTTGCTGAAGTTACTACTGTGATGTCATTTGATTCCACATGAGCAGGTGAGTGTCTGTGGTTCTATCTACACTGCAATTTAAAAATCCATTGCTGGTCCATGCCAGCTGACCTACACTCATGGGCTGAGGGTTGTTTAATTGTGGTGTAGACATTCAGGCTCAGGCCATTTGAAGATGTCTCATTGCAGTTGTAGACATCACCCATGAGACAGTCTCTCTATTTAGATTTCTTCCTTCCCAGTTTGAGAATCTCTGCTTTTATGTGTAACTATAAAATACATAAATGTGAAAGATATAAACTTTACTACTCTGCATAAATCCCAGTGTTTTTACTGATAGCGAGCATGTATAATATTGGGAGTTTAAAATAAAATGTTCATAGAATCGTAGAACACTAGCACTGGAAGGGACCTTAAGAGGTCATCAAGTTCAGTCCCCTGCCCTCACAGCAGGACCAAGCACTGTCTAGATCAGGGCTGGGCAAAACATGGCCCGGGGAGCTGGATTCAGCCCGCCAAGCCATTGGATCTGGTTACAAGCATGGGGCAGGCTGCATTTAGCTGCTATTTATGGAAACTCTGCCCCTGCCAATCAGCTACTCTCCCTGCCTGCGTGGGGGAGCTTTGAACCTCTGCGCAGGGCTCAGAACATAGCTGCGCAGCCACTCAGCCGTACAGCCTAGAGGGAACTTTGCCACTTCCTCCCAGCTTCCCCAGCCTGCAGTGCTGTCTCTGAGAGAGAGGCAGCAGTGAGGAGGATGAGGGAGGCAAGGGGGAGTTGATACACATGAGGATTCAGCTTTCAAGCAGGCTTTCCGTGCATGCCAGCTCCATGGACTGGCCTGCTCACCCCCTTGCTGTCTCCTACAAAGGCAGAGGGAGGCAAGCAAAAGCTGGTGCCATCTTCTCCCTTCCCCCTCACAAGCTGCCTTTATCAGAGTCAGCAGCATGGTCGGGAAGGAGGGTGCAGGGGACGCTGCTACGAAACAGCCTCTATACACAATGGCCCAGGCTTGCCACAGACGGAAGTTGCTCCTCAATGGCAGGCCCTGTCTGCAGGAGGTGTGAGCTCCCTAACAGCCGTTAGTTCGAGTTAACTTCCATAACCGCTACGCATGCAAACCGCTAGTTCGAACTTAATTCAAACTAGCGGAGCGCTTAATTCGAACTAGGTAAACCTCATTCTACGAGGCCCAACGTTTAGTTCAAATTAAGTAGTTCGAATTAAGGGCTGTGTAGCCACTTAATTCGAACTAGTGGGAGGCTAGCTCTTCTCAGCTTGCCCTGGTGGCCACTCTGGGCACAGCCAGGGAAACTCTTCTGCCCCCCTCCCGGCCCCGGAGCCCTTAAAGGAGCATGGTCTGGCTACGGTGCCCGTGCCAGGTGCAAGCCTGCCAGCACCCAGCCAGCAGACCCTGTACCTGGCACAGCACAAGCCAGCCACCTGCTGCCACCCAGACCTCCACCTCTTCCCAGGACCAAGCTGGCGGCTCCCAGGAGCCTGCCTGGGGCTGCAAGAGGCGGGCGCCCGCCTGGTCTAGTGCAGAGATCATGGACCTCATCCAGGTTTGGGGGGAGGCCTCCAACGTCCATGACCTCCGCACTAGGCACAGGAAAGTGGCCATCTAGGGCAGGATAGCTTCCAGCCTGCCACCAAAGGCCACATGCAAACCCAGGAGCAGGTTTGCATGAAAATCAAGGTGGTCCAGTGAGACCCCCGACCTTGAGCCCTGAGCTTAGAACATAAAAACATAAGAATGGCCGTATTGGGTCAGACCAAAGGTCCATCTAGCCCAGTAGCCTGTCTGCCGACAGCGGCCAACACTAGGTACCCTGGAGGGGATGGACCGAAGACAATGACCAAACCATTTGTCTCACGCCATTCATCTCCAGCCTTCCACAAACAGAGGCCAGGGACATCATTTCTGCCCTCTGGCTAATACCACTCCATGGACCCAACCTCCATGACTTTATCTAACTTCTCTTTAAACTCTGTTATAGTTCTAGTCTTCACAGCCTCCTGCTGCAAGTAGTTCAACAGGTTGGCTATTTGCTTTGTGAAGAAGAACTTTCTGTTATTAGTTTGAAGCCTGCTACCCATTCATTTCATTTGGTGTCCTCTAGTCCTTATATTATGGGAACTAATGAAGAACTTTTCTTTATGCACCCTCTCTACACCACTCGTGCTTTTATAGACCTCTATCATATCCCCCGTCAGTCTCCTGTTTTCTAAGCTGAAAAGTCTCAGTCTCTTTAGCCTCTCTTCATATGGGATCTGTTCCAAATCATTTTAGTTGCCCTGAACATTTTAGTTGCCCGTTTCTGAACCCTTTCCAAGGCCAAAACATTTTTTCCGGGGTGAGGAGATCACATCTGTACACAGTACTGAAGATATGGCGTACCATAGTTTGATACTTCCCCTCCTCCTTCTTCCCCTGGCTTTCCCTTTCCAGCTCCCTCCTCCCAGGTTTCCCCTTCCCCTCTCCCACCCTCTCTCTTCCCCTCTCCCACCTCCTTTTCCCAGTCTCCCCAGAGGTTAATCCCCCCTGCCAGTTTTGTTAAAGAGAGTTTCTATTTTTGAACACGTGTCCTTTATTTTGTACATCAGGAAGGGGGGCTAGGTAGGGGTAAATGGAAGGAGGTGAGGGAGGAATGGCGTACGAGCCCCCAATGGGGAGGACTGGGGTGGCTTTGTGGGCTCCTCGGGGTGGAAACTCTCTTGCAGCCCCCCGATTGACACCCTACCCCCCCGGATGGCAGCCTGCAGCAAGTGCTGCCGGGCTGATGGCCGAGTGCTGTGATGTGCTGAGTGAGGGCACTCACGGCACTCCAAGCCAGGACTGCTTTGCTGTCCCTCATTGAGGTAGACAAGCAAGCAGGGAACCCTGAGAACTGTCTGTCCGGGGTGGGGTTTGGGTCCCTTTAAGCACAGCCCTCGGCTAGCAGCAGGTCCACGCTCTAAGTCCTAACCTGATGCCCTGCTGGCACTGCTTCCGGCCAGCCTTAACTTCGGTTCAGGGTCCACTCAATGTGGACATGCTAGTTTGAATTAGCAAAACGCTAATTTGAACTAGTTTTTAGGTCTAGATGCACTAGTTCGAATTAGCTTAGTTCAAATTAACTAGTTCGAATTAAGTTAGTTTGAATTAGTGCTGTAGTATAGACATACCCTGAGGCAGCAGCATAGGGGTGGCAGTCAGGAGCTGGGAAGCTGGTTTTTGAACTGGGTCCATTTGTAGACCAACTCCCACGTACCACCTTGAGTTGCTGCCTCTATTAGGCAGCAGCACAGGTTGGCAAGGGGGGATCCCTGAGAGTGAGGCCAGGAGCACACTGGCTGCTGGCCCCACCACCAGGGACTATTGAATAGTCGTGTAACTGCTAAAATTGCATGCGGTTACATGACTCTTCAATTACACACTATCTAACTTCTAATTTCTAGGGGAATTCATATATGGTGTATTTTTCATACACTGGGAATAATCAATGACTGCATACACAGAATATTACAGCGGCGAGGAGTCCTGTGGCACCTCATAGACTAACCGAAGTGTTGGAGCACAAGCTTTCGTGGGCAAAGACCCACTTCGTCAGACGAAGTGGGTCTTTGCCCACGAAAGCTTATGCTCCAACGCTTCGGTTAGTCTATGACAGGGGAGTCCAAACTTTTTTCAAAGAGGGCCAGATTTGATGAAGTGAACATGCGTGAGGGCCGACCATTTTGCCTGACATTCTTTGAACCATTAAAATTAAATGCAAATTAACTATTTTATGCAAAGTTTATTGCAAAGAGCATACTTTTCATTTCGTCACATGGATGACAAATCTAAACAGGTGTTAAATCACTCTGCCTTCCATATCTGAAGGCCAGATGGAAAAAAAAATCCAGGAAGCTGAAATATATGTCAGGAACATTGTAAAGTACATTACATATTATTGGTAATAAAGGTTGTCTGTCAACTTTTAAGTTCAAAAAATATGAACAGGAACATAACACCAAGTATACATGTTGTGTCCAAATATATTTATAACTGATTTAGACCAACTGACATTAACTGAGATTTTACAATGTATTCATCTCAATACATATGGATTCGTTGGGGGCCTTAAAAGCTAGATCTTGCCAAATTACCTGTGGGGCCATATTAAACCGGAACACGGGCCGCAATTGGCCCGCGGGCCGGACTTTGGACATGCCTGGTCTATGAGGTGCCACGGGACTCCTCGCCGCTTTTGCAGATTCAGACTAACACGGCTACCCCTCTGATACTTGAGAATATTACAGGTTATTACTATTGTACATTTAAAATTATAGAAAAAATGGAATGATACTGGATTACTTGGCAGATAGTCTGTAATCACGCCATGAGGAAGTTATAATGCATTCCCATGACAGAGCAGAATTAAGGCTGTACTTGCAATCTGAATTGTGGCATTTCCTGGCTTTTTAATGCATCTGTGATACCACACACGGTTGTTAGTTTAAATTACTGTATTTGTGAATAACATGGTAAAGTGGCTAGCAAATAATTAATCTCATGGAACATCAGGTTTTACATTAATAAACAAATGGGAACATACATAGTTGAACTCCTTGTTCTAGTAGTGCAGGCTGATGTCCCTTTTTGCCTTCTGTTTATTTTAAAGGTTTTTTTAATGGTTTTAATTGTCATTTAGCATCAGCAAATAAAATACGATAAAATAATAAATGCAGAACTGTTGTTAAGCTGCCTGCATAGTACACCAGCGCAATCATATTATATTTTTGCAACCTCCTGTATCCATTGTTTCTCCTCATTTGTAATATTATGGTTACAAACAGATTGGTGCTGGGCTTGTCATTTTTCTCTTTTAAAGTGTCATGTACTAGAACTGTATAAGTAACTTCTTCCACCAAATAAATGCTTTTTCTTCCTCTTAACATGTTATTTTGAAGTATCCTTTCAAGTACCTTTCGACATCATTGAAATCTTTCTCTTTGTCCAGCTAATGAAAGAGTGATTTTTTTCACAATAAACATAAATAACCCTTTCCTTAAAAATTCCAAGAGATAAAGCAATTTTGAAAGAGAATTTTTAACCTTTGAAAGCACATGAGCTTGTTCAGTATGCAGGGCACAGACTAGTAATCTTAAGTGTTGATGAAAGATGGAAGTTTATCTTTTTTCACAGAAAGAGAAAACAATGATTAGATGCAACCTTGATGAACAAGCAACTGACACTGCCAGAAATGGAAAACCCCAACAAAATCCTGCTTTGCTTTTAATAATAATCTAATTTGGAGCCCCCTTACTTTTTGCTTTTGTGTTCGCTTGTCTGCTTGAATTCGGGTGTACTAAGTGTGTCTGAAATACAGGAAGCATAAGATGCTCTGACATCCATCAGCACTTTATTTCTATGGCACTGAGTGGACAGAAGGTGACCTGATATGATCACAACCTGTTTAACACAATTTTGAATGAGAATTATAGCACTGAGAAAGTTTCTCTAGAAGGGGATTAATCTAATTTGTCAATTTTCAAGTTCTTATAGTGGACTCTGAAAATAACTTTTGGCCTCAAATGTTTCATGTTTGTTTAAATTTCAAAAGAGAATTTTAATTGTGTTGAATTAAATACGTTTATGTATTTCTTGACATCGTTAGCTATTTTGTGTATATATGCTTGGATTTTAAAATTGTTTGTCTCTAAAATATCATACGTGCCATGCATTTAGTCTTCAATGAAGTTAAAGAGCTTTGACTTTGAAGAAATTTGGTTTAGAAATAACAGAGAGCGTATTGCTTAAAATATTCTATAATGTGATTACTATTATGCTGTCTCTGTGTGTAATCCTGGTCTTTAGGACGTTGATGAGAGTTTTGCTTATTTACTTCCATATGGTCAAGATTTCATCTTAAAAGGCATTTCATATTTGTGAATTTATTACCTTTATTAAATGATTTCCCCAGAGAAGAATCAAGATATCAGTGTTCCATTCATTTTCCATGCAGTCTGAAAACAATTTTTTAAAATCTAGCAGAGATGTGTAGTACAAAGTGACAGTAATTCATAACTTGTATAT
The DNA here is from genome assembly GCF_049634645.1 of Pelodiscus sinensis. NCBI lineage: Eukaryota > Metazoa > Chordata > Testudines > Trionychidae > Pelodiscus > Pelodiscus sinensis. The sequence continues at coordinate 208,631,646 of NC_134711.1, forward strand.
AGGTTGTTCATATGATTCTTAATCTGATGTGAGAACAAACTGCAATTCTACAGGAAAATTCAATCTAATGGTGTATGTGTTATTGGAATATTTTTAGATTCTACTATTAGGGTGTATCTAGACTACAGGGTTTTGTCGACAAAAGTGGACTTCTGTCAACAAAACTATACCTGCGTCTACGTTGCCATTGACTTCTGTCGACATAGCGTCGACAGAACTCAGCAATTTTGTCGACAGCTGTAAACCTCATTCTGTGAGGAATAACGCCTTTTGTCGACAGAGTTCTGTTGACAGAAGGCGTTATTGCATCTACACTGTCCTTTGCGTCTACACTGTCATGTCGGCAAAGTGGCTTGCTTTGTTGACAGAACTGGATGTAGTCTAGATGCTCTTTGTCAACAGAAGCTTTGTCGACAGATACAAAAGCCTGTAGTCTAGACGTACCCTTACAGTGTAATGGAGTTAGGCCCTAAGGCAGAAAGGGCCATAGAGAAGTTCTCCAGGTGGCTAGAGTGGCACGCAGGAAACCAGACAATCGGGGGCCAGGAGGGAATATATAAGAAGCTGAAGGACTAGAGGCAGCTGAGTTATAGCTCAGGCCTGTAAGGGAGAAGTGTGAAGGGCAGGAATGGCCGGCAGAACCAGGGACAACTTCCAGTGGAGCTGTTGAGAGACAGATGGACCTGAAGGGTAAAACCCTGAGCTAAGGGTGAAGGAGTTGTCTCCAGGAGGGGACGCTCTAGAGGTACCAGTTTTATTCAGAAAGAGGCAACAAACTGAGGGAACAGCATCAATCAGAGACACTCTACAGAGGGTATTGGGACGGGCCCCTGTGAGAGGCATACCCCGGAAGGGCTTTGTGATTGCACAAGGAGTGTGACTCGGCCAGAGGGCTGAGTAGCTGCAAGGCTTTTAAAACTGAAGCAGTGCAGGAACCTGCACTTGGCCAAATGAGGGTGCTCACTTGAGATGCCGATAATCTGGTTTTACCTACCTGTAAAGGGATGGTGACATACTTTAAAAATATGTTTTATTTATTTTCATGCTGTACTCAGTGAAATCTCTTCCTGGAAATTAGAAAATAAAACTTGAAGTATGTGTGAGTCTGTAAGTGCAAGCAAGATTTTTTTTTTTTTTTTTTTTTGAACAGCAGGTGTCCGCCTGGGTCACACATGCATTCTGTGGTGTCTCGCGCTCCCATAGTAGGGCATAAAGAGTGGGACAACCACAACCCTCCCCAGTTCCTTATATTCAACTGTGACAGCAGGTCAGAGCCTGGTGACTATCCAAGTCACTAGTTCTTAGTTTTAGCTACCCATTCTCAGATATCTCCCTACAGACCTTTATTACTCTCTTTCTCTTCCACATATGACCACGGTGATCAGTATTGACCCATCTGGATGGTTAGACGCCCCGTGGACAGACTCCACCTTACAGGACTACTTAACATGACAAATTCTAAACCTGTGGGCTTCCAAATCTGTCTGTCTTGTGATGAATTAACTCCCCTAAAAGACAAGCACAGCAAATGTTTCTTCTATTTCGGAGCATTCTATGTACTGAGTAGATGTCCGGTGTGCCTATCATTCTTCTTTGGGACATGTGAAATGTCTTGAAACTCCATGAAGGTCTCATCATACACTGAGGGGATGAGTTCTGCAAGCAGTTAAACCAGTCTCATCCAGCAACCTGTCTAGCAGATGAGCAGTGCCAAACGTGGGCCTTGGGAAAAGACCTGGCACTAGTTCTGATGTCCCAGACACTGAAGCCGACCATGGCATAATCAGCACTGACGCCAGCACCAGTGATTCTGGTACCAAAGTCTGGTATTGAGTTTGGAACTCACTACACTGTACTCACATAAGGAAAGGCCACCTGGAGGCTCTAGAGATGAAACAGGCCTCACATGGTGTCAAGTATGGGTGGTGATCAGCAGCCCCCAACACAGACTCACTCCTCTGGTAGTAGTGCCAGTGGCAGTGATGCACCTCTCATTGTCAATGCCTGCGCCCCTGAGAGATCTGTACTGGTACCAATACAAGCCGCAGTATATACATTGGTGATGCCCTTAAAGGAGGTGCATTCCTCAACACCATCACCATGGCAAATGTTCTGCCCCTCTTCAGCGATCTCTGAGGTTAGGTGGACATTGCAGGGAGATCTGCAGCTTTCCCCTCAGGCTTGATCTGGCCAATCACATTCCAATTATAAGCCCTCCTGGGCCTATTTGGAGAACAAACTCCCCACCAGCATTTCTGGTGAGACCACTCAGAGCAGGGGTTTTCAAACTTCGGTCCAGGACCCACCAGGGAAAGCCCTTGGCGGGCCTGTATCACTTTGTTTACTCTAATGCTCGGCAGCCACAGAGCCTTGCGTCTCCTCATTGGCTGCAGTTTGACATTTCCAGCCAAGGGGAGTGGCAGGGCTTCATAGCTTCATGTGGAGTATTAGAGTAAACAAAGCGGCACCAACCTGCCAGGGGCTTTCTTGGCAGGTCTGTGACCCACGTTAGATACCCCCTGACTTATAGCACAAGGAAGAATCAAATTTAGGGAAAAAGCAACATCAGCATCTTACCTTCAAAGAAACTAAAGTAATGTCTAGTCAGTGAATGAATCAGCATCCCCAGCACTGGTACTGCCAGATGACTGTCTTTTCAGGAGATTGTTGAGGATTGCTGAGACTCTGGAGAAAGAGCTGTCAGTCAAAGCAGAGAAATCTTGCAAGCTGTTTGACATCTTGTCAGTTTCTAGTCTAGCCAGGATCACTCTCCCCCAGGGCTTGCTTGTTGACTTGACTTTCTGGTGAAAAAATTGTACTTCTTTGCCTTCTTACAGCTGTGTGGGGCTAAGTGCCAGATCAGATCTTACTGGTAGGGTTGAGAGATACTTTTAGAAAAAATCCTGAACATGGTGTGGGAAAAATTGGTTGAGCAAAAAGAGAAAGAAAAAAATCCACCAAGGGACCAAACTTGTTGCGGGGGGGGGATGACCCGCCTGACACAGCAGGGGAAAAATGTCCCTGCCAGCCTTCCGACCGAGAAAAACAGAAAATACCGGACATTTTGCATGTCTGGTATTTCTGGTTTTTTTTTTTACCAGACAGAAGACGCAATTACCGGACTGTCTGGGCGAAAACCGGACACCTGGCAACTCTGCTTACTGGCAGAGTGTGACTTTTTAAACTGGGACAAAGCAATGCCTTTCCTCTTGAAGCTTGTGCATGGCAACAGGGAAGAGGTCAGACACATAATTGAGGCTAAGTGGTGGCTAATACATCCACATAGGTTAGTGGTCACCACCCAGTAGATCAGGATCTACTGGTAGATCCTGTAGCCTCTGACATGATCCTGACTGGTTTGATCAGGAGGCTATCAAATGCCAGCACTTCAGCTGCCCCTCCCTCCCCAGGAGCCTCCTGCTTGCTGTGCAGAGTGGGGGGAGGCAGAGCAGGGGTTTGCAGACGTCAGTGTGTCCCTCTTTCCCGTGTAGCTCATCTCCACAGAGAAAGGATCCAAGGGGACATGACAGGGCTCTGAATGGAGGGAGCTTGCTGGCTGCTGCTCCTATGACTGAACATGTTCAATATACTTCGAGGCAATGCAAGTCTGTCACTTTCACACACTCTTTCACACTCACCTCCTGACCCAACAGCTACTTTTAGTGGTGGTGTTAATACTATTACTTCATTCAAAAGTGTTATTTTAGGTTTTTCACTGGTCTTTGTGGTTTGCTGTCCAACCTAGTGGCACTTAGACCACTTAGACTATGTCTACACTCGCAGCTTCTTGTACGAGAAATATGCAAATGAGGCTACGGGTGGCATATTTCTGAGCCTCATTTGCATACCTAATAAGCTGCCATTTTTGCCGAAGAGGCTCTTGTGCCAGAAGGAACTGTCTACACTGTCCCTTCTTGCACAAGAAAAACCCTCTTGCGCAATGCCGTTATGCTGAGGCAGTATAGACAGCTTCTTTTGGTACAAGAGTCTTTTCTGCAAAAATGGTGGCTCATTAGGTAAGCAAATGAGGCTCGGCGATATTCCATATTTAGCCTCATTTGCATATTTATTGCGCAAGAAGCTGCGAGTGTAGACATAGCTTTGCAGAGAAAAAGAACGAGATTGGTCAACAGCCTTAGCTGAGGGCCAGCTGGCTTTTAGTTCAAGCAGTAGAGGCCCATGTACTAAACTCCAGAGGTCTCAGGTTCATTTCCACCTTTTGGCATTACATGTGCATTTCATAATTTTTATTTCTCTCTTATGCTTAAATTTAATTTGTTGAGTAGTGAGTTCTAAAATGCCACGCCTGTCATGGCTGAAGTAATTATCCCCAGGGCAATTTCTTTTTCAAAATATATCTAGGTTTTTTATTTCTAGGGGTTGTGCGCATCTTGCACATTACCTCGATATTGGTGCACATAACAAAATTCATGCCTTCTAGCTGAGGACTGGAATATTGGCTGGGAGTCTCTTGGAATCGGGCCAATTTTCCAGAAGCTCCTATAGCCAAATGAGAAATTTCCACTAATAGTCTGGCAGCACAGCAGGGCTAAGGCAGACTCCCCCCTGCCCTGGCCTTGCACTGGTCCTGGAAGCAGCTGGCATGTTCATGTGGCCCCTGGTGGTGCTGGGGCAGGGAGTCTCCACATGCTGCCCCTGCCTGAAGGCACTACCTCTGCAGCTGCCATTGGTGGGAATGGAGAACCAAGACCAATAGGCGGCGAGGGGGCAGTGCATGGAGCCACTTGCCCTTCCTTCCCTGTAAACCCCTGCTGGATATGCAGGCTGCTTTCTGGAGTGGCAAAGGACCAGGATGGAGGTGAGCCTGCCTTAGCCACCCTGTGCCACCACCCGGGAGCTGCCTGAGGTAAGTGGTGCCCAGCCAGAGCCCATATCCTGAGCCTCTACCTGAGCCCTGAGCTCCTCCTGCACCCAACCCCCCCCCTCCAGAATCTCCGTTCTGCACGCCAATCCTCTGCCCCAGTCTGGTGAAAGCGAATAAGGATGAGGGAGGAAGGGGGCTGGAGCGAGCAGGGCTGGGTCTCACAGAAGGGGCATGAAAGGAGATAAGACAAGAGTATTTGGATTTGAGGTAAATCCTGGATTGCATTTAAATTTAAATTTTGTGCTTAAAAAGGTTGGAGACCACTGTTATAGGTGGTGATGGATAGCTCTTCTCATGCTATAACCACAGGGGCATCCAGAGCGGTTTCCATTGTGGCATAGCTGGGCATTGTGGGGAGTTGGGCAGAGGTATAGATGGAAGAAGTGACCTGGTGAACAAAGTAGACAGCTATATAGGAAGCCAGGAATTTAAATCCACCCTGCAAAGAAACTTTTCCTTCCTTTAAGGACATTTTTTAAATGTAAGAATTAAACTTTGCCCCCAGGCTGGAGTGCCACTTTACTGACCACTCAGTTACTTTTAACTCAGTCCTTTCAGCAGAGCTCATGCAGAGGGTCAGGAAACCAGTGGTAGCAAAACTCAGTGTTGTTGTCATGGAACTTATCACCTGTACAGCTGAATTTGGTGCCGCAAGAATTGCTGATTCTAGTCACGTCTTTGTTAAATTTCGCTGACAGTGTAGGATACATTGACTTCTGGAGAGCTTTATTTAAATGTAAAATCATTCAGATTTGATGCTAAAAAGACTTAAATCTTAAAAGGGACACAAATCTTAAAGTAAAAAATGTATTCCTCGCCCCAACAAAATATCAGTGCTGTGTTTAGTTGATGAGAAATGTGTTTATGCTCCTGTTCATTCAACATCTGGAAGATACTGGTAACTATTTTCTAGAACTGTTTCTATTTGCTTCCTTTCTTTTTTGTAGTTGAATCTCCATCTCATAATTTGCCTATCACAGGACATTTTTATTATTGTTTTTTTCATTTTCTTAGTTATTAAAATGAATACAAAAGGACAATGGTCTAGGGTTTTTTTTATTATAGTAATAGTCTTGGATTTTTGCCTAAAGCTAAAAATTGTTCCTTTCATCACACATAAACAAGAGTCCAGAAATAGTAACTGAAAAAGCAAAGGAAAAGCGGTCTGTGCATTCTTTTCTCCATTTCCCAATCATTGGTGTTTTCTGAACTTCTGAGAGCATGCTCGGGCGTTGTCTACACTTACAAGTTTAAAGTGCAACTGTGGCAGGGCTTTAAACTGAAAGTGTGGCCACCACACAAACACTGGGGGAGGGATTTCCCAATGTTCTACATAAACCACCTGCACAAGGGGAATGGCTATTCTGGTGTTGGCTGGGAAGCAGAAGATCTAAGTTCTCGCCCTGTGTCCACAACAAACTCCCTTTGTGATTTTGAAGTCACTCTGTGCCTCATTTTTTCTACCTGCTTTAGAGAGCTGGCAAGTCTTCATTAATGTTTGCCTAATGCAGGGGTGGGGAATCTCTTTTGGGTTAGGGGATGCTGACTCACAGAAAAGTCAGTTGGGGTGGGGAGCATAGACAAGTGAGAAGCAAAAAAGAAAAACTAAACCCTCCCTGACTGAGAAGGAGAAAGACACTCCCCACATCACCTTCACATGCCAGAGCCTAAAGGGGACTAGGCTAGTAGATTTTGTGTGCTCCACGTAGGACAGCGGGAGGGCTGGCGTACCAGAGGAGGCTCCACAATGCTGGGAGGAACCCCAAGCCTTGAGGGCCAGATCCATTCAAGCCAGGGGGGGTTGCAGCTGGCCTCTGGACCTTAGGTTCCTAACCCTTGGCCTAATGTTCTGAGATCTTGCTTCGTAAAATTATTAGTATTCTGATTGGGGTGAATTTGGGGTGATGAATAAACAAAAATGAGAAAGGATACTTGATATTCACCCTAGCTCTTGTATGTCTGCATTTTGCTGTGTGAATCATTGTTTCTGAAAGATTGTATGCAATATTTTTCTCTCCAGCAGGAAGTGGTTTCTTTTCTACTGTGTAGTAAGGAAAAAGTGGCGAAGGATAGAATTATCAGAGTTTTGCTGAGCAATGTTAGAAGTGTTTGTCACTGATTCTATGAAGAAATAGGAAGTACCTATATTATTTTTATGAATATTGTGCTTGCTTCTCTGTGTGTGTTCATAGTGGGTTACTTGCTAAGGAATTAGATCAGAAGGGGTTGTTATGGAAAACAAGCAGGGACAGATAAACAGTGGCCTAGATCAGAAGCATCCCAGCAAATAAACACAATAGTCAGATTCATAACTATGAAGAAGGTACTTCTCAGACTTCACCCTGGTTACGTAGTGCTTTTGCTGTGAGACACTGGACATTCAAAGGCACTGATCAGTTAAAAACTATTCCCTTGAGAAAAGGAGGTGGGAAGTTGACACAGACTGATGAGAGTCTGTGGTCTGCAGCAAGTAGGTTGTAACTTCACAGCCAAGAGAACAGGATGGCTCAAACCTAAGTAATGTTTGTGTATGAGCTTGAGTAATGTCAGACAAAAGTAAGACAGTGTGCACGTAGATCTGTTATTTGAAACCCATTTTTGGAGAGCTGTGCACCTTTTGGCAATATCAGTCATACTTTGTTTTGAAGAAACTGGTGGGTATAAACAGCCACCCTTTCATCCGAGCTAAATAAAGGAGCAGTTAAATGCTTCTTTGTTTAGTAATAGGTGGGGGGAAAAAAGAGGCCACTACTCAAAACACACACTTCATGCCAAGACCAGCCAGAGGTTATGTCATGCTGACTGAGGGGTTTCCTGAGGACTGATAACAGCAAATGCTGGATGCAGAAGCAGCTGGCTTCACTTCTCTCTTCCCCTTCTGCAAGAGTAGTGTTCAGGATCACTCTGCTCTCTGTCTTCTGTCTCCATCTCCAGCAAAATGCAAGTAGCCAGGGGCTGTTTTGTTTCCTGCTGAACTTCTGCTAAAGGAGCCAGTGATGTTTGTGCCATCCTTTCCTTCCTTTCTCGCTTCCTCCCTCCCTTCCTCCAAGGGAGGAACCAATGACTTACCAGTCCAATTCTGTCCATGAGCTTGGAATGCACTAACTTCATCCTGTGTTCAGCTCATTAATGTTTGTTGTTTCTAGGTCATACATATATTTTCCCTTGAGCTAAACTCAAAAAATCATTTGTTTATTTTAGTATATAGTCAGTTACTCACCTGTGATTAAAAAGAATCTGGATACCAAAATATTTTTCTCCCTAATTGTTTGGGTGATGTCCTCATTACAAAAAAACTGTTTTAAAAAATTCCTTAGGAGTCTCTTGCTGGAGCTAGGGTAACATACACTGTATTTGTTCTTAAATAGTGCATATGGACTCTTTGGAGCATGTGCCCCAATATATCCCATAACTATTTTTGACGTAGATGTCACACATGAGTGTGACAAGTTGGACCCCACTTTTTGGGTGCCACTGGACTCCCACTGAGCCTGTCTTACCAGCCTGCATTTCTCTTACTCTGTGCCACTGTGACAGGCTCTCTAGTCCTTTTCCAGTGCGTGCGCACACGTATGGGTAAGGACACAACCAGCTACAGAATCTCACAGATTCTTCACTTGGGGAATTACCCAGCCCACTACACCCTCTGGAATGAAACCCAGGATTATATTGTCTTGTGCTGTAAAGAGATCTACCTAGCGCGAGCATGTGAAATTCACCCTCTCCCTCAATGCGGAGGCAGATGTGCACAGCTCTTCCGCCTCCCCCCCTTGTGAACTGCACAAACTAGGTTATAGTATAAATAAGAAATAAGATTATTAACTGCAAAAGGTAGATTTTAAGTGATTATATGTGACCGAAAATAGATAAAAACTGATTACCTTAGTAAATAAAGCTTGCAGACTAAGCTTCACACACTAGATAAAATAGATAGGATATCCATTAACGAATTCTCACCATGAGGGATAAACAAGCTGGCAGATTCTTAAATTACAAGCTGTCTTAACTTTTCCAGTTTTTCATAGACAGGAATACAGTCCTTCTAGCCTGGGGCCATCACTTCTGATAGTTAAATCCTTGTTCATCAGATGTTTCCCAGTGTCTTGCAGGAAGAATGAGGTACCCCAGTGATGTCAATGTCCCCTTTTTAAAGCTGCTTCCCACTTGCTGGAAAGTACTTTTGTTATGACTTGAATCAGACACTTCCCACTGTGTAGTGATATCTTTTAGAGGTTTTTAATGTACACCATTTCTGAGCTAATCCTTGTGTTTGTGCATTTCTTCTGATAGCCGTTAACATTGTTTGTCCTTTTTACTGTTGTACCTGAAAGGCTGGTTGTAAGTGTTTTCAACCTCACAACATGTTTCAGTAACATATCAAGCCAAATTTCGTAACTTCACATAAAATGGTAGCACATACAACAAGACATTCATGTCTAGCAGATCAAAACTTTAGAATGATACCTCACAAAGTGTACTTTGTGCAAAACGTATCGCAGTTACATGATAATGGTGCATACAGGCAGTCCCCGGGTTACGTACAAGATAGGGACTGTAGGTTTGTTCTTAAGTTGAATCTGTATGTAAGTCGGAACTGGCGTCCAGATTCAGCCGCTGCTGAAACTGACCGCCAGTTCTGACTTACATACAGATTCAACTTAAGAACCCCAAGCGTCCCCAAGTCAGCTGCTGCTGAAACTGATCAGTGGCTGATTCCAGGAAGCCTGGGGCAGAGCAACTCTGCCTCGGGCTTCCTGTAGTCAGCGCTGGTCAGTTTCAGCAGCGGCTGACTTGGGGACGCCTGGGGCAGAGCAGCTGGGGTGCTGCTGGGTTGCTCCAGTAGCACCGCTCCTCGCTCCTTGGCGCTACTGGACCAACCCAGCAGCACCCCAGCTGCTCTGCCCCAGGCGTCCTGATTCAGCCACTGCTGAAACTGACCAGCAGCGGCTGAATCAGGACCTGGGGCAGAGCAGCTGGGGTGCTGCCGGGTTGGTCCAGTAGTACCCAGAGCGGCGCTGCAGGACCAATCGGCAGCGCCCCAGCTGCTCTGCCCCAGGGTCCACAACAAAAGCCTGGGCTGCTGGGGGGGGGCACACTAGCTGCGCCCCCCCCCAGCAGACCAGGGACACGGGGAGCAGAGCCGCAGCGGCAGCGGGGTGCTGCGCCTCTGAGGCTTTGCTCTGGCAAAGTCTCAGAGGCGCAGGACCCCGCCGCAGCTGCGGCTTCAGTCCCGGTGCCCCTGGTCTGCTGAGGACCGTCTCCAGCAGACCAGGGGCACCGGGACTGAAGCCGCAGCAGCGGCGGGTTCCCGCGCTTCTGAGGCTTTGCCAGAGCAAAGCCTCAGAAGCGCGGGAACCCGCCGCTGCTGCAGCTTCGCTGCTGCAGCTTCGCTGCTGCAGCTTCGCTCCCGGTGCCTGTGGTCTGCTGGGGACCGTCTCCAGCAGACCAGGGGCACCGGGACTGAAGCCGCAGGTTCCCGCGCTGCTGCGGCTTCAGTCCCGGTGCCCCTGGTCTGCTGGAGACAGTCTCCAGCAGACCAGGGGCACCGGGAGCAGCTTACGAACGGGGCTTTCTCGCCCCGGAGCTCGCAGGCAGCAATCCGCCACCTCGACCTCCGAGGCGAGAAAGCCCCGTTCGTAAGTGCGGATCCGACCTAAGTCGGATCCGCGTAAGTCGGGGACTGCCTGTATTTAGTTGTCAGAGTATCACAATGAGGTTTTGATACAGTAATATATACTTTTCTAAGTGTGTGGTGATGTTTGTAGCCATTCTTCACCCCACTTGCCTCTACAACTACTACCCTTTAATTTCTCAGCCCATTGAATACATCATCTGCAATTATTCTATACAATTCCTTTCTTCCAGTTCTGTCCAGGACCATCTCCAGTCTGTCTTCTACACATTGAAGTGCACTGAAACTGCTCTTGTCAGAGTCTCTAATGAACTTGTCCTAGCCAAAGCTCTGAACCAGCTGTCCCTCCTCATCCTATTGATCTGTCTGCTCTCCTCCAGACAGGGAACCATGCTCCTCTTCTTGAAATCATTTCCTCCCTTGGCTTCTATGACAGTCCTCTCCTGGTTCTGATCCTCGCTCTCCAACTGATCTTTCAGTGTATCCTTTGGCGAAGCTGCCTCATTTCCCCCTCCAGCGTTCTTTCTCTGCCCCCATTTTTTCTTCTTCACCTAGTAACTGGACAATCTCAACCACAGACAAATTCAGGTACCATCTCTGTGCCTAGTGACTGACAGATCTACTTCTCAAGAATGTGTGGCTATCAGCTCTGGCACAACAACAGAGCCAAATCTGAGCTCTTAATTTCCCCCCAAGTCCTCCCCAGCACTTCTTTTCTCAAGCATGTGGGCCAATACCACCATCCAACCTGTAACTCGGATCAGTAACCTGGGCACCTTCAACTCAGACCTCTCTCTATTTTCTTGTGCCCAGTCTTTGTCTAAATCTTGCAAATCCTTTTAACATAACATCTCTATGATACAGCTTTTCCTAGCCATCCCTACAGAAAAAACTCTCATCCATGCTTTCGTCATTTTGGTTACTGCAATATCCTTGTCTCTGGCCTTGACAAATGCAATGTTGCATCATTAATACCAATTCAAAGTGTTGCTGCTACAAGGATCATATTCCTAACCTGACACTTCAGTGACATCAACCCTCTCTTTGAGTTCCCTGCTCTACTGTACCAAACACAAGCTTGTTTGCCTTTATTTCAAAGGCCCTTCATGGCCTATCCCCCCCACAACTAGCATCTCTCATTCCGTGCCAAAATGTTAACTCCTGGCTCCGATCAGCCCAGGATGCCAGCCTACATTAACCCGCTTGTTAAATTTTCAAACAAGCAAAAACAATCTTTTTGCTATTGCCATGCTACCCTTCCTCCATGAGAGGAAATCTTAAAAACCCACAAACTCCCTCATTAGCCTCCCCAACACGCTCCATACGGCCACTAAAGCATGGTTAAGCTGTTGGTGCTCTAATGTCACTGCCTGCCTTGCAAAGCAATATTTATTATCTCGTCGTTTTACTGCATCATCTGTCTGCATCTATCCGTTGTCTCTTGTCTTATAATTAGACTTAAAGTTCTTTGGGGCAGGGACTGTCTTTTTGTTTTGTGTTTGTACAGCACCTCACGTGCTGGTTCTCAACCTGTGGCCCATTTAGCAAACAGCTGCAGCCGAGCTATGTGCTTTAAAAAAAAAATCCAAAAGTTGCTGCTCCAGTCTGACAGGGTGGGGCTGAGTGAGTGGGAGACAGCATCAGGCCGCCCTGCTGGAGGACTCCTGCCACCAGGGAAGGCTAAGCAGCTTCCTGTGGCAAGGGAAGAGCTCAGCAGTTCAGTGCAGGCGGCCCTGCTGGGCAAGTAGATCCTGTATGATCCCAGCGCTGCTCCTGCTCCAGCCTGGCTGATCGCACCTGAGCAATCCAGACACAGTCAAATCCTGGGGGGCTGGTGAGTATGGTCAGGGAGCCGTGGAGGGTGGCTCTGGTAGTGAGGGGATAAAGGGTTGTTGCGCGGGGTGCTGGGCAGCATAGGCAGAGGAGCTAGAAGTTTGGGGGCTCTTCCAGCACCCTCAGGTTTTACAAAGGCCTTCACTCCTGGCTTTGTATCTGGGACTCTGTGGAGTCATCTCTGGGCAGGGGCAGCTGGGCATATAGGGGTCTATGGAGGGATCTTTGTAGGAGGACACTGGGCACAGGAGTCGGGGGAGGGGTTCAGACAGGCAGGCAGATGTGGCACATAGCAGGGGCCTGTGCTCAGGGAAGGGGCACATTGTCAGTGAAGTGCTGGGTAGGCCAGAGTCTGTCTGGCACAGAGTTTCTCAACCTGCGTCCCACAATGATAAATTGGTTAAGAACCACTGTCATAGCACATTAGGGTTCTGGCCCATGACTAGGTGCCATGGTTATACAAATAATAAAAGTAGACAGGTGCTTGACCACAGATATTACAAGACTTTCCAGGGGAATAACTTTCTTGTGGGTCAGAATAATATATTTACAGAATTAAAATAATGGACCTATAAAGAGATTGCTGTCAGTGAAAAAGACAATGGTTGTGCTGTTCCTTAAGGTTAGCTGTCTACTCCTGATGATGCTACATTATTATACTGCTTGGTGAACTAGATAATATTTCTACTCAAAATGATAAAAAGGGTCACTGTCAACTTAAAAGGCACATTGATGTGTGAAATTTGTTTGCTTGTTACACTTAATACAATTATGATAGAAGGAAATTATAGATTTCCCTCCCCCCCCCCCCCCCCACCGACATTGTTTCTTTATTTAGCAGCACTTTTTACTAGTCAGTTTCCTTTTATAATCTGTTTACCCATTCTGGTTTTGTTGGTCTTTCATACAGCAACATTGAAGAGGAAAATATTTTGTAAAGTAAGAAAATGTGACTAAATATCACAATAATTGGTAGGGGGTATTTAGGGTAGAAATATTACTTTGAAATCTTTTTACCTTTTTCTTTTTTCTCCCCCACCCCTCAATCTCTTGCAGACTGACTATTGTGAGTTGTCCATGTCCCCTTTTATGTAATTCCCCGCTCTTTTTTTATAATGATTTCTGCATTGTTGCTAAAGCTCTAACTGGGAAAATAAAGGTTTAAAGAAGAATAATTTATTTATTTCAGACTGTTGGGAAGAAATTACCTCCAGCTACAGCAACTCAGGAGCCAACGAAAATAGAAATGGACAGCAGAACCAAGAGTAGGTCTCACTATTTTTGCTTTATTTTTCTCCTTTGCACTCAGAGCTATTGAGTCTTTTAGGAAGTCTTGAATATTTTTTCTTAGGTTTTAATTCGAGCAATTTTCTATAGGTCTGAAAAATAATAAAAGCAAGATTTCAAATATATTTAGCATGGAGCTTTGAGTTGGCAATGTTTAAACAAGCCACTTTGTTTCAAATACGTTTTTGAATTGTTTTTGCCCTGATAATTTTACTCCCATCTCTCTGCCTCCAAAAATCAAATAAAACTATGTCATCCACCCTTAGGCTGAAAGCGCTTTTAGATTAATCAGATATGAATGTGATCCAGCTTCAAACTGCAAATTGTAGGTGTGTTGTTACTATTAGTGCATTTTCTACATGCTGCCTATTTTTGCTTTTTGGTTTTATCTCTAAACTATCCCATTAGGTGATAGAGTTTATGTAAGAAACAAAATAATCCAACAAAATAAAATCATTTAAGTGTGTATAATTCATAGCTACCTGAAAAGGGCTAAAAGTAATAATTAGGCCTCTCGGGAAGGTCACTACTTAATCCAGTGGAGATGTATTTAATTATCACACAAAGTATATTAAACACAAACTGCTTATATTATAGTCTTTTTGTGTGTGTGTGTGTGTGTGTGTGTACTTGTGCATGTGCAGTAAAAAATATAATTAAATGTATTGGGACCTAAGGGGAGGTAGACAGAAATAAGGGGGAAAATAAAGCCTGAATTAGCAAATAAATTGATTTGAAAATGAAATTTACTATTTATAGGTTAAAATTTTTCTTCTCTGAGCCACACCTGAGGCACTTTATTAGATGTTCTCCACTTATTCCCTTGATATCAACAGAGATCTCAAGGGACTAATGAGAAATAGCTAATAAGAAATCTGCAATAGAACAAATAGGAGACTATGGCTCATAGAAATTAGAGCTCAAAAAGAATGACCATGCTAGGGATGTAATAGTGTAGTCAATTAACCAATAAGCAAAAGCTTATTGATTAATGCTCTAGACTACACACATTCTTCCTGAGCCAGTAAATTTTTTTAGCAGGCTGGCCTGCAGCCTTCCTCAGTCCCGGCTTGCACCGGGTCCAGGACCTACCCTGGACAGGTTAGATAAACATTTGTCAGGGATGGTGTAGACAGAGCTTGGTCCTGCCTTGAGGGCAGGGGGCTGGACTCGATGACCTCTTGAGGTCCCTTCCAGTCCTATGATTCTATGATACCCCCTGCTGCAGCTCTGCATTTAAAGTGTATTAGGAGTCAGGTGGACAGGCAATCTGGCTCAGTTCTGGGTTGCACCGGATCCAGAGCTCAGGCCTCCTTCTCTCCTAGATGGACTTTTGCAACTCTGCACTGCTGCCTCTGTACAGCCTTACAACATATACTACTCAATTATTTTCAGTTTTAAAATGAGCCAAAAACTTGATGTTTCCACTGCTTTCCTTTTGGAGTCTGTCCCCTAACCTCAAAAGCTCTCCTTGTTAGGAAAATGTTCCTAATTTATAGATTACATTTTCCTATATCTTCTTTCATGTAATGATTCCTTTATATCACTTGAACTTCCCAACACAGTTCCTTTCCCTCTTGAAGTTTCTACCCTTCAGATACTTGTGGGTAATTAACATCTTCTCCTAAACCTTAGTAACCATTTAGCATACAGGCAATGCTGAGTTGTATAGAATTACTTATAGCAAAGTAAAAGGTGGTGAAAGTTATCAGTGATCCGTGGCTAATGGGAGCTGCAAGCAGTGTACCTGTGGACATGCAGGTAAATAAAATGTCCAGCAGCCCTGGTGAACCATGTCCAGCTAGTTATTTCCCACCCCAATGTAGACATAGATTTTAATGCCAGAAGGGACCATTGTGATCATCCTGTCTGACCTGCACATTGCAGACCACAGAACCTCACCCACACACTGCTGTAACAGATTCCTAATCTCTGGTTAAGTTACTGAAGTCTTTAAATTGTGATTTAAAGACTTCAAGTCACAGAGAATCCACCATTGACTCTAATTCAAACCAGCAAGTGATCTCTCTTGTGGGGAAAGCAGAAAAAACAAGGGCTCTGCTAGTTTGACCTGGAAGACAATTCCTGGTGATCAGACAATGAGCATGTAGGCAAGAATCACCAGTCAGACACTTGGGAAAGAATTCATTGTACTAATTCTTCTCTCTGGCCATTTGGAGATACTTGCTACTAGCAATCACAAATGGGCCACATGCCAAGATAGGCAATCTTCTCATCCCATCCCATGCATAAATTTAGCCAGGTAAGTCTTGAAACCAGGTAGATGTTTGGACCCTTTGAAGGCTGTTCCAGAACTTCTCTCCTCTGATGGTTAGAAACCTTCACCTAATTTGAAGCCTGTACTAGTTTTTGGATAATTTATATCCCTCTTTCTTTTGCCCACACTGACCCTTAACTTATATAACTCTTCTCCCTCCCTGGTGTTTATCATTCTGCTGTATTTACAGAAAGCAGCCTTCATTTGTTTAGGTTAAACAAGACATGTTTCTAAAGTCTTCTCCCTTAAGGTGGGTTCTCATTCTTTTGATCATTCCAATAGTCCTTCTTCTCTTCTCCTCAATTTGAATTCATCTTTCTTAAACATGGGAGACCAGAATTGCATACTGAATTCCAGATGAGGTCTCACCAGTGCTTTTTATAATGACAGTAATGCTTTCCTGTCTCGACTGGAAATACCTTGCCTGATGCATCCTAGGTTTGCATTAGCCTTTTTCATGGACACATCACATTGGTGGCTCATAGTTATCCTGTGACCAGCCAGTACCCCCAGCTTTTTCTCCTCTCCCTTCCAACTCATAGGTCCCCAATTTCTAGCAAAAATTCTCATTGTTGGTCCCTAAGTGCTTGAATTTGCACTATTTAATTTCATCCAATTTGTTTGTCCAGTTTTTACAGTATCCAGACCTTCTTGTGTGATACAGTAAAATATGCCTTAGTGACCACTTCTGAAGAGAGACCATCTGTGACAAGTGACTCCCCGCAGAGGCCACAGCATGTGTTCCCCCTGATTTAACTTTGAAGAGGGACCACTTGTCACCTGTGACCAGCATCCATATTTTCTTACACCTAGCCATAAAAACAAATCTGAAGGAGAAATGATCTTCCTTACTTCTGTGCTGCAGCTGACAATGGCATTGCCTTCAGAACTGTGCCTTTGACCAACAGCCATCATTCTCAGTCTGCCCAGCTCTGGAGGAAGCAAGCCCTTGAAGAGAGACCACCGCTTACAAATGACCCCTTTTGCTAATTGCAATGAGTGGTTGCTCCTGGCAGCTGTTACTGTATTCTGGTCCTCCTCAATGGATATTATCTGGGCCCTCCCCAGTTTTGTCCCATTAAGCTGTTTGAATTTAACTTCCATCTAGATATGGTAATTTCTCCCTCCATATCCCATTAACCACCCTGCCATTACTCCTAACCTCCTCATTACTCTTATTAAAAACTGAATCAAAGTATTTGTGTAGGTGCTGAACCATGCCTAGACTATATACTCTCCACCTTATCCCTAGATTATCTAATATCCACCCTGTTTACCAGTCCCACTTCCTTCCTTCCTTGTTTTGTTTATATGGCTAACGAACCTTTTGCTATTGGTTTTAATTTCTTTTGCAAGATCCAACCCTGCTTGGCTTTTAGCTAGTCTCATTTTCTCTTACAATTTTTGATCTCCAAGAGATAGCTAAGTTTGTTTTTGAAATCAGGAATCCTAATTGCACACCAATTTTTAAATCCTTACATTTAAACTGAATTAGTCCATGATCACTCAAACCCAGGTTGACCATGGCAACCAGTTCTCCAATGAGATCGTTGATACTTACCAATATTAAATCTAAAATGGCATCATCTCTTGTTGATTTGGTGGCTGTTTAGTAAGGAAATTATTCAGCTATCATATCCAGGAAATCTAGGCCCCACAATTGTAGAAATTGTCCTCCGATCTTTATCTGGGAAATTAAAATCTCCCATTATCACACAATTCTAAGTAGTATTTATTTAATTAAAAATACTAGAGATCTCTGTCCACGTCTGGATCCACTCCTGGAACTCTGTAGCATACCCTAGCACTCTCCCAGAAGAGCTTTTATTACCTTTCTCCCTCAAAGTGATTTTGATACAGATTCCATTTTATCTATTCCATCACTTTTAATTTGTTTACAGTCTACAGAAAGCTTTGACATAATGTAATTATGCAGACGTGCCTCAGTACCAAACAACTTAATAGGAGACAAACCTTAAATCAATTGCAGTGATCATGTATTTAACTTATAAAGAACATTAATAAGAATGAATAACAGCTCAGTGAAAACAAAACTCATGAACAAGATTTTTTTTAAATATCCAATATTATATGAAATAAGTGTTTTTGTAATAATAGTTAATCTGTAACAGTTGGACTACAGGCATGTGATCCAATGTTCTCTAGGTTAAAAAATCTATTCCAAAATAATTGCTGTACAGTATCCTGAGTATTCTCTTATGTTGTACATCTGGCACCTCTTTTATGTGATTACAATGCATCCAGAATTTCTCAGGGTGCCTTGACAGCACAACTTCCTGAATAAGTCTCAGTGTAGCAATCTGTATAAACTAATTGTATAGGCCAATAGCATTTATGGATCAGTGTGAATACCTACGATTCATAATAATATTGTGTTTATGCCATTGTTTCTGTCCCACTAGGTATAAGTAAAAATTGAAAAGTAGAAACAGCTGAACAGTTCTCACAGATACTTTTAAGGTTTTGAAAGTTGTATCAAGCAGGAGAATTTTCTGTGTGTTTTTGGAGAGGCTGCCATAAATCCAAAAGGTCTCCAGTCCTAGGCTGTTGCTAAATGTTTCCCAAGCATGCTAGGTAACATCATTTATCCACTCCATCTTCAGTCTTAGCGTAGTGTCTCTTCGTAGTGTCTCTTTCCTCTTTGTTGAGTATTCAATGCAGCATGAGTAGAAGGGGATCTGAATCCTGACACGAGACTCAAGGTTCTACACAGAACAGATGCTGTGCCACTCTCTGGGTTCACCTACGCTGCACCTTTATCTTAAAATTAGCTATGCAGTTTGAGCTACACAAATTGCGTAGCTTATTTCACGTTAATTTCGAAATTAACACAATTTAGCACTTTTCTGAAATGTCCCTTATTCCTCATGGAACGTGATTTACAGGGACGTCGGAGTAATGAGCCTGTTATATTTGAAAATAATGGGCTTGCTCAAAAGATGCGGAATAGCTATGTCGGGATACTTCTGGTATCCCAAAATAGCTCCACAGTGGAGATGTAGCTTTAGAGGGCTAGATTAAGGCATAATCTACTGATCCAGCTCCAAACTGTGAGGAGGCTCTTGGATCCATGAGCTGGATCCTAGTGTGCTTTTTGCAAGGGGTTGGTATGGTGAAACTGCCTACAGTGTCATGTAGCTGATCTGCAACTGCTAGAAGCAAATATTTCCAGTGGCCGCTTATGAGACACTAGATGGGGAGGGCTCTGAGTTACTGCAGACTATCCTTTTGCAGGTATCTGGTGGATCTTGCCCACATGCTCAGGATTTAACCTGAAGGAGTTTTACCTTAGGTCAGATTGGCAGAGACCATGGGTTGTTGGTTGTGGATGGGTTTTTGTTTTGTGGCCTTCCTCTGCAGCATGGGGCATGGGTCACCTGAAGGTGTAAATGGTAGTTTTCTTGTAATTTGAAGTCTTTAAGTCATGTATTGTGGATTTAGGAAACCGCCAGATATTAAGTGTCTACAAAAGTAGTTGAATAAGGTTTTGTGGCCTGCAGTGTCCAAAAGGTTGGATGAATTAGATGATCATGATGAACCCTTCTGACCTTAAAGTCCCCCATGGGTCTATCCTGGGACCAGTATTGTTAGACATATGCAGAAATGATCTAGAAAAAAAGGATAAACATTGAGATGACTGTCAAGTCACAGGACCATGGCCTATCAGGATTGTGGATTCGCTTCAAGATAGAGTCGATTAGGGATAGATAGTTGCTTTTATTAATCTCACTATGTCACTACTTTTACAGGCTTAAAACTGCCATATGGTTGCACAGCTACTGCAAAGTAATACAAATAAGCATAGGCAGAGCAATGCATATAAGAGTAATAGGCACTTGGAAATGCTTACGCCCGTTTAGTCTGAGGGAAATCCCATTCCAGTCACCTTGCACCTGGCTGCAGTGGACGTGGCTCCAGCGAGGGGGGATTCATGATGCCCTTTGAGGTAAAAGGTCTCTGATGGAACTCAATGGGCACGGAGCTTCCTACACTAGCTATGTAGGGAATAATTCCGGACACACTGGGTGCAGGTGAAAACAAGCAGAGGGATTTTTGGCTCACACAGCTGGTGGAGTACCTGTCAGGAGTTAACCTGGCGAGCACTAACTTAACCAAAACATACATTAGATTATATAGGCAGCAGATGGGCAGAGGGGAAGTGATTTGATAGGTCTAGTGGCGGAAATGAGATAAGCACATAAGCCAATAAAATATAAAGGTTATATAGGATCCCTGCCCATCGCCAATTAAGCATATTATCACTAATACAAATAATTATTCCTAACAAGCTAAATAAGCCAACATAAACAAAGGCACGTTGATGGCATTTTGTCGGCTGGAAATATAATGCATCTCCTGCGGGGGTGGTATTGCCTTGACGTGATCTTTGGGATCCAAGCTTATTTTCTAGGAACAAAGCAGACAATGAAGAACAATCCCGTGCGGTTGTTTGGTACCAGCCTTATCAAAATGAGGCCCTTTTGGAATGTGGTTGCCAGGACGACCAGGGTCAAGTTAACGGCTGTCTTTGTGCTTCCCAGGCCTGGCCTTAATTTAGGATTTGAGTTTTCAGTTCTCAGCAAGATACGATGGACTGCCTCAGTTTACCGCTACAAGCTATACTACAGTTGTTTACCGGGTGTGCGCGTACCTGGCTTAATGCCATTCTTATCACTCTTATGAGATGAGACCGAGGTCAAGCTTATTTACTGCTCATTAGTTTCCCAGCTCAAGGCATGGGTTCAAGCTGATAAAGCCCAGCTGCTGTTTGGGCTTGCAGCATCCTACACCATGCTAAGATTGGTACAGCAGGGATGGAAACTTCCATCCCAGGCCTGCTAAACTGCAGGATCCACATACGACTTTTGTGTGACACTGGCAAATTTTGCAGATGATATAAAACTACTCAAGATAATTCCAAAGAAGACTGCAAAGACTTACAAAGGGATCTCACAACAGTTGGTGACTAGGCAACAAAATGGAGGATGAAATTCAGTGTTCTTAAATGCAAAGGACTGCTCAGTGGAAAACATAATCCCAACTATACATATAAAATGATGGGATGTAAATTAGGTGAAAGATCTTGCAGTCAGGATGGATAGTACTCTGAAAATATTTACTCAATGTGCAGCAGCAATCAAAAAACCTAACAAAATATTGTGAATCGTTAGGAAAGGGATATATAATAAGACCAAAAATATCAAGCGTGTCCAACCTGCAGCCCCCCCTGCAGCACATCCAGAGCCTGAGAAAGAGCCCTGGGACCTACAAGGAACAGACTCTGAACTGTCCTTACACTCTGCAAACTTCTGGTTGTGATGTCCCCGTGCTACAGAGCAGGGATTATGTGTTCTCATTTAACCTTTCTAATTTTTTCCTTATTCTTTTCTTTTTAATCAGTTGCTGTTTAATAAATTGTATTTGCTTTGAACTGTATATAATGATCACTGGGTCAAGAAAGCATCCAGCATCCGGCGAACAGGTGATTGCTAACAGGGAGTTTTGAGAGGGAGTTCTCCAGGTGAAGGAGAAGCAGATACAGGACTCTTGAGGGAAGTGTGTTTTGTTATTGGGGCTTTCTCAGTGTGTGCAGAGCTTGTGTTTGTTTGGTGTGTGGTGGTTTGTGGGTTTTTTTTTTTTCTCCCCCCTCCTCCCCCCCCGTTTGAGTGAGGCTTTAGAGGGAGAGTTCTCCAGGTAGAGGAGAAGTAGATACAGGAGTCTTGGGAGAAGTGGGTGTTGTGCTTGGGGCTTTCTTGCTGTATGCTGAGCTTGTGTTTGTGAGTGAGGGTTGTGTGTGTTCTTTTTTGTTTATTTATTTATTTATTTATTTTCCCCTGTGTTTGAGAGTGAGGTTTTTTTTTTTTCCCCCTTCCCCCCTCCCCTTGATAGAGTTTGTGCTGTGATTGGTAGGGGCTGTGATTGGCAGGTGGAAACTGTTGGCTTCTAATTAAAGTTTGAATTGTAGAAGCCTCTGCTGATTGGCTGAGCGGCTTTATAAGGCAGTGGGCAAGCGACCAAGGAGCTTGCGAACAGGTGATTGCTAACAGGGAGTTTTGAGAGGGAGTTGGGAAGGGGAGAGGGAAGGGCGGGAGGTTCTCTTGTCTTTCTTTTTAAATCCCTTCTCCAGGACAGCAGCGATGGTTGATGATGCGTCTGCTGCTGTTGTTACCTGCACGGCGTGTGCCATGTTTGTCTTCCTCCCGGAAGAAAGAACGGATTTCATCTGCACCAAGTGCAAGCTGGTCGAGATTTTGGAAGAAAAAATTAGAGGACTGGAGGCCCAAGTGTCGACCTTACGCTTGATCAGAGAGGATGAAGACTTCCTCGATAGAAGGCAGCAATTGATCCTTCAAGCACGGCAGGCAGAGGAGCCAGTGAGGGCAGTACGCGACCAAGAGGAGAACTGGCAGCATGTAACTTCTAGAAGGGGAAAAAGGCCAGCACGGGATTCCCCCGATGCTATAGAGGTAAGCAATCGCTTTCAAGCTCTCTCCACAGGCTCTGCAGTGCTGAATGCTCTGGAAGGGACCTCACAAGGTAGAAACCAGAAGGGAGCACCATCTACTGAAAGGCATGGGATGCGTAGTCCTAGGGATGGGGGTTCCACGGCCACCACCCCCAAAAGGAAACGACGGGTGGTGGTGGTCGGGGACTCCCTCCTAAGAGGGACTGAGCCATCCCTCTGCCGTCCGGACCTGGAATCTCGAGAGGTGTGCTGCTTACCGGGAGCTCGCATTCGGGATGTCACTGAGAGGCTTAGCAAGCTGATCAAACCTTCAGATCGCTACCCCTTCCTGCTTCTCCATGTAGGAACGAATGATACGGCCAAGAATGACCTTGAGCGGGTTGCTGCGGATTATGTAGCGCTGGGAAGAAGGATCCAAGACTTTGGAGCGCAAGTGGTGTTCTCGTCCATCCTCCCTGTTGAAGGGAAAGGACTGGGCAGGGATCGTCGAATTGAGAACGTAAATGCGTGGTTGCGCAGGTGGTGTCGCAGAGAGGGCTTTGGTTTCTTCGACCATGGGACTCTGTTCCGGGCGGAAGGATTGTTAGGAAGAGATGGGATCCACCTAACGAAGAGAGGAAGGAGCATCTTCGCGGGCAGGCTTGCGAACCTAGTGAGGAGGGCTTTAAACTAGGTTCATCGGGGGACGGTGACCAAAACCCTGAGGGGAGTGGGAAAGTCGGATACCGGGAAAAAATGCATAGAGCAAGGAGCGAGAAAGGAGGACCCCAGTTTCGAATGGAGAAGATAGTGCAATCAACTGGTTACCTGAAGTGTTTGTACACTAATGCGAGAAGCCTGGGCAACAAGCAGGAAGAACTGGAGGCCCTGGCCCAGGCCAAGAAATATGATTTAATTGGGATAACAGAGACTTGGTGGGATGACTCGCATGACTGGAGCGCTGTCATGGAAGGGTATAGATTGTTCAGGAAGAATAGGCAGGGGAGAAAAGGAGGAGGAGTTGCACTATATGTAAGAGAGCACTATGATTGCTCTGAACTCCAGTATAAAGAGGGAGAAAAACTTGTTGAAAGTCTATGGGTCAGGTTTAAAGGAGCAAACAGCAGTGATGTTGTGGTTGGTGTCTGCTACAGGCCACCGAACCAGGTGGATGAGGTAGATGAGGCTTTCTTCGAACAACTGAGCGAAGCTTCCAGATCGCAGGCCCTGGTTCTCATGGGGGACTTTAATCACCCTGACATCTGTTGGGAAACCAATACGGCAGTACACAGGCAATCCAGGAAGTTTTTGGAGAATGTTGGGGATAACTTCTTGGTACAAGTGCTGAAGGATCCGACCAGGGGCCGTGCACAGCTTGACCTTCTCCTCACAAACAGGGAGGAACTAATAGGGGACGTAGAGGTGGGTGACAACCTGGGAAGCAGTGATCATGAGATGGTAGATTTCAGGATCCTGACCAAAGGAAGAAAAGAGAGTAGTAAAATACACACCTTGGACTTCAAAAAAGCAGATTTTGACTCCCTCAGAGATCTGATGGAAAGAATCCCCTGGGATGTTAACATGAAGGGGAAAGGAGTCCAGGACAGCTGGCAGTATTTTAAAGAAGCCTTATTGAAGGCACAGAAAGAAACCATCCCGACACGTAGCAAGAGAGGCAAACCTGGTAGGAGACCGGATTGGCTTACAGGGGAAATCCTTGGTGTACTTAAGCACAAAAAGGAAGCTTACAGAAAGTGGAAACTTGGACAAATGACTAGGGAGGAGCTTAAATGTATAGTTTGAGAATGCCGGGGGGTTATCAGGAAGGCGAAAGCGCAAATGGAGTTGCGACTGGCTAAGGATGTGAAGGATAACAAGAAAGGTTTCTACAGGCATGTCAACAAAAAGAAGGTGATCAGAGAGGGTGTGCAGTCCCTAATGGATGAAGGAGGTAACCTAGTGACAGAGGATGTGGGGAAAGCTGAAGTACTCAATGCTTTCTTTGCCTCTGTATTCACGGACAAGGTCGGCTCCTGGACTCCTGTGCTAAGCGACGCAAGATGGGAAGAAGATGGACAGCCCTTGGTGGGTAAAGAACAGGTTAGGAACTATTTAGAAAAACTAAACGTACACAAATCCATGGGTCCAGACTTAATGCACCCAAGGGTACTGAAGGAGTTGGCAAATGTCATTGAGGAGCCTTTGGCCATTATCTTTGAAAAGTCGTGGAGATCGGGCGAAATCCCGGATGATTGGAAAAAGGCAAATGTAGTGCCCATCTTCAAAAAAGGGAAGAAGGACGATCCAGGGAACTATAGGCCGGTCAGTCTTACCTCGGTTCCTGGAAAAATCATGGAAGGGATCCTAAAGGAATCCATTTTGAGACACTTGAATGAGAGGAAAGTGATCAGGAATAGTCAGCATGGATTCACAAAGGGCAAGTCGTGCTTGACCAATCTGATTAGCTTCTATGATGAGGTAACTGGCTCAGTGGACATGGGAAAGTCAGTGGATGTTATATACCTTGACTTTAGCAAGGCTTTTGATACGGTCTCCCACAATATTCTTGCCAGCAAGTTAAGGGAATGCGGATTGGATAAATGGACGGTAAGATGGATAGAAAGATGGCTAGAAGGCCGGGCCCAGCGGGTAGTGATCAACGGTTCGATGTCAGGATGGCAGTCGGTTTCTAGTGGAGTGCCCCAAGGTTCGGTTCTAGGACCGGTTTTGTTCAATATCTTTATTAATGACCTGGATGAGGGGATAGATTGCACCCTCAGCAAGTTTGCAGATGACACTAAGCTAGGGGGAGAGGTAGATACGCTTAAGGGCAGAGATAGGGTCCAGAGTGACTTAGACAAATTGGAGGATTGGGCCACTAGAAATCTCATGAGATTCAACAAAGACAAGTGTAGAGTCCTGCACTTGGGACGGAAGAATCCCAAGCATAGTTACAGGCTGGGGACCAACCAGTTAAGTAGTAGTTCTGCAGAAAAGGACCTGGGGGTTACAGTGGATGAGAAGCTAGATATGAGTCAACAGTGTGCCCTTGTAGCCAAGAAGGCTAATGGCATATTAGGATGCATTAAGAGGAGCATTGCCAGCAGATCCAGAGATGTCATTATTCCCCTTTATTCGGCTTTGGTGAGGCCACATCTGGAGTACTGTGTCCAGTTCTGGGCCCCCCACTACAAAAAGGATGCGGACGCATTGGAGAGGGTCCAGCGGAGGGCAACCAAAATGATTAGGGGTCTGGAGCATATGACCTACGAGGAGAGGCTGAGGGACTTGGGTCTGTTTAGTCTGCAGAAGCGAAGAGTGAGGGGGGACTTGATAGCAGCCTTCAACTTCCTGAAGGGAGGTTCCAAAGAGGATGGAGAGAGGCTGTTCTCAGTAGTGACAGATGGCAGAACAAGGAGCAATGGTCTCAAGTTGTGGTGGGAGAGGTCCAGATTGGATATTAGGAAAAACTATTTTACTAGGAGGGTAGTGAAGCATTGGAATGGGTTACCTAGGGAAGTAGTGGAGTCTCCATCCCTAGAGGTGTTTAAGTCTCGGCTTGACAAAGCCCTGGCCGGGTTGATTTAGATGGGATTGGTCCTGCCTAGAGCAGAGGGCTGGACTTGACGACCTTCTGAGGTCTCTTCCAGTTCTGATTCTATGATAAGGGGATGGTTGGATGAAATAACATGATCTTGGTAACTAATTGACCATTCATTTCCAGTTGGAAATAGGTCAATGGAGGGATGATAGGAGTTGCTATAGAACTTTCTGGGTGTCTGGCTGGTGAGTCTTGCCCACATGCTCAGGGTTTAGCTGATCGCCATATTTGGGGTCAGGAAGGAATTTTCCTCCAGGGTAGATTGGCAGAGGCCCTGGAGGTTTTTCGCCTTCCTCTGTAGCACTGGGCACAGATCACAGCTGAAGGACTCTCTGCATGTTGGGGCCTTCAAAGTATTGGAAGGCTTCAATATCTGAGACATAGGTGAGAGGATTATTCTAAGAGGGGTGGGTGAGATTCTGTGGCCTGCACTGTGCAGGGGGTCAGACTAGATGATCATAATGGTCCCTTCTGACCTTAAAGTCTATGAGTCTATGAGCATGAAGAGAGCACCCCGGAGTGGGGAAACCCTAGCCCCTGCTCCAAGTGACTTATAAGGTCGGGGATTAAGCCCCAGAAAACCTAGGCCCAGCCTTGTTGGGATTTCGAGGACTCTGCTACTCAGGAGAGTGGAAGGGGAGCCCTCAGGATCAGGGTAAAAGAGGCCTTTGCGTAAAAGAAGTGAAAGCGGGGACTCAGATCCTTTCGCTGGTCTGTTTCACCGGGGTGCTATAGAAGTCGGGAAAGTTCCCCACAATAGCAGGACCATTCTCCTGCTTACATATAACCTGTACCTGAGGTTCAGGCTGTGGTAGAGAATCAGAGAACTGTTAGTTCGATGATTGTCTTCATTTTTCCCACTGTCCTAGGCAGTTGTGTGGAAGTGGGGACCATTTTTTACTCCATGATTAGACACAGCCAGTTGAACCCCTGTTCATTCTCCCTGGGATTCCCTCAGCCTGGTGGGCAAGCTGGTAATAGAGTAGCCGCAAACCCTCTGCTTTCTTGCTAGAGATGTAGCAAATGGCCATAGAGGGAGCTCCTGAGCTGCTGCAGTAAATAAGGTATAGCAGCTGCTTATGGGCACCTCTGGATCACATCAGGGCTGCTATTTGGACTGCATCAGAGGTGACAGGAGGCAGCTGGAGAGGGAGTCCTCTCCATAATAAAAGGCCAGGTTAAAATACTGTGTTTTTTAAATCACAGGATGTGGCCTGAGGAATGCACTTTAAATGAGTCAAATATATTTTTCTTCTTGACATGGCTCCCTCAAACAGAGAGTTTGATGAAAAATGTAATGGTTTTAAAGAATGACACCTCAGATCAATGTAATACAGCAGATGGCAGTCTTTCTTGCTTAGGCCTGGAAATTATAACAGCAGATATTGCAAATAGATGCAGCTGGGAAATACATAAGGAACAAGGAATGGGAAGTAATCATTTCCCTATGCTTATTACTTATCAAGGGCAAGGTAAGGTTGAAAGTGATGAAAGATTACCCATCTGGAATGTTAAGAAAGCTAATTGGTAGCTATTTGCAGTATAATAAATGAATAATAGCAGCAGCCATTCTAGGCATACCTAAGATATTGAAGTAACTGTCAAAGAACTCACGTCCATGGTGGTGCAAAATGGCAGTTAAAGAAAGGAACAAAGCCAGTTAAAAAAGAAAACATGCAATTAATACACAGTATCTGATAAAGTGTAAAAGGCAAGAGCACAAAGGAATTATGGTATCAGAGAGAGCTGGAAGAAGTACTGTGAGCAAATAAATAAAGATATATATGGGCAAATTAGAGTAACGAAGGGAATTCAGAACAAGAGGGGTCACATTTCACACCTAGTTGGGGCTAATAAAATTGTTAGACGTTCTGATAATGAGAGAGCAGAAGTTTTAGAAACTTTCCAAGGGGTGAGTAAAAATGAAAATCAAAGGACAATTTTCCATATGAATAAAATACAGTTAATTGAAAAGAATCATGAAAAATGTGGTCATTATTTCCATTTAATGAATGGGTTTGTTTATGGGAACTCGAGAAAAACTATTGGTATCAGCAAGTATACATCCCCAAGTAAAGATAGTGTATGCAATATAGTGCTCAAATATCTCTCTGAAAGCAATTTGATGGTGTTCTTGTAATTATATAATTATTATAGCCTGCTCATAAGAAGCCAGACCAGTTATACCCGGTGATCTCCATAGACCAGAGTCAAAAATCAGCAGGGTCAGGATACTGGAAGGTCAGAAGAAGACGACAAATTAGAGGTCAGAACCACTATTTGGGAACCAGAGTTAGGCTGAGTCGTGATAATAGTGTCAGAGGCAAGAGAAAAACTGGGAATGAGGAATCACAAGTCAGATGCCAAGAGTCAAGCCAGGTCAGTATTCCAGGAAATCAAGCTACAGGAACAGAAAACACAAGACATAGTCCAGAACACGCTCCCGTTTCTCTTGTTGGTTTAAGTAAGTCCAGTGGATCAGCCAGCTGCTCTGGGATTCTATCAATTGGATTTCAGGGGCATAACCTCACTCTGGGGCTGGAAATTCAATCAGTTTCACAGTTAAATGCTCCACAGCTACTGGTCCCCTAGGCTGGCAGCGGTGGCCAGGAGTTTAACCAATAAGGTTAACCGATAAAACTTATACGTCCCTAGTATGGACTGAAAATCGTCAAATTGCATGTCTTCATCTTCCCCTCTGACCCCAGTATTTCTTTGCAAAAATTTGTGTGTGAACATAAGAATGGCCATACTGGGTCGGACCAAAGGTTCATCTAGCCCAATATCCTGTCTTTTGTCAGTGGCCAATGCCAGATGCCTCCGAGGGAGTGAACACAAAAGGGAATCTTCAAGCAATCCCTCTCCCATCACCTATTCCCAACTTCTGACAGAGGCTAGGGTCACTGTTCCTACCCATCCTGGCTATTAGCCATTGATGTACCTAACCTCCATGAATTTATCTAGCTTTCTTTTGAACCCTGTTCAAATTTTAGCCTTCACCACATCCTCTGGTAAGGAGTTCCACAGGTTGACACTGCACTGAGTAAAGACAAACTTCCTTTTATTTGTTTTAAACCTGCTGCCTATTAATTTCATTTGGTGACCCCAAGTTCTTATATTATGGGAAGAAGTACATAACTTTTCCTTGTTCATTTTTTCCATACTAGTCATGATTTTATAGATCTCTATCATATCCCCCTTAGTCTTCTCTTCTCTAAGCTGAAAAGTCCCAGTCTTTTTAATCTCTTTTCATATGGGATCCATTCCAAATCCCCTACTCATTTTTGTTGCCTTTTTCTGAACATTTTCCGGTGCCAATATATCTTTTTTGAGATGAAGCGACCAAAACTGTACACAGTATTCAAGGTGTGGGTGCACCATGGTTTTATATAGAAGCAATAAGATGTTCTCTATTCATTTTTAAATTATTCCTAACATTCTGTTTGCTTTTTTGACTGCCTCTGCACATTGAGAACTATCCACAATGACACCGAGATCTCTCTTTGAAGTAGTTATAGCTAAATTAGTCCCCATCATATTGTATCTATAGTTGGGATTATTTTTTTCCAATGTACATTATTTTACATTTACCAACAATAAATTTCATTTGCCATTTTGTTGCCCAATCACTTAGTTTGGTAAGATCTTTTTGAAGCTCTTCACAGTCTGCTTTGGTCTTAACTATCTTGAGCAGTTTAGTATCATCAGCAAATTTTGCTACCTCACTGTTTACCCCTTTCTCTGGATCATTTATAAATACATTGAATAGGATTGGTCCCAGGACGGACCTTTGGGGGACACCGCTAGTTACCTCTCTTCATTCTGAAAACTTACCATTTATTCCTGCCCTTTGTTTCCTGTCTTTTAACCAGTTATCAATCCATGAGAGCACCTTCCCTCTTATCCCATGATAACTAACTTTACTTAAGAGCCTTTGGTGAGGAACCTAGTCAAAAGCTTTCTTGAAATCTAAGTACACTATATCAACTAGATCCCCCTTGTACACACGTTAGCTGATCCCCTCAAAGAACTAGATTAGTAAGGCATGATTTCCCTTTACAGAAACTTTGTTGACTTTTCCCAACAGATTATGTTTATCTATGTATCTGACAATTTTATTCTTTACTATAGTTTCAACTAATTTTCCTGATATTAACGTTATTGCCAGGATCACCTCTAGAGCCTTTTAAAAATATTGGTATCACATTAGCTATCTTCCAGTCATTGGGTTCATAAACTGATTCAAAGGATAAGTTACCAATCACAATTAATAGTTCTGAAATTTCCTATTTGAGTTCTTTCAGAACTCTTGGGTGAATGTCATCTTCTCCTCATGACTTGTTATTATTAAATTTATCAGTTTGTTCCAAAACCTCCTCTAATGACACTGCAATCTGGGACAATGGCTCAGGTTTGGGAATCTCCCCAGCCATGAAGACATACGTATGCATATGTTTAGGAGTTTTGAAGAGTATGTTATTGTAAAAATATATCTTTATAATAGTTCAGAGCGAAGTTTCAAGTCATTTGGTGACACTTAAGAGAGCTGCTGATTTGTGTGCCTTGTATACTATTCTAGTCTACAGTGTGAAGCTGATGAAGAAGGAGGTTCAAAAGTGATGGCTAGGAGTACTAAATATAGGGACTGTACAAACTTTTTTTGATGAAGAGGTAGAGAGTTTGCTTTATGCCTATTTTGTTATTGTCTACAGTAGTAATTTAGCAGATTTCTAGTGATAGCCATTGTTTTAAGCATCATTTACTGCTAATCTCATTTTTAAAAAATAAATTCCATTGTGGTCTTCAGAAATCAGTTTTTCAGGGTAAATATCCAATGTCTCTCACCTCTTTGTTGGCAATTAGTGTAAGAGGCTGGAAAACCAGCATCCCATTTAATTTATTGGGCTTGATTCTGATCTCAGCTTTGTGGCATGTGTTAACATGTCTCAGGAGATTATATTTCTGTATACATATATGCTGTGGGTCTGAGATTAGAGTTGGTCCCTTTTTAATTCAATCTAAATGCAGTTGCTGAAAGTAAATATATTTCAATCCTGTTGTTATATTGTGCTCAAGTGATTTATGGAAGTCTGAATGTGGTGAAGAAAGGTAGAATATTATCTCATTTTGTTAATGTGATTTTATGTGTATGAACTCTTTAGCTTCTTAATTGCTTATTTTTGCTCGTCTTAAACAGCATTTCCAGAAGCTTGAAAGTTGATTCATCCTTTTAATGCAGTAACCCATATCACTATGCACTCGTAAGGGTTACTAAGACCTACATTGATTGCTCTTTTCTGCAAGCTCTTCTTTGAGACAACTGAGATTTTAATTCTAATGTAATACCTTTTCTGTTGATTCACTGTAGACTGCTGCAAATTGTTTTCTACCTGATAGTGAGAACATAACATCCAATTAATTCATGGAGGAGTAATTTTTGCACCTGAGAATGCAAAGTCTCCTGAGTCACATTCATGAAGGAAAATCACTTCCTCCAATAGCCCCTCCCAACATTCCGTTCCGTTTCATAAAAATGAATCACTAAGGTCCTGCCTAATAACAAGAGGCTTTACACAAGATGCTATACACACTTTTTTTTACAGTACAGTCTTAAATTGATACCAGCTCAGCATACATTTAAGATATCTGTTATTTGTCAAAACCTTTCAGGATGAAGAGATTCTGTAAATACAAAATTATGATAACGATGATGATTTAAGATTGCCTACATGCAAAGGAAATGACAAGAATATAGTGGATTATATCAGTGTGTCTCTCCCCTGTGATTCACTTACTCCACAACTAGCTCTAGATCAGTGCATTAAAGCCTTCCACCCTCATGTCTCTACCATTCTGCCTAATCCCTTTTACAGTAGTATGGTGGCAGGCATCATAGAGGAAGTGCTTAAGATGTTGAGCTGCGGTAACTTCCTTGCTTAGCCCCAGAGAAGAGACTGAGGTTTCAACCTCCAGACAGGAAATTAACTTTTTCCATCCCACCTCAAATCCTAATTGTGGGACATAGCCTCTCCCATGCTGAATCCCTAGAGTATGATCTTTTATTTTGACTAGAGATGTTAAAATGAGTTTAAGCAATTGTGTAACCGTTGAATAATTTCAGTGGTTACATGGTTACATGCTGGGGGCAGACGTCTCCCCAGAGGCAATGTGCATGGGGAGCAGCCTTTTAAGCCTGTTCCCCACACATATCTGCTCCCATCTGCCTGGCATCTCCCTAGGAGCTGGTGAATTCAGGGAGCCTGCATGTGACCATGAATGTTAACCAGGGAGCCTAGGCTCATCTGTTAACCATGTACACGGTTACACGTTCACATCCCCATTTCTGACCAATATATAAATAGTAGTGTTTGTAAATTGTTATTGGAAGATGTTCTCTATTTCTGGAAAGTAGCAGAAGAATTCCTCCTTGGTTCTTGTCGGAGGATCTTTCTAGGGGGATGTTCATCTTCCTTTCTAGATCATTATTTCTTCAGAGGAGGAAAAAGATTACAAACTGATGGTTTATGTATTAATTTTCCTGGCTGGCAAGAATAGAGCTATGAGTCAGCTCTTGATATTCTTGCATCACAGCTACTAAGAATTCATCCCCTGCTGAGGAGTAATATGTGAACCAGAAAAAGCCCTTGGCCCCCATTAAAACAGTCTAATTGCTAAAGCACCATGAATTTCCATGCACTGTCATATATGTATGTGTATATACATGCATATTTTGCAATATGCATGCATATGCAATATATATGCATATTTTGAAATTGCTTCATATTAATCTGCATCAGCCCCAGCTTTCTAGTAAAGTGCTCTTATTTAAAATATTGTATATTTTTATATATATTCTAAAACCAGAAATGAATGTTCCCATTACCTTGTAGATCCTTAATGAGGATTGGCACACCTGTCTTTGCTGCATAGCAACAAGTCATAATTAACTGCTTTTTTGTGACAGGTGTGTTGATGTTAGGAGTAGGAGTGGTTGGTATTTGAGAACTGACACCTTATTTATAGACACTGAAGAAAGAAAGGGAGAAAAATCTTTATAGTAATAAAGTTGGAAAATATCCATTAATGATGTGGATCTTCGAGGCAATGTTTGAGAATAATCATGGCATTTTATTTATGATTATTTTGAGTTACCAGATTAGAAATATCTAGCATCTTATTTAGGGAGGAGAATAAATGGCCTGTGTGGCCTCCTGAGTCTTTTCTATCTCTAATTGCTGTGAGCCTTTGGAAAGACATACAGCAACACTGATGGGAATAACAAATGCTTACTTTTTTTTATGGAAATGGTTCATGGCATGTGGCAGGCTAGAGTGTATTTTTTTTATTTTGTTTTGGGGTTCTACAAATCTGTCTTCCCCCCCCCCCCCCCCCCCAGCTGATAAATGCAGGAATTGTCAATACAGATCTTCTGAATATTTAATGTAGTTTGTGAAGATCTTACAGTATAGAAAGAAACAAATGGAAAAAGATAAAATAGCACCTTATACAGACACTTACCAAAGTATAGTGTAAATATATTTATGTGAAATAGTCGGATAAACAATGTTATAAGATTGTCATTTATTGAATTGCACATTTTTCCTTTCAGTCAAGGAGTATTGCAAAGTAATATTTCCATATGAAGCACAGAATGAAGATGAACTGACAATCAAAGAAGGCGATATCGTCATACTTATCAATAAGGTAAAGATAGCATTATCCCTTCATAAACCAGAATACAGCTTTCAAAAATATGTATCAGTACAGCAGTGTAGTTTGCTGTATGTCTGTATTGAGTAGATTGCTGATGGGTTTGTTTTGGTTAGCATTGGTTTGACTTTTTATCGTGGTTGGGTTGGGGTTTCATTTCTTTTTCTCTTTGTGAATATGTGCTTTTTAAAAAATGACAAGCATTTGTTAATTACATTTAAAAACAAAAACAAGCAAAAACCCCAACTAGCCCAAAGATAATGGGTCATAATGTTTTTACACACAGTCAAACTGGTTGACTTTAATATGATTAAACACATGAAATGAACAGGCCAAGGAGAACCATTTTTCTCTCTCCTCCTTATGAGACACTTTTAGATACCTGAAAACCGCTACCATGTCCCCTCTCAGTCTTCTCCTTTCCAAACTAAACAAGCCCAATTATTTCAGTCTTCCCTCATGTTCTCTAGACCTTTTATCGTTCTTGTTGCTCTTTTCTGGACCTTCTCCAATTTCTCCATCTTTCTTGAAATGTGGTGCCCATAAGTGGACACAATACTCCAATTGAGACCTAATCAGCGACTTCTCGTGTCTTGCTCAAAACACTCCTGTTAATGCATCTCAGAATCATGTTTGCTTTTTTTGCAACAGCATCACACTGTTGGCTCATATTTAGTTTGTGGTCTACTATGACTCCTAGATCCCTTTCTGGAGTACTCCTTCCCATTCAGTCACTTCCCATGCTGCATGTGTGAAACTGATTGTTCCTTCCTAAGTGGAGTATTTTGCATTTGTTGCAGTTTATTATCAATTTGCAATCAATATTAATTGGGAGAAATGAAATTTGTTTTGTTCCATTTAGACTAAAGTTAGTAAACATGAGTCACCGCTTTACTTGAACCATCACTTTTTCTTGAATTTGATTGTTTATTGTTCCATTTGCTTTATAACAGCTCTTCCCTAAGCCACATAAAGGTGATGCCACCCTGACTCCCTCAGTTCCTTTTTACTACCCCATGGCCTTAGAGCCTGAGCTCTGTGTGGTGTCTTCCCCTCAGACTTTCGTCTCAGTTTTTGAGAACTCTTCATTGCATATTGTAGAGGTGATACATTTAGATTTAGTTTAGTGTTAGCTACAGTAGTTGGCTGCCCTTTGCAATGTCCTTAGCAGAGGTCAAGCATTTTCCATTGTTCCCCCTACTAGCCCAGTTATAGCTGTCCTGGTTCCCATCTCTGTCCCCTTGCTATCCCCATGTGGTCGTTCTGCAGTATAACTGTCCCTCCTGCCAGACCCATTCCTTTCCATTTTATGAGAAACAATCTAATTCCAGGCACACACCATTGTCCTGGTACAACCAGACCCTGACCTTGCTTTAAATTAGGATAAAAGGAAGCTGCATACCAAATGTGGTGATCTTTGCTCTTACAATTTAGGAAGAGTTCTTGACTAAATGGACTCACAGAGACCGATGCACATTTCTAAAATATATAGTAAGATTGCAGTGTTATTTTTACCTTTCAACTCTTCAGCAACAAAAGTCAGACTTTTTTAGCAATCTAACTGGACTCTGAAATGGTATCTATTCAGAAGATAGAGCTTGTTTTATACTAAAAGAGAACATATTTCTTCAAAAATACCACATTTTAAATGCATGCTGTGATTTACTGGAATGCCTTCAACAGGCGCGCTGAGGGGTGGATGATAGACAGTGTTTCCAGTCTCAAGAAGCTATAAGAACTGTCTTTAAGAACTACCTTTTATCTTGCTAATAATTCCAGAATTCTCAACTTCCTGTAAAAGTTTACACTGATAGTCACGTAATGAAGCCATACTACGTATTCCTGATTGGCCAGGAAGACACTGGCTTCCAGAGCAGAAAAAAATAATCTTGTAATTAAAGGATCCGTCAACTTTTTTTTTCCTTTAAAAAAAAAAAAAATCTTTCCAGACATTTTCCCTAATAATTCAACTTTTCTCTTCTCTGATAGATATATAGTGGATATGGGACAAATATGGATTCTTTAAAAAAAAAGTTTGATCTAATATAGCAATTTAAGAAACTTCAAGTCAACCAGAAAAAAATAGCCTATTTTGTATTTAATTTTCTCTCAAAATAGTAACTGCTAAAATACCTTTTTATTTGCAATAAATGTTCACTCACAAATTCTGGGTTTCAGTCATTTGAGCATGTGCAATGACCATGTCAGCCTTGTATACAGACACTGAAATCAACAAGTGAGTGAGCATCACATAACATTATTTCATGCAAGAATTTAAGAGCCATAGTCTTTAAAGAATAACATTAGTTGTCTTACTGAGTTCTAAAGGCCCTTACAAAATTTCCTTTGGGACTCTGAGTATTCCCACGGCTACACTGCTTCTTTTTGTGCAAAAACCCCTTGCGCAAAAAGAATTGGCAGAAAATACGCTAATAGCATTGTGACTCATGCTAATTAGTCTCTCATTAGCATATTTTCTGCTGCAAAAACTTGCAGTGTAGTCAAAGCCCTTATGTTATAACTGAAGTGTCAGCACCTTTTATGATGGTGATTTTAGGTGTTTGCAAAATCAGGCCCTTAGAAAATGACTATGGAAGAAGCATGGTTGTTTAACCACAGTACCTTATGCATTATCTATATTTAGGAAAAAAGGAATGAGCTCACAGAATAAGTTCCTTTTCTAAAATAATTTGATTTACTGAGAAGGTTGTTAGAAGAATAAACTGTTAGTAACTGTCTATCAGTTGTCTTTCTTTTTTTTTTCCTTTCAGTTATTGTGGTGATTATACGTGCCCTCGATTTTATTTTTTACACTTGGATTATTTCCATATCTTGTGACTTTCCATTGACTGGTTTGACTAAAAATAAAGCACCAAACTAGGTCTTCGTTGAGATGGGGGTTGATGAAATATTCATGTAACCAAATGCAACTGAAGTTGTACTGCTGTGATCAGAAGTGTTAGTGAAACAGTCATTTTCTGAATGACTGGAGTAAATGTTCAAGACTGAATTAATTGTAGGTGATGAAATAAATGACACTTCTTTTTCTTTCTTGCCTACATATGAATAAAAGTTATTTGTTAAACATGCATGAAAATGAAGTTCGTGCATCTTTGACTCCTTGCTCCCTTGTTCTTATCCTTCTGTTCCTATCCTACTAAGTTCAGCTTTCATTGACTTCAGTATACTACTGGGCTAGACCAGTGTCTTGCAATTAAAAGGTCATATTGTTGTTGGATAGGCAAGAATGTGAATTTTGGCAAGCAAAAGTGCTGGCCACAGCTGTGACAGTGAGTTGCCAAGTTGTCACATGAGTACAGTGGTTACAATTTGCATCTTTTAATTCTGGCTGTTATCAGAACCACCTCACGTTTGTTGGCTAATCTGGTTTTATTTGGAATATGGACATTAAATGTGCAGGTTCAATGAGATGTATTTATTTCCCTGTGGTAGTTTTTCTGCTGAGTGAACATTGCAAGTGAATCTCTACACAGAATTATTTTGTTCAGTAAACATGATAATTTTTGCTGCATGTGCAATATTTCATCAAAGCATGTCAAATTTGCTACCGATTACCTAAATTCTGATTCTACTGATTACTTAAATTCATAGTTTAAGGCCAGAAGGGACTGTTAGATACACCTAGTCTGATTTTCTGCAAATTACATTTCACTCAGGTACCCCTGTAGTTCACCCAGTAACTTGTGTTTCACTAAACCCTAACTTGTATATGACTACTGCATATCTTCCAGAAAGGCATCCGGTTTTGATTTCACGATATCGGGAGATGGAAATTCTACCATTTCCCTTGGTAATTCATTCTAATGCGTCACGGGGTATGAAAACTCCATCTTGTTGTAGGGTTGTGATATCACCGCGACTACTATCAGATGATCTTTTAGATAAAGGCAGCACAGCTCAATGGTGAGGGTCAAGATGACTGGCTTTGGATTAGAGGCAGTGTGGCCTAGAGGCCAGGAGGCAGAGCAGTTTCCCTTGGGTTTGGGCCATGTGGCCCAGAGACCCGGGACAATAAAGAGTGGGTACCAGCCCAGGGCCCTATCTGATACGTGTATGGTCACCACTCTGCCAGTGAGGATCCTACCACAACATACTGACTTTCCTTGGGTAGGAAATATCACTCATCTATCCTCCCTGGGCCACTTCCTACCACGAGTCCTGAACATGGGGTCGATTTGTCATCAGAGTCTCCGAGCTCCTTTGCACAGGTAGCTTGTTGGGGCACTGATTCCTGTCTGCTGGCTGTAGGCAACTGGTCTCATGCCTGGACTTCAGAATCTCTGGTTCATGTAGTAGTGGCTGAACTGTATATTGGGCTGTCAAGTATCAGAGGGGTAGCCGTGTTAGTCTGAATCTGCAAAAGCGGCGAGGAGTCCTGTGGCACCTTATAGACTAACTGAAGTGTAGGAGCATAAGCTTTCGTGGGCAAAGACAAACTTCGTCAGATGCATGTAGTGGAAATTTCTACTACATGCATCTGACAAAGTGGGTCTTTGCCCACGAAAGCTTATGCTCCTACACTTCAGTTAGTCTATAAGGTGCCACAGGACTCCTCGCCGATATTGGGCTGGAGTCTCTACCGAGCATTCTTCCTCCCAGACAGACAGTCCAAAATAAGCTGGACCCAGGACTGTCCTTACAATTTATGAGTCACTACACCAGTTACCTGAAGTGGATTCTCCTCCCTGCAACCAGTTTTACAGTGGCTTGGGGTTTCCCTTGCCCTCCCCCTCCCCCTTCCACTGTGTGGCTTCTGTTGGGGCTTGGGACTTCCCTGTGTTGGTCACGGAGCCGCAGAGATTGACGATTCCCCTCTTCCCCCACCTGGCAGGAGGGAGTCCTGAGGTCAGAGGATAGCCAGCCGATAGGAGGGCAGGGAGAAGACAGGCCTACTGCCCTAATTGGCCTGGGTGCGGGGGAGCGGTAGAACCTCTGTGGGCTAGATCAACTCACCTGGTGGGCCAGATCTGGCTCACAGAGACCCTTTTGCCCAACCCTGGACTAGATGATTGTGAGATATTTTTCTTCTACCTTCCCAGGTGGTGAGTTTGCCAGTCGGTGTAAGCTCTTGCTAATTTTTAACTGAGGTAGTTTTTAAGAATCCTAGCTTATTTACTGAATTAGAGTAATTGTAGCTCCTCTTTTGTAAAGATCTTTAACAAATAGTTATATAT
This sequence comes from Pelodiscus sinensis, assembly GCF_049634645.1. Classification (NCBI taxonomy): domain Eukaryota; kingdom Metazoa; phylum Chordata; order Testudines; family Trionychidae; genus Pelodiscus; species Pelodiscus sinensis. The sequence goes on from NC_134711.1 coordinate 208,670,533, forward strand.
TGCCTTAAGAAGTTCTCAATCCCAATAACTAAGTTTTATGACTAATGATAGGTTGAGCCCTTTGAATGCAAGTCTCGGATATCACAAGATGGATGCAATATAAAAATCTAGATGGATTTTTTTACTCATATTTTTATATAGTTGCACAAGTATTTATTAAGATTCTAGAATCAAATATTTTGAAATACAGTTGTATATTTTACTTTCTAAATTTAAAATGCAAATAAGATTGAGGATAAAATGGTCTCCTTATGTATGAAGCAGTGACTTCACCTGGAATAGATGCAGTGAACTGCAGATTCAGAGTTTTGCTTGTCATTTGACTCTTATTATATCTTCAATCCTCAAATTAAGAGGTCTTTTAAAAATATATACTTACTGAAAATTTCTGGAAAAGTGTTAACACAATTGGTCTAAGGCTAATATTTTGAAATCTCAAATGTATTGTTTTTGCTTTTATAAAGTATGGAATTGGTTATCAGTTATGGGGAAAATGCGAGAGAGAGAGAGACCTACAATTATGGTAGTAATATTTTAATATATCGCTACCAGAATATGTCTGACACAGGAAAGCTCTCTCTACTAGAAATGTAAAGCACATTCATGACTCTTCCTAATCATGTGGTTTTGCCAACTCAACATCTTTTTTTTATATATTTGCATTACAAAAGCAGAAGGAAAACAGACATTTGTAGCATATAATTGCCAAAAGCAGGAAAATATTTTGTGAGAGCCCTTCTTCAGGGAATAAGGCATTATATTGAAGATTTCTGTAATTACTTTCAGAATCTCTAGGTTACTACTATTCCGGGATTTTATTTTCCAAAGACTCTAGTGGTTTACTATGTCTCACTCCCATTAGTTTGATTAATGTATATTTTGGCTTGCTAATTATCTGTATGCTTTATTTATAAAATGTCAGGTTTAAATAAATGTTGTATAGGCTACATTTTTCCAAAAGTGTTGACAGTCTGTGAAAGCTCATCTATTTGTATGGAGAAAAAGTCCTTGTATTGGAGTACAGGCAGTCCCCGGGTTACGTGCAAGATAGGCACTGTAGGTTTGTTCTTAAGTTGAATTTGTATGTAAGTTGGAACTGGTACATATTGTACCCGAGGTGTCCCCGATTCAGCCGCTGCTGAAATTGACCAGCGGCTGACTACAGGAAGACCGAGGCAGAGCTGCTTTGCCCCGGGCTTCCTGGAATCAGCCGCTGATCAGTTTCAGCAGCAGCTGACTTCGGGACACCTGTGGTAGAGCAGGACCAACCCGGCAGCACCCCAGCTGCTCTGTCCCAGGCGTCCAGATTCAGCCGCTGTTGAAACTGACCAGCAGTGGCTGAATCGGACACGCCTGGGGCAGAGCAGCTGGAGTGCTGCTGGGTTGGTCTGGTAGCGCCGACCCTTGGCATGGTGGGACCAACCCGGCAGCACCCAAGCTGCTCTTGGGGACGCCTGGGGCAGAGCAGCTGGGGTGCTGCAGGTTGGTCCCGCAGCGCTGCTCCTCGGCGCTACTGGACCAACCCGGCAGCCCCCCAGCTGCTCTGCCCCAGATGTCCCCAAGTCAGCTGCTTCTGAAACTGACCAGCGGCTGATTACAGGAAGCCCGGGGCAGAGCAGCTCTGCCTCGGGCTTCCTGTAGTCAGCTGCTGGTCAGTTTCAGCAGCGGCTGACTTGGGGACGCCTGGGGCAGAGCAGCTGGGGGGCTGCCGGGTTGGTCCAGAAGCGCCGCACCTCGGCGCTGTGGGACCAACCCGGCAGCCCCCCAGCTGCTCTACCCCAGGCGTCCTGATTCAGCCGCTGCTGAAACTGACCAGCGGCGAGAAAAGCCTGGTCTGCTGGAGGGTGGGGGGGGGGGGCGCACTAGCTGCGCCCCCACCCCCGCCAGCAGTCCAGGCTTTTCTCGCCTCGGAGGACGGGGGCCGCGGGACCGCCCAGACGTGCTGCGGTCCCACCGCCCGCGTCCTCCGCGGCTTTGCTCCGCGTCTCCCTGGTCTGCTGGGGGACCTCCCCCAGCAGACCAGGGAGACGCGGGTAGCGGGACCGCCGCGGCGTGTCTCGGCAGTCTGCTGGGGGGGGGGGGGGACAGCTAGTTCGCGGTTCCCTCACTTAAGTAGGGATCCGACATAAGTCGGATCCACATAACCTGGGGACTGCCTGTATTCAGAGAACTCACTTGCCCATATAAAACCCCAGCATGTTAACATACATTCAGCGGCTACTTCTCAGCTGACTTGCTGTGATCCATTGGTCTCAACAGTGATCTACAGGATAGTTGTAACTGTCCATTTGCCAGTCACTCTGTGACAAACAACTTTTTGGAAAATCCTAATAAGCTGTAACTAATAGTTGATGTCTTAACTAGAGCCTCATACTTAATTGTATTAAGATGTAATTGTACATTTAAAAGGTCACTATTTACACTTACCTGCCAGCTCAAAAATACAAGAATCATGTCATAATGCAAAATGATCTGCACAAACTGGAGAAATGGGCTGAGATAAATAGCATGAAGTTTAATAAGGACAAATGCAAAGTACTCCACTTAAGAAGGAACAGTTTCACACACACAGAATGGTAAGTGACTGTCTAGAAAGGAGTACTCCAGAAAGGGATCTAGGGGTCATAGTGGACTACAAGCTAAATATGAGCCAACAGTGTGATGCTGTTGCAAAAAAAGCAAACATGATTATGGGATGCATTAACAGGAGTGTTGTGAGCAAGACACAAGAAGTCATTCTTCAGCTCTACTGTGCGCTGATTAGGTCTCAGTTGGAGTTTTGTGTCCCGTTATGGGCTCCACATTTCAAGAAAGATGTGGAGAAATTGGAGAAGGTCCAGAGAAGAGCAACAAGAACAATTAAAGGTCTAGAGAACATGACCTATGAAGGAAGACTGAAAGAACTGGGCTTGTTTAGTTTAGAAAAGAGAAGACTGAGAGGGGACATGATAGCGGTTTTTGGGTATCTAAAAGGGTGTCACAAGGAGGAGGGAGAAAATTGTTGTTCTTATGCTCTGATAATATGACAAGAAGCAATGGGCTTAAACTGCAGTAAGGGAGGTTTAGTTTGGACATTAGGAAAATCTTCCTAACTGTCAGGGTGGTTAAACACTGGAATAAGTTACCTAGGGAGGTTGTGGAATCTCCATCTCTGGAGATATTTGAGAGCAGGTTAGATAGACATCTATCAGGGATGGTCTAGAGACGGTACTGGGTTCTGTCGTGCGGGCAGGGGACTGGACTCGATGAGCTCTTGAGCTCTCTTCCAGTTCTAGTGTTCTATGATTCTATGCTGAGCAAAAGAACACTTTTTGTAAATTGCATAGGTGTAGCTCTATACCTCTGTTGATACATGATATTGCTTTCCATATATAATATGAATGACAAAGAATAGATATAATGGCACTGTAGCTTGTTTGCGGATCCCCAACTATTTCTCCCAGTCTTTATTTATTACAAGTAAAAACCCTGCCCTTACTCTGGTAGATCTTTAAATCACTAGTAGAGGGCAAACCCAAGAGGAGCAGCATCTGCCTGAAGTATATAGGCTGCTGCTTATTCCAGCTGTAGTGCCTCTCAAGCATCTTGCTGCTGTGGAGAAGAAATCAAAAAGCACCACCTATTGCTAAAATAAATGGAAAATGTGACCAGAAGTAAAGTGGAACAGGCAGAAGCAACTGGGCTAAAGTGGAAAGCTGAAGATGGTAGAGCTGCTTCTGTTCTTTTCCCATCAGTCTTTTGACCTGCCCCCAAGAGATGTTCAAAAGCATAAATCAAGCCCCAAAAAGCCATGAGTGGCTTTATAATAATAATATATAAATAATAAATTTAAGATTCTTTTTGTTTTATTTCTGGTTTTTGAGCCTTTGGGGTACATTTAAGTCATGTTGTTAACCTTTTCTCCACAATGGTGAAGACTAGACAAATATTTTTCAAGGAAACTGAGATTCTCCTGCAGTCACTTTTATCTGTACATTCAGGCATTAATGAAAATACAAAATATCACAAGGCTTTCAGTAACAATCACAAGAAGTGGGCAACATGGGAACAGCCACTGGCTTTTCTTCCCAACCCCGTAATGAGAAAGGGGTGCTTGCCACTTTCCAAGTGTGTGGGGAAAAGGGCAGCTGGGGTTCTCTCCTAAAATGCAAATCAAAAAGATGTCAGAAGGTATGCAGAAGTGACTACAGTTGTTGCTACAATCTCTACAAGGGTAATAGAAAGGAGGTAGATTTGTGTTTACACAGCTTCATTGCTAGCTAGACATCTTCAGTCCTGTTGCTCTTGATCTTCCTGAACCACTTCAGGTTTTCTAAGATATTGCTTAAGCCTTAGGATCTGGCCCTCTGTTACCAGATACAGGCTGCCAGGATCAGACAGCTGATGCCATTGGAAGCAGCAGCCATAGCTGCTTGTCTTCAGGCATATGTTGCCATTTTAAATTCTTCTGCTGCTACCCCTTGCTTTGCTCCCAAAGCATGAAATTAGGTGGTGGCATGGGTTGGGTAGGGTGGCTGGATGTAAAAGGAAAACAAAGGGCTAAATTACTACTGCTTGTCATTAAAGTGATTAATAATGGTCACTTAAACAGCATGATGCTCCCTTTTCAAACGTTTTAAGTGAAAAATAAAATAGAGTAGCACTTGCAATAAAACTCAGTTCGGTTTACCTCTTTTATCATATTTTTTTTTAAAAAAAGCCTAGACTTGAATATTGTAATTTTTTATTAAGTAGAGAATTAGGAAAATCGGTGTTGTGAGTTTATATGAACTTGAACTAGAAATACGCTTTTCCATTAACAAAGAAAATAGTGGTTGCCTTGTTGACCCTTTTAGCTGGTTCAGAGTCTAGAGTGCCTCTCAGAAGCACTTGTGTGATAAAAATAAATTCCTTTGTGACATCTTGACATTATTTGCATATGCATTACATTATATAAAATAAAAACTAACGTTGTTAGAATATATTACATTATTTTTGCCTCAGATTGAAATTAGCAGGGCTAAAAAGATGTGATAATTTCAATGAGAGAAATTTCAATTCTCAAATCATTTTGCAAAACCCTTCAATGCAAGAAGAGTGCCTTAAAATGAATCCCAAGAGAGTGAGACTTGGCAGGTCATTGTAATAAGATGGCTTTGAAGTTACTAATTCATTAGTGCCTTTAATTTCAAACTGTCACATGGGGCTTTAGCTAAGAAACTTAAATTTTAATTAATGAGTGGAGGTAAGGGGTGTCATGGCAAAATCCCCAAATACTTTGGAAAATGGCTTTTTCTTCTCTGGGAGGAAAATCCCCAAACCAACATAATACAAGTGTCATACAAATAAAGCAAAATTTGAATTCAGTTCATCCAAACAATGATTCAGATGGGTTGTATTAATGATTTGGGCTAAGGGTAAGTTTGCCAACATTGTGCCAATATTAGTCCACCCCACAGGCAGAGTGTAATAAATACAGTGTTTGTGGTACTTCTGTGTACCAAGGAGTTCCTGTAAATAAGGTCTTTATCTTACTTGTATTCTGGATGCTCCTGATTCTGTGGTCTTATCGGACCCGGATGCCACCAAGAGAATGAAAAGGCAAGACAAGGCTGTGCATGGGCTAGGGATGTAAAGGATTAGTTGACTAGTCGTTCTCCCCTCTATCAGAGACAACAAGAGGTGGGGAGACGAGGGGGGTACTTACAAGTGGCAGCGCTGCACAGAGTCCAAGATCAGCTGGGGAGTCCCCAGCTGATCCCAGGCTCCAAGCAGTACTGCCATTTTGAAATGCTCCCCATCTGATCCCAAGCTCCATGAGGAGTGCCAGCTTTGAAATGTAAGCATGGAGCCTGGGGCCAACGCAGGACTTTGAGTCCCCTACTGACCTCAGGCTCCATGCGGGCACTTTTGCTTTGAAATATCACCATCAACCACAATAATTTGGATCACCAAATCACACAATCTCTAGATGTATTTCTGTCACCCTTTTTCAATCTCTTACTCTACATCACACGTTTAAACATACTAGGGCAGAAATACTTATAAAATAGTTAATGAAAATCTCACACGCCTGTATTATAATACAAAGACATGAATGTATAACCAGGGCTCGACAATCTATGGAGAACATCCCGGAAGAGCCGGGTTTGGTCGATCTGTGCCTGCGCAGAACGCCGGACAGCGCGGCTGGCGAGCGGGGCTCGCCGTGGCTCGGCAAGCCCTGTGTATAACCATTTAAAGATGGTCAGAGTGAAGTCTGATTGGTTATTTGGGATACTGGTGAAGAGACATGGGTTGTGAATGGTGAAAGAGAGGAAACTGATAAGTAGACTGTAGACCTATCTACTTAATCAGCTTCCATACTTTGGAGGATCGACTTTATAGAGGTTCTTTCGGTTATAATAAATGTTCCAATACCATATTGTAGCACTGTCATCCTGAAGAAGGAGCCCTGTTAAATACACATTTTGAAGGTGCAGTTTAACTATAAACTGTAAAAGAAAAGGCATAATAGCACATAACCATAGCTGACATCTATCAAAATAATTTAACTATCATGACAGAACAGATAGGACAAATGTCTTAAACTTGGGTCCTTAAAATTACGTGCACATATCCTCCTTAGGCATCTACATAAAATTAACTTTTACATAAAAGTAGCCTGATTTTCAGAGGTTCTGAAAGTATCCACCTCTCACTGGAGCAGGCCGAGTAAAACTCCCATACACTGCATCTTTTTCATCATAATCCTTCAGTTTTAAAGGGGTTTCTCTTGCAATTACAAAAGCTATCCTGTAAACCAACATATAAAGGGTTCAGAGTCATTACTAAGGTTGTCAAATGTCTTATCATGGACAACAAAAATGATTAGGGGTTTGGAATGGGTCCCATATGAAGAGAGATTAAAAATATTTGGACTTCTCAGCTTAGAAAAGAAGAGACTACAAAGGAGATATGATAGAGGTCTATAAAATCATGACTCGTGGAAAAAGTGAATAAGGAAAAGTTGTTTACTTATTCCCACAATATAAGAACTAGGGGTCACCAAATGAAATTAATAGGCAGCAAGTTTAAAACAAACAAAAGGAAGCTTTTCTTCACTCAGTGCACGTTCACCCTGGGGAACTCCTTGCCAGAGGATGTGGTGCAGGCTAGGACTTTAACAGGGTTCAATAAAGAGCTAGATAAATTCATGGATGTTAAGTCCATCAGTGGCTATTAGCCAGGATGGGTAGGAATGGTATTCCTCTATTTGTCTGGAAATGCGTAACAGGAGAGAGATCACATGATGATTACCTGTTATGTTCCCTCCCTCTGGAACATCTGGTATTGGTCACTGTCGGGAGACAGGATACTGGGCTAGATGGACCGTTGGTCTGACCTAGTATGGCTGTTCTTATGTTTTCATCACACAGATCCAAACACTCTTCCCCCTCTGCCCCGCCTTTCCTGAGGCCATACCCTTCCCCCACAAGTTCTGAAGTAATGTCCCTACTCACTCTGTCTCCGCTCCCCTGCTCACTCTCCCCCACCCTTATTCATTTTCACCAGGGTGGGGTATAGAATGAGCTCTGGGGTAGGGCATAGGGATTCAGAGTGTGGGACACTGTTTTGGGCTGAGCTTGGGGCAAGGGGTTGAGGTGCAGGTGAGAGTGGGGGATGTAGACTCTGGGAGGGAGTTTGGATACAGGAGGGGGTTCAGGGCTAGATATTGGGGTACGGGAGGAAGTTCAGAGGGGGTGTGGTGTGTTCCAGTAGGAGTTTCAGGACTGTGGCAGGGGCTGTATTCACAGACAAGGTGGGCTCCCGGACTAATGCGCTAAGTGATGCAAGATGGGATGAAGATGGACAGCCCTTGGTGGGTAAAGAATAGGTCAGGAACTATTTAGAAAAGCTAAATGTACCCAAATCCATGGGTCCGGACTTAATGCATCCGAGGGTACTGAGGGAGTTGGCAAATGTCATTGAGGAGTCTTTGGCCATTATCTTTGAAAAGTCGTGGAGATCAGGAGAGATCCTAGATAACTGGAAAAAGGCAAATGTATTGCCCATCTTCAAAAAAGGGAAGGACGACGATCCAGGGAGCTATAGGCCGGTCAGTCTTACCTCGGTTCCTGGAAAAATCATGGAAGAGATCCTTAAAGAATCCATTTTGAGGCACTTGGAGGAGAGGAAAGTGATTAGGAATAGTCAGCATGGATTCACAAAGGGCAAGTCGTGCCTGACTAATCTGATTAGCTTCTATGATGAGGTAATTGTTTCTGTGGACATGGGAAAGTCAGTGGATGTGATATACCTTGACTTTAGCAAGGCTTTTGATACGGTCTCCGACAATATTCTTGCCAGCAAGTTAAGGGAATGTGGATTGGATAAATGGACTGTAAGATGGATAGAAAGCTGGCTAGAAGGCCGGGCCCAACGGATAGTGATCAACGGCTCGATGTCAGAATGGCAGTCGGTTTCTAGCGGAGCGCCTCAAGGTTCAGTTCTAGGACCGGTTTTGTTCAATATCTTTATTAATGACCGGGATGAGGGGATGGATTGCACTCTCAGCAAGTTTACAGATGACACTAAGCTAGGGGGAGAGGTAGATATGCTGGATGGCAGGGATAGAGTCCAGAGTGACTTAGACAAATTGGAGGATTGGGCCACAAGAAATCTGAATAGGTTCAACAAGGACAAGTGCAGAGTCTTGCCCTTGGGACAGAAAAATCCCAAGCATTGTTACAGGTTGGGGACCAACCACTTAAATAGTAGTTCCGCAGAAAAGGACCTGGGGGTTACAGTGGATGAGAAGCTGGATATGAGTCAACAGTGTGCCCTTGTAGCCAAGAAGGCTAATGGCATATTAGGTTGCATTAAGAGGAGCATTGCCAGCAGATCCAGAGATGTCATTATTCCCCTTTATTCAGCTCTGGTGAGGCCACATCTGGAGTATTATGTCCAGTTCTGGGCCCCCCACTACAAAAAGGATGTGGACACATTGGAGAGGGTCCAGCGGAGGGCAACCAAAATGATTAGGGGGCTGGAGCATATGACCTATGAGGAGAGGCTGAGGGAGTTGGGTCTGTTTAGTCTGCAGAAGCGAAGAGTGAGGGGGGATTTGATAGCAGCCTTCAACTTCCTGAAGGGAGGTTCCAAAAAGGATGGAGAAAGGCTGTTCTCAGTAGTGACAGATGACAGAACAAGGAGCAGTGGTCTCAAGTTGTGGTGGGAGAGGTCCAGGTTGGATATTAGGAAAACCTATTTCACTAGGAGAGTGGTGAAACACTGGAATGGGTTAGCTAGGGAAGTAGTGGAGTCTCCATCCCTAGAGGTGTTTAAGTCTCGGCTTGACAAAGCCCTGGCTGGGTTGATCTAGTTGGGATTGGTCCTGCCTAGAGCCAGGGGCTGGACTTGATGACCTTCTGAGGTCTCTTTCACCTCTATGGTTCTATGATTCTATGAAGGGGTCTGGCTCCAGTAAGGGACTCAGGAGAGGGGTAGGCGCTTAGGGTGTGGTGTGAGTGGAGGGTGAGGGGGCTCCAGCTGGGTGCACTTACCTCGGGTGGCTCCCAGTCCATGGGGCTAAGGTAAGCTCCCTGCTTGTCCTGGTTCCATGTTGCCCCCAGTGGTGGCTTGCAACTCCCTGGGCCCCTAGGAGTAGGTGGCTGGCCAATGGAAACTGCAGAATTAGTGCTCAGGGTGCGCGTAGCCCGAGACCCCCATACCTCTTGCCTAGGCTCTAGAGGGACATGTTGGCAGCTCCTGGGAACAGCTCAGAGCCTAAGTGGCCAAGGAGCCTGCCTTAACCCTGCTGCAATGCTGGATTGCTAGTGGTTTAAAATCTCCCTGATTAGCTTCAGTAGCTTGTGGGAGAAAGAGCCCAATTCTGAGAGACTCCTGGCAAAACCGGGGGTGTTGGCAACCCTAGTTATTACTGTGCTCCCTAAGTGAGGCAGCTTTTAGCATTTCCTTGCTGCAGGAAGTGAGCTATCCTTTATGTTTATAAACACACCCTTCCCCAGAAGAATCATGTTTATATTCCTAGGCAAACTGCACTTAAAAGAAAATCCTCCTTTTGGTCTGTAAGCACTCTTTTTTACCAAACATTCTTCTCAGTTTGGTTCATACAGAACACCTGTCCCTTCCCCATTGAAGATCTGTCAGCAGTGGCCCAATGCTAACACAGCTGTGCCTGGACTAAATCCACTTTAGAACTGCAATTTGTAACCCAGTTTTCCTGTCCTCTGGCTGATTAAAGCAGCGGCGCGCAATCTGTGGTTTGCTCAACCAAATTCAGTGGCCCCCGTGGGGAGTCGTGAATTAAAAAAGGTTGCGCACTCTGATCTAAAGAAAGTGAATGGTGGGTTCACGCGGGGAGGAACGACATGTGAGGGGGTTAAATAAGAGATCTGCTGGCCAGACAGGTTAAATAGAGAGAGTGAACATGAAGCAATAAAGTTTAGAAAGGTATGTTATTCCCTTCTTGACTGCAGCTGCACAAAAAGACAGTTTCCCCATTGAAAGCCTCAAGGAAAGATAATAAATGTCAATTTCCCCACCTCTATACCATGTCTCCCCCATTACACCCATCTCTTACTCCTATCAGTGCTCCTATTAGGACAATACCCATAACATTAACCAAGGACAGAGGTAAACAAATATTTCCATTATCCTCTTTTGTTGAATCAAACACAAACTCCCTAAAACCTTTCTCGAGTGTGACAGGTTTCCCTTGCTTCTCTACCCTACCTGTACTACGGGGAATAACTTTCACACAGGTGTTAGCATTGAAACTGAATGTACAAAACAGATTTGGTTTTCACAGAGACTGTGGCAGTGAAGCTGCCTTAGCTTGTGTCAACAAATCATAACTAAGAACTGCCTTCTTGTAGCTAGCAAGACCAGAATTCTATTAGCCAAAGACTGTTTCCATGTTCTTTAGGTTTCACACAATAGCATTGTTTGCTGGCCAAGAGGAATGAGATCTAATTAGGGATGTGACTAATTGACTAGTCGACTATCTGATAAGCAAAAGCTTATTGAATAGTCGACTCGTTACTTCTCCGTCCTTGCCACTTCTATCACAAAGAGACAGCAAGGGGGCAGGCGAAGAGGAGGGCGTGTTTTTAAGCTGGTTCCCCCCAACTCTGTGGGAGGGGGCAGGAGTGCAGTGGTGGCCAACTTAGAAATGTATCAGAGTCCCAGCTGGGGCTCTGGTACATTTCAAAGTTGGAATGCCACCTGCAGCCAGGCTCTATGCGGGCACTGACCCCATACTCCATTCGGATGTTTCCGCTTTGAATTGCACAAGAACCTCCTCTGGGGACTCTTGTACATTGGAAAACAGGCACACAAGGGCGGATATAGGGCAGGGCGAACGGGGCGGCCGCCCTGGGCCCCGTGCTTCAGAAAGCCCCGCGCATGCGCCGTGGCGCCGCTGCGCGTGCACCGTGGCAAAGGGGGGGCCCCGCAGAATTATGCTGCCCAGGGCCCCGCAAAACGGTTATCTGCCCCTGCGGGCACACCACGTGGACCTTGAGACCAGTGGGGAGTCCCCCGCTGACCCAAGCTCCATGAAGCACTTCTTCTTTGAAATGCACAAGAACCCCCGGTGGGGTTCTTGTGCATTTCAAAATTGGAATGCTGTGTGGAGCTTGAGGCCAGCAGGCCACCCAGAAAGACAAAATATGACTTCATTGGGTTTTTTAGCTTATATAAGCCAAGGTAGAATTTTTGACAGTGCCCCTTTTAGGAGATAAGTGATCCTGCTGCCCATAGTCTTGTTTTGTAAATAATGCTTATGTTCCTTAAGTTTGGCAGGTGGTATCAGAAAACTGGTGTGCCAAATATAAGTTTTCTTTGCTTACGTGCCAACAGATCTTATGCTCCTTTTATTTTCATCGTCTTGTGGACCTGATATTTTAACTTGCCTCTCTTGCTCACTATAGGCTCCAGTTTCAGAATTGAGAGTTTTGTCGTCTTTTTCTGACCTCCCTGGAAAAAATCTGTTTTCTTGAGATGGCTCCCTTTTATGTATATTTTTTGCGGATGTGTTTTTTCTCATTTTTGATTGCATTAAGAATGACCTTTCTCCCATTTCTCATGGTCATTGCTAATGTCAAAAAAGGGATCATTCTTTTAGTGGCTACAAGAATATATGCTTATAATTATTGGCAAAATTCTTAGGTGTGTTGGTGATCGCTTGTTGTCAGACTGTTCTGGTATCTGTTGTTTCTGGCATTTGGTATTTTCTCTGACACTAATATTTTTTCCTGTTTACTTTTACTATTTTAAATAAATTCCTTCAAATCCTAGGTCACATTGACATTTTATCTGATATTCCATGTGATTTTTTCCCCTTCGTTTATGGAGTATGTCTGCACAGTAACTAGGAGGCATAATACTAACCTGGAATAGACATACATGCACTAGTTCTGCCCAAGCCCATGTGTTAAAAATAGCAGTGTGGCCATGGGAGCCCAAGTACATACTTGGGGCATCGGGTTGTGTTTATTGTGTTTTTTAAAAACATAAGATTCTCTTTTTTCAGATAAGATACTTTGGTGACAAATTATTTTCTTCAGTCTAATAGTACTTCATATCCATATCTGCAAAAGTGAGCCACAGATATTCACATCCATATGCATGGATGCCAATACCTGTAAATATATAGTGAATATAACTCTGGATTTACAGGGCCCTACTTCACCATGGTCTCGTGATTAGGGCATTAGACTGGTGTGTCAGAAAATGTAGGTTGCAAATTGGCATCTGCCACTAGGCTGCTTTGTGATCTTGGGCCATCCCTTCTTCTCGGTCTCTATTTTCCTATCTACTAAATGAAGTTGACACTTTCTTCTGTAAACTGATTTGAGATCTATGGATAAAAAGCTTTTTATATGAAAGCATATGAATTAGCCACATCCTTTATATTAGTTTTCATTGCTTCATTAATTTTGCAGAGTAAATTTAAAATTTTCAGCCTTAAAATAATATGAAATAAAAATTCCATAGTGTATTACAAATAATTTCACCAGTTTTTCTTTTTAAAGAGACGAAATGGTAAACATCTTATTTAATATTCAGTATGTCATATAGGTTTTGTATTTCTCCTAGCCTGGATGATGAAAAGAGTAGTCAAAAGTTTTTGTTTTAACAAATCATTTGTATAAGTAATTTTATCACATAGTCAGGTTCCTATGCGCAAGTATAATACTCCTATTTGTTGGTTGCAAACTGCAGAGGAATATTTATTTTTGTTTATAAAGATCTCTGTTGGAAACTTCAAAAGAAATTAATTAAAACAATTCTCTTGGCTTTTGGCTTTTGTTCTCTTGGCTTTTGGCTTTTGTTAAAGCTTATTTTAACATAAGCTAAATTTTGGCTCAAACTCCTCCTGACAGTGCTTCTTTAAAACTCTGAATTAAACACTCCTGTTCTTATTGAACACAAAATCCTCTTTTTTCTTATCTTGTATTTTCATGGTGGATTGCATGGTGACATCATAGATTATGTACACCCAGTCTCCATCCTTGGTTTATTTTTGATGAAGTCTCCCCATCCTATCTTCTCAGGCTCAGAGAAGAACCTTCTTACATATGAGATGAAGAATGGAAAAATTAGAGAGGCAAGGTTGTCTGAAGGCTTGCATATAATATGTGAAAAATCCTGTGTGGCGATTGGCTGCATAAGCCTGATTGACAGGTTGTAGGGGATGGGGGGACACCATCTGTTCTGGATTAATGAACATGATACCCAACAAATCTGTTTATGAAAATGAGTAAACTTAAAGAATTAGAAGCATCAAAGATAAAATTTAACCGGAGTGAGAAAATAGGGAAAGGATTTCCACTGTCATAAATAGGGATGAGAGAGACTAGTCGTCTAGTGATGCGACTAGTTGTTTGTTCCCCACCTTGCTGCCTCTATCAGAGAGAAGCAGCAAGGGGAGGGAGCAGGAGCTGGTGCTGGGGGGAGCCATCTTAAAATCCAGTTGTCCCCCCCCCCCCCCCAGCACCATCTCTGCGGGGGTAAGGGACGTAGAGACACAGCCAGAAACAGTGCAAGCGGGGACTGTAGCAATCTCCACTCGTGCTGCTTATGCTGCGATTCTGCTTTTTTTTTTTTTTTTAATGTACAAGAGTCCCACTGGGGGGTTCTTGTACATTTGAAAGGCTGAGGCAGCGCAGGGCCTGCTCAGGAGTCCCATGCTGGCCCTGCGCTCCCTCTGGGGCTTCTGCTGTTGAGATATACAAGAGCCCTGGGGCTCTTATACATATCAAAGGCTCAGTGGCCCCACACTCTCTGCAGGGGGGCTTCCTTTTGAAATGTACAAGAGCCTCAATGGCACCGCGCTCCCTGGGGTGCTGCAGCCTTTCAAAGGAAGCCCTGCACTCCCTGTGGGGCTTCCGCTTTTGAACTGGAGACTAGCTGGCGCCCTTTATACTAATTGAATAGTCAATGGAAATCCCATTGACTATTCGATTAGTTAATTAAGCTAATCTTAACATCCCTAATCATAAAGAATAAATAAAGCCTTGATTTAAAAATATACATGCACATAATCATCAGGAATATTAGCTAGAGCTAAATAGTGCCATTGTTATATGCAAAAATATTTAATCTCTGGAGAGTACCATTCAAATCTAAATTGGGTCATAAATATTTTGACAAGTTCAGATTAGTACCAAAAAGATACCACATTAGAAGACCGCCACAAAACATAGCATAATTCTATACACTGAGTAGTAGTCTCTATTGAAAGAGACATCGCTCAGGAGTAGGAGAGTTATTGCACTTCAGGAAAGAAGTAGGTGTAAAAATTCCTGCCTATATTTTTAAGTCACTCACCGAGTATGTAAATGTCACAAAGTTTGGGGGTTTTTATGTCATCAGCCAAGTATCAGCCCAGTTTAAGATGTAAAAGCAATGCTGGAAAATGAAGGCATTCTGAGTGCAATCCACAATACTAAAATAGGAGGGAAAGCTGGGGGAAAGGAAAATAAACTTATCACAAAGAGAGAAGTGGGAAAGACTAGGAGAAGTAAGTACGGGTTGAATCTCTAAAATGTGGGACACTCTGCTCCAGCACCATCCTTGGTCTGGCAGGACCACAAATGTTGTTGGACCAGAGAGCCCCAGCTATCTAGGTTCAAAAGCACAGCCCTGGCCAGGGCTATTGGCCAGGAGCGCAGCCCCAGTCAGGGCTGGAGATAGCAGGGCCAGCAGAGAGTGGGGAGCTCAGAGTCAGCTGAGTACGCAGCACAGGCTGGCGTGGCACAAGCTGTCCTGGGCTGGCGTGGTGGGGGTTGCAGCCCTGGTCAGTCCTAGCAGGATGTGGGGCTGGAGGCAGCGGCAGGCAGTATGGAGCACAGCCCCAGCCGGGAGCAGAGCCTGCAGCTGGTTAGGGAGCCTGGACCTCCCCGCATGTGGAAAACTCTGTTGTTCGAGCCCACTCAAGTCCCAAGGGAAGTCTGACCTATAGAATGAAAGAGTTGTTCAGTTGCCTCTGTTTGTAGATCATGGAGACAGTAAATCAGAAGAGATATTATATGCGGTTAAAAATCAAACAAAAAAGGGAGAACCAGACCTTGCTCTGATCTGACAATGCATAAATAACTGTCCAAGATACAATATCATTTAAATAGTTCTCCTGAGATGAAATAAGGTAAATAAACTGAACAGAAATCTGTCAGCAAAAAGTTCTGTCTTCTTTCATTTTAGTACTAATTTGCTTTCCCTCGTTTAACCTTCTCTCCCTTACATACACATTATACAACTTCTAAAAAAAATTCAACAAACAGAGGCAAAGTAATGTAATACTGAGCAAGATTTTTTCATAGTGTGGACTACATCTTATTGAACAGAGAGCCTGCTTTGCAGATACTGCTTCTTTCATTTGCACTCATCTCAGATCACTATGGCAACTAAAGCAATTGCTTGCCTGGAAAAGCAATAGTAAGCCCATGCAACCTTAATTTGGCCCCCTTGTGTGTCTGCATTATAATGCTGTCTTTAATTACCATGATCACCTGCTGCTATTTTTTCCATAGGACCCCTGCTTCAGTCATTGCACATTTTGGCTAATGCTCACTGAATGAGCAGCTATTACATATATGATTTTATCTTTATAATTCCATGTGTGGCCTCACACATTTATTCACTGCTCTGAATACAGAATGCCCACTTTCTCGTGAGCTTTTTATGGTGCTTATGCTGTAGTATCTGAGTGCTTCACAAACAATTAATTCATCTTGATAATACCCTGTGAGGTGAGAGGGGTGGTGTTACAGATGGGGAAATGAAGTAGAGAGTTTAAGGTCAAAAGTTTTCACTAATTTTGGGTGCCCAATTTAAGAGGCCTGTTTTTTTCCAGTATTCAGCATTATACAGTAAACTTCCGATAATCCAGCACCTTTAGGACCCAGGGAGTGCCAGATTATCAGATTTTCCAGACTATCGGAAGGGGGGGCTATGAGGGGCCTGGGGTGGGGTGGGATGCCACCCCAGACCCATCATAGCCCCCCCTTCCGATAGTCCGGCTCTGCCCCAGGCGTCCCGGATTCAGCCTCTGCTGGTCAGTTTCAGCAGCGGCTGAATCGGGGACGCCTGCAGCAGAGCAGCTGGAGTGCTGCCGGGTTGGTCCGGTAGCGCTGACCCTTGGCGCGGCAAGATCAACCCGGCAGCACCCCAGCTGCTCTTGGGGATGCCTGGGGCAGAGCAGCTGGGGGGGCTGCCGGGTTGGTCCCGCAGCGCCACTCTTCGGCGCTACTGGACCAACCCGGCAGCACCCCAGCTGCTCTGCCCCAGGTGTCCCCAAGTCAGCCGCTGCTGATACTGATCAGCGGCTGACTCCAGGAAGCCCGAGGCAGAGCTGCTCTGCCCTGGGCTTCCTGGAGTCAGCTGCTGGTCAGTTTCAACAGCAGCTGAATCCAGATGCCTGGGACAGAGCAGCTGGGGCGCTGCCGGGTTGGTCTGGTAGTGCCAACCCTTGGCGCTGCAAGACCAACCTGGCGGTACCCCAGCTGCTCTGTCCCAGGTGTACCCAAGTCAGCTGCTGCTGAAACTGATCAGGGGCTGATTCCAGGAAGCCAGGGCAGAGCAGCTCTGCCTCCAGCTTCCTGGAGTCAGCCACTGGTCAGTTTCAGCAGCGGCTGAATCGGGGACAGTTGGGGCACTGCCGGGTTGGGTCTCGCAGCCCCGAGGGGCAGCGCTGTGGGACCAACCGGGCAGCGCCCCAGCTGCTCTGCCCTAGGCGTCCCCGATTCAGCCGCTGGTCAATTTTAGCAGTGGCTGAATCGGGGAAGCTGGGGGCAGAGCAGCTCCAATGGTCTGGCTGCCCGGAGCATTTCTGGGTTCCTGATGGTGCCGGACCATCAGGAGTGCTGGACCTTTGGTGTTTTACTGTATAGCACTGTATGTTCAAACTGTAACCCACACACCTAGACCACAACAACAGCTAAGATCAAGAGACCTCTACAGCAGGAGCTGGAAGCCAGCTGGCTTTTAGCTCAGAGGATGGAGGCTCCTATACTCCTCTTCAGAAGTCCCAGGTTCAGATCCACCTGGTGGTGGTTACAAAAGTACACCTCCCGTTTACTTCATTTGCAGCTGTGAGTGCTCGGTACTTCTGTAAATAAGTCCCCAGGATTCTCATGTTTGGCACCCAGAAAACGAGGAACACACAATTAGTGGCTCATCATGAACATTTTAAATGGCTTGCTCAGTATCACGTGGAAACTGTGTGGCTGATGCAGACACACAACCATAATCATAAGACTATCCTCTTTCTTCCTGCAGTCCCTTGTCTTACACACCTCTAAATTCTGTGACAAATGAGGCAGGGTCCTCCAGGCAGCAGCTTAATTGACTACCTGACACCAGTTCATTCCTGGAGGACTATCCATCCTGTGAAAAATAGGGCTGTGTAATTAAAGACCTCAATGTTCTCTTACTATAGTTTTTTTTTAAGTCATTTCCTAGTTTTAAAAAATTCTATCATGTGGAATCATACTGACTCTCAGGTTGGCTAATCAACGGCCTTTGAACTGCACATCCACCTAAAAGGCCTCTCCCACTTAAGTTAACTTAGTAACTGCTAGCAGAGGGAGATGGTTATATTTGATGTGAACCAGACATTTGACCGGGACGAGACACTTTTGTCAGTGGGTTTCACAGTACTGACAGCAGAAGAATGTAGAGTTTCAGGATCCCTGGGAGAGAGTGTTCTCTAGTGGTTGCAGACAGATCTGATCCTGTGACCCTAGCATGTTCCTGTCCCCCTCTTCTCCCATCAGACCCTCTGAGGCTTCTGCCACACTTCCACTCCGTGCCTCTTCATGAACTCCCTCCCCTGGCTCCTGCCCCTTTCCTCTTTGAACATGGATTACCTCCCACTCATTTCTCAGGCCACTTCAACATCTCCTATATTCCTTCCCCTCTGTTCTTATTTCTCCCTCTGTTCCCACCCCACTGCATTCCAGTTAGGCTGCTTCATCTTTCTCCTCCATGCTGCCTAGGCCTCACCAAGGGGAGATAGGAGAAACAACTGACATGAAAGTCTCCGCAGGCCTGCCTTGGATTATTCTCACTGCAGATAGACTCTGTCTTCAGAGAATTTACCTCAGTGTCTACTGGGTATGTGAGATGCATGATTTTTCCAGAGGCTTTTAACATGCCCAAATGTGGGTGAATATTCACAGGGTCAGCAAAAGGCACACCCCCAACTCAGAGCAGCCCTTTGCCAAATATCAAGCCCTAGCTCCAAAACACTGAGGGGGAGGGGAGAGTAGAGATTCACAGTCCAAAAGCTATAATACATTTTAATATGAGCAAAACAACATATTTTTCCCTAATGTCATTTTTTAAAATGAATGAACCATTTTAGCTGAAACTTTTAAAGAAAACTCAGCTTGAGGCAGACACTCAGCATGGAAAATTTTAGTCTGAACTGTTTCATATGGCAAACATATGTTTCATATGAACAACAGTGTCTACCATTTTAGTTATAATAATAATGATTAATAATAAATTAAAAAAACTTGTTAAATTGTCATACTTTTTCTATCTCGCTATTGCTGTTCATTATCAAGATACCTTTTTTATATAGATTAGTAGGGTTGCTAGGTGTCCAATATTGACCCGGACAGTCCAGTATTTTTGTCTCTTGTCTGGCAAAAAAAAAAAAAAATTCAAAAAATACTGGGCACCTAAAATGTCTGGTATTTTCTGATTTTTTGTTTTCCCCCTGCCAGGAGGTGAAAATACCAGATACCTGGCAACTGTACACGCACTCAGCAAACGGGCCCAGCCCTTGACTTTCCTCCTCCCCCCTTCCCCTCCCCCTCCCTCGGACCTCCTGATGCCTTTGGACCCCCCTGCTTACCTGGTTCTGCAGGGAAGCTGTCTTCTGGCTTGATCAGGAAAACAAGATGACTGCCGGCACAAAGCTTCAAAGGCTTTTCTTAAAGGGGCCATGCTTGGTTCCCCCCCCCCCCCCCCTTTTTTTTTCTCAGCAGAATTTTTTCCCTGGTGGGGTTTTTTTTTTTGAGGGGGGGTGCTGTTGGTATTTTTAGTTAAACCATCTGGCAACCCTAAGAATTAACCTGTGCCTCTAGCTGGAGTCAACTAATCATGTCATAACTTAGTGTTTTTGTTGTCACCACGTTAGTAGAATTTTGTTGTACACACTAGATTGTGTTATTCATGGAATGCTGCAGAAGATGATGCCTTATAGAAGTTTCTGGGTGCATGTAAACATATTACTAATCATTGACTGGCGGTGATAAAGAATGAACCCACATATAACAGTTCGAATGGGCTTGTGATCAAATTGAATAATTGTAAGTTATTGTATCAAAGTCTGTTTGAAGAGGTTTTACATGTCTTCATGTTTACACTCTTCGTATTAAAACAAAGGACACTTTTTACTGCGTAGAGTGCATTCTAAAATGTATTTGTTTAATAAAATTATTTTATTTCTCTAAAATTAAATCAGAAAAAAGTAATATCATGTCTGCCAAAAGGTCTTATTGGGTTAATGTATCAAATCATAGCATTTTGCTTTAAGCCCAACCAAACTTGATTAAACACTTACATTTATTGTTCTTTCCTCTTTGCTCCACACAACATGAGCCAGAGTGATTACTGTAGCTTTTATTTAGGAGAGAGCTCTGTGTACCTGAAATTCTAGAAAATTGTCCTGCTGTCGTGAAAAGGCAGCAGGCTATGGCTAACAGCCTTTCAACCCAAAAATCTATATAGCATGCATACTCATTTAATTTTTGACATTTTACTTCCATGTATTGTAGGACTGCATTGATGCAGGCTGGTGGGAAGGAGAACTCAATGGCAGGCGTGGAGTGTTTCCAGATAACTTTGTCAAGCTTCTTCCCCCTGATTTTGAAAAAGAGGTAAGTGTAATTATTTCCCGCTGTTTTACTTTTCATATAGGATGAAATTTGAGCTGAAATTCTTCTCTGGATTTCTGTGATTCGTACAGATTAAACTTAGAAAAATAAAACAAAAATGGTTAGGGAAAGTGCTGGATAACAGCAGCACCTATCCATGGACTGTTCATAGCTTGAGGTCTTACTATGTAATTCCTTGGATGGTATTGTGCTGGCCCATAAAACCAGTCATCCAACCTCAACAATCTTGTTCTTAAAGCCTTTGTGCTACATTCTCCGTTCATCTGAGACCAAATGACTGGATATCACAGTGTAATTTGCTCGGTTTTTATGGTGCAATAATGATCAAAATCATTAACATGTCTACAGTGTGTGTGATACAGTATGAAACATTAGTCTACCAACTTCTTTTAGACAGATGTCATTTTGTCTTGCCAGAAGCCATAATTTAAAGCACTCTTCCAGAAAGAAATGGGTGAAATTCTAGCATGTGTTTGAGAGAAGAAAGCTAAGCCTGTTTAATGACATGTTCATTTAAGCTCTGTCAAAATCCATTTTTTTTTTTTAAACTGTGGGTAAGTTCTTTTTGCTGCTGTTTATTTTAAGATAGGCAATGTTGTTTATTTCCCTAACACCATTTAGAAATTCTTACATTTTCTGAGAGAACTCGAAGATTCGTCCTTTCTAAAGAAACTACCCCATTTTCAGGAAACTCTTCTGTCATCAGGGTAATACCATGCGCTTGTAGATTTATAGTTCAGTGTGATTATGTAAACCATCAATGATAAAATCAAAATTCAGGGCCAGTTGCTCTTAAGGGACGGATGGTAAAATTGGATACCAGATTAAATAACTTCGAAAGCTTGATAAAGAAATCACAAAACAACTCTCAGAAGCATAATTATTGAAGATGAAGGTGCAATTTATTATGGGTCTTGTGAGAGCAACAGAAACTTTCACAGACTAAAATGTCATTCCTCATTAAAGTGGATAGCCTGGAAAAGAGCATGGCGCCTGGACATGGAAAAAAGGTGATGTCTAGAAAGGTCAAAGAACCTGAAAAAAATATGCACGGGTGAATTTTCAAATAATAGAAGAAAAATGTTTTATCATATCCAGCATTTGTTGTACAGCCATCTGTTGGAACTTTCAAATTTTTTAAAATCTAAGAACATTATACTCTTTTAAAAGTAGTGTAGCTGTTTAAAATATCATTTATATCATTTATATAAGAAATTGTACAAGAGATTTTCTTACGTGTTTCAGAAAATATGTTTGTCAGACCCCTCTATTTAACACAAACCAGTATGACCACAAACCAGTACTTGCATACAGGCCAAAGTAATTTGTGATAGTCTATCAATTTCTTATCACATGAGGACTGTAGATACTCTGTAGGATTTGTAACTGCTCACCACTTCTGAAAATCAGGACCCTTGGGTGCCTAAATAAATAGGTTTCCACCTTTAGGCCCTATAGTTTGACATTATTTTTTAATCTCAATGATTTACCCACGTGTCAAAAAAACTATTAACAATCCCATGCTATAAATGCAAGCCCATTCTTTATGAAAAGTTGCAGCTTAGATTACCTCACACAGGAAAATTCAGACACTCCCTATTTATTTCCTTCTGAATAATCCATCTACAAATTTAGTTTCAAGTAAATGAACATGAATGATACAATTATATTGATTAAACTTCTTGTGTGTTTTCTTCATTATACCAAGTCTTTGTTAGCAAATGCTTACTACATCAAAAATTTTGTTTTCATCCCTCACATGCTGAAAACTATAAATATTTGTCTTCTTAAAATTCTACTATAAAGTCCCCTCCTTTTGCATTTTTGACTAGTCTCTTGAGCTGCATTATATATAGTGAGGTAAAACTCCATAGTTCCTCAAAATAGCCAACTTATTGGCTTCTCATATGTTGTTTAATTGGATAAGAAAAATGTATGTTCTGGGATGCCCTCAGGAATCTTTCTGCTTCCAGAGTTGTGAAAAATTGGAGAGGATTTTTTTATCTTCTTATTTGAACTTCCATGTCACATAGAAGTATTTACATGGACATAGCATGCATATACGTGTGTGTGTGTGTGTGTGTGTGTGTGTGTGTGTGCGCGCGTGCGTGTTGCATGTGCTTACATACTAGGCATTTTAGTCTTTAATTGGAATGTGAGAATGAAAACTGGGAATTCTGAAAAGGGAAGAGATGAGAACATCACACCAATAAAGAATGTCCAGGGCCTCTAATTATGGCTGTGGTTAAAGCTGAATAGTTCATTTTATTTTTAATTTTTACAGTACTGATGGTAATTATTTCTCATGGTAATTGAAGTATCTGTGAAATCTACTGATGAATACTGTGAACAGGTGTAATTAGTGTTTTCCAAAAATGAGTATATGAATTTATCCAATTCTGCTCATCTAAAGTAGAGGGAAGTGTTAGGAAACAAGTGCTTGAATGGATTAATGTCATGAATGATACATCTTCTAGTGTAATCAGTGTCAAGAGTTAAGTAGGAAAACAGAAAATATCTGAGTTTACCACATAGTTGGCAATTCATAGTCATTGGGATGGGAGCCAGAGTGAGAGAAACTCTCTAGCTTGGTGATTAAGACACTCACCTGGGATGTGGGAAGGCCAATTTCAAAATCTTGCTTTAATCATTATACAAGTGGAATAGATTCAGGGAAGACTGACCAAGTATATGCCAGAATATCTCACAGCCCAGTAACTAAGGTACTCTTGTGCAATTTGGGAAATCCAAGTTCAACTCCCTGCTCCACATTACGCAGAGGAGGGAACTGAACCTGGGTCTCCACACCTCATTTGGTGCCCTAACTATTGAGTTAAAACTTATAAGGGAGTTGCCAGTGGCTTCACCACCTCATTATTCTAGCCATATTCAGCATCTAGTCTTTCTTTGCTTTTGACAAAATGTCTGAAATCGAGTTAAAATATTTCAGATGTGATCAAAATGAAATGTTATCCAAATGTATTAACTTTTCCCCCCCATCCGGTCAAAACTATTTGGCAAACTTGGCACAAATTTGCAAATAGTTTTGGTCAATTTGAAATGACATTTTTGGGGCAAATAAACTGTAAAATTGAAATAATACCATCCTCTAATTTTAAAGGGGTATTACGAATATAAATTCATTAATGTTTGTGAAGCATTCAAACCCTATGCTAATGAACCCTTGAAGAAATTGTTTTGCCTTCAGAATAGGGTTTGAACATTGTGCAATAAAAACTTGGCACACATTAAACAAAGAGGAGAAAAAAAAGACATAGGAGTTCATAAAATGAGTACTGTCTATCCTGTGTATTAAATGATGCAAGGGTCTGGTGGAAATGATAGTATGTGATCAAAGAGTAAGACTATAATTAAGTTTTACAGAACTAGATTTTTATTTTTTTTTAATTTAGATGGATAATATGAATGTCTATTTTAACCATTTCTCCCAATTTTTACTGATTTTAATTAGGACTGTCAAGCGATTAAAAAATAATTGTGAGTAATCACACTGTTAAAAATAATAAATATTTTGGATGTCTTCTACATTTTCAAATATATTGCACTCAACTACAACACAGACTACAGGTGCAGCGTTCACTTTATATTTATTTATTACCAATATTTGCACTTCAAAAAAAAAAGAAATATTATTTTTCTATTCATATGATACAAGTACTGTAGTGCAATCTCTTTATCATGAAAGTTAAACTTGTACATATAGATTTATGTACAAAAAGTCCTGCATTCAAAAATAAAATAATGTATCACTTTAATGCCTACAAGTCCAATTAGTCCTATTTCTTCTTCAGCCAGTTGCTCAGACAGGCAAGTTTGTTTACAGGATATAATGCTGCCCACTTCTTGTTTACAATATCACCCAAAAGTGAAAACAGACATTTGCATGGCACTGTTATAGACGGCATCACAAGATCTGTATGTGCCAGGTGAGCTAAAGACTGATATGCTTGGCCACCATTCTGGAGGGTAAGAGGTAAGAAGGGGGAGAAGTAGTGGGGAATAGGGGAGGAAAGGAATGGGGTGGTGGGAAGAATCAGTGGGAAATGGGAGCATGGGGGAGGGAGGTGCGGTAGGGGAAAAGCCAGTGCAGAATGGAAGTGTGGGGGAAGAGGAATGAGAGCGTGGGAGGAAAGGCAGTGAGGAAGGGAGCTTGGGTGGAGAGAAGGGAAGAGGAATGAAGCTAGGAGGAGCCAATTGCATCAACTATTCGACTAGTCGATAAGGGAGCCTCCTGCACCTTTGAAGTGTAGCAACAGCCCCAGAGATGCTACACTTCAAAGGTGAAAGTGCTGCGGGGAGCACGGAGCCAGTGGGGACTCAAGCAGTCCCCCGCTGGCCCCAAGCTGCAAGCGCCGTTCCAAAGTGGCAGCGCCATGTGGGGCTCAGGGTCAGCTGGGGACTGCTGCTTTTAAGCACCCCCTCCACTTCCCCCCGCCCTTGCTGTCTCTTTATGATAGAGGCAGCAAGGTGGGGCGGGAGCAACTAGTTGGCTAGTGTGTTGACTATCCAATAAGCAATTGCTTATCAGATAGTTGACTAGTCGTTCACATCCCTAGTTCAAACCTCCATGCTTGAGCCTTCTGACTTATCTGTTCCAACCAGTCTCTGTGCCACCTCTGTTTCTTTTCCACCCCTTGGCTCCTGCCCAAGTCTCCTTATCTGATGATTCTCAGGCTCCTCATCCCAGTCTCAACTGTTTGCCCAGTGAGTCTCCTCCCTGGCTCAAGACCAAGTTCCAGTCTGCTCCTCCATGCCTTAACTTGCACTCTCCTTTCTAGCCAGTCCCCATTTCCTCTTCTCTGCTATTTGTGCAGTCTGCTTCCTTCCATCATGCTCCTGACACTAGCTCCTAGTCACAGTCTCCATCCCTCCATCCTCAGGCTCGTCAGCCAATCTTGGACTCAGCCTGTCTCCTCCCTAGTTATTTGTCCGGGTCTCTGCCTTTCCAGTCCCGCTGCTTACCCTCCCTCCATTTTCTCACCCAATCTCAGTGTCCTCCTCCTCCCACCTCATCCCCTTCAACCACCCCAAAGTCCCTCCTGCTCTCTCACTCCCAGCCTCCTTGCCCTACCAACCCTAGTGTTCCTTTTCCACCTCTGTGCTCCCGACTGCCCCATTTAACCAATCACAGTCTGTCCTGGTGCCACTGGCTCCCTGTATCTGCTTGTCTAGCCAGTCTGTCTCCCCCCTGTTACAATCAAGGGGTCTCTCCCTTTCCCTCTAGTCCCAGTCTTATAAGACTCTTTGGCCCAATGTACTTCTTTCTCCCTCTGCTTTGTGCCCTCTGTATTCAAATCAGATGGCTTCATCTTCTGTGCTGCCTGGGCATACTGGGGCAGTCCAAAGGTCCATCTAGCCCAGTATCCTGTCTTCTGACAGTGGCCAATGCCAGATGCCCCAGAAGGAGTGAACAGAACAGAGAATCATTAAGCAATCCCTCTCCCGTCACCCATTCGCAGCCTCTGACAGAGGCTAGGGACACCATTCCTACCCATCCTGGCTAATAGTCATTGATATACCTAACCTCCATGAATTTATCTAGTTCTCTCTTGAACCCTGTTAAAGCCTTAGTCTTCACAACCCCCTCTGGCAAGGAGTTCCACAGGTGGACCGGGTGCTGTGTGAATAAAAACTTTTTTGTTTGTTTTAAACCTACTACCTATTAATTTCATTTCGTGACCCTCTAGTTCTTATGTAATGTGAACAACTAAATACCTTTTCCTCATTCACTTTTTCCATACCAGCCATGATTTTATAGACTTCTATCATATCCCCCTTTGACTCCTCTTTTCTAAGCTGAAAAGTCCCAGTCTTTTTAACCTCTTCATATGAGACCTGTTCCAAACCCCTAATCATTTTTGTTTCCAGCACAGTGTCCTGCCTTACCCTGCCCTAGAGTAGCCACTACAGAGAAGGCCTTTGAACCCCATCATTCTTGGATTGGAATATACTCAGTTACTCTACGGGGATGGTGAACCTACTGTCGTTGGATGTAAGAGCTGTGAGGGAATTGACCATATTCAGTGAGAATGGAATCCTCAGAGACTGTAGTTCTAGGGTGGGAAACCTTTTTTTTTTTAGTTGGGGCTGCTGACAAGTGAGACGAAACCCCCCTCCCCCCCCCAAAAAAAATCTCACTGACGTGGTTCCTGACTGAGAAGGAGAAAGACATTCCCCACATTCCCTACACACCAGTGCCTGAGGGCCCAGGCTAGCAGATTTTGTGTGCACCAGCCCCATAGTGGGACAGTAGGGGGTGAGAGGGAGGGAATGGAGTGTCAGCGTGGACTCCCCACTGCTGGAGGGGAGCCCTGAGCCTTAGGAGATGGATCCAGGCAAACTGGGGGCCACATGTCGCCCCAAGCCTGAGGTTCCCCACCTCTGCTGTAGATATCTAGCTTTAGTAAATCTTTACTAAGCACCCGTGAATGGTGATTTTTATTTCACAGGCTTGTAACTTTGCTGAATTTTGAATAATTTTTGTTCAACTTCCCTCAAAAAATTCAGCCCTGAAGTTATAAGCAACTGAAAACATGGTCTTGTAATGAGTTGTATCAGGCAACCTTAATAAGTGGCATTACCAGTTCCACCTATAATAAAGGTGTCCCAACAGTGTTCCTTAGTCAAGAAGGTAATGGCTTTTTTTCTGGAATCATTAGGTTGCTAGGGATTAAGTAGGAATAATAATCATCAGGAATGAGGAATACCAGAGATAGTATCTGTATTTCTTTCTGTGTGTGTGTGTGTGTGTGTGTGTGTAAATAGAAATATATCTACTATATATCTGAGCGTTTGTCTGTTTATAGAAGAACTCCTAATTTGTTATACAGCTTCCTCTTATCATAACTTTAAAGCAAGGTAAGGGTTTGGTAGTTCCAGAAAAATGGTATGTGCCTGGATTGGCATTGCTTCTCATAAAACCATACAGAAAAGAGAGACAGTCACCAGGCAGATGAAAGGGGCTGGCTGGGGGCATCCCTTACTATCCAGAACTGCCCCAACCCTGAGCTTCCTTTCCCTCCCCAGATTCATACAGGTGGACATTGCTGGCTGTTCCCCTTTGTCAAAGAGTGAGAGGAAAGTGCACAGTTTGCTGCTTTCCTCATTCTGGCTGGAGCGCGCAGGGGCCAGATGAGCTGTGCACATTGTTCTTGCTCCCCGATAGGTATAGGAAGGGGAAGAGCTAGAATCCTGGTACGAATCTGGAATGCTTCAGCCTGCCCTATGCACACCCAGTCCCCTGCCCAGATCCCCTCCTTACCTCTCGTGCCTGCCCACCCCCCACATCTCCAGCCCCCTGCCATGAGGACCTCCTTAAGGATCCGAGCAACACTAGGTAAATGTTCTTTCTCTCTCTATATCTATATATACATATCTATACATAGATATACATCTTTATCTATATCTATAGATAAGAACATAAGAACTATCTGTATAAAAAGTTTCATTCTCAACAGGTTTGACCTTTTATTCTAAGTGTGGAGTTAAATTAGCATGTCATATGCCCCGTTTCATTTTGCATTCACTCCAAGGCATTTACAGCGTACGTCAATATGGTGCACATGCGCGCGCACACAAAAGGAAACACCACCCAGAGCTAATCTACATAATAGAGAAGAAAAAGAGATCTGGAACTAATTCAATGATCATGTTTGTTTAACATGTAAAGTGTTTTAGTTATAGTAGGAAGGATGGTGATAGCAGATACAATAAGAGTAAATGATGAATAATAGGCTCTCAATGCAAATAATTAGCTTTGTTTAATCAAGAATGGGAAGCCTTAATAACTGCTTGCAGATATTCACAAATGGGATAACAACCATATATTGGCAAATGACTAAATGTAACCTTTGTAGTATTTCCTGTGTCTTGCATTTCTGTTTCAACATAGTGTAAGAAACATTTCAGCTCCTGGATAGCCTACCCATTTTTAAAAATGTCTTTGGATATTTACAAGATTAAATCTTAATTGCAAAGGCTACTTCAGTATTCAAAAGGCCATTGTTTTAACTAATCAGTAGTCACTTAATGATGAACATTTTTCTGAAAGAGATTTCAAGTATAAAAATAGTGAAGTGGCAAATTATTACTCAATTACAAGTTCTTTCCTGAAAATCTTTTAAATAAATTTAGTACTTGTGAAATTTGTGATTGACAGGACATGTAATTCTCACTGTAAGTACTATCTGATTACATCAAACGTTTGTGTGAGTTCAAGTGTTTACAAGCAATCTGTTTTCTGATTTTCCTTGATTTTAGAGACCTAAGAAACCACCACCTCCATCTGCTTCTGTCATTAAACAAGGGTCAGGTAAGGCGCTGATGCTTTTATAAAATATACATGAAAGAAACACATTTCATATAGAACATGTGTATTTTCAATTTTGTATAGATGCCATCAGTATCAAAACCCAATATGCAGGAAGAGGCTCAGTCACTAACAGTAAACCGGATACAAGATAAAAAAGTTTACACAACCATGAAAGATTTTGGT
Organism: Pelodiscus sinensis; assembly: GCF_049634645.1. Taxonomy (NCBI): domain Eukaryota; kingdom Metazoa; phylum Chordata; order Testudines; family Trionychidae; genus Pelodiscus; species Pelodiscus sinensis. Next base: position 208,699,444 of record NC_134711.1, read on the forward strand.
CTGTTTTCTAAATAGATTGTTAGTGAACTAAAAAAGGATACGTTCCAGTTCTTTTTTGAAAATAATACAATAGAAGATTTATCTGAAATACTATGGTTCATTTCAAACCATTATTTTAAGCATGAAACAATTTTTGGGATTTAAAACAGATTGTGATAGTGCATGAAAGTACATAAAGACATTTTTGCAAGGCAATGTCATAATGTTAGGGAATATAAACTGTAGTAGGAAAATATATTTACTTACATCTGCAGGCTCCATCTATGCTAAAGATACATGCCTTTTTTTCTGTCCATTTGCAACTTAGGCCCTACACCTGAGACTGGATCTGCATTGGTGCAGGGATCCAAATGTGTGGCTCTAGTTGCAGGTTCAATCCCGTAATTTCAGTTTCTTGTTTTTCCTTATTTTATAGGTAGGCATAAGGGCACTACTAACCATAGAATCACACTGAAACTAATTTAGAGGACAACCTATGTTGTAACCAAGTTTCTTGATATAGCTGCATTTTTAGAATGGCTAAGTCCAAAACTATACTACTGCAGCTGAACTGGAGATAACTATTGGTCATGGTAACATAACAACTACAATTTGCCTGCCCAGTGGAAATTAAGTATCACCATGTTTAAGCATGGGGGTTTAAACATGTTTTAAAACTCTTATCCCTGCTATGGAGAATGAGGAAGATATCTGGATTATTTTTATCAATATTATATGTACTTCATTTTATCTGCTTGATGATATTCTGCCTGACTACACAGAGTTAAATCAAAGGCAGCTGTTAGGGAAAACAAGCAAGAAAACTGAGGTACATATCTGTATTGTTTTCTGGGTGAGCAGACTCTATTCATGTAAGAATGAACCATGATGAAACCCAAGTAATGAAAATCAGTTTTACCTCAGATAAGATGTTAGGATAAAATTTTAACAAGTGACTACTTTTAAATGGAATATACACAACTAAGTTTCTTAAGGTGCCTTTGAAATTTTAGCCCCGAAGACAGAATTCAAGTTGTATTCTGGTCATAATTACAACTCAGGCCATGTCTCCACATGATGTGCTGGAGATCAATCTTCTGGTGTTTGATTTAGTGAGTCTATTTAAGACTAACTAAGTTGAACGCTGAGGGCAGCTCTGGTCAGTTGCATTTGTTCTGTGAAGACTGTGCCAAGTTTGGCTTAAGGTAAGTCAACTCCAGCTACTTATTTTACATACCTGGAATTGCATGCCTTAACCCGACTGTCCAGCTCTAATGTAGACCTGGCCTCAGAATGAATGGATTGTTCTCAAAGGCCACTAGTTGTTTTCCACCCAGTTGTTGTCATAGTGGTGAAGGCACTAGTGAGGACAAAGGACTTTAATCACTGTTTTCCCACCTCTCGGTTAAAAATCCAAAGGCTGCTCTACAGTGGCATTCCCGCCATTACTTACCACGCTTGGGAAATTTAGAGTAAATAAGCAAGTGTAGACATAGCCAGTCTAGTCGTGGTTTTCTGCCTATTGTTTGTTTCAAGTTTGTGTTTCAGTTCACTATTGTGAATCACGAAACTCTGATATAAATTTAACTCAGTCAATCAGTTGTTTCTATTATTTGTTTAATCATGCCAATAATTCATTCTTACTTTATCTTGAGACACTTAACAATATTTAATTTTAATCTTTGTTATTCAGATGATCTACCTGAATCATTGCTCACCAAGAGCAGTATAACTTTGCCATCTACTGGTCAGTGGTGGTTGCATTGTTAAAAAAAAAAATCAGCAAAGCTTTATCCACAAATGAAGTTATAATCCAGCATATGTTGTAGAAATCTCTTTAAAGGATTACACTTCTGTTTATATCTCTGCCCCAAGTTTCCCTTCCGTAAAATTGGGAGAACAATCATTTCAAAGCAACAACATTACAATAGCCTTGCCAGATAGATGATATGCACTCTTTTTCAAAGTGAAAATAGAGGCATAGAGAAATTAAATGATTTGCTCGGGGTCATTTGAGTTGGGGACAAAAGCCAAGACAAAAACTTAGGTGTTTCAGGTTCCTACTTCCAAGTCCAGTCTACTGATTGAACCATGCTGTGTATGTGCAGAAGTATGTCTAGGTAATGTCTGTGCAGTACTTTGAGGATGAAGGGGTGGGGGAGGAAAGGGGGAATCTAGAGGGCAGTAGCCTTCCCTCCTAAGTTTGAACCCCTGGATTTCATGATTGAGGTTTGCTTAAAGCCCACACCCTGACTCCAGAGGCAGTTCTCAAATGCAACAGTTTGGGCTGTTTGCAGCTTTGCCTTTGGGACAGAGAGTTTGTTTAAAAAAAAAGAGGGAGGGAGAAGGTGATTAAGAATAACAAACAGCTGGTTATTCAGGTAATTGAAGGATCATAGGATCATCATGAAAACATTGCCGGGTATTCCATGTAAAAGATAGGGAGGAAAAATGTTGTGCTCAGGGATCTGCATTTAAATCACTGCTGTTAAACTTCTCATATATGTTCTTGAAAAAGGGGTAAACAGTAACTACAGGCAGTCCCCGGGTTACGTACAAGATAGGGACTGTAGGTTTGTTCTTAAGTTGAATTTGTATGTAAATCGGAACTGGTACATATTGTAGGGGAAACTCTAGCCAAACGTTTCTCCAGAGCTCAGTTTTATTCTCCCACACCTCACTTCCCTCAGTCCTTTATTCTCAAGCTGAGGTGTCTGCTGAGAAAAGCTGCTCCGCATATCCCTGGTCTGGTGGGGGGGGGGGGGCGCTAGCTTCGCGTCTCCCTGGTCTGCTGGGGGTAAGCAGCTAGTGCGGGGTTGCCTCACCCCGTTTGTAAGTAGGGATCCGATGTAAGTCGGATCCATGTAACCCGGGAACTGCCTGTACTCCGAAGCTGACTGCGAAGTTACAAAGGGATCTCACAAAACTGGATGATTGGGCAACACAAAGGCAGATGGAATTCAGGGTCGATAAGTGCAAAATAATGCACACGAGAAAATATATTCCTAAATATAGATACAAAAATGCTGGGGTCTAAAACAGCTTTTACCTCTTAAAAAAGATCCTTGAATCCTTGTGGATAGTTCCTTGAAAAATTCTGCTCTGTGTTCAGTGCCAGTTTGAAAACTAAAAAGCTAACTGAATATTGAGGGTTAACTATTGAACCAAACTATAACAGGGTTCCAATAAGAACATAATAAGTTCAAAGAGGATAGGTCCATCAATGGCTATTAGCCAGACTGGGCAGGAATGATATTCCTACCTTCTGTTTGCCAAAAGCTGGGAATGAATGACGTGGAATGGATTATGATGATTGCCTCTTCTGTTTATTCCTCCTGACATACCTGGCATAGGCCAATGACGACAGACAGGACACTGGGCTAGAAGGACCATTAGTCTGACCCAGAATGGCCATTCTGATGCTCTTATATAGAGCTGAAACGTATCTGCCCACTAGATCCAACTTCCCTGCCAGAGCTGGGAGAGAACCCAGGAGTCCTGACAGGGTCTCTCCCTCTTCCCAGAGTTAGTAACTAAGTAAGAATATACATTAACATTTTAAGGCTAAGTAAGAAAAGAAAGTGGGGATGGCTAGGCCCCACTCTCAGAAAACCATCATCCAGCATAGTCCGTCAAGCTCTCACATGGAACCTGCAAGGAAAACGCAAAAGACCTTGGACAACGTGGAGAAGATCTGCTGAGAATGAAGGACAACAACTGGGGTACTCCTGGAGTCAACTAGAAGTTTTGTCTCAAGTGGAGGAGACTTATGGATGACCTATGCTCCACTTGGAGTACAAGGTTTTAAGAAGTGTTCCTTAAGTGACTTGCCATAAGATGTCAGAATGTTAGTGTAGAGCAGAGTGGGACTAATATTTAATTGTCTTTCTTTTATATATGAATTAGATTCAGTGCTCCTGTTAGCTAACTGCTAAGTTGTCTGCCAAAAAAGCAGAGTTTTCCAGTGCCTTAGTAGCCCTGGGATACAGATGATGTGTGTGTAGGGGGAAGGCGGAAGGAATTGGTCCCCCCCTTTGGTGCTTGATTTGTACTGAGTATGCTCAGTAATACTGCTGAAGCTGCTGTCCTCAGTTTGCCTCCCCATGCTTTCATTCCCCCTCTCCCCTCCCCCCTCCCATGGCATAGACTCATAGACTTTAAGGTCAGAAGGGACCATTATGATCATCTAGTCTGACCCCCTGCACAGTGCAGGCCACAAAATCTCACCCACCCCTCCTAGAATAATCCTCTCACCTATATCTCAGATATTGAAGCCCCGATTTACTCCCATTAAGCTGTTCAAGTTTGGCTTTTACCTCAGATATGGTAATATCTACCTCCTTATCTTTAGTCCCATTTGTTAACTTACCATTATCCCTAAGCTCTTCATTAGCCTCATTAAAGACTGAAGCAAAGTATTTGTTCAAATATTGGGCCATTCCTAGATTATCCTTAACCTCCACTCCATCCTTAGTAATTAGCGGTCCTACTTCTTCTTTTTTTGTTTTTTTCCTATTTATATGGCTATAAAACCTTTTACTATTGGTTTTAATTCCCTTTGCAAGGTCCAACTCTACCTGACTTTTAGCCTTTCTCACTTTATCCCTACATGCTCTAACCTCAATAAGGTACCTTTATTTATTGATCCCTCCCATTTTCCACTCCTTATATGCTTTCTGCTTTTTCTTAATCACCTCTCTGAGATGCTTGCTCATCCAGCTTGGTCTAACACACCTGCCTATAATTTTTTCCCCTTTTCTAAGGATACAGGCTTCTGACAGCTTCTGCAACTTTAACTTAAAATAATTCCAGGCCTCCTACACTTTAAGATCCATAATTTCTTTAGTCCAATCAACTTCCCTAACTAATTTCCTTAATTTACTAAAGTTAGCCCTTTTGAAATCAAAAACCCTAGTCTCAGATTTATTTTTGTTTATCCTTCCATTTAATTTAAACTGAATTAGCTCATGATCACTCGAGCCAAGGTTGTCTCCTACAACCATTTCATCTATGAGGTCCTCGCTACTCACCAAAACCAAATCTAAATTAGCACCCCCCTTGTTGGTTCAGCAACTACTTGATGAAGGAATTCATCAGCTATCACATCTAGGAAAATCTGAGCCCTGTTATTATTACTAGCTCTTGTTCTCCAGTCTATATCTGGAAAGTTGAAATCTCCCATGATTACACAGTTTCCATAAGTATTTACTTCATTAAAAACATTAAAGAGGTCTCTATCCATATCCAAATTGGATCCTGGTGGTCTATAACACACCCCAAGCACTATCCCAGGGGAGGATCTGATAGTTTTCTTCCCCAATGTGATTTTTGCCCAAACGGACTCTGTCTTTTCAATCCATCACTTTTTATTTCTTTACAATCTACCTCATCTTTGATATACAATGCAACTCCACCACCTTTACCCTTATTTCTGTCTTTCCTAAACAGCACATACCCTTCAATACCTGTACTCCAGTCATGCCTAGTATTCCACCATGTTTCTGTTATTCCTATAATATCTGGTTTCACTTCCTGAACCAATAGCTCTAGTTCCTCCTTTTTGTTACCTAGGCTCCTCGCATTGGTGTACAAACATCTTAATTTTTGCTGTTTAGCCTCATTCACATTCTTTACCCAATTTGGCACAGACGTTATACCTCCAATATGACCTATTAGACTAGTATCCACCCCCCCCTTCCTCATGTTCATTCTCCTACCCCCAACTATATCCTTTCTTACTTCGTTTTCCTCCCTCTCAGTGTTAAAATCTGGCATAGAGATTACCTGGGCATCTCACAACCATCTCCCCCAAATTCCTAGTTTAAAGCTCTCTTAATAAGTTGAGCCAGCCTCCATCCTAGAAGTCTATTTCCCTCCCTACTTAGGTGAAGTCCATCTCTAGAGAACAGTCCTCTGTCCATAAATGCCTCCCAGTGACCATACATCCCAAAGCCCTCCTTATAGCACCACTGCCTAGGCCATCTATTGATCATCATAATCCTGTCACATCTTAGTTGCCCTTCTCTAGGAACAGGCAGAATCCCACTAAAGATCACCTGAGCCTCAATTTCCTTGAGCATCCTCCCCAGCCTAGCATAGTCTCCCTTAATTCGTTCCAGTGAGAATCTAGCCGTATCATTTGTTCCTACATGAAGGATGATCAATGGATTCCTTCCTGCTCCCTTAATAATTCTCTTCAACCTCAGTTCCACATCTCTTATCTTAGCACCTGGCAGACAGCACACCCTTCTATTCTCTGGATCAGCTCTGGTTACAGGCCTATCTATTCTTCTCAATAAGGAGTCCCCAATCACATAGACCTGCCTTTTCCTAGTGACAGTGAAATTCTCTGGTCTATCTCTAGCTTCCTCTGGCTGCAAGTCCTTGCCATTCCTATTTTCCCTTGTAATCCTAATGCTCATTATTGGTGTTGTCTCCATTAAGTCTTCCCCTTTATCTATGGGACTAGCCACTCTTCTCTTCTTCCTTACCCTTCCATCTTCATTATCTACCTGCTGTACCCCTTCTACGTTTTCCAGCTCCACATACTTGTTCTTGAGCTCTATTTTTCCTTCACTGACCCATCTTTTCCTCTGCCTGGTCCTCTGAGTCACATGCTTCCGCTGTCCATTTTCTTCGCCCAGCAGTCCCCCCTCTGAGGCCCTTGATCCTGCTTCCATCTGCATATCTAAGCTTTCCCCTTCAGCCACGTCATGCCTTTGCCCCATCATCTGCTCAAACCCCCTTCTAAACTCGACCAGAGTTTCCATCTGCATCTCCAGTCCTCGGATCTTTTCTTCCAACAGCTCTATCAGGTGGCACTTCATGCAAACAAAACTCCTTTCAGATACCCCCTCCAGAATCATGTACATACTACAGCTACCACATCCAATCATCCTCCTTGTGTTCTCTACTACTTGGGCCATGGCCACTAATGCTTCTGTGTTTTATCTATTTTCTCACCAAAATCCTATTAGTCAGGTGAACACAAAAACAAACCAAAACACCTCCTCCACAGGAAAAACAAACTCCAAACAAGTCCCACAATCCAAACTCCCACTCAAACTCCCCTGTTTACAGCTCTGTTTGCTTGGCATCTGTTCCGCTGCCTGACTGGAAGGCTACCTTTATAGGACCCCTAATCAGTGAAGCCCCTCACCCTAATCAGGGCTCAGCTTCTCTCCCAGCACACTGCCCCTCCAACAGAACTCCCACTCAAACTCCCATGTTTACAGCTCTGTTCGCTTGGCTCCTGTGCCGCTGCAGCTATCTGCAGCATGTACAGGTTGCCCCCCCACACACGCCAAAATCTGAAATGGAGCTCCTGGGTGAAGATTGCTAGACTTGTTGTTATAAATTAATATCTCCTGCCATCAAGCACTATGTGAAATCGCTATTTTACCAACATGGCATTGTACTTTTCCAATCTTAACATGAGGCGAATTTTGATATTTATTGTTTTGAATACTTGGTTGGACATGATATGAACAATTAGATCCAGTTGCATGCTAAATAATTAAAAATCAAGCTAGTCTATTAAAAATAGCACAGGGTAGAAATATAATTAATATGCTTAGAATTTTCCTTTGTCTATATTACAAATTAAAGCTGGGTTCTATTTTGTATTGTAGTATAATCAGGGCCTTAACTATTGCCTCATCCTGTGCTTGAGATGGATGTGTGTGTTACTCGTGCCTAGAAACCTTGGCAAGCTGGTTTACAATCCTTTGTCACTATGTAAATTTCTCAGGATGTTCCACCTGAGTTTAGAGAGGCTAGCAGTAGTGTTTTCCTCTTCTGTGGTATAAAAGGGTGATTTGATGGGCGTGTCTTAGTTTAATAATGCTTATGGGCATGATGAGCTATACAAGTGTTGCCTGTCTTGAATAGAGCAGTTATAGAGAAACAATGGCCAGTAACAACCACTAATGAGGGGCCATTTGCATTGATGAGTTGAGTGTTAGGGACCAGCTGCAAGTGTTGTGCCATATTCAGAAAATTTAAATATGCTTGAGTGCTACATGACATGCAGTGAAACAGATTGAACAAAATAAAAGTGTTACATAGCTGTTTTAGACGTTGCTAAATTAAATTGTAGTTGGCCAATGAAATTTTGCCAAAACCTGTACTTTATTTGTGTTAAGTATTATAAAGACAGCATGATCAATTAATACATTGGATATTCGACTGTTTTTGTAGCATCAGAAAGTCCCATTTAATTGACTTACTCTACAGAACTTTCTCCTCATTGAATTATTTTTTATTCTAACAAAAATATAGAGTGAAAGGATTGTAAAATGTATTCTGACTCCTTGATATTTTGAATGGAATATTTGTGTGCACATTTCACAAAATATTCTACAATTTCATTTTGCATGTGCCTTCTCTCCTGAAATGTATTAGAAATCAGGTAACTTGGCTGCAAAGACTACACAGTCATGAAAATTGGGAAATCAAAAAATCAAAATGGGAGGTGTGTCTAAATTTGAATGTATACCTTTTTGCTTGATTTGTTTTCAGATACCTTTTTGCAAAATCCTGAATTTTCCCTTCTTTTGACAGGTACCACAGACCGAAAACATGAAATCAAAAAGGTACCTCCTGAAAGGCCAGAATGTCTTCCTAATCGAACAGAGGAGAAAGGTATGAAATAGGCTCCTATGTCTCCTGTTTGAATAGAGATGGACAGAGGAGATTATTTTAAAGTTTTCATTTTCCAATCAGTAGATAGGTTTAATTAAGTGTATTTTGTACACATGAAAGTTGATTGATGTGCCATAACTTACTTTTATGCATTTCTTTTTTTTTCCTTTTATAAACTTTATAACTTGGCTTTATAACTTTAGGTTAACTCTCCTTAACCTAAATCACTAGCTCACTTTCATATACCTATGAAATGCATCATATTTTCCATCAGTTAGACAACACAGTAGTAAATTGGTCTCCAGTGCTCTGAATGCACCTGCTTCTTCTTCCAGTAAGGTGTGTTGGCACCTTGTGTCTATAGTCAGAGATTTGTAGCAGCAATACCCCAGGTGGTGGTGGTGCACACAAGGTATGCGTCTCGCGTCAGTGCGAGTGCTTAACCGCTATGCACCATCAGCTGTCCTTCAGTTTTTTCTCTACTGCCTTAGGCTTACGGCAGCTCCATGACTTCAATCTCCTGATTAACCTCTAGATAAGTTCCTTTTATTGTTTATCTATACCGGTTTCTTTATTTCCCCCTTCTTTAAAAAAAAAATCCCTCCTCTTATTTTACACCTGTCCTCAATGCCCTTAAGGGCAGTTTCATTTGGGGATGACTGAAAGCAACATGCCAGGGTCCCCTGGGTTCAAATGTTGCCTCACTTTGTGGACTTTCAGTCCCAGTTTCTGACCGACACACACACATAGTGCATCCTCTGCTTGGGAGAAACACATGTACCTCAGAAGCGTGCACACTGCAAGAAACTTTCTGCTAGATCCCATAAAGCTAGAGACCTGCAACACAAGCTTCTCCTAATGGAGAAATCACTGAGACCATCTTCCGACCCTGAGACTAGGATCTCTATGGTGCCAAATTCCTCTACAGCGGCTTTGACCACAGATCACACCTATGTACTCTGAAAGCTTCTCCTCCTAAACAGCCTTCAACACAGGCTGCAGACATCATCCCAAAGAAAACGAGCTAAAAAACCGCATTCTCCAACCAGAAAATCAGCCCCAGTATCGATGGCACATCTTGTACCGAAGTGCACCAGGAATATCTGGTACACAGATGTCCTGAGGGCCAAAGGCAAAGGAAATGTCAGATCCTTGCTTTGGTGAGCAAGCCAAGAAAACTATCCTCCAGCTTGGCATCCACAGCACCGAAAAAGCCAGCACTAAGAACATAAGAACTGCCGTACTGGGTCAAACCAAAGGTCCATCTAGCCCAGTAGCCTGTCTGCTGACAGTGGCCAGTACCAGGTGCCCCAGAGAGGGTGGACTGAAGACAATGATCAAGCCATCCTTCTCCAGCTTCTGGCAAACAGAGGCCAGGGACACCATTTCTATCCCCTGGCTAATAGCCTTTTATGGACCTAACCTCCATTAAATTATCTAGTTTCTCTTTAAACTCTGTTAATAGTCCTAGCCTTCACAGCCTCCTCTAGCAAGGAGTTCCACAGGTTGACTACACGCTGTGTGAAGAAGAACTTTCTTTTATTAATTTTAAACCTGCTACCCATTAATTTCATTTGGTGTCCTTTAGTTCTTCTATTATGGGAACTAATAAATAACTTTTCTTTATCCGCCCTCTCCATACCACTCATGATTTTATATATCTCTATCATATCCCCCTTCAGTCTCCTATTTTCTAAACTGAAAAGTCCCAGTCGCTTTAACCTCTCTTCATATGGGACCCATTCCAAACCCCCTAATCATTTTAGTTGCCCGTTTCTGAACCCTTTCCAAGGCCAAAATATCTTTTTTGAGGTGAGGAGATCACATCTGTACACAGTATTCAAGATGTGGGCGTACCATAGTTTTATACAGGGGCGGTAAGATATTCTGTGTCTTATTTTCTATCCCTTTCTTAATACCTCTTTTAAGGCAGAGTCCCCTGTGTGCACACACAGACACGAATGACTCCAGCACTAGCTGTGTAAACTCACATGCACACCCCAGCACTGACCTTTAAGGTACCACCACCGTTAACTACTCATGCTGAATTATGCTTGACATCGGTACATGGAACACTGCTTTTCAGTACTGATGGTACCCCAGTTACCCCAGTTTGCTTGGGCCCCAGTCCTATAGCAATACTCGCCAGCTCTGCCTCACCCTCTGTCCATCCTCTGGAGGATGAAGATGAGGAGGAGGTGACAATTCACACTCCACATAACTCCTCCCCCAAGCAGCTTTACCACCACCCACCAACAAACTTTGGTGCTAATGTAAGTGGTTGAATGATCCCGCTATTGTGGGGAACTTTCCCGGCTTCTATACCACCGCAGTGAAACAAACCAGCGAAAGGATCTGAGTCCAGCTCCCATTTCTTTTACGCAAAGGCCTCCCTGACCCTGAGGGCTCCCCTTCCAGAGTCCTCGAAATCCCAACAAGGCTGGGCCCAGGTTTTCTGGGGCTTAATCCCCGACCTTGTAGTCACTTGGGGCAGGGGTTAAGGTGTCCCCACTCCGGGGTGCCCTCTTCACACTGGAATCTTTCTTGACCCAGTGATCATTTCATACAGTTCAAAGCCAATACAATTTATTAAACAGCAACTGATTAAAGAGAAAAGAATAAGGAAAAAATGAGAGAGGTTAAATGAGAACACATAATCCTGCTCTGTAGCACGGGGACATCACAACCAGCAGTTTGCAGAGTGTAAGGACAGTTCACAGTCTATTCCTTGTAGGTCCCAGGGCTCTTTCTCAGGCTCTGGCTGTGCTGCAGGGGGGGCTGCAGGTTGGACATGCTTGCTCTAGCAGTGACCACACGACTTCAGGCTCTAGGTGGCAGGACCCCTAGAGTTACAATCCCTCTCCAAGCTTGGCCTGCAGGGCCTCTTGGCTGGTGGCATCTCTCTGCCCAGAGCCTCTCCCCCCACTTTGCTGGTCCCAGCTGCTCACCACACACAGCTGCAGACTGTGCTGCTTTGCCAGCCTCCAGCTCCTTGTGTTGCTTCTCTGACCCCTTGGGCTCTCGGGTCACTGCAAGTCTGCTTCTCACCACAGGGTCTGCGCTCCTTGGGCTGTGTGCGCCTGGCTCTGACACTGCAGGTTTGTCTCTCAACACAGCTTGCTCTTCTTGCTTCTCTTCTCAGCTCTCTCTCCTTTTCTCAGAGAGACTCAGAAAATTCCAGCTCACACAGAGGACGGGACCTGGCCTCCTAATTTCCTCATTGGCCTGTCCAACCTGTCAATCAGGATGAGCTGGAGTGTTGGTCTCTTTCCATTGTCCCTGGGGTCTATCAGTCTCAGGGCCCTGATTTCTCATGGACCCTTCCCCATTTGGTACTGGGAGCTGGCCAACCAAAAACTCCCACTGAGTTTTAGTAAGGGGTTAACAGTTCCCTTACACCGTTCCCATCAATGCCCCCACTGATATCAATGCTTTCTACATGGCCATGTAGAGCCCAAACCCAGGCTTCATCCAAGATGACAGCTCCTCACATTACCCAATCTCCTTCACCCTCTATTCCACCACTGACTCGGAGGAGGACCTAGATGAACTGGAGGATGCCCCTGTAGGCGATGACAGTTGATGGTAGGTGGCAGTTAACCACTCTCACTGATGAGAGGGAGGTATTGGGGTATTGCTGCTACAAATCTCCAACTATAAGTCCCAAGCGCTGACACACCTAACATGGATCATCCATAGGGACAACCATTTCAGAGAACTTATGTTGCCATTTCATCTGATTTTTTTTTTTTCCCCAGCTAGAATGATCAACAAATACAAATTGCCATATGGCTGTTTTTGTGGTCCCTGATTCCTTCAAACTTAGTATTTTAAAACCTCTGAAGAGGTAGCCTCCCTCTGTGTAATATTCTGCAGTATATGCATAGAGGTTTGTGTTTCTATTCACAACATATTGTAGAGACAATGTTGTCACCGATGGGTCTGGTATGTTATGAGAGATAAAGGGTGAGAGTTTTGCCACTGACTTCAATGGAGCCAAGGTTTTCACCGAAGTAATCTAGAGTGGTAAAAATGTCTAGTTACATCTTCTAATATGCATTTACAGCATATTTTATAATGGGACTATTTCATTTGTGTGTAATCTGTGGACATCCTAGCAATAACAGGCATTGGCCTGGTAAAGACTTAAAATTTCCTAGGAAAAGTAATGAGTTTAACTAACCACTTTTGAAACTTGGAATCTCAAAAATTAGGCTCATTTTTTAGAAGTACTTACTTCCTGTAGCTCCACTTGCCCACATTTGTAAAAAATCAGGCCACTTTTATTTAGATGCCTAAATACAAATCTGGATATCTAAATGTTGTCCCTCAAGTTGTTACATTTTGACCCTAGTATCTTAAGATGATTCCTTTTTAATTTAAATGTATTTATATTAAATGCCTGCAGCATACATTTTCAGAAGATATTGAAATGTTTCGGCAGAGCATTAAGAACATATAACATTATTATCCTTATTTTTGTACTCTTCTAACTGAACATTGTGTTACAAAGTAAAAATTATATGAAGTTGGGCTTTGGGAAAATGTTTCTGCGTGGCGTATAATTCTCTATTCTTTTACTTTAATAGTTATTTATATACTACATTTTTAACTCTTAAAATTAGAAATTACACTCAGATTCAGACATTGTCTGCACATTTCAGCCAACATCATGTAGGACATTTTATATATTTATATATGTATAAATATTTTATACTCAAAAGAATGAAGTAAGGCAGAACAGTGAAAAATGCAGACTTATTTCTTAGATGTGTTTTAATGAACAGTCATTGCCTTCGTGTATTGTAAATCTGTGTATGCCAGTGAATTCCACTTAACAAGGTCTTTGTTCTTTCTTGGGGGGGGGAATTGATTTAAAGAAAGACCAGAAAGAGAGCAAAAACTGGTAGATTTGCAGAAGCCTTCAGTTCCTGCTATACCACCAAAGAAACCTCGACCACCCAAAACGAACTCTCTGAACAGACCTGGTTCAATGCCCCCAAGACGACCAGAAAGACCAGCTGTGCCTTTGTCTCATACAAGGTATTTTTTTCCATTTACCCAGAGTTTCTTCAGTTGATGGGAAAGTTGCAGATTTCACAGTGTGGATTTTCTGTAGCTGTTGCTGTTCATTTCCAGTTATAATTTTCTTTGAAATAATAGTAAAGATCTCTGGTTAAATACTTAACTATCATACTGTGTCACTGTCTTTAGCTACACTTTGATCCTACTATAATGCAATTGAGTTGTTTATCAATTACGTAGTTGACAGATTTATTCCTGCTGTAAAGTTTGTGGGTTGTGTACATTAGCATGTACAACCAAGATAACTAATTCAAGTTAAATGGCACTCTATTAACTCAGGTTACACCAAGACCAACAACTGTAGATTAGCCAAGCCCTCTTTCTACTCTCCAGGGTAGTGAAACCAGCTTCAAAGTGCTATCTACTATGAATGTCACACAAGAAAAAAAGAGAGAAATATCTAATTCTCTAATCTCTTATGGAAGTAAATATTACATGTAACAGTAACTGGCAGATTTTTTTTAATAAAAAAAATGTGTTAAGTTGATATTGCCCCTTTAAATGCTACACATGCTAAAGGTTTTACCACTCATTATTTTATTAGCTAATTTAAAATAATGGGTTATCAAGGGTCTCTTTTGCAACAGGATACAATTTGAGAGAACATTTTATACGAATAAGGCTAGACATTCATATAGTGAAATATATAAAACAGTCTTTTAATTATTTGGATAACTCAGAAACTTGGAAAAATAGGGCAAAAGTGATGTTTTTGTTAAATGTAGCTTGCAGGAGATGATTTTTTCAGTCATTTCAGTTTAATGAACTAATAAATATTTTGAAAGTATTTTCTGGTATCTTATACTGAGATCTGTAAGTCTTGGGCCAATTAAAATATTAAATAAAAATAGAACTCCTACAGTGCGGAGTACAATAATTTTGCAGCGTCTAAGGGAAAAATATGATGCATTTTAATAAAATTCCCCTTGGATTTCTGTTGCCGTTGGTTAGCAGAGTCAATTCTAATTTGTGTGTGTGTGTATGTGTTACATCTCATGGGTTTCATGGGCTGTTTTATATTTTGTAATAAAAAGCAGTTTTTTTCAGTTAAATAAAATAATTTTCTTTTGGAAGCTGGATAGGACTTCAAGGACTTATGAGTTAGGTACCAAGAAGGCCATGGCAACTAGGTTGGATGTGGAACAAAGTTGCAATTGACTTGTCTCCAGACATCTTAACTTGTTTGGACACACTGCTCTATTGGTACATCAGTTACCAGTAGTTCAGGTCTCTATTGTAGACAAGACACATATTATCTGTGAGTTGACACTTGAACCCAGGATTTTGCCCTGTTTTTCTGAGATATGTTTGTCTGAAGAAAGGTTTTTTTTCCACAGTCATCTATTGGAGATTAATATGAAGGATTGTAATAGCAGAAAGCTATACAAATGGCAAAAGGTCTGTGCCAGCAATTGAGCACTCAAGATCTGAGTAACCAGGGTGCTGCACCACCTAGTGGCTTGAAGCAGTTATTACAACCAAATATATGGTTTCTGCTTTCAGCACCCCCACTATAAAAAATGGTCCAGCATCCCTGGGAGCAACCCTATAATAAATTTTAATGTGTGTATGATGGACAAATCCTGTCCAGCATCAAGTTCAGCTTCAGTATCTTCCAGCCCAAAAATCATAATATATAACCCCAGCAAAGCAGCATTAAGATGCACCTCCTTCTCAGAACACTTCCAACTAGTACTCTTCCGTTAAATATGTCTCTTCAAAGAAATCCAAGGGAGGACAAGTTAGGGCAGTTGTTAGGATTGCCACCAGGACTGTTAGTTTGTTATACATTTTTTCCAGTGATTATAAAAAAAGAGAGAATTTTATTGACCAAGTAGATAATTCTGAACATCCTCATTTATCATCAGTATCTTTCTAATCTAGTGTGCCAGGAATTTCTAGTCTTAATTTCTTCTGTTTCCTCATCTTTAGAGATACCCTGTCAATGTAATATTTCATAAATATGATCTTGTTTTACAGATCAACAACTTTTTTATCTTTTAACATTCTTAAATATTCTCTTTAATGTACGGTAGTACTATCTCTTTGCATCCAGTTTTTTGTAATTTCTTCGTTTTCAACAAGACTTTCTAAACTTTGTATCTATTACAGCATTTTTAGTCTGAACAATTCTAATAGCTACTGCCATGTTCATGCTTATAAATCTGTCATCATTAATAAAATCTAAACCATCCTTTGCCAGAATATACCACCAGAAGCAAACAGGTGGTATATGGTTGAATCTGCTAGTGAATAATAAGGAGCAAAATCTTTGAGATCATGCTTTATTTCTAATTTATTAATATCTAATACTACTAGTTTAAGAAACACACTAAATATCTAGGTCATTAGTAACAGGGACAGCTATATATTTGGCACATTTTCCCCAAATGTGTAGACATGTATATATAACACTATTATAGTATTTAATATATTGTTACATTAGTGACAGTTATTGTGGGAATTAAGCAGTATCGTCAACCTCGCCATAATATGGGAAATATTCCATGACTATAATACACATTTTATTCCATAAAGTGCACTAAAGCTGTCTTGAATTCTCATAGTAAATATTCACAAGGATGTTGTGTATGACCTGTGCAATATAACCATGTGCTCCTACTGCTAATCCCATTTTATTCTCTCTGAATGGCCATATTACTTTGATAGACTTAATCGGTATGTGATTGTTGCGCTTTTATGCATGGAAGGAAAAGCAGGGTTACTCATAACTGAATCCCTGTTGCTTTTAAAAATTTCAGCCCCCCCCCCCCCCCCATGTAAAGTATCATCGTTCCTCTGTCATGTTCTAATGCTGAAGAAATTTTCACTCTACAGTTACTTGGTTGGGGGACATCCATGAAACCATAGAGTGGGATGAATAATATATACAAAAATCTTCATCTTCTAGTGCAGTTTCTCTCATATGGAGCCAGCGTCACCGCCAGGGGCTTTTCTTGTGGCCACAACCTCCTGGGTTGTGATGGAAGGAGGGGCAAAGTAGCAACTCCTCCCCTTCTCTGTTGCTCCTGGATGCACTGCCTCAGTGTTGGTTGCTGGGATTGGCAGGAGGGACTGGCCCTGCCCTTCTCTGGAGACACCTGGGGCATAGTGCTGGAGGAGCAGGCAGCCAGAGAGTTCCTTATCCTCCTGGTACGGCTGGGCTCAGGCTTTTGGCACCATGCTCAGGCCCCAGCCATAGGTCTTCAAGCTTTGGTCATGAGGCTTCAGATTCCATCTCTCTGCTGTGTCCCTTGATTCCCCTCTCAGGACTTCATTTGACTCCAGATTTGCCAGGGCTGAGTAACTCTGTTGTGAAAAATGGTACTTGTATGTGTGTTAGTTTCACTTTTCACATCAGACTTACTAGCTAGCGATACATGCGTTGCAATAATTTGGACGTGTATATTGTAAATAGTTATTTATTTTTCCTAATGCTAATTAAGTAATTTAGGGGAAAGTGTGAGAGCACTATTAGTGGCTGCACTCTGAGGCACCACAAATTTGTCCTGGGAACCCCTATTCTAGTGAGAGACACTTACCACAAAGAGGAAACTGTTTCCATGAACAGAATGGAGGACTGCTAGATCTCATTATCCCAGCCTGATATTTTTTCTCTTCATCCATTTATCTACAGATTTGTGGTTCTCCCATATATAATATATATAGGCCTTAATTATTAATTGTAAGCAACTAAAATTAAGCTGTTGAAGGGTAGCCCTTTGCCCTTAGATTTCCTTCATATTGAGATGCTGTGAGTATTTGAGGAATAATTTAGGACACAACTGTGTCTAAAATAGCTTTTTGACAGGTGTTAAAAGAGAAATGAGATAAGGTTAATCCATGCAGTATGTCTGCTTACTAGAGATGGCTCTCTGTGACAGGTCGTAATAATTCTGTACTATACAGGAGGAACACATTCCTTTTTATTAATTGCAAGCTGGCAATTTAGTGTAACCCCGGGAAGCTGCCAATATTATTGTAACCCACAGACAAACTCTGATAAATGTTCTCTTTTCTTTTTTTCACCGTAGGAGTGAGAGTACAAAAGTAGAGTTAGTGGGCAGTACGGTATCTGGAACCTTGGAGAAGGACTCCTCAGAAAGAAGCAGTGACATTGGTAAGTTGCTGTGTTTTTGTAGTTCTTCTAACAAAGTTATGGTGTAGATATCTGCGTTTTGGTGGCACTTGCTCTGCTCCAAGAAGTAGTGAATGGGTTCATACTGAATTTTAAATGCAAAGTTAATCACATGTTCCTATTGTTGCATAAACTTTTTAAAGAAAAAACAAATATGAAACAGATTTATTTGGCATGGGAAATTGATTTTATTGTTAAAAACCTGAAGAAATTGCTTAGGCCAAATGAATAATTGTACTATATTTTGGTAAAGTAAAGATTAATGTATATTCTGTGTTTACAGTGTGTTAAAGGTGTAGATACCAATAATTTTTACATTTTTAAATACAAGGGAAATAGAGACTAATTTTAAAAAAATCAGTTTTGCTAAATAAGTATTAAAGGAAATGCCTGTTCAGTTTTAAAATGAACATGAACTCACCTTGAATTAAGATAATTAATCGATATCCCTAAAACATTTACAGTTGTGTCACCTTGAAGAGGAGTAAAGATAATTATTTTTAATTTTTTTCCATTGCTAAGTTTGAAATCTGTAAAAGATGTTCATGAGTGGGATATTGTTGTAATGGAGGTGTTGAAAGTGAGGTGTTCTGATTCTTGTTTATTTCTGAAAGCAAACCCAGGGACAGAGTCACTTTTATGTGGAAGTAGTCCAGTGACATCTGCTCCAGTCACTCAGTTTGGTAACAACTGTGTGGCAGCAGACATGTTTTTGTAAGAGGTAGAATATTTGTACTCTGAATGTAACCATTACTAGAACTCATTGATAGCATATAAAGTTATTTTGATTTTTTTAAAATAGAACACATGAATATTAGCCCATTTGGTAAAATATAATATTATGCATTCATCAACAAGTCTGCCTTTTCTCTGGACTTGAAAGAAAAAATGTTATTTTATATATAAAAATGTAATATTTGAATTTAAAATATAAAAAGCAACCACACAAATAATTTCTTAGGTTTGTGAAAGTGACCTATATTGTTGCTCTCAGTACTCATGTATCAGCTTTTTGAATTTGTTACTGTCAGTGTATTCTATTGTAGCAAACATGTTCTAAAGGAGTAAATAGTATATTTTTTTATTTTAAAAAAGTAAACATAGCGAAACACATTACAATTAAACTGCATGAACTGTTTTGAAAGTCTACAGTATAAGTCAACAGTATAATTTGGAAATGCAATCAATTTCATCATTTAATATTGCTAGCTTTTATTATTAATGTTTGTAAATTTAATTCAAAGCTGGTAGGCGGTTGTGTATTAGAGGGAGAAAATGTTGTACCAGCAAATAGCATATAATGGTGTGATATATGTATCCTAACATGGTTAATGGGTTATTTGATGTGATAAAAAAACCGATTTTTAAAAATGGCTATCATGGGACAACTAGTAAATTTCTGCTCTTTTCCGGAACCATTCAGACTTTTTATTTTCTGAGGTGGGGGCTGGTAGGGAGAACAGAAGCAAATTAAACAAATATCACCCAAGGGCACTGAACACAAAAATAAACAAATCATAATTGCAACATGTTATTTAACGTTTTAGGCACTGAGTTACCAATAACTTTAGTGGAAAGAACTGTGTCTAATGATAGAATAGCATGAACACTTAGATAAAAATAACCTGGTACTGTTAAACATACAGGACATCACCAAGACATGACTTTAGAGCCTATTAGAGTTCACAGAAAAAATTATTAAGTTGGGACTGAAAGGTGCCCCAGAGTTCATAATTTACTTGGATTTTTAAGAAACTGTTCTGTGATGGATTAAAACTTTGTAGGCTAAAGTGGGTTGTAGTAAGAGATTGCTCCTTACAGTGGAGAGGAATTCTTTTCATAGGGTTTCCTATGGGCCCATGTTATTTTATAGATTAATCGTTTGTGAGAGGAAGACACACTAAAGTGATGAAATGTTGGTGATAATAAATTAAGTAAAAACCGTAGAGAATGGAGATGGCTTTAAAAGCATTGAGTTAATGGGCAGCATGAGGTCAAAGGGAATTAAATTGAGATATGTGTAACGTAAGGTAGTGAGTATTACCAAAACTGTTTTAATTTTATAAAACAAAAAAAAGTGACTACTCATGGGAGTTAGCAAAAGTGGCCACTTATAAGTGGTGATCTCTCTTCGAAGGTTTGCATGCCCGAGAGAAGTGATGTTCTGTAGCTTCTGCAAGTAGTAACGTGGGACAGATAGTCTGTCTTCAGAGATTGTCTCTAAGGCAGGTTTTATTGTACATGCTAATGAGCTCTGAGGAAGAGGACAGCTTCCACCTGCTCCCTTTTGCTTCCAATAAAGTTGGGCTCAGTACCATAGAAAACGTACAAGCAGAGACTGTAGCTGTTGCAGGAGTAGTTGTTGAAGAGGAGGAACCCTACATGGCCCTTCTCATAGCTCTTGCATACCCATTTCGCTGTCATCTTGGTCACTGGGTTACTTCCCATTTCTACAATAGCTTAAACAAAGCTGTTCTGGGGCACTGAGGAGGAGGAGGAACAGCAGTAGTTAGTCAGATGTGGCTCAGTTCAATTTCATAATGCTACAAAGTGCTAGTGCGTAGGATGGTGCTTCAGCACTGGGCACTGGGAATTTTGAAACCTTCCTAAACTTCACTGGGGCACTCCAACTATCAGCAAAGTTCTACTGTACTCTGTCAGAGAGGTGTTGAGTATTGGCACACAAATTATAACTGAATTGCCATTGCTTGAGCTTCACTAGATTGATATTGTACAATTCAGTTAATGTTGTAATACCAGAAAGTTATATTTCAATAGAAATATTTCAATAGATACTAAATCTACAAAGGGGCTTGTCTTCATTAGCAAATTATATTGAGATGGAAGTTAACCTTGAATAGTTAGCTAACACCATGCTGATGCCGACTTTGTGATCTGTTTAGACAGACACACATCATGTTCTACATGGTCTGGGGTAAACCCTACTCTCATTTGGATTTATCCATGACTTGTCCTTCTCTATACAGACTGAAAAGTTAAGGTCAGGATCATCTTAATGCAACTCCTCAAAGTCATATTCCAAAACTGATGTAATTTGCTAGCGAAAACAAGCCCCCGTATTGTTTATCTCCAATCGTAGTAAATTGAGAGACTAGCTGATGGAATATGTTTGATTTTATTACTGTCTTTTTAATTCAATTATCAGTAAAGTGAAGATCTTACTTTACAACTATTAACACCCTTTTTACCATTGTTTACTTGTACAGACAATCTTTTAAAAATGTGTTGGAGAAGGCTGGTTTACAAAATACAGTATTTTAGTTAGACATACAGTAAGGAGTATGAAAACCAAACCATTCTCCTTTCCGCCTCACTTCTTTTTTTCTTTTTTCCCCCCTATTTGTAGTGATGCCTTTCTTTTCCTTTCCACTCATATTTCATCAAGCTTTTCCCATTTACATCTCTTTACCATGGGTAACTCTTCTTCACTTGATGAGGGTAAGGCTTTTTTCCATCTGTTTTCTATCCTGACATTTGCTTTGTTAAGAAGGAATAACATGCATTCTGTAGAACCACTGTTATGCATTTTGATGATATTTTTTAATTTCTAGTGGGTAGATATGGTGCAATATTTTCTATCACGGTATGTTAATATTGTATCAAAAACATAATCATTACAATTTCTGATAAACCAATAAAATTCCATTTAGAGGGGGGTTGTCTCATTTATATGTTTTATGCATGCATTATCAATCAATAACTGGTTTCTGTTTATCAGGTCTTTATATTCAATACATCCATTTAATTGTGTCATCATTCCATGTTACACAGCAGAAGGACCATTTAATAACATCTTTAAACTGTTAGCTAGTCTGAAGTAAAATATACAAAGTGGGGTTTTCAGAAACACCTAGACTACGTCTACACTGGCCCCTTTTCCGGAAGGGGCATGTAAATTTCACTAGTCGTCGTAGGGAAATCCGCGGGGGATTTAAATATCCCCCGCGGCATTTAAATAAAAATGTCCGCCGCTTTTTTCCGGCTTTTAAAAAAGCCGGAAAAGAGCGTCTACACTGGCCCCGATCCTCCGGAAAAAGTGCCCTTTTCCGAGGGTCTTATTCCTACTTTGAAGAGTGAATGATTTGAAGTAGGAATAAGACCCTCCGGAAAAGGGCACTTTTTCCGGAGGATCGGGGCCAGTGTAGACGCTCTTTTCCGGCTTTTTTAAAAGCCGGAAAAAAGCGGCGGACATTTTTATTTAAATGCCGCGGGGGATATTTAAATCCCCCGCGGATTTCCCTACGACGACTAGTGAAATTTACATGCCCCTTCCGGAAAAGGGGCCAGTGTAGACGTAGCCCTATTGACTTTCAATAGACTCATGAGCCAATAAGGGCTTGTCTTTGTGGGAAATATTTTCAATTGTGCCAGTATAATTATACCAGTACAATTAAGCAACTATAGTTATACCATCTGTAAAGACTTTTATTCCGATATAAAAGTGGCCTTTATCAGACTGTCTTAGGTCTGGTCTACACTAAAGATCTATATCAGTATAACTACGTTGCTTAGAAGTGTAAAAAGTCGACATCCTCGAGCAACATAGTTTACGGACCTAACATCCTGTGTAGACAGCTCTATGTTGGAAGAAGTGCTTCTTCCATTGACAATGCTACCTTCTCTCAGAGAGGTGGATTAACTATACGTACAGAGAGCGCTCTTCCATCGAAGTAGAGCATCTTCATTAAAGCACTACAGTGGTGCTGTTACATCAGTGTAATTGTGCTGTTGTGGAATTTGAAGTGTAGATTTTGGATTTCTAAATCATTCACTCTTTAGTTTAGACATCACAAAAGATGTATACAGTTAATGCAAACTAAGACACCCTGGGTGTGTCTAGATTACCGAGTTTTTTCGGAAAAAAGTGGCCTTTTTTCGAAAAAACTTCACGTGCATCTAGACTGCTGTCATGTTCTTTTGAAATTAAATGGAAAGTATATAGCATTTTTTTCAGTTTTGGTAAACCTACTTTTAAGAGGAAGAATACCTTTTTTCGAAAGAGAGCGTCCAGATTGCCTGGGTGCTCTCTTTTGAAAAAGCGGATTGCTTTTTCAAAATTCTTGTGGCTATCTAGTGGATCTCTTTCAAAAGAGGCTTGTAGTCTAGACGTACCCCCTGTGTGCAATTCTTCGCCTCAATTTCCAGAATACTCCTGAGCATTCTTTGGGAGTTAGTATTTTTTCAGGGTGTCACGTCCCCTCTCCTGGACCTCACTCCTCCAGATCAAGCGTCTCTTCTGAATCACAGTGTCTCCATTTACTCCTGCCCAAGTCCCCATTTGCATTTCTGACCCAGAAATGGTTTTAAAGGCAGTGCTAACATCTTGATTCTTTGTTTTTATTTTCTTTCCATTCTGCAGACAAGTTGGAAAGAACTGGTTTTTATGTAGGTTGCAACCACCTCAGTGTTCTGCTAGGCTAGACTTTATTCAGTTGATGATTATCTTTAATGATTTTCCCATTCAGAAGCAGACACCCTGGCAGAAGTCCCCTTCTATTTACCACAATAAATATGCTGCAAGAATACAGCAAAGGACAGCCAGAGGGATCATAGCATCAAACAGAATTCATATGTTGAACATAAACAGGTCTCCCAGGCCATCACAACTGGAATAAGAGTGTGCAGATGAGAAGTTATACTGATATAATATAGTGATTTAAATTCACATCTTGTCTATATGGCAATTTTGTACCAATTTAAGGTAATCTGTTTTTTTTAAAATTCCACCCATAGTTCCTACTTGCCTGGATCAATAAGTATCAATCTGCTTGCCCTCAGGAATACAATATATTTTATAACAATGATATTTTTGGAGGCTCATGGATTGACAAAAGAAAACTGTTAGCAAATGAAGTTCTAATTCTGGTTTCAGAGAATTACAAAATAATTCCAATCAATAATTAAAGTAGAAGTTTTTCCTCTGTTTGAGTGAGGAATTATTATATACCTCTTTAAAAGATTACATGAAGGTTTTTAAACCCAAAATGTGACCTATGTTTCTTTCTATTATTGAAAGTAATTTAAATGGTAATCTGCCAATATTTACTGTTTAAAATATATTCAGTAGAATCACACAATAATCCACACACAAAAAGTAGTCTCTGTACCTTTCAGGAAATAATGAACTGTAACAGTGTTGCCAACCCCAAATGCTCAGAAATCATGAGATTGGCCAATAATGAGGTATATGATAGATTTAGTGTGTGTTGTTTTATTTGCCTTCTGCTTTTTTAGCCTTTATGGTACACTGGGGTCACATTTGGACATTTTCTCCACTGCCACAAGGGCTAGAAACTTTCTTTTTCTTTAAGACTGAAGGCTGAAATCATCACACATCCACTTGACTTCACAAATCAGGGCGTTAAAAAAACACTAAATGTCATGAGAATCGTAATAAAATAACGAGAGTTGGCAGAGATCACGCATGGATCTAAGAGGACAAAATCTGTTCAGTGTTTATCTTGTCTTTTTATCCTCTTTACTCTGTAGGTTTGAAGGATCTCTAAAATTATGAACAAAAAACACCTAAGTATTCAGAGCCATCCTTACCTGTGTACAGCTGCATATGGCACCCAAACTTTGGGGCACTACTGGATCTTAGGCTACCTCTAGACTACAAGCCTCTTTGAAAGAGAGCGTCTAGACTACAAGCAGATTTTTCGAAAAAGTGAGCTGCTTTTTGAAAGAGTCTAGACACTCTCTTTTGAAAAAGTACAGTTTGCAAAGAGAACTTTTGAAACAAGGTGTTATTCCTCGTAAAAGGAGGTTTACCGTGATCAAAAAACTACCGCATTCTTTAGATTTACTTTCGAAAGAATCATAGAATACTAGGACTGGAAGGGACCTCGAGAGGTCATCGAGTCTAGTTCCCTGCCCTCATGGCAGGACCAAATACTGTCTAGACCATCCCTGGTAGACACTTATCTAACCTACTCTTAAATATCTCCAGAGATTAGGATTCCACAACCTCCCTGGGCAATTTATTCCAGTGTTTAACTACCCTGACAGTTAGGAACTTTTTCCTAATGTCCAACCTAAACCTCCCTTGCTGCAGTTTAAGCCCATTGCTTCTTGTTCTATCCTCAGAGGCCAAGATGAACAAGTTTTCTCCCTCCTCCTTTTGACACCCTTTTAGATACCTGAAAACGGCTATCATGTCCCCCCTCAATCTTCTCTTTTCTAACCTAAACAAACCCAATTCTTTCAGCCTTCCCTCATAGGTCATGTTCTCTAGACCTTTAATCATTCTTGTTGCTCTTCTCTGGACCCTCTCCAAAATTAAGCATCTCTGCCATTTCCAAGTTTCCTGTTACAGCTGCAGTCTAGACGCAGGTGAAGTTTTTTCAAAAAAAGGCTTTTTTTTTTTAACCCTGTAGTCTAGCGACACCCCTAATGTCTACTGATCCACGTCTTCCTATCCCTGTTCTGTGGCTCTGCTTCTTCCGGACAGGATCTAGTTAACTTAAAAGTGAAAAAGCCTGCCAGACCTTTGAGCAGAACATTGAACCTGTGAAAGAGCCATAGAAGTGGAAATGAAGCCATTTAACAGAAATTTGCCAACTCCCGATATATACAGACAGTTTCTGAATTTACTGTTAGTCTACAGGATTTTAGTTTAAAATTTGCCTTTAAAAAAAGTTCATTAATGTGTT
This sequence comes from Pelodiscus sinensis, assembly GCF_049634645.1. Lineage (NCBI taxonomy): Eukaryota > Metazoa > Chordata > Testudines > Trionychidae > Pelodiscus > Pelodiscus sinensis. The sequence goes on from NC_134711.1 coordinate 208,724,962, forward strand.
GCTGAAGATTATAAAATCACATCTCTAAAAAAACATCATGCAGGCACTTTTCCCAGGCTGCTGTTGGGCATAGGGCAGGCCTGGGCAAAATACCCTCCGTGGACTGGATCTGGCCTGCCATGCCACCAGATCTGGTCCTTGGACCCCCTGCCTGCTACGTATATACACACACACACACCTGAGAAGTGGGTCATTGTGAGCCTGGAAGAGGGAGGAAAAGGTTTGTGCGCTGCTTCCAGCCCCAGCACAATCCCATTAGATAGTTTCCAGCCAACAGGAGCTGCCTGTTGTTAACAGGCAGCTTGGGAACCACCCACCAGGCTCCTAGCTGTTCAAAAACCACATGTCCTGTGCAGCCAGTGTGGGGGTGGGGCTAGCAGGGAGTCTGTTTGGAAAGACTGCTGGCTGGAAGTCAAGCAGGTAAGTCTCCCAGGCAGAGCCTGCCTCTGGCACCCTGACCCTTACCCCACATAACCCAAACCCTCTCTCCCCTCCTGCCCCCATATCTCTTCCCCGATCCTACACCCCAGTCCTCTGCCCCAAGTCACAACCCCCTCCTGATCTAGGTCACAGCCCAAACCCCTCCTGCACCCCCGTAGTGGCACGAACAGACTCCACCAGCCAGTAGAATTGAGGGAGTTTATTGCTTCTCCAGGATACAGCACAGCAAAAATGTAATCCAGTTACAGGGCCAGGCCTAGGATGCCTCAGCCCCCCCTTGAGATGGGGGAGACTGGGCCTCTAAATCCCAGCCCGTTGCTTAGGCTGTTTCCTCCATGATACCAAACAGAAACTCAAAACTCTCTTCCAGCCCTGCCCCCCAGCCAGGTGCTGGTCTCCACCTTCCTTCCTTTGTCTCCCTGCCTGGGAGGCTGAGCCTGGGTGTCTGGGTTAATACACATTTGGGAGAATCAGTGAGAATCCCCCATCACAGCGCAGGGGGACCCCAGGTCACAGAGCAGACAGCACCCCCACTACACCACACCCCTTCCTTAGGTCACAATCTCCTCTTGCCCAAGGTCAAAACCCAAACCCCCTACACCCTAGTCCCTGAACCCAAGTCACAACTGCTTCCACCCAGAAGCCCTCCCAGAACCCTCACCCTTTCCTGAATCCCAATTCCTGACTGTAAACTCCCTTCTGCACCCAAACTCCATCCCAGACCCTGCAACTTCTCCATTAATATGCAAGAGTACAACCCTTGACCACTTCCCAAAATCTTGGAGTGGCTCCCCATCAAAAATTATTGCCCACGCCTGTCATAGGGGCACCAATTTAATCACATTGTGTAGGGCTGGATAATTTAATTTAGAAGGTTGAGAAAGCTGTTTAGGGGAGGAAGCTGTTCTTGATTTGATTTTAACAGATAGGAAGGAACTGGTTGATAGGCAGCTTGGGTGAAAGTGACCATGAAATAATAGAGTTCATGATTCTAATAAATTGTAGAAAGGAGAACAGCAAAATAGAGACAATGGATTTCAGGAAGGCAGATTTTAGTAAACTCAGAGAGCTGGTCAGGGCCGGATTAAGGGGGGGGCTAGCTGAGCTGCTGCCTGGGGTGCCAACCTATGGGGGGCGTCTGATGGCAGCTGTAAAGGGATCCGTTCGCCCAGGGCTGGGGGCTGCACGGTGCCCCTTAGAGCTGCCATCTGGTGCCGCACGCCCGATTGCAGCTGTAAGGTGTGCAGTGCGCCAGGGGGTAGGGCCGCACATGCGTCGTGCGCCCGGGGGTGGAGCTGCGCATCCGTCGCGCGTCCGCTGCCCGGGGCGCAGAAATGGCTCAAGCTGGCCCTGGAGCTGGTAGGTAAGGTCCTATGAGAAGCAAGACTAAGAGGAAAAACAACTGAAGAGAGTTGGCCGTTTTTTAAAGGGACTTTATTAAGGGCCCAAAAGCAAACTATTCCACTGCGTATGAAAGATAGAAAGTATGGCAGGAGACCACCTCGGATCAACCAGGAGATCTTATATGATCTCAGAATCAAAAGGGAGTTGTATAAAAAGTGGAAACTAGGTCAAATTACAAACGATGAATATAAGCAAACAACACTGATATGCAGGGACAAGATTAGAAAGGCAAAGGCACAAAAAGAGCTAAAGCTAGCTATAGGTATAAAGGGTAACCAGAAGATGTTCTACAGGTATATTAGGAGCAAGTGGGAGACCAAGGACAGGGTAGGCCCCTTGCTCAGTGAAGAGGGAGAAATAATAACAGGAAACTTGGAAAGGCAGAGGTGCTTAATGATTTCTTTGTTTGAGTTTTCATCAAGAAAATGGATGGTGACGGGATGCCTAACACAGTGAATGCTAGTGGAAATGGGGTAGTTTTAGAAGTAAAAATAAAAGCACAAATTAAAAATTACTTAGAAAAGTTAGACTGGAAAAGGGCAAATATAGTGCCCATCTATAAAAAGGGAAATAAGAGCAGACCAGTCAGTTTAACTTCTGTTGCCAGGGAAGATAATGGAGCAAAGCAATTCTGGAATCCATTTGCAAACATCTGGAAGATAATAAGGTGATGGATAACAGCCAGTGTAGATTTATAAAGAGCAAATCATGTCTAACCAATCTGATAGCTTTCTTTGATAGGATATCTAGCCTTTTGATAAGGGAGAAGCAGTTGATGTGGTATACCTAGACTTTAGTAAGGCATTTGACACAGGCTCGCATGACCTTCTCATCAATAAATGAGGGAAATGCAACTGAGGTGTGTGTGTAACTGTCTGGATAACTGTTCTCAGACAGAAGTTATTAATGGTTCATGCTGGAAGGGCATAACAAGTGGGATTCCACAGGAATCTGTTTTGGGACCAGTTCTGTTCAATATCTTCATCAACTATTTAGATATTGGCATAGAGAGTATAATTATTAAGTTTGCAGATGATACCAAACTGGGAGAGGTTGCAAGTAATTTGTAAACTGGAGAAATGATCTGAGCTAAACAGGATAAAGTTTAATAAGGACAAATACAAAGTACTCCACTTAGGAAGGAACAATCGTTTCACACATACAGAATAGGAAGCGACTGTCTAGGAAGAATTATTGCAGAAAGGAATCCAGGGGTCATAGTGGATAACAAGCTAAACATAAGTCAGCAGTGTGACACTGTTGCAAAAAAAAAGCAAACATGATTCTTGGATACATTAATAGAAATGTAGTGAGCAAGACACGAGAAGTCATTCTTCTGCTCTACTCTGCGCTGATTATGCCTCAGTTGGAGTATTGTGTCCAGTTATGGACACAATACATTTCAAGAAAGATGTAGAGAAATTGGAGAAGGTCCAGAGAAGAGCAACAAAAATGATTAAAGGTCTAGAGAACATGAGCTATGAAGAAAGACTGAAAGAATTGGGCATGTTTAGTTTAGAAAAGATAGACTCAAAACGGGATATGATAGTGTTTTTCAAGTATCTAATAGGGTGTTACAGGGAGGAGGGAGAAAAATTGTTCTCCTTGGCATCTGAGGCTAGGACAAGAAGCAATGGGCTTAAATGGCAGCAAAGGAGGTCTAGGTTGAACATTAGGAAAAACTTCCTAGCTGTCAGGATGGTTAAAAAGTGGAATAAATTGACTGGGGGGGGGGGTTGTGAAATATCTATCACTAGAGATATTTAAGAGCAGGTTAGAAAGACACCTGTCAGGGATGATCTAGATGGTGCTTGATCCTGCTTTGAGAGGAAGGGACTGGACTTGATGACCTCTGAAGGTGCCTTCCTGTTCTAGGATTCTGTGATTCTATGAAAGACTGTGTCCCGGAAGTACTCACTGATTGCTGCTGAAAAATGTAGCACTGGCATGAGATTTCTTAAAAGCTCTTCTATAAGGTAACAGAGGGAAGCTCTTTTATCAAAACTGGGGGGAGAGAAGATCTTGAAATATAGTAAATTAGTAATTTTCAGACTAGGAGCACCTGCTAGTGAGTCATTGAGATAGCTGGCATGTGCTGCTAGCCATACTCCTTTTTTCCTCATAGTAAATTGCATGGAAAGACAGTTACAAATAGACTGATAAGCTTTTTTCATTTAATTAATATCTAGTTGCTAGACAGTACTGATATACATTCATAAATGAAAGGGGGCATCACTGTGATTTTGGATGGGAGAGGTAGTGGCAATGGAATAGTTTCCCTAATAAGATACAGTCCACTCCACAATATGTAAAAGCCCTTGAAGAAAGAGTTATGAAACAGATAGTATTGTTTATAAATCCTGGCTAAGCCATCTGCTCATTTTGTGACTTCAGGCAAATAACTGGATCACCTTATTCCTTGCCAACCTCATCTGTAAAACCTAGAAAAAGTCTCTGAGAGCAAAATGAGAATTATATTGAAACGAGAAATCCACATGCAGCTGGCATCCCCCAACACAATGCAGTACTCTAACAGTTATATAAAGCAGCCAAAATTAATAGACTAGCAGGGGTCCATTAAGCTGTAATATTTGTTAGCCTTTGAGGATTACCCATAACTATAGTCTTGAATTGTAAATATTGTAATCAGGGAGATAATAATAATTCATGAAATAATTAACTCCTTAATCTTACAGGGGCCAGGAAAAGTGGCAAAACAGAAATGAAAACCACTCTCCATGTGTGCCAAATTGTCTAAAGCAGCATAACCATTTATTTTCACTTAGCTCAGTTTTTTTACCTCTAAATACTTTCTTAGCATCTTCAGAATCTTTAAAAGTAAAAACTTGATAAAAGTATTGACCCAGAGCTTAGCAGGGTACCAAATGGCAACTTTCAGCATTCACTTTTCAACTATCCAAGATTCATAATAAAATCTGAAAAGGCAGCTATTTGCTTTAGAAAAGAAAATCATCTAATTATTGTGGTGCCTTTGGTATCCAAATCCTTGCACCCAAAACTAGAGATTTGGTTGGCAGAGGTTTCACATACAATCTGTGTTATTCTAAATGCAGTAGATGTAGAAACAGGAAGCCTTCCTGGTAAAATTGAATGAATTGTTAACAACTGGTGTTCAAATTGAGTGAGTCTGCATTTCATGATGGACAGAGATCTGCTATCCTGACTCATGATAAGAAACCAATGGCAGACTCCTTACAAAAATCAAGTACTATTCACGATGAGCAAAGAGTGGGAGAATCTGGCCCTTCATAAAGAAATACATAGATAATAATCTTGGTTTACTCAAAGTCCTCAACAATACTTAGATTCTTAATTTTTTAATTATTACCTGTATTTACTGAATTTGCATTAATTAACATGCAACATATTTCATTAATCTCTATCTCATCAAGCATATATGGATTTCTCATGCTTATTATCTTTTAAGATTTCAGTACAATAAAATACTGATTCTTCTATCCATTGATCACTTTTCATTATTAATTTTCAAGCGAAAATCACTTTGTTTTATTCTTCCAAAACAACAAAGATACTTAATCGAAAGAAGAAGGAAAAAAACAATCAAAACCGTTTTGAAACAAGCTTAAAACCATAGCCTATTTCTTGACAACTTGGTAAAATGGCTTAACTTTTTTTGTCCCTTTTTGAGGAGAAAAAATCCCTTCCAAGCTGAAAACTTGTATCCCATTTTTTTCCCACGAGGATCTGTTTTGAAAGCAATACCATTTTTGAACCACCCCCACCACCCTCATAGTCCCTAAAGATACTGTAATGGGAAGACGCCTACTGTGCTAATACAGATTGAACCTCTCTGGTCCAGTAACATCCATGGTCCGGCATGATTTTAATTAGCTGGGTGTCCACTTATCATGGGTATGGCCAAGTTTCATGTGATCTTGTAAAGTTTGTTTACAGCTACTAGTCCTGGCTCTCGGTGTTCCATACCGTTATTTAGTTCTAATTTACCTCTAAATGTCTTCTAAGAGCCCAGTAAGCAGTGGAAGTGTTGGTAGTGCTGCTAGACAAATTGATCTCTTGTGGTCCAGCTAATTCTGTAGTTCGGCACTGGTCAGTTCCTCATGGTGCCAGACTGGAGAGGTTTAATCTGTATACCTGGGAACATTTCTTGCACTGATGTTTTTCATTTTAACTGAAAGGGTGAGGTCATACCAACTATTCTTGGACAGCAAGCAGAACATTTCAAGGAAGATTGTGCTAAATTAGCATAGTATTAGTGGCTGGCCCCAGTAAATGAAACTAGACCAGGTGTAGTGTGGTTTCAGTGCAGATGCTCCTAGTTTGGCCAATTGGGAGAAGGTCAGTATCTGGGGTTATAAATGGTAAGAGAGAATATGGGGGATGGGGAAGCTGAGATCCACTGAGAAAGAGGGAGGTCTGGAAGTTAAGAGATTGGAAGCGTTGTCTTGGGAAAGCTATAGAGAGCAGAAAACTCTCTGTAGGCCTCCCTGTTAAGAGGGAGGGATTATCAGGAAGTGAGTGGTGGGACTGGCCTACTTCAAGAGCCAGTGCCAGCAGGCTGAAAAAGGCTCAAGGCAGGATCCAGTGAAGTGGCTAGTTGGCTACTTTGCCTAATCCAGGATACTGAAAGGCTGGGGACCCCATGGAGGTGCTAGCTTGCTATCCTTCCTGAGGCAGAAAGCCATGGCCAGAGAGAAGATGAAAGCAGAAGAAGGTGATGTGAGGCCTGCTAGTTCTCTGAGCCAGAGAGTTGCAAGGGGAGAGAAACAGAAGGTTGTGAGTGAGGCATGATGAGACACACCAGAGCCATGCTGGACAGCTAGGGCATGATGTAGGATACAAGAGCTCTATTTGATGTTCTTTTTGGACCATGGATGTGGGACTTGGTATTGGAACCTATTTTGCTATGGTTTATGTTCTCAGAGCATTATTTTGTAATCTGTCAACTCTGCAAGGGCCCACTGTACTAAAAAAGACTTGGTTTAGACTATCTGTGGGGGACTCTGAAGGTGGGAAACTGAGGCGGGTGCATGTGTCGTGCCACAGCCTGCTGTAGGAGTGCACCCTGCGTGGGGCTGCCTTATCACATAGACCAGACCAGAACAGTTCCTTAGGTTCCTCCCTGTGCCTCATGAAGTCTAATATGTTATGATCCTCAGTAGTGAAACAACATTAGTACAGTTGTTTATTTGTATATTTGTTGTTAGCTAGTTTTTAGTTAAGAAATTAAATCATTTGATGATTTCATCTGATAATAATTCATGGGTAAGATCATCAATATTACATTTAAAAAAGGAAAAGTGCTGATTTCATCAATCCTTTTATATCTAACCACAACTTTGAATTAATGTCACCCTTTTTCCTTGATTGATTTATATGACAGTCCAGTTAGTTACCTGTAGTAGATAATTATCTTTTATAAGACAAAAAAAGAGAGAGAGAGAGAGAGAGAGAGAAAACAGTGGAGCTTTGGCCAGAAGTTACAAGACAGAGGACACTTATTACAGTGAAGCTGTCGGTGTATTTTCTTAGTTCAGTGGTGGACAAGAGAGGAGTCAAATAGGGATGTTAAATATTGGTTACCGGTAATTGACTAGTCGATTAACCTCATGAGTTCTTATTGGTTAGTCGACTATTCTGTAGTCCCTGGGGCGGGGCTGGCAGCCAGTGTAATCCGGCCCCAATCCCGAGGAGCCCCCTCCCACTCCACGCTGCTGCCTCTGTATCAGAGGCAGCAGAATGGGGTGCCAGGCAGGAGCTGGTTTGCAAGGGGAGCCAGTTTAAAAAAAACAGCTCCTCTTGCAGACTGGCTGCCTGTTGCCCTATGCTGCTGCCTCAGATACAGAGGCAGCAGTGCAGGGTGGGAGCAGCCACTGTTTTGCAGTGGGTCTGAGCTCCCAGACCCATCATGAGCCAGAACAGAGCCAGACTGCCTGCCCACCCAGCTCCTACTACACTTTAAATGCAGAGCTGCAGTGGGGGTATGTCCCAGATCCCACGTGAACTGGAACTGAGCTGGGCTGCCTTCCCACGCGGCTCCTAATGTGCTTTAAATGCAGAGCCGCAGCAAGGGTAAGGGTAAATCCCAGATCCACCACAAGCTGCGACTGAACTGGGCTGCTGGCCAGCCTGCTAAAAAATTTACTGGAGGGGTCGGGGAATACATGTAATAGCATTATCCAATAAGAATTTGCTTATCAGTTAATCAATTACACTGTTACATCCCTAGAATCAAGAGGGTCAGAATTTACTTTTATTCCCTATCTTTAAATCTTTAGGCAGAGTTGTGTATAGTGGTTAAAATATATGTCATTGGTTCTAATTCAAGTTGGGCAACTCATTAACTGTGTGATTTTAGGCAAGTCACTTAACTTCATTGTGCCTCATTCCCTTCAGCTGGAAAACTGGATTGAAGTGAGGCATTGCTGAAATTCAGATGCCACATTTGAACTAAGATTTCCAGATAAAATAAATTACACCTAACAAAAAGCAACACTAGTGGGCAAAGGAGTGATTTCAGATATATTCTGGTTGGTTGGACCTTTAAAGTTTAATATAATCTCTTTCACGGTGGCCCATTGCATCACCTGACCTTGCAAAGATGAACTTGTAACTATAGACTGTCAGATCCTAAGTGTCAGAATGTATAACATGCCACAGTGGCAAGACTTGCATGTAGATTACAAGATCCAACAACAGATGTGCTAGACGAGGCATATTCATTAGAGGTGGGTGGTTATTTGTTGAGCGTAGGAAGAGTTGTTCCTAAGTTGTTGTAAAACTGTGAGGAGAATAATCTTTACACTCCAAAAAGGTTATTAAAAGTAGTGTACATACCTTCTCGGGGATTCTGGAGTAATATTCCTGAACCAGAGATACACAGTTTAAAATCTAAATACCATTTAACTTCTAGTCACCAAATCTCTGAGTACCTGAAATCATTTTGGCCTTTCTACTTCATGTGAAATAGTTTATCCATGTAATGGGTCTTAATTTTCTATTATCTGTCATTTTAAGAGGATTACCCTTGTGTATTATATCAACATAGCTTGAGCTGCAGAAGATTAATTGCTCTTTTACTAGGTCTGAATACCAATCCCATTTAACTCTTTTATATATATATATATAATGAAGGATTTGCAGACTTTGGTTCATAGTCGAGGTGTTGTTTATAAAATAAAAGAGTGATGTTATTCCATCTGATTCAAATGAGTTCAAGAGCAGTAATATTCTTTGAAGTGTCATACACCTCCCTCAGTACTAGCATGTAGCTGAATTCAGTAAACACTCTATCAATGTGTTTCACGTCACATAAAGCTAAGCCAGGTTCCCATTTCTGAGTCTACTTATTCTGGGTCCTATAATGTTTTAGGAGTCTGAGATGTTTTCTTTTAATTGTTATTAAATCTGGTCTAATGATAACTGTCAATTAGTGATCGTTATCAAATGCTGTAGTGCAGATTTAAAATTAGCGATACAGATGTTGGGAGAATATGCATACTATTTTCTGCCTCAAATTTCTCAAGAGAAAAATGATTAGCCTTTCTAGCAGCAATAAGGTAATTTTACAGCTGCATTTTATGTTTCACATAACTGGGACAGTTCTGTCATTCAGTTTTAACTACTCTGCTAGGCCAAAAAAAAAAAAAAAGGCTTGTGTACTCTTTCCATGCTGGATTATAACTGATCCAAAAAAGCAAGCAAGCATGCATGGCACAAGCTAAAAGTGCCTAGATTTCAGTTGCTCTGGGTTTAAAAAAAACACAGGGTTAGCTACATTCTGAAAAAGTAACAGAATCTACATGATGCAACAGGGACTTAATTTCTTTGGGATATACCAAGGCAGAAGTTTGGTTTTGTATTTAAGATAAATTCATTTTGTTTCTCTTTGAGTCAATTCTGAGACTCATTCTCTATGTGATTTTTGTTTTTAAGATCTGGAAGGTTTTGACTCTGTAGTACCAGTTGCTGAGAAGCTCAGTCATCCAACTACAACCAGACCAAGAGCTACTGGCAGACGACCTCCATCCCAGTCACTCACATCTGTACGTTCATTTTTTTCTTCCTTTTCTTTTAAAATTATTTTCTGAATTTCTTTTCCTTTTCCTTTTCTTGGTAAGTATCTGTGTTGTTCAGTCCTTTCATTTATGCTTACTCAGCTGCGTCACTCGTATTAATGAGGTGCTGGAAGTGCTTTTCAGGGAGCCCTTTTTAAAAATTCTGCCATGATTTTAAATATAATTTTTAAAAATTTCCCTGCCAAAAAGTTTTACCTACTCTGGAGACACAACTAGATCATCCCTGCCAAGCATGATTGGAGCTAATAAAAAATAGTTCATGAGAATTATTGGAATCGACTAGATTGCACTCTAGGTGTTAAGTACTTGCTAAACATTTTCCCAAGGAGAATTTTTCCTTGGTCTTTTAAGGAGGTTTTTTAACTGACCCCAACTGTCAGATTATACAAGTTGAATTCGGTGCTATATTGGCAATAAAATACACCGGAACAAAGTATCAACATTTCAAGCAAAGTGAATTGCATGTGCTAGTTGTTTGCCAAAAGGTGTTACATTCTTCCTTGATTATTATGATTACAAGAAAACATTTTTATTTAAATGGTAAATCAAATAAATATACCAAAATCCCTCATCTTTCCTGTTTGCAAACATCTACATCCCTGGAAACTAGAGAGTGTCACAGACTAAAGGGAATTTCTTTGTGTGAGCCTCATATAAGGAACTCATAAATGACACACACACTTTATATAGCATGGTACCATAATAATATGGCAGTTGCAGTGCTTCTGCACATTGAACCATGCGTTTAAATGTAATTGTCCAGGCACCTACAAGTTGTTTGAATGGGTTTTTTTTCTCTCATATTTTACTGTCTCTTCTAGAAGAGCTGTTATTTTTGGCTCATAGTTACTGTGATGAAACTCACCTCTCTTTTTCACCACAAGAAAGAAATAGAAAGGGGCAATAGACAGAATGCTCTATGTCTTATAACCCACTTGAACATCAATTATGACTTAATAAATTGTATCTCTCAGGTGAAGGAATCTAAATGATCTGTTGGTTGTGCCCATGGTCACTGTTTAATAGAGCTGAAAAATCAAAAGACACTCCCTGACATCTTCAAATATTAAACATTTGATTGGTATAGTGTACAGTCAGATAAGTTCAGTAACAACAATTAAAGAAAATTTAAAAAGAAAATTAAAGACAGGAAAAGATGGAATTGAAAGGACAGAACAAGAAGGAGAACAGAAAATTTCTGTAGCTGCACATGATTTTTTCATTTATAAGAATGACATATAATAATGTGATTTCCAAATAACAGTCTCTTTCACTTATCACTTAAGATGTGTCTACACAGCAATTCCATTATTTCAAAATAAATTTGAAATAATAGACAGCTTATTCCAGCTTCTGTAAACCTCATTCCACAAGGAATAACGCCTCTTCTGAAATAGCTACAGTAAACTTCCGATAATCTGGCACCTTTAGGACCCAGAGGGTGCCGGACCAACCCGGCAGCACCCCAGCTGCTCTGCCCCCGGCTTCCCCAAGTCAGCCGCTGTTGACCGGTGGAGGACTTTGGGAAGCCGGGGGCAGAGCAGCTGGGGTGCTCTGCCCCCGGCTTCCCCAAGTCAGCCACTGGTCAGTTTCAGTTGGGTTGGTCCCATAGCGCCGCCCCTCACCTGAGCGGTGCTGCGGGACCAACCCGGCAGTACTCCAGCTGCTCTGCCCCCGGCTTCCCCAACTCCGCCGCTGGACTTGGAGAAGCTGGGGGGCAGAGCAGCTAGGGTGCTCTGCTCCAGGGCTTCTCCAAGTCCACCACTACTGAAACTGACCAGCGGTGGACTTTGGGAAGCCGGGGGCAGAGCAGCTCCAATTGTCCAGCTGGCTGGAGCACTTCCAGGTTCCAGTTGGTGCCGGACTATCAAGAGTGCCGGGGCCACTGGATGCCGGACAACTGGAGTTTTACTGTATTTTGAAATACTGGAAGTGTGGACGCTCCACTGCTGCTATTTTGAAATAGTTCCTCACCAGGGCCATTCTAAGTAATTACTCTCTGGGTCTTTCTAGGGCTTTAAATCGAGGTAGCATGTCCACATTAGGGGAGCCTGCCTTGCACTAATTTTGAGGCTTCCCCGTAGTGTAGACGTGCTATTTAGAAATAAGCTATTTTGGAGTATTTCTTCCGAAATAGCTTATTCTGAAATAAATGTGCAGTGTAGACATGCCCTTATTGTGCAAGTACTCACAGTGATAAAAGGCACCCTAACAACTATGGATACATCCTGTTCAATTCTGTTATAAGACATATATAAGCAGCTCTTAGCTCTATATGATGTATTTGTTTTTTCTTAAATCCAACAGTTAGTAACCCAGAGGACCAAGCTATGTATCAGAGCCCAATTATGTTTGATAGGGGCCCAACGCTGTTACAGTTATGGGAGTCCCTCAGTTTCTTCCTTTTATTATTTTGGCACCACTCCTGTCCAATGGCAAAGAATCAGTTGTTAAATTACATTGGTTATTTCACTCCATTTTTTTTAAAGGTGATAGGATAAAGCTGAATTAAAGTTAAAATGAGCAAAACCATTTTAATCTTCGGCCATAACTAGTAGTAAGGCTTTAATTACCTAATTACCAATGGCAGTCATATTCAGTTACATTTTCTGATGAGCTAGCTACATAGGGCAAATCCAAATCTTGGTGAGCCAAAGGCTCTTCCTCTGTCGTGAAACTGCCAGTGCCCCAGACTCACCGCCTTTCAAGCATGTTGTGCTAGATTATATTTAATCTCAAAATAAAAGGTTGAGTGAGCCAGTAAATACCAGTCCACAAAAGCTTTTCAAGCAAATAATTCTAATGTCTCTGAATCTGTTCTAGAGATCAAATTGTGCTCTGCTTCCAATATATGATCACTATAATTTTGTTGTTTTAAAAAGCAAAGATTTGATAATGTGGAAATGCTGAAACTTTTTGTGTATAATTCTCTCTCTTTTATTGTTGGGAAGTCTAAATAAGAGTATGCTGTTGCTAACAATAATGTCTCATGTTCACATGCCAGAAAAATAAAGTGGAAGGAACGTGTGAATGGATCAGCGTGTAAATTACAAAAGAACAAAAAAGAAAGGTTCCATTACTTAAACTAAATCCAAGTCACAGTTTGTGACTGACTGTGTGTGAGGTTATGGGGTAAAGGATGCAATGAGCTTTCATCTCTTCATATTCCTACACAGAGGCCAGGCACAATGCGGCTATGGAATGCAGGTGGTGTGTGTGGATAACAGCACTAACCTCCCCAAACGCAGTAGAGTGAGGTCTGTGGTTGTGTAAGGCAAATGAAGCCTTTCCCAGTGTGGTGGAAATGAAGTAACAGTAGCATATATACCTTGTTAGCCTCTGGGAAATTCTGGCTCATTAAACTAAAATTCTTCTGGGAACACGATGGTGCTGTGCACCCTCTCCTATATGAAGAGTGACTTTAAATTGCAATCTAGTCCTATGCATATGTTATTTCAATATTGCTCTATTTGCTACCCTTTTAAAAAGGAATTAATTCAAACAAATCTTTGAAATTTTTCTTTTGAGTTATAAGTTGTCTTGTATGATGACTTTTTTATATGTTTAATTATTATTTGATATAGAATTTTCTACTTTAAAAAATAGTCTTGAATGAAAATATCTGAGTGTTGTTGGGGGTTTTGTTTTTTTGCCTACATAGTCGTCCCTTTCAAGTCCTGATTTCTTTGACTCACCAAGCCCTGAAGAGGAAAAGGAAGAACACGTGTCCATTATACACAAAGCAACTGAAGTGTCAAAGAAAACAAAGACTGTTACAATATCACAAGTAAGTTAATTGGGATGGTTTGATTACGCTGCATTTTCTAGTTTATTGTCATATACATGCATTCTTTTCTTTTATTTATTTCATGGTACCCATCATCTCAGTAACTGGGCAACTCAGGGTACTTACAGTGAAATGCAACCTCTTCCACTGCAGATACAGTTTATTGTGGCAAAATCCTTATACCAGCTCAATGATCAGAATAAGGTGTACTAGCAACACTTTTTTTATGGTATTATTGCATCTATTCTAGGGCTTTTGCTATTATAAAAATGTTGCAAAAATCATATCCTGAAGCAGTATTACTGAATCACAAACTTTTCTAATGTCTATTATGAATTCTGTTTGAACTTAGAAAAATTACTGAACCTCTCTGTACTTTATTTCCCTTTCTATATACTCATTAGGGGTTTTATACTGCTTACCTCTGTAACATTTACTCCTGGAAGAATTGAACATTCTTTGCACAATATTTTTGTAAAATTGTACATATTTTATTTGTCAAACAACAACAAGATAATCATTCCTATTTCAGTTATTTTGGTAATTTATTTCAAAATCCCTATCAAAAAGTATGTCAGCAATGCACACAATAAAAATGATTCTCCCAGAAGTTCAGCGTTAAAGAAACCCTGTGACAACCCAGTTCCAGTCTGAGGTTGGGGGGAGGGGTCAGACACCCACGCTCCCCCTCCCCATACAGCCCAGTCACTTGTACCCACTTTTCTGAAACCTCCTTCCTCCCGACACCTGCACCCTCCTCCCAGGCCTTTTCTTTCCTCTGGCTTCTTTACTGTTCCACCACAATGTTGTTGCCTTTCTTCTGTGGTTGCCAGAGTGGGGCATCCTGTGCCTTTTCCCATCCCTGCAAGATGAGGATCAAGCCAGGCAGCCAAAGCATCAGCCTCTATCCCTCCAGGGCTGAGCTCTCACCTCACTGTCAGGTGGGCTCTCTTAGGGTACGTCTAGATTACATGCCTCTGGCGACAGAGGCATGTAGATTAGGCTACCTGGCATAGGAAAATGAAGCAGCTATTTAAATAATCTCCACTTCATTTAAATTTAAATGGCTGCCGCGCTGAGCCGATCAGCTGTTTGTCAGCTCAGCGCGGTAGTCTGGACGCTCCGCGGTCGACATCAAAGGCATTTGTCGACCTCCCAGTTAAACCTCATCCCAGGAGGCATACCTGGGAGGTTGACAAATGCCTTTGATGTCAACCGCGGAGCGTCCAGACTACCGCAGTGAGCTGACAAACAGCTGATCGGCTCAGCGTGGCAGCCATTTAAATTTAAATGAAGCGGCGATTATTTAAATAGCCGCTTCATTTTCCTATGCCTGGTAGCCTAATCTACATGCCTCTGTCGCCAGAGGCATGTAGTCTAGACGTACCCCTAGTGGCGGCCAGAAGCTCTGCAGCCCCAAGTCTTCAGGAGAAATATGGAATTCTGCACAATTTGTGCAGTACACAGAGGTGCAGAATTCTCTAAGTATAGTATTTTCTTTAAGGAAAAATCTTTACAATGTATTATTTATTATTATTAAATATTGATCCTTAGTCAAGGTTTCATCCACCCAAATGACCCAATTATCTGCATCAGCTATGGTTCCCCAGTCAGTCAAAAGCCCAGCCAAAAAGGTAAGTCTTGCACCATGTCAAACTCCAGCAATTGCTGACTCATTAGGAACATATTCAAGAGGTTATGAATCCCTATTAGGAATATCTTGTGGACAGGCAGAACTCAAGAACAAAAGCCATCAAAAAGCTAGAATTAAATCTAAAAGGAAGAGAGAATGAGATCATTGAGTTCTAAGCCATTTCATATTTTACTGGAAGGTGAACAGTTGTTGCTATAAAACATGTCATATTAATAATATATCATCACAGTAATTTAGAGAAAATTGAACCATGTTGTTAATAAATACAGACACCTGTATCTCCTGCTCTAAACTAGCTTATTGCTATAGCTAAACATTACAAGAGAGTAGCCATCACAGAGAATTATAGTCAAGGTTTTAAGCACCAGCTTTCATTGAACTTTAAAAAAAGTGTTATATTCTGTTTACTGAATCCTAAATGTATGAAGCACACTTATAGAAAGAAAAACATAGTCTGGTGGATAATATATTGGACCAGGAATATGGGTTTTAATCCCTGCGCTACCAAAATCTTTTGAGACACCTTGTGCAAGTCACTTTCTGCCTATGTTTCTCTTTCCTCTTCCACTCTGTCTTATCTGCCAAGGGGTTGCGTGTACACATTTTTGCACCACTTTCACTGAATCAATTTAGAAACAAATATAAATTTACTGGAATAAGCTGTATATAGGTGAATAAGCACTTTTTTGACACACTTCATCCTTCTCACAAGTTTATACTACTCTAACTATCAATATAAAATCACACCCTATCTTAAGTAAATTGGTATACAAATTGTGTGTAGCTCAAGCCTTACACTGTACATTTTTCGGGGTCAAGAAATTTTACTATGTTTGTACAGTACCTTGCACAATGGGCTCTCTAGGCACTATCTTCACACACGCAAATATAGATTCGATATTTTAGAAAATACCTTTGTCATGGTGTTACTAAAAGAATACTTTCTGTATTGTTCCCTCTGCTCTGGGCAGCATTTTAATCAGTCTATTTCCAGAATAGTGCCAACATCATCATTGATATTTTGGCATGACAAGTTTTAGTCTAACTTGAAGTCAGACACTTCAGTGATGTGGGCCCATATAAGTATCTCTATATAGGTGGACTAAGACAATGAAACTTCCAAGACCCAGAATTCTTGTATGGAAATGTGGAGATGTAGACATGAGCAGAGACTCGGTTTAAAGGTTACTCAATCTTTTAAAGTCGTTGAATATATTCTATTTCTCACTGATAGATGATTACTTCCTACAGTATGTTATATATGTATTCTGATGGAGAATAGTCTGGGATATTTGAGGAGTATATTGCTCTAAGTAACAGTATGGATACAGTAACATTTATTTTTCTTTAAACATGTTTCATGAATCTTTCAGACAGAATCTTTCATTTACTAGTTGAAAATCAGAACTGATTTGATATTGCAAGAAATCTTACTTGGTTTCTCTGCATGGCACAAATTCCATTCTCATAGAAAAAGGCCAGCTTGGCCAACTGTATTCTGACTTATAATAAAGTGTGAAACAATGTGCATCAGTCACTTAATTTTGTTGGAGAATTGCTTGTGTTTTCTGAATAAAAATGTAAATTTTCTGTTTTTCTCATTCTTATGCCTGTCTTATTGGTGACCTAGACTTTGTTTTCCTGGTCAGTTGTAACAATACTGATGGAAAACATCTCTGTGATGGACTGAGGGTCTCTGGCAGGCTCCAATTTTGATATTGTGGCTGTTCAGAAAGACAGATTTGAGTGACAGTGGCATATCATATCTGATATGCAATATTCAAGCATCTGGTTCTAACCAATCCCATCAGTATGACTATAGCGCAGTTAAATATAGGTAATATGGAGAGATGTCTCCATTTCAGGAAACCAAAGCTTTTTATCACTGGCAACTGAATGTTCATTGTTTTTGTTAACAGGTGTCTGATAATAAAACATCGTTGCCTCCAAAGCCAGGGGGTTTGACTAGTGGGAGTAATGTACAAGCATCATTATCTTCCTCATCTTCACCTGCACTTCATTCAGTTTCTGTGGGAACAACAGGCCATAGGTCAAATTCCCCATCTTTGTTCAGTACTGAAGGAAAGCCAAAGACTGAGCACTCAAGCCAGGGTCTGGCAGCCTTGGAGGAGCTGAGAACACAAGTGAAGGAGCTAAGAACTATCGTTGAAACAATGAAAGATCAGCAAAAGTAAGCATTAGAAACTAGCTTCCATTCTAAGTATTTTACTGTGCTTTGTACTAATGTTTCCCATATAATACATGTGTTTGTGTGTGAAATTCTTTGATCATTTTGTCACAAAAATGGATTTCATAAAGAACAAGTAGATGTTGAGAGAAATGTTAAAGCACTGAAATGGTTATTCAGATAGTTTGTTACAGCGTCTCTCTTACCAAGAGAAGTTGGTTCAATAAAAGATTTTCTCACCTAGTTTCTAAGATTTATTTTGTTCAGATCACAGGCCTGGCTCAGAGCACAGGCCTGGCACAAAGCAGGCACAAAACTTTCTCATCTAAATAATCTCACACTGCCTTCCAGAGGTCAGAAACGATTCCTTGTCCCTTTATCACAGCCCCTGGACAACAGACCATTATTTGGTGACCTACACTTAGGAAAGATCTATGTTATGATGAAGTTTAAATAGTGCAGTGTTAAACAGCTTTAAAACAGTTTACACATGTGATAGTTTCTTACCAATTCCTGTAACCTGCCAATGGACTGATCCAAATTTTCTATCATCATATACAAAAAATTTAATTGGGAACTGAGTCAGTAATGATGTTCCTGCCCGGAGCAAGTTTTTGTGGCCAAAGAACTAAACCTGTAAACACAGAACTTTTATTATAATGGGAACCCTTATTCCTTAAGCATTCATTGGCTTCTTTGTTATCCATAAACAGTGCTATTTATGTCAGTTGAACAAAAATGTTCATCTGCCACACAGCTGTTTTCCAAAAGCATAAATGAAGTCAGTCCTGTTTATTACATGTTTTAAATTAAATAATGCAAAAGGTTTTTAGGATATACATGCTTTGCTAGATCATTATTCAGAAAATACAACAACTGGTCGGTGTGTGGGGGGTGGGAAATGGTTCAGAGGTAATTAACATTTATTTTAATATGAACCTTTTTAATTTTTCCATTTTTTTAATAGAAAAGAGATTAAACAGTTGTTGTCTGAATTAGATGAAGAGAAAAAAATCCGTCTACGATTACAGGTATTTGAATCTTATATGTCTGGAGCAAACTTAACACGAATGTTGGCAAGTCAAATTTAGCCTCAAACTTAGGGCAAGCTAGCTCTTCTAACACTTAAAATAAATACATTCTGTTAATGTAAAAAAGAATTCAAAGATATGTATATGAACAAACGTATATTCCCCTTGCAGAGTTTGCAGTGTAGCTGCTGTTGCATTGTGTTAGTTTTCATATATTCATGCAATATCTCGAATCTGAATAGTCTGTTTTTATTGACTAAGTGGAGTGAAATAGGAAAAAATAGATAGTTTAGCAGTGAAAAGTGAAATCTGTTTTTAAATGTTTTAACTTTAATCATCTAAATGGATATTCATAAAGGAATGAAGGAATTTATTTTTAAATGTGACTTATAATCTGCGAATTACTTTTTATTTAAGAATTGGTCTTACTTTATTTGAAAAGTTAATTTCAGCTAACCAAATTAGGCTCTTTCTCTTGCACACAATTCTACTAGTTCTAAAAAAGTGTCAAGATTAATAAAAAAAAATATTTAAGAATCCAGGTCCTGCTTCTTTAACATTCAGTACTGAGTCATCCTATTAATTTAGTCATTTAAGGAGTGAAGGTAGCAGAACAGAGCCATTATTTGGACCATCAAATATACTACATCAAATATAATGTAACTTTCAAACTACTTTTCATTATTTATAGATATAAAGCAAGTTGATCAATGTCATCATTTTGATATTTTTGCTTTTACTTTGAGACCTTTGTTTACTCTGTATTTGTTATACTGGTGATAGAAAATCAAAACTTAATTTCAATGGGCTGTTCTTACTTAGTAACATACTGTTCAACACTTGTAAGCATGGCAGAACTGGGACCTTCTGAATATTTTTTTCTGCATAGGGAAATTTGTCAGATACCATAGTTTTTAATCGTTAATAGTCAATTTAACTAAGGTTAATCAGTTTTCTATAGAAATTATTGGATTGGCCTAGCAGTTAATACCATTTAGAGTTCTGGATTCCAGTTCTCCAGGATATAACTAAGTTTGTCTAAATACAGAGCTGATCTGAAATAACTAAAAGTGTGATTTTTTTTTTAAAAAAAATTATAATGTGTGTGGACATTCATATATCAGTTTAACGTAGCTTATATTGGTTGAGCTTGAGAGCTAAACTGATATGAGTTTTAAATAGCTATGAGAGTCCACTCGCACACACAAGTTGCATTGATTTAACTAAACCAGTCTAAATTAAACCAGATTAGGCTTAATCTTAACATGGGACTTAACCATATTAGGTTAGGTTCATTTTCTAAACAATGAATTCATACCACCCCACCCGTTCCAGTGAGTGTAAAGGCTGTTAGTCAGTTTCGGTACTCTTTCTTTTCACAAGGAAGGAGTAATGGTAAACCTTACATGGTTGACTTTATGGTAGTGCAGACACAGTGTTAGGCTTGGAGTGATATAAAGGTTCAGTCTCCACGCGATGGAGAAGAATCTGAGGTAGTCAGTTCATGACATGTTCCAGTAACTATCTCTGCCTGGCTCTGGAAGAAGGGAGCCATTTCCAGTTCCTTTAGCAAGAATGAGAGTCATCTGAATGTGTGAGGCATTTGCTGATGGGAATAACAAGGGGATAACAGGGAAACCTTTACTTTCAAGCACCCTGAGATAAGATGCTATGTTCAACTGAATTTACTGCTGGCACAATGCTTGAATTTGATAAGACACACTAATAAACCTTCTAATCAGATTTTTCTTTGCAGATGGAAGTTAACGACATAAAGAAAGCCCTTCAATCAAAATGAACGCTTGATAGGTGGAATGTTACGTTATTCATCCTGACTGAGACTCAAATTTATGCCCCAGCCAAAATAACTTTGTGCCAAATGATTTAAGAATTGCCTCAATATCCCTTTGTTTGAAGGAATCAGCACAAGAGTTTTTGATAGCACAGCACAAATTCCAATGAAGACGAAAATATTCCATGGGATGCAGTCGCTGTATGGCACTGGTTGTGACTGAAATTGATCTTATTGTGCTAAAGTCTCTACTTACAAGATCACAAATGAAATGAAAACTCAGGCAGTTTAGTCCATAGTGGTACTATTTTGATGATATTTTTCCATAAATAAAATGTATTACAGATTATTCGTTTACAAGCTTTATGATTTTGACTTTTTTTTAATTGTCTTTTGTCACAGATTCCTAAAATATTTGTACTGCATATAGCCAGGAATGAATGTTGCTGTTTGGGGGGTAGGGGATTATTTTGCTTCAGGTAGAACAGCCTATTTTTTGTGTTATGTTTTAAATTCTATTACATATGCAATTTTGTGTCCAAAAATAATCTACAAGATAAATTTAAGTTTGTGTAGAATGGCATATTTAAAAGAAAAAGATAGAAAATCTTGTCTTTAAATGATTTGTGCCTTCTTATTGCCACCCACTGATTAGAGCTGGTTGCAAACCAGATCTCAATAATGTAGCTGCCATGATGACACCCCATCACTTAAGTCCGCTAGAGGTCACTCTTTTAACAAATAGCTGCTCAGTCAATGTAGCCAGTTGTGTGGTAAGGAAGGATAAGGTTGGGAGCAGCTTTGGCTTACCAGCTGTGGCTTTTTAGCTTTCCTCTTTAGTAGGACTTTCATTCAGCTAGAAAATTCATCTCTGTTTGATTTTCATTAGAAAAGTTAAACACCTGCCTCCGATCCCATTATTGCACACTTTGAGTGAACACAATATGCATTACTAAAGCAAAAATAAATAAAATTCACTAAAAATCATCAGTTAGAAGGTTGTATTATTTCATGCACGAGGTTCTTTTTGTTGTGTGATGTTGTTGAAGTTTGATATTTATGTGATGTCATTTGCCACATTCTGTTGTAAGCTTTTTAATATAGATGAAATAGAAGGATTTCTTTATAATACATTTTAGCAACTGTTCTTCCTTTCCTGGTTTTATGGAAATCATGTTTACTTCATCTGTGTATGAGGGAGAGGGTGTTTATAATGAAACATTTCAGCCTTTGAAAGTATCCTGTTTCTTTCCTGTTATTAGAATCTTAAAACAAAGTATTATAAGACTGTTCTGGCTTCATATTTAAATGGTAGCAGGTTTCATTTAGCCTGTGAGAGTGGTTTTAATATGTTTCTCTAATGCCCACTATTGTTTATTGAGTTAACTGAACCAGCTAACTATGGGTATTTTTGCCCAGCTTGTGGAATGAGTGATTGATAATGTTAGTATTAGGGAGCAATAAAACCTCACAAAGGATCTATTTATTCATCATATCAAGTGTTATTAATTGATATCACCCTGAAGTTCCTACTCATATTTACTATTCTTCCTGCTAAGGGTGAATGAGTCTTATTTCACAATCTGTCAGAGCCATTCATAAACTCTGAAAGGGTCCTCATTTAGTTATATGGGGAATTCTTTTATGTCTGTTTAAACACACACAAACATCCCAGTACACACGTGTTACCTGAAGGATTCTCACCCGAGTGTTCTGCATGGCATTACAGAACTTTACCCTTGGATTGATTTCCTTTGCTTTATGCTTTGTATGGAATGAAGGTGACTGAGATTATTTACCATCTTTGATTTAAATTATGGTGTTTTCTTAGTTGTAACTGGAACAAAAGCACTAATTGTGTATTTTGTCACAGAGATGTTTTTTATTTAATGTTTTTAAACAACTGCATTGTGATTTTTTAAAAATAAAATGTATAGTCCCATCCTGGTTTTCCAGCAACAAAGATTACTAGTTTATTAATTTTTGTATCATTTATGAGGCTAACAACAAGTTTGGGAAAGTAGGAGGACATAGGATGTATCCCATAAGATTCTGCTGGGGTTCTGACTGTCTGTATTTGAAACTATTATACATAATTAACCAGTTTCATAATGCAGTAGATTCCTAACTTTACCCCTGGGGAAAAGAGCTATGGGATTAGTGATAAATTATTGTTTCCTGGACTGGACCTTGAATTGTAAGAGGCAACTCTAAAATGTTGCTTTTGTAAAAACCTGTCTGAACTCAGTATGGACTTGCCTGAAATTAGATATCATCTATATTTTTCTTCTGTTAAGAAATTAACTTATTTTATAAGACTGTACTTAAGAGTCCAACATATCATACTTTGCAAAAGAAGATTAAATGAGATTTTATTAAAATATTTTGTTCAAAACTTAATTGTTCAGGGAAGACGATTTCTGGGAAAAACAAGTTGTTCTTTCTGCATTTCATGATTAATAGAAAAATTTTACAAAGAACATGAAATCCCCCTTTAAAAATGAATGATTCATAAAGACCTGTGGATATTAACTGCTGCTTATAGAAAGGATCATTTTTATATTCAAAGAAATAAAAAAAATGTTTGGGAGCTGCGAAGTCATAATGATAAAATGTGTTTGAAGAGTTATTTAAAATTAATTTCCATTAACCTGCACACACAAATAAGCATTCTGGGTGCAAACGTGAAGTTTTGTGATTTAATTTCTTTCATGTGAAAATTGCTGTTAAGCGTCACTTTTATGCCTTGGAGTTATTAATAGTTCAATTGCTTTTTCTTTCTATAATCACTTGTATTTGGGCCACCATATTACGTATAATTTTATTCATTGATGTTTTGCCTATGTTGTGTATGGTAATGCTTTATATAATTGAGTGAAAGAAATTATGTATACCTCAGGTGGCAAATCCATAATAAAATAGAGCCCCACAATTTACATATTATTTTAGCAAATGCATTTTGTTAAATATGTTTTATTCATTTTGTATTTATGCAACTGGTAGGAAATATGAAAAATCCTTCAAAATTATGCTTTTATAAAATCACCAATGATAGGGCCTAGTCTCTGCTAGATGTCTTATATTTTTTGTTAGCATTGATAGAAGAATAAATGTTGAATAAAAATGGAACCCATAAAATAAAAAAAAAAATTCAAAGCAGGGATTAAACTCTAGTAGAGGAATTTCACTTTTTTGGTCAGCCTTTTTATTCATGTTCCACTTATAAATGAGTTATAAAACAACTGTTAGTTGCTTATAGACCTTAGAGATGTCAATGTGTAGACGATGACACAATTAACCGATATGACTGGCTTTATTGGTTAATCCTGTTGATTTACATGCATTCCCCACTCCCGCCTCACCTTACTGCCTCTGCATCAGAAGCAGCAAGTGCCGGTGAGCACCAGATCTACTTGACAGTTCCCCCCATCCCCGCTCTGCCTCTGAGAGGCAGCACCATGGAGTTTGAAGGGGGCAGGTGGGAGCCAATACACATGGGGAGCTGGCTTTTAAGCCAGCTCTCTGTGCATGCTGGCTCCATGGACCCACCTGCCCCCTTCTTGCTGCCTCCAACAGAGGCGGTGGGGAGGCAGAATCCAGTGCTGGTGGGAGCTGACTTAAAAACCAGCTCCCCCCAGCACTGGCTCCACAGAGTCACCTCCCAACTTCCCCCATGCTGCTGCCTCTATATGAGGCAGCAGCATAGGGAGTCAGGGGAGGCAGCCCCTGTCTACAGCCATCCTGTGCTGTTCCCTCTGTATCCGAGGCATCAGTGCAGAGTGGCAAACGGAAGCTGGTCTGCATGGGAGCTGGTTTTTAAACCACCTCCCTTTGCAGACTAGCTCCTGCTTGCCACCCCACACTGCTGCCTCTGATAGAGAGGCAGCAGTGCAGCGTGGCAGGGGGCTCCCTGGCTGTGGGGCTGGGAATGCACTGGCTGACGGTCTCACCCCTGGGGACTATCAAATAGTCGCGTAACCAATAATGTTTTGTGCAATTACACAATTATTCGGTTACACATGTAACATTTCCATAGATGTGCTTGAAACGATCTGTAATGCATGCTACTGAGATCTGTAACATGCTTGTAACATCTAAACATTATAAATGATTTATGAATGTAATCTAAATATAAAGCATAAGCCACCTTTCTATATATATCAGGGCTTATTTGCTTTATAAGCATCTACTATTTGTTTTGATTCTGCAGATGTGTCGCACTATGTTTGGGACATGGGTGGTGTTGCCAACCCCCCCCCCGCCCCCCTGCAGAAACCAGGAGATTATTTTTGGGAGGAGTGGGGAGAGAGGAAGCAGCAAGTAGCATTCTCACAGGAGGGAACAAAGTGCAGCAAGAGAAAGGCAGTTCTGTTCCTTTCCCTTCTCCCACTCTATCCCTGCAACACCGGCCCGGTTGTGTGTAGGGAGTTGAAGGGAATAACCCATGGAGAAAGCAACATAGGTGGGGAGAGGGAGAAATGTGGTGGAGGGTTTGAGAGCTAGCAGTGCTGCAGTTACCACACTGAAGATAAGGAGATTCAAAAATCAAGACAGTCAAAACCACAGTATAATCAACAAGAAATCATTTCATGATTTTTTGGGGAGTGAGGTGTCAAGCACTTTGAGGTTAGCGGTACACAATGGGAACTGTCATCTATTATTGTTCAGCAAGAAGAGGAAACCAGGCCACTTAAGAGATTGTTTTGAATTCCATGAAGTGCATGGAATCACCATATTCATTTTTAGTTACTGGTAGCTAAAGATACTAATGAGAAATCTGTTTCTGCTTGGGAGCAGTGGCATGACTCATGAACTGAACAAGTCTGAGCATTGGAGACTTAACTTTATAAGCCACTGCATTTTCATACATTTCCTTCCTGCAATCAGTCCCCTTCACCTTTCCACACACCTGTCATCTCTCTCTCTCCCTCTCTCTTCAGGGGTTTGAATGTAAGCTGCTGCTTGAGAAGGCATCCTCTGAAAGCAAGGGGATTCCAACACCCTCCACTCAGAAAAGAAGACAAGAAAGCATAAGGTACATTTCCTTTCCATTGCCTCGGGTAGCTGCAATGCCACTTTACTGACGTCTGACTGACTGGGCCTGAGTGCACACAAACCTTACTGATTAGTGCTATGTAAAGCCATAAATCAGCAACAGGCCCATATCCACACAGATTCTGAAAGGGAAGATCTCTGCAATAAGTGGGTAAATATGAAATACTGGTGTCTTGCATGCCCATGAATTGTGTGTCTGTGGAGGAGAGTCCCTTAAGCATACGCTTTTCTAAAGTGAGAAAATGTCTGTCTTTGCAGCACAGTAGTTACAAGATCACAAGAGTGACGACAGGGCTCTGGGAGTACGGGTGAAGGAGACTGGAGCGCAGGTGGTGTTCTCTTCAGTCCTTCCTGTCAAAGGTAGGGGCCCAGGCAGAGACAGGTGCATTCTACAGGTGAATGCCTGGCTGCAAAGATGATATCTCCAGGAAGGTTTTGGCTTCCTTGACCACGGGACGCTGTTCCAAGAAAGACTGCTAAGTAGGGATGGGATCCACTTCTCGAGGAAGGGGAAGAGCATATTTGAGGACAGACTGGCTAATCTAGTGAGGAGGATTTTAAACAAAGTTCGATGGGGAAAATGACCAAAGCCCGGGCTATAGCACAGACTATAATAGCTGAGATAAAGGAGGGACAAGACAGAACTGGGGGACAAAATCAAATCAGTATCTTAGATGCCTGTATATAAATGCAAGAAGTATGGTAAATAAGCAGGAAGAACCTGAAGTGCTAGTAAATAAATACAACTATGAGTCAGTATCACAGAGACTTGGTGGGATAATACACATGAATAGAATATTGGTATAGAAGGGTACAGCTTGCTCAGGATGGATAGGCAGGGGAAAAAGAGAGGAGCTGTTGCCTTATATATTAATGTAACCCTTCCGCTGGGTAGGCCCAGCAACAACCAGGGCTGGGTTCAATATCTAGGGGTCCCTCTCACACAGAACTGGCTCGAGCCCCCACCCAGTAGCCTGGGAAATTCACACACCCCTGTGCGCCTCTGAGAGGCAAAGCTTCCCTACTTGCAAGCACAGAGTCTAAATGTAGAAAAGAAACTTTTAATGAAGAAGAGAAGTCGTATGGTATTAACTTGGGAAAATACCACAAACAGAGTTTGTAGCCCCCTCCCCCATGAGTAACTGTCCCAGCTCAAAAGGACTGAACAATGTCTTTTGCCTCTCAGGCTCACCAGTTCCAACAAGGTACGGGTTCCATTCATTTACCCAAACTTTCTCCGTACCCCACGTCAAACGTCCCACTTACAGCTCTGTCTAGTCAGTGCAGACCCTGACACATCATCCTGATAACTCCACTCCTTGAGCCTGAGGCTATGCCACCTTTGTGCTGCTCCTGCTGGTCATTCCCGCCAGCCACTCCACTGGCTGCAATGGGTCTGGCTCCTGGCCAAACCAGTGATTTCAACTCTTGAGCCACCACCTAGGCTGGCCAAAGATTCCAGTTTCCACATGGAGTCTGCTTTAGGTCTGTCTTTAAAACCAGGGGGAAAGGGGCAGGTTGAGCCAGTCTTACAGCTCACATCTGGCAGGCATGAAGCAGGCTGACTCAAGTCCTTCCCCCCCCCCCCAACTCAGTTCACTCAACTCTGGCAGGGGGGAGGTTTGTTCCTCTGAGACCTCTTACAATGATGGTGTTTCTCCTGCAAGCACTGGTGTCATATTTTACAGTTCCCACATTTAAGGGTAGCATTATTTATGACCCCCCACAACAGCCCCAAATTATTTACAATACACCACATTCCATTCCAACACTGATCCTCTTATCAGCCCTGGCTGAATTGGATTTACATAGCCACACCTCGTATTCCCTCCCGCTCCTGACATGAGCTGTATTTACATGTTAACAGTTAATCTTGCAGAGCTAAACAATTGGAGTGAGCACCCCCACCCCCAGGGCAGCTCTCTCCTTTTAGCTGGCTGCTAGCAAGCAGTAATTCAGCCCCGGCTTACATCAAAAATGTATACACTTGAACTGAGGTTGAGATGGACATAGGGGACAGGCTTGTTGAGAGTCTAAGGGTGATGTCATGCTGGGGGTCTACTACAGACCACCTTCTTAGGCAGAAGAGGTGGATGAGGCTTTTTTTTAAACAACTAACAAAAGCATCCAAAGAGCAGGATTTCCTGGTGATGGGGGACTTCAACTATCCAGACATATTTCAGGAAACTAACACAGCATGGCACAGATTATTCAGCAAATTCTTGGAGACAATTTGTTATTTCAGAAGGTTGAGAGAGCTACTGAGGGAAAGCTGTTCTAGATTTGATTTTAACAAATAGGAACTGGTTGAAAATTTGACAATAGAAGGCAGCTTGGATGAAAGTGATCGTGAAATAGAGTTTATGATTCTAAGGAATGGAAGAAAAAAGAACAGCAAAATAGAGACAATGGATTTCAGGAAGGCAGATTTTAGTAAACTCAGAGAGCTGGTAGGTGAGGTCCCATGGAAAGCAAGACTAAGGAAAAAAACTGAAGAGAGTTGGCCATTTTTCAAAGGGACATTATTAAGGGCACAAAAGCAAACTATTCCACTGCTTAGGAAAGACAAAGTATGGCAAGATATCACCTTGGCTTAAGGAGTCAGATGAAAGTGAAAACTAAGAGTACGTCTACATTAGCTCAAACTAGGGATGCAAATGTAGGCGACCAAAATTGCTAATGAAGCGGGGATTTAAATATCCTATGCTTCATTAGCATAATCTCGCCTGTGCGCTATTCCGATCGCCAGCTGATTCAAACCAGGAAGTGCATTTCGGGACGCGTTAGTTCGAATCAAGCCCCTTGGTTGGAACTAACGTTACTCCTCATTTTTTGGAGTGCATGGTTGTGGGGCTGCCCAGCAAGGCTGGGACACCCAGTGGGTGACTGCCTGGCAGGGCTGGGAGTCACAGTAGCGGTGGTGACGGTCCAGTGATGTTGGGAGCCACTGCCGCAGCAGCAACCTGGTTGGGCCTGGAGCAGCAGCATGAAGGTGCCAAGAGCTGCCAGCTTCACTCTTAGCTAAAAAGGTTAACTGTGACTAAGTGCTTAACAATTAATTTTGACAACAAGGGGGAAGGAACAGAAGCCAGAATAGAGAAAGAACAAGTAAAAGAACAAAGATTTATTGCAGTCGACAAGACCAGATTAAATTCACCCTACCATATGTAAGGAACTAGCTGAAGCAATCTCAGAACCATTAGTGATTACCTTCAGGAACTTGCAGATGATGAGTGAGATCTCAGAGGTCTGGAGAAGGACATAGTACCTATCTTTAAAAATGGGAAAGAGGACCCAGAAATTATAGACCATTCAGTCTAACTTCAATACCTGAAATTGTTACTATAACAAATTATTGAACAATCAATTTGTAAGCACTTAAGAGGATAATAGGGTAATAATGAATAGGAAATATGAGTTTGTCAAGAAAAATTAAGCACAACCAACATAATTTCCTCCTTTAAGAGAACAGGTCCAGTGGCTGCAGGAAAACATTTTAATAAGCTTTTTGACACAGTCCCACATGACATTCTCTTAGACACACTAGTCTTCCAGGGGTCAGTGCAGAGTCCAATACTATTCAATATTTTTATTAATGACATGGATAACAGAGTGGAGAGTGTGGTTCTACATTTGTGGATGACACCTAGTTGGAAGGGGATGCAAGCACTTTGAAGGACAAAAATAGAATTCAAAATGGCCATGATGAATTGGAGAATTAATCTGAAATAAACAGGATGAAATTAATAAAGGCAAGTACAAAGTGTGGCACTTCAAGAAAAATCAAATGCATAACCACAGAATGGGGAATAACTAGCCAGACAGTAGTAATGCAGAATATGACCTAAGTTTATACTGGACCACAAATTGAATATGAGCCAACAACGTTATGCAGCTGCAGGCAAGGAGAATATAAGAATGGGGTTTATTATCAACAGTGCGGTATGTAAGACACAGAATATAAGCATCCTCAGCTGGAGTACTATGTCCAGTTTGGGGCACCACACTTTTTAAGAAAGATGTGGACAAACTAGGGAGAGAAGAGCTACACAAATGATAAAAGGTTTAGAAAACTTTTTATTTGTGAGGCAAGGTTTAAAAAAACGCCACTACCATCGTGGGTATGTTTAGTCTTGAGCAAAGGGACCTGGTGACAGTCTTCAAATATGTTAACAGCTGTTATAAAGAGGATAACAATCAATTATTCTCCATTTTCACTGAATGTGGGACAAGAATTATCTTAATCTGCAGCAAGGGAGATTTAGGTTAGATAGGTTAGAACTTTCTAACTTATAAGGATAGTTAAGCACTGGAATAGGTATCTAAGGAATCCCTGTCACTGGAGGTTTTTTACAAACAAGGTTGGACAACAATCTGTGAAGTCTACGTATACTTGGTCCTGCCTTAGTACAGGGGGCAGGACTAGATCATCTCTTGAGGTCTTTTCCAGTCCTATATAATAAATATCTACTAGAAGACTTACCTGGTGTTGTCTGGGTCCTTCAGGGCAAGGGGCTGGTAGTGTGGGCGGCGCAGAAGTCAGGGCAGGGGCAGGAGGGCATTTCTTCCTCTTCCCCAAGCTGGGGGCTCTCCCTTCTCCCCTGGCGTGGGGGTGGGCTCTCTCTCCTCTCCTGGCCTGGAGGGAGCTCTCCCTCCTCCCCAGCTTCTCCCAGGATGCAGGGGCCAGCAAGGGCCCCACTTAGCTGATCTGCTGGCAGGCAAGATGGTGGAACCCAATCCTGCTGGCCACTCCCTTGGTGGTATGGCTGCCCCCCTCTCATATTGCATCCCTCAGAACAGCATACCCTCCCTTTGCATGTTATGGAAAACAGTCCTTTTCCTGGGACTTCCAGTGGTCTTTGCACAACTAAACTCTTACCTTGCTTTAAGTTAGAAGGGGAAGTTGCCTACCAAATTCGGTGGCTCTAGCTCTTACCATTTAGGAGGAGTTCTTGAGTAAATGGACTCACAGACAAACATTCTGTGTGTGTGTGTGTGTGTGTATATATATATAAATAATATAACAGTGTCCATAGTAGGGGGTTGCATCAACTTAATCTGTTTACAGCCAAATTAGTAAAATAGCTACAAAAACTATATGCATTTACAAGCTGTTGGGGTTAGTAAAGATAAAATGCTTAAACAGTCCTTCAGCAGATGGTCCTTGGACTTCCTTTCCCATCTACAGTAAGATTACTCTTGAATCAAAGACAGTTGTACACACAAGTTCAGTCGTGTTGGAGAGCTAAATATCACTTAAGATAAGTTATATGAATTGTTAACAAAATGACAAAGCTAGGAAGCAATGCAAACAGCTTGACAAAACAGTTCTGAAATATCTAATGAGACGTAACTTTCTCTTTACATTTTCAAATACAGTAAGGCCCATTTTTAAAATTATAATCGAATTAGTTTCTAAAATAACTGTTGACATGACAATTAAGTATTATTCTAACATATTGTCTTGATAAAAATAAAAAATCAATTCATGAGCCTATAATTAAAGCAAAATCTTCTGTTGTGTTTCTTGCATTTCTTCTTGCTGTAAGTAAAGCATAAAGAGTAATGGTTTTATGGAAAATCAAGATTAGTGTGTAGGTCAAGTGTTCTACAAATGTGTGTCAGCCATCTTAATATGATCTGTACTAAATAAGTTATCTGGCTTTCAATCATTTAGAACAGTGGTCTCCAACCATTTTACACCCAAGATCACTTTTTAAATGACAGACCAAGCCAAGATCTACTGCCCCGCCCCTTCCTTGAAGCTCCACCCCTTCCTTGAAGCCCCGCCCCCTCTATTCTCCTCCTCTCCATCACTTGCTATCCCCAATCCTTATACTGCTGCTTTTTTCTTTTTTTTTTAAATTCTTTTGTAGGAAGAGGTTTTTCCAACATTTGGCCTGTCTAGACGGGACCAAATGTCAGGAAAAAAAAACCCTTTTTTTGGAAGCCCCCTTATTCCTTGTGGAGAGAGGAATATAGGGGTGACTGAAAGATCATGTTTGCTCTTCCACTAAAAAAGCGGAAGAACAAATGCAACCCTGGATGCAGAAGAGTTTTTCTGGGATATCTCCAGAATCCTGAAAAACTCCTGCAGTTTAGCTGGACCCTTGCTGTGTTGAGACAGGATGTGTAGTCTCTGGGGTGGGAATGAGGGATTTGGGTGTGGGAAGGGGTGAGAGGTGCAAGCTCTGGGAGGAAATCTGGATGCAGGAGGAGGAGGAGAAGAGGACACTGGCTCGGGGAGAAGGCTCCAGGCCAGGCAGTATTGGGGTACTAAGCAAGCCACAGGCTTGCGGATGTGAGGGTGCAGGAATTTGGGTTGGGGTATGTGAGGGGCTCACGGCAGGAGGTTCCAGTGTTTGACAGGCTCAGATCTAGGGTCTGGGGAAGGGGGAATGCAGGAGTGGTTGTGACCAGATGGGGGCTTGGCCCCAATTGGGGGTTTGTTGGCCAGGCTTCATTTTTAAATAAAATACTATGTTAAACACAAAGAGTTTCTGCATTGTATTTATTTATGAGAATGGCAGGGAACCTGCCTTGAGTCAGGGGTCACTGACCCATAGAAAAGTCATCTGAGAGCAGGGGACACAGTACTGGGGAGGGATGCTGGTGGGTTCTGGGGCAGGGAACAGGGTGCCAGCGGGGGCAGGGGAGAGGGGGCAGGGTGCCAGAAGGACAGGTTTCTGCAGCAGGGGGGGCAGGGTGCTGGGGGGACAGGTTTCTGCAGAGGGGAGCAGGGGGACAGGTTTCTGTAGTGGGGAAGACGGGGGGATAGGTTTCTGCAGTAGGGGACAGGGTGCCAGAGGGAACTGGTTTCTGCAGAGGGGAGGCAGAGTGCTGGGGGGCAGGTTTCTGCAGCAGGGCGGGGGGGGCAAGGGAGAGGGAACGGGGGCAGGAGGGCAGGGGACAGGTTTAGGGCAGGGAAGAGGGAACAAGGTTGGGGGCAGAGAGTTCCCTACACCAGCCATGGAGGGAAGCCTCCATTACGCACTCCCTCTGGGCTGAGCGCAGGGCAGCCGGGCTGGAGCAAAGAGAAGCGGCTGCCCGGCCAGCTGGCCACGGCGCTCAGCCAGGGTGCCCCACACTCCACGTGGGCAGGCACAGAGGAGAAGCCGCCCGATCAGCTGGAGCGCGGGGCAGCCTCTTTCAGCTGAAAGCCACAGCCAGCTGGCCCAGGAGTTTCAGCCCTCCCTACCTCCCAGCTCCCACCATTCCGCGCAGCTACTCACCTGTGTTGTTGCTCGGTGAGTAGCTGCTACTCAAATGAGGAAATCAAATTTAAATGTACTGTGCAGGCGCGCAGTTCAGAGAGGGCTCAAGAGCGACTCTTAGAGCCCCTGAGATCGACCGGTAGATCGCGATCTACCGGTTGGTGGCCACGGATTTAGAAAAAAAACAAACTGAGAATGAATTTAAGGTGGACACTGTAGTTTTAAGAGATTCTATATTATAACAATGGTAACATTTCTAAAGGGCTGTTTCTTTCAGGTGAAAACTTGTGGTTCTCAGGAATGGCTAGGAATGGGCTGAAAATGATTGACAGGATGATGATTACCTGTTTCTGTTCACTCCCAACCTTGCATATTGTGGGGTGCATCTGGGATTGGCCATTGTTGGAAAACAGGATACGGGGCTAGATGGACCTTAGCTCTGACCCACCCAGTATGGATATTCTTTGTTAACTTTAGAGAGCAATAAATTAACAGTAAAAAATGACTGGAGTCCATCAGTTAAGGCTGGTGAATTAGCTGAAAGAAGGTTGAAAGGAGTAAAGGAACATCTGTCATGCCCACCTCCACCAGATCCAAGATCTTTACTACTAGCTTACAGAATGGGGGAAAAAGGTGGGAAGCTGAGTCTTTTTGAGCTCTTCAAAGAAAAGTTGGTAGCAAGATACAATATACTGAGGTTCCCCAGCACCTTGATGAGCAATCCAATGTAACACACCTGAATGTTTAAAGTTAGAAAGTGTCAGGACCCAGCATAGGAGTGTCTGAGTTCTGCAATTACACAGCTACGCCCCTGGAAAAACTAGTTTTGAGGGATGGGAAGAGTAGGCTTGCTGGATTGACCTTAAAATTCCTAAGAGAAAGTGGAAAAATAGGCCAGTCAGCTGTCCTCTTGTGACAGGATAGTACAGTAAAACTCCATTAGTCCGGCATCCAATGCTCTGGGACTCCTGATGGTCCGGCACCATCAGGAACCTGGAAGTGCTGGGGCAGCCACACAGGCTTCCCCCATTCAGCTGCTGCTGAAACTGACCAGCAGCTGAATCAGGGAAGCCGGGAGCAGAGCAGCTGGGGTGCTGCTGGGTTGGTCCCGCAGCGCCGTTCTTTGGCGCTGCGGGACCAACCCGGCAGCACTCCAGCAGCTCTGCCCCAGGCATCCCCAAGAGCAGCTGGGGTGCTGCTGGGTTGGTCCCGCAGCCCCGAGGGGCAGCGCTACGGGACCAACTGGGCAGTACCCCAGCTGCTCTGTCCCAGGCGTCCCCAACAGCAGCTGGAGTGCTGCTGGGTTGGTGCTGTAGCACCGCCCCTCGGCGCTGCGGGACCAACCCGGCAGCACCCCAGCTGCTCTATTGCAGGCATCCCCCATTCAGCTGCTGCTGAAACTGACCAGCAGCGGCTGAATCAGGAACGCCTAGGGCAGAGCTGGACTATCGTAAGGGCTATGAGGGGTCTGGGGTGGCATCCCCTCCCACCCCACTCCAGACCCCTCATATTCCCCCCTTCTGATAGTCGGCATATCTGATAATCCGGCACCCGCTGGGTCCTAAAGGTGCCGGATTATCGGAAGTTTACTGTACTGTCTCTGTGAGGGAGTCTAGAGTTCTTGGGTTTTTTCTCCTTTTCAGATTCAGCTAGCTATCCTATTTTGGGTTGTCCCATATTGTGGGGTGCATGAGAGTGGGATAGAAATGTAGTGTCAAAGGTCATACCATCATCTTTTTTTCTTCATCAGCAGCTGTCCATGTATCTTTCTCTCCTTACCAGAAAACCAGGAGAAAAAACATCCAAATACACAAGCTTTTGTGAAAATCACTGCAGAGTAGCCCAACAGCAATCCTAAAAGGAAGAGCTAAATTAACTAAACTCTTTTGGAGGACAGATGTAGCAGGTTAATAAATGAGACCCTGAGGGACAGGAAACACTTTGTAAAAATCTAGAAATCTCAGGAAATTTATCCAACAAGTTGTAATTGCATCCCAACACTCCCAGGATATGCCTACTATATATGCATAAAATCTTTTACCACAATTTCTCCAACATTTATCCCCATTCAACCTGAGTGATATGAGGTACCACTGAAACAGTATAAAGACATTTTCTTTTTTTCTGTGCTACAGACGAACATCCCAGTTCCCTGGGCTAACTTGTCTATCCAGGTCCTTTTCCCAGAGATAGATATTTGTTACGAAAATTGCCTGCAACGATTGATATAAATTAGCTGGTTTCAGGCCAGAAACTGGCCAACGGGATTGTCCTTGGGTGAGGTGGTTCCTGAAACTTCCCCCTCCCCTCCAGTTTTAAAACAGAAATGGAACCCTGCAGCCGTGTGCAAGCAGGGGAGCCTGCCTGGTGCTCCCTGCTGCCTCCACGGGCTGGATTCGGTGGCTTGGCGGGCCGCATTTTGCCCAGGCCTGGTGTTAGGACTCCTGCAGTCTTCTATGGTTGCCTTGATTGACAATGTCTAAACTAAGGTCAACTTTACTTCTGAATGTGTCCAGACAGGGATTTAAGATGCCATATCGGGTATGGGGCAATGGCGTCCTTGCTGGAAGAGTTGGCAACCCTTGTAATGTAATGTGTATGCAGTAACCTCACACTTTGAGTCACCCCATATAGACATGCCCTTAATAGGGGAAAAGAATAAGGGAAACAGGGAGGCCTCTGTTAATTCATTGAGTTTAAAATGCAGTAAGTGGTTTCCCATGACAGCCACACAAATGGGGCTGCAGGCATGCAGACATACCTGAGATGGTGAAGCAGTGTTAGCCACATAATATCAGTCGTAAAACTGAAGAATAATGGTTTATATAACATGAGTCTGCATTATAGTCTGTGCCTTTAGTGTTAAGAAAATGTGTACTTTTAACATAGGACAGATAATATGCATTAGCTATCCCCATTGGGAAGCAGACTAGAGACAAAAGCTCTATTTCTCAAAAGGCAACTGATTCAAAGGAGTGCCTCATCATAAAATATCCTTGCTGTTGGTAGTACTGAAAAAGAAACTTGTCAGAATGAGGAACATCAGTAAAAAGTGTCATAAAAAAGTAGCATACGTATAAGGCTATTAAAATATGCAACCGAAGGATCAACAATGCAGTAGAAAAAAGTCCATATTTATATAAGCAACAAAAGAAGTAATAGAAATGTGAATTGTTCACTTCAGGGTTTGTAGGATGGGGACTTACAGAACTAAGATTTCAATAGGAGGGATACTGTCAAATGTATAAAGTGGTTATGTCAAAAGACTGAGGGGGAAAAAAAAGCAGAAGCAAAAACCAAGTATATTTATTTTTGTCATGACCTGTGTCTGTAAATCTCATGATTTTTGAACCCCTGGGTACAACATATCTTGCGCAGGGGTGTACACCTATATTTAGTTAAATTTACAGTGGAAATGTATCTTTCAGAAGGATTTCATATACAGAGGCAGTATGTTTTTTGGGCCAGATTTTTAAAGGTATTAGGTAACTAGTGGGATTTTTGAAAGTTTTGGGGTGCTTTCACCCTTAACGAAAACTGACCTGTAGTGGACTTAGGAACCAAGTTCTCTGTGTAAGTGGCAACATGTGGAATTATACTATGTTGGATAGAGGCAACCCGCCCTCCCCTCCCAAAAAAACCCCACCCTACTTTACAAAGGCAATCCTCAGTCCTAGATCAAAGGAAACTGGAGAAGTTTCGATACCAAACCAAGAAACCAGACAGCCTTGAAGTCATTGGATCCCAAAAAATAAATTTGTGTATTTAAAAAATGAAAAAGGGCCCAATTAAAAACAAATGTTGCAATAAAAACAGGAAGCGCTACACTGCGAAGGCTGCGCGGTCCTGCTGACGTTATTCCAACGATCAGTATTTCCAGGGCTTACTTGCTATTAAAATGCCAGCTAAACAGGCCAGTGCCGCCCATTTGCTCAAGGGGAAGGAAGGGCAATGATGAAGCGCTCCCACACACATAAATAACCTCCCGAAAGATAACCCGCTGGAAGGCGAGAAGGCGCCTGCCCGGGAAGAGAAAGGCAGAGGCCGGGCCAGGCCGTGGGAACAGCCGCTCGGACAAATCGGGGAATCGCGCTGAGCGCTCTGCAGCCCCGACCCGAGCGCGGAGCCTTGTAACCCCTCGGATCGTGTCTGACCACGGCGGGGAGGGGACCCCAAGCTCCTTGAGCATCGCGGCACGTGCTGAGGGGGACGCACCCGGCCTTGGCCCGCAGCACGAGACTAGAGCAGGCCCCCTTGCCCAGGGAGGGGGGCGGCAAAAAGCCCCTCCGCCCCCACCCGCACTGTGTCACCGCCACTGCTGAGTCTTGTGCCCCCTGCCTGCCTGGCAGCGCCCGGGCCCTGCTCCCCACCGCAGCTCCTCCTCCCTGGCAGTGCCCTGAGCCCCGCCCCGCCCCAGCTGGTTGACCCTCCCGCTTGGTCTTAGCGTGCAGACTCCGCCCGGGGAGGCAGCGGCAGGGCGGGCAGCGATTGCAATAGGCGGCGTCGAGCCGGCCGGTGCCGAGAGGTCGGGGCGCTCCCCTTGGGCAGCCGCCACCGCAGCTCCAGCTTGGCGGCGCCCCGGCCCCTCCGCGTGGAGCGGCGAAGTTTCCCAACTCTGGTCCCGCCGCTGGGCTCGGGCTGAGCCTCCCCCCCCCCCCCCGGCCCCGCACCTGCCTGGGAGCTCGCGCCCCCCTCCGCCTCCCGGGCCCCGAGACGCGCGCGCTGCCCGGGCCCGGCAGGAGGCAGCGCCCCCATGTAGCGCGGGGCAGCTGGCGGGCCGCATGGAGCACGGCGGGGGCGCCGCGGCGGAGCAGCCGCCCCTCAGCGGGGAAGCGGAGCAGCAGCCTGGGGCCGAGGCGGCGGCGGCGGAGGCGGGGGAAGGCGGCGCCCCTGCCCCGCGCCAGCGCTCCCTGCGGGCCGTGTATGTGCTGAACGACAGCCCGAAAGCCGGGGCGGGGGCGCGCAGCCCGGAGGCCGGGGCGCTGCAGTGCCTGGTGCGAGCCTGCGAGGCCCAGGGCGCCCAGCTCACCACGGTCAACTTCGGGGAGCTGGACTTCGGGGAGACGGAGGTGCTGGACGCCTTCTACGACGCAGGTGAGCGGGGCGGAGAGCAGCGCCCGCTTGCCCCTCAGTGCCTGGCGCGGGGCGCTGGGGCGGCGGCTGCAGAGTGACGCCGAGGTGCAGGGGAGGCGCTAACAGCGTCGGGCGGGGGGAGCCTTGTTCAGGGCCCCCGGACTAACTGCCCTGACTTAGTTCCGCAACCTGAAAACCCTGCCCGACCCGGCACATACTCAGGCGCTGCTCGGAAGAGCCTGTCTCCGTTAACAGGAATGGTCTTACTCAAAACGATCAGGACAGCAGCCCCGTGGAGGGTGTCTCCAGCCCAGCGAGGGGCGACCATAGTGTGAGTGGCCCTCCTTCATCTCCCGGGGTGGCAAGACTGTCCTAACCAAGACAGTGCCCTGGAATAGGGTAGTTTTGCTGATTTGCACTCCCCTCTCTAGGAATTGCAGTGGAAGCTGATTGAAACTTAGCAGCACGTGGACTGGATGCAGAAGGAGGGGATGGCTCTCACAGTCAATGTTGTGTGCAGTCAGCACACCCCTCGCTTCATATGCTCCTGCTTGTCACTTTAGGAATGCCCGTAGGAAAAATAACTACGCAAATAGAAACCAGCAGAATCTGGCAACCCTGTACATGGGCAACAGGAAACAAAATTTCTGGTGGGTCCCCGAGAAACCTGATGGACTTCAGGTTACTCACCAGGCCCTAGCCTCTGACTGCCAAAAGCGGGGACTAGATGACAGGGTGTGGATCTGTTCTGTTGTTTCTTCTGAAGCACCTGGCACTATCCATTGTTGGAAGAGAGGATACTGGCTTAGGTGGACCTTTGGTTTGACCCGGATGGCTGCTATTAAGAAAATAAATCAGATGCTTCCCCCTTTGGGTCCCCATGCAATTACTTAGTTTTCTTAGAGGCCTAGTATCTCCCTCTCCTCTGATATTGAGAACGAGGGTGTTTTGGCTTTGGGGTTTCAAGTCAGACTTTGCTCCGCTTAGTCTTCATCTTGCTGGCTTACTGGAGGCTGTATGGGCAGTAGAAGGTAATGGTCCCCTTGCATCCCTTGAAATGAGAAGAGGCAGGAACTGTGAGCCTGCCTTAGGGATATATGAAAACATGAGAATCTATGGTGAGCTGGCTAAAGAGCATGAAAAAAGAGGCGGGATGGAAAGAGGAGGATTTGGGGGACTGTTGGAGGGGAGTGGAGTGAGCATGATAATAGTTTGCTTTATCTGGAGGGGACTGAGTGTTAAAGGTATTCTGGGGCAAAGATAAGAATGGAAGAAAGTGGCTCCCTGTACCGTTGAGCTCTTTTATTTCTTCTATAATAGGCGACTTTAGACCTTTTTATTGTGTAAATCTTTCAGAGATTGTCACATGGACAGCTCCCTTCTGATAATCTTGCAGACCTTCCCTCTCTCCATAACTCAAGCCACCCACACCTTTCATGATCCCTAATATCCTTGTGGCAGCTATTGCTTCCCTGGCAAAAGGATGTTAGAACTATTTTTAAAATGTGCCTGTAATTGCCTTTTAATGAGATTTAATAACTGGAAAGAGTAGCTCAAAATATGACTAACTAGCTCTCTGCAGAGTATAACAGATGCTCCACGAACCACAGTCTGGGAACATATTCTGTCGGACTAGCATGGGGCTGGTAATGGGACATAACCTGTTACCTTTAGGTCACCTAACAGGATTAGGCATCTGAGTGGACAACCCTATGGATGGGAGGGCAAAAAGTGCAATTGCCAAGAGCCCAGTGATTCAAAAGTGCCTAGGACTCTAGCAACAGTGGCAGCTGGAGCCCCAGACCCTTTGAATTGTTTCCAGAGTCCCATGCAGCGTGCTCTGGGTGGCTGTGAGGGCACTGGGGGTGGGGGAGGCAGTGCGGGGGGGTGGGGGAGGCAGCCCTGCCCCTTCCACCTGAAAGCCCTACCCCACCCAGGAGTGCAGAGCTGTCAGCTTTACTGAAACTAGATATTGGAAGGAACAAGTGGATTTAAATTTTCAAGGGCTTACTTAGCAGTTGTTGAATTTGTGAATCCATAACATGAGTTTAAAAACTTCTTGTAAATTTATTTTCTTTATTTGATATAACGATTTAAATGTACTTTACATCTTCTATTTCTGAGAAACCTACCACCACATCATTCTGGTTCCTATTGAATGCTGCTGATATTCCAGTTGGAAGTAGCCAGCCCTACTCTTCTTTAACAGGGCAAAGATATTACTACTGAATGATTCCTGACATCCTAGTCCATTAGTGGTCAGAATTCTGTAGCCCATCATGACAGTGAGGTGAGAATAGGCCTAAACCTCCTTTTTGAACACTATTTAAATTCTAACAACTATTGTGTTTCCCTCAGTTCTTAAATACCCACTCATTTTCGATATCTTTGTTTTCCTGACAGTATGCCTAGGGGAGTTAGAAGAACTGCAAACAGATGCTATATCTTTTACATGATTTTTATTCTAAATAGAATATGCAGTGATGTGTATAAGTCATCAAATATTAATTTTCAATATAACATGCAGAGAAGACAGTGAGCACAAAGAGAAGGTGCAGAATTTTCTGAAATTTTCCTTGGGTGTTGGAAATACCTTCATTATGGTGCAAGGGGGTAGGCAAACGTTTTGGCCTGAGGGCCACATTGAGCAGGAAATTGTATGGAGTGCTGGGTAGCGAAAGTTTGGGAAAGCTGTACCTCCGCAATGTGGCTTGTCTCCTGCCCCCATCCACTCCCTCTGATCTCCATCCCCTGATCATGCTGCACAGAGCATTGGGGTTGACCGTGTTACCCAGGTGCTGGGGAAGCTGAAGCTGTGGGGGGGGCGAGGGCAGAAGAGGAAATGCTGGGGGCTAGCCAGCCTTGCTTGCTGTGCTGCCTGGGAGCTGGGCTGGCTCCTCTTGGCAAGGCTATCTGGACCCTGCATCCCAGCGAGAGCTTGGGATTTGAACTGAAGGGTCTGACGGCCTGGATGTGTCCCGTGGACCATAGTTTGCCGCCCCTCTTTCCCCCCCCCCCCCCCTCCAATCATGATCCTTTCAAATGCTGAGCCATATGAGAGAGTAACTTGCAGGGCAATCGGACCAATTATAACATTTGGAAAGCTTTCTTCTCTTCATTATTTGGAATGCTCAAATGTGTTGAGAACCACTGCTTTATGGCAAGCTCTATTGTCCCCCGGCTGGGCTTTATTTATAATTGAGCCTGGCCCACCCTGCAGTGCCAACAGGCAGGTTAATCGATCTCAGGGTCATATTCATATTCTTCCTTTCCCACCCATATTAACCTTTTCCCTAGATGTGTGGGATGAGCACCGCATCAGAGGGAAACCTACAATTCTAACAGTCTGAACTATGCTCATCTGGCCAGTGAACTAAAGGGAGAGCACTTAAGCTTTTAGGTCCTTTACTTTTGCAGAGACAAATTCTCTACTGTATATATTTTGTAAGTTATTTTGAATATTCCTGTTTGAGATTTAACAGTTCAACCATGAGAAAAAAATTGACTGACTTCATATTCTATTTTGATGCATTTCAGCTTGGCCAGGGATGACAGGTAGAGCATTTGGAAGTACAGTGTCAACGAAGTCTGCAGTCAGTGCCTAATGATACTATAAGCTAATTGTAGTGTTGTCAACACTCATAATTTTAAGACTTCTAAATATTTGGTGTTTTTTGGGATCATGTGGCTTGCCCTAATAGTTACTGAGAGAAGCTTGAAAAATTGACCAAAATTTACTCTAGATGCCCAGAAACCCAAAAGCTAATAAATAGAACCAAAGTGTGTTTTAATCTAATTCTTTTTAAGCAAATGTCATGGTTTTTTGAATGCTTGAGGTTGGCAATATGTGGATTGCCGTCCATAGTATAGTTTTGCCAATTAACCAGAAATATGAAGGAGGGGGAGAAATATTTTTCCAGCTGCAAAACAGGGACTATAGCAGGGCATGAAACTAGTTGTTATAGTTTATAGGAGGAAAACATTCATGAATTGAGTCAGTTTCCCTCAGATAGCCATGGATGTAGGTTTGGGATAAAGCAGTAAATTAATTATGACATTATGGTTAATACAGAGACTAAATTATCTGATTCATAAATTAACTTAATAAAAGCTGCAGTTGGATTTATTAGTTTGGAAAAACAACCTCTGATCCCATACGTGGCAGTTTGAAAAAAATAATTAGGAATCCTAGTGGTGTGTGTGGTTGGTGGGTTTTTTTGTTTCCTTTTGTTTTTATATCTTGTTTGCCTTGCCTGCAAAGAAAATAACAGGCTGAAATGGGAATTTAGAATTTATGAATGAAAAGAGAGTTACAGGATTATACTGTGTGGGAGTCACTTTCAAATAGTGCTAGACTGGTCAGTTCTCCTGCTCTAATCTAAGTTGAAAATGAAAATATGCAATAGAAAAGCTAATGTTTACAGCAGTATTTACTTCCTGGCACCAGTTTTCCTTGCTGAGCAGAATTGCTATGTGCATTGCTGTATAATGGGCCAACTGTCTATTTCAGTTACTGGCAGCTTCTCTTGGTGTATTTAGACGTCTGTGTGTCTGAGTTGTTTGCTTCAGGTGTTCTTTTTTATCTAAATGGATACAGTACATTCATTAAATCTTTTAAAGCAAATTTGAGAAAAGGGTGTAATTATTAAGCTGAAAGGCAAACATAACATCTGTTGTTTTTTCTAGTTTTATTCATGCACCACAAGGTACTGACCTTATCAGTCTTAGTCAAGCAGAGAAGATGCAAAATGTATTTGTTTGAAGCAGAATGAAAGGAAACTTAAAAATGTCCAACAGACAGAGTTCTCTAGTTAATGTCAAAAATTGCACCTGACCAAAAGTAAGCGTAGACATTGAAAAATTACATCATCTTGACGCAACAAGTGATGATGGAATTTCTGTGGAAAATAAGGATGGAATGAATCAAAATGGATTTATGGAAGGTATATCAAGTGAACTTGACAGGATCTTTTTGTTGCGGATATCACAGATTTGATTGATAGAGTTGATAATAGTGTTGATATAATATACTTAGACTTCTGTAAGACATTTGACTTGGTAATACATGACCTTTTGATTAAGAAACTAAAATAGTATAAAATCAACATGGCACACAGTAAATGGATTAAAAGCTGGCTAACAGGCTCAATGTAAACTGAATCATCATTGAGCTGGAGTGTTTACAGTGAGATGGCTCAGGTGATGGGTGGCAGATACAATAGGCCAGGGAAGGCATTGCCTTGCCTGGTACAGCTGGGAACCCGACACTGAACAACTAGGTCACGGTGCCCTACTGAGAACCCTCCCCCTTCTGAGAACCCCACTGCCTCCTGAATGCCATCTCCCCTCCCCCAAAGATCCCAGCTGCTCACTGCCTCCTTCCTCATGAGAACAAGGGAGTGAGGAATGACATGGAGAGCTAGCAAACTGAGGAGACTCAGCATGGGGGATTGGGGCCTTCAGGGTGGGAGGACCTGGTGCTTGAGGAGGCTGCTGGTTCAGCCAGGGGATTGGAGACTCAGTCCAGTGCTGGGGGTGGGGCAGTGAGTCAGGGAGGCTAGTGATGGCTTGGCTGGATGTGGCTCGGATGGGCGGGCTGGAGCTCTTCCAGTCAGGAGAGCCTCTCAAGGCTTTTCCTTTTATAGGGGACGGGTGGACTTCAGGGCTGTCTGGCATGCAGGGGCAGGGCCTTGGGTGGAAGGGGTGGGGCCAAGGGCTTTGTATCCCCAACAAAGGAATCTCCCACCATCCATGGTCTCAAGGATTGGTTCTTGGCTATGTGCTATTTAGTGTCTATATTATTTATTACCTGGAAGAAAACATAAAATCATCACTGGTAAAGTCTGCAGGTGATACAAAAGTTTACCAAAAGTGGTAAATAATGAAGAGAGCATGTCATGCATATTTGGATCGCTTGGCACAAGAAAACAATATGCGTTTCAATAGGGTCACGTGCGGTGTTCCTTCTAACACTTTCTATCTCTAGGCGAGTTGAAATTTCTTATGTGCAACACCAATATTGAGGTAGCGTGTGGCTGTGCACCACCAATGCAAACAACTCACGCACGCACATTTAAGCAGTCCGAATGTGTGGAAGAATGTATATTAAAAAAAATGGATAGTTAAGAGCAATGCTTACGATATTTAAAATGAAATCAATTATACCCTGTATTAAATAGTAACACAGAATTTTAAAAAAATCATTAAGTTCAAAGTTTTAGATATCTGCAACCTTCCCCCCCCCCCCCCCCCGCAAAAAAAAAAGATTAATCTTTTTCTTTCTTACCTTAAGCCATTAACACCTATGTAAATTTCGTTTGAAATGTAGTCATGCAAATGTCCTGGCCACACACACATACCCCTTGCAGCCTGCTTCTCTCTTCCCCCAAAGCCAGCTAGCCAGAGAGGACTGCAGCAAGTGAATCAGGGATACCCTAAACAAATTCCCTCCCCATCTCCACCTCATTGCACAGATGCCAGCACCCACCCCACCCCTTTTACTCCCACCTGTTCCTGTGCAATCTTCTCCCCCCAATCCAGGTGTGGGCTGGGATAAAATCCTGCTTCTCAAACTAGCAGGCACCAGCAGTCTGTCTTGTCCTAACTCCCACC
The DNA here is from genome assembly GCF_049634645.1 of Pelodiscus sinensis. Lineage (NCBI taxonomy): Eukaryota > Metazoa > Chordata > Testudines > Trionychidae > Pelodiscus > Pelodiscus sinensis. The sequence continues at coordinate 208,769,291 of NC_134711.1, forward strand.
TAAAACAGAAACAAATTATCCCCCACCTCACAGCACAAACTCACTCCCCCTCAATGCCAACAGCTCACTTCTTTTCTCCACTGACCCCATGCAGTCAGCCTCTTATCTCCCGCTTCCCAGGAGGCTTGAGAGTTCCTGCCTCTCTCTCCTCAAACAGACAGGAGTCTCCAAACTCTCCTCTCCTCTGACTCCGCCTCAGCCAGTCACACTCTCCTTCCCTCCCCCCAGCCCTCTTCCTCCCCCTAGTCACTTATTTTCCCTTGTTTACCTGCTCTGGGAGCAGCTTCGTTTAGCTACTTACTTAGTGAGACGACAGCCTGCCCCTCGCCAGTCAGCTGAACTCCCTGCCTACGCAGGAGCTTTGAACTTTTGAGCAGAGCTCAGAAAACAGCTGCGCATTTGCACAGCTCACCAGGAACTTGGGTGACATGCCATCTCTCCCTCCCCCAAGGGTCCCAGCTGTTCAACACGTCCCTCCTCCCGTAGAACAAAGACTTACAGAATGGATGCTAACCTCTGTAAAGAGCTGTCAGCCGACTCCACTGATGTGATCAACAGATTATTTATGGAACTAACTGGCAAAGAAAATTCCACACTGACCACATTGTATATTCTGCCCCGCCACACCTTACTGAACTTGGCCCCATTGCACATAAAGATGATCAAGAACCTGTGGGAAAATATTAGTGTCGCAGCCTCCAAAACAGATCCTCTGCACGCCTGGCAAGTGAAGCCAGAGAACAACTGTGGCTGCTACTAATGGGAATAGTGAACCCCTCTTCCAGAGGAGCTGTCAGGGACCTACGGGTGAATTTAGACAGATTGGGTTCATTAGCTGAGAGAAACAGCCTTCTGACACCCTGAAGACTCCAGCAGGAAGCCTTAAATCCTGCAGCAACCCTAGGATTATGCTGCAGGCATGGAACGCTATTGGGCAGCCATGTTTGTGGTTCTGCTTCCTGTTCCTGCTCTTCACTCCCCTTTTTCTTCTAGCCGTCATTTCAAATCCCTGCTCCTGCTCCTTGTCTCTGGTTCTTTTCCTGATTTAGCTACGTCTGACTCCTAGTCCCCACTCTTGGTTTCTGCCTCCAGCACAGCTGGTAGCCTGGCTCTGATGCCCAGCCCCAGATTCCCAGCACTAGCTTGTTTCCTGCACTTAGTATTAGCACTTTGATGGTAGCTTCGCTTCTGATCTTTGGCTCTTGAATCTGGGTCACCTCCTGGACTTGACCAAATGGCCTGGCTACATTTGTTGAGTCCACTAAGCCAGCCTCTTGCCCTGACCATTAGGCTAGGTCACTCATACCTTGGTGGTTACAGTTTGAACAGCCTGGGAACCAGGCCTGCTGGAGGTTGTGACTGTGCCTGCTGGGGTCTTCAGCCAATCAGGAAGCTGGATTCATTAGCTGAATGAGCTGAGGGCAATGAACAGGGTTTCATGAGAGGTGTGGAGAAAGTGAATAAAGAGTTATTTACTCATTTGCATAATACAAGAACTAGGGGTCATCAAATGAAACTAATAGGTAGCAGGTTTAAAACAACCATAAGGAAGTGCTTTTTCTCTCAATGCACAGTCAACACGTGGAACTCCTTGCCAGGGGATATTGTTAGGTCTAAGTCTATCACAAGGTTCAAAAAAGACCTAGTTAAAGTCACGTAGGTTAGGTCCATCGTGGCTGTTAGCTAGGATGGGCAGGGATGGTTTTCCTAGCCTCGGTTTGTCAGAAGCTGGGAATGTGCAACAGGAGATGGCTCCCTTAATGATGATACTTGAACTGTTCATTCCCTCTGGGGCATTGGTCACTGTCAGAAGACCAGATACTGGGCTAGGTGGACCTTTAGTCTGACCAGTATGGCCATTCTTATGAGATCATCTGCAAATCCCTGACAGAAGCACACTTGCCATAGTCCTTGGGGGGGAAAAAAAACAGAATGGTTCAGTCAATCCTCAAGAAGCCAACACCCGATCCTTAATATTTGCAGTGACTGTACTATCTTCAAGCTCCCATTCCTGGGCAAAATAATTGAGAAGGATCATAAACACACGACTCCAACAACATGTCATCAGCCAGCTTCCTGTATTCCTCACAGTCGGGGTTCAGATCAGGGTGCAGCAGGGACAGTGGCCGTAAAAGATTTCTCATGGCCTTGGATACAGGTAAGATCTCCATGCTTGTACTGCAGGACTTCTCTGCAGCCTATGACACACTGGATCACAGTGATGCATGCTAGTCCCACTTCTCTTTGATATATACCTGTGACCACTGGTGGAGATAGTGAGCTGCATTGGGGTGTCAAGAAGAAATTATTTCTATGCTGTTTGGACTCTGCGTAGAAATTTTTGCCCTTCAAAAGTGCTTCAGTATTTTGCAGCAGCTTTTATTTTCTTTTGGAACCTAAAATGGTAAGTGTGTTGGCATCCTTTTGTCTGAGAGAGATGATGGGAATTGCAGCCTATGGTTTGCAATGTCTCATGTGATTGAATAGTCCAATCCAAGATTCACAGGATCTTTCACAGTTACTGCCAATGTATGTATCTTGATTGGGAACTACTTGTTCCTGTGGACTATTTTCTCTTCAAGCTATAGGAGCCAGTTTCTGTCTTGGACTTTGATGTCCTAATGGAGATGATGGCACCATTTATTATGTACAGAAATTTCCCATTGGACAGAATCAATTCCAAATCCTTTGCATGTGTTTTTATAGTGAAGCATGGGATGTCCTGTTGTTCTTGTTCCCTCTGTGTAGCAAGTCCTTGGGCATTTGCCGGTTTTCCAGCCTGCTCAGATAGACAACTGTGCTAGCTGGGCTTTGCTTGAGTGGGGCTATCTCACTTGGTAAATTTGCTCTTTGAAGAACTTCTGCAGGGGTGACTACCTTGCCATTTGGCGCTAAATATGCAACGTGACCAATGTAGGTGGAATGAAACTGTTTAACCTTTTCACCTGATAAGCATAGATTGTCCATGTTCCCCCACCATATAGGAGAATGTGGAGGATGCATGCTTGGCGCACTAGAATTTTGGTTTTGAGGGTAAGCTTTGAGTCATTCCATGCTCTTTTAAGTACCAAAAAAAAAAAAAAAAACCCCCAAACCATAATGTAATGGAGTAGCAATCAACAGGTTTATAGATAAAGTAAGACAGTCATTTAACATTTCACTAGTTTTCATTAATTTAGAGCAAATGTAATTACCAGGGTATATACCATGTAAATGAAATGTGATAACATTCCCTTTTGTTCTGTTCTAACAAGAGAATTGAGTCAAACACAGTATGACCTTCTAGCAATTCTTTGATTTACGCATATCCGAGAATTGCCCTATTCATGCACAGCCTGTTACAGCATCACACCTGGATATTAATTTACAGAGAGATTTATAATTTGGTGAGAAGGGGTTGTTTGTGCTGTTTAATTCTATGCCTCTTAAGGACAGAAGCCTGAATGAACTGAGCGAATGGCTCTTCTTGTTTGCATCAAAGAAGAACCTCTCCCCTAACAGTTGTTTGCCCAGATGTTCATGAATAAGAAAAATGGTCACCAATTTAGTTGAATTAAATATCCATTAGAATCTGTGATTGCTACTTTTGTAACATTCAGGCACCTCTACGCAAGGATAGAACAAGCATGGAAATTGGACGACTGTTGTTCTTTTTAAAAGTCAGATTCTGGTGTGTTGGTTTTTGGCATGATCAAGAAGCCCACTGTAAGTGTTATAACCAGTTCTGTAGATGGAGGACTATGGTTGCTAAGACTGAGATGTTTCATGAATACTAAACTGAGCATAATCGTGATGGAAGGTAAGACGGAGTGGTTTCTGCAAGATATTAAGAACAGCTTTTTCTCTCGGACCATTCTTGGATTTGTTCCAAACTACCTTGAAAATAAGGGACCCTAATTTTTAAGGTGCTAAGGACACTTGGTTCTCTTTTACTTTGATTCAAGTTTGAGTATCCTAGCACTTCTGAAAATAGATCCTGAAGACTTGAAAAATATTCTATTTTTAATAGCTAGTAAATTCAAGAGGCGATATCCTAGCTGTGATAAAGCCATAGACAAAATTCCTATTAGTTTCAGGGGGAACCGAAAACATCCAGTCTGTGTGCAGTGACAGTCAAAAAAGCAAATAGAATTTAGGTATCATTAAAGAAGGAATAGAGAATAAGCCTCTATATTAAACCATGGTACGCCCACATCTTGAATACTGTGTACAGAATACAGTTACACAGTATGTAGTCACCTCATCTCAAAAAAGATATATTGGCATTGGAAAAGGTTCCGAAAAGGGCAGCAAAAATTATCCCTTATGAAAAGAGATTAAAAAGACTTGGACTGTTCATCTTAGAAAAGAGGAGACTAAGTGGCAAAATGATAGAGGTCTTTAAAATCATGACTGTTGTGTGAAAAATGAATAAGGAAAAGTTATTTACTTATTCCCACAGTATAAGAACTAGGGGTCACCAAATATAACTTATAGGCAGCAGGTTTAAAACAAATAAAAGGAAGTGTTTCTTCAGTCAGTGCACAGTCAACCTGTGGAACTCCTTGTCAGAGAATGTTGTGAAGACCAGGACTTTAACAGGGTTAAAAAAAGAACTAGATAGATTCATGGCGGTTAGGTCCATCAATTTTGTCTGGAAATGGGTGACAGGAGAGGGATCACATTCCTGCCTTGAGGGCGGGGGGCTGGACTCGATGACCTCTCGAGGTCCCTTCCAGTCCTATTATTCTATGATTCTATATGATTCTATAATTACCTGATGTGTTCCCTCTATATTGGCCACTGTTGGCAGACAGGATAGTGGGCTAGATGGACCTTTGGTCTGACCCAGTAGGGCCGTTCTTATGGGATCAGGTTTTGACTTCATTTTCAGATTAATGAAGTAGTCTTAACCTTTGGATACAAGGTCCAGAATAATTTAGCAATAGCTAGTGAGCCAATATCTATGACAGACTTTATATTTGTGAAAAATGCCAGACCTTCTGTCCATCAAGGCTGAAACTTTTTTGTTGAACTATTGGATAGGTGTAACATAGAGAAATAGCAGTGTAAACTGCTTCACGTTTCCACCACTTTATTTATTCTAAATCCAAGAGGTAATATGCCTAAAAATAAAAAAGTGTGTGGCCTGCCTAGCCTTTATCCAAACCCTGCACTGAATTAAAAATATAATGAACTAGATGTACCTGGTGTTTTTTGAAAATAAAGTGAAAATGTTCATGCTTCATTTAAATCATTGATCTGGCATGGGGCTGGAGATGAGGGGTTCAGTATGCAGGCTACCCCAGCCTTCTCTCACCACAGCAGCTTGGGGCAATGTGAGAAGCAACTCACCTCTCCATGGCTGCTACAGTTCTACTGGGCACAGATCGGGGGAAGGTCCATGTCCCTTGGCTGGGGCAGGTCCAGGTTCGTCTGACCATTATACTCTTCAGTCAGAGGGAGGAATGCAGCAAACTGTGCACTTCCCCTCATTCACTGACAAAGAGGAACAGCCAGCAGTGTCCTCCTATGCATGGAAAGGAGGGGCGTTTCAGCCCCCCCCCCAAAGGGGTGCCTTGGAGGGGTGGAAGGCTCAGGACTGGGGCAGTCCCAAATGGGGTGGAGGAGTGCCCCCAGCCAGCCTTTTTCACCTGACTCATTCTGTCTCTTCTGTGTGGTTTTCTGAGAAGCAATCCCATTCCAGGCACATCCAAGTGCCCTGGCACAAATGCTTACCTTGCTTTAAGTTCTGAAAAGAGAAAGCCGTATATCTAATGTGGTGATGTTACCTCATACCATTTAGGAGGAATTCCTAAACAGACAAACTCTCTCAAATATAAATTTATTTTCCTGAAAAATATCTACTATATAATGAAAAAGAGCATACATACACTCCATGAAACCTATAACAACACTAAAAGTTACATTCAACCAGTCCCGGATATTATAAAAGAAGCATTTTTAACAGTTAGAAAACTTAAGATGGTTATAAGGAAGAAATTAAGTCCTCAAAAAGTAGAATACTGAAATGACATAAATGAGTAGGGGAGTGGAATAATATTAATTCAGCTACTATTCCCTAAACGGATAACCCATACATTTCTGTAAATACATTTTGCATACTGGTCAGTTACAGTTAATGTCCGTGTGTATTGAGGAAAAGAATCTAGATCAGGCCTGAGCAAAATATGGCCCGTGGGCTGGATGTGGCCTGCCAAGCTACCAAACCTGGCTGATGAAGGCAGCAGGGAACCCCAGGCAGGCTCCTCTGCTTGCCTCATGCAGAAGTGCTGTGCCGGGGCTCCATTTCTGTTTTAAAACTGGAGGGGAGAGAGGAAGTTTCAGGAGCCACCCTGCCCATAGCACATTCCCATTGGCTGGTTTTTGGCTAGAAACCAGGTAATGAGAGCTGCTTGTTGGATTAACAGGCAGCCAAGAAGAGCCACACCCCCTTACCTCCACTCAGTTATTCAATGAAGCACATGGCCTGGCAGGCAGGCAGGTTGGGAAACACTTTAAGTTCTGCAGGCAGGCAGACTAGTTTGGCGGCTGGCTGGTAGGTCTCTTGGCCACAGCCTGCTTCTGGCACTCCAGCCTTTTCTTGCACCCCCACCCCATCAACATACCCAAACCCTCTATCCCCTTCTTATACCCATGCCCTCTCCCAGAACCCAGTCGCAACCCAAACTCCTGCCCCAGATCACAGTCCCCTCTTACTCTAGGTCACATCCCAAACCTCTGCATTCCAGTCCCCTGCCTTAAGTCACGACCACCTGCTTCATCCCAGCTCCCTCCCAGACTCCAGTCGCCCTCCTGCACCTCAAGCTCCCTTCTGCACCCAACCTCCATTGGAGAACCCTGCATCTCCTTCATTAATATCATGGAAGAGAGTGGCCCTCGACCACTTTCCAAAATCTTCGGAGTGACCCCCCTGTCAAAAATTATTGCCCACCCTTGTGCTAGATGATCTTCCGTTCCTCATACCACGTTACTCTATCCTTTCCATATCTTAAAGAGACAACTATTGGCTCTAACCAAGACTGAGGGCTTGACTACAGTTCAGTAGCACAGTGGTATTGCTATAGTGCTTACTGAAGACACTACTGATGCTGACAGATGAGCGCCTCCTGTCATTGCAGATAATCCACTTCTCTGAGAAGTGGTAGTTATGTTGATGGGAGAAGCCCTCCGATGAACATGATGCTGTCTACAGTGGGGAGTGAAGTCAGTATAACTACATTGCTCAGGATCATGAGCAACTTAGTTATGCTGCCCAACAGCTCTTTGTCCGTGTAGAGTCTTGCCTTAGTACCCTTCCTATCTAATTGCTATACTTTTAATAGTTAAAAAGAAGCAGATAAGGATCAATCTTCAAGTGCTTATAGATTACCAATTCTGCCTACTTGTTTTCCCCTTTGATACATTCATACCCTCTGCTCCTTCTTTCCCACCCCCTTCCTTATTTTCCTTCCCCCCTCTCCCTTCTCCCCTATTTATTTTGGGTTTGTACATCCTAAACTCAAAACTCCAGTCATCTGAAGAAGTGGGCTGTGCCCACGAAAGCTCATGATACCATCTACGTGTTTTGTTAGTCTATAAACTGCTACCAGACCATTTGTTGTTTTTAAAGTTTATCCTGTACAGGCTAACTTGGCTATCCCCTGAAGCATAAGTTCCTAGTACATACCAAGCTTGACTTCAGTTTGTGGTGTGCATTGTCTATATTTAAAAACTCAACCACTTTTCTTACCTACCTGTCATCATTTGGCCCCAAGGAAAGCAATTTTCCCAACAGAATCTCAGACACTAACTAGAAGCTACACTTCAGTCTTTCGTGATGTCTCTGAAACACCACTACAAGGCTTTCTTCTGTCCTGTAGCTAAGACCGTCTTATCACCTGGCACAACTCTAGGAACTGATTGCACCCATTGATTTAAAATGAGTAGGATCAAGCTTGTAAATTGATGGGCAGCCACATTTTGAACCAGCTGATTTTAAGTGATGACTTGTAATTTAAAGGAAAGAATATTAGAGTAATTAAGTCTTTAAGGATCAAAAGACTTGCAGAACTGTAGTGTTTTCAACAACCGGTTCTTAAACAGTAAATACTACATGTCTCTTATGGAGGCAAACATACACGTAGTTTCAAAAGTACTTCATTTAATCTGGCTAGGGACCATGTGAAATACAGAAACTTGCTGATTTTACATGGAGACATTTAATCAGAAGTGGTACCATTCATCAATTCAATTGTCATTGTAAACATTTTGCAATAGCGCATGCTCCTGGGATATTCTATGGTGTTATTGCCTTCAGTGCCTGGTTTGCCTGATTGAATGGCTTCAGAATTACTAAGCATAAAAAAATCTCACCTTACATCAATAGAAGCTATTGTAGTCAGCATCTTTCAAAAAATCAAGCCTAATAAAAATTTGGGGGTTTGGTGCCTAATAAAATAATAAACAAAATAATAGGCTAATAATATTGACCGTTTTTCCTTTAATTTCAATAATTCTGTGTAATTATTTGTACACCATACAAATATGAATAATACACTGAACTGAAGCATAGGGCTACAGTCATACCCAAATAGAACAACTACTAAATATATACCAGCAGCGTAGTGTTCGGTTTCAACTAATCCTGAAAGCACTACATCTACAATTGACCTTCTAGTGTACAGAGCACATTAAAAATAGAACTACAGCTTATTTGTCCCACTCTTCTATCCTGTCTCATAGGAAAAATCGAACACAGTTTATCTTTCAGCTCTGCATGGCACATTTAAAAGCTAAGATACAAATTAGAATGTTACGAAACCAACATCATTATTTTGCTCCAAAAATTAACCAATAAATTATTCTTAACTTCAAATAAAGAAATGACTGACAAAAAACAGGCTATGAGCATTGCCAAGCCCTGGTGTTAAATATTGGAGTCTTTTTATTTGCTTTCTGGTTATATGAGCTTTTTGGATGTGTTTATGTAACCCAGGTTCGAATCCACCTGGCGGCTGTTAAATTTGCATCAGGTTTTCAGACTCTTCTCTACTGCTATTGAAGCTAAAAACTTTAGTTTTAATAAAGGTTGCAGTCTGCTGATTCCAGTATCTGGGACTTTAATAAAAACATTAAATTTCATGACTCACAAAAAAATCATGAGATCTGGGCGCACACAGTGTGAAGAAATTTACCATTAAATGGAGAATATATTTCTATCCACTTATTTAAAAAAACAAAACAAAACCTAAACCCTAAAAATTCAGATGTTTCCAGGTACAGATGTTTTACCTCTGATCCTGTCTTGGAATAGCTGAGTAAATAGAGTTAAATAGGGATGAGGTTAGGCAAATATTGTCCTCTAATGTGCTTGTATGGAATATACCAAAATATCAATATGTAGCCTTAAAAACCAATACAATAAAGAACCCTCACAAATACACGAAGTAATGCACTGAACATGCATCAGATAATCTGTTACACGTGCAAAGTAACTGTACAATTTCTTTCAAATATCTAGAGATGAAGAGGTATTGTTGTTTGGACAATGAAAGGAATAAATGCCACTTTTCACTATTCAAAAGAAGCGTGCGGTATTTTAGCCAGGTTTATTCCAGAATATTAGAGAGAAAGTGGGTGATGTAGTATCTTTATTGCCGTGATTCTCAACCAACGCACATGCAAGTATGGACACACCCAGCTGGAGTACATACAGTTGTGATCAACTCTGCCTGGGAAAGCACATCTGAGAGATACTTCTCAGTTCCTAAGGCATGCACCCCCTGTGGAGTATAAACCCAAAACTGTACCATCTTGGTGCTGCACAGAGAGCTGCATAGCCTAAGCTCATGACATTCATGCCCTCCCTAATGGGGTTAGGGAATATACAACAGCTTTTTATCCCAAGTTATGACTTCCACAAACTGGTTCTAGTAAAACAAAAACAAGTTTAAGTGATTATAGGGAATTGCCTGGCAAACAAAAATGCAATCTACATTTAAGATACTACAGTAAAACTCCATTAGTCCGGCATCCAATGCTCCGGGACTCCTGATGGTCCGGCACCATCAGGAACCCGGAAGTGCTGGGGCAGCCACACAGGCTTCCCCCATTCAGCTGCTGCTGAAAGTGACCAGCAGCTGAATCGGGGAAGCCGGGAGCAGAGCAGCTGGGGTGCTGCCAGGTTGGTCCCATAGCGCTGCCCCTCGGGGCTGTGGGACCAACCCAGCAGCACCCCAGCTGCTCTTGGGGACGCCTGAGGCAGAGCAGCTGGAGTGCTCCCGGGTTGGTCCTGCAGCGCCAAAGGACGGCGCTGTGGGACCAACCCGGCAGGACCCCAGCTGCTCTGCCCCAGGGGTCCCCGATTCAGCCGCTGCTGAAACAGATCAGCGGCTGATTCCAGGGATCAGCGGCTGATTCCAGGGATCAGCGGCTGAATCGGGGACCCCTGGGGCAGAGCAGCTGGGGTGCTGCCGGGTTGGTCCCGCAGCGCCGAGGGGCGGCGCTACGGGACCAACCCCGCAGCACCCCAGATGCTCTGCCTCAGGTGTCCGGATTCAGCCTGCTGATGAAACTGACGTTGCTGGTCAGGTTCAGCAGTGGCTGAATCAGGATGACTGGGGCAGAGCAGCTGGAGTGCTGCCAGGTTCGTCCCGCAGTGCCAAAGGACGGCGCTGCGGGACCAACACGACAGCACCTCAGCTGCCCTATTGCAGGCATCCCCGATTCAGCTGCTGCTGAAACTGACCAGCAGCGGCTGAATCAGGGGCACCTGGGGCAGAGCCAGACTATCGTAAGGGGGGAGCTATGAGGGGTCTGGGATGGCATCCACTCCAGACCTCTCATAGCCTCCCCTTCTGATAGTCCGGCATATCTGATAATCCGGCACCCCTTGGGTCCTAAAGGTGCCGGATTATCGGAAGTTTACTGTAAATAGTTTGGATACAAGTAGCAAATTCTCACCTTTAAATGATTTAAGTCTGCTGCCCTTGCTTTCAGCTTTAAAAATACAGATGTTCCTTTCACAAGCTAAAAGTCCTTCTAGCCTGTGTACAACACTTCCCCACAGCTAAGGCTGTTACTTAGGTGTTTCCAAGAATCTTTTTGGGTGGAGAATCAGTAAAGAACCATGATGTCCCTCCTCTGCCTTAAATAGTGTTTGGATGTGTCTGGACTGCATCCCATTTCTTTAAAAGGGATGCAAATTAGAGGCATCGCAATTGCAAATGAAGTGGGGATTTAAATCCCCCCCTTCATTTGCATAAAAATGGCTGCCGCTTTTTTTCCGGCTCAGAGCTTTGCCGGAAAAAAGCGCCAGTCTAGACGCGGATCTTTCGGAAAAATAAAATCTTTTCCGAAAGATCCCTTATTCCTTATTTTAGGGATGCAGTCTAGACACAGCCTTTATGTATGCAGGAACCTAGTTTCCAAGCTTGGTTCCTATGCCTGTCTGTGGGAAAACATTGGTATTACAGGATGGGGTCCAATACCAGGTGATATTGTCACATTCCCATGTAGTGTCAGCACAGCTATGATTTGAACACTATTCATAGCATCCTGAGGAAGGCTCCTCAGGGGTGATAAACTTCTTCTAAGGGTTACCGTTTTCTCTAATGGCTCTTTACACTTTGAATTCTGCATAGCGGGCTGGCTGGAAACATCTTTGTAATACAGCTATATAAATATTCCTAACTTCAGGTAAAAAAGTAATATATGCATACACGTAGGATAATCTTATTCAGTAAATTATAATCCTCTTCTCCATAAAATATGTTATAGTTATGCCGTAATCATAATATGGGATTCAGTATCACAAGTGCTCTGATTCTTCTGAATTTTTGTGTGTGATTTGTAAGCAAGTATTTTTTAGTCATGTGTACTCCAAAGTTACACAAGACAAATTTGATTTCTGAAAGTGCAATAGTCTGGAAATGTTGAGAGCCACTGTTTTATTGGATCAGCTTCTGCTGGTGCTAGAGACAAGCTTTCAATCTTACAGAGAGCTCTTCTTTAGGTTTAGGACAGGTATCCACACAGTTTCACAGCTAAATACCAACTAGAACAAATTGTTTAGTATAAAGAGTTAACACACGTTATAAGAGACCGTTCAAGTGAAGTAGCCTGTTAGCACCTCTGCAGTTATAGGACACAACAAGGGAGAGGAAAAGGGAGGACAATAACTAACCAGGGATCATCATGCTTACGTTCACAGAACCAGTAGCCACCCTAAATACATTAAGAAATCTGTTCTCTACAGCCAATCAGATACCATGGAATGTGCTCCAAGGAGAAAACCTGGAATACGCACTTTAACATACTTAAAATTGCCGTCATCAAAGTAGTAGGTTGTGTTATGGAAAGAGACACTCGTATATCCCAAGAGAACCTGCGTCAGTATGGAAAACAAAAATCCTCTGACTGCACACCCCTGTTTGTCAGCTGTTGTCCATTATGAAGCTCATATAGGGTATCCTTAAACAAGTATAACCCATACTTGATGGGGACCATAGCCTGTAAGACGTATTTTTCCAAATCCTCTCTTCTGGCCCTCAGACAATCTCCCAACTTGCCAAGCACATGATCAGAAGCAAGTTTCCTACATACCAGGGCACAGCAACTTAAAGTGGTACCAGATCCTGCCACAACAGCAGATGCAAAACCTCCCCTATTATGGCCTCACAAAGAAACTGTAAGAGTCAAGGTTCCTGCACATGACAAAACATGTTGTGTATCTCATCTGGTATTCCAAAAGGAGTTATGCGTGTGTAACCCCCAGACAATCACTACACTCTCAAATGAACTCACACAGAAACATACATTAAAACCAGACATACTGGGTCAGACCATACATCCTTCTAGCCCAGTGGCCAATGTCAGGAGCCCAAGGGGAAAGAACAGAACAGGTAATCAGTAAGGCTACGTCTAGACTACATGCCTCTGGTGACAGAGGCATGTAGATGAGGCTACCAGGCATAGGAAAATGAAGCGGCAATTTAAATAATCGTCGCTTCATTTAAATTTACATGGCTGCCGCGCTGAGCCGACAAACAGCTGATCAGCTGTTTGTTGGTTAAGTGCTGTAGTCTGGACACGCGGGTGTCGACATCAAAGGCTTTTGTCGACCACCCAGGTAAACCTCATCCCAGGAGGCATACCTGGGTGGTCGACAAATGCCTTTGATGTCGACACCCGTGCGTCCAGACTACCACGCTGAGACGACAAACAGCTGATCGGCTCAGCGTGGCAGCCATGTAAATTTAAATGAAGCGGCGATTATTTAAATCGCCGCTTCATTTTCCTATGCCTGGTAGCCTCATCTACATGCCTCTGTCACCAGCGGCATGTAGTCTAGACGTAGCCTTAGTGATCCTTTCCTTGTTGCTCATTCTTAGCTCCTGGCAAACAGAGGCTTAGGATGCTATCTCTGCCTATCATGGCTAATAGCCACTGATGGACTCTCTTCAGACCGCATAGAGCAGTGGTTCCCAACCTTTTTTATACCAGGGACCAGCAAACCCATTCACAAACTTTTGGCAGATGCGTAACATTTTATTTGCATACTCATAATGTGCATAATGAATGTGCAAATAGGCAAATAAAATGTTGCTGGGCCGCCAAAAACTGCAGCCCCCCCAACCCCTCTTCAGTGTCAGCCCTAACACAGAGCCCCCCACCCCTACACTACTCCCCAGTGCCAGCCACTAACCCCAGAATCCCCTGCACTCAACCTCTCCAGTGGCAGCCTCCCACTCTCCGAGCTCCCCAGTGCCAGCCCCCATCCCAAACATCTCTGTGCCAGCCCCTGCCCTTTAGAGCCCCTACCACCAGACTTCCTTGTGCCAGCGTCTATTTCCAGAGCCCCACTGCACTCAGCCTCCCCAGAGTCTTCCCCTATGCCAGTCCCCAATATTAGCCCCACCCTCAGAACCCCCCAGTGCCAGCTTCCCAACCTGGACACCCCAGTGCCCCCCAGTGTCAGCCCCCTGCTTCTTAGAGCCCCCACCCCTTAGTGTGTGCCAGTACTAGCCCTGCCCCCCTTTATTAGCTTTGCCCCCAGAACCGTCCAGTGCCAGCACCCTGCCTCTTGGAGCCCCCCCACCAGAGTCCCTCAGCACTAGCCCAAGCCCCAGTGCCTGCCCCACCCCTCCTCACCTAGCCCTGCACTGCTTCCCAGCCGCCAGCTGAGTGCTGCTGCCCAGATCATGGCTGCTCTGAGGCTGCATCTTGTGCAAAAAGCCCTGTCTTCTGATCTACTGTACTTTCTCTTGTGCAAAAACGTACTTGTAGTGTGGACGCTCCACAATATTTGAGCAAAACCAGCTGTTTTTGCGTAAAAACTCTGCAGTGTAGATGTAGCCCTGGTGAGTATATGCAGCGGTAATTCTAACACACAAATATGCATGCTAGCAGTTATACACCGAGGTAACTTATGTTGAACCGAAGTTTGCAAGGCAGACATGGTCCAAATAAGTAGCAATACCAAACTGAATTGCAAAATAAAGACAGAATATTCATAAGAATAATACAGACAACTTCCAGCTCATTAAGAGACTTAAAGTAAGATTAAACACATTCCTAAGGCATCAGCTAGAGAGAAAGATCTCTTTCCCATTAACACCACATTGTCATTCACAAGAATTCTAACCCAACCTCTAAATGTCTCTTAAAATGACAGTCATCTTCTAAACTTACAGCTTCCATCTGGATCCTGTGCTACTGTCTTTATTACTGCTAATCACATGAGCATTGCTAGATTATCAGCCTGCCTGCCTCTACTTTAATTACTGGGTTACAATGTTGACTTCTATTTCTCTGAGAGAGGAGGATTCTGAGGATTGTTTGAAGATTCTGTATCTTTATAAAGTCTCTTATTTGAAAGTAAACTCTGCTAAATAAAACAAAATTCTTTGAAGTCTCGATGATTTAGAGCAGTGGTCCCCAATGCGGCGCCCATGGGCACCATAGCACCCGCTGGGGCATTTATGTGCGCCTGCCTAGTCAGAATTGTGATGCGGGATGGCTGGGGGAGGATGGGCCGCACGCGCTGCGGAGCCAAACTTGCGCCGTGACGGGGCGTGGGGAAGCGCCAGCGGTGGGAGAACCTGCCGGGGAGCGCGGCGGGGAAGCCGCGGGAGTAGGGCGGCTGGTCCGGAGCAGCGAAATGGCTGAGGTGGGAGGGGAGGGGTCTGGCGCAGGTGCACTTGGCACGGGGCTGACCGGCCGGATGATGCAGCGGGATCATGTCACCCACCGGTGTGGTGCCCGCCACACAAAAAGGTTGGGGACCGCTGATTTAGAGACATTAAGAAGCTTAAGTGGGGGAAAAAAAGTGAAAACTGAAGATCAGGTTTCTCCTGTTTCTCTGAAATAGAAATGTACTTTGTTATGGTGTAATAAAACATTCAGGTATTATAAAGGTTAAAAAAAAGTCTGGGCTGAAACTATTTTTACAAGACTAATCATTGACTCTGTATACATAAAATGTGGAATTATATAACTGTAATCTGCACAAAACAAATTGCTGTACATACAAGTGGGGGCTCACTTGTCTACATAATTACCCATTCCGTCTGTGGAAAAAATGCATATGCAGGAATATAAACCATTTACATATATGCAACTTAAGAGCGATTTTTGAAAATATGTCCTCAGCGTCGAAATACAGGCAGTCCCCGACTTACGCGGATCCGACTTACGCAGATCCTGTAGTCAGCCGCTGAATCTGGAAGCCAGTTCCGACTTACATACAAATTCAACTTAAGAACAAATCTACAGTACCTATCTTGTACGTAACCCGGGGACTGCCTGTAATCAGAGTTTTTAAAAACAGTTTTAAAAAGTTAATTTACATTTAGCATGTACATAGTATTTTGCATGTTCAAAGAGCTTTACAAATTTTAACTGATTACTGCTACTGACTCATAGACTTTAAGGTCAGAAGGGACCATTTTGATCATCTAGTCTGACCCCCTGAACAATGCAAGCCACGGAATCTCTCCCACCCACTGCTAGAATAATCCTCTGACCTATATCTCGGATATTGAAGTCTTTGAAACGATGGTTCAAAGACCCCAAGATGCAGAGAATCCTCCCCCTAGTGACCTGTGCCCCATGCTACAGAGGAAGGCGAAAAACCTCCAAGACCTCTGTCAATCTACCCTGGAGGAAAATTCCTTCCCGACCCCAAATATGGCGATCAGCTGAACCCTGAGCATGTGGGCAAGACTCATGAGCCAGACACCCAGAAAAAAGTTCTCTATAGCAACTCCTATCTTCCCACCATTGGCCTATTTACCACTGATAGTGAAAGGTCAATTAATTGCCAAGATCATGTTATCTCATCAAACCATCCCCTTCATAAACCCGTCTAGCTTTATCTTGAAGCCAGATAGGTCTTTTGCCCCCACTACTTCCCTTGGAAGGCTGTTCCAGAACTTCGCTCCTCTGATGGTTAGTAACCTTCGCCTAATTTCAAGTCTAAACTTCCTAATAGCCAGCTTATATCCATTTGTTCTTGTGTCCACATTGGTATTGAACTTAAATAATTCCTCTCCCTCCCTGGCATTTATCCCTCTAATATATTTAAAGAGAGCAATCATATCGCCCCTCAGCCTTCTTTTGGTTAAGGTAAACAAGCCAAGGTCCTTGAGTCTCCTTTCATATTTCCAGTTTGAGAACAACTTATACCTCCAGATCAGCGGCACAGCCATGGGTACACGCATGGCCCCACAGTATGCTAACATCTTTATGGCTGACCTAGAACAACGTTTCCTCAACTCCCGTCCCCTTTCACCCCTTCTCTACCTACGGTACATCGATGACATCTTTATGATCTGGACGCATGGCCAAGAAACACTGGAGAGATTCCACAGAGATTTCAACAACCTACACCCCACCATCAACCTCAGCCTGGACCATTCTACACGAGAGATCCACTTCCTGGACACCACAGTACAAATCAACAATGGAAAATTAGACACCACTCTCTACAGAAAACCCACCGACTCATACAGTTACCTACATGCTTCCAGCTCCCATCCAGAACACACCACACGATCCATCGTCTACAGCCAAGCCCTTCGATGCAACCGCATCTGCTCTAATCCCACTGACAGAGACCAGAAGCTTCAGGATCTCTACCAAGCATTTATAAACCTCAACTACCCACCCGGAGAAATAAAAAAGCAAATTGAAAGAGCCAGACGAATACCTAGAAACCATCTACTTCAAGACAGACCCAAGAAAACCAACAATAGAACACCACTTGTCATCACCTACAACCCCCAACTTAAACCTGTCCAACATATTATCAATAAACTACAGCCTATACTGGAACAGGATACCATACTCCAAGAGGCTCTGGGAGACAGACCCATGGTCTCCTATAGGCAACCACCTAACCTCAAGATGATTCTTACCAACCACCACAGGACATACCACACTAATACCAACCCTGGTACCTTCCCTTGCAACAAACCCCGTTGCCAGCTTTGTCCACATATTCATTCTGCTGATACCATTATTAGACCTAACCAAATGAGTTGTAAGATCAAGAACACACATTCCTGCGCATCCAGAAATATAATTTATGCTATCATGTGCCGAAAGTGTCCGTCTGCTATGTACATTGGGCAAACATCTCAGACACTTCGCCAAAGGATTAATGCCCACAAAACAGATATCAGACAAGATCACAAAGAAAAAACAGTTTCTTGCCATTTTAACCAGAAAGGACACTCTCTCAATGACTTAACCACCTGCATTCTGCTACAAAGACCTTTTACATCTGCACTTGAAAGGGAATCCTCTGAACTGTCATTCATGTTAAAATTCGACACTCTCCGAGAAGGAATGAACAAACACTCAAACTATCTTACCCATTACCAAGATAGCTTCCCCAATTATCATCTCTAATACCATTAGCTCACAAACATCCCACTCTCCCCACCTCTAATATCATCAATTCACAGACACTTACCTTCCTTCCTTTCACCCCCCCCCCTGCATTCCCCTCCTGTTCTGAAATGTGATTTGTCCTTTTCATATGTGTTCATTTTTTTAATTGTATCCTTTGGTATACAGGCAGTCCCCGGGTTACGTACAAGATAGGGACTGTAGGTTTGTTCTTAAGTTGAATTTGTATGTAAGTCGGAACTGGTACATATTGTAGGGGAAACTAGCCAAACATTTCTTCAGAGCTCAGTTTTATTCTCCCACACCTCACTTCCCTCAGTCCTTTATTCTCAAGCTGAGGTGTCTGCTGAGAAAAGCCGCTCCGCGTCTCCCTAGTCTGCTGGGGGGGGGGGGGAGCGCTAGCTTCGCGTCTCCCTGGTCTGCTGGGGAGAAGCAGCTAGTGCAGGGTTGCCTCACCCCGTTTGTAAGTAGGGATCCGATGTAAGTCGGATCCATGTAACCCGAGGACTGCCTGTATATGGTTGTGACTATTTTCTTCCACTATTTGATCTGAGGAAGTGGGTCTGGCCCACGAAAGCTCATCATCTAATAAACCATCTTGTTAGTCTTTAAAGTGCTACATGGTCCTGGATTTTTCTTTCATAAGACAGGTTTTCCATTCCTCGGATCATCCTAGTGGCCTTTCTTTATACCTGTTCCGGTTTGAATTCATCCTTCTTAAACATAGGAGACTAGAACTGCACACAGTATTCCAAATGAGGTCTCACCAATGACTTGTATAACGGCACTAACATCTCCTTATCCCTACTGGAAATACCTCGCCTAATACATCCCAAGACCATATTAGCCTTTTTCACGGCCATGTCACAATGGCGGCTCATAGTCATCCTGTGATCAACCAGGACTCCTAGGTCCTTCTCCTCTTCCATTACTTCCAACTGATTTGTCCCCAGCTTATAACTAAAATTCTTGTAATTAATTCCTAAATACATAACCTTACACTTCTCACTATTAAATTTCATCCTATTACTATTACTCCAATTTACAAGATCATTCAGATCTTCCTGTATGATATCTCAATCCTTTTCTGAATTAGCAATAGCTCCCAACTTTGTGTCATCCACAAACTTTATTAGCACACTCTCGCTTTTAGTGCTGAGGTCAGTAATAAAAAGATTAAATAATAATGGTCCCAGAACTGATCCCTGAGGTACTCCACTAGTAACCTCTCTCCAGCCTGACAGTTCACCTTTCAGTATGACTCGCTGTAGTCTCCCCTTTAACCAGTTCCTTATCCAGCTCTCAACTTTCATATTGATCCCCATCTTTTCCAATTTAACCAATAATTCCCCATGTGGTACTGTATCAAATGCCTTACTGAAATCGAGGTAGATTAGATCCACTGCATTTCCTTTATCTAAAAAAAATCTGTTACTTTCTCAAAGAAGGAGATCAGGTTGGTTTGGCACGATCTACCTTTTGTAAAACCATGTTGTAATTTGTCTCAATTGCCATTAACCTCAATGTCCCTAACTACTTTCTCCTTCAAAAATTTTTCCAAGACCTTGCATACTACAGATGTCAAACATTATGCTTAAGAAATTTAACTATGTAGAAGACTTTTTCACCACACTACTTGAAATTCTTATGAAGCATAAAGTTTGGAAAGTAAGTAATATAATAACTTAGAATATTTTTTAAAAAGATTTTTTTTTAAAATCTAGCTTAACATGTTTCCCACAAGCTTCCCTGAAACCCACAGTGAGCCCTTAATTTCCCCCCAGTTTCCACCTCTTCAGACTTTTCTCCTTCAGAGTCACTGATAGCAGTGGGTAATGGAGACTTGGACATATATTCCTTTAGATTCAGAGCCTATCCCTTGTGCTCCTTGATCAGCCTGAAAGAGGCTGTCATTGGTAAATGACAGGCGATATTCTCTTTTATCCTTGGAGCCAAGAGCACTGTCTCCACTGTACTGACAATATCAATCAAATTGGAAGGAGAGAGAGAACACATTTTCCTAAATGGCAAACCAAAGCACTAAATGCTCATCTGTTGAGTACAAATACAATAGTATAGGATGTTCTGAGATTGAATCAAGAATGTGTGGTAAAGGTCACTGTTGTTCATAGGACCCATCTCATTTATTGCAGAAGTAGTAAGGTGTGTAGTGAAAGAGGCATGGGACTACAGAAAGAGCAAGATAGGTCTCATGGTTCAGGCAGTTAAATGTTACCCCAGAGAGTTGGATTCTTGTGCCATAGAGTTCCTATGGGATGCCAGACAAGTCACTTAAACTAAACTTTTCACAGATGGCCACTTATTTCATGTTTCCTCATTTTCTGGGTGTCCAGGGCGAGATCCCTAGGACCAGATATGCAGAAGTACTGATCATTCCTTTTGAGTCCTGAAAGTTGGTGGAGTTGTGCTTTGAACATATAGGCTGTGTCTAGACTGGCAAGTTTTTCTGCAAAAGCTTGCCAGTTGTCTACACTGGCCGCTTGAATTTCTGCAAGAACACTGACTTCCTACTGTCTGAAATCAGTGCTGCTTGCGGAAATACTATGCTGCTCCCATTCGGGCAAAAGTCCTTTTGCGCAAAGCTTTTGCGCAAAAGGGCCAGTGTAGACAGCTCAGATTTGTTTTGTGCAAAAAAGCCCCGAGATTGGCACGGACGCTTTTCCGCAAAAAGTGCTTTTGCGGAAAAGCGTCCGTGCCAATCTAGACGCACTTTTCTGCAAGTGCTTTTCATGGAAAAGTTTTCCATTAAAAGCATTTGTGGAAAATCATGCTAGTCTAGATGTGGCCATAAAGTGCAATATAATGCTAAGTACTCTGAAAAAAATCAGTTCCTAGTCATCTCAAGATGGGGACCACAAAGCAGTAGATGTTCTTTACCTTAAATTCTCTGTGACTTCATTTCCCATTTGTAAAATGGGAACATTATTAACACGATTCAAAGATGTGTTGTGAAGATAAAATATTTATGAAGTACTGGATACAATGGTGAGAGCACCATAAAAACACCCATGAGACATCTACTTTATATTTACATATATTTATATATGTAGCCTTTTGATCCTTTAGCAGAATGGATTGATTTTAATCACGATTTGAATGAGTATGCAGGAAACCTTGATTTAAATAATCTGGTTCTGCCCTTTAATTCTGCTCTGACCACTGCGTTGTACTGCCCATACCATGGTGTGTGACAATGGGAACTCCCTGGTCAAGGTCTCTCAGCGCACACCTATGATAGAGGAGGTTGAGCCTAAGTTTGGAGATGAAAGTCATGGCAGCACAGTTGGTGTACAAGCTGTTCTGCCATGAAGGCTATGAATTAGATAAGAACAGCAGATGCATTTAATCTCTACTCCTGTATCATCATTTGCATAGATGTCACTAGAGCTGTGAGGTTTCCCTGTGGATCTCAGGACAGTTGTAAGATAATCCTTTCCCCTTCTTCCACCGCAGCAATACTAGATCAAAAAATGAGGTTTCAAAGTGCTTCATTTACATCCCTTGTGCTAACAGAGGGATGTAGTCTAGACGTAGCCAAAGCTTCCACAATTTGCTGAACAATTAAAAAAATGAGGTTTACAGGGTCTTTCGATAAAGCGCCGTTTTCGAGAGAGCCGCGTCTAGACCATGGTTTCGATTTCGAAAGTGCGCTTTTTTGAAAGAGCACCATTATGTGATTATGCAAATGAAGCGTGGGATATTTAAATCATTTGCACTTTCGAAGTGCTTCATTTACATCCCTCTGTCGAAAGAGGGATGTAGTCTAGACACACCCTTTGAGAGGACCAGTTGAATTGGTTGGAAAGTATGCCAATATGGGGCGGAGGGAACTAGTCTGATTTGAATAGTGAGGACAGACAATTATTCTCCCTACAGCCCTCTTCCTCCTCCTGATTTTTGAAGGATGTCCACAATTAAGGCGTGGGAAAAGGGTTTGTTCTCATGAGGTGCTTGAGGGATATGGTATCTTGATACATGGTTTTGGTCACTTGTGCATTAGTATGAATCAGTTACTGACCTGGAGGCTGCCTGCCGTGATGTGGTTTGCCAGATTGGGCCCTTGCTATCTCATGATAAAAAAGCACAGGAGTAGGCACATGGGACTTGCTTTCCCTCAGGTTCAGCATTCTCCTTTCTGGCATTAGTAGTAACTGATGATAACATTGTAGCCATTTACTACTTAATTTACTGCACATATGTGTATCTCTTCTCAAGCTGATGCAAAAGCTTACTTGTAAGCAGACAAAATGCTGTATCAAATGTTTGGATTTTGTCTGTACACATTTAATTACATTTTTTTTAACTTTTCAGCAAAAGTAAAAATCAGTTTGAAAATGATTTTGATTTTAGCTATTTTTTCCCTCTCCTTCTTATTACAGATGTTGCAGTAGTGGACATGAGTGATGTTTCCAGACAGCCATCACTCTTCTACCACCTTGGAGTGCGTGAAAGCTTTGATATGGCCAATAATGTTATACTTTACCATGATACTGATGCTGATACTGCTCAGTCACTTAAGGTAAGGTCCTCACTTCAAAATCTACTTAAATGCAGATCTATCTTTTCATGATGTTGCAAACATAGAGCTTGATCCTGTGAAAACTTTATCCATATTGCCTAGTCTAGGAATGTAAAATGCTGTGGTTAACTGGTTAAATGTTAAGGTTAACCTAACATAAACAGGTGGGGGGGGGGGAGGTGGAGAGCCACTCCATACCCTACCAGTTAACTGGTTAACCATTAACATCCCTATTGCATATTCAAAAAAATGGGAGCTTTTGTGTTTCTAAAATGATAGGTAGGGAGGTTATAGGCCTAATAATTGTTTTTCTTCAAACCTCCAGACATGGAAACATATGTAATTCAAATTTTCTTTAGCTCAGTGACTGATAAGGTTTGTTACTCTCTCTTGACTATTCTAAGTACACTGTAAAAAGATGTTATGATCATTGTTTAATGATGACACATTTCATTTTATTTAGGACCCGTACATACTTTTATTATGAGTTAGTGTACTCTTCTCAATTATTATAGGTTTGTTGAGTGGGTGAAACTATATGCACGCACACATCATAAAATTCATCTGCAGTGCTGTGTGGTGAAGATAAGAAAGATGTCATCAAGAAAGCTTTTTATAAGCTTGTTCTTTAATTTTAAATGAGGAACATAAATATTTATTACACTTTAAGCACTCTGGCCAAGGATAGACTGTTCTGGACACAAATAATACTACCTGGGTATTTCTGTCTCTTTGAACAGTATAGAGGCAGACATCATCTTCTGTGCAGCAGATTCTATTCAGACTTCTTTTCCTTACCTCCACATCCTCTAGTCTTTGTCTTAAGACCAGAAGAGGCTACTAGATCATGTACTCTGTCCTTCTGTATGTCACAGGCAAGCAACTCCTCTCAGCACCCACACACTTAACCCAAAAATGGAAATGAGGCCAAACTAAATGAGATCCATAGAGGACTGGATTATTATGTGCCACAAGCAGAGAACTAGAGGGCCTAGTTTGCATTAGTGCATAGTAGGGAAATGATTACTTGAGAGATACTCAGATAATCTTGGCCAGTGACACACAGGGTAAGTCTACACTACCACCCTAGTTCGAACTAGGGTGGTTAATATAGTCATTCGAAGTTGCAAATGAAGCCCGGGATTTAAATATCCCGGGCTTCATTTGCATCTTGCCGGGTGCCGCCATTTTTAAATCCCCGTTAGTGCGGTAGGTAGTTTGAACTACGTACTCCGTGCCTCATGTAGCCGTGGGCACGGAGTCTGCACTAACGGAGATTTAAAAATGGCGGCACCCGGGAAGATGCAAATGAAGCCCCGGATATTTAAATCCCGGGCTTCATTTGCAACTTCGAATGACTACATTAACCACCCTAGTTCAAACTAGGGTGGTAGTGTAGACATACCCACAATGACGTGTTTCAGAACAAGGAGAAGACCTCAAATGACTGCGGCACACCTGTGAGTTGTCTGTAGAACGCCAGTGTTCCGCAGAACACAGTTTAAGAAACAAGGAGTTAGACCCTAAGCACATGAGCAAGAACCAATCAGCCAAATGCCTGAGAGAGAGAGAGAATGTTGGTGCCTCCTCAGGTCCCTGACCCACCCTCTGCAATGGCCCATCTCTAGCCTTTTGCTTCAGAAGAAAAGTTTTAAAAAAAACCAACCCAGAATACATTGGAGTATTGGAATGGGAGAGGGTTATAAACACATTCATGAATTTATCCAGCTTTCTCTGAATACTAATTAAGCTGTTGACCCTGACAACTCCTATTAGGAGACTGTCCAGAATCTTACCCATCTCATGGTTAGAAACATACTGGTAATTTCCAACTTGAATTTGTTCACGACCAATTGATATCTATTCTTGATTCAGCATTGTCTGTTAGCTTAAATGGCTCTTCGTTTTTCCTGATATTTATCTCCCCAATGTATCTTCCGAGGGCATTCAGAATTCCCCCTCAGGCTTCCAGTGTTTTCTGATAAGATAGGCCCTCCATTCTCCTGATCTTCCTAATAGCTCTTCTCTGCACTTGTTCCAGTTTAAACTCATCTTTCTTGAACTGTAGAATGTAACCTGTCACATCAGTCAGCTTCTGTAATAGACAGCTAGAGATTAGGGATGTAAAAGTGTAGCCAATTAACCGATAAACAAAAGCTTATAGGTTAATGCTGTAGACAACATGCATCCCCACACTTGCCAGTAAATTATTTAGCAGGCTGGCCAGCAGCCCGGCTCAGCCCTAGCTTGCGATGGGTCCGGGACCTACCTCCACTGCATCTCTGCATTTAAAGGGTATTAGGAGCTGGCAGGCAGGCAGTCCAGCTCAATTCTGGTTCACACTGGGTCCAGGAGCTCAGACCACCCCATAGAAAGGGACTGCTGCCACTCCATGCCACTGCCTCTTCTTCAGAGGCAGTAGCACATGGCAACAGGCAGCCGGTCCACAAGGGAAGCTAGTTTTTAAAGCTAGTTGGCTTCCCTCACCGACCAGCTCCCACCAGGCACCCCATGCTGCTGTCTCTGATACACTGGAAGCAGCGCAGAGTCTTCTTGGGAGTGAGGCTGCTGACCTCACCCTCAGGGACTATAGAATAGTCGATTAACTGATAAAAATTCATGAGGTTACTTGACTATTCAATTAACCGATATTTAACATCCCTACTGGAGATAGCTAATGTCACGACAATATTTTAAAAAGACTCCTGGAATTTATAGGCTGGTACAAGTTGGACCTCCCTGGTCCAGCATCCTCAGTACCTGACTGGTCCTGGACAAGGAAGTTTGCCAGACCAAGGGATGTCAGGCCTCCAGTCTCTTGGGTGGGTCCCAGACATGTTGGCTTTGCTACCCCACCAGCTCCACTGTCCCACCAGCTCTGCTGCCCTTCTGGCCCTGCCAGCAGGCGCCGCTCTCGGCTGTTGGCAGCCTCTACTGCTGGGGCTTTCTTGTCCAGTGGTTCTCTGGTCTAGTAACATTCGTGGTCCTATTGGATTCCTTCCTCAAGGCAATGCCCCTACTTGGCCTTTCTTCACTCCCTCCCCTTTCCCTCCATCACTCGCTCTCCCCCTCACTCACTCACTCTCACCAGGCAGGGGCAGGGAGTTGGGGTGCAGGCTCTGAGCTGAGGGTGGGACTGATGGGTTCAGAGTTTGGGAGTGGGACTCATGGCTGGGGCAGGAATTGTGAGGCGGTTTGGGGCATGGATTCTGGTAGGGAGCTTGAGTGCAGGAGGGGCTTACAGCTGTGAGTACAGGAGGGGTGAGGGCTCTGGGTGCAGGTTTTGGGGTGAGGATGGGGAGGAGCAGTTTGGAGTGAAGGAGGGGCTCAGGGCTAAGAAAGAGGGCTGAAGGCAGAGTACTGGGAGGGAGTTTTGGTTGTAGGAAGAGGTGCAACACTGGGGATAGGGTTTGGAGTGCAAGCTTAGGCCATGTGGTGCTTATCTTGGGTGGCTCCCAGAAGTGGCTGGTGTGTATGGCTCCCAGACTTAGGGGCATTGCCTTCGCCTGTCGGCACCGCCCCTGCAGGTCCATTTGCTGCGCTTCCCAGCCAGTATGAGCTATGTCGGCTCTTAGGGTGGGGACAGTGTGCAGAGACCCACTTACTGCCTCTGTGCCTAGAACCCAGACGGATATGCTGGCTGCTTCTGGGAGCCACGTGGAGCCAGGGCAGGTAGGGAACCTGCCAGCCCTGCCTAAAATCTCCTGAATGGCATTCAGTAACCAGTGGGAAATAGATGCCAACTCTGTGAGACTCCCAGCTGATCTGGGAGGTGTGGCATCCCTATCTGTAACTGACTAAAGGACAGGAAACAATGAGTAGGAATAAATGGTCAGTTTTCAGAATGGAGAAAGGTAAACAATGGTGTCACCCACTGACCTGTCTGGGCACAAGTGCTGTTCAACATATTCATAAATGATCTAGAAAAAGAGGTAAACAGAGAGGTGGCCAAATTTAGAGATGATACAAAATAACTTAAGATAGTATAGTCCAAAGCAGACTGCAAAGTTACAAAGGAATGTCACAAAACTGGGTTACTGCTCAACAAAATGACAGATGAAATTCAATGCTGATAAATGCAAAGTAACACACATTGCGAAACATAATCCCAAGTGTGTGTGTGTGTGTGTGTGTGTGTGTGTGTGTGTGTGTATATATATATATATATATATAAAATTATGCTGTCTAAATCAGTGGTCACCAACCAGTAGATCGGGATCTACCAGTAGATCTTGGAGCCTCTGACAGGTGATTCTGACTGGTTTGGGCAGGAAGCTATCAAGCGCTGGCACTTCAGTTACCCCACCACCCACTGTCATGCTGCTCCTGCCCTCTGCCTTGGAGCTGCTCCCCTGGGAGCCTCCTGCTTGCTGTGCAGAGTGTGAGAGGGAGAAGAAGTGGGTGCTTATGTCAGGGTGTCCTTCCACTCCCCACCTCTGTACCTCATCTCCACACAGGGAGAAGGGGATGGAGGGAGCTTGGCAATGCAAATCTCTCTCTCTCTCTCTCACACTGTGTGTGTGTCTGTCATTCTCACAAACAAACACTGTCCTTCACTCTCATCTCCCAACCCAACACATATGTGGGGAGTTGTTACTACTTTTACTGCTTGCAAAGCGGGTTATTTGTGGTTTTGACTGGTCGGTGCATTTCATAACTTTCATTTCTCTCTTATGCTTAAATTTAATTATTTGAGTAGTGAGCTCTAAAATGCCACACCTGTCATGGCTGGAGTAATTATCCTTATGGGAATTACTGTTCCTGGCAGTGGCTGGCATGTCCCTGCAGCCCCTGAGAGAGGCAGAGCAGGGGGGCTCCACAAGCTGTACTTGCCTGCAGACACCACTCCTGCAGCTCCCATTGATCAATAGCAGGGAACTGTGGCCAGCAGAAGCTGTGGGCTCAGTGCCTGTAAATGAGGGGCAGCTCATGGCACCATGCAGCCATTGCTGTACATGCCAGCTGATTTCAGGAGTAGTGCAGGGCCAGGGCAGGAGTAAGCTGCCTTAACCCCGCTGCTTTACCAGCCAGAAGCCGTCTCAGTTAAACAGTGCCCAACCAGAGTCTGTCTCCTGAACTTCTGTCCCAGCCTTGAGTTTCCTACTGCACCCAACCTCCTGCCCCAGAAGTTAGTCCCCCTGAACTCAAATTCCTTCCCAGAGCTTGCACCCTGAAACCCCTCCTGGACCCCAATCCTCTACCCTGGGCTATGCCCGGAGCCCCTCCCACACTCCAAACTCCTTGGCCCAGGACCAGAACCTGCTTCTCAACCCTCTACCCAGCCTGGTGAAAGTGAGTGATGATGGGGAAGAAGAGGGATGAAGTGAACAAGGTGAGGCCTCAGAGAAGGTGTGGAGCAGGGGCGGGGCCTCAGAGAAGAGGCAGGAAGGAAGCAAGGCACAGTTATCTGGGTTTGAGGTAGATCTTATATTGCACTTAAATTGAGAAAGCGATCTTGTGGTTAAAAAGGTTGGAGACCACTGGTCTAAATTATCACTTGAGAATGAGTTCTTGGGTCATTATGAATAGCTCTCTGAAATCATCTACTCTGTGTACAGAGGCAGTGGGAAAAAAAAGCTAATGTTGTTAGGAACCCTTAGGGAAAGATATATGAGACAGAAAATATCATGATGTCACTATTTAAAGCCATGGTACACCCACATCTTGAATCCTGCATGCAGTTCTGGTCATCCCATCTCAAAAAAGATCTATTAGAAATGAAAAAGGTACAGAGACAGGCAAAAAAGTGATTATGGGCATGGAACATCTTCCATATGAGGAGAGATTTAAAAGGCTTGGACTGTTCAATTTAAAAAAGAGATTTAGGGGATGTATGATAGAGTTTTCTAAAATCATGACCAGTGTGGAAAAAGTAAATAAGGAAATGTTATCTACCACTTTGCATAACACAAGAACCAGGGGTCATCTAATGAAATGAATAGGCAACAGATTTAAAAACAAAACATAAAGAAATATTTCTTCACATGACACGCTGTCAACCTGAAGAACTCATTGCTAGGGAATATTGTGAAGGACAAATAATTAACTGTGTTCAAAAAAGAAATAGGCCAGGTCTACACTACATACTTTTACTTTAGTATAACTATATCACTCACAAGTATGAAAAATCCACATCCCTGAACAATGTAGTTATTCCAGCTTTAATCCCTGATGTAGACAGAGCCAGCATAGCTATTGCCTTTTGTGGAAATGGAATTATTAAGCCAGTGTGAATGCTCTTTCCCTTTGAGTTTAGGGTGTCTTCACCAGAAGCTCTACAAGGGTGCGCCTACACTGCACTGTAGGTTGACAAAAAAATGTGCAATTTGAATTACACAAATTGTGTATCTTATTTTGATATTATTTCGAAATAGCTTATTTCAAAATTTGGTACTGTCTACACAGCACTTGTTTTGAAATAAATGGCTATTCCGAAATGTCCCTTACTCCTTGTGGAATATGGTTTACAGGGATGTCGGAATAGCAACCCCGTTATATTTCCAGATAACAGGTGCACTCAAAAGCTGTGGAATATTCAAGTATTCTGAAATAGCACTGCAGTGTAGATGTAGCTCAACAGTGCAGCTGCGCTGATGCATGTCTGTAGTGTAGACATGCCCTCAGATAAGTTTGTGGAGGATAGGTCCATCAAGGGCTATTAGCCAAGATGATCAGAGGTGCAACTCCATGATCTGAGGGTCCTAAGGCTTTGACTGACAGAAGAATTGGGCATTTATAAAGAGAGCCATCGTCTGTCTTCCACGTTCCCTCTGAATTATTTAGCATTGGTCACTATCAGAAGATAGGATCCTGGACTTAGATTGGGGTGAGCTAACTTGTTGGTCCAAGGGCCACGTCTAAGTAGGGAAACTGTTTGTTGGGCCATGAATATATGGCTGGGGCAGGCAGTGGGGGTGCGAGGTGCAGAAGAGGGCTCAGGGCAGAGGGTTGAGATGTGGGAGGAGCTTCTGGTAAGGGGGTTGTTTGCAGGAGAGCCTTCAGGGCTGGGGCTGGAAAGTGGGAAGGGGTGAGGAGTGCGGACTCCAGCCCGGCACTGCATACCTCAGGTGGCTCCCAGTTGGCAGTGCAGTGGGGCTGGAGTAGCTGGCATGTCCAGCAGTGGCTCCTGGAGGTGGGAGGGGGACAGCTGGCTCCGTGTGCTGTCCCTGCCTCCAGGCACTATCCCCACAGCTTCCATTGGCCATGGTTCCCTGGCTAATGAGAGTTGCTGGGATAGCGCCTGTCGATGACAACAACTCACAGAACCCTCTGCCCCCATCCTCCTGGTGCTGCAGGGATGTGCTGGCTGCTTCTGGAAGCAGCACGGGCCCCTGACAGGCAGGGAGCCTGCCTTATCCCCACTGTGCTACTGGAATGCCTAAAGGCTGGATTAAAAGCCCTGACCATACAGATGCAGTCCGCAGGCTGTACTTTGCCCACCCTGCCTTAGATGGACTTGGACTTGACCCACTGTAGCTGTTCTTATGGTAACCAGAATTGTTAACGGTATGCAGATGATGTTTTATCAATGCCTTGTATGATGGCATCAGTATTTCCATGCCTTGTTCTTCTCCTGTATTGATTACTGTATTCTCCTCTTCAGCTGCTCTGCTCTTCACTTCTTCTCACTCCAGTTCTGTCCAAAAAACCATTACTAAATTCTAATTATTATTGTGGCATTCTAACCATGGTGAGCACCTAAAATGAGGGTCTTACATTTTTGTTTCTTCTCAAATTCTGTGCCACTGTCTCCTTTTGTTCCCACTCAGACACAGAATTTTTTTTCAGTCCATTTTCATCTTTTTTCTTCACTCTCAACCTGTCTCTTATTCTCTTTCCTTTTGTCCACCAAGCATAATTTTTCTTTCCTTTCATTTTGGTTCCTCCTTGAAAACAGTTTCTTCTAAAAAGCCATTGTTGGTTCTCTCATGGCGACCTCCCGCATCCAAACTCTTACGCTATTTCTTGTCTATCTTAATTTGTACGTTAACTGAGGCAGGAAATATGACTTTGTCTATAAAACAGCATGCACAATGTTAGGCCTATTGAAAATAATAAATCCAGGCATATGTTTTAAACTTTTCCTTGATCTTTGTTTTCCAGGACATGGTGTCTCAGAAAAACACAGTAAGTATTAAATCTTAATATTTTTAACATAATGTGAGGATGCCACAAATGATTTAACTTCAAGTGACTAACATGAAAAATACCACTGGGTATTGCATAAGTGGGAATGCAAAGTCATGCAGTAGTTGCTATACAATAATCAAGAAGGCTGCTTTCTTTAGGTACAGTGTAAATTACAGAAAATCATGCTGACTTCTTTTCTAATATATGTTACTGGTGATAGTTTCAGAAAGTAGTTTCTTTGTGACTGCTGGGAAGATGTACACAATAGATTTCATTTGACTACATGACCCAAGAGGTCGGTGAAAAAGCTTGAGGCAGATTTTGATAATGATTATATATGGTAGATGGACAACCAAGACTGCTCATTTTAAAAGTTTTGGGTTTTTCTGTGTGTTTGGTTTTTAGCTGTGATGCTTTTTAAATTCCAGGAAACATATATAGAAAGATTCATGGTTCTTACAAAAAGAAATATGGTTCTTAAAACAAAATTGTTAGTATTACGTATTCTTACCAATTAAGACTAAACAGACCAGAAAACCTAGTCCAATTTAAAACACATTTGGATGTTTTAGTTCTGTACTATATGCATTATATATGTAAACTAATGTTAAAGGATGATTTAGCTCTTTCTGTGGTTATGTAGCTTATGACATTTTAGATCATATAAGTGGCCATTCTCAATTTAATACAGTATTGTCTAAAGTTGAGAACTAACTGTTACTTAGTAGAGATCCAAAACCTTGCTTTTTTAACACTTTTAGTTTTCATTCGCACATTCACCTAAGACTTTTATTCTATTTTGCATTACAGAGCAAGAATAAAGACACAAACATGTTAATTTTTCTTTGAAAACAAGCAGTTTTAAAACTTTTAAATCAGAGCTACGGGTTAAATTTGGTAGCTATAAAGCACAGCGTAGATTTAAAAAACTACTGTGGATACCAGTGCATATAGGGCTAGATTAAAGTAAGAATATGAGTAAGAGGTGTTATGCTCTCAACCCATTTACTTTACCTACCTGGTAAGGCCTCATTGTAGCTCCAGATGTAGAATGAAGTGAGCTCACTATTGTCTGTGAATATGCTCCCTGCAAACACAAAGGGTCAGGTGGAACCCTTGTTTCTGCTCTAGCTGGCCTGAGCAGCTGACTAGGTACTATAAGGAGACATAAATTGACCTTTTCAAGAGCTACACTATTTGTTGCATCCATACCCAGAGCAAGAGAGGAGCAGAGGAAGCATAGTGATTGAATCTCAGTTTCTCCTCCGAGCTGATCTTGATACGGTGCAATTATGTGCTGCCTCTTCATTGAGGACTGTAACTCCTGATATCTTTGACTGAAGTGTTTACTGACTGTTGTAGTAAAATGCCATCTCAGAGAATAACTAATTTTAAATACCAAGCATGTATTCTTGACTTTTTGAAAAGAAAAAAAAAAGAATTTGGCTTGCTTGAAATGTGATAGTAAATTATGCTTACATTTATTTTA
Organism: Pelodiscus sinensis; assembly: GCF_049634645.1. Taxonomy (NCBI): domain Eukaryota; kingdom Metazoa; phylum Chordata; order Testudines; family Trionychidae; genus Pelodiscus; species Pelodiscus sinensis. Next base: position 208,801,345 of record NC_134711.1, read on the forward strand.
TTAATTTGTTATCTCTGATCAGTTTTATTTGAAATTACTGTTATAAAGTTGCTAAGTTAACAAACTAATTACACTAGTAGATCGAAGTTGTATAACTAAACTGAAATTACTGTTTCTCTACATAAACAAGAGTCTGTTTTCTCCCCTCCAGAAGTAACTGCATTCTGTAGACAAGATTGCAAGTTATTGCTGTTACAGTATTCTATCAATGATTCATTTGAAGCTTCTGATAAAGAGGGTTACTTCACTCTTTGAATAATTACAGTATCAGTGTACATGTAAATATAAATCAGATGAAGTGAACTGCTAATTAGCCCTTTAGGTTTAAATGGTGAATATTTTGCTACTGTGACATGTGTTTGTTTCTTGTTTAATTGTTCTCCATTGGGGAAATCCTTGCTTTAGTGTACAGCACTGACTGTGCCTTCTGTTAAGCAGTGGAGATCAGTAGGGGAAAGACTATTTCCCATCTCTGCCTTGAGCTATGTAGAATTCACAGAGTTGCTATTGCAGTTTTCAGGAAGTAGTGTTGCCTGCAACCCCTTTGTGCTTTGCTGGGAGAAGAATTGAAACCATTCCTAGCTACATTATCCCTCTCATTCTGGCAGTGCAAACGCAGATCCTCATGTATTGTATGCTAAGTACAGACCTACTGCAGAAATATTAGGGTTGCCAGATGGTTGAAACAAAAATACAGACCCTCCCCCCCCCCAAAAAAAAACCCAGGAAAAAATTCTGTTGAAAGTAAAAAAAGGGGGGGGGGAGACCAGAGTTGTTGAGCAAGGACTTATTAAGCCAAAAAAGAAATTAAATTAAAACAGCATGTCCCCTTAAGAGTGAGTGAAGGGATAGGAACAGGGGAGAGATTGGGCACTAAGACCCAGGGGAAAAGATTGCTTCCCCTAGGTCTTTTGGCTGGCAGCCATTTTGTGCTGCAGCCTTGGGGAACCAGGTAAGCATGGGGGCTGGGGTCGGGGCTAGGGATGTTGGGAGCCAGGGGGGAGGCCAGGTGCTGAGTCTTTGTAGGGTTGCCAGGTGCCTGGCATTTTCGCCTCCTGGCCGGGGAAAAATTCAGAAAATACCAGACATTTTAGGTGTCCAGTATTCTCTGAATTTTTTTACTGAACAGGATCCGAAAATACCGGACTGTCTGGGTGAATACTGGACACCTGGCAACCCTAGCAGCAGAGCCTGCTCTGCAAAGCAGCCGCCTGCTACCCAAAGCAGAGAGGCAGACCCCAGGGCAACACAATGGCAGGGTGGGGGAGAGGGGAGGCGACCCTGGGTAGGAAGGTGACTCCCCCATAGCCAAGTCTTTGGGTGTCCCAGTGGAAGGAAGCAGGAATTCCACCCTAGTCAGTTTGGCTGAGAGCCCATGGAAAGCGCCTAAACAACCACAAAGCACCTGAGGGCTTCTGTCCTGGACTACAGCTCCACACCCTGCTTGAACAGCGCTCAGGGACAGGACTTCTCCTTCTCCTCCCCAAGGCGTCACTCCTAGGCCAGAAGCAACCAGCTGAAGGCTCCCAGCCCCCGATCACGCCTCGCCTCCCAGCTACTCTCCCCGCCCCTGCCAGGCTTCTGATGCCACCAGAGGATCGGGGCCACGATTGCTGCTGGGAGCCTCAGGTTGCGTTAGAAGCCTGGTGGGGGCGAGGGGAGTGGCTGGGAGTCCCAGCCAATCCTCCCTCCCACATCAGGCTTCCATCTGGTGCCCAGCTGGAAAAATCAGAGAATACTGGACACTGCACGTGTTTGGAATTGTCTGTTTTTGTTTTGGTTTTGGTTTTTTTTACCTGGCAGAGGGAGCAAATAGCAGACTGTCAGGTAGGATACCGGACACCTGGTAACCCTAGACACACTTGCCATTACATCACAGTCTACATTGCATCTTATTTAGAAAATACCGGACATTTATATTTTCTCAATTTGTTTCCCAAACAGAAAGCTCTAATACTGGGACTGTCTGGTTCAAAACCGGACACCTGGCAACCTTATGCAGAATCTTTTCCCTTACGGCACTAGTAGGCCACCCATGTCCTGTGGGCTTTTGTGGGCCCATTGGGGTTATACATGCGGCCCGCGTAACACTCTTCTGCCTCTTCCCTCCATGCAGGCTGAGAGCCCTGAGCTTACCTGCTCCTCCCCTTCCCTCTCAAAACTTCTGGAATGCAGTGAATGAGCTGATTCATGGTACTCCAGAAATACTGGAATGGAGGGGGATGTGCAGGGATGGTACATACTTGGGGGGAGAAGGCAGGGAAGGAGCCAGGTGGGGATTTGAGGGGAGGGGAGGGGTGAAGTGGGGGCATGGCCTGCAGTTGGGGAGGGAGGGCTGAGCAGCTCCTGGCAAAACAAGAAGCCGCACACATTTAAACCAAGAGCATGTATGAGATGCATGATGATTGCCCACCACACACAGAGCTATCTGCTTCCTCTACTACTTTTATGTTACTTTTGCCAGCAATTTAATTTGCCCCAGTAGTGGATCACTTTGTGTTGGACAGGCATGATACAGAAGGAGAATCAAGTGCAATGTAATGAATCTTATTCTTGGGGTCATAGCTAGTGCCCATGACCAATTGCAGTCTAGTGTCCCACTGAGATGGATGGCCACCCTTGTGGCCCATTCACTAGCCTTGGTTGCCCAATGTTGCCATAAGGACTTAATATTTTAGTGTTGTCTTTTATTCTGGAAATCTCAAATCCCATAAAAAGGGAGAAGAAAATCACAGTGCGAGAGCAGTAATTGAAATGCATAAAAATGCAGAGTAGATAGATGTCAAATGTTTTCCTTGTAGTGATTGTTTCTTAATCTTAAATAAATAAGTAAACCTGAGGAAATGATTACTGTTTTCCCGTTAAGGAAAATGTAAATCATTATACCAAACTCTGCTTTGGGGAATGAAGGAGTATATAGAGAAAGTTTAATAGAAATTGAGAACACTATATTGCAAACAGTTAAGCAGTTCATTTGGTATTTGGCCTGTATCTGTAGCTGAAACATGAAAACCACAGAGCAGCTCTGTAAGGCTGAGTAATAAGATTGCAACATAGATTTAACAACCTATTATATAAAAATATAAGGGTGGGAAAACTGCAAATATAGTTTCCAACATCCATAATGAAATATTTTGAGATAAGATTGGAATAAGAGTTTGTTCTATTTGACTTCCCCAAAGCAAGCAATTAAAATTCTGCATTGCTAATTTACTGCCCCACTGAGATGTTTAAAGCATGCAGTATGCAATTCGGAGCTCAGTTCCCAAGACTGAATTGAGCTCGCATGTTATTAAAGGTCAAAATTCTCCATATCCCTTCCATTAGGTATTTCTTCTTGTGTGGAACTGATTGTAGCCTTAAGGGCAGTCCGCTGCTTATTTCAGTCAGAGATAGGGTAGGCATAGTTCTACTGTTTCTGTCAAATCAGTTATCTAGCAAATAAATCACAAATATACAGCTTTGTAGAATCTTTTTTTTTTTTTTTTTTTGCTGTTACTGTCACCGGTTCCAGCTTGGGGGGCTGGCGTCAGGCTCCCGGGGGGCGGGGTCGTACCCCCCCCAGAAGTCCCTTCCTACCCCAAGTCCGATCCCACCGGCTCTTGTCCTCCCGCGTCCCGTGGGGTAAGTCCTCCAGGCGGCCGTGCCTTGCCTCTGGCTTGCCGTCCACCCTGATCTCAGCGGCCGCTGGCTCTGGCCTCCGTCCCAGCCACGGCTCATCCGTCCCTGCCGGCCTCTTACCCCGTTCCTGGCCTCTGGCCCCGCTCGAGTCGTCTCGTGGCCTCGGTGCCGCCAACTCCTGCAGGGGGAAGGGGAACTGCCCACCGGCTGACCGCCCCGGCCTGTGCTCCCGGTCTCCTGTTCCTCTCCCCCGCCCCCCCCCCCCCCCGGCCTCCGTAGGCCGCTTTTTAAACTCCCCGCCCAACAGGGATTGCCGGCTTCCGCCCAGCCGGCCTCACTCCCCCGGCTCCGGGGTCCTCCTACCCGCCGGGTTGCCTGCCACCCTCCACCACCTCTGCGCAGCGGCAGACGGCGTTTCCCAACCCCGGCCGCGGGAGGGGGTTTCCCGGCTCTTGTCCCCCCCTCCCGGGGGGCTGGCTGCCCTTCCCTGTGCCGGGGTCGAGTGCGGGGTTGGAGTCCCCGTCACACACCTCCACCCCGGTCTCCTGTACCTCCCTGGCTTCTGGACACCTAGACAGAAAATCCACGTTCACGTGATCTCGCCCCGTCCGGTGTACCACCCTGAAGGTAAACTGCTGCAGGAATAAGTACCACCTCATTACGCGGGGGTTAGCCTCCCACATGTTGTGCATCCACGTCAGTGGTGCGTGGTCCGTGACTAACACGAAGGGGCCTCCCAGAAGGTAGTATCTTAGGGTATGTCTACACTACAGCACTAATTCGAACTAACTTAGTTCGAATTTGTTAATTCGAACTAAGCTAATTCGAATTACCGCATCTACACTTAAAAACTAGTTTGAATTAGCGTTTTGCTAATTCGAACTAGCATGTCCACACTGAATGGACCCTGAACCGAGGTTAAGGATGGCCGGAAGCAGTGCCGGCAGGGCATCAGATTAGGACTTAGAGCGTGGAGCTGCTGTCTCAGGCTAGCCGAGGGCTGTGCTTAAAGGGACCCGACCCCCACCCCGGACAGACAGTTCTCAGGGGTGCCCCGCTTGCAAAGCAGTCCTGGCTTGGAGTACCCTGAGTGCCCACACTGGGCACATCACAGCACTCGGCCATCAGACCGGCTGCACTTGCCGCAGGCTGCCATCCGGGGGGGGGGGGTCAATCAAGGGGCTTCAGGAGAGCTTCCACCCCCCGAAGCCCGCAGAGCCAGCCCAGTCCTCCCCATCGGGGGCTCGTACCCCATTCCTCCCTCACCTCCTTCCACTTACCCCTCCCTAGCCCCCCTTCCTGATGTACAAAATAAAGGACACGTGTGTTCAAAAATAGAAACTCTCTTTATTGAACAAAACTCGGGGACACTGGGAAAAGGAGGTGGGAGAGGGGAAGAGAGAGGGTGGGAGAGGGGAGGGCAACTAAAATGATCAGGGGTTTGGAACAGGTCCCATATGAAGAGAGGCTAAAGAGACTGGGACTTCTCAGCTTAGAAAAGAGGAGACTGAGGGGGGATATGATAGAGGTCTATAAAAGCATGAGTGGTGTGGAGAGGGTGCATAAAGACAAGTTCTTCATTAGTTCCCATAATATAAGGACTAAAGGACACCAAATGAAATGAATGGGTAGCAGGCTTCAAACTAATAACAGAAAGTTGTTCTTCACAAAGCAAAGAGTCAACCTGTGGAACTCCTTGCTGCAGGAGGCTGTGAAGGCTAGAACTAGAACAGAGTTTAAAGAGAAGTTAGATCAAGTCATGGAGGTTGGGTCCATGGAGTGGTATTAGCCAGGGGGTAGAAATGGTGTCCCTGGCCTCTGTTTGTGGAAGGCTGGAGATGGATGGCATGAGACAAATGGCTTGGTCATTGTCTTCGGTCCATCCCCTCCGGGATAGCTGGTGTTGGCCGCTGTCAGCAGACAGGCTACTGGGCTAGATGGACCTTTGGTCTGACCCAGTACAGCCGTTCTAAGCTCGGGGCTCAGGGTCGGGGGTCTCACTGGACCACCTTGATTTTCATGCAAACCTGCTCCTGGGTGGCCAGGCTGGAAGCTATCCTGCCCTAGACGGCCACTTTCCTGTGTCTAGTGCGGAGGTTGTGGATGAGGTCCACGATGTCTGCACTAGACCTCTTTGCCGACCTGGGCAGGCTCCCCGGAGCTGCCAGCCTGGTCCCGGGAAGAGGCGGAGGGCTGGGTGGCAGCGGGTGGCTGGCTTGTGCCGTGCCAGATGCAGGGTCTGCTGGCTGGGTGCTGGCAGGCTTGCACCTGGCACGGGCACCGTAGCCAGCCCTTGCCCCTTTAAGGGCTCCGGGGCCGGGAGGGGGACAGAAGAGTTTCCCTGGTGGTGCCCAGAGTGGCCACCAGGGAAAGCTGGGGAGGGCTAGCCTCCAACAAGTTCAAATTAAGTGGCTACACAGCCCTTAATTCAAACTACTTAATTCGAACTAGGCGTTAGTCCTCGTAGAATGACGTTTACCTAGTTCGAATTAAGCGCTCCGCTAGTTCGTATTAAGTTCGAACTAGCGGTTTGCCTGTGTAGCGCCTATCAAAGTTAATTCGAACTAACGTCTGTTAGTTCGATTTAACTTTGTAGTGTAGACATACCCTTAGTGTTTCCACTGCCCATCTAATAGCCAATGTCTCTTTCTCAATTGTAGAGTAATGTTGCTCTCGCAATAGCAGTTTGCGGCTCAAATATAGAATAGGCAGCTCCCCTGCTGGGTGTTTCTGCGCTAGCACTGCCCCGATACCGACGTCAGACGCATCCGTCTGCACTATGAAGGGTTTGTTGAAATCCAGCTGGGCCAACAGCGGGGCGGAGGTTAGACGTTGCTTTAATTGGCGGAAGGCTTGCTCGCACTGGGCCGTCCACCGCACCTGCTGGGGGCTGCCTTTCGTTGTCAGGTCCGTCAGCGGTGCCGCTAGTGTTTCAAACTGCGGAATAAATCGTCGATAATATCCGGCGAGGCCCAAAAACTGCCTCACCTGCCTCTTTGTAGTGGGGGCCTTGTAGTCCCGCACCGCCTTTACTTTGGCCACCTGCGGCTGTAGGCGTCCCCGCCCCACAACGTAGCCCAAATACGCCACTTTTGTTTGGCCGAATGCACATTTTTCCGGGTTGGCCGTCAGTCGTGCTTCCTCGAGGGCCCGCAGTATCGCTCTGACCTGGGTCAGGTGGTCTTCCCAGGACGTGCAAAAAATGACGATGTCGTCAATGTATGCGACAGCGTACTCCTGGTGGTCCCGCAGCAGCTTGTCCATGGCCCTCTGGAAGGTGGCTGCCGCCCTGTTGAGGCCGAATGGCATCATTGTGAACTGGTATAAGCTGAAGGGAGTGGCAAAGGCAGTTTTTTCTTGCGATGCAGGTGTTAAGGGGATTTGCCAATACCCCTTCGTGAGGTCGATCGTTGATAGGTATTGGGCCTGCCCCAGTCTTCCCAACAGCTCCTCCACCCAGAGCATCGGGTACGTGTCAAATCGTGACAACGCGTTGACCCTCCGGAAGTCGATGCAGAACCTCAGGGTTCCGTCGTTTGGGGACGAGGACGATGGGGCTCCTCCACCCGCTCCTGGATTCTCGGATCACCCCTATCTGCAGCATCTTGTGTATCTCCTCTTTTACCGTGCCCCACATCTTCCGTGTCAAGGGCCGGAGGGGTTCCCGCACCTTCTGTCCCGGTGTGGTGCATATGTGGTGCTGGCCCAGTGTCGTCCTGCCCGGTCGTGTTGATAGTACCGATGCAAACTCCCGCAGCATGGCTTCCATTTCCCGTTTTTGCACCGCCATTAGTTCCGCCCCTAGGGTGGCCTTCCCTGGCATCTCCTCTAGGTCACCCCCCCAGGGTCCTAATTCGGGCTCAGCCGGGCGGGTTGTGGCCATCAGCCCCTCACGGGCCTTCCATTTCTTCAATACATTTATATGGTAAATCTGTGTACCCTTCCTGTGCTCTGGCATTCGGATCTCATAATCGACAGGACCTACTTGCCGCACGACCTCGTAGGGGCCTTGCCACTTGGCCAGTAGCTTCAACTCAGCGGAAGGTAACAACAGTAGTACTCGGTCTCCGGGTGTGAAGGTCCTTACCCGTGCGCCCTGGTTGTAGTAGTGTGCTTGCTTGGCTTGGGCCTTTACCAGGTTCTCTCTCGCCACCTCCCCCACCACCTTCAGTTTTTCCCGTAGTTCTAAGATGTAGGGGACAGTACCTTTTACCTGTGAGCTCTTCTCCTCCCACTCCTCCTTGATCAGGTCGAGTAGGCCTCTCAGCTGTCTCCCATAGAGCAGTTTGAACGGCGAGAACCCTGTGGACGCCTGTGGTACCTCTCTTATGGCGAATAGGAGGGCCAGCAGGAATTGGTCCCAGTCCCGTGGGTCTACCTCCACAAATTTCCGCAACATCGTTTTCAGTGTTCTGTTGAAACGGTCCACCAGCCCATCCGTTTGTGGGTGGTACATGGAGGTACGGAGCCTCTTGACCTTTAGTAGCCGACATAACTCCATCATGACTCGCTCCATCAAGTTGGTTCCTTGGTCGGTTAGTATCTCATGCGGTAGGCCTACCCTAGAAAACATTTTGACCAGCTCTGCGGCTATCACCGGGGCCTTAGTGGTCCGGAGTGGGACCGCCTCTGGGTACCGCGTCGTGTAGTCTGTTACGACCAGGATATGTTGGTTGCCCTTGCGGGACCTGTCCAGGGGCCCACTAGTTCGAGGGCTGTTCTTCGAAAAGGGGTGTCCACCACCGGTAAGGGTACCATGGGAGCTCGGGGAACGTTCCTCCCGGCCACCCGCTGGCACTCGGGGCAGGATTCGCAGAAGTCCTTAACCGCTTTGTGCACCCCGGGCCAATAGAAGCGTGGCAGTATCCTTTGCAGCGTCTTTTCTGCCGCCAAATGTCCTGCCCAGGGGTTTGCATGCGCGGCCTCCAACACCCTCCACTGATAACGGGTCGGCACCAGGAGCTGCCACACCTCCCCCTCTTGTCCCGGCCTCGAGGTGACCCTATATAACCGATCGGCTATTACCTCGAACCGAGGCCCCTGTTTCCCTTGCGTCCAGGGGTCGTCGCCCGTCGAGGTATGTTCCCATGCGTGCTTCAGGGAGTCGTCCTCCCACTGCTCTCGCACAAAGTCCAGGCCGGCTTCTGCACGTTGTTCTGCTGGAGTTTCATTCGGGGCGTCCCCCATCTGGGCCTCCCGGGGGGGCCCTTTCTGTCCTCCGTGGCGGTGCCCCGCCTTCCTCCCTGGCCGTTCGCCTTTTCCCCCACTCCTCAATTAGTCTTTGAAAACCTGGCCAATCCCAGCCTAGGATTACGGGGTATGCTAGGTGCGGGGCCAGCGCGACTCGGCATCGCTTTGTCCGGGGGCCCTTCCGTATAAGCAGCCACCGGGTCGGATACCACTTGACATCCCCATGGATGCACTGCATCTCTACAGCGGGGGCTTCAGGCTCCCGCTGTGGCACCAAGTCGCTCCGGACTACATTCCAGTTACATCCGGAGTCTACTAGTGCCCACACGTTTTTACCCTCTAGTCCTACCTGCACTGTGATTTGTCGTCGTCCCGTCGTCTCGCCCGCCGCGAGGCGGTTAAGGCTCTGCCATACAAACAGTCCATAGAAGGGCACTCTCGTCGGTAATGGCCCACCTGCCCGCACTCGAAACATGCCCCTCGTTTTCCGGGCTTCAGCGTCCCCGGCGGTCCCCCCTCCTGTTCCCAGGAGGGACTCCTCTTTGGAGCTTCAGGGGCCCTCATCCGGGGGTCCTCTCCCCACCCTTTCCACAGGATGGGTGGCGCGCCGCCAGTGCCTCGGGCTCTGGTCGGCCGGACCCTGCCGCGGTCCTGTCTTGTACCGGTGCCGGCCACGATATCACCGGTTCCGTCTTCTTCCCCTGCTGCCGCCATATAGTTCTCCAGGATCGACGTGGCTTCACCCAGGGTCATGGGTTGGTGTCGTCGCACCCACAGGCGGCCCTTCGATGGTATGATCTGCAAAAACTGGTCCAGCACGATCATCTCCACTACCTGGGTGGCCGATCTTTTCTCTGGCTCTAGCCAACGGTTGGCTGCCTCCCTAAGCCTCTGCACTACTGCCTGCGGGCCCTCCCCGGGGCGATACTTCTCCTCCCGGAACCTCTGCCGGTATGTTCCCGTGGTGATGCCCGCCTGGTCTAAGATGGCCTTTTTCACTTTCTGACAGTGCAGGGCATCTCGGGCGGGCAGGCCCCTATAGGCGCCTTGCGCGGGGCCGGTAAGATAGGGGGCTAGTAGTGTCGCCCAGCTTTCCTTTGGCCATCGGGCCGCAGTGGCGACCTGTTCAAAAGTCACAAGGAAAGCCTCCGGGTCATCGCTTGGCGTCATCTTGACCAGGCGTAGGGGCAGGGCCAAGGCCGGGCCTCCCCCCTCCCCGGGCGTCCCGAAAGGGTTCTGGACTCCCCGAGCCCCCTGCTGCAGCCATTGGTCTAGCTGCCTTTGCTGCTGCTCTAATAAGTCCTTCACTACCTTCTGCTGCTCCCTCTATTGCTCCGCCAACCTCGGGGTAGGAGCTGCGTTTGCTGTTGCCGCTGACTCTCCGCCAGCCCCTCCAGCAGCTTCCCTGTATCCATACTCTCCCCCCGGAGTCAGGCCTCCCCCGTCCACCCTGAGGTCCTATTTTTTTGGGGGGGGTGCCCTCCACCCCCTAAGGGCTCATGCCCATGTTCTCCACCAGTGTCACCCGTTCCAGCTCAGGGGGCTGGCGTCAGGCTCCCGGGGCGGGGTCGTACCCCCCCCAGAAGTCCCTTTCTACCCCGAGTCCGAGCCCACCGGCTCTTGTCCTCCTGCGTCCTGCGAGGAAAGTCCTCCAGGCGGCCGTGCCTTGCCTCTGGCTTGCCGTCCACTCCGATCTCAGCGGCCGCTGGCTTTGGCCTCCGTCCCAGTCACGGCTCGTCTGTCCCTGCCGGCCTCTCGCCCCGTTCCTGGCCTCCGGCCCCGCTCGGGTCGTCTCGTGGCCTCGGTGCCGCCAACTCCTGCAGGGGGAAGGGGAACTGCCCGCCGGCCGACCGCCCTGGCCCGTGCTCCCGGTCTCCTGTCCACCCCCCCCCCCCATGCCTCCTTAGGCCGCTTTTTAAACTCCCCGCCCAACGGGGATTGTCGGCTTCCGCCCGGCCAGCCTCACTCCCCTGGCTCCGGGGTCCTCCTGCCCGCCGGGTTGCCTGCCGCCCTCCGCCACCTCTGCGCCGCGGCGGACGGTGTTTCCCAACCCCGGCCGCGGGAGGGGGTTTCCCAGCTCTTGCCCCCCCCTCCCAGGGGGCTGGCTGCCTTTTCCTGTGCCAGGGTCGAGTGCGGGGTTGGATTCCCCGTCACAGTTACCATGAAGCAGTGATGATTTGTGAGCTGACTTGCAGTTCTATTCTTGGACTTGCAGGATGTATGTATGGGGGTAGTGTATTTATCCTTAGAGGGCAAGGATGAACTTGCCTGTTTTATTAGGTTTCCTACTTTCTCTTTTTCAAATCAAGACGGGATGGTTGCAGGAGTGTAACTTCAGAAAATCAGAAGCAGAGCTGGTCAAAAGCGTGACTTTCCACAATTATTTTGTAACATTTGTCAAAGTAAGGACAAATAAGATCACAAGAAAAAACAAGATGTAGGAAGAAGTGGAATTAATTAAGTTTTTTAAAAGATTGCTAGAATCAAAGGGCAGTATAGATATATTTAGGAATGAATAGGTTAAAAATCATCTGTCATTAATGGTCTAGTTATTTCTTAGTCCTTCCTTTATTGTAGCGGACTGCACTATATAATCTCTTGAGGTCCCTTCCAGACTCCAGTCTATGATTCTATGAGTCTATGATAGTGGGACGCATTTGGTTTATTTGAATATGGGCAGTGAGGGATGGTCCATTAAGTACAGCTCACATGGGAAAGTAATCACAAAATTATAAAAATATTGGGCTAGAAGGGATCTCAAGAGGTAATCAAATCAAGCGCTCTGCTAAGGCAGGACCAAATAAGCCTAGACAATCCCAATAGGCATTTGTCTAATCTTTTATCAAAAATCTCCAGTGATAGGGATTCCACAATCTCCTTTGGAAGTCTGTTTAATTGCCTTTTATAATTAGAAAGTTTTCTTAATATCTAATCTCAGGTTCGTAGCAAGGGTTGCTCACCCCGGGCGCATCATCAACAGGGGCACAAAGACACGATAAGTACAAATAATAAGATGTAAAGAATAAAATTAAAGAGCGTGACGCATGCTAACCTAAGGAGCAGGGGGCGCAAAATTAATAGTTTGCCAAGGCACAAAAATATCTGGTTACTGTGCCATCTAATCTAAATCTCTCTTCCTGCAGATTAAGCTCATTATTTCGTGCTCTACCGTTAGCAGCCATGGAGCAGTTGATCATTGGCCTCTTTATAACAGCTTATAACGTATTGGGTCCCAGATCAGTTTTCTTTTCTCAAAACTAAACATGCACAGATTTTTTTTAACATTTCCTCATAGATAGGTAAAGGGTTTTTTAAAGCCTTCTATAATTTTTGTTGCTGTCCTCTGGACTCTCTCCAGTTTGTCCACCTCTTTTGTCTTGCAAGCTTTTCAACTTGGTATCACCCACACTTTTTATAAGCATTTTCTCTGTTACTCCACTATTCAAGTCATGAATTAAAATATTAAATTCTATACCCAGGACTGACCCATGCAAGACCATAATAGACACACCCTTTCAGTTGGATACTGAACAACTGATAACTATTCTGAGTATAGTCTTTCTAATATATGTCCTTAAATTGGTGGTTTTCTAATGATCCAGAATTAACAATCTGTTATACTCTTGTTTTGGTGAAGGTGTTTAAAGAAAAATAGTACAAAGATTTAAAAAAAAAAATCTATAAATCAAGCTGGTTATGTTACTAAATATCTGTGAGCCTGATCCAAAGTCCGGTGAAATCAATCTGAGACCTTTCATTGACTCAGATGGGATTTGAACCAAACACTGTGATAGCTCTTTATTACAGACAGTGGATGAAATCCTGCCTCTGTTGAAATCCATAGCAAAATTTCCACTGAATTCCATGGGAAGGATTTTACCTCGCCCAAGGGTGGGGAACCTCTGGCCCACAGGCTGCATACAGTTTATCAAGGTTACCCACTGATGGGCTGCCAGATGGTTTGTTTACCTGAGTGTCTGCAGCCATGGCTGTTCACAGCTTTGCCATTCCAACCAATAGGAGTGGTGGGAAGTGGTAGCCCACCCCACATCACTTCCCACAGCTCCCATTCACTGGAAATGGCAACCCGGGGCCACTGGGAGCTGCCAGCAACCATGGCTGCAGATGCTCAAGTAAACAAACTTTCTGGTGGCTCACCAGGGGCTAACCTTGACAAACTGCTTGTAGTTGGTGCACTGGAGGTTCTCCACCCTGAGTTAGTGTCATTGCCACAAGGAATTGTTATGTTGCCATCTAGGTAGGAAATCTGAGAAAAGTTTCAGTAGTTAATTAGATTGTAAATATTACCTGAATTTAGTGAATCTGCAGGAAAGGTAAATATATAGAACGAGATTCTAACACCTATACTCACACTGTGTAGTGCTTTACACAGCAGTCGCAATCCAAGTGAACCGGGAGCCTAGAGACTACAGCAATCAGTGCCAATAAGGATGAGTCAGGATCCTGATAAGTATTTTAAATTAGTAAGTTTACATACTATTTTCTTATTGTAACCTCACTTCATTAAAGTTTGTATGATATAGTTATTAGTTATTTTTTAAATCAGAATAGTAAGCGTCTATTTAGACAAGCATCTGAAGTAGAACACCAACCTCAAAGACTTCCCAGCAGGACACACAAATGAAAACTGTTTGACTTCTCACTAGAGACTCTTTTAATACAAAGTTTAAAACAAACAACAAACCCTTGCTAGTGGGCTTCTTTGAGGAAAGAAGTATAAAGAAACAAGTAACCTAATGAAATATAATTAGAAGTGTTTCTGTGCATGAAACATGTCTATATATACCTTTGATTTTAATACTCTATATATTAAATATGAAAAATATTAATGCAATTTAAGGATTCGTATTTAAGACCAAAGAGGTCTATAAATGCAAAAGGTAATGTTTCAATGGACACAGTAGTTCACCTCCATTATATATACGTTATAGTATGTGGTTAATTATTCATGTAATAATTAACTAGTGATTGTAAATGAGAACATATGCTGACAAAACTGTAAACTGTCATTTCTGAAAACTTCTTTGAGCTTAAAAATTATATATAAACTTGTAGTGTGTATGTTTATCTTCTATTGTATCTCTCTCTAATAATTTCTTTCTTCATGTGTCCTATGTCTGTCTTTTTATTATTGTATACTCCCATGTTCTTTATTTTTCCATGCTGTTTCATTTCGATTTGGAGTAGGCTGCAGTTGCCAACCATAGAGCTTTTCTTCGGGTCCACGTACCTCCTGAGTACCACAGTGGTTATGTGATAGGCAAAGTATGTATTATTTTCTATTCTGCTTTCTGGCTAAATAAAAGTCATTTTAGAATTATTTTATTACTGTACCTTTTAATCATATTCATTCAAGGATATTTGAAAAATAATATTTTCAGGCAGTTGCTAGTTTGGATTAGTTAATATTTGGAAGTTATATCCCATAGCCTAGGAATGCATTGTATTGTGTTTAAAAAAAGAAATACACACCTTGAATTTTCAAAAAATGTACATTCAAACTTTTAAAATGAAGTACTGCATATAAAGTATTTTAATTTTGTTAGGAAATCAGTTGCACACAACAGTTTTCTATTGTGTCTGTCATTTTTCTGCATTGTTGAAAACTACCTTGATTCTTAAGACAACTGATGAAATGAACTCCCTGTGATTCTCAGGCAGGGGTCTGGGGCCTGCTGGAGGACCATGAGCAGGTTTCAGGGGAGTCTGCCAAGCAGGACCAGCTTTAGACTTGTCGAGGTCAGTGGCAGAAAGCTGAAGCCACAACTAAAGGGGCTGAAACCCAAGGCCCTGAGCCTTACCACCTGGGGCTGAAACTGAAGCCTGAGCAGTGTAGCTTTTTGCAACGGTCCCTGTGGTATGGGGCCCCAGCCATATAACTGCCATGCTTGTGATTCACTAATTCTGGCTTTTATATGCAGAAAACCAGTTACTGTGCACAAGTGGTCTGTGGAGTTTTTAGAGAATGTTGGGAAGGCCTCAGAAAGGTTGAAAATCCCTATTCCCATGAATTGAGTTTGTTCTTTGCTGTCCAGTTATATGAATTAAACCATATTAAGAGAGTCCTTTATATGAGATCTTAAATACTCTTACCACTTGGCTACACAGGGAACTCAATTCACATAGCTCTAGCAGCATAATTATACCACTGTAATTATGCCAGTGTAACATCCCATGTGGATACTCTATTTTAGAATAAAAATAACTTAAGGTGTGGGGGGGGGAGGGGTATTGAGCAATTATTTTAAAGTTAGTGGAATGTATTTGCTACTCACTGTTATTACCTTCACCTAGCTCTAAAGACCCAAGGAACTTAGCACATTATAGAAACAAAATAAAAGTCACTCTTCTAAAGAGCTTACAATCCTAGTTTTAGACCAGTCATGACAGATTAGTGACGTGTGCAAATGGGGAGAAGGAGCCTGGGGTAACAGTAATATAAGCATATTTTTCCATAGACTAGCTGTGCACAAATTGTAGCTGTTAAATATTTTGAATAATGGCGATATGATGATGATGGGTGACCATTCATTGCCGAGTATGACCATCTTCCATTGTAGTTTTGGACCCTCAGGTGACTGATAAGGCTGATCTTTAAACCTCAAGTTCTGTTACAGTGGGGACAGGTGTTTGCAGGTACAACTGGAGGCTGTAGAGCAGTCATGTCAAACATTCGGCACACGGGCCGCTTGAGGCCCGATAGATTTTTTTTGCAGCCCACGATTACGTCTTTATAAATTATCTAAGTGCGGCCCACTCGGTTACATTGTTTGTAACAGGGGTAGCCAACCCATGGTTCTTGATTAAGGAAACGCGGTTCCTGCTGGTTCTGAGCCACGCGCCAAGACTGCTCACGGCTGACCGCTCTGTGCATGTGCCCCAGCGCCTGAGGGAGAAGCACGTGGTGGCGGCTCCAGGATTCAGGCATTAGGCTAGAATTGGGGAGGGAGACAGGCTCTGGGGGAGAGGAGGGGATTGCGTTAGAGCAGGGGAGGGGGGAGCTGGAGGTGCCTGGCTCTGTGGAAGGGGGAGGGAATTGGGTTAGAGCAGGGGAGGCTGAAGCACCTTAAACTCAAAGTCTTCATGGATGCAAATAACAATTTTACATATCAAATTATTGTATTCTATTCAAACAAGACCTGAAAAAAATTATAAAATATACCTAAAACATAATCTATAATAATAAAAAATTGCAGCTTTCCGATAGAAGTACATTTTCTTTGGTGGCCCTGAAAGCTACCAGTTTTCGTTTGTGCGCCCCTCAGTAGGCTTTGAGTTTGACATGCCTGCTGTAGACCATGACTAGAAGCCAGTCTCCCCTTCCTCTTGTGCCTCTTCTCCTCCTCAGATTGTTGGCGGGCAAATTCAAAATGCAGGGAGCCATTGGGTAGGACTTGTCTCCATTTTGAGCGATCCTGGGCAAGTGTCACCCAAGTGTCAATGCCAACGTTGCACTTCTTTAAGTTATCCTTTAGCAAGTCCTTAGAATGCTTCCATTGTCCTCCCACCTTACAGTATCCTTCTCTCAGCTGAGAAAATAGGACCTGTTTTGGGAGGAGATGTTCTGGCATCCATACAAAGTGATCAGTCCAGCAAAGTTGCTGACGGATGATCTCTGTCTCGATACTGGTGGTCTTTGCCTCTTCCAGAACACTAAATTCTTCTAGTTACCGTAGTCGGACTACAGCTTGTCTAACCACTATCAGCCCATAGTGTCCTACAAGGACCACAGTAAGAAATAGGACAAATTGAGGCCCTATGCATACCTCCTCAGCCCCAGAAGCAATCCTCCCTTTCTGGAGAAACAGAATTATCAGGCAAGGACCTCCCCTCCAGTACATATCATAATAGCCAGGATGTGTCTGAGATGGTGGAAGGGTCAGGACTGTTGCCTTCTGCCACACTGAATCCTCTACTAGGATGTGTCAGTGGCTCTTCTTTCCCATACCCAAGAGCATGAGGTCTTGGGTAATAGGCAAGTAAGATGTTAAACCTTTCTGAGCTACAGGCTTACTGCAGACTTGTGGGTTCATCACGGTGTTTTACATTGAAGTAGGGCAAGGTCCATAACACATTTTAAATGGCTGTAAATTTGTTAGTGTCCTACTATAATGTAAAACACTGCCTCACAAAAAACCCCTGCAAGACCATGGTTTAACCTTCTTCATACTCTCTTCTCTTCAGCACTGAGGAAAGCATAGGAACGCTAGGCCCATGCTTCAGAGCATCAGCTCCCACAGTCACGTACTTACACCAGAAAGTTTCTATCACTTATTGGGGAAAAAAAAAAAAGATCTGGACATGTGATCCAAGTGCAATTAATGCAGTGATGGCCAGCGATGCCCAGCCAACAGCCGCCGCTTTCCGACCATCCAGCTCTGAAGGCAGCAAAGATGCATGCTTTTACCTTATACTGTACAGATTTCATAGGGGAAGCCAGCCTTTTTCAAACTGGAGTTACAGAGGTACAGTATTGCACATTGCCACCCTCACATCTTTGCTGCCTTCAGAGCTGGATGGTCAGAAAGTGGCGGCTGTTGGCTAGGCATCCAATTCTGAAGGCAATGCCCCGCCAGCAGAAGTAAAGGTGGCAATGCCTTATCAAGCCATCATTACTTCTGCACTGCTGCCTTGAGAGCTGGGCGGCTGGGAGGGGTAGCTGCTGACTGAGGACCCAGTTCTGCAGATTGCAGTGCAAAAGGGTGGCAATAATATACCATGTCATCCTTTCTTCTGCGCCACTGCTGGTAGCAGCTCTGACTTCACACTATATGCTTAATGTTAGAAGTGCTTTCCAGGAAGTCTTTTCACGTCCCTCTTATTTGCATTTTATCTGCCGATATCTTAAAATGGGGGCGGGGAACCTCAGACCTGGGAGCCAGTTGTGGCCCACTGCTTGTTGGGATCCGGCCCCTGAGGCTCAGGGCTCCCCACAGCATTGGGGAGCCCACGCTGGTGCTTCAGCTCTCCCCCTCGCCCACGGCACTGGAGCATACAAAATCTATTAGCGTGGGTCCTCCTAAGCTCTGGTGTGAGAGGGGAATGCGAGGAGTATCTCTCTCCTCCTCAGTCAGTGAGGTTTTTTTTTCTTTGCTTCTCATTTGTGTAGCCCCCAACTGATTTTTCTGTGGTTTGCCGGCCCCAACCCAAAAAAGGTTCCCCACCCCTATCTTAAAAGATGTGTAGCTTCCACTAATACATATCTTCTTCCCCTCGACTGCAAATAAAATGGTTCTATAGTGCCATCTCTTTGGATCTGTTAACCACTGAACATACTTCAAATACTGTACTTAGAATTTTGAAAGCCTTAAATAATAGAAGACTAATTCAGTGGGAAAGGAAGGGGACATGTTTTCATCTTGGTTCCTTTATGTTAATAGAGATTAGTGGGTTTGGAATTGCTGATTGTCCCAAGGGCACATATTTGAGAGGATGGGAGGGAAAGTCAATGTTGTTGAGATCTTGTAGCTTTGGAAAGGTCTTAAGCCTTAACCTACAGGTCATGTTTACACTGGAAAAAATATTGTCTTAAATCTAGTTAAAATCCTATGAAGGCAAGGCAGGCTTCTGTGGTTTTAACACTTATGAGCCACTACTATTAAACCCTAGGTTCCCTGTAATCTTTAACTTGACTTGCTAATACAAGTGCTAGAAATATGGGTACTGGGAGTGCTGCCATGCCCCCTGGCTTGAATTGGTTCCCTTCATATTCAGGGTTTACAGTTTGGTTCAATGTCTCTCAGCATCCCCTCTATACAAATTATTCCAGCCTCTTTGAATGTGATGACTGTGGCTGCCTTGTCTCCATTATGATTTTCATTCTATGTAGCTAATTTGAGTGAGTGAGTTAATAGCACACCTTTTTGTTCTTTTGTGAAGATACACTCACAGTCTATCAAAATATAACAATGGCATCCTTCCAGGAAAAGATTGTAAAAATTGTTATTGTTTAGAGGTAGATGGTGAAGTTCATGTCACTAATGATTCTGATAGCTCCTTCTTGAGCTTGGGTTTTCTTTGTATAGATTTTTTTAAAGTTATAGTCTAGTAGGCCACCTGATAGCTCAGTTGAAATAATAAATTTTAATTTCTGTGATATTTAAGGTTCTATGAAAAATTGGTGAATAAATACTACGAATTATTTCTTAAATCAGTGTATAGGGCAAAATGATTTACTTACGCTATATTTACACCGTAACTGATAAAAATTCTGTACTTATTCTTTAACTTTTTACAGTTTTAGAACGTATATTTTCTAACCCTAGATACTTATTTGCTTGTATTTTAGATTACAAATATTTCAAAATAATTCAGGTAACTAGTAACTTTAGATTATCTAAATGTTGCTATATAGTCTTACGTAGGCATTAATTTTATTTATCTTGCACAAGTAGAACAGTAAGTGTAGCAAGAAGATATTGGTGCTGTTTGAGTCATTGAGTAACACTTGCATTTGCCTCGCACGTGGCAAAAAATTAGATTCATAAGACAGTGTTTTTCTTTTGGACTTTTAAGTACTCTCACTGATGCCAGTAGGTGTTCCAGCTGGTGGAATAATCATAAAATATGGCTCCACAATCTGGCGGTATAGCTCTTACACTAGGGAGCACTTACTTATGAATGGCAGTGAAGTGTTTCCTTGCATGAATAAAATCTATATATCACAGAGCTGGAAAAGACTACTGGAATCATCTATTTCATGCATCCTTGCCTTCTTTCTGTCATTTGTTCTACTTTCTTACAGTTTTCTTGAATACCTGGCATCATATTGCTTCCCCTACTAGCTTCAGTTTGCATTTATTTTTTCAATTAATTTTAGGCCATTACAGATAATTTTGCAATACAAATCAGATCTCATAAAATATTTTGCACAATAAACCTCTTACGTCATTTTGTTCCTTGCTCTTTCTAAAACATCTTGCTGCTCTTCATTTCCTTGTTGCTAAACAACTTCTGCATTTCACTGACTGGTGAAATTATTATTATGCTGCAGAGAGGGCAGTTTCCTACTGAAGTTACTAATGCAAGTAATTCTATTAAAATCCATAGGCCTGTTTCTGTGAGGATATTGGGCCAATAGAGGAAAGATTCCCATTGACTTCAGTAGTCTTTTG
Organism: Pelodiscus sinensis; assembly: GCF_049634645.1. Classification (NCBI taxonomy): domain Eukaryota; kingdom Metazoa; phylum Chordata; order Testudines; family Trionychidae; genus Pelodiscus; species Pelodiscus sinensis. The sequence goes on from NC_134711.1 coordinate 208,821,291, forward strand.
ATCAGCCGGATGACTTATAAAGGATAATGGGAGTCATTTGTAGTAAACAAAGCCTCTATGTAATGTAAGTTATTCAACATCACTGCTTTTCTGGTAGCAATAAGAGTAATCAGAGCTTAAAAATAATCTTCCCGATTGGATGTGTCGCAAACTTAAGTCCAGTGCTGCAGGATCAGGGTATTTTTTGTCAAGGTGGAAAGCTTCCCTGTGGTTATATAAAAATATGACCTGAGTTTGAGTCTAGGTTTTTAATACATATTCTATAGCTGGGGTTCCCAAACTTTTTGACACGGGGACCAGTAAATCCATTCACGAGCTTTTGGAGGACCTTTCACATTCATTTGCATATTCATTAAGCAAATTATGAATATTCAAATAAGTTGTTTCAGGTCCTCCCACAGCCCCCAGTGCCAGCTTTAGCAAAGCTTTTGATACGGTCACCCACAATATTCCTGCCAGCAAGTTAAGGGAATATGGATTGGATAAATGGACTGTAAAATGGATAGAAAGCTGGCTAGATCAGGGTTTCCCAAACTTTTTACTTCAGTTGGAACCTGGTTTTTTTTTTCAGTACTGTTTTTTGCAGCTCAAATAGATAAACGCATATAAAAAAAAGAATTAAAAATGAATAAATTTTCAGTGTTTCACCCAGTTGCATCCTCTGCCCAGCCTGGGCCAGGACTTCAGGGACCCGGTGCCGCATGGGCACTCCAGGAGGCAGGAGCAGGAGCAGTTTGGGAGCAGGGTATCTGGCTAGGAGGGAGGGTACAAGGAGGGGTAGGGTTGCCAGGTGTCCAGTTTTGTACCGGACAGTCCGGTATTTGAGGGTTCTGTCCGGGAAACAAATTGAGAAAATACCGGACATATAAAATGTCCGGTATTTTCTAATTAGGTAAGTTTTATTATTATTAGGTGTATCAGTCCATAGCTGTGAATTGCCTGGCTGGTAGATGTGCTCATTCTGCTTGTGTGTGTCTACCAGCCAGGCAGTTCGCAACTACTCGAAGGAGGGTATGGGGTGTGGGAGGGGAGAAATGGAATCCCCGGAGCTGGACTCACTTGTGCTCGGGTCTACGTGTGCCCAGGTCAGTCCCGCTTCCCGCCGGCCGATTCACCTCCCTCCCCCCGCTTCTCCTTCCAATCTCCCCTGGCTAGCCCCGCTGCCCCCATCCAGCCCTGCCTCCGGTGGCTGGTTCTCCTATCCTTCTCCTCACGATCTCCTCCGTCCAGCCCCTCCGCCCCCCGTCCAGCCCTGCTTCCGCTGCCTGCTCACCCTGATCTCCAGCCCCGCTGCCCCCAACCCTGCTTCTGCCGGCCAGCCAGCTGCCCCCAGAACCCTGCAGCCCCCAACCATGCTTCCGCTGGCCACCCATCCACCCCGATCTGCACCGGACAGCCCCGCTGCCCCCAACTCTGCTTCCCAGAAGCTGGTTTCCCCGACACACACACACCCCTCCTCCCAGTCCGCCCTGCCCCGCTCCCCTCCCTGCAGCCATGCTGAGCCCCGGTATTTCTTGGGAATTGCTGTTCTATAGAAACAAAATAAAGTCAAACTATTGTAATTCCTAAAACCATCACTTTGAATTCTGTGGCACATGTGAGTGGAAATGTTTATGTGAAAACATCATGGGGTTAGGACTTAAGACCTGCTGCCACTATATCAGAAAGTTTAAATAGATTTCAAAGATCTCTGCCTAAAGTTCAGTTTCTAGTCTTCCCAATTGTAGGGAGAGATGGAAAATACAAATTCTAAGGACTCAGACACCAGCAAAGTGTACACTGAGTAATCTGACACACTGATTACCTGAGTTGTTTCATTTATATAGCTAGTTCTGAGGAGGAAGGATGGTAGAAAGACAGAAGTGTAATCAATGATCACAGTGTTAGAAATGTGAATAATGTTTTGTACGAGTAGTCAATAGGCAGATCATGGGCCTATCTATCTGGACCACCAGGCATTATTGAATGAACCCCACAATCTTTTTATTTACTAATAATTATTTTATTTTTATTTTATTATTTTCTTTGGCATCTGGGCCTTGACTATAGACCTTACCCAAGATATGTGGACCTTGACAAAGCATAGACTATCTCTGCTGTACTGCGTGATGACATTTAGTTCAACTACGGTAAACAGGAATGTGGTGGTTTTATTAGCAATGATGGCTCTTCTATAGTTTTCAATCATAATAAACTTCATCTATTTGAAGTTCAAGTTCAAATTTAAAATGAGGATGAAATGAAAACTCTCACCTTCTAGTGACTGCTTTATTGACATATACCACAAAATCTGTTCCGCTCTCCAATCTGTTTCAGGACATCTTCGTCCTTCCTTTCCAGAGCTGTGCCGTTCTCCTCTCTTTCACAGCAGCTGTTGATCTACTCCTTGCTGCTGTCTTTCTGCCAGTCTTTAGAGCAGTCTGCACAAGGTTTTTCCCAGTCTTTGGTACTGCTCAGGCTCAACGGAGAGCACTGCTTCATACAGCCCGGCCAGGCAACCTCTTGCTTCCTAGTCACAAAATGTAACAGTTTTCATAAGTTGTTTCTCTTCAGGTCTAGTGCTTGATTTCTTCACTCTTAGTAATGTGCATAGCCCCCTCCCCACTTCCCACCCCCGCCCATGTGAGGTAATTTTGCCCACACCTGATTTTATGTAAGTCTCACAATTGTTGGTGTTTTTAAACCACAGCTCCTTGGGTCATGAAGTAGGTTTTCAGTCCTCATAGTTGCAGGGTGTTAACAAAATTGCAAATGTGAACACTGAAGTCTCAAAACCCAGAAAGCAAATAGAATTGTTGATTTATTGTTTAAAACATCCTGATTTGTGTGGAGCCAGAGTCACAATTTTTGGATTTGTTAATATAGGACAGGACTGGGCCTCTTAGTCCAGAATGCAGAAAGGTGTATGGATCTTAAAATATTAAGTATCACCCCATATGAAGTGTGTCTTTTCAGTTATAAAAATGCCACTGCCGGTCCCCTTTTATTATGTTAATGTGAAACTGATCTATTGAATAAGAGTGACAATTTCATGACAGTTGTTACCTTGCATAATTTGCCTAACCCGTATTCTGAATATTTAATTTAAAATCCCAGTTATATAAAAATAATTAAGGTAATATTTAAAATTAGTTGTGTTATTTAAATTCTGAAGCTCTGGTGACACCACTATGACATTTTGATGGTTGTTGTTTTCAATAAACAAAATGTGTACTGTATAGTAAACTTAGAATTTTTATTAAATTTGGATCTCCATATATTTTCATAGCGTATGTTTACACTGCAGAGTTTTTTCGGAAAAACAGCCATTTTTTCAAAAAAAAAACAAAACCTCACGTCCACACTGCACTCACTTTCTTTCGAAAAAAAAATCAAAATAACAGAGGGGTTTTTCCAACATTGGTAAACCTCTCTATGAGGGAGAAGTCTTTTTCCAAAAGAGCTCTTTTGGAAAAAGGCATGTGTGGACAGGGAGAAGGGTGTTCTTTCGAAAGAAGAGGAAAGAGGAAAAAGCACAGGTGCCCAGGTGGCCACTTTGTCTATAGTAATCACAGCTGAAATGCGAAATAGCATCCACGGTGAATGGACACTATCTTTTGAAAAAGCAGATCACTTTTTCCATGTAGATGCTCTCTTTCAGAAGGAGTTTTTAAGATCTCTTCCGGAAAAGCTTCTGCAGTGTAGACATAGCCATAAAGACTTAATTCTTCCTTCAAGAAAGCTGCTCCTACTGAATTCAGTAAGCACTGTGGTCTTTGGCATGTCTGAAAATCAGGCCCAAAGTATCTCAAGTTGAGCATGCCAAAGAGGAGGCATGCAAAGTTAATGAACATTTGCATAAACTTAGCAGCCCATTATTGCTGATCAATAAGCAATTGAGCAATTAATTAAGATTCAGAATGAGATCACTGCATCCAGTTTGTGTGTGTTTACTGCTTCCATTTGCCCTCTGAATGTGTCTGCTTTTCCTTCTAGGCTTCCAGTGGGAATTATTATTTTATTCCATACATTGTTACACCTTGTGCTGATTATTTTTGCTGTGAAAGTGATGCCTTGCGGAGAGCCTCTGAGTACATGCAGCCTAACTGGGACAACATCTTGGGACCTCTTTGTGTTCCACTGATGGACAGGTTTATCGCTCTTCTTAAGGACATTCACGTTACATCATGGTAATGTTGCTACATTTATACTTCCTATCCCTGGATATCTTTTTCTGTATACAAGGGGTTTCAGAATCCTCACAAGGGTTCAGTGTTCAACATGTTTAACCCCATGTTAAAAGAAATATCTTAATTTGATTTAATCAATATTGCTATTATGTAGCTGTTGTAGTAAACTAATCATCTTATGACAGCAATGGATTAAATTCAGTATCGAAAATATCAGTCAGCAGAGTCAGAACTGCCAACACAGCCCCTTGGAAAAGGGAAGAAGTATTATAAAAGAAAACATAAATTATAGTGCATGGTAGGTCTTAAAACCAAAGACCATCTTTGCTCTGCACTGTGAACAAACAGTATGGCATTAACAGTGCTCAAACAGACTAGTGTCTGAGCGGCACTTTTTGGCACTCAAATTGGATAGTAATTGTAAAATGCTGCTCTGGGCCTCAGCTGTCTCATGGTGACTCTTGTTGACTGACCCATTTTGACATCCCTTTGTTTACTAGGCACTATCCATTGTACCTCTCCTATACTTTTCACATTCTCTTCCTCGGTCAAAATGTTGTGCAATGTCTGTTTTGTGCCATGCGCTCTTTCCTTCTTCTGTTTCCATAATGACAGGAAGCTCCTATCCTATGGAATAGGTTCCATATGATGGGTAAACTACGTGATCATTATTACCCTTTGGCTGTGCTTGTCATCAGGTCATAGCACAATCATGGGAAAACTCAATTTGGATTCATGCTCAGCATCATTTGAAACGGTGCAATTCAGCCTAGATTAAAACTCTGATCAGTACCTACCCTGTGCTACTGCTGTTTTTATTTATTACTTGACTTACTGTAGCAGCTACGAGCCCTAATCATGTACCAGGATCTGATTATGAAAAGCTATGAACAAACATAGAACAAAAAGATGGTCTCTACCCCAAGGAGCTTACAGTCTATTTCAAGATTGCTGAACTGCAGCCATATTGTTGAGCAGAGCTGTCTTTGTTCAGTGTTATCAGTAGAGCTCAGATTTAAGTTGGTGCATTTTTGTTTGTGACAGCTGCTATGTGGCACTCCGTTCCTACAGTACATTAGATCTTGTGATGTATTTTTATTCTAATTTAAAAGTATCTGATTATGATGTCATTTTTTGCTCCTCTGTTTCTTACACTGCCGTTTACAGGCATATTAATGTGAAGGTGGTGAGGTAAAGAGGAGGGATAATGTGACACTGTCAATACGGCTTACATTTTATGTGGTGTCTTTTATACAAACTCTCTCCTCAAATGTTTTTAAGAGTTAACTGGACAGTTACAGAGTTAGTAAGAGTAATGGCAGATGGATGTGAAGATGTATAGTAGGGACAAGTGACAAAAGGCAAGTTTTAGTGAGACACATAGGCAGCTAAGTCACTTTAAAAAATGGGACTTGGGCTTCTAATAGAGATATGAAGGATTAACCTTACTGTGTGATGCTTTCTGGGTAACGAGTGGAGGGCTGCCAGGTCTGGGAGCTCCGTGGGCTGGGGGCCGTTCCAGCTGGGCTGAAGCAGTGCCCCGCCCAGGATCCTGCTTTAACCAGTTAAACATTAGGTTAACTTAACATTTAACTGGTTAACTGATTAATCGGGATTTTACATCCCTAGCTTCTAAGTCTCTTAAGTGCTTTGAAAATTTTATCCTATATCAGTTGACGTTAATGTAAAAAGTACAGTTTAACATACACCCAGAAACAGTGCATGAGAACTAGGAAAGGTAGTGTGCAAAAAATTAGACATGAGTTTTCAGTGACAGTAAAATAAATAAAATATGAAAGCCTTCCATTGACTCTAATGGCCATTTCTTCAGGCCTTCGCTGTATTATCTCATGAGAATACTTTGCAAGTGAAATATGCTATGGAAATAAGGATCAAAGCATTACTGGATATTGAGAGAGCTTAATTTCCTCTTCTACACTTAGGACTTCAGAGGAGAGCACTTTCAACTTCTCTTGGAAAAGTATTTATATATTTCTAAGTACCTGTCACAATCTGGATATTAATTAGTAAGCCCTGGGGTTAGTACAGGCAGTCCCCGGGTTACATAGATCCGACTTACATCAGATCCCTACTTACAAACGGGGTGAGGCAACCCCACACTAGCTGCTTCCCCCAGCAGACTAGGGAGACGCGAAGCTAGCGCCTCCCCCCCAGCAGACCAGGGAGATGCAGAGCGGCTTTTCTCAGCAGACACCTCGGCTTGAGAATAAAGGACTAAGGGAAGTGAGGTGTGGGAGAATAAAACTGAGCTCTGGAGAAATGTTTGGCTAGAGTTTCCCCTACAATATGTACCAGTTCCGACTTACATACAAATTCAACTTAAGAACAAACCTACAGTCCCTATCTTGTACGTAACCCGGGGACTGCCTGTAATTGCTCACTACAAGTTACATTTCAGATAGACTACATCTTTTTTTTTTTTTTAATCTTCCCATGTTTCAGTGTAAACTTATTTTTAGTATTTAAAAGACATGACAGTTGTTATTGTGGCTGTTCTCTGTGTAATAGTATGTATTATGTTTATTAAGTTAACTACAGTTAGTCAGATAATGGATGGCTCTGGCTGCTATTCTCCATTAGATATAGATGAAGGATTTTATATCACTGTTGTTACTTTGTTTAGCATGCCATTTTCTGCTTTCTTCAGAATAAATGTGTACATTAATGTGTTTATTAGGGGCACTGTTCCTCTTACTTTACTAGGTCTATTTAAGAATAAAAAATAGAACTTGTAATTTCACAATGCCTCATATAAAATATTTCTTAAATGTGTGAACTGAAAAGAATAGTTACCTTAAACCTCATTCCAATAAAGAAATACTAGCACAGTTTTAACAATGTAGCCAAACCTCCATTTAGAACATTCTAACACTTTCTTTTCATTTTTATTTCTTTTAGTGCATATTGCAAGGAAACACTATTGAATGATATTAGAAAAGCTAGAGAGAAGTATCAAGGAGATGAATTAGCAAAGGAGCTGGCCAGGATTAAGCTCCGTATGGATAATACTGAAGTCCTTACTTCTGACATTGTCATAAACCTGCTTCTTTCTTATCGAGATATCCAGGTATATTATTGATGTGAAAGTAAGGAAGATTGTCTTTCAAGTGGGTTTGTTTATGGCTGTTCTTGTTTGTGGCCTGTTCATTGTATATCTTCTTGAATTTGGAACACAGTATTATTTTAGTTTAAGGGAGGTTATTTCTTTTTCATTTTTACCTATAAAAACAAGAAGTTTATTTTGTTTTTAATTTTTATATCCAAACTTTAAGCAAGTGTAAACTAAGAAAAAGAATTTGTCCTGATTTTCAGCATTTGCTACATGAGTCTGGGTTTACTATGTTTCATAACTGGCTTAAAAAGGAATGTTCTTTTTATTTTAACCCAGCACCCTCTTGAAAAAATAGCTTTTTGCATTTTTGAAAAATCACTGATTTTGGTAAAACAGGGCCTCTCATATAATACTTAGAAGCTGTCCATCGTTGTGAGTGACATTTCTCTCTCAAGACTTATTTTTACCGATCCATTAGAAATATAGAATTTGCTCTGTTGATATTAGCACTTTTGATTCCTGTGTCCCTCCCTCAGGGCACCTCTACTCTGTAAATGAACATGTGATTGAGTGTGCATTGGCACACCCAGGCTACGTCTTAAGTAGGAATAAGAGCCTCCGGAAAAGGGCACTTTTTCCGGAGGATCGGGGCCAGTCTAGACGCTCTTTTCCGGCTTTTTTAAAAGCTGGAAAAAAGCGGCGGACATTTTTATTTAAATGCCGCGGGGGATATTTAAATCCCCCACGGATTTCCCTACGACGACTAGTGAAATTTACATGCCCCTTCCGGAAAAGGGGCCAGTGTAGACGTAGCCCCACTGTAACAGTAATCTAGCTGGCATCAGTACAGTGGTAGTGAGGAAGTGGTGGCATGGGCTTTGGCACCCAAGTACAAGCTGTCTGGGTTGCTGACCCTGCTAGTATCTGTGACTCCATGATTGTTACCTGCACTACCTAGTTAACTGAGTTAGGCCTACCCATTCTGCAATAACACCGTCACTTTTAGTGCAGATGTACCTAAACTGGGTATTTGTCAATCATTAGCAGATCAAGAGAGAGAGATCATCATATTGCCTTGTCTTATTCAGCTCTCTGTTTTATCTGTATGTTTGATTGCTTGTGATGAGTTCCCGCCAGTTGATTTCCCTTTTGATGTGCCTTCCTATTCCTTTAAGTGCTTTCTTCATTAGGAAGTTTAATTACAGACTTTGACTGTTCTTCAAATGGTAAGAAGATGCTGGCCCTCTGGGACCTCGTTAATATATACCTGAATGTGTCAGGGTCAGTAACGTATCAGCAAGATGCCAAGATCAAGGTTGTTTCTTTAAGTAGCGTCCCTACGGGTGCTGCACTGTAGGTGTGCTTGCACGCCTATGCTGCTGATCAGAGAATGTTGATAGCAGTGTCGATTAGGCCTGCATGTGTGTTGTCCCTCCATGTGCTCCATCAGGAAGCTAGCCAATGCGGGCGGGCAAATGCCCTCTCAGTTCCTTCTCAAATGCCCCTGGCTAGAGATGGAGCTATTAGCAGTCTGTTAATGACTATTATCTCAACGTTTGTAGCCTTGACCGTAGTTTTTAGTAATAGTTATTGTAGTATTTTTTCTCTTATTTTCTCTAAATATATCTATAAATAAAGAACGGGGAAAAAATAAAATAAAATCTTTCTTATTGGGGGCCTTTTCCCCAGCAGAATAAGTGTCCAGGCATGAAGAAGTGTTTCTCATGCAACAAGATTATCCCCATTGCGGATATGCACTCACGGTGCATTTCTTGCATAGGAGAGGGATACAGCCCTGAAAAGTGCACTCCCCAGCTTAGACCTTGGTCACTCAAGGACAAAAACCTGAGGCCAAAGATTATATTCATAGAGGCAGCCTTCAGGCCCTCTCCAGACTCATGCCATGAGTCACCAGGCAGATGAGTCTTCCTCACAGCTCTCGACATCCACAGGCTGGGGGGGAAGAAATCAGTAACTGACTCCTCACAATTTGAAAAATAGAATGGAAAGGCTCCACATTGAGCCATGAGCTACCCACAAATGATCCCCAGCATGCTTGGTATCCTTGGCACTGTCGGTACTGAGGCAGATCAAGCCCCCAATACCCATCGCTTAAGAAAGTCTATAGCAGCAGGTGCCATTGATGTGTCTACAGACCCAAAGGGCACAGGCACCGAGTCGGTGGCACTGAGGGAGAAGACCGGAACAAGCACTTGAAGGTGCTATCTGTACGTGATGCCTCATCAGTACAAATGCCCCACTTGGCACCTGAGCATCTAGAGCAGGCAAGATCTCTGTCTTCCTGGGCACTGTCAGTTGGATTAAGCTGGTCAGCACCAGTGGAATTCCAGCAATTGTGGGGCTCTGTATAATCAATATGCCAAAGTCCCCTCTCTTTGGTACTAGAACCTGCATGCTGAGTCTTTGTCTGACATGGGAATGTGCCCTGCAGCGCTCCCCTCCTCTCTGGTGTAGAGTCAGATAACAAACCAATGGGGGAGATCTCAGTACTCCTCCCAGGCTCCCTACAGTCCACAATAACGCTAGAGCCCCTAGACATATCCTCATATGGCCCAACTGCCATCCTTCCTGCTATGGGCAACCATGGCACCACCACTGGGCTCTACGCCACCACTACCCCAGTGGCCATGCTGGGATTCCTGGTCTACATACCATCCCCATCCCTCACAGGCTTCTAGTTCCACCACAAAAAACCCTGTATTCCCTTAGCCCATGGTATCCAGGCCTTTGGAACCTCAAGGAGAAATCATAGAGGAATGTGAGGGCGATGTCAAGGAAGAGGCGACTGAGAGACCATTTCCTCCTTCCCCTCCCCAGATGAGGCTGTCGTGCCTCCCCCGCTGTCCCTGGCAAATTGCTTTCACCTCTTCCAAGAGCTTATGATGAGAGTATTGGTTTATGTCTAGGTATCACTGGAAGAAGTCAAGGGACACACATTACAAGCTTCTTGGCATCTTCCATTGTTTTTCTTCCTCAAAAGTTGCTCTCCATATTAATGAAGTTCTCCTTGATTCCACAAAAACCATATGGTAGACCCAGCATTGGTCTCACCAACCTGCCAAGTAAGATGACAAAAAGTATTCTATTCCTGAAAGAAAGACAGAATTCTTCTTCTTCCACCCCCTCTTTCCCCATTCCATTGTGGTGGTTTACTGTAAATTCTTATGGTTGTCAACACCAGATAAGGTCCATTCCCTACAATAGGGACTGGAAGTGTCTGGACTTTTTTTGAGGAGGAAGGCATATTCCTCGGTCACGCTTCAGTTTCAAAACACTGATTTCCAAGCCTTTGTGGAGAAATATGACTCTGTAAACTATTTGAAACTGAATGATTTTATTGATGTGACTCAAGCAGATCAATTTAAGGCCATCATTCAGGAGGGTCAGCAGCAAAAGCAATAGTATAAATGCCCTAGAAGTAGCTGACACTGTGGCTGGATCTGTCTCCATGGCAGAGGTGATGCAATGTGCCTCTTGGCTCTCTCTATCTGTCAGGCTTCCCAAAGGAGCTACATTCAGTCATTGACGACTCCACCTCCAATGCCACCTTCAGTGGCACACTGCTGTTATCAGTAAGGGTATGTCTACACTACAGTGTTATTTCAAAATAACTCATTTTAAAATAACAAAGCAGGGCTTGCTAGCGAGGCTGCCCAATGAGACAGCGGGGGCCAGCAAGATGGGGGAGTTGAGAGGGTGTTGGCCTGTATGTGCTGACTAGCCTTGTGGTGGGGCATGAGAAGACACATTGCATGTGCAGGCCTAACAGACCCAATCAGCAGTGCAGGGATGAGCACACATTGGCACGCCTAGAAGGGGACATGTTTCGAAGAGCTATTGTTACTGCATAAGGTAAGTAACTACTATTTGTGCACAACTAGCTTGCCTGTTGATAAATGTGAGTTGTCCTTGGCCACACTAACCAGTACAGGTTGGACCTCCCTGGTCCAGCACCCTCAGGAGCTGACCAGTTCCATCGGAGGGAGTTTGCCGTACCAAAGGAGATTGGCCTCTCTGCTGACAGTCTCCGGGCTCTCCCAGGATCCGTCAGCAAATCATCACGCTTCCCAGCCACTGGGCTTCCAGCTTGTTAGCTAGCCCCAAGAGTGCTGGGGTTCTATTGCCCCAAGGCTGTCAGACTCCCTGTCCCAGGGCCACCGGAGTTCTGCAGCCCTGAGGCTAACCCGGGATGCCAGGTCTCCGCTGTTCCAAGCTGTGGCTCTCTAGTCCAGCAGCATCCATGATCCTGCCAGACCACAGATGTTGCCGGACCAGAGAGTCCCAAACCAGAGAGGTTCCATCTGTAATTATTATTGTCACTAAATTGGTAAAGTTTTCAAGTGAAGAGCCTGACCCAGCTGGGAATTTAGGTTAGTGATATTTTCTCTGATTGGATTTTTTTTTATTGATATCAGGACTACGATGCTATGGTGAAACTTGTGGAAACACTGGAAATGCTGCCTACCTGCGATCTTGCTGATCAGCATAACATTAAATTTCATTATGCATTTGCATTGAATCGGTAAGGATAACTGCTAGGTTTTTTGCATTCTCTATAAGCATACATGTATATTCATAAACAGGGCTCGCCGAACCACGGCGAGCTCTGCTCGCCAGCTGCACAGTTCAGCACTCTGCGCATGCACAGACTGCACTGCATATGCACTGATTGCGCTACGTCGCCGTGCCTGGCTATAATCTACTCGCCCATGGCGAGTAGATTACCTTAATTGTTGAGCCCTGTTCATAAGTTTAAAATGTGTGTGCTATATTTTTGTGTGTACGTGTGTGCATATATGGGTAACATCTGTCTCACTCACACCCATACCACTGGAACACTATTCTTGAAATAAATTGCTTTTGTTTGCCATAACCATGGGTTGGTCTGTTTGCACCAAAACAACTTTTAACATTTGAAATCTCAGAACAACTTTTAAAAACAGCCACCATTTGGTAAAAGAATAGCCATTCCACAAGAAAGGATAAAAAAGATTCAAAGTGCACTGAAATACATGAAAAAACCTCCCACTGACTATAATGGGCTTTGGATCAGGCCCAAATTGCTTAAATGTTTGAGTTCTTGATTACTGTTTACTAACAGTAAAGGAAACATGGGTGAGTTATTAACGTAATTAATGACAATTGTTAGTTGAACCATAAACTGTATTTCCGATCGAGGGAAGAAAAGCCCATTTGAGCCTGCCTGCTTTTACCCTCTCTATCTTTCCTGGAGTGACAAAGATAAATGTTCTGTTTTCTCCATGTATTCCTCTAGGCTGATTTTTCCATAGTACTTACCTACAACGACTACTGTATTTTAAAATTATAGTGAGGAAGTATTTAGCTTGTTTCTGTGGAAAATAGGTCTTCTCAAATAAGTCTGATTTTGTTCTTTTGACAAAATTACAAGTTTATTTGATAAAGGTAATTGTGTAAATGCAATATACTTAGATTATTATAAGGCATTTGATTTAGCACAGTACAACATTCTTAAAACTTTGCCCGAATGTAACCTTTTGGCTAAAATTTTCCATTTTTGGTGTCTGTCTCCCTGTATTTTTATGTATGCATGAGAGTTTCAGCAAAAAGAATTCAGGCTGTCTGGGAATGAAGTTTATCAAAACTGCCTTCCCTCCTCCCCCTGTGTAAAATTTTCACGGACATAATTGAACATTTGTATTGATTTGGGAATTTGTGGTTGGCAATTGATCAGGGAAGTAGTTCTGAGGTCAGGTAAATAGCTTTCATTGTTTCTGTGAAGATTTGTCTAGTTTTGACCAGGTCATGAGCTGCAAAAAGCTTCCATTTGCAAATACATAGAGGAATTTGTTTAATCATGTTTATTATGGTAATGCCTTAGGGACAACCTAGAACGGGGCTCCAAGTGCTAGCCACAGTACAAACACAGAGTAGTAGACCACCTCTGCTTCCAGTCTAAATACAGTGCAGACACAAGGTAGACATCCAAACAAAGTGAACAGCAGGCAGCAGCAAATGTTATGTTAGTTCCATAATGTATTGTGTGTATGTGTGTATTTATTTAAGTGAGGATGAGCTAAAGGAAAGAAAGAGGGGACATGGAAAGGAAGGGGGCTGAGGGGCGAAGGACAGGAGAGGAGGATAAAAAGGAGCATGTGTGCAGTGACTCTAAGGTGAAGAGACTGGAGGTATGTCTATGCTTTGAACTGGAGGTGTCAATTACAGCTCCAGGAGACGCATGCCAGTGCTAGCTGTGATCAGATATGAATTCATTGGCATGAACAGTAAGAGGGTCTAACTGCCCTGAGTATGTTCCCATCCGACATTTTAGGCCAGTGGGCCGACAGCCTCACTGGGCCACTGGGCAAAGTGGGGAGGGGCTGGCTCCATGTGCTCAGAAGGGTTGGGGCCTTGGGCAGCAGGGGAATAAGACAATTAACCCTTAGTGCCTACCAGACTATGCTTCTTTCTACTCCCCCTCCCCCGCCAGCCCTTACAGCTGCCAAGAGCGCACTACTTCGGGACTCCAAGAGTGATTCAAAGGGCCCAGGGCAAGTGTCGCCTTTGTCCCTCCCAACTTTGGTGGGCCTGCATTAAGCACATACTTCAGGTGCTTAACCACTCCCACTGTTTTACTACCATGACTAGACTCAATCATAGCTACCACAGCTATGTCACCTCCAGCTTCAAGTGTAGGCATACCCAGGGAGGGAATTGGGGGCAGGATATTGGAGCGATTAGTCATCAGCACAGGGCAGGGTAATTGTTTGTATGATTTGCTATTAGGAGTCATTATTGTTAATTATTAATTCGTTTGTATGATTAGTTATTGTATGAGTTATTATATTAGTGCCACAAAATCCCATGCAGCTTTTGGAAGATGTTGATGGAGTTAGAATTCTACAAACTCTGCAAAATGATCTGTTCTTGCACCTGCTCTCCTCATTGAGTTACCAGTCTGATTGAGTCTGATGTTCATTTGGAAATAAGAAGGAAATGTATTATGCTAAATAGCTTCCTAAAAAGAACAACTAATTTTCCACCAGCAAGAATGCAAAAAGTACTTTCTGCTGTTTACAGATTTCTGATCCAGTCAGAGTAATTTTTTTTTAATTACTTCCCTTTAGAAATTTTCAAAATGCATTTGCTGCTTGATACCTTATTTTGAATTTGAAAATATTTTTAGATCAGGTCTATTTACATATCTGGTCAACTTAATTTTTTTACCCCACAGACTGGTTGCGGTATTAACTTTCTGGGTTGTTTTATTCCTGACTTATTGAATTTTGTTAGTATTAAAAAGAATACAAAATGATGAAGTTATATCTAAGATACTGATTCTTGCTTTGCAAAACAGGGTAAAGATTACTCATAATGTAAAATAAAGTGTAGCAGGAAAAACATAGCATAAGTAATAACAGAATAACTGATTTTAGGAACTAGAGCATACCAAATGCCAGACACTGATGAATCTATCTGATATGTCTACACTACAGATAAGATTCAAGCAACCGCAGTCCATCTTCTGGGGTTTGGATTAGTGAGTCTAGTGAAGACACGCTAATTTGAACTGATGTGGCATTCCCATCAATGATAATAGTCCTGCGTCTACACGGAGTAAGGGAAGTTGAAAGAAGAGTGTTCTCTCTTTGACTTCCTCCTGCAGTGTGGATGATGTCAAAATTCGAGTTAAGATACTTTGACTTAAGTTACACAATTAACTTAGATGAAGTGGCATATCTTAATTCAAATTTATTCCCTAGTGTAGACCAGACCTCTAATACTTAATATTTCAGATCAATTATGTCACATTTCTGAACATAATCATCAGAAAATCTCATTCATTCATTTTCTCTGCATCTTCTTCAATTAAGTTATTGTTGGCAGTTCATTTAATTTAGTCTTTTCAGTTAGATGGTTGAGCTGTACTATAAAGAGCTAAAGATACGATACATAATTAGGAAGGAATCATTTCTGGGGGATTGAACTCTACAAATTTATGTAGAAAAAGAGCAGAGAATAGCTATACATTTATGACACTATTTACTACATATTTGAGAGTTTGTGTGCTTGTTTGTTCAAGGCTAAGAACTTGGGCCACCAAATTTAGTTTACAGCTTACTCTACTCTTCTCCCAACTAAAAGCAAGACAATGGTTTGATTGTGCTAGGAAAATGGGATGTGCCTAGAATGGGATTGCTTCTCATAAAATCATAAAGAAAAGAGACAGAATCACCACGTAGGTGAAAGCGGATGGCTGGGGGTATGCCTGCTCCCCATCCTGGGCTGCCCCAGGCCTCCTCATCCAGTCCCCTTTATGCAGAGTAGGGGGCCTGCAGCTCCCCCGTCCCCAGTTTGTACGTGTACGTTGCTGGCTATTCCCCTTCTCCAGGAAACAAAGGGAAAGTGTACAGTTTTCCACATTCCTCCCTCTGGCTGGGGAGTGCAGGGAACAGATGAACCCGGACCTGCCTCACCCCAAGGGACATGAGCCCTTTCCCTAGGATGTGCCTGCTGGACCTGCAGCAGTCATGGAGAGGCACTCCTCACGTGGCCCCAAACTGCTGCAGTGAGAGAGGACTCTGGTAGTTCTCTCTCCCTGGAACAGCCCGCATCCTGAACCCCTCTTCCCCAGCCCCACCCCAGAACAATGATTTAAATGGAGCATGGGCATTTTCATTTTATTTTCCAAAAACCGAAAATTACTTGAGCTAAGGACCTGAGCAACACTGCGTAAATTGCCTAGTTATAAATAACAGATGATAAACTCTCCTACCACAGAACCTATGCTTGAGGAATTATCTGGGTGACACAGGTCTCAGTAGGGGACACAGCTTTAGAGCGTAGAGCACATATTATCAGGGACTCTTCTCCTTGCTTCATTTTATTTAATGTAAGTTCAATGGCTAATAAAATGTTTAACAACTATCAAGGACATCAAGGAAGATGTCTGTCTGAGGATCAGCAGATTAGATTCCCATGCTTGCATTTGTCTTAAAATGGGTGAGTGAGTGAGTGATGCCTGGGTCAGAATCTGGAGCATACAGCTTTTACTGTGGCACTTTGTCTGGGTTGGCACTGAAGTTGCCAAGACCTTTTGCATTCTGAAATTTCAGTGATCATGTGGATAAGTGCTCTTCATGGTTGACTCAGGATTTCATGGTGTTTTCATGACAAACATGGGTCTGTCTCAAGTAATTTCAGGCTCTGTGCACAGAATGCTGCACACTCTGGACTTTAGTATGGCTTTGGGGAAGGCGAAGATTATATTTGTAATACTCCTGGGCTGTCTCTAGACTGCATCCCTTTTCCGTAAAAGGGATGCATGTTAGACACATCATAATTGCAAATGAAGCGGGGATTTAAATCCCCCCCGCTTCATTTGCATAAAAATGGCTGCCGCTTTTTTTTTTCCAGAGCTTTGCCGGAAAAAAGCGCCATCTAGACGCGGATCTTTCGGAAAATAAAGCCTTTTCCGAAAGATCCCTTTAAGAGGAATAAGGGATGCAGTCCTGGTGTTTGAGGTCAAGGTTCATATCCTGTTGGGGATAGTCTGCCAAAACACATTTATGAATCCATTTGGATTTGATATTTCTGTAACAACGATGAGAAATATGCCCACCATTCAATGGCCATAAAGTGAATTTGTCATAGTCTAGTACAATATATTATAACTACATTTTGTCCTCTGCCCCAATACAATGGTTCTTAAGCAACTTCCCCTTATATGTCCTCATGAGTCATCATTTGTCTACCTCAGGCTGAAATGGTTTGCAGAAACTATCCCCAAAATGGTTCAGCCATTTGTGAGAACAAGGCTAGGAAAAACTTAGGTTCTTGTTACCCATGTTAAAAAATCCTGTTAATGTTTTCTTCGACAAGCTGTAGCATATCAGCACCTTGGAGCCAGTGACTTAACATTGGCCTTTGTATCAGAAATGTGCCTTTTTTCTGCCCCATGAAATTTCATTCAAATTTGACCAATTTATAAGAAAATCAGTTCCCACGTGTCTCAGTGGACTTTTCTTACATTTTATCAACTAAATTCCCCAAAACTCCATCCCCTCCGTGCATGGTGTGGCCTGGGGCTTAGCAGGACTTTCCTTGAAATTGCAGAGCTTTGTGGCTGCAGACTGTACTGAGCCTGGGAACCTGAACTGAGTCTCTCCTGTGCTGTTAATGCAGAAGGGACAAGAGCTGATCCTGCGAGGGGACAGTAGATTGAGACAAGGTTGGGAGAAAATAACTACAGGTGAATTAACTACAGTAATGGAAAACTCTCCTATCACTGTAGAAAGCATTTACACCAAAGCGCTACAGTGGTGCTGCCATGCTCTAAATATAGATATAGCCTGAGCCTGGTGGATGACTGGGGCCATGAGCAGGGCAATCAGGACTGGCTGGACAAGGACACTGGGACTGGGAAATGGGAAGAGGGAGTCTGATATCAAATTAAGAATTGTGGGGTGGGGAGTATGGGACTGGGAGGGTAAGGAGACTGGGGACTGAGAATCTGTGGGGCGAGGGATAGGAGACTTTCTCTCTCTCTCTCTCTCTCGCTCTCTCTCTCATATATGGGTTTTGCCCACGAAAGCTCACGATACTATATATTTTTGTTACTCTCTAAAATGCCACAGGACTACTCATTTTTAAAAGTTGTTTTGCCTGTAATTAGATTGTTTAATGCTCAGAGAATAATCAAATGGCCCTGTAGATTGACCCTTGGTGTTTTTACTTGCTACATTAGTTTGAATATCAATAGTCTAATTTTTTACTTTCAGCTGGAATTTTACCATGATGACTGTCCAGAGGTGATTTAGAGTTTAGTCACATGAAACAGGATTTTGATCAACTTAAAAATAATGATTTAAATTATTATTTTGAAGATGTCCTTGCAGTCTAAACCAGGACAGTCCAAATATTACTCAAGTAATGGCTGCATGGGGAGCTTGCCCAGTGCCAAGGGCTACATCTGACTTTTAATAAAGGAGAGCAGATTGCAACTACCTTAAAGCTGACTTCAGCCCTCACATAAGGCCTGTGGTGTAGTTACTACAGCTCCTGCTATTCAGCGTTCTGGAGTGTAAGATTTCTGTTTAGTCCCCCAGCAGTTCCATCTTGATTCATATTAAATATGAGGGAGGCTGCAGTCATTACTGGTTATTAACAGTGACTAGAATACTATGAGCAAGCTATTAGAGTGATGGGAATAACACTATGCAATGGATTCATGAGTAAATAACTAGTTATTACAAGTAATAACCATAGGAAATTATTCTTCTTGAAAAGCAATTAGTGTTTTGCAATGTACTTCTGTAAAAAAAGGCATCATAGGGGTTAACAATTTATTATATATCAGTGATTGGCACCTAACATATGCAGAATTTCAAGAAAAATGTTTTTTCCACAACTGGAGCCCTGAAAATTCAACCTACAATCTGAAAGTCAAGCTGAGTTCTCATAATGTATCACCAGTATTAAAGGATCTGCAGGCCAAATTATGACCTTATTGACACACAAACAACCCCATTAGCCTTCAGGAGGCTCATTATTATATTTTGAGTGAATTGCACATCGAGTGCCACTACATTATGTGCTCTAAATTATTCTAGGCCTATTTCTTGCTGAAGATTTTTACTTAGTGGTACTTTAGATTACCCATCAGTAACTGGAAATTGGGCAAATTTGACATGGAGTAATTGAGATACAATATTTATTGTAATGCTGTGATGCCATTTTTTCATCAGTCCCCTCATCTTCAGTTTTAGACTGCTTTTATACTGAGTCACTTTTATTAATAAAAGTAAGTGTTCAAAATGTATTAAGTCACAGTAAACAGTAAGTGTTGCTTTTTGAACACATTTACAATTACTTTTGTAAATGACTGTATTTATTCTTATTATGGATTATGCTGCCTCGTGTTCTCATTATTCTGTAATATGACACTGAGATCATATTTATAAATGATAGCATGCATAGTAAACTGTTGATGACAGCTGTTTCAAGGGTGATATCATTGATCTGAATAAAATACTGGCTTGTGTGGATTCAGGGAAAACTTGGTCAACCTAACTGCCAGCACTGATCTGTGGGGGGAAAATGTTCTGTTACCTCCTTCCACTGATATTCAGCATGTGTCATGTAGCAACCAAAATGGTGGGGATAAGAAAGATGGAGAAAATATTTTATGTCCTTTCTGAGCAGAGAAATACAGCTAAGATGAAACTAAAGATAAAGGAAACCAACTTTTCTTTTGTTTGAATTAGGGCCCTTCTATAATTGAATCTCTCTCTCAGAATACACAGGATTCTATCAACCTGTCTAGCCATGGTGCAAACAGAAGTCATACAAGGGAAAATCTCAACAAAGGTCCAGACAAAAATTGGTAACATTACAGTTGTACAAAGTGTCAAATGCTTCCTATTTGCCTAATCCCAGATCTCCAAATCCTGGCCCCAATGAAGGTAATGTTGATTTCAGTGTGGTAAGACTGTGACTCTGTGAATCGCTCTGGCTTGTTAATTACATTAGTGTTCAGGGGGTTGGGAGGTATAGCAACACTGGAAATGACCAACGTGGTGTTTTTGGTGATATGGTTAGAGTGATAACTAGGCCCCTATCAAATTCACAATCCATTGTAGTCAGTTTCTTATTTCAGCTATTTCAATCTGAAATTTTGTGATGTTGTAATTGTCAGGATGGGGGGGAGCAGGTTACAAGGTTATTGTAGGGAGTTGGTGGTTGTACTCCTACCCTTACTTCTGCACTGCTGCTGGCAACAGTGTTGTCTTCCCAGGCAGGCACTCTTCAGTCATCCAACACTGGAGGCAGCACAGAAGTAAGAGTGACAGTACCGCAAACCCCCCTCCCCCCCCAAAAAATAACCTCCCAACCATCCTTCAGCTCCCTTGTGGGTTGGAACCCCTTGTTTGAGACACTACACAGATTACACAGGGAAGATCAGTATATCGGGTGAAAGCAAACCAACAACCAGATTTCATAGGAGGAAACAAAATTTTGTGGTCCATGGCATGTTTTTCATATCCTGAATTTGGTAGGACCTAGTGATAACACAGTTACTGGTAAGAAATAAAAAATACAGGGAAAGCTTATGTGAAGAGTGAAGCCTTGAGGGCATAAAAGAAAAATAATAGCATATATTGAGTGCTTTACATTTTGCTGTGATACAGAGGGCAGGATTGTAGATAAGAGGGGATGGGCATGAAAATAATGCTGTGGGAGGGTTTTGAGAGGCTGAAGGGAAGGAGAATTTAAGGAAGTAAAGTTGTAAGAGAATCATATTCTCATGAATGGTGGTTAGCCTTAATGAAAAATCAACAAATTTCTTGTAAGTTTAGAGGATGGTGAATCATTGGTGCCATTAGCAATTATGAGCAAATAATATGAAATCTTCTTATTCCCGATTCATGAATCATCAAAAACCAAAAAGGCCTAGTAGTCCATTTGATATGCATAGGTGGTGAGGGATTCCTGCGCATCACTGAGGCTGTCTCTACACTTGTAGAGTTTTTGTGTTGGCAGTTTCCCCAGTGATAGGGAACTGGTAAACGAAAAGGTCTAGTTTCTGTGAAGGGAGTGTGGGGAGTGTTCACAGACCATCCTGGGTCCCAGCACAGCCTCCTCTCCCCCAAACACTGATCAGCTCCAGTAGCTCAGCGTTCTCCAAGAAGTTGTTTTGTGGAACAGCCATTGTCACCTGGCTAAATAGTAAGTGAGCACTTATCAAGAAAACAGGAAGGAGAGTTTCAAAGTTGCAGGAAGAAGGGGACACATCTGTTTACCTGGTGTCAGAGCAACAGAGCTGCTGGCCAGAATGGTCACCTAGGCACTGCGAGAAATCCTCCAGAGTGTTAAAGCTGTGTAAACAGAAAGAATGTGATTTCACTAGCACATCACCACAACAGTCTTACCAATAAGATTTGTATGCCTCTTGCAGAGGTGGTTTTCTGTATGCAGTGAAACTTCTGAGCTTCACCAAAAAAAGTCATTGGCAAGTGTAGAAGCTCCCACATTTTTGCACAAAAAAGGGTTGTGTTTTTTTGGTGCTTTAAATAACAAATGTAGACATGCCTTTAGACCAGAGACGGGGAACCGTTATTGAGTCGAGGCTGTTGAACCACAGAAAAGTCAGTCGGGGGCCGCACGCAGGTGAGAAGCAAAAAAAAAAAAATCAACTCTCATTGACATGGCTCCCAGCTGAGGAGAGAGACATTCCCCATATTCTCCTCAAACACCAGAACCTAGGGGGGCCCTGGCTAGTAGATTTTGTATGCTCCAGATTCATGGGGAGGTGGTGGGACACCGGAGTGTCAGCGTGGGCTCCCCAATGCTGGGAGGAGCCCTGAACCTTGGGGGCCAGATCCAGGCAAGCCAAAAGCCACATCTGGCCCTCGAGCTTTAGGTTCTCCACCCTTGCTTTAGATTTATCTTTTCCAGCTTTACTTGTTCCTCTCACAGAAACAAGAAAACATACCTCAATTGTATATGAATTACCTTTGGGTTTTTAAATCAAAGGAAAAAATTACTTTAGTCAGAGCTGCCAAGTTCCAAAACAGGACTATGTGCTTGAGGGAGAAAACAGTTTCATTACTTAGCATTAAAACATTTTCAAAACTTATTTTGGCTTTTTAAAGGAGTCCCATTTATTTAACAATTTATATGTGCATGTATATAAAGATGTGACAGATCATTGGATGTGACAAATGGGCACCATTTATAGAGAATATTGTGAGTGAGCATTGTCATTTTAATTGTAGCCAGAAGTGATGATCACTACGCAGGAATGTGTGAACATAGCTTATGAAGGGTATGAAATTAAGATCTAAAAATATATAAGAGGCTTAGAAGATGTAAAGATACTAAAATGAATGTATTTTAGTTCATTGTCCTCTAAATAGCCAAGCCATTCCAAAGAGCAAATTACTGACAATCCTGTGATTCACGAACCTCCCCCGGCTGTATAGCCTTTCATTAAAAATTGTAATAGCAGCTTGCGTGTGAATAGGCAGAAGTTTAAAAAAAAAAGAACAAAATAAGGCAGTGAAGTAGGAAGAATTGACAGTAATAGAGAGGGATGGGGGTGTTCCAGCACCCTTCCCCTCTCTCATCAGTAAGAAGGTGGAGGAGAGTAGTCCTTTTGACTGTTACTGTTTATAATACGATGTAAGTATGTGTTTCCCAACCTGCACACACATACTAATGCTAACTCACGATGATCTAGTGGGAATTTAAGTAGTAGTGCAGCTGCGGTAGTAGGGACAATAGCAGAATTCCATTGATTTCGGGTGATTTGTACTGGGTATAGCTGAGCCATGCAATCATGGCCTCTGCACTGCAACTATGCTACTATAGGTATTTGTACTATTGCTTGCTCAATGAAAGATAGTGAAAATATGCTAACTGGGAATCACACTTCTGGCCCTTAGTATAGATGAAGCCTGGGTAAGTGCTAAAGTCACCTTATCAGTGCCTTGTTACCATGATATACACATTACAATATCTATCAAAGTATGTATAAACAAAATCCCAAAGGTTTCTAAGTATTTTACAGTTACATTTAAAAGACACTTCCCACCCCCAAAATACTTCCAATATATGGACCAGATCAGAAGTATGTTGAGTAGTACCTTGTTAGTAATAGGAAAACTTGAGGAGTAGGGCACTCTTCATCATGAATAACAGTCTCTCAGTCTGTCCCTAAATTAAAACAGATGCGGTGAATGAAGAGGCTGGGACTGTAGAATGTATGAGAACAAGGGGTACAAAAGTGAAGTTATACAGTAACTTAGTTTTGCAATGTGTATGAGCTGGCTCATCTTTCATATAGGAAGTGTATGTATATATATTTTGTATTTTGATTGATTGTGAATGAAAATACATTTGTTTGTAGGTGGTGTATGGCATGGCAGTGGTAGGAGTGAGGGATCCAGTTAAGGAGAAGGGGATAACTTGGCAGGGATATGGGAGAAGAGGATATTGGGAATGGGGAAGTGGGAGGAAAGCTGAAGGGTGAGGCTTAGAAGGGCAATAGCAGAAGACTATGGCGTGGTAGGCAGACAAGTAAAATTAGTTGTTGACAAGTGAATTAAACACGCAGTGACAGACTGAGTGAATGGTTTCTGACCATACTGGGGTGTCTGGTGATAGTGAGCAGCAGCTGGGCTGATATAGCAGAAGTGCATGGAGGCTACTAAGGTGTAGTGTTGTTGTGTACAAGCTTCCTGGGAGAGAGGTGGAGCATGCTATTAAAATCCAATGTTTCCATTGGCCCTGTTTGTCTCTGCATTACCTCTCACAGTGACAGCTGGCGTTGAAGCCACTGGCTGAAGTTACCATACTCTGGATACCTCCCACTGGCATATGGTCCCTTGAGAATTGTTGCAAGTTGTCAGAAGTGAAAGTTGTTCTCAGTCTGGTTTAACCTATGCAATGGCTGGAGTGGGCCCATATAGTCTTGTTTGATTGTATATTATGATGGTGGTGCATAAGGAAAGTCAGCTATACTGTAGTCACTTATCACTTAATTGATAAGTGACTGGCTATGGATGCCTTGATACATGTGTACTTGTAATGCTTTTACTCAGAACACTATTGCAGAGGTGAAAATAGCAGTTACCAAGGATGCAGTCCTTCAGACACTTATGTACATGTTTAGCTGTCAGGCCCATTGACTTCAGTAGTACTGTTTGTGTACTGTTATGCATGAATGCAAGTGTTTGCAGTTTGAAGGCATGAATGATAGCAGTTGACACACATGTGCATTTGTTGTCTCATTCCTGCAGACAAGGCAACCATAGTTGGTATAGGTTTACACTCAGAAGGTTGCAAAAGGTTTGATGTTTGTGATGAAGATTAATTTTGGTTCATAAAAACCTCTAAAATATCCTTATTTGTTTCTATATTATTGCAAGCAGGGAAACATTTTTTTATTAAAATACTGGTGAAAACTTTCTTTGAAGTTCTGTGATTGATTTTCCTCTGGAGCTTTGATCGTTGATCGAAAAAACCCACTCAGTGCAACATGCTTATGCGTTATTTTAAATTATCAGGAATAAATCTTTTATTGCACTGATATGCAAGAGGGTAGAAGATAGGGTGGGAGATTAGGCTACTTAATCCAAGTAGCCAAGGATATGTTAGGACATATACTTGATTTACATGCTTAAACTTGACCCACTGAGAAGAGTGACTATGTAGACCCCAAATTAACTAGTACGTATGCTGCTAACAGCAGAAAGTGTATTTCATAGCACCTCCGTACACAAAATGTATTATGATGTCCTGCTATCTCAAACTTTATTTCTGCCAGTAAGATTTTTAGACAGAGGGCATGCTTAATTTGGCCAATTGGTCCTTGTGCTAACTTGCACATATCAGGAAAATATGTCATGTTTTCTGTTAGCTCGGCTAGGACATTACAGTACAATGCGCAATAGAGTTTCCCTGGTGTTGGCTAGAGTGGCCACCAGGGAAAGCTGGGGAGGGCTAGCCTCCCACTAGTTCGAATTAAGGGGCTACACACCCCTTAATTCAAACTAGTAAGTTCGAACTAGGCTTAGTCCTTGTACAATGAGGTTTACCTAGTTCGAACTAAGCGCTCCGCTAGTTCGAATTAAGTTCGAACTAGCGGAGCGCTAGTGTAGCACCTATCAAAGTTAATTCGAACTAACGTCCGTTAGTTCGAATTAACTTTGTAGTGTAGACATACCCAGGGTGTGTTTCATGAGGCATAAAGGATCTGATGACAAAGGGTTCTGGGGTTGGCTGATTCCCGTCTAGACTACCATGCTGTGCTGACAATCAGCTGATTGGCACAGCGCGGTGGCCATTTTGATGTAAATGAAGTGGCGATTATTTAAATTGCTGCTACATTTCCCTTTGCCGAGTACACTCATCTACATGGCTCCATTGATGGAGCCATGTAGTCTAGACACACCCTCAAGCTGTACAAACTGTGAGAACTAGTTACAAATCTATGTAGCCATATTACACTTTTCTTTTGCACATCTTGCACACAGAAGAACATGTTTTGCTGTAGATATATTCTATGGGCCCTGTTCCATCTGCTGGTTACCCAAGGGAACTGAGCTGCTTTACTGGAATTAAACTGTTTTAGTGGAAAAAATGCTAAAATTACCAGAAGCAGCTATCTGCCCTTGGCATTGCTGACAAAGAAAGCATAGATGTTCTTAAGTATAAGTCTGTTTCTGTATATGTAGAAAGTAGGGGTCAGGAAACTATAAGCAGATCTGAAAATGGGTTAATAAATGGTTTGAATCCTCCTAGTTATTAGCAAAATGCTGGTAAGTGGTTTTTAAGCTTTAAAACCATGCTTCCTTTTCATTTGCAAATGCGTTTTTGTTTTTTGTTGACACTGATGTGCCTTTTTGATGTAAAAATGAGAGTCCATTTTAAATTTACTGAAAACTACATTGTATATCTAAGTTTTATTAGGCAGGAATTCTGAAGGAATGTTAATAAACATTTTATGAGTATATAATATTTTACCTGCCTGGTTTTTGTGATGACTATGAATGTTAAATATTTTTAATTAGAAACTCTTTACAGTTGTTAATATTTAGATTTTTAACACCCTTGTCTTTTATTCCACAAATTAATCAAGGAATAAAAGTTCACTTTATTACTGTTTCCCCAAAGCTACATGATGATCTTCCTCATCATGCTGGACAAAGAGAGCTCAATCTGACTTTCCCCTTAGCCAGTCAATATTACCACAGAACTGGCTGGTGGCAGTCACTTCAGAATTATGGGTCCATCCCTATAAACACTGCAAAGTATAGTGCAGTGAGCAGTCCCATTGACTACCATGGGGGTAGTTGCAAATGTTGTGGGGACTGAGCCTCATGTGAAGGGCTTGTTTTCCATTCCCAGCACTTGTCTGTTCCTGGATGGCAGGACCAGGTAAGAGATGGAGAATCTTTAATAGATCTGAATAGTCTGGACTTTATTCAGTTATTCAATTTAACAAGTAGTACCTCTCTGACAAGAGAGTTTTATTTCTACCAGACAATACACAATTACGTTTTAGTGGAATCGGAGCAAACACTAAATCTACTGTGCATCTCAGACTTGCTGTTTTGAATTTCAACTCATTCATGTAATTTTCTGCATTGGTTTTAGAAGGAACAATGCAGGCGACAGAGGGAAGGCATTACAAGTGATGCTTCAAGTCCTGCAGACCTGTGATCACCCTGCTCCCGATATGTTCTGCCTGTGTGGGAGAATCTACAAGGACATATTTCTTGATTCTGACTGTAAAGATACCAGTAGCCGAGACATTGCCATTGAATGGTAAGAGAAAAAGCAAACCCATTTAACAGCATTTTCAGAGTTTTACATCTGCCTATAAAAAAAGCATAGCAGAATTTATCTCAACAAGGCTATGCCAAATTATAAGGCTAACCTCTAAGGGCTTTACTTCCTCACAGTCCTGTTTTTAAGCAAATTCCTACTGAAGTAAAATTTGTCCTTGGCTTAATAAGAATTGAGAAAACTTTGAGTAAGGACCTCCATTTTGGCTAACTGTATCTATTAGGCCATGTCTACACTACAGATAAAATCGAAGCAGCTGCAGTTGATCTTTCAGGGTTTGAATTAGTGGATTTACTGAAGACATGCTAATTCGAACTGAGAGTGGTGCTTCAGTCAATGCTGGTAGTCCTGATTCCACAAGTAGTAAGGGAAGTCGAAGGGAGAGTGTTCCCTTCGGCGTCCCACAGTGTGGATGGCGCCAAAATTCGAGTTAAGGTAATTCAACTTAAGCTACACACTTACCATATCTGAAGTTGCGTATCTTAATTCAAACTTATCCCCTAGCGTAGACCAGGGGTTAATGTTGTTTTTTTTGTAAGATGAACAAATTCCTGGTCCCTTGCTCTTCTCTATTACTGATATGAGATGGGAATGCTGCTGCCCAATGAGTGTATTCAGGATGAAATTTGTAAAGACTTCACACAAGACCTAGCGCTACCTACATCTCACTTAAACCCCGAAATAGCTACCCTGCGTCTTTTGAATGCATCCACTGCTTTGAAATATAGCGGACACGCAATTTTGCCATCCCTGTAATCCTCATTCTACAAGGAGTAAGGTATGGCTCAAAATAGTGCTTTATTTCAAAATTTGGCACTGTGTAGACAACGCCAAATTTCGAAATACTCAAAATAAGATATGCAAATTGCATATCTTATTCCAATTTTTGGGTGCTGTGTAGATGCACCCTAAGAAAGAACATTGTTGTGCATTTCCTTTGTTGTATTAAACATTAATTTTTTTAAAAATAAGTATCTCAGATTTTCCTTTCTCCAAATCGTGCAAATTTGTGGGACACAAAATTGAATGCAGAAGCTTTCCTTTCCTCTCTGACAGCAGGTTGAATCATGCTTTCTAAAGCATGTCCCTTTCTGGGTTGTGGTGCTACAAAGTAAAAACATGTTACCCTCTCCCTAAAAATACTTTCTTCCCTGGGGGCTTTCAGCCTAAAACACTTTTTTTCCCAGATGTGCCTTGTTTTGTCTTTAAGGTATGTGAACTCTAGACTTTGTCTCTACAGGTACCGCAAAGGATTTGATCTCCAGTCAACACTGTATTCTGGAATTAACCTTGCAGTTTTGCTGATTGTGGCAGGGCAACAGTTTGAAACCTCTATGGAACTAAGAAAAATAGGTAAACAAACAAGAAGTGTTTGTTCTATTTAATGAAGAACAGTTTTATTGTGTAGAACTGGGTATGAGGGTTATTGCCCCTTTGTCCCTTTATGCTGCCACAGAAGGGGTCTAAATTTGCCCCAGGGAACAGACCCCAAATATGATCAGCCTCCATAGTTGCCAGAGAGGCATCTCTGTGCCACCTGTTCAGGTGCCCTGGAAACAATGGGGAATTAGAGCACACACAGCAGAGATGGAGGGAGGTGGCTGGCATGAACAGGTTTAGATTGGTGACCCGACTATTCTGTGCTACTGCAGTGGTTCAGGGTTGGGATGGTAGCAGAGGTGCAAGTTAGGAGGAGCTGAGGGCCACTACAGCCACTGAATCATGGAGACTACCTGTACCAGAGTGCTGAGATAAATCTGGTTTAAATGTAGCTCATCACAAAGATAGGAGCCAGTTGCCCAACTCATGTTCAGATTTCCCCAAAGTTCAGGAGCTTGATTGAAACCCACCCTGGGTATAGATAGGTCTCTGAAATAAAATTATTGTATTATAGATTTAATTGCTTTCTAGGCAGGTGATAGCCAAAAATCAAAGTTCTGCATTTGGAATTGGATACTCAGTTGCATCAGAGCAAAGGAGGCCAAGGGATGCCAAAGTGGCTTTAAACCACTTTTACACCTCAATCCTGAGACCAGTGTGCACCAGCCCCTGACCTAGGGACTGTTCCAGCATGTGGAGGTTTCTGGGGCATAGGGACAGCTAGCTACATTCCATACTCTAGGAGCCAGAATGGTAGTGTAAGAATTACTACAGTGGCCCTACAAAAAGAAATCCTTTGCTGGCCCAGTACAGCCCGGTTTAAGGCCACGTTTTGCCACCACAGCTGCACAAAGTATAGGGTCCAGTAGGAGTAAATATTCCCCATTCTTTTTTTTAATGACAATTCCATCTCTCAATTAATTTGTTATAGTGATAGTATAATATGCAAATTATTCCATTTCAAATAAAAGCTTTCTTTTAATGTGAAATTTCCAAGGTGTGCGGCTCAACAGTTTGCTGGGAAGAAAAGGAAGCTTAGAAAAAATGAATAATTATTGGGATGTGGGACAGTTTTTCAGTGTGAGCATGCTGGCCAGTGATATTGGTAAGGCAGTGCAAGCAGCGGAGAAACTATTTAAACTGAAACCTCCAGTGTGGTAAGTTGTATGCGCTAATATTAACTGCACTATCATTGGGGTGAAAAGCCCTATTTTGGGGGATTTCCATAACTAGATTGGACTAAATGCTAGAAAATGTCCAGTAGGAAACAATCCTACATAAATAGTTGGAAGAACTGGACAATGTAATAGATTTCTAAATCTCAAACTTTTGCAACTCTGCTCTGTGATTTGAACTTGATTTTCATTGTGGGTTTTTTCTGGTAGAAAATAAAATTATCCATCAGCTAAAATAGAGCTGATTGTAGATTCCCCTGAAATGTTTATGGTAAGGGGAGGAGAATGGTGGCAGTGATGCAGACTGAAGTAGAATTCTCTTCTAGGTATTGGTAGGTGCAACCCATTCTGTCCCCAGGCAATCAATACATTAGCGTCACTACATGGGGATCCATGTAACAATGTACTTCTCAAATCAGATGTGCATAAAAGCACACTGTCAATTTATGTTCAAGTTTGATATCAGGCCTATACATTTGTAAAACCAACAGTCATGACTATATCCTATAGAATTCATTTTATTTTGTTTGAAATTACATGTGAGTTACTAACTTATTCAAAGCTGTGGGGTGGAGGTGGATTCTTGGTCTCTCTTTTTTTTTTCCTTGACTGGCTGTATGTGTTCTAGGTACTTGAGGTCATTAGTCCAGAACCTGTTGTTAATCCAGCGTTTCAAGAAACTCACCATAGAGCATTCTCCCAGACAAGAGAGGCTGAACTTCTGGTTAGATATCATTTTTGAGGCAACAAAGGAAACAACTAATGGACTGAGATTTCCAGTAAGATGCCCAAATAGGTTTTGCCACATATATTTCTTTCTTATGTTTTATTTATTATTAGATTGGCAGCAATAGACATTAGAAGGCTATAAACACAGGCACTTAATTTCCCAGATATTATTGAATATCATTTACCAAAATCTAGCCTTTTCTCAATCACTCTTCATTTAAGGGGTCATTTAACCAACCTAAAAACAATTACAGTAGCAAACATACCACAATAATTTTGTTTTATTGTAAATAGGAAAACATTGATTTTTATAAGATAAAAAATATATGAAGTGTCTGGTTTGAGATTGCTTATTATCCTAGATCATTATCCTTCCTGAGATCTTACAGCATAGGTACTATTACATTTTGCTAAACAAAACTTTGGATTTTTTAGGTATTAGTGATAGAACCAACCAAGATCTATCAGCCTGCATATGTGTCAATCAACAATGAAGCAGATGAGAGAACTGTCTCTCTGTGGCATGTCTCACCCACTGAAATGGTAAGACAAATCGCAACACACATTTCACATAGCTAATGATGCTCTGTACTGATTATACTTGTATAGCTCCTTTCTTTACTTATGTATCTTGGAGCACATTAGAAACACTTAAGCCTTGTTACATCCCTGGGAAATAAGTTAATTAATACCTCTATTTTACACTTGGGGAAATTGAGATACTGTAGAGAAGAGGAAATTACTTGCAGAACTGGGATTATTCAACGGCTGATCGCATATTAGAACTCAAGTGTATGTGGATCTTGGTCCTAGGCTCATTTCACTAGAACATGCTCCAGAGAAATGGTTTTAAGTAGTGTGATTGATACTGCTTCCCTCTTTAATTTTCTGTTTACATTAGCACCTGTGATTTTTTTACAGAGCTGTAATTCAGAGCTAATCTACATTTATTACTGGTTATTACTGATAAAGCATCATAAAGTGCATGGTGTTGTAGAAATTGTAAAGGTTTTCCAAACAGTGGGGGCAACAAGAAAGAAGATATAAGGTTATGAGTGATTAATGACAATAGGAGTCAATCTTTGATGGGATTTGGGGTTATAAGAGAAGGTGTAGGAAGAGGTTTAGGACAGAGGTGATGCAGACTGTTATGAAGTTGTCCAGACCCTTGAAAGTGAGCAGTAACTTTAATTTGATGTGAAAGAAGAATAGAAAGTAGGACCAATAAGGGGGGAGATGCTGTTGGAAAGACACGAGAGGAAGACAACTGTTGCGGCCTCAGTGAGATGAACTATGGAAAAGAGGTATGATAGTCTGAGAGTTTGTGATAGCCAGAGCATGAGATGGTGAAATAATGGACCCAATGTTTTAAATATTTGTGCTTCCCTGAAATCTAATCTGGCCCTGGTCTAGTGTGGCTGTGTACTACTCCCAATGCAAGCCACACATATATTACACAATTTTACCATAAAGAGCAGATTCATTGTGGGCTGTTGTTACTTTTGTTAACTGACAATAGTATCCAAGACACCATTCACAAGCTGGGGATAGGACTTCTGATCTCTCTCTCTCTCTCTCTCTCTTGCACTTTCTGTGCAAGAGCTTCTAGAAATAGAGAATTCATAGGAACCAATTGGGCTAGCTCTGTCTCTGCTGAAAATGGAAGTTGTGCTGCATGAAAGAGAAGAGCAGGGCAGTGGGTCAGTCCTACATGGTTTGGGGTTTTTTTTTAAATGTTTTTTTTAATGTGAAAAGAAAGCTTATTTGGTCAAAAGATGCAAAATTTGGTAAATTAAACTTTAAGCTTCAACTTTGCTTTTGAAACTGAATTCTATACTGGAAAATATGTGTCTGAATCCACTGTGATGTTTTTAAAATTACTTTTCCTCAAGTAAATAAAAATAGTATTTAATATAGGTCCCACATCTACATAAAATTATTAGTAATTTCAGATTTTTTAAAAAAATGGAGATGTGGCCAAGATAACAAGCTGAGCTTAATCTGTGGTTGACTTAGATCTTTGTTCCTTACAGAAACAGATTCATGAATGGAATTTTACAGCTTCCTCCATTAGGGGAATAAGGTTGGTATGTTTGAAAACAATTAATTATGGTTTCATATTTTGTTTCATTTGTCAAATGAGCCTGCCTAATGATTTATGAGAATGAACTCTGCTTTTCATTCCCTGTTAAATCTTATCTTCTGCCTAAACTGCTTCAAAACACTGTAATAGGGAAGAGTCTGTTTTTCCTTAAGTCAAGCAGAGCAATGTATTTCTTTTGTAAAGAATCTGACCTAATATGTGCAAGTTCTATTTTGAAAATCAGTATTTTGAACTGTACTTATAATTTTCTTGTTCTGCTAACCCAGGAATTCCTAGTAAAACAAAAGGAAAAAATACGTAGCACTTTAAAGACTAACAAATAAACTACCTTGTTAGTCTTTAAAGTGCTATGTATTTTTCCTTTTGTTTTACCAAGATAAGACTAACATGGCTACCTCTCCATTACTTTCCAGGAATTCCTAAAATTTTTGCCACCACAATCCTTTTTTCACTAATTATTTACTCTCAAGATCCCCGACAGCATGGAGGATACCATTTTGCCCTAGAAAATGATGTGGTCTTTACAGTATGGCCTTGTATGTATGGTGTATATGAAGTCTTGCTCCAAGGAGAATGTTGTTTTGTAGAGTAAAATGGCTTCTTCCAGGTATTATGACCTTGCACACACTTTACACGAGAGGTCACACTGTGTGGAGCAAAATGGTGTCTTCTGTGCACCAGGGAACATTACCACTCTATTTACTGATGGTGTGATCCCATTTGGGGTTGTGACCATGGTTTGGGAACCACTGAGCTAAACCCCCTCTCCGTGCCAATCACACTTTGTTAGTTGCACATCACTAGATTCTAGATTTCTGAGAAATAAATTGTAGTTGCTTTTCCATGGTTTCCAGTTCTCTTTTTTAAACAATGAAGGCCAGCTGAAGACTTGTGCATTAGAAGACATTTATAGAGAAATCTTCAGTCTGCAAGAAAGTACACAGTATAGGTGAAGTATAAAAAAAAAAATTCCGATATCACATCAGCAAATGTGATTACCCAAGCTAGTTATAGAGCTCCTGAGAGAAATGAGGCAAATGGGATAAACTCCTTTTCTCTTCTCTTCCTGAAATTTCTTGATCAAGAAACAATTAATAATATTGTCCATAAGCTTCGTTCCTCAGTTTGACATTAAATCCAAGTCTAAATGTAAATAAGACTCGTTCGGGATCTCAGCTAGGTCTCCGAAGCTTGGGATGTGCTTCCTCACCTTGGGGGGTGAGGGGCAGTATGTAACCCACATGCCTAGTGTGGTTCACTGTCTCATGCAGTGTTACCTAGACCAAAGCAACAGATAAGAATAAGAGACCTCTACAACATGAGGCTAAATGTGGAATTTCACTGAGCCTCATTTGCATACCTAATGAGCCACCATTTTTGCGGAAGAGGCTCTTGCGCTAGAAGGAGCTATCTACACTGCCCCTTCTTGCGCAAGAAAAATCCTCTTGCGCAATGCCGCTATGTTGATTATTTTCAGGAATAACGGCATTGCGCAAGAGGGTTTTTCTTGCGCAAGAAGGGGCAGTGTAGACAGCTCCTTCTAAGAGCCTCTTCCGCAAAATGGTGGCTCATTAGGTATGCAAATGAGGCTCAGCAATATTCCACACTTAGCCTCATTTGCATACTTCTGGCACAGCAACCCGCCAGTGTAGACATAGCCCTAGTGTGGGACACTGTCCCATGCAATGGTACCTAGACCACAGCAACAGATAAGAACAAGAGACCACTACAGCATGAACTGAGAGCCAGCTGGCTTTTAGCTCAAAGGGTAGAGGCTCCTATACTAGGTTTCATAGATCCCAAGTTCAGATCTGCCCAGTAGCAGTTACATTAGTACAAAACATCAATCCAATAAAGAAAATACATTACAACAAAGCGTTCTAAACTCAGAATCTTGGAAAAGTTACAAATAATTTGCCCATATAACTGAACACTTTAAGCAGTCACATAAAAATCATTAATTGCATATTTCCTCTTAAGTATAAGCTTTGAGCTCAAAACTGTACCTCTTGGATTAAATAAAAATAATAACTAACCAAGCAATAACAACTAACCAAGCAAGACCAGTCATCTGAAGAAGTGGGCTGTGCCCATGACAGCTCATGATACCATCTACATATTTTGCTAGTCTTTAAAGTGCTACTAGACTATTTGTTGTTTTTTAAGTTTTTTCTGATACAGACTAACTCGGCTACCTCTCTGAAGCTTTCAAACAATAAAATAATGTTATGCACTTCTTCTCAAAATTTACAGTAATTAAAGACCTCAGAGAGAGGCAAGAACAAGCCATGTTTTAAACCCTCAGCTAATACATTGTGTTTCCTAACAAATTATACCCTTTTAAGACTAAGTCTTGGTTACCTTATTCAAATGAGCAGGCTGTCTAACAATACTGGACTGAATAAAGTAAGCAGGCTTTGGACTATGAAGACCAAAAGGCCATGGATGATTCCATATGTCCAATAGGTGCATGTGAAGACAGATTTTGGGTTTAAATGTCTACCTTAAATGGGTGAAATCCATTCTGCTACATCCATGCAACACAAATGGATCTGTTTCTGCTGTTACTGAAATCAATGAAAGTGCCCCAGTATCACTTAATATCAGAATTTGGCTCTCTATTTGAATGAGGCTTTATAACTAATTGGCTACTATGGGGCAAATCCTTTCTGAAGCACAGAGACGAAACAGGTGGGAATTCTGTAGTGGCTCTGGGGAAATAATCCTGCTGTGCACCCATTGCTGCAGCCTCTGGATCCTGGCCCCTTCCCCACCCAGCTGTGTTGAAGAACAATGACTAAGGAAGCCACATAGCCTCCTTGCTGACAATCCTTGCCATGCCCACCCTCCCACAAATATTCAGATGCAACAGCATGTTGAGAGCCTCCACAGAGTTGTTGGTCCCTTGCTGTAAGGATATGTGGGTCTCAAACCTATGTTTTCTGGTCCCTGAGCGACCTCAGCATCCATACTGCCACCTCATTGCTCTGGCAGCCTGGTGATGGACAGGCTGTGAATCTTGTGTGCCCCCAACACCATTGGAAATTCTGACCCCAAAGGATCGAATTGGCAGTGCTGCCAGAGTCCCTGATTGGTCCAGGTGCATTACTTAAGCTTGGAGAGGGCCTCAGCAATAGGAAGTTGATTGTGGAATTAGGTGGATTCTCAGTGGGCTTCTATTACGGACTCTCTTGCGATGCTCTTAAATTCTGGCATCTGGCTTGTACTCTGGCTTCAGTTCCTGACCCTCAGCTTTGACTCCTGGCTTCCAGCCTTCCAACTCTCATCCTCTGTGCTGGTTCCAGGCTTCCAACTACAGCTTTTACTTTACTCTTGGTGCTGGTTCCTTGCTCCGGACCCTATCCCAACCCTATCCTGGTCACCCGTACCCTGACTGTGACACTTGCACTGAAATTCTGCCTACCCGATCTTCAGTACTGCAGAACCAGCACTCCTCCTCCAGCACCTATGTGACTGTGATGGGAGCAGCCAGGGTTTGTCCTTTGTTGCATGGAGAAATATTAGGTTATTTTTGGTCCTAACAAGCTTCCAAGACAAATGAAATGATTAATGTTGCTAGCATGCATGGTCACCACAAAAGAAGTCCCCTAAGTATGCTAATTTTCTGAAATATGCATTAATTACTTTAACGGTCTTAGTTTGTATAAATTCATCATTGCTTAGCATAACTGTAATTAAATTGCTTTGGCTCCTTTCTTAAACATTCCTGTGGGCTCTGAAACCCTGGGAGGTATAGAGCTTATATATTTAATATAGAATAATACTTTTGATCTTCGTTCACACTTACTTTTGTCTATCATAATTGTTCTCTTTATAGGAGCCAGCAAATCTTAAATTCCTGTGGCATTCCTGTTATATTTAGTAAACCGAAAATCATATACATGGATACTGATTTGTTCCACCTGCGTATTACTTTTGAAAATTCTCATTTTTTATTTTAGTTTCGTCAGGTAGCTTAATCTGCCTCCTACGTTTGTAACCTTTCTGCCACGTGGAGCCAGCAGCAGGGGTGGTTCTTCATCCATCCAACACAGAACTGGCTTGAGCACTCACCCAGAAATGTGGAAAATTCCGCACTGCCCCTGGGTGCATCTGAGCAGCAATGCTTCTCCACTCACAAGCAGAGTCTGAGCATAGAAAATAAATTTTAAATAAAAGGGAGGGAAATAACACATTAATTTGGAAAGACACCACAAGCAGAGTTCGTAAACAAAACCATGAGTAAAAGTCCCACCCCAGGTAGAGTGGGCAATATCCTTTTCACCTCAGGTTCTTATGTCCTGCAATCTGATTGTCCCCTTCACATGCCGAACCCTTCTCTGCACCCGGCTATTGCTGCCCTTGGTCAGAGCAGACCCAGGGTTCAGAGGTGCATTTGCAGAGTTCACCTCCCATCTTGAGCTGGGGGATGGAGCTCTTGATGATGCATGTTTAGTTCTGTTTGTTGAAAAGGTGGGAGAACAGATCAGACCAGTCCAGGCCAAGGAGGCTGTGCAGTTTCCTGAGCAGAATAACCTTCCCTCACTGCCTCTCTCTCATTGAGCTCTGAAAGTCGAGTCCCTGCATTTAATACAAACATAGTTGGTGTTGGGTCACAAATTAAATTCATTACAATGAGCAAAATACCACTCCATTAGTGAATATCTAACCAATCTAAGCAAACCAGGAGCAAACTGTATTTCCATAAACATACCCAGAGTTTCTTTCCCATTCCAGCTAGCTGGAATAGAAGTGTTCCTTCTGATCCTGCTGTGACACACTGCTGCACCAGAGATTGCTTCATCAAAGCCAAGTTATGCAATACCATTTGAAATGAAGAGTTTTACCATGTGTTTTATAAGTAAAAGAGCTGGCTGCAAAAAACAAGGGTCCCCCTCACCCATGGTACCACTACAGAGTGGAATAAATACAATATTATGAAACATTATACACAATGTTTTTTTCTGGTTATGGCAGAATTCTTACTAGGTATTTTAGAATGTTACCATTAAATGTTACTGCAGCCCAAAATATTGAGCATATTTCATGTTCTCAGATGAACAATGCTTTTACAAAACAAAGTGCCTTCTATGCATGAGTAAAGTACTTTTCCAAAATTATTGAATGGGGGAAGAAAATATCATTTAGAGTGAATTTTGCTGAACTTCAGAGGTTCCTTTACAAAGAGGACACGCAAAAAGCTTCTGCAAACTCTACACTTGGTTGAACAGGGCTTCATGACAGTTCTGTGCAGTCTAGTGTGGAGGGAGAGCCTGCCGGCTGCTCTGGGAAAAGAGGAAGGGGTTGCGGGAGTTTGCAGTTATGAGGATCCTATGGCTTTGGGAGGGATGCAAAATGTTTTGTAGTTCAGAAGCTATTCCAATCTAAATTCTAGTAGCAGCGATGAAGGGACTGTGGGATTTCTGTATGCATTGTTTAAGGACTGAAGGTGAATTCCATTTCTCCCCATTCCTGCATAGTTGCTCAGCACCTAGTCATGTCCTTGGGCTCTGTGCAGCAGTGAACAAAGAGAATCATTTTTTCTACAAATGGTGTGTCCTCTATGAAAGATGTGGTTGTGCGCTAATCTGACCTTTAAAGGGTTCTAAGAAGCTTACTCACTAATGTATATTGCCATTATTCCCTTTTTGAGGGTTATTGCAAATGCATCCAACGTATAAACTAAATTTGTTAACTTAAACAAAGACTGCCCTAGAATCTAAAATGATACTAAATTGGTTCAGTTTCCACTGATGAGCAGTGAAATGTTAGGAAATCATGTAGGTTTATTAAGGAAGGGGGGGAAAAAAACTCAACCTGGGATGAGGATTGTCTCTAACGAAGCCAACATTAGTTTTGCCATTGACTTAATTGTGGCCAGGATTTCACCCTCAATTATATGTGATACAAAAATACGTTTTTATATGTAAAGAATTGTGTATTCTTGCATTTGTGAGAGAGTTAACTGTGTCCTTGATAAAAGAAGTCTGAAATTGAATAATGCCTAAAATACTGCTGCTTCCTTCTCCATGCTGTCTAATATGAACATCTAGAGTAAAACATTTTAACCATTTTACAGCATATCCAAGTTTGACGAGCGATGTTGTTTTCTTTATGTCCATGACAACTCTGATGACTTTCAAATCTACTTTTCCACAGAGGACCAGTGTAGTAGGTGAGTTCATTTTATCACTAATAAAACTTATATGGTATGTGACTGACAAGGGCATTGGAGCCTCCCCAAAAGTGTGGGGAGGTTGGGGACCCAACCTCTCCTCTTCCTCCAGAAACCCTGGCCCCAGTCAAGCTGGAAGCTGGAGTCCTGAGGCCCCTTGTCCAGGGCAGGTGGAGGGACCCAAGCTTCCCACAGCTACCTGTGCAGCTCTCGCCAGCTCAGCTCTGGCAAGAGATTGGGACTCAGAGCTGCAGCCTGGCCATGCTCAGAGCCATGAGGGCAGCTCTGGAGAGCTGCAGTGGACTAGCCTTCATTGTGGACAGGCCCCACTGAGAGCAGCTCCAAGACCATGTCCCCTCTCACTCTTCCCTCCAGGCCAGAGCCATTGGAGTTATAATGATGAGCTGCCACGGAGTTGGAGACCCTCTATCTCCCTGGGGCTCAGCAGGGACACAAGCCAGGGGCTGCTTTTGGCTCCCTGCCTTGTGGGCAAGTGGAGGGGCCGACACGACATCCAGGCTCCTCAATCAGGCTCCATGACTTCCTGGCTGGAGGGTGGGGCCTCAGGGGGAAGAGGAGAGCAAGGGGCGTGGCTGTCTGCCGGCGGAGGTTACTGGTGGGAACTGTCAACTGGTTGACTATTAAGCATACCAGTAAGCTTAATGGTTAACCCTTTTACCATCCCTAAAATGAAGGAAACATATTACAGTTTGTTAGTAAATGTATTGCTTTGTGCTTGGATTAAGAAATTCTAGCTGATCTTTTTCATAGAGAGCATTTGCTGATTGTGTGATGCCTGTCACTTGCAGGTTCTGTGGTTTGGTTAAGGAGATTTTGACTGATGGTGTGGGTAGTGCTTTGGAATTAGAAGGAGAGATTGACGGGGACACACTGGAAGTAAGTCATGTTTGTGGATAAAATACCTGAAAACCTTAAACCATTTTTCTCCTCTCGTATGAATTTGTTTAAGAAACAAGGATCAGGAAGTAACATTTAAATTCTTGAAAATTCATAGAAAATGAATTGCAACACTCCTGTAATTCATTATATAGAACAATTAACTTTCTCGTGGAAAAAACTACAGGTTTTCATGTAACATGGTGAGCCAGCTACTATAGTGGATGGAGCCACAAAAATACACAAGAGTATAAGTTATTGATATTGAAAATTATTGCACACGTGATGATAATTGGTTGCTATACACCAAAGGTCGCAAAATATTCAGGTTGTGTCCAGTCCCAAAAGCCCAAACGCTTATCCCAGGTCACATTGTACCTTAGCTTTATCACCAAAAACAATGCTTGTAGCCAATATAATAACTAATGAAAGATTTATCAACTACAAAATAGAAGTGAGAGTTATTATATGATTAAAGCAGGCAAACATTTATACACAAATGAGTTAGTGTTTAGTTTTAAAAAGTGACAGAGTTGTAGTAATATGTCAGCTCTGAATGTCTTTTAGGGGTTGACCCTAGAGATCTTTGCTTCTGTTTCATAACTTCAGTGTTATGAGAGTCCAAACAACCAAAGAAAGATGAAACATTTTCATGTCAATTATTTTTATTTATTTTTTCTCAAATTCAAGATGATGGGACAAGCCCTTTTGCACTTAGCCTCTTCATGGGTGTGAAGGGGCAGCTAACAAAGTCTTTGTATTGTGATGTCCCTCATTTAGGTTCAGGAGCCTTCATGATGGCTGGGAGACAATCCCTCTTGTCTGGGTTCACAGTTTCAGAGCAAACATTTTCTACAGTCATAAATCAAAAGCTTAAATATTAACTTATAGCATGTGATAAAGATATTATAACTGAGATTATTGCATGCAACACCTTACAAACATTTCATAGAGTCTGAATACTAAATACATTGTTACAAGTTCAGTGCCCATCTGAACACCCAGATGAAACTGACTGGTTTCTGAAAATAAATTTGTCAGTGCACAGCTGAGACCTAAAGCCTTGGCAAGAATTTGTACCCAGTCTGCCAACATTTCAGCGACAGCATGAAAAATGCTGAGTGACATATTCTTGATGGACTTGAAGAGCATGTAGAGATTGGAAAGCCTTACCTGGTAACCATAGATGATATTAATGTGAAAAGAAACTTTGGAAAGAAAAAGAAAACTTAGTGTGAATGTTCAGACCTGATGTTGCAGTTTTCAGTCAAAATTCTTGAGATTACCAGGGTTGTCTAGGTGAAGAACTGCATGAAGGGGTGATGGTAACATTTTAAAATGATAGTGACTTGGAGTAAGAGCTACTCTTAACCAGGATTTAGATTTAGAACTAGAGCCAATTTTGGATTCTTTGAACCAAGTGGTATTTACTTGTATAGCCTTTTATGCATGTCTGGACATTCCTCAAAATCTGAGGAAGTGTTTATCTGTTCAAGAGTTGTTATTGAATCCCAAATCCCATTGGCTGGGGAACATCAGACTGCCTTGACCAAAGTCTTAGGAGGAATGCCTGCTTGTTCATAACAGCAGTTGAATCACGCACCAAGGAGGCTCTGTAGTTGATCATGTGTGCAGATTTTCTCCTGCGGCAAATTAGTATGGACTTACTGTCCACCTAAAGAAAACAGAACCAGGACATACCATATTGCATCTGGTACACAGTCTAACAAACCTACTGTACACCTCTTAATGGAATTCACATGTCCTGAGAAACATGTCAGGGAACATGGACTCCTTCTCTAGGCTGAGAATTAGTTTAGGATTAATCTATGCAGAGCTGCATCCCAACTTCAGACTGTGCCATGCAGCTGATGTCATCTTTATGAACAGTGTAGCATTCCATAGCTGTGAAACCTGGGTATGCTACTGCTGAAGAACTCAATAAGTTTTACATGTAACACTTCAATCAGTTGTTCATGTCACATTATCGGAAAATGCTATGAATTTGGAAGAACTGAAACATTGGAAATGAAACTACATTAAGGCTTTGTTAATTCAAGTACAAATCATAGAATCATAGAACACTAGAACTGAAAGGGACCTCGAGAGGTCATCGAGTCCAGTCACCTGCCCTCACGGCAGGATCAAGCACAGTCTAGATCATCCCAGATAGATATCTGTATAACCTGCTCGTAGATATCTCCAGAAATGGAGATTCTACTACCTCCGTAGGCAGTTTATTCCACCACCCTGAAGTAGGATATTTTGTTAGGGTTAAATAACAATAGAATATTTCAGTATGTGTTCTGTACAGTAATGATATAAAGATGGTATAAATGAACAGAGATAATTTTGAAGACAATTTGTAACAGCAGTGATCTAACGGTGCATGCTTGAAGAAGGCAGATCTCAACGTTGCAGTCAATATTGCAGCATGACATAGGCATATTTAACATAGCAGACTGTAAAGCTTACGCACTGCTTTGTAAAAAAAAGATTTATTAGTTCATGCAAAAGCTTTTAAAATGTACTATGCTAATTCTGTGTTCTCAAATTTGTATATGAATCAAAAGCACACTGTTTAGCCCATCTCTCAAGTCCCAACAGAGGTTCTTTGGTGTGAGTAAATGTACTTTTGTCTGGAGGGATCTTTGCAATGGGAGTTCTCTACAGTGAGGTCACAATAGAGAACCAGAACTTCAAATAGTGTAAATCAATGTAGCATCATTGAAGTCAATTAGCTGCACCTATTTATACTAGTTGAGGATATGATCCACCATGCTCCAACAGAAATGTATACAGCTACTTAGTTTTGTATTTTTAATTTTCTTTTAGAAGGCCAGCATATTTTTCCTCTTTTAAAAAACCCTCATAATGAGGAGAAAATGTTGAAAATGAATTAGCTACAGCTGAGCTATGAAATAAGTATAGTATTTTTTAAAACAAGACATAGGCATTATAATGAGATTTTTTTTGTTCCTACTACTACATGTAGATTTCAAAATACTTGGTGATTTTCCTCTTGTTTTTGTTTACTCTGAATAATCCTTTATAAATTCTTCCTTTGTTGATCTCTTTACGGATACCATCTCCACACCTTCTTGTCACTGAATTTTTGGGCCCAATCCTGCATTCTTCATTCAGGAAAAATTTTTGTTGAGTAAAGTATATTTAGCAATTATGTATCTAAACACCTATTAGAAAGACCACATTTTATAAAGCAAATAATAAAGGACCGGTGAGGTTTTTAAAAATTATGTACGAGCGGGTTAGACCAATATATAATCATTCTGATTAAATCTTATTTGCAATCTAGAAAGTGGTTTCTATTGTCATTATTTGTGTACCCTTATGCATACCTTTCTGCTTTCAGTATGAATATGACTATGAAGAAAATGGTGATCGAGTAATACTAGGGAAAGGTACTTATGGAATAGTTTATGCTGGACGGGATCTTAGCAATCAAGTCCGAATAGCCATCAAGGAAATTCCTGAAAGAGACAGCAGGTGAGTCTTAACATAATAATAAACCTGCATCACCAATGAAAAAAGCAGTAGGTTGCTTATAAGACTTTTCTCCTTCTAAAATGTATGTGTATATATAATAGATTGCAGTATAATATTCCAATACATGATAATTGAATTAGTTTATTTATAGCTTTAATCATTCTGTTTAGGGCAAGTTCAATGTCTTCCTCTTTTTCCAGTACTACCAAACCACACCAAAAGTATATGCTAATTTGATAAAATCTTTTATGAGGATCAGGATTTTTTTAGTTGTTTGAATAAAGAGTCAAACATTATTTCTTGTGGGAAGCTTTTCTTGTACTCCATTTTTTTGAACAGCCAACCAGTCATGCTGCATTTTGAATTTAGTGACAGAAAGTTTTCTAGGGACTTGGATGAGACCTGTAGACTCATTTTATTTAAACCAAGAATTAAAACTAGGTCTCCAAAGATGTTAATCCAATATATTTGCATGCATCTTCACCTGGTCCTCAACTTACTTCTTCTTGATAGATATTCTCAGCCACTGCACGAAGAGATAGCGCTGCATAAATATCTAAAGCACCGGAACATTGTCCAGTACCTTGGTTCTGTTTCTGAAGACGGGTACATTAAGATCTTTATGGAACAGGTCCCAGGAGGTTTGTATCATTCTGGGCTGGGATTTTTAAAGGCGCCTAAGGAATCCAACTCCCAGGAATAGTCAATAGAAGTGGGGCACTTAATTGCCTTAGGAGCTTCACTAAATCTCAGCATTTACATGTTGCTATGCTCTACCTGACTTTCCTGTTGAGAAGTTAATTGCAACTGTCATTCTTCTGTTTATAAACAAGTTTTCTGTGTGTAAACAATATATATGAAATGGTACAGTTGTCAAGATCCTATTAAATCCCTTTTTATAATAATTATACATTCACAAACTGTATTAAAAGAACATTAATAAAGTCTTGCACTCAGAAATTAAGAAATGCCAGACATCGAAAAAGTGATGCACTTTTGCAAAAGAGAGCATCCAGACTGCCTGGATGCTCTTTTGCAAGTAAGCAGATATTGCTATGGACAGAATGGCCACCAGGGCACCTGTGCTTTTTCCTGTTCCCTCTTATTGTGCAAAGAACTCCTCTTCCCTGTCCACACACGCCTCAAAAAAGTGTTCTTCCTTGTGGAATGAGGATTACCAATTTTTCAAAAACCCCTCTGATCTTTCGATTTACTTGAACGAAAACGTGCTTGAGGCATGGACGCGCTGCAAGTTTTTGCAGAAAAACAGCCATTTTTCCACAAAAAACTCTGTAGTGTAGACATAGCCTTAATGAACAGTTGTTCAGTATTTGTTTTATACTCACTATTAAATGCGTGGCTGCAGGCCTAATTTAATACACATTATTGCTCAGAAGAGAATTATTAATTTCATCTTGGGCTTTTCAGTGGTACTCATAACCATCTGGAGATATAAATGTAAATAAATTTGTTCTCACAATAAGGTAGTATGATTATACCCATATTACAGTTGAGAACCCACTGGCATAGAGTTATTAAGGTAAAAATTGTCAACTAATGCTGGCTGCCCAATTTGATACAAGTGGGATCTGATTTTTCAGAATGCTTTGCATTAGTTGGCATTTTATATATTCAAAGCGCAGCTCCTATTGACATCAGTTGCTACTATGAGTGCTTGGCATTTTGGAAAAACAGAATCTCAGGTATCAAATAGAGCACTTAAAAATGAGGAAAAACCCAGATAATGATCATTCATCAAAGTGTGAGTTAAATGTCTTGCCTAGCACCACACAAAGAACCCTGCAGCCCAGGCAGGGATAGAGTCCAGTTCTCTGAAGCATCATTCCACTACCTTAGCCACAAGACCATCCTTTCCTCTTTCTGCCATCTCCTGCCTCGTTAACTATACACCTTCCAAATTTTGAAATAAATGAGACATGATCCTATAGACCTATAGTTTCTTTGATTGTACATCCTTGATTTGCCCCCACAACAGGTCCAGTCTGTGCCCTATTTGAGGCAGGGATCTTGGGGCCAAATTATGTCCTCAGATAATTAAAGACTATTATAAATGCATAC
Source organism: Pelodiscus sinensis (assembly GCF_049634645.1). Lineage (NCBI taxonomy): Eukaryota > Metazoa > Chordata > Testudines > Trionychidae > Pelodiscus > Pelodiscus sinensis. Next base: position 208,865,932 of record NC_134711.1, read on the forward strand.
ACACAAGGGAGGCACCTTAATTCTGGCATTTCTTATCTTTTGTGTGCTTAATAATGCAGTTTTTAACATTTTCTTTCTGGGTGTGCTATTACTTAAACTTAAAAAACAGAAATTCCATCTCTGGTTTCATACTGATACCCCATTATTATGGTTGTAATCTTTACATCCATCACATAGTCCTCTGCTAATTGAGCTAACAGAGTAAGTGATAGGACTAGTAGGTTGTTATGTTCTCTGTGGACCAGCACTAATGGGGTGTGAGAGACACATTTTGTCTGAGCCTAGCATGGCCAAAAGAAGCTCAGAGTGACATCTGCAAGGGAAGTTCATCTCTCAGTCCTGGACTGGAGCATTCCCAGTGCATTTGTAATATTGTGGGATTTAAACCAATAGATTAACCAAATTCTTTACTGAGCATGCATGACTTGCCGTTTTTGTTTTCCAAAGACTTATAAATTGGTGTCAAATTTAGATTAGATTTTTCAGACAGGTGGCTAAAAGTACATGTCTGACACCTTTACCACCGCATGCCAAATTTAAAGTACCTGCTCCAAAAAAGTGGGGAAGGGGCACAATTGCTCTAAAAAAATTGCCAGAAATTTTAAACATGAGCAAAACAGCATAACTTCACCAACCTCCATTTTCTTAAAAGGCTGAACTGTTTTACTGATTTTTTTTTTATTCAGCTTGAAGCAGATACCCAGCATAGTAAATTCAGCCCGAATGGTTACAATTTAGCAAAAAGCTGTGAGCAATCAAAACCAGGGTCTTCTAATGGGAAGAGGGGTAGTGGAGTCAAAAGACCTAACTAGCTTCATGGCTGAACTTGAAAATTTACGGAGGGGTGGGTATGGTATGATGAGACTGCCTGCAATGGCACGTAGCTGATCTGTGACTGCTAGTGGCAAATAACTCCAAGGGATGCTGATGGGACAGTAGATCTGGAGAGCTCTGAGTTACTGCAGAGAATTCTTTCCCAGGTGTCTGGCTGATGGGTCTTGCCTTTGTGGTTGGGGATGGGAAAGAATTTGCCCTCGAGTCAGACTGGCAGGGATACAGGGTGGGAGTCGCCTTTCTCTGCAGCATGGAGCAAGTTCATTAGCAGGTTCAAACAAATGTAAATGGTGGATTCTCTGTAGCTTGATTTGAGGACTTCCATAATTCATACAGAGTTTATGGGTCTATTATAGGAGTAGGTGGGTGAGGTTCTCTGGCCTGTGATGTACAGGAGGTCAGACTACATGATATGATCTCAGTAACAGGCACTCTTTATAAGTGTGGGATTAGCCCGTCTCTTTCTTATAATTAATGCTTCATTTAATGCTTCATTTAAGTGGAGAGTACATATCAATATATTTTGAGGGTAAAAATCTTTGCTTGTAGTTCAGCAAAGCAGCTATTAAAAAGCAGGAAATTAAAAGTTAAACTTCCAAGACTCAGACTCAAGGATAATTCAGAGGGTATTTTAAAAATACATGAGAGGCATGAGATGATAATCGTGTCTCAATTGTTCTCTCTTTAGAGCCCCACTCAGAGGTGTCAACTACATGGGTGCTTCCCCTGTCCCCAGCGCCCTCCCAGCGCCTTCCTGCCCATTGGTGGGCCCTGTCAATCAGCTCCTCCCACCACCTCCCTCCCACCCCAGTCAAATGTTCAGTGGCATGCAGGAGGCAGTCAGGGAGAGGAGGAGTATGCTCCGGGGGTGGGGAGCACAGACAAATTGAGGACGAGGCAGAATGGAGTGAGAGTAGGAAGAGACATGGTGAGGTTTGGAGGAAGGACTGGAGTGGGGGATCTGAGGTGCAGTGAGGCCAAGCACTTTGGAGAAATGAGGAAGCTGGTGCCTGTCTCTCATTGTCTCCTGGCCATTCTAGGGTTACCAACTTTCTAATTGCAGAAAATCAAACATACTTATCCTGCCCTGAGCTCCTGCTCCCAGTTCACTCCATTCCCCCTCCTTCTGTTGCTTCTCTTCCCCCACCTTCACTTGCTCATTTTCATTGCCTTGGGGTAGGCTCTGGGATGGGTCTGAGGATGAGGAGTTTGGAATGTAGGGAGGCAGCTCTGGCTTGGAGTAGGGGTTTGGTTGCAGAATGGAGTGTGGGGTACAGGTTCTGGGAGGGATTTTGGCTGCAGGAGGGAGTTCCGAGTTGGGGTGTGGGAACGGGCTTCGGGTGCAGACTCCCAACAGCACGGACTTCAAGCAGCTTCCAGGAAGCAGCAACACGTTCCTCTAGCTCATAGGTGGAGAGGCAGCAAGAGTGCTCCACACAGCTCCTGTCTGCTTGCGATGCCCTCGCAGCTCCCATTGGCCAAGGTTCCCAACCAATGGGAGCTGTGGAACCAACACTCCAGGCATCACCTATGAGTGGGGACAGAGCATGTAGCTCCCCTGGCCACCCCTCTACGTAGGAGCCAGAAGGACACGTTGTTGTTTCCTGCGAGCTGTGTAAAGCCAGTCATGGAATCTGTCTGTCTGCCTTACTGGTGCTGCCGCCAACAGGACTTCTAATGGCCTGGTGAAAGCTGTGCTGTCTGGAACCACCAGGGTACCTTTTTGGCTGGACATTCCAGTTGGAAACTGGACCTCTGGCAACCATATTGCCAAGAGTGCCACCCTAACATTGGCACATGCTTGTGCTAAATTCATTCCAACATTTCCAACCACTTTCCTGCCCCTGGGTAGTACCAGTTGGTGTTGTTTACCTGATGCTTTATTCTGTTTATGCATTCCTCCTTCCGTATATGTTGTTATAGTACTTTCTGAACAGCTGTGGGAGAAAGGGTGTGGCTGAACGAACTCTTATATTTCCTCACCACCAGCTAGCCTTAAAGGGACAACTATTTAAATCATGTTTACACTGGTAAGTTACAGTGCAGCAAATCAGCTCCTAGGGCTGTAACTCACGAGGTGTCCACCCTGGCAAGGCATTTAGTGAGCACAAACCCCACAGTTGCTGTGCTCTAGAAAAACCATCTTGATAAGAGGTGCTGAGGTGTTGAGCTTTTTGCACTGGGGCTACAGTGCTGGGATGCCAGTATAAACACTTCAGTTGCTTTCTGCAGAGTAACAGGCCTCCGGAAGTGTCCCATAATCCCTCAAGTGGCCACTCTGGTCATTTTTTTTAAAACTGTTGTCTGCCCTGGAGACGTGCATATCCCCTTTCAAAGCTCAGTTGCTAACAGGCTGCATGCTGTCTGGGACACAGAGCAAACCATTCAGGTGAAATGCTCATGCTGTTCAACACAGAGGCAGGCATGTGCGTGTGTGAGAGAGAGGTTACTGTGCAGAAAGCTTGGGAAGGAGGTCGGGGGGGGGGGGGTGATGTCGGTGTTTCCCTCTCCTCCTGCCCCAGGATTGATTGCTTCTGCCTGAATTTACAAGTCAGCATGCTGACGCCTGCACTGTCCCACCATACACTCCTTCCTCCCCGCCCCCCGTCACACATTTTCCCTCCCTCCCCCTGCACTTTAGATGAAAAGCAGCCGTGAATGTAATTCAGTGGGGCTGGGAATCAATGGAATTTGGAAACCTGCATCATGTGACATTACCTGCCCCATGCAGCATTATAAACACTTCCCAGAGCACCCTGTGGCAAGTTGAACTGTGGGGTAGCTACCACAATGCACTGCTCTCTGCACTGTTGCAAGAGCTACTAATGTGGGTGCGCTCCACCATCACAAGGAGTACAGTGTGAACATGCAACAACAATTTAATTCCAGTGCTTCAATAAAACAGGCATAACTTGCTGCATAGAAACTTGCCAGTGTAAATAAGGCCTACAGTTTAGTTCTGTCAGGAAACTTCCAGCTTAGAAAGCTATAGGCATGGACTGAAATCTCCCTCAACTAAGTTTTCTAGAACTTAAATAGACCCCATTGTAAATTCTGTGCCTACTTGTCATAAGCAGAAAATGTTGCAGGAAATGCTTCTGTGTGGGCAGTGAACCTGCCCTGTTTAAGGAGATTAAATCTGGTTCACCGTCTCCACAAAGTAGGAAAAATAACAGTAACCCATCTTCCAATCTGTGTGCATGATGTCTCCAGTCTCTAGTTTCTTTCTGGAACATTCTTTCCTCTACCTCCAGCTATTCCTGGCAGTCATATCCATATTAACAAATTGAAGGGGAAAAGCTTTTAGATTGCTTAGCTGTCAGAAGAGATTACCTTCTCTTAACATAGCTATAGTTTGCTTTATTTAATGTGACATACAATGACATTCGCCCAAGTCCATGCTGCTTTTCATTAAGTGCCTATTGAATGTGGCTGACCCTAACGTGCACACCTATGATTCTAAAGAGGAGTAAAATTAATCCAGTGCTTGTGTGCAGCTTCCTCACATCATGGCTTAAAACCTGAGTTATGCATTAGATGCTTCCCACCCTCTCATTCAAATAGATGGTGGAAACAAGTAGGGAATGAATAGAGCCTTTGCTCTGCCATTCCTCTGATGTGGCAGCCAGTGGAGCTGAGCTGACAGAGGAGGAAAATACCTGCATTCAGTCAAAGGCTTCAATAAATCACTTCTGGCCTGAAGGAAGTGGGCTCATCCTGGGGTTGCACCCCACCACTGTGCTCAGGACATTGACCTGAAGTTCAGTCTAGCTCTAAATTTATTATTAGTAACCTTCAAAAGTTGACTTTGTAACACTGCAATCTTGACATGTTTTCCTCTTTATCTAACCCAGGAAGTCTCTCTGCTCTTCTAAGATCAAAATGGGGCCCAATGAAAGAACCTACAATAAAATTTTACACCAAGCAGATTCTGGAAGGCCTTAAATATCTCCATGAAAACCTGATTGTACACAGAGACATAAAGGTGAATTTCTCCAAGTGTTGTATTTTGTACAGTAGTGATAAGGGGATTAATTTCAGCACCTCTTGCAAGATTGTTACATTGATTATAAACAGTCGTACTTTTAGCGGGAAGGAGCCTTTTAAAAAAAACAAAACAAAACAGCACTGCCCATGGAAGTTTCCTTTGTAAAAAGTGTTTGTATCGTTCTTGCTGGAATCTTGTTGCCAGTGTGTTGGAATATATTCCAACAATCTGTCTCTTTCTTTTCTCCAGGGAGATAATGTTCTGGTGAACACCTATAGTGGGGTAGTAAAAATTTCTGATTTTGGCACTTCCAAGCGGCTCGCAGGGATCAATCCATGTACTGAGACATTTGCAGGTAAGAGGGATTGAACACATTTCTTAAGTCTCCCCTTTGGTGATGGTGGTTCGATGCTCTAGTTAGCATTCTTATTTAGGGTTCAGTTTTGAATTCCTCACAGACCCAAAGTTCCTGGGGAAGCCACCGAGAGCTTTGGGTCTGCAAAGAAAGAATCAGACAGCTTCTGCTTTGAAGAAAACAGAAAGTAAGTTGGTGCAGGTTACATGTAAGGATTGGCTTTTTTCTTTTTCTAAGAATCCTATTTGAACCTTCTAATTTAAAACCCAGACCAAAAATGTCTTTGGAAAGTTTTATTGCAAAATCTTGAACTCCTGTACCTCACAAAATACCACAGACTGGAACATAAGGTTTGGTGATAGCTTAATTTTGGCTGACAAAGCTTTCAAAACTTTATTGTGGTTGGATCATCAATAAGATGTTTTCCCTATAGTCAATTAGCATGCTGTGTGTTTAAATCATAAATTAGGGTTGTGCCAATAACCAATACTTGAAATGTAAGCTGCAGTTGAACCTACATATTTTATGTATGTCGTCCTTTGTAAGAAAGCTGGAGGAATTACATAATTGCTGCCAGAGTGTGATGATGGAAAAACTTTTTTTTATCACTCTGAATACACCCTTGAGAAGCTAGAAACCGTCTTTTGTCTCCCTACCCTGTATGGCCAATCACCATGTCTATATAACTTTTTCCAAACTTGAAAATATTGCTGCTGTTCTGCCAGTAGATAACCTGTACTGTGATTTTTAGGAAACAGATGATAGCTCTAGGGATGTGAAAATATATTATCCTTCCAGTTTTTTGCTCTTCTGACAGAGCAAAGAATTGAGTAATTACATAAGCATATTTTCCTTTTCCTGTCTATAGCTTCATTGTTACACAGCAAGTTTTCCTTCCCCCTTGACTTTGCAAGCTTTTATTTCCTTTATTGTGTAAGAGTTCTTCTTGATTTTATGCAAATAAGTATCTGGCTAAAAACAACCAGCCTTGTATTTTCAAACAATGTGATCTCTTTTTTTACAGACCATGACAAACAATGGGTCAGTCAGTTGGTCTGTTTTGTAATTAACTTCTCATACTAAAGTATTCAACATAAAGACTCATGTTTCATTTATTTGATATTAAAACATAGTTTAGGGAACTATACATTCATGAATTACCAAATGAATAAGAAGGAATTTTAACTAAAATTTACTAGTTTTAGATAAATATTTCCATCGATTTAATGTTTTTCATTAAAGACCAGTACTGTTTCATGTAAATATTGAAGTACTTGAAAGAAAAGTTGTAATCACTTTAGATATTACAGTTGTATTCAGTATCTTTGTGGACTGTATGGCATTAAGTTTATGAATGGCCTATGTATCACTGGCTTCAGGGAGTAGCCAAGTTAGTCTGTACAGGATAAACTTAAAAAACAACAAATGGTCTGGTAGCACTTTATAGACTAACAAAACATGTAAATGGTACCATGAGCTTTTGTGGGCCAGAGACTGTATAAAACTCTGGGGAAAGAGTTACCATAGCTCCTAGAGGAGCCAAAACAGTGAAGGGTGATTAAAGTAATCACTTAGGTTGTAAACACTCCCAGCGAGGCTGACATATATTGACTCAGAATGAGTTTTCCAGATGTCAACAGACTAAGAAAAGCCTTTTGATATAAAAAAGGCTGAGCTGTCTTTATATATATTCAGCAAATGGACAGGACCATCTCCCCAACCCTTGTGAAAGTCCTGGAATGATTTTGACTTACTAGGGTCCGTTAAGACTGAGGGTTGATCACTAGTGAGTTTTAACATGTGTTAAGGAACTTTGTTGAGTTTTATCTATTTTCTCTGTAATGCTTTTACCTTAAGGATAAATTTATTTTGCTTTTATAGGCCAGGAATGAATAACTTATAGACATTGTTGTAATCCCTGGAGAAAAGTAATTGACAGGTGCTGGACCTTAGTCAGACGTGCTGAGGAAATCCCAATGGAGTTCAGAGGGACTGCAAGCCTAACCCAGTGGTCTCAATGGAGAGAAATCTGGCTCTGTGCCCAAGAAAGGTGATAGCTAGAAGTGTGAAACCTTAAAAATTGATAAATTAAATAGTAATAAATCACCAGGACCAGACAGTATTCACCCAAGAATTCTGATGGATCTCAAATATGAACTTGCAAGAACTAAAAACTGTGGAATGTAACCTATCACTTAAATCAGCTTCTGTACCAGATGACTGAGAGATAGTTAATACAATGCCAATTTTTAAAAAAAGGATCCAGAAGCAATTACAGGCTGGTAACTTCAGTAGCAGGAAAATTACTTGAAACTTCCATAAAGAACAGAGTTATCAGAAACTTCAATGAACACAGTGTGTTGGGGGAAGATTCAACACAGCTTTTGTAAAGAAAAATCATGCTTCACTGATCTATTAGAATTCTTAATGAGAGTGAGCAAACATGGACAACAGTGATCCGGTGAATATAGTGGAGCCTCAGCAAAGTCTCTTAAGTAAAGTAAACTATCATGGGATAAGAGGGAAGGCCTTCTCATGGATCAGTAACTAGTTAAAAAGCAAGAAACCAAAGGTAGGAATAAATAGTCATTTTTCACAATGAAGAGAAGTAAATGGTGGTGTTCCAGAGGAATTGTATGGGGACTATGCTATTCAATATATTCATAAATGATTTGGAGAAAGGGAAAACAGTAAGGTGGCAAAATTTGCAGAGGATACAAAATAACTCACTTAAGTCCAAAGCGAACTGCAAAGTTATGAAGGGATGGCAGCCAAATAGCAGATGAAATTCAATGTTAAATGCAGAGTAAGGCACACTGGAAAACATAATCCTTGTTTAGAGCTTCAGTTCATAGCAAATATCCTCCAGAAGTGAGAAGCAGGATTGAAGACAGAATTGAGGCTCTCCGAGGGCTTTTTATATCCTCAACCATATGAAGGGAATGCCATTGTGTTTGCTGTGGAAAACTACAGCTACAAGATGGAGTTTCACATGAGCAAGTCACCTGTTAATGTATGACTCGGTTCTTTACAGGTAGAAGCCATTGCTCCCAGACAGTCTGAACAGTTACAGGGAAGCTCATCAGATGTGGATTGGCACCTCCCAAGACCCATTGTCAGTCAAGTACTTCTACTTATCTTGAATAGTTGAGATGCTGGCCAAACCTCTTGTTAGTGTCGTCCTGAAATACAAATATAGAGCCAGTACTCGTAACTTCACATACAAAAATGATACACACATATGAAGGGCATAAACATTAACATATGTAACATAACACATATGAATGGCATAAACATAATCAGATGCTTTTTAAAGGCACTTCACCTGCCCCACTTACATGATTTGTTGCAAACATATAGTAGTAGTTGCAAAAGTAATCTACATGTTCATATCACAATCCAAAAACATCACACTCCCAATGCAAAATTGATGCAGGAAAAGTGCAACAAATACCACTTGCTGCATCCCAGGGACTCCCGTTCTTGGTTCTGTAGTTCTGTCTGTTCTAATTCAATATTAGAAATATCAGTGTATAACTGGAATGGTTTATGAAAACCATGTTTGTCTAAAACAGGCTTCATTGTAAGGTTCACTATGGAAACAACAATATCATCGAATCCTTTTACATCCTCATTTTGTTTCCTGTTGTGGAGTCTCCAACCATCTCAACATGTTCATTTTACTCATTTCGTTTCTTGTGGCTGGCCAAGATAATGCTTCATTATGTTAGATCAAATTATAGTTTTATACACTCTACCTTTCATTAGCATCTTTTTGTCAGGAGAACTGGAATCTGCTTCCACCATTTGTATCCACCCAACTTAGGTACAATACTAGTCTTCACTTCGGGGCCACCCACTGTCAGCAACCATTGATCCTAGGAATTTAAATACTTCTGTCATTTATAGGCTTGGTCTTACCAGTATTTTCTTTATATGCAGTCTATCCAAAACTATGTTTTCCCTGTTAAAAGTTGGCTTGCAAGGGCTCACCTTCTTCCAAGGTGGCACCCTACATGTCTTCTCACTCACTGCATTTATGACAATCACAAATAATGTTCAGTGCTGATCCATGGTGCAGGCCAATGCTAATTCGAAGTTCTTGACTGTATCCCCATTTAATTTTGACTGTGATAGACACTCCATCATATATTTTCTTGATTAAAGTAATGTATTCTTCTGTCACATCTTTCCATTGCAAACTCCACCAATCTAGTTCTCTTGGAACATTACTCTAAGCCCTCTCTGGTCCATAAAGACTGTTAATTAGTTGCCATCTCTCTTTTCAATGCTTTTCTTTCCCAGCACAAGTCCATATTGAGCATTCCAAATTTCAGCCATTTCACACACAAGCTTTTCATTAATCCTTTCCTATAATTTTCATTAATCCTTTCCTATAACTTTCATGGTGATCTATCTCTGATTAGTATTAAAAAAGCAATAGATTTGAGACTGGTGTTCTTCACTGGTGTAAGTTAACTGATAGCTTTCCCTCTGCTGAAAGTGTGTGTTTGTGATCATCAAACCCAATACCAGAGAAGTCTATAGGAACCCCTTCAGAGTTTCTGGTTTCAATGTCATGCCCTCCATGGACTCCTTCATGTCCAGTCTTCTCATTTCCAGTGCGTGTATATAAATCTGTTCCCATACTGATCTTCTTGTTGGGTAGCATGTTTTCAGTAAAGCATAACTTCTCAAAAAACGTTTTATCTTTGATCCTCTCCTAACTGTTGGTGCATACCAACTTACTATCCAGATAGTTATCTCTTCCAGACACTCTTTCTGACTCACCAGTCAATCCAACATTCTGGTAACCTCAGTCACAGGCCTCTGCTTGGTTTCATCAAGAATAACTCCAATAGGAGATTGAACTCCCTAGGTAGTAGATTTTGTGATTCCTCACTACTTTCTGTAGCTTCTCTGTTTGGTCTTTTGCACACCTTTTGCACACCTCGCGGTCCTGCCGCCCGTCTACTCTGGCTAGGAAGAGGAAGCTTGAAGTGGGTGTTTTTTTTTTTTTTTTTTTTTTAACTTCTCATAGAGGAGCTGTCTGCTGAGGCTTGTCAGCCTTAGCAGACAGCTCACCTAGGAGAACGAATACTCCCATTTCAAGCCCAAGTCCTGGCTCAACCAGACTTATGTAAGGCTCAACCAGACTTTAGTTGTCATCACGGGGTCTCACACCTTGCTGAGAGATGTCACCAGTTTGTCTGTGACTGCTTACTGACTATTTGCAGCTGTCCTGCATACCTGCAGGATGTTCCCCTATCTGCCATCTAGGTGTGCATGTGGAGGGAGTTGGCCATTCCTACACAAGGAAGTAATTCATTTGCAGAAATATTCTGAAATCTGTGTTGACTTGCGAACAGTGTGAAAATGATAAGCTGTCACTTTAAATCGTAAAGGGTTTCCTGATTCTATTTGCAGGCTAGGATCATGCATAATGGGTCAGTATCTATATAGCAAGCCTAGAGCCAGGTGGGGGTGAATCCTGCCCTTCTGTCTTATGGAGCAGCCTGTTTTCTCTCTCTCTGTTTTTGGTTTTTGTGTATTAAGGTTCTAGATTTTTAAGTAAAAAGTGTTACTTTTGTTATTCTCTAACTTTTCCATTTGTAAGCTGTCAACATAACAAAATCCTTATTGCTACTTTCCTTTTAATTGCCCAGCCAATAGCACAACTTGGAACAGTGGCATTGAGGTATTTGTTTCTAGTGGTCTTATGAAAATATTATGTTTTAGATAATGTATGTTGTTTTTCACCTATAAACAAGCTGATCTTTTTGTTAAGTGTACCATCCTGGAATATATATTTTTTTACAAAGTGCTCTGAGATGGGCAACTATTTGAGCATGGTATAATAAGTTGCTAATGTCTGTTCTTTAAAAATGTATTGTTGTTATATTATTTTGTAAACCTATTAATAAATTAATGTTGGATTAGTTAATTAACATTCCAGGCAGAGCCTTATTCACTTTTGTTATTAGCATCTCTTCTGCCTCAGAGGAAATTGTATAATACATGTTATTCTTTCATTAGAGTTCATAAATTTCTTCATAATGTTTTGTACATGTAATATAACAAGTCTGTTAAATCTGTTTCTTGCTCAATAACTTTTGATGATTTTAAAATTACTAAGATCCCCTCACTAGGTTCTGCTTCCTCAATTTATTTCTGCTTGGACTGCCTACTATACTTGTGAAGTTAGGGGAGGTTACTTTTTGAACTTCTTTTTCCTTGAAGTAATGAGAATGGGCTTATACTCTGTTACAGAGCTGGGAACTGAAAATGACATTTTTTCCATAATGGCAAAAAAATGCCACCCTAAAAAAAAATCTTTATTTTGTATCGGATAATAGAAAATGTCTTTAAAGTGTATGAAACCTACCAGTAAATATAGTGTGTCAAACACACATTGCATCCTATCCCAGACCCGCCCTTTGGAGGGAACCCAGTCCATTATGATTTGATCCAGCTGATGAATCCCATGTGCTTCTAAGTGCCCTGGGTGGTAATAGTGACTAGTCACTGTTTCTAACAATGGGGGTCTCTCACACTCTGAAGTGCAGAACCTGTGTCTGGCCTTCCTTGGGCCTCAGGACACTTAAGTTAGTTGCATAGACCATGAAACCAGCATCACTGGCCTCTCAAGAGCTCAGTTGCTTAGACATGTTTCCCGAGAATTCACCCAGCTGTGGGGGCTCTGATTTCTTTGAGAGCAATGTCCCTGTGGGTGCTCCACAGCAGGTGTCAGTGCGTCCCAGCGCCGCAGACCAGATTCCTGATAGCAGTGCATGGGGGGGGCCGCGCTTGCGCAACAGGGAAGGCAGACGGGCACTGGTTGATGCGACCGTGCTCTTACTGTCCTCGGCTTAGCAGGGCTCTTCACTCTTCATTAATCCTTGTAGATAAGTAGTTGAATATTGTTATCTCTTCTTCCTTTACTTCATGCCTTATCCAAGTTCATCTCCCTTAAAAAAAGAAATCCCTCCTTTTTTCTCCAAGTTACAATTCCCGCTGTTTGCTCTTCACTCTATTGATAATGCTGGGGTCACCAGGCTTCAAACATTGGTCAGCCTGCAATGAGGCTATGCCTGTCTCTGATGGACATTGTATGTGTGTCGAATGCCTTGGCGAGTCCCATATTCAACAGGACTGACAACACTGTGCTAAACTCAAGGTGCGAACATGCAGAGACAGGGACCTCTGCCTGAAAATTATTACCATAAAATCGCGAGTATAATGCACACTTTTTTTCCAACTTTTTTGGGGTCAGGGTCAGGGTGCACATTATATATAGGTGTTATTTTTAAAGTTTTATTTTGGCAGCACCCTGACTCACTGCCTTCCCAGTGCTCCTTCAGGCTGTACCCGGAAACTTTCCCGCTGCAGCGCGGCACGGGGATTGCTGCTCCATCAGGCTCCCGGACAAGGCGAGGAGCTGGCAGCACCACCACCAGGCTGCAGCACCCTGGCTCACTGCCTGCCCGTTGCTCCTTCAGGCTGAGCCCAGGGGTTCCCGCGGCAGGCACGGGCTAGGCGAGCACCAGGGAGGGAAGAGGCTGTGCAGCCCAAACCTCCCGGGTGAGTCTGCAGGTGGGAGCGGCGCGTCCCCTCCCTCCCACTCTCCTGCAGCCCATGGCTGCCTCCTTGAAGCAAGTGAGGCTGGGGTTGGTGCTGGCGGGTCAGCTTCTGCCCACAGGTGGCTGTCCTGCAGCCAGAAGTTTTGGGGGTGCTAAGCTCGATGGCTTCAAACCCCGGGGCACATTATACATAGGAGTTCAGATTTTTTCATTATGCTAAGATTCCAAAGTCAGGGTGCGCATTATATTTGTGATTTTACAGTGTGTTAGAAAAAGGCGCAACATTCCACCTTGGATCCTGGCATGCGGATTCCTGATAAGGGGATACCCAAAAAAGGGAAAATGTCACCAAAGAAATGTGCTTCTTTGTTTCCTCGCAAGCCATAGTTGCCTAAGTGGCGTGCAACAAAAAAATTGGTACCGACAGACCATCTTGTCTCAGCACTTACGATGCCCTGAGCATTTCTGGTACTGATAGGGTTCTCTCCAGACACGGTGCCCACATTGAGGATACAGGCCCTTGCAGGCCTGCCTCTCATCCTTCGGCATCCACTGCTGCGCCAAGTAATCAAACAACTGAATCCCTGGCACTGAGGATTACTGGCATGGCAAGGCACGGCAACAGCCAGTGGCACAGCCAATTGGCACCATTCCGTCAACTAACGGTGCCGCAGCTACCTCAGTGCCACAATCTCCATCGGTTCCGACTACAACTGCACTAGCTCCAGTACCATTTACGGTACCAACGGCCCTGGCACCGTCCACTCCAGCACCTGGGTACTTACATCACAGAAACCTTACAGTGTTGTCTATGTTTAATTCTCCATTTCTTGGTACTAATACATCACCTCCGTCAGTGGCACCAAAACATCTCTCATTGCCTATGCTTTTATCCAGTGATTATGGCAATGAAGGCAATTTTTTATTCTCACCCCCAAGTTATTGCCTGATACCAAAATGTCTGCTCCATCAACTCATCCCAGTTTCAAGCACCCCATTACTTCCAGTGTGCCCCCTTTGGGCTCACACCCATGGATGCCATCGCTTATGCCTTATGCTGCACAATGGCAATATTGGAGCGTATGGGTTCATGACCACAAAAAGAGACATTCAAAAAAGAAACCTACACAGCCTGCATACTCTCCTCTGCCACAAACCCTGTCGCCGCAGACAAAGTATCAGGAAACCGCACATCCACAATCTCATGAGTCGGGCCGTGATATGTCTGCAGATACAAACTCATCCTCCTCTCCCAATGAGGCAATCATGGCACCACCCTTAACCACAGCTGGAGACTTTACAGCTTCCCAGGACCTCTTTAAGAGGGTTGCAGTGGAACTCAATATTGCCACGGAGGAAATGCAGGAGACACAGTATGAACTCACCAATATCCTCCAAGCAATGCTGTCATCCAAGATTGCTCTGCATATTAATCCAGCTATTATAGAGCCTGCCTTGTGGCACACCCCTGCAACTATCCCCCCAACTCTTAAGAGGGAGGATAGGAAATATTACGTCCCCTCAAAGGAGTCAGAATTCTTCTTCACCCACCCATCCCCAAACTCTCTTGTGGTGGATGCTGCCCATCAAAGGAACAAGCAGCATCAGCCTCATTCTGTCCCAGCTGATAAAGATAGCAAAAGGCTGGATTTGTTTGGCAGGAGAGTCGACACCTCATCCATGTTGCAGTTCAGAATTGACAATTACGCTGCATTCCTCAGTAAATACGATTTTAACAACTACTCAAAATTCAACACTTTTATTGGGGATATACAAGAAACAACAATTCAGGGTGGTCATTGTGAAAGGACACGCAATTTTGAGAACAGCTCTACCTCTCAATGCTGCAGATACTGCCACTAGATCAATATTGACTGCAGTTGTTATGAGACGGACCTCTTGGTTTAACTCTTCTGTATTTCCACATGAAATTCAGGCAACTGTGGCAGATCTACCATTCAAGGCTAAGAAGTTCTGTTCAACCAAGACCGTCATGGTCCTTCATTCCATGAAAGATTCCCGGGCAACACTACGCTCTCTCAGCATCCAGACACTTGCAATCAGGAGGAGGCAGTATCGACGCCAACCATATCCAAGACCAAGGTATTCAACCTACACCTATCAATGCCAGAGACAGGACCAACAGCCGCAACAACAACGTGGTCATGACAGGCAACAGCATAGATGCAACCAGAGCAGCGCTACCAATTAGCTGCCCCAATTGAATAAGCAAATTTGATCCATCGGTTGAGAGACCGAAAATGATTCTGTCCACTCCACAGTTGCCAATTAACAATCAACCATTCACCCATCACCTTCTGCCAACTGACAGAACATAACATCTTACATAACTTCTATAAACAGTCCTATCAGGATACAAAATGCCTTTTCTCTCCATCCCTCCCTCCCATCCTCCTATCCCGTCACTCTTCAGGGACCACTCTCATGAGACCATCCTACAATAGGAAGTCGAGCACCTCCTCCAATTGGGCGCCATAGAAGTAGTCCCACAGGAATACCGCAGGAGTGGTTTTTACTCACATTATTTTCTCACACAAAAGAAGACCAGGGGATGGCATCTAATTTTGGATCTGAGAGCCCTTAAGAAATTTGTAAAGAGGCAAAAATTCAAGATGGTAATGTTGACTACCGTTACCCTTTCTCTGGAACTGGACTATTGGTTTTCATGTCTCGACTTACAGGATGCCTATTTTCATGTTACTATTCATCCTGCTCATTGATGGTTTCTCCGTTTCATCTTAGGTACACAACACTACCAATATACAGTCCTCCGCTTTGGACTCTCCACAGTGCCGAGAGTTTTGTCCAAGATATTGGCAGTGGTTATGGCCCATCTCAGGAAACAGGACATTATTATCTATTCTGAAATAGTGTTGAAGTGTAGATGTACCCTCAAAAAGAACCTGTAAACTCATTTGCTACTCTCTGTGGCCCTTTTTTTCCACATATCTTTCTAATTCATTGTTTGTAGAGTTGGAGGTAGGGTTAGCTTATCTACGTCAAGCGAGAGCTTTCACGTTGTGCAGTAAAAATATTTTCTCCCAACTAAGACATGGGAAAATACAATCTTATGAGTTAGTGTTGGTGGTAGAGTTTCAATTAGAGGGACAGTCTTTCAGTAATATAAGGTACATTTGAAATTACAGACACTACATTTGAAGAAGGGATTAAATGATGATGTTGTATCTGTTTGATAGATAAGAAAAGCAAATATATAACTTGTGTGCTCTTCATTTTTTGTCTTGATTCAGGCACTTTGCAGTATATGGCTCCAGAGATTATAGATAAGGGGCCTCGAGGATATGGTGCACCAGCTGATATCTGGTCACTGGGTTGCACTATCATTGAAATGGCAACAGGAAAACCTCCATTTCATGAGTTGGGGGAGCCGCAAGCAGCTATGTTTAAAGTAAGAATAAATTTTATTTGCTGGATAGCTTGTGAAACTTGACATAGTACCCGTTAATTAAATTTTGATATAGTTAATATTTACAAGTTAAATATTTTGAGCAATTTAATCTGCACTGGCAATGTAATTACCTCTTGTTGGAGAAGTTATTCTGCACAGGGTCAGGGTCCAAACTGGGATCTCATTATGCATGTGAATGCTTCAAGATGCAACACTCAGCAAAGTGCCATTTCCAAAGGGCAGGAAAGTGCTGCAAAATTAGGATTTCTGAAAATTGCTGTTCCTGACCACACCTCTCACTCCCTGTGTTCCTCCAGTCCTCTCAGCACCTTCCTTTTCTACTCTTCTCCTTACGCCTTCTTTCTTGGCACTTCAGAGAGCCCCCCAGTTGTTATCTGACAAATGTCCTCTCTGCTGCCTTAAAAGCTTCCCTGCCAGAAAATCTGTTTATCTTTTCTTTCCAATGCTCCCATCCTGTCAGATGCCAAGAGTCACCTGGGAGACACTGAGCACTTTCAGCTCCCAATAGTTTCCATGGGGGTTGAGGGCACACTACCCTTTATTCCCTTAGGTTGCATGGTCTTTGGACAGGGATGTGTCTTGCACCATTTGGTAATGTGATGTATACATTGGCAGTGCTATGTGACTGGTCAGCAATAAAAAATAAAAAAGGCCTTTTAACTAACTACTAAAATAATCTTATTTTTATAACATCAGATTTATTTTGTTCACTTTATGTTCTGAGTACCAGTTGTGGCACTTGACAAGATGTGTATGATCTAATGATAATGATATGGAAATGCAAAGTCAGGAATCTCTTCCTGACTCTGCCACGGGCTTCCTTTGTGTCCTCTAACAAAACATTTAACATCTCACTAGGCACAGTTTCCCTATCTGTGTAATAAGAAAAATATCATCCCCCTAACCAGGTGTAGCACATTTTAATTCATTAATACTTGTAAACTGCTTTGTGATCTTCTAGTAAAAGTCACTGTGTAATTGGTATTATAATAATAGCAAAAACTGTCATAATAAAATCAAATATCAACCATTAAACACAGTAAATTAGGCTCCAATCAGCAAAGCACTTAAACACATGTATTATTTTAAGCACAAGTAGTCCCATTTAACTCAAAAGGAAAGGAAATGGAAGAGGGAGGAATTTATAATGGTCTTTTAGTTATGTAGTCTGGCTTACTACATTTTCAGATCCATGAAAAGCAAAAGTGATTTCCATGTCACGGTCTATGTCAATTGTGGTTTGTTTCTGTCAGCAGACACCTTTTCTAGTGTCTGGCTCTTTGTAAAACTGATCTTCTCTTCATGAGAAGTGTGATATATCTTTTCTTTAAGATATGCTTCTGAGCCATTATTAAAATATTGGTCAAAATTCTGGATTCCCTGTCAGAGTTCTCGATGCCCTGGTGGGCTGTGCACAAGTTCACAGAATGACTAGTGTGGGAGATAAGCAGGGCCTTGCATATTCCCTGCTTTTGCAATTATGGCATTTCCGCTGAATTCTCTTTTGCCACAAAATTGTATTCCTGAACCATGTCTAATTTTTAATGTTTAAATTAATGTTTAATGTTCCTTAATTTTTTTAAAGTTGTGTTTCTTGCCTTTCTGCTTGTGATGACAACCTTGGAAAAATGCAGTGAGTAAAATAATAGGCTGTTTGAGTTGGCCAAGAATCTGAAACACTTAAGGGTGTGTCTACACTGCACCCGTAGCTCAAAATAAGTAACGCAATTTGAACTACACAAATTGGGTAGCTTATTTCAAGTCAATTTCAAAATAGCTTAAATAATCTTCTATTCTGAAACATCCCTTACTCCTCGTGGAATGAGGTTTACTGGGATGTTGGAATAGCAAGCCCATTATATTCTGAAATAACAGGCTTCCTGTTAAGATGCGGGATAGCTATTTTGGGATACCTCATTTCATGAGGAGTAAGGGAAATCAGAGGAAGGGTGCTCTTCTACAGGCTTCCTGCTGAGTACTCAGCGCCAAAAGCCGAAATATGCTATTTCAACTTAAGCTATGCAATTGACATAGCTGAAGTTGTTGTGTAGCTTATTTTGGCTTTAGTCCTGCTGTGTAGATGTGCTCTAACTGTGAGAGGTGTAAACTGTCTCTTTCATCTCACTCGGGATTCTGTGTACATCATGGAATTTGGCATTTTTCAAAGAATGTCACATAATTTAGCATTTTAATAATTAATTGTGATGTTTTATTGCAGCTGCACATATAGTGTTTTTGGTTTTCTGTCTCCTTCCATACTGGAACCTGCCTGCATCTATGTCTTGCTTGGCACTTTTCCCGAAAGGGGAACAAGCCAATTGGATTATGGTGCATATTCTCCTTGCTGTTCTATAGAACCAATCAGGAAAGGAGCCAGACTCCAATTTGCATCCAGGAAGCTGGCAGTGAAGGCTGGGTAGATAGGCGGCCTAGGTGGAAAAAAAGCCTGTGAATTTGCTGCTTGGAATCTTGTACTGCACAGGAAATGTCAGGTCTGGTTTGAAAGGCGGCATACCTTTGGATGTGCATGGAAACATAGCTTGGAAGTAGTTAACGCATTGGCATTTTATATATACTCTACACTACAATTCAAATACAGGCTCTATTGTTCAGCATTTTGGCTTCAGCATGCATTACAAGCAGGCTTTACTGGATCTCACAAAGCTAAATTCCAATGGTAAATTTATAAAAATGCCACAGTGTGTTAATACAGTTAGCCAATGTGAATGTTTAGACAATTCTCTATTTCAGCAAGCTGCTGTCACTTGTTTAACCACTTAGCTATCATCTGCCTTGTGGCTAGCATAATTTTCAGGCTCATTTTGCATGTTTTCCAGTCTATTTTACATAAATATGTCAAGGCTGAAAAGAATAACTTTGCCAGATTTGTACTGCATGTGCAGAATGTACGGTACAACTGTGTCCTAAAGGATACACCTACTCTACCAAGAACCCCACTCTCCCCCACAGCAAGTAGTCTCAGAACTCCAGTCAGCTATGCCAGTTTCCTGCTCTGGGGCTAAAAATAATGTGGATATTCAGACTCAGGCTGGTCCCTGTCTTCTGAACTGGGACAGGGGTTAGTGCTCAAGGTCAGGGTCCAGCCCTCACCTGAATGTTCACACTGCTGTGGGTTGCTTGGTTTGTGGTGTTTCATGTTTGTGTGCATTGTAGACATACTCAAAAATAGTTATGTACAGTCTGCCCTGGGATTAAAAAATCAGTAGCTCAAGCTGATGCATGCAGAGGGACCAGGTTACTATAGAGCAGTGTTTCTTAAACTGTGTTCTGTGGAACACTGGTGTTCCGTGAACAACTCGCAGGTTTTGTTACTTCTTTGTTTTTGTCTTTTTTGGTTTGACAACAATTTTTTTTTTGAGGAAACTTTTTGTAGGTGTTCCGGATTAAAAAATATTATTGTTTGGTGTTCCGTGGCCTCAAAAAGTTTAAGAAACGCTGCTATAGAGTAACATTTTGAAATAAATATCTGTCTAATCACATTATCCAAGTGTAGGATCATGTTGATTATGTAATTTCTAGGTGGCTGTCATTGCAAGGTCTTAGCTGACATGAGGCCTTAGCACTGGGTATAATGAACGCATCTGGCCATGGCTAAGGGCTGACTGTTTGCCCTTGTGCTAGCATGGGCACAGGGTAGTTTGGCACCTGCAAAGTAGGGTAGGGTCTGGGCACCAAACCAAGGCAATGGGGTATCAAGGAACTCAGCATTACACCTGGAAGTTGGTTTTGATACTTGGGGAGAAGTGTATACTGGGAGAGACGGTGCTGGCTGGCTGGCATAAAAAGAATAGAAGGGCATAGCAGCTAGGAGGGAGAACAAAGTCTGGAGCACTTGTGGTGGGGATGGGCAGACCCAGGTGTTGCACAATGCTTAGATAGTTGGATCTGTTCATGTCTTAGAATCATAGAATACTAGGACTGGAAGGGACCTCGAGAGGTCATTGAGTCCAGTCCCGTCTAGACCATCCCTGATAGACATTTATCTAACCTATTCTTAAATATCTCCAGAATGGGGATTCCACAACCTTCCTGGGCAATTTATTCCAGTGTTTAACCACCCTGACAGTTAGGAAGTTTTTCCTAATGTCCAACCTAAACCTCCCTTGCTGCAGTTAAAGCCCATTGCTTCTTGTTTTATCCCCAGAGGCCAAGAAGAACATTTTTTCTTCCTCCTCCTTGTGACACCCTTTTAGATACTGAAAACTGCTATCATGTCCCCCCTCAATTTTCTCTTTTCCAAACTAAACAAGCCCAATTCTTTCAGTCTTCCTTCATAGGTCATGTTCTCTAGACCTTTAATCATTCTTGTTGCTCTTCTCTGGACTCTCTCCAATTTCTCCACATTTTTCTTGAAATGTGGTACCCAAAACGGGGCACAATACTCCAACTGAGGCCTAATCAGTGCAGAGTAGAGCGGAAGAATGACTTCTCGTGTCTTGCTCACAACACACCTGTTAATGCCTCCTAGAATCATGTTTGCTTTTTTTGCAACAGCATCACACTGCTGACTCATATTCAGCTTGTGATCCACTATAACCCCTAGATCCCTTTCTGCCACACTCCTTCCTAGATAATTGCTTCCCATTCAGTATGTGTGAAACTGATTGTTCCTACCTAAGTAGAGCACTTTGCATTTGTCCTTATTAAACTTCATCCTGTTTATCTCAGACCATTTCTCCAATTTGTCCAGATCATTTTGAATTATGACCCTATCCTCCAAAGCAGTTGCAGCCCCTCCCAGCTTGGTATCATCTGCAAATTTAATAAGCATACTCTCTATGCCAGTATCTAAATCGTTGATGAAGATATTGAACAGAGCTGGTCCTAAAAAAGACCCCCGCGGAATCCCACTTGTTATGCCCTTCCAGCAGAATTGTGAACCATTAATAAATACTCTCTGAGAATGGTTATCCAGCTAGTTATGCACCCACCTTATAGTTGCCCCATCTAAGTTGTATTTGCCTAGTTTGTTGATAAGAATATCACGCAAGAATATCAAGTGCTTTACTAAAGTCTAGGTATACCACATCCACCACTTCTCCCTTATCCAAAAGACTCGTTGTCCTATCAAAGAAAGCTATCAGATTGGTTTGACATGATTTGTTCTCTACAAATCCATGCTGGCTGTTCTCTATAACCTTAAGTCTTGACTTCAGTTGGGCCGGTGTAACCTGTCAGGGTGGTTAAACACTGGAATACGTTGCCTTGGGAGGTTGTGGAATCTCTGTCACTGCAGATATTTAAGAGCAGGTTGGATGGACATCTATCAGGAATGGTCTAAGCCGTGGGTCAGGGAGCTAGATATGGCTCTTTTGCAACTGGAGCTCATCCCCTCACAGCAGGGAGCCTGTGCTGGCACTCCAGCCTCATGCCGCCCCACAAGATTGGAGCGCCAGCACTGGCTTCCTGTAAAAGAAGGGGAGGGTGAAGGGAAGCCTCAAGCCTCCCTGCTTGATCCAGCTTGCGGGGAAGAAGCTGGAGCCAGAAGCAGTGGTACGGTGCTGCTCCCCTTCCCCTCCCCCGGCTGAGGGGAGCAGCAGCACTCGACTGCACTTCCTGGAGGCTTTCCCCGCTGCTCCCATTGGAACAGCGGGGAAAGCCTCTGGTGTCTGGGAGTGGTGCGTGGTGTGAAAACAAGTAAGTGCCCCACATCCCCTCATGCCCAGACCCTGCACCCAGTTTCCTGCCGAGACCCTGCACTCCCATCCTCCTCTGCTCCTGTCCCCTTTCTACTTGACAGACACCCTGTCCCCAGCCTGCTCCTGTTGTTTTTTTTTTTTTTTTTTTTTTTTGCTTCTCACTTGTGTGGTCCTCACCTGATTTTTCTGTGGGTCAGTGGCCCCAACCCAAATAGGACTCCCCACACCTGCCATAAAGACAATGTTGAAACCTTTTGTGTTGGACATCATTTAAAATAAAGTAAAATATTAAGTCTGGCCAGCAAGCCCCCAGTTGGAGCCCAACCCCCATCTGGATGCAGCATCATAACACCCCTGCACCCCCCATACTCTAACCCTGAGCCCATCATACACTTGAACCCCCTGCCCTGAGCCCCTCGTATTCCCACATTCCCAAACTCCTGCACCCACACACCCTCAGTCTCCTGTCATAGCACTCCTGCATCCACTACATACCCCAATCCTGTGCCCTGAGTCCATCATACACCCAAACCCCCTGCCATGAGCCCCTCATACACCTCAACCCACACTCCTGCACCCCCATATCCCCAGCCCTCTGCCATAAGATTGACAGAAGAGAGCCTGAATGTGTGCATGAAGCTGGATTTGACCAGATACAATGTAAACTTCAAATAAATGTGCAAAAAGATGCAGCAGCAGAAGTCCCATTAAATAAAGTCTCTGAGTATGTTTCATTTATACTATTATTTATCATTGTCAATTATCAATAAAATTAGTTTGTATATTTTCACTCATGCACATAGACATTCTTTGTAGGTCGCTTGTTCTGAATTTTGATGTAGTTTGGCTCTTCGTTTTAAAAAGGTTGCCAACCCCCGATCTAGATGGTAGTTGGTCATGCTGTGAGGGCAGGGGACTGGACTCAATGACTCCCGAGGTTCCTTCCAGTTCTAGTGTTCTATGATTTTAGGATTCTAGGACACACATCTACAGGAGTAAACATTTGCAACAGATATATAGCTAGATCCCCAGCTGTGGTAAATGAAGCCCAACTGACCCTCCACTGACTAGTCGAACACTTCACTTGCAGTCATTGGAGCTATACCAGTTTACGCCAAGCCAGGAGCTGGCTAATGGACCTTTTGCAGCTACTCATTGGAAGTCAAATAACTGTCTGTCCATATTTTACTTATAGGTTGGGATGTTTAAAATTCATCCTGAAATCCCAGAATCACTATCTGCTGAAGCAAGGGCTTTTATTTTGCTCTGCTTTGAACCTGATCCGAATAAGCGTGTAACAGCATCTGATCTACTCAAAGACCCCTTCTTAAAGCAGGTGAACAAGGGCAAGAAAAACAGAATTGCGTTCAAGCCTTTAGGTAAGAAATGATCAGCCAAGTACAAGGTAACATCCTTACGTATTACATAAAAAAATTGAATCATTAGCCAATTCCTCTCTGTTATTCAGGATCTTGAACATACTAAGAAATCAACTGGCATTAAACTGTAGCAAGTACCTTGTGGTTTTTATTTATTTATTTATTTGGCTTGTTGAAATCTCCCCATTGGCTAAATGAATGAACAGTTTTTCATAAAAGAAAAGTTCATTCTGTCAAGGTTTTCACAGGTGACTTAAACTTTTGGCTGCATACCAAGAATCACCTCAAAGAGGTGATTTTCACAGGATTGGTGCTCAGCACTTTCTGAAATTAATTAAGGACCTGATCAACGCTGCGTAAGTCTCCTAGTAGAACATAAACATACAGTCATTGCAAAGTTCTGTTCTGAAGTTTGTAGCGGTAAAATTTATAGACTGCTAACTTGTAAAGTGAAAGTCTCTGGTAACTTCCAAAAGATTGGAAGATGCTTCAGTCCATAGGCAATATGCTTTTTAGCTGTAATTCCACAGTTCAGAGAATCCGAATAGGAAAAGGGCAACATGGAGATATTTCAGATTCCAGGATCTTTTTTATCCTCTGCCATGTGCTCGGCATTTTAATGTCCCAAACAAAACACACAGCACATTTTGTGGAATATTACTGGCACAAAATGGAGTCCAGAGTCACATGAACACATCACATGTCCTTACATGGCTTGATGACTCACAGGGAGTAAGAATTGGCTTGTTGGAGGCTGCAATGTCAGCAGGATGAGCCACTGAGGCAGAATGAGTTTGTTCTGTGGTCCATCCTGAGAGTGAAGTGTCCTTAATGGGCCATTAAGCTTAAACAAGGTGCTGGCTGGACTAGATGTAAACTCCCTTGTGGGTGTTATTCTAGGAACAAATACAATGGTGGTCCAGGTATATAGCCAATATTCATAACTTGGATAAAAAAATGATAGACACAAATGAACAGGATAATCACCCTTAGCAAATCATAACTTCTTTGAGTGCTTGCTCATGTTGATTCCATCCTAGGTGTGCTCATGCCCGTGTGCATGGCAATTACAGATTTTTGCCTTTGTGGTATCCATAGAGGGCTGTGGCACTCTCTAGAGTGCCGTGTTCATGCTGTGGTATATCAGGTGCTGCCAGCCCAAGTCCTCTCATTTCCGTCTTACTGTCTGCAATGGTCAGTTGGTGCCCCTCTCTCACTTGACAAGAGCTTTTAGGATGTTTTCCCCCCTTGGACTTAATGCTTTTTGTACATTGTTGTTAGTGTTAAGTAGTTGTTAAATGTAGTTAGTCGATAGTATGGGTCTCAGCAGGGACATTGCACCAAGTGGGCCATGCCCCAGGTTCATGGGTTTAAGCCCTGCTCAGATTGCAGCAGGTTTATGTCTGTGAGTGACCCCGTAACAGCTGCATTACGTGCTTTGGGAAGTCACACATCAGAACTTTTGTCTGCACACCAGAAAGCTGAGGGTTATTTTCCTCAAAGCTCTCATCATTGAATCGGCTCTTACTACATTTAAAAGGCAGAAACGCAGCGGGGGTCGCGAGTGCCTCCCCCCATATTCACTAATCGAGTAGTCAGTGGAAATTCCATCAACTACTCGATTAGCTGATTAATCAAAATATAATATCCCTAGCACAGTGCAGGCTCCTGCTGCTGGTGCTGGCCCTCCAGCTCACTAGCCTGCCAGCTGCTAGCCAGCCCCTCCCACCTCAGGGGGGCACAGTGCATGTGGCAGCAGAAGTAGCAATGGGAAGGCTTGTCTAACAGTGGCATTATTAATGATATATAGGACCATATTTTGGTCAGACAGCATCACAGGTGCCTAATATGGCGTATCGATATTTTGACAACTAATGACCTAATTTTTCAGTGACCGCTATTTCCATTGAAAATCTGGCCACGTTGTCAGCAGGATGCATAGTGAGCACTGACCTACTGAAGACCCACATTAGAATGTGAAACATCTAGCCACACAAAGATCATAGAATGCAGACTGGAAAAGTCCTTATTTTCCCCTCAGGTCATCTGTTCTCTCAGGGTAGGTCTACACTACAACGCTAATTCGAACTAACTTAGTTCAAATTAGCTAATTCGAACTAACTGATCCAGACTAAAAAAACTAGTTCGAATTAGCGTTTTGCTAATTCGAACTAGCACGTCCACATTAAGTGGACCCTGAACCAGGGTTAAGGATGGCCGGAAGCAGTGCCGGCAGGGCATCAGATGAGGACTTAGAGCGTGGAGCTGCTGCCTCAGGCTAGCCGAGGGCTGTGCTTAAAGGGACCCGACCCCCACCCCGGACAGACAGTTCTCAAGAGTGCCCCGCTTGCAGAGCAGTCCTGGCTTGGAGTGCCCTGAGTGCCCACACTGGGCACATCACAGCACTCGGCCATCAGACCGGCTGCACTTGCCGCAGGCTGCCATCTGGGGAGAGGGGACAATTGGGGGGCTGCAGGAGAGCTTCCACCCCCAGAAGCCCGCAGAGCCAGCCCAGTCCTCCACATCGGGGGCTCATACCCCATTCCTCCCTCACCTCCTTCCACTTACCCTTCCCTAGCCCCCCTTCCTGATGTACAAAATAAAGAAAACGTGTGGTCAAAAATAGAATCTCTCTTTATTGAACAAAACTCGGGGAGACTGGGAAAAGGACGTGAGAGAGGGGAAGAGAGAGGGTGGGAAGGGGGGGGCAACTAAAATGATCAGAGGTTTGGAACAGGTCCCATATGAAGAGAGGCTAAAGAGACTGGGACTTTTCAGTTTAGAAAAGAGGAGACTGAGGGGGGATAGGATAGAGGTCTATAAAAGCATGAGTGGGGTGGAGAGGGTGCATCAAGAAAAGTTCTTCATTAGTTCCCATAATAGAAGGACTAGAGGACACCAAAGGAAAGGAATAGGTAGCAGGCTTCAAACAAGTAACAGAAAGTTGCTCTTCACAAAGCAAAGAGTCAACCTGTGGAACTTCTTGCTGCAGGAGGCTGTGAAGGCTAGAACTAGAACAGAGTTTAAAGAGAAGTGAGATCAATTCATGGAGGTTGGGTCCATGGAGTGGTATTAGCCAGGGGGTAGGAGTGGTGTCCCTGCCCAAAGTTTGTGGAAGGCTGGAGAGGGATGGCATGAGACAAATGGCTTGGTCACTGTCTTCGGTCCATCCCCTCCAGGTTCCCTAGGGTTGGCCGCTGTCGGCAGACAGGCTACTGGGCTAGATGGACCTTTGGTCTGACCCAGTACGGCCATTGTAAGCTCAGGGCTCAGGGTCAGGGGTCTCAGTGGACCACCTTGATTTTCATGCACACCTGTTCCTGGGTGGCCAGGCTGGCAGCTCTCCTGCCCTAGACTGCCACTTTCCTGTGCCTAGTGCGGAGGTCATGGACGAGGTCCACGATGTCCGCTCTAGACCAGGCGGGTGCCTGCCTCTTGCGGTCCCGGGCAAGCTCCCGGGAGCCGCCAGCCTGGTCCCGGGAAGAGGGGGAGGGCTGGGGTGCATCGGGTGGCTGGTTCGAGCCGTGCCAGGTGCAGGGTCTGCTGACTGGGTGCTGGCAGGCTTGCACCTGGCACGGGCACCGTAGCCAGCCCGTGCCCCTTTAAGGGGGCCGGGAGGGAGGCAGTAGAGTTTCTCTGGTGTTGACCAGAGTGGCCACCAGGGAAAGCTGGGGAGGGCTAGCCTCCCACTAGTTCGAATTAACGGGCTACACACCCCTTAACTAGAACTAGTAAGTTAGAACTAGGCTTAGTCCTCGTACAATGAGGTTTACCTAGTTCGAACTAAGCGCTCTGCTAGTTCGAATTAAGTTCGAACTAGCGGAGCGCTAGTGTAGCGCCTATCAAAGTTAATTCGAACTAACATCCGGTAGTTCGAATTAACTTTGTAGTGTAGACATACCCCCACTGCTCCCACTCACCCACCCCAAGTCAGGAAGGGTCTGCAGGTGCCTTCCTCCTATGTTAAGAATTGCTCCATGCCAAGCAATCTTGCTTCGTCTCCTTTTGCCGCAAGTGGCGTCTCCTTGTGTGACCAACATTAGGTGGCCTTCGTTCTTCCTAATATGGCCACAGGACAAATTCCTGACGTGGCAAATGAAGGTGGGCCTACCTAGCAAACACAAGGCTGTGAAGAGCCATGCATTTATATGTGATGTTTTATTTTGGTGACAATTTAAACTCCTTACTATTTGAAAATGAGCTGTGTCCTAAGGAGCATTACAAAGGTTTACACGAAACCCTCCCTTCCAAAATAGAAGCAGTTTGAGATGGTGAAGACAAAGACTCCAAAACTTGCCTGAACTTTTAGCTTCCCAGCCTAAATATGTGCTCCCAACCAACAACACCTCTCCTGCCACATATTCTGGTAAATAGGCCTGTAGGGCAATGTGTATACCTAACTACTCATTTATTTTTTTTCCTCATTTCCAGATGAAATGGGAATGATTGTAGGAGCTCTTTGGTGGGTCATGAAGGAGATAACAGAAAGCAGGGGGATGCAAGAGAGGCAGATAGGTAGAAGGCCAAAGAGAGAGAAAATCTTGGTCCTATAGTCATGGCTTTGGCAGGGGTAATTGGATGCACCAGCAGTTACTTATGGCCTAGGAGGACAATATTAATTTGAGTTTAAAAATGCTGTTTCATTATATTCTCACTGAGCAAAAGCAAAGAATGATCTCTGTTAAGTACCTAGCCAAATGATAGCTTTATAGTAGTCAGTGTGTTTGAGTTCTGTGCTTTTCAAAGCCCTACCCTCTCACACTGTTGTTGCTGTGCTTTATTTAATGATGGGTGTGGCTTGCTTGTTTGCTCTCGCTTGTTAGACTATAATCGCAGTACGTCCCTCCCATTGCCCATCCATGGGGAGCAGGCTGGCAGTAGCAGTAGTGAACATGGCTCTGTGTCACCAGATTCTGATGTACAGCATGATGTGTTCTTTGAAAAGACAAAGCGATCTGTTTCTGAGATCCCAACAAAGCATCCTATTTCCCACTTACTGAGGTAAAGCTGTCTAATTGTTTCTGTCTTAGCCTCCACAAAGCTCATGCCGGTTAGAGTCACAATCATGTTTTATCCTAGGTAATTTGTGCATGGAACAAATAGATAACCAGATGTGTTCAGTAATTAAATCCATTGCTTAACCAGAAAATCTAACATGAGACTGGCCATACTGGGTCAGACCAAAGGTCCATCTAGCCCAGTATCCTGTCTTATGACAGTGATCAATGCCAGGTACCCCCAGAGGGAATGAACAGAATAGGGAATCATCAAGTGATCCATTCCATCACCCATTCCTAGCTTCTGATAAACAGAGGCTAGGGACACCATCCCTGTCCATCCTGTCTAATAGCCATTGATGGAGCTATCCTCCATGAACTTATCTAGCTCTTTTTTTGAACCCTGTTATAGTCTTGGCCTTCACAATGTCCTCTGGCAAGGAGTTTCAGTGGCCTAAAGCCTTGAGTGGATATAAAAATTGTATCTGTATCTGCAAAAATGAACCACAGATCCACATCCATAACTGCGGATGTAATTACCCATGGATAAAACATGGATATCCACAGATTTGCAGGATTCTAGATACAAAATTTGTATCTGCGTCCACATCTACAAAAATGAGTCACGAATATCCGCATCCATGGCTGTGGATACCTGCAGATGTCCACTGATTTGCAGGGCTCAACAGTGGCCCAGTTGGTTGTTTAGCAGGCTTCCTGCTTCTGATGCAGTTAAACATTTTTACTACTGGTTTTCAAATCTTTTGGGCAGCTGTTCTTCAAATTCCTTTTTTTCACTTTCCCAATTATATATTTATACTTTGTTTGCCAAAGCTTATGCTTCCTTTCTCTCTTCCT
Source organism: Pelodiscus sinensis (assembly GCF_049634645.1). Lineage (NCBI taxonomy): Eukaryota > Metazoa > Chordata > Testudines > Trionychidae > Pelodiscus > Pelodiscus sinensis. Next base: position 208,895,034 of record NC_134711.1, read on the forward strand.
CGCTAGGATTAAATTTCCACTTTCTAAACAACACCTGTGTGCCTCACTGCTTCTTTTACTTTGTTGTTTAGACACAGTGACACTTCTTTGGTTTTCTTTTTTATGTTTTTTAATTAGGGGTATACATTTAATTTGAGCCTCCATTATGGTAACTGTAAAAAGTTTCCATGCAACTTGCAGGGATTTCACTTTTGGCATTATATGCTTTAATTTCTGCTTAATTAACCTCATTTTTGTGCAGTTCCCTCTTCTGAAATTAAACAATACGCTGTTGGGCTGCTGTGGTGCTTTTCCTGCCACATGGACGCTAAATCTAATTATATTATGGTTGCTATTATCCAGTGGTCCAACTATATTCACCTCTTGGAGCAAATCCTGTGTTCCACTTAGAACTAAATCAGGAATTACTTCTCCTGCAATAGTCAGTTAAAGTGTCAAGAAATTTTATCTCTGCATCCCATCCTGAAGTGACATGTAACCAGTCAATATGGGGAGAGTTGAAATTCCCCATTATATATTATTTTTTTGTTTTAATAACCTCTCTGATCTCTCTGGGCATTTCGCAATCACTATCATCATCTGGTCAGGTGGCTGGTAATATATCTATACATTATTGTTTATTTTTTGTTGGGGGGGGGGTGATTGCTGAAATTCTGTGGTATAGTTGGATTCATTTTAAAATGTTGATCTCATTTGATTTTATGCTTTCTTTCACATATAGGGCACCTCTCCCACCAGCACAACCTGTTCTGTACTTCTGGTGTATTTTATATCCTGGTATTAGTTTGTCCCATTGATTATTCTTATTCCACCAAGTTTCTGTGGTTCCTATTATAGCACTATCTTCTTTTAATACATAGCACTCTAGTTACCCATCTTATTATTTAGACTTGTAGCACTGATATATACGCATTTTAAAAACGTGTTACTTTTTAGCTGCTGCCATTACACGATGTAACTGAATGGGACTCTTTTACGTTTGACTGTTTCTCATCAGATCCTGCCTGTAATTTATCATCTTCCATCTTCTTACTAGGACATAGAGAATCACTGTTCTCTAACAGATGTCTCTGTCTGAACCACATGCTCTTCTGCACCCGTCAGCTTTCCACCAGCTCTTATTTTAAAAACTGTTTTATGTTCTTTCTAATTGTAAGTTCCAGAAATCTGGTTCCATTTACGTTTAGATGGGGCCCATCCTTCCTGTATAGTCTCCCCCTTTCTCAAAAGTTTCCTCAGTTCCTAATAAATCTAAACCCCTCTTCCCTACAGCATCATTTGATCCATGCAGTTCTTATAGTATAGCTGGCCCTGCACATGGAACTGGAAGCATTTCAGAGAATGCTAGCATCGAAGTCCTAGACTTCAGTCTGTTACCTAGCAGCCTAAATTCAGTTTCCAGGACCTCTCTCCTATCCTTCCCTATGTCACTAGTACCTACGTGTACCACTGATTCCTTCCCACACTACACATAAGTAAGGATGTCAAAGAGTAGTGACTAGTCAACTACCCGATAAGCAGGAGCTTATCAGGTAGCCCTGTCGACCACTTGCTCATTCCCTCCCCCTCCCCTGCGTTTTTGAAGGGAAGCTGACAGGAGAGGACACTGTCTGAATTCCTGGCCCTAGGTCTCATCACACACACACACCCTACCCCTGCTCGCTGCCACTGCATTTTTAAAGGGAAGCCAGCACAAGGGCTGAGACCTAGGACCAGGAAGTCAGCCAGTGCCCTCTGAAGCCGGCTTCCCTTTAAAAATGCAAAGTGGCAGGTGGGAGTTGTGCTGAGACCCAGGACCGGGATTCATCCAGTGTCCTTTCCTGTCAGTTTCCCTTTAAAAATGCAGAGTGTCAGCAGGAGGTTGTACTGAGACTCAGCATGAGCCAGGAGTGAGCGCTGACACTGCCCTTCCTTATCGACTAATTGAGTAGTCGATGGAAATTCCATCGACTACTTGATTAGACAATTAACCACTACTTAACATCGCAACACACAAGTCTATTTAGACGCATTGAGAGATCTGCAACCATTGCACCTGTCAAGCAAGTCACCATGCAGTTCTCCCAGTCATTGTAAACCCAGCTATCTATGTTTCTAATAACCAAACTCCCCCATAACTTTTGCCTGTCTCCTCATGGAAATGAATTCCTTCCCCTGGAGAGGTATCCTTAGTGGAAGGGGATACCAAAACATCTGAAAGGAGCATCCCAAGATGGTTTCCCTCTGCTCCAGTGGGAATTTCTCCTTCCCTGAGATTTTCATTCTCCTCAACAGCACAGAGGCTGTCGGAGCGCTGCTGGGACCATTCTAGTGTGTCTCAGAAAGTCTCATCTGTGTGCCTCTCTGTCTCCCTTCGCTTCTCCAGTTTAGCTATTCTGATCTCCAAAGCTATTACAGGGTCTCTGAAGACCAGGAGCTCCTTGCACCGAATGCACACATATGCCACCTGCCCATAGGGCAGGTTATCATACAAGCTCCATTGGGTGCAATAAACTGGACAGCCCCTGCTCAGTTGATTTAAACATTGATTGTATTTAACTGATTCTTGGAGATTTCTGCCAAATGTGTCCAAGAATTATGCAGGTTTATAACAACAGATAAAACATGGGCCATATGGAGGCTCCAAAGCTCATTGGAGTCAATGGCAGTCTTTTTTGTTGATTTCAACAGGATTGATTCAGGTCCTTGAACAGTAACTGCAAGTGTTCCTTATATTAAATACACAAGATGAAGCCTGGGAAGAAAATAGTTTCCTGATCAGAGGAGAACATGAAACATGACACCTTCAGAAACATTTGTTTCAATGTTCGATCAGATTGAAATTCACTGTTATGCTCGTTCTCTTTTATTTTCACTTCTTGTTATTGACTGACTTGGTGCAGCAAACAAGGCCAGACTAAGTTGAAATAAACTGGTGTAGTTCCATTGGCTTGAGTGGAGTTTGATGAATTACACCATCGGAGGGTCTGAACAGTCTTTGACAATTATTCTGAAATGAGCATTGCAGTGACAGAAATAAGATGAGATTAGTACTGATTATTATTTATTCATCTATATAAATATTCCTACCCACTCCTCGCTGTTTGATATTTCTAATGCTTAGTTATGTCTTCAGCATCTTGTCTTGCCTTTGGTCTAGCATTCCTGATGAGAATTCTGCCTCAGAAGACCGGAGTGCTTCTCCTTCTCTCGAGGATAGAGATTCTGGACTCTTCCTGCTCCGGAAGGACAGTGAACGCCGAGCAATTCTCTATAAAATTCTTAAAGAGGAACAAAATAAAGTTGCTTCAAACTTACAGGAGTGTCTTGCCCAGGTAATATCATTTAAACTCTGTGTTTTGTGTTTAAGAAGGAAAATAAAAGTAGAGTAGAATTCCTCTTGTTTATGACAGATGAAAGAGGATACCTGTAGATGTTACCATTCACAGCAACTCATCCTTCCACATTCTAGGTTTATACCATGCCCCTTTTTGATGTGTACTAACTGGCAGTCACACCTGACTTTCTGTTTCCCTCACTGTCTTCTTACTAGAAGAGATTTCTGTAATGGAATGCTGAACTGATATAATATGCATAACATTCCTTATTTGAATGTGTAACAACTATAGGTGGCAGTGCATTTAAGGATCTTGTAGAACACACGTCTCATGTACCTGTCTGTATGGTGGAAGCTCTATAGCTGGTCCATATCTGGCTCAGGACACTGACCTGCTAGTAGCAATCTGAAATCTGTTGTGTTCAAGGATTACATGACATGTGATTTCCATGACAAGTACTTTCTCATTTAAGCACAAGAGAGTCTTAGGCAGGCAGAATGTAATTATCCAAACTGGACAGGAAACTCTTGGGGTTGTGAACTTATTTGTATGAGAAGCTCAAAGGATGGTATACACTGTACCAGGGTTTTGATTCAGTGTTCAATCAAAAGGAAGGGCACCATCTTCTGAATCATCAACATATGAACCTCAGCTAACCAAGTGTTTAGCAAAGCACTTGAGCAACCAAGGGTAAAAATGCCTTCCTCTCAGGGACAAAACCTACCTGAGGAGCTAGACTGTGTGAGCAAGAGATTTCTACAGTTGCTGGAGGGAAAGAATTCTTTACTTCAAGCCACAATGATTATGTTCACTGCAAATACAAATCCATGACTGGCCTGTGCCAACTGTCTTGGGCTGTGGAGCTCATACTAAGGGGTAGAGTCCCAGAGCTTGTGCTGCTGTCTGAGCCCAAATGTCTACGCCACAATTAAACAATCCCTTAGCCAAAGCCTGAATCAGGTTACATGGGTCAGCCACAGGTTTTTAATTGCAGTGTAGACCTATTGATTGTGAGTGTTAAGTCACTATGTAGTGCCATTGCTCAGTGGAGAACAGTGGGTGTAGAGGTAGTTCAGACTTCACCTTGCCTCATTCTCTGCCCATAAGCCATTGCTTGCATAACAAAAAGCACAGAGCCTACCCTCACTGTGCTGAGTCGAATAGGCTTCCAAGAAAACTGCAACTATCCTGTTATGTTTGAGGACTTATAGTGATAGGGGCAGAAATATCCTTTTAATGCAGAAAATCTCCAGTAATATGAGAACATCAGTGGTCGCATAAAGGTAAATGAATTAGACTTGGATGAGAAGCCAATTTTGATTTTTTTTAAATAGAAATTTTTGAGGCTTTCTTTGGTTGTTTTCGAGTTAAAAATTTGCCAAAAACACACCAGATATGTTGAAGAGCTCTTAACATAAGCAGCAGCTGGGTTCTTTACATAATGTTTCTATTCTGAACCAGTGCAATTAAGTTGCAAGCAAGAGAACAGAAGTAAAATGTATGATCAGATATGTATGAAAATGATGGTTTGTTTGTCTCTTTCTTGTGCATTTTTGTGTTGTATAATCCTCCCCACCCAAAAGTAGTGATGAATGAATTGGTTTAAAGTTCTGCCTTCTGTTGCACATGAAAGCATATGACATCTTTGAAAACTGCCATCTTCATTTCTAGGGATGTGAACATCTAGTCAACTATCCGATAAGCAAATGCTTATCGGATAGTTGACTAGTCGCTTCATCCCCCCCGGCTGCCTCTATCAGAAAGAGGCAGCAAGGAGCGGGGGGGAAGAGATGGGTGTGCTTCAAAGCTGCAGCACTGTGTGGAGCCTGGGCTCAGTTGGGGACTCCCCTGCTGACCTTGGGCTCCATGCACCACTGCTGCTTTGAAATGCTGCGGGAACCAGTGGGGGACTGCTTGAGCCCTCCACTGGCCCTGTGCTCCCCACAGCGCTTTCGCCTTTGAAGTGTAGCCACAGCCCTGGGGTTGTTGCTAGACGTCAAAGGCGGAAGCACCCTTATTGACTATTTAATTAGCCAAATAATCGAAATTTTACATCCCTATTCATTTCACTGGTCAATGTAGCTCTCCCTGGTCATCTGCATTTTTCTCTGATACAGATCAAACTAAATTCTATTAGAGCAGCACAGAGTGAGTCCAGGTAAAATGCTGGGTGGTGTCTTGCCCTGCATCCTTTCTAGTGCACAGGCCTATTCCACAGTACTAAACATCGTTGACATGACAACAGTGGTTTGGTCTGACTTGTTGATTCAAGTTCAGCCTTAGTGTATGCAGGTGTAACTCTATTGCACTGTGTTAGAATTTAGCTCATTCTGTGTCCTGCCTTAACAGTCAACTTAATCATGCAGTGCAACACTGACTGCATGTCTAGCAGAAAGCTGTCTCTGATGCAGTTGCAGTGAATCAGTAGAATTAAAGGAGAAGCCTATTGAAATGGAAATGAAGCAAAAACCCATATTATGCTGGACTTTCATGTGTTCATCATTCTCTCTGTACACACAGAGAAAAGAAAATATAAAAAGTACTGACTAAACAATTAAGTATCCTCTCTCTTTGCATTACAACCCTTGATTTTGTTCTCTCACATTGCCATTACAGTATATATGATTCTTAAGGCTTGGCAAGGGCAGAGAATACAAGTTTAGTAAACCTAGCAGATGTGTGATTAAAGTTCCGTCACTTGTGTATGGTTGTGTGAGAAAATATAAACTTTAACCCTGTAACATTAGCTCTGCTAAACAGTTAGGGTATGTCTAGACTACAGGCTTTTGTCGACAGAGGCTTTGTCGACAGATACTGTCGACAAAGCACATCTAGACTACATTCAGTTCTGTCGACATAGCAAGCCGCTTTGTTGACATGAGAGTGTAGATGCAAAGGACAGAACTCTGTAGACAGAAGGCGTTTTTCCTCGTAGAATGAGGTTTACCGTCATCGACAAAACTGCCGAGTTCTGTCGACGTTATGTCGACAGAACTCAGCGGTAGAGTAGATGCAGGTATAGTTTTGTCGACAAAAGTACACTTTTGTCAACAAAACCCTGTAATCTAGACACACCATTGGTTCTTAGATGCAGAGGATTTATTGTTTCCTTGTGTGAGTCTTGATGTAATACATTGAATGCCTTTGCACCAGAATGCTGAAGAACTACTACTTTCAGACAATCACATCAAGCAGATAATTGGCATTTTAAGGGACTTCATACGCTCTCCGGAACACAGAGTGATGGCATCCACAATATCCAAGCTAAAAATGGATTTGGATTTTGACAGCAGTTCCATCCATCAGATTCACCTGGTGCTGTTTGGATTTCAGGATGCGGTAAGTCCTCCATTTGTCAGCAGAAACTAGAAGCAGAGGGAGAGGCATTCCACTTGACTATGTATTCCTTGTATTCCTCTTCTTACTCCCAGGGCTCTTCTGGCTGAACCCCTGCTGTGTCTCTCTGCTTTCCTGTTCCCCATCCCTGCTTGTTCCTAATGGTCCCCTCTGGACAGCTATTCACTCCTTTAGCTACTCTGGGGCCTTATGTGTGATGTGTTAGAAGAGCTGGGGGTGTTGGGTGAGTGAGAGAGGTAACTGGGGTTGGCGAGCCAGGAGGTAAGAAGGGGTGTGTGGTCGGTGTTGTTGGGGTTGAGGGAGAAGAATCTGTTTGTAGGAGACCCAGGTAGTGGGGAGCACAGCTGTGTGGACAGCCTGGGTGAGGAGGAAGCCCAGTGCTTCAGTGCTGAACAGTCAATGCTAAATGGTCTCTCTTGAGGAGGCAGCAGCAGCAGCAGCAGCAGCCATTGCTACCTGGCATACTGAGCACTAGGCAGAGCCCTGGATGCATGGAAATTAGGGGTGTCAGCATGTAATTGACTAGTCAACCGATAAGCATCAGTTAATCCTATCAGCACTCCCCTCCCCCTTGCTGCCTCTGTATCAGACTAAACTGGAGAGAGTCTAAGCAACTTGTGTTCTAAACTGAGAGCATATTGTTAGTCTTACATAATATTAATTTTATTTATTATGGCTACAAATGCGTGAGATCCATTAGCAGCTGCTGAGAGCACTGCATTCTGCATTTTATTGGCAAATGGGAAATTTGGAAGTTGTTGTCCATGGGCTGTTGGAGTCTGAACTCAGTGTATAATAATTTTAGTCTCAAAGAGGAGAGGGCTGTGCTGGATTCTACAATACAGATTCCCATTAATTTACAGCACTTGATCTGAATCTTTACAAAACAAAGTTTGGTCAGTGCTGTCTAAGTCCTTTGCTGATGCTTTTGCTTATTTCTATATTCATAGGTGAACAAAGTATTAAGGAATCATTTAATTAGGCCTCATTGGATGTTTGCAATGGATAACATAATTCGCCGCGCAGTCCAAGCAGCAGTCACTATTCTTATCCCAGGTAAATCAAAACAAGTCAGTTCTAGTTTCTAAATGAAATGCTTCCAAAGTACATCATATACGGTTTCACTTTCTTTCCAGCTGATTGATCCATCTCATTCCTGAAGTTTGTTAATAGGAGGAAAATAGGGTCTGGAGTGATTACGCTTCAGCTGGAGGCAGGGTGGTGGACAGGGGCTACGTCTCTAGACTATGGGGTTTTTCCAGAGGTATCCCAGAAAAACTCTGCTGCATCCAGGGAACAAGTCTCCTCTTCCGCTTTTTTCTTCAGAAGAGCCAGACGCGCTCTTTCAGAAGCCCTGTCTTCCTCCTTCCATGAGGAAGGGCTCTTCCAAAAGAGGAGGTTTTTCCAAAATTTGGCCCAGTGTAGATGGGCAAAATTTTGGAAAAGCCTCTTCTGACAAAACTATCGGAAAAAGGTACGCAAATTGCAGTCTAGACGTAACCAGGGATCGCAGTTTTTCAAGTTACTAGCAGACAAGGCTGGATGGAGTGAATTGGATTTACTCATTTGTACTCTGGGGAAACCTAATTCTTTTGGAGCCAGGCCATAATTTAAACCAAGGAAGGTGGAGTGCTTCATTTGATGGTCTCCGTGGGTATTCCATTTGAGGTGCACATGCGCTCCTTACACTTGAGACTGACTTTATTATTAGTGTCCATTGGTCCAGTCTGCCTTCCCCTTGTGCTCCCACCTGAGAGTACAAGTAACAGGGTAGACCAGCTACCTCTCTAGTTCGTTTCTATAACCTGTGCTCTGAGGCGGAGCTCCTTCAGCGTCCACTGCTTTAAGTGCTCTTTGTTTTAGTGTAAAGAGTTGTAAATGGTGTGTTATACACATTTCTTCTAGAGTTAGTTAGTTTTAGGAGCCATTGTTTGGGAGTACCTTTGCACTCCCCATGCCAACGTAGGTTATCCCTAACATCCAAAATGCCAGGATTCAAGGTCTCCATGGTCTGCTTCTAGGCCTTCCTGGTCAGTGACAGCTACAACATTTGTCTGTATTGCTTCAGGGAAACTCATATCTCCTCCAAATATGTAGGCAATATCCTCCAAATATCTCAGCAGGCCCACTGATGGGGGTGGAGAAAAGGGGGCAACTGCTCCAGGCCCTTTAAATCGTTGCTAGAGACAATGCAGCATGCCCCAGATGGCACTGAGGGCTGCCTGGGGGAGGCTGGCCCCAGCCCCATCCTCATCTGGGGGCGCAGAACGATATCTCCCAGCTTCACTGTTTGTCAGTCTTTCCCTCACTCAACCCACCAATCCAGTAAGTTCTGACTTCAGACATTGCTGATGGATTCCTCAAAAAAGCCCCAGTCCAACCTTGACCCATCAGACCCCTGTGTACATTGGGGTGAGGCAGCGAGGAGCACTCTTTGAGTGTGGTTGTGTCTGCACTAAGAGCAGAATTAAGGACTCTGGTGAATAGGCAGACATGAGAAGTGTAAGAGTAAACAATCTCACAACGACCTGCGTAAGAAATCCCCCTCTTAGTCCTCATCGAAGGAGAAGACTTCTTCTCCGATGCAGTCTGCGTTGAATGAGATTCTGCACCCCAGTACTGATGTGTTGCACCCCAGTACTGGTACAGTACCAGTTCTGTGTCTCTAAGAGGCAGAAGTGATGCAAGGCCATCAGCCACTGAAGGAGTGGGAGCATTCTGTGTACCCATGAGCAAAAGGTGTGAGTGAACAACTCCTATGCCAGTGCTGACTTAGATGGAAAAGGATTCATTGGTTACTGAAAACCACTGTCTGCTCAAAACTAGCACCACCAGCATCAGTGGTCAGATATCCTATCTTGGAGACTCTTACAGTCTGTGCAGATCACTGATACTGCCTCCACACCATTGTTTTGTCACTCATTGGTACCATCTACCAGTGGAAGCATAGTATGACCATCACTGCTACCAACAGACCTGCCTATAGACACACAGGCCTCGTGCTCCTCCAACAAGCCTAGGATCAGTGGAGAAGAGCTAACCAGTCTTATCAAAACGGGAAGTTAGCTTCAGCAGAGAGTCTAAAAATCTAATGGGCTGGGCACCTTCTCACTCCCACAAGACCTGGCTTGAGACTAGTGATGACTAGACATAATTTCTAGAACTCCTAAGGAGAGCTGCTGAGATACTGCCTATCCCTCTGGAAGAAGCATAGGTTACCCTTCCTAAACTACTCAATATCCTTCAAAGTGCAGATCTTAGAAATGTAACATTGCCAGTCAGTGGGGCTATATTAGGACCAGCCAAGATGGCCTGACATACCAGCCCTCTGGTTCCCACTCTGAAAAGAACAAAGGGGAAATACTGTATACTGTTTACAGGGGCAGAATATTTATTCTTGCATCCCACTTCGAACTTCTAGTGGTGCAGGCTGTCACTGAAAGTAACAAGCACCATCAATCTAGATCTACACCCAAGAAATAAGGAGGCCGTATGTCTAGACTTCCTGGGGAGAAATAACTTCACTTTCACAAGTTTACAGATTTACGTAGCAAACTACCAAGCTTTAATGGTGAAGTATGAGTTTATAATCTAAATTTGCCAACAGGCTGCCTCAAACACACAGACTTCCGTTCCAAGCAATCATCAAAGAAGGTAAATTGTTAGCCAGGTCAGCCCTCCAACTCTTTATAGATACAGCAGACACAGCCTCTCCCACAGTGCACCATGTGTAGTCATGAGATGGGCTTTGTGCCCCCAGTCCTACCGATTTCCCAGTGAAGCTAAATCAACCCTGGAAGATCTGCCTTTTAAGGGAAAAACCCTATTTATTGAGAAGATGAACGAACCATTATACATTCTCAAATATTCAAGAGCTACACTCTCTCCCTTCTCTGCTCACAGAGACTTCGTAAATAGATTTTAGCCTGCATTTTGCTTTGCTATGAGTTGACTGCAAACTCCTCCACAGCATGAGAGAACACTTCTAACCAGAGCCCGTTGTACATCTCTAACTTCACTCTGAGTCCCTCTTCTAGAGATTTACAGAGTAGCAGTGTGGGGCTCTGTGCCTATCTTTGAGATATTTTGCCTTGCCACATGCTTCTACAGAAAACATATCCTTCAGTTTGTGGTACAACAGGGTTCCTCACAACGTTCCCCACCCTGCTTGTGAGTCCCCTCAGAAGGAAGACACGTAGAGATCATCATTCAAACAACAGTCTGGTTGCCTGCCTTGTACAGTAACTGGAGATCTTCGTGATGTGTTTCTCTGTGTATTCCACTACCCACCTTTCTTCCCCTCTGCTCCATATACTTATCCTTAAAGTTGTTTGGGATAGAAAAGAAACTGGAGATATAGTCTATCCACATCACCCCTTATGCCCTTGGTTTGGCACAGAATGGTGCATGAGCCAATTAACACTGCTAGTGAAACATTTTCTGGTCTCAGGCACATGGAGCTCATGTGCGGCTCAAGAGGAATACAAAGAGGTACATCTTGAAGAATGCCAGTTACTGCACAAAGTAAGTAATCAGACTTTACTGGAATTCTCCTTCCTCTAAAAGCAGCTCTGTCTCCATTTCCCCATTATATAAACAAAATCCTGAGTATCTACCCATCTGTCCATGCTATTCATTACTTTTGCTACATCACCAGTGCATCTGTCATATTATAGACAAGTAAGATTGTGAGCGAACGCCACGCTAACAGGGACCTATCCACAGATGACTGCACTACTCTTCTCACTGGTGTTATTTAACCCTATTTAGAAATGGTACCACAGAGTCTGTGGTCCAGTTAATACAAGAAACAAATGCTATCTTGTGCTAATGCTTGTCAGGGTTACATTTTACTCCCCGCTACTGGTATGTGCCTTATTAAATTCCATATCTAAGTGTACTCCACATAGGAAACTTCAGGATGAAATCTCATTGCTACTTTATTCAGCTGAGGCAGCTTTTTTCAGTTAAAGAGGAAAATGCCACCCATTTAGATGTCCAGAAAAGGCGTTGCTTTCTTGTGATTTCCACTTTCGCTGCCTCCAAAAAAGAGCCAGGGTGTGAGATACTGTATTGACTTTTTCATTGGTCTGTGCAGAGCTTCAAGCTCACTTTGAGCCAGCTTCAGAGACTGAAGCTGTGGAAAAAGATGCCGATGAAGTGGAAGATGATTACCAGCCAATGGAACAAAATGGAAATGAGGAGCCAGTTGTCACGTCTGGAGTGAGCACACTCAGTTCTGTGGTGTCACATGAATCACAGCAGCAACAGCTTAATCTGCAGCTAGCCAAACTTAAACAAGAAACAAACAGGTAACCTCTATGTTTATGTTTAAATAGATGACTAGGAATCTGTTTATTCCTAAACATATTTTCCTCCAAGCACAGCGTTCTCTAGTCAGAGTAGAATTTGCAGGAGTTCACATAGTCCCCAAAGGGTACTCAGTAATATATCTAAGCACTTGTATAACTTTAACCAAATCCAGCTTACAGTTTACAGAAGGAACACAGAAAAAATGTTGGGAGTACCATTAAGCCAGGAGTCGCATATTCCCAGCCTGCAGGCCAGTCCTGGGCTTGGGACTCCCAGTGGGCTGGGGGAGGGCTGTCCATTAGTGGCCCCCAAATCCTGCCCCTTCCCACCATTTCCCTACCCTCTTCCCCCCATGGCATCCTGTCCCCCAAGGACACGACTTGGGGGATCAGTGGGGAGCCTGGTTGTGGCGCGACGGCAGCGGTCACACTCCAAGCCCCCATAGCGGTAGGCGTGTGCCCACCTAGTGCCCGCTGTTTCCCCGTGGCTGTGGAGAGTGAAGGCAAGAGGGGGAGGCAAGACCATGGCCACCAGGCCACAGCAGGCCTCCCCATTGATCCCCAGCATCCCCATGCTCAGGGGATGGAGAGCCATGGGGAGGAAAGGGCAGGATGATGGTGGGAAGGGACAGGACTTGGCACCAGTAACAGACAGGGATCCCCTCCCCCCGAGTTCACCAGAGACTGCACAATTGCTCTGGCCAAGACTGGCCTGTAGGTTGGGAGTTTGAGACCCCTGCACTAAGCATTGACATGCTTTTTATTTTAAATACGTGTTCTCAAGTAAGGGTGCCAGACACTGGATATTAAATATAAGTATAAGATTCCCAATGTGATCTGAACTTCAGTTTTCTCACTGCACTGTGGAGTAGTGGGACATAAAATGAAAATTCCCCATTTACCAAATGTGTCTAAATTTTACATCCGAAAATGCCAGATAATCATGTACAATTATTGGTCTAAGAACTCTGGTTCCCTGCCACTGTGTGTTATATCTTATTTGCATTAAACCACTCAGACTGTTTTGTATATCCATATACAGTAGGACTCACTTCAGTCTCTTGGCCCCAATAACAAGTTCCAGTGCTTTCAGGAATTCTTGTCTGATTAAAAAAGATTGAGGAAAAATCTGATATCTTGATAGTAGATGACACTTTAAAAGCTGCAGTGGGGTCACCATAGGCTTAATAGGGGATTACACAGTAAAATAAGGAATGCATCGTTATTGAATTATTTAAACTTTGGGATCTCTGGGGACCAGCATAATAAAATAAAATCAATCGGGATTGGGTCCTGTCAACCTGGTGCTGTTGCAAACATAAATAGATAGTCCTTCATGAAGGGAAAAACTCAGTATTGATGTCAAAATTGGTATAGATGAAAGAATGATTCTTTACCCCACAGTCACCGTGGTTACTATAGAGAGAGACCTGTAGTTCTTTGCGATTTGTTTTCTGTATATATTCCACTTCAGGTGCACTCATGTGCATGAGATTGGACTCTTGAGTAGCAACATCTGTTGAGGCTGTATATGTGTCCTCTGCTTCATAGCTGTGTGTAAAGAATGTGACCGTTGCCACTGCTTTACAATTCCTTCACTAAATCCTGAATTCAATGGGGCAAGGGCAGTAGAAGTAACTGGGAAAGAGGGTGGGCCAAGAAATGCATGTCGACAATATATCCCAAGGAAAAGAATTACTAGTTTTGTAACCAGTGTTCTTCTTCGAGTGATTGCTCATGTGTATTCCAGTTAGGTGTGTGCATGCAGCGTGCGCTCGTTGTTGGAAGTTTTTCCCTCAGCAGTGCCCTTAGGCCAGCGGGGAGCCCCCTGGAGTGGTGCCGGTATATCGGCCCATATATACCCCTGCTGGCCCCCTCACCCCTCAGTTCCTTTTTACCGCCATAACGGTCCTTGGAACAACCCTCAGCTCGTCTAGCGATAATTGTCTTCGGTATTGTTCTCTGTTTCTTCAGTTAGCGTAAGTACCTGGAGTTAAGTTAAAGAATCTTTTGTTGTTTGCTGTTTTTGTTGCTGTTCCCCGCCACAGCGCACATGCCCGGCCTGCAAGACTTTAAGTCCTGCAAAAAGTGCCACAAGCCTATGTCCCGTGCCAATCCTCATTCCTCGTGTTTAAAGTGCTTGGGAGAGATGCACCTCACGGAAGCCTGCAATATCTGCAACGCATCTAAGCCGCGAACGAAATGCGAGAGAGAGTCGCGTCTTAAGATCATATTGAGGGGTTTCTCCAGCCAGTACCGGCACCGGAGTCAGCACCGGGTCCTCAAAGCACACCAGTGTCAGTGTGGGACTCCCCCCTGCACCGTGCCTCACCAGCACCGCAGAGACCTCAACACCGGTCTCAGTCTCCGGCACCGCAGAAGAGGAGGAGGCCTAACGGAATGGTCCCCTGCTAGACACGTGCCCTCCGTGCACCCTTCAATGGGGGACGCGGCGCCGGCAAGTCCAGAGCCCGGACCTTCCAGGTTGGGTGGACTTTCCTTCCAGCATAGGGAGCCGAGCCTCTCCCTCCCAGCTTCACCGGCACTGCTCACAGCACTGACCGGCGGTGCACCCCTACCCATGGTGCCTTATCAAGAGGTGGCACCGGATACACCGTGGTACCATGCCCTGGCACCAGGTCACACCGTTCCAGCATCTACCTCTGCACTGGATGTCCGGACCACCATGCTACCACCTCCGCCTCGGCACCGTGGGAAGCCAGAATCTATGACTAGGCACGCAGCTGCTCCGCGGGTGTCTGTGTCGGCTCCTCCCTGGTCTGTCTAAGAGTACACGTCTGACTCTGAGGCAGAATCCATCTGGTCTTCTCGGGGCTCCCGGTCCCAGTCACGGCACCGCTCCCATTTGCGGCACTGCTTTCGGCACCATAGTCCGCCTCATCCATACCAGCAGCAATGGCCACAACCAGTCCCGGTGCAATAGTGGCCTCCTTAACCCAGAGCCCAGTGGCCATTCTGGACTCCTAGAGCGTATCACCAAGCCCAGGGAAACCCCCCCTTCCAGGTCAGCTTCGGTCACAGTGGGTCCTCAGGCCCCTCGCACTGGCCAGTCATTGCCCCCAAGCAAGCCGTCTCCTGGTCCTTCGGGGAGTGCGGCTCCGGTGAGCTAACTTCCCCCACCCTCATCTGCTAATAAACCACAGGAACCGACACTCTCAGGAACATCTGTCAGAGAAGTCTGAAAGGGATCATTGTCCTCCTCCCCTGACGAGGCTCTGGGAGACTCTGGGCCATCCATGGCCTCTATGGACTACAGAGCCCACCAGGGCCTCCTCCAATGTCTGACCCAAAGTTTGGGAGTCCAGAAGGATAGGGTGTGTGATGACTCCGATCCCACGGTGGACATCCTCCACACAAATGCCCCCTCTAGAGTGGCCCTCCCGATTAACAAAATGGCCAAGACCTCCAAAGCCTTGTGGCAGACTCCCGCGTCCATCCCTCCTATGGATAAGTGGGCCGAAAGGAGATACTTTGTCCCCCAGGAGGGTAATGAGCATCTTTTTTCCCACCTTCCACTGGGCGCTCTAGTGGTACAAGCTGTGAACCAAAGAGAAAGGCAAGGTCAGCCTGCCGTTGTCCCTAAGAACTGGGAGGCCCAGAAAACTGACCTGCAAGACTGGAAAGTCTATCCGTCTGGTGGTATCCAGTACCGCATTGCAAACCAACAGGTCCTGGCATGCGTTTAACACCTGGGCCTCGATGGACAAATTCACGGACCTACTTCCCCAAGATTCCAGTGCAGAAGTCAGAGCTCTCCACGAAGAGGGGAGAGAGATTTCCAGGGCGGCTCTCCAGGCGGCTCTAGACGTGGCGGACTCTGCTGCCTGAGTAATGGCCTCCGGGGTGGTCTTATGCTGCAGCTCCTGGCTACAGGGTTCTGGGGTTCCCCTAGAGCTCCAGAACACCATACAAGACCTCCTTTTTGAAGGCGCCTCGATTGTTTCTGAGCAAACTGATCAGAGGCTCCATGGCCTGAAAGACACCCGTGCTACCCTAAAATCATTGGGCATCTACACCCCGGCTACCCAGAGGTGCTCCTTCCTCATTAGGAATGTTCCTAGAGCACCTCCCCAGGGTCCACATACCGACTTCTCCTGCAATAGGAGCAGAAGCGGTAACTGCAGGAACAATAGGTGCTGCCCTCGCCTGACCCCAGATCACAACCAGGGGTCCCCCAACAAACCCTTCAGTCCACATCAGGGGTTTTGATGGGACCTACGAGGGCAACCTTCCAGTCTCCCCATTTCTCTTCCAGGACTGTTTATCCCACTTTACCCCAGCCTGGCGGTCTGTCACTTCTGATCGCTGGGTGCTCGAGATAGTGGAAAGGGGTTATGTAATCCCTTTCCACTCCCCTTCCTAACCCCCCTACCCTGTCCCTTTTTCTGGGACCCCTTTCACGAGCCACTGCTTCAAGAGGAGGTCCAACATCTCCTTACGATAGGAGCGATAGAACGCGTTCCCCCTGAGTTTCGGGGGAAGGGGTTCTATTCCCATTACTTTCTGGTCCCAAAGGGGTCTGCGTCCCATCCTGGACCTAAGAGCCCTCAACTCCTTCATCACCAAAGCAGAATTCAAAATTGTAACATTGGCATCCATAATTCCCTCACTAGCCCCCGGAGACTGGTACAGTGACCTTGACTTAAAAGATGCTTACTTCCACATTCCCGTTTCCCCCCACCACCGCAAATTCCTCAGATTTACTGTGGGCCCGGACCACTACCAATTCATGGCCCTCCCATTTGGTATTTCCGTGGCCCCTCAGCTCTTCACCAAATGTATGATGGTGGTAGCCGCTGCACTCAGAAAAAGGGGTATCCAGGTGTTCCCCTATCTAGACGACTGGCTCCTGAAGGGGGACTCAGAGTCGTACGTGCAAACCCATATCACTGTAGTGCACGCACTTTTCAACGATCTAGGTCTTTTGTTAAAGTTGGACAAGTCAATCCTAGCACCCACTCCAATAATAGAGTTCGTGGGAGCCACCCTGGACTCTACCTCAGCAAGACCCTCCCTACCCAATTCCCGGTTTCTCACGATAGAGGTGGCAGTCAGGGACTTTCTGGAACTCCAGAACTTTCCAGTGACCACCGCCCGGACTTGCATGCGCCTCCGGGTCTCATGGCTGCCTGCACTTATGTAGTGCAACACGCCAGGTTGCGCATGCGCCCACTACAGATGTGGCTATCATGAATCCACAAACCAGTCATCCATTCATGGGACAGGGTGGTAATGGTCCCTGCTCCTGTCCTCCTTGAGCTGAACTGGTGGACTAACCAGGCAAAGGTCTTCACAAGGGTACCATTTTCCAGGCCGGTACCATCCACCCACCTTGTCACGGACGCCTCGGACACCGGCTGGGGAGCCCACTTGGGAGACCTTCACGCACAAGGTATGTGGTCTGTGGACGAGATCTCCTGGCATATCAACATCAAGGAGCTCCGGGCAGTCTGACTGGCTTGTGCGGTTTTCCTTCCCCACCTCGGGCAAGTCTATCCTCATCCTATCGGACAACACGACAGCAGTGGGGTATATAAACAAGCAAGATGGGGCCCATTCACCTGTGGGAACTTTGCATCGGGGCGGATATCCACCCAATGGCCTCTTACCTCCCCGGTTCCCAAAACTTCCTAGCAAACAAACTGAGCAGGTCCTTTGCAGGACACGAATGGTCTGCACCATTAGGTGGGATGTAGCCCAATCTGTCTTCCATGCATGGGGGTCTCCCCATCTGGACCCCTTCGCCACAGGGCAGAACAGGAAGTGCCACCAGTTCTGCTCCCTCATGGGACAGGGCTCACTGGGAGATGCTCTCCTTCTCTCCTGGCTGCAGGACCTACTATACGCCTTCCCACCATTCCCACTAATCCATAAGGTTTTACTCAGGGTGCAGGAGTTCAGAGCATCCCTGATTTTAATTGCCCCAGCCTGGCCCAGGCATCATTGGTTCTCAACCCTCCTCAATCTGTCATGCAAGAGACCCATGACCCTCCCGTTGCTCCCAGACCTGATTACTCAGGACTCAGGCAGGCTCTGCCACCCGGACCTGCACTCGCTGCATTTGACAGCGTGAAAGCTCTGTGGCTAACAGCTGAGGAACTTTAGTGCTCAGAACGGGTCCAGGAAGTCCTACTGGGTAGCAGGAAGCCCTCCACTAAGACCACATACTTGGGTAAGTGGAAATGGTTCTGTATCTGGGTTGCCCAGAAGGGAGTAAACCCAAGGCAAACTGCAATCCCCTTGATCCTGGATTACCTGTTAGACCTCAGGCTCCAGGACCTCTCTTCCTCTCCCATCAAGGTTCACTTGGTGGCCATTTTGGCCTTCCACCCAGAGGAAGGGGGGAAAACTCTGTTTGCTAACCCAATGGTCAGCAGCTTTCTGAAAGGGTTGGACAGGCTCTACACGTCCACCAGTGGGACCTAACCCTGGTCCTTTCCAAAGTTATGGGACCCCCATTTGAACCTTTAGCGACGTGTTCCCTTCTATACCTGTCATATAAGGTGTCTCTCCTGGTGGCACTCTCATCTGCCAGGTGGATATCCGAACTCAGGGCGCTCACCTCAGATCCCCCCTACATGGTGCTTTTCAAAGACAAGGTTAGGCTCTGATCCCACCCAGCTTTTCTGCCCAAGGTGGGGTCGTCTTTCCACACCATCCTGCCGGTCTTTTACCCCAAGCTACGTGCATCTGGGAAGGAACAGGCTTTACACACTTTAGATGTGTGCAGGGCAGTAGCTTTTTACTTAGACAGGACAAAACCATTCAGGAAGTCACAATTCTTTGTGGCCATCGCTGAATGGGTGAGGGGTTAACCCGTGTCCTCCCAGTGGATCTGCTCCTGGATAACCGCTTGTATCAATGAGTGCTATGTCCTAGCGGGTGTACCAGCTCCACCCCTTAGACTGCACTCCACGAGAGCCGTGGCAGTCTCCACCGCATTCATGGCGAAGGTTCCTATCCTGGACATCTGCAGAGCCGCGACATATCCATACCGTTGCCAATCACTATGCTAACGCATGAAGCCAGGCAGGGCGGTCCTCCACTCCTCTGTAGCTTCACCAGCTGGCCCTCCTCCATAGGTTCTGCTTTGGCGTCACCTAATTGGAATGCACATTAGCAATCACTAGAAGAAGAAAGAACAGTTACTTGCCTTGTAACTGTGAATCTTTGAAATGTGTTGCTCATGTCCATTCCAAATCCCCGCCCACCGCCCTTTCTCCACAATATTCCAGTAAGTAGAAACTGAATGGGTGAGGGGGCTAGCAGGGGTGTATATATAGGCCAATATACCGGCGTCACTCCAGGGGCTCCCCGCTGGCCCTAAGGGTACTGCTGAGAGAAAAACTTCTGATGACGCATGCACGCTGCGTGCACACACCTAATTGGATTGGACATGAGCAACACGTCTCGAAGAATCAGTTACAAGGTAAGTAACTGTTCTTTCTTTGATATATGTTGCACATGTCCATTCCTTGTTAGGTGTATGTACTCGCCCATGCATGGTATGGGAAGGTTTTCCCTCAGTGGTAGCAGAGGACTACCAGCTCTGGTGCTCTCTGGAGTGGTGCCAATATGGTGTGGTATAAGGGACACCATCGGCTTCCCCCATCCTTCGTTCCAGCTTGCCAGAAACTCTGACAGCAAAGGAGAAAGGCAGGTCCTGAAATGGACATGAGCAACATATCTCGAAGAACACCAGTTACAAAACAGGTAACTGTTGTTTTTGAGTGCTTGTTCATGTCCATTCTTTAAGGCTTTGTCCTCGTTGCAGGGTTTTTGCTGAAGAGATCTTCCATAAAAACATTTTGCACAAAAACCTGTCCACACCTCAATGTGCTTTTGCACATCCACACTGCATGATGGATGCTCTTGTGCAAAAAAGCTGATTGCCATTAACAGAATGGTCATCAGAGCACCTGTGCTTTTTTCGATATGCTCTTTTTGCACAAGAAACCCCCTGCGGAGCGTCCACACATGCCTTTTTGTGCAAGAGCTGTATAACTCTACTGGCAAAAGCCCTCTATCCTGTCGATTTACTGTTGTTGGTTTTTGTGCAAAAACAGCCATTTTTTTGCAAAAACACCTTGTAGTGTAGACATAGCCCAAGTGACTCCTAAGCGGTATCAGTGGAAGTGAGTATGAGTTCATAGATGTGAAACTTGTAGCACCAGTGTCTTTTCTGGCCTGCTGAGAGATGACATAATGTGCTGTGAATGTGTGAACAAAGAACCATATCCTGGGTCTACAAATGTCCTTGCTGGGCACTCTTGGGGGAGTAGAATCATTGGTCCAGTCGCACTGCCCATCTTACTATGGGTAAGTCTGTCCACTAGTTATTAGAATATGTGACTACATTTACTGTATTTGTATGTTTAGGAAAAAATTTCAACTCTGGGTTAGGAATTAGACTGCATTTTGCTTGCTGTGTTGTGTATGAAAAAAATCATTTGGAAGGGGAATTAACTCAGCAATATGTACATATAGCTCATGTAAATGATGGTGTTTAACTACTCTTTTTTGGAAGTACGCAAGATACTCTCAAGAAAGGTGAATATAGATTTTATTCTCAACTTGACTAGCTTCGGCTTTGGTCATGTTTGACAGGCTTCTGGAAGTCTTGGTTCAGAAGGAGAGAGAGTATCAAAACCTCTTACGGCAAACTCTAGAGCAGAAAACGGAAGAGTTACACAGGCTTCAGTTACAGTCCAAGTCTGGAGGTAGGAGGGTTTATATTTGCTTCACACTCAGTTCCAAATGCTTATCAAAGCCTCTTCTTGAGTTCTATTTAATAAAAATCTGATTCACTAATTTTGCGTGGTTGCAGTTTTAACCTTGGAATAGTCCAGCAGTGTGTCAGGACCCCAAAATGGTTTTAGACCCCATTTTAAAATGGAGTCAATTGGGCTGACGTTAAACTTGCTGGGCCCCAGATTTTAGCTTTGTATTACTTCCCCACCTAGCGGTGGCTTGTTTGGTTCTCTCCTTGGGGCTGTAGGGCTAAGGCACACTCCACCTTCAATCTCCCCTCCTGTGGTTGTGAAATAACTTATTTGTCAGAAGAGGGTCATGGTACAATGAAGGTTGAGAACCTAAGTAACAATCTAAGACAAAACCTGTGGCCCACAGCAAGGTTTCCTCAATGGGAGGAAATCATCAGGTTGCTGATGCAGAATTGTACAGCTGTCTCAATATTTTCTAGACCAGAAATAGCATGTTGTTGACCTGTTAATTTAATGTATGTTATTACAGAATTGCAAAACCTTCCAAGAGCTCCTGTACAGAATGTAGACCAAGAGCTCCTAGACTGGTTAAGACAACAAGGAGCTGACTCAGATGCAATTGAAAGGGTAAAACACACAAATTAACACTGTTTGTTAGTACTAATTTGATTCAATGAAATAATTTAGGAACAACTCTGCCTTTCAGTTTACTGAAGAGGATTACACACTGAATGATGTCCTTAATGATATCACTAAGGATGATTTGAGATATCTTAGATTACGGTAAGACAATGTTTAAATGCCAACATTGCCCAGAGTACCTGCTTGCCCTTCTATTGGTCTTAACATAAAAATGTCACAGATTACTGTAGTGGCCCTTACAAAAAAAATAAAAACACAAAGCAGCTTGATTGCACTAACTTTTTTTAAAATAGAAAATCCTTAGAAAGGGTTCTTGCTATTGTAATAAACTTAAAAGAAAATGTCAACATTAAATTAGTAGCCCAAGTCTTTTAGATAACTTGATTTAAGACTAATCTTTTCATTATATGATGATTCTCATAAAGCAAGGATGATTATGGGTGGCTTTTCTGTCATTCTAGAAAGTTCATACTCATTGAATGCCCTACTGGTTTTGATAGAGTACCTTTGTGCATAATTACCATATTTTTCCAAAAATTACTTACAGCCTTTGATCGTAAAAGAATTCTTAATAAAAAAAAGCAGATTATTCTTACTCAATATTAATCTCTGGCTGCAATAGAAACGCAGTTTGTATCTAGTGATAGAGCCCAGCTTGCTTTGGTCAGCTGTCCCCTACTTGATATCACAGTGGCACTTCAAAAAATTCTTCAGTGCTGTCCATGAGTACAATTACTAATGTTTTGAATTTTAAATACAATTTCTAATTCTGTTTTAATTTCATCTTTGTAGTGGTGGTCTTCTCTGCAGAATCTGGAATGCAATATTAAACCACAGAAAAATGGCCAATAAGCCCTCAGAAACGAACAGTTGAATCTCAGACAGTACAGCACATTCCAAGCATTTCTTAAATTATTTTATTTTTGCATTTTGCACAGCTAAATGGCCTGTTTATCAATGTAATAATTTAACTTCAAAATATAAGTACAGTCAACTGTAGCACAGCTTTAAGACTGCCCCTAATTTTTTAAAAATGTGTAAAATAAGTATATTAATGTATTTCACCTGCCAATGTAAATATAACTGCAGCTGAAGAAAAGAGCTTGCTGTTTTTAGTAAAAAAACATGCCATATACTTAGAGCTGTCTAAAATGCATTCTAATTTTAGACATGTATAATTCTATCACCTGCACTGAATAAATATCAACCAAATGTATATAAAGGATGGAGAACTTGTATGTGGCTACAAAGGTATCTAGAGTGTCGCTATAGCTTTTTTTTACATTAAATGTTTGCTTTGTGTTGCTATTTTCATTTCCTTAAGTAGTAAATCCAATTTAATAAAAAAATCAAAACACTAGTTTGTAGAAGTCCCTTCTACAGACTTCTGAATTCCAAAGGAAGAAGTTGAAACAGTAGGGTCCTAGCATCTGTTAAGTCCTTACATGAGCAATAAACAAAGTTTTACCACAGATAACTTAAAAATGCTTTCATACCCAAAGCAAATAGGCAGAGACACCACTTTAGTGTTACAATTAATATATTTATATACTGTACATAACATGATTTATTTATTCAACACACAAAGGAGTAACTTTCATAAGTAAAGCAATCCAAAACCACCCATTAAGCAAATTTATAGCAATTGCTTTATCCTAATTCAGCTCCTCACTTATAGGCATCCATAGACGCCTGCATTCTTCTACATAATGTTTAGCTCTCTTTAGCTGAAATTAAGTTTGTTTGGAAAAGTAAAATTGCTATGAACAGTTCATTCTTACAACAAGTACAAAATGTAATCGTTCCGTCCAAAAAAGGCCATAAGGTAACAAGCTGCTGGAGTAATTTTAGCCAATGGACTTGTATTTGATCCACTGACTAGGGCCACGCACTTCAAAAGGGGGCTCATTTTTGTAGATATGGTTGCCTAATTCTTCCAATGATGGTTCTGGATCAGTGGTAGCAAACTGAGCAGCCTCCTCAATTTCCTTCCTTACTTCCACATCAATCTCCTAAAACACAGAAGACCAAGTAAGCTTTGATTGAGAAGCAATGTTAGTTCCTATAAAAGGGGGTAGCAGATGGAATGGTCACTGATTATTGCTGCATTTCTTCCTTTCAGCAAGTAATGCAGCATGAGAAAAGGTCACATCAGAAGATCCATAATCAGACAAACTTCTAGTGGCATTCAATAACTGCAAGATTTGGTTGTAATACAAACATGGGAATTTCAAATGCCTCACAAGATAACACTGGGTCTGAAGTGTAATTTTAGCCTATCATACTACAGGATTCATGATCTCACGCTCTCTTTCCATTACAGCTGCTAACATGTGGTGAGATCTTTTGCAAACTTTACCGGTTAGTTGTTGAAGTTCACTAATGCCTTAGGAAATGGTTTATTCCATCATGAGTGTGTTGAGTGCTAAACTAACTCCTCCCTACAGCACCCAAAGGCTGTATTGCAGTCATTAATTGCTTCTTAGGTCAGTTATTCTTTTGGCATGTTCAGGATACGTCTCCACAACAGCATTATTTCAGAATAACATAAAATGCATCTATATAGCAAGCCATTATTTCAAAATATCAAGCCTGGAGGACTTCTTACTCTGACAGCTGTAACCTTTATTTTACGACCATGGTCACCAACCAGTAGATCGTGATCTACCGGTAGATCTCAGGGGCTCTAAGAGTAGCTCTTGAGCCCTCTCTGAACTGCGCACCTGGCCGTACATTTACATTAGATTTCCTCATGTAATGTGGGCGGGGCAGTAGATCTTCGCCTGTTCTGAGACTTAAAAAGTGATCTTGGGTGTAAAAAGGTTGGAGACCACTGTTTTACAAGAAGTAAGGGAAGCTGAAAGAAGAGAGTTCTTTCCTTTGACTTCCTGCTGTGTAGACAGCGCCAAAAGCCAAATTAAGCTATTTCAACTTTTGCCTGCTGTGTAAACATACCCTCAGACTTCTGGTAGTTTTATTAATTTTAACTTTTTTCTAGATTTAACTGCTATTTATGTTCCAGTGATTTGTTTAGTATGACGATTGGCAGACTCACTAGATGAGCTTGGCAGAAATATTTTTTTTTTAGTGTAGTGTACAAAAAAAAACCATGAACTTCAACTTTCAGAGATATGGAGAGGTCAGACAATTATTTAGTGACAATTAACTCTGAGAAAATGTCTGTATGAAATCAAAATATATACAATAAATATTCTTAAGCAGCATTTTTCTCTCACTTTGCCTTTCTGTAAATTTCAATTGAAATATTTTTTCCTTGGGTTTGTGTAAGAATTAAATAATCATCAACATCTAATCCCTCCAGGTTTATTTAAAGAGCACAATTTAAAAATAACCTCCCCTCATCAGGAAATGTATAATGCACCTCAAAATACCCCAAGTACAGTAAAACTCCGGTGGTCCGGCAGCTGCTTCAAGTTGTTAGAGTAATTGATTAACTGTGGCTGGATCCACAGCCAACACGCAGTTAATGTAACTTTCCTCTCTACTGCCGAGGGGGGGGGGGGAGGCAGGGGGAGGGGGAGGAGGAGGGGGCGAGGGTGTGCCAAAGCAGCCGCATTCAGGATGTTCTGGTCAGTTACAATCACTCGGGCTGGATCCACAGCCGACACGCAGTTAATGTACTTTAACTCACCCCCTCCCTCTCCCACCAACTCCTACCTTCCCCTGCCTTCTCCCCCCCCTCTCCCCCCCGGCAGTAGAGAGGAAAATTACATTAACTGCGCGTCGGCTGTGGATCCAGCCGGAGTGATTGTAACTGACCAGAACGTCCTGAATGTGGCTGCCTGCCTGTCACCGCCTCTCCTCTTCCACCACTCGCAGGCTCTGCCTCCCTGTAGCAGGAGGGAGGGTTTGGCACTCCCCCGGGACCTGCCCCTGCCAGAGTACCTCCTGATAGTCCGGCATTTCTGATAATCCGGCACCACCTGGGTCCTGGATTATCAGAAGTCTACTGTAGTAGGTTTTTTTAAAAAATACAAAAACACCCCTTCCCTTCTCCTCTACCCCCATCCAAGAGCTGCCACTCACCTCAAAGTTTGCAAGGGACTATACTGTACCCAATTCTGTTTCTCAGAAACAAAATATATGCAGTAAAATGTAACCTCACTTACATATAGTTTTTACTCAGTTATATAAAACTCCTTTTGTTTAAAGAAGAAAACAATGACTATTTTCATTAATCTCTTATTTCTCACCAATAGCACTGTTAAACAGGCTGAGGGGGAGAACTGTTGGCAGCACCATCACAGGGCCACTGACTACAATGGGCACAGGCCATCACCAAAAGTTGTCTGAAAAATAAACGTAATACCTTCAATTCTTCAATATTAGAAAGATTGTTGTTAACCATTCTGTCCTTCAGCAGAGTAATAGGGTCACTTTTGCTTCTGACTTCTTGAATTTCTTCCCTAGTACGATAGCTATGAGAGAGAAGCAAAGACATGCATTATATAAGTTCCATACACTACCACCAATTCATTCAATTAATGAATACACTTCAACTGCTACTGAAGTAACATGAAAAAAGTAATTATTGGCCTGCAGACTAATAAAATGATTGTGCTGGGATTGAAAATATGGGTCCAAATCCCACTCTGCTAGACTTTCAGTGAGATTGGGCAAATGACTTATTTCCTCTAAAGCCTCATCTAAGTTGACCAAAGTTATTCTACTCCAGCTACATGGATAACATAGCTGAGATTGACATACTGCATACAGTGTCTATACTCTGCATTGATGGAAGACTCTGTTGACTTCTCTTATCCTCTTGTTCCAGTGGAGTACTAGAATTGATTGGAGAATGCTCTGCAGTTGAACTACTAAATCAACCCTTGCTGCATCAATTATTGATCCTCAGTTAAGTGTAGACAAAGGTTATTTCTTTATTTCATGAGGGATGTGTTAATGAAGATTAATTCATCTCTGTCAGATGATGGGGGATTTAAGTACTTAGAATATATTTGTACTGTTATTTTCAAAATTATGGTCTGAGATCTCACAGGTATAACTGGTTAAAACTAAAAACACCCAAAACACAAAAACAAAAAACCCTTAAAGAGGAAGCACAAGAAGGAAGAGAATTCTGCTTTTACACTAAGCTGTGAATAAGAAAATTCTTTGATCACTGAAGAAATTATCAGCCAGCCTTCAGCGACTAACATAAAATATAATCATCTACACATGGAAGGAATAGCATATCAGGATCACCTCTTCCTAGACATTCTCGTCACCTGACATTGTTTTTCCAGTAGCTAGAAAATATTCTTCCTGAAATAAATAATCCACATGGAAACTTTGGCACAATGATCAGTCCTCAGTGTATTTAAAAATGCATGAAGTAGCTAGTGTATTAGGGTGAAATACTAAGATGGCATTTTTCATTCCAAATTAAAGTACTGTTACTTAATTTCTTTACCAAAGGATAATCAGCAGCCTTCCTTGAAAGCATGTACTAGAGAGGTATAAAAAGCAAGCTGTTTTTCAGTTAAAAACCTTCATAAAATTGTGGAAAAAGGAATTTGTTGGTGCAGAATAAACAAGGCCTTCCTGCACATAACATTTTGAAAAATATTATCAGGACTTATGCCACTTCGAAGTATTATGAAGCAATTGAGAGAGAGAGATTAATGTGATGCTTGCAATATAAATCTATGAAGAGACACAAGAGAGCGTTATTGGCTGGTGATGTGTTATTAGGCAATGGGATCTGAGTGATCAAGTTGACTCTCATAAGCAGCAAGATTTCAATTTTAATTTTTTTACATGCCTCAATGTGGATTTCAGAAGGTACCATTTAAAAAGTGTGATGGGTGGCATTAATTTTTGGATTGATTGTGCAAGTACAGGGAGAAAGAGGAAAAATTACTACCAACTTTTCTAGCACTCACTAGGCCTAGTGTATAGATTAACCACTAGAGTAAGTTCACACAATCCTTTTTACTGTACCTGATTCCAGGGTCGCTCATACTGTGTCCATGATAGCGATATGTCTGTAACTCCATCAGCATAGGACCCTGCAAAAATAGTTCATGGATATTTTAATGAGCCTAAAGAGCAACAATATCATACTCTACAGCCCCAAGCATCAGACCATTCTGTGAATAAAACACCGCCAACGCTCCTGTAAACCATCTTTCCAAGTTATCTCTATTCATTACATATGATGTCTTGCAACACAGACAAGAGATATTTCATTATCCTTAAACAATTCCTAGATGGCTCTCAAGAACTTTGGATAAACATGTTGTGAAGGCAATTCAATAACCTCACTTTGCAGCTTGTTCTCACTACCTGGTTCTTAAGTAATTAAACAACATAACACCTCAGCTTCAGAAGTCAGTCCTCCATTATTCTGCAAATTTCAGCTGTATAATATTGTCTTTTATTTTCAAGATTGTAATAGAGTTGTCCTGGCGCTATCAGTATTAATTATGTCTCTTGTGCTTCTTTCATGCCAGTACACTTCTGGTGTCAAAAACAGTGTTAAAAAATTAGTTCATCCATTTCACCTGCTTCTTTAGAACCAAAGAAGTGGAACACACACTCCAATACAGAAGATCTTCATTGTGATTTTATCCATGTCTGAGCTTGTGTAAGTTACAACCTGTACCATACCCTCCTTAGTTTGACATCCTTGGAACCTGACTAGTCCTGAACCAGGGAATTTGCCAGAGGTCAATGCCGGTTGCCACTGGCTGCCAGGCTCTGCTCTGGTGGCAGCAGAAGGGCTGATATTGACCAAGAAGTGACTGAATGGGTGGAGGGTGCACTAGGAGGAAGATGCAGGAGCAACCAAGCCCTGTGCTAGTCAAGCTGCGCTTCTGGACCTCGATGGCAACACTCCACAGCCACCCTGTCTCTTCAAACATCCCCATCCAGTCCCTGCTCGGTCATTGCTAGTGCTCCTTTGCCACAGGCTGCAGGGCCCCACTCCAGCGGTGGCAGAGGGCCGCTGCTGATGAGGTGGAAGGGGGGCGAGAGGGGAGGCACTCAGGAGAAGAGGCAAGATGGATGCAGAGTCCAAGGAGCACAACCCCATAGGAGCATAAATGTGGCAGCTGGGCTGCACTCCAGCCTCTTTCCCCCGAGTGTCCTCTGTCCCTGCTTCTCCCCATCCCTGAGCTTATGGCATACTGGAAGCTCTGGAAGGGCAGGAAAGGAATTGCTGAGCGGGTAGGCTAGCTTTTCCTCATGAGTCCTCCAAACCACAAAGTTCTCACAAGGATGCTGGACCACAGATAGCAGTCTGGACCATAGAGATTGAACCTGTTTTTACTCTTCCTGGGTGCCTACCTCACAAAAATTTACTTCAGTTATTTTATATTTGTTGCAAATATAACAGTATTGTTACCTCTCCCATCCCCACACACTGACCTTTTAATTGGTATAGACAATGTTTAAAATGTAAATATTCTAAGCAGAAGACATACAATGGATGAAAATACATGCTTTTTAGTTGTAATATGATTTTTTTACTTTTACCATTATTAATTGACTTAAAGGCTGTGTCTACACTGGCATGAATTTCCGGAACTGCTTAAAACGGAATACTATTCCGTTTTCAGTTTTTCCCTAAAAGGAGTGTCTACATTGGCAGGCTGCTTTTCCGGAAAAGCCCTTTTTCTGGAAAAGGGCCAGTGTAGACAGCCCAGTAGTCTTTTCCGGAAAAGAGCCCCGATCGCCATTTTCGCGATCGGGGCTTTTTTCCGGAAAAGACTACTGGGCTGTCTACACTGGCCCGTTTCTGGAACAGTGTTCCGGAATAAGGACTTATGCCCGAGCGGGAGCAGAATAGTTTTTCCGGAATAGCGGCTGATTTTGTACAGTAGAGCATCGTTGCTTTTCTGGAAATTCAAGGGCCAGTGTAGACAGCTCGCAGCTTATTCCGGAAAAGCGGCTGATTTTCCGGAATAAGTGGCCCAGTGTAGACACAGCCAAAGTGTTTAGACAGTCCATTTCTGGAAAACAGAAAAAAAAATCTGATCAAATAATTATATAAACATGTTTGACACTAAGTTTCCTTAATTGAGAAGAGATGCAAAGAGAATTTCAAAACGTAATTTAAACGGAGAGTACTGGCTAAGGATGAAATTTTGTATGTGGGAATAATATAGCACAAAATAATTCATAGTAAAGGACTGATATTGAGTAACTTACTTTTCCAGATCTACAATAATCAGCTGCAAACTTCGTTGCTTCCCTCACACAAAGAATATCCATGCCATCTACCTGTTAAAAGAAAAGTTTTTAAATTAAATAACAAAAAAGACATCAGAAGGTGAACCAAAAATCTAAATGCCTAGACGCAGTATGAATTCATGATCTCTAATAATCTGCTCCATTATAAATATGGAAAAGACGGAAATCGTTCTTACTCTTATTCCTGGAATGAAGTCTCCTCTTTTGTAGTAGTCAGTGCTGGCTGCAGCTCTCTCTACTGAAGTACCCATTCCATACCTGTTGTTCTCGCAAATGAAAATGCATGGCAGCTTCCACAAAGCTGCCATATTATATGTTTCAAATATCTGACCCTGAAAGAAAAACAGTTGGTATGTAAGTTGGGTCCTTCTTTGGATTCTTTGATTTTTAAGCATCAAGGTCTACAAGGTCTTTCACTTCCAACAAAGGTCTGATAGTGAATTTAAATTCTGAATCAGTTCAGTCTAGAAAGAAGAAAATCATAGAATCTAAGATCTACAGTTCATCTTAATCTGTATGTAATAAAACACTATTAAAAAAGAAATATCCCAAGCCCATAGATAACCACCATCAGGATAAACTGGAACATCAAAGAAGTCAAAACCCTAAAATATTTTCAATAGAAAATTACATCAATAAAAGCAAAGTTGGACTATACATGTAAAATGATACTGTTCCACTTTAGTTAACTAAAGTCCCAACAATTCTGTTGTATTATCTACTGTATGCAAGTAAAGGTCACAAAAAGGGTCATCACTTGAGAATCTCCATTTACCAGTGGAAAGTGAGATGGCTTCCACAGCTGTGGGGAGAGGAGATACTAAAGCACAGATTTCTGTATAAATTGCTACAGTTAAGTTTCTAGCCATTATTGCAAAAAGTAACCTTTCATACATGAATCAAGTGTAAACTAGTGAGTTGCTATGCCCAATCCTAGGTCTTATGAATGCTACTGCTCATGGATTTCCCCCAAGCACCAACAGAGCAATGTCAGAAGAAAATTAACTAGGGTTGTCAAATGATTTAAAAATTGCCGTTAATTGTGCTATTAAACAATAGAATAGTATGCATTTAAATATTTTTTATGCTTTCTATATTTCCAAAAATATGTATTTTAATTACAGGTTGTACCTCCTAAAGGTGTCGGACCAGGGACCTCACCAGTCCTGAATGATGGAATTTGCCAGACTGGGGAGGTCCCTTGCTGCTGGCTTCCTAGTTCACTGCTGGCTCTGCTTCCAGTCCCAGTTGAGCTGCCTGTCAGTGATCCCAGCCCAGCTCCTCTGCTGGACTGTTTCCCCTCCCCCAACACACTATCAAGTCCCTGGCTTCAGCCCCCGCTCCTCTGCTCACCCGGCCCTGCCTCCCCTGCCAGGCTGCTGCTAGCCCCACCAGCTTCCTAGCCCAGCAGGGCTTCCAGGTGCTAGCTCTCTTGCTCTGTGACTCCCGGCTCCCAGGGCTCTCTGGCCTGGGAACATGTTGCTGGACCAGAGAGACCCAGTTTAGGGAAGTGCAATCTGTACACAGAAAACAAAGTGCACATAGTTATTACAAAGATTTGCACATTAAACAATACTATTTCTCAATTCCTCCATTTTAAATATTGTATTGCAATCTCTATCATGAATTTACAAATGTAGAATTATGTAAAAAACCTTGCATTCACAAATAAAAATGTAGAACTTTTAAAGCCTATAAGTCCACTCAGTCCTATTTCTTGTTCAGCCAATTGCTCAAACAAGTTTGTTTACATTTACAGGAGATAATGTCCACTTCTTGTTTATAATAATCACCTTAAAGTGAAAAATAGGTTTTTGCATGGCACTGTTCTATCCAGCATCACAAGATATTTGCAGGTCCAATGCCCTAAAGATTCATGTCCCTTCATGTTTTAACCACCATTCCATGTCCATGCTGATGACAGGTTCTGCTTGATAACTATCCAAAGCAGCAAAGCCCAACACACGTTCATTTTCATCTGAGTTAGATTTTACCAGCAGAAGATTCATTTTCTTTTTTTGGTGGTTAAGATTCTGTAATTTCTACATTGGAGTGTTCCTCTTTTAAGACTTCTAAAACATTCAGATTTTGGAAGGCACTTCATATTCTTAAACCTTGGGTTGAATGCTGCAGCTATCTTTAGAAATCTCACATTGGTACCTCCCTTGCATTCTGTCAAATCTGCTATGAACATTTTTCTAAAACAAATCTTCTGAGTCATAATTAAAGACATCTATAACATGAAATATGGAAGAATGGTGGCAACACAGATCAGAAGATATACAATTCTTCCTCAAGGATTTCAGTCACAAATTTATTTTATGCTTTTTTTTTTTTTTTTTTTTTTTTTAATAAGCATCATCAGCATGGAAGTATTTCCTCTGGAACGGTGGCTGAAGCAAGAAGGGGCAAACAAATATTTAGCATATCTATCACGGAAATAACTACAAATGTCATGTGAATGCCTGTTTCCACATTCAGATGACATTGTAAATAAGCAGCAGACAGCATTATGTCCTGTAAACAAACATACTTGTTTGTCTTGGTTACTGTCTGAATAACAATTAGGATTTGCAGGCACTAAAGTTTTACTGTGTTTTGTTTTTGAGTGCAGTTACGTAACAAAAAAAAATAATCTACATTTATAAGTTGCACTTTACAATAAAGAGACTGCACTGCAATACTTATATGAAGTGAATTGAAAAAATACAGCTCATTTTTAGAATGCAAATATTTATCAAAAATAAAGTGAACAGTGTTGTAACTGAAATCAATATATGTGAAAATATAGAAAAAATCCAAATGATTTAACAAATTTCAATTGGTTTTCTATTGTTTAACTGTGCAATTAAACAGGTCATTAATCACGTTTTTTTTTTTAATTTAACTGATTAATCGACAGCCCTAAAAGTAACACTTCAGAACTCTGGATGGCAGAGAAACTCACAAATCATGTCAACATCATGCTTCTCCTACTTAGAAAAGTCATTAGCAACAGCAGAAGCAGGTACTGCTCAGAGTAAGTCTAGTGTATGCAAAGACATCTTCCTTAGCACTTGCCGGCTGAGACAGAGAATGGCGAAGACCCAACCCCACTCCCTCACAGCTTCCTAGAGAGGAAGAGAGAGCTCCAGTAGGGGGAGTGGTGGAGAATATGGCACTTCAAAATTATAAGAAAGCGCCTATTAGCAATAAGTTTAAATGAAATATGTGCTCCCAAACAGGTTCAACACCCTGCTAGGAATTCCAGGATCCTTTGCACTTCCAATATGTGAAGAACCATTAGGATGAAGACTTCCATCACCACCACCACTTCCCTTGCCCCTTAAATATATAGTGGATTTCAGAATTTGGAAATTTTAAGTTTGGAAAATTTGTAGTTGAGAGAGTTTGTCTATGCCTCTGTGCGTGCATCTGTTTGTTCCAGAACTACTTCTAAACAGTAAGAGCTAGGGCCACCAAATTTGGTACATAGCTTCATCTTATTATAACTTAAAGCAAGGTCAGGGTTTGGTTGTGCCAAGAAAACAGGATGTGCCCAGAAGGGGATAAAACCAATCAGCAGGCTTCCTACATGTACCAGCTCCCGCACCTCCCTTCCCCTCCCCACCTGCACTGTTGCCTCAGATTCAGAAGTAGCAGCGCTGGAAAAAAGGGGGAAAAGAAAGACAGATAGCTCAGTGGGAGTTGGTATGCGCAGGGGTGAGGCAGTGCTGGGGGGAGGCGCATGTACATGGCCTCCTGCCTCTCTCTTCTCCCTTCCCCTCTGCCTCTGTATCAGATGGAGGGGGTGGTGGTGTGTAACTGAGAGTTAACAAATGAGCCCAGGCTTATCAGTTAACCGTGTATACAGGTACACATTAACTTCCCTACTTCTCACCTGTCCCCAAGGTCCTACAGTAGAGAGGCCTGGGGCAGCTTGAATACTGTACCTCTTTTCTCCAGCCTCACCCCAGAGCAATGATTTAATGAAGAGAAACAAAAAATTGTGTTAAAAGACCCAAGCAAACAGTGATCTTATTTTGTGAAGTAGGGAGCTACCTGCTGGTGAAAGCTGATGACATCCCTTTTGTGTATTGAGAGAGTAAAACAAAAATGAATTCAGTTATGCACCCGAGCAATGCCGGGTCAATCTAGTATTTACAGGCAGTCCCTGTCTTACAAACGGGTTACGTTCCAAACACCTGGTCGTAACTCGATTTGGTCGTAAGTCGGAAATACCCTTAAACGTGCTGTTCGAAAAACTTGACATACATGGCTCTCAACTCAAAAATATTATAATGGGGCTAATGGGAGGTTGGTCGTCAGTACAGATGGTCGTAAGTCAGTGTGTTCGTAAGTCAGGGAGTGGCTGTATATAACTCAGTGTGAAGCCTGAAAGTGCGCAGACAAAGTAGCAGCCTGGCAGTGACCAAAATGTATCTGGTAACTGCTCAGTAATTTACACAACATGACTTTGGCTCTTATCTAGTTATCAGTAGGCAACTGTCTAAATTATAAAGCCCAAAAAGCTGCCAAACTTACTGACTTCTACATACAAGTCACAAAATGATCGAAAATGTCAACAGCGTATACAGAGAACTACTCTTACTATACACATTTAAATCAAGAAAGCTCACCTGATTGGCAGCACCATCTCCATATAAAGTAAGACAAATCTCATCTTTGCCAAAATAGTTACAGGCCAAGGCAATCCCAGCTCCAAGAGGAACCTATGTGAATTATACAATACAGATTTAAGAGGCCAAATTGGTATTTTCAGAGCTACATTTGGAAAAGTTGGAGACAGACAGCTATGAACTATAAAAATTAACTGTTTAAATGTATGCAACTGATGATGAAAATAACTACAAAGGCTGTTAACTCATTTCCATAAGATTTGATTCCTATTACAATCAAAATCTAAACTCGGGTTTTCACATAGCATTAAATAATATCAATAGTTTAATCTCTTATCTGTTCAGCAATATGTTTCAGTTTGTGAAGAATTAAGTGGAAATGAATTTAGAATATGGTCATGTCCAGCAATAACTGTTGCGGGCAGATTTATAGTAAGAAAAGTAATGCTGGCACAAAGTATTTAAGGGAGATATAATTTGATTTTTAAATGTTAGCATATTGTATCATTTACTATACCTGAGCGCCAACAATGCCATTGCCACCATAGAAGTTCTTAGCATACATATGCATTGATCCTCCTTTTCCCTTAGCACATCCTCCTTTTCTACCTAAAAAGTGTAGGCATGTAATGAAAAGACAGACCCTTTTCCAAAGAGGCTGCATTTTAAGTATCTGACAAGATAATAGGGCTATAAACAGATGGAGAACATAAAAAAATACTGCAACAACTACATCTATTAAACACTAAATGAGATTAGTGAGAGAAATGGAAAACATGTACTGGAACAGTCCCATTCATTCTATAACATCTTAGTATTTTCTATCAAGAAAGATCTTATTTGTGTTCAGACAACCCCTGCTATAGCAAACAACATGTGTTAGTCACAACCTAGTGTAAATATGGTTCCTGAGAGAAAGGTTCTAACATGGGTTTTCCTGACTAGTCTAATTTATTATCCCAGCTTCACTGTAGCAATTACTATAGAAAGAGTACCATCTTATAACCAAGTTATCCCTGGTAATTCCTTTGTGCATTATAGATAAAGCCATGCTATGCTACAGCTCTCGCAAAGACAAAAGCAGTAGTACAACTCAGGGCCTGAACCAACCAAACTGCAGGACTGGAGGGTCTCACACCCTATCATGAATAAATAAGGTCTACCAGAAGCACAGTTTAGATGGGATCTATTGCACAAATAATAATAAAGCTACTGCAGCAAGACATGCTTCTAGATAATGCTTGTGTATTGAGTCTATGATATCAAGCTTCCAGATTAACTGAAAAGAATAGTATTTTGTATTTCTTACTCCAAGTCAGAAGGAGAATCTGAGTATTAGTTACCCTGTGACTTTACTGAGTGGCATCAGGAGAAATCACAGAATGTTGCGACATCCCATGTCCAAATGTATTTAGTATGTCAGACAGTTTAGATCAGTAGCTTCAGGAGGTAGCCGAGCCTGTTGTTTTTTCTGTAACAGACTAATGGTTTGATAGCACTTTATACACTTACAAAACAT
The DNA here is from genome assembly GCF_049634645.1 of Pelodiscus sinensis. Taxonomy (NCBI): domain Eukaryota; kingdom Metazoa; phylum Chordata; order Testudines; family Trionychidae; genus Pelodiscus; species Pelodiscus sinensis. Next base: position 208,930,761 of record NC_134711.1, read on the forward strand.
GTAGATGGTATCATGAGCTTTCGTGGGCACTCTGGTCATCTGAAGAAGTGGGCTGTATCCACGAAAGCTCATGATACCATCTACATGTTTTGTTAGTCTATAAAGTGCTATCAGACCATTTGTTGTTTAGATCAGTGATACTCAAGATCTCGGTTTCTCAAGAGCTACTGTACAGCAATATGGCTGGGTACAGCAATAGTTGTTGCAGGCAAGTTCATAGTAAGAAAAGTGATGCTGGCACAGAGCATCTAAGTAAGATATTTTTTGATTTTAAAAAGTTAGAACTTTGCATACTGTATCATTTACCTTGCCTGAACCTGAGCACTCAAAAAAGTCACAGTTGTGTGAATTCATGGTTTCATTTACTCTAGTACCATATACAGGCAGTCCCCGGGTTACGTACAAGATAGGGACTGTAGGTTTGTTCTTAAGTTGAATCTGTATGTAAGTCGGAACTGGCATCCAGATTCAGCCACTGCTGAAACTGACCAGTTTCAACAGCGGCTGAATCTGGACGCCAGTTCCAACTTACATACAGATTCAACTTAAGAACCCCAGGCATCCCCAAGTCAGCTGCTGCTGAAACTGATCAGCGGCTGATTCCAGGAAGCCTGGGGCAAGGGCTTCCTGTAGTCAGCCACTGGTCAGTTTCAGCAGCGGCTGACTTAGGGACGCCTGGGGCAGAGCAGCTGGGGTGCTGCTGGGTTGGTCCAGTAGCGCCAAGGAGCGGTGCTGCGGGACCACCCGGCAGCGCCCCACCTGCTCTACCACAGGCCCGGGGCTTTGCTCCACGTCTCCCTAGTCTGCTGGGGGGGGGCGCACTAGCTGCGTCCCCCTCCAGCAGACCAGGGAGACGCTGAGCAAAGCCGCGGAGGACCCAGGCGGGATCGTGGTGCTGATCTGGAAGCGCCGCGATCCCGCCCGGGTCCTCCTCCGCTTTGCTCAGCGTCTCCCTGGTCTGCAGACCAGGGAGACGCTGAGCAAAGCGAGGAGGACCCGGGCGGGACGCGGCACTGATCTGGCTCCTCTTCCCCCCCCCCCCCCCCCCAGCAGACCAGGGAGAGGCAGAGCAGCTTTTCTCGCCCTGGAGGATGGGGGCAGCGGGACTGGGCGTCCACCGCTCCCATCGTCCAGGGCGAGAAAATCCCCGTTCGTATCTGCGGATCCGACATAAGTTGGATCCGCGTAACTCGGGGACTGCCTGTATACATATTTAAACAGTATGGCAGGGGAAATATATTTGTACATATGTTAGTCTCACAGCAAAATGACCAAGCAATATTTTATCAACTACAGTTGGTTAACAATGTAGTAAAAGTGTCTTGATTGGTTAATAATTAAATCACACTGTGTTTTAATATCAGGTTCACGAGCCACAAGTGGCAGCACTTAAGTCTGAGTATCACTGGTTTAGATGTTATCCCTCAGTGCCGATGCAAGTTAAGTACAGCAATGCCCAGATCCCCATTTATCTTTATACAGCATGAACCTGTAAGCTCAGCTAGGATCTCTCGGATGGGAGTTCCACGTGTGTAGGCATAGCCATGAGCCCGATATGCTGTTATCAAGTGATCTGTTGGTTTTATGGCAGCTTCGAGTCCAACACAGCACGCTTCCTGTTGTAGAGGAAAAATAAGACTGACAATGGGACAAAACATCAGATTCCTCTACTCAGCTCTTGAGGCTGGGAGCCAACGTCCCTATTCCATAGTTAGAAGACCTGTAGCAATGGAGGGCATCACATACACTCAACTACCCTGCATCCCAAAGAAACATACCCCTGACAAATGAGACTGGCGCTAGGTCCTTTGAGTGTCCACAGACTACAACAGTCTGCAGCTCCAAAATAATCAAAACCAGAACAGGACGAAACTGATGATTAGGTCAAGGAAGGTGAGAGACTGGGAATGCTTGTGGACCATTGGCACTGCCTGTGTAATCAACCACTTAAGCACTGCTCTTCCCATGCTCCCTAAGACTGACCTTTTCCCTTGCCCATAATTAAGGCAAAGATTTTGTCTCACGTATTTTTAGTAAAAGTCAGGGACAGGTCACAGACAATAATGAAAAATTCACAGAAGTCCATGACCTATCTATGACTTTTACTAAAAATATGCAAAACAAAATGAGGAGTGAAAGGTTCCCCAAATCACCCAAAGGGACCCTGCAGGGTCACCCCACCCATTCAGATTACCCCCACTGCCTGTGGCAGCTGAGAGTTCAGGGTCTACTCACTGCTTGGGAGCTCTGGGACACCTCTGCCCTCCACCCTGACTGGAAGCTGTTGGGTGCCCTTTGTGGCTGAGAGCTTAGGCCCCTGCAGCTCCCAGCCCCCAAGAGTAGCAGGGATACTATGACCCCCAGGCTCAAGTCACAGAGGTCTCTGGAAGTCAGATTCCACGACCTCCGTAACAAAGTCATAGCTCTATCCACAACTGACAAGTGGAGACAAGTATCAACCAACTCCCAGAAGATGGGATTTATCATTTACCTGACCATCATACAAGTGGCAGAAGCCACGAATAATCTTCTGTTTATATAGCTGATCTGCCTTCAGTTCCATGCGCCGAATGGTCTGCATAGTCCTGTAATAACGGAGTCCCTCTTCCCGAGTAAGTACTGTTGTGACAGGAGGACCCTCTTCCAGGCGATGGAGATCGCATTTCTACAGAAACAGTCATGGAGTTACTTCAGTAACGTATGTTCTTGTTTGTCATCTCAGCACTAAAAATCTAATGTATTAATAATGTTCACGTTCCACTTGGTTTTTTGAACAGGAAAACCTGAATATATAGGTCTAAACCAGTGGGTCTCAACCTTTCCAGATTAGCGTGCTTGTTTCAGGAGACTGTTTTGTCTTGCATAATGCCAAGTTTCTTACAAGCTACTTAAAAAACAAATTCACTAAAGTACAGGTTGGACCTCCCTGGTCCGGCACCTTCGGGACCTGAGCTGTCCCAAACCAGGGAGTTTACTGGACCTGGGAAGGTCAGTGCTCCCCTGCTGACTGCCCCGCTCCCAGGCCCCTCTTCCTGGGGCTCCCTGCACTACTGCTGGCCCCCAGGTTCCCCACATTGCTGGATCTCCCCATGTTGCTGTCTGCACACTGCCCCAGTATCCCCCAGGATTCCTAGCTGGGACCACCTGGACGGTGAGACCCTGCTACCGCATGGTGTTCCTCAGGGTTCCGTGGCAGGAACCGACTAGCAACCTTGCACCTTTGCTAGGGCTGGCCCCAGCCCCTGGGGTTCCCCCGGCAGGGCTGCCCGCCTTCACCACCCCCACTTCAGCTGGGGAGTTCCTCGGCCCGTGCTGCCCAGTCACCCCCCACCTCACTGCCACCTGGAGTTTCCCAGCCAGCGCTCCCACCACCAGCAGCCCCACTGCAGCAGGGTATATTCCCTGACTGGAGCTGGGATTCCCTGCTGGGGGGGTTCCCCTGACAGGGCAGAGGCTCCCAAGCCATATCTAGCCCCATTGACATTGGGGGTTCCCCAGCCAGGTTGTGGGCTTTGCAGCTGCTGCTGGCCCAGCCCGGGCACCCCAGCCCTCGCATTCTCTCAGCTGGCTCCCACTCCTGCCTCTGTTGTACTCTGATCAAGCAACATCTGTGGCCCTGCCAAACCATGGATGATGCTGGATCAGAAAGTCCTGAATCTGGAAGGTTCAACCTGTACCACAGCACACTATCAATGAAAAATTGTTTACTGTCTCATTTTTACCATATAATTATAAATCAATTGGAATATAGTGTACCTGCATTTCAGTGTATGCTATGTAGAGCAGTATAAGCAAGTCACAGTCTGCATGAAATTTTAATTTATATCAACTTCACTAATGCTTTTAATGTAGCCTGTTGTAAAATTAGACACATATCTATAGGAGCTGATGTACTTCCTTGAAGATCCTGGTGTACTCTTATTTGAAAACCACTAAAGTAAACAAATAAAACTGAAGTTTTCATATTGCTTCAAATCTCATGGCATATCTACACAGCAGGGCTAAAGCCGAAATAAACTACGCAACTTGAGCTACGTCAACCGCTTATTTCAGCTTTTGGCACTTTTTATGCAGCAGAAAGTCCGAATTAGAGCATTCTTTCTCTGACTTCCTTTACTCCATGTAAAATGAGGGTTATAGAAGCTGGAGAAAGAAGTCCACCAGCTCAACATTATGTCAAAATAACTTCTGTGTAGACACAGACTGTTATTTTGGAATAACATCAGTTTCAGAATCCACCCAGATCAGGCTACTGCCTGCCCCTTGGATGCATTGGTGTTACGCAACTATGGTTCAGATCTCTGACACCAAGAGCCAGCCCATAAGAATAAGGTTTCATCCTGGCTCTTACCAGTCCAATTACTCTTTACACAGTAATACCAGCCTTTCCAGTCCCATGTCTTCTTAACTATGTCTGGTCCCAAGTTCTTAACCACCTACATTTTTCATATCTGCTCAGTCATCCCTGAAGACTGTCCCCCAGATACCAGCTTATTTTGGCGCACACTCCACACAATTTTCACAACAGAAACCTGATTGGTATGAAAATAGACAGCCAGAGGCTTTGCACTTTCTTATTAAGGCCCCTTTTCTAATAAGGGTTGGTAATCTATTGATTTAAAAGGTTCTCAGCTTACCCCTTAGCTATAAGGGGGATCCAGTATTAACAGGCACCAGTTTCTTCCTTGTCACCTCTACCCTTTTTTCCAATACCCCAGCCTACCATGCCTCTTCCCACCCTCGCTACATAAGAAAAGCTGATTGAAGCAGGCAGGAGATGCTTGGAGGGAGAAGAGTGTGCTGACTGAAGGTGGGTGCTAATCACCCACTAATTTATTTCATGTTGGAAAACTTTCAGAGAGATGGCACCTATGTCAGTATTTATTCACAGTCCCCTGCCTTCACATTGTCCCCCAAGGTTCTGGATGCACTTCCATTTTAAAATGGTTTGCCCCTCTTTCTTCCTTCTTAGTCACTATTCACAACAGATATTTCAAACACTGGTTTTTCAGTTTCAAAACATCCCTATTTGCTTTGATGGCTCCTCATTGTTTTTTCCTGGGCTAGCCAATGGCTACATCTTTGAGGCTAGTCTCCGCTGGCTGGGGATATAGTTCATCTCTGCTTCATTGCTTCACCACCCTGTTGTGAGGTGATGCTACAATTTTCTATACATACCCCCATACATAGATTCACAGCCATAAACTGTATACGTCTCATAATGGCTATTAAGGTCTGTGTACGACAAGCATTCATAGAAAATTTTACTCAGGATAATTTTACAATACAAAAACATAACATATAATCAATGGAGGTGCTTATTTTGGGGGGTTATGCTTTCCGATCTCTCTTTGGGATATCTGGACCCTGATTGCCACACGTGGGGAGCAGCAAATGCCACCCCTCCGACAGAAGACTGTCAGGAAAAACCAAATAGGAGAGAATGATTGAGCTCGTTAAAATAACCTACTGACTTCAAACTTTAGATTCTGCAGAAACTAAAATAGGGCCAAAAGATGAACAATGTATTTCTACTAAAAGCCAGGTCTCTCTGGTGCCTACAAGCAAGGTGGGTATGAAGACAGACTTTCATCCTCATGAGTCCATGCAGATGATTAGCTTAACTAGCTCTCAAGACATGTACTAAAGGACAAAACTAGCACAACAAATGGGTATAAACTAGTCATGAATAAATGTAGATGGGAAATTACAAGGCTTCTAGCCCTCAGAGGAGTGAGGTTCTGGAGCTGCATTCCAACAGGATTAGTGGGGGTAAATAACCTACCTAATTTTAAGATAGCTCTTGAAGTGCTTATATTATATATGGTAGTTGCCTCAACAGCAAGATACTAGGCTTCATGACTCAGGAAGTTTCTGCCAGTCCTGAGTTCAGGATATTTCAGTTTTTCACCTCAATAATTTATGCTATTTCCTGAGCTTTTTGGTTATTTCAGAATCTTACTTTAGCATTTTAAATATTACCAATGGCAATAATTTTTATTCTTGTCATGCAACTTGACTTTTTTTCATGCACTGAAGAAATATCAGTTGTGAACTCCTGCCAGCTGCAGATAGATAAGGAAATGTTTGGTTCTGAACATTCAAAATGATGGTGTGTTTTTTTTTTTTTTTTTTTTAACAGAAAATCAATACATGAAATCCACAGTGGCAATAGCTACAATACTTCTATTAAATGCTAATTCTCAAAAATGAACTATTCCACTTCCTTACCTTAACATCAAATGTAGCCTCACTTGCAAAGTCTGCATAGTTACGAGATGCCACCACCACACGGGAAACCTAAAAAAAGGAATATGTATTATGTAACTTTAGAAGTCAACAACTATCCCAAGGAAAAAGAACATTTCCCCAGTCACTTAAACAATCAGTCACCATTATACTTAGTGATAGAAATGTAGCCGTGTTAGTCTGGGGTAGTTGAAGCAAAATGCAGGACAATGTAGCACTTTAAAGACTAACAAGATGGTTTATTAGATGATGAGCTTTCGTGGGCCAGACCCACTTCCTCAGATCAAATAGTGGAAGAAAGTAGTCACAACCATATATACCAAAGGATACAATTAAAAAAATGAACACATATGAAAAGGACAAATCACACTGCAGAACAGAAGGGGGATGCGGGGGGGGGGGGGGGGGAGGGAGGAAGGAAGGAAGGTAAGTGTCTGTGAATTGATGATATTAAAGGTAGGGAGAGTGGGATGTTTGTGAGTTAATGGTATTACAGGTGATAATTGGGGAAACTGTCTTGGTAATGGGTGAGATAGTTCAAATTCTTGTTAAGTCCTTGTTGGCAAGTGTCGAATTTTAACATGAATGACAGTTCAGAGGATTCCCTTTCAAGTGCAGATGTAAAAGGTCTTTGTAGCAGAATGCAGGTGGCTAAGTCATTTAGAGAGTGTCCTTTCTGGTTAAAGTGGCAAGAAACTGTTTTCTCTTTGTGATCTTGTCTGATATCTGTTTTGTGGGCATTAATCCTTTGGCGAAGTGTCTGAGATGTTTGTCCAATGTACATAGCAGACGGACACTTTCGGCACATGATAGCATAGATTATATTTCTGGATGCGCAGGAATATGTGTTCTTGATCTTATAACTCACTTGGTTAGGTCCAATAATGGTATCAGCAGAATTAATATGTGGACAAAGCTGGCAACGGGGTTTGTTGCAAGGGAAGGTACCAGGGTTGGTATTAGTGGTCTTAGCCGCGCTGAACACCATGCCATCCAGAGTCTCAAAAACAACCTGGACATTGTAATCAAACCAGCTGACAAAGGGGGTGCTGTGGTAATTATGAATAAGGCCGACTATAACCAGGAGGCAACCAGACAACTCTCAAACACCACATTTTACAAACCTCTCTCCTCTGATCCCACCTTGGAATACCAAAAGAAACTACACTGTCTCCTTAAAAGCCTCCCCACAGCTACTCGGGAACAAATCCACACAGAATCACCTTCTGACCCCCGACCAGGATTGTTCTATCTACTTCCCAAGATCCATAAACCTGGGCACCCCGGACGTCCCATCATCTCTGGTATTGGCACGCTCACTACTGGTCTATCCAGCTATGTAGACACTCTTCTCAAACCCTTCGTAACCAATACCCCCAGCTATCTCCGAGACACTACTGACTTCCTAAGGAAACTACAAAACATCGATAACCTCCCCAATAATACCATCCTTGCCACCATGGATGTAGAAGCTCTATATACCAACATCAGAAAGGACACAGTCTTAATGACCTGCTAACCTGCATCCTACTTCAGAAGACATTCAAATCTGCACTTGAAAGGGAATCCTCTGAACTGGCATTCATGCTAAAATTCGACACCCTCCGCACCGGACTTAATAAAGACCCCAACTATCTTACACATTACAAAGATAGCTTCCCCAATTATCACCTCTAATTAACCTCTATTAACTCACAGACATTTCCCCTTCCCCACCTCTAATATCATTAACTCACTGGCATTCACCTTCCTCCCTGCCCCCCCCCCCCCCCACACACACACACATCCCCCTTCTGTTCTGTAATGTGATTTGTCCTTTTCATGTGTGCTCATTTTTTTTAAATTGTATCCTTTGGTATATATGGTTGTGACTGTTTTCTTCCATTATTTGATCTGAGGAAGTGGGTCTGGCCCACGAAAGCTCATCATCTAATAAACCATCTTGTTAGTCTTTAAAGTGCTACATTGTCCTGCATTTTGCTTGAGTAGTTGAGTAACCTCATAAATTCTTTTTGGTTAGTTGACTATTCTATAGTCCCTGGAGGTCAGGGCCTGCAACCAGTGGAGAAGCCCCCTGCTACCGTGCGCTGCTGCTTCTGTATCAGAGGCAGCACAGTGGGTGCTGGGGGGAGCTGGTCTGTGAGGGGAGCCAGCTTAAAAAACAGCTCCCCTTGCAGACGGGTTGCTTGTTGCACTGTGCTGCTGCCTCTGATACAAAAGCAGAAGTATGGGGTGGCAGCAGTCCCTGTCCAGGAGGGGTCTGAGCTACTGGGCCTGGCACAATAAATCTGTTAGTCTATAAGATGCCACAGGACTCATCGCTTTTGCAGATTCAGACTAACATGGCTACCCCTGAAACAAAAACACCAGACTAACATGGCTACCCCTCTGATTCTAGTCTCAGTGTCACTGAATCCCCTGAGCTAGGGCTCAGAGTCAGGCATGACAGGTTACAAATAGATTCCTTTTAAAAATAAAAAAGGAACTCTGGTTTCTGGAGTTCTTGTCCAGCCAGATCTTGCTTCTCTACTTCCAGTCCCCTCCCCAGCAGCCTTCTGAGGCTCAAAGGGAATCCCATTCTCTTCTCATGCTGGCCAGTGCAGCTGGAGATCAGACTTTCTGTCTTTCCCAGCTCCTTTCCCCACCACTCATGGGCTGGCACTGAGGTGGACTGTCCTCTACCTGACTACTCCTTCACATCCTTAGTGAAAACACAAGAGCAAGGGGCCTAAGACACATAAAGCTTCAAAAAGGATATGTAACAGAACAAGCAGTACATTTTAAAACAAAGTGTGCATGAATTAGGGGGACTATTCTACACTCAACATTACCTTGTAACTCTCACAAATGATCGTTATGCTGCAAAATAATGTAGCGGATTCTCCCCCCGCCCCCATACACAAGACATGGACATCAGGATTATCCATCCATTCAGTGTCTATTCAGCAGAGTGAATACAACATTTAACTCTGTTTCCAAAAGCTCAAGCTGCTATCTAGCACTACAAAAGAGCAATTCCAGTAACTCATTCAGCCAAGCAGCTGACATACATGGTCTCCAAAAAGAAGATCATGAAGTTCCCTTTTCACCCCATATATATTTTTTAAAAGTAAGTCCTTACAGATGGATATGTAAAATCCTGTTTAATTGGTTAACTGATTAAACATGTTTAATCCATTAATTGATTAAAGGGGGCACAGGCGAGGGCAGATAAGGAAAAATCTAAGATTGAAGATGTTCAAGAAAAATTCTGAAAATTATATTAAATTATTAAAATGCAGCAATACTACTAGTGCTCTCTAGCCATTTTATGTGTGAAGTTAAAATGAGCAAGTATAGGTACATATAAAAAGCTAGAAAGTTCATAAAGCAGATTATGTATGTATACAATTTTAACCGGTCAAAACCAAATTTTTACAGAAGTGATGAGGACCTTACCTCACTAACAGCACCCTAAAATAGCAGCAATTGGAGGAAACAAAAGAGAGAAGAGTCAGCAGCTGTAATAAAGCATTTCAGGGAATAAATAATCAATAGACTAGTAGCAAAATAAAAGATAGTGCTACAATTTATTTTGCTTATGGATGAACTTTGGGGACTCATGGCTTGATTCTTCCCTGCTCTGGACTTCATACCTGTGCATATGGCATACAAACTACTGTATAAGTAAAATATTACCTTATGAAGTGTATGTAAGTGCTACTCTTGACAGACAGTATATTAACACTGACTCTGAACCAATATAAGTAACAACATCCAGGGGAAAGAATCAAACCCAAAATTTTCAAACCAGGAAGCCTAAAATTGGGTTTCTAAATAGAACTAACTTGGGCACTCAAATATACAACACTAAAGAAAGCCCAGGCCATTTCTAATTGGGTGCCTCAATGTAGACTTAGGAGCTAGTTATCAGCAACTGCATTTTATATTTAAAAGATCACAGGTAGTAAAAGAGCTACATTAGAGGGGACATATCCACTGAAAGATTATCTCCTGATCTCCAGGAAGGGTACTCTGCTACTTCCTTCTGTAGGGGCTATCATTGTGAAAGTAAAGTTTAAATGCTTTAAATTAGGGGTGTAGCCTCATAATACTAAGTGTCCTAAAATGTATTTAAAATATCAGTTCTTGATGAAAATGACCTTCACAAAAGCAGTGACAACATGTATTGTCAGGAACTAAACCCAGCAGTATAAAAGGCCACTGTAAGATTTACAAGAGTTCATAATCTGAGGGGGGAAATAGTTTGTCAAGTATTTAATATTTTAACATTTCATTACTAAAACTACTTTACAGATCTCTTAAAGGCCATTTTCCTCTTCCAGGAGGCCATTTCCTCCCTTCTGCAGAGTTCCTTATTTCTGCAAGGGTACATCTACACTAGGAAATTATTTCGAAATAACTAAATTCTAAATAACTCCCGAAACAGCATCCCCCCACTATGAGGGATCCTTGAAATTAATCCAAGACAGGCTCCATTATTGTGAATATGCTCCCACAACTCAGAGCCCCAGAAAGCACTGGGGAGTAATTACTTCAAATTACTCTGGGGAGTTATTTCAAAAGAGCAGCAGCGAAGCATCCACACTAATGCTATTTCGAAATAAGTGTTATTTCTGAGGAAAGCAAAAGTACAGATATTGAAATAACGCAGCCCGTTATTTCAAAATAACTTCCTAGTGTAGACTAGGGCCAAGAGAGCTTTCTGCCCTTTCTGAGGTAGTCCTCTCCGGCTGTAGTGTCTGTTTATACAGCTGTAATTTATAAAATACAATCAGGTCAAGATAATTTATTTCTGAGGAGTTTGGGGGGTTTTGAGTTATCTGCTTCACCCAAAGCTGTTCTCAAAATGAAAATGTAATAGAAATCCATTTATAAACTGCTTCATGGAGTTAAATTTAATGCTTCATGGAGTTAAATTTAATACATTTTACTTCGCTGAAAGCATACTGAATATAAGTTGAGCAGCAGGCAAAAAAAATCCTAAGCATAAGAATGGGGTGGAGGGTGTACCAGAATGCATAATGAAAGGAGAATGGAAAAAAAATACATATGAATTGTGTTGCAAAAGACATCAAGTGTGTAGAAAAGGAAAGGCCACTGACAACTGAAAGAATTGTCTCTGCTTCTACTCATGCCCTCATTCCATAATCTTGGAAGTAGATGATTGGGCATTCAAATATACAACTCTAAAGAAAGCCCAGGCAATTTCTAATTGGGTACCTCAATGTAGACTTAGGAACTAGTTATCAGCACCTGAATTTTATGATTTAAAAGATCATAAAAGTAGATGTTTGGTCTATCAGCCTGGCAAGTTTAAACAAAAGACAAAAAAACCCACTCATGTGCCCAGGATGTTAAATTGCATTCAATCAGCTAATTGAGTAGTTGATGGAATTACCGTCAACTACTTGATTAGCTGATAAGAGGGGAAACTGCAGAGCTGCAATGGGGTTGGCTCCCAGCCCTGGGAGCCAACCCCACTGCAGTTCTGACATTTAAATGTAGTAAGAGCTTGGCGGATGCTGGGGGGGAATCGGCTTCTAAGCCAACTCCCCCCACCCCGCTGCCTCTAATAGAGACAGCAGTGGGAGGAGAAGTGACTTGTTGAGTAGTGATTTGACTGCAGGATAAGCCTATGCTTATTGGGTAGTCGACTACTTGACTAGTCACTTATATCCTTAGTCCAAGCTGCAGAACAAACCTAACTCAGAAAAATCAACCTTTTTAATACAGTTCTCAAAAGTGTATTTGCTGATTTACAGAACTGTAATAAGACACTCTAGGAAGTAAAAGGACAAATGGGTGTATGTTGTAGCATAAGGAGGAGGGAATAAAATGATACACTAATCAGCTCATTTGTCTATTCGTATTCAACCCTCAAATTTGCCAATTTTCATTTACAGAAATTGTCTATTACTATTCTCCTAAAAATGCTGCCCGTTCATTCACTTTGTCTACTGGATAACTTTAGGCAAGTCCCTTCACCTCTATGTCTCAGTTTCCTTCTTTTGTGAAAGGGAGAAAACTCCTCTAAAGCAGTTTGAGATCTTAGGATAAAAAAATACTGTTTTAGAACTAGGTATTACTAACCACTTTTACTTTCTATTTTTAACCCACCAAATCCTTTGTCAAAGTAATTCCTACCCATAGCAATGCCCCCTTATGTCCTTTCTCTACACAGCAAACCTTAATCTAGTTACAAACCAGAAGTAATTCTGCTAAAGTCAGAGTTACACTAATATAAAACCAATGTAAGAAATAAAAGCTCCATTAATTTTTAGCTTCTCTTCCAAAGTCTTCTCCACATTAGCCCCATGATGCTAAAGTGAGCAATTCATCCTATTGGTCTCAGGGCTTGTCTACATTTACCATGCTGCAGCAGTACCTCTATAGCACTTAGTGAAGGTATTTCCTATACCAAGGGTTGGCAACCCCGGGCATGTGTCACAAATGGCACACAAACCAATTTTCACTTGAATGCGGGGTGGTAGCTCAGCCCCGCCCCTGCCCCCACACGCAGAGAGCTCATGCTGTGGCTCCAGCCTCACCTTCACAGAAACAGCTGTTCGGGTGGGGAGCAGGAGAGGCATGCACATGTCCCTGGGGCTTCCCCTGCCCCTGCCCCTGCCCAGCCTGGACATACAGCTCCTGGTAGCTAAGGGGTTAACCTCCCCCTCCCCATGCTACAGGCTCTGTCTGATTCCTGCTTCAGGAGGCAATGGGGATGGGCCTGCTCAGCTGGGCGGCCTGTCACATGTGGCACGCCAGAGCCCAGGGTGTGCTGCATTGCTCCCCGCAGGCTGTGTGCAGGAGCAGGATGCCCTTTCCCCAGCCCCCTGCTGTGCCAGGCTGAGCTGGAGCCAGCCTGGGCTCTGCCTGCCTCAGCCCAGGAGCCACAGCCTTCAGGCACATGGCTGGGCTCAGTAGGGAAGAGACTCTGCCCTTCCTGCCTCTCCTCATCCAAGCACTTGTGCCCTCCCGGTGAATGCGCTGGGGGCACAGGGAAGTAGGGGCAGGAAGGAAGGGTGAAAGAAGGATGGGAGGAGGCAGGAGTTGCACTGAGGGACATGGGGCATTGCAGGGTGTCAGGCTGGAGGAATCATAGGGCTGAGGCTGGAGCAGAAGGAAGATGTGAGGGAAGATACAATTTTACTTTGCAGAAGCTGCACTCTCCTTTACTCCCCACTTCTTTGCCTCCCTCCCCAACTAGCTATTTGGCCGCATTCTCATCCTCTGACCTTTTCTGTGTTACTCCCCCCAAACTCCTTTTCATACCCCTACTCACACCCTCTCCTGCAGCCAAACTCCCTTCCAGACCCTGCCCTCCTCACCCGTCCTGCACCACACTTCTCATCCAGATCCTGCATCCCTGTCCCACTTGCTGGCAGCCCTGTCCTGCACACTGAACCCCTCATTTTTGTTCCCTCCCCAGAGCCTAAGGGGGTTCACAAAATTCACTAACTCTGGAACCCCAGAAAAGTAAATCTGACTTATGGGAAGTCCTGAACCTCAGTCCTCCCTGTCCCTTCCCCTCACCTCACCTCACGGGGCTGGCGTGCCAGAAGAGTGACGTATCTCACTTGGGGGCCACATCAGTGAGGGTAGGATGTTTCGAGGAGGAGTTTTTTTGCTTCTCACTTGTGTGGCCCCCAACGGATTTTTCTGTGGGTCAGTGGCCCCGACGCAGAATCATAGAATCCTAGGACTGGAAGAGACCTCAGGAGGTCACTGAGTCCAGCCCCCTGCCCAAAGAAAAGGTTCCCCATCCCTGCAATAAATAAAGAAAACATTGAAACCTTGTGTCTTGGATATAATATTTTACTTTATTTAAAATGAAATTTGATAAAATAACATGAGAAAGTTAAAATGCGTAATCTGTTTAATAATTTAAATTAAACTGTTCTCACCAGCTGCAGCACTAGCAAAATGGCTTGGGCTTAATTATGTAATTAATGGTGAATTTCCATTAGCAACTGGTAGACTGCAGAAAGGTTTATGCTGTGAAGAAAGCCCCTCCCCCACTGGGAGAGAGGCACAGCCCAGGTTAGGAGGGTTAAATCTTGGCACACCACTTTGGAAAACAGAGAGGAGTCCTGTGGCACCTTACAGACCAACCGAAGTGTTGGAGCATAAGCTTTCGTGGGCAAAGACCCACTTCGTCAGATGCAACACTTTGGTTAGTCTATAAGGTGCCACAGGACTCCTCGCTGCTTTTGCAGATTCAGAGTAACACGGCTACCCCTCTGATAGGAGTTGGAAGAGTGTGCTGTTTGACACTATTTAGCAACTTCCTATAGTTGATCGGAAAACTATTTTATTTGTTTTTGACAGGATTTGCAGAGTGCTCTTTGCTATCCTACTTAGGTCAGTCCAGTCTTTCCTTCACCAAACTTGGGTACACTCTTGATAGTAAAGGGAAAGTAAGGAGCAAAAGTGAATTGAGAGCGATAAGAAAGGCAGGAAGCAGCCTGAGTGTCTGAAGGCTTCAATTGTCTCCAGTGCATCTTTTGCTAAATGTATTTAACAGAACAGTGATGTATACGTTTAAATAGAATATCAACTTAAAACATTAGTAAAGGAATATGCAGAAACATTCAGTACTGAATGTGTTAGTGAAAGGTAAATGTTTTGGGAAGTTAAAGGGGACTCTTTTCCTGACTGCTAACTTTAGTGATCGTGGGTCTGAGAGCAGTCCACACTAATTGAGGAGAACTGACTTTGAGTTCTTTTCCAGTATGCCACTGACCTTCTTCAATATCACATGGGGAAAAAAGCTTTCCCAGTTACTACTTGCACATGGATCTTACAGCTGATAGAAAAGGGGTGGTGAAGCCAGCTTGTGCAGCACTGTGCTTTGCAGTGCTAGTACAGACCTCCGAGGCTTGGTCTAATCTAGGCACTTATGTGGGTATAACTGTGTCACTCAAGGGTATGTATTTTTCACAACCCTTAATAATATACTGACCTAACTCCCAGTGTAGGCAGAATTGTGTTGGTAGGAGAGCTTCTCCAGTTGACATAGCTACCCCAACTATTGGGAAAGTGGTGTATATACACTGACAAAAAAGCTCCCGTTGGTGTAAGTCAGGGGTCAGCAACCTTTCCAAAGTGTCAAGTATCAGAGGGGAAGCGGCGAGGAGTCCCGTGGCACCTTATAGACTAACTGAAGCATTGGCTCCAACACTTCAGTTAGTCTATAAGGTGCCACAGGACTCCTTGCCGCTTTTGCAGATTCAGACTAACACGGCTACCCCTCTGATACTTGACACCATGCAAGGCACTGCATTTAGCTGTATGGAGTGGAAATCTATCAACCTCATGAAGAAACTTGTACAAGTACAAACAGATATCATCTTTCTCTCCAAATGCAAACAGATGGACATTATACCAAATGGACTGAAGGTGAAAAATCCATTGCTATCTACATACTGCACAGACTACAGTGAGAGATTATGCCATACACTATCTAAAAAACTGAGGAACCACCTGATCAGCATCCTGTACAGCAAACAGGAAAACATCAAAAAAGAACTCTCCAATCTGGAGTCTCTCATAAAACACCAACCTTCCCCACAAATGGACTTTACTAAAATAAGATAGGAGATCTACATTACACACTTCACTTCTCTACAGAGGAAAAAGGACCGTAAGCTGTCTAAAATCCTACCTACCACATGGGGCCACAACAGTAGTACCCCTAAATCACCCAGTAATTTCAAACGCCTAGTGAGCCAAAACCAGAAAAGATTGTACTTCCACGAGAACACAGAGCCAACTCCTACTATCCAGTTTTAATTGCATATCATGTGATAATATTTATACCACTGCAAAGTTATACTGCACTTTACAAACCCGTATTGGCACATTCCACCATCCCTGAACTATTTACAAGGTAAATTAAACAAAGACTGACAC
The DNA here is from genome assembly GCF_049634645.1 of Pelodiscus sinensis. Lineage (NCBI taxonomy): Eukaryota > Metazoa > Chordata > Testudines > Trionychidae > Pelodiscus > Pelodiscus sinensis. The sequence goes on from NC_134711.1 coordinate 208,946,928, forward strand.
AAGATACAAGGAGAGGTGTAGAACTGATATGGAAACGGAGAAAAAGGATTTCTAGAAGAGAGTTTTGATGAAAGATCTAAGGAAGAAGCAAGATTTGGCAGATGAAAAGAGGGAGACTGTTTCAAATCTATCAGCAGTATGATGGGAGGCACATCACAAAATAATTAGGACGAACATGTAGAAACTGACAGAACCAGGAGAGTCTGCAATGCTGCATTCCCATCCCCCGTACGCCCCCACACCCGAACCCTGCGCTCCCTGCACTCCACCCCACACTTGAATTTCGTACAGTTACTGTGGTCTCTCCAACCCGCTGCCCCCAAGGGGGGCAGGCTGCGATAGGTCAGTATCTGTAGGAAATGTCACTTTCAGCCCCTGGCAGGGAGGCCAGAAGCGACGTAGCCGGGGGATAAGCAGCAACAGGCCGGTGGCCCCACGGAGGCAGATGTAACGTGCAGAGAATTTGCACGAGCCACCCCCGCGAGCCAGTCTGCCAGGTGCGGGGCAGGGCCGGGCGCGCTCGGGAGCCCCTGGCAGGCGAATCCCGCTTGAGCAGTGACGGGGACCCCCCGGGCCACAGGGACCCCCCCGACCGACACCCCGGGCCGGGCACTTCTCCGCGCTCCCCTGCCGCGCGCCGGGAAGCAGCAGCCACCGCGCAGTGCGGGGGACACCAGCCCCCCCCCCCCCGGCCGAGCGGGCGCCCCAGGCGGGTTTTGGTTCGCGACAAAAGGGGGCGTCGGGGGGCGGCTCCTGCCTCCACCTCCCGCTTCCGACGCGGCCGCTCCCCGGATGGCGCAACGGCCGCTCCCCCCGCCCAGCGCGGCTCGATCGATCGATCGCCCCCCTCACCGGTCTCGCGGCGGGGCCCTGCAGCACGCGGGAGAGCGCGGCCAGCAGCATCTTGCGCATGGGGGAGGGGGAAGCGGCGGCGCCTGCACGAGCGGCCTCCTGCCCTCGAATCTCCTTCAGCCAGCGCCGCTGGGCCGACCCTAAGCGGCCCGGAGTGACGACGGCGGCGGCGCTGCGTCCCGGCCCGCGCGGCGGCCGAGCGACGCCTTTCCCGGAGTTCCCGCGCGGTGCACAGGCCCCCCTCCCAGCGCTGGGCGCGCCCGCAGTACTAAGTGAGGGGCGCACGTGGCCTGAATGAAGCGGGCGGATAAAGGGGGAGGGGAATGGCCCGCTCCCTGGCCCGAAGTGTGCAGCGCTGCAGCCCCTGCTGCAGGTGCGCCAGCCCCCGAGTCCTGTGCATGCCCCCCACCCCCAGCACATGAGCCCCCCCCCCCCGCTTTCGGGGGAGTGGATTAAAACTTGCGTTTCTGGCCTTCCTGGTTCTGGGAAATGTGAGCTCTCCCTAGTCAAAGGGCAGAAGACCCAATAGAAAAGTCAACAATTATTATTTTAAATTGCTTTTTAAAAAATCTCACCTTTGGGGGTGGAGGAGAGCTTGACACATGATCGCCCAGGGCTTGTCGTTAGTAAAGATGTTAAATATCAGTTAATTTACTAGTCAAGTAGTCAATGGAATTTTCATTGACTATTACTGGACCAGTCCACAGGCACTTTCCACATTCCTCCTTTGAAATGTACAACAGGCTCTCCTGGGGCTCTTGTAGTTTTCAAAGGAGGAATTCGGAACTCCGAGTATATGGGGCCACTATGAAGTCCCACTGATTCTGGGCTGCTCACGAGTGCCGGTTTTGAAATGTACAAGAGTCCCCAGTGGGGGCTCTTGTGCATTTCAAAGTGGAAGTGTTCTCGTGGAGCCTGGGGTCAGTGGGAGACTCAAGAGTCCCCCACTGACCCGGGCTCCACGCTGCACTGCTACTTTGAAATGCCACGTGGAGACCAGGATCCCGGGCTCTGTGCAGCATTTCCGTGGAACCCAGGATCAGCTAGGGACTCCCCAGTTGACCCCTGGCTCTGCTGTGCTGGAACCTGGGATCAGCTGGGGAGTCCCCAGCTGACCCCAGGCTCCACGCAAATGCCACAGGGTTTCAAAGTGGCAGCCCCACACAGCTGAGCCTGGGGCAGAAGCTGTTCCAGCAGCAGCCCCTGTTCATGTGGAGTCCCAGTTTAAATGTAGTAGGAGCCAGGCTGCCTGCATGCATGGTTCTTACAACATTTAAACTGCAGAGGTGGAGCAGGAGTAGCTCCTGGACCTGGCATGAGCCAGGACTGAGGACACTTTCCCTTACTGACTAATCATGTAGTTGATAATGTTATTGACTACATGATTAGTAGATTACCCACCTCTTAACATCCTTAGAAGGAGCACAAGGGTCAGCTGACCTAACTTCCTGCAGAGATGCAGGATTTGTTGTGTTTAAACCATCCAAGAAAGATGCCTATCCAGACTCTTTTTGAAAACTTCTAGTGAAGGAGCTTCCACAGTCTCTCTAGTCTAGGCAATCTGTTCCATTGTCCTGCCCTCTGTGGCAAGAGAAAAACTTTTCTCCATCTTTATGGCAGCCTGTCAAGTACTTACAGCTATTATAGGCTCCCTTAGTCTCCTCTTTTCCAAAGTAAATGTACTCAATACCTTGAGTCATTGCTAATATGACTTGCATGATCTTCCTTTGTTCATCTTTATTGCTCAGCTCTGGATCTTTTCCAGTTTCTTTACATTAATTCTCAGGAACGACTGGTGAAGAAGGACACAGGGCGGTACTAGCCACATGATCATCTCCGCACGTGACTCCTCCTCACACCACCCTGAGCCCAGGGAAGTAATAGGACAACTGCTCTTGCCCTGCTTCTTCCCAGCTCCCCCTTGCTTGCTCTGCCCCTCCTCTACCTTTTCCCCCAGCTCCTCACCCCTGAAATTATGCAATTTGGGGGACTAGCAGGGGTTTGGGATCAGTAGCAGGGGTTGCCCGTCCCCCGCCCCAGTCACAGGTGGCGGTGGGGGGAAGCAAAGCAACATGGCCCCAGCTCACAGCATTCCTGGCCCCACCATTCTGCTTCCTGCTACCCATTAGTGTGAGGGGTGCCCAACCCCTGCTGCAAATGCCAGCTCCTCCCATTAGTTCCCTGGGACATCCAGAGACTCTGGCTCCTTACCCCTCCTGCTCATGGTATTGGGGGGTCACATGTTCCCCATGAGTCGCCGTTGTCCTTCCTATATGTTGGACAAAAATTGGATACGGTACTCCAGCTGACACATCAAGCACCAAGTAGAGCTGTATTATCACCTCCTGTGACTTGAATGCTATGCCTCCATTAATGCAAGCTGAAATTGCTTATTTTGCAATAGCTTCACATTGTTGACTCATGTTGAGGTTGTGATCTGTAATGTTCTCTCCCACAACTCCCAGGTCCAAGCCAGTTATCTCTCATTCTGTATTTGTGCTTTTGGTTTTCCTTCTCTAAGGCCACGTCTACACTGCACACTTCTTGCATAAGAACTGTTTTGCGCAAGAGTTCTTGCACAAAAGTTCTTGCACAAGAGAGTGTCCACACTGCCATGTGCTTTTGCGCAAGAGCGTCAATGGCAGTGTGGACGCTCTCTTGCGGAAGAAAGCTCTGATGGCCACTTTAGCCATAGGGGTTTCTTGCACAAGAAACCGCTGTTGCCCTCCACACTGCCTTCTTGCAAAAGAGCTCTTGCGCAAGAGGGTTTATTCCTAGTGGGGAGAGGAATAACTCTTGCTCAAGAAGCACTCTTTTCTGATGCTTTACTGTAAATTTGCTTGTGGAAGAACGCGCATGCAGTGTAGATGATCTGCAAGTTTTTACGCAAGAACATCTGCTCTTGCGCAAAAAGCCTGCAGTGTAGATGTAGCCTGTGTGTAGGCCCCTTATATTTGTCTTTGTTTAATTTAATTTTGTTGTCTATAGTCCAGTTTTCCAATTTATTAAGATCCCTCTGAATTTTAACTCTATCCTCCAAAGTGTTGGTGCTCCCCTCCCAACTTTGTGTCTTCTGCAAATTTGATCAGTATGCTCTCTATTCTCACATCCAAGTAATTAATAAAGATATTAAGCAACACCTGACTCAGAACAGATCCTTGTGGAACCCCAGGTGAGCTCTCCCTCTAATCTGGCATCCTCACATTAATAATTACTCTTTGTTGCAGTTATTTCACCAATTATGTAACCACTTAATGGTAGTTCCACCAAACCTGCATTTCTTCAGCTTATCAGAATATTTTGTGGTACTGTGTCAAAAGCCTGGGGAAGTCCAGGTGCATTATATCCATCACATTTTCCTTATCCATGAAACCAGTAGCCCTGTCAAAAGGGGAAATCAAGGTGGTTTGATATGATTTGTTCTTGGTAAATCCATGCTGAATGCTAGTGATTTACCCCCTTCTCCTCCAGGTATTTGCAAACTGAATGATTTATACATTACTTTAGTAGTTTCCCAGGTATCAAAGTCAGGCTAACTTTTTAAAGGTGGGCACTATGTTAACTCTTTTCCAGTCTTTGGGACTTATCCTGCCATGTCTTCCTGGAGTTTGCATATTGTATTTCCAGTGCTTCTGAAATTTCTTCAGTATCAAAAGGCAACACTATGATATTACCTTCTGCTTGACTTAAAATTTAGGACTCTTTAATATCCTGCAAAATGCAGGTTAGACTATTGAAAATCTGCAATGTAAGAGGTAGGAACCCTAAGTTTATGAGGGTATCAGTTACCATGGTATCTCTCCTGCTCAAATAGAAAATGTCAAATTTAAAAATACAAATTTGGATCATTGCTCTTTCCCACTCCCTTTAAAAATCATATTACTTTCCATAATGATATTTTGATACAGTGACATATTATGAATATTTTAACAATTATGGAAATGCAAGATATTTCTGACGGGAAAGTGACCCATTTTCTCTCTTGAAAAATAATAAAACAGTACTCAAAAGCCCCTGCAGCTCCCAAACTCACCTGAGGCCAGGAGATGCAGTGAACTCTGCTCAGTTGCCAGGAGAAAAGAGGACCTCACCACAGCTCCTGGCAACCATGAGGAACTCATCGTGGCTCTGGGTAGCTGAGGGATGCTTTCCGTGGGCCAGAAGCTGCAGTGAGCTCCCCATGGCTCCTACAGTTCCCCCCCACCCAGGACATGAGACCTCTGTGAATACACAGAACAGTGAATAAAGATTCCACAAATCACAAGGGTTTCCTGTTTCTCATCTTTTAAAACTGAAAAACTTGTCATTTTTAATATTCTGTAATAATTAATTTGTGTCTTTCAGTTGATTTAATACAGAAAATTAACCCTTGAATGAGGTAAAAGGAGGCTACAATAAAATTAACAGTAGAAAACACAAAGAGAAAATAACCCTTTTGTAGAAAGCAACAGTTTTATATAACCTCTCAAACAAACAATGACATATTTAGAATTATTTATCATTTTGATCTATAATTTTTTAAACATTTTATTGTTGCAGGAAATTATGAAAGGGGTCAGGTAATATGGTGTTCACGTAATATTTAATGACAGTAGATGTTGAGATTCAAGAAGTTAAAGGTTTATAATAATTAAAACACAAATTGTCAACATCCCATGTGAAAATTTACAAAGTAAATAGCTTTAAATAAAACTGCTGTGAGTTCTCAAGCATTTTTCTAATTTTGTATATATCAGTGTATTTGTATATCTGTAAATTTCAGTTACTGTCAATGGAAATATTTTTGTGGTGTGTATTTATGTTTAAATTTATGTTTAGTGATAAAAATCTAGTCCTTTGAAGCCTATATGCAGTGGATAAATAATCTTAGGGATGTTTTCACCATTACTGAAACAGTCAAATTTCATTTATCTGAACCTCATGTATACAAAATCTGAATATTATCCATAAGGTTTGACTTAAGCTCATAAAAATTACATCCCCCTATGAACCAAACCTATGATTATCTCAAGAGTTAGGTGTTCCCAAAGGCTATGTCTACACGACGTCTACACGGATCTTAAGAGCAAGCCCATTATATCAAAATATAATGGGCTTGCTATTCCATCGTCCCTGTAAACCTCATTGCACAAGGGATAAGGGACGTTTTTCAATAGCGCTTTATTTGAAATAAGATTGAAATAAGCTGTGTAATTTGCCTAGAGCAAATTGCATAGCTTATTTCGAGGTAAGGGTGCTGTGTAACACCCAAAACTTTTAGATTACAGATTGTACTATATCTTACATGTTTGATTGAAACAACAAGAAACCTTTCAAGGATAAAAACTGGGTAACATAAAGATAAAAAAAGCATAGCATTATAGCAAAAATGCCATAAGGTGTCACTATGACATAGGGAAAAGCTACCTTCCCCATTTTCAAATACTGAAATCAGGTAGCTATTGAGAGTCACAGTAGTGGCTCAATTCATGGTAGAAGAAAAGCATTGTATGTTGCTTGGTTACTTGGAAAAGCAATATTCAGACAGTATTAAGGAGATTAAAGTAAAATTGTTTCAATGAAAGGGGCATGCCTGCTTGTTGTATTGCTCTGTTCCATATCTAGGCTATTTCTTTCCTATGCCTGAGTGCAAGAATTTATTTTAGTACCAAAGCTCTCAACATTGCCACAACTGCCAGTGCTTTAATCTTCCCCAATTATTTGCAGTTTAGTTTTGTGTCTCATGTTTGTGCTACACATTCGCTTTTAATGTAATTTTCAAATTTGATCACAAGTAGTATTTATAAGAATGGAACCCACAACACATAAAAACAGGAAAGGGCTGTGCATAGTAAAAAGGTTTTGGAGCTCCTACAAAAATCCTGAGTGGCTCCACAGTGAACAGAAAGTGTCATTTCTTAAAGGCTGTGGGATAGCCGCCTTGAATACTTTAAATAGAAAGGCGGGGTAAAAATATTTAAATATATCATTAGCAGTGTGGCAAAAGTAGCTCCATGCACTGCCAGACATCCGTGCTCCACTGACCTCAGTTTAAGATCCAAGGCACTGAACCATGCTATCTGTCAATACTGTCAGGCTACGTCTACACTGCAGGCTTCTTGCGCAAGAACTTTTTGTGCAAGAGTGAGTCCTCACTGCCATGTGCTTTTGCGCAAGAGATGTGATTTTGCGCAAAAGCATCCATGGCAGTCTGGACGCTCTCTTGAGCAAGGAAGCTCTGATGACCATTTTAGCCATAGGGGTTTCTTACGAAAGAAACCCCTGTTCCCGTCCACACTGCCTTCTTGCGCAAGAGCTCTTGCTTTACTGATGCTTTACTGTAAGTTTACTTGCTCAGGAACACACGTGCAATGTAGATGTAGCCTTAGGGCGGGGGAGTCCAAACTTTTTTCAAAGAGGGCCAGATTTGATGAAGTGAACATGTGTGAGGGCCGACCATTTTGCCTGACATTCTTTGAACCATTAAAATTAAATGCAAATTAACTATTTTATGCAAAGTTTATTGCAAACGGCATACTTTTCATTTCGTCACATGGATCACAAATCTAAACAGGTGTTAAATCACTCTGCCTTTCATATCTGAAGGCCAGATGAAAAAAAAATCCAGGTAGCTGAAATATATGTCAGGAACATTGTAAAGTACATTACATATTATTGGTAATAAAGGTTGTCTGTCAACTTTTAAGTTCAAAAAATATGAACAGGAACATAACACCAAGTATACATGTTGTGTCCAAATATATTTATAACTGATTTAGACCAACTGACATTAACTGAGATTTTACAATGTATTCATCTCAATACATACGGATTTGTTGGGGGCCTTAAAAGATAGCTATTGCCAAATTACCTGTGGGGCTGTATTAAACCGGAACACGGGCCGCAATTGGCCCGCGGGCCGGACTTTGGACATGCCTGCCTTAGGGGGTCTGACTTGCCACTGGGTTGCTCCATTTTTATGCTGATATAATTTCATGATTGTTTCTCCCTTTCTCTGTAAAACATATACACAATGATGTGAAATAATGTGTAGATTGCAAAATCAAGCTTTCAAAGGTCAGAATGAAGGTTGCTTGTACAACTTTCATTATAATAAACTTAAAAAACAACAAAGTCTAGTAGCACTTTAAAGACTAACAAAACATATACAGGCAGTCCCCGGGTTACGTACAAGATAGGGACTGTAGGTTTGTTCTTAAGTTGAATCTGTATGTAAGTCGGAACTGGCGTCCAGATTCAGCCGCTGCTGAAACTGATCAGTTTCAACAGCGGCTGAATCTGGACGCCAGTTCTGACTTACATACAGAATCAACTTAAGAACCCCAAGCGTCCCCAAGTCAGCTGCTGCTGAAACTGATCAGCAGCTGATTCCAGGAAGCCCGGGGCAGAGCAACTCTGCCTCGGGCTTCCTGTAGTCAGCGCTGGTCAGTTTCAGCTGCGGCTAAATCAGGACGCCTGGGGCAGAGCAGCTGGGGTGCTGCTGGGTTGCTCCAGTAGCGCCGCTCCTCGGCACTACTGGACCAACCCAGCAGCACCCCATCTGCTCTGCCCCAGGCGTCCTGATTCAGCCGCTGCTGAAACTGACCAGCAGCGGCTGAATCAGGACCAGAGCAGCTGGGGTGCTCCTGGGTTGGACCAGTAGTGCCCAGAGCGGCACTGCGGGACCAACCGGCAGCACCCCAGCTGCTCTGCCACAGGCGTCCGGAGAAAAGCCTAGTCTGCTGGGGGGGAGGGGGCGTACTAGCTGCGCACCCCTCCACCCCAGCAGACCAGGAAGACACGGGCGGCGGACCGAGACGCACCGCGGTCCCGCCGCCTGGGTCCTCCGCGGCTTTGCTCCCCGTCTCCCTGGTCTGCTGGAGACCAGCAGACCAGGGAGACGGGGAGCAAAGCCTCTGAGGACGCCGGCAGCGGGACAGCCGCGGGGCGTCTGGGCTGTCCCGCTGCCGGCTTCCCCCGCGGCTTTGCAAAGCCGCGGGGAAGCCGGCAGCGGAGCAGTCCAGGCGCGCCTGGGCTGCCTCGCTGCCCGAGCCCCCCCGCAGCTTTGCAAAGCCGCGGGGAAGCCGGCATCGGAGCAGTCCAGGCGCGCCTGGGGTGCCCCGCTGCCCGAGGCCCCCCCTCGGCTTTGCAAAGCCGCGGGGAAGCCGGCAGCGGAGCAGTCCAGGCGCGCCTGGGCTGCCTCGCTGCCCGAGCCCCCCCGCAGCTTTGCAAAGCCGCGGGGAAGCCGGCATCGGAGCAGTCCAGGCGCGCCTGGGGTGCCCCGCTGCCCGAGCCTCCCCCTCGGCTTTGCAAAGCCGCGGGGAAGCCGGCAGCGGAGCAGTCCAGGCGCGCCTGGGGTGCCCCGCTGCCCGAGCCCCCCCCCCCCCGTTGGCTTTGCAAAGCCGCGGGGGGGGGGGGGGGGGCTCGGGCAGCGAGGCAGCCCAGGTGCGCCTGGACTGCTCCGATGACGGCTTCCCCGCGGCTTTGCAAAGCCGCGGGGGCGGCGGGGGAGGGGGGGCTCGGGCAGCCCAGGCGCCCCTGGGCTGCCCGAGCCCCTCCGCGGCTTTGCTCTGGGTCTTCCTGGTCTGCAGACCAGGGAGACGCAGAGAAAGCCCCAGAGTACACGGGCGGCAGGACCGCGAGGTCCCGCAGTCCGTGTACTCTGGGGCAGCCCTGTTCGTATCTGCGGATCCGACATAAGTCGGATCCGCATAAGTCAGGGACTGCCTGTAGATGGTATCATGAGCTTTTGTGGGCACAGCCCACTTCTTCAGATGACCGGAGCTGAAGAAGAGGGCTGTGCCCACGAAAGCTCATGATACCTTCTACGTGTTTTGTTAGTCTTTAAAGTGCTATCAGACTATTTGTTGTTTTTTAAGTTTATCCTGTACAGACTAACTCAGCTACCCCTCTGAAGCTTTCATTATAATGCATTAATATGTGTTTGTAGGAGAGCCATCAAAAAAATTGCTGAAGGATCTGCAGCCATTTCCCCACCCCCAGGATGTTAAAAGATAGAGAAGAGTAGCTGAGTAGCCTACTAATGAAAGCTGTACTCTGATCCCGGGTCGGCAGACCCTTTGCTGAGTACTTCTTCCCCGTTGTCAAAGACAAGGACTCTCAACACTGTCCTGCCTCCACTCATGGCTCAGGTGTCACAAGCAAGCACTGATTTCAATCACAAGTGCCACAGAAGAAGACGACACCAGAAGGGTGTTGTTCTGCCCTGGCAAAGCTCCAGGAGCCAGCTGTTATGAAACCCAAGTTGGGCCACACTAGTTCAAACCCCATCTGCCAGTGACAGTTGCATTGACTCCTGCCCTCGTGCAAGGGGGTTGAGTCCAGACTCTTCTTGCCTGCCAAGGCCGAATCAAAAGCTGTACCTCCTTTTGACTCCAAAGGCATTTGAGGCAGCCCAACCCCCTGGATACTGCTAGTGATAAAATCTGCCAGCTGCTGTTCAGGCACGTGTACACACCTAATTAGAATGAACACTGTAATGTAACAGTGAGGGTGAGGCACCACTGTGAGGGTCAAATCAGGGAAAATTGCTTAGAACCAGGGCTACTTAAAACCTCAGTAGTAGAGGCCCTTCTCTTTATGGCACCAAACCAGCTACAAAGAACACTTTGTCACACTAGCAATCTCCTCAGACCAGCAGTTCTTATTCTCTTTGGCACTGTTACCCCTTAAGCTTAACCAATAAACTAAAATTATCCCTCCTCCTTTTTAAAATGGCCATAGACAAGAAGAAAATTACAATAAAAATGATGAATTGTATTTCATTTTCTTATACATTATGTTGAACAAAATTGAACTCCTATTGTATTTTAAACTTTTTACCCTCTGAAATATGCCAAATTATCCCTTAAGGGGTAATTACCCCCAGGTTAGGAACCACTGCCTTAGACAGTGAAGCTTTATCTGTGCTCAGGAGCGGCCTGAGGCCGCCTGCGGCAGCTGGCACCCTAGACAGAAGGCACGATCGGCACCCCTGCCTGTTCGGCAGTCAATGGCCATGACGTAATCACGGGGTGCCCTGGCCGGCGGCGCCGTAGGCAACTGCCTAGTCTGCCTACGCTCACAGGCCGCCCCTGTTTGTGCTACAACAAGCCCCACTCCTTACACAAGTGAGAGATTATGAAAATCAAGCTCACCAACTCCGACACTTTCTGCCAATCCTAAAAGACCAGACACATTACAGGTCAATTTATACTTCCGATCTTACCCAAAAGAGCATGCTGTGCCAGTCCTTTAGAATCTAAAATCTAAAGACTTACTAATAAAAGAAAGAAAATGTTGAGAGTAGAATTGTTAAAGCATATTACATACATCAATCACCAAGTTCTAAATGTGGGCTCTTAGCAAAGATATAATAAACTGCCATCTTAAAGTCTCTGGAGCACATTCTTTGTTAAGTTGGGACAACATTCCTTCCCGGCTCTGTGTTTACCTCAAAGATGCTCCTGAAATGAAGAGCAGGAGTGAAGACAAAAATGGAGGAATCCCTAGGATCCTTTTATAATCTTGCCCATGTGGAGGGAAATCCATTGTTCTTCTATGTGATGGTACCTTTGAAAATGGAGCTGATCATAGGACTAAGAAACTTGTTCATGTCCTTTTTAGGAAAACAGCCATGAGCCCATGGGGTACCTGCTGTTTTGCAGGTTCCCAGCAGAATTCCTCAGGTGTTTATTGCTATTCACTGAGTAACCACCCCTCACAATAAGTGGCTGATGCCTGCTGCAGTCTCCCAGACCAAAAAAAAAACATTTAAAATAAAAGTACAGAGTCCATATTAATAACTTTATATGCCATATATGAGCAGCAAACAGAATCAGCATAGCATAAGCTTTCATTAGACACCTCACATAGCCCACTTTGCACAGAATTTGGGGCAAACCCACAACAGACGGTTCAACAATGATCTGCATTTTCCTATTAAAATCCAATAATGTTACAGACATGAACACATCTTGAAGAACAACCATTATGAGACAGTGAGTAATTCTTGGATTACAGTCCAGTGCCACAAGTGTAAAAGAACCTTCCTTCTCTTTTGGCCACTGTGAGGAAGGGCCTTCTTCAACATATAGCATCTGATCATATAGTTAAAGACTGCATCGTGATGCATGCTCATAAAGGGACCAAATTAAAGTTGTGCAGATTCCTTTAGGGCCCCTTTACAGCTTGCAGGTTCCACAGGATTTTAAGTGCCAGAGTAATACTTTAATATATTTTTGAAAAACCTAAGGGCCAGATTGTGCTACACCCTTGTGAAACAGGAGTAGTCATAATTGCAATCTATGCCAGTGGAGCTCTGGGGCTGTTTACTCCCTGTTTTCCCAGAGGCAAAAATCCACCCCAAATTGGCCTTGAACAAACAAAAATGTGGGTTTTGTTTTTTGTTGTTGTTGTTTTGAAATGACTTTTCCTTTTGAATAATACAAAAAGAGGTCAAAATCAAATTGAAGTGTCTCAGTTTTGTCAAAACAAATGTTTCATCTGACCTCTCCCACCTTCTTTCTCCCTATTTTTTTAATTTTTCTTTGTGGAAACTTTCCAAATGTTCAGTTTTTGTTTCAAGTTGGAACAAAGCCAAATTGCAAAATCTCAGGGTCCTTTGCAAAATGGAACTTGCATCCTCTGAACAGCTCTACTGCTGGGAATGGGCTTAGGTTTTGGTAAACATTATCCTTCATCTCTTTTATTGCTCTCATATATGGGCTGTTATAATTTTTGGCTTAGAGGTTTAGGAGAAACTTCTTGACCATATCACTTAGTTACATTAGATATGAAATGTCTGCTCAGTTCAGTACTTGAAATGATACCCCAAAAAGCTATCAGTAAAATCCCAAACAACTGCCAATGTACAAATGCATATTTCACATAGATTACTGTTGTTGCTGTATAGCTCCCACAGGGTTTCCCAATTGTCTGTGAACATCAATAGTCTTTCCTGCAGAGCCTATTTACAATAGTGATTCCAGGACAAAAAGTTGCTCACAAAGCCTGCTGAGTGGAGGCTTGGCTTTGTCTCCAGTTGCCATAGTAACAAGATCTCACCTGTCAACATCTGATAGAGACAGAGGAAGGTCCTATGGATCTTCACCATCTTGATGAGAAAAACATTTACCATACAAGTTTTCAGACTGGGGCCTGTTCCAAGACCCACTGAATGGACGGAAAGTCTCCAAGTCTTGCATTAGTTTTCAAATATATCAATAAATATGGATTTTGTGGTCATGCCTATCTGAGCACCTAGTATTTCTATATAATGCTAGGGAGCTGCAGCCCCTGCTCGCTATGTTCACTATCCCCCCTCTCTCTGGTGGTAGGCAGCTCCAGCTCTCCCCCCAGCTCCTGGAGAAGGCCAGGCCGAGGCATGGCAGCCCTGGGCCTGCCCCCTTCCCCAGCCCTGGCTCTCTCCCCCTGGCCGCTGGAGGAGGCCAAGGCCGGGTCAACCCCAGCTCTACCCTCTTCTGCCCCTCTCTGCTGCGCCAGGCCCAGCTCTCCACACCCCACCCTCCCTGGCTGCCATGGAGGACTGAGGCCAGACCAGCCCTGGCTCTACCCCCTCCCCACCCGAGCCACACTAGCCCCGGCTCTGCCCCATCCTTCCCCCAGCCACAGGGCAGGGCTGAAGCTGCGCCAGCCACGGCTCTCTCCCACTCCCAGGCCGCTGAGAAGGGCCAAGGCCTTGCCAGGTCCGTGTCTCTCCCTCCCGCCACCAGAGGGACAGAGGCTGCAGCACGGCAGCCCTGGGTCCCCCAGAGCACTGAGAAGGGTAAAGGAGGGAGGCTGCAGTGCGGCAGCCTTGACTCCAGAGCACTGGGGAAAGGAGGGAGGTGAGGAGGCAGGCGGCACACAAAGTGACTTCATGATGTCGTTCTTTTGTCCCACAGGAAACATTTTTTATACTGTATAGAGAAAGAAATACAAATCAGCAAAAGATATTAGTGTATGTAATGCTCTTATCTTTAAGTGTGAAAGACATGAATTACATTGGGTATATTGACTCCTCATACTTAAACATTTAGTTCCGTATGCTGCAATTTACCACCACTTTGGATAAAAGAATATGCTGCATTTGTTGACAAACTAATTTGTTTAAGGCGTAGTTTCTGTGCCATTATTTCTTTTGCCTCACTAGTTTTAGTTGTTCTTGAGCAATGACTATTTTTTATTAGGATTGTGCCTGTGATTTTTTACCATGTGACACTGTGTCCCTTGAATCTGCTTTTTCTCCAGCATATGTCTCCTATTTTGTGTGAGAAACAATGCTCTCCTACGTGCTTCTTCCCCTTTCTCACCAGCTAGACTCCAAGGCTATGTCTACACTGCCCCCTCTTGCGCAAAAAAAATATGCAAATGAAGGGAAGCGTGGACTATCGCTGCGCCTCATTTGTATAATTAATGAGGCTCTGTTTTTGTGCAAGAGGCTTTTGTGCAAGAGCCGTTCTTCCTCATTTTTTTCAGGAAGAACAGCTCTTGCGCAATAGAGGGGGTTCACGCGAAAATGGAGCCATGTAGATGGCTTCTTTTTTGCGCAAAAGCCTCTTGCGCAAAAATGAAGCCTCATTAGTTATGCAAATGAGGCATGGAGATATTCACCTCGTTTGCATATTTTTTGTGCAAGAGGGGGCAGTGTAGACATAGCCTTGGAGTCTAGCTGGTGAGAAAGGGGAAGAAGCACGTAGGAGAGCATTGTTTCTCACACAAAATAGGAGACATATGCTGGAGAAAAAGCAGATTCAAGGGACACAGTGTCACATGGTAAAAAATCACAGGCACAATCCTAATAAAAAATAGTCATTGCTCAAGAACAACTAAAACTAGTGAGGCAAAAGAAATAATGGCACAGAAACTACGCCTTAAACAAATTAATTTGTCAACAAATGCAGCATATTCTTTTATCCAAAGTGGTGGTAAATTGCAGCTTAAAGTGTAGACATAGCCCAATAGTTTTGCTGTGGTATCATAAAAAGTAGCTCAGGGTCAGCTGCCATTCTAATGATCATTAACTAGTTTGCTTTAAATGACATTGGGTGGAACTTTTTCATATTTGGTCATTCAAATGACTTTATTCTCTAATACAAAATGTTATTTACATTGCTTTTGATTAAAAGATTGGCTACATAAAGTAACCTTGCAGAATGGCCCATTCAGCCACATGCCCATCTTGGTTTGGACAATCATGTGTGGGAGAGGGCAGCAGGGAAAATTCTTGGGCTAGATTCTTCCACTGCAGAATGGAAGTAAGTCCCAAAACAGCTGGAGGGAGTTTCCCTTTTCCTGCTGGATACATGGGCCCATTAGTATTTTCCATCATCAACTTTATAGCAAGGGTGGGTGAGCAGATTGCGCATCTGGCCTAGCAGTTTCCATGATGAATCTGCAAGGCTGAAATACAGAAACTTGTTTAGATTTTCGATTTTAAGGATTATAGGATTTTCTTGCCAACCCCCAGGTCACAAATAAATTAACTTCTAAAAAGAAACTGCTTTTAGCTGTTATTAGTTGCAGTGCAGAGAGATTTATGTTTGAGAAATAGTTAAAGCCTATTGTAGAGCACTTCATGATGGCACATCAATTTCCAATTGCGTTTCATCTTGAAAGTATTTAGTATGTCAGACTTCAATAATTGTTAATGGAAATCTGTGAAGAATAGATACCATTGAGATCAGGCATGTAAACAATCATTTTTACTTAATGGTCCACTCAAGAAGGTTACAGGAACTTATGAAATAGATGAAGACACGATCTTTATTTTCAGATGTTTTATATGGGATCCTTGTAGTGCAAATATTTTTAATTTAAAAACAACAACAACAGGTAATGCAGAAAGTGAAAACATGAAGAAATGATGGTGATAAAAGTTTATTAGATGTGATCCAGCTGGCTGCTAAGGATTGTGCTTATTTGCAGTGTGAATTTTTGATGGCTCTTGTTGGAGAAGTTTATGCTGAAGAGCAATTCTGAAAACATGAGCAAGATTAGATTTCCTGTTATGCAGCCAAATTTTACATAACACAGGAAACTTGATATCCCGGTGGCAGAATTAGCTTAAATTCATAAATTGTGAAGTTGCATATATGATTGGCATTATTAAAGTTCATATGAAGACTGAAGGAGATGAACTTTGTAATATATGGCAGTGGTTTTCAAACTTAGGGTTGTGTCCCAGTACTTGGTTGTGGAATATCAGGCACTGGGTCTTGTTGCAGCATGGGGATCAAGTGACCAGTGGGGGTGCTAAGGCAGCTACCTGCCTGTCCTGGCATCACAGACTGAGCTGTGCCCCAGAAGCGGCCAGCAGCAGGCCTGGCTTCTAGGTATGGGAGGGAAGGAAGAGCGTGCATAGGGCTCCATGTACTGCCCCTGCCCTGAGCAGTAGCTCCACACTCCCATTGTCAGGAACCTGCTGTTGGCTGCTTCTGGGGCACAGCATGGTCTGCGGTGCCAGGAGAGAGAGGAAGCCTGCCCTTAGCACCCCTGCTGCACCACTTACTGGGAGCTGCTGAAGGTGAGCCTCTCCTGCCCCAGCCCTAACCCCCAGAAAGACAGAGCTTCCTCTTACACCCAAAAGTTCTCATCCTCAACCCTATCCCGGAGACCACACTCTGGTCAAATGATGTTGGGTCACAGGCATCAACAACTAAATCAGGACAAAAAAAGTTTGAAAACTACTGGTATATGGGGGCATGATTGGGTGTTCACCCCACAATAGAAAGGAAGGGGTTCAAAGGAACTGAGGGAGTCTGTGTCATGTGAGGGTTCACTCACTTTTACGCACAGCTGACTCGCTTTTACGCATGGCTTCTTCTCTCAGGGAGGCTTGTGGGGAAGTCATCGGCTGCTCTGATGCCGACACGCCCCCTTTGAGTGAAGTGTTCTCTTCAGGTCCATGCCGTCCTGCAGTAGTGACCACTCCGTTCCTGGTCCACACCCCCTTCCGGGGGGCAGGGAGGGAGTCATTGTTCTTCCTTCAGTTCTCCTTCCAGGGTCTCCCCTACTCCCTAGTTCTTCCCGGGAACAGCCAGCTCCCTCCGGGAACACCTCATTCCTCAGCACCCTCCCGGCCTCAGTGGCCAACTGCCAGTCCCTCACTAGCCCCTCTGGGCAGACTACAGTTTCTCCAGGCCCCTCCTCTCTGGCCACGGGCATGCCTCTGCCTGCTTGGTTGCCTCCTGCAACCCTGCCTTGCAGTCTTTTAGCCTGGGGCTTCCCTGGCTTGAATTCCCCCAGCCACAGCTGCCTCCATGCATGCCACGGCTGCCTTCTTGCAACCCAGCCTTTTAGGGCTGCCTTCATGCGAGTCCTGGCTGCAACTGCTTCCTTGCAGCCCCGGGCCTCAGGCCAGGTAGCCTGGGTTTGTTAAGTCCAAGCCTCTCTCATTGCAGGCAGGCTGATCTCTCTCCTGCTCCCAGGAGTTGCTCTTATAGCCCTCAGCTGGGCCCTCCTTATCTGCCCCAGCTGGGCTTCCCTCACTCCAGCTCCCAGCCCCTTAAAGGGCCATTAGTAGGAAACACCCTGGTAACTTGAGTTCCTGACCTCTCATTTGAATCTTGGCTCTGGCTTGACTTTTGTCTCTGATATCCAGTGCCCTTCAGTGTGAGCTAGGGCTATTGATCCCCTCTATGACCACTATACCTGATGTCTGCTCTGACCAGGAGGCCAGACTGCACTTGTCCAAGTCAGCTGACACCAGATTATCACTTCTGTCTCAGCACAGGAAATGCCTAAAATCAGTTAATTTTTTTCACCCTTGGCTGTCATTTCTTTAAATGCCAAAAGGCCTTTAACTAGATATCCTGGGACTATCTTTTTCAGATGGTAGGAACATTTCAATTTGGTAACCTATTTACAGTAAACTTCCGATAATCCGGCACCTTTAGGACCCAGGGGGTGCTGGACTATCAGATATGCCGGACTATCAGAAGGGGGGGGCTAGGAGAGGTCTGGAGTGGGGGGGAATGAAGGTGCAGTGCTGAAGGACCAACCCGGCAGCACCCCAGCTGCTCTGCCCCAGACATCCCCAAGTCAGCCACTGCTGAAACTGAGCAGCAGCTGATTCGGGGAAGCCCGGGGCAGAGCAGCTCCAATTGTCCGGCTGCCTGGAGCACTTCCGGGTTCCAGGTGGTGCTGGACTAGCAGGAGTGCCAGATCACTGGATGCCGGACAACTGGAGTTTTACTGTATTTCTTGGATAAAGCTTTTGTTCACTTCCAGGTTAGTTACCAATGCTAGTCTTTCTGCTCCATGTCCATTCAGAAAGGTACAGGGCCATAGAAGCACTTGTGTAGCTAGAATTTTTGTGATGAGATGAGTAAGAGGATCAATTTGTTATTGAATGTTATTATGGAGTTTTCTCCAATAAGTTTCATTCTTGGATATATCCCAATATATTTGGTAATAAGGCGGAATGTTCTGATGTGCAGACTTGGTTGCTAAAAAATTAATCCTGCAAAAATGGAAAAGTCGATCCCCACCAAATATTGATGCCTGGCTCAATGATTTGATTGACATTACAGATAACCAACTACTGGCATTTCACAGACACAGAATCCCCAAAACGTTCAAAGCAATTTAGGATAACTTTTTGGAGGTCTATGATTATTGTGGCCCCTGCAGATAGTAATCTAACCCTCTTTATTTACTTTGAATCTGGTATTTTGATATATTTGTTGTATACAGAAACATTAATAAAAATATGAATGTAAAAAAAATCTGAAATCAAACTTGTTTGCATGGTTTCACAGCAGGAGAGAGACTGGTGTTACAGTCACAAAATTTGGGATGATGGATTTTCTGAATCTGGAATCTATACTTATATTCCATAAAAGACTTCTTTAATTTGCCACTGATTATTAATTAATGTAAGGTTCTAAATCCTTCAGGAACAATCCTGAATCTACATAATGGCCCTCATTCTGTATTTGGCATCAATATAGTTAAAAGATTTATAAACATTCATGTAGCAAGACAGATCCCAATTGGACACACATCTAAGGAAATTCAAGAGCATAAATTATTCCAGGAAGGATCTGGAAGAAGTTACTGAACAAATTACCTCCAGGTCCTCCTTTTTCCAGACAGAAGAATAGGAATAACTTATTCATTTACCTATTTTTAGCCAAACCATGCCCCATTTTTTTTGCTGGCCACCATGACTACATAGGACATGAAGATAGAGGACCCACACATTTTGAAGGAGTGGAAAATAACATAGGTCAGACAAAATGCTTGGAATGAAGAATGCTGTCAGATCCCTAAAAGCACATTTTAATCTCAGAGCCATGCAGAAGTCATTAAATTTGAAAAATTATTGAAGAAGTCAAAGGAGATTATGCATACCTAACATTATTCCATATCTTCTCTCAGGGTGTGTCTACACTACAGAGCTAATTCGAACTAACTTATTTCAAATTAGTTAATTCGAAATAATGCATCTAGACCCAAAAACTAATTTGAATTAGCGTTTTGCTAAATCGAAATAGCGCGTCCACACTGATTGGACGCTGGGTCGCCTTTAAGGGCAGCTGAAACCGGTTCCAGCAGGGCATCAGGTCAGTAGTTGCTTTGTGTGGCTGCTGTCTGAGGCTATCTGAGATTCGTGCTTAAAGGTACCCCTCCGGACAGCCGGTTCTCAGCTTTTTCGCTTGCTTGCCTACCTTGCCAAGGGACAGCAAGCGTTTTCCTCTCTGCCTGCCTATGTCAGTGGTTCTCATTGGGGACGCCGCCACAGTTGGCACCATGGAGCCAGAGCTCGCCCTGGGCATTCTGGTCCAGTTTTTGGACTTGCTGCTGCAAGCCTGCCAGCAATGGGTGGAGGCTGCCTGGCACCATCTGGTGCACATCAGCCTCCTGCCCCTCCCCCTGGCCTCCCTTGGGGGCCATGGAGGAGCCACAGCAGCGCCCAGACGCCAGTGTGCCCCACCACATCTGATGTCTGGACACCAGCAGCGACTGGTGGGACTGCATCGTTCTGGAGCTCTGAGGCGATGGGACACTCGCATGAGGCCCGCCATCCCCCTCCAGAAGCATGTGGCCATCGCCCTGTGGAAGCTCTCCACGCCAGACAGCGACTGATCCGTCAGGAACCAGTTTGGTGTGGGAAAATCCACCGTTAGAGCAGTGCTCATGCAGGTACGGCACGGGGCAGTGCCAGGGAGCAAACACTCCCAGCCACCCGGGCACCCCAGTGATTCGCGGTTTGGTGTGTCTCTCTGCAGGTGGTCGAGGCCATCAACAGGGTGCTGCTCTGCAGGATGGTCCGCCTCACCGACCTGGACGCAGTCATCCAGGGATTCGGCGCCCTCGGCTTCCCCAACTGCAGGGAGGCCATCGATGGGACTCACATCCCCATCCGTGCCCCGGAACACCAGGCCTCCTAGTATATCAACCACAAGGGGTACTTCTCCATCATCCTGCAGGCCGTGTCTGACCACCGGGACCAGTTCATGGACATTAATGTGGGCTGGTCCAGCAAGGCACACGACGCCAGAGTGTTCTGGAACTCTTCTGTGTGCCAGAGGCTGCACGCCGGGACATTCTTCCCCGACCGCCATATCAGGGTCGGGGACGTGGACATGCCCGTCTGCCTGGTGGGGGATGCGGCCTACCCCCTACAGCCCGGGCTGATGAAGCCTTACACAGGACACCTCAACCCCTCCCGGCAGGCCTTCAATGCCAGGCTCACCAAGGCCCGCATCATGGTGGAGGGGGCCTTCGGACGCCTGAAAGCCCGATTTCCGATGCCTCCTCTCCCGCCTCGAACTTGCCAAGCACAATATCCCTCCCCTGGTGGCAGCATGTTGTGTGCTGCACAATTTATGTGAGCGGAAGGGAGAGGTTGCAGGTGTGCCTGCTGGCCCCGGTGCGGGTGGCTGTTCCAGGCAGGGTGGTGCGCCCTGCAGGCCCAGGTGCTGCGACTTGGTGAAACAAGAACAGTGGTCAGTTCTCCCTGGGGACACAGTGAGTGAAACCCAGCCCCACTCTGCAAGGTGAGGTTGGAATGTGGGGAATGGACCAGGGCCCCTGCATGACACCCAGCTGCTGCTCCATGGTGGGCAAGGCCCAGGCACACGGTCCCTGGGCTCCCTCTCCACCCTCCCCCATACATATAAGGGGAGCATGATGGCACTCACATGTGGAGCCTTCCCCGGCCTCAAACAACACAGCAGAAGTGCTCTGTGGGATGACTCGGGGGTCTCGGGCAGGCTCCCTGCAGGCTCCTGCGGCTCCTGGCTCTTGGCGTCCTCCTCTTCCTCCATTTCTGCCCCAGGGTCGAACACCACCCGGGAGGCATGGACTGCGTGAGCCCCCAGGATGCGGTTCAGGGCCTCAAAGTGATGGCAGGACTCTGGGTCGGCCCTGGTTGGGAGGCCTTGGAGTAGGCCTGCTGCAGGTCCTTAATTTTGTAGCGGACCTGTTCCTGGGTCCGCATGTGGCCTCTGGTGGCCAGGCTGGCAGCCATGCAGCTGTAGACGGCTGCATTCCTATGCCTAGGGAGGAGATCGTGGACATTGGAGGCCTCCCCCCAAACCTCGATGAGGTCCACGATCGCCGCACTAGACCAGGTGGGAGACCGTCTTTTTCAGCCCCGGGCAGGCTCCTGGGAGCTGCCAGCCTGGTCCTGGGAAGAGGTGTAGGTCTGGGTGGCAGCGGGTGGCTGGCTCATCCTGTGCCAGGTGCAGGGTCTGCTGGCTGGACACTGGCAGGCTTGCAACTGGCACAGGCACCATGGGCAGACTGTGCCCCTTTAAGGGCTCCAGGGCCGGGAGGGGGGCAGAAGAGTTTTCCTGGTTTGGCCCAGAGTGGCCACCAAGGCAACCTGGGAAGGGCTAGCCTCCAACTAGTTCAAATTAAGTGGCTACACAGCCCTTAATTCGAACTACTTAATTCAAACTAGGCGTTAGTCCTCGTAGAATGAGGTTTACCTAGTTCGAATTAAGCGCTCCACTATTTCGAATTAAATTTGAAATCATTGTTTGCATGTGTAGCCGCTCTTAAAGTTAATTCGAACTAACGGCTGTTCGTTCGAATTAACTTTGTAGTGTCGACATACCCTGAGTGGGTTAGTGACACCCACTGATGATTTATCGCCTAGGCCGCTACTGTTCTAGTTCGGTATTTCTTAATGCGCATATTATTTACCATACTTAAATACTAAATGATAAAAAGATAGAAATGAAGGTTCCTTGAGCAACTGTTTAGTTCAGTTTGCAGCACTGAGTCTGAGGCAGAACCAGTAAGTCCAGACCATCCCTGAAAGATATTTGTCTAACTTGTTCTTAAAAACCTTCAGGCTACGTCTACACTGGCATGATTTTCTGAAAATGCTTTTAACGGAAAATTTTTCCGTTAAAAGCATTTTCGGAAAAGCACGTCTAGATTGGCAGGATGCTTTTCCGCAAAAGCACTTTTTGCGGAAAAGCGTCCATGCCAATCTAGACGCGGTTTTCCACAAAAAAGCCCCGATCGCCATTTTCGCGATGAGGGCTTTTTTGCGGAAAACAGTACTGTGCAGTTTACACTGGCCCTCTTGCGCAAATGATTTGCGCAAGAGGGCTTTTGCCCGAATGGGAGCAGCACAGTATTTCCTCAAAAACACTGACGATCTTACATGAGATCGTCAGTGTTCTTACGGAAATTCAAACGGCCAGTGTAGACAACTGGAAAGTTTTTCCGCAAAATCATCTGATTTTGCGGAAAAACTTGCCAGTCTAGACACAGCCTCAATGAGAAGGGATTCCACAATCTTCATGAAAGCCTAGTCCAGAGCTTAACTGTCCTTATAGTTACAAGATTTTTCCTATTAGTTAACCTAAATTTCCCTTGCTGCAGATAAAAGCCTTTTATTTCTTGTCCTACTTTCAGGCTATGTCTACACTGCAGGAATTTGTCGGCAGAGGCAATGCAAATGAAGTGGTCATTAGCATTTCTTGTGCTCTCATTTGCATAGTCTCTTCTGATCCTTTTGGCAGAAGAGGTTTTTGCACAAAAACAAGCAGTGTAGACAGGGTCATTTTGTGCAAAAAAAAAACCCCCCTTTTGCACAAGATCCTGTATAGCTCCTTTTCCGAGGCATAAGGGATCTTGCTCAAAAGGGGATTTTTTGTGCAAAATGGCCCCATCTACACTGATTTTTTTGTGCAAAAACCTCTTCTGCAAAAAGGATGGGAAAAGACTATGCAAATGAGAGCGCGAGAAATGCTAACGAGCGCTTCACTTGCATTGCCTCTGCCGACAAATTCCTGCGGTGTAGCCTCAGTGGACCTGGAGAACAACTGATCACAGTCCTTTTTATAAAAGGCCTTTACATATCTGAAGATTGTTATCAGGTCCCCCCCGAATGTTATTTTTCTTAGATTAAGATGCCCACTTTTATAATCTTTCCTTACAGGTCAGGCTTTCTAAACCCTTTATCATTTCTGTTGTTTTCCTCTGGCCTCTCTCCAATTTGTCTGCATCTTTCCCAGAACCGGACACAGTGCTCTAGCTCAGGCTTCCTCAGGGATACGCAGAGTGGAACAATTACTTCCTGTGTCTTATATATGACATTCTTGTTAATGCATCCCACAATGATATTTGCCTTTTTTGCAACTGCATCAGAATGTTAGTACATTTTCAATTTGAAACCCAATATAACTCCCAGATCCTTGTCTGCAATACTACTGCCTAGTCAGTGACTCATCATTTCGTACTTGTGCTTTTGATTTTTTTTCCTTCCTATGTGTAATACTTTATACTTGTCTTTACTGAATTTCATCTTGTTGATTTCAAACCAGACTCGGGACAGACCCCTGCAAGACACCACTAGAAACGTCCTTCCAGCTTGACAGCAAACTCAATATGCTCTAAATATAAAGTATAAATGTATGCTGACAACATTCCTCCCACCCCAAGCCACTTCTACTGATATCTGCAATATTCTTGATTAGACAACGATCTTTAACTCCTGAAAACAAACTAAAGACCCAACCCTGTATTCACATGCAGAAAATTTCCATTGCTGTCAATGGGAGATTTATGAACATCAAAACTGATGGATCAAGCTCTAAAATGGGAACTGGGTTTCTTCAAGTAATCTTTAGACAGACATCATAAAGGGCTACTGAACATTTGAGGTTGCTAAACTGAATTTTAATACTACCCAGAGGATAGTAAAAATGTGTGTGCTTCTTTTCCTGCAATCCCCCGTCATGCGGTAGTCCTTACACAGACAGTCTTTCTCTCTGACTAGCCAATTAACCCGTCATAAGACGGGATTTTCAGGTCTTCTCTCCTGTGCTCTCTCGCTCCGTGTCTCTCTCTCTCCTCTTACTGCCTCCTCAGCTCTCCTCCGCCTCCTGCCTCTCTCTCTGTCTCTTTCTTTCTCTTCTCCCCCTCCTGCCTCTCATTCTCCCTTTCTCTTCTCCTCCTCCTCCTGCCTTTCTCTCCCCTCCGTCTCTCCCCGCTCACCTTCCTCTTCCCTTTCCCTCCCGCCGTGGCGTTTGGCTGAGTGCTGCCTGCTCAACCGGGCTGCCGCAAGGGAGGGGGGCAGGGTCGTGACGTACACGGCCAGGGGGCGGGGCTGTGTACGTCACTGCCCTGCCCCGTTTCCCTCCCACCGTGGGGGAGCCCAAACAGCCCCTTGTGCTGCTGGCTCCCCTGGCGGCCCAGCTGAGGGGTGCAGCACTCAGTTGAGCGCCACAGCAGGAGGGGAAGGGGGGGCAGTGATTTACATGGTCCCAGCCCCGGCCATGTACGTCACCACCCCGCCCCCTTCCCCTCCCACCATGGCGGCTGGGCTGAGTGTTGCGCCCCTCAGCCAGGTCCCAGAGGGGGAGGGGAAAGAGGGGTGGTGATGTATGTGGACCCACCCCCTGGCCGTGTACATCACTGCCCCGCCCCTCCTCCCCCGCGACAGCCCAGCTGAGCATACAACACTCAGCCCAGCCACCCACGGAGGGAGGGGAAGGGAGCGGGGTGGTGATGTGCACATCCAGGGGGCGGGGCTGTGTATGTCAGCGTCCTCCCTTTCCCGCCCACCGCAGGGGAGCCCAAATGGCCCCTTGTGCTGCTGGCTCCCCCAGCGGCCTAGCTGAGTGCCACAGTGGGAGGGGAAGGGCGGTGACGTACACAGCCCCGCACCCTGGCCGTGTACGTCACCACCCTGCCCCCCTTCCCCTCCCTCCGTGGTGGCTTGGCTGAGTGTTGCGTGCTCAGCCGGGCCGCCAGGGGAGGTGGGCGGGGCAATGATGTACACGGCCAGGGCGCGGGACTGTCTACATCACTGCCCCCCCCCTCCTCTCCTGCGGTGGCCCGGCTGAGAGACGCACCACTCAGCACCACGGCAGGAGGAAGAAGGGGAGGCGGTGATGTACACGGCCCTGCCACCTGGCCGTGTATGTCAGTGCCCTGCCCCCCTTCCCCTCCCACTGGGGCTCAGCTGAGCGCCACAGCACCAGCGCCACTCAGCTGGGCCAAGGCGGGGAGAGCAAGCGGTGGCAAGCAGCCATTTGGGACTGGCCACTCAGCTGAGCCCCGGTGGGAGGGGAAGAGGGGCAGGGCGGTGACGTACACAGCCAGGGGGTGGGGCCCAGCTGAGCGGTGCTCCCGCCGGGGCTAGGGTTGCCAGGTGTCCAGTTTTCTACCAGACAGTCCGGTATTTGCACCATCTGTCTGGTAGAAAAATTCAGAAAATACTGGACATGTGCAATGTCCGGTATTTTGTGAACTTCCACCTGGGCGCCGGAGGGAAGCCTGGTGGGGGCGGGGGAGTGACTGGGAGGTGGAGCACAATTGGCTTTGGGAGCCCTGTGGTCACGTGCAAAAGTCGGGTGGGGTGGGGGTGGGTGGGGGCCAGGACTCCCAGCGACACCCCACCCCCCGCCCAGCTTTTGCACAGGACCAGAGGCTCCCAGTGCCAATTGTGGAACGAGGTGTACCGGTAGTTCGGAATAGGAAGCCTAATTCGAACTACCTAGTCCGTGCCGCGTGTAGCCGCGGGCACGGAGTCCGAACTAGCGGGGATTTAAAAATGGCGGTGCCCGGCAAGATGCAAATGAAGCCTGAGAAATTCAAATCCCGGGCTTCATTTGCAACTTTGGTTGCCTACATTAACCACCCTAGTTCGAACTAGGGTGGTAGTGTAGACATACCACTAGATCTTGAGTTATAGTGAAAATGCATCTTGATCTTGAATCCATTTTCAGAAGAGCATTTAAAAACACCACATAAAAACATCAAGCCTGATCTACCTCTCACACTATTTTTATACCAGTGCAACTGCACTGATTTAAAAGGATTTCTGACTAATTTTCATAAGTGTCACACAGCAGAATAGGGTCATAGGAGATGACATGCTGGGGATACCATGTAAGATTCATTAAATCAGTTGTGATAACTTAAATATTAACTGGTACTGACATCGACTGACAAAGAAAATATACCTTTTACAAAAGTCCAAATTTTAATCTCCCGTACATATCACCATGTACAAATAAAAAAAATCAGCTTCTGTGTTAAGGGTTCAGAGCAATGCTTTACCATACACTAAGGATGGTGTATGTTAGGTGGTATATATGCCTATCAGCCATGTCTTATTGGTGTATTTGTACTACTCCTGTGAGGACATGGTTAAAAATTAAGAAGCAGCATGTTTTTCTTTTAGTGCAATCTTCATTGTCACCAAAAGGATTTTTAGTCTTTTCCTATTTTACATTACTACACATATTTGTTAAAATTCTTTTTCCAAAAGAAAAAAAATGGACATAAGAATCATGAAAAGAATATGGGGGTTCTGTGCTTCTATCAGCAGTTTTGGCTTCCTGTATCCATTACTTCTGTCTCATCTTTCAAAGTTCCAGTAAAACAATCAGAAACTAAAACAGCTCTTTAACAGCCGTGCTCCAGGTGACTTGGAGAAGGTTTTTCCCCTTCTACCTGGCTAGAATTAAAGCAGGGCAGACATTGCAGATCATTTGTAAAATCATATTAAAAATCTCAGAAATTTTGCCAACTACACGCTTGCTGACCAAGCCAAATGCTATAGTGGGTAGAAATTTACAGATCAGATTGGCTTGGCTTGGTCAGCAAACAGATGGTAAAGTTGGTTTGTTTGTTTTGGGTTTTTTTATTAAAAAAATCTTAGTGTGCCTGTTCTGCTTCATCACCAGCCAGTAATGGAAAAGAAATCAAGGATAAGTCTATGCTAAGGACTGTGCACAGCTCTTCAGATTTTCTATATACTAATAACATTATTTTAATGATGTGCCTAGTCTCCAAGCTCAAAGCCAGAAGTGTCAACTTGCATCATTTCTTGACCAGGTGCCGGTTTTGTTCACTGGGAAAACAAAGTGTCAAAGTTATTTTTTAACTTCTTCTTTTGGCAGTCTGTTTTATTCTTCCAACCAGTATTTTATGAAGGAGGGTTACACTACACAGATTAACAAGAGACTGCAGGCTATGGGCACATCTATACAACAGAGTTATTTCAAAATAACTTATGTGAGCATCTACATAGCAAGCCCGTTATTTCAAAATAATTTAAAAATAACAGGCTTCTTATTTCAAAATCTGTAACCCTCATTTCATGAGGAATAACGCCTATTTTGAAAAAGCTATTTCGAAACAGGGCGTGCGTAGATGGGGCAGCTGACGTTATTTCGAAATAACTGAATTTCTTCTCTCGTGGGAAATAATTGGCTGCTTTTAGTGTGACAGTTACAAGACTCAGTGCTGCCACAGTCACACTGAATCCAACAGGAGCTGAAGACACAGATCCTCAAAGGTATTTATGTACATAATTTTCACTGAAGTCAACGGGAGTTAGTGTTTGGACATCTTTGAGAATCTGGGCCAAGATGCTTTGGACCATGCAGAAGTGGGACTACTGATCCACCAAAACAAAGTGTAAATAGTATACTAATAATTATACATATGTGAAAGAGTGAGAAGCTTGATTCTGAACAATTTCTTATTTCCACTTTGAACAGAGCACACCAGCTTAGAATTTATTTCCATAACAGTGTGCTTCCTTTGCAGCAAAGGCATTGACTCATTCTAAGGAATGTATTCCATTACAGCTCTGCTGGCTTGTACTATAACTTTATGTAGAACCAGTTAGTTGCCATGGTAACTATGACCTACAAACAAAAAAAATCATGAACTCTTTCAGGACTGGTTGGAGTACTTTTAATGACAATGTAAGGCTAGTGGCATTTTGTTTTTTAAAGGAAGGGCCAGCCTCTCCCGTAAACATATATCTCCCTGAGGCAATCTATGTCCATTTCAGAGAAATCTTAGCTGGCTATATTATATATAGTTCTGAAGATAGATAAAAATGTAAACTAAAACCATTACTCTATTTCTAATTAATCTGAAGCAAGTGTAACTGATCCACAAAGTGGACCACCCTTGATGTAACTTCCAGATTTGAAACTGGGTTAGCAAGGTTATAGTAGTTGTCATTTGGTATTTAGAGCAATAGAGTGCTGTTATATAACCCTTTGGAGATTGTAATACTCCAGACAGGTGAGAAAGAAAGCAAAATTGTCATGGACAATTCTTAAGACAAGTATGATTTATTAGTAATAACTCATACACACTGCTTGAAAACCTCACATTTCTGGGTGATCATTTCTGTAGGTTTTGTTGCTACATAAATATTGTAATCACCTGTAGAAAGATACAGTGTAGAAGAGGATGTTTGAAAATATGGTAATTTCTCCTTGTTAATGAGAAAATGCTCAAAAATGCCCTTGATTCAACTTTGAACTTGGTATTAGCTCACTCTGCCATCTTAACAGTCAGCTACGTCTAGACTTCACTGCTTTTCTGAGATATCGTAGGTATCCCGGAAAAGCAAAGCCGTGTCCAAGGAATGCGTCTGCTTTTCTGAAAAAAAAAAAAAATCAAGAAAGTGGATGCTCTCTTTCGCCATCTCTGTAAAATTCGTTCTACGATGAATAAAGGATGTGTCGAAAGAGCACTTTTTTCCAAAGTTTGATGCCTTGTAGACGTGCCAAATTTCGGAAGAGCCTCTTTCGAAAGTAAATCAGAAAAAGATATGCAAATTTGCGTACTGCAAATTACATTTCTTTTTCCGATTTAACATTGCAGTGTAGACCTAGCCTACGAGAGGTAGATGTATTAGTCTGTAACTTTAAAAACAAGTAGTCCTGTGGTGCTTTAGAGACTAACAAAAATATATATAGTATCATGAGCTTTTGTGGGCAAAACCCACTTTTTCAGACACTCATCAACCCACATGTGTTGATCTTATGAAGTAAATTAACTAATAATGTGATTGATAGGATGTAGAATTGTTCTTGGCTCCCTGATGAATAAGGCATCTCAGCTTCCCACTCTGGTTTAACAGGCACTCTAAAGGAGAGCTATAAATTAGCTGCTTAGGTGCTAGAGTGCATAAATGGCTTAGGAAGCTTTGACTCCACATGTAGGGATGTAAGTCTTGGTTGAATTCCAAACTGGGAACTGAGGATTTTGGGGGGTTCATTTTTTCCCTGCTTTTATTTTCTTGCTGTGAACATTATTCTGCTTGGTAAAAGACCTTGCTCAAAGTAACTGTTATTGTTCTGGCTGCCATTTCACCATTTTAGAGTGACTGTAAAGAGTGTGGTAGCAGTTGTGAGGAGAGAGAAAGGGGTCTTACTTGTTCTTTCTGAATTATATAGCAGATGGATATATTTGGTTAAAATAACAGTGAAAAGCAGTGATTTTAGTACAACACCTGCATATGCTGTAAAAGTATCAGCTTCAGAAACTACTTCATGAAAACTTAATGGATTTTTAAATTGAAAAAGCTCAGTGTGAAACTATGCAATTTCACAGTTTTCTGCAGCCAAGTTTTTGCATAAGCACAGATTTGAACTTGAGAGCACAAACTGTATTGTCATATACCTACCCAAGACAGTATTTTTCTTGGCTGAAAACTTGTCCATGAAAAACAGCACATGCAAAAATGTAGTTGGTTTTATTTGATTCTCCAATAGTCTCATATAGCAGCCTCATTTAAATTAAAAATGAAATACAAAATCAAATAAATGCAGTAACCCATCACTTGTTTTCATATCAAATGTATTTAATTTTAGCCGGTTCTTATATTTCAAAGTGCTGCAGATTTTTGCTTCTGATGCTGCATAATCCTATCAAAGAAAGTCTGCAGGGGACATCAGCCAATCAGGGAGCAGTTGGTGCTTTTTGGCACCTGGAGAGACAGTTTAGGATTGTGGGATTGTGGCTGGTAGTTTCTGTTAACGTGATCAGAAGTGAATTAGTTAAGAGTACAGTTTGCCTCTTTCAAAGTAATTGTTTCAGGCTGCCTGTAGACTCATGAAGGCAATGCTGCATCAGTTTATACTCAAAAGTTTATATATTTGAGGGTTTTTTCTCCCATAACTATATGTGACTGATTATATATATATATTCTACCTATCAGTCATGGGGATTTATGCTACTAATCCTCATGGTAGTATTTGAGCACATTCCACTTAAAATTAATAGCAATTGTGAAGCCTCTAGTGGGGACTCTGAAGGAAAGGAGAGATTATTCATCTTGTGCAGTAACTGGAGTGCCTTGAGATGTGTCCCTGTGCATATTCTCCTGTAGGTGCGCCTGCACCTTTCATTGGAGAGTTTTTACAGCAGTGCCCATTCGGCACACACCTGTACCCCACACATCCTCATGCCCACATTGAGGCTATGTGGGGCTATGTGAGACCACAAAGTCTCACAAGGAAGTCTCCAAACAGTCGGGAAGGAGGGTGGATAGCAGAGCACTCCCAGGGACACCCCTCTGAGAACTCCAGTTACTGCACAGGGTAAATAATCTCTTTTTCTTTGAGTAGTGTCTCTCTGGCTGTTCCAGGTCTAGTGACTCCTGAGCATACCCTCCCTAAGGAGGTGGGAGGTTCAGAACAGAATCAATATAGAAGAGAAAATTGCACTGCCTGCAGCAGCATCTGGTCCAGCCACAGGAACCAACACATAATGCTTAGAAAAAATGTGAACACAGGACCAAGTTGCCACTCTATACATCTCTGCAATTGGTATAGCTTTAGTCAGAGGCAGATTAGCGGTCTGTGGGGCCCTGGGCCAAAGCAAGTGGGGGCTCCCACCCACTCCTTCCAGCTGCAGTCCCCCCCAGTCTCTCCCCTGGTGATCTTGCTGGAGAGCAGAGTTGGAGTGTAGGTGCTCTCCTGCTCCCCAGCAGGCTCACTAGCCATGCAGAGTAAAGCAAGCTCCTCACCCTGAATCCACTCCCTAGCAGGAGCACCAGGTAGGCAGAGTGGGGCATCCCTGGTACCCCAACTCCACTCCACAGCAGGAGTGCTGAGTCAGTGGAGTGAGTTGAGTTGGGTGCAGGGGCACCCTAATTGGCTGGGACCCTGGGTATGGATCTCATTGGCCCAGTGGTTAATCTACCATTGCCATTAGTAAGGCTACAATAGTAGGTGATGCACTTGTAGAATGTACCATCACCCTTTAAGGGAGTTGAATATAAGTTTGGTTATAACAGATCATAATGCACCTGGAGATCCACTTTGACACTCTAGCTACGTCTACACTGCAGGCTTCTTGCTCAAGAAGCCTTTTGTGCAAGAGTTTTTGCACAAAAACTTCTTGCGCAAGAGCACATCCACACCTCAAAGCGCATCGCAAAAGTGATGAGCTTTTGAGCAAGAGAGCATCCACACTGCATGGATGCTTTTGTGCAAGAAAGCTCTGATGGTCATTCACAGAATGGCCATCAGAGCACCTGTGCTTTTTCCCTTTTTCTCTGGAGTGTCCACACTTGCCTTTTTGTGCAATAGCTGTAGCTCAAAAGGGAGTTATGCCTCATAAAAGGAGGTTTACCTACACCGGCAAAAGCCCTCTCTTCTGCCATTTTACTGCTGATTTACTTGCACAAATGCTCATGTGAGGTGTAGACACTCCACAAGTTTTTGCGCAAAAATGGCTATTTTTGTGCAAAAACTTTGCAGTGTAGACATAGCCTCTCTGTTCTGAAATTGATGAACCCTTGTTTCTGCAACGGGGACAAATAAAGCAGGTGATCTTCTAAATGCTTTGGTCCTCTCTAGATAAAAGGCAAACACCATCCTTACATTGAAGGTATAGAATATGAGTTCATGAATTATTCAGTGTGGGTTTTGGGAAAATATAGAATAAGATAATGGTTTGATTAATATGAATTTATGAGGACATCTTAGGAGTCTTGGATGGGCCCACAGAAATACCTTCTCTCTAGTGAATATTGTAAACGGGAGGGAAGGGTCTGCCATGGAAGCCCCAATTCTCCAACCCTTTGGGCAGAAGTGATGACTACCAAGAAGTGTCTTCACAGATAAATCTAATAAACAACATATAGAAAGTGGATTTTTCATAAGGCAATTAAAGTCTAGATGGAAGTCCCAATGAGGAGGAAGA
This sequence comes from Pelodiscus sinensis, assembly GCF_049634645.1. Classification (NCBI taxonomy): domain Eukaryota; kingdom Metazoa; phylum Chordata; order Testudines; family Trionychidae; genus Pelodiscus; species Pelodiscus sinensis. The sequence continues at coordinate 208,979,199 of NC_134711.1, forward strand.
TCTCTGATATTTTTGACAAACCTCCTAGGAATTGTATTGTGACAGGGTGAGCAAAGAGTGAAACATCCCTAGTGGGCATGTGAAAAGCTGTTATTGCTGTTAAGTGTACCTTATGGCTTTAACACAGGCCTGGGCAAAACATGGCCCATGGGCTGGATCCGGCCCGCCAAGCCACCAGTTCTGGCCCTAGATAGGCTCCCCAGCTTGCCCCACAGACCCACGCGCCATGCAGAAACGCAACTGCTGGACTCCATTTCTGTTTTAAAGCTGGAGGGGAGGGGGGAAGTTTTAGGAGCCGTCCCACCCCCAGCACATTCCCATTGGTCAGTTTCTGGCAGAAACCAGCCAATGTGAGCTGCCTGTTGGAGTAACAGGGAGCCAAGAAGAACCACGTCCCCTCTCCTCAGCTCAGTAATTCATGAAGCACATGGCCAGGCGGGCTGGGAAACATTTTGAGCTCTGTAGGTAGGCAGGCTAGTTTAGCAGGTGGCAAGTAAGTCTCTTGGCCACAGCCTGCTTCTGGCACTCCAGCCCTTTCCTGCCCCAACTCTCTGCTCGTTCACCCGCCCACTCAACATACCCAAACCCTTTGTCCCTCTCTTACACTCATACCCCCTCCTAGATCTGGCACCCCAATCTCCTATCCCAGATCACAATCCCCTCCTACCCTAGGTCACATCCCAAACCCCTGCAATCTAGTCCCCTGCCCTAGGCCACAACTGTCTGCTTCATCCCAGCTCCCTCCCAGACTCCAGTCTCCCTCCAGTCTCTCTCCTGCATTCCAATCCCTTACCTCAAGCTCCCTTCTGCACCCAACCTCCATTCCAGACCCTCATCTCCATTAATATCATGGAAAAGTGTGGTCCCCAACCACTTTCCAAAATCTTGGAGTGGCCCCCTATCAAAAATTATTGCCACCCCTGCATTAACAGCAAGACCCAATGTTCTTGATTTTAACAGATGATCCAATACACTGGGAACAAGAGACTGAGTCAACAAAATATGAATGACTGAATGACCCTTGAAGGAAATGCATAACTTTCACTTACTGGGGACAGGAGAGTCTCCTAAACAGTGAAGGCATTCTGGAATCTCTGCCATTGATAGGAATTGCCTCATAACAGGAGAGGCACCTTTTGAATCCCATTCGTGAGAGATATCACAAAAATTACCCCCAAAAGTGGGGGACATTCTAATAACCATCTAATTATATCTAGTATTTTTTCCATTTATTTATTTTATTTTTAGAAAAGGAAAAAAGAACACCTTTCTAGCAACTATACCCTCTATAAGGTAACTAATTATCTGCCAACTATTTATAGAATATTATAACAAAACAGCATGGTACACTCTTATCTCCTGCCAAAGGCAGTTGAGAAAGTACTGAAGGTGGTTTGCACACACAACCCTGTACACTTTTGGTGCAGGGTATAAGGATGTGTGGGATGCACACGGTGGCTGAAAGTGCACTGCTATTAAAACTCTCTAATCAAAGGTGCTTAGCTCAGGTGTGCCTGAAATGGTGCAGCCACAGAGATGTTATTCAAAGAAAAAAGTTTCAGTTCTTGAGAACTGTTCTGCATCAAGATACAAGCAAACTGTTGTACGCTTCTATTGAAGATTCAGCAGAGCTTTGTCTTTGTCTCTAAAAATAGTTTTTGCAGTGCAAGTCACTGGTTTAGGCCTGCAATACAAAGAGTTTGGAACCTGTGTCTCTCCTGGTATGCCCCATGACGATGGAGGCCAGCTGAAGTACTTGAGCTGGCAGTTCTCCAGTTTGAATGGGAGTGGGCTGGGGATAGTGCATTGTCAGTACTGGGGATCCCTCTCCATAGGGAACCAAATTCTTCTCTTAGTCGAACAGGACTCGAGCCTGTTGGACGTCAGGGCATTTTGAGAAGTTTTTCTGTTTTCTCGGCCTTGACGGAGAGGGTAGGGTTTAAAATGGATCCAAGAGCCTGCATTCTGGGTGAGGAAGAACTTGGTAACTATCAATCATTGTAGCTGGAAGAATTTAGTTTGATATCTTTTCTTAAATGTTTGTTTTTACTATCTCTTTGATTTAGTTTAGCATCCTTCTTTGTTATTATACATTTATCAAGATTAACAGTTAATCCAAAACTGTAAAAGCTGTAATACACTTACTGGACTGCCCATGTCAATAATAACAGCGCTCTCCTTAATAACATTAATCTATAAAACATCATAACCCATCAGCTAGCCAACAGTCTCCTCACTGAATCAATCCTCTCTCCTTCTCACAAATGCTCATGAAAAAATATGGACTTTGTGGCATTCTTGGAAGGTGCCCAAATGAAACTTTAGGTGCATTTTTAAAAATGGAAAATAAACAGAATCATCTGCCAGGTAACATTTAGGCTTTGCTGCTTTCCTTCTCCAGTCCCCTGAAATTAAATCTGAACTTGCTTTGAATCTCAATCCTTCAGGTTTTGTCACTAACATAGTTCTCTTTTATAGGTAATTCATTTTGTTCTTGTTTTTATGATCCAAAGTGAAGTCTTAAATTTTCCTGGACTGCTCTAATCTTGAAATAGCTCTACTGAAAGATTTAGTTTGGTTCAGGGAAAAATTAAATATATAGTGGAGACAGTTAAAGCTGTGTTAGCATTTCCTACCTTAACAATATTTTAAGCACCTGCAGTTTTGATTAAGTTCATTGGATGGATTCCATTCATAACCTTAGTATGAATCAGAAACTGATTACAGAATCTTCTGGATAAGAAAGGTAACTCGTGGTAGCAATCGGGAAGTGCACTGCTCCCCTGTGCCTGCACCAAAATCTTAATTGCTAAACGGGTTACATCCTGATGCCCCTTCTGTGTTCCCCTGGGTAGCGATCCCTGCACCTCCTCCCCCACAGGAATCTGTTCAGATTATACTCAGCTGCACCTCAAGAAAAAGTCTTACCATATGTTTCCAAAGTGAATTCTAGGAAACATAGCGGCATGCTTAAGATGGGGTGAAGGGAGAGAAAAAAGTCTTATTACTTTTGATCTTGTATAAAGCTTTCAAATATCTGAAATATAGCATATTGAGAAAAGGACATCCTTGTTGTTGGTTGTTCCAGTTTCCTGGTACTTATGACAGCATTGGTAACCTCAAGAGATTATGAAAAATAATGAGACTGGCCTCAAAATCATGACACTGAAAAAAGAGACTATATTGTGGTTTTTTGGTTTGTCTTTTCATCACATTTGAACTCCCTCTGCCTACCCACAATGTGGGTACATCTAGACTGGCAAGATTTTGTGCAAAAGCAACTGCTTTTGCACAAAAACTTGCCAGCTGTCTACACTGGCCGCTTGAATTTGTGCAAGAGCGCTGACTTTGTAATGTACAAAATCAGTGCTTCTTGCGCAAAGACTTTCACACTCCTGCTCAGGAAAAAGCCCTCTTGTGCAGGAATACTTGCGCAAGAGGGCCAGTGTAGACAGGAAAGAACTGTTTTGCGCAAAAAAGCCCCAACGATCGGGGTTTTCTTGCGCAAAATCACATCTAGATTGGCAACGGATGCTTTTGTGCAAAAGCACTTTTTGTGCAAAAGCATCCGTGCCAATCTAGACATGCTTTTGTGGAAATACTTTTAATGGAAAAACTTTTCCGTTAAAAGTATTTCCGCAAAATCATGCCAGTCTAGACGCAGCCTGTGTGTATGAGAGAGAATTAGTTTTGCCAAATGTCAACTCTTCCAAATTGACTAGAGAAGGATACTTTAGCTCCTGATTCAGCAGCTCTCACTCCCATTGCTGCATATCCCCTGTCCAATCATTAGTGTTGTTCCCCCATCCCATATTTAGTTCAGTGCTGCCCCTACTCCCTGGGAAGGGGAGAGAGTTGAGACTCCCTAGCTTCACTTTTGCCATAGAGGGGTATGCTGCAGCCAATTCCATTGTCTCCCTTCCCAGATAGAGAGGGCAGTTCTAAAGGCTTTGCGTGTCCCTCTCCCCTTCCCAAGCCGAGCGCTGAAGGGAGGGAGTGGGGAGGAGCAGAGGGATTATCATGTCTGCATTTCTCAAGGGAATAATAATGTGGCAAACAGATCTACACTGAGGGACAAAATCGAACTAAAATATGCAATTCCAGCTACGTGACTAGTGTAGCTAGAATCAACATAACTTAGTTCTAATTTCTGTGGCATCCCCACTGCAGAAGGTTGATGGGAGAAACTCCTGTTGATTTCCCTTACTCCTCATGACTTGGTGGAGTACTGGAGTCGATGGGGGTGCCATTAGTGGTTGATTTACTGGGTCCTTATTAAACCCGCTAAATCAAACCAGCAGATCAGTCTCCACAGCATTGATCTCCCAGTAAGTGGAGACAAGGCCTGAGCTGTAGAGGTTTTTTTGGTTCCCTTCTCTCTGCCCTCCTCATGTGAGAACGGTGAGTTAGGGAGAGAGACCCTGACAACTTTTGCAGGATCAAACTTCACAACAGGGTGGAGCTTCTCCTATCATCATTAAAGGAGCTCCAGACCCATCACTCATGAAAAAAACCCAATGAGAATTGGCAAGAGTGATAATGGGCCAGGTTGCTTTCTATATCAGCTCAGTCACATTAGGAATGCAAGAAGACTCCCCTGCCACTTATACCGTTCCTGCACCTCTGTAACATTCAAGCACAATTGTAGTCTTTGTGTTCACTTATGTGCAAAGATAATGTGGCACTGGTGGTGCTAGCCAAGCTACCCTAAAACAGAGTATGGAAAAAGCAGAAACATGACCCCTTTACCTCTTCTGAACTTGTCTGGAAAGATGGCTGGGCATCAAAAGGAGTACTTACACCTTTTTCTGGTGTTCCTTTGTAATCACACTCCCTCTGACATGCTGGGGAGCTTTGGAAAATATTGTGCCCTTGACGTACAATGTCTTCTGGGTAGGACAGTACCAATAGCACACAATCCACACCTTTATATTTATATAACCTTAGATCAATGCCAGCATTAAATGCTCAGAGATAATCCTCTTGATGATCTTCAGTGGAACCAATGTACATACCTGAAAGTGCCATGCACAATGATGAATAGCAGAGCTCAGAAAAACAAAGAACCTCCTACCACTGTAGGGTAACACTCATTTCTTCCTCAAAGCATACGAAGGCTAAACCACCATAAGTAACAAGTGCTGTCACACCCCTACTAAATAGAGCCAGTTTTTCATAGAGCCAATTCCTCCAGGGCTTTGTTTGTCTGAGCTGTTTTGTTTATTTAAATGTTAAGTTTCATGGCTCTCCCTTTTAGTTTTGCATAGTACTGTCGCAGTTTCATTACGGATCAGACACAAAAAAGGGCGTGAGCCTGTGAGAAATTATCCATAGGAAATTCTTATTTGGTCAGGCTAATCTATCTGATTTTGAACACATCAAGTTCGGGGTACATCAACACTGCAGTAAAAACCCTATGGTATAGAATCTCAGAACTCAGCTCAGGCTATGTCTAGACTGAAGGCTTCTTTTGGAAGAACCTTTTTTCGGAAGAGATCTTCCGAAAAAACTTCTTCTGAAAGAAAGCATCTACAAATAAAAGCATATCGAAAAAGAGATCTGCTTTTTTGAAAGATAGCATCCACACTGAATGGATGCTATCTCTCATGTAAGCTGTGTTTACTATGGACGGAGTGGCCACCAGGGCACCTGTCCTTTTTCCTCTTTAGAAAGAACTCCCTCTTCTCCATCCTCACACACCTTTTTCTGAAAGAGCTCTTTTGGAAAAAGGCTTCTTCCTCGTAGAAAGAGGATTACCAGTGCCAGAAATCCCATCTGTTCTTTCAATTTTCTTTCGGAAGAATGCGATTGCAGTGTGGACATAACTCCGACAAAACTCTGTAGTGTAGACGTATCCTCAATTGACTCGGGCTCTCAGGCCTTAGGCTGAGGGGATAAAATAGCTGGACTCTGAGGGTGTGTCTAGACTACATGCCTCCTTCGACGGAGGCATGTAGATTAGCCAGATCGGAAGAGGGAAATGAAGCCGCGATTAAAATAATCGCGGCTTCATTTAAATTTAAATGGCTGCCCCGATCTGCCGATCAGCTGTTTGTCGGCAGATCGGGGGAGTCTGGACGCGATGCCCCGACAAAGAAGCCTTTCTTCATCGGCACAGGTAAGCCTGGTTTCACGAGGCTTACCTGTGCCGATGAAGAAAGGCTTCTTTGTCGGGGCATCGCGTCCAGACTCCCCCGATCTGCCGACAAACAGCTGATCGGCAGATCGGGGCAGCCATTTAAATTTAAATGAAGCCGCGATTATTTTAATCGCGGCTTCATTTCCCTCTTCCGATCTGGCTAATCTACATGCCTCCGTCGAAGGAGGCATGTAGTCTAGACACACCCTGAGACCCAGTCCTCTCCTAGGATTTCAGAGGTGGGCTCCAAAGTGCCAGGTTTACAATGGTGCCAGCCCCACTCTCAGAAGGGGCCCCAGCTCATGGTCCCATCTCCCTGCTCCACCTGCGTTCCTCTCTGAGTCCCTGCCCCCACTTCACCTCTTCCCCCTGAGGCCCTGCCAATCACTTGCTACTCTCCACACCCTTTTGCCCCTTTCCCCCAGGCTCTGTTTGCTCCTCTCCACTCTCACCCCTCACTGCCCACCCACTGCTTGCCTTTCTCCACTCCCTCCTCCTGTGCAAACCATGGGTGGGGCCTCAGGAAGAAAAAGCAGAGTGGGAGTGGGACCTTGGGACAGAGCATTAGTGGAGCTGAGGACAGGGCCTTGAGGTGCTGTGTGGGCAAAGTGCTCTTTGGGGTGGAGGATCTCTAAGCCTGGGTTTCTCAATTCTCTCACATCTTTAGCTCTATAATATTGATAGTATCTCAGTCACTCCAGCCTCTCTCCATCTTCCCTTCCTCTCTTTGCTCTGTGTTCTCACCTGGCTTGTTTTCTTCGTCCTTCTCCCTTCAAAGTCCTCTCTCCCTTTGTCTTTTCATTAAGCACATCCTCTTCTAATTTATCCCCCCACAGCTGCTGGGTCCCACGAATTGTGACACCAGTCTGATGTTTGCAAAGCACCTGCTTGAGCTTGTATATTCTGTCTCTTTCCCATCCTTTGTCTGTCTTTTCTATTTAGTCTGTAAGCTTTTTAGGGCAGGGACTGTCTTCAACTCTCTGTTTCTACACTGCCTAGGTGTGAGGCTATATTCTCACTCTGTCTGAAGGGAGTATTGCAATCGTTAGCACAACACAAACAGAAATACTCCTGAACCAAGAAATGTGTTTAATTTTCACTGTTTAGAGTAGGGGTTCTCAATTTTTTTTCTTTCTGACCCCCTCCCCAACATGCTATAAAAAAAACTCCACAGCCTTCTTGTGCCATAACTGTTTTTCTGCATTGCTGTATTAGATTGTAGTTAAAGAGTTAAACACACACACACACACACACACACACACAAAACACAATATAATATAATATAATATAATATAAGAAAGAATAATAAAAGGTACAAAAATAAAAAAACCCTGAATATTATTTTATTTATCCACATTGTGAAACTTGTTGCTAATCCAGTGGCTGGGTGTGGTGCTGAGGTGAATTAGAAGGTGGAAGTGGTGCTGTTTCCCTGTGTCCCATTATCCAGGGCTAAGGCCTGAACCCACATCCCTTTAGTTAGGCCTGAAGCCTGAGACCCATCACTTGTGGCTGCTGAAGCCCCATTTATTTTGGCAGACTTCCTGAAACCCACTCATGGCCTGCTGGTTGATAATGGGTGGTTTAGACTGTATTTTAACTTTGTTGTTTTATTGCTTCACAAATGATCACATTGTACAAATACAGGCCAATTAAGGCGTTCATCTAGTCACTGACCTAATGTAGGAAAAAGTTGGGGACAGCATAAATTTGCTATGAAATATAATTTCCTTTGGAAAATTACTAACTTAGCCGTTGCTGTCTCATTTGTAGTCACAGGAGGGAAGGAACCCCATCTGTAGCCAGAAATGAACTAGAAGGGATTCACCTTAGCAAACAAAGTAAGCTTGTCAAGACCAGAGGCGATCTGCATCAGATTGCATCTAATGAAGTGCAATTTTGATCCACAAAAGCTTATGCTCAACTAAATCAGTTTGTCTTTAAGGTGCCACAGGATTCCTTGTTGTTTTTCCAGGAGAGATAGACTTACCTTAGTTGGCCTTCCCTTTCAGGTCAAAGCTTTTACCTTATTCACTTGAACCGAAAGGACTGAAACATCTGTATGCTACAGATTTTTCTTCATCCATACTATTTGGCTGCTCTACAATCTTTTCTAACCAGCTAAAACTATTTGACACTAAATATGATCAGATTTGATCAGTTAACAGTGTAATAGTTGCTTTAATAAAGTATGTTTGGATAGTTGCCAATAAATTCTGGGTATGGATATTATCCTCTATGGATTATACCAGAATTTAGCATGCCCCATTTTCTCTGTGTTTTCTGGCACTTACTTTGTCAGCTTATCTTGTCTTGCCTTGGCATCTTATATAACAACCAGTTTGCCTATTAAAAAAAATGAGTTTTGTACAACTGGTGAGGCTATTATTACCTATTTTTCATTTTACAAGGAAAGGAAATATGTGCATGTGGAAATGAGAGAGATGTTTTCCACACTGGAGTAAATTTGACAAGAGAACATTTGTAGGAAACAGTATTTCCATATGTCCCGTCTATGATTTTTAAAAACACAATTGAGGTTCTTTGTGTCTTTTGTTATTCAGCCTTTACAGTATACTTGGGTCACATTTGCAAGCTTTTCTCTGCAACCAAGAGGCTAGAAAAAAAATACTGTAATGAAAGTGAGCTTCTCGTGAAACCAAAGGGTCCCAGGAATTGGGGCCATGAAAAACACCAGATATTACAACACTTGCAATAATATTGCCAGTGTTTGCAACAATCAGGACAAATTATGGTACATCATTCTTCCCTCAGTTTTTATTTTAGATATTTACATTTTAGTGAGCAGCCTCTATCAGTCTCTTATTCTTAATATTGCACAGAAGAGCCATATAAGTGGTGTTTTACAAGGCAGACTGCAGCTATAGAAATGCGTGATATTGCAAATTTAACATTATGATTTCAAAGAAGTCTTATATCTGAGAAGATGGGATAAAAGAGAGCAAGCTATTTGGAACACAAATCACGCTGAAAAAATTAGAAAACGTAAACAAAGTTATGAAAAAATGAATCTAAAAAAGGGGTTTATTTTTAAATCTGCTTCAAAGTTTGGACAGATATTTTTAAATAAATATTATCAGCTCAGTTTTATCAGCTCCATGTCAGAAAACACAAGGGAGATGAAAAAAAACAAGCAAAGGCACTAAGTAGCAAAAGGTAGTGGTGACCAAAAAAAGCAGAGAGCAACCACCAAAACTGCTACGGCTGACAGTCCCTTCAAGAGGTCCCAAAGCACGCAGCAGGAGAGAAACAGCTGTCCAGGGAGATCCCTTTAAGCACGTGTCTCAAAGGAGCTCCAGCCTCCACCCCCTGAAAGGGCTGGTGCCCTTTTGCCCTCTGCAAAATGGTTCCGGGCTTCTGCTTTTGCACAAAAGCGTCCCGCCAATGTAGACGTGCTTTTGTGCAAAAGCGCATCGTTATAACGATAACTCCGGGACCAATCTAGACACGCTTTTGCGGAAATACTTTTAACAGAAAAACTTTTCCGTTAAAAGTATTTCCGGAAAATCATGCCAGTCTAAATGTAGCCCCTATGTTTACTTTAGCTTTGCTCCTAAATGCGCTTTAGTTGGCAAGTAAACATGTCAGGCTAGTGTTCGGAAGACGCTTGCAAATGTTAGCCTAGGAATGCATAGCACAAGAAGCCTATGGCACTGAAACACCATTTCTGAAGACACCAAGCTGGACTGCTATTCCTCCAGAAGGGTCACAAGAGGAGCAACTCCTGGAAAAGTCACGGAGAATAAAGTATCAGAGGGGTAGCCGTGTTAGTCTGAATCTGCAAAAGCAGCGAGGAGTCCTGTGGCACCTTTTAGACTAACCGAAGTGTCGGAGCATAAGCTTTCGTGGGCAAAGACCCACTTTGTCAGATGCATGTCAGAGAATAAAGAGATGTTTGAGATTGACATAAGCAAGCATGGCTGCTCCCTGTTTCCTAAAATCTTATAACAGCCTACTTTCCCACATGTCAGGCCTCTGTTCTCACGCAAAGCATCCTGTGTGTCACAGAAGTACTGGCCATGCCCTATAGACATGGTGTATTCTTGGCATCTTTTCAGGGAAATGTGGGTGGATTATGTGAAGCAAGAAGACACATATCTGTTAACACTGCCCCTCTTATTTACTTTCACACACACTCGGGCAAGCTTCTGCTGGAAGCCTTTTTTTTTTTTTTTTTTTAAGGAGCATGGTGATTGCTATGGGGGTTGGACAGTGTGGTGAAATAGAAATAAATTTAAAAAAACATGCAGGAAATTCTTTACAAAGATTTTACAGTGATATCATGAAACAATCCAATATGGTATTTACACACATTCAATTCTCTCTAATCAGAAGAGCTGGATTCTGCTACCTTATCTTACTTATTATCTTACCTTATTATCATAGGAACTCAGGAGCTTGATGATGGCCCATTCTGGGGCACATGATCAAGAGGTACCAGGCTGTGTCAGCAGTCTTCACCTTTACAAGAATAAGCAGGTGAAAACAGGTACAAATGGAGAATTACAAGCCCATTTGAAGGCAAGTTGTACTTGGAGGTTTCTAAGTCTAATAATCAATTATCTAAGGATAACAATTATAAATATTATTCTGAAATTAATAATATCCATTTAAATATATTTTATCTGATGCCTATCACATGGCATCATTAAAAATAAGTGACCATTTGCCAGCTATTCATAAGATAGGAAATAACTGTGGCGTCTGTGTGGTAACTCTTGATTTTAATGGCAGCCACTTTAAACATTAACCAAAATCAAAGGGAAAACTGGAATAGTCTGTTGTTTAAGTAGGAAGCAAAAAGTAAAGTACACTATGGCCAGGCCCGTGCACAGGAATTTCTGGGGGGGGGGGGGGGAGTGGTTTGTAAATGTGAACCGCAAGGGTGCAAATGCACCCCCCTCACAATCCCCCAAGTAAGTGTGCTCCAGCTGGCCAGGGGAAGGCAGGAGTGGTGGTGCATTGCCCGAGATGCCCTTCCCCATGCTCTGGTGGGCTAGTGGAAGGCTGGGGCTAATTTCCACGCCCCTCCTCTCCCCTCAAGAGCAAGGCCCAGCTCCAGACCACAGCCTGCTCCTGCTATATTTTTAATATGTGGTGGGCAGCAAGGGAAGCTGGCCTGATTGTGTGTCAGAGTGAATAAGAGGGGCAGTGTTAACAGATATATGTATGTGGGGGTGGGGAGCAGAGTTGAGAGGAGAGCAGGTATGACAGAGACAGTGCTAACGGGCGAGTAAAGGTGTTGAGAGAGGGTCTGGGTAAAGATGTAGGCAGAAGTTTGTGTATGATTGTGTATGTGTAGTGTGGCAGGATAAAGGGGTAAGTAAATGTGTGTGTGAGAGAAGGGGGTGTTTATCTGAGGGGCAAAAGTGAAAGGTGGGTGAGTAGATAGGGCTGGCTATGACTGAGGAAGGATTAAGCTGATAAGCGATGCTGTTCAGAGCCGCAGTGGGGGTAGCTCCAGGAGCTGACTCTAGCTGGGAATGAGCAGTCCTGGTTCATTCAGGCTCTGGAGCCACCTTCACTGTGGCTTTGCCTTTTAAATGTAGTAAGAGCTGCTGGGCTCTTACTACATTTAAAATGCAGAGGTGCAGTGATCAGTGCTAGCTGGGACTGCTCAGTCTTGGCTCACGTTGAGTCCACAGCCTCTGTTCATGGCTTAAAGCTGGTTCCCTCCAGGACCGGCTCCAGCTCCTGCTCCCCGTCCCCAATAGAGGCAGTAAGGGTGGAGGGAAGTGAGTGGTCAAATTGCTACTCGACTGTCCGATAAGCATTTGCTTATCAGATAGTCAACTAGTTCACTAGTCGCTAACATCCCTAGGGATATCCCCAAATTATTGAAACCGTCTTGTATACATTTACAGGCAGTCCCCTGGTTACATACAAGATAGGGACTGTAGGTTTGTTCTTAAGTTGAATCTGTATGTAAGTCGGAACTGGCGTCCAGATTCAGCCGCTGCTGAAACTGACCGCCAGTTCTGACTTACATACAGATTCAACTTAAGAACCCCAGGTGTCCCCAAGTCAGCTGCTGCTGAAACTGATCAGCAGCTGATTCCAGGAAGCCCGGGGCAGAGCAACTCTGCCTCGGGCTTCCTGTAGTCAGCGCTGGTCAGTTTCAGCAGAAGCTGACTTGGGGACGCCTGGGGCAGAGCAGCTGGGGTGCTGCTGGGTTGCTCCAGTAGCGCCGCTCCTCGGTGCTACTGGACCAACCCAGCAGCACCCCATCTGCTCTGCCCCAGGCGTCCTGATTCAGCCGCTGCTGAAACTGACCAGCAGCGGCTGAATCAGGACCTGGGGCAGAGCAGCTGGGGTGCTGCCGGGTTGGTCCAGTAATGCCCAGAGCGGCACTGCAGGACCAATCAGCAGCGCCCCAGCTGCTCTGCCCCAGGGTCCAAAACAAAAGCCTGGTCTGCTGGGGGGGGGGGCACACTAGCTGCGCCCCCCCCCCCCCAGCAGACCAGGGACACGGTGAGCAGAGCCGCAGCGGCAGCGGGGTGCCGTGCCTCTGAGGCTTTGCTCTGGCAAAGCCTCAGAGGCGCGGGACCCCGCCGCAGCTGCAGCTTCAGTCCCGGTATGTCGGATCCGCGTAAGTCGGGGACTGCCTGTATCTTGCTGCAGCCACCCCCTTCCGAGGTGCCGCTGCCTTCTGGTGGGACCCAAGAGCCAGGCAGGAGGTGGCTGAGCCATGGGAACCAGAGCCTGGCAGCAGGTGGTGGAGTGGAAAGTCGGGGCCCTGGGGAGCCTGAAGTGCAGTGAGGAGCCACTGCTGCCCCCTGACCCTCCCCGTGGAGGCACGTGTGCTGCACCACGTATTGTGTGGAGAACTTAAAAAACAACAAGTAGTCTAGCACAGGTGTCTCCAACCTTCTTAAGCACAAGATCACTTTTTGAATTTAAGTACAATCCATGATCTACCTCAAACATAAATATCCTGCCCTGCCTCCTTTGTATGGCCCTTCTGTGAGGCCCTGCCTATGTTCACTCTGCCCTCTCCCCCTTTCCCATTCTCCCTCCCCTTCACCAAGCAGGAGCAGAGGTTTGGGGCACAGGATCTGGTCTTGGGCTAAGGGATTTGGAATGTGAGAGGGGCTCTGAGCTGAGCCTGGGGCAAAGAGTTGAGAAGCAGGAGGGGGTTCAGGGTACAGGCTCTGTAAGGGAGTTTGGGTCCAGGGGGCTGGAGCAGCAGCTTGGGGTACCAGACGGGGTTCATGACTGAGGCAGGGGTTTGGAGCTGGCTCCAGCTGGTCACTGCTTACCTCAGGTGGCTCCAGGGTGGTGGTGAAGTGGAGCTAAGGCAGGATCATCCCTGCCCTGGCCCTGCACCACTCCAAAAGCAGCCAGCAAATTCTCTCCATCCCAAGCCCTGTTGTGCTCTCCTGTGGAAACAGAATACAGGGTGGGGGGCACCCTGACATAAGCACCCCATTCTCTTCCTCCCCTGCACAGCAAGTAGGAGGCTGCGGGAGGGAGAAAGGGTTACAAGGAGGAGGCAGCTCTAAGGCAAAGGGCAGGAGGTGTGCCGCAGTGAGGGGACAGGCAGCTGAAACATGCTGTGCTTGGTAGTCCCTTGGCCAAACCTGTCAGGATCACCTGTCAGAGGCTCCAAGAGCTACCAGTAGATCCCAATCTACTGGTTGGTCACCACTGGTCTAGCAGCACCTAAAAGACTAACAAAACATCTAGATGCTATTGTGAGCTTTTGTGGGTACAACCCACTTCTTCAGATGAATAGCCATCTGAAGAAGTGGGCTGTGCCCACGAAAGCTCATGTTACCATCTACATGTTTTGTTAGTCTCTAAGGTGCTGCTAGACTATTTGTTGTTTTTTAAGTTTTTCCAGTTACAGACTAACTCGGTTACCCCTCTGAGGTTTACAGGATCTTTCGAAAAAGGCTTCTATTTTCGAAAGAACTGCGTCTTGACTGCTCTTTCAATTTCGAAATAGCACTTTTTCAAAAGAACGCCATTACGTGATTATGCAAATGAAGCGTGGGATATTTAAATCCCAGCTTCATTTGCACTTTCAAAGTGCCCAATTTACATCCCTCTGGGATGTAGTCTAGACACACCCAAAGTGATGATGAGCAGAATCTGCATACCAAATTTGGTGCTCCTAGTTCTTATGTTTAGGAGTTCTTGAACAGACTCTCAGACAGAAGATACCGATAGACAGATAGATGCACAAACTCTCTGAAATATATAGTAGATTATAGCAATCTTGGATCATAACCCAGCACATGTTTAAGAATGCTTTCACTACAGATCTGACAAAACACAAAGAAGGTACAAACCTAAGATTTCGAAAGATAGCTACAACACTCAACCCAAGGTTTAAGAATCTGACACGCCTTCCAAAACATTTCATGGATGCGGTGTGAAAAATGCTTTCAGAAGTCTTAAAAGAGCAACACTCCAATGAGGAAAGTACAGAATCTGAACCACCAGAAAAGAAAATCAACATTCTGCTGGTGGCATCTGACTCAACTGATAAAAATGAACATGTATCGTTCTGCTCTACTTTGGACCACTATCTAGCAAAAAACAACACTGACATGAATGCACATCCTCTGGAATGGTGATTGAAGCATGAAGGGATATAGGAATCTTAGCACATCAGGCACATAAATATTTTGTGATGCCGGCTTACAACAATGCTATGCGAACACCTGTTCTTACTTTCAGGTTACAATGTGAACAAGAAATGGGTAGCATTATCTCCTGTAAATGTAAACAAACTTGTTTGTCTGGGCTATTGGCTGAGTAAGAACAAGATTGATTGGACTTGTAGGATTTAAAGTTTTACTTTTTTAAATTTTTGAATGCAGGAATTTGTGTACATAATTCTACATTTGTAAATTCAACTTTCATGATAAAGAGATTGCTCTACAGTACTTGTAAAGGGCAATTTCTTTTATTTTTTTACATTGCAAATACTTATAATAATAAATAAACACAAAGTGAGTACTGTACACTTTGTATTCTGTTGTAATTTAAATAAATATTTATATGAAAATTTAGAAAACATTCAAAATATTTAAAATATTATCTGATATTATAGTTTATTAATATTTTAATCATGTGATTAATCATTATTAATATTTTTCATCACTTGTCAGCCCTAATTTAAATCAATCCACCCTGAATATTTTTATTGTATTGTTATCAAGTTGTATCAATTAATAATACAATTTGATAAGCAGCGTTATGTATTCATTTCCTGAGGGTACACATATCACTTTAAATGCCAAATCTGATGATCTGATCTGCCCGTCATCTATTTTCTTGCTCCTAAATCTGCCAAGGAGAAGTTTATCTCTGGGCACATGCTACTTATATATGTTTCACATAAGTAGGCTGATGGCCAGTTTTCTTCAAATCAGTTAAGAGACCAAATGGTGAATACATTTGAAATTGCCTATAGACATTTCTGCAGTCCTTATCGACATATCATCTAGAAGCTGGAATGGGAAAACTTGCTCAGCTAACTGCTCCCAACAAAAACATTTATCGCCCAGAATTTAGATTCATATCTCGGTTATGTGAAGGTCAGTATTTTTACTCCAGCTGAGATCAGAAGCAGTAGTACTTAAACACAAGGACAGCTGTTCTTAGTATTTCTTATCTGGTCAGGAGCACTGGGAATCTCATACCAGCCTGTCCTCATGGAATTTCCAATCCAATTTTATAGGCCCCAGTGTTTCGGATAATTCTCATTACAGCTCATTGAGCAGTTAAAATATTATAAATAAATCATCACCACAATACACAGATTCACATCGTTAGTCACAAATATCTGTACAGCTGCCAAGTATCGTTGAAAACATTTGTTAATCTGGAAAGTTTCACAATTTTTAGCATGAAGATAAATTGGCTGAAGATTTCAACTATAAATGCTTTATTTACTGATCTTGTCTTTAAACTATTTCAGGCCAAGTAGAAACAATGCTGTAATGACCTCTTTAGAGAAAATAGTTAATAATCAAGGCACATGATTACAAAAAACTGCATCTCAAAATTATTTGTCCAGAGTACAGATTAAAAACATATGAACTCATTATTGCCCCCAAAAAAATAAGGATCCGTTCACAAAAAATAATCATCTACAAAAGGGATGCTCGGTTAAGAATAAAATATGTTTTATAATAAATAGGCCACTCAACTCTGATCCTGGTAACCTTCTAAACAGAGTCTGAAGGTCCAAATCTTGATGTCTTTATTCAGGGCCAGATTCTGACCTCTTTTTCACACTAACACCCTACTTCATAAGTCATTTAATTTATTTCTGTAGGGGGACTACTCACTGAGTAAGGCGCTAATCAACATCTGGCAATTAGAATATATCCCTCAGTTGAGACCCTATTCTAACAATTTTCCATGCACTGCACCTAGAACTTTGCTGATGACTAGTTTAAACCAGGAGCTTCAAGGGGTAGCCAAGTTAGTCTGTTACAGAAAAAAACAACAAATGATCTGGTAGCACTTTATCGACTAGCAAAACATGTAGATGGTATTATGAGCTTTCGTGGGCATGGCCCACTTTGGTCATTTGAAGAAGTGAGCTGTGTCTACAAAAGCTCGTGTGATACCATCTACATGTTTTGTTAGTCTATAATGTGCTACCAGACCATTTGTTGTTTTTTAGTTTAAACCAGAATGAATTCTTCTTGTCATTGCTCAGTCATTGCACTCTGGCTTCAACTTGTTCCTCTTCCAGATCCTCAGCTGGTGTAAATTAGTATTGATGGTGCTATGCCAATTTACACGGTAACATACAATCCTTTCAAATCCTTTATATATTGCATACCATCTTCCCTGCTAAGGACGAAATCATCATCGTTTGAGCATACCCCATGATTCCTACCAGTTGATCCCTAGTTCAGGGTCAAGATTTTAATTCTTTGTCTGTCAAATTCAGGACAATCTCTGTCCTACATAGCCTCATCTTTGTCAGACTTTTTGTAGAAAGAGATGCTCAGAGGTCCAAGTAATGAAACGGTTGGTGTTTACGAGCTAATATTCATGTTTCCTTTACAGATCTGGATCAACCAAATGGGATCCTCATTTCCCAGCTTTGCTACTAGAGGAAAATATCATTGCACTGCCCTCAGAATGTTTATTTCCCTCCATGATCTTGATCACTTTATTAAGACTGTTTTGCTGCAAGACATGTAACTACAGGGACTTTCAGCCAGCCTCAGATTCTGCTTTATCTTACTAAGCACACCAGCTGCCAACTGTCACATTTTTTTCTGGCCAGTGAGTTGCTCTGGGGGTTCTACTGCTGCTACTTCTGCTCTTCCCTGGTTAGAACACATGCAGGGTATGTCTACACTACCCTGCTAGTTCGAACTAGTGGGGTAATGTAGGCATACCGCACTTGCAAATGAAGCCCGGGATTTGAATTTCCTGGGCTTCATTTGCATAAGCCGGACGCCGCCATTTTTAAAAACTTTTGCGCAAAAGGGCCAGTGTAGACAGCTGAGATTTGTTTTCCGCAAAAAAGCCCCGATCGCGAAAATGGTGATTGGGGATTTTTTGCGGAAAAGCACGTCTAGATGGGCCATGGACGCTTTTCTGCAAAAAGTGCTTTTGCGTAAAAGCGTCTGTGCCAATCTAGATGCTCTGTTCTGAAAATGCTTTTAACAGAAAACTTTTCCGTTAAAAGCATTTCCGGAAAATCATGCCAGTCTAGATGTAGCCCCTGTGTTCAGGAGAGAGCCTGGGCCACAGCAGTGTCTGGCTCCTATCTGTAGGATGTGCAAAGGAAGAAAGGCTGAGCTGAGATTATCCAAGGAGCCTCAAGTAACTAGGTGCCAACTGCCATTTGCTTTCAATGGGAGTTGGGCATCTAAATCTCTTAATTCTTTGGAAATCCCAACCAAGGTCCTAGCACTGATTTTCTCCACCCTGACTTCTGCACACCCACCTCAAATCCAAGCACAAAATAAAAAAATAATTCAAACTATTTTTTAAAGCAAACAGAAATCTATTCTGAAACCAGGAAAAAATTCATAACACTGAATTGGATTATGTAATATTCTCCCAAAGGAAATAGGGGAAGCCTAATTAATTTCTAGAGTAATTTAAAACAAGACTATACAAAAAATGCAATAATAATATACCACAGAAAAAAATTCTGCACTGGCCAGAGATGGAGTAGATGACCTAATAGGTCTTTTCCATCTCCCCTTTCTATTATTTTGCGATTTATTACTGCAGAAGGATAGCACTTCAGAGACAAGTCAACAGTGCCTGTTAATGATGCGTGGATTACTCCCTCCCATCTTCATGCTGTAGATCCGTGCACACCCATATTGCAGTTATGTCATGAGATTACCATTTGGTAGAGGAAAGGCGTGTTCAGAGAAAATAAGAATTCTGCATTTGCATTTAACCTTTTACATTCAAAGAAGAAATGTTAACCTGGGAGGATAAGATTACTTCATAAAAACACATTAATTTACCGCACCAATATTTTTCCTTAAAAACAACAAAGGAAATTTTAAATAAAAATTCATAGGAGACGTTTACTCTAAAAGAGGTCTGAGGAAGCTCCTTTGTGGGTTTACGAGGATAAAGTTTCATCAATATAAAGAACAGAATCTGACATTTAGTTGCCAAATTCCTTAAGTGCACTAAATACCGGTGATAAAACTAGTTGATACTGCATTGCAGGAAAACTCAAGCTCTACTGTTCAAGTTTATCTTAGCCCAGATTAAAATGAAAGCCAGAAAATGACAGACTAAAATAAAGTACTTAAATACATTGACTGAATTACTGCCTATGGAACACACTGATTCTTAGAAACAACAGTAGGCTTTGGACCATTTTTACTGTGAGGCACTACAGGCAGTCCCCGAGTTACGCGGATCCGACTTATGTCGGATCCGCAGTTACGAACAGGGCCCTCCCTCTCTCTGGTCTCCAGCAGACCAGGGAGAGGAAGTAAAGCGGCGGAACACACGGGCAGCGGACAGCCCAGACGCGTCTGGGCTGTCCGCTGCCCGCGTGCTCCGCGGCTTTGCTCTGCTTTGCTCCCCGTCCCCCGTCCCCCGTCCCCCGTCCCCCGTCCCCAGGGAGCTTTGCTCTGCTTTGCTCCCCGTCTGCAGACCAGGGGGACGGGGAGCAAAGCAGAGCAAAGCCGCGGAGCACGCGGGCAGCGGACAGCCCAGACGCATCTGGGCTGTCCGCTGCCCGCGTGTTCCGCCGCTTTGCTCCCCGTCCCCCTGGTCTGCAGACCAGGGGGATGGGGAGCAAAGCAGAGCAAAGCCGCGGAGCCTGGGGTTCTTCAGCAGCGGCTGAATCTGGACGCCAGTTCCGACTTACATACAGATTCAACTTAAGAACAACCCTACAGTCCCTATCTTGTACGTAACCCGGGGACTGCCTGTACTTAAATACACTAAACCCCAGGTCCACAAAAGGACTAAAAATCATAATGAACAGGATTAAATCATAGTACAGGTTGACTTCCCTGGTCCAGCACCCTTGGAACCTGACTGGTCCTGGATGAAGGATTTTGCCAGAATAAAGGAGGTCATTTCTGGCCCCTCTGCTGCTGGCCCCACCCTCTGCCCTGCCGCCCCACCAGGCTTCCCGGCTCCCCAGCAGTGCAGCTGGGTCACGCTTTGGGCTTCCTGACCCCTTCTGTCCACCCCCAAGCCCAGCTGGGCCATGCACTGACCTTCCTAGCTCCCCCCCATCCCAGTTGAGCCACACGACGGACTCTCTGGTTCCCCCGGACAGTCCAGTTGGGTTGCGTGCACCAGTTTCCCCCCACCTCTGCTGCCCAGCTGAGACACGTACTGGGCTCTCATCCCCCTTCCTCATATTGGGTTGGGCTCCTCCCTCCCCCACTGTATCATGCCAGGTTTCTGGGCTCCTTCACCTCCCACAGTGTTCTGGGACTCTCTGATCCTGAAACATTTATGGTCCTGCCAAACCACAGATGTTGTTGGACCAGAGAGTCCTGGTTTATAGAGGTGCAACCTGTAATACCAAATATCGTTGTTTGGGAAAAGTCCAGTTTCTAGAAATGGTCCTGTTAGACTGGTTCGAAAAGGGCTTTTCCATCATTCTGAATTACTTGTTCTTACTGATAATATGTATGAACCTAAAAAGGTTCAGATCAGGATTGACACCTGAAACAAAACACTGAAAAACCTTCAGAGGGGTAGCTGAGTTACTCTGTAACTGGAAAAAACTTAAAAAACAACGAATAGTCTAGTAGCACCTTAAAGACTAACAAAACATGTAGATGGTATCATGAGCTTTCGTGGGCAAAACCCACTTCTTCAGATGACCGGAGTATTAAAACTAAGGTGCTACTGAAATACCAGTCTCTGTGAAAATTGTTAAACTCTGAAAAAAAATAGGGTCAAAATCTAAGATTAACTTCTCGTTCAAGGGCTTACTTTGGATAAGGGAAACTGCTTATCCAACTTTCAAGAACCTTCGTGTTTCATAGATTTTGCATCACCAGTTCTCTTCAAATACTTGGAGGCCAAGGACCAATGCATTTAATTATTTTTCAAGCTTTCTCCCATGTGCAACAACAAAGATTTTTTCCCAATATTCTTCTTCTACGTTAATGAGTTTTGGCCTGCAGCATTGGCTACATTCCAGGCACAAATTGTCTTCTAATATCTGGGTTACCACATGGAAAAGTTACCTCAACCCTTCAGTTATTTCTGCACCATAAATCTCTAATACAGCTTTAGGCTAGTAAGATCTGTATTCATTACCATCTGAAAATTGGCTAAATATTTTTTCTACCAAATATGTCTTGGATCTCTATCTCATTCAGTCATGTTTTAAAACATTTGCAGGTAAAAGATCCAAAAAACAAATGTGATAGACGGGCAAAATATTAGCTATGTTCTATGACAGTAAATTTGAATATGCTTTTATTGCTATATTTAGCTTATTTTTGAAAATGTTCTTTTTTACACTGGTGAAGATTAATTGGTGGAAGATTATCACCTATGAAAGGAAGTGTGGCATAATTTTTTATTGCGTGACTGTTCACTCTTTCCTTCTATATTGAGAAATTCACTTTTTTACTTTTCTCATTTTCAGATTATGTTCTCTCTTTTTTATTTCTCTCCTTCTACTAGCTTTTGCTATGTTATTCCTGGAATTAATACCATAAATTTCTGAATGCAAGCTCTTCACTCACTACAGCCATCACTTTCTACCAGTCACCAACAGTCACAATTTCCACAACAAGGGACTTCATAAAATAAAAGGAAAATATCCCCAAGGTTCTACCATGCCAAGAGTCTGTAGGTCATGGTTCCCTGCAAAGATGTTTCAGCAGTATCACTTGCCAAGGATCAGCTACTTGGAGAGCTCCTTGAGCAAAATAAAGCTGTTAGTGGTACAAACAGACAGCTTGGAATGTTGTTGCTCTTATTTCCCAGTTCTCTCTTATTTTTTCCCATATCCACCCACCAATGTCATTATAATTTTAACCTTTTTTTAAAAACTGTACTCTACAAAATAATTTGGATAGGCATGCTATAAGCCCAATCCAAGGTCCAAATGATACCAGTGAAAGCCTTTTATTTGATTCAGTGGTTGGATCAGGATCAACCATTTTCATGGATTGTTTGTTTTACCCCCAACACTTCCATTTGAAAACTTTTCTAATTGAAGAATGGCAATTATACCGAATCTGTGGGACAAACTATACCGAATCTGCAGTCACAGTAGATGGTTAAAGGTATGGTAATTCAATAGGGTGATGAGATGTGGTTAAGTATCTTGAAGGGAACATAAAAAGTTATCTATATTGTGGGTGAGGTAATGCAGGGGTAATGAATTATTTTTTTTATCAAGGTCCACATTTCTTGGTCAAGATATAGTCAAGGTTCAGACTCCAGAAATGTTTTTACACTACAATAGCAATAATAATAAGTAAATAAAATGATTTCACAGTCCATTCAAAAGCATCTGGCAGTCTGAATTTGGACTGTGGTGCACCTGTTGACTGCCTCTGAGGTAATTCTTTTATTGGACCAACTTCTTTTGATGAAAAAGACAATAATTTGAGCCTACACAGGGCTCTTTTTGAAAAAAAGAGCTTGAAAGCTTGTCTCTCTCACCAGCAGAAGTAGGTCCAATAAAAAAATATGACCTTACCACCTTCTCTCTAATGTCCTGGGACCAACATGGCTTCAACATAGCATAATATCTATATAGTAACAGGCACTGATAATTTCTTCTAGAGCGGGGATGAGCAAATACTGGCCTCTGGGCTGGATCTGGTCTGCCAGGGTTAAACCCTGGGGGGCCCCCACACTGCTGTATTTACCTGCGCTTTTGCAGGTACAAGGTATCACAGCTCCTGTTGGCCACGGATTGCCATTCCTGGCCAATGGCAACTGCAATCATCTGTCCCTATGGAAGTGCAGGTAAATATAGTGGCAGTGGGCCACCAGGGGCTAACACTGGTGAACCACCTCTGTTTTATTGCCCACCAGTGTTCTAGCATTTAGAGTCCTAGATACCAAGTTTAGAAGAGATAATTTCTTAATGGCCAGATTTCTGGAGTTGAGAATCTAGGTTTTCATTTAAAAAAAAAATCTAATTCTTACAGCTGAAGAGAAATGACTGAAAATTTGAATTAACTGTGCTGTAAATAATGAGACGCCTAAAAGCCAAGTAGACAGTATTCACAATTGAGTGCTTTTAAAAATCTCTTGCTTTTTTAAGCTAATCTCATTATTTTGGAAGACTTAATGTGTGTTTTGAGTATTTGACTGCAGCCACCCTGCAGTCTAGAAACCATCTGCACAACAGGTCAGGGAGTTCCTCCCTGCACCAAGAGAAAACATCTTCAATCCCACAATTCATCCCATACTCTTTATGTAATGCCATAAAATACTACACATTGTGGGAGAGTGTAATGTAGATGAGTTGATGTTGCTATGGGAACTTAAACTTTTGTCTTCCTTAGGTTTTTGTTATTTTAATTGTATGACCTGAATGTTGTATTAACATAGTAATTTGAATATAATTAGATTTGAAAGCTTGAAAAGCATAAGTGTCAATTATATTAGGGGTGTGTATGAAAGAGATGAGTTGGATCAGGATTCTCTAAGTGATGTTTTCTTGGTGTAACCATGGCCAATAAAGTATTTCTCCAACTGTCTTACAGTGATTAAACTTTCCAACAATACAGAGTGGATCTTTCCTCACTGAAGTTTCCAAGGGATTTTAAGCGAACATTTAAATAGAAATCCTTCTTCCACTTCTTTTATCATTTGCTAAATAAGACAACAAATGTTCCCTAGTTTCTTTCACTGCACTTAATTTAGGAGTATGAAAAGTCTGCTTATGTTGCAAATTGGTTAGCTACAAACTACAAATGGCGCATTACTCAATGTTTGAAAAAGGAAAAAGAAATCAGATTTTGGTTGCCTGTTTAAAATTAAATAATTAAGACATAGCAGTGCTTATTACTCATCAACACATTGCCTCCATTTCATAGGAAGACCCCAACCCTTCAACTGATAGCTTGCCGGTGGACTAATGCTCTGATATACAGTTCTATTGACTTTTGTAACTTGTTTTGTAGCTTGTTTTATATGGTCTGCAAGGGCAGAAAAATGCTATTTGCACACTGGAACATGTGAATCAGATATTAGCAAGTACAATAAGTGCTCAGAGTGTGAGGAAAAGAGAAGGGCTGAAATCCTTGACCCATCAAACTCAACGGGAGTTTTGTCATTGACTTCAGCACAGCCTGGGGATTTCACCCAAGATCTCCCAAGTGCAGATTATAAATTCAGCATTGGTTTTATTTACAGGTTGCGGGATTATTAAAGTATTTTTCTGCTTTTTACTTTTATGATATCAGACTCTCCAGTTCTCACATTATTTATATAGATATTTTTTACCGATTTCAGATTTATAATTTATACCACAGACTCACGCACACATGCACTAGTGACTTCCTAATGCAAAATAAAGAGCATGCCCCCTAACTCAAGCAGCTTACAAATCAACAACCTGACCCTGGGGAAACTTGTATGGCAGGGCTGCACTGGGCTGTGTTGTCCTGGAGTTACAGATCCAGGACTACATGGGGTCCCCAGCAGCCTGCTGAGCCAAGCCATCAGGACACCATTCAAGTTTTCAAAAGAAACCTGCATGGGGTTCATTGAAAGCTTTATGAAACATATCTTGCCACAAAATATTTAGGTTTATTTGGATGAGCATTTTCTGATGATAATGTGTTTCATTGTACAATTCTCAACTAACTGTAATAGGTAACTACCTATCACAGGTAGTTATCGTGGACAGTTATCGAGTTATCGTGGACAGTTCTCTGAAAACTTCCACACAGAGTGCAGCGGCGGTCAACTAGGCAAATAGGATGCTAGGAATTATTAGGAAAGGGATAGAAAATAAGACCCAGAACATCTTACTGCCCCTGTATAAAACTATGGTACGCCCACATCTTGAATACTGTGTACAGATGTGATCTCCTCACCTCAAAAAAGATATTTTGGCCTTGGAAGGGGTTCAGAAAAGGGCAACTAAAATGATTAGAGGTTTGGAACGGGTCCCATATGAGGAGAGGCTAAAGAGACTGGGACTTTTCAGTTTAGAAAAGAGGAGACTGAGGGGGGATATGATAGAGGTCTATAAAATCATGAGTGGTGTGGAGAAGGCTGATAAAGAAAAGTTATTTATTAGTTCCCATAATAGAAGAACTAGAGGACACCAAATGAAATTAATGGGTAGCAGGTTTAAAACTAATAAAAGGAAGTTCTTCTTCACACAGCGTGTTGTCAACCTGTGGAACTTCTTGCCAGAGGAGGCTGTGAAGGCTAGGACTATAATAGAGTTTAAAGAGAAGCTGGATAAATTCATGGAGGTTAGGTCCATAAAAGGCTATTAGCCAGGTGATAAAATGGTGTCCTTGGCCTCTGTTTGTCAGAGGCTGGAGAGGGATGGCAGGAGACAAACCGCTTGATCACTGTCTTCGGTCCACCCTCTCTGGGGCACCTGGTGTTGGCCACTGTCAGTAGACAGGATACTGGGCTAGATGGACCTTTGGTCTGACCCAGTACGGCCGTTCTTATGTTCTTATCAATGTGACAGTTGAACTGGTCTTATGAGGTAACTGTATGTATTGTGTAGTACAGTAACCCAGTCTTCCGACCATGGCAAGGTTCTTTTCCACATGACTAATGCAGAGTATCAGACGCAGCACTGACTCTATAAATAGGAATGTTGCAAATATCATGGCCTTCTTCTACTGGGTTGGAATTCCAAACTTGAAAACCTCCTATTTTATATTCCACTTCTTTTTCCCAATCAATCATTCCAGCCACAAAACTTCAAGATGGAAATCTTTGAGATTAAAACAGCCATTGGTGTAGATCCAAAAACCCTTCACATTTGTTAAACTTTACAAATATGAGTCATTCCATTGAATTCAAGAGGACTATTTAAATCAGTAAAATCAGTAAAATTTTGCACACGTATGTTTGCAGGATTGGGACATGGATGGCTGTTAATGATCAATTACAGCACATGATAAATTGGGCGCCACACATTGTAGTGTACGCATACTATCACCATCACTATTATGGATTCATGTACAATTGTAAAGTGAGTGGGGTGATGATCTCATCTAAATTAACCAAACAAGAAATTTTACAGCAGAAGCAGCAGATTAGGGCAAATGATACCAATTTAATAGAAATGTTTTTAAAAAGCTTCATTTTAAAATACAAAAATACAATATGCAAAGGAAACACTTGGCCATTTATCTTGTGTGTCCAAACTGAGGCTGTGATATTGTAAAATAATCATGAGCTGAGCATCTGGATTTGCTGTGATACATTTCTGGAATTTCCATTTAAAATTTGTTTCCTTCAAATCCCTTTTCAACACCTACTTTTCTCCACTGCCTCTGGAATAACTGTTCCACAGCTATTTGTACATAAGACTACAGGAGGGTTGTGGTAATGGGGGTAGAAATGGGTAGCACACATAATGTGTGACTCTTGGTAAGTATTCATTTTTAAAAAGGCATCTGTTGTTCTTTTTAATCAACCGTTCCCTTTTTTTCCCCACTCATATTTTTCAGTGTCTCTTATCAGATTATGCACATTCTCCTCTTATAAGCATAGACAACCAATTAATTTCCAAAAATGACACATCCATTCAGATCATTCCAAATGAAATAACATAGGGGAATTCACTAGGTCCAACTTGATTATAATGTGTTAAATCTAACGCTAAAATTGCAGACTTGGGTAGCTAATGTTTTCATTGCTGATAATTGTGAGATAAGCCTAGACTAGGTATTGTACATACAACCATGTGATGTGCCCCTCTTCACTCTCAAACTATAAAAGCAGACTTCTGGTCTACCAGAGAAAACTTAATTTTTTGAAATGTAGAGCATAAGGATATACTTAGTCCCCACTTTCCTTGGCAGCCAGCAGAAACAAGTGAACCCAAACTTTAAGATATATGCTGGAATAACAGAATATAGGCAGAGTGAGCAACTAGCAACCTTTGGGTAAAGAAATGAAGGCTTCACAAAACAAAGCAAAGCTATACACACATGCTATCAGTACAGTTGGTTCCACTGACTTTAGTTAGGGTTCACCGACACGTCACTGTAAGACATTATTTGCGGTTGCTCATAACTTTGCCAAAGTTTAACTCTTTTTGCTGACATTTGCCATGTGAGGTGTCTGCCTCACTTTTTTTTTGAGGGGGGGGGGGGGGACAGCAGGAGGAGAGTGCAGAAAGTTTTTAGATAAAATGGCTCAGTGCTTTCCAGCTTAGAGAAACTCTAACATGTTTTGTCCATATTAAAAAATTCTTACAACCATTCTGTTAAGAGACTGTAGTGGCACTGTGATTTGGAGGAAGGGCTTGAAATTTGGCAATCCCTGTGATGTCAGGGATGTGTCTTTTATTATCCCTTTTTTATACCGGACTAAATGCTCCTGATCTCATTAGCCCTGTGACAATTCATTAAAATTTGGCTCTACTAAGAGCCTCTGAAAAATCTCTGTGGACATACTCAGTAAAGACACCTTAAAGTTTGGCGGCTAAATTCCCCAGAACCCATCTGTACTGAGCCTGCTTCATGTGATTGTTCTGCGCACGTGTCATTCCCACATAAGCAACTGAGCACATTCTACTCTAGTGTTGCAGGGGCTGAACAGGCTTTCCCAGCAGTTGCTCTTCCCAGTCACCAGCAGCCACTGTGGCACCACATGAAAAAAATTGAAGGCAACACATCTGGGGGCTCAATAGTTTGAACATTGGCCTGTTAAACCCAGGGTTGTGAGTTCAATTTTTGAGGAGGCTGTTTAAAGATTTGGGGCAAATCTGCCAAAGATGGTACTTAGTCCTGCTGTGAAGGCAGGGGACTGGACTCAATGACTTTTCTAGGTCCCTTCCAGCTCTATGAGATAGGCATATATCTTCTGGGCTCTCAGCATTCCCCAATCAGAGCCCTAGAAATATGAAGCAGGAGGAAGAAACAAACATGGGGCTATATCTACACTCGCGGGTTATTGAGCAAGAACAGCTGTTCTTCTGGATGTTGGTTCTTGGTTCAGTAAAATGGCGGGAGGCTTAAGGCCAAATACCCAGTGAAAATACTGAATGATGGCAAGACAACAAGTTTGAACAAAGAAGGAATGATTTATTAAACTGAACAACTTAAAATGAGCAATTACCCAATATTTGCCACAAAACAATTGAACCACAACAATTTTTAAAACTCTACCTAAGTTATAGCTAAGTCAAATATATGCACATTTCAAAAACTGTTTCTTTAAACACACTGACAATAGCAAAGATAAAAGTTATAACTGAGCAATATATTTTCTAACCCGTCTCTTTTAAACCACTTAACAAACAGTAAGGGTAAATTAAATACTTACGAACTCAGCAACAACAACACAAAGATATACAGGGAATCGGCGCATGCTCGAGATTCGTATACCCCTTTTTAGATTCGGTGGGTGGGAGGCGGCCTTTGGGTGATCAGTCCTAAGCCTGACTCA
Source organism: Pelodiscus sinensis (assembly GCF_049634645.1). Lineage (NCBI taxonomy): Eukaryota > Metazoa > Chordata > Testudines > Trionychidae > Pelodiscus > Pelodiscus sinensis. Next base: position 209,007,415 of record NC_134711.1, read on the forward strand.
GATTCTGTCTTCCAATATTTGGGAGTCCTCCCTGAGTTTAGGGCTCAGGGGGTTTTATGTTATTGCCTATTACCATATTTGGTATTGTTTGTGCTCTGGGAGTGGCATGGGTGTGGTCTGGGTGCGGTGTGATGCCCATATGTGGTGTTGAGTGCTGGACTCTGGCAAGCTCCATTTTATTGGTAGATAAGCCTTGTTGCTATCCATGTGATGTGGTGAGGTTTGCTGAGGTAGATCTCGGCTATGCGCGCAAGGCCTGGCCAAGAGAACCCATACTTGACACCAGAAAGTGTCCACACTGCCCACCTGCTCTTGCGCAAGAAGATTTACAGTACAGCGTGGTAAGAGAGGGCTTCTTGCACAAGAAGGCTCTTTTCTAACAGGTCTAAGCCCTCTTGCACGGGAGCTCTTGCGCAAGAGGGCAGTATGGATGCTCAGCAGGGATTTCTTGTGCAAGAAAGCCCTGTGGCTAAAATGGCCATCGGAGCTTTCTTGTGCAAGAGAGTGTCCACACTGCCATGAACGCTCTTGAGCAAAAGCACAGCTCGCACATGGCAGTGTGGACGTTTTCTTGCGCAAGACTTCTTGCACAGGAACTCTTGCACAAGATGTTCTTGCGCAAGAAGCTGCCAGTGTAGACATAGCTCCAGAGTACAGCAGAGGGGTGAATAAAATAAGAGGGAGCCCAGCAATATTCTCACTAATCTATTTATTTGGGCAGAACATTTTTTATGTGCACCAGGGCATGTATGAAATTGCACCACATGTAGAAACAAAAAAGCTAGCTGTTAATCATCTGTGCAGCATCTGAATCTCTCCTGTGCTGCTGCACAAGGACACATCTTATAGGCAACTCTGGGACCCAGGCCAGGTGACTGAGCCAAGCCTAAGAAATCTACATTCCTCTACTGTCAACAAATAGCTTTGAATCCCACTGGCACGGGATAAGACAATGAGGAATCCTATGGTACCTTAAAGACTAGCAAATTTATTTGGACATAAGCTTTCATGGACTGGAGCCCACTTTGTCAGATGCATGAAGTGGAAACTTCAGTTTGGCAGAGACATATACACATGCAAAGAGGGGAGTTTTACATGACTATGCAGAGGAACCCTGCTAAGAAGACCAGTTTAATCAGTGTGGATGTGGCCCACTCCCAAAAATTGATGAGAAGGTGAGAATACAAAAAAGGGAGAAATGACTTGTGAGCTAGCCACTCCCAGTCTCTCTTGCAAACCAATCTGATTGTGTCAAGTTTGCATATGAATTCCAGCTCTGCAGTTTCATGCTGCTGTCTGTTATAGGAAGTTTTCTTGCTCAAGTATGGCAACTTCCAAATTTGTTACTGAGTGTTCAGGGAGACTGAAGTGCTTTCCTACTGACTGTTGAATTTTACCATTCTCAATGTCTGATTTGTATCCATTTATTCTTTTGCCTAGAGATAGTCCAGTTTGGCCAATGTATATGGCAGAGGGGCATTGCTGGCACATGGTGGCATATAGCACAGTAGTAGATGTGCAGGTAAACTAGCCCCTGATGGTATGGCTGGTGTGGTTAGGTCCTGTGATGGTGTCAATAGGTAGATGTGTGGACACAGTGGGCAATGGGGTTTATTGCAGAGATTTGTTCCTGGGTCAGTGTTTCTGTTGTGTGTGTGTAGTTAGTGGTGAGTATTTGCTTCAGGCTGGGAGGCTATCTGTACCTGAGAACTGGCCTACCTTGCAAGGTGTGTGAGAGTGAGGGATCATTTTCCAGGATAGGTTGTAGACTCTTGATGGTGTGCTAAAGGGGTTTTAGCTGGGGATTGCAGGTTAGTCAGTGACGTTCTATTGCTTTTTCTTTTTGTTGGGGTTGTCTTGCAGTAGGTGACTTCTGGGTACCCGCCTGGCTCTGTCAATTTGTTTTTTCACTTTCCCAGGTGACTGTTGTAGTTTTAAGAATGTCTGATAGAGATTCTGCAGGTGTTTATCTCTGTCTGAGGGATTGTGGATGTGGGATCTGTCTCATCTGCATCTAGTGGTTGCTCCCTACTTCTGTTACCACTACTAATTCTGTTAGCCTACACTGCAGAGAGATCTATGCTGTGAATCTAAAGGTCTGAACCCTGCCGATGACCCAAATTGGGAGTGTGGTTCCCCATTAAAAAAATTAGAAATCTACATCCAAAAAAATTATGATTAAAAGGATATTAAGATTACAAATTCAAGCACTCAGATTTTGGGATATGGTGCCTATGCTTAACTGAGTCTCTATATGAGAATTATGATGCAGTCATTAATTATATACTACACACATACTTTTTATCCATTGGTTGCTTTCCCAAGGAATCCCTCATTATCTGGAATTCTAAATACTGTACATTTGCATTGGAGTAGATTTGTGCAGGCTTTGGATATGAGTAAGGGAGCTGTGTTATTTATTCTTTAGAGCTTTCTTGAGATTAACAATTCCATTTCAAGGCAGCTTCTAAGGTTTCAAAATTTGTTTTTGAGCCACATTGGAACAAAATCAAAAGCTTTTGCATGTTTTTGTAAAAATGGAAAGGTGTCAAAATGTTCGTTTGCAGATGAAAATTGAAGCTTTGGATTTAGGAAGATTTTAGTAAGCAAGAGACTCATGTGTTGTGGCTTAGTAGTTGAGGCACTGGCCTACCATGTGGAAAAAAAATCAAGCTTCAAGTTTCTGTGCTGGCTGATTCAGAGCAGAGTTCATCACAGCAGATCACCCTGAAGTTTTCATTGAAACTGATACGTCTCCAATAAAAATGTCAGCTTTGTTGAAATGAACTAGCTCTATTCTTTATGCATTGTAGTCCTTGGAATAAATAGTGTGTGGTTTGAAGAATAAACAGATTTCATTTGGTTTCTTAAATAATTATTTTGTAACAATTCCAAGTTATTTTAGGTGCTTTTAAAATCTCCCTTTGGATATTCCCTTTGGTGTTCAGTTGCACTGAAATACTTATAACTAATTAATGAGCCTTTCATGCTGTTAAATGTGAATTCTCTGTAATAAAAGTTGTTGTGTCATTTTATGGCCAAGAAATGTTATTTATTTAATTAGACGATCTGGTTTTCTAAGGAAACAATTTTCTCTTTGACCGGATGTTCCGCCTCTTCAATGTTTAGAGTAAATATAGTGCCAAAATTTACATCAGAGGCATCTGTTTGCATTAGGAAACTTTTGGTAAAAATATAAATGGACCAACATAGGCTTGTTCAGCAGAGCCATGTAAAGCTACTGAAGGTAATTGAGAATGCTTGAGCCACTAGTGACCTCTCCATTCTGAAAATTTACCATTTATTCCTACCCTTTGTTTCCTGTCTTTTAACTAGTTCTCAGTCTGAGACTGACTACTTTCTGAGGTAGGTATAGTCACACAACTTATTGTGCTTACATACTATTTGTATCATCTTTTATCAGATACTCTTCTTTTTGAATTGTCTTCCTTTAGCTATACTAACAGTAATCTCCTACATTGTGGGGTATTTCTGATAGAAATTACAAGAACTGAACATGCCTGAAAAGTATACAACTGTAGGTTAGTTTATATTATATACAAATACTCTCTCACACAAAAACTTCATTAAGATGCATTTAAGTTACTGATATATATTAGTAGTCTTAAGGCCAAAGAAACCTCTCTAGACTGTTGCAGTTTTAAAAACCAACAATAAAATTAGCCATTTAATCTCAGAAAAATAAGAGTTAAGATTTATCTTTAAAGAAATCTAAACATTTGAAAATATAGGTATGCACAATTAAAGAACTCAAATAACCGACGCCCTTCTGCTGCCCCTGTTCCTTTAGTGACATTAAATCTCCAGACTTTCCTTTATTTTTTTCATATTCATGGTCTGATACTGAATACCCTTACTCATACAAATGATGGTTTGCAGGATCAGCTTCCTACTTCATTAGATGTGTTGTATTTGGACCAAGTACATTCACTGAGGGATTTAAGAAGTTACAGGCTATGGCTCAAATTCTGAGTAATCTCAGCACAGTTTAAAAGTAGGGAGCAAAGTCTGAATTACATCGATTTTGGAAATCATCGATTTTGGAAATTCTCTCTGTGGCTTTACAGATTTTAGAGCTGGCTTGCAATCATTCTGGTCTCAAAGTAAGCTAGAACAATTTATTCTAAGTATCTGAGAACAGGCAGAATGTGGAGGAGTTTTGGCCTTATTCCTCTCTCCCAGATAAGGCAACAATCTGTAGGATTGCGGAAATCAGTATGGATCAACACAGTTTCAGCTGTCTTTGGAATATAATAATGATGCTTCTGAAAAGGTATTAAGCAATAATAGATCTGATCTGGTGTTGTAGTTAGGGCTTAAAATATTATCCCATTTGAGCCAAATAACTTCCCTTGCGGTAAAGTGGTCTATCTTCCATTCTTGATGTTTTTTAGCTCCATATCCAGATTTTTAAAAAAATCAGATTGCTTTTACTGGACTATGTAAAGATTTTTTCCTCTAAAGGAGAAACACTTGGTCTATCAGATTTGTATGCAGTATGTTTTATAACTTGTGATCCAGCCATTTATAATACACCCTCTAAAATATTATTGGCAATAATTTAGATTAATTACTCATCAGTTATTGCAGGTATATTGTACCCATTTCTCACCATAAATGCATGAATTGTCAGCATACATCTAGAAAAGGTACACATGTTTTTTTTAAAACAACAAATATCTGGGTTTTAAAATGCTACTTTACATTTTCAAGTAAGGGTATGTCTACACTACAGCGCTAATTCGAACTAACTTAGTTAACTTAGTTAATTCGAACTAAGCTAATTCAAACTAACGGATTCAGACTAAAAAACTAGTTCGAATTAGCGTTTTGCTAATTCGAACTAGCATGTCCACATTAAGTGGACCCTGAACCGGGTTAAGGATGGCCGGAAGCAGTGCCGGCAGGGCATCAGATGAAGACTTAGAGCGTGGAGCTGCTGCCTCAGGCTAGCCGAGAGCTGTCTTAAAGGGACCCGACCCCACCCTGGACAGACAGTTCTAAGGGGTTCCCCGTTTGCAAAGCAGTCCTGGCTTGGAGTGCCCTGAGTGCCCACACTGGGCACATCACAGCACTCGGCCATCAGACCGGCTGCACTTGCCGCAGGCTGCCATCTGGGGAGAGGGGCCAATTGGGAGGCTGCAGGAGAGCTTCCACCCCCAGAAGCCCACAGAGCCAGCCCAGTCCTCCCCATCGGGGGCTCGTACCCCATTCCTCCCTCACCTCCTTCCACTTACCCTTCCCTAGCCCCCCTTCCTGATGTACAAAATAAAGAAAACGTGTGGTCAAAAATAGAATCTCTCTTTATTGAACAAAACTCGGGGAGACTGGGAAAAGGAGGTGGGAGAGGGGAAGAGAGAGGGTGGGAGAGAGGAGGGCAACTAAAATGATCAGGGGTTTGGAACAGGTCCCATATGAAGAGAGGCTAAAGAGACCGGGACTTTTCAGTTTAAAAAAGAGGAGACTGAGGGGGGATAGGATAGAGGTCTATAAAAGCATGAGTGGGGTGGAGAGGGTGCACCAAGAAAAGTTCTTCATTAGTTCCCATAAAGAAGGACTAGAGGACACCAAAGGAAAGGAATGGGTAGCAGGCTTCAAACTAGTAACAGAAAGTTGTTCTTCACAAAGCAAAGAGTCAACCTGTGGAACTCCTTGCTGCAGGAGGCTGTGAAGGCTACAACTAGAACAGAGTTTAAAGAGAAGTGAGATAAAGTGATGGAGGTTGGGTCCATGGAGTGGTATTAGCCAGGGGGTAGGAGTGGTGTCCCTGCCCAAAGTTTGTGGAAGGCTGGAGAGGGATGGCACGAGACAAATGGCTTGGTCACTGTCTTCGGTCCATCCCCTCCAGGGTTCCTAGGGTTGGCCGCTGTCGGCAGACAGGCTACTGGGCTAGATGGACCTTTGGTCTGACCCAGTACGGCCATTGTAAGCTCAGGGCTCAGGGTCGGGGGTCTCAGTGGACCACCTTGATTTTCAAGCACACCTGCTCCTGGGTGGCCAGGCTGGCAGCTCTCCTGCCCTAGACGGCCACTTTCCTGTGCCTAGTGCAGAGATCGTGGACAAGGTCCACGATGTCCACACTAGACCAGGCGGGTGCCCGCCTCTTGCGGTGGCTGGCTCGAGCCGTGCCAGGTGCAGGGTCTGCTAGCTGGGTGCTGGCAGGCTTGCACCTGGCACGGGCACCGTAGCCAGCCCGTGCCCCTTTAAGGGGGCCGGGGCCAGGAGGGGGGCAATAGAGTTTCCCTGGTGTTGGCCAGAGTGGCCACCAGGGAAAGCTGGGGAGGGCTAGCCTCCCACTAGTTCGAATTAAGGGGCTACACACCTCTTAATTCGAACTAGTACGTTCGAACTAGGCTTAGTCCTCGTACAATGAGGTTTACCTAGTTTGAACTAAGCGCTCCGCTAGTTCGAATTAAGTTCGAACTAGCGGAGCGCTAGTGTAGCGCCTATCAAAGTTAATTCGAACTAACATCCGTTAGTTCGAATTAACTTTGTAGTGTAGACATACCCTAAGAATCCTATGAAAACGGAATAGTGTATATCAGGGGTCTCACACTCCCAGACCTTAGGCCAGTCCAGGCAGGAATGATTGTATAAACCAGCCTGGGACTCCCAGTGGACTGTGTGTGAAGAGGGAGTGGGGGGACATTGTCTGTTAGTGGTGTGCATGGCATATATTATCTGTGGGGATTGCAAAAATTCCTTGTATTTATTCAGTAGGACTTTGAAGCAAAATGTGTTATTAAATCATCTTTCTGTGGTGTTTACTTGTATGGTGTTGTTCATAAAATCACGATTAACACTGAAGGGATGTATGATATTTCCTGATGCAAGCCAATTGTCTGGCAATATTGGTTGTTTTTTCAAGAGTACTAATTCTATGACAGGCTCTATTCTTATTTTATAAGGCAGATTTTTCTCCATTTTTCTTACTTACATGCGTTATCTAGGAAGTTACAGTATCATAGAATCACAGAGTTGGAAGAGACCTTAGGAGGTCATTGAGTCCAACCCCTTGCCCAAAGCAGGACCGACCCCAACTAAATCATCCCAGCCAGGGCTTTGTCAAGCCAGGACTTAAAAACCTAAATAATAACTAATTGAATGACTAAGAATATGGGGAAAATTGAGATAACTTACTGCACTACATACTGGAAAAAAGGTTTAGAAAATATTTCTCCTGGATCACCATTCTCTGATTCCATTCACTACCCTCTTTCCTTTTGTCTCTGCAATAGAGGTTTTCCATGCAGGAGTTATTACATATTCCGGATACATTTTCAGCCAATCACAGTTCTATACTCAAAGTTCCGGAGCTTCTCTACAGAGCCAAAGATGGCCTCATGAGAACATTAGGAGTTGTTTCCTTCTAGTTCTTGTAAATGTATTTTTAGTTAAATAAAGATTTAAACACAATTTTTCCCATCATTTCTTTTGTATTCCACTTGGAGCTGTGAAAATGTATTCCAGACAAGTATCATTATAAGGCTATTTTAGAAGGAAGTCCTGATTTACGTCCAACTGAGGTGAGACCCATCAGAGCCCTGCAAATGTCTATGCTTCTAATGTTCCGAGTTATATTCCCCCTCTGTTGTTGACTTGCCCTCTTTCCAGTGTGAACTTTGCAACATTTAGTTCCTTTGGCATTCACTCTGGGTTTTCTGAAGTCCCTATCGTTGTATTACCGTTCTAAGCACTGTTTCAACAACAGGAACATTAAAATCAGAACTTATACAGTACCACTTTAGGATTTCAAAACTTCACAAATATTCATTAAGCCTCAAAATATCCATATTTAATAGCAATGGGTTAGTAAATTGCCTTTTTGCAGGTGGAGAAACAGAGACAAAAATGTTAAGTCACTTATTCAAAGTGTTATGCTTGTAGAAATAGAACTAGCAGAATCTTGTTAGGGGGATAAGACAATGTGCCACATTTATTGTGAAGGCAGAACTCATTTACTAATCCTAGCTACTAAAATTACCCACCCCACATACATACACTCAAACACACAATTCTACAGATGGAATAGAATTACCAACCTCAATTGCTCATACTAGTTCACTGGCCAGGCTGTCTAGACATGAGGAGAGGAGCCGGCTCGTGTCAGTAAACACTGATGCTCTTGGAGGATGATTGTAGAACTGAAAGACCCAATTCTATAGTTTTGCCATCATCTTTTTATATGTTTTAGTCCATAGATATTGTCCTGTCCCACTGCCCTAGAATAGTGTATGACTATGAATCATCAGTTAGCAGTAGGTGGGACTTTGATCTTTTTCTTGATGGGGTTTTTGTTTCTCTCTTTCTTGGGTGGGTTCTTTTGCAGGGCTTACTTGCATTGTACTTCTCCCATAAAGGCGGTGCTGGCAGCTGGTCTCTAGCCAGGCTGGCTTCATGGACTGATTCCTTTACAGACACAGACACAGACACACACACACACACACACACACACTTAACTTTACATAAAAACATAAGAACGGCCATACTGGGTCAGACCAAAGGTCCATCTAGCTCAGTATCATGCCTGTCAACAGTGGCCAATGCCAGATGCCCCTGAGGGAGTGACCAGAACAGGTAATCATCAACTGATCCATCTCCCTGTCATCCATTTCTAGCCTCTGACAAACAGAGGCTAGAGACACTATTCCTACCCATCCTGGCTAATAGCCATTGAGGAACCTAACCTCCGTGAATGTATCCAGTTCTTTTTTGAACCCTGTTAAAGTCCTGGTCTTCACAACAACCTCTGGCAAGGAGTTCCACAGGTTGACTGTGTGCTGTGTGGAGAAAAACTTCCTTTTGTTTGTTTTAAATCTGCTACCTACTAATTTCATTTGGTGACCCCTAGTTCTTTTATTAAGGGAGCAAGTAAATACTTTTTCCTTATTCACTTTTTCCACACCAGTCATGATTTTATAGACCTCTATCATATCCCTTTTTAGTCTCCTCTTTTCAAAGCTGAAAAGTTCCAGTCTTTTAATTTTTCTTCATTTGGAACCCATTCCAAACCCCTAATCATTTTTGTTGCCCTTTTCTGAACCTTTTCCAATGTCAATATATCTTTTGTGAGATAAGGTGACCGCATCTATATGCGGTATACAAGATGTGGGCATACCATGGTTTTATATAAAAGCAATAAGATGTTCTCTGTCGTATTCTCTATCCCTTTTTAATGATTCCTAACATTCTGTTTGCTTTTTTCACTGCCGCTGCACATTGAGTGGATGTTTTCAGAGAACTATCCACAATGCCTCCAACATCTGTCTCTTGAGTATAGCTAAATTAGTCCCCATCATATTGTATGTATAGTTGGGATTATTTTTTCTAATGTACATCACTTTACATTTATCAACATTAAATTTCATCTGCCATTTTGTTGCCCAATCACTTAGTTTTGTGAGATCTTTTTGAAGCTCTTCATAGTCTGAGTTGGTCTTAAGTCCTCTTCAGCAGTTTAATATCATCTGCAAGTTTTGCCACCTCACTGTTTACCTCTTTCTCCAGATCATTTGTAATTAGGTTGACTAGGATTGTCCCAGTATGGAACCTTGTGGGACACCACTAGCTACCTCTCTCCATTCAACTTTAAAACAGAGTTAAGAGAGTACAAAGTTTAAAATGGGGTTTCAGTTATAATATGGTTAAAATGGGATTTCAATTACAATTTCTATAAAAAAAAGTTCCCTAAAAAAGTTACAATAACAGATTCCCCAAAAGCAATTCTTAACAGGTTACTAACAAATTAATCCAAATCTCATTCATAAAAATTGGGCTGCAGTTCTCAAGGTACTGTTGCAGTTCAGAACAGTTCGCAAGGTAATAATGTCACATTGGTAGAAAGTATATTAAAAGGGCAATTTCATGTGGCAGCCCTACACAAGGCCCAAGTTGTAGTCATCCTGCAGTCCTAGAACTGTGGAACCAGGAATAACATAGCCAGGGCTGGTGGCCCTTCCCCCTATGAAACCCTGTTAGTGGTTGCTCATAACAATGTTTTGTTTTAATTCCAGACAAATCTGTTCTGTTATTTTGGAGAACAAGAGTAGCCTTCACAAAGTTATTGTCACTCCTGACACAGCACTCAGGCTCAGCCTGGCTCCCTGATGTAGCATGCAGCTCCATCTTCCATTTGCTGGGCTGCCAGAGTCCTTTCAAGCTGTTTTATTACTGGTAACTTGCTCTGCATCTGTAGTTCTACTCCCAGCCCTGTTTCAGGGTAGGGCCTGTGGATCCCAGCACACTCCCCAAACATAAGCCTTTGAAAAAATCACAGAACGCACATGCTTGATGTTAGCAGCTAAAAATCTCTGCAGATTCCATCCTCAGTGAGTGTGCTCAAATCTCTTATAGCAACTAGTGCTGACTAGACCATATATCCCCATTGGGCAGCTGAGTATGAGCTGTCTCCTCACAGCTCCCGTGCGTGACTGGACTGAGCATTCACCATCCGCACACAGCTACTGAGCATGCTGCAGCTCAGGACTTTCCCTGAAATTGCTGCTCCCAGCAGCTTCTCCCCCAGGCTGGGATAATGTAAAGCACTGGAATTGAGAGCAGGGAGCCTGTCTCCCGTTCCTATCATCTCTGTGATCCTCCTGCTGTCCCTGACAGGGAAGAGGAGGAAACTATCCAAACTAAATGCAGGGGGGACGAAAGCTGGATCGGGGGGAAAGAAGGTGTTAGATTAGGACAAGGAGTTTGGTGAGACTGGGACTGGAAGGGGAGAGCGGAACTGCAGCTGAGAGCTGAAGGTGGAAGACTAGGCATGGCTTGGTAAGGAGACTGGTGCTGTGTGTGATAGATGTGGCAATTTTCTGTAATCTTGAAAAACCATATTGAATAAAGTTTAAGTGTTATTGGGATCCATTGGACTAAATGCAACGGTTCTATATTATTGTGGGCCAGGATTCTGTGTAACTGCTCTAGGTGGGGTGATGTGAAATGAATCTCAGGAAGTGTTATGAACTTCAAAGGACCGTACTGAACAATGTACCGGTCAAGAATGGACTCTTGGGACAAACAGTCATGTGGTTTTTCTAATGACTCTCTATAGGGAGGAGAATGCAAATGCCACACTTCTACGTACAACCCCACCACCCCAGCCTTTTAAAACCAGGCCCTTTCTCTGCTGTTTGCCTGTTCCAGGACTCTCAAGATCAAAGGCCCAAGCTATGTAAAAGAGAGACTGAAATATTCATGTGTGTGCTAATTCTGAGCTAAGGTGGTTATGAATTGACACCCACAGATATACCCGTTGGTGGAGTTTGAAGGAATTATGCCTGCAAGAACCTTTATTGGAACTGGGGATGACCTTTAATAAGCTTTTTAGAATGTATGTATATTTCGCTATTGTTTGTAATGTGCTTTCTCTATAATGCTGTTACCTTAAGAATAAATGAGCTTACTTGGAAAGTGCTGTGACTGTTGGGAAATCACACTATCTTTGAAGCCACACATGTTGTGTCACAATTCAGGGTACCTGCACTTGCATTCCTTCTCTGTGATTCTTTGAGAACATGCTAGGCTCTTGGCTCTTCAGCCATTCCTGTCTTGAGTAGAGGCCCATGTCTCTCTCCTTCCATATCAGTATATTTGCAGTCCACACAGCTCCCTATTTATACGGTGATATCCCCAGCAAGCCAGACTGTGTAAAAAGGCCAGTGCCTGTGCTTTGCTTTCACTTCAAAGGTTATAAACAGCTGTGTCCAGTTTTAGGCACCACACTTTCAGAGAGGTGTGGACAAATTGCAAAGAATCCAAAGGACAGCAACAAAATGATAAAATGTTTATAAACCTTGACCCATGAGGATATGTTACAAAAACTGAGCATATTTAGTCTTCAGAAAAGAAGACTGAGTGAGGCTCTGATACCAGAAACATTCAGATCAGAGGGAATGTATATTCAAGCCTGCTCCAAAGCCCACTGAAGTCAATGGAAAGACTCAAATTACTTCACAGGGCTTTAGTTAAGGCCCTTGTTGCTTTGTTACTTGTAGTGAAATGCATTTGTTTGTACCTAACAATCCAATTGAAGTATTTCATGTGACTCACTGAAAAGTAAACAGGTATTTTAATGCAATCACTATGTTATTTTAATGGCAGCAATCTAACACCAGTCCAATGTACAGGCAGTGTTACACAAAGCAGTAAAATTCTCTTAAGTTACTGATACGTTGAAAAGGGAATAATAATTAAAACACCATTAGCAAGAAAGCAATCCCTCGGGATTGATTTATGTAAAAAGGAGTGTTTGATTAAAGATCACTTAACTTGCAGTATGAATTGATTTGTGAAATCCTGCTCTTTATTATTAGCTACATAATTAAACTACTGAGTTCCTGTATTGGTTTTCTTTTATCGTAGGAAAAAGTAATTTATAGCTAAGTAAATGAATTGAAATATTATTAATTACCATAGTAACTTTCCTATGTTACTATTATTGAAAATGGAATCTTTTGAAGACAAAAGTACTTACTTCACATTTCATAAACTTTAGCAAAACTGTAAGGAACATGGGGAAAGGAAATATTTAGAATCCCAAATTTAAATCAAACTAACATAAAAAGGGAACCAAGATTGGTAATTATTTATTTGCCTAATATTTTGAAGGGCCCTTTTTTTCTCCTTTCAAGCTCATCTGAGGAAGTAGGTTTTCCCACTAAAGCTCATGATACGAGATAGATAGATAGATAGTCTCTAAGGTGCCACAGGACAACTTGTTTTTAACATTTTGAAATTATTTTCTATTGCAATGTAGTTGATACACACAAGTAACTACATAAGGTGCATGATTACTTGGCTCGCCTATTACATACATCAAGACCAGGACTATCCAGAACCATCTAATCCAAGTTATGTTATATTGGGAGCAACAGAATTGTCTTCTGGCTCAACAATAACTGTGCACCTGAGAATCTTAAAATGTAAGAGGATTTTAAATCAACTGAAAGCTCTTCTTTGCTTGCTAATTCAAGTGAAATATGAGCCATTCTAAAAACCTAGAAAAACGTCAAGGTCATTGCCAATAGCTTGGATAAGCAATAAAAAAGGGACATAGAACAGGCTAATGGTATAAGGACATTAAAAATTAAAAAGGAGCTATTGATTTAAAGGTGCTATCTCAAGGCTAAATAGCCCTAACTAATGACTAAGTGGTGGATCATATATTTCTGACAATGTGTGTACCAACCTATTAGTGTTTATCAGGCTTTTGCAGTTGCCTTGTAAATGTTACCCATTCTGTATTTTATCTGGACAGTTTGCACGTAGTTATTAAAAACATAATAAAGAAAGAAAATGGGCATTCCAGCCTTTTCACAAATCATTACAAACACTAATTTGAGTTTCTATATTTAGAAAAAAATGAGGAAAGGTAGTAAATAACAGATTATTTTAGGGACATTGTAGGCCCAATGAAAAGGTTTTGCATTGTGGCACAAATCTCTCTGAGCACTACACTCCTGTATCTTGACTGAGCATTTGGGATCTCTGCTGATGGAGCAGGGGAATCCTCTCTGGAAGATGGAACATCCTTTTTCATTATGCATGAAGGGTGGGGCTGCAGAGACATGATTAGAGAACTGGTGAAACAGTAAATGGCTGGACCTGACTTCTTCCCTGGGTATCATCAGCCCTGTCCCCAAACAACCCTTGTGTACCCTGCAGAGTTGGCCTATGTACTGTATACACTGTGCATATCTCTTGTCCAATCCTCCAAAATCATGCTATCATCTTGTGCAAGAGAACCACACTGCCGGGAATATTTCCACATACCCAGAGGAGAGGTAGGATTTGTCCAGAAGTGTTCAAATTCTAAATGTAGGCTCTACCAACAATGTAAGTCACTTAATTGTGCGATTTTTCCCTTGGGTGTGATCCCTATGGTATGCTTGCCATTAAATCTCTAGAAACCGGCTTTTGTGGTAGTTACCCATAAGAAGAAGATTACATGCTGGAGATGCATGCTGCCTCAGAACCCGCTACCAATGGAGCCAGAGTTCCTGCCCTGTTTCCTTCCTTACTCTGAGGAGGGAGCCAACTACTTTACCTTCTTTGGGAGTGCAACTTACTCTTCCTTTGCTCTAGGGCAGAGGGGCTGACAGTCACCAGGTGCCCCGAAGCAAGGTGTGATGGGCCTATGTGGTGAGCTGGATCCGTGCCTCTGGAAGGGGCGGGGCCAAGGCAGTCAGCTCTCATCACCACCCAGACTGTGGCACAAGCCCTCAGAACTAGAGATGTTAAATTTAGATTAATCAACTAAGTGAATAATCAATGGAATTTCTATCGACTACTTGATTAGTCGATAAGGGCGTCTCCGCCTTTGAAATGTAGCAAGAGTCCTGCCAGCTCTTGCTACATTTCAAAGATAGAAGTGCCCACGGGGAGCACGGGGCCAGCAGGGGACTGCTTGAGATCCCGCTCCCCCTGTGCTCCCTGTGTGCTTTGCTTTTGAGATGTACATGGGGCTCTTGTGTATTTCAAAAGCAGGGAGCATGAGGCCAGTGGGAGGCTTGAGTCCCCCGCTTGCCTTGTGCTCTCTGCAGCGCTTCTGCTTTCGACATGTAACGAGAGCCCAGCTCTTGCTACATTTGAAAGGTGGAAGCGCCGCCAGTTCCCCACTGTGCCCCTGCCTCCCCAGCTTTTAAGCCAACTCCCTCAGCACCAGCACCTGCTCCCCCTCTTGCTGCCTCTCTCTGACAGAGGGAGCAAGGGGTGGGGGAAGCGACTAGTTGTATCACTAGTTGACTATAATTAGCATATGTTGATTGGATAGTCGACTAGAGCACTAATCACTTACATCCCTACTCAGAACTGCACAGAGCACGTGGCGTCCATGGAATTTGCGGCACCACACTCTAGTAGGAAATCAAAGGGGTCTGAGGCTCCAGCCATCACCACTGCTAGAATCACCAGGCCCCAGCAATTGCTCCCTTGGCACCCTTCCCATTGGAGGGCCTTCTCTGGAGATGCCACACCATCTTCTCCCTGCCAACTTGCTTGTAGGGACACTGTGTAACCCCCAAGGAGATTGCTTGGATTCCCGGGGCTTTGTCTGCTGGCAGCTCAGGGAGAGGCACTCTGAGTTTGCCTTGGCTCCCCCTCCCTACCAGGGCCAGAGTCTGCCCGGCAACCCACAGGGAGTGAGATGCCCCTCCCAGGGGGAAGGAGAGACCATTGTTGAGGGGAGTCTGGAGCCAGCCAGGAAAAGGGGAGGACTGAGTGTGTGGGAGCTAGTAAGCCCCAGGCCTGCATGCAGGGTTCCCCCTGAGAGCTAGCCTCTAGGGACCTGAAGGCAGGATCCCTCAGCTGGGTTTATGTCTCCACTGTTGATTCCCAGTTGTGGAGTTTGCTGGGAGGCTTCCCCAGCCAGGCGGAGTTGGCTCTCCAGCTCCCTGGGTGAGAGAGTCACTGCATGGTCAGCTGGGCTCTAGCAGCAAGTTCAGGGCTGCTGCCTGCTGTGTGGGTCTGGAGGCTGGCCTGGGAGGCTATAGTTTTGAATTTTGGTGCAGTTGTGTGGTCTGCATCTTGAGCCCTGCACCCCTTCACAGTGAGGGGAAATTCTGGGACCGAAGCAGCCTGGTTCCTGCTTGAAGAGGACCCCTGTGAGAAGAGAGCAGCCCCTTTGCAGAGACTGAGTCATCTCTCAACCTGAGGCTCATTCATGGAGTGTGTGAGTGCACCAATTTTTAGTTAGTAAGTCAGGGAATTTGTTTGGGGATTTTATTACCTGCAGCCTATTAAACTGTGGAGGGATTTGCTGCCTTCTCCCATTTGTGAGTCCTTTGGGCTGTACTGGACCTAGTCAGCCCCACTGCTAAACCTCTGCAGAGAAGGATTGTGTGGTCAACAGTCATCAAGGGCCCCAACAAAGTACGCGTACCAACGGAACACTAACTTCACAGTTGCAGGGCACCGGTGACCCTAAAAATAATGTTTTACCCTGTTCTGTTATAATTGTCTCCTGTTTAATATAATTGTGTTTATTATAGTGTATGTGTTTGTGTTATTTTCTGGGAGTCTCCAACTATCTGCCGAATACGTGGGGATTATCCTGGGCTAGAATTTTCCTCCCAAGCTGCCCTGGCAACCCTGCTAGGAAGGAGTGAGGGGGGTGGAGGCACCGCCAAGTACATCAATCAGAAAGAATAAAATTGAGTAGGTGGCGGGATCCAGAAGAACCCAGACCTATCCATCCGAACCTGAAAGGAGATTGGCTCTAAAAGAAGGTAACCAGGTGGAGAGGGGGCGCTACATTGGAGGCACCGCTGGGATCCCGTCTTTTAAACTCATACCTTATATACACTCCTGCTGTCTTCCTGGGATATTAAGTAAATTCCCAGTATGGATTATCAGAAGAGGCTTATAGCTTGGTGTGAGCTGGAGGGAGCTGACCCTGAACGCCACTTTCTGCTCACTAATGTACCCACTGAATGGGAAATTAGACAAATTGAAGATGAGATTGCTAATGTCAGAGAATGGGGAACCTGTGTGGTTCGGAGTCAGATGAAAGCACAAGGGGAAGCTACTTTATCTCTTCTTGTAGAGAGCAAGATTATACTGTCTACTGTAGTGACTCCCCATGTAATTCTGCCAGATGGAGAGAAGGACGGATGGAAGGTGACCATTCAAACACAATCACGTTTTCCCTCCCCATCTGCCCCACCATCTGAAACTAATGGTTTTCAGTCCAAATTGGGGAACTTCCTTATGCAGGAAGGGAAGACCATGACTGAATTAAGGACTCTTTTGGGAAGTAGTCCTGTGCCTCCTTCCAGTTCTACAGACCAAATAATTTTTGCTATGGGAAAAGCAATAGGGGAGTCCATAAAGACAGCATATGAATCAGGCCCTTACAGAAAACTGAAGTTCTTTTCAGGCATTAAACCTGTGCCTGTAGGGGAAGATGACTATGACACTTGGAGGCATCAACTAAATCAGGTGATGCAGGAATGGCAATGTAGCGAGGCTGAAAAGAGGAAACGTGTGGCAGAAAGCCTGCGAGGACCTGCAGGGAATGTAATCTGTGCATTAAAAGCCAGCAAGCCTGCTGCCACTGTTGATGACTATCTCTCGGCGATGGAGGATGCCTTTGGGAGCCTAGAGACTGGGGAAGACCTCTACTTTCAGTTTCGATCCTGTTACCAACATTCAGGTGAAAAACTATCTTCCTATCTTCACAGATTGGAACCATCCCTTCAACTGTGCATCCGCCGTAAAGGCACTGAAAGGAGCAAGGAACACCGAGTACGACTAGAACAGGTCATACGAGGTGCCATTTATGATGATTTTCTAATTATGAAATTGAAACTTGCAGACCGATTGAACAGTCCTCCAGAATTCCACCAACTGCTGCGAGAAGTCCGGGAGGAGAAGGAAAAGAGAACGGTTAGAGAGAGGAATAAGATCTCAGTGAGCCAGACCGTTGGTCCTCAGAAACTGAAGGATGACCTTTGTCTGCCTACCACTGAGGACCTCCATCAACAGCTCAAAACCCTGACAGCACAGCTCACTGAATTTATGACGAGTAAGATGCCTCAGGGGTCACCTAGCGATATTCTTCCACCAACTTTGACAGAAAGGAAGTACCCTCCTTTTCACCCAGGGAGAAGGGACCCCAACAGAGAACCTGTAAAGAAAACCTTGGTGACCCTCCCAAGGAACAAGAGATTCTGCTACCGATGTGGCGAGGATGGGCACATTTCCACCCAGTGTGACAACCCAAGGAATGAAGAGAAGGTAGCGCAACGAAAAAAGAAGCTACAGGGAAACTCCCAAGGATCCCAGTAATGGAGCATACTGGGAGCCATTACAGTCAGAGCTCCACTAAGTTGTGTTATGAACAGCCTTCCTGGAGCCCATTCCCAGAAGGATTGATAGGCCCAGCAGCGGTAGTTAATGTGATGGTAGAAGGGATTCCCTGTAGGGCCCTGCTGGACAGTGGATCTCAGGTCACCATCATTACTAGAGAATTCCATCGGCAATTCCTCCCTCAAGTGAAGATCCATCCTCTAGAAGGATTGGCAATATGGGGCCTTAGCAATGCTAGTTACCCATACGATGGATATGTACTAGTGACTTTACGTTTTCCTGCAGAACTGGCTGGATGTCTCCAGGATTGTGATACTCTGGCTTTGATTTGTCCTGAGACACAAAATTCTGATGGCATTCCCATATTGATTGGAACCAACAGCAACATGTTCCAATCTTTGGCCACACTTTGTGGTCGTTTGGGCCAGAAGACCCCAGATGTGGTTCGCCCTCCATGGAGAGAACTGACCCTGGGCTCATCCACAATGCCTTCTGACCATGATAGCTCTGACGATGAATCTCTAGGGAAAGTAGTAAGAGTATCCAAAGCTGTTCTGTCCATACCCCCACATGGTGAGATTGACTTGAGGGGAAAACTTGAGAAGCACAGTAGCAGCCTTCCTCATACAGTAATGATGGAGTCCTCTGATGGAGATAACCTCCCTAGTGGTCTGATGGTTCTAAGAGGTTTATTGTCCTTACCACAGCTGGAAGAAGCTGGCATTATGGTCAGAATACGAAATGAAACCAACCATCCCATAGCCATCAGGAGAGGAATGGTATTGGCACGATTGTATAGAGTAGAGAGTGTTATGAGCCCTGCAGCTGCAGCCAGAAAGCCCTGTAAGGCATTGGATCCTGATCTTTTTAATTTTGGTGATTCTCCTGTATCTCCCAGTTGGAAAGACCGGTTAAAAAAGCAGTTAAGCGAGAGACCTAATGTGTTCTCCACTGAAGAATGGGATGTGGGGTGTGCCCTTAACGTGGAACACACCATTCGTTTGGCAGATGACAGGCCTTTCAGGGAGAGGTCCCGAAGACTGGCACCTGCAGACATTGAGGATGTGAGAAAGCATATCCAAGAACTATTGGAAGCAGGAATAATTTCTGAATCCCGTAGCCCCTATGCATCCCCCATTGTGGTGGTGCGGAAGAAAAATGGGACTGTGCGCATGTGTGTGGACTATCGCACACTGAATAAAAGGACCATCCCAGATCAATACACTGTACCTAGGGTAGATGATGCCTTAGCTTGCCTAGCAGGAAGCAGATGGTTCTCTGTCTTAGATTTACGAAGCGGCTACTACCAGATCCCGATGAGCTCTGAAGACAAAGAGAAAACAGCTTTCATTTGTCCCTTGGGATTCTACCAGTTTGAGAGGATGCCCCAAGGTATCTCAGGAGCTCCTGCTACATTCCAGCGTTTAATGGAGAAGACAGTGGGGGATATGAATTTGTTAGAAGTGCTGGTGTATTTGGATGACTTAATTGTTTTTGGGAAAACTCTGGAAGAGCATGAAGCTCGACTAATGAAAGTGTTAGACCGCCTGGACGCTAGTGGGTTGAAACTGTCACTTGATAAATGTCAATTTTGTCAGACCCGAGTAAAATATGTAGGCCATATTGTGTCAGCAGAAGGTGTGGCGACTGATCCCGAGAAGATTGAGGCATTAACCACCTGGCCTGTACCCAAAGACCTGAACGCTTTACAATCTTTCCTAGGCTTCTGTGGATATTACCGCCGATTTGTAAAAAATTACTCCTCCATTGTGAGACCGCTCACCAATTTGACAAGGGGATACCCCCCAACGTGGAAGAGATCACCCCAACATAAGCTTGCAAGTCCTAATGAGAGGTATTTCAAGGTGAATGAACCATTTGGAGACCGTTGGACAGAGGAATGCAACAGCGCTTTCCATGCCCTTATTGAGAAACTCACCACTGCACCAGTGTTAACCTTTGCAGACCCTACCAAGCCCTATGAACTACACGTAGATGCCAGTCTTGATGGATTAGGAGCAGTTCTCTATCAGAATTATGAGAATAAATGGAAACCTGTTGCGTTTGTCAGTCGAGGGTTGACTGCCTCTGAAAGACACTATCCCGTGCACAAACTTGAGTTTTTAGCTCTCAAATGGGCTGTTGTGGACAAACTTCATGATTATCTATACGGAGCGACCTTTGTAGTAAAAACAGATAATAACCCACTTACTTATGTGCAGACCACGGCTAAACTAGATGCTACTGGTCAGCGATGGATGGCTGCCTTGGCTGCTTATGACTTTAAGCTGCAGTACCGTTCGGGTCAAACCAATGCAGACGCAGATGCATTGTCCCGTCGCCCTCATAACCCACTCGAGGAAGAGTCTGAGTGGATGGAGATACCATCTCCTGCTATTCGTGCCACCTGCAAGGCTGTAATAGGAAAAGTGCAGTCCCCTTATGTAAATGAGGAAAGATATGCTGACACACTGGGGTTGTCTGAGAAGGCTATACCTACCATTTATGCAAACCTCGTTGGGCTAAAGACTTTTGAATTGCCCCAGTTAACTCCGACTGAATTGAGAAGAGCTCAGTGGAAAGATTCAAATATTGGACCTGTGCTGGAAGCTGTAGAAAAGGGTGAAAAACCCATCTCTAAGGCTAACTTTTCCCCCGGCACAATTCTTCTCTTAAAAGAGTGGGATCGTTTAGTGATTAACAAAGGTTTGTTATTCCGGACCACCCAGACTGTAAGGGGCCATGTGCGGAAACAACTGGTCTTACCCCAAGAATACCAGGAGATGGTGTTGAAGTCTCTGCACGATGATCATGGTCACTTGGGGGTAGATAAGACTTTGGAACTGGTCAGAGATCGGTTTTATTGGCCCAAAATGACAGCATCTGTGGAAGACCACTGCAAATGGTGCTCTCGGTGTGTTAAGCGGAAGACTCTGCCAAAAAAGGCAGCGACTATGGTGAACATCGCTACAGATGCACCCATGCAATTGGTGTGCATTGACTTTTTGTCATTGGAGCCTGATAGAAAGAACCACTCAAGTATACTTGTAGTTACTGACCATTTTACAAGGTATTCCCAAGCATATCCCACAAAAGACCAAAAAGCCAGTACAGTGGCCAAAATTTTATGGGACAAATTCTTTGTACATTATGGTTTCCCGGCCCGAATCCATTCTGACCAGGGAAGAGATTTTGAAAGCAGACTAATTCGTGAACTTACAAAAACCCTGGGAATAAGGAAGTCCAGAACCACTCCTTACCATCCCCAGGGAGATCCACAACCGGAGAGATTTAACCGGACTTTGCTAAACATGTTGGGAACACTACATCCATCCCAAAAGACCAGATGGAGTGAGCATGTCAGTTACCTTGTGCATGCTTATAACTGCACTAAAAATGAGTCCACTGGGTTTTCGCCTTATTATTTAATGTTTGGCAGAGAAGCCAGGCTACCAATTGACTTATGTTTTGGGATATCCTCTGATGAAGCTAGCGAAACAACTTATCTCCAGTACATTCAGAGTCTCAGGCGTGACTTGCGGGAAGCTTACAGACTGGCCTCCCAAGCAGCCACAAAAAGCAACCTTGCTAACAAGCAGAGATATGATAGTCGGGTCCGTGAACAGGATCTGCAGGTAGGAGACAGAGTGTTAATCCGAAATCTAGGTCTCACTGGAAAACATAAATTAGCTGACCGGTGGAATGCAGACACCTACATAGTGGTTGATAAGCTACCTGACTTGCCTGTATATCGCCTTAGGATGGAAAATGGAAAAAATGTTTGTAAGACTATTCACCGAAACCACCTCTTGCCAGTGGGGCAGTTAATAGGTGAAGAGAAAAATAGTGAATGTGGTTCCTCCCGGCGACCCATTACTCGTTCAAGACTAAGGAAGAAAGTTCCTGCAGAAAGAACCCTTACTGCACAACTTGAATCTGCTGAGGAGGCAGACAGTGAGTCTTTAACCTCCTCTGGAGAAAATGATCCTCATTCACAGAGTAGCAGTGAAGAGGAATTCTTCCCCTATTATCCAATACCTCCTATGCTTCATGAGCAGCTATGTGAGGTAGAAACTGTTAGAGAGGGAGAATCTGAGCCTCCTCTAGCTCAAATACTTAACCCTGAAGCTGCACCCTTTGTACCCCCTCAGTCAACAATACAGCATGAAGAGGCAAGTGGTTTACCAGCTAGGATGGTTCCACCTGTAGAGGATGTGGGAGAAGCCATGCAACCTGCAGAGAGGGAAATCATTGATTGTCCTGCAGTCATTACTGCTGAGAACCCTGAGAATGAAGAAGCTCCTGTACTTCGACGTTCAGAACGAGAGCGAAAACCTGTACAGAAACTCACCTATGATGTCCCAGGGTCCTCCACCTCTGTCCCTCTGCATTTAGTAAATAGATGGGTGCGGGTGGCCTATTATTGTTTGTGTCTGATAGTTAACAATGGAGACTCCAAGGTTAAGTCATTTATTTAAATATAGTAAGAATGTTATTAATGTAAATTGAATAACAATTTAATGTTTAAATTAATATTGTATGTGGACACAGCAATACTTACTTATTGGCTAATGATATTTATTGTCAACTAAACAATGTATACTATTACCTGATGGAAAGGACCTTGCATGTTTGTGTTGTGGTTAAATGACCCTTGCCGAGGACGGCAAGAACTTTCGCACAGGGAGAGTGTAACCCCCAAGGAGATTGCTTGGATTCCCGGGGCTTTGTCTGCTGGCAGCTCAGGGAGAGGCACTCTGAGTTTGCCTTGGCTCCCCCTCCCTACCAGGGCCAGAGTCTGCCCGGCAACCCACAGGGAGTGAGATGCCCCTCCCAGGGGGAAGGAGAGACCATTGTTGAGGGGAGTCTGGAGCCAGCCAGGAAAAGGGGAGGACTGAGTGTGTGGGAGCTAGTAAGCCCCAGGCCTGCATGCAGGGTTCCCCCTGAGAGCTAGCCTCTAGGGACCTGAAGGCAGGATCCCTCAGCTGGGTTTATGTCTCCACTGTTGATTCCCAGTTGTGGAGTTTGCTGGGAGGCTTCCCCAGCCAGGCGGAGTTGGCTCTCCAGCTCCCTGGGTGAGAGAGTCACTGCATGGTCAGCTGGGCTCTAGCAGCAAGTTCAGGGCTGCTGCCTGCTGTGTGGGTCTGGAGGCTGGCCTGGGAGGCTGTAGTTTTGAATTTTGGTGCAGTTGTGTGGTCTGCATCTTGAGCCCTGCACCCCTTCACAGTGAGGGGAAATTCTGGGACCGAAGCAGCCTGGTTCCTGCTTGAAGAGGACCCCTGTGAGAAGAGAGCAGCCCCTTTGCAGAGACTGAGTCATCTCTCAACCTGAGGCTCATTCATGGAGTGTGTGAGTGCACCAATTTTTAGTTAGTAAGTCAGGGAATTTGTTTGGGGATTTTATTACCTGCAGCATATTAAACTGTGGAGGGATTTGCTGCCTTCTCCCATTTGTGAGTCCTTTGGGCTGTACTGGACCTAGTCAGCCCCACTGCTAAACCTCTGCAGAGAAGGATTGTGTGGTCAACAGTCATCAAGGGCCCCAACAAAGTACGCGTACCAACGGAACACTAACTTCACAGTTGCAGGGCACCGGTGACCCTAAAAATAATGTTTTACCCTGTTCTGTTATAATTGTCTCCTGTTTAATATAATTGTGTTTATTATAGTGTATGTGTTTGTGTTATTTTCTGGGAGTCTCCAACTATCTGCCGAATACGTGGGGATTATCCTGGGCTAGAATTTTCCTCCCAAGCTGCCCTGGCAACCCTGCTAGGAAGGAGTGAGGGGGGTGGAGGCACCGCCAAGTACATCAATCAGAAAGAATAAAATTGAGTAGGTGGCGGGATCCAGAAGAACCCAGACCTATCCATCCGAACCTGAAAGGAGATTGGCTCTAAAAGAAGGTAACCAGGTGGAGAGGGGGCGCTACAACTGTAACAGGGAGGGGATACTCACTTCACTTGAGCACACATTTGGCCATGTGCATGTGCCTGCCCTCTTTCTCTCTCATTTCATCCCTGCTCCAGGATAAAGCAGTGCCCAGGGCTCCCTACCTGAAGACAATGTCTTTGCCCCCTTCCTGGCTATAGCTATCCAACTGGGCCACTTTGATTAGTTCCCCTTCTGGGGTGCCTCAATGTCCAGGCCACTTCCCTTAGTGGCTAATGAGGGGTGGGGAACCCAGGCCCATCCACTACTCTGGGTCCCAGCCCAGGCACCCTGGAGATAAGCTTCTCTAATTCCCTATAACACTTTCCTACTATGTCTCTGCACCATCTTCCCCCTTCCTCAAGGACATGTCCTAATGGAGTCCCAGCAACAAGCTCAGGG
The DNA here is from genome assembly GCF_049634645.1 of Pelodiscus sinensis. NCBI lineage: Eukaryota > Metazoa > Chordata > Testudines > Trionychidae > Pelodiscus > Pelodiscus sinensis. The sequence continues at coordinate 209,031,579 of NC_134711.1, forward strand.
CTCATTCTCACTCTTCCTGGCTTCTTGGATTGTCATTTTCTATCTGGGGGTCTGTAGCTCTGTCAGCCAACCACACCACTCTCCCTCCTACAGCTCCAGCGAGGAACTGAACTCCCTCTGGCTCTACAGCTCTTCTTTTCTGAGTCCTGATTGGCTGTCTAGGACAAAGCCATTCTAGGCAGCTTGGAAAATCTCTCCACTGTCCCGTTTTGGGGTGGGGTATGGCAGGGCCACGAGGCCTTTAGAAGGGAGCCTCAACAGATCTGATAGTCCTTGTGTGACAGGATATATCGTGTGAACCTTTGGCTGCCCTGTTGTGATGAGAACCCCCATCTGAGTGCCCCTCACTTGGCTTTGCAAAGTTATAGGGCCTTACACACCTACACAGGCAAGGAATGTCTAGGGAAAATGGAGACTGCTACATGCCAGTGGAGAATTAAACATCAACAGAAACTGATGACAGATTGCACGAACTCAAATGAAGGAGTATCTTGAAAATTTGTTGTTTACCACTGTGTAAATCAGGAATGGGGAATCTCAGGCACGGAGGCTGGATTCAGCCCTTGGTTTGCCTGAATTTAGCCCCTGAGGCTCGTGCTGCCCTCCCCCTGCTGCAATGGTGCTCCAGTCCCCCGCTCCCACTGTGGCGCTGGAGCACACAAAATCTACTAGGCTGGGCCCCCCTAGGCTCTGGCATGAGGGGAATGTGGGTCTTTCTTCTGTTCAGTTAAAGGCCACATCAGTGAGGTGTTTTTTGTTTTTCTTCTCACTTATGTGCACCCGCTGCCTGATTGTTCTGTGGGTCAGTAGTCCCCAACCCAAGAAAGGTTCCCTGCCTCTGGTGTAAATCCAGAGTAATTTTGTCAGTTTCAGTGGTGCTCCTCTGAAATTAAACTAGTGAAATGAAACAGAAAATCAGCCCAGCTGTTGCAGCCTGATCTAAAGACTCTCAGGTATCACCGAGAGGGTTGATAGGTTCCGCTCCCAAGATCAGGCCCAGTCAGATTATTATTACAATTATTTTATGGTTGGGAACTCTGATGTATACAGATGCAACACACACACTATAGGAACTCTTTTATATTTATAAACAAATATTTTATGAATACATTTAGCTAAGTCACACACCTATCTCAGCAAGGCAGATAGAGATAATACAGAAAGTGCATCTGAACATCCGTGCTCATGTAGATACATCTCTGTATTAATCATTCTCTCATTGAAGTTTTTAATTTTGTCTCAAGTTCTTTTACATAGATACTTTGTATTAAGCCCTTTTACACATAAACTTTGTATCTTGTAGAATAGAATAGTGCCTAAAAATACGTAAGGTAAAGAGAATGTCTTTGTACCCCCTTTTGTTAATTGATTGCCTTGTTGAGTGAATGAGGTGTGAATGGATAAAGAGAAAGGCAAGTACCTCTAGACCAGTGTTTGTCAACCTTTTTTTTTTCATAAAGTACCCCTTTAAAAAAATGTTAAGTACTCCCTTTAAAAAAAAGGTACTTAAGTACCCCCAGTACATACAGTTTTTGGACACACACAAAAATTTTCTACCATTGCAACACATTTGTTTAAACAACTTAATCGTAGCCGGGCGGGCAATGACATTTCGGGGTGTAAAAAGTACAAAAATAATAAAGCACTGTAAAACTTAACACAAAAATTTAGTTTTCTCCAAATTTCAGTTGTGTTGACGTACCCCCCAGACTTCTTGAGTACACTATGTCTACACATAGTATGTCTACACTAGCTCGTTAGCTCCCCATTCCACGAGGAGTAATGGTAGTTCGAATTAGGATCTTTAATTCGAACTACCTACTCCGTGCTGCGTGTAGCTGTGGGCACGGAGTTCGGACTAAGGGGAATTTAAAAATGGCGGCGCCTGGGAATATGTAAATGAAGCTCGGGATATTTAAATCCTGGGTTTCATTTGCAACTCCGCTTGCCCTAATTACCCTACTTAGCTCGAACTAACAAGCTAGTGTAGACATACCCTCAGAGGGTACTTGTACCACTGGTTGAGAAACACTGCTCTAGACCAGTGGTCTCCAACCTTTATATACCCAGGATCACTTTTTAAATGTCAGGACAAGTCAAGATCTACCCCTACCCTTCCCCAAGACCCCACCCTCTTTGTTCCCTTTCTCTCCATCACTTGCTATCCCTGGCCCTTATACACTCTCAGGGTACGGCTAAACTGCTTTTTTCCAATCCTTTTGTTGGAAGAGATTTTTCTGACATTTGGCCTGTCTAGCCTGGGCCAAATGTCAGAAAAACCTCTTCTTTTGGACCCCCCCCCCCCCGCATTCCTCATGGAACAAGGAAGACAGGGGCTGCCAAAAGAGCACGTTTGCTGGAAAAACTCCTGTAGTCTAGCCATACCTCACTGCGTTGACACAGGACATGTGGGCTCTGGGGTGGGAATGAGGGATTTAGGTGTGGGAAAGGGTGAGAGGTGCAAGCTCTGGGAGGGAATTTGGATGCAGGAGGAGGAGGAGAAGAAAGGGATGCTGGCTCCAGGCTGGGAAGTGTTAGGCTCATGTGGAGAGTTGGGGTGCTGAGCAAGCCACTGGCTTGTGGATGTGAGGGTGCAGGAGTTTGGGTTGGGATGTGTGAGGGGCTCAGGGCAGGGAGGCTGGGAGTATGATGGGCTCAGGACACAGATTTGCAGTGTGTGGAGGTGCAGGAGTGTTGTGGCAGAAGACTGAGGATGTGGGTTTCAGGAGTTTGGGGATGTGAGAGGCACAGGACAGGGGGTTACAGTGTATGATAGGCTCTGATATGGGGTCAGGATGGGGGTTACTGGAGTGTTATGATGCTGTGGCCAGATGAGGGGTTGGCCCCAATTGGGGGCTTGTTGGCCAGGCTTCATTTTTAAATAAAATATTATGTCAAACACAAAAGATTTCAGCATTTTCTTTATTTATGAGAGAGACATGGAACTTGTTTTGAGTCAGGGGTCACTGACCCACAGAAAAGTCAGTCAGGGCCACATAAGTGAGATATAAAAACACAACCCCTCCAAACCCCTCAAGCCTCACTAATTTGACCCCAACTGTGCTGGTGGGGGCAGGAGACAGGATGCTGTGGCAGGGGACAGGGTGCCAGTGGGTGCTGGGACAGGGGCCAGGGAGCTGGTAGATGCTGAGGCAGGGTGCCAGTGGGTGCTGGGGCAGGGAACAGGGTGCCAGTGGGTACTGGGGCAGTGTGCTGGGGCAGGGGACATGGTACTTGTGCGGGTCTGGGTGGGGGAGGGGTCCGAGACTGGTACCTGGGGATCCTGCAGCTGCACGCCAAGGTCCAGGAAGTGTGCAGGCTGCTCCCCCATCCCCCAAACAGTGGCACGGTACCTGAAATGCCAGTCCATTGCATGCCAGGGACTTTCTTCCCCTGCTGCCTTCCAGTGTGGGGGGGAGAGAGTGGGAGTCCTGGACCGCGCCAGCTCCAACTGCTCGGGCAGGGCGCGCCTTGCTCCTCTGCTCCCCACAGCAGCGCACACTGCTTGAGCTGGCATGCTGGGGACTTTCTTCCTCTGCTGCCTTCCTGCATGGAGGGAGGAGGAAAAGTGGGAGTCCTGGACTGCTCCAGCTCCAACTCCAACTGCTCAGGCAGCGAGTGCCTTGTTCCTCTGCTCCCCATGGCAGCACGCACTGTCTTAGCAGTTGGAGTGGGCACAGTCCCTGACTCTCACTCCCTCCCCCTACCTTCCCCCATGTGCAGGAAAGGAGCAGGGAAAGAAAGTCCCCAGTGCGCAACTGACTAGTGTTTTAGGTACCGTGCTGGCTGTTCAGGGAGGGGTGGGTGGGAAGATCAACCCGTGCACTTCTGGGACCTGGCACACAGCTGCAGAACTGCCCCCACACCCTGCAGGAAGCCCGTACTACCTCCATTGTCAGCACGGGGTTCATCTTGGGGATGGGGGACAGCGAGAGGGGCCCCTCCGAAAGCCTTGCAATCAACTGGTCGAGCCCCCAGGATCGACCAGTCGATCGCGATCGACGGGTTGGTGACCACAGCTCTAGACAGTTGCAATGGTTGGAGAGGTGATGGAAGCCAGATCCAAAAACAATGAGACCTGTTAAGTAGGCTCATTGAAAGAAGACTGGACATATAAATGGCCTTGGCAGAAAGTGCCTGCTTTTGGAAGCCCCCCTTTGGAAATGAATGTGGCAGCACTGAGACATCACCCAGAAGAAGGTGCCACAGATGACTAACTGCATATGCAGATGATGACTCTCACAGATTTTGCATATGCATAAGATGATAGATTTGCATAGAGGGAAGCTACTATAAATTAAAGGTATCTTGCAGGAGGATGCAAGATTTCATCTTGTGAACAGGGGAGCATTGCTCTGGATCAGCAGAAACTTGACTCCACCCCTCCCGCACCTACCTCACCTGGTCAGTGCAGTTAGGGGGAACAACTATTGGTAACAACAACAAGACAGAGTATGCTTGTATGTGTAGAATATATCATATGCATATGATAAGTATTGATTGCTATATATATTACCAATATATGTGGCATTTTGTTTTATTGCCCTGAAAAGATCCCATGCAATACTTTAAGTACAACACTCACCATCCCTTGCAGAACAACTGGAAATGTTAGCCATTATCTTCCTCATCTTGTCACCATCCATATCTTCAGCCAATGACTGGAATTTCAATCCTCAGAGCTGAATGGCTAAACTTTCCCCTGTATGAAATCTAAGCAGGCCTACGACCAAAAAGGATCCTTTCCAAGGGACTTTATACCTTTGCAGCAACCACTTGGCCTGGGAGAACACAATAAGCTTTTGATGTACCTTTCTGTCACCCAAATGTTGTTACAATTAGCATGAGATAATTTAACCATTAAACAGCTCCTACATAGTTTGCCACAACCTTCAAAGAGACATATACACAATCTACTTCAATCAAGTTTCACCATAAAGGTTCATAATCCATTCTGATCTTGAATCAAAGCTATAGTAACAGACATGGATTCTTTACTCACATCACAAGACCTGAGCAAATGCCTGCTATTTCAGTGCTCTAACAATGCACACCTGCATTTCAAAGTTCTACTCTAACCTAATGTGATAACCCACCTATCACTTATACATCTTCCTAACAAGCCTTTAAAGGTTGACCCTGGGTCATTCAGGCTATGAGCCTCTTAACTCTTTCTGGCCATATGACACATTTTAATCAGATGTCTAATACTTCACTCAGATAACGTCTCAACCTATATGATTATATATTTGCTAAAATCAAGGTAGAAGCAATTTTCTTTGCCTACTTCTCTTTTCTCTCCCATGTACTGAATGTAAAAGCACTTCCTCTTTCCAATAACATTTTAGCTGCTCGTCAAAGCCTCAGTGATTGTAGCTTGGTAGATTATGTGGTATGGACTAACTGCTTAGTTACAAGGTCTATTAAGCCCTGTGGGGAAATAAAATGTTGATACTTTCTGGCAGGTAAAATTCTTTGTTCCTCTAATATCTCTTAGTCAACCATTTTTATATATTATTATTTAATTTAGTCTCCTAGAATTTTTAACACTCTGCTTTGGTGGAAGTTGGGATTATACTTACAGCTGTGCTTAGACTTCTCATTTTCTTCCCCATTTGAGTCATTATCCACTGACAAGCATTAGTTATTATATTACCATAGACATATGATCATACGATTAAATCACTGATTAGGATGATTGAAAATACCCTATGGTTTATTCGTACAAAGCCTTCTCCATGATCTTTTATATATTTGTATGTTATGTTTTGGTTAATCACAAACAGAATTTTCAGCTGATTACTCCACTTCCTCCAACTTCTACTCCAAATCTTACTAGCTAGCTTTACTCTAAATCTACACAAAAAGCTTTTGACACTATTCATATGTAGAGGCATCCCTCCTTAAATAAATAACCACTTAACCAATTTCAACACTTACCGGTACTTTTAAACAAGACTGAAGAAAAACAGAGAGAAGGGAGATTCTGCTCCATCTTTCTTCCCTCAATTGCTGATGTGCTCTTAGCTGACTGAGAAGTTATTACAGAGTCAGGACCTATCAAGCAGCAAGGAGGGAACGCAGGAAGACAGAGCTGTGCACAGACCAGGAATGTTGAGAGGGCTTGAAATTAAGGTAGCTCAAATCATACAAGTTCTCAGTTACTGAGGTCTCTTAAGTGGCAACTAAAACATAAATTAATCAACTCCCCTGCCACCTCAAAGTGTGTGTCATCAGTCCCTGTGGAACTGCTATTTTTAACTGTTGTTGGTACCTCAAAATTACAACCCTTAACATGTGTATAAACCCCAGTAACTAGTTAATAATACCCATCGAGGAGAGCAATCAGGCTGATGTTCCACATCACACTGCTTCTATCCTGCCACTGGCATGCCAAGTAAATCTGATGATCAAGAACTCAAGTGCTCCTTTCTTTGGTGTGTCTATGCACTCTCCCCTAGATGGGCTTATCACGCCCTTTTTTGCTAAGAAAAGCAGAAGCAATATACTATAGGGCCGTGGTCCCCAACCCGGTGCCCACGGGTGCCATGGCGCCCGCCGGGCCCTTTACATGCACCTGCAGAGCAATCTGGGCTAGCCCCGCCCCCGGGCCTGCGGCAGGTGCCAGCCCCGGGCGCATGGCTGGCCCCGGCCCTGGGTGCGCCGCGCGTGCCAGTGCCGACCCTGACCCCCGCCCCTGGGTGCGCCGCGCATGCCCTGGCCCTGGCCCTGGCCCTGGCCCCGGGGGCGCCACGCCGGTCCCGGCCCCGGCCTCGGCCCCAGCCCCAGCCCCAGGGGTGCCTCATGGAACCTGGGCAGCCCCTGCCTGGGATCGCGGCACATGCCGGTGCTGACCTCGGGCGTGCGGCGAATGCTTGGCCACGCCCCCAGTCACGTGGCCTGTGAGCGGCCCCGCCCCCATATGCACAGCATGTGAGCGGCCCCGCCCCCAAGCGCCCGGCAGCCCCAAAACGTTGGGGACCACTGCTATAGGGCATACCATCATAGGCTCAAAAAGATTACATTGTACTATTTGTGACTGCCAAATCCGGGGATTAGAGGTACAGCTACTTCAGTGATCATGGGGCTGGGATTACCTGCAATTTGTGGTATAGGTTGAACTTCTCTAGTCCAGCACCCTCGGGACCTGACCAGTGTTGAACTAGAGAATTTGCCAAACCATGGGAGGTCAGTATTGTCTAGCAGCAGCATCAACACTTCCACTGTTTAGTGGGCTTCTAGAAGACAGTTAGGGGTAAATAACAGCACAGAACACTGAGAGCCAGGACTGGTGTCTGTAAACAAACTTTATAGGACTATGGGAAACTTGCCCATGAAAAGTGAACACCTGGCAACTAAAATCATGCCTGACCATGGATGTTGCTGTACCAGAGAGTGCCAGACGAGAGAGGTTCAACCTGTATTAATAATGTAATTGACCTCTGAGGACATTCAAGTAAATATTGAAGCTGTCTACTTTTTTTTCACCCAGGTCAGTAGTTTTGGGGTACAAGTCAAATGTGTGGTGTTGCTTATATTTGTGCTAGGTAATCTGAAAAGCTCTTTGTGTCTTATCCCTGATAATATTTGCTAAAATTATTGTTGTTCTTAGCAATTAAATTAGAAACACATAAAGGGCTTGTTTCTATCAAGATAAATCCTGTTTTCATAACTAGAGTTTAACCAATAAGGCAATGACTTTTGATACATATTGTGAAAATGCAGATTTTATATTCAAAGCCACTGATGGTGATTGCTAAAAGAAGATGATACCTTCTATGATTATGCAATGCTTGTGTTCATTCTCATTGAATAAATGGAAAAGGAAATATTTTTCAACATTACTGATCTTTTCATCCTCATGAGTAAAAATTTGTCTAGAAAAAAAATGAATGAGAGCTGATGAAACAGAACTGCCAGAGAGGAAGGGGAAATTGAAATCCCTTTTTGGTTGCCGCATATGAGCCAAGGAGATGTTACACCAAGTTCTAACCATTGTTTTCCTCAACTAAATAACCTACAACAACATTATTCTGATTGACAGTGATCTAAAGCATTCTGTGGTTGCACTTCGGAAGCAACAATATATCCCGTTCACCTCTCACAATACCAACACCCATGACTGTTAAGTTTATTCTGCAGACTAGTAGAAAGGAGTACCCTAAGAGCCACTAATGATCCATGCACCCTACTCCGGCTATTTCTACACTACGGGGTTTTTCCAGGATTCCAGAGGTATCCCGGAAAAACTCCGTTGGGCCCAGGGAATGCGTCTGCGTAAAAGCAGAAGCGCTCTTTCAAAAGCCCTGTCTTCCTCATGAGGAAGAAGGGCTCTTCCAAAAGAGGAGGCTTTTCCCAAATTTGCCCAGTGTAGACAGGCCAAATTTTGGAAAAGCCTCTTCCGAAAAAACTATCAGAAAAAGGTACGCAAATTGCGTTCCGCAATTTGTGTACCTTTTTCTGATAAATCATTGTAGTCTAGATGTAGCCTCAGAGAATCACTGCTGCACGAGGGATAAAAAGTCAGGAACCTCCTCTCATGCTGTGCAACAAAAGCTACTGAAGTGAAGTTTTGCTGTAAAATAATTTTCTTCCTGTTTAGTAAAGGTCACACATATGCTCTTTATAGTATAGTGACTGACATGCACATCTCTCAAGTTTTTCATCTCTCATTTCTGTGGAACTCTAAACCAATTAATAACGATATAACAACACAGGTTCACATACAAGTATCAGAAATGGGGCCTCAGGAAGATAAATACTTTTGGTCTATGAGCTCACTGAAAACATTGATACATGTGTGTAGGCAGGGAACAGGTTTTTCTTCTGACTTTAAACAAAAGCTTTACCTTCCTCTATAATTTCTACATGCCTCTGGCACCGAAAGAGAAAAACCTTACAGACCAGATGGCTTTGTCATCCAAAAACCTCAGTAGTTCTCAAGGAATGCATAGCATACAATCAGACATTCTTGCTACATTCACAAGAAAAAAATAGAGAAATACAGAATTCTACTTTTTGTGAGTTTGAAACTATGAGTATCCTTTACATTGTGGGTGAAATTGACCTAGGTACAAAATTCCAGCACAAGGACCACTGAACCACTTGTATGGATGCCAGGCCTGCCGATAGGGGGAGGGGAGGCAAAAGGGGTAACTGCCCCACTGCTTGGCAGTTCAAAAGGGCTTGTCTGTTCCTGAGGCAGCAGCAGCAGCCAGAGCCCCAGGCTCTTGAAATCGCCATTGGTGCTCTGGGAAGCACCAAGGGCTGGTCGGAGGATAGGGAGGTGGTGCAGCATGGTCTGAGTGGCACTGGGAGCTGGCTGCACCCAGCCCCACCCTTTCTACGCAAGTACCTGCCCCCCTTCTGGAGTGTGGAACTAGTTCTCCCCTACCTTGCCCAGGAGCCCAGCAATTCTGTCTCCTCCCCTGGGGGTGGTAAGGAATGCACAAATCTGACCCACTGCACAGAGATGAATTTCATCCTGTATGAAAGGGTAGGATATCACGCCTGACCTTTCAGAAAGTTTTTGTGTTTCTACTTCTCAAAATGGCAGCACATTTAAAGAAAAAGTTGCTGACCAGTTAGCAAAGACAAAAATCAGGATGGTTTAAGGCTTAGTCCTGTGAACACTTAGACACAGGAATAATCTTATTTACAAGAGCAGTGCTACTGGATTTAGTAACACTACTGATGTGCATAAAGGCAAGCATGTTTTTAAGTGTTTTCAGAATCAGGACCTTAATTTATAACCTTTCTAACATAAGGACTGTCTTCCTATATGTTTGTATAGTGCTTAGTGCAATGTTTCCTAATCCAGATTGGAATCTTTATGTGCTACTGAAAAACAAAATACACGTAGTTCACTTAGGGAATAAAGATTAATGCCATGTGCTGATATAAATAAAATTTACACAGGACTGGACAAAGCACTAGAGAATATAATTCTATTTTGGCACTTAGGATCAACTGGACTTACCTAGCATAGCAGTTCTCAGACTTCATGGCGCCACAACCTTTTCTGACAATAAAAATTACTAAAGGAGGGGAGACCAAAACCTGAGCCCACCTGAGCCCCAATGCCCTTGGTAGGGGTCAAAAGCCCAAGAGCTTCACTTCCAGGCAGGGGGCCTGTAACCTGAACCCCATCATCCAGGGTTAATGCCCTCAGGTTTTGGTTTTGGTCCTAGGGAAATCTAATGCCAGCCCTGGAAACCCCATTAAAAAAGGGTTGTGTTATGTCATGGGGAGTTTCACAGTATAGGAAGAAATCAGTGGAAATGCAGAGAGCTGGAGTAGTTGGAAGTGTCCATTTTATTGCATAGCACAGAACTAACTAGAATAAAGCCCAGACTAGCTAGGCTGACCCCAGTGACCTACTCAGTTACCATAACAACAAAATCTATATCTACAACCCAATATACAACAGGTTATGATTCACTTTGGGGTCCCGAGCTACAATTGGAGAACCACTGACCTCGCATGTCTTTTTTATTCTCTTAAGTCTGTTAATGTGAGTCAGTTGTGGTGATACCCTACAACTCTACCAAGTAATGTCACTCTTTTCTACTTTATTAATTATAGCGCTAAAGTAATGATTTTGGGATTGTTTTTAACTTCTGTCTATTTTGTGCCTGTCCATACCAGCTAATGTGACAGAGGAATGCTAATAACTCACAAGCAACAGAACCTAATGTACTAAATGCAGCTTTACAGCCCCACCTTTTCCTTTGCTCTCTATGTGCCCAGCCTATCCATGGAAGCTGCTGTACAGAAGGTAAGTGATGATTGATCTGCTTAAGAATTTGATAAAAGGTGGCTTTGGGCGTGTGTGCTGCAAGTGCATAGCTATTTTTCTGCTCTCATTTTAGCCACACCTTCTAGACTAACTTCTCAAACAAAGGCTTTGTTGGTGGACAGAGCAGAGGCGGGCTTTGGAATTTTTTTTAATGTTAAGACCTCCACTCAGGAAGACACTTAATTTGTTTTCATTGATTTCAATACACCACTTCATTTGACGTTTGTTCTTGCTTTCACTGTTGCATCCAGCTACTGTGCTTGTGATGATAGTGGCACAAACACAGCTAGGCCAAATCCGAATGTGAATACTTGTTGTTTATTCAGGCACAATATCAGCAACGTCAATGGCATTTTGCTTTCATGGGAACCGAGGAATGCAGGATTTAGACCTGTGTTCAGAGGCATAGTGAAGGGGGGATAGGGGTGGGGCATTTGCCCCCGGGCACCACGCCAGGGGGGCACCAGGCTGGGCTGGGAGAAAAGCGGACGCTGCTCTGGGCTCTGGCCTACGTGATGCTTTTGAACAGAGACCAGGAGTTGGCTAAGTGCTCCCAGCTCTCTACACGCTGCGAGCTGAGCCAGCAGGGCCGGGTGGCAGCAGCGGCCACTGTAAAGGTTAAATTCCCTTACCCAGCCGTTCCGTTCCTCCTGTGCCTGGCTCGGGTGGAGGGGGGGGAGGATTTGATGGGGGGCACGCCCGGCGCTAGGGGTGGGGCTGGGCTTGCTCAGAGGGAGGGGTGAGTTCATTCAGATTGGGGCTCTCTGGGGGGTCTGGCTCAGGGGCAGGGGTGAGTGCTTTGGGATAGGGCATTGGGGGAGCTGGCTCTGTGGGAGGTGTGAGTGCATGGGGGGATGCTGGTGAGTGGCTGGCTCTGGGGGGAAGAGGAGGGTGCATTAGGGTTACTTATAATTTTTTTAAATAAAAGATACTTTATACCAAAAGGAAAAACTTAAAAAAATAATACTCTGGTTACATTTTAAAGACTAACAAACATATAGATCAGGCATGTCAAACTTGAAGCCAACTGAGGGCCACAAATGAAAACGGATAGCTTTCAGGGACACCAAAGAAAATGTACTTCCATTGGAAAGTTGTAATTATTTATTATAGATTATGTTTTAGGTATATTTTATAATATTTTTATAATTATAATATAATTAATATATTTTATAATCTAATATTATAGATTATGTTTTAGGTATATTTTATAATATTTGTCAGGTCTTGTTTTAATATAGTACAATAATTTGATGTGTAAAATTGTTTACTCAAAATAATTTTTAATTTAAATAAAAATTTAAGGTACTTTTAAATTTTGTATAGGTACTTTTAAATTTTGTATATGATACATAACTTGTTTTGTTGAAATAAAAACAAGTATAGACCATGGTCAATCAAATAGAACAGGCTTCTGTAAAAATTTCAGATACTTTGTAAGTTTGAGATTTTGCATAAACATATAATTATTCATGCAATTGCAAAAAATTGACATATATTTGATATAAAATTAATATACATTTTGTGATTTTATTTGGAAATAAATAAATAAAAACCAAAACATTAACAAAATATCCCCCTCCACTGCCCCAAAGCCAGGCACTCCCATATCCCTGTTCTAACCCAATTCCCCTCTGTTCCCCCAAAGAACCCCCCTCTAACCCAATGCCTGCTCCCTCCCCCAAACCCAGGCACTCTCAGTCCCTCCCTGGCTCCCAGAGCCAGTGTCGCTGCCACCACACATTTCTTCCTCAGGCACTGGGGAAGTGTGAGCACAGCAGCCAGCTGTGAGCAGGCACTTGGTGCCTGTGCAGAGCAGCCCAGCCAGCAGTGATCTGTACTCAGCCACGTGCTCTGAGTGGCCAGTGGGCCACACTTTATTTTTTTATAAATTGTTTTGGCAGGCCACAAAATTTTTTTGATTGGGCCACATGCAGCCCACCAGAAGCCTGTCTGACATGCATGATGTAGATGGTATCATGAGCTTTTGTGGACACAACCCAATTCCACCCACGAAAGCTCATGATACCATCTACATAAAGGGTGGGCAAAAATTTTTGCCCGGGGGCCAATTCAAAAATTTTTGAAAGTAGCCCTGGGTCACCATGGAAGGGGTGGGGAATAAACAGGAAGAAGTGGGGCTACCCAGACTATGATTGGTCTGGGGTGGGGGAGCCACTTTGCCCCCTCCTTCCCACTAGGCACCCATGTCTCTGGTAGGGCAGGAGGAGGCTTTGGGCCCTCCCACACCCCCTGGCCAATCAAGGTTTGAGGGCAGGGGAGTGTGGGAAGCCTCCTCCTGCCTTGCAAGGAGTACGTGGTGCTTGGAAGTGCCGTGTGCTGCTCGCTGAGTGGGGGCAGAGCAGGGAAAGCTTCACGTGCTCTCCCAACCCAAGCCCTAATTGGCCTGGGGGCAGGGGAGCAGCAGGGCCTCCACAGACCAGATCCAACCCATGGAGGCCCTTTTGCCTACTTCTGATCTACATGTTTTGTTAGTCTTTAAAGTACTACTAGACTGTTTTGTTGTTTTTTAAGTTTTTCCTATTACAGACTAACTCAGCTGCCCCTCTGAAGCTTATAAAAAGGTTCTGTACTATTCCATTCCTTTTTGCCTCCCTGTTTCCTTTCTCCTTTGGTGAGTTGGGAAGGCAGGAGTTTTGGTAAAAATGTATCAGACATGCACACAGTGCCTGCTCTACCTCAGCTGGTGCTGGATAATCAGAGCCTCAATTCTAAAGGAGTTGGCATTACTGAAGTGATAGATCACCCCACGTTTTGTTGCCAATTTTCCATCTCCCAGTCATAGCAGAGACTTGGGATTAACGTGGCTTTCTCAACTAAAAGTCTTATACATGTTTGGATGTTGTGGTTGTGAACACCTGGAGAGGCAGTCTGCTCAAGGCAAAGTTGGCCTTGAATCTTGATGTCTGTGGCTTCAGCTGAATGGCTTGTGTGAAATTTGGAAGAGCGGCTCGGAGGGTCTTGCAGGGTGTCCTCAGACTTAGGCTACTTATTACTTCAAATGCCTTCAAGAAAGCGAAGGTGTGTATTGTGTGTTAGTTTTATTTAAAAGTTTTTCGGATTGTTATTTTAACAGGTAAGTTAATCTCTTACATTGATAACTCGCGTGTAGTTTTTTGCTGTGCGATAATGTGAAAAACAATTAGGTTAACTAGGTAAGTAAATGGGCAGTTAGGAAACATTACAGATTGCTTATAATACATTTATTAGGTATCTTGTTAGTCTTTAAATTGCTACATAATTTTTTTTCTTTGGGGTTTACCAAGATTCGACTAACATGGCTACCTCTCTATTACAATAAATTTGATATGCTCAAAATCTTTTTTACTTTTAATCATTAAAGCAATATGTTACTCATTTGCTGTAACAGTGGCACCAATATTTAAAAAGGACTCTAGAGGCGATCCTGGCAATTACAGACCGGTAAGTCTAACTTCAGTACCGGGCAAATTAGTCGAAACAATAGTAAAGAATAAAATTGTGAAGCATGTAGAAGAACATAATTTGTTGGACAAAAGTCAACATGGTTTCCATAAAGGGAAATCCTGTCTTACTAATCTATTAGAGTTCTTTGAAGGGGTTAACAAACATGCGGACAAGGGGGATCCAGTAGATATAGTATACTTGGATTTTCAGAAAGCCTTTGACAAGGTCCCTCACCAAAGGCTCTTGTGTAAATTACATGGCCATGGGACAAGAGGGAAGGTCCTTTCTTGGACTGAGAACTGGCTAAAAGACAGGAAACAAAGGGTAGGAATAAATGGTAAATTTTCAGATTGGAGAGGGGTAACTAGTTGTGTACCCCAAGGGTCAGTCCTGGGACCAATCCTTTTCAACTTATTCATAAATGATCTGGAGAAAGGGGTAAGCAGTGACGTAGTAAAGTTTGCAGATGATACCAAACTATTTAGGATAGTCAAGACAGAAGCAGACTGTGAGGGACTCCAAGAAGATCTCACCAAACTGAATGATTGGGCAACAAAATGGCAAATGAAATTTAATGTGGATAAGTGTAAAGTAATGCACATCGGGAAAAATAACCCCAACTATACGTACAGTATGATGAGGGCTAATTTGGCTACGACAAATCAGGAAAGAGATCTTGGAGTTATCGTGGACAGTTCTCTGAAAACTTCCACACAGTGTGCAGCGGCGGTCAAAAAGGCAAATAGGATGCTAGGAATTATTAGCTGAAGCAAAATGCAGGACAATGTAGCACTTTAAAGACTAACAAGATGGTTTATTAGATGATGAGCTTTCGTGGGCCAGACCCACTTCCTCAGATCAAATAGTGGAAGAAAGTAGTCACAACCATATATGCCAAAGGATACAATTAAAAAAAATGAACAAATATGAAAAGGACAAATCACATTGCAGAACAGGAGCGGGATGCGGGGGGGGGGGGGAAGGAAGGAAGGTAAGTGTCTGTGAATTGATGATATTAGAGGTAGGGAGAGTGGGATGTTTGTGAGTTAATGGTATTAGAGGTGATAATTGGGGAAACTATCTTGGTAATGGGTGAGATAGTTCAAATGTTTGTTGAGTCCTTTTTGGAAAGTGTCGAATTTTAACATGAATGACAGTTCAGAGGATTCCCTTTCAAGTGCAGATGTAAAAGGTCTTTGTAGCAGAATGCAGGTGGTTAAGTCATTGAGAGAGTGTCCTTTCTGGTTAAAATGGCAAGAAACTGTTTTCTCTTTGTGATCTTGTCTGATATCTGTTTTGTGGGCATTAATCCTTTGGCAAAGTGTCTGAGATGTTTGTCCAATGTACATAGCAGACGGACACTTTCGGCACATGATAGCATAGATTATATTTCTGGATGCGCAGGAATATGTGTTCTTGATCTTATAACTCACTTGGTTAGGTCCAATAATGGTATCAGCAGAATGAATATGTGGACAAAGCTGGCAACGGGGTTTGTTGCAAGGGAAGGTACCAGGGTTGGTATTAGTGTGGATTACTACAGAATCGTAGTTTCATACGAGCAGGCAAAGAATATGGCCCAGTGATTTCAATACATCTTTCCAGGTCTGGAGCATGTGTACAGAGGCCCAGTAACCATTTTGGGGGCCTGCACATCCCTCCTGGCAAAATGGCTCCTTAAAGAGATGTGCTTCCATTTTTCCACTTCTGCACTTGCTCCTAATTTATCTCTCCAAGGAGCATGGGATCTCACATAAAGTCATAGATAACAGAAGGGAATGCTGCTGAAGACCAAAGTCTTCTTTCACCACTAATTCATGCCCTCGAGGGCTGATCAAAAACTTGCTTTTGAAGCTGTTTTTCTTTTTTATGAGACAGAAATTTGTGTTTTTGAATAAATAAATGTTGGCAGCTAGTGTCTATTTTCCTGGAGATTTTTCTAATTTTTGCTGGAAACCTGAAATCATGGAAAAATTTGCCAAAACCTGAAATAGTCATTTTCATTGAAGTTGGCAGCAAATATTTTTTTACTCTTCATCAAAAAGCCAAAATCCCTGAAGCTGTTTTGGCTGAACATTTTTAGGTTTTCAGGTTTTTGGCTTTTTTGACTAATAGACAAAAAAAAAATGTCACTGCCAATTTCAATGAAAATGAAATCGTTAAAAGGTTGTCAATATTTTCATTGATTAAAAAAGCTGTTTTTGATTAACTACAACCTAGCCCAAAGTAATTGAATTATTGATAATCCCCCTGTGCAACAATTTTCAAATCATACGACTGTATAAGTAATAGATTTAACTAATAATATAGCGGAAGAATGTAATAAGTAAATATTTAGTTACTAGCATAATAATGGCATTTGTAATATGTAGAGCAAACAGAATTATGTACTAATGGCTATTTCCTTGCAATGGAAAAGAATTGGAAATACCATTAAAAGATGCTGGTTTTATTGAACAGTAGAGTGACTATGGATTTTTCATACTGTCTTTTGTGTTAATAGACAAAATACTGGTCCATCAGTGAATATTTTATGTGGCCTATGATATTGATTAATGTTAAAAATAATCTTATGGAATTACCAGGGAAAAGAAGGTGACTTGCACTGATTTCATTTCATTTCATATGTATGGTTAATAATTTAACCATAGGTCTCATGTTATCTGCAGATCATCAGGAAAAACAGAGCAGTAAGAAGCGGATGTTAACCACTGCTCCCAATAATATTGGTGAAATTCTGTAATTGTCATTATGCAATCAGCACGCGCAAGACACTGAGGTGAAACTGGGAATGCCCAAACTGGCCATGCATATTCTAATGAAGGAGACTTGTGGTACTGTCTTGTGGTACTGATGTGTTATAAAGCACTCATGTATGTTCATTTAAAAATATGAATCTTTTAAGCCATTTCCTCTTCCAATAGTTATAATGGAATGTAACTTTAGATGCTCTCTTTCACAAACTGGTGGAGGTTTTTTATACAAGATGTGTTCATGTGTTCAGTTGGTACCATGTGATGTTTTAAAAATGTTGCATTGGTGGTTTATTCATTATTTGCTATTTGTCATTCATTATTCTCTTGTTTAAAATGTTTTAGTTGTTCAGTAAGAAAGTTGGGGCAATACCATGAGATAGAAGAGACTAATCACATACCATGAATAGTGAACAGACAATAATCAATTACTGTATTCTGAAAAAATGTGGTGAAATGAATTTGCATCAACTATTGGGTGTATATTTAATGATAACAAATGTTTGTGAGATTAGGATCAGTTTGTGAATTAACCACAAATGGAAAGAAGTCTCATTTGCAATAAATAATCCAACTAGCTCTAATAACAGTAAGGACTATTTGCGAGAGTTGATTAGATATAAGTAGTTTTAGGATATAATCTCTCAGGGCTTTGTTTTCACTGCAACTCAATGTACTGCACTTGAGCTAGTCTGTCTCCAGTGAGAGCAGCCTCCCAGCCAAACAATACTAGGTTCAATGATTGGATTAGCAGCACAGAGTGACTGGAGAGCAGGTGATGAGCTGTGCTGACAGGCTGTATCTGCATCCCCAGTATATTGTTAGCTCCAGCATTCAGCAGCGCTTGAGCTTTAAACTAGATTTGAGTGACCAGCAAGCTTGAGTTTAAAACTCCATTTAACTTGAGCTAGTGATTTGCATATATGAGCAGAAGTCAGGAGAGGCTGGGAGGGATAGCTCAGTGCTTTGAACATTACCTTGCTAAACCAAAGATTGTGAGTTCAATCCTTGAGTGGGCTATTTAGGAATTTGGGGACAATTTGTCAGTGTTAATATATAGAGATATACCTATCTCATAGAACTGCAAGGGACCTTAAGAGGTCATTGAGTCCTGCCCTCAGGGCAGGACCATCCCTATCTCCATATATTAACACCTGAGGTATTCCTTAAACAAATACTTGTTGTGTGGTTCAACTTATTTTAGATCCAAAGGAAACCGGTACACTTCAGGGCTACTTAACCACTTTCTTATTTATTGCAAGCTTTAAGCACTTAATATAGTTGGTTAAGTTTTTCAAGCCTTAAGAACAATTACTGTACAATATAAACCTTAAATACTATAAATTATAAAGCAATTAATACAACACAAAGTAATGCAAAAGCAATTACTAAAAGATCTACTATATTCAATGATAAAGCCTAATTCACTTACATTTCACCCGTACGCTACCTACTACAGTGCCAGGCAGGAGGTCGTCGTTCCGTCTTTTTCCACCCATGGGAATGCCACCACTGACGTAGCAGGTATGAAGGGCCTAATCACTTCTAGTTACATCGAGCAGGACTTGTGGGTCAGTCCTGCCCATTCCCTCCCATCGATTGTTCTTGCAAAACCCAATTTCTAATAAGATTTACCAAATGATTATGTATTGTGCAGGATACGTAAAATGCCCAATGCCCCTATTTGGGATACATCCTGCTGCTCAGGATGTTGTTGCTATGTGCGCAGTTAACAGTTTCATGGCTGCATCTGTATGTTTTGCTTATCAGAACAGAAGTACCAGTACAAGGCTGCTGGTCCTGTGTCGTTGACGGCTTAATCTGCATTGTTATGCAGAACATTTCCTGAGTCGTACAGCTTTCTTTATCAACCCAGCCTTGCCTGCGTGCTTTGTTACACCAGACACGAGACAGGCCAGAAATCCACACTTTGGACAAGGCAGACATCACCATTTATTGCCAGAGCAGGGTAGTCCAGGCTCCCCTACAGTACTGCATTGAAATGAGGCCAGGAGACTTGGAAGAGATGGGTCTATTATTCAGTTTAGACATGTTTAAAGTGTACAAAATCTGTAACTGGTTTTTGAGCTCTTCTTCAACCAAACTTTAATTCAGCACCCCTGAAACTCTTGTAGGCAAGATAGTAGCCATTAATCCCCTTATCTTGATTAAAAAAAAAAGAGAGAAGAGGTAATTAACTTTCCTTCAGATTCTTATCTGGATATAAATGTTAATGGGCTATTAGTATCACAGGCTCAATGTTATTTATAAATAGGAGTGATTGGATTTCCTGCAATATGTCTTCTTGATATTGCTGAAGTTAAGTGCAATCCATTTATATTGCCTCCCAGTGAGTTATACTCTGCCATAATTGTCTGAACAGATTGACGGAGATAAGAAAGGTATGGTCCATTTTTAAAAGCTCCCCAGTTGGAAAAATGGGGATCTCTGCTTAATAATGAATGACATGACAGGGTCAATTACTTCAGCATCAAGTTTAGTTTACAAATGAAATTTTAAAAAATGTTTTGTCTTTTCCTTCAAAAGTCAGAATGGGATCTGAATGTCCAGTTGGAAGCTTTTTGGCTTGTACAGCAATAGCTGTAGGAATTCTGCAACTGAAATATAGTTAAAAACACTGTTGACATTAAGATTAACTTAACAGAAAATCTTGTCCAATATGCATATTGTTTCCCTCTTACCTTATTTTTATTTTAAAAAAATTACTACAGATGAATGTAGTAATTCCTGATGCTTAGTTTTCACTCAAAGCATTAGCCCAAGTTGGAACTTGAACAGTAACAATCTTGGAAATGCTCACTCTTCTACAGCTGTATTGACCCCAACAGGAATACAGTATATTGTTAATAACTTATGTTTGCAAGTAATGTAAGCAGATCTAACTTGGGACAGATACAGGGGGGAGATCTTTTGAAAAGATACAATTTTTGTCCTCAGCAGTTATTGTGACAGTGTCAACATTTACCCATAGTTACCATGCTGTGATATTTATAGTACCAGTGCATTTTCTTTAGATGAGATTCTGTTAGCTTTACTCATATTGAGTAGTACTTTAGTCTACAAGCAGTCCCACCTGATGCCACTTATGGGGGAGTAAAATGAATATACAATGTGTTCAAGACTATCAGAAGAATCTGATCCATTATTGTGTCTCAGAGCTAATCTACACTATGTAGGGAGATCTATCTAATTTACGCAACTTCAGCTATGTGAATAATACTTGGATCTTCTTATTGCAGCATCTTTATTGTAGAATGTTGACAGGAGATGCCCTTCCATCAGCTCCCCTTGTGTTTCTTATTCTGGTGGTGTACTGAAGTAGATGCAAGAGCGATTGGTGGTTGTTTTATCGTGTTTGTACTAGTGATTTATTATACTAATGAGTTATGTGTTTTCAGATGATAACTCAAAAGACAGATTTTGTACACCGATTATTACAGAGTTGCATAGGATTTGGTGGTTAAATAGTGTAATGGTTATCATACCTGCTTTTTATGGCAGAAAGTCCTGGGTTTGAATCTCAGTGGAACCTAAGCTTGAGTGATTGTTTTTTAATAGTCAGCAGGTTTAAAACAAATAAGTGGAAGTATATTTCACACAACGCACAGTCATCCTGTGGAATAGGCAACAGGGAATGAATCACTTGATGACTAGCTGTTCTGTCCATTCCCTTTGGGGCACCTGGCATTGGCCACCGTTGGAAGACAGAATACTGTGCTAGGTAGACTTTTGGTCTGACCCAGTATGGCTGTACTTGTGGTCATATGTTTGTTTCTCCTCAGGATTATTTCTTTTAATTTTGTGGATCTGGTCACTTAGAAAAAGAAAGTATAGCTAGCTTTTGTCTGTTTGTTTTTTTAGCAAAGAGAATCAGAAAAAAACATTGAATTTCCTCACCACAGAATAGGAAAGCCGAGCCGCTAGAAAAACAAAACCCATATTTCTAAAGCAGGGACCATGTTTGATCCTGCAAAACTCTGAGCATTTTGACCCTAATCTAATAAGCACATGATCACATTTTTAACTTTAAGGCTGTTAGTATTTCCATTGACTTGAATGGAATTAATCACATGATTAAATTCTTTGATGAATTGGGATCAGAATTCAACATCTCAATGGACTGAGCTCTAAATTGCGATTTAGCTAGGAAAACTGCAAAAATCTAGAATATCTGAACAAAATCATAGAATCACAGAAACGTGGAACTGGAAGGGACCTTGTCTAGTTCTCTTCACTATTATTGACACCGTACCTACCAGGTGTTTGTCTAACACACTCTTTAAAATCGCCAGTGAAATTCCACAACTTCCATAGGCAATTTATTCCAATGCCTAGCTATCCTGACTTTTAGCAGGTTTTTCCAATGATCAAACTAAACCTCCTTTGCTGCAATTTATGCTTATTGCTTCTTGTCCTAGCATTAGTGGTCGAGAACAATTGATCACCTTCCTCTTTATGTCAACTTTTTATCTATTTGAAAACTGTTATCATGTCTCCCCTCAATCTTCTCTTCTCCAAACCAAACAAACCGACTTTTTAAATCTTTCCTCATACGTCATGTTTTCTAGACCTTTAATCATTTTTGTTGCTCTTCTCTGGACTTCCTCCCGTTTGTCCACATCTTTCCCGAAGTGCAGTACTGAGAACTGGACACAATAAAGGCCCTTTCTAATAAAGGTTTTGTGATGGGGTGTACCAGCACCACACAGAACTAACAGGAGTTAGCCAGATTACCCTGGCTAAAGGAGCCCGGCCTCCTCAGCCCTGCTGGGCATGATCAGCTTGTAGCCCAGCTATAAAAGCCTGGGGAGAGGCTCAGTCTGGACTGACTGCCACAGGAGAAGGACCTCAGGCTAGAGCTCCAGATCATCAGCAGCCAGCCACCCAAGGGGAGAACAGCAGAGGCCCCAGTGCTGCCTGGGACATAACCACCGCAGACTACCAGGGAGGCACAGCCCCAGAGGAACCAGAGGACCCTGCGACAATGTGGGAAGACGGCCCATTGGAGCAGGGAGGCTGCAGGAGCAGCCTCTCCCACCCAGAGATCCTCAGCGTGTTTCGGTTGGATTCCCCACCGAGGGAGTGGTAGACCCTTCTGACACTCATAGGACCCTGGGCCGGGACCCGGTGGAGTAGGCAGGGCCCGGGTCCCCTTACCAGGGTGCAGCCCCAACCGCGTGACTTGGCTCAGTGGCCACCCAGCCCTTCCTTAAAGGGGCGGTGATTGACTCTAATAGTGACTCTGGCCAATGGGCCGTCCTGTCCTGCCTTAAAGGGCCAGTGATTGACTTGGATAGTGTCTCTGGACATTGGGCATTCCAGTGCAGCTTTAAAGGGCTGGCAAGCAACTTTTATTGCCTCTGGCAATTGGGCCATGCAGCCCCGAGGGGAGGGGCCAGACTACAGATTGTTGGGCACGTGGGGTGGGCTGGGAACTCAGATAGCCCCATGACACGGATCCCTACCTGCTGGGGAGGGGGAAAGAAGGACTGCCCCATGGCAGTCCTTTTCAGCATGGAGTGGAGTGGAAGAATTATTTCTCATGTCTTGCTTACAACACGTCTGCTAATACGTGAATGGTATTTGCTTTTTTTTTATTGCAACATTGTTGACTCACATCAGCTTGTGTTTTACTATAATCCTCTGAACCTTTTCAGCAGTATTCCCTCATTCCTAGACAGTCACTTCCCATTTTGTATTTGTGTGGTGAATGATTCCCTCATAAGTGCGGTACTTTGCCTTTGTACTTGTTCAATTTCATCCTATTTAATTCAGACTATTTCCTCAGCTTGCCAAGATCATTTTTGAAGTCTAATGCTGTCCTACATACTTGCAATTTTTCCCAGGTTGAAATCATCCACAAACTTTATAAGCAAGGCTCGCCAAGCGGTGGCGAGTTCCATTCGCCAGCCACGCGGAAGTGCATGCTGCGCATGCGCAGACCGTGCTGCGCATGCATTGACCGCACTGCGCAGCCCCACTGGCTTAAAATCTACACGCCACGGGCGAGAAGATTGAATCATTTGCCGAGCCCCGTTTATAAGTATACTCTCTATGCCATTATCCAATTAATTACTGAAGATATCAGATAGAACCAGACACAGGACAGGTACTTGTAGAACCTCACTTGATATGCTCTTCCAGCTCATTTGTGAACTACCAGTAACTACTCTGAGTCTATGTCTAGACTACAGGGTTTTTCCAGGATACTGAAGGTATCCCGGAATAACTCCTCCACAACCAGGAACGTGTTTGCTCTTCCACTTTTTTTTGTGGAAGAGCAGACGTGCTCTTTCAGAAGCACTGTCTCCCTCCTCCCATGAGGAAGAAGGGCTCTTCCAAAAGAAGGCTTTCCCCAAATTTGGCCCAGTGTAGATGGGCCAAATTTAGGAAAAGCCTCTTCTGAAAAAAACTATCGGAAAAAGGTACGCAAATTGCGGAGCACAATTTGTAGTATAGACATAGCCTGAGTATGGTTTTCCAGTCAGTTGTGCCCCCAGTTTAGAGTAAGTTCATCTCTAGGATTTATTTCTCTAGTTGATTTATGGGATTGTCACACGAGACTGTACAATGCAGATGTTCAGTTTGTTCTATCCTGCCGTGCCTCTCCCAAATGTATGTGATTTATCCAGAGATTGAATTGGGTCTGGATTTACCCAGAGATTGGAAAGATATTTAGGCACTGCTGCACTGGATGTGAGCATTCAAATGTTGATGGGATTTTGGCTCCTAAATGCCTAAATCCCCTTTGAAAATGAGATTTAGGCTTTTAAATCTATGAGGCGTTGCAACGGTGAGTACAGCTATGCTTAAACACCTTTAAAATCTGGGTTTGAATGTTTTCCCCAGCTGTTACATATGGATGCTGCTGATCTCTTATTTTGGGCATAATTGACTGAAAATGTTTTTAATTATGAAATCATTTTTGTTCTGCATTTTTACAGCAGCTAGAGCAAAGTCATCCTGAGCCACTACTATGTCTTCCATAATACAAATTATAAATAATACAAATATTGAATATTAGGTTGCTGTCCTTTTTCTTGAAACACTAGGTGATAATATAAATTAAGAATTTCAAGCACTTTTAAACAACATCACGTTTAAGATAATCAAATGGGGAAAAAGTAGAAAGCACAAACTTTTTGTATATGTATTTCATAATGTAAATAGGATACATTTTTACATGTTTTAAAAAAAGAGAAATCACTCAGGGGATAATAGTTTCCCTGGCAAATTTTACAGTTTAGTAATAAGCACCTGACAGCACAGGACCAGAATGGAAATGGTGACACAAATGAAACTTAGTGTTGTAGTTTTTCCTGTTATAGTACGTAACTCACATGTCTTCCTAAAAGAAATAATTTCCTAAAAATTATGAAAGTAAACATCAAATGTATTTTTCCTTGAAATTTTTTTGGCATAAGTTTGACCCATCAATACTAGGGCTGAAATGCTCAGCTGGTGTAAATTTGAATAGCTCCACTGAAGTCAGTGGATGTGTGCTTGTTTACATCATACAAGGATATGGCCCAAGAAATCTGAATAACTTTAGGCTAACAAGAACCGTATGCTGATTGAAAATGTAAATATGATTGAATCATTATAACTTATAAAACCCCATGAAATAGACTTCTCAGACATCCTGTGACTGGATGCATCTATCCAATACTGGCCCAGCTAGGACTGATCATGCAATGTGGTCTAGAGGCCTTGCCCCTTCTTTGCTCCATCTGGGCATGCTTCCATTGAAGATAGGGTACAAAGGGAACAACTCTCTTCAGTTGGGGCTGATTGAGGAGGAAAGCAGATTCACGCTACAGGCTCCTGCAAGTGATGGCCTGGGTCACACAGATCCCTTTGAAGCCAGTGTTCCTTCTAAGATTTTCCATCCATGAGCGGAGTGAGTTTTGTCTTGTGCACTAATATTGAGGTCATATGCGCTTGTTTGGATGTGCCTTCATGGCACCCAACTTATTAACAAATATCTTATAAATATTTTAAAAAGTGTTATGGAAGAAAGAATACTAAAACAAGGGATAATTAACAAGGTGCATGACTTTAAATGTTTATTTAATATGAAGTCAAATAAAAAGAAGGTTAATACTGAAAAATGTTCAGTAGCCAACTTCCTGGCGTCGTCTACACTGGCCTCTTCTTTGGAAGGGGCATGCTAATTTTGAAAGTGGGAATAGGGAAATCCGTGGGGGATTTAAATATCCCCCGCGGGATTTAAATAAACATGGCCGCCGCTTTTTTTCCGGCTTTGGGAAAAGCTGGAAAAAAGCATCTAGACTGGCCCGATCCTCCGGAATAAAGCCCTATTCCGGAAAATCTCTTATTCCTACTTATTCCCAAAGACGTAAAAAAAGCGGCGGCCATGTTTATTTAAATCCGCGGGGGATATTTAAATCCCCCGCGGATTTCCCTATTCCCACTTTCAAAATTAGCATGCCCCTTCCGAAGAAGGGGCCAGTGTAGACGTAGCCCCTCTGTTTATAGCCCTCTTCTAGACCCTACCCCAGCTGGGCTTCCTCCTTTCAGGGAACTATGTTAATTGGCCTTTCAGACTAACATTTAGAAATTTAGTCAATGTCAACTTTTTTGGGAACCATTAACTTAAAACCCCCAGCTTGATTGCAAACTTCAAAGTTTAGGTAATTAATTACCTCTCATTATAAAGAATAATCAATAATGAATATATTTACAAAAATTGGACTTATTGTCTGACACAGTAATGCTCCCTTTATAAAGTGTGCATGGACTGATGGGTATGTTATAAAAATCTATTCAGGGCAAGGGGATTAAGGAGAGCTTTACAGACAATTCCTGAATGACCAAATTGAAGATGCTGCCTGACCTGGTCCTAAGTGTATTTGCATTTATCAACAAACTCAAGCTGTTCAAGGCACAACTTCAAAGGGAGGAACTGACACATTTTCCCTCGTTGTTAAACGTAGGTCAACAAGCAAAAATTATCTCACAAAACTAAGGCTATGTATAGACTGCAGGTTTCTTTCAGAAGAAGCTTTTCTGAAAGAGATCTTCTGAAAAAAATTCTTCCGAAAGACAGTGTCCACACTGCCAAAGTGCATCGAAAGATAGTATCCTGACTCAATGGACGCTATCTCGCATGTAAGCTGTAATTATTATGGGCGGGATGGCCACCAGGGCACCTGTGCTTTTTCCTCTTTCCTCTTCTTGTGAAAGAACTCCCTCTTCCCCGTCCACACACGCCTTTTTCCAGAAGAGCTCTTTCAGAAAATGGCTTCTACCTCATAGAAAGAGGTTTATTAATGTCAGAACTCCTCTGCCACGTTTTCTCGATTTTATTTCAAAAGAACATGATTGCAGCGTGGACATAATTGAAGTTTTTTCAGAAAAATGGCTGTTTTTCCGAAATAAACTTTGTCATGTAGACATACCCTAAGTGATTGGGCAACAAAATGGCAAATGAAATTTAATGTTGATAAATGTAGGTTCAGAAAAGGGCAAGAAAATGATTAGGGGTTTGGAATGGGTCCCAAATGAAGAGAAATTAAAAAGACTGAAACTTTTCAGCTTTGAAAAGAGGACACTAAGAAGGGATATGATAGAGGTCTATAAAATCATGACTGGTGTGGAAAAAGTGAAAAAGGAAAAATTATTTACTTGTTCCCATAATGTAAGAGATCACCAAATGAAATTAATAGGTAGGAGGTTTAAAACAAACAAAAGGAAGTTTTTCTTCATATAGTGCATGGTCAGCCTGTGGAACTCCTTGCCAGAGGTTTTTGTGAAGAGCAGGACTTTAACAGCGTTCAGGAAAGAACTATATAAATTCATGGAGGTTAGGTCCATCAATGGTTATTAGCCACGATTGGTAGGAATGGTGTCCCCTAGCCTCTGTCAGTGGCTAGGAATGGGTGACAGGAGAGGGGTTACTTGAAGATTCCCTGTTTTGTTCAATCCCTCTGGGGAACCTGGCATTGGCCACTGTTGGAAGACTGGATACTGGGCTAGATGGACCTTTGGCCTGACCCAGTATGGCCTTTTTTATGTTCTTATTAATTAGTAGTGTACATATTTACACATATATATCTTCATTATAATCACACATATTGTGAACCAAACATACAATTAACACAAAATGAATTATTAACCTCTCATGCTTGTGTAAATCAGGAGAAAGTTCAGTGAAGTCAGTACAGTTATACTAGCATAAAAATAAAGTGAGAGCAGAATCAGGGGTTTGGAATATTTACTGAACAGTGTAAATATATGTATTTGAGAGCTATAAGTCTCCCTTATGATTTGATCAACTGTTAATGAAAAAATACATAGATACACAGTTTAAAAGTGTTATTTCTTTACTCAAGATAATTAAAAGATAAAATGTTACAATCTCAGAATGTAAAATTGAAAGCAAAGTCCAGGAAGCAAGTTCCTGTATTTCTGCACTATAATCACTTCTCATGTTGCTAAATTTACTAAATCTTAAGCCTGGAGCCTTTGTGGTTTTTTTCCCCTCTAATTATCAAGCGTGAAAGTAAACTCTACTTATTCAGAAATTCTTAAACTTGAAAGTTTCTTTTAGTCACTTTAATCATATAACAATAGCAAAAGAAAAGGAGCTGAAACATCTGCTACCGGGATTAGCAGAGTTACCGGGACCTAAAAAAGTTTCTTCTGTTATGCTCTCCGTAATCCAGTTACTATAATCAAGTTCCTTCAGACTTCAATGGATATCTAATGTCTTTTAAACTTCTATTATATTTCTAAATAGAACTATAGAAATCAAGTGCAAGTAAAAGAAACCACTTTCATGAACAAACTTAAAAGGCTGATTTACCTAGAGAACAGTACACTGAGATTAAAGTAAGAGGTTCATGCATTCTTGCTGGCTTTATTAAAAGAAAACAGTTTTTCAGTTATGAATAAAAATAAAAAGTGATTTTTGTTGATATGCAACAATTTTGCGTTGAAAAATGATTTTACAGCAAAATAACAAAGTTTAGGTGTGAAAATAAAGACTTTTCACCTGGGGCAAGGTGGAAAAATGTGATTAATTGTAAGATCATTAGGGAAGTATCTAAAACTGATTTGAATATTAATATACACATTTTCTCAAATATCCTGTGGCTTTTTATTAATCAGTAGGGCAGCTCTCTGCCCTGGTTAAGGTTCCAGGTTGCATATACAGGCAGTCCCCGAGTTACGCGGATCCGACTTATGTCGGATCCGCAGTTACGAACGGGGCCGTTCCTCTCCCTGGTCTCCAGCAGACCAGGGAGAGGAAGCAAAGCGGCGGAACACACGGGCAGCGGACGCGTCTGGGCTGTCCGCTGCCCGCATGCTCCGAGGCTTGGCTCTGCTTTGCCCCCCCCCGTCCCCCGTCCCCCTGGTCTGCAGACCAGAGGGAGGGGGGGGGCAAAGCAGAGCAAAGCCGCGGAGCACGCGGGCAGCGGACAGCCCAGACGCGTCCGCTGCCCGCGTGTTCCGCTGCTTTGCTCCCCGTCCCCCTGGTCTGCAGACCAGGGGGACGGGGAGCAAAGCAGAGCAAAGCCACAGAGCCCGAGGGCAGCAGGACAGCCACGGCGTGTCTGGGCTGTTCCGCTGCCCCCGTGCTCCATGGCTTTGCTCCGGACACCTGTGGTACAGCAGCTGGGACGCTGCCAGTTGGTCCCGTAGTGCCGCCCTGGGCGCTACTGGACCAACCGGGCAGCACCCCAGCTGCTCTGCCCCAGGCGTCCCCAAGTCAGCCGCTGCTGAAACTGACCAGTGGCTGACTACAGGAAGCCCCTACCCCGGGCTTCCTGGAATCAGCCGCTGATCAGTTTCAGCAGCAGCTGACTTGGGGATGCCTGGGGTTCTTAAGTTGAATCTGTATGTAAGTCAGAACTGGCGTCCAGATTCAGCCGCTGTTGAAACTGATCAGTTTCAGCAGCGGCTGAATCTGGACGCCAGTTCCGACTTACATACAGATTCAACTTAAGAACAAACCTACAGTCCCTATCTTGTACGTAACCCGGGGACTGCCTGTAATATCAAACATATAATAGTATCTGTTTTCTTTACAATATATTGTCACTTCTTTAATAATTTCTTTGTGAATTTTGGTAAGAGGGGCACCTTTGGCCATAGTTCTCTCTTCACCATGGCACTGCATTACTGAGTTTAGTGGGGGTGCACTGGCACACGTGAGAGAAATGTGCAACGCCACTAATCACTACATTTTTGAAGCACTGTGAAGAGTTTAAGGTTGCGTCCCTCACTAAAGTCAGTATCAGTTGTATGCAACTAAACCCCACACCATACTTTTTTGAAACTTTAAGGATACCAGAAATTCATTTTAAAAAGTTTTCAAAGAAATTGGAATTAAAATATTAATACATTGAAAGAGAGAATCCTTGAATTTTTGACCTTACTAAATTACCATTTAAACAAACAAACATTAATTTAATATGATTGGTTATTTTGAACTAGAAGCACATTTCCAACCGACATCTCAGCATATTTTATAGAAAATAAACCACAAAGAACAAAGAAACCACAGCTAATGCACAGAAGCTTTAACAAGTACTATGACTATTTTTCTAATTTTGTATTAGTCCCTATTTTTACCTTCCATAAAACAATACTCATTAAAGTACAAAAGGTGCACATAAAAATTTGATGAACCATGACTAAAATTACACAGTAAGAGTTTACAAATATGGTTCTCCTGAAGTTAATCACCAGAGTAAATAAGGTACTCTTGTGCTATGGGAGGTGAGTAGAGGAAATGGGCAATGAAGGATAGTGAGAGAAATGTAGCCGTGTTAGTCTGGGGTAGCTGAAGCAAAATACAGGACTATGTAACACTTTAAAGACTAACAAGATGGTTTATTAGATGATGAGCTTTCGTGGGCCAGACCCACTTCCTCAGATTAAAAAAAAAAAAAGAAGGACAATGAAGGCAATGAAGGACTTTTGATATAGCTGTATCTCCACATCAAGGGCACATATAACCTATGGAAAACCAGGGGGTATGTCTACACAGCAAAGTTATTTCAAAATAACAGCCCTTATTTCGAAATAACTTTCCTAGCGTCTACACAGCTAAATCTCATTCCACGAGGAATAATGCCAAATTCGAAATAGCTATTTCGAAATAAGTGCTGTGTAGACACTTATTTTGAAATAGGGGGCCTCCAGCCTTCCCAGGGTGCCCTGATGGCCACTCTAGCCTCAACCAAGAACACTCCTCTCCTTCTCACCCTCCCCAGAGCCCTTAAAGGGGTAGACACTGGCCACAGTGCCTGTGCCAGCTCCAAGCCTGCCAGCCCAGAGCCAGCAGTCACTGCCCTTGACCCAGTGGCCCCAAAACATGAGCTAGCAAGCCACTGGCAGCCAGCCCTCCACCACTCCCCAGGAGCAGTCTGCCAGCTCCCAGGAGCCTGCCAGGGCCCAGAGAAGGTGGGCGCCTTCCTGGTCCAGGGTGGAGATCATGGACCTTATTCAGGTTTGGGGGGGACGCTCCCAATGTCCATGATCGCCGCACTAGATGGAGGAACGTGTCTGTCTAGGGCAGGATAGCTGCCAGCCTGTCCACCAAAGGCCACGTGCGAACTCAGGAGCAGGTTCGCATGAAAATCAAGTTGGTCCAGTGACCCCCAACCCTGAGCTTCCCCTCCCACTTCTTCCCCTTTCTTTCCCCTTCCAGCTCTCTCCTCCCAGCTGCTCTTCTCCCCTCTCCCGCCTCCCTTCTCCAGTCTCACCAGAGTTTCATTCCCTCCCCCCCCAGTTTTGTAAATAAAGAGAGTTTGTGTTCATGAAAATACATGTATTTTATTTGACATCCGGAAGGGGGGTTAGGGAGGGGTAAGTGGAAGGACGTGAGGGAGGAATGAAGCACAAGCCTCCAGTGGAGCAGACCAGGGAGGCTCTTAGTGCTCCTCAGGGTGGAAGCTCTTCTGCAGGGCCCCCTGGATACTGACAGCCTCCCGATGGATCTCCCGGATGGCAGCCTGCAGAAAGTGCAGCCAGGCTCACAGCAACACGTCCAAGAAAAGCACCAGAGTGCCCAGGGTGCCCAGAAGTAGGCAGCAGAGCCGGGCAGCAGCAGGTGGCAAAGGGTAGCCAGCAGGCTCTGAGTAGGCATGGTGCCAGCGCTGTGCAGTGGGTAGTGGCGTCTCCCACGGCCCTTTAAAATCGGTGGGGCGGGGCGGGGCTGGGCATTGCTGGGGGGGCGGCTGCTTACCTGGAAATGCCGCCTTTGGAAATGTGCCTCCCCAAGCACATGCTTGATTTGCTGTTGCCTAGAGCTGGCCCTGAGTGGAGCCATAGCTGCAACCCTTTTCATACTCTCTAGCTAGAAGAATGAAATAGGCACAATGGAGAGCATACATTATATACTGAAAAAGTACTCACCAGTAAATATCCATTTGCCTGACAGGGGCACTCTGCAACCCACATATATCTATGAACTACCAGTGGTCTATTGACCTCTATGACCTTGTTCCACAGCTTGATTCTGACACTTAATGTTATGATAAAGCCCTTGTTTGAGACAGACAGACAGTCCTTGTAATCAGTTTGTGTACATTTTTGGACCTTAATTTTTTTTGTAAATTTAATAAAAAAGAAACCAACAATCCACAACCCTCCAAATGTTTCCAAGATGAGAAGTTGCTTGTTAAGATGCACTTTGAGTAGATTTTTTATAGACAAGTTAGAATTCCTTGAAAATATGTTTGTATAATGGAAATATAAGTGGTGATAGAATTTTAAAGCGAATGAATGCCCTCAGTAGGGACTTAAAATATTTTATCGCACATCTACACAGCAGGGCTAAAGCTGTGAAATAAGCTATACAACTTGAGCTATAGCAATTGTGTACCTTAAGTCGAAATAGCTTATTTTGGCTTTTGGCACTGTCTACACAGCAGGAAGTCCAAGTAAGAGCATTCTTTCTCTGACTTCCCTTACTCCTCATAAAATGAGGGTTACGGGAGTCAGAGTAAGAAGTCATTCAGCTTGACATTATTTCAATATTTGGTTGAAATAGCTGCTTGTTGTGTAGACACAGAATATGTTATTTAGGGATAATGCCAGTTATTCCAAAATAATGCTGCTGTGTAGACATAACCTCACAGTGCTTCCATGGTCTTGCCTTCAGAACTGCTTCTATCCTTGGAAACTCTTCTTTTTAGTTTTCTTCAATTTTAATTTGCACCTTATTTGGGGCTTTGGTTGATATCAGTCTTTTACCACCTCAGCAGTTGTACAGTTTTAGGAGTGTGCAATCTACCTAGGAGAGAGCAGATCGATGCACATTCATTTTGGGGTGACAGAGAATTTAGCAGAAAATTATTTTAACTCCTAAGGTTATCTTCCCAAAGACAGTGTCTAAGGATTAAATTCTGTTGGACAGAGCACATCTGTACAGCAGCTTGGGTACTGACAGTTTGATCACTCAATGACAAATGCAAACAAACATCCTCTGTAAAAAGTCTAAAGACATTTTGTCAAAGATAGCAGCGCTGAAGATTTCGCTTTTGAAAGCTCAGTACTATGAGAAACAGCATCTTTATCCCTCTGTGGTAGCTGCATTTAACTGGGGCACTGAGCCTAATTGATCCCAGAATTAACTCATTGTGAGTCTGAGCAGATGGTGCTTCAGAGGACACTTGTCTGTGACACTTAATAATGTCAACGATCAGGGTGAACCCAAATCTTGCTGTTTTAAGAGCACAGTATAAGACTTATTTCTCTGAACAAGACTTCTCCCTAAAACTAGTGAAATATGCATTTTCTTGTCAAGCTGGTACTTAGGAATAAGCCACCTAGATATAATATGAACCTATCTTTTATCGCTTTTGCAGAGGATGGGATCTCTGTTACTTTTTCACGAGGAAACTGATATAGTAATGTACTACTAAGGCAGATACCTCCCCTGAGTGCAGGAGTTTGCATTTGTATCTCTGTGCCAGCAGACATGTAAAATCACACATAAGCAGACAGTAATCTAAGGAAGCTCATTTGTATTGTTGGTTTCAGCTAATAGTTGACATATATTATGCCTCGTACATGCCAACTTCTGATTTGAGAATATTAATAATTATCTGGTATTAATTGGGTGAAACTCTGACTTGTACAGCAATCTCTAAGCACAGAAGCATTTGGTGTCTTCTGTAGGACACCGATTTTCTGGACAGGCAACTGCTTCCTCTTGTTACTCATACCAACTCTGATTCAACTTTCTGGTGCTCAGTATACATGCTTTTAAAATCAGACTTGAGGCCTTACAGTTCAGTTCCTTCCTCTCTTAAGCATTTAACTTCTGCCTACTTGAGTAGGAGTTACACACACTCATAAAAGAACAGATCCTTTATGCTGTGCATTCCTATAACTCCAGTTAGCAGGGCCAAAATAACAACTTCTCATCTCATTAGTTTTAATCTTCGAGAGTCACCATCAAATAAAAATCACACTTCTGCCTGATTTTTTTTACCTACTATCACTGTAAGTAAAACCTAAGATAATTATAACTTTTCTCTATTTTAATTTGCTACATGTATGCATTTTGCAGTGCCTTGTATCTAGCCAGTTTCATTGTTTCTCCTGATAGACATTTGCAGTGTTGTAGCCATATTGGTCCCAGAATATGTGAGAATCAAAATGGATGAGGTATTATCTTTTATTGGACCAACTTCTGGCAATGAAAGGTACAAGCTTGCAAGCTACAAAAAGCTCTTCATGTGGGAAGAAAGAAACAGACCTGTTTGAGGAGGTCACTTGAAATTAAGTGAGTAATTGGGGATTAGATTAGTATGTGAACAATATTATATTCAGTCTATTTGCTGTGTTGTTTACATTGGGGGGGGCGGAAGGAAGAAAAAGAAAAACATTAAAAGTGTCAAACCACATAAAATGTCAGGAGGACTTATGTTTAATTTTTAATTAGCTATTTTTAAAGAAAACGGATTCCTTTATCTTTTGAATGTAGTGCTTTGTAAGGAAATAAAGAGCTGGGTGCCACAATACATTATTTTTTCTGCTTTTTATATTTGATATAGCTAGGGGTATTGCAAGTAGTGATTATACTGCTTTGAAACAGAAACACTTGGAGGAACTAGCTTGTATCACCTACACTAATTCTAAAACAGGTATTCAGCATATACAGGCAGTCCCCGACTTACACGGATCTGACTTACGTCGGATCCGCACTTACGAACGGGGCTTTTCTCGCCCCGGAGCTCGCGGGCGGCGGGACCGCCCAGAGTGCAGCGGTCCCGCCACCGCGTCCTCCGTGGCGAGAAAAGCTGCTCCGGGTCTCTCTGGTGTGCTGGGGGGGACTCCCCAGCACAGCAGTGAGACCCGAGCAAAGCCGCACAGGCGGCGGGACCCCGCTGCCCGTGTGGCTTTGCTCCTTTGCCCCGGAGCAAAGCTGCACAGGCGGCGGGGTCCCCCGCCTCTGCGGCTTTGCTCCGGGGCAAAGGAGCAAAGCCGCACGGGCAGCGGGGTCCCGCCGCCTGTGCGGCTTTGCTCGGGTCTCCCTGATGTGCTGGGGGGGACTCCCCCGCAGCACAGCAGGGAGACAGGAGCAAAGCCGCAGAGGCGGCGGGACCTCTGCGCCTCCGCGGCTTTGCTCGGGTCTCCCTGGTCTGCTGGGGGGAGAGGGGGTGCAGCTAGTGCACTCCCCGCCCAGCAGAACAGGCTTTTGTTGCGCGACGCCTGGGGTAGAGCAGCTGGGGTGCTGCCGGGTTGGTCCTGCAGGGACCTACCCGGCAGTGCCTCAGCTGTTCTGTCCCAGGAGTCCAGATTCAGCCGCTGTTGAAACTGATCAGCGGCTGATTCCAGGAAGCCGGGGGCAGAGCAACTCTGCCTAGGGCTTCCTGTAGTCAGCTGCTGATCAGTTTCAGCAGCAGCTGAATCTGGAGCCAGTTCCGACTTACATACAAATTCAACTTAAGAACAAACCTATAGTCCCTATCTTGTATGTAACCCGGGGACTGCCTGTACCTCAACAATTAAATGAGGAACAAAAAGGCCTCCTTCACATTTTTTTGTCTCTCTTCCCTGAGGCTTGTACAGGTGACCCCCCAGCTTACGACTGCCTGACTTATGACCCCCCCTGCATTTATGACCACCCTGCTCTAGCCCAGCCTCTGAAGTCCACCTGCACAGCGAGCCACAGGGTCAGCCAGCCACCTGCAGCCTGAGCTGTTTCTGGGCGCAGCTTGTGCCACTGGCTCCGGGACATGCCAGGAGCCGCCTTCCCCTGGCACAGCCCCTGACTGGCTCTGGAAGCAGCTTGTGCCACGCCACCTCCACCCGGCATAGCCCCCGGCCAGCTCTGGGTCCAGCGCGCTGAGGGCTACGAGGCAAAGCGGGCCAGGAATGGAACCCCCATTTATATAATTGCGCCTATGGAAAATAAGGGTTTGACTTATGATAGCTCGACTTACGACGGTTCTCCAGGAACCAAGAAGGTCATAAGTGCGGAGGTCACCTCTATTTCATTGCTGGAATCTGCCACATTTGAATGCACTGTTTGTAATTGTGAAATGAATGCTGGAATTTCACATATCATAGACACATGTTTGGTTGGGAAATTTAAAAAAGGACATTTTTTAAAGAACTGTAGTTTAAAAAGTAACTTAAAACCTGTGAAAATACATGTTGTGACCATTTATTACTTCCCTCTTTTGATATCACTATTAAGCATTAATGTATGGTTTGTTGTTCCTAAGGACCAGTATCTAGCATTGTACACTCAATAAAAAAGCAAAAGAGCAATTTTTAACTTATGAAACCAAATAAACATTTTGGTGCTTTCTAGGAAAAGTGATAAAACCAAGTGGAGTGAAAACTTGTTCATTATTAATTTATCTATACCTGTGTATCAGAACCAGTGTGTTCAATAAGATAAGCCTTTTCCGGCTCAGCCTTTGGCTTGTATGTGATAGTGACCAGCTCTGGAAGTGATCTGAAATCTGTATAGATTAATAGCAAATGCACATACATGCAAGGTCATTTTCACAATACATTTTGGGGCTGACTTTTTTTTTAATGTAGTCCAGTATTTCAGCTTCTCAATAATGATCAAATAGGAAACCCTGCTCAGCTTCTACTTCTGATTGTTAGCAATCATTGTCCAGTTTTACATAATATGTTGGACAACTGCAAACATGAATAAAGTAAATATTTTTGTCTTTTGTCTTGGAAATAATGCAATACTTTCCCCTCCACTCTTGTCTTTATGGTTAATGTTTTCATAGTCAGAGTCACTCCAACTTAATATTTTTCTCCTAATAGCTTGCTCCAAGAGAAGGAAAGGAAGGAGAGAATTTCCCTGGTTGCAGATAGATTTAAATGTTTGAAATTTCATCAGTTGGCTGGGTTTTCAGAGGTTTTAATGTATTTATCCAAAAGAAAGTATTGCTTGTGAAAGGTGCTGGACTGACAGCTCTAGAAATGCAGCCTTTTTATATAATAGTTTCTACCCACACAGATATCAACACTGTAAGTGGCACAGTACAGTCTTGTCACATTGCCGTTAAATTCATTCTTCAGTTTCCTTGGTGTTTTAGTCACTGGCCTGTCTACTGAGATTGCCAACAAATAGGTAATTGTTAAGTGGCACAGCTATCCCCTAGAGACAGGGATTACTGTTCTGTTCATACCCTCTGGGGCAGCTGCCATTGGCCACTGTTGGAAGACAGGATACTGGGCTAGATGGACCTTTGATCTGATCCAGTATGGCCATTCTTATGTGAACAGATACCCAGTTTGGGTTCTCTGCTTTCTGGACAGTCTACCTTGAAGTTGGTATTCATAGTGGTGAGCCACCCCAGACATCATGACACCCAAAAACAGCTGGCCTGCCATTGCAGGAATGAAATGTTGCTTTTTTTCCACCTATTCATCCTAGCATCTACAATTTGAGTTAAGGTGTGAGAGGAGTGCCAATTCAATTTATTGTGGCTCCTGTCCATTTGACCACAAGTTGCATCATTGCAATTTTGTACTGCTGTGATAGATCTTATGCAAGTTGCAGCAGTGGAATGCATAGTAGCATGAAGCTCACCATGTTCATGCACAGTACTTTCTGCAATTGTTGCAGACTATGTAGAGTGTTGCATATATCTCACAATTTGCAGCACAGCTTCCAAAGACAGAGGCAGATTGTATATGTTATATAATGCATATTTTTATTTCACTGACAGGCTTAATTGTACCACTGCAGGTGCACGACTTTCATTTCCTGTTCACGGTAAACTGGTCCTGCAACAATGTGAGGTGATATAATAGTGCTTAAACTTGCTCATTTTATAAGTATTACAAGCATGCCAGGATGTTGCAACAGCTATATGTTAGATCTAGTGCGCACAAGCCAGCAGAAGCATTGACTACGCACACCCTAAAACAGGTGAAAAGCATACTTCTGCCTATGCTTACCACCTGGCAGCCTCTGCACAGAATTGTTTGGGAGTCTGTGACACTCCTTCCAGTACTCTGCGAATCAGTCTCTTTTCTCTTAAATGCCTTGGCCCAACTTGCTATCCAGCCCACAAATGACTTTCTAAAACAAATGTGGATATCCATTGCCTTAGTGTATTTCCATCAATCTCCTGTCTTCCAACAGTAGCCAATGCCAGATGCCCCAGAGGGAGCGAACAGAACAAGTTGTCATCAAGTAATCCACCCCCAGTTGCCCATTCCTAGCTTCTGACAAACAGAAGCTAGGACACCATTCTTGCCCATCCTAGCTAATAGCCATTGTTGCACCTATCTTCCATTCATTTATTTAGTTCTTTTTAAAACCTTGTTAAAGTCCTGGCCTTCACAACATCCTCTCGCAAGGAGTTCCAGAAGTTGACTATGCATTATGTGAAGTACTTCCTTTTGTTTGTTTTAACCTGCAAGCTTATTAATTTCACTTGGTGACTCCCCCTCTGCCCCCAGATCCTGTGTTATGGGAAGGAGTAAATCACTTTATTGTTCATTTTTTCTACACCTGCCATGATTATATAGGCCTCTATAAACAGAGAGTAGTTATTAATGGTTCACAATCCTGCTGGAAGGGTATAACAAGCGGGGTTCCACAGGGATCTGTTTTGGGACGAGTTGCGTTCAATATCTTCATCAATTATTTAGATGGTGGCATAGAGAGTGCCATTATTAAGTTTGCAGATGATACTGCTAGGAGGGGTTGCAAGTGCTTTGGAGGATAGGGTCAAAATTCAAAATGATCTGGACAAACGAGAGAAATGGTCTGAGGTAAACAGGATGAAGTTTAATAAGGACAAATGCAAAGTACTCCACTTAGGAAGGAACAATCAGTTTCGCACATACAGAATGGGAGGTGATTGTCTAGGAAGGAGTACTGCTGAAAGAGATCTAGGGGTCATAGTGGATGACAAGTTAAACATGAGTCAACTATGTGACACTTGCAAAAAAAAGCAAACATGATTCTGGGATGCATTAACAGAGTGTTGTGAGCAAGACACAAGACGTCATTCTTCCACGCTACTCTGCGCTGATTAGTCCTCAGTTGTAGTATTGTGTCTAGTTCTGGGTACCACATTTCAAGAAAGATGTGGAGACATTGGAAAAGGTCCAGAGAAGAGCAACAGAAATTATTAAAGATCTAGGGTATGTCTACACTACCCCGCTAGTTCGAACTAGCGGGGTAATGTATGCATACCGAACTTGCTAATGAAGCCCGGGATTTGAATTTCCCGGGCTTCATTAGCATAAAGCCGGCTCCGCCATTTTTAAAAGCCGGCTAGTGCGAACCCCGTGCCGCGCGGCTACACGCGGCACGGGCTAGATAGTTCGAACTACGTAGCCATTCCGAACTATCTGTACGTGGAACGAGGCGTACAGATAGTTCGGAATGGCTACGTAGTTCGAACTATCTAGCCCGTGCCGCGTGTAGCCGCGTGGCACGGGGTTCGCACTAGCCGGCTTTTAAAAATGGCGGAGCCGGCTTTATGCTAATGAAGCCCGGGAAATTCAAATCCCGGGCTTCATTAGCAAGTTCGG
The DNA here is from genome assembly GCF_049634645.1 of Pelodiscus sinensis. Taxonomy (NCBI): domain Eukaryota; kingdom Metazoa; phylum Chordata; order Testudines; family Trionychidae; genus Pelodiscus; species Pelodiscus sinensis. The sequence continues at coordinate 209,070,609 of NC_134711.1, forward strand.
TATGCCTACATTACCCCGCTAGTTCGAACTAGCGGGGTAGTGTAGACATACCCCTAGAGAACATGAGCTATGAGGAAAGACTGAAAGAACTGGGCTTGTTTAATTTGGAAAGGAGAAGATTGAGAGGGGACACGATAGCAGTTTTCAAATCTCTAAAAGGGTGTTACAAGGAGGAGAGAGAAAAATTGTTCTCCTTGGCTTCTGAGGATAGGACAAGAAACAATGGGTTTAAACTGCAGCAAGGGAGGTTTAGGTTGGACTTTAGGAAAAATTTCCTAACTGTCAGGGTGGTTAAACACTGGAATAAATTGCCTAGGGGGTTATAGAATCTCCACCACAGCAGATATTTAAGAGCAGGTTAGATAGACACCTATCAGGGATGATTAGATGGTGCTTGGTCCTGCTGTGAGGGCAGGGGACTGGACCCGATGACCTCTTGAGGTCTCTTCCAGTTCTAGGGTTCTCTGATTCTATCATATTTCTGCCCCCCCCCATTACTCATCTCTTTTCTAATCTGAAAAGTTCAATTTTATTAATCTATCCTCATATTTCAGCTGTTCCATACCCCTAATTTTTGTTTGCCCTTTTCTGAACTTTTCCCAATGCCAAGATACCTTTTTTGAGACAAGACAATCACATCTGCCCACAGTATTCAAGATGTGAGTATACTATGAATTTATATAAAGGCAATAAGATATTCTCTGTCTTATTCTCTAGCCCTTTCTTAATTATTCCTAACATTCCATTTGCTTTTTTGATTGTTGTTGTACATTGAGTGGGTGTTTTCACAGAACTATCCACAGTGATGACAAGATCTCTCTCTTGAGTGGTAACAGCCAATTTAATCTGAATCATTTTATATATGTAGTTGGGATTATGTATGCATTACTTTGCATTTATCAACATTAAAATACATTGGCCATTTTATTGCCCTGTTACCTAGTTTTGTGAGATCCTTTTGAAGCTCTTCACATTATGCTTTGGATTTAACTGTCTTGAATAATAAACTTAATTTGCAACAATTTAGAGAGATTTAGGTTAGATATTAGAAAAAATGTTTAATTATAAGGCTAGCTAAGCAATGGAACAGATTACCAAGGGGATTATGGAATCCTTATCATTAAAGGTTTTTAAGAATTGTCTAGGGAAACATGTCAGGTATTCTTAGTCCTGACTTAGCATGTGGTAGCTGGACTAGATGATCCATCAAGATCCTTTACAATCTTACATTTCTATGACATGTCAGAATATCATCTATTAACATCTCATTTTGGAGGATGGATTTTTCAGCACCTTTTAAAATTACCAGGTCCTCTTTATACAAAATCACACCTTACATACCTCTTAACCTCCCTGCATATCAAAGATTACATTCGCCCTACCCCTTAAACTAATTTCTGAGCTACACAAATACTATAATACCATAATTTATGGAAACATAGATTTAATAAACTGACCTTGTTTCCTTGTGACTGTAGACTTTTTTCATTTTTTAAAATATTAATATGAACCTGAGCCATTTATTTCATTATGATGATATGATTTATATGTGTGAGTCTAGTTTGGATAGTTTGGTATAGTCAAAACATCTGGCGATTCAACTAAATAATATTTATGGATCAGATTTTCCAACATAATTTTCTTCCCTTACAACAACAACAAAACTAAGGCTTACAGAAGAGACTGCCTTTATTTAGAAATGTTTATTAACATTAATGTTCATGTTTTATAAGATACATATAAGCTAACTCATTCTAAAATTGGTGCTTTTGAACAACTAAGATATTTGTATGTTCATTACTTTGGCTGACAGTAAAGCACACATACATACAATAAATTGCATTGTATCCTCTCTGGTTTATTTGTAAGGATATTTCAATGTTCTAAATTCAACATTTTCAGTTACCCCTGCCTAATTTTTAATTGGGTCATCCAGGCTTTATTGGCTCTAGAGTGTTTTATTACTGCCTCGAGCAAACTGACCTGCCAGTTTAAGTACTAAAGTAGTCATGTGAATTCTAGGATATTAAACAGACACTAGGTGGGTGAGGTAATATATCTTTTGTTGCTCCAACTTCCCTTGGTGAGACAGAGGAGTGAGCTTACAAAGAGCATTGTCCAGACCCAAAAAAGAGCTCTGTATAAGCTGGAAAGCTTGTCTCTCTCACCAACAGGAGTTGATCCGTCCAGTGAAAGATAGGGTTCCTCACCCATCTTGTCCCAACAATAGAAGGCACTTCTGGTGCAGTGTTTCCTGTCAGTTGAGTGCTTGATTGGCCACCCAAAGACATTCAAATCCCACCCAGCTGATTAGCAGAGTGCCCACAGCAGGCAGCATGTATTTATTTTGGTGGTGCACAGGCACACACGCCTCAGTGCACATAATAATATTTATTCTTCACACAAATGGAAACAATTAGAGTGAACACTGTTGGAGGGGGGAGATTGGAAAGGGGGTATACAGACAGACTCTGTTCTTGCTGCGCTGCTGTCAGTGCTGTTTCCTGGCAGCATCTTGCCACTTAAGACCCACCAATGATTTAGGAGACCCCTGATCAAATGCTCTCTGAAATAAGCAGGCTTCTGCCTTGATCTGCCCCCCAGACAATTTGGCCCTAAAGCATTAGCACGATGATGAAGTGTTCCGGTGGGTGTTAGCAGGGGCGGATGAGGGTTTTGCGGGGCCCAGGGCAGCACAATTTTGCGGGGCCCCCCCCTTTGACATGGCGCATGCATGGGGCCTCTTGAAGTGCAGGGCCTGGGACAACTGCCCTGCTTGCCCTGCCCTATATCCACTGGGTGTTAGGGAGATCAAGGGCGCAGTCTCCTTTGGGGGGGCGTTGTAGCCCAGGGATTTCCCTACACCCCCTATGGGGGGTGTATCCCCCCGAATTTCCCCAACACCCCCCCAGTTTTGTGAACTATGGTGCTATACAGCCCACCTTCACCCTCACGGTCTCACCCCTCATGGGCCCTGACACCCCCCCCCTATAAATTCGAACATCCCCCCATTTCAATTCCTAGGGAGGCTACTGAGCCCCGCTGGGAAAGCCACCCACTCCCTTTCCGTGTCGTGGCTCTGCCCCTCACGCCGCTGCCCCCGGCCCTCAGCTGGGCGCTCCGGAGCTTTGGCAGCCGCTGGCCGCCCAAGAGTTGTGCTTCCTCAGCAGCCTTCCCAGCCAGCTAGGTGGGGAGTAGCCGTGCGAGAGGCGGGCTCGCTGCCCTGGGGCCAGACACAGGGCAGGGCGGCAGGGGCGCGCCCGGGCGGGGGTGCGGGGCCGAAGGGCAGCGCCGGGAGGGAACCCGCACGCGGCCACCGCAGCAGCATCTGGCGCCCGCCTCGCAGCGCTTCCTCCTCCCACAGGCGGCGGCTGCTCCAGCTGGCGGGACTGGCCGCGCCGCGCTCTGCCCCCTGGCTCAGAAGCGGCCCGGGCGGCAGAGCAGCAGCTGCAGCGGCGGGCGGAGCAGGGCGCCGCTGGGGCCAGGTGAGCGCCTGACTCGCGGGGTAGGAGGAGAGGCAGAGAAGGCGCTGGGCTGGGGGGTTGCCCGAAGGTGGGAATCTCCCTCCCGCCGGCAGCTGGACTCAGGTGACTGAATGGGGCTGGGGGGAAGCGACAAGGGACCTGCCCCCTCACATCCCCCTGCCTTCCAGGAGCGTCTGCCCTGTCCCGTGCTAGGGCGGGAGGGGAAAGCGGGGCCCGCTGGGTGGGGAGCGGAGAAGTACCTGGGGGAAAGTGGCCTGCTCAGGCTGGTGTTTGCAAGGGGAAGGGGCTGGACGGGCTGCAGGGCATCGCGTTTAGCAGCTCGGCTTTCCCCGAGGTGAATGGGGCGATCTGCATCCTTTCCAGCAGGCTGGATGTTCTGTACACCTCTTCACCTGACCGCGGAGGGAGCCTAATTATAATCATTACGGCCAAAGGCAGAGCTGCCTCTTCAGTTTTCCCCCTCGCTCCTTGCTTGGGGAAATGTGGCTTTTGCCAGGCTAAAGGACCCAGTCACGTTTCGTTTAGCCACTGCTCTGGGGTTGTGGTTTTGATATCAGGAATCAAGTTTAATTAGGCTTGAACATAAATATTGGCTTGAATTGGGGTGGTTCTCCATGTCATTGTGTATGGAGAGGCACTGCTACAAGGGGCATTTTCTGATTTTCCAGAGTGAAAAAATGATGAACTTTTCTGAAGGAGCCAATGTATTACTCAATAACACAATTGTTCTCAACCAGGGGTCTGGGACAAGCAAGTGTTAGGGGGGTGTCAAGCAGGGCTAGATTAGACTCATTGGGGTTCTGGGCACAAAGGTGTAGCTACAGGGCATGGTGTGATAGCCAAGAACTCTGAGCATCACCACCTTGGGCTGAAGCTGAAGACTGAGCAAATTAGCTTTGTGGGGGTACGCTGCTTGCAACCCCCTTACACCGGCCCAGACTTTTATATTTAGAAAATCAATTTTTGTGGCACAAGTGGGTGATGGAGTTTTTATAGCATGTTCAGCAGAGGGGGTGGGGGAAGACTCAGAAAGGAAAAGGTTGAGGACCCCTTCAGTAGTGAATACCCTATTTCTGTAAAGTGTCGACTGACAGGTTTTTAATGTTTGGATAGCAAACCATTGAGCACCTGCATCCTGACCATGTTTCTGTATTAACTACAGTAGGCCAATTTTGCTCAGTTACACCTGTATTTGCCCATTGTTTTTATGTGGATGAATTGGTGTTAGTGAGTGCTGAATTTAGGCCACTGTTTTTAACTGCTTATCTTTTAATGTTATACTCTGAAACAAAAATGGTGAAACAGATGCATCTTAAACAAGGTATTTTGAAAATCAATCTGTGTATGGTAAACCATTTGAAACTGTGTATATTGTAGCCTATCCTCTTATATTGCTTTTCAGGAGGAAAAATGTGCATGAAAATTACTAAAAACTGCATTTTACTGTCTTTAGAGAGAAAAGGTGGGTGTGGTACAAGTTTTCAAACTTACTTCGGTCTTGACAAAGAGCGTTTCAAAAGTTTGTCTCTTTAACTGGCAGAAGTTTGTTCAATAAAAAATATTACCTCACCCACCTTGTCCCTCTAATATCCTGAGAAGAACACAGCAGCATCACTACTGCATATCCCTAACTGTCATTTTGTTACACTGAATTCAACAAAAAAGTGTATCTCTTTCATTAATTAGAGTTATTATTTATAAGTGTCTTTTATATACAATATTTGTCTTTAACCTTTTATATTGTGCAATTTTACATTAGTTGTTTAGTTACTGCCTGCTGTATGTGTGAGGATATTATGATTTGTTCAACGAATATTAAGCATAACAATTGTAAATTATTTCTTAGCTTTCTATATGTCATCTTGTGTAATGTTACACAAGTGGCACATGTGCTTAGCTTTCCTTGACTGTTTTATACCCTAAAATTATGGTCCAAATCCTTTTTGTCTTCCTTTTGCCTTTAATGTCATCACTAGTAAGGTATGTAGGGTTTGGTCCTATGCAAAATAACACCGGTGGTGTTTCTGTTTGTTTATTTTAAAAAATTGTTCATTAAAGAGTTGGAAACAGTAATTGAATTAAACCAAAGAACAGAAACAGCCAACTTTGCCATGTTGTCATTGAGGGTATGTCTACACTACCCCGCTAGTTCGAACTAGCGGGGTAATGTAGGCATACCGCAATAGACTCATAGACTCATAGACTTTAAGGTCAGAAGGGACCATTATGATCATCTAGTCTGACCCCCTGCACAGTGCAGGCCACAGAATCTCGCCCACCCCTCTTAGAATAATCCTCTCACCTATGTCTCAGATATTGAAGCCTTCAAATACTTTGAAGGCCCCAACATGCAGAGAGTCCTTCAGCTGTGATCTGTGCCCAATGCTACAGAGGAAGGCGAAAAACCTCCAGGGCCTCTGCCAATCTACCCTGGAGGAAAATTCCTTCCTGACCCCAAATATGGCGATCAGCTAAACCCTGAGCATGTGGGCAAGACTCACCAGCCAGACACCCAGAAAGTTCCCTATAATGAATGGTCAATTAGTTACCAAGATCATGTTATTTCATCCAACCATCCCCTTATCATAGAATCATAGAACTGGAAGAGACCTCAGAAGGTCGTCAAGTCCAGCCCTCCGCTCTAGGCAGGACCAATCCCATCTAAATCAACCCGGCCAGGGTTTTGTCAAGCCGAGACTTAAACACCTCTAGGGATGGAGACTCCACTACTTCCCTAGGTAACCCATTCCAATGCTTCACTACCCTCCTAGTAAAATAGTTTTTCCTAATATCCAATCTGGACCTCTCCCACCACAACTTGAGACCATTGCTCCTTGTTCTGCCATCTGTCACTACTGAGAACAGCCTCTCTCCATCCTCTTTGGAACCTCCCTTCAGGAAGTTGAAGGCTGCTATCAAGTCCCCCCTTACTCTTCGCTTCTGCAGACTAAACAGACCCAAGTCCCTCAGCCTCTCCTCGTAGGTATTTAAATTTCCCGGGCTTCATTTGCATAAGCGGGGCGCCACCATTTTTAAATCCCCGCTCGTTCGAACCCCGTGCCGCGCGGCTACACGCGGCACGAACTAGGTAGTTCGAACTAGGCTTCCTAGTTCGAACTACCGTTACTCCTCGCGGCACGGGGTTCGAACGAGCGGGGATTTAAAAATGGTGGCGCCCCGCTTATGCAAATGAAGCCCGGGAAATTCAAATCCCGGGCTTCATTTGCAATTGCGGTATGCCTACATTACCCTCCTATTTCAAAATAGGAGGGTAGTGTAGACATACCCTAAAATACTGTACACAGGAACAGCACACATATTGTAATTTGTGGCTGAAAATAGTTTAAAGAGTGAAACATTTGAAAGATGACATACTATAAATAATGTATAAATCAAGTTTGCTTAGGTGTGAATTGGAGCCAATAAAATCTTTTCACATAGGTGAAGTGGCACTTAGAATCTAATATTAGTATTTTAACTGGATCTCCATAGGCCAGATGGAACTTGTGAGCAAATTTTTCCTCCTTAGTATCTTCCAAATTGAATTTCAGGATTTAGTATTTAATACCTCAATATATGCGGCTCTGGTCGGGTGAGTGGAATGAAGAAGGGACTTGATTTCCGCTATTAAATTAATGGGTTTCATATGACATCTGTATATGAGGGGAGGTTGTATGCAGAGCTCCCCTTGAATGCAGTAGTAATTTTGCCTGACAAAGAATAGAATGGCACAAGAGGAAACGAGAAAATATAGGAAGAAGAGTTATTTTTAAGTTCTGATAGTTTCAGCTCTTAGTATGAGACATGAGTAGCAGCCTCAACAATTATGTTGCTTTTAATATTAAACACTATATTTGAGTTATCAATGTTGTATTTTCAGCTAACAGCTAGACCAGAATGTGTTTGAAGGGCAAAATCTTAATCAATAACTCAAAAATATCGTTTATTTTGTAAAATGAATGTTGCGTACACATCAAGAGATTGATTTTTAATAAAATATACAATAAAGTCTTAGATGAACTTATTGAGCTATGTCAATTGCCTGTCTTATTTCAAAATAGCTTATTTCGAAGTTGGGAGCATCTACACAGCACTTATTTTGTAATAGAGCACTCTTCCTCCAACCTCTTTTACTCTTCATACAATGAGGGTTACAGGAGTTGGAGTAAGAAGTCCTCCAGCTTGACAGTTTTTTGACATTATTTCGAAATTACTGCCTTCTGTGTAGATGCGGACTGAGTTACTTTGAAATATCGTTGCTGTGTAAACGTACCCTTAGAGATAAGGTGAATGCAGGGGTGGCCTAGCCATATAGACGAACCAGGTGGTTGCCTAGGACACCAAATTAAATGGGGCGCCAAATTGTGGCGCAATATCATTGAGGGGTTTGGAGGTGGGGGCGCCGATTGCATAGGGTGCCTAGGGTGGCAGTTGCTGGCAGCTAGTCTAGGGCCGCCCCTGTGTGAATGAAGTAATATCTTTTATTGGACTAACTTCTGTTTGTGAACAAGACAAGCTACAACAATTTGAAGTACATTCTGGGTGCACAAGGAATATAGGATTAAACCCTTTTCGTAAAAATCAAGGGACAAATCTTGTCTGCGTTCATGAGTAGTATCATTCATGTCAGTGGCTGATCAGAATTTGTCTCCAAATGTAAAGTGAGGACCAGTTCTGAAATTCTGCAGGACTTCAATGTGAGTGTGCATCAGGACTAAGGGATCAGGACCATGTTTTTCAGTCACTGTATGAAAATGTGTTGGCATTTAAAATGTTGAGAGATATTAGACTTTTCATGTGTTAGTTTTAGTCCCCCACTTCAGACTTTTCCACACATCTTAATGGGTATGTCAGCAGTAACTACACAGACAGCTCAGATATCTGGTACAAGAGCAACGTTGTGGCTATTGTTGTTCATTCTTTGTTCTAAGAGGTACACAAGAGGTACACAAGTCTAAGAGACTCACAATGGTAAATTTACGTTATTAAAGTGGTGGTGATCTTTTCTGTTCTGATGGCCCTCCTGTGTTTTCGGAGATAACTACTCAGTTGCAGCCTATTGACTATTACAGAAATAATCCTATCATCACAATAGTTAGGATAATTTTAACAACTTATAAAATATAAGCAAACCACAAGTAGATGAAAGAGCGGAAGGGAAAAACACACTAGCATTTTGGAAAAGACTGGAAAGTTAAAATACTTATTTACTTCATGATCTGCAGAAGAAGTTACTAGAATTTGTACTTAATATTTATATTTTGTAAAATTAGAATGCTTGTTAATTTCTTAGTCACCAAAACATTAACCACAAATGCAGCATTCTTATTTATAACGTTCTTTAGAGGGTATTCATTGAAGTAGTAATCCTGCAAGATGTTATGATAGGCATACCTAAAGTTATCACCCAAGATCAAACATAAAGGTTTAGGAGCAAGTACATGCTGACTGCATGTACCAGGAAAGTGAATAATGTATATACACTGATTGGGAATACAGTATCATGGACTCATTTAAAAATATTATACTGTTACTGGTTTCTATGGATATTTTAAATATTAAAATACACCACTTATACTCTGTAGAGAATAGTTTAGGCTGGCTCTCTGCCTGGATTTTAGACTTCTGGGCATGCTGGATTATGGATATTGCCAAATTCTCCTTTTTAATTTGTCTTTCAACCATTGGATTTTGGATTGTTTTTGTAGGTTTTTCACCAAATTAATTCCAGGTGTTATTGCTGATTTCAGTGGAGTTAAGAATAAATCTGACCCATTATGTCTGAGATTTCTGAGGTTTTGTTCTGTGATTACAATAGTAATTCTATGCATACACCAGTTTTTCACAATGAAATGAAAAGTGAGCAGATTATAATTTTTCTCATTCCTCCTTAAAACACTATTTTAGGTATCTGAAAGCTGTAATCATGTCCCCTCTGAGTCTTCTCTTTTTCAAATTAAACAAACCCAGTTCTTTCAATGTTCCCTCATAGGCCATCTATTCTAGAGCTTTAATAATTGTTGTTGTTCTTCTCTGAACCTTCTACAATTTCTCCACATCTTTCCTGAAATGTGTGCCCAGTATGGGACAAAATATTCCACTTGAGGTCTAATCAGTGCAGTGTAGAGCAGAAGAATTACTTCTCATGTCTTGCTTACAGCATTCCTATTAATGCGTCCAGAATCATATTTGTTTTTTTTGCAACTGTGTCACACTATTCACTCATATTTAGCTTGTAGTCCACGATGACTCCTAGATCCCTTTCTGCAGTGCTAGACAGTCAACTTCCATTTTGTATGTATGGAAGTGATTGTACCTCCCCAAGAGTACATCTACACAGCAGTATTATTTTGGAATAACTGACGTTATTCCAAAATAACATAGTCTGTGTCTACACTACAATCAGTTATTTTGACATAATGTCGAAATAATGTTGAGCTGGAGGACTTCTTACTCTGACTCCTGTAACCCTCATTTTATGAGGAATAAGGGAAGTTGGAGGAAGAGTGTTCTTCCTCAGACTTCCTGATGTGTAGATAGCACCAAAAGCCAAAATAAACTATTTCGACTTAAGCTATGTAATTGATGTAGCTGAAGTTGCATAGCTTATTTCGTCTTTAGTCCTGCTGTGCAGACATGCCGGCAAAAAGCGACAGTCTTGATGGGGATCGGTCAACAAGGAAAGCCTTTTCCAACTGCTCCTGTAAACCTCGTTGCATGAGGCATAAGGGATCAGTCGGAAAAGGCTTTCCTTGTCGACCGATCCTCGTCTAGACTGCTGCTTTTTGCCAGCAAAGTGCTGTAGCGGCAAAAAGCGGTGGCCATTTTTATTCTAATGAAGCGCAGGATATTTAAATCCCTGCTTCATTAGCAATTTCAGTATGTCTAATTTACATCCCTCTAGCGACAGAGGGATGTAGTCTAGACATATCCTATATGAACTGGCTTCAGATTTCTGTCCCAGGGAGGTACACCAGATGCATTCCCTATAATAGTGTTTCCCAATTTTATTTGGCCATGGAACCCTTTGAAACTGGGAAGAATTTCGAGGAACTGCTACAGCCAGGGAGAAAACGTGTTGAGCAAAAAAAAAAAAAAAAAAATTGGGAAACACTGCCCTATAAGATCTTTTAATACACTTTCAGGAAGGGCTGTTGTGAGCTTAAATATATTACACACAGCACCACTTAGGGGTTAAACACCAGGGCTATGTCTAGACTATGCTGAAGTTTCGAAAGAGTGGAATTTGCATATCTTCTTCCTATCTCACTTTCAAAGCGGAGCTTTCGAAAGTGAAAGTAGTTGGGATGTGGTTTTTTTGGCAACCCCTCTCCCCCTTTTTTGAAAAGCTGCTCTTTCTCAAAAAATGAGATTTACATGGCTTTTCGAAAAGGGTTGGGTTTTGCTGAAAAAACCCACATTCCGACTACTTTCACTTTCGAAAGCTCTGCTTTTGAAAGTGAGATCGGAAGAAGATATGCAAATTCCCGGGGAATTTGCATATCTTCTTTCGAAACTTCAGTGTAGTCTAGATGAGCCTTAAGTGAGCCCACGGTCTCTGGTGAGACAGCTTGTGGTATGGGAGGGACAGCATGTGTCTGCTCCTTTATGGGGCACATGGAAAAAAGTTAGTATAGTTCCATGTGCAACATGTTGCTTAAGCCATGCTCTCCCTGCATGTCAAAGTTACACAAAGACTTTACAGTGTACAATATTAGTGAATCATTCCCTCAGAATGAAGAAGCATTAGCTTCTGTGCATTCTGTCCATTTGACCATTGGGCTACAATAAAAGTGAACTTTGATTTTTTTTTTAAAGTTTGCTAAATGTTGCCTCTTGCAACTCCTAAGGAATCCTAACAGTAGGATGGAAGGGCGCTACTAGGGCTGCTGAATCCATATAGGAAGGTGTAGAATCAGGTGAGCTGACAGACTCGCCGGATCCCTGGGCAAGGTAGGAGGGTCCAGCTCCATGTTCCTGGAAGGGGCGGGGCCTTGGCTGGAAGGGGCAGGGCACTCAGTGCCTCTCAGACTGTGTCATCTCCCCCAGCACCATCTGGAGTGTGTCGCCTGGGGTTCTGCAACACACCGCATGATGCACCAGTGGTAATTCAAAGAGACTAGAGCTCCAGCAACCCTGCTGCCACAGTAATGGTATCCTGGACCCCTTTGAATCACTGGGCCCTGGGGAAATTGTCCCTTTGCCCTCTCCCATTGGTGGACCAATGTAGGATTGAAATCACATTATCATTTGCTTCCTTTGCTGCTGCTTCTACTGCTTTGTGAGCTAGGAAAGTGTGGGAAATTTTTTTCCTACTTGCCCACATGCACACACATAAGATGAAGGAAATCTAAGTGTGAGTTTTCAGGAGAAGGCAAAGTAGATGTGTGAATTAAGCAGTCTTCTCTCTGACATCCTTAGTTCTGACTTCAGCCTCTTCAAAATGGTACTGTGAAAATATCTACCTTGCTTACTGTTCTTTGTACATTTCCATCATCAAAGCCTCAAAGGGCATGTCTACAGTGTAGCTGGGAGTGAACCTCCGAGCTTGGGTAGGCAAACTCATGCTAGTGGGGCATGAGCTCATGAACTACAAATAGCAGCATGAACATTGTGGCTTAGGCTCTAAGGCCTTGGAGGTCTAGTGGACTTGAGAGTCTGAACTCCCTCCTGAGCCACAACATCCAGACTGCTGTTTTTTGCATAATAGCTCAAGTCCCACTAGCATGAGTCCATCTACCTTGGCAAGGTGGCTTATTTCCAGCTACTATATAGACATGCCCTTAATGGTTCCTCTTGCCTTCCACATCAGATTCAAACCCTGTAACTGAATTTCAAGACTTAGTAAAACTTTGCTTTTCTTTATTGCCACATCTTTGTTTGTCCCTTCTGCTGGATGTAGACTACATGCCTAACTGGTTCCTTTGTCTGCATCTTCCACTTATCTCTTTGACAACTTACCGGAGGTCCTATATGTTTGGAATTTCTGTCCTGACTTTGTGTGCCATGACTTCACACTTTTCATAAAACCTATAGCACTACTTAAAGTTTAACAACCTCCCACCTCTGAGGCACTGAGACATAAAAGCAAACATAGCTACTTTGTTGCTTATGGCAACCCTTCTTCCTCATCCTCCATCCATATTTTGTCTATTTAGTTTGAAAACACTTTGAAGCAGAGCTCCTATTCCCAATTGTATGTTGCCTTAAGGCTTTTATGTTGACCCAGTCTTTAGAACTCTTAATAGATTTCTCCTACAGATACCCCATGTGTAAGGTGATTTCTTGATCAATGTAGAGGTAGCAAAACAGCTGTAAGAAGCCCCCTTTCTAAACACAGTGCATGGTGTATGCAAGGTACAGCGAAAGGAGAGAGTAAGGCTGTATGGCTGCTCTCACAAGAGATGGAACCATTTCCAGAGTGGCCTTGGAATAAAAAGAGTCACAAAAGTGATGTAAGGCTGTACACTGCCCCATTTCTGTACTGAATGCAGACAAGGGTGCCATTTATGGCTGTCTAAGGAAATCAGTAGCCCTCCTAAAGTTTGAATCCCTGGCTAATACAACAATTCATAATTGGTGTCTTTGTCTCTGGAAAACCACTAACTTCACTTCTAGTGTTATATAAAAAAGTTAAAATAAAGTAAAATCCTACATTAGTCCCATATTAAGATTAGGATTTACATGATCCCAGGGTCAAGAATTACAAAAGTTAGAACTGAATGTACAGTCTTTTGGATTCAAATGAAATAGCCCTTGTGTTTCATTATTTTTTATTGTGTTTGACAGCAGTCACTCAGATTTATGCTAAGTTTAGGTTCATGAGAGTCTTGGTCACTCAATAGAGGCTTATTGGAAAAGCGCTCATGAACTCCATATATGAATTATATATGAATTTGTTTACACCAAATCTCAGTAGAGTTACATGAGTGTAACTCAGGCAGAATTTGGCCCACTATGCTTGACTTCTTTGCATTTATAAGAGACCATGCAATACCATATACTAGAATAAATCAAAATGAGATTACTTCCCAAGGTTTTTCCCCGATTATCACTATCTGTTGGGCTGTGTTGTACATACATTTTGCTCACTGTGCTCTGGTGTTAGAATATAGCTTTCTTAGAAATGAGGTATTAAACATTTTGTGAACTATTAAACATCACTTTTTGCCATTCACAAAAAGCCTACAAAAGCTTAAAAGTGAAGAAAAATGCACTGTAATGGTACACAAATTGAAACAGAAAATATCAATTCAATTAAGCTTTACTTGATACATGTTGGATAGACTTGCTGAAACACACTTTCAAGGATATATAAACACTTGTAGCAGCCAAAAGAAAAAGTGGTATTCTACCAGAAGATAAATTGATTTTTACAGACTACTTGAATGTCTCAGTTTGCAGTCTTAGAAAACAACATACAACGTATCATTCAGTTACTCCTTTTACTGTCTTCTGGGGAAAAAACGACACCCCTCCAACTTAGGACAATATTTTAAAAAGGATGGTGCTATTTCTGCTATTAAATCAAGGGATGGTTCAGGGCCAGATTTAACAGTGACATAAGACTTTCCAACATAAGGATCCTCCCCATTACATCTATCTTGCTTCAGCCAAAGGTTAAAAATAAACTAGAAACTTTACTACTTTCTGATGCCAATCTGGAAAATAAAGGAGTGGAACTGATGGAAGAAGTTGATAGTCTTTTTTTTATCCTGGAGAAAGCAATGGGAAGCACCGAGAGACACATCTGGGCAGTCCCAGCCATCCTTTATGTGTTTTGCTCCTTCCTTCTTGCAGCTGTTGTAACACAAGCTGTCGACACAAAAACGCAACAGAAAATACTATTCCGACATTACCAACTTCAGAAAAGAAAATATATCAAATTGCAGTATAACTCCGGAAGAATGAGAAAAATACCCTCCTGTGTAAGAAAGTGCTAAGTATACGTGAGTGATCTTTTGGAGACACACTGAGGTACAGTATAGTTACTAAGCTTAAATCTTGGCTGCAGTGACTTCAGTGAGCCAGGATTTCACTTCAGGTCCTTTTCATATCATTGCTTATGTTTTGCTTTTATTTTAAAACTGTGTTGAATTAATATAATAACACTATCTGCATGTGGCCCCTTTTTGCTCCCATTATGTTTTTTAAAACCTAACAAACTTATTAGAATAATAACAGAAAAATAAATAAACATTTTACATTAGCACATTTTATATTAACATTATTTGCTAGCAGGACGTACAAACTTTGAAAATATTTGTATTAAACCCCAAGGTCTTTAATGGGGCTTTTTCTAAGTAATGGAAGCAGGATAATAACAAAATAGATTAAAGTGCAACAATAGACAACATGGTAAGGTATGAGTGACTGACCATTAAAAATGTCTGAAGTTCAAGTGTTTGCAATGAGTGAAAACGGGGAAAAATTATTCTGGATAAAACTGGACATAGTACAAGTTGCACCTCTGAGTCCTGGCACTCTCTGGTCCAGTCGGACCATGGATGCTCCTGGACCAGGGAGTCTGGGAACCTAATGGCGGGAAGACTAGTACCCTGGCCGGGGCTCAACAGTGCTGGGGTTGTGGCTGTAGAACCCTGGCAGTCTGCGGTGGTGTGGGGCTGGGAAATCTTGACAGCACTGAGCTGGGGGCCAGAGAAGCCTGGCAGCATAGGGAGACGGGCTGGAGAACCACCGCAGCCCATGGTAGTGCGGGGTTGGGGGCTGGAGAAGTCCAGCACCATGCAGTAGTGTAGAGCTGGGGGTTAGGGAAACCGGGCTGTCTATGGCAGCATGAGTCCAGTGGCAGGGCTGGAGAACCCCGGCCACCCATGACAGCCCAGAGCTAAGGGGTGGGGACAGCAGCAGCAAGACAGACAGCTTGGCTGGGGAGGGAGTAGAATGGACCAGAGGCAGGAGGTCAAGTGGCTAGGGGCAGGTGACAGGGGATGCCTCCCCAGGTCTTGCAAATTCTCTTGTTCAGCACTGGTCAGGTCCCAGTGGTGGTGGACCTGTGAGGTTCAACCTGTATAAGAGGATCCCAATAGTTTATTTTTTAAACTGTAAAGAGTACATATAAAAGAGAAACACTTACTAATTTTCATATTTTTTTTTACTTACAGTTAGATTCAAAAAAGAACTGTGAAGGCTTTATGGAAATTTTAAAATTCAACTTCACAAAGATTCCAATTCGGTGCATGACAGTAATATTCATCGTAAATACCATCTGTTTAATCTAGAGCGATTGAATTGATCTTAAACCACTGCAAAAGTACTTTTATCAAAAAAAGCAAAACCTCTTTAGAAAATTCCGATTCTATTTAAAAAGTGCTTATGCAATGTGGTACCAGTACATGATTTGGAAAAATAGTGGATGGTACTATTAAACTATAATAAGGCAATAACTAATAAAGATCTTTAATTCAAACAACTTTAATTCAAACAACTTCAAACCTCTTTAATTCAAACAGCACATTATAAGTAATACTAATAATAATCTGAAATGTTATTACTTGAAAACACCAGTGAGCTGAATTTTAAATATAGTCAGCTGTTTCTCTAATGATCCTTCCTGATTTCTTTAGCGCTAGTTGTTGCAGCACTTACAGAGTGTAGCGTTCTCTAACACATTTGGACTGCTCTGCAACTGTGCATAAAAAATGTGGGAAAGTTCACTCACAGCAGGCCAGATATGCATTGCTAGCAGATGTTTCCCCCCCTCCCTGCTCCACCCTTTGTGGTCTGCTTCTTCTTGTTATTCATCCCTCTAGTTATGTTATATTTAGTCCCACCCCTTAACAGAATGCAACAAAATCAAGCATCTGATCCATCTATTAATTCTCTTGTTCTCAATTCAGGGTTCAGATATCCATATGCCCTTTTATCAGGGCTTGAGTAGACCATCTTCTACACTGAGTTCTAGTCCTGAGACTCTAGTACAGGCAGTCAAAGTTCACACTGCCAGACTCCCTGCTGCCTGCCTGCTCCTTGGATTTCTTCCCACCAAGACTTTCCCTCGGTGCTCTTCTCATCCTACAAAGAGTCTTCCTGTACCCTACAGGTTTCTATACTTCCTGCTGCCCCAAGAGGGACAGCAGAGTTTTTCCCTCTCTTCTTGCACAGAGTCACAAACTTCAGTCCAAATGCCTCATAGACTTCACTGTTATTTATTGTCTCCAGCTGCCTCTGAGTTCAAGACAGCCCGCTTCTGGACACCTTTCAATGTCCCCAGGTTTCTTCCTGGCTCAAGACCCACAAGTTCTGACTCCAGACCTCCTGGGTTCCCACTGTCTTTAGCATAAGAGAGGAAACCTCTCTATTAATAAGTTGTGACTTTTCCCGGGCCTCCTTTTTCCATTACTTTGTGCTCCATTCTTTGTAAAGATCCAGACCCTCCGTAGCTGGGCTTGATTACTAATTATGGTTTACATCAGTCCAGGTTCCGAACACTATCTTCTGCCTTTTAATGACTTAAACAACCAACCAAGCTAATGGTTCTTAACAGCCTCTTGTAACTGTTTGCACTATTTACTCACTGTTTCTATTTTTCTTCCTCCCCTCCCTTTTTTCCTCTCCCCCCTTCCCTTATTTATTCTTGGATCTGGACTTATTATACTCCGGTCATCTGAAGAAGTGGGTATTGCCCATGAAAGCCAATGATACCATCTGCATGTTTTGTTAGTCTTTAAGGTGCTATTAGGGTTGCCAGATGGTTTCAACAAAAATACCAGACACACTTGACATTACATCACAATCTACATGACATCTTATTTAGAAAATACTGGACATTTATATTTTCTCAATTTGTTTCCTGAACAGAAAGCTCAAATACTGGACTGTCCAATTCAACCCTGGACACCTGGCAACCCTAGGTACAACTAGACTATTTGTTGTTTTTTAATTTTTTCCTGTTACAGACTAACTTGGCTATCCCTCTGAACCATGCAGGTGCCATCCTGTCACTTAATTGAACTCAGGCTCCTGTTAACTCATGGTTAATCACTGTAGAGTTTTTATGTCCCATCACAAGAAGATTCTGTTTAGTGATTCTGTATAATTTGTATTCCGTTTACATATGAAAATATGCTACTGTTCTAACTGCCAACTCGGCAAATTCATCCTGGGTGCTGAGAGTGAAGCTGACTTATTTTTCTTTCATAATCACAAATACTTAACTACAAGCCAGATTTATATTCTATATTCACTTATTATGGGCAACCCTGGTATCTCCAAATTATGTCCTCAGTTACACCTTTGCAATTCCATTATCTTTTAGAATCTTTATTACTAGTAATGAAGTGCAAGTCAGCACCTGTTTATGTCCTCGGGCTGCAAATGTATTCTTATTACTAGAAAACATGGTTTCCAAGTGATTGAATTATCACATTACTGTACACATTGTTTTTCAGAGGTTAGGCATAGCTATTGGAGTATAATTTGTATAGTAGTATTGTGTTCAGTTTGGGAATAAACACGTCTTGGTATGTTATCATAGGTGTCTAGTTTCTTGTAATCAGGAATGAATGTAAGGAAGGAATTGAATGTGGATAAAGTAGGAGCCTTGTGCATCAGTATTTTATGTGACATACAATAAGAAATTTCCTCCAATACTGTTGAGGGGTTCTGACAGATGCCACTTGAGACATTTCCTAGAATTCAGGGAAAAACAAATCAATTGTTGGGTTCTAGGTAGAACAATCTATATGTGCTGTGTTTGTTGTCTGAAGATATCAGTATGGGTAAATCTCTTGCCTTACATATGAAAGGATTTACCTGTAAAACCAGAGAATTGGTTTACAGCTTGATTTTTGTTAGAGGGAGACAGAGGGTGAGGTCTGGGGAAATTCTCAAGGTAATGGCTGTATACCTATACCTTTTGAATGCACACCTATTTTATTTACAAATCCCAATAAATAATAAAAATATATTACAGCATCACATCAAGACCCTTCAGAGTTTAACAACTGATATCATTCCTAGGTTATACACATAAAAAACATGTAAGCACAATGGTTTTCATAACAGCCTTGGGACAATTAAAGTAATTCTGCAGTTCAATCAAATGAAAATATATAGTTTTATTTTTAGAAATTGTAACAGAGGTGGGCTGGAGAGTGACTTGGAATACTTTTCCTGTGAATCTCTGCAGTGCTTGTTTGCCTTTGGGTTCTGGTATTTCTTGAATTGCTTAATTTTTTTATATTACAACTCATTCTTGCTAAGATTCATAATTTTATGTTTGCTAACTCTGCCATTCTAATGATTTTTTTTCTTCAGTTTTAGGCACTTATTCTTTGGGCAACTGAGTTTTCCTTTAAAGGCTATTTCTTTGTGCTGTTTAATATCTGAAGAACATAAAAATGCCCAGACTGGGTCAGACCAAAGGTTCATCTGGCCCCACTGTCCTCCATCAGTGGCCAATGGCAGGTGCCCCAAAGGGAATGAACAGAACAGATAATCAACAAGTGATCCCTCCCCTATCATCCATTCCCAGCCTCTGACAAACAGAGGCTAGGTGCACCATTCCTGCCCATCTGGCTAATAGCCATTGCTGGACCAATCTTCCATGATTTTATCTAGTTCTTTTTTGAACCCTGTTAAGGTCTGGTCTTCACAACATTCTCTGGCAAGGAGTTCCATGGGCTGACTGTGGATTGCATGAAGAAATTATTCCTTTTGTTTGTTTTAAATCTGCTACCTATTAATTTCATTTGGTTACTACTAGTTCTTGTGTTACGGGAACAAGTAAATAACTTTTCCTTATTCACGTTTTCCACACCAATCATTATTTTATAGACCTCTGTCATGTCTCCCCTTATTCTCCTCTCTTCTAAGCTGAAAAGTCCCGGTCTTTTTCAATTTTCCTCATATGGCAACCATTCCAAACCCCTAATAATTTTTGTTGCTCTTTTCTGAACTTTTTCCAATACCAAGGTATCTTTTTTTGAGATTCGGTGCCCATATCTGCATGCTGTATTGGAGATGTGGGTGTACCATGGATTTATATGGAGGCAATAAGATATTCTCTGTCTTATTCTCTATTCCTTTTTAAATTATTCCTCATAAATAAAAAATATTGGGGCATTTCTTCCATATGAAGATTTCAGGGTGATTGTACAGTGTTCCAAATGATAGGCTGTATTCAGTGTCCCCAAAATGCCTATAATATACTACTGTCATCTTCCCTATCCATCTACCTAAACCAACTGTTCCCAACTACCATGGTATTTCTTTTGCACTAGAAACACTGGTTACTATATAGCTATTGGAAGCTCTGGCTGATTTTCATGTTATCTTGTTCTAATTAAAGTATTTCAGGCTATTATTTTATGTACTTGACTTGACCGTGCATTTGAGTGATAAAAACAGATTGCTTCTATACTTTCCAACCACTTTTTTTCTGTTAATTTCTTCTGCTTGGTCCAATCCTTTACAGCGCAGCTGGCCCTTTCCAAAGTGGACACATTTGATCTTTACCTCTCAGATAATAATCCCAATAACACATTCTGATAGACCTTTTAATATCAATGCCTTCTTACAAGTAATTGTAAAGTGGAATACACAGTCACTGGACAAGATTTTAAAAAATAAGTGCCTAAAGTTTTAAACATCTAAATAGATTCTCTTTATTTTCAAAAGTGCTGAGCTCCTAACAATTGTCATTGTTTTGTATGGCTTTGTACTGCTCCCATCTCCTCCCATCAGCACTTGTCTGTCATGGTTTGTGTGTGGTAACTATTCAACTTGTACTAATAAAATGTTTTCATAAATGTGAATGCTTGTAATGGCCTATTTTTCAGCTTTAACCTAAATATAAGTTTACAAGGAAGATCTTCTTGCAAATAGGAAGGATCCTTTTATAGCCTAAAATACTGTGTGCAGAAATATAGTGTATTTTGAAGTAATATCTAATATAAGTGTGATAGTGGGGTGCCAAGGTCTGTAGAATATTTGATCTACAGGCAGTCCCCGACTTACGCGGATCCGACTTATGTCGGATCCGCAGTTATGAATGGGGCTTCCCCAGAGTACACGGACTGCGGGACCTCGCGGTCCTGCCGCCCGTGTACTCTGGGGCTTTCTCTGCGTCTCCCTGGTCTGCAGACCAGGAAGACGCAGAGCAAAGCCGCGGAGGGGCTCGGGCAGCCCAGGGGCGCCTGGGCTGCCCGAGCCCCCCCACTCGTCCCCCCCCCCGCAGCTTTGCAAAGCCGCGGGAAGCCGGCAGCGGAGCAGTCCAGGCGCGCCTGGGCTGCCTCGCTGCCTGAGCCCCCCCGCAGCTTTGCAAAGCCGCGGGGAAGCCGGCAGCGGCGCAGACCAGGGAGACGGGGAGCAAAGCCGCAGAGGACCCAGGCGGCGGGACCGCCGCCCGTGTCTTCCTGGTCTGCTGGGGTGGGTGGGGCGCAGCTAATACGCCCCCCCCCCCCCCAGCAGACTAGGCTTTTCTCCGGACGCCTGTGGCAGAGCAGCTGGGGTGCTGCCGGTTGGTCCCGCAGCGCCGCTCTGGGCGCTACTGGTCCAACCCAGCAGCACCCCAGCTGCTCTGGTCCTGATTCAGCCGCTGCTGGTCAGTTTCAGCAGCGGCTGAATCAGGACGCCTGGGGCAGAGGAGATGGGGTGCTGCTGGGTTGGTCCAGTAGTGCCGAGGAGCGGCGCTACTGGAGCAACCCAGCAGCACCCCAGCTGCTCTGCCCCAGGCTTCTTGGAATCAGCTGCTGATCAATTTCAGCAGCAGCTGACTTGGGGACGCTTGGGGTTCTTAAGTTGATTCTGTATGTAAGTCAGAACTGGCGGTCAGTTTCAGCAGCGGCTGAATCTGGACGCCAGTTCCGACTTACATACAGATTCAACTTAAGAACAAACCTACAGTCCCTATCTTGTACGTAACCCGGGGACTTCCTGTATATATTACAGAGACATATTATATGTATTAAAGTCTGTGGGATTTATTTTACATTGTAATATAATCCCTCCAGTTTGCAACAAGGACACGTGTAAGCTTAATATTTAGTTATAGCAAAAAAATAAGAGACACTTCACAATTTCTGGGTCATGGCAAATAGGAAGAATGTAAGCCCCATTTATGTAGAAATGGCAGAGTTGAAAAGATACACATTCGTGTCTGGGAAGTATCATTTAATGTAATGTATGCAATTCTTTTCTTTTGCTGATCTTTGTTATAAAATATGATTGTCCCCCTTGTCTGTTCTAGAATGATTGCCTGTGGAGTGCAGTACTGCTGTGCTGGCAAAGTGCAGGACCTTTTACTGAAATTCAAGATTGCTCTAGGTATCATTTTACTCCACGTGTTTTTGGCTACATCGGACACAAGTAAGATATCTTTTTCCTTACTCATTCACTCAACATTGTGTGCGTGTGTGTGTTTGTGTGAGAGACAGACAAAGAGAGAGAGAGAGAGATTGTTAATCAATGTTAATTTTAGGGTTTTTTCCACATATGCTCATGATTGGCCAAATTCTGCTCCCATTGAAATTTTTGATAGTATTCCCATAGCATCAAAAGGAGTAGTTAGGTCAAAGCCGAGCACTTTTGGAATATCAAACCCTACATCTACATTCTTTCTTTGTTGCTAATAAGAACATCATCTATTAGTAATTTCTCATTACCTATAGGTGAGAAAAAATAAAAATGCAATGTCTTTAATAACAATACACCATAGAGATAGTGTAATAGCTTCTGTGTCATTCCTGCTCTTTGACTATTGAGTGTGGCTTGAAAAAAAGTGGTGAGATCCAAAGTGTGGGACAAAATCATGTACCAGAATTGGCAATATTATGTTGTTTCTGTGATAATGAACTAATGTAAGGATGTTCTTTACAGAGTTATTGTATTTCTAATAAAAATAAGGGAAATAGTATTGCTTTGTGTATGTGGCCCAAGTGATATAGGAGATCACTAATAGAAATAAAATTCCAATCTCTGTCACTAACTGGCTCTCTTACTTTGAACTAGTAATTTAATTTCGCTGTACCTCAGTTTCCTTTTCTAATGCTGCTTGTTCTCCTTTGTAGAGCATTTTTAAATCTGAGGTGATATATAATATATGAAACATACATATATGTATTTTATAACGCCTTACACTTAATTTTAGAAACAGACTCTTATGTTCTGTCATGTATTTATACTATAGACTCTAATATAACCCTCCATAATCAATGGTGTCACATAATTTGCTATGTTTGCTAAATGTGTTTAAATGTCTAAAAACTCTGACTTCCTGGAGTGCAAATACATGACAGAACATAGGAGTCCGTTTCTAAAATTAAGTGTAAGGTGTTATAAAATACACAATATATGAAACATATGCATACAGATATGTATCACTAGAAGGTTGGACTTAGGTAAAATGGATGAGTTCTGAAACAGATTGAAGTTCTCCAGGTGTCTCTTACTCATATGTACACCAGAGAGAGGTGCCTTGAACTATTATCTCTATAAAAGGTATAATATTTTTAGAGCTCTGGAAGAGCAGGGGGAGGGATGTCTCTTCCTACATCTACACAAAAGCGCTCTCTCTAATGCACCTAACCTGGTAAATAAGTTCCTCAATGGCTCTAGTTTCACCCCACCCTGAATTTTTGTCTTTTCGGCTGCCAACGTCAGTAGCTATTCTTCCTCACCTCACTATGCCTGTTTCTTGGTTATATACACAAGAAAGAGAAGGTTGAGAAGGACTCCTTGCACTCTCTCTGATTTCTAGAATACCCACACCAGCTGGCATAATTTATCCCCAAATAGACAAGTAGATCTGAGGGTAAAAAGGAGGGACAAAAATAATAGTAAGCAAGTAAATTTTATTTTCAGACTTCCCAGGCATTCAAGATAAATGTATGTGAATCATTTAAAAATATTTTATATACTTTCTTAAATTTTTAGTGAAACAAAATTACAAAATGTGTAAGGTATTTAATGATTAGTTATAATGGCTCTTGTAAGTCAGATGTGTTAACAATTGACAAGCACTTTAGGTAAATTAATAACTTACCCTCCTGCTTATGTGCCAGATCCTGGCAACATATAAACACCTGGTCATCTTTACTCATGGGAGTAGTCAGTTCTAGTGCAGCCTTACTAATGTAAATAACTCATGTGCTTAAGTATTTACAGGATTTGCTCCTGCGTTTGTTGTTTCTAATTACTTACTAATGAATATTTGTATTTGCTTATTGATACCAGTTATTATGCACTTGATTATCTTTGCAGGAGCACAAAGGGTACACGTGTTTAATATATAATACTGTTCTTTCACTTAACTAGTGAGACATTTAAATAATATATTCCTTTGAAAATAACTGAATGTATCTAGTTGTTGTAGTAATGCTTAGGACAGCACATTTAATTGTTATTTTCCAGTTTGGGAAAATGTTGAGAATTCAAGCTCATGTCTGTTAAAGATGAATATATTGAGAGCCAGTGCTTCCCACTCATGAAAGATGTCAAGTGCTATATTACAGTAGAAGCCACTCAAAGGTCATTTTTGCCAACTATCATTATTACATAGATTTTACATAGCGGGACAAACTCGTAATCAGATACCACTGTTTAGCAGAGATCATTCAATTACCTTTCTGCTTATTTATGAAGGTAATTTATCAAAAGCACAGAAAGGGATTTCTATTACACATAAATGCCAGAATGACATTAGCTTTGGAAAGATGAGCATATTTGGACAGTGACTCATATCTCAGTGTTTGATTTGCCAAATTATTCTCCATTCACATGCAAGAGGGTTGGTTTTTTGAGCTAAGAGAAAAATGTCAGAGCAATCAATTCTGATGATGATTATATTTTATCATTGGGGCTTGGTGTACCAGCAAGGCATTGTAGAAGATGGTGTACAGAAAAGAAGTAAAAATACTGTCCCTGATCCAAAGAGCTTTAGTTTTTGTTTATGATAGGAAACAACTCTGGATACAAGAATGGAGTTGCCAGGTGTCCGGTATTCACCCAGTATTTTTGCCTCCTGTCTGGTAAAAAAATTCAGAGAATACTGGACATCTGAGATGGAGGAGTAACAGTTAATTCAAGGGAAGGATTTTGGATCGCCTCCATGCGGCAAGTTAAATCGGGCGACTGGCATTTCAAAATGGTGACTGGCCGCGAATATGCTAATATGCATATATTTAAATCCCGCGCTTCATTAGCAACTTCGATATGCTTCATTTGCCTCCCCAGTCCGAACTAGGGGGCAAGTGTAGACTTACCCTGAGAGCTGTATAGTTATTTCAAACTGTTCCAGTCACTGAGAGACTGTGGAATAATTTACAGGATCAATACTTTCAATATTCACATGGCGCTGTGCTATCTCAAAGCCTTTACAAGCAGATGGAACAGATAAACAAAAACAAAAATCAAGACGACAAAAGGGAAAAAGGAACATTTCTTGAAATATAATATGGGCAAAGTTTATGTAAATAATCTAGAACTGTTAATACATATGGTCATTAAAATGTTGTATTAAAAAGTCATGATACAATAATTTATTTAAAAGTTATATTTTCTTTATTTAGCTTGGGATGATTTCCTAGGATGTTAGAGAACTGTTTATAAGACTGTATGTGAAGATGCTTGGTCTCTGTCACCAGGAATTCATGTACCTGTCCTGAAATAATTCACACTCTGTGTGTACCTTAAGTTAGAGACTTCTGGTGATCCCTGGACTGCTTTTGTATTACAGTGGCAGCCCGTCCATAGGTGCGAACTAGGCGGTTGCCTAGGGTGCCAAATTAAACGGCTGTTGCCTAAGAGATAAAGTGGGTGAGGTGATATCTTTAGTGCATAAACTTCTGTTAGTGAAAGAGAAAAGCTTTCAAGCTTACACGGAACTCTTCTTCAGGTCTGGGAAAGGTACTCTGAGACCTGAAGCAGAGCCCTGTGTAATCTCAAAGCTTGTTTCTTTCATCAACAGAAGCTGGTTCAATCAAAGTTATTACTTCACTCATATTATCACTCTTCATGTCTTCCAAAGATCCTACCCCCTTTCTTCAGCAAAAGAGGGAGATATTAAATGCTGTTGTTTCTAATATTAAAAATAGCAAGCAGGAAAAAAAGTTGTTTGGAAAAGGGTGGGAGTAGAAACAGGGGTAAGCTATGAAATTATTCTAAAAATGTCTAATCTAATTTACTATTTATTTTTAGGGAGAATTCTTAGGTAATGGTTCCTATATATGTTTCAACAAGGCATTTTTGAAGTCTCTCTCGTGCCACTTGTCTCTGTCTTGAAAGCAGCAGTCCCTTTTCCTTTTGGGCAGGGAAGGGTGATGTAATTTGACAAATGTATTGTTGCTCTTGAAGAATTTTAGAAGTATATCAGATTTGGACATTTTTGTCCATTAATAAGCATAATAAGACTTACATTTAAGTGTCTGACTGGATTCTCTTCCAACTTTCCTAAAGTTCACTTTTGAGATGAAGGCCAAACAAAAAAAGCTTCAGTCCATAAAGACAGTTATGGGTATGTGAAAACTTTATAATAGTCATAATAGAGTTATATTAGGAATAAGAACATATTCTCAACTATCCTGAAGAAAAAGATCTGAAGGGAAGAGAAGTTAATATTCTTAGTGTACCTTTGAAAAGAAAAATATTGTGTGATTTCTTACAATCTGTATCATCACACAATTGGCTTATATTGAATCTGTGATCCAGTATTACCCCCAGACCCTTTTCAGAAATACTATTGCTTAGCAAGTTATTCTCCATTTTGTATTTGTACATTTGATTTTTTTGTTCCTAAGTCTAGTACTTTGCATTTATATTTACTGAATTTCATCTTGTTCATTTCTAAACAATTCTCCAATTTTTCAAGGTAATTTTGAATTTTAACTCTGTCTTCCAAAGTGCTTACAACCTTCCCAGCTTGGTGTCTGCAAATTTTATAAATATACTCTTCAGTCTGTTTTCCATGTCATTAGTGAAAATATTTCATAGTACTGGAGCCAGGTAAGACCCTTTGTAGATACATGCTCCCAGTATGACAATGAAGTATTGATACTCACGAAGAATAGTTATGTCTTTTCAACTAGTTGCTCACCCACTTCACCATACTTTCATCTAGACTAGACCTTGTCTAGTTTGCTTATAGACACAATGAAAATTTGCCACCTGAAATTGACATTTCAACATAAAATGTCATTGTATTTAGTTTTTATTTTTAACCCAATCCCAAAACCCCTCAAAATATATTTTATTTCTATTTGAAATAACATTTTTCATGGCAGTTCTTGCTGGCAAATATAATTATTTTATTGGAATTGACATTTTTCCACAAAAAATAATTGAATTTTGATTAAACTGTATTTTTCAGTGGAAAGACTGTTAGCACAATTTTTTTGATCTAAGATCAATCTATATTTGTGTTAATGTGATTGCATAATGCACCTGTGAGTGAAAATGACCTAACACTCGGGACCTGACTTCAGGAATTGGTTCTTGGCCATGTGCGATTTAACATTTTTTCCTCAATGACCTGATATCTCAGCATAAAATCATCACTGTTAAATTTTGCAGATGACACATAATTGGGGAGTGAAAAATAATAAAAAAAGACAGGTCAAAGTTATAGAGCAATCTGGATTGCTTAGTAAGCTGGGAGCAAGCAAACATGCATCTTATATGGCAAAATGTATACATCTAAGAACAATGAATGCAAGCTATATTTATAGGATGGATGACTCTATCCCGGGACACAGTGATCTGAAAAAGAGTTGGGATACATGGCAGATAATCAACAGAACATGAAATCCTAGTACAGTAAAACTCCAGTTGTCTGGCATCCAGTGGTCTGGCACTCCTGATAGTCCGACACCACCTGGAACCCGGAAGTGCTCCCAGCGGCCGGACAATTGGAGCTGCTCTGCCCCGGGCTTCCCCGTGTCAGCCGCTGGTCAGTTTCAGCAGCAGCTGATTTGGGGACGCCTGGGGCAGAGCAGCTGGGGTGCTGCCAGCTTGGTCCCGCAACGCCGCCCTCAATTCCCCCCACCCCACCCCAGACCCCTCATAGCCCCTCCCCTTCCGATAGTCTGGCATATCTGATAATCCGGCACCCCCTGGGTCCTAAAGGTGCCAGATTATCGGAAGTTTACTGTACTACACTGTGGCCAAAAAAGATAACAAGCTTTGGATACATAAACAGGAATCTCAAGTAGGAGTAGGGAGGCTGTACTACCTCTGTAATTGACACTGTTGAAACTATTACTGAATACTGTGTCCAGTTCTGTTGGCCACAATTCAAGATGAGTGTTGATATGTTGTAGAAGGGACAGAGAACTGACATGAGAACTCCCCTTAGGAAGGAACACTCAGTTTCATACAGAGAGCATGGGAAGCGACTGTCTAGGAAGGAGAACCGCAGAAAGGGATCTAGGGGTCATAGTGAACGAAAAGCTAAATATGAGTCAATTGTGTGACACTGTTGAAAAAAAGCAAACATGATTCTGGGATGCATTATCAGGAGTGTTGTGAGCAAGACACAAGTAGTAACTCCTCCGCTCTACTCTGCACCAGTTAGGCCTCAGTTGGAGTATTGTGTCCAGTTCTGGGCACCACATTTCAAGAAAGATGTGGAGACACTGGAGAAGGTTCAGAGAAGAGCAACAAGAATGATTAAAGGTCTAGAAAACATGACCTATGAGGGAAAGACTGAAAGAACTGGGTTTGTTTAGTTTAGAAAAGAGAAGAGTGAGAGTGGACATGAAACCAATTTTCAAGTATCTAAAAGGGTGTTGCAAGGAGGAGGGATAAAAATTGTTCTCCTTGGCCTCTGACGGTAGGACAAGAAGCAATGGGCTTAAACTGCAGCAAAGGAGATTTAGGTTGGACGTTAGAAAAAACTTCCTAACTGTCAGGGTGGTTAAACACTGGAATAAATTGCTTAGGGCAGGGATTCCCAAACTTTGACACGGGGACCAGTAAATCCATTCACAAACTTTTGGAGGGCCAGTAACAGTCATTTGCATATTTGCATATTCATTAATCAAATGATGAATATTCAAATAAGTTGTTTCTGGTTCTCTCAAAGCCCCCAGTGCCAGCTATAGCAAAGCTTTTGATATGGTCACCCACAATATTCTTGCCAGCAAGTTAAGGAATATGGATTGGATAAATGGCATGTAAGACAGACAGAAAGCTGGTTAGACCAGGGTTTCCCAAACTTTTTACTTTAGTTGGAACCCTTTTTTTCCCTGTACTGTTTTTTGCAGCCCAAAAATATAAACACATAAAAAACAAACTGAGAAAATACCAGACATATAAGATGTCTGGTATTTTCTCATTAGGTAAGTTGTATTATTACTAGATGTATCAGTTTGTAGTTTCGAACTGCCTGGCTGGTAAATGTGCTCAGACTGCATGAGTGTGTCTATCAGCCAGCCAGACAGTTCGCAACTACTCGAGGGGGTGTGAGGGGAGGAGGGGTAGAGGCACAATAGAATCCCCGGGCTGGACTCACTCATGCTTTGCGGGGGGGGGGGGGGGGGAGATGAGGGGCAGCGCCCCGTGATCCGCATATGGTTGGGTCAATCCCACTCCCTGCTGGTTGATTCGCTCCCCCCGCTGCGCCTCCGGCCAGCCCCACTTCCCCCAATCGTCTCCCGGACAGCCAGTTCTCTCCCCTTCTTCTCCCAATCTCCCTTGGCCAGTCCCGCTGCCCACGTCCAGCCCTGCTTCCAGCGGCCTCTTCTCCCCCCCTCCCCCATCTTCCCCGGCCAGCTCCCTACCCCCAACCTCACGCCCTCCGGCAGCCCTGCTTCCGCCATCCCCCCCCCATCTCTCTCAGACAGTTCTGATGCCCCAGGCACGCCCTGCTTCCAGCAGCCGCTTCTCCCCTACTCCTCCTCCCGATCTCCCGGCCAGCCTCCTGCCCAGCTCTGCTTCTGCCGGCTGCCCCTCCCCCAATCTCCCTGGCCCGCCCTGATTCCCCCATCCAGTGCTGCTTCTGATGGCTGGCTCTCCCTTCCGACCTTCCCTAGCTACACATCTGCCGGGAGTCGGAAGATCCCGCTGCAGACTCCGCCCAGGCTGGCCAAGGGCTTGGTGGACCCGGTGCCACACAGGCACTCTGGGAGCCCGGAACACCCCAGCAACCAGGCTGAGGCCTGATACTTTTTTCCTGTGTCCCGGTATCGGGCCGTGGCCCATAGTTTGGGAAACGCTGGCTTACGGGGGTTGTGGAATCTCCACCACAGCAGATATTTAAGAGCAGGTTGGGTAGACATTTATCAGGGATGATCTACACAGTGCTGGAGGGGACTTGACCTCTTGAGGTCCTTTCCAGTTCTAGTGTTCTATGAGGCTGATTGAAGAACCGGAAAACAAGCCTTACAGCAGTGGTCCCCAACCTTTTTAGGTTGTCGGGCGCCAGGGGGCGTGGCCGTTTGCCCGCCGGGCGCCAGGGGGCGGGGACCGGGGGCGACCCCCCCATCCACGTGCCCGGGGGCGGGGCCCCCCATAGCTGCGCGCCGGGGCGGGGCCCCCTCCAAGGGCCGCGTGCCCGGGGCCGGCGCTCCCCCCCTCTCCCGCCGAGCCTGGAGTCCCATCAGCAGAGGGATGGAATTGACCTCCCCTGGTGCAACAAACTCCCTCATTCGGGACCAGTCAGGTCCCGAGGGTGCTGGACCAGGGAGGTCCAACCTGTACAGTTAATTCCCATTCATTTAATTGGAACTGGGGAGCTCAGCAAGAAGTATTCAGCACTTAACAAGGCTGGGCCTGCAGTGAGGAAGCCTGTGCCATTGGTGGATGTTACTTTTCATGCTAGCTTGTGTGCACACTGGAGCATAATTCTCCTTCTCACTCACTTTGACTGTGCAGATTGATCCTAATAATGCTTAATTAACTGTTTCCATCTTCATAATTAGTTTACATATTTTAGAAATTTATATTGTAAAGGTATGAATGTGAGTAGTTGATGGAAAGGAGGTGTCATGTTCTGTGTCCACAGGAAAAGATACACAGACCGCAGCAAATGAGTTGGATTTAGATTGCAAACTTTTCCATGTGGGTGACAAAAGGGTGGTGGAAGAGGTTTATGGATGATACAGATACGGAAAAAGCAGGGAATGAAAGGAGTGGTGACGGATCAATGATAATCATACAGCAATCAGAAAAAAATGGTGTGTAAAGAAAACAAAATAAATCCATTGAAAGTAAATGAAAATACAAAGAAGCAAATTGAGCTGCCACACAGGCAGTAAAGAACACTAAAGAGCGCCCAAGATGATTTGTTTACCCACCTTTAAAATGACCCCTGGTGGCTGACAAAAAGACCTATAGCATTATAAAAACAAGTCGCAGAGGGAAAAAGGATGGCAGTGTAACACCACTGATAAATGATAAGAAGAGACTGTTAGAAGTTGTGGCAAAAGACTTTGGGAGTCTCTTAAATGAGGCCAACACTGTCACAGAGTTGCCAACATGTGGTATGTGAACTTGGCATAGCAGAGGAGATGAAAAATGCTGACCAGGAAATGAAAACCAGTATGCTGGTGGGAACTGATGAAGTGGGCCTGGCGAAAGTCTGCGGGGAAAGAGAGATCTAAGATGGATGAGCAGAGAGTCATTAAAGCTGCATGGCAAGAAAAGAGCTAAGTCCCAGTAAGCGGAAAAGCATCCCTGATGGCTATATGCAATGAGACAGAATGAAGGGCACCTTTAAATCAAAGAAGATCTAGCAGAAATAGCAAGCCTGTGGTATGACCATCTAAACTGGCATGGCATGAAAATGAACATGAATAATATTGAGGACCTTGGAGTCAGTAGGGGTGCCCCACAGAAATGAACTAATTCAGTTCCAATGCTTTAGCAGCTTGGCCACAGAGGATGATGAGTTTGAACATGAGTGAGGAGTGCTGTCAGAGTGTGGAAAGACATCAAGGGTTGTATGTGACTAGCATATGCCACTGGGACTGAAAACACAACTGTATAGAACGATACTGCACCCTGCAATATTTATGGCACAGAAGCATGGGTGATAAAGAGATCATGAGTTCAATGCTTACAGGTATTTTGAGATGCGACGTCTGTGCGCCATAAGAAGAGTTATACAAACAGACATTTAAAATTGAAAGTATTAGGATGAAAGTCAAAGTCCATGAGGGAGCTGACAAAGTCCAGGAAGTGTGACTTCAC
The DNA here is from genome assembly GCF_049634645.1 of Pelodiscus sinensis. Lineage (NCBI taxonomy): Eukaryota > Metazoa > Chordata > Testudines > Trionychidae > Pelodiscus > Pelodiscus sinensis. The sequence goes on from NC_134711.1 coordinate 209,102,240, forward strand.
TGGTTTGGACTCAAGCAGAGGGGCTATGTCTACACTACAAAGAAAAGTCAGACAAACATACACAAATTGCAAACTGCAATTTGCTATCTTTTTCCGCTTTTCTTTCAAAAGAGGCTTCTCCGAAATTTGGTGCGTCTACATAGCACTAAATTTTGGAAAAACCTCCTCTTTCGAGACATCACTTCTTCCTCGTGAAACGAAGTTTACAGGAATGGCGAAAGTGTGCATCCGCTTTTCCAATTTTTTTTTCAGAAAAGCAGATGCTTTCCTTGGACGCAGCATAGCTTTTCCGGGATACCGGAAAAGAGCTGCAGTCTAGACATAGCCAGGATGAGTGAAGGAGACCTGCAGAAATAGCCTGGTAGGTGTGGGTGGAAAGAAAGACACCGAGGAAAGCTGAGAAAGCTGGTTGGATTGCATTAAAGAAGATGGAAAGCAGGTGAATTTTAGTGCTGCCTTGGACAGATGAAGATGGGATGCTTGCATGAAGGTAACCCCAGTGGATGGAACAAGCAGAAGAAGATAATTTATATTGGATTGCGTACACCTTCAAAAACAGCTGTTTTGTTTAGCATCTCATCACTATTTCCCCAAAGTTAATTGAACATATTACTTAAATAATATTACATCTCAAGAAACCTCCATAAACACCAATGTGGAGCTAGAAAGAGTTTTATAGATGGTATCATACCGGATTACAATGGGTACGTCTACACAGCCGCCTTATTTCAGAAGAACTGAAGTTCTTTCAAAATAACAAAGTGTGCATCTACACTACAAGCCATTATTTCTAAATAATGTTGAGATGAAGGACTTCTTACTTTGACTTCTGTATCCCTCTTTTCACAAGGAGTAACAGAAGTCGAAGGAAGAGTGTTCTTCCTTCGACTTCCTGTTGTGTAGACAGCACCAAAAGCCAAATTAAGCTATTTTTACTTTAGCTACACAACTGATGGAGCTGAAGTTGCATAGCTTAATTCAACTTTTACCCTTCAGCAGAAGTGCTCAATAATATTAACTTTGCCAAAGATTTTTACAGAACACCAACTGCTAGAACTCACTTCTTATAGAATTAAATATTGTAATTTGACTTTGATTATATCCTTTTTAGGACTTAAAAAGTATCTGCTTTTTTTTTTGCACTCAGGAATATTATGGGCTGCTTATTCTTACTATAATAAATAGTAATTCTGCATACTTGATATTGGATCATAACATCTTGACTTACAAGGCAATTTTCACAATGCCCTTTTCATGATCATCAAACTGGGGGCTAGATTCTGATTCTCTCACATAGGGCTCATATCTACAGAGTGCTTAACTCTCAATAAGCTATGCAAATTGAGCTACATCCATTGTGACGCTTATTTTGAAACAACTTATCTCGAGTTTAGTGCTTTCTACAAAGCATTTCTTTCAAAATAGAGCACTCTTCCCCCGACTTCCCCGACTCCTCATAAAACAAGGTTTACACAAGTAAGAAAATAAGAAGTCCTCCAACTTGACAACATTTTGACATTATGTCAAAATAACTTCCGGCTGTGTAGATGCAGACTATGTTATTTCAAAATAATACTAATTATTTTGAAATAAAGATGCTATGTAGACATAGCCCTAGAGTCCTACTGATAAAACTGATAAGTGGTGTAATTTCAGTTGAATCAATGACTCCACTGAAGTCCATTTGACTTCAATAGGACTACTGTATTTGTGAGACTAAAGAGATTTGGCACTTTGTTGGAATTTTTAATTGAGAAAATCCTTTCCTTTATCAATAGGGGAGAATAGTAGCTCAAATTTGCAAGTAAAGTGGTGGAAAACTAATATCAAACATACCTGGATAGTTTAAGATCTGAGGATATTTTCTATCTAGACATATTTAATTACTGCCCTTAGTTTAGCTCAAAATTTCATGTCCAGCAAAAATGAGCGGAGATTTCTTTATATTTTGTAATGTAGATTGTCTAATTTCCGTAGAAAAGAGATATTCTTGATTAATATGAGAGTCTCACAGTGATCTTCCTATTGGTTTGGATTGTGTTGGTATTCCAAAAGCGATTTTGTATCTCTCTCCTCTCTTGGAATTTACAAGGTTTTGCTAACATCCCTTTAGGAGGTAGTCATTGCCCTCTACTGGCAAGTACTGCAAGTAATCACTAATGAATGGAAGTCCAATAAAAATGCTTATATTTTTATTTGAATAGATTCAGCTTCCTCCAACAAATTGTGTTACATTTTTCTTTTCTTCAGCAAATATTGTAACATCCAGATCAACAGTTGAAAAATCTTCAGGAACGATTTCTGGTAAGCAAATCACTAACTGTAACATTCTGTTTATTGCGAATTCATGGCAAACAAGCATGGACCTCATGTTAACTGAAGTAATGCAGAAATCCTACTGTGTAAATAAGCTGCAATATTTCTTCACTCTAGTTTTACTTTTTCATAAGAATAAAATTATCTGCACCATCTAGACAAATACTTTTCTTAGTGGAATCATTCCAGTTTAGTGCTAGCTCTTATCAAGAATGGAATGATTCATGTTTCCTGGCCAATAGCCTTTGACAGCCTACTAAATAGTGAATAATTAATGGAGGAAGGAAAGGATGGTGAAAACAATGTGTAAATTTCCCCCCACCTCCCACCCCACAAACACACCTGGTAGAAATACCTGATATTTGATGCTGTGCAAAAAACAGAGACTGAACAAGCCTGTCTCATCTACAGGTAGTCCCACAAGAAAAACAAAAGCACTAATTTTATGCCTCTTTCCTAACCTTCTCCCCTTTTGCAAATAAATGTAGCAGTGTATTTGTTTTGGGAATACAGAGAGGACTTCACTTACCTTGACCAGCAACACACAGTTCTGCCAAATAACAAACAAATGTAAAAATAAACCTATCAGAGTCCCACTTGTAACGGATAGTATCTAACCCTAGCTAGAACACAGTGAGAGATGCCTTTTGCACAAACAGTAGCTATTAGTTTAACATCACAGGATCATTTTGTCAGATTTCTGTCCCATTTTGAGACCTAATGAAGAAGACTGTGTCGTTCAAAAGTTTGCCTCTCTCACTAACAGAAGGTGGTTCAGTCAAAGATCTTATCTCACCCACTTTGTATCTGTTTTGTACTGTGGATTTTGCTTCTACTTCCCCCCTTTTACCAGAGGGTAATAAAGGCCAGAATTTTTTGACATTGGTTAGCTAAAGAAACAAAGTTTAGGGAGCTCTGTTTTTATGGTGGTGGCTCTATATTGTAAATATTTTAGGAAAAATGGGGAACAAAAATATTTACCACCATGGCTACGTCTAGACTGCAAGCCTCTTTTGAAAGAGGCTTTTTCCAAAGATACTTTCGAAAAAGCCTCTTTTGAAAAAGTGTGTCTAGACTACAATTAGTACTTTTGAAAAAAGCAAGCCGCTTTTTTGAAAGAGTGCCCAGGCAGTCTGGATGCTCTCTTTCGAAAAAGCACAGTTTGCATTACATAGCACCTTTTTTTGAAAGAGCACTTTTGAAAAAAGGCGTTCTTCCTCATAAAACAAGGTTTTCCACGGTTGAAAAAAACTGCCACATTCTTTAGATTTACTTTTGAAAGAACATGGCAGCAGTCTAGATGGAAGGGGAAGATTTTTCAAAAAAGGCCACTTTTTTCAAAAAATCCCTGTAGTCTAGACACCACTCCCCCCTCTCCCCCCCAGAGTTATACAATTATTTCATTTTGGATTTGTGCTCCACGGCCAGATGACATTAGAAGAAACTTGGAGGGAAGAAGCAAAGGTGGAAGTGTGCCTTTAGATGCAGATATAGGATTATCTTCCCCAGAAATCAGCAAAACATAATATCTAAAAAAGACTATTTGACCTACTTTGTAACAGTTTAATGCATAAGGGATATTTTGCCCTTTCCAGCAGATTGCTGAACAATTCCCATTTAGTGTATAAAATTTTCTTTTTATAGAAATGACATTCTATGCAATTACTATCATCATCCATAGAAAAAAAAATTGTTACCTAACATGAAATATCTGGACTTGAAATAAGGTACCAAAGATGCCTGCAAGAGTACATTTGTTGTAATACTAAATTATTATTCTGTTAAAAGAAAGCAAAAAACTTTAATTTTCCATCCAGAACTTAAGCTGTCTCATGCCTATATTCACATAATTTTTTTTTATTTCTTAATTTGTATTAGAAAATAGATGTTTCTTTCTTTTGTAATTTTTAAATGTAGGTGATGTAGGGCCTGATTTTACTCCCTTTTGCATCTCTTTTCTCTATAACTTCATTGTAATTTTACACTGGTGTAAAGGTAGAGTCAAGCAAAAAATGTCTAAAATGGAAAATAGACTAAACAGTATCCAAGAATCTCTCTTAAGAGAATGTAAATATCGGAGAATTCTTGTGCATTGAGAGTTAGCCCTGGACAAATATAGAGCAAAACAAGTGTTCTCCGTGATTGTCTTAAGGTGACTCATAAAGACTATATTACAGAGTATTTGCATTGTATTGTTAGCATTGAGAGGCCCTTCCTTTTCTTTGAATGTCAGGTTATAAGAACAAAGAACCTGACCCACACCTATATTTCATAGTTAAATGCCATGAGTAATAGAGTAGGAATTTTTCTGGCCATAATTCAAGTACAAGTACAGGCAGTCCCCGAGTTACGCGGATCCGACTTATGTCGGATCCGCACTTACAAACAGGGCTTTCTCACCCCGGAGCTCGCAGGCAGCGGGACTGCCCAGAACGCAGCGGTCCCGCTGCCTGCAAGCTCCGGGGCGAGAAAAGCTGCTCCGGGTGCCCCTGGTCTGCTGGGGACCGTCTCCAGTAGACCAGGGACACCTGGAGCAAAGCTGGAGAGGCGGAGGTGTCCCGCGCCTCTGAGGCTTTGCTCTGGCAAAGCCGGAGAGGCGCGGGACTCCGCCACCGCTGCCGCTTTGCTCCCGGTGCCTCTGGTCTGCTGGGGACTGTCTCCAGCAGACCAGGGACACCCGGAGCAAAGCCGGGGAGCCGGAGGGGTCCCGCGCCTCTGAGGCTTTGCTCTGGCAAAGCCGGGGAGGCGCGGGATTCCGCCGCCGCTGCCGCTTTGCTCCCGGTGCCTCTGGTCTGCTGGGGACCGTCTCCAGCAGACCAGGGACACCTGGAGCAAAGCCGGGAGGCGGAGGGGTCCCGCGCCTCTGAGGCTTTGCCAGAGCAAAGCCTCAGAGGCGCGGCACCCCGCCGCTGCTGCGGCTTTGCTCCCCGTGTCCCTGGTCTGCTGGGGGAGGGGGCGCAGCTAGTGGCCCCCCCCAGCAGATCAGGGAGACATGGAGCAAAGCCCCGGGCCTGTGGTAGAGCAGGTGGGGCGCTGCCGGTTGGTCCCGCAGCACCGCTTCTTGGCGCTACTGGACCAACCCGGCAGCACCCCAGCTGCTCTGCCCCAGGAGTCCTGATTCAGCCGCTGCTGATCAGTTTCAGCAGCGGCTGAATCAGGACACCTGGGGCAGAGCAGCCGGGGTGCTGCTGGGTTGGTCCAGTAGCGCCAAGGAGCGGTGGTGCTACTGGACCAACCCAGCAGCACCCCAGCTGCTCTGCCCCAGGCGTCCCCAAGTCAGCCGCTGCTGAAACTGACCAGTGGCTGACTACAGGAAGTCCCTGCCCCGGGCTTCCTGGAATCAGCTGCTGATCAGTTTCAGCAGCAGCTGACTTGGGGATGCCTGGGGTTCTTAAGTTGAATCTGTATGTATGTCAGAACTAGCGTCCAGATTCAGCCACTGTTGAAACTGATCAGTTTCAGCAGCGGCTGAATCTGGACGCCAGTTCCGACTTACATACAGATTCAACTTAAGAACAAACCTACAGTCCCTATCTTGTACGTAACCTGGGGACTGCCTGTATCATGACTCACTGGTTTCATCTGTGACAGGAAAGAACTGTAAAGGTTTTTTCCTTTGTAAATTAAAGTTAAAAAATCAGTCAAATACAATGCTTATTAAAATAATATATAAGTGCCCTAGAAGTTGAACCTGACTTGCAAATTTGAAGCACGTTCTCCACTCTTGAGGTATACCCGCACAAGGCTTTTCGGGTGTATTTGTTAATAGTTCTGTAATAGATCTTGTAGTAGTTTCACAGGTCTTTCCAGTAAGCAGTATTAAAGTTCGATGGTACTGGAGGTCTGCTGATATGTTGGCAAGCACTTCCATAGGGCCCTTCAAAGTAGTCACTAAGGGTATGTCTACACTACAATGTTAATTCGAACTAACTTAGAACTAACGAGGAATAGGACCCTAGTCCGAACTACCTAGTTCGAGCCCCGTGTAGCCGCGCTACACGGGGTTCGAAGCAGCGGGGATTTAAAAATGGCGGCTCCCCGCTTATGCTAATGAAGCCCGGGAAATTCAAATCCCGGGCTTCATTAGCAAGTGCGGTATGCATACATTACCCTGCTAATTCGAACTAGCGGGGTAGTGTAGACATACCCTCAGTTACCAGCAGCTCCCATACAATCCCATACATTCAGATTTTAAAATATTTGACACCCTGAGTCTATGTCTACACTGGTATGATTTTGCGCAATAACTCTTTTGCAGAAGAGTTCTTGTGCAAAAACTCTTCCAGAAGAGAGCATCTACACTGACATGTGCCTTTGCGCAAGAGCATCCTTGCCAGTGTAGACGCTCTCTTGTGCAAGAAAGCTCTGATGGCCATTTTAGCCATAGGGCTTTCTTGCGCAAGTAATTCATGTTGCCTGTCTACGCTGGCCTCTTGCGCAAGAACAGTTGCGCAAAAGGGCTTATTGCTGAGCGGGAGCACCATAGTTCTTGCGCAAGAAGCACTGATTTCATACATTAGAACGTCAGTGTTCTTGCGCAAGAACTCGTGGCCAGTGTAGACACAGCCTTAATGTATACTCAGTATTTTTGAAAATTTAGCCACTTTTTATAGGTGCTTAGGTCTGAGTTTTAGCTTTTTTGAAATTCTGTCCCTATTGGTCTTGAAACTCTGGCCCTGACATTCTCAGAAAAATATAAATGAATAAAGTACTAATTTTATGTTTATTTTCTTTTTTTCCAGAAGAATCCCCTATTTTTACTCTTATCACCTACCCAATTAATGCTTCAGGCAAGATATTAATATTTCTCACATCTAGATTTATTTAGCTAAGCTTTACTTTTTATTTTGTCATGTTTATAATTTTTGTATATTCTTATTCTGTTTTTCAGCTACAACTTCAGATACAAGCTCTGCAGGTGAGAATTATATGTATTACACAAATAAAAACTAGCATTAAGACCAAATTCAGCTGTGATATAACCAAACAATATTCCTTTGTGTTCAGTAGGTTTGCGCTTGTTCAAATCATGGCTAAATTTGGCCAACTACTTTGAAAAAAGTTTTATAACACTAGCTGCTTAGCTACTCCATAGTTAACATTTCATTGGTAGAGGTTTTTTTAAGAATGTTAAATTAATATTTTACAGTTATCCAAAATATACTCCTTTCCTTTTCAGGAAGAGCTTTAAGTGCACTGACAAAGCCAAACCATACAGGTACATGTTTATTTTATGACATTTTAAAAAATTAATCTGCATTTTAGAAATTTAGGGATAATGGTTCTGTTTGAAAAGTGAATTCAGTGAGATTGCTAAAACTACTTAAAATATTTTTGAATTATTAAATATCCATCACATTCATATTGGGTCCATTACGGTGGTATATGGGCACATATTTTATGGTTTAAATTGTTTCAATAATGTTCCATACAATAGAGACATAACTAACCCACTTTCCTGATCTGTGAACTTATGACTTAACTCTCCTTTCATTCGCAAAAGCTTTAATCTGAAGTAACTCAGTTATCTTTTACAAGAAGTTATTAGGGATTAAGGCTAGTGCAAACAGGAAAAGAGTCTGAACTAAAAAATAATAAAGAGGCCAGGCAGCTCATTTAAGTGAACAGTATTCATAGGCTTTCATCAGAAATTCTTATATTTAATTTTTTTCTTCAGAAACTACTAATAACCCTGAATTTAACTTCTCCACAACAGTAGGTAAGTTTTTATATTCCTGTTAATTTTATTCCGAGTGACATAAAAGCATGAGCTTCGTGAGCTGTGGCAGTCTGTTCTAATATTTTGAATATTATATTTTTATTATTGTGTTTCACGTTAGCAATTATTCTTACTTTGGGCTGAGTTCATATGATTCATTGTAAGCATGCATGAGAATTGAGATTGTAAACTTACAAGGCCCTGTCACAAAACATTCCATAACTAAAAGAAATGAGTTTAATGTTACAGTTTCATCTGAATTTCTCAACTTGTGTTTGATTAAAAATTTTTACCTCAGCATTGGCTTTCTCTGTTCCTGCTTTTACAAATGTATTTGATCTATTTTGTATATATGGCTGAAGCAATTATATGAATCCTTTTGTTAATCTTTAGCAAATATGGCTGTATGTAGGGACAATAGAGAAAATATACCAGAACAATTGGTAATCTTTGCAAGAGGGTCACAGAGCTACAATGGCAAGGCAATCACAGAAGAATGGAGGGGGAGTTCATAGCTACTGGGCAGAATGTACCAGACTAATCTATATCATTCATGAGTACTGAAAAAAAAACCCTAAGGGCAAAATTTTCAAAAATGCTCAGTTACCAGCAATTCCCATTCAAGCGCTCATTCAGATTTTCAAAAGTATTTAGCACCTCTTGTTCTCAGTAAGATGAAAGTATTTTTGAAAATCTAGTCACTTTTTCCAGGTTGTGGGTGTAGTGACTGTGCACTTTAAATCTTACGCCTTTTTTTACAAACAAACATTTAAGCACTAATGTTTTGCTTCTCTATTTTTATTTATTTATTTATTTATTTATTCAGCAGAATCTTCTATCGTCACTTTTATCACCTACCCCATTAATGCTTCAGGCAAGATTTTATAACATTTCTCATATTTTGATGTATTTAGCTTATATCTAACCCAGTGGTCTCCACCTTTTTAACCACAAGATCACTTTTTCAATTTAAGTGAAATGTAAGATCTACCTCAGACCCAAACCCTTGCCCCACCTCTTTCCCGCCCCTTCTCCTAAGCTTCACCCTGCTCACTCCATCCCCCCTTCCTTCCCAAACCTCATTTGCTTTCACCAGGCTTGGATAGAAGTTGCAGTACAGGGTCTGGTCTTGGGCTAAAGGGTTCAGAGTGTGGGAGAGGGTACAGAAGTGGGGGGCGGAGGGATACCCTGATATCAGCACCTCCCCTTCTCCCTTCCACACCCTACACAGCAAGCAGGAGGCTTCCGGGGGGCAGCTGCAAGGCACAGGGCAGCAGCAGCATGACAGTGGGGTGGTGGAAGGGGGGAGCAACTGAAGTGCTGGTGCTTAATAGCTTCCTGGCCAAACCAGTCAGAATCACTTGTCAGAGGCTCCAAGATCTACTGGTAGATCCCTGTGGTAGTTGGTGACCACTGATCTAACCTTTTTTATTGTGCATGTTTTTACTGTTTTCTATTTTTGTTCTATTACTCAGATACAACATCATTAGAAAGAACAAGTCCTGAAGGTGAGAATTATTTGTGCACAAATACAAAATTTAGAATGAGATCTGGTACAAGAGAGATAAAACTCTTATAATAAGTAGAGTTTTAGTTGTTTAAACTAGTGTTAAATTTGGCCCCAGATCATTATTTTCACAACTTTAAAATGTTTATCATATTGGCTGGTTAGCCAGCCCCTTCATTACATTTGCATTGATAGAGTTTTGAAAATAAAAACTTCATGTGGTATTGTTAATAAAAAAAAATCCTTTCCTTTTTAGATAGAACTTTAAGTATATGGCCAGAGGCAAACCAGACAGGTACATGTTTATCTTTATATAGTAGTTTTCTCCTTCTCTCTCTTTTTTTTTTTTTTTTTTTTTGGTATTTTAGAAAATATGTAGGAATGCCAGTTCTGTATTGAACAGTGAATTCAGTAACATTGCTAAAACTACTCAAAGTATTTTGAAACAATTTTAAATATCCATTTGCTTCATTACACACATTTTTATGATATCCATCATGATGGAATATGGGAATATGATCCATTGCTTAAATTGTGTCAGTTGTATTCTAGTTGTCATATAGTAAGAGGGAAAGTAACATCATTGATTAGACAGAAACAGGAAACACAGCTGTTCCCCTGGTATAGAGCTGCCCCAAAGATAGCATAGCAAGCTGTATATATAATGAGCCTTGAGTAGTGCATAGCCAATGGAGTGATTCATATGACTCACTCCCAATGGCTAAGGCAGTCCAGTAAATCATGGTGTGCCCGGAGCCAGTGCCATGCGCCCAGGAGCCGGTAGCGCCCATGCGCTGTGCGCCTGGTGACGGGGCCGCCCATGAGCTGCATGCCCGGGGCCAGTGCTGCCCCTATGCCGCACGCCCGGGTCGGCGCCACCCATACGCTGCAAGCCCGGGGCCAGGACAGCCCTCGCGCCACTCACCCGGGGGCGGAGCCGCCCATGTGCTTCGCGCCTAGGCCGGCACCCCCCATACGCCGCACGCCTGGGGCCGGCACAGATCTCGTGCAGCGCACCTGGGGGTGGGGCCACCTAACTGCCGTGCGCCTGGGGCCAACACTGACCATGTGCTGCGCACCTGGGGCTGGCTCTGCCAATGTGCCCAGGGACTGGCTCTGCCCATGCGCCACATGCCTGGGGGTGGGGCCAGCCCAGCCCCGATCACTTGGCAGGCGCACAGAAATGGCCTGGCGGGCGCCATGGCGCCCATGGGCACTGTATTGGAGACCACTGGAGTAGCTAGACTGCTCCTTCCCTTTCAGCCTCATCCCTTATCTAGTCACAAGTAGGAGAGTTGTATAGGAGTCACTACATCATGTGTATGCCACCGGAAGACTCTACCTATGCTAGCCTGAAACATATAGAGCAGATTAAAATTGAGAAAGCAATATAAAACAGTCTTCATCCAGATCAAAGTCTTGGTCACTGTTGAGGATCTAGTTTTTCTATTTTGAAAATAATACAGGAGAAATATAAGTTGTTCAGAGAAAATAAAGATATTAGAAATATTTAGTTAGGAGAGATGAAATGAATAAGCATGACAAAAGAATATAGAATGATACAGCGACGGTAGACTGAATTAACAACGGCCATATTGTATCAGACCAAAGGTCCATCTTGCCCAGTATCCTGTCTTTTGACAGTGGCCAATGCCAGATGCCCCAGAGGGAGTGAACAGAACAGGGAATCTTCAAGCAAACCTTCTCCCATCACCCGTTCTCAGCCACAGGCTAGGGACACCATTCCTTCCCATCCTGGCGAATAGCCATTGCTGGACCTAACTTCCGTGAATGTATCTAGTTCTTTCTTGAACCCTGTTAAAATCCTGGTTTTCACAACCTCCTCTGTCAAGGAGTTCCACAGGTTGACCGGGTGCTGTGTGAAGAAAAAATTCCTTTTGTTTGTTTTAAACCTGCTACCTATTAATTTCATTTGGTGGCCCATAGTTCTTATGTTATGGGAACAAGTAAATAACTTTTCTTTATTCCATTTTTCCTCACCAGTCATGATTTTATAGACCTCTATCATATCCCCCGTTAGTCTCTTCTTTTCTAAGATGAAGAGTCTCAGTCTTTTTAATTTCACTTCATATGGGACCCATTCCAAACCCCTAATAGGTTTTGTTGTCCTTTTCTGAACCTTTTCCAATGCCAATATATCTTTTTTGAGATGAGGCGACCACATATGTACATTGTTGTTGTTGAGGGGCTCATCCCGCCCTCAGCTTTGCCACAAAGTCAATGCCCCTCTATCAGGGTCAATACAGCTTTTGAAGCCTAGCCACCCAGAGAAGCTTTTCCTGGATCAGGGGTTGATTGTCCAGGGCAGGGAAAAGGGTGGTAGGGGGACCCAGGCCCTCCCTCTCCCCCGGGTCCCAGCCCAGGGCCCTTGAGGCAGGGACTATGGCTCCTGCCCACTCGGCAGGGAATCCAGCTGATACATGCTGAGCCGCACTGTTGGTCCTTTTCCCTGGGCTGCTTCCTACCACACTCTGGTACCCCTGTAGTCTCTGGCCTCCCAGGCTGGTCCTTACCGGGGCTGGCCTTGTGGCTGTGGGAATTCCTGCCTCTCTGGGGTTGGCAGCTGCTGGCTCTGCTCCAAGGGTGGCCACGGGCAGCAATTCAGGTCTCAGCTGCTGTAGCAACACCAGCACAGCCTGAACTCCTCCTTCTCCCTGCGGCCTCTCTGGCTGCAGGGCTCTCTTTGTTTTTATACCTTGGTTCTGCTGGGAGCATGCCCAGCAGGGCTGGAGGGGCAGGGCCTTCTCAGCCAGCTGGGTGTGGGCTACTCCCTGCCCTTCAGTGCGGGGCCTGTCTGCCCCATCACAATAGTATTCAAGATGTGGGTGTACCATAGTTTTATACAGAGGCAATAAGATGTTCTCTGTCTTATTGTTTATCCCTTTTTTAATGATTCCTAACATTCTGTTTGCTTTTTTGACTGCAGCTGCACATTGAGTGGATGTTTTCAGAGAACTATCCACAGTGACTCCAAGATCTCTCTTTTGAATAGTGATAGCTAAATTCATCCCCATCATATTGTATGTATAGTTGGGATTATTTTTTCCAATGTGCATTACTTTACACTTATCAACATTAAATTTCATCTGCCATTTTGTTGCCCAATAACTTAGATTGGTGAGATCTTTTTGAAGCTCTTCACAGACTGCTTTGGTCTTAATTATCTTAAGCAGTTTAGTATCATCTGCCAATTTTACCACCTCACTGTTTATCCCTTTCTCCAGATCATTTATAAATAGGTTGAATAGGCTTGGTCCCAGTATGAACCCTTGTGGTACACCACTAATTATCTCTCTTCATTCTGAAAGCTTACCATTTATTCCTACCCTTTGTTACCTGTCTTTTAGCCAGTTATCAGTCCACGAGAGGACCTTCCCTCTTATCCCATGACAGCTCACTTTGCTTAAGAACCTTTGATGAGAGAATTTGTCAAAGGCTTTCTTAAAATCTAAGTATACTATATCTACTGAATCCCCCTTGTCCACATGTTTGCTGAACCCCTTAAGGAACTTATGTTTTTATGTTATTTTATTACTTTATACAAAAAAAGTGAAATTATAATTCTCAAAATGGTTATAAATCGAGCAGTTAACCATGAACTTTATTATTAATATTGTTTATCTTTTTGTATTTAGTTTGCTACATGGGCTCTGTAAAATTTAATTACAGTGAAAAAAGCAATAATGCTTCAGGAAATGTTGTAAGAGTAAGTCCTAAGAATTTTTTATCCATTATCCATTCTGCCCATTTAAGTTAATCCTATCCTAATGCTATTTTAAAATGTTCTGTAAACTGTTAATTCTTATATCACAATTTGTCTTAAAATAAATAATTAACGGAGCAATATATGGTGATTCTGTCATAGTCAGAACATAGCTTTAGATATGTTCTGTTTCCATAGTTGTTTGGTTCAGGTTGAACCTCTCTCGTCCAGGACTCTCTGGTCCAGCGACATCCGTGGTCCAGCAGGACCACGGATGTTGTTAGACCAGAGAGTCCTGGCCCCAAAGGTTGAGATTGGCTGGGAGTGAAGCTGGTCTGGTCTGCTGCAACCAGCAGGGCCAGTGACCTGGGGTAGATAGCCCCAGGAGCAGCTGCTGCCATGTGCAGGGCTGGGGAACCCCATGAGCAGCTGCCACCACATGGGTTGGAGAACTCAGGGAGCAGCTGCCATCATGTGAGGTTGGGGGCAGGGAGCAGAGCCCTGGCTGGGGGGAGAGGGAGGGGGAAGGGTGCAGCAGAACCAGGCAGGTGAGCCAGAGATTAGGCCTCCGGGATCTCCTGAGGCAGAAGCCAGGAGGGGAGCCCCAGGAGATCCCGGATGCCTGACCTCCCCTGGTCCAGCAAATTCCCTTGTTCGGGACCAATCCGGTCCTAAGAGTGCCAGACCAGGGAGGTTCAACCTGTAGCTGAGAGGATGCTATTATGTTAACTGTATTTCTACAATTATTATACCAATAAGGGTTAAAGTATCTTTGAAAGTGCTTTATAATATCTAATAGTTCCTTTGGCACCATATCACATTGTAATAGATGCCCAATGTCCCTTTCAGAAAGATGTCCAGTATGTGCAGTAACTCTCGAAATGCCAGTTGCTGCTGTGCCATATCCTAGAGGTCCCCAGGACTGAGACACCTTGCTACTCCCTGCCCGTAGGTGAAGAAGTCTTGTCTGTGCCTGTTTGTGGATCTCCTCCCTTATTCTGCTGACCAAGGACAGACACGCACTTCCCTCTAGGCCTCCTATGCCCACTGTTAATGTATAGGTCAGTGAATGATATACCCCCATCCTTCAAGTGCTTCCCTGAAGTGTCTAGCCCCAGTAGTCACATGCTTGCTGCTTCCAAAGAAACAGTACATTCCAGCTTACCAGTTCCTCCTCAGATCATCACTCCACTTACTACATAGCACTTGGGTAGGTTTATAGTGAAATTAAATGTAAGTTTATTTAACAAAGCATAGTAATTCATGTATAGCAAGTAGAAGTACAGGTACTGGAAACAAATGCTTACATATAAAATAAAATAACACAATGTTCTAGAACCTGGAATTTATTAACAAAATGCTCCTACATCTAACCAAGTACTGCTCACCCAAGGTATGTCTGCACAGAAGCATTATTTCATAGGGCACATCTACACTGCAATCAGTTACTTTAACATAATGTCAAAATAACGTCGAGCCAAAGGACTTCTTACTCCGAGTCCTGTAACCCTCATTTTACGAGGAGTAAGGGAAGTTGAAGGAAGTATGCCCTTCCTTTGACTTCCTGCTGTGTAGACAGTGCCAAAAGCTGAAATAAGCTATTTCAATTTAAGCTGCCCAATTGACATAGCTGAAGTTGCATAGCTTATTTTGGCTTTAGCCCCGCTGCGTAGACGTGTCCCCAAAATCCTTCAATGGTTTACAGCTAGGCTGGTATAACCCTCCTTACATGAGACAACCATGCTGTCAGCTTGCCTTCTCAGTGAAGGACTCAGAATGCTTTTTGCCCACCCAAGATATACCAGTCCCATCCTTTGACTTTATTCATAATCAAGACACCCTGCCCCTTTGTTTATTTCTGTAGATTTCCTCTAGTGCAGGGTTCACTATCTTTTCTTTTGCCTGTGGCTCAGTATGCAAATTTCCACTGTGAGGCATAGAGACAAATGAGCAGATTCAGAGAGGTATCTGTTACCTCCTATCTGAAAAGAGTTTCTTAATTCCAAGACCTTAAGAAAATTATTTTCAGTATAGTTGTATAATTCATTAATTATTCTTCATGCATACATTTCACAATGATTAAGAATACCAGTGGGTTCTGGTTTTGGTAGATAGCTCACGTGCCAACCTTGGTGAACTGGTGAACTATCATGCATATATCTGGTCCAGGGAATTCCTAAAAATCCTATGTACCCTCTGTGCTCTCTGCTAGTGGCATCCAGTGGTCACAGTTGTTAAGATTTCTATTCATATGTGTTTCAAAATGTGTTCATAATGGGTGCTTCTTCCTTTTTCAATTTCAGATTAAGATGAGTAAGATGTGCATTGTTAGTTTAAAACAAATCATATAAGAATTATAATTTTTGCTTATTTTTGGAATCTTTGTTTCTAACAGATTGATGATGTAACCACCAGTGATAAAGTTACAAAATTTATTCCATTTACAACACCTACTCTACAAGAAAAGTACGTAATCTATACTTACCAAATAAATTGACTCTTCCAATTTTGCTGAATACTGGTTGTATTTAAGAGTAAGTGAGAACTGTTACATCAGCAGATTTTTCATGTCTCATTTCTGAATTCTAGAATGAATAATATTTTAAGGAATATAGAAGGAATTTCACTAGTTTCTCATGGTATGGGTAAAATTTACATTACTTAGACCCATAGTATTCCAACACACTAGCCACTAGCCACACGTGGCTGTTTGGCTAGCTGAGTGTAGCTCGTTGGCTTTAATAATGTGGCTACTTGTCTGGTTAAGTGTGGCTAGTTCACTATAGCAGTATCCACTATACCCTGGTCTACACTAGGACGTTGTTTGGAAATAATCCCCCTTAGATTGAATTTATAAGTGGAGCATCCACACTGCCACACCTTGCTGCTATTTCAGAATCTGTACTCCTGCTTTCCTTGGGGAATAATGCTAATTTTGAAATAGTTATTTCAAATTAGCGTTAGTGTGGATGCTCCAGTTCCACTATTTTGAAATAACTACTCCCCAGAGTAATCCAAACAAATTACTCCCCAGTGCTTCTTGAGGGTCTAAATCAAGCTAGTGCGTCCATGTTAACGAAGCTTGTCTTGGACTAATTTCAAGGCTTCCCCATAGTGGGGACTTACTAGTTTGATTTTTGTAAAATTGGGAGTTATTAAATTGAATTTAGTTATTTCGAAATGATTTCCTAGTGTAGACATGCCCTATAGTGGCTACTGCTTCAGAACTGGTTGGACACCATGGGCTTAGATTATTCTTAGTTTTAGTTTTATGTATTGATTTTTTAATATTTTACAAATAGTCGCATTTACAATCCTCATTTAGATTCTTATCCTGCAACTTCAGCTGAGCTCCATACAGTTGCAGGGGTTTATCTACATTAAGTCCTTTGCAGAATCAGGGCCATAGTAAGAAAATAAAAAAGTGTATTAAAGCTGAGTAAAATTCACGATGTGTACTGACAGCCTAATTAAAGGAAAAACATCTGATCACTTGTATGTGGTCAGCTGTGAATTCAAATGTGTCTGCTCATCAGAAAAACTGAGTTGACCCAGTTTTGATCTCATTTAACTTAGGAAATGAAAATTGAATATTGTTGAGGCTATGATAATCTATATGCATTTGTCACATTCACTTTGTTCTGTTTTGGACTCTGGTGCCACTTCTTTCATAATGTCCTAAGAGATGTATGTTTGTTTCTTTGCAAACATCCACAACTCTCAGTTGGGCAAAACAAAACTGCTAAGGTCATTTTCCTACCTCATTTTTTGGGTCATATTACATTATTTTTTATTCCCTCTACTGGCTCTTCCTGTTTCCTTGCATCAAATTTAAAGTTGGTGTGGTATGGGTCTGAACAAAGCTGAAGAGATAAGCTATACATTAGAATTTTTTTTAAATCTCTTTGAAGTCTGTGCTTATTTTATAATCGAAGGACAGACCTTGTTTACAAGAGTCTATATGCCCCTTCTGAATCCATGCCCAGACTTCATTTACAAGTTCTAATTGTGTTTCCCATACTTCCTTATAAGAACACAAGTCAGAAATTGTCTATGCTCCATATTAAATTACTTTAAACTAAGTGAACTGACAATAAAATAAGTTTATATGAGTGATAACAATTAAATTTTATTTCCTCCAACATTGTCACCCAAAATGCTAAACAGTTCTTTTGTTAACAAATGTTGTTTACTCTAATAATATAAATTTTCCCTTTTAAAGTAATTACTGTATTTTAGCGAATATACCCTGCACCCGAATATACCCTGCAGTTTTTCCAAATTGAGTAAAAAAAAATCTTGTATACCCCGCGCACAAGTATAACCCACAGGGTATACAAGACTTTTCTGTGCTGGGGGGTATATGCGTTAATTTACGGTGCAGGGGGGGAGGTTCCTGCGGGCACTCACTGCCCTGGTTCCTGCATAGCCACCAGCCTCCAGACGGGGGAGTGTTCATCCCCCTGGTTCCTGCGGCTGCGCAGGAACCAGGAGGATGAGCAGGAACTCACCAGGTGAGTTTAAAAAAATCTGTATACCCCGCACTCGAGTATACCCCACAGGGAGGGTGCAGGGTTTGTAAAAACACATATAACCCCTGGGTTATATGTGCGAAAATATGGTATATAATTTAATATGATTTCAAGTTAGCAGGTTAAGAAATCATTTCTAAGTAGACTTCAAATAACATTTGAAGAAATAGTATATATAATAGTTTCATTCATATCATTTTAACTTTTGTGAATATCTTCTTTATAAACATTTGTAGAATAAACCACTTATAGTTAACCTTTGATTTTAAAGAATTTCAGAATTCAACAAAACATTGCAAGATGCAAGTGAGGTAAGCACTTTTATTTGTGTGCTTATTGGTTATTATATCTATTTGGAAACATGTACTTCCTATTTATTTCTCGGTATCTGATGACCAAACTTGTTTTCTGTGGACAGAATAATTTAGTTTTATTTTATTTCTCCTTACAGTCTTCTGTTATGGAGTGTGCTGCAGAAAACCAAAGGTCTGCCATGTTACATTTTTAAATAATAATTTTACCCTTCTCAGATCCTGTACTATAACTGAGCCAAGCTAGGAAATCAAATGTGAGGATGATCTTGCTTCAGTTGAAATAAATGGAAACAGGACCAAGGGGCAGACAGAGTCCATGGGTTAACTCCTCATCCCATTTGCCCAAATGTGTCAGAAAAGGGAGGAAGATTGGCCAGAGTACATCTTTAGGGACCATTGCCAGTTAGTGTATGTTAAAACAGCTGCCAGGGTACTCTAATCTGCAACATGGTGGGTAATAGGGCAAAGGATCAAGGGAATGTAACTAATTCCTTGCCAACCTCACCTCTGCAGCCCCGCAGCATTGCTGCATGCAAAGTAAAATGCTCCCCCCTTTCTCAGCAGAGAAGAGGTTTGGACCAGGCCAGCGGTGAAGAAGAAGAACAAAGGCGATGGTGCTGGCGATGGAGCAGGACATTTGTCCCTCCTCCAATTCCCACTTTGCAAGGGGATAACTGATCATTTTTGGTCAGCCACACGTACCCCCAGCCTTGGGTTATAATGCCTCTTTCCTGGGTATGGGCACACTCGCTGCTGGCACATAAGCACTTTCCAGCCTCCCTCCCTGTAAGTCATTGCTCTTGAAGGGGACATATTTTTGACTTGTGGTGTGCTGGGGCCTAGCCAGAATGCCCCTCTTTGGGGTCTGGGCAGAAGTGATATACTAAGGATATTTTGACTTCTTCACATCTTCTGGGAAGCCCAGGTTGGGAGGAAGGGCATTCTAATTGTTTCCATTGCTGTTCAGCATGAGAAAGAGTAGTTGCTGGCTGGCATGCTCTGGGGATTGGAAAGGAAGTCTCCTTTATTTGCATGAGGGAGGCAACTGGCTGGATTCCACAGGTGATAGCAAGGTCAGGAAGTGGCAGACTGATTCCTTGTTTGTGATTATGGTGTAAAGCCAGGGCTCTTACACTGGCCCCTTATTTTACATGGTAAGATTTGGGATCCTCATCTTCTCAGTATTACATTATTTAAACAGAGGTTTCAGCCTATCACTTAAACTCATTCACTGTGTTGTATCTTCATTCACCTACTTTTCTGGCTTAACTGAGTGCAGTGCAGAATCTGGCATTTCTGTGGAGCCAGGAGAGGATAAACAAGCACAACCCGTTACTTTCATTCTATTTTTAATTGGAAAACTCTAGGTTGTTAACATAAAAATATTCCTCAAATCTGAAAATAGGTTGGGAAATGGTACGTTAATTCACATTTTGCTGGTATTTCAGTATACAGCATCTAAAGGTAAATCTGTTTCTTGTTTACAATTTATTTTCTTCTGATTGCAGTATATCAATCTGCAAGTTTCTAATAAATCTGACCAAGACTGCAAATATAAGCAAAATAATAGCATCCTTAAAAGACAGAACAGAAATAGTCCAAATTGGTAAGTTGTCTTTAATATTTAATATTGTTTTATTACAGACTCCCTCTTCAGTCTAAGGATAATAATTTTAAAGATGACCTGTAAATGTTTTAACAGGAAAGAAAATAAATGTATTTTAAAAATACAAGGGTTAATTAGAGTTGGCTGTAGGTACAGTACATATGAAGTGTGTCTCTACTGTGTTTTATATTTTGGATAGTCAGATATGGAAATGTATATAGTGTTTGTATTTATTGGGGAAATTTTGTGTTAGAAAAACTGCTGAATATGTTTGTATAATAAATTAATGAAGTACCAGCGGCCACGCTATTTGATATGGTACAAGTATTTTTGTGTTAGTGGATCATGCTATCTTTTGTTCAATTATAAGTCATGAAGTTGTGCATTCTATACTCCCTTTGTTTGCAATAGCCAAAAAGAGCCATTTCAGCTATCTATATCAGCTTGTACCTCACCCTGCAAAGATGTGAGGGTGTAGTAATATTTATTTTATTTTATTTTATTGATACAAACAATATCTCAAAATGCTTTATGGAATTAAAACTGTCAAATATATTATTTTCAACAATTTTGTATAATGGTTACGAAGAAAATTCCATGCTACTGGACAAATCAGGATAATACTTTTTTGTTTGTTTGTCACCATAGAACTGTGCTTCTGTTCAGCTCTATGGTTTTCATCCACAACTGCTAAAGAGTTACAAAAATTGCAATGGTAAGTATAAATAGCAAAGGCTTGCTTTCCTAACTAAGGAATATTCTGTTTTTAGCTTGGGATGCATTGGAAAACACCTCAGCCATACCATAATAATTGGGAAGGGACTCTCCATGAGTAAAACTCAATGACATGGGTTTTCACATACTACAAGGTCCAAAGTCTGGATACCATCCACAAAGTAGGCAGCCAAAGTGGTGTTACTATTATAGTACATGAATTACTGATGAGTGTTTGTATCCTCAAAATGTGACCAAAATCAATAGTATATGTTGCTAGAGTACTACAGTCATCTAATCTGATGCAGTATTTTAATTACAACAATGTGCCCTTCATGTAAAGGTTCCCTTTACTGAAGTCTTATTAAATTGTGTTCATTATTATATAAAGAATGCTAAGCTTACCACAACTTTCATACCGTTTTCTTTTATTTTTGCTATAGTGATGGAAAAGACCCAGTTATATATACGACCCCTAGCAAACTTGGACCTCCACCTTCTCTTGGTGCTTCATCCACTAAAATTTCTAATGACTTGTCTGGTCAAGCTTTTCACTCCCCAAAACATACCACTACTTTTCCTCCTCATGTTCCAGACACACCTAGTATTATACCCACAGTTCCCCCTGCTATGCCTTATATCTCTACAATTACCCAGGCTGCTTCTCCTCCACTTACCACTACAATTCCTCCTGCTACATCTTCTCCTGTCCATACCACTAGAATTTCCCCTGCTATGCCTTTCACCAAATCCACCACCATTTCTCTTCCTACATCTCCACCCAAACTTGCAGTTCCTTCTACTGTTTCTTCAACGGAAACTTCAAGCGTGGCTCCTGTTTCCTCCACTGAACCTACCATCACTACTCCTCCTGGTATTCATTCTAGCCAAGCTACCAGAGCCAACAACACAACAGGTAAATATGACAAGCTGATAAGCTGCCTCTTCTGTCTGAGGGAGTTTTTTCCCCCTCACAGAACTGAGATATTACCTGTTTATTACCTGTTTAAGAACGTTTGAAAACGTATTAAAGTAATATAGCATACCTAATAAAATACATTACACTCTCTGGGAACACATTCGACCATCATTGCTCATGCTGACTAGTGCCTTACTCTACAAGTAGACTCAATAAAAGTTAATGGCCTATGTGCTCTGTTTCTAGCACCACACATTGGATAGGCATAATGCAATAAACAAATAAGAGAATGACAGACCTAGGCAGAGACATCATCATGTAAGTTTGAATTTAAAATAAGTCTTCATGGACTTCATGCAGGAAGTGATGAGAGCTATTTCTTGCAGAACATCTGGCTTGCTCTGACAGTTTGAACTCTGATTGTGGCCTTGGTAGCTTAACTCATTGGTGCTGTTCACGATGCTTGGCCCCACTTTTTTTTGACAATTCTGGTGGATCAGCTAGAAGTTTCTGGACATTTGTCTTCTCCCATGAAACATTCAACACAATGATGTGGGCAGCATCTTGGAAACTTTGAAGGGCAGGGTGTAAATTCTCTGGTTCTCCACATATATAGTGCAACATTATAGTCATAGTCTTAATCAATGAAAGTGGCTTGACCAGCCTTGACTGATGTGTGGCACGGGAAGTCCTACTATCCAGCTGATAGCTCAGCAGAAGGCTGCCAGGGAGAGAACACATCCTACTGCATAGCTGAAGATGTACAGAAATCCACGAAGCAATGCACACCTTTCCACTGGTATCTGTCTGAAGATTGTGTATCTGGAACTGCAGCTCTCTTTGGTTCACACTAAAGTGCTATCTGTCAACCAGCTCAAAACCCACTTTGATGCAGATATAGGCCAGGTGAAGTGGGTGGTTAAATTCTTGGTGCAGCTGAGTCAGAGGGTAATGGACATCATCCATTGTCAGCCACCCTATAGTGAAACCTGATTGCTGTGGAAGTCTATTAAGGAGTGGCTGCATCCTACAAAGCCGAACATGAAGGAAGGTCTTTCCAAGGACCAATAGCAGTAAGATCAGCCTGTAGTTGCAGCACTTGATTCAAGATCCTTTTCCCCTGACACAGGGACACTATGATGCAGTCTTGCCATTCTGCTAGTACACTTCCTGATGCCCACTTTTAAAAACAGTTGGTGGAGGCCTATGCTCACTGGTTCCAAGGCACCTCTTGCCATGACCAGGATGTGGGCAGTCTTGCCTAGCGAATAGAACCAGGAGACTTGTCAAGTGGTCAGCACAGGAGTAATGCCTAGTGGTGGAGCAGGAGTTGTGCCCAGGAGTCAGAGGTCAGAGCCAGAATCCGAAACCAGGAGTCAAGCTAAAGGTCAGAAACAGCACCAGGAAATGGAGATATAGTCAGAGACTGAAACTAGAATCAGGGACTGGGGTCAAGCAAAGAGGCAGAGCCAAAGAACAGAGGCAGAAGCAGCAAATGAAAGTGGGCTTTATTGCAGCAATAGCCCTGATGCTGCAGAAGTGTACAAACAGCTTTCTGGGAATTTTCTCTGTGCTTAAATAGTGAGTCTAGAGCCATCCAAGGTCACAGAGAGATTTAGCCAATCAAATCTTCTGTGGAAGGCACTTTGTTGCTTAGTCTCCTGGGGTTTCTAGTCCATGGATTGCAGTTCTGCTATGATTGCTGGATGGAGTGAAAGTACTGGTCACCCAGAGCCCTGCATACTTACATGCTAATCTTCTTGATCATTATATCTGGAGGTGAAAGTGGGCCAGAACAGGTCTCTACAAACCATTCTTGCAGGGCTGCCAACAAGCTGGGAGCAAAAGGGGCAGCTGCCCTGGGGCATTGCTATATAAAAGGGTTCATGGCTCCCAGCTTCCTCTACTGCAGCAATGGGAGCCAAAGACCCGGTAGGAGCCCTCAGCCTTTAAATCATCACTGGAGCCCCTGGGCTCCCAACTGCCATCTCTGCAGCCTTTGGTTGCTACAGCAATGGCAGTCATGAAGGGCTGGCAGGGGGAGTTTGGTTCCCAGGCCTTCCCCTTCTGCCCTGGCTGTTTGAGGGGTCCAGAGCCACCCCTCTGTGTTGTCCAGGATCTCAGCTACCCAATATTGTGTACTGGTAAGTCCCAGTACGTACTGTCAACTCTGCTCTCAACTGCTTCGAATCAAATAGGTTTGGGCAGGGACTGCTCACTATTTCTTGCTCTGAGACTCTAAGGCACATACACAGGCTTCATCCTCTTATCGCAGCCCTTCTTGAGATGTGGGACTCCACAGTCCAGGTGCCCCACAATCTGTAATTGATGCCTTAGACTTCCCTCCCTAGTTCCCAAGTTGCTTTTATACACTTCCCTAGAATTCTACCTCAACTGTGGGAACTCTGGTTTCTAATTTAACCTCTTCAGGGACAATGTGGCAGGAAAGCAGGGAACACAAGCTTGGACAAGGAATTTCTTAATCATTGTCACTTTATTCTTAACAAGCACAAAAGAACTACAGAACTGAGATGTATCCTTCCCTTGACTGGTCTCACTGTTCCTATGAATCTGAAGTTTGTCAGCTATTCAAACCTAGGTGGAGTGCCTCCTGCTTCTTTCTCTCCAGCCAGTCCTTCTTATATGTAGGGCAGCCAAGATTATACCATAGCTATAAATACTTTACTGATTAATGCATATTTTCTAACAATACCTCTCAATTTAAGGGTATAAAATTAAAACTAGCAGGCTAATTAGTTTAAACAAAACATGGTCCACTTACATCGGTACTTTTCATCTACTTTATATATGTGAACAGTAACATTCCATAGTGATTAATTAGTGATGAATGTCCACTTTCTGGGCTAGGCTTGCTCTGTGAAGACAAGGTGTGTGAGGTAATATCTTTAATTGGATCAGCTTGGACAAAGACACTAGTTTTTGAGCTTACACAGAACAGTCTTTCTGACCTAAAGAAGAAATCTGTGTGAGCTTGGGAGCTTGTCTCTGTACCAGAGAAGCTGGTGCAACAAATGATATTACCTCATCCACCAACACAGTTTCAAAAACACTGCAAGCTGATTTTGTGGAGCACATTTTAGTGAAAAAGTCAACTCCTGTCCCTTTCACTGTGGAATTTTGGAAGAAAAAATTATTGTGCTATGCTATGGGATATTGTAACAAAGTTTATTTTTATTTTTAAATAAAAAACATTAAAATTTGTAATATTTTTAGAGCCTAAGATACTTACGTGTGTGGGCAAATGAGTAATGAGCTTGAATCCTGATTAATAACCTATTGTGAAACCTCCTGGTTGTGTAATTGTAACTATAAAGGGGTCACCACTTGCCTCTCACAAGCAACCCCTGGTCAAGTGTTTGTGCTTGCAGTCTCTGTTTTTGTGGAACAGGGTTGTCACCTACCTCTTGAGAGCGCCCTCTTGCGTGGATGGTTTCTTCATTGGGTCACATGTTACATGTCTGTAGGTGGAACAGAGCAAAGCCATTCCAGGATATACAGTCTTTAAATTGTCCCAGTCCTGGTATGGGGCCATATCCCGAGGACTTCCTCCCCAGCAGCATTGTCTTACTGGAGCCCTCCCTGGGCTCAGTTCTTGCTCATTCCTCACTGCCAGCCAGGAACCTTTCCATCTCCCCAATTCCCTGTCCATATTGAGCTGTCCATGGTCCTGCTGCTCTTCCAGCCAGCTAGAAATATGGTCAGCTCTCTTCTAACTCCAGGCAGTAACTGGAGCATTTTATATGGTTCTTCTGGCCTCTGACCAGTTGCTCCAACAGCCCCTCTGAATGGCTGGCTTCCCTGCAACCACTGTATGCTGCTTAGTGGACTTCCCTTCTGCTCTTTCTTCGGGGTCAGTGAGGCAGGGTCACGTGGCTTCTAGCAGACTTAGTTCACAGTAACCCACCAGCAAGTGGGTCTGTCTTTTAGTTCTGGAGGTCCATGAGTTCAGTTTTTGGGATATCAGCCTAGATGGTAGCCGTCACATAATGTCTTGTTTTTCCCCTTAGGTTTGTTTTGTTTGCTATATACAGCATGGATGATTTCCAACTAATGTACACTATTTTTCTTGTGTCATAGGAAACATTTTGAATAATTTGTCAAACATCACGCATGCCACCAGTAATTCCTCCGAAGTTGAGAGCATCATATCCAAATTAGAGAGTGCTCTGTTGGACCAGAGCATAGAGCCAAAAGTTGCAAGAGAGATGGTCAACACAATAAGCAATCTCTTAAATGTTCCATATTCAGTACTATCCCCGATGTCTAAAAGGTAAACATTTTTGTAAGTGGATGAACTGAATGCTGTGCTTGTCACCTTGGTAAAGTGATACATTATAGGCAAACTATCAGCCTACACTTCCTTTTTTCTTACCAAAACTGAAATTTTGTGTCAGAGGCATGATTCTGATTCCTCTAGTTTCACATTGATGTAGCAGCTTGGCCTTCAGTGGTGTTCCTTCTTATTTACACTGGCATAAGATTGACCAAAGCAAAATCCCGATTGTTATCTGAATATGCTTGGCATATTGTTTAACAGCCTATTTAAAAGTGAAGAGATAGGCCCATTTTAATACTAAGCATATTTTGTCTTAACAGAATAATAAAAATAGTAGATGCCATTGCCTTAAAACTGAACTTTTCAACGGAGTCCATTAATTTTACCTCCCCGGCCTTGGCTCTAGCAGTCACCAAAGTCAACAGCAGCAGCTTCAGCAAAATGTCATTCTCTGTCCAAGATTCATCAGATCTTCAGGTAAAACTGCTTATGATTTTAATAATTAAAAATGTAAATCCTGACTCTTTCTGGATAAAGAGCTTTTATTATAATAAAAAAAGAGAGATTTAATTAAGAGAATCTGAAATCCAGATCTGGTTATGGGGAGGAAGAACAAAGGGCAAATGCATATAATTTTGCTTGTTTAATTTTTATTTAATATTATATGACACGTGATGTTTTCTGTCGGTGTCTGCTATAATTACAGGATCTTTATTAATAATATTTTAATTATAAACACCCACTCCAGCAGCCTAAAATTGTGAATCCTTTCATCAACTATCACTAGAGCATTGAAGAATTTCAGATTTGCCAGATGGCCTGACCTGTCAGAAGTGGTATTAGAATTGCATTGGGTGTCTATAAAAGAGTTATTAGTTGATAATTTTCATATATATTTGCCACTTATTGCCCATGGGCCTTGCCAAGAGAAAGTGCTTGGAAAAGTTTAACACCACTTTCTCACTTAAAAGTTTTTTCACTCCTGATTTTGGGATAATTCTAAAGGGCATGACACAAGCCTTTAAGCTTTTGTCTGTGAGAGATGGAAAATCCTCAGCAAATATTAGAGCACTGTTTGTCTTCCCAGGCAAGTTGGTAACAGTTTGATTTGAGGAATAAGTGGTGCTTGTATCATTCTAGAATATTACAAATAATGTGAAATAATAGCAGTTTTGTTTTCCTAAGAATATGTGAAGAACAAGTATGTGGTGAGACCAGGAAGGAGGTAGTAATGGAAGCTTAACATTTGCTGCTCCTTGGGGAATTCTGCCCCACAGAGCCTGCACAGAATTCATATCTGCCGCATATTTCTTTGCTTCCCCACAGAAAATGATGTGGAAGCAAAGGAAGCCACAAGAATAGTTATATGCCCCTCCCCAGTAATGCAAATGCATCATTTCAGGTATCTGGAGCAGCTGGCAGAGAGGTAAATCACAAAGAGAAGGGTGGGACTGGGATGCTCCAGCCAATCATTCCTACCCTGTGCCAAGCTCAGCTTCTAGTTCTGGCTGAGCTGAGGAGGATGGGACTTTCTCTTCCCCTGCAAAGAGTAGCCAGTGCTGGGTCAGACCAAGAACTGCAAGAAGCTCTGCATCCCATTCCACTTTTTGCCCCCATTGCTCCTCAGCCACAGAGCAAGCAGCACTGTACAGGGAGATGCTTCCCTGTCTACCCAATCTCTGTGGAGCCAGATCCCCTCTGAACGCAGATTCCCCCTCACATACACTGGCACCCAGACCTCCCCTACTGAGCCCCCATAATCAACTTTCCAGACCAATGGGCCCCACCTCCTCCCTGCATCTGAACCATCCCAACAAGTCCCCCACCCCAGACCTCCAAACCATTGAGCTCCAACCAGCTAAACCCAGAAACCTACTGCAGCAAGCCCCGCTCCCCCAGGATTTGGACTCCCCCACTGAACTCCTCATCCTCACTCCCTGTTGAGCCCTAACAACATTCACCTGGACTCCCCTGCCAAGTCCCATTCCCCCTACACTAGAACCCCTTAATGAGCCGTTGTGCATCCAGATTCACCCTGCACCTGGACTGCCCACCAAGCCGGTTACACCCAGACTGCCCCACCCAGAATCTTCTCACTCCCCGCTAAGTTTTGCCACACTGCCAAGCTGAGTGTGCCTGCTTCACACCTGCATCGGGGCCCATGGTGGGGCATGAGTCTGAGATTCTGTCCCTCTTGCTTGCTATGTTTGTTTACCTGGCGTATAGGGGAATTGCCCTAGGTTGTTTGGGGATGGGCCTGGACCATGTGCTGTATCAGGGTCAGGTGTAGCTTTACTGCTGAATCTGTGTCTGTCTGGAGGAGTGAGTGTGTGTGGCAGGGTGATCTACCTCCTTGCAGCCAGTGGCCCCTGCTCCCCACTGCCATGCTGGAGCCTCCATATATATTTATTGACAAATAAAATATGCAGAATTTTAGAATATAGTATGAAGAATTTTTAATGTTTTGGTGCAGAATTTCCTCAGGACTGATTTCCTAAGTAAATTTCATGGTGCACTGGAAGATTTGGAAGACTGGCAGAGCTTTTCAACTAATTTGTGGCTAGGCCAGATTAGAGTGATGGAAATGCCTTTGTAAACTTAATTGGAGTCAGTGCTAATGAGGGATGTTAAAATTAGATTAATCGTCTAATCTAATAGTCGACAGAAGTTCTATCGATTATTCAATTAGTCGATAAGGTGCTTCTTGCCCGGCTGTTGCTACATTTCAAAGGTGGAAGTGCCACATGGCGTTCCGCTTTTGAAATGCCGCATGGAGTCTGGGGCCAGTGGGGGACTCTGCTGGCACCAGGTTCCATGTGGCACTTCTACTTTGAAATGTACAAGAGCCCCAGCAAAGGATCTTGTGCATTTCAAAGGTGGAATGCTGCCACTGCTCCCGTGCCCCCTCCCACGGAGCTGGAGCTGGGGGGAACTGGCTTTTAAGCTGGCTCTCCCCAGCACTCCTTCTTTCCCTCCCTTGCTGCTTCTTTCTGATAGAAACAGCAAGGGGAGTGGGAGTGACCAGTCAACTAGTGTGTCAACTATCCAATAAGCTTTTGCTTATCAGATAGTCAACTAGTTGATTAGTCGATTACATCCCTTGTGCTAACAGCCTGAGAGGTGAGAGACTGGATTCTGGAGCTTGAACTACCCTTGCACACTCTCTGACCTCCAGAGCAGGATTGATGCACATTGTTAGGGTGTTGTTGGGAAGCTTGCACGGAAGTTTCTAGGCTGAGACAGTTCTTTAGATATACAGAGACTTTTCTCTTGAGTTCTGAGGGTCTTTTGTACCTTTTGGGAGCTCTAACCTATTATTGGTTACCTCAGAAAGTTAAAGAGAATAAAACATACTTCATCTTAAAGGTATACCCTCAAAACCTTAGCTAAAAGTCAATATCTTGTCTGTACGACATTGCATCTTTAAAGTCTTGAGAAAACTGAATTACAGTTTATCTGGTTCATCTGCCAGAATTAATGACTCACCAGTACCGTAAACAAGTGAATTAAAATAAACAGTTTAAGAAGAATAATCATTTCAAACTTTTGCTTTGTAGTAAACATAATTAATGGTAAGGTGGGTCCACATGCACATCCTAGCTCTGAAGACACCAAAATTTTGAAAGTGTTCAAGTTATGATACTAGATTTAAACCTAAATATTACAAAATATCCTTGGTTATATAACAGGCCAAATCAAAATTCTGCATCTTTAATTTTAGGGCTTGATCTTATCTCCTAGCTATGGTATCAGATATCTGGCAGGAAATAATGTTAAATTTGGGATAAACAAATTCTGTTTAAGATGCACTATTACATTTCACTTTCAAACAATGGCTCTGTACAGCAGTTTGGAGTCATAGAAAAATGGTTTGGGGAATTTTTTTTACAACTAAAAACCATTTTGCCGTAAACTTTTAGTAACATTGAAATGTTTCACGAGGAGTAACAGTAGTTCGGACTAGGAAGCCTAGTCCGAACTACCTAGTCCGTGCCGCGTGTAGCCGTGCGACACGGAGTCCGCACTAGCGGACATTTAAATATGGCGGCGCCCGGAGTTATGCAAATGAAGCCCGGGAAATTCAAATCCCGGGCTTCATTTGCAACTCCGGTTGCCTACATTACCACCCTAGTTCGAACTAGGGTGGTAGTGTAGACATACCCAGAGTTACTAACAATGCTGATGCTCTGTCCTCATGAGCAGATGAGTGGAGCAAGGTTAGCACCATAGCTGAGTGCAAGAGCTACAGCCTTTTCAGGGCTGAGGTAAATTATTTCTCCTGGAGCCAAAGAAGAGCATGGGACGAAATGGCAGAGCTAATAGAGAGACAAGGGGGACAGCCACCACCATGTCAGCCTGTAGATGCTTGTGAGGTGCCTTTTCAAGCATATTATGCAGCTGACAACAGGAGGTATGCAATGTGAATTTTTACATGGGGCTGGAGAATGAGCTTGTTGCATATTCAGCCAGCAGCTCCTCACCCACAGGGCTGGACCTGCTCCCTGCGCTGCGCATTGCAATGTGACCCCATGGGGTGGTTTTAGTGCTGCAACCTCATGTACTATATCATAATGCCATTCACTCAAATTTGGCTTAGCCACCTTTCCATCATGATAGATGGCTGGCTGGGCCAAAGCCCTGCAACCACATACTCCCAGGCTCAGTGTCAAGAATGGGGAAGTGGGCCCAGCCCTGTGGGACATGAACCATCATTGCTGGGGATGTGTGGCCTGGCTTTCTTTCCAACCCATAGCCAATGGTCCATCAGCTCCTTCCCCTTAAGTTGCAAAAACTGACTCTGCCACTGAGAGGAAATATGATTGTGAGTCATGATTCCTTCCCAATGACACTTTTGGGATGCTATAGCTATGTATATGCTGTTCCTATATTCAGACTTGAGCCTAAAGCACAATCTAAACTTCCATTAGCAACACAAAATATTGTACCTTTTTATGTTTAATTTTCAGATTTCTCTAGGTGCCCAAGCACCTATAAATAGTGTTGGAGCTATTGCACTGCCTTCATCATTGTTGACAAACTTACCTTCTGAACATAAGCCTCTGGCATCTAGAATTACATTCAACTTTTTTGAAAAGACAACTCCATTTCAGGTAACTTTTCGGGACCCTGTACATGTATATTTAATTCTGTGTTAAAACTGATCAAAAATGGACAGTGAGAAGGGAAAACGAGCATAAATTTTCACACAAAAACATTCCTTTTTTCATCATATTTTCACATTTCAAACATTTTTGCCCAGCTCTAATCTGTGTAATAACTGAAATAGTGTGCATGTATGTATGTGTATCCCTTGTTGTATTTAATATTTTTCCTTTTTCTTTTTTGTTACTCTTTGTTACCTTTTTGTTATTTCAGGATCCTTCATTGAAGAATATCTCTTTAATCAGCAATGTCATTTCATCAAGTGTAGCTAACCTCACGCTTAGTGACTTGAAGGCAAATGTTACTGTCACTCTACAGAACACCATGCCTAATTTGGTATGTTTTACACTTTAGCAGTTTACAAAATGCTATTTTGTGGACTTGCTTAGAATTGTTTTATGCAAAATATGCAGACTACTTCATTTGCTCTGTGGTATTTTGGTGGTTTTCCATCTAAGTTCATTGGTTTCAGGGCTTCAAACATAGCCAATATTTGCCTAACGCTAATTAATAAATATTATTTATTCATAATTGATTGCCATTATTTTGTGATTTCTCTCTGTTACATCAAATTTCTATCCAACTAGTATTATTTTATGTTGTTTCCCTTTAGGTAATTTCTAATGGATGGGGTTTAGGCAGTTATGACCAAGAGGGAAGCACTAGAAAAATGGCTTTTAGAGGCAACTCAGCAAGGAGACCGTATACAGCATATACTGTATATATAGCCTTAACCTGTGGTATGGTCCTTAGAGCCACACAGATTTGGGCAATCTATACATTTTGGGGGCTAATACTCCATGCTTGTTCATGGATGTCTCCCAAGAAACAGTCTATGTTGAAACAGGACAAGATTCTAGTCCCTGTGTGGAATTTCCCCAAAACTAGGTCTTTGTAATCAGAATTTGTTGTTCATAATATTATATATCAATTACTACCCTTCTTCCAAAATAACCGGTAAACCTCGTTATATGAGGAATAAGGGTTATTTTGGAAGAAGGGCTTTCTCCCAAAATAAATGCGTCTACACAGCATTTGTTATTTCGAAATAGGGTATTTTTAAACAGCGGTGGTCTGCGATTATGCAAAGGAAGCATGGGAAGTTCAAATCTGTGCTTCATTTGCAATTTCGCTCAGCTGCATTTGCATCCCCCTCTCTAAAGAGGGTGCAAGTGTAGAAATATCCTTAGGCAATACACACTTGTCAAATGGTCCAAGCAGTTAAGATAATATAAGGGATGTGAGAAACTTGGAAAGATTAAAATAAAACCTTAAATTCAAAACCAAACAGCAGGTAGCTAGGAAATAATAATAATTCTGAAGAAGCTGAAGGCTCTAATAGATTTCATATAGCCCAGCTTCAGTTTGTTGTGTATATTAGGGATGTGAAAGTGTAAATGTGTAAATGGTAAACAGATGAGCCTTCATAGTTACACACAGGCCCCCACCCGCACGCTGCTGCCTCTGTCCCACGCTGCTGCCTCTCTTAAGCTGGCTCCCGGTGAGCCCTGGCTTCTGGGGAGCCGCTTGCCCACCCTGCGCTGCTGCCTCTGATACAGAGGCAGCAGCACAGGGAGAGAGGCGTGTGTAAACATATAACTACTGAAATTTTCAGCAGTTACACATTTACCTGAATAAACACATTTTAACATCCTTAGTGTATATCGGCATTTGTAGCTGTCTTCATCCATCCTCAGTCTGGTACATCTTGGTTAACATAGAAGTTACCTTTTCCTTTTTATTTTGTATTGCTATAGATAGACAGTACTTGCGTCTCTGTCCATTTTATACTCAGAGCTGTGTAGCTCATCAACATATTATTCAGTAAAATGTGTGTATTTTTTTCAAACAGGAAAATTTAACAGTTAGATGTGCATTTTGGGACTTTAATGAAAATGGTGAGTATTTTATATCACCCTTTATACATGCCATGCCCTCTCAGCTGTGTTAAATTTTGGTAACAGTTTTAAGAGATACTGTACATAGCATCGTAATAGAATCTTGTTATCTGTAATAGGTGGCAAAGGAGGCTGGTCATATGAAGGATGCACAGTTAAAGAAAGGAGAGCAAATGAAACCGTTTGTACATGCAACCACCTCACAAGCTTTGGAGTTTTGCTGGTAATTAGTTATAAATATTGTCCAAAATGAGTGCATTTGGGTCCTTGATTCAGGAAAGTTCTCTTGCACTTGCTTAATTTTAATCAAATGAGGTTGTTAAACTCATGAGTAGAACCCTGTGCAGATAGAAATTCTACCTGAAGTAGGAATAAGAGATCCTCCGGAATAGGGCTTTATTCCGGAGGATCGGGCCAGTCTAGACGCTTTTTTCCGGCTTTTCCCCAAGCCGGAAAAAAAGCGGCGGCCATGTTTATTTAAATCCCGCGGGGGATATTTAAATCCCCCACGGATTTCCCTATTCCCACTTTCAAAATTAGCATACCCCTTCCGAAGAAGGGGCCAGTGTAGACGTAGCCATAGACTTTGGGATCCACAGATTTGCAGGGCTCTACCTGCAAGAGCCACTGTGGCCAACAGAGAAAAGTGTGGTCCCATTGTGCCTGGGAACCAGCACTCTGTGCCAGCAGCAACTCCTGGCAGCACGGCCGCACTGCCCCAGTCCTGCCACAAGTGGGCTGCACAGCCCCAGACCAGAGACGCCGTAGGTGGGCGGTGCAACTGTATTGCCGGGAAGAGCTGCCAGCACAAGGCACTGGCTTCCAGGCACGATGCAGTAATGCTATTCTCTGTTGGCTGCAGTGGCTCTTGGGAGTAGAGCCCTCTGGATCCCTATGTCTATTTATGGATATCTGCAGCCACACATAGACATTTCTATCCACACAGGGCTCTACTCATGAATAGTCCCATTGAAGTCTAAGAGTGTGTCTGCATTGCAGTTACCACACCTGCAGCTGCCCTTCACCAGCTGATTTGGACAGTTTAGCTATGGAGTAGATGTTTGGGCTCAGGCTGCATCTTAGACTCTGGCTTCTCCCCCATCACAGCCCCAAAGGCTACACTACAATTAAATAGCCCCAAAAGCCTGAGCCAGCTAGCATGGGACTTACATGCCTTGCTAAATCAGGGACCTTAATTTTAAAGAGTGATTCTTCTTCAAGAGAGAAGCTGGGGATAAATCAATACTAAAATAATGCTCTTGAGGCAAGTTTGACCCCGTTTTTTAATTTTTAAAAATATGGATTTTATATGATCAAACATGAACAGAAATGTTTCTATGGTTATTTTCTAAGAATACAGTGGAGCGGGTTGTTGTTCATTTGTTTATTTCAAAGATGCATACCCCTTAAAGATAATTTCTCTTTTACTTTTTTAGGACTTGTCTCGAAATACTACTTTGCCACCTATCCAAGCACTGGTTCTGACATTTATCACCTATATAGGCTGTGGCCTTTCTGCAATTTTTCTTTCTATTACTCTTGTAACCTACATAGCCTTTGAGTAAGTACCTGCACAGATAAACTGACATTGTAATCCTGATCATGCTTGTCCCTAACCACTGCCATGAAGGACAATGGATCAGTTCTTTCTTCATTGAGTGATTGCACACATCCATTCCAATGTAGGTGTGTTTGTGCCCTAAGAAAAATTACTAGAATTTTTTCTCTAAAGCTACATCTATACTGCAAGCCTCTTGCAGAAGAGCAAATGCAAATAGAGCACTCATTTGCATATGCAGCACTCTCATTTGCATTTCATCTTCCTTTCCCTTTTGTGCAAGAGGTTTTTGCATCCGTGTAGATGGCACCTTTTTGCGTAAAACCCCCCTTTTGCACAAGAGCTGTTCTTCCTCTAAAAATGAGTACCAAATTTAGGTACCAAATTTGCAGGGACTTCCTGTACCAAGAAGGATCAGGAGGCTAGACTGAAGTTTTCCCTTATGGAAGTGGCGCTGAGACCTTTCTCCAAGCCAAACTGGTTGGACTCAACACCGAGTACCATGGCATCACTGTGGAGTGCTCCTCCTATGATGAGGGAGTCTCAGCACTGTTTGCCATTCCCGGTGATGAGGAAAAGGCACAATGGAAAAGCTAGCCAAGAAGGGATATTCCCCAACTTTTCAGAAGGCCACGCATGAAGTGTAGAACAGAGTGCAACCTAAATCAGGCCACTCCTCTGTCTTGGCATCACAGTCGGCACCATTGACTTATGTGAGCCCTTATGTGGGGACTTTTGTGTCCAGTACTGGACAAACTGTCAGCCCTGGAGGGACTGGCACCGCTGAAATGCTGTCTAAAGCAGAGGTGTTTGCTGCTGCCATTCTGTAAGTCCACCCAGCTCTTCATAGTGATTGTTGAAAGGAAAAAAGATCTCTCTATCTCAGCTCAGAGACAGTTGTCAGGGATTACAGCCATTTGTACATCTTTATGGTTGTCAGTGCATACATTCTCTAGTCATTACACCATTATTTAGCAGACTGGGGATAATGCCTGTTTCGGTCCATCAACTCCAATCTCACCCCTCTTGTGCAAATGCTTGGAATTCATGTACATTGGAATGGATATATGCAATCACTTGGAGAAGATAAAGCATTTACTAACCTTCCTGTAACTGTTGGTCTTCAAGATGTGTTGCACATGTCCATTCCACAACCCTCCATCCTACCCTTCTTTTTCGGAGTTGGTTGGAAAGAAGAAACTGAGGACATACCAGGTTGTCTGGATCCTTTATACTAGCACTACAAACACAAAGCACCAGAGGGCACCAGAACCACTCTGTCAGGTGCCACTGCGGGAAAAATTTCTCATGGCTGTGTTTGTGGTTTGCACACCCCTATATTGGAATGGACACTTGTGACACATCTCAAAGAACAATTATGGAAAAGTTAGTAGTCATTTTTTTCTAGTAGGTATTATTTCTACCTCCATACTAGTAAACAGAATGAGTGCACTTTACGGGGTGTATATCAAGATTTGAGTCTCCAGGGGGAGAGTATCTTATAAATAAAATAATTATCATGAAGTTTTGTATAGCTGGAAGCCAAGGACTGGGAACGGGTTACTACAAACTGTCCAAATAAAGCAGAACAAGGAATCTCTTAAGAATAAGATACATATGTGCCTAGTACACTTCTGAAATACCAACACGTTGTTAGACTGTGTTGCTCTTGTGCAATAAAATACAGCTACAGCACATTAGCTTTCCCTGTAAGTTGTAGGTTTCTCTATACATAAATAGAGGCTCAGTTATTTAGTCCTTTAGGCCAATTTACATCAAGGAGAACCCCTTGGCATGATTTAAGAGCATCCTTTTACTGTTCTACTCACTTATCATTAGATTTTTATTTGCCACAGTCAAGGTTTCCATATACACCTTAAAAGGGATTTCAGGCCTAGCGTAACCTCTTAATTGTAATGTGATGAGTGTTGGTATGGTGAAGTACTCCAGCAATAAAAAGCCTAATATACAAAGAAAAATAATAGACAGAAGTAATAAAATATTTAAACAATATTAAACTAAGACAACTGGAATTTAAGTAACAATGTTGTATTTATAAGAGTTTAGAACATAGTTGTAACAAATATAGTGATGTCTTAAATATGAACTTGTAGTTCATAAATATTTTACATAGCCATATGTAGAATGTGTTATCTTAGTGGCTCTTCTGCGTTAAGGACCAAAGAACACTGGATCAGTGGGGGATCTATAGTAATGTTCATAAAATGATGAAAGCTTATACTATTTCACAACTTTTCTTTTCTTTTGTTTTTTTTAAGGAAAATCCGGAGGGACTACCCTTCCAAAATCCTTATTCAGCTATGTGCTGCTTTACTTTTACTCAACATAGTTTTCCTCCTTGATTCATGGATTGCTCTGTATAACATACAAGGCCTGTGCATCACAGTTGCTGTATTTCTTCATTATTTCCTCATGGTTTCCTTCACTTGGATGGGCCTTGAAGCATTCCACATGTATCTTGCCCTCGTCAAAGTGTTTAATACCTATGTACGGAAATACATCCTGAAGTTTTGTATTGTTGGCTGGGGTATGTATATTTTTCTGGTTTTTGAATCTAAAATATAGTTTCTTTACCACAATTTCAGTGGATGGAAGGCCATTTGAAAGTAACAAAGCAAGTATCAAATACCTGTTTCCTGTTGGAAACCTT
The DNA here is from genome assembly GCF_049634645.1 of Pelodiscus sinensis. NCBI lineage: Eukaryota > Metazoa > Chordata > Testudines > Trionychidae > Pelodiscus > Pelodiscus sinensis. The sequence goes on from NC_134711.1 coordinate 209,139,178, forward strand.
ACGTGCATTGTCAATAAACAGGGTTCTATTTACTTCACTGTTCTATGACTTTAGCATGTTGCAGAATTCATCCCCTTGCTGCAGAGTTTTTCAGATTATAATTTATTTTGGGGCATACACTATGTATAATTTATTGTGGGTACTATTACAATTCAAATGAATAATAACTTGTTCCATTTGAAACTACAGTACTAATGGAGAGCCAATTACACATTTGACTATTTACATCTCCAACCCCCAAAGCAGATAGTATCTCTTCCATCAAGGAAATTAATGTTAGTGCTTCAGAATATTATCTACATATTCTACCTTTAGACTAATTTCAAAGGGATAGTTGTGTTAATCTGTTTCAGCAAAAACAATGAGGAGTCCCGTGGAACCCTTGAAGACTAACATATTTATCTGGGAATAAGCTTTTGTGGAGTGGAGCCCATTTAGTCAGACGCATGATGAAGTGGGTTTCAGCCCACAAAAGCTTATGCCCAAATAAATGTGTTAGTCTGTAAGGTGCCACAGAACTCCTTGTTTTTACCTCTAGACTGCTACTGTTTCTAACAAAAGGTACCAACACAGTGCCAATGACTTCAGTGATGAGAAAATCCTAGGCCTAGTTCTCCTCTCATGTCCATTCTTCTAAATCAAAAGTAACTGCACTGAAAACAATGGAGTGTAAAACAGGTCTGAGAGGCAAAATCAAGACCATTGTGTTTCATGTCTTAAAATCCATGATATTAATGAGTATGTACAACACATGTTGCTAGTTTACCTTAAGTTATATTTGATGTAATTGGATCAAGTCACATAGAATATGTTGTCTTGTTCAGAAACAAAAATTGTGTTTTACAAAATAAGCTATCATGATAAAACAGTCTCCTATATTATAACTTCCTTTTGGATTGTAAAAATCTGGCAACACAATTAGGTTTCATAGGAAAATAATTTCATTTCATCACATAACTTTCATTCAGAATTAAAACTATTGTCTAATCTTTCAGGTGTACCACTTATAGTGGTAGTCATTGTATTGGCCATATCACCAAATAACTATGGGCTTGGATCATATGGAAAGTTTCCTAATGGCACACCGGATGAATTGTAAGTTAAAAGATAGGCATATTTGAAGAGTGAATGCTAACAGAATGGTTATGTGAGAGTTTGTATGTGAGCTTCTTTCCTGAACGTGACACTTCTGTGAATAAATCTCTGCAGGATATATTAAGTTATTTTTCTTCCTAAACTGTTTGCAAGGCTTAGATCCAGTCACAAAAGGCTTAGATCCAGTCACAAAATGCTGGCATGGAGCTAGAACATGAAAATGAGGTTAACTCAAGAAAAGAGAAAGAAAGGAGTTGGGGGATGGAGAGAGAGGAAAGTAAGCCTAAATGTAATACAAGACAAAACACACACACCCCATATTGCCTAAGGAAACAGGATACCTAAACCCAATCCATTAGTGTTGGTTTTTTTTCATTACCCTTGGGATTCACTTAGGATGATAATGGACACATTCATAAAAACCTAGAGAGATGCAAACTTGAGCCAGTGTATGTAGACTTAAATATTGCAGGATGAAGTGTTTTTAACAAAATATAGCCACATCTAATGCTATTTGTACTTAATTTTTTATTATTAATCTGTATTCTAGCTGCTGGATCAACAACAATATTGTTTTCTACATTACTGTTGTGGGATACTTCTGCATGATATTCCTGTTGAACATCAGCATGTTTATAGTGGTACTGATTCAGCTTTGTCGAATCAAAAAGAAGAAACAACTTGGAACCCAGAGAAAAACCAGCATTCATGACCTCAGAAGTGTTGCAGGCCTCACATTCTTATTGGGAATTACTTGGGGATTTGCCTTTTTTGCATGGGGGCCAGTAAATCTGGTATTTATGTACCTCTTTGCCATCTTTAACACTTTACAAGGTAAGTTAAGCTTTGTTAAGGCCTTTTGTATAAAGATGTAATGAGTAATTCAGTTTTAAGAAATGCTTTATTATGCACAAGAATTTATACAAAATTATATCTTTACTGTTATATAAAAGATAAAACTACTGAATACGACCCTTCTTAATTGTTGCATTACATTGAAAGAAAATTAATACAAACACTTTCAGAAGTGACATAATAATGTAACAGTTAAATAGTAATAGTTAGTTTATTACTAATTAGTTAATGGTCAGATGCAAATTTATGGATGTGTCATTTGTATTGAAAATTATACTCTTAAAGTCCATTAACAGAATCACAAAAGCTACAGGACCAAAGATCTATTGGCTCATTTAGGCTCTGTTGTCTTTATTTGCTTTTGAAAGTATTTTTAGCCTAAATTGATTTTCAAATGTAAGTTAGGCATTTAGGCCCCAATGGTGTTCCACTCAGAACTATAAGGCATATGTGGCTTACTTGGCAGAGCCCCATTTTCAAAAGTAACTTAGGCACTTAGGAGATTGAGTTCCATTGACTTTTATTGTAACTTATACTTTCCAGTGCCTAAGGACAGGTCTACAGTAGACCTGGCAGCTCAGCTTAAGGTTCACAACTCCAGCTACGTAGCTGCAGTCAGTTTACCTTAAGCTGAGGTGGCATCCCCACAGCAGGAGGCTGACAGGAGAAAACATTCCCGTCAGCTTCCCTTACTCCTTGCAAAAGGAGTACTGGATGCCGGTGGAGGTGCCCTCTGAGTACCGGACGCCAGTGGGGGTACCCTCTGAGTTCAATTTAGTGAGTCTTAACTTTTGAGGAGGTGACTTAGCTGTATGTCACTTAGGCCCAGATCTTCAAAGGAATACAGAATTGAACTCCCATGGAAATCATCTGCACCAATTTCTATGGGAATTAAATGTCTAAATATCTTTGAGGATGTGGGCCCGAGGTCTTGCAACAATGAACAGAGCAGCATCTAAAATGCCTTTAAAAATCTGAGCATTGGGGACAAATTTAAATGCCCAAAGATGCTGATTTTTAAAAGCATCTATGTGCCTGACTCCTGTTGAAGACCATGGGACTTAGGTGTTTAACTTATCCTGAGAATTGTTCCAAAAATGCTAATCTCAGTCTTCTCCAGTGAAGACTTGTAGCATCTCCTTTATTTTTCATTCCCTGTAACCTAATATAAAGAATTGCACAGCCACATTCTTCTTTGATAAATTGTAGCTGGGAGGGAGTGTAAATATTTCTGACACACCTCAAGTACATCCCACTCTAGATGGAAAGCAGTGAGAATTCAAAAGTGGGTGGATCTGTGATATGGCACAGTTTGAGATATCCTCACATGTATGAGCTGCATCCATCCAGGAAAAGGAGTGGTTTTGAACTTTTGGTGAAGAGGGCTACAATTACTGTTTTTTGAGCATGAACTGTTAGCCCATGTGGGCTTTCACTATGACTTAATTGTGATGGGGAGGACCAAAAGCTACCTTGTAAACTTGAATCTGCATTAGGTTTAATCCAGTTTGTCCCAGTGGCCTATCAACATGAACACTGGTCTGTAATTGTGATTGATTCCATCACAAGTAGCAGCAGCAGTAGATTAACTCCAAATAAAATATGGAGAAATTCCAATTAGCATATATTGAAAGCTAAAGGTATTCAGCTCATTACACCTCATATTTGAAATTGTATTATCTTGTTGTCGGGTCTTGATTTTTGTACTAGAAACTTCAAATAAGCTTGTAATTTCACATAGGTCTTCATATTTTAAACTCAGCTTCCTGATGCATTTGTATTTTTGGTACTCTTTATCCCCGTAATGTATAATATATAATGTGCAAGAATAGCAAGAAAAAACATTTCGGCTACGTCTACACTGGCCCCTTTTCCGGAAGGGGCATGCTAATTTTTCAGATCGTAATAGGGAAATCCGCGGGGGATTTAAATATCCCCCGCGGCATTTAAATAAAAATGTCCGCCGCTTTTTTCCAGCTTTTAGAAAAGCCGGAAAAGAGCGTCTACACTGGCCCCGATCCTCCGGAAAAAAGTCCTTTGAAGTAGGATTAAGAGATCCTCTGGAAAAGGGCTTTTTTCCGGAGGATCGGGGCCAGTGTAGACGCTCTTTTCCGGCTTTTAGAAAAACCGGAAAAAAGCGGCGGACATTTTTATTTAAATGCCGTGGGGGATATTTAAATCCCCCGCGGATTTCCCTATTACGATCTGAAAAATTAGCATGCCCCTTCCGGAAAAGGGGCCAATGTAGACGAGCCCTTCAGGTAATGACATCAGTTCATTGTTTAGACTATTAGTGTCTCTAATGAATAAGATGTGTAAAAGCATTTGAGTGATCAGCTGACTTGCGAAGAAACAAAAGAAAAACAATACCTCCCTTTTTAAAAGCTTGAAATAATATTCTGGCATTTGATGCTTTGCAGGTTTCTTCATTTTTACCTTCTACTGTGTAGCAAAGGAAAATGTCCGCAAACAGTGGAGACGATATCTATGTTGTGGAAAATTCAGGCTGGCTGAAAACTCTGGTAAATATTAAACACTATTGTCTATATCTGTAAATTCTATAATTACAGTCAGGTGTAAAGTCCCCATTGTTCTTAGTAAATGTTGTTATGCAGCGAATTACATAGCTATATATACAGATATATCTACTATTTTGGATTTTTTCTGATTCATAAAGCTTGCATTTTATTTAATTACAAAACATTGCTGTATAAAGTATTAAATTGAGTGGGACTTTGCATATATAGAAAGATATAGCCTTGTGGAGCCCTTTGTATAACTGTGACGTAAAGATCTGCTTCCTCAAAATCAATGGTAGCCTTGGCAATGACTTCAGTAGGAGCAGGGTCATAAACAGCTTTGAAAATAATCAGAGCTGTCAATTAACATGCATTAACTCCTGTGATTAATGCAGGGCAGAATTAACGCATTTTTAACACGTATTAATAGCAGGCATTTCCATGGCATTGCTCTTTTGAAACGCCGCTGAGGCATTTCAAAGGGGCAGCGCAAAGCAGTGCTGGGGTCAGCTGGAGTCCCCAGCTGACTTGGGCTCCGTGCAGCATTGCTCCTTTGAAACACAGTGACAGTGTTTCAAAGGGGCAGCACACATAGCTGATCCCGGGCTCCATTTGGCGCTGCCCCTTTGAAATGCCATGGCCCTAAAAATGTGTCATACTAACAATTATTTGGGGGTTTTTCATTGTACCCTGATTGTATTGAAATAGTTGAATGTACCCTTACACAGTTTAAACTCATGAAGTATTGCAGTTGCAGTTATCAGTAATCCCTAAATAGGCCTACAGTCACAAAAGTATGATTAGTTATTTTTTTTTAAATAAGAAACTAAAAGAAGAAAAATAAATTCTTACACATTTAGAATTATGTCATTTCTTGGAGAATAGTTTTCTATCTGAAATATTGGGAAAAGCATTGTGCTAGAATTTAAGTTATTTGCATTATTAACTGTACTCTTTGCTTGACTATATTGCATCATTTTCCATGACACTTATTCTACTATAGACTGGAGCAGAACTGCTACTAATGGTTTAAAGAAGCAGACTGTAAACCAAGGAGTATCCAGTTCTTCCAACTCCTTACAATCAAACTGTAACTCCACTAATTCTACCACCCTGCTAGTGAATAATGATTATTCAGTACTCACAAATGGGAATGGTATGTATGTTGCAAAATAGTACTTTTCAAACTATATATTTTTGTTTTATTTTAAACAGCTTTAGGTTCTCTTGTGACAATTTAAAGCAGACAGTGAGCCAATTATTTGTGAGTACAGAAGCAAAATGGTCCTATAAATAATAATTCTACAATTATCCAGTTTAGGGTAACACAGTATATTTCAAAAATACTCACTTTTCATATTTAATGTAAACTAGTGATTAGATGCAAAATTGTAAATGTTATACATTACTCAAATACCCTGCAGAGATGCTATTTATACCATGCTTTTCAGCTGAAGACAGAGCTAGCTGTGGAAAAGTTTAGAACATTTTAAAATAGCTTTATCATGTTGTATCAACTAGGAAAGAAAACTCAGTCTACAGATAAAAGAAATGTGGTAACATCTAAAAATATTTAAAAAAACCCATGAAAGCTATCATTTGGGAGTGCTTTCTCCTATTAATGAGAGAGGGCTTCATCTGCAGAACCCCTGCTATCATTACCAGAACAGTCACATGTAAAAACCTCTTCTGAGGCTGGGGAAGCAGAGTAAGAAAGGGATAATGGGGCAATAGGGGCCATAAAATCTTCTCACTGAAGAGGTCTGAGAGAGTTACTTACCTGGGTAAGTAATGAGCTCAGTTGTCATATTTTTTCTGTGATTTCCATGGCTAGTCTTCCGTAATGGAAGTGAATTTATGTGTGGCAGGAAACAGACAAAATGTTTCATGACTTCCATACCAAATGTGCATGCTTTCATTTAGAACAGACATAATGCTGCCCACTAAGTCTTTATTCTCTGTAGGCATGTCTCCCTTTTCCTGGCTTATGGAAATGCAGGTGATCAAATGTCACTTCAGTCCATTTCAGATGTAAACTGGAGTGGATAATGAGAAAATTAGATATGCACATAATTTGAATGCAGACACAAAAATGAAACTCTTGTGACTGGAAGTAATCTAAGTTTTGCATCTTTATCTAATGGCAGCACAAAAAATCTAGCACGATTTATGCCAGGCATTGTCAAACTGTGGCTTGACACCCCTCCCTCCCCCACTTCTTTGCCTACCAAACTGAAGGAGGTGGGAGCTTAGGGATAGGGACTTCTGCCAAGCAGGGAGGGTGGAGGGGTGTGTGTATCTCACGACATCAGACCTGTGGCAGATACACTGTGGGGCTGAAGCCCGGAGCCCCAGCATATATACTCCATAGCCTTAAGCCCTGGCTGTTGCCCTCTGTGGGGCTGAAGCCCCAAGTCCTAGCAGGCACGCCCTTACTCTCAATCTGCTGCAGATTGTCATATGTGGCTCAGGTGGTCAGTAAATTTGGCCACCTCTGAGTTATGCTATAGCCATGCTGGTTGTGTGCTCTGATAGTGCAGCACTTTCTCTTTCCATGCTGAAAATAAGAGATTTAGACTGTTCCACATGTTGGAGCAAATAGGTTATCATATCGGCCCCACAGTGTATCTGCCACAGGGCTGATGCCCTGAGATACATGACCCTCTCTCCCCTCCCTGCTTGGCAGAAGTCCCTAGCCCTAAGCTCTCACCTCCTTCAGTTTGACATAAATATTGCACTCCTGGATGCCAATGGCCAGTGTTTCTTTCACTCAGTTCAGGTTTGGGATCTTAGCACCATTGCTACTCAGATTATTTTATGTGCAATTATTGAACTGACTACTTTTGTCCATATTATTGGTGCTGAGATGATAAAGATAATGGCTGTGTTGTCCTTTAAATGCTATTTTTAAGTACATCAGAAGCTGGAAGCTTGCTAAGCAAGCAGTGAGACCACTGGATGATCGAGATGCTAAAGGAGCACTCAAAGGGGATAAGGCTGATATGCAGAAACTAAAAGAATTCTTTGCATCGGTCTCTGTTGAAGAGGATGTGAGGGGAATTCCCAGACCCAAGCCATTCTTTAGGTGACAGATCTAAGGAACTGTCACAGATTGGGGTGTCAACAGAGGAGGTTTTTTTAACAACCTTATCAAACAGTAGTAAGTCACCAGGACCATATGGTATTCACCCAAAAGTTCTGAAGGACCTCACATATGAAATTGCAGAACTAAAAACTGAGTTTTAATTTAAAATGAAGTAAGTTTGTGGGCCTTATTGCAAAAAAAAAAAAAGCTTGAAAATATGATCCCAGTGCAGTTGATACAGTGTCATAGCGCTGAGAGGCATGTACTCCACATAAATGGGTTGTTAGTTCCATGATCCACTGCTCTGGGAGATATCCTCCAACAGATGACCATGTGGTAAGAGGAGAAGAGAGCAGTAGGCCAAGCCCAGCTACTCAGATGAAAAAACCCTGCTTGGTAAGTACCGGGCTCCCACTGCTGGCACTCCTGGGAGCTAGAATTATGCTGCTTCTGCCTCTTTAGGGCAAAGCTATGGGGGAGTTTTGCGGTCTGTCATTCCTTTGCCCCTGAATGACCTTAATCTAGCTCTGATTTGGTTAGATCAGATCACATGGAAGCACGTTTTGCAGCCATTACACCTCCTTTTGAAGTGCTCTTAAATAAACAGAACTCTGAATTTCCTCTTCTTTTGGTAGTTAAAAGGATATTTTCATGCACTAGGTCTAAAGGTGGTTTTTTTTTTAAAGTTTTGCCCATATTCATACTATTAGCAATGTTTTTATCTTTTATGAATACAGTTTCCAGTCTAAATAACAACACTGCACTTCTGCTTGTGAGCCTATTCCCCAATATTTTCTTAAACACAAACCACTCGGTCTCAAAGGAAATGTTTGTTAATTTTTCCTTTCCCTCAACTTCATAGTTTTCATCATAATCAACCACATCCTTCTTTTGTTCTGTAATCATATCTTGCCATCTCCTTTGGCTCACTAACAATGCATGGAGAAAAAAATAGTTTTAAAATTCATTAGTTATTTTCTTTTGACCTATTAAATTCATTCTAGTAACTGTGGTGAAATACCTTAGAACTCTGAAAATCATTTGACTACAAAACACACAATATTTTGTGTAGGCTTTTAAAGGACTGATATCAACCAAATGTACACTATGTCAGATTTTTGACAGCTCTTTCAAGTTGACCTAATTTACAAGAAAGAACTACAGGAACTCTCCTTTTTTGCCCAGTGGGATTTTGTTATCAGAGAACTAAAACAAATATAAAAGAAAGAGTTAAAATATAATTGAAGTATCTAGCATGAAATGTATAGAGATAAGCGATCTATAGCCAAAGATTTAGGACTTTTTGAAATTTCAGGAATTCAGTAAATCTTTATATATCTTTGAAGCTTCTGTTCCACTATATTAATAAACCACAATAAATGCAAGTATGCTTGTTCATAAGCAAGGGGAGAAGGATTTTGCCCTTTGTGTAATGATCTCTACAGTCTGAATCAAATTCTGTCCTCTGAATTATTATACAAAAAAATTACAGACAAATTCCTACTTAAAACTCATTCCAGGGAGCAAAGAAGAGTGAAATATGAAAGTTCTCAGTATACTCATAAAAATTTTAAAGAAATATGTATTTCTATGGTGACTCTTCACTCTGAATCCTTTCTGACACATGCCACGCTTTTATTTTTGCAGGTAATGTCTCCAGTGAGAAAAATGGTGTTTCTTTCAATGTACAGAACGGCGATGTGTGTCTTCATGACTTCTCAGGAAAGCAACTCATATTTCATGAGAAGGATGATGCAGACCACAAAACAACCCGTGTTTCACTCAGAAGGACTTCAAAGAGGGGAAGCCTACATTTTATTAAGCAAATGTGATTTTATTTTATTTTATTTTTTGCATTCCACATTGTTTTACAATGTAAAACACAGATTTTTACTTGAACTATTTTATGTACTATGAGAAGACCAGAAACTGATCCTTCTTTAATGGACGGTACTGGAACCTTGACACAGGCAAATGTTGAGTTAATAAGAACAGTTATAATTTTTAAAAAAGTCATTGCTACTATTTGACAAGATACTTCAGATACTCCTTCACAATTGACACAATATCCAGTTTAGTTTTCCACTATTCCTATTTTGTGTTAAGATTTAAAGATTTGGTTGTAGACTCTTATTTTGTCAGTATATCTTACAATTAGTATATCTGAATACAGTACATAGTGTTGTATAAATGTAGCCGATTCTAAGTTATCGTTCAAAATGTTATATTGTCTACTACAGCATTTTTAGTTTATAGTAGAAGATTTTATAGCATTGTAAATAAGCAAAACAATATTCACCATTAGGCATTTTATGCTATTTTTATATTTATTTCTTGTAATATAAATTTTAAAACACTTCATTGTATAGACAAATAATTGATATTTTGTTTTAACTTTATTGTTAGAACGTAGGCAAAGTTGATTATTTCAATTAACTTCTGAAGCATCCTACATTGTGTATTTATAGGTAATTTGTTCAATATGTGAAATAACATAGTAGTTACGGTGCAGATTTGTTCACAGGACATGGAACTGTAAATATGAACCCTGTCACTATTGTATCACCAACTGGGACCCAGGAATATAGTGCATTGGTGTCTTATCAAAGGATGAAATTAATCAGGAAGAGTGATGGATAAAATAGGCAGTAGGCTATTAGATATACACTGGGGGCATGTCTACATGGCAGGGCTAAAGTTGATGAAGCTACTCAACTTCAGTTATGTCAATTGCATAGCTAAAGTCGAAATAGCTTTACTCGGCTTTTGGCACTGTCCACACAGCAGGAAGTCAAAGGAAGAACACTCTTCCTCCGACTTCCTTTACTCCTTGTGAAATGAGGGTTACAGGAGTTGGAGTAAGGAGTCCTCGAGCTCAACATTACTTTGAAATAAAGGCTTGCAGTGTAGATGTGTATTTTGTCAAAATAATGCTGCTGTGTAGATGTACACTTACAGTGAAATCCTAGACCCATTAAAGTCTATAGGCATTTCGCCATTGATTTCAGTGTGGTCACAATTTCTTTTCTAGTAGTTGTTACAGAGATAAATACATGGCCAATTCTCAACTGCAAGATTTAAAGAAAAATAATTATTGCTAAAAATAGTAGCTGTTATTCTTTAGTAGCCAAGCCAAGCATCTGTTTCTTTATTAGATGCTCTCAATAAAGCATCTCAAATCCTGAGCTATAATGCATGTTTCTGTTTGCTTTGTGGTACGTGCTCAGTCAAATCCTAAGGTCCTTACTCAGTGTTTACTCATTACCTACTCAGGTAAAACTTCTAATGACCTCCAATGAGCACTTATGAGGAGAGACTAAAAAGACTGGGACTTTCCAGCTTGGAAAAGAGATGACTAAGGGGGGATACGACAGGTGTATAAAATCATACATGGTATGGCGAAAGTGAATAAGGAAGTGCTATTTACTTCTTCACATAACATGAGAACTGAGGGTCAGCCAATGAACTGGGTAGGCAGCAGACTGAAAACAAACAGGACACAATGCAGTCAACCTATGGAACTCATTGTTTGTGATGTACAGATCAGAAATATAAAGGGGATCAGAAAAGAATTAGATAAGTGTATTGAGGCCAGGTCCATCAGTGACTATTAGTTGAGAAGGTCAGGGATACAACCTCCTGCTGTGGATGTTTGTAAACCTCTAATTGCCAGAAGCAGAGAATGGATGACAAAATGGATCTCTTGATAAAGTATCCTGTTCTGTTCATTCCCTCTGAAGCATCTGTCACTGGCCATTGTCAGAAAACAGGATGCTGGGCAAGGTGGACCATTGGTTTGACCCAGTATGGCCATTATATTCTTATGCTTGCCTGAATAAGGGCAGCAGGATTTGGCACTACATGCATATTATCTCAGACTAGATAGAGAATGCCTCCTTATGTTCTTGCACATGGGCTGGGTGTAGTTGGAATCCTTAGGTCCAGGGGTATAAAGACTGCTAGCAGCTCATACCCACAATGGTACTGGCCCCACTGAAGGAAATTACTAAGAGGCTGGATTACATCAGCCTCCAACAACAGAGGAATAAATGCTGTACATCCTTTGAGGGTAGTGCACTTGCAGCATTCCCTGGAAACAGCGTTCTAGAGTGGTGAGCGTTGGTACTGCTTCCTACTTTGGACTCTGTGGCAGTGCAGCAGTCTGAACCCTTAACATTCTCACAAATGTTAAGTCCTTTTGCATTGATACAACACAAGGGTTCTATTTGCCATCTATTTCTGATCCCGAACACATTTCCATAATGACAATTTGAAACATTTCTTCTATTTGCCCACAAGAAGTGTACCTGCACTGTGAACCACATGTAAGAATCATCATGGTACCAGAATAGAAACATAAATAATCTAGACGTGCATTTCTGTGAATGTTTTAACTTTCTGGCTAGAGGCCTTTGCACTGTTTCTTATAAAGTTATTTAATTTTCTTGTATTTATAGTTTCAAATGTAAACAAAATAAATGTGTAGTATGTAACTGGGATGAGCTGTGGAATTTATTTCATGTAGATAAATATGCAATTATAAATGTCTATTTCTCTGGATAACATGATCCGGGCTACATGTATCAGACCTCTATATTTGTTTTGGTTCCACCTTTCAAATTTTAGCAACTCTGCTCTTAGTAAAGTAGGTTTGAACATGATCCCACTTAGAGCTGGTCAGAGCCACCCTGCGAGTCTGCTGGAGATGAGAACATGGTGTGAGAAGTACCAAATGGCTATGTTTTTGTCTAGTATTCTGATTTCCTGAGAAAAAGCATGTTGCACCACTGCTTGGATTCTCAACTTGGTTTATTTTTGCATCCAGTGTGCCTGTGTATTTTTCATCCTTTTCAATTTCTTGTTTGCAATTATCACCTACATAAACCCTCTCTATTAAAATAGTATATATACCCTTCCCACTATGCTGCATCATTTTAGCTCAATGAATAAATATCCTCCCTCTAACCCCATCTGAGAAAAATGCCTATACAATCACCTTTGTAAAGACTCATTTGGTAGTGGTTAAAGAGATGTTCTGTATACACTTTCATCTGAAATGTCTCACACTACCTCACGTGTTAAATGTCAGTGTAGTGGCTAAACATTTTAGTGTTGTATTAATCCAAGTTTTAAACAAAAATGGCAAATTATTAGCATTTTTACAGCCTCTTCCAACATGTGCCTGTCCAGGCACATGCTGGACTCTGCAGTTCTCCAATCAATAGCATTGCTATTTAAATGACATTTTCTATTCATCAGAATTTCTTTTAAACGGGCATGAAAGACTGTCCAGCAGTGTTTCTTGGCAGGGAGGCTACTGAATTGGCAGAAGAAACCACACCCCTTAGACTTATATTTACACAAGTTAAAAACAATTGCTTACTATTGAAGTCAAGGTGAATAAAAAAAAATTTTATAATGCCCACTAAAGCACTGTTTGTTATACTGTCAAAGCCTGTGTCTTGTAGACGTGAACAGGTGGTTGAGAGGATGGGGAGGGGAGCTGGAAATGCTTGCCTCTGCTGCCAATCTGCCAAGTAGGGAAGAGGTGGCTGTCTAGGTGAACTGAAGGCAGAAAACTGTTGAGCTGCAGCAAGCAGGAGAAGGGGGAAAGAGAGAAGAACCCAGAATAATTGTTTTAGTCCCTGCTACTATATTAAGATAGCCATTGCCAAAATATTATTTATACTGTTCCCTGGGGTTTGCATGACATATTACTGACAAATACTGTGATGTCCTTCTTAGGGGCTGAGTGTGTAAACCACACGAGTGAAGGGGTGTGTTGCTATCATCTCTGTAACCTTGACTGTCTTGTGATGCTTTGCTTCTGTAGACTCACTACCTGGACCACTCATAACATAGGTAATACACAAAATGGCTGTTGTGCTAAACTTCTGGTTCAGCAGCCTCTACACAACCCCACTCTGGTTTCCATCTCCCTTCGTTATTACTTGCAGGGTGACCTGAACACATGCCCAATCCTGAATTTGCTAAACTATTTGTTCCTTAATGTCATCCAGCCCTCTCCTGGATAATTCAGACAGATGGTTAATTTATTCTTTTAAATACACAAACATATCACAACTTATTAACTATGGTGAGTACATCCTCCTTTTAAAATACTGAGTTGATTTATAGTAAAATAAACTTATTAACACTAGGACATAGGTTAGGTGATGCTAAGTAAGAAGGATAAAATTAGAAAAGATTATAAGCAAAAGTGAAAATGCATCAAATTCTAAAACAACCTAGGCTACAGTCTTAGGACTCATCTAGACTACGTGGAACAGTCGAAAGAGGACATGCAAATTCCGTGGGAATTTGCATACTTTCTTCCGATCACGCTTTCAAAAGTGAAAGTAGTTTAGACGCGGCTTTTTTGGCAAACCACTCCCCTTGTCGAAAAGCCGTATAAACCTCCTTTTTCGAGGAACAGCGGCTTTTCGACAAAGGGGGGCGGTTCGCCAAAAAAGCCACGTCTAAACTACTTTCACTTTTGAAAGCTCCACTTTCGAAAGTGCAGTCAGAAGAGGATATGCAAATACCTGCTGAATTTGCATATCCTCTTTTGACTGTTGCGTGTAGTCTAGATAAGCCCTCTGTTTATTTCTCTCACCTATCTTCCTTCTTCCCAGCCATGGCTGAATTTTCCTCTGTTAGGACTTTTCACAGTAATAGAAGGTGTCCTTTTCCTTGTCGTCTTAGTTGAAGGGTCTTTATGTAAGCAAATTTCTCTTCTTTATTCAGTTCCAGAGACTAGGGATGTGTCTAGACTAAAGGGTTTTGTCGACAAAAGTGGACTTTTGTCAACAAAACTATACCTGCATCTATATTACCGCCGAGTTCTGTTGACATAACGTCAACAGAACTCAACAGTTTTGCGACGGTGGTAAACCTCATTCTACGAAGAATAACGCCTTTTGTCAACAAAGTTCCGTCAACAGAAGGCGTTATTGCATTTACACTGTCCTTTGTGTCTACACTGTCATGTCAACAAAGCGGCTTGCTTTGTTGACAGAACTGGATGTAGTCTAGACGCTCTTTGTCAACAGAAGTTTTGTCGACAGTATCTGTCAACAAAGCCTCTGTCGACAAAAGCCTGTACTCTAGATGTACCCTTGGTTTAAAGACTCATCTCTATAAGCTTGCAAGAGAGTTGTTCCTCTTTGAGCAGTGTCCCTAGGTGAACGTGTCCCCTCACGTGTTTAAAAACCAGCTCCCTTCATGGACCAGCTGCCTGCCGCTCCACGCTGCTGCTTCTGATACAGTTCGGACCCCCCCGCAGACGGGCTGCTGTTGTGAAGCAGCCTTCCCCACCCTTCCCTTTCCCCTTCCCCCGTTGCTGCCACTGATAGAGGCAGCACCAGGGTGGGAGGGCAGGCAGCACTGTGGAGCCAGTGATGGGGGCAATTGGCTTTTAAGCTGGCTTCCCCCAGCATCAGCTCCTGCTTCCCCCCTTGGTGCCTCTGATACAAACTGGTGGTGTCATTTCCTGTTCCAAGGCCTCTTCCTGTTCAAAACATGGTGCCTCTGATAAGAAACAGTGGCGTGGGGGGAGGAGGAGGAAATGCAAGTAATTGAATAAATTAACTGATAAGCCTAGGTTAGTCATCTACACAACTACTCGTTGACATCCCTACTATCAACCCATCTCACTTCTTCCTTGCTGGAACATGGAGAGGCCAGAAGACAAAGAGAAAAGAGCTTTTTCATCATGCCACTCTTCTCTCATACAAATTACTTCAAAATTAGGCCTACCTGTACAGCCTAAATCTCACCACAGGATTGACACCCAGACCTAGTATGTCCACCCAGGGATGTTATGACATTTCCCTACTGGAGCCCCTTGTGGAGGGTGGGGGGAATCTCACAGGAAATAAATACCCCAGGCCCTCAAGGTCTATAGGTAGAGGATTAGACCTCTCCCACTGCACCATCAGAACCCCGCTGTTTTTACGCAAAAACCTTGTAGTGTAGACGTAGACCCAGTGTACAAGCTCTGCCTCATATACCCAACAAACAAAACCACTGACAGAAACCTCCAAGACATCAACCACCTACAACTCAATCACTGGCATCCCAGAAACACTCTGCAAAACAACAATTTTGAGGGTTTGGTCAGGGTTCCCAGAACCTCTCCCATTCCTCAGTGCTGACATCATCATTGACCATCTCCACTTTGGACACACTTTGGCCCCTTCCCATTCAATGTGGAAATCCATCACCATGGACAAATGGGTTCTAGAAAAAATCCACATGAGTTATTCAGTACCATTCTCCTCCATCCTTGCTCCCTGTCCCTCTTCAGGAACCCTTTCAAACATGGTAACAAATGAACCACCACCTACATCTGGGCACCATGGAGCCAGTATCATCATCATAACACAGAGAGAAGGCATTTTATTCCCACTATGTCTTAACCTAGAAAAAGAACAGAGGTTGGAGACCTGTTCTAGACTTCAGAAAAATTTAGCAAATTGGTAAGAATGGTCATAATAGCAATACTATTATTAGCACTGGAAAAGGAAGACAGATTCTCACTACAGATGTTAAAATGTATTTAATTAAGTAACCTTGTAATCACTGAAAGTTTCAGCAGTTACATGGTTACATGTATGGTGGAAGTTGGCTCCCTGGGAGCCAGCGCATACAGGGAACTGGCTTTTAAGCCAACTCCCCATGCATACCAGGAGCCTGTGTGTAACTGTGAATGTTAACTAATGAGCCCAGGCTTATTGGCTAACCATGTACAGTAAAACTCCAATAGTCCGGCATCCAACTGTTTGGCACTCCCGATACTCTGGCATCAAAATGCCAAGTGCTCCTGACCAGCTGATTAAAAAGCCTGCTGCTCAGCACAGGTGCTGGCTGTAACCAGAGGGAGCATAAGGCTAGGGGAGATGGGGGAGGGAGTGGGATTGTGTTACAGTATGGAGAAGAGCGTTTTGCTTCAGCAAAGGGGAAAGGGGAGGGGAGGGGAGGGGAGGGGAGAGGATGGGGAGGAGGATCAGGTTACTGCATGGAGGAGATGCGAAGAGGAAAGGGGAGGAGAGAGAGAGGGAGATTGTGTCCTGGCCAGCTGTTAAGCTGTGCAGCTGTACCGGACCTCCTGATTCTCTGGCAAATCTGATAATCCAGCACCACCTAGGTCCAAAAGGTGCCTGATTATCGGAAGTCTACTGTACATGGTTACACTTTCACATCCCTTGTTCTCACCTCTCAGCCTCCAAGGTGCCTATTTTCACATAACTGCATACCTCACTCAAAAGAAAGTTCCTCAAATTTACTCTAGGAACAGAACATTATCAATACAAAATTCTACTTCTGGCCTTTTTATAGCACTTTGGGTATTTTCCAAAATGATCATAGTAGTAACAGCACATCTCCCCAAGCAGGAAAATAATCCATCCAATCACAAATTCTCCTTGGTTACTCACCCTGGGCACTTACCTTCTCTTCCTTCGTGTCTGTCTAGTGATGGATGCCAGACATGGCTTCTTCCATTGCTTGTATCTTCCAAAGTTCAGTGAGCTTTTTTCAAAAGGCAGAATGACCTCATGTTTTTCTTTTCTTCCTGTGGGCTTCCCATCTCTGTGAATGATTTTTACATAAATGGGGATTCCATTGTTTTTTATTCCAGCCTGTTTAATTTACACCAGAGACAAGCAGATAGGAGGGAACATTACAGCAATCTGGGCAGGCTGAATAGCTCAATATCATCTGTGTGTCATTAGTTTTCAGAAAAGACCCACTCAATACACTCTGATAATACAGTAATATTATATAGAATCAATTGATTCAATTGCTTGTCATTCAAGATTCAGCCCATACCTTAAAACCCGGGGAACGTTTGCAGTGGATTATTCTGAAAAGCAAAACACACCAAATTTCTTTCTTTTGTTGCATGTAGATGCCTTGCTGTGTATTTTCCCATTTGTTATTGTGAAATTTGCTTCCATCACTTGTTAGATTGATGGTCTGTGTACTCTTTCTATATAAACTGAGATAAGTTCACATTGTTGTGTTTAGGGAAAACTTATTTAACGGATCCTCCTGATATATCTGATTTATACACACTTTAGTTATAATTCTTAATGCCCATCATGTACATATACCACAAGAAAATTACTGATCAGTCAGTTATTAGTTTTCAAATGACACCTCACAAGGCGTATTTTGTACAATTATAATTACAATAGTGTAGAGGCTGGGGTTTGGGGCATGGCGTTGCAGCAGCAGGGGTCGCCCCCACCCCCACTGACTGCAGCATAAGGAGTGTCTGGCAGCCTGCTCCACTCTGGCCCACCCCACTGCCCTCTCCTGGCCCGCTGTGCAGTTCCTCAGCAGTGGTGGGAAGCAGAGCACCCCGGCCCCATGACGTTCCACTTTTCACTATTGCAGAGAGAAGAAATGCAGTGGGCCATAAGAACATAAGGTTCATCTAGCCCAGTAGCCTGTCTGCCGACAGTGGCCAGTACCAGGTGCCCCAGAGAGGGTGGACTGAAGACAATGATCAAGCAATTTGTCTCCTGCCATCCTTCTCCAGCTTCTGGCAAACAGAGGCCAGAGATACCATTTCTATCCCCTGGCTAATAGCCGTTTATGGACCTAACCTCCATGAAATTATCTAGCTTCTCTTTAAACTCTGTTATACTCCTAGCCTTCACAGCCTCCTCTGGCAAGGAGTTCCACAGGTTAACTATGTGCTGTGTGAAGAAGAACTTTCTTTTGTTAGTTTTAAACCTGCTACCCGTTAATTTCATTTGGTGTCCTCTAGTTCTTCTATTATGGAAACTAATAAATAACTTTTCTTTATTCACCCTCTCCACACCACTCATGATTTTATAGACCTCTATCACATCCCCACTCAGTCTCCTCTTTTCTAAACTGAAAAGTCCCAGTCGCTTTAGCCTCTCTTCATATGGGACCTGTTCCAAACCCCTAATCATTTTAGTTGCCTTTTTCTGAACCCTTTCCAAGGCCAAAATATCTTTTTTGAGGTGAGGAGACCACATCTGTACACAGTATTCAAGATGTGGGCGTACCATAGTTTTATACAGGGGCAGTAAGATATTCTGGGTCTTATTTTCTATCCCTTTCTTAATAATTCCTAACATCCTATTTGCCTTTTTGACCGCTGCTGCACACTGTGTGGAAGTTTTCAGAGAACTGAAACCAGGAGGGCGGTGCAGTGCGGTGGAGCAGAGCAGGCTACCGGGCCTCTCTAGCTCTCACTGCTGCAGTGAGTGGGGGGGGGGGGGGAGACCCCTGCTGTCACTGTTCCAAACCCCCCGTATACTCCCCAAGCCATGTTCTGATGGGGCAGAGCAGAGATGAGGTGTGATTGGGGCAGGGTGTGCTGCGAGATGAAGGGTTGCCCTGAGTTTGACACCCCCCATGAGTCAGCCCTGGATAAGGATGATGACATTCAAAGTTAATAAGTTATGCTTTCTGTTAAATATTGTTACATGCTGTATTATTGTTGTTGTGTTAGTCTCAGGATACTAGAGACACAAGGAGGGTGAAATAATCTCTTTTATTGGATCCACGTCTATTGGTGAAAGAGAAAAACTTTTAAGCTTTTCACAGAGCCTTCTTCAGCTCACCAGAGAATTGAAGAAGAGCTCTGTGTAATCTCAAAACATTGTTTCTTTCACCAATAGAAATTGGTCCAATAAAAGATATTACCTCACTCACCTTGTCTCTGTGTTGTTACATATGCAATTTGAGTTGGGAATTCATGTGACATCTTAACAAGATATCAAGTTTCCAAATATCATGGCAATTAGGCACATTAAAATATAAGGACACACACACGACCAATAAGGGACAGGATGAAGTAGTGAGAAACAGCTGCTGATTTTAGGTTTTGCAGGAATTTAACTTTGTGCCTATCAGCACATCCATGTATTGAGGCAGGTCAGTGGTGTTATGTTAACACTTAGCTTAACACTTGCTTAACACTTAGCAGCCATTGGTCGTAAGTATACTGCTTCAACAGAAACAAAGTCATCAAATCCATTCTTGAAGCTGTTGAGAATAAGAAAAATCTGTGATCATGAATGCTGAATAAAGAACTTCCATTCATTTTCTCCTCTATGTTTTACAAAACTGACTATTTTAACAGGGGAAATGGTATCCCTTGCTCCCTTCAGTTTGAATCTTAAAGACAACAGCAAAGTATAATGTAAAATATGGCACTACCTTACTCAACAGACCTAGCCCCAGTGTGCATTCATAATCATTTCTATTGACTGTAGTGATAAAAAGTGTACTAATTATACTCCATCTTGTTAGCACTACAGAGTTAATATGTAGAGCCCTGCATCCATGGATACAAAACAGATAACCGCAGATGTGAAGGGCTCTATTAATATGGCTATGGGACAGTGAGCTAGATTCTGTTCTGGCATTGTGCATCGTCCACTAAACTTACCATCCTACACTCACATCTAGTTAAAGGGTTCAAAGAACTTTCCCCATCTTGCATTGTATACAGCATCATTTCCATAGTGCAAAGATTTAATTATCTGGTTTCCATTTTCTTACATCTTCGCTACTTTTACAATCAGTCACAATCAATTTCAGGATCACGTAAAAACTAGAGCAGTGGTCTCCAACCTTTTTAAGCACAATATCACTTTTTTAATTTAAGTGGAATGTAAGATCTACCCCAAACCCAAATACCTTTGCCCCACTTCCTTCCCACCCCTTCTGAGGCCTCACCCCTGCTCCACCCCCTCTCTGAGGCCTCACCCTGCTCACTCCATTTCTCTTCTTCCCATCCTCACTCACTTTTACCAGGCTGGGGATGGGGACTGGGGTGCAGGTTCTGCCCTTGGGCTAAGGAGTTTGGGAGGGGCTCTAGGCTTAGCCCAGGGTGGAGGATTGGGGTCCAATAGGGCATTCAGGGTGCAAGCTCTGGGAATGAGTTTGGGTGCAGGGGGGCTCACATCTGGGCCAGGAGGTTGGGTGCAGGAAGGAGTTCAGGGCTGGGACAGGGGTTCAGGAAACAGGCTTCGGCTGGGCACCGTTTAACTGAGATGGCTTCAGAGTGGTGGAGCAGTGGGGTTAAGGCAGCTTACTCCTGCCCTGGCCCTGCACCACTCCTGAAATCAGCTGGCATGTACAGCAATGGCTCCATGGTGCCATGCGCTGCCCCTCAGCTACAAGCACTGATCCCACAGCTTCTGCTGGCCACAGTTCCCCGTTATTGATCAGTGGGAGCTGCAGGAGTGGTGTCTGCAGGCAAGCACAGCATGTGGAGACCCCCTGCTCTGCCTCTCTCAGGGGCTACAGGGACATGCTTGCCACTGCCAGGAACAGTAATTCCCATAAGGATAATTACTCCAGTCATGACAGATTAGGAATTTTAGAGCTCACTACTCAAATAATTAAATTTAAGCATAAGAGAGAAATGACAATTATGAAATGCACCGACCAGTCAAAACCACAAATAACCCGCTTTGCACGTAGTAAAAGAAGTAACAACAACCCCCTCTCACTTCCATGTGTGTTGGGTCAGGAGATGAGAGTGAAGGACAGTGTGTGTTTGTGAGAATGACAGACACACACACACATACACACACACACACAGAGTGTGAGAGTGACAGAGATTTGCATTGCCAACCTCCCTCCATCCCCTTCTCTCTGTGTGGAGATAAGGTACAGGAATGGGGGGAGGAAGGACACCCTGATACCAGTGTTTCCCCTCTTCTCCCTCTCTCAGCCTGCACAGCAAGAGTATGTCTACACTACAGCATTATTTCCAAATATCTAATTTTGAAATAGTTAATTCAAAATATTTCAAAATAATGCATCTACACACAAAATGCATTTTGAAGTAGCATTTTGCTATTTCAAAATAGCGCGTCCATACTAATTGGACACTGAATCACATTTAAGGCCAGCTGAAACCACTTCCAGCAAGGCATCAGGTCAGGAGTTACTTTGTATGGCTGCTGCCTGAGGCTATCTGAGGCCTGTGTTTAAAGGGACCCCTGCAGACAGCTGGTTCTCAAGTTTCCCTGCTTGCTTGCCTACCTCGCTGAGGGACAGCAAAGCATTTTTTTCTCTGTGTGCTCTGGTTGCCCTCACTCAGGACACCACAGCACTCTCCAGCATGGAGCCAGAGCTGCCCTGGGCACTCTCGTGCTTCTTTTGGATGTGTTGCTGCAAGCCTGGCAGCAGTTTCTGCAGGCTGCCTTGCAGCATCTGGGGGTCTCGGTGTCCCCAGGGGGATGAAGAAGCGGGAGGTTGTAGCCTATCAATTACTTTCTTATCATGCTAATAATATGTTTGTGTTAATTTAGATTAATTCGGTAATAGTTAAACTCTAATGCAAGAAATCTTCTAAAAGCTGCCCTCAGCATTCCTGTAGGCCCTTTGTGTTAGCTTGACTGATGTCTGGGTTCAGGTGTAATACACCAGGCCTTATGTCTGCCCAAGTTTGTGAAGGCTGCTAATACTAACACAGCAGCACTCAACATCTTGGGGGAGGGCTTTGCCATTAATCCATCTGGGTACAGTACAGCTCAGCCGTAGGCTGCCTGGTAAGTCTGGTGCCCCTGCAGTGCAGTGGCTCCTGCTCTAGCGTATAACAAGATGGGACAGCTTCTGAATGCACTTTCCAATGAGTGCCATGTCTGCTTTACAATCAATTAAAGGACAGGCTTGCACTTGAATGAGAGAACATACATAAGCTCACAGTCCAGGTCAAGTAATATGGGGTTATATTTTCCTCTTTCGTCCATGCTGCAACAGGCCGTTTGCAAGATCAGCAGGAGCTGAGGTTTGCAGACTTCTGTGGTTTGGATACAGTCACACCCAGCTACTGGTCATAACTTATTTATGGCTTCCCGGGCCTGAAAAAGGGGAACTTAGGCTTGGACCTTTCACCCACACAGGATGGCGGGAACAATAGCCTCAGACTCAGCAGATGTATTATTAAATATAAGCCCCAAATAATTGGTTCAGGCTGAGTTAAGCAATTAGGACACAGGTTGCAATAGATAACCACAAAGGCCCATGACAATGAATTGATGTATATGATAAGTTAAGAGCAATGATATATTGCCCAATAGGAAAAGAACACTTCAGCATTAGAAACACCCCCTATTGAATATGCATAAAACATGTTATCGTCAGCGTCACTTGGTATAAGAGTGAGACCCTAGCCCAGGGAGATAGGGAGGAGAAGATGTAGTCCTTGGAAGGGCCAGAAGGATGGCCCCTGGTGATGATGGGGAAGGTGAAGGTAATGAGAAAGATGATGGGCTAACACCTAAGAATGTTCTAGAAGGAATAATGTAAGTAGATGGCAAGGAAATATGAATGTACATTCCCTGTCTTATGAAATTGAGGTGTTTGTGACTGTGCTAACCTTATTAATAAACTGTAAATATACCCTGTGCACAACAGGGTTCCCAATCATAGTATAATTGAATACTGGGCCTGATCCTGGGACAGAGAACCTGTTAAATTTAAATTACCCACCTTTAAGGTTAACATAATCTTAGATCAGGCTACAAGGGGGAGCAGGAGTGGAAGGAGCAACAGCAGCTGGGGAGGCAGAAGGAGCTGGAGTAGCAGGAGGCACCAATCTGTACACCAGGGTGTGCAGGTGGTTGCACATGGCACCGCCCTGGGCAAGCAACTCCCACCAACTCTCCCACCGAAACTGCAGGTCTTCATGCACCCAATAGTCCAGGGTGCAGCGCTGGCCTCGCAGTATCCCCAGGTGCTGCTGCTGGTACTCCTCCTGGTTACGGTGAACCTGCTGGCCCAGGTGCGGGAAAATGTCCTGGGCGGGGTGTTGCGCCTTGCACTCGCAGTTGCTGCGGCTGTGGAGAAACAAGAGAATTGGTCAGTCAATTCCTGGGGACACAGTGGGTGAAGCCCAGCCCCCCTCTGGAAGGCGAGGACAGCAGGTCTCCGCACCATTGGAGCCAACATGCTTGCACACAGGCCATGTTCAGCATGTCCTGGTATCCCCAGAAGTGGGAGCTGGCCTGGGACTGCACCCATGCTCCTGTGCTGTATATAGTGTGAAGGTGGGGGAGAAGAGATGTACCCTGCCTCTGTGTAGAGGGGGCTTCTGGAGGGAGGGCAGTGTGCAGTGTCCCACCCTGGGGTCAGGAGCATGTCATGTGCCTTCATTCATACACGTGTGTGGGTAACAGGCCAAGGCCCCTGTATGGCAGCCAGCCCCGCATAAGGGGACAGTGATGGCACTCACATGTCGTTGCCTCCCCAGCCTTGGACGACACTGGCGACAGGCCCGCTGGGACAGCTCCGGGGTGTACGGCACGCTCCCTCTAGGCTCCTGTGGCTCCTGGCCCTCCTCCTCCTCCGTTTCCTGGTCAGGGTCCTCTGCGCCAGGGTTGATGATCACCTGGGGGCACGGACCATCCCACCCCCCAGGATGCAGTCCAGGGCATCAAAATAGGGGCAGGGATCTGGGTCTGCTGCTGGTTGGGAGCTGCCCCCTGTGGCCCTGGCATAGGCCTACCACAGCTCCTTTATTTTCATGTGAATCTGCTCCTGGGTTCGCATGTGGCCTTTGGTGGCCAGGTTGGCAGCCACCTGCCTGTAGACAGTTGCGTTCCTCATTTAGTGTGGAGATCATGGATGTTGGGGGCATCCCCTCCAAACCTGAATTAGGTCCATGATCTCCACACTGGACCAGGAAGGCGTCCACCTTCTCCGGGCCCTGGCAGGCTCCTGGGAGCTGGCAGACTGGTCCTGGGGAGTGGCGAAGGGCTAGCTGCCTGGCTCATGCTGGGGCCACTGCGTCAGGTGCAGCGACTGCTGGCTCTGGGCTAGCAGGCTTGGAGCTGGCACAGACACTGTGGCCAGAGACTACCCTTTAAGGGCTCGGGGCGGGGGGGAAGGGAGAAAGGGGAGGAGTTTTCCTGGTTGGGGCCAGAGTGGCCACCAGGGCACCCTGGGCAGGGCGGGAGGTCCCCTATTTCAAAATAAGTGTCTACACAGTGCTTATTTCGAAATAGCAATTTCAAAATTGGCACTATTCCTTGTGGAATGAGGTTTACCAATTTCAAAATAAGTTCTCCGCTATTTCCATTTAATTTTGAAATAGTGGTTTGGCTGTGTAGATGCTGGTAAAGTTATTTCGAAATAACTTTGCTCTGTAGATGTACCCCAAGGAAGAGGCTACCGGGGGGCAGCTCCAAGGCAGAGGACAGGAGCAGCATGACAGTGGGTGGAGGGGCAACTGAAGTGTCAGCGTTCGATAGCTTCCTGGCCAAACCAGTCAGGGTCACCTGTTACAGGCTCCAAGATCTACTGGTAGATCCAGATCTACTGGTTGGTGACCACTGAACTAGAGTATTGAAACATGAATGCTTTTCAATAATATTCTTAATTCCACATGCAAATCACTTAAAGATGTTTAGGAGTAGATTTTGTGCCTTCACTTACTTTGAAAATACCCTCATGGGGTTAAACAACCATTCACACTTATGGCTCTTTTCTGTTTTGCTAAGTGTGGGGAGCCAGTGGAAGGGCAAGGAAATAGAGGTTTTACAGTTGTCTACTGTGCATATGCAGGCCAGGCATCTTTATCTGGAGATACACCAGTGTAAAACAGGAGTAACAGTGGTGAATCAAACCAAAAAGTGCAGATTTCAATGTCCTTCACAGCCCTAGATGACTGCTTATAATAAAAAATGCAATTTAATTTACAACTGGATACTTGGAATCTTCTAATTATTCATTTAGAAATAGAAGTCTAAAGTTGAAGATGGGGACAATCTGTGTTCTGGTTTAGGAGTACAGTAGTTTGTTTTTCCACGTTAAAAAAAGTTCATTTGTAAGTACATTTTATTAAACCAAAAACATATAGAATCCAATTTATTTGGTACTTTTTATTGTTATTTTTGCATCTCTCTGGTTGGACAATGGAACTAGGTTTCAGTGGCATTACTGGATTGTAATACGAATAATTTGTATGTTCATATTACTGTCCAGTTACTTCACAACTTCTCTTTTTCAGACTTGTTTTTCTAACTAGCAGATTTATCTGGCGTTGCTGAGATCCTTAACTCAATTATTTCTTGGGAAATAAAAGGAAAATGTACATTCTTTATTGAAATTATTGTATTTTTCAGGAATACTGTATTATTTGTATGAAGTTAATTTTAGTAAATGCTTTAAATGGCAATTCCATCAAGTGTTTTTCTTTGTCCCTATAAACTCATTTGCTATCTTTTAACAAAAGGGGGCTAGTGTCAATCTGGCTTCCAATAACACTGTCTTCTAGTTTTCAAACCTTAAGCATTGATTTAACTGTGCCAAAATAGAGCACTACTTCAGATTTCTACATTTTATCTCTTTTCTTCATGGTTTATTGAGAAGCAACTCTATTCTAGGTTAATCTTATTTTTCTGGCTCATCTTGGTTCAGTGTCTTTCAAAATTTGCTGGTTAAGTCAATTCTGAGGACTGTACTTAAATTTGTGATAGTGTCTCTTTTCTGTTTGGTTTTAGAAGAAGCAATCCCATTCCCAGGCACATCCCATTTTCCTGGCACAACCAAACTTTTACATTATTTTCAGTTATGATAAGAGGAAGCTGTATACTGACTTTGGTGACCCTAGCTTTTACGTTTAGGAGGCGTTCTTAATTAAACTCTCTAAAATATATAGCAGATGAGTTTTTTGTTAATTTCACTTTCTTTTGTGATAACACAGTGATCAGTGTTTAAGATTCTTATCTTGTAAGCTGCCCCCATGTGAGTGTGCATTGGCTTCAGAGAGCACAATGTAAGGGTTGGGGGCTGTGTGCAGTATCCTGTGGACACACAGCTTTAATCATAAATATCACAAATAGGGCGAAATGTATTGGTTCTTAGACTCCTCCCCACCATCCTCCAAAACATCCTGTTAATTAGAACTTTTAAAATAACTATTTAATGGAAACATTCCCATTGATCTTAGATTTTATACAGATTGACAGTTGCCAAATGTAAATATGTCATCACATTTTCCTTGCATCTGAAAGCCTCCCATGTTCCAAAAACTTACAGGTGCTTAGCCTGATTCGCACATGCTGACTTCCAACACACTGCTGCTCAGGAGAATAAAGTTAAGTGCATGGTTGTAAGTGGTGCAAACACAGACTCTTACACCTTCTCTGGAATTTCTTTAGAGTGCCACTCCAGATCCCTCCCTATCACTGAATCCTCTATTGCTTTCTCTCCAATATTCAAAAATCAGCTAACTAGAATAAAAAGCTTGAGACTTAAAACCATACCAATAGAATCATAGACTACTAGAACTGGAAGGGATCTCGAAAGGTCATTGAGTCCTGTCCACTATTTTTTTTTAAATGAGCAACACCAAGGATTTTTTGTTGAGGGAAAAAAAAAGGTAGGGGGAAAGTTACTGAGAGGAAAAAAAAAGATCACCTGCTTCTTTAAGGGTGGAACACAGTTTAAGAAACACTGGTCTTCTAGACCATCCCTGACAGAGGTCTGTCTAACCTGCTCTTAAATTTATCTCCAGAGATGGAGAGTCCACAACCTCCCTAGGCAATTTATTCCAGTGTTAAGCACCCTGATAGTTAGGAAGTTTAATGTCCAACCTAAACCTCCCCTGCTGCAGTTTAAGCCTATTGCTTCTTGTCGGAAACACATTGCTTGTGTCTCTTTAGCTGCCTTTTTGCTCCTTCAGGGTTCACAGCAGCCAGCTTTTCTCAGCCACCACGGGGGCCTGGGTCAAATGAAGTGTCAGACTCGCTCTGACTAACAGGGGTGGAGGCGCTGGCGCTTTCGGAGAACACAGAAACCCAGCGAGTCGCTCAGCAGCCCCTGCCCGCACCGCTGTTAAACAGGCGCCAGCCACCTTCAGGCGCAACCCCGCCAGGCGCGCATGTAACGCCGGCGCCGCGGAGGGAGGTTTCCTGCAGCAGCAGCAGCAGCAGCAGCAGCTCTTGCCCAGCACGAGACGGCGGCTCCCGGGGATGCTCCAGGGCGCGCGCGGGCCTGCTGCCGAGGGGCGGTCACCCGGGCAGGCGAGGGAGAGTCCCCGCTTGAGACACGGCGCCCGCGGCGAGGTGGGTTTTGTCCCTACCTGAGGCGCAAGCGCCATTGGCCTGGCCCAGGCCTGCGTGCGAGCAGCGAGCGGCCGCGGCAGAGGCGAGCCGGGCGGGGCGGCTCCTGTACCAGTGGCCCCGGGCTCGGGTCGGCGTGTGCAGCCCGAGCCAGCGCCCGGCACCTGTCCGCAGCGCGGCGCCCGGGGCCTGCCGGCGGGGATGCACGGCCCGGGCAGGGCTGCCTGCCTGGCTGCCTCCCGCAGTGCCGAGCCGGGGCAAGGACTCGGGTTGCTGCTGCCAAAGCCGTTCCGCCTCCCCCGGCTGCAGCGCGGAGCGGGGGCGGGAGCACGGGGCGCCCCCGGTGCGGTTGAGAGACGCCCCGCTGCGCGCATCGCTCCCGGGCGGTGCCACTTCAGGAGCGTGAAGGATTCGGCATCCAGCAGCGAGTCAAACAGCTGCCTCAGCCTGTACCCGGCAAGACAACCAGTAGCGCCCCCCCCTTTTCCCTTCCCCCTCCCCTCGCCCGCCCTTAAACCCAGGTGAGAGCAAATGAGCCCGCGCTGGTGCGAAAGTCTCATCAGCTGGCGGGGAGGTGAATAAACCCGTGGCTGACTGGGGCACACTCAGACTCAGGAATGCGGCCGCCGTGGATCTGTGCTAAGCTCTGAACAGGGTTCAGTGTGGCCTGGCCTGCATGTTTCTTAGGTGTTGAACTGTGCTTCCCCCCCCCTCCCCCCCAGCCCCGATTGAATGGCTGTCCACGTATGGGGTCACAGCAGAGAAACTGTAAGCACAGCCTTACAGTTACTGCACACAAAGGATGCTTGTATCCTGAGAACCGCAGCTCATATGAGGTGGTAGATAGCTCATGCATTTTAGGTTTTATTTACTATATAGAGGTTGTCTGCTGTTTGTTCAAGAACTGGTCCTAAATGGTAAGAGCTAGGGATACCAAATTTGATATGTAGTTTCCTCTTATCCTAATGTAAAGCAACACAAGGGGTTGTTCCAGGAAAATGGGATGTTCCTGGAGTGGGATTGTGTCCCATAAAACCTTACAGAAAAGAGAATCAGCAAGCAGGTGAAAGGGGCTGAATGGGGCATGCCCCCTCCATCTGTGATTGCCTTTGCTCTGAGCCTCTCTCCTCCTCCCCCCCAAGCATTCCTTAGGGAGGTGGGGGTCTGCAACTCCTCCCCGAGATTCATATGGGGACATTGCTAGCTGTACCCCTTCAGCACTGTCAGGGAGTGAAGGGAAAGTACACAAACTTTAATTGAGTTAAGAACTCAAGCAACATCAGGTAAATGTGCTAGTATAATGTACTTCTGTCTTCCTTGTGCACTTGAGTAATATTGCTTGCTTATGGGTCATAATGATGGCATGAAGGCTTGTGATAACTAGCAATATATGACAGAAGTAATATATTGCAATATGTAATATATGAGTTCTAAATGTTAAAACTCTATTTGGCCTGAACTGTTTTCTTTTTCCTTTCATACTAGTGTGAACATAGCATTGAGAAAATAAACCAATCGTTTAAGGCATCTGAATATGTAAAGAGCATGTAGATAATGTCTGTGGTGCAGTATGCATATTGATTACTGGCCAGGTTAGTCTGGCCAGGGTTTGCATATAGATGAAGGGTAAACCCTCTCTATAATCCCTGCTTTGTTGACAGCTGCTCTGTTTATTTTGGAACAAGGGCATCAGTTGCCAGCAAGTGTCACAGTAGAGCTTCCTGCATGAATGAACCAGGAAGAGTAAGAGCTGCTTCAGAGAGAGGATCCCAAACACACTTTTTTTTCTTCTTGCTGCTGTGAAGCGTGGGAGGGAGACACAAGAACAGAAAAAAATCTCCGGTCTTGGGAAAATGAGAAGCAGAAGCAACTCTGGAGTCCGCTTGGATGGGTATGCCCGACTTGTTCAACAGACCATTTTGTGTCATCAGGTGAGTGCAGACTCGGCACATAGAAGAGTGGAACCCTCTTGTTCCTCCACCAACCCTTGTGGGGCCTTTATTTTGAGTGAGGGTTTGGATTTTTTTTAAAAACTTTGCTCATTATTTCAGCTCTGTGGGATTCCTGGTAAGAATTCAGTGGGCTGGTTAATTGCTTAGGGGTCATAACTAAGTACAAGTTTAGGGCAGATTCAAGAGCAGGCCATGCTTGTTGGAGAATGTGTGTGGAGTTCTTTACTGTATGGCGTGGAGTATGTTGGTTCAGCGTGTTGCAATAGGCAGCAGAGTATGTTTGTACAATCTGTTATTGTGGGACATAAAGTGTTTGTGGAGAGCTATGCTATGAAGTATTTCTTATAGCGTGGTATGTTATGAAGTGAAGTGTGTTGTACAAACTAAGTATATGGAGTTTTAGTCTTGGAAGAGAATAAAGGTGGTATTACAGATAAATATCCTGTAATGCAGGGGTTCCCAACCTTTTTCAGTCCCCGTACTCTCTTGGCTTTTAGTAAACCTTCCTGTACCCCCTATTCAATATGAAAGGAAATAAATTCTAGACTCTAGAATCCACAACTTTTTTCACTAACACTACTACTTTTGGAATATTTCAATTAGAATAATCTAGTTATTTACCAAATATTCCCCATATCTCCTTGACAAGCTTCTCGTACCTCTTGGTGGTACGCGCACCCCAGGTTGAGAACCCCTGCTGTATTGTATTCATTCCATACTGTGGAATGTTGGACATGCAGCATTCATAACCTCTGAAAAATATCTTGTAAGGTAAATGGCAGATTTTTTTTCATTTTGAGTGAGTCTCAAATAAAATTAGCTATTGTAACTGGGCAAGGATACAAAAATCCATTGCTTTTGAAAACCCAGTGGCTACGTCTAGACTGGCATGATTTTCCGCAAATGCTTTTAACGGAAAAGTTTTTCTGTTAAAAGTATTTGCGGAAAAGAGCGTCTAGATTGGCACGGACGCTTTTCTGCAAAACCACTTTTTGCGGAAAAGCGTCCGTGCCAGTCTAGACGCGGTTTTGTGCAAGAAAGCCCTGATCGCCATTTTCACCATCGGGGCTTTTTTGCGCAAAACAGTTTTTAGCTGTCTACACTGGCCCTCTTGTGCAAAAACATTTCCGGAAAAGGGCTTTTGGCCGAACGGGAACGTCAAAGCATTTGCACAAGAAGCACTGATTTCAGACAGTAGAACGTCAGTGCTTTTGCGCAAAATCAAACGGCCAGTGTAGACAGCTGGCAAGTTTTTGCGCAAAAGCAGACACTTTTGTGGAAAAACTTGCCAGTCTAGACGCAGCCAATGTGTTCTTAAACGTTGGTTTGAAGTTGCTTTTGGTTGTGTTCAGTGGCTTTCCTTCACCCTCAACTATGTGAGCTTACATCACTGTCAGTGTTCCCCGTATCTATGTGCTTGGGCAGTCATCCAAGAGAGATTCAAATACCACCCAGCCAATTAGTAGAGCGCCCACAGTGCCTATAGCCGGCAGCATCTGTTTCTGCTGATGGTGCACATCTGTACATGCCTTGGTGCATCTAACAAAATGTATTGTGCACGTGGACGGAAAAAATTAGAGGGAACATTGATCACTGTGTATCTTTTGAAACTGGTGTACATAGGCATAATGGTGACTTTCAGGTATAGCCTCTCTCCGAGTTACAAATGAGTTACGGACCAAACACTTGGCCGTAACTCGATCTGTTCATAATTCGAACCACTTGAGTTACACGCGACCGCACTGTTCATAAGTGCGGGTCGCGTTCGTAACTCGGGGACCGCCTTTACGACCGCTCCATGGGAGCTTTGGTCGTAAGTGCGAACGGTCGTAACTCAACCATTCGCAACTCGTGGAGCAGCTGTATGTCACTTATCTGAAAGTAAGAAGACCTCCAAAATAAGTTGGTCATAGAGTCACCAGCAAACATAATTTGTTCTGTATATGTCTATTATAATACACTTCATTCCAAAATCTTTGGTCAGATTCTCCACTGTCACACTGGTGAAAATCCACAATCACTATATTAGCTTTAGTGGTGTGAGTTAAGATTTATATAGCAGTGTAACTCAGGACAGACTCCAACTCCTTGTTGAGTGGCTTGGATACATAAATAGTAAAAGAATGACACTGTCAAGACTGGTACGCAAAAAATGTGACCTACTAGATATGTTTTGGCTCATGGACATGCATAAACACATACCATAGTGTTCTCCATTTGCTTAGCTTATCTGTTTCATCCTTAAGAACAGACACATGGTGCAGAAAAGTTACAATGTTCTTGGAGATGGTGTGGTTCAATTAAAATAGTTCAGCATATAAAGATGAGAGCAAGGATTTTTTCCATGAGTCAGTTTCCAAATATACATATTACTAAGCACTGCAAGCTTACTAAGCTTCCAATCAGTGATGGAGGGTGTTACGAACCCAAATCTGCTCCTGCTTGAAGTCAATAGGAGTTCTGTTATTTCAGATCCATTATATATATCTGTGAATTAACTAGCCGTGTTAGTCTGGTGTAGCTGAAACAAAATACAGGACTATGTAGCACTTTAAAGACTAACAAGATGGTTTATTAGATGATGAGCTTTCGTGGGCCAGACCCACTTCCTCAGATCAAATAGTGGAAGAAAATAGTCACAGCCATATATACCAAAGGATACAATTAAAAAAAATGAACACATATGAAAAGGACAAATCACATTTCAGAACAGAAGGGGGATGCGGGGGGCGGGGGGGAAGGAAGGTGAATACCTGTGAGTTAATGATATTAGAGGTGGGGAAGGGTAGATGTCTGTGAGTTAATAGTATTAGAGGTGATAATTGGGGAAGCTATAGCTATTAACTAACTAAATGAAGCACTTTGAAAGTGCAAGAGAAGCGGGGATTTAAATATCCCGTGCTTCATTTGCACAATCACGTAATGGCGCTTTTTCAAAAAAGCACTATTTTGAAATTGAAACCTCAGTCTGGAGGCACTTTTTCGAAAGATGCTGTAAACCTTAAAAAATGGATCCTGAGGTTTACAGCATCTTTCGAAAAAGTGCCCCGTTTTTGAAAGAACTGCGTCTAGGCTGCAGTTTCAATTTCAAAAGAGCGCTTTTTCAAAAGAGCGCCATTACGTGATTATGCAAATGAAGCGCAGGATATTTAAATCCCCGCTTCTCTTGCACTTTCAAAGTGCTTCATTTACATCCCTCTGCCGACAGAGGGATGTAGTCTAGACATAGCCTTAATAACAACAGTGCATTTTAAAAGAAAGTGTTGTTTTCACCTAGCTAAGGGGGAGTCCTTGCCTGCTGTGAGAAACATTATGTTTGGGAATTAGTTACTAGTACAGCCGCTCTCTGAGTTACGAACAAGTTACGGACCAACACTTGGTCCATAACTCGAAGTGTTCGTAACTCAGATCCCATAGAGTTACATGACAACCGCGCTGTTCATAAGTGCGGATCGTCGTTCGTAGCGCGGATCTGCATTTACGACTGCTTTGGTCATAAGTGCGGATGGTCGTAAGTGGAGGTGCTCATAACTCAGGGCGCGGCTGTTTAAAAATCCAGTACTAGATGTTTAGCATGGTGGGAATTTTGTAAAACAAATATCATAGGAGTAGGAGCAGATGTTCTCATTTACACTGATATTACTCAAAATAGATTTATTTTAAAAGCAAAATCAATTTAAAAATATGCCTAAACACCAAATGCAGACTGTCATCATTCCCAGAGGTATGCCCAGGTTGACGTCCTGTGCCTGCCTGGAGCCACATTGAAGTCAGAGTTCCTTGCAGTACTTTTGCAACATAGCGAACGTTCTATTTTCTGCTGATGCATCTGACCCTCACAGTGTGTAGACATCTCCATGGTAGATGCTTTTTAGAAAAAGCAAGTGGATAAAACAGATTTAAGTCCTTAATTGGAGTTAATATGATGGAGAAAGTATAGCTATCATCATATGTTAGTAAATGTTGAGGAAAATAACAGTAAGGAAAATATTTAGAGTGTCTCCTCCCTGTGCAGTATCATTCTTCTGATATGGAAATAAAATAACATATTATTTTATACCCTTTAGAGCCTGGTGTATCTATTTAAACTAGAGACTAGGGGTTTTTTACATTTTGTGTGTGTGTGTTTTATCCAATGTCAATATCTATTTTATGACCACTTTTGTAAGTTTTTCTTTTTTTAAAAAGTATTACATGGGCTACTTAGGGTACGTATACACTACCCCGCTAGTTCGAACTAGCGGGGTAATGTATGCATACCGCACTTGCTAATGAAGCCCGGGATTTGAATTTCCCGGGCTTCATTAGCATAAAGCCGGCGCCGCCATTTTTAAAAGCCGGCTAGTGCGAACCCCGTGCCGCGCGGCTACACGCGGCATGGGCTAGATAGTTCGGACTAGCTAGCTATTCCGAACTATCTGTACACCTCATTCCACGAGGCGTACAGATAGTTCGGAATAGCTAGCTAGTCCGAACTATCTAGACCGTGCCGCGTGTAGCCGCGCGGCACGGGTTCGAACAAGCCGGCTTTTAAAAATGGTGGCGCCGGCTTTATGCTAATGAAGCCCGGGAAATTCAAATCCCGGGCTTCATTAGCAAGTGCGGTATGCATACATTACCCCGCTAGTTTGAACTAGCGGGGTAGTGTAGACGTACCCTTAAGGACAAAAGCATATGTAGCTAAAATAGAAACCATTACTGATTATCTTATTTTTATCAGCTGACATTTAGTGGTCACAAAAATACATTACATTCTACTTCATACAGTCAAACCCAGCTGGAGTTTAGTGAAGGTCTGACTTTAATATCATTGCTCTGTTAGATAAAAGCAGATATTATATATGTTTGCTGAAATATAATCTGAGTGAAACTCTGATCTCCATCGTCTCAATTTAATACTGTACTAGCTCCAGTGTGGTCAAATTGTTGAAATTATTTCATTTTTACAGTGCAAGTGAAATTGGTCTTTTTAGCATTTTTTTTCAGACAAAAAGATGCAGTGAAATCCAAATATATTAAATAGAAACACACACAGAACATAGGCACTATTAAGTAACAATTTAAGGCCTCTGTCTGGCAGTCAGATCTCTGCAATAGAGCCTTCTGTCCTTCCAAGAACTAAGGATGTTAAGAAGCAGGTAATTGACTAATCGTGTACACAATACAATTTATATCGAGTACATGATTAGTCGATAAGGGGCCCCGCTGTGGCTCTGCGGCTTTAAATGTAGTAGGAGCTGGACAGGCATTTAAAAGGCAGAACCATAGCTGGCGTAGGTCCGGGACCTGGCGCAAGCTGGGACTCAGCAGTCCCGGCTTGCGCTGGGTCCCAGAGCCCTGCACCTCTGCTCTTACTATGTTTAAAAGACAGAGCCACAGCATGGGTGGCTCCTGGAGTAGTCCCAGCTTGCACTGGTTCCTGGACCACTGCGGCTCTGCCTCCTCTGCCCGCCTGCACATCGCGGAGACATTGCTAGGGGGAACCAACTTTTAAGTTGGTTCCCTCCAGCTCTGGCACCTGCTTCCCCCCCCTGGGGCTGCTGTGGCCACCACTGACACAAAGCTGCTGCTCTCTCCCAGCTCTGCTGGGGCAGCCCTCTGCCCAAAGCAAGCAGTGGGCTGATCCCAAGCACTGGTAAAACTGGTACCAGTTACCCATTCACGTCCCTATTTAAGAGCAAGTATTTTATGGAGAAAAGTTTAAAAATATTGGTCAGTTAATGTTTCTTCCTGTGAACTGATAGTACCACAGTGCTACAGAATTATCTTTGTTCGTTATGTTGCACAAAAAGCCTGATCCAATGTTCGTCAAAGTCCAGAATAGACTTTACTTTTCGATCAAGTCCAGAGAGTCCAGATTAATTTCCTCTAATTCTAATACCTTTTAAAACTTTGAAAGCAGGCAGGTCCCTGATGGTTTCTGGGTCTCCCAGTCTTATATTTCAACACTGACATTTTTGGAGGAACAATCTTCGTGCCAAGAATTATCCATTGCACAGCTGGCACCAGGCCCAGAATGTAGCTGCTAGGCAGGGGGATTACAGTGAAATTACTGTAGTTCTACGATTACTACTACATAGACTTTCTTTCTTTGTACTGCAAGTGGGGGATGAACAAAAGACTATAAAATAGATAGAAATATAAGATTTGCCTTTGAGCTTCACCCTTCTATATATTCTGATTAACTTACACTGCAGATTGCTTCTGCTGAATCATTTCCCCCCTCCTATTTCTCTCCTCTTGTTTTTGTTTTTCCAATTTGGAAATGTCTTTGAGTAGTTCAGCCCTATATTGGTATTTAAGCGAATGGAACATTCTGTAAAGCATCAGAAATTTTATTCTGCACTCACACAATCTCTGTTACTTGGACTATAAGCTCTTTGGGACGGAGATCATTTCTTCAATGTAGATGTTTATACAGTGTGTGTACTATGTGAGTATGCTGCATGGCACTGACCCATGAATTAGGCTACTGAACACTACTCTATTCTGAGAATATTGATTGTACCAGTAATGTTTACCTGGCTTCTACTAGTGTCTTTATTCAAATCCCTCCTGAAAAAGCCTATGAGAAGACAGGTGATGTTTCCTCCCCCTCAAAACTACCTCTTCATGGCAAATAAGGTTATATAAATATTTAACTGAACCAGCGGATGCCGTTACTGAGTAAGTGTATGATTCTGTTGTTTGTAATCTTTGTCCTTCTGCAAACTGACTCCAGCCCCTGTTAATTGTTCTCACTAGAGCTTGGTTCTGCCCCAGAGACCTCAATGGTGCAGGATCAGGCACTAAATTGATTATGAGCTCTTTGAATCAAGTTTGGGGAGTTTGGTGGGCAGGTCAAGGTTGTATTCTTCTATGAATTTATGAGTGGCCATTGTCTAAGTGCTGGTATGGGTATGAAGTCTTGTGTGGCCCTGTATTTTTTATATTATCATTTGTTATGGAAGGTGCTGCTACAGTAAAACAAGATGACTTTCAGGTGAACAATGTACACTGATATTCTTTTCTTTCTGATTAGAATCCAGTGACAGGGCTGCTTTCAGCCAGCAGTGAGCAAAAGGATGCTTGGGTCCGGGACAATGTCTACAGCATTCTGTCGGTGTGGGGTCTGGGAATGGCTTATCGGAAGAATGCAGACCGAGATGAGGATAAGGCAAAGGCCTATGAACTTGAGCAGGTAAGTCTAAATATCATATGTAGTATATTTACTGTTTATCATCTCACCTCTTTTCTTTCATGTGATTATGATTTTATTTTCTGATTAATTTATTATTTATATGGCTGTTGTGCCCAATATATACAAGGTGTTCCAGACGTGTGAAAAGTGCAAATGCCAGCCCATATTATTTCTGATTCTCTTGGACACTTATGTAGTCAATGTTACAATAACATCTGAGTGTCTTACAATATGCAATGTATTTCTCTTTACAATACCTGTGGGATATATGGAAAGTGTTGGACAGGTGGGGAAATAAGGCACAGGTAGACTAAAGGTACATCTACACAGCAGGGATAAAGATGGAATAAGCTACCCGATTTGAGTTACATCAATTGCGTAGCTGAAGTCAAAATAGCTTAACTTGGCTTTTGACGCTGTCTACACAGCAGAAAGTTGAAGGAAGAATACTCTTCCTTCGACTTCCCTTACTCCTCGTGAAAAGAGGATTACTATGAGTCAGAGTAAGAAGTTCTCCAGCTCTGCATTATTTTGAAATAAAGGCTTGCAGAGTAGATGCGCTCTTTGTTATTTTGGAATAACACCAGCTATTCCAAAATAATGCTGCTGTGTAGACGTACCCTTAAGGGACTTGTCCACAGTCACATGAAAAGTCTGAATGGAGCAGGAAATTGAATCGTGGTTTCCTGAATTCCAGGCCAGCATCCTAACCACTGGTCCATCCTTTCTTTCTAGAATACTTTATAATCTAAGAGCCCAGTCCTCCAAATATGCACATGGTTACTTCGAAACAGTCCCATTAAAGACAGAAGCCACATGCATAAGCATAGGCAAGACCAGGCCCTAAAAAGGCAAAACAATCAGGATGATCCATGGGAGAGGAGGGAGGGAAGGAGACAATAAGTAATGAGAATAATTAGCACATTGTCTTAAAATTGTAGTTGTAATGATTTATTACTGTTGTTCATGGGCAGCCGGTATGGTAGGCGGGGAAAGGCTTTGCCTTCCCAAACTGCCAGTCTGGCCCTGCCCACACTCTGCCCCCAGAATGCCTGTTTATAGGCATACTGGTGGCAGAATGTTGCTGCCCCCGAGCGCCCATCCTCCCCATGCTCTAGGGCTAGAGAAGCTCAGGCCATGCGCCCTCTTCCTTCTCTGTGCTCTGGGGCCAGGCAGGCTGAGGCCGTATGCTGCCCACCTTCCCCACGATGGGT
The DNA here is from genome assembly GCF_049634645.1 of Pelodiscus sinensis. Taxonomy (NCBI): domain Eukaryota; kingdom Metazoa; phylum Chordata; order Testudines; family Trionychidae; genus Pelodiscus; species Pelodiscus sinensis. The sequence goes on from NC_134711.1 coordinate 209,177,147, forward strand.
GTCATGACCTGGGCAGAAGGGGCAGGGTTGGGGATGGGGTTGGAGGCTTGCCTCCTCCAGTCCTACCTTCACCAGCCACCCATGCTGTTGTTGTTTTATTTGGAGGGTTGAGGTAAGGAGGATGGTTTACGAAGAGGTGGTAAGGAAGAGAAAGAAAAGCATATTTAAGGCAAAAATCTGGAAAAGAAAACAGACAGAAATGTATTTATTTAAAGCATTTCAAAATGTTCGTGTTTATACTCATGGTAGACCAATAATAGAAACCCTGAGCCCTGTTGTTAAATACTGTCTAATACAAGTAAGCAGACTGTTGGTGTTAGACTTACTTATTCTGTTTTATTCTTACAGAATGTTGTGAAACTGATGCGGGGGCTTTTGCAATGCATGATGAGACAGGTAATCTCATAACTCAGGAGTATTTACTGGTCTCAGTTGCAAGGCTACATCTGATGCTTTAACATCAATTTGTGCACGAAAGGGAGAGATTAATTGTGAGAATAGTGTGCCCCTGTTGAAGGAGTAATTGAAATTCCCAAGACCAGTGTTTCTCTGGAGTCCTTTTTGAATGTTAAAGAGTACATCCCTTTGGCACCTCCCTTAGTTTCATAGATTTGAAACAAATGGCAATAAATTTTTGACTGAAATTTAAGTCACCACTCATGAGCAAATACATTTATACATATCTGTGGACAAGTGCTAATTATATTTACAAAGCATTTAATTTCAAAGCAAATTTATTTTATTTTATCTGAGGCGTCAGTGGATTGATTTCTGTGTGTACAGATGTGGGTGTAATAAAAGTATTTTAACCTGTGCAATTGCTATAAGCAAAACTCTACTCTGTTATACCTTTATGACTGATCCCACCTACGACAAATTGCATTTATATTGGTGCAAATGGATTGCACAGCTGTACATTCTTAAGTACTTTGCTGAACTGGAGCATATAAGAGGAAGATACAAATCAGGGCACCAACATATTATTTTCTATTCTTGGAGCGTGTATGTTTTTGGCTGAAGAGTTTCTTGCAAAGTTTTTTTACCTTAAAATCCCAAGTGTTCTATTTTTTTAAGGTGGATAAAGTAGAGAAGTTCAAATACACACAGACTACAAAGGACTGTTTGCATGCCAAGTATAACTCAGCCACTTGTGCCACAGTGGTAGGAGATGACCAGTGGGGACATCTACAAGTAGACGCAACTTCCCTTTATTTGCTCTTCCTGGCACAGATGACTGCATCAGGTAAGAAGAAGATGATATTTTAGGCATGGTCCACGATGCATTTTTTTTTTTGTTAAGTCAAATGTTGTAACAGTATTCCATCAGAACAACAAAAATAAGCAATTCAAGTTTAATAACATGGAAATCTGCCTTTATTCTACAAAATGGAGTATATTAAAAAAATCACCAACACACGTACTTGGAAGAAGCATCCCTATTGTTATAAGAACTCCATAGCTATGTGCTGATTCTACACCCCCCCCCTTCCACATACAAGAGGACAGGATGTGACTACGTTTGAATATATGTTAGCATTGCTATTGACTGGTAGAGGGGTCTCTCCGCTTCTCTATGTACAGTGGGAGCACTATCTCTAATTTATCTCAAGCTGTTTAAATACAAAGAGCAATCATAGCTGCCTTTTGGGTTTTGTGATAAATACTCTGAATAACGGGTTTCCCTCCCATAGTTTTGCTTGTGTTCCTCAGGTCTCCTTTTTCTCCATGGGAGCACTCGCAAATATCAGCGCTTTCCTCTAAGTGCATTACTAGAGATGCTTTGCAGAGGCATATCTTCCATAAAAGAGATGGCAGTTGTGTCGTTTAGCTAGCTGTGCATTGAAAGCCATTATTGCTTAATCACTGTGCCTAGTTAAATATTTAAAATTACCTATGGCAAAAAAATAAGTCAGTGATTTACAGCAATCAACAATGACCCTCAAGTCTGCTGAGAAAGTAGGCTTCCCAGCCTGAAATGTCTAAGCCAGTCTGAGTCCTGAGGATACAAGCCAGTAGAAAAGAAAATGGACTTATCACTCTATATGGAGTTGTTTCCAAAATGAAAACTTGCCTCCCATGGCTGCCTTCTCCCCTACCCTCCGCTCCCTGCCATGCATGTTCTAGAGGCAGAATGGGACAAGTGGGCATAGGCTCCAACTTTCAGTGTGTAGATAATGACTGAGGGCTAGCAACCATGGGACATCATACCTCCCTCCCCCAGCTAGCATTGGAAGAGGAGGAGGAATAGATGCTCTGGTAAGAGACGCCTTAAAAATAGGAACCTCCATACAAATCTGTGTCTTGCACCCCTTACCCACTTTACTTCCCTTCACTCTCTTGCTGGGAATGGAGTTTGGGGCAGGGTCTTGCTCCTGTTCATTTGCCTGGTAAACCAGGAAAGTGGGGCTAGGGTCTGTGCTGCTTCCCCAACCAGTGTTCCCAGCAGGGGTGTTGGGTTGGAGTATGGAGGCTTATAAGCTCCTGCCTCTGCACCCTGTCAGGAATGCTGAGCAATGGAACAGGGAAAGCCCGGGGGCTCTAACCCTGCTCCCTACTGGGAGTGCTGGGCACACTCCAACCCTGCCGTGAGTGTCAGGCTGCAAAGTGGGGCAAGGCCCCGACCCCACTCTCCTGGCCCAGCTATAACACTGGGCAGAGAGGGGCAGGCCCATTCACTCTAGCAGGAACGGAGGTGGGGATGGGGGTGGGTGGGCCTGAATGCTAAGTGGTTGGGCCCATGCCCGTCCAGGCCCACTCATGGGTGGCTATGTTTAGAGGTGAAGAGGGGGTGATACAGTGAGCTCTACAGGAATATCTATTTCTTTTTGGTGTCTTGCTAACTGCCAGGAAAAATACCTCATACTTAGAGCCCTATCATATTCAAGATCCATTATGGCCACAGGATTCCAAAATTGGTAAATTTCTCATTGTCAGATGCCACATTTACATGGTGGTGTAACCGGGGAGGGGGAAGGGGTCTCGACCCAACAGGAGATTATGGGGGTGATGTCCACAAAACTATTGTAGGTCATGGGCTTGCCACCCTCACTTCTGTCCTGCCTTCAGAGCTGGACTTTGAAGACAGCAACCACAGAGCTTCCTGCAGCTGCAGGAGGTTCCAAGAGGTGGGTTGTGTCTGGTCTCCCCTCTCCCGCCACCCAAGCAGTTTCCAGGGAAGGACCAGATCTTGTCCTTCCCCTGCCCAATTGGAGGTAGGAAGTGCACTTTGATGGAGTGCTCCCAGCCACACAGGGAAGATACGATCAGACTCCACAAGTCTCCTTTAGCTGCAGAAGCTGCAGGCTGCTGCTCAGTCTCTCCCCTGCTACAGAGGAAAGCACCCAGAGGAGGGTCTGGTCTCTGCTCCCACGGCCAGAGAAGTTTACAGGGGAAGGACAGGTACTGCCCTTCCCCTGTCCCACTTGAAGGTAGGAAGCCCCCTTTAATGGGGTGCTCTTGAAAACAAGGAGACATAAGATTTCATGGGGAAAGGCTTATCAGATTTAACAGAGAAAGGCTTATTTCACAGTCTGTGATGTATTTTCCATGGCCACGAAATTGGTAGAGCTTACTCATACTTCTGAGATGGAATAAAACATGGTTGATGGACTGTCTCAACAGGGAGTACCACGTTTAAGTTCTCAGTGCACTTACTGGGATGTAACGTCCCTGTGAAATGAGATCTGGATCAGATGACACTCAAATATTTATTAAGAAAACCATTACTTAAAAAGCAGTTTCGGTAAAGCTGGCTTCTGTAGAGGTAAAGTATATAGCATCTAACTCTGTTGTCCCTATGAAGGGTAGCTGGTAGTTCCACTGCTGCCCTGCTGAGACCTTAGGCTGGGTTCCATTTTTGCAACAATTGTTGGTAGCCTGATCAGTGAGTTACTAAAAAACATGAATTCCAGTTGTCCTGGCCATAGTTCCCTGCTCACCAGCTGCATCTTATTTATAGATGTCACCCACCACATGGTCTTTTGGAGCTGTTTGTCCTCGTGGGCCCTTGCAGCTATCTTTCCCAGCAAAAGTGTGTGTCAAACTTTCCAGCACTCACCATGTGTGTAAATGTGGCCCTGAGAGTTTTATATTTTGATTAATCTTTTAAAGAAAGAATATGTAATAGTGGCCTTTAAAGTGCTATCTCAACTGCAGATTTTATAGGGATCTTTCCACTGATTTCAACAGGGATTAGTTGCTAGTTAACAAAATGAAAATTTGGAATTGATGTCCTGTCAGACTTTTCAATTTGTATGTAAGAATGTAATTTTTTTGTTCTGTGTTTAATCAGGATTGCATATTATATTCACCCTTGATGAAGTTGCCTTTATACAGAATCTTGTTTTTTACATAGAGGCTGCCTATAAAGTTGCTGTAAGTATCTCATTTATATATAAACAATTTGAGTACTTCCTATGAACAGACTGAATAGAATTTCTTATTTCTCTGATGGGAAGGAATATATTCTGACTGAAGGCTGGGGCTGACGCAGCAAATTTGATTATAGGATTTCATAATTGATTTTTACAGTAATGTGTATAGAATTCCTATTGCTTGGAACTTGTTGCTCTGATTAAGTAGGGGGGAAAAAAAGCCAAACTGGGGAACTGAAATGATTAATGTATAAAGATAGGTTATTTCAGAAGAACTTCTTCAATCCAAGTTCAGTCATTTAAAAGGTTCATTTACCACATATCTAGCCTGAACTTGCTTTAGCTAAAAGAGAGGCTCTACAGTCTGTGTCTCAGTCAGTGTACATGAGAGAAATTGCCCCATTAGAAAGAATTGCATATGTCTAAGATGGTATCTTGAATTTGCTTTGATAAACCATTGAGTTGACTGTGTTATTGAACAGAGGAATGTATGAGCACAAACGAACCCAGGCTGACCTTGAAGAAAGTGCAAATTAATGGGCCAAATTATGCTCTCCCACACACTCTTGAATACCTAATGGGCCTAGTTTGTCACTCTGGAGCAGCACTTTTCTTTGTGGGTAGGACCACTGAAACCAATGGCATGTCCATGGTCACTGTTCTCTGAAAGTAGGGATTTCAGAATCCTATTGTGGTTTGATACAAGATTTAGTTTTGTTTCTTAGTACTTATTGTCCCAATTTGTCATTTAAAAAAACCATTCTTCATAGAAAAGAGAAGTTACCAAGTTGTTTTTAAAGAGAAAGGAGTAAGTAGGGATGCAAAGGGCTTGGGAGAGGTCATATGGTGTGGAAGTTGCTTTCTTTGCCTTGACTTTCCTCCTCTATCAGGAATCTAGTATGCGACTAAGGCCCTACTCTGCTGAGATTTACTTTAAGCATGTAAGAAGTCCCATTGAACTCATGAGTGAAGCATGAGTACATGCCTTTGCAGGATCAGTTCCTAACTCTATACATAAACAGGTCCTTCCAATGGTGGTGGTGGTGGTGGTGGTGGGTTGTGGTTTTTTAACTTGGCTGTCTTTCCTTCTCTTTGTTTCAGGACTATGGAATTTGGGAGCGTGGTGATAAAACCAATCAGGGCATCCCTGAACTGAATGCAAGCTCTGTAGGCATGGCAAAGGTGAGAATATTTTTACTGGTTTGTTCATAGCTGCTCTAGCATGTTTGGCAGGTTTCAGAGGGGTAGCCGTGTGCATTAGTTTCAGCAAAAACCAAGAGTCTATGGCACTTTAAAGGCTAACACATTTATTAGGGCATAAGCTTTTATGAGAGTCATCTCACTTCCTCAGAGGCTGAAGAGAAGAGAAAAGAAAAGGAGGGTCTATAGAGATGGGAGTGTGATATCTGTGCTAATTAAATCTGAGAAGATGTGGCTCAGCACCAACAGTTATGAGAGAGGTGAGAGTATCTGAAGAGGAAATGAATCTATTGTAATGTGAGAACAGCCTCTTATACATATCATCAAGCATCTACAACCTTGGGAGGCAGGCCAGTCCTTGCTTATAGACAGCCCCTCAACCCGAGACACAGACTCACCACCAACATCGCACCCCACAACAGAAACACTAAAACCAAGAACCAAGCTCAGCAACAAACCCCATTGCCAACTTTGTCTGCACATCTGCCCTAGTGACACCATCGCAGATTCTAACCACATCAGCTATACCACTGAAGGCTCGTTCACTAGTATATCTACTAATGTGATATATGCCATCATGTGCCAACAATGCCCCTCTGCCCTGTACCTCAGACAAACTGAACTATCTCTATGCAAAAGAATATATGGACACAAACTGGACATTAAGAATGGCAACGTAAAAAAACAGTGAAGGAGCACTTTAATCTCCCTGGGCCTACAGTTTCTGACTTGCTCATTGCCATTCTCGGGCAAAAAACTTCAAAAACAGACTGTAGAAAGAAACTGCATATTCTTGCTTGCAGTGAGATTTGGCTGATGTTGTAGTGCTGGAGGAAAAGAGGATGTTTGCTTTTAGCTGAACAATCTCCTGTGACACTGAATAAAACATAGGTGTTTGCATGTGTGGGTGAGCAAAGCAACCCAATGCTAAACAAAAGGAAAATGTGTTTTCTTGCATTCAGTACATTTACTCTCTTTCGCTACAAATATATGAGATAAGGAAGGGGAATGTGCAATAGAGGATAAACGTTTCCATGGCAGTAATGCAGCACAGAGCACGGTTTATGGATGGGCCTTGTATGTGCTTGCCCATCTTTTAAGATTGCCCGTGAGTCTAGCTGCAAATTCCCCATGGGAAATTCTTGTCATCAGACACTGATTTACTGATTTATACAACAGACCAGTAGAGAGAGTCTATTAATAGTATCAGAGTTTGGCAATAACACTCCAGATATTAGCTTTGGAGGATTTTATGTATTCTTGTCTCCAGAGAGACCAAGGCAGAAGGGATATGTTCTCTACTTGTATGCTACTTACGTCAGAAATCAATTTGCACTGCAGTGAACAGGTATGATAAAAACAGATAAAGAGGCACATTCACCTCTGGCTGACGTCAGCTCCAGGAGAGAGCTCTGTGAGAAGTACAGCCCTGCCGGCCTCACTCCTGAGCTCCAGGCATCAGTGGTCTCTTTGTCCTGTCCCCAGCACAGGTCCATGCTCCACACTCCAGCCGATTTACAGATTTCACTGCCCCTTTGGTATAGATCCCTATGTGCTCAGCCTCCGTTTTGGAGCTCAGAGGAGCTCACCTAATTGGAAATATACTTCTGCATTCCTGTTCCTTGTAAAGATTGTAACAGCTGAACTAGAAGGATATAATAATAGCCTAGGCTGGTTGACATTGAAGTATGCTGTAGTTCCTCTTCCCCCCCCCCCCCCCCATTTTATTTTTTTGAATGGGCACTTGAGTGGCGGAGCATGAGATTTTTTGGGAATTTGAGAAATGAGGAGATCAGTAATATTGCCTTGATTCAGTAGCGATATAAGTTGTTCTTGTAATCATTTGATTGTTATGCACTGCATTTTTAATGGCTGGAAATGGAGTTAGTCATCTTATATCTGCTTAAATCTAAATACATAAATATGACTCTCTTCTGAAAGCATGAGGTCAGAAGTTCCTATGCTTCCTTATGGAGTATGTAAGAGCCCATTCCATAAGTCATTTCAGTCATTTTTCCATTGTCTTTAATGGGTGTTGGATCAGGCTGCATATTAGGAAATCTAAGTTGGATATTAGGAGAAACTATTTCAGTAGAAGGGTGGTGAAGCATTGGAATGGGTTACTTAGGGAGGTGGTGGAATCTCCATCCCTAGATGATTTTAAGTCCGAGCTTGACAAAGCCCTGGCTGAGATGATTATTTGGGGTTGGTCTTGCTTTGGGCAGGAGGTTGCTCGATGATCTCTTGGGGTTTCTTCCAGCCCTATGATTCTGTGATTCTAGGTGAGAAGTGCACAAATCTGGATTAATGTGTGTCTGTGTTTCTAAAGGCTGCCCTGGAAGCAATTGATGAACTAGACCTTTTTGGAGCCCATGGGGGGTGCAAGTCAGTGATTCACGTCCTCCCTGATGAAGTTGAACATTGCCAGGTAAAGAGCTGCCTCCAAGGTTCCTTTGTTTTAAAGCAGCACAAACCAGCCAGTGAAAAGCACCTTGCTTATAGAAAATATTGACTAAACAAAATCAGCATACTGATGATTTCACAGTATATATTTTATGTAGAGTAGGTTACCTGCCACACATGAGTAACTTTGACTATTCCCATTTTAATAGTCCTCATTCATTAAGTTCCCAGCTGCTCTGAACGCTGATGAGGCTGATTGTTTTACATATTTTTGTTCTGTGTTTGTGTTTTGCTTAGTCTATTCTATACTCCATGTTGCCAAGGGCATCTACATCAAAGGAGATTGACGCTGGACTCTTGTCCATTATTTCTTACCCAGCTTTTGCAGTGGAGGACGTGAACATTGTTAATGCAACTAAAAGTGAAATTCTTACCAAACTACAAGTAAGTGTTCTCTTTTTTTCTCCTTGGTCTGTCTGTTTGAGGGGAGGAGGTAATAAGTTGAGTTATTTTTCTCCTGCTTATTAGTTGAAGGATTGCAGACCATAGTATGTGAGAGTAGGCATAAGATGTAGCTCTGTCTTCTGCTGAAGTAACACTTAAAAAAAAGTCTATTATGCAATGTCAGCATTTTCAGGATTTTTTTTTTTCTCCACAGGGGCGTTATGGCTGCTCTCGCTTCCTTCGGGATGGCTACAAAACACCAAGAGAGGTCTTACGTCTGCAGATTTTCAGTAGACCTTATGAAGATTTTTTTTAACCCAAATTTATCAAAACATCATGCCTGTTTTATTATGTTGCACTACAAATAGCGATAAAGCCTATATCATAACTAAGATTCCATATAATCAAGAAGAGCTGTGGTAGGCAGCCTATGGCCTGCATGTAGCTCATCAGAGTAAGCTACTGGTGGGCCACCAGACAGGTAGTTTACCTTGCCTCTCTGCAGGTACGGCTGCCTGTAGCTTCCATTGGTTGAAGTTCGCTGTTCCTGATCAATGGGGGCTGCCCAAAGCAGCGCAGGCTGCAGGGACTTGTTGAACTCTGCTTCCCACAGCTTCTGTTGACCGGGATCAGCGAGTCATGGCTACTGGATGTTGCAGGTGGCTGTATTTGAAGACACAAGGCAAACCACCTGCCTGGCAGTCCACCGGTGGCTTACCTTGATAAGCTGCGTGTGACCTGCAGGCTTATCCGAGGGCCACAATTTGCCCGCCACTGGTATGCAGTGTTACATTACCCAAAGATTAACACATCTATACTGATAATGCTGGCCCAAGGAGCTTAGATCATACCAAAACAATTATTAACAAGAAGAAAACATAATTTGCCATTCTAATATCAAAACCAAACCCATTTTTTGCAATTGGTTATGAATCCTAAGGGGAAATAATAGCACGCTCAAGTCACAGCAACCAGGGAATAAAGATTAATTCCACATGCGCACAGTCGTCGGAGTGGGCAGAGCAAAGATGATCTAGATAAGGTTTAGGTTCCTGTCATCTCATAGGGGTATGATTGAGTGAGTGTGGGTACATATGTGCAAGAAGAAAAAGTGATAGATGTAGGCGTGTGGCTTTATCTTGTATTTCCTTTGGGCTTGAGAGGGTTTAGCTGCAACACATATGTGTTCATATCATGTATAGAATGTTAAATGAATATGGTTTTATTTTTAGGATCCAAACAGATTACACTATGATTCTGCAGAGCTCAAACTGTTTGAGAATATAGAATGTGAGTGGCCGGTATTCTGGACATACTTCCTAATTGATGGAGTGTTTAATGGGGATAAGATTCAGGTAAGAAAGGAGCAAGCTGCTTGGGTTAGGCTAGAATGGAAAAGCAGGAAAAGCTGTTACTATGCTCATTTGGACTGTCAGTAATTTTTCCTTGTTTCTGAGTAAATCCCCCTGTATTACTTTCCCTGCTAGCTCACAGTGTTGGCTGTTTTTGGAAGAATTCTCTCCAAGTGCCTGAAGAGATGGACTGTGCATGGGAGGTGCTGGGGGGATGCCAGAGGAAGGAATCCTCTCCCCTCATCTGGGGCAGTGAAGGAGCAATGGAGATGTTCTGCCGGTTCCTTAGAGGTCTAAAACTTCCTTGGAGCTGTTTTCCAGGGGCAATGCCAAGTGAATCTGCATAACATGATTCACCATCCACATATAATACCCCTTCCCTGTCAGCCTGACTCTTTCCCCCCAGCATCCGCAAACCCCATCTTCTGTGTCTACAGGCCTCCATGCCGTAAAGTTGTCTTCCTTGAAGAGTTTCTGTTCTGTGGACGAGTAGTTTAATTATCTTTCATTGTTGGTGCAAGCACTCCCTCTCTAGGAGTGCAAAGTTGCCAGACTTTTAATGATTGTCATTTGAAGGAGGTGTTGCAGAAATTGGTAAATGCAGGACTGCTGATGCAGATGGCGGCAATAAAAAGGGCAGCACAATGAGGCTAAGGCAGGCTTCCTGCCTGTTTTTGTTCTGCACTGCATCTGGAAGTGGCTAGCACCTCCTTGTGGGAGGAGGGTCACTGTGCACTGCCCCTTTTCCAAGCTCTTACTCCCATTGGCCAGGAACTGTAGTCAACGAGAATTGCAGGGAGGATGCCCGTGGGAGAGACCCCCATGGTACTCACACCTAGGAGCCCCTGCCAAAAGGGTGTGCCAGTTACTTTTGGGAGCTGCCCAAGATGAGCACAAACTCCGTGACCTTCTCCTGCACCTCAGCCCCCTACCTCAGACCACCCTCCTGGAGCCCACACCTAAGCTCCTTCCCAGAGCCTGATGAAAGTGAGTGAAGATAGGGGAGAGTGAACATTGTAGGGAGTTGCGATGGAGTGAGTGGGGGATAGAGCCTTGGAGAAGGAGCTGGATCAGGGTCTCTGGGTTCCCATGATTAGATGGTGGGAAACCTGACCTCACTCTTCTGGCCTAGAAAAGGGCAGCCAGCAGCAAGCCAGCATCTTGCTGGGTACTAGTCAGTGGTGCACAGCACCACCCAAATGTCACATGGACTGTGTCCATGTAGGCTACAGCTTGTGTATGTGTGTGTGGGGGGGGGGGAGGGGGAGGAGCAATTCACTGTTCTGTCCTGTGACCTGGATTTACTATCGTTTGGTCTGTTTAAATTATATAGCAACAAGTCACTCAGACCAGATGATATCAGTTCAAGAGTTCTCAAGATACTCAATAATTAAGAGTCTGAGAAACTAAGACAAGTATGAATAAAATCATATAGCGTACAGGTGGCCGAAAAGAGGCAAAACATTGTGATCTCATTAAAAAAGGACATTAGGCGTGGTGCTGGGAATCCGCAAGCCCCATTTCAGCACCTTGTATGTACATGTGAAAGAATAACTTGAAAGAGAATTTTGAAACACCTAGATGATGTGGTACAATAGAAAAACTTCAGCACAGTTTCTTGAGAGGAAATGCAGAATTAACCTGTGGAATGTATTGCTGCAGGAGATCATTGAAGCTACAAGTTTAACAGGATTCGGAGTAGGACTAGGTACATTTGAATACCAAGAAATAGTCATTTATAAGGGTCATATAAACTCTTATGCATCAGGACGTAAGCCAACCACTAACTTCCTGTGGTCAAGAAGCAAATTCCCCAGTAGGCAAGTTATTATGTAATTATCCATTATGGGGTTTCTTGGAGTGTCTTCTGATGTTGGCCTATCTTGGCAGGAAGCCACTAGAGTAACACAGGCCTTATCCAATATGGAAATGCCTGACTTACCAGAGTCGTATTTGTTTGAATAGTTCCAAAGAAAGCTTCCCCCTACTTTCGAAAATGTTTTTTATTTGTATTGTGGTTTTCTTTTTATAGTCTTTTTATCCCTGAGGAATTTCAGAATCTTAGATGGGTTCTACTTTGAAGTCAAAGGCTGCATAATATAAACATTTTTTGCTTTACTTATATTTGCAAAAAAGTCTATAAACAAATGAAAGCTTTTTTCCCCCTCTTTCCCACAACCTAAGGGGGACACATAATTAATTTAAAATGGGAAGTTCAATAAAACTAGTGAATAAAATCTCAGATCAAATGCATTTTGGATCATAAAAATGTGGAAAATTTGATACAGCAGAGATCAGAAGATGTCTGAAAGGCAAAAGATTCTATGAATCTAAATGAAGAATTGAATCAAATGATTGCTTTGGGCACACTGAAGAGATAGGGATCAAAACAAGCATCTAACCATTTTGTCATTCCAGCTCCATGTTTTAAACAAGTAACAGTGGTTATTCTTTGTACATAAGAGGTCAGACACACTTTTAAAAATGGCTATTTGTATTAGCCTGTTGAGAGAGAATCTATAAATATAATTTCTTCCTTAGCTTTTCCATATAGTGAACCATGTTATAGCAGAGAAAAGTTTCAAAGACCCCTGTTCTCTTGTAAGCCGTAAGGAAAGGGGAGGGCAGCTGTGAATTTCTTAGAGATGATGGCCCACTTAGATTGAGACTTTATGCTCCATTTTAACTACATACTAAAACTGTTGTTATTTTTAAAATTAGGATTTTATGCTCATTTATCTGGACACTGAATCTACAATTTGAATCCAGGGCTTCTATTTGGCAGCACACAATAATCTCTTCATTGCTGCACTGTCTTGAGTCAGGCCTAGAATTAATTATAACAGATTTATAGCTAGCTTTAAGATTTCAATATTGTTTAATGTTCTTTTCATGCTGTATAACATTGGCAGCTCTCTCTGTCTTTTTAAGGCAATATGAGCTTTCACTACCATTTTTGTTTGTTTTGGTTTCCAGGTTCAAGAGTACAGAGAGGCCCTGGAGGGAATAATTATTAGAGAAAAGAATGGAATTCTTCTGATGCCAGAGTTGTATGCTGTCCCTCCAGACAAGGTATTGTGACAATGCAGCGCCTCTAGCTTTCAAAGTGCAGATATCAAAATAAGGGTCAAGCGTGATCATTTCCTTTATTTGACCAATATAGGTTTGCAGCATGAGAAATGCCTTTGCCACTTTCTTTAAGTAACAAAAACATTTGTGCAGTAGCACTGACTTAAAATAGTTCTCACAGCTCCCACTAATAAGACACTGATAAATTTCCAGATGGCTAGGTATCTAATATGATGGTTATGAAAAAGGCACAAAATATGATAGTTGGTTTTTATCTGTGTGCATGTGGACATATTAGAATTAGTAAAAAAAAATTCAGATTAAAAAGTCGTTTACATTAAAAAACAAGGACAATTGAATTGCACCTTTTTTTTCTTTTTTGTCCATTGCAAGGGGATAAAGGTGAGAAATGTATCTACCTTGAAATGAGAACAAATCCCCCACAAAGAAATAAAGTGACTCTGACCTGTCTTTTACATTATGTTTATCATCTGTCAGCTGTGTTTTTTCAAAACCTGGATGTCAGAGAGAAATTCCAGATAAATCCATTTTTTTAACCCTTGCAAGTTAAGAATACACTGTATCCACTCTTTGGTCAACAATCCTAGACAGCCAGAACTGTTTGCCAATTCAAACTGCTAACCTATGAAATACCTTCCTTCTAGGCCACTTTCTCCCTCCCATGCCAAAACTTTCCTGTCCTTGCCAACTAAGGACAGTAAATCTAGTGCAGGCTAGAATATTTAAAGATGGAGTGTTGACATTTCCAGTCTTCTTTACAAATCTGAGGTTAAGTAGGAGTACACACGTACCTCCCTACCTGCTGTGTGCTACGTGAACCTCTCTTGCGGCTTTTAGTGGAACCGGTGTAAATCTAGTAAGGATTTTAAAAATATGTAGGGTGGGCTTTGCCTAACCTCTTATGTGTAAGATCACATCTTACAAAGCCTCTTGTATAATAAAATTCTCTAGTATTTCCCCTCCCTCTCTCATCTGGTCAAAATTATGTTACTGTGCAAATAAATTAGTGGCCTTTTTAGTAACAGACTTCACCAGGGAAACTCTATTGCCCCCCTCCCAGCCCCGGAGCCCTTAAAGAGGCACGGGCTGGCTACGATGCCCCTGCCAGGTGCAAGCCTGCTAGCACCCAGCCAGCAGACCCTGTACCTGGCACGGCTCGAACCAGCCACCCGATGCCTCCCAGCCCTCCCCCTCTTCCCAGGACCAGGCAGGCGGCTCCCGGGAGCTTGCCCGGGACCACAAGAGGCGGGCACCCGCCTGGTCTAGAGTGGACATCGTGGACCTCGTCCACGACCTCCGCACTAGGCACAGGAACGTGGCCGTGTAGGGCAGGAGAGCTGCCAGCCTGGCCACCCAGCAGCAGGTGTGCATGAAAATCAAGGTGGTCCACTGAGACCCCCGACCCTGAGCCCTGAGCTTACAATGGCCGTACTGGGTCAGACCAACGGTCCATCTAGCCCAGTAGCCTGTCTGCTGACAGCAGCCAACCCTAGGGACCCTGGAGGGGATGGACCGAAGACAGTGACCAAGCCATTTGTCTCGTGCCATCCCTCTCCAGCCTTCCACAAACTTTGGGCAGGGACACCACTCCTACCCCCTGGCTAATACCACTCCATGGACCCAACCTCCATGACTTGATCTCACTTCCCTTTAAACTCTGTTCTAGTTCTAGCCTTCACAGCCTCCTGCAGCAAGGAGTTCCACAGGTTGACTCTTTGCTTTGTGAAGAAGAAGTTTCTGTTACTAGTTTGAAGCCTGCTACCCATTCCTTTCCTTTGGTGTCCTCTAGTCCTTCTATTATGGGAACTAATGAAGAACTTTTCTTGATGCACCCTCTCCACCCCACTCATGCTTTTATAGACCTCTATCCTATCCCCCCTCAGTCTCCTCTTTTCTAAACTGAAAAGTCCCAGTCTCTTTAGCCTCTCTTCATATGGGACCTCTTCCAAACCTCTGATCATTGTAGTTGCCCTCCCCTCTCCCACCCTCTCTCTTCCACTCTCCCACCTCCTTTTCCCAGTCTCCCCGAGTTTTGTTCAATAAAGAGAGATTCTATTTTTGAACACAATTGTCCTTTATTTAGTACATCAGGAAGGGGGGGCTAAGGAAGGGTAAGTGGAAGGAGGTGAGGGAGGAATGGTGTACAAGCCCTCGATGGGGAGGACTAGGCTGGCTCTGCGGGCTTCTGGGGGTGGAAATGTTGTACCAAATAAAAGCAAGCAGAATCTTATGAGGGGGACAAGGCAAAAAGCCACATTTATTGTAAAGATAATAAAAGAAATAAAGAAAAGATAGAGGCAAACAATGTTGTTTAACTACTTAACCCATATACATATAAACATTCATTCATCCATTTGTTATAGTTACCAGCCTGGAAGTTGCTTGTGACAGAATACTGGCCAGGTATTCTGTACACAAGTGATGGTAGTGGGGAGCGAAGTCCTGATCAGATGCGCATCTGAAGCTCCTGGTAGGCTGGCAGCAGAACCTTGGACTCTGATTCCATAGTTTTTTAGTCCAGTTCTTATAGGAATTTCTTCCCATGCCAGTCTATGGAAATTGCTGCATCATGCTGATGTCTTCAGGGTGGCTGCCAGGTGCTCGTCAGTGATCTCATCGGGTGGACCTCCAGTACTTGGTTTTCTCCACTTGACACCTTTTGGTTGCACTGGCACCTGACGCCTTCTTCAGCCCTTTGTTGCTGTATTCTCAGGCTGGCACCTCTCAGAACCATTCATTCATCGTCCAAGCACTCTCTCAGGGTATGTCTACACTACCCCCCTAGTTCGAACTAGGGGGGTAATGTATGCATACCGAACTTGCTAATGAAGCCCGGGATTTGAATTTCCCGGGCTTCATTAGCATAAAGCCGGCGCCGCCATTTTTAAAAGCCGGCTAGTGCGAACCCCGTGTCGCGCGGCTACACGCGGCACGGACTAGATAGTTCGGATTAGGCTTCTAATCCGAACTATCTGTACGCCTCGTGGAACGTTCCACGAGGCGTACAGATAGTTCGGATTAGAAGCCTAATCCGAACTATCTAGTCCGTGCCGCGTGTAGCCGCGCGACACGGGGTTCGCACTAGCCGGCTTTTAAAAATGGCGGCGCCGGCTTTATGCTAATGAAGCCCGGGAAATTCAAATCCCGGGCTTCATTAGCAAGTTCGGTATGCATACATTACCCCCCTAGTTCGAACTAGGGGGTAGTGTAGACATACCCTCATACATTCATACAGTATTTTGTATAATAATAAAAGTTGTAGTTACAAAAGTTTCTGGGTGGTATTGCTTAAAACATTCTCTGAGTGCTGAGTAAAGTTACAATGTTTTAAAGAGAACAGGCGTCAATTATGTAACAATGCCCTTAGTCAATTACAGGGCTTGGCTCCCATAGCAGAGTTAGTGGCTTGACAATGCATTGTATCTCTGCAATGTCAATTTCAAGCAGCCCCTTGCACAAGCTTGAGCATGCCCTGGAGCACAGAGGAGGGGCTGTTTCTGTCTACATAGGATTATATTCTTAACAGTTCTAAGTTACATGACCTAATACATTATATTCTAAAGGGTCAATAATAATAATAATAAATGTAAACATTTAACAATCTTAACAAATAATAATAATAATAAGAAGAATTAATAATAAATCTAAACACTTTAAGTTGTGGGGAACAAATTATGGGGAGTCACTTCCATTTGGGGGAATCATTTTCAATACATTAATATGTTATCCCTACAGAAGCTCTCCTGCAGCCCTCCAATTGCCCCCTCTCCCCAGATGGCAGCCTGTGTCAAGTGCAGCCGGTCTGATGGCCGAGTGCTGTGATGTGCCCAGTGTGGGTACTCCGGGCAATCCAAGCCAGGACTGCTTTGCAAGCAGGGCATCCCTGAGAACTGTCTGTCCGGGGTGGGGGTCGGGTCCCTTTAAGCACAGCCCTCGGCTAGCCTGAGGCAGCAGCTCCACGCTCTAAGTCCTCATCTGATGCCCTGCCGGCACTGCTTCCGGCCATCCTCAACCCCGGTTCAGGGTCCGCTTAATGTGGACATGCTAGTTCGAATTAGCAAAACGCTAATTCGAACTAGTTTTTTAGTCTGGATCCGTTAGTTCGAATTAGCTTAGTTCGAATTAACTAATTCGAACTAAGTTAGTTCGAATTAGCGCTGTAGTGTAGACAAACCCTAAGGTACTGCACAAAGGTCTGTGTGGGCTTTGTCTGAAAGAGCATGCAATCTAGGAGGTGAAAACAGGGTGGCACTCATGATGGCATGTAAAAAAATCTGAAAGGTGTAGCTCTTTACCAGGAAAAAGTATTTTGAAATATATGGCCTGTAATATCTCATAAGCATGTAGGACTCATTTTGTATACATTTGTTGGCAGGTGGATGAAGAGTATGACAATCCTCACTCAGTGGATCGTGTGCCGGGTGGAAAGTTGCCTCATTTGTGGGGCCAGTCTTTGTACATCCTCAGTTCTTTATTAGCAGAGGTAATTTATCTGTAAAACCAGTGAGTTAATGTTCATTTGGAGATGCCCTGAACTCTGGAAAAAGCCCAGACCAGCGTCGTCGTATTCACTTTCAATTGGATGAGGCTGTTTTGTGGTGGATGCACGTTTGTGAGTCGGCAGAAATGGTGATTCCCTATCCAACTTAAACTAGTTAGAAAATATTTGTTCCTTTTGACACACAGCCAATGTCATTCCAGTCCACCTTTATTTTTTTGCTTTACTGTATGAAAATGTGAGCTATCTCTGAAAACCCAGGGTTACCTTGTTTTTATATGCTACGTGAGAGTTCAGTTGTTATAAGGGAGTTAAATCTCTTGCTCTGCAAGTTATAATCATCTGTCTTTCTCCTGAGGATAGAAAGAGTGTGTAATTCAAACCATGTTGTAGTTTCCATGTGTGCTTGCCTTATGAACTGCACATATTGTATCCTCTTGGGCATCCTTATCAGAGACTATAATAAGGCATTATGGGTTCAGATTTAATGGGCATCCCCCCAAACTGCTGTGAAAGTGGAAAGAACCAGGCAGGAGAACTAAGCAGACTGGCCGCATCTCTTGCTGGCTCTGCCACCAGTCTTAAAGAGATGAGGAAAGTCAAGAGTTTGAGAAGAATCAGAGCGAGTGTTGATCACAAGGAGGGAGCTAAAACTACTTTGGAGTGCATGAGGAAGGAGAGACCCCTGCAGAAGTTCAAATAGCCACTCAAATGCTTATCCAGATTGAACTGAACTTCCCGTCATCTGAGATTAACCTTGTATAAGTCCTAGACTGAACCTAATAAAGACTTAGTAAAGGGTTAACTTTCCGGTGTTTCCATGTAGCTGCAAAAAAAATGACAGAAGCAACTAAGTAGGCACACAGATTGGCTTGAGTCCTGATTGTAGACCCCTTTCCCAAAGAATATTTTAAAATTACAACTGAAGTTTTACTAAAAATACTGTAGAGTAAAATAGAGGACAGAGATGTTCCATGTTACATTTGTGGAAATTTAAGGATTAGCATGAGGATCCCTTATAACTGCACTGAACGTTAAAGGCATCTTACTTGGGACCTTTCTTTTTCTATTTTATCACAGGGATTTCTGGCTGCTGGTGAAATTGATCCCTTAAATAGGAGATTTTCAACTGATTTTAAACCTGATGTTGTGGTGCAAGGTTGGTGATTTCATGTTTGATACATGCTGATGAGCTGAAGGGTGTTTTTTTTTTTTTTTTTTTT
This sequence comes from Pelodiscus sinensis, assembly GCF_049634645.1. Lineage (NCBI taxonomy): Eukaryota > Metazoa > Chordata > Testudines > Trionychidae > Pelodiscus > Pelodiscus sinensis. Next base: position 209,195,730 of record NC_134711.1, read on the forward strand.
TTTTACCACCTCACAAAAGAGAGGCAGAATTTAAAAAAAGCTCTGACAGGTAAAGAGAAAGAGGAGGGACAGGCTGCTAGGCAGGGTTAAACTGCTGGGCACGTTCAGTGTATCTTAATTAGCACATGAAATGTGGGTACCCATGATGATATCTGAGTCAGAGAAACTGGCCGGGGGAGGTTGTTATCATGCCTGCTTGTTTTATGAGGAGGTGCTTACTCCATTTTATTACTGTTTTTAAAACTCTTTCATTACCAGTTTAAAATTAAATCTGTCAGATTCTCAGTCTCTGCATCCACTTCAGGAGAGAAGGCAGGTCTGGGCATGCTCTGGGGCAGGGGTGGGCAATAAGACTGTGGCGGTTTGCTGCAGCTACGAGTACTTGCAGCTCCTGTTGGTCACAGAGGTACAGCTAAATACAGCGGCAGCCTGTCAGGGGCTAACTCTGGTGAACCAGATCTGGCCCATGGGTCAGTATTTGCCCTCTGCTGCTCTGGGATGATAAGATGAGCTGATCAAGGAATAAAGGCTCTCCCACTGCCCATCTGTGCAGCTTGTGAGAAGCAGTCAGGAGCCTGGATTGTCAGGAGCAGCTTTTCTTCCTCCTTCATCCCTGATGCTTGTGACCCTAGCTGCCGTCTGTCCAGTTCATCTCTGTAAATACCACAGTGCTTGTGGTTTAGAACTCTAGCCCTCTCCCAGAACTAGCTATGGGATTGTTGTACTGATCTTGTATGCTCATCCAAGCTGGCACCTTAGGGGAGGAGTGTTCTCTTACCTGTCACAAGGTGTCCTTTGGCTGGGATTGTTTCTGTTTCTGTATAGGAAACTTTAAAATGTTCACTTCCTGTATAAATATTCATGAATGCAAATTTAAAATTCATTTTTTGAGAATATTAATGAATGCAGTAGTATTAACGAGCAGATCTGTACTGGGTTGTTAGATCCTAACTCAACAAACTGACCCACATTTGCAAAACCCCACACACAACGTTTTGAAAGCTCATAGAGCAGTAATGAGCAACCTAGGCTAGTGCATGGGCTTCATGAGTGACCCTCCTTCATCTCAGTGGGCCACAAGATCATTGTAACCAAGATGATCTCTTGGGATAGGATGGTTTTGCTAATTGTGCTTGTGTACCTAGATTTTTTTGGCGTGTGCCGATAGAACCATTGTGCTTTGACTGGATGCAGATGGAGCGGGTGGCTCTCTCAGTCAGTGTTGTGTGCAATCAGCACACACCTCACTTCACGTGCCCTTGCTTTATGTGTGTGTCACGTTAGGAATACAGGTAGGAAAAAACTACATGGGTGTAAACCAACAGACTCTGACAACCCTGCGCATGGGCAACGGTAAACACAATGTCTTGTGGGCCACACACAGAACCCTGATGGGCCGCATGTGGCCCTCAGGCTGCAGGCTGCCCACTACTGAAATAGAGTTATAGAAGATTAGGGTTGGAAGAGACCTCAGGAGGTCATCAAGTCCAACCCTCTGCCTAAAGCAGGACCAACCCCAACTGAATCATCCTACCCAGGGCTTTGTCAAGCCAGGACTTAAAAACCTCTAAGGAAGCATCGAGGTCTTAGATTGTAAATTCCATGAGGTAGGGTCTTCCTCTGTGTTTATACAGCACCTGTCACAACAGAGCTATGATCCTAATCGGGGTACCTGCATGCTACTGCTATAGAAATAATAAATAGTGTTCATAGCATGTGTATGCCACTGACACAGATAAGTAGGCTTGCTACAGTATCTTACAGTGGTAGCTTGTGTGGAGAAGGGAAGTGAAGAAATCTGGGGAAATGAAGAGCCAAATGCTGTCCTTCACATTCTTGCAACGCCACTGACATAATTGGAGTTGGCAAATCAAGAAGGAACATGGCCTTTAGCATTTTTAGATTTCATTTCCCCCATGTGGTGGGTAAATAGCCGTAATGGGTGATGTCAGAAAACAGGAGAATTATTCTGGTTAAAATAATTCTGTTATTCTTTTCTGTTTTACAGTAACTGTCTTGGCAGAATCAAATGAAATTAAGGAACTACTGAGACATCATGGAATCAGAGTTCAAAGCATTGCAGACATCCATCCAATCCGAGTGCAGCCAGCACGGATCTTAAGTCACCTTTATGCCAAACTTGGTAGGTGCTAGAACTAGAAGTGTATGGTGGTTGTAATGAAACCCAATATATTTTTCTTTCCACTTCCAGGCTGTCCCCATTTCTTTCTTTTTATTTGTTTTATTTTCACAGTCATTCATACTTTTTATATGCAGGAGGTGCATGTGAATATACAGCACCTAAAGAAAAAACTAGTAATGAATATGCTGATCTGAACTGGTGCCCTAAATAAGGGATTTGTTAGAAGAATTAGGTTCACATTGCCTGCCTTGAGCTGGTGCCCAAAGTAGAGGTTTCTGGATGCTCCATTCCAGTGGAGTTTCACAGACTGTCAGAAGCTGGTTCTCTGCAGTGGCTGCTTCTAGAGACAGGCTGGGCTTTTGGAAAGCACCTGAAGGAGTTATGCATCTAACTTCCACCTTGGGCTCCTTTGACACTCCTTTCCAAAAGAGATTGGAGGCTTTGTAATGTGGAATAAATACACACAAAATCTCAGTATTTCACCTGGTTCATACCACGCATGGATTTGCCCAGTATAATCAGGAATGTTGTTTTTCGAAGTTAAGGCCAGTGATGACAGTGGATCAACAATGGCAAATCCTCTCCACCATACTTAGGGAAATTCACAGTGGGCAGCAGTCAGTGTTTCCTTTTCCCACGGGAATCAGGCTTATGGGTAGTGCGTGAGGAAACTTCAGATATTGTTCAGTGACTAATAGAATCATATGGTTGGAAGAGACCTCAGGAGGTCATCGAGTCCAACCCTCTGCCCAAAGCAGGACCAACCCCAACTAAATTATCCCAGCCTGAGCTTTGTCAAGTTTTTCCTTATATCTAACCTAGATCTCGCCCACTGCAACTTGAGACCATTGCTCCTCATCCTTTAATCTTTCACTACTGTGAACAGCCTCACTCCATCCTCTTTGGAACCCCCCTTCAGGTAGTTAAAGGCTGCTATCAAATCCTCCTCCCCCTCACTTTTCTCTTTTGTAGACAAAATAAGCCCAAATCCCTCAGCCTCTCCTTGTATGTCATGTGCTCTATCCCCCTAATCATTTTTGTTGCCTTCACTGGAATTTCTCCAATGACTCAGATAAGCAAGTCAAAATTTAGAGGCTCATCTTAAGATGTTGGGCCTTGAGCAGAAATTTAAATAAACCTCGTAAACATATATTTTACCTGAAGAAATCGTCCACACAGTTTAGGGGAGGAAAAGGCAGCAAGGGATAAAAATTAATTCTCATGTCTATCTGCAAGCAGCTGACTGGGTTAGTTTGAAGGTCAAGGTCTGTAATGGGTTTGATGAAACATGTGTCACTCTAACCCTAAGATCTTTGGGAAATTCAAAGTGAAAAGTGTAATGCAGCCGAAGGTCCCCTTTGCTCTCCAGAAACCCCTTTCATGAGTGTCCCTAGACCATAGGCATATGGCAGTTGAGGATCCTCTCTAGTGAAGACAAATTAACTAACGGGTGAGAGCTCTGTGAAGATGGTTCTGGCCTTCTGCTGATCTCTCCTTCTAGCTCCCTACCCTCCCTAGGTTCTTAGGATCCGGGTTCAGAACCTGCTGTTTGTTCTGAGGTGATAATCCCTCCCATCAAGAGGCTGGTTTGGGAAGAGTGTGGGGGTTATGTTTGCCTGCTGCAGAGACTGTGGCTTGATCCTGTGGTTAGGGTGAAGAATAATGCCCTTCCTGATGTCACGGCATGTGGTGGGCCAAATGTATGCTTGAGATGACTGGAAGTGTGTCCATGTGTATCCCTCTGCTGTCATGGAACCACTGTGCCAGAATGGGGATTCATTCCAGCTAGTGGCTGGTTGGGTCTATAGTGCTGAGCTGCTCTCAGACTCTAGGGGCATGTCTAGACTACGTTTTTCTTTCAAAAGAAGATCTGCAAATTCAAAAGAAGATTTGCATATCTTCTTCCGATGTCTTTTTTAAAAGTTTTTTTTTTTTTTTTTTTTTTTTGAAAAAAAACCCAACCCTTTTTCGAAAGAATGCTGTAAACCTCATTTTTTGAGGAAGGAAGGGTTCCTTTGAAAAAGGTTGCTTTTTTTTTTTTTGATAGAACCGCATCTAGATGGCACGCTTTTTCATCAAAAAAACCGCTTTCGAAAAAGTGATCGGAAGAAGATATACACATTTGTGCTGAATTTGCATATCTTCTTTTGAAAGAAAAACGTAGTCTAGATGTGCCCTAGGTGGCAGTTGTGGTTGGTTTGTGTCTCTGGTGGGCTTTCTGCTGCCAGGGGCCTCACACCCAGATTCCAGATGCTTGCACAAGTTGGATTTCTGAAGTGAAGCTGGCCCAGAGTATTTAATATTTTTCTTTCCTTCTTGAGAATGTATTGAATCATCTAGCAGGTAGAGTTCATCTGTTGAAGCTGGAAAGCTTTTTAGGTGACATAAGGCTTCTGTAAAGTGATTGAAGTAGGTAGAGACCTCCTCCTATGCGTGGGTAGTGTCATCTGCTAGATACAGTAGAAACAGTATCTGTTCCTGAGGCAGATTTTAAAGGCTTAATCCTGCAAGGTGCTGAGCACTTGCAGTTCTCACAGCTTCCGAGAGAACCTTGCAAGGTCAAGTTCTCATAGAGTAGCTGGGATTTGAACATCTGCCATGTTAGGAAAAAGCTTTGGTCGTGTTTGTGTTTGACCCAGCCAAAAAAAAAAAAAGTGCTGTGTGCAGTACTGGGAAGGGCAGAGGGCACAGCTGTGAGGGGGAGGGTTTTTTTTACACTGGATTCAGTTGCTGAATTGAGAGAATTAACATTGTTACATTAAAGAGGGATTTCCAACAACCTGTGATGTTTAATGTGGCATGTGGTTTTCTTGCAAATACAGGCAGTCCCCGGGTTACATACAAGATAGGGACTGTAGGTTTGTTCTTACGTTGAATCTGTATGTAAGTCGGAACTGGCGTCCAGATTCAGCCGCTGCTGAAACTGATCAGTTTCAACAGTGGCTGAATCTGGACGCCAGTTCTGACTTACATACAGATTCAACTTAAGAACCCCAGGCATCCCCAAGTCAGCTGCTGCTGAAACTGATCAGCAGCTGATTCCAGGAAGCCCGGGGCAGGGGCTTCCTGTAGTCAGCCACTGGTCATTTTCAGCAGCTGCTGACTAGGGGACACCTGGGGCAGAGCAGCTGGGGTGCTGCTGGGTTGGTCCAGTGGCACCCAGAGCGGCGCTACGGGACCAACCGGCAGCGCCCCAGCTGCTGTACCATAGGCGTCCGGAGCAAAGCTGCGGAGCACGGGGGCAGCGGGACAGCCCAGACGCGCCGTGGCTATCCTGCTGCCCTCGGGCTCCGTGGCTTTGCTCTGCTTTGCTCCCCGACCCCCTGGTCTGCAGACCAGGGGGACGGGGAGCAAAGCGGCGGAACACGCGGGCAGCGGGACAGCCCAGACGCGCCGTGGCTATCCTGCTGCCCTCGGGCTCCGCGGCTTTGCTCTGCTCTGCTCCCCGTCCCCCAGGTCTGCAGACCAGGGGGAGGGGGAGCAGAGTAGAGCAGAGCGGCGGAACGCGCGGCCAGCTGACAGCCCAGACGCATCTGGGCTGTCAGCTGGCCGCGTGCTCCGCTCTGCTCCCCCTCCCCCTGGTCTGCAGACCAGGGGGAGGGGGAGCAGAGCAGAGCAGAGCGGAGCAGAGCTGAGCGGCAGAACGCGCGGCCAGCTGACAGCCCAGACGCATCTGGGCTGTCAGCTGGCCGCGTGCTCCGCTCTGCTCCCCCTCCCCCTGGTCTGCAGACCAGGGGGAGGGGGAGCAGAGCAGAGCAGAGCGGAGCAGAGCAGAGCTGAGCGGCAGAACGCGCGGCCAGCTGACAGCCCAGACGCATCTGGGCTGTCAGCTGGCCGCGTGCTCCGCTCTGCTCCCCCCCCCCTGCAGATCAGGGGGAGGGGGAGCAGAGCGGAGCACAGCAGAGCGGCGGAACGCGAGGCCAGCTGACAGCCCAGACGCGTCTGGGCTGTCAGCTGGCTGCGCGTTCCGCCGCTCTGCTCTGCTCCCCCTCCCCCTGGTCTGCAGACGGGGGGGGGAGCAGAGCGGAGCGCGCGGCCAGCTGACAGCCCAGACGCGTCTGGGCTGTCAGCTGGCCGCGCGTTCCGCCGCCGCTTTGCTTCCTCTCCCTGGTCTGCTCGAGACCAGGGAGAGGAAGTGCCCCGTTCGTAACTGCGGATCCGACGTAAGTCGGATCCGCGTAACTCGGGGACTGCCTGTATACTTCATTTCATTTGGAATGCTGCCTGTCATTCCCTGTAGATGGATGTATTTGACTTCCTGACAAATCAGTGTTTGTTCATGTATACCTTTTATTGTTTTTTCATATAGAAATCTACATGGCATCAGCTAGCCAGCATCAGCATGAAATGCCAGCTAGAGATCCATAGCTTTACAAAATCTGCTGATTTTCTTGCTGGATCCCTATCTTTGTTATACTCTTTTTAGATCTTTATGTTCCCTTTTTTCAGATTTTAAAAGAAATTGAGGCACCTTATCCTCCATGTGTACATCTGTTTAACTTTCTCTCTGGAATGTGACTGATTTGGTGGTGTGTGGGGTTTTTTTTTTTTTTTTTTGTAAATACATAATTTTTAGGCCAAAGACTTAATTTGTAGAAATAATTTGAAAGAGGAAAACACAGTTGAAACTAGGGTCATCAATGTCACATTTGCACCTGCTATAACTTTCTTATCTCCTTATGGAGATTTTTTAAATTCTAGAACTTCAGATATTTTACATGCCAAAGCCTTCCCACTGATTTCAAAGGGCTTTTGAATGAGACCTCTAAAGAATCAGAAGTGTGTTGTTAAATGCTCATGGTCCTATGATGGTGGGTGCCACAGAAAACTTTTAAGACAGGTGTTAACACCACAGCAGTTGGAACTATTCTCTAATTCTATTTGTTGTACATAACAGGTGTCCCTGACTGAAGATTCGATGTTCAAGTTTAACTGAAAATTACGTAATAAAATTTAAACTTGTAGCTATTTGGAGAAGAAAGGGACATATTACATTAGATCTTTATTTTTTAAAAATTTTTACAGGACGAAACAAGAACATGAACCTGAGTGGCCGACCTTACCGACATATTGGTGTGCTTGGAACATCCAAACTGTACATGATACGGAATCAAATATTTACTTTTACCCCTCAGGTGGGCATGTTAAGCCAATAGGAAAACTTCCTCTTACCTAATGTCCTGTGAATCTCTTTGTGATTCCACTCCCACTGATCTGATGAAGCAGCTGTCCTTTGCTTTGCTCTTTACAGAAGTTGGGTGACAGCCAAATGATAATGTTCTTTCTGCCTCTAAGCAGATCCCCACTTCTGTAGGCTTCTGATTTAGTGAAGAGCATTCTAGATCAATAATACACAATCTCTGCTGATCACTGTCCTGACCACAATTCTGGCTGCGTAAAAAAAGCGAGAGATAAATAGTTTATCTGAAAATCCTCTCAATTAATAAATATTTCTACTAATTACTTCAGTTGAAAGTATAGTTCCAGTTTATCATGTCAAGAATTATATACTCTAGGAGCACAGAATCTCATCTGTCAATTATATTGTAACCATGGCCAGCAGCTCTACAGAAAGGAAATCTCTACCTTCTGTTTTCTCTCAAACGTCCTCTTAGCGTATGTTGGCCTTTCTAAAATAAATGGTCCTTTAATCCATTTAATAAAATATTACATACTTCTAAGTACAGCTTTATTATAGGTTGCTGTAATTCATCCCTGTTAAATTGTTCTTGCCACAGAACTCAGAGAGAGTCCTGTGAGGATATAAAATGTGGTTATAGTACCATGCAATCAAAATTAATTAGAGCGGTTTCCTTTTCAACCATATCAAAGTCTTTAGGGCTTTTATAAATGACTTAAGGAATGAAACAGAAAAAGGAAAGCTGGAAGAATACAAGCCCCAGTAAAGACTTACTTAACATGTTTTCTGCTCTCCAGTTTACTGATCAGCACCACTTCTACCTGGCTCTAGACAATCGGATGATTGTGGAGATGCTCAGAACGGAACTGGCTTATCTCACTTCTTGCTGGAGGATGACTGGAAGACCAACCCTCACTTTTCCCATCACCCACACCATGCTCAGTAAATGTCATTTTGTCTCTGTGGCTATCCCAGGTATAGATAGATAGATTATTATTATGGAGGAGTTGGAGCATGAATTTGAGAGCAGGCAGATTGTATGTCTATTGTTATTTTCTCTGAATTTTAAATGTTAAGAGTACCTTTGACTTTCTGAGGCATGTGACATATTTGGATGGCAAAATGATGATTTATAAGGCATTATAAATGTTTTTACCCCTCATCTCTATCCATGCATCTCCGCACTGAACCCGTCCTGTTTCTGTCTCAGAATTTATATGAAGTATTCCTATTTGAAACCTGTTACCAATGCTTTCAGATAAGTTAGAATTGTATACTGCTTTTTATAGCACTCTTGGTCTCTGTCTTGAACTTCTGCCTAGTTTGCATTGCAGAGGGCAGCTAGTCAGTCTACTTGCTGGTCATGTTTAGAAACATTTTATTAAAGGGTAATCACCAAACCTAGTTCCCAGTTCAGCTAAGGACTCAATCACACATAGCTATGTAAACCCAATTGGAATCATGAATCAGTGATTCAATATCCATTTTAAAATCAAAACCATTTTGGTTACTTACAAGAAACCTGATCATGTTAAAATGGTCATGTGATTTAAAAATACTAAATAGACATTTGTTCCCCAACTAAGTTAAACTTTCATGTTTCTTTCTAGTTGATGATGGCTCTGACATTGATCCAGCAATTCTTGCAACCATAAGAAAATTAGAGGATGGGTATTTTGGAGGGGCAAGGTAATGTCACTATCCAAAAGTAATTATTCCACTGTTCCCACATAAGTGCCCCATCCCTCTTTTAAAGATCAAAGTGGTTCATAGGCCTTGAGCAAGCCCTCTCCATAGGGGTGAATTTCCACGTGAATTGTTACATGAGAATTAGTCACTAATCTACAAATAGCAGCAGTGCAAAGTTCTTAGTAGAACCTAGGCCTACTTTTTTATTAACAGATTGTTCTTTTGAGAATTCCAAGGCTTGACATTAAATCTTAATTAAGCATCAGTATTGGGAGTTGAGGATTTGTGGGTTTTCAGAAACATGGTTTAAAAACAATGATTTTTATTAAAATAGTCTCTCACATTTGAAATTAAATGTGCATTGTATGTGAATATGTGTGTACATGCTTACATGTTTCTTATTTCCATACTTGTTTGTTTTCTACTAAACTTCCCACTGTTGGAATCTCTCTGAGCATTTAGTCAGCTTTACATCCTACCTGTGGCTTTTAATTTTTGTCACAAGAGGCTGAACCTATGATCTCAGTGGTCCTAAATCTATTAAACAGGTGGCATTCTGTGGGAATTAGAATTTTATCTTTTTTTTAAAGCAGGGACTACCTCTTACTGACCTTGGATTGGGCCTCTAGGCACTACTACAATATACATAAATAATAATAGCTATCGCAGCATCCACCAGATCTGTGATTATTTTTTGGGCACATTTACTGATTTGTTTCTTTGCTGGTACCAACTACTGCCTAATTACCAAATGTGGATGTGGCAGTGGTGGATCATAGAACACTAGAGCAGGAAGGGATCTTGAGAGATCATCAAGTGCAGTCCCCTGCCCTCACAACAGGACCAAGCACCATCTAGACCATCCCTGGTAGATGTCTCTCTATCCTGCTCTTAATTATCTTCAGTGATGAAGTTTCCACAACCTCCCTATGCAAGTTATTCCAGTGTTTCATCACCCTGACAGTTAGGAAGCTTTTCCTAATGTCCAACCTAAACCTCTCTTGCTGCAGTTTAAGCCCATTGCTTCTTGTCCTATCCTCAGAAGTCCAGGAGAACCGTTTTTCTCCCTGTTCCTTGTAACACCCTTTTTGATACTTAAAAACTTCTATCATGCTCCCCCCAGTCTTCTTTTTTCTTAACTAAAACCCAATTCTTTTAGTCTCTTGGGTGACAGAAGAGGGATAATGTGATGATTACCTGTTGTGTTCCCTCCCTCTAGGGCATCTGGTATTGGCCACTGTTGGCAGACAGGATACTGGGCTGGATGGACCATTGGTCTGACCCAGTATGACTGTTCTTATCTTCTTATATATGTTCTAAGTCTTTCCTCATAGTCATGTTCTCTAGACCTTTAATCATTTTTGTTGCTCTTCTCTGCACCTTCTCCAGTTTCTCCACATCTTTCTTGAAATGTGGTGCCCAGAACTGGACACAATACTCCAAATTCCACCACCTCCCTGGGTAACCCATTCCAATACTTCACCATCCTCCTAGTGTAATAGTTTTTCCTAATATCCAACCTTGATCTTCCCCACTGCAACTTGAGACTATTGCTCCTTCTTCTGCCATCTGTCACTACTGAGAACAGCTTCTCTCCATCCTTTTTGAAACCTCCCTTCACGTAGTTAAAGGCTGTTATCAAATACCAAACTAAATAAGGCCAAATCCCTCAGCCTCTCTTTGTAGGTCATGTGCTCCAGCCCCCTAGTCATTTCAGTTGCCCTCTGCTGGACCCTCTCCAATGCGTCCACATCCTTTCTGTAGTGGGGGTCCCAGAACTGGACATAATACTCCAGATGTGGCCTCACCAGCGGTGAATAAAGGGGAGTAATCACTTCTCTAGATCTGCTGGAAATGCTCCTCTTAATACACCCCAATATTCCATTAGCCTTCTTGGCTGCAAGGCACACTGTTGACTCCTATCCAGCTTCTGATCCACTGTGATCCCCGGGTCCTTTTTTGCCAAACTGCTGCTTAGCCAGTTGGTTCCCAGCCTGTAACGATGCTTGGGATTCGTCCATCCCAAGTGCAGGACTCTGCACTTGTCCTTGTTGAACCTTATGAGGTTTCTTTTGGCCAAATCCTTCAATTTGTCTGGGTCACTCTGGACCCTATCTCTACCCTCTAGCTTTGTGTCATCTGCAAACTTGCTGAGAGTTCAGTCCATCCTCTCATCCAGATCATTAATAAAGATATTGAACAAAACCAGCCCTAGAACCGATCCTTGGGACACTCCGCTTGAGACCGACTGTCAAACAGACGTTGAGCTGTTGATCACTACCTATTGACCCTGGCAATGTAGCCAGCTTTCTATCCACCTTACAGTCCATTTATCCAATCCATACTTCCTTAACTTTCTGGCAAGAATATTGTGAGAGACCATATCAAAAGCTTTGCTAAAGTCAAGGTATATCACATCCACTGACTTCCCCGTGTCCACCGAACCAATTACCTCATCATAGAAGGCAATCAGGAATCCATGTTGACTATTCCTGATCACTTTCCTCCTTCCAAGTTCTTCCAAATGGGTTCCTTGAGGATACCTTCCATGATTTTTCTGGGGACTGAAGTGAGGCTGACCAGTCTGTAGTTCCTTGGATCTTACATTACATTTGCCTTTTTCCAGTAGTCTGGGACCTCTCCCCATCTCCACAAGTTTTTCAGAGATAATGGCCAAAGGCTCTGCAATGACATCTGCCAACTCCCTCAGCACCCTCGGATTCATTAAATCTGACCCCATGGATCTGTGTATTTCTAACTTTTCTAAATAGTTCATAACCTGTTCTTTCTCCACCAAGGGCTGCCCACTTCCTTTCCATACTGTGTTGCCTAGTGCAGTAGTCTCGGAGCTGACCTTGTCTGTGAAGACAGAGGCAAAAAAAAGCATTGAGTATTTCAGCTTTACGCACATCATCTGTCACTAGGTTTCTTCCCTCATCCAGTAAGGGCCCCACAGCCTCCCTGATCCCCTCTTATTGCTAATATGCCAGTAGAAACCTTTCTTGTTACCTTTCATATTGCTTGCTAGATACAATTCCAGTTGCACTTTGGCTTTCCTGATTGCATCCCTGCATTCTAGAGCAATATATTTATATTTCTCCATAGCCGTCTGTCTAAGTTTCCACTTCTTGTAAGCTTCCTTTTTGTGTTTAAGCTCACCAAGAAAGCTAGCCTGGTCGCCTACCATATTTGCTTTTCTTAATGCTCATTGGTATGATTTGTTCCTGCGCCTTCAATAAGGCTTCTTTAAAATGCCGCCAATTCTCCTGGACTCCTTTCCCCTTCGTATTAGCATCCCAGGGATCCTGCCCATCAATTCTCTGTGGGAGTCAAAATCTGCTTTTCTGAAGTCCAGGGTGTGTATTTTGCTGTTCTCCTTGCTTCCTTTTGCCGGAATCTTGAATTAGACCATCTCATGATCACTGTTCCCCAGGTTGCTGCCTACATCTACATCCCTTACTAATTCCTCCTGTTTGTGAGCAGCAGGTCAAGCTGTGCATGGCCCCTGGTTGGTTTCTTCAGTATTTGCACCAGGAAGTTGTCCCCAACGTTCTCCAAAAACTTCCTGGATTGTCTTTATGCTGCTGTATTGGTCTCCCAACAGATGTCAGGGTGATTAAAGTCCCCCATGAGAACCAGAGTCTGTCTACTCCTTAGATAGTTGCTTCCCATTCTGTAAGTGTGAAACTGATTGTTCTTTCCTAAGTAGAGCACTTTGCATTTGTCCTTATTAACTTCATCCTGTTTACCTCAGACCATTTCTCCAGTTTGTCCAGATCATTTTGAATTATGACCCTGTCCTCCAAAGCATTTGCAACTCCTCCCAACATGGTATCATCTGCAAACTTAATAAGTGAACTAAGCCAATATCTAAATCGTTGATGAAGATATTGAACAGAACCGATCCCAAAACTGACCTCTGCAGAACCCCACTTGTTATGCCCTTCCAGCATGACTGTGAACTATTAATAACTACTCTCTGAGGGTATGTCTACACTACAAAGTTAGTTCGAACTAACGGACGTTAGTTCGAACTAACTTTAATAGGTGCTACACTAGCGCTCCGCTAGTTCGAATTTGAATCGAACTAGCGGAGCGCTTAGTTCGAACTAGGAAAACCTCATTTTACGAGGACTAACGCCTAGTTCGAACTAGCTAGTTCGAACTAAGGGCTGTGTAGCCCTTTAGTTCGAACTAGTGGGAGGCTAGCCCTCCCCAGGTTTCCCTGGTGGCCACTCTGGCCAACACCAGGGAAACTCTATGCCCCCCTCCCGGACCCGGACCCCTTAAAGGGGCACGGGCTGGCTACGGTGCCCGTGCCAGGTGCAAGCCTGCCAGCACCCAGCTAGCAGACCCTGCACCTGGCACGGCACAGAGCCACCCACCCGATGCCCCCCAGCCCACCCCCTCTTGCCGGGACCAGGCTGGCGGCTCCCGGGAGCTTGCCCTGGACCGCAAGAGGCGGGCACCTTCCTGGGCTAGTGCGGACATCGTGGACCTCGTCCACGATCTCCGCACTAGGCACAGGAAAGTGGCCGTCTAGGGCAGGAGAGCTGCCAGCCTGGCCACCCAGGACCAGGTGTGCATGAAAATCAAGGGGGTCCACTGAGACCCCCGACACTGAGCCCTGAGCTTACAATGGCCGTACTGGGTCAGACCAAAGGTCCATCTAGCCCAGTAGCCTGTCTGCCGACAGAGGCCAACCCTAGGGACCCTGGAGGGGATGGACCGAAGACAATGACCAAGCCATTTGTCTCGTGCCATCCCTCTCCAGCCTTCCACAAACTTTGGGCAGGGACACCACTCCTACCCTCTGGCTAATAGGACTCCATGGACCCAACCTCCATCACTTTATCTCACTTCCCTTTAAACTCTGTTCTAGTTGTAGCCTTCACAGCCTCCTGCAGCAAGGAGTTCCGCAGGTTAACTATTTGCTTTGTGAAGAAGAACAACTTTCTCTTACTAGTTTCAAGCCTGCTACCCATTCCTTTCCTTTGGTGTCCTCTAGTCCTTCTTTATGGGAACTCAGGAAGAACTTTTCTGAATGCACCCTCTCCACCCAACCCCTTCTTTTAGAGACCTCTATCCTGTCCCCCCTCCGTCTCCTCTTTTCTAAGCTGAACAGTCCCAGTCTCTGTAGCCTCTCTTCATCTGGGACCTGTTCCCAACCCCTGATCATGTTAGTTGCCCTCCCCTCTCCCAGCCTTTCTCTTCCCCTCTCCCACCTCCTTTTCCCAGTCTCCCCCAGTTTTTTTTCAATAAAGACAGAGTCAATGTTGGAAGAAACGTTATCTTTATTTTGTACATCAATAAGAAGGGGGGCTAAGGAAGGGTAAGTGGAAGGAGGTGAGGGAGGAATGGGGTATGAGCCCCCGATGGGGAGGACTGGGCTGGCTCTGCGGGCTTCTGGGGGTGGAAGCTCTCCTGCAGCCCCCCAATTACTCCCTCTCCCCAGATGGCAGCCTGCGGCAAGTGCAGCCGGGCTGATGGCCGAGTGGTGTGATGTGCCCAGTGTGGGCACTCAGGGCACTCCAAGCCAGAACTTCTTTGCAAGCGGGGCACCCCTTAGAACTGTGTGTCCGGGGTGGGGGTCGGGACCCTTTAAGCGCAGCCCTCGGCTAGCCTGAGACAGCATCTCCATGCTCTAAGTCCTCCTTTTATGCCCTGCCGGCACTGCTTCCGGCCATCCTTAAGCCCTGTTCAGAGTCCACTCAATGTGGACTTGCTAGTTCGAACTAGCAAAACGCTAGTTCGAACTAGTTTTTAGTTCTAGACGCGTTAGTTCGAACTAGCTTAGTTCGAATTAACTAATTCGAACTAAGTTAGTTCGAACTAACTTTGTAGTGTAGACATACCCTGAGAATGGTTATGCATCCAGTTATGCCCCCACCTATAGTAACCCCATCTAGGTTGTATTTCCCTAGTTTATTGATAAGGTCATGTGAGGCAATATCCAATGTTTTACAGAGTCTAGGTGAACCATGTCCACCATTTCCCACTTATCCACAAGACTTGTTATCCTATCAGAGAAAGTTATCAGATTGGTTTGACATGATTTGTTCTTTACAAATCCATGCTGGATGTTCCCTATTGCCTTATCTTCTAAATGTTTGCAGGTTAATTCCTTAATTCTTTGCTCCGTTATCTTTCCTGGCACAGCAGTTAAGCTGGCTGGTCTGTAGTTTCCTGGGTTGTTCTTATTTCCCTTTTTAGAGATGGGTACTATATTTGCCCATTTATAAAAAGGGAAATAAAAATAACCCAGAAAACTATAGACCAGTCAGCTTAACTTCTGTGCCAGGAAAGTTAATGGAGCAAAGAATTAAGGAATTAAAGATTTTTGAAGAGGTTTCCAGGGTTGTCCAGTAAAGCACAATTCAACATAAAAATTGAATGACATTAATTCTTTCTTAAACGCTTTCCTGTTTGCAGGGTAAAGCTAGGCAAACTGTCAGATTTTCTTACCACTTCATTCTATACACACCTGAGCTTCCTGGATCCAGACTCTGATGGAAAGCTATTTGATGATGCTAACGAAAGCTGCGATAGTCCTGAAAGTGGATATGAATTAGAAGGCTATCCAGATGATTTCTGTGACAAAGGTACCAGTCTTTAACTTGACAGTATTTAACTGTTCCCCACTCTGGCACTCCAAGTACAGAAGATGGGGGCCCACAAAGAGCTCAAAATAAAAAAAAAAACCAAACCTTTGCCTCTACAGGCACTGGTTACAAAAACTTCCCCCCAGAATCATAATACACAGATTTTGGGGAATCACTTCCACCATCAAGTGATTTTTATCCCTGAAGAAAACAGAGGTGAACACTTGAAATCACCCCTGGAGTTCCCCAAGCTCTTTTGCGCTACAAGAGTTTGAAAAAAAGAAAGGAGGAAAACAAGCTGCAGTCTCTAGTAGCTGCCTCTCAGTCTGAGGCATACAGATACTCACAGACAGACAGAACTTCCAGGACACACGAATCAAATCATCACCTTTAAAAAGTGATTTTTATTACAAAATAAAAGATAAACTTGATAAAGCATACTTGGTTGCTAGATGTTACAGAGCAACTGAGGAAAACAAATTAAAACACAAAAGTCTCTGAGCACAATGTGAGATGGTAAATGATGAGGGGAGGCATAGATTCACACAGAGCAGTTCAGACTTAACCACAAAATAAAGAAAAATACCCTGATCACAACTAGATCCACTTTTACTTACTTCCAATTTTCTCTTTTTAGTCCACTCCCATGCCCCAAATTCCTTGGAGACATGATAGTCCTGCCTGGGTTTAAATCATTCTGTGTCTCTCCACTCATGGTTTTTCTCTCCCACACACAGAAAGCAGGGCAGGAACCTATATCCAATTCAAATTTCAACACTTGTATCTCGATGGGTTCTCCCGGCCTTCTGGCCAACACCTTTGCTAGCTACCTGAGTTTAACCCCTTAGTCACTGAGTGCTGGTCAGCAATCTTCCTGTCCATTACAGCGTAATGTCCCCTATTGTTATGATCAACACCTAAGTTTATTATAATACTTAATTTAGAGGAAAAAGAAAAGATCTTAATTTTAACTGTTTGCATTTGACAGTTGATGGTCAGTTGCTGCATTTGACAGTTGATGGACAGTTGATGGTCAGTTGCTGGCACAAGAATGATGACAGTACTCATGTATTTCTTTGGAGGGAAGCTTATGTGTACGTTCTTTTCCAGTCCTTAAAAGAGGATGTTTACCACCAGCAAAACTGACAGTGAAGTTAGGTGTGTGCATGAACACGTTGAGGTAGTGTTGCCCTTTGGCTCAGCCAAAAGACTCTCTAAATACCAGCTGGAAAACTACGTTTCATGGTTTTTTTTAATTAAGAAAAAGACTCCAAGAAATACCACTCAAAAGAGAAATCTGTTATAAACAGGATTTTTCCAAATTCTCCAATTTAAAAAAATCAATTTGATAGTCTCCTTTTACTGTATAGTCTCTGGTCTCTGTCCTTTTTGCCTCTGTTATTTTTCAATAGAAATAAAAAGATATCATGCCTCTAAAAGGGAGCTCATGTACATATTTCCAATGATTTGTTTTAATAAGCCTTTTATATCTGTGTGTCTCTCCAGAAAGCCCAGATGAGCTGGACCAGTATATAAATGATATGCTGCAAAGCACAGCGCTTAAGTCCTACCTGCCTCCAACTTCAAAGAATGCTAACCAGCCCCTTGCATTCAGTGCTGTTCATTCCATGCAAGACATACTTTCAATAATGGCCAAGGCAAAGGGTCTAGATGTTCCAAGTAGGTTTTTTCTGATTTTTAATTCTTACTGGATGATAAAAGTAAAAAACAGAATTTGACGATGTGTGAACCAGGTAAATTGCAGTTGCTAGAAAGTAACAAGATAGTGTGGTATTCTGTTTTCAGTGTGATTGCTTCATTATTCCCGCAGTGCCATGTCACTTCATGGCAACTGCAGTTAACATGCCATGGAACTTAAACATTTAATCCAAATGGACAATATGAAATCAGTTGCAGCTGGGCCAATTTATTTTGTACTCATATTTGCAGATGTTGTCCTTGACTGGAACCTACCATAACAAAAGCCTGATAAAGACAAGAGAAGTGGAATACAACAATGTGATTGGATGTTTTGGGGTTTTTTACATTTGTGTTGTTTTAAAATGGACTGAACTCATTTGTTTTTAGTATGGACATTGGGAAATGAAACCTCTTTAACACCAGAAAATGCCAGTAGATGTACATACATTTCAGAATTGCAAGCACATATAGACAAAAGGACTGCATTATAAATAATAATGGATAGATTGAAGGGTTATTAGATAATTTACCCATCTGTAAATAGACATGTAACATATATGGAAATCCTGTATCCATTGAAGTTAATGAAAAGACTCCACTGGACATTGGATCAGGCCCTATAAAATGATATATATATTAGTATTGTGCATACCTGTTATCCCTATTCCCCATCTTTCACAAATAGCCTGCCCTAGGGCTATAATAAAAATAATATGAAATTAACTGGATGTTTGCCCTTTGTTATCCTAATAACTTCACTTCTGTTATCCCACTCTCTTTGTCTTCATTTATCTTTAGGTCCCAATCAAGGAAAGCACATCCCTAATTTTAACTACAGGAGTTGCTGAACTTGCCTTAGTTGGACTGTTCTTGAGCTTGAAGTTAAACACACTCTGAAGTGTTGTGCTAGATTGCATCATTAGACTGTAAGATCTTCAGCACATACACTGTCTTTTACTGGGCCTGGAATCTAGCACAATGGGGCACTGACTCTGTTTAAGCCTTTGGATGCTACCTGATGATATATTGTGTTAGATCAATGGTTCTCAAACTCTGTGTTGGGACCCCAGAATGGATTGCAACTCTGTTTTAATGGACTTGATGGGACTTTAATAGACTTGATGGGACTCAGCAGCCAAAGCCTGAGCCCTACTGCCCAGGACCAAAGCCAAAATCCAAGGGAGGCAGGGCTCAGGTTACAGGCCCCTGGCTTGAGATGGCAGGACTCTGGCTTGGGTCCCTCCTCCTGGAGTTGTGTAGTAAATTTTTTTGTCAAAGGGGGGTTGCTGTGCAATGAATTTTCTGAATTCTTGGATTAGATCAGTCTCTCTTTAAATAGATGAGATAAAAACCTGCATGTGAAGCTTGGTTTGTACTTGTATCATGTCCCAGATAGCATGGCTCCTGCATTCTGATACTAGAGGTGTTTTCAGTCAGTATGATTCTGCTACCAGATGTTGCATTTCCTTTATATGTTATTTCAGGTTGTCTTGCTTTGCAGGTGTTTCTATGACTCTGCCAACTAAAGTTTTGAACACTCACCGGAAATCTCTGAATCTTGTTGATTCTCCACATCTTTTTGAAGTGAAGGTGAGCTAGTGGAATAGTTACACAGCTTTTTGGCTATTAAAAGGAATTTTGTGTAGGAAACTATAGTTAATTGTATGTTGTTAAATGAAATGCTTCCTTTAGCATTAGCAAAACAAATAGTAAAATAACCTGTACTTATCTTCTAGAGGCAGATCCTGCCCCATCTTCTTCAGAGCCATGTAGGGATGGTAGCCAGTGAGACCAGAGCAATGGAGGGACAGCATAAAAACTTAGAGTGGTCTGCATTCCTAATCTACCACAAAATTGTTTTCCAAGGACTCCAATTCACAGTAATGTGTGGGGAGAGGGACTTGTGAAAGGACAGGGCAGGATTAGTGGCTGTGTGGCTTCACCTGTCAATCCCACCAGGATGGAGATATAGCTCCAATAAAAGCTACTGTTGCCATAAGAATGCACTGTCAGCTGCAAAATGTTTCATATGCTGGAAGGACAGGGTTCCACCCCTTGGAGGAGTCTTCTGTTCAAAGACCATCTATTCACGTATGCACATGAAAAAAGGATAGGGTCCTGAGTGCATTTGTCATGCAGCACCCGACAAGTTTAATAAAAAGAAGCACAACCACAATTTTCCTTCAACTAATTTGCTGTCTTGTAAGTTCAGTTTATTGAACACCTTGTTTAGAAAATTTAGAACATTTCTGTTGGTCATCAGTATCTTCACTTGGAAAGTACCATTTAGAAATATAAGTGAAGAAACCAGCAGAACTTGTAGAGCAATCTACTTTTACTTGATTTCAACTGAATTTGTTAGTTTAAAAATTATAAAATCAAGACTGTCAATTAATCACAGACAAGTCATGTAATTAACTCAAAAATTAATCCCAATTAAAAAATTAATCACCGTTTTAATCACACAGTTTAAACAATAGAATGCCAATTGAAATTTATTAAATATTTTGAATGTTTTCTACATATTCAAATGTATTGATTTCAATTATAACACAGAATTCAAAGTGTGCAGTGCTCACTTTCTTATTTTTATTACAAATAATTGCACAGTAAAAATGATGAACAAAAATAGTATTTTTCAGTTCATCTCAGACAAGTATAATAGTGCAATCTCTTTATTTTGAAAGTGCAACTTACAACTGTAGATTGTTTTGTTTCTGAGTATCCCCCCCCCCACCCAAAAAAAAAGTCCTCAAGTCCATTTAGTCCTACTTTTTGTTTGACCAATCACTGAGAGAAATAAATTAGTTTACATTTATGGGAGCTAATGCTGCCTGCTTCTTATATACATGCCACTTGACAGTAAGAACAGGTGTTCATTTCACACTTTTTTAGCCAACCTTGCAAGGTATTTGTGCCAGGTGTGCTAAATAGTCATATGCTCCTTCACACTGACCACCATTCCAGAGGATATACTTCCATGCTGTTGCTGCTTGTTTAAAAAAAATGCTATGAGTAAATTAGGGTATGTCTACACTCCAGCGCTAATTCGAACTAAGCTAATTCGAACGAACGCATCCAGACTAAAAAACTAGTTCGAATTAGCGTTTTGCTAATTCGACCTAGCATGTCCACATTAAGTGGACCCTGAACCGGGGTTAAGGATGGCCGGAAGCAGTGCCGGCAGGGCATCAGAGGAGGACTTAGAGCGTGGAGATGCTGTCTCAGGCTAGCCGAGGGCTGTGCTTAAAGGGACCCGCCCCCCCACCCTGGACAAACAGTTCTCAGGGGTTCCCCGCTTGCAAAGCAGTCCTGGCTTGGAGTGCCCTGAGTGCCCACACTGGGCACATCACAGCACTCAGCCATCAGACCGGCTGCACTTGCCGCAGGCTGCCATCTGGGGAGAGGGGGCAATTGGGAGGCTGCAGGGGAGCTTCCACCCCCCGAAGCCCGCAGAGCCAGCCCAGTCCTCCCCATCGGGCGCTCGTACCCCATTCCTCCCTTACCTCCTTCCACTTACCCTTCCCTAGCCCCCCTTCCTGATGTACAAAATAAAGAAAACGTGTGGTCAAAAATAGAATCTCTCTTTATTGAACAAAACTGGGGGAGACTGGGAAAAGGAGGTGGGAGAGGGGAAGAGAGAGGGTGGGAGAGGGGAGGGTAACTACAATGATCAGAGGTTTGGAACAGGTCCCATATGAAGAGAGGCTAAAGAGACTGGGACTTTTCAGTTTAGAAAAGAGGAGACTGAGGGGGGATAGGATAGAGGTCTATAAAAGCAAGAGTGGGGTGGAGAGGGTGCATAAAGAAAAGTTCTTCATTAGTTCCCATAATAGAAGGACTACAGGACACCAAAGGAAAGGAATGGGTAGCAGGCTTCAAACTAGTAACAGAAAGTTGTTCTTCACAAAGCAAAGAGTCAACCTGTGGAACTCCTTGCTGCAGGAGGCTGTGAAGGCTACAACTAGAACAGAGTTTAAAGAGAAGTGAGATAAAGTCATGGAGGTTGGGTCCACGGATTGGTATTAGCCAGGGGGTAGGAGTGGTGTCCCTGGCCAAAGTTTGTGGAAGGCTGGAGAGGGATGGCACGAGACAAATGGCTTGGTCACTGTCTTCGGTCCATCCCCTCCAGGGTCCCTAGGGTTGGCCGCTGTCGACAGACAGGCTACTGGGCTAGATGGACCTTTGGTCTGACCCAGTACGGCCATTGTAAGCTCAGGGCTCAGGGTCGGGGGTCTCAGTGGACCACCTTGATTTTCATGCACACCTACTCCCGGGTGGCCAGGCTGGCAGCTTTCCTGCCCTAGACGGCCACTTTCCTGTGTCTAGTGCGGACATCGTGGACTTTGTCCACGACCTCTGCAAAGTCCACGATGTCCGCACTAGACCAGGCGGGTGCCCGCCTCTTGCGGTCCCGGGCAAGCTCCCGGGAGCCGCCAGCCTGGTCCCGGGAAGAGGGGGAGGGCTGGGGGGATTGGGTGGCTGGCTCGAGCTGTGCCAGGTGCAGGGACTGCTAGCTGGGTGCTGGCAGGCTTGCACCTGGCATGGGCACCATAGCCAGCCCGTGCCCCTTTAAGAGGTTCGGGGCTGGGAGGGGGGCAATAGAGTTTCCCTGGTGTTGGCCAGAGTGGCCACCAGGGAAAGCTGGGGAGGGCTAGCCTCCCACTAGTTCGAATTAAGGGGCTACACACCCCTTAATTCGAACTAGTAAGTTCGAACTAGGCTTAGTCCTCGTACAATGAGGTTTACCTAGTTCGAACTAAGTGCTCCGCTAGTTCGAATTAACTTCGAACTAGCGGAGCGCTAGTGTAGCGCCTATCAAAGTTAATTCGAACTAACGTTCGTTAGTTCGAATTAACTTTGTAGTGTAGACATACCCTTAATTACTGAACTTTTTGGGGAAGAATTGTACGTCTCCTACTTGTTTTACTTGCATTTGTAAAGATTGCTACAGCACCCAATGTATAGAAAATAGAGAACCTGAAGCAGCAAAAAAGAAAATACCTCTTGTGGTGGTGGCGGCATTTGACTCATGATGAAAATGAACATGTGTTGGTTCACACTGCTTTGGATCATTATTGAGCATAATCAGTCATCAGCATGAATGAATCTTCTCTGGAATGGTGGTGGAAGCATGAAGGGCCATGTGAAACTTTAGTGCATCTGGCACTTACATATTTTGTGACACTGGCTACAGCAATGCTATTGAATGCCTGTTCTCTTTCAGATGACACTGTAAACAAGAAGTGGGAAGTATTCTCTTCTGCAAATGTGTGTCTTATTGGCTGAACAAGAAGTAGGACTGAGCGGGGCTTGTAGGCGCTAATGTTTTACATTGTTTTATTTTGGAATGCAGTTTTTGTACATCATTCTACATTTGTACGTTCTGTGTTCCCATACTTTGTACTCTGTGTTGTAATTGAAGTCAACATATTTGAAAAAGTAGAAAACATAAAAAAATATTTAAATGTCTTGGTATTCTATTGTTTAAAAGTGCAGTTAAGTGTGACTATTTTAATAGTTTGACAGCCCTCTATTAAATCAGATATGCATGGACATTGATTTAATAAAGTGAATAACAAATGAAGGAGAGAGATTAAAAGAATTTATTTTCTTCTATTATAAAATTTCTGGTTTCTTTGGTCAAAATTTTTTCTTTTGTTATAATATCTCTGACTCAGTGGATCAAATCCATCTGTGATTGCAGAGGGAATGTTCCATGCTAGCTGCTATATTTTCTGGGAGTAATCACCATCTCTATTGTCGATTTGATGCAAACTACATAATGCATCTAAATTTCAAATAAGGAATTGCATTACTATGTCTTCTCCAGTGAGTAGCCACAGCTAGTGATTTAGAATGCTCCATCTACATATTCTTTCATACTTTTTTTTTTTTTAAATCTCTTCTGTCTTCGATTATCAGGATCCAGAATCTGTTTTGCATTTGCCCAAAGATGATCATAGTGATTTGGATTGTGAGAAGCTAATTGAACAGCTGGAGGCGTGCCCAACTCTACATGATCAAGCGGATATATTGTACATCTTGTATATAATAAAGTAAGTTATCAGAGGTTTTTCTGAATTGTCTCTTCAGCTTGTTTGGAAGTTCCATCTTAGGTTCCCCAAAGAAAAGCATAGATACTGTAAAAAATTTTGGTCTACTTTAATAGGTTACAGGTACTTCAAATACATTACAATATGTATATGCAGTTTTTAGATGAGACAGGTAAGAACACCAGGATTTTATAAAAATATGCACTGGCACCTGAGGTATAGAACAAAGCTCACAGGAATTAAATGCATAAGTTCTTTAAATTCCCAATATTTAATACACTATTATTGTCCACCAATAAGTTCACAAGAAATTGGGATAGAATTTTTATATGCAGGTTGGTAAGCACATGGACACATTTGGTGCAGAATGTTTGTGCTGTGTTATTTTTCACTATACAAAAGAGTATAATTTATCTGTGTATAGTGCAAATTCAGTTTTAATGAATTTCTTTGTTTCATGCATGTTCATGACCTCACTGGCTAAAATCCAGAAGGCCTCAAAACACTCTTGGGAATGTCTAATTGACGCTGTTAAACATAGTAAAATAGCCTAGTGACTAAACAGGGTTGATGAGAACAGAACACAAGTGTAATCCACCAGCAGTCTTGTAAGAGCGTATTTACTAATACATACTGATTTGTTTTATGTTTAAGAAATGCTACAGGATATTGGCAGAGAGTTAGCTTATGGGTGAGAGTCACTTCATCCACTGCTGAGTTTTCTTAATAGTACATATTGTCTTTTGTTTTCTTCTGTGTGTTGCTTCTCACAGCAGGGCCTTTCTGGGCTTGGGGATCTTTTCGAGCATATGTCTAGCAGGTTCATTTTCTCCCTTCCTCAGTATATCCTCTCACCACTTTTCCACTATATTGGGCCAATGTCCCAGCAACATCATTTTTCTAAAGGCAAGCCCCATTTTATCACTGCTTCCCACCAAAATCAGTTGGGGAGGGGGGGCACTAGTAATATTATGCAGCATAATCAACAGGGAGCCAAGTTATTCACCATTGTGATGCTTTTAGGGGGAGTTAAGAACACAGGAGATGAACAAAAAGTATATCTGAACCTCTTCTTTATGCCCTTTCCAGAAGTTGAGATATATGAAAGATGTAGTTTCCCAAGAAGAATGACACTATTATAACATTTGTATAAACTCTAGCAGTTCTTTCCAGAGTGTCTGTCTGAATTACTATGACTAGAGCCCTGCAGATATCTGCTTTATATCTGTGGGACAGTTCTGAAAATACAGATGTGGATGCAGACACAAACCCCGAACATAATTGCAAAAATATGATCATTGCTTCTTTCAACACCGTAATGACAGTAGCAGCATTACTATTTTCTTTTGTTGCCTAGATGTCAAATCTCACAGGGTATAGTGTGGAAGTCTGATTAACAACTTCAGAAAAGGCAACATGAAAAAATCTGTCAGAAGCCTCTGTCATATCTAAGTAGTTAGTCATGTAATCTTCAACATTATTGATGAAGGCTTCTGTTACAGGGCTTTGTCCTGCAAGGTGCTAAGCACGTTGTTCCTGGTCTAACAACATGTCTAAACATATCCTTAATTTAAATCATGAGAGCAGTTCTGTTGATTTCAGGGAGACTACTCTCATGCTCAACTTTAAGCAAGTATGTAAGTGTGCAATTTTGAAAGAGATTTATGTGTCCAAATCCGACTGACTTCTAATAGAGGCTTAATTGCTCTCTCTGCTTGTAAATTCCTTCCCAAGTGATCTGCAGGATTAGGCCCAGACTGCTTGGCACCTTGCAAGAATGTAAGGGAGTTCAGTTTCCTGTTTTCACCATCTGCGATGTCTCTGCATGGATGGTCTGTATGGATGGTCTGTGTTCTTTGCTTTTGTGCACCAAAGCTGACATTTCTGCTTTTCCTTCCGGCAGAGGCCCTGACTGGGATACAGAACTGAATGGACAGTATGGAGTCACTGTTCATTGTCTGCTCAATGAGCTCTACAGCAAGGCAGGCCTGAACCAAGAGTGGGGGTTAATTCGTTACATCTCTGGTATTCTCAAAAAGAGAGTGGAAGTTCTGGCTGAGGTATAACAATCTCACATGTTGCCAATTCCTTCAGTTTCTCTCCCCTTTACTCAGAAATTAGAATCTCTTGAATTGTTTTGTCTATTATCACTCAAACACAAATTCCAGCAGGGCCTAAGTTTATCCCATTTTGGTTTTACCTTTCATCAGTGTGTTAAGGCAAAGAGGATGCTGTGGTATATTTTAGAGCAGCCATAGAGGCTCAGTAACATGAAAATTTATGATGATGTCTCTGCCTTTGAACTTTGCTGAGAAAGGTAAAAATCTTAGTGAGGTTGCGTGGTTATTTGGAAATTTGAGAGCTGTAGATTAGTGAAGTGAGACTGGAGACGGTTCGATGAAGCTTTTTTAAAATAAAAAATGTGTCTTGATTGTAACAACTATTTGTTTGTGTTCCCCTAGTGCCTTGGAGCCCTACTCATAGAGTTTAAGGCCAGAAAAGACCCAACAACTCATCTAGTCTGACTGCCTTTGCGTCACAGCCACCCTCACCCATTCACTAAACATAGAAATCAAAATTAGACCTAAGCATTACAGCACACAGGAGACTAGATGGGTATGTGTCACAGGCAGAGATTAGGAGGGAGCAAGGTGCACCAGTGCCCAAGACTCCTGTAATGGTAAGGAAATGATAAGCCAGTACAAAAAGGTGGTCCTTTCCCCAAAGACTGAAGTCTAAGTATATTGAAATATATAGAGATGATAAAACATCTAGAGCTACGTAAGGAAAATAGTCATGGGCTTGTCTACAGTGCCGCCCTAGAGCTTTAGTGAAGAAGCTACTATGCTGGTAGGAGAGTGTCTTCTGCTGGCATAGTAAATCTACCTCTGAGAGAGATGGTAGCTATAGCCTACCCCCAGGGTTAGGTCAGATGTCGAGTGTAGATTTTTCAGACCCCTGAGTGACATAGTTATACTGATGTAAGCTTGTAATGAAGACATGGCCATTGATTTTTGTCCTGATAATTAAAAATTATTTCCTTTTGGCTATCATAAATAAGTCTCAATTTTCTTGCTTGCACTTGATTACAGTAAGTTCCTGAGATTTGCATACTACTATTCCTAGCCATTTTTAGCTGGCTTTTCATCCTGTGCAATGATATTGCTGAGCTTTGACCATCTCACACAAGTTTCAGTGAGCAGTTTGTTGTAGCTGCAGAGCACCATATCCCAAAGCGTGGAACATGTTCTTTTTCTGTCTTCCTAGAGGGACCATAAAGCTGGGCATGTGAGCATGGAAAAATGTATAAATTAGGGTGTTACCTTACAGGAAACACTGGTCCTAAGTGCTCAGATGACTGCCCAAGAAAGATTCAGATACCACCCAGCTGATCAATAGAGTGCCCACAGCTGGCAGCATGTATTTATATTGGTGGTTCACAAGCATTGGTGCACATAATAAAATTTATTCCACACATGGGTGGAAAAAATTAGAGGGGACATTGGTTAGCGCTCTGACAGCGAGTGGTGGGGCGGATGCATGAGGGTGTGATCATTTCTTAGCAGGACTGGGAAACACTGCTCTGCCCTCAGTAGATTTTCATTCAGGGCCTTATAACTGTTAAACTCAACACCAGTCCTACTTTTGCTCTAAGAGCAGCATAAAGAAGGTTACATACAGCAGGAGTGGGAGACAGTGTGTGTCTAAATGAACTACAGGATAGTATGTTACATACAGAAAATCTTTCTTCTTTAAGAAAAAAAAAAGATGCTTGTTGAGAGGCTTTCTAGCTGTTGTAATGCACCCATCCCCTCTTGCTCTCTCCAATGGAATTTTCCTGTAACTTTATCTATTTTCTCTTGCAAATAAGAAAGGAATTATAATATAGAAAGAGTTAGAATTCTCCCAGGGCCTGAGCTAGGACCGCTGTTGGCGAAATTGTCATATGTGTTTTGGCTTCAATGGACCTATGACAATCTACATTTAATCCACAGTGGCAGAGGCTCTCCCTCTGAACTATACATTCAGTAGCAGATGCAAATTTACTGAGGAATTACCAAATAAATGCTTTTCCTTGAATTAAAAAAATTAATCATTGTTGCCATATAACTTAACAGAGTGGGTTCTCTTGCTTTCTGTGTTGTATTGTAATAGGCATGCACAGACCTTCTGTCTCACCACAAGCAGCTTACAGTGGGCCTGCCACCTGAGCCGCATGAAAAAACTATTACCGCGTAAGTGTTGGCTCTGTCTTACTCTGGATGTCTTGTAGTTCAGAGTTCCTACTGCTGATGCAGTGTTTCCAAACTATTAACTATCATTTTCAGAAAGAAGCATGGGTCTGTGAGCTGGAAGGTCTATGAAGCAAAGTTGTTTTGGTGCATTTTAAAAATTAAAATTTCTAACTCTGAACAGTTGACACATGTAGAAAATAACAGGCATCACAGGCACTCCTAACTGTCTGGTTCACTTTCTTTAGCCCTCTGCCACCTGAAGAGCTGTCAAAGCTTATTTATGAAGCTAGTGGGCAAGACATCAGTATAGCAGTCCTGACCCAGGTATAAAGCCCATGAATAGAGATTTTTTTTTTTTTTTTTTTAATGCTATACCTTCTTTTTGTTGTCTGGTACTGGCAAAAGTTACAATGAATGTCCCTGAATAGATACCTTTTGTTCATTTGCTCATCCCAGGAGATAGTGGTGTATTTGGCTATGTACGTCAGGTCACAGCCCAGCCTTTTTGCAGAAATGCTCAGACTCCGCATTGGACTAATAATTCAGGTGATGGCTACTGAGCTGGTCCGCAGTTTGAACTGTTCAGGTAAGACCAATTTTACTGTAATACTGTAGTAAACACCCCTCTCTCCTCTCCCCACCTCCAGTGATCAATGTTTCAGTTACATAGGACAAGACAAATAATTTGCTTATTTGTAACATAACCCTTTTCTTAAAATAACTGTTAAAATTCTTTCTTCAGTAAACGCTGTAAAGAAACATTCGTGGTGGGAGGGGGAACTGTAAAACTCCTAATAAAATGGTTCTATTTTTAAGTAGACTCCCAAGGTGGATGTAGGTGTGATTTTCGCTTTTATTTACCCAGAAAAGTTTAGCTAAACATAATCTGTTGGGTTTTTTTAATTAAATCCTTTGTCTCATACACAGCTGAAAACTTCAAAAATAATCTGCATTCCTAGCATCCTTTTGACACATAGAAATACCCATTCTCTTTAAAAAAAAATATGATAGGCATTTATACTATGTCTTTTGTTACCCAGCAATATGCACTATGGGGATAGATATACTGTAACTCCCTCATGTGGATGCTGCCGGC
Source organism: Pelodiscus sinensis (assembly GCF_049634645.1). Taxonomy (NCBI): domain Eukaryota; kingdom Metazoa; phylum Chordata; order Testudines; family Trionychidae; genus Pelodiscus; species Pelodiscus sinensis. The sequence continues at coordinate 209,224,392 of NC_134711.1, forward strand.
ATGAACTAAAGGTCCCTAGTTTGTGTTAATTTAGTCCTGTTCAGTGAGGGCTGCATTAACATGAACCAGGCATGTTTTAGTTCATGCCTTCAGTGTCCACATAGTGAAAGGGAGTTGCAGAGCAGTACATTAAGGTGTGTTGCCATTCATCCAGTGCCCCCTCCCTATCCCGTGTTTGAACTGCAGGGCTTATAGTCAAGCCTTTAAGCTGCCCTGAGTAAGAGTCACATTGAGGCCTGGTCTGCAACTAAAACATAGATTGATCAATCTAAATTGCTCAGAGCTGTGAAAAATGCAATGTCCTGTTCTAAGTAGTTAGGCCAATCTAACCCCACTGTGAAACCACTAGATCAACAGAAGAATTTTTCCATTGACCTGGCTACGTTATGTCACTCAGGACTCTGAATAGTCCACCCTTCTGAGCGACATAAATTGCACTACCATCAGTGCCTATGTGGATAGTGCTGTGTCAGCAGGAAAGCTCATGCCATTGCAGAGACAAGTTTTTTGATCTCAACAGGAAAACTCTCCCATTGACATTCTCCCTGTCGTCAACATATGACACACATGCCATAAGTGGCACGCAAGATGATTTTGAGTGGCACGCACCTGCCTCCTAGGTGATCTGTGGCTCAAGCGCAGCCATCTCTCCCACACACAGGGAGCCGGTGCTGCAGCTCAAGCCTCGCAGCATGGCCCAGGCGCCCAGGCAAGCAGAGCAGGAGACGTTACCCTGCACGGGGCTCCGCATCCCTGGGGCTGCCCCTGCCCTGCCTGGGTGTGTAGCTCCCAGGAGCTAAGGGGTTAACAACCCTTGCCACAGGCTCTGCCTCCTGCTCTGGGAGGGGGTGGGGCTGGGTCTGCTTCGCAGATCGGGGTGGCACTGCCAGTCACATGCTGCTGCCACCTCCGTGGGGCGCCAGGGCCTGGACTTAGCTGTGGCTGTTTCCCGCATGTGGGGAGACCTTTCCCCAGTGCCCTGCTGTGACTGTCTGGGGGCTGGAGCCAGCCCTGGGCTCTGCTTGCCCCAGCCCCGGAGCCACAGCCTGCAGGCAAAGGGCTGGGCTGGGCAGGAAGTGACTCTTCTCCCATTGCCCCCTCGTTGCCCCAGCCCTGCTCCCGGGGGGCTGCAAGTCCCAGCGCTGCTTCCCCGATGGTGACTGCGCTGGGGGCACAGAGATATGTGGGGGCAGGAGGGGGTTGAAGGTGGATGCGGTGCACACTTGAGGCTACTGAGAGAGATTAATGAAGCGGCTAAAATGTAAATAGGGCTATTATTGACTTTTAAAAGTATCAATGGCATGCAGATCCGTAAATAGAAGCGAATATGTTAAATCTTGGCATGCCACTTCTGAAAGGTTGCCGACCCTGGCATAGTCTTCACCAGACAGGCTGCAATGGCACAGCTGATACAGCTCCACAGTTGCAGCATGGTATGTAGAGACATAGCAGGCCTGCCCATAGGTGAGCAAAGGGGCCAGCTGCCCTGGGCCCAGAGACTCATGGCTGCCCCTGTCACTATAGCAGCAGTGGCAGTGGCTGAGCCTTGAGCAGCGCGTGCCTGGCAGTGCTGAAAGGCTGGCTAGGGGAGGCTAGCCTCCAACCCCACCCCCTTCTACCTTAGGCCTCATCCCTTCTGGGGGCCTCCATCTGCCTCCCTGCCCCCGAGTGATGTCTGTCAACTACCCTGAGACATAGCCTCAGATATTTTTGGAATATCTTTTTGAAGTGACTTCATATCAATTCCAAATTTAGAAGCAATTAACCTATCTCTACCTCCCCTCCTCACACAGACATACTCTGCAATCCTAATTATTCTTGGCTATGGAGAGTTAGTTTTGAAATGTCTGAATATTGATATATTTTATTTTTAATTTTATTTCCCCAACCTCCCAACTGAGATATGTAAGATCTATTGTGTGATGTTACTCATGTCCTTTTGCAAGTGGGAATTAAATAAATGAGCCACACATTGCATAGCTAATACAGCCTGGAAGTTCATGAGGTAGGAGACAGTGAAGCAGAAGGGAAATCCATGAACAATTGAAAGACTCAGCAAACAAGAAAATCTAAAGGTGTCACAGTTCTGTGTAGCTGCCACAGCCATTAGCAGAAGCAAAAAGAGTTAATTGGTACCAAATCATAGTCAAATCTTGGTGCCAATACTGGACATGGGGTCTGCACAGATTTCTATGTCCTAAATGGTCTCCATATCTGTGTCGCACTAAGTGAATCCTGTGTGGGGAAACTTCCTGTCACTAGCATCTAGAAGGCTTTTCAGTTTTTCCATCTCCTAAGCATGAAGTCAGAGACTTTGCCACACATTTCGGCAAATTGGAACACACTGCCAACACAAATATTAACCCTAGTGACCCAAAAACAACAACAAATAGACTAGTAGCACCTTAAAGACTAACAAAACATGTAGATGGTATCATGAGCTTACATGGGTGCAGTCCAGTTTTTCAGATGACAGGAGTATTAGAAGTCCAGATCCAAGAATAAATAAGGGAAGGGGGTCGGGAGAGAGGGAAAAAATAGAGAAAAAGGGAGGGGGAAAAGGAGAAAATAAAAAGCCAGAGACAGTGAGTAGATGGTTCAAATAGTTACAAGAGACTGATAAGAACAATTAGCATCTCCATTGTTTGGTTGGTTGGTAAGTCATGAAGATGTGGATGATAGTGTGGGAGCCAGCTGATGTCCTTTTCACAACATTGCATAAGACTTAAACTTGTAAATGAAGTTAAGTTCCAATCCTTCTCTCTGTATTTGGCTTGCGGAATTGGCCTAAAACAAAACAATGACTTTGGAGATGCATTAATGAGTGTCCAAGTAGATTAAAGTGTTCTTCCACAAGCCAAATACACAGAGAAGGATTGGAACTTAACTTCATTTACAAGTTTTTATGTTATGCAAATGGTATGTTTTGTTAGTCTTTAAGGTGCTACTAGTCTGTTTGTTGTTGTTTTAAATTTTTCCTGTTACAGACTAACTCGGCTACCCCTCTGAAACCTGGTGACCCAAGTAGTTAGCCAATATTTGGGAACATGTGGGTTGTTTCCATTAGGAGAAGAAACTGATGATGGAGTTACGATTTTTTTTTTTTTTTTTACAATCCTGTTTGTTTACAAAAAATATATAAAGTCCTGTTTCCCAGAACACAATAAGAATGAAAAAGCAGTTCTAGGCCTCTTTCCATCCTTCACTTTGCCCAAAAGCTTTCTCTCACACTTAAATTTTTCTTGGAATCATGCTACAAATGCTTCTCTGGCCATCTCTGGGGACTTCTTTACTGCTCTCTTTGTCTGCCTCTGTTGTATTTCTTCTGTTTCTGTCCCTTATATGGACAGCTCCATCAAACAATACCCAGCCCTCTGCAATACCCAGCCCCCAGTCATTCCTCAGGAAAACTCCTCCATCCACATTGTTCAGATTCCTTGCCAGCAGCCTTGCATTTGATCTGGTTTTTTTTTTTTGGGGGGGGGGGGGGAGGGGAGGTTGCTCCTATTATTTCAGTCATTTTAATTCTAACATCTATCTCAGTGAAGGGTAGCTGTTACACCCACTAGCTTCAATGAGGTTTTACCCAAACCCTAGTACAAATAATAATTGTTTCCTTGTATGAAAATTATCTCTTCAGGGTTTATCAATTACTTTTTGCCTTTTTTTTAAGCAGGCATTAACGACAGACCATGACTAGTTATTAACCCTAGAAAAAACTACAATATGAATGACTTAAAACAGTATTTTCTCACTAGGTGAAGAAGCCTCAGAAAGTTTAATGAATCTAAGCCCCTTTGATATGAAAAATCTCCTGCACCATATTTTGAGTGGGAAAGAGTTTGGCGTTGAAAGAAGCGGTAAGTTGACTATTTGGTTGCTTGAATGTATTATAACTTGTGCACATATTTAATAAGCAGGAGCTCTTGAGATGCAGAGTTTGTGTTACAAGCAGCAGTCTCCTCTTTAGAAATGTTTGCCACAGAGATACCAATGGGCTACGTCTAGACTGGCCTGATTTTCCGGAAATACTTTTAACGGAAAAGTTTTCCGTTTTAAAAGCATTTTCAGAAAAGAGCGTCTAGATTGGTACGGACGCTTTTCCGCAAAAGCACTTTTTGCGGAAAAGAGTCCGTGGCCAATCTAGACGCGCTTTTGCGCAAAAAAGCCCCGATCGCCATTTTCGCGATCGGCGCATTTTTGCGTAAAACAAATCTCAGCTGTCTACACTGGCCCTTTTGCGCAAAAGGGACTTTTGCCCGAACGGGAGCAGCCTAGTATTTCTGCAAAAAGCACTGATTTCTTACAGTAGGAAGTCAGTGCTTTTGCAGAAATTCAAGCGGCCAGAGTAGACAGCTGGCAAGTTTTTCTGGAAAAGCGGCTGATTTTCCAGAAAAACTGGCCAGTCTAGACACAGCCATGATGTATAAAACACAGGGATGTGCCTGTTATTTTTAGTACCCCCCAAGTATTATTTTGAACTATAGAATTTTTAATTCAGCGACGTTGTATGACCAGTTAATGGTTTCTGAGACATCTGTGGAAATATACGATAGGAGGGATAGGCTAAGAATTGTAGTAAGATTGCATCCAGCATTTTTATATATACAAAAAGTGGTCTGTTTATAAGCATGCCCCTCAACATGCTTACCAGCCAGGTGACATACCTTCTCATTGCAAAGATAGTTTATTGTGGCATCTTTTCACTTTTGAATACAGAGTAATTGTTAAAATGTAAACAATTCTAGGATTGGGCATTGATGTGTCTATTTAGCCCCTACCATGTTGTTGTGGGGAGGGTCAGCTCCATGATGTCTTAGTGGGAACTTTGGGAGATATTGTTAGAGTTATTCATGGAAGGCCAGATTCCCAGCTGGTGTAAAAGAATGACTATCTAGAAGTGTGAGCCAGAGTAATCCCTGCCTTATGCCCTTTTACAGGACACTATGTGTGATCTGCACTCTGTACAAGGCCCAGTTGTGCAGGATATTACAGATGAGGACGGGAATAGCCCGCTCCCCTCCACCTGTTTAGGGTTGCTGTCAGGGCTAGCCAGGATCACTCCGAGCACAAGGACTAGGATTGTATCTTTGTAAGGCCAGATACAATGTTGAGTGTTGGTTGAATTCACTTATGTTAGATGATGTTTAAGGCTCACGGTTAAATTTAGAACACAGATGTAGGTCTGAAACAAAGAGCTGGTGAAAATGCTTATGAATGGCAATATTTCTTGATGCTAGAGATGGCACATAGACTGTGTGCCCATTATTTGTTGGGGGCATGTAAGGGGCATGGAGACAGAGCACAGCTCTGTTTCCTTCTTACCTAAGCACCATTTTCAAGGTTTATCTTTTCACGGGTTTGAAAATCATGTCAAGTAACTGCACATCAATTTGTTTCAAAATATACACCAATACAGAGAACTTTGTGCACTAAAATTAGGTCATGGCAAGCTCTCATGATATGCAGACAGATTTTTAGAAAGAGAATGTCTAATCTGACCATGGTTGAAGGATATTGAGGTCAAAATAATCTGACGTGTCTAAACTTCAAAGGCATATCAATAGTTCCCAGGAATTTCTGAGTGGCATTAGAAATAGCTTCTAAATCTATAGGTAGGTTCTGAAAAATCAGGCCAAAATATTTGGAAGGATTGAGGATAGGGATGTTAATTTAGATTAATGGGCTAATTGAATAGTCAATGCAATTTGCATCAATTATTTGATTAGTTGATAAGGGCGCCTCTGCCTTTCAAGTGTAGCAAGAGCTACACTTCAAAGGCGAAAGCGCTGCAGGGAACACAGGGCCAGCAGAGAACTCAAGCAGTCCTCCGTTGGCTGCATGGTCCCCGTGGTGTTTCAAAGCAGCAGCGCTGTATGGAGCCTAGGGTCAGCTGCGGAGTACTCAGCTGCCCTGGGCTCCATGCAGCACTGCTGCTTTGAAGCACTACCTCCTCTTCCGCCCCCCCCGCTGCCTCTTTCTTATAGAGGCAGCAAGTGGGGGGGAGCAACTAGTCGTTCACATCCCTAGCTGAGCACTCAATGAATTAATTAACTGCAGATTCCCACTGCTTTTGAAAATTGGGCCAAAAATATTTAAATGTCTAAATATGGATTTAGGAATCTAACTTTAGACATTCTGATTGGAAATTTTAGAGAGATCATGGAAAGTGCATAGTCCTGACATAAAATTGTATGTAGGAATTAAAGGAAAAACACCTTATAAGTTGTATTCTTATTATTACTTAAACATAACTCCATTTAATTTATAAAATTGCATTATTTCTTTCTTCAGTGAGGCCTCTAGATTCCTCTAGCTCCAGCCCTGCAATTTCTATTCATGAAGTGGGACACACTGGAGCAACTAAAACAGAAAGAAGTGGCATTACTAGACTGAAGAGTGAAATGAAACAGGTGGGAGGATCTTCCTTTCTGCCCATTTTTAATCGACACAGGATTTATGAAAGTCACTTTTTAAACTCAAGAGAGAAACTGATTTGTGTTTTGGTATATCTAAGCGCTATTATATTCATGGTACATTTCACAATTTTCCTACCTGTTTTATTATTTGAAGTTGTTGTGGCTGTTTTAAAAAATAGGGAGGGGAGGGACAAGGAAATATTTTTTTTCTAAAACATTTTCCTTTTTGGTTTTAATTTAAAATTCTGAAATTTACACATTTCAAAACAGCTTCTGGTTTGAAGCATTAAAGGTACCTGACTTAGACCAAGTTTCCATCATTCTTAGGGTACGTCTAGACTACATGCCTCTGTTGCCAGAGGCATTTAGATTAGGCTACCAGACATAGGAAAATGAAGCGGCGATTTAAATAATCGCCGCTTCATTTAAATTTACATGGCTGCCACGCTGAGCCGACAAACAGCTGATCAGCTGTTTGTCGGCTCAGCGTGCGATAGTCTGGACGCGCGGGTGGTGACATCAAAGGTATTTGTCGACCACCTAGGTATACCTCATCCCAGGAGGCATACCTGGGGGGTTGACAAATACCTTTGATATCACCACCCGCGTGTCCAGACTATCAGCTGCTTGTCGGCTCAGCCCGGCAGCCATGTAAATTTAAATGAAGCGGCGATTATTTAAATCGCCGCTTCATTTTCCTGTCTGGTAGCCTAATCTACATGCCTCTGACGACAGAGGCATGTAGTCTAGACGTACCCATACTTAAAGATTCCATTTGCATCAAAGTAAAGATTTGTCTCAAACAATATTCATTTTACACCTCTGATTATACTTGTTTTACACCTCTGTTTTGTCTGTCATACAAATTATTAATGTGACCCATATGTCTCAGGTACAGAATTCTGTTTACTTTATCATACAGTAGATTGGAAGGCAAACAAAGAGGCATTTTCTTATCTCAGTAGGCAGAGGGATTCGTAAGCTACCTCTCCATTAATGCAGTAATATGAGTACGGTAAAAACAGGATACCAAGACAGCTGAAAGAGTTTATCTGTGCTGATTACTAGATGCAAACTTCTTTTCTGGAAACAGCACATTCAATTCTTATTTACTTTGGCATGCAAATGTAATTCTTAAACCGAAACAAGTTTGTCTGATGATTCGGCCTAAATAAATAAGTCCCGATTTAATTTCTCCTGATTAAAATATTTGTTTTTGACTGAATTACAGCAATATGGAAGAGAAAGCCAGCTCAGTTGCTGCATACAGCATCATCTGGCACTAGGATCTATAAGCAGGGATTTTTACTTCTCTGTCTCCTCCCCCTCTTGAGTCCTTCCATGCAGATGTAAAGATTCACTCAAAAGAAATCTGAGATCTGTTTTTTGCATGTTTCTGTGTAGGAGGGATAACTGTCATTATCCTGTAAGAGCTCCTAGCATTCTTTTTTGCTAATACATTTTCTCATGCAGCAAGTTAGCACAAGGACAGATACAACAAGACACACAAACCAGATTGTTTTGAAACTGTTTTTGGTTTTTTGGGTTTTTGTTTTTTTGCACATTTGTTTAACTGCATAACTAATTTTTAATTCCAGATGTCTAGGAGGTTACTTGCAGATGAAAAGGTGAAATAAATCTATATGTTCATTAAGAATGCATGTTTCCCTCACTCACTACTGAATTATGTACACTTGTCCTAGCATTAAGAGAACTGAGAGGTTTTTTTTGTATGCTCTAAATACAGAACCTTTTAACATTCAAGTAGTAAGTGATTTAATTAATACAATGAAGTTTTGTCTTTGCTACTGCTGCTAATTTGTTGAGAGAAGTATGTCCTATGTTCCAGTCCAGAGGTCTAGCAACTTATATCATCATACAAATATAGTGTGTGGATAACAGTCATATGACAAGTTGTGAATATCTGAGTTAATTTATTTTCAAGTAGAGAACACATTAGAATGTCCAGTCTTTTGGAATACCTGACTGGCCACTAGATGGCAACATTACCATATAGTTCTAAATAGAAAAACAACACAATGGCATAGACATTTAATATAAAGAAAAGATGTTTTCTGGGATTAATCACATTAGAAGGAAAGGTGCCTTTTCAGCATCAAAAAGGAGTTGAGTGGCTTCCTCTGTGCTGTGGAGCGTTGGGCTTTTTCCATTTATGGTGATTCCCAATAGGTCTTGTTGAGCCATTTGTAGTATTCAACCTTTAGTATTATGGGAAAAAACCCTGGCCCTTCAAGACATCAGTGTGACAATGAACATTTTGAGTGATTTGATTTAGACTGTTTCTATATTGGAGCTGATTTTCAAATGTGTCTCCACTTCCTATAATTGATGTCTTTGGATGCTCCTAATTCTTTGAAAATCAGTTCCATTACTTTTACAACTTGTCTGAGTCATTATTGTTTAACCAAATAGAAGGTTTTTAGGAATATCTTTAGGTGCTAGCCAGCATCTAACCACTTTTCTTGGAAAACTGCTTCACTAGTTTTGCTAAGCATTACCAAGTTGGCTGGCAAGTTGCATGTTTAGACAGCATGGGATAACTTTTCTTTCTAGCATTAATATAAGACAAGAGAAGCTGAAGAGGAAATGTAAGCTTGCAATACAAACCCTGCATCATGTGAAGGCAGCTGCATTTATTTGATCTCATTTGCGTTTTTATGTCTTTGTGCTGTCTAAGGTAGAGTCAGTGGAAAATTTGCGATAGTATAGTAAGAGATGAATGTAAAATTCAGAAGATCCTTAAACATAAAGGGTCTAAATGTGATTTCACTTGCACTAATGAAAATCAGGAGTAAATTCCCTGACATCAGTGAAATTGTACCATTGAGAGAGCCTATTCTGTCTGACCCAAAGAATGGTTCTCCCTTAAATGAATAAGTGAGTTTAATTTTTATTGTATATATGTTGTCTTTTTGTGGATGTGTCACTTCATCTTATTGTCTTGTCATGACTGACTGACTTTTTTTTTTATTATTTCTGTTTTGTAGTTCTTTTATGGGGGCCATTCCTTGTCTGGCAGCATGCATACTTCCAGGTTCACGGTAAAATACCATTCAGAGATTTGCAGTCTTTCATTTCCCCCTATGTGGGAAACCTAAACATTACTTGCAGCTTTTCTTATGTGAAATTCATTTTTTTAAGCCCTCAATTTTTTTTTTGTTCTATCCACCTTCAATGAGAGCCAGCTTTTATTTCCAGCCATTTATGAAATAAGTTTATTTTCCACATTCTTCTAAATTTTCAGAGATATGATGGATTTAACTACTTGTCTTCGAGCTGCATAGCTAAATCCTGTGCATCCCTGAACATTTAAAGGTAATGTGGAAATATAAATTTGACCCGGTTTATACTCAGTGGGGTTTTTCGTTACATAAATTTTGATCTCATAAGAGGAAAGAGACAATAGTAGTGATTAGAGCAAAGTGTGGGCCAGTTTCTACGTACTGTAATGTGTTGCCCTTCTATTCCCTTCCCTCCCCTCCTCCTCCAGTTGATAAAACTGAGGAGTATTTTTTTGTACTAGGGACTTGGATGAGATTCCCTTCAAATTCACTATTACTTCTAGATCTGAATAAGAGTTTGAAATTGGTTGTGCCTTTTGATCTGAAGGATAAAGCATATTAATTCACTGCATCTTAACTCTTAAATTTTCTCAGTCTGCAAAGACAAATAGGCACACAAGTAAAATGACAAATGTACAGTGTTAGGTATCTTAGGTGGTAGGATAACAAGTAACAAAGAGCCTAACCAATTGACCAGACTATGAAGGTGAGTGCATAGACTGAGGTGCTGCCATACCCCTTGACTTGAAGTGGTTTCCATCATGTTGTACAAGGCTTATAGTTTGGTTCAATGGCTCTCAGCACCACCACTATACAAATTGTTCTAGAACTACTTGCTGAATATAGTTAAAATCTTCAATATTAGTAGCTGAAAGGTTGAATTTCATAGGCTCCTAATTCATATCCTTAAGGATATAACTTTGCAACAGCTTTAGTTTGTTTTAATACTCAAAAAATAGGATGTTTCTTCATTTCCAAATAACTCTCAAAAGTGACCAATTTGCCTTATTAATTCACTGAACTTTGAACCAAGTGCTGTACACTCTGGGTGCAATACATCCCGCATCAGCAGGTTTGCACAAGACATAGGTACCCTTTAAAACCTGGGAATTTAAATGGTCCATTGGATTTGGCTGGCCACTGTGGACAGGGATAAGTATCACCCACTCTGAATATTGACAAAGATTACTGGTACGAATCCTGGTCCAGTACACAAAGATGAATTAACCCATGGCATTTACTAGTGTGAGTTTCTGCTCCAGCTGGCCCTCTCCGTCCAAGGCCTTTAATAGAGAGATCTTCAGCAACCTCTGCTCTTTCCTAGGCTCTCACTGTTAAGATGGGAGTGCTTGACCCCTTCCCAACATGCCTTGCTCTAATAAAATGCAGTTCCCAGATGCCCTGTCTGGTTCAGGTCCTCACATTCCCACCGTACTCTAGTGCAGAGCAGAAACCAGGCAGTGCTAGAACTGGAAGTAGCCTTTCACTGTCTAAAATGGACAGTAAACTCCATTTTCTCACACTCACCTACCCCTGGTGGTTTTTGGCCAATGGATCCATGTGTACAGAGACCAGGGGCGACTGGTTGTCAAGGACACAGGGAGCACCAGCCATGTGACCACTTCCCCTCCCCACATGTGATCCTCTCTGCACCACCAGGGGAGGGCTGAGCCAATGCCCCCTCCACCTCAGGCTCCGCCCCAGCCATCCCTCTTCCCACCTGCACCCTGCCTCTTCCCTTCCCCTGCCCTGCCCCTGTCCCTTCTTCCAGTCCCACTTTCCCCAAGAGACATGAACTGGGGACTGAAGGGTTGAGCTGGTTCTGGCAGCACTGTTTTTGGGCCCCTCACACTCACCAGCTGCGGTGGGAAGAAGCAGAGCAGCGTGACTCTGCTCCCCTAGCTGCCAGCCATATCACTCTGCTTCCCGCCAGTTGAGCAGAGGAGGTGGGAGTAACATCCAGGTGGGCTAACAAAAAGGGGATGGTACTTACAGTCAGGGGCAGCTCTGTGCATGAACTTTGGGGAACACTTCTGAACAGCAACGTGGTTTGTTACAACACATAGTGCATGGAAACAATAGCACCTCAATATTGCCTACCTACATGGCTTCACTATGTGATTTTCTGTTCACTAATACACATTGTTTTGTGGTGTTAGCATGTTTATCACTACAGTGGTGTGTGTGTGTGTGTGTGTGTGTGTGTTTCCTGCTGCGGTGCTCAGTGGAATAGTACACAGGTGTACTGGTGTGCAGGCCTGCCATGAGTACTAAAATAATCTGATTCCAAGATGTACAGAATTGGACACAAGTGTAAATAGTTCCTGTGTGTATCACAATAAATGGCACTGTTTCTAGGACCATTCTGCGCTTTAACCGCACAATACTAGGAAAGCAAGCTACAGAGAGGCTAAAAGAAGGAAAACAGTATGGGAAAATAATCCGATACAGAACAAAGATGGTGGTTTACTTGGCCCAAATGCCATACCATATGACTTGCTTTCATCTGCTGATAGTGTGTATGTGATTTATTGAATAGGCTCATGTATCAAAATATGGTCTCTTGTCTCATTCTTTGCAGTGCATTCCTTTAAATGGGTGGTCTTTGCCTCCCCAGGCTGTGGACTGGCTGCTGAAGAATGACAGAGTCATTCTGATGCAAGAAGGAATTAGGGCTCCTAATGCAGAATACATGTCATTTCCACTGGGTTGCATGATGATGCACCAACTTTACAGATAACAAAGAGCAATTATCTGTTTGCCCAGTTTGCTCCTGATCAAGCCTGAATGAGTACATAACAATTAAATCCAGAGCAACAGCATAATAACTGAGAATATAAGACATTACAAGGCAGCTTCTGACCCCTGAAGTATGTTGCAAAAGTGCCTTCTTGAAATTATGGACCCATCATTTCTCTTCAAACACAACTGCAGATCCTGTGATCTCTTTCACACCAAAAGCTGTGGTGCAAAGAATATACAGGGTTGGCAGAACTGGCAAATACCACAAAGCAAATTAATTCCTATTCAAGGAAATTATAGACTCAGCACTAGAGGGGGGCAGAGAAGCAATCAAGATGCTTAGTCCTGCCCTGAGGGCAGGGGACTGGGCTAGATGGCCTCTCGAGGTCCCTTCCAGTTTTATAATTCTGAGATTCTATAAGATATTTATCAAATGGGCAGAGTAACAACCATCCCTTGAACATGGATGGCAGGATCCCTCTCCATACACATCACTGCAGTGTGAGCAAACAAACCTATCAATCTGTTCTGTTTAGTTTAACCATTTACACGCCTGTGCCCTTTTCATAGTGTACCTTGAAACCATCACTGAGCAGCAAAAAAGTTACAATTCCTTTCTACTAATTTTAGCATTAAAGTTTAGCACTAGCCCAAAATCCTCAATATATATTTTGATCTTATAAGCTAAGGAGAGTCTAGCCTGAGTAGTATTTGGGTGGGAGAGCAAGGGGAAAATAGCAGGAGTTGCCAAGTCAGGAGAGAGGTATTTGTTTTAGAGTTTTAGTACTTTCACAACAGTGCCACTTAGAATTAGGATTCAGGCTGTGTGGTTGCTCTATCAAATACAGATACTCCTCCGCCCCCAATCACAATAGAAGACTTTTCTAAATTTTCTCTATTAATTGGGTCAAGCTCATTTTGTTTTGCTGACTGCTCATTGGTTCATTTCGGAATTGAGGCAAATAAGTAAAATGTGAAGAGATTTGTTATGAAAGAAAACCACTGACCTTATCCTGTCAACCTCTTCAATAGTAATCAGTCAGTATTCACTGAAACCACCTAGAATTGAAACGGAGGCAGAATGGTGTAACAGGCAAGGGTTGGTGCTTGCATGTTAATGTGTTATAGTTACTAAATGGTCTGTCTCTTGCAGAGGGGCAGTACTCCATCATCTCCCAGTAGGGCTTCATCCCCTACTGGGTCTACGGGAAACCACATCAGCTGGGGTGATCGCCAAGGGCAATGGCTCCGCAGAAGAAGGCTTGATGGTGCTATTAACAGAGTTCCTGTAGGGTTCTATCAAAAAGTATGGAAAATCCTTCAGAAGGTATGTTAATAGCAGAGGAGAGTGTAGAGCATCTTGGTGTTTCAGATGTAATATTACTATGGTCAGGAATAAACTATAATACTTTTGTGGAATATGTCAGACTAATACACAAGAGCTCCAGTCACATGTGCTCATGAATCAGTTTGTGTTTCCTCTGAAAACCAGCACTAAAACTGCAACCAAATGATTAAATTCTACAGTTTTACATCGTTCCCCATTTTAAATGCAAAATCTATTTCAAGGGCTCATAATCCACACACCCCCAATTCAAGAAGTGGTTAGAATTGGAAGGGTTAAATAAAGAGCTATGTTTCTTAAAATGCCTTTATTCTACTGCTGGGTTTCTCAAGGGCTATAATATTTTTAAACCAATTTTTAGTTTGATCAAAAGTAATTGAAAATAATCCCTGCAGTTGCTCCTGAGTTTAGCAGTATGGTGCAGGAGTTGAGCTAGAGAATGATTTAAGAAACAGGGAAACATGAATCCTTGTCAACTTCAGTGAGACTATTCACCTGCTTTTTGTGAATTGTTGCAGAAGGGCCAGCACATTGGCAGCATTGAGCCCTATTGAGTACTAAAGTGGACGTAGGTATATATGCCATGAGTCTAGTTAGCTCTCAGTTATGCAGTTCAAAGAAATACTCTAACACACAGGTATAACTGCTGTCTTTGCTGGAATAAGTCTTTTGTGAATTCATCAACTTGCTTTATTAAGGGGACACTGCCAACTTAAGTTGCCACTATTTGAAATATAACTTTTTACAAATAACTAAAACTGACCGACACCTGAGGAAAAAAAGTATTTAAGTTTTATGCATGTAAACACTTTTTATAATCAGTGTCTCAGTTTCCCATGAATAGTCAGTTTCCCTTGTTGCTTGAGTGACTTCTATACAGCAACATTTAAAAGATAGCAAAATAGAGTTGTAAAATGATGGTCAACCTTAATTTGTAATATTGTGGAAATTGCACATCTGAGAACATATTAGGTTTCCCCTGCAATTTTGAGTTGAATTAGCTTGCTGTGTACAGTCCACAATTTTGCATACATTTTTAGGTTTGCAACACTCTTTTTCAGCATTTTTACAGTAGAACCCCATTTATCTGCGCTCACATGGGTGGGAATCAGGTTGTCAGTCCAATGCTGTAATATAGTTGCAGCAAATATCTGATTATCAAACAAAAAATTAGCAGGCATAATTTAATTATTTGAATGATTAAATTATTCCAGATATTGTTTCTTAAACAAATAGGTCTTCTCTAGTTTTTCCAAATTGCACAATTAATAAAGGTTCATTATTACTTTTCTGTGATTTTTCCATTTCTTGTCCACAACTCAGCTGCAGTTATTTCACAATCATCCTGCAATTCAAGCAGGGCCTTTAAAATTACAGCAATTTGTAGGGTGACTTCAGTTAATTACTTGTCCTTCTTTTAACTTGTTCTTTGAATTGACTAGGCTTCAAGTAAACTGTGTCAATTTAAATGTAATAGTGCAAGTAAATATAAAAATCCAGTTTCAGGTTTATAAGATCCTTTTTAAAGGAATAGCCAGACAATGGGCCAAAATGTGGAACTTAAATGATTTTGTACCTGCAAGCTAAATGCTCCGCATGAATTAAATATGCAAAGAGTTTGTGCATTTACAGGTATTAAGCAAGCCTTTTATTACTTGAAGTTGAGTGCTGCTCTTAGTGCTGTGTTGGCAACAGCTGGTCATTGTTATGTTTCCATACATGAAAAGCTAATACCCCCTACTTTCATCTAGATTTTAATGTTTACTCATCTGCAAGCTATCCTGATCCCTTTGTATAGTATGTACCGTTTCTTTCCTGAACTACTGTATGTGAAAGTTTCTCTTTGTTTTGTTTTTTGGAGACTCAAATAGAATTTTATTTGTATTTTCTTTTGGCCCATTCTTCTGGCTGTTCCTTTAAAAAGAACCCCATAAACCTAAACACTGGATTTATATATTTACTTGCCCCTTACCAGGTGATGTTTACTGCTAACCGGTTAACTGGCGGTCCACCTGGGCTGAAGCAGCCCTTTGCCTGCGAGATCCTGCTTAACTGGTTAACTTTTTAACTGGGGATTTTACAGCGCTACCCTAAACTAGACAACGTTTCATCTCAGGGAACAAGAGAAGGAGGTCTTCACTTTCCTGGTCCATAACAATGCTTTTTTATTGGTGGGTGGGATTTTTTTCCTCCTTGAATTGTCCTTTCATATTACAAGCTCATATTTAAATTGATGTACTTCCACCTTTAGATATCTCCTGCTGTTACTGCTTTCCAAGGACAGGTTGTACCTCCCTTCACCGGACTCCCTGGTCCAGTAACATCTGTGGTCTGGCAAGGACCATGGATGCTCCTGGACCACAGAGCCCAGGAACAGGGCGTTCTTGCAGTAGGGCAGGCGCGCAGTAGTGGGCACCAGCACCCCAGTATGTCAGTGGGGGGGGGGGGGGAAACAGGCAGCACAGAGGGGAGTTCTGGCCCCAGCAGCAGGTGTGGCGCTTCAGCCTTAGCAGAGGCCAGGGAGCTCTGTTTCCAATTGTTTGTTTGGTTGGTTGGTTGGTTGGTTGGTTTGTTTGTTTGTTGGGGGGGGAGGTTTGGCCATATGATGATTGTTTTGGGAGAAATAACATTTTCATGAGTTCACTGTTTTTAAAAATGGTCCTACATCCAAACAGCTTTTCCAGGAAGAATTTAAATTAAAAGGAAATATAAGTTTCTAGATATACTTTTAAGTATTGTGCTTTTAATTAATGTTGAATTTGTTTGTAGTGCCATGGCCTGTCCATTGATGGCTATGTCCTTCCTTCCTCAACCACAAGAGAGGTACAGTAAATAATAATATTAATGAGGTCTTTTCAAGATTTTATCTCATGTTGCGTGACTCTAGAGCACACTGTCTAACAGGGTCATTGGAGCAAATGCTTTGTTTTAGAACATTTAATATCTAAACTCTCAATGGGAGTTTTACCATTCAAATCTTAACTAATAGTTCTGCTGAATTTATGGCCAGATCTACACTAGACCCAGCAGCTTGGTTTAAGGTGTGCAACTCCAGCTATGCAGAATACATAGCTGGAGTCAGCTTATCTGAAGCCAAGCTTGGCAGCTTTACTTATTCCTCGTAAAAACAGGAGTACTGCATGCCAAGGGGGATGCCCTCTGAGTTCCATTTAGCAAGTCTTAACTAGATTTGCTAAATCAAATTCTGAAAGATCAATCATAGCAGCGTCAATCTTCCATGGGGTGAAGACATGGCCTATGAGTGAAAGGGAAGCCGTAAACCCAGATTTTAATTTGAGAGCCATCATGTTCAAAGATGCAAGTCTTGAAAATACTAGGCTTTCTGCAGCAGCATAACATTATATTTAGAACATCTGAGGTTTAAATGTGTTAGTATAATTTCCATGATGTCCTATAATGCGAGCCTCATTCACTTACTCAGCATCAGTTTTAACTTGTATCCTTTTCCCTCTGTGCATTTAAGAGAAGGAAGTTATTTTGAATCACAGGCAATGAAGTGTCAGAGCTCTGCACCTGCAGTGAGTGGGTAATTAATCTTGACAGCACAGTCTGAATTTAGAAGCAGTATTTCTCACTTGACAAAGCTAAAACAGCCCTTGACTTCTGAATGCTATTTTCTAGGAAAATTGCAATAATGTAACATAATTTTTGTTGTCTAATAAGCAAGATTTCTCCTGATCAGTTGTTATATTTTAGAGAGGTTAAAGTTTAATCAGTTTTGTTTAACTATTACAACAGAGGATGGCAAATACAAAAGGGAATACAAGCCATGTTAGGAAAATGTCCCCGTTTGCTGAAATTAAAGACACATACCTGTTTAGAATTGTGTGACTGCAGAAAGAAAATATATTTCAGCACTACAGTTACAAAACCAAATATGAATCACAGAAATGTGGTTGACCCAAATTTTGCCTTTCTAAACCTTTGTTCTTTCTTTATATAATTTTTTGGTTGATTGGGTTTTTTTATACAAACAAGTTGCATCTCTGCTACTAGGGGCAATTTTGCATATGAAAGAGAATGTTATGAGTGACTTCATCTACAAATCCTTGCATCAGGAACAGTGATTTGATAGTATAGGTCTCTTCAGTCTAGCAGAACGTTTTATAAGAAGAATCAAGGGTTGGAAGTTAAGGCTAGGCAAATTTAAACCAGAACTCAGATGCAACATTTTTATCTGTGAGGTTAATCATGGAACTTTCTAAGAGTTGTGGTGGATTCTCCATCACTGGAAATTTTAAGATCAAGTTTGGTTACTTTTGGGAAAGATTTGCTGTAGATTAAGCACAGCAATTGAACTTGAAGCAGAAATGAATACGTGGAAATCCTATGGCCTGTGTAATGGAGTCAGACAGAGTGACAGTTTCCTACATCAAAATAGTGTCTTCTGCCTTAAAATCTATTAATCATGCTCAACAACTTTTAAATCCACAATTAGCAATAACCTAGCAACAAAATCTTTAAAACCTAGACCTTTAAAAGTCCCACCCACCAGATTTCTGTCACTATTTCTATCTCTTTCATTTTGGCAATTCTTACGCCACCTCAGAAGCCTGTGAGAAGAAGAGGGAGGTTTTGAAACAAACACTAAAGGTTAACATATTTGAGCTGTTTCAATCCAAGGAGGGAGCAAGTTCGAGAGTCTTCATGTCTTTGTGTGTTGTGACAATCCACCAATAGGGTTCAGTGATTCTAAGAACACTTGTCAGTGTTGATCATTTATGCTACACTTAAATGTTTTGAGTTTTCCCTTTCATTCACCACCTACTATCTCTTTCAGCTCCTTAACCACAAACTATCTTAACACAGCATGATGTATTGTATTGCTGCCCTGAGCCAGTATAACAGGTAACCAGGCCTGTAATCAGGAATTAAACTAAATAAGTATAACTTCCTGAGGTTATCCTTTCTTATGACATCTGCTCAGCTCTTCCCATGCGAAGTAGGTTGTTCTACCAGCAATGTAGATATCAGGCGTTGGGTAACACCCACATAACTTTGAATGACTATTTTAAAAAAAAATCTCTACAATACCTTTTGCTTTATAAGCCAAAGCTGTGATCCAAAAATATGCCTACACAAAATAAGGTGTGAGGTTAATATCATGATCAAATAATTTAATTTGAAAGATAATTAGCATCAGCATTCCCATATGTAAGCAATGTGCATTCACAGAAAGTAATAGTGTAACATACATCTCAGGAAGTTAGGCTTTTTTTTTATTGCTAGGCCCCTGAATCTGCAAACAGTGTTGCAAGTGCTTAGTTTTACACATGCAAGTAATCCCATTCATTTCCACAGTAATTACATGTGCAAAGTTAAGCCTATGTTTAAGTGTCTGGAGGATCAGGGGACTTATCCTCTTTTATTTTTTTGTTTGTTTCTCTTTCCATAAACCTATCCCCTAACTTTCCAGATGACCCCTTGTGAAATCAAGTTTGCTGTGCATGTGGAGTCAGTGCTAAACCATGTACCCCAACCTGAATACAGGCAGTTGCTGGTGGAAGCTATTCTTGTTCTCACACTGCTGTCAGACATAGAAATGACCAGCATTGGTGGCATAATCCATGTGGATCGAATAGTGCATGTGGCTAACGAGCTGTTTCTTCAGGAACAGGTGGGTAGAACAGATTTCCAGCCAGAGTGGAAGGTGAGGTTGGAAAGATATTACATTTGAAACTGTGTCCAACTCCATTTTCAGTATTTGTGACAAATTATTTTTCCCTCTTCAAAAAGCAAGACATAAAAGCATGTTTTGAGAATGTATTCAGAAGATTAAAACTCCCTGCAGTTAATAAAATAGTCTCTTGTAGTGCAGTTTTACAGTTGTAATGAGGGAATGTTCTGCCTCGTCTAAATTTCTGTTTAAAATCTCCTTTTAGTTCACTGGAATACTAAAATTGAAAGGGCTACTGTTTAAGTAGAGATGGAAAAAATAGCTAGTTGTTTTTACCAGACATGCAAAAAATAAGGCCCACAAAGGGGAAATTAAGAGAGCTGAACTATATAGGTAGAGAAAAAGGTTCTAATAACCTATGTTGTCCTATGATGTGTAGAACAGGACTTCATGAAGGGAGAACTCTTTTCCATATTCAGTGCATACAAAAGTAATCATGGTCTGGTATTTTTTTTAAGTTTAATCATTCTGATCGGAACATAGAGATCTGATTTTTCTCCTCCCCTTCTTTTTATTTTCTCCCACTCAGAAATCACTTGGAGCAAGTGACGACTTCTTGGAGCGAGACTTCGCCACAGGAATTTGCCACTTCTTCTATGACAGTGCTCCAAGTGGGGCATATGGAACTATGACATACTTAACGAAAGCTGTGGCCTCCTATTTACAAGATTTCCTGCCTAGCACAGGCTGCCTGATGCAATAAGCTATGCCTCTTAAGGAAGACAAACAAGGTAAAGATTCAGAAGCTTGTTTCCCCCTCTCCTCTCTTCCCAGTCCATGTCGCTTTCTCTTACTGAACATATATGTCTTTCACTTCTCAGGATTTAAGCACCACTCATCATGTGTGAGCACCAATCTGTAGGAGACAGCTGAAAAACAAAGATGGACTTTGGCCTAATTCCAGAACTATGAGAAATGTGTACGAGTGAGGCCTATTCTGCCCTATGTGAAATGTGCAATTTAAAGTAAATTAAGTAGGAATTATGCATTTATGCCAAGAGGAAAATAATTAATGCAGAGATTAAAAAAAAATACATATAGGGAGATGCATCTGACATGCATTTCCCAACTAAGGAGTGTATTCTTCTGTATATTTATATTAACTCTCTCTTAAGCATGGCTTCCTAAGTTGATGATGTGAATAGTTAAAGCACACTTTAGTATGATTATTCTCTAATTTATTCAGTTTAAATGGGATACCCAGGCATTAATTTTTGTACACAGTGGTATAATTGAAATCAGAATCTCAGAGTGATGCAGGAGTAATGCCAGTGAAGTCAAGCATGAGATCAGAATTAGACTGTCATAAATTGGTAACCTCTCTCTGATGACGTGGCATTTGCCTTGGGGAAGGCTACATTGTTTTGACCAATGATATTTTGGAGATGCTTGCTGATCTCTGTCTTCCCCTTTCCAAGACAGTTTTATGCTTAGAGTCCTTTTGGATAGATGAATGAATAAACTGTGCGTAGATCTGAAAAGTACATTTTCTTATCATGTAATTGTAAATGGCTAGAAGATGAGATACATAAGTGTTGCCCTTCCAGAATACCATGTGCACTTACTAGAAGAAGAGTCAATGTTCGTTTCATGCCCTTTGAAGGAGCATCTGTCTAATCATCAAATGTAATTTAGTGCCACTAGTGTTTTCCGTAGTAAAAAAAAAAAGCTCTCTCTGTAAACAGCACCAGGGTAATACTTAGTACCCTTTAAATGTGTAGGCAATCATTGTATGTTTTTTATAGGATAGTGCTCCATCCTGTGATTCAATCCAGGTGAACTCAAAGTGGATGAAGATGTTAGTTTCAGCTTGTGGACTTCAACTGAGGGGTGAGGCCTGCCCCTGTGGAATGGGCTAAATGAATAGCCACTGGTTCTGAACTAGAACCATGTTAGAGAGATGCAATATAGAAGAGAATTTTAGTTTCAGTGAAAGCAGATGGCTCTGTCAACAGTACAATTGTTTGTTGGTGTAATTACTGGCAATGCATAAGAGGGTTGGAGTAGATTTCAAGTGGCTGATGATTAGTAAAAGGATGAATAGGAACTATACCATCTAGTTACATTTTTACTTATTATAAGTGACCTTTAGTCACTTTTCTTAAACACCAATGCCCTGTTGAAGAAAAATTAGCCTAGAGCCCTTTGAACATTTGAACAGCATTTACTTGAGTCTTTCTACAGGAAAAAAGTTTTCCATCTCATACATTTTAAAATGTGTTGACAGAAAGAAAAACAAAATCATCTGCCCAACACACATGATCTCAGCTGAGCTAGGTGGCAGGAGACTGATTCAACCGCCATACCTAGGTATACTGTAAGACACTATAGATCGCTGTTGCTACAGCATTGTGCATCCAAAAAGTATTTTTTACAAGCTAGTCAGATGAGTACTCTAGGTAAGAGTTGTCCCTTTACTGTGTCTTAGGCTTAGGAATTTCCCAGAGAGCAGGAGGATACACAACCTTTCTGAATGGAATGTACATGCGGGTGAGGAGAGCAGGAGAAAGGTGCGTGTGTTCACATTACTTAGGCAAAAAATTGTTAATGGTGTAAGGAGCAAGGGTAGCTCAAATGCATTTGGAAGGTATTATCTTATATATGCCTGTTTGTACTTTTGTAGCTCTTCGTTTTTATACATGTGCTGAGACATTCATTAGCTCATTTTCTAAGTAAATGAAAATAAAATTGTCTCCAGTTTACACAAGGCAAACCTTATATTGAAAAGTAGTTTATGCGGTGTATGAATGTTCATGTGTTCACAGGAGTTATATAAGCTCTTAATAATTAAGTTCCCCTATAAAGCTTTGGTAATGTCAGTCATTTTTCCTGTTTCATGCTGAGCCCTTTGACTGATTTGAGATGCAAGAAGCTTCTCTCTCAAATCTGTTTTAATGTGCTTTTTTTAAAAGTCAGCCTCAGACATGAACAGTTTAAAATGTGTAGAACAAAAGAGAAGACTGCTAAAATCTAACATTTGTATGCCACTGAATAGAGGTTTAAAATAGATTAGGAATTACAGCAAAGTACTGCCCCATTTACTAATTAAATATTTTTAAAAGTGAAAACTTAAATTCATTCATAATATGAACTAACTTGGCATATATGGCTTAGAAATAGTGTTTTTAGTCTTTCTGAAAGTGATACTACCTAGTACGTGAAGTGCAGTTTTATAGGAAAAATGTTTTATGTAGTTTAGAAGGCTGGGATAGTTCAGTACAGAAGGGTGAGAGACAGTATAATGAACTTTAAACTGCAGTGTGAATGTACCGATCATACTTTTAGGTTGGCTCACTCATCTGTTGCCTTTTGCCTTGCACTTCTATTGAAAGGAATATATTAAAATTTGATCCATTCGTTGCTAGAATCATTGTTCCTGAAACAGGGGAAACTTAATTGAGTCATGAATGTGTCTTGTAGCAACCTCTCTGGAGAGAATTCAGATGTGTTTATGAAACAACATGATTGATTAGTGTGTTCCCAGCTAGACAAATCTTTTTCAATTTATTAAAGGTAAGCTCATTACCAAAGACTTGATTTGGTTGCTGGACATCCCAGAGGAGTGAAAAAGGAATAGCATGTCTAGCTTTGAACTCTGGGAACTGATTTATGGAAAATAAGTTAGAGAAGTGTAAACAGAGACCTCATCATGTGTCTGGGAAATGGGGACATTAATGGAATGCAAATAGAATCAAGTAAGATCCACTACTTTAGTTTGAGAGGCAGTGCTGTTGCAAGCCCAGACTGCAGCTGTCAGGAAGGAAACACATACCATACTTCCTTGAAATATGAGATGTCTGAAAACAGAAAATTGGCCTGAGAATGTGCAGTGACCAAAATAATAAAATGGTACTAGCGTCTGCTGGAGAGCAGTACTAAATTCAGCTTTTGCATGAAGTAGCAGTAGGGTTCAGTCTCCTTTCATTGTGTCAATATTCTTTCCTCCCCTCTCCCAACTGTATCAAATACTTGATCTGTTGAACATTGTTGTTAGAATTTTGTTAAGCTTTTACAGTTTAATCATTGCTTCTGATGTGTTGCCTATACTTAGCGCTGCTCGCTTTCACTGTGTGAAACCAGTCTTCAGACACCCTTACAAAATAATGTGGAAAACTTACTAACCCAGTACAAAAATCAATTATTATCAGTTATGGGTTATTTGCTCGTCAAAATAAATTTAAAAACCTTGTTCAAGGGAAGTAGAATTTGGCAGAGCTGTTCATGACATCCCTGAAGGTAAATATTATTCACGCTTTACAGATGGGAAACTGAAATAGAACAACATGTCAGTGCCAAGCTCTCCTATCATTTAGTAAGGATAAGTGGATGAGCATGATCATAGCGTTTACTTCTGATATTAGTTACTTCTGGCACGGATTGTTTGCCACTAGGACTGTTTTGCTTCTTTACAGCATAAATGGAGAAAATAAAATCAAGGACTGAATATAAACTATCACTTCATTAATACCCCACTTGCCCTCTGCAGGGCCAAGCCTAATGTAGGACCTTATCCACTGCCTATTGAAGACAGTGGAAAGACTTTCATGGACTTCACTGGGCACTGAAATAGCTGCTACTAGCTTAGTTTGCTTGTAAAATCTGGCTGTTCGTGTCCATAGAGATTTCTAAAGAGTATTCAAAAGAGGCAATATGTAAGCCTGTTATGGAAACATTGCAGTTTAAGTACAGCAGAAATCCTCACTGGATGTTGCCATCCACATATTTACAGAGATGAGTTTGCTACCAGCATCCTACAAAATTGTGGTTAGATGTAGTGTACCCATCTGCCATTAAATAACAATGTGTTTTAAATACATTGATTTTCCTTAGTACTCTTAGCAAGTGTAATAAGTGCTCTGAGAGCTTATAGTAATGGATCTCTTAATATGCAGATAATGCACAATATAGATGGGATATTTGTTTTCTGAAGATGTTATTCAGAATGCCGCAGTCCTCCTTGCAACAGAGGTGTCCATAAACTTACTTTTCAAAAATCTCTGCTCTTGAGAGAGGATTTTAAAGTATTTTAAAAGTAGATTTAAATACTTCTTTCCTACAAGTGCATTTTTGTCCCTAGAACTGGAGGAAACTGTGGCCAGTATGTGACCAATACCATTAATATAGCAGATTCTGAGGGTAAAAAAATGCATGCTATCCAGCTGTTGTGGCTCATAGCTTCGTGTGTGTGTGTCTGTGTTATGATCATAAGTAATTTAAAAAAATAGAATGTAATGCATCTGTTTGCACCACCTGTATTCATATAAGCTGGAGTATTTTTTGAAATATTTTAAGTGTAAAGTTGGACAGTAATGCAACATGATTTTTAATCTGATGTAAACAGATTTTTAAAATGTTGACTCAACAGAGGCCATTAATACGTATTTGGATTAAAGAAGCTTTAAATATGGTTATTTTCTTCTGCTTATCAGTAAACTCTGAGTATCTGTGTTATACTTAAGTAAAATTAACTCTGACTAAACATGTCTTTCAAAGTATTTATTTAAAAAAAATCCCTGGGCTGGAACTTTCTAATGTGCTTTGGTTTTTTGTTTGTTTTTTTACCCTGTCTGGTATGGTGTATAACACTAGACTTCAGTAGGGGTTCTTTTTCTGTTACAAAGGCCTCAAAAGTGATTTTAAAATTTCACTCAGATCATCATCATCCTTGCACAACATGAAAAAATATGGATCCAGATCTACCCACTATCAGATGGAGAGGGAGAGGAGGCATGGGGCTTCCTTTCATCTAAACTGTAGGGATGGTGGAAAGAGATTCCAGAGAAGAGCGTCTCTCCCCCAGAAACTGGCAGCAGTAGGGTGGTAAAGGGGAGCCTCTTCCCACCATTGGAGATCAGCATGAAGGGAAAGGACTTGGAGCATTTCTTTCCTCTCATCAGCAACACCTTTGCTCATCCAGGTAAGGGGCTCAGCGCTCTGCTGCCCCTGAACGAGCATGAGGTGATGAGCTCTCCATTCGCTTCCTACCTCAAAACCCTCCTGCTGAATGGCAGAAAGCTCCCCTGCATGGACAGCAAGCTCCATGGCTCTCTGGCAAACTGCTAGGAACCTCAAGGGGATGAGAGGCAGCATGCAACACCTCCAGCTAGCTTACAGAGGACACTTTTCCAGAGGTACCACTGTAGCTGCTTCTTTTCTGTACAAGCCAAGTACCTCCCATAGCTTGGTGTGAAGTGCTTTGCCCCCTAGCCATTGCTTGGGAAGATGCTCTTCTTTCTTTTGCGCATAAGTTATTTTTAAGCCAACCTCAAACTCCACCGCCAGAGTTATAATCGCCGTAGTGGCACTGTTTAGGGCTAGTGCTGATCAGAAAAACTGGAAATCGTGACAAGTTTTGTGAAATCATGGCAATAACACCCACAGGGCATTTGGGAGAAAATACAAAAAAAACAACAACAAAAAAAACCCAGCAATGTTACAACATCCTGTTTTGATATTTTGGGAATAAAACATATTTTTCAGCTCTACAGAGGAGGCATGTATAGCTTCACTGACATAGCCCACTCTCTTAAAATCTTCTGCATGATGCATCCGGTGTCACGGCATAGTATAAAAACCCGAGGAACACAGAATTCCAGTTTTGGAAAGCAAAGTTAGCAACAGCTGCACACAATGCAGCGCCCTACACATTGGGATTTTTTAGAAATCTGAATTTTATAATACATCACACAATAAAGTGTTCCCTGTAACAGGGTACTGCATGTCTGCACTCAAAGCAGATAATCACATGAATTAGAAAATTCAGCTCCCAAGACTGATGCTCATATTTGTTCTTAACAGCCCAAAACAATGCAGCTGAAAGGTATAGCTTGTCAGCAAAGAACAGTAGGTGCTTTGAATTTCTGGATCAATAATTTATTTCCAAATTCTTCTCAAGCAACTGGAAGCTTGGGCCTAGGTCTGAGGTGTGCACATTTCTAGGGGTGTGTGTTTTTAGTCAGTACAAAACTAAATTTACATAAAATAGTTAATACAATTTAAATGAACATTCTCTACATACATGTCCCTAAATCCTGATGTGCCCTGAGGCACAATTAGTATCCTAAGGAAATAACATACAGTGGAGATGTACAGTATAGTGTTAAGAGCATTCATGAGTGTAGGTTTTCCTTCCTATCTGCACATATAGGGCTTGAACCAAAGCCTGTGAATGTTAGGAGGCCCATTACTATTTCACACACAGGTGAATATATTATATCTACTATTTTCCCATCAACTGCCAATTTTATCCCTCCAGCCTCTGTCCCCAGTTAATCAGGTAGGCTTTGTTCTTTATTTAGCTGTTGCTATTGGTTACCATGGTGACTCATGCAGTGCTTAATTTGTGCCAGAGCTGCTTGCTGTACCAGGGTCCCTTACCTGCATGGTGTCAGGTCATACATCCAGCTATTGTTGCTCCACTTTTGGCTTGAGGACTCCACTAGTGCATTGGTAAATTGTTGCCTTAATACATCACTCACTCACCCCCGCACCCGCTGCAGTATTGTTCTTCTGGGGTTTCTGCCTCCTCACAGGTTCTCATTACAGCTCCGATATGGGCTGCTTCCCATGCTTTATTCAGAGCTGAATGCCAGGTCTGCTTTTTTTCACACCTTATAAAGCAGAGCATGCCATACATTTAGTCAGCAGGCATCTGAGCTTGGTCACAGGTTCATTTAGTCACATGATCTTCCCTGCACATGTGCGCGCACACAGTACATTTTAGGGCCCATTGTTTCAGAATGTCTTTGTTGATCTGAACCAGGACTGCACATCCCATTTCAGCAGGCAGCCTGCCTGTGCTCTCTATGCTTGGATGGCGGAATCCATGAAGGGATTCTTTGCAGACTCAGGACCAGAGCCATACATTTTAGGGGGTATTTTCTCTGAAAAAATTCTATTATTCTAGTAGTGCATGAAGAATAATTCACATATCAGTCAGTACCAAGACCAAAGCATGGGAAAGCAATCTAATTAGGAGTGTCTGCCTCTCAAACAAGTCTCAGGTAATAAGACATGACAAATCGTTGGTAATCATTGTGGTTTGGCACAAAAACAGGTGCCTTTTCTTCTATTCAGTATCTTTTGTGTACATGCTTTAAGTAGAAAACACCTAATGTAAGTATAGTATGAAAGTACAGTAAACTTCCGATAATCCGGCACCTTTAGGACCCAGGGGGTGCCGAATTATCAGATATGCCGGACTATCAGAAAGGGGGCTATGAGGGTCTGGGGTGGGGTAGGGGAAATGGGGGGGTGATGCTGCGGGACCAACCCGGCAGCACCCCAGCTGCTCTGCCCCAGCTGTCCCCAAGTTAGCTGCTGCTGAAACTGACCAGTGGCTGACTCGGGGAAGCCCAGGGCAGAGCAGCTCCAATTGTCTGGCTGCCTGGAGCACTTCCGGGTTTCAGGTGGTGCCGGACTATTAGGAGTGCCGGACCACTGGATGCTGGACAACTGGAGTTTTACTGTATTTGGTATTTTTTGGTGATTTCTAGTGCTACTAATTTAGGCTACATCTAAATGTAGGAGTACAGGGTCTTTCGAAAAGGTGCCCCATTGTCGAAAAAAACCCGCATCTAAACTGTGGTTTCAGTTTCAAAATGGTGCTTGTTCAAAACAACCCCATGATGTGATTATGCAAATGAAGCATGGGATATTTAAATCCCCACTTCATTTGCACTTTCAAAGTGCTTCATTTACATCCCTCTGCTGACAGACGGGTGTAGTTTAGACGTAGCCTATATGTCCCCAAGTACCAAATTATGCCTCCTTCTGAATGGAATCTGCAGAGTATCATTTTTTTTACAGTACCTGTAAGTCATCTGCAGTACAACACCAGGGCTTCCTATCCTGGAGTTCATGTTAATGTTAAGATGGCTTTTTGTGTATTTCCTAACTTTCCAACTTAGAATGGGATATACTGAAGAAAAGAAAAATAACGTATTATCAAAAGTACATTCATTCCATAGAAAGCAAAGTCTTCTAAAGATATACTGCAATAGTCAAAGTAATTTTGTTCTTTGTCAGTACAGGCTGAATAAGAAAACAAGGGAAAATAAAAGCCATACACATTTCTATTTGATATTGTCATTTCCCCCCAAATCTTAAAGCCATTTTTTCAATAAAAATGCACTTTCTTTTATTTCTTAGAAGTGAGTTTGCATTTTTGAGACAGGAAGTAGTCAATTTTAGCAGTTTCAAAAAAAGAGAACTCAATTCAATTTATGTACTCTTATTTCTTTGCATATTAAGCATCCAAGTGTGTAATCACTATGGGCCTGTTTCAAAGTTTGTAGCAGTCAATGAAAAACAGGACAGCTAAATCCTGTACTTCTGTCTCAAGCAAAATTCCCTTTACAAATAATAAATAATGGGAGTTTAGCTTGGAAAAAAAGAGAATGTTTTAGGTTAAAGACAGATTTTAAAGTAAGACTTCACTAGCTCACCTCTAGGCCTTTATTATGCTACTTATCGCCTTTTTATGACATTAGTTGATCCTCCCTTTTTGCAAGCATTTTCTGCCTGCACACTTTTTAGTTGTCTCCACACACAAATTCTGCTGCTTCTGTTTAACCCTAATATCACTTCTAGAGTGACGATGGCCACCTATTCTTCTTTCTTTTATTCTCCTTCAGAGGAGTGTCATTTGTTGCAGTTTAATAATAGCATAAAATATTCTATACTATTCCATGCATACATTTAAATATTTCCTCCTAGTGACGCACACTCACTAAGTTTCTTAATATCACACACATTGCTTTCTTGAAATCTAAACCCTTTGTAAGACTATGCTCCATGAACCCATTTCATAGGCCATTCAAGTACAAGAATTGTTGTCTTTGTGTTAAAGCATTTTATGCCTTAGTGTCACCAAACTTTCCTATTACCATCATTTTCATAGTCAATTCCTCCTTAAGGAAATCCACATTCTACTTTGTGATTCACGCAATACCAAATTCAGTGCAGGAGGACAAAAGATCACATTTTAATTGCTTTGAAAAAGATTTTTGTTTTGTTATTGACCATATATTTATGCCCATTCAAGACATGTACTTTGAGTTCAAACATACTGGTTCTCCACACTGATCATAATGAGCTCTCTTCAGGGGGGTGAACCATAAGGGCATGCTTTTCAAAGGCATGCTCATTAACTACCCATGCGCATAGCGTAAACAGGAACAGGAGCATATACCTTTTGTCTCTAAATAGGCTGTGTGTGTAAACAATAGTAACAGAGGTAGTAGTAGTAGTGAGCTGAAATTATTAATTTATCAGCATCATGCAAATATACTAGTTTAAATGTAGAATCAGTTTCTGTAAATAAGTGATTCTCCTCACATTTTTCAACTTTAGGATAGCAGGTCTGAAGGATCCCTCTACTTTCCCCTATAATATCCCTCACTGGAAGCGCCTTCTTGTCAATGAAAGAGGACCAAAAAGGACTTATTTCAGAGTAAATCAATTCTCATCTTTGAGGACTGCTGTTGAGCCACAAAGAGAAGTTCATTTTACTTCCCACAAAAGTGAAAGGTGCTATATTGGCACTGATAATTGTTCCCAATGGCCAGGTGATAAAGAAACAAGAAATGGAATCAAAGGCGTTGCTAATACGGCAGTGCTCTGCTCTCCCACCAGGTAAATAAAGACAGCCACTATCAGAAGGCAGTTCGTTTTTAACTTCTTCTCTTCTCTTCATTATTGTTCTTCAGTTTAGCAGCTGTCCATAGTTTATAGATGGCTGAGCATCGACATCCCAAATAAGCACCAGACTTCTGGTTCTTCACCTCATACGGCTGCCATACAGCTTTATGAGAACAAGCAGTCCATTCTTTCTTACACCAGCATTATGTTTCTCAGTGCAGCATAACATCACTGGCAGCTGGGCAAGTTCTTGATAGGAAACTCCAAATTAAATTCTGTTTCTTTACTGGCTCTACTTGTTTTTGAATTTATTAACCACATGAAAGGCCTCTAAAAATTCATTGAAGTCAATGCTGCCATCTTTGTTGACATCAATGCTGCGAGCTAAGTTGTCAATAGATTCATCATCTATGTCGATCTTGAGATGAGAATTAAAGAGTTTCCACGTCTGGCGAAACTCCTCAATGGAGATCAGACCTAAAGGAAGAGATAGAAGAGAGAAGAAATGCACTATTCTATTCAACCTATCTCCCCTCAAAAGGGCTATTTGCCACCTACCTCCCCGCTCGATACACAATCATTTCTACATCAGAAGTAACAATGGGAAGGAGGGAAATATGACAAATAAATGACCAAAAATGGTGAAGGCATACAGGAAATTCTTCCATAGCTGTATGCCAGCCAGGAGCACCCTGAGGCGGGCTGCGGCAGCTGGCGCCCCAGGCGGAACGCGTGATCAGCGCCCCACCTGCACGGCCGTCAATGGACTGACATCATCATCAGGCACCCTGGGTGCCCCGTGATGTCTTCATCAGGCGCCCCGGGCACCCTGTTGAAGGTGGCGCCCTAGGCGACGGCTGAGTCTGCCTATAGTCACAGGCTGCCCCTGACCCCAGCCCTTATACAGGACTGAACCAAAAGACTTTAGTTAGCTCTCAATTAACCAGAAGTCACTCATTTCTGGTTTTTGCATCAAGAAGGAAAGCTGGGAGGATAAGAGTCAGATAAAAACAGTTTTAAAATTAGAACAACAAATATACGCTTCCTAGACCTGCAGTAGTAAGCAGAAATTTTCCTAATATACCTGAATGATCTTTGTCAATGATGTTAAAGATTATCTCCAGATCAGCTCTGTATCGGTAGAGGGTTTCCACCAAAGCTGGTTGTACCTATGAAGATAATGAAATTAAATGCCGTGGGTAGATCATACCTCAATCTGATTTAGATTAACAGGACAAACACTGTACAAATCTAAACAACAAAACAAATATACAAAGCATACATTTTCAAATATTAAAAAGACTCCTTTAGCATAGCTTCAAAGAGGTGATTTTCTGCCTGACTGTTTATTGGTAAGTCTTTCAGTTGCCAGACACATTGCCACTAGATGGCTAAGAGAATTGTTGCTGGAATAAGTAACTGTTAATGAAAGCACAGGTAACCTGCTGGGGTACTGCATGTAGTGCACTCAAAGACACAAAACTTTAAGGTGAATATGGAAAGTGACCTTGCTGTTCTTTGGGAAAAAAAAAAAAAAGGAAACTGCAACTGCAGGCTGGGCTTTCGAAAGGACTCAGCACCCAGAGCTTCTATTTAGGTAAGTTCACACTGTAAGTGAAACATGACTGAAGCACAAGGAAGCATGCCCATGGTAGTTTTAATCTAGCAATCACAGCTAACTACATAAATGGAGGCTCTGGCTCCAGCCCAGCCGAACAACCTGAGTATATATCCAGGGTCCCCATCAGACTTGCACTCAGGTGGCTAGTCCAAGTACAAGCCCATACCACCATGTGTTCACTTGCTACGATTATTCATGCAAACTAGATTAAAGGTTTACTACCCATACAACAATCAGACCTTTGCTTACGGTGTAGATATATCCTTCAGTCACTTTAGAAAATGGACAAATGTTAAAAAAATTCACTTCCTATTTAGAACTTTTTGAAAATATGACCCTTTTATTTAGCTTCCAATATGGAAAAAGCATTTTGAAAATCTGGCCCCAATTCTGAGGGCTGAACATTTTTTAAAAACTGGTCCTAAGCATCCAAGAACACGTTCCTCTAAGATTCAGTTATGATTCTTCTCCCTCACCTCTTTTATAGGTGGCTCTATTTCCAAGTCATTAAAACTGGAAAGATACTCAACACTTCCATCGGGGGCAAGCTGCACCAACCGAGAACGCAGAGTCCTCCATGGGAGAGCCAGATGTAAAACAGATTCCATTGCTGAGGCCCATTCAGTGGCAGAAATCCTTCCTGTCAAAATGGATCGTTTCACTGTTAGAAATGATGCATGAATGCACTCTCCCTAACTGCTAGTAATTTTAGTGGATGTTTTTCTAGAGATGCAGAATAGTCTAATGCAAATATGCTGACAGAAAAATCAGACAATATTTAATAAAGTGTTTCAGTACATTTGAAATAACTACATACTGAGCACTTACTTTATTCAAAAGGAGTATCACAGAGCTGAGGTCCTGCAAATATGTACTATAGCTGAATTACCATGAACAGCTGACAAAACAACACAAGACACAGAAAACGTGACTTGACTGTTTAGCTCGGTAATGGTGTTTATGACCTCAACATTTAGGTTCTCCACTTTAAAGGGCATTGGGGTGAAATAGTGTCATAAGGAAAAGATTTTTGAAGCCCAAAGATTTTAATCTCTACTCCTGTGCAAATGGTCCATATATCAACCAACCACAAATTTACCTTCACTTGATATCTCTGGGGATGTCTACACTACAGAGTTATTTTGAAATAACTCCCCTTATTTCAAAATAATAAGATGAGTATCCACACAGCCAGACCGTTATTTTGAAATTATTTTGAAATAACGGGCTTGATATTTCAAAATAATAACCCCTCATTCTATGAGGAATAACATCTATTTCGGAATTGCTATTTTGAAATAGGGTTAGTGTGGACGCTCGGCTGCTGTTATTTCAAAATAACTACTCCCTAGTCATTCAAAGTAATTACTCCCCAGTGCTTCCTGGGGCTCTTAAGTCAAGATAGCGTGTCCACATTAAGGAAGCCTGCCTCAGACTAATTTTGAAGCTTCCCTGTAATGTGAACGTGCTATTTCAAAACAGTTATTTCAGGAGTTATTTTGAAATAACCTGGTAGTATAGGCATAGCCTTGGGCTACGTCTACACTGCAGGCTTTCTGCACAAGAATGACTGTGCTTGCACAAAAACTTGTGGAGTGTCTACACTGCACATGCGTTCTTGCACAAGTAAATTTACAGTAAAGCATAGGAAAAGAGGGCTTCTTGTGCAAGAGTTATTCCTCTTCCCACGTAGAATAAACCCTCTTGCACAAGAGCTCTTGCACAAGAAGGCAGTGTGGACAGGCAACAGACTACAATGGCCATCAGAGCTTTCTTGCGCAAGAGAGTGTCCACACTGCCATGGATGCTTTTGCGCAAGAACTCTTGTGAAAAACAGTTCTTGTGCAAGAAGCCTGCGATGTAGATGTAGCCTTGGTGTTTGTGTTTCTAGTTGCATTGCCCAATGGCTTCACCCATTTTAGGCACTTGTCAGACTATAAGGAGGAGATTCCCACTCTCTTAACTTTTTACCCTGGCCCTCACAGTTCCCCTCAGGCCTAGCTTTCTGAAGGGCTACGTCTACACTGGCCCCATAAAACGGAATAGTCATGCAAAGCAGGTAAGTCAGAATAGGGAAATCCGCGGGGGATTTAAATATCTCCCGCGGATTTAAATAAACATGTCCGCCACTTTTTTTCCGGCTTGGGGAAAAGCCGGAAAAAAGTGTCTAGAACTGGCGCGATCCTCCAGAATAAAGCCCTTTTCCGGAGGATCTCTTATTCCTACTTTCAAGAAGCCCTCTTTTCCTATGCTTTCAAGTAGAAATAAGAGATCCTCCGGAAAAGGGCTTTATTTCTTGTACTTACACAAGCATTGGCAAAGATACAGTAATGAAGGGCCAACCAGAAGACCATTTTCTAGACCTACTCCAGTGGTATCTAACAGCAGCCATTTGACAAGCATATTTAGGCCCTGATCCTCTGAAGTGTTGAGCACTAACTGTAAGATGCTGAGACCCTAAGAGCTAAGGGCAATGTCTACACTACAAAGTTAATTCGAACCAACAGACGTTAGTTCGAATTAACTTTGATAGGCACTACACATACAAACCGCTAGTTCGAACTTAATTTGAACTAGCGGAGCGCTTAATTTGAACTAGGTAAACCTCATTCCACAAGGACTAAGCCTAGTTCGAATTAACTAGTTCGAATTAAGGGCTGTGTAGCCACTTAATTCGAACTAGTGGGAGGCTAGCCCTCCCCAGCTTTCCCTGGTGGCCACTCTGGGCACCACCAGGGAAACTCTTCTGCCCCCCCCCCCCGGGCCCCGGAGCCCTTAAAGGGGCACGGTCTGGCTACAGTGCCCATGCCAGGTGCAAGCCTGCCAGCACCCAGCCAGCAGACCCTGCACCTGGCATGGCTCGAGCCAGCCACCCGCTGCCACCCAGCCCTCCGCCTCTTCCCGGGACCAGGCTGGCGGCTCCTGGGAGCCTGCCCAGGTCTGCAAGAGGCGGGCACCCGCCCGGTCTAGTGCAGACATCGTGGACCTCATCCACGACCTCCGCACTAGGCACAGGAAAGTGGCCGTCTAGCGCAGGATAGCTGTCAGCCTGGCCACCCAGGAGCAGGTTGGCATGAAAATCAAGGTGATCCAGTGAGACCTCCGACCCTGAGCCCTGAGCTTAGAATGGCCGTACTGGGTCAGACCAAAGGTCCATCTAGCCCAGTAGCCTGTCTGCCGACAGCGGCCAACACTAGGTACCCTGGAGTGGATGGACCGAAGACAATGACCAAGCCATTTGTCTCTTGCCATCCATCTCCAGCTTTCCACAAACAGAGGCCAGGGACACCATTTCTACCCCCTGGCTAATAGCACTCCATGGACCCAA
The DNA here is from genome assembly GCF_049634645.1 of Pelodiscus sinensis. Lineage (NCBI taxonomy): Eukaryota > Metazoa > Chordata > Testudines > Trionychidae > Pelodiscus > Pelodiscus sinensis. The sequence goes on from NC_134711.1 coordinate 209,259,269, forward strand.
CCTCCATGACTTTATCTCACTTCTCTTTAAACTCTGTTCTAGTTCTAGCCTTCACAGCCTCCTGCAGCAAGGAGTTCCACAGGTTGACTATTTGCTTTGTGAAGAAGAACTTTCGCTTATTAGTTTGAAGCCTGCTACCCATTCATTTCATTTGGTGTCCTCTAGTCCTTCTATTATGGGAACTAATGAAGAACTTTTCTTTATGCACCCTCTCCACACCACTCATGCTTTTATAGACCTCTATCATATCCCCCCTCAGTCTCCTCTTTTCTAAGCTAAGAAGTCCCAGTCTCTTTAGCCTCTCTTCATATGAGACCTATTCCAAACCCCTGATCATTTTAGTTGACCTCCCCTCTCCCACCCTCTCTCTTCCCCTCTCCCACCTCCTTTTCCCAGTCTCCCCGAGTTTTGTTCAATAAAGAGAGTTTCTATTTTTGAACACACATGTCCTTTATTTTGTACATGAGGGAGGGGGGCTAGGGATGGGTAAGTGGAAGGAGGTGAGGGAGGAATGGGGTACGAGCCCCCGATGGGGAGGACTGGGCTGGCTCTGCGGGCTCCTCGGGGTGGAAGCTCTCCTGCAGCCCCCCGATTGACCCCTCCTCCCCGGATGGCATCCTGTGGCGAGTGCAGCCGGGCTGATGGCCGAGTGCTGTGATGTGCCGAGTGTGGGCATTCAGGGCACTCCAAGCCAGGACTGCTTTGCTGTCCCTCATCGAGTTAGACAAGTGAGCAGGGAACCCCTGAGAACTGTCTGTCCGAGGTGGAGGTCGGGTCCCTTTAAGCACAGCCCTCGGCTAGGCTGAGACAGCAGCTCCACGCTCTAAGTCCTAATCTGATGCCCTGCCGGCACTGCTTCCGGCCAGCGTTAACTTCGGTTCAGGGTCCACTCAATGTGGACATGCTAGTTCGAATTAGCAAAACGCTAATTCGAACTAGTTTTTAAGTCTAGATGCGCTAATTTGAATTAGCTTAGTTCGAATTAGTGCTGTAGTGTAGACATACCCTCACTGACTTCATGGGTAATTGCTGCCCTTCCCTTCATTCACCATGTGTTCTACAGATTCTAGTTTCTTCAGTGGATGCCATTCATTTGAAAAATATGTTGTGCTACTGAAATGGAACAATTATTAAGACAAACCATACTCTTAATAAAAAAAACAACAACAAATGGTCTGGTAGCACTTTATAGACTAACAAAACATATAGATGGTATCATGAGCTACCATCTATGGCCACGTCTACACTGGCAGCTTCTTCCGGAAGAACAGATGTTCTTCCGCAAAAACTTGCTGGCTGTCTACACTGCACGAGTGTTCTTCCAGAAGTAAATTTACAGTATAGCGTTGTAAAACAGGGCTTCTTCTGGAAGAGTTATTCCTCTCCCCATGAGGAATAAGCCCTCTTGTGCAAGAGCTCTTCCAGAAGAGGCCACTGTAGACAGGCAACATGAATTTCTTGCGTAAGAAGCCCCTATGGTTAAAATGGCCATCAGAGCTTTCTTGCAGAAGAGAGCGTCTACACTGGCATGGATGCTCTTGCGCAAAAGCACATGCCAGTGTAGACGCTCTCTTGTGGAAGAGTTCTTGTGCAAGAAGCTGCCAGTGTAGACGTAGCCTACATGTTTTGTTAGTCTATAAAGTGCTACCAGACCATTTGTTGTTTTTCTTTCTGTAACAGACTAACTCAGCTATGCCCTGAAGCTCCTGTACTCTTAATGCACTCCAGTGTTGAGGAAGTTTGTTCTATGCACTGTTTATAAGTCTTTACACAGAAAACTATCCTACATCAAATAAATAATAATAATTTAATACTAATAACGTACTAATAATATATCAAAATAATTAGTTTTGGGGGAATTTTACAATTGTTGCATTTGGAGCCATAGCAAAATTGCCAAATTCCCCCAGATATTTGCTAGCTGTTAACTACATCTTAGAGAGAGTGGATTGCTGCATTTGATAATGCTGGCAACTTAATTTTAAGAGCCAATTACTTTTATCTGAAAATGAAAGGAGGGTTGTGGGTGGCTTCAATACCTGTGTAATTTGGGTCATACTGTTGGAAAGCTGCAATGAGTTCCGATCTCCGGCAGTAAAGTTTCTCTCGTAATGACTTCAGTGCAGACCATTCAACTACACTCACTCTATGAAGAAAATAATCAGAGAGAACAATTAAAAGATTGAAATTCTCTAGCCCTTCAATTTTTTCCATGTGCAGTATTTCTAACAATCCTCTGTAACAAACAATATCCATTTAGCGATGAAGAGTCCTGTGGCACCTTATAGACTAACTGAAGTGTAGGAGCATAAGCTTTCATGGGCAAAGACCCACTTCGTCACATGCATCTGACGAAGTGGGTCTTTGCCCACGAAAGCTTATGCTCCTACACTTCAGTTAGTCTATAAGGTGCCACAAGACTCTTCGTTGCTTTTGCAGATTCAGACTAACACGGCTACCCCTCTGATAATATCCATTTAGGAGCTGTGCAAAGAACCCTTCCAAAATAATGACATTAAAAGCCAGAAAGAATTGTCTGAGCTTATCTGGTGGCTAGGCAGAATTACACATTTAAGTAATAAGTCCTTTAAATTAGCAAAGATGGCTACAGTGCCATGCGCAGCAGAATTATGCTGACAAAATTCCTGGGCTGATTCACAGCAGTATTACTCCACTGTTATGTCATGGTATTACACCCATATGGAAATAGTGTCATACAATGGTGAATCAGGCCCCAAATATATCCTACATTTGCTGTTTTATATAATTTAAATCCTCGATAATTTTTATAGACCTGCAGATAGCTCTGAAAAAACAAATTAAAGCTGTTGGAACCCTTTTATCTGTTATCACATTAGTTTTTAAATCTGTTTTAAAAACAAGAAAACCCAGTAAAATAAATGACAATGCAAATACAATTAAACCTCTCATGTAACCTCTAATGTGAACAATTCACCTATTCTGGGTTCATGTTGATACACTTTACATGTGTCCATTAGATAGGTCATCCATACTGTACCTCTGGTGAAGAGTCTGTTTGCGTGTGGATTTAGTGACTTGATATTGCACAAAGCGAGGTATTAAATCAGGATTCAGTTTAAGATAAGCACCACGATTGCTGCCATCCTCATAGTAGTTAGAGGCAGAAAAAATAGTGATAACCTGATTATAAAAGACGGATAAAATCAATGGGATTGAGTAAAGCTGCCCCATTTGGGGACTGAAGTTTAAAACTGGTTTTAGTGAGACCGGTTACAAAATTAAATAAATCAAGTGTAAAACCATAATAATATATAAGCCTGCAATGGCCACTCAGCTAAACAAAATGTCAGCTCTAATATTACCTATTTGATTTATTCCCTGAAGACTTCAGTTTATAAAACAAATAGCACTTAGCTACTTCTTGCAACACAAGCAACATTTCATTTGGGCTCTAAATCATGGTTTTGAATCTCCTTCCCTTCTATTTATCTATCCAGGTCAGGGGTAGGGAGAGGTGGAGAGAGAAATAAAAAAGAAGGAAACTATTAAGAGGAGTTGAAGGAACATGTATACATTGATACATATAAAACAGTTGGTCCTCCTGACCTTTCCCATACAGGGAAATCCACTTCTCATGTAGCAACAACAAAAGGAGGAGAGAATGGTCATGACCCTCACGTTGCAAACCCATGTAATAATGTATGTGATTTATAATAATGAACTACAGCATAGCTACAAAAAGTTTATTGGAATTTTAAACATAAGCAACAGGAATGATGAAGAGACATCTTCCCTATCAATGCCCAGTACTAGAATTTATCCAGGGTAAGATTTCAGGCATAAAAATGTAGCTCTGATTGTTTTCCTACCTTCAGTGGTGCTCTAAATAGCTTTTGTGCTGACAAATTTTCAGTATGCAAACAAAAGTTTCAGGAGCACTTGCAGGAAGTTCTACAATGTTTCTATTACAAAGTGCTGGTCCTCACATTCAGTAGACCTTTAAGTGAGCTGATTTTCTGTGACACAAAGACACACTTTAAAAAAATGCACCTTTCTAAGGGGAGGCTAGTCTGACTTGGAGGTTTTTAGTGATTTCAAAGTACAGATGGTTATTGCACCATTCTTGCAGTCATTAACAAATCTCTCTTCCCTTTCTCCCAAAGGTGAGGGTAGTTTTGCCTAAGAAAGAACTTCTTGAATCAACCTCATATGAGTGGTGAATATTCCCACTACCTGTTTTATAGAACTTATCCTTTTTCACCACTTAACTTAGTTGCTAAGTTTGAGCTTGTGACGTTCACAGCAAAATTTTACTTTAAATTATAATGAGGATCTTACCTTCCCATCATGACTGATCTCATAACCTTCTTGTTTACACTCATGAGACCTGATCAGCATCTTCAGATTATACCGTTTAAGAAGCCTGGCAGTAACGTCGGGCCCAAAATAGCAACCACCTCCTCGAACTTTGTTTGGTGTGCAGCCATTTTGGTTTTTTGGATCACTCCAAAGAATATCAACCACCTTTGAATAGCAAACCAATGCATATGATTACTGACAACTAGTACAACACATGCTACAACCTCAGACATTATTTAGAAATGCCAGCCATTTCAGGGGCCCCAAGCACAATAAGATACAACTAAGCACCAATATAATCTTCTCAATTTTTCTTTCTTTCCTTAAACTAGTTGTGACGGAGCGCAAACGCCTCGCCACTGGACAGCTTTAAACACCGACAGTGCGGCTGGGATGGGGGCAGAGAGGATGTCCCTCCAGAAGATGGAAGGAGAGCCGGAGGCGACGGGGGACGTACCCGACCGGCAGGATGAAGAGCCGGTGGGTCCACCTGTGGGGGGGAGCAGCTCGACCCCCAGGCCGGGAGAGGAGCAGCCCGCGGCTGGGCGACGGGCTGAGGTGGCACCCCCAGGGGAAGCAGATGGCGTCCCGACTGGAGATGCTGGAGAACCAGGTACCACAGTTGGAGAGAGGGGGAGGGATAGGAAGGAACCCAAGTTGGCTCGTCCCACGGGGCTGGAGACTTGTGGAGCGGAATCCCACTCCAGCCTTAAAGGGTCAGTGTTCGCCGCCCCCCTAGGGCACTGGGTTGGGGCCAGGAGGTGAGGGTGGGCCCGGGTCCCCCTACCCTCTCCCTTTCCCCCGCCTGCGCACAAAGGGACAACAGAAAGGGGCGAAGTGACATTGCAGGGCTGCGGTGAGAGTGGCAGCCCATCCAGGACACTGGGAGGGACCGTCAAACCAGAGGGGCGCGTCCCCTAGAGGGCCCCATGCACAGAGTCCTGCTAGGCAGGGGCAGCGCATCAAAGGGTTGGTGAAATAACCCGCACACCCCAGGGACCGGGTGGTGTTGGGAGGGGGAGCTGGACCCTCCCCGTGTCCCTTCCACCTACCTGCCCGGGGGGCGGGGGGAGCAAGAGGAAAAGGGAGGCGGGACCACGGGGGGAGGGGGAGCAAGAGGAAAAGGGAGGCGGGACCAAGGGGGGATAGGTAGACCCCAGCTGTGCGCCGCCTGACACTAGTACATTCCTTTTACTTAGAAAACATTTCTTTTCATTTGCATTTACAGGGGTGCTGGAACAATTTTTATAGAATGGGTACTGAGAGCTTTTGAACCAAACTGGAAACCCTGCATATAATGGAAACCACTTCAAACCAGGGGGTGCCACAGCACCCCCATGCCCTGAATTCCAGCACTTATGTGCCTTTACTACAAATAAGCCATCTGAGCTTTTAAATTTAATCACTAGGTAGATTTTACACTGAATTTTCAAACAATTACAGAAATAGCTTGTCAAGAGAGAACAAAATTTTTGTTTTCTGCTGTCTCTGGAAGACTCACATGTCAAAAGAATGGTCCAATTTCCACACTAGAGTTTTATCAGTCTTAACTGTATTAGCTTAGGGTCCTGCCTTTTTAAGTCACAAGGTTTCCTAATGTTAGAAGAGAGTTGCTTGTGGAGAAATCAATATAATCATCCATTCCTGCTTACGAGGGCTGACCAAAGAGAAACTTAGAAAATACACACCTGCTTTTACAATTCTATTTTCAGATTATATGTGGATCATAGTGTTGTCACAATTCATTACATTATTATACACTGAGGGCTTAATCTTGTTCTTTGGTAAACGAGGCAAAAGCAGAGGGAAGATGACAAAAGAAATTTCTTACCCCTGAACAAAAAGCAAGCCCTGAACATGCAACCCCAAATAACTGGGATTTGTTCGGTATGTCAGTGTCCAGCTTTCCAATTCTGCTCGTGTGTGCATTGTACTCACAAAATAGGTGCAATTTTTGACAGAGGACTGTGAAATTATAGTCTATTTAAACTAAAGTACCTTTTGTTCTATCAGATCCTACCATACAAGGACACTCAACTGCATCAAATACAGGTTGAACCTCTCTAGTCCGGCATCTTCTGGACCTGACTGTTGCCGAACCAGAGAATTTGCCAAACCATGAGATGTCAATATTGTGTAGCAGCATTACCGACACTCCACTGCTTACTAGGCTCTAGAAGACATTTAGGGGTAAATTAGAGCTAAACAGCAGCACAGAACACTGAGAGCCAAGTCTGGTGGCTATAAACAAATTTTAAGTGACTGCAGGAAACTTGGCCACGTCCATGAAAAGTGGACATGTGGCTAACTAAAATCATGCCAAACCATGGATGTTGCCAGACCAGAGAGTACTAGATTAGAGAGGTTCAACCTGTACTACTAAAACGGACTGAAATGTTTGCACACAAAGGACATATTACAATACACAAAATATTTTAGTAGAATAAAGTGTCTTTAAATGAATCTGAATGACCAAAGGCAAAAGTAGATCCAATCATAATGATTTTGCTTTCTTGACTACCCAGAATGTCTGAAGTTGAAAGTTTTTTCTATTCATCTTGAAATCAAAACAACCTATTTACGCAAAATAAATTCTATTTATATATACAGATAGGTTTCTTAGAGAAGTGTGTATTTGATTTCACATACTTGTTTCCATTCCTTTGCTGTCAGTTCTAGATGCATCCTTGGCGTACAAACTCTGTGTGCTAGATACTGTTTCTCTCGGAGTGGACCAGAGTTGACACCATCATGAAGTAGCCACTTGTGCTCCCCAACATCCAACAGCTCACTGGTATATTGTCTTCTATCGCTAGATGAAGATGATGGTCTGGGCATTCTTCTGTCAGCAATATCCTGCTTAGAAGGGCATCTCTTGACTCTTGTTACAGGAGAATACTCTACAAAGTCACTTCTTTCCAGGTCATAATTTCTCTCTGTGCTTGATTTTGGTGGTCTCAGCACAGACTTCATCTAAAAGACAGACTCGTGATGCTTGTATAATCCAAAAAAGCCAAAGATGCTCCACATTTCATCATATGCTCCATATTCTCAGCTATAACTGTTTTAAGGCCATAGTAACTCATCACAAACTAGATTCAAATGCTGAGCTTTAGCTTTTTTACCAAATACAATGCTTGACCTCAGGGTAGATACTTTGGTACATAATTCCACTGGAAGTTAGATACCCATGTTGAAAAATCTGTTCCTTTATTGATAATACTCAGGATGAAACAATGTTTACTGGGAAACATGGACCTGATTCACCACTCTTTATGCTAGCATTACTCTGGTGTAACTTAGTTGAAATCAGTGGAATAACACCAGGATAAAACTACAACACAGCAGTGAATCAGACACAAGGTCCTTAAATAACCCTAAGTTTTTAGAATTGGCCTTAGGGCTAGCGCTCTGCTGGAACTGCGCTGGATGGCTATAGCAATTCATTTCAAAACAAATCTTTTCTGGAAAGGCCCAGGCTGCTTCTTGCATTCTCTTTTGAAATCCACTTGCACTAGCTCATTTTTAGCCAAAAAAGTATGTGTTTTACACAATTTATTAAAGAAAAATAAAATTGATTCTATTATAATTTTCTTCCACAGAATCTTACATATCTGAGCAGAAGCTGTCTTTCCCCACTGTCTTGACCAACATCCAAAGAGCTCTTATCTACCGAAGGCACTGATTCAAAAATATGAGCTGTCCCCAGTGGAGACTGTTTAGCATGCAAAAAAATAGCAGCTAGATATCAGTAACAGCAAACTGTGCCAGGGACCAGTTTGCAACACCACAAATGCCAGAGCATAGCCTGGATTCCAGCCCACAAATGCCTGACTCTTACTGAAGTCTTTCAATACTCTCCCATGGAGGTGATTTCTACATGTCAATTATGTGTTGCATAGAAGCAGCATTAATATGCGCAAATAACAGACTTGGTGTTAGTAACTTCCACTGTTTACAGCGGGAGTTGCACCTGTTTAATCTCATAGCTGAATTTGACCTCTTGTCTTCTGAACTCGTTTCAGTTATGAAAAGGGGCAGTGTGGCTGCCTATGGGCTTGATCCTGAAACAGGATCCAAATAGGGAGATCCTTGACTTCTGTGGGATTTCATATCAGTATAAAGTAACTCCACGCAGGCTAAGGAGTTCTGCTGGCACAGATCAGAGTGTAGAGCTCAGGGTCCAGTGCACAATTATCACTACAGGAAATCTGAACTTGATTGAAAAGGAAGAAATTCACATTCTAGATGGATTTCATAGTTCTCCTGAAACTTCTGTGAGGTGCTAAAATAAGGTAATGTACCCAGCGGGTCAGAGCCTCGGGTGGTGCACCAGCACAGTAGTGAGTCAGACATGGATCTCAATGGACCTACATTCATTAATGCCAGCTGAAGATTTGGCTCAAAATGTCCACTGGCACCATTCACTACCACAAATGTTTCCCTTCCTTCCTTACACCAAGTCTGTGCTTTGTCTGGTATATGTGGACATTAATGCAGCTTCTATGGATCACTGCCTCTATTTTGCTTGTATTATCTTTAGGTAATATCTCCTGTCTTCTCTAAATCTATAAAATGCTAAGACAACTTTACCTTAATATTTTTGCTTATAAACTGCTTTCAGAGATCACAAACAGAATAAAGGTAACACCATAAAAGTGCAGTCTCTTACCTTATTTCTCTTAAATAAATTCAGGAAATCCAAATCTGTAGTGTCGGAAATACCTCCATGTACGATTAGTACTTTGCTGTCAATTACAGTGGCCAGGGGAAGCCAGCTATAAACATCTTGCAGAAGATTTACAATTTTTTTGCCATGGGACTGTAAAATGATTATTTTATTAGATATCATTCTTTAAAGCCTTTGGTGCTAATCACAATAAGCAAATAATGTGGAAGATTCTTTTGAGTTCATTGTTTTGCTCAGACTTCAATAATCTCTCGGAATAATTCAGTGCATTGGTTTAACTGAGGAATATAGCATGAATATATACATTCCAAAATTTAACTTCAGGACCCTGGATTCTACCTTGATCATTTCTTTGTTTTTTCAGTTTATTTTTTCCAATGTTTACTGTTTGACTTTATAAACTTTTCCTATTTCACCTCATACATCTCTTTGATATAAATAAAACTGGCAGTCCAAATTCTAATCTCACGGTTATATGTGGAGAAATCCAAAATAATTCTGTTGATCTTGATGGAGGTACTCTGTATTTACCCTATATTCCTGAGACCAAACCTTCTTGTTGATACACACATAAGTTTGCACATGTTGGAAGCAAATAAAGGGGGAGAGAAGGTATCTTACCCGATACTTATTCATAACTTCTTTTGTGAAGCCATATCTGAAAAACAAAGACAATGTCACAAACTGACTTTCTGAGTGATCACTTTTTACTATCACCCTGAAAGAGTTTCTTTGATTCATGTTGTGAAACATTAAATCTACCATTATCGCTTGTGCAAACACTGCAATTCTTTAACAAATAATTACAATAAAGAGAACTACAGTCACTCCCAGAAATTCTCCATTCCCTCTTTTCCTCTTCCGTTTTCCATAAAACGCCCAGACATTTTCCTGATTTAATAGTGTACAAATGGCTTTTCTCTACTCTCTGATTCATTAAGCTTAGGATGAGTTTTGACCATTATATAATGTTAATGGACCCAGAACAACAGCAACTGGTGGGCTCTTGGCCATTAACAAAAGAGAAACTTCTTGCAATTCTTTTGCCTTATGAATTTTCAAAGGAACCGAAGTGACTACAGAGCACAAGTTCCAGTAAAGTCAGTGAGAAATGTCCTCTTCAATCATTTATGTTCTTCCCAAAAGCTTACCAACCATGTCCATGCTTCACAAAGGGCAAGATTCCGATCTGCCATTGGTTTTATACTATTGTGACTCCATTGATTTCAGGGGGATGAAAGTCCTGCTTTCTATCAGTGCAAGAGGCTTACTTAGAGTCCCATCTCTCTGCCTTCAAATTTGCCAGTATGTGATACAACCACTCCAAATATGTCACAAATGACTATAATGTGAAACATCTCCGTTGTATTGCACATCGCACAATAACTGATTGATCTATGTTTTTTCCACTTTAAACCCCATTTTAAGAATATTGTCTCACTGCACTAATTAAACAAACATGTTTAAAAAAATATCTTCAACCACAAGGATCCTTTCACATAGACATCACCATGGTTTGAATTCTGAACTTCAGCTCTCCTGCATAGCACTCTACCACTTCAGCTAATAATATATCCTCTGTGTAAAAATCATGAGAGGGGGAGACAACCCATCCCTTACTATTTGGTCAAGCAAGTCTTTGCTAGGCAGCAGGCAATGCTGGGGATCACGATGGTTGGATTCTCTTCCTGTGTCTGGGAAAACAGTGTTGTCCAGCGGTGAGAGACCGGAGGTTACAATCAGGATAGCTAACAACACTGCTTTGGCACATGTTTTCCGAGACGCAATGTGGCTGAATGGACATTTGGGTCAGCCACAGCCTCAGTTTTTCTTGAGATCACCTTGGGTAGCCTTTCAATTCACTTATTTGTACAATGAAGGAGGGTGATGCCAGCCTGTCTCCTAAGGTGTGGAAGGACTCCTCGATCAATAAATGCTGACACGCAGCAGTAAATAGAAATGGGATTTGCTCCTGGTCCCCTGGCTCCAGAGGCATAGCCTGATTGGTATATTTGGGGGGAGGAAGGGAGAAGTGCACCGATGCACATTCATGCACTCATACGTGAACACTGAAGCCAGCTCCCTTGGTTCACTGGTTCTCCCCACCCCTGCTTTCAGGAGTACCTGGGGCTGCCGGTGCTGGGTGGGATACGATGCCATAATGGGGATGCCCCTGCGGCTGCTAGTGACCACTCCAGCATGACTGCTGCAGTGATGTCACTGCTCTGGGGCTGCTGGAGTTGCCTCCCAGCTGGGGCTGCAGATGCCCAGGAAATGCAACATGCTGGGCTCCTGCTTCCACTTGCCCATTCTCGTATCCCCTTCTCTTCCACATCCCTTCCTCCCCTCCTCCTTTCCCCACTGTCTCTTATCCTCAATTCGCCCTCTTGCTCTGCCCCTCGCCCCTTATGGGTACTCAGGGTTGTAGAGTAAAGCAGGCACAAGGAACCAAGAAATCGTTTCCAGCTGTAGTGGCAGGACCCAGAGGATGGGAAAAGCTGTTGCATCTGCTCCCTGCGAACCAAAATATAGGAATGACCAAGCCCTCTTCTCCCCACCCTCCCCTCAGGTCAACCACAGCGAGTCCTGCAGGGAAGCTCAGCTCTTGCAGAAATACATGGTGCATGACCCCCCCCCCTATGCTTCACCTGTTTGGGGGTAATGCCCCCCTGCACCTCCCCAAACAACACCCATGCCTGGCTCCCAACTTAGTGCATTTCTTCTGGTGTAACAAGATATCTGGACAGGGAGTGGCATGTGTTTGGCACGGAACACTAGCTGCCTTATCAGTGCTGTGGAACAGGCAACCTGATTCAAACAAAATATGGAGTGTGCCTCAAAATCTAGTACAGCCAGAGGTGGGTTATGACTTTGTGGGGCCCTAGGCCACAGCAAGTAGGGCTCCTCTCTGCCCCTTCTACCTGAAGTGCCCTCTATTCCTCCCTCCTCCCATTCTGGCGCTCCTGTTGGGGAGCTGGGTTGGGTTCCGGGGCTTGTCCTGCTGTCCCCTGCCTGATGCTCCTGCCAGACAGCAAAGTTAGGCTGTGGGGTTACCTATTTTCCTATGGTCCCTGGGCATGGGCCCAATTGGTCCAGTGATTAATCCACCACTGAGTACACTTGAAAGCTCTGCAAAGCTGATTGACTTCAGGGGGTCAGGTGTGAGAAATGAATCAGCTACATGTTTAAAGTATTTAGTAAAAAATAACCCTTCCCTCTGCTGAGTAAGATGCAGAATATGAAACACTGGGTTTTGCATGAGACAAACCTGTGGGAATTAGTCATCATTATTGTAGCAAATAGATCAAAAAGGTGTTCTTGTATGAGATACTTGCATGGGAAAAGGACAAAAGATAAAGTTACCTCAGGTTCATGATATAGTCTTCATGGTTCCCTCTGTTTAAGTGTAAATGGTTGGGGTAGACCAGAAGAAAAGCAAACAGGATGATAAGTATTTCTATGGAATGTTTCCCCCTATCAACAAAATCCCCATTAAAAAGGTAAGGGTTTTCTTCTGAAGGCAGGCCGTTCTGCAGTAGGAAACAAAAACAAGCAAAGTCAGTGAGGCAACCTACTTCACAGGCCTGGCTTGAGATGAATGTCTAAGAAGTAAGGCTACAGGATTTTCGCTTGTATGCCCTGTTATGTTTGTTTTTATAACATGGCAACGTGGAATTGCAAGCAACACAGTTTATATTGCTAGATCATCTATATAATACATGGACTGAGAGAGACAGTACAGTCACATTTTCTCTCCTCTTTAGGAGATCTTTGGACTACAGGAGGTCTGCATAGCACTTGCTTATGATTCATGGAAATTTGGATGCTCACATAGAACTAACTCTAATTGTTGTTTCCACCTTCTAAATCATATTAAAAAGGCACAATTGGATTATTACTCTCTGCTACACACACACACACACACACACCCAATTGACAACTAGAGTCCTAGCAAATTTACAGACATGCAAAACACATCACGGACCATGAAATCTGGTGTCCATCTGTGAAATCTGGCTTTTTGTGTGCTTTTACCCTATACTATACAGATTTCACAGGGAGAGACCAGCATTTCTCCAACTGAGGGACCAGACCCAAAAGGGAGTTGCAGGGGAATCACAAGGTTATTTTAGGAAGGTCACATATTGCCACTTATACTTCTGTGATGCATTCAGGGCTGGGCAACTGGAAAGTGGTGGTTTTTCTGTTGACCAGGAGCCCAGCTCTGAAGGCAGCAAGCACCTCACCAGCAGCAGTGCACAAGTAAGGGTGGAAATACCATACCTGTCACCCTTATTTCTTTATTGCAGCTTTCAGATGTGGGTGAAGAGAGAGTAGTAGCTGCTAAAGGCCCAACTCTGCAGGCAGCAGTGAAGAATTAAGGGTGGCAATACCATACCATAGAATCATAGAACGCTAGAACTGGAAGGGACCTCGAGAGATCGAGTCCAGTCCCCTTCCCACACGGTAGGACCCAGTACCATCTAGACCATCCCTGTCAGATGTCTATCTAACCAGCTCTTAAATATCTCCAGAGATGGAGATTCCACAACCTCCCTAGGCAACTTATTCCAGTGTTTAACCACACTGACAGTTAGGAAGTTTTTCCTAATGTCCAACCTAAATCTCCCGTGCTACAGTTTACGCCCATTGCTTCTTGTCCTATCCTCAGAGGCCAAGGAGAACAATTTGTCTCCCTCCTCCTTGTGACACCTTTTTAGATACCTGAAGACCGCTATCATGTCTTCCTAAGTGGAGTACTTTGCATTTGTCCTTATTAAACTTCATCCTATTTACCTCAGACCATTTCTCCAGTTTGTCCAGATCGTTTTGAATTATGACCGTGTCCTCCAAAGCACTTGCAACCCCTCCCAGCTTGGTATCATCTGCAAACTTAGTAAGCTTACTCTCTATGCCAATATTTAAATAATTGATGAAGATATTGAACAGAACCGGTCCCAAAACAAACCCCTGCGGAGCCCCACTTGTTATGCCCTTCCAGCAGGATCGTGAACCGTTAATAACTACTCTCTGAGAACAGAAGCTTCAGGGTACATCTACACTTGCTCCCTAGTTCGAACTAGGGATGCAAATGTAGCCGACCAAAATTGCTAATGAAGTGGGGATTTAAATATCCCACGTTTCAATAGCATAATCTTGCCTGCGCGCTATTCCGCTCACCAGCTGATTTGAACCAGGAAGTGCGCTCCGGGATGTGTTAGTTCGAATCAAACCCCTTGGTTCAAACTAACGTTACTCCTCATTTTTTTATATGGTCTTGCATGACCTTTGCCTTACTACAGTCTACGTATACCACATCCACCATGCCATCCTTTCTCCTCTGCTGCTACTGGTGGTAGCTCTGTCTTCAGAGCAGGATTCCTGGCCAGCAGCTGTGCAGCAGTAACTCCCATACAATAATCTTGCAATCCCTCCTCCAATTCCTTTTTGGGTCAGATCCCTACAATTACAACATCATGAAATTTCAGATTTAAATACCTGAAATCATGAAATTTACCATTTTAAAATCCTATGACAATGAAATTGACAAAAATGGACCATGAATTTGGTAGGGCCCTATGAAAATTGGCTTATGAATAAGAATATGTATAACTTGAAGACACTTTAGGCAAAATGCATTATGTAACACCATTTTCAAAGTTACAATCAGTAGAATATGTATGTTCTATTTCTGTAGATGTATCATTCTTGTATGTGAAGTCAGAAATATTAAGTGTGGATCTGTTTATAATTATAAATGTGCTAATGAGGGCCATTATTGATACTCCGGAAACTTAATGGCCTGGTGCACAAGGTAACAATCTGTGAATGGTTTTGTTTTTCCTGTAAGCCCAAATTGCGGTTGGTATGTCCAGGTACCTGATGTTGGAACCCATCTTGAATCTGGTACTTTTCAGCTCATGGTGACAAAAGTTTGAACTGAACACAAATAATTCCCATCTTGGGCAAAAGGGATATAAAGGTGGGAAACCAAGCAACAGTGGTAGTTGCCAGGAGTCAGGAAACCCCTACTTATCACCCAAGATACCTACTGGAAACATCTTAGACTGAACAAGGGGAAAGACTGGTCCAAGTTAGGAGGTTGCCTAGTTTGTGAAATAAATTATTAGCACTGTTAGGATAAGAATTTGCATCTAACAAGTTTATTCATGTATTAGGGTTAGATGGTGTGTTTTGTTTATTTTGGCTCAGTAACTTTTGATCGGCCTGTTTTCACCTGTAATTATTTAAATCCTACTTTTTATGCTAAATAAAAACACTTGTGTTTATTATAGCATTCTGTGTAAATAATTGTTACCTGTGGGGTGGGGAGCAGCCACTATGCAAATCTCTCTTTCATTGATAAAGAGGACTGACTGTATGAGAACTTTCTGTGTAAAACTTTTATATAGAGTAGGATGGATTTATTTGGGGGTTTGGTCCTCTTTGGGGCTGTGCTCCTGGGTGCTGTTAATGGACTTATAACTGAAGCCCTCCCCAGAGCTGGGCTGGTTTAGCATCTATGTTACTTTGCTGCAGGACAGTAACCCCAATTCTGTGCCTTGGCTGGGGGAGATCAGAGCTTCTAGCCCAGCAGGATAGGGTGGTCGGGTGCCCCAGAGGGCAGTCTGGCGGGCTCAGTGGCGTGATCAGCACACCGGGTGAAAGCCCCAGGGGGACTCCTATGATTGAACCCGTCACACTCTCCTAATGTTATATTATTTTCCATAAATGCCACTACTGTAGGGAAGTGATATAGTTGCAGATGGAGAGCACGAGGTCTGTTCATTATGAATGAGAGGTGAAGTGCCCATGAGACACTCTACTGTTAAGACTGAAAAAAGCTGGACAGGCCCAGGCTAGTACACTCCAGAAGAAAGCTATGATCTGAAAAGTTCTAAGATTCAGGGGACAAGGGATCTGAGCTTTGTAGGTATAGAAATAATCCACACTTAGTAGTTCAGAAGCTAAGGCATTTCATTATCACGAATGACAATTTAGAGCTATATCTTAAGTCAATCTATTGTACTATGTTTCACCTAGTTTGGTTGTCAATGTACCAATGGAAACGATCAGTTTACAGGAAGCATGACAGCAATATTTCTATCTCCATCACTTCTAAGTGATATGAATGTTAGAACTGCTTATTCCACTTCTGTCATGCAATAGAGATCACCCTGCTAAGTAAAAACCCACTTTACATACACATACATTAATGGTAGATTATCACCATACACATGATCACAGGACAGCTTCAATACTGTGAAGTCATCCAAAGTTTTACAGCCCTAGGCTATAACACAACACCACAGCACAAGTTACTCAGCATTTCTTGAGCAGCTATGAGATTCCTTGACAAAGTGAAGCTTCCCAATGACTTTATTCCGGGGAGTAACATGGGATACATGATTTGGCACATCACTGTATTCAAAGATCTGGGTAAACTACTGAGTTGCTGGCTACGGCCTGATCCAAAATGTAATGAAGTAACAGGGCGTTTTTCCATTGGTGTTCACATTGAGAGCAGTATTTGATTTCTGATTCTGGTATTTTAGTTCTATGAAGAGCACAGGCTGGGAATAAAAGGCAACGAATGGGTAGAAGTATGTGGAAAGTTAGATTGTTGAAGTAACATCAACTGGTGTTTGTTCTCTGAGCTCCACCAATTCGCTCTGGGAAAGGCTTGTCACACACCTACTTTTTAAAAACTACTTTAGATTTTGAACTTAAAACACGGCTATACCAAAGTGGTATTTTAGCTCTTTGGTGTTCTCTTGCCAAGTTTTAATGTGCTTTCCATTTCTCCAATGTTCACTGACAGTCATAGTTCCAGAGCAAAACAACATTAAAATCTATAGAAGCTTCAGACTCTTCAGAGATGAGAACAAAAAATAGCTCTCTAATGATTTGCAGAATAGTACTATGAGGCTGTTTGCTGCTGGGCATCATTATTTTATCCTCTTGTGTTAGTGCTTAATTAACTTCCCTTTGTTTTCTGTCTTCTATTCAACTTCAGAGTACTTCAGCACATCAGTTCAACAGAGCATCAATTTAATGGAGTCTAATTTAGTAATAAACAATTTAAAATTCCAAGGCTTTGGAAACATTAATTTAACAAAGACTCATGCCCTGAATGAAGCATCTACAAAATGGACATGCCAATTAAGAAAAAGGGAGGAAGTCTTTTTAAAAAATGAAAGGCAAAAGTATCAGGCATAATATTATGTAAAACACTTCAACTGATCAACTTTGTTATTTAAACCTATGTAGCACCTAACCTTTTTTATTCATTAGTGGTTCAGAGATGTGTGAATGCAGTATAGTAAAAATCCTAAGGCTAGCAAACCAAAAACTATATTTAAAAGTCTCAGAGGGGTAGCCGGGTAGTATGTAATTGAAAAAATTTAAAAAATAAATAGTCTTGCAGCACCTTAGATACTAACAAAAAATGTAGATAGTGTCATGCAGGACCATTCATTGTTTTCTACATTTTTTCAAAAGCTTTATTGAAAGCCACATCTTGTAACTAAGCCTTGCGAAAAGGGAGTTAGCCGTCATCTCCAATTTACCACACTCAGTAGAGGGTTGAGTTCTTCAGCTGGGTGTTTAGACCAGCGGTTCTCAAACTTTTTGGGCTCCAGAGCCCTTTACGTGAGTAAAAATGTATGCGGACCCCAGCAGTCCACTGATTGTATGTGTTGTACCTATCGATGTTTCTAGTTTGTCAACCTCCCAGAGCCCCTGGAGATGTCTCATGGAGCCCTGGGGCTCCGTGGAACAGAGTTAGAGAAACACTGGTTTAGACAATCCCATCATTTTGTTCCATCTGATGGGGAGCTACCAGCATTTGTTATCTTAAAGGAAAAAGTCCCTTTTAAGTGCAAGAATGTGGTGCTGATAGAGTTGCAAATGGATCCCCGGAGTAGTGCTGACCAAATACCCAGCTGATGTAAATTGTAGTTCCCCTTTCCCTGATTTAAACTATGCCTTATGCAAGATGACGATCTGGAACTTGTGGGGTTAGGTGGAGGTGGAGGGGAGAAAGGAAAATTCATTCATGACCCGAGGCTCTTTTGCACTGAGTATGCTCAAGAAAAGTGGCCATAACACAGCCATGGCCTATAAGTCACCTCCCTCATTCAAGAACACCCCTGACATGCCATGCATCCTGGGACATGCAGAGTCAGCATAGACCAGTGGTAGGCCACCTGCAGCCCACTGGGGTTCCACCTGTGGCCCATGGCCCCCTTGTCTGCCCCCCTCTCCCAAGTGCCTCCTGCATACTGGGGCCCCAGACTTCCTACTCCCCCTTCCTCCCAGCACTTTCAGAACATTGTGAATCAGTGGATTAAGAGCATTCAAGCACTGGGAGGGAGGGAGAGGAGTGGGGACCCAGCAAGAATCAATGGATTCATGGCACTCCCAAAGTGCTGGCAAGGAGGGGAGAAGTAGTAAGTGAAGGGCTCTAGTGCCCCAGTTCATGAGAAGGGGATGGGGACCCAGAGGAGAGGGGGTGTGAAGACTGGAGGCAGAACCCCAGTGGGCCACAGGCCATGTCATGTAGCCCACTGAGATGAAAGAGGGCCGTTCATGCAGCCCACTCATTAGTATTGGTTGCCCATCACTGGCATAGACTATTGTACATAATTCCACCGCCTCATGCAGGATCCCCTGGCACTTGGTGGCAGATCATGGACATGTCAGGAGGGTGTTACTGGGAAATCCGTAAGTTTAAGGGCTACTTAAATCTGTGCTGAGGATTGAACTGTCTGCATCTGGATCAATTAATCACTCTCCAAATAAGTAAGTTCCTCAATCCTGCACTGCCTGACCACTCAGAAGTCATGACAAAATCTTTGCCTTTCTATGTAGGTTGATGAAAGACTCTTGTCAATAACATCCTAACACAGAAGGTGTTGGCCATTGATTCCAGCAGAGTCAGAATTTCATCCTTCACACAGAGCTCTGTTTTCATTATTCCAAACCCTGCTCTTCAATGTCATATTTTCAAAGGGTACATCCCACCTAGGACTGTTTGCAGCTATGAACATTCAAGTAATCACTCTGGAAACATAGTGTTTTACTATGCCATGTGCTCCGAGTACTAAAAATACACTGAATCCAGTCTCTCTCTCTTGCTGTACTAATATGCAATTTGAAATGGAAAAAATTGTCTCATTGAACTACCAGCTAAAAAGCAGGGAAGCAAAGAAGTAGCCAAAATTGGTAACTTAATAACATGGGAAGCTGACCCCTGCATAAGTCAGTATTGAACTAAAGTGTTTTTAATTAGGTTCTGCTTGGACAAAATATTCACATTTGCAGTTGACAGATGAGAGGAAAGTATAACTGAGCCACTTAAAGAGGCATTACATCACTGAAGCACCTGGCTTAACTCATGCCAGCCAGCCTTGGTTCAATGCAGATGAATGCAAAATAATCAATCACAAAAGAGAAATGAGAGGGAGTATGTGTTAAATTGAAAGGTGGTGAATCATGCTTAAAAGAAAAGAAATTTGGAACTTATTGTAGGGAAATGCTTGTGCCCTCAGCTAAATATAAAACTGCAGAGAAGACAGCCTGGAGTTTTATTTTTTTCCACATTAGCAAAGCATAATTATGTTTTATTTAACATGAAGCACATGAACAGCTGCTGAAGGCTAAATGGAGGAATGTGGGATGCCCAAGATATTTTCACTTTGTGCAAAACTGCATGACTGCTTTCAAAAATGAGAAAGCTTTTAAGCAGATAGAAGTGCTCAGCACTTCTCTTCCAGTAAGTGAAAAAGAAAGCACTTTTGTAGACACTGATTGGAAGTGTAAATGGGTTGGGGAAGTTGAGAAAACTGCTGCATTGTTCATAATGGCTAAATCAGCCATGATGCAGGGTTGCACCAGGGATGAATTTGGCTCATTCTCTTTGAAGAACTGATCCTTTACAAAGCATTACAGTAGCACCGGAACAGTTTGGGGCAGCTGTCCTGGGCCCTGGGCTGAGGAGGTGGCTGCCCCAACTGACTTATGGATGGGACAGTACTCCATATTTTTGGGAGCATGCAGGGCCCAGGGTGGCCTGGGGGATTAAGCTGGGGGAGAGGGCTGGTGCAGGGCATCAGCAGGGCTCACCTCCCCCACACCCATCTCAGTGGCAGAAGCCCAGGATGTGGAGCCTGAGCTGCTTCGCCACAATCTCCCAGGCGGGTTTCACCACGGTGGCAGGAAGTAGTGAACACCAGCCTGGCTTGCTCTGCTCCTCCAAGGGAAGCAGGGCTCAGGGAAGCAGAGCACCATGGGCTGGGGCCAAGGTGCTGTGCTTCCCGCCACCATGGTGACTGCAGAGGTGGGGAGGGGACAGGCCTGACTAGCAGAGGCCACTGCTGCGCCAGTCCCCTTCCCGGGCTCCCACCGCCCCAATAATTGCAGGGAAGCCTGAGCCCTGCTGTTGCCACGTGCTAGACCCCCGTCACACCTCGTAAACCCCTTGGGGAAAGGATGGAGTGGAGGCAGGGCCTCAGGCAGTGGGGGCCCTCCCTCCCACCCCAGGGATGGGCCTGACCAGAACTTTGTAGATGATACAAGCGGCCATCTCTAACTTTGGATTATTTCACTAGATTGAGCCCTCTGCTTGGCATTCAGTCAAACGGTCAGAGAGTCAGACACCCAGATTTCTCCCTTGAAAATGGACATTTGGTTTCTGAGATGGAAACACAGCAATAGCCATAGAACTAGCTAGCACACCCTACTGTTCTGTGACTGAATAGCACATATGTAATACTTAACAATACCTATGAGGTATACAGGTGCTTTACTAGTGCTAGTTCTAAAGGGTGAAAATGCTCAGGAATGAAGCATGTAATTACCTTGTAGAAGATCAGCAAAAGATCATCTAGTTTTCCATGCAAATCACCTAGAGGGAAGAGGATATTCAAAGTTTAGTGACAAAGTCTGTTACAGAGTAAATGAAAAAAAAGCTGGAATTAAAAACGATAGTAGGTGATAACATGATGTTAGCATATTTTCTCTTGTAGACATGGCTAGATTATGCAGACTACATTTTCAAAACCTGAGCTGCACACACAGATCTGGCTATTACAATTAGGTGAGCTTACAATAGCCTTGCGTAAAGCTTTAATTGTTTTTATGTGGGAGAGTCTGAGAGCAGAGGATCAGCTGCATCCTTGAAAAGAGGTATTTCAAGACCTGGGTACACTATGGACAAGCATATGAATAGTTCATATCTCCAGTGCTTCCTTACTGGTGATAGGTGCTATAGAAATACTTCTGAGAAAAAGATAAGAACCTAGCAATTAAGTGATTAGTATACCTATGAGCACAGCCAATAAGCACACTGACACTTAAGCAGATGTCCATGCTTAACTGGGTAACTAAATTAATGTGTGTGCACTTGTAAATTAATGGAATTTTAAAATATTATTTATTTTTAAAAATATCACCTGACATATATTGTTCTCTAACATATATTATATATCATCTATTCTATTTGTCCAGCTCAGGGCCAGAGTTTGGCTGTTATGGGAGGGGATGGGCTAAGACTAATATAAATCTTTCCAAGAACTATATGAACCAATAATCCCAGTTCTACCTCTGTCAGTCAGAGGGGTTTCTTCTGAAATAGATTACTATTCAATAGGAAGAACTCACCTCTACATAATAGAATCCTGACCCAATTTAAGTTTTCAAAGTAGGCTAAAGTAGAATTTAACTGGAACATAGGCTCTCTCTTCCTAAGAGTGAATTTCACCTGACTGAGAAGGGGAGCCAAAATCAGCCAAATAAACATAAAAAGTCTTCCATATTTATATAAATGTACTCAGTGATTGCATGCTTTCCCCGTCAGTCATAAAAATAGGGTGGATGGGAACATTTTTCCTCAGTTCATAGGGCATACATGCAACTCTGTTATGTTATAGGGCCTGAATTAAGGCCTATTTCACTCAAGTTAAACACTCCCGTAACTTCAGTGAGCTATGTGGTTCAACTAGGAAAATATTTCAGATTAATATGTAATTCTCAGCATCAGTGTGGAGTTCAAAGGGGATCTGGAGATGGAAAACTTATTTTTAAGTTAATATTTTGGCCTCAACATCAGTAAAAACTAGACTTTCATCTGCTACAAAACATCTTTTTTGTTTCAAAGGCCATTATTTATCTGAATGACAGGAAGAGAAATCTTTTAGATGCTGCTTAAATAGTGCAAATGAGGCTACAAATAGGAGTATACATGTATATTGATTAGCAAGAGAGCACTGATCAGTCAGCAAATGTGAACACACGTTTATTTGGTTCAGATTTTTGTGGATTTTTTAAGTGTAGTGAACAATAGTTTCACTAAAAGATCTGATAGATGCATAGCTGTGCACGTAAAATCCCTTGTTTGTAACTGCATCACATGTTCAACAAACTCTTATGAAAATATTGGTATTTACCTGTACCTGCAAATGTACACTTAATAACAACTTATTGTTTATAATGCATTCTTTGGAACAGTTATTGTAGCTGTTATTATACTCTTTTGCAGCTAAAACTCCCTATCCAAACTGTATTGTCCTTTTACCTAGAATCTATGATAGCCTACTCAAAATGGCTGAATAGTAGGCACTTATCATTCTGAAACCTCTCCCTTGTGTCATTTGTGAGAACTGATTAACTTCTCAAGTAAAGGAAGATTAATCCCTATAATGAAATTAATACTTTAAGAGGCAGAAGGTTTAAAAGGCTATTTCCCATGTTGTTACCTATAATATAATTTATTCCAGAGGCAGGCATGTTGTCAATTGAGGCCTCATTCTGCCATTCCAATCAGTGGCAGCAGTCACAGAATAAGGCAGTGGTCTCCCACCTTTTTGAGAACAAGATCACTTTTTGAATTTAAGTGAAATCCAAGATCTACCTCAAATATAAATACTCTTGCCCCGCCTCCTTCCCACCCCTTCTCCGAGGCCCCGCCCCTGCTCACTCCATCCTCCCTCTCTTGCCCAATCTCACTCACTTTCATCAGGCTGGGGCAGAGGGTTGGGGTGCAGGCTGTGGTCTTGGATTAAGGGATCTGGAGTATGAGAGAGGACCTGAGCTGAGCTTGGGGCAGGCAGTAGGGACATAGGAGGGGGTTCTAGGTGCAGGCTCTGGAAGGGCGTTTGGATGCAGGAGTGCTCAGGCTAGGACAAAGGCTTGCAGTGCAGGAGGGGGTTCATGACTGGGGTAAGAGTTTGGATGTGGGCCCCAGCTGGGCTCCTGGGTGGTGGTGCAGAGGGGCTAAGGCAGGCTCACCCCTGCCTTGGCCCTGCACCACTCCCTAAAGCAGCCAGCAAACTCCCTCCATCCCAAGTCCTATTGTGCCCCCTCTCTGTTCTCTGGAGATAGGATAGAGAGTGGGAGAGGGGCACTCTGACATCAGCACCCTTTCTCTCCCCCCTGCCCAGAAAGCAGGAGGCTCCCAGAACGAGGGGCAGCTCCAGGGCAAAGGGCAGGAGCTGTGCAGCAGTAGATGGAGGAGCAGCTGAAGTACTGGCACTTGATAGCCTCTTGGCCAAATCAGTAGGATCTCCTGTCAGAGGCTCTAAGATCTACTGGTAGATTCTGATGGCCTAGTTGGTGACCACTGGAGTAAGGCATGACTGAATGTACAAAATGGCTGAGCTTGGACTAGAACATGGGGTATTTCAGTGACTATACATGTGGCAGAATGTTTCTATCATATACTCCATAACTGGGAAATACTGGGGCAGCATGCGACACTCTGTACCTCAAGGTGGCACCCTGGAATCTCCATATTCACCATGGTGATACAATTCTGATGTTTTGTACAAAATAAGCTTACTGAGGTATCATTTAAAAAGTCTGGATCTGTTGAACATTGTAATATCCTATTGGATTGTATGTGCTATTATTGTTTATGGAGGTATGAAGTGTTGCTGTGTGTGTGTTATTGAAATATGTTGTGAGGCTGGGATAATCCATTACAACCTTTCAGTTACAACAATGGAGTAGCCTTCCATAGCCTGACAGCCTTAATGGCTCATCAACACCCAGCAAGAAAGAATCCCCTCTCCCAGGGTATGTCTACACTAGCTCGTTAGTTCGAGCTAGGTAGGGTAAATAGGGCAGGTGAAGTTGCAAATGAAGCCCGGGATTTAAATATTCCGGGCTTCATTTGCATGTTCCCAAGCGCCACCATTTTTAAATCCCCCTTAGTCCAAACTCCGTGCCCGCGGCTACACGCAGCACGGAGTAGGTAGTTTGAATTAAAGATCCTAATTCGAACTACCGTTACTCCTCAGAAAGAGGCAGCAAGGGGGGGAGAGAGAGAGGAGAGGATACTTGAAAGAGGCAGCGCAGTGTGGAGCCCAGGGCTCCACATGGTGCCGCTTTGAAATGCAGCGTGCAGCACCAGGGCCAGCTGGGATGTCCCCAGGCTGCATGCTGCATTCAAAGTGGCAGCGCTGCCCAGGCTCTGTGTGGTGCTGTTGCTTTGAAATGCTGTGTGGAGCTTGATGTTGGGCTTCCCGCAACATTTCAAAGTGGCAGCGCTGCATGGAGCCCGGGGTCAGCGGGGGAGTCCCCAGCTGACCCCATGCTCCATGCAGGGCTTTCACCTTTGAAGTATAGCAACAACCCTAGTGTAGCTGTTGCTACACTTCAAAGGCGGAGGTGCCCTATCAACTAATTGAATAGTCGATGAAAAATGCATTGGCTATTTGATTATAGTCAATTACTCACAGTTTAACATCCCTACTTGGTACCATCTGTCAGGGGAGAAAAGATGTTTGATTCTATTCTTGCTTAGAATAAAAGTTTAGGATTTCTATTTTTAGGGTGACTATATTTCTCTATGCCCAATACAGGACACCAAGGGTGGCTTTAACCCAGAGGGGGAGCTGCTGGCACTCAGGGTTTCAGTCCCACAGTGAAGGCCACCTGGGAATGGGGATGAGCCCCATGGCAGCAAAAGGGCTTCAGCCCTGTGCTGAAGGCTGTATGGGAATGGGGCTGCAGCCAATGGTGGGGGTGAGAAAGGGGTTTCCGCTTGGGGGGAGGCGCCGATGGTCAGGCTTCAGCCTCATGTTCTGGAAAGTCTGGCAGACTTGCCCCCTTATTTAGGGTACACAGGAAGGGAAAACACTCCTACCAGATTTCTTTCTATGTTTCTACCTTGGTCACTGCCTGACTCCAGACACCCCATGCTGGTGCCTGCTTTACTGACAGCCACAAATAGGAGGCTGCTGCGGCTGCACTGACTGGGAAATTCAAGGACCATCAGGGAGCGTGCAAATACGGGACATTTTGCCCCTGGTAAAAGTAGGATGGATGGTCACCCTTATCTATTTTTATTTTCTTAAGGTAACTATCTCTGACCTATATGCTGACCACTTATAATCTCTTAACATCTATATTTCTATAGTTAATACTTTTTTTAACATTATGTCCCTATCAGTGAGTTTGTCTAAAATGCTTGATACTTTCCTATCAAGAGGAGGTGAACTAAATAATGACCTTACACTGGTCAGGCAAGATGGTACATTTCTGACGTGCTGGACTGGAGGAAATTGGCTGAAGCCTCTCTATTGTTGGTTGAGTAGTAGCCGAGAGATCATTTGTGTAATGAATTGGAGTGCGTCCCTACCCTGGGTAGGTGCAGTGCCTCTCAGAGGCTTGTACCTTGACATAAGCATGATAGCATGAGAAATAACCCATACTGACGGATTTTGGAGGGCTCACAAGTCCCACAATCCAGGTTGCACCCTGAGGCCCCTGCCACACAGAGTTTCATAACATTTCTACCCTTCAGCCCTACTAGGAAATTTTACATCAACTAGGAGAGTCTGTAAAGTTCTTTATAATTTACTGAATATAGGGGGTTAGTTTATTCAGCTATTTGAGTAAGTGTAGATCTAGGATTACAATTCAAGCATCACCCCTTAACTCAGGGAAACTCTCACTGAAATTATTGTTTAGTAAGATATGATGGAAATCTCTCTTTTTCAAGGACATGAAAGTCAATCGGTGATGCAGAAAGTAAATGTTTACCACATGAGGTGGCATTTTACAGATGAATATGCAGCTTTAAAAAAAAACCCATTAAACTGCAGGTTCCTTGTTTTAACACTGACTCACAAAGCAACATCTGACAGGGGAAAAAAAGAGAGGAGAGTTTTGGCTTTCTTAAAATATACCAGTGGTGACTCAACCACAAGAATTCTAATCGTTTGGGGAGATTCGCATTTTTCTAAAACCATCTACAAAATTACAGTTATGGATGCACTCAGGAATACCTAACTCCTTGCTTAATATTGTAGTTATGTTCCTGAAAAATGTTACTTTATGCAAAATGATGTCAAGTGAATCCAATTTCCCCATAGGAATTTATATAAACTGGAGTAAAATGCAGGACTATGTAGCACTTTAAACTAATAAACCATCTTGTTAGTCTTTAAAGTGCTACATAGTCCTGCATTTTACTTCAGCTACACCAGACTAACACGGCTACATTTCTATTACTATTATATAAACTGGGGGAGTTAGGTTTAATGGAAATTTTTTTGGGCAGACAAAAGACAGTTTATACATAGACAGCATAAGTTTCAAACAATTTTAAACAATTAAATACTGCTCACAGCATTGATGATTGTGAAACTTGGTTGAAGTGGTGGAGTCAGAGGGTGAAATATTTTCCAGGAAATGTCTTGCTACTAAATGATGAACTAACAGTTGGTTGGGCCCTGAAGGGTTAACATGTTAATGTGACCTCACACTCTAGAGGCAGCATGGAGAAAACTCAATAGACACATGGTAATGGCTGCAAATACTTCCCTGAACATGATGATGAACCCATAATATTCCATTGGAGTGTACCATTCTCTCCTTTGGACGGTGCACACATGGCTGCACAGTGCCAAAGAGTGTGTGTGTGTGTGTGTGTGTGTGTGAGAGAGAGAGAGAGAGAGAGAGAGAGAGAGAGAGAGAGAGAGAAAGAGAGAGAGACATACACACACGGTATGAAAGAGACAGACAGAAATGCACATATGTTTGAGAGAGAGGCAGACTAAGACACATACTGCCCATTTACGTACACTGGCCCCACTTCAACCAGAGGTGCTAGAAGTAGAAGTGCTAAGGGTTCCCACAGCACCCCCAGGTTTGAAGTGGTTTCCCTTATATACAGGGTTTACAGTATGGTTCAATGAAACTCATTTTTCAAACTTGCTCCAGCACTTCTGACTTCAAGTACACTGCCCTTGTAAGAAGACCAGGAAGTCTAGACACAGGACTCTGTAGCTGTGATGTCCTGCTTTGTGAAGCTGGGGTGCAGAATGAGGGACCTGATGAGGGAAAGGGGAGACATCTTGACATAAGCACCCCTTTCTCCCTCCTGCCTCCCTTCTCCCTGCACAGCAATCAGGAGGCTCCCAGGAGCAGCTCTAAGTCAGATGGGCAGAAGCAGCAAGGTAGTGGGGGGAGGGACAGCTGAACTGCATCTGTCCTTATAGCGATTTAGGGGAGCTGATGGGCAGCTGCCATCCCACCCTGTTTCCAAACCCCCACAAGGAAAGGCTGCTTTTCCAGAAAATCATGCAAGTAGTAAACAAAGCAGGTAGCCAAACGACGTTATAAAGGAGCACTGCACAACTTGAAATGAGCATACGCTCTAACAGATAAGCAACGTAACAATGAAGCAATGTTAACTGGGACAACTTTAAGTGAGCAGGTACTGTATCTATCTCATCCTGTGACCAAAACCAGCTAGATGCACCTTCATCTTACCACAGATTGTTATCTCCTTGGAATAGGAGGTCGACAGATGAATGATGTTAGGCAACTGTTTAAGTACTTTCTTGGTTTCATGTAGCAGCTGTAGTACATAGCGGGCATGAAGCTGCTGTGAAAGGAATGGGATGAAACATAGGAGGCATATTAGAAATATACACAAGTCATGCTACTTCATAGAAGGTCAGTCAACATAGAGACCCACCCACTACCAACAATTTTGCCATAGGTACTTGCCATTTAAACATTGGTTATAGAGTACACACATATTTTCTAAATACAATCACAGATAGCATGGTCAAGGATGAAGACTCAGGAACTCATAAGACTATCAGAATGGCCAAACTGGTTAATATAGCCCAGTGTCCTGTATTCTGACAGTGGCTGGTGCCAGGTGCTTCAGAGAGAACAGACAGAACAGGGCAATTTACTAAGTGCTCCATTCCCTGCTGTCTAGTCCCAGTTTTTGGAAGACTAAGATTTAAGGCAGGGATGGGAAACCTATGTCCCACAGGCTGTATCTGGCTAACAGCTTCCCTTGATATGGCTCACACCCCACAATGACACAAGCAGGCTCCACGTTGTGTCTCCCATTGGCTAGGAATCCCAGCAGGGGGGCAGCCATCTGCACCCCAATCTCCTGCCCTTTCTCATACCCCCGCTCCTGTCCATACCCTGCACCTCACCGCCATCCTGTTTCTCCACTCCCACTCCTGCCCAGACCCCACTTCCCAGCTGCCCCCTCCCACACACTGAACCCCTAATTTTTGAATCCACCCCCAGAATCTAGGATGAGCACAAAAAAAATTGACTAACCCTGAGCCTCCAGAAGAGTTAATCTTGCCCTGGGGGAAGCCCTGAACCTTAACACCTCCCTCCCCCATGGGGCTGGAGTGTAAGGAGAAACCTGATGCCCCGAGTTCTCTCTCTCTCTTTTTTTTGCTCATCAGTTGAGGGACCATATCCATGGGGGGGGGGGGGGGGGTTTGCTAAACGGTTTTCCATCCCTGATTTAAGGGTTTTAGAACTCCCAAATTCTAAGTCTATATTTTCCAGTAAATTGCTTTCAGGTTTCAGGGAAGTCACTTCACTTATGTGCTTCTGTTTCATGCCTATACAATGGGACTAACAGATACTGAATATCAGTTTGAACATATCCAATCCATGTAACTACAGGCCAGTTAGCCTCACCTCAGTCCCTGGAAATATCATGGGGAGGATCCTCAAGGAATCCATTTTGAAGCACTTGGAAGAGAGGAAAGTGATCAGGAATAGTCAACATGGATTCACCAAGGGCAAGTTACGCCTGACCAACCTGATTGCCTTCGATGTCAAGGTAACTGGCTCTGTGGACATGGGGAAGTCGGTGGACGTGATATATCTTGACTTTAGCAAAGCTTTTGATACCTTCTTCCACATAATTCTTGCCAGCAAGTTAAGGAAGTATGGATTGGATAAATGGACTGTAAGGTGGATAGAAAGCTGGATAGATTGCCAAGCTCAATGGGTTGTGATCAACAGCTGGATGTTTCGTTGGAAGTCGGTATCAAGCAGAGTGCCTCCAGGGTCAGTTCTGGGTCTGGTTTTGTTTAAAATCTTTATTAATGACCTGGATGAGGGGCTGGATTGCACCCTCAGCAAGTCTGCAGATGACACTAAACTAGGGGAAGAGGTAGATATGTTGGAGGGCAGGGATAGAATAAGAGTGTGCTCTATGCATGCCTACAAAACTGTTTCAATGTGTGAAATGAAACATGGTTCTGATGTGGGGAAAAAAACACTGTTCATTCACTATTGATAGTTAATTGATCTCATTTGCTGTGACAAATGTAGCCACCTGCTTGCTAGTAACATTGTTAACGTTCCTATTGTTAGTTAACTGTTTCCATTCTTAGTGAATTCCCCCAGGAGCATAAAACCTGTAAAAGTTTTAAGTTCAAAAGTTTTACATTGGTGATGTAAAGGAGCCTTTTAATACATTATAAATGACAGTAAGAGACTCCTCAGCTAGGAAGATCTATGTGCTTTCTCACTCTTTTCCTGTGCTAATGTGGCACAATGAGGTTAGATTACAGATCAGGTTTTATTTTACTTACACATTTATCAACAACAAAATAAAAACAAAAAATGATAAGGGCAAATAAAACATCTACTGAGCAGCGGATAAAATGTCAGGGCAATTAGAACAGAGCACTTCCCAAAGAACCCAGACAAGTCCAGATGAAGCTACCAAAAGGCAAAAGGATATTTGTCCTTTTTCACAATGTGAATGGCTTTCACATCATGAGTAAAAAATGGATACACCAGCTTCTTGTGCTCAAGAATTCCCTACTAAACTGGATGTAGACAGGCACAAATAATTTTGCACAATGTTGTTCTCAGTCATGACAGATGTTTTGCAATTTTGAATCATTTCGCATAAGAAACATTGTTTTGACAAATTAAATATGCAAAATTTTAAAATATTGTGCACAATGTTTAAAATTTGTTGCTGCAGAATTTTTAAAATTTTGGCACAGATTTCCCTAGGATTAGAATGACACTCTCAATCTTTAAAATTCATTCATTCATTCTCTTTGTTCTTCTCAGCTGCAAATATATTTTCCCACTGCAATTTCTTCTATCTTATTCTTGTTGCACTGTATGATGTGGCAGACAGAGCCCGACCTCCCCGCTGGAGGCCTTTCAGCACCCGGGCCAGCAGCAGAAGCAGTGGAGAGGTCTTCCAAGCAGGGTAGAGGGGCGGAGCAGTGGAGAAGTCCTCAGAGCAGGGAGAGGGGCAGCATGCACTGCAGCCAATCAGGGTACAGCAGGCTGCTATATAAGGATCTGCTAGTGAAGGCCAAAGCAAAAAAGGCCAGGCAGTTCTGTCCTGGAGCTCAACTCAGGTAGCCCTCTGGGCTGACTGGGAACACCAGCACCTGGGACAGCTCCGAGTGGGAGCTGGGAACCTTGTAACTAAGTGGAGCTAGATCCTTTGGTGAAAGGCTAGCTGGTGGCGATGACTTTGAGGAATCCTGGGCAAGGGGGAACTCTGCACCTAGGTCCTAGAGAAGGGCTGGAAGAAACAGCATCCTGGGGAAGTGGCCCAGGGACATGACCAGAAGTATGGACTTTGAAACCTGGCAGGTAACTGCTACATATAGGGTCCCTGGGCCAGAACCCAGAGAAGTGGGTGGGCCTGGGTCCCCCCCAACCCTCTGTAAACTACACTCAAGCAAGGCGGTAAAGAGGAGGCCTGAATCTTGCCACAGATTAGACTGTTCCTTGCCCGCAAACAGGTGAGGTAATTATTGAGACCCCTTTCAGCCACTAAGGGGCGATCACAGACAGGACTGAACCTATTATACACTGTTAATAATGTCTAGGATGATCCCATCATCCAATTATTGCAGGCCTTTTAATTTAAAAATAATCTTATCAGTGCACCGTCCAGCTGAAATTCTACTCAGACTTTCGGTTATGCAAGTTGTTGTGGGAAGAGGCAAAGTCACAAACGCTGCTTACCCCATCTATAAAAAGCTTTGGATTAAAAAATGAGCCTTAACTTCCACTTGAGACAAAGAAGTCCTGCACTCAAGGATGAAGCCTTGTTTGCTCATTTCCCCTTCTTGTTTACCACAGCTTCTTTTTTTCTAGAGCCATCATACCAGATAAATATTGGAAGCCCCATTTGCTCATTAAATTTAAAACTGGGCTGGACTAGTAATAGTTTGCACCAAAACTATAGTTTAAAGCTGCAGATTAATCACTCCCCATAACACCCTACAGTGTAAATATTAGCATCATTTTATGGATGGGCAAGCAGGCAAAGGAATTTGACCAAAAGCAAATACAAGGGAGTCAGTAACAAAGCCAACTTCAGCTTTCAATGCTCAGTCCTTTACAGTACAGGTTGGACCTACCTAGCCTGGCACCTTTGGCACTTGACCTATCCGAATGAGGGAATTTACTGGATCAGGACAGGTCCCATGCCATTGGCCTCCCCGGACACTGCTCCTCCCTCCAGATGGCTCCACTCCAGCCCTGTTGCTAAATGACTTGGCCCACTGCTGCCAGCCATCTGGGACTCTCTGGGGGTGGAGCTCTCCAGCCACTGTGGCCCTGCTTCTGTCTCACCTGGCTGTGGCTTCCTGGAACGGGGCTTTGCAGCTGCTCTGCTGGGTCAGGGCTCCGTGGCTGCCCTGCTGCTGTCATGCCCAACCAGGGCATCCCACAGATGCGGCTCCATGGCTGCCCCACTGTATCACTCTGGGTCAGTGATCTGCGGCTGTCCTGCTATGCTGCACCGGGTTGGGGCTCCCCGGCTGCCCCCCTCTGCTGCACCGGGTTGGGGCTCCTTGGCTGCCCTGCTGTGCCATGCCCAGTTGGAGCTCCCCAGGAGAAGACTCCCCTCCCCACACTGGACTCTGAACTGGCTTTCACTCCCAGGCGTCAGGGCTCTCTGGTCCAGCAACATCCATGATGCTGCTGGAACATGGATGTTGCCAGACCAGAGAGTCCCGGATTTAGGAGGTTCAACCTGCATAAAATGAATATTCAGTAAATAAACAGCAGAGAATATTAGGTCACCTAGTTCACCTAATTTCTTTAACTCTATAATTTATTCCTCAAAACAACTTTTGAGGTTACGTAAGTTTTGTCATGATAACCGTACTTTAAAATAAATACCAGTCCCGACTCCTAACTTGCCTGTTGATCCTTGAAAGCACGAAGAAGTGAATTAGTGTCAGCAACAGTCAGAGGAAACGACAGCCGAGGTCCATGGTAGGAGTCTGGGACCTCAATCATCTGCTCATATTCCAGTAACTGTATATCTGAACCACTAGGGCTACTGAAAAAATGAGAAAACAAATCTAGAAAGGGAGGGGAGAGATAATGTAGAAAGTCTGTTATCTTGGAAGACAACACAAGTTCTCTTCTACTACTCAATACACAATAATCACTGGTACCTGCACTGCTGCTATAATAAAGTGATTTAATTAGTTTGTGGATCAACTGCAACAATTATTTCTGATTAATTAAAAAAATACAGTGTCTAAAGTCAGATTGAAAACTGCTGCAAAATATTTTTCAGCCACCATCTGTAATTCTAATTAGGAGAAATTTAGCTATCCAATCTGCCCTCCCCCAACATAGATATGAAGTATATTGTGGATGATCCATAGTTCTCGCTTTATTGTTGATCATCAACAGCTCCTTCACCTGTTTACAACAATGAAAAGTATTCACTGAAGATTTAGGGCTTGTCTACACTCAGAAAGCTACAGGAGCACAGTAGAATCACTGTGGCACTTCAGCACTGACCGGACGGACACAGATGAGAGGGGTTCTCCTGTTGATGCAGGTAATCCACCTCCCTAAAAGGTGATAGTTAGGTCGATGGAAGAATTCTACATTACCTAGTGTAGTCTACATTAGGATTTAGGTTGGTTTAACTATGCGGCTAAGGGATAGCTCAGAGGTGTGAATATTTCAAGACCAATGTAGTGAAACAGATCTAATTCTCTAGTATAACATAGGCCTTAACCAAACAAACCCTATTCTCTTACAATTGTGTGCCAACAATGGTGTTTCGATATCCCAGTTTACACTAGAGCTGAGACAGAATGCCCAGCTGTCATAAAACTATTGTCTGAACTGCAACAAAAGTAGAAGTGTAGCTGAGGAAGAAACACAATTTGCTTGCCTATTCCTCCTAGAGTGTGGAGGTGGAAATATTTCTAGTTGCTTCAGTTCAGGGTTGTTTTTATACCCACTAGTCTATACATGAGTGGACAGGACATTGAAGTGGTTGCTTTTGCACGTCACTGGTCTACAGCATTCCTTGAACAGACAACCAGCTAGCAGCAGCATCCTAATAAAAAACATTCTAGAGGTTGTTATGATAGAACTACAGTGTTGCCTTTGTGAGGGGTTTCAGTTTTTAACAACTTTTGTTTGCTTGTAGTTGAACTTATTTTTTTTCCTTATAACCTTGATTAGACATGATCTGAAATTCATAAAAAAGGTTTGATTTATTATTTACCATCACTGTCAAAAAACTGGATGCAACATAAGAACATAAGAACGGCCATACTGGGTCAGACCAAAGGTCCATCTAGCCCAGTATCCTGTCTGCTGACAGTGGCCAATGCCAGATGCCCTAGAGAGAGTGGACACAACAGGTAATCCTCATGTGATTCCTTCCGTCACCCATTTCAAGCCTCTGACAAAGCTGACAAACCATCCCTGCCCACCCTAGCTAATAGCCACTGATGGACCGACCTGTCCTCCATGAATTAACCTAGTTCTTTTTAACCCTCTTGCAGTCTTTTGTTTGTTTTAAACCTGCTGCCTATTAGGGATATCCAGGAGCTGCCAGCCAATTGGCCAGTTGAGGGAGCCAGGCAGCCCAGCCCCACTTCCCCGCAGTGAGCAGTTTCCTGGGGGGCTGGGAAGCGCAGGCCTGGGTCCACCCCCTGAAAGAATGGGCAGCCCAGCTACAGCCTCCCAACAGCAGGGAGCTGCCACTTCCCTGACCTCTCAGTGCCCCATCCTGAGTTCCCCCTGCCCTGAATCCTGCACCCACAAATCTCCCATCCCCTGCACTCCTGATTCCTGTACCACAGGGTCATGCACCTTGTTAATTATCCCTTGGTTTGGGAGAGAGAGAGAGAGAGATCCGAACAAGTGCACATGATGTCAATGTTGGTCCTTGAGATAAAACTCATTCCACTCGGAGCTGGGAAATCTTAGAGGGAACACTGATCCCTACTACCTATTAATTTCATGTGGTGTCCCCTAGTTCTTGTGTTAAACATAAAACTCACAGTAGCTGAATCCTTCACTGCATTCACATACACGTTTTATAATATTCATAATTGTTACCACATTTTTAAGTAGCATTCAACGCCATCATATAGGCAAAGTTCAACTTGATCCGCAGCTGAAGAAAGTTCCTAATAAGAAGTCATCTGAAGAAGTGAACTGTGCCTACGAAAGCTCATGAAATAGAGATATATATTTTTGGTTAGTCTCTAGGACCATTTTTTTTTGAAGTTTTCCTAATAAGTGTTTTCTAAACAAAAGGAGCAGTTTCCTTCTTAAATATTTACCCCCATTCAAACCTGGGTCTATGTCACTCCCACTACAGCAAAGCATCAAGCAGCAACATTAAGGGCTTGAGCCTACAAGCAGCTGAGCACTGAGTGCATGTTGCCATCTTGCAGAATAATCCATAACTGACTAGTCAATAACACAAGAGTGCCTTCCTCTCTTACAGGGTAATAACCAAATCCAGGTTAACCAGACTACAATAGCCAATATCCCAAGCATCTACATGGAATCCAATTTGCCATAGTGGCCTGATCATCCCAACCACTGCGTACACCCGCTCTCACTGACAAGCCCGTGGAAAATTGCTCAGGATATAGTTACTATCAAGTTAGTAGGGAGTCTCTTGAAGATGACATTGAAATGGATTCTCTCACCTCTATGCTCTGCTTGTCCTCAAAGCTCTCCATCAAGGGCTCTGACAAACATAGCCCCAGCCCCTTTGTCTTCTTATCACTATGCCCACCCTGTCTCCATGCCTAATCTCAGGCTTTGCAATGTCTCTTTCTGCTTCAAGAGGGCTGCCTTACCCCAGCGCCTACCCCCACAATAGAGCAATTCCATTTTAAAATCAAATTTTATGTATTAGCTGGGGGCTGCATGGGATGACTGGCAGGCAATCAGGTCAGAAATTGAGATAGCCATGTTTCTTGTAGGCCATGTGGATGAGGAATTCTAAGGAAAGTAATCCATCAGAGCAGGGTTTTATAGTGGCTAGAGTAGAGAGATTTGCATAACTGAGGAGTTGATACTAAGAAACAAACATAGAATAATTATGCAAATCAGACCCCCTACGCTGAAAGAGCATGCAGGGATTTGCATGACTGAAAAACAAACATATAGCCGTGGATTAAGAGCTGTACAGAATCCTGTGTTCTTGACTAGTGGGAAGGACTGTCTTTCAGGGTGGCATGCAATACAGAATAGATCTTCATATACCATATAAACCAATTCCTCACTACATGTGACCAAAAAATCAAGGCAAAACACAAAAGCTATGTATGGTTTTTAAAAAATCTGTTCTCATACAGTACAGTCTGTTACTTTTTTTATTTAAAGGATGGAAATTACCAAGAATATGTGCTATGCCAATTGTTTAAATTAATTTGCTTTTCTCCTGATAGAGATCCTGGGGGTGGATTGAAAGGTACATTCAAAAGCTCCCCCACCGCCTCTTTTAAAAAAAAATACTGCTGAAAGAGCTTTTGCATCTCCCTCCCACGGATCTCTTTGAAATCAACTCAAACACCACCAGAATTACAAAACTGCTAAGTGAACTATTTACACAGCATCTTGCTCATGACGCTGAAACTACACTGACATCAGGAAGAGGAGGAGGAAATGAGAAATAGAGGAGGGTAAAACATAACAAAAGAACCATGGCATTAAGAGGAAAGTGATCACAATTCATTTTAAGTATTAAAAAAATCCAAAAATATAAACTTACACAGTGATAAGCCAGGAAGATTTCTTAAGAGATTAATTAAAATGTAAGAAAGACCAAGGTCTGTAACACCTACAAAGATCTTCACTCCTCTCTTCTTTCTCACAAACATACCTTTTGAACAGGACAGGCAATCTCTGCTTTTAATGTGAATCCCATAAGAGTCCAATACAAGTTCAAATAGAAAATTACAGAAAAAAGTCAGATGTGAATAAAATAGATTTAAACAAAAACTGACAAATTGAAAAACTTGAAAAAAACAGTTGCAACTTGACAGAAATGTTTTGGATTGGCCCAAAACTAATTTTTTCCATCTTTTTGGTTCAACTGAAATTACTTGTCAACTTGAATAGATTTTGTATTATTATTTTGATTCAGTCTTTTTCAAGTGTTTTTCACACTGTTTTCTTTTTCCTGGATACAGTTCAGAACAGAGCGCTGTTTTGCCACAAAAAGTTGAAACAAGTGTTTCAAAGTGGCTGAAACAAAATATTTTTACTTAAAAATTTAATGAAATTATTTGTCAAAGTAACTCAAATTGCAAATAGTTTTGACATCCTGAAAAATGCATTTATCAGCAAAATTACTGTTGATTGAAAACATTTTGCCTAGTTCTATGCAGGACTTTTTACCCCTGTTTTTTATTGTCTTAAGTTAAAATGAGCATGGTTTGAAGAAACCAGCAGCAGAATTATTTTTCTGAGATTCTGGGCTTCCTAAAATATTTGGACAATTGTCCAGACTTATTTGCAGTATCTCTGTCCACATTCACAGACATAGGTCAGTTCCATAAGTTAGCAAGAAATTAAGCATTTGCTTAAGAATGCCCCAATCAGAAAAGCGTTTAAAAATGTGCCCAAGTCCCACTAAAGACAGGTTCTTAAATGCTTTACTAAATAAGGATGGGCTTAAGTATGTGCTTTAAATTAAACACATGCGTAAGTGCTTTGCTGAAACAGGACCTAAAGACTTGTCTACATTTTCAATGTTACTGTGTCTGCACTGCTGTAGCACTTCAGTGTAAACACCACCTGCACTGATGGGAGAATACCTCCCATCTACCTTGGAAACTCACCTTCCAAGAGAGGTGGTATCTTAGTTGATGGAAAAATTCTTCTATCAACTTAGCATTGATAGAAGGCAGGCTAGGTTGTCATTACTATACTGCTTAAAGTATGGCTTTTTCACACCCCTTGAAGAACATAGCTGGATTGACCTTTCTTTTTAATAGCGGTTAGGCCTAAATGTTGACATGACAAGTTTGCTACTCTAAACAAAAGCAAACCTCAACTGCACCTTTTCAGTATGCAAACACTTATACGTAATCTACAACTCTCAATCCTCATTTATTTCAGATGAAGGCCCGATAAATTTTTTTTTCTTTTAATGGGAAGCATTATTTGTCAGTCTCTCAAAGGATACGTCTACACTAGCCCACTAGTTCGAACTAGGGAGGCTAATGAGGGCGACCGAAATTGCTAATGAAGCACGGTATTTACATATCCCGTGCTTGATTAGCATGTTCCCGGCCGGTTGCCATTTTGGAAATTGACTAGCCTGAAGTAACTGCCCATGTCTACACGCGGCAGAGAAGCACGATTCCGAGATAAACCCCTTAGTTCAAATTCAAATTAACAGTTAAACCTCATTCCATTAGAATAGAATTACCTTTGCACAGACACCAAGTCCCAAGTTTTTGCTCAAAAGGTACAACTTTCTCAAAACTATATGAAAATTTGAATTGTAATATGAAAGCTTTTTCTTTTTTTTGGACCAATAATCCTAAGGTTAGGAAAAAATGCAAGGGTCATTTAAGTCTAACCTCCAGCCAAGATTCAGGATTTGTTGTGTCTGAACCAGTGGTCTCCAACCTTTTTATCCCCAACATCACTTTTTAAATTGAAGGGTAACCCAGGATCTACCCTGGAGTTCCCAGAGCTTGTATCCCCCATTCCTTCCTGCACCCCAACACTCTGGGGCTACATCTACACTGCAGGCTTCTTGCGTAAGAAGCCTTTTGCGCAAGAAGCCTTTTGCGCAAGAGTTTTTGCAAAAAACGTCTTCCGCAAGAGCACGTCCACACCTCAAAGCACATTGCAAAAGGGATGTGCTTTTGTGCAAGAGAGCATCCACACTGTATGCATGCTCTTGCGCATGAAAGCTCTGATGGCCATTCACAGAATGGCCATCAGAGATCCTGTGCTTTTTCCCATAAGGGCTTCTTGCTCCTCTGGAGCGTCCACACTTGCCTTTTTGCGCAATAGCTGTAGCGCAAAAAGGAGCTATTCCTCATAGAAGGAGGTTTACTTACATTGGGAAAAGCCCTCTGTTCTGCCGTTTTACTGCTGATTTACTTGTGCAAAAGCGAATTTGAAGTGTGGACGCTCCGCAGGTTTTTGCATAAAAACCTTGCAGTGTAGACATAGCCTGGGTGCAGGAGGGGGCTTCATGCTGCAGCAGAGTGTGGCATGTGGGGCAGGGTGAGGAGCGTGGCTTCTGGGAGGGAATTTGGGTGGTGGCATAGCGAGCAGAGGTGCAGGATGCAACCAAGAGGTGCTTACCACAGGCAGCTCCCAGTTGGCAGTGCAGCGGGGCTCAGGCAAACTGCTTCTGCCTGACCCCAGACCGACCGCTCCTGGAAACACTGGCTGGCTGCGTGTATGGTCCCTGCAGGAGGATAGGGGAAAAGGGGTCTCCATGTGCTGCACTGCTGCCTATAAGTGCCTGACCAATGGAAGCTGCCTGGACAGTGCTGGGGGCAGCCTGGAGTTGCCTCATTTTCCCTCCTCCTGCCCCTCCACCCCCAGGGCTGCAGAGACTGCCTGCACTCAGTCAGACAGTGGCTTTTAGGAGCATCAGACAAGGCATAGGCAGCCTACCTGAGATTGGGATCGACTGGCAGAGGCTCTAGGACCATAGTGTCCAACATGCCAGCCACTGTCCTCGTGTGGCTCTTTGGCTGGGTGAGTGTGGCTAGTTCACTATAGCAGTAGCCACTACAGTGGCTTCAGAACTGGTTGGATGCCAGTTATAGGATCTACCAATCACGACTGATGGGTTGGTGACTGGTCTAACCCATCCAGCCTCATTTTGAAATCCTCTCCACACAAAAAAGCTTCTACAACCTCGCCAAGCAGTCTTTAACTATAACTAACATTTGCTCTTCATGCAAGTAGACTACAAAGGGAAAATAAGGGTCAATTTACATCCCGTACTCCTATGCATGGGCAAAAGAGGTGAGCCAAAACTTTCACCCTAAGTAGTTAAAATGTTTATCAGACCTTTACTGAGAGAATCAATATACATACATTTATCTAGTCTGGTTAGGGGAGACATCTCAGACTTGGTTCAATCTAATTTACAAGCAACTGAATAGCCAAACTAATCCATCATCTTAAAAACTTTGGATTCAGTTGGGTTCAGAAGATGAGGTGAAGTATACTATTAGCACAGATCTAGAATGAACAGCATCATTAGATTGTCTTCAAGTTAGCCACGTTATTCCCTTAAATCCCACAAGAATAGCAGATCAGTCACAGACTGCAGTTATCTGTCCTAATGCACAGTATAGTACATTAATTGTAGGACTACCTTATTCTCCGCTTTGACCCAGGGGCACTGCTCAGATGTACTTTCTCTTTCAAGAAGAGTGCACTGTTCATTAGGCACTCTTGGCTGTTTAAAAGCTGCAATTTCTAATCATTTCCAAACAAACTGCAATTTCTAATTGTTGCCATTAGAACACTGAACCACTTATGGCTTTTGATGGATTTATTCTGCTATCAAACAGTGCATTTTAATTGGCGTAATCAATGGCTGGCCCAGATGAAAGAAAAGTGAGATTTCATATTCTTTTATGACTCAGTAAGGTGAGGACTGCCTTGTCCTTAACACAACTGAGGTTCAGATTTGCTTATGTCTCTACAACAGACCTTCTAAACAAGTGGATGTTCATTTAAGCAGAAGTCATTTTCAAGCTGTAGCTCTGTGTGGAACTTACACTTCAAAGACTGCTTTTATCCAAAGATCTCAAAACACTTTAAAGATCAAAGGCTAGTTTTTCACTGCTGGATTAGAGCTGGTTGCAAAGTGTTGTAATGTAGCCTAATATTAATTTTAATTTGATCATTTTTAATTGTTCATATTCTGAATGGCTTTCATATTCCTTGAAGTCCATGCACTATTCACACGAGTTGTGTAAGATGAAATTATGGACAAATACAAAAGTATGCCACTTAGGAAGGAACAATTGCGCACACATACAAAACAGGAAGTGACTGTCTAGGAAGGAGTACTGCCGAAATGGATCTGGGGTCATAGTGGATCACAAGCTAAATATGAGTCAACTGTGTAACACTGCTGCAAAAAAAGAAAAGGTGACTCTCGGATGTACCAGCAGTAGTGCTGGAAGTTTGACAAGCGAAGTAATTCTTCTGCTCTAATCTGTGCTGATAATGCCTCAATTAGAGTATTGTGTCCAATTCTGGGTGCCACATTTCAGGAAGATATCAACAACAACACAGAAAAGTAAAATTATTAAAGATCTAGAAACATGACCCCATTAGAGGAAGACTGAAAAACATGGGTTTGTTTAACCAAAGAGAACACTGCTAACCATGTTCAAGTACATAAAAAGTTGTTGTAAGGAGAAGGGTGAAAAATTGTTCTTTAACATAGGACAAAGTAATGATTAGCTAAAATATATGTAAAAACTCATATAGTCAGACAGCTTCCTACTGGCCTCACATAAAATACTCTGCAGCAAAGGTTAAGAATAAATTAAACTAAAATATGCTCCACATTTGCCTATATCAGATTGTTTGTTACATCTGCTAAGTATTTGCCAATGCATACTCCTTTTTGATAAATGTCCATTACAAATTAGAAAAAAACATGGTTCTAGAAATTGGGAGTTTTTTGGAAGCAGGAAGAACACAAGAACAGTTTACAAGCTCTTCAAGGAGAAAACATATAATAAAACATTCCAGAGAGAGAGAACGGAAGAAAATCATCATTTACAGCACCAAGTATCAGAATCAGCATTTGCAGGACCAAGTTTTCACTACATTGTATGACAAGCTCCAAGTTAAGTTTCAATCAGGTGTGGTAGCAGGATGTTTTCATGTACGTAGGCACCACAAAGACAACTCATCTTCCAATGTCTGTTTTTAAACTGGAGTTTTCATATTAACCTGTTTTTTTATCCTTACCTTTATCAGTCTCATTGAGATGAATGAAGTGATCCAGCATGAATGTAAAAAAACTGGACAGCTGAAGAAGAAAAGAAAAACACTGATCATTTCAGATGAAACAAACACGGATGATTATTTTTCTTATTTCTCTTTATTCTTTTCCCACTAATTGGGACACTGAGATAAAAAGATACAGAGGCACGTTGGATCTGTGTCACTAGTTTATAATAACAATGCAACCTTGTCCTCCCTTAGATGTTGCAGCATTCCCCCTTCTTCCTTACTGCAGGCTAGTGGACTGATGCTGATTCATAAACATACACTAATTAAATCAAACAAACTCAAATCCAACAATCTCCTTCAAAGCTAGTTGAAACTGTTCATTTTCAGAACAGAATGAACATTAACTGAGACATTAAACCACATAAAACAAATACGAGTAAACAAAAAGGGACCAAATATTGAAATCAAGCACTGCCTGCTGAAATAGATTATTGACTATAGTCATTCTTCTGTTTTGTAAAAATTTATTAAAAAAGCACTACTAAAAAAGTAAAACGCTTACCAAAAATTAAACTGTATTTGAAAGAAAAGTGTGAGAAATGTAGAAAAATGTGAGGGAAATAATTTTGTTTTTGTTTTTGCCTTTAGGTCAGTGAACCTGCTCCACTCTTTAAAATGTTGATGAGGATGATTGATTGTATTACAGTAGCCCTAGCAGGCTAGAAGGTGTAAAACAGTAAGAGGAAATATCCAGCCTAAAGCATCGACAAACTAAACAGAATGTGAGAGAGGAAGTTTTTAACGCTATTTTACTGAACTCAGGCACAGAGAGGTTAACTGACTTGCTCAATGTCACACCAGAAATCTGTGGTAGAGCCAGAAACTAAATCCAGATCTCCTTAGTCTTGGTCCAGAGCCTTAATTACAAAACCATCTTCCTTCCTCAATTAATAAACAAATGGACTACATAGAACCATAGAGCTGGAAAAGACCTCAGAAGGTCATCAAGTCCAGCCCCCTGCTCTAGGCAGGACCAATACCAACTGAACTTTTTGTTAGCATCCAAAACATCCACAATAACTGGGATTATATAGGATTAGTTATAAACATAATACAAGTAATATAATCCCTCCTGTTTCAGAGAATAAAGTAACCTCTAACTGGTGGGGGCTAGTAGAAAACTTCCTCTATAAGCATGCTATTCCATAATTTTAACTACAGAGTTTGTACACCTTCTTTTGAAGTTTCTGATACTGCTCATTGTCAGAGATAGGTTACTGCACTGGATGGAACAGTGATCCAGTCTGGGGCTATGTCTACACTATGGGGTTTTTCCGGGATACCTCTGGTATCCCGGAAATACTCTGCCGTGTCCAGGGAACATGTCTGCTCTTCCGCTTTTTTTTGCAGAAGAGCAGATGTGCTCTTTTGGAAGCCCTGTCTTCCTCCTCTCATGAGGAAGAAGGGCTCTTCCAAAAGAGGAGACTTTTCCAAAATTTGGCCCAGTGTAGACGAATAAAATTATCAGAAAAAAGTACGCAAATTGCAAAGTGCAACTTGCGGATCTTTTTCCAATAGATCATTGTAGTGTAGACATAGCCTGCCACTTCAATTTCCACATTCCTATTTTTAAACAAATCAGGAAACTGGATGCCCAAAACATTCTGTTGGCACACAAGTGGGAAGTTGCAAAGCATATGTGCAGATATCCATTTTGTTTGTGCAGCTCAGATGCACATTTCTGGAAAATGTGACCTTCATGTTTTACCACGTTAGCCCAAAAACCCAGGAGGACAGACCTGTAGCTGAGCTTGTTCTTCAGCGTATTCAATTGACTGAAAGATGCTAAGAGCGTATTGTCGCCTCATCTCCAGCCGGGCCATATAACACCGATACCACCTCTGAATGAGGATAGCTGCTTTAATTGCTGCCAAAACACAAAGCCACAAAAATACTATGAAACAAAGTTTCTGAGCAGCTACTGTGAAATCAGAAAAGGTGCGTCTAGTCTACCGCACTGTGCCGCCAAACAGCTGATCGGCGCAGTGCAGCAGCCATTTTGATGTAAATGAAGCAGTGATTATTTAAATCGCTGCTTCATTTTCCTGTTTCTAGTAAACTCATCTATATGGCTCCGTCAATGGAGCCATGTAGTCTAGACATACCCTAAGGTACTACAGGACTACTCGTGATTTTTTTTTAAGTTACAGACTAACATGGCTACCCTTCTGAGACTATCGTACATCCTTGGTTGGTTCAATGGGCAAAGAAAAGCCGATACCTCAAAATCTGATGTGAAAGAAAGGAAAGCCTCTGTACAAACTCCATTTTGTAGTATGGTCTGAGCACATCTAAACTTGCCTTGAGGAGAATTTACTGTGTTGCGGTCAGCAGTGCTCCCTCCATGAAAATTGCTTGATACTTCATTCAGGGAATATCACAGACAGCCACCAACCTGTGGAGCTATCATTTACAAATGAATCATTCACTGGTCCACCCACATGTAACAATGTTCCCCCACAACACACACACAGAGGAGCCTGTAGTTGAGGCAAGCAGAGCAAAGGGGGAGAGGGATGGAGTGTCTCAGGGGAGCACATGGGAGAGAGACAGACTCCACCTTGAAGTGGGGTGCCGGTCTATGGCAGGGGCCAGTCACTGGCACAAAAAGGGCTCACAGGAGAGACTCTCTCTGGACTGACATGTGGACAAACCTTGGACTTCTACAGTGCAGGTGAGAAGATGGTGTGCTTCAGCACTTCAGCTGTTTTGTAGAACTCTGTAACTTGCTAGTACCGTATATACTCGAGTATAAGCCGAGTTTTTCAGCACAGTTTTTGTGCTGAAAAATGCCCCCCTCGGCTTATACTCGAGTCAGCATCTCGAGAACTGAGGCGGGCAAAGCCTCAGAGGCGCGGGACCCCCCCGCGGCTGCGGCTTCAGTCCGGGAGCCTGTGGTCTGCTGGGGACCGTCCCCAGCAGACCACAGGCTCCCGGACTGAAGCCGCAGCCGCGGGGGGGTCCCGCGCCTCTGAGGCTTTGCCAGAGCAAAGCCTCAGAGGCGCGGGGAACCGCCGCTGCTGCTGCTTCAATCTGGGAGCCTGTGGTCTGCTGGGGACCGTCCCCAGCAGACCACAGGCTCCCGGACTGAAGCCGCAGCCGCGGGGGGTCCCGCGCCTCTGAGGCTTTGCTCTGGCAAAGCCTCAGAAGCGCGGGAACCCGCCCGGTGCCCCTGGTCTGCTGGAGACGGTCTCCAGCAGACCAGGGGCACCGGAGCAGCTTTCGCCCCGACTTCCGGGGCTAGACCCGGTATCTATCTTCATTTTTTACATTTACCAGTAGCTGCCTCATTTCCTACCCTAGGCTTATACTCGAG
This sequence comes from Pelodiscus sinensis, assembly GCF_049634645.1. Taxonomy (NCBI): domain Eukaryota; kingdom Metazoa; phylum Chordata; order Testudines; family Trionychidae; genus Pelodiscus; species Pelodiscus sinensis. Next base: position 209,304,193 of record NC_134711.1, read on the forward strand.
TCAATACTTTTTCCCAGTTTTTTGGGGTAAAATTAGGTGCCTCGGCTTATATTCGGGTCGACTTATACTCGAGTATATACGGTATTTGTTAGGAGTAAAGTGACTGGTTAAGAAATACCTGGGTTGAGCCTGTATTCCTCTCCTGCTCCCTCCTACCAATAACTGAATGTGTGTGCACCTACCCTGGGCCAGGAGTGAGGGCTGCACCTGGGACCAAGAGCCATGGCAGAGATTGGGGTCTGAAACTGGGGTCAAACTGAGGTCAGAAGCTAGGCCAGAGTGGAGACAGGAGAAGAGCAGAGGGGGGTGGCACTTCCTCCACACCCCCTGTGGGGACTGGCACAGGCTCCACACGCCCCTCCAGGTGTTCCTCTTTGGTCCCCATGGGGCATAGCCTACTGTTTGGGGACCACTGGTGGAAATGGAACTCAGAGCAAGCCAATATAAGTGATTGTGAGAGGACAGGGATGATGGAAAGGTCTCAGACACTGATTCCAGGGTAGTTGGGCTGAGGTGCCCCGTGTCCGAAGAAAGGGTGTCAGGACAAGAGGTCTCAGTTTGAGAGAATGCCCCAAGGTCCCAGAGCTAGAAACAAGATTCCATCTCAACGGTGACAGCTCAGTAGCATGTGGGACCCAGCAACTGGATCCACTCACTACAGACTGGTCACTGCACATAGGGATCATGTCAGGACACCTGTCCTGACATTCCCAGTTTTAAAAATCAGCTGCCAAAAGTTAGGCTCCTAAATAAATGGATTAATTTTCCAAGGCCATAATCAGCTACAGTGCCCATTAAAGTCAACAAGGCCCAGGCAAGCCCAATTTGAAAATGTTGGTCCATGTTTGCAAATGCTACAGACAGCTAGATTCAGTGTGTTGTTATAAAGCAATTACCTAGTATATTAATTTTACCACAAGAAAACCTCAGTCAAGCATCAGCTAAAAGCCCTGTCTGCTTCAAGTGTGATGAGAGTGGCATTAAGTGTGTTTTGACTAGATCGTATTTATTATTCAGTTACTACATTACCTTATAATACATGCATATTTCATATCTACTGACCTTTCATTCCCCTTAGAGCAGCAGAAAAATTGTAAATCACAATTGGCTATTTATTTAAGATTGCAGTTTCAAATTTTGCCATTCATATTTTCATGGTAAGTTTCCTTATTGGACCCCTCTAAGGCCTCATTTAGTCTTTATATTATTTTAAAAATTCAACTGATGCATTTCCACTTGACAGGAATCAGAGAATCATAGAATCATAGAATCATAGGACTGGAAGGGACCTCGAGAGGTCATCGAGTCCAGCCCCCTGCCCTCAAGGCAGGATCAAGCTCCGTCTACACCATCCCTGACAGATGTCTATCTAACCTGTTCTTAAATATCTCCAGAGAGGGAGATTCCACCACCTCCCTTGGCAATTTATTCCAATATTTGACCACCCTGACAGTTAGGAATTTTTTCCTAATGTCCAATCTAAACCTCCCCTGCTGCACTTTAAGCCCATTACTCCTTGTCCTGTCCTCAGAAACCAAGAGGAACAAATTTTCTCCTTCCTCCTTGTGACACCCTTTTAGATATTTGAAAGCCGCTATCATGTCCCCCCTTAATCTTCTTTTTTCCAAACTAAACAAGCCCAGTTCATGAAGCCTGGCTTCATAGGTCATGTTCTCTAAACCTTTAATCATTCTTGTCGCTCTTCTCTGTACCCTTTCCAATTTCTCCACATCTTTCTTGAAATGTGGCGCCCAGAACTGGACACAGTACTCCAGCTGAGGCCTAACTAGTGCAGAGTAGAGCGGCAGAATGACTTCACGAGTTTTGCTTACAACACACCTGTTAATACAACCTAGAATCATATTTGCTTTTTTTGCAACAGCATCACACTGTTGACTCATATTCAACTTGTGGTCCACTATGACCCCTAGATCCCTTTCTGCCATGCTCCTTCCTAGACAGTCGCTTCCCATCTTGTATGTATGGAACTGATTGTTCCTTCCTAAGTGGAGCACTTTGCATTTCTCTCTATTAAACCTCATCCTGTTTACCTCCGACCATTTCTCTAACTTGCTAAGGTCATTCTGAATTATGTCCCTATCCTCCAAAGAAGTCGCAACCCCACCCAGTTTGGTATCATCTGCAAACTTAATAAGCGTACTCTCTATCCCAATATCTACATCATTGATGAAGATATTGAACAGTATGGGTCCCAAAACAGACCCTTGAGGAACTCCACTTGTTATCCCTTTCCAGCAGGATTTAGAACCGTTAACAACCACTCTCTGACTACGGTTATCCAGCCAATTATGCACCCACCTTATCGTGGCCCTATCTAAGTTATATTTGCCTAGTTTATCAATAAGAATATCATGCGAGACCGTATCAAATGCCTTACTAAAGTCTAGGTATATGACATCCACCGCTTCTCCCTTATCCACAAGGCTCGTTATCTTATCAAAGAAAGCTATCAGATTAGTTTGGCATGACTTGTTCTTCACAAACCCATGCTGGCTATTCCCTATCACTTTATTACCTTCCAAGTGTTTGCATATGATTTCCTTAATTACCTGCTCCATTATCTTCCCTGGGACAGACGTTAAACTGACCGGTCTATAGTTTCCTGGGTTGTTCTTATTCCCCTTTTTATAGATGGGCACAATATTTGCCCTTTTCCAGTCTTCTGGAATCTCCCCTGTCTGCCATGATTTTTCAAAGATCATAGCTAAAGGCTCAGATACCTCCTCTATCAGCTCCTTGAGTATCCTGGGATGCATTTCATCAGGACCTGGTGACTTGCTGACATCTAACTTTCCTAAGTGATTTTTAACTTGTTCTTTGTGTATCCTATCTTCTAAACTTACCCTCTCTCTGCTTGTATTCACTATGTTAGGCACACCTCCAGACTTCTCGGTGAAGACCGAAACAAAGAAGTCATTGAGCATCTCCGCCATTTCCAAGTTTCCTGTTACTGCTTCTCCCTCCTCACTAAGCAGTGGGCCTACCCTGTCCTTGGTCTTCCTCTTGCTTTTAATGTATTTATAAAAGGTCTTCTTGTTTCCCTTTATGCCTGTAGCTAATTTGATCTCATTTTGTGCCTTTGCCTTTCTAATCTTGCCCCTGCATTCCCGTGTTGCTTGCCTATATTCATCCTTTGTTATTTGTCCTAATTTCCATTTTTTATGAGACTCCTTTTTTATTTTGAGATCATGCAAGATCTCCTTGTTAAGCCAAGCTGGTCTTTTGCCATATTTTCTATCTTTCCTACACAGCGGAATTGTTTGCTTTTGGGCCCTTAACAACGTCCCTTTGAAATACTTCCAACTCTCCTCAGTTGTTTTTCCCTTCAGTCTTGCTTCCCATGGGACCTTACCTACAAGTTCTCTGAGCTTATCAAAATCTGCCTTCCTGAAATCCATCACCTCAATTGTGCTGGTCTCCCTTCTACCTTTCCTTGATCATGAACTCTATTATTTCGTGATCACTGTCCCCTATACTGTCTTCCACTTTCAAGTTCTCAACTAGTTCCTCCCTATTTGTTAAAACCAAATCCAGAACAGCTTCTCCTCTGGTAGCTTTTTCAACCTTCTGAAACAGAAAGTTGTCTCCAATGCAGTCCAGAAACTTATTGGATAGCCTGTGCCTCGCTGTGTTAGTTTCCCAACATATGTCTGGATAGTTGAAGTCCCCCATCACCACCAAATCTTGGGCTTTGGATAGTTTTGTTAATTGTTTAAAAAAGGCCTCATCCACCTCTTCCACCTGGCTAGGTGGCCTGTAGTAGACTCCTAGCATGATATCACCCTCGTTTTTTACCCCTTTTAGCTTAACCCAGAGACTCTCTACACAGCTATCTCCTACATTCATCTCCACTTCAGTCCAAGTGTGTACATTTTTAATATACAAGGCAACCCCTCCTCCCTTTTTTCCCTGTCTGTCCTTCCTGAGCAAGCCGTACCCTTCCATACCAACATTCCAATCATGCGTCCCATCCCACCAGGTTTCTGTAATACCAATGATATCATAGTTGTATTTATTGGTTAGCAATTCCAGTTCTTCCTGCTTATTACCCATACTTCTCGCATTTGTATATAGGCATCTAAGATACTGATTTGATCTTGCCTCCCTGTTGTGCCCTGACCCTCCTTTCTCCTTGCCATTATAGGCCGTAGTCCCCCCTATTTCCAACCCATCTCCCAGTCCCGCACATTCAGCACTTACCTGTGGGCTTTGCTCACCTGCCCCCGACAAACCTAGTTTAAAGTTCCTGAGAAGGGCTCAGGAATTTTCACTAACAATAAAATAGCTTTCTCCATTCTCCTCTCCCCACTCTGACCCCTGATAATTAAAGGGACTGCAACAAGCAGTTATTATTTATTATTTATATTACCACATTACCTAACAGCCTTACTCATGGACCATGACCCCATTACAATAGGCACGGTATAAATGCAAAACAAGGCAGTCCTGTACCAAAGAGCTTACAGCCTATGTAATAGTTAAAATTTTTATATTACTCTGACTTCTGATTAAAATGCAACCCTCTCACTAATGGGCTTAATCCCATACAGCACAGACACTGAGTGTTACAACAATCCAGTGCAAGGTATTAAAGTGACAGAGCAGAAGAGGGATAGCCAGGAAACCCAATCTTGCATTAATAAGAATGCTGTTCCACAGGGCCACCAAGTTACTTCTGCTTAGTAACAGTAGTCAGACTCAGGCCAGAGTGGAAGTTGGTAGCTAAAGTTCCACATACACACATTTCAGAACAGAATTTAAATCCATGCCATCTGACAACTCACCTCTTTTTACACCACACTCCTGAGAACACCTGAATAGCTAAACATGACTATAAATACTTTATCTTGTTCCTTGTGGAGTATTACACACAAGCTCTGGTTCTCCACTGCCTTACACTTTGTCCATTTCACGTGGACAGTGGAGAATCAGGCCCCTAGTACTTACCCCAACTTGCACTAACACATAGGACACAGATTCAGTATCTGAAACAGTCAAAAGAATCTGTATGCCTTCCCTGACTGTAGGGTACAAGGTACAGCAGCCACAGGGTTGCCCTAACATGCTCTGGTTAGAATATATTCCTGCCAGGGATCAGTTGAGGTGTATTGTGCTCCAGCCCCCGTCAAACCAGAAACAGAGATGTAGTCTCTGGCCAGAAAAAAGAAGACGCTAAAATGGTGCACAGGAGAAGTAAAGTGGAAGAGATAATGGATTTTTTTATATTAATGTAAAAAATATCATAAAACAAATAAAACCAGCAATGGGGGTTTACTTTTTTTTTTAAACAGAGAACAGGCCATACACGAGATCAGCAATGCAGAGACAACAATTTACACCTGCTTATTGCTTCATCTGCCCATTGATATTGGAGACTATAAAGAACCACTTGCTGTACTCTCTAAGGGTATGTCTACACTACCCCGCTAGTTCGAACTAGCGGGGGTAATGTAGTCATCCGCAGTTGCAAATGAAGCCCGGGATTTGAATTTCCCGGGCTTCATTTGCATGAAGCCGGCCGGCGCCATTTTTAAATGCCGGCTAGTTCGAACCCCGTACAGTGCGGCTACATGCGGCACGGAGTAGTTAGTTCGGATTAGGCTTCTAATCCGAACTAGCTGTACTCCTCGTGTACAGCTCTGGGTGCTACTGGACCAACCCAGCAGCACCCCAGCTGCTCTGCCCCAGGCGTCCTGATTCAGCCGCTGCTGGTCAGTTTCAGCAGCGGCTGAATCAGGACGCCTGGGGCAGAGCAGCTGGGGTGCTGCTGGGTTGCTCCAGCAGCGCCGAGAAGCGGCGCTACTGGAGCAACCCAGCAGCACCCCAGCTGCTCTGCCCCAGGCGTCCCCAAGTCAGCCGCTGAAACTGACCAGCGCTGACTACAGGAAGCCTGGGGCAGAGTTGCTCTGCCCTGGGCTTCCTGGAATCAGCCGCTGGTCAGTTTCAGCAGCAGCTGACTTGGGGACGCCTGGGGTTCTTAAGTTGAATCTGTATGTAAGTCGGAACTGGCGTCCAGATTCAGCCTGTTGAAACTGATCAGCGGCTGATTCCAGGAAGCCCGGGGCAGAGCAACTCTGCCTCAGGCTTCCTGTAGTCAGCCGCTGGTCAGTTTCAGCAGCGGCTGAATCTGGACGCCAGTTCCGACTTACATACAGATTCAACTTAAGAACAAACCTACAGTCCCTATCTTGTAAGTAACCCAGGGACTGCCTGTAGTTCCATCACAGAAACACTGAACATAGTCCACTTCAGATGAAGAATATAACGGATGATTTTCAAAAGCAATTGTGCTGAAAATTGTGCCTTATAAAAGACTCAGAATATAAATATTCATTTGCATACTTGTTAATAGTAGCACTTATGTTATTATGGTCATTTAGTTGCAAACAAATTAGATGGAACACCATCTTCACAAACTGATCTGGCACAGTAAAGCTCCCATGTTAAAAAAAAGAGTCTTTCATTGTTTATGGGAGAACTTTAAACCAGCCAGTTCCCTATAAAATGCATGCTGTTAATTGATAAGAAGAGATATATAGCTTAGGGACAGTGCATGTGTTGTGAGATCACATCATTCTTTTTAAAAGTGTGATTTTAAAATACATGAAATCATAGATCTGCATGATTTAATTATTGCCACAGGCAACTTGTATTTTTAATGTCTGACAGCACAGAACTGCACTGGAGAAAGAGTGTATAGAGCCAATAAAGCTTTATTAAACAAGTACAAGAAGTTTCAATCCAACTTTAGAATAGGGCAGGCTATTCTATGCCTCAGCAGTCTAGTGTGGAAGGCTGTTGGAACCATGGTCCACTACCTCCTCTGTGCCTCTTTTGGAGCATTTGTTTCCTCAGGAATTGTCTGATGGAGTGGTCCCTGAACCACCCTCTAACCTAACCCTCCTCCCCAGCATATTACTGCAATTCTCATTGAACTAGAGAGCACAGATTGTCTTCATGGGACTACAATTCAAGAGACCCCAGTGGCATTTCCATCTCTGTTCATCCTTTTTTGTGACCTTAGACATATTATTTAATATATCTGTCCCGGTGTCTCTGTTCATCATCTGTAAAACGAGCAGAAAAATTCCCCTCCCTTTCTGTCTTGCAGACTACAAAGTTCTTCAAGGAAGGGACTATTTCTTACTATGTACAGCACCAAGCATCATGAAAGCTTTGCTTCCTGATTGAGCCTTTAAGTACTACAGTCTGTCTCCGACTTACGAACCGGTTATGGACCAAGCAATTGGTCGTAACTCAGTTTGTTTGTAAGTCGGACCCCATTGAGTTACACGCGACCGTGCTGTTCGTAAGCGCGGATTGCATTCGTAACTCGGGGTCCGCTATTTACGACATTTTTGGTCGTAACTGCGAACGGATGTAAGTCGACTGTTCGCAACTCGGGGACTGGCTGTATTGTAATGCATAATAATAAAGCTTGTGCAAGGCATGTGAAAGGGGAAAAGTTTGGCATCTCAAGCTTCCCCCACTCCTCAGCACAGTGCAAAAGCTAGGCACATTCCAGCTCTGTGCCAAGCACTATTATCATATACCACAATGTAACATTTTTTTTAACAGTATTAACTTTGAATTTTTACTGAAGTACCAAAGAGATTTGTCATCCAACCAACTAATTGACATTAGGCAAGAAATTAAAGAAAACACTGCTTTGTAGATTAATCTTTCTGTAGTGCAATTACTGATTCTGACCATTATTGAGGTAACTGTTTCATTTTAGTTTCCTTTTAACTATTAGAGTTGTTCTGCTAGTTACCTTCAAACCTTAACCAATATTTGAAAATCTAATATCCTTTTAAAAAGAGAATTTAAAACAACATTTAATCTAAGCCATTGCCTGGTAACAGAACTGGGGGGGGGGGAGGGGAGTGCAACCCTTTAATTCTTTTACATTGTTGACAGAGGATAACAAGGATGACAAATGATACAGGTGTGTCACCTACCTCTCTCTGACTTTTTTGCCCGACTCCGAGTCATAGAAGTGCCACATCCCATGGCTCTAGTACAGATTGTGCATCAACTTAATTTCGCTTCATAGGCAATGGATTTTTCTCATCCAACAGTGTTACAAGAATTTCCTTTATGTTCCACTTATGATGCAATGAACCACCCCAAGCCGATTCACTCCTGTTATGAGTGCTAATGAGGAAGAGGTGCCGGGGGAGGTAACAAAAAAGAAAGTGGTTAACAGCATGGTATCTACTGTGCAACTCAGCAGAGATCATTAAAGCTCGTTATGAAATACTGTATGTCATGTGATGTGAAAACTGAACCTAACAAACAGTGTAGGGTTATTTTCCAGAACTCAGCAGCAGTAGCCTCATATTGCTGTTGCCTGCATTTGGGTCAGATGAAGATCTATAAATAAAGTTTTCTTTTCTGAATGAAATGCTACATACTGACTGGAAAGTAATATGTACCAGTGAGCTATTGAAAGTTTTACTACCAGTGACAGGAAACTGCAGAGAAATTCTTTTTGTTATTGTGATTTGAAGACTAGTGCATCAGAATTTAACAAATATATAATTAAATGCAAATAATATTATAATTATTAAACCAAAAAAACATTTTAATATGATTCATCCTACCATTTATCAGTACATTGCACTTAATCTTTCAGGTTGCATCTACACTGCACCCGTAGGTCAAAATAAGATACGCAATCTGAGCTACACAAATTGCGTATCTTATTTTGATCTAATTTTGAAATTTGAAATTTGTCGCTACGTACATAGTGCCAAATTTCAAAATAAACCACTATTCTGAAACGTCCCTTAACCCTTGTGGAACAAGGGGATGCCAGAACAGCAAGCCCATTATTTTGAATGTTATTTTGAAATAACGAGCTGTTTCAAAAGATGCAGAATAGCTATTTCGGGATACCTCCAGTATTCTGTTTGCTTTATAAAGGTTGGAAGGTAACAGGTAGTGTAGTGTATATATGAAAACTGAAGCACCCAAATTAGAGGACACTTTTGAAAACTCATGTTTGACTTTTAATTAATTTAGATGACAAGATCTTTGGGGGCAGGGAATGCAATGGTTTTGTAAAACACAGCATATATTTGCAGCAGTACGGTATATTAGTTATGCCATACACAGATGATCCTGTATACAGTCAGATAAAAGACAGAGCAGGCTTTGGGGTTCAGCGGCCACACAGATGAAACCCACAAGCCTCTTACCTCTTATTCTTCCCCTATCACCAATAAGCCCTCTAATTTTTTCCATCGCTATGCAGAATAAATTTTGTTATGTGCATGGAGGCATATGTAGATGTACACCAGGAAAAACACATGTTGACAGCTGTCAGCACTCTGCTAATAGGCTGGGCAACATTAGAATCTCTCCTGGGTGATGTATAAAGGAAAGGAAAGGCAAGGCAAGGAAAGGAAAGAGCCTGAAGCATGGGCCTGGTGCTTGAACCAAAGTAAGCAAGAGTTATACTATGAGTAACAGACAGACTGTGTCAATAGCAGCTGTTTGCCTGCAAGACAGTGTCTCTCGACATTAGAACAGCTAGGCACTACTAAAAGCACATGAAATATGCACCAAGACAGCACAAGAACATCCCAACTTAGTACATGATAAAATAGTTTAAAACAACAAGAGTGAAAGCATAACAACAGCTATTGAATGTTTTAGAGGAAACATTCAATACACAGGCAGGTACCAAATGTGTCAGTAATGCCTAAGATGATACTTACAGGATATGTCTACACGGGCATTAATTTCCGGAAATGCTTAAAACAGAATAGTTTTCGTTATAAGTATTTCCGGAAAAAGAGCATCTACACTGGCAGGCTGCTTTTCCGGAAAAGCCCTTTTTCCGGAAAAGTGTCCGTGGCCAATGTAGACGCACTTTTCCGGAAAAGAGCCCCGATCGTCATTTCCGCGATTGGGGCTTTTTTCCGGAAAAGACTACTGGGATGTCTACACTGGCCCTTTTCCGGAACAGTGTTCCAGAATAAGGACTTATGCCCGAGCGGGAGCAGAATAGTTTTTCCGGAATAGCGGCTGATTTTGTACAGTTCAACGTCGTTGCTTTTCCGGAAATTCAAGGGCCAGTGTAGACAGCTAGCAGCTTATTCCGGAAAAGCGGCTGATTTTCTGGAATAAGTGGCCCAGTGTAGACACAGCCTACAGTGTATATCATAAATAGTTTATCTTTAACTAGAAATGTTGAGGTACTTCGATTTAACTCTGGCTGGTGTAGGAGGCAATAGTGAAATCCATACTATTGACTGAGCCATGCTGATTGTCACGGGTACAAACACATAGGGCTCTGAGACTACCGATGACTATTAATATATTTTGTTCATAAAGTACAATAAATCTGACTCAGGTGCCTTCATATCTTATCTGAGTCCATGGTCTTTGGAGGCTCTTGTGAAGTCTATCATGCTAGCTACATGTGCAGAGCTGGCATGATACACTAAAGGGGCATACAAAAACACACGAAGCCAAATATTTATCATCACTGATGGAGCAGAAGACCTGTCCCGACGCCACACTAGTGAATTCTGCATTTACTATATTACAGTCCTGACCTACTACAGATGCCCAAGTGCTCAGTTTACAGGAAACGGTGTCTATTGAGATTTCTTAATTTGTGCAAGGGCTTGCTAGGGCTCAGGCCTGGCACCTCTAGGCTTGACAATTCATAGTCCTGGCACCTTCAGGCTTGCCATGTCAGTAACAAAATATAAAAATTGCTTGAGCCCCAGCACCTCTTTCATTACAAATTAAGCACTTCTTATAGGGATGTAAGGGTATGTCTACACTAGCCCCCTAGTTTGAACTAGGGTGGCTAATGTAGGCATTTGAACTTGCAAATGAAGCCCAGGATTTCAATATCCCGGGCTTCATTTGCATGTTCCCAGGCGGGTGCCATTTTTAAATCCCCTTAGTTCGAACTGACTGCCCACAGCTACACGCGGCAGTCAGAAGTTAATCCAAACTAAGTCATTAGTTCGGATTAACTGTTACACCTCATTGCACCCGTGTAGCCGCAGGCAGTCAGTTCGAATTAAGGGGATTTAAAAATGGCGCCTGCCCGGGAACATGCAAATGAAGCCAGGGATATTTAAATCCCAGGCTTCATGTGCAAGTTCGAATGCCTACATTAGCCACCCTAGTTCGAACTAGGGGGCTAGTGAAGACATACCCTAAGAGACTAGTCGACTAGTTGACAGAAGCTTATCAGACAGTCGACTACTGATGCGACTAGTTGCTCCCCCCCCCCCTTACTGCCTCTATTAGAGAGAGGCAGCGGGGGAGGGGGGATGAAAGGGGGTGGAGCAGGAGTTGGTCCTGAAGGGAGCAGGCTTAAAAGCCAGTTCCCCCCAGCACTTTCTCCACGGGGGGCAGGGGTAGTATAGGCACAGCAGGAAACGGCGCGAGCAGGGACTGAAGCCGTCTCCGCTCACACTGTTTGTGCTGCTGGGGCTCTTGTACATTTCAAAGGCTGAGGCACCACGGGAGTGCAGGGCCTACAGGGAGTCCCCCACTGGTGTTGCACTCCCTGCGGGGCTTCCACTTTTTAACTGTAGCAAGAGTCCACTGCATATTTCTTGCGCAAAAGCCTATGCGAATGAAGCGTGGATTAGCATATTGTTGTGCTTCATTTGCATAATTAATTAGGGACCGTTTTTGCACAAGAGGCTTTTGCACAAAAAGGAGCCATCTATGCAGCTCCTTTTTGCACAAAAACACCCTCTTGTGCAAGAGCCGGTCTTCCACATTTTTTCATTAATGTATTCAATTTTTCTATGTAAAATATAATTAAACCTTCTGGATTTATAGCATTATCTCTTTTTATTGTTTTGTATAGCATTTGCATCCACTATACTAGTCATTGGTTAAGATTTTGTCTAATGATATGCAGTATCACAGCCTGGGATCAGACCAGCTATGAACTTCAAGAGAATCTGGATCCAAACTTCTTGCTCCAGGACTCCTCTTGTACAGAGTATGCATGTAGCCCATTTGTTATGAACATGTAATTTTAAGAAGCATTTACCATTTTTTAAACAGGACTTTTAAAAATAGATATGAAAATGCATTGGGTGATAGGATATCCATAAGCAAACGTCGCATTTGTCCACTTTGGATGTTATTTTCCTTGGAGATACCTAGACATTTTGCCATAGTTAAAGGGAAGAACACTGTAAATCAAGACTGATAAAAATGTGCAATAAATCATTTAGGGCATGATACTGCAAACTGTTAAATACACTCAAATGCCCTTTGGTATAATGGAAGTTGAAGGTGCTCAGAACCTCATAAGATTGCATCCTTAAAATCAACAGTGATGTACTTAAAATAACTTTGAAGTTAAGAAGAGGATGTGAACAGTAGCTTTTTAAGAGCAATAAGCTTTTCATGTACTGATTATTTTTCTAATAAGGTCTTTCACATAAGGTATGATTAGCATTTCTATTTAAGTGATTTGCAGTGACTATAAATGTGAATGAAAGAAATAAAATACATTATATTTCAATATACCTACTTTCACTTTCTGTTTCAATATAATTACTATATATTTGAGAGAGTTTGCCTATCTGGCCATTTGTTCAAGAACTCCTAAACTGTAAGAACTAGAACTACAAAATGTGTTATACAGCTTCCTCTTATCATAACTTAAAGCAAGGTAAGAGTTTGGTTGTGCCAGAAAAACAGGATGTGCCTGGAATGCGATTGCTTCTCATAAAACCAAACAGAAAAGAGACAGACTCACCAGGCAGGTGAAATGGGCTGGCTGGGAGTGCATCCCCCATCCCATCTGAGATTGCCCCAGCACTGAGCCTCTCCCCCCCCCCAGACGCTCTGTAGGGAAGACAAGGGAGGACTGAAGTTCCCCTCCTCCCCTCACCCTGATTCACACAGGAACATTGCTGGCTGTTCCTTCGTCAGGGAGTGAGGGAAAAGTTCACAGTCTGCTGCATTCCTCACTCTGGCTGCGGAGCGCAGGGGGCAAACGAAATCTGAACCTGCCACAGATGGGCGACATGCACCCCTTCCCTGGATGTGCCTGCTGGAGACGCAGTGGCCATGGAGAAGTGCTTCTCACTTGGTCCCAAGCTGCTGCAGTGACAGAGGGCTGGGGTAGTCCTCTCTCCCTGAGGCAGCCTGACTACTGAACCTCACATCCCGTGCCCCACCCTAGAGCAATGATTTAAATGAAGCTTGAACATTTACATTTTATTTCCCAAAAACCAAAAATTAATTGAGTTAAGGATTCGAGCGATGGCAGGTACATCTTCTAGCTATTAATAAAATAAATATTGTATGTAACAAAGAGCCAGTTAATGTCTTGAATTGAATTCAATATTGAATTGACCAAACTATTTCTGTACATTGCCATGGGTGATGCATCTCAAAAACCAGGCCAGGAATCAATACAGAACAAATGCAGTAATAAAGGCAACTCCAAATTCCTATGCATCATGGAAAGTATAGCATTTTTGGTAACAAAGAAGTAAATGAAATATGTTTCACAACTTCAGATCACAAAGCACTCTGTCCCCATCTACTCAGAATTCCTGGATTGCTGGTCCAAACCATTTTCAACTTTTTAAGATGAACCACTCTGATTTTTACCATAGCAGTAAACAAAATAATCTGTATTACCATACACTCTCTGTCATTCATTGTACAAAGCTGTCTTGCAGTTAATTTGCTCTTTAAATAGTGAATTAGAAGTGATCCTAACCCTTCCACCCACCCGCACTCCCCACGTAAATTACCTGTTTTCTTCTGCTTCAGCAATGAAGAGAGCTTCCACACAAGTGTCTTTAGAAGAAGAAAAAAACTGTCTCTTTTTGGAATCAGTCCTTTTAAGGATCCCAGACTGCAATACTGGTGCCCTCCTTAGCTTCCTCTGTGGAAATCTTTTAAGCCCTGCTTAAAATATGAATACAATACGATAAAGAGCTGCTTTCCATCTTCCAGCTGGTTACAGGATCAGAGCACTACAGACACAGAGCTAAACTGAACAGATGCTGTTGCTGGAGCTGTACTGTCTCTATGCTCCCAGAATCTCAAACAGAGAAAGATCTGCTGCCCAAGTTATTTGCTTCAAATCTGAAGTCATATGATCACTTTCAAGAACAGCCATTGCACAGGGACTATGAAACAACAATTTGCATATGATCTGAACAGCATTATTACACAAATATAAAAGGGAATTTGGGCTCTACTGTGTTGTGAGTTCCAATGTATGGTCCCAGTGAGAGACCCAGTTTGCTAATTCCATTTAATAGCATAGCATTGGGTCGATCTGTTAGTGCTGGAATATTTTAGAAAACAATTATACTCTCTTATTGTATGGCACTCAAAAACTATGTTGAGGAACTTCACAGAAATGCCTATCAACTAATAACATTCAGTAAGCAAAATACACACACTGCTTAGAGTGGACCAACTCATAGTTTCCCCAACCCATGTGGAGAGTAGGGTGTCAGATACTGCTCAGGGTCAGAGAGGCACATGTGGGGCATGGCAGAACACATCATCCCCAATTCTACATGAACTACCTACAAGCTGAGGCTTTATGAAAAGCCTCAGGTTTATTAACTCCTGAGCTGAGCAAATCTCGGCTGCAAATAGGGTTACCAGATGGTTTCAAAAAAATACTGGATACATTTGATCTCAGATCACGGGGGGGAGAGGGGCTGGCCGGGAGGAGGTCGGGAGGAGCGGGGCTGGCCGGGGAGATCGGGGGGAGGGAGGAACTGGCCGGCAGGAAGCAGGGCTGGCTGGGCGGAGAGCTGGGGGAACTGGTTGGCGGGGAGTGGGGCTGGCCCGGGCACACGTAGTTTCTGAGGTGATGTCCATCCCGCCCCAGCTCAGCCCTTCTCCTCTCTACTGTGTAGTTGCATACTGCCTAGCTGGTAGACACGCTCACGCTGTGTGAGCATGTCTACCAGCCAGGCAGTACGCAACTACATACTGATTATCATGATAATAATAAAATGTACTTAATTAATTTTCTCAATTTGTTTCCCAGACAGAAAGCTCAAATACTGGACTGTCTGGTTCAGAACCGGACACCTGGCAACCCTAGCTGCAAAATTCATCTTTAAAGAGTTTGGGAAGGGCGGATTCCAGAGACCGCTGCACCAAAAGAAGTCCTTGCAGAACAGAGAACAGTATAAAGCTAAGAAGGAGCACAGAGCTTCTAGTACAGCCTCAAGGCCTGCCAGGATCTCAGGTGGCCAAGTCTCCTGTTGCTTCCAGAGAAGGGTATAACCCTCCTTGCTGCTCTGAAAAAGGAATTCGGAGGAAGCTCTTTGCTGGTTTCTTGGGCCTTACACAGGTTTTCTCATGTAAGCCATGATCTGACTTACATGTAACATGGGTGTAAAATCCAGACTGACTTCAGTGAAGTTATGTTGGTATTAGGGATGTAAGCAATTAATCGACTGTCTGATAACCATAAGCATATTGGACAGTCAACTAGTTCCTTGACTGGTCACTTCTCCCCCCGGTCCCCGGTTGCTGCCTCTATCAGAGGCAGCAAGGGGGGAGCAGGAGCCAGTGCTGGGGGCACCAGCTTAAAAGCTGGTTGCCCCCCAGCAATGTTTCCACTGGGGGCAGGGGAAGCAGAGGGGTAGTGAGGACCAGGCATGAACCGGGAATCAGCTGATTCCCAGCTCACACCCTGTCTCAGATGCTGCACCTCTGTTGGCTCTTAATACATGTAAAAGGCAGAGCTGCAGCAGGGTTAGGTCCTGGGATCAGGAGCTAACCCCTCTGCAGCTCCCCCACTTATCAACTAATCAACTAGTCAATGGAAATTCCATCGACTAGTCGATTAAACTAAATTTAACATCCCTAGTTGGTATAACTTGGGAATAACTGAAGACTGACTTTGGCTCACTGGTCCATATTTTGCTCTCCCGTGGGGCATGTTATATGCAATTTGGGACATACTCTAGAAATGCTTTTTCTGTGGGGGGCTAATTCAGATCCCAAACACAATGCAATCTGCATTCTATGATTCTTTACTACTAAAAAAATTATTCTGCTTTTAGCATAGTAGAATGGCTTGAGGACATCATGACCCTACATGCCACCAAAAGCACATAGCATATATTACTCAGTAATCTAGTTCTAATATAGCACATCTCTGACACTGGAGTGTCTTTGTGCAATTTACTACAGGCTTTGAGCTAATGAGCATCATCTACATATGCCCAGGCCTATTAACAAACTTCATACATTTAAAGGCTTCTCAAAGGTCTCAGCTAGTCCCAGAGGGTAAGGCAAGACATATATATTCATTCATTACTCTCCCATGTGAAAAAAATAATAATCAACAATACCCTTCCCAATACCAAAATTTGGTCATGTCACTGCTCAGAAATCTAAACTTTTTTTTTTAAAGGGAATGATTTCTTTATTTTTTTAAGGGAATGAAACAGTAATAAGAATTGTTAAGGACTTAACACAAAACACTACTAAAAATATTTTCAGAGATGTGAAACAAAGGTCTTGGCCACTTGTGGTCATTTAAGACCTATGGCACTTTTTTTAAGAGCAGTAGTGTTAAAACTTAAGGACCTGAACAGATTCCAATTTGGATAACAACATTCTTCCTACATATATTTTCTCCCAGAGTTGTTTTTCCCCAAATCTTTAAAAAAAATTGTCTTTCTTAGGCATTGTTTTACTAAGATCAATCTTAATCTTCCTGTCTCTTAAAGCACCCTTTGATTTCAGTAAGGCTTTTACCCAGGAAAGGAGCCACTGTCAGGCCCCAAAAACTTTAAATTAAAACAGATTTATAAATAAAAATGTGCCTACAGTTTCATCAATTTTGTTTTTAGTCGACCTGCAAAAACACTGAGTTTTAAGACCAGCAGTGACCATTAGATCATCTAATCTAACCTCCTATGTGACATAGGCCACAGTATTTCATCCAGTTATCTCTGTAGTAAGCCAAATCACTTGTGTTTGGCTAATGCATATCTGCTAGAAAGACATCCACTCTTAATCGAAGGATGGCAGATCTACTGCTTCCCTTGGTATTTTCTCCCCAGGACGTTTCTTGTAAATGTCATAAATCATATCTTGAGATCTTTGTACAAGTCTCTACAATGTAAAGTGGAATCCCAGTGATAGAATGGATTTTTTTTTAAGTTTAAAATTATATTGTGGCAGAGTTGGATCAAATTCTTAATTCTTAACTTCCCTAGGATACAAGTATCTATTGACTGACTGCACTCTGTTAATAACACAGCCCCTCATTCTTTGGCTTAGTGGTCTGGTGTGACTAGCCTTAATGGGAACTTGATAAAGGGAATGGTCAGAGCCACCTCTCCAATTACCAAAGGGGATCATGATACTATGCAACTTGAGGAAACAGAAGTAAATGCAGTTTCCAAGTTAACCTCTCTATGTTCCTGTCCCACGATATAGGGTTATCACTAACTAAGCAACTCCCCCGTTTAGATACTGCAGGCAGAACATACAACGTTCAATCAGCAAGGCCATGCACATACCATTTAACTGAACATAGGGTATACCATGCACCATTAGGGCACTGAAAGACGTTATAGTGAGAGCTGATTCTTGAAACAGCTAGTAGGCAACAACCTATATCTGTGAGAGCCAGAATGACTAGAACAGGGGCAGCCAATAATTTTCACAGGGAACCATTTCATGAATTTTGGTACATGGTCACAGGCCGGTTCCAGAGCCCCCAGCCCCTGGGAGGGGCGGGACCTTGGGCGAAAGGACTGGGGGGGGGGGGCTACAGAGAGAGAGAGAAAAAGAGAGTGTATCAATGTGAAAAATGCTCTCTGTGTGAGAGACAGACTTTGAGACACAGACTGAGTGTGTGTGGCACAGAGACAAGAAAGTGTGTGTGGCTGTGGCTGTGTGTGTGTGGCTCTGCTATTTCCTCCTTCCCCAGCTCTGCAGAGATGGAATATGGGGGAGGGGAGAGGAAAAGAAAGAGAGAGAGAGAGAGCATGAGCACTGAAATCTTAGAAAAAAAGAGGGCAATGTTTCTTAAGACAGGCACTCCTCTGAGTCACTTACCATCCATACTTCTGAGAGTCCCACTGTGTGTCTCCCTCTCCTTGACCGCTGCTCAGCAGAGATGGGGTACAGGGGTAGGGGGTCACCCTGACTTCAGCACTTCCCTCTCACCTCCACCCCCTCATTCCCTGCTCAGCACAGCTGGCAGGAGAATACTGGGTGCAGCAAGGCTGCAGGACTGAGCAAGGTTGAGAGAAGGGCAGCAAAGCACATGCTGCCGGACGCAAATATGCATGCCCTGCTAATCAGCTGGACCGGCTGGAGAGAAATGCTTGGTGGGCCAGATCCAGCCCTCAGGCCTGATTTTGCCCACCCCTAGACTGGAATAACCATCGACAAATACTAGCAGTGCAAAAGTTAAGTAATCTCTTATAAATACATGCACCTGACATATGGCATACCTGTGGTGAGTCGGGATGGCAATGTCTAGATGACTGCATGATTAACCTGGGCTTATCAATTAATCTTGTCGACTACATGCACTCCCCTGTGAGGCCTGCACCCCTCTACCCCCACTACTGCCTCTAGTCCAGCACCCTTGGGATCTGACTGGTGCTGAACCAGAGAATTTGCTGAAACATGGGAATTCAATATTGTCTAGCAGCATTACCAACACTTCCACCGCTTACCGGGCTCTTATAACATGTAGGGGTAAATTAGAGCTAAATAATAACACAAAACACTGAGAGCCATGACTGGTGGCTCTAAACAAACTTTATGGGGCCACAGGAAACTTGCCCACAACCATGACAAGTGGACATCTGGCTAACTAAAAGCATACCAGACCATGGATGTTGCCAGGAGTGGCCTGAGGCGGGCTGCGGCAGCTGGCGCCCCAGGCGAAATGCGCGATTGGCGCCCCTGCCTGCTGGGCCGTCAATGGACTGACATCATCATCGGGCACCCCAGGCACCCTGTGACGTCATCATCAGGCACTCCGAGCACGCCGTTGAAGGCGGAGCCCTAGGCAGCGGCCGAGTCCACCTATAGTCACGGGCTGCCCCTGGATGTTGCCGGACCAAAGAGTGCCGGAACAGAGATGTTCAAACTGTATAAAGTTCTTACACATGTCCCCCGGAACAGAGCGAACCAAATTTCAAGCCAGGATCTCTCCCAAAGTCAAATGCCTGCTTCCTTTGTTGTCTTTGCTGAAAAAGAAGAGAGAAAGAATAGGGAGAGATACGTAGCAGTATTTTGCCTTTCCCGGAATAGTCCAGTCCTCCCTTGAAATGCATTTTCCTGACAGTTACCCCTAGATAAAGCTCATTCCCACTGTGAGGGTGGAGAGAAGCAGGCTGGTGGTGAATAGGGCTGCCAGATGGTTGAAACAAAAATACCGAACACTCCCCTCTGCCCCCCCCCAAAAAAAACGGGAAAAAATTCTGTTGAAGGGGAAAAAAATGGGGGGGAGACCAAAGTTGTTGAGCAAAGAAAAAAAAAAGACTCCAAGACTTATTAAGCAATAAATAAATAAATAAAATAAATAAACAGCATTAAAACAGCATGTCCCCTTTAAGAGTGAGTGCAGGGATAGGAACAGGGGAGCGGTTGAGCACTGAGACCCAGCATTGCTTCCCCTTGGCCAGCAGCCATTTTGTGCTGGCAGACTTGCGGAACCAGGTAAGGATGGGAGCTGGGATTCAGGGGGCTGGGGGTGCTGGGAGCCTGGGAAGGCTCGGGGGAGGGGGGAGGCTGGGTGCTGAGTGTTTGTAGGGTTGCCAGGTGCCCAGCATTTTTGCCTCCTGGCTGGGGAAAAACATCAGAAAATATCAGACATTTTAGGTGTCTGGTATTCTCTGAATTTTTTTACTGGACAGGAGGCGAAAATACTGGACTGTCCGGGTGAATACCGGACACCTGGCAACCCTAGTGGTGAAAGAAGTTCCATACTGTTGTTTGCCAAAATGCAGATCAGTTTGTCCATATCCGTCTTGCTTCCCAAAGAATGGCCATTTGACAGGCAATTGCCCATCAACTTTGATGACACTGGGATACAATTAGATTTTCTTTGAGTAACTGGTTTACCCAGACATGTCTGGTAAAACAAGTTTCAGATCTAATTTCAGATTATGTTTATAATTTCGTTCTAATATTATTGGAATGTTGTGTAGACACATTTAATCATGATGATATTGATCAGTGAGTTATTTGTAGATGAAAACTCGCAAGGCACATTTTATTCAAATATTTTTGGAATGGTGTGTAGGATATGGTGGTTCTATAGTGCTGTACAGCAGTACTATATTGTAGTGGTTATCCCATCTGCTTTACACACAGGAAGTCCTGGATTTGAGCCCCAGTAGAACCACGCTTTGGTCCTCTTTTAATAGGTAGCAGGTTTAAAACAAGCAAAAGGAAGTATTTCTTCACACAATCTCACAGTCCATGGAACTCACTGTCAGAGGATCTTGTGAAGGCTAAAACTATAACAGAGTCCAAAGACAACTACCTAAATTCATGAGGTTAGGTCCATCAATGGCTATATTAACCAGGATGGGTAGGGATGGTGTCCCCAGTTTTTGTTTGCAAGAAGCTGGGAGTTGGCAGCAGGGGATGGATCACTTGATGACTCCCTGTTCTGTTCATTCCCTCTGGGGCACTAGCTACTGTTGGAAGACAGGACACTAGGCTAGGTGGATTTTTGGTCTGATCCAATACAGCTGTTTTTAGGGACATAATTACAGGGGCGCATTCACTCACAAGGATGTGGGGCTTTGAAATTGGAAAGAAAAAAATGGATCCAAACACTTAAACCTTCAGGCTGTCTTCAGGAAAAAAAACAAAACATTATCCAGTGAAACCTTTATTATCCGGCACTCTGTTAACCAGAAAACTGTGTTAACCAGCATTGCCCCCAGCCACAATACTGTCACATATTCAGGCGCACAGGCCTAGCTTGGTTTACCATGATTGGCTTAACAACTTTTTATTTAAGAAGTACTAATCATCTTAAACTCAAAATAGAAACGTGAGACCAACTGCCTCACACTACAAAACTAACTAACATTAAAAACTTGAGTTTTACTATTATTGTCCATTGGTTTTTCCTAGGTTGATGGGATCCTCAGATAACCAGAATTTTTAGATAACCAGAACGCCCTAATCCCCGAGCGTGCCGGATAACACAGGTTTTACTATAGACAGAGACTTCAGGGTGCAATTTTATGTCCTGAAACCTTAGTGTACTTATAATCTCCCGTAATAGGTTTCTCAGATACTTGGTGCTTTTTGTATTTTGAAAAGATGTAGGTTTTATATGGACTAAAAGGCCTAACAATGACTTTACACACTAATTCACTTTCAAAAACAGCTGCTAAGGAAGCGGGTAGACACCCGTTCATATCTTTAATGCAAATTCCCTCTTCACACAAAAGATATATACTATTGCAGACAAATGATTAATCTAATGTTGAGGTTCACATACAAGTTACCCAAACACTGACAATCTGAGAAGGTGCTTTCCTGAGCATATTAAACTCAGATATCCTCTGCCTTAAATCATAACGAATAGGATACACACACACACGCATGCACACACGCAGCAGGGGAAGGGAAAATCTTCAAAGGGTGCCATGTTAAAAGCCTCTGGGAAAATATTTGCTTTTAGTACTTTGATTTTCCCCCTCATAAATACCATTGAAACTAACTAATTCTAATCGTATTTAAGTATTCTTTTCTTGACAGAACAACAAGATAGTGCGATGTGTAGATAGTATATTGGACTGGAAATCAGAGATGTGGGTGCTAAACCCCTTAACACATTCATCTCCTGTGTGACCACAGGCAAGTCACTACAACTGTTTTTGTGCCTCAGTCTCCCCTCCCAATTTTTGTCTATTTAGATTGCCAGCTGTTCATGGCAGGGTCTGTATCTCTTTGCACATGTAACATGCCTGACAACTAATCCTTGCTCTCTGTTGGGACCTCCAGAACTGAGAGAGAGTGTTTTTTAAGGCACTGACAGTGCTTTATTACAAGAATTAATCACTAAAGAATAGCTTGTAGTCCACACATTCTAGAGAGCTATGAAGATAAATCTGATGGCACAGGAACTGATATAACCAGGACAGTCAATGGGAGAGGGCACTGGATTGGGAGGCCCGGAAACCTGGGTTTTAATTCACAGACTCAAGCCACAGCCCTCCTGCATGACTAAGCCACTTTAGTACAGACCCACAAAAGAATTCAGGTGTTGCAGGTAGAGATATCAATGTGTAGACAATTACACGATTAACCGATAAACCTGGGCTTCTCAGTTAATATTGTTGACTACCCACACTCCCACCTCTGTATCAGAAGCAGCAAGGGGGGAGTGGGAGCTAGTGCCCATGAGGAGCTGGCTTAAAAGCCAGCTCCCCCACCCCCTATGCTGCTGCCTCTAATAGAGAGGCAGCAGTGCAGAGGGTGAAGGGGGCAGGTGGGAGCCGATATGCATGAGGAGCTGGCTTTCAAGCAGGCTCCCCGTGCGTACCAGCTCCGTGGACCTGTTTCCCCCACCCGTTGCTGCCTCCTACAGAGACAGTGGGTGGTATAGGCAGGAGCCGGTGCTGGGGGGAGCTGGCTTAAAAAATGATTCTGGAATGCATTAACAGGAGTGTTGTGAGCAAGACATGAGAAGTCATTCTTCCTCTCTACTCTGCACAGATTAGACCTCAGTTGGGGTATTGTGTCCAGTTCTGGGTACCACATTTCAAAAAGGATGTGGAGAAATTGGAGAAGATCCAGAGAAGAGCAACAAAAATTATTAAAAATCTAGAGAACATGACCTATGAGGGAAGACTGAAAGAACGGGGCTTGTTTAAGTTAGAAAAGAGACGACTGAGAGAGGACGCGATAGCGGTTTTCAAGTATCTACAAGGGTGTTACAAAGAAGGAAAAAATTGTTCTCCTTGGCTTCTGAGGATGGGACAAAAAGCAACGGGCTTAATTTGCAGCAAGAGAGATTTAGGTTGAACATTAGGAAGAACTTCCTAATTGTCAGGGTGGTTAAACACTGGAATAAGTTGCTTAGGGAGGTTGCAGAATCCCCATCACTGGAGATATTTAAGAGCAGGCTGGATAGACATCTATCAGGGATGATCTAGAGAGTGTTTGGTTTTGCCATGAGGGCAGGGGACAGGACTTGATGATCTCTCAAGGTCCCTTCCAGTTCTAGCATTCTACCATTCTATGGCAGTAAAGCTAAGCACGTGTACAAGAGTTTACAGGAACATGTTCTTACCGCGAGGTTTGTTAACGAACAATAAAAAAATGTAAAGCTGCAATGTTGCAAAGAGCTATTTGAGAATATCTACAGGCTGTTTCACTGTAGTTGCAACTTAGTTATATCATGAAGATTAGGAACAGCTAATTAGGTAAGGAGAACACCAGGAACTACAGGGAATGAGCAACCCATCATAGTGAGCACTGAGAGCCCTCTACTGACAGAACACCATAATCATCAAAGCTACAACATTGTAAGAAAATGGCACCTCAAAAGATCTTGTCCTTCAGCATATTGTTTCTGTGCACTGAAAACACATCCACATTAAAGTAACAGTACCATCTAGTTAAAAACAGAAGTCTCCCAGTTAAGGAGATAATTTATCCTTTAGCTACCCGGGCACACAGTGTCTCGGATATGGCAGATATTATGTGCTAGAACAAGAGGCAAAATGGGGTGGGTTAAAGAACACAGTTGTAGGCTTCTCTTTATTTTTTATTTTTTTTACTTCTGTCATTTAAAGGAAAATACTTAATATTTTATGTAGATTTTTGGAAAGTAACTGTATTTGGTTTTCTTAATGCTCACAAACAAATGTAATCATTAGTATATACTACATAATTATTGTCAGGATAAATCATAGCCACTACATTAGATCTGTTCAAGACTCACAACTTCTTAAAGGGGCATTATATAAGACTAAAATTCTACCCTTTTTCTTATGCCAAAAAGAACCCTTATCCTTCACAACGAAGAAAATATATCACCACTCTCTTCCACCCAATGACAAAGAGGTTAAAACAAGCTGCAATACATTATATAACTTTCCCATAACCGATTCATAACAAATCCACACAGCCACACCCCTCAGAAACAACAGGGACATAGATGCATCTCACTATGCTCATCCTGGCCCTGAGCTATCTGTCAGTGTACTGGGCATTAGGAATGTATAATGCATTTAATAAAATTTCAGCATGCGACGGAGGGGACAGTGGCAGCCTTCCAGGAACTGCTGTGCATGGGGAGTTGGCTTAAAAGCCAGCTCTTCACATGTACCAGCTCCCGCCTGTTGCCTTCCCTGCCCCCTCCCCCTCACAGCCCGTGTTGGTGTCACTGATACAGAGGTAGCAGTGTGTGTGGGGAGAGGGGCAATTTTTAAGCTGACTCCCTGCACGTACCGGGGCCTGCAGCTATGTCTACATTGCTAGGTTATTTTGAAATAAGTTATTTTGAAATAATAACTCCCGAAATAACTATTTTGAAATAAGCTTATTCCTCTTCACAAGCAGGAAATACTATTTTGAAATAACGGGCTTGTTATTTCAAAACAACAGGCTTGGTAGCTTGGACACTTGCCTTGTTATTTCGAAATAAGGGGAGTTATTTTGATATAACTCCCCAGTATAGACATGCCCTGCGTATAAAGGTGAAGGCTGATTGATGACCCCAGGCTTTCAGTTGACCGTGTACACAGTTACACTTTCACATCCCTACTGGGCACTGAAATGATTAAATCAATGTAAGACTCTGGTCTCCTCTTGCTCACAAGAACGGAGCAACTAAGCAAAGCAGGGGTCTGGAAGGATGCATACAAATAAAACAAGGGTGTCAGTCCTGACAGTGTCATTTTTAAAATGAGAATTAAACAAAGTTTGATTCCTCTCCCCCACATTTCCCCGCCCATCTACTTACTATTACTGCCCCTTTAAAGCCTTTTTAGTCCAGGCTGAAACATTTATTATAGCTATTAAAATGTAATAATTACAATTTGTTAAATACTTAACTGCTCCATCAGACATGTCATGAAAGCCTATACTGAGGCACAAACACAACAGGCTTCCAATCCTACAAAGACTCAGCAGTGCAGCCCCACATGGCGAACCTCTTGGCATGTAAGTAGTCTTATTGACTTCTGCTATATGTAATTAGTATGTACAGTACTGTGGCTTACACTAGAGAAATGAATTAAGTTATTACTGTGTTTAAATACTACAGTGTTACACCCTAGGTCAACAACCATCTCCTTGGTTAGTGTGGTCAGGGATGTTTCACCTTGCCACTCATGCTGTTCCTATTGTGTAGATAATTATGTTACAGTTTTATAAAATCACTGTAGGAGGATCAAGTGCTCCTCACATCCCGCAAAAAAGGGAGTTGAAGAAAAACATTTCAAATGTTTGGAAAACAGAGCTCTTAGGTGTCTACCGCTTTCTCTAGTCAGCATGCATAAGGGATTTTGGTCTTTGACCATTACAAACCAGTGCTAAATTTAAGTGCTTGGGGACTGATTACAGCATGATTCTCAGAAAATAACACCTGTCCTATTGTGCAGATTCATGTTGAAAAATGGGCAATAGCTACAATAGCACAGTGCCCAGTTTGTAGACATGGCCCCTTCTATTGCTAGAAATTCCATTTGAAATACAAAATACAGATTTAATCTCTCTGGTCCAACATCTCAGGTCTGGCAGAAATACAGATGTTGCTGGACCAGTGAGCCCCTGGACCAGTAGCCCCAGCTGCAGAGGTTGAGAGCAGTTGAGAGCATAGGTGGTCTGGCAGGCTGGCAGTGCCAGTGGTCTGGGAATCTGGTCAGTGGACCACTGGGCCATCAGCTAAGAGCGGAGCCCGGCCAGCAGCCTGTGGGGCCGGGTGGCCAGCAGTGGAACCCCACCAGCAAACTGGGGCAGCAGAGCTGGGTGTGGGGGGGGGGAGGCACTGTGCTGGCATGGGCAGCTGCCAGGAGGGGAGCCCTGGAAAAACCCAGAGGCCTGACCTCCCCTGGTCTGGCAAACTGCCTTGTTTGGGGCTGCTTAGGTTGTGAGGGTACTGGGCCAGGGAGGTACAATCTATAGACATTCAGTTTTGTTCAGCCACTGGCTTGCTGTGTGACTAAGAGGCAGCCACGGGCCTCAGTTCCTTGATTATAAACCCAGAGGTAGCCACATCCATCTCCATAAGTGCTGTGCAGAGATGCTTGGATGACCAGCTTTATCTGTAGGTAGGGTCCAGTATGACTGTCGTTTCCGGCTGGATGCTCTGGGGGGCAGGAGGAGTCAGTCTCGGCCCTGGATTGCTCCATCTTGCCTGACATTTTCCTTAAACCTTCGAATACGCCAGGAGCCAGGCGCTCTGACACCCCTGGGCCAGCTACCTGTTCGCATCCCCTCGGGCCACAAACTCCCCTTTGCGGAGCAGCACTTGCACGCCCCTGCCTGTGTTACCCAGCGCACGCGCCGGGGCAAGGCACCCGAGTGCTCCGGCACGTGCTCAGCGCAGGCAGCTGCCGCTGGGGGGCGCCGCGCGCGCTGCTTAGCGCAGCCCGCCCCCGCCGACCCACGCGCTCTGCGGCTCCTGCAGCTGCTCCCGGGAGGCTGCGCGCGCGCTGGGGGGCATGCCCGGGCTGGCGTGGGCGTGGTGAGCGCAACCGCGAGGAGAGAGCGGGGGTAGCAGGGAAACAGCGTGTGTGACGTAGCTCCTCCATAAGAACCGCGATAGAAAGAGGCAGTCGTGTGGCGGTTCCATAGTGTAGTGGTTATCACGTCTGCTTTACACGCAGAAGGTCCTGGGTTCGAGCCCCAGTGGAACCAAAGTGCTTTATTTTGATGAGGGGAGTTTTCTTGTGAGTGGGGAGAGAGCAGATGCAGATGCGTTCTCCTCGTTTTTCTAGCCTGGGGTTTGTTAAGGAGAATGTGACAGGAGCCTACACGCATAAACCGGAGGACGGTCTGTGACCTAGGGCCCTGCAAGCAGCACGCACTCAAAGGGGCCATGCAGCCGGCTTGCGCTTAGCCACAGGCGAGCCTAGGTTCTGCTCCCGTCTCCAGCAAGCAGCTAAGCTGCGCCCCGGGACGCTCTAGCGCTGCAAGAGTGCCAGCGCGCTCCGGCGAGAGGTGTTCAGAAAATGAACACTTGACATTTTGGGGGAAATTAGTAGCACTTCTGAGTTTGCTCCAGAGGGGCTGGGATTGGCTGTTTTTTTCCTTTAAAAACAAATCTTTGCAACACGTGTAATAAAAATCTGAAACCAAATTGTTTTGTTGAGCAAAAGCTGGCGTTTTGGGAAAGGGACTAGTTTGATATATACAGTTTTCGTAGGTTTTGACCACGAAAGTTCGTGATACCATCTGCGTTTTTTGTTAGTCTCTAAGGTGCTTGCCAGGTGGTTGTTAAAGGTTGTTAACAGGCTATTTGTGGTTGTGAAAGGTTTTTGTTTTCAATTGAAGAAGCTACCCCTCTGAAAGATTTTCAAGAATGTTTTAGATGACAAAATCATTTTTATATAAAAGTTTCTTTTTCAAAACGCACAGGTCGAATAATGAAAAAGTAATTACAATGATGTCGGCCATTTTTTGCAGAAAAAAATGGCTTTTTAAAGATAATTTTTCAATAAACAATTGTTCAGAACATTTGGTCAGCCCTAGTAGAAAATCACCTCTCCTATTTGACTTCCTTCTGTAAATTCCCAGCCAGACCTAGAGCAAATGTTTAGATGTCAAAAAAATATTAGGTAAGGATTTAATTAATTTTATTTTCTGTTAGTGTACTTTTGTAGCTGGTAATGAGGAGAGCCAGCCAGCACTATATAACTGTAACCCCTCCTGTTGGCTAGCCCAGTGGGAGGTTATTCAGCATAGGGGAAGCTTGTGACTTCTTACACCACTGTGGGGGGAGGGCTAGGCCTGAGGCTGCTTGGTGTGCTCTGCGTTGTGTATGTGTGAGTGCACCTCAGACCAGACCCACTCCGACAAATCACCAGGAACAGGCTTTATTCTGTAAAAAACATAGAACAGGAAAACAGTTCAGCAGCCCCTTCTCTCAGCATGCAGCCTGTGTGCTGCTTCTAGCACAGTCCTTGCCGAGACCCTGCTGGGGGGAGAGGGCACATCCTGGAAGGAACGAGGAAGTTTTCCCAACATGCCACAGTTTGTAGTCCACAACTTATAGTTCCCAGGGCGGCTGCTGAAACACACTGGACCTTGGGCTACATAACCAATGGGCCATCTGAGGCAAAAGTAGTTTGTGAACAACTGTTGTTCCATAGATCATAAATTATGTTCTGTGTCATAAGGAGCAATCCCAGCATTGGAAAATATATCAATGAATCATTTTTTCCCTGGAGAATATACCGGAGAGAATTATTACAAACTGAGAAATATACTATTATGCCTAGCATGAGAAGGAGAGAAATCTTGGGCCTGATTCTTCTCTGTCTTGCACCTTGTGTTTCATTTACATCTATGCTAAGTGTGTATAGGACACAACCATTCTGATTTGTTAATACTTTAAACTCAATTTTTACAGGTGTAAATATATATACAAAGGACACAGTGGTCTGGGTTCTACTCTCAGTTTTACTACACACATTCATTGAGTGTTACTTCAAGTAAGTTGGTAAAGCCAAAAGTGCTTACTGATTCTGGTTAGCTAGCGGAGGACACACGGATTTTGCTTTTCAGTGGTATTTAGAAACAACAGCTTAAAAATAGGGCCAAGTTCTGATAATATTCAATCACTTCCACCTCATTTCTTGTGTATTCACCATTGTGCTCAACAGGAATATGTGTGAATTAAAGTGCTACGCAAGATGTGTAAGGTAGGCAGATTTGACCAAAATACATGGATGTTATGTGTGGTCAGCACCTTTGAAAAATCAAGTCTAAAGCAACTCAAACTGAGAACCCAAACTCAGTGTCAGGTGATAAATGTTGGGGCTTTAGCCTCTTTGCACTTAAGCTTCCCCATCTGTACACTGAGGTACTAATACGTTCAATAGTGTAATCAAGAGCAAACGCAGATAAACTGAGGTTACCCATTTCTCTGTTGGAGACTATGGAATTTGTCTTCTCATTTGGGAAATAAGAAGTTGAGTTTAGGTTAATTTACCCAATTCTTTTTTTTTTAACCACCACTGAATACATCCTCCAATGAGGTGTCATGAAGCTAAATCCATTTACATTTGTAAGGTGCTCCGATATTGTGTTGATGAGAACTGTAAAACATTATGTGGATAAATAAACACAGGAAAATGGATCACCGGGTGCCATCTAGCACTGTTCCCTCCTCCTGGGGCATAATGGCTGGGGTAGATCTGTCTGATCCTCTTTTCACAGTGTAAATATGGATTGGAGTCAATGGACTTTCCACGGTCTCTTGTTTCTATGGGCGTCTTTTGTCCTTATCTGAGCAAAAGACTGCAGTTAGAATTGTGCTCCATAAAGGACACAAAATCTGTTCCCTACGAATCTGTGATTCAGACCTCTACATAGTTAGCATACACTGGTGAATACAGAATTGATGAAAGATTCCCATTTTCACAGAGTATATTTTGATTCTGTAGTCTGGGAGACAAAAGCGAATAGAAACACTTCTACATGCAGGATGGAGAGCTTGCAGCATTATCAGGAAGTGAGGGAGAGAGCCAGAGGGAGTAGCATCCTGTGCCTGCTCTGAAGAAGGGATGAGTGTTTCTAAGTTCTGATAGCAGCTGTGATAATAACAGTTCTGCTGCTGCTGCTGCTGCCACCCACGCACAGACTTCTGGGCTGAATGCA
Source organism: Pelodiscus sinensis (assembly GCF_049634645.1). Taxonomy (NCBI): domain Eukaryota; kingdom Metazoa; phylum Chordata; order Testudines; family Trionychidae; genus Pelodiscus; species Pelodiscus sinensis. The sequence goes on from NC_134711.1 coordinate 209,334,040, forward strand.
AATAGCCTCATTGTGACGCATGGTGGGAAGCACTGAGGTCAGCACCGTAGGTAATTGGTGATATCACCACTTATTTGAAGAAGGTTTCATCCCACCTGCATTATGTAACATAGGACTGAAAGGCCGTGTGTTCAGGCTACTGTGCTTGTGGCACTTCAGCTAAGTGTCTGTCAGAAGATTTTATCCATGACATAAATCTAGCTTGTACATCTTTAAAAACCTTTGATTTTATATTCATGTTAATTCATTGTTTGAATGCTTGGGGAAATGCAATTACAGTCATATGTTGTATCCATTTTCCTTTGTGTGTATGTAATTGTTTTTATCCTTGATTGTACTCGCATACAATAAAATCAATGCAATATTAAATAAGAGAAACAGACTTAAAATCTGGCCATCTCAAACTGCATTGGAGGCTATTTTTCCATTTAGCTTTATTTATAACTAGATTTATGCAGTGTTGCCTCAGGCCACAGCCAGCCCAAGGGTCCTGGGGCCACCTGGCCCACCCAATAACTTCTCCCTGAGGCTGGCCTGGGATGGAGTGTGGTTGCTGTGCAAGCCGCTCTCCGGCTTCTCTGTAGGGTGGGCCCTGAATGGGGGAGGGAGGCTGTGCAGGCCTTCTCCCGGCTTCTCCCCAGGGCCGGCCCCCTGAGGGAGAGGCCATGTGATGCAGTGGTTGGCTGCTCCTGGTAACATCTCAGAGCCAGCCCAGAGTGGCAGGGACACACAGCCCAGAGGACAGCTGCTCCCCAGCGGCAGCCTAGGGCGGTGGAAGCTGTGCTGCCAGCCAGTGGCTGCTCCTCAGGGCTAGGGCACTTGCTGCCCACTGTGGTTATTCAGGAGCATGTCTGTCCCAGCTATCACACCCCTCCTTTTCCATTTGACGTGAAACAGTTGCATTCCAGGCACATCCCATTGCCTTGGCATAACTAAACTCTGGCCTTGCTTTAAGAGGAAGCTGCGTACCAAATTTGATGGCCTTTGCTCTTATGGTTTAGGAGGAGTTATTGAACAAATGGGCTTACAATGGACAGATGGACACGCAGATACACAAACACTCTAAAATATGTAGTACACTAGAAGATGTATCTGGCATTGCTCAGATCCTTAATTCAATAACTTTTTGGTTTTTGAAAAAGAAACGAAAATGTACATACTTCATTAAAATCATTGCTCTGGGATGGGGCGGGTGATGAAGGGTTCGGTTTGCAGGCTGCCCTGAGAAGAGAGGGATATCCCAGCCCTCTCTCACTGTAGCAGCTTGGGGCCAGGTGAGAAGTACCTTTCCATGGCTGCTGCAACTCCATGGGGGAGGGGAGAGGCGATATATGTTCCCCAACTAGGGGAGGTCCTGGTTTGTCTGCTCCCTGCGCTCCTAACCAGAATGCAGCCAATTGTGTACTTTTCCCTCACTACCTGAGGAAGGGGAACGGCTAGCAAAACGTTCCTGTATGAATCAGGTGGCGGGGAGGGAGTTCAGTCCCCGCACCTTCCCCAAAAGGTGCCTGGGGCATGGGAACCTCAGAACTGGGACAGTCCTGGATGGGGGTTCCACAGAAGGACCCACCCTTCTGTGGACTCAGGTGTAACCTTACACTCTATGGGTTTGTGGGGTCTTTGACCAGTGAAAGATCTTACATAGTAATATCCTACTTAATCTCTATTCATTAACACTCCAGAAAAAAAAACCAGAATGCACATGCTAAGCATACAATGCTCACCACTTCAAATAAGACAGATAAACTTTTCTTGATGACTAGTCAGGATCAGGTCCATTTGGGGAACTCCAGTTTCTACATGGTGTCATTGCCAAAGTATTGAGGTCTGACAGCTTTGATCTTGGAGCTATGTCTTGGAGTTTGTTCCCAAAGAACTTCTTTTTGGACCCAGGTTATATAGTGAACCATGAATTAGCTAAACCTTAGCCAATTATTTTACTAAAATTTTACTAACCATCTCTAACATATTTTCTCAAACAAATTATATCCCACCACCTTAATGGATTTACACTGAGTAAAATTAATTTTGTTACAGGCAAAAAAAAAAAAAAAAAATATATATATATATATATCAAGGCACCAAACGGAAACTATACAGATAAACAATAGAAAGGTGGGGACTATAAAAACAAAACAATAAAAAGATGAAGATTTCACAACCACAATTATTGAGAAGTAATTTGTTTCCAGACAGAATGCTATCAAAATAAGTTTGATAGCATTTTAAGATCTCTTTATTTGGTGATAGTGCGTGCTCTTAGAACAGAGTTTCCTTCTTACAGCCTGATAGTACCTTGTTTTAATGGAATTGAGATGGAATGTGAGGACGTGACTTCCTGTTTCTCAGCTAATGGCTGCTGTTCTTTTAATCTGGCTACAGATGAAGGCCTCAGGCGGTAGGCCTTACGATATGGCTACAGGCCTTACAATATGGCTACAGGAAAAGGCCTTATCTTTACACAGGCTGGGGGGCTAACAGTGGCAGTGCAGATGTTAGGGTCTGGGATGGAGCTTGAGTTCAGAGCCCAGACTCCAAACCAAACCCAAATATGTACACTGAAATGTCTAGCCCTTCTGTCTGAGCTCTATAAGTCTGTCAGCTGACCTGAGCCATCCACATCAAGCCACACGAGTCTTTCATTGCAGTGTAGATGTTTCCTATTTTGGGCATAGTCCTCTTTTGTAAACCTCAGTGTAAGTTGACGGCGTTACAGTCAGGATGAATTTGCCCTATTATGGTTATACTTAATCACGACTACCACAGAAGAAGCACAGTTCTAGTCATTTGAACTGTGAGGTACGAAAGCTAGCACAGGATATCGGACCTATTAAGTTATATTTCTGTGACTTTTTACCCCCCACTCCACTGCCACTTATTTACTTTTTCTTTAAAATGCTGTGCTAAATCAACATCCCTGGTTATGTGACATTTTCTTAATCACTAAAGAGCAAAAGGCAGAAAATAGAAGTGGCTTAATCTAGCAGCAGCACATTTGACCTATGCAGTGATTTATCTACTGACTATTTGTAAATTCTTAGCTCGCCTACAATTCTTTTTAGGAAATCTCTCTTTCTGGAATAACACTGTTGGGGTCACTGGGCATGATCCTAGGTAACTCGGGGGAATGGAAGATCATGAGAATCGATTAAGCGCTCCCTCTCTAGGCCCAAGCACCCTAAAAGCACCCCCCCTTCTGCTCCTTCGCTCCCCCCCCGGCATAACTTTTCTCTGGCTCACTAATAGCTGGGAACGGCAAGACAGACCTTGAAGTTGCCTAGTTACTATCAGTGGTATAGAAGAAGAATTCAGATGTCTCTGTAGAGGGGAGGAGGGAGAAGGAAGATAAGGCTGGCAGCATGTCCCAGCGTGGGAACCTTGCTACAGTTCACTATTTTCCTGAAAGTAAACAACCTGGGTATATAAGGAGGGAAAACTGCTTACGTTGGTGTGCTTGATCTGAGATGTCTAGTCTCCTGGCACCTATTTGAGCGTTCAAATAAACTTTTTTTGCTTCTTCACACCGGTGTGTTTATTGGAGCACGCACACCGGGCAACGAACCCAGCTGTTGCCTCCCTCGGGCACTCTGTGCTGGCAACAACACCCTCGACTAAAAGTCACTGACAATCATAACTAATTAATAGGGCTTTAGGCCCTGATCCACAGTCGGAGTCCTTAGGAGTGTGTCTAGACTACGGGGGGGAGGAGTTAAAAAAAAGTAGCTTTTTTTTTAAAAACTTCACCTGCGTCTAGACTGCAGCCACATTCTTTCGAAAGTAAATCAAAAGAATGCGGCAGTTTTTTCAATTGCTGTAAACCTCATTGTACGAGGAATAACGCCTTTTTTCGAAAGCACTCTTTTGAAAAAAGGTGCTATTGAATGCAAACTGTGCATTTTTGAAAGAGAGCATCTAGACTCTCTTTTGAAAAAGAGGTTCATTTTTTTGAAAAATCTGCTTGTAGGCTAGACGCTGTCTGTTGAAAGAGGCTTGTAGTCTAGACATACGCTAGATGTGAGAGAAGGTCCTCACAGTCTTCATTTTAAAACTGTTATTTAAATAATCTGATAGTTCCTTTTAATGGAGGGATACCATGAGATAGAACATTCAGCAAATGAAGCCTTTTTATGGTGGTTTATTTTTCAGTTCAAGATTTTAGAAGTAATCAGCAGATAAACTTCCAGATAAGTGAAATGTGCTGCTTCTCCTAGACTAAGTCATTGCTGCTCTCAATCTTTTGCCCTTTCAGAGTTGAGAAAACATTACAACTAGGGCAGTTTTCTAAACATGACAGTTTTTAGAAAAACAAATAACATCTAATGGCTATAATAAAAAAATTGAAATGGAAATTATACTATATTCACAAAATACACTTCATGTCTTTTACATACTGTTCCCCTGAGTATCTTCTCAAGGATGGAGCTTTGTTTATGGTAGTAGTATATGGCTGACTTGATTGCATTTGGTAAAACCATCAGAGCTAAGGAGAGTAAGGTGCTTAATGAGGCTCTGCTTAAGTTAATCTCACTTCTCAGAAAGCTGTGCAAGGTGGTAGGTGCTCATTCTTGACAGACAAAAGAAGAGATGCAGTTCAAGATGGAAAACATCCTGTTGTCTCTTCTTTTCTGGTACAAAGGTATGCACTGAGCCTAATTGCAGGCACTTTTGGCTGTTTGTGTTTATATTGTGTGATTATATTGTGTGCCTGGCTGTAGGGTGAGAAAGTGAGTTCTTCTATAAGACCTATTGGAGACATAATAATTTGTGTAAAGGAAAAATGCAAGAGCAGACATGTAATGGATATACACTTGCATTTCAGAGAGAGAAAGAGAGAGAGAGACGATTTCTTGTAGTTCTCTGACTACCCAAATAACTGCTGTTTTAAAAAAACTGATATATAATTTGCCAAAATATGAATTTGCACAAAAGAGTGTAATGGTTCTGAATCAGGGAGTAAATAATAGTTATCAGAAAAATGAAGTTCTGTATACTCTTGATTAAGTGAAGGTTAGCTGTCACCTGTGACAACATAGCATTGCATTTCTGATGAGGCAAATCTTCTTTTCCCAAATATTTTTCACAGGTTTCCAGGACTGGCTGGAAAATCTGAGTTGTATTGGAAAGGTTTCAAAAGAACTATTAGGCTGAAGGAAATTTGATAATTCAAAATTTAAGTTTAAAGAAACCATCCATAATAGGAGTTTAATATGAGTTCTTAGTGTCTAGAGAATGTAGGAGTTCCCAGCTACCCTTCATCCTTACTTAGCCCCACTGTAATTAGGTATTGCCAGTGTGAGCTACAAGTAGGTACCTTTATAGACCCATCTGAAATTCTAACCCCATTGGAATCAAAGGCAAAACTCCCATTTATTTCAAAGATCAGGATTTCACCCCGTAATATCTAACCACATTAAGGATTGCAGAATATCAGAAGTCAGAAATGGAACAGACTTATCAGACAACCCTATTCATGCCTCTTAAAATGCAAAATTGTTCCTTCCAGAATATTTTTATTGTTTTGACCAGTCTACTTAAGTCTCAACCCTTTCATAGCCATCTCTATTATTTTAGCCTAATGCTTGTTGTGATCAGAATTTTTTTCCCAAAAAATTAGTCCTATCTTAATTTCATCCTGTTACTCTGGGCTACAACAAGGAATATCTCACACAATAGTTCATCTCCTTTTGGATATGTGTACATTGTTATGATATCCCATATCTCTCCTGTCTTTGTTTGCATGCAGCTAACTCATGAGCCTTCTAATTTCCTGAATCTTAGCAGTACTTAACTGGGTATGGAAGGGTTATGTGTTTCTATTTTCCTGCGAATCCTAGCACTGCTTTGTTTTGATTGGCTACCCACATTTCTGGATAGAGGTGCAAAAAATGATTTGTGCCATCTCTTTCCAAACATTGCTTTCTGCATTTCATGTCTTTTTCTCCTTCCTGACGGAAGTGCTGTCTATACTGCACTTTTACTTCCTGCACATTAAAATAACCACATCTCAGTGTTCTATCCCGATCCCTTAGAATTCCCATCAACTTCTTGTAGCTTACATCATCAAGAAGGTGCCATCAGGTCAGTCACGTAGGCTACCAGCTGTTATCCTGTACTAACCAATTTAGCTGTTCTCTTCAGTTTGACACACATCTTTTGGTTGCAGTAGGCCCTACCAAAGCAGCAGCAGACGGTGCTAAGCCATGCTCTTGTTACTAGTGCCTGAGCAGCTGCTGGTCCCAAATCCATATGGAGATAAAGTGCACACGGAGCTTTCTGTTGACATGAATATGTTATAACATGTTGAGTGTGGCATGCTTATTCTGCATTCCTGCCCTGATTGGTAGTTACTGAAATGAATTGGTGGCCTTAGCCCAGGAGACACGCATGGCTGTATCACAGCTGGCTCCCTATTGGCCTTAGAGAAAGCACATGAATAAAGTTAGGGCGGGGACTGGGAGCAAGAATGTGCAAGACTTGGAACTGCACTAAGGGGTGGGAGGACACAAACAGCAGAGTGGATAGGAGAATATGTGCCCCGTAGGCCTGACAGCAGCCATGTTGGTGTCTATTGGCAATCTTTTTAGGACAGCTAAGAGATACATTGGTGTAAAGACGTTTTAAAGGGAGCTAAGTAACTTAGGAGCTGACGTCCCATTTGCAAACTAGGCCCTTTGAGACAAATTCTCAAAGGTATTTAGGTGCTTTAAGAAGGCAATCAGCATCTTCTACGTAGGGTTGCCAGATGATTTAACCAAAAATAACACCACCACCACCCCCCACCACAAAAAAAAACCCCAAACCCCCTGGGGAATAAATTCCGTTGAGAAAAATGAGGGAGACCAAAGTTATTGAGGGAAAAAAAAGCACCCCGAGAGTTATAAGCAAAAATAAATAAATAAAAATAAAAAAGCGTGGTCTCTTTAAGAAACGCTTTTGAGACTTTTTGGCTCTAACAGGCTGCCGACGGCCATCCGCCATCTTGTCTCCCTGCTCCAGGCCAGACAGCTCCCCTGCAGAACCAGGTAAGCACCCAGGATTTTCGCCTCCTGTCTGAGAAAAAAATCAGAAAATTCCAGACATTTTAGATGTCCGGTATTTTCTGCATTTTTTACCGGACAGGAGGCAAAAATACCAGACTGCCCAGGTCAATACCGGACACCTGGCAACCCGACACTAGGTTCTTCAAAAGCACCTAGGTGCCTAACTCCCGTGAAATCAACTTTGGTCAAATCTGCCTCATACACGTAACACATTCCGTGGAATTCTCTGCCATGCAGAGTAGCAGCCCATGAGCTCTGCTTCAGTAAAGTTCCAGTGAAGCCTTATGTAGAGGCGGAGAGTGGTAACAGGTCAGTTTACTGGTCCCCTGGACACAAGGGCGAAATTCTGGCCCAGTTGACCAGTAAGTGCCTAAGTCCCTTTTGAAAATGGGACATAGGCTCCTAAATCACTGCAGTAGTTTTGAAACTTTTGTCCTGAGCTGCTTTATTGTGAGCAAGCATTTGAACCTTAAAGCTCAGGGCTGAGGCAGACTGTGGTGAGAGCAGTCTGAGGAAATGTACATTGTTGCTATGTGTGCTGCAATGAAGAGGGCACCAGTCCCTAGGATTGTTTATCAGCAGCTTTCTACAGTTCTACGTTCACATTGCGATTGGGAAAAGGGTTATGTGATTAAGGCATAAGTGGGAGACAGAATATCTGCCACAGGCTTGCTCTGTGGCTTAGGGCATGTCTGTTAAGATCTTTATGTCCCAGCTCTCCATCTGTACAGTGAAAATAATAAGATTTAGCTACTTCACAGAGGAATTGTGATGCTGAATTCATTAATTTTTTAGAGCATTTAAGATTATAGGATGTAAGTTGCGACAGAAGTGCAAGTATTTAGTAATCTTTGCTTGTTTTCGTGTGTGCAAAAATCACATGCCCTGTCTAGTCAGTGGGTTATGCTCTTGTGCAGTGAGATCTGTGTCTCGTCTTAAAAACAACAACAAATGTGTTTTGCTGCTTCCTTTTTCTTGCTGCTGATGACTTTCTGGACTCACTGCAGCATATTCTAAATGACGTGTGAAAGAAAAAGCCCAGTCCACATGGGATATAGAAAGTGCTGTGCTGTTTCATGTGATTATCATGCATGGCCAGACATGCTTACAGGACTCCTTTTGAAAAAATCCTTTCCCTCCCTCCAAACTTTCCCCCAAACTAAATTTAAGGTAAAATTATTTTGAGCATGAGAAAGACAATGTTGCCTGATGTTCCAATACCGGACAGGGAATCAGGTCACCTGGAATTAAATCCTGGTCCCAAGAAATTCAATAAGGCTACGTCTACTCTGCAGGCTTTTTGCGCAAGAACAGCCATTCTTCTGCAAAAATTTGCAGAGTGTCTACACTTCACGTGCGTTCTTGCGCAAATAAATTTATAGTAAAGCATAGGAAAACAGGGCTTCTTGTGCAAGAATTATTCCTCTCTCCACAAGGAATAAGCCCTCTTGCGCAAGAGCTCTTCCACAAGAAGGCAGTGTGGACAGGCAACAGGGGTTTCTTGTGCAAGAAAGCCCTATGGCTAAAATGGCCATCAGAGCTTTCTTGTGCAAGAGAGCGTCCATACTGCCATGGGTGCTCTTGCACAAAATCACATGGCAGTGTGGACGCACCCTTGCGCAAGACCTTTTGCACAAGAACTCTTGCGCAAAATAGTTCTTGCGCAAGATGCCTGCAGTGTAGACGTAGCCTAATAGTTTTATCAGTGATTAAATTAGATGGTTTATAGTTCAGATTCTACCACTGATTCAATGCATGGTCCTAGGGAAGCCATTTAAACTTTCCATGTCTCATTTCTCCACCTATAAAATTCAGGTAATTTTTCCCTCCTTTGGAAAGCCATTGGGGATCTTTGTCTGCAAAGCACTAAATACCATAAACGCATAATATTACAAGTAGTATTGTTTTCCATACCCATACTATATAGACCTTAAACAAATCATCACCACCATCTGCCAAAATGTGCACTTTCAGGGTCTTGCAGTTTGAATTATATGGGTGCATTAAAGTTTTCATGAGGACTTTTGAGCCCATTGTTCAATGGTAGAGTTCAAGTATGGTCATTTCCCCCTTTGTATTCATAAAGGTACGACTTTCAGTGCATAGTCTTCATCAGTACTTTTGTGGCACCCCAGGAATAAGCCCTGGGAATACAGAAGAACGGGACTGAATCTTGTTAAACCTGGCCAGATGGGTCGCACAATTCATCCCAAGGGGCAGACTGCAAGGTAGCATAAATCAATGTCTTTTCACTGAATGAAATCAGGGGAGTGTGTGTCCGATTTACACAAGCTCAGCCTCTGGACCAAAGAGCCCATTTTACTGCTTTTTTTAAACTTCAAAGGGCTGCATATTGGACAAATGTCTGGCTGAGGGTTACTGCACCTCCCAAAAGGTGAGATAAGCTGTGTAGGGGGCCAGCAGGAGTCTTATGTGCCATTTAAAGGCTATTTAAATACCAGGGGTGAAATCCTGACTCCAGTGAAGTCAATGGCAAAATTCCTCTGGATTTCAAAAACAAAAGGAAAAACTATGTCGCACTTTAAAGACTAACAAGATGGTAGTCTTCAAGAGAGCCAGGATTTCTCTTCCTGTGCAGTGAAGACCAGTCCACTTGCCCTTTGCCATTTATTTCCTCAAAAAAGGGTTTCCTGGAAGTTAAGTGAAGCATAGGTCTTGGGATTGGTGCTATGCACAGGGGTGAACTGCACTGAACGTGTGTCAGTCAGTGTGATGTTGTCTGTCTATATCCCCAAAGATCCCACAGTGTTTATTAGATTTTTGCAGCACGGATGGAATAGTCTCTTCTTGTAGAGTGGTCAGCAGGTAATCAGCCCTGCATGATACGAGGGGGAGGGGAAATGATAAAGAATTGCATTTAATACTGTAATTACACAAGCATTATTTGAATTTTTATAACATTACTTATTCCACAGATACAAAATTAATCTTAACATTTGGATTACATCTTATTAATTACATTCATTGTATAAACTACCAAATGCATATAGAATACATTTCTGTTTTTGAAAACTCATATATTTCTTTGTCTTGTTGAAAATGACTATGACAAGTAGTTTAGGAGAAAAATATGACTCACATCTCAATGGTTTTATAATTTCAGGAACTCATTTTATAAGCCTAACACAGTCAAGTCTGTGAGAACATCTCAAATATTATAATTTTAAGGATGGGAGACATCAAAATATGGAAAAATATACAACTACATTAGGTTTAATTCTTCTTTCATTTATACCTGTGCTAATCCACTGATATCAATAGAGTTACAGGTGTGCTGAGTATTTAGTTTACCATCTGCAAAACAGCAAATAGACCCAATGTTGTTTTTCTTTTCAAGACTCACAGACAGCTGAATACTAAGGAATACATTTGGATGGACTTTTACGCATGTACATAATTATGACTTCTATTAACTTCTCTATGAAAAGGTAGTATGGGCTGGGGTAGACAGCACTGAGTTGGAGAAGTCTCATATTCTAAACATGTTTCTGCCACTGGTGCTTTGTGTGGCTTTGGAGAATTCACTTCAGCTTTCTTGCTCCACTTCCTTACTACAAACTGGGTATGGCAGTACTTACCTATAGAGCCCTGTGCAGATGCAAACATTTTATCTTCATCTCTGTATCCACAGAAATGAGCTGCGGATATCCACATTGACATTTGCGGAAGCAGGGTACAAAATTTGTATCTGCATCCACATCCATATCTGAAAAAATGAACTGCAGATATCCACATCAACATCCACAGATGCAGATATCTGTGGATATGACTTGTACGTCCATGGCTTTGTAGGACTCTCCTTACTTATAATCTATGTACCTCACAGTGGGGCTTAAAAGGATAAAATAAATAATATCTGTACAGTGTCTTGACCATTTCAAGCTCTAAGTGTTATATTATAAAACTCCATTTCATAATTTTTATATTTTGTGACATTAAAGAGATGCCATCAACTTGAGAGCAAACCAAATTTAGAAAATGAATTAGAAGTAGTTTTAGATATATCTCCTAATTCTTTCATTTTCCCATCAGCATTCTGTAGTTCTTTGTCATATTTTTTTCATTTTAACATATTTTTCTTTGCCCTGTTACTGTGTGAAGTGACTCACTCAAACAAGATGGGAAACTGACTAACTTTACCAGAGAAACAATTAAATTGATTGCGCCCAAAGTACTGCCAAAAACACAAAGTATAAAAAGAGAAAATATGATTTACTAATTCAGCTCTTTTTGGTATACTTAGGTGTTATCTACACAAATAAAAGGCAAAATATTTCCAAGCAGATTTTTAGTTTGACAATGTTCATGTAAAGAAACAAATAAATAAACAAAAATAAACATTTACCGCATGTCCATGCTTGCAATATTTTGATTTTCTTGAGTTTATTTGATCATATAACATGATCTATTTTAATCATGCTTTATATAATCTAAAAAGGTTTTCTATTCCATAAATAAATATCTCATATGTTATTACATCTGTCATAAAGCGCAATCCCTCTTGAAAGCATGTTCTAGGATCTTTTCAGTGTCTGTCTATCCAATATGCATTGCTACAAGCAATCTTTATATTATCCATGTTCTCTACATTTTGTCAACTGTGTTCTCTTCCTTTGGCTAAAAATTTGTTCCCTCTTAACAGTATCATTTTAGACCATACTCAGTTGCCTTTCCCAATAAAATCTTTTTTTCCCCAAGAACTATTAGACATTTCATAGGAGGCTGCAATTTTCTGCTGCTTTCTCTAAATGTGCTGTTCTTATACGCTTCCCGACAGTCTATCTCTCTTGTTCCTGACCTCGCCTGATTTGACCTGATCACCAGTTAATTGCTTTCAGTCACGTAACAATCTTCAATGTACATTTTTAAAAAGCTAAATGTTGGGTCTGCACTGTAACTGCTGCCACCAAATTCACAGTACGTACCAAGGATCCACTTGTGATTTCCCAGGGACAAAACGAAATTGTCCAAAACATTCAGCACAGATAAGGTAAGATGTAGGGATAATAAGAAGTCCCACCTGGAGGGAACTCCGCAGTTTTTGCAGAGTCTCAGCTATGGTACACAGAAAATTATCAATTTGTAATAATTATTCAGTCTCAGTGGAACATGGTGCTTTACCAAACATAGAATAAGACATAGTTCTTGCCTGGAGGACTGTACAACCTAGATCTAAGCCAGACAAGACACAGACCTATACAGGAGAAGGAGAGGGTGGGGGTAGAGAGCAGGGATCAGTGAGTCGAGCCTGAACTGAAGAGTCAAAGTGTGGGAAGAGCAAAACTGTTCAGTCAGAGGGACAGCGCCCCAAGGTGGGCTACCCAATGCAATCCTCTAGGTTACAACAACCCACAGCAAAATGCATGAGCACTAGGAGCCCACAGGGATGAGGCGAGGGAAGGAGAAGTTCTCCATCCAGAGGCTGCTCCTTTTCTGAGCCCCAGCTCAGTCCTAGCACTGCTCCTCATGCCTGCTCCTCCCATTTGCTCAGTGCTCCGCTCTAAGGGAACAGCACTTCAAGAGGCATAAAATGGCCCCATGAAGAAAAGGCCATAAAGCCGCTAGCACCCTTGCCCCTTCCACTCAGCAGCCCAAGCACCACTGCCATTTGTCAGCCTCAGCAGGCCTCATCTGCCACTCTCGACAGCACCCAGCACCCTCACCTTTCTTCCACCTGCACTTGTATGCTAACCAAGCTATTGGTCTTTGCTGGAACCCAAATCCCACAGTCCTCTGCAGAGTTGTCCAAGCAGACACCAGGGAGGGTTTCTTGCCATGGATCGCCAGGGTCTCCATTGAAAAAAGGATTTAGAGCTGCAGAGCTGAAGGATGGGGCAAAATGAACAGTGGTAAGAAGAGCTTTGTCTAATTTTGAAAACTCATCCCTCTCGCCAACAGAAGTTTGGGCTAATAAAAGATATTGCCTCACCACCCTGTTTCTTTCATAGCTTGAGACTAGGCTGCAACAACGCTTCATTTTCTCGTTACTGTAAATGCTGGCTATCTATAGATGCATTGAGAGGGAGGAGCTACTTCTAGATTTCACATTTTCAATATACTGTTATCTATACATTTGTATTGCCCTTTTTCACAAGTCCTAAAAATATCTAGGATGCATACAAGTAAGACCAGTATAAGACTGGTGATGGCTTTTTCACAGACATTCGTATGACATGAAATATGACATCAGAATCGCCTCTTTTTTTTTGCTTCTAATTCCAAAGTAAATTTTACCGCTGGTACCAAAAAACTTTTTTGACAAAAACAATTATCCCCTTGCCACAGAAAATTGCTGGACTTCAGAGTTTTTCAACAGGTTCTATACCTGTTCAAAAAACAGTCACAACATTTTTTGTGAACAAATGCCTTTTTCTGCTGAAAAATTTAAACTTTGATTTTTTTTTTGGCAAAAATGTTGATGAAAACATTGTTCCATTTTGATTGAAAACCTTTGAATTTTGCAATTTTCTAAACAATTTGAATAAATTCCTGGCTTCTTCTTACTGAGTTCTCACTTTTACAGTCCTTGAATTACCTTTGAAGTGATGAACTGCTCACCACAAGCTAAACCTCATTGTCACTGAATCTCACAATGATTTCAAAGGAACCAAGATTTCCCCCAAAATAATAGTGTGTAAAATAATCCATTTGTATAAAATATTGGAGAACTGTAAAGTCATTATGCTAATTAGATGGGGTCAAATTCAAAGTTTATATCTCAACCTAAGTACCCTAACATTTGGATTTTGGAGGTGGGAAAGGGGAAGAGGGAAGAGTCAACCCATTCTACAGAATGACCATTAAGGCATCAAATGCAGGCATCCTCAGTGCTTGTGGATGTTCAGGCAGAGCCGGCCCAAGCTACGGGCTGACTGGGCTACCACCCGGGGTGCCCCATTGTAGGGTGCGCCGCACGGGTCTGCTGGACCAGGCAGGGGCAGGGCATGCGCCGATGCCCCAGGGGTTAGGCTGCGCATGCACCGGGCGCCCGAGCGCGGGGCCACACATGCGCCGCACTCCTGGGGGCGGTGCCACGCTCCTGGGGCCCGGGGCATACGAATGGCTCGGGCCGGCCCTGTGTTCAGGCCCAGGGTTTTGATTTAGGTTCAGTTCTAGAATTAATAGAAAGTAGGTATGCCTCATTGCTTAACAAAATGGATGTCATATGCAGCAGAATGGACCAAACATTTAACTCCTTACTGAGGCAAAGCTACTTATGCTAGTCAGTGGTACTTTTACTGAGCAAGGAGTAAGAACTCCGCCCTGGTCTACACTAAGGAGTTATTTTGAAATAACCCTGCTTATTTTGAAATAATAAGCAGAGAGACCACACTACCAATCCTGTTATTTCGAAATAAGAGGCTGGTTATTTCAAAATCCGTACTCCTGCTTTTCTGGGGGAATAAGCTTATTTCAAAATAGTTATTTCGGGAGTTATTATTTCAAATTTAGTAACTTCAAAATAATTTCCTAGTGTAGACATGCCCTCTGAGATTTAGCCAGACGCAAACACCATCAAATAGAATAAAAACTAAAATCACGGTGTGTTTGTGCATTTTGGGTCACTAAGTTACAGAAATAAAACCAAAGAAGCTAAGTTTTGTCAGCAAACTGAATACATCTGCTCAGCATTTGTGTAAATATGTTGTGTGCCACTGTCTGACACTGACCATTTATTTTCACTGTATTAAAGGCAGTAAAATACAGCACAAAATGGATCTGAAACACACTGTATCTTTAGGACCAAAATATGAAAGGACTTTGATGGTCTGCTCTTGCGTTGATGATACTGCTCATATTTCAGTCATTTGTGCTGAAATAATTTAAAATATTTGAATTGCATAATTAAACATTTTTATCGTTAATTTATTCTTTACAAAGGACCCAGAGGTCTCTATTTTTTTTTCTTAGCCTGTGCACATCCAATTTCCATTTATAATGAGTTTTAGTTTTGTCACTGAATTCAGTAGGAGTAGGTTAAGGCTTGTGGCCCACACAGGTCTCAGCTGTAGTTGATTGTAAGGTGCATCATTGATTTTTAGACCCAAATTTACCACTATTTCACATAAAGCTGGCATTGTCACTGTGCAAATTGCTGCCATCAGAAATGCTGACTTGGGACTGAGGTTAAAACAAATGTTGCATATTTTGGGAATAATTTGTGTTGGAAATTGCTATATACATGTAAGGCATCATTAAATATTAGCATTATTTGAACCTTGCTAGATGCAACTATGGCTCCCTGTACGAGTGAATAATCTGAACCTAGAGCTCAGGGAACAATTCACAGAGATTATCTTATTTGATAGAGTCTCTTTTACTGCTTACAGAACATGTGCTTGCAGATGTCTACTTCCTCATTGTTCAAACGTATTCACTTTTTTCTGCTCTATGGTTTGGTCACCAACAGTTTGCCAGTTCACTGCAGGTAATGGACACCAGGCATTTGACATTCAAGTTGTGTCTGTTGGCTTTCATCAGTCACATGGTATTTTTTTCTGTTTCTTTTTGGATGGGCAAATCTGATAGGGCTGTACTGAACTCCCACTAAAGTTGATAAACAGGCTCTTTCTAATTTCAATGGGAGAGGAAGTACGCCTGTAATCAGCAAGAAGGCATAGTTTAGGGGGATGCCGAAGATAAGCAAGATCAGAGAATTTTAGAAAACTGTAAATCTTCCCTTTATGGGCCACAATGATCTTGTCTGAGGCATTCCAGCTAGAAAACAACTAGTCTGCTGTGTAATATTGATTAAGTGGGTGCAGTTTCAACTTAATTTCTTTCATTGTACTCACACAAAATGATTGTAGTATAAATACATAGAGTTTTACCATTGACTTCAGATGGTCTGGGATTTCACCCTTGTAGAGTGTTCTTCCTGCCCAATAGTCCATATCCTTCTGCTAGCACATGGAAGTCAGTTTATATGAAATGTATTTCACACTCCAGAGGTTCTTCATTTCCTTGTATGTCCATTGTTAAAGCAAAAACCACATTATAGCCCTAAGTGGTGAATTAAGAACAGCAAGATTCATTCTCAGCATCTTCATTCTTAACTCTCTTTTTATTCTTTCTACTATGCTTCGTTATCTCGTCCACACAGCCACGCTGGCATTGTCGCCTGGAGAGGTAAGCCCATTAAGCTTATCTGAATATTATCTAATTACTCCCTGGACCCAAATCTACATTGTGTTTACCATATAAACTCCTGTTGCAGTTAGTGGGAGCTCCGGTTGCTCAGCATGCTGCAGAATTGGCCCCTATATTTGCAGCTTATGTCTAAATATGAATTATGGGTAGCAGTCTTAGAATTACGTACTCCATTTGTTTGATAGTTACCAAACCATCTCCTGGTAAAAATAGAACATTGAGGACTTGTCTAGAATGGAGCCATTTGCACCAGTATAACCACACTGATGCAGTTACACTGGTATATGCCTTTAACTTAGACACTCTACACAAGTGCAAAACATGGCTTGTATCTGTGTGACTTACTCGAGTAGGTTACCAGTGTAAGACACACTGATGCAGGCTCAGTCTTGCACTCATGTGCACATTTATGTGGAGGG
The DNA here is from genome assembly GCF_049634645.1 of Pelodiscus sinensis. Classification (NCBI taxonomy): domain Eukaryota; kingdom Metazoa; phylum Chordata; order Testudines; family Trionychidae; genus Pelodiscus; species Pelodiscus sinensis. The sequence goes on from NC_134711.1 coordinate 209,350,670, forward strand.
ATTAAAAATCCTCAACAAAGAAAGGTTCTCATAGTGGGGAGCACAATGCTAGCTTCGTAAATATCATACAGCGCTAGTACAATGTCACAAATTATTTGTACATTTACAAGAATGGAAGGGACATTAATTATGGTTCAGTCATCCTTACTACATGCTCTCTAAAAACACAGTTTTCTGATACCACCCAAGCTTGGTTAAGACATTAACACAATTTTGAAGCACTCACTGACTTACAAATCCCCGTGCAATAATGCCATGATATATTATCCAATTTTGAGAATTGATCCTAGTATATACTCTTTGAGGGCTAGATTCAGATCTCAGTGGCACTAGTGTAAATCAAACCGGTATAACTCCATGGAGGTCAGCTGAGTTTCTCTGGATTTATACCAATTTAATAAAGAGTATGATCTAGCCCTGGGTTTCAGAATACTAACTGGTTCCTTAGCACAGATACTTTTTTGAAGACTTTCTTAAATAGTCATGATGCATAGACAAAAATATATCAAATTGGGTTACACTAATGGTGATCTCACGAATTCCATTAGTAATACCTTGTAGCATTAGATGGCTTTATTTATTTGGGGTGCAATTCACACCTGTATAGTAAAACATAAGTGCCATTCGTGATCTTTGATGATCATGATCTTGTCTGGATTTTTGTACGGGAATGAATTTCACCCTCAGCTCCTACAACTTTAGGGACCGTTTCTGTTTCCACTGAATGATAAAATTCGTATTGGCTTCAGTTTAAGCAGGGTCAAGCCCTTGTAGCATACTAAAAGCTTTTCATGAACTGTGAACAGATTCTAGGACAATAAAGTTTACTGGCAAATCTCTACAAATACAGTGGGTCTGATTTTTCCACTGCCTTGTGTCATCTTTTCTGTGCAAAGTATGAAGTGCTTCCCCAGCACAATTACACTGTTCTGCACTCACAGTGGAGAGAGGTAAGTGGCTATAGCAGGTTCAAGGCACTGGAGAATCAGGGTGTTACCGAAGTGTGGGGGACCCTCCCCACTCATCTGCAGTCAGATCTGACTGTCAACCAGCAGGTAGACAAGAGGGTTTATTAGTCGACAGGGACACAACTTAGAACAGACTTGTCAGCACAGAAACCAGAAGCAGTCAGTACAATCCATTTTTGGGAGGGGGACCCCCAAAGGTAGGGCCTGGCTCTTGTCCTGTGCCCCAAGCCAGCCCAGACTGCTTCACTCCCAGCAGCAAGGTCCCTATAGGTGGCTGCTATGCTAGGCAGGGGAAGGCACAGCCTTCCCAAACTGCCAGCCTGGGCCCGCCTGCGCTCCATCCTCAGAACACCAACTCTAGGTGTTCTGGGGACAGACTGTTGCTGCCCCCAGCGCCTGCCCTCCCTGTGCTCCAGGGCTGGGGAGCCTCAAGTTGTATGCACCCTCCGCCCTCCCTGTGATGGGGGGCATGGCCTGAGCGGAAGGGCCACGGTTGGGGACTTGCCTCCTCCGGCCCTACCTTCACCAGCCACCTATGCAGGTCCCCATCCCCCAGCCAGGCTCTTCCTCAAGCCTTTGTCCTGCTTCCCAGACAAAAGGTGTCACCTGGTCACACCCTGCCCTGAGCTCAGGTTAGTAAGGGCATCAATCACTGTGTATGTGCGGGAGGCTTTCACACACGAAATTCCCATCACCATGGAGGTATTGGTGTAGTGCCCTGGGAAACTGAGGCACACATCCAGGATTAGGATAATAGAACTCACATGCAACATAAAAACGTGAGTGAAATTCTCAGTTTGTCACACAGGGCCCAGTCTCATCTCACTGCATATAACATCTTTGTTGGTCTCTTTTGTATGATATTAGGAGGACCGATTGGAGCACTGGCACAGTAAAGCTTGCAAATGTGATTGTCAAGGAAGTGCCAACACAATATGGGCCACTGGAACTAACAGCTTAGCGTGCATGCCAGGTAAGGGATTATTTCTCTCCTAGATCTAAGCCAGGTACTTCACTACCTTTCTCTCTATAGTTTCTTTACAGCATTATTTTTCACTTGTTCTGACATCCTAAAATGCTATGCTGTACAGGCAGTCCCCGGGTTACGTACAAGATAGGGACTGTAGGTTTGTTCTTAAGTTGAATCTGTATGTAAGTCGGAACTGGCGTCCAGATTCAGCCGCTGCTGAAACTGACCGCCAGTTCCGACTTACATACAGAATCAACTTAAGAACCCCAACCTTCCCCAAGTCAGCTGCTGCTGAAACTGATGAGTGCTGATTCCAGGAAGCCTGGGGCAGAGCAACTCTGCCTCGGGCTTCCTGTAGTCAACGCTGGTCAGTTTCAGCAGCGGCTGACTTGGGGACGCCTGGGGCAGAGCAGCTGGGGTGCTGCTGGGTTGCTCCAGTAGCGCCCAGAGCGGCGCTGCGGGACCAACTGGCAGCGCCCCAGCTGCTCTGCCACAGGCATCCAGAGAAAAGCCTAGTCTGCTGGGGGGGGGGGCGTACTAGCTGCGCCCCCTCCCACCCCAGCAGACCAGGAAGACGCGGGCGGCGGACCGAGACGCACTGCGGTCCCGCCGCCTGGGTCCTCCGCGGCTTTGCTCCCAGTCTCCCTGGTCTGCTGGAGACGGGGAGCAAAGCCTCTGAGGACACCAGCAGCGGGACAGCCGCGGGGCGTCTGGGCTGTCCTGCTGCCGGATTCCCCCGAGGCTTTGCAAAGCCGCGGGGGGGCTTGGGCAGCGGGGCAGCCAAGGCGCGCTTGGGCTGCTCCGCTGCCGGCTTCTTCGAGGCTTTGCAAAGCCGCGGGGGGGCTCGGGCAGCCCAGGCACGCCTGGGCTGCCCCGCTGCCCGAGCCCCTCCATGGCTTTGCTCCGCGTCTTCCTGGTCTGCAGACCAGGGAGACGCGGAGAAAGCCCTGGAGTACACGGGCGGCAGGACCGCGAGGTCCCGCAGTCCGTGTCCTCCGGGGCGAGCCCCGTTTGTAACTGCGGATCCGACATAAGTCGGATCCGCATAAGTCAGGGACTGCCTGTACTATCGGCCTACAGAATTTGAATCAAACATGCTATTACTTTAGCACACCAGAGGTGCTACTACACAGCACCTTAAACTCAAAATAAGATATGCAATTTGCACCTACGCAGTGCCAAATTTCAAAATAACGTGCTATTTCGAGACATCCCTTAACTGCGGGATGCTGAAATAGTGGACCCGTTATTTCAAAAAATATTTTGAAATAACAGGCGGCTTGTGTAGACGCAGGGTATCCCAAAATAGCCGTGCAATGTGGACATACCCAATGAGTCCTGTCTGATCAGCTCAGCCCCAACATACTGAATCAATGATGGGAATGTTCCGAAAGATCTGAATTTGCTAGGTTTTTAACTGCTGTGGTTTGTGTCATAGGGTAGCATTCATGCTGAAACTCTGAGAGTTTGCCTAACCTATAGTCATGGGGTGACTATTACATCCCTTGTATTACCTTTATCAATCCAATTTGTAATCTCATCTAAAAATATGAAGCAGTTTAACAGTATCTGTTTTCCATGAACTCATGTTGATTTGCATTAATTATATTATTTTCTTTTAATTCTCTATTAATCATGTCCCATATTAGCCATTCCATTATCTTGCCTGAGATAGATGTCAGGCTGACAGGCCTATGATTTTTGTAGTCACCCCATATACCCTTTCTAAAAATTGGCACAGTTTTAGCTTTCTCCCAAGCTTCTGGAATTTCCTCAGCAATCCAAGATTTATTAAAAATCAACAATGATTCAGAAAGCTCCTTAGCCAACTCTTTTAAAACTCTTTGATACAAATTATCTGGACCCGCTGATTAAAAAATGTGTAATGTTTAACATCCACCAGAGATACTAGTTGAACAGAAAGAGTGTTATCACCATTGTATAATGAGGGTACATTATTTGTTTTTTTCCCAAATATTTATTGAACACACGCCTTTTCTGCATTATTACAGCTAATTCTATCATTTCCATTAAATAAGTGGACTAATATCTTCAAGATTTTTTTTGTTTTTTAATATATTTAGAAAACAACTGCTTATCTTTAACTCTGCTCACCGCCAACATCTGGAATTGTAGAACACTATCAGACCTAGTGCCCAATCTCAGTCAGAAAACTCTTCTTTCCAATTCTGATCCCACACTGACAGCTCCATTTTGAAATCTATCCATTTTCCATTTCTCAAGCCATTTTATGTGTTCTTTGCTATTACAGCATTCTAATTGTTTAATCAGAACGCAACATTGCTAACCTCAAGAGATCAAAAATCATGAGTCAAACTCTCCTGAAATTATGAGATTCACACCCCCCCCCCCCCCCCCCCAAGTAATGAAAATTTGAAAAAGAAGAAAACTATGTTGTGGTTTTGGTTTGTCTTTTGATTTTGGAGCTCCCCCCATCTGCCTCCAGTATGTACATATGAGACAATTAGTCTTGCCCACTCTTTCAAATGAACCGGATAAGGGGTGTTTGCCCCCTGCTGCAGGAGCTGTTACCCCACATCTGTCCATCCCATGCCCAGCAATTAATCCTGTACTTCAAGTCAAGCCTCAAACTCCAACAACCAAAACCCCAATTCAGTGCTACCATCAGTCCATCCACCCTCATATCAGCCCCCTTTCCCTCATCTTAGCCCCCACATAGTTCAGACCCTCCCCCCCCCTCCACACACACACCCCTGCCCAGCTTTATCCTGCTCTTCCTGGGTTCTTCACTCCTCTTTCCCACACTGGTTGGGGAGGGGCACGTCGGGGGCTCCTCATCCCTCTACTTCTTCCCAGGCCAGATGCTGCAGAGAGAGGATGAGCAGAGGCACTGCCCTGTCTGCATTTCTCACAGGAAGGTGCGAGAGAGGAACTGCTCTAAGATTCCAGGCTCTTCACTCCCTCCTCAGAGAATGGCGGCGAGTGCAGGGAAAGGTTCTGCTGGCTTGTGGGCCAGCGGACTGGGGGTTCTCATGGCATCATGGGCCAGACTCCAGAACTCTCTGAAATCCTGTCACTTGCCAGAGCTGGTGACACAGAGAATGCCTTGTTGGAATAATACTTATGAAAGCCAGCGTAGCTACACAGATACCTGTATCAGCCAATCATGCGATCTCAAAGCATGAATTCAGGGCTGCTCGACTGCTATAGGGGAGGGTAAAATGGGAATGAATTACGGTGCTTAAACAGCTCCATTCTGAAGAACATACGTACATGTCTGCGGAGAATAAAATAATAAAAGATTGCATCATTTTACCCAGAAGGCTCTTTCACTGTAAAAGACAATCTCACTGGCAGAAATAACAAACTTGTGCCCAGGTTCAAATGAACGAACACAGAATTTGCATAATGTAAATGTAGAGAATTAATAATGAGCCTAATTCTGCATGCGCTGCACCTCATGGAGCCATTCAAACCTGTGCACAATGTGACTGGAAAATGCTACCATCTCAAAAAGCAGAATTTTAGCCTCACTTTGCCCAGATATAAATGACTACAAAATGTGCAAGGGGACAACAGAGATATACATCAGTCCCCATTAAAGTTTTCACAAACAACGCTGCAAGTAATTAAGGTGACTACGCTATTCCCTAGCTATGGCACCGGGGGTACATTATTACTCTTTATTTACAAAAGCAAAATGTAAAAGTTTAAATGGTGACCCTTCAGCGCTGGACAGTTTGTACATAAAACTAGCAGCACAGAGATGTCAAGCTATTATACCAGCTGGTCTCCTTATGCCTGTGCGCTGTTGCCTCTCGCAAGCGTCACTCGCATGGGCGTAGCCAGTCTCATAACAACTTTAAGAGTTTTCTTAAGGTCAATGATAACAGCCTTAAATAAATAAACTGGTTGGTCCTGGCAGCCTCCAGACATCTGTTGAGTAGTTCTCTGTCTGTGACACAGTCTCCCAGAGTCGAAGGTGACCTCTTAATTGGCTTATGGCTGGGTGATCTTTGGATTAATGTTACTAAAAGTAAAATTCATCTGTCTTCCATCCATCACGTTTAAGATAAGCCTGCCAAGTGGTAAGTGTGTGGGGCCACTTCAGTCCAGTCTCAGTTTGTGTTTTTTTACACCAAGGGAACACCTTATTTTACTGCTGTGGAAAAGCTGGTTCTGTTGTGAACTAATCACAGGAAGACCGACTGAGACTGTTATAAATCCACTAGATGGTTTAATGCCTGCCAGCGGGTCACATCAGCCCTGAAAGGAGATGAAAGCGAATTTCCGTTTTCTTTTGTTTGTTTGTTTTTTCTTCATGTCATAAAAAAGGCAAAGTTGGTGAAACTGGAAGGGAGGAGAGGGGAGGGGAAGGCCTAGCCATTTCCCACCCCACTGGGAAGGAGGCTGTTCCCCACATACAGTCAAGGAGAATTTCTTTTGCCCACCCCGAGCCTATCAAGCAGCCACATGCTGTGGTAAGAAGCTCCCCCTTCTTCCTGGCTGTAGCTGCCTTTGACATCTCCCAAGCAGCTATCAGATGCTTTGCTTGGACATTCCCACTCTTGGGTAGGTGTCATATGCTTTTGCAGTGCACTGCAGCTGCTTCTGTGTCCCTGCCACCATCAGGCTCTGTACTGCCTCTGGATCCTTGGGAAGGGTAGGCAGAGAGCTTATGTCCCTGCCAGGGCTTTTGTACTGGGAGAATTTCCCTTCAGGCTCTTGTCACTCCCCTGCAGAATAAGGCCCTGGCACCCTCCTTCTCCTCAGGTATGTGTCTGCACACACTGGGAAGGTAGCTTGATTCCGATTGGATACTGGCAGGGGTGTTGTAGCTGCCTTCTCACCATCAGCGTCCCTATGTGCATGTGGGCTAACGTGCAGGTCTGGAACTAACTGGGAGGGGAATGAGGAACAGAGGATTTACCCTCTTCTGCTTTCAAAGCCAGAATACCACCAACGCAAAGATTACAGTATCTGACAACAGCCATACAGCCAGCACCCCCACGCTTGCTGGGTGCCGATGGAAATCGGTGCTCTAGGCAGAGAGAAGGTTTTTACACCAGGGACTGTAACCCACTTTACACACCCTGGGAGCATTTGACGGGGGTATCACCACATGGGGCTTAACTATAGTTTTAGCAGCCCCCGTGTCTCTCCGTCCAATGGGATATCTCCACATAACTACTCCCTTCCACTCCTACTGGTGAGCCAATAGAGCTGGGCACCTGGAAGGGTGCAACAGGACACACAGGCACAGGTCTGGCAAGGGACTGGCTCAGCATGGACATTTTATGTCATTGGCAGATGTGCAGTGTGAATCCCACTCGCTGAAGCATCAGTCTCACACTTAACTCTGTGAGCTGGCCTCTCCAGCACTGCCCTGGGCCTCAGTGGGCAGAGTGGACAACACCTGGCAACGTGACCCTGCTCCCCACCCATCCCAGACATGCTTTCAGGAAGTGTCCCTCTCCCCTGAGCATGGACTTTGGCTTGGTTCCGATCCCTGATCCCATTCCATTCCTTTTTAGGTTTCCTATCAAACTCAGGCCAGCTAGCCACATGCTGGTCTGCCAATTGCCCAGCTAGAGTGACATCTCTTGGGGTTTTTTTAAGCTCTGATTAATCTCTGGATGGCAGAGTTTATGGAATTGTTCTAAGCCCATTAATTGTTAGCCTCACTGACAGTGGAAATCCCCCAACCGGTTCCCCATTTTCATACATAAACCCTGTAACAGGGTAGCTGATCTTTTAAAGGAAATTGGACTCAGCTCACCTGTTCCAGCCCACATGCTCCTATTTGGCCCATTAAGAGGGCAGGGCAGTACCTGAGGGCTATAAAGATACATTTACACTGCCATGTAAGTGTAACCCACACACCTAGGCTATGTCTACACTGGCAGCTTCTTGCGCAAGAACATCTTGCGCAAAGGGTCTTGTGCAAGAAGTCTTGTGCAAGAAAATGTCCACCCTGCCATGTGCGCGCTGTGCTTTTGCGCAAGAGCATCATGGCAGTGTGGACGCTCTCTTGCGCAAGAAAGCTCTGATGACCATTTTAGCCATAGGCCTGTCTTGTGCAAGAAATCCCTGCCGAGTGTCCACACTGCCCTCTTGCACAAGAGCTCCTGCACAAGAGGGCTTACACCTGTTAGAAAAGAGCGTAGCTCTTGAGCCTGGGCTTGCATTGTGAGCTAGACGTCCCCTATGAGATGTTGTGAGCAAGATCCAGTGACTCAGAGCAGACTGAGTCAGTCAGGAGAGAAGTGCTGTCAGAGAGAGGGGGGAGGAGGGGTGCCTGAAAGGCAGGAGAGCAGCAAGAAAGGTTTTCTGGCTGTCATGCAGAAGCCAGAAAGCGAGAGTGAGAGGGCTGACGGCAGGAGGAGCAGAAGCCAAAGGGGGAGAAGCCTGTTGGCTCTAAGCCAGACAGCTGGAGCCAGGGGCCAGAGAAGGCTGCAGCCATGGAAACAGTGGTGGGACTTATCTGTTGATCTCTCCAGGACTGGACAGCTGGACCCAGCGGCTATGTCTACACTACAGGCTTCTTGTGCAAGAGAGCGTCCAGACTGCGTAGATTCTCTCTTGAAAGGAAACTCTGATTGCTATTTACAGAATGGCCTGGGCTTTTTTCAATTGGCTCTTTTTGCACAAAAAAACCCCGTTCCCCTTCCACATACACCTTTTTGCACAAGAGCTCTTGCACGAAAAGAACTTATTCCTCGTAGAAGGAAGAATACCTACACTGCAAAAACCCCTCTGTTCTTTCCTTTTACTTGCGCAAAAAAGCGCTTAAGGTGTGAACAGTAAGTTTTTGCGCAAAAACTCTATAGTGTCGACCTAGCCAGAGTCACCACGAGAGGGCCAGGGAAAGTGGGGTACTGCATCCTGGGTAAAAATTATTTCCCAGCAGTGAGGCTTGGATGAGTTGCAGGGGATTCAAATGGGAAACTGAAGTAAGGGACCACTGGCAGGCTATGAGGGGGCGCCCAAGGAGAGAGCCATGGGGTTACAACCCCTAATTTGATTGAAACCTGAGCATAATCCATATCCCTGACATTGTCTCCTATACAATTGTCAGGGGTTACGTTAAACTTTTGCAAGAATCCTTATCGTCCTCTCTGCCCATAAGGGTGAAACTGTTCAAAGCCTTTGTCTCTGACAGTAGTGGAGCCAGATACTGTACCATGGCCTCCTGCTGCCCTCCTCTTCCTGTTCAACTCCCGTTTCAAAAGTATCTAGGAACACGTCCCTGTCACTCCCCCTCCCTACAATGACGATGTAATTTGGAGGCTCTACTGCCCAGCAGGGCAGGTATGTGCAGTCTGGCTTCACCTACTGGGATAGGATTTTGCTGGTACAGCCTCCATCTTCAACTTATACCAGAGTCTTTCCCTCTGCTCCTCATGTTGGCATTTCTGCTTCTTCTGTTCTCTCTGGTGTTGTGACTGTTACAGCTGGTCTTTATGCAGCTGGTCCCTCTCCAGCAGTGTCTACTCTCAGTCCACCCATCCAAATTCCCAGTTGCAGTGAGGCAAGCCTCTCCCTTGCTTCCCTCGAGGGAGTTGGCACCAAGATTTCCTAGGCCTGGTGGCCTCTCTGCCTGTAGGCTGGATGCTCCCTACAAACCCGGACCATCCCTCCATTTCTGAGCTTGAGAATATAGGTTGACTAGCTGTGTCTTTGTCTGCTCCCTTGTGTTGAGCCACCTCTCTGCATTGCTCAAGTGGCTGACCTTTCCTCAGCTGTCACACTACTAAAAATATGAATCGCACTGTGGACCAACAGAACACCCATTGGGATGTATTAAATTTTTTGGTTTATTTTTGCATTTTTACATTTTCTGTTACATTACAGTACAAAGTGTGCAGTGCTCACTTTATATGATTTTATTACAAATATTTGTACGGTAACAATGATAACCAAAAGAAACACTATATTTCAGTTTACCTCACACAAGTATGGTAGTGCAGCCTCTTTATAACTTACACATGTAGATTGTTACAGAATTGCCCTCAAACCCAAAACAGCTGCCATGTGTTACATTACTTTTATAGCGATTAATGCCCTGCAGAAGCAGACTGAAAACCGGTTTACATTCTCACACACTGAGATCTCACACTGCCCTGCTGTTACACAGATGGGGGCCATAGGGTGTGTTTACAAAATGGCCCCAACCAGCAAAAGATTCTGAAACATCAATGATGATTAAAAGCTGAAGGGAGCTCTGTCCTTTGCCCCAGCTGAGGATCTGGACTTTTTGTTTAAAAAAAAATATCCTTCACACCCCAGCTTTCCAGATGTATCAGCTCCCAGGCAGGACTACTGAATCCAGAGTCACATGCCAACAAAGGGCTTGGCTCCCTCTTTCAGCCATGCCAGTCAAAACAGACTTTTCTTCCCATCTTCCCAATCCCAGTGTGTCTTCCCTTTCTTTGCAGGAAGTTGACAGTGTGTAATCAAGGCTGGCAGAGTGAGGGAGCCAGCGAGGGAATTGCAGTGGCTAGGAAAGGGCTGGGAGTCTGGAGCAGTGCAAACCCACAACTGGTGGTAGTAATGAGAGGATGGGTTTCTTCACATACAAATTGCCTTTCCTGCGTACAGCTTTCAAAGCCCAGCAGTGGTGTCATTGCAGAGACCTCTTCCTTGTTGCTGGTCTCCCTGATTCTTTGAGAGTCAGTTTAGAAAAGAGGAGATTAAGGTGGGAATATGATAGAGGTCTATAAAATCATGACTGGCGAGGAAAAAGTGAATAAGGGAAAGTTATTTACTTATTCCCACAATATAAGAACTAGGGGTTACCAAATTAAATTAATAGGCAGCAGGTTTAAAACAAACAAAAAGTTTTTCGTCACTCAGTTCACAGTTAACTTGTGGAACTCCTTGCCAGAGGATATGATGAAGGCTAGAATTTTAACAGGGTTAAAAAAAGAGCTAGATAGATTCATGGAGGTTAAGTCCATCCATGGCTATTAGCCAGGATGGGTAGGAATGGTATCCCTAGCCTTTGTTTCTCTGGAGGTGGGTGACAGGGGAGGGATCACATGAGGATTACCTGTTGTGTTCCCTCCCTCTGGGGCATCTGGTATTGGCCACTGTCAGCAAACAGGATACTGGGCTGGATGGACTGTTGGTCTGACCAAGTATGGCCGTTCTTATGTAGCTCCCGTCTCTCCCTTCCTCCTTAGGGACAGAGAAGTTCTTTATGGCAGAAGAGCAGCAGAGAAAACCAACAGTGGGAGGAAGGAAGAGTTGGGGGGGGGAGGGGAGAGAGAAGGGAATATGTGACTGCTGGTGGTTGCAGGAGGGAGCAGTGGCTATTTCAACTATTCAGGTCCTGTTTGCAATTTGTAACATAACATGCTGGCCGTTTGTCACATCCTTTTTTGTTTGTGTGTCAAGCGCCTCTCATCTGAAGAAGTGGGTTTTGCCTGTGAAAGCTCATGATCCTATACATATATTTTTGCTAGTCTCTAAGGTGCTACAGGACTACTCAGTCTGCAACTTTAAAACAATAACACGGCTACCCGTCTCAGATAGTTTATATGTGTTGGCAATAGGTCTCTCTTCCCTGGGGAAATTCCAGGTTGGTGGCTGAGCAGACAGGCTGGATTTGGGCTAATCTATTTCCAGAGGAGGGTGCTGCTGTCCATTGTAAATGGACTGATCCATGCCTTTGTGGCGTGAACTCTATTGGTCCCTGCAAGTTTTAATTGTAGCCTTTTGCTCCTGGAAAGTCAGATTGGATACCCTTAACACCTGCTTATGCAAATAGTCCCATTGCCCTCAATATGGAAGGGCTGGCAGGGGGGAAGGAGGCAACCCAAGCAGGTCAGCTCACACTTGGCCTTGCTAGGAAGCCCTTCTGCTAAGAGAGGAGTAGCCCTGCTGGTTCCCAAGAGACTAATTTTAGCTGGAAGGATGAGGCTTTGCAGACAGAGGTGGAAAAATAAAGGCATCTCGGGAGCCTCAGTGCAGCTGTAGGGAAGACCCTTTTCTTCTGGGAGGAGGGGGCACGAAGGGAACAAGGATTATTATACATAGCTGAACTGGAGGCTTTGCAAACATCCCACAAAATGGGAGGAAGACTCCCATGAAAGCAAAGCCTCACAAATATACTAGAGGCTACGTTTACACTGCAAAATAAATACATTCTGCAGCAGTGACGCTCGGAGCCTGGGGCAGCTGACTTGGGCTCATGGTGAAGCTACAAATAGCAGTGCAGGTGTACAGAAGCCCCAGACAGGGGAAGGATCCCAGGGACTGATTGACCCCAGGGGCTCTGAGACTTGCTGCAGCAGGTCGCCTTTTGTCGTGTAAAGGTGCCCATCCCCCAAAGAGGACGTGGTGTGCAATGTGTGTGTGAGGCTAAACTAAATCGGCACAGCAGAGCGCTGAACTAAAGAGAAGGCAACACCCCTCCCTCCCACTTCCCCACTGAGTCCTGATGTTCATTTTTGATGGTTCCTGAGACGCCGCAGCATGGAATGAAATGAAGCCTGTAGCTCTGTAGGGGTCCGTGCCATGTGTGGCTGTTTATGACCTGCCCTCACAGTGTGCTACCAGCACGCTAGAGGAGAGACGACCAAATAAAAACACAGATTGAATCCGCACGCCACCAACATGCTGAGCAAACTGAACGAGGCAATGGAAGCAGCCTCGCTTTCCTTGGATTAAACTGCTTGTTTCTCTTGCAGAGTGTCCCTATCATAAACCTCTCGGGTTTGAGTCAGGAGCACTTCCTTCCGACCAGATAAGCTGCTCCAATTCCGAGCAGTACACCGGATGGTACACTTCATGGACTGCAAACAAGGCCCGACTCAACGGCCAGGGGTTTGGGTAAGCCTAACATCCCCGCTGCATTAGAGTGTTGAATGTTGTGCAGCAATTCAATGGAGCACCATGCAGTGTTAGCAGCAAAAAAAAAAAAAAAGTGTGTGGGGGGGGGGGGGGGGAAATGAAGTGAAGAGAAAGGAACAAACCATGCCTTAAACAGTCAGTGGCATTTCCACCTGCTTACTCCAGGCTGAATCTGGTTCAGAGAATGCTGTACCCCCTACCCATTCCTATTTAATGTTCAGACAAAAAGCTGGAGTCTTAGGGCCAGGCTCCGGTACCACTGAAATCACTGGAGTTTTGCCATGGACCAAAAGATTTGGATTAAGATTTTCATTGATTGGACGGCTCCGTTTCTGGCTGACTAACCCGAGACATTGTAAGGGAACCCGAGTTTCAGAAAGTGCTGGCAACTGCCCGCTTTCAATTGGGCATTCAGACACGGAGGTACCACAACTCACTAGTCACTTTTAAAACTTCTTGTCTTTGATCCTTAAAAGATCAGTTCCTTTGCAGCTCTTCCTTCCCTGTCTGATCCCCCCACTATTAACACTTGTACTTGTCCTACTTTCATTGATTTGCCTGTTTCCAATAGGTGTGCATGGCTCTCCAAATTTCAAGACAATGGGCAGTGGCTGCAGATTGACATGAAAGAGGTCAAAGTGATCTCAGGGATACTCATGCAGGGGCGCTGTGATGCAGATGAGTGGATAACAAAATACAGCGTGCAGTACAGGACTGATGAGAACCTGAACTGGATTTACTACAAGGACCAGACAGGAAACAACCGGGTCAGTGGGAGGAGCATTGTTGGTGAAGACAGTTTTAAGCTACATGCAAAGCTTGGCTCACAGTGGGTGATAGCCTTTGCAGAACATCGACACAAACCCTTTGCCCCATTAAATCAAATTGATTTATATAGTTTAGACAGACGCATCTGTCTGACTGTCCATCCATCTGTGAGTCTGTTGGTTCAAGAACTGATCCTAAATGGTAAGAGCTAGGGCCGCCAAATTTGGTAGGCAGCTTCCTCTTACCCTAACTGAAAGCAAGGTCAGGATTTGGTTGTGCCAAGAAAACAGGAAGCGCTGGGAATGGGACCATTTTCCATAACATGGAAAGGGAGGGGCACAGAGGGGGATGCATTATTGAGAGTAGCTACTGTGGGCAGCAAGCCTGCAGGGGAGAGCTACTCTGCAGAGTGGCCAGAGGGATCGGGAGGAGACAGAAGGCCCCTGCTGGCAGCTGGGGTAAGCGAGAAGGCCCCTGCTAGCTGGGGAGTTTGGGGGAGAGAAAAGGCCCTGCCAGCTGTAGGGGCAAAAAGAAGGCCCCACCAGATGGGACCCTCACCCCAAGCCTCTTCACTCCCCAACCCTCACTCTCGCGCACACACACACGCCTCCAGCCTCCTGCTCCTGCCTCCCACTCACATACCCAAGGCCCTGTTCTGACTCCTGCACTCCCCACAATGCCAGTCCCCTGCCCTGAAGGACTTGGCAACACCAGGTAAGTCTTCTAGTGAAGTTATAAAAGAAAATATGGGCCGGTTTTTCTTGCACATGCGTTCTTCTCAGAGTAGGAAGGAAGAGTGTCAGCTCGCAGGTTGCATTCCTGGATCCTCCTGGCTGGTTTGTAACACCCCAGATCTCAGCAGTACTTACAGAAACTACCAGGAAGTTCTAAGATATGTCGCTGAAACGGCAGATCTTAATGAGCCCCCCATCGGTGGAGGATTTGTCATAGTAGAGCTGTGCTTCCCCACATCCAGACGCCCTTTCCCACCCTGTCCACCAGCCTACACCGGGGTGGGCAGAGGGCTTAGGAGGACACAGATTGGTTAGATCTATGCTAGCAGGGAGTTCTCCTCCTAGACAGAATTCTCTGCTGGCCTTATGCAGCCATTTCATTTGCATTGCTGTAGAGAACCCAGCCTGAGAAAGCCGACTCACCTACCCACAGAGTAAGGAAAGGCTGGGATTAAGCTGACTCTTGTCATGAGCTCTACTAATTTGGTCCCTTACCACTTTCTGTTTAGCAAAGCCCTCACGATACATATGGGCTGTGTCTAGACTGGCCAGTTTTTCTGGAAAATCAGCCACTTTTTATGGAAAAACTTGCCAGCTGTCTATACTGGCCGCTTGAATTTCTGCAAAAGCACTGACGATCTCATGTAAGATTGTCATTGTTCTTGCAGAAATACTATGCTGCTCCCCTTCGGGCAAAAGTCCTTTTGCGCAAAAGGGCCACTGTAGACAGCTCAGATTTGTTTTCCGCAAAAAAGCCCCGATCATGAAAATGGCGATTGGGGCTTTTTTGCGGAAAAGCGCGTCTACATTGGCATGGACGCTTTTCCGCAAAAAGTGCTTTTGCGTAAAAGCGTCCGTGCCAATCTAGACGCTTTGTTCCGAAAATACTTTTAACGGAAAACTTTTCCGTTAAAAGCATTTCTGGAAAATCATGCAAGTCTAGACACAGCCTTGCAATATAAATAGAGACACGAGAAAATACTGAAGAACACTCACAATGGATAGGGTAAAAAGAGGGGAGACATAAAGGCACGTATCCCTCAGGGTCAGGAATCCCTTGCAGCAGCTCTTACTTTAATGACAAGAAAAGGAAACCACAGAGTGATACCTTACTACTGGAATAAGTGAGCATACGGGTGCCTTGGTTAGTCTTTGTTTGAAGTGCCCGGACTAGTTTGGAAACTGGTAGAATTTTTGGCACTGTAAGGAACTTCTCAAGCACAACCACACTCACAGCAAAGTCATGTTCTTGGGGAGGCCGTATGTCACTGAGAAGCCCTTTGTCACCGTTAGATGTGAAATGAAAGCTGGAGGGTTACCCATGACTGGCACTACAGCAAATAACATTGGAGGGCTTTTGTCAGGTAACCATGGGATTGAAAGGAGTCTGAATGGCTTGTGGTAGCCTGGGGTGTCCACAGGATGTACAGGGAGTAAAGAACAGGAGTTTCACAAGAGCCTAAGGTACCGCGCTCCCCATTAACATTTTGGGATTGGTGATGAAAACTTGTGCAATCAGGTACAATTTTAGGAGGCCAAATAGTTTTGGATTCCAAAATTAAGCACAGCAGGACAGGGAAGCGGGCACATACTTCCAAAGATGTTGCACTACTGTTTTAAACCCTGGTACCAGCTGGACCAATTTCTCCCTGCCCTCCCCCCAGCATCACAGACACTAACCTCACTCCCTCCTCAGCCTGCTGCTAGCAGCAGAACATGTACTGTGCTGTACAGATCAGCACTCATTCAAAATTTCACCATTTAGAAAAAAGTGATGCTCAGATTTGTCATTATTTAAATACACAGTCAGTGACACACTTACTTTGTCAAACTGCCAGCTACAGGCTAACAAAGCCAGGTCAAATTGTAAAGGGGAACCTGCCAAGGAGACTGCAGTACCTGGCAGCAAAGCATAGACTGTGATAAACCTCCCCCCTCCCAAGTCTGAAGGAGAGATGTCTCTCATTCTCTCAAAATCCATGGGTGGCCTGACTTTCATTTACACAGTGGCACCTTTCTAGTACCGAAAGGGATGTGAAAGAGCCCAGGTACAAATGAGAAATAAAAATGACAAATCTTGTTGCAATTCTTTCCTGTCCTACTTGGGTCACTTTTCTTTAAAACCTGTGTGACTTTTGTGGGGACAAGAATGATAGGTCTGAAACTCCCCTGCTTTACACTAGTTTTACACAGTTGTAACTCCACTCCTGACTTGGTAACTTCACCTTTGGTCAAATGAAAGAGGTTCGTTTTGAGTGACCAATATTGTCATCAACGCTGCCTTGTGCAGACTTCACAGCATGTCATTAAGCAAGTCATATTCTTGGCTTGCACACTGGTGTGCATGAAAATGGATTTTCACCTGATCTGGGGAAAGAGAAGATCTTGCTCTTTAACCCACTTTGCTGTGCACTAACCTGCCTTTTTCTTTCTTGATGTTGTGTAGGTTTTCTATGGAAACTCAGACCGATCATCCATTGTCCAGAATCTCCTGCGCCCGCCTATTGTTTCCCGCTACATCCGATTAATACCATTAGGTTGGCACGTGCGCATTGCCATCAGGATGGAGCTTCTGGAGTGCATGAGTAAATGTACTTAAAGTCCAACCACTCATGGCTTTCAAAGGGGTGTGAGGAGAATCCCTAGCAAACTGTAGAAAGACAGTAAACACAGTGATGAGGGTAGCAAAGATGGGCTCGATTCTGCCATAACAACCCACAGCCCAAGGATGTAAGTCAGAGCAGAATCTGGCCCCAGTTAGTTTTGTTGAAACTGATCCCAGGAACTGAGCTGTGCAGAAATACCTCGTTTTGTGTCTTGAAATTTTCAGTGAAAACACAGGGTCTGGGCAATGAATTGCATCTGCGCTCACCAAAGCAAGAAAATGTCGAACCTACTGCCCCCATTCCAAAGGCCAGAAGAAAATGTTTACCAAAAATATCTTCCTCTCAAGACTAATTTTTTCCCACAAGGGCTGCAGAAGATCGTACCTTTCCATTGATGCTTATCGGCCTTGCTTAGGGGAACTAAAGCCCAGCAAAGACTTAATTTTATTTTTTAAGCACCTTTGCCTATGATTTCACACAGCTCCAGTTTCTGATTATAATCTAGTTTAACTGCTAATCTCCCATTGAATAAAATTAAAAAGAAATTGTACTCTGTGTTTGCTTACAATATTTTCAAAGATTTAAAATGTACCAGTAAGAGTTTAGAGGGTTGCTTAAAATTGTATTTGGTGAATGTGATTTGAATATCTAGGTGTTTATCTGTAAATAATGAAACCAAACTTTTTGTTATATGCATTGCTTCTGCAAGTATACAGGGTAAATGCTCATCATGTAAATTAAAGGCCTTTCTGGAACTGAAAGGGATTTAATAGCATATTAAGTAATAAAGCCAAAATTATTATGGAAGTGCATTGATTTTTGAGGGAGAAATCTTAGCAAAAAGTGCACTGTTTTTATCAGGCTGTTGGGGCACTAGTTCTCATCTTAGATGGATGAATACTTCCTTTGATGCCTATTCTTAACTTATCTAACTCCCTCAAGTCCCTGATCTTGCCTCTGTCAATGGACAATCAGAAATGTACATGGTGTCACTGAGCAGCACAGTAAGAGGGAATTCTTTCCAGATGCCTTATCATCAGATTACATCAGATTGAACATAGCAGCACACACAGCTTAAAATGCTGTTATAGACTTAACAAATCGAACAAAGCATTTAATGAATTTAGTGCTCTTCACCCTAAATATTTAAACAAACTTCACTCTATGCCTCAGATATACCGTAACTATTAAACCCATTATACAGTGAGCTTGTAGCAAGACTGGGAGCCTGAATTAGTCCTAGACATCCCATGAAGTTGCATAAGGCCTTGCTCCACATGCAGATGTCAGACCAAGCAGCCAGTTCCCCCTCACAGCCTATGGGATTCTGGTGCTAACTGAGGTATGCAGAATGCAAGCATAGATGGCGATGTTTGGTTTCAAGAGTAGTGAGTGCACTGGTGTGTGCAGGGACAAAGAGAAGACCTTGTAACACACACTCATCAGTGGATTACACTAGTACCTGGATTCTGAGTCCTTTACAGGGACCTAACCAGAGGCCACTGAGCCTCCTGAACAAGTGTGTTTTACGTCAGCCAAAAGGAGTGGTACATGTCATGGCTGGGAGGGCACATCATGTGAAGAAAGTGGGATGGTGGCAAAGGGGGCTTGGTACATGATTCATTGGAACACATTGATAATAAATCAGAAGCAGGAAAAAAATGCTCCTGTGGCAAGTTTGCAGACTTCTGCTCATTTGTAACAACAGGCTAACAGCTGCAGTGCTACAGGAAACACCTTTCACCATATGCTTGTGCAGTATCCTATGTTTTCACTGGTTGCTTGCCTCCCAAGTATAATTTAAAAAAAGAAGAGCCCCGCCCCCCACCATAAAGAGAAACACCATTCATTAATACCAGGTTGGAAAGTCTTCTTTTATCATCTTTTGTATGAAGGTTTCTAACATATCTCCTGAGGTGCTCAGAGCCAAGGGGTGCACTTTCTGGAACTCCCCCTGAAGCCAAAAGGAGTGCCTTGTGCACAGCACTTACAGAACTGGTTTCTAGGGCAACAATACATTGAAGACATTGCAAATAAAATGAAATGTTGATGGGGTTTCTCTATCTGAAGTAGCCACTTCCCCCCTATTAAACTAACACTGAGAACTAAGGGGTTCTTGGCCTAGGACGCTGTAACCATTAAGTTAACAGATTGCACCTTCATTTTATCATGATGTTAAAATATCTTATTCCTCTGACTCTGAGGTTACTTCTCCCCAACTGCTGTAGCCCATGTCTACAGTAAACATGTTCTCCTCAACATCTTACCATCACCCCTCCTAATCTCATAACTCTCCCTTCTTCTGCTCCCTGCATTTAGGAAAGCTTGTCTCTCTTTTCCCAGGAGGAGTAATTCCTTCTTAATGTAGATTTTATTCAACCTCCATGGCCAGCCAAGGGAAGTGAGGGTGGGGGCAGGGGGAGGGTGAGAAACAGATGTTGAGGCTGCTGTTTTTGTTGTGGGCATGTGAATAGAGAGCTCTGAGGGAAATAGCCAGTCAGAATGGGGGAATTTATAGTGACTGGGAAGAGATTCTACACATTTGGCTCAACAGGTGAGATGGAAACATACAAACCTTGAGCTCTGATTGGCTAACAATGGCCATGAATCAGAGTACAGTGCTTTGCATATGGCCCTGTTTCCGGGGGGAGGGGGGGGGGGAGAGAGAAGAGTTATCAAGTGAACAAATGTTTAGCAAGGGCAGGGGGCAGCCTAATGTGAAATTAATTTTCAGTTACTGGTAAATAAATGAACCAGGTCTTAGTGGCCTAGAACATTGTAGTCATTAGAATAATAAATAACATCTCAAACATTTTATGGACTCTTGCTCAACTGTATAATAAAATGAAGACAGGTCAGAAGTATTATGTAGGTAGGGAGCCCCTCTGTTCAATCTCTCCTCAAAACTTACATCTCAGGCAATCAGGATTCCCTCCCTCATAAAATCAGAAATAAAGTAGCATGAATAAGCACATGCTAAATTTCCCAGCTCATTTACTTACTGCTGCACCACATCCTTTTGTTCTGTTTTCCTTTTAGCTCAGACATTTTTTGGCCTTGGGAATAGGCTTGTTTATTTTTAAATGTAAACAACAACACTAGAATTATTACTAGAGAAGGAGACACTGTCTGGTCCCAGCTTTGCTCCTTACTTGCTACATAACCTTGGGGAAGCCACTTCTGTTTCTCACCTGTAAAATAGGGATAATATTTACCTCACTGGGTGTTAACAGGTCTAATTAATTAAGTGGTCAGAAAGGACTTCTGTTGCTCCAACTCAACATGAGTGCAAAGCATTAAATTAATAATGTGTCTGAGGGTATGTCTATACTGGCAAATGTAAAGCACTGGTAGTTACCTGCACAGAGTGCTGCAGGGAAACTGCTGTTGTGTCTACACTGTGCTCGTGATGGTGGAATGCATCCACATTAGCAATGCACGGTGGTAGCTATCCCACTGTGCAACTGGCCACATTGTGCTTTGGGAAGGGTTTGCAATGCCACGAGGTAGTCAGCATCACATGATGCAGGTTTCCCAATCCCATAGCTTTATGCTGTTTTGTAAGTTCAGATAGCGACAGGAACCAATCCCTCCTGAGGTAGGAGGAGGAAGGAACATCTTAGCCCTGTCCTCTCCATCCCTGGCTCTTTGAAGGTCTCCCTCTCCCTCTCTCCCACCCACCCACCGCCCCACTCCCTGTGTCCTGGAGCAAATCAGCACAACAAGCAGGCTGTCTGAAACGGAGCTCTGAAAGAGGATACATGCATGCTGCAGGCCAAACAGATGAGTTCCGCAAACAAAGAGCCTATGGGACTTGAGGGATTATGGGCCATTTCTAGAGGCCAGTCAGAACACAACAAACAATTCAAGTATCTACACAAGTCCCCCAGCATTGTATCCAGAGCGCAGCAAACTCTACGCTTCTTGTGGAGGTGGTTTACTTGGAGCACAGCAACTGCAGAGCTAGTGAGCACTAAGTGCCTTGCCCCTGTAGACACCTCAGGAGTTACAGTGCTAGGAGCTGTTTTATTGCACAGTAATTTGCCAGTGTAGAGTTGACTTGATAACGTGACGAAAGCACAGTCAAATGAGCCAAAATACAATTATGAAAATCCAAAATATTCCTAACACAATCTTTTATTAGCATATCAGTGTCATTCTAACTCACTGACATAAGTGCCTCCAAGCACGATCAAACTAAACGGAGGCGGCAAAGACTGGAGGAAAGACTGGAGTGAGGTAGTATTGAAGAAGGAATTTGCTGGAAATGGAAATTCAGCTGGTGAGTATTGGTGACAACTTTTAAAACTCTGTCAATCATAATGGCTTTGAAATAGAAGCTGTGAGAGCATAACCTTGAAACTGCTTGCAATTTAATTAGATCGATTTTTACCTTGGGGGGCTCTAAAGTGACAAGCAAGGTCATTGTGCTGAGTGGTCAAACCAGCCCTGACTTGAGTTGCCAATTGCAAATTAGACAGTGAGTCTGCCCGAGGCCCTTGTATTGAACTACACCAGTTCTCTGAGCTAATGACCCTTCCCTCCTAATGGGTACTGGATGGAATTTTCCATTCTGGCTGTGAGAGAGGATTGAGACCACTTCAGTCTCTTTTTCAACTGCTGGGAGGGAGGAACCATGTCATTACCTCATTTCTGAGGAAGAGGGAGAGCCTATATTTCCAATCGCTTTAAGGAATGTTAGGCTTCACTCTTTCCCAGTCCTTTATGGTTACCAGGACACGTGCAGCTGAGAGAGAGAGAGAGAAGAAGTCAGTGAACAGAGTAAAACAAAATGAATCCCAGCAGTTTACTCAGGAGAGAAGGTTGTTTCTTGACTATGTAGGAAAAAGAGATGAGCAGATAAAATAGCTGGACCCCAAGAACATTGGGCGTCATGGCTATGTGGTCAATAAAAGAGGAACATAGCAAAGAAAGGTTGTAAGAACAAAGCTAAACAACAGAACTAGAGGAAATAGAAATTTCAGATAGATTTCTGGCCACTGGAAATTATGAGAGAGTTTTGGATGCTGAGCCTGTGGTACTGAATGAAATGAAAGCTACTAGAGCAGTGGTTTGTCCGCTTAAAAAATGAACCAGGCCTAGTTAAATGAAGACATCAGGCGGGGGTGACTTGTTAGCACTGACAGTGGTATTTATCACTCCAGCCATCAGGATAACTCACTACAGCCCCTCTGGGCATGACAGCATTGCAGAAACAGCATGCTCCTCTTCCTGGAGGTCACAGAGTGAGGCAAAGGGCTGAGAGAAAAGGTCTCCATTTCTCCAGAGAGCTGCATCTGACCATCCTTTGTGAGAATGAGAGCACAGGGTCTCTGACAATGATAGAGGAAGGAGAGGCTCAGAGGTCTCAGATAACTCTCCCCAAGGCAGAGGGAAACCAAAACCAAATTTAAATTACTGAGCCTCAACAGCTTGCTCAGTGCTGTACAACTAAAGAGATTATTAACTCAGCCATAAGTGGCTTACAAGTTACTGCAGACAATGTGGTGGTCATTGAATTCGCGATCTAAGGAATCTTGCAGAGTTCATTGTGTCTTTGTGGAAGAAATGTATGACAAGGAAGGAGTTCAAATCCTAGACAGAGGTGATGTGGTGTATATTTAAGGAGGTATTTAAGCAGTGAGGGCGACATGACTGTGAAGGAAGGACAGAAAGGGGGCAGGCAATTATGAAGAATAGGTGGGAAGATATGAAGGGAGAAAGGATGGGGAAGGAAAGAGAAAAGAAATATAGACAAGAAAAAAAGCAAGACCCTTCTATAATGGGCCAACAGCTTAGCAGGAGAAAGTGGAAGCAGCAATATGAAAAGTGAAATGACATGGCCAGAGGAATGGAAGAGGATGGGATGGTCAAAACTAATCATGAAGAGGACAGGCGAAAGGTAAGAGATGATCTGGCAAGAGAAAGACACTGCAGTGATATGTTGATGTTCATGCTAGGAATGTAATGCACGTATGGCATGGCAGAACCATTTAACCTATGAAGGCTCACGGGCCAGATAAAAGTATTTAGGTGCTTAAAGATGCAGATAGGCACCTAGTGAGGTTTTTAAAAACATCGAGGCCCCTAATTCCTATGGATTTCAATAAAAGTTAGGAACGTAGGCACTTTTGTAAAATCCTACTAAGCACCTGTCTCCGTTATTAGAAACCTAAATACTTAAAAAAAAAAATCTGTCTCCCACATGCCTGCTGGAATGTGACATAAGGTTCACATCTCAAGTGAGCAGAGAGAATTTTGATGAGGAAGCATAGAGAGCTAATCCATTTAAGTAGACGTCATTGGTTTCGGAGGGTCTGAGCATCGGAATGTGAAGACCCCAACAAACCCTCCAGCCTTTAACCCTTTATTCTCAGCTTAGCAAGCATTCATGAGCCTAGTGCCTGCATGGCAGAGTTCTTCTGTGGCTTCTGAGCAGGCATCCTTCAAGATCGAGCAACTTTTGGCCATTTTTTGTAACAATTGGTGAGTGGGAAACCAATGGAGACAATATGACTGGGGTTAGTACCTGTCAAGGGGCAAAGCTCCAGAAATTTTGGCCCTTTAAGGGAGAGGAAGAAAGATTTTGCTTTCCCTGTTGCAGAACACAAGCTGGGACATTAATGGATAAGATATGCTTCAAACAGAACAGTACTTCAGCATCCTTCACAGAAAACTCTGGCACAAAGATGGAAGGAATGTGTTTAAGCTCCGAACACAAAGGCCAAAATGTTTTCAGGGATCTGGTGTAATTCAAACATCTCAAATCGAGAAGAGGTCAAGAAACAAATGCATCTATTGAGGCACATTTCTGAATTCCAATCTCATTCTGCTCATTTGGATTCACGCTTTGAGCATGTAGCAGCACAGTGAAAGACTAGAGACAAGCTAATGTGTCAAAGGAAACTCCATACTTGTAGTGTGAAATGATTTCTGAGTAACATTAGCCATGAGAACCTGTTTTCTAGTGCAAAACCTGCATTTTATTAAAGACAGAGTTTGGAAGGCCCAGTCAAAAATACATTGTGCTCAGTAAAAATTAACCATTTCCATGCTGATAATTAAGGTTACCACAAGATAGTTTTCTCTTTTATAATATTTACAGCAACAATAGAAATTGTACATAAGTTAAGAATGGAATACATGCCCAAAAATAATAGATACGATGTACCAACAACATGATACAAAGAGCTGTATATAAACACTTTACACATGGTTTATTAACTTGTGTGAAGTCTTCTTTAAATAGCCAGCACATTTTAAAATCAGTTGTATTCAAGAATTAAAAAGTTTAACACCACATCACATCCCTTCCACAACAGAAAGTATGGTAGGTTTAAAAGTTTGTGCGTTTTAGAATATCTAATAGCTGCTAATCGAAGTGGGTAATTCTTTACCAATAAATTTGGAAGTTTGGAAAAACTACCTCCACAATCTCTTATACTTTTAGTATAGCCCTTTCTGCAAGGTGGTGAAAAATATTATCAAGTTCTCAAAGCTTTGTTCTTTGGCCATGCCATTTCCTTTGAAACCACACAATTTAATATTTGACAGTGGAGATCTAAGCAGTTCTGAATGATTTTCTTCATGGATTAACCTGATTTACAAATGCTTCAATGGAATTTCCTATAACATTACACTTTCAGGGAGGATTTCGGTTCATGATCATTATTCCACATAATCCAAATTTATAGGTTAGAAATTACTCCTTTTAATGAGACATGTCCTTTCATATGGTGCACCTAAAATAGGACTACTAAAATACCTTGCTGGGGGAGACAGAAAGCTGAGAACACAACCTATGCTTCAGGCTTCTTTTACTAAACCTTGCTATAAATCAGATGGCAGACTATCTCAAGTGATTATACCAAAAACTTCAGCTGCAATAGATTTGCAGAAATTCATATTCTGTGCTGTGGACATACTTTGGCAACTGAGATTTAATGAATCAGTTACTGTGAGCTGCCATTCCCAGACCTGTACATTTTTGATGCCACCCTCTATTTCTGAGGTTTTCCTCAGACTGGACCTAGACAAACAAGGCCCTGTAAAAGCTTAGTCTGGGTGCTTGTTCTATTGTATTCTAACACATAATAGGGATGGGGTTTTTTTGTAGTTGGGCAGAGGTAACTGGGACTGAGAAGATTTCTTCCTCAGATGAAGTGAAAAACTAAACTGAAGAAAATCCTGAGCAAGTCTAAGGATAGCTGTCTCTGTGTAGAACAGCAAACCAGGGTGGAGTAATAGATAAGGCCTCTATCTCCCTGATAATCTGCACTAGAGCAATAGCAAAGAACAAGGCAACTTCAATATTTGAAAACTACATGGAAATAAACGGAGAGCACTAAGGGAAGACTGAAAGGCAGTGCAAGGTGACAAGATTTTATTAGAGGAGCTGATCTGGCTTAGAGGGTTTTAGAAGCATGTCCAGATGAAGGCTTACTGAAGCTCTGTTATTAGGCGCCTAAAACCACATAACTCTCCTATGCTAAAGTGTAAAATGGAATAATTTATGGATATTTTTCTGTAAAAACTACATGCTACAAGTCAATGGTAAACTGAGGGCTAACTAAGCAAACCGTGACCACATTCTGCAAGAGAGAGGAGGTAGATCAATTTGTAGGGAGGACAGGAAAGGTCCAGAGCTACTTCCCTGATCTCTTAAGCCTGTTAAGCCATCAACTCCATATTTGGTCTCCTGGGCTGACACACCAAAAGTCACATTCGTCTGGCTACATGTTTTGAATTACATTCAGAAGGGTTGGGATTGAACACAGTATATTGAATTAATGGAGGGAGAGCATCCAAATGGACAACACAAAGATGGCTGATCTTACAACCGATCTTGTGCGTATTAGGTTAGGTCCTCTTGATGCAACCAACTGACTGAACACAAGATACCCTTGATCATGAACAACAGCCATGTGGAACTAAGTGCAGGTAAACTATAACCTAAATTTATCAAATTTCTATCTTATACATACAGGGGGGGTTAACGCAGGCCACTCAGCTAAAGATTTTCCATTTATAGATAGTCTTCCCCCAAAAATTTTGCTTGTGATTTGGCTGATGTTTGGTCAGAGAAAATCTTTGCAGTTCTCTCAACATCTGACACAACAAGACTTTATGCAACAATACTCCTTTACTGGAAAATTGCTCCTTAAATATCCCAAAGGCTAGCAGTTGTTAAATGGCTTTTCTCCTCATTCACTGCAAACCGCAATTTATGAAGTGGTCAACATTATGACAGAGACAGACAAAGGAAATTGTAAGGGGGAAAGGCACCTGTACCGACACTAGTATCCTGACTGAAGGATATTTTAGAAATGGTTAAATACGGCACTTTACCTTTCTTAACATCTCCTGTCATACTCCCTTCACTGTACACACTAGGCCTATTTACATCAACTCTACAACAGCAAAGCTGTGTGACAGACAGAGTGGTCCCCTTTTTGGATGTATGCAGTCTGCCAAGAGACAATGAAGAAGTTAAAATGAATGTTCACAACCTACACAAATATTGCAAAACATCATTATGGCTATTCAGAATATTTCTTGTGGGACTGACTTACTGGGAGTCATGTTTCTCATAGCTCTACTCTCTCACACACAGTTAGAATTCTATATTATTCATTTGACGTACAAAAATTTAAAACCTGACATCCAAATTGTTTTAGGACCATGAACAACTGCAACCAGAATAGGAGCCCAATTGACTTGCTATCTCGTGATCACCCTTAAAAGATAGCCAATTTTACTTTAGATAAGCAATAACATCTCCAACATTAGTTAAGTTCCATTGCTCCAATTATAAGCAATGCCTAAATACTGTAGATTATTTAGGACAAGCAGCAAAGTTTTAAGGATGACCACTACAATATAATAAACTCACACTTGTAAGAACTTGTGAGGAAAATAAAAATCTAGTCATTATTTTGTGGC
Source organism: Pelodiscus sinensis (assembly GCF_049634645.1). NCBI lineage: Eukaryota > Metazoa > Chordata > Testudines > Trionychidae > Pelodiscus > Pelodiscus sinensis. Next base: position 209,377,497 of record NC_134711.1, read on the forward strand.
TTTTCAAACTTCTATGATCAGATGATCTTTCATAGGGACCCATCTGAACCACCAAATAGCGGCCAAAAAGTCTCCAGCCTCTGCAATACCACCAGTCCTCCTCTTCAAAGCATAACCCACCTTTCTTTCCAGAAACCTGTGTGAGAAAGGAAGGCAACAGTTCTGCACGTTATCTGAGGATGAATCGATCTGATGCCTGTCTTTACATTGATCTAAGAGAATGGTGGTCTATAATCATGCATTAAAATGCAGAGACTTTAGCACCCATACATCCAGTTTTTAAGTCTGGGTCTGATCTGGCAACAGGAATCAGAGTTTAATGTTGGTCCCGAGCTCTGTGGTTTAGAACATTTTTAGAGTTGCAGGTTGACTTTCTGAAGCAGGGAGTGCTACTCACTGTTCTTCTCCCACCATAACCTCTGCTAGCACTCGGAACAGTGATGGTGCTCTCCAGAGAACCTTTGAGTGTGCTGGTGGAGCAAAATTCCATTTGCTCTGAATATATACTTCCCTCCTCCCACAAAGGTGAGTACTATATAATTAATTTTTTCATTATGGTCAAAAGGACAAAAAAAAATCTGTGCACTTATGTTAGCAAATTTTCATAATAGATGTGAAAAGCTTGTTTGAAGTTAATGTTTAAATTTTAATTAAAAAGAGGTCAAAGTGCCTATTTTTCAGTTTACAAGAGCCAAACTCAGAGGCAAGTTTAGACAGCATGAGTTGTATAAATGACCCTAATTAATTCCTGTGAGCTTGTTTCTTTTATGTTCTCATTAGTAACACCATCATAAGGCAAAACAAATTGGCAAGGAAAAGGAAACTTAAACCCTAATTTAGCTACTTTATTCTTAGTAAATTCACTAAATATATAACAAAGTTAGACCTAGAGACCAGTAATCTCGGCAAAAAACAAAGCTCATACTTGAAAAATCACTTGTGCTATAATAAGCTTTTCTCTACTCTAGAGCTAGCAAATCTGAGTTATCCTGACAAGATTCCTTTGGGAGCCTTAGCCAAATTGTATTCGCAATACACCAACTGTTGGAAATTTAGGCCCAAGTTAAAAATATAGGAACATTTATACCAATACCAGTTTGCAAAGTGACAAATTCACTTTCTTTCAAACCAGAAGGAAGAGAATTACATACATTCAACACAGTTTGCTGATGTTTTAATTTATCAAGGTTTGTAGATATTTCTACGGAGGAAACGGCAGTACAGGATAGAGAGCTCTCACACATTTGGACCTCTCAATAATCTGTATGTTTTTTGAATCATACTCAAAGCTGCAATAAGTATTTTAAAAGACTGACAGGACACAGTAATCTCTCTGATTTAGCTTATTGCATACTGAGAGGAAATCCACTCGAGGCTTCTATTTCTTCCTATAAATCTGCCTAATGGCCCAATGTGATTATACAAGTGTGAAGGCCTTACCAACAAGGTAAGGAGCCTTTTAGAGGCAAAATGAAAGCGATGTATTATTTAATGAAAAAAGAAATTATTATCGGACTAAAGAGCCAACCCTGGACACTACCAATCTTACAGACAGACATACAATACTGCTTAGAGCCCCACTCTCAAATTAGAAACTGCATTTTTGTCTACTGAGCTTATAAATGACATTAAAAGCATCCTTTCACACCCACCACATGAATATTATATATAATATATAGTGTTTATATATTACATATATCATATTAAAATCTGGGGGAAAAAACACATGCACATTTCTTTCAGGCAGCTAAGAAATCAAGAATTTTTGCTTTGTAGCTTGTTAAACTTGTTACCATTTTTCTTGTACTGTGCAAACCTGAAACAACACGTCATACTGTCTCCTAAGAGCCAGATTTGCAAATATTGGTGTCAATTGTGTTTAATGCTCCCTCCTTTCGCACTATTAAATGAAATTGGAACTCCAAATGTTCCTAGATGGCTATTTTTGCATTTATATCAGTGGCTGAATTATGACATTCATGCTTAGGTTCACTTCTTTTTGGAAAGGAGAGAATATCTTTAAGTACAATTAATATACATTATGTGGATAACAGGCAGAAAAGTGAGCTACATTGTAGACTAATAGGAAAGTTGGACAAGTGAGTTTAAACATGAGAAAAAATGTATTGTTCTGACACTACAGCCTGATGCTCCTCTCACCTACACCAAATTTACTCTAGTGTAATTTTTTTTTACTTTTTCAGTGGACTTACTCCTGATTTATGCTACTGTGAGAGGGAAATCAGGCCCTGCATTTGCTACACTTAAAAAAATCCATGGTTTTAAAGGCAATCTTTTTGCTTTTCATAATATTCTACAGGAGACAGAAATCTCACATCTAATATTCTGTAGAAACTGGAAACTGACTGTGAATGGGAATATTCTGATAGCAAGCTTTAGGGAGAAATTAAGTTGTCTGGCACCATTTCCACCTCTATTTGAATATCATTATTTTAGTAGTTTTCAGTATATCCTGAAACAGGAAGAAAAAAGTGCAAGAGCATTTTAAATTTTAATACAAGATTTATCTTTCTAGATAGACTTTTAAATGAAGTGTAAAATACATATATATATATATGCATAAAAGCTTATAACATGATTTGCAGTGTAATGCTATGTATGTCACTACTTTTGTATGTCACTTGCAACTCACGCTATATTTCTTTGGTCTTCACCCCTATTATTGAAGTGGAAGAGCATCTGCTTCAGCCTGTGGCAAAGAGGCACTTTCTGCCTTTACAGAAAGATAAGTGATACCAAGATTTCTGTTCTTTTGATGCAGATGCACAACTCCCATTCACACTAATGGGAAAGCTAAGTGCACATGTAGGGGAGAATATACCACATTCAGATTACTGCACAGATCCGTAGTCTATTACATTCAGCCGTTACCTCCAAAAAACAGCCAATACAAAGTTTTGAACTAAATATTACACTTTCGGTGGCTACCAATAGTAATGCCTATAGTACTGCGCTCTAATAGCTGAGCAAGATTCATACTGTTACAGTCACACTTATATCCACATTCAACTCCCTTTTATTAGAAGTATAATACTGCACTTTATATCACAAATGTATAAAAATATGGCAGATAGTGTCATAACAATACTTTTCTTTTAAATGAGTATATTTTAAAAAAACAGACAGTTATTTACCATTTATTTTTATATATATATATATGTATATATATATATACACACATATGTATTTATATATAGAATAAAATACTCCTGATGCAATATATAAATGTTACTGTTAGTTTTTATAGAAACTACGGTAGCTGTTGCACTGCTTCACAATGTTTCAAACAGCTCAAAATAACTTTACATTGTAACATAAGATGTGATTATAACAGTACAATATTAGTTCATCATAAATAAATATTACAAATCCTATCAAATATGGAAGTTTAAAAAACAAAATTAAGACATACAATTCAACTCCAACCCTTCACAGGGATACTTGTACCACATAAACCCCACTGTTTTAACTAGGCAGTAAAATATGTAGTAAGGGCATAGGTCTAGACACTAATTTTTCACCCCTTGAAGTGCCAGTATATACTCAAACTCTCCCAGCTTTCAGAGATGTGCACTGAGCTGGAATGTAAATGAGAGAAAATGGCAGCACATTTCTTCTCCCTGAACTGCACACTCTATCATCCAATGAGATTTCTGATGACTGGTAATTAATAATTCATCTTGTTTTACTGTGTGATCCCTGACTGTCAGTGTGGTGCCAACAGTATAGCCCCACAGGTACATATTGCACACTTTTATAAAAGCGGAAAATACAGTCTTACTGTCACTGGCACCACCGCCATACTCTCCACTCCAATTCCTGTGGTAACTGGGGTACCATCTGGAGTACCATTACAAGGCCGTCTCTTTTAAATCATTCAGATTTGGCATTCGGGATCGGTTTGTTCGGCTATACGTGGGCCCATTCTGTCCGCTCTTGGAAGGCAGTTGATCAGAGTACGAAGTCCCGTCACTAGCACTCCTGTTCACTGGTGAGACATGCCAACTTGGTTCTATCTGGCTTGGTATCTGAAGTGTCGGTCTGCCTTTTGATTGGGCCTCCTGTCGCACATTGCTGCTGCTGCTGCTACTGGAAGTTTGACTTATGGGGTGAATTCGCACTTCAGAAAAAGAAGCTTTGGCAGGCTGAGCTGGTAAGGGCTGGAAGCGGGATTCAGAGGGGATAGAATGATTTGAGGAGGAGGAGAGATGTAACAGTTTCCGAAGGGATTTTAAAGGTTGGCTCTGAAAGAGAAAGAATGAGGAAAACACTTGGTCTTATGCCCTGCTGCAATACTAGCTTTTGTAGGAAAACTAGCTGTTTTGGGCATGTCTTAAACGGAACCAATTTAACTTTTAAAAAAAAAAGTCAGGAGTTCATCTCTTCTCCTGTTCACTAACTCTGAATATTTAATTTCAATTCACTGACCAGCATTCATTGTGCAGGAATATGTAAATACATAAAGTTCTTGGTGATTATGATCAGTAAGTACTATTGCTGCCAGTGCATCTGAAAGAAAAACTTCTGTTCCACCAATTATTTTTTAAAAACAGGGCAACTGAAATGAAGTTTTCCTGTTTCGTTTTGAAACTCTAGGGGAATGTCTACTAAGTGCACAGTTCACAGCAAAATGGGATGTAAGGTTACCCCACACATGAAGGCTGTGTCTAGACTGGCAAGTTTTTCCGCAAAAGCAATTGCTTTTGCGGAAAAACTTGTGAGCTATCTACACTGGCTGCTTGAATTTCCGCAAGAACACTGACGATCTCATGTAAGAAATCAGTGCTTCTTGCGGAAATACTGTGCTGCTCCCATTGGGGCAAAAGTCCTTTTGTGCAAAAGGGCCAGTGTAGACAGCACAGATTTGTTTTCTGCAAAAAAGCCCTGATGGCAAAAATGGCGATTGGGGCTTTTTTGCACAAAAGTGCATCTAGATTGGCACGGACGCTTTTCCGCAAAAAGTGCTTTTGCGGAAAAGCATCCGTGCCAATCTAGATGCTCTTTTCCGCAAATGCTTTTAACAGAAAACTTTTCTGTTAAAAGCATTTGCGGAAAATCATGCCAGTCTAGACGTAACCTAAGTGTCCACGTGAATGCTGCTACTGTGTACTAAAAATTTGATAGTGAGCTTTGATTCACTCTTATTTCAAAGTGAAGTGGATTGAAGAGAGCTTTCAGTGCACAGCAGGATGGTTCAAAAAGACACACAGTGCACAGCAGGGTAGCATAGGGTAGATTTACACCACAGCTTCCCTCAAACTAAATGGGCATGTAGTCATGCTCAAATATTGTACTCCATTTTTGTTTAAAGCATCTCTAATGCAATAACATAATCAAAGCTTTGGCAACTTCCAAGATGGACACATCCAGGGACTATTATGGCTTCCATTTTGGTAGGTACCTTTGTCACACTTATACTCCTACTGGAACTATCTTGAATTAAAAGTTTGGGGGTGGGGAGGACTGTTTGTGATGTCCTTTCAACAGATGATATGTACTGTATGTTTCATGTCCCTTACTTCTCAAAGAACTTCTCAGAATGGTAGTCACATGGCTGAGAAGCAAGTGGAGGAAAATGTCAAATGAACTTTTTCTGTCACTGCAGAAAAAGCCTGTCAAGACACTATAGTGAGAAGGTGTAGGGAACAGAAAATGTCACTTACATGAGTCTGGATTTCTGTCATCTTCTCAGGATGCCAATCCTTCGGCCTGCCGCTCTGGAGATTGGAAGAGTGAATGGCTTTCTGAATTGCCAAGAGATCCTGACCATCACTGCCAGGCATCTGCAACATAATAGTGAACAGGGGATTTCAGTAGGTCCCTAAGAACAGGTGTAGAAATCACCCGCATTCCTAGTTAATTATACAATGCAGGTGAAGCCCAGTAATACAGCTGAGTTGCAATGTCTCCTCAATATTTCCCCCCATATTAAATAATAATATTTGTGGATATCATGCAGATTTGTTATAGCCTCAACCCTTAAAGCAATCCCATGCTGTTAGTTGCTGGAAGAGAGAGCATTTAAAAAGACTACAAAAAGAATTGCTGCACCTTATCATCATTTCAATAGCATTCCATATTGCAGTTAAGACCGTGGGCCAGTTCTGTAAAGCCAAATTTTGCCCTGGATAAAAATAGATCAAAACTGTATTCCACTGGGTATGTTGCTAAGTCTTGCTACTACAAATGTATGGGAATCCTATACTCAAGTTCAACTATGTGTGTCTCTGTAAAACTTGAGGATGAAGAAAAATGTAAAGATTTAAATATATTATAGGGATTGACCTCATATCACAATTCCATGGAATGACAGACAAACACAAAACAAGACAACCAAAATTTGCTCTCGTTTAAAAAAGGCCACAAATAACAACTAGAACAAAGAAAAATCCAGTAGCAACACAAGCTAATAAAAACTGATCTTTCACTGAGCCTGCAGTTACAGTAGTTGAATAATTAAATTTGGACATAAGAGAATAATCTGTAAACAAAATATAAATACAATTTATAAGCCAAATTATTTTAAAGGTTTTTTTTACTAATCAAACAAAAGAGGAAAGTCCTCTATTTTAAAGTGCACCTGCTTTCTGAGAATGTGTCTTCTTTATTTAGTCCCAAACTCTTCCTCCTCTTTTAGTAACTGAATATATTATATTTTGAGTATGTCTCAGATGACTCAATTATGAATCCTTTGTATTAATTTTATCCTGATAGGACTGCTGATTGTATTTGAATTTATGGAACTGGTCCAAGATACTTAACAGGCTTAAAGAGAATGTGACTCCATGAAAATATAATACATGCTGATGTATTCAGTAAAACAAGTTTACTGGTGCGTTTTTCAGTGCTACTGTACTTAAAAATTAATACCATGGGTAGAGTGACTACAGGAAGCTTTTTCAAAGAAGAACTATGCTTTAAATGATTCTTTGAATTAAAAAGAGGAAAGAGGGATTTCTTGATGCTTGGATTGTCCCCGTTGGTTGGTTCTATCTGCAATATAAGATATAAAAACTAAATGCATAGATAGTGCTTCAATTAAAAGATGTGTCCTTGCTATATTCATGCATGAATGTTACTTTTAAATATGAACAATAACTAACATAGATCCTATACTTTCTGAAAAAAAAATCAAATTGATTGTTATTCTGAAGAAAAGGATGCAGGAATACCTGGTATCAATAAACCTCTCTACATAGGTAAAGAATGTACAAATAATAATGAATGTGTCTGTCTACTTTCACACTGATCCTTAATTGCATCTACAGAGCCTGATCCAAATGTTATTCAAATCAATTCTTTTAAAAGTCCTATTAATGTCAATAGACTTTGGTTCAAACCAATAATTGTGGTGATGTTTTAATAGCAGAAATATTACTAGAGAAATTTGCCTGCTCTTGTGAAATTGTACATAATATTTATTCTTCAGATACATGATTAATAATAGTAATATGTATAACTATTTTAAAAATAAACAAAAGCATTAACATTCCTAATTTGTCTAAAAAGTGTTTGGGGCCTCAAATCCAGGTTTGAATGAAAAAATATATTTACAGTTGCATCACTGGCTTTTTTTTAAATGTTTTTTTAATGTAGGAGAATGAGCCGCCTTGAATATTTTAAATAGAAAGGCGGGGGTAAAAATATTTAAATAAATAAATAAATAAATAAATTAGGGATGTAAAATTTCAATTATTTGGCTATTTGATTAGTTGAGAAGGGCGCTTTCCCCTTTGAAGTCTAGCAACAGCCCCAGGGCTCTTGCTATACTTAAAAGGGAAAGCGCTGCGAGAAGCACGGGGCCAGCACAGGAATCAAGTAGTCCTGTGCTCCCTGCAGCATTTCAAAGTGGCAGTCTCCAACTGACCCTGGGCTCCACGAGGCACTGCCGCTTTGAAATGCCACAGGGAGCCTGGTGTCAGGCTGTATGCGGCGTTTCAAAGCAGCAGTGTGGCATAGAGCCTGGGATCAGCGGGGAGTCCCTGCTGCATGCGGTGCTGCCGCTTTTAAATGCTGCATGCAGCCTGGGCCAGCTGGAAACTCCCAGCTAATACCAGGCTGCACATAGCATTTCAAAGCGTCAGTGCTGCATGGAGCCCTGGGTCTGGCCCCAGGCTCCATGCGGTGCTGATTCTTTGAAGTACCCCCTATTCCACCCCCCTTGCTGTCTCATTCTGATAGAGCAGCAAGTGGGGGGAAGTGACTAGCCAACTAGCCTGTCGATTAGTCGTTCGCATTCCTAATAAGAATGAAACCAGATGTCATGGCAGTGAGTAAAATTGTGGTGATGTTTTAATAGCAGAAATATTACTAGAGAAATTTGCCTGCTCTTGTGAAATTGTACATAATATTTATTCTTCAGATACATGATTAATAATAGTTATATGTATAACTATTTTAAAAATAAACAAAAGCATTAACATTCCTAATTTGTCTAAAAAGTGTTTGGGGCCTCAAATCCAGATTTGAAAAAAATATATATATTCACAGTTGCATCACTGGCTTCTTTTTAAATGTTTTTTTAATGTAGGAGAATATTTTAAATAGAAAGGCGGGGGTAAAAATATCCACTGTCAAAAATCACAATTGGGACATATTTCATCCTTAATGGAAATTTGTAAAATATGTGCAGTATTATTTTGCCTCTAAAGAAAACTTGACAGTGTAATATTTTAGACTGTATGAAATTAATTCACAGAAAGACGGGCATATTGGTGAAATTTAATGTTTTTAAACAGTGCAGCTTGTAGTTTCTAGGTAGAAATTGTATAAATTAAGGGAAAAAATCATTGACTGACTTAGTTACTTTAAAATATTGTGGTCTGAAGATTCACACTATTTGTAACTCAGCATATTCTGCTGAAAACAAATGATTACTATGAAGGATGGTTATGTGTAACTGGCTTTCTTAGAGTGCATTATTTCTTTAGAGCCACACCATGGAGGATGTGCCATAAAGCTGCAAGATCAGGGTCCAGCTGGAAAGCAGTGTTGAGACGAAGGATGTTAAAGAATAGTTGACTAGTCGACTAATGGAGAAGCAAATGTTTATTAGATAGTCAGTTGACTAGTCGATTCCCCCCCTTGCTGCCTGTATCAGATAAAGGCAGAACAGCAGGGCGGGGGAGAGGGGGAAGAGAAGAGGGGATACTTGAAAGCAGTAGTGCTGCACAGCTGATCCCGGCATCAGCTGTGTAGCACTAACCCTTTGAAATGCCATTTCAGTGCTTCAAACCAGCAGAGCCCAGAGTCAGCAGGGCTCCCCAGCTGACCCCAGGCTCCATAAGGGCGCTTCCACTTTGAAATGCAATCAATATATGAGGATATACCTAACTGGAAGGGACCTTGAGAAGTCATTGAATCCAGTCCCCCTGCCCTCATGGCAAGACCAGTACCATCCCTGACAGACTTGCCCCAGATCCCTAAGTGGCCCCCTCAAGGATTGAACTAACAACCCGGGGTTTAGCAGGCCAATGCTCAAACCACTGAGCTCTCTCTCTCTCCACTGTGGACTCTTGTACATTTCAAAGCTGGCATGCTCATGTGCAGCCCGAGGCCAGCAGGACTTTTCGCTGGCCCTGGGGTGCACACAGAGTTCCACATTACTCCTTTGAAATGTACAAGAGCTGGCTCTAGCACTCGGAAGACAGGATAAGGGATGCCCGGAAGGTAGGTGGAGTGGGTTCTGGAGTGGCCTAGGGAATAGGGCATTTGAGGTGGAGCTGGCTCTAGCATTCGGGGGCTCTTGTACATTTCAAAGGAGGAATGCGAAGTGCCTACCAACTAGTTGAATAGTCAATGGAAATTCCATCTTCTACTTGACTAGTAAATTAACCGCTAGTTAACATCCTTAGTTGAGACTACATACAATTCCTTGTGTGACTCAAAATGTTTGACTATAGGTCATGGAAAGAGCCACAGCAGCTTTAATCATCTTCCGGTCCTTTTTGCTATAGCAGGAATGGATGGCAAGCAAGAGGGAAAGGAGAGTGGGTGGAAATAGCTCTGCAGAGACATTCTCTCTGTGAGATCCCCAATAATAGGCAAAAAACCTTCCTTACTCCTTCAAGAATTGCCTCTAGAAATCCCTACCCTTGGGAACTCTCTGCAGGAGAAAGGGCCAGGAACTGTATCTAAATCAAAGAAGAGCACCTCAGACTGACTAGTATCCACTCATAACCTGAGATTATGTAGACTCCTATTACAGACACAGAAGCAGTAATTGGAGAGATCCTGATTTGTAGAGCCCTGCAAATCTGTGAATATCTGCTTTATATTTATGGGTATCCGCATGTGTGGATGTGGACACAGATATCCATGACTCATTGCAGATGCAGATGAGGATACACATTTTGTATCTGCACAGTACTGGTCTGTTGAGACAGATGTCTGAGATGATTTCCCACTGCTTTAAACAGAGTGGCACAGTGCACAGTGCCTCCATGAGTTCACTGTCAGAAGAAACTGAGTGCACCAATACAAGGGATCCAACAATGCCAAGAGATCCAGGGTACAGATATTGACTGGGACTGTCATAGCTTCAATGCTTCTCTATTGGAGCCAAAGATCCAGTTAGTGTCAATAGGTCCCCAGACCAGGATTTATGGCTCTTAACTGATACTGGCTCCAAATCTGTGCCACTTCTTATTAAGAATAGAGGAATAAGCACTCTAAGACTTGTTGACCCAGGGACTTTGACTTTTTGGTGCTCTTAGATTAAAAGTTTCTTGCTATTTTTTTGACTGCTTTGCATAAGGTGCATTCTGATCCATACTGTATGAACGCCTGCACAGAACGTGGTCTGGTGGACTACGTTTATCTGATAGGTTTTCAAGGTCTCTAACATGAACATGAGGTTGAGACACCACTCCTTGTGACAGATCAAACCAAAATAGGGTAGAATTTGTGTAAATTCATCATATCCTTGGGAAATACCCCTCCATGAGCCAATGTGCTCATACATCATAAACTTCTTAATGCCATAATCCAACTCATTAGATCTAGATATTTTACCTGGGTATGCAATGCAACAGTTCAGCTTTTAACTAGACAACAGAGCAGACATGAATATTTTCAGACCCATGCAAATATACAAATAGCATATACAAATAGCTTGGAAACACACATCAGCACATATCTAACCAGCCTTCGTCAATACTAACACTCATTTATGGAAAGGGAGATTAAAGAAGTTTACTTGTTGTTTTGAAATTGCAGCTAACATATAAACTAGATAAACAGATAATAGGGACAGTGGACAGGTAGTGCAATGTGAATTAATCAAATACATATTCAGAAACCTGTAACTATAAAGGAACTGCGGGCATTTGTGGGAAGAATCCTTTATATAAACTTGAGCCACGATCCTAAGAAGTGCATACTGTAAATAGACCCAATAGTCACTTACTTTCTCTGAGGAGTGCACTACCAAGAGTACTGATGTGCCAAGTCAGAATTCAATGGAGAAATTATATGGTACCTGCTGATACCATATTACTGCTAAAATCATGTGAACTTCCCTTTCTCCCACATGATGATATCTAAAACTGCTGGCCTCTCTTTGTGTGTTGATGATAACAGGCCAGTTTCTCCCATCACTCACTAAACCATGATGATTCCAATAAAGGCAACAATGTTGACAAAAATAAATACCGCTGTGCATGAGAGAAAAATCAAACTTAGTGTCCCACTTCAAAATGTTATTTATGCATTACACTGCTGATTCTGGAGCCAAAACAGCATGGAGATAAAAGAGGTTGTGGTGAAAAATACTCAGACATAAGATTACTGTAGTTGTTGCAACCAACTAGATTCAACTAGAGATGGGAACAACTAGTTGACTATCCAATAAGCAAATGCTAATCGGATAGCTGACATGCTAGTTGACTAGTCGCTTCCCCCCCTCGCTGCCTCCATCAGAAAGGAGCAGCAAGGGTTGGAGGTGGGGGGAGGGAGAGAATGGCGTACTTCAAAGCCACAGTGCTGCTTGAAGCGTGGGCCAGACCCCAGTTTCCAGGTGGTGCTGCTGCTTTGAAATGACACGTGCAGGCCAACTGGGGTGTCCCCAAGCTGCATGCAGCATCTCAAAGCAGCAGCACCACATGGAGCTTGGGATCAGCTGAATCCAGGCTCCACGTGGTGCTGCCACTTTGAAACATTTCGGAGAGGCTGGTGTCAGGTTCTTTGCAGCATTTCAAAGCGGCAGGGCCCGGGATCAGCTGGGGACTCCCCCGCTATCCCCAGGCTCCATGCAGCCCTGCCGTTTTGAAACACTGCAGGGAGCCCGGTGTCAGACTGCAGGTGGCATATCAAAGTGGCAGTACTACATGGAGCCCTGGATCAGATGGAGTCCCCAGCTGATCCCAGGCTCCACGTGGCGCTTTCGCCTTTAGTCGATATTTAACATCCTTAGATTCAACTCCCCTCTCCTAACTTTCCTAAAACAGATCAAATCAGTTCTGTCACATAACACATTTGGAATCCTACTTGTCTCTAGAAAGGAACTGAGGAGTATTATACGTGTGAAGATCTGATTTAAAAAAAATGAGCTCTCTGTTTGTGCATGTGACCGTCTGTAACTTCCAGTGAAATCAGCAGGAGCCTTTCCACTTAAGTTAGATCAGGCCTATAAGTAACACGGAAGTTGACAGATTTGATACGTTGCAAGTTGTGACACTATTAAAGGACAGTTTCTAACCTCATCTGCGCAGTATGTATCACAATGTACCCACAAAACACTTTACATTTGTTTTTAGTTATAGACTTTTCTGTGTGTGATCATTACTTCATACATTACAATATTTATTGTCTCTATGTTTCCCTATGAGGTAGGGAAATATATTATCCCAATTTTTACATAGCAAACTGAGGCACAGAGAAATTAGTGGCTTGCGTCATTTAGATTGCAGGTCTGACCAGAGCTTGGAATCAAACTCAAATCTCAAATCTACTGCCTTAGCAGTGAAACCATCCCTCCTTCTAAACCAGCACAAGCAGAAGATAATCCTAGGTAAATGTCAAGTATCAGAGGGGTAGCCGTGTTAGTCTGAATCTGCAAAAGCAGCGAGGAGTCCTGTGGCACCTTATAGACTAACTGAAGTGTTGGAGCATAAGCTTTCGTGGGCAAAGACCCACTTCGTCAGATGCATCTGACGAAGTGGGTCTTTGCCCATGAAAGCTTATGCTCCAACACTTCAGTTAGTCTATAAGGTGCCACAGGACTCCTCGCCCTTAGGTAAGTGAACATTCACGCCATGCATCTGAGATTAAAAGCTAACCCTATTAATTTAATACAAAGTTTACGAACACTCCAAACAATTCACTCTCCAAACACCAATTCCGTGAAAGCCAAGTATAGTTATTATGAGTAACATTCTTTTGTCCTTGTTTTTTTATGTACTAGTGCAATAAATGTGCTATTTTTCATAGTCTTTCTTTTCTACGAGTTGAAATTCACTAGTCTGGCATGACTTGTAGTTAGCTGACTATCCACTTACCCCATGGGTGTGGCCGACTTTCCCATGGTCCCATAAAATTTGCTTACACCCACCAATCATGGTTCTCGGTGTTCTGTGCTGTTATTTAGCTTTTCTTTATTCCTAAATGTCTTAGGAATAGAGCTCAGTAAGCAGTGGACGTGTTGATAATGCTGCTAGACAATACTGACCTCCCATGGTTTGGCAAATTCTCTGGTTCAGCACCAGTGAAGTCCCAGGTGCCAGACTAGAGAGGTTCAACCTATAGTAAATATTCTTAGCCCAATCAATCATCCTTGACTTTTCCATTTTAAAACTTAGCCAAATTAAAGTTTTTCTTTTGTCAATTTCTTTCATATTTAAAGTCATTGTAAGCTTTTGCTTGCACACAAAAATTCAATCACTCTATATTACTGAACTTCTCCTGTTCACATGTTGCCTCTCAGTAGGGTAGGTTCCTTTTCATGAAACATACTAACTTAATTTTTAACATTTACCCACTTTTAGACCCTGATCCTAAGTTAATTTACATGAATATGAGTCTTTCCAATGGGCTTTTGATTCAGATCTTATTGTACAGGAAGTAAACAGTATCAGATCATTATTTTAACATGGCTTCGCAGCTAGATGGTGAGTCTGTGACAATCAGTAATTCAGGGATCTTAAATTCTGCAGCAAAACAAATAAATAAATAAATAAACTCACCATTGGTGAGTACTAAAACTTGCTTTTATGAGTGAGCAAGCCTACATGTTTACAGTCCACGTAGATATGAAGAAAACTTTAGGATATGAGCATAAGTCAATCTTTTCTGCCTAAGTCTGAAGGCAGAATCTTCCAGCATTTCTGATGCTGCCTATTAGTTTGCCAAACAGCAGCAGAGTGATTCCCAGCCAGTGGGAGCTGCAGAGCCAATGCTCGGGTGGCAGGGGTAAGGGAGAACCAGACACTCAGAGCCCCCATACACGCCTCTATGCAGAGCACCTGGAGGGACATGCTGGTTACTTCTGGGAGCCACATGGAGCCAGGGCAAGCAGGGAGCCTACCATAGCCCCACAACACCACCAATAGGACTTTTAGCAGTCCCATCAGCGGTACTCACCAGAGATGCTAGGGTTCCTTATCAATCGGGTGTTTCAGTCACAAACCAGATGCCTGGCAACCCTACCTCAAGTATAAAAGAATTCCAGGGGTCCTGGGTGTATTTAAGTAAGTAGAGAAAGTATAGCTCCTTAGTGAGTAAACATTTGAATAGGTAAGTAGGTACTTCTACAAGTTTAAAAGCCAATAGAGGTACACATGTATGTTCACACATAATATAACAGTACAGCATTGGACTAGCCCATTTTATGGTAGGAGCTTCAAAACAATGGAAAATATACACTATTTTAGACACTATTAGGTGTACTTACAGTTTGAGATTTCTTCTTCTTCTTTTTAATTGCCCTAAAAAATCCTTGTTTTTCTTTTTCCTTGAGCTGCTCTGACTGACTGTTAACGTTTTCAGGACTTTTCCTAAACATATAGAAAATATATTGTAATAGAGAAAATTTTTTGGCTGATGTGTCATTATATGATATTTTTGGATTTCACGCTAAAGAATTCAGATTTTTAAAAAGCCAAAAATATATTCCAAATATATTATTAATTTATGGCACAAAGATTAATATAAATCGAATAGATAAAATATTCTTAATTAAATGGAAACCAAAGGACACATTGTTAGGTTAAAATGATTAATCAAAAACATTCAGTGAGATACTTTGGGAAAAGATTATCTTGCAAGTTTGTCAGATTTTTGTTTTTTAGTTGGGATTTTATAGCCAAGTGAAAAAGCATATGACAGAAAATATTATTAAAAATATAGTATCTGAGCAAATGTACAAACAATTATATCAGATAAAATCAGTTCTAATTCATCTATCACTTGTTTGAAGGCCAGAAGAGCTGTAAAGATCATGAGATTGAAATAAAAGATTGTCTACAAAAATTCTTGAGCTTTGCTGACATGGCTACAATTTATCATTCAGATCTGTTATTGTTCACTTAATAACTCCTCTTAAACCTATCTTATGGATGTGTGTCTTTCTAGATCATGAGACAGTGCTGGCAAGTGAAGACAGCCACAGAAAATTTGAGTAATTGTAAAGACTGAATTTTAAATTTCCTTAATTTATCTTTAGTTTTCAGTAGGCTGCCAGAAACTCTGATTCAGAGTAGATCAGCATCAGATTGGAAATATAAGGAAAACTAAAAATTGTAATCATCATATAGAAGAAAATGATAGGCTATATTCAAGTGGGTTCATTATAACTGAAGTTAAGTTCAAATTTCTGGATGCTGTAAATTTAGTACATGAATTTAACACATAAAAGTCAGATGGGAATCCTAACACAAATGTATGAAATGTTTAAAGGCTGTTGCAAATTGCATTTTCGGAATATGATTTTTTTTAGGAGGTGGAGTGGGTTTGTGATCTGTAGGAGGAAGTGGAGATTTGCATAATTTATGTTTCTGGAACATACGTCTACACTAACACTCCCCCCCGCCTCCCCAGAATGCTACTTTTACACTTCAGCAATATGCTTTTCACTAGAAAATTACAAAGCTATAATTAGCTTCCATGAAAAGTCATTAGTATCTTATTTAAGGAGTAGATTCTTATACAAATTTAAAAGACATCAAATTACTAGTGATTCCCAATTCCATTCAGCCTTTTCCATTTGGAATACTGCAAAGCTGCAAAAAGGCTGTCTTCTAATTATTTATTGCAGCACGCAGGAAATCCAAGAGTAAACTGCTGACAGCTTTCCAGATGCCTTCCATTCACAAAGCTGACTGTACTGACAGAACACACACACTGTTAGACATAAAAGTATGTGGTTTGAGATTATTCTATCGTCCCTAACCTGTAAGGACTAAATCCTAAAAGTACAGAGCCTAACCCAACCATCTGTGCACCGAGTCGTGGGGCTGAGAAATCTGCTTCGTCCATGTAATATCCAGTGTACATCTAGTACTATTAGGGAACTGGAGTGAGAAAGAAATAGGGCAGTTTGCTGTTATTCCTCAAAACACGTAAGTTAAAACAATTAACAAAACTTACCCAATGTAAATTGCTAACCCAGACACCATGTGTATACTGCTCCCCTGGCCCATATACAAACCCCTCTGTGTTGCCTCAGAGTTTAGTACTATACAATGGGTAATGCAGAATTTCCTGGCATGGCTTTTCTGCCTTTACCCTGCCCCATGTAAAGAAGAGTCACTGTGTATTTAAGGTGATTGCATCTTCAATATCAAAAACAGACACTTTCTGCACCATTTTTCAGGGTAATGAAATATTCAGATGCTCAATGTTCTGGCTCCTTTCCTTGATTGACTGCATCTGCATCAGAAAATGTCTGTATGAGTGGAGGCAGACAGAGCTCTATTCTTCACATCCCTCTCCTTTACAAAAGAGGAGAAAAGTGGACCGGTATGTATCACTCTCACTCTCCAACACCTGCTTGCTTAAGGAGCCAATGAAGTGGCTTTGAACAGATTAGACTGATGCTCAGCTCTTCAGATTTATATTGCATATGCTGTCGTCTGACACAAGTTTTGGCCTTGACTACATGCTCATTATATGATGAGTGTGAAATAAGGAGGTACAAACGTATAGAATTAGATCAAAAAGGTCTCAAAACAAAAAATGTGTACTAATTGAAAAAACAGAACAGGTTTTAATTGATGACATGAATGGCAGGACTTCTCAAGAATGTACTGAGATACTAGTCAAAATAAGAAAAAACAGGTTTATCCTGCTAAAAATTGGATGTATAATATCAGTGTTACCAACTCTTCCAAATTTATGACAACTCCTGTGGTTTTTGGTGTTTTTCCTTAGAACCCCAACTCCTCAAGATAAACAGTTACATGAGAATCACAGCTTTTATTTTTTTTAGAGTAATTTTCTAGCTCTTAGGGTTGCAGTGAAAAACTTGTCAATGCAACCTGCGTGCATCCTAACAGCTCAGAAGGCAAATACAAACAACCCAATTAAAAAAACCCACATCTCATTAATTTTAAGACAGTCTCATGATTTTTTGAGTGCTCAGAGTTGGCAATACTGGTCATCTTTTGTGTTTTGGCTTTACAGAAGAGATGGCTGTGGAGACAAAAATTTAAAACTGAGTAAATAGTAGAGTCAAACTCTGCTGTTCACAGGTAAGGACACCTGTTATGTGCAGGTGCAGTCAGCTGGAGTGGAAGTGGTGGAGTGAACGTGCATGTACAAACAGGCCAGCACTTAGCTTTCACCGTAAGCTGGAGTCCGAGCTGATGTGCTCAGCAGTATCTCTCAGCTCTAGAAGCACTGCTATGTGCATAGTATGTCTCCAAACAGATGGTACATCTACCCTGCATTTTAGAACCCACACCAGTGAGTCTCAGGACAGGTCTACACTAGACTTAGAAGCTCAGTTTAAGGTATGCAACTCCAGCTACGTGTTAGTCAGCTTACCTTAAGTCAAGCGTGGCACTGTCCCCACTGAGGGAGGCCGATGAGAGCGAACACTCCCATCAGTGTTTGATTTACAGGTCTATACTAGATCTACTAAATCAAGTGTCAGAACATTGATCTCTGGCATGACCTTAGAGCATGGGTCTACAGATTTCAGTTCATGGGGCTTGTACTATGGTATTAAACACAGCAGTTTAGATACTGTGGTTTGGGCTGAAGTTCAAGCTCTGAAACCCACTCTCCTCCTCGGGTTTCAAAGCTTGAGCCCCAGCCCAAAGCTCTACACAGCTGTTATAAGGACCACAGTATAAGCCCCACGAGCCAGAGTTTGAAAACCTGAGCTCTGAGATGCACTCAAGTGCAGACATACCCACTATGTGTCACAACTCTGAGTGTTAGATTTTGTCCTAATCAAAGAGATTTTTAAAATCTTTATGCAGGTTTCTTTGAATAGTGCCCACCACAAATGGCCAGTAATTAATTCTTGAAGTTAAATACTGACTTTTAGGTTAACTTATATATAAAAAAAATAAACCCCCAATAGTTAATGATTTACTGTAAATGAAGGCAAGATGTCTGAAACTAGTAATCTATTTTAAATATCAGTTCTCTTAAGAACAGGGTTTTATGTTTACTCCTTAAAAATTTAAATTAATGACCTTGTCCTCCAAGATCTAAGGCAAAGATTTTGCACATAAGGCTAAAAACTCAAATACATAGTCTTATCTATAGTGTCACCACCAGGTGTCACTGTAAGAAATACATGAAACACAACCAGATGGTGCTTGTCTACAATAAGTAAATCATCTCTCTATATATATAAAGAAGTTTTTCCTGACGGATGACAATATTCCGGATAGGCGACAGAATGACGTCATGATGTCATCAGCATCAACAGGTTCTCTCAGTAAAGCAAAAGCAGCCACAGAGAGGGGAGCTGAGGTAGCAAATAGAGCGGGCAGGTCTATAGTTTTATTACAAAATTTAAAAATTACATCACTTTGTAAAATTAACCATTGAACTTTTAAAAGTGGCTGGACCAGAATTCCCCAACTAGGCATTGTGAATACTTTACTAGCTTTAGTTCCAAGACAGAATCCAAGAGCCTACAGCATTTGGAAATGCACTCCCCAGGTACACTTCTGGCTTTCTTTTATCCCACCGACTATAATTGGCAGTATAAGAGGGCATGACAACATTTCAAAAGATTAGAGCTCAAAGGTCAGTATTTACCAGTATTTAAAGATGTTAATTGTGGACTGTGGATTGATAACACAAGAAAAGTTTAACTAACAAAACCATGAATGACTGAGGAAGATGAAAAATGAAGTACTGATAATTAGGATGAGAAGTGAGGACTCAGGACTCAGACACTGGGGAAAAGATGAAAAGAAAAAAAGGGAAATACAGTAGGGAAATATATATATTATCAGGAGATGTGAACAAAATCAAGCTATGCAGAGCTGACGAAGAGCCACATCTTCAGGTCAAGTAAATGGGTGTAGCTCTACTGAAAATTACAAAACTGCAGGTCCTTGTAAAATTCTACTCAAATTCTTGGAGCATCAAGGAACTCTGATGTTAAAAACTCCTGGTAAATGTCTACAAATCTTTGGCACTCTGCAGTTGTCAGACGGGTAAGACTTCAGCCTACATTTGTGAATTTTTTGATGCTACCATAAGAAAAGTATGTTTTTGTTTTTGCAAAAAGGCAGCAAGCAATAAAGAGGATGTGACCAGCCACTTGTATAAGGGCACAGAAAAACACACCAACAAAAGGGATCTCACTAATTGAAGTTCCCCCAAAGTCACCAAATGTTTAATGTGTAGCCATTTCTAAGACTTCCAATAACCTGTTGGGTAATGCAACACAATTTATAGCCTGCAGTGAAGAGAGCTGTAATAGCAGTAGGGATAACTGAAGTCAAGGGATACACTGAAAAAGCTATGCAGGTGATCTCGCTGTGCAGGCAGATATACATCTGCTAAACACCAGTCTATTTCTGTCATTTGTGTTAATTCCATTAGAATTAAGTGAAAGAGGGCAAAATATCTACTCTCATAAATGGAGAAAAACACAAGGATTTAGCGGAATATAAGGTGACTGATATATAGAAAAGTTCCTACAGGATGAAAAACATGCTTTTGTTTAAGTCAGGCTGCCTAAGTGCAGTGATAATTCAAGTAATTTAAGATGAAATACTAATGACAATAGACAAGTTCAGAAATAATTTTTTTTTATTTTAAAGAAGAAGGGCAGTGAAGCTAACTGGATAAACGCATACACGGGCAAGGGAACATCTGTGGCATTTCAGCATCACACATTAGAAAGAGGTAGCAAAAAGTAGTAAGATGAAGCAATATCTTAGAGTAGTAAGAATTTCAGATGGATTACACATTCTTAACTTGAGATGAATCTTCACATACCAGTTAGGTAAGCCATTAGAACTTTCAGCATTTAGTTCATCATCACCTGATGTAATCAGTCATGTTCCATTCAAATAGAATTATTAATATTTTTACATGCAATTATACAATTTTCCCCACAAAAAGATATTAAATAGAGAAACACAGGCTCTATATCAGTGAAGAATGTGATTAAGTTGTACTTACAACAGAGAACAATTTTGCAGTATCATTAAACCATTGGTAGGACTTCTCACAGAATCATGTGCTACTACTTTAGAGTTCATCCATTCTATATGATACTACATTTTCCTCTGTACCCACTACATAGTTAGTCAAATTAAAGCTCTTATTAAAATCTTGCAAAAGATTAAATGGAGTTTGAAAGAAAGTTCACTAGTGAGAACCAACATCTTCTTAAATCGTGTATAGATAACTCTTTTCTAAGAAGAATATTTTTATTTGATGTAAATTATTGTATTTGCACAATGCAGTAGAATGACAAGATTTTAAGGGCTAAATAATGGTCAAAGACCAAATTATATTTTTTTCCCTTTATTATAGGGCTGTCAAGCTATTGGTGCAATATGCCTGGCATGCCACGCTACATATATACTTCCTCTTATCTTTGATCACAGATGACATATGTTGAGTAATGAAAAAATCAGAGAAAAATACACAAACAGTAGATCACATTTATATTTTAAAAAAAAAGTGTGTTTGCTGAAATAACTTCATGAGATCCTTCTCCAGGATCCAAAAAGGGCAAGGTGTTATTTCAGCATGGGCAAAGCGAACAAATACGGATGTCTGCAAGCCAAACACAGTGTGGTAGGATCAGGCCAGAGGCTGCTGCAGAGTGGGAGAAAGGCAGCCCAAAATGTGTGAAAGACCTGCTAAGTAGAAGCAGAGGGCAGCAGGACAATTAGAAGAAGCAGCTTGTAGGGAGCTGGTTCAGGCAGACTGGGGTGAGCTGACTCCACTGCTGGCTTGCTGGAGGACTTTAAAAGCCACCACAATTGAAAGGGGTATGTGTGTGTGTGTGGGGGGGGGAAGTGAGAGGACAGAAGGAGAGGTAGAGGAGAGCCAGAGATAGGGTTGCCAGATGGTTTCAGAAAAAATACTGAACAAAACAAAACAAAACAAAACAAAAAAAGGATCCTGAGAGTTAAGCAAAAAACCAACAAACAAAACCAAAAACAGCATGGCCCCTTTAAGAAAGGCATGGTGAGGCTTTCTGGCCCCAACAGGCAGCCAGCAGCCACCTCCCATCTTGCCTCCCTGCGCCGGGCTGGACAGCTCTCCTGCGGTACCTGGTAAGCACTAGAGTTGCCAGGCTGCCTCTGTATTGAGCCGGACAGTCTGGGATTTTCGCCTCCTGGCCAGGAAAAAGAAAAAAAATCAGAAAGTACCAGAAATTTTAGGTGTCTGGTATTTTCTGAATTTTTTTTTTACCGGACAAGAGGCAAAAATACCAAACTGTCCAGTTCAATATCGGACATCTGACAACCCTAGCCAGAGAACCAGAATTTGTCAGTAAATGAGAACAGCTCTAGGACAGAAATAGCAGGGGAGGGAGTCCCAGGAGAAGTGGCTGGGCTCCCTACTGCAGAAACCAGCTGCAAGCTCCAATTCCTGAAGAAGAGGGCGAGAGGCCTGCCTGAGCAGTGGCCTGGGTAAGAGGCAGCCTTGCCACAACAGCTACAGACAGCAAGGTGATTACATTAATTACTTCTTTTAAAACAAGTCCAATTAAAGTGTCTCTTTAGCAGTCTCTCTTTCCAAATTGCCTTGTGTATGTGTAAACAACAACTCACCATGGATCAAAGGTAGTTTGCCTTTTTGAGTGGTTTGTCACGGTGCTGCTGTCTGCTGGTAATGCACTGACTCTATTTGACACACTGTTTTCAAGGAACGTACCCTCTGGACGTGGAGATGGAACTGCAAGAAATACAAATAATCAGACCCCATCAGAATGGCTCCAATGACCTTAAAACAGGTCTCTAGATGGCTACTGGAGACCTATATATATAAATGTGCTTTATTTTATCCTTTAGTGAATTTTTAAAAATGGACAAGAGAACATGTGCATGGTGCAGACTTGGAAAGATACACAAAGATAGTTCATTCAATATGTCTTTATGTGCTTTATATTGCTAAATATGATCAGATGGATGATTAGATTGATATATAAACCCTGATAACACCTTTTATTCATTGAATTTATTTCCCGCACCCCCCCCATACCTATGTAATCAAATTGTCTTGTGTTCTGTACAATATTGAACTACGTATGCTTTGTCAATCAGCAAAAGTTAGTATTTGCCAGAATGCACCATTGTAAAAGAGATAAACCAGAAAGACTTTATGCTTGGCATATTTTTTCCCAGCCACTTTTTCCACATGTTCTTGCATAGCTCAGAATATCCTTCTTTGTGATATGATTCCACTGTATGTTAAAACTTTGGTTACTTCAGCAGATTGCTAAATTACCTCTGTAAAAGCTGCCAACTCTTCTTGGAACAGGGTCATTATACAGAAGTCTATTTTCTTTACTAGATGCTCCATCCTCTGGATGCGGATCATGATACGTTCCACCCTAAGCCAAAGAACACAAACACCTGTTAAAAACAAAGGATGACACTTGTACCGTTCTTCCAGCCAGTGTTCCTTCTGTTTTATGAAACGTTGCTATAATGAAGCCCTACACTGAACAACAGTAACTATTGGATTTTGTTTACAGAAAGACAAAAGATAGCATCAAAAAAACATTTGCCCCCAAGGTGTAATATTATGGATTTGAAAGTGACTCAGACCTCAGACTTCTGATGTGAATGAAATGAAGTTGTAACATCTCTGGAAGAATCTTTAACTGCAGGTCTTGTTAGATTCATCTCTGGTGGGATCTGATCACTCTGCTGATAGCAAATTTAAAAAAGCAAATAGGAAAAGCATGTGATTTATGATGTGTGCAATATTATTTCATTAAGACTTATGTATATTATGGTAGTGCCTAGAGGCTCCATTGTGCTAGGCACTATACATAAAAATAGTAAGCATCAGTCCCTGCCTCAAAGAACTTATAATCGAAATAAACATAATAAAGATTGGAAGAACGAAAGCATTGTTATTCCTTTTCTATGGACAGAGAAGTGAGATAAGGAGATCCTGATTCAGGAAAGCATTTTAAGCATGTGCTTAAGCCCAGGTCTATTTAGAAAAATCCTTATGCATGTACTCTGATTTCATTGGGACTTAATCAAGAGCTTGAAGAGCTTTCTAGAATGGAGCAAGAGATTTTAAGTGACTTGCCCATGATCACACAAGAAATCCTTGATGGAGTCAGGAACTGAATTTGGTTTTGTCAAGTCTAGTCCAGTGCTGTAATTAACCACAAAAGCACCAAAAGGCATTTCTGACTAGAGATGGGTTAGTTTCTTATGGTAAGCGTTCAATCTGCATACATCTGCATACAGATAGGGTCACCTCATCTCAAAAATGAGATACTGGCATTGAAAAAGGTTCAGAAAATGGCAACAAAAATGATTTGGGGTTTGGAATGGGTCCCATATGAAGAGAGATTAAACATACTGGGACTTTTCAGCTTAGAAAAGAGGAGACTACGGGAGGCTACGATAGAGGTCTATAAAATCAAGACTGGTGGGGAAAAAGTGAATAAGGAAAAGTTATTTACTTGTTCCCATACCCTAAGAACTAGGGAGTCACCAAATTAAATTAGTAGGTAGAAGGTTTAACACAAACAAAAGGAAGTTTTTCTTCACACAGCACGTGGTCAGCCTGTGGAACTCCTTGCCAGAGGAAGTTGTGAAGACGAGGACTTTTTACAAAGTTCAAGGAAGAACGAGATAAATTCACGGTGGCTAGGTCCATCAATGGCTATTAGTAAGGATTGGCAGGAATGGTGTCACTAGCCTCTGTCAGAGGCTGAGAATGGGTGACGGGAGAGGGATTGCTTGGTGATTCCTGTTCTGTTCATTCCCTCTGGGGCATCTGGCATTGTCCACATCAGAAGACAGGACACTCAGCTATATGGACGTTTGGTCTGACCCATTATGGCCATTCTTATGTTCTTAATTCATTGATCATTGTGGATTGTAGACGGCAAATAAAACATCACTGCATTCTGTTTAGAATAAGCATTGTGAAGAATCCTAGACACTAGGTTAAATTGTCCAAAGCAGGTGAAAAGTATCAAAAGTTTAGATTTGCACAAACTAGATGTGTTTAAACAAGAAGAAATGCTTAGGGAATTTCAAGGTTTTGATGTGATTACAAATGTGGAGAGGAAAACAGGCAATCGCCAAATAGGTGTTCTGGTTGATTAATTTTTGATAGAGCAAAGCTGCCATGCCACCCCATTCTGTACATTGCTTTTCTTGCAGCTATGTGGTAACTTGTTAAGAGGAAGGAGCGAGCAGATGACAACTGGTGGTGCTACATGTTAATCAGCCTTACAATAATGGCTGTCAGTCACCAGGGCAGATTAACTCACAGGCACTAGAGGCTATCACGTAAGACCCCCAGTTAAGGAGTTACGTGATTACACCAGAATTTTAGTTTTCTTGTTTTTTAAAGTCTCTGATTGTTATGGTTGTGAAGAAAATTTGAAAATGTGATTCAGGGATGTGAAGCATCCCTGAATCTTCAGAGAGCCTGAAATAATAGCTCCCAGAGAGATGAGCTGATGAATGGATCTCAATGAAGGCATTAACTGTAAGACCTGCTGCTGTGGTGAGAGTAAGAATGGGAGGATTTGCCAAGATAACTTCAGTAGAAAACTGTGTGAGAATCAGGGGAGAAGAGTCTACAGGGCTCTGCTCATCCACCCAAATGCGCCCAGCAACCAAGCTGGGAGGATCCTGTTGCCACCTCTGTCTCTTTACAGAAGAAGGGCCTTCTGCTGCCATTCCTGGTGACATTAGGGGAGGGGCAGGAGGTGAGGAGAAAAAAAGCTCTATGCTGCTGTGCCTGATTCTCCAAGCACAGGACAGAGTCAGTCTTGGGGTGGAGCCAAAGAGACAGAGATTAACCCTGTGTAATGATGGGCCCTTGGCTCCTTATTGCCATAATAGGACCTTTTAGCCACATGCTTGGATCCAGAAATTTACTATCAATTATGTCTTAATTTGGAAACATGTTCTAGAGACCCTATGATGGGAGTTAACTGGTGACACACCCACCACTGGTGGGTCAGAGAGATCTTTAGCAATATTTAGGATGTGAATTTCAGGTTCCTGCTATTGATTCCCTCCTATATTATTAATTTCCTTCCCCACCTCATTTTTCTCTTGCCTATTTCCTTCTATGGTGCAATGAATCTAATAAAAATCTGGTTTAGCCAATCCAGATAAGTATACACTGCAACTCTGATATAACAGAAAGGCAAGCTAAAACATTCCTTGAACTACAGCCTGATTCTGCTAAAAGTTTATATGGTGCTAACATGCCTGATAAGGCTGCTTCTTGTTTGATGTATCTGCAATTTTTCCAGCAATTAAATTTCAAGTGAGACACACAGATAATGTTATTTATTTTTCCTATTCTTTTGCTCTTTCGTGTTCATCTTTTAAAACAAATAAAACATATTGAACAAATGCTCCCAGTGAAGTGGACTTAAACAACCATCCAAAAGCTGCTGGGCAAAATCTGGCCTGTAGGCTGGATCCAGCTTGCCAAGCTGCCAAATCCAGCCTGTGAAGGCAGCAGGGAGCTGAGGCAGGCTTCCTGCCTGCCTCACCCTCTACTCGCTGCTCAGAAACGTGGCTGTGGGGCCCTGTTTATTTTTGAACAGCTGCGAGCCCTGTGGAGATACTTTGTGCGCTGGTTCTGGCCCTAGAACAGGCAGTGTGAGAAATACCTCTCCTGCCTCACCTCTGGCTCGCAGCTATTCACAAAGTAAAAAGTTCACAAATTTACTAAGTTCTTGACACTCACTAATCTTGTTCCTTATGACTACATTTTCTGGCCATAATAGTTTACAAATTCACTTTAATTTTCCCTAGCTATTGTATAACTCAGTACAGTGGGCGGGGCAAGAGAGAGCATAAAAAGGTATTTAACTCTTACTTTGGATCAATATCTTCAGACCTAGGCTTCTAAATCCATATTTAAGTATGTATCTGAAAATGTCCAGATTTTCAAAGGGTAATAGGCACCATTAAATACTGTCAGTACACAGAGATTTATGAGCGTGCGCAACCACTTTTATATCTTTACTTTTCTTAAATATGGATTTAGAAGCCTTACTTAAAATATTCAAGTTGGAAAATGTTAGTCTTAAGAGATAAAAGCATACAAAATGAATTAGAAACTGCCAAGTCAGACAGATATTCCTAACCAAGCCAAAATGAATCACTGCAAGAGAGATGGAAGGTACATCATTTTTCCTAACTAAAATACACATTTATCAACTAGTTCTCAAAAGATAAAAATGATTTGATAATTACATTCAATGTCTCCACACAATTGAATTAACATTCACTACATTAAGACTTATTGTAAATGGTACTGTTAAATCACAGAATAAAAATAAGCTAGCATCAGGAAATATCCTGTCACTAGGGTTGCCAACTCTGACTGAAGCTATTCCAGGAGATTTTTTTCCACCCAACATGATGTAATATCATTTTTTTAAAGTATTGCCCCAGATTACTTTCAATAGTTGCTGGCAGATCAATGCTGATTCTGGGAGACTCCAAGCCAATCTTGGAGGGTGGGCAAACCTTATCTGTGACTGAATGGTAGAAACCATTGTTGTTTCAGTAACCATTACACTGACTGCATTATTATGAGTACAACTAGCTTAAATGACATGCAAGATGGAAATTGAGCACACATGGAGAAAGAAAAACTAATTTTGCAAAGCATCTACAACAGTACTATTTAAAATGTTAATTTTCCTTTAAGACAGCTCAATTACAATTATTTAGTATATTCACATATTTTAAACTCAGAAGGGAATACCATGATCATCTGGTTTGATATTATGCATAACACAAGCCAAAGAACATCACCTAATAATTAAAAGAATTTATGGATCAAACCCACAATCCCAGCAAATCTTTTAGAAAAATATCCAGTCTTGATTAAAAGACTTCAAATATGGAGAATTCCCCATATCCTTAAGTTATTTTGTTCCAAAGATTAGTTACTTCACTATTTCAAAAAGTCTGCACCTCTATTGTAGTCTGAATTTGTCTAGCTTCACCTCCTCACAACTGGATCTCTTTAGGTCTTTTTGCTATTAGCCTGGAGAGCTCTTTTTCATGTAGGTACCTGCAGACTATGATCAAGTTAACTCTTAACTTGGTCTTGGATAAGCTAAACAGATCGAGCTTGTTGAGTGTCTCATCGGAAAGTGTATTTTCTAGACCTTGGATTTTTCTTGTAGCTCTTTTTGGAACCCTTTTAAATTTGTCAACAAATTACACACCCTTTTTAAATGTCCTTAGAATTCACCATTCTGCTTATATTTGCAGGTACTTATGTGAAATGCTCATTGTTTGTAAGTACTTCTCTTTGCACCATATTACTGTTGAACTTTGCTAAAACCTCCCAGAACAGTTTCAAGGATTTTTTTTGTTTTGTTTTAAAATTTTGGGACACATTTTGTACCAACTTATAATTATATGTATAATTTCACTTAATTCAATAGGCCTGAATAAAGAACCAAGCAAGCACACAATTTGGCCCATTCTTTGGAGAAGATCTATAATATACAAATTGAGGTTAGCCTACAGTCTTCATAGAGAAATACCATATCTGTGTCGTGCATAAACAAAACAACCTGAGTTCACATCAACTAGAAAGGGGCAGTGTAAAAGCAGAGTGAGAAGAGATGGTTCTGCATAGACTATGTAATTTGGATCAAGCTCAACAACAGGTGCGTTTGAGACACATATAAGGAGTCTCCATTGAAGAGTTGGCCTTTATTAACAATTCCTACACTACAGTCTCTATATACCCCCATTATTTATGACATTAGGCATATATCTGCCCTGCAATTGGGAAGTGTGAAAGCCTGCACAGGCCACTCAAGTATGCATGCAGGAGGACTAGCTCATAGAGCTATCTGTGTTGCTGCGGCTTCACTGCCACTGTTACTTGAATTAGCTTAGATCAGAGCTAGCATAGGTATTCACTGGCTGTGACGACATCTTCCAACTGCAGTGAAGACATATCCTCAGTGTAGACTGCAGTGAAGACATATCCTCAGCTGTCATAACTGTTAGTAAATACTGATTTGTAACAGTGATCACTGTATCAACAAACTCATGCTGCAGGTTAAGTGACAGAAAATCCCAATTCATAAATGTTTAGCATTTATAGCAGTAAGGTGTGCTACAAAATCCAAATATAGAAAGTTAATTAAGAAATATAATCTAGTAAAAATAATCTATTAAAATCATATAAACTAACAAACACTGGTTCCATGACACTTATCAGATCACATTATTTTACACAATTTGACTGTTCTCACATTTTTAGTATTTTGCTACAAAGGATTGATTGTGTTTCATTGTGGCCCAAATTTTTAAAAGTGCCCTCTTATTTTTAAAGGTGCATATTCAGTATCTCCAAAAATCCAATGTCCCTTCTTTTGAAGTTAAAAAAAAAGAAAAGCATACAAAACTAGAGTCTATGTTTGACCATCTGAGCCTACATGCATGCAAGAAACACACAGGAAAAAAAAAGAAACCTTTTTCAAAAAGTATCATTTCAAACTAACCCTATTAGCATCTTCTGTACAGTCTTCCCGTGAAGAGCCAACAGATCGTGTGAGTGACCTATGCTGCACCTGTGGAGATAACAGTTGCAGGCTGTTTGCTCTGGCTGCCATCCCTTGCCCTACGCTTAAGCCACCCTCTGAGCCCTTAGACCTCACTCTGTCTCGGCTCACATACATGGAATGTCTATGAGGGCGCTGCTGTGAGGAAAAGGGACTTGTGTAACCTAGACCATATGAAAATGATTCATGTGGGGCAGATAATGAATGTGAATGGCTTGTATCCATGTGATCTGGCAACTTCAACTCTTCCATGGTTTTGGAATGTCTTGTTGATGGTCTTCGGGAATCAAGGGTACCATCACTTCGGTTATTTCTCCCTGAAGGACTGAGTAAAGTTCTACTGTCACTGTGCCGGGGAGGTGTAGGACTGGTAGGAGAGTTCAAGTCCAAGCAGCTTGATGGAAAATACCTACTGCTATTTGGTTCTGCAATTTGAGCTCTGGCCTCAGAAAGATTCCCCACAGATTTTGAGTCTGTCAGAACCCCATGATTCTTTGACTTTGTCCGATAGGAAGGACTCTTTGAAGACTGGGGAATGGTATCAATATAACTGTGGCGACTATGTTTCTCACTTGGCTGCAGCGTGCCAGTTTTGCTTTGAGAAGTTTCCATAAATGAGTGCCGGTTCTGTTGAGATCTGGTGTTTGACTTCAGGTATTTTGTACCTGGACCATCAGACGCTTTTGGGTCCAAATTAAAATCAAATTCTGTTTTTGCCTTTGATTCCTTTGGACTGAGAAGATGTGGCATGTTGTTGTTGGCTAGATCCTTGTTGCCAGATCCAGCTGGGTTACTAGGTTTTTTTGTATGCATTGGACTGTGTGCAGATACAGGAAGGTTTCCATTTATAAAACTTTCATTTGCTGGAAGAACCTCTTCTCCTCTTTGCAGTCCAGCCCCTAGAGTCTGCATGTCCTTGCTATTTGATCTGTGATGTGACTGTACAACAGAGCTTTTGCTGGCTTGATTTCTACATTAAAAAGCATACGAAGAAGGATTAATATGGTAGCATACATATTAATATACTAATAATTCTCAACTTCAAATAAATACACTAATTTAAAAAAAGAATAGTCAATTCAAAATTGAGTGATAATTTAAGTCTGCTGATTTAAATACTGGAAATTAGGCACCAGGAATTCCTCAACAAATTAGCAAAAGTTGCTGATAAGGAATAACAATGTATTGTCCTGATAGGCAATATTTGCTTCTAGTTTGTACAATTTGTTAATGACAATACATTTTTAAACTTAACTTATTCATTCCAATAACAGCTTTGAAATCCTTTCAATATCTATATCACTAAAATATGTAAATGTAGGGGCAGGAGAGAAATATCACACATATGATTAGCTAAGTTCTGGTGAAACAGTTCTCAAACATCTCTTACATGTCAGAGGTAACAGATATTGAAATGTGCAAGGTGAAGTATCACATTAGAATATGTCACATCTGTCAAGAATGGATAGATTGAAAAGGTGATAAGATTCTTTGCATAAAAATTGTAATTGGTAATATCTATCTTTTTATGCTTACCATTGCAATGGTAATACTTCTGTTATCTAGTTATGTATTTTGCATAGGGTTATAATAATAAACTCAGCAACTTTAAACTTTTTTTTAAATATAAGAAATAAGAGTCCTGAAAGCTTAAGTCAGGTTGACATGGGAAATGTTATCAGTGGACGCAAAGTTTTTTAAGGGGCTAGATCTACTCCTCCCACATCATGCCTCCCAAGGTGCACAACAGGAGCAGAGATCTTCTAGGAACCTAAAAGAATAACAGAGCTTGTCACCTGCAGATCTCAGATGGCTTTACAAAAGAAGAACTATGCTGACCAAGATTTCAAAAGGAAAGACAACAGGTGCTTAATTTGAGTGAACCATATGAGGTGTGCAAGAGAAAAGGTCTGTGACCACAGATGGTCTAAGATCCATAGAGGATCAGTAACTGCTCTGCATATCTTCGGAGAGGAGCCATTATGGAGATGCCTGTCCTCTGAAACTCCTGGTACCACTCAGAGCAAAGGACCCTACTTTTGACTGTAGCTCCTTCATTCCCTTGTCCACCTGCCCCATCTGTCTAAAGGTCTGAAATATAAAATGGTATGCAATTAAAAAAAAATAGCCACACATAGGTTGCCAGAAAGGAAAGATGCAGCTTGAATGGTTAAAGTTTGACAAAGTTATAAGCAACTAGAAACAAAGACTTACAGCAGGGAGTGTTGGGCATGTTTAACAACAGGCAATGGTATCAGCCTCATATTTTTATTATAATTACAAAAAAATACCATACACAATTTTTATGTTGTGTAATAGGGTCTTTAACTTACTTTAGGTTAACTGACTAAAAGTAAGTGTGGAAGAAATGTGTTTAGGAATGAGAGGCCATTTAGCATGGAAAAAGTGGCTTATTTCTAACGTTATGCTGACAAAATAGAAAACAATATGCATACCAACACGACAAAATAATCAGAAAACTTGAGTTCTTTTCGTGAAGATGATTTACTATTTAAACCTGAAATTTAAACGTAACAAATGAAGCTAATGAGTATCTGGTCACTGTATTTACCGGTTAGACAATGTATTGCTGTCATGGTAAGGTTTTCTCTTAGCTGATCGTGAAGGTGAACTTCCACAACGATCCAAGAGTCTCTGAGTTTGAAACGAAGGATGGTTCAAACATTGCTCTGTCAAGTATCTATCTGCTGGATCCAGCTTCAGCAAGTTCTTTGGAAAACAAAGTCTGGGTTTTAAACAAGCATTAGTATTTAAACCAGTCACAGCAAAAACTTGTAGCTCAATAACATTCTCATCTTAATAGTTTCTGTGCAATTATGACGCGCAACAGCTAACATGATTTAAAGTTATATTAATATAACATTTACAAGCAAATCAGCGCTCAGTGTACACTGTCTTAAACTCACAACACTTCTGAGCTGCACAGGTTTGTATAAAACTCGGTTCTTTGTTTCTAATTGCAAGGTAAAGCCACCAAAATGTGAGAATACAGAATGATTCTGCTTTCAGAAGCAATAAACATACACACAAAAATTATGTCTAATAAAAGAGGTCTGATGTATGAAGTTCATTCAAAGATCTTTGCTAGTCCTAAAAGTATGCATTAAAACTTAATATAGATTCAAAGAAATGTAGGGAGTTTTACCATTGATTTTGTAGGGTGTAGTGTAAGATTTCACTAACATTTTTTAGGAATTTATCTATAGTGGTCGGAAGGAAATTCCTGTTTTAATTTTGTGAGATTTGTTCTATTACTGAAGACAGACTCTTTTTGATGTTTAGAAAATCTAACAGAGTGGTTAATTTGCAACATGTTATGACATTTGTATTAGTACAAGTACTGTAAGAAATACACTAAGGCTACGTCTACACTGGCATCCCTTCCGGAAAAGGGATGCTAATGTAGACTTTGGAATAGGCAAATCCGCGGGGGATTTAAATATCCCCCGCGGCAATTGCATTAACATGGCTGCCGCTTTTTTCCGACTTGGGGAAAAGCCGGAGAAAGGCGCCAGTCTAGATGTTATTCTCCGGAAAACAAAGCCTTTTCCGGAGGATTTCAAGTAGGAATAAGAAATCCTCCGGAAAAGGCTTTATTTTCCAGAGAATAACGTCTAGACTGGCGCTTTTCTTCGGCTTTTCCCCAAGCCGGAAAAAAGCGGCAGCCATGTTAATGCAAATGCCGCAGGGGATATTTAAATCCCCCGCGGATTTGCCTATTCCAAAGTCTACATTAGCATCCCTTTTCCGGAAAGGGGTGCCAATGTAGACACAGCCTAACAGTTGCAGTAAGATAATATGGTAAGCAAACAATACTCATGTGTGAATTAAAATAGGACTTTTTGTTTACTTTGAACATGCATAATATATCTATAGTCTCCCTTCTCTTCCAACTGTTATTGGTAATTTAAACAAAAATACATCTTCAAAAAGTTTTAAGATATCCTAAGGCTATCTGTGTTTCATACTTAGAATAAATACATACCATAGTGAATCAAGATAGCAAACAGATAACTTTACACACTGAGTATTTCCATTACATACAGTGAGTAGTTTCATGGTAATTAAAGCTAAACATGTGCATAAGTCTTCGCACAATCAGGTCCACATTTAGTAATTACTGACTCATTTCAACACACTATCATCAGTGAGGATAAATGTATTATATTCATTATTCTTCTTGCTGTATCCCCTACCTGTTCCTAAACAAATAAACACAATAGAACATAATAAAACCTATATTAAAAGTAAGTTATTCACTTTGATTGGTTAACCACTTAAAACTTAGGAATCAAATGTCTGTGCAATCTTATTTCAGCCCCTTTGGGTGTGCGTATAACACCCTGTTAATTACAAAGCCACATGCTTCCTTTTCCCCTCCCCCTTACACACTTGCTTCACTCGGTGCACTGGATAGATGGTGCTCAGGAAATAAAGCTTCTTTTTTATCCTCAGAGTACAATGTGTGTATATACAACTTACCTATACTCACACAATACAATGGATTGAATTATTTTTTCTGGTCTTTTCTATGCTGCTTATCGATACAGTATTTGATTGTCTTACAAATACTAATGCATTTTCTTTACAAGTTCCCTGTGAGAGGAGACTATTATTCTTCCCATTTTACAGATGGGGAAAGTAATTCAAAGAGCCTGAGGGCACGTAGCAAATCACTGGTGCAGCCAGGTTTATAACTGATGGTCACTGGAGTCCCACCCCTCTGGGTAATCCTTCAGTTACAGCCCATTACTCCAGAGGAGCTGAAAACCCATAGCTCCAACTGACTTTAATTATGGTTGAGAAAGCTCAGCAGTTCTTTTTGACAAGCAGGTTCTAGATGTCTAGGCCTGGAGAAACTGAGGAACATACTAACAGGGCCACATGTCAACATTCTCTTTTAAGTAACTTGCCTAGCATCATTTAGGAAGGTCGGCCATAGAGGTATGGATTAGAAGAGAATTCTCCTGTATAGTATTCACCTGCTGTAACCACAAGACCATCATTTCTCCTCTTGCAGTCCAGAATCTCGTTCTTTACCCAGACAACAATCTTATTCCCTGAACCACCCCTGCGTACCACCCATTCCGTGAACTGAAAGAGGCAAAGGTTCTGTGGAAAATATAATATGAGGGCATGTAATTAAAAACCATAAGTCCCATGAATACATGAAGATAGAATTAAGGTTGTACAGACAACCTTAATTTTGGCATTTCTTAATTTTCAAGTAATTGAGTTTGCAACCCAAATGACTTGAAAACCTAGGAAAGAAAATACAAAAAAAACTAGTTACAAGTAAGAGGAAGGGTAAAGACAAACTATTACCAATATCACTCTTCCAATGACATCAGTTTTTCAATCCTGTGCCTTCACCAGGATTGAACTTCTGATAATCACATTAGCTAACAATAAAGAAAAGACTGTTATCCTCTTTGGAGCAGCCAGGAAAGGGTGATGCACAAGATACCGAGACAATGAAGTATACGTAAGTAGTCCAAATTAAATAGTTCTCCACAGAAAAGGATAAAGCCATGAATAGCTATTTTTAAAAAGCATTATTGCTCAATGGATAAGATTTGGGACCACTATATCAAATATGAGCTTAGACCTCATGCTCTATCATGGCTCCCAAGATGAATTATTAGTATTTGTCTCTGTGCCAGGAATTTCCATTTCACTCCCATCAAGTGGCAGGTAGAGAAGGGAAAGGTCTTCTCTCTCAGGCAGTGCTCTGGGAGTTACAATGCTGAGACAGAAAGGTGGCTGACAGGAGCAAAACTGGCTTGTTCTCCATTCTCTACCAATAAAGCTGCTCCAAAACCAGTCAGGCTGAGTTTCTGCTCCTAAGTATTGACCATGCAGTGTATATTGCTGCAGTGATGATGGGGACCTAGGCTCAGAATGTTCACTGGTTTTGGTATGTTGTCAAAATCAAGCAGCAACAGTGTAATACAGATCAGGAAAATAAACATTTTCAGCAGATTATAACTCAGACAAATCTGAACAGAACGTCATGGCTCTAGCAAAAGGTTTTTTTTCTGACCTCAGGAAAATATTGAAGATCTGCTGCAAATAATGGACATTGTTTAAGTTTATCAAAGATTCTTTTTTTTAAAAGTGAATGTGTTAGGAAAATATATTTAGTGGTTGCTGCAAACCACCCCTATATAACATATACAAACAAATACTGCAATTTTTCCTACCTTCATAAGGTCAAGCAAAACACCACTTAAAATTCCTAAGTATCTTCTTTCCAAAGATTGAGGATGGTTGACTGCTGGGAACTGTAAAAATAATACAGCATAAATGTATTACGTCTATAAATAACCAAAATATTTACATGGACAAAAATAATCTCTCTCTCTCTTTCTATATATATATATTTTTTAGAGTCTGTCTGTGAGTCCATTTGTACAAGAACTCCTAAACAGCAAGAGCTAGGGCCAACAAATTTGCTATGCAGCTTCCTCTTCTCCTAACTTAAAGCAAATTCAGGGCCTGGTTGTGGCAAGACAACTGAAAGGCTAGGAAAAGGATTGTGTTCAGTATCTCAATACAACTGTATGGCTACGTCTACACTGGCCCCTTTTCCGAAAGGGGCATGTTAATTTCAGAGATCGTAATAGGGAAATCCACGGGGGATTTAAACATCCCCCGCGGCATTTAAATAAAAATGTCCGCCGCTTTTTTCCGGCTTTTAGAAAAGCCGGAAAAGAGCGTCTACACTGGCCCCAATCCTCCGGAAAAAGCGCCCTTTTCCGGAGGATCTTATTCCTACTTTCATGAAAGTTACAATATTATGGACAAGATCTTTTCCTGGTTCTAGGATGATGAAAAGAAGCATATATGCAATAAGCTATGCTTCTTGGATTTTCAAAACGCACACAACTAAGTTACTAAAACTTAATTCCTGGAAATTCTCAGGAGTGCAAGACTCAGGGTTACTTTTTGCAGGTTCAATCTCATTTCCAGAAATGTTAAAATTATGCCTGATAAATAAGTGTGTGTAAGCACACGTCCACACACTCCTATCCACACAACCCCATGGTTAAATTTTGATCGTATCAAAAATCTTTGAAAGTTATTTTCTTGGTGTGACAGTATCCAAGAGTATGAAAGTGAGTCTACTAACTAGGTATGGAGTTTCATTACTGGGAGGATAGGAGTTTCCAGGAATAATTAACTTAACTTGAAATATTCCCAATACTAAAAATAAAAACCAATATGTAACCAACGCACACATGATTTCTTGTCTTCCCTGATTATTGATGACAAAAGCTGGAGTAGAAACAAGTTGCTTGGGTGAGCTGGGAAAGATATGAAGAAAAGGGAAAAGGCAGTGATCAAGTAGCTAAAACTAGCTCAGCTCCAGTGAACTAAGCTGATGCTATGAAAGGTGGGATGTTTATGCTTGTTGTAGCCCCACCTAAACATGATCTAAATCATTGAACTTCTGCATTTCAGCATTTACATGTTAATTACCAACAATACAAGCCACTGTGTCGTTTGATACTTAGATAAAAATAATTTCAACTCAGAGATAAAAAATATTCAGTATATGTAGAGATTAAAGAAGGACCTTCTTAAGAACTCTTTGGCTAAAAATGAGTAAAAAAAACAGTAAAAAGAATTAAAAACATTTCTCCACACATATCTCTCTTTGAAGTGCTCTTACATTTCTGAAGGAGAACTCAAAAAGCCATAACTGATAACCTCTAATTTTGATTGAGCTAAGCAATCCGTTAAAATCAATAACTGCAAGGTCAGAAATGTTTAAGATGTGATATTTAAAGGTCTGTAAGACTGGACTTTTACACTGAGAAGACAGCAATGAAGCTGGCTCATATATACCACAAAGACCTAGAAAAGTCTCCAAGAAAGGTTTTTCGGTTATAAAGACTAGGTAGTATCTCAGATAGCATAATCCAACCAACATATACAGTACCTCTACCTGCATCAATCTGATATGTAATTTGGGCTTGTCTAGACCATTAAGACTGGTCACTTTATTTATTTATTATTATTATTTCTCCTCATTGATCTTGCTTCATGTGTAACCACCCAAAAAGGCATATGGGATGGAAAATCGGCAATGATTGTGATGGAATTCCAGAGCCCATCAGACTAGCCCAAGACCAGTGAGCCCATGGAGGATATTGCACTGTCCAAGTCATGCACAGTGAGGGGACAACATGCTGGAGTATCTTTATAAAGAAACCAGTCTTGGTCCTCAGTTTCTTTGACCCTAGTAAGAGAGCTATAAAGTGATCTAAAAGACTTTGAAAGTGATTCTAATTCCTTCCTTTCGGGTTTCAAAACTAAAAACCATTGGCTACGTCTACATGGGCATGATCTTTCGCAAATACTCTTTAATGCAACAGTATTTGCGCAAGAGTGTCTATATTGGTCCGGGACTCATTGTAAGAACAATGCGCTTTTGCGCAAAAGAGCAAGAGCGTCTACATTGGCGGGATGCTTTTGCACAAAAGCAGAAGCCCAGAACCATTCTGAAGAGGGCAAAAGGGCACCAGCCCTTTCCAGGGGCGGGGGCTGGAGCTCCTTTGAGAGACATGCTTAAAGAGATCTCCCCGGATAGCCGTTTCTCTCCTGCTGCGTGCTTTAGGACCTCTTGCAGGGGCTGACAGCCGTAGCAGTTCTATTTGTGGTTACCCTCTGCCCTATTGGACACCACAGCCTTCTGCCTTTGGTGCCTTTGGCTGATTTTTTGATCTCAGCTCGTTTGTTGTGCTATGGAGCCAGGGATGGCCTTGTGCCTGCTCTGGCCCCTTCCGGCCATTTTGGAGTGCCTGCAGCTGCTGCTCCAGGCTGCTTCAGGACCTCAAGGCACAGGTCGCTCTAGACTCCCTCACCAGGGAGTCCATGGCATCCCTGTGCCATCCCCACCCCACCGTGGAGAGATCCTTGTGGAGACTGGACACCAGTACCGACTGGTGGGACTGGCTGGTCCTGGGGAAATGGAACGACCAGCAATGGCTCCGGAACTTTCGCATGCAAAAGCGGAAGTTCCTGGACCTGCGTGCCTGGCTCGCCCCTGTGCTCCAGAGAAGCACCACCTGGTTCTCCCAGGCCGGTTCTCACCACCCGGTTCTCCCAGGCCCCATAGTAGACACCTCTGTCTCCCTTGACATCTCCCTCCCATTTCCAACACTTCCCTCCTCCCCTCCTCTTACCTCCCAATAAACAACCAACACAGGTTTTTTTGGAACACAACGGTTCGAACTTTTTATTTACAATGGATGGAGGGGATGTAGGGTGGGAGGAGACTCTGAACTGTGAGAGGGGAGGAGGCTCTCAACTTGGATGGGGGAGCTACTACTGGGAGTGGTCGCCCCTGCAACTGCATCTGCGGGGGCGGACCTGGATCTGGGGGTCAGGCCACGTTGGGGCAGGCAGCACGGAGACGTGGGCAGGAGGGGAAGAAGGAGGAGGGGGAATTGCGGGAGCACGAGGAGGAGGGGGCACTGACATTGCTATAGGAGGGATGGTGGGTGCATGGGGCAATGCCATGCCGTAATGTACGGCATGGCCAATGTGCACGGTGAGGGTCGTGATGGCATCTGCCATGCGGACACAATGGGCCTGGAAGGGGCCCCAGGCCTGCTGGTGTCCACAGGAACCAAGGATCCCTGGGGTGGTGCCTGGCCCAGGATGCCGTGGAGCTGCTGGTAGTGGGGGCAGGTGTCGGCTCCTGTCCCCTGGCCTTCGCTGGCGCAGACATAGCCCAGGCACAGCTCTTTGACCTTATCCCGGATCTGCTCGAGGGTCCGAGCTGTATGACCCTGGTCAGAGAGCACCTGGGCCATGCGGTGGAAAATGTCCACATTGTGCCAATGAGAGCGGGTGTCGTGGAGGGCCTCCTCATTGGCCCACAGGTCCAGGAAGGCCTCTATCTCCCCTGAGGGCCAGGACGGGGCGCACCGCTTCATGCCCCTTGGGGCCTCCTGCGCTGGGGGTGTAGGTTGTTTCCCCCCTCCCTCCCGGAGCGGCCATCCTGGTGGTCTGGTGGTCTGGGGAAGGCAGTAGAGCCATGTGGCAGAGCTCTGGGCAGAGGTGGCAGAAGGGCTTCTGCCTCGTGGCCTCTGCAGGCTGTGTCTGCCTTTAAGGGGGCATGGGTTACCAGGAAGTCCGGGAGCTGCCTGCAGGTACGGAGCGTCCAAGCGGCCATTAGGGCTTTTTTCCGTTTAGACTGCTTTTGTGCAAAATGTCTTGGCTGCCTGTCTATACTGGCCTCTTGTGCAAGACCACTTGTGCAAGAGGGCTTATTCCTGAACGAGAGCATCATAGTTCTTGCGCAAGAAGCCCTGATTTCTTACATTAGAATGTCAGTGTTCTTGAGCAAGAACTCGCGGCCAATGTAGACAGGCAGCAAAGTTTTTGCACAAAAGCAATTGCTTTTGTGCAAAATCTTGCCAATGTAGACACAGCCATAGATTTCTATAGAATAGAGAAGAATGGTTCCCATGGGATTTCAGGTGGTCTGTGTAATGGAGACACCTAGGTATCCAACAAAGCTGAGGGTCGAAGTGGTTGGAATGAAGACAAAGCAACTGGAGCCAGCGTAATGGATGCTGTGTGTATTAGCGATTCAAAAGACACCAACGTTGCTTTAAGCAGAACTAGTTGGGGAAGACAGAAGATCCCTTGCCAAGAAGGACAGCAGATAGAAGACAATGAAAGGGTAAATATTTGTCTGTTGGTGCTGAGATAGACTTGATCAGCCGGAACAATGAAAAGGGACCCAGTGAGGATGAATGCACAGGTAGAATTAATAGTGCTGCCTTATACAAAAGCTGGTGAGTACCTAGATTTGCTATGTCTTGAACCAGTACCAGATCTCCTGAAAGGTATTTTAAAAGACCAAGACTTAGAGCACTTGTCAGCAACAGAATAGCTGGAGCACTTCAAGCCTAATGGTGAAGGTGGAAAGTGACCTCTCTCATCAGACTTGCACTTTGAATCATGGGCAGTGGGAGGGATGCTCCTCATGGACTGAATCTGATACTTCAAGGTCAGGACTCAGTTCTGACATAGGACATCTTTCGTAAGGTTAACTTGGGGGCAGAAATCCCTGTTTTTTGTCTTAGTGGGAAGGGAAGTACAAATACGGCATT
Organism: Pelodiscus sinensis; assembly: GCF_049634645.1. NCBI lineage: Eukaryota > Metazoa > Chordata > Testudines > Trionychidae > Pelodiscus > Pelodiscus sinensis. Next base: position 209,417,865 of record NC_134711.1, read on the forward strand.
TCCCTTCCTCACATGGCTATCATCAAGGCAAATCAAGCAGCTATCATTTGAATACTATAGAAATTTTGAAACACTGACTAACTAAAGCAAATACCATGAGGATCCCCAACTCTCACCGGGGTGGTAAGAAGGAACCGAGAGAAAAGTGGTAGACAGATCCATTTTATACCCTTGTCCAAGACCATTTGGAGTGGTATGTCCCATGTGACACCTTATGCTATTTTATGGGGGATTAGATAATTAGAAACATAGATAGCTCGGTTTGCGATGACAGGAAGAACTGCATGGTGACTTGCTTGCCTGGTGGAAAAGGTGTGGATCTCTCATGACATATAGCTAGATGTATGTGCAGTGCTAGAGAAGAGCTGGTGGTCATGGTACATGTAGGTACCAATGACATAGGGAGATATAGGAAAGAGGTCCTGGAGGCAAATTTAGGCTTCTAGGTAAGAGATTGAAGTAAAGGACCTCCATGGTAGCATACAATATATATTTGAAAAACAGAACATGTTGTGCTGGTGCAGGAGTGGCACTACATGTGAAAGAAAAGCCTAGAATCAAATGAAACAAACATCTTAAATGAATGCAACTGTACCACAGAATCTCTGTAGACAGTAATGCCATGCTCTAACAATGAGAAATAGCAGTAGGGATATATCTGACCAGGATGATGATAGTGACTGTGAAATGTTCAGGGAGATTAGAGAGGCTATTAAACTTTTTTTAAAAACCTCAATAATAATGGGGGATTTCAACTATCCCCGTACTGAGTGAGTGCATGTCACCTTGGGATGGGATGCTGAGATAGTTTCTTGAAACCTTAGTCATAGAATCATAGGGCTGGAAAAGGCCTCAGGAGTTCATCAAGTCCAACCCCTTGCCCAAAGCAGGACTAATCCCAACTAAATCATCCCAGCCAGGGCTTGGTCAAGCTGGGACTTAAAAACCCCTAGGACTGGAGATTCCACCACCTTTGTAGGTAACCCATTGCAGCACTTCACTCTCCTAGGCTATGTCTACAAGTTTTTTGTGGAAAAACGACCGTTTTTGCGCAAAAACCAGCAGAGCATCCACATCTCAAGTGCGTTTTTGCATGAGAAAAAAATTGACAGATCAGAAAGCTTTTGCCGGTAGAGTTATTCCTCTCTCCATGAGAAATAACTCATTTTTTCACTACAGATCTTGTGCAAAAAGGCAGGTGTGGACGCTCCAGAGTGGTTTTTGCGCAAGAAATCCCTATTAGAAAAAGCATAGGTGCTCTGATGGCTATTCTGTGAATGGCCATCAGAGCTTTCTTATGCAAGAGTGTCTATGCAGTGTAGACGCTCTCTTGCACAAAAGCACATTGCTTTTGCAATGCAATTTGAGGTCTGGACGCGCTTTTGTGCAAGAAGTTCTTGTGCAAGAACCCTTCAGCAAAAGGCTTACGCAAAAACCCTGCAGTGTAGACAAAGCCCATGAGAAATAGTTTTTCCTAATATTCAACCTAGATCTCTCCCACTGCAACTAAACTGATTGCTTCTTGGAGCAGCTAGTCCTGGAACTCTCAAAAGAAGAGGCAATCTTGATTTAGTCTTAAATGTACAGGATCTGGTTCAAGAGGCGAATTTAGCTAGACCACTTGGTAATAGTGACATCAATATAAGTAAATTTAACATCTCTGTGAAAGTGAAAAAGCACCACAGAGGCCCAACATTGTGACACTTAATTTCAGAAAAGGGGACTACACAAAAATGAGGGAAGCAGTTACAAAGGATTTAAAAGGTACAGTGACAAAAAAGTGAAATCCCTGCAAGCTGCATTGGAATTTTTAAAAGACAAACCTGAGGAACTGTCACTATTGAGGTATCATTACAGAAAGTTTAACAAATCAATAAGCTAAACAGTAATAAATCACCAGGACCAGATGGTATTCACCCAAGAAATCTGAAGGAACGCACAGATGAAGCTGCAGAACTACTAACTGAAGTTTGTAACTTACTTAAATCAGCTTCTGTACCAAAAGGCTGGAGGACAATTAAATGTGACACAAGATGTGATCCTGGCAATTGGAGGCCAGTAAGCCTGACTCCAGTGCCAGGGAAACATGTTGAAACTATAGTAAAGGACAAAATTGTCACACACATAAATGAACATAATTTGTTGGGGAAGATTCTACGTGGTTTTTGTAAAGGGAAATCATGCCTCACATGACCCCTATTTGGTACACGTGTAAGTATTATTCTTCCAATTTAACAAATGGGAATAAAGAGGCAGTTACTTGCCCAAGGACAACTAGTAAATCACTGGCCCAGAATTAGGACATATGTCCTTATGACTTTAGCCCTATACTGATCACACTAACAGCACACTGTGTTCTGAATGTTGCAGTTTTTTAAATATACAAAATAAATATAATTTATTCCATTCCTCAGCGTCACATTTTATAATGCATTAATCCAACAAAGCTTATGTTGTATGGTTGGAACTGAAGAGAAGCAGGATAGTACTTTAGTATTTTAATATATTTCCTTTTGGTAACATGTGTAATACTTTAGATTAGACCAGAAATCCATCATTCCAAATAACATTAAATTGGGAAAGTGGCAGAAGTTGTCAAGACAATCAAAATTAAATTGTAAGACACCACAAATAAGACCTCTAGACATGAGGTGCTGGAGATAACACAGTAGTTGCAAACACAAAACTCTTTGGGAATCTTGCACTGTAGTGAACCTACTGTCTGAGCTAAAGATAAGTTCAGTCTCTTAGTCTAAACAAATGCTTAACTGGAGGATGTGCTCTAACCTGCCAAGAGAATCATAGCAATGAAGTAAAGAATTTTAAATGATTATGTACATATCTATCCATGTAACAATAGTGCAATCATAATGCTTTGTAATTTATTTATAAATCCATGACCTCTTCACAATGTAAACCTATCCCCTAATCTTTTTAGATGGGGCAAAGGGTATAAAACATTTATCTAATAGACAAAGATTTAAATACCACATCAACAGAAGACTGTAAGAAAAGGGTTTTGGTCAGTTTCCCTTACCCGCAGTCCATGAAAACGAGGATTGCTGTAGAAAAGCTTCATCTGCTCTGATGGAAGTGGTCCTAGCACCTTCTGAATTGTAAAAAGCTGGTCAATTTCACTTTCTCCAGGAAACAGTGGCTGCCCATCACTAAGTTCGCCAAGAATGCAGCCAACAGACCACATATCAACAGACTTCCCATAGGGGGCACTGAAAAGCAGGTACAATAATGTTCACACTAATTAACAAAATATCTTCTTGATAATCTATTTGCATTTATTAACTAACTTTTTGTTTATATTTAAATTTACTTATGCTTGGAAAAATAAATTTGATACTTGCTTCTTTAGGCTCATTTATAGAGTGGATTCACTAACTGCACTGAAGTTTGAAAAAAACAGAACTAGACTTGTCAATTACCCTTGAGAACTTTCCTTTCTCTTCTGGAAAACTCAGCAATAAAGAATATTTCCAAAGCAGAAACACAGACATTACGCTGATGTTCAAAAGTTAAGCTAACACTAACTTCTCTTGATTTTCCTGATCTACAGAGCGTAGCTGAATATAATATAATTGAATCAGGTTTTTTCTTTTCCAGAACAAGGTGAGAGAATGGTAAACTTGCTACTCTGATCTGCTAGTGGACCAGAACTAAATGATCTGGAAAAGAGGGTAAACAGTGAGGTGGCAACATCTGCATATAATAGAAAATTACTCAAAATAGTTAAATCCAGATCTGATTGTGAAAAGTTACAAAAGGATCTCACTAAGTTGGGTGACAGGGCAACAAAATGACACAAACATCAATACTGATAAGTATAAAGTAATGCACAGTGGAAAAATTAATTCCGACTATACCTAAAGAATGGTGGGATCAAAAATAGCTGTTACCACTCAAGACAAAGATCTTGGAATCACTGTGGATAAGTTCTCTTAAAATATCTGCTTAACATGCAGCAGCAGTAAAGCAAACAATATTAGGAACCATTAGACAACGGATAAATAAGTAAACAGAAAATTTAACAATTCAACAATATAAATCCATAGGACACCCACTCCTTGAATACTGCTTGCAGCTCTGATTGCCCCATCTCAAACAAAATATAGTACAACTGGAAAACACACAGAGAAGGGCAACAAAAATATTTAAGCAGTGGTTTCCTAACCTGTGGGCCACGGACCCCTTGTGGTCTGTGATGGTATTGCAGGGGGTCCATGGAAAGTTTAAAAATAAGAATTGGGCCCCACTGCTGGCCCGATCCTTACTTTCCTCCTCCCTCTCCCACCCGCTTTCTTTTCTTTTTTCTTCACCATGGGGGGGAGGTTCATCTGTGAAATTGTAATAGATTGAAAAGTGGTCCATAAACCCAAAAAGGTTGGGATCCACTGTATTGGGGTAAAGAACTGGTTCTATATGAGAAGACATTAAAAAGACTGGGACTATTTATCTTAGAAAAGAGATGACCAAGGGGCAATACAATAGAGATCTATAAAATCAAGAACCATGAAGGATAAGTGCTATTTACTCCCTCTCATAACACTGAATGAAATCAATAGGCAGCAGGCTTAAAAACAAACAAAAGCAAGTATTTCTTCACATAAAATAGAGTCAGACAGTAGAACTCACTGCCAGAGGACATTGTGAAGGCCAAAAGTATAACTCGGTTAAAAAAGATAGGTGGTATTCCTCATGGAATGAGGTTTACCACCTAATTCGATTTAGGGGCTTTATTTCGGAATCCCGTTTCACTGCCGCGTATAGCTGCAGGCAGTTACTTCAGGCTAGTCAATTTCTAAAATGGCGATGGGCCGAGGACATGCAAATCAAGTGCGGGATATTTAAATCCCGGGCTTGATTTGCAATTCCGGTCGCCCTCATTAGCCTCCCTAGATTGATCTAGGGGGCTAGTGTAGACGTTCCCTAATATATAAAGACTTATTTTAAAAAATCCTCGTGATATATAACTAAAAAGCCGCTGTTTATTCTCTCGTAACTTTTTATTACATGCAGTATTTTCCTGGTATGCTAATACATCTTTTCTCTACAAGTTGACAAACTGGTCTTTTTCTAGTTTTGTTTAATGACAACCATTCTACATATAATGATTATGCCAATCTCACTGTGTAGAAACAGTGGGATGAATTCATTGAAAGGGTAAGGAGTTTGTCTCAGTTTTGACATATACAAGAAATTTCTACTATCTACTTATACATTTCAAGAAATGGTTCCAATAAAATGATCTATTTTTTGGTGGTGCTGAACACTTGTAATTCCTATTTAACTTATTTGGAGTTGTGTGGACTCAGTAACTCCCAGAATCAGGCCACATGGTTTCTAAAAGTCTGTATTTGTGAATATACAGCACATATAGATAATAGCATAATTTGGTCATACTGAAATGTTTTCTTCACTTTAAATAAATGAAATTTTAGCAGAAACAGAAGGTAAAAAGGACTGCAAGAGATACCTAGGGATTTCTCTTTTTTCCTTTCCCACCTTAAATATGAGGATTTTCTAAAGACTGCATCACTGCTGTATTTGAGCCCTAATAAGTATTAATGAAGTTTTCCTTGCCGTTCCCTCCATGATTCAGGGAAATATTATAATCCCCATTTTATAGACGGGCAAGAGAGAAATTAAGCAATTCTGGTAGATGTGGGGTCTCTCAGGTATTCCACTCAGAGGGGCACAAACCTAGCAAGCCCAGAGCCAGCTCTCCATTTGGGCATTTCACACACTCTAAACCTATTAATGACTGCACCCAAGGCTACTTAAAGGTGGTGCTGACCTAGCCTCCCTCAGTTCCTTCACACTGGAATATGTATCTAGAGGTGCTAACGCAGAGTGTGTGGAGGTATGGTCATGGAATAAGTGTGAATCGCATCTTGAAGAACAATACTTACAGAAGAGACGGTTACTCACTTTGTGCAGTAACAGGTTCTTCGAGATGGTTGTCCCTGTGGGTGCTCCACCTTAGGTTTTGAGGTGCCGTAGAAGTTACAACGGCCCTTGTGGAGTGTGCACGTAACTGAAGTGGTGGCTGCTGATTAAAGCTGTCATAAGCCAGTTGCATTCAGTCTACAATCTACCTGGAAAATCTGTGCATAGATTTGGATGCCCAAGGATCTATCGGTGGAGATGAAAAGTCTGCTCATTTTACGAACTGACCTTGTCCTCCAAATAGAAGACAATTGTGTGTGCCATTTAGCTTCCTCAGCAATGGCATGAGGCTTTGGGCAGAAAATGAGTAACACCAGAGGTTCACTAGAATGCCAGGAGGTAAGTATCTTTGGTAAGAACTTTGGATGTGGTAGCAGAACCACTCTGTCCTTATGAAATATGGTGAAAGGTGGGTCAGCCATTCGAGCCCCAATTTTGCTTACCCTTCTGGCTGACGTAAGCGTGACTAACATAGCCACTTTGATTGAGAAGTGCAACATTGAACATGTGGCCATAGGCTCATGGGTAAAGTCTTGTGGTCTGAGGTTTAGGTCCCAGGCGGGGACTGGTATTCGAACAGGCGGAAATGAGTTTTGAATTCGCTTTAAGAAGCATTTAGTCATGGGATGGGTGAATACCAATTTGTCTTTGATAGATTGCTGGAACACCTTTATGGCTGCAACATGTACTTTTAACAAGCGGAGCAAGAGACCTGTATGTTGTAGGTGTAAAAGGTACTCTAATATATCATCCAGTGGAATTGTGGATGGATCTGCAGATTTTTTGCTAGCCCAGAGAGAGAATCTTCACCACTTGTATAGGAAAGATTTCCTTGTTGTGACTCTGAGACTACCTATTAAGATGTCTGACTTGATCCATAAATGTGACTTCTATTGAGAAGAGCCAGAGAGGAGCCATGTGGAGAGATGGATTCAGGATGTGACCCTCTTGGTGAGATGAGGGACTATAAGGAGCTGCCAAGGAGGTCTTATGGATATACGGAGCAGGTAAGTGAGCCTGGTCTGGCGGGGCCAGGCTGGAGCAATGAGTATGACTGATGCTGTCCCTGCTCTTATTTTGTTGACCACCTGGTGAAGAGGAGGGATTTGCGGGAAAGCACATAGAAGGGGTGCATTCCAAGGTCTTGTAAAGGCATTCCCAAGAGAGCACGAGCCAATGCCTGCACAAGAACAATACTGTGGACGCTTCTTGTTCCAATAGGTTGCAAATAAGTTGATTGTTGGGAATTCTCAACGTGTGAATATCATGAGAAGTATGTTGTGGTCTATCTCTCATTCATGGTTGGAAGTGAGCTTCTTGCTGAGGGTGTCTGCCATAATCCTTGCTGAGGGTTACCTGTCCTTGCCGGAAGGTAAAAGGCTTGTATCCAGACATTGTGGTCTATGCACCGCGACCATAGATGGGCTACCTCTTTGCACAAGCTGTATAATCTGGCTCTGCCTTGCCTATTTATGTAGTACATTGTGGCTTCATTGTCCATAAAAATCTGTACAGTATTGCTCTGTATCTGTTGCAGGAAGTTCTGACATGCATATGGTACTACTCTGAGCTCGTGGGACTGCCATCGGCCTTGGACTGTGAGGGGACCTGGGTGTGCTCCTCACCCCAGGAGAGAGGTGTCCATCGTGATCATGATTGTCGGAGAACTTCTGTGGAAGGGTACCTCAGTGCACACTTTTTTTTTATCTGCCCACCAATCTAGTGAGTGTTTGATCCTGCTTGGGGGCAAAATCAGCTTGTTGATACCAGTGTAATGGGGTCTGTACACAGTTCTGTGCCAATGCTGCATTTGCCTCATATGTAATCTGGTGTGAGATACCACCGATGTGGCTGCTGCCATGTGGCCTAGAAGCTGCAGGCAAGTTCTTGTGGGAACTTGTGGGCTGGTCTGCAGCACCACAACAAGGTGCTTGATAGTTTGAAATTGGTGGTGCAGAAGACAGGCTGTTGCCTGGATGCAGTCGAGATACATGCCTATAAACTCTATTGTCTGAGCTGGTTGACTCTTGCATTTGGATAGGTTTATTTGCAGCCCCACAATTTGGAATAAGGACATGGCTTGGGAGACTGTGTTGATGGCCTCTTGGCTCGTGGTCATTCTTATCAGGCAATCATCAAGATAGGGAAATATGGATATCCCTCATTTGCAGAGGTGGGTGGCCACCACTGCAATAATTTTTTAGAAGAACCTTGTGGTCATGGAGAGTCCAAAGGGTAGCACTGTGTATAGGAAATGTGCATTGTCCTCAGGTATTTCTGGTGTGCTAGATGGATGGATACATGAAAACAGGCGTCTTAAGGTTGAGAGTAGATAACCAGTCCCCCTTCATTTAAGGCTGGTATTATCATGGTTAAGGTCACCATCTGAAGTAGAACACTCTCGTGAGATGGGTCCCTGAAAAGGCTGGGTGAAAGGAAGGGATATCAATAAAAGGAATGCAGTATCTGGCCTTCACTACATCTAGCACCCACTTTTCGGTCGTGATAGAAGACTAGTGGTGGAAGAAGGGTAGTAGATGTTGGCGGAATAGCAGATGGGATTGGGCTGTTCCAGATGAAGGGGTGATATATCGGACTCTCGACCTGACCTTCAAAACGTTTGCCTCAAGGTCAACGGCTGAGATGTGGCCGATTGGTCAGTGGCCTGTCTGTGCCTGGTTTGTCATTGTCTCTTTCTGTTGTCAAAATGCCTCAGATTGGTTGAAAGGAGAGGATTTGTATCTCTGATTAAAATACCTGTTTTGTTTGTGCTTAGCTGCAGGTATGTGTATGCCAAGTGTTTTCAAATTTGTTCTGGGTTTCTTGAGTGAGTGGAGGAACGCGTTGGTGGTGTGAGTGAACAGCTTTGATCCCTGGAAGGGGAGACCCTCTATCCTGGTCTGCACTTCACAAGGAAACCTTGACAACTGGAGCCAGGAGGGCCTCCTCATCGCGATGGCAGTAGCGATGGATCGTGAAGCTGTATCGGATGTGTCCAGGGCAGCCTGTAGGGCCATGCAGGAGATCAGCATTCCCTCATTTATACTGGCAAAAAATCGTTCTTTTCTGTCATCTGATAAATTGTCAATAAAGAGTGAGAGTTATTTAAAGATGTGGTGGGTGTATTTTTTATGTAATTTGATATGCGGAGCTGAAGAGAAGCTGAGGAATAAGCCTTTCAACCCATGAGGTCTAAGCATTTCCACTCTATCGTATGGGATAGTGCACGTGGCGCTCTGTTTGCCCCTTTGGTTAACTGGATCCTTCCCTATCAAGTTGGGGGAAGGATGGGAAAATAAGAAATCTGTGCCCTGTAGGACCACGTTGAATTTACGGTCAAATCTCTTGCAGACATTAACTTAACTATAACACTAACTAATAACCGAAAAATATTCAAATAGTAAGCGAATGTGGAGAGCAACTGCAGTTCCAATTGATGCCGATGGCAGTAGAATAGGAACTGAAGGGACGGTTGCCACGCATGCATGGTAGCAGCACTGCACGTGCTGCCTGCACAGCCCACCGGAGGGCAGTGCTATTGTAAATCTCCGACTAGGCACGCAGCAGTGCCTCAAGACCTAACGTAGAACACCAATAGGGACATCCTCGAAGAACTGGCTGTTACTCATTTTTTTCTTCAAGTGGTTCATATGTGTATTCTGTTTCAGTGGTTATCAAGAAGCTCAGAGCCTACCTGAATATCAACTACAAAACAATATTTCCAAAGCTTGCATAATATCTGGAAACAGCATGATTGCATAAGCTTGAATAAAACTACGTATAGAGCTCTACAGATGTCCAAAATAGAAGTGCCTTGTAAGAAGGCTACAAAAGTAGCTCATACTCCCTTAGAACAAGCTAGCAATTTTTCCAGCGAAGCAAGATCACTTGATAACTTGCCTTATTCTGTTCTTTCTCACTGAGGAATCTGGCACAGATCACTGTCAGAAGCCAGGATACTGTGCTACAAGGATCATTAGTCTGACTAAGTATGGCCATGTGCACTACCCTTTCTTCCTGACATAGGCTGTTGTAACGCAAGCTGTAGTTCACCTAGTCTGTGCTGAAACAGTCTGGTCTTTATTCTACTGGTATAATAAACAAAGGGAAGAGGAGAGGCTCAAAAAGGCTTCTTCCTAAACAGAAAGCTTGTGCTCATATCACATCTAATGCATTAAAATGCTATTTATTCCTGCAGGAGTGTGGTTTCAGAAAAAATACATGTATAATGTATAATTGTATAATTTGGTTTAGATGACAGACCAATACAGGCAGTCCCCGGGTTACGTACAAGATAGGGACTGTAGGTTTGTTCTTAAGTTGAACCTGTATGTAAGTCGGAACTGGCGTCCAGATTCAGCCGCTGCTGAAACTGATCAGTTTCAACAGCGGCTGAATCTGGACGCCAGTTCTGACTTACATACAGATTCAACTTAAGAACCCCAGGCATCCCCAAGTCAGCTGCTGCTGAAACTGATCAGCGGCTGATTCCAGGAAGCCCGGGGCAGGGGCTTCCTATAGTCAGCCACTGGTCAGTTTCAGCAGCGGCTGACTTGGGGACGCCTGGGGCAGAGCAGCTGGGGTGCTGCTGGGTTGGTCCAGTAGCGCCACCGCTCCTCGGCGCTACTGGACCAACCCAGCAGCACCCAAGCTGCTCTGCCCCAGGCGTCCTGATTCAGCCGCTGCTGAATCTGACCAGCAGTGGCTGAATCAGGATGCCTGGGGCAGAACAGCTGGGGTGCTGCCCGGTTGGTCCAGTAGCGCCCAGAGCGGCGCTACGGGACCAACTGGCAGCGCCCCAGCTGCTGTACCACAGGTGTCTGGAGCAAAGCCACGGAGCACGGGGGCAGCGGGGCAGCCCAGACGCGCCGTGGCTGTCCTGCTGCCCTCGGGCTCCGTGGTTTTGCTCTGCTTTGCTCCCCCTCTCCCTGGTCTGCAGACCAGGGGGACGGGGGGGGGGGGGGGGGGGGCAAAGCAGAGCCAAGCAGAGCCAAGCAGAGCCAAGCCACGGAGCGCGCGATCAGCTGACAGCCCAGACGCGTCTGGGCTGTCAGCTGGCCGGGCGCTCCACGGCTTGGCTCTGCTTTGCCCCCGCCCCCCCATCCCTCTGGTCTGCAGACCAGGGGAAGGGGGGGGGCAAAGCAGAGCCAAGCCTCGGAGCGCGTGGGCAGCGGACAGCCCTGTCCGCTGCCCACGTGTTCCGCCGCTTTGTTTCCTCTCCCTGGTCTGCTGGAGACCAGGGAGAGGAACCCCGTTCGTAACTGCGGATCCGACATAAGTCGGATCCGCGTAACTCGGAGACTGCCTGTACAACTTTCATCAAAATCTTTGGATCTGGTCTTAAGGGCACTTTATCATTGATGAACTTCATGTATGAAGTGCCTGTGATCAGTACTTGAAGTTCTCCCACTGTTCCGGCTGATAGTATTGCAACAAAAAAAGAAATCCTTTGAGGAAAGTGAACGAGAGACAATTAGCTAGAACAGTGGTTTTTAAATCTATGGTCCACAGACTATGTCTAAGATTTCCAAAAGAGGACACACCTCGATTTGAAAATTTCAGGGTTCTGCAACGAAAAAAGGTTAAAAACCTCTGAACTAATGGCTCAAATGGCCGTCAACACTGTGTTTAAGTCCCAAATGGTAATATCATTTTTAGAGGGGTACAGGAGACACATAATACCCTGAGGAATCTAACCAGTATTGATTTACAAAATACTGACTTTCTATCAATTGAAGATGAATGGTTTTCTTGCCTGAAAACAATATGTTCAAAGTATGCGATCATATAATAGCATCAAGACACTGTATAAGAAGTCTAATCCAAAATAAGAAATAAGACAATTAAATAAATTTATTAACCCATTAACAGAGTCAATGGTTGATCGTCACAAAAATACTTGAATAAATGTACTGGATCATATAATATGTATATCTCATAACTATTACTTCCGGAAAGTATATTTACCCAAGCAAGAGTTCAGGTGAACGGTACCACCTGGTGGCCACATATTCTGTATAGTTTGCATTACTTCCTTCTGAGAGATTCCGAGCAAAGCCTACAAAAAAGATAATTCAAAAGATTATGTCCCCACCTCAATGAAGATTTACATACCACTACTGATTATAGTATTAAAGGTCAAATCAATTTTTTGTGTTCAACCAAAAATGAAATACAAGCAAAATTCCAAGCACAGTAACCTATATAAATAAAAAAAGAGTTAGCATGACAGGTATTGGGCATTGTAGGTGCATTATGGTACAAGCTTTCCTTTCCACTTATAGTAGGGAATTTCTAGCCACTACTTATGGGGAATAAAATCATTGTGCTTATACCCAAATAAATGTGTTAGTCTTTAAGGCACCACAGGACTCCTAGTTGTTTTAAAAAATATATATATAGGAATATGTCAACTTATGTTTTGGAGCTATATTTGATTTATAGAACAACTATGTTTAAAACCATATTTCACAGCTGCTCCAAATCACAGGTTAGAGATCTTTACACATCAATGTGCTATATAAAAACATGAATATACATTAATACACATGCTGTAGAATTTAAAATTTCCACATTGTTTATTTGTAAGGTAAAAAGAGCTTCCATCAAAAAATAAAAAGGAAACAACTTACCAAAGTCACATAACTTCAGAACATCAGAGTGGCTTATTAAAAGATTTTCTGGTTTGATATCTGAAATATCAGAGTAAGAAAAAAAAGTAAGATAGTTCCTAACATCCATTTTTAATTTTCAACTTGCTAAAAGCCATTATTTAATTGTAAAAGGATTACATTTAATACAGTGGTATAAAAAAGAGACTGTATAAGAAAATACTTGTAACCAGTACAACTAATTTTCAAAGAATCCTTTACTTTTTTCTAAACATGTAGAATTCATAGCTTCTGTATCAGTTTCTTTAAAAAAAAAATCCTCAAAAGAAACACATCAAGGCTGTGTCTAGACTGGCCAGTTTTTCCGGAAAATCAGCCGCTTTTCTGGAAAAACTTGCCAGCTGTCTACACTGGCCACTTGAATTTCCGCAAAAGCACTGACTTCAGTGCTTAAGAAATCAGTGCTTCTTGCGGAAATACTATTCTGCGCCCGTTCAGGCAAAAGTCCCATTTGCGCAAAGCTTTTGCGCAAAAGGGCCAGCGTAGACAGCTCAGATTTGTTTTCGCAAAAAAGCCCTGATCATGAAAATGGCAATTGGGGCTTTTTTGCGGAAAAGCGCGTCTAGATTGGTACGGACGCTTTTCCGCAAGAAGTGCTTTTGCGGAAAAGCATCCGTGCCAATCTAGACGTTCTGTTCTGAAAATGCTTTTAACAGAAAACTTTTCTGTTAAAAGCATTTCCGGAAAATCATGCCAATCTAGACACAGCCGAAAAGTAAACCTGCACTTGCATTTATGCAAGAGCCCAAAATTAACTTGTGCATTTGGAGATGTTATTTAATTACCCAGTTTATTTGCAAATGTAAGATATGTAACCTCAATATTCGTACGCTTAAAATTGCCTTCGAGACTTATATTATGTTTGTCTTCTAGACATTTTTTACTCTCTAGTTTCATAAATATATTGTTTACTCAGATACAATTAGAATAGTACCTGTTGAGTACATGCAACCCCATATATCATAATTAAATTTTTACAAAATATTTAAGAAAAGTTTTCTTCCTTATATTTTGTTCAATTTCATTTAGAAGTCATTTTGTTCTCTATTTGAATTCCATTATTGAAACTATATATTTAAAAAATTCACCCTGGGGAGCCATGCAGGAAAATAAGTTTTATGAAGAAAGAACGTATTAAAATTCAGTAAAGCCACATCTTACAGTATGTGTTACAGAAATAATAAAGGGAAAATAGCAGGAAGGAAAAATGCAACTCATAATAAACATTTTCATAATTCCTTTTCCGTTGGAAATGTTTCCATTGTAATTACAATGCATTATGTAAATAGCACACTCTTGTCTCTAATAATACCAAGGAGACAGCAGCCTATTATATTATGTACAGGATTAACATAATTTTATAGTAATCTTAGGTTCCCATGCTTTTGGTGGCTTCTAGGGAGAAAGTTTAGCAGTCTTGTTTGGAGGGAAGTCTATTTCTATAGGTATTTATATAGTAGTCTCTTATGTAACTTAGATGACTTCAGGTAAGCTTAATTTTAATGAAATATTTTTTCTATATCCATTTACATGTGGTTTCTTTTAAAGGACCCTTTTTGGTTAAAAATCCAAATACATTTATTATAACACAATTTTTACAAGTTGTAGCCATTTTCCCTATTGAAAGAAAATTACTGAAGGAGATTCATTTCCATGTAGAAAGTTATACACACTTACCTCTATGAACAATATCATTCTTATGACACCAGTTAATTGCTTTGATTAACTGGTAGATATAGCTTTTTACTTTTTCAGGTGGAACTCCATTTGGCATTTCTTCTAGCAACTCAAGCATATTCTAAATGTTCAAAATATAGATATTAGTTGATAAAAGTACCTTGGCCCACAATATGGTTCTAACATACTAAAATACCATAATTATGCCAGTAAATGTAGCTCTGCAAACCAGCAGTTTAACATCCAAGGAATATAATCTAGCCATATATACTATAGCCTGCTTTCATTCTAGACAAAGATCTATTGAATACCATCTTCTGTAAAGGTGATCCAAAAGCTCTTGTTAAAAGATAACTGATTAAATCCCCAGATAATTATCCAAGTTATTGATTTAAACTGCTAAACTATACAGTATGAACTCATTTTACTTACAAATAATTGCTTAGAACACAATTCCCATATATCATGTACTGTAACATGAACATTTCTCTAAAGCAGAGCATTTTACTCCATATCCTAATGGTATTTATGCCAGTGCTTCCTGAACTTTTCAGTCAGTTGTACCAGTTTCACATACTAACGCCTTGTCTACACACAAAACTTCATCACTTTAACTATAACTATATGGTATATGCTATAGGGTCTGAGAACCTCAGCCTTAAAAACTGATCTTTGAGCTAGAAAATGGAAAAAATAGTTTTGGATATTTTGTTTTCCACTGTCTACAGTTCGTGATTTTGGAATTTCACAGATTTTAACATTTACAAATGCATTTCACCTCACCTTTGGTGCACATTTTCTTTTATTCTACAATCTAGTTTTGAAGTTATTCTTAGAAGCTGTCGTAATTTATGTATGCATGATACAAAGCATACATGAAAATCAAAGTATTTTTAAAATATGATATTTCAAAGGTACTTAGATGCTTTTCAATCTATTGATAGATTTAGTCATGTAAAACTATGGGGTATGGGTTTTGTTAAAGCCATATCTAGGATATGGACAAATGAGCACAAATAGGTCTATTAAGACACTATAATGGAGTTAGACAATAGTACTGTTCAGTAGGACGCATTTAAAAAAAAATGGACTAATATGACAGTAACTTCCTTAGTGTTCTAATCTGGACCAGAATAGCAGTGCCAAGTGTGTGAAGCATAATCCTACAAGCTTACTGACAACATCAGCTAAGGAGATGATGGATAAAGGAGACTAGCTAAATCTGGATTTAGTGTAATCCGGATTTTAGTATTGCAGCGATAATATTCTTTAAAGGACAAAATATGCTCAATCACCAGTGTAGAGGCTAAACAGAAAGTGGCTAATTATACTTTGTTTAATTCTTCTCCCCACATCTCACTTAAAATGGAAGAGCTGCCTATACATTTATTATGTCCTAAAATATCTATAAAGGATCCATTTAACATATTCTGAAAACAAGAATCATTTATAAACTGCTAAGTGTAATTGAAAATAAAGATAATTACAATGTAATGATATCAAGCAAAAACTAAGCACAGTGGCTGCCCCGATGATTATATAATTTTACATCCATAGAAAGTAATGTTGGGTCACAAAAATAAATGTCCTTCCTAATACACTAAGTAAATACATAAACAAAACACGTGAAACCTACTGTATTCTCTTGATATTTATTAATAATTCAAAATATCTGATTATTAAACTACAGTTAAAATATTCATCTTTTTCATTACACTGGTCTTCTGTACTATTAGTATAGTAGTTTTAGTAATGTCAGCATTAATAAAAACATATACAATAAAGTATAAATACAACTAAATGTACAGCATCATTCATATCTTCATCTCTGTATTTTTATGCACGCGCGTGCACACACGCGCACACACACACACAAAATTAACTTTCAGAAAACTGCATTAATCACAGTGAGCACAGGTAGATTAACACAGGAACTTTAGAATCCAGACATTAAGTCTACAGAGGACCTAATGCAGTGATTGTCAGGCAAGTGCATCACAAAATGTATGGACAAAGAACCAGAATATGCCACGCAGACTTAGTGTCACCTCACTCTAGATACTTCCGATCACATTATATGCTCACTTTCAGGTAAGGCAAGCAGGTAGTGGTAAGGAGTCTCATGAAAATTCATTCAGCAAGCACTGCACATACTGTTAGTAACAAATATTAAGGGCAGGAAGGACAATATCAGGGCAGGACTAGTTCCCAGTTGGTCCATAGCACATCAGCAGCAGGAAATCAAATTAGTTTTTAAGGAAAGAGAGCAAAGCTAAACGAAGGTTGCAGCAAAAATAAGTATCTAGGGTTTTTTTTCCCCCAATGAAAAGACACAGAAATCAGAGTCTAGAATACTGAGTTACAGCCTACTCTTGCCCAAAAGGGCTTACAAGTGAAGGACTAGACTGTTCTAGTCTGCCTCCTACACAAAGTAGATGAAGGTATAAGGAGTGCTACTATAAGGACCATGGGAGTTAGAAAGAAAATTGTGGAATGAATTCTGATGACATCAGGAATGGAAGGAACTTAAGTCAGTGATGAGGAGATTTTGTAAGTCCTTCAAATTAGTCTGTTTAAAACATTTAAAACTGTTGTCCAAAGATTATTATTTTCATGTAGAAATCTAATGAGTGACCAATCTTATTTTTAACAGCAAAAGGAGAAAGAGAAAGAAACAATAGAAACACATGGACAACAATCTATGCTCCTGTGTTGGAAAATATACTATAGAAGGGATCTCGAGGAAAACACTCAACAACCAGCGAAACTTCAAATTTAACTGGTTTATGGACCACTGGGCAAAAACAGACAACCATTCCTCAAACTGACACATAATCCAGTCTAATAATACTTGCTTGATTTTATTCTCTGCTTCACATTTATAGCATGTCTGAGGTAGACAAATAACAAGCCACTGTATTATATAACTATTACTACTTGCGTCATTTGTGTAATTTTCTTAGCAGGAGAGATAAGATATGTGCATTCCGTTTAAATTGCATTTATCTTTCTCAGTTTCCCATTTTTAGACTAAAATACCTTCATAGGCCTGCGCATGGGGTGTGCCCAGGCACATCCTAATGTCTCGGGCCAGCCAGCCAGAGCCATTTTTGCGCCCTGGGCCCCAACCGGCCCGACAGCACTGTGTGGCCCAGCAGCACCTGGGAACACCCCCGCCCAGCACAGCAGCGCCGCACAGCACCCCTGAGGCTCCCAGGAGCGCCCCCACCCAGCCCAGCAGCTCAGCGCGGTGCCCCTGAGGCTCCCAGGAGCGCCCCAGCCCAGCCCGGCAGCATGGTGCGGTGGCTCCTGAGGCGCCCCGGGCTAGGACCCGGCTGGCCTGTAGCTTGAGCCAGCTCTGACTCCAGCCCTGCAAATAGGAAGGCAGAAGCTGAAGGTAAGGTAAGAGAGGGGACGAGAGGGGAAGGGGGGAAAAAAGAGGAAGGGGTGGGAGAGGAAGGGGCTTGTGCTGAGGGGAGGGGGCAGGTCAGGAGAAGAAAGGGGAGGCACCAAGGGACAGGGGTGCAGGAGAGACAAATGCCAGTGGGGCCAAGTGCAGACAATGAAGAAAAGGGCAGGAGGGGAGGTGTCAATGGGAGGGGGGACAGGAGGAGAGGGTAAAGGCATTGAGAGTTAGAGGGGGAAGGGAGAGGTGCTGGAAGGAGGCTTGAAAGAAGGGGTGGGCATGAGGAAGGCAGGGAAGCATGGGCATGAAGGGAATGGGGGCAGAGGGAAATGGGGGCAGACGGTGGTGAGGGGTGAGCACCAGGGAAAAAGCAGGCAGGGGCAGTAAGGGAAGGGGGAGGCACCAGGAGGGTGCAGGGCTAAGGGAAGGTGCAGGTGCCAGGGGATTCTGAGGGTGAAGCAGAAGGGCAGACACCTGCAGGGGAGGGACCAGCACCAGAGGAGAGAGGCAGGGCAGGTGTGTAGAGGGAGGTGTTAGAAGAGGGGTTGAGGAGGGGTAGCTCATCTGATCAATGTGGGGCTACTGGAGGAGTGGGCACAGGAGGAAGAGAAGGGCTGGTGGAGGGGGACAGGTCTCAGGAGGGCTGAGGTCAGTGAGAAGGGCAGGAGTCAGGACAGCAGAGGAGGATGAGGGGTTGGGGGGTAGCAGGCACCAGGGGAGCTGATGGAGCACGGGGAGGAAACATGGCAGCAGAAGGAAAAGGTAAAGTTTTATGAGATAGTTATTAATAACTTGGGTGTCACCGTGGCACATCCAAACAAGCCACATGAACTCAGTACTGGTGCACAACACAAAATTCATTCTGCTCTTGGGAAGAAACGGAGGGAACACTTCTCCCAGCCTCTCTGCCCCCAAGTTAATGTCACACACATTGGGTTAATGCAATTGCAGGATAGTTGCATGAGGGGAGTTTGGTGGGGGCCAAATTAATCCCTGTTGGTAGGAGGACGGTGGGAAAAGTCCTTGGGGGGGGGGGGGAGTCACATGACTTCTGGTTATGTGCCCATCTTGCCCCCAGAGTGTTACCTCCAGAGGTGTGACCAATAGGGGTCAGTGGTGTGGTTAACAGAGGTCAGGGGTGTGGCTAATGGGGGGGTCAATGTACATTTAAAAAAAATTCTTTGGGTGTACACCCTAATGAAATGTGCTGCGCACGCCTATGAATACGTTCATTTTTAAAGCTCAAATCCCTGCACTGATTTTGCTCTGAAATGGATGTAAAAGATCAACTCACTTTTTCCACATATTCAAACACTAAGTATAATTTTCCTCTTCTTCTGAAGGCTTCCTTCAGCTCCACTATGTTTTCCTGTTTCAATGTGCGAAGCATTTTAAGCTCTCGTAAAGTAGTTTCTTTGACTTCCTCATTTTCTAAAATATAAACAATGGTAAGTGAGGTAAAACAAACCTTAGCAAAGAACAAGAACCTTAACTGTACAGTTAACAACCTCTACAGTAATGTACGAAATTCAGTGGACACTCATAGTAAAAAGAAATCTAAAAAACTGTAAGATATTTAAATGATTTTCATGATTATGTCTGCGGGTCTACATATACAACTATTAATATGGACTTCAAGCACTCAGGGTATGTCTACACTACCCCGCTAGTTCGAACTAGCGGGGTAATGTAGGCATACTGCACTTGCAAATGAAGCCCGGGATTTGAATTTCCCGGGCTTCATTTGCATAAGCGGGGAGCCGCCATTTTTAAAACCCCGCTGGTTCGAACCCCGGTGGAACGAGGTGTACCGGTAGTTCGGAATAGGAAGCCTAGTCCAAACTACCTAGTTCGAGCCCCGTGTAGCCGCGCTGCACGGGGTTCGAACCAGCGGGGTTTTAAAAATGGCGGCTCCCCGCTTATGCAAATGAAGCCCGGGAAATTCAAATCCCGGGCTTCATTTGCAAGTGCGGTATGCCTACATTACCCTCCTAGTTCGAACTAGGAGGGTAGTGTAGACATACCCTCAGACTCTAAACATTCAAAGAATAATTAATCATTGCACACCTCTCTCTGATACCCACTGATGAAGGTTTATTATTTAACTTGGGCTCCCTCTGCTGCTTGGCTGGCTCTGCATCAGAAGGAGGAAAATACTATACAATTGTGTAAACCTGATATCCCTCCTCCCACCAATGGATCTAGTAAAGATCTGAACCCATTGTTCAATGGAGTCTAGGATTTCAATCTTAGACTTTTTAGATTCTTTAAGACAGGGACTATCATTTATCATAAGTTAGCACAATTGGGCCCTGACTTAGCTGTCCTCAGGGCAATAATTGAGTATAAATGTTAGCCAACATAATTAACAAGCCAGCCAGCCAACCATTGCCCTTCATACTGTTAAGCTTGTTTAAAATAACAGTGTTGTCAATTTCAGTGGATAATATCAATGTTTGGTTTTAAGCTTTTTTTTTTTTTAAAGTATTTACTGACTTGATTTATATATACACTGAAATTTATTACTGACATTTATTGACAAAATCTAATTTTTCCAAGCCTACATCTGGTAGCCATCTGAATGAAATATTTTTAAAATCAATGAAATTATCATCCAAAGGCTGAACCTGGCCCTTAATTTCAAGACAGAAATATTTTTGTGAATAAAGGAGCGGTTGTGTAGATTCAAACTAATTGACAAAAAGCAGGTTACACAGAGCACAAAGAAGAAAAAGAAATTGGAGGTAAAGCAGAGAGAAGAAATAGTGAAGAGATGGGAAGAAAGAGGAACATTAAAAACAAAAAGTTTGAGATTAAAAACAAAAGAGAAACAATGTCAACCATTTCATTTAAAACCAAATGTGCCAGTTGGCCTACATCAACCTGATTACATATTTCCTCTTTTCACTAGATGCCCTTCTTCAATATTTCATTACCACATACATATCAACAGCAACACATTAAGGCATTAAAAGACAATTAAAATTCAATTATGAATTGAACACAGATGAAGTACTGTGTTAAATGTGACTGTTATGCAATGCTCTGAGTTCAATTCTATTGAACATTTTGTATATTTTCCCTGAAACTACTGTTAACAACTGGCACCAACACAGAATAGCAGTCATCAGACAGGTAAACTGACATGTGAGGGGATGGTACCCTATGGAGATGGACGGATGGAAGTAAGGCAAGATAATAATGTGTTCTATAAGCTATTCAATGTACTTCCTGAAATCTGGGCAGAATAAGCACCCTGTGGAGAACTCAGACAGTTGTTTTTCCTAAGACAGGGTTTTCTCTAACAGCCAGCACCAGTCCTGAAAAACTATTCTGAAATAGTGATGATTTGTTTGATACGGATCACCACAATTCACTTCAGCCAGTATTTTCTGCTTTGGGCATAAAAACAAGACTTGTGAATGACAAAGCTAAGTGACTTATTGAATATCTTATCCAGGCATCTTGGTGTTGGTCAGAGTTTGCTATGGAATGGCTAATGGCCACATGAACATGCAATTGGTTGTCAAAAATGTATCAGGAAAGTTAGATTAATCCAACGCAAACAGCTCAGATAAAACATTTGGCAAAATCTAATAGGTGGCATTTTGAACTATATAATTAAGGCTATAAAGAGCATTTGGCCAGCACCCCAGGAGGAAGAAGTAAGCCTCAGGAAGGAATTGAGCCTTTTTGGTAGAAAATTTCTCATCTGCTGCCGCTTTGCTCTAGTGGGGAAGAATGTCACTTCACAGTTGCCTCAAGCCAGTTCTGATGGTCAGTGCACAAGCAGCAGGGAATAAAGCCCTCCTCTGCTCATTTCCTTTTACTGTACGTTCCCTACTTCCTCCCTATTTTGACATTCTGCCTGGAGCCATAATTCAGGCCATACTAATGAAGCTGCACGAGAGAGGTAGGTGGGGCTAGGGAAGCAGAACTTAGTCCTTTGTATGGCTACCTATTCAAGGGTACAATCTAGCCTTCAGACAGGGGTTAATGTCTCAAAGCACAAGACTCTAGTACAGCTAACATACCATCATTCACGTTGTAATTTTTAAGTTCTCCCTCATATGTGAGGTCTTGTATTTTCATCAAGTATCAGTAACATGTTTGTTTAAATGATCACAGAGGAAACAATTACCTTCACTATCTTTGAATTTCTTGATAGCCACAATTTCATGTGTCTCCTATAAAACAAAAAATAAAACAGGAGATGAGAAAGGCAAGATATTTTTGTCTAAATACTGGGTCAAATAAAATACCCAGATTAAATACAGTGTTTTCATTTTACATTTGCAAAAGGCACACAAAGCAACAACAAAAATGAATATAGAATCTAGTAAAAATCAATATACACGTATATTCAGTAAATATGCAATTTGACACCTAAATATGAAACTTTTAAGGTAGACACCAAAAATGCATATTCAGATAGATAAAATGAATAGCTTTGTTTTCAAAAGAGCTAAGGGCAGCTTCCATTGCTCAGCTGCTCTGAAAATGAGGCCATTTCTTTGGTTAATCGAAGTATGAAATTAGATGCCTATAGCTGTGCAATCAAAGGTAAAAGGTAAAGGTAAAGGTAAAGGTAAAGGTAAAGATATTACCCAATAGCCAAGATTTACAAGACTGACTAGTGCTCGAGTCCTCCAACTTGAAAACACCTGAAAAGTGTGAGAGTTTTTCAGAGGGTGGGAACACTGCACTTTCTAAAAATCTGATCCTGTTAAGGTAACTTACATTGGGGAGCCAAAAATCATCATCCCAAATCACTAGTCATTTTTGAAAAAATCTTGAAATACACCGCTTTGTATCCATTTTATTCCTGAATAGCTCTGTTTTCCCGAGAGCATCCCATACCCTCTAAAATATAAATATACAGCCTATTCATATAGGGCAAATATGAACATAAAGAAAGTTTTACTTGCTGTCTCATGTACTTGTCTATATAGGATGCTGCAATATGCTACAAGAAAGTCTCTAGGCTGCCCACTGTAGCAGGTATATCTCTTTTCAAATGTCAATATTTCAGAGACTTCACACAATTCAAAAGTCTGTCATCATACAGAGACTGAATTAGGGACCAGCAGTAGAACAGTTAAGTCATTTTGGAACATGCTCGTGTTTTGTTATATTACAAATGAGAAACACATGCACGGATCATTATTAAAGCAGAATATAAGAGCATCTGTTCTCTGTCCTTCAATGTCATCAAATGGCCTCAATATGAGATCCTGAATGAATAGTTTATCCCATCTATAACAGCATGTTGGAAGACTATCGTTTATTTCAGTGGGCATTGACTTGGGCCCTTTGAGAGCTTTATAAAATCATCCAGTATTAGCAATATTTAAATTAATACAAAAGGCTTTGCATATTTATTTTAGAGCTGTTTGTGTGAAAACATTAAAAATCTCAGTCAGCTGTTCAAGACAAACACTCTGTCTTTATGCTTGCCCAAAGCATAGGGTTGCCAACTTTCTAATGGCAAAAACCCGCACCCTTGCCCAATCCCTTATCCCATCCCGAGGCCCTGCCCCGGCCCACTCATTCCATTCCCCTTTTCCTCAGTTGCTTGCTCTCCCCCACTCTTGCTCACTCGTTCATGTTCAATGGGCTGGAGCAGGAGGCTAGGGTGCACTAGGGCATGAGGGCTCCAGCTAGGGGTGCAGGTTCTCGGGTGAGGCCAAAAATGAGGGGCTCAGGATACAGGAGCTGGGTCTGGGCTGGGACTAGAGCATGGGGTTGAGTTGGAGGTTTAGGAAGTAGCAACATGTTCCTCCAACTCCTAGGCAGAAGCTGGTCAGGGGACTCTGCTATGCACTTCCCCTGCCTTCAGATGCTTCCCCTGCTCCTACCAGCTCCCCGATGAGGTTCCTGGCCAATGGGATTGCAGAGCCAGCATTCAGGATGAGGGTAGTGTGCTGAGCCCTCACAGCCACTCCAGACTCCAAGGATTCTGAGGAGCATGTCACCACTTCCCAGGAGTCACGCGGAGCCAGGCAGGGAGCCTGCCAGCCTTGCTGCA
This sequence comes from Pelodiscus sinensis, assembly GCF_049634645.1. Lineage (NCBI taxonomy): Eukaryota > Metazoa > Chordata > Testudines > Trionychidae > Pelodiscus > Pelodiscus sinensis. Next base: position 209,441,605 of record NC_134711.1, read on the forward strand.
CCATTGACCGCTTTTAACAGCCTGGCTTCCAGGGTCCCTTTTCAATTGGATATTCTGATAAAAACCTGGTAACCCTACTGAAGTACCAAACACATTGTTCATGTTATGTAAATAAAAGAATAATGTAGCCATAAATTCATTCTGTGATCATGATGCATGGTATTTATATAAAGTCTGGGAAATGTTATATTTTGTATTGATCTAAATGACTATGACCTCTGAATGACCTCACTGAAGAAAGTTAATTTAACAAAAGCAACTTGTGTATAAGTCATTTTTGCTGTTAGCTCCTGATTCTCTCTCACTGTACATAGCCTACCAAAACCCATCCTAAATATACTGGCCTAATTTGAAAGCTCATGTGTTATTTCAGCTGGACTTATGTAAGACAACTAATCAAGAAACAGCTCTGCTCACCAACTGCAGAAAAAGGAATGGATGACAAAGCTGAGGACACAATATTGAACTATATTTAGACGACTGACCCATTCAGAAAATGGGTCTCTCTCATTTCAAATAAGGCCACACACATACATCTATGATAAATTTGAGAGAGCTTGTTTGTCTGTCCATTTGTTCAAGAATATCTCCTAAACGGTAAGAGTTAAGACAACCAAATTTGGTATACAGCTTCCTCTTATCATAACTTAAAGCAATGTGAGGGTTTGATTGCGCAGGAAAATGAGATATGCATGGAATAGGATTGCATCTCAAAAATCATACAGGAAAGGCTGGCAGCGCCCCTTCCTCATCTGGGACTGTCCACTCCCCAGATGCTGGTGGGAGGTGGGAGGCTGAAGGTCACCATTCCCCAGATTCTATGGGAAAGTTGCTGGGGTAGTTCAGTTTCCACAGGACAGCCTGCATACTGAACTGTTCATCCCCCAACCCCACTCCAGAGCAATGATTTAAATGATACATGTACATTTTCATTTTATTTTCCAAAAAACAAAAAATTGATTAAAGGACATAAGCAATGCCAGGTAAATCTTCTAGTATCTCATAATTAAAAGTTTTTAAAAAGAAGAAAAAAGTAGAAATGGCAACTAAATAGCAGGATCTTCGGGGGACTGTGATGATGCATCTTCTTGAGAATTTACTTTTCTATCTATCTAGTTTTTTAGGAATCATTGCCTATCCTTAATTGAGTGATCAACCTTAGGAATTAGATTGTTGCACAAGTTGCAGAAGACTCAGTCCCTCAAGAATAGAAGCAGTATTTTCTATCAAAGGAAGTACTCATAATCCAACCAATGTACAATCTATCCAGTATCCTTCCTCTGGCTACATCAATATATCAGAGACTTTGAAGGTTTTTCAAGAAAACAAACCTAATGGGGGTTTACCCTGGTCTTCCCGGCACTCTAGCCAAAGAGCAGGCTCAAGGGCTAATTCCATTCCGTTTGCCCAGATGAAGAGCAGAGCTAGAACCCTGCTTCCAGGCTGGAACATTGAGCAGGCAGGAAGATCAGGGCAAGACTCTGCACATGGACCCCACTCCTCAGGTGCTCACCTGGGCCCAAAGTCCCCTGGCCAGTGTGTCCATTCCCCTCCCCCCGCTCTCCCTACCCAGGCTGGTTGGAGGGAAGGCAGCCTGATCCTTTCCGTCCCATCCCTCCCCTGCCCTCTATTATGCCCAGAAACCTGAAGTTGGAGCCCACTAATTGTTCTCTTTCGACCACACCACTGGTATGAGGAACAGACTACAGTCTTGTCCATCCTTCATTCCACTTGTGTTTGCAAAGTCAACTCTTGCTGTGAACTCCTCCACATGAAAGCCAACGGCTGAGCAAAGATCTGGTGATAAGAACTTCGCAGACTTTCTCTTGGGTACTGACATAAAACATATCAAGCATACAAGCTTCTTGACGTTTATATGGTCTACTATAAAAAAAAATGGTTATTCACCTTTTGTAACGGTTATTCTTTGAGATGTGTTATTCATGTCCATTCCAATCAGGTGTATGCCCCCAACCAAAGTCGGCTATGTCAGTCACTAGTAATCAGTATGGCTGAAGGAGTAGATGGCTGAAGGGGACTCTGGACCAGGTGTTGACTGAGCCCACCCACCATCATAGGGAATTTAATACCAGGACCGGCATGTAACAATCATGTCTACGCTGTGGTGGGTTGGTCGATATACTAATGCTAGCCACATTAGAAAAGGCCTGAGCTTGATTCTGGCCTATTGCATCACATATGTACAAGCAGCCATGTCTCCAAGAAATTTAAGGCAGTTCCTTACTGTGATGGGAAACTGTGGTTCCGGATGATGTTGAGCAGGGACTAAACCCTGGGAGCAGGTACTAAAGCCCGGATTCTGGCTTTGTTCGAGTCTAGAACCAAACCTATAAATTTTATCTTTTGAAGCAAGAACAGAATGGATTTTGTGTGATTCAAGAGGACGCCTAGTTTGTCAAAAGTGCCTGTGATCAACTGAATTCCTGCCTCTACCTGGAGTCTAAAATGGCCCTTAACTCAGGATGTTAATGGTTAAAGGGTAAACTTCACCGCACTGCAGCAGGCCCGGCTGCAGCATGCCACAGGCAGGGGCACTCCTGCACAGATAGAGCAGCCTCTGTCTGTGGTGGGCCCAATCCCAGAGCTCCGCAGCATCTGCCCACTCAAGAGCCACTTGTAACAAAGTCCTTGTCACCAGGTTACTTTCATCCACAGGGAGACGAACTCATCTCAAAAGTCTTGAGATAAAAGTTCTGTGAACTTTAACAAAGCTGAGCAGATGTTATGGGCATAGCGGCTGATGAGGGCCCACTAATTAGAGATTCTAAGTTTCAGGCCCCTCTGAAGTACACTTTCCTTCCCAAAAGGGCCACCTATTTTGGGAGGAAGGCCATTGAAATCTTTGGCATTATCTCTGGTTTGCATCATCCACTAAAGAATCAGGGGGTGGGTATACAAATGTTCCTTTCCTTTAGAGGGGACAAAGTAGTGTTGCTCATTACATTTTGTTACGGTAGCAAAGAGGCAGGGGCTTGCTAGACAAACCTGGCAGTGTTTGTAATAGTCTTAATGATGGGGATAGCAATGGAGGATGGACTGGAGGAAGAGAGGATGTCCAATACAGGATCTGCATCCTCAATGACGTCCTCAGCCTGAATGCGCAGGTTTGGGGCCACCCTGTACAGCAGATACTGCAGTGCCCTGTTATCCTCCAGACTTGGTGCAACAGAGAAACCATGCACCACCTTGTCCATCAAGGAAAATGAAAGGATGAAGAGTAGAGCCAAATCACTACCTTCAATGCAGTGGGGGGAGGGGTCCCATTGTGCTTGTAGAGGCTGTACTGCTTGTGCCCCACAGTGTCAGGATGAGTACTGGCGCTGACCATATTATCAGTACCTGGACTAACAATAGTGCCAAAAACCTCACTGGCAGCCCATGTCAAAATGGCTAGTGCTGAAGTTGGAATAGGCATCGCCACTGGGTCCATGCTTGTCCTTGGCACCATGGTTGATGTTAGGATGTACTGTAGGGCCAAAATGCCACAGACAAGGAGGGGGTCTCCCGGTGCCATAAATAGAGGCAGAACTGATTAAATCAGTTACAACCCCAATTCTAAAGCAGTTTGAGAAACTTCTGTTGCTGAGACAATTACTGACTTGGCTCTAGGAACCTTTGGTTAGGCCTTGGGCCTGATGATAAACCCAGAGGGTCCAAAAAGGCCACCGAGGTGGATTCCCGAGGGATGGCCACTGCCCTGAGGATGGCTGGTAGTACAGCTGCCAGGATATCCATCTCCTGCTACTGGATCTCCCTGAGCAGTAGGAGTCTGCCTCAGATTTAGTCTCAGAGGGTACGGACTACATGCCTCTGGCGACAGAGGCATGTAGATTAGACTACCTGGCATAGGAAAATGAAGCGGCGATTTAAATAATCGCCACTTCATTTAAATTTAAATGGCTGCCATGCTGAGCTGATCAGCTGCTTGTCGGCTCAGCGCGGTAGTCTGGACGCTCCGTGGTTGACATCAAAGGCATTTGTCGACCTGCCAAGTAAACCTTATCCCAAGAGGCATACCTGCGAGGTCGACAAATGCCTTTGATGTCGACCGCAGATCGTCTACACCAGTGGTCTCCAACCTTTTTACACCCAAGATCACTTTTTAAATGACAGACCAAGCCAAGATCTACTGCCCCGCCCATTCCTTGAAGCCCCGCCCACTCTATTCTCCTCCTCTCCATCACTTGCTATCCCCAATCCTTATACTGCTGCTTTAAAAAAAAAAATTCTGTAGGAAAAGGTTTTTCCAACATTTGGCCTGTCTACACTGGACCAAATGTCAGAAAAAAAAACCCTTCTTTTGGAAGCCACCTTATTCCTTGTGGAAAGAGGAATATAGGGGTGACCAAAAGAGCCTGTTTGCTCTTCCATTAAAATAGCCGAAGAACAAACACAACCCTGGATGCAGAAGAGTTTTTCTGGGATATCTCCAGAATCCTGAAAAACTCCTGCAGTCTAGCTGGACCCTTACTGTGTTGAGACAGGATGTGTAGTCTCTGGGGTGGGAATGAGGGATTTGGGTGTGGGAAGGGGTGAGAGGTGCAAGCTCTGGGAGGAAATCTGGATGCAGGAGGAGGTGGAGAAGGGGACATTGGCTTGGGGAGGAGGCTCCAGACCGAGCAGTGTTGGGGTACTAAGCAAGCCACAGGCTTGCAGATGTGAGGGTACAGGAATTTGGGTTGGGGTATGTGAGGGGCTGAGGGCAGGAGGTTCCAGTGTTTGATAGGCTCAGATCTAGGGTCTGGGGAAGGGGGAATGCAGGAGTGGTTGTGGCCAGATGGGGGCTTGGCCCCAATTGGGGGTTTGCTGGCCAGGCTTCATTTTTAAATAAAATACTATGTTAAACACAAAGAGTTTCTGCATTGTCTTTATTTATGAGAATGGCAGGGAACCTGCCTTGAGTCAGGGGTCACTGACCCATTGAAAAGTCATTTGGGAGCAGGGGACACAGTACTGGGGAGGGGTGCTAGTGGGTTCAGAGGCAGGGAACAGTGTGCCAGTGGGGGCAGAGGAGAGGGGGCAGGGTGCCAGGACAGGTTTCTGCAGCAGGGGACAGGGTGCTAGGGGGGGGGGGACAGGTTTCTGCAGAGGGGAACAGGGGGACAGGTTTCTGTAGTAGGAGACAGGGTGCCAGAAGGAACTGGTTTCTGCAGGGGGGGCAGGGTGCCGGGAGACAAGTTTCTGCACGGGGGGGGGGGGGGGGGACAGGTTTCTACAGCAGGGTGGGGGGGCAAGGGAGAGGGAACAGGGGGCCAGGAGGACGGGGGACAAGTTTGGGGCAGAGGAGAAGGAACAAGGTTGGGGGCAGGGAGTTCCCTACACCAACCACGGAGGAAAGCCTCACTCCCTCTGGACTGACCGTAGGGCAGCCGGGCTGGAGCGAAGAAAAGCCCAGCCAGCTGGCCATGGTGCTCAGCCAGGGTGCCACCAAGCTCCACGTGGGCAGGCGCAGAGGGGAAGCCGCTGATCAGCTGGAGCACGGGGCAGCCTCTTTCAGCTGAAAGCCACAGTCAGCTGGCTCGGGTATTTCAGCCCTCCCGATCTCCCAACTCCCACCATTCTACTCACCTGTGTTGTTGCTCGGTGAGTAGCAGCTCCTCAAATGAGGAAATCTAATGTAAATGTACTGCGCAGGCATGCAGTTCAGAGAGGGCTCAAGAGCTACTCTTAGAGCCCCTGAGATTTACCGGTAGCTCGCGATCTACTGGTTGGCGACCACAGGTCTAGACTACCGCGCTGAGCCGACAAACAGCTGATCAGCTCAGCGCGGCAGCCATTTAAATTTAAATGAAGCAGCAATTATTTAAATCGCTGCTTCATTTTTCTATGCCAGGTAGCCTAATCTACATGCTTCTGTCATCAGAGGCATGTAGTCTAGACGTACCCAGATTGCCAAAGACAAAGTGGTGCCATGCTAGGAGGTGCTGAACAATGAGACCCTAGAGAACTGTATAATGTAGAACTGCGACTTGACTAATACAACTTTGAAATTTTATTAAGTCAATGTTCAGTTGTAAGCTTTTGAACAAACAACATTTTGTTCAGAGTTAAGGATATTTCAGTGTGACAACCAACCACTCTCTCAGGGTCTTCATAACTCTCACGTTCTGCTCTATTATTTTCTATTATGATTTGTGTGTAGCGCTGCCAGGTGTCCAGTTTTCTACTGGACAGTCGGGTTTTCAGGTCCTCTGTCCGGTAAAAAATAAAAATCCAGAAAATACCAGACATGTGCAATGTCTGGTATTTCCTGGTTTTCTAGACGGGCGCTGGATGGAAATCTGACGGGGGCGGGGGGAGTGACTGGGAGGTGGGGCACAATCGGCACTGGGAGCCCTGGTTGCGTGTGAGGAGGAGGTGGGGCAGCCCAGTCCATGCTCCTGTGTGCTGGTCAAGTGCGTGATGGAGCCGCAGCCAGACTGACTAGCGCAGGACGGGAGCACCCTGAGATCTGCACAGCTTGGGTCAGACCTGCTCCCCGCCAGCTGATTCGCTCCTCCGCCCCCTCCTAGCCAGCCGGGTGGTTGATTCTCCCTGAATTCTCCTCCTGGTCTTCCCTGGCCAGTCCCTCCCTGCTGCCAGCTCTGCCTTCCACTGGTTAGTTCCTGCTCCCGATCTTCCTCAGCCAGTCCCACTGCACCCCTCACCAGCCCTGCTTCCGGCAAACAGTTCTCCCCTCCTCCTGCTCCTGAGCTCCCCCAGCCAGCTCCACCCCCGCCGGCTGCCACCCCCATATCCCGCGGCCAGCCTCATTCCACCCGACCAGCCCTGCTTCCCGTCAGCCTCCCCATCTCCCCCAACCAGCCCTGTTGTGCCCCCCCCATTAGCTCTGTTTTCTGCACCCCCCTCCCCACTCCGGGCCAGCACCGCTCCCCTCCCAGCCGGTCCCTCCCTCCCTTTTCCCATGACGCCTGTCCAGTATTTTTTTTATGACTACCTGGTAACCCTATTTGTGTGAATTGATTCTGAAAATTTTAATAGTTATATCAACCAATTTTCTACTTTAGTTTAGCCAAATCACAATCAACACTAGTTTTGTTGTGTCATATTTTATACTATTAGTTACTGTTAAGGTTACTTAATCATGTTCTTACTATATATTTAAAAAATGTGTATCCTGAGTCTGTTTGTTCAAGAGCTTCCCCTAAATGGTAAGAGCTAGGACCACTCAATTTGGTATGCAGCTTCTTCTTTCCCTAACTTGAAGCAAGGAAAGGGTTTAGCTGTGCCAGGACAATGGAACATAGCTGGAATTCGATTGTTTCTCATAAAACGGAAAGGGAGGGGTCTGGGAGGAGGGACAGTTATACTGCAAAATGACCACAAGTTGCAGCAAGGAGCCAGAGATGGGGACCAGTACAGCTATAAGCCCATTGGGCCAGGGAATATGGGCTGAGAAAAAGGACAATTATCTACTATATATTTCAGAGAGTTTATCTGTGTGTTATCTATCCCCCAGCTGGAGGACATGCACTCTTCCCCTGACTGTGCCCGCTGCAGCAGCCATGGACAGGTGCTTCTCACCTGGCCTAAAGTTGCTGTGGTGAGAGAAGGCTGGGGTTGTCCTTTCTCCCTGGGGCATCCTGCATATTGAACCCCTCATCCCCAGCCCCGCCACCGCACAATGATTTAAATGAAGAAAAACAAAACTTATTTGAGTTAAGAACCTGAACAATGCCAGATAAATCAAAACTCTATAAAAATTCAACTTCTGAGTCCTTTTCTTTAGTTAAGGAGCCAAAATTAAAATTAAGGCAGTAATCAGTTAAGCATTTTTTAACTAAAGTTTATTTTATATCCTATATATTTTACAGTGCCATACAGGCCAATGGTTTCAGGTCAGAAATCTTAAATCAAAATAGCGTAAGTTAAAAAGATAAATATTGGTGCCACAAATGACGGGCCAAATTATAATACAATGGCTTTATTTTCTGAGACTGCTAATAAGGTGGCGTAAATCTTGGGTACCAGAATTATATACATGAAAATATTCCTGAAAGATAAATATGAAGTCTAAAATCTCCAAGTTTGTTCCATTTTTCTTTAAAGAATTTGTAGGAGTTCAGTGTTTTCATGCTATACTTCAATAGTCTTTCTTAACTTTGCATTTTTGCTTAAATGGTACAAGAGATTAACACTTTTTTATAAACGTCTCAGGAGAGATCAATTAAATGCCGAAGGAAAGAAAGTGCCCTGCAAAAACTTATTTTTTTACAAGCATATTACCTTCCCCACCACATATTACTACTTCTATACTTGCAGCCATCAGAGCTATATGAGCTCTGACTTTTCAACTACTTGTATATATTGTGGGTGGAACTGGAATGAATAAATAAGCACTGACATGGTTCAATACTGATTTAGAGGGACTCTTTAGAGTAACTAACTGAGGCAATAAATTGAATATAAAAAGGAGTGACAAGATTAGGAATAGAGATTATCATGAGTCGATATTTAAGTGTTGCATAGAGTGGTAGCTGTTACACACCCATTAATGTTAATAAGAGCAGCACCAAACATACGCCATATCTCACATTGAATAATTACAGTACACAGAGTTATAAATACAGCTTTAACACATGAAACAGCATGTTTTAGTGACTGAGTAACATCTTGGATGTGTTTAAGTCTACATTTCTGAAGTAGAATCAGAATTATTGCCCAAGAAGTATAATTGTTACCTATAAAATTTCATTCATAAACAGGATCCAATCTCACTTAATGTTGACTAAACTAGGATTTTACACATGGTCCATTTACTTTGTCACAAAGTAGCCAAAAAATAAAAACAAAGAATCACCCCTCCTCCCCGTACCCTCTACACCCTAACAACAAATTTCAGTTAAAAAAAAAAAAAGTCTTCCTCGTCCAACTGGCTCTTTCAAAACAAAAAAAATACAGTGCTACATGTGATTTTTCTGGCCTGCATAAATATGAAATTTTGCAGCAATAAAATGTGCAGGACTGACTTGTCAATTGGCTCACAAATAATCTAGTGAAAACTTTAATAAAAATTAAGCAGTGCCCCTAAATGATCCTCATCAAAGTCCTACAATACCGTTACCAGAAAGGGATAAAATTACTTACCCTTTATAAAGAAATGCTCATCATGAAAGCTCTAATTAACTGTTAGGTAAGATTCAGGTTCTTGGAAGGCCACATTATTAACTGAACCTAAATGAATCACTAATGAGTCTTTAGGAAGATTGCTTACAGATCTGACCTGTTTTCTTGCCCAAATAACCTTGTGTCTGGGACAATACCATATATGAATAAAGTTTCCTATCTTCTCTCAACCTCTCCACTGTCACATGCTGGTTGTTTCATAACTTTATGTTAAGTTTCACTAGAGTGTCTTAAAACAGAAAAAAAGGATCCACAAAACTAGAGAGAAGAATTTCCAAAAACAAATAAGGGATTTAGGAACACAAATCCAACTGATTTTATAAGAATCATGCTTCTCTCTCTATTGCTAACCATTCCTCAAGATGCATTTCCTCCTGAACACCCTTCCCCATCCCCTGAAATATTTATATATTAAATGGAAAAAATATGCTAATACAGAGTTGAGGTTGGTTGGTCGTATATCATCCCCTTGCAAGATGCTGAGTTGATCAAAATTCAAACATCTGAAAAATAAGAAATACATTGCTAACATTGCCCATGAAACCTAATCTCAGCCCTCATTCAGCAATGTCCCAATATGCCTCCTCAACATACATATCTTTATTCAACAAACCCCAAACCTAATGAAATGTACAATTTCTTCAGGTCCTTTTGCAATCCATTCATTCTTACCCACCGAATTCCATCTAATACTTCTAATGGACAAAAAAAGGGGGAGAACAGTTGCTGTGACAGATAGGAGGACTGCTGGTCTTTTCTGAACATTCCAGCATCCAGTGACTAAACTGTTGATCTTGGGTAGTTAGGGAGTGCTGGCAGGGAGCTAGAAGAGCCAATGGCAGAAGGTGTTGAAATTTGAATGGGAAGAACTACCTGCCTGCTGCTGTTCTGTGTATGAGTTTTAAGCCAGCAGTTAGGGGAACAAAAGGAATTGAACCAGGGCAAAACTACCATGCCCTAAAAGAATACTGGGCATGGAAATACTTGGAAGCACGGATTGTAAGTAGACAGGGAAATGTCTATTTATTTTCTTTGTTTTGTTATCTGGTTCCACTTTACTGTGCCGAGTCCATGTGCGCCTCCCCTCACCCCATACACTGTACTTTAAGCTGTAACCCAGGAATGGAATTTTCTGTGTTTTTAAATTGTTCTTGTCTCAGTTGCTTTAAAACACCTAGCAACCAAGAATGCTTCAAGTATCTCTTTTTGTTTTGTTTAATAAAATCATTTTTAAGGCAATGATTTGATTTGTGTGTCCTGGAAGTTAATAGAGGCAGTCCCCGGGTTACGTACAAGATAGGGACTGTAGGTTTGTTCTTAAGTTGAATTTGTATGTAAGTCGGAACCGGTACATATTGTAGGGGAAAGTCTAGCCAAACATTTCTCCAGAGCTCAGTTTTATTCTCCCACACCTCACTTCCCTCAGTCCTTTATTCTCAAGCTGAGGTGTCTGCTGAGAAAAGCCGCTCTGCGTCTCCCTGGTCTGCTGGGGGGGGGGGGCGCTAGCTTCGCGTCTCCCTGGTCTGCTGGGGGGAAGCAGCTAGTGCGGGGTTGTCTCACCACGTTTGTAAGTAGGGATCTGATGTAAGTCGGATCCATGTAACCCGGGGACTGCCTGTATATGCATGTCTAAGAGGTCAGCTGTCAGAGTTGAGTTTGTTTTCTCTTTTTATTCAAGCCCTCTTGTGTTAGTAGAGCTTGGGATACCCCTCTGGAAGAGGTTCCAAGAGCTTCTTCCTGAGTTCAAGAAGAAAGGGGTTTTTCCACTCGGTTGTGGCAGCCTCTCCCCCAAGGCCAAGAAATCTTTCATCTTGGGGAGTTTTTAAGCAGAAGCCTACAGAAGCAAGGTATTTAAGGTCTCTTTTGGGCCCTCACCTTCTGCACTCAAAGTACCAGAATGGGGAACAGCCTTGACAATTGCCCATGCCACTTTCCTTCTACCCTCTTTGAGCCGTGTCCCCAATATGCACATATAGTACACATTAGTCCTTGACACTATAAGATTCAGGAGGTTCCAGGGTCTCACACGCTTAACATTTTCCCCAGAAAGAATACCACACATGTACTGTTTAAATCCATAGACTTTTGCAACTCCCTTACCTTACTCACAACCCACACATTTAACAATCATTAAAACATTCAAATTCCATCATATTCCACCTCACTATTGACAACTACCTTTATAATAAAAGATCTGTGCCCTGCCACTGACATATCCCATATAAGGAGGCATACTTCCTCCAGAAGGTACATATGTGCCCTTCTCCATTCCCTCACACACAAAATGGTAGAAAACACATCTTACATGACTATCATAGCTCTGTCACACAATTCAAAATAATTCACACATGTCCTCATTTAACAAAGAAACAGGCCCGGCTACTTCCTCCACCATTTAAATTAAGCACACCTAATACACTGACTGCACCTGGAGAGTATCCACATAATTTATATTGACTACTACCAATTCCCAGAGATCAGAGGGAAGGTCATGTGGATAACTTTTTTTTTGTCCTCTAACAGGATTGGATGGAATTCTCTTGGTGAGACTGAATGGGTGGGAAAAGGAGGTAAAAAGCTTTTTATCCCATACAACAATTTATGCTTTAAGAATGAGCTATTGCTTGAATTCAAGGTAATTACTTGTTAATATTTAGTTCTGAACATTCCCACTGTTCTGAATGTCACCCAGGAAAAAAAACTGGGTCAAGTTAAAGCTACAAAATAATAATTCCTGTCAGACAAAGAAATATTGCTTTATTGTCTGAAACTGCCATTCCTTTAGTTAGGCAAGGTTTTGGTTTCCTCCATATAAAACATTTGTACAATAGTCTAATCAGAAGTGTTTAGAACAGAAAGGAGAGTTTCAAGTAGAATGTTCAGTTTGATCACTATTCATAGTAAATCAATGTCGTTCCATCTCTCCCAAGCCTTTTTTTCAGAATGATCCTAATTTTAGCTTATTATGGAAATGTATAACCACCAGTATGAATTTGTTGCTGGACTTCAAGATTTCTATTTGAACCTTTGGTCAACCAAAACTAAATTTACTGCCTAGCAATTGTTTTTCTGATGTGGTAAAGTTTATACCCAACTGTGATGGGGTTCAATCTGCTCTCATGAGTGTTTCTTTGGCTGACTGCATGTGCCTGCATGCTCTCTGTTTCTTCTTGCTCTGGGATATAGCAGTGTCCCAGACCACTGTCTCAAAATATTCTTGCCTTCCTGGGGCTTCCTTGCTGCTATTCTCTATCTGGACCACTATGCTTCAGTACCCCCTGTGGAGTGCCTCAAAGTCCAGGCCTCTTCCCCCCCAGTAGCTAATAGGGGGCAGGGGGCAGGAGAAGGGGCCCAGGCCCACCCAGTACTCTGAGTCCAGGCCCAGAGATCCTGTATGTTGCCCTATTATAACCATTAATTTAAAGTCCACTGTTGCTGTAATTCACTGGGCCACTTCCCCACAGCTCTGCACAGTCTTTCCCCTTACATCAGGATTTTGTTAGCACCCTTCTCGGGGCTCTAGCTTTTAGCAGCACCACCCAATCCATGGCTCTGCAGCTCTGTCAGCCAGTGACACCATCCACTTTCCTCCAGTTCCAGAGAGCTTGGAGATCTTCTAAACTGTTCTTATCTAGAGTAGGATGTGGTAGGGCCACAAAGCCTCCAGTAGGGGACCTCAGGGCCTAGTCTACCACATCACACCATTTCAGACCAAATAGTGTCAGGTCCAATGTTAATTGAACTAAAGGCTTGTCTACGCTGAAATTAAACACCCAAAACAGACCCATGTCAGCTGATTCAGATCTGTGAAGTTCAGGCTAAGTGGCTGTTTAACTGCAGTGTAGACATTCGGGTTTGAGCTGGAGCCAGGGATCTACAACACTGAGTGGGGAGAGTCCCAGAGCTCAGTCAACAGACAGTGCCCAAATGTCTTTATTGCTGTTAAACAGCCCAGCGAGCCTGAGTTGGCTGACACGTTTTTAATTACAGTATACATACCCTAATTCTTTGCTTATTGAAGGAAGCTGAAGGAGTTGGTAAGTGTATCATTATTTTTAGATTAAAACAGGATTGATAGACTGTCTTTTATATTAGTATCATGGGTGCAGACTCCATGGGTGCTCCATCAACATAAAAAAGCACCTATTGGCAGGCTGCCTTGCCCTCCCCTACAGCACCTCCCACCCTCTGGTGCCCTTGCTGATCAGCTTGTCCCTCTCTCTTCCAGCATTTTCTGTCTGTTGCAATTATCTGTTCCGCAGCATGCAGGAGGCTCTGGGAAGAAGGGGGAGGAGAAAGGAATGGGGCATGCTTAGGGAGACTATGGGAAGAGGTGGGGCAGCAGAAAGAGTGGGTTAGGGCTGAGCCGCTCTCCCCCCGCCTCCCCCCACCCTGATCCTGAAAGAAGTTGGAACCTAAGAGTTATATTAATGACTTGTTAAGAAGTTAGCTTTCCAGTCAAATACAGTACCAAGATTAACAGGGTGAAAACCACCATTAGGAATACCATGGAGGACAATAATCACAACTTGTATTTTTATTAAGACTTTTACTAAAATAAACTAATAAAAAACACTCTACTACAATAGGAAAGAACAGGATAATGCAGCATGCCTATCCTAATACAAGCATTACTTACACTTCCTAATAAAGACCTTAATCAATGTTCCTTCTAAGTTTTCCAGCCAGGGGCAGAATAATTTTTGTTATGTGCACCAAGGCATGTGCAGATATGCAACACCAATAGAAACACCTGCTGTCTGCTTTGATCACTTTGCTAATCAGCCACCAAGCAGAGATTCAGATGCCGTCCAGCTATCCAAGAGCTCAGCTTACAGGGAACACTAACCCTAAAATACCAACCATTATTTTTATTAGCATCACCAGTGGTTGTCCTCCTTGTTTCTCCTTCCCCCCAAAGCATGCAGACCAGAATAGAACATGTTATTCTACTGTTCCCGTACCTTATGCATAACAATTTCAGCCTCTTTGCTTTATCTGTACTTTCACACCTCAATTTCAGGGTGTCTTTTTTTAGGGTAACCCCTTAGTTTCTCATATATTAATTAGTATCTGTGTCAATGAGTTATGGTAATTTGCAGTCACTACAGAATTCACCCTGATGTTACTACTAATCATCTTCAGGTATTAACTGATCCATTGCAACATATTTTTCAGTGTTTCTACAGTTTTTCCAGATCAGTATCTTAATAACTTTTACTATAATCTTACATTTTACTGGTACTGGGTTCTCTCTCGGTCAACCTGTTTCAGGCCTGAGGCCTTCTATCACCAAGCTAAATATCTTATGGACTTAGAGCTTGCAGGTCTTGAATTATAGCCTTATATTACTTACATTTATTTATTTAAAATATTTTTACCCTGTCCCTCTATTTAAAATATTCAAGGCAGCTTACAAAATATTTTCAACTTATATACGCAATATGTACTTAATGGTGCTACAACATACTAATTAGTTCCATAACCCAGTGGCGTGATCCTTCTCATATTTTGCCACGTAAGCTTGCAAGTCAAATCTAACCTAATATCCATATATTGATCTCACGATAGCGTGCTCTATGTAATGTAATGTAATGTATGTATGAATGACATACCCAAACCAACTGGCTGTCGCATGCTAATGGTGGGCAGGTATGCTGAGCTCTGGGTGAAGTTTTCTCTTCCCTGAGTCTAGTGCATCATAATTAGGCAGTCACCTGGGGCCAATGGAAGAGCAGGACTGACTTGCTCAGGTACCAGAAGAAAGATACTGGGAAGGATTGCTTGGGGAATCAGCCCGGGGAAGAAGCTGCTGGACTGAGATTACAAGAAACCCTGTGTGTTGCTGTTGCCTTAGGGTCCCTGGGCTGGAACCCAGAGTAGTGGGCGGGCCTGGGTGCCCCCCAAACCTCCTCACACCAACACAGTCTGCCCCGGAGAAACGAGACTAGGACTACAAAGGGGTTTTCACCCCAAAATGTGGACTAACTTGTGATGAGAAGGGCTCAGTAGGCTGTGACTCTTGCCTCTAGTAAAAAGCAAGGGGCTATACAGAGGGTCACATCAAACCTCTGAGGCAAAATGCTATCCACCAAAAATATGGGCCCCACAAGGCACGGTCAGAGCCTTGCCAAAAAATGATATATATAGTTTCACAAGTAACAAAATAACACTGATGGCTCATACTAAACACTAAAATTTTGTCTTGAACATCAGTTATTCTTGTTAGTTCTTTTAGTTCAGTACATATTATAACAAATTTTTTGGGTAAGTGGGTCCATGCTCAATGGAAAAAGCAAGAGTTTCTCTGGATGGTGCCCCTAGAAGTGTACATTTCTAACATGTATCCATTAATCCTCACTCTCACAACAGGCTGCAAATATAGTGATTGTATTAAGCTGAGAAGGCTGTATTCAATTCCCTACTGTTCCGAATCTGCCATCAGTAATCTCACTCTACCTGATCAAAGGTTCTATAAAAATCTAATACCAATAAAGTACACGGGTCTCCCTTTGATCAGGCAGATCTACCTTTGACAGAGTCTGACTTGCATGTATGTGCAGAAGCAGTATTTCAGTTTAATTTATAAATCAAAACCAGAAGCCAGGAGGGAAAGACACATGAGGATCTCTCCAATACTGCCCTGTTATGGAAACTCCCATGAAACTCTGATACTGTCCTCTGTACACCATCCTCTATGCACCAGGCTAGATGGATTATTGGTGTAGTCCTGTATGGAGGTTCTTATGAAATATCTGTAAAGGATTTAACTGGTAAATTGGCCACTAAACAATAATTAATGTACTACTGAATGAGATTTATCTGTACAGATGCTTCATTTATGATAGCTAAATTAAATAAATTTAAATTAATTTTTTTAAATTAAATTAATGGAGATTGCCTATCTCCTAGAACTGGAAGGGACCTTGAGGGTCATTGAGTCCAGTCCCCTGCCTTCATAGCAGGACCAAGTACCATCCCTGACAAACTTTTGCCCCAAATCCCTAAATGGCCTCCACAAGGATTGAACTCACAACCCTAGGTTTAGCAGGCCAATGCTCAAGACTTTTTTTGCAACAGCATCACACTGCTGACTCATATTCAGTTTGAGGTCCACTATAACCCCTAGATCCCTTTCTGCCGTACTCCTTCCTAGACAGTTGCTTCCCATTCTGTATGTGTGAAACTGATTGTTCCTTCCTAAGTGGAGCACTTTGCATTTTTCTTTATTAAACTTCATCCTGTTTACCTCAGACCATTTCTCCAATTTGTCCAGATCATTTTGAATTATGACCCTATCCTGCAGATTAGTTGCAACCCCTCCCAGCTTGGTATCATCTGCAAACTTAATAAACGTACTTTCTATGCCAATATCTAAATAGTTGATGAAGATATTGAACAGAGCCTGTCCCAAAACAGACCCCTGCGGAACCCCACTTGTTATATCTTTCCAGCAGGATTGTGAACCACTAATATTAAGTTCTTAATATTAATATTAATACTAATATTAATATAATAAGTTAATATTAACTTAATATTGTCTATTCTTGATAGAGCAGGGATAGAAACTATTAAGCATTTTTCACAATAAAGCTTTTTTTAATCTGCCTTTCTTGTCGGGGGGGGGGGGGGGGCGGAATATACTGCTATCTTGTTCATACTATTCCAGCCTGAATCCAGCTTCATATCACTAACTGCAACCATATTTATTCCTCAGAGCCCTCTGAGCAGCTGATGAGGCCAGATCCTTGGTTTTATTTGGGAATCTCTTCCTACAATGGCTTTGTCTGCCATGTAATTTCCCCTTATTCTTCTGGTGTCTCCCCTGGTAGCTAATTATGTCTTTCCCCAAGTAGATAAGGGCTAGCAGAATTCCCCCCCCCCTTTTTTTTAGATCTTTAACAAACCATATTTTTCTGGCAAAAGATAAGGCTGAGCGTGAAATCTCATCTATATTTTATATCTTCAGTTCCTTCTTCCATCTCACTATGCAATCACAGTATAGTAGCTAATACATCCTGAAGTATTTGGATTTTGCTCTCTAGCCCTTTTTGTTGATAGAAATATAATCTGATAATTGTATCCTGAGGGTGATTCTATGAATTGGTAGGGAGAAAGAGCTCTGAGGAGATTGGTTGCTGCTACTACATCTTCTATGCTCAGATTCTGAAACGCTGTAATGATACATATATGCTGTGCTTATATGCAAAAATACCCTGGTCAAACTTCACTGGGACTCCTTTTATTTCCCATTAGTTTTTTATTCCCGTGATTCTCCCCATATTTTACAAATCCCATCTTGTCCCTTTTACTCCCTTCTTAAAACCATCCCAGATTTAGTGCCACACATCATCATTCTTTCCTACTCCGGTTTCAAGTATGCTGACCCTCTCACTGAAGTTAGCCACATTTGTTTTTATGACCAGCATCTTGGAGTGAATATCAGGTCAGTACCATGATCTCTATTAGATGCCCATTCATCTCAGTTTGTGTAGAAGAAAGTGTCTTTTCTTTTTCTGCCAGAGCCAGTCAGCACAATATTTTGTCTGCATCAGAGTTACAACAAGTCCCCCTAAGCTGACAGACTACCATTTTACTTGCCTAAATATTGAAGGCTTATATTCCTTTCAGGAATAATCATAGTGCCTTTTCTGGATTATTTTAAAGCAACAGATTATGATTTAGGCTTATGCAACAACACAGGAAAGAAGATCCAATTCTACTACCATGCACATGCTCCGTTTCCCCTCATTGCAGATCCAGGTGTAGGAGGAAGAAAAGGAAGGATGCACACCTGTTGTTATACTATAGCAGATGGGCGGGAAGTGACCTGAGAAGAGAAGGGCCTTGGTACCTCAAATCATCAGCCTCTGGAGCTGAGGTAGTGTGAAGGCAGGTGGAGACAGTTTGGTCCATAGGGTGAAGCACTTGACAGGGGAGACCCATATTCTGTGCCTGTCTCAGACTGGCTCATTGGGTAATTTCACGCAACTCACTCCCCCCACACAGTACCTCAAATTCTTTATCTAGGAATGATATCTGAGTTATTTAAACATGTTAAATTATCTTCGACTCCTTTGTGAGGGAAAGGGGAATTATCCTGATTTTACTAAAGGGAATATGAAGCACAGAGGCCCAAGTTTTTAAAGGTATTTAGGCTTTGCTTCATTCATCATTGCAATGCCTATATTTCATTTTCAAAAGGGTTGTAGGCACTTTAGTGCCCAAAGCCCAAAAGTATCCTTTAATTTCAAATATTCAGTTTGAGATACTGAGTACCTGATTTTTCAGAGAATTCTGAACTTACAGTGCTATATGTATTTCTAAGCACAACTCCTGTTCACTTTAGAGCTCAGCTCCAGGGATGTAAAATCCCATTTAATTAGTTAACCTTTTAAACATTAAGTTTAACCATTTAACTGATTAAACAGGGGGCGGACTGCTCTGGACAGGCTGGATCGTTCCCCACCTGCACCGAGACCCGTGGGACTGGAGTAGCCCTTGCCAGGGGTGGGTGGAGGACTACTCCTACCCTCACTGGTTAACCATAACCATATTCACTCTGCAACTAGGATTCATCAATGAGGAGCTTCACCCTGTATAGAGCTAAGCAGACAATTGATATTTCAGACTTGTGGCTGAACTGGAAAGAAAAAATGGGGGTGGGAGGAAATTGGTTAATTTCAAACTAACTATTTTAGTTCAATGGAAATGACATTCTGAAACACAATGGCTCAATTCAAAATAATATTTCAAAGCAAAACTTTTTCAAAACAAAATGCTGTTTTGTTTCAAAATGAACTATTAACTTTTTGAAGCTTTTCTCTCCTGTGCCCTTCAATTTTTTATTCAGCTGAAACTATTTGCAGAGTTAAAACTGAATTCATGAAGTCTTGGCCACATTTTTCAACAATTTTTCCTGGTTCCATTTCTGTGCATTGACTAAAGCCAGGATCCTGTGGAAAAACTAATCTGTGATTATGTAATTGAAGTCTGTATTGTAATGCATATGCACAGGATGCCTTAAAGCTGACACTTCCTAATTTCAGTGCTAAAAACTAAGCAACTTTAATATTTTTAATGTATCTTATGTGAAGTTATACATAGTTCAATCACTACACTAACTTTGAGGACATATGTGCATCATTTTAAATATTTTTATTGTAACTTCAGCCACACTACAACAATTTTATTGATATGTTTCTGGTTCCATTGTTAAGTCAGCTAACACCATCCCCTCAAGTCCACTGAGTTGTGTTCTCAGCACTAAAGCTACTAATAAAAATATCAATTTTGGTGCTGAACAAGTATGAATATCAACCTTGCCAACACAGTTGTTCAGTGTCAACACTTGTTATCACATCCCACAAGTCAATCTGCCACAGTTAGCACAAGGAGAGGCTGACTTCAGAAATTCTAATCTTCTCTGAAGTGTTGAAACACCCCACAATGACGTTAAACTGGTTCTAAAAATTTGTTTCACAAAGCAGCGTTAAGATGATTCGCTGCATTCCTGCTGCAATGAGCATCACTATGGTTTTGAATCAAGCAAGCACTATCAGTGTTCATATCATACATGCTACCTGTCTGTACTCAGCCCAGGCCAAGGAAGCTAATGATCCAACCAACAGACCAAATTTGGTAATAAATCCTAGTCACACGCTACCTGAGATTCACATTCTTGGTGTATGGGCAGTGTATGTTTTACATACACAAGAAAATACTCGTTACAATTATTGTGTTTCTTTTTCACTATTTCTTCATACTGGTGCCTATCAAAACTGTTTTATATATTTTGAACAGTTGAACAAATCCACACTAATGCTAAAATAATATTAGAGGTAGCAAAAAATAAATGAAGTGCCAACAACAGAAATGTACTGAATGGAAAATGGCCTGGCAACACCGATTGTTTTCCAAGTTGAAGAGTAGAGTTTCTTGGAAGCAGTGGTTTTTCTAATTAGTTCATGAATAAAATCACTCAAATTTCAACTAAGCTTGAACTAGGGACAGGAACAAACAAGTTTTCTCTATTTTGTTTTTGGCCGGTGTTAAGTAAGATCTAAAAGTATTCACAGTGCTTTAGACTTCCACCTGTGAACCCATGTGCTTTTTGGATAGTAAAATCCATTGAAGAAACAGCGAGGTCATTATTGGTCCAACTGGATTTTAAAACTCCCTTTGCTCATCTGCTCTTTTAATATTCTCTTTTAAAGATTTAATAGGCACCTAAAGTGATACTGTTTAAGATTAAACATCCCTACAGATGCTGAAAAAAGATTAAGATTCCAAGAGGAAGTTGTAAGAACGTAAATTTGTTCAAATAGTTTAACTGAAATTTTATTAACATTGTAAGTCGCAATCAACTGCACCAATATTTACATGTGAAAAGCACCCACAATCCCTCTCAGGGACTATATAAATACATAGGAACACATGCCTACACTAAAGATCTTACAATCAAAACAGAAAGATTAAGGGACACAATAGAGAAGCATAATCATGACCGACAAATACCTTATTAGGTAAGTTTGTTTATTTGTTATTACGGAGGTAGTGATAGCTACGTAAATGTGAACAAGAGTGAGGGGAGGAGGAAGGAAGACACTGAGAAGAGAGACAGAGGAAAAAAGTTGAGAGGTTGAGCAAACAGAAGACAATGTCCTGGTCAAATGATAAGACTGCTGATATCAAGGGCATCCAGATGTAAAGAGAGGTGGGGGAAGGGTCCAGAAGAGGTGGCATGGTTTTGGCTTTTCCCTGATTCACTGCTAAGAAAATCTAAAGAGCTCAATAGGGTAGTCTCTACCACCAACACAGTGTGAATGGTCACTGGAACTCAGAGCATGTGAAGGGTGGGACATTCAGGGATGCAAGAAATGCAAATGGGCCTGCTGGAATCCAGGCGTAGGGAACACTGTTTAGTCTCTCTCTGCTCCCTGGTGCTCTCAGCTGTTACTCAGGAATTCCCAGTTGCTCATGGGGGCTGGCTCTACTTACCAACACATGCTCACCGATTCCCCATATGCAAATTGAAGGGCATTTGGATCATTATTAGCTGGCAATGTGTTTTTTATTGTGGGTTTTTGTTATCCAGGCCCATTTGCATTTCTTGCTCACCACAACATGCCTTCATGGTCATGGAGTGCCCCCACTAAGTAAGAGCATGTTTTCAACCTACACTGTAATCCTAAAAAGGTTTTATACCAAATATTTGTGATACTATTCTCAAGTTGCTGCTGCATGAATAAAATCCCCACACACACTCACAAAGGGCTTTTATCTGTAATACAGGCTTCTCAACACAAACCAACTAGTCAATTTATCTCTGCAGATGGTACTGCCTGCTTGTAAAGTGCCTCTGTTCGTAAACATGGCACTACTCCATATCTGTTGTAAATGTTAATTGGCTTAAAGATGATACCTTATTGCCTGGTCAAGAAGCATGCTCTCCAAGAAGGTGGGTGTTTAATCCAACTACTGAGTTGCTTAATCCTGATTGTGTTTTGATCCCAGCAAGGTTCTTCCCTTGCACATCTCAGAATGTATCAATACATCTAGGCACAAACAGCCTCCATCATCATCATATCTGTATACATCCCAAAAAGCTAATAGCTTTCTTCATGGCCTAAAGGAGACATAGCATCATGCCAATGGGTAGGGAACTTGGTTCAAGCACAATCAAGACTACAAGAGACATTTTATATTTAGTTCTCAACATGGAAAGACTTGGGATCGTTTTTCCATTACTACATTTGTAAAATGGGTCTTTTAGTCCATAGCTCTCTTACACTGGGACACGACACATACACAAATCAGAGTTCTTCTCAGCACAGCAGAACATTTGCTATTTAAAATTTGTTGTTTAAATGGTTAATAAAAGAAGACCCTTGAGAAGATAAACTAAGCAAAGCTATTATTGGTCTGAAGTGGCATGGAGACAAGATAGAACCCAAATTAATCTATGTTTTAAAGCTTTGTTAAGGTTGTGGAAAAACAGGACCTAATGCTATACTAATTTACTATGTAAGAGAAATCAATACTTGACAGAGAAGACAGTAATGAAAAGCCTCGTAAAAACACTGAACTCCTGGGATCATTCATGCTTGTACAGTAGGTTTGGTGCACTGTAATATGCTATTTGTTGTTTATATTGAAAAAAGGTAAAAAGTTCTTATCCAGGTTATTGAAAGGTTCAAGCCACTATTAGTTTGTAGATGGTATTAATGGTTGTTTTCATTCAGGGGAATTAATTCTGCCCTTCAAACCAAAACCACACATACTAATGTATCCTGAAAAATCAAGTCCCACATGTGTCTAATTCAAAAAACAGGACTATGTAGCACTTTAAAGACTAAAAAGATGGTTTACTAGGTGATGAGCTTTTGTTGGCCAGACCTACTTCCTCAGATCAAATAATGGAAGAAAATTGGCACAACCATATATACCAAAGGATACAATAAGAAAATGAACACACATGAAAAGGACAAATCAAATTTCAGAACAGAAGGGGGATGAGAAGGGGAGGTAAATGTCTGTGAGCTAATTATATTAGAGGTGATAATTAGGGAAGCTATCTATCATATGTCTGATTATTCATAGTGAGGATAAAAGATTAAAAACCTTATATTAAAAGGCTTTAGGGTTGAGAAGGGACACTTGTCAAGATTTGTCTTTTTACCATTGTGAGTATAAAATGGTTAAGGAGGTCACTAATGTAAACCTTCCATTAATTAGAGCTTTTTATTAAAATAAACCGTTTAAATAAACATTCTTTTCAAATGTCAAAAGCCACAACAAACTGAGCTTGTCAATAACTGGTGGGAGGGGCTGTCAATGGACAAATCAAGTTGAAGGAAACTGCATTTTTAAAACATGAATTGGATTTAAGCTTCCTGAAAGAAAGTCTGTTGATGCACTCCCATGGTAATTTATATCAGCGGAATCAATACTGCTAAAATTCCTTAATGACTACTGGGAGCAATGTATACTCAATATATGGCCCCTTGGTCTGGAATTTGATTTTGCATTCCATCAGACCCAGAGTCTATTGAACTTTCAGTGTAGGATGCAAGGCTCAATTATTCCCTCAGGCGTTTGCTTGATTGAACTGTGTTGTGTGCATGTGGTGAGGGAAATAAGACAGCTTGCTTTTTAAACTGCATTTACTATTAATACCTTATCTATATTTTAAAGGTTTATGAATATCACTTTTATTAATAAAAATAGCAGATATACCCAGTGTTGCTCAGTTTCTTAACTTTTATGGAGGGGTGGGGGGTGCAGGAGTCAGGAGGGAGAGTGGAGGAATCAGGGGATGGAAGTGCAGGAGTCAGGCCAGGGGATGGGGAAGATTCAGATCAGGGGGTTCAAGGCAAGAAAGTCTAAGGGGCTCAACGAGGCCGCTCTAGTTCAGCACTGGCATCTTCCCAGGGCTGTGCTGCTGTGGAGGCTGCTACTCCCCCGAGATGTGCTGAATGAGTGGCCAAGGTTCCTTGAAGTGCCTGATACTACACTACAACAGCAGCTCCTGAGCTATCCAGGGCCACAGTGGTCCGGTAATGGTGGCTGCCCATGGTGCCCCACTGGCCTCTGCATCCAGTGCTGGGGCCAAGGGCAGGGAGCCAATGGCTTGGGTTCCCACTGTGGTGGTCCGGGGGAGGGCAGTGGATTGGTTTCCCCCTGCGGTGGGCCCAGGGAGCAGTGGATTGGGTTCCTCCTCTGGGGCCTGGGTGCCAGCTGGGAGGCAACCATGGCCAGCACTAGCATGAGAACATTATCTGTGGATGGTGAGCAACAACATTCAGAGCCCCACCCCCAGTCGACCACTGTAACTGGTGCAGTCCCACCCCTTGTGGTCACTTTGCTATATAATTGTCCCTCCTAGGAGCCCCCTCCCTTTCCATGCTATGGAAAACAATCCAATTCCAGTCACATCCTGTCTTCCTGGAACAACCAAATCCTGACCTTGCTTTAAGTTTAAATAAGAGGAAGCTACATATCAAATTTGGTGGTCCTAGTTCTTACTGTTTAAAAGGAGTTAAACAGACGGTTGGATGCACAGACAGCAAGCCAGACACACAAAATCTCTAAAATATATAATAGATTAGAGCAAATACTTTTCAATTCAATTTTGCATTCTATTAGAAATCCACACCATTTATTGTCAAAAGTAACTATATACCCTAATGTCTCTTAAAAGTAGCTAAAGTTACAATCCTGCACACGAGTCCAATCCAGCAAGTTTGCCTATTATTTCTAATCAAAAGGGAGTTTATAAAAATCATTCTGAAGAGAAAGTTTCATTGGTATTACATTTGACTAAATGGTTTATTAAAGCTACTTTAGCCTGGACATTCAGAAGGAACATTTATTATCAATTAAAAACAACACTGGTATTAAGAGACCCCCTTGTTGACAGAACAAATAGACTAAACAGTAGCACCTGAACTTTCCTTTTGCCCCTGATAGGCATCTCTCTGGTTTAGAGAGAAGGAACATTGGACAGAAAACCTGTCCTGTTATATCTGAACAGTATAAGATAGCTAGCTGTAAGAAAGCTCCAACATCATAAAAACAAGAAAAAAAATAAGTCTATTTCATAGGGAAATTTTATCTAGCATCATCTCATATCAGGTCTCCTTTGTCCTTAGTTAAAGATTTGAAAGCCGGAGAGAGAATTCAGACCACCACTTTTTGTCAAGTTCCAAGTCTGATATATTGTTATATTTACTGGGGATACTTTATGTCAAAATTGAGTTTTGTACATTTTAAATTTACATTTTTCCAACTGGCATTAATTCAGAAAGTTAGGTTCTTGCTAGTTCTGGCATGGTATACTGGTAGATGGTAGCAGTGGATGAACTATACAAGTTTCTTCACATCACTCTGCCAGCATGATAAATTCCTTTCACACTAATCCCCTCCATTTTCCAATCCTCTGCTCAATACATTTATTTATACTTTGGATCACCTGGACAAAACAACACTGATCAGTTCCATTTTTGAAATGCTCATTCAGGAAAAAGGAAGCTGCTCTATTTACACACAACTAGCCCACTGATTTACTGTGAGCAGTATTTGACCGTGTAAGGCAAGACAACAACCCCTCCTTTCATTTACAGTGCAAGACACAATTTGACATCACGTTCCAAGATGTCAAAAACTAAAGCATTAATCCAGTGATACTTCAACTGTGTTCCTTTATTATTTGCATTACTGTAGAGCCTAAGAGCACTAGTTGTGGACCAGGACCCCCTTTCGCTAAGCACCAAATACGCACACAACAGATGACAGTCTCTGCCACAAGGGGATTATAAAATAGATATCACCAGTGACTCAGGAGATCTCCTACTAAACAACACTCTTGAGAAGGAAGAGCCCAGAGGAATGGTATGCCATGAGTCCATACAGTTCCTAGTTGAAATTACTATAAAATTCAAAACCATACTCTGAGTAGTTCTCAATGGTTCACTGTAAAACTGGGAGGACCCACCTAGTGGCATCCCACTGAGTTCTGGTATTATTCAATATTTTATTAAAGGCTTCTTAAAGTATGCCAGTAAAACCTCTGGATAACACCATGCTAGCAGATACTGTAAGCATTTTGGAGGACATAATTTTAATTAAAAGTGACCCTGACAAATTGAAAAAAAAAAAAGTCTGAAATCAGTAAAGATGAAATTCAGTAAAGATGAGTAAAGTACTTTACTTAGAAAGAAAAAAAATCAAGAGGATAATAAGATAGGGGATAACCCAATAGGCAGTCAAACTACTGAAAACCATTTGGGTCTTATATTAAATATTAAATTAAAAGAGCCAGTGAGATATAGTTGAAAAAAATGTGATGTATTAACATGTGTGTTATAAAAGATACAGGAAGTAACTGTTCCACTCTACTTTAGAAAAGCTATGGACAAATTGGAGAGTCCACAGGAAAGCAACAAAAATGACAAAAGGTTTAGAAAAACTAACCTGTGAGGAAAAGTTGAAAAAATGGGGTATGAGTAGTCTTGAGAAAAGGCGACTGGGGGGGAGGCTGGGAGAGGGGAGAAATCAGCTAATAGTCTTCAAATACATTAAGGGATATTTCAAAGAGGATTGTGATTAATTGCTCTCCATGTCCACTGAAGGCAGGACAAGGAGTAAATTAGCTTCATCAGCATCAAGAGAGATTTGGGTTAGATATTAGAAAAAGCTTTCTAAGCACAGGGATAGTTAAGCACAGGAACAGGTTTCCAAGGCAGGTTCTAGAATCCTTGTTACTGGAAGTTTATAAGATCAAATTAGATAAACACCTGTCAGGGATGTTCAAGATAAACTTGGTTGTACCACATAGGAAGCTGGTTTGATGACCTATTGAGGTCTCTTCCAGCCCTACATTTTTATGATTCTATTGCTGCTCATTCAAGTGTTTTGAAATCCTCAAACGGAAAGAGTGTAATTACAAATGCAGAGTATTATTCTGGATTTTAAATGATGGCATTACAGACAGTTGAAGATGGCCTATCTTTACTTCACACTTTTCCATTATGGCTTTTTATTTCTTTACTTTTTTGCAGCCTCCAGGAGAGTCTAGAAGACCTCTAATAATAATTTATATTATGTGATCCTCAAAGGTGAATCATGGAGCACTCAAAAAAGTCTGAACCCTCCTTGCATAAATTATACCACTTGGTTGATTATAAAGTAATTTTCCATTACAAGACTAGGTTCTACTGTGATATTCAATCTACTTCAAACAAGTATGCACTAGCCCAAAAGTAGCTATATGTTTAACAGTTAATACTTAAAATCGAAGTTCATTTGAACAGGGACCTTTTTTGTTCTGATTGGCACAACGTCTAGCACAATAGTCCATGGTTAGGTTACGTAGGTGTTATAATACAAATTAGTATGAACACTGTTCCTTTGTCAATCATGGAGCAGCCAAGAATTCTTTAATCAAATGCATCTCATCATTACTAATTAGCCAAAATGCTAAGGGTTTAATTTTCTTAAATTCTTTAAGTCCTACACAAAGCTTTTTCTACTAGTACCCGTAGCAGGAGTCCAATACTTATGGTCTGACTAGGCAATGAAATATTTTGTGTTTTGTACCAAAAAGATATTTGTTTGATAATTTTTCTTGACAAATTTAAAACTGCATTTACATCCAACTGTATGAAAAGGCAAAGATACTATACCAAAAACTAATTAAAAGCCATTGGGGCAACTGCACAGCATTCTGCTACAATCTGGCACATGACTCATACATTAATAGCAATTTGTTTAATTCACTCACAGAGGAGGACAAGAAAGCGTGCAGCCAATAACAAAGTTGGTTACTTAGTGGTAACCTTCCAAGAAACAGCAATGTCATCTGCTACATGGGCTGCTGCCTCTTTACTTAGCCAGCCAAAAAACCATAAAACAGTACCTGGCAAGAACTCATGAAGCATGTATATAACAAAGGAACAGAAATAAATGGTGTTTTACAGAAGAACAACAAGTTCCAAGTGATCTTGGTTAGTCAAGAACCATATGTTTGGAAAATTGAGTGAGAATTTCTAATCAGTTGGAAAGTAATTGAATGATATGAACAAAAAAAAGTTCTCTAGCAGAGTTCTTTTTCTATGTTTTCACCCACAACAAAACACAATAAAAATAAACAGAAACTTCTATTTGAGCAAAAAACAGATTTGCCAAAAACATGGCCATGGCACATTTCTTGCCCATTTCACAAGAGAAGCTGGTCTGTTTTCTAACATGCCTGAAACAGACAAAACTCAGATGACATGTGATAATGTATCTCATGCTGGAGGATAGGGACTCACCAACACGTTTTTTTCCCCTCCATTTCTTCCATCAGCTTACTCTGTATCTGACAACTCATTTCAATTTTTGAACGCATCATATTGCTCTGGACCTAGTTTCACTACTAGGGTTAATTATAGCCATAACATCATAGAATGTTAGAATGGGGAGGGACATTGAGAGCAAGTCCAATCCCATGCACTCATGGCAGGAGCAAGCACCATTCAGATCATTCCAGAGAGATGTTCATCTACCCTACTCTTAAAAATCTCCAATGATGGAGATTCCACAACATTCCTAGCAAATTTATTCCAGGGATTAACCAGCTTGACAGAAAAATTTTCCTAATGTCTAACCTATGTCTCTCAAGCTGCAGTTAATGCCCATTGTTTCCTGTTCTATCATCAGAGATTAAGGAGAATAATTTTACTACCTCCTTCTTGTAACACCCTTTTAGGTACTTGAGTGCTGTTACAACCCCTCAGTTTTCTCCTTTACAGATTAAACAAACCCAGCTCTTTCAGTCTTCCCTTATAGGTCATGTTTTCTAGATCCTGAATCATTTTTGTTGCTCTTCTCTGGACCTTCTCCAATTTCTCCACCTCTTTCCTGAAATGTGGTGCTCAGAATTGGACACACTACTTCAGTTGAGGCCAAATTAGCAGAGAATAGAGCTGAGAATTACTTCTTGTGTCTTACTTACAACACCCCCGCTAATACATCCCAGAATGATGTTTGCTTTTTTTTTTTGCAACAATATCATGCTGTTCATTCATATTTAGCTTGTGATCCACTATGACCCCTAAATCCCTTTTTGCAGTACCGCCTCCTAGACAGTCACTTCCCATTCTGTATGCGTGAAACTGATTGTACCTTTTCAAGTGGAGTTCTCTGCATTTGTCCTTGTTGAATTTCATCCCATTTACCTCGGACCATTTCTCCAGATCATTTTGAATTATAATCCTATCCTCCTCTTGTAAATTCTCCCTACTTGGTGTCATCCACAAACTTTATAAGCATGCTCTCTATGCCATTATCTAAACTGTTGATAAAGATATTGGATACATCTATATTTTCATCTAATTATTGTACTATTGCAGTTGTTTGGGATGCACCAAGATGTCCCAAATTATTAACTATCCTGCAATCCTTTAATCTACCAAAAGCACATATTATGGCCATTCTGCGCCTGCTAAGATTGCTTTTGAAGTGCTCCTTGCTCCTGTTAAGGATTCCAGTGGAAGGTGTTGTGAGCCATGGGAGTAAGAGGTAGGCTGGGTCCTACAGGATCACTATGGGGATGTCCACATCCCCTATTGCAGTGGTCCCCAATGTTTTGGGGCTGCCGGGCGCCTGGGGGCGGGGCCGCTCACGCACTGCGCGTTCAGGGGCAGGGCCGCTCACAGGCCACGTGACTGGGGGCGGGGCCTCCCATGCGCCACATGCCCGAGGCCAGCACCGGCATGTGCCGCGATCCCAGGCAGGGGCTGCCCAGGTTCCACGGGGCCGGGGCCAGGGCGAGGGTGGACGGCGCACCCGGGGGCAGGGGTCAGGGTCGGCACACACGGCGCACCCGGGGGCAGGGCCAGCGGCACACCCGGGGCTGGCACCTGCCACACGGCCGGAGGCAGGGCCACCCCAGATTGCTCCGTGGGTGCACGTAAAGGGCCCGGCAGGCGCCATGGCGCCTGCGGGCACCGGGTTGGGGACCACGGCCCTATTGGAATCTTCCAGTCTAGAAAGTTCCTGCGTGAAGCTTTCTGTAAAGGCCAATGTTACTGAAGATAATTGCACATCTTTCCTGACCACCCCATAAACTTGGTGGTGAAACAACCCCATTAATCTACCAATGCCTGCAACACCATAGAAAAATACTCCTTTAGGGCTGACATACTCTGTTGCAAAATGATCTCAGCCTAAAACTAGGTTATGCATGCCATCTATTGTTCTACTGCAGTTAGGGAATTCAATTGCCACAAAACCATCCAATATTTCCTGTTCATTGCACAGAGAAACAGTCCTTCACAGCAGGAGGAAGTCAAGGGCCCTGCACACTTTATTTCTATTTATTTTCTTTAAAGTATTTTTTACCCCACATCTCTATATAAAATATTCAAGACAGGTTACAAAATTTGTAACACACAAATATAAGATACAAGACCCTCAAAATAGGGGACATAAAACCTACTAAGACACCTCAGGAGGAGGGACACACACACACAAACATCAATAAAAGCACAGGGGGTGGCTTTAGCCTGGCACAGAAACAGTGCCAGCATTGGCACCAGGTGAATGTCCCGAGGGAGAGAATTCCATAGCTTGGGGGCAAAGGCTGAGAAGGCCCTGTGCCGCATAGATGTTAACCTTATCTCCATAAGAGGGGGGAACACACAGATCGGAGCCTGCTCAGCTGACTTCAATCCCTGGACAGGTTCATATGAGAGGAGATGGTCCTTCAACTACCCTGGTTCAAACCCATTTAGGGCTTTATAAGTTATAACCAAGAACTTGAATTGTGCCCAGAAACATACCGGAATCCAGTGCAGCTGCGGAGCACCAGCATTATGTTCTCTGTATAATGAGTACTAGTTCAAACTTGAGCAGCCGCATTCTGGACCAGTTAAAGCTTCCAAAGACTCTTCAAAGACAGCCCCGTGTAAAGCACACTGCAGTAGTTCAATCAGGATGTGACCAGAGCACGAATCACCGTAGTCAGGTCATTCTTACTCAGGAAGGGTCACAACGGGCAGATCAGCCAAAGCTGCCGAAAAGCACTACTGGCCACTAAGGAAATCTGGTTCTCAAATGTTAGCAAAGAGTCCAAGAGGACTCCCAAGCTATTCTTTCAGGGGAAATATGACCCTATCCAGAACAGGTAGCACACCATTCTTGGACAGATGACTTCCTGAGCCACAGGATCTTGGTCTTATCTGGATTCAGCTTCAGCTTATTGCGACCTTATCCAGTCCATCACTGCGTCCAGACACTGGTTCAGATTGGTCACTGCTGCACCTGAATTCGATGTTACAGACACAGAGTTGGACATCATCTGCATATTGATGGTACCATACTCAAAATCTCCTTATGACCTCTCCCAGTGGTTTCATGTATATGTTAAACAGTATAGGGGACGAGATGGAACCTTACAGGATCCCACAGCACTTGCACCACTGCAATCCACACAAATAGATTTCCCAACTCCAAACTGATCTGTCAATAATTCAGTATGGAGTTTCCAGCTTCCACACAATAATGACCACTTTCTTTTCTACCATGAAGACAGTTCTTGTTTTGATGCCATTATGCCACAGAAAAAGAGAGAGCTCCACATACAGTTCCATGAAAGTGGCTGTGAGTATCTGTAAGTTCTGCATCTACTGCTCAATCTCTTATCTGAAAAATGGGGTTTCCCAAGTCCAGTAGTAACAGTCCAATGTGTACAACTGCTCTCTGAATGCCAACATCAATCTTGAATTTCTTTCCATAGCACACAGCAGGACAAGCATCACAGATTCCTGTTCAGATTTGTAGCTCCTGAAATACTGCAGGATCAGCCACATTATGTTCATAACGTTTCTGATGAGACTGGAGAGCAGTGGAGGAGCTATGCTTTCAGGCAGAGATAGTGATGAACAGTTTACAGGGAGTGCTGAAAAATGGCATGAAATATAATCAGAAGCCCATGGAATGATAGGATGGAGAAAGCTTCATCATGGGAGGCTGAGCACTGCAGCCTGTGATGCACTGCAATTTGTTCCCAGAGCTCCTAGCAACAGAAGGTAGTAAGTTGCACTGTGGGACAGACCATAGCATCTACTGTGTATGCACTATGCCGACATAAGGAGCAATGTGTAAACATGCACAAGTGATGTCATTAAGCAAATTTATGATTATTGACATAACTTACACAATTGACTTTACATAGTAGTGTACACGAGGCCTTGATGTGAAGAATGTATCAGAAAAAAAGAAACCACAAAAAACAAAAGCCTAGCTATTCACAGAATGTTATGTGCCACTTGGGGATAAAAAGTGAAACAAATAAAGCAGAGTCAATTGCCCAGTTAAGTTTGAGAGAAAGTGGCATCCCAACAGCTTAGCTTACTTCCTATGTGCTTCTGAATGAAGTTAAACACATAGTAATTGACTGGAAAATTGAGCCTAATGGTGTAAATCAGGAATAATTTCTCTGAAGGCAATGGAATTACACATTTATGCTTTTAATGTAAATTAAGAGAGCAATGAACTTCATCTGGGATAAGGGGATAACAACGTAGAAAGGGCTGTTAGAGAGAGCCTTACAAAAGCATTTTACTTGAAAGGAAAGCCCAGGAAACTGTCAAAATACTATCATTTTACCTATAAAGTAATAAAGTTACATCCGTCCATGCATATGGGTAGCACATCTGATTCTTAAGTTCAGGAAAATGATAATTTGAGACGTAAGCAACACTAATCAAGTTTACTTTCTGTCACTGTTGCCAAACAAAGGACATGAAAGCCATGGAACATATAGCAACATTGTGGGATTCTGTTCCAGGAATTCATGGAAAAAAGTTCCTACAGGGGGTTAACATGATCTATAGCAGACCACTGTCAAACCCCTAGTCAACCTTTTCTCAAGCATAGGAAAACATGAGTTACCTGTCCCAGGCATGCTGGGACTGAGACCTCTATACCAACTGCTATGAACCTTCAGAAATACGAGTTACATACCTTCTCATAATTTGTTCTTCAAGATGTGTTGTGCATGTCTAATCCAATTACATGTGCGTGAGCATGCATGCACTGAGGCTGGAAGATTTTCCTTTGGCCGAGCCAATAGAGTCAGAGTTCCAATTGGAGTTGCGACTTCATGGTGTCCAATATAGCACCCTGCCATCCTGCCCTCTCCTCAGTTCCTTTTTGCTGGCTACTCTGACAGAGGGGATGGAGGATAAGTATTGGAATAGACATGAACACCACATGTAGGGCAGTTCCTAGGTCAGGGATCTTAGTTCCAACACTCTCCTGGCTGAAGTTATGGATACCAAGAAAGCCATCTTATAGGAGAGATATAATAGCAAACAATTTGCTAAGGGCTACGAGATGTTCCAGCCTGCTGTTACTGGCAGTAAAAAGGAACGGAGGAGGGGGAGGGTTGGTAGGACACTATACTGACTCCAGGAGGCATCCAGACTGACATTGCTTTGGGAAAATCTTTCAGCCACCATGCACGTGTGCTCGTGCACACATAGTTGGAATACACATGAACAAGAACTCAAAGAACTGGACTATTGTGCCTCCACTGCCACAGCCAACTGATGGAGTTTGACACCACTCTTTTCAGCTCAATGCATGTATTTTATAAGGACTTGCATGAGGTGACATCAATGAAGACTGTCTTTTCATGACTGGCGAGAAGGCAGGAGACCTCTCCCTGCCCAAAGAGATAGATCAGCAACCTGCTAGCCACCACAACAACCTGAGGCAAGTAAGACTTTCCCACTAACGAGAGGCTACAAATAGCTGCAGCACCTGGAACAAATGGCTAGGCAAGCCCTAGTAAACTGCGCTAGTGGGGCAATGCCCCAACCTGAAGAAACTCTTAGAAAGTAGCCCTGAGAAGTGACTCTTGACTCCCTACTGGGAAGGAACACCACCTCTCCTATTTAGTGGCTGAGCTACACAGGACCATGAACTGAGACCTGATAGAAAGAGAGGGCCTGGGCACTTGAACCTGGCCTTACAGATCTAGCCACTAGCTACCCAGCCACAAAAGACTATCATACTATGGAAAAAAAGATATTCTTCAAAGTCAAAACATGCCAGCTAACGCTGAAAACTAACTACACTATCAACAACAAATAAACTATTTTAAAAGGTAAAAAGCCATAAATTTTCCAACGAGGCAGCCACCAGGCCCAATGACAGTCAATAATAAGTTCTTACTAACTATTAACAGCTGTCAGAAGTAACAGTGGTAAATGGACCTGTGGACATACATGAAAACTGGGGATATGGATAAAGCACAATGCTGTTCAGAAAAGTACAGATATTGTGGACTTCATGCAATGCTCAAAGAAGATAGACATGCTTTTATTGTATTGCTTTCTATGAATGAATGGAAACACTTGGAAGACGCATAACAGGAATGCTGTCTATATGCACAAAACAGGCCACTGGCATCTTCTGGCCACAAAGTGTGCTCCATTGGTCCTGGGAAGGTCTTCATACAGCAAGGCACAACACAGGGGCCCTATAGCCACTCATTTTTCAAGCTACTGGTACATCAGCACAATGGGCATGGCCAAGACACCCAAACGCTATGCTGATCATCAGCAACTGCATGGTTGTGTAAGCTAGAGTAATTCTTGGAGTGCTCTAAAGAAGACACAGGTGGAGACAGCCCTTTAATTACCAGCAGCAGAATTAGGTCACTGCAACACTGAGCTTTACTCTACACCATTGAGCACAAGTATGCAATCCCACATGTGCTCCCCCCAGTTTGGTCACACTGAAGGATTCTGGCTGCATCACTTTACTTAATTCCTAATAGAATATTTTAAACCTGAAATGGTTTCTTTAACAAAAAACAGAGATGGGGATACAATTTCATCCTATAGCCCCTAAAATTGACGATCTGGGGTTATATTACAGAACTAGCATGCAAACTTATTCTATATATTAGAAGGCTTTGTTACCTAGTCTTTCAATCAGCTTCCGTACCTAGTGACTAGAAGATAGCTAACATGACACCAATATTTTTAAGAGGCTCTAGAGGCGATCCTGGCAATTACAGTCTGGTAAGTCTAAAGTCTGTACTGGGCAAATTAGTTGAAAGTATAGTGAAGAATAAAATTGTCAGTCACATAGATGAACATAATTTGTTGGGGGAAGTCAACATGGTTTCTGTAAAGGGAAATCATGACTTACTAATCTACAAGAGTTCCTTGAGGGGGGTCAACAAGCGTGAACAAGGGGGATCAAGTTTAGATTTCCAGAAAGCCTTTGACAAGGTCCCTCACCAAAGGCTCGTAAGTAAAATAAGTTGTCATGGGATAAGAGGGAAGGTCCTTTCATTGATTGAGAACTGGTTAAAAGACAGAAAACAAAGGGTAGGAATAAATGGTAGGTTTTCTGAGTGGAGAGGGGTAACTAGTGGGGTCACCCAAGGGTCTGTCCTAGGACCAATACTATTCAACCTATTTATAAATGATCTAGAGGAAGGGGTAAACAGTG
Organism: Pelodiscus sinensis; assembly: GCF_049634645.1. NCBI lineage: Eukaryota > Metazoa > Chordata > Testudines > Trionychidae > Pelodiscus > Pelodiscus sinensis. The sequence continues at coordinate 209,476,768 of NC_134711.1, forward strand.
AGGTGGCAAAATTTGCAGATGATACTAAACTGCTCAAGACAGTTAAGACCAAAGAAGACTGTGCAGAGCTTCAAAAAGATCTCACCAAACTAAGTGATTGGGAAACAACATGGCAGATGAAATTTAAGGAGGATAAATGTAAAGTAATGCACATTGGAAAAAATAATTCCAAGTACATATGTAAGCAGGGTCAGGATAAACTCTACCCTGACATCTGGTGGTGAATTGTGACAAGTGGTGCAAAAAGTCTTCAGGGGCTGATCTCATTTACATAGGCACACCAACCCCGCCTAGTATGTGCTCACAGTAGCCCAAACAGTCACTTTGGCCACTGTGGGATCCCCAGTCTCTCTGTTATTGAGGCAGGGGGGGATAAAGTGTTGTTACCTTGATTATGTGAATCAAGGACAATGGAATAGTGGAACTGTTCATGACAGAGGGATTTGCCATAAACTAAGTAGCACTCGCTGGACAAGGGGCATGGGTTCCAAACCCAGTCAAGTTGAGAGAGGCTGTGGACAGGTCTTTGTACCTGGTGGTGGAGCCCCGTCTGAGGGCCTAAACAACACTGATTGCACCCCCTCCTCTCTCCACTGTGGAATATCAGAGCTAATTTGGATTCCATTAGGAGTCTAGTTGAGAGCTGCTGAGCTGACTTCACTGTGGGCCAATGGAGCACTAGCACTGAGGCTCTCTATTATGAGCTGACATCACTGGTGCTGAGGGGAGCCTGGCACTATATTGCTGAGCTACTAGCAGAGCAGCTTGCAGGGACGACCGGTGGGCACAGGCAGCCAGCAGAGCGGCTGGCGGGGACGACCGGCAGGCAGTCAGTGGAGCAGCTGCAGGAGCAACCAGCTGGCGGCCAGGGGTGTGGACCGAGACAGCTGGTGGAGCAGGGCAGTTCGTGGGATGGCTCAGGGGACTCACGGGACAGCAGGTGGAGTGTGGCGGAGTGACTCATGTTGACAGCGGCAGCAGAACCCTACGGAGAGGCAAAGCCATCGGCGGACCACGTAAGGTGTATCAACCCCCACCCCCCTCCAGGTTGGGATGGTAAAACCCTGCCGGGTGAACTTTTGAATCCTGGGGTGGCACTGACCCGGGGCAGAGACTTTTGGGGTGTCAGACTTTGGGTGATCTTTGGGTTGCTGGACGCAAGAGACTCTTAGAGTGTTGGACTTTTGGGGACTTTGGGTGATTCGCGGCTGGGGGGGTGGGTCTTTGCTCATGTTTGGTCTATGAATCCGGTTGTGGTGTTTTCCCAATTTAATGCGGACGTCGGTTACTTCATGTTATTAAAGATTTGCTGCTATACCGAGGTTCTGTGCTTGCGAGAGGGGAAGAATTGTCTCTTTGAGGTGCCCAGGGGTGTATAAGATTTCCCAGGTCACTGGGTGGGGGCTCGAGCCGGTGTTGTATTACCTTGTTGGGAGGAGATGCCTAGATACTGAACCTGGCCCTTGCTGCTATTAACTTGGCCTGGCAGAAGGGTTACACATACACAATATGATGGGGCCTAATTTAGCTATAACTACTCAGAGAGATCTTGGAGTCATTATGGATAGTTCTCTGAAAACGTCCACTCAGTGTGCAGCGGCAGTCAAAAAAGCAAACAGAACGTTACTAATCATTAGAAAAGGGATAGAGAATAAGACATAGAATAACTTATTGCCTCTATATAAAACCATGGTATGTCCACATCTTGACTGCTGCGTACAGATGTGGTCACCCCAACTCAAAAAAAAAATATTAGCATTGGAAAGGGTTCAGAAAAGGGCAACAAAAATATTTAGGGGGTTTGGAATAGGTGCCAGATGAAGAGAGATTAAAAAGACTTGGACTGTTCATCTTAGAAAATAGGAGACTAAGGTGAATATGATAGAAGTCTATAAAATCATGACTGGTGTGGAAAAAGTGAATAAAGAAAAGTTACGTACTTATTCCAACAATGTAAGAACTAGGGGTCACCAAATGAAATTAATAGGCAGCAGGTATAATACAAACAGAATGAAGTTTTTCTTCACACAGCGCATGGTCAGCCTATGGAACTCCTTGCCAGAACTTGCAGTGAAGGCTAGAACTTTAACAGGGTTCAAAAAAGAGCTAGATAGATTCATGGAGGTTAGGTCCATCAATGGCTATTAGCCAGGATGGGTAGGAATGGTGTCCCTAGCTTCTGTCTGGAAATGGGTGACAGAAGAGGGATCACATGAGGATTACCTGTTGTGAGTTCCCTCCCTCCCTTTGTGGCATCTGGTACTGGCCACTGTCGGTAGACAGGATACTGGGCTAGATGGAACTTTGGTCTGACCCAGTATGGCTGTACCTATGTTCTTAAGGACTGGCAAGTGACTCTTTGGAATAAAATACCTATATCTTTTGGCCTTTTGTGAGAAGAGGAACTCCTCACAAGGGACAGAATAAGGCCATGTGGGCCCCATCAGTTAAGTAGGCTGCAAGCAGGGGAGATTTAGGTTGGAGGCACCTAATTAAGGACACTGTCCAGGAACACACAGAGCCTGTATAAAGCCAGGTTGCAAAGAAGGAGGCTTCAGCTGGGAAAGGCGAGCCAGGTATGTAGTCCAGAGAAACAGCAGGAAGAAGTGGGTCTGCAGCTGCTTGTTATAGAGTCTCTGGGCCAGAACCCAGTGTAGAGAGTGGGTGTGGGTTCTCCTACCAGCCACTGGGGAGTGGCAAGGGTGTTGGAGGCGCTGGCCACACCGCAGGTCTGGCAAGCCCGAATACCCTGGAAGTGGAGGACTTCAATGATCTGGCCAGAGGGCCAAACCACAGAGAGGAAGATGAAGACCAAGAAGTGAGAAGGGCTGCCGAGTGAGACTATTCAAGAAAAAAAACACAGATGGGAGAGTGAAAGGTGTCAGAGCTACTCTCTAGGATGGCCAGCAGGAGGCACTGCTCCCAGTGAGTGAACACAATGACAACTTTATTTAGACAGCTTCTTGTCTTGAAAGTATAGAGATGATGTAAATAAAATTTGACTCCTCATATCTCCTTCAAAATCCAAAATGCCTTTGACGTATTTCTCTGAATTAATTTCTCTGGAAGAATAAACATATTCCTGTAAATCAGTTTGTCACCCTGCAACAGTGTCTGTTGGGCCTTAATGATAAAATTCTTCTTGGGATATAATTAGAAGAGTAACTGCTAATCTGGATTCATTTCAACTATTGCTGTTTTTGGCCAACCAAAGTGACAGCTGCTACTCAACATCGTCACATCATAAGATCCTTTTGCAGATTGCATCTGATTGTTTCCAAAATTCTGGGGAGTCTTCTATCCTTCAGTGGGGAAAACCCAATTGATTTTTGCGGTAAATGAACAACTCTAATGAGCATTCATTTGGTTCTCCAGCATTGACGAGCATTGTGACATCAAAGTTAACTCAGCCAGCTCTTCCCCCATCCCTTCAGTTCATTTGGATAAATCAATCCCACTGGTTGGAGACACTGATTCAGGTTAGGATTTGGGGTGCTTTGCAAGAGTTGGGGACATGGAAGAGAGTTTCAGAACTCAAATAGCAGGAGTTGCTTCAGCTCAGGAGTTACAGTGGCTCAGGAGCAGTGAGGCTAGAGTTGGAAGTTATGGTTCCATCCACACTATACCTGGCTCAGGCAAGATGATTTATCCTTGTCCAGTCAAACTGTTTCTAGCTCAACTAAACAGTGCCCATTTGGTGCTATAGACACATATTATGCCACTCCAAACTGGGCACAAAGGGAGAGATGATCAAGGCGGGAAGCAGGGTTAGGATAAAATAAGAGTAACTGAAGGGAGGCAGTAATGACTGTCAGTTACCGATGGCATGACTTATGTGAAAAAAGATGGAACAGAAAAGAAGAGGAGCATCTTAGATGACTTAATATTCAGATTTTGATTTAGTGGCAGTATCCTGTAAGATTGCTATAGATTCAGGGATAAAGACTGTTTTTGCCCTTCCAACCACCTGTCAGCTGGCATAAATACACTACAAGATGCATGATCTTCTAGTGCAACAGTGGGCAAAAGGGCCTCTGCGGGCCAGATACGGCCGGCCAAGCAAGTTGTTCCGGCTCACAGAGGCCTCACTGCTCCCCCCGCCCGCAGGCCAAATAGGGCCTGGAGGCAGGGAAAATGCGCAAAATCTCCTCCTGCCCTGCCAGTAGAGAGTGACGCTTCTAAGCACCGTGTACTCCTTGCAGGGTGGGAGCAGACTTTGCATGCTTCCTGCCCAGGCCAATCCGGGTTTCTGGGTGGAAGGAGCTCATGAAGTCGCCTCGTACCCTGCAAGGGGCTCGGCACTTAAAGTGAACTGCCAACTGCTGCTCAGCTGGCAGTTGATCCTAAGCACGGCACTCCCTTACAGGGAGGCGGCAGGGAGCAAGAGACTTCACATGCTCCCCCTCCCCAGGCCCTTATTGACCTGGGGGCACCTGTTCAAAACAGCTTGTAGCTCTTTCAGGGTGGGGGCAAAGACTTTGCATGCTTCCCCACCCCCAGACCAATCAGGGTCTGTCTGTGGGGGAGCACAGAAGTATACTGGCCCCGCCCTTTCCGCCTGAGGCCCTGCCCCTTCTGGGCCAGCAAGGGCCACTTAAATTTCTAAAGTGGCCTCCACTCAAAAATTATTGCCAACCCCTGCTCTAGTGACTACTGGCACAGCTAATCGTTGTGATCCCAAACACACAAAGAAAAGACAAGAGTGGGAGATATAGATTTTTCCAAAGATCAGAGAATTTTAATATATTTCTAGATATTGACAAAGCAGGCACGACTGGATTTAAGAAAATTCTTCTTTCCTTATACACACTCATTCTGTAGTCATACTTTCTCTCCTTAATCTTACTGGCTCACTCATTAGATTATTTAATTTAAATCCAACAAGTCATTCTAGTTGAAACATTACCCCTTTTGGAAGTAAAAATCATCTGCTTATTCAGGCCTTCTATTATTGAGATATTTGACATCCCTTTGGCAGGACGTCTCCTATCTGGAATTCCTCTCTTTCAATCTGTACTTGGCTGAGACTTTGGTTTGTAAGAGTGTATTTGCCATATTTGGAGGGAGAATTATACCTGTCAACTTTGGTTTATTTCTATAAATTGTATCCAGGTATGGGCTTATAATAATATAACAATCAAGGCTTCACTCTGCATATTGAACCACTGTGTCTCTAAAGATAAATAATTGAATTCCTGCATTCTGGTTCTTAGGAATAAATTACTAATTCCAGGAAGGAAAGGAAAATTGCATTTGCAGAGGTATCATTACCGGGAAGGAAGATAAACTTCTGACACTGATACGATTTCCAATCTATGCCCAAGAGATTCCTTTACTGAATCCTAAGAATGTTGCAGATCACTACTGAGTTTTCATTGGCTCAACTGCATTGGGAAGCTTACCCAGCTCCTGCCAGTATTATATTTCACTTTGGCCACTAGCATCAGTCCATCATTTTCAGCAACACTAAATCTGCCCATTACAATTTTAAGCTATATAAGAGGAAAATGAAAATTATTAATTTAAAATATCAGATAAACAGTGCAACGTCACATCTATCAGTGAAATGAAACAGTCATAACCATGGCATAATGGGAGCTTTTTATCACAAGCCAATATGCATGTCTCTTATTGAGCTAGCCTACATGACATACAGACTTAAAAACTACTAAAACATTATTCATTTTGGATAAGCCATTTCTATGCCAACCACACTACGTGAGATGGCCTAGTATATAAAGTGTTTGAATTCACAAAGTGCAATATAAGGATATGAACTGCATGGGAAAATGTGGGACATCTGCTCTCCATCCATAGTTCCAAATTTCACTCACTCATAAAAATAAACATTTAAATCAAAACTAATCAGCAGTGAAGTACAGGTTAGACTTCCCTGGTTTGGCACCCATGAGACCTGACAAGTCCCAAACAAGGTAATTTGCCAGACCAGGGAAGCAGAATTTTTGCCATTCAGAGAACTCTTCTAAAATTTGGTATTTTGTATCAATATCTTTTTGTACTACCAGAAACTTTTACATATTTTTATTCCCAATATTATAATACGTAGTCAAGATAGTTAATTTATAAATAGTAATTTCATAATATTCTTCAAGTGCTGTAACACTAAAGTAAACTAAGCATCCCAAGTTGAATTTAGACATCTGAAACTAAAATTAGGAAGTAGGCATTACACACACTACGATTTTTAAGAACATAGATTTTTTGAGTAAAGACAAGAGATACCAAGGAATTGGAACACATTTTTACTTCTTGGACAAGTTTCTCTTAACTTCCTCAATCTTGGTCCTTCCACTCCTTCACATCACATCCCATCCCATAAAAGCATATAATGCTAACCAGATTGCAAAATTGGAATTCATGCAAGAAGCCAAATTTAAATGGACCTCACTTATATTTTTGACAGTCCTCAAATACAGGAAATCATGTCCAAAAGCAGAGCAACTAGGATGGAGAATGAACAACCCCAACACACATTCAAGTCCACAAAAATGATCCATTTTATTTCAGATGCAGTGAATTAATTTCAAATACCTCAAAACTGTTGTTTCTCTTTTTCATTTGTCCTTTACTAGACTAAAGCAAATAGTCTTTTACTGCAGTTAGTTTATCAAACAGTAGCCATGGAAATTCCATGTATCAGTCCTGAACAACTTGCTTCCGTTACAGAAACAACCAGAATCATCATATTGGCAAGCTATGATTAATTTCAAAACATTCTACAGGTTGAACTTTTATAATCTGGCATCTTTGGGACCAGACTGGTGCCAAACCAGAGAATTTTCCAAACCACAGGAGGTCAATATTATCTTGCAGCATTACCAATGCTGCTTACTGGGCTCTTAGAAGACATTTAGGGGTAAATTAGAGCTAAACAGCAGCACAGAACACCAAGAGCCAGGAATAGTAGCTGTAAACAAACTTTATGGGTCCATGGGAAACCTGGCCACATGCATAAGTGGACATCCGGCTAACTAAAATTATACCAGACTATGGATGTTGCCGGACCAGAGAATGCTGGATGAGAGAGGTTCAACCTGTACTAGAGGCTATGGCTGTGAATCATTTGACAATGTTTCCATTTATCCAGCTCTCGATTTTAATTCCCAGGATTACAGCTGAGGCATGCCCAGACTAGTAACCCAGAATAGGTTATCCAAATTTCTGCATTATAATATATAAAAAATAAGTTCTATTTTTTATTATCTCTTATCCCAATATAGTCCAATCAAAACTCTGAACCAACAGACTGTAGGTCAAGGTCTACCCCGAAAAAAGCAGCATAACATATGTCTAATACACATTAGCAACCCAGGTCTTATTACCCATGTTTAAAATTTAATTCTTCGTCTCATCCATGGATCAACATTTATATACAACTAACGGGAGTTACCCGGCGTTGCTCAGAAACGTGGAGGAACAAAATTTAGAAAAACAGTAGTTCATTATCATTTTTTGAATAGTAGAAAAGTTGCACTGAGTTCTATAGGGATTAAAATAAATAAAGTATAAAACAACCAATTTTACATGTTATCAAACTTTATTGTAAACTATATTTTCGGTTTCATTATTCTTAACAAATATGTACAATTTTTTTCCACTTCCAACTCTTGAACACGCAACATAGAGGTGTCCATGTGAAAAACAAGATGTCTCCAAATCAATTCCAACTATTTTAAGTGACTGTCCTTGCGCTTAGTCAGTATACATCATTGAAATATAAGTTGACAGTTGATATAACTGAGGTGAGAAGCCTGAGGGGAGGGAGAGGGAAGGAAGCCGCACGCCTGCCGCCGGTGCCCGAGCCCACCCTCCGCTTCCTTGTCCCTTCACCGGCCTTAGTGAGTGACTAGCCCCACCGCTTCCCCAGGGAACCCACTTCTCCCCATACTGCCAAGCTCCGTGCAGCCCCGGGGAGAGGCGGTCTCTCATCTCTTTCCTCCCACCGTCCCTTAAAACCTTCTCCGGGGTGACAGGTTATCCCTCCGCCGTCCTTAGTGAGCGACTGTCCCCGCCACTTCTCCCAGGAAGCCGCTTCTCCCCACACTACCAAGCTCTGTGCAGCCCTGGGGAGAGGCATCGGTCTCTCATCTCTTCCCTCCCACAGTACCTTAAAACCTTCTCCCATGCAAAGTTTGGTTGTGGTAGCTCTTATAGTGTCCAAGTTATTAGCGCACAAACGAACAAACAAACATTCTCCTTTATATATTCGATTTAAAGCACTCTATTTACCTTGTGTCTGCATTTAAGTACAACCCCATAGGCTCCTGGAACACAAATGGAAAAAACAAACAGATTAATTACTATGCTGTGGGAAAAGTAAAATACTCTATATTTCACATTTGCCTAACGTGTATTACAGATGCACTGTTCCTTATACTATTTTCTTACACTTATAGCTAAAATGTTTTGTTGCATTTTTGTGTCGCAAAATTTAAAAATGAAGCTGCTGGTAAGTATATGATTTTGAAATTCTTCTGTGAATTCTTTATTTTTATAAATATGAATATGCAAGACTATCTGAAAATCTGTATATTCTGGTAAGAGTTACTAGTGTAGACAGTAACATTACACATTACATTATTTTTTTTAAAAACAAGAACAGAAAAAAAAGTGTCATTTCATGTACATTCTGGTAATTCTGCTTTGATTACTTTTAAGGCATCTCTTGCGACTTATCTACACATAAAATGCTAAGCAGCATAGCTATAGTGGCATTCTCCCATTGGTACAGGTATCTACCTCCTCAAGACACAGCAGATAGGTTGACAGAAGAATTCTTCTGTTGACCTAGCACTGCCTGCCTACACAGGGACTTAGGTCAGCTTAACTTCACCACTAACGATCTGGATTTTTCCCACCCCAATACGTAAGAGTTCAGTTGGATTTAGAATGGTAAAATAATTGTTTCACTTCTTTAGGACATCCTGCCATCTTAAAATTAAGACAATGACTTTATTACTTAATATGTTAACTTGTATATGCAAATAATATTTTGTCTAGCTCGATAATGTCCATAATTAAGCATAGAATAATATTTGTAATAAAAATATATGCATTGTAAAAATGAATAAATCATATTTTTTCAATTCACCTCATACAAAGAAGTACAGCAGTGCATCTCTTTATTATGAAAGTACAACTTACAAATGTAGATTTTTTTTGGTTACATAGCTGCATTCGGAAACAAAACAATGTATAACTTTCACCATTTACAAGTCCACTGAGCCCTACTACTTATTTAGGCAATCACTTAGAGAAACAAGTTATATTTTTATGGGAAATAATGCTGCCCGATTCTTATTTACAATGTCACCAGAAAATGAAAACAGGTGTTCACATGGCACTTTTGTAACTGGCATTGCAAGGTATTTGAATGCCAGATGTGCTAACTATTTGTATGCCCCTTCATGCTTTGACCACCATTCAAGAGGACTTACTTCAATGCTGATGACCTTTGTTAAAAAATAATGCAGTAATTAAATTTGTGACCAAATTTCTTGGGGGAGAATTGAATGTCTCCTGTTGTTTTACCCAAACTCTGTCATATATTTCATATTATTGCAGTCTCAGACAATGACCCAGCACATGTTCGTTTTAAGAATGCTTTCACTATAGATTTCACAAAAGCCACATTTCTAAAGAGAGCTACAGCACTTGATCCAAGGTTTAAGAATCTGATGTGCCTTCCAAACTTAAAGGGATGAAGTGAGGAACGTTCTTTGAGAAGTCTTAACAGAGCAACACTCCAGTGTGGAAACTACAGAACATAAACCACCAGAAAAGAAAAATCAACCTTTTACTGATCTGCATCTGAGTCAGATGCAGAAAATGAAAATGCGTAAGTCCACACTGCTTTGGACCATTATCAAATAGAACTAGTCATCAGCATGGGCGTACATCCGTTGGAATGGTGGCTGAAGCATGAAGGGACATATGACTCCTCAGCACATCCTGCATGTAAATATCTTGATGCCAGCTTCAACAATGCCATGTGAACACCCGTTCTCACTTTCAGGTGACATTGTAAACAAGAAACAGGCAGCGTTATTTCCTGCAAATGTAAAACTTTTCTGTCTAAGTAATTCATCTGAGACTTGTAGGCTCTCAAGTTTTACATTGTTTTGTTTTTGAATGCAAGGGTTTTTTTGTACACAACTCTACATTTGTAAGATCAATTTTCATGTTGGAGAAATTATACCATAGTACTTGTAATGGAAGAAATGAAAACTACTATTTCTTTTGTTTTACAGTCAAATATTTGTAATTAAAATATGAAGTGAGCAATGTACATTTTGTATTCTGTGTTGTAATTGAAATCAATATATTGGATAATGTAGAAAACATTTAAATAAATAGTATTCCAGTACTGTTTAACAGTACTACTCCTGAACACTGTCTTAGTTCTAATTCCTATTTAATTAAGATGATCTGACTTACCTTCACCTACAACCCCAAGGATCTCAAATTTATTCATCACATTACCAATGTTAAGAATCTTCATGAAGACAAATTCCTCTTGTGATGAGAGCCACAGAGCATGGCACAGAGAAGAATATCTAAAGGGTCTATAGCAGGCAAAAGTGAAGACTTCTGATAGAAGAAATCCACATTGATTGACTGGACTTCTCACATACTTGTCCTAATTTCTAGGCATTAAATAGCTTCCTGGAAAGAAATGAATGATAAAATTAGCATCAGCAGATCTTGCTTTACAGCATGCAAAGAAAAACAATGGCATATATTCACAATATTTACTGTCAGCACTATGGAATTTGAGAAGGAAAATTACCTCACCCCTTTCTGGGTTTTACGGTCAATAGAACTCTGCAGCATGCATAAAGTCAGTCAGCATAGGTGACTACATATCTGATATATGGCACAGTAGGTTTTATAACCCCAGAAGCAGGACATCATTTAAAGTAAGGAAACAGCTTATATAAGAAATGTTTCCTGCTGGTATACAAGAAAAATTGGCAGTGATCTACCACTGCAGGTAGTTGAACACATACTTATAAATACTAGCTTTCTCTCTTGCATTTATGATGGCAGCTAATTATAGAAAAAAATGGATTGTAATTAGTTAGTTTATTCTACACTCAATCTATGCTAGTTCCTCTTTTTCTAGCTTTTATTACACCTGGAAACATTTCTAACACTTTTCATAGTTAACACTATAAGGAGCCTGTTTAAAAAGGATATGGCTGAATAATATTTTATGAAACATTGTAAGTTTCACACAAATTAAGCATACTTAGTACCATACGATACAAATACTCTTTTAAAGCTCTCTCTATAGCAAAGTTACACATTTTCAGACAATACATGTAGTAATTACAGAAATGTGATGAATGCAAAGAAAGCAGGTTTTTACTCCAGGCAAAGTTTGTCATCTATGGTTTTAGTAGAAAAATAAGTGTACTAAGATTTATTTTGCCACTGTATATGCTGGTTTTAATCAATACTTACATCACCTATTCAATTTTAAAATGGAGAGAAATAAACCACTAATGAATTCTCTGTAAAAGGGAACAGTTTCTTGTATTTCAGGGCCCTATGAATAGGACTACCTATGGAAAACTAGCTTGCAGGGTGGCAATGAATCCATATCACTAAACCAATTCATGGTACCAATATCGATGACCTAACTATCCTGGATTCTGCACATACAGAAATATAAAGTTGCATCTCTATTTTAGTGTTGCCAGTGGATGTTGTGAAGAGCACTGCTCTGAGCCAAACATAATACGAAGGAGAGGTAGGAGAGACAGGAAAAAACACATCAAATGGCTTGAAAGAAACTTGTTTGCAGAGAAACAAAGGCTACATAAAAGATAATAAAATACGTTATCGGAGAATCAAGTTTTTGTTCAAGTGACTATAAATATAAAAAATGTTTGCCTAAATTAATCGTCTATAGGGGAAAACAATTTAAAAGTTATTCTTCCATTACTGAAATATTTTCATAGTTATTTAAGATGGACAGGAAAAAAAACATTGTCTTTATCTGAGTGTTAAAGAGCTGGCATTTCTTTCCATACTAAACATGCACTCTTCATCTTTCCCTTTCACACTCTTCCCCCTCATAGGTGTGTGGGTTTTCTCTCCCCTGCCTTCTTACAGAGCCTTCAATCTTTAAGGTAACAGTAATAAACCAATTACAAAAACTAAATAAATACATCTGATCTGTTAGCCCCTGCACTACAGTCTATAGTGAGCTGTGTTTGTCCACCCCATTGTGGCATTGGCCAGTACTACACTGTAACTTACCCATATGAACTCCCTGAGTACAAAGTAAAAAGCTCCTACTTTTCATTAATGTAGTCCTTTTTGAAAAGACATACATTAAGACAAACTAAGAATCTTAGAGTCTGGGCTCATAGTCACACTCCCATATTCCTAACAATGGGGCCATGAGAAAAATCCTCTTGAAAGTGCAGTAGACAGAGGCACAGATAATCATTACAAGATCCAAACCTAGAATCTAGGAATATAACAGAGCAGAGTGCTTCTGTCCACACACCATCTATCAAGGCACTAATTTAAAAGCCAACAAGGGAACAGGCTTAACTTTAACACAGACAAACCAAGGCAGATCAAGGCATGAAACTGCTAACAACATTTACAAGACAAGGTGGATGAGACATCTTTTACTGGACCAATTTCTGTTGGTGAGAGAGTGTAAAGCTTTCAACCCAAAAGCTTTCCCTTCTTCAGGTCAGGGAAACCAGAAGAGCTGTGTCTCATTTCAAAAGCTTGCTTCAGGCTACGGCTAACTAGAGAGCTTACACCTGCTGTGTCCAACACGCTAGCCTCTAGCCCCCATTTGGCTATTTGGCCAGGTGAGTGTGGTTAGCTGACTATAGCAATAGCCACTATATTATTTACAATTTCAGAATAATTTGGTTAGTTCGCTGTACTAGTAGCCACTATAGTGGCTACAGCTTCAGAACTGGTTGAACACCAAGCGTTACAGCAGCTCAGCTGCAGCGCAGCGATGCTGCTAGTAAAATACTAATGTAGATCTAAACTGAGAGCTCTCCCATCAACTTAATTGCTCTAGGTCCCACAAGCAGCAGTAGATATGTTAATGGAAGAGCTGTCCCTACTGGTGATTGGTCAAAGTAGTCACTTCCCTGAGAGACATAATTTATACCCACTTAAACCAGAGGTAGTGTGTACATAGTCTCTCTCACCAACAGAAATTCGTCAATAAAAGATTCTCTTACCCATCTTTTGTCTCTCCAATATTATGGGAAAACATTGCTACAGTACCACTGCATACCAACATTTGGATCCAGCAAGCCCTTATTTACAACAGCTATATCACTAGTATTTCAGTTGTAGGTACAGTAACATTGTCCAGATGATGAGCAAACAAAAGGACACTGGAAAAAGTCACTCCCATAACTGGCACGCAGAGAGAGGAAAGGACTGAATGAGCTTAGAGACTGAACTACCAATCAAGATTCAGGTTCTGTGTTTTGGTTGGCTCTGCTAATCCTGTATTTCATTTATATGAGAGTCTACCTCCAAAAAAAATCAATAAAACTATCCTGAATACAAAGAATAGTTTCAAACCATAGATAAGATGCAGGAATTTTGAGCTCCTCAACCACCTATGGCCAAAATTTTCAAAACTGTGTTGGGATTAAAGGAGTTAATATAAAAATCATTCAAAATGGAGTCAGTGAACTTTTGATCTTAGGACTCCATTTTGATCAAAATGCCTGTCAGTAGCAGAGGACTCTGAGCAGTGCTGGCTCTCACCAGCCAGAACTGGTGTTTTCCGCCCACCCAGAACATTCCCATCACCTCAGAGTTTCATACTACAGAAAAGATTTAAGGGCCTGTGAGGCTGCTGGGGGCGTGTGGTCTTCCCATCCACACTCCTGTCAGCACCGGGCCACCATAGCGGCAATGACAAGGGAAAGGGAAGATGTACCGCCAGTGATCCACTTCCACCATAGAAGCTCCCCACTGTGATGTCCCTGAAGTTCCTCCCTGACAGCTTCAAACTAGCTCAAGGGTAGAAGGTCCCAGGTCTCAGCTGCACAGCACCACTGGTACCTCCCAATGTAAAAGGGGTATACTTCTTTGGGTTCTTTCCTATCAATTCTTCCTTTCTTCCTGGCCAAAGTCAGTATCTGGGCCTAGGCTTCACGCCTCTGATGAAATCCCTACACTGTTATATAGTTATTGTTAGTTAAGGAGACTTACTATTGTTTGCGTTATTGTTTGATTCTTGTTTGAATTTCCCATTTTCCCCGTTATTGTAATTTTAATATCTTAATATGTGTGTCAACTTACATAGGGTGTCCCTCTTTATTATTTCTGTATTACACTAGGAGGATGCACTGAGGGATTACTCCAGCCCACTGGTGACAGATACAGGAAAAGGGTACCTGCATTCTCTGAAACAGGGGCTACCCTGATACAGGGGTCACCTTTTGATTTCTATTTTCTTCAAGGTGCCTTTGTCGCCTGGGTAACAACTGGGCACCTAGTGTATTTTATAAACACAGCTTATCACAATAGTGACTAGTTATATGAATTTTGAAGATATCCATCTTTTAAACAGATTAGGATTTTAAAAAAAAACCACACTGGAAGTGCCCAAAGAATGTTAGACCTCAAGTTCTCTTAAACCTTCCGTCCTTTTTTTTTTCCTGCTCTTCCTATTCATGTACGTTGTCCTCTAGTTTAGTATAGAAATTCCCACCTCAACACATTATGTCTATGTAGTAATCTCTAGTCTTGTACTGTCTGGCCTTGTAACTTTGATGACTTATAAAACTGAACAATACAATCTGAGATCCTATGAAGTGTGCAAGTATTTGAGAACATATTCAAACTGTAAGTCACCTTGTGTTCCTTTCATTGTTTGTTTATTTAAAAAAAATAAAAAATTAATCCCCTACAGCTAGCATGCCTACCCCCAAATCACAGAGCCCAAAGTGTCCATGGTGACTCAGAAGGGTTGCCAACATCTGAACAGGGAAAATTAGAAAAAAAAATAAACACTTGCTTATCGATCTTTCCTCTTTCATTTTTCTCCCACAGCCTAATTTTCATTCATCTACAAGATTTATTCCAGTCCACACTGCATGTAGATAAGAACTTTTGGTTTTTAGTCTTTAAAGTAAAAGAAAAATAGGATATTAAATAAAGGTGAACATACAAAGTATTTAATACCCCATGAATGCTATAACTCAACATTATGGTTATTCCAACACAGACCAAAATAACAACAACTGCTGTTCCATGTAATTTTCAACCCTATTATTACTCTCAGATTGTTGGTTCACTATTCAGATTTTTTTTTTTTTTAAGAAAATAAAACTTGAGATCACTTTCTCAAACAAAAAAAAGCACACATCTGCTAAAAAAAAACCTCCAAGAGAATAAAAAAAGCCCCAAATGTCTAATTTTAAATTAATAGGATCAGGTATTATACTGTTATTAGTGAATGAAAACCTAATGTCTAACTGGCCGCTAGAAGCATTTACTAGATTTCCGCTATTCATTCTTGATGTTTTTTCAAAGTAGAAACAGAGAACGTGTTTTTTCTTTTGTTTTTTTTCCCATGAAAACTTCCCTCTTAACAGCCAACTTCCTAAAACTAAACAAAAATGTATCCCATACATGCCAAACATACTTCACTTACCATTTGGTATGATGATAATGAAAGTGTCATATTTTACTTACTTGCGTCTGAAGAATACTCACCCTCCATACACTTAAGATTAATCTAAAGAAACTTCTACAGGTTAAACTTTTATAAACCAGAACTCTGGTCCGGCAACATTCATAGTTCTAGGCTCAGAGAGTCTTAATGTGCTGCAGTGGGTGGGGAGGCTAGAAGCCCAGCTCTATGCAGGGGGAGGCGATGCATGGCTCAGCTGGGCTGCGAAGGGAGGAGGAAGGGGCCGGCGTGCAGTTCACTGGGGCTGTGAGGGGGAAGGGGCCTGGAGCCGTCGCGTGGCAATCCCAGTTTTCCAGTTGGACAGGAAGGATTGTGCTGGGGTTAGGCGGGGCTTGGCTACACTGGCAGAGGGGAAGGTTGCTCAAGGGACAGGGCAGCAGCTTACCTTCCCCAGCTGCCCATGACCTCAGGTGTCATGGTAGGGGGTCTCTGTGCATTCTTCTGGGCCTGCCTGCCACAGGATTTAACTCCCCCCCCCCCCCCGGGGCTCTTGCTGCTACCACCAGTTGCGCAGCAGAGCAAGAGGTTCCAGCTGCTAGCTCTGTACCACTGCTGGCATGTCCCTGTGGCCTGGGGAGGTGTACAGAACCATCCCATCTGATTCAGCACAGCTGTCCAAAACCCACACTGTGGGGGGCCCTGCAGCAGCCACACCAACCATCCTATGGACATGACAATCCCCCATACTCAGATTAGCCCATAGGACCCTGGGCGGGCTGAGGTCAGCAGCAGGGGTTGGGCCTCC
Organism: Pelodiscus sinensis; assembly: GCF_049634645.1. Lineage (NCBI taxonomy): Eukaryota > Metazoa > Chordata > Testudines > Trionychidae > Pelodiscus > Pelodiscus sinensis. The sequence continues at coordinate 209,493,237 of NC_134711.1, forward strand.
TGCCACACTCACTGCAGGCAAGTGGAGCTACAGAATAGCCTGCTCTCTCTGCTGCCATCTCCCAAACCAAACCACACTGTAGCTGGGGCTCTCCACTTCCCACCAGCACAGTGTAGAAGAGCCATCAGGCAAACCTGGGAGATGGCAGAAGATTAGAGGTTGCTGTGGCGCTCTGCTTCCCTGCAGCTCTTGCCACCATGGTGAGTGTAGTAGGGTGCCAGGTGTCCAGTATTCACCCAGACAGTCTGGTATTTGCGGGCTCCGGCCAGTTTAAAAAACAAAACAAAACCAAAAAACAGGAAATGACTGGTATTTCCTGTTTCCCTCGGACGGAAGCCCGGCAGGGCCAATTTCCGCCTGCTGCGTCTGGCGGGGGAAGTGAGGAGTGAGGCAGAATTGTAGTGAAGGGGGGGCTGGAGGGGACACTTGCCGGGCACCATGCTAGGGGGCTGCTTGGCTGGGGTGGGAGCAGAGCACACGCTGCTCTGGCCCACGTGACCAACAGAGACCCGGGAGCTGGCCATGTGATGTCTCCCTCAACATGAGCTGTGACCAACCCGCAGCTCACAAGCCACATGCGGCTCTTGCCCCCCAAAAGTGCTGCTCGCAAAGCCGCTCCTGTGCCCCCCTCCCCAATGACTCCGTCTCCCGCCAGCTTCTCCCCCAGCCCTCCTGTGCTTACTGAATCAGAGCTGCAGGGTTTTAAAAATGGCGCTCAGAAGGAGCTACCTCCACTGGAGCTCTGCAGTTTAAACATTGTAGGAGCCGGGCACACAGGCAGCCCAGCTCCTACTACATTTAAACTTCAAAGGCACAGCGGGGTAGATCCGGAACCTGGAGTGAAAGAGGACAGAGCTGGGACCTACTGAGATTCTGCATTTTAAATGTAGTAGGAGTCGGATCCAGCAGCCCCTGTCCGTAGCCAGCCCCAGCTTCCGTGGACAGAAGCTGCTCCGGCAGCAGACCCTGCTCGCAACAGCCCGGGCTGACCATGGGCAGAGGCTGCTCTGGCAGCAGCCCTTGACAGAGAAAGCAGTGCATAGGGAGGAGGGCAGGCAGCACCACAGAGATGGTGCTGGGGAGAACTGGCTTTTAAGCCAGCTCCCCCTAGCACCTGCTCCCCCTGATACGCAGACAGCAAGGGGGGGGGGGAACGGAGCACATAGTCAAATAGTCGACTAGACTACCTGATAAGCGTAAGCTTATCAACTACTTGCTTACATCCCTATCCTTGCCCCTTTACCTTTTCCAAATCAACTCAGGAAAACAAGTCAGTAGTCCACTCACAAATAAGCATACATAAAAAAATCAGCAGGCGCATAGGAAAGAAATGGTTTTGATAAAGATTTTAACTCTACCTTCCAAGAGATTGTTTTAGAGCAAGAGAAAGACCAAGAGAAAAGACATAATAGATGATTAAAGAGCTTACTTACCTTGTGTAGTTCTTTATAATAGTTTCAACCAATTTCTCCAGTATTAAAGTTAGATTTACATGTCTCTAATTGCCAGGATCACCTCTAGAGCCCTTCTTGAAAATTGGTGTCACAATAACTATCTTCCCAGTCATTTGGTACAAAAGCTGATTTAAAAGGATAGGTTAGAAACCACATTTAGTAGTTCCACAATTTCACATTTGAGTCAGAACTCTGGAATGAATGCCATCTGGACCTATTCTCAGAGGGTTAACCATGTTAGTGTGTAACTTTAAAACAATGAATAGTCGTGTGGCACCTTAGAGACTAACAAAAAATATATAGAAGCTTCAGGGGGTAGCCAAGTTAGTCTGTTACAGAAAAAAACAACAAATGGTCTGGTAGCCCTTTATAGATTAAACGGCTACCAGACCATTTGTTGTTTTTTTTCTGTAACAGACTAACGGACTAAAGTGCTACCACACCATTTGTTGTTGTTTAAAAAAAAAAAAAAAAAAAGAGAAAGTATCATGAACTTTCATGGGTACAGCCTGACTTGCTACTGTTTAGTTTATCAGTTTGTTCCAAAAATCTCTTCTAATGATCTGTCAACCTGGGACAGTCACCTTGGATCTGTCACCTAAAGAGAATGGCTCAGGTTTGTCAACCTCCCTTGCATCCTCAGCTGTGAAGACTGATTCAAAGAAATCATTTCGTTTCTCCACAATGACCTTATGAGTGCTCTGTTAGCGTCTTGATTGTGCAGTGGTCTTACTGGTTGTTTAGCAGGCTTTCTGCTTTTAAAAAAATTAATATGTTTTGAATTTTTTGCTAACTGTTATTCAGTTTACTTTTTGGACTTCCTAACTTTATTTTTACATTCCCAAACAATTTCTGTCAATGCATATTGAGAGAGCAGTTATCAAAGAAGAAGCTATTTGGCCATTAGGCTGCAGCAGATGAACACAATAGGAGAAGCCAGAAGATGAAAGAAACAATAGCTTGCAATGTTTGTCACATGGCTGGAGGAAAGAATTGATTGAAGATTATTTCACAAGCTTAATTTACATAAAGTGGCCAGGTTCTCTTCGGGATTTCCATCATTAATTGCTATTGCACTTCAGGTGCCCATTTACAACAAGAACCAACCTCTTTCTGCTATTCAAGCTAGGCCATAAGTTGTACAAAATAGGATGTAAAATATGGTGACTACAGCTAGTCTGGACAATGAGTCAAAGCAGACATGCAGATGAATAATCACAAAAGCTTAACATGAATCCCACAAAGTTACCTTATAAATGTCAGTATAAATAAATGATGGCCACTTAAACACCTTCCTATACCAGAAGCTTACTGACATCTATTCTTATCTACTTGCTTCTCGCTTCCATCCAGGACACATCACACAATCCAGGACACATCACACAATTCATTGTCTACAACCAAGCCCTAAGATAAAACTACATCTGCTCCAATCCTTCAGAAGAGACAACCACTGACAAGATCTTGATCAAGCATTCTTAAAACTAACCCACCTGGGGAAGTGAAGAAACAGACTGACCAAGCCAGACAAATATCCGCAAGACACCTACTTCAGGACAGGCCCAATAAGGAAAATACCTGGCTATCATCTATAGCCCCTAGCTAGAACCCTCCAACACATTGTTAATAATCTACAAGCTATCCTAGAAAATGGTCTCTTACTCTCTCAAGTCCTCACCTATAGACAGACCCCCAACCTGAAGCAAATACTCATGAGCAGCCACCCACCACACCACAGAAACACTAACCCAGGAACTTATCCCTGCAATAAAACCCGTTGCCAATTATCCACATATCTACACAAGTGACATCATCATAGGACTTAACCATATCAGCCATATCAACAAGGGCTCATCCACCTGTACATCTACTAACCTAATGTATGCCATCTTGTGCCACCAATGCTCCTTTGACGTGTATACTGGCTAAACCAGTGGTCCCCAACCTTTTCAGGTTGTCGGGCGCCCGGGGCCGGCGCTCCCCCCGCCAAGCGCCGCGCGCCATGTGCCCGGGGCCAGGCCAGCCCCGAGCACCTGGCGGGCGCATGGAAATGCCCCCGCGGGCTCCATGGCGCCCGCAGGCACCGTGTTGGGGACCACAGGGCTAAACCAAACAGTCTCTGATACAAATCAGACATCAAGAAAAGTAACATACTAAAACCAGTATAACACTTTAACCTCTGTAGACACTCAGTAAGAGACTAAAAAGCAGCTATACCTTGATCAAAAAAAAACCCTTCAAAACCAGACTACAAGGAGAAACAGCACAGCTGCATTTCATTTGTGTTACATTTGCAATCAAATTAAGACTGAATATGGACTTAGAATGGTTCTCTCACCACAAAAATGATTTCCCCTCTCTTGATATTTATCTCCCCCATCAGTTGCTGGGAGTGAGCCATATCCACCCTAATCAAGTGGTTCTTATCCACTAAAACCAATGCCTAAATAAATCTGTTTCACCTTTCAAGTGCCAAAGGATTTGTTGTATTTGAAGATACAGGCTAACATGGCTCTCTCTCTCTCTCTGACTACAAATTAGTTTATTATTGACAAACAGAACCAATTCCAATCTGTATAATTATACCCAGGACACAAGAACCTTAAAAAGGAGGTCCCTCTGAAAAAGAATGGTTAAACATCAGATTTTAAGCTAAACAAAGAATAGTAAAAAAATAAATAAATCTCAAAGCCACCAAGAAGTTAAATCTCTGAGTTGGAAAAATTCACATATGCAGCTTCATGTAATCTATGCAAGACAGTAATTATACAGTGTGAGAGTCTACTCATTATGCATAACAAAATGCAAAGCCAAAAAAAAAAAAAAAAAAAAAAAAGGATATGCCACCAACCAGGAAAACAACAAATTTATGCATGAGATTGTAATGGTTTCTCAGTGACACAGAATGGCTAAAAATACAATTCCTTCCTTGTTCTTAACACAGACCACTAGCAGGGTCTTAATATCCAGTTTCCTCTGTTATCCTTACACAACTATTAGGTGTTCTACTGACTCAGTTAAGTCGTAAGAAAATAGCGAAGAATTATCATTAGGTTTGCTGTACTGCACCTGAGAATCTCTTCTCTCTTAATAATACAGTACAATCATTTTTCTTTTTAAGATAAGAGACCAGAAGATTAAAAATGGTTGAGGACTTTTAGTCACTGCTAGAAAAGCTGTTTGCTAGTGGGGTTTTTATTATAAAAAGATGCCAATTATTCCTTATCTCACTCAGGTATTGCTCATTAACCTGACCTGGATATAAGGAATGCAGGAATAGTCCTTTGATCAGGGTAACCTAGGTTCTGGTTAAGAATCTCAGAGAGGAACAAGAACAGCCAAACACAGGGAGAAGATTTTGGGTTGTAATTTGCTTTATATTTTCATCATGTCTATATCTACATATCTAAAAAAACCTGCTCAGACCTCAAAATCCATATTTAAAATCTACTCAGACTTTAACAGCTTTCAAGATAATTATTGTAATATTTTCCTCTTACCAACAAAAAATAGCTTTTTCTTTTGAATATAAAAATACATATCTGAAAGCAAGCCCTAAAATAGTAGGTTTTTTTTTTTTAATTAAAACACTTTTTATATGCAATCTGTTGAACTGGAAAAAAAACTCGTAAGTCTCTTATTTATTAAACTAAAAGCTTCATTTTAAGGTATTCTCCAAGACTCAGGATCTTAAATGCATTTCATTTCATCTATTTACATCCATATCTTCAACCCTGCAGAATGCTAGTGAGGTTAGAAAAATCCCATCTGTCTTCTCAAATGATAAGTTTTTGAAGGCGGGGGAGAGAAAGGAGCAAGGCAAAAATATATGCATGACAAGGTACACAATATCATATGATATGGTAGCTGAAGTATTTTTCCACTGCAGGGTGTTTATCAGACTGCAATAATTCTATTAGTACTTTTAAGGCTTGAAGCACACCTTCTGTTGAGTGCTGTGAGTCACAGTTTTAATGACAGTGTGTGATGATTCTGTAGCTATGCAGCTTATGCAAGAGAATACTATTTGCATTAAATACCCAGATTTAGAAGCCACCTTTTCTTCGTCACTGCTAATAGTGAACAACAGCTAGTAGTAAAAAAAGAATAGGATTATATTTCCTGCATTCCCTACCATTGGAAGAAACAATGCTAGTTTGCTAAATATTAAATGGAATGTTGCTGTTGTTTTGTACACGTTAAACTTAAAATCTTGTTTTTGACAAACAGAAAGATATGACAATTTTTTACTTTTAGTTAAAGCTTATAGTATGTTTTAATTACATGGGCATTTTCTAAATGTTTTCAATGGACAGTGTTCTTCTCGCTTCCTCTACTTACAAAAGAGGCATTTAAGTGTTTTAAAGTGAGAAAAATTAGCCCTCTGAAACAAGGCAACTCAAAATCTGACATGCCCAGTTCATAGACTGGAACAAAACCAAAAAGAACAAAAAACAAATAAGCCAAAGGATAATGGGTTTGTTGGTATCAGATACAAACACGCTATAACCTTGCCCCTCTTATTGCCAGCTCTATTCTCCTAAGACAAGGAATTTGAAATAATCAGGATTCCTGCTCTTAGTATAGGAAATATATCATCTTCAGTCTCTTGCTAGCTCATAAGAGGCAAAGGATGGCACAACAAAGACAGTAACCCAGACGATCAAGTAACACCCGAAGGCTGCTTCAGCCCATGTTTTGCAGGGGTAAAGGGATTTTGGGGAGGGAAGGGGTAAAGAGGAAAAGGAATTGTGCTATTAATTAAATACTTCAAACTCAGTTGTTCTTAAAAGGGGTGGGAGAAGTCTCATTTTGTGCTTTTCAGTTCTGACAGTGCCCCATTATTTATGTACTGTTCTTTGTCTTTTTCTTCAAAGCTAATTACAGCCAGGGAGTTTGGCAGGGAATTGCTCAGAGCTGCCTCCTCTACCATACCAGTAAATGAAATTCTTGTGCAGATATTGTGCTAACAATTTGATCTCACTAAACTTAGTTTGAAGAACTGAGGAAATGACCACGGACCTCGTTTGCCCCTTCATCCTATGTTATTTTGACATTGTGTCTGAATTGGTTCTTGCACAAACTAATGATAAATAGGATTAAAAAAAGATATAAAAGTTTGTATGATCAAAACAAATTCCAACTTCTGAGTAAAACATCCTATCCAGAATTTAGATAACCAGTCCTCCTTTGCTTTACTTTATAAGGAATTAATATGAACAAGTGATATTCCCATTTCTACCCTATTCCAGAACAGTCACCACGTGTTATAGATGTTGAAACATACCACTTATGTTTCAGGCATAAAATAGACAAAACCCCAAAACCTTCCCACAGAAGTCTGTTCCTATTTCTCTCATGGCCCTGCTGAACCCAGACTGTAGGCCAGGTTATTCCTGACCGAAGGACTACTCCTGACTTCCTTATACCCAGGGTATCTTAATGAGCAATGCTTACCAAAATGAGTTAGGAGAGCTCAACTGTTCTGCAGGATTCCAACACTTGCTTAGAAGATAAGTCTAAAGACAAATGAATCATCCTGTTCCAATGAAGAGCCTGTGTACCCTCATGTTTAAAAAAAGTGAGAAATCTGTTGATAGCATAGCATTGGCATCCTCTTTGTGAGAGATACAAGTCACTGCAATCTTGTCAAATTTGATACAAGTTCCTGGATTAGAGTTCCCACAAGCATCACACACTTGCAAGATTCTATATAAGGAACCTACCTGATCAGAAGGAAGCTACACTTGCAGCAGACTATTCATACCACTACCTACTGCATACCTGTTCTGCAGATAGAACTTTTGTCAAACATGGCTGGAAACAGTGAGAACAACTACAGTACCCCACCCCAGTGACCGTCTCTAGTACTAGAAGTTGTAATCTCAATGTAAACAATGTGACATTTCCTCAGGAAAATAAAATTTCATTTTAAAAATAAGTAATTCTATTTAATAGGAATGAGCACATTTTTCATGTGATTATCCAGAGAGATTCCTTTTATACCTTTTGATCATACAAAACTAATCTTCCTCCTGTTGTTTATATAAACCAAGGTTCTACCTTTTCTTCCCCTGCAAGAGAAGGGTGTCCTCAAATTGCAAGCATCTCTACTAATGTAAAACCAGCTGTGAGTTCTGGAAAATATAACTGATTTTAAATAAGTTTAATTCATTTGAAAAATGTATTGTTCAACTTCTAGTGGTTATCAGAAATTTCCCTGGTGAGCTTTGACTTAGTGTAATTTATCCAAAATTTAATAACTTCATTTGAAAAAAATATATTAAGCCTCAGTTGCAAAGAACTTTACAAAAAGTGATGCAGTTCTAGTGATTCAGCTGCTGCTGTATATCTAGTAAGTAGCAGGACAGTGAAACACAGATTTTGTCAGTTTCACTGCTGCTATTCAGAAAAGAGTTTCATCAGAAAATACAAACTAGAAACCCAAAATGTTTCACAGAAGCCTACTGTGTTTAAACAAAATTATGCTGATCCACAGGCAGAGTTCCATTAGAAACTGTACTTGGTTTGACAGCTTGCCTAGGCTGAGGATATTTAGGGTATCCAGTGCCTATGGCATGGATTAGCTACCAGACCCTGAACAGCTGGTTCCCCACTCCCAAATGGTGTGCCACACCTAGGATCACCAGAGAAAAACACTGCTACTTAAGGACAGGCATTGACAAAAGTGACAAGAATGTCAATTTCGTTCAGAAGCTGCTGAAATATTTTTGTTGTTGTTTTACAAACACCATAGGTTTCCACAGTGAAAGTTTTCCACAATTTCCAGTTCATGGGGAAATTGAGAATTTTTATTTTGGTCTAAATCAGAAAAAAAACAAAATATGAAATTTCCTACAAACTGGAAATTCTGAGTTTTGGCCATATGTATTCAGAACCCTACTGACAGCTGTGAAAGTGGATAGAATCAAAATATGAGCAACAGCATAGCTGTCCACAGAATAGTACAAGAAGAGAAACCTGGACCAAAAAAAGTGTACAGTATAATAAAACTGTGTCATCTTCAATTGAGGGGGAAAATCCACCAAAAACTGGAAGATAAACACAACTTTTTGAAAGAAAATATTAGCAAAGATATTATAATTCTCTGAATACATTAAAACAAACCTTTCACCTACAGTTCTCATATTTCTGTGAAAAACTCATTTCACTCAAGGCTTTCACATGTGTGCCTAGTTCAGTCTTTAATCTGTCATAAGAACTTACATACTTATCTTTAAAAGCACCAATGCTAGCAATTCTCATGATTTACTGAGAGCATTGTAATACCTGGCTGGTGCTTTTCTTAAATTCCAGTTCTTGCAGTGAAAAAAAAAATCAAGTGAACATCTGTTTCCATTTCTAAAGCTAAGTTTCTAACACTCATGGTTGCAAAAGAAAAATTTAAAATGCAAACCCTAAAAGTGTCAAAACCAAAAGGCAATATAAAAGTACCTACAATTTATTTTTTAGTTCTTATGACTTTGGGTCTTTTTTTAAACTTCTCATGACTTTTGAATACTTGGGGTTGATAATATTACCAACAGTAGAGTTTTATTTTAGTTTTTTAGATACAAGCAGGTCCTCAAAACCAAGTGACACTTGCCTAAACTTGCCTCAAGCACACAATTAAAGCTGTTAAACAAATGCAACTTATTTAACCATTCTTTTGCAAAAAGTCCAACCAAGCAAAGACCAAGTGCACACAGAATAATTTAGTCATCTTAATAATGTATAGGCTCTACTTATCCCTTCATTTTGGTTAACATGCCATATTTCCAAGTCTCAAAGAAAATACTACGAGCTCCATTTTAGTACTTTGGGCAGCACTTTGACTGCCCTGGCTTCACCAAGTTGAGCTCATCTAGCATAAAAGTTGTGTAAATTTTATGTGGAAGTTTTTCAGTGGGTCATTTTAAGTTTAGAACTGAAAGGAAGTGGTTTTAACAACTGCCAGATTCCTTCCTATTTCAAACCCCAATAATATTAAAAATAAATTACTAATATTAATCTTGAATGAGAGAACAAAATAGAGTCAAGCTTTCCAATACATTAGACCACATATAAATCCCCTATTTAAAATATATATACACTAGTGTAAAAATACATTGATATTTCATCCAATTTTGTTTAACTTACCAATTTGGGACCAAGAGATACCCCCTTTTATTGATACAGACAGATCGTTAAGTGGAAAAAGTACAAAACATGCATCCTAGAATACTCAAGGAACTGATAGAGGAGGTATTTGAGCCTTTAGTTATCATCTTTGAAAAATCATGGAGGACAGGATAGATTGCAGAAGACTAGAAACAGGCAAATATACTACCAATCTATAAAAGGGAACTAAGAACAATCCAGGAAACTACAGACCAGTCAGTTTAACTTCTGTGCCAGAAAAGATAATGGAGCAAATAATTAAGTAATTCATCTGCAAACATACAGAAGATAATTAGGTGATAGGTAACAGCGAGCATGGATTTGTAGAGAACAAATGTCAAACCAATCTGATCGCTTTCTTTGTTAGGATGACGAGTCTCGTGGCTAAGGGAGAAGCAGTGGACATGGTATACCTAGACTTCAGTAAGGCATCTGATATGGTCTTGTATTGTATTCTTACCAATAAACTAGGCAAATACAACTTAAATGGGGAAATAATAAGGTGGGTGCATAACTGGCTGGATAACTGTTCTCAGAGAGTAGTTATTAACGGTTCACGATCCTGTTGGAAGGGCATAAGAAGTGGGTTCCGCAGGGGTCTGTTTTGGGACCAGTTCTGCTCAATATCTTCATCAACAATTCACATATTGGCATAGAGAATACGCTTATTAAGTTTGCAGATGACGCGAAGCTGGGACACATCGCAACTGCTTTGGAGGATAGGGTAATAATTCAAAATGATCTGGACAAATTGGAGAAATGGTCTTAGGTAAATAGGATGAAGTTTAATAAGGACAAGTGCCAAGTGCTTCACTTAGGAAGGATCAATTGGTCTCACAGTACAGAATGGGAAGCGACTGTCTAGGAAGGAGTAATGCAGAAAGGGATCTAGGGGTCATAGCGGACCACTAGCTAATACGAGTCAATAGTGTGACGCTGTTTCAAAGAAAGCAAACATGATTCTGGGATGCATTAACAGGTGTGTTGTGAACAAGACACAAGTCGTCATTGTTCTGCTCTACTCTGTGCTGATGAGGCCTCAATTAGAATACTGTGTCCAGTTCTGGGCACCGCATTTCAAGAAAGATGTGGAGAAACTGGAGACGGTCCAGAGAAGAGCAACAAAAATGATTAAAAGTCCAGAGAACATGACCTATGAAGGAAGACTGAAAGAATTGGGCTTGTTTAGTTTGGAAAGTAGATGACTAAGAGGGGACATGATAGTAGTTTTCAGGTATCTAAAAAGTGTCATAAGGAGGAGGGAGAAAAATTGTTCTCCTTAGCCTCTGAGAGTAGACCAAGAAGCAATGGGCTTAAACCGCAGCAGGGGATGTTTAGGTTGGACATTAGGAAAAACTTTCTAACTGTCAGGGTGGTTAAACACTGGAATAAGTTGCCTAGGGAGGTTGTGTAATCTACATCTCTGGAGATATTTACGAGCAGGTTAGACAGACATCTATTAGAGATGGTCTAGACAGTGTTGGGTCCTGCCATGAAGGCAGGGGACTGGACTTGATGACCTCTCAAGGTCCCTTCCAGTTCTAGTGTTCTATGAAAACTTATAACATATTACAAAAAGGACACAAAGCAAGAGGCATAGTACCACACACACTGCCTACAGGGGTAGGACTTTTTTTTTTTTGAGTGGGAGGAGGATAGGAGAGTAAAGTAGTGAATTTCTTTTGTTTGGAATTTGGAGGAACGCGGTCCCTTCACATTTATCAGACAGACATATCAGAGATCAATATAATTCAAGTACTGCATCCAGGCAGGATTACCAACATCTCTCTATTCCCAGCAACTGGGAGTTAGAGATAAATTGCTCAGAAGATGTGTGTATACCTTACTGATGAAATCCCTTTATTTTAAAATATAAAGTATCACTAACGGACCTTTGGCTTATAGGTGCCTATATGCTAAAACATGCCTTAATTTCTGTAAGATCCTTTAGAAAAATCAGGGTACAATGAGAGTGATACCATACCTGACTGAATGGATCCTGCCAGTCCATCTGCAGGTATAGGTCTTCTGAAAACATCAGAATTCTGGTCTTGTATTTTCCTAGGCATATGTCTAGTTAAATGGGACACTCTGGAGCCAGCTTTTTCACAAACTGGATATATATTAGCTCATCCTTGGAAGAAATATTTTTTTCCTTCTCCCCAGTAAGTACATATTTCTTGATGAAAAGTCAGCATCGTGCTCTGCATCCACAAAACAGTCTTGTTTCTGTTCTTCAGCACAACTCCCCTTCCCTCCAGCAAGCACTGCAGTATGCTGCAACAAAGAGATGTTTTGACAACAGCCATGCAGAGCCCAAATGTAGGAAGGCCTAAGGGGACACCAAGAACAGAACCAGAAAACATCCTCCTCCTTCACATTGCTATATCAGTTTGCAACCTACAGTTGTTGAACTCTGCAGTGCAACCAGATATCCAAATAAGAGAGGGTTAGGTTCTGGTTAACTGGCAGGGACTAGAGCAACTTCCCGCCTGCCACAGGCAGGGAGCTACTCCAGGACCACGGGGCACACCACAGGCAAGTGCTGCTCTGATCAGCCCTCTCCCACCCACCTCTCCTTTAAATTGATTAAGATAACCAATTAAACAGGATTTTACATCCATAGCAAGCACATCCCGGTGCTCTACACCAGTGTTTCTTAAATTGTGTTCCACGGCACACTGCAGTAGGAAGTGTGCCACGGAGAACAACAAAGTTCAAAATGGCCACCCTTAAAAGGGCAGGTGACCTTTTTTTGCTCAATAACTTCCCCCCTGACCCTCCCTCCCCCTTTTTCCCCCCCTCAACCAAAAAAAAAAATCCTTGGCATTCCTCATAAAAAAATTGTTTGGTGTTCCTCGGTCTTAAAATGTTTAAGAAACATTGCTCTACACTGACCGCCCCGCTGAACTGAGTGCAGTTTGAGGTCACTGGACCAATATTCAAAATCTGACATGGAACTTGCCCTATCTCCTTGAGAAACTGCCTCATCCTCTATAGCCATGAGGGAGCTACATTTAGGGAACTACAGACCTATCAGCTAATAGGGCTTATGTATACAACGAAACCTTCACTGGTCCTGGACTAGATAACGCAACTCACACCCTAAAGAGATATAAATACTGTAAGACAGAGCCTTACTACTTTTAAAACTATGAAATTCTCCTCCCGCTGCCCACATACATTCTTCATGCATACTTCTCTACCTGTGAGCAAAGTCGCTCTCTTTTTAGTTATTTTTCTAAGAGACAGTTTTGTTATCTCTGTTAATAAATATTAGGGAAGCATCCAAATACTCTGGTGATGGCAACCACATGAACTGCACAGACAGACAAATGAGATAAGCTATCTAGTCACACAACATCACAACTAATAATGGCCCTTACCCATTGTATTCTCTTTCTAGTAATACTTTCTCTGCTGCATTAACTCAGGTAACAGCACCCAGTGCTGAGTACCTGTGGTAGCCTAGCTCAGATGTTAGCAGCCACACTGCAAAGCCATGCTAGAGTTACAGCACCAGTGAGGACACAGTACTTGCCCGGGTGTATCACTAGGACTTCTGCAGTAATGTAAGTAGGGTCTTTGTTCGACAGTAATCTGAACACTATATGATTCTTTCCCAATGACTTATGGGAGAATGTGTCCTTTTGGCAAGGGGGGGGGGGAAGAGGGGCGGAAGATTGTTGGAAGGCAGTAGACAATTATTTGAATTTAGCATCCTAATTTGAACATGGGAAGGTTATCCCAGAAACTCCTACCGGTCAATGTTCTTTGTTGCTGGATCAAGCAAGTAGGGGTGGGGGAGGGGCAAGAGGAGGAAGGGATTGTGAGATCACTCTCTCATCTATTCATAGTGATCTCAAGAGCTAGAAATTCATCAAAGTTGTGTTTATTCCTCCTCTTCCCTCTCTCCCTCAAAAAAATTACATAATTTTGTAAGGAGGATACCCAGTTTCTCCAGAACATATCCAAAGAGAATAAGGACATCTCCCTTTTCTCCAATGAGCTAAGGAATAAGTCCTCACAACACTCCCTTGCATCATCTTCACACTAGCCTGTCTTATCCCACAAGTATTTTTTATAATCACAGTATGATGAGCCAGACTGAATCATCCCAATCCTGCAAGACAAAAGATAGGTGGAGAATTCCAAAAACTAGCATTGCGAAAATACATCATGCCCTTCCAAAGTTCCTTTCATTAGAGAAGCAAAATACTCAAAGATTAGTTGCATATATTTTACAGATAAAATATTGACGCAAAGATAAACTGACTTGACCAAGATCTAGGGTTGCCAACATTCTAATTACACAAAACCAAACACTCTTGCCCCACTCCACACTTTCTTCAAGGCCCCACCCCTCCAACTTCTTCCATCTCCCTATCTGTCACTTGATCTCCCCAACCCTCACTCACTTTCAGCAGGTTGGGGCAGGTGTGCAAGAGGAAATGCAGGCTCCAGCTAGGGATGCTCTGGGATAGGGCCAGGGATGAGGGGTTTGGGATGCAGTAGGGGGCTCAGGGCTGAGGTTGGGATGGGGAGTGTGAAGGCTTTGGGAGAGAGTTTGGGTGTGGGAGTGAATCCAGGCTGGGGTACGAGGTTGGGAGTGTGGCCCTTACAGATCCCAGAAACAAATGCCAGGAACCTGCAGCCCCTAGGTCTATGGTGGAAGCTAGGAAGGGCTCCACGTATTGCCCCTCCCCCCCATTGGTCTCAGTTCCCAATCAGTTGGAGCTGTAGGGGGAGGACCTCCAGGAACGAGGGCAGTGTGCAGAACCTCCCAGGCCACACCCCTGCATCTAAAGGTAACAGGGACTTGTTGGCCACTTCCAGGAGCCACAAGGAGCCAGGGCAGAAGGAAAGTAAAGTTACTCACCTTGGTGCAGTAACTGTCGTTCTTCGAGATGGTGTCCCCGCGGGTATTCCACTGTGGGTGCTGGGCTTGCCCCGGCGCCGCAGAATGGAGCCTTGTTGGAAGCAGTATTTGGCCGGGCCGCACATGCGCTGCTGTGCTTGCAGCGTTCGTGCTCTTTTCCTGCGCACTGTCTGGCCAACCGCCAGTTCCTCGAGACCACCTCACAGTCTATAAGACACAAAGAAAAGCGGACTCCGAAGCAGGGAGGAGGGTAGGTAGTGGAGCACCCGCGGGGACACCATCTCAAAGAATGACAGTTACTGCACCAAGGGGAGTAACTTCGCTTTCTTCTTCGAGGATGTCCCTGCGGGTGCTCCACTGTGGGTGACTGCGTAGCAGTAGCTGCCAGAACAGAAGGCCCTAGTTATCTGCTGTGGAGAGCACCGCAGTTGCCACCGCATCGTCCAAGCGAGTGCCCAGTGATAAAGAATAGTGTCTAGCAAAAGTGTTGTGGGAGGACCAAGTGGCCATCCTGCAAATGTCTTTAAGGGAAACCCCTTTAAGAAAGGCCATCGACGCAGCCGTGGCTCTGGTGGAATGGGCACGTGGGTGGGATGGGAGGGGTATACGTTTTGTGGCATAGGCTTTTGTTATTCAGGAGGTTATAAGGTTGGAGATCCTTTGGGAGGATATCGGTTGTCCTTTTGACCTAGGTGCCAGAAAGACTAACAAAGGGTCAGGGCGTCTGAAGGGTATGGTTCAGTCGATATAGAAAATTAGGACCCTCTGAGCATCTAGGGAATGGAGAGCTACTTCTCGTGGTGAGGCATGGGGTTTTGGGTAGAACACTGGAAGAATTATTGGCTCGTTGACGTGAAAATGGGATGCAATCTTTGGAATGAACTTCGGGTGTAGTCTTAATATTACCCCATCCTTTCGGAATATCATGTATGGTGGTGTGGCCATCAAGGAAAAGAGAGCTCTCCTACTCTGCGTGCTGATGTTATTGCAAGTAGAAAAAGCATCTTTATGGTTAGAAGTGTAAGGATACGGTGGCCAACGGTTCAAATGGTGGCCTCATTAGGACCTCAAGAACCACATCAAGGGTCCATGATTGTGGGATTGGGTCTCGTGGTGGACTTAAATTAGTGAGGCCCTTGAGGAATCTCTTTGTGGTGGGATGAGCGAAGATGGAAGCTCTGTCCACCAGTGATGTAAAGGCCGAAATTGCCACCAGATGTACTCTGAGAGAAGCTAACGCAAGGCCGGTCTCTTTTAGGTGCATAAGATAGTCCAATACCAGAGGAAGAGGAGCTTCTTCAGGGCAATGATGTTTAGCAGCACACCAGGAGGCGAACCTGCGCCACTTGTGAAGGAAAGTATTCCTTGTTGTTTGACATCTACTATGTATAAGAAAGTGTCTAACCAGTGCCGAACATTGAGATTCAGATGGGTTCAGCCAGTTAGGCACCATGTTGTGAGGTTCAGAGAGTGAATCTCGGGATGTCTCAACCGTCCCCAGGTTCTGAGTGAGGAGGTTGGGGAGGAGCGGGAGGTGGATGGATACGCGTGAGGATAGGCGATGAAAAAAGTGGAGCCAATGTTGGTGCAGCCAATGCAGCGCTATGAGGATGAGTCGCGCCCTGTCCGTCCTCACTTTCTGAAGGAGTCTCAGAATTATCGGAATTGGGGGAAAAGGCATAGAGGAGGGGTCCATGCCAACTGATGAGAAAGGCGCCTCCCAGGGAGGCTGGGCCGAGACCCACTCTGGAGCAGTACTTGTGACACTTTGCGTTGCTGAAGGTCGCGAACAGGTCTATCCGAGGGGTACCCCAATGTTGGAAAATTGTGTGCAGGACCCCGTCATGCAGCTCTCACTCGTGCTTCACGTCGAAGTGCCTGCTGAGGAAGTCTGTGTTCACGTTCATGGTGCCAGGTAAGTAAGATGCCGTACGTGTTATTCCGTGGCAAATGCACCAATTCCAGAAGCAGATGGCTTCCGTGCACAGGGAAAGGGAGCAAGCTCCACCCTGACTGTTCACATAGTACATGGCTGTGACATTGTCCGTAAGTATTCTCACTGTGGTGTTCTGGGTATGTGCACAGAAACATTTGCAGGCATTGAAAATCACATGTAGCTCTAAGAGGTTTATGTGCAGACGCTTCTCCAATGGTGACCATTTGCCCGGTGCTGAAAAGGGACCCATGTGGGCTCCCCATCCTAGTAAGGAAGCATCTGTTGTAATGTGGTGGTATGGCTGCTGTTGGCGAAAAGGTACCCCAGAAAATAGATTTTGCCGGTTGGTCCACTATAAGAGCGACCATGTAATGGAAAGGGGAGGCGTTACTGGCCTGTGGAGGTCGTGTCTGGTGTGGTTGTAAACCAGTGTCAGCCAGTATTGGAGGGCACGGAAGTGCAGTCTGGCGTATCGGACCACGTATGTTGTGGCAGCCATATGGCCCATCAGTCTTAGGTTATGAGTGGAATGGTCGGACTGCCAGTGATGGTTTGAATGAAGTCCTGAATGGACTGAAAACAATGTAAGGGCAGGAAGGCCCTGCCTGCAACTGAGTCCAAGCGAGCCCCTATAAATTCCAAGTCCTGAGTTGGGCGCAAAATGGACTTTTGGTTGTTGGAGGAGCCCGAGGGTGTGGAAGGTCCGTCTGGTGAGATGGATCATGTGAAGAACTTAGGAGGCAGAATAAGCCTTGAGGAGGCAGTCGTTTAAGTATGGAAAGATGATTATTCCTTGCCGTCGGAGGAAGGCCGCGACTACCGCCAGGATCTTTGAGAATACCCTGGGGGCAGAGGGCAACCCGAAGGGTAGGACTTTGTATTGCTAGTGGTCCTTCCTGACAACAAAGTGTAGGAATCTCCTGAGAGAGGGGTGGATAGCAACGTGGAAATAGGCGTCTTAGAGGTCGAGGGCGGTAAACCAGTTGTGATGTTCCAGTGCAGGAATGATGGCAGACAACGTGATATTTTGAATCTTTGTTTGCGCAGGAATTTGTTCAAACAGCAGAGGTCTAGTATGGGTCGCCAACCTCCAGATCTCTTCTGGGTGAGGAAATAATGGGAGTAGAAGCCCCTGTTTCTGAATTCATCCGGGACAGTCTCTATAGCCCCCCAGAAGGAGTAGGCGGTCAACTTCTGTTCGCAAGAGGACCTCGTGAGAGGGGTCCCTGAAAAGGGATGGGGGAAGGGAAGGGTTTGGGGAGGGAATGGAAGTGAAGGGGATCGTGTAGACCATTTGAATAAATTTCCAGCACCCATCTGTCTGTGGTGATTGATGCCCATTGGTGGAAAAAGGGCCTCAACCGGTGGTGGAAGAAATGGGTAGACGGACATGTGATGTTGCCTGTGACTGTCTGCACGCCCCCGACCAAGGCATCGAACTTGCACTTGTTATTGGGGCCCATTTGGCCACGGCCATTCCTGTTGCGACGTCACTGGGGTTTCTGGCGTGAGCATTGATTATCAAAGCTCCTCTGTTGATGTTGTTGCTGCCATTGATGTCTGACGTATGAATAGTCATACCTGCGCAGGTATGACGTGTATCGGCGTCTCCTGAAGTGAGGCGTGTACATCCCCAAGGTCCTCAACATTGTGCATAAGTCCTTTGAGGAGTGTAGGACGGTGTCAGTATTTTCAGCGAAAAGCTTGTCCTTGTCAAAGGGCAAGTCCTCAACCTTGCTCTGTAACTCTTTAGGGACACCAGCTGCTTGCAAGTAAGAGGCTCTCCGCATAACGATCGCAGTGGCAGTAGAATGAGCAGTGGTGTCAGCGATGTCCATGGCCATTTGAAGGGATGTTCTTGCTGACGTGTAGCTCTCCTGGATGCCAATTTCAATATAGACTTTTTTGAGTCAGGTAAGTGATCTATAAGTGGAGGCAAACGTGAGAAGGTGTCGAAGGTGTGATTGGAGAGGTGCCCCATGTAATTAGTGATTCTGAGTAATAGGGTTGCAGATGTGTAGACTTTCCTGCCCAAAAGATCCAGTCTCTTTATCGGAGGCTTGGTGTTTGAATTGCAAGGTCTTAGCCCTCTGTTAAGCCACAACCACGAGGGAGTTAGGTTGAGGATTGGCGAAAAGCAATTCCCTTCGGGAGGACGAAATATTTTCTATATCGGCCCTCTTGTTAGTTGGCAGCACCGATGCCGGGGCGTGCCATATTTCGTCAGCAATCTCTAAAATACCCTCGTCCAAAGGAATGGCGAGGCACGATCTGTACTGAGGCTGAAGATCTCTAAAAAGTTTGTGCTGCTTGTCCTTGAGTTCCTGCAGCGGTATCTCCTAAATGATGGCTACTCACTTGAACAGCTCTTGGAACTGACGAAAGTCATCAGGCAGAGAGACCTCGCCAGGGATGACTGCTTTGTCTGGTGGAGGAGTCTGTTGGGAAGATCTCAATCAGCTGTTCGGAGAAAGGCGCATGGTCAGGTTCCGATGGAAGTTGACAAGGTGAGGTCACATGTTCCGGAGGAGTGGAGGGGGCAGGAGCCGGGGAGGGTCTGAAAGAGGCATAGTCATAGGCAGAGTGTGAGCAGTAAGAATACCTGCTGCGGGAGTCAAGGGTGTAATAGTCATCACAAGCATATAGCCTGTCCAGCGGTGAGCGTCTCTCTGGATAGTAACGGTGTGAGCAATGCCCATGATGACGTGGAGAATATGGTGAGCGAGAACGGCCGTATGACGCTCTGGAGGAGGCAGGAGAAATAGATGATTGGCGGTAATGAGGTCTTTGATAGTGAGGCTGCCAGGAATGGTGATGGTAGTCTGGCAAGAGAGAGTGGAGACCTGTAGCGGCTACCATAATAAAATGGAGAGCACAGTGCCAGAGAAGTGGGTGATAGTGCCAAGGAGAAGGCAAGGGAGTGAGACCGGCTCCGGCGCAGAGGAGTCAAGGGGGCTGGGCTGCCCACTCCTGATCTGGGAGCACGAGCTGTAGCTCTGGCTGGTGCCATGCTCCCCGGTGCCGATGACTCAGGCACTGTAACGGCTGGTGCCAAGATGGGGTGCTGCACTCACGCTGGCACCGCTTACTCCGGCATTGTGGAAATGGCGCCACTGCCAGCGCCGTTGTGGTCGGCTCTGAGGAAGCTCTCATTGGCACCAACCACCATGCTGCCAATGCCACCCTTGGGTGCCACGGTTTGCGCCGGCTGTTCCGGCTGCCTGGGCTTTAGTGAAGCTGCAGGTTTGGGACGCAGCTTAGTGGTGCAAGAGGTCCCCGGGTCTATCTCCCCAGCTCACTCTGCCCTGGATGGCAGCAGGCAGGGTTCCTGTGGGGGAGAGCCTGTGTCTTTTTGATGAGGCCCCACTGGGAGATGAAGCCCGGTGGGGGGCTGTTCCTCTGTGGCAGATGACTGACGCTGCGGCTAGAGGGCTTTATCGAAGAGGAGCATTCTCAGGCGCCTCTCCCTATCTTTCCGAGACCTAAACATGAGCTTAGTGCAGTAGGAGCACTTTTGGGGAACGTGGGACTCCAAGACATTTAATGCAGTCCACATGGCCATCGGTGGCTGGCACTGCCTCCCGGCAAGTGCCTCATTTCTTAAAGCCCGGGGATGATGGCATGCCGGCGTGTCAATAGGGAGCGAGTCTCTATGAATTCTTTTAGTTCTTGTCTTGTCTCTCTCAATCTTTCCGTTTCTCTTTCTCTCACTTTATTTTCTCTA
The DNA here is from genome assembly GCF_049634645.1 of Pelodiscus sinensis. Taxonomy (NCBI): domain Eukaryota; kingdom Metazoa; phylum Chordata; order Testudines; family Trionychidae; genus Pelodiscus; species Pelodiscus sinensis. The sequence goes on from NC_134711.1 coordinate 209,513,390, forward strand.
TTTATTTTTTTAGTTCAACGAACAACTATGTACAGAGGAGAACGGGAGAGTCACTGACGGGATCATAGGGAGGTAACAGGTAAGCAGTTCTTAATAATGTAAATTTTTGTTGTTATTTCCTTTTAAAAGGGGGAACGAACAAACAAAGGAGGAAGGGAAACCAGGTTAGGGCAATTTACAACCTGGAGGTTGAGGTGAAGAGCGCAGTTCCTATCCATCTACAGCCTGAGGCGGTCTAGAGAAACTGGCGTTTGGCCAGATTGCACACAGGAAAAGAGCACGAACGCCGCAAACACAGTGGAGCATGCGCGGCCCAGCCAAATACTGCTTCCAAGAAGCCTCCATTCTGCGGTGCTGGGGCAAGCCCAGCACCCACAGCGAAGCACTCACGGGTACATCCTCGAAGAAGAAGCCTTTCTTCTGCCCCAAGTCCTCACTATGCCATCAAATAGAGTTTTAATTGTCTAGTCAGCAGTGATGAGTGAAGCTGCCAGGAATGCCCGGACAAAAAGGAACCCTGTCAAAAATGGGAAACCTGGCAACCCTACCAAGATTACATAGCAAATAAGTGGCAGAAAAATAACTCATGTTGCTATACAGCTTATTATCTGCAGCATTATCTCAAAACTAACCCAGAATTACACAACAATACAGGGGAGGAGGCTATTTGGAAACACCATAGTCAAGTTTCTAAAAATAAGACCATCAAAACCTTGGTTTCTGCCATCCACATGCAGGGAAGAAAAGAATCCTTTACTTTTTAAAGCGAAGCTATATCTTCATTTTGGTTATTACAACATTTTGAAGTAGTAAGCAAATCATAAGAACGGCCATACTAGGTGAGACCAAAGGTCCATCCAGTACAGTATCCTGTCTGCCGACAGTGGCCAATGCCAGGTGCTCCAGAAGGAGTGAACCGAACAGGTAATGATCAAGCCATCTCTCTCCTGCCATCCATCTCCACCCTCTGACAAACAGAGGCTAGGGACACCATTCCTTACCTATTCTGCTCCAAACTAATAACATTCATTTTTAAATTAAAGTTAATAAGATCAAGAGAGAGCTTTCTAAGAAATATGTCTGAAGGGGAACATCAATAGCCTAGAAGATGGTTGTGCAAAGTGGATATGATCATTATTAACCTTAACTAACTGGAATTTAATTAGGAATTAGCAAAATCTTGATAAAACATCTTTTCTAAGAGAAATAATATTTTGCAGGACATATGGTTTTTATTTTTAATGAGATGAGTCATACGATAATGTAAGTTACTGGAGATTTTATATTTTGCTCAGAAATACCAAATGGTATTTTTTCTAGTAGGGCAGTACTGATATTTTTATTAGTTCTTAAACTATTAATATATGTATAATTATATCTTGTGGAAAAAATTATAAGTACTTTCAAATCACTAGCACAAAATATGTGGAAAGCACTATTTTAGCTTCAGAACCTACCCCATTTTCACTGGCCATTCTCTATGTTAGGCATCAAATCACCACCAACCTTCTTGATGAAATCCGAAACAAAGAAATCATTAAGCACTTCTTCCATTTCCACAGTTTCTATTATTGTTTTTCCTCTCTTCGTTGAATAAGACTTCCTTTTACTTGTAATGTATTGTTTAATGTTTTCTTGTAACTCTTTATGGCCTTTCCTACACATGCAAGTTTTGTCATCCAAAAACCCTTTCTGGTGACAATACCTAGAAAGCGTTCATGTTGTGATGCAATAAAAGTCACGACATATCCCCATTTTTTGGCAACAAAAAACTTCCACCTCCACATGAGACTTTTGTCCCCCAGTCATGTAATGTGTACTACAGTAGATTTTTTTGTCAAGTTTATTGGCCTCCAGCATGTTTCCCACAATGCCCAATTAGCCATTCTGGCAAGTACTTTGAACTCTGTTGCTCTGCAGACAAGCAAAGAGGTAAACATATGCACACCTCCCACATGCAAACCCAGAGAACTTTAAAAATCTATTTCCTGGTGTTTAGGTCATAGTTTATTGGTGGTCCTGGTTCACTGTGTAATAGTCCTCACGGAGTCTTCTTAGTGAGTGAGGGTGGGCATCACTCAAAATGCTCTCCTGCTTGGAGCAATGCAGAGCCTTTGGGTTTTATCAGTGTGATGAGGGGACGGGGGGGTGGGGGGAAAGAGAGAAAATCAGTGCAAACTGCTGCGAGGGATCCGAAGGAACTCGAATGTGTGTGACCACATTTCCAAAGCCAAGTACAAGAAGGGGTATGAGCAATATACCCTACAATGCAGAGCCAAGATAAAGGAACTCTGGCAGACGTACCAGAAGGCGAAGGGCCTTTTGGAAAGGAGGACAAATTACAAAGGAGAAATATAAGCAAACAATACAGGTATGCAGGGGCAAGATTAGAAAGGCAAAGGCACAAAATGAGCTCAAACTAGCTACAGACAAAGGGAAACAAGAAGACTTTCTATAAATATATTAGAAGCAAGAGGAAGACCAAGGACAGTGTACGTCCATTGCTCAGTGAGGGAGAAACAGGAACAGGAAACTTGGAAATGGCAAAGGTGCTTAATGACTTCATTTCGGTCTTCACCGAGAAGTGTGATGATGAAGGAATGCCTAACATAGTAAATGCTAGTGGGAATGGAGTAGGGTTAGAAGATACAATTTTAAAAAAAACAAGTTAAAAATCACCTAGAAAAGCTAGATGTCTGCAAGTCACCATGGCCTGATAAAATGCATCCTAGAATAATCAAGGAGCTGATAGAGGAGGTCTCTCAGCCTTTAGCTATCATCTTTGAAAAAATCATAGAAGACGGGAGAGATTCCAGAAGATTGGAACAGGGCAAATATAGCGCAGCAAGGGAGGTTTAGGTTGGACATTAGGAAAAACTTCCTGTCAGGGTGATTAAACACTGGAATATGGTGCCTAGGGAGGTTGTGGAATCTACATCTCTGGAGATATTTAAGAGCAAGTTAAATAGACATCTATCAGGGATGGTCTAAATGGTACTGGGTCCTGTCATAAGGGCAGGCGACTAGACTCGATGACCTCGAGAAGTCCCTTTCAGTTCTAGTGTTCTATGATTCTATGCACCCAAAACATGCCAGTTTGGACTGGATGCAATCCTAGGTGGGGATCCCACAACCACAACCAAGGTTAGTGTGGCTACTTCTCATAGTAATTTCCATAGTACAGAATCATCAGTAACTCTTGTCCCAGAGACAGAAGTTATTGATAAAGAGATGAAAACAGATGAAGAGCATAGGGTCAATCTGGTGGCAACCAGTGTAACAGACAGCGAGGAATTGTTCTCAAGTCCCGATGTTTGTGAGGACTCAACAACTGGAAGTGGAGCATAAAAGAAGGGAAGAGACGGAGGGTAAGCTAGTCTGAAGGTGGGGTAGGTAGTGTGGTTGGGGAGGGGCGTCATGTGGGAGGCTAAGGCACACTAGTGCAGCCAGGGAGGGGGAGGCAGAGGACATGTGGAGTGTTTCACAGTTCCAGTGCAGCCGAGGGAAACTGAGTCCAGGCACTGTCTCTCACTGTTCCACCAACGGTCAAACCTGTCACTCTTATTCCCACACAAATTACGTAAGTAACAACATACGGCCACCACTATGGGAATATGATCCTCCAAAAGGTCCAGCCTACCATAGACACACCTCCCTCTCCCTTTCAGTCTGCCAAAGACACATTCAACAACCATTTGGCAACATCTTAGCCTTTTGTTGAACCACTTCTTAATGCTATCCAGGTGCCCCAGGTAAGGGTTCATGAGCCAGGGCTATAAGGGGTAAGCCCCATTACCTAGGATCACTAGGGACATTCCTATATCCCCCACTCTACATTTCTGATCTTGAAAAAAATCCCATGGCGCAGCTTTCTGTACAAGCCACTGTTCCTGAAGATGTGTGCATAATGCAACCTTTCCAGACCACCCCACATTTATATCTGTGAAATGCCCACAGTGATCCACAAGTTTCTGAAACACCATGGAGAAGTATACCTTAGCACTGATGTTCTCTGAGGCAAGGTGAGGTAGCATGACAATGGGAATAAGTGTCATCGATTGCCCCACCACAGTTTGGAAAGCCCATGTGCCATCCATATTTCCCAGAGTCACAGTGCTATGCAGCAAACTGTGATTGCCCTGAACACTTGCATAAGTACAGCACCGATGATAGACTTCCCTCTCCAAATTTGTAACTGACCGGTAGCAATTGGAAGTTGCCAGCTTCCACAAAAGCTTCTCTTCTGAGAGAACTGCTCTTATTCAGATGTCCTTGCCCCATATTTCATGAGCCAATTAATTACACAGTTCCAGGGAGGTTGCTTCACACATCCAAAATTTATATAGTCACTAGTCTTCATCCCACACCTGCATGACAATGCAATCCTACCATTCAATGCTGGTGTCCCTAGCTCAAAAGCATTAGTCGGTGTCATTCTGATCCAAATCACTGTCAAATATCAAATCCATAAGTAGCTGTGCTGCAAGTTGTGATGTCCTAAGCTCATTGATCACAACATGGGAGAAAAATCAAGGATCCCACAATTTCGTCACAGCATATGCTAGAGTTTGCAGCAAGGACTGTCATTCAAGTGGCACGAAGGCATAATAACTAGGACAGAAGCCCAGGAAGTGCTGGGAAGCAAAGAAGTGGCTGACGAGACATTCTCATGTTTCCAAAATACACCGCACTACACTGTGTTCCCACAGTGCTTAGTGGTTTAGGGCGATATCAGGCACTGAGGGATGAACCCACATAGCTTTGTTCTATCTTTCAACAGAGTTCTAGCAATGTGGCCATGAAATATCAACAACGAGATTCAGAAAAGCCAGATTGACCGGTTTTCACTTTTGGCAACTTTTGTATGTCGACAACACTTTTGTCGCCAAACCTTCCCAGTATAGATGGAGCCTATGTGATAGTCTGAGCTTGTTTTGTGCATTGTCCTTCTGCTCGTGTTATTTGTTTACATTCATCCTTTGCAAATTTGACCTAGTTTCCACTTTTTGTGTGACTCATTTTTTGATTTTTAGATAACTGAAGATCTCCTGGTTAAGCCAAGGTGGTTTCTTGCAGTAGTTCCTATCTTGTGGCAATTACAGGGCCACAGTAGGAGACTATTCAAATCAGGGAAGCTTGGAAGGAGCCTTTTGATAAGGATTCCCAGTAATGTGTCTTTATGTGATGCATTTAGCCAGGCAATGTTTACTTGCTACCTTGAATTATACTTGTAGCATAAGCTTCCTAAGTGTTAACTGTAAGGAGCAACTATTTCTCCAATAGCCACTGTGTCTGATTGTTAGCACTGAATGACCATTCGTATGTATGTCACAAAAACTCATTTTATTACAAAGACTCAAGTTAAACAACAGAGTAAAACAAACTTTTGGTCAAACACAGGACATGACAAAAATTACCCTTCAGATGGGTGTAACTCCAGCTTTTGTTGAGAAACTAGTTCTTAGGCATGGAGTGCTGTGAGAAATGGAGAACACATGAGGAATGTGGTCAGGCAATTTGGGCTGGGCCCTAAGCTATATCCAGTTGAAGAAGCCTTATAGAATAATTATCATCAGAACTGTGTTTTATCAACACTATTATTTGGATCAGAATGCTGGTGGATGACAGAGTACGACCTCAATAAATTGTCAATTTTTCACTCCAGAAGTCTTCCGAGGATCCTCTGTATCTTTTGGCCAAAAATAATTTCAAATCAGGACCAGCTTGCACATGTAAACAAGATGACATGGCTACCATCATTATGAAAAGATGCTGGAGATGGATTTGGCACGTGCTGAGGAAAGATGGAAGCTCCATCACAGACTCCTGTTCCCCAAATCCCTGAAGGAAAGCGGAAACAAGGACGACGCAAGACAACATGGCACTGGACCACTGAAGTAGAAATGAAGAGCATGAATTACACTTGGGGCACTATTGAGAGGCCGGCCAGAGACAGACAGAAGTGGAGGACCTTTGTTGCTGCTCTATACACCAGTGGGCATGAAGGATGACGATGACGATAGCATTACCAAAAAAATGTGTATTCTAACACAAAGGACAATGAACACAGAAATAAAGGTTTATATGTGCACATACACTCGTACATAGGCAAAGATGCAACTAAAACCTAGGGATGTGAATGGGTAACTGGTTATTCAGTAAGCAACACCCTTACCAGGAGCAGCCCCAGCCCACCACCAGCAAATGGCTTCTCCAGTTCCATAGGAGGGCCTGGATTAAAAGCTGGCCTGTAAGTAGGGGGTGGCAGCAGCCCCATACAAAGGAAAGAGGATAGTGGTAGCAGGATCCTTAACTGGATTAACCAGGGTTTTACATCCCTATTAAAAACTTTTTTTTTTTTTAATTTAGAGACCCCTCAATCTGAGACTAAGCTATAGCTTATTTAGTTTGTGCATAAATCCAGCACTGCCTGCTTCTAGTCCTACACTTTGTTATATTAAATTTTGTAATGCTTCTGTTTTCACCATATTCTTGTTAGAGTCTACTGAGGGGAACTACTAGATCAGTTTATAAAATATAAATGTAATTCAGTACTTCCTGCATTTATAAGGGATAACTATTCTATTATGCTTCCAAGGCTCTGTGCACGTAGGTTGAGTAACTTTCTCAAAGGAAAATAAAATACCTGCATTTGCCAGTATCTTCAACAGTCTGGGAAGAACAGGTAAATAGATTTTTGTCCCTGGAGTGCTAAACTTTCATGAGAGGTTTGCAAGTCTGCTTTACTTTATTTTGCCTTGAGTTAGTTAAATGTTGTGTCAGTGCTCTTGAAAAGCCTGTTTAAATGTTGTGTCAGTGCTCTTGAAAAGCCTGTTTATCATTACTTGGCTGTCTTTTTTTTTTTAAATACCATTCTGAAACTTTGTACATAGAATGTCAGCTGGTGACAGAATGTTTTCTTATATGCTTCCAAGAAAAAGGATAGAATTATTAATTTACTTTAAGCAGGTGTGACTCTTCAGATCTTTTCTATGATTAAACAACCAAACCTGGATGCAGGAAAGGTGGACCCGCACTTGTTTCAATGTTTTAGGAGCTTCACTTTTGGATGGCATATCAAAAATTAACATTTTCTGCTAACTGCTTGAGACTGAGTGAATTAATACTATTATTAATATTACTAATAGTATTAATCATCCTATGGGCTCTGATAAACTTCAGTAAGTATTTCTGTACTAAATGGGATATTTGTCTATTTTAATAACTATTAATTTGTTCAGATAACATGGTCTCTAATTTGTAGGAGAAAAGAGTTAAGGAGGCTTTTTAACGCAATTTATTCAATATAATTATATGTTTAACTAGTGCCTCTTTGGAAAACTTAGTTTCAGACTAATTTTACAAATCTCTTAAAATCCTTTTGGCATATAAATAAAAAATACAGTTAACATTCAGAACATGATCAAAATAGTACTGAATAAAAATGTGTGTTTGTGCACACATGCTTGCTTGCATTGCCTTTTTTCTGCCCAGTACTGTGTGCACTGCAAGGTTCCCATTCAGATTAGGGAGTATGCTTTGTAATAAAATAGTCCCAAGCCCCACATCAAAACTTCTCTAATAGCAGGCAACAGAAAAACATGTTCCCATGTTCTGTGATCCACCAGTGGGACTCAGTTCTGGAATACAGATTTTAATTGAGCTTCCCTTTAAGACCCTAGAGAGCATCTACAAAGAAAATTAAGATAAGACTGTATTACCTTACCCTGGGCCCCCACTGTACTTCTGTTGAGCTGGACTGCATTATTATAGCATATGACCTGTATAAAAGACCTTGTCTGAAGTTGATCAGGTGCCCTTCTTCCAGAGAACATATACTTCCCTGGCACTGAGATGTGAGACCTCCACCTCTGTCTGAGGTGTGTACAGTGGCAAACAATTCATTCCCTTGGAATGATACAGTATACAGTTTTATCAGCTGGACCTTATTGCATTACAAAATGCCTCCTTTTGAACCAGATTTTTCTATGTAGCACCATGAGGTACTCTTAGATTTTTTTCCAATAATGTACTGACTAACCATTTGTAGGATGCTAACTCAAGTGAAAAACAGAATCATATCACTGAAGTAAAAATCCGGAAGAATCACTCACCAGCTACAACTCATGTTTATGTTCCTGGAATAATGGTTCTTCCCTAATGGCACCACCAGCAGAATGGAACAGATGGGGGGGGGGGGGGGGGGGGAGGGTCAGTCCAAGAAATCATCATGGTCCCGGAGCAAGACAATCTAATTGCTTGCTGAACGTGGAAGGAAGACTGACATCAAGGTAAACTGCTAGTAACGATACAGGAGAGGCTACTCAAAAGGGAGTAGAGGATTAATGGATCTGAAATCAAAAGATGATTATGATAGGAAAAAAAAAACCAGAGTTAAATACAACTGAAAGGAAGGAAGTAGAACCTATAGCTGAAGAAGGATGGTGGTTGTAATGGAAAGTAACAAGCAAGGGATCTCACTTCTTAAGTTCAATACCTTATTTGCAGATATATAGAAGACAAGAGGATCTCCCATACAAAGATCAAATTAACAACCCAATAACATTTACTTAGCTTAAAGTCAGTACTGAGAGCTAAGGCTGTTAAATGTCGACTAACGAATTAGTTGATAGGGTGGCTACACTTCAAAGGTGAAAGCTACGCATGGAGCCCAGGGGTCAGCAGGGGACTCCTCCGCTGACCCCGGGCTCCCTGTGAAGTTGCTGCTTTGAAACGCCATGGGGAGCCCAGCATCAGGCTCCCTGCAGCGTTTCAAAACAGCAGTGCCACATGGTTCGGCGTTCTGCGCATGCGCAGATCGCTCGGAGCCAGCTCTTCCGGGATGTAATCCTCTCACCACAGGCGAGTAGATTACATTGTTTGTCGAGCCCTGTTCACGAGGCTGGGTCTACACTATGGTAAATTTGATCATACAAGGTTGAATTTTGAGTTACTCCTTGTTAAAAGCAGGAGTACCAAAATAGACTTCCGCAACCTTTAGAATTAATGGAATGGGCTAGGTAGTGTGGACGCATTATTTAGAAAAAACAACTATATGCAGCTAAATTCAATCTAAGCTCCTATGTTGACCAGGCCTATGTAAATACAGTTTGCTCCTGCTTTGCTTAGATTTGTTAGATATTCACGACATGGAGTGCTATTTTGCTGATTGCAATCAATTTACTTTGTGATCCAACACCAGACCAGCTATGTTTGTATTTAATGTAGGAATGGCTAGAATATAGTTACCGATGTTTGTAATGTGGTCGGAGGGCAAAAAAGGAGTGTTAAATCTGTGCTAAATCTGTTCCAAAGTGAAGGGCTCATAGTTAGCAGAGAAAGCCTTGCTAAGGTGAGGCTCAACTTTCAGAGCTCTATAAGAGGGGGATGATGGAAGGTTATTCTGATAGGAACCTATAGGATCTCCCTGCCTGGACTGCCTTGTCCTGTTCACTCCCACTGTTCAAAGAACAGACCTAATGATGCCTGTTTAGCTGTCTCTTTTTTATGTGAACTGTGTGTTGGAGTTGATTCTTCACCTCTGCTTGCCAAGAGTAGAAATGACTGGGAGCTGAAATCACTTCAGATGGATGGTCAGAAGTCACAGCCAAGAAGTGGATGGCAGCTGATGGTGACAGAGCCAGCAGGACAGTGAGATTGTGATGAGTGACCAGCAGGGCGGCAGCAGCAAGCAGGTGGATGGTGAGAGACCAACGAGATGCCTCTATCTGCCCCCCAACTCAGGATGGTAGGTAAACTCTGGGTCTGCACCTCTTAGCCGGTCCAGGTCTGCTCTGACCAAAGGCAGCAACAGTGAGTGGGATGCAGAGGAGGGGACATTTAGGTTGCTGGACTTAAGAACCTGAGTCCACCTACTTGGGATGGACTTTTATTCATGGGTTTTGTTTCTGAACTCTGCTTATGGTGTTTTCCCAAATTAATGCCATGTTACTTTCCTCTCTTTTAATAAAAGTTTCTTTTCTACACTCAGACTCTGTTCTTGCAAGTGGGGAATCATTGCCTCTCAGAAACACTCAGAAGCAATGTGTGAATTTTCCAGGTTACTAGGTAGGGGCTCCAGCCAGTTCTGTGTTGGATAGATGGAGAACCTCAAATACTTTTTGGCTTCATTGTATAAGCACAGTGTAGAGTCATTTACAGTACCCACTATTCTATAATGCAGAAAAAAAAAAGACCGAAGGTAAAAAGAAAATCACAGTGAAAATCAATTTGAAGGACTTCAGCCATTGCTATAATATATATTCTGCATCTAGAAATTGCCACCACATACTGGTGTCCAAGATTTTTTTCCATCACGAATTAAAAAAAGATGGTAACAATAAGTTGCAAAGTGCTGGCTTTTAAATAGCTGCACATTGAAAAGCAACAAAAGGTGTCGTTTTGCCCATAAAAGAACATCACAATGAAGCCAAAAGTCACACAATAATTGAGATAAAATTAGATAAATCAGCAGGTACTGACAGAAGTGATAACTTTGGCATTAGAGCGGTGTTTTGACTAATATCTTTATCTCAGATACCTGTATTTCCCCAACATTTCAGGCTTTTTCTAAATGCCTCAGGGAGTCAGTGTAAAGTTGTTGAGGAGTCAACAGAAATGTAATAAAAGCAATTTAATATCTCTCCTGTCTGAGCAAATTATTGCTGGTCATACCCAGCACAACTCTTTTTATAACACTGATTTATAGAACCATGTCTCAAGTTTCACAATCATTAGTCTCAATTTATATACCAATACATTTATTTATTCCCCACATATCTTTACACAATTGCTTTGAGTTGTTTATAGTGAAACATACATTGTTCTAAATGATTTGATTATATCTAAAGACCCTATACAAAATTTTAAAATTGAACTATTATAATGCTATAGGCATCAAGAGAGGCAAAAACAGTTTCAAACAAACAAAAAGATTATTCTCCAAGTTTTTAAATTTATACCACCTGTATCTCAAAGGTGCTACCATGGAAGACATGTCACTTTATATTAGAATAATAGAATACTAGAATTGGAAGGAACCTCAAGATGTCTTCAAGTCCAGTCCCCTACCCTCAAGGCAGGACCAAGCACCATAGATCATCCCTGACAGATATTTATCTAGCCTGTTCTTAAATATCTCCAATGAAGGAGACTCTGCAACATCCCTAGGCAATTTATTTTAGTACTTAACCATCTGCTTCCCCCATCTCCTTGCAAAATGGTGGAGAGTTCGTCCCACGCCGCTGCCATTCCCCCTCGACACCTCCCCCTCACTTCTCCCCCCACCCCCCAGCCGGACACAGTGCGGGTCCAGCAGACCCGTCACGGAAGTATAATCCCCTTCCCCTCTTCCCCTTACTAGCCCGTGAGCACGCGTGGGGCTTACAGGAGTTCCAAGTGTCCAGCTGGCTGGAACACTTCCAGGTTCCAATTGGTGCCGGACTATCAGGAGTGCTGGACCACTGGATGCCAGACAATTGGAGTTTTACTGTACTCTGAGAACAGTTATTCAATCATTTATGTACCACTAGCTGGACTTACCCGGCATTGCCCGGGAAACGGGAGGAACAAAATTGAGAAAACCAGAAGCTGGTCCTGACAGCCTCCAGCCACACTGCAACTGCCAGTGCCTGACATCTGGCCATTATGGCAGACCCCCATGCTTTTCTATTGCTGCATAAAACAAAATCTCGGACTCAAATAAGAGGCATTGCAGTGTTGAGAATCAGAGCTATTTGACTTGGCAAACTTAGATACAAAAGTCACAATAGAAACTATGTCTCTGTTTTCTTCCCATGTCATGAGTCTTGGAGCCATTAAAAGCACAGTGGGAGAGCCCCCAAATCACCATGGCTTAGGTCTTAGTGTCCAAGTTATTAGAGCACAAACATACAAACATTTTCCTTTATATATTAGATAAAGTAGCCCTATCTAAGTAGTATTTCCAAGTTTTATCTATAAGGTCGTATGAGACTATATCAAATGCTTTACTGTAGTCTAAGTATATCATGTCTACAGCTTCCCTTATCCACAAAGCTGTCTTTGATAGTATAACAAACCATCAGATTGGTCTGACATGATTTGTTCTTGACAAATCCATGCTGTTATTTATCACCTTACTATCTTCCAGATGTCTGCAGATGGATTCCTTAAATATTTACTCCATTATCATTCCTGACACAGGAGTTAAGCGGGTTAGTCCATAGTTTCCTGTGTTGTACTTATTTCCCTTTTTATAGGTGGGCTCTCTATTTGCCCTTTTCCAATATTCTGGAATATCTCCCCTTTTCCAATATTCTGGAATATCTCCCAACTTCTATGACTTTTCAGAGATGATAGGAAATGGCTCAGATGCCTCTTCTATCACTCTGAGTATTCTAGGATGAATTTCTTCAAGCCCTGGTGACTAGAAAACATTTAAGTAATTTTTAACTTGTTTTTTTCTTATTTTAACTTCTGAATCTTCTTTTCTCCAGCATTTGCTATTATAGGCATTTAATCAGTACCAACCTTCTCGGTGAAAAGCGAAGCAAAGAACTTATTAAACCCCTCTGACATTTCTATGTTTTCTGTTATTGTTTTTTCCCCTCTTAGTTGAATAATGGGTGTACTCTGGCATTGGTCTTTCTCTTGCTTCTAATATATTTGTAGAATGTTTTCTTATTGTTTGTGTCTCTAGCTAGTTTGAGTTCATTTTGCCCCTCCAATACTCTGAAGTTAAAGATTTTTCCTCACAGAAAACTAGTAGGTAGGCTTGCTGGCTGGCAAGCATTCTTAATTTGTATTTCAATATAGAATATTTTGGATCAGGTTTGACACACACTAAAAACGCTTTTCTGAAGTTGATTTTCTGGGTTAGAAGATCTATTCTGATCATATGGATATAAATTAGGATTAAGCAATATGTGCTTAATGGAAGAAAGTGATCAGTAATGTGAATTTCTGAAGTATTTTATTTATTGAGTCCTTAAAACTTTTTCTAGTGGCTATACACAAAAAAACCCTCATTTATCCTAACATTGATCCAGTAGTTGTCAGCATACAGGCAGCCTGCAGAATCCACATGTAGCCACATTCACACCGCTCTGTGTTCATGTACTACTATCACTTGTAAGATTAGAGCCCTAGTCTATATGGATAATGTTTGAATATGCACAATATTTTTCCCCATTAGAGACTTCTTACCTCAAGGCCACTTGGGGAATTTTCTTCTTGTATTTTGTTCCCATAAGATTTCCTATATGCAGTCTAACTGCTCACTAGGTTCTCCCATCTCTAGCTGTCCTCACAGAAGAGCACAAGAAGGGCCATACTTGATCAGATCAAAGGTCCATCTAGCCCAGTATCCTGTCTTCCGACAGTGGCCAATGCCAGATGACCCAGATGGAGTAAAAAGAAACAGGTAATCATCAAGTGATCCCTCCCCTATCATCCATTTCCAGCCCCTGACAAACAGAGGGTAGGGATACCATTCCTATTCATTCTGGCTAATAAGTATTGATGGACCTAACCTCCATTTCCACCTCCTTTCCCCAATAAACTTATCACCATTTACTGAAAATCAAAATTTCTCAAATGGTACCAGTATACCTGACAAATGCATGATGTATTTCTTTCTTCAGAACTGTTACGACAAAAAAGTTTACTTTTACAAAAAAGTTTAATGGATTTTATTCAACTGCACATGGTGGATTTAAATTAGTAGTGTCATTTAATCTTAATCTGTTGTACCTGTTAAGTAAAAGTATGTGAAGTATAATTTAAGTACGTTGGCTGTATATTATTTATAACTGGTATTGGAGTTAGATCCATGCCACAGATTATTAGTAGTATTATTAGAATGGGTTTATTCCTGGAGGTCCCCAAAGCATGCCATTGAGTGTGTACAGGGGCCAACTAGCAACAGCTGTTATCTATAGGGTCCCTGGGCTAGGATCAGGGACCCTAAGTAGTGGTTAATAAGCTAATTGACTCGTAAATAAGGGGGCTAGCTCCCGGGGCGGCACGAACCAGGACTACTGCTTTTTAAATGTACTAAGAGCTGCTGGATATATATACACACACATACACTGGGGGGCTGGTTTATCATTACTGCTAAGGCAGTATAATAGTTCTTGGAACCCTAAACTAGCCCATACTGGAGTATTATTTCATTTTACCATCCTCATCTGTGTGAACCTTAGGAAAAGCTTCATCTGGTACTTTCAATTCTATGTCAGCTATCACAGTGTCCTCCATTCATCTTTCCTTTCTCTAGTCCACAGATAACTCTGTACTTAAGAGTTCTCTCATCACTGCTTTCTATTCTCACTTTTCAAGTTCAAGCTCCTGACCCTAACTTCAGATGATCTGTACAGTGTTTTACCTAGCTTCAGCCTATATAATACTAGTTCCTCCACCCATACTTCTTGACTGACCCCCTGCTTGCTTGTTTTTTCCATGCCCAATTTTATGTGCAACAACATTTCAAGTTATAGTCAAACCTTTCCCTCTCCTTCAAAAGCAGAAAAAGAATATTTAAAAACTACCTTGTTCTGTTAAGTTTTCCATTTGACTGCCTCCTACTTGTTTTTTTTTGTGTTTTCTAAACATACTGTATTGCACCAAATTGTGCATTCAGCCTATGAACTCTATTGGATCTGCACATTGTACGTCACATACATCTATAGGACTCCATTTATAGTTTCTAACACAAACTGTATCCAAAGAAGTTTCACAGCTAAATGGACAGATAACAGCTGCAAAACAATACTATGCGAATTAAGGCAGTCAATCATACATCTCATAAGAAGAAAAGTTAAGAGGCATACACAAGGGGAAAAAATGTTTTTTTAAAGCAAATATGAAGAGGTAATGGAAGGCTATTCCAAATTAAAGAGCTGCAAATAAGGCTTACATACCATCCATAAAAGAGTGTAAAGAGAGAGAAGATGATTTATTAGATAAACAGATGGACCAGAGTAGCATGAAGAGGTCCATAAAGTAGGCTGGAGTTTTTTAGACATGACACTTTTAAGTGAATGGGAGTGGAGGCGTACCAACATGAGAATTATTTGGATTTCCACAGAACTATCTGAAGTGATGTAGCAAGGAAATCTTATACAAGTGATAATAGACCAAAAGCGGTAGAAAAATCAAAAAGTCTGAACTGAGACACAGCTGCAACAGAAAATGCTCTTCTAACCCAAGACTGAGTGAAGAAAGCTAGTTTGATGGCTAGGCTGGCAGCAGAACTAGGTGGAGGTGTGGAGCTAGGAGGGGAGCCAGCCGGGTCTGCTGATAGATTCCGGGACAGCCCTGGAGTTCATCAGCAGAGGGGCTGGAATTGGCCTATACAGTCTAGCAAAATCCCTTGTTAAGGATCAATCAGGTCCCAAGGATGCCAGATCGGGAAAGTAAAACTTGTAGTTCATTCTATACATATTGATATTACTATAGATGAGAGGTTCCAAAACTGTGGGACCTCCCCCTCCCAACTTGGTGGCCAGAAGACTGTTGAAAGGACACAGGCCAGCCCCACAAGGGTTTGGTGGAGAGGGGGAGAATGGCACTCAGTTCCATTCAAGCCCCAACCCTATCCAAGCCACAGGTTGGGACCCAACTGCAGCCCTGCTCCTGCCCCTGGCACCTGCATGTGGCACCCAGGAGGGAGATAGGTTCCATTATTGGTAGGAGAGGTGCAACATAAAAGTTTGGGAACCACTGGCATAAATGTAGCCTGATTCCAGTAAAAGTCTATGACTGCAACAAGTAGAAGAATATTACTGTTTACTAACTCATTTGACTTTCCAAGATTCACATACCACGCTGAGTATCGTATCTATGATTATGGGAATCCTGTGGCATCTTACAGACGAACAGATTTATTTGGGCATAAGCCTTCATAGACAAAGACCCACTTTACCCACAAAAGCTTATGCCCAAATAAATCTGTTAGGGTACATCTACATTTCCAGTATCCCAAAATAGCTATTGCGCATCTTTGAAACAAGCCCGTTATTTTGAAATATAATGGGTTCTCTATTCTGGCAACCCTGTAAATAGCATTCCATGAGGATTAAGGGATGTTTCAGAATAGCGGTTTATTTTAAAATTAACTCAAAATAAGCTATGCAAATTGCGTAGCTCAAAAGAGACTTCTTACCAGTAAAGACTCATTTATGCAGATACAGAGTAAAACGGCTACCCCTCTGAGACTTATTGTTATGACTATGCCCACACCTTTACTAGCAAAAGCTACGTCTATATTGGCAAGATTTTGCGCAAATACTCTTTAACGCAAGAGTTTTTGCGTAGAGCATTTGAATAAGAAAGCGTTTACACTGGCATGTGCCTTTGCGCAAAAGATGTACTTTTGCGCAAGAGCATCCGTGCCAGTGTAGATGCTCTCTTGTGCAAGAAAGCTTCGATGGCCATTTTAAACATCGGGCTTTCTTGCGCAAGAAATTGATGTTGTCTGTCTACACTGGCCTCTTGTGCAAGAACAGTTGCGCAAGAGAGCTTATCCCTGAGCGGGAGCATCACAATATTTGCACAAGAAGCACTGATTTTATATATTAGAACATCAGTGTTCTTGCGCAAGTACTCGCGGCCAGTGTAGACAGGTGGCAAGATTTTTTTGCGCAAAATCTTGCCAATGTGGACGTAGCCAAAGTGTTTCACCAAAACAGAATACCAAGCTTAATATTTTTATTCAAGGAATTCTATATGTAAACAATGTATAAGCAAGTTAGCTGAGAACATTTTTAAGTGTTCAACTGAAAACAAAAGATATTCATTCTACATAAGGGGTGGGCAACCTGCAGCCCACTGGGGCTCCATCTGTGGCCTCTCTGTCTGCCCCCTATTCCACACATTTCTTGTGCACTAGGCACCAGAGGCCCACAGCTCCTACTTTTCCCCCACTCCCTGCACTTTCTGAGTAAGGATGTTAAGAGGCAGTGACTAATCATGTAGTCATAAGAACGGCCGTACTGGGTCAGATCAAAGGTCCATCTAGCCCAGTAGCCTGTCTGCTGACAGTGGCTAACACCAGGTGCCCCAGAGGGGGTGGACCAAAGACAATGATCAAGCGATTTGTCTCGTGCCATCCATTTCCAGCCTCTGACAAACAGAGGACAGGGACACCATCCCTACCCCCTGGCTAATAGCCCTTTATGGACCTAACCTCCATGTATTTATCTAGCTTTTCTTTAAATACTGTTATAGCCTTCACAGCCTCCTCCGGCAAGGAGTTCCACAGGTTGACTATGTGCTGTGTGAAGAAGAACTTTCTTTTATTAATTTTAAACCTGCTACCCGTTAATTTTATTTGGTGTCCTCTAGTCCTTATATTATGGAAGCTAATGAATAACTTTTCTTCATTCACCCTCTCCACACCACTCATGATTTTATATACCTCTATCATATCCCCCCTCAGTCTCCTCTTTTCCAAACTGAAAAGTCCCAGTCGCTTTAGCCTCTCCCCATATGGGACCCATTCCAAACCCCTGATCATTTTAGTTGCCCTTTTCTGAACCTTTTCCAAGGCCAAAATATCTTTTTTGAGGTGAGAAGACCATGTCTATACACAGTATTCAAGATGTGGGCCTATCATAGTTTTACACAGGGGCAGTAAGATATTCTGGGTCTTATTTTCTATCCCTTTCTTAATAATTCCTAGCATCCTATTTGCATTTTTGACCGCCGCAGCACACTGTGTGGATGTTTTCAGAGAACTATCCATGATTGGGATAGTTATCCACTACACAATTAGTTGATAAGGGAAGGTGTTCTGTTCTGGCTCGTGCTGGTCCAGGAGCTACCCCCGCTGTAGCTCTGAAGTTTAAATGTAGTAGGAGCTAAACTGCAGAGCCACAGCGGGGGTAGCTCCCAGACCAGCACGAGACAGGACAGAGCCAGGTCCGCTGCAGCTCTGCATTTTAAATATACTAAGAGCCGGTTCTTACTACATTTGAAAAACAAAGACACAGTGGTCCAGACTGTCATGAGCCAGGACTGAGCCGGGCTTGCTCGGTTCTGGCTCAAGTCAAGTCCAGCAGCCCCTATCCACGGGGACATCCCAGAAGGGAGCTGACACACCCCTCCATCCCGTGGATAGGGGTTGCTGCCAGAGCAACCTCTGCTACCCTGCTCCCCACTGCTGCCTCTGGTAGAAGCAGCGTGGAGGCAGGCGGCACCGCAGAAAGAGTGCTGGGGTGAACCGTCTTTAAAGCCAGCTCCCCCCTCCCAACACCAGCTGCTATTCTCCCACCCCCTGCTGTCTCTGATATGGAGGCAGCAAGGGGGGTGAAACCCGACTATTCACTTATATCCCTATTTGGGAGTGCACAAATTCACCAATTTGCATTCCATCCCTGCGCCTTCCCCTCCCACCCAGAGTTTGAACAGCCATGAATCAGCTTTAAGATGGAAAAAATTGATCGTTCAGGAATAGGTAATCGGGAATGGAAACTGACTCTAGGGTCCTGGTCACCAATTTAACAGCTAGCCAATAGTAATAGAAAACGATTACCCAACAGCCTCTCTAAACTGCTTATTAATGGTAAGTCCAATTCCTAAATGACATATCTATTTCATATGTAAACCACCACCACAATTAGCATGTTACCGGCATGTAAGGAACAAGTAGAGTGAACAAATCTTTCATGATCAGAAACTGGTTGAGAGACATTGGTGAAACAAACTCAAGGATACATTGCAGTTATGCACCTATTTGTGGATAAGTAGGGCATCAATCTCCATGGCTGAGAAATTATTCATTTCACAGGCACTAAACTATTTAAATACACTATATACAGTAAACTTCCGATAATCCGGCACCTTTAGGACCCAAGGGGTCCCGGATTATCAGATATGCCAGACTATCGGAAAGGGGGGCTATGAGGGGTCTGGGGTGGAGTGGGGGGGGATGCGCCCCTCGGTGCTGCAGGACCAACCCGGCAGCACCCCAGCTGCTCTGCCCCAGGCGTCCCCAAGTCAGCCGCTGGTCAGTTTCAACAGCAGCTGAATCGGGGAAGCCGGAGGCAGAGCAACTCCAGTTGTCCGGAGTACTTCCGGGTTCCAGATGGTGCCGGACCACTGGAGTTTTACTGTACTTGAAAGATTCACAAGGCATTGCATTTTAGACCACCATAGATGTTGTTTTGGATTACATCATCCACTTCAAGATAACATTTTGCATGTGTCAGGAAAACTAAATGAAATTTTGAATTCAAGTACAAATATAATTGGTTCACAATCATGTAATTTGAAATCAACTGAAGCGTATTTCTGAGGACAGCAGACTAGCTTTAAAAAAGTTTGTAAACACCACCAAATGATAATCATTTCTTCAGCTGCTTACATTTGGAAAACCTCAGCAAATAGATAAGTACTTTAAAGCTAGCTTCTTTTTTCACCAAAAACTATCAATATTTTATTTTGCACTTATGGCCCAAACTTATTTTTTTTATTTTGAATAGTTTCATGCAGAAATAGATGCGTGAATATCTGGTTCTATATAACCAGACAGTCACATTCCCCATTCATTTCATCAATGAATGAAGAAGTGCTACCATTAAC
Source organism: Pelodiscus sinensis (assembly GCF_049634645.1). Lineage (NCBI taxonomy): Eukaryota > Metazoa > Chordata > Testudines > Trionychidae > Pelodiscus > Pelodiscus sinensis. Next base: position 209,532,953 of record NC_134711.1, read on the forward strand.
ATCTGTATTTTTAGTCATCTGTAAGATTAAGAACAACAAAGTAAGGGAGACAGTACTGCTGTACACCAAAATATATGAGACCTCTTTAGCCGGCAAATTATAGAATTACTTTGAACTTCATTCATATTTCCTTGTAAGATTTATTATTCATCACTTTCACATAGTGCTATGAAATTTTTTTTCTGTCTCCTCATTCCTCAAAAATACATTCACAACAATGTTATAGTACAAGAGACAAGCTGGGCAAGATAATATCTTTTATTGGACAAAATTTCTGTTAGTGAGAGAAACTACTGAGCTTACACAAAGCTCGTCTGGAAACTCCCAAACCTAAAGAGAAGTTCTGTGAGTAGCTTGTCTCTCACCAACAAAAGCTTTGTCCAATAGAAGATTTTCATCTCACCCACCTTGTCTCACTAATATTTGAAGACTTGCACAGTTACAACATGGCATAGCATTAAAATAAGTACTTTGCTTGAGTTTTCAAAGTACCATTGACTAAGGAGTTAATAAGATATCAAGGAGTAATTCCAATATTAGATAAACTGAACAGCATCAATTCAGTCACACTAGAGATTTGAAGCCCAGATTCGGGGGGGGGGGGGGGGAGAGGGAGGAGAGAAGAACATTCCTTACACAGGACTAACCTTGTCAAGGAATGCCCCATAGTGTATACAACCTATTTTAATATTAGCCTTTTTATAAAGCCCTAAAACACTCCAGGATTACATACAAAAATGGTAATGGGAGCCATATATACAAAAAAGTGTATCTGCATTTCAAAGATATTACTCCTTTTTTATTGCTGTTGACCAATCAAGATTCTAAACAATGGCTATGTCTAGACTAGTTTTTTTTGAAAAAAAAAAAAAAAAAAAAAGTAGCCTTTAAAAAAAAAAAAAAAAAAAAAAAAAACACACATTTCACCTGCATCTAGACTGCCATTGAATTCTTTCAAAATTAAATCGAAAGAATGCAGTGGCTTTTTTGACAACGGTAAACCTCATTTTACGTGGAAGAATGCCTTTTTTCAAAAGAGCTCTTTCGAAAAAAAAGTGTTCTTGAATGCAAACAGGGCATTTTCAAAAGACAGCGTCCAGATTGCCTAGGTACTCCTCTTTCAAAAAAGTGGATCACCTTTTCGAAAGTCTTGTGGATGTCTAAACAATCTCTTTTGAAAGAGGCTTGCAGTCTAGACATACCCACATTCTCATAATTATGAAGTAATGCATGCTTATAGATCTTGGTATGAATTAAGCAGTACACTTTTGTAATTCTACATCCCTCATTCAGATTTTTATTTTGGTTGAAATGTGTTTTGTGAATATAACTGAAACAGTATTGAAGTTGTGAAGTGGCTAGTTTATCACTTGAAAATTCATGTAGCTGTTACTAATGGTGTAGCCTGAAAGACAAAAGTATGTGTTGAACATTGAAGACATGTTGGGGTAGATTTTTATTTTTAAAATTTCTATTTTCCATTCTCTGTGTTCAGTTAATCAAAATATTTAATCCTCATGATCATGAAAAAACACACAAACACTCTTCGTTTAAAATGATTTTAGTGAAGGAAAATTATATTGTATTGGTATTCTGAAATTTTGCATAAGGATGTTGTCTAAAAGCTTATGAAAACAGATTGTCAGCTCTTAAGAAGTTGTATTTGTCAATATATAATAATTTAAATATGAATCAAACTGAACAGATTTTGTGAAGCAGAGCATTTTAGATCTATAGTTCTCTCATGTTTACTATGTTTTAATTAATGTATGAAACTGATTCTTACCATTTTTTAAAAGGAAAATATCTTTCCACATATACTGAAAAGTCTAAATTGAAAGAATTGACACCATATAACAGGTGGGTAATACATTTTTGCCAGGGGCCTCTTCAAAAATTTCTGAAGTGGCTCTAGGCTGCACCGAAGGGGTGGGGCCTGGATACTTCCAGGTTCCCCAGACTGGGAGTGCCTTTGCCCCACCCCTCCTTCTCTCTAAGTGCCCATGCTCCTGACTATAAGTGCCCATGTTCCGCCTTCCCCAGGCCAATCAGGACTTGGGAGCGAGTGTGCAAAGTTTCCTCTACTCTGTCCCTACCCTGCACGGCGTTTAAAAGCACCACACTCTCCTGTCAGGGCAGGAGGAGGCTTTGTGCACTCTCCCGCCCCCAGACCAATCAGGGCCTGGAGGCAGGGGAGTGCGCAACACTTTTAAGTGCCACATGCTCCTCACAGGGCAGGGACAGAGCCGAGAAAACTTTGCATGCTTCCCCGCCCCCAGGCACTGACTGGCCTGGGGACAGAGGAGCATGCAAAGCCTCCTTCAGCCTGTCAGGAGCACCTGGCACTTACAAGCACCACATGCTCCTGGCAGAGCAGAGGAAACTTCGTATGCTCTTCCCACCCCCAGGCTGTAATTGGTCTGGGGGTGGGGGAGTGGAGGTTCTCTGTGGGCTAGATCTGGCCCACAGAGGCCCTTTTGCCCACCCCTGCCATATAAGCTTCTGTAATAAATAAAGAGGACAAGATGGCAATTAAAGAAAGTGATTTTATAGGCAGAACATAGGACATGAAGTAAGAAATATGGACTACTCGCAGTTATGCCACATATTTCCTGCATGCCTATGCAAATCACCTGCTTTCTTCGTTCCCTGGTTTCCAGGTCTGTAAAATCCGGTTAATACCTACCTTGCAGTGGTATTGCAAAGCTTAGCTCATGGTCAAACAATCCATTTGTAAGCACTTAGAGGATAAAGTGTTTGTAAGTAATAGTCAGTATAGGTTTGTCAAGAACAAGTAATACCAAACCAACCTAGACCCTCAGCCATCACTTGTCTTGGACAGAGAGCCACAACTTTCTTCTCACTGGGTTTTTCCCAGCTGCACAGTTCCCAGACTACATGGTGAATTCCTCAACAGACCTATTTTGCCTTACTCTCAGAAGCTATAAACAGCATTATTGCCCACGGGTATGAGTTACCATACAGCTTTCCTAATGAAGCACACATTCTTGAAGTGAAAACACTGCAGCAAAACCAGGTTAAAAACCAATACAAGAACTTATATACATGCAACTAAGCTTACAAGAGATTACCTCCTCCATCACAACTCTAACAAGGACTCTGGCAAGTAACTGCTCCTTCAAAACTCACCAAGAGTTCTCCCCCTCCTCTCCCGGCCACATGTGTTCAGAAGTTGATACCTGTTAAAGAACAAACACACATAAGAATCTGAGAATCACTCCTTTATATAGTTTGGGTCTTTTATCTGCAGACACATGAATAGGAATTAGACAATGGTCCCCTCCTCAAGGTATAATTCAAACGTTCAATCTTTACATAACTGTAGGAAATAATTTGCATTCACCCCCTTCCACATATTTCCTAGGAACTCAACTTTTTCTGGCACATTATTTAAAATAGGCCTTTGATGTTCATAACACTTCCCCAGGTTTACATTGTCCATGCTTCTTCCTTAGAAAAGTTACGTAAGGCCCCACAATACATAAACTTTGCATTTTTAATACAATGAACTCCAAAGATACTTAAACTTAATTCAATAAGTTTTGTCCAAGATATTGGATGCATTGCCATATCTCGCACAATAGGTGCAAAACTAGAGGAAAGATTATACTCCTAAAGTAAAAGCTTAAACAATGTATAGACTAGTAGCACCTTTAAGATTAAAAAAACATGTAGATAGTATTGTGAGCTTTCATGGGTGCAACCCACTTTGAAGTGAGTTGCACTCACAAAAGCTCATGAAACCATACATGTTTTGTTAGGAGTCTTTAAGATGCTACTAGTCTATTTGTTATTTTTTAAGTTTTTCCAGTTACAGACTAACTCAGCTATCCCTCTGAAACTTCAAAAGTAGTTCTTGATGATTTGCTGTCAAACAGGGAGTGATGCATCTAGTGGGCTCTTATATAGGATCTATCCTAGTATGGTACTATTCAATATTTTCACTGAAGATTTAGATAATGGAGAGGCTTATAACATTTGCAGATGATAGCAAACTCAGAAGGATTTCTACCACTTGGAAGGCCATGATTATAATTCAAAATTACTTTGGAAAATGTGAGAATGTCTGGCATCAATGAGATAAAATGCAATACAGATACACTACTGTACTTAGGAAGGAAAAACCAAATGCACAAACACAAAATGGAGGATCCAGCAGTTACAATGGATCACAAATTGAATTTGAGTCAAAGTGATGAAGGGAGAAAGAAGCTAGCTTTCTAGGATATATTAACAGAAGCATCACATTCAATACACGGGAGGAAATGGTTTTGTTCTATTTAGCAAGTGTGAAGTCTCAGCCAGAACACTGTGTCCAACTCTGGGCACACATTTTCAGAAAGATGTGGGCAAATTGTAATGTCCACAGAAAAACAAGGGTTTTTAAAAACTATCCTATGAGAAAAGGATTAAAAAAATGGGCATCTTAAGTCTTGAAAGGCTGAGTGAGGACCTGAAAATAATCTTTAGATATTAGAAGAGGACTTTGATAAATTTTTCTCTATGTCCACTGAAAGCAAGACAAGAAGTAGTCTGCTTAAACTGCAATCAGGGAGATTTAGGTTACATAGTAAGAAAAGCTTTCTATCCGTAAGGAGAGGAATAGGCTCCCAACAGAAGCTGTGGAATACCCATCACTGGAGGTATTAAAAACCAAGTTAGAAAAATGCCTGTCACATTGTCTTGATGAACTCGATGACCTCTTGAGATCCAGTCCAACCATACCCTTTCATGATTCTATGCTTGCTCATAAAGCACCTTGAAATCCTCAAATGGAAGGAGTTATTACAAATTAAAGACACAGCTATTTTTAAATGGTAAAATGATGGGCAATTTGAGATGAACTGGCATATCTTCCCAATCCCCATCAAACTTCTCCCAAAGTGGCCTTTTATTGCTCTCCTCCCTCTCACTCCCCCACAAGACATAACCTCTGAAAACTTGTACAGCTGATATTAAAAATTCTAAAACAAAAGAAAGTTCAAGTAGCAATTCAAAAGTCTCTAAAGAAATGGTCAGAAACCAGTAGAACGGGATCTACTTGCAGATCTTGGAACCTCTGACAGGTGATCCTGACTGGTTTGGCCAAGAGGCTATCAAGTGCAGTCACTTCAACTGCCCCTCCCCCTACTGCTGCACAGCTCCTGCCCTTTTCCTTGGAGTTGCCTTGTTCCAACCCCAGGAGCCTCCTGCTTGCTGTGCAGGGCAGGGGAAGGAGAAGAGGCGTACTGATGTGAAGGTGCCCCCTGTCCCACCCTGTATCCTATATCTACAGAGCAGAGAGGGGGAACAACAGGGCTTGGGATGGAGGGAGTTTGCAGGGTGCTTTTGGGAGTGGTGCAGGGCCAGAGCAGTGGTGAGCCTGCCTTAGCCCCACTGCACCACCACTCAAGAGCAGCCTGAGGTAAGCAGTGAGCAGTTGGAGCCCACATCCTGAAGCCCTACTCCAGTTATGAAGTCCCTTCTGCACCCCAATTCTCCGACCTAGCTTTGAGCACCCCTGCATCCAAATACCTTCCCAGAGCCTGCACCTAGAACCCCCTCCTACATCCCAACTGCCTGCCCCAAGCTCAGCTCAGAGCCCCTCTCACACTCCAAATCACTTATTCCAAGACCACAGCCTGCATCCCAACCCTCTGCCTCAGACTGGTCAAAATGAGGGATGATAGGAGAGGAAAGGAGGATAGAGTGAGCAGGGGCAAGGGTTCAGAAAAGGGGCACAAAGGAGGTGGGGCAAGGGTATTGGGGTTTGAGGTAGATCTTGGATTGCACTTAAATTCAAAAAGTGATCTCATGCTTAAAAAGGTTGGAGACCACCACTCTAAAGACATGTCTACAAGGCACTGTAAAGTAGGACCTGGGCTTGGGGACACCATTTCTATGCCCTTGTTCAAGCATCCACACTGCACTGCAAACAAACTTACAGTTGCCAGAACCTGGGCTCACAGTTACATTAATATATCCATACTTCATTAGAGATCTTCTGATCAAGTTCTGTAGCTTGAGCTGCATACACACTGCAAAATTACAGAGCCTGAATCTGAACCACAGTGGTATTTGGGCTCTGACCAATCTCCCTACTAAGTTCGCAGGAACTGGGTCTGAGTGCTTGCTGATCCATGTCAGACTAATGTGTGTGTGGATGGAAGGAGGGCATGCCTCAAACCTGAGTCAGAGTCCAGACTTAGTGTATAGTGCTGACACTCTCCAAAATTGTATAATTTTGCCTGCTCAAGCCACCATCTTCAAGAAAAGAACAATGGAAGCTTTTGCTAACATTCACAATGTACTGTGAAAGTTAACAACAACAAAAACAGGACTTTTTGGCCTCACTGGGGAAAAAAAATTCCAGCAATACCAATGCTTCATTAAGAATGCTCTGCTTCCAGGTCTCCAGCATTCAAGCATGGTGACTGCTCAGAGTAGTTTCACTGCTAATCCCCACTATCTTGATAAAGGTTGAGAAGAGAATAATCCCTGAGCTCTGGTCTACACTAGAGAGTTATTTCAAAATAATTCCCCTTATTTCAAAATAACAAGCAGGGCACACTACCAAGCCTGTTATTTCAAAATAATTCCTGCTTTCCAAGAAGAATAATGCTTATTTCGAAAGTAATTTCAAAAGAGAGGTAGTATGGACCCTCCACTGCTGCTATGTTGAAATAAGTTCTCCCTGGAGTCATTCAGAGTAAGTACTCCCCAGTGTTTCCTGTGGCTCTAAGTCAAGGTAGAGAGTCCTCATTAAGGGAACCTGCCTCAGACTAATTTGGGGGTTTCTCTGTAGTGTGGACAAGCTGTTTTGAAATAGCTTATTTCAAAATAACTCCTGAAATAACTATTTCAAAATAGTTTCCTACTGTAGACATGCCCTGAGACAGCCAGAGCACATGCCAGAGAGTTTTAGCAACAACTTGAAATCCACCAACAAAATCGGATACTGAAGTCTGAAAGCACTGCATAATATGCTTCAGAGCACTGGCAATCAAAAATCTGAACAATACTCTAGGCTATACCTAGGTATACAGCATCTCAAATACATTTTTATAGCAATCTGAATTATTCTTTTTCTAACTAGACTCTTTATCTTACTTTGTACTTGCAGCTTTTATTCTCCTCCAACCCACCCACTCTACTTCATGCATTAACAGAAATAACCACTTCATACCATACTAGTTCTACACATAAATACACCATTGCTCCACTGGTAAACTCTGACATGCTAGTTCAAAAATCTGTAAAGCTCTCTCATGAAGAAGTGTATATTCAATTAGTTGCATAGTCAATGTCATCAACAGATGCAGTAGCAATAACTTGAATAACCATCCAGATTTATGGAAATGAATACTCCTGATGACTTACTGTTAGGATTATACAGTATTACAGCACATACTTTTTATGTATTTACGTAACATATTAAATCATTTTTCTACTGAGTTACACGGAAATAGTCATTCTAGGTTAAAACTGAAGTGAAAATATTTTAATAGTTATCAAAACAAATTCTGAATATTTCAATTAATCTGAAGATGAATATGTATGATTCATGTACAATACAATACTGTTAGTATTGCATATGGTAAGAGGCAATGTTCTTACTGTAAGGTCAAGCAAAAGTGATCTGAAAAATTTCCTGTTTGTGACATTCTAAAAACCTTGAAGAATTAGCAATTAATGGTGCCAAAATGAGCAAAATGCAAACAAAAAATAGAAAGAGATAATTGTGATTTAAAAAAAATCTTAAACAAAAACGGATTCTATACAATGACAGGTTGGAAGACTCTCAATTCTCCTGGTTTCATGAGTTCATCTTGACCCTTTAACATGTAACCTGAGTATTGATTTTGGAAACTCACAAGGGATGTAAGAAGCATGTAAATTTACTCATATGTTTCATTTTTTCCTGCAGAATTAAACTTTTCACACAATCAATAAGGAGAAGCAGGATTTATGGACTTGGGCTATTCCATAATCAAGCACTATTACTAGAGAGCACTTTCAGCATGAGCGGCAGGTGCCTAATACCCCTTTCTCCCCCCCCCCCCCCCCCCCCATCAGGGTTTTATTTGAATTACCATAGGACGTGGAAGCCCACATAATGGAGCAGGACTCCATTATGTGAGGTGCTGTACAAACACAGAACAAGAGCACAGTAACTTATTTGAAAATGTTGGCCCAAATTACCACATAACCTGAGGGCTTACACCTCTCAAGTCTCCAGGGGAACCCTTCACTTGCCCGTACTGAGTAAACAAATTGATTTTTTTTTCAAATCCTATTCTATATAATAGTCACACACAATCTGATCTATGGAGCATCAAACCTAACACTTAAAAAAAGAGATTAAGTTTCACATCCATAACCGATAAAAGTTAATTTTCCAAATGTATATGCTGACCATAAGTGCCATCTTTCTGAACCTACAGAGAACCCTAATGTTCCTGGTGTTGACTATAGCTTTTCCCTAAGCAGGGAGACATTCACTGATTCTTGCCGGTTTCACTATAGCAGTTCCCAGGTACTGCTGGGGAAAGCTAGCTGCAGCATCAACCATAAGCAATGGAGCTATGCAGAGTGTAGAAGGAGGATCCAAAACTAGAGGCTGTAGAAGTACTTAAGCAGCAGCACCTACACATCCCCCACACAGAAGCCAGGAATGAAAAGGGTGTCGCCGCCCCCTTTCTTCCGCCTGTAACAGGCGCTCGAAGGGCAGGTTAGCAATGTGAGCCATTAAGTATCCCAACTCAGAACATCCTTGCCCTTGCAGCTGTCCAGGGACCGGGAAGCGGGGCGGGGGCCGCAAAGGAAAGTCATATTCAATTCACATCCAACTAGCTAGAGGCTGACATGGAAGGTGGAATCTTGGAGCAGAGTCAAGGGATCCCAGCGCCTTTCCAGATCAGTTGAAACGGGGGAGGAGGGTGATTTTCTCCCCGAGGGGCCCTACACCGGCAGCTCCCTGATACCCCCCGCCTCTCTGCCCGCCTATCTCCTGCCTCGCCTAGGAGCAACTGGTGCATCTCCCTCACCCGGGCGCGCAAGATGCCTCAGCAGAGGGAAGCCACAGACGTAGCCAGGTGACGGCGAGGACGGGGTATTTCCCGAGGCGGCCGCAGGCACCGACTCTTCCCCGCCCGGGCAGAGAGGCGCGGACGTTCAGTGAATCCGAGCGACCCCCGCCCCAGCCCGAATTCCCTCGCCCCGGAGCCCTCCGGGAAGCGGCGCCCAAGCCCGGCTCGCCGCAGGGGAACCGGCCCCTGCCAGCCGTGCAGCGCGGGGGCTGCCCGCAGCCCCGGGGGGACGGGACCCAGCCGCGCCCGCCGGGGGACAGAAGGGAGCGGCCCCGCCGTTACCGGGCAGCCGGGGGCGGTGACAGGTGGGGCCGGGACTCCCCGTGGCCGCGCGGCCCCGGCACTCACCCCGCTGCTCGCTGCGGCTCCGCCGCTGTTTTCGTTACACCCGGCAGCGCCGCCGCCGCCCCCTCTCTCTTGCTCGCGCGCGCGCACCCGCGATACCCCCTCCCTTCCAGGCGCCAGCCCGCTCCAAGCTCTCAGCCTAGCCCGCTACCGCCCGCGGATTGCATTGACACCGCCCCCCACCAATGGGAGAGGAAGGGCGAGCTGACCGCGAGCCACGCCCCCTCAGCCATCGGCCAATGCGAACGGGTTATTCCTCCGCACGGGCGGGGCCACTGGGAGGGGTCTCCCCTCCGCTCCCTGTTCGCCCTCTTACCCCGCCCAGCGCGCGGACAAGCTCGGTTGACTCTGCAGTTCCCGAGCAACCAGCGCTGGGGTGCGGGCGGCTGGCTGACAGCTGGAGCCTGGGGCGGGGGGAGGCTCCGAGCCGGAGCTGGAGGGGGTGGAGCAGCAGCGGGGGTCGTGACAGGAAGAAGGCGGCGGCAGCAGCAGCGGCAGCAACAGGGGGAGGGATCCTGGTAGCGCAGGGGGGAGCAGCTGCTGTCAAGAGCATGCGGCATTCCTGGGACGCAGGCAGGTGGGAGGCCAAGGGCGGTGATCTGGGGAGGCATCTGTGGCGGTTTGCGCAGGAATGTTTCCTAGAGGCTGGCTATCAGCTGCTCGAGGGGAGCAACTGGAGCCCTCTCTGGGGGCTGGCTAATTTGGAAGGGGCTTTAGTTACTGCCCGCTCTCGCTGTACTGCATTTTTTTTAAGGCGAACTGTTGCACGCATAACACACACAGAGATGCAATACTCATGGGGGTGGCGAAAGGCAAGAAGAAAGATTGGGGGTTGAAATGGGGAATAAGGGAGATGCTTCCTCTCGCTCTGGATTTGCAGGACAGTCGGTGGGTTAAATCCCCCTCTTTTCCTCAGATTAGCTGTTATATTATTCAAAAGGGAGAAAACTCCCCTAAAATGCCACTATTACCAACCCACTGGCATTCAGAATTCATGTCAGTTTTAAAAAAAATGAGCTGTCTTAAAAATAATACGAATTTTTAAAATATTACCTTTTCAGCCTTTTTATGTCTTTTTTTGTGTGACTCACATTTTTCAACTTCTCTCTGCAAACTATGTGGCTAGGTACTTTTTAAAAGATTGAAGCTGAGAAACTCACCTATTCACATGATTCCAAGAGCCTGGGCTATCAAAAACATAAAATATTACTAGAATAATGGTAACATTGCAAGGGCTGGCAACATGTTCTCTCCTGAAGATGCAATATGAAGGAGCTGCTTGGTAGCTGTTGTTTGGTTTGAGTTTCCTTCCTCATATAGTATCTTGTAATGGTTTTTACCTAAATGAAAGATAACAATGGAGACCACCAGCCATGAGTCATCTTGGTACTGAATTATGTTTGCGGATTCAGCATGGCAGATAAGGAGAAATTCATTTTTTTTGTGGTGTTGCTTAATAGCAATGTAAAACAGTTGCAAAAAGAGAATTACTCAAATATTGTAGAGATGAGGGCCTTATAAATATCTAGATGGCCCAATGAATAAAAACCCTTCAAAAATAAGGGAACCCCCTATCCAATAGCATTAGCCACTGTTCAACTCAAGATATAACCCTCATCATACACACTCCTCCACTCTGAATCATATAGCATACTATAGTATCAAAGAGAGATCACATTACCCACAGGCATGAACAAAATCTAACCTGAAATTCAAGCAAAAACATGAAACTGGTTCCCAGAGAATTGTACACATGCTGCAGCATCTGTTACTCTAGACTCTATTGGTGTATATTTATAAACCCTTATTATCTCAATGTCTCTGCAGATTCCAAGATACAGGACACTTCTTTCATGACTGAAAATGGTGATAAATGAATCTGAAGTGCATAAATTCTTAAGAGAACTATATGAATGTCCTGTGACATATGCTTATAATTAAAACATATTTAGTCTTACTGTGTTTCATTTTCTGTTTAACACTAGGCTTGATAAGTGCAGTAAGGGTGTGTCTAGACTACAGAGTTTTGTCGACAAAAGTGGACTTTTGTCGACAAAACTATACCTGCGTCTACACTACCACTGAGTTCTGTCGACATAACGTCGACAGAACTCAGCAGTTTTGTCGACGCTGGTAAACCTCATTTTACGAGGCATAACACCTTCTGTCGACAGAGTTCTGTCGACAGAAGGTGTTAGTGTATGTAGGGTTGTGTCTAGACTACAGGGTTTTGTCGACAAAGCAGCTTGCTTTGTCGACAGAACTGAATGTAGTCTAGACGCTCTTTGTTGACAGAAGCTTTGTCGACAGTATCTGTCGACAAAACTTCTGTCGACAAAAGCCTGTAGTCTAGACGTACCCTAAGACAGTTACTGTGAATTCTTGTAAATGGTCATAGAACACCATACACTGTTGGGCCAAAACCAGAGTGGAGAACTGTCATTTGTTGTTGTGGTTAGTTATCTACACAATAATAATTTATATTTTTAGAATCAGATGCTTCTGAATGGGAACTAACTGGATTTTCAAGTTTATGGGTAAAGATCAAATATGATTACAATAAACATTGCCAAATTCAACCCTGATTTTGCAATGAACTCTGCCTATGTACACCTCTGGGTCTTAAGGAGACCAATGTGGGTGGGGTGAGCATTATGCACAAAACTGATTCAAGATAGGAGGCCCTGACTGGTTTTGGAATGTTGTGAGAGGGGGTGTTGTAAAATAAAATGAAACTTTAATGTCATTTTGACTATTACCCAAGTGTGATAAAGATCAGGTCATAATACCATATGCCTCAAGCCAAACTGTACATCAAAGGTTTAAGCTTTTACATGAATGGCTTCTGGGCTTTCTTCAATATTTTTCACGGCATTTCTCCCTAGCACTGTGGTTATGTTCTGAAACCTAAGTGTATGTTTCATCTTGCAGTTCCATGTTTACAGATTTTGCACTCGCAACTTATCAATTTTGTTGGTAAAGTGTGAGCTAGAATAGAAACCAGCTCACTCACACAGAATAGTAATGGCTTTGTAGTGCTAACTACAATAAAATATAGGGAAAATCTGTTTTACTCGGCAAAATAAGCAGAAGTCACTGAATACAGACAGGGAATAGATCTAGCAGAATAAGAAGTGTGGGGGCCAGGAGTGCAAAGGAATCATTATAACAGCTCTTCCCCTGCTGAGGAATTCTCCACTCACTGTATCCACCAACTTCATGCAGTTTTATGCCAGAAAACCAGTGTAAAGTCACCTTGACAGACTGGAGTTCCTGACCCTCTGGGCCCTTGTTGCATCATTTACATCTTTCCAAATTAGAGGTAAAACCATAGCATAGTTTGACTTCTATATTTGAGGGAGGGAGTGAGTAGCTCCAATCATAACCACATTTGTAGGGGGGCAAATTCCATACATGCCAAAGGCTAGGTTTAGAGGAACTGAGCTAAGTAAGTGCCACAGTCCCCTGCTCTCTTCGACATCCTCTCTCCCTCCCAGACCTCACACTCCCACCCTGCTCTTGCACACTACCTCTTGCCCACATTCTGCACCCTCACCCTCAACCCACGCCCAGGCAAACCCTTCCCACACATTAAACCCCACATTTTAGCCCTACCCCAAAGCCTAGGGGGCTCCACAAACTCTACTAGCTTTGGGTTCCTGGCGCCCCAAGTTGCATGAGTGAAATGAGTGTCTCTCCTCCCCCCACTACATTCCTAGGTAATTTATTCCAGTGATTAATCAACCTGATGATTAGGAAGGTTTTCCTAATGTCCATCTTAAAACTTTCCTTGCTGCAATTTCAGCCCATCATCAGAAATTAAGGAGAATATTTTTTCTCTCTCCCCTTTGTAACAATCCTGTAGGTACTTGAACGCTGTTATCAAGACCCTCCTGTCTTTTCTAAATTAAATAAACCCAATTATTTCCCACTTCCCTCACAGGTTATGTTTTCTAGATCTTTTATCATTTTTGTAGGTCTTGTCTGGACTTTTTTCCGATCTTTCCTGAAATGTGGTGCTCACAACTGTAAACAATGTGGTAGCTGAAGTCTAATCAGCATGGAGTAGAGTGAAAAAATACTTATTTCTTACTTGCAACATTCCTCATAATACATCCCAGAATTATGTTTGCTTTTCTGTTTGTTTGTTTTTTTGCAATGTTACACTGTTGACTCATATTTATTTTGTGGTCCACTATGACCCCTAGATCCCTTTTTGCAGTACTCCTTCCTCGACAGTCACTTCTCATTCTGTATGTGCGAAATGGATTATCTTTTTAAAGTACTTTGTATTTGTCGTCGTTGAATTTCATCCTATTTACCTCAGACCAGTTTTTCATTTGTCAATCATTTTTAATTACAATCATGTCCTCCAAAGCACTTACAACCCCTCCCAGTTTGGCATCATCCACAAACTTTGTAAGTGTACTTTCCATGCCATTATCTAAATCACTGATGAAACTATGGAGCAGAACTGCAACCAAAACTGATCCTTGTGAAACTCCACATGTTATGCCCTTTCAGCTTGAGTGTGAATAATTGATAACTACTCTCTGATTGATAATGGTTATCCAGAAAGTTATGAACCTGCCTTATAGTAGCTCCATCTAGGTTGTATTTCCCTAGTTTGTTAAGGAGAAGGTCATGCAAGACTGTCCTAAAGACTTACTAACTTCTAAATATAGCACATCTACCCTTTTTCCCTATCCACAAGGTTTGTTACCCAAAAAAAAGTTATCAGGTTGGTTTGATCCAGTTTCTTCTTGACAAATCCATGCTGGCTTATCTTCTAGATGTTTGCAAACTAATTCCTTAATTATTTGCTCCATTGTGTTTCATGGTACGGAAGTTAAAATTACTGATCTGTAGTTTCCTGGGTTGTCTTTATTTCCCTTTGTATATATGGGCATTATATTTGGCCTTTTCCAGTCTTCTGAAATCTCTCCCATATGACATATCAAAAATAATGGCTAATGGCTCAGATCCTCAGTCAGCTCCTTGAGTATTGTAGAATGCATTTAATCAGGCCCTGGTGATTAGAAGACATCTAACTTATCTAAGTAACTTTTAACTTATTCTTTCCCTATTTTAACTTCTGATCCTATCCCATTTTCTCTGGCGTTCTCTATGTTAGTTGTCCAATTGCCACCAATCTTTTTGGTGAAAACCAAAACAAAGATGTCATTAAGCACCTCTGGCATTTCCCCATTTTTTGTTATTGTTTACCTTCTTTATTGAGTAAGGGCCTTACGGTGTCCTTAGTCTTTCTCTTGCGTCTAATATATTTGTAGTGGGTTTTGTTGTTGGTTTTTATGACTCTAGCTAGTTTGATCTTGTTTTGTGCCTTGGTGTTTCTAATTTTGCCCCTACGTACTTATATTGTTTATATTCATCCTTTGTAATTTGACTCTAGTTTCCATTTTTTGTAGGACTCTCTTTTGATTTTTAGTTCATTCAAGATCTCCTGTTTATGCTAGGGTGGTTTCCTGCCATACTTTATATCTTTCTTAAGCAGTAGAATAGTTTGTTCTTGTGCCCTTAATAATGTCTCTTTGAAAAACTGCCAATTGTCTTCAATTGTTTTCTTCTAAGGGCTGGTCTACACTAAGAGCTTAGATTAACATGTTCAGTGTTAAGCTGAATTTTTAATTAGTGCATCTACACTACCCAGTCCCTCTCCTCAACCCAAACGGCTTTTAAAAAATCAGCCCCTGTACTCCACATGAATGAGTGGAGGTGACAACTATGCCTCAAGCACAATGTACACACAGTGTATTGTAATTCAGAATTACTGGCCTCCAGGTGGTGGTCCAAAGTGCTCTCTTGTGAGTGCTCTGATGAGCACTTTCAGCCAGGTGACCAGGAAAAGCCTCAGGAATTGTTGAATGTACATTACCCACAGGAGCAGTACAGAAAGATCACAGCACAGCTGAGCATGCATGTCCAGGGCCACAATGGTCTCCAGCATGGAACATTCAGTAGACAGTAGATCTGATTGCTGTGGGGTGAGGTTGGAGGGAGCCCAAAGAGATTGTGCAGGCAGACCTACAATCAGCAAAAGAAACGCTGATATCAAGTTGAATATGAGTCAACAGTGTGATGCTGTTGCAAAAAAAGCAAATATGATTCTAGGTTGTATCAACAGGTGTGTTGTAAGCAAAACTCGTGAAGTCATTCTGCCGCTCTACTCTGCACTAGTTAGGCCGCTCTACTCTGCACAGCTGGAGTACTGTGTCCAGTTCTGGACGCCACATTTCAAAAAAGATGTGGAGAAATTGGAAAGGGTACAGAGAAGAGCGACAAGAATGATTAAAGGTCTAGAGAACATGACCTATGAAGCCAGGCTTCATGAACTGGGCTTGTTTAGTTTGGAAAAAAGAAGATTAAGGGGGGACATGATAGCGGTTTTCAAATATCTAAAAGGGTGTCACAAGGAGGAAGGAGAAAATTTGTTCCTCTTGGTTTCTGAGGACAGGACAAGGAGTAATGGGCTTAAAGTGCATCAGGGGAGGTTTAGATTGGACATTAGGAAAAAATTCCTAACTGTCAGGGTGGTCAAATATTGGAATAAATTGCCAAGGGAGGTGGTGGAATCTCCCTCTCTGGAGATATTTAAGAACAGGTTAGATAGACATCTGTCAGGGATGGTGTAGACGGAGCTTGGTCCTGCCTTGAGGGCGGGGGGCTGGACTCGATGACCTCTTGAGGTCCCTTCCAGTCCTATTATTCTATTATTCTATGATTCTATACCAAAATCACACAGAGCCTGGTGGAGGGCTACAGCAGGGACACCCAGCAATGCTACATTAAAATAAAGGAATGTGGGATAGCTACCCACAGTGCATCACTCCTTGTGCAGAAGCCACTCCTGGCAGTGCGTCTGTGCTCTGTCAACCACATCCACCTTGTGGGGGCATGCAAAATCACATTTGTTAAATTCAATGCTCAAACTCAAATTAAATAAAATTGACCTAATTTGTAGTGTAGACATTCCATTAGACTTGCTTCCCATGGGATCTAGCATACTACCTCCCCTGAGTTTGCTGAAGTCTGCCTTCTTGAAATCCATTGTCTTTATTTTGCTGTTCTCCCTCCAGCTATTCCTTAGAATCAGGAAATCTATCATTTCATGATCATTTTCACTTACGCTGCCTTCCCCTTTCAAACCATTCTCTTACTTGTCAAAATCAAATCTAGAACAGCTCCCCTCTCCCAAGTAGCTTTCTCGACCTTCTAAATAAAAAATGGTCTCCAATACTTTACATGAAATGACTGTATGAGGCACAAGACAGTTATGCCTATTACATTTTAGGATATTATCTAAACAGACATGAAATCAATGGGAGTTTATCTGGCCCAAAACGAAAACTGCAGGAATTGGCACATAATCATGAGCAAATTATGCACTATTTCTAGTTGTGAAACTTCATTTTCATACACAAAAAAACTCAGAATATGAAGAAATCTTCCTCACAATCTTGGGAATAACAAATCAACTAAAAGGGGGGTTTATTCTTATTTTTCATGGCCTGTCTTCTGCCTTCATTGGGCCCAGGCCCTTAATTTAGCAAGTATTGTTATAAAAAGCCATCAACATCATTTTGCACACTATTGTTAGACTTTTAATGTATGTAGTCTATGCAAGAAATAATGAGGGCTTGGTCCTCAGCATGTATAAATTATCAGAGCTCCACTGAAGTTCCTGAGCTTTTCTAAAAGTTCTGTTCAAAATACTTATTTTAAAATGCACTATTTGCATATATGCTTGAATTGGATCAATTTATTATGATGATAGAACTCTGACCTCATGTTTCCTTAGAAGGTTATTTTCACACAGATGTCTAGAAACTAGTCAATTCCTTTTTTTCTTTTTTTGGTGGGTAAATGGGGAAGGTATAAAAATGGGATTCAGCCCATAGGATCTGCATATTCCTGAGAAGTGACTGGATTGAAAGAGATCAAAGAGAGGCCAGCGACTTCAGAACAGATGTTCCCTACAGCTCACAGGGGCTACGTCTAGACTGGCATGATTTTCTGCAAATGCTTTTAACAGAAAAGTTTTCCGTTAAAAGCATTTGTGGAAAAGAGCGTCTAGATTGGCACGGATGCTTTTCCGCAAAAGCACTTTTTCTGGAAAAGCGTCCGTGGCCAATCTAGACGCGCTTTTGCGCAAAAAAGCCCCGATCGCCATTTTCGCGATCAGGGCTTTTTTGCGCAAAACAAATCTGAGCTGTCTACACTGGCCCTTTTGCGCAAAGGGACTTTTGCCCCAACAGGAGCAGTATAGTATTTCCGCAAGAAGCTCTGATTTCAGACAATAGGAAGTCAGTGTTCTTGTGGAAATTCAGGCGGCCAGTCTAGACACAGTCTGGCAGAATTACTCCTAAATCAGTCAGTCTGCTAAATTTTCAAACCAGGATGGCACCTTCTGGTGGGATGATGGTTCACAGTATGAAAGAAGAATCTTTGCAAAATAATCCTGAGTTATTTAACCATACAGTTTTTTTCTCTGGTTTGTTCTTTTGGACTTGTAGGGCCGGGGAAGTGAATGTTGTTCTGAAGAGTGACTGTTTTCTGGCCCAAGATTTCATGAACATTGGAGGGAGGATAGAGAAAGTGCTGTGATGTCATAGAGCCTGGCCTCACACCATTCATGACTCGAATAATCTCCTCAAGGCAAGAATATATGTATGTTTTGATTGCAGAAGCACGAGGAGCATTTGGGCCTTCATATTTAGATTAATTCTGTTCAGTGGTAGTTCTATTGACTCTGACTTCAACCTACTTTATTTCTTGCAATTTATCATTTATATTCTAATACTATAATGTACTATTTAGGAAATATTGTCATACTGAGATCTGATGAGAACTTCCTAAGGATGTAAAGCACAATTTGCATTGTCTCCTGCCAAATCTGAACTGATTCTACTTTCAACAGAAATACAGATAGCAATTGGATTATTCTGTTAGGGCTCGTCTACACTGGCCCCTTTTCCGAAAGGGGCATGTTAATTTCACAGGTCGTAATAGGGAAATCCGTGGGGGATTTAAATTATTCAAAGTAGGAATAAGATCCTCCAGAAAAGGGCTTTTTTTCTGGAGGATCGGGGCCAGTGTAGACGCTCTTTTCCGGCTTTTCTAAAAACCGGAAAAAAGCGGTGGACATTTTTATTTAAATGCCGCGGGGGATATTTAAATCCCCCGCGGATTTCCCTATTACGACCTGTGAAATTAACATGCCCCTTTCAGAAAAGGGGCCAGTGTAGACGTAGTGTTTCTGTTAGTGCAATAGAGTACGCTAATTTCACACACACACACACACACACACAAATTTGAGGGATGAAGCTCCCTCATCTGTTTCCAAAATCTGTTGTAGTCTTAAATAATCTGACAATTCTAAAAGCTACATATTTTAGGAATAAAGTTAGTAACAGACTTGATTCATCTAAACAATAAGGTGTAGAATACATCCTCCATGCCCAAATAAGCAGCTGTGTCCCAAAAGAAAATTCACTTCAGAGAACTGTTAACAGCAGCATTAGCGCAGCATAGTGAGCACTGTATTTAATTAGTGTCACTGATTTCATGCTCCAGGCTTGTGTCTGGCAAGTAGAAGTCAGGGAACTAGACAATGAATATGGCTCAGTCAGTATGATTGTACTCTTCAATATATACATCCAATTTTATTTCTTTCTAAATGCATTGTTGGAACGTGAAGTCCACCATTTATCCATAAAGCAGATACATATTGGGGTGTCTCATAGTAATAATAATGATGGAGATTGCCTATCTCCTAGAACTAGAAGGGACCTTGAAAGGTCATCAAGTCCAGTCCCCTGCCTTTTCAGCAGGATCAAATACCATCCCTAATGAATTTTTGCCCCAAATGGCCACTGCAAGGATTGAACTTACAATCTTGGATTTAGCAGGCCAATGCTCAAACCACTGAGCTATCCCTCCATACCTATCTTATGGAAATAGCTTATATCCTTCCATAAGCTATCTTATGGAAATAGCTATAACAACTTTAGGAATGAGAGGCTAACTCAGTCTTATTCAAGTCTGTGGTTATGCTAATGAGACATCACAACATTCCATTCTATTCAATATGTGTTTGATCACAGTATCTAAGTAAATTAAGACAGCACATGACTGAAATCTGTCACCTGTGGCTTGTTCATCCTCTCACAAATGGAAATACTGGTGTGCAGTGTAGTGCTCTCGTTTGGTAAGGAGTATTTAAATGTATATATGATAGTCTGTATTTGCTAGAGAAGGTTAGGCAAAAGAAGTGCACTTGGAGCAGACAGTGGTGAGGTTTGTCATGTTCATTCCTTAGTCTGGGACCAGCCTCCAAAAAAATCATACTTGGTGATAGAACATTTCATTGTGAGTGGGAAGCAGCCCTGCTAGCTCCAGTCCATATCCCAGAACTCTAGTCCAGCTTCTAGATTGCCTGGGCCCCAGCCACTGATCAAGACCTCTAACAGAGGTAAAATTGTGGTGGCGTGGTTGTGGTTATTATCTGTAAGTGTGAATACCTAGACTAAAATCTAGATTGAGATCCTCATTTCCCATAGGCCACTGAACAGCTACCAACAGTGATTTTTGGTTTGTACTGACTTTGGTGGAATTTGACCCAGTGACATACTGGAGAGATAAAAGGCTTCCTGTTCCAGTACTGCTCCCTGAGATATACAGGCAATTAAATATAGTGAGTCTTTTTGTTGACATAACTAAGCACAAGGTCAAATCTGGATTGCCTTATAATCAATCCCAATAACAGTACTATTTTTAGTTGTATGTAACTGCTGAAGTGTTTTTTTCTGTTCCATTAAATGGAATCTGTGCTAGCCAGCCAGATTACTAAACAGCTTTAACCATTGCTTAGAGCAGTGGTCCCCAACCTTTTTAGGTTGTCGGGCGCCAGGGGGCGTGGCCGTTTGCCCGCCGGGCGCCAGGGGGCGGGGACCGGGGGCGGCCCCCCCATCCATGCGCCCGGGGGCGGGGCCCCCTCCAAGGGCCGCGCGCCCGGGGCCGGCGCTCCCCGCCCCCGTCCCGCCGAGTGCCCGGAGCCGGCGCTCCCCCCCCCTCCAGCCGAGTGCCGAGCGCCCGGCGCTCTCCCCGCCAAGCGCGCTCCCCCACAAGCGCCCGTGCGCCATGTGCCCGGGGCCAGGCCAGCCCCAAGCACCTGGCGGGCGCATTGAAATGCCCCCGCAGGCGCCATGGCGCCCGCGGGCACCGTGTTGGGGACCATGGGCTTAGAGCAAGTTGTGACATCTGAAAATGAATGAGCAAAATGGACAGTCTCAGAGCAGACATACACAGTTCAACTTTTTTCATAGTGCCACACAGACCAGCAATGTTACAGCCCCAGATTATCACAATACAATAACCTTAGAGATGCACCATTATAGCCTTCTGGATAACTTCCTCTGCCAACCTCCCAAAGTGCTCAGATGAGCATAGTTTCAGAGGAGCTCATCACCCAAGATATGAGTATTGTAACGGAGAGAGATTAGATAGACCCTAATAACCATGATTCCATTCAGATTTCCACACCTTCTCTCTAGCAAAATAACAATTGGAGCACTTAGTGAATTTGTGCATGTGCTGGTAATAACAGTGAAGAGACTCTATTAGAACAGCATGCCCTGTACTACTACTCCTTTTTGTGGGTCTGAGAATATGACATTATTCAACCTGTAAGGTTTACAGTGATTTCTTAAAATCAGCATTTATTTGAAAACATATGGCTTTGGGGAGAGTTAATAAGTAATAATAACATAGTAGTAATTTGATTTAGTTAAGGAGAAGGTATAGTTTGCAATATTTTCAATATGCAGGTGACATTCAGTCCCATCTAATATCTCCATCTCATTGCATTTGGTTGATACAACTGAGAACTTATTCAGCACTTAACAGAGATCATGGCAAGAATGAAGTTGGCTGAGATTAATCCTGGAATGCTTGTAGACTGGGGAAAGCAATCAGGACTGTTTAATTTAAGCTCTCATTATTGGAGAAGTGTGACTGTCAAGAGTGATTCAGATTTCCATCTTAGGAATTTTGTTGCTACCCAGCTAGTACTGAATATAAAAGTATCAGCAGTGACCAAGACTGCGTCTTTGCATGTGAGCTTTGTTTAGAAGTAGCAACCTTTTCTTTCTGATGCAGACATTGCCACTTATCCATGTCTATATCACATCATGTTTGGATTCCTGTAATGTGCTATACATGGCCACACTGGAAGACTACCCAGAAAGTTCACTTAGCACAGAATGTGCCAGCCCTTTTACTTAATGCTATGTGTCACAGGAAGAAAATTATATTTGTTATCTGTGTTTAACATTGACTTCCTGCTTAATGACATATGAAATTCAAGGTGTTGGTTTTGACATAGAGTATAACATTTTGGCTTTGGGATGTGGCTCTGTGAAATATGCTTCTTTCTTAATTTAATAGCCCAGCTGTTGAGATGAGCTGGGTTTCTTCAATTGACTTTCCTCTGGTGTCATTAGGAAAGGACTGCTAGCAAAAATGATCTAACATTTTCCAACAAGGGAATTTGCATCCACCTTTGGTTATATGAAGCCCGCTAAGCCTACTATGAAACATATTTCAAATCTTAAGTCTTTTGGAAAGAAAGTGCGTTAGTAGACAAGAGGTGCTATATATCTAAAGAGAGTGAATTCTGTTGATTTTATATGAATGACTGTGGGAGGAGTTAATAAATAATAATTGAAATTGATTAGAGAGTGCCCTGAAAGTCTCCTTGTAAACATACACATTTATTTACCTGTGTCTCTAATAACTGAGATTATTAAAATTGAAATCATTTAAAAAATCTGTAAAATATGTAAATTCTGATACTATTTTGTTTTGCATATGTCTAAATTTAGGCAATTGATACTCTATCAAGTTGGTTTTGATTTCTGGTTTTTGTACTGCAATATTTTGCTTTCAGGCATCTCAGGAGAAGATTGTTTAAATGATTGTTTTCATTGGAATTTTGGGAAACATTTATTTATTTATTTATTTATTTATTTATTTATTCTTAAACTATTGATTGTGTCAAACTTGAAGATGAACTGTGACACAATCAACTCTGGATTAAACAAAGACTGTGAATGGCTTGCTAACTACAAAAGCAGCTTCTGCTCTCTTGGAATTCACACATCCAGATCAGCTGCTAGAAGTGGGCCTCATCCTCCTTGATTGGATCCACCTCGTCATCTCCAGCTTGATCCTGGCCTGCATATTTATACCTGCCTCTGGAAATTTCCACTACATGCATCTGACGAAGTGGGTCTTTGCCCACAAAAGCTTATGCTTCTACACTTCAGTTAGTCTATAAGGTGCCACAGGACTCCTCGTCACTTTTATTTAAATTATGGGTCAAATAGATGTTGACAATGGTTCTTTAAATATATATAATCTGTTCTTGCATAGACCCTCAGGACACAGGATACATGCATTTTAAAATACATGGAAATTAAATAAGATGTCTGTCTGCTAAAGAGGTAGTTTTCATGGGTATAACCAAAGATGGACTAAGGAGAGAGAGTTCAGATTTGGAGATGAAGTCGATTTAGGAGTACTGATCTGAGACTGAACCAAGGCTGAGTCTGAGGTTCAGCTCCACTATCATTCAAATTTCACAAGCTACCTTTGTCCATTATCTAAAAAAAATCTTATCTCATAAGATTAGCTGTTCAACTACATTCAAACCAGAACTTAGTTCCTTCCTGATTTTAGACCCAGCGAAGTGCAAAACAAAGAGAGTGATTTGGATATTGAAATTTTAACCCTTTCAAAATCTGAAAGTGTTTGAGTTGCCAGTTTTGATTTCTCTCTAGTTCCTCCTCGTGGTGGTGTTGTGGATTGGTTCTGCTTTTATTTTTTTGTGGGGAAGGGGATTGTTCCACTTTATCTGCAAGCTATTTGAAGGTAGTGTGGTAAATCTCTGTACTACAGTGACATCTACTGAATGAAAATAGAAGAACCATTAATGTCTTCAATATTTCTCTATCCTGAACAGTGTGAAGGTATCGTGGTCATTTTTTTAAATTTTACCTTTGTAAACTTTTGTTCTATTGTCATAGAATTGGTGACTCAGCATCAAATCATTCAGATGTCTTTAGATATTTTAAAAAATGACTAATGTGTTCTGTGACTTGTTTGCATCCATACATTTTTATTTCTCAAGGATTTTTTGTTAGTCTCTCCTCCCTGTGATTATGGGAATAAATTGCAAGAAAGAGGGATACTATCTTTATTGGACTGAGTTTTGTTAGGTGCTCAGATTCCACAGAACAGATTATATAAATGTCCAGACAAACAGGTAGGAAGAATAATTTTAAGTATTTAGATTAACTGTTTATATTTAAATTAACTGTTTATATTGTATTTTCTTTATCTTGGGGTGTCTATCCCCAGCAAGCATTATCTAAAATGTTTAACAGCAAAATAAAGCTAAAACCCAATAATAAATGAGTAATATTTTGATTGCGCTCCCAAGATTTGGAGGTAGCGAAGAGACGAGCTGAGCCATTTATTCACTGAAAACTGCAGATTTGGAGTGACTGAAACTAGTGGGCTTGACTGAATTTCAGTGAATAGTTTTTGTACCAGAAACTGGAAAGCTAATAACACACTATCAGCATTTCTGTAATGAAATATTTTGGCTTTTCATCTTGGAATTTTATCATTTTTTAATTATAAAAATCCCAAAAAAGAACATTCATGTTTTTGTTTGACTCAAAATGTTTTTGTTTTTTTTCTTTTGCCAAGAAATTCAAAAAAGGGGGTTATTTGGCCAGCTCTGTGTTTCAGGTCAATCAAAACTATTAATGCGTTCATCAAATAGTTTTGATCCCAACATTTTTGGGGGCAGCAAAACAGTGGTGGTCTTGCTCCTCTTTATGCCCTTGTGATTTCAGCACTCATTGGGATGTGGGAGACCCACTCTGCTTAAGGTGGAACAGCAATTTTAACATGGGTCTCCCAAAATATACATTAGAGATTAATGCCCTACCCCATGGGTGGGCAAATGCCAGCCTACGGGCCAGATCTGGTCCGCTAGGGTTAGCCCCTGGTGGGCCCCCACACTGTTCTATTTACCTGCCCCTTCACAGGTACAGGGGAACACAGCTTTGGTTGGCCACAGACTGCCATTTCCAGCTAATGAGATCTGTTATCATCTGTATCTGCAGAGCCATGTGTAAATATAGTGGCAGCAGCCCACTAGGTGCCAACCCTGGTGAAGTGCCACTGTTTTATTGCCCACCCCTGCCATAACTGCTACTAGCTATTCTGGGATGGGGTTTGCTCCTGTTGAAGCAGTTCTACTTTCCATAAATAATTAAACAATTAATAGTGCAGAGACAAGACCCCAGCTGTCTTCCCCCCATCTGAGTTCCCTAACCACCAGCCTATGGAATCATTCTTTCTGGGCCCAATTAATATTTAAAGTGAAACAGTGTCAGTAGGCCACTAGGGTTGCCAGTTCTCTCAGACTGGATAACATTGCCACAAATGGCATCCGGTGCATCCGGTGAAAGGAGTTAGCAACTATTGGCAAGTTATGGTCCTGAAGTTAGGGTATTTATATGGGGTGTGTGAGAGCTATGTTCAAGTCACCACTTCAGAGCCAGGATTTGAACTTGGGTGCCCCATGTTGTAGGTGAGTGCCCTAACATCAACCAGGGGTAGGGACAATATCACATCCTCCTCTGATATTTCTAAATTTGTTTTGTTTGTAATAAAAATAGTGGTTTAAAAAGCCCAAAACTGAAACAAAGCGTTTTGTTTGACTTATTATTTTGTTTCACTGAGAAAACTGAAGCTTTTACTATTTGAATTAACCTGAAAATCCTTCCCCTTTCAATTTTTCATTTGTAAACTAAAGAAATCATTTACTGGTACAGATCTGGAGGAAACCCTCTGCATACCCAATCCTGCTCTCATTGGTATTGGAATAGGACCTTTGGGTGTACACAGCAGGATGTGTATCTCCTTCTATTCCAACAAGACATGTAGCATGATGTTGTATTAACTCCTCTTCTAAACTGTAGGACCCACCTTTGGCAGAGGTTATGGAGGCATCTTCTACAAGGAGAAGCCAGAGAAGTGCTGCAGGGGGCTACGAAATATTTCCATGTTTGTATGAGGGAGAGCTGAAAATATTGATATAACGATTTTATAGCTCTGCTTGCTACTGCAATTTATGTGCAAGGCTCCCAGAATGCTCTATTTATAGCTTGTAATTAAAACAGACTGACATAATTTGAATTCCCTCTGAGGCAACCTCTTCTAACCTATTATTTTTGCCTGCACATCTCTCCGTTAGTACCTGGTAGGATTCTCTTATTTACAGATTGTTTAACCAATGATGGTTTCCCATTCTAAACCTCTCAATGTTGTCACCAAAGCCAAGCCAAAGTTCCCACTGATTGCAAAGATTAGGTCTGACTTTGTAGGGTGCTCCACAACCGTGGCAGCAGTTCCTATTCCTTAGCTGTCTTTATTTCTAAATCCTAATGAAAGAAAAATGTGCTTTATACTATAACTTACCTTCAGATCCCTGTACTGCCCTCTGTGTATGCTCACAGAACTCATATGTATGGGATTTACATATGCAAAGGGGAGTGAGCGGTATATGGCACTGTCCTATTGGAAGGAAGAGTTGCTCTTGAGATGAGATGTAAAACCAGAACCCTGGGCACCTGTCATCTTGACTGACTGATTCTTACTTTGTGCAACTCACCTGAACATGACTTCCCTTAGCAAAGCAATAAGTGGTAACAAGTGATGTCTAGCAAGTGGAGTTTTCTGTTGATTCCCTAATTATGTTTCCTTTTGGCAGAAACAGACAGGATTTATTTTCTCACAATTAGCATGAGCTGAGAATAACAGCTCTTAAATTTGCACTGAGAGGTGGAAAGGTGCAACAAAGAAATGCAAACACTAACCGCCTGAACACTAGAATGTAGAAATACTTCCTAGCATACAGATGAACCACAAGTCTCATGTGGCTTGTTGATTATACCCCATCATATAATAGGTCATCCACTCATAAAAACAATCAGTCTAATTTGAAACAATATGTGTATGTTATTTAAAATTATTTGGGGACCTTCTTCTGGTCTGATGGGATGAGAATAGTTCATAGCATATTTTAAAATGGAGGCTCCTTTACCCTTATATATACTTTCATGTTTAGGTTTGTGTAACATTATCTTTTAGCTTTGAAATTAAACTTGTAGAGAATAACAAAGTACAGGGGTGGGGAACCTCTGGCCTATGGGCTGCATGTGGTTCATCTGGGTTTGCCGCAGGTGGGCCGACATATGGTTTGTTTACCGGAGCATCTGCAGACGCAGTTTCCTGGGAGTTGTGGGAAGTGATGGCCTGGCCTGTGCCACATCCTGCAGCTCCCGTTGGCTGGGAATGGTGAGCCACAGCCACTGGGAGCTGCAAGTGGCAGCAGGGATAATACATGGGACACGAAGGATCCTATACTCTTGCAAATGTTGTAGGGGATAGAGGCAAGGGGCCAGCAGCCAGAAGGCAGAGTCTAGTTTATGAACCATCCTGAACACCATGCTTTGGGGGCTCTAGCGAGAAGGTCTGGCACTGGCAGCAGGGTCCTACCCACACTCACCAGCAGTGAGGGGAAGCAGAGTGACCTGGCCCCACCCCACTTCACTCCCCCAGCTCCCAGGCATAACACGCGGGGAAGGGGACCCAGGGGAACGGGTGGAACTTCCCCCCATACTCACCAGCAGCAGGAAGCAAAGTGATGTAGCTGGGAACCAGGGAAGTGGAGCAGCCTAGAAGTGGGTCACTCCACTTCCCCTTGCCTCCAGTGCCGGGGGGGAGAAGGCAACCACTGCTGCTGGCGCCAGGCTCCCTGCTAGTCCCCCAGGCCACATCATTTGGGGGAGAAGACTTGTGGGAAGGGGTGTAATGGAGGGCAGAGTAGGGGAAGGAAGAGGCAGGGAAGGGCAGAGCAGGGGAGGAGCAGAGCAGGGTCTGGGGGCTTATTGAAAGGGATAGAGTGAGGACAGGGCAGGGGTAGGAAGAGGTGGGACCTGGGGGAGAGTGGAGGTGGGAGCAGAAAGAGGTAGGAGCCACCCGCAAGCTAGAAGTGATGTATGAAGTCATCATGTGGGGAGGCAGTCATGTGAAAAATGTCCCCCTTTTGTCCTTCTCCAGCAGTCACCAGTGAGCGGCCATGATTGCAGACACTCAAGCAAATAAAGTGACTCATAACCCCCCAGCAACTAACCATAATGAACCACATATAGGCAGCGCTCTGGAGGTTTCCCACCCCTGCCATAGTACATATGAAAGCCGTTACCCTTGTTAATATGGGGTATGTCTACACTACAAAGTTAGTTCGAACTAACAGACGTTAGTTTGAACCATCTTTCATAGGTGCTACACTAGCGCTCCGTTAGTTCGAATTTAATTCAAACTAACGGAGCGCTTAGTTCGAACTAGGTAATCCTCATTCCACGAGGATTAAGCCTAGTTCGAATTTACTAGTTCGAATTAAGGGCTGTGTAGACCCTTAAGGAGGAGGAGGAGGGCTCTGAGAACCAGGAGCCTGCCGGCAGCCTGCCCAGGACCCGGGACCCCCAAGGCACCCCACAGAGCCGCTTGCCTGTGTCGTCCGAGGCCGGGGAGGCATCCACGTGAGTACCATGGTGCTCCCCTTATGTGTATGGGGGGCTGGGGCGAGAGGGAGCCCAGGGACCGTGCGCCTGGGCCTTGCCCACCACGGAGCAGCAGCTGGGGATCCTGCAGGGGCCCTGGCCTTGCAGAGGGGAGCTGGGTTTCACACACCTGGGCCCCTGAGGTAATTGACCGCTGTTCTTGTTTCACCACAGCCGCAGCACCTGGGACTGCAGGGCGCACCACCCTGCCTGCAGTAGCCGTCCACGCCCGGGCCAGCAGGAGAGCCAGGAACCAGGAGGAGTACCAGAGGCGGCACCTCCGGTTCCTGGAGCAACAGGAGAGGCAGACGGACCCCCACCCCTGAGCTTTCCTTTCCCTTCCTCCCTTCCCTCCCCTTACAGCTCCCTCGTCCCAGGTTTCCCCCTCCTCTCTTCCACCCTCCTTCCTCCCTCCCTCCCCCCACCCCAGTTATGTTAAATAAAAAGACGTTTTTGTTTGAAAAACAGGGGTCTTTATTTGACAGTAGGTAGGGAGGGGAAAGCGGAAGGGGATAGGGTGGAAGAAGGCCCCAGTGGGGCATGCAGGGAGAGGTCAGTCCTCCTCCTCCACCAGGAAGCTCTCCCGCAGGGCTTCCCAGATCCGGATGGCCCCCCGCTGGGCTTCCCAGATGGCGGCGGTGCGGGACTGACTGTAGTGTCCAGCCATGCGGTCAGCCTCAGCCATCCAGGCTGGCAGGAAAGCCTCCCCCTTTCTCTCACATAAATTGTGGAGCACACAACATGCTGCCACCACGGGAGGGATGTTGTGCTCAGCCAGGTCCAGACGGGTGAGGAGGCATCGAAAGCTGGCTTTCAGTTGCCCGAAGGCCCCCTCCACCACGATGCGGGTCCTGGTCAGCCTGGCATTGAAGGCCTGGCGAGAGGGATTGAGGTGCCCCATGTAGGGCTTCATCAGCCACAGCTGCAGTGGATAGGTGGCATCCCCCACCAGGCACATGGGCATGTCCACGTCCCCGACCCTGATGTGGCGGTCGGGGAAGAAGGTCCCGTCCTGCAGCCGCTGGCACACGGAGGAGTTGCGATACACCCGGGCGTCGTGTGCTTTGCCGGACCAGCCCACATTAATGTCCGTGACCTGTCCCCGGTGGTCACACACGGCCTGCAGGATCACGGAGAAGTACCCCTTGCGGTTGACGTACCGGGAGGCCTGGTGTTCCGGGGCATGGATAGGGATGTGCATCCCGTCGATGGCCCCCCCACAGTTGGGGAAGCCGAGGGCACTGAATCCCCGGATGACGGCGTTCGGGTCGGCGAGGCGGACCACCCTGCAGAGCAGCACCCGGTTGATGGCCTTGACCACCTGCGGATTGAGACACAGCAAAGCGCCAATCAGTGGGGCGCCCAGGTGGCTGGGAGCATTCGTGCCCTGGCAGTGCCCCGCGCCCCACTCCCGGAAGTAACCCCTCTGGCGGCGTGTAGTATGGCCGGGACAGACCGACCCCTCCGGTGCAGGGCGCTTTCGCCTCCTCCCTCCCCCCCTTTCTCCCTGGGGCGGCCCATCCCCTCCTTGCAGCCCCCTCCCCCCCGGCGCAGTGGCTGACGAGTGCCATACCTGCATGAGCACTGCTCCGACGGTGGATCTCCCCAGGCCGAACTGGTTCCCGACAGATTGGTAGCTGTCCGGCGTGGAGAGCTTCCAGAGGGCGATGGCCACCCGCTTCTGGAGGGGGATGGCGGGCCTCATGCGAGTGTCCCTTCTGCGCAGAGCAGGGGCGAGCCACTCGCAGAGCTCCAGGAAGGTGTCCCTCCTCATCCTAAAGTTCTGGGTCCACTGTCGGTCTTCCCAGCACTCCAGGACGATGCGGTCCTACCAGTCGCTACTGGTGTCCAGACGCCAGATGCGGCAGGGCACGCCGGTGCCGGAGCGCCGCCACGGCTTCTCCACGGCCCCCAGGGCGGCCAGGTGGAGAGGCAGGGGGCTGACGTGCACCAGGAGGTGCCAAGCAGCCTTGAGTCATTGCTGGCAGGCTTGCAGCAGCAAGTCCAGAAAGTGCACCAGAAGGTGCAGGGCGAGCTCTGGCTCCATGTTGCCACCTGCGGCGGCCCCCCTGAAGGGAAGCACCGACACAGACGGGCACAGAGATCAGCGCTTTGCTGTCTCTCGGCGAGGTTGGCAAGCAAGCAGGAAAAGCTGAGAACCGGCTGTCTAGGGGGGTCCCTTTAAGCACGAGCCTCAGCTAGCCTCAGACAGCAG
This sequence comes from Pelodiscus sinensis, assembly GCF_049634645.1. Lineage (NCBI taxonomy): Eukaryota > Metazoa > Chordata > Testudines > Trionychidae > Pelodiscus > Pelodiscus sinensis. The sequence goes on from NC_134711.1 coordinate 209,563,324, forward strand.
CCACACAAAGCAACTACTGACCTGATGCCCTGCCAGAACCGGTTTCAGCTTCCCTTAAATGCGCCCCTGCGTCCAATCAGTGTGGACGCGCTAGTCTGAATTAGCAAAACGCTAATTCGAACTAGTTTTTAGTTCTAGATGCGTTAGTTCAAATTAGCTTAGTTCGAATTAACTAATTCGAACTAAGTTCGTTCGAATTAGCGCTGTAGTGTAGACATACCCTTATTTTCCAAATGTTTTCTTTTTCCCAGTTTTCCTAAAAATCTTCTTTATTTCTTCTTGTTAACGTATTATTTTTTGAATTGTGCAAAGGAGGCTTGTGTTACAGCTACACTAAATTTCAAGAAAGGCATCTTTGTAACATTAATGTGTTAAATACCCTAAATAGCTCCTTATCTCCTCAAATAGAAAGGTCAGGAAATTAATATTCATAGAATAGCAAGGAGGATGATCAAGAATACATTGTTTGCAGTGTTATTGTAACTGCACTAGTCTTGGGTTACTAGAGAGACAAGGTGGGTGAGGTAATGTCTTTTATTGGATCAACCTATGTTGGTGACAGATGAGCTTTTAAGAGACACAGAGCTCATTTTCAGGTCTAGAAAATGTATTTAGAGTGTCACAGCTAAATACAAGGTGGAACAGATTGTGTAACATAAGGAGATAACACATATCGTAAGAGAGAGAAAGAAGCCTGAAGCAGTCAGAGTGTGCTGGGTTATCTCTGCTTCCTACAAATCACAGAGTTACTATGGGGTTTTATAGGCTCAGTCCTAGAGAGGTGCAAGGCCACAGCTGGTGAATCCAGGACTATGCTGACACTGTACAAAAATGTCCTATAGGAAAGAAATAGAGGCTACAGCAGAACAAATAATGGATTCTTTGGTTTCAGACCCAAATTGGAAAAAAAATCCTGTTTAATTTGAACCAAAACTAATTTTTAAAAATGATTTAAAAAGGGATATCCTTTTTATCCCTTAAGAAAGGGATAGAAAATAAGACATAGAACATCTTACTGCCCCTGTATAAAACTATGGTACGCCCATATCTTGAATACTGTGTACAGATGTGATCTCCTCACCTCAAAAAAGATATTTTGGCCTTAGAAAGGGTTCAGAAAAGGGCAACTAAAATGATCAGGGGTTTGGAATGGGTCCCATATGAAGAGAGGTTAAAGCGACTGGGACTTTTCAGTTTAGAAAAGAGGAGACTGAGGGGGGATATGATAGAGGTATATAAAATCATGAGTGGTGTGGAGAGGGCAGATAAAGAAAAGTTATTTATTAGTTCCCATAATAGAAAAACTAGAGGACACCAAATGAAATTAATGGTTAGCAGGTTTAAAACTAATAAAAGAAAGTTCTTCTTCACACAACATGTAGTCAACCTGTGGAACTCCTTGCCAGAGAAGGCTGTGAAGGCTAGGACTGCAACAGAGTTTAAAGAGAAGCTAGATAATTTCATGGAGGTTAGGTCCATAAAAGGCTATTAGCCAGGGGACAGAAATGGTGTCCCTGTCCTCTGTTTGTCAGAGGCTGGAGAAGGATGGCAGGAGACAAATCACTTGATCATTGTCTTCAGTCCACCCGCTCTGGGGCACCTGGTGCTGGCCACTGTCGGCAGACAGGCTACTGGGCTAGATGGACCTTTGGTCTGACCCAGTACAGCCGTTCTTATGTTCTTATTGTTGAATTTAATTTCTCAAAAAATGTCATTGCGTTGATAGAAGTGTTTTGAGTTGTATTCAAATGTTCAGAGTTTGTGTTTCAACTCACCTGTTCATGCTTCTTTGTGTTTTTGTAAAATTGGCCAAGTTTGAAATCAAAATGTATTTCTGAATGGAAAAGTTGAAACAACATGAAACATTCTGAAGTAGTTGAAATGTTTTGTTAATCATAGGGAGGTTGTGCAAAGGTAAAGTTTTTTCTCTGTTTCATATATACAAGGTGGGAAAAATTAATTTGGTGCACAGAATTAAAGGTAATGTTCGAAACTTAACTGGGAATTCACGAGTGTTTTTGTGTTTAAGTACATTAGTGATAACCATTCATAAAAGGCACGGGGGGATCAAAGGACTGCAAACATTGGTTTGATGGAGCTTGTATGTGCAGAGGTGCAGAAATTGAGGTAGATCTTCACATAGGATACAAGTCAAAGGATTAGTTTACACCAGCTGAAGATTTGGCCCTTGGTGTTCATTTGGAATGGCTTCTGAAGTCTGAGATTTGGGAAGGAGATACAAGGTTGAGTTAGCTTCAGTGCAGTATTGTGCCTTGGGAAAGTTATACTATTTGTATTAGCTGTTGCTGAAGTACCAGAAACTTCTGGTCAATGTTACCCTCACCCCTACCTTAAACAAACACAATTTGCAGAAGCCTCATGGCTGCTCAGGTTTTTTTTGCAGAATACATATCACTGGTGCTGTAGCGAGAGCTCTTCTTTGATACCCTCAGCAGACCTTCAATCCTTAAAAAGGACAGGGCACAGGTAAATAGAATCCTAACACATTCTTTTATGATTTCTATTCTCCCCTTTAAATGTAATGTTGTCTCAACATTTCTATTAATAAAATATAACATGCAGTCAGTCCATCAACTTAACATATTGGCAGTAGCCCGTGATTCCCACAAGCTCATAAATGTCATATTCAATTGAATCTTTGGATCTCTCCTCTATCACAAATTCTGGTACAGATGGTAGAAGCTTTCACCTTTCTCTCCAATTAATTTCACATTACGCAGAAAGTTTCTATGGTAATTTTAATTCCAATGTCTAATTGGTCCATTCTGAACACCTTAAATCCCCAAGATAGTCACATATTCTATGTGATCAATGGCATCACCATATATCTCTAATTGGACATATGGCAAAGTATTTAGAAATTGTACTAAATTAACATAATTCAAGACTATTCAGAATGCTGTTTGAGATGGACAAAAATATGACAAAATGCACAGAACAGGCAAAGATGTTAATACTGTCTTCCAGTCCTTGGATGTACAAAGAGATTGCAAATAATCTCAGGCAGTGTTTTTCAAAGTGATCCTTGGATCCACTCTGACAAAGCTGTTAATGGGCCTGCTCTATTGTTTATTTACAATAGATGGAGCCTGCAGCTTCCATCAGTTCTGGTTTGCCATTTGCAGCCAAGGGGAGCCATGGGAAGTGGCATGGCCCAGGCCGCTGCTTCCCGTGGCTCCCCTTGGCTGCAAACGTCAAACTGTAGCCAATGGGAGCTGCAAGGCTCCGTGGCTGTGGCGCTGGTAAATAAACAAAATGGAGTAGGCCCTGTGACGGACCCATGAGGGTCCGCACTGCCGAGGGGGAGGATTTGCACCCCCCGGACACGGAGAAGGTGAGCAGGCGCCGCGGCCGGCCACGGCAGCCCCGATTCCCAGCTCAGCGGGGCCGGGGATGAGCGGGGAAGCGACGCAGCCCCACCACATGGAAGGTGGGGCCAAGTTATGCCAGTGCTCCCCGGCGTGAGGCCGGGAGAGCAGACGAGCTGGCGAACGCCGGGAAGCTCAGGGGGCAGGGCCTCCGCTGCGCAGCCCGACATCACGGTACGGGGCGACATGGAGGGGGTGGGGCACCATCACTCGATGTCTGCCCCCGGGCCGCTTGAAAAGTGGCAGAACTGGAGACGAATGGGGTACGCTTGGAGGAAGCGGCCCCATCCTGGCGGAGAGAGGGAGGACCTGCCTCTGCGCTGGAGGAAGCAACACAGGATCAGCGGGCCACTGGACTGTCCAGGAGGACCAGAGACTAACCAAGCGGGGGTAAGGACCCATGGCGGTTCCTGGGGCCAGATCACCCAGGAGAGGGAAAGGAAGCAGCCTGGGGAAGTGCGCCTCTGGTGCCCGTGGGCGGATGGGTTTTGGGAGTAACCCCCATCTGCCATGCGAGGGGAGCATCTCACCCTGCACTTAGGGCCCCGGGCTGGGACCCGGAGGAGAGGGAGGGCCAGGGTCCCCCTTCCCCCACCTACTCCTATCCGAGGGGCGCACAATGTGCCTGTCAGCCTAACCCCCACTCCAGACCCTGCACATGTTTGTTGGACCCCGCCCGAGCATGGGCTAGACTGGAGGGCCGGGGCCCCCCACACCACCCCTTCTCTTGGGGATTTCCGGGTTCACTGAGCCCCTCCTCCCGACTCGGGGGAGGGCGATCGCATCCAAGGGACCTGTCCTGAAGGACAGAGGACCCCAAGACCTAGACTCTAGTTAGGTGGTGAGTCCGCTGAACCCCACTTTCGGGCAGAAGGGGGTGGTCGCACCCTTAATACCCATTACAGGCCCATTAGCAGCTTTCTCAGAGTGAATCTGTGGACCACTCTGAGAAATACTGACATAGGGCAAAAGCCATTGATACCAATCCTTTGGCAATAGAAGATTCTTCCATGAGTATAAAATTCACCATACAGCCTATTTTGTGAGAAGAAAATTTGGCAGCTCAGAGGAGGATCCAGCTATTGCTAAAATTCTTCATTATGACTCACAAACCAAATAACCAAGGACATATATGAGGATGTGGTAAGAACTCTGCCGTGGGGCATGATGGTGTCAGCCACATCTGGATACAGATGGAAAACTTTATTTAAAACCAAATCATCTGGCATTACCTGAAAAATATAGAAGACATATATCTCAAGAAGTACATAAAGAGACAGCCCACATATTTAGGAGCAGATGAGACATTTAGGAGCAGAGCAAGTAATCAGTCTTTCAAGAGATTGGTTTTATTGTCCTGTACGTGAGCCAAGCAAAAGACACCTCACCAACCTATCAAAGCTCTACTAACAATTACAATAGAATCAGTGGAGCTTGTATCAACAGACTTCTTGCATCTAAACTGAAAAAAAAGAGGATGTGAATGGATCACTTAATTCAGTTTATCTAAAACTAATCTACCATTATCAGGTCAGGCAAGAATGTAGCAGACAAGATCTTGATAACCTTTAAAATCTGGTTTCCCTAAAAAGATCTATCATGAACAAGGTACAGAATATGAAAATGATGAGAGAATGTTTGGTGTTGCCTTCTCATCAGGTGATAGAGAATCTGCCTGGCATCTTTCAGAGACAGTTGACCATGCAAATTAACATCCTACTGGAAAGATAAGATTCATGCAGTACTTGAAAAAGATAGTGCAGTCTCTGAAGTAAAAGCAGACAATGGAAAAGTATGTGTTCCAGTTCTTTTATTTCTTTAGTATTTACTTTTAAAGACAGTACTTGTGATCACATTTCAGATGTGGCAATAAAGAATATGACCCATAAGGATGTCATCCAGGAAAACCACAAGAACAGAGACAAAGCTGATGCTATATCTGATTTACCAGGGGCACTTACTTTTTCTATCTAGCTCCAAAGAAGCAAACCAGAATAGCTACTCATGGAAAGAAGTATGTGTTGTGTTTTTCCTCAATAAAGTAAAAATTCAGACACTATGGAACACTAAAACACTGATGTGCATGGAGTCAAATCAATGGATGAAAGATAATGTTCCAGGGTCATGCCTTGGAAAGCTTGAAGAGTTATGGGAAATAAAAAAATGGACTTATCTTAAAGCTGACCATGGAACACAAATCCTTTACCAAAAATTAACTGAAGTCCAGTTCCAGTTAAGCGAGGATGATGGCATTATGACAGTTTCTGTGAGGGTCTCTCCATGCAAATTAAATAACTTGATCATAAATGTTGTTGAGAAGATAGATAGATAGATAGATAGATAGATAGATAGAAAGAAAGAAAGAAAGAAAGAAAGAAAGAAAGAAAGAAAGAAAGAAAGAAAGAAAGAAAGAAAGAAAGAAAGAAAGAAAGAAAGAAAGAAAGAAAGAAAGAAAATAAAATTAAAATAAATCTGGTTGTGGGTTCAGATTGGGGTCCTCTGACAACTGCCAGGTAGGCCCCTCTCAAACACAGAGGCTATGTCTAGACTGCAAGCCTCTTTCGAAAGAGGCTTTTTCGAAAGATACTTTCGAAAAAGCCTCTTTCAAAAAAGAGCGTCTAGACTGCAAGCGGAACTTTCGAAAAAGCAAGCCGCTTTTTCGAAAGAAAGCAGCGAGTGAGTCTGGATGCTCTCTTTCAAAAAAGCCCTGTTGGCATTCAAGAACGCCTTTTTTCGAAAGAGCACTTTCGAAAAAAGGTGTTCTTCCTCATGAAATGAGGTTTACCACCATCGAAAGAAAAGCCGCGTTCTTTCGATTTAATTTTGAAAGAACGCGGCTATAGTCTAGACACAGGTGAAGTTTTTTCGAAAAAAGGCTACTTTTTTCGAAAAAAAACCCTGAGTCTGGACACAGCCAGAGTGTATGTCTATACTGCACAGCTATTTTGGGATAACAGAGGTATCCCAAAATAGCTACCCCACATATACACAAGTTGCCTGTTATTTTGAAATATTTTTCATAATAACGGGCATGCTATTTTGCCATCCCGGTAAACCTCATTGCACAAGGGATAAGGGATGGCTCGAAATAGTGCATTATTTCTAAATAGATTAGAAGTAAGATACGCAATTTGCATTGTGCAAATTGCATATCTTATTTCAAGTTTAGGGTGCTGTGTAGATACATCCCTAGAGAGGTTGAAGCTAACATTGAAGCTAACTCAACCTTGTACCTGAAGCCTCCTCCTATGGTTACCAGAGAGTAGCCTCCTTCCTGGTTCCCCCCTCCTTCATGGAGCTGAGTGCTCTTTTATTTTGTCCAACTGAGACTGTGGCCTATTCATGACGTACTGATCAGCTGTGTTAGTTGATTTCCAGAACCTATCTGCTGGGCTTCTTTCTGGAACAGGATCATCTGCCCATGACATCCCCAACTCAGGCTATTAAAGGGGCATATTGCCCTGTTACAGAGCCATTGTTCAATGACCTGAGGATTTGGACATAAAAGAAACATTCTCCAAATATCTAAAGGAGCATCTTTAGCCAGATAACCCATCAAAACATGGCAACATTCTGAAAGGATGAACTCTGCTGGGAAGATCATAGCACATTAAATCTGAAATTTCTGTGGGTAGTCAGCAGATAAAATTTTTATGGGTCAAAAGTGAGAGAATGTGGTACCAAGTATCAAGAACTAAGCCAACCAAAGAGAACGTCCTCAAAACAGCAGTAAGGATAAGGGAGATCTTCTGAAATAGCTGTGAATCTGACCCATTTATCAGAGATGCAAAGGAAATGACTCATCAGATGCTGAAAGAGGATTGCAAAGCTGTTTCCAGAGCTGAGGGAAATACGGGCCAGATCCCTAATCTGCAAATGCATATCAATTTATACAATCGGCAATCATCCCAGAAGATTTACATCTCAGTGCCTCATTTGCAATATAAAGAGATAAAAGAATATCTGTAAGAACACCTAAACAGGAGATGAGTCACAAAATCAAAAACATCTATTCATCAACTGTGGTGTGTGTCAAGAAAAAGGGGTGTTAGTCTAACACTTTGCATCAACTTTTGAGAACAGAACATAAAAACTCAAAACAAATTGTTTCTCATTCTTTTTAGAGCACACACAACTCTGGTGCTGTAACTAGAGCTAACCCTATTGACCACCTTACCAGACCTTCAGTCCTTAAAAGAATAAGGCACAGATAGATCCATCCCTGACATTTCCTCCTGAGTATTACAACTGTCTCTGTGTCCATCTCAGAGAGAGGAGGTGGGCTATAGCTACAGTTTACGGAGTGTGGAGCAGAGAGTTGAGTTTTCACTACAAGTAGATGCCATGAGCAGAGCCGTCCCATTCATAGGATGGTTCAGGGCGTTCATCCCAGGCCCCATGCTTTGGGGCCTATGGATGGGAGATACCTAGAGGATAATGGGGGCACTTGATGTGGTGGCATCAGGGGTTGCCCACCCTTGTATTCAATATGGTGGCAGGAGCTGGAGCAACCCAACAGCCTGCTCTAGTCCACCATGCAACTCTCTTCTGGCCCACTGCACTTGGCTTCTTGGCAGCAGTGGGAAGCAGAGTGCTCTGCCGAGTGCTCTGCTGCTCACCACTATGGAGAAACAGAACACGCCAGGCTGGGAGGGTGGCACAGTGGGGCAGAGTGAAACAGCCTGATAGGCTGCTTTGGTTCCCACAGCTCATGTGGTGAGTGGTGGGGAGGGCCAACTGACTGCCGTCATGTGAGGGCCCCTGTAATCTTCCAGGCTGTGTTGCTTGTGGGAGGAGGCAATGTGCAGGGGTGGGACTGGGGAAGGGTGGGGTGGGGGCAGAGCATGCAGCAGAAGGGTTGTCTCAGGCCCTGCACCTCGGTGCTAGGGGGTTGCTCCAGCTCCATGCTCCTCTTGGGATAGCCCTGGCTACGAGATCTTTCTTCTGCTCTACTCTGCAATGATTAGGCTTCAGTTGGAGTATTATGTCCAGTTCTGGGCACCACATTTCAAGAAAGATGTGGAGAAATTGGAGAAGAACAACAAAAATGATTAAAGGTCTGGAGAACATGACCTATGAGGGAAGAGTGAAAGAACTGAGCTTGTTTAGTTTGGAAAAGAGAAGACTGAGAGGGAACATGATAATGGTTTTCAAGTATCTAAAAGGGTGTCAAAAAGAGGAGGGAGACAAATTGTTCTCCTTGGCCTCTGAGGATAGGACAAGAAGCAATGGGCTAAAAACTGCAGCAAGGGAGGTTTAGGTTGGACGTTAGGAAAAACTTCCTGTCAGGGTGGTTAAACACTGGAATAAATTGCCTAGGGAGGTTGTGGAATCCCCATCTCTGGAGATATTTACGAGCAGGTTAGATAGACATCTATCAGGGATGATCTAGACGGTACTGGGTCCTGCCGTGAGGGCAGGGCAGGAGACTGGACTCAATGAACTCTCAAGGTCCCTTCCAGTTCTAGTGTTCTATGATTCTATGATCTGTGGGCATGGAAATGGATGTCTTCATTGCTTTTCGGGCACTTGAGATATGATTTGGAGACAATATGCCATTCCCCATCTAAGTAGCTGCAAACTCTTCTTTCCTGAGGAGCTAGTATAATGGGAATGTGTGTTGTGAACCCTATGGAATGAAACCATCCTCAAACCACTTCACCTTGAATGGTCTTTGTCACAGGGTACATTTACTGCAAGGGCACTTTATACTGGATGGTCTTTAAATTAGCCCCTTCCAGGTTCAACACCCTTTTTTGTCACTTGTTCGTGTGCTCCACAGCCTCTCTCTGTCTCTCTGATTCATGGAGCTCTTTTTTCATGGCTTAGCCTTTCAGTCAGGTTTTCCCCCTTCTGGAGTATCAAAGTTACATCAGAATGAGCCATCCCAGGTAACCTTCAAATCCACTGCCCTGATGTACTCCAGTGGCTGGCAGGGGAACCCAGGCCTGCCTTCTGTTCCAGGTTCTAGCTCAGGGACCCTCTAGTCAGCAGCCAAGGTCCCACCTTGCTGTTGTTTTCTGAGCCTCTTTCTACTCCACCACTCTCAGGCTTGTACTCCACCACCTTTCCTGTAGGGCCCAAATTGTTGGAGTTTGTACTCTCCATCAGCATTTCCTCCATTCCCTTCAATGATAAGAGAGACTGCAGGTTTTCTCAATGCAGCCCCCCTTCTTTCTTTTCCTGTCAATTTTGGTGCCTGGGCGAGACAGTGAGACCCGGCATCTTTTTACACTGACAGCCTCTGTGTGAGATCGGAGCAACCCCACCATGGCAACCCTGAATTCGAGGGATGGTGGGGTGGCAGCTGGAGTTCAGGGCTGACTCCAACTTCTGCCCCCTCTGGCTGGAGACTGGGGTGCAGCTGCAGGCCAGGCAGACCCCAGAGCTATGAAACCCCCAAGAGCTGCAGGGGCAGTTGCGGGAGAGGGCCTACCCCTAGAGTTAGGCCTCTGCACCCACTGGAGGGGAGTAGATGGAAACCGGGGCCAGCTTCTGGAATCCCTTGCCCCCATGAGGATACACCACAAGAGCTGCGTCACACTCACCATTGGCCAGGCTGGTAAGCTACACCTGCCTTCCAGTTAGGGTTGCCAGATGGTCTCCCAAAAAATACTGAATACACGGCCTAAAAATTTGTTGAGAAAAAAAAAAACCACCACCCACACCGAACACACATCCTGTGTGGCTACTACCAAGAGCCACCAAGCTGGGAACAAAGGGGGAGGCAGCAGAGCCTGCTCTGCAAAGCAGCCACCTGCTACCCAAAGCAGAGAGAGGCAGATCCCAGGGCAACACAATGGCAGGGCGGGGGCGACCCTGGGTAGGAAGGTGACTCCCCCATAGCCAGGTCTATGGGTGTCTCAATGGGAAGAAGCAGAAATTCCACCCTAGTTAGTTTTGGCTGAGAGCCCATGGAAGGCACCTAAATGCAACTACAAAGCACCTGTGGGCTTCTCTCCTGGACTATGGTGCCACAACATGCTTGAATAGCGCTCAGGAGCAGGGACAGGGCATCTCCTCCTCCCCGAGACATCACTCCTCCTCACACGTAGGCGTCACTCCTCCTCTTAGCCTGGGACTCCCTCTGGTTTCAGGGCCGCGATCGGCGCTGGGAGCCTGTGTTTGTGTGCAGAAGCCTGGCGGGGGCCGGGGGAGTGGCTGGGAGGCGGGGCGCATGTGCTCCACTTAACACCAAATCAAGAATAGCCTCTCCCCTTGTGGGTTCCAGGACCAGCTGCTCCAAGAAGGAGTCATTTATGGTATCAAGAAATTTTGTCTCTGCATCCTGTCCAGAGGTGACGTGTACCCAGTCAATATGGGGATAGTGGAAATCCCCCACTATTTTTTATTTTGATAGCCTCTCTAATCTCCCTTTGCATTTCATAGTCACTATCAATGTCCTGATCATTCTTAAATTATTAATTACTCTAGTGGTGTCAATTGGTTTGATGACTCAGGGAGGGAAACACCAAAGGGGGTCAATGGTTTCAGAGAACTGCCAAGTGAGGAAAAGTACTGCTGTCTCCCATTTGGATGGGCAATCAGGATCCTGGTCTCTCTTGAGGTTATTGCGGGACAGATTCATCAGCCTTGTTGGCTAGTTGCCTAGTTCAGATTGGCTGATGGGCTTTGGTTCAGCATTGGCCAATTTGATTTTGGGAAAGTCCCCGGTCCTAGGAGTAGGCTTTGCCAACCTAACTGCCATAGAGACCTGGTGGGTGTGGCATAGCTGGGGGAGACTTCCTCTGCAAGAAGCCATTTGAAGCATCTCAGCCCAAGGAGCCCGAGAGATGTGGGTTGTACCCATGTCTCCATTGGCTTAGTAGTTGGGAAGGGTCCCAGTGGGTAGAGGCATGTGTCCTGACCATAAGTGGTGTGTTGGGCTCAGATAGGCCCACACATATGGGAGCTTTCTGCAGTACGTGCATTGGTACTGAAGGGGCTGCTCACCAATTGACTGAAAAGGTGTTTGGGATCAATGGATGGACAAAGCAGCTAAATAAATGCTCACTAGAGTTCTGTGTCTTATTCTCTGAAAGAAGCCAGAGCCTGTGGGCAAAGGGATTGTGCCTCCATAATTTATATTGTACCTGGGAATGGCACATGATTGCTCAACCAGTTCCTAAGAAACTGCTGATGACTTCAGGGCTTTGCCAAATGAAATACCAATGGGCAATGTAAATGAAATGAGTGAGATTTACATGGCTATTGTAAAATTGTACTTTCCCCATGAAACTCTAATGGGTAAACTGTACTTGGAAAGCCTATCATGAGACCTGAAAAGCTCATCTGCCAAAAATAGACTATTAGCTGGACTATTTGTACTTGTGACATCCCAGAATTCCAGTACTGAAAATAAGCGCTCTAAGGGTACTCACTAAACTGGATTTATCTGGTTGGGAACAAGATTTGAAATGGGTCATAAACAGACACCTGGTAATCTTTGCCAAAGACAAGTTGGACTATCAGAAAACCAATACTGAGATCCAAAGAGGGTACAAATCCAAAACTTCAGCACCAGTAAAAATACCCACTGGAAGCTAAAGAAGGCATTCGTCCCACCAGATACACTGAGAACACAGGGGATGTTATTTAACAGAGTTTGTGATGCACCCCTATGGCCAGTCCTATAAAAGGACAGGACCATGTGGTGTCTGACCATCTATTACCGTGCTCTTAAACACGTAATTCTGCCTTGTTCCTGTTGTAGCTAAAATCCCTGAAATAATGTCTACAATAATGTCTGGTTCCCAGTGATTTTCTGTAATTCATGTAACAAATACTTTCTTTTCCATCCCCCTCCATACTAGTGCGTCCTACAAGTCCTTCAACTATGACAAGCAGCAACTGATTTTTTTTATGCAGGTTCCACAGGGATATCATAACCTCCCTTCAATCTTCCATAAGCTCATGGCCCAAATGTGGAAAGACCTTCCTCACAAGCATTTATGTTGATGATATCCTGATAGCAACAACAACCACAGGACAAAATCTACTAGAGCTAGAAGTGCTGCAAAGAATCCAGAACACCAGACTCATCATAAACCCTCAGAAAGCTCATGCAAAAAAAAAAAAAAAAAAAACTTACCTCAATGTAGAACTGGGAATCAATGGCCAGAAGCCAGATATAGGTGGATTGGATATCATTGGCAAGTTACCTGCTCCTAATAATATCTCCACCTTGTGCTCCCTGCTGGGAATGGTATGATTCTCCAGGGATTACTCAGGTGGCAAGGCCAATACCTCCTTCTATTACAAAAAGGGTGACCCTGGAACTGCACAGAGTGGGAACAACAAGATATTTACCACCTGCAGTAGGCCTTGACCCAGGCACCTGCACTTGCCTACTCTAAGATAAATATGCCATTCCATCTTCAAATGGCCATCAGGATCGCTGCAGTACTCTTGCAACAGTGTGGGACATCACTGAAGCCTGTTGCATATAGCTCAAAAGAACCTTATGGAGGTGGAAAAGTAGTTCACAGATTGTAAGGAGAAGGTGCTGGCCTTAGTGTGGTCATTAAAGCACTGGGAATTCATTGTGGGAATGTCCCCTTTAGCACTTCAAACCTCATACATTCCTGGCCCTCTTACAAAGTATCTGGGTAACAAAGGGTCAGTGGAATGTGAAGCTGGTAGAGGCGAGAAGGAACTCCATATTTTTAATACTACTTTTCTCTATGCTATTTGGACCTGAATTTATGCCAGTATATTTCTAGTTATTTGAGTTGCATTACCCTTGATTTATACCAGTGCTGACTGAAACCAGAATATGGCTTCTTGTGTTTCCCTATCATTATTTAACTTGCACAGATACTTTGGTTGCCAGCATAATGTAAGTACTTGCCAAGACTTACCTCACAGTTGAATAAGATACCAGTGTTCTTTTATCCTTAGAACAGGACTTAACTATGGAAAATGTGAGTCTTCAATGCCAGCTGCTGTAGAAACCATATCTGACGTTTTTGATTGGTATCATATTAGTGACAGAAAACTAGCATTAATAATTTTCTTCAAAGTATTCTAAAAATAGTTTATGCATGTTAACAGTAGCGTATTAACACATTTTCCAGGGGAGTATGTTAAATGCGAGATTTCTCTTTCCCCATCAGCATTTATCTTCTAAAGTCTAGTACAAAATTAAAATGTAGCACATCATTCTAAACTGGTCTGAATTAAAAATGCATTGTGACAGCAAAGCATAAAGTATTTACTGTTAACTTCAGATGTAGATTTCACTTCAGTTCTTCATACCTTTGATTCCTCAGCTAGACTACTGTAAGGACTTTAAATGGGATTGTATGTGAAAACCACTTAGGCACATTGGCTAGTTCAGAATACAGCTGACGACCTTCTTAGTAGGATAGGCTACTCTCTATAGCTGCTGCAAAGTGACTGGCTGAAATTCGGTGTTCTGGACTTTATATCAAAAGGCCCCAAATGGATTAGATCCAGATTACCATAAACATTATGAGTGCGTCTAGATTGGCAAGATTTTGCGCAAAAGCAGTTACTTTTGCGCAAAAACTTGCCAGCTGTCTACACTGGCCACTTGAATTTGTGCAAGAGCACTGACGTACTAATGTAAGAATTCAGTGCTTCTTGCGCAAATACTTTGACGCTCCCACTCAGGGATAAGCCCTCTTGCGCAAGAATACTTGCGCAAGAGGGCCAGTGTAGACAGGCACCTTAATTTTTGGTGCAAAAAAGCCCGATGGCTAAAATGGCACTTTTTGCTCAAAAGCATCTGTGCCAATCTAGATGCTCTTTTGTGGAAATACTTTTAACTGAAAGTTTTCCATTAAAAGTATTTGCGCTAAATCATGCCAGTCTAGATGCAGCCTATGGGTATGTCTACACTACAGCATTATTTTGAAATATCTTATTTCAAAATGGTTAATTCGAAATGTTATTTTGAAATAACGCGTCTACACACAAAATGCATTTCAAAATAGTGTTTTGTTACTTTGAAATAGCGCGTTCACACTGAGTGGATGCTGAATCGCATTTAAGGCCGGCCGGAACCAGGTCCGGCAGGGCATCAGGTCAGGAGTTACTTTGTGTGGCTGCTGTCTGAGGCTATCTGAGGCCTGTGCTTAAAGGGACCCCCCCCAGACAGCCTGTTCTCAGCTTTCCCTGCTTGCTTGCCTACCTCGATGAGGGACAGCAAAGCATTTTGTCTCTGTGTGTTCTGGTTGCCCTCACTTGGGACACCACAGCACTCTGCATTTTTCTGCAACATGGAGCCAGAGCTGCCCCTGGGCACTCTGGTGCTTCTCATGGACGCGTTGCTGCAAACCTGGCTGCACTTGCTGCAGACTGCCATCCGGGAGGTCCATCGGGGGGGCTGTCAGTATTCAGGAGGCCCTGTGGGAGAGCTTCCACCCTGAGGAGTACTCAGAGCTTCCCTGGTCTGCCCCACTGGGGGCTTGTGCCTCATTCCTCCCTCACGTCCTTCCATTTACCCCTCCCTAACACTCCTTCCTGATGTCAAATAAAATACATGTATTTTCATGAACACAAACTCTCTTTATTTAACAAAACTGGGGGAGGAAGGGAATGAAACTCTGGTGAGACTGGAGAAAGGAGGTGGGAGAGGGGAGAAGAGAGGGTGGGAGAGGGGAGGGGGAAACCTGGGAGGAGGAAGCTGGAAGGGGGAAGCAAGGGGAAGAAGGGGGAGGGGAAGCTCAGGGCTCAGGGTTGCAGGTCTCGCCGGACCAAATTGATTTTCATGCGAACCTGTTCCTGGGTTCGTATGTGGCCTTTGGTGGCCAGGCTGGCAGCTATTCTGCCATAGATGGGCACACTTCTCCATCTAGTGCGGAGATCATGGATTTTGAGGGCACTCCCCCCCCCAAAACTGAATAAGGTCCATGATCTCCACCCTGGACCAGGAAGGCGCCCGCCTTCTTCGGGCCCTGGCAGGCTCCTGGGAGCTGGCAGACTGCTCTTGGGGAGCGATGGAGGGCTGGCTGCTTGTGGCTTGCTGGCTCATGTTTTGGGGCCACTGGGTCAGGGGCAGTGACTGCTGGCTCTGGGCTGGCAGGCTTGGAGCTGGCACAGGCACTGTGGCCAGAGTCAACCCCTTTAAGGGCTCCGGGGAGGGGGGAGGGAGACGAGTGTTCTTGGTTGAGGCTGGAGTGGCCACCAGGGCACCCTGGGAAGGCTGGAGGCCCCCTGTTTCGAAATAAGTGTCTACACAGCAATTATTTTGAAATAGCTATTTCAAATTTAGTGTTATTCCTTGTGGAATGAGGTTTACCAAATTCAAAATAAGCGAGTCTAAGTTATTCAGCACATTCATACTCAGCCTAATTTCTCCAATCTCAAATAGCCAGGATGGAAAATTTCAGACCAGACAGTTAAAGTGGGTCAAAATTGTAGAAAACTGAAACAGTCTTATAATGTGAAATGTCAGACAACCTTAATAATAGGCAGAGCCATCAGTCTCATCAATAAAGTAAATATTTGTACGGATTAAGTAGATATATAAATCAGATTGTGAAATGGTATATGCACACTTTTACATACCTGAATATCAGCCAATGTCCTGTTGCTATCTGGAAATTATCTTTACAACTTTCTATATGAATAAAATAGGTATAAATGTGAGTTGGACTGGTATAAAGTTTTAAGTTCTATAGTAATAGTTGTAGACCCATGATCACAATTATAGAATACATATTATAATCTACAAACAGATAATACATCTATATAAATAGATATACCATTCTACTTTATAAAATTACATATTGCTTAAAATATTTCAAAATGCATAAATGTCTTGGAGCTTCTTTCATTTTCAAAAGTCATTTTGGCATTTAAGATGGAACCTAGGTTCCTAAATCCATTACAGTCATATTCAAAGCCCTTTAGCACTTCTGAAAATGTAACGCCCTTTGCATATATGAATATAATGCACAATAAAATACTACATACATTATAAGTTATTAATAGTTCACAAGAAACATACAGAAGATGAGTTCCTGTCCCAGAATGTAAAAGTGTTTACTTTGTAAACAATGTTGAGGAAGCAAGTGAAATAAAAAATGTGTAGCTCCAAATGAGCAAGAAAAGTGACAGCAGAATGACATAATTATTGCATATAAACCTAAATAGTAATTATATATAGGAATGTAGCTATTTTCCAGTACACTAATAAATACATACAGAATTATTATTTCTGATACAATACTTTTTTTTTTCAACTATTATCTATGGGAAACATAGGTCATTATTATTTCCACGTTACCAACAGATACAGAGACTTGCCCAAAGTCATACCACACGTCTCACTGGGAGAGCTGGGAATAAAAACCATGTTTCCTGATGCATACCTCATGCTGATTTCACAATTGTGGACCAGATTCGAAAAATGCATTTACCCTAATGAGTGCAGGATCTGCACCATTAGTTTCTGAGGATATTTGAATTTACTTCAAGTTCTATTTGTTGCAGAGAAAACCTTTCAAATGTAAACGGATGCAATGTTATATACTAACAGTTCTTACTGCTGCTCAGACTTTTTCCCCAATAGACTGAAATTAAAAAGACTGTCCAGTTTTAATAATGGTGTTTAGAACTGTGTATGCAGTTGTGAAATTAGTAATGACAAAGGCTATATCTACACTGTACTGCTCTTCTAGAAAAAACTATGCAAATTGTGAATTGCAATTTGCATAGCTTTTTCTGCTTTTTTTGGAAGAGGCTTTTCCAACATTTGACCCGTCTACACTGGGCCAAATGTCAGAAAAAAACCTCTTTTTCAGAACATCCCTTCTTCTTTGTAAAATGAACTTTACAGGGATGCCGAAAAAGCACGAAAAAATAGTTCAGCAGAGCAAACACATTCCCTGGATGCTGCAGAGTTTTTCCAGGATACCTCTGCTATTTTACCAACAGATACAGAGACTTGCCCAAAGTCATACCACATGTCTCACTGGGAGAGCTGGGAATAAAAACCTGGAAAAACTCTGTAGTGTAGACATAGCCAAACAGAGAAGTTAAAAAAAAAAGTTAAGCAAGGAAACATAGCATGCAACAAACAGGATGGATAATCAAGAGCTGAAAAGTAGAAAGTCTTGTTCTCAGGAATGGCTGAATTATTTTGGTACAAACTTTTCAAAAAAATCCATCTACCAAAATAATTCAGCCATTTCTGAGAAAAAGATTAGGAGAAAATGTGTTTTGCTAGGTTTAAAAATTTCTGTATCAGAGGGGTAACCGTGTTAGTCTGGATCTGCAAAAGCGACAAGGAGTCCTGTAGCACCTTATAGACTAACAGATGTATTGGAGCATAAACTTTCATGGGCAAAGACCCACTTCGTCAGATGCATGTTCTCAGGAATGGCTGGTGACCTTTTCTCTGAAAAGCATTCCCATATTTTGGAGCAGGGACTTACAGTTTGGCACCAGGAAAGCCTTTGTGCATCTCTGAGGCATGTACCATTTCCTGAAAAAAATCCATTGAAATGTAGTCAGGTTATAAATCTGTGGGAAAACCATTGTGCACATTCTTAGTAGATAGTTCTTAAGAATTTAACTGCTAAATTCTGTGCACACCGACCATACTCCATCCTCACTGCTCTGGACTCAGCAGAGCCCAGCACTTGACTAAGAACAGAAAAACTGTCTCTCCTGTGTTCTGAATAATCACCATTGGCTCCAGGCAAGCTGTCTGACTTTAAATGCAGAAGAGACAACGAGGGAGGGAGGGAAACGAGTACAATGGGACAAAGAGTCTGATGACACTGAAACTAGAAAGGAGCCAGAGGAAGAGAGAAAATGTGATTGGGAGTTAGAGGAAGGGAGGATGAGGCTGGGTGGGAAATGAAACTGTGAGCTATGGGGAATAGAAGCTTCAGGGGGTAGCTGAGTTAGTCTGTACAGAAAAATAACAAATGGTCTGGTAGCACTTTATAGACTAACAAAACATGTAGATAGTATCATGAGCTTTCGTGGGCACAGCCCACTTCTTCAGATGACCAGAGTATTGAGTTTAGGATGTGCAGACCCAAAATAAATAAGAGAGAAGGGGGCGGGAGGGAAAAAAAGAGGGGAGTGGAAGACAGGGAGCTAGAGGGAATCAGTAAGTATTTGAAGATTGGGTAGTTAAAAACAAGCAGATAAGAATCAATGTCAATTAATAGAATCCTTCCTGACATAAGAGTCTATACAAAGAGCTGTTTGCACCTTCAATGACTGTTAAGTTGATAGTGTCCCAACCATCCTTCATCACAATTGAGTCCATTAGCATGTGAACTGAATTTGCGGATGATCTCTAATTCCAATGTTTCTCTGTGTATCTGACTAGTAGAACTGGTTTGTGACAAGACAGCCACTTGAAGATCTTTTAAACAGTGATTAGGAAAATTAAAGTGTTCCCCAATAGGTTTCTTTTACGACTATGTTTCCTTTACATATATCTGATTTGTGTCCATTGATTCTTTCCTGCAGATACTGTCCAGTTTGTCCAATATATATAGCAGTGGGGCATTGCTGGCATTTGATGGCATAGATCAAATTACTGGATGTGCAGTCAAATGACTTTTTGATTTGGTAGCTTATGTGGTAGCTTATGTTGTTGGCTCCAGTGATGAATTCGCTAGTATAGGTATGTGGGCAGAGTTGGTATCGTGTTTGATTGCAGGGTTGGGTTCCTGGATGCTTATGATGTGGTTGTGTGGCATGGTTACCAGAAAGAATTCGTTTCAGGTTGGAGGTTTCTCTGTAAGCGAGAATGGGCTTTTTTCCGAAGGCCTCTGAGTGAGAGATCATTTTCCAAGATGGGCTGTAGATTGTGTATAATGCACTGGAGGGGTCTGAGTTGTGGACTACAGGTAATAACAAGAGGAGTTCTGTTATTTTCTTTTTGGGGTCTGTCTTGAAGTAGTTCATGTCTGGGTACTTTTTTGGCTCTGTCAATTTGTTTTTTCACTTCTCCAGGTAGGTATTTCAGTTTCAGGAATGCTCTGTAAAGATCCTGTAGGGGATTGTCTCTGTCTGTGGGATCGGAGCAAATCCAGTTGAATATTAGGGCTTGGCTGTATACAATAGACTGAGAAATGTGTGTGCGATGGAAGCTGGAGGCATGAAGGTAAGTGTAGCAGTCAGTGGGTTTCCGGTATAGGGTGGTGGAAATTTGTCCATTATTTAACTGTACTGTAGTGTCCAGTATTCTCATGTGGACTGGTCCAGGCTGAGGTTGATGGTGGGATGGAAGTTGTTGAAATCCTTGTGTGAGCTGAGGAAATGTTGTTCAAGGTCAGCCATAAAGATGTTGGCATACACAATACCAACTCTGCCCACATATCTATACTAGTAAATTCATCACTGGAGCCAACAACATAAGCTACCAAATCAAAAGGTCATTTGACTGCACATCCAGTAATTTGATCTATGCCATCAAATGCCAGCAATGCCCCAGCTTTCAATGTTCTATGCTGTTACTTAGGTCTAATTTATCACTATATGGAAAAACTTAAAAAACGAATAGTCTTGCAGCACCTTAGAGACTATCAAAACATGTAGATGGTATCATGAGCTTTCATGGGCACAACTCACTTCTTCAGATGAACAGAGTTATTAAAGATCCACTTTCTAAATAAATAGAGGATGGGGGAGGTAAAAGAAGGGAAAAAAGAAAAAAAGGGGGAAGAAATAGTCAGTTAGAATGTCCATGCTACGTGAAGCTGATAGAGAAGGGACTAATTGTTCTTAAGTACCCATTGGGTTTTTTTATATGTCATTAGGATGTGGAATGTTATATGTCCTCTATGAGCCCAGTGGAAGTATTGGTAAGGCTTCTAGACAATATTGACCTCCTGTGGTTCAGCACATTCGCTGGTTTGGGACTGGTCAGATCCTGGGGGTACCTGACTAGAGAGGTTCAACTTGTATTGCTATCAATTAGACCCTTGGCTTAAGTGATGGAAGTCTGTGCAATAGACTTAAAAGTTTCAGTCTTGCTGATGAACCACGTAGGTTTCAATATGATGCCACATGATGGAATGAAGCCTAGCACCCAAAAGTTAGGATAGATCAGAATTTAAGTTGCCTGTACAAAATATTACTTGACTCTCTCATGCATATGCATTATTACATAGTCTTTAGTTACATGATCACATGCTATTTTTCCAAAAGACTTCTGTTTTTTCATTTAGATCACAGTTAAATCTGTTCTGGAGATCAACCAGGGATGTACAATGAAGAAAACTCTTGTCTATAGCAGCCCTGCAGGGTCTGTTGCAAGTAGAAATAAGTGTCCTGAATGAGAGCAAGAGATTACAAGGGAAAAAAGGATGGTCTGATAGTTAATTCTAACCTGGAGAATGGGATCAGAGGGGATAAAAATCTGGGTTTTTAATTAAAACATTATGTAAATTAGCATTTTGAATTTAAACTAAATAGTTATTGAAATAAATCCATCCAAAATTTAATTTGAAAATGGCAATTTTAATAACAAACTCTATTAAAGTCATTTAAATACAAAAATCAAACAATTGAACTACAAGTCATTAGAAAAGTACCTGGAAAAGCGTTAGGCTTTGTGGAAATAACCCAGTTTATGACAACAGTAACTTCTTCTGCAGATGCACAGAGAATATTTCTTCATTTAATTTTTTTTTCAATTCATTTAGACAGTTAAAGGACTATAGTTCATCCAAAATTGAGAAATCAATTGGAAGTTTTAAAAGTATGAAGCCTTTTCTCTACCAATCTGTGAATAAAAACTAGGTGTGAGAGGATGAGATCTGTTGCTTCTAAATCTTGAAGGACAGTGATCAAAAATAATCCGTTGAATATACTAATTATAGATAGTGCTTCCTTTATTTAATAAATCGGTTAGCAAAACATGTTTAGATAAACTCTTTGATACTATTTTTCTCTTACATTTCCAGCACATTTGAGATAATATAAAAATTAGATACTGTTTTTGTGCATTTTAATTTGATTTGAATTCTATCCATGTATGGCTTAATACAAATGACAAGATTACATGTATCTGATGAAGTGAGTCTTTGCCCATGAAAGCTTATGCTCCAATAAATCTGTTAGTCTATAAGGTGCCACAGGACTTCTCGTTTTTTAAATGAATTAATCATCCACTAAGAAATGCATCATTTACCATTTTCCAGAATAATAAAAAATAAGAGCATAAATAAATGTACATTAAACCATGATTGTTTAAATAAATGTGCATGGATATAATATATTCTCATGACTGTAAAAGAGCCACACAATACTTAGTTGAAATGCTATATGTAGTTGTAAGTCAATATGTTTTAATAATTACCAACAAATGAGAATAAACTTTTCTTTAGGAATATATCAAAAATACAAATGCAAAATATGATTTAAACTGATGATTTAAATCAATATTTCCTGATAGCTGATTTATTTCACGATTAAAATAAATGATTTAAATCAATTCACTTTGTAGTCTCTCTTTACCTGTACTACAGAGTTCCTTGAGTCTAGTAAATCACTTTCAGAAGCTTTCACTACTTTTGTTTATTTTTTTCTTGAGTACGCAACTTAAGACCTTGATGTCCGATTTGCCTAAGTGGTGATCACTTACCGCTGCAAACGAAGTCAATTAGAGATGTTGCATATATGAAGTGCTATATAATGCTCTGTAAAATCAGTTCCTATGTGTCTCAAATTAGGCACCCCAAAATTAGTGGAAACTTTTTCTTAAGCTTTCTGTGCCTCAGTTCCCCATCTGTAAAATGAGTTCCCTCATCTCAAGGGTTATTGTACTTTGAAAATAAAATCATTAACATTTAATAAGCACAGATAATATAGTGATTAGCACCATAGAAAAGTCCGTGATTTTGTTTTCAGAATATGGTTTGAACAGGGTGCTGTAAATAAGGTATGTATTAAACAATGAAAAACAAAATATTCAATAGCAGTTCATTAACTGACCTCTGCTCAATCTTTATACTATATGGCTGTGTCTAGACTGGCAAGTTTTTCCGCAAAATCATCTGCTCTTGCGAAAAAACTTGCCAGCTGTCTACACTGGCCGCTTGAATTTCTGCAAGAACACTGACGATCTCTTGTAAGATCGTCAGTGTTCTTGCGGAAATACTATGCTGCTCCCGTTCGGGCAAAAGCCCTCTTGCGCAAATCATTTCCGCAAGAGGGCCACTGTAGACAGCACAGTACTGTTTTGCGCAAAAAAGCCCCGATGGCTAAAATGGTGATCGGGGCTTTTTTGCGCAAAAGTGCGTCTAGATTGGCACGGACACTCTTCTGCAAAAAGTACTTTTGCGGAAAAGCATCCGTGCTAATCTAGATGCTCTTTTCTGAAAATGCTTTTAATGGAAAACTTTTTCGTTAAAAGCATTTCCGGAAAATGATGCCAGTGTAGACGTAGCCCATGAGTGTTAGGGTCCTGAGGAAAAAATAATACACAATCATTTAATTAAAGACTTGGGTTGAACAAGAAGCCTTAATTTTTGCATGTACTAACTTCTGAGTTCTTGACTTTGCAATACTAATAATTGTCTTTTAACCTAGTTTTTGTTTGTGGTATATACTGCATGCTCATGTTTACATCCTTTAGAAGAAACTAAATTATCTCTCTATATAAAGTAGATATATAATAGTGTGTGAGTATGAATACTGTATATGCTTATTTTATATCAGCATTAGAGGAGACAGATTGGCTGGGCCCCTGGACAAAGGGCAGGCTGGGGTAGCCAGACCAGAGAAGGTTGTGGCCTCTTCTCCCCCTCCCCCTCAAGCCTCCTGGAACAGGCTATGTGGTGCTCTGGTGGTGATTTAAAGGGCCTGATGCTCTGGTTGCTGCCATTTCTGCAGCAGCAGCAGCAGCAGCAGCAGCAACAGCAGGGAACCTTGGGCCCTTTTGAATTGCTGAGCCCTGGGGTAACTTCTCTTTTGCCAGACTTGTAGATGCCAGTTAAATTGTCTCCCTGGACACTTCTTCGTAGATGTGTACACTTGGGAGTGTATGTTTATATACATTCACACAACCCACGATGCCTATAGTATGGGGGGGAGGGGGAGGCGATGGGAGGAGTAGCGTCCTCCTGCTCTTTCTTGCCCTATGTCTATAGCAAAATAAACCGCCCCCAGCAATGAGTCCTCTCGGGGCCGTGGCCAATGTGAGGGCTCAGAGCGTGTGGCTAACCATAGCAATACAGATGCTCAAAGATCCACTTCTGTGGCTAGGTCCTAACCATGGCACCAGCCACAGCTGCAGGGCTACAAGGGCAATTTCATAGCCTCGCAGGGGAAACCCAGGAGCCAGCCCGGGCCGTTCAGTGCCGCTTGGCCATAAGATGCTCTGTCCCGCTGGCTGTGCGGGGCCCGCGGCGGCGAGCGTGGGGTTCCTGAGCATCCACACGGGGGCTAGCAGCGCTCACGCCCATGCTTGCCTCAGGCAGGCAGAGAGCGGGACGAGGGCTCCTGCCCCAGGCGGTGCAGCCGGCCAGGCCGCGTCTAGACGCACGCGGGACGCTCGGCCTCGAACCTGCGGCCCAGCCGCGGTGTAGACAGACCCGGGACAGCCCGGAGCAAGCAGGCGCTGGGCGGCTGACGGGGGAGGCGGCCCCAGTCCCCTCGCGCGCCCGGCTGACGGGGAGGCGGCGGCCCCCAGCGCGGCTGGCGGGCATGCGCGGGCGCCCCACTAACATGGCGGCGGCGCGAGTCCCGCGGCGGGGGCTGCGCGCTGCTTGACAGACCCACGAGCCGCCGGCGGCGCGCGAGGAAGCGGGCGCCTGGCCCTGCCCCACCCCCGGCCCGGTGAGTAGCAGCGGCGGCTCCGCTGGGAGGGAGGGAGTGAGGCGCGCGCGCCTGGACGGGCCGGGAAGGGGGTGGAGGAGCGGGGCAGCTGCCCCCTTCTCCCCTCGGCTCCTGGGCGGCGCGGGGCCCAGGGGAGTGGTGCCGCCTGCAGAGCCCCCTCTGCCGCCGGTGGGGCGGGCTGGCCGCTGCTTTCCCTCCTCGGGCTCCCGAGCCGCCTCCCGGCCTCGCAGCAGGTTTTGGGTCCCTGTCTGGTGCGTGTTGAGCAGATCCCGCAGCCCGGGCAGGGGCTTAGCTGCTGCTGCTGCTGTCTCCGCCCCTTGCACGGATGCGCACCCCCCTCGCCTCACGCAGAACACGGGACAGATGGGGGGGGGGGGCGTGTGTCGAGCCGTTGCATCGTCCGGACTAGTTAATAGGAGCAGGAGGAGCCAAGGTCTCTCCCCCCACCGCCCCGGTCCTTGCTCCTGCAGCCCACTAGGGCTCGGGCCACGCGGGGAGCAGCAGTGGCCAGCCCCAGGGGCTTGAGGAGTGAAAGCTGCAGAGCCGGATGCTGAGGGGGTAAGTCCAGCGGGCGCGGAGCGTCCTTCCCAGCCCCAACGCACGGGCATCGGGGGTAAGAGCAGCCGCGAGGAGGCGGACGCTCTGCTCCCCAGCTCAGTGAGCGGCCGCCCGCTAGCAGCTCCTGGTGCCCCGGGGTTTGCGCTTTCTGTCCGCTCAGCCACGCTCCACTCCGAGGGCTCCCAAGCTGCTGGGTTTCGTCGGGCTGGTGCAGCTACCTGCTCCCGAGCCTGGGAAATGCCTGAACTTCCCTCCCCGAGCCGAGGTGGTGCCTCTCCGCTGTGCGCGCAGCCGGGTTTGTTGGGGGGGTCGGGATCGCCCCGGTGCGGGTAGGAGCGTTTGACAGGAGCTGCGGCGAGGACACACCTCCCTTTGGCGGAGTAGCCCGCCGCGCGTATCCTCTAACCTAGCAGCGGCTGGGAAATGCACGCGTGGGGACTGCTGCTGCTCCCCATCTAGGGCAAGAGCCGGGCGGATGGGATCGGACACTGGAGGAGAGGGCCCGGCTCAGCAGATCTGCACTCTCATCTTTTCCTCACTAGGGAGTTTGTACCCTCGTCACTCGGGCTAAGCTCCAGCTAAAGTCAACGGGAGTTTTGCCCGAGGAATAGCTTGGTTTGAAATGGAGTGGTGGGCGGGGAGAGGGATGTGTGGAGCGGGCTCCTGTCCGCGTGCAGTTGACTGGCGGGTTCCCTCTCCAGCTGGAGCGAATTGCAGGGCAGCGGGAATAAGGTTTCCTTGTTGTATGTAGTTAGCAAGAGACTAGTCAATGCCTCTCTGTTCAAGAAAAAACCCTATGGTCCTGAGCAGTAGATAATTGTGTCTTATGTTTTCTTCTGAATATGTATGAAAGCATGTTTGCCTTTCAAATATCACCACTTAGGGGCAGTGAAAACATGTCTAATTTTGTGTGACCAGAAAATGAAGTGGTCTAATAATTTTAAAAATCTATATGTTCCTTGAAACTGTATTTACCAGCAAGTGCACAAAAAAACAGAACAACAACCCCCCAGATCAACTAGCCAACCACTCAGCCAACTAACCCTCCCCTCGTACTAACCTGTTTGTTGCTTTTAAAATGGGTCATATTGTGGTCATTTAGTCAGTAGGTCACTGTCCAGACTGGTGGAAGGCAGAATGTAAAGCAGGGTTGGGGAACCTTTTTTGGGTTGGGGGCCACTGATTCACAAAAAAATTAGGGGCCGCACGGAAGTGCAATGCAAATAAATCTCCCCCTCTCCAAACCCCCCACCCCACCCCACCTCACCTCACTCACTTGAAGCTCTGGGGTGGGGCCAAAAATGAGGGGTTTAGTATGTGGGAGGAGGCTGCTGGGAAGTGGGTTTGCAGTGTGGGCTCTGGGTAGGAGGAAGGGTGCAGGAATGGGTTGGGAAGTTGGTGGGTCTTGGGAGGGTGCTGTGATGCAGGAGCAGGCTAGGGATGGGAGGTAGGGTGCAGAAGTGGAGTGGGAATGCGAGTTCTGGCCAGGAAGAAGTGCAGGAGTGAGCCTCAAGTGCTGGATCCAGGTAAGCCAAGACCCCCAGGCCATAGGTTCCCCATCCCTTTAGGGGTTAAGGAACAGTCCTATACTTGGAAAATATGGCATGTTAAAACATGCATAAAGTTCTGCTTAAAATTAAGTTATACCCTACATTGGAGTGATTGTAGAGTGAGTATGGATTTATTGTATGATGGATTGTTTTTTGGAAATACGTTTCTTAACTTTCTTTGGGGTACTTTGTATGCTTTTTAACAAAGTCTGAATACTCAATTGCAACTTTCATAAACATAAATTCTTCTTATCAAAACATTATCTGTCAACCACTGTCTGTAGCCGTTGGGGCAAAATGCAGAACAGATTACAAAGGTTTAACAATTAAGTGGAACCTTATCTTATTAAACCCAAATTTCATGCTCAGTTAAACTTTACGAATAAAAAAGCATTTTATGGATTTTTCTTTTCAAAATAGCTACTTATTATAATTTAAAATTTTAAAGCCTTGCTTTTTCCCCTCTTTTTCTCCTCTTTCTGATTTAATAAACTATAAAAGACTGAAAAAATAATCAAATCACTTTGTAACCTAGGAATTATAATAAATAGGAGACAAAAAATATTTCGTTCACTTGTGTAAATATTTTTGTGAAGTAATTCACCTTAAAAATGATTTTAACCTCATTGTTAACTCTGGATAGCCTAATTAACAAATCTGATTATTAAGAGGAAAAATATATTATTTTATAGATAATGTTTTTTCACAACACATTTATTTGAAATCCCAATATCTTTTCAGTAAAACTTGAAGAATGATCTTAACTGAATATGGGATCTTTATTTATTTATTTATTTATTTATTTATTTTACTTGTCATTATAGTTCAGTTTTAAATTAATTTAGAGTTTCTCAAATGCTTTCTTTTTTGTGGATCACATTTAGTAGATAGTCTCATGGACAACCACTCCACCATTGATAATCAATTGGTTGCTGTGATACTTGGAATACATGGGAAAGGTAATGATAGAAAAGCTTTAATATATTTCTAGGTGTTTTAAAAGCAGTTTAATAGCAGGAAATAAGGAAAGCAGCACTATGTGGGAAATAGATGCACCCCGCTCCACTGGCAGGTGCTCCATAGATCTTCTGTAGTCTAGTAACCACTGAGTTAACTCTGTGACAGTGTGTTCTGAACACTTTTACAGTCAAGCTACTTTTATTTTAATTATTAACAGAAAAGCTAATTTTGTGAGTAGTGTATAGTATTTACTACAAGGATATTACTTGGGTTGGTCTAAAAATAAACTAACAGTATAACAATTTTGTGAAGCTTTTATTTTCAGCATCTGATTTTGATGAGAGATTTGTAGTACACAGTAATGCAGATATGCTGCAGTAGAGATGAGTATAATGTAACATACAAGTTTATCCCTCCTCAATAGTTTTTTTTAAAAACTAGATTTGTAAATAATAATTTAATTAACTGGTTAACTGCCTGCCTGGCCTGGGTTGCTCCTGCATGACTGAGGGAGTGCCACATGAGCCTGTTTGGGTTGAGTTAGACTGGCTGGGGCCCCAACCTGCCTGGCCCACGTAGCTAGGACTGGGGCTGCACTATCCCAGCTGGGTGGGGTTGGGGCTAGGGTCCTGCCTCCCTGCCTGCGCTGCCGGGGCTGCTTATATAAGCTGGCTCCTAGCATGCTCTGACTCTGGCTGCTGCTCTGTGCTGCAAGCTCTGCAGTATAAACCTCTGCAGAGCCTACAGCACGGGGCAGCAGCTGGCTCCCCAGGTGTGGGGCCAGCAACTGGGAGCTGGCTTCTAGTATAAGCCAGCTGCTGGCCCTACTCCAGGAGAGCCAGCTGCTCTGCAGTATAAACCTTATACTGCAGAGCTGACAGCATGTGGGTGGCAGCTGGCCCCCCAGGAGTAGGGTCAGTGTGTGCCTGGAGCCGGCTTATGTATACTGGCTGCTAGCCCTGCTATCCGGGAGCTGGCTGCCATCTCATGTTGCAGTCTCTGCAGTATAAGCCATTGCAGAGCCTGCAGCGTGGGACAGCAGCCGGCTCCCAGGCGCAGGGCCGGCAGCTGGGTGCAGGTGAATACTGGTAGGGAAGAGTATAACTGTAATAGAAACTGATAAGCTGATGCTTATCTGTTAAATGTTTAATAGTTAAACTCTTACATCTCTATTTTATACTAGGGATGTGAGAGTGTAACCGTGTACATGGGTGACCAGTGAGCCGGTGCCCATCGATTAACCTTCAGTTACACGCAGGCTCCCAGTAAGTGCAAGGAGCTGGCTTAAAAGTTGGTTCCCAGCTCACGCTGGCTCCTGGTTAGCTGCCTGCTTCTGTATTGGGGCAGTAGCGGGGAGACGGGGTAACCATATAACAGCTGAAAATGTCAGTGGTTACATGGTTACTTAAACACATTTTAACACCCCTACTTTAAACTCAAAGGCCCTTTTAATATAGTTTTAGGTGCACTGTTTGAATGTGAAAGTCAGTGATTCTAATCTTTGAAACAAAATACTTGAAATACTTCTCTGTAAGGATTAGCTGACAATGCTAGTAGTATTCTTGCTGTCTAGTTGCTATAAATAATGTTGTGTCGATCATTTTTTGGTTTAATACATATGTGTACACTTGTGCATTTAAGTATAATATTTTGCAATAACTGTTTAAATTCTTCAAAAATATTTGCTCATTTTCTAGCAAATGCTATAATTAGTGCAAAGATATATTGCAATTGGAAGAAGAAACTGAATAGATAACCAAAGCTTGGTTACAGTTCTGGAGCTTGGTTGAGTTCTGGAGTATTCGTCCAACTTAAAATCTGGTTATATGGTAAATGTTTATTACAACCAGGAACAGTCAGTGAACAAGCCACATCGTATTTCTCAAATATATCTATATTTAAACTTTTCTCATTACTTCTTTGAGCAAGCAGGTTTCCTTTCCTGCTGTTGATGCCCTCTCTGGGTCCAGGTGCAATGTTTCACACATACAGAATGGAAAGTGATTGTCCAGGAAGGAGTACTGCTGAAAGGGATCTAGGGGTCATAGTGGACAACAAGTTAAACATGAGTCGATAGTGTGACACTGTTGCGAAAAAAGCAAACACGATTCTGGGATGCATTAATAGGAGAGTTATTCTTCCGCTCTACTCTGCTCTGATTAGGCCTCAATTGGAGTATTGTGGCCAGTTCTGGGCACCACATTTCAAGAATGATGTGGAGAAATAGGAGAAGGTCCAGAGAAGAGCAACAAAAATGATTAAAGGTCTAGAAAACATGAGGTCTGAGGGAAGACTGAAAGAACTGGGCTTGTTTAGTTTAGAAAAGAGAAGACTGAGAGGGGACACGATAACGTTTTTTTAAGTATCTAAAAGGGTGTTACATGAAGGAGGGAGATGCATTGTTCTCCTTGGAGCAGTGGGGTTTAGGTTGGACATTAGGAAAAACTTCCTACCTGGCAGGGTAGTTAAACACTGGAATAAATTGCCTAAGGGGGTTGTGGAGTCTCCATCACTGGGGATATTTAAGAGCAGGATAGACACCTGTCAGGGATTATCTAGACCAGTGTTTCTGAAAGTGCTCCGTGAAACCACTTTGAGAAACACATTAACTGGCTTCCCTGGTTTGTTTATTTACTGGAGCCTCGGCCATTGAGCCTCTCAACTCCTATTGGTTCCGTTTCACTCTTTGCAGCCATGCGGAGCAGCGGGAAGCGGTGGCCCAGTCCACGCTGCTTCCTGCAGCTCCTATTGGCTGCAAAGAGCAAAACGGAGTCAGTTGGAGCTGCGAGGCTCTGTGGCCACGGTGTCAGTAAATAAAGAAACCGGGGCGGACAGTTAATGTGTTTCTCAAAGCAGTTTCGCGGAACACTTCCAGAAACACGGGTCTAGACAGTTCTTGGTCCTGTTGTGAAGGCAGGGGACTGGACTCCATGACCTCTCGAGGTCCCTTCCAGTTCTAGTGTTCTATGAATCTGATTCTGAGCAAAATAAATGTCAAACAGCTCCATGTTGATGCTTAATGTTGATACGTGGTGTTTCCAATACAAGACCAATTACCTAAAGTTAAATGGTGCTGAGAATTTATTCCTCCTAATCCCATCCTTTTGTTTCAAGAGACAATGACTTCCTTCATAAGGCTGGATGTAAAAAATGCTAAATCAGATCTATGGTGACCCCTGCTCTTTGCATGTGGGTCCCTAGATCCTATCAAACACATTCCATGTTTTTCTCTTCTGAGTTGGATTGTGGACGACCTCCTCACTGACAGAGCTGGAAGTGGGAGAACCATTTCTAATCACAATACTATTTATTGCGTATAAGCTCAGGAATTTAAAAATCTATTTTATATATTCTATTTTATATGAGGGGGAGGGATAGCTGAGTGGTTTGAGCAATGGCCTGCTAAACCCAGGGTTGTGAGTTCAATCCTTGAGGAGTCCATTTAGGGATTGGGGGCAAATCTATCAGGGATGGTACTTGGTCCTGCTGTGAGGGCAGGGGACTGGAATCAATGACTTATCAAGGTCCCTTCCAGCTCTATGAAATAGGTATATCTCCATATTCAGATTTGAAAAAATCTTTTACCATCCAATGTATGTCCTGTCTGTATATGCCAGAAATGAAAACATGCAATGTCATAATATAAAGCAGTGGCTCTCAACCAGGAGTCTGGGCCCCCTAGAGTGGGGACCTTAAAGCAGGACCAGCATTAGATTTCCCAGGGCCAAGGATAGAAAGCCAGTCTGAAGTTTGGAGCCCTGAGCCCCGCCACCTAGGGCTGAAGCTGAAACCTGAGCATTTTAGCGTGGTGAAGGCCCTGGTGATAGGGGTCCAGGCAGTTGCCCTGCTTGCAACTCCCCAATGCCAGTCCTGGGTTTTATGTGCAGAAAACTACGTGGTGGCATAGGTGGACCATGAAGTTTTTATAGCATTTTCTCACAGAGAATGGGACAAGAGACTTCTCAAATCTGGGATTTTCCAGCTCAAGTAAAGGATTAAATGGACTTTAAAACTTACATAGTGATTATAGTGGTGCCTGGGGGTGGTGGTGGGCAAAGAGCCACGTGTGCCCCTGGGAAAGGAGTGCCAGGTCAGCATCCCACCCCCATCCCCTTCATGCCCAGATCTCACATCTCCATCTCTCTCGTGCTCCCTCCCTCCCTCCCATACCTGGAATCTTCAGCAGAGGGACTGGCAGTGGCTGGGGATCCCTAGGGTCAGGGATGCCTGGCCACCCCAGCAGCAATGGGACCGGGGGGGGGGGGGGCAGCTGCTGCACTGGAAGCAGAAGCTCTGGCAGTGGCCAGGGAGCCCTGCCCCAGGGATCCCTCATCAGCTGGCAGCAGTGTGGCCTAGGCCTCAGAGTTACCTGGCCGGGGGAGTCCTAGTCTAGGGATTCCCAGCCCGGCAAGCAGCAGTGGAGCAGGCAGTGGCTGGGGATCCCCTGGTGCTGGGGATCCCGTCGTGCCAGGGTTCCCCAGCCAGGCTGGCAGCAGGGAGGGGCAGCAGGCTGGGAAGCTGGTGGCAGGTGACTTCCCCTGGTCCAGCAAATTCCCTTGTTTGGGACTGGTCAGGTCCTGAGGGTGCTGGACCAGTGAGGTCCAACCTGTACCTTTATTCGAGCAACTGATGGATTCTGTTGTGAATGAATAGTGGAAGACCTGATTGAATACATGTCATTTTTATGTTACTTTTTAAATCACATATAAAAGAAAAGTTTGATATGTAAGTACTGTAAAATCTTACATGGGAAAGAAGTGAAGGCCTTTCAGTGCCATCCATAGTTAGCTACCAGTGACATCACCATATAGTTGGGACTGAATTAGGGATGTTAAATTTCGATTAATCAACTTAGAAATTTTCATTGACTAATCAATTAGACAATAAGGTGGGGGGGGGCCTGCGCCTCTTCCCTTTGAAATATACAAGAGCTGCCTATGGCTCTTGTACATTTCAAAGGACTAGGTGCATTAGTTAGGACCCTGCATGAGGGGGGACTGCTTCGATTTCCTGCAGGTTCCCCACTGCGCCTCTCCCATGGGTGACTCTTGTACATTTCAATGAGAGAGGCGCAGCAGCAGGGACACCTCTTCCTCCTTGCCCCCCACAGACACAGTGCTGGGGGGGACCGTCTTTTAAGCCAGCTCCCCCCAGCACTGGCTCCTGCTCCCCCCCTTGCTGCCTCTCTCTGATAGAGGCAGCAAGGGGGTTGGGGGATTGACAAGTTGAGTGACTACTCGACTATCCTATAAGATTATGCTTAACGAATAGTCCACTAGTTCTATCCGCTTACATCCCTAAACTGAATAATTAGGAATCAGAACTGAAAACATATGTAGTGGTTCTTAATACTGTGTCTTGTCTGTATAATCCATTTTCATTGGAACAGTCAGAGGGAGACAGACACTTGTGTGAGATAAGGATGTTAAATTTAGATTAATCAACTATTTGAATAGTCAGATTGCATCAGTTATTTGACAAGGGCACCTCTGCCTTTGAAAATGTAGTAAAAACCCTGCTGGTTCTTGCTACGTTTTAAAGATGGAAGCGCTGCAGGGAGCACGGGGCCAGCGGGGGACTCAAGCAGTCTGCTTGAATCCCACTGGCCCCGCACTGCACTCCGAGGTTCTTGTACATTTCAAAAGCAGGAGGGGGTTGGAGGGCCAGCGAGGACTGCTTGAGTCTCCTTCTCCTGCAGCGCTTCTGCTTTTGAAATGTAGCAAGAGTCCTGGAGCTCTTGATACATTTCAAAGGCAGAAGCACCGCCAGTTACCTGCTGTGCCCTCCCTGTTCCCCTCCCCCCCCAGAGACGGTGCTGGGGGGAATGGGCTTTTAAGCCAGCTCCCACCAGCACTGGCTCCTGCTTTCCGCCCCTCCCTCCCCCACTTGCTGCTTCTCTCTGATAGAGGCAGCAAGATCGGGAGCGAAAGCAACTAGTTGAGTCGACTAGTCGCTTACATTGCTAGTGTGGAAAGAACAAATAATAGTGAAAGGATGATAGTGGTGGTGATAAATATCTACGTGGAGGGAGGAGGAAGAGAAGAGGTTAGGAAAATTAGTCTGATGGTACTAAGCAATATTTTCTTCACATTTCCCACAACATTTATTGTAGATAAAGTACGTTTTTAACGGAAGACTTTTCTTAAATGCTTTAACTGGAAAACTCATGGTCTGTTCTTTCCATCATAAGAAATGGAAAGGAAAAGGTGCTTTTTTTAGGGTACATACAGCAGCTGGGCAAATACTGCAAAAAGGATATGCAAACATTCTGATATTTCTTCTGACTTCTTATTTGTGTTTTATTCTCAAGAATGTTTACAGAAAATAGTGTTTTGATCAATATTAGCAATGGAAATGTTCCTACTGTCTTTTGAAAGTTGGGACTTGGAAGACAGTTGAAGAAGGGGGCTATTTTTTATTGAGGATCAGGAGATAGCAGGTGAGAGATGTTGTGCAACCCCCACTATCAAATGCTTAAAAATAACCCTTGATGTTATCTGTCAAAATAGAATTTTGCTAAACCTTCATACAAATAACTTGTCCCTGATACCTTTTCTTATCCCTCTCTTTTCTGTTTCAGCCTCCAAGAGAGGGAGGGAGGGAGAGAGCGAGAGAGACATAATATTGTGATGGGACATTATTCACTTAGAAGTCACAGTGTGGTCTGGAAATACTGTACCTTTGTCTGTATTAAGGTAGTACTAAATCTGAATCAGGATTATTAACTTATTGTACTGTGCACAGAGTAGGAAAGTCCCTGCCATAAAGAGTTCTGCCTAATTTAAATCAGGATATGATAGTGTGTATTACAAACAGGAGGGAGAAGGATGGAAATAAGAATCTCATAGATCTGCTATGTACAGAGCAGGATAGTTTGTGTGTATATATAATGTTATGAGACTACTAATACATTGATTTTATTGCTGACATCATGCTTTTTTCTTCCTTGCCCTTTGCCTTTGATTTTCGGTTTCCCTAGTTTCGGTCAAGGGATTTTATTGTTGACTTCCTCTGTTGATCCTATATTTCTAATATCTGAATGGACTTTTTTGAGGTGTTTCCTGTAGTGTGGCTGACATAACGTGTTGTTCCTAGCTTGATTGACTTTTTATCTATGCTTTTAGTTTTCTTTCTCTTTTCCTCACCTCTCCAGTTACTTTTTTGCCCTTGTTTATTCCTAGTT
This sequence comes from Pelodiscus sinensis, assembly GCF_049634645.1. Lineage (NCBI taxonomy): Eukaryota > Metazoa > Chordata > Testudines > Trionychidae > Pelodiscus > Pelodiscus sinensis. The sequence goes on from NC_134711.1 coordinate 209,597,742, forward strand.
CTCTGTCCATGCATCTGTCTTTCCATCTTTCTCATTCTCCTCTCTGGTTCTTTCCTTCCTTTGTTTCTTTCTTCCGTTCTCTAGTTTTATGTCTGCCCTACTCTTACTCTCATTTCCTATCTTTTTTTCATCACATTTTGTTTGCTTGCTTGCTCATTCACACATTCAAGGATGTCTTAGGCTTCCCCTCTTCCCTGCTTGTCCTGCCCAAGAAGGATCTTGTCTCTGCAGCTTCACTCTTTGTATTTGTGTTTTCTACAGTAACTTACATATATAGGGATGCATTCTTATGAGTGGGCCAGTGATGTTGGAAGTTATAAGCACAGAATTCACAGCCTTATTGGGGTAGTGAGTAGGCAACAGGTAACACACAACCAACTGTTAGGGAAGGTACTTAATTAGGTGGGTGAGCTAGACCAGTGTTTTGATTTCAAAGACCAACTTTGCTGCCTCCTTAAACTGCGTCTGGGAGATCACAGGGAGGAGTGTTGGTTGTTGAAACACTGAGTTAGATTCTCCTTAACACTACCCCAGAAAGGAGTTACATTCTGCATTAGTCCAGCAGAGACTTGTCTTTCATGCTGTTGTCTAGAATGGAGGCTCGGAAATTCAGTTTTCAAGTACAACTTAATTTATATAAGAAATAATGTCTAGAAGCTCACTTAAACACAGTGAATAATGTAAACTCAGTGCAACTGGCTTTTAAATAACACTTCTTTTAAATAGTAATAAATTTTATCCTGTTGTTGGGTTTGTAGTATTTCAAACAAGGGTTGAGAACTTTCAATTGTCTTACATTTTTAACAGGCTGGTGAGCATGTTGTAAAATAGCCTATCTGGTGCTACATAAACTAATGAAATTCTGGAATCCTTTTTATGTTTCTGACAGACGCTCTACTTGTGCTAAACTTGATGACTATCACTGCAGGGTTGGAATCTTTATTACAGCACCAAGTGCACTCTGATGTTTGGAACAAAAAAGATAAAAAACATACCCTGTTTTAAGTAATCTACCCATAAACACGGCTATTTTGACACTGTGTATCACCTTTCATAGTTTATTGCTTAAAAAGGAAAAGCTTTGAAATGTTTTGGGAAAATTCTACAACCATTTCTAACGTACAGTTTATTTGGAGGTTTAAATGGATTTCAACTCCCAATATTGATGATCACTTATAGGAATTATTGTGTAGCAAAAATGCTTTACTACTTGTTTTAATATTCAGTTTTATTTACAGGTTGAATCTTTTGCTTTGATAATTTTAATGATAATACCTGTTTGATACATTAGAAATATTTTAAAATTAACACATTTCATTAAATTATATTGAATGGAGTTTTCAATTGGTTTTATTTACATGAAGTATATTGTAGAAGTAAGGGGTCGCATGGTAGAATCCATCTTGAGAGTATATAATTTACAGACTCTCAATTACCTTGGAATAGTGAAGTTCCAGTAAAAGCTATTCAGCTGTTAAATTACAATTCACATTTTTAATGTGTGTGGTTTAATGTTTTTGTATACCCCTTTGAAGCTCAAGAAATTGAGTTAATACTTCTGGGGCATCCCTAGTTTTGAGTTACTGTTCTTGTTATAACAGATGTGTTGTTTAGATTGATGAATATTTGAAAGTCTGGATTTCATAAATTCATCTTCTACCTTCTAGCACTATAATCTTTAGCCAAATTTGATTTTAGAGAAAAAGTGTATATGTAAGTTAAAGGTCTTGCAGCAGAGTGATATAAACTAAACATAATGGAAACTGATGCAGTCTTAAAGGGGAACTGTCAAAATTGGTAGCTTTAAAATTGTATTAGATTCTTACCTTATATGTAGAATGAATGGAAAAACATATGACTTGCTAGCATTGTTGCTGTTGGTGTAGTAGCTTTCAACATTACACCGGACTAACACATGACTACTAACACATGACTGTTCTGATTTCAGTGGAACACAGATAAAATTCATCAGTAAAGTTCAACAATGTGGGTACTGAAGAATAGAGTTAGTAACAAAATAGATATTTATTGAGAATGAAGTGGCTTAAGTAACTTGGACGTCCTGGCTTTTAAAGCCCATAGTAATATCAGCTGTGCTATATTTGAGACCAGTTTTATCCATATAGATGTTTGTGATTGGACACTACCTGCCATTGCAACTTTTATCAGCAAGCTGCTGTGCCTCTCTGCCTTTGCTGTTGTGGTTTTAAACATCACTTTATTACTCCCTACCTTTTAAATAGCATGTTTCCCCAGTGGTGTTTTCTAGTAGGATTATTGTTGGGCTTCCTGTGTAAGATGGAAGAAAACAAGATTTGTGCTGTTGAAACTGAAAACAATCTTTATAATATTAAAAAAAATTGGGGGAAAAATATTTTTAATATCAAATATTGTGAGAAGCAATCTGCTTTTCTTTTCAAGGGCTTTCTTTTAAAATAAAGAAGTTATAAGAAAATTTAATTTCATATCCTCCTTCCGGTGTTGCTTTGATTTAGCTCTTGTTTACACAAAGTTCCTTTACAAGTAGCTTGTAAAATTTTTGCAGCTTTAAATAGCAAGATAATAGGGCTTCTTTTTTGTTGTTGTGTTGGATCTATAACTGACTAGCTGTATTACTACTCCACAGGAAACTGTTGTACTGAAAAGAAGAATTAACCGGGCTTTCAACCTCAGCATTTTTATTGTGAGAAGGAAGATCACAGAAGTGTTACCATGGGGAGAACAGCAGCTAAAGGTAAGGTTGGTGGCTTTTATTCAAAAGGAAAGGAAAGCAGGAAAATAAGCTATTTCGGTTGTTGTTGTTGTTATTATAATACCTAATAGTGATAACTGCTGTGTTGTTAGACTGAAATAGTATGTCAATATGTACTGAACTTGTTATGAATCAGATTAAAGCAAGAAAACCCAGACTTTACAGTAGGTATACTAAATTTCTTAATTGAAATCCTTCGGTACCATTTCACCAAAAGCAACTGTTGTCCTTTGACAAGCTAGGAAACTGAGGCTGAGCCAGAGCCTGGCCCGGGGGAAAGGAGGAGTCTATACAGGCCTCCTCACTTGGCATTCTGAGGGTGGGGAAGGCCTGCACCAACAGTCCCTGGAGGGTGGAGGGGAAGAGCAGGAGGCCACGCAAGCCACCCCCACACTGGTGCGGCCTGGCTCCAGGGGTGAGGCAGTGGTGGGATGGGGAGGGGAAGTGGTGCTGGTGGGTTGTGTATGGGGCAGCTGACACTGGGATGACTGGCCCCGGTATTGCTCCGGGAGGGGGAGGACCCATTGGCAGTGGGGTGAAGGATGGGAGGGGAGGGAGTTTATCCAGGGAGGCCACTTTACCAATGGATTGCAGGATGGGGGAGCTTCATGTCTGGCTGGCCAGTATGAGGGTGGTGCGGCAACCCCAGTGATCATTTTGCAGGATAACTCTCCTCTGTGCTCACTGCCCCCAGAGGTGAGTATGAGAATCACATCCCTCCTCTTTCTCCCCCGCCCTTTCCATGTTATGGAAAATTATCAGATTCCAGGCACATCCCGTTTTCCTGGCACAACCAAATCCTGACCTTGTTTTAAAGTCAGGAAAAGAGGAAACTGCATACTACATTTGGTGGTCCTAGCTCTTATGATTTAGGAGGAGTTCGTGAACAAGTGGACTCACACACACACACACTCTCTCACTCTCTCTCTCTCTCTCTCTCTCTCTCTCTAATATATATAAAACTGGATTAAGTAATACCAGATTATGAGTTTTACAACAGCAAACTACATCAGCAACTGTTTTTCAAAAACCTGTGTAGATAGAATAAGCTGTTTGTTCCATGCAGTTTAATTTTTCATTTATGCGGTAGCGTTCTCCTGAATCACATGGTCCTCTATGCAGTGTCTTGGAAAAAAGCATCTTAAGTTACATTGTGTACCAGCTAAAAGGTGAGGTTTGAGCAGAGGTTTGAATATGTGAAATAGAATAGGTATGAAATGGAAAGATAGCATCTTCTGAGGAGATCTTCCCAACTGCTCTGGAACTGATACTTCTCAGCTTTAGGATAGGTAGCTCTTCTCTACAGAAGATTGCTAAGGTTTTTGTACCTAATTCATGCTTTCCACCTCTGCAGCTAAATTGCATTCTTAGCAATTGTCTACTATCTTGTAAATTGACTAGTGATCTGTGTTTCACTGGATCATGTATGATGACTACAGTTGCCCATGTTGTAGTTGCATGCGCTGATGCAGAGCCTATAGAGGAAACTTAATATGGTTGGTTTGGTCACCTTGAGACTGTCACTTGATGTGCTGAAATACCTTGAGACTGTGTAAGCATACGCACCCCCTGCGCTCCCCAATTCTGCTCTTCCAATGAGAGACAGTACATAGTCCGCCGTCTGCTACACCACTTTTAATAAGTGCACCCCCGGTCCCTGCCAAAGGTTTCGTTTTACAAGTTACGGGCCTTTGAATGCCCTGTCTGAGTATTGCTCCGTGGGGTGGAGGGTAGGGGGACCCGGGCCTAACCTTATGACTGGGTCCCGGCCCAGGGCCCTAAAAGGAAGAGAACAACCGCACTCTCTTCCCTTATGGTCGGCGGGGCGACTGCCCGTAACACGCCGACCCATGGGCATCCATTGCTCTGACATGGGCCACTTCCTACCCTCCGCCAGTGTTCTTGGCTCTGGGGCGGGAGACCCCTGCTTCCTGGCGCCTTCCTGCTCACGCCCCTCAGTTCTCCGCCTCCAGCCGCCCTGGGTCTCCTCCCCTGCCTCTACCCCCCGGCTGGCTGTTAAAGTTGGTGGTGCAACGCTGCCCGGCACTGCCACGCCCCCTGGCATCCTGCAGGGCGTGCCAAGTGACGTCATCGCCCGGCGTCCCATGCCTACAGCTGCGGCGTCCTCCCTGGCTCCCTGGTCCGGCTCTTGCAGCGCAGCCCCGCCCCTCCCCAGTTGCTGGGAGACCGGCGGGGTTTGAATGCAGAGCCCCGGCGCTCTGTTATGCTCAGCTTCCTGGCCAGGCTCATGCGGTGCGTCCTCGCCCCTCCCCAGTAACTGGGAGGCCGGCGGGGTGCCAGTGTGGAGCCCTGGTGCTCCATCACAGACTATCACTTGATGTGCTGAAATACCACTGAGCCTTCCTATCTACCCTCTGGGGTGCCCCACCACTATATCCTGCTGAGTCAGACTCTCTGGTCTGTCTCAGCAAGGCACAGAGTTGTGGTCACAGCCTACAACAGAGCAGTTCAGCTCTGGGAAGACTTAGTGAAAGGGACTTGACACAGCATCCAGGTGCACAGCTCCAATGAGACCCGAACCCTAGATAGTTCAATCTTACTTTGCATGACATTTTATACAGAACAAGCTCATGAACTGGGTACCCCCTTTATCAATGTAAGAGAGAGATGCATAGCAGTTGTCCCCCCAGGTAACAATTATTTACACTGGGTTTATTAGCCCTGGCTGGGATAATTTAGTTGGGGTTGGTCCTGCTTTGGGTAGGGGGTTGGAAGAGACCTCAGGCAGGGAGCTGGACTCAACCTCCTGAGGTCTCTTCCAGCCCTATGATTTTATTAATAAAAGTGAATGTATTAAGTATAAAAAGTAGTACAGGCAGTCCCCGGGTTACGTACAAGATAGGGACTGTAGGTTTGTTCTTAAGTTGAATTTGTATGTAAGTCGGAACTGGCGTCCAGATTCAGCCGCTGCTGAAACTGACCGCCAGTTCTGACTTACATACAGATTCAACTTAAGAACCCCAAGCGTCCCCAAGTCAGCTGCTGCTGAAACTGATCAGTGGCTGATTCCAGGAAGCCTGGGGCAGAGCAACTCTGCCTCGGGTTTCCTGTAGTCAGTGCTGGTCAGTTTCAGCAGCGGCTGACTTGGGGACGCCTGGGGCAGAGCAGTTGGGGTGCTGCTGGGTTGCTCCAGTAGCACCGCTCCTCGCTCCTTGGCGCTACTGGACCAACCCAGCAGTACCCCAGCTGCTCTGCCCCAGGCGTCCTGCTTCAGCCACTGCTGAAACTGACCAGCAGCGGTTGAATCAGGACCTGGGGCAGAGCAGCTGGGGTGCTGCCAGGTTGGTCCAGTAGTGCCCAGAGCGGCGCTGCAGGACCAATCGGCAGCGCCCCAGCTGCTCTGCCCCAGGGTCCACAACAAAAGCCTGGTCTGCTGGGGGGGGGGGGCACACTAGCTGCGCCCCCCTCCCCCCCCAGCAGACCAGGGACACAGGGAGCAGAGCTGCAGCGGCAGCGGGGTGCCGCGCCTCTGAGGCTTTGCTCTGGCAAAGTCTCAGAGGCTCGGGACCCCGCCGCGGCTGCGGCTTCAGTCCCGGTGCCCCTGGTCTGCTGGAGACGGTCCCCAGCAGACTAGGGGCACCGGGACTGAAGCCGCAGCCGCGGCGGGTTCCCGCGCTTCTGAAGCTTTGCCAGAGCAAAGCCTCAGAAGCGCAGGAGCCGCCGCGGCTGCGGCTTCAGTCCCGGTGCCCCTGGTCTGCTGGAGACCGTCTCCAGCAGACCAGGGGCACCGGGAGCAGCTTACGAACGGGGCTTTCTCGCCCCGGAGCTCGCAGGCAGCAATCCGCCACCTCGACCTCCGGGCCGAGAGAGCCCCGTTCGTAAGTGCGGATCCGACATAAGTCGGATCCGCGTAAGTCGGGGACTGCCTGTATTTAAGTGTTTGCAAGTAATAGCAAAGAGGTGATTGTACCTTGATCTGAAGACTGTTAGTTTTCTTTCAGTTTCAACTGGACTGAAGTTATGTTGATTGGGAAGGGAATTCTATTAGAAGGGATTGAAGGGGTGTGTGCTTCTTATCCCTATGTACCTGTACCATCTTGTGGGTTACTGGACTTTTTACTTATCCTTTTCCCAGGTTTTGGCCTTATTGCCTTACTCTTTTTGTTTGGATAATCTTTTTAAGTCAGGGGTGGGTAAATACCGGCCCATCGGCCAGATCGGGTCTGCCAGGGTTAGCCCCTGCTGGGCCCCCACCACTGTATTTACTTGCATCTAAGCAGGTATGGGTGATCTCAGCTCCTGTTGGCTGCAGATTGCTGTTTCCAGCCAATGAGAGCTGCAGCAAGTGGTGTCCCGGTCCATCCTACTTCCTGCCTCTCCCATTTGTCGGCAGTTTGCAGCCAATGGGAGCTCTGATCATTGGTACCTGTGGAGGCACAGGTAAATAGAGCAGTTGCAGCCCACCAGGGGTTAACCCTGACAAACTGCCACCATTTTATTGCCTACCCCTGTTTTAATCCTTGAGGCTGTCTCTAAACTACATCCCTTTTCTCGAAAAAGGGATGTAGATTAGACACTTAGAAATTGCAAATGAAGCCGGGATTTAGATTTCATGTGCTTCATTTGCAAATGGTGACCATGGTTTTTTTCAAAATGGGGCTTTTTGAAAGAAAACCGGCTGTTTAGACGGGGATCGATTGAAAATAAAACCCTTTTTCTAAAGATCCTGTACACCTCATTTTTTTTCAGCAGTACAGGAACTTTCAAAAAAGGGTTTTATTTTCGATCGATCCCCATGTAAACAGCCATTTTTCTTTCGAAAAGCCCCTTTATGAAAAACATCGCGGCTGCCATTATGCAAATGAGGCATGGGAAATTTAAATCCCGGCTTAATTTGCAATTTCAAAGAGTCTAATTTACATCCCTTTTTCGAGAAAAGGGATGTAGTTTAGAGACAGCCTGAGAAGGAAATGAAAAACAGCCCAAAGAAGAGAGAGTAAATGTCCTCTGCAGTCAATAGAGTATAAACCTAGAACTCTTAATCTTTAGGGGATTACTCATTCCCCATTCTATGTTCAACCCAGTGGATCATATCTTTGTTCTTAGTTTCAAACATGAAGAACACCACTTTCTTGAGCTAACCCACATCAGTGGAAAAAAAATGTTGCTTAAAAGGTTAAATTGAAAATGGTGCATAAAAACAGGATCTCATTTTCACTAACTGTGGTTGACACAGTATTATAAGAAATTGACAGCATAATAAAAAAAGGAATACTAGTTTTTAGTATATGCTTAAAACACCAACTATAATAAGAGTGATAATTCCCCATCATTACTGTGAAATATCAGGACTGTGGCTGATGTGAATGCAATAAGGCCGTACTTGTTTACCAGGAAAATAGAGACTGAGATTGGAAATGTACTGCCTCAGTTCCAGTCATATTAAACTGTCTATTTCATGACTTGAAAAAGTTACATTCTTGTACACAGGGTGAAAAATAACCTATGCTGTCCTTCTCTGCTGAAAAACAAGAGAGCACTCACTCACTGATTTGCCTCCATTGTCCTTCACTCACTAGCCATCCCCCACTGGCGTTTCACATCAAGAACAAGAAATCTGTTAGATTTGTTTCTTCAAAAGATTTTTTTTTTGCCACTTTGTGTATATTGTCTTCATTTCAGTTCCCAGGTAAGTATAAAAAAAATCTGTCAAAAATATTGACATTTGGTACTGAACAGGCAATTGAAATGTAATTATAATCCAAAAGTGAAAAGGGAATTGAATGCTCTGCAGCACAGTGGTTGCCTTAATTTTTGTTAATGTGGCAAAGCTATATACGGGTGTCTTCGCTGCTAACTTCTCTTGAGTTAGGCTAACTTAAGTGAGAACAGCTTCGCTGTAAAAAAATACTCAAGTTGCACAGAGTAGTTGTGGTAGAAGCTGAATAGTTCTGTAGTTCTGAGTAGTTCTATAATCCCTGAGGGTATGTCTACGCTGCAAAGTTAATTTGAAATAACAGCCGTTATTTTGAATTAACTTTAATGGCGTCTATACAGGCAAACCACTATTTCAAAATAAATTTGAAATAGCGGAGCGCTTTATTCGAATCTGGCAAACCTCATTCTGTGAGGAGTAACGCCAAATTCGAAATAGCTAATTCAAAATAAGCGCTGTGTAGACGCTTAGTTCGAATTAGCTGGCCTCCAGCCCTTCCCAGTTTCTCCTGGTGGCCACTCTGGGCCAAACCAGGAAAGCTCTCCTCCTCTCCCCCAGCCCCGGAGCCCTTAAAGGGGTAGACTCTAGCCAGACTGCACATGCCAGATCCAGGCCTGCCAGCAGTCGCTGCCCCTGACCCAGTGGCCCCACCATGAGCCGGGCAGCCAGTGCCAACCAGCTGTCCCCCGCCCAGTCACCCAGGAGCCAGCCAGGGGTCATAGATGCCGCGCTCCCTCGTGGACTAGTGAGGAGATCATGGACCTCACTGAGGTTTGAGGGCAGGCCCCCAATGTCCATGATCTCTGCACTAGATGGAGGAATGCGGCCGTCTATGGCCGCATAGCTGCCACCATGGCCCAGAAAGGCCACAGGCGCACCTAAGAGCAGGTGCACCTGAAAATTAAAGAGCTGCGGCAGGGGTACACCAGGGCCACTGGACCACATCCTGGGGGGTGGTGCAGTCCGTGCCACCCCGGGGAGCAGCGAGCCGGGATCGGAGGACCCTGCTCAGGGTGCGGAGAAGGAGCCGCCACGCCAGCAGGATTCCTGAGCAGTCCCAGGAGAGGAGTCAGCAGGGTCATCCGGGGAGGCCACACCATGTAAGTGCCATCACTGTCCCCTTCCCAGAGGGCGGGGTGGGGAGGGAGACCTGGCACCGCGCGTGTGGGCCTTGCTTACCATGCATCATGCAGGAACCTGTGCATGTGCGAGCACGTTTCGTGCCACTCCTGGGCAGGGGGGCTCCAGCTGCCTGCCACACAGGGGCCGTGGCCTGATAGCCACACGCGTGTGTGAAGACCTGACATGCTCCTGACCCTGGGGTGGGACACAACAGGCTGCCTCCCTTCACAAGCCCCCTCTAACATCTTCCCCCCAACCTCACCCACATTATACACAGCACAGGGGCATAGGTGCTGTCTTGGGGCAGCTCCCACTTCCGGGGATAGCTGGACATTCTGACCATGGCCTCTGTGCAAGCAGAGCGGCTCTGATGGTGCAGGGTACGGTCATCCTCACCTCACAGAGGGGGGCTGGGCTTCACCCACTGTGTCCCAGGGAGAACTGACAATTTCTCTTCTTTCTCCGTAGCTGCACCAGCTGCACGTGCAGGGTGCACTATCCCCCCCGGGACGTCCTCCTGCACCCGAGGGCTCCACAGGATGACCGCAACACGGCAGGGATACCGAGAGCAGCAGCTGGGGGCCCTGCGAACCCTGACCCACATCATGGAGCAGTGGGCAGAGGAAGAATGGGAGTTCCAGAAGGAGCTGCTTGCCCAGGGTCGTGCCATCTGTACCCATCTGCAGACCTTGGTGCAGAGTGTGCTGCCTCCTGCCGCTCCAGCGCCTGGTGCCCCCCCAGCTACTATTTCTTCTTCCACTTCTCCTCCTCCTCCTCCCATCTCTCCCTCCTCAACCTCCTCACCTTTCTCCTCAATCTCCACACCCCCTACCTCAACTTCCACACCCTCCTCCCTATCCCCCCGGGGACGCTGAGGCCCCCGTACCTGCCGTGCTGGGAGACATGTAGCCTGAAGAGACTCCCACCCCTGAGCGCTGAGCTTCCTCTCCCCCTTCCTCCCCTTGCTTCCCCCTCCCAGCTCCCTCCTCCCAGTTTTCCCCCTCCCCTCTCCCAGCCTCTCTCTTCCCGTCTCCCACCTCCTTTCCCCATTCTCCCCAGAGGTTCATCTCCCTCCCTCCCCCGCCATTTTGTTAAATAAACAGAGTTTCTATTTTTGAAAAAAAGTGTATTTTATTTGACATTAGGAAGCGGGGGCTAGGGAGGGGTAAGTGGAAGGATGTGAGGGAGGAATGGGGCACCATCCCCCAGTGAGGCAGACCAGGGAAACTGTTAGTGCTCCTCGGGGCGGAAGCTCTCCCGCAGGGCCCCCTGGATACTGACATTCTCCTTATGGACCTCCCGGATGGCAGCCTGCAGCAAGTGCAGCCTGGCTGATAGCAACGCATCGAGAAGATGCACCAGAGTGCCCAGGGGAAGCTCTGGCTCCCTGTAGCAGAGAGCTGTGGTGTCTCGAGTGAGGGCAAGCAGAGCACACAGAGACACAAATGCTTTGCTGTCTCTCATCGAAGTAGACAAACAAGCAGGGAAATCTGAGAATTGTCTCTCTGGGGTGTGGGTAGGATCCCTTTGAGCACAGACCTTAGATAGCGTCAGGCAGCAGCCCCACACATTAAGTCCTGACCTAGTGCCCTGCCGGAACTGGTTCCGGCCAGCCTTAGCTCCGATTCAGAGCCCACTCAGTGTGGACGCGCTATTTCGAAATAGCAAAATGCTAATTCGAATTGCATTTTGTGTGTGGATGCGCTAATTTGAATTAGCCTAATTCGAATTAACTATTTTGAATTAAGATAACTCCAATTAACGCTGTAGTGTAAACATATCCTGACTGGCTAGCCTTGAATTAAAAGCACCATCACATTCAAGTTAAGGGATTTTGTGTGAGGATGGGACTTGAATTAGGGACAACACTCACATTATGGCTTGAGTTCCCTCTTCTGCAGCAGTTGGCAAAACACAGTCTGTGGGCCGGATTTAGCCCACCAAGCCTTTGGATGTGACCTGCTGGGATCCTCAGGCAGTCTCCTTGCCTACTATAGCCTCAGACTGCTCAAAACAGCCAGCTGCTGAGGCCATGCACGCCTCTGCATTGCATGACTGGTGGGGGAAGACTTTATGTGCTGCTCCTACCCCCAGCACAATTCTCACAGTTTCCATTGGCCGGTTTCCAGCTAATGGGAGCTGCAATGACTGTGTTGGGGGTGAGGGCAGCACACAAAATGGTCCCCTCCCCCACCTAGCAAGCAGCACACAGAGGCACATGGCCCCAGCAGTCTGGAGCTGCAGTAGGCTGGAAGCCTAAGGATCTTGCCAGGCTTCTGGCTGGGAGCCACCTAGGTAAGCACCTCCCAACCAGAGCCCCACCCCTTCCCACAACCCAGCTCCCTCACCTTCCCTTCCTGCTCTAGATCACCGCCCAAACCTCTGCACCCCTCCTGCCCCAGGTCACAACTCCCTCCCAGACCTTGCATCCTCTTCTACACTCCTCCCCAGGCCTGAATCCTCTCCTGCACCCATAAACTCCCTGAACCTACACTCCCTGCTGCACCACAATCCTCTGCCACAGGTCATAACCCAAATCCTCTGCACCCCTCTCCCAGGCCAGAATCTTCTCCTGTACCCATACGCCCCCTCCTGGACCCTGCACTCCAATTGCCTCAGGATACACAACCTCCTTTTTCACCCAAACTTCCACTTAGATCCCACACCCTCTCCTGCACCCCAGTCCTCTGTCCCGAGCTCTCTTCTGAACACAACCTTTGGCCCAGACTCTGCACCTCCTCCATAGAAAAGTGCCTTCTCTGACCACTTACCAAAATCTTGAAGTGCCCTCCAACAAAAATGATTACCAACACCCCTGCTCTTCAGTTAACATCAGCCCTACTAGTTTAATTCCCTTATTTATTCCATATGCATAGGGCTTTTCCTTTGCTACTGATACCTGAAGTAGGGTGGAATCAATTGTGTGCTCCTCATGGGTTCCACTCTGTTTTTTAAACAATGGTAATAGCTGTTTCTGCACCTTAGGTCTTTGAGATAAACCTTTTTCTGCTGATTCATGGGTGTGATGTAGGTCTAGACCTGTGTTTGATCAATTCGGGTTGCAATGAGAACTTTGAGAAATAAACTGGTAATATTTTTCTTTTTCTGTTTCCGTTTGTAAGGACGTGCACTAAGATTTGTCAAATATGACTAGTGATCTTGGGTTATCCAATATTTATGTGGCCAACTTGACACACTTAAGAGGGGCTTGAATTCATAGGGCCTCGTGAAGCACATTGAGTATTAAGACCTTTTCTTGTGTGTCAAATACAAAAATCACTAATCTCTTTGAAAATCTTGGCTCAAAGGCCCAGTATGCTCAGAAGTCTAACATTCTCCCACAAAACATAAAACAAAATACAAACTTTTTGAAAATAAAGGTAGGTTTGGTGTATTACAATTTTGAAAAGAGGTTTGTTGGCAGCCAGCAAGCATTCTTTTTAGAATTCTTTCTTTCCTTACTTGTACGTTTACTTTGTTAATTTCTTTTTTAAACTCTGATACAAACTAGAATAAGAATACAATTTTACCTTTTTCTGACACTAAAATATATAAATGAAATTCTGTGCTAATATAATGTATTTATCTTTGGAATTGTGTTTATAAGTGCTCTATATTAGATTAATTGTTACCCTGGACTTCATTGTGATGTCAATGTTAAATCTATTATGAATGACATTTTATGTCTTGTAGATTCAAAGAATGTAAAAAAGGAGAAAAATGTGAAGAATCAGCAGTCAAACATGTCTTTAAAAAATGGTAGGTATTAAAATTGTAAAATGATTAATCAACATAATGTTTAAATTTAAAATATTTGGATTTTGTTGTCTTAATTTCTTTTATACCTCTCAAGCTGTTACATATTACTGGGATACATAAAAGAATAGAAGCCGCTGAACCACTGCTGTTAAATTCATTAGTGGACTGTGTTTTGATATTTCATATAAAGGTGTCTTTGAAAGTGTGAAAAGATTGACATTAGCATGGTAGTTTAGCTGAGCAAAATGCCAATACTAGTTGCTTATGTAATCCCATGAACAAAAACAATGCATGGGTCTCAATTTTTTTAAGTTTTGGGTTATTGCTATTTTTTTGCCTCATCTAATCCTATCCATACATTTTCTCTGACATGTCTCCCAAAACTCTGCATTTTCTCCCCTTTAACTAAAATGTGTGCTGATCCTGAAGAGACAAGCTGCAATAAATTGGCTGAATTTTCATTAGTACTACAGAGGTAAGGAAGGTAAAATAATCTCATGCATTTGTTCCTCTGTGGAGAAAACTAGAAAGTGGATTGTTTGAGACCAAATAAAAGTTCAGAGCATTTTGATCTGCAGTTGTGTCCCATGATTTGAAATAAAAATGGATACCTTCCCTCTTACCGGAAAATGATGCTTTTTTCATCAGGGTCATGACTGATAGGGTCACGTCTGCCATTGCGAAGGAGCAGGAAAATCATTTGCTGCTGTGTGGTGCAAATGTGTGGTCCGTTTCTTAAAGCTGATCTGTTTATACTAGCTACATGTCTAAAAGGCAACAACTAGCGTTTTGAGTACATTGCTGCCACCCTTTCCTTTCCCTACCAATTAATAGAATGGTGGGGCACCCCCCGTCCCCGTCAAGAGTCATTCAGTACACGTTAGTTCTAGGAAAATTCTGTGCTAACAAATGAAAAATTCTATGCACAGTATTTTAAAATTCTTCATATTTTGTCAAAATAACACCGTATAATCACACTAGTTTCATAGAATTGGAAGGGACCTCAAGAGGTCATTAAGTCCAGCCACCTGCCCTCATGGCAGGACCAAACACTGACTAGATCATGGGTTCCCAAACTGGGGGGAGTGCCCCCCTGGAGGGGCGCGAGGCGACCGAGCCTCTCTCCCCCTCCCCCCATCAAGTTTTGCTGTCCCTCTCAGTTCCTTTTTTTTTTTTTTTCTCAACAAATTTTGCTGCTTTTTCTTTTTTTTGGCAGGTGGGGCGTGAGGGTTTTTTCAAAAATCAAGAAGGGGGGCGTGATGCCGAAAAGTTTGGGAACCACTGGTCTAGATCATCCCTGATAGATGTCTTACTAACCTGCTCTTAAATATCTCCAGTGATGGAGACTCCACAACTCCCCTAGGCAATTTATTCCAGTGTTTTTCCTAATGTCCAACCTAGCCCCCCCACTGTAATTTAAGCCCACTGCTTCTTGTCCTATCCTCAGAGGCCAAGGAGAATAATTTTCTTCCTCTTCTGTGTAATACCCTTTTAGATACTTGAAAACTGCTATCATGCCCCCTCTCAGTCTTCTCTTTTCTAAACTAAACAAGCCCAGTTTAGTTGAGTCTTCCCTCATAGGTCATGTTTTCTAGACTTTTAATCATTTTTGTTGCTTTTCTCTGGAGTTTCTCCAATTTTTCCACATCTTTCTTAAAATGTGGTGCCCACAACTGGACACACTATTCCAATTGAGGTCTAATCAGCACGCAGTAGAGCAGAAGAATTACTTTCTATGTCTTGCTCACACCATTCCTGTTGATGCATCCCAGAAACATTTTTGCTTTTTTTGCAACAGTGTTGACTAATGTTTTACTTGTTGTCCACTATGACCCCTAAATCCGTTTTGGCAGTACTCCTTCCTAGACAATCACTTCCCATTCTGTAAGGGTACGTCTACACCTCAACACTATTTCGAAATAACTAGCGCTATTCCGAAATAACTGTGTAGTCCGAATCTACACAGCAGGAAGTTATTTCAAAATAGTGTCAAAATACTGTCAAGCTGAAGGACTTCTTACTCCAACTCCTGTAACCCTCATTGTATGAAGAATAAGGGAGGTTGGAGGAAGAGTGCTTTATTTCGAAATAAGCGGTGTTTACACAATCCCTATTTTGAAATAAGCTTTTTCAAAATAAGGCACGCAGTTGATGTAGCTCAATTTGTGTAACTTATTTAGAGGGAAGCCCTGCTGTGTAGATGCACCCTATGTGTGAAATTGATCGTTCCTTCCTGAGTGGAGTGCTTTTCATTTGTCTTTTATTAAACATCATCATGTTTACCTCAGACAGTTTCTCTAGTTTGTTCAGATAATTTTGAATTTTGACCTTATCCTACAAAGCACTTGTAACCGAGCTTGGTATCATGTGCAAACTTAATAATCGTGTACACTATGTCATCACCTAATTCACTGAAGAAGATATTGAACAGAATTGGTCCCAAAACAGACTCCTGTGGAATCCCACTTGTTATGCCCTTCCAGCATTGTGAACTGTTAATAACTACTCTCTGAGAACGGTTATCCAGCCAGTTATGCACCCACCTTATAGTAGCCCCATCTAGGTTGTGTTTTCCTAGTTTATTGATAAGAAGGTGAATGTGAGACAATGTCAAATGCCTTACTAAAGTCTAGGTACATCACATCAATCGCTTCTCTCTTATCTATCAATTGCTTCTCCCTTATCCACATTGTTACAATCCTATCAAGGAAAGCTGTATGATTGGTTTGACATGCTTTGTTCTTTATAAATCCATGCTGGCTGCTACCTATCACCTTATTATTTTTCCGGATATTTGCAGATGGATTCCTTAATTACTTGCTCCATCATCTTCCTTGGCACAGAAGTTAAAATTGATCGGTGGGTAGTTTCCTGGATTGCTCTTACTTCCCTTTTTATAGATGGGCACTATATTTGCCCTTTTCCAGTCTTCTGGAATCTTTCCCGACTTACATGACTTTTTAAAGATGATAGTTAAAAGCTCAGATACTTCCTCTATCAGTCCCTTGAGTATTCTAGGATGCATTTCATCAGACCCTGGTGACTTGCCGACATCTAACTTTTCCAAGTAAATTTTAACTTGTTCTTTTATTTTATCTTCTAAATCTACCCCATTTCCACTAGCGTTCACTATGTTAGGCATCCTACCACCATCCATCTTCTTGATGAAAACCAAAAGTCCATAAGCATCTCTTCCGTTTCCAAGTTTTCTGTTATTGTTTCTCCCTCTACCCTGTCCTTGGATTTCCTCTTGTTCTTAATATACTTGTAGAACATCTTCTTGTTACCCTTTATGCCCCATCTAGATTTCACTCATTTTGTGCCTTTGCCTTTCTAATCTTGTCGCTGCAATCCTGTGTTGTTTGATTATATTCATCCTTTGTAATTTGACCTAGTTTCCACTTTTTACACAACTCCTTTTTGATTTTTAGATTACACTGCTCTACAGCCAAAATGCTTCTGAATGTAGTCAAACTTTACTAATTCTGGGTCACTGAGAACAAAAATGATGATTAAAATTGTTGATTGGCTCTAGTTTTCAAGATATGCTATTGGGTCAGTATATACGACCCTTGACTTGCGAATGGCGGAGGATAAGTGACTTATAAAGGGAAGGGATCTCAATTTAAACCAGAAATGACTAAAATACATCTTTGACTGGATCTATGAATAAATCTATGACTGGGTTTGGACAGTACTTGCTTTTTAGGCAAAACAATGAATGATGCAATCTGAAGCTGGTATTGCGTCATACATGCTATGAATTGCATCATGTTATTCCTAGAAGTCATGGATGTTTTGCTGCATAATGGCAATGTTTTGCCATCAATTCCAGTTGGTCATGCAGTCCATGTGAAGGAAACCTATGACAACATGAAACAACTTTTGAGGTGCATAAACTATGACCAACATCAGTGGCAGCTTTGTGGCGATTTGAAGGTTGTTGCTCTCTTGCTTCGTCTACAGACTGGATACACAAAGTACTGCTGTTTTCTCTGCGAACGGGATAGTCGTGCAAGAGATTCCCACTACATCAAGATAGATTGGCTACTCCGACAGTCATTGGAGCCTGGGAGGAAAAGTGTTCAGCATCCACCACTTGTTGAATCAAGGAAGATTTTGTTACCACCCTTACACATCAAGCTGGGTCTGAAGAAGAACTTTGTCAAGGCCATGGACAAAACACAAACAGCTTTCAAGTACCTCCGTGGAAAATTTCCAAGGTTAAGTGAAGCTAAGATAAAGGAAGGTGTCTTTGTTGGTCCTCAGATTCATGAACTTCTTCAAGGTGATGCATTTGACCATGTACTGCGTGGCAAGGAAAAGACGGCATGGAAAGCCTTCCAGTTAGTGGCAATAAATTTTCTCGGAAACAACAAGGCAGACAACTACAGGTTGTTGGTGGAAAACCTCCTCAAGGCATACAAAAGTCTTGGTTGCAACATGTCACTAAAGATACATTTTTTGCACTCTCATCTAGATTTTTTTCCACCGAACTGCGGAGCAGTGAGCGACGAGCACAGCGAGCGATTTCACCAGGACATTGCAACAATGGAGAAATGCTATCAGGGCAAATGGAGACAATCAATAATTGCAGACTATTGCTGGACAGTGACAAGAGATGCTCCATTTAATGAATACAAGAGACAAGCCAAGAAGCGCCGAGTAGACACTGATTAGGACTAAACTATGTGCATAATAGTTTTTGCCTTTTGTTTCATAATAAATTTTATTTATATAACCCTTTTGCTTATTTTTAAAGTGTTACATAAACAGGACAGGTGAAATATTATCATGTAAAGCAACCATAAACACATGAAAAGACCTAGGTTTACAATTTATGATTAAAACTCTACTATCTACACAATATACATAGACGTAAAATGTAAAAACTTAAATATCTTGGAATCAATCAGTTGTTTTAATTGTCATATTTGAATTCAGCACATCAAAATACATAATAAATAGCACATTTTATCTCTGAAGCAGATGACTTCTAAAAAAATTCTAGACCAGTGTTATAAAAGATCTCCTGATTGATCCAAAGTAGTCTCCTGCCATAGTTTCTATCTTTGCTATGTAGTGGTATAGCTTGCTTTTGGGCCCCTAATAATGTTCCTCTGAAAAACTGCCAACTCTCTTCTCCTCTTAGTCTTGCTTCCCATGGGACCTTACCTACAAACTCTGAGTTTACTAAAATCTGACTTCCTGAAATTCATTGTCTCTATTTTGCAGATCTCCTTTCTACTAGTCCTTAGAATCATGAACTCTGTGTCACTTTCTCCCAAGCTGCCTTCCACTTTCAAATTTTCAACCAGTTCCTCCCTATTTGTTAACATCAAATCAAGAACAGCTTCCCCCAGTAGCTTTCTCAACCTTCTGAAATAAAAAATTGTCTCCAATGCAGTCCAATAACTTATTTAAGTTATTTTGGTAATATATTTCAAAACACCTATCAGCAAGTTTGTCAACACAGATGAAGAAAAGATTTCCCCCCAGGAGAAGAAAGTTAAAGAAACACCCATGACAGGAGCCTTTTTTTTTTTTTTTCTATCCAGTGCCATCGACCCACAGAAAATATCAGTTGAGACTACACACTGGCCCCTGGAGGTTGGAGGAGGTTCAGGGCTTCGAAGGACTTGGTAGTTATATAGGTCATAAACTACCCAAACATCTGTTGGGAAAGTAACATAGCAGGGCACAGATAACCCAACTAGTTCTTGGAATATATTGGAGAGAAATTATTATTTCAGAAAGCGGAGAAAGCTACTATAGGGAAGGCTGATCTAGATTTGTTTTTAACTAAGTGAAGAGCTGGTTGAGAATTTGAAAGTGGAAGAGGCAGTTGGGTGAAAGTGATCATTAAATGAGTTCATGAGTCTAAGGAATGATAGAAGGGAGAACAGCACAAAAAAGACAATGGATTTCAACAAGGCAGACTTTAGCAAATTGAGTAATGGTCCTACCATGCATCCTTCGTCTTCCTCGTGCTTTTAATGTATTTGTGAAATGTTTTCTTGTTACACTTAATGTCTTTAGATAGTTTGAGCTCGTTTTGTGTCTTGGCCTTTCTAATTTTGCCGTTACACACTTATGTTATTTATTTATATTCATACTTTTGTATTTTGACCTAGTTTCCACTTTTTGTAGCATTCTTTCCATTCTTAGATCATTCATTATCTCCTGAATAAGCCAGGGAGGACTCTTGCCATGCTTTCTATTTTTTCTACTCACTGAAATAATTTGCTCTTGTGCCTCTTAATGATTTCTCTTTGGAAAAATTGCCAACCATGTTCAGTTGCTTTTCCTCCGAGACTTGCTTCCCATGGTATCTTACCTAACAACTCTCTGAATTTGCTAAAATCTATCTTGTTGAAATGCATTGTCTTTTTTGTGCTGTTCTCCCTCTATCATGGCTGGCTGGGTTGGAGGGAGGGGGGAAAAGCAGGCTGCATGGTGTGTATGTGCCAGGACATTTTACATGATTTCATTTCAAACAAAGGTGTTAATGGCTTAAGGTAACCGATTTTTTTTAACAGAATTTTTTTGGAGTGTTGCAGATATCTAAAGCTCTGATCTTAGGATTTTTTAAGAAATCATTGTTACAATATACCATGTATGTATTAGTATTGCATTAAGGCCAGATCTTTGCTATGTGGTAGAGTTCTGGCTCTTATGAGTCAGAAGTAGCAATTACTGTGTGTGATGCTAGTTTTGTAGGATGAAACCTTATTTGCAACCTCTTTGAAACATGCATCTGTCTACAAACACTGAAATAATGTGTTAATTTGTTCTGGGGTTCTACTCTTTCAGTTGGTGACACACACAAGGTAAAAGTTTCAAATCAGGAGAACTTTTATCTATTTTAACAAGTCTCTGTTTCACCCTAACCCTAAGCATTCCCCAGAGAAACTGGGGAATGCCTTTTACTCTCCTTTCCAGTGTCAGTAAATATTTTATTAGTTGTGATCTCCTTGAAATTACTGTTCCTAGTTGACTCATAGATTTGTTTAGCATCTTAAAGCTGAGCTTTGTGTGGATAATATGCATTTTCATGTGTTGACTAGCCTGAGATGTTAGAAAGGATGATGATACATGTACCCCAAGAGTAGTGTTAATTTTCTTTATTTGACTTCATATTAAATATCAAGCACTGCTCCTTGTTAGCTGTCCCTTGTTATAATATATTTTCTTTCACACATGGATTGTTTATATATAAAATTTTTTGTTTAGATTAGTGGTACACATCCACCCACTACCTCAGTATTGGTGTTGCACATGAGATATTTCAACCTGCCCAAAAGAAAATTTAACCTGCCCAAGGATAGAGGGAACACTATTGGTAAGCTATTATGCCATTACCATGCCTTCCAGTGTACATGCTGGTTTTGTTAGGGTGATCCTGCAATCCCTATTTACATAGACTCTGAGCCCCACATACGGGGGTGAATATTGCTTATGAGTCAGTACAGAGTGGCATATACTGGAAGAAGAAATGGTTACTTACTGTAACTGTGGTTCTTCTTTGAGGAGTATCCTTGAGGAGTAGCCTTGTGGGTGCTTCACCTTAAGTGTTTGGGCACTGCAGTGCGCCCAGCTGGAAGACTTCAATAGCAGTGCTGTTGAGAGGTAGTTTGCGCATGCGCAGCACACTCCATGCGCTGGGCAGCTAATGCGCATGCGTGGGCTACGATCCCTTCTGTTCCTTCTCTGCCACTGGCAGTGTTGGTCAGAACCCGCAGTACGCTCTGCATTGAGCTCCTCCGACAGATAGGTAGCCTTTTTACCACAGACTTTAGTCAGCTTTAGCCTTAAATCGCCTTCCTTCCACTCTAAAAGAGTGGAGCTGCAGATAAGCAAAGGCTCGCCGCCTCCAGCTTTCCCCTTGTGGGGCTCACCCCACAGGAGCTCTTCCCTCTGCATTTTATTGATTTTTTTAAAAATTGATTTTATTTGATATACTCCGTCTGAGGAAAATTGAGGAAAATTTCTTCAGGGAACCCCCCCTCCCCAGGCATAAACCAAAGCTGCCTCAGTTCAAGTGCCATCTATTTGCTGCTATTTTTCATGCCCGGAAGGGCGTTCATTTATCTCCATTGCCTGGGGCAGCACCGCGGCGTAATGCAGTGTGCTCATCAGAGAGACCTGACGGCTGGAGCACACAAAGCAAGAGAGCTAAAACTGAAATCCATCTCGCTTGAACGGCACTCTGACCAGTCCTAGACCCTGGTCCCCTACATCTCTGCTCAAACCTTCACAGGGGCAATGTCAGAGAAGGTGACTTCAGCTGCCTTAGCTGCTAGCTTGGCAACCTCTAAACAATCTAAGAGGACACATGCAGATTCTAACAGGGAATCCCTTTCACCCAAGAAATAGCGATCCCACAAATCCAAGCCAGTTCCATCCCCTGTGGGGGCTCCAGACAAGAGCTTGCTGGGGCTGTGATCACCCACAGCACCCCGATGGTCCCAGGATTTGGCCACAATGATGAAACAGGCTAGCAAGCCTAAGCCCCCTGCGACACAATCCTGGTACCACTAGCTGTGCTGACGCTGCACTCTGCTAATGATAAAAATACTGAGCAAGTCAAAAGGCACAGAGGTACAGTACCTCCTGCCACCTATGCCTCAAATTTATTCTTCTACTAAAAGTTACCTCAGTACCCACAACTCCGCTTTTCAGTACTGATGCCTCCCCAGCACCAGCCAGGTTCTCTCCAGCAACTATAATAGCTTCTGCACCTCCTTCATCTAGTGAGGAAGAAGCCGCGTCTCTCCCAAATGCCATGTCACCCAGGCATTCCTGCCCTAAGAGGATGATGCTTCAGCCACAACCCATGATACCTCAGTGACACCCCAACTAATGGCTACTGCCTCCTATGCCCATGCCTCCTACTTGGCCCTACTGGGACCCCTGGGCATCTTTCAGAACACACCAGCAGCAGTATCAATACTTCATGCAGGGTCACTCAAGACCCACATCAGTGACCTCCCTAGATGTGTCTGGGGGTCAAACCGACTTCGATCACCCCTTCAGCGATGATAACTCTGATTCATCTCATCCGCCAACTCAGTTGTCCTCCCCCTCCGGAGGATGCCCTTATGCCACTGCCTCCTTCAGCAGGCGGTGATTCCAAGGCTTTCCAGGACCTCTATAAAAAAGGTGATTGACTGTACTAGAAATGTCATTAATGACACAGCCTAACACCCAACATAAGTTCACCAGCATCCTACATGCCACACCGGTGGCTAAATTAGCACTACCTATAGACCCTGCCCTCATTGATCATGCTAAACAACTGTGGTAAAAATCCACTATCATATCACCAGTGCACAAGAAGGCAGATAGAAAATACTATGTCTCCTCACAGGGTGCAGAGTTCCTTTTCACACCACCTCCTGCCAATTCCCTCATAGTTGACGTTGCCAACTAGAAGACCAAACAAACTTTACCAAAATCTACTCCCTGTGATAAGGTGTGGAAACAACTTGACCTTATGGGCCGAAAAGCCTACTCCTCAGATTTCCTCCAGCTACGCATCTTGAGCTACACAGCTATGCTTGAGAAATATACCCATCATATCTTCAAGCAGATACTGAATAAAAGTGGGTATCTTCCAGAACAGGACAAGGAGCAGTTTAAAGCCAACACAAATGAGGGCTTTCTAATAGCCAGGACAGCCCTACAGGCTGCCCTTGACTCCACTGACACCACTGCTCGTTCCCGTGCAGCTGCGGTCATGATGAGGAGAGTATCCTGGCTCCAAGTATCTGACTTCCCAAAAGAAGTCCAGACAAGGGTTGAAAACCTCTCATTTGAGGGCCCAAAGTTCTTTGTGGAGTTTACCGACACTTCATTGCACTCCTTGAAAGATTCTAGAGCCACTCTTTGTATGCTGGGCATTCAGGTTCTTGTGCCAAAATGAAAACAAAACAAATGTTATACACAGAGATACAGACCTGCCTTCTTTACTCAACCACAGGGGGAGTAGAACCAGAGGAAGCATCAGAACTAGGGCAGAAGGTTGACCAGCTTACTCTTTCCCAGCTCTTTAATAATAGACAATATTTTGAAGCTCAAGTTGGGAGTCATCAGATTCATCCCTCACCTCCCATCCTTCATGGTACTCCAATATCCACACAATGCCTAACATCTTTCTGTCATCAGTGATGCCTCATAACATCCAACAAGTGGGTGCTGGATGTCACAAGGAACGGGTACTGCATACAGTTTCTGTCCGTTCCCAAACCCCAACCACCCACCCTATCCCTCTTCAAGGACCCATTTCACGAGTTTATCCTATGCGAAGAAACTGACCACCTGCTCTCCATTAAAGCAGTGGAGCATGTTCCCCACCAGTACCACAACACTGGCTTCTATTCCCAGTATTTCCTCACAGAAAAGAAGTCAGGGGGATGGAGGCCAATCTTAGATCTGAGAGGCCTCATCAGGTATGTTCTAAGGAGAAGGAGTAACTCACCCTCTACAGTAACTGAGGTTCTTTGAGATGGGTGTCCCTGTGGGTGCTCCATCACCCACCCTTCCTCCCCGCTGCTTCAGTACATCATCGCGCATCCCTACCGGGACAGAGAAGGAACTGAAAGAATCATAGCCCACGCATGTGCATTAGCTGCCCAGTGTGTGGAGTGTGCTGTGCATGTGTCAACTACCTGTCACTAGCATTGCTATCGAAATCTTCCGTCTGTGCGCGCTGCAGTGCCCAAACACTTAAGGTGAAGCACCCACAGGGACACCCATCTCCAAGAACCACAGTTACTGCAGAGGTTGAGTAACCCTCTCTTCTTCAAGATGTGATGCAGATGTGTATTCCTGACCCATTCTCTGTCCCTTTGCATTTGAGTCTGGTCTTTGGGCCTTTAGTGTGAAGGGGAGGTGGTTTGTGATGGCGCAGCCTCAAATAACTAGGAGAGAAGCAATTGCCATAAGGTGTAAGGGCTGCCCATCTGAGTACTGCTAGGCAAAATTCTCGGGCTGTAGTCTACTCAGTGCTCACACATGTTAGTGGAATTTGTCTGCATCACATCTCGAAGAACCGCAGTTATAGTAAGTAACCATTTCTTCTGCTCGTCTAGAGTGATAGAGGATAAGGAAGCAACTTCTATTCCTCCTGCTCTTGGGATTTGAATAGTGCCTGTTCCTCCCCTCATGAGGGGTATGTCTACACTACAATGTTAGTTCGAACTAACGGACGTTAGTTCGAACTAACATTCATAGCCGCTACACTAGCGCTCCGCTTGTTCGAATTTGAATCGAACTAGCGGAGCGCTTAGTTTGAACTAGGAAAACCTCATTTTACGAGGATTAAGCCTAGTTCGAACTTACTATTTCGAATTAAGGGGTGTGTAGCCCCTTAATTCGAACTAGTGGGAGGCTAGCCCTCCCCAGCTTTCCCTGGTGGTCACTCTGGCCAACACCAGGGAAACTCTATGCCCCCCTCCCGGCCCCGGACCCCTTAAAGGGGCACGGGCTGGCTACAGTGCCCGTGCCAGGTGCAAGCCTGCCAGCACCCAGCCAGCAGACCCTGCACCTGGCACGGCACAGAGCCACCCACCCGATGCCCCCCAGCCCATCCCCTCTTCCCGGGACCAGGCTGGCGGCTCCCGGGAGCTTGCCCTGGACCGCAAGAGGCGGGCACCTTCCTGGGCTAGTGCGGACATCGTGGACCTCGTCCACGATCTCTGCACTAGGCACAGGAAAGTGGCCGTCTAGGGCAGGAGAGCTGCCAGCCTGGCCACCCAGGAGCAGGTGTGCATGAAAATCAAGGGGGTCCACTGAGACCCCCGACCCTGAGCCCTGAGCTTACAATGGCCGTTCTGGGTCAAACCAAAGGTCCATCTAGCCCAGTAGCCTGTCTGCCGACAGCGGCCAACCCTAGGGACCCTGGAGGGGATGGACCGAAGACAGTGACCAAGCCATTTGTCTCGTGCCATCCCTTTCCAGCCTTCCACAAACTTTGGGCAGGGACACAACTCCTACTCCCCGGCTAAGACTACTCCATGGACCCAACCTCCATGACTTGATCTCACTTCCCTTTAAACTCTGTTCTAGTTGTAGCCTTCACAGCCTCCTGCAGCAAGGAGTTCCACAGGTTAACTATTTGCTTTGTCAAGAACAACTTTCTCTTACTAGTTTCAAGCCTGCTACCCATTCCTTTCCTTTGGTGTCCTCTAGTCCTTCTTTATGGGAACTCATGAAGAACTTTTCTGAATGCACCCTCTCCACCCAACCCCTGCTTTTAGAGATCTCTATCCTGTCCCCGCTCCATCTCCTCTTTTCTAAGCTGAACAGTCCCAGTCTCTGTAGCCTCTCTTCATCTGGGACCTGTTCCCAACCCCTGATCATGTTAGTTGCCCTCCCCTCTCCCAGCCTTTCTCTTCCCCTCTCCCACCTCCTTTTCCCAGTCTCCCCCAGTTTTGTTCAATAAAGACAGAGTCAATGTTGGAAGAAACGTTATCTTTATTTTGTACATCAATAAGAAGGGGGGCTAGGGAAGGGTAAGTGGAAGGAGGTGAGGGAGGAATGGGGTACGAGCCCCCGATGGGGAGGACTGGGCTGGCTCTGCGGGCTTCTGGGGGTGGAAGCTCTCCTGCAGCACCCCATTGCCCCCTCTCCCCAGATGGCAGCCTGCGGCAAGTGCAGCCGGGCTGATGGCCGAGTGGTGTGATGTGCCCAGTGTGGGTACTCTGGCAATCCAAGCCAGGACTGCTTTGCAAGCGGGGCACCCCTTAGAACTGTCTGTCCGGGGTGGGAGTCGGGACCCTTTAAGCACAGCCCTCGGCTAGCCTGAGACAGCATCTCCACGCTCTAAGTCCTCCTCTGATGCCCTGCCGGCACTGCTTCCGGCCATCCTTAAGCCCTGTTCAGGGTCCACTCAATGTGGACTTGCTAGTTCGAATTAGCAAAACGCTAATTCGAACTAGTTTTTAGTTCTAGACGCGTTAGTTTGAATTAGCTTAGTTCGAATTAATTAATTCGAACTAAGTTAGTTCGAATTAACGTTGTAGTGTAGACATACCTGAGCAGTGTTCCCTCTAAGATTTCCCATCCATGAGTGGAGTGACTTTTGTCTTGAGCCAGTATTGAGGTCATGTGCACTTGTTTGGATGTGTGCCACTGGCACTCACCAGTGGTGCTGATCTCTGAGAGACTCTCCTAGTGCAGAGATCCTCAGCCTGGCCTCCCCTTGCTGGGAGCCCAAGCCCTGCTCTCCTTTGATGAGGAGAAGAGATCTGCCTTCCCAGGGAGCACTGCTCCCGGGGCAATCTGTGTGCAGGGCAGGGGCTGTCCTAGGCTGCTCTCTGTGGGGCTAGCTGCAAATCTCAACCTGGAGCAGAGGTAAACTGCTGCCAGTGCCCAGGGTTAGCAGAGTGTGGGGATCCTGGAGGTGGAGAAGCCAGGAACTGAAGGGGCAGGAGGCTAGGAGAGCCAGAGAGTAGTGAGGGAGGAGAAAAGGTAGAACAGGTATGCAGGGAGCCCCAGGAGCAGCTGCACCACAAACCCAGTTCCAGTCCCAGCTCCGACCTCAGGAGCAGCTGCATCACGGTCCTGGCTCCAACTCTGGAAGTCAACCACCACATGACCTACACCGGGAGCAACTGGGCAGCCACTATGTGGCCCTGGCCTCAGCTCCAGCCCTGGTGGCTACTTGGCTGCTCCCGGGGTGGGGCCACATGGTGGGTGGTTTCCAGAGCTGGAGCCAGGGCCGTGGTGTAGCTGCTCTTGGGGCTGGAGCTGCAGTGCTATTTTTAGTACCGTGGCCTCATCCCCAGAAACAACTGCACCGCACCCCCAGCTCCTGCAGTCTCCACGTGGCCTGCTCTGGTTGCCATTTGGGCCAAGGGTGCTTGGTGGGAAAGTGGGAGGCCAGGGCTGCATGATGGCTACCCAGCTGCTCCTCGGGTGGGGCCGCATGGTGGGTGGCTTCCATGCGGCCCCACCCAGGGAGTAGCTGGGTAGCCACCATACAGCCCTGGCTTTCCACTCACCCACTAAGCCCACCACTAGCAGCACATTGCTTTTCACATTCAAAGAATGTGAGTGCTGCTGCGCAGCTCTGCTGAGGAGGCGGGTGGGAGTAGAATTCTTATTGCATGCCCGTGTCGGCACGCACCTTAGACGGAACTTAGCTCATGCCATATTCTAACTACTCAACTGCTACTGAGCACTCTGGAGTGCTGCAAAGGTAACACATACAGGAGGCAGAGTGGTCAAAGGGAACTGGACTTACAGCAGAGACTGGCTCTCATAATTTGTCACAGAACAGCTGTATGCTTCTGGGCAAGTTACACCTCTCTGCACCTCCATTTCCCCATCTATAACACTAGGATAGTAACACCCTACAATGAAAAATTCTTTGAGATTTATGAATGAAAACCATTGTTCCTTGTTTTAAGAGAAGAGAGAAAGCAGTCACTCTTAGTGCCAGCTGAATAGATGGGTTTTAGAATGCAGGGGACCTCTATCCTGGCTGCCCCTTGGTCTTGTACAGTAGCAGGACTGCGGGAGATTCATTGGTTAAGATGGGAAATTGGAGAGTAGGGGAATCATGGAGATGTGTGTAGGAGGAATGAAGAGTGTGAGAGGACTGAAGGAGGGTAGAAAGAGTATGGCAAAACTTGTGATGAGAAAAAGGGCTCCAGTAAAATGATGAAGGGGGATTTTTTTGGAAGAGGGAGGGCTGAGGATATTCTGTAAGGGAAGGGAAATATTTCCCATATTGACTCCTGCATTTGCAAGAATATATGATGCAATTGCCTCACCATGTAAAAATAGAACTAAAGCCCAGGATTGTCAAGGAGAGAGCGGTCTGAAGACAGAAGAGCAGAATATTTAAAAGCATGAGTCTCCCAGCTTTGTGAAGTAGAGAAGACTTGGAGAACAAGCATGCAGAGGCCATACTGGTAGGGAGACTGAGTGAAGTTTCAGCATTCATTAAGGTTGCTTGCATATCTGTAGCAACGCCCTACTAAATCGAGTCTGAATCCAAAGAGACTTTTATAGCTTTGAATGCATATTTCAATTTAAGCTAGTCCTGTGTGTTCTTTGCCAGCAGCCAGTGTTGTGCCAAAGGGTGAGGAGCTCTTCACATCACCAAAGTAGATAGATATGTCTACATAAAATCCATACTTGTAAAATGTGAGGATTCCTTACTTCTAACCTAAGTGTGTATGAGGAAGGAATACTCCTCTGAGTGAGAGGGCTTGGGATGTTAAGGGATAGTAACCAAGAGACAGAAATTTCTTCCTACAGCATCAGAGGGAGAAGTTGTAGATCCTAATGTGCCAAAAAAGGAGGCTTACAGCTTCCTGCACTGAAAAGACCTATGCCAGCTGATGAGAAAGAGCTTAGATATCAGTTTAGGGACAGTCATGTGCCAGAAATCCAGAATAGGCCTATGAAAAATTAGGCTGAGAGAGCCTGAGCTTAGATAACGGGGCTCAATGTGTCAAACATTAGCCAAGTAGAGGAAAGCTTTGTGAAAGAGAACACTTGAGTTTTGGTGCAAAGATGAATGTTGTGGATGTTTGATTTTATAAAGGGGTGGGCAGGATTAATAATAAATATAAAAACCTGTCAATTTAATTTATATAAACTAGCTCTTTGAATCTGTATTCATTATTATTCTTAAACTATTTTGTTAGACTATTTCATTGCTGACAAAGCAGAGTGCACTAGTATTCACAGTTAGTTCAGACTATGGGAAATAGTTCAATACCTGAGATAAAACAAGACGAAAAACTTCAACATGGCTGTCAGTTCTAAAAAATAGTCTGCCTAAACCTTTGAAAGGATACTATTAGTGGTACTGGCTAAATGGTTAGTGCAATAAATTTGTTTTCCTGTTTTCTCTGGTAATTCAGCCTAAAATTGCATGTCTCTTAAATTGGGTTACTATAAAAGAAAAAATTTGAAAATTAAATTGTTTTTGCTGAGCTAATTTTCCTATTGGTTGCTGTTTTATTCCGACTCCATTCCTGATATTCTCTTTAATAGTAGAGCCTCAGATTGTTGTATATGTTCAGTAAATAGTGTTATCATTTGTAAATTATAAAAACTCTTTCATTGGATATAGAAAAGGTTTTTTGTAGGGCTGTTGATTGGTTAATCATAGTTAAATCATGCAATTAACACATTTAAGAGATTAAAAATTAATTGCAATTAATTGCAGTTTTAATCACACTGTTAAATTTCAGTTGGTATTCTATTATTGTTATAAATATTTTAGACGTTTTTCTACATTTTCAAATATATTGATTTGAGTTACAACACGGAATACAAAGTTTACTTTATATTATTTTAATGACAGGGGTGTTAGAATAATTTGTGTAGTGAAAGTGCTGAGAGCCATCAAACCAAACTGTTAACACTGTATATAATGGAAACTGCATCAAACCAGGGGGTGCTGTAGCATTTCCAGCACCTTAGTTCCAGCACCTATGATTACAAGTATTTGCAATGTAAACATGATGAACAAATCGTGTTTTTCAATTCCTTTAATACAGGTACTATAATGCATCTCTTTATCATGAAAGTGCAACTTACAAATGTAGATTTTTGTTTGTTACATTATTGCACTCAGGAACAAAACAATGTACAACTTGTGCGTCTACAACTCCACTCCGTCCTACTTCTTGTTCAGCCAATTGCTCAGACAGACGAGTTTGATTTACATATATGGTATATAAGATGGCAACTTTACTTACAGTATCTCCTGAGAGTCAGAACAGACATTTGTTTGGAAGTTTTGTATTGGCATTGCAAGATATTTACATACCAGATTTGCTAAACATTTGTATGTCACCATTCCAGAGGGCATCCTTCCATGCTGATTGTACTTATTAAAAATGTCTTAATTAAATTACTGACTGACTTCCTTCAAGGAGAATTTTGTTCCTTTTGTTCTGTTTTACCCACATTACCAGCATTATCTCCTGCAAATTGTCACCAGACTTATTTGTCTGAATGATTGGCTAAACAAGAAGTAGGATTGGGTGGACTTGTAGACTTGTACATTATTTTATTGTAAGTGCAATTATTTTTGTACATAATTTTACATTTGTAAGTTCAACTTTCATGATTAAGAGATTGCACGTCAGTACTTATATTAGGTGAACTGACACATACTATTTCTTTTGGAAATATTTATAAATATTGAAGTGAGCACTGTACACTTTCTGTGTAGTAATTAAAATAAAGCATTTGAAAATACAGAAAACATCCACAAATATTTAAATGAATGGTATTCTATTAAACAGCATAATTCATCATTTCTTAAATCATACAATTAATCACAATTATTTTTTAATTGCTTGATAGCTCTACTTTTTTAAAGAATATTATTTTCTCATTTGACAGTTTCCATTGACATACATCTCACCTTTCTGTCTTTTTCATAATCTCTTCATGACATAAATTTTACAACATTAAGTGTTGTGAATGAATTCAGCTTTAATTTACCTCAATTTTGATCTATATCAACAAATGAAGTAAACCTAATACAAACTTCAGACTGTGAGGAAAGGTAAATGATCTGCAAGTGAATGAAACTGCTGACTCCCTCAATGGTTGGTGAAGATGCTGTTCCTTTGTAGTTATCTTTGTAATTTTCTGCTTGTTTCCTTATTTTGATTACTTACCATAAACACAGTCCCAGGAGAAGACCTTTCTTACCTGCCTCATTTTGCTGTTAAGTCATCCCACTAATTTACAGGTACTTCAACTGAGATGATTTTGGAAATGCTGACTTAGAGATAATATTTTGAGTATGATAGGCAAGACGTATCCTATCAAAGGCTAGTGCTTCTGGAATATTCTCCCATGAGATAGTAATTGATGAAAATCACTGGTATCTTTCAGGGCAACACTGAAAAGTTTTCAGTCATTTGTGTGTTTTGTTTTATTGCTTAGGAAAAGGATTGTTTTCTAGGTATTTTTCTTGTGTGTTCTTTACATGGAGCTGTGTGTTTAATGTTTTGTTATAAATGTAGCCAAGCAACTTTATGGATGCCAGTTCCCAAAAGACAATTTGACTTGATTTTATAGTCTAAAACAGGGGTCTCCAAACTACGGCCCGGGGGCCGGATGCGGCCCGCGAGGCCCTCTCATCCGGCCCGTGGAGACCTTTTTGGATTCAAAGGCAGAAGAAGTGAGATTGTTTCAAAACCCATTTGAAGCAGATGTGGCCAGTTGCCCAGATGAACTGCAGCTGGAAGTCATTGAGTTGCAAGCAAATGACCTCCTTAGGGACAAGTTCAAAATAGGACTGGTGGGTTTTTACCAGTTTTTGCCCAAGGAAGACTTTCCTAATGTCAAAACTTTTGCATCAAGGTACCTTTCAATCTTTGGAACAACATACCTGTGTGAACAAACATTTTCAAGAATGAAATATGTGAAGAACAATTTGAGAACAAACTTGTCCGATGATAATCTCAGGTCACTGTTGATGTTAGGGACAACAAATCTAAAGCCAGAAATGTCTGCTATTTTGGCATCCAGGAAACAATTTCACCATTCACACTAATACAGGTGTTCATGTGTAGTGTATGAATGTGTTATTAAATAATAACTGAATAAAATAATATTAAATAAATAATTAAAAACAACATCCATGTTTTGATTGTTTTTTATTTGGACCTCAAGTGTGTAGTCGGCCCCCGAACTGCTGTTTGATAGTTAATGCGGCCCTCGGGCTGAAAAGTTTGGAGACCCCTGGTCTAAAACATAAGGTATTTTTTCATGCAGATGATGAAAGCTATTACTTGTTCAGCCACTAGATGGACTCAGTACACCATTTGTGTTCATTTATACTTGGTGAAGAGGGATGGACAAAGATGATGGTTGCTTCTCTTTCCTGTTTTAGTACCGTTTTAGTTCTCATCTAGTCTTGTGACATGTCTACTTAAGCCACATTTACTTGGACCATTGGCCATATGATGATTAGTATTGATTGACGGGGTAGCACTCTTCTCCTGTGAGTACCTCTTGTCTGGCCAAGTGCTTTTGCCTGTACTGCCTCTTTTTAAAAGCCTTTTGGCTACCCAGCCCTCTGGCTGAGTCACACTCCTGTGTGATACTCAAACCCTTTCTGGGGTATACACCTAACGGGCCCATCTCAGTCTCTTCTCCACGTCTGTCTCTGTTTTCCCACTCTGAGAGAGTGGCATTTCCTCAGCAAGTCGAGGGAGCTCACAAGCCCTACATGCATGACTCCACTTTTTGACCTAGGGTCTTGTTTCTTACTCTGACCTTCTCTTTCCCCTCCTCCTACTGGGGTGAATCTGTCTGGGTTTCTTTGCTAATCAGCCCACTGATTGCTTTAACCTGTGTTCCCACTGTCTGCTGGATCTTGACTTCTGTCTGCATCCCTTGGGTCTCCTGCTGAGTTCAGGTTCCTGTCTGGGTCTCTGCTGTAGCTTTCCCAGCTTTCGCATGGGTTCCCCTTACCATCTGGGTCCCCACTGTAGCCCACTCTGCTCCTGGGTTGATCTCTTCTTTAAAAGTCTGTGTTCCCACCATAGGCCTCTTGGCTTTTGGATGGGTTCCCTCTATGGCCTCTTAGCTCCCAAGTTGGTTCCCTCTTCTACCTGGGGCTCCCTTGCCTCAGTTTCCCTTTCTCCTTGGGTCCTAGTCTTTACTACACCTTCCCTCTGGGCAGTTTCAGACAGCCTGGCCTGTTGGCACCCCCCTGCCCTTTCTCCGGGGGCAATGTCTCTTTATATGGCCCTCAAAGTGGCAGTAAAAATACCTCCCTTGCCTTCTACTGGCCATGACCCTCTTAAGTTCTTCCTTTGGCTTAGACCTTTTCTCAGGGCTAGCCTGAGCCTCGTAGGTCCTATTGGGGCACTCACTTTATGTGCCCAGGCTTCCACAATCCCAGCATATTTGGGGGGCCCCGTTACCCTCACTGGTGGTCTCCTCCCAATTTATTGTCTGATGGAGTCTCCATACACCCTCCTGGTAGGGGCACTCCCTCCTGAAGTGGCCCCTTCGCCCACAAGTGTAACAGTTGCACAGTCTAGGCACTGGCCTCCAGGCCTTAGTGCCTGGCCTCCCCTGAGATCCACATACCCACTCTGGTAGCAGACCGAATAGTCCCCACTGCTGTTCGGTGAGTTGGGCTGCATAGGCCTTCCAGTAAAGGTCCCTTTTGAACATCTCCACCTATGGTCTCTCAAAGTACTTGTATTCTCTTGGTGGGGTTGAAAGATCCTTCTCATGATGACGCTGGGCTGGGGCTGGACTCTCTTGTGGTTACTGTTGTAGCTCCTTCCATTCACCAGGTCCCGCTGTCTGGTGCTGTTGCTGCAGCACACTCTGCAGCTTCTCCATGACCCTTATCTGCAGGGCCAGTCCAAGGGTCCCCACTTCTGGTACCACTTTGTAACAGTGTGGCACTCACCTCACGTGGATACCCCTCATCTGACTGAGGGTGCGTTTTTGCCTGCACTGCCTCTTTAAGACTTTTGGCTACTCAGCTCTCTGGCTGAGTCACATTCCTCAATCACCTTCCGGGGTTTTACCTTCAACAGGGGCCCATCCCGGTACCCTCTGTTGAGTGTCCTTCTGAGTCCAGTCTCTCGGTCTGTTTCCCCTCAGTCTCGTTCCCCACTCAGTAGGAGAGTGGTGTCTCCAGGGCTTCTCCTTCTGGAGATAGTGTCATGAACAGTTCTGAGCTGTCCCTGGCTCTACCAGCCAACCCTCTTGACCTTCTCCCTTCAGGCTGCAACCGAACTGTCTCTAGTCCTTCATCTCGTTTTGTAGTCCTCCTTGGTCTCTGACTGGTTCCTCCAGTGCCTCTCTAGCCTCCTGAAAGACTTCTCTATGGCCTTTCTGGCCTTAGGTCTTACCCCCATTACATTGCTATAACTTAACATTTGTATCCATTTGACGGTCTTCTAAAAACAGGTGAAGAATTTGCATAGACAGGTAATGTATAAGACATCATTTGATTCTGTTGCTAAGTGTTAAGGCAAAATATTTGTTTGGAAAGGCAGGTTATTCTAGTTCAAATGTAGGACAGGAGACAGAAATTCATGAGTTCTAGTTGTGGACCTATGCAGGGTAATGTTTACACATTGCACTAAAACCCATGCCCATCGTGATGTAGTTAGTTATAGTTGACTCTTCTGCACAAGTCTTCTTGATGTGTATACTACTAAAGGTGTTTACATGATCTTGTTACTGTAGTATATGACTGTCTCACAATCTATATTTATCTTATTCCACAACATAAGACATGCTTCTATTTTCATTTTACAGATGTGGAACTGAGGCACAAAGGTTAAGGTTTGCACAAGGTCACACAGGATATCTCTGGTGGAGTAGCACATTGTATCCTGCTTTAACCTAGCATCCTAACCACTGAACCATTCTTCCTCCTACTCAGGAAATATGTTGAAGCTATGTACTGAATCTGCCTGTTGCATGTCTTTCCTATGGATTAACAGAGTTTTTATAAGTCTCTCAAAGGCTGTCACTCTGGTGTCTTTCGCACAAGGAGAATTTGCTTTCTATAACTTTATTTTAAAATAAGGCTGGAATTAGAGTTCACAAAACAGGTGTTTAACCCCAAAATATTGTTCAATATATTCCCTTAAGAGTTGTCTAGCCTTTTTCTTTTTATCTCTTCCAGAACACTTTAATTGGGATAATTACTTGAAAGAGACTGGATCACTAGCTGCTCCTCCACATTGTTTCAGACAGGTACACTACATTCTTTTATGTAAATCTGATTGTATATTCTGTGCATGTTTGTGTGTGCGTGTGTATTTAAAGAGGATCAATAGCAAGCCTTATATTAAGGGTGCCAAAGGCTTCCTTTTGTAACCCCCTCTTTTTGTTTGCTTATAACTTTGCCAAACCTTAGTTTTTCTGTGCTCTGGTTTCTGCTTCAAGTCAAATTTTCTTTGAGAGGTTGATGATAAATATTGCAGATGTCTTCCAAAAGCAAGGCTAGTGGAAAATTAGGGGCTTTTGTCAATGTTTAAAATTTTTATAACTTTTTCGATGGCTTTAGTATGCTTCTCTATGATTTAGAGCAAGAATTTGAAATTTGGCACAGGACCAGAATAGTGCCTTTTGCTATCTTTTGCCGAAATTCCTTGTTTCCCTTTCTATATTAGAACTTACTCAGCACTTGTCCCTTAATTTTTTGAACCTTGCAATTGCACTGTGCTGGCTCACAGCACTCTGAGTCTCCAGCATTAGTCTGAAGTAGCCATACAGAACTGAACCTCTGAGCAGGACCAAATAACACTGTGGCTGCTGCTGCTTTTCCCCCAGCAGAATTAACAAGAGTTGGTATAAGAACACAGCAACCAATATACTTTTTTTTAAAAAAACTGTGAAATCCATTTGGCATGTATGTGTACCATTGAGAATTTTCTCTAGAAAATGTAATTATAATTGTATTACAGGAAGTTTGAGATTTTTTCTCTACATGTTTCTGTTAAATATTGCAATAGCACATAGGTGTACCTGTTCTGATCACTGGAAAGAGTCGTGCCAATCTTGTATTTTGGAAATGAAACTCATGTTGAAATGTCATAAAAGGGAATCAATCAAACATATCCTGAAGTTATCTCTTGCACTTCTTGTTGGGGAAAAGTTAATTTTAAAACATTGACAAGACAAGAACTAATGGGTTTAAGTTGCAGCAAAGGAGGTGTAGGTTGGACATTAGGAAAAACTTCCTAATGGGGTGGTTAATGACTGGAATAAGTTGCCCAGGAAAATTGTGCAATCTTCATCACTGGCGATATTTAAGAGCAGGTTAAATAAACGCTCCTCAGGAATGATCTAGATGGTGCTTGGTTCTTCTATGAATGCAGGGGACTAGACTTGATGACCTCTAGAGGTCCCTTCCAGTTCTAGTATTGTATAAAACTCATAGATTCTAGGGATGTGAAAGGTTAACTGGTGAGGTCTTCTGCAGACAGGGACTGCTCCAGTTGTCCAGAGCAGTTCTTGTTCACAGCAGACCCGGGCATGCAACAGGCGGGGGCTGCTCCAGCTGAACTGGAGGGGCCCATGCCTGCGGCAGGGTTGGGGAGGAAGCAGCTCCAGCCAAGGCACATCCACCCCCTCCGGCTGTGCCCTCTTTAATCGGTTAGCTGATTACACATCACATTAATTGGTTCACCAATTGAGATGTGATTTGACATCCGTAATCCATCCTTTCAATGTAGATGTTTCAGAAATGTTTCTAGGAAGTAAGCAAATATTTCCAGTGAAAGAATACAGGTTTTGGTGTACAGGTCGTCCTTGCTATAAA
Organism: Pelodiscus sinensis; assembly: GCF_049634645.1. Taxonomy (NCBI): domain Eukaryota; kingdom Metazoa; phylum Chordata; order Testudines; family Trionychidae; genus Pelodiscus; species Pelodiscus sinensis. The sequence goes on from NC_134711.1 coordinate 209,634,345, forward strand.
TCCAAGCTATGTTCCAAAAAACAACTTACAGCGAAACAACTTAAAGTGGAAATTTTTTTTCCCTGCGGCTGACTTCCATTTGCACAAATTGGGGGGTTGTTTTGCATGCCTTAAGAGTGAGGAATGGGAGGACTTATAATGCATCAGTTCCTACAAGCATCAAATACTTTAGTGTGGAAAGAGTGTATACCGAGGCAAGTTATAGTGGGGACACCCTGTATTCTGTTTTTGCTATGTTTATTTCTTTTGGAGTTCAGTGGTGTCTTGATGCTTTTGCTCATCTGTCAGCTTAAGCCCAGCTTGTGAGGCCACTAATGTCCCAGGCATGCCATTCTCATTTCACTCTTCCTTCTCCTAAGTATTCACAATCTAGGGTACTTTAAACGTAAATATTAAATCTTTGATACAATATCCTTTGGCCTCTCAAGAACAAACTCTAATGTCTGGTTAAGGATTCCGGAACCCATCTTCCAGTAGCATTGCCATGGCTCAAACCAGCTTCCCTAGCTCACTAGTTGCCAACTTCTTTTCCTGCTTTATAGTATCTCTTGGCTGTCTGAAGGCTTCTGTTTTAATCTCTGCATGAGAAGGCCTTAATTTAGGTACACAACCTGCCTGTCATGTGACTTAGGCTCACTTCCCCCAATGAAGAAAATAAGTGTCACGAGTGAAGTTGGTTACATTAGCCTTTGACGGGCCAGTCACCCTATGAAGTCAGCTTCCCTTTCCCTCAAATCAGAACACATTTTTTAGAAGGAACTTTTCTGCTGCTCACTTCCTCTGATTTTCAGCAAACTCAGATTGCTTCCATGCAGGGGGAAAAGTGGGAAAATAAAGCTTGTTTTGTGTTTGTTTTTGGTGATAAAATAAGAGGGCAAAGAGCAACTATAATCTACTACGAAACCATATAAAAGCAAATAGAGCATGATCCCTAATGGGCAGCGAGTAGCTCTGTTTTTAGTCAGGGGCAGTTCAGCAGGAACTGAGGGGAGTGAGCCCACATATGCTCACTGTGAGCCTAACGAACACTGATACCAAAGTTCTTCAATCAGTAGCTCAGGGACACAAGCACACCTACACTGGAGCACTCAGAAGAAGAATTTGCATACACCGTGCTTAGATCAGCATGAGCAGCTGAAAACAGGAATGCTTCATGAATAGCATACGCCTACAAGCAACATTGAGAGGGTAGAGCATAGAGACTGGGGCATTTGAGCACACCTACTGAAGTTGAGCTGTTCACATATCTGAAAGCTGCTATTTCAGGTCCTATTTATCTCCATGGGGTCTTCCAAACCAGAAGATCTCATTAAGAGGAATGGCCATTTCTATGAGACAGGTGGGAGTGCAGAGCCCATTCTCCCTACACTAGGTTCCGATTTTAGACAGAAAATCTGAAGTCTTCCTTTTCCTGCCTTCAGCTAGTACACACACTTCATAGAGTTTGCCACTTTCCCTTCAAGCTTTGCAGGAGAGGCAAGGCAGAGAATAGAACTGGTGTGGTGGTGAGAGGTCTCAGAGCAGCAGGAATGTGAAGCCGCAGGTCTCGAGCATTGAAGTATGTCTGTGGAGGCATAGAGCAACAGTGATGATGGAGAGAAAGTTGGAATTGGAGCAGTGGTAGTTCATCTGCATAGCTAGTGGACTATGGCAGGAGTGATGGGAACAAATGAGGATGGTACTGAAACAGTGCACAGTAGAGTGGGATAGAGAGAGAAATATCCACATAAATCAAAGTTCCTTTACTTTTTATTTCCTGGGTTTTAGAGGTTTAGTAGCTCTCCACATTCTGGAACCGCACAAGTCACCACAGGAGAACCTTAACTCTGTACCGGCTTAGTTTTTGGAGGCACTTAAGTCTAAGTGACTGAAATAGCATTTAGCAAAACATGGACATCTGACCAGTTTCAAAAGTATGGTTATTTAGTACCCAGTATCTAAAACACTCTCTAGACTTTTCAAAACCCAGCATGACCACTGCCTACTTTGATTTTTGCCACAAGAGACACCCCCCCCCATATATAATTTCATTTTAATAAAGGATAGGGTTTTTTGCATTGCCATACCCTTCCCTGGGGACTATTCCAATTCTCAGTTAACTCAGTAGAAACCTGAGCCTTCAGCCTTTTATATTACCATGGATACAAAAACATTATTTGACCCTCAGTGTATATTAGATAACCTATAGTCTAATTACACATGTTTTCAAAGAAAATTATTTGGTCCAAATGTAAACAACATTTTTGCAAAGTGAGCCAGCCAAATTCCCAAACCTTTGCTTTGCTCACAGGACCAAATCTGTGCTTATAGACATAAACAAAATTCAGTTAACTATTTTGTAGGACCTGATGGCATTGGATTTCTGTGGGGCTGATGGAGTGCATATTGGTTGATACTAAATGAACAAACACGATCACTACACAATCTTAACAGCTGTGTCTGGAAGAGTTTCTGTTAAACTTCCATATTGGGAACAGAGTTATTTAGATATTCCAAAATAGTACACGCTACTATGACAGGGTTGTATAGATGCACACTTAAGCAATACAGGCAGGGATACCACTTAGGGAGAGTGGGGCAGTATCTTTGCCGTCCCTCGAGTTTCTTATTGGAAGTCTGCTCATAGTGTACACCCCAGTCCCAAGCAGAGCTCTTAGCCGCAGTGCCGTGCAGACAGCTCTCCTCCTCCAGGGTCGAGAGTTCTCCTGGTCAGTTTCCACCATTGTGCTAGCTTACCCCCACCAGAATACCACCTCATCTGTCTCCATCAGTCAGTAGCTGACTATAGGGAGTGACAACCCTCCTAACCAACAGTAGCAGGACAGTGAGCAGGGCCTTTGGGTATGGCTCAGACAAAGAAGAGGTCAGGTAAGGTGTGTGGGTGGGTGTGGTGGGGAGCACAGGGTTCCCAGGGGAGATGGTGGGAGCAAAGGGTATATTTGTTGGGGCACAGGGGAAGTACAATACTAATGAGAGGAGCATAGGGTACCCTGGAGTGAGAGTGGTGAAACATAGAGGCCCCACAGGTGGTGGCATGGAAAAGAAGTGTGAACACAGAGGTTCCCCATTGTGGTGGTGGGAAGGAGATGAGCAGCATTTGGGTTCAGGGGGATCTATTTCCAGGAAGAGGTGAGACTATGGGGCAGAGTCCTGAGAGAGGGGGCAGTGAAGGTGGAAGAAGCAGCTGAGGAAGGAGGAGCTGAAAAAGGGTGGGGGACTCAGAGCAGTTAAGTGGGTCTTCTGGAGCCTGTTTGTCCTCATAGAATTGGGGAGCACTTTCACCTCTTCCTGGGAAGAGGCCAGGGACAGTCCCTTCTGGTCCTGAGTTGTCACATCCATTAGTGGTTATGTGTCTATGCTGTGCTGCAAAGTCTGCCAGGAGCTCAGAGGGAGCTGGTGGCCAACCCAGATATCAACATGTACTTGACCAATATCCCATCCATTAAGTGAGTACCCTTTAGCTATCACCAGCAGGCATCTCAACAGCTGACTGCTACGGTAGCATCCAAAGTCCTTAATCAGCAAAGTCCCTCAGACTGCTAACCGTAAGAAGGGCCCAGTTCCTGCCCCATAGAGCTCAATCTAATCCTTATAATTTCCTACAGAAGGCAGGCAAGTAGTATTCCCATTTTACAGCAATGGGAACTGAACAATGGTGTCCAAATGCAGAATAGTACTTTCAAAAGCACAGAATCGTAGAATACCAGAACTGGATGGGATCTTGAGAAGTCATCGAGTCCAGTCCCTTTCTGTCACAGCAGGACCAAGCATTATCTAGATCAGTGATTTTCAAACTACAGGTCATGACTCATTACTGGGTCAATGAATGTCAGACCCAGTGTCTCTTTGCTGCATGGGGATCAGATGACCAGTGAGGGTGCTAAGGCAGGCTGTCTGTCCTGGCACCAAAAACTGCACTGTGTTCCAGAAGCAGCCAACAGCAGGCCTGGCTCTTGGGTGTGTGCGTGCTTGCGTGTGGGAGTAGCTTTGCACTTCCATTGGCTGGGAACCTGTTGCTGGCTGCTTCTGGGGCACAGCATACTCTGAAGTGCCAGGAGAGACAGGAAGCCTGCCTTAGCACCCCTGCTGCACCACTGACGGGGAGCTGCTCAAGGTAAGTCCCTCCTGTCCCAGCTCTCACCACCACCACCCCCAAGCCAGAGTCCCCTCCTACATCCCAAAGCACTCGTCCTCAGCCCCACCCCAGAGCCCATACTCTAGTCAAATGATGTTGGGTCAAGGGCATTAACAGTTTTCTTCAACTGGGTCATGAGAAAAAAAGTTTGAAAACCACTGATCTAGACCATTCCTGATAGATGTTTATCTAACCTGCTCTTAGATATCTCCAATGATGGAGATTCGACAAACTCCCTAGACAATTTATTCCAGTGCTTAACTACCCTGACAGCCAGGAAGTTTTTCTTAATTTCCAACCAAAACCTCCCTTGCTGCAATTTAATACAGATGGATGGATGCACAAATTTTCTCAAATATATAATAGATAGTGACACAATAGGGCTTCTGTTGTTAAGGTGGCATGATGATTTCTGTTTGAAGGTCAACTTTTCTAAGTCTTCTAAAGTTGACATGCTTGGATTCTTTTGAAATTTGGTATACCTGAAGATGGTCATTTGGGACAGTGCTTTTGAAGATATGCGTCCTGAAATTGCAATTTTTGAGAAGATTTCTAGATAGTTGAAATTTTGGTGTTTTTATGTGCAGAACTAGAGATCAAACTGTTGATGTGGTGACAGTCAAGATGGCTCAGTCTGTGGAGTTTTGTCAAAGATAAAGCATGTGACATCCACTATATCTTTTGGGAACTCAACCAGAGAATGGTATTTACGAAAAAAATTACGATGGACCTGTGCCAAAACAGAAGCCATTTTATTTGCTTTAGAACTTACATAAGAATGGCCATACTGGATCAGACCAAAGGTCCATCTATCCCAATATCCTGTCTTCCAACAGTGGCAAAAGCCAGATGCCCCAGAGGGAGTGAAAAGAACAGGGAATCTTCAAGCAATCCCTCTCCCATCATCCATTCCCAGCCTCTGACAGGCGTGGGACACCATTTCTACCCATCCTGGCTAACAGCCATTGATGGATCTAACATCTGTGAATTTATCTAGTCCTTTCTTGAACCCTGTTAAAGTCCTGGTCTTCACAACCTCCTCTGGCAAGGAGTTCCACAGGTTGACTGTGCTCTGCATGGAGAACTTCCTTTTGTTTGTTTTAAACCGGCTACCTATTAATTTCATTTGGTGACCTCTAGTTCTTATGTTGTGGGAACCAGTAAATAAGTTTTTCTTATTCACTTTTTCCACACCAGTCATGATTTCATAGACCTCTATCATATCCCCCCTTAGTCTCCTCTTTTCTAAAATGAAAAGTAAGTCCCAGTCTTTTTAATCTCTCTTCATATGGGACCAGCTCCAAATCCCTAATAATTTTTGTGGCCCTTTTCTGAACTTTTTCCAATGCCAATATATCTTTTTTTGAGATGAGGTGACCACATCTGTATGTAGTATTCAAGATGTGGGCATACCATGGTTTAAATAGAGGCAATAAGATCTTCTGAGTCTTATTCTCTATCCCTTTTTTAATTATTCCTAACATTGTTTTCTTTTTTGACTGCTGCTGCACGTTGGATGTTTTCAGAGAACTATTCACAATGACTCCAAGGTCTCCCTGAGTAGTTCTAGCTAAATTAATCCCCTTCATACTGTGTATATATAGTTGGGATTATTTTTTCCAATGTGCATTATTTTACATTTATCATCATTAAATTTCATTTACCATTTTGTTGCCCAATCTTAGTTTTATGAGATCTGTTTGAAGCTCTTCACAATCTGCTTTGGTCTTCACTATCTTAATTTTTGTAAGTGCTCTAAAATCTAGCTAGCTATGTGTATTGGTTTAAAATTTGGTTTTCCTCATGTAGAGGTGCAGGATAGTGTTAGTGAGCCAAATTTTGGGTCATTTAACCAATAGGCTCCTGAGTCACAGTGCTCCTTCCCCAAAACACCCCAAACTAAAACAAAAAGCAGTTTCCTGCTGCTGTCTTGTACTGTTAAACTGAGAGGAAGTAATGACCGGATGAATCATGGATCTGGTTGAGATTGATGACTGTGAACTCATTCTTTAATTAATGTAATTTATGGATAAATTAAGCACAAGCCCCACATAAAACAAAGAGTTTTGGAATGAGTGGCTGGAGACTGCTACAGTTTGAGAATGATGGGTGGCAGTTTTATTTTGGAGAGATTGTAATCAGAGCTGTTGGGGAAAAACGGATATATGAATTCATCCCGGGAGTGGCTGGTTATTAAAGCACAGAAGAATTGAAGAATGAGGGGGAAGGGTCTAAGGCTGCAGCAAAGAGGAGGGGATAACTGGGGATCTGCTGGTAGGGGAATGGAGAGAACTTGGGGACTCAGTTAAGGTAGGCATGGGGGATAGGGAAGACGGTGGCATGGGAAACTGGGAAGGGGGAGTGACTGTTAAGAAGACTTAGGGAGACTAGAGGCAATGTCAACTGCCAGTGTCTCATGCACCCCCTCAGTGTGTGTTTCCATATCTGATGGGCTTTGCCCCACTGACAGTGTCTTGAGTCCCTCTTATGACTTCTGTGTACGTGCCAGGATCGGGAGGCCCATGCCCATCTGCAAGTGTTGGGCCTTCTCCTATTCTCTCTTGTGTGAGCTGGGTTCAGGTGGGAGCTCACTCCTTTATGAATGTTTGAGGTCCCTGCCCAGCCCACCAAGAGAGCCAATATCTGGGGAAGTTCTGCCCCTTCAGGCGTGAAGCTGAAAACAGCCGTACTTCATGCATAACCCTGGGCAACAGAGGGAGGGAGACGTGGGCCAAATGTCTCTCCCCGCACCTATTTTTTGTCCTTTAATAATGTTAGATGGAATCCAATGGATGAGAAGGAATGGTTTGCAAAAGGAGGTGACAGAATTGTACATTTCAGCAACTGTGGAGATGACTGTAAAGAAAAGTGTATTAATGGGGCATATTAGGGCATTTCTGAAAGAGAGCAATGGGCAATCTAAAACTATTTCCTGAGTTTCAGATGTTTGAATTTGCTCAGCTCGTTGTGCAAGGGGTGACATACCACCAAGAAACCTAAATTCTGAATTAACTAAGGGGTTTTTTTGTTTTGTTTTTGTTCGTTTGCAATTGAATATACAGAACTGTAGAATTCGGCTAGAATAAAAAAATGCACAAATAAGTGAGAAACCAGTAAAATAGGCTTTAAAGATATTTGTAAGCCAATGCTCTACAGAAGCAATGGTTAAATTTATTTTAGCATTATTTAATTTAATTAAATTTAATTTAATTAATTTATTAATTTATTTATTTATTTATTTATTATTCATCTGAAATCTGTCCTTTTCTCTTACTTCGTCCTGTTTGTTTAGATTGAAAGCTCTTTGGGACAGGGGCTCTTCCCATATGTTGTTTATGCAGCACATAGAGCAATGGAGGTCTGATATCAGTTAGCTTCATACACTCTCTGCTCTGCTCTGCTCTGCTCTGCTCTACTCTACTCTTAGAGAGTTTGTGTGTGTGTCTGTCCATGAGTCTGTTTGCTAAGAACTCCTCCTAAACAGTAAGAGTTAGGACCACCCAAATTTGGTATGCAGCTTCTTTTTCTCCTAACTTAAAATAAGGTCTGGGTTTGGTTGTACCAGGACATTGGGATATGTGTGGAATTCCATTGTTTTCCATCACATGCAAAGGAAGGGGGCTGATAGGAGGGATAGTTGTACTGTCGAATGACCACTGGGTACAATGAGCACAGGGGACAGCTGTGCTATAGTGACCTTAGGGGTTCAGCTGGACCAGGAAGAGTGGCCAGCTGGGACCAGGGGCTCTGCATGTTGCTGGCCACCTGCTTGTGTAAGTGGCCCCCCAGCTCTAAACCCCTCTCCCTCGGCCATGTCAGTCCCCGTAATACACGAGGTTCGAAGGGATGCCGGAAAGGATGAGACCACAACTGGGGGTTTCAAAAAGCACAAACTGATTTTATTTTGATGGCGCCAGACAATCATCAGAACAAAAATTAAACAGATTGCCAGACAACACAAACAATTCCCTGAGGCTTTTCTAAATCACAATAATTTCCAATAACTGCCCAGGGGTTAGGAACAGTTGAATTAACACTGGTATTGTCCATAGGGCTGATTATTTACACAACTTTATACAAGGAAACAGTAAAAAAACCTAAACCACAACTATTTATAAACTAACTTAGTAACTTTTTAGCCACTGTCACTTGACAAGCAATAAGGACAACTAAAAAATCAATTAGGATAGGGATGATGGCGGGGGGGGGGGGATATACCAGTTCTGGAGACAGCAGGAACACAAGTACCGGTCACACGCTCATAAACTGTCTCCACTCGGGTCGACCAACTCGGAGTACGCTCAGTAAGACTCAAGAGCGGGGGGTGCAAGGCGTCTGGGTGATCAGGCCAGGCGTTCACTCGATGCGAATCCCCAGTGAGAGAGGGGCTGCCTGCCTGTTTTATTGCCTGTGAACTTATCACCCCATAGGTTGGTTTTTGCTGCAGTGGGTGGAGTAGCAGGCCTGAGCACCAGTCAGCCCATTGGCTGATCTTTCACTGCAATGGGTGGAGCGAGCAGGGGAAGATTATTAATTTACATGCCCTTATTTGGAAAACACTCCACCTCACAGACAGAGCCCCCTATACCAGCCTCAGAGGTATTACAGGCTATGGCTCCCTGCGACGGGCAGCCATTTCTGATGTTCTGTCTCGGACAGGCCACAGTGCCAGATGGGGGTAGGGGAGCCCTGCTGTCCGAGAGGAGCCACAGACTGGGGCCAGGCAGTAGAGCCCTCCCCTCCGTCTCGCAAGAAGTTGCAGGCCAGAGCCCTGGCTTTCTCCCCTCCTTTCTAGACAGTCTGGAGGCCAGGGCTGGCCAGTGCAGCCCTGTCCCTTCCCTCCTCCAGGACCAACATCTCCCTGCCTCCCTTGCCCCCAGAGAGCACTGCCAGAGTCAGATTGCGCAGCACCCCCTTCCAAGGAGCACTGTTGTCCTGGCCCCCTCCAAGGAGCATTCCTGCAGATATGCAGCACTGCCTCCCCACAAGGAGCTGATGGCTGAGCAAGCCCCTCACACCCCCTCCAGGAGCAGTCAGAGGGCCAGCAGCTGCAGTGCAATCCTCACCACTGCAGGCAGCCCTGTAAGGCCCCTGCCAGACCTCCCAGACCTCTGCCCTGAGCCCTCCAACCCTTACCCTGAATCCTGCAGCCCCCCTGTTCTGACTCCCCTCACATCTCCTAGGCCCCCTACCCTAAGCCTGCACCCCGTACTACCTCCCTGAGCTCCCCAACCTCTGCCCTGATTTCTGCATTCCCCCACACCACCAGCCCCCTGCTCTGTAGAACCCGAGCAATGCTGGGTAAGTCTTCCAATAATAAATATTATGTATGATTAGCTTTTTAATGTAATACCCCTCCAAGTATTAAGATTCAAACGAATTTCCCTTTAAGAAACTAACTTTTCAGTTTAAATGGTCTCGCACAGCTTGACAAGCAATATGCTGACATTGAATTGCCCTTTAAATGTAATATGCCTGGGCTCCCCTCTCAGACATCCTGCTGTCTGAATGCTACATTGACAGATGAGAGGCCTTCACCCTCTGAATCTCTCGTCTTTTTACTGTGCAGAGCTCTGATGGCTCCGTCAGGGCTCCTGCTGTTGATCTGGGGTCTGTCTCATACCGTGCATCTGTACTCACAACAACAGAAACCCAAGCTTTCAATATTTTTAAAATTTCAGAAAGGCCAACGAGACAAGAAAAACAAACCCATTTGTTATCCTAGTAAGTCCTGCATCACACTTTCCTGCCAGGCTGGACAGACACTGTTCCTACCATTGACTGACATCTGTCTATTTTAAATAGATTAAATTGATATATGTTTTGTTGGGCATGAATATAAGTTTCTCTAGTCTTCTTTCTTCCTCACAGTTTTGGATCTGATTGATTCAGATCTTCAGTGGAAAGCTACTAGATTTTAAAAAGCCTTATTTAGTGCTGTACGGTTGTCGTACATCAATTGTTTTTGCCCACTTGATATAGCACTTTCTTAAAATCCTTTTCTTCCTAATTTATGGTATGCTAAACACTGGGCCAGCATCAAAGGCCAGTTACCAAAACAGAAGTGATGATGCAGATGTCTTAAGTCCACAAAGTAATGGATGCTAATAGGGATGGCACTGGCATCTTTGCATCCAGTGACAACTTCAGCATGTGGGTTTGTGTGTGTCTGTGTATGTGTGTTCATTCAACTCTGAAGGGAAGTTACTGGACTAGGATCTAGAACACCTAGATTTAGATCTCAACATTGCCACAGACTTCCTATATGGCCCCAGTTAAATCAGCTTCTCTCTTTGCATTTCCCATCTGTAAATGGGGGGTATCTATTTAGATGTAAGTTCTTTGAGAGAGGGACTGTCTTTTACTGTTTACACAGTGCCTAGCATAGTGGTGCCATGATGTTGCTTAAGTTCTCTAGGCCAGTGGTTTTCAACCAGGGGTGCATTTAACCCCAGAAGTATACAGAGGTCTTCCTGGGGTACATCAACTCATCTAAGTATTTGCTTAGTTTTACAACAGGTAACATAAAAAGCACTAGCAAAGTCAGTCCAAACTAAAATTTCATACAGATGACTTATTTATACTGCTGTACATATTGTATACTGAAATGTAAATGCATATTCAAATGGGTTTATTTTGGAAATATATGGTAAAAAAAAAGTAATCAATTTTCAGTAAAAGTGTGCTGTGACACTTACAAAATCAGACCTAACAATATAAGTAAGCAGTTTTTAAGTGAGGTGAAGCTTGGGGATGCGCAAGACAAATCAGACTCCTGAAAGGGGTATAGTAGTCTGGAAAGGTTGATAACCATTGCTCAAGGCACTGGTGTAATACAAATAACAATAATGTAGCAGAAAATTGTGTTTATGTATGTAGCTTTCTTCATGCCATAAACCGTAATATATCTTCTGCTATAACATCATATCAGATAGTTAGCTTTGACCTAATGGTAATTTTTATTTTTCTTTCCCTCTTGTATTCTCACTTTCACCAAATGATCCTTGGTCTCCTCCTCATCAATTCTTGTTCTGATGGCTGTGAATTCATCATATTGATGTAGAAGTAATACCAAGCCTCTAAAGTAGTTGCCACCTTAGTTTTAAAAAGTGGGTACATTGAAATTGTCTAATTTGCAATGCTTTTTTGAAACACCATTGGTTATAATTAGTTGTAATTCTGGTAAATCATTGTACAGTAAAACTCCAGTTGTTCGGCATCCATTGTTCCAGCATATCCAGTAGTCCACCAGCTGGAACCCGGAAGTGCTCTGGCCAGCCGGACAATTGGAGCTGCTCTGCCCCCAGCTTCCCCAAGTCCGATGCTGGTCAGTTTCAGCAGCGGCGGACTTGAGGAAGCCGGGGGCAGAGCAGGAGAGTGCTGCTGGGCTGGTCCCGCAGCGTCGCCCCTCATCTGAGCAGCACTGCGGGACCAACCCGGCAGCACCCCAGCTGCTCTGCCCTCAGTTTCTCCAAGTCCTCCACTGGTCAGTTTCAGCAGCGGTGGACTTGGGAAAGCTGGGGGCAGAACAGCTGGAGTGCTGCCCACGCTGCACAGTTCCCCGCCACACCCCTCCCCCAAGACCCTCATAGTCCCCCTTCCGGTACTCCGGCATATCCAATAATCCAGCACCCCCTGGGTCCCATAGGTGCTGGATTATTGGAAGTTTACTGTAATATCTTCCACCATTATCAGTATAATCATTGTCCTCTTGTGGAGTCTGGCAGTGCCGTTCTTAAGTTGTGCACCAACTACTAGAGCACGACATGGCCTCCAAAGAGTATTCCAGCAACCTCCAACCACCACGCGATGGCCAAACCAAGCCCCATGTCTCTGTGACCCACGTTTCACCAATTGCTCTCCTAACTGCTAGGGAGTCTTCCGCTTGCTCCTTACTTCTGAGCCTTCAGTACAGGAAAGAAAAACAACATTTGAACTGCTAGAAGATTCATTATACTACTTGAGAATTCGCCATTAAGCCAACAGAAATCAATGGGCTGGTAAAACACTTCCAGGGTTTTAAAAAACCTGAGGATTTTACAGTTCAGGGGAGAGAGGCTTTGAACTCTGTGGTCTCTAGTACATGGAAACCAAGCCTCCTGCTCGGGTGTTGCTAAAAAGCAGTTCTAGCTAGCCAATTGTTTGTACTCACCTAGTCATTTTTCACTACTGAAAATTCATAAACTGGTAAGTATATGTCTTGATCAATATGAGTAATGTGTTTATAACTGTCCAATAAAAGTTAGCAGCACTTTTCATGAAATCTGTCTAAATAGCGCTGCTACTTTTTTTCCAAGCTCGGAGACAAAAACAAGAAAAAATTTCTTTTTTTTCCCCCACCACCCCCTCCTTTAGTCTAGGATCCCTCCTAGCAATGATTTCAAAGTTGGTATGAAACTGGAAGCCCACGACCCACGCAATGTTACCTCAGTGTGTATAGCTACAGTAATTGGAATCACTGGTGCCAGATTAAGGTTGCGGCTTGATGGAAGTGACAACAAAAATGACTTTTGGAGGCTTGTGGATTCCTCTGACATACAGCCAATTGGGACCTGTGAAAAGAAAGGGGGGATGCTCCAGCCACCACTCGGTAAGGAACAGTGTTTCTGAATTAATGACATGACATTTGGTCCACAAACGACTGCTTTCCTATGGTTAGAGTTATTTTGTTTCCTGGGCAAGTACTGCTGCATGAAATAATGGTTCAGGGAAATGTTAACAGCGGAAGAAAAAAATGCTAAGTAAAAAAGCTAATAAAAAGTTTAAATGAGCTGGGTACCACTTTGTGCATTATTGTGTCTAGGAATGGATTAAAAGAATTAGAATTTGAGCATGAGTTCTATCCAAAAAATTTTCTCTCTTCCCAGAATCCCCCCCTCTTATAATGAGGAGGGACAGACTTCGATGGGCTTTTCAGTGATTGCTTGATGTGTTAAACATTAATATTAAATTAATCTACTTAATTTATTCTCCTTCATGCCATAATGTATATAGAACTGTGGCATTAAATTGCTGTCCCTGGGGCTCCAGTATACTTTCAATTGTGGAGAAGAGTCCGAAAATGCTTCCTGAAACCATTTGCCTTACAACTTGCATGTAACTCCCAAATTTGGGTCTCTATTATATCACATGTATTGCAAAAGGGAGACACTTTTTAATATGTTGGTAATTCTAAAAACTGACACACTCAATTATTTCCACAGGTATTTAATTTTTCTAAGCAAAGTGAAATGCATCTAAATTATGTTCTTGCCACTTCACGGTCCTAAATTCCTCCTCCCATAAAACTCGAAGGAGTAACAGCTTAGGTTTTGCTGCTTTGTTCCTCTACATTCCTAGCTAATTTAAGAGTAGGGGACTGAAGTGATGGTTCATTTTGTTTTTAATGCACTCTGCATGTTCATTCACTCTTTTCTCAGGCCAGGTCTACATAGGGGAAGAATACGCAATTCTAACTATGTTGAATATGTAGCCGGAGTCAGTGTACCTTAGTTCAAGTTTCTGTGCAGTCTGTACAGCTAGGGTTGCCAGATGGTTGAAACAAAAATACCGAACACCCGCGCCTCCCCACCCTCCAAAAAGGGGAGAGGGGACCAAAGGTGTTGAGCAAAAAAAAAATTAAAACAGCATGTCCCCTTTAAGAGTGAGTGCAGGGATAGGAATAGGGGAGCGGTTGAGCACTAAGACCAAGGGAAGTCATTGCTTCCCCTTGGTCTTTTTGCCGGCAGCCATTTTGTGCTGGCAGCCTTGCGGAACCAGGTAAGCATGGGGTCAGGGGGCTGGGGGTGTTGGGGGCCGGGGGAAGGATCGGTGGGGGGGAGATCGGGCACTGAGTGTTTGTAGGGTTGCCAGGTGCCCAGTATTTTTGCCTCCTGGCTGGGGAAAAAAATCAGAAAATACTGGACATCTTAGGTGTTCGGTATTTTCTGAATTTTTTTACCCAACAGGAGGCGAAAATACCAGACTGCCCGGGTGAATACTGGACACCTGGCAACCTTATCCACAGCAGGATGCTTCCCTTACTCCTTGCAGGGAACAGGAGTACCAGCACTGATGAGGGTGCCCTCTAAATTTGATTTTCACTAGACCCGCTAAATTGAACTCTGAAAGATTGAGTCTGACAGTGTTGATCTTCTGCATAATGAAGACAAGCCCTAGCTCTTGGATGAGAGAGGAGACAGAAGGACCTATATTTTTTTCAAACTGACTACATAGTATTGTATTAAACTACAAAAAAGGGAAAGCAGCATTTTTATTCTTCACAATAATGTTTCAAAGCTACATCAAGACAGTGTTAAGTTGTAAACTTTTGAAAGAACAACCATAATATTTTTTTCAAAGTTATGGACATTTCAATGTTACGATCTACCTCCGTTTCCAAGATGTCTGTAATTCTGAGGTTCTACTGTGGTGCAATTTTGCAGACCCATATTGTTATGGGATGATTTGAAACCAATTGCCTTTTTAATTAACACCTTTTTAAAAGTTAATTTATACCTTTTTTCTTCAATTTTTGCCTATCCCCATGTTACGCATGCCCTATGGACTTTCCAAGGGAAAGCCGCTAACTAGAAGCTAGCTAACTTTCCCTGTTATGGAAGCCTAATGGGCACTGCTGCTGGGCAGGGCACCAGGAATGGCTGTTGTCAAGGCCCTCTTGTAGCCTTGTTTGAGCTGGTGCTGTTACTACGGCAGATCTTCAGACAGCTCTTCCACTGTAGAGTTTCTAGTTGTCTTGTCTTGTGCAGGTATCTTCTTAAAGGGGTTAAGAAGTGTTCTGCTCTCTTGCTGGTTCCTATCCCTTCAGAGCTTTAGCTTGCTGACTGTGACTCTTCTGTACTGTTCAGGTTCATCACATAATTTATTACAACCAAGCAGCTTGCAGTTGAGCTGTGGCATCATCACTTAGTCACCTCCATCACACATCTTTCTATATGACCAAGCCATATTCACTCCTATGGGCTCAGTGCATTCTTATGGGGTTTTCTGGGCAGCCTTTGGATGAACCCTACCTACTTCTCACCAGAACCTCCATTGGTTTCTATGGGGTTTTGCTGAGTCATTCTCCACAGTAAGTGGAATTTACCTTTACATCACAAAGAGTAAAACTCTAACGTCAGATGCAGTGGACCCCGTGAGCTGCAGGGTGGAATTTCCCACTATATTTCATCATTGTATAACCATCATTACTGAATTCCCTAATTTTAAACCATTATTTAATTTTTATGTAACTGAAGCCTTATTTCTGTAACTAATTGCTGTTTTAAGCACGATAAAGAGTTCCAACAATATTGCCACTCTTTTTAGATTAAATTAAGCATTCTACAATTTCGACAAAATTTAAAACCATTCCGTAGTTTTTCTGCAGATCTTCAATTTAGAATGAAGTAAGATTGGGCAACTGAGGCAGAAATCTTTCATCACAGTACAAGCTGTGTCTGCACTAGGAGTGTGTTACTATATCCGTAAAAGCGTTCCCTGCGAAACTCTTCTAGAGCAGTCATGACCTGTTGTGTAATATAAGAGGAAGCAAGGTAGTGGTTCCTGTTCATCTCTGTTGAGTCGTGATTAATAGCAGTAGCAGTTTCTCTCAGCAGAAGAGGAGA
Organism: Pelodiscus sinensis; assembly: GCF_049634645.1. Taxonomy (NCBI): domain Eukaryota; kingdom Metazoa; phylum Chordata; order Testudines; family Trionychidae; genus Pelodiscus; species Pelodiscus sinensis. Next base: position 209,650,086 of record NC_134711.1, read on the forward strand.
GTGCTCATTTTCTATTCTGCTTGTACCTACACCCATCCATAGGCTGGTATTTTTGTGTGTTTGTGACACACAATCACTTTGGGCAAAATTAAAAAAACTACAAGAGACACTTCTTAAGCTTTTCTTAAAAATACTACACTTGAGTTGACAATGTCATTTTAAATCACACTTGCTAGTTTTATGAGGAAAAATAGATTTCCTTAAGGATTGCTCATCCTTGCTTTGAAAAGCGAAGCTGTGTTCTTTATGTTGCCACCAGGATCTGTATTCAGATCTCACTTGATAGTGGTGATGGTGCATGAATCAGAATAGAATCCAGATCACTCTTTCTGTATTAGAGGCCTGCTCTGGCGCAGACCCAAATCCACCCTATCTAAGCCCAGGAGTGCTGAGTCATTTTCCAAACTGATCATGACCTTCCTTCCAAACCTGAGGTGCTGCCATCTCCTTCCCATGAGGTTGGCATAGTGGTGGCAGCTACGTGCCCCAATCCTTCTGCTTCCTGCACCACTGTGTGTGTTCTGTGGAGAGAGAGGTGCTGCAGTGTGTCAGCACACTTGCTTAGCTGTGAATACTATTTAGAGAAGCAGAGGCAGCCGGCAGGAGCAGGGCATACGGCTACCACTATGCCAGCCACATGGGCAAGAGAAAGTCTTCAAACGTGAGCCTCTGAGGTTGTTATTTGACCCAACCCAAACATGATATTTGTAGTTGGGTCCTGATTGAATTGCAGGGATCTACTCTATCATCAAATACTGGTTTAACACTCAACAGACTCTGGTTCCAGGTGACTGGTATCTTGTAGCAGTTCACTGGTTTGACTTTCTTTAAAACTTGACAGCAGGTATGTACTAATGTTACTTATATTGAAACTAAATTACGTGATATAATTAATTATAATTTTAGGCTTTGATATTGCTTGCTTATTTCAAATATTCAAAATAGCTTTATTAAAAAACCCATGTTGAATATAAACAAATCATTTTGTTTACCTACCCAGTTTTAAACCATAACCACACTTCCAAAAGTAAACTTTTTTCTGTGATACTGACTTTACTGTGGCATTTCCAATACTGATCATATGTGCTCTGGTGAAATATACTTAGCGTGGGGTGTATTTTACTTTGTAAGGTTATCTGCTGAATATAGTTGGATAAAGATTGTATTTGGACTTTCCAAACCCCAAAGATTGTATTTGGACTTTCCAAACATCTGCCTTTTTATAAAACCAATCGACAAGAGAATATTTTCTTTCCATTTCCCCAACACCAAAATGCAGAATGTCCCCTAAAACTATACCTCCTAAAACTATTATCCTAGTTAAACGTGGTACATATCAGGATATGGTATAAAATTATCAACACTTGTTAGACATAATCTGCATAATTCAATACTGACTTCACTCATGGGTAATTCAGTTATCTTAAATTTATGCTGTTAAAATCTTTAATATCACACTAACATGTATTCCCAAAGTATAACAGAGGGAATGTAAATAAACTTGTTTGGTCAAAATAGAAAGAAGTAGGAAAACATTCTCACTTGGTCTAAGTAATCATACTTGATGATAAAACTAAGCATCTACTTTACAGTGATCAGCGTTTACTAATAATTAATCGCACAATATTTTTCCCTTGTAGCACAGTAGTTCTTTTCTATCTCTGATCTGTGTATATTACAGAAAAATAACAAAAATTCTAGTAACTACCATAAATATAAACCACTGAACACAACTCCAGCATATGTATTTCTTTCCAAATGTATTATTTAAATGACTATTTTTACTTCCTTTGTTTGACTCCCTAAGTGATAGTGGTATTTTGTTCTTTTGATTAAGGATTTCTTGACTTTTAATTGAGAAATTCCTTCTCCTCTTTCCTCTCCCCTAAATACAGGTAAACTTGACCTTGGCCTACTGGACTTTGTGCATTAAAGAACATAAGAACGGGTGTACTGGGTCAGACCAAAGGTTCATTTAGCCAGTAGCCTGTCTGCCAACAGTGGCCAGCACTAGGTGCTGCAGAGAGGGTGGACCGAAGACAATGATCAAGCGATTTTTCTCCTGCCATCCTTCTCCAGCCTCTGACAAAGAGAGGCCAGGGACACCACTTCTATCCCCTGGATAATAGCCTTTTTTGGCCTAACCTCCATGAAATTATCTAGCTTCTCTTTAAACACTGTTATAGTTCTAGCTTTCACAGCCTCCTCTGGCAAGGAGTTCCACTTGGCAAGGTTGACTACACGCTGTATGAAGAAGAACTTTCTTTTATTAGTTTTAAACCTGCTACCCATTAATTTCATGTGGTGTCCTCTAGTTCTTCTATTATGGGAACTAATAAATAACTTTTCTTTATCCGCCCTCTCTACACCACTCATGATTTTATATACCTCTATCATATCCCTCCTCAGTCTCCTTTTTTCTAAACTGAAAACTCCCAGTCGTTTTAACCTCTTTTCATAAGGGACTCGTTCCAAACCCCTAATCATTATAGTTGCCCTTTTCTGAACCCTTTCAAAGGCCAAAATATCTTTTTTTGAGGTGAGGAGACCACATCTGTACACAGTATTCAAGATGTGGGCGTACCATAGTTTTATACAGGGGCAGTAAGATATTCTGTGTCTTATTTTCTATCCCTTTCTTAATACAGTAATTCCTAGCATCCTATTAGTCTTTTTGACCGCCGCTTCACACTGTGTGGAAGTTTTCAGAGAACTATCCACGATAACTCCAAGATCTCTTTCCTGATTTGTCATAGCCAAATTAGCCCCCATCATACTGTACGTATAGTTGGGGTTATTTTTCCCGATGTGCATTACTTTACACTTATCCACATTAAATTTCATTTGCCATTTTGTTGCCCAATCACTCAGTTTGGTGAGATCTTTTTGGAGTCCCTCACAGTCTGCTTCTGTCTTGACTATCCTAAACAGTTTGGTATCATCTGCAAACTTTACCACTTCACTGCTTACCCTTTCTCCAGATCATTTATGAATAAGTTGAAAAGGATTGGTCCCAGGACTGACCGTTGTGGGACACCACTAGTTACCCCTCTCCATTCTGAAAATTTACCATTTATTCCTACCCTTTGTTTCCTGTCTTTTAACCAGTTCTCAATACAAGAAAGGACCTTCCCTTATCCCATGGCCATGTAATTTACACAAGAGCCTTTGGCGAGGGACCTTGTGAAAGGCTTTCTGAAAATTTAAGTATACTATATCTACTGGACCTCCCTTGTCTGCATGTTTGTTAACCCCTTCACAGAACTCTAATAGATTAGTAAGACATGATGTCCCTTTACAGAAATGTTGACTTTTGTCCAACAAATTATGTTCCTCTACATGCCTCACAATTTTATTGTTTACTATTGTTTTGACTAATTTGTCCGGTACTGAAGTTAGACTTAACAGTCTGTAATTGCCAGGATCACCTCTAGAGCCCTTTTTAAATATTGGTGTCACGTTGGCTACCTTCCAGTCATTAGGTACGGAAGCCGATTTAAAGGATAGGTTACAAACCACAGATAATACCACATTATAGTATCTTCACATCAATCTTTGGGAAAAGCTTTATCTGTGGGCTTCTGGCTAGTGCGTGGATATTTTTGAGAGAGATTTTTTATTCTGTTACTATATCATTGGCAGTTGGATATACAAGTGCTTGGGATCCTTGAATTTAGCTTAACACTTAAGTTCAGAAATCTAGAATGAGACTCTTTCTACCTGTGATAATCTGCTAGACCATCAGGAGGAGCCCATTCTTAATCCAGCAGTGAAATAATCAGTACAGTAAATCCACTTAATCGCTAGTGAGCCATCTGGATGTTTGTGTATTAGTACTCTGAGTGCTGAAAAAAACGGTACTATTCCTGGAAAAGAGAAAGATAGGGTAGGTGATCACGACTGTGTTGCAGTTCACTTGCACTCCCAGATGTAGGAAAAATGCAGATACCGAATGGTATTAGAGAACTTTTGGACAGACTAATCTTCAGTCAAGTACAGATTGGATCTCCCCTAATGCTGGTCCTCAGCTACCCAGTCATATTACGTTGTAAGGCTCAGTTAATTGTTTTGAGCCTCTGATAGAATGGTGAAGTGTAAAGTACTATTAAAATGTCACTCTATTGTACTGAAAAACTGAACCTTCCAAATTTTTCCTGTTAGGGGGAGAGCCAAGAATAAGCAAAAATTTGCTTTGTGTGAATCTATTTGAAGAATTTCAAAATACAGTTTTTGTTCTGCTGTACCTATCTTGCTTTCGGAACAGATGTAGTTAAAGCAGTATAAACCCTAAATGTGGATGCAATTATTACCAGAATAATAGTGCCTTATTTGGTACAGAAATAGGCTACACTATTATTCACACTTTTATATTTGTATAACTACATTTACTGTAGCTCAGGGGTGGGCAAGATATGGCTTGCCAAGCCATTTGATCTGGCCTGTGGCCCGCTCTGCCATATCCACACCCGCAGGGCAATTGAGACCCAGGAGTGGGAGAGCATGCAAAGTTATTTGCTGTTCAGAGCACCTGGTGGTTCCCTCCTGCCACTAGGAGTGCACAGTATCTAGAGGAAACAGCTTCTTTCCGCCCAAGACCCTGCCACTTCTGACCAAGGCCTCACCCCTTCCTGGGATGGAGCCAGCCTGTGACTATGACCCAAAATTCGTGAAGTGGCCTCCCCCTTCAAAAATGAATGCCCACCTCTGCACTAGCTGATTGGCCCATTTTAATTATATCTATTCCTAACCTAATTAGGGATGTGATAGTGTAATTGATTAACCGATTAACCAATAAGCAGAAGCCTATAGGTTAATGCTATAGACTACATGCATTTCCCCTCCTCCCCCCGGCCACTAAATTTTTTAGCAGGCTAGCCAGTAGCACAGCTCAGTCCTAGCTTGCACCAGGTCTGGGACCTATCCCATCTGTGGCTCTGCATTTAAAGTGTATCAGGAACCAGGCAGGCAGCCCAGTTTAGTTCCGGCTCATGCCAGGTCCGAGAGCTCAGATCCTTCCCTGCCATGGATGGGCTGCTGCCACCCTGTGCTGTTGCCTCTGTATCAGAGGCACCAGTGCAGGGTGGCAGGTAACCAGTCTTTTAGGGGAGCTAGTTTTTAAACTGGCTCCCCTTGCGGAACAAGTCCTACCTGGCACCCCGCACTGCTGTCTGTGATAGAGAGGCAGCAGCACGGGGTGGCCAGGGGTTCCCCAGGAGTGGGGCCTGAGCACACTGGCTGCCAGTCCCACTCCCGGGGCTATAGAATAGTCAACTAACTGATAAGAATTCATGAGGTTAATCAACTATTCAATTAACTGATATTTAACATCCTAAAACTAATACAGTGGTAGAAAAATATCTATAGACCAGTATATAGCCAGTGATTTATGTTTTGGTTGTCATTCCTGTTCAATCAAATGACTTGAAAAGTTATACCTAATGAGCAAATGGCTCTGTGTTATCCAGGAATGGAAGTTTGTCTCAGGGGTGGGCGACAAAACATCTTCTCTCCCCCCCCTCCCCCCCGCCTTCTCCTATTTATTTTGAGTTTCCTTATCCTCTAATCATAACTCCGGTCATCTGAAGAAATGGGCTGTGCCCACGAAAGCTCATGATACCATCTACATGTTTTGTTAGTCTATAAAGTGCTATCAGTCCATTTGCTTGCTGTTTTTTTTCTGTAACAGACTAACTCGGCTACCCCCTGAAGCTCCTCTCATAATGATTGCTAGCCATTTTGTTGTTAGTCTATTTAGAAAGGAAATAGTTACTTATAATTCCTCCTGTCTTTGATTCTCTAGTGACAGCGAGGTTCCAACAGTGAAATATCCTGGCAAAGATAGATACATTTATTGTCACTTTTGCAGCATTCTGTTTCTGGGTGAAGCTGGGAGCTAATTGGGTGTATAATTGCCTCCTGCTAGACACTTACACTGCTGATTTTTCCCAAATGGTATGGAACCTTCTGGTCCCAATATTTGATTTCTCTCACAGTAACAAATGAGCTATAATAGACCCTCACCTGAGCTCTAAGCAGATGATAGTTTCACATATTACATCAGGAGCTCAGTAGTGTTCAGTGTCATAGTTAAGGTTTCAGATCCCAGCTTCCATTTGAAACTACATTTGATTGTTTATTTTTATTACTTTATAATATTTCCAAACAAATTTCTTTGGGGATACATTTTCCAAACTCTGATGAAAAGTGATTTTTTAAAAAGAAAGCTTAAGTGAAATCAGTTGAACTGCTTAACTGAGTAGTGTTAACCTTCCTGTTATTGGCATGTGCACTCTCTCTGCTTTCCAGTGAGAAATTCTGTAGTCAGGTGATTCAAAGGAAGAATCCAGAAACTTCCAAAATGTCATGTCTTGTAAATGGTTTTAAGACTTAGGGTATGTCTACACTAGCTCGTTAATTTGAGCTAAGTAGGCAAATCAGGCAACCGGAATTGCCAATGAAGCCTGGGATTTAAATGTCTCAGGCTTTATTTGCATGTTCCCGTCCGGCTGCCATTTTTAAATCCCCCTTAGTTCAAACAAACTGCCCGTGGCTACACGCAGCAGTTTAAAGTTAATCCGAACTAAGTCCTTAGTTCGGATTAACTGTTACTCCTCGTGGAAAGCCTTTACAAAGGGAATTAAGGTTTCAATAGTAAGTAACCTAAAGTCATGTAAACTTTTTCATGTCTACTATTAGGTTTCTTTTTAAATCATACCTAGGTTGTAAGGCATCTCTTGAGGACTTGATAGGGAATTTTTTAGTAGCACATGTTGGACTTCCCTCATCTGGCACCCTTGTGACCTGACCGGTCCTGAACAAGAGAGTTTGCCTGACCAGGGGCAGTTTGGGGGGTGGAGTGCCAGCCTTCCTGCTGGGCTTCTCTCCCTAGCACCTTTCCCCAGCTTCCCATGGCCATGAACTGTAACAAGCCGGTACAGAGCCGCAGTAGTCCCTAACACTGCGGTGCGAGCCAGGACTGAGCCGGGCTTGCTCAGTCCCAGGTCGTGCAGGGTTCATCAGCTCCTGACTGTGGGGAATGCCCCTCCCCCCCCAGCTCAGACGGGCTGTTACCAGAGTTTCTGTCATCCTTTCATGTCAATCAGGACACTTCTCCCCATTTTCTTCCAAAAGTCCCATGCTATCATCAGGGACAGGGAGAGGGTGCAACACTCCTTGGACATAAGGCATGCCTTCATCTTTAATATTGAGTGTACCAAGTCATTCCACAAATTGCCACAGCTCTTGGCTGCTATAGCTGAGTGAATGAAAGGACTCCTGATTACATCCCTGCATCTCCTCCTAGATTATGTAATGTATTAACATTTGCTACGACCTAGCCAAATTAGTAGCACCACATTTTACAGCAGTGCACTAAACAGGCCACAGGCATGCTCCTCCATTTTTTTTGGCAAAGGTCCCTATTCAAGAAATCTGCAGAGCAGCAATGTGGTCCTCCATGCACACCTTCACAGTACATTATGCCATCACCCAGTAAGCATGTGACGACGCTGCGTTCTTAAGGTTAGTCTTGCAATCAGCAATGTGTTGAGGTCTGACCCTTCTTTCTTTCAAACAGCTAGTAAGTTACATATTGGAATGCACATGAGCAATCACTTGAAGAAAAAATGGTTACCTAGCTTTTGTAACTGTCGTTCTTTGAGTTACTTGTGTCCATTCCAGAGCCTCCCGCCTTCCCACTCTCAGACTATTCTGTCAAGAAGGAACTGAGTGGACGCCAGTGTCAGAAGAGGTCTATATATGCCACCACAGAGGTGGCACTCTAGGGAGCTCCACAGTCAACCCAGCGGGTATGCTAGGAAAAAAACTTCTGACTGCTGTGCATGTGGCACACGTGCACTTATTGGAATGGACATGAGCTACACGTCTTGAAGAACAAGAGTTAAGAAAGGTAGACAACCATTTATCTATTTGAATCAGTATAGTAGCTTCAAACATAGCCTTGAGGGGGCTTCAAAAGCACAGAGTATTATAAGCATGTCTCTTCTGTTACTGGGAGGTACTTAGTTCTGAGGTGGAATGAAATATTCTTAATTCCAAGGCAATCAAACAATTATTTTGCCAAGATAATGTTAATAAAAGTAGATTCAGGTTATACTGTCTATGCATTGTATTCACTTTTTTACATGAAGTATATTGGTATAGAAACTTACTCCACTTTGAGCAATGCAATGTGATGCATACACTTAACAAGATGTTTTATTTCTTGTTCTTGTCTTTGTAATTAAAAGATATATTGTTTCATTGAAATTTGTTTGCAATTTCTTGTTTCACCAGATTTGTTCACAAAAAGGAAGAGTCTCAGTGGTGAAGAAAATATGTTTAATAAAAATAAGAGCTAGATGACAGAAAAACTAGAGCAGAGGATGTCATTTGAGAATAAAAGAAATCTGGCCCAGTACATATAGCTGGGTATTATGATTGTTTGAAACCAGGGAATATAGAAAATGATTTAATCTACAATACCACAACTTGCACGTCTCTAGTCACACTTAATATATTATCCATTGCAAATGGTTTTGTAGGCAATTCACTCCTGAAAGAAAATACACTATATAACATGCTTATTGCACTAAACAGCAGCCATATGCATTCATGTTTCTTTACCACATTTATTTCTAGACAAATCCAAACCACAGGGTTTTAGACATTATTGGGTAAACTCTGCAACCTTTATACTCATGTTTTATAAATACGAGACTAGGATTTTTTACACAATCTGTTTGTTAATTAGGTTTCCAAATGAATGCATCATCTTGGCCAATGTTTCTGTTAAGAACACTAAATGGAGCTGAAATGGCACCTGCAGCATTCTTTAAGAAGGTAAGAAGAAAGGGGCTCCTTGTAGCAAGCATCCATCAACTGGTCCATGATTACATTTTTTATTGAGGATGCCAGGATATTGTACTGTTCTCTTCAGCATGGAAAGGCAAGAATATTATTTAAAATTAACTTTGAAGTGGATTGGCAAGCCACAAAACTGGACAGGAAATGATCATCTTCTAGTCCAAATGGATGGGCACCTCTTTTCCTGTGTTTGGATCTTTAAGGTATGCTGTATTATTTAGAAGAAATTGTTAGCTTGGCTTTTATTTCATGGATTTAAGTTGTCATGCATCTTTCATTTGTTGACAATATCATGTTCATGATGTGCCCATGTATGTGTTGGGCTAAAACTGGTAAGGAAGAATGAAAGCCACAAGAATGCATGGGATGAATGTTTTTATTTGGTGCATACTTGACAGTTGAACTGTTAAGAAGGTAGTGGGAACTTAGCACTTTTTATTACTTTTTTTTTCAGCTATCAGTTTTAGAAGTATGGCCTACTTCAAGTAGGTTGATCTTAAGAAAAATGTATGAAATTTTTTTATGCAAAAATATGTAGGGATATAAGTTGACCCAGTTCATCTATTGATTTGATTTGCCCTCTTATCACTATTGTGAGCTTTATAAAATGGAAGTCTGAACTTCAGTGACTTCTTTCTTAGTACTGATAATCAGTGTTCCCTGTAAGCTGTGCACTTGTGTGTCTGCTCAGGAGAGACTCGTATGCCACCCAGCTGATTAGCATAGCACCCATAGCTACTTTTTGTGTGTGAATATGTACCAGCAATAGAAACATGTATCAGTGCATATAAAACATTATTCTACACATGGATGGAAAAGATTAGAGGGAACATTGCTGATAATGGCTTTGTATATGTTTATTTTAATAAAACCTACATTGGGCTTGATTCTTCAAGCGCTTTATTGGCGAGTCCCCATTCATTCTGAGAAAATATTGATTAAAATGCATTCATAAAACAGCTATGTCATGAGCAGTGGCGATGCAAGCTTTTCTATGTCCCACCAATGTGTCTCACCCATTTTCTAGAGGGTCTGCCTCTTGAGTGTGAGATGTAATTTGGCTTCATTCAGTCCTTTGGCCTTTCTGCAAAGACTGGCAGGGGCACATTGTAGGCTATTGTGTTGCTTTGTGTTGATGATTTTTGTTCTGTTTGTGTAAGACCAACTTATTTCACACAAGCTACTAAATAGTCTTTAGATGTTAATGACTTGTATGTGCATTTGTTTAAGTAACCAAGAGGTGAAAGATTCCCTAGTCCATTATCAATCCACAGAAACATACAATCCCTCACTGAAGTATATTTTGGATCCTCTCTTTTTCGTTGTTCAACTATGGAAAACTATGCCATTTAGTTCTAGTGTATGTTCACTATCCCACCCTTCCTGTAGAGCACATCAGATTTACTCAGCCTATTGCTTAAGTAAACATGGCATACCTTGCTCCCAGTCATGTAAGTAGGAGCCGAATTGAGCCAAGGTAGTATAGAAAATTTAAAACAAGTTTGTAACAATTTATTAAATGTGTATTGCATAACCTTTGGGGGGAGGAGGGGTAATCAGTATGAAACATTAGAATGTTTGAGAAAAGTAACTGTCTTTTAAGAGTTCATGGAAACATTAATGTTCTGCCATTTTTATTTTGACAGGAACCACCAAAACCTGCTCCAAACTGTTTTAAAGTTGGAATGAAACTTGAAGCAGTGGACAAAAAGAACCCTTATTTAATTTGCCCAGCAACCATTGGAGATGTTAGAAGAGATGAAGTTTTCATTACATTTGATGGCTGGAGGGGCGCTTTTGACTATTGGTGCAAATATGATTCTCGAGATATTTTCCCAGTCGGATGGTGTGACTTGACAGAAGATGCACTACAGCCACCGGGCAACAGTGGTAAGACCACCAGTAAATAACACTTAATCTGAATTCCTAAATTTTGCTGGTAATAAGTAGCTGTGACTTGATAATCAATGGGCCTTTTGCAGATTTTAGGAGTTTGATGTGTAAACAGTTGATGCAGAGGAAATAGCCACATATTTTTACTGTATCATACCTAAAGATATGATTTAGTCACAGAATCCATGACTTTATCGAACCTCTGTGACTTCTTTGAATTCAACTGTCTGTTGTCAGGGCTGTGCATCTGCCTCTCTGCCCTGTGCAGGGATGGCACTGTGTACTTCATAGCTACAGCTAGAGCCAGGACTGTGGGCCCCTCCTTCCCCACAGCTGTAGTTGGGTTGTGTGTTCTCTCTCCCCCCCTCATGTCTAGAACAGGGACTGTGTTCCCAAAATCATAGCACACTAGAACTGGAAAGGACCTTGAGAGATCATCAAGTCCAGTCTTCTGCCCTCACGGCAGGACCAAGCACTGTCTACATGAGGGGTGGGCAATAATTTTTGGTGGGGGGGGGGCACTCCAAGATTCTGTTAAGTGGTCAAGGGCTGCACTTTTCTGTGGAGGGTGGTGCAGGGCTTAGGATGGAGGCTGGGTGCAGAAGGGCGCATGGGGTAAGGGACTGGGATGCAGGCGATAGCATGAGGTCTCAGAGGGTGTTTGGGTGTAGGAGGGGGTTGTGACCTGGGTCAGGGGATTGGGGGTTTAGGGTCAGAAAAGGAGTGTGGGTGCAGGAGAGAATTCTGGCCTGGGGGAGGGGCATAGGAGGAGGTACAGGGTCTGGGAGGGAGCTGTCACCTGGGGCAAGGGATGCAGAGGGTTTGGATGGTGATCTGGGGGAGGGAGTTGATGCACGAGGGGTTGAGGTGCCAGAGGCAGGCGCTTGCTGGAAGGAGTTTACCTAATTCTCTCCTGACCGGCAGCCCCAGCCTGCTTGAAAATACAGGCTGCTCCCTCCACGTGGCTCTCAACTCTGGCTGCCCCAGTCTTTCAGACTAATCTCTCAGCTCCGATTGGCTGGCTGTTTCCAGCCAATAAGAGCTGAGAAATTTGGCTGAGGTCAGTTCTTATTGGCTGGTTTGTTTCTGGCCAATAGGAGCTGAGAATTGGTCTGGGGGTGGGGAGATCGCATGAAGCCTCATCCTCCTTGAAGAGCAGAGAAATGTAGGGTCTCTGTTAAACGCAGCAGCTGCGTGTGCTTGAGAGTCTCAGCAGGGTTGTCCGTTGGCTGGATTCTGTGGTTTGGCAGGCTGGATCCAGCCCCTGGGCCGTATTTTGCCCAGCCCTAGTCTAGCTCATTTCTGACTTCCCTTCTCCCTCTACCCTCTTTTCCCTGGAGGCTCCAGTTGTCTTTGCTTTTCCAACCCTGCTTTGTTTTAGTGAAACATTGCTAAACATGGCATTGCTCCTGTGAATTTTTGTTCATTGTTTGTGACCTGTCTGCAACATTTACTAAAAATAACCTTGACAAAATCTTAAATCTTAACCATACCTCTTTGTACTTTTTTACTTATTTTGTTGGTAGTCTCAAAGTTGATTGCTGTATTAATTGCATTTCATAGACATTTATATTCAACTTTACATCATCACCTTACATCAAGGTTATAGAATGAACTATTAGAAAATGCAGTAAAATTTAGTCTTTCCAAGGGATTCAAACACTAGGTTTACCAGTAGCATTTGCTTTGGACTGTAAACTTTCTCTTTTGAAGTAGTATATTATTAAGATTTTGCAAATACTTTGCTGCTGCCTACCTACATACGTATATGAAACTATGGATAGAGAGTCCCCTTAGCTAACAACCAACTTTACTCTCTCATTATATATCCACTTCCTCCTTTGTCAAGAATATGTAAAATGCAAGAGGAATACCATTATTTAATATCTGTGAAATACTATGAGGTCTCTCATAAGATATCTGAAATTTGAGGCTTTGCTGTAAAACAACTTGGGTTACATTATCTTGTTTCTTTCAGATTCAAGCTGTGTTAAAGGAAGGTTTAAAAAAATAATTTTGCTGTTACTGAGTAATTTGTTTTAATCACGAGCAGTGTCACAGTGGTGTGTTAAGTGGACGAGAAACAAGAAGAGCACATTTCTGTAGAAAAGTTGGTAGAACAAAGAATGCAAGTAAACATGTATGGTTCTTTTCTTAAAATTTTTCATTGTTATGACACCAATGTAACAATCAGAGGTAAAGGTAGCCACTAAAGATTCCCATGAGAATTGGGAAAAGCTGTCTCAGATAATCGTAGTGGAAAGAGCCTGTTAGACTGAAACAGAGTTAGGGAAGAAAGATGGTCCAGTGGCTATGGACCTAGGCTGGGACTCCCTCCTCTACCTAAAACTTCTTTGGCTAAGTCACTAATGCCATGTCTTCACGGAAGATAGATGCTGCCACAATCGATCTTCTGGAGTTCAATTTAGAAAGTCTAGTTAAGACTCCCTAAATCAAACTCAGGGAGTATCCCTGCCGGCATCTCGTACTCCTGTTCTTGTGAGGAGTAATGGAAGCTGACATGAGCGTTTGCTCCTGTCGGCTGCCCGCTGTGGGGATGCCACCAAGCTAAGCTTAAGGTAAGGTGACTACAGCTATGTATTCTATATAGCTGGAATTGCGTACCTTAAGTTAGGCTGCTGGGTGTAGTGTAGTCCTGGCCCAAGTCTCTTTCTGGGCTTCAGTTTCCCCATCTGTAAAATGTGGATAATATTGTGCTAGGTCAGGAACTCCTCAAGACTCTTATTTGATGTGCCGAGTCCCCACTGTTTTCCTGGGCAGTCTGGGCACCCTATAACGCTGTCTTGCTGAGCCCCACTCTCCAGCCTGCTTCAGCATAGGACATGGCCACACCCCCATGGCTGTATTCACACACATAAGACAGTCATGAGCAACCTGAGGCCCAATGGGGCTCCACCTGCAGCCCATGGATCCCCTGGCTGCCGCCCCTCCCCAGCATTCCAGCTGTGGGAATGAGGGGGAAGAGTGGGGATGGAGCATGAATCTGATGATTTGGTGGGCTCCAAATGTACTGGGAGGGAGAGGGAGCTGTAGGTAAGTGCGGGGCTCTGGTTCCCCAGTGTGTGAGGCACATTGAGACACAAGGGACTACAGGTAGAACCCCAGTGTGATGTGGGCTGCTGCAGCCTACTCATGTGGTTCACTGATCATTCCTGGTTGCCTGTCCCTGTTGTAAGACCTTTTCTCAGCACTCAATTTCACAGCCCCTCTGGGAGCTGAATCTTAGGTACATCTGTCTTATGCTGTATTGAGATCTGTACCATATAAGTTCATGAAATTCACCATCTTTCTCAATGCAGAGTGAGATATGCACTGACTCCTTGCCCTCCAGGTAACAAATTATTTACACTGGGTTTACTAATAAACAGAAATGCTTTTAGTAAGTACACAAAATAGGATTTAAATGGTCATAAGAGCACACAGAACAAAGTAGGTTAAGCAAAGAAAAATAAAATAGAACACAAACTAAGGCATGTCTATACTTATGCGGAAGTTTGAATTAAAATACACAATTCCAGCTATATTTATTGCGTAGCTGGAGTCGATGTACTTTAATTCAAATTGTGACGCCTTGTTCACAGCGTGAAGTTGACTGGAGGAAACACTCCTGTCAACTTCCTTTATTCGTTGTGATTCAAGAATACCTGCTAAATTGAATGCTGGAATCGCAGCATTGTTTTCTGCCTAAGTATAGACGTGGCCTAATCTTAATACAGTACACTGAGGGAACTGGATACACATAAATTCTCACTCTAGGGGGCGTGTCTAGACTACAAGTCCAAAAGTGGACTTTTGTCGACAAAACTATACCTGCGTCTACACTACTCGGCAGTTTTGTCAACAGCAGTAAACCTACGAGGAATAACGCCTTTTGTCGGCAGAGTTCTGTTGACAGAAGGCGTTATTGCATCTACACTGACCTTTGCGTCTACACTCTCATGTCGACAAAGCAGCTTGCTTTGTCGACAGAACTGGATGTAGTCTAGATGCTCTTTGTCGACAGAAGCTTTGTCGACAGTATCTGCTGACAAAGCCTCTGTTGACAAAAGCCTGTAGTCTAGACGTACCCTAGATGTGGTACTCATAATCTTTGCACAGTCTGGATGCCTATCTAATCTTTCCCACTGTTCAACCTTAGCTGTCTCCAGCAGTCATCTTGTGTGGTGTTCCGGAGGAGAACTTAGCTCTGTGGATTACCTCACTCCTCACACTTAAATAGGTTTGCAGAAGGCAGGAATACTTAGTATTCAGTTCAAATTTTCCCTGTGCTTTTGTGGAAAAATACAGCATTCCAAGATGATTTGCAACATCAGATGGCAGGGTCACATGCCTCTTCAGGGTCCCCATGCTTTATGGGCTGACCCACACATCTGGAGGAAGGTTAAGCTCCATTGTTTCTTGCTAATGGGCCATCACCGCTCTGAAGTGTAAACAGTGGGAGTGACCCAAAGCAGTTAATTTGCAATTACAAATACACAATTCAATATTCCTGACTTAATCTACAAAAATCATACATGCATTCAAATGGGATGATCTTATTTAGTATATTACAATCTTTCCAAAGATATCTCACATAAGGTATATTCTAATTATGTCATTCCTATTCACGAGCATATTCCCAAAAAGAATATGGAATGCCCCATTGCAGACACCACTGCTCTACCTTACAGGAATTTTGTGATGATAAAGTTAACAGTGACTATGAATAAGACTTGATAAAATGTATGTGGAAACTTCATTTATGTTCATTATGATAAAATAAAAAGTTGTTTTTTAAAAGCATTGAAGTACTCAGATACTTCAGTAAAGTGGGGGGATTAGGAAAGTAGAAAAAGTAATGTCTTTTAAAAAAGACTTTGAAGATTGGAGTTTTTCCATATAGTTGCAATTTTATTATTTATAGCTAAGAATGTAGTTTTATAGCAATACTTTTGTGTGAGAGGTGATGACGAGAGGAAAACTGCATTTCCAGTTAATTCCCAGGGATATTCTCATATGAAACGAGATTTAGATATAAGAAATATGTTTCTTAGTTAATGTTAGTGACAAACTCAGCCTTTTCCTCAGAAGCTTTAGCTCACTTGACAGTAGCAAACAGAGCAAGGAAAATAAGTTGGAATCTTAAAAGGTGACTGAGAATTAAAACACCTAACTCCCATTGAAAGTTAGAGGAATTAGGTGCTTAACTCTCTTAGGCTATGTCTATACAGCCGCCTTATATAGGAATAACTGATGATGTTCTGAAATAACATAGTCCGTATCTACACACAAGCAGTTATTTCGACATAATGTCAAAATAATGTTGAGCTGGAGGACTGTTTACTCCAACTCCTGTAACCCTCATTGTACAAGGAGTAGGGGAAGTCAGGGGAAGAGTGCTCTATCATGAAATAACTGCTGTATAGACAGTGCCAAAAGTTGAAATAAGTTATTTCGACTTAAACTGTGCAATTAGAGTAGCTCAAGTTGTGTAGCTTATTTCGAGTTTAGCCCTGTTGTGTAGACGTGCCTTTAGGCACCTTTGACAATCCCAGTTGTAATTTGCAGCATACAGAGAAATGTCATCCAGTACTGTTGGAAAAAATCCTATCTTTCTCACGTCCCCTCCCCTTTACATTGGAATCTGGGCACATTTGAAAGATGACTCCTTTAAGACACTGTTTCAATATCCAATCTTTTAATTAGGAAAGCATTTCACAGTCTGTGAAGCTTAATTTTTTACTGCTTGCAAAGAGTTCTTTGTATTACCGTATTTATCATCTAATTGTTTTTCATCTTGTCAGCTTTTGTCTTGTTGTTGTTGCTGCATGCTGTAGGGCTGAAGTGTAGAGTTTTTTTACGCTGAGGTCAGATATACATTAAAAAAATTAGATCAGTTTAATTCATTGATCAGGGTTGAAAAATTCACACCCCAGTTGGCATAATTAAGCCAACCTAAGGCATTGTCTACAGGACACAGTTTTGTCCAAAAAAAATCAGCTTTCATCAATAAAACATGGAAGGGTACATACTGCAATGCTCCTTTTGTCTAAATACCAGGCTTGGAAATTCCATAAAATCTTTTGCTTCTGGGCTTATCAAAGATGGTGATTTTGGCTTTCAGTTCTGTTGTGTCAACTTTCCATAGTTACAGTCACAAATGGAACAGTGTTGCTTTGGGCGAATTTGGCACAACTTGTTTTCATTTTAAAAGTGAGTCATAAGATCATTGCAACTATATTAAGTGAATTAACTTTTCTTTCTGCTCAGAATGGGAAACATCATCAGCAAACAAAAAGTTGTTGGAAAAACTGGTCTTTTTATTTTAATTTTTGTTCTCAGGGATGACCAATGTAACTATTAGGGATGTTAAAATTTGTTTATTTGGGTACACATGTACTTGGTGAAATTTTCAGTGGGAATGGGTACACGTTTACATGTGGGCGGGTGGTGGGCTAGAAGGTGGCTCAGGGGGAGCCAGTGTGAGTTGGGAGATGGTTGCGGAGGAGGAGGAGGTTTGGGCGTGGGGGCTGCACGTAGAATCATAGAGCTGGAAGAGACCTCAGGAGGTCATCAAGTCAAGCCCTCTGCCCAAGGCAGGACCAATCCCAACTAAATCAACCCAGCCAGAGCTTTGTCAAGCCAAGACTTAAAAACCTCTAGGGATGGAGATTGCACCACCTCCATAGGTAACCCATTCCAGTACTTCACCACCCTCCTAGTGAAATAGTTTTTCCTAATATCCAACCTAGACCTCCCCCACTGTAACTTGAGACCATTGTACCTTGTTCTGCCATCCGTCACTACTGAGAACAGCCTTTCTCCATCCTCTTTGGAAGCTCCCTTCAGGAAGTTGAAGGCTGCTATCAAATCCCCTCTCACACTTCTGCAGACTAAACAAACCCAAATTCCTCAGCCTCTCCTCATAGGTCAAGTGCTCCAGCCCCCTAATCATTTTGGTCGCCCTCCGCTGGACCCTCTAATGTGTCCACATCCTTTCTATAGTGGGGGGGGGGAGCCCAGAACTAGACACAGTACTCCAGGTGTGGCCTCACCAGAGCCTAATAAAGGGGAATAATCTCTTCTCTAGATTTGCTGGCAGTGCTCCTGCTAATGCAACCTAACATGCCATTAACCTTCTTAGTGACAAGAGCACACTGTTGACTTATATCCAGCTTCTCATCCACTGTAATCCTCAGGTCCTTTTCTGCAGAACTGCTACTTAGCTAGTCGGTCCCCAGCCTATAACAATGCTTGGGATTCTTCCATCCCAAGAGCAGGACTCTACACTTGTCATTGTTGAACTTCATCAGATTTCTTTTGGCCCAGTCCTCTAATCTGTCTAGGTCACTCTGGACCCTATCCCTGCCCTCCAGCATATCTACCTCTCCCCCTAGCTTAGTGTCATCTGTGAAGTTGCTGAGGGTGCAATCCATCCCCTCATCCAGGTCATTAATAAAGATGTTGAACAAAACCAGTCCTAGAACCAATCCTTGGGGCACTCCGCTAGAAACCGACTGCCAACCTGACATCGAGCCGTTGATCACTACCTGTTGGACCAGACAGTTTAGACAGCTTTCTATCCATCTTACAGTCCATTTATCCAATCCATACTTCCTTAACTTGCTGGCAAGAATATTGTGGGAGACCGTATCAAAAGCTTTGCTAAATTCAAGGTATATCACATCCACTGACTTTCCCATATCCACAGAGCCAGTTACCTCATCATAGAAGCTAATCAGATTGGTCAGGCATGACTTGCCCTTCGTGAATCCATATTGACTATTCCTGATCACATTTCCCTCTTCCAAGTGCTTCAAAATAGATTCCTTGAGGATCCCCTCCATGATTTTTCCAGGGACTGAGGTAAGACTGACTGGTCTGTAGTTCCCTGGATTGTCCTTCCCTTTTTGAAGATGGGCACTACAGTTGCCTTTTTCCAATCATCTGGGATTTGTCCCGATCTCCACGAATTTTCAAACGTAACGTTCAAAGGCTTTGCAATGACATTTGCCAACTCCCTCAGTACCCTCGGATGCATTAAATCTGGACCCATGGATTTATGTATGTTTAGCATTTTAAATAGTTCTAACCTATTCTTTCTCCACCAATGACTGCCTACCCCCTTCCCATACTGTGCTGCCTAGTGTATTAGTCTGAGAGCTGACCTTGTCTGTGAAGACAGAGGCAAAGAAAGCATTGAGTACTTCAGCTTTTCCCACATCATCTGTCATTAGTTTACCTCCCTCATCCAGTAAGGGTCCCACACCCTCTCTGATCACCCTCTGATTGCTAACATGCCTGTAGAGACCTTTCTTGTTTCTCTTCACATCCCTTGCTAGCTGCAATTCCAATTGTGCTTTCGCCTTCCTGATAACTCCCCTGCATTTTCGAGCAATATTATTTATACTCCTCCCTATGTTTATACTCCTCCACTTCATTTAAGCTCACCAAGGATTTCCCCGATAAGCCAATCTGCTCGCTTACTATATTTGCTTTTCTTACTGCGCATCGGGATGGTTTCTTCCTGTGCCTTTAATAAGGCTTCTTTAAAATACAGCCATGTAACCATGAAGGTTAACCAATGAGCTCATGCTCATCAGTTAATCCCTAGTAAATATATGCATGTGTATATTAGACATACTTAGTATGTTCATGTCAGTTTCAGGATAATTGCAGTCATATTCCCCTCCCCCTGAGGTCACCACGTGTGCCCAGACAGTTCTCGAGCCATCACCTGCCCTTGAACAGGGACCCTTTTCTCACCCGCTTCTTACCAGGGGCACTTTAGGGCTTCACATCCTCCTGTCATCTACTGTAATATCACCAAGGAGCCAGTCTGCCTAAAAGCCAGCATGTATGGACAATGACAGTGTTTTTACTGGTGACCATAGAGTTGTTCTAAGCAAGCACATTTATTCATAGGTTAAAAAGCATTGCAAAGAAAACATAAGCAGTGCCTTGGAGTGGTTCCTCCTTGTCAGAGTCAGAGGGAGGCTTCTCTACTTTGTCATCCCTCCAAGCAGCTGAGAGCTGATCAATAGGGAATTAGCGCCAATAACAGCCTGTAGCTAGTTCTTTGGCTGGGGCAGCCAACAGGCACAGTCAGGCTCAGCCCTCTGTGGGCTCAGAATTCGTCTGTGGCTCAGCTCCTTGGCCGGGCAGACAGCAAATAGTCAAACTCAAGACCTCTGGATGGGGCAGAGCAAAAGCAGTCGATGGCCCAACTCTCTGGGACAGACAGCAAATGTAGGCTATTCAGCCTACTGTGGGTAGGGATGATGGTGTTGGCAACAAGCAGTAGGGTGACCTGGGCCCACCCTACTCCACTGGGTCTCAACCCAGGACCCAGACAGTGGCAGGGAATCTGACTGCTGGATCAGCAGGGATCCTGCTGGAATATGCTGACTGTAGCTTCAGCAAACATAACCGGACTAATGTCTGGTTTCTTAGGACTACTTCCTAATCCTGTCTGTTCATAGGGCTTCATCACTCACAGGCCTTCACTCTCCTTTTGATGTTTGCCTGATGGCAGCTCCTCTAGCTATTCATTGTGTAGCAACTGTTCCAGAGGCAGATACTGAGACAGCTTGTTCCATGGCTCACAGGCTGGCAGCAGTGTCCAACTTCTTACCTGGATCTCCCTTAACTGAGCTGGGGCCCCACATCTTATACTTCTTGTTCCTCCCCTTTTCTTTCAGCTCAAGAAGCACGCATGGCCTGACCCTGCCTACCCTGGGGTGAGTGACTGATTTCTCACTGTCAGTGTCAAAGGGAGGTCTCTGCCTGATAATAATATTTAAAAAAAAAAGAGAGAGAATTAAAATCCATATTAAACATTCTAGAAATTACTCTGCTTCCGTATCGGAAGTCTGATAGACCAACATCTCATTTAACAAGGGCCCTCCCCTTAGAGAGTCATGTCCATTTGCCGAATCAAAATAAAGAAGGTACTACCTCTCTAGAATTGTTTCATTTCAATGACTCCTTTTAATCCACAGAATGGACCACAAGAATCCACTCATAAATTTAGTGCAGTGGTCCCCAAAGATACTGCATGGGATTACATATGTCACGTTGAACATCTTGATAGCTGAGGTAGATAAACCTTAATTTTTTATTGCTCACTTTCAAGGTAGATTATTCATTTCTATCGTATCACTTTCAAGCCTACTTAAAAAAAGGGAAATTAGAAGTTCTAATTGTACTGCACTTTTTAAAGATGCAAGTAATTGTATCAGACAGCTTCTAGTTAATGTTTTTTAACGTTGAAATATTATGAACAACTTCAGCTTTCCTAATTGATATAGCAGTTTTTTAAACGTTGGATGCCATGATCATATACTTTGTAAACTGTCAGGGCAAAAATGTATGACAGATTTAAAGTGAAGGATACAAGAAAAAGCAGAGACTGTAGGAATTAGCAAGAATTATTATGGCAGTATCTTGGCCTAAATACATTTTTCTACAGGTTGGTTAAGTGGTTTAACATTTCTTTGATGTAAATAATTTATCATAGGAGGAAGTAAAAATAGCACTTGATGTACATAGCATTGAAGTAAATTAAGTTAAAAAATGAGGGATCTCCACCATACATTTATGATCACCACTTCTGGTAGCTTTCACAGTGTGATAGATACTGTCCATAGGCTTGAGTCCCTGGCCCAAAAAATTTACATTTTAAGGGCCTTATCCAGCATCATGAAAGTAATAGATTTTGATAGATCATTCCTTAAGAAAGAGATAATAAAAAAGGTAAAATTGAGAGGGAAGGGCTAACTATTTATTATCTAAAACAGTGGTCTGCAACCAAAGAGCCAAACTACATCAAAATTCAGAACGTAGTCAACAAAGAGCCGTAGAAGAATGCCCATCTGCATGACTGAAAATATATAACTTAATATTATTGATAATTGACATAATGATTAATAATAGCATAAATGAAACCTTGTACTCACAAACTTTATTTAATGGGACTTCTGCTGCTGCATCTTTTCATGAATTTCTTTAAAGTTTACGTCATAACTGCTCAAATCCAGCTTCATGCATGCATTCAGGCTGTCTTCCATCAATCTTATGGCTGGGGGTTGGGGTATATGAGGGGATCAGAGGGGTTTGGGTGTATGATTGACTCAGGGCACAAGGATGGAGTGTGTGGGAGTGCAAGAGTGTTACGGCAGGGGGCTTTGGGATATGGGTGTGCAAAAATCTGGGGATGTGGGTGTATGAGTGACCCAGGGCACAAGGTTCTAGTGTGTGGGGGTTCAGGAGTGTTATGGAAGAGGGCTGGGAATGTAGGGGTGCAGAAGTCTGGTTTGGGATATATGAGTGGCCAGATGGGGGTGGGCCCCAATTGGGGGCTGCTTGTTGTTGGCCAGGCTTCATTTTTAAATAAAATAAAATATTATGTCCAACACAAAGGGTTTCAACTTTGTCTTTATTTATGGCAGGGGTGTGGAATCTTTTTTGGATCAGTGACTACTGCGTTTGGGTGAAGGAGGCAGTTGTTGTGACCCAAGGCACTGGATTGGGGTGCAAAGGTTTGGGATGTGACCTAGGGCAGGAGGGGAATGTGATCTTGGGCAAGGAATGGGATGCAGGATCTGGAAGGGGGTATGGGCTCAGGAGGGGGGCAAGAGGGTATGGATTATGTGGGGTAGGGAGGTAAGGGGGGGCAGAGGACTGAGGGAGAGGGAGGGACTGGGGTGCCAGAAGCAGGCTCTGTCTGGGAAACTTACCAGTGAGACTCCAGCCCAGCATGTTTCGCAAGAGTTTGCCCTGTCCCCACACAAGCTGCAGGGCCATGTGCTCTGTAACTAAGAGCCTGAGGTGAAGGGGAATTGGTGCTTCAAGTGCTGCCTGTTCTTGGAACAAGCAGCTTCCATTGGCCAGAAACTGGCCAATGGGATTGTGCTGGGAAGGGAGCAGCTATGAAGCACCACTCCCCTTCCCCGGTCCCTTGCTCATACACATTTGTGGAACACAAATGGCCCTGCAGCTGCTTTTCTGAGCGGTGGGGGGGGGGGGGGAGCAAGCAAGGGAGTCTGCCTGGGGGCTCCCTGCTGCGTCCACAGGCCAGATTGTTTTGCCCAGGCCTGCTGTAATGCCAGCGTGGGCTCCCTGCTGCGGAGGTAACAAGGGGGAGCTGGATTAGAGCTTCAAAAGAACCGTATCTGGCTCCCTAGTGAGCCATATTTGGCTCATAAGCCATAGGCAGTCGACCCCTGGTCTAAAACAAAATATTATTTAACTAGACAAAACATACTTGGGTATTAGTCTAATTGCTGGTATTTCGAATATTTGACTCTTTCAGAGTAATGGGTGAATAGAGGTATATGAGAGCGACACAGAAATTTTGCAATTTTGTCTGGTTGACTAAAATTAACTATTTCTGAGATCCGTGATCATAGGTATAGCAGTTTTTATAAGTTATTAACAGTCATTCAAAGCATTCTTTGTATTTCACTTTACAAATTTGTACATTTTTAGATGTTACTTTCTCACACTGATGACTTTAGCCCTTAGAACCCTTTATTGAGTCTATAATTGGTGTAAGAAATCCTTACCCACTCTTTGTGTATTGTTCTGCAGTCTGGGATTTTTAATGTTGAATTAGATGGAAACTAACCTGGGATCATCAAAACAATTCAAGCTGTTGTAAAACTTCTTAAGAGGGAAGTTTTTGTTGGATATTTGTGTATTCAAGTTCATCATACATCTGTTACAATTGTCTAGACCAGTGGCTTCCAAACTTTTTGGCATCACGCCCCCCTTTTTGATTTTTGAAAAACCCTCATGCTGCGGAACTTCCCCCCTCCTCCCCCGCCCCCAAAAAAAGAGCAGCAAAACTTGTTGAGCAAAAAAGAAAAAGAACTGAACAGGGCAGCAAAACTTGATGGCCGGGGGAGGCTGAGTCACCTTGTGCCCCCCCCCCCCCCCGAATTTCTTTACGCCCCCCAGTTTGGAAACCCATGGTCTAGACAATATTATACATCTTGTATCCACAGTATGAGGCGCTAACCTTTCCCTGTGCAAAAGAACATACAATACTGAAGCAACTTGAATAAAATGCTTCCTTGAATAAAATGAAGTTTAGTGAAAGGATTTTTAAAATTCAGTTAGGAATGAGCCTGTCTGGAATTGATAACTATGAAACATTATAATTAAGTCACTTCATCTGTGAAGATTGAGTAGCATCTTTCATGTAACCAATGACATAACTTCAGTTTCTCTCATCCTGACCTTTCTAGGCTATCAGACTTGGAACTTAAATAGCCAAAGAATGAAAAAATGAGATGCAGGAAATACAGGAAGCTACAGTGAGAAATCTCTAGCTGAAGTGCTGCAGAGACAGATTTTAGCGACCATAAGGAAGACTTGTGTCTTGTAATCTAAATATAAAAGTGACATGTGATGAGCTACTTCAGCTTTTATTCTCAGCTTTTGCCTCCTCCCCCCCCATGTGCCACCTTATCACTTATCTCTCAATTCAGAGCTTTTATTATTAGTGAGAGCAGTCTTCTTTCATTACACTAATCAGCCTGTGGTATTAAAGGTCCCCTTTGGGAGCTGCTTGTAGGCATAGGAATAGTCAGACATAAACAGATAATAAGAAGTACTTTGTTGTCTGTATCTTTTACTTTCCAACAATATTTCCAGTGTTTAATTTCTTTATTTGGTTTTTTTTCAGGATGATAGTTATCAGAAATTCACTTTTTCACAGTGATATTCAAATTGTTTTTATTTTAAAAACTGTCCTGTACCTCACATTTTGTATTTATCCAAATTTAGAATGTAACTAATAATCTTTAGTTTTTGCAAAGAATGAACAGCTGAAATAATTGATTAAACAGTTTCACTAAAATTAATAAATTACTCAGGATCCTGAAATGTTTATAGTATAAAGCGTTACATTAAGCATTATATACAGCATAGTAATATATTTATTTTTTCAATAGAGCATTAACAAATATTGATGTAACATTTTTATTTTGGTGTAAATTACATATTTCTCCAATTTAGTCTGCTTTTTTTCCTATGACCAGGTCACAATAGTTAAACCAGCCAGAAACAAAATGGCAGATGCACACTGTTCTCCTAGTTATGAAAAATCCACAATGCTAGGGTCTAGTAGGCTTCCGCGCCCCCACTCCCCCGGTCTTAATTTTTCTTGGCATCGTACAACTAGACACATGTGGTTGGTATCTCTCAAAGTAAGGCATCTGTTGTAAAAGGAGGAAATGGTTTTTGTCTTCCCAAAAAAGAGATGGTATTGAATGTCTTTTCATGAATAAGGCCAGGAGATGCCTTAGGATAAGACAGTTAGTCTTCTCTTTTTAAAATTACATTATAGCACTGCTCCAAGCATTTTTTTGTCTGCCTGTTACTTAATGGATTCTATTTGCTCGTTTCTTCTGCTTTTAGTCAACTCATGTGCACCTTTCTGTTATGAATGCCTTTTACTGTCCATACAATGGATGGAACTAGGTGGATTTCTGGCTGTTGTCTCTCAGGGTATGTCTACACTACCCCGCTAGTTCGAACTAGCGGGGTAATGTAGGCATACCGCACTTGCAAGTGAAGCCCGGGATTTGAATTTCCCGGGCTTCATTTGCATAAGCGGGGAGCCGCCATTTTTAAATCCCCGCTTGTTCGAACCCCGTGTAGCGCGGCTACACGGGGCTCGAACTAGGTAGTTCGGACTAGGTTCCTACTCCGAACTACCGGTACACCTCGTCCGAACTACCTAGGAATCCTAGTCCGAACTACCTAGTTCGAGCCCCGTGTAGCCGCGCTACACGGGGTTCGAACAAGCGGGGATTTAAAAATGGCGGCTCCCCGCTTATGCAAATGAAGCCCGGGAAATTCAAATCCCGGGCTTCATTTGCAAGTGCTGTATGCCTACATTACCCTCCTAGTTCGAACTAGGAGGGTAGTCTAGACATACCTTCAGTATGTATAACCCACTTCAGAAATAACCATATTATAATTCAAGTTTGGTACTTTTTAGACAAAATAATTGACTCGTTTGTGGGATGACTCTGTTCTTCTTTGGCTTGTTGCATTTTATTTTCCCATTTGGAAAATCTTGTTCCCAGTTTAATCAATAGCAAAATTCTGGCCTAATCCAGTTAATGCTCTGTTCCCAGAAATTCATGGGAGTTCTGCACACAGCTTTGTCACAGGATTGGGGCTGGGGTCTATTTCATGTAATTTCACTTCGGAGTTTAATATATTTTTATATTCACTTATCTGCAACTGTCTGAAGCAACAGAACTTCCTAGTGTTCTAAATGTTAAAAAATTCTGTAGTTTTTATAACTTCGCTCAAGATGAAAGAATTGATATGGAATTTCTTAAAAAGAGTTTTGTTAGTTGGAATTGCACCAATCTCCAGGCATCTGAACAGTAATTTTTCCTTTTTCCCTATGTTTGAGTTCTTCTGTAGCATATGTTTACCAATAGCTTTATAAATCTGATTAAGTCTAACAGGAAATACCCAGGAAAACATTCTGGGTTCAAATTCTGCAGTCCTTTGCACTGATCAAGTCCATTCAGTCTGAATGAGGTATGGCAAGCAGAATTTGGCCCCGAAAAGAAAACCAAGCCTTGAAACCCCTTAATCTTGCAAATAGTACCAATTGACTTCATTGGATTTGCATGTTCAAGGACTGGACACTTGGTAAGAGTTGGAGATTTAGGGTTCTGGGGTATTTGAATTTTTGTTTCTCTACATGTTTGGTACAGAATGAAAATACTGTGTTCTCAAGAGGACACTTTGGGAGCTTTTGGATATATCATGTTACTAATAATTGAATGCATGAAGATCTTTAATGTGTGTGTATTAACTTTATATACTCACATGTAAGCTGTAATGTAGTAGTGTCTTAGAGGACTCTGTAAACTATGAAAACTCTAAATATTTAACTTTTAACACTTTATTGGTTTATTCTCTGATTTATAAAGTTCATCTGTCATTTTAGTTAAATTTGACCATCTTTTCAAAGGATTTGAAAACAGTTTTTACATAGGATAAGATATATTGGAAAGAACACTGCTCACTAAATATATGCATAAAGCCCGTGAAACTTGAACCGTTGATATTTTATTTTTTCAGCAGAGCAGCATGAAACAAATGCTTTGTTTTGTTTGTGCAAATGAGAAGACTATTGTAATGTAAAGCAGTGTCCTGAAAAAAGCAAATGTGCTTTTTCTGTTGTAAATATCACTGTTAAATGCTGTAGTAATTGCAAGCAGAGCTTGGCATTTTTTTCTCTCTTCTTTTCATTGATATATTTTAACAAGTTCTCTTGAGACTATTAAAATGTCTTAGTTTTTGGAACATGTGGTCCAGCGGGGATAACTTTGTCTACAGATGCCGTGGGTTGGCAGCTAGATTTTGCATGTCTTTTCATTTCTTTCCAGATTCTTTGACCCAGTGTAACCTTTGGTCTCCCTCTGAAGGCAGGGGTGAAGGAAGTATGAGCAGGTGACTGATGATCACTGTCAATACAGCCTGCAGACAATATGTGAATTACTTTAGCAGTCTCTCACTTCCCTCCAGTCCCCCCCATCTCTTAAACCAACAAATGCAAATAGCTCCATTCCCATTTGCTAGTATTTCAGTGCTGCTGCTCAGGCAGCATGGGCTTTGTTGTAGACTTACTTATTCAAAAAAGCAGTTTGAATACTAGTAAGAAGAAAAATTATCTAATAAGTCCTAAACCTCCTTAATGGTCAAAGTGACTAGTATTTGACCTTCTGGAATATAAAGGTAGGAAGATGCTGAAAGTAAGCATATTTTATATTGTTTTTCAGTAGTATAGCAAAAATGGTTAGCACTGTTTGCATTGTTAGCCTTTGTTTAGTAAATAGTATCAATCCTTTCTACAAAGGAGAAGAAATTTGCCCATCATATAGAAAAAGGTACCTGTATTCCTAGACCTGTTAGCATTAAAATTTGTCATTAGGATCATCTGTTTATTTAAAGATTTAATTCATTGTATACAAAAGAGACTATGAAAGTGTTTGCTAGATTTCAGACAATGAATCAGTGAAATATATTTCTGGGCAATTTCCTGACTCTATTAGGTGCATAATTGTGTGGTCTGAATAAAATAGCTGTATTTTATAATAATCTTGTTTTGCTTTCCATATATGTTGTCTCTTAAGAGTTGTCACTTGGAAGATTCAAAAGCATAACATAAGAATGATGTTGTTAAACTTGCATTGCTCCTATACATGAAATGTTCTCAGTGCTATTGTGCATAAATAAAAGGTAACTGATTACTTTCCTAATTCAGAAGCTTCTTTTTTCCAGTTTCCTAGTGTTAATTATGGCAAAAAAAAAAATTAATATAATGTATTTAGGATTATAAAAGGTTAGTAAAAAAGGACTTTAAAAAAATATATAGCAAGAACATTTGATTCACAAATGAATTAAACTGTGTCTTAAACCTGTGAATTTGATTAAATAAGCATCTAAAGCATTATTTTGGGATGTTCAGTTCACTTTACCATGACACTTTCTCTTCAAATGCTCTTTGTTAAAGTTAACTCATAACTTATAAAATGAAAAGCACCATTTATAAGTCTGAGCACTAGACTGCTGAGATGCACATCACACGTATGGCTAGACATTGTTATATAGACTAATAGTTATGGATTGTCTAGATTTCCTTATTAATGTAACCTTTAGTTGTATTTGCATTTTTTTTTCAAAATAAATCTTCAGTCACTAATAGCTCAGCAATAACAATTTTCTGATGTCCACAAAACTTTGGAAATTAGAATGAAGTCTTAAAATCCGAACTACCCTTTCAGCTTGCAGTAGTGTTCCAGATCAGGTATTTTGGCATTCGTTATGTCAGTTCAGCTTTAACCTTAACCTGGAATTTCTCAAGTTTTGTCATGTTAAATACAGATTCATAGATTTTGTTTGTTTTTGTTTTTTTAAGGCCAGAAAGGACCATTATGATCATCTGGCCTGTGTTATGCAGGAGATAGAATATCACTGGGTGATTCCTGCATCAAGGAATCTCATATGCTTTAGCTCAGTCAGAAATTCTTTTTAGGAAGACATCTAGTCTTGATTTAAATACTTCACATGACAGAGAATCCATCAAGTTCAACCTTTTTGCTTTCTATTTCTTTTCCTGTGTATGTGTGTGCACACATGCCTGTGGGTGGGGAAGGAGGGACAGGCGAAGACTTATTTTGCTCTGTTTTATTTAAGGTTAGTTTTAATGGAAACTTTCCCTCTTGGGGTGCAAGGATTGTTAGATTTCCCCCTTTTTTACTTTTGTTTCTTCATTTTCTCAAAAGCGCACACACACACATATTTATTTCAAAGACAATAGATAATTTCCCTTTGGAACCAGTCATTGCTTGAGTTGATCAGAGGAGATACTGGAGTTAGACACACCATGCTTTCCCATTAGTGGTGGATGTATAAACTCTTTCTGTTGTGTTTTATTATCAGTTTGTTGCCAAGGAAGTTATACAGTCATCACAGTGACTTCAGAGCATAATGACATAGGTTAAAATAAATAATTAAGCAGGAGGCTCTTATTTAAGAGAAATCTGGTCATAGCTTGCAGCCTGTCATCATCAGGCTGTGATCTAGTCACATGTTGGCTGCATAGGGTTAACAGGGTTTATATTTGGTGCACATCTCACAGAAGAAAACATAGATACTATGAGAAATTATTTAATAGGCCGTTCTCTTCCCTTTGAATCCATGTTGGATTGAAGTCTTGGTGGCCATTGTGCTGTTGGGAGGATATTCTTTCAAATGAAATTTAAAACTGAACTGCTTATCATTGAACATAATTAATCTTTGTATGCAATGTTGTTATAGCCATGTTGGTCCGATGATATCAGAGAGACAAGGTGGGAGAGGGACAATATCTTTTGTTGATGAGAGAAACAAGCTTTTGACTCACACAGAACTCTTCTTTAGGCCATTCATACACACCTTGTCTCTATAATGAATGTTTGGTATTTTTCACAAGACCTGTGGGTGTTAATTTTGACTGTCAAAACATTCTACCTCTTTACTTGGAGGGTATTCTTCACTTTCTACTATGCATAGTTGAATAATTGATATTTTGCCTCTGTGGCAACTGAATTTAGAGGTGGACTGATTTCTTATGTACTATAGAATTTTTAAGCACTTTGAGATTCTTCTTGATGACGAGCGCTATATATATATTCATGTATAATGTATATTTATGGTAGTAATAGAAACTGAGAAACATCTCTAAGGCGAGTATATTGAAATTATATATTTTCTTTTTATCTGAAAATTTTCCCTTGTAGGAAAGTCTCTTTTTAATATATTGGTATTTGTTCTTTCTGGATTTAGTTAAATGAAGCCGTTTATACCAAGCACTTCTTACATTTAGATACCTTCATTTTACACTTATTTTAAAATTTAAATTAAGATGTAGCAAGCTTTTAAAAATAATTAGAAAAGTTAATTTTGTGACACAAATTGATCTCTGGGTAGTGACAAAGAGTGCCTTCAGATTCTGGCACTAATTTTCAGGTGAGGTTTTTGTCTCTTGTTTTTCCTCTCAGTTTCCATTACAAAAAGAGGTGCAAAAGCCCCGTCTTCCCCTTCCAAAGCAACCCGACGTTCAATGCAATCTCCTCAGAAGTCTGCTCCAGTACCAACACAATGTGGCAAGAAACCAGGTCGAGACAACCCCCCTGGACAACCTACAGTTTCTAAGAAGGGAAAGTCTCCTAAAAACATTCCTATGACAAAAAACATCTCTACTGAAAATCTCAAAACAAGGAAAAAAAGTTTAAAACCTGGAAGAAAGGTTAGTTACAGTTGTTGCTTTACTTTTAAACATGCTGTTTATAATTCAGTGTACACGCTGTTTAGAATTCTGATGCTGTTTTTCCTTCAAGCATTTAAGGCTTGTCTCCACTTGATATTTATCAGAATAGGTGTTCTGGAAATCTTATTTTGGGATAAGCCGCCAGTGGACACTCATATTCTAGAATAATGGATCTTTTTTCTGAATTATTTTAAATTGTTGTAGTTGTGGTAGTATTAAAAAAAATCCAAAATGGATATTTCATTAAATCTCTAAATTTAGACAAGCCCTTAGATTTAATTATTTTCTTACTGAAATAAATGTTTACATTTTCATAATATTTGCCTTCCACTAAGCCTTGGTTTTTAACACAGCCTAAAGTATAATTTTAGACTGGAAAACTTCAAAATGAACATTTTCTGAAATTCCATAAAAGGATATTACTGCTACATTGTGGAACATATTGCTTAAGTTACTGTATATGTGACTTAAAATTCACCCTCTCCATCAAACAGTATAAATATAAAGCACTGCTGACTTTTGTAAAATGACTCTTCAGTTCTAATTAACGTAAATTTCAGTCTCAGCATTGTTTGAACAGGGTTTCTGCTTATATAGGATGATGTTTAGTTTGTATTAATGTCTTCCATTTTAGGAAAAACAAAAGGAAAAAATATGTAGCACCTTAAAGACTGGCAAGATACTTTATTAGGTGATGAGCTTTCATGGGGCAGACCCACTTCTTCAGATCATATTCTGAAAGTGAATTGGCATGACCATATATAACAAAGGAATACAGTTAAGAAAGTAAACATATGATGAACTAACAAATCAGATATTAGACACATTTTAGGCACACACTTTATGCAAAGAATATTTTAATCATCTTAAAAAATATTATACACACATGGTAATTGAAACATGACAGGTATTATCAAAAGAGAGATGGAACAAGTAAAATGTCTCACTGACTACACTAGGAGTGCCACACTCAGCTTGGGAGATGCATAGTGAATATCATAAAGCCTGCACATCTTAAAACAGACATCAAATACAGGAAAAAAAGGGATAGAGAATAAGACAGAGAATATCTTATTGCCCTTATATAAATCAGTGGTACGCCCACATCTTGAATACTGCATTCAGATGTGGTCTCCTCATCTCAAAAAAGATATACCGACATTAGAAAAGGTTCAGAAAAGGGCAACTAAAATGATTAGAGGTTTGGAAAGGGCCCCATATGAGGAGAGATTAAAGAGTCTAGGACTGGTTCAACTTGGAAAAGAGGAGATTAAGGGGGGATGTGATAAGGTATACAAAATCATGAGTGGTGTGGAGAAAGTGAATAAGGAAAAGTTATTTATTTGTTCCCATAATATAAGAACTAGGGGCCACCAACTGAAATTAATGGGCAACAGGTTTAAAACAAATAAAAGGAAGTTCTTCTTCACACAGCACACTGTCAACCTGTGGAACTCCTTGCCTGAGGAAGTTGTGAAGGCTAGAACTATAACAGGGTGTAAGAGACCTAGATAAATTCATGGAAGTTAATTCCATTAATGTCTATTAGCCAGAATGGGTAAGGAATAGTGTCCTTAGCCTCTGTTTGTTAGATGGTGGAGATGGATGGCAGGAGAGAGGTCGCTTGATCAATACCTATTCGGTTCACTCCCTCGGGGGCACCTGGCATTGGCCATTATTGGCAGACAGGATACTGGGCTAGATGGACCTTTGGTCTGACCCAGTATGGTCATTCTTATGCTCTTACGTTCTTATGCTCTTAGCAAAATGCCTTATTCTTAAAGGCCATTAGAGTAGGGATGTTAGATAGCAGAAAATAGAATAGTTGACTAACCACATGAATTCTTAGCAGTTAGTCGACTAGTCTGTAGTCCCGGGGGCAGTGCTAGCAGCTAGTGCAATCTGGCTCCACTCCTAAGGAGTCCCTTTCCACCCCGCACTGCTGCCTCTTAAGCCGATTTCCCCCAGTACTGTCTCTTGCTCCCTTCCATCTTGCTGCCTCTGATGCATTCCCCCCCTGCTTGCTGTTTCTGTAAGTTGTAAAGTAGATTAACCGATAAGCCTGTGCTAATTGGTTAATCGTCTAGTTGACTAGTCATTCACATCCCTACATTATAGTATATGCTTAAGGCTAGTTCAGACTGATTAAGCCAGGGGTGGCCAACCTGCAGTTCTTCAGAAGTTAATATGGTACCTTACATAGGTACCAAATCCAGGATTGGAGCTACAGGTGCCAACTTTCTACTGGGCTGGAGGGTGCTCACTGTTCAACCTCCAGCTCTGTCCTAGGTTCTGTCCCCCTCTACCCTTTCCCTCTAGGATCCTGCCACTTCCTACCTTCTCCACTGAGACTGTCACACCCATATTTCCCCCCTCTAGTGTCCCCCACTGAGAAAAAGCTGATCCCAGTGGTCAGGAGGAAAAGGAGGAGGAGGCACTGACCATTGGGGCTGCCAGCGGACGGGATGTGCTGAGTGGTGGTGGGGAGATGATCAGGTGATATAGAACTGTGGCTCTTTGGCAATGTGCACTGATAAATTATGGCTCCTTCTCAGGTTTAAGTTGGCCACCCCTGGATTAAGCCTTTCATGAGTTATTTTCATGGTAGTTTGAAAATATATAGTTAAAGAGGTTAGTCTTTGATTAGTACATTGGAATTTCTTTGAATTTCCAAATACTTCTCAGGTGAAGAAACAGTCCTTTATGTTGCAATATTTTTGTTTTCAACATGGTTCACTGTTTATCATTATGTAATATTCAGCATTTCTTCCTGTACAATAGAAAATAAGCTTATGTTGCGTGTAATGTCTTTATCCAGACTCTTCCCAGTAAGAGGGAATAACATTTAATGCAAAATTCCCCTACATGTATTTTGACACTGCCATCTTTTTCTCCCAATTTTCAATATATAGGGTTTGTTACTTTAAGTTCTAATCTGAAAGAAAACATTTGTCCCATTATGTCTGTTTTTATGTATTACTTTTTAAAAGTGTGCTTTAATTTAGCAACGCAAGTAACCAGACTACTGTCAAAACAGACAGACCATATATTTCAGAATTTCAAATGTACAGGCTGTATCTTAGTCCTTAATGAGGATGCACAGAGTAGCCAATCAGTATAGTCAGTTGTTGAAAAGGTTTGTCCCCCCCCATGTCTCCCACATGAATGTTCATAATATGCTCATGCAATATTTGATATTCCTTCCTAATCATCTGTAAAAATTTCCACTTTTGTAATCTTCCTTTTTGTGTTTAAGCTTATCGAAGATTTAATGCCAAGCAGGTCTCTTGCCATATTTGCTGTTCTTTCTGCACATTGGGATGGTTTGTTCCTAAGTCCTCAATAATCTTTTCTTAAAGTACAGACAACTCTGCTGGACTCCTTTCTGCCTCCTATTAACCTCCTTAAGGGATCCTGTTTATCAGATCCCTGGGGAAGTCAGCATCTGTTTTTCTTAAGTCCCAGGTCTGTACTCTGCTACTCTCCTTTTTCCTCAAATGAGAAAGCAAATAAAGTTCCCCATATCTATTATTTTTAACACAGTCTCACAATTTTGACAGCCTGACACCTGTTTCTATTAACAGTCTCATCTCTGTGCAGCGACTTACAGCTGTAGGGTGTACTTAGGGAAGAACAGTCTGCATTTGTGGAACAAGTGTAGTAGTAGCTGATAGTGAGCTTGTTCTCTTTCACCCTCCACCCAGTGTCTCTGTAGGACTTCTCTGACCTTCACAGGCTCAAAGCTTTCAGCTGTCCTTGAGGGAGCAGTAAATCTCCCCATACTACCACATGCCCTCTCCCCCTAACTTCTTAGATGGCCTGGCTCTTAGAGCCACACGTCTAAATGGTTATAAAAATCAACTGCAGGTGCACAGAAAAGTTTAAGTGAACCTGAAAGTAGAAGGCAAGATACATTTAGCATGCTTTTTGTAATTTAGTATGAAAGTGAAATAGGATCATTAGTAACATTTCCACATCAAATTTACTGTTCTGCTACTTCAGATTACTTGCTCCTGCATGATAGTCCCCACCACAGCTGAAAGGATGAGGTAATTATGGTACTGAAACAAATCTTAGCTGAGGCTTTCTAAAATAAAAAGAAAATGTTACAAATGCAGTGCTATCAACTGTCATGCTACTGATTTGACATAAATTATTCCTTTTTCACATAAGTGACCTTTCATTATGCTTGCATTGTTTCTTGTTTCAGTGGCTTGTCTTGCATTTCCACTCACAATAATAGGGCTCTAGCCAGCATTCTATTGTGTTCTTCTTCGAGTGCTTGCTCATGTCCATTCTGATTAGGTGTACACGCGCCGCGTGCACGGATTCCGGAGCTTTTTTCCCTTAGCAGTATCCATAGGGCCAGCAGGGAGCCCCCTGGAGTGGCGCCGGTATACCGGTGCATATATACCCCTGCTGGCCCCTCCACCCCCTCAGTTCCTTCTTACCCCCCCCCCCACACGGTAGATGGAGCATGCTTTCAGGCTGTTAGCCTATCTCTTAGCAGCGGTATTCCTTATCTGTTGTATTATAGTTCTAGTTGAAGTTTTATCTAGTTAAGTAGTTGTTAAGTGCTGTAAATATTTAGTTAGATAGGGGAGCACAGCGGAACCCTCCCCGTGAGGGGAGGGCATGCCATGCCAGGGCTTTAAACCCTGTGCTTCCTGCTCCAAACCTATGCCCTGCGGAGATCCCCACTCTGACTGCCTAAAGTGTCTGGGTGAGGCCCATTGAGCTGAAAGCTGCTCTATCTGTAAGAGCTTTAAGCTCCGGACCAAGAAGGAGAGGGACTCCCGGCTAAAACTCCTACTAATGGAGTCGGCACTGCAGCCTCAGAGTGAGGAGCGGCCTCACTCTGTCCGCAGCGCACCGTCGGCGGCACCCGTGTCGGCCAAGCATCGTCCTGAGACCGACAAGGCACTGAGGCACAGATCGCAGTCCCCAGTGCCGAGGGCCTCCAAGAGCTCGAGGGGACACTCGGCAGAGAGGAGTGCCTAGAAGGTGCGCCCTAAGGAGAGGCAGCTTTCTTCTAAGGCCTCCAAAAAGAGGCGCAGCCCAGACAAGGGCAAGAGCCCGGGGCAGTCCGCGGGGATAGGAGAGGTCCGTCGTCCCTCCATCCCAGAAACCTTTGAAGCGGCCCGGGACCTCATCCAGATGGTCACGGACGAAGGAGAGGGCCCGGTGCTGCAGGAGCGGACCGCGCCGGCGTCGGCCTCAAGTGCCCCCCAGCAGGCTATGGCCGGGTCATGGGACCCTCTGGGCGAAGGGCAGGCCTCGGCCCAGCAGCAGTTTTTCCCAGTTTCGGGAAGAGCACCGGAGCCGGGACGAACGCCGGCACCGACCCCGGGCCCCTTCCTGGCAGCACCGGCAGCGGCACCGGGAGCGAGTGCGCTTGTGGCGCCGGCGGCACCGGCACCGGTGCAGGGACCGGTGCCGCAGATGGGCCCTTGGGCGGTGCAGGGCCCCGCACCGTACTTATACGCCGACCGCGGTGCCACAGCCAGCGCCCCGCACGGCACATACGCTGATGCCTCTCCCGGCACTGATCTCTGCTCACACCATGGGAGCGCCAACCCAGCAGCAGACCGCGGTGCCGCAGCACGTGGCGGCACCGGCGGGTTACTTACCGGCCTATCAGATGCAGCTGGGCTCGGTACCGCTACAGCAAGGACCTCCACTTATGCCCCCACCGGCACCACGTGCGGTGCACAGGGGCAAGCCATCGGCCATGTCAGCACAGCGAAAGGTACAGGCTTCATCGGCCCCTCCCTGGTCGGCATCGAAGTACTCTTCGGAGTCTGAGGCCAAATCGGTGGCATCGGCCAGGTCATCATACAGGTCACGATCCCGTCATAGGTCTCGTTCATCGGTCAGATCATCTCACTGGGAACCAGTGGACCAGCAGCAGTGGCAGGGGCAACCTCAGTGGTCATTCTGGACGCCCTGGGCATACCACCAGGCCCAGGGGCCTCCCCCTACGGTGCCGGTGGCAGGGTCGTCCCGTAGGAGCAGCACCCCATCTGCCACCCCTTTGACAGCCCCTCCGCCTGGAGACAGCTCGTCCATGGTGGCGATGCCAAGACCTCTGGTAATCGGTCACGGGCAGGAGGCTATGTCCCAGCCGGGCTCAGTCTCTATGGACATCTTGGCCCAAGGGGAACCAGAGACACAGCTCGGTGAGGAGGAGGCAGTCCCCTCGAGAGTTCTCGTCATCTTCGCCGGACGAGGCCCTGGCCGACCCCGCGCCCCAGCCCCTGTCAATGGACTCCAGGGCGCACCAGGAGCCGCTCCGAAGGCTGGCGGTCAACCTTGCGGTCCAGCACGAGGAGGTACACGAGGACCAAGATCCTATGGTGGACATCATAGTGGCAGCGGGCCCTGGCCGAGTGGCGCTCCCACTGAATAAAACGGTGGACAAACTGTTGAAAACTCTGTGGCAGACGCCGGCCTCCATTGCCCCGACCCAAAAGGGGGTCGAGAGAAGGTACTACATACCCCAAGCAGGGCACGAGCATCTTTTTAACCACCCGGCACCGAGATCCATAGTGGTACAGGCCGCAGGGCAGAAGGAGCGCCAAGGGCCTCCAGGTCCTACACCGAAGGCGAAGGAGCCCAAGAAATTGGACCTGCTTGGCTGGAAGGCCTACGCCACGGGGGGCCTCCAGCTACGTATAGCTAACCAGCAACTAATGCTGGGGTGTTATGCCTTTAACACGTGGGCATCAATGCAGAAATTTTCCAGCCAGCTTCCCCCTGAATCCCGCCAGGAATTCGGGGCCCTGACGGAAGAGGGAAAGGCAGTGGCGTGTACCTCTCTCCAGGCGGCCTTGGACGCGGCTGATTCGGCAGCCCGCACTATGGCCACGGGGGTGGTCATGAGGCGCAGTGCGTGGTTGCAGGTGTCTGGGATCCCGCCCGAGGTGCAGACCACAATTCAGGACCTACCTTTTGAGGGGCCGGGCTTGTTTTCAGAGCAGACTGATTCCAAGCTTCATAGCTTGAAGGACTTAAGAGCGACGTTGAAGTCTCTAGGGATACATACCCCGGCACCTCAGAGGCGCTCCTTCCAGGCTAGACCCTATCCCAGACGGGGGCAAAACAATGATAGGGGTCTCAGGAGGGGCTGCAACAATAGCCGCCCTGACCTCTTTAGAGGTAGGCGTAGGGGCCCTCAGTCAGACTCCGAGAGAGGCTCAGGACCGTCACCCAGTCACCAAACTAAGCCCTCATTTTGAAGGTACGCCAGAGAGCAGAGTATCAGTCGCACCTACCTGCCCACTCTTTGGGGACCGTCTTTCCCTCTTTTACTAGGAATGGATAAAGGTCACGTCGGACCGTTGTGTCCTAGACCTGGTAAAGCAGGGATATACTATCCCCTTCCTTTCCTGTCCTGCCTCCCACCCTCCCTCCCCTTCCCTCTTCAGGGACCCTTCTCACGAGACACTCCTTCGGCAGGAGGTGTCCAACCTGTTGACGCTAGGGGCCATAGAAAGAGTGCCCCCAGATGTGAAAGGAAAGGGTTTCTACTTTCGCTACTTCCTAGTACCCAAGGCGAAAGGGGGCATGCGCCCCATATTAGACCTCCGAAACCTGAACACCTTTATAAGGAAAGCAAAGTTCAGGATGGTGACACTAGCTTGCATCATCCCATAGCTCGGAAAGGGGGACTGGTACGCTGCTCTCGACTTGAAAGATGCGTACTTCCATATTTCAATTTTTCCAAGTCACAGAAAATTTCTACGGTTCGTGGTGGGACAGGACCACTTCCAGTTTAAGGTCCTCCCATTCGGACTGTGTACAGCCCCAAGAGTCTTTACCAAATGTGTGACAGTGGTAGCCGTGTTTCTGCCGTGGCACAGGGTCCAAGTGTTTCCATATCTGGACGATTGGCTCATAAGGGGCAAGTCTCCAGAACAGGTATTGGATCATGTCTCACGGGCCAGGGCTCTGTTCAAGAGCCTCGGCCTCCTCATAAATGATGCCAAATCATTGCTAGATCCCACGCAAGTCATAGACTTTGTGGGGGCCCATCTGGACTCGCCTTTGGGCAAGGCGTCTCTACCGAGAGACAGATTCATGGCTATTCACTCGCTGGTAGTGGGGCTGCAGGAGTTCCCAACTATGACGGTGAAGACCTGTATGAGGCTCCTAGGCCACATGGCGGCGTGCACTTAC
The DNA here is from genome assembly GCF_049634645.1 of Pelodiscus sinensis. NCBI lineage: Eukaryota > Metazoa > Chordata > Testudines > Trionychidae > Pelodiscus > Pelodiscus sinensis. The sequence continues at coordinate 209,688,871 of NC_134711.1, forward strand.
GTGGTCCAACACGCCAGGCTGCGCATGCGCCCGTTGCAGGGGTGGCTCAGGGTAGCGCACAACCTTTTGAGGTCGCCGCTAGATGCGGTAGTGGCTATTCCTCAGGACATTCTTCGTTCGCTGGACTGGTGGAAGGACAAGGGCACGGTGTGTGCGGGGGTCCGATTCACCAAAGCGTCCCCGTCAGTGCAGCTGGTCACGGACGCTTCGGACCTGGGATGGGGCGCTCACCTGGGCAACCTCAGGACGCAAGGTCAACAGAGGAGGTTCACCTCCATATAAATATCAAGGAACTGCGGGCAGTCAGGTTGGCCTGCAGGGCGTTCCTTCCCCACTTGCAGAACAGAGTGGTGGCGGTGCTGACAGACAACACCACGGCCATGTTTTATATCAACAAGCAGGGTGGGGCGCGTTCCTCTCCCCTGTGCCGGGAAGCCCTAGATCTATGAGAACTGTGTATAGCCTACAGTATTTACCTGGCGGCATCTCACCTTCCGGGAACCAGGAACGGGCTAGCAGACAGGCTCAGCCGTTGGATCCAGGCACACGAGTGGGTGCTAAGGTGGGACGTACTTCACGGGGTTTTCCAAAGGTGGAGGTCTCCCCGCCTGGACCTGTTTGTGACTCTGAGCAACGCCAAGTGCAGGGAGTACTGTTTGTACATGGGACACAGTCTGGGCTCTTGGGGCGATGCACTGCAGATCAGCTGGCCCAGGGGACTACTCTATGCCTTCCCCCCGTTCCCTCTGATCCACGACACACTCCTCAGAGTGCAGAGGTTCGGGGCCCAGATCATCCTGATAGCGCCAGTGTGGCCCGGCAGTACTGGTTAACCACCCTGCTGGATCTGACCGTGGAGGGCCCGCTCACGCTACCCCTCGTGCCGGATCTAATCACTCAGAGCTGTGAGGCCAGGGTAGCACTCCACCCGAGCCTACCATCTCTGCACCTAGCAGCGTGGCTCCTCAGTGGCTCTCAGTGACGGAGCAAGCCTGCTCCAGAGCAGTCCAGGAGGTCCTCCTAGAAAGTAGAAAGCCGTCCACTAGGGCCCTTTACGAGGCTAAGTGGAAGAGGTTTACCTCATGGCTGGAGGGCAGGACGCTCTCTCCGGGTGAAGGTGCGGTTCTGACTGTCTTGGAATACCTTCTCCACCTGCGGAAACAGGGTCTAGCCACAGCCTCCCTAAGGGTACACCTGGCGGCCATAGCGGCTTTCCATGCCGGGGGGGGGGGGGGAGGAGAGGGCCAAAGGTCTATCTTTGCCAATCCCTTGGTTAAAAGATTTCTGAAGGGAATTGACAGAATGATGCCATATGAGAGACCTCCGGTCCCAACTTGGGATCTTAACCTGGTCCTGACTGCCCTTATGAAGCCCCCGTTCGAGCCTCTGGCTTCATGCTCTTTGAAGCACCGGTCCTATAAGGTAGCTTTCCTCGTGGCCATTACCTCGGCCATGAGGGTGTCAGAGCTTAGGGCTCTTATCTCAGAACCACCCTACACGGTGTTTTTTAAAGATAAGGTGAGGTTGCGTCCACACCAGGGGTTCCTTCCCAAGGATGTCTCGCACTTCCATATGTCCCAGGATATCTACCTGCCAGTGTTTTACCCCAAGCCACAGGCTTTGCACTGCCTGGATGTTAGGAGGGCGTTGGCTTTTTATATAGATAGGACACGAGAGTTCCATAAGTCAACTCAATTGTTTATTTCAGTGGCGGAAAGAATGTGTGGGCAGCCAGTCTCGGCGCAGTGTATATCCTCGTGGATTACTTCCTGCATTCGATTGTGCTACGAGGTCGCGGGTAGATCACCGCCGCGCATAATGGCACATTCCACGAGAGCCCAGGCAACGTCGGCGACGTTCCTGGCCTGCGTGCCGATCTTGGAAATCTGCAGGGCAGCAACCTGGTCTTCGGTGCACACTTTTGCGGAGCATTATGCAATTATGCAATTGGCCAGGGAGGATGCTGCCATCGGGAGGGCAGTTCTGTGCTCCGCAGAATGATAATGGAGTAGTTAGTCACCTTCCGACCCCACCTCCGGAGGGGGGACACAGCTAGGGACTCACCTAATCAGAATGGACATGAGCAAGCACTCGAAGAAGAAGAAGAGGTTACTTACCTCGTAACTGTAGTTCTTTGAGATGTGTTGCTCATGTCCATTCTGCATCCCACCCACCTCCCCGTGTCGGAAGGAGCCGGCAAGAAGGAACTGAGGGGGTGGAGGGGCCAGCAGGGGTATATATGCACTGGTATACCAGCGCCACTCCAGGGGGCTCCCTGCTGGCCCTATGGATACTGCCAATGGAAAAAAGCTCCGGAATCCGTGCACATGGTGCGCGTACACCTAATCAGAATGGACATGAGCAACACATCTCAGAGAACTACAGTTACGAGGTAAGTAACCTCTTCTTTTCCTACAGTACCTTAGCCTTAAGGAGGCTGTCTGCTGGAGCTGCCTGAAAGCCCAATCAGCCTATTCAGAGACTTGATCAGTTCAGGGCATGAAGCAGAGGAGAGTAAACCAACACACAATTTCCAGCTCAGGTAGATGTTCTTGATCTAACTCTGGTTGAGGTAGTACATGAACATATAGAAGTGTAGCCATAGCAATATCCATCCCAAGTACCTTCCTTAAGGTTCTAGATGAGATCATACTTGGCAGTTATGCTTTTATTTTTAGTATGCTAGTTCAATGAAACCTAGCATGGGTATATTTATCAAAGCTGGAAATTACACCAGTGTAAACATACCCAGAGATGACTTGATCTGTGTTCCAAAGTCATAAAGTCTGTCTTGTTATAGATTAATACCCTGAGTGGGTTAATGTTTCTAGAACTTCTTCATGGAGAAGGAGCTGAGTTTCACTGCAGTAGGTGGAAAGCTGAAGGTGTGTGTTCTTTACCTCAATAGCGAATGGTGACTGATGGTGCATAGTTTGTTTATGAATGAAAATTGTTTAAGAAAAGGTCATTACTGATTTTGTGTTCGGGGTTTTTTTTCAACAGAAAAAAATCTTGCCAGTGAAATCTCCTCCTGCACCTTCTCCTTTGCTTACTTCTGAAGCAGACAGTGGCAGTACACAGATACTTAAAGATGGAGTTGGCATTGTTGGTCCAACATCGCCAGTTATATCCACAGGTATAGGAGGAACTCTGAATGTATGAAATTACTCTCCCCTTTATAGAAAAAAAACAGTAAGATTGTTTTATGCTGCTACTATTCTAAAAAACCCAGGGGCGGTTGGTGCAGCTGGGGGCCACCTATAGCCCTGCCCCCTGTGTTGAGGCCCTGCCCCCCCATGCGTAGGGGAGGAGACAGGGCAGGGCAGCGCACCAAGCATGTCCTTTCAGGGAAGGGGGTGGGACAGCGTACACACAGTGCAGCTCCTGGAGCAGTGGGGAAGGAAGGAGGCAGGGAAGCATGTCTAGTGCTCTCCAGCCTCCCCAGAGCACCTGGGAGGGGCAGAGAGGCGAAGGGGTGCATGCGCATAGCACAGGTACCGGAGCACTGGGGGAGGAGACGTGGTCGTGTGGTTCTAGCCTCTCTAGCGAGGAATACAGGGAGGGCAGGTGTTGGGGGCATGTGTTCTGGGGATGGACTGTGGGCGGGGCCAGGCTGGTGTTTTGGGAAGGCAGAGCTTTCCCCCGCCTAAGCTACCGGACACCAATGAAAACACCTGCTGAAAATAAATTGTTTTGCTAACATCATCATATGAAAATATATTTTTATATTTCAGTTATCCAAATGTACGTAGGTAAAACTGTTATTTGGTGCAATGTTCAATGGCAGGAAACACCAGAATATCAGGAATTTGATGTCTGGTTAGCAAGCGTTTTTTTTTGTGTGTGTCAATCAGAAACTCCATAGAACTTCCAAAAGCTTTCCATCACCTGGGATACAATGGTGGATGAAGAAGAAAGGGCATGCTTTGTCTCACCTTACTTCCGTCCTATCCAGTAATAAAATGTACTGGAAATGACTGTTTCTAAAAGAACATCAGATACTACTGTTATACTCCAGAGAGTATGGAAATAGAGAAAAAGATGTGATTGTCGCATAGTTTTTCACTGGAAAAAACAAAATCCAGGAGAAATAGGCCAGGTTAAAACAAGAACTCATTTAAAATGGAAAGGCAATGAACTATATTATAAAGTGGTCCTGGAAAAGGAGTCAACTAGTTAGAGCTAAACAGCCCTCTAAGCAGTCTTGTTGTACCAATAAAAGCAAGCAGGATCTTATGAGGGGGATAAGGCAAAAAGCCACATTTATTGTAAAGATAATAATAAAAAAATAAAGAAAAGATAGAAGCAAACAACGTTGTTTAACTACTTAACCCTTATACATATAAACATTCATTCATCCATTCATTCAGGTTCTGTGTATTTGTTATAGTTACCAGCCTGGAAGTTGCTTGTGACAGAATACTGGCCAGGTACTCTGTACACAAGTGATGGGAGTGGGGAGCGAAGTCCTGATCAGATGCGCATCTGAAGCTCCTGGTAGGCTGGCAGCAGAACCTTGGACTCTGATTCCATAGTGTTTTAGTCCAGTTCTTATAGGAATTTCTTCCCATGCCAGTCTATGGAAATTGCTGCATCATGCTGATGTCTTCAGGGTGGCTGCCAGGTGCTCGTCAGTGATCTCATCGGGTGGACCTCCAGTACTTGTTTTTCTCCACTTGACACCTTTTGGTTGCACTGGCACCTGACGCCTTCTTCAGCCCTTTGTTGCTGTATTCTCAGGCTGGCACCTCTCAGAACCATTCACTCATCATCCAAGCACTCTCTCTCTTACATACATTCCTTAATTAATGTTTCCCATACAATATTTTTGTATAATAATAACTTTACATATATCAGAGCTGTAGTTACAAAAAGTTTCTGGGTGGTATTGCTTAAAACATTCTCTGAGTGCTGAGTAAAGTTACAATGTTTTAAAGAGAACAGGCGTCAAGTAACAATGCCCTTAGTCAATTGCAGGGCTTGGCTCCCATAGCAGAGTTAGTGGCTTGACAATGCATTGTTACAATGTATCTCTGCAATGTCAATTTCAAGCAGCCCCTTGCACAAGCTTGAGCATGCCCTGGGGCACAGAGGGGGGGCTGTTTCTGGCTACATAGGATTATATTCTTAACAGTTCTAAATTACATGACCTAATAAATTATATTCTAAAGGGGCAATAATAATAATAAATCTAAACATTTAACAATCTTAACAAATAATAAGAATAAGAATTAATAATAAATCTAAACACTTTAAGTTGTGGGGAACAAATTATGGGGAGTCACTTCCATTTGGGGGAATCACATTTTTAATACATTGATATGTTATCCCTACAGTCTCTTTATTATACTGTAATGGGACAGTTCGTAAATTGTCAGCTGTTTGGTCATCATCAAATCCGGGGACCTGCTAAAGTACCCAAAAACAGTGTGGAAAAGTTTACCATGTTTTAAATTGTTTTGCCATTTTAAGCTATTTTTACAAAGAAACTGTCCCACTGCTTTGCTTCCTCTGCGTACTTGCAGCTATCCCGTCCTTTACTGCTAGACAGCGTTGGAGCAGAATAGGCAATGGTTTCATATTAAAACAATTCTTTCAGGTTTACAAACATTATTGATGCCAAATAAGAGTTTAATATTTTACAGAGTTTCTAATTCTCTCCACATCCAAAAATGTGCCTCCCACCGCTGCTTCTGTGAATCAGAAAAGAGACATGAATGCAGTGTTCAGGAACATTACAGTATTTTGCAAGTCTGAATAATTTGAAAAATCTAAGTTTCCTTTGTGCCCAAATAATACTGTAATCCATTAAAAAACAGGATTCTTGTATTTTATTTAATGCTTTAGTCTATTGCAACATCACCAAAGCATACCCTTATTAGACAACAATAAATTCTGGTCCCACTGAAATACATGGAAAAACATGTATTGAATTTAGCGGGGTCAGACTTTCACCCTGTATTCTGTTTTAGCCATAGAGCGTGATCCCCATAGTAGCTTTTGAGTTATTACAGGCGCCTGTCTTTTCTTGGATCATTGCTTGTTTTATTTTGTTTCTGGAAAAAGTGTCATCTTAAAACGAACTTGACTGTTGTTTAGTTAGACTTTAATTGTAACAGTAACACAGGACATTTTACAGTAATGCATTTTGTTAAGGTTTTCACTTTGACAAATGTTCCGATAGCTGAGCATTTTCCAGGTTAGATGTAGCATCGTGGAATCTTATTCAAAAGGGAGTTCAGTCACAAGCACAGATGGGTGAAGGCTGGGATAAATTCATTGTGTGCAATGTACAAGGGTATTGGAAGCTGATTCACCAGGCTGAGAGAGAAGGAAATGAATACTGCGACTAATAGCTACTGTGTTGGAGATATTTTTCTGGGTCTGGCAGCAGTGTGGTGTTGTGCAGTAGGTACAGTTTTAAAAGTAGAAGATAACCAAGATACATTTCGTGTCAATGTGGAGAAAATACACCGAAGATGCCATTTTGAACATGTAGTGCAAAGGGAAATGCCTTGGAGTTGCTTTAAAACAGACTGGGATACAGAGGAGGACAGTTGAGTGCCAGGTGGTCTTCTAGAATGGAAAAGGGAAGCCTGTCTAGCTAACAGTTTTGGCAACCTGGTCAATATCCTGTTTTTACTATAATCTGCCAGAATTCATGATTTATCCATTTCTGCATTGTATGTTAAGTTGTAAACTATTGAAATGAGTGGTAAATTGTGTTATTAAAGTAATGCATGTACAGAAGGTGAATGGTGTTGCATTTTATGCGCATCGACTTAATTCAATACAACTTTCAGTGAGAGCCACTGAAATACATTTTGATTGAGTGTGATTATGACTGAACAGGGCAGATTCCATAAATATGGCTTGCAATTTTTCAGTTTGTGTCTATGTTAATAAGCATGGGAACTCTGGACCTCATCTGGATAAGAAGAAAGTTCAGCAGCTTCCAGATCACTTTGGACCAGGCCCTGTAAATGTGGTACTTCAGCAGGCTGTGCAGGCCTGTGTAGACTGTGCCTATCTATCCAAAACAGTCTTTGGATTCCTCAAGTCAGGGCATCATGGAGGGGAGATGATAACAGGTATGCAGAATTTTTCCACTTTGTTCACTGGGTTATGTTTGAGAAATTTGAGTGTGGTCTAAAGTAGGGGAGTTGATGTAGCAAAGCAGTGATTAATGTTTTTATGTTATTTTTGTAAATATTTAACCATAGCTAAGAATACTCAATTGTAGCTACATTTACAGGTGGCCATACATGTATGGCCAGCACTAAATTTACATTTTAATACAGGCTGTAAAATGATACAAGAAATTTTGTTAATTTGAATTCAGCAGTGACTACGTAAAATCACATGTACACCTTATAGCACTGTTTGATTTCTTACAAAATAGAATTTGTAAAATACCACAGTAAATAGCCATAGCCAAACATTTGTCAAGTAATTTCAGTGCAAGTCAAAGTTCAGCTTTATTAATTCTTGTCATATCCATAATCCATAAGGTGTTTATTTTCTTGATGCTGTAACTGAGTGAGTAAAAAGTTTAACACTAATCTGCTTAGATTCCAGATAACTGATCCCATATGTTAAACAGAACTGCTGATGCTTCTCTTTTTTTTTCTGTGTTAATATTCTTAGTGTTTTAGGGTCAGTGTTTGAGCATCTATGCCCTCTGCTACAGTGGTTCTCACCTACTTCTTTCTGAACCCTCTCCCCAATATGCTATTAAAAACTTTTTGCCCCACATATGCCACAAATATTTTTCTGCATATAAAAGCCAGAGGCGGCATTAAGGGGTAGCAAGCAGGGCAGTTTCCTGAGGCCCCATGCAACAGGGGGCACCACAAAGATATGTTGTTCAGGCTTTGAGCCCCAGGTTGCAGGACTGCACAACAGGGCTTCAGCTTTCTGCTCTGGACCCCAGCAAGTCTAACACCAGCTAGGCTTAGTGGCCCCTCTGAAACCTGCTCAGGGAGCCCCACACTTATTGTTGAGAACCACTGCTGTACTATAGAGTGGGTTTATTTCTTACATGCGCTAAGGTCAGCTCTGTATATAAATTATCCTCATAGCTCAGACTTAGCATCTTCATCTTGTCATTTTTCTCCCTTCTGGATCTTGTGTATAGTCGTAAGCGACATTAATTCATAATTTCATCATTGGAAGTAAAAAGGGCTTGCCTTACTTTAATCTCCTTATATTAATAGCAGACGTGAAAAATGATTAGTGGAAAGCAGGTTTATGAAAGCTCTCATAAACGAACTTGCTGCCTGACACTGTTATGGTACAGCATCCCGACCCATATGTAGCAGAACTTCTCTAACTCTCATGCACAATTTGCATACAAGTTTGGACCCAAAATGGAGCTCTCTCTTTACTACTTTAAAAAAAAAAGTTTAGACACTCTGTATAAATGAGTTTTTGTTACTAAGGCATGTTTATTTGTACAGTAAATATTAAAGCATGCTTACTAGCATATTGAGCATTGCCATAAATAATTAAAACAAAAAACTGTCAAATTGCAAGAACAAAATACATTTCATACACATTATCTTTGTTTTTTATTGATTGTTTGCAAGGGACTAAATCTTCGCCCAAGGAATATATAAATAAAGGGTGAAAATTGAGCTAGGTAGAGAACAACAATTCTGTTTACTGGGGGATTTAGTAATTTTGAAAGTTGGTTTAATTCCAATTTGGAACAAAAGCCCAAAAGTCTCTACAGAAGGGAATTATCATTCTTCATCCGACTCTACTGGGAATCCAGGCTGAGGAGGAGCCACAAGTGCAAGCCTGGAAGTCCTGCTCCTCCTGGCTGTCCCATCAGTCTGCTAGTTAGGCTGCCAAGGAGCTGGGCAGGAAAGCTGGAAGGAAAAACATTGGGATCCTAGCTGGTTTCTGGCAGAATTTCACTAAAATTAAGCCTTATTCTTCTTCGAGTGATGTCCCCGTGGGTGCTCCACTACAGGTGTCGGGCTCGTCCCGGCGCCGCAAACCGGAAACTTCTTCGTAGCAGTAGCCCCCTCCGGAGGACCGCGCGTGCGCAGTGTGTCCCGCGGCGTTCGCGCCTTTTCTGCGTCGCGCGGTCCGACCCGCCAGTTCCTCCTAACCGTCCACGGCCGCAGACGGATCTGGAACACGCTCCTCTCCTGAGGAGGAATCGTTTAGTTAAAAAAATCAGATATATGTTCAGTTGTTTCCCAGTTAGCCCCTTCCCAACGTAGTGTTAGTCAGTGTTATATCGTTAGTTAGTTAGATTGGTTAATTGTTTAAAAAAAAAAAAAAAAAAAAAAAACACCCCTGTTACTTCAACCCCCTGTTTTAATCCCGGGGGTTACACCCGCTCAGCGAACCATGCCCGGTTCTCCCGGGTTCAAGAAGTGCGCATCATGCGGCGAGGCTATGCCGGTGTCGGATGGCCACTCCCGCTGCATTCGCTGTCTAGGGGAGGGCCATATCCCTCAGAAGTGTGGCCATTGCGCCAAGCTAACGGCGCGCACGAGGCGTGACAGAGAGATGCGCCTTAAAATGCTCCTCTTCAACAAGGCTCTTCAGCCGCCGACGTCAACAGAGCGAGAGACCGAGGGTACGCACAAGACCAAAGAAAAGGCCTCCGCTTCGTCCAGGAGCCTAAGTGCGGCAGACTCGAGAGCCGCGTCGGGCCACCCACAGGCGATGGAAAAGCCTTCCAAAGCCCGTAGCACATCGGCGCCGAGCCCTGTACTCTCTGTGGCATCGGCCCCGCCAACCCGTCCGGAGTCGGCACCATCATCAGCGGCACCGAGCCTCCGAGCGGCACCGCAGCCGGATTCGGTGCGGTCCTCGGCACCGAGGCAATCGGCACCGTCGGCGCATGACCGTGCCCCGACTAAGACGGCACCGGTGGCCGGCCCGGCACCGAAGCCTAAACAGGCACCGAAGCCTAAGCCGCAACAACCTAAGGCACCGGACACGGCACCGAGGAAACACTCGGCACCCAGATCCCATCCAAAGCCTAGCGACGCAGCCACTCCTCATCCTCAGGGCGCGTCGGCACCGCACCGCACCGACCGATCGCTGGAAGTGGAGCAGCCGTCTCAGTCTCCCGTTTCGGCACCGGATCCGACGACCTTACACCCTCAGGTGTCGGGACAAGAAGTGCTTCCGCCTTCCTCGCCTCCTGCGCCTCAATCACCATGCCTTCCAGGGGAAATCTCTGATGGGGCCTCACTTATCTCGATCCCAGATAGCCCGGTCCCCCATACTTCTAGAGCGGTACCGACGAAGGCACAGAGGAAAACACACCACCCTCGTACCCCTTCTCCAGGTTCGGACAGGGCAGCCTTCTCGCCTGGACCTTCGATTTCACCTCAAAGACGGCGGAGCCACTATCACGAGTACTCTCCTGCACGCCGCTACTATAGATCCCCGAGAAGGTCCATCACACCGCCTCACTATCACCGATCATACTACTCCAGATCGCCGTACCGTTACTCGTACCGTTCTCGTTCCCCTCGATCACCTACCCGCTCCCGCTATTATCGTTATAGGAGCACTCTGTCCTATTCTCCACAATACTCTCATCGTGCGTCTCGTCACCGCTCACCGCATTCGGAGCGTTCACGATCAATATCGAGGCGCTCACCCTTGTCTCCGAGCCGACAGCAAATATATTCGCCAACGACCCAAGGCTCTATTCCACCGGCTCAACGCCCACCAGCGCCTACGGGAGATGCGTCCACGACTTCGGTCCCACAGGACGATACCACTCAGTCACCAGTGGCGGAACACCAGTCAGTGGCCTCCCCGACAGATGTCGCTTCCTCTTCTCCTGATGATGCGGTGTTTAACGACGAACCCCCTCTAGCAGATGATTATAAGCAGTTCCATGAGCTTTTTACACGGGTAGCGGATTCACAAAACTTACGCACCTCGGGGGCGCCTCCAAAACACCATCCGCTGCTCAGAAATTTACAACATTCTAGTAAATCCAAGCTAGCTCTTCCTTTCGATGCCGCGATATTGGAGGTAGCCAATGACATCTGGCAAACTCCGGCGTCTATGCCTCCTACCAACAAACGCACGGACAGGAAATATTTTATCGACGCCAAGGATGCAGAGTTTCTCTTTACCCATCCTGTTCCGAACTCTATCGTGGTTGACGCAGCACAGCAAAAGGCGAGATCCGCGCAGGCGAGAAATTCTATCGCGGACAAAGAGGCCAAACGCTTGGATTTGCTAGGCAGAAAGGTCTATTCATCTGCTACGGCCACATTGAGGATGGCAAACTACTCTGCCCATCTTGCCAACCACGACTTCGACAACTATTCGAAGTTAGTGCCGCTCATACAGCATCTCCCACATTCCCAAAGGGAGGTACTGAAGGCCATAGTACAAGAGGGGTACACAGTGGCCCGTAATGCGCTCCAGATATCCCTCGATATCGCGGACTCGGCCTCCCGCACTACCGCGACGTCCATCGTCATGCGACGAGACTCTTGGCTCCACCTGGCTTCCGTGCCAAAGGATCTACACCCTAAGGTGGAGGACCTCCCATTTGACCGAGCATCCCTGTTCGCTCAAAACACAGACCAAGTGTTTCACTCAGGAAAAGACTCTAGAAATACGTTAAGAACTCTAGGGATGTACACCCCGCCCTTCAGGCGCAGGAGAGCCTGGCCATATAACAGGCAGAGGCCGCCTCCTTCTTCGGCTTCCTACTATACCAACCAACGATTTAGGCCATACGACCAGCATAGACAGAGGCAGCGCCCCCAACGTCGCCGCCAGCAACCTAACAAGGCCAACAACCAGCAACAATCTAGACAGCAAGTTTGACATACTGATCGAGAGTCTGCGAGCCATCCCTCAGCTAGAACCCAACGCGAGAGTAACCAAACTCTTCAACCGCCGTCTGTATCCATACTCCCTTCGTTGGTTTGCCATCACCACAGACCGCTGGGTCAGGGAGATTGTAACCTCAGGACTCACCATTCCGTTCTCCACCTTGCCTCCCACCAACCCTCCCTCCCCACCCCTTTTCAGGGACCCCTCCCACGAAAATCTGTTACGACAGGAAGTAGTACACCTACTTACCATAGGTGCAGTGGAAATAGTTCCTCCCGAATTCCATCGCAGGGGGTTCTATTCCCGATACTTCCTCACAGAGAAAAAGTCGGGGGGATGGAGGCCGATACTAGACCTTCGCGGTCTCAACCGCTACCTGCGAAGATACAGATTCAAGATGGTTACTCTGGGTTCCATCATTCCAACACTACAAAAGGGGGATTGGTTCGCGTCTCTCGACCTGCAGGACGCATACTTCCACATTCCTATCCATCCAGCTCACAGGAGGTTTCTGCGATTCACCGTCGGAGACGACCACTACCAATATGCGGTACTTCCCTTCGGCCTATCCGCAGCTCCGAGAGTATTTTCAAAGACCATGGCAGTCATAGCGGCATACCTCCGTCGAGCGGGGATCACCATCTTCCCTTATCTCGACGACTACCTCCTCTCAGCACCTTCGAGAGAACAAGCCGAGATGGCAGTTGCCACTACAAAAGGCATCTTCGAGACCCTTGGCCTAATTATCAATCTGCCAAAATCTACTCTAACTCCGGCCCAGTCCATCGTGTTCATTGGGGCCAGACTAGACTCTACCACTGCTATGGCGTATCTGCCTACGGACAGAGCCGACACCATTCGAGACCTATCGAACGTCTTGCTCACAGCCCCGAAGGTCTCTTACCTTACCTGCCTGAAACTATTGGGCCACATGGCCTCTACCACATACGTCATAGCCCATGCTCGCCTCCGCATGCGATGTCTGCAACATTGGCTCCTCATAGCCTACAAACCGGGCATTACCAATATCAACACTTTCATAACCATCCCTGCCCGAGTCAGGAAATCGCTCGTTTGGTGGACTCTACCTGCCAATACTCTAGCAGGCGTTCCATTCCGGATCCAGCCCCCATCCATTCAATTGACCACGGACGCGTCGCTAATAGGCTGGGGGGCGCACATGTTGCACTACCGGATTCAGGGACTGTGGTCCCATCAGGAATCCCTACTCCATATAAACTTCCTGGAGCTCAGGGCAGTCTTCAACGCATGCCGCCACTTTGTCCAACATATACAGGGGACCACCATACAAGTCCTTACCGACAACATATGCACGGTTTACTACATCAACCGGCAAGGCGGGGCCCGGTCCAGGACTTTGTGTGCGGAAGCAGTGCGCCTGTGGAACTGGGCGATCCGCCACAGGATCGCGCTCGTAGCTTCCTATCTCCCCGGCAAAACCAATATAATTGCGGACACGCTCAGCAGATCATTCCACTCCCAACACGAATGGGAGCTCCTTCACTCTGTAGCCCTCGATCTGTTTCGGGCATGGGGTTACCCAGAGATCGACCTCTTTGCCACTCGCGACAACAGGAAGTGCCGCTCTTACTGTTCGAGAGCGGGGATAGACAACCAATCCTTGGGGGATGCCTTCCTTCTCAATTGGGGAGCGTACCATCTCCTCTACGCTTTTCCCCCAATCCCGCTGATACCGCGGGTAATACAGAAAATACTATCAGACTCGGCGACAGTAATCCTCGTGGCTCCCTTCTGGCCGCGCCAGACTTGGCTCACGCAACTCATGCAGATGTCGGTGTCCAGACCTCAACGTCTTCCAAGGATCAACAACTTGATCTCACAACAAAACGGCAACTTTCTCCACCCGGATGTCGACCGCTTGCACCTGACAGCTTGGCTCCTAACTGGCTCCAGGGCCTAGAGTTAACCTGCTCCCAAGCAGTCATGGATGTACTCGTGCAAAGCAGACGACACAGCACCCAACGATCGTACATCTATAAGTGGCGTCGTTTCTCAGCCTGGTGCCGGCCACAAGCCATTAACCCCCTAAATGTGCAGATCCAGCGTATTCTGGACTACGTCCTGCATTTACACTCCCAAGGATTGGCCGCTGCTTCGCTAAAAGTACACTTGGCAGCTATTTCGGCTTTTCACGCTCCCATAGAGAGCTTTTCCGTTTTCTCTCATCCACTTACGAAGAAATTTCTCAAGGGAATTTCCAATATTTGTCCACCACACAAGCCTATCCCGCAGCCATGGGACCTTGGCCTTGTACTGGACACCCTTACCCGCCCACCATTTGAACCACTTGCGACTTGTGAGTTACAAATTCTCACGATAAAGGTTACCTTTCTCCTGGCAATAGCCTCAGCTCGGCGAGTTTCAGAGCTTGCAGCACTCTCAGCGGACCCGCCATACACGATGTTCACTCAGCAGGGAGTCTCACTGAGATGTCACCCATCCTTCTTGCCAAAAGTCAACTCGTCCTTTCATGTCAATGAACCTATAATCTTCCCTACTTTCTACCCCAAACCGCATGCTACACCGGAGGAAGCCCGCTGGCACACTCTGGACATTAGAAGGGCATTGGCATTTTACCTTGACAGAACACGTCCATTCCGGAAGTCTCCGCGTTTGCTATTATCACTCGCTGATCGCTCTAAAGGTCATCAGCTGTCGTCCCAACGTATTTCCAAACATATAGTTAACTGCATCACCCGTTGCTACACTCTCAGGGGGAAATCTCTGCCCTGTTCGCTAACAGCGCATTCAACCAGAAGTATGGCTGCCTCCACGGCTTTTATGAAAAATGTATCTCTTACAGACATATGCAGGGCAGCGACATGGTCGTCCGCATCCACCTTCGCTAGACACTATGCCCTTGACCGTCTCAAGGTCGCTGACACAGCAGTCGCTCAAGCAGTCCTTTCGTCCGTGCACAAGTAAATCCGAAGCACAATCAGTGCGAGGGTGACTGCTTCATACTCACCTGTAGTGGAGCACCCACGGGGACATCACTCGAAGAAGAAGAAAAGGTTACTCACCTTGTGCAGTAACTTCTGTTCTTCGAGATGTGTGTCCCCGTGGGTGCTCCACGACCCGCCCTCCTCCCTGCTTCGGAGATCTCTCTTGTATCTTGCAGATGTTCCGGCTAGGAGGAACTGGCGGGTCGGACCGCGCGACGCAGAAAAGGCGCGAACGCCGCGGGACACACTGCGCACGCGCGGTCCTCCGGAGGGGGCTACTGCTACGAAGAAGTTTCCGGTTTGCGGCGCCGGGACGAGCCCGACACCTGTAGTGGAGCACCCACGGGGACACACATCTCGAAGAACAGAAGTTACTGCACAAGGTGAGTAACCTTTTCTTCTCAAATGTTTCGGCTTCATCAAGTTGACAGATTCTATTGAAAAAAAAGTTTTGTCAAAAGTTTTCTGACCAGCTCTGTGTGAGTGCTGAGAAGGGAGAGGAATTATTTAGCAGAATAAAATGAAGAGTAGCAGACTAAAATTAAGTCTAATTGAACAGTTCTCATATTGAGTAATCCTCAATTCATCATCTATTGTAGCATTTTGATACTAAATTATATTTACTGCATTTACAAAGTACCTACATAACATTACTTCATATTAGAGGTGCTACTTGTCCCACTTTTCTGATACTAGTATAAACAACACTAGATAAGTTTTTAACACTGAATACATTTCCCCTTATTGATGATGGAATGATCCTCAACATGGTATGGCCCCTAATTCAGATTTCTTCAATTTAAAGTCATGCTTACAAAGGTGTTGTTTATGAAAGCACACCTCTGATTTCTCCATCAATGGTATATGATGCTCTCTAGCATTTCTTATTTTTTTGAAGAGACCCATCATACTAAACTCTTGGACACTCCCAAATTGTACATAATGAGTGGGAAGAGCAAGATCGCAAAACCGCAGAAATTTCTACATACAGATCTGCTTCTTTTAGCCATAAATTATGTGTTTGTTACCTGTTAGATTTCTGATGTGATACATTATTATCTGATGTGATCAGGCTTATGGAATGGTTTCTGTATGAGGAGAGATTAATAAGATTGGGACTTTTCAGCTTGGAAGATAGCTGACTAAGGTGGGATATGATAGAGGTCTGTAAAATGATGACCGGGATGGATAAAGTAAATAAGGGAGTGCTGTATACTTCTTCTGATAAAACAAGAACTAGGGGTAGCCAAATGAAATTAATAAACAGGTTTCAAACAAAAGTATTTCTTCATAGGTTGAGTGTGCACTTTTTGTCAGAGGATGTTGTGAAAGCCAAGACTATAACAACAGTGTTCAAAAAAGAGCTAGAGAAATTCATGGAGGACAGGGCCATGAATGGCGATTTGCCAGGATATGCAAGGGTATTGTTCCTAGCCTCTGTTTTCCACAAGCTGGGAATTTACGACAGGACAGTTCACTTGATTGCCTGTTCTGTTCATTCTGTCCAAAACACCTGGCATTAGCCACTGTCAGAAGGAAGGATACTGGATTTTTGATCTAACCCAGTATGGCTGTTCTTATGTAACAAATATAGAATAAGGTAAAAGCATATCACCCTTCATGTTGTCTTAAGATCCATGTAATAAACTGACTTTTAAAGCAACTTAACTATCATTGGTGTCTTTTCTTGGAATCCTTATGTTGGCCGAGTTCCTACTGAAATAAATGGAAGCTTGACCTACACGATGATGGCTGGATTGGATTATATAATGTTGAATAACAATGCTTCTTAAAATGGTAAACCAGTTATTCCTGACTGTCATTGTGTTTGTAACAGACAACAGTCTGCAACAAATGAGCAGTTCATGTGAACAAACCAGATCTCAGAAATACTATACTATAATTTATTTTCTGTTTTATTTCCTATAAACATGTGACATTTCTTGTTGTTCAGTAAGCAAATAACAGAAATTAAACATTGTCTGTATCAGGAGAGCTAATCTGAATTTACACAGATGCAACTAAGATTATGCAGGTAAATTTGCTAAATAGCCTCAGGAGATACTAGTGGAATTGTTTACCTCTTTTTTTTTTTCTCTGCACTATTTAAATGAAAACAAGATATCATATTTTAGATAGTGGTGATGTTATACTCTATTTCCTAGTGTGTGGTTGATGTCTGACATCATCTTCTTACTCACAGCCTCCTTTGATGGGGAGAAACACGCCATCAATCTTCCTTCTGTAAACAGTGCATCGTTTGTCTTGCGTTTCTTGGAGAAGCTCTGCCACAGTCTACAGTGTGATAATCTTTTTAGTAGCCAACCCTTCAGTCCTTATGTGGGGAGTGCACAGAGTCCTACTGAATATGATAGGAACAAACCAGGTAATTTACATTATACTATTTATTTTTCAAGTACAATACATGTTTTGGGGAGTGTTGTTGTTTTGTGCAATTCTTTGTTTTGATCTGTCTTCCTACAACTTGAAATGATTTGAAACGACTACTTTGTGGTTTTTAGTAAAATTAGTCCTGGTGTGTCATGGTGATTTAAACCATATGTGGGAAAGTGTATCGTTCAGCAAGTTCTTTTCTTTAGGCAAACAAGGAAATGTATACATCACACCACTGTGGTGTAATAAGATGATCTACCTTAAACTTTACATTTGAGCTACTTGATTTATGCATATATTGTAAAATATATTTAAATTACAGTAGCAAAATATAATTACCTGCCTAAAAGAAGTTTACCCTACACAACTCAATGCAGTATCCTGCTACCCAGCTGAAAGGTGCTTCACCCAGACTCTCTCTCTCCCTTCTCTGACCATTCCAAAGGTGTTGAGGCTACATATAATTTGTCATAGATAGGGAGAGAAACCAGGATTCATAGATATCTGACTGGTGATTTAGGAAGTGAAGACCCCATTTCTGCATGCGGAGAACACATCAACCCTTGTCTTCATTGCAAGGGGAAGCGTGGTACCCCTGCAGTCTCCTCCTGCACCCACGTCAGCAGTGTCCAGGACCTTAGCCCATAATGAGACTAAGAAAACTGAGTGTCGAAATAAAATAATCCTAAAAGTAAAGGAGTAAGATCTGAAAACAATATAGAAAAAAAATCTCTCTCATAATGGTCACTACTGCTGTGTGACAGCTCTGTATCTCCAACCAGCAGGCCTTGCTTTGGAGATACAACTATATCATTTGGGACTCGATGTCAAAATTCAAGGACTTGCTGTCCCAGGAGTCCAGATAGGAATTTTCTGCACTGATGGAAGATTATAGCCAGGACGTCCATCCAGGCAGCCCTAGATGTAGCTGACATGGCTGCTAGAACAGTGGCATCTGAGGGCCCACCCTCAGGCAGGGCCATCCAGTGGGGGATGCAGGGCCCAGGACAAGCCCTGCTCTTCTCCAGGTCTCACCGTGCCTCTTCCTGCCCTTACTCTGCAGGAATAAGAAAATTCTTATTAGGGAAGAAACTTGGATAGCTATATAGAAGCTGTGTTCCTGTGACTCTTTTGGAATAGTATTTTTCCTCCTAAGGAGCTGCTAGTTAAAACTAGCTGTAATCAGTTGTAATTTCAGTAGTTTAGTTGATAGAAACATAGATACAGAATGCCATTAGGCTTTCATTATCTCCTCTGTCAGGCAAGCAGCTTTGCATTTTGAACTATCTTCAGGGTGAAGCTTGCTCAAGGTGACGAGGCTGATAACTATCTAACCAAACTATATTTTAGCCCTGAGTGTGTGTGTTTGATAACTGAGACTCCATAATAAGGTTAAGCTAATAGTGAAAGAATATTATCACTGAAAACCCGTGAATAATGTTTCAAAAATGATGTATGATAGTTGCTGTCAGAGTTGTGCTACAGTCAGCTAAAACATGCAATACGGGAAGCAGAATTAAAATCCAGTGAGTGAATACAGTGCACATATACCTCATGTTTGTATCTTTCCCCTTTCCCCCAGGAATGTTGTCAGTTATGAAATGAAAGATTATAACTTTTTCTGTTCACAGCGAAAGAGGAAACACCAGAAAACAGAAGTACTAAACGATATTCTCAGGATTCTCCACCCTACACTGTCTCTCTCTCCCCTAAACTTCCCAGAACTGAAGCGCACCCATCTGAAGGTAACATGATGGTATTTGTTGTAGTTTGTGAGAAGTTTGTTTGTGTTCATAGTCTTCCCAATAAAAGTGAAAGTACAATTATTGTTTCCTAGCCATCAATTGTTGACAAAATGCATGCATAGTCACAGTGTGTGTAAGTAATTGGAGAGTGGGCATACATACTGCACTTCGGGAGAATTAATGTGAGCTTTGGCCTCTAACCCAACTAGCTCTTTTTGGGGAAAAAGTTTATAGATTCACTGCAGATCACTGAATGAAGCTGTCTGCTTAATGTGCAGCACTATACTAAACAGCCAGCAGGATGCTATATTCTATTAACATGGGATAGAAGTAAACTACTATAACAACTGTGCAAAACACATACTGTCTGCATAGCTAGAGTATTGCAATGTCTGTTGGTGGCCAAACTTGAGTTCAGAGGATGTAAGTGAAGATGGCAGGAGATTTGCAATGGTTAATTATGAGAGTCAATTAGTGATTTGTGAACTGACTTGTGAGAGTTTCTGAGGTTCTTCTGCAGCTCCCACAAGCTTCAGTGGAGCTGTCTGCTTCTTTCTGGAGGGAGCCATTATTCTATATTTAGAGAGCAAGAGCAGAGGAAGTTAAATTCTAGGATTTATTTAGGAGAGATCAGTCATTCCTTTTCATCTAGTCTAATAATAACAGAAGAGGGGACACAGAAATTGATAGCAAATTTAGAATTGATTTTAAAAGGAAATACTGTTGTTTTCATACAGTAAATCTATGGAATTGAGTCAGACATTTCTAATGGGTTTACAGGAGTCTGAATATGTCCACGAATAAGTATAACACACATAGCTTTACTAAAATAGTGTTGCTCAAACTGGAACAAACCAAAATGTACGATTCAGAGATTGGCCAGTTAGCTGCTGTATGCAATAAGGAATTCTGTGCATTCAAAATAAGCTTGATCCCTGTTCCTATTTCCTATCCCTGTTAAATATATTGGTCTAATCTATATATACCTTAGAGTGGATCTGTGTGTCTGTGAGTCCATCTGTCTGTCTGCGAGTCCTTTTGCTCCTCCTAAACATTAAGAGCTAGGGCCACAAAATGTGATAAGCAGCTTCCTTTTACCCTAATTTAAAGCAGTCAGGTTTTGTTGTGCCAGGAAAACAGGAAGTGCCAGGAATTAGACTGTTTTTCAGAACATGGGAAGGGAGGGGGCTGCTGTGTGAAAGGACACGATACTGCAGATTGACCACTGGGGGCAGCCACACTACTAAGAGATTGGCAAGCTGGACTGGGACCCGCCATCTTGTCTTCCACCAGACCAGGTATGTAGTGCCCTTGCCTCAAACCCCTCTCCCCAACTCTTGGCTACAGTGCTGGGAGAGGGGGAGTGAGACAAACCCTACCTGACTGGGGAGACTAGAGGGAGGGGAAAGACCCCACCAGATGGGACCCCCACATCTCAATCTTGCATACCACCAACCTCCTGCCCTTTCCTCCCCACATCCCAATGTCCTGGCCTGACTCCTGCACATACACACCCCAAACTGCCAGCTGCCTGTTTTGAAGGAGCTGGGCAATGCCAGGTAAGTCTTCTAGTAACTATGTAATATAGGGAAATTTTAAGAACCAGTGGTTCATTATTATATAGGGCTACGTCTACATTGGCATGATCTTGTGCAAATACTCTTTAACGCAAGCCTTCTTTGTGCAAGAGCGCGTCTACACTGGCATGTTCCTTTGCGCAAAAGATGTGCTTTTGCGCAAGAGCATCCGTGCCAGTGTAGATGCTCTCTTGCGCAAGAAAGCTCTGATGGCCATTTTAACCATAGGGATTTCTTGCGCAAGAAATTCATGTTGCCTGTCTATACTGGCCTCTTGCACAAGAACAGTTGCGCAAGAGGGCTTATTCCTGAGTGAGAGCATCATAGTTCTTGTGCAAGAAGCTCTGATTTCACACATTAGAACGTCAGTGTTCTTCTTCGAGTGGTCCCCGTGGGTGCTCCACTCAAGGTGTCGGGTCCCGATCCGGCGCCGCTAGTCGGAGATTTCCAGAGCCGTAGCTGGGCCGGACCGCGCATGCCTGAGAGCAGCTCGCAGTGTTCGTGCCTTTACAACATCTCGCGGTCCGGCTCCCCCTCGTCAGTTCGTCTCGACCGCCTGTGGTTGCTGGCGGAGCGCTGTTTATCTCCTCCGAGAGAAGCTGTTTCTTTAAAAAAAAAAAAGAAGAAGAAGAAGAAGAAGAAATCATAGATAGTTAACTCTGGTTCATATAGTTAGTTAGGTAGTAGTTTAATTGTTAGTTTTTCTTTAAAAAAAATTCTATAGTTACTATTCTTAGTTTATTAGATTACTTGTATATAGTTACACTGAGCGAGTATCATTCCCGGGTTTAAACGGTGTGCTCAATGCAAGGATGCCATGCCTGTATCTGATGGGCACGAAGCTTGTATCAGATGCCTAGGAGAATCGCATGTGCCACAGAAATGCGCCCATTGTACGAAATTGACACCGAGGGCACGCAGGGAGAGAGACATGCGATTAAAACGCCTCCTGTGCGATAAGGCTTTACAGCCTTCTGAGGACCAGGTCTCAGAACCTCCCGCAGGGCAGAAAAGGAGATCACAATCGCCTGCAGTAATAGTGTCAAAGAGGAAGAGAACTTCTCCTATGTGCTCTCTTCCACCCACTTCACTGTCCCGGGTCAGTCAGGGACACAAGCCTGGTACGTCCGGGACAGTGGGACAGCCAGAAACAACGCACTGGACGCTGCCGGTGATGCCTGCACCTCCGAGCCGCCTGTCATCGGCACCGGCTCTGCACCCCTCTAAGCGTTCGGCTCACCGGGAGCAATCGGCACCACCAGAGGTGCTTGAGCCGCTACCGTCTGCGCAGCCGCAAACTCTAGCAGCACTGCAAGCGGCTCCGATAAACCAGGACAAGCCGGTGCCGCAGACGGCACCAGAATCGGCAATGACAGACGGGCCCGGGGAGCAGCACCAACGGGCCCGACAGCAGAGCGCCCCGCACCGTGCCGAGTCGGCACCGGGAAATCACACTCGATTGGCAGTCTCAGCGGACAGGGAGCTGGCCGCGGTGCCGTGCAGGATCCTAGCACAGCAGCATGATAGCACTGTGCACATGACGGAGGGTCAATCCCCTCTCCCCTCCCCCTATTCCTTACCAGTAGAAGGGAGGGAAGCTGCTCCTGCCTCTAAAGTTCCTACAAAAGCTGCTAGGAAGTCAATGCCAAGACACTCGATTTCACCATCACCTGAACCTTCGTTTTCACCGTGCCATTCAGCGAGGGTCAGAGATTACTCTGCATCTCACAGTCAAACAATGCCCTCTTTGTGATGGAGATCGAGGTTTCGTCATTCTGGTCATCGCGACCGGTATCCCTATTATCATCGGGGATCATCATATAGATCTCGCTCACCAAGTTACTCCCTCCGAGATCTTATCACAGGGGGTATGTTAGCAGATATTCCTCGCGGCGATTGTCCCCTGACCACTTCGATTACAGGTGTCACTGGTCATTCTATGAATATGGAAGACCTCAGTCTCGTTCTCATCTATGCTGCTGCCAGACGTCTCATGAATCACGACAGTCACCTCCAATCCAAGATTGTCAAAGGGTGACACCTCGTCCGGAGACCCCCTTAGCCTCAGCTCACCTGTCGGAGCCCGAAGAAGGACAAATCTCGGATACGGACGATCATCTGCATACTATATCTCCAGAAGATATTTCGTCATCCTCCCCAGACGATGCTGTTTGCAGGGGATTCCTCTCCTCCTGACAACACAAAAGAATTTCAGGATCTTTTTAGGAGAGTGGCTCAGTCTCAGGACGTTCAGCTATCAGATGTTCCAACGAAACAATTCAAACTCTGGAGAAATTTACATCCTAAGCAACAATCTAAGGTTGCTCTCCCTATTGATGAGGCAATCCTCCAGTCAGCAGCAGAAATTTGGCATACCCCGGCTTTGACTGCTCCAACTTCGAAACCGGCGGAAAAACGTTATTTTGTCTCTAAAGATTCAGAAATTCTCTTTACTCACCCTCAACCAAACTCCTTGGTCGTCGATGCAGCTCTTCAAAGAGCTAAGAACCCACAGCTGAAAAATGTAGGGGCAGATAAGGAGGCCAAGAAGTTGGACATATTTGGCCGCAAAGTATACTCATCGGCCACGTTACTTCTTTGCATCGCGAATTATGCAGCTCTGCTGGCAAACCATAGTTTCGATAATATCGCTAAACTTACAGACCTGGCCCAAAGAACATCGGAGGCCAATAAAGAGCTCTTACGGTCAATCCTCAAGGAAGGCTATGCGTGTTTGAAAGCGAATCTCCAGATAGCTATGGATGTAGCAGACACGGCGGCTAGAGGGGTAGCAACAGCAGTGTCTATGAGACGTTCGTCCTGGCTCGCCACAGCAGCAGTACCCAAGGAGTTATACTCCAAGGTCGAAGACCTTCCGTTTGACAGGGTAAAATTATTCGCGGAAAAGACCGATGAGGTACATCATACTGGCAAAGATTCAAGAACGACACTCCGTACGCTGGGAATGTATGTCCCACCATTCCGTCGTCGTCGTTATTTCCCATATCAGACGGTATGATTATCAGTCTCGTAGACAACAAAATCGCACGTTTGACCAGTCACGACCTAGACAGCGACCTCAGCGGAGGCGTCCACCACCACCTAGAGTGGCCGGCACATCCGCCTCAAAACAGCAAGTTTGACTTCTTTATCGAGGGCATGCGAACTCCGCCAATTGTTGTTGCGCACACAGTCCCCAATTTCCACCATCGCTTACGACCCTATTATCACCAATGGGTCAAAATAACATCAGACAAATGGGTACTGGAAGGCATAAAGGTCGGCTTCATCATTCCCTTCACTTCCATGCCCCCCACCGCCCCACCTTCCCCGTCCCTTTTCAGGGACCCATCTCACGAAGAACTCCTGCGACAGGAAGCTCATCGTCTCCTTTCCATCAGAGCGATAGAGAGGGTCCCATATCAGTTCAAGGGAAGAGGGTTTTATTCGAGATACTAATGGAAAAGAAAACGGGGGGCTGGAGACCCATTCTCGATCTACGCCGCCTAATTCGTTATCTCCACAGGCAGCGCTTCAAAATGGTGACTTTGAACTCCATAATCCCGTCCCTCGATTACAACGATTGGTTCGCTGCTCTCAACTTACAAGACGCGTACTTTCACATCGCAATACACCCTGCTCTCAGACATTTTCTCCAATTTGTGATAAACGACGATCATTTTCAGTATCGGGTTCTGCCATTCGGTCTCGCTTCAGCACCTAGAGCTTTCTCAAAGACCCTGGCTGTCGTAGCAGCTCATCTGCGTCGGCTACGGGTGGTAACATTCCCGTACCTGGATGATTGCTTGATAAAAGGTTCCACGCAGCAAGAAGCGTCACAGATGGTAGCAACGGTCGAACAAACATTCGATTCCCTCGGTCTTCTCTTGAACAAACAAAAGTCAACACTTATCCCGTCGCAGACTATAAAGTTCATAGGGGCGAACCTGGATTCTCGCACGGTGAGGGCATACTTACCGCAGGAAAGGTTTCAGGCGATTAAGGATCTCATCTCCATACTCAACGGGAATGTGTGTGTCCCCATTCACACTTGCCTCCGTCTCCTGGGACACATGGCTGCTGCCACTGTTGTAGTTCCACATGCGCGACTTCATCTGAGAAACCTCCAACACTGGTTGTCGACAGTTTATGCACCCACGAGGCACGACATTCACAAGACAGTATGGCTACCTTCACATGTTCAAAGATCTCTGCTTTGGTGGACAAAAGAACGAAATCTCTTGTTGGGAGTGCCATTCCACCGACAACAACCATCAATACAGATAACATCGGATGCTTCTCTCCTTGGCTGGGGTGCTCACATGGGCAACGAGTGAATTCAAGGCAAATGGTCTCTCAGCGAGAGACGCCTTCACATCAATCGATTAGAGCTCCGGGCAATTTTCTATGCATGCAAACAATTTCTCCCACATATGAAAGGTCTTACAGTAAGGATACTGACGGACAATGAGGCAGCAATGTATTATGTGAACAGGCAGGGAGGAGCACGATCACACTGCCTATGCACCGAGGTGGTGCGGTGTTGGAATTGGTGCATACAGAACAACATAACCATAATAGCATCGTACTTACCTGGCACCGCCAATGTACTTGCGGATTCCCTCAGCAGATGTTTTCCCACAGACCATGAGTGGGAAATACAGACAGATGTAGTTCGTGCGGTATTTCGCAAATGGGGTATGCCACTGGTAGACCTCTTCGCAATGGCCAACAACAAGAAGTGTCACCTATATTGCTCCAGGGCAGGGCTCGGCAAGGGCTCCCTCGGTGATGTGCTTCTGGTAGGATGGAAGAGGGCACTCCTGTATGCTTTTCCCCCCATGGCCCTTATCTCCAGGACACTGGAAAAAATCAGAGCAGAGGCGGCCACTGTCCTTTTGCTAGCACCAGCCTGGCCCAGACAAGCCTGGTACCCATTTTTACACAGGATGTCGATACAGCCACCATATCCCCTTCCTCTCCACCAAGATCTTCTTTCTCAGGAACAAGGCTCGCTGCTACATCCCAGACTCGAGTCTTTACATCTGATGGCATGGCTTCTGAGTGGTTAAAAGGAGACGAAAACCTGTGTTCTGAACAGGTAAAAACGGTACTTCTACACAGCAGGAAAGAATCTACACGGAACACTTACCTGGCGAAATGGCAGAGATTTTCTAAGTGGTGTATTCAGAATAACATACAACCGCTTTCATCTCCTCTGCATCATGTTTTTGACTACATTCTTCATCTACGAAATTCGGGACTTGCGTTGTCATCTTTAAAGGTGCAATTAGCAGCTATTAGTGCCTTTCACCATCCAGTAGAGGGTTCCTCGCTCTTCTCTCATCAAATTACAAAGAGGTTTTTAAAAGGGCTCATAAACTTATACCCACTGCGAAGGGTACCGCCCCCTTCCTGGAATCTCAACCTAGTTTTGGATACCATTATGTACCCTCCCTTTGAGCCTCTAGCGTCGGTTTCCTTACATATCCTAACCATGAAAACGGTCTTCTTACTGGCAGTCACATCAGCGAGAAGAGTGAGTGAGCTGGGGGCGTTGATGGCAAGCCCTCCTTTCACGTTTTTCTCTAAAGACGCAGTAACATTACAATTTCACCCAGCCTTTATCCCCAAGGTCTGCTCTCCATTCCACGTTAACAAGCCTATTGTCCTCACAGCCTTTTACCCCAAGCCTCACTCTTCAAGTAAGGATGCTCTTTTTCACACACTCGATGTCCGACGTGCACTTTCTTTCTATATAGACAGAACCCGCCAATGGCAGCGCACGGACAGGCTGTTCGTATCAACGGCACAGAGATCCAAGGGCGAGGCACTTTCTACTCAACGCATTGCTAAATTGATTACGCTTTGTATTACAAATTGTCATTCGATCCGGAACAAGCCTTTTCCTTCTTTACCTCGGGCTCACTCTACGCGAGCAGTTGCAACATCCACAGCTTTCGCAAGGGGAGTTCCCCTTGCAGACATCTGTCGCGCGGCTACCTGGGTTTCTAGTGTAACTTTTGCGCGTCATTGTGTCATAAATAGAAAGTGGGCTTCCGATGCCGCGGTGGCCTCCGCGGTTTTATCCACAGTAGAAGATAACTGACCCGGAGCGCATTCTGGGTTACTGCTTTGTAGTCACCTTGAGTGGAGCACCCACGGGGACCACTCAAAGAAGAAGAGGAGGTTACTCACCTTGTGTAGTAACGATGGTTCTTCGAGATGTGTCCCTGTGGGTGCTCCATGCCCCACCCTCCTCCCCGCTCCAGGTCTTTCTGCTTTATCTTTCAGAGACCGAGCGGTGAGAGGAACTGACGAGGGGGGGCCGGACCGTGAGACGTTGCAAAGGCGCGAACGCCGCGCGCTGCTCTCAGGCATGCGCGGTCCAGCCCGGCTACGGCTCTGGAAATCTCCGACTAGCGGCGCCGGGTCGGGACCCGACACCTTGAGTGGAGCACCCACGGGGACACATCTCGAAGAACCATCGTTACTACACAAGGTGAGTAACCTCCTCTTCTTGCGCACAAACTCGCGGCCAGTGTAGACAGGCCTTTGCGCAAGATCGCATCAATGTAGACACAGCCTAAGTGTTTACTATTGTAGCCAAGTACATCACTCTGAACTTGTATTAAGAACCTTTGACTTCTGATCCAATTCTCAGAGGATCTAAAAGATTTTTCAGATTCTTGTGAAGATCTTCAGGCTAAGACAGAAGCCTCTGTTATGCTGAACCATAAGGCTTCTTTCCATGTTTATCAATAGCCTGCTCTAAACACCAAGGATTCGGAAATACAACTTCAACAAGATAGGCAGTGAGTCCACACTACCAAGCCCGTTCTGTCTGCTGAAATCTATTTCAGTACTCCTGATTTTCACAAGGGATGTGTTTCTAGACTTACATCCCTCTTTTGACAGAGGGATATAAATTAGACACTTCGAAATTGCAAATGAAGCTGGAATTTGAATTTCCTGTGCTTTATTTGCATAATAGCGCCATGGCGCTCTTTCGAAAAAGTGCTATTTCGAAATTGAAACCGCAGTCTAGACGTGGTTCTTTCAAAAATAGAAACCTTTTTCAAACAATCCTGTAAACTGCATTGAAACCGTGTCTAGACTGCGGTTTCAGTTTCGAAATAGCATTTTTTTGAAAGAGCATCATGACGCAATTATGCAAATGAAGCACGGGAAATTCAAATTCTAGCTTCATTTGCAATTTTGAAGTGTCTAATTTACATTCCTCTATCGAAAGAGGGATGTAGTCTAGACACACTCAATGAGTAATGCAAATTTGACATTACATGGTCAAAGTCATGGTAGTGTAAACCCAACATTGAGAAAGTCATGGTTCTTGGCCGTCGGGAGACATCCCAAAGTGCCCCACTTTGGCCAGAACTTGTGTCTTTATTGCTCTCCAAGTGAACAGGAAAAACCCCAGGAGAGTTTGGATTTCATTTCCTATGTGGCCAGCATTGCGAGCACCCCTCAGAGCAGACAGCACACTTGAGGAGCACACATGGCCATGACTTCCTTGAATTCAAGTTCTGTGGGCACCAGCTCCCAGGGGCCCAAAAGAGAGCCAGCATGGAGTGTGCAGGAGATTTTGGGCCTCATTGAGGCTTGGGGAAAGGTATCCATTTTTCCTGAGCTCTAAAACAACAGAAGAAACACCAATATCTACGCTGAGATAGTAAAGTGCCTGGTGAAGAAAGGATACTTCAAGGACTCTCAGCAGCGCTGTGTTGGAACTGCCTCTGCTCCTTTATTTTATCACAAGAAAAAGGAGGCAAATGGACAGTCTGGTGCAACATCACAAAAATTCTGCTTCTGTGACAAGCTGCATGTCATCTCGGGGAGTGGGGGAGACCTGACCAGCTTCCCAAGCCAGACCATGGAATTTTCCCAAGACACTCAGGGCAGAAGCGTGGAGAACAACGTGGGTGGTGGAAGGGGAAGAAGAGGAGGACAAGGAGAATGGCGGGCCGGCGGCGAGCAGTGAGAGCCAAGAACATTTCATCAGTTTAATCCCCTCCTCCAAGGATGTCACAGTCAGACACTGATCCCAGGAAGGGTACTTCTGGTGAATTTTTTTCTTGCTACAGGTGGGTCAAGGCATTTAGATGTGATGTGTGGCATATTGTGTGCTTGCACAGTGCTGGGGACCTGGAACAGCTCTCTGTTTTTCACTAGGGATGTAAGCGAGTAGTCAATTACCTGATAAGCGTAAGCTTATTGGATAGTTGAGTCAACCACTCACATTTTCCTCATCCCCTTGCTGCCTCGATATCAGAGGCAGCAAGGGCAGGGAGAAGCAGAAGCCAGTGCTGGGGAGAGCTGGTTCCCCCCAGCACCATCTCCGCAGTGCTGCCTGCCACCTTCTTCGCTACTGCCTCTATCAAAGGCAGCAACTCACTGGGTGGTGGTGGGGGAGGGGGGGTTAAAGGAGTCTGCTGCATAGCTGCCTCTGCGCACAGGGGGCCCAAGCTTGTCATGGACAGGGGCTGCTCTGGTCAGGCAGGCAGCCCAGCTCAGTCCTGGCTAGCACCCGGTCCAGGACCTATCCTTGTTGTGGTTCTACAGTTAAAATGTACTAAGAGCCAGGTGGGCAGGCAGTCCAGCTCTTAGTACATTTAAATTGCAGACCCAGCACAAGCCGAAACTGAGCGCCTTCACTTATCAACTAATTGTGTAGTTGATAAAAATTCTATCGACAACATGATAAGCCAATTATCTGTCTCTTAACATCCTTAATTTGCACTGCCCCACAAAGTGCTCTCTATATCACCTGGTGTCTGGCTGCTCAAAATCTCTGGCGACTGTCAGAGTCTCATTCTGGAATTCTTGTACTTCAGGTGGGGGGAAAGCAATTCTCAAGCTTCCATGAAAGTGGCCTTATTCATGCGAAAGTTTTGCAGCCACTGCTGATTGTCCCATACTTGCATCACAGTGTGGTCTCTCCAGTCTGTGCTTGTCTCACAAGAATTGGCATTCCACTGTGTCTAGGGGATAGAATGCCAGTGGCATTTGCAATTCACTCTACTCAAGTGCTTCACAGAATAGTATGTTCATGGCCTCCTGAGAGTCTTTATCTTTCCGGCAGAGCCTGAATGTGCTCTGGACATACTCCAGCAATAGGTGCAGCAAAGTTATTGTCAGCATCATAAAGCTTTGATTAACAAGATCCACAATGGGGTCCTTGCAAACGCTGCTGTAGAGTCTGCATGGATAATCAACAAGAGGGGGAAAAAGAACAAATGAACTGTTTACCTTTGCAAGGTGAAAGGGAGGAGATGGGTGCATTATGGTCAGCTGAAGACATGTACCCAAAACCATCTGCTGCACAGTTTTGGTCCCAGCATGCCCTGAGAGCATCACTCAGAATGCAAAGGGGCACAGGCACTGTGGGATAGCTACCCACACTGTATTGCTGTCAAAGTCCATGGTAGCCGCCATATTGAGCACATGCTACTTCGAATTATGTCAGATTGTTACACGTGGTGGGGATATGCACCTTTGACTTCGCAAAATCAGGTGCTAAAATGTCAACCTTAATAAAATCGACCAGTGTAGACATGGCTTTATTGGCTGAGCTTTAGGAAAATGTTCAAACCGTAGCTATGCTTCCTTGGTGATTGATGTCTATGCCTATAACGGCAAATGTATCGATATTACCTTAGAGAATCAGCTGACCCCTTTGTTCATAATATAGTTTTGTATAAAATGAAATTACAGTGAAATGAGGTATTGAAAATTCATATATTTTTATATGATCCAAAGTAACCCTCAGTCTCTCATCAAACTCTGTAATAATCAATTTTTACAGCTGTAAATTAAAATGTATTTTAGGAATTTCTTCCTACTTTTACTTAAATAAGTTTTATTTAGTGTTTGCTCCATGGGGAGCTTATTCACAGGCTTGAAAATTGTGGTTAGTGTTACAAAATTCCATGCTTCTTATTTTTAACAAGGTTACAAAAATCGAATGTGTTGAACATATCAGAATTTGTGTTACTTGTATTATGTAGCAGAAACACTGCCAACTGAAGAAAATGGCACTCCTAAAGAACTCCGATTTTCTGAAGACTCTATGGATTCTGCACTCAATTCACTAAAACCGTCAAGCCCAACCCATCGAAATTCCACTGAATTTCGGACCTCAGGGAGTGCACCGTATTACAGGAATTCCTTTCAGCCAGTGACTGCTGCTTCAAACTCAGCCCCAATCCTACACAAGATGTCATCAAGCTCTGTGGGGAACAGCAGTTACTATGAAGTCAATAGGAATCGAATGCAGAGGAGGATTGAAGGTATGTTATACACTTAACTTTTTAAAATGTGTGCATTACCAACTGCTTTTTAACAGTGTGCAAAGTCAATGGGCTATGAATTATGAAGCAAAGTGCTGTGACATCCAAGACTTCACATAAGGAGTCAGACTCGCACTGTTGCCAAACATGTCAGACTAGCTAAGGTGATTTCAGAATACAGAATTTAAGCTGTTTAAACTTGTAATACTGTACGAAGCAGAGAAATCCTCAATACTGTTTTTAAAGATTTTTTATTGATATTAAAGATCCTGCAGCTTGCCTGGCTGGGCAATTATGGTTACAGCTCCTTCTTCAATTTCTTTACTGCTGCTAAGTTGGCCAAATTAAATTTGCCACAAGAGGTTCTCTTCCCTCAGGGAACACTGCATTCCTGCACAGCATTCCCAGCTGCTGGTATCTTGGGAGCTAGGAACCAATCTTTCTAACTGATCCCTTCTTGATGGTACATAGTGCTAGCACTTACACCACTGTGTGTATCTGCAGTCATAGAAGTCATCTGCAGACAAACTGATGCTATGGTCCAAATAAAACATCTTAATGATTTTTTTTAGAAGAAAAATCAAATATTTCATTTTAATAAATTGTAAAAGAATTTGAGCCAGGTTGATAAACTGGTAGAAGAGAGAAGACAGCTACTAATACAGAATACTAACAAAGTCGTGTTTTTCTTTTCACTTCAATCTGCAAGGATGTGTTTTTACTGCATTGCTACTATAATGTTTCTACCTTTACCAATGTTTTACATGTAAGCTGCAAGTTCTACAACAGGTCCTGATCTCACTGCACTAAAAAGGGAGCCCTCACGAGTACCGAATAAGGATCCTTCTGCCTGGTCAATAGATGAAGTAATGCGATTTGTGAAAGAAGCTGATCCTCAGGCATTAGCACCACATGCAGAACTCTTCAGGAAACACGTATGATATTTTATTCTGATAGACTTGAGCACATCACTAACTTTCATAAGAAGTTTTTGTGAGTTTCCCTGCTATTATTGAATTTGAAGTGAAAAGTGGGGCAGATGCCACCCACATACAAATTCATTAGATGATTTTCTTTCTCTAGAAAGCATCTTCCAGTTTTGCTAAGCTTGGGAACGCTTGATCTATAAAGTGACCTTGTTAGACTGTGCTAAACTATTGCTTAGGTGCTGTTACACTACTTGTGCTACAATGTCATAGCTGCATTGCCATAACTATGCTTCCAACAGGGATAGAATGGGTTTGTCCGTGCTGTAAGAATCCCACCTTCCTGAGCAAGTTCAACAGAAATATTCTTCTGGCTGTCTACACACCAGGGCTACGTCTACCCCGCAGGGTTTTTGAGCAAAAATGGCTGTTTTTGCGCAAAAACCTGCAGTGTGTCCACACCTCAAATGTGCTTTTGTGCAAGTAAATCAGCAGTTAAACAGCAGAAGAGAGGGCTTTTGCTGGAGTAGGTAAACCTCCTTTTATGAGGGCAGGGCCGGACCGAGCCATTCCAGCGCCCTGGGCAGACAGGTTAATTGCACCCCGGGCAGACATGTTAATGTGCGGTCCCGCCCCTACCCGGTGCTTGGGAGAGGGCACGCAGAGCTGGCGACAGCAGGATGCATGTGCCTGGCTCGGCCCAGCCTGGCTACTGCCGCTGGCGCGGCAAGCCGAGCCTGGCTGTGCAGGGCCCTATGGCTGTGGAGGGAAGGGCGCTGCTGGCCAGTGCTGTGGGGGTTAACGTGGCCCCCGCGCCAGGCAGCCACTGCGGGGTGGCCACTGGGAGCTGCTGCAGCCCGCGATCCAGGAGCCAGGTGCACGGCACCTGATGGCAGCTGTAAGGGGCGCACAGTGATCCAACCCTCATAGGCTAGCCCATGCCTTAATCCGGCCCTATATAAGGCATAACTCCCTTTTGAGCTGCAGCTATTGCGCAAAAAGGTAAGTGTGGACACTCCAGAAGGGTTTCTTGTGCAAGAAGCCCCTATGGGAAAAGCACAGGTGCTCTGATGGTTATTCTATGAATGGCCATCAGCGATTTCTTGCACAGCAGCATCCATGGAGTGCGGACGCTCTCTTGCACAAAAGCACATCACTTTTGCGATGCGCTTTGAGGTGTGGATGTGCTCTTGCACAAGAAGTTTTTGCGCAAAAGGCTTCTTTGTGCAAGAGGCCTGCAGCATAGATGTAGCCCAGGAGTTAGGCCAGCATAGCTGTGGAGCTCAAGGTAGGGTATCTTTTCAAAAGGCAAATGTGAGATATATGTGGAAGCTCTGCCCCAACTCCTCCCTCTGTTCATGCTCGCAAGGGCTCTAGATGAGTCAGCCTAAACTTTAAGTATAAATCAGGCCTTACAAGCTTATACAATACAATGAGTAGGGTGTTTACTGGTACCCCATGCTCTGAGGGCCACAAGAATCACCACTCATGGTACTTCTAGTGCTAGTTACTGTAGCTTCTTTGAGTGAGGGTCCCTATTCTGTTCCACTGTGGGTTGCTCATGCGTCTAGAGCTGTAGAATTTGAAAGTAGTGTCTGCATGTGCACCCTGGCTGTCCTCATGCCTCTGATCAAGGGGATAAAAGACAGGGTGGACCAAATGCTTCTCCAGTTCCTTTTCACAGCTGCATCGTTTGGGTCAGAACCAGTAGTGCTTGCAGCTTTGGCCTACAAAATCAGAATGATCTAGTTTGTAAATAGAACCTTTATGCTCCCCAGATGTGTGAGACATCCTCTCCGCTTGGAATTTTGCCGTAACCAGTCAATTCACTTACCAGTGTTCTTTCTAAAGCCTCGTACTTCTGCAGAGTAGGGATTTGAAATCCTGTTTAATTAGTTAACTGGTTAAGCATTGTGTTTAACCAGTTAACTGATTAAATGGCCGTGGGTGGGAGGAGATGCCACAGGCCGGGGGCTGCTCTTGGCGTGCCTGGCCTGGGCCCAACATAGATGGCGGCTGCTCCAACAGGGCTGGAGCATCCCCCACCCACAGCAGACTCCACTGGTTAACTCTTAAATTGTAAGCATCACTTGGTACGGGTGATGTTTACCAGTTAACCATTCACATCTCTTCTGCGGAGTAACAAATAATCAAATCCCTTGATGTAGGTACAAAATCTAAGGCCAGCCATACAAGGAACACACAGGTAATCCCCGAGGTTGTTCATCACTTTATCAGAAAGAGTCAGAGGAAAGTGATGGGGGCAAGAAGCAAATGTTGGGCAGGAAGTGCAGAGCTTTCTTCAGCTGAGAGAGGTACCCAAGAGCAGCCATGCAAGGGAATAGCAAGTATTGTCCTTCCCAAGCCAGTCAAGACTAGCAGTTAGGAGCCCCTAGCTGGGGCACTCCTAACAGCACAGGGGAGATCAAACCTACATCTACCTCTTGGAACCTCCTGCAGCTGTAGGAAGCACAGAAGTGAGAGTGACCCCCTACAAAATGTTTGGGATCTCCTTCCCCCCCCCTCCCCAATAATCTCCTTTTGGGTTGGGACTCCACGGTTAAAATGGTGTGAAATTTCAGGTTTAGACAGCTGAAAATGTGAAACTTTCCAATTTTCAAATCCTGTTGCCATGAAATTGGCCATAATGGACTGTGAATTTGGTAGGGTTCTATTTCTCAACTTTCAAACCTCCCTCCCCACTCCTCCCATGGGGTAAGAGCTCATTCCGCCAGAGCACAAGCAATAACCATTGGCTCCCTTCATACATGTGCAAGACATCATTCCCAGGTAGAGGACACTTCTGTTAATGCTGCCTTTGTGATGGTGGTACTCCACTTAGCCCGATTATCTGCACCCTCACATCCTACTCATGTAGGTACTGCTTGTCAGTCACCCATAGTGAAATACAGTAGGGAGCATCACTCAAAGAAGAGGAGAGGGTCATTTATCTGCGACTAGAGCTTCTTTGAGATTTACAGTCCCTATCTGTAGTCTACTTCCTGCCCTCCTTCCCAACTGCTTTTGATCTTATATGAGTCATGGTACAGAATGAACTGGAGAGGCTGCCAGTCTGCCCCACCTTTTATCCCCTCAGTTGGAGGCATGAGATGAGCCAAGGCACATGCACAGACCAAGGTACATTACTTTCCAGTTTTCTAGCTCTGGGCACATGGTGCACATTTGTATCCCTTCGTGAAATACAAATAGATCCACACATCTCGAAGAGCCTTCAGTTAAGGGTAGATAACCTTCTCTTTCCAAGAGATCTTTGTTCATGCTGACCACTTAGACACAACTTATGGTCTCTCCCAGGACAGAAACTTTCTCATATCTCAGGATAGCTGATCCTTAATATTAACAGTTAAATGCAAAGCTTGGTTACATTTAAATAACACAGTTTTATTAGGAGAAAGATGAAAGGTTAAAAACCAAAGATAAAAGCATTTATTTATGGTCTAATCTAGCCAAGACTCTGCAAATCTTCACTAGAACTATCTGGATGATGTATTTAGGAAGGTCAAAAATTAGTAGTAACTATCTATGTCAGTCCCTTTATATTTACTCCTTTCGTTCTGCCCTTTCTCCTTTCACTGTGCAGTTACATGATAGGCTGCCTAATAGAGAGCTGCTGACATCTCTAAATATCAGTGTCCCCGCCAAGAAACGCTTGGCGCTTTTTATTTTTGGACCCAGTAGAACAGAGTCTCTACTGCCTTGTGTATTACGCCTGGGCAAAAGGGATGTAAAATGCTACCAAATGTGAATGGTAACATTTTGCATTCACTCTGCACCAGATCATAATAAAGTCTACAATAAGGTAGGTCCAAAGGAAATGTCGAGATACTGAAATATAGATTGGAATAGATAGATGTGCAAAACCAGAGCTCACCTCCTCCTCTTTCTTTTTCTGTATATTTTTTTAAATAG
Organism: Pelodiscus sinensis; assembly: GCF_049634645.1. NCBI lineage: Eukaryota > Metazoa > Chordata > Testudines > Trionychidae > Pelodiscus > Pelodiscus sinensis. The sequence goes on from NC_134711.1 coordinate 209,724,572, forward strand.
GGGTCAACTTTCATAGTACTTTTCAGCCCGTTGTATTTTCTTTTGAAAGAGAATGGTTTCAACATGCAATTCTAAGGAAATATTTGCTAAATTGCCAGTCATATGTAGAGCAGGGATGGGGAAACTATGGCCCTAGCCCACAGCTTGCCTTGGTCCGGCCTGCAAGGCTTGGGGCTCCTCCTCCCCCATCAGGGTGAGCCAGTGCTGACATCCCCTTGCATGGCTGGAGTAGGAGCACCAACTCCCCACTACTGGGGATGAGCGACTTCAAGCTTCATGGACCAGATCAAGGCAAGCCCAGGGGCTCTGCCTGGTGTGGAGGAAGCAGCTCTGCACTCTGTTGTTCCCCCTACTGCCCGTCTGGAGGAGCAGCAGCACAGGGAAGCGCCATCCCCGTGCTTGCTTTCAGGCGCCACCTCCGTCACTCCCACTGTCTGGGAATTGCTGCCAGTGGAAGCAGTGGGGCACAGTGTCAGAGTCACCTGTGCCCTCCTGGGAGCTACACCAGCTAGGCACCCCAATCCCTTGCCCCCTCCCACTCAGATCCTGCATGCCCAGCCTGTTCTTGCACCGTACCTCTCACCCAGATCCCCCAGTATGCTCCTGCACCCCCACTCCATTCCTGCACCCTACCTACTGCCCAGACCTTGCACGTCCATCAGCTCCCCCACCATCCTGCTCCCCAGCAGCCATTTTCCCCACACAATCCCTCATTTTTGGCTCCACCCCAGAGCTGAGGGGCCCCCCAAAATTACTAGCCTTGGACACACCGAAGAGTTAACCCAGTCCTGGGGTAAGGCCTGGGACTTGTCACTCTCCCCATACCTCTGTGGGATTGGAGCTCAATAGGAATAAGGGGAGTCTCTCTTTTTTTTCCTCCTCCACTTGGGGGCCCCATCAGTGAGGGTTTTTTTGTTTTTGTTTTTTTGTTTTGCTTCTCACTTGTGTGGCCCCCAACTGATTTTTCTCTGTCATTAGCTCCTGATCCCAAAAAGGTTCCCCACCCCGAGGTAGAATTTTTAATAACATAGGCCTGTCCAAATTCAGCAACTTCCCTTCAAGGCAGTGGAAATCTGTTCCGTTGTTCTTGCTCTTGATCCTAACATTCCATCTGGTTTAGGCTGGACACAGATCTGTCTTGTGTCACAGGCCTAGATGATGTTTTACTCCCTTCCTCTGTGTGTGTTTGTGTGCATGCCAGAGTCTTTCTACAGCTGTTTTCAAGGTTCAGTGCAAGGCCTCAGTGTTTGGGTCATTTCATCTTTAACTACAGATGCCTCCCTTCTTTAGCAGTTCTTCCTTTCTGGATTTTTCTTTTTGCTCAGTTACTTTTGTTTTGGTTACAGTAGCTGGTTTTATCCAATTTCTTTTATTATTGACTTTTGCATTTTTTCAAGTATCGGCCAAAAGGTGCCTTAGAAAAACACGAAAATAACTAAAAGTCTGTTTGGTTTTAATAGCTATCAAAGGTATTTGATTATAGTAAATTATTGTTTTATAGACTCTACATAAAGTTTTGCTCTGGTATATAAACTCATACAATGTGCTTTTTGTAAGCTGTTAAAACAATTGTATGTTGTATTTATTCCTCTGGTAGGAAATTGATGGAAAGGCCCTACTGTTACTAAGGAGCGATATGATAATGAAATATATGGGACTGAAGTTGGGACCAGCATTAAAACTATGCTACCATATTGAGAGACTTAAACAAGGAAAGTATTAGCCAATGGAGACACAATAACCTATGTGTTCACATCAGACTTAACTCTCAGGTTCACAGACACGTTCCTTATTTAACAATGTTTTGTCATCAGAAAGACTTCAGTTTGCAAAAGCTTCCTTTCAGAATGTGATTACAAATTTACTGCCAAGTGAAAAGGACTATGTTACATTCTAGCAGTCTAATAATTATTTTTATTACACAAAAAGGTACTTGGTGCTGTGTGTTTTGAAAAAAAAATGTTTTCACGAGTACTACACTTCAGAGTGTTGAGAAATTCATTCTCTGCTACAGACTTCAACAGACATTCACATTCAGAACCAAAACAGCTTAATCCCAAAGGAAAAAACCAGCATCAGGTGTTTGATAACTTTTACAGGGATGGCTGTAAAACTTTACATTATAAGAAAATATGAAAGAAGCAGCAGTAGACTTCATCTCTAATGAATACACTTTGTCTGGTACTCCAGAAAAGTAATATTCATCTAAATTATGCTATACAGATTTCCATAAAGGGAATAGCCATATTAATTGTTTTATTTGTGTGTTTTTAATACAAATATAAGCTTTTATAAAGTGTGGTTATCAGTTCTCTGGTAAATTTTGAGGACAAATGTACAGTATGTTGTCAGTATTTGCAGGCAGTATTTCTGTTTCATGGAGGGGCTTTTTTTTTTTTCTTCTTTCCCTGTTTGAAACAGCTAACTGTTCAGGGATGAACAGACTTCCAGATGTCTCTGGAACAGAATACCCACATTTTAAGCATTCCGTCCTTTTGCTCAAGTTTGCATGGATATTTGTGTTCATGCTTATGTATCTATATGTGTGTGTGCAAGTGTGATACATCTGTATTGTACATATGTATTCAGTTTTTAAAAAATGTGTTTAAAAGGTACTTTGCACTGTGACAGAGAATGAGAAACTGTACTGTTCAGTTTTTTTACCAGTAGATTTTTTTTGTATACTTCTGTATTCATTAGCACCTATCTGCTTTGCTTTCCATTCATGGGGTAAGGAACAATCAATGGATGGGTGGATTCATACAGGAGATTATCCTGTACTATGCAAAACTACTGGTTACTCTTTACTTAGCTCTGAGCCATTTATTTTGGTAAGGTTTCTGGAAATACACATTTTGGTTCTGATGTTTCTTGTATTTTTGTATCTTTAAATATTTTACTTGTCATTAAGAAGTGGTACTCATATTAATATTCTTGTTTTGCATACAACTTGGTGCTTTTTATACAAGCTACAAAAAGTGAGTGTTGATAGTAAAATAGCTTGCTGTCACTGCCAATAAAATATACATCAGGGACAAGAATTTACATTTTCTGTGTAGGAAATCGAATGTACTGTATGTAATAGTGCAAGTGAGGATAAAGAACTATTTACTAGCAAAGACATAGTCCAAAAAGATAGGTTTTACTATATTTCTTATTGACCTTTTTATATGAAAGTTTCTAGTAAAAAAAGTGTATTTTTTTTACAAATTTCTTGTTTTAAAATGCCTTGCTTATTGCTAGTTTAATACTCCTCAGGTTTTCGCTGAAATACTGAAAAATTATACTGTGTAGTTCTCAGATTTCAAAGTACATTTAAATAACTGCAACACAATTTTAATTTAGAACTTCATTTGTTTTTTAGGATTATTTTATTCTGCTATCATAAAACATTAAACACTAAGAGTTATGTGGGTTGTTTTACTTTATATATCCTTTGTGTACATGTGACTTTTAGATGGCCTCTACACACAAGCCTGCTTTTCATCTAGAAAAAGGCAAAACAATGATAGAAAAATATATAGTATATTTATGTTATATATTACTTATGCCATATTTCATCAATATGTTAAGCATTCTGCTGAATTTTTAATGTGAATGAGAAACAACACTCTCATGAAATTGCATTGGAAGTAACTTGCTCTGAAAGGATATTATTGCATTGTCCAAATAGTTAGTATAAATAAAATTAAGATGTTTATGTTGTCTGTTTTCCACAACATCCATACAGAACAAAGAAGCTTTAGCCTCTTTTCCCTGGCTGTGGTATAAATATTTGTTTATAAGTACACATGAAATGCTAGACTGTTGTACTCTAGGGTTTCACGTTGTATTATAGCATGAGAGCGAAGCGGTTTAACAGAATATATTTTAATCGATTATTTCCAACTGGATGTTCTTATCTAAAACAATTTTTTAAAGTTTGTTCAGAGTTCTAATTGTCCTTTCTGTTTAACATTGTATATATACTCTTCCTTCAACTAAAATTTGTGCAGACATCATAATTTGCTATATTATCTAGAATTTTGCAGAATTTGTAAACTTCTGATGTAAAGTTTTCTATTAAAGAAATATAACCTTACAACATCTCATATGGAAAACAATTACTATATGAATTTATATGGATTTGTGTGTTTGAAATATGTGACACGATAGTTGTATACAGTATCTTGCTGCTTGTATGATTCACAAAATTTGCACACAAATGCCCATTTGAAAGGGATGGAAGACTCCTGCAAACAACTTGTACCATCAGGCACTACTTTATTTGTCAGAGGCTGGAAATGGATGACAGGAGAGGGATCACTTGGTGATTATCTGTTCTGGTCACTCCTGGGGCATCTGGCGTTGGCCACTGTCGGAAGACAGGATACTGGGCAAGATGGACCTTTGGTCTGACCCAGTATGGCCATTCTTATAATGTTTCCAAAAATTTTAATGGTGCGATCTGAAGAACTGAATATTTTTCTTTCAATTTAAATGCTGCTGTTGAGGCTGTTCCCCACTCTTGCACTCGAAATGCAGAAAGCGAGGGCCCACAAGAGACCTGAAAAATATCTTGTCTCTATAGGCTTCTGCTTAAAAGCTCCCCTAGGTCATGGACCATTCTGTGGCCTTGGGAGGTAGCTGTCACCACCAAGTGAAGAAAAACCTTTCTTCTTGAACCCAGGAAGAAATCACTTGTACTTCTTCCAGAGGGGGACTACCCTCAAGTTCTTTTACCACAAGAGAGCTGGGAATAAAAAAAGACAACAAACTGCAATCTCTGATAGCTGATCTCTGTCTGATAGCAAATAAAAGAATTAAATCATTGCCTAAAAAAGGTGATTTTATTAACAAAAGAAAAAGAAGATATACTTGATTGCTAGCTGTTACAGAACAACTCAGAAAAGAACAGAGATAAATTGTATCTCTGCGGGCTACAGCTTAAAATACAGTGTGTGGGGGGGGGGGGGAGACACATGGATTTAGTACAAAGAGAAGTTTAACCAAACAACAAAAAGAAAATCACCTGATAGCGTCTAAATAGGTATTTCCCTGTCTACTTACAATCCGTGCTTCAAGATTCAGTCCATTTCCATGCCCAGTATTCTTCGTAGGCATGGTAGTTCTGCCTGGTTCAATTTAGCTTCTTCCCCCCAACTCCTGGCTTAAAAACTCACACAAAGAAGAACAGCAGGCGGAGATTCCTTTCATTTCAAATCTCAGCACCTTCCCCCATTGGCTCTCTTGGCTCCATGTCAACACCTCCTAGCTACCTGAGTTAAACCCTTTGGTTCCTGAATGCTGGGATGTTCAGAAAAGGCCAGCACTCTTCCTATCCATCACACCTGCCTAGATTAAATGTGGTTTAGAACTGATACAGCCAAGTGCATTTTATAAGAATCCTTTGGAATTATACTTGTTTCATGTTATATATAAATACTGTAATCTGGGTCATGTTAAAAATGCAGTTAAAAACATACAAACACACTGCATACAGAAATTAAACCAGATTCTGATTTTTTAGTTTCAAATGGCGGGAAATGGATTTGGTCGTGATTGTAGTTTCCACAGGGACCTACTAAATTCAAAAAGATTGTGTTTGGTATGTATTCTGGGGGGCTCAGTTTGAGCACCAATACTCTTAAGGGCTTCTGTTGAAATTTTGAGTGTTCATCACTTCTGAATCTGGCTTGTTTTTCTTCCAGTACACATTGCCCAATACTTGTGTCCTGTGTCTAAGCAAAGACTGACTTATTTAAGTCAAATGTTTTAATATCAACTAACATAGACCTCAATTACAAATTAATGTACTGTACTTCAGATTTTATTACTGTTACACAGAAGTCTATTGTTTTGTTGCCAGCCCTGAACAATCAGCTTGCAATTTAGAAGTAACTTAATCAAGTGAGTAGTAACTTCAAAGCAAAACGTGGACAGGAAAACTACAGAAGTTGGGATCCAGCTAAAATAATCAAGAGGTGGTTTGAATCCAGTCTCTCGGAATATATTGGTTACATGGAAAAGAGAAGAATATACATGGAATGTGTTCTCTGCTGCTAGCATGGTTTTGCAGCTGATCATGTCTGATTCTTTCTTTCATAGTTTCTCTTGATGTTAAAGGCAGGAATATATATTTTAGATAGGACTCTAAATATTTATTTAATCTAAAATTAAAAATTAACCCGTTGGCATTAAATTATAGATTGATATTGTTTACAATAGCTTCACTAACTAGCTTTGTAACTCTTGTAACAGAATAGTGGCAAGGTTCATCAGTGGTTGTGACAGTTACAAATTCAACACTTCCATTACAAATATCTGTAAACTATTACAGCGCTTTGCTTGAATAGACATTATTCAGGAGCACATTATAAACTATGATTTGAATCAATACTAGGAGAAGGGAGGGTTGCTTTTTATAAGGGCACTTCATTATTTATTCATGGAAGATGCAGGTATTTGCTTGGGCACCTTCACCTTAAATGCTTACAGCATTAAACATCATTGCTTTTTTGTTCTCAACTATTTATAAACATGCTATTTTTGCTGGAGCTAAGATTGGTGCATGGGACATTCAGAATCATGTTTGAAGACTCCTTAATGTGATACCTAATTTTTCAAAAGATCACTGCAATTATTTTATCTGAATTAATCTGCAAAGGTACGATGAGTCTTGAGTAAGGACCTCAGGATTTTGGCCCATTTTCCAGGTGATTATTTGTGTGTTTTCTTCTTAATTTTGGAAGTCAAACAACTTGGTTGAATGTATTAAGCAAGAGTTCTTAAATGCTTTCATAGGGTGGATTGCATCTGAATGTCTTTTAATTCACACTCTCACATCCCACCTAACTCACTTTGCACAATCACATAACATCCTGGTGCTATCTACAGACATTTTTTACATGGAACATTTAAGGAAATAATTCAATGTAATTTTACCTTATTATTTGTATTACTGTAGCACCCTGGGGCCCTTAGCCTAGACCAAGACCTCATTGTGCTAAGCACTGTATGAACACAGAACAAAAAAAGGAATTACACTTAAAGTGTAAGACAGGAGACCAAGAGATAGATGTAGCTGTACAAGTAAATGAGATAGTGTTGTGCACTGCCTACTACCTTCCCTGATGACCAACAACCTACCCTTTGTTAAGATTTTGAAGGCTTCATTGCAGAGGAGAGTTTTGAGGAGGAATTGACAGTAGATAATGAGTTAAGATTTGGGGGTGTTGGGGCAGGAAGCTACAACTTAAAGGCTAGAACCAAGGTGCAGAGACGGCAGCAAGGGAAATATTCCCAACCCCTGCTCCCCCAGCTCTATTGGGACTTCCCCAAGTGCTCCATAGCCCAGTCTGGGAGCCACTATTTTTTCCTCTTGTTTCTGAATCTGCACGGGCTGGTTTTGTTTGTCTTATACTATTGCAAACTCACCTCAAGTCTGCTTGGCTGTCATGTCCTATCTAAAATAGTTTAGGACACTCATAAAAGGATAACTATACAAAAAAATGGGAACGCTTAATTAGTTATCTTATTTTGCCAAGGCCCCTGGAAAAAGTAAATGTTAAACATGATGCTGGCAACCAACTGATAGGTAGTGATATTGGGGAAAAAGTAAAAACCCTCTTCAGAATAAATCACTGGATTTTTTGCGTTCCATAAAAGACTTAACTATGGCAGAGAATTGCTTGTAACCATGCGTATGAGAAACTGCAAGATCTGGGCGGTCTCTTTTCATCTGTATTTGTCTAAATTAGTGTTGGACAGACAGAGCCTGTTTTCATTACTCTGTGAAGGGACTCAAGTTCATTATATTAAAAAGACAAAGGTTGATGTTGTGCAAGAGGTATTTTTTCATTTTCTCTGTCTGATTGTGCTTGTGCTGATGTAGTTTTAGAGCAAGTTATTCTAGCATAGCCAGAACTGAAGCATGTGTGAACCTGCCCTAATAAACTAAACCAGATAGCTCTACATTTCAACTGTGTTTAAAGCATTGAACAATGAGGAAGATAGAGGCTCATCCAACCCTATAAAGTGAGTTCTCAAAGCCCAGTATATCTGATTCCTAAACTGTAGCTGCTGCTTTTGTAATAAAGCGCATGCAGGAACATTTAGTCTGATACTTCTGTTTTCTCCATGGCACTGAGTTATCCTTGGTCGAATTACTTAATTCTTCTGTAAGATTGACACAAAATGTGTATCATATTTTGTAAGGCTTAGAGATTCTTCAGTTTTAAAGCAAAAAAAATCATTTAAAAATAATCAAATGAGTTTTTCCTACAGAGTGTAGATGGCCATTATGGTGCTTATAGGTAGAGAAAGTTCTAAAACTACTTTAGGTATTCCATTGCACATATTAATACTTTTTCCTGTAATCTCCATTACTATAAATTCTAATTCCCCGTAGTATTTGGATCATCCATATGGATCCCAGGAGATTTATTAAGATGAACAGTAATTGTCCCATACTCACGAGTAGCTTTTGTAAATCCCAAGAACCTATTACAGTAAACTTCCGATAATCCGGCACCTTTGGGACCTAGGGGGTGCCGGATTATCGGATATGCCGGAGTATCAGGAGGTACTGTGGCGGGGGGCTGTGACGGGTCTGCCGGGACCCGCACTGCGACTGGCAGGGGGGTTGACGGAACGGTGCAGCGAGGGGCAAACCCTCCGCCATTATGCAGGGAAGCGGGGGAAGCCCTGTGCAGCTGCTGGCGACAGGCCAGCTGGGGCTGCAAGTGGCAGCGGCAGACTTGGGGAAGTGGCTGAGCAGAGCAGTTGGGGTGCTGCCAGGTTGGTCCTGCAGCGCCGCCCCTCACCTGAGCAGTGCTGTGGGACCAACCCGGCAGCATCCCAGCTGCTCTGCCCCACTGCTTCCCCAAGTCTGCCGCTGCCACTTGCAGCCCAGCTGGCCTGTAGCAGGCGGCTGCGTGGGGCTTCCCCGCCTCCTTGCAAAAAGGTGGAGGGTTCGCCCCTTGCCACGCCATTCCCTGTGTGGTCTGGGAGACCTGTCACAGAGGAATAATCCCCTTCCCCTCTCCTCCCCTTCCCTTTCCTGGTCCATGCGTGTGCGTGGGGCCCACAGGAGCCCCAATTGTCCGGCTGGCTGGAGCACTTCCAGGTTCCAGTTAGTGCCGGACTATCAGGAGTACCAGACCACTGGATGCTGGACAATTGGAGTTTTACTGTACTACTCTGGTACTTCACAACTGCATTAGTCAAGGAATCCTGCACTGAGTCAAAGTTGTAAGCAACAGTTTATCTTTTGAGGCACATGGTAGGTTTTACTTTCACTAGAGCTACTGATGCTGCAGTTTTAAGTTTGTGTGTGGAAGGCTGTGTTCTGCCATCATCTGTTCAAAAGCTGGCAAGAAGTTACTTGTCCTTACATATACGTTTATCTCTATTCCTCAGTATTTTCAAAGATAAGTAGTATGACAAAGAGGGAACTTCAGCTCAAAGTGAGAAGAAATATCATTTGAGCTGAAAAGAAAAAAAATGATCTAGTTAAAATCCATGTGTACCGATTTTTTCCCTCTTTTCTAGCTACTGGCAGAGAAATATGCATAATAACCATTGTGACCACTGGTCCAAGAGGCCTCTATGTTCACAATCTCAGAAGTAAGGTCAAGGAATAAATAAAATACCACATTACCCTGTCTGCTAGATGCTCAGGCATGTTGGCAAAGCCATGGAGGAAGCTTGCAGTCATACTTTACCTGCTGGACGAGTCTTGTGACTAAACAACAGAGCAATTATTTTCAGCTACGCAGGCAAAAATGAAGGGACAAAATTTTCCAACTTGCAAAGGCTCCTGGCATAGCAGCAGCATAATTTTTCAGAAGAGCGGATCCCCTGCAACTCTCACTAATGTAAAGAGGAGCTGCACATCCTCAGTACCTCTGAAACATTGTTTCTGTGATGCAAGTGCCCAAGGATGGGATTTTTAGAAGCCTTCAGCTATAGCCTACTTCTACATCCATTAACATCAAATAGAGTTAAGGTAAGGCTTAGTGCTACTGAAAATTCTAATATAGATTTAGAAGCATAATTTAAAATAGGTTGAAAAAATTTACCTTGGGTGTTTAGCCAAATGTGGGGCCATGTTATGACCTCCCATAACTTCCAAGGAGGAGTAGGAGTACCGGCGCCCACAGGAGCACCCTTTCAGTTCAATCTAGTGGGTCTTCCGCTAAATCGAACCCTGGAAGATCAACTGCAGCTCATCTTCCATGTAGTGTAAAAATGCCTAGAGCGACAGGATTTTCTTAGGCATTGCTTCCTTGTCATACTAATGCTCTTTTGCCTGGAGAGCTGTGCCTCTCTTGAGGCAGTGAATTCTTGCTGAGCCCCGCTCTGCATTACAACATTGCTCAAGGGCCTGGAAAATAGTGTGATAATTGGAAATGAGCCCTGTGTAGTTAGGGGGATATTTTCTACAGGAAGTGAAAAGGTGTGGAAAGCTTTAATAGAAAACAAGCAGAAACCCGTATAGCGGTACAGTCTAAATACACTAAATCGGTGTGTGTGTGTGTGGGGGGGGGGGAGGTACTAAGTAAAACATGAAATCAGGACAGGGAAAACCAGGGGCAACCATTTAAATTAAGTGATTAGGTTTCAGAGTAATTGGCTTAAAGCATGGAGAATAATGCATAGAATTGTTGTGTTGGAATAGTAATAGTCAAGCACACTGTGACTGGCAAAATATGTTATTTAATATTATCCAATTGAGAAACATAAAAACATTGCTGGCTTCATTGTCTGATGACCAATTATGAAAATTATTTCTGGATATTTAAAACTTTAACTAGTAGATTTGTCCCATCTCTAGACCATGTAGCTTATCATGAGTGTTCTGGTGCCAAAGCCTTTAACCAAGCACATCTGCATGATCCTATGTCTTCACCTTCCCTAGCCCCTCTGCCCTGACTTCCCAGCTCTACTTTTTACAAAGATGCCAAATATTTCCTCCCTCCCCTTTTGGCCAGGTATCTAGTTCTGCCATCTCCACCAGCCCAGCCTAACAGCTTATACATTTTGTATCTTATTTCTAAGAGTAATTGACCACGGCAATCCTTACCTAGGGACATGGTGGAATCTCGTTATGTGACATCATTCCATGAAGATTGGCTATCTTGAAAACTATATAGTAGCCCAGATAGAAGTTAGGGGCCTTCACTTGATGAAAATCTATAGCAGTGGTCACCAACCACTAGACTGGGGTCTACTGGTAGATCTTGGAGCATCTGACAGGTGATCCTGACTGGTTTGGCCAAGAGGCTATCAAGCACTGGTACTTCAGCTGCCCCATCTCCCACTCTTGTGCATCTTCTTCCCTTTGCCTTGGAGCTGTTCCCTTAGGAGCCTCTGGTTTTTGGTGCAGTGCAGAGAGTGTGAGGGGTCCTCATGCCAAGGTGCCCCCTCTCTCACCCTGTATCCTAGCTGCACAGAGCAGAGAGGGGGCACAACAGGAGTTGGGAGGGAGTTTGCTGGCTGCCTTAGAGAGTGGTGCAGGGTGAGTCTGCGTTAGCTCCAGGAGCCACCTCAGGTAAGCAGAGCTCAGCTGGAGCCCACATCCTGAAACCCTACCCCAGTCATGAACCCCCTCCTGCACCTCAAGCCCTGCACCAGCCCTGAGCACCCCTGCATCCAAATGGCCTCCCGGAGCCTGCACCTCGAACCCCCTCCAGCACCCCAACTGCCTGCCCCTGGCTCAGCTCAGATCTCCTCTCGCACTCCAATTCCCTTAAAGACCAGAACCTACACCCCAACCCGCTGACTCTGCCTGGTGAAAGGGAGGGAGGATGGGGTGAGCAGGGGCGGGGCCTCAGAGAAGGGGCACAAAGGTGGGGCAAGGGTGTTTGGGTTTGAGGTAGATCTTGGATTGCACTTACATTCAAAAAGTGATCTCGTGCCTAAAAAGGTTGGAGACCACTGATCTGTAGCCGGTGTTATGGAAGAGGCCAGACTAAAAACAATGATCTGGCCTTAAAACTATATATACAGAGACTCATGTCTGTCTAAGGTTTTCACCTACTCCTAACTCTTCTGAGCCTGAGACAATGGCATCATGTGCTGAAGGAGTTGTGCCCTTCTTTCCAAGTGAGGGCCCATAAAAATCTTTGTATCGTGTCTTCAAGTGTTGTATATAAGTAAGATTTTTTAAAAAACAAAAACAAACTAGGACTTTTTTTCTTTTAATCTGGCATGCAGCAAGAAAAGCAATAACTAAGACATCAGAGGTACCCTCAAGCTTATTTTATCTGACAGTGGGTTTTGCCCACAAAAGCTGATGCTATATATATATATATAGAGAGAGAGAGAGAGAGAGAGAGTTAGTCTCCAAGGCTATGTCTAGACTACATCATCCCCCTTTTGAAAGAGGGATATAAATTAGAGATACTGAAATTGCAAATGAAGCCTAGATTTGAATTTCCCGTGCTTCATTTACATAATCGCATCAAGGCATTTTTTCACAAAATGCTATTTTGAAAGTGAAACCGGTCTAGATGCAGTTTTTTCAAAAAGAAAAGCCTTTTTCGAAAGGTCCTGTAAACCTCACTTTTTGAGGCGTACAGGATCTTTCGAAAAAGGCTTTTCTTTTCAAAAGAACGGCGTCAAGACTGCAGTTTCACTTTCGAAATAGCACTTTTTGAAAAAACACCATGATGCGATTATGCAAATGAAGCACAGAAAATTCAAATCCTGGCTTCAGTTGCAATTTCAATCTAATTTACATCCCTCTTTCAAGAGGGATATAGTTTAGACATACCCCAAGCTTCCACAGGACTACTAAGACATTTTAGTAACCTTTATATACAACATAAGAATTTTCTCATACATAGTTTTGAGGCTTTAAGGTGTGATTCTTGCAGTCCATCAAGGCTCTAAAGCAGGTGCTGTCTACCTCTTTGGGAAGAGCTTATTCCTTGATTTCTGCAGGTAGGAAGCATCCATTACTAGGCCTAATGGCTTGTAGGAAGTAAGACTAGGATGAAACATTGTCCATCTTCAGTTATTAGGAGAAGGCAGAAGGGATCCCACTTGGGATGCAGGTGGGAAAGTGCAGTGAGGTTTTGGAATTCAGGTGGAGGTGGCTCTGCTGGCAGACAAGATGGCAGAGCTGCAGCCCTGCTGGCCACTCCCTTGATGGTGTGGTTGGCTCCAGTGGACTTGCTGCCCCCAATGGCCACTGTCAGTATTGCATCCTTCCTCTCTGCTCCTTCCTTTCCATGTTATGGAAAAGGGTCCTATTCCCAGCACTTTCTGTTTTCCTGGCACAACCATACCTTTACCTTGCTTTAAGTTAGGAGAAGAGGAAGCTGCCTACTAAATTTAGTAGCTCTAGCTTTTACCATTTAGGAGTTCTTGAACAAATGGACTTGCAGACAGACAGAGGGTATGTCTACACTACCCTCCTATTTCGAAATAGGAGGGTAATGTAGGCATACCGCAATTGCAAATGAAGCCCGGGATTTGAATTTCCCGGGCTTCATTTGCATAAGCCGGGCGCCGCCATTTTTAAATCCCGGCTGGTTCGAACCCCGTGCCACGCGGCTACACGCGGCACGAACTAGGTAGTTCGAACTACCGTTACTCCTCGTGGAATGAGTAACGGTAGTTCGAACTAGGAATCCTAGTTCGCACTACCTAGTTCATGCCGCGTGTAGCCGCGCTGCACGGGGTTCGAACCAGCCGGGATTTAAAAATGGCGGCGCCCGGCTTATGCAAATGAAGCCCGGGAAATTCAAATCCCGGGCTTCACTTGCAAGTGCGGTATGCCTACATTACCCCGCTAGTTCGAAATAGGAGGGTAGTGTAGACATACCCAGACAGACAGATTGACAGATAGAGATTTATGCATCTGTCAAAATATAGAGGGATACTCTTTTCCTTAATGAGGTAAATAACACACTGGCTGGATTTGAGATGGCAGTAACTGATTCTAGGTGCCTGGAATAAAGGCATTTGACTAAAGATTTCACAAAGTTATACATAAACATTGAGCATCCAGAAAAACTGTAATACCTGGCACCAGGATGCTAAGTGATACACATTGTTTAAGACAACACAGCAATGCTAGTACTTTGTTGTGACTCCTTTTCTGAGAGTACAATGTAGACTGTTAATTTATGGCATTTGAGTGACTGCTATCTTTAAGCCCCCCTCTGCTAGAGAGCGAATGCAAATTTATCTGGGACAAAAATGTAATTTCAGCATTGCCAATATCAGTTTGCAGTGACTCATGCTATGTGAGCTTGGCTTTTATGTTAACACTTAGAATTTGAGATTTTCTATGAGGACATATAATGGGGTATAACTTTTGTCAGTGCAGTGGAAGATGAGCATGAAATGGGTGTAACATGCACTGACTTTATTAGAGGGCATGCCTACAGAGCAGGAGTTGTCAACTACTTTTTCCTCATGCATTAACAGGAAGATGTATGATATGAGGCTACTGTCTGGGTCCAAATGTTGTTTCTTTTGTGACATTTTTCAATCTTTTACTTCCCCATTGTTTTCACTCGTCCCAATCTCTGATGCTCTCAAACCCATGACCCCACCTCACTCCTCCTTGGATTGCCCTATTTTCTCCCCAGTTCCTATCCACAACTTTACTCTCTTCCTGTTTCTCCCTTTTGCACAGCACCATTACCCAGCTGTGGCTTTCTTCTTATCTTTGTTCTCTCGACCCTTACTCATGCTCTGCTGAGCACCACTGGAGCAAATGCTGGTGATGATGCCAACTTCCTCTGTTCCTGGAAACTAATTCTGCTCAGACCCCTCCTTTCTCTCTACCCTGAATCTTGCTAACTAATTTAAATGCATTCTATTGGCAAGATCTGGCAGGAGCTCTTCATCCCCTGCTCAGCATCTCCATCCCCATACACTGATTTTTGTCCTTTTCACTGGCTCTCCCTTTTGGGTCTCCAGGCATCTCCCCAGTTAAAATAGCTAGATTTGGCAAATACATCCCCCTTCCTTTCCTAACCATCTGTCTTATCGATTGCTCTCTCCCCTCATGGTCCACTGCCCTTGTTTAAATGACATCCTCACTCACCCTACCACATTTACCGCTTCAGTTTCCTCACCAAGGGCAGGGTTGGCCAAAGGATTGTTTCTTCCTCCCCCACGGCTTGAACCAAGTAGTCCCCATCTAAGTCTGATTCCTTCTCTCTGTTGAAGTCCAAGCTCCTCATTGTCACAGTTCAGGCTCTGTCTCCCTTGATATCTCCCCTTTCCCTGTCCTCTCTCCACATCATTCCCTGTGCTCAGTCCACTCGTCACTCAGTGCACCCATCCCTCCTCCCCCTTCCTGCTTTGTGCCTTTTTCACACTGCTTGCTAACCCTGGGAAGACATCTGTTTCCTCGAGATACTGATAAGAACATACATAAGAACATAAGACCGGGGTCAAACCAAAGGTCCATTTAGCCCAGTAGCCCGTCTGCTGACTGTGGCCAGCACCAGGTGTCCCAGAGAGGGTGGACTGAAGACAATCATCAGCGATTTGTCTCCTGCCATCCTTCTCCAGCCTCTGACAAACAGAGACCAGGGACACCACTTCTATCCCCTGGCTAATAGCCTTTTATGAACCTAACCTCCATGAAATTATCTAGCTTATCTTTAAACTCTGTTATAGTCCTAGCCTTCACAGCCTCCTCTGGCAAGGAGTTCCACAGGTTGTACACGCTGTGTGAAGAAGAACTTTCTTTTATTAGTTCTAAACCTGCTACCCATTAATTTCATGTGGTGTCCTCTAGTTCTTCTATTATGGGAACTAATAAATAACTTTTCTTTATCCGCCCTCTCTACACCACTCATGATTTAATAGACCTCTATCATATCCCCCCTCAGTCTCCTCTTTTCTAAACTAAAAATTCCCAGTCGCTTTAACCTCTCTTCATATGGGACCCGTTCCAAACCCCTAATCATTTTAGTGGCCCTTTTCTGAACCCTTTCCAAGGCAAAAATATCTTTTTTGAGGTGAGGAGACCACATCTGTACACAGTATTCAAGATGTGGGCGTACCATAGTTTTATACAGGGGCAGTAAGATATTCTGGTCTTATTTTCTATCCCTTTCTTAATAATTCCTAGCATCCTATTTGCCTTTTTGACCGTCACTGTACACTGTGTGGAAGTTTTCAGAGAACTATCCATGATAACTCCAAGATCTCTTTCCTGATTTGTTGTAGCCAAATTAGCCCCCATCATATTGTCCGTATAGTTGGGGTTATTTTTCCCGATGTGCATTACTTTACACTTATCCACATTAAATTTCATTTGCCATTTTGTTGCCCGATCACTCAGTTTGGTGAGATCTTCTTGGAGTCCCTCACAGTCTGCTTCTGTCTTGACTATCCTAAACAGTTTGGTATCATCTGCAAACTTTACTACCTCACTGCTTACCCCTTTCTCCAGATCATTTATGAATAAGTTGAAAAGGATTGGTCCCAGGACTGACTGTTGTGGGACACCACTAGTTACCCCTCTCCATTCTGAAAATTTACTATTTATTCCTACCCTTTGTATCCTGTCTTTTAACCAGTTCTCAATCCAAGAAAGGACCTTCCCTCTTATCCCATGGCCATGTAATTTACACAAGAGCCTTTGGTGAGGGACCTTGTGAAAGGCTTTCTGAAAAATCTAAGTACAGTAAAACTCCAATGGTCCGTCATCTGTTGGTCCAGCACTCCTGATGGTCCGGCACCATCAGGAACCCGAATGTGCTCCGGGCAGTCGGACCATTGGAGCTGCTCTGCCCCCAGCTTCCCAGATTCAGCCACTGCTAAAACTGACCAGCGGCTGAATCGGGGAAGCCTGGGGCAGAGCAGCTGGAGTGCTGCCAGGTAGGTCCCGTAGCGGGACCCAACCCAGCAGCACCCCAGCTGTCCCCGATTCAGCCTTTGCTGAAATTGACCAGCGGCTGACTCCAGGAAGCCCGAGGCAGAGCTGTTTTGCCCCAGGCTTCCTGGAATCAGCCCCTGATCAGTTTCAACAGCGGCTGACTTGGGTACGCCTGGGACAGAGCAGCTGGGGTGCTGCCGGGTTGGTCTGGCAGCGCCAAGGGTTGGTACTACCAGACCAACCCAGCAGCGCCCCAGCTGCTCTGTCCCAGGCATCTGGATTCAGCCGCTGTTGAAACTGACCAGCGGCTGACTCCAGGAAGCCTGGGGCAGAGCAGCTCTGCCTCAGGCTTCCGAGTATCAGCGGCGGCTGATTTGGGGACACCTGGGGCAGAGCAGCTGGGGTGCTGCCGGGTTGGTCTCACCGCGCCAAGGGTCGATGCTGGACCAACCCGGCAGCACTCCAGCTGCTCTGCTGCAGGCATCCCCGATTCAGCCGCTGCTGAAACTGAACAGCAGTGGCTGAATCAGGGACGCCTGGGGCAGAGCCGGGCTATCGGAAGGGGGGGCTATGAGGGGTCTGGGGTGGCATCCCCTCCACCCCAGACCCCTCATAGCCCTCCCCCCCTTCCGATAGTCCAGCAAATCTGATAATCCGGCACCCCCTGGGTCCTAAAGGTGCCGTATTATCGGAAGTTTACTGTATACTATATCTACTGGATCACCCTGTCTGCATGTTTGTTAACCCCTTCACAGAACTCTAATAGATTAGTAAGACATGATGCCCCTTTACAGAAACCATGTTGACTTGTCCAACAAATTATGTTGTTCTACGTGCCTCACAATTTTATTCTTTACTATTGTTTTGACTAATTTGCCCGGTACTGAAGTTAGACTTACCGGTCTGTAATTGCCAGGATCACCTCTAGAGCCCTTTTTAAATATTGGTGTCATGTTGGCTACCTTCCAGTCATTAGGTACGGAAGCTGATTTAAAGGATAGGTTACAAACCACAGATAATAGTTTAGCAATTTCCCATTTGAGTTCTGTGAGAACCCTTGGATGAATGCCATCCGGTCCCGGAGATTTGTTAACATTAAGTTTTTCTATTTGTTCCAAAACCTCCTCTAATGACACTTCAATCCGGGACAGTTCCTCAGATTCATCACCCACAAAGGATGGTGCAGATCTCCTCCCATCTTGCTCTTCCTTGGGCTCACTTTCCAAATATCAGCATCAATCATGGCATAAGGACAAATGAACTGCAAGTAGCATACCCCTTATTTATTATCACATCTGCCCCAGCTGTCTTTATCTGCATATAGACTGGAACTCTTTGAAGTACCTTTTCCCAGAGGGAAGGCACAACAGAATCTTTGGATGCTTAGTGGAAGTGCTGATTCAGCACCATCCTTCTGCTGGGACTTAGCCTATTGAGTCATTTAAGCAGTTCCCTGTACCCCCCATCTACAGCTGTGCTACAGACCAAGGTTGGGAGATGCTGGCCATATTCTGGGAAGCACTGCTGGGCCTAGTCCCATCTGAGCTCTGCTGATAAGGAATTCCACAGCAGGCAGGCCTAGCCCTCATCTCGGTCTGACAGTAGGTGGCACTCATATAGCTGCAAATGGAATGGGAAGAGACAAGTCAACAGCTTTTTTTCCACCCCACACCTCACGCAGTATGGCGGTAAAGAGGCCACAGCTGGAATATAGCTCTTATCCTTCACTTCAAACAATAGCCAGCAGGTCTCCTCCTGGGTGGAAAAAACCCAACCCTATGAGTCAGTTCTAGAACTTTATGCCAAATGTATTGTGATGAAATAACACAAACCATCTGGTTCATGCTGTTTTGTGAGGACAGCTGTAGATTCCTGTGACTGAGAAGGGAGACACTGGAAGAGTTTACTAGAATGCTCTCTTCAACCTTGACTGAAAAGGTTGCATTCCATTCTGCTCGTAACAGCATGCACACATGGACTCAGGCCTAAACTTACCCCTACCATTGGTTTCCTGTGTTACTTAACTATTGTTTTGTTTGTAGTTGGCTGTCACTAAGTTGGCTCCCTGGAAGCCCATTTGATCCCTACATACCTTGTTCACAGAAGTGCACCACACCCCTTTTTAGATGCTGGATTGAAGCTAATATGTTTGCACCCAGACCAGGTGATACCTAATTCAGACAAATAGCTTTGTACCATTCTGCACATAGTTTCCAAAGCCAGCAGTATACTACTCTAGTATCTCCATGGTCTGCTTGGATTCTACACTGGCAAGTGATGCTTCCTACTGTCTTTACCCAGAAAAACAGTCTTTCTTCTCCAATGAAGACCTTGCCATCATCATCCATCTGAATGCTAACTTCTGATTAGGCCACCTCCCTCCACCAGAGCATGAACATGACCACCACCAGGAGCCTGACGCTCATTCAGTAGCACATTTGCTATCCAGCAAAAAGGAGGCATAAACACATTGCACTAGCGCCTGAATTTAGCACTAATCTTGATCTCCTGGGCACCTAAAAGTCTGGGTAGGAGCTACCTTGAAGATATCCTATCCGAGACAGCTATATTCCTCAAAGAGATTCAAAGGTCTGCTTCAAGCTAAGATTCAGTGAGCCAAAGTGAGGTCCCTAGCCAGAGCCCTAGCTGTTGAAGCTACGAACAGAGTCCAATCTCAACTATTTTCAGGCCCTAATATAAGATTTAGCTCTCAGGATTTGTCTGGGGGAATAGGTTGTTATAGCCAGAGAGCCCTCGCCACTCCATACTAAAGCTCTGTAGGGCCATGCTTACTCTGCACTAAGTGTGTCTTTGGTGCCTACACCTTCAATATGTCATAAGCTATCACGCACAAAGGCGCAGAGTGCAGTTTAAGAATTGCCACGTGGCTATTTAATACGGCATAGCTAGTGAGTTTCAAATACACACCCTGAGTTTCAAATAAACACTGACTTTCCTGTGCAGATAAGCCCCCAAATAAGGCCTCTACTCAAAAGTGAGGGCATCTATTTGAAAAAGTGGAGAGGGGAATTAAATGGCAAAGATGAAAAGTGTGGAAGGAAAGATGCCCCAAGATGTACGCAGGCTCCAAGGTAGGGGGAGAGAGGACAGGCGGGCAGAGCTTACTCTCGTACTTTTGCATCGTTCATGTTCAGCACTGCAATAGCATGCAGGATGAAGCTTAGAAAAACTCCTTTTCCTGTCATTCTGCTAGAATGCCTTTTATTTCAACTTCACAAAGGCACTAATGTTTCCATTAGCAGCTACCAGCAATGGCACCTCCATATATTATCAATGTAGCTCTGCTTCCTGGTTCCCAGGCAAAAGTTTCAGTCCAACATAAAATGTATCCTCCTGAATAATTAATGGACCAATATACCAACACGGTAATTGCTACTAGAGAGGAGCGGTGGGGGGTGAGTAATTAAGTGCCTTGGTTTGTGGCTGCCTCTCCCCCCTGCTAACAATCTGTACCACTTTTATTAGTGCTCTGGAACACTTCTGCTAGGAGGAGCAGAAAAAAGACCCTGGAACATAGTATAGTTTGCTCAAAAGAATGTAAATATGAAAGGAGCATATCACCTTTTGTGTTGAACATTGTCTCCACAGATTAAAAACAGACAAACGGTGGAATGATAAAGTGATCTTCACAAGCCCTTACTGGAGAGACCCACTCTCTTCCAAACACCACCACCTTAAAAAGGAACACTGAGGGCAATGCAGCTTCAACACAGGAACTGCACCAGTGCCCATTTACAATTGAGCCAGTTGTGTTGCTCCTGATAGTTTGCAGGCAAATATAACAGCAGGTGCATCAGTGATTAACTCAGGGCAACTAGTAATTTAAAATAACAATCATGTGACTGGAAAAAAGGCCATTTTGCCCTTGGGGAAGTAGATAAGAAACAATATTTAAAAGGGGTTCTGAAAAATTTCTTGAATATCAGATATGGTTGTGACATTTCAGCTGTTTAGATTTTTAAATCATTCCTGGAAGACGACATATGCTATTCCAGCCTTCTCTACATCAACAATTCTATCGGCTTAACTAAAATTGGTCTTTAAACTGATTTGGTTAAAACTCTGTATGGCCACACACACAGCAATTTAAAACTGGCTTAAACTGATTTATTTGAATTTGGTGGCTAAACTTCCTGTGTGTACAACCACACCACTATAAGCCAGTTAAATTGTGTCCACTGGGCTGATGGTGGTTTGACTCGATTTTTTAAAACTGATTTTAGTTAGACTACATCTTGATTAATGTGCTGTGCTGTAACTCCCCTGTATGGCTTCTGCAGATGCAAACTAAAAAAAATACCTAATTCATGTTAGCATAGTCCTCTTCAGACAGCCATTGTGTTAGCAGTTCTGATTTGCAGCCTAAGAGAAATTACTGGAGCCAACAGGCAAAACTTGATGGTTAGGAACTCACTTGCCATTTGAAATCAAGTATAGTATTTTAACAGGGGTCACTTGGTCTACACTAACCTGATACATTTTTTTCATCTCTTACTTTGTTTTTTGCATTGAGAATAAATGTTTCAGCAGCTGCTTTTGTGACTTTCCTCTTAAAATCTCCTGTTGGAATGAGCTACATTTTCAGAAGATCTTGGCGATTTGAAAATGTCCAACTGAAGCATTCATACCACACCACATAACTCCTACTTTTGTATATTGCAAAAGTCACAAGATCCACCTCTTGTGCATTAAAAACTATATTCAAGGGGAAGAAAACATTTTCAGATAGGCAATAAAAGAGAGTCAATAAACATTACCTGAATGGCTAACTCTTCAATCTATTTTGAACATGTTTCTTTTGCCAACGTTAGGAAAAAGACTCATTTTAAAAAAAGAAGACACTTACTACAAAACAAACATACCTATTGTACTAACACGTCCTGAATGTTGAAGACTTTGATGTCCACAGAAATTAAGATGGAATTGAAGATAAAGCACCAACAGCAGCAATACTCTACCCAAGGAAAAAGGAAAAGATATTAGAGGCCCAAAGGATTCCTTACCTTACTAATGAAAATGCAACATCTATGTTATTGTAAATCATAACATGGTTGGGCAAAGATTTTCCTAAAGTTAAATAAAGGCAGCATCCTTTTGGGTGCTCAGTATCCTTTTTTGGGGGGCAAGTGTGTGTAGGAAAGCCAGTGCCTTATAATACTGTCTAACTTTTGAGAGTCTTTGCTTTGGTGCGCAGGAATTAATGGCAGCACGAACCATCAACAGCTAAACAAATAAAATTGAAACATGTAAGGGAGGGCTTAGCAATAAAAATGTGGCGTCCCATCACATCACTTCCCTGTGCTCGTGTTCACCCTGATAGCTATGTTTTAATTGCAAGAGGTATAAATTTAGAAGCAAACATGCAGTAATACATCTCCAGCTCATTTTCACATACAAGTGCAACTATCACCTACCAGGTTTTTATTTTAAGTTTACATTCACATTTCTCCACTGACATGGCTGGCCATTTACACTGTAATGTCAAAGTTACATTGTTCTACTCTTTCATGTGCACTGATTTCAGCCAGCAAGACATGGTAAAACTTACAACAAACAACTTTTTCATGTATCTATATTCAGGCTGTGAAAAATTATGTGACTTTTCCTCATCCACTGACAATCAATTCTCCTTTTAGCTTTTATTAAACTCATCAGTGTTTACAAACTGATCTATATTTATTTCTCATCATCAGTATTTTCTGTGCATTGGACTCATGCCACTATGTGCAACAGTAATTGTGTTCTGTCATTTTAATTGAAGATAGTTAAAATACATAATTCCTGGTTATTCAGAGGTGCTCTCTGATGGTGCAATTGGGCAATATAATTTTTCTTAGCCTGGTCACTTTAACATTTCAGGGCTATAACAAAGACAAACTTGTAGTGCTTTACAGTTTACAGACTTCTGCCAAATCTTCCTGGATAATGAAAACAATTGATAAGTGAGAAAATAACCACAACCAATTACCACATACAAACATTTATTTTGAATTTTCCATTGTATTCACTATTAAGAATTACATCATCAAAGCACTTCATGGCAGTGAAAATAGCTCTTACCCCTCTGACTCATCCATTATTCCATTAAAGCTGCAAAAATGTGCAATCTGCTTGAAAAATAGATTGCTTTTTATTTACTTTTTCATGAAAAGACAAAAATCAATCATGAAAAACAAACAAAAGAATGCCCCTCCCCCCCAATTTTACAGGAAATCTACAGCCAATCCTCTCCCACTTTCCCCAAAATAACTTACAAAGATAGTTCAAAATGCATTTTAAACCAAGTGCATTTTTTATTTTTCATAATAATTATTATATCTTAAAATTCTAAAAACCCATAATTTACTTTCTTGGAAAGAAGGCCGCAAGCCGTTGCTTTTTTATTGGAAGAATGTGTATCTCCTGGGAGTTCATTTTCTTTAACTTTACACTCCTGTTTTTGATTGGTTTCCTAAGAGCTTCTGCATTATCCCTAGGCTCTGGCTGGCTCTTCACATCATAACACTGCAGTACAGAGTCCTGGGGCATGTCCCTTTTGAAGGAGAAGTTTTTGGTGGATACTCCCGAGAGGCCTTTAATCTTGCCACAAAAAATAGTGGGCACAGCATCTTTGACAGAGACTATTACTTTGGCAGTTTGTGAAGTGCTCACAATCTCAATATTATTCCCGGCCTTGGGCTCACAGGCTGCTCTGCTAGTCTGATCCACCAGCCACTTTTGCTGCTGTCTCAGGAGCTCGGCCGAGTTGCTGCCGGTCACTCTGCTGTCGACCTTGGCTGAGGCTTCGTGAAGTTTGGGAGGGGCAAAGGGGGAAGCTGCACTGGAGAGTTTATCCATCATGGAATGAGCAGCACTGTCCATCATGGATCCAGAACAAATGGTACTAGCTGCCTCAGCATGGCTTCCTGACTTCCTACAGGAAGCAATCGACAAGTCTAAAGCACCATCTTCCGGGGAGAGCTGGGAACTGACCTCACTTGCCTTTAGTAAAGGCACCGTTTTCATAGAGAGGTCCAGGGCCTCGTTCTCATTGCTCATCTTGATGACGGTGTGACGATTCAGCTGGGAAAATTCCCTTGAGTGGATGAAATCAAAGGGTTTGGATTCTTCTTTCTCCACTGGTGTTTGGGTGCCTTTGCAGGAATACAGGGTAAATGACGGTGGCTTGGGGTAGTCAGGGTTGACCTTGGATTCAGTGCCATGAGGCACGGGAATGGGGATGGGGATAGGGATGGGCACTGGGACTGGCAAGGGAACAATCACAGGATATGGCACTAGGAGGGTGGCTGGGGGCACTAGTGGCGATAGAGGGGAACTGAAGGCCTGGGGTGGAATAGAGGAGTAATCTGGGGGTGGCTGACAGGGTGATGACCCTAAGGTACCTTGTGGAGGAAACAAATCTTGAAGAACTGCAGCAAATCCTGGAGTCTGAAACACTGGGGGCAAAATGGTATCCTGGGTCGCGTTGGATGGTTTCTGATCCAGTAACTGGGGCTGTCCAACCGGGGCAGACGAACCCTGGAAAAGATTGTTGTGAAGGTGATTTGTAGAGCAGGGAGCACCTTGCGGTAACACCAGTGGAGAATTTAGATGCTGAAACACATGTTGCTCTAAGAGGACAGGCAGTGGAACTGGCCCTTGAGTGGTCATAACATACGGCGTGGTGTTATTCGGTGCAATCTGAGGAGTGGCACTCCCTGCCACTTGCAGGTGTATTGGAAGAACCACTGGGCTGTCCCCTAAACAAATTGGCTGAAGCACTGTGGCTGCTACTTTCAGAGCTACCCCGCTTTGGGATTCCGCTGGCGGGGCGAGGATCGAAGGGGCTGGGACAGTCACAAGTGGTGAAAGTGCTTTCTTCATCAAGTCTGTGGAGTTGATATTCCAGGCTTCAGCTGTTATCAGCTGAGCGACACCATTTTCTAGCTTATTGTTAGTGATGGTGGAAGGAGAGTTGGTAACGTCCAGGGGCAGATTTTGAGTGTCCTTGTACAGCTCCTCCATTTTATAGGACTTGTGAGACTCTGCGGAAATTCACATTTACATTGTGGTCACCAAGATCCGTGTTGCATCAGAGCTGCCAAAAGCATCTGCACCGGCATTGCTTGGCCTGCAAAACAGAAACATACTTTAAGCACTGCATAAATCTCATTCTTAAAATAATATTTGTAACTGCCTTTAAAAAAAACGATCACAGAAAAGCTGTAAAATGTTTCCACACGTCAAGGTAACTGCTCCATTATATGGTACACTCTCTATACATACATACTGGATATACACACAGTACATACATCTGTGAGTGTTATATGAAGAGTTCTGGGAAACTTATATTTAGCCATAAACATAGATAATTTAAAGGCCTAAAGAACTGAGTGCAGTCAAAGAAAAAAGTTCCAGGACATAGCATAAAAAAAGAACTGAGGCAGTACATCTTACATTTTTAAACAAAGCTTCATGAAATGACAGGGTATGGCACTGTCAAGAGACACTGCACTGTTTAAACTCAATAAAAAGCATAAGAACAAACTTTCCTAAAAATAAACTGCTAAGAAATGTTCCATTGTGAGGTGGAAGTCTCCATGGATAAAGGGTCCTCACTCAACCTACATTAATCATTCTTGTCTTTGAAGATCCTAAAATAAATCAGATGATCCACGCAGATACTACATGGCATGTTCAAAAACTGCAGTGAACAGCCCAACAAAGAGCAATCAGTTGCTCAGCAACACATACACGCACAAGACTGCGTAGTTTGGTGATTTTGTTTATTCAATAACCATGCTTTTCTTCCCACTTAAAAAAAAAAGTAGAAAAAAGAAAAGAAACCTACACCCAGCACTCACCTCCTGCTCTAGAGCTAGATGACAGTAATATGAACCAGACAACTTATTAATAAGCTGAAAAGAATAAAAATCAAAGCAACTTTAAATTTATTTTGACAAGCTAATCCCTTAGCTTAACTAAGCAAATGTTAATAAGAAGTGAGATGATCTTTTCCCTCTGAGCCCAGAGAAATTTTAACATATTTTTTACAAAGATTCTCTCTCCCACCACGGGAGCTACCATATGCAAAAACTTTTCCTAAAGGATCTCCTGATACAGTAATACAGAAGAAAACAAAAAGGAGATGCTCCTAAAGCATTCCGTTCTGATAATTGCTATGGAAACGTGTATATATTTAACTCAGTTACCACAAGGAGGTAGAAGAACACTCCAAATTTACATTTCTACTTATGTTGACCTGAATTTTACTGCCTAACGTCATATCTGAATTAATGTTCATGCATTTGTTAAGCTTAACAATTCAGTTTTCTCCCTTGTTTATTCCAGTTCTGTTTCTTATTGCAATAAAGTGAAGCTAAATGTTACTTCCCAATTTGACATCTTAGGGCTCGATCCACAAATGTTTAGGCAAATGTGTAACCTAACTCACGTGAGTAATTTCACTGACTCAATGAGCCTACTCCTGACTGTAAATTACATGTATAAGTGTTTGAAGGACTGTGGCCATAAACCCACAAGCGAAAAGGGAATACAATAAAATTTGGCTTGTCAGAATTTGTTTTTTATTTTTTATAATTTTGTTGATAATATTGTTTATTCCAAGCCTTTTCCAAAGTGTCTCTCTCTATTTAGATCAAGAAATAAGGGAGTGCTTACCAATTATTTAATGATAGCAGACAGTAAGATTAAAGAAGTTAAAAAAATTAAAAATACAAAACTGTCAACATCACATGTCAAAATATACAAAGTAAATAGACTTAAACTCCAGTAAATTCTCAAGCAGCATTTTTCTTATTTTGCCTATACGTACATTTTGATGACAGTAAATTCTCATTTAAAATTTTCTTAGTTAATACCGTTTTGTTATTAAGTTGCTGATCTATCAGAGAGCATACTCATTGAAAGTCATGCAATGTTCCATTACAAGGTTGTTTGCCTTGCCCCATCCACCCATCCAGCATTCCAGCCAGAGAATATATCTGTGCAAGATCCCTTATGCCTCGAAAAAGGAGCTATACAGGATCTTGCGCAAAAGGGTTTTTTTGTTCAAAAAGTCCCTGTCTACACTGCTTGTTTTTGCGCAAAAACCTCTTCAGCAAAAAGCACTGGCAGATATATGCAAATGACAGCACGACAAATGCTAATGAGCGCTTCATTTGCATTGTCTCTGCCGACAAAAGGCTGCAGTGTAGACATATCCTCAGTGTGTGGGTTACAAAGTATCACTGTGAGTAGCACACTACAAATATGTGAAGGGCCAGTAGTTTAAGGCTGGCTAAATAATAGTCCAATAATTTATCTATCAAACTTTTATTTTAGAAACAAATTCTGTTAATTTCCGCTGTTATTCACCTAGTTTTTAGAACCGAGAGAATAAATTCTGAATATGCACACTTTATTAAATGTTTTGAAACAAATATCCACATATTCAGGGCTGTTTATTATTATTATTAGCCCAGCTCTAGATAAAACCAATCAAGTAGAACAATCATTGATTGACATTTTTGCTTCCTAAACAACAACAACAAAAACCCCAACTAATTCCAACAGTAATGAATGCATCAGAACTGACCAAAAAAAACCAAATTGGTCAGCATGTTTTTGGAGAGTAAACAACAAACATTTCTAAAAATAAAGATAATGTCAGTAACAGCACTTGGCAAGTTAAAGATTTCAAAACCAAAATTTTCTTGATTTTACTAAATTAGCAAAAATCCAGGAAAAGCATCCTTTTTTAAACCTCTATTCTGTTAATAATTGTCACTTTCAGATTCTTTATTTACTGTATTTTTCTCTCATCTGGTTGCTTCTCTAAATTTTGGCACACAGTAATGCATTTTGTATCCTTGACAAATTAGGTCAGATTTCTTTGATTTTTTTATTTATTTTAAAACTGAGATTTCTGTGATTTCAGAAGTCGACCCTCTATTCCTCTGCCAAGTCCAGCTGACATTGAAAAATAAGGAAGGCAGGGTGAAAATTACACTCCATTACAGATGTGATGACTTAGCATGAAATACAGACTCCAGGAAACAGGGATAACTGAAGGAGATGACAGTATAAAACATAATAAAACCCCACAATGCTGGCCTTAAAATGTTACAGGGCTGGAGGCCAGGGTCATAGTGGGCAGGGAAAGAAGACCTCATGTATCATAATCTAACACCTTGGAGAAAAGACGACAGGTATCTTTAAACACAGTCAAATACTGTTTTCTATGCTGAGTCCTGTGTGTCTCAAGGATATATATTTTGTTGAAAATATTTCTGGCATTGCTTGAGGGTTCTGCTTGTCAGCAATAGAGATGCAAAACTGTAAGAGTAGAAACTGCAAGGGATAGTAGCAGGCTCTGTGCATTTTTAAGCTATGTTAAAAGATAAAGTAGGGGTTGGGGTTTTTTTCGTTCTTGGATCTCTTTCTCTCTTGCTAGTGGACAAAGGAGAAGGACAGAAGGTAGCCACAAAACCAGTCAGAATTGTTTTCATTTCACAGCATCACCATCTCACAATTTTACATCAACTCTCTCTGTGCCTGCAGTTGGGGGATTACGGGAACATTTTCAGCTTTCTTTTGTAAAAGGAAAACAGTAGTTTCTAGCCCTCCAGGTTGTGGAGAAAAGCTTGAAACTGTGACTCCCCACACTGCCCCTGGCTCCAAACACTAGAAGGCCAAGAAAAAGTACCCCACATTTACTGTTTTTACAATCTCGTGATTTTGGAATGCTTTGGGTGGGCCATGCTGCTGCACTTGCTTGACAAAGCTCTAAGCAGGGGCATGTACTACAGCTATTCATGCATGGGGTAAGGAAGCAAGGAAGAGGCAACTCCCTCATCAAAAAAGAACCACAACCTAGGACATAACAGACTAACTTTCACCACATCCAGCAACAGCCAAGAGGACAAGGAGGAGTAGAACAGTGGATCCCCTCCAGTTCTACCTCACCCCTGTGACAGCAGCTAGGAGAGTCAACAGAGCTCCTGTGTCTACAGCAAGTTCTTTGGCAGGAATCCTGGAAGCAGGGTTGGCCTTCCCTGCAGGGTTTTGTTTTGGACCTTGTTAGCTGTCTTTGTCATCATTTGCATCAACCACTATCTGGTAATGTTTTTAAAGTCCTGCATTAGAAGTATGTTCAAAGGCCCCCTGAAGATAACAGAAAGTCTTGAGAGCTTGGTATATTTTGAATTCAAGACAGGAGAGAGACAGGGAGAGGAAGAGAGAGAGCTCTCAAATATGTCTATTAAAAGGTTAAAACACCAGGTTTTCCATAACAGGGGATATGGCAGCAGCCCCCCAAATCAGAACTGCATACACACAGATTTACAGGCAGTCCCCGAGTTACGCGGATCCGACTTATGTCGGATCCGCAGTTACGAACGGGGATTTTCTCGCCCCGGAGGACTGGAGCGGCGGGACGCCTGGTCCCGCCGCCCGCCTCCTCCAGGGCGAGAAAAGCTGCTCCCCGTCTCCCTGGTCTGCTGGGGGAGCCAGAAGACCAGGGAGACGGGGAGCAAAGCGGCGGAGGACCCGGGCTGGACCCGCAGCGCTGATCTGGAAGCGCCGCGGGTCCGGCCCCGAGTCCTCCGCCGCTTTGCTCAGCGTCTCTCTGGTCTGCTGGGGGGGGACGCAGCTAGTGCCCCCCCCAGCAGACCAGGGAGACGTGGAGCAAAGCCCGGGGCCTGTGGTAGAGCAGGTGGGGCGCTGCCGGTTGGTCCCACAGCACCGCTCCTCGGCGCTACTGAACCAACCCGGCAGCACCCCAGCTACTCTGCCCCAGGAGTCCTGATTCAGCCACTGCTGATCAGTTTCAACAGCGGCTGAATCAGGACGCCTGGGGCAGAGCAGCTGGGGTACTGCTGGGTTGGTCCAGTAGCGCCGAGGAGCGGCTGCGCTACTGGACCAACCCAGCAGCACCCGAGCTGCTCTCCCGCAGGCATCCCCAGGTCAGCTGCTGCTGAAACTGACCAGCGCTGACTACAGGAAGCCAGAGGCAGAGTTGCTCTGCCCCGGGCTTCCTGGAATCAGCTGCTGATCAGTTTCAGAGCAGCTGACTTGGGGATGCTTGGGGTTCTTAAGTTGAATCTGTATGTAAGTCGGAACTGGTGTCCAGATTCAGCCATTGTTGAAACTGATCAGTTTCAGCAGCGGCTGAATCTGGATGCCAGTTCCAACTTACATACAGATTCAACTTAAGAACAAACCTACAGTCCCTATCTTGTACGTAACCCGGGGACTGCCTGTATAAAGGTTAAAAGGCAGAATCTTACATTTTACATTACCACAGTGTGCTCTGCCAACATTTTTCTCCTATGCACATTAACTGTAAAGCTATAAACCTATGCTGTTCTTCTCCTTTACACACATGTGGAACGATATCTTGCTCATTTCTATGACCATTTGTTCTTACACACGTGATCACGGAAAGATGTAAAAATGTATTTTCATATTTCACATCATCATAAAACATGCAAGCTCCACATTGCACTCTGCCAAGCATTGTTTGGGTTTAAGATGTGATAGATTAAAAATCAGAATTGTCCTCTGTGCTGTTTATAATATTTTTTCACTTCTCACCTACCAGCCAATCCAATTAGAAGACTGCAATATCAGCATATTCACTTACAGAAATCAAGGCTTTATTGGGGGCAATGCAGGTAACAACTCCAGAAGACACACAGGATTAAATCTTCTCATAAACCTTCTGATCAGGTATAATGACATAATATCAAGATAGGACAGCAACTTAATGCTAAGATATAGACACACATTACCGATCGGTGGAGGGGAGAGTTGAAGAGACCCTGGAATCCAAGGAGAATTTTGTAAAGGTCCGTCTCTGATTTACACTGTACTCCTTACTAAGGGATCCAAAACGTAGTGCTAATAGTCATTTTTCTGTCTGCATAAAATTAGATTAGGTTGAAAAAAGACTTCTGAGAGAAACCAAGACATCAGCAGGACCTGCCACATGGACACTACACAAACACCCCAACATCATTCATTTATCAAGACTACCCCTTACCAGACATGAATTATTTGTACTCTCCAAGGGTATGTCTACACTACAAAGTTAATTCGAACTAACAGCCGTTAGTTCAAATTAATTTTGATAGGTGATACACTAGCGCTCCGCTAGTTCGAACTTAATTCGAACTAGCGGAGCGCTTAATTCGAACTAGGTAAACCTCATTCCATGAGGACTAATGCCTAGTTCGAATTAGCTAGTTCGAATTAAGGGCTGTGTAGCCACTTAATTCGAACTAGTGGGAGGCTAGCTCTCCCCAGCTTTCCCTGATGGCCACTGTGGGCACCACCAGGGAAACTCGTCTGCCCTCCTCCCGGCCCCGGACCACTTAAAGGGGCACGGGCTGGCTACGGTGCCCGTGCCAGGTGCAAGCCAGCCAGCACCCAGCCAGCAGACCTTGCACCTGGCACGGCTCGAGGCAGCCACCTGCTGCCACCCACCCCTCCGCCTCTTCCCGGGACCAGGCTGGCGGCTCCCGGGAGCTTGCCCAGGACCGCAAGAGGCGGGCGTCCGCCTGGTCTAGTGCGGAGATCGTGGACCTCATCCACGACCTCCGCACTAGGCACAGGAAAGTGGCCATCTAGGGAAGGATAGCTGCCAGCCTGGCCACCCGGGAG
The DNA here is from genome assembly GCF_049634645.1 of Pelodiscus sinensis. NCBI lineage: Eukaryota > Metazoa > Chordata > Testudines > Trionychidae > Pelodiscus > Pelodiscus sinensis. The sequence goes on from NC_134711.1 coordinate 209,756,070, forward strand.
CAGGTTTGCATGAAAATCAAGGTGGTCCACTGAGACCCCCGACCCTGAGCCCTGAGCTTAGAATGTCCGTACTGGGTCAGACCAAAGGTCCATCTAGCCCAGTAGCCTGTCTGTCGACAGAGGCCAACACTAGAGACCCTGGAGGAGATGGACCGAAACAATGACCAAGCCATTTGTCTCGTGCCATCCATCTCCAGCCTTCCACAAACAGAGGCCAGGGACACCATTTCTACCCACTGGCTAACAGCACTCCATGGACCCAACCTCCATGACTTTATCTAACTTCTCTTTAAACTCTGTTCTAGTTCTAGCCTTCACAGCCTCCTGCAGCAAGGAGTTCCACAGGTTGATTATTTGCTTTGTGAAGAAGAACTTTCTGTTATTAGTTTGAAGCCTGCTACCCATTCATTTCATTTGGTGTCCTCTAGTCCTTCTATTATGGGAACTAATGAAGAACTTTTCTTTATGCACCCTCTCCACACCACTCATGCTTTTATAGACCTCTATCATATCCCTCTTCAGTCTCTTCTTTTCTAAGCTGAGAAGTCCCAGTCTCTTTAGCCTCTCTTCATATGGGACCTGTTCCCAACCCCTGATCATTGTAGTTGCCCTCCCCTCTCCCAGCCTCTCTCTTCCCCCTCCCACCTCCTTTTCCCAGTTTCCCCGAGTTTTGTTCAATAAAGAGAGTTTCTATTTTTGAACACGTGTCCTTTATTTTGTACATCAGGAAGGGGGGCTAGGGAGGGGTAAGTGGAAGGAGGTGAGGGAGGAATGGGGTACGAGCCCCCGATGGGGAGGACTGGGGTGGCTCTGTGGGCTTCTCGGGGTAGAAGCTCTCCTAAAGCCCCTAGATTTACACCCCCCCCCCCGGATGGCAGCCTGCGGCAAGTGCATCCGGGCTGATGGCCGAGTGCTGTGATGTGCCGAGTGTGGGTACTCAGGGCACTCCAAGCCAGGACTGCTTTGCAAGCGGGGCACCCCTGAGAACTGTCTGTCCGGGGTGGGGGTCGGGTCCCTTTAAGCACAGCCCTCGGCTAGGCTGAGACAGCAGCTCCACGCTCTAAGTCCTAATCTGATGCCCTGCCCGCACTGCTTCCAGCCATCCTTAATCTCAGTTCAGGGTCCACTCAGTGTGGACATGCTAGTTCGAATTAGCAAAACGCTAATTCGAACTAGTTTTTAAGTCTAGATGCGCTAATTCGAATTAGCTTAGTTCGAACTAACTAATTCGAACTAAGTTAGTCCGAATTAGTGCTGCAGTGTAGACCAGTGGTCCCCAACCTTTTGGAGCTGCCGGGCGCTTGGGGGCGGGGCCGCTCACGCGCTGTGCGTAAGGGGGCAGGGCCGCTCACCGGTCACGTGACTGGGGCGGGGACAAGCATGCGCCGCACGCCCGAGACCAGCAGCAGCATGTGCTGCAATCCCCGGCAGGGGCTGCCCAGGTTCCACGCGGCTGGGGCCGGTGCGGGCATGCGCGGTGCCCCCAGGGCCGGGGCTGGCAAGGGCACCCGGGGCCCGGACCGGCCATGCGCCCGGGGCTGGCACCTGCCGCACACCTGGGGGCGGGGCCAGCCCAGATTGCTCCGCGGGCGCACGGAAAGGGCCCGGCGGGTGCCATGGCGCCCGCGGGCACCGGGTTGGGGACCACGGGTGTAGACATATCCCAAGGGACTAAGCTTCTCCCACATCAGAGAACCTGACACTATGCTAATGTGGAGGACTAGAAGAATTTTTTTCTCCAACTCTACCACAAAAAATTGGATTACACCATCCCCAATGACGACATTCCCACCAACAGTCATAAAAAAAATCCTGACTGGACACCCACAACTGACAACAATCACTCAGTTGATCATTACACTGATTGCTTCAGGCAAAAAATAATTGACAATGAAAACCTTAATAACCTCACATCCACCATCAATTCTTCACCTCCACCAAAGATACATAGTCCCTGAAATTCAACCACCAGCTACAGATCAAACAGCAAACAAAGAGACATTATCATAATCCTTAATCATGATGACTGTGTCAACTAGGCTAATGGACAACTCTCTCCCACATCTAAGAACTCAAAGAAGACCCCACTCCACAATTCACATAAGAATGTAAAGATACCATGAAATCCTTCCCCCAAACATTCCAAGTGAAACTCTACAACCACATCCCCTATAAACCTATCCAGGAACCTTCTACATATTTCCCAGGATACACAGAAAAGGGAACCCAGATAGACCCATCATATCTGGCCATGGCATTCATACTGAAGGACTATTTGGACTCACACAAAATAGTTCATCACACAAAAGGGCCAGCTCTCTCCAGGACACAACTGATGTCCTCCAGAAACTCTGTAACATTAACTATCTACCTCAGAATACCATCCTGGTCACCATGAATGTCACTTCTCTATACACAAATATCCCTCACAATGATGGCCTTGCCTTCTGTCTCAAATATTTAAATGATAATAGACAACCAATCTCTTCATGGCCCATCTCTAGGAAAAAAAAATCTGTAAAAATGCATCACAAGACCAATGATATGTCTAAAATACACTGATGATACTTTCCTCCTCTCAACAGATGAACTAGACTCCCTTATAAAATTTCCATTAAAATTTCAACAGCTACCACCCATCCATGAAACTCTTCACAATGTTTCCACACTAGCATCAGTTTTCTAGACATCATGGCTGTGTCTGCATTGGCACCTCTTTCTGGAAAAGGGATGCTAATGTAGACTTCGGAATAGCAAAATCCGCGGGGGATTTAAATATCCCCAGCGGCATTTGCATTTACATGGCTGCCGCTTTTTTCCGGCTTGGGGATAAGCCGGAGAAAAGCGCCAGTCTAGACGTGATTCTCCGGAAAATAAGCCCCTTTCCGGAGGATCTCTTATTCCTACTTGAAAGAGATCCTCCGGAAAAGGGCTTATTTTCTGGAGAATCACGTCTAGACTGGCGCTTTTCTCCGGCTTATCCCCAAGCTGGAAAAAAGCGGCAGCCATGTAAATGCAAATGCCACAGGGGATATTTAAATCCCCCACGGATTTTGCTATTCCGAAGTCTACATTAGCATCCCTTTTCTGGAAAGGGGTGCCAATGTAGACACAGCCCATGATTAACTTCAGTAATGGAACCCTACGGACTTCTAATGAAGAAGAAACTCACAGATCACTACACTTACCATCACGGATCCACCCCCCACACACCAAGAAATCTGTTATCTACACCCAGGCCTTCAAATAACTTGAATTATGTTACTCAGGAAAAAGTCCTCCATAAACACCTTGAAACCTTTAAAATCACCTACACCAAACAGGGACGCTATCAGAGAAGTAGATCACATCATAGAATAGGCCACCCAAATATCAGAGAACCTGATTCAACATGGAGAAAAGCACACACGTATGTGCGTGCACACACATCACTGTCTGTACACCCCTACTTGTCACCTATCATCACATATTGAAGATATTCCTGTGAGTTCCAACCAAACAATTCCAACCCATATCGGATGGGGATTGAAAAAAAAATCCTTCACAGATCTCCTCTTTTGGCCTTCAAACAACTGCTCATCTTTACAAGCTCACTATAGACTAGGACTCACCAATTGAAAGCCACACAGACCCTGTCATCATAACAGATGCAAAACCAGTGGACATATTTTTATGGCTACAGTGATCAATACTCCACACAACACTCCTCTCAAGATCCATGGGTCCTATATGTGCCTATCACAGCATGTCTGGTATACCCCATTCAGTGCATCAAATGCCCCCAACAACTGTGTGGGTGAAAATGGATTGTTATTGCTCTTAAATGAACTCCCACAGAGAAATTATACACCGATTAAAAAAAACCCCTATCACTTCTGGGCAAACACTCTTCCCAAAACAATCACTCTGTATTTGACCTCTCAGTCCTCAGCCTCAAAGGAAACCCGAACAACACCTTCGAAAGATGAGTGTAGGAGCTTAAATTCATAACTTTGCTAGACACTAAAAATCATAGACTTCATAGAGTACTGGCTTTGTGTCTCATTACAACAATCTATAATCCTCTAATCCTTCTTGGTTCTTATCACAGCAGAGTTGTTTGTTGCCCACCTCACCCTGAGAGGTCTATGCAATATATTTTAACTTCTTATGCTTAACAATCTTTTCCAACTTGTATTTAATTGTGACACTCTAAATACCTTTCCCAGGTATCTGAAGAATAGCTGAATAGCTCAAAAGCTTGTCATCTTTCACTAACAGAAGTTGGTCCAATAAAAGATATTACCATTCACCCACAATCTCTGTCTCATTAAATGACTCTTAAGATTTAATTTCATAGAATCATTTTTCAGTGTTCATGTTACAGGCAATTAAATGTACACATTGAGAAGTTGCAACTTAATATAAGTGAGTGAAATTTTTAAATTTCCTCCTTCCATCTACCAAGCTTCAATGCCCAGAAGCTGAATTGATTTCACTCGCTGGTTTAATATTTAATTTCTTTTGGTTTGTTTTAATGTGAAACAAACCTCACAGCACTGAAAATAGACCTAGTATAAAATACTGGTAGGTTCCCCCTGGGATGGTGATAGACAGGAGTTAAGTGCATATGACCATGCAATGATGTATGTTATTTTTATTGGAAACTATATGTTAACTACATGGAAATCCCATTTAAAAGAATGGTGCTTAATTCTGTCAGCACTCACGTGCCACAAGGTGGAATCACAGAATTTCTGTCTCTCTAAAACCATTAAGTGCCCCATTTTGCCCCTTATCGTGTTATTAATTATGTATACAACATCTGAATGTGCTAGGCACTTTACAGAATAAATTTACAGAGTGCCCTGCTGTCAAGTGTTTTGCTTAGAATCCTAGGCCTGGATTTTGCAACCGAGAGTGAGTGGGCATACCAATGGGGCTCTACATAGGCCCAGCAATCAGTCTGCACAGTGTCAATTGTAATGGTTAAGCTCTTTGGGGGCAGGACTGCCTCTTCTGCTTGTACTGTGTGGCCCAGGTTTAAAACCAGGTGTTACCCCACAACACAACAACAAAATGGAAAGATCAAGGCATGTCAAAACGGGTTAAAAGACTGGGAACAAAGAATACAGTCAGTTTCCAGAATGGAGAGAGGTATCTAGTGACCTGTCCTGTGGAGGGAGGGGGCGGGGGGAGGGGGGGCACCATTTGGTCAGGGCCTCAGGAGACAAAGGGACCTCAAATTTTGACATTTTTCTACCAAGTCATTTCCCATTTATTATACACCAAGAGAGAGGACATGTCATCTTCCAACCTGGAATTTTGTGGTTGATTCATTAATAACGCAGCAGAAAGAAGGAGTTTATCATGTTGTCATTGACATAATTTAAAGGTAAAAGAACCTGTAAAGATTTAAGTGAACTATAGTCATACGTGTGGTTGCCTAACATTAGGCACCTAATAAACTGGCCCACATTCAGATGTGCTTGCCTCTTCAACTTCCCACTCATTTAAATGCCTAGTAGGGATGTAAAATCCCATTTAACTGGTTAACCAATTTAACTGGTTAACCGATGAAAGAGGGATCGCCCTTCCCCCCACCGCAGACAGGGGCTGCTCCAGCCCAGCCCTGTGCATGGTCAGCCTGGGCCCGTTGCAGGCAAGGGCTGTTCCAGTCATCCAAAGCTGCCTCTGCCTGCAGTATACCTGTGCCCACCCTGGACAGGGGTTGCTCCGGTCATCCACGGGGCTGGAGCAGCCCTCTGCTTGTGGCAGGTAGAGAGCTGCTCCAGCCCCCACCGGTTAACATTTCACATCCCTAGTGCCTAGGCACCTGAATTTTAAAATTCTGGCTCCTAACCCCTTTCTGATTAAAAGATGTAGTCACCACGGTCACTGGGGAGGACTATCAACTGGTGTACATCACTCAGTGAGAGGGCAGGAGGAAGAACTGTGAAGGGAAAGCAGCCAGCATGTTACACGTCTCTGCTGTATTTTTTCCTTTCTGCCCCTACAGTGTGTGTGAGCTGCACCAAATTACATTTCCCTCCACCTCTCTTACTAACATGTCACATTCACTGTCCTTTAAGCAGATTTTGCCTTGATCCCTGGTGTACTATTATACTTTCTACAGAACAGTTATGGAACATTCTATGAATACCATGAAAAGCCCATGTAGAAATACAATTTTTGGGGTAGGGTGGTACTGGATAATAGCAGACATCCTAGATGCAGGCCATGCACCAAATATTTCTTTAATAAGGACTTCTCAACCTCACTTACATGTGTTGCATTATGGATCTGTCGAGGCTCCCATATGAAGGCTATTAACTGCAAAGGAGGATTGCAAGGAGAGAAATCATTACAGCAGCACAAAATTGCATATTATCGATATTATATTGATTACAAATATGTTTCCATTATTTATGCATGAAGAACTGAGAAGCATTAGAGACTTTAAACCTTCATATTTCACCTTTTAAAATACTTTGATTTAGAAAGTTAAAAAATTTGACTACTTCACAGACCAATAATATGCACATTTTTGAGTTTATTATTATGTATTTTTATACATTACATAGTAGTTTAATGGCATGCCAAGAGTGTATAGCAGCGTTTCCCAAACTATGGGCCTGGTATCGGGCCGTGGGAAAAAAATACTGGGCCTCAGCATGCCTGGTGGCTGCCGGCAGTGCCAGCCTTAGGCCGATTCGGGCCCCGCGCCCCCGAACCCGGAAGTGCCGGCAAGTTACAGAGCCGGGGGCCCTGCTCCACCGATATGTGGAGCTGGGTCTCTCCCCCACCCCGCCCTGCCCCACTCCCAGAGCATCCCCGCCAAACGCGGCTCCTCCTCACCGCCTGCTGCTGCCCATGTGCGGCGTTGCACGTGGGCGGGGAGGACGCTCGGGCGTGACATGACGTCACGGCCCGGGATTTTGAAAGTCTCCGGCCCCGCAATGTGGAAGGCAGAAGGTAGGGAATGGGCTTGGGCGGAGGCGGGCTTGCGCGGAGGGGGAGGAGTGGAAGGAGAAGGGCCTTGGGCGGGGGGAGGGGAAGGCACCAAGGGACAGGGTGCAGGAGAGAGAGACAAATGGCAGGGGGCCAAGTGCAGACAATGAGGGAAAGGGTAGGAGGGGAGGTGTCAGTGGGAGGGGGAACAGGGTGATGCTGGGAGAGGAGACGAAAGAAGAGGGGAAGGGCATTGGGGGCTGGAGGAGGAGGTGCTGGGAGAAGGCTTGAAAGAAGGGGTGGGCATGAGAGAAGTGGGGATGGAGCAAGTCATGTGTGAGGACACAGAGGGACAGGAGGGGAATGGGGCAGAGAGTGCTGAGGGGGTGGGTATCAGGGAAAGAGAGGGCAAAGGGGGCAGGGGCAGGGGAAGGGGGAGGCACCAGGATGGTGCAGGGCTAAGGGAAGGTGCAGGTGCCAGAGAATTCTGGGGTGAGGAGAAGGGGAGAGCTGGCCACCGGAAGCAGCACTGGACGAGGGAATCGGGGCAGGCTGGGGAGATTGGGGGGCTGGTGGAAGGAGGGCTGCCGGGGGATGCGAGGTTGGGGGCAGGGAGCTGGCCGGGGAAGATGGGGAGAAGAAGCGGCCACCAGACGGAGGGCTGGATGTGGGCAGCGGGGCTGGCCAAGGGAGATTGGGAGGAGAAGCGGGGGGACCTGGCTGCCCGGGAGGGGGTTGGGGGAAGTGGGGCTGGCCAGAGGCGCAGCAGGGGGAGCAGGGGGGAGGAATGAATCGGCCTGCGGGGAGTGGGACTGACCCAGCTATATGTAGATCTTGGGACGCTGCCCCTGGTCCCTCCTCCACCCCCCCAAAAAAACCATGAGTTAGTCCGGCCCGGGATTCTATTGTCCCCACACACACACCCCTCAAGTAGTTGCGAACTGTCTGGCTGGCAGACACACTCGTGCAGCCTGAGCACATTTACCAGCCAGGCAGTTCGAAACTACAAACTGATACATCTAGTAATAATACAACTTACCTAATGAGAAAATACCAGACATGTTATATGTCTGGTATTTTCTCAGTTTGTTTTTTATGTGTTTATATTTTTGGGCTGCAAAAAGCAGTATTGGAAAAAAAAGGGTTCCAACTAAAGTAAAAAGTTTGGGAAACCCTGGTCTAACCAGCTTTCTGTCTGTCTTACAGTCCATTTATCCAATCCATATTCCTTAACTTGCTGGCAAGAATATTGTGGGTGACCATATCAAAAGCTTTGCTAAAGCTGGCACTGGGGGCTTTGGGAGGACCAGAAAAAACTTATTTGAATATTCATCATTTGATTAATGAATATGCAAATATGCAAATGAATGTTACCGGTCCTCCAAAAGTTCGTGAATGGATTTACTGGTCCCCGTGTCAAAAAGTTTGGGAACCCCGGTGTATAGGCAGTGATACATTTTGAGGAAGAGGAGAAATTATTTTTAAAGTAAAAAACCCACAATAACAGATCAACCCAATCAATTAAATTCTTTGTCTTTTTTTAAAGATTTGCTGTACAACAGAGATATTGGTCTCTGTTCCCAAAGGCAAAGTAAATGAAGTGGACGCTGTGTACTGAGTTAGGAACAGAACATTTATCTGACAATTTTCAACCTGTAGTGAATTTTTATAGCCAATTTAAAAAACACCCAACAACTGTGTTTACAAAGGAAACTGTGGTATACACCAAAATTATAATTGGGATTGCATATGCTGCTGTTTTTCCAGGTGCATTCTTTCCATCTCAGCTCCATTTACTTACGATATTCTGATAACTGGGTGAAATAGTCAAATGAGGGTCCTAGTTTCCTATATACAAACAGGCACTATAAAAACATGCCAAATTGGAAATTATAGGAGATTCCTCTTCCTACTCCCTAAGGTTCAGGTTCCCTCATATCTCTCATCTCGTGGAATGAGGAGTAACGGTAGTTCGGACTTGGAAGCCTAGTCCGAACTACCTAGTTCGTGCCGCGTGTAGCCGCGCGGCACGGGGTTCGAACGAGCAGGGATTTAAAAATGGCGGCGCCCAGTTTATGCAAATGAAGCCCGGGAAATTCAAATCCCGGGCTTCATTTGCAAGTGCGGTATGCCTACATTACCCCACTAGTTCGAACTAGCGGGGTAGTGTAGACATACCCTCAGGAAGGTAGAAAATAAATGCAGAGTGTAATTACTGCTGAGTCATGAGCTGCATACATTTTGTCAGGTTCTTTCAACATAGCAGAGTGATTCAGAACTTGTCAACAGTCTTCTTGTTCAGATTCTGATTTCAAACAGTGAAATGGAGCAGCTGATTTTGAAAAATTTCCCAGAGCAATTATGCAGACATAAGAACAGCCATACTGAGTCAGAGCACATGTCCACCTAGCCCAATAGCCTGTCTTCTGACAGTGGTCAATGCCAGGTGCCCCAGAGGGAATGAATAGAACAGGTAGTCAAGTGGTCCCACCCATCACCCATTTCCAGCCTCTGACAAACAAAGGCTAGGGACACCATTCCTGCCCATCCTTGTTTATGCATTTATGAACTTATTTTCCATTAATTTTTCTAGTTCTTTTTTGAACCCAGTTGAAGTCCTGGTCTTCACAACATCCTCTGGCAAGAAGTTCCATAGGTTGGTTGTGCATTGAATCCATGGAAATCAACCTTCCTTTTATGTCTTTTTCCATGTACTGCTTTTGAAATGTACAAGAGCCCCACTGGGCTGAAGCACCATGCTGGTCCTGCACTCCCCGCAGGGCTTCCTGGTAGGACTCTTGCTATAGTTCAAAGCTGGAGCCCCCTTATAGACTAATCAAATAGTCAATGGAAATCCCATCGACTATTCGATTTAGTTAATTAATCTAAATTTAACATCAGTAGCTCACCCAGGTGTTCAATGCAGTTACCACTCTAATTTCATGTATGCTAATCTTGAGGATAACTTGATCCCATTTAGAATCTTAGAAGTTTGAATTTGCAGGGACATCTCTAAGACCTTTTATCCACAGATGCAACTCAGTAAGTAAGTAAATTATTTTTACAGGAATAAATATTTTGCTTTGTCTCAGACACAGTGTGAGTTTGGAATTGTTACTTTCATTCAAACACTAAAAGGATTCTATTCAATTTAGAAGACCTAGTAAGAAAAATGGAACAAGCATCATAGAGACAAATTCGGAAGAAAAATCATATTCCAAAAATCTATTGCATGTTAGGGGACTCTCCTGTGTCAGACCAAAAAAAAAAATAGTTCTTGACATTAGATAAGCTTTGATTTCCACTACTTTCACACACACAAAATGTGTTCACTTGTTTTGTTATGAGATCTTAGGAAGCTTATGGAACAATAATACCACCAAAATTCTTCTTAGAATTGTAATCTAAGCTGCATGATTTTCCTATGGGAAAATTTTTAAAGTGTTTTTCCCATTTGTAATTAAAGTCTCCCCATTGGCTGATTGCTTAGTATCATTTTTATTCAGACCACTAATCTCCAAGAGAGCACAGAAAAATGAGCTGTTTCGAGAACACAAAGCTAAAAAAATAAATGAGAATAAGATTATTTTAAAATCATTTTTAAAAGCATGCATTTTGTTTTCTCAGCAATTGATATCCCAATGATAACATCAGAAAAAAGGACACTAATTAAAATGTGATTAAAAAAAAACAACTTCAGAATAAAAGACAAGTATTTTATCACAATCTAGAGTTTTGTGAAACTGACTTAAAGCATCTTAGTTCTTATAAAAGATTTCAAAGTTTTATGTCACTAAAATAATGACTTCAAAGTATTATTAGTTCCGTGGTTGATGTTTATATTCAGCAAAGTATTCAGTTTGCTAATTTCTCCTGATCCATTTTCACTGATTATTCTGTAATGCTTTTGCTGAATTCATTTGATTTTTCATAATGTCAAATAAAAACAAAAGTTTGTTTCCATGTAACTAAATCCGCTGTATGCTCAGGTGTGGGGGAGAGGAGAGAATAGTGGGATAGGCAGTGGTTAGGTGTGTGCAATTATAGCACCAGCAACCAGGTATTGGCAGGAGGATTGAACACAGGACCGCTGAAGTTTAGTGTATGAGCGACTACTGCATAAGCATAGTGAATACTGCATGAGCATCTACTTCATAAGCATTCACTTAATCTCTAGATAGATCAGGCATGTCAAACCCAATCAAAATTTTTTGCGGCCCCCAGAACATTTTTATAAAAGAATGAAGTGAAGCCCACTGGTCGCTTGGAACACATGGCCGAGTGCCTGCTCAAGGCCGGCTAGGCTGCTCTGTGCACGTGCTCATGGCCGGCTGGGTGCTTCATGCTGGGCACTCCAGCAGGCGCTCACAGCTGGCCACTGTGCTCATGCCACCCCAGTGCCTCAGGTGGCAACATCGACTCCAGGACCCAGGTATTAGGTGGGGGGCGGGGAGGCTGAGTGAGGGAGGAGGCATTAGGTTGGCAGGGACTGGCTATGGGCAAGGGAGGAGGCATTAGGTTGGAAGGGCTGGGAGTGCCTGGCTCTGGGGGAGGGGGAAGGCATTAGGTTGGGGGGGAGGGCTGGCTCTGGGGGAGGAGGGAGGCATTAGGTTGGGGGGAGCTGGGAGTGCCTGGTTCTGGGGGATGAGAGAGACATTAGGTTGGGGGGCCTTGGCTCTGGGGGAGTTGAGGGCGATTGGGTTAGAATGGGGGTATGGGAGTGCCTGGCTCTGGGGGAGAAGAAGGGGTTATTTTGTTAATATTTTGGTTTTTATTTCTTTATTCCCAAATAAAATCACAAAATGTATATTAATTTTGTATCACTAAATATGTCAATTTTTTTGCAATTACATGAATAATTATATCTCTATACAAAATCTCAAACTTACAAAGTATCTGAAATTTTCACAGAACCCTGTTCTATTTGATTAACCATGGTCTATACTTGTTTTTATTTCAACAATACAAGTTATCTATCATATACAAAAATTTTTTAAAAGTACCTTACATTTTATATTTAAATTAAAAATTGTGTAAAATTATTTTAAAAATTATTTAATATTAGCAAATAATTTTACACATCAAATTATTAAAAGCAGCGAGGAGTCCTGTGGCACCTTATAGACTAAATGAAGTGTTGGAGCATAAGCTTTCGTGGGCAAAGACCCACTTCGTCAGATGCATGTCACGCATGTGGGTCTTTGCCCACGAAAGCTTATGCTCCAACACTTCGGGTAGTCTATAAGGTGCCACAGGACTCCTCGCCGCTTTTGCAGATTCAGACTAACACGGCTACCCCTCTGATACTTGACATCAAATTATTTTAATATTATAAAATATACTAAAACAATCTATAATAATAAATAACTATAACTTTCCAACAAAGTACATAGGGTTGCCTCGTGACCGGTATTGATGCCTTCTGCCCCTCCCCTTTTTTTGCGCCTGACAAACCATCTGGGAACCCTAGGTGGACCCTGAAAGCAATCCGTTTTCGTTTGTGCGGTCCTCAGTAAGCTTTGAGTTTGACATGCCTGAGATAGATAGTCTAGGTGCCTGCAGAGAAGGACAGAACACCACATCAAGTAGGCATGGGTTACACATGCCCTTTGTATAAGACTTAGTGGCATTAAAGGAGAAAAGCTGCCTATATTCAAGCAAGTCCCAATTCAGGTATTTGGCTACAAATTTCAACTCAATTAAATATTAAATAACTACATTACTGTAGGCTCAACAACTCTAGCAGTCCCTTTATTATCATCTACCCAAACGATGTATTATGGAATATTTTTTATATGTACACTAATCTAACCCCTTGGTCCTGGATCCATTAGTGCAGATCCTCTCAACTATGAAAAGTCCCATTGACGTTCGCAGAAGCCAGGCAGACTCAATTTGCTAATTCCTGTGAACACTGGGATATCAGTTGCCTTACCTTGATTAGGATTTTAAGGAGAGTTAGCTAACTAGAGTTAAAAACAAACCTTTTTTTCCTAGTGAAGATAAAACCCAAGTGTGAATAACTTCAAAAATATTCAGCTGACTTTCTTTAAACTCTATTTGCTTTGTAGTTCTCCTTGAGGCTGGTAAAACTATCTGATTTTTTAATGTACTTTACTTGAAGTCATGGATGCTTAGAATCAGCAAATCCTGAATTCAGTTTAGATCGAGAGCCACAGTTTTATAAACTCCAACTATTCTCATACCCACTCTGGATTTAAGTCAATCTAACTATAAATAGAAGAAAATGAAAACACAGAAAAGTTCCAACTTGCATCTAAAACTTCCAAATAATTACAAATATTCATATTTAAACCAAATTCACTAGAACTTGGCTTGATATTTAAGTCTCAGAGCTATCTACCAACAATCCAATTGAGAAGAGAAGCAGGTCACTAGCTTTAAAGTTTTTGCGTGTTTCAGGTCAGTTTTGAAGAACATGTCTGTCATTACCCATGCATGCTTGTGCCCTCTCTCTTACCAATGTTGGCCACTGCCTTTAGTCCATAGCACATAACTTGCATTTGAATATTATGTACTGAGCTTACAAAGTAGATTGCCTGTTAAAACTAATGATGCGCCCTTAGAGCATAATCCCGCACCAATAAGATAAACCAAACCCAGCATTTTACTAACCGAGCAAAGACACTAGTCCCCACTTTGTCCATGTCAAGTTTCAAACTCAAACCATTTTTCTTTAGTCCTGTCTAAAAATGTGTGAGAGAGAATGAAATGTGAAAGTTACATTATTCACACTGTTGCAGAACTTACTAACAACTGAAAGGATTTTGCATAAAAGGCCTTAAAAATCACATTTAAGCAGAGACCAAGGATAGAAAATATAAAACTCCTAAAATATCTGGTAATGCATACAGTGTTCTTAATTTTTCTCACTGTAAAGTACTCAATTTCATCCCCGTTTTATTATGTAAAACAGCCAGCCAAACAACCTAACCTCTCTTTAATATGCTCATGTGTAAAACTTCATATTTTTTTATTGAAACTGACATATCAACATGAGATGCAATACTACAGAGCTGATAGGTGTGATCAGAGAAGCCTCACAACTTATGTATTCACTCCCAGCGTCCTATTTCTGCCTCCTTGAGGTCCACACACCTAACTGCAAAATATTTGAAGATGACTGTATGTCACAAATGATGCAGAATTCACTAAAGATAGTGAAGCTCTATCGTTGACAGAGCTAACTCTGGGTTTGTATCTACATACTGTTAGCTAGGACATCTATATTATTTTTACTTACGTACGTACGCACGCACACACTATATATATGTGTGGGTTTGTCATCTGCCAGATTTACAGGCAGTCCCCGGGTTACATACAAGATAGGGACTGTAGGTTTGTTCTTAAGTTGAATCTGTATGTAAGTCGGAACTGGCGTCCAGATTCAGCCGCTGCTGAAACTGACCAGTGGCTGACTACAGGAAGCCCGAGGCAGAGTTGCTCTGCCCTGGGCTTCCTGGAATCAGCTGCTGATCAGTTTCAACAGCGGCTGAATCTGGACGCCTGGGACAGAGCAGCTGGGGCACTGCCGGGTAGGTCCCCGCAGCGCCGCACCTCAGCGCTGCGGGGACCAACCCGGCAGCACCCCAGCTGCTCTACCCCAGGTGTCCCCAAGTCAGCCGCTGTTGAAACTGAAAAGCCTGGTCTGCTGGAGGGGCGGGGGGGGGGGTCGCACTAGCTGCGCGCCCCCCCCCACCAGCAGACCAGGGAGACGTGGGCGGCGGGACCGCCGAGATGTGCCGCGGTCCCGTCCGCATCCTCCGCGGCTTTGCTCCGCATCTCCCTGGTCTGCTAGTGAGACCAGGGAGACGCGGAGCAGCTTTTCTCGCCCCGGAGGATGCAGGCGGCAGGACCGCAGCGCGTCTGGGTGGTCCCGTCGCCCACGTCCTCTGGGGCGAGAAAAGCCCCGTTAATAACTACGGATCCGACATAAGTCGGATCCGCGTAAGTCGGGGACTGCCTGTATTAGATTGTGAGCACTTCAAGGAGGGAACTGTCTCTTACTATATATTTTGCATAATCATGATGCCTAGGATAACAGGGCCTCAACCTTTATGGGATTCCAGATACCGCTGTAATAAAAAATAATCAATATGAGAGAGCGAGAGAGAGAGAGCGAGAGAATGAATATATACATACACAAGGTAAGCTTAAACTTGTATTTTCCCCTTAAATGGTTATATGCCATTAACATTGTTTTATTTTTCATAATGTGCCTATTTTTGTCTTCCAAACACACACTGGGCATTCCTGAAATAACATATTCCATTCTACTGACTGTAAATACCATTTTTGAAAAAATATACAGTCAAATAATTTTTTGTGTGTGTTTAGCTGTACAAACTCTGGTAATGAGAAAAAAACATTGCTTTTTTCAGATAACATAGTCAATGCAGTAAAAAAGCCAGTGCTTCTGTAGGTAAAGGTAAATATTTTTCCGGTAACTATGAGCCAGAACCAGACAACACAAAAATAGTCTTTAAGAATGCTCAGTCAGAAACTATTTTTGATGAATCACAAGGAAGCAAAAACCAACACATGCCATTTTTTGTTTGTCAAATTTTTGGAGATAATATATAACATTACAAATGAAAAAAGCTCTAGGTTGTGGGGGGGAGGGGGGTTCTCCTAAACATGTCTGTTTGGTGCCAAACTCAAAATATACCAACTATACACTATCCAGTTTCTGACACATTTACTGCAACATTCTTTATAAGCCATTTCCATTGTGACATGTGATATCACACACCACGCTTTAAACAAACAAAAACGTGCAGAAATGACACTATAACAAGGCCACACTTACATCTTTCACCGATGAGAGTACTACATTAACGGATCAGTGTAATCCATCATCACAGACCCTAAGTCCTCCAGGGATTGTCACAAGGCCACAATGATAACCCCGAGTGACTCTCCATTTCAGCTTGAATAGGTAAGTTTAAAACCCCCCAGCATATTTAGCCAAACAGTCTCTGCACACGGGATGAGGCTCACACAATTTCATGGAAAGGCAGTTGTAACACACATCCAGGTTTCTGCTCGGGTCTGCTTGGAAATGTGGAAGAACACAGAGAGCTTCCGCGCTTGTCAATGCCATACATGTTTAACCATTTGCAGAACATAGGCAACTGGAAGATCCATGTACTGCAGAACCAGCAGAATTCAGACAGATTATAAAACAAATAGCCAATAATGCTGCTTTCAGAATTCATTCCATGAACAGAAGGAATAATGCTGGAAAAAACAAAACCAAACTAGACATAGAAGATACAAATCTGACTGCAAATGTGGTACCTGTGGGAAAACACTTCAGATGACTGTAGCATTAGGGATGTCAACAGGCCAGCAGTAACCAGTTACTGGGTGATGCTTACTGGATAATGGTTAACCGGCACCTGGGAGCAGCCCCCCAACTGCGGCCTGCTGGGCCCCCAATGCTGCGCAGAAATGGGAGGGAGGCAAGCAGCAGAGCCGGTAGCTTCCCGGCCGCACAAGGCCAGGAGCCAGCAGAACCCTGGGCTAAGATCTCCTGGGTTCCTATTTAATTGGTTAACTGGTTAAACTTTAACCTGTTAATGGATTATACGGGATTGTACATCCCTATGCAGCATAGAGAAATATTGCTGTGAAAGTGGAGGCAAAGAACTCTATTACAGAAGGAAGGCAAGGGGTTTTGCGCTGCCTGCAACAGACTTCCTCTAGACTTTACCTTAAATAAAAATCAAATAGGATGCTTCCACCAACAAACAGGAAGATAAAGAAAAAGATGCATGGCTGTGCTAGTTCCCCACTGGCCATTCTAGAAAGATCTGGGGCCTGGATCCTGTTCTCTCTCATATCGCTATAAATCAAGAGAAGTCCATGGATGTTATACCAGTGTAAAACTGACATGAAGGGAAAGCCAGGCCCATGGAATCTATTCTATGAGGTAGGACTGAGTGAAGCATACTCAGTGGGAGAAGAGGATACCCCTGCCTCTCTGAGTGGGGACGTTTACACCACAGCTGTGAGTATGTCTCCCGACCCAGGTAGACAGAATCCTGTTTGTGGGGCTCAAACTAGCATGTTAAAAACAGCAGCATGGATGCTCGGGCTGCAGCAGAGGCTCTGACTAGCTGGCTGACTCCAAGCCCACCCGACCCACCAGGATTGAGCCTGGGTGGCTAGCCTGAGCCTCGCCTGGAGCTGCAATAGCCACACTTCTATTTCTGGCATGATAGTTTGAGCAATGCTAGCCCGAGTCTTCCTAACCAGTTTTGGAGGTTCGTTGCTAGTTGCACTGTAGAAGCACCCAGTGTTTTTTATACTGACTTAAGACAATTTTTCACTAGCGTCTCCTCTCCTCTTATATCTGGAATTAAATCCAGTTAGGGTCTTTTTCAATAGCTGTATTAATTTTAACTCTATTTTAATTTCTGTGTTTAAAATAGGGACGTGAAGGTGTAACCTGTTAATGCTTACCAGATGATGCTTACCGGGTGACAGATAACTAGTTCCTGGGAGTGGCCTGCTACGAGTGGAGGGTTGCTTCAGCCATGGCAGTTAGCCCCATGCAGCTGGTGGCTGGGAGCCAGCAGAGCCAGCCCATAGCCCCAATCTCCATGGCCATCCCCTGGTCCCAACCCCAAGGCAGGGGCTGGGAGCTGGCAGCAGAGCCAGCCCCAGTGACAGAACCAGCCCCAGCATGGGGGCTGAGAATGGGAGCCCCACAGGTTAGGGGGATGGAGCAGTGAGATTCCAGTTAGTCAGTGAACCAGTTAAATGTTAGGCTTACCTAGCCTTTAACTAGTTAACCGATAAAACAGGATTTTACATCCCTAGTTTAGAATTTGTAAACACTCTTTCCACTATGAAAACAGCTTTCAGCAGCAGTGTCTCCTCGCCCTCTCACTCATTCAAGGGCATCAAATGCCCCAAGTGCCTGCTCCATCCAATCTAGACCTGCCAGCTTAAGAGAGATGACCCCACAAGCAACAAGTGTGCATGCATGAGTTTTCCAATGAACCAAAACAAAACCTATGTCTTTTTATTTCCAGAAAAATTCAGAACAAATTATTTGTAGCCTATACCTCCATACAGGACCTGGGAGAGGTGACATGCTGGCCTTATCTCAGGCAAACTATTCAGAAGGAAGTATGGTGGGCTACAAAGTCATCCTGCTCTCTTTGTTATGGAAAAAAAAAGGCCACTTGGGAAGTGGAGAGGATTAAGTACTTTCTTCTAGTTGCTCTTCTCTCCAAGCAATTCCTATACCTGCCACAGAGCTCTTGGGTAAGGGGTTGCCAGGCATCCAATTTTTGACCAGAATACACAGCTGAAAATGGATTCTGCCAGCTTCAGGCAGGACCACTCATTGGTCAGCAGTGCAGCAGGTCTAAGGCAGACTCCCTGCCTGCTCTGGCTCTGTGCTATGTAAGTGACTAGTCAACTATCCGATAAGCATACGCTTATCAAGTAATCAGGTAGTTGACTAGTGACTCAGCTACGGCTTCCCCCCCTTGCTGCCTTTATCAGAGAGAGGCAGCAAGTGGGGAGCAGGAGCCAGTGCTGGGGGGAGCCAGCTTAAAAGCCATTTCGCCCGAGCACCGTCTCTGGGGGGCGCGTAGGGGCTTAGCAGGTAACTGGTGGTGCTTCCATCTTTGAAATGTAGTAAGAGCATGGGTCCAGGGGGGACTGCTTAAGTCCCCTGCTGGCCCCTTGCTCTCAACTGCACTTCCGCCTTTGAAATAGAGCGAGAGCTGGCAGGGCAGAGGCAGGACAGGGGGTGGGACAAGGGTGTTCGGATTCCTGCAGTGTGAAAGTTGGCACTGGCAACCCTACTCTTCCGGGATTGCAAATGGAAGGGGATTGTGCAGGTATGAATGCCAATAGTCCTTGAGACAGTGTCTATTATGATGTGCTGCACACACAATGAAAACATTTGAAATTCTCTACTGTAATAGAATAATCAAATTGGAACCGCTATTCAAGCCAAATTTAAAACAATCTTACTTACTGTACCTTGATTATGATATAATGTTTTTAAGTATGTATTCTACTGCCCCGCAGGGGCAGCCCATCTACATAGGCGAACTAGGCGGTTGCCTAGAGTGCCAAGTTAAATGGAGCATAATGGGGTGCCAAATGGTGGCACAATATCGTTGGGGGGTTTGGAGGTGGGGGTGCCGATTGCATGGTTCGTCTAGGGCGCCAGTTGCTGGCACCTGGTTTAGGGCCGCTCCTGCTGACCAGATATATTGTTTGGCAGTATATTACCATTTAGCTCACCAGCAATATTTCCCCACCTGCCTGCAAACACACATGTGCTTGATTTCAGACAGCTGGGTGGGCCCAAAAGGTTCAATGGGCTGGCTCCCATGTGTAGAATAAGCCTGTGGAGAAGCTTTTGTACGATCAGGGGTCTTTAAGATTAGACCCCCTAGCAATTCCTGGACTCTGAAACCACCTGACGGAGTGAACACTCATACAGAGGATATGCTCATACTGCACATCTAGAAATACTGGAAAAAAATCATATGGAAGATAAGGACTTTTCTGTCTGACATTAACAATTTTATAGTTTACTGCTAATCAAGGTAAGAGCATAAGGCTACCAAAATGAATTAAACAAAACTAAAAAAAGTTCTCTAGGGATTCCAAAGTCACCCGATACAATATGCACCTGCAAACTCTTCTTTGTCCTTCAAACAATTAAAGTTGAACTTGTATGCCTGTCTATTAAAAGAGTATGTAAAAATAACATTAAGGGCTTGTCTTTCTTTAACTCCATGAGTTAAGTGCAGAGCTGGCTCACAGCAGGCAGTTATTTTGAAATAATGTTGAAATACTGTCAAGTGGGAAGACTTCTTACTCCCACTCCTGTAACTCTCATTATGCGAGGAGTTAGGGAAGTCAAAGGAAGAGTCCTCTATTTCAAATAAGTGCTGTGTAGATGCTCCCAATTTCAAAATAAGCTACGCAATTAAGCCCTGCTGTGTAGGCGCACCCTAATTAGTTACATGTGGGAAAAGTGAGTGTAAAACATTACCAAATCAGAACAGTAGCACTTACAGCCAGTTAGGATTCACCCTGCACTGGTGTAATAGCCAATACTAGGTGCAGGGCTAGGGTGAACTAGGTACATTCACATTTTTTCTGTATTATTACTGACTTTATTAGAAGATCATTTCTCATGTCCTATTTTTCCTCTGCCTTTTTTATCTGACATAACCATTTGTGGATCTAAACATTCATGAGATGTGAAAAATGAAAATATATGCTATTATGATTTGTCCAAAAACATATGTGAAAGATACTAAAGCCCTTCCAACAAATATAAGGCCCAATTCTGCACCGGCACTGTTTGAGGAACTCCCATTCACTGCAATAAGGATTCCACCGACCCACAGTAATCTTAGAAAAGGCTGTAGAAATGGAGCTATTTATAGGATATTAAATATAAGACAATTTTTTTGATCAAAAGTTCATATTTAAAGAATAAAATGTGGTTGTTACTTATCCAAATGTTGTGCATAATCTGACTTGGAAAGCAGTTATTTAGCTCTGAATATACTAGAAAGTCAATGAATTAGTTATCTTAGTATCCTTGCCATAACTAATACACAAATAGGAAGGAAAACTAAAGGATCAGAGACTGAAGCATTCATACAAGGACATTGTGCACGTATGTGCGTGAGAGACAGAGAGAAGGTGAAACTGCTAAAGGACAACAAAAATGAGGGACCAATGAATAGTTGATAAATATCATACAATTCAGTATACAGGCAGTCCCCGAGTTACACGGATCCGACTTATGTCGGATCCGCAGTTACGAATGGGGCTTTTCTCGCCCCGGAGGACGGGAGCGGCGGGACGTCCAGATGCGCCACGGTCCGCCGCCCCCGTCCTCCGGGGCGAGAAAAGCTGCTCCCCATCTCCCTGGTCTGCAGGGAGACGGGGAGCAAAGCCGCGGAGCACGCCCGCAGCGGGACAGCCCAGGCGCGCTTGGGCTGTCCTGCTGCGGGCGTTCTCCGCGGTTTTGCTCCCCGTCTCCCTGGTATGACCAGCAGACCAGGGAGATGGGGAGCAAAGCCTCGGAGCACGCCAGCAGTGGGACAGCCGCGGCGCGCCTGGACTGTCCCGCTGCCCGCGTGCTCTGCGGCTTTGCTCCACGTCTCCCAGGTCAGCAGACCAGGGAGACGGAGCAAAGCCGTGGAGGACTTGGGCGGTCCCGCCACCCCCGTCTCCCTGGTCTGCTGGGGGGGGGGGGAGGGTGCAGCTAGTGCCCCCCACCCCAGCAGACCAGGCTTTTCTTGCCTACCCCTGGGGTAGAGCAGCTGGGGGCTGCCGGGTTGGTCCCGCAGCGCCGCTCCGGACCAACCCGGCAGCACCCCAGCTGCTCTGCCGCAGGCGTCCTGATTCAGCTGCTGCTGGTCAGTTTCAGCAGCGGCTGAATCAGGACGCCTGGGGCAGAGCAGCTGGGTTGCTGCTGGGTTGCTCCAGTAGCACCGAGGAGCCGCGCTACTGGAGCAACCCAGCAGCACCCCAGCTGCTCTGCCCCAGGCGTCCCCAAGTCAGCTGCTGCTGCAACTGACCAGCGGCTGACTACAGGAAGCCCGAGGCAGAGTTGCTCTGCCCCAGGCTTCCTGGAATCAGCCGCTGATCAGTTTCAGCAGCAGCTGACTTGGGGACGTCTGGGTTTCTTAAGTTGAATCTGTATGTAAGTCAGAACTGGCGTCCAGATTCAGCCGCGGTTGAAACTGATCAGTTTCAGCAGAGGCTGACGCCAGTTCTGACTTACATACAGATTCAACTTAAGAACAAACCTACAGTCCCTATCTTGTACATAACCCGGGGACTGCCTGTAGTTCTTCATTAAAGTCCTTTCATCTGCACAAGTCTTTCATTCAGTGTTGCCAACTAGGATAATTATATCAGAAGTCTTATAATATTTGATGGTTTTCTTATAAGCCCCAGCTCCAGGAGATGTGTGAATCTCAGCTTGTATTTAAATACATAATGTCTAGCCCTCATAGGTAAGTTTTCTAGCTTTTCTCTGTGACTAAGTGCATTACAAAAGCTTACAAACCGGACAGCAAATGAAAAGAATCCAAACTGCATTTTTGTTAAAGCCATGATTTTTAAGCCACTCACAGCAATTCTGCTTATGGTTCCCTTTGTCTCCTCCTTACACTCTTAGCTGCCCCACTTTCATTCATGTCTCTGACAAGCAAGCAAGCAAGCAAACGCTCCCTCTCGCTCTCAAATTCCTTCCTTAAAACACATTTCTTCCAGGAATAATATTTTCCTTCCTCACAAATAATTACTATGCCCCCTACCTTATCCGAAGTGTTGTTGCTGTTCCTCATCATGTTTTGTATTTGCATGCAATTCTGCAAATTTCACTAGAAATGTCACAAGTAGATGAGTGTACTGGTTATAGGGATGTAAGTGTAGGGATGTAAACATAAACTTATCGGATAGTTGAGTAGTGACTCCGCTAGTTGCTTCCCCCACCCTTGCTGCCTCTGTCAGAAAGAAGTAGCAAGGGGGGGGAGCAGGAACGGGTGCTAGGGGAATGGGCTGAAAAGCCAGTTCCACCCAGCACCATCTCGGCAGGGGGCAGGGGAGGGAGAGGCACAGCGGGGAAATGGCACTGAAGCAGTCCCCGCTTGCACTGGTTCCCACTGCAGCGCTCCAGCCTTTGAAATGTAGTAAAAGCCCCTTGAAGCAGCAAGGGGGAGGAATAGGAGCTGGTGCTTGGGAAGCCAGTGCAGTGCTGCCTGCCCCCTACTGCCTCTATCAGAGACAGCAGGAGAAGGGTGAAAAGTATGGGAGGGGCTGCTGGACTCAGTGCAAACCAGGACCGAGAAGTCCCAGCTCGTGCTGGTCTGGGATGCTGCGCCTCTGTATTTTAAATTTAGTAAGAGCCCAGTGGCTCTTACTACATTTAAAGTGCAGAGCTGCAACGCGGGTGGCTCCCAGAGCCAGCACGAGTCGGGGCTGCTCAGTCCCAGCTCAAGCCAGCTACTGGAGCGACCCCTGCTGCAGCTCGGCAGAGCGGTCCTATCGACTAATCGTATAGTCGATACAAAGTGTATTGTCTACACGATTAGCTAGGTAACTGCAATGTAACATCCTTAACTGGTTGTGAGTGCAAGTTACCAATAAAACAAGATTTGCAGTATGAGGCTCATACATTGGTTTGTCTTCCTTGGACTGCAGGATTATTGGGGCATAGAATGTGCAGTAAAGCACACTATTACTCTACGGGTAATAACAACTTGGAACAACTTTTATATTTTGATTGCTTGACACTTTTTATTGTATTAGAAATGATTCTGTTGACCTTTTCTTTGAGAAGCTCCCACTCCTCCTTTGCTTTTGACCTGCAGATTGAGGAACATCTTTGGGCCTCAGAAGTGTCTTTTTGGACCATGAAATTCCATCCAAATTTCGCCGAGGCATACAGTCCTAAGTATCACCATTTCCCTTATTCATTGGTGTCCCTCAAGAAAATGTTGGCAGCCTACCAAAATTATTAAACCCTGCCAAGGCTAGATTCATGCTGCTGCCAAAGGTGCAGCAGCAGGCTGAACTGAGACTGCCAAAGGCCTGCCACAACAGATGTAGCAGGGGAAAGGTGTTTAAGAGAGCCAGAGAAGTCTTCCCCTCAAACTGTGAACCGCGTGCACATCTTCTTTTACTCCTTCCTTGGGGCACGAATTCTCCCAGTTTTCTCCTCCCTCCCCCATGAAGTTCAGGTGATTTTCCTGCAACCTCCTCCTAACACAGCACATGCTATCCTCACGAGTTAATTAATTGGGATTGGTCCTGCCTTGGGCAGGGGGCTGGACTTGATGGCCTTCTAAGGTCTCTTCCAGGTCTATGATTCTATGAGTTTGTCTATAAGAACTGTTTTAGAATTTCTACTGCCTCTGTCTTGAAGCCAAACATTTTTAAATTTCTAAAACATTCTTATCTGGGTCATTGATATTTATAGACAGTTTAGAGCTGCATTGTACCCTGCATCTAGATTACACACATTCTAAGGCAAAAGCCACAATTTTTTAAAAGGGAGAGGGGAAGGAATTCAACAACTTAGTTCACAAAATCTTCAGCACTTTCATTTTCAAGAACCCAGACTAAGAAAAAAAAATAGATCTCCGGATTAAAATTAGTTTGGAAAATACTCTTTGCTGCAGCTTCATCCTAATTATTTGAGGAAATTGGTAATTTCAGTTTGTGCAAAGGAAAATAAATACTGAAAGTTTCAGCAAAGCATAATAAGAAACTTCCCAATAATAACACTTTAAATCATAAACAAACAAACAAACAAGTAAAAAAAAAGAATTTATATTTCAGATAATGATGGTCCCTTAGACATGCCAGAGCAGGAAAATGTTTACTTTCAAACTTGTCTAGAGAGAGGCTGTATTTTTTTTCCAGAGTAGTGTTCATTATGGAGCTGGGAGTAGGGGGGAGATGGAGGACTCTTTTGATGGCACTACTCAAGATGTCTCTGTTAATAACTATGATTTGTAGGGAAAAGAAAGTACGGAACATTAAAAAGAATACTTAGAGCATTTTATAGCTTCCGTAGGTGGATTTCCAACTATTGCCTGGCTTTTTATCATACTCTTGTTTCAGCAAATGATAAATAAAGAGGAAGTTTTTAAAAAATAATGATTCCCTCTGGTAATGACAAAAAGAAAGCTGAAAGACCACCTAGAGCTCAAAGTCTAGTTGTGAAGTGAGAACCACAGTCAGAACAACATATTTTTAGCCTCACACTACGAGCCAGATGATACAGAGATGACTCGAAGATGTAATTTATTCATAGAATCCTTGAAATAATTCTATTTTATCTGTACCCTAAATAACATATCATTTAGCATGTGTGTATATGGGGGAGGGGGACAGCTTAAGGCAGAATGCCTCCCATTTTCTTTCCCAAGACTTTGCTTTGTTCTGTTATATGTAACTAGAAGGGTCCTTAACTCAATTCATTTTTGTTTTTTGGAAAATAAAATGAAAATGTTCATGCTTCATTTAAATCATTGCTCTGCGGTGGGGCTGGGGATGAGGGATTCAGTGTTCAGGCTACCCTGGGGAGAGAGGACTACCCCAGCCCTCTTTCATTGCAGCAGCTTGGGGTCAGGTGAAAAGCACCTATCCATGGCTGCTGCAGCTCCAGTAGACATAGTTTGGGGGTGGGATCCATGTCCCCCCAGCTGGGGCAGGTCCAGGTTCATCTGCCCCTGCACTACCCAGCCAGAGTGAGGAATGCAGCAAACTGTGCACTTCCCCTTCATCAGGGAGTGAGAGGAAACAGCTAGCAAGGTCTCTGCATGATGGGGGGGAGTTTCTGACACCCACCCTCTCTAAAATGTGCCTGGGTGTGTGTGGGAGGGCTTGGGTCAGTCCCAGATAGGGTAGCGGTGAATGTCCCTGACTGAGCTCCTTTGACCTGCCTGGTGCGTCTGTCTCGTTTCTGTATGGTTTGATGAGAGGTGATCCCATTCCAGGTACATTCAATTGCCCTGGCACAACCAAACATTACGTTGCTTTAAAAATTATGAGAAGAGGAAGCTGCATACTGAATATGGTAGCCCTAGCTCTTACCGTCTAGGAGTAATTGAACAGACAGACAGACTCCATCTAACATATAGCAGATGTATTATTCAAAGCCCCATATATTTGTAAATGAGATTGACTTGCTAGCTGAGGAAATCAGAACAAACACCTTCAGAAAAAAATGGGTTACAAGTAACGCAGGGTCGGCTGCCCCTCTAAACCCATGTACAGAGGATCTCCCCATTCCATGCCTGTGCATGTATGTATGGGAAAGGAGTGGCTAAGGGAGAGTGAGCAAGCAGGCATGGGAACAGGAGACACGCATCGTCTCACTCACTGGCCTCCTGAAGTGCAGGGCAGAAATACAGCCCCCGCTTAGTCTCTCTTCCTGTGGGTCTCCCTCTGACAGGGACTGCTGAACCAGTGGTTACGTTAGCTGTTGTGAATTCTGTCAAAATATTTTTTGGGGGAAAAAACAGCAAAGTAACCATTTAAAAATAATCTCCTGGTTACAGAATGGAAAGCAGTGCTGCTGTCTGTACTGGCATTGCACATATGCCCGGAGCTGCCTTGCGGATCACCAGTCGCCTGCACTTGAAAGACTTTCACCGTGCATTCTTTCCAGCAATACTAGTAAGAGACTTCTTCCCTTCTTTTCCCTTTCTGTATGGTCAAAGGAAGGAGGATAGGCAAGGAAATAGCAGTTGTTTTCCACTGTTAAACTGCAATTGCTATTGCCATCATCCTGCCTGACATTAAAAGCCTCCTACCCAGTGCAGAGTACCCTGAATTCACATTGACTTCTCTGTAGGAGATTAGGGTGCTGATTGCCTCTCAAGATTGTGCGCATAATAGAAAGCTAACGATTATCCTGCAATTAGGAGGGTATTGAGGTCACAAAGACATTAGGTTCCAAACTCAGACTACTATGGGCTGCAGTTCATTACTTCCCAGCTGCGAACACCAACTACATGGCACAGAATGGTAAGAGGAGTAGAGAGTGAACATGGTAAGATGTGAACTATAAACTGATCTCTAGGTCAGGAACACAGAGAAGGAAGATGATGGGTGTTCTTCAAATTATTAAAAAATAAATCTAAGAAGTAGCACAGTGTGTGTTATATTCTAATAACAACAAAAAATGTATCAGCTTGCTATTTCCATTGAGGTCAGTTATCTACATTGGCAAATTAAATGGGAGAGGAGAAAGAAAAGTGCAGAGCACACCCTGAATGGGAAGGGTGGGGCTGCATGTTCTCATTTCTCACCAAAGCTAGTGGCATTCAAGGCACTCAGCACCTGATAGGACTGTACGGCTCAGACACGTGGATAGACAATGTCACAAGGTAGATGTGTGTCACTGGGCAGTTTTGCCCAGACAAAAATATGATTAGAAAAATAAGTAAAGGTGAAATTCTAGGCTTAGTGAGGTGGATGGGGTCAGGATTTCAGCTTAAGGGCACACAAAGGGCTACTTTCTAAAGTTAGTCCTTTCAAAAGAATATAAGTGACCTAGGTACACTGCAATGAAAGCAATGGATTTTAAACACTATTGAAAATGTTACCTTAGAGCTCTTAAAATAAAACCCAGCGTCTATTTGTTGACAATAAACAGCAGTTCAGATATTCAGTGAACTGCTGTTCCTCATTATAATCTGTCCCTCCTGCCTCCAATCTTCTGCCTACCATTTGGCAAGTTGGTTCTTAAGGTTCAGAGGGGTAGCCACGTTAAGTCTGTAATTGGAAAAACTTGGAAAACGACAAACAATCTAAGAGCATCTTCAAGACTAGCAAAACACGTAGATGGTATCATGAGCTTTTGTGGGTGGGTTGTACCCATGAAAGCTCATGATACCATCTACATTTTTTCTTTAAGGTGCTGGTGCTTAAGGGACAGCTCATGATATTTTTGTTTGTGCTGAACAATACCTTACTGCAGAAAGGAACAAGAAGTCCACTGTCATATACAGGTTGTACCTCCCTTAACCGGGACTTTCTGGTCCGGCAACATCTATTGTTGGGCTGTGAGGCAGGAGTTTCAGAAGGGGTGTGGAGATTTAGTCAGTAGCCAGGGCTCAGGGCTCCGAGGGGCAGATGGTGCAGCAGGGAGTTCTAGCCCCTGCAGCCAGGCGGTAGCAGGGATTTGGCAGTGGCAGCCGTGGAACTCTTACCCCAGCTGTGGAGCGCCGACTCCAGCGGAAGCCATGGCTGGCCAGGCAGCAGCAGAGCTAGGCTGGAGCCTAGCTGGGGGCAGCAGGACAGTACGGGCCATATTGGGAAGGACCTCCCCTGGTCCAACAAATCCCCTTATTCAGAACCGCTCAGATCCCAATGGTGCTGGACAAGGGAAGTCCAACCTGTATATGTGCTATATAAAATGCAGCACTGCCCTGTAGTCTAGCTTTCCCATGGACACCAACAGGCTCTGCACTTAAAGCCCAATTCTGAACATCCTCATCTCTCCCTTAAATGCAAGTGGAAGGTGCTCAGCATCTTGCTAGGTAAGGCCTTTTATGTATTGCCCTAATGATTTTATGTATTGCCCTGGTGATTAAGAATCTGAGTCACCCCTGTGTTACTCCAGTTTATGTGCAGGTACCTCCACTGAAATCAAAGGAGTTACATCAACATAAATCCACAGTTGGACAAGTGAATCAGCTCAAAGACTATAAAAACCAACATGTTGATTTTATTTATGTTTCTTCTCTGAGGAGTTTTTTATACTCAACTTCACTTTTCAAATCAATGCTATGAAGGTTTCACCCTGGCCACACAGCAATGCTACAGGAACTAAAATCTAGGAGTCTGAAATTCAGTCATGATTCTTTCCCCGTGGAGAAGGGATCACCTCAGAGTACATTCTTGCAACCTCTGTAACACTCCTGGAGTTTCACAGGTAGGCTCTAGAAGAGCCAGCATTGCCCAGCTGAAAGGACAGAGCAGTCCCTGAAAAGAAAAGGTATGTGCACATTCATGTTTATTCTTCTCGAAGTAAAATGAAGGTTGAGGGAGAATCACCGAGGCTCCCAGGCAGACCAAGAGGACCCCCTCCCCCACAAATCTACTGGTGACTAAAAAAATTGAGACTCTTTTGATTTACAGAAATCTGCAGAACAAATTCAGCTTTTTGAAAAGAACTCCAAGAGCTAACTGGATGAGCTTTTATCTTGTCCTAAATCATCATCATGCACGCTAATTCCTTATCAAATATGTCGTTGTGAACAAATGACATTGGCATACCATGTCCTTCCCCAGTTCCTTGAACCTTCCAGACAGATTGCATCACTGTGCCTCTCCTCTTATAGCAAACATTCCTCTAGTATTAGGGTTTACTCTCCCTTTGCACAACTATTTTTTCTCCAAAGTTTTAATATACATACTAAATAAAGTTCTGAAAAGGTCCTTTGAGTCTCAGCTATGAATTTATTTTATTGTAATTCTGTTTTGTTTTTCAACACAATAGCAGAGAATACAGATAAAGAACAGTTGCTTTTACATATATATTCCACTAGAAGACTTACCCATCGTTGCTTGAGTCTTTCAGGGCAGGGAGTTGGTTGTGTGTGTGTGTGTGTGTGTGTGTGTGTGTGTGTGTGTGTGTGTGTGTGTGTGTGTGTGTGTGTGTGTGTGTGCGCGCAAGAGTCAGAGTTGGGAGGTGAGGAGGGACTCAGAGCAGGAGATAGGGGGTGCAGGAGTCAGAGCAGCAGGTGGGGGTCAGGGTTGGGGCAGCCAGTGGCTTCTTTCGAGGGCTGGACTGCAGATGGCAAGGCTGCAAAAGAGTGGGCTTCTCCCCAGGGCCAGCCTGGAGCAGGACTGCGCTAGCCAGCCAGCAGCTGCTCCCCAGAGCATACTAAGGCAATGGGGGCCATACTGCCAGACACAATCTGCTGCCCCCCTTTGGTTAGTCTGCAGTTTAACCGTCCCTCACATTTGCTGACCCCCTGTGGTCATTTGGAAGCATAACTGTCCTGCAATCAGACCCCTCCCTTTACCTGTTATGGAAAACAGTCGGATTCCAGGCACAATCCATTGTCCTAGCACAACCAAATCTGGACCTTGCTTTAAGTTATGATAAGAGGAAGCTGCATACCAAAATTTGGTGGTCCTAGCTTTTACTGTTTCAGAGATTTCTTGAACAAACTAACTCATTGATGGATGGACATAGTTTCTAAAGTATATAGTAAAATTTTGGAAAATAATGTTTTAAGTGGTCCCCCCAACAAGTGATACTACATTGCTTATCCTAAAGTGAATTAATCTCTTTTGTGTATCAACCCTTGATCTAGCTGTTGTCATTATAACACTATGGTGTAGAGTAGATGCTTCCTAAATCAGCAATAGGGCTTACTCTGTCGATGCAGTTAATTCACCTCTCCAAAAGGTGGCAATTAGGTTAAAGGAAGAAGGAAGAATTCTTCCATTAACTTAGCTGCATCTCCATTGGAGATTAGGTTAAACTAACTACAGACAGTCCCCAGGTTACGTACAAGATAGGGACTGTAGGTTTGTTCTTAAGTTGAATCTGTATGTAAGTCGGAACTGGCGTCAGCCGCTGCTGAAACTGACCGCCAGTTCTGAATTACATACAGATTCAACTTAAGAACCCCAAGCTTCCCCAAGTCAGCTGCTGCTGAAACTGACGAGTGCTGATTCCAGGAAGCCTGGGGCAGAGCAACTCTGCCTCGGGCTTCCTGTAGTCAGCGCTGGTCAGTTTCAGCAGCAGCTGACTTGGGGACGCCTGGGGCAGAGCAGCTGGGGTGCTGCTGGGTTGCTCCAGTAGCACCGCTCCTCGGCGCTACTGGACCAACCCAGCAGCACCCCAGCTGCTCTGCCCCAGGCGTCCTGATTCAGCCACTGCTGAAACTGACCAGCAGCTGCTGAATCAGGACCTGGGGCAGAGCAGCTGGGGTGCTGCCGGGTTGGTCCAGTAGTGCCCAGAGCGGGTGCTGCAGGACCAATCCGCAGCGCCCCAGCTGCTCTGCTCCAGGGTCCAAAACAAAAGCCTGGTCTGCTGGGGGGGGCACACTATCCGCGCCCCCCCCCCCCCCCCCCAGCAGACCAGGGACACGGGGAGCAGAGCAGCAGCGGCAGCGGGGTGCCGCGCCTCTGAGGCTTTGCTCTGGCAAAGTCTCAGGGGCGCGGGACCCCGCCCCCCCCCCCCGCGGCTGCGGCTTCAGTCCCGGTGCCTGTGGTCTGCTGGGGACTGTCCCCAGCAGACCACAGGCACTGGGTCTCAAGCGGCAGCAGCGGCGGTTCCCGCCCAGTGCCCCTGGTCTGCTGGAGACGGTCTCCAGCAGACCAGGGGCACCAGAGCAGCTTACGAACGGGGCTTTCTCGCCCCGGAGCTCGCAGGTAGCAATCCGCCACCTCGACCTCCGGGGCGAGAAAGCCCTGTTCGTAAGTGCGGATCCAACGTAAGTCGGATCCGCGTAAGTCGGGGACTGCCTGTATGGCATAACATTTTATACAACCCTGAGCAACACAGCTAACTTTTAAGCACAGACCAGGCCTCAGTGCACCATTAACAAAAGTACCTGCTAGACATGCTTTCAATACCACTATCCACATGAAGGGATTTTTAAAAAGTTACACACACACTAATAGTAGAGCATCCATATACTACAGTATAAGGAGTTGGGGCGTATGACTATAGAAAACTCCCCCCTATTGAAATGTCAAAACCAACTAATCTCACTATGGCTAATCTGCAAATCTTGATGACAGTGTAGATTACCCAGCCTGGTAACCTAGCAAGACTCCAAAGAAGCTCATCTCTTAGGGATTATATCACCACTTAGGTTTGCTTTAGATAGAATTATCTGGAGCAATCTTAGAGGAAACCAATTTCAACTCTCATATTTCATTTTCAGTGTTCTCAGTAAGACACCCCACTTGCTCAAATATTAAAAAGAATGGTACGTGCACATATAAACCCAGGCACATCGATTTGGGTTATATGCAACAACCAACCAGAGATAAAAGTCAGACAGAAAGCTGTTGACAGATGCTGTATAATAAGCCTCTTAACCTTAAGTTTTGGCAAAGAAGTCCTTCATTCTTCATCAGCACAGCTTTAATACTTCCTTTTAAAATACACTGAAAATGAAAGATTATTTTTTCTCTCATTGGCTACTACAGAGGATCCTTTTGATACTTTTATACATCCAGTGCTACTCCTGGATGCTAGTCCACTGAATAAAAACACTTTATCATAATGTTATATTGTTTAGTTTTGGAAGCTGAGATCTTTGCAGAAATTAGTTTTTCCTCAAGGGACAATGTAGGGGGAGGGGGCGGAGGGAAGCATTTTACTATGGCTTTTTTATTTGTCTGTTTTCATAGGAACACTGACTAGACTTCAAAAGGGAAGGTGCCTAGGTAGACATTTGCTCACAAATTTGAAAAACAAGCACCTGGAAAGGTGGACCAGAACCAACATATAAGCACCAAAGTATCAGTGATCTGGAAGAGCTGCAGGAAAACGTCAATAGCTCCTGTCATCTCTCTCTGTTCGATCGGCTGCTGTTTTATCAGCAAGATGAGGCAAAGATTTCAGTTCGTTATTCTGATGAGAATAGAACAAAGCTGATTAGACAGTCCTTGCTAGGAGAGGAGAAGGATAACTTAATGAACTAATCACTGCCGGGTACCTTGTGTGTCCAAAACACTGGTGCAAAGCGGGTGTAGGATAGTGTTTTAAAATGTCTTTGCACCAATACTTTTGTGTACATTGGAGAGAGCCAACACAGCATAAACTGTTCTCACATGAGGTGTGATTGCATGCAAGCTGGAGCTCTAGAACATACATATAAAGGATCCCCTTCCCTCCACATCTCCCCCTTCTGGAATTGCAGTGGGATCCTGTTGCTAAATGGAAAGTGCAGCATTGTTACAGGTGCAGCATTTCTAACAATGAATGAATCTTAGGGTACATCTAGACTATCGCGTTTTGTCGACAGAAGTTTTGTCGACAGTATCTGTCGACAAAACTTGTGTCGACAAAGAGCGTCCAGACACATTGAGTTCTGTCGACAAAGCAAGCTGCTTTGTCGACAGAACCCTGTAGTCTAGACGCAACCCTACAGGCAATAACACCTTCTGTCGACAGAACTCTGTCGACAGAAGGTGTTATGCCTCATAAAATGAGGTTTACCAGCGTCGACAAAACTGCTGAGTTCTGTTGACATTATGTCGACAGAACTCAGCAGTAGTGTAGACGCTGGTATAGTTTTGTCGACAAAAGTCCACTTTTGTCGACAAAACTCAGTAGTCTAGACACACCCTTACTCTGTTTGATAAATGGAGAAGTATGTTAGCCATTAGAGCCACACCATGACCAGCTCATGATTTTATCATGAGTCCAATGCCATTATTCTCTCAAAGCTCCAGTTCTTGTAATAAATAAGGAAATGAAAAGATCACACTTTCTTTTTTTTTTTTTAAATCTTGTGATTTTTTTGAATGCTTGGGGCTGACAATACCACAGCCAATATTATTATTTGCAGCTTTTAGTTTGTGCTGTTTGGAGTATGAAGACATTTGTACGTATATAATTTTAAATCTATACCAACAAAAGTGGCCTCTTTCTGCTGCCGGCCCTCTCACATAATAGATCAGATCCTTAGTTGATGTAAATCTGTGTAACTCTGACTTCACTGGAGCAAGGCTGACATGTACCAGCTGAAGTTCTGGCTCCATATGATACGTATTATACCCTGTAGTCACAATATGGTATCTCTGCTGGGTGCGTATTGTAGATAGAAAAGAGGACTGTAAAGTAACGGAGGGATATAGCAATGACATGTTGGCACAGTCATAAGCTTTCTGGTAGGCATAACAAATCTCACTGTTGTTCGGAATCATCATTTTTAACTCTCAGTCCTCGGTTAAGTAGAGACAGTGGCCCACAAAGATGCATTACACAAACTCATCACAACAACTGATGTACCAGGCAAAAGGAGTCAATGTTTAAAGTCACACAAACAGCAGACCCGAGTTTATTTTATTACTGATTTTTCCATGAAGGCACTGGAACTGACAATTGCTAATGCTATGTCTGGCATTGACTTGCTGCGAATATCTCTGCAACAACAACTGATAACAAAAGCTGAGAGCCTGCACGTTATTCTCATGTTTGTACATTAATTCCATTTTGAAGATTTCAGAATCCCCATCCCGAATCTACACAAGCATTTCAGCTCGAGAACTGAAGTCAGCCAGACAGAATGGTGCCACGAAACTACAAACACAGGATGATTTTTTATTACAACACTTTGCACTATTATTTCTCAATGCACTGACAGTAATATGCAGTGTGTAAAAATATACATTCATCATAAAGATGTTAGATACTAATTCCTGCAGCTTAATTTTCTTAAGGGCACCATGCCATTTTTCAATTAAGGCAGGATGATGTTATTAATCATAAAAAATTGCTGATGTGTAAAATTATGTTTCCTTTCTAGCTGTGCTCTCTGCTTGGTTTTATTTCAGTTACTGAAAAATGTCTGTTACTGTACCTCTGACCTACCCTAACTCAGAGCTGGTAGTAAGATTTAAGCGACAGCATCCCTCAGTGAGAGTTAAATCCTGCTCCCAACCTCTGTTATGGGGAAAGCTGCAAACCTGTGGAAAGAGTTCAAAGATTTAGAGAGCCTAATGTGGGCCTTCAGCATCCAGCTTGTGTCCTCTCAGCCACTGCATTTCCAGCTCACTGAATGCAGGCTGAAATGAGAGAGCCAGTAGCTATGGGTGCTAAGGGTGTATTGTCCATCCCTCTCTGCCATTGGAATAAAGTACAATGCATCATGTAACAAAATGGCAGCTTTCACAGAGGCTGGAGCTTAAGCTCTGGGATGCTGCAAAAGGGGAGGGTCCCACCACCCTGGCTCCAGCCCAAGCCTAAATGTCTTCAGTGTAATTAGTCCCAGAGACTGAGTCCCCTGAGCCTGAGTCAGTTGACGTGGGCCAGCCACAGACATCTTTTTGCTAGGAAGAGATACCCAAACACCGCAATCTAGTTAGCTTAACAACACATGGTTAGGGGGGATTTGATTACAGTCTGTAAGTAGCTATATGGAGAACAAATATTTAATCATGGGCTCTTCAGTCAAGCAGAGAAAGCTGATCCAAAGGCTGAAAGTCAAAGTTAGACGAATTGGGTCTGGAAATAAGGAATACACATCTGACCACAAGGATAATTAAACTTTTCAATAATTTACCAATGGTCATGGTGGATTCTGCATCCCTGACTATTTTTACAGCAGGATTAAACAGTGTCTAAAAGAGCTGTCCTAGGAATTATTTTGGAGGAGATCTATGGCCTATGTTACACAGGTGGTCAGACTAGATCACCACAAGGGATCCTGCTGGCATTGGAATATGTCAATCTATGGCATCATTGGACATAACCCAATGTCTGGAACTTTTCTCTGCCCATCACAGGTAAGAAAAAATGAAGCCTTAGCCATGGAGAAAAAGAGTAGGTTTTGCTGGCACCCTTAGCAGGACACCACGGTAGTAGAAGTCCAAGAATTTATCCTTTGGCACGCTCATTATCTGAAACATGTAGCACCAGAAAAGTGCTCTGTGCGGCTCATGGACAGAGATGGAGAACTTAGTGACAAACCACCCACCTGCAGTGTCAGACCCAACCCACTGGCAGCCTTCTCCAGCCTAGTGTCCAATCCCCTTCCCATCTACAGATTCCTCCCCTCCCACACATCACCCAGCACTAACTGTGGAGCCAGCTCACAGATTCCATGGAGGGCCTTCTAGTCTCCCCAGCTAACTGGTCCTCTCCATCCAGCCACAGCCATGGACTGGCAGTTCCTCATTTCCTCTTCACACAGAAACTCTCCCACCTAGGGACGTAAAATTACCTTTTAAACAGTTAGCCATTTAAATGTTACATTTAACTGGTTAATTCCTCAAACAGGATGGGCAGGGGCTGTTCCAGCTCTGCTGGGGGCCCGCCGTGGATGGGAGGCTGTTCCAGGCCAGCTGAGCCACCGGTTAACTGGTAAGCATCACCCTTATTGGGTGGTACTTACTGGTTAACCACTGACATACCTATTACCAACACCAGTCACTCACTCACTACTTACTCATTACTCACGCCCATCGCTTTGTCACCCATAATCTCCTAGAAACAGCATCTTTTCCCACTAACACTTGGCCCTCCTACCTCTGCTTCAGAACTGTTCCCTTGTTTATCCCACCACCATCTGGTCCTATTTTGGCTCCCCTCCTGATTTTTTAGTAACCTCCTGCTGTTCTTTCTTCTGAACCATCAACTGTGTCAGAGTTGCCCACTTTCTCCATTTTACTAAACTCCAGCACTGTGCATGGAGAGATGACTGTGATGCTGGCAGATCATCTGCCAGCTCATGCCAACCCCCGTAGGCTTCAATGATGACTGACAAATGCATAGCTGGAAACCAATCTAGCTTACCTGGGGGTTCGTATTATTAAAGTAGGTATTATAGCTATGTGTGTTGTGTTTAGACTTTAAGGAATACTTGTAGGATGTGTCTGTATTTATCTTACTTATAATATCTGCATCTCATGTCATAAAGGTAATGTTTAAATGTTTGCTCTGTAACTATACAATGTTTGCTAGACTCTGTAAATCACCCACAGCCAGAGAAGAAGCATTATCAAATGTGAAATACCAGTTCATCACAAGGAGTGTTATCTTCTCCCCAACATAACAAGATACCAGACTGGGGACAAAAGAATTTGTTGACTGCTTTCCTCACATCACTGAAGAGCATATGAGCCCAGGACCTCATACCATCACAGCCTGAACACTGGGGGAAGGGAATAGACATAAGGATAACTTATTACTCATATGCTGCTTGAACTCTAAGGGGGGAGGGGGAAGGATTTCTGCACATAAGCAAGGAGTCCCCAACTATTTTGTCTAGCTTAGCCTTAAAGGATATACAAAATCTGTTAACTATAGAAATTGATATTACCTTTTGAAACCTGACTGATTTATTTGTGTGCGTATGCTTGCATGCTTTCACCTTGTAAATAACTCATTACTTTTTCCTAGTTAATAAACTTTGTTAGCTTGTTAAAGGTTTGGCTATAAAGCAGCGTCATTGGTTTGAGATCTGATTACAACTGATCTGGGGTTACTGGGAGTCACCTAACTATTATTGTGATTTTTGGTGTCAAGTGATCATCTATCATCACAAAGTCAAGCTTGCCTTGGTTCCAAGGCAGACTGGAATGAGACTGCCTAGGACTCTATGGTAAGACTATTATGGTACTTTAAGGAGTTCACACTTGTCACTAGGTTGATGCAATCTAAGTTAGGGATGTAAGAGACTAGTCTACTATCCAATAAGCTTCTGCTTATCTGATAGATGACTAGTGATACGACTAGTCGCTTCCCCCCTCTTGCTTCTATCAGAAGCAAGGGAGGTGGAGAAGGAACTGGTGCTGGGAGAAGACAGCTTAAAAGCTGGTCCAACCCCCCTCCCCCCCACCGCCGCAGCACCATCTCCACAGGGGGCAGGAGAGGTAGAGGCACAGCAGAAATAGCGCGAGCGGGGACTGAAGCAGTCACCACTCGCACCACTTCTACTGCGATTCTGCTTCTGAAATGTACAAGAGCTCCAGCAGGACTCTTGTACATTTCCAAGGGGCTGAGGTGCTACAGGGAGTGCAGGGCCAGCGGGGAATCTCCCACTGGTCTTGCGCTCCTTGCAGGGCTTCTGCTTTTGAACTGTAGCAAGAGCCGGGTTAAAAGTCTGAAATCAAAATCACTGCTATCAAATTCATAGCAAAACTCTGAGTTAGCTTCATCACTTTGAGTGAATTCAGCCTCTGAAATTTTATATTACACTTAACCACTAACCAGTGATCTTTCCATTAAAAGTATTCCTTTTTTCCACTCTAAGGAGAGAAAAAGCTAGGAGCACTGAAAGGATAGGAGAAGGGAGGGAAATCCTTACTGGTGCTACCTAAAGCTTGGTGAGCATTCAATAAATTAATACTATATAGTAGTTAAGAATAAAATAGGACCTGTGTTCCCTGTAAGCTGAGCACATAAGTGGCCACCCAGGAGAGATTCAAATGCCAGCCAGCTGATTAGCAGAGTACCCACAGCTGGCAACATGTGTTTCTACTGATGGTGCACATCCAAGCGTCTCAGTGTGCATAACAAAATTTATTCTGCACACGGATGGAAAAAAAATAGAGGGAACATTGACTAAGACCCTTCAGAAACACATTTCCAAATATCTTACAGTACATGTTCTGTCACTTCCTAAGTATTCATCATGTTCTTTCCTCTAGAGAATATACATATATAATTTGAATATAGAAAACCCATTAGGGAGCTATTTAAATCCATTAATTTCTGGGCACATTAATCACCTTATTTCTGTGACAGACTGTATGGAAGAAGCCAGAAGTTGAAGGAAAATGTCCATATTTAATATAATGTTTTAATGAATCTGCCTTTGTTTTATTTTAAAATATACACACTCTAACCTCACTGCAAAGCTTAAATGCACACAGCACTCCCTGCAATTTTAGATTCCTTTTTATTCCTGGAAACCTTGAGGAGTCAAGTGTGTTTTTAATAAGGCAGATGAGGCAGGATTTCTCAGTGCTTATGATAGTGGTGAGGTGGTCAGCTCTTTATTGACTTTCTGCAGTACTGCAGCTACACACAGAACAGACAATCCAGCTTTATGAGCCTGCATTAGGTAGGAAAAAAGACCTAGAAATTTCCAGTTTGCCTTGTTGTGCTGCTTTTCAAATGTGCACAGGAAAAAATGAGAGTTTTTTTAAAAACTGCAGTTTTGTTGCTAAGTCATAACTGCAGCAACAAAATATATCTAGGAAGTGTTTACAGAAGCCCTTTAAAGAATTAATAGATTTCAGCAAAATAAAAGTAACAGATTGTGTATGACAAATTATTGTATGTAAAAAAAAATTAACATTCCATATTATGGTGGACAAAAATCCATGAATTTACTACTAAAATATTTTATAATCTCTATTAAATTAGCTACACACAGAGCGAGAGAGAGACAAAGACAGAGGTAGGAGTGTGTGTGTGTGTGTGTGTCTGTGTATACACACAGACTGTGTGATAGCGTCCATGCACATATGTATACAAGAAGGCGTAGAAAGAAAATATACAATGCCCTGAGGTCCTATAAAGCTTTTATTGCCATCAGCATGGTAACTGTATTACTAATGAGTGAATGCTCACAAGTTACACATTTTCCAAACCAAGCATCAGTGAAAACTTTATGCACCCCACCACTCCATGTGTTACTTGTGACATTTTGTTCATTTTATTTTGGTCCTTTTTATTATGCCCACCTACTCTTCTTAAGTACTTTCAGAAGGGATAGTACAGTAGTTCGTTTCCTAGCCTGGATCTTGGAAGATCTGTATTCAGTTTCTTACTCTGCCAAGATCTTGGCAAATCATTTAGGATTAGAATTTTTAAAAAGTATTCAAGCATCTAAGATTCAGAAACTAATAGGAGATAGGTGCCTAGTGGGATTCTCCAAATCACCCATCTACATTATTAGGCTCCTAAATACTTTTCAAATCTGTCCCTAAGTCTCTGTGTGGTTCACTTCACGATCTGAAAAATGGGGATAATGATACTTCCCTACTCTATAGAGGTGTTGTGAGAGTAAAAACACTGAAGATTTTTGGGTGCTCAGATACTCCAGTGATGGGAGCCTATAAGTACCTAAAACAGTTGCTATTGAAATAATGCCATACACACACAAACATATTGCATACCAGATAATGGATATGGACCTAAATGGACAGTAAGACCTGTACCCCACACTAAAAACATGTTAAGTGCAAGAAAGCTGCACAACTCCTACTTGTCAACTGAGGCATGGATAGGCAATTCCCCCCTGCGGGGACATTAAGTTGACATAAAGATGCATATAGTATCATAAAACATACATACAACAGCACAAACACAGTAATATGCCACACTCTTACTTCTCTTTGCTATTTTAAAGAACTCAGCAAAGTCAGGTATAAAAGTGTCTACACAATAGGATTTGAAAGTCTTGAGCAACTGCTCTGGTAATTACTGAAATATTTTCAGAACATACATCCTGATCCTCGAAAACACTCAGCATGTGCTTAACATTGAGCATGTGCTTAAATTCTATTGACTTTAATGAGATATAAGCTGATGCTTGAAGTAATTCATATCCTTCAGTGCTTTCTGAATACAGATGCTTCCCTGTTCAGGGCTTTAATGTCTATTATCCCTTTGTTTTATAGTTACCTGGATACTTTGTCTTTCCCTCTCTAGGTAGAGAGCTGACCTAGTTATATCAGAAGACAATATTTGTAGACAATTTGTTAGAGATATCAAACACAAGAAAGAACTTGGTCAGACTTAAAACTAAACTTGTCATTTCAAGACTGTGAAAAATGGTGGTTGGACTATTTCGTTTCATACCACAACCCCATTTTTGAGTGCTACGGTTCTGGAATTTTCTTACACGAAATAAAACTCAGTAGATGACTACTGGTTTCACTCCTTGTTCCCTCCTTGTTCCATGAGTAACGGTAGTTCGGAATAGGAAGCCTAATCCGAACTACCTAGTCCGTGCTGCGTGTAGCCGCGGGGCACGGAGTCCGCACTAGCGGACATTTTAAAATGGCGGCGCCCGGCAATATGCAAATGAAGCCCGGGAAATTCAAATCCCAGGCTTCATTTGCAACTCCGGTTGCCTACATTACCACCCTAGTTCGAACTAAGGTGGTAGTGTAGACATACCCGAGGAGACTAAGGGGGAATATGATAAATATCTATAAAATTATGACAGGTACGGAGAAAGTGAATAAGTTATTTACTTGTTCCCATAAGAACTAAGGGTCACCAAATAAAATAAATAGGTAGCAGGTTTAAAAACAACAAAAGGAAGTTTTTCTTCATGCAGAGCAAAGTCAACCTGTGGAACTTCTTGCCAGAGGATGTTGTGAAGACCAGGACTTTAACAGGGTTAAAAAATGAACTAGATAAATTAATGGAGGCTAGGTCCATCCATACTTCTTAGCCAGAATGGGTACGAATAATGTCCCTAGCCTCTGACAAAGGCTGGGAATGGGTGACAGGTAATCATCAAGTGATCCCCCTCCTGTTTATTAACCACTGTTAGAAGACAGGATCTGGGCTAGACCGACCTTTGGTCTGATCCCGTATGGCCATTCTTATGTGCACTGAGGCATGTGTAGATGTGCACCACTAGCAGAAACCCACACTACCAACTGTGGGTGCTCTGCTAATCAGCTGGGTGGCTTTTGAATCTCTCCTGGGTAGCCACCCAAGTGCTCAGCTTACAGGGAATATTGATGCTAAACACTCTCAACTCACCTGTACGTCAAAGGGAGACAAATGTGTTAGATATCTCCCAGGATATATTTAAGTCAAATGTAATTTTTACTCACTGAACACAGTTTAAACAGTCAAAACTATTAACAGTGTCCTACTTTTAAAAAATCCCTTCTTTTATTACTTGTTTCAAATACCCAAAGCAAAATAACAAAACAGAACTTTCCTCTGCCTATGGTGAGGGTGATATTCCTATCCTTTTCTACATTGGTGCAGTCAAATGATGTTCCAGGTTATGGGCAGAACCTGCCCTCAATCCATGTGCTTAATTCCCACTGAAATCAATAACTCCACCATGAGGGTAGTAATAAGCGGGCATATATGTGCAAGCTGAAACAGTATGTTCTGAATAATTCATTTTAAACTATTGCACAGATGCAAAACATTACTGATCATTTCTAACCAGCACAGAGGACTTTTCTCTTCCTCATGCAAATATGTGACTGTCAGTAAAGTTGAATAAAGCCCAGGGTATCTCTCAAAAGGATAACAGACCTCACAGCATGTGTGTGAAATACTTACCAAGTGAAACCAAATTTCAAGAACATCGTGTGGAGTGTGCTTATATAACTATCCTCAATCTGATTTGCCAGGACATACTGTCTCTTTCTATGGTTGTAGCTGAATAAAGGAGTTGATGAAAACATATGCATTAATATTACATGTATTTAAATATAAATAAGATATATTCAGTCTACAAGAACCAATTCAGGGTATTTTCTATAGATGACTTTTCAGGAGATGTATACATAGAAAGCCCAACATTTAGGGCCTGATTTGGATCTCAACTATACCAATGTAAACTTGGAGCTACTTCGTTGTATTAAACTAGCATAATTTGATTGCTTTCAGAGAATTCAGATCCTGCAACTACAGTCAGTAGGCCTATTTGAATGTAAAGTTCCTTATGAGCAAAGTACCTGAATAATTCCAATTGGGATTACAATCAAGCTCCAAGAGCTCGACATGTTTAAAATGTATAGGTTTCTTTTTAAAATCAATAAAAAAAACCTCATCTCTCATTGAAGTTATGCTTTAACCAACTAGCTATTATTATGAAGGAATTCACTGTAAAATATCAGTAATGGGTGAAAAAATCAACCAATATCCATCAAATTTCAATTAAAAGACATCACACAAACCAAGAATAGTAGTAGGAACCTTTACTGAATAACCAGAAAATGATGGGTACTCTTCCCATTTGCCCTGACTCTTTTATTCTTTTGCTAGTTTAATTCTTGCCATTAGACCCTCTTACATGCTGTAACATGTACAGAATGGATTTTCTGTTCAAGGTTCCAGGAATTCACTCACACACACTCACACCATCATCTCTCAGAGGTCCAAGAACTGCAATTAACACATTAAGAAACAATAACTGCCAAGGGAGCAACCCATATAAACAGTGTGTAGCTGATGTAGTAAGAATTCAGGTTGGAAAAGGAGTATTCCTTGAGGAATAGGAAAAAGAAAGAAATGGAAACATCTCACAATATTGCTTTAGTCTTTAGCTGGGGAACACTGGAATCCATTTGTACATCTTTTTTTGTTTTAATATCAATACTTTAAACTAGAGCTTTGTTGAATATTAAATATGTTTACAAAAACAATTGTCTTTCATTTTGAAGTGTTAGAAACTGACCTGTTTTTTGCTCTTTCAAATGTTTCTTCATTGTTTAAAAATAAAAATAAAAACACTGAAGTGTTAATCAATGGTTTTCAGTAAACAAAAATATCGATAATGTTTTGATTAACAATTGGAAAAAAATAAATGACAAACGTTGACAACTGATTTTCATATTTTTCTCATTTTCCAAAAAATATTTAAAAATTCAGCTTTTGTATTTGAAATATTCAAGACTACCCCCAGACAAAATACCACATGTTAAACATAACCAATGTTCTTGACAGAAAGATGAATAGGAGGCCTTGAATCACTGGGTATCTTTCATTCTTGGTTTATTATTTAGTTTAGTAAGATGATGAATTTTCATCCACCTTGCTACATTTCCCTCCCCTCCCTTCCATCTTTTAATCCTGACTTCTGCCTTTAGAGGTGGAGCCTCAGCACATGTAATTTGTAATCCCTCTGTTAACGTCAATGAAACTGACATCCTACACCAATAGAAGATCTGCCCCTCAATGTTTACCCATCTGACCTTGCAGTAACAAAAGGGAACAGCCTCTGCCTTCTCCGAGGTTCAGATCCAGTGCCTATTGAAGTAAACGGAGAGCCGCCCATTGAACTGAATGTTTTGTCTGTGAAGAACTTAATGTCAAACAGGACCTGATTCAAAGCATAATAGAAAAGTGGACCAACTTTCTTGAGGTGAGATTGTTATCAGCTCTCCTCATTCCTCCAAATGCTTCAGAACCTGACATTGTGTCTTCCATGTAGTCACACTGAGCTCCATTAAACAAAAGCATAAGAATGGTGTAAATTGTATGTTTCCAAATGCAGCTATATGAAAGTTACTATAGTAATGACGATCAAATTTCAATTTTTTAAAGGCAGTGGATTTAAATATTTAACCAGTGGATTTTAATATTATATTCTGACCCAATCTTACTATAGTAATGACGATCAAATTTCAATTTTTTAAAGGCAGTGGATTTAAATATTTAACCAGTGGATTTTAATATTATATTCTGACCCAATCTTACTACCCTTCCTCACACAGAATACCTTACTCTGAAAAGAGTTCCACTGAAACTGCTAAAGGGTGGTAGAATAACCCTTAGGAAATTGCTGAGTTTCTGTAAAGAGAAAAAGGCCTGGTGTTGGAACCCTCTCTCAGGTAGGCAGTCCCACTGAAGTCAAAGTGAATAAGAAATTACTACCATGCTGATAATTCAGCATTTGAGGTTTAGTAATTTTAATAAACAA
This sequence comes from Pelodiscus sinensis, assembly GCF_049634645.1. Classification (NCBI taxonomy): domain Eukaryota; kingdom Metazoa; phylum Chordata; order Testudines; family Trionychidae; genus Pelodiscus; species Pelodiscus sinensis. Next base: position 209,799,875 of record NC_134711.1, read on the forward strand.
GAACCAGGGCCTGATCCTGTTCCCTTGAAGGTCAACAGGAGCTATATTGACCTCAACAACACCAGCAGGAAGCCCTTAACATTTTTTCCACTGAAATCCAAAGCCAAGAGAATGACAATGGAAAAAATACAATGTATAAAGCAATTTTCCCCAGGCACAATTCTCACTGAAGAGCTCTATATCAATGTAAAATACATCTAAAATATTACAAAAACCTTCATAAAATTCCAACAAATCCAACCTAGAGAGAGAAAAGGAAGTAGGAAGCAATAAATACAGGGATAGCATTAGTCATGCTTAAAACACCTTTTGGGAAAGGGAAAATGCTTTTTAAAATTGAGGCAGATGCTGGATATCCATTTGGTGAATCTGACTAGTATTTGAAAAACATCTGATCATCCAGGATGACCTGAAGCTTCTTTCTCATCATTCAGAATATAATGTGGCACATTGTAGAAACTGTATTATTTTTATTTTCCAGTTTTCAGTGTTTTGTACAGAGTGCTGCTGTGTTCAAGTGAACGAAATAAAAGCATAAACAGTAAGTGCCATCTGGAGAACATTCTTTGAGCATGCTGAGAAATAGCAGCAGCTTGTGCACTACCTGTGATAAATACATGTCATTAAAGAGTCAAAAATTGCTTGTTTCTCTGTGATCTAGCTGCAGCAAAATGCATGTGACTTAATCCTGCACTAGGGTGGTTCCTATCTAACATGGTGCAGCAGAGCACACTATGGCAGAGTAATTTCTGAAGAGCATTACAGTAATGTGTTGTATATTAATTTGCCCAGGTAAATCCTGTTGATGCACGCTAAATATTCCTTAGTGAACTTTAAAATAGTGCTGTTGAAACAGTATGATGTTAAAGAACACTAGTGCCTCTTTAGAGTGCATCAGTGGATTTTATAGGGTCTAATTACTTGTGCTAGAAATTTCACTCATGTAGTTCACATTGCCTTATTGTGTAGATAAACCCTGACTGTCTGTTTCACAATCATTTGTTACCATCAGTGTTACTAACAAAGTCAATCCCACAAATTCCTGTACTCCCACAGCAGTGGTGTTTGTCACTAAACTGAGCTTCTATGGGCAATGGATTTAAAATCTGATGCCTCTTTGCCCGGTTCTGAATGCCCAATGTCATCAATGATGTTCTTAGAGCTGCTAGTGAGAGGTGGAACAATTATCTGTGGTCCCTTTAAACTGTCAGTTTATCAGATTGAATAAAATATGATAGTCTTTTTTTACTTGAGCATTAAGCCTGTCCACTCTTTCCTGGAACAATAAAGAAGCAGTTTGCTTGATATCTCAGGTTTGCAACATGCACCTCCCTCTTGTTAAGAAGTTACTTCTGATTTTAGCTTTTTATGGGATATTGTCGAGTTGTGCAAACAGGTGCATCCAGATCTTATTGACCTTAATGGTTTTTTTTCTATTGCTTTCAGTAGTCTTTGACTCAGGCACTCAGCAAAGATTAGCTGGATGAAAATCAATAAAAAGACAATGTAATTATTCTGATAATCAGCTACTCAGCCACATCTGACAAGTCTTGATCCCACTGTCTTCCATTTCAAACACACACTGTCTTCAATAAGACCAATATTGGGCCCCTCACTTGAAAGGGGAGAGGGGTTCTGACTTTGGGTAAGTTACTGTAATAAAATCCATGAAGTAGGAGGAGGAAGAGGACAGGACCACATCTGCTGTTCATACCTATGTGACCCTTCTGTAACAGAGTTGGTCAAATGTAACAGAGCAGAATCTAACTCATTTTCCAAAGCATTATAGGGACTCACCTGCCCCTCCCAAAATTCTACCCTTTTATGCAGAGTCTGCCCTTCTCTATATTCAGTTGCTTCCACTACACTGGTTATCTGCTTTAACCTTCAACCTGGCACTTCACATAATTAGCTTTCAGTTGGACAGGGGGAGACATGACATGGATGCTTGGGAATCAGTGAAGTTCAGGAGTCTGAGCTGTCCAAGGGCCACACATTATCCACTTTCCTCTGTTGGAAAATGCAACAGCAAAATTGGGCTCTTAGTCTGCAACATGGAACAATCATTTGCTTTTATCTTTTAGAAACTTGTTACTTTCTATAAATATGTTTTAAAACCAGTTTTGGATCTTTGGATGTGGTTCCCTATAAAATATGGTCAGAGGTAACGACCCCCTCTCTGTTTGATACCATGCCTTTGATGAAGCACCTTGTGTAGGAAGCAAGGGTTTCTTTTCCAGGATTATATTTTAATTTGTGGTTCATACGTTTTCATCAAGAAACAGGAATGAAAAGAAAATCAGTAATTTGTGAAATAAGACGTTCATATAGCCAAGACCCGTACTTGTCATCAAGGGCCCAATCCTCAAATGAATGGAGGAGCATCACCAACTCCCAGGGCACTTGGCAAATCCACAAGGTCAGGTCTTATCTGTAATAAAAGGGTACAGTAAAAATCCAGGGGCACAGAAAATCCACACATTCAGTCCTCACTCAGATCATGCTGAATTGTCAAACAAAAAAGAAGCTCAGAGGGGTAGCGATGTTAGCCTGTAACTGTAAAAACAACAATCAGTCCAGTGGCACCTCAGATGGAAAGCTCATGATTTAATGCATTTACAGTAAACTTCTGATAATCTGGCATCTTTAGGACTCATGGGGTGCCGGATTATCAGATATGCCAGACTATTGGAAGGGGGGGCTGTGAGAGGTCTGGGGTGGAGTGGGGGGCATGCGCCCCTTGACACTGTGGAACCAACCTAGCAGCACCCCAGCTGCTCTGCCCTGGGCTTCCCGGAGTCATCCGCTGGTCAGTTCCAGCAGCGGCTGAATCAGGGATGCCTGGGGCAGAGCAGCTGGGGTGCTGCCAGGTTGGTCCCGCAGCGCCGAGGGGCGGCACTACGGGACCAACCCAGCAGCACCCCAACTGACCAGCAGCTGACTCGGGGAAGCAGCTCCAATTGTCCGGCTGCCCAGAGCACTTCCGGGTTCCAGATGGTGCCGGATCATCAGGAGTACCGGACCATTGGATGCCAGACCACTGGAGTTTTACTATATTAGTCTCTAAGTTGCCAAAGGACTGTTTGTTTTTTTAAAAGCTGCCATTTTTTTAAATTACATTATTATGTTTTTGGAGTCTGTTCCTATAAGTAGGTTCCTCCCAAATTCATGGTCCATTTTGTTCAATTCCACAGCCACAGCATTTTAAAAATAATGAACTTAATTATTTCAGCTTTTTACATCTGAAATATCATGGTGTTGTAATTGTAGGGGTCCTCATCCAAAAAGGAGTTGTGCGGTGTTAGATTATTGTGCGTGTGTGGGAGGGGGGGGGTTGTTGTACTGCTACCCTTACTTTTGCACTGCCGGTGGTGGCAGAGCTGCCTTTAGAGCTGGACAGCTGGAGAGCAGCAGCAGATGCTGGCTGGGAGCTCAATTTTGAAGGCAAGTCATCACCAGTAGCCGCACAGAAGTAAGGATGGCATGGTAGAGTACTGCCACTCTTACGTCTGCACTTTCTCCTTCAGAACTGGGCCCTCAGTCAGCAGCCACTATTCTCCAGCTGCCCAGCTCTGAAGGCAGCAGTGCAGAAATATGGCATGGAGTACTGTGGTATGTAATGTTGCCTCTGAAGGCAGCACTCCACAAGAGCTGCCACTTTCCCATGTCGCTCAGCTCTGAAGGTAGTGCAGAAGTAAGGGTGGCAGTATCGCAACCCTTCTTAAATAATCTTATGACTCCTCTGCAGTTCCATTTTGGGGCAGAACCCCCAATTTGAGGACACACCGGTCTCTCCCATGAAATCTGTGCAGTATAGGATAAAAGCACTCAAAAGACCAGATTTCACAGTGTGTGACATGTTTTTCATAGTCATGAACTTGGCAGGGCTCACGAACTTGGCTTATAGGCCTTGCCCATACCAGTAATTGGTAGCTATTCTCAGAGAAGGTCTACATTCCAAATTAAAGACAATTTAAATAACTGCAATGGCTGTTGACTTTATTACTATGATTTTTTCACACACACTCTACCCTCCTATTGGAGGAGTCCTCACTAGGAATGCCTATGCTAGTATAAGAAGGGCAGTGTCAGTAAATGAAACCATGGGCTTTTTCTTATATGGGTGCTTATTACCACCCAGACTAATCCTGATTTTCACTCCTGATATCTGATCACCCTAGATAGCTAACACCCACAATATGCTAGGATCTGTCCACAGTAAGGAGTTGTGTCCATTATTCCAGGGAACCAACTGCAGCAATCAATCCACTGGCCATTGATTTATTGCATCTATCACCAAGTGCTTTCCCATCAATTCTGGTACTCCACCAGGATAAGAGATCAAGTCACATACATTAGATCAACAGCAGATGTTAGTGTAGACAAGGCGTAATAGGAATGTACAGTCCTTTCACTAAAGTACTTAGAATTGCAAACAAAGGGCAGGATTAGGCTGCAGATTTCCCACATCTTTTTAAAGCACCTTAAAATAAATAATGTTAGATATGTTTATATGTTTGCATCAACAAGTCTTTGCAGAATCAAGGGCTAAATGTTTTGAATCTGAAGACAAGAGAGCACTGATTTAGGTAGGACCCTGTCTTGCTAAGTCTTGCTCATGATAATAAGGTTTGATTGGATCAGGCCCATAGTGAAGTTGTCTTGTTTTGCCTGCAGTCAAATGCAAACCATATGCAGAAATAAAAACGTCACCTTTCCTACCCATCTCAATTTCATATCCATTTTAAAGCTTACCCTTGACCTCTTAAAATGATTAAAATGATTAATACATTTAAACAGATTTATAAAAGCACTAAACCTCACTAAATCGTAATTATAAATATTGTGTGGTTAACCTAAAATGCTTGTTTTTCCATTTTAATTTTTAGATGCACATGTCAAACTTAATAGCAGGAACTATACGATTTAATTTTGCTGTTTAATAGTGACTTAAAAAAAGAAGATCCATGTTAAATATTCAAACAGAGATACTGCCAGTATATCTAGTGCAACTTACTAGTCTCCTGTTCCACCATTCTCTGTCCTGACTGGAAGTACAGGGACATCTCATCCCTGGAGAAAGGAAGTCCTTGAAGCGCCAACTCTTAACCATTTATGGCTTTATCCTACAAAACACTACCTTTGATTCCACCTGAAAATTAACTTGAAGCAAGAGCATGTGTAACCCATACTAGATACTAACATGACCACTACAGAGGGATAAAGAGCCACAAGGTCCCATAACAGGACCAGCTACAGTTATCCACACCTTTCTAACCAGTGTGCTTTTTGATGGGGTTACACAGTAATGCCATAGATACTTCAATAATTTAAGATAACACAGAATGGGTCTGTCTGCTTATAAAGCAGTGCACCAGAGCTCTGTAGCCTAACAGTCCTGGAGAGAGTGCCTGCAGACAATGAACCCAGGACTTCTGGATCAAGTAGTACAAGAAACTGCTATTTAAGCTAAAGGATGGAGGGTAACTTCAAAAAACCCAATCGTAGACTTCTTTTAAAAAGGGAGGGGGGACACACATGGCAGTTCACAAAGCCTGAGTGGGTGCTTAGGCTCCCTAAACAATGAACAGGGAGCACAAGCACCAACTTCTCCTCAAGTCTAGCCTGGGTGCGGATGTGCTCAAACCCCTCCCTGTCCCTACCCCATTCCACCCCTTCCCCCAAACCCTCACCCTGTCCCCCTCCATCCCTTTCCCAAGTCCCCACCTTACCCTGCCTCCTCTTTCAAGTTTACCCCACCCCTGCTTCTCCTCCCCCTTCCAGAGAATCCTGAACAATGCAAAAGAGCTGTTTGCAGCAGAGGTGCTGGGAGGGATGGGGAGGAGTTGGTGAGTGGAGCTGCCAATGGGTGAGAGGCACTGGGGGAGGGGGTTACTGGAAAGGGGAGAGGAACTTGGCTACCAGTAGGTGCTCAACACCTACTAATTTTCTCCCCGTGGATGCTCCAACCCCAGAACACTCATGGAGTCAGCACCTATGACAGGGAAAGATGGGCGCCTTAGTCTGAAATTCACAAAAGCCAGTGTGTTAGCTGGGAAATCTCCTAAATTAGAGCATGGAAGACACAAATGAGAGAGAGGGTGTATGCTATGCCCCACCCCCTTACAGAGATAGGCCCCCTACTCCAGGCTACAGGGAGACAGCTATTTTTGCCCGTGACTCAGCTGTGAACCCTCATCCATTGTGAATAAATACAGAAAGAATCACTGGACCAGAGAGATAGCATGAGAATGATGGTATAGGCTGGTAGTTGTAGAACTTAACAGGAGGGAGGAGACCCAGAATCTATTCCCCCATTCCAATGAATTTTTTAAATTTTATATGCACAGTGGAACAGCTTCAACAGAAGAGACTGATGGAGCCCAAAATAGCCATTGTCCCAGTGTTTAGGGCAGTCAGGTGCCCCAGAGAGGGTGGACCGAAGACAGTGATCAAGCGATTTGTTTCCTGCCATCCCTCTCCAGCCTCTGACAAACAGAGGCCAAGGACACCATTTTATCCCCTGGCTAACAGCCTTTTATGGACCTAACCTCCATGAAATTATCTAGCTTCTCTTTAAACTCTATTATAGTCCTAGCCTTCACTGCCTCCTCTGGCAAGGAGTTCCACAGGTTGACTACACGCTGTGTGAAGAAGAACTTTCTTTTATTAGTTTTAAACCTGCTACCCATTGATTTCATGTGGTGTCCTCTAGTTCTTCTATTTAGGGAACTGTGACGAGGCGGCCCCCGCTCGTCCCTGGGGCGCCGCTGAACAGGCCTTGCTAGGGGTAAAGGGGGGGCCCTGCCGGGGCTGCGCGGCGTGCACGCGAGCCGCGCCGGGACAGGGACAGCTGACCGCCCCCCCCCCGAAGCGGTAACGCCGTGTCCGTCGGCGCTGAGACAGCGGGGGGGCGGCATCCCCCCGCCGTGAGTGACAGGAGAGCCGGCCAATGGGGAAACCGGCCGGGCGGTAAGGGGAACGCCCGCCCGGTGACGTAAGGGGACGCGCGCGCCAGGCGGGAGATTTAAAAATGGACTCCCTTCCGCTCAAAAGGGGGGGGAGAGAGGAGCTGGGCAGCCGCGCGCAGGCTGGTTGCCAAAGGGGTGGAGGTCTGGAGAAACCACCCCCCTTTTCTTGAGCCCAGACCCGACAGTTCTCTAGGCGGGGGAGCTAGCCCAGCGCCAAGTGCGGGCGTAAGGACGCCTGCCGCAAGGACGCCTGCCGCCAGCCTGACGGACGAACCCAAGGTGACCACCCCGAGGAGGGGGTGGAAGGGCACCTGAGGAGGGGAAGGAAGTGGCCCAGGGCAGAGCTCATTGGAGCTGGCGGGCTGACGCGTTTCGGCAAGGAGCTCCGTCAGCCGGACCGGAGCTAAATATCTCCGTGTCCTTAGGGCCCTGGGCTGGGGCCCGTGAGTGAGGGCGGGCCCGGGCCCCCCTTTCCCTCCCCCTCTCCCACGGGAGGGGGAGAAGCGTTTGAGCTAGGAGCCAGGCGTGTGGCGTCATAAGGCACGGCCGACCACCAGAATCACTCCCGGGAAGACTGAACCCTGAGGGGGAATCAAGCCCACGCGGGGTGTGGGCATAGGACCCAGAAACGGGGCCGGGAGGGGCACCCGTACAGGAACTAATAAATAACTTTTGTTTATCGGCCCTCTCCACACCACTCATGATTTTATATACCTCTATCATATTCCCCCTCAGTCTCCTCTTTTCTAAACTGAAAAGTTCCAGTCGCTTTAACCTCTCCTCATATGGGACCCGTTCCAAACCCCTAATCATTTTAGTTGCCCTTTTCTGAACCCTTTCCCAGGCCAAAATATGGGTATGTCTACACTACCACCCTAGTTCGAACTAGGGTGGTTAATGTAGGCAACCGAAGTTGCAAATGAAGCCCGGGATTTAAATATCCCGGGCTTCATTTGAATCTTGCCGGGCGCCGCCATTTTTAAAGCCCCGGTAGTTCGGACTCCGTGCCGACGGCTACACGCGGCACGGAGTAGGTAGTTCGAATTAGGCTTTCCACGAGGAGTAACGGTAGTTCGAATTAGAATGCCTAATTCGAACTACCTACTCCGTGCCACGTGTAGCCGCGGGCACGGAGTCCGAACTACCGGGGCTTTAAAAATGGTGGCGCCCGGCAAGATGCAAATGAAGCCCGGGATATTTAAATCCCGGGCTTCATTTGCAACTTCGGTTGCCTACATTAACCACCCTAGTTCGAACTAGGGTGGTAGTGTAGACATACCCTATCTTTTTTGAGGTAAGGAGACCACATCTGTACACAGTATTCAAGATGTGGGTGTACCATAGTTTTATACAGGGGCAGTAAGATATTCTGGGTCTTATTTTCTATCCCTTTCTTAATAATTCCTAGCATCCTATTTGCCTTTTTGACTGCCGCTGCACTCTGTGTGGAAGTTTTCAGAGAACTATCCATGATAACTCCAAGATCTCTTTCCTAATTTGTTGTAGCCAAATTAGCCCCCATCATACTGTCCGTATAGTTGGGGTTATTTTTCCCGATGTGCATTACTTTACACTTATCCACATTAAATTTCATTTGCCATTTTGTTGCCCAATCACTCAGTTTGGTGAGATCTTCTTGGAGTCCCTCACAGTCTGCTTCTGTCTTGACTATCATAAACAGTTTGGTATCATCTGCAAACTTTACTACCTCACTGCTTACCCCTTTCTCCAGATCATTTATGAATAAGTTGAAAAGGATTGGTCCCAGGACTGACCCTTGGGGTACACCACTAGTTACCCCTCTCCAATCTGAAAATTTACCATTTATTCCTACCGTTTGTTTCCTGTCTTTTAACCAGTTCTCAATCCAAGAAAGGACCTTCCCTCTTATCCCATGGCCATGTAATTTACACAAGAGCCTTTGGTGAGGGACCTTGTCAAAGGCTTTCTGAAAATCCAAGTATACTATATCTACTGGATCCCCCTTGTCCGCATGTTTGTTAACCCCTTCACAGAACTCTAATAGATTAGTAAGACAGGATTTCCCTTTACAGAAACCATGTTGACTTTTGTCCAACAAATTATGTTCTTCTACATGCTTCACAATTTTATTCTTTACTATTGTTTTGACTAATTTGCCCGGTACTGAAGTTAGACTTACCGATCTGTAATTGCCAGGATCGCCTCGAGAGCCCTTTTTAAATACTGGTGTCACATTGGCTACCTTCCAGTCATTAGGTACGGAAGCCGATTTAAAGGATAGGTTACTCAAATCCCTTCTTCCTCTCAGACAGATGAAGGGCTTGAATCAGAGACTTCCCAGGTGAACACCCTTGCCACAGGCTAGAAGTCAATGAAGAAGGGCCATCTCTTTGCTCCCCACCCTCCCATTTTGGGTAAATTCACCAATAAGGACCCAATCTGGTAGATGACCTCTGAGGCCTCTCACCAGGTCAGGCCCTGCAGGTAAGTTAGGCAGAGGAATACATAGCTTCACCTGGTCCATGACCTGCTCTGTGGCTCAGGCATCAGGCCTGGGGCAGAGCACCAATGTGCATGCATGGTGGCAGAAGCACTTAGAGAACTCTTTCTGCAAAAACTTGGGCACTGTGGGAGCCTAAGCACCTACAGTGTTTAGCAGAGCAGAGATTTTAAAGTAGTAGCAGGGCCTAATTCTGGGATTTAAGTGCCTAAAGTCATTGGCAGCTAGTTGGTCAATCTACCTCCAAATTACCAGTCACTTGGTGTTCAACTAGTGAGGAAAAAAGTCTCCCCAAATAGCTATGCTGTGCAATTACTGCTACCATTTTCTCTTTAAAACTCAGGAGAAAAAGGACACTATAGTTGGAAATACATAAGAAATTAGCCATGACTGTAATTTCGGATTCAGAGGCTAAAAAGGAACAGTTGGTGCAATGCAGTTGGAATTGCTTTTCAGAGCAAACTGGTAATTCTCTTGCCAGTAAATGAATTATATTTTCATGGGAATACAGGACTTTCTTGATGCAATCCGGCAAATAACCCAAATTTTCCACAAAGAAGAATGGCCTGTCTATCACAGCATGTAAAAGGCACTGGTCCCCCAGCCCTCACATTAGCCTCAGTGTTCATCTAGATCTAGGCTCTTTGTTATCATGTCACAATAGAAGGAGAAAAACTCTGAAATTCTAAGTCAATTGTGCTGTGTGACTCAAGATGGCTCCTCCAACTAGCCCACAATAAGTGAATTCAGAGGTTCAAGCTCAGATTTGTCAAAGGCATCTAAGGCTATGTCTAGACTGCAGGCTTCTTTCGTAAGAACTTTTTTTGGAAGAGATCTTCCAAAAAAACTTCTTCTGAAAGAGAGCATCCACAAAAGCACATCGAAAAACCGGTCTGCTTTTTTGAAAGAGAGCGTCCAGACTGAATGGACACTATCTCGCATGTAAGCTGTGATTACTATGGACAGTGTGTCCATCAGGGCATCATTGCTTTTTCCTCTTTCCTCTTCTTTCAAAAGAACTCCCTCTTCCCCATCCACACATGCCTTTTTCCAAAAGAGCTCTTTCAGAAAAAAGCTTCTTCCACATAGAAAAAGGATTACCAATGCTGGAAAAACCCCTCTGTACTTTCGATTTACTTTCGGAAGAACGCAATTGCAGTATGGACATAACTCAGGTTTTGTCAGAAAAACAGCCGACAAAACTCTGTAGTATAGACATACCCTAAATGAATAGGACACTCACCCACCAGTGAAATACTGACAGGGTTGACCACCTAACTCCCTTAGCACTTCAAACTGATCCTAATGTAGGCTCAAAACATATGAGCCCAACATGTAATGAATTAGAGGACTGATAGGCATCTCTATAGTAATGTTTCAGAGAAGGCTGGTTTTCCTTGAACGAAAAGCTATGGGCATGACCAGTCCTGGAACTCAACAAGTGCCAGGCAGAAAAAAAAATATCAAAACCTACCTGTTCAACCGAAACAGCAATTAGCTCACCATTCTCAACCGTAGTTGCAGTCATAGCCCATTTGCCCTGAAAATGCTTCAACAACTAATTTAAAAAAGCTGAGATTCATTGTGGAAGTGTCAGTGAGATTAGGTTCACAAAGTTGATGGACAATTTGTGCCATGAAGACTGTAATGGGCAATAAGAAAGAAAGTGGCAGAGTGGGGAATGCATGAGGGATTTGGGTTTGCTCTTAAGACATTCAGTTTCCTACCAGATATGTGACAGAAGAATTTTCTGAAAAACTGTACTATATTAGTAACCACAGTCTGTGTTGAAAGAATTGTTCCTGAAGTAATCCCTGAGGTTTGTAGTCACAGAACACAAAACCAGAGAATAAGTGACAGAGGGTGTATGTTGATGTTTTTGGCACTGTTGCTAAGGCTCCCCAAGAGATCCAGTCAGACACAAGGCAACATGAAAGCATGCCTCCACTTTTCTGTGCACATTCATGAACTATTACACATATACACTTACTACTTTTATAGTGTGATCCTGTAAGATCCTTCAACTAGAACTACAAATTATTCTCCAATTTAGCAGACCCAATACATGAAATATTGACTAGGTGAAAACGAAAGGGATAGCATTGATGACACATGGTGAGAGTGGTAACATGTGCGTATGCATGCATATAGGAGAGAGAGGGAAACCCAGCATTACTAAGTAATATTATTACAGCAGCATTACTCTTGCTGATGTTATGTCTTCACATTTCTTACAAAGCATCTTTTCAGGTGTCCCGAAAAAAGGTGACCAGATTGAAAATCTGAGCTGTAGGAATTGGGGGGGGGGAAGAGATAGCTCAGTGGTTTGAGCATTGGCCTGCTAAACTCAGCATTGTGAGCTCAATCCTTGCAGAGGCCATTTAGCAATTTGGGACAAAAATTTGTCAGGGATGGTCCTTGGCCCTGCTGTGAAGGCAGGGGGCTGGACTCAATGACCTTTCAAGGTCCCTTCCAGTTCTAGGAGATAGGCAATCCCCATAAATTTAAAGTTAAGAAATGTTAATGATCATCATGAAAGAAGGTGCACAGGATCTTTTTCAAAAGTTATCTCCACTTTTTTATGAGCTAGGTACTTTTAGAAAAGTTGCAGAATGGCATAACGGGAAAAAAAGGATTTTTAACTCAACTGTACAGAAGATATAGCTGATTTTCTGAGAGATGTTATGAAGCCTTTTATTTAATTTTTATTCTGGAGATGTAGCATCAAAGGCTATGACCCAATACAGTCTGATCCCCAAATCAAACAGTTCCAAGCTATCATGCACACTGTCAACTCAGTCCTTCTTCTCAAAATAAAAAAAACAAAATATCTGTAAATCATTTATCCATGACAGTTCTGTACAAGAATATTTGCCAGCTCCCATTTTGTTCATTCTCTCGTTCACTGTTCTACAAAACCACCATTTCTGTTCTCTAAGCATTTTCAATTTGTGAGCACAAAGAGTTTGTACAGCTACAAAATTTTTATTTTCTCTAATCATACTCTAATACAGGACACTACATACTGTATTTTCGTTCTCTCATTGGAATGAGATACCTGCCTCCATTTTCTGCACAATGGATTCCATGGTGAACAACTAAGTCAAGCTAATGTCTAATAGTGTTGTTTAGTCTTTATTTTTTCAAAACACTTTACTTTAATGACATTTTAAAAAACTACCTTAATCTTTTCTCATAGGTTGCACTCATTCAACAAATGTGTACTTAGCACCTGTAATTGTTACTTGATTTATGTAGAAGTAATTGGGGTTAAACTATAGGCCACATCAAATGCCTTATATATGGCCCCATTTTTGGGACTTAGAAACACCTGAAATAAATAAATCCATGAGTCACTTAAGAGGGTCTGAGCCTCATTACAATAATTTGTATTTTTATAGAAGCAAACTGCTACTTTAGCCTTCTGTCTTGAAGTCCAGAGTTAGAGTCCTGCTCTTCAGTACTCAAGTGAAAATATTATCATTTAACCAGCAAGGCTGCAACCACCAGGGATGTAAGAGAGTAACCAGTTAAACTGTTGACCAATCAGCTTATCGGTTTCCGTGACGGTTCACGCCGGCTCTTAGCCCTGCTACTGAGGAGCCAGCTGCCACACCGTGCTGCAGGCTCTGCAGTATAAAGTTGATACTGCAGAGCTCACAGAGCAGCTGGCTCCCCGGGAAAGGGGCCAGCTGCTGGCCCTGCTTCCGGGGAGCTGGCTGTGCTGCAGAGCCCACAGCGCGTGTAACCGCTAGGATTTTTAACAATTACATGGTTACATTTTTAACACCCCTAGCAACAACCGCCCTATCTCTGGCTCTTTTCCATGCTAAAATAAGAAACCTCTTGTTATTCTAAGATTGCTACTTATTTCCACCTCCATCCTCTGTTGACTTAAACATATGACAGCATACGGAACTCTCAAGGCATCATTTGTTGACCATCTTTTTGTTACATTATTATTTATGATGAGCATTACTGTTATCCTAAAAGCCTCAAACAAGATCAAAGTCTGTTGTGCACAGCATTTTATAAATACAGAGTGAGAAATAGTCCCTACCCTGGTGAACTGATAATCTTTCTGTTCCCTCACTCTTTGTCAGGTTTAGCTATTCTGAATAAGTGACTTTCCCAATGCTACATAAGCACTTTGTCGTATAGCCAGAAATTGAACCTAGACCTCCTGTGTCTAAGACCAGAGGGTCAACCTCCTTCATTACATATGGACTCACATTTTCTACTATAATCCATGTTCTTTTGGGCTCTGATTGGACGTAAGTTTCAAATGGCTGTTCACTGCATCTTTCAGTCTCCTGAACCTGCAATCTGTTATGGGCCATAGATCCTATGCCTTCCCCTAACCAGCTCCAGTGAATCTGCTTTTAATGCAATACATGCACTTTATAATGGTTAGCATTTGTGTTCTCACCAGAAGCCAGTCAGTACCCCTGGAAAAATTATAGTTCTGGAGCTTCTTGATGCAGCGAGACTCAGACAGATATGTCTACTGGCACTGTTTCAGAATTGTATGTACAGACATGGAAGCTAAATGTCGCTCTAGCTTAATTTACTATGATTTACCTCATGTTTAAATTTGGCTTCAGCCATATTGCAAGATAAAATGGGTTTACAGGCAGAGAGCTCAAAGCCAGAAGGAACCACTAGATTATCTAGTCTGCTTTCCTGTGCATCACAGGCCATCAGCCCCATGCAGCACTCACAAACTAAATCCAGCAACTAAAACTAAACCAAAATATTACAGCTTAGAGCAGACTAAATTATTATGTGCCATAGGCCAAGAACAGGAGAGACCAAAGTGTACCAGAGCCTGGCATTCCCTCAGTGGCAGGGAATTTACTAAGCGAGATATGCCCAGATAATCCTGGTAAGTGACCCACATTCCAAGCTGCAGAGGAAGGCACGAAAAAACAAACAAAAAAAAACAACCCACAACCTATTGTGATTGGAAATGGGGGAGATTTCTTCCTCATCCCACCTATGGTGATCTGTTAGATCCAGAGCATGGAAACAAGAACCAGCCAGCCAAGCACCTGAGAGAATGTACACATGATGCCACTTCGGAGCCCAACCTCCTATTGTGGCCATTTCTAATGCTTCAGAGCAAGGAGATTTAAAATAAAGTAAAGGAGCAGAGTATCATGAGGGAGGCAAGGTTTGGCTCTTTCAATGAGGCCCCAAATAGAGCTTTGTCTAGCTGCAGTAAGTGCCACTGGTGTCTCTCTTTCCAGGAGTAGAACTCCCCAAATGTATATATCAAATGAAAGAAAAAGGAAGCACTCTGATTTTACTTCCTCTATATTAGCAGTTCTCAAACTATGGGGCAAGCCTCCCAAGGAGGGCACATGAATGTGTCAAGGGAGATGCAAGCTGTGTGGCTGTTGTTTGTTTGCTTGTTTGTTTTTGAGAGTTTTGTCAACTGCAGGTGGCTGGGGCTCCTCCAGAAAGGTTGTGCATCGCTGGGAGGTGGGCAGTCATAAACAGTCAGCTGGCACCCCACTGCCCCAGAGTTGAGAGCCACAGCCCCACCACACAGACTCCCCTGCCCCCCATCCTCCTTCAATCCCTCACAGGGAGGCAGCCTGGGCTTAGGTTCTCCTTCCTCTGATCCCTCACTCAGAGAGGGTGGGGCTCCAACTATCAGTCCCAGAGTGACAGCTGCAGCTGTGCAGAAGTAAGGGTGACAATGGGGAACTAAGGCTGCTGTGAAAGACACATATCACTCTTCACATCGCCTCCCTTTCTTCTCTGCTGCTGCTGGCATTGTGCTGTCTTCAAAGCTGGGCACTCAGCCAGCAGCCGGCCACTCTCCGCTCTGCCTTCAGAGCTGGGTGGCAGTATATGTACTATTGGGACCAGAGCCATAAATGATTACGGACACAAAGGGGGACCCAATCAAATAAGTTTGAGAAACAGTGCTATACTTAATGGTGATGTTTGTAATTCTGCAATGTTCTTTCTATAGTATTTTAATAATTAAACATCGTCTTGCCAGTTGTCAAAGAAGAAAATATGTTGTTTATTTCAAGTTTATTTTAAATCATTTCTCTAGAGAATAAGCTATATTAAAAAGGTGATAGTGAAAAAGTGAAAACGTGATTTAATCAAATGTGTTAATATAGAAGAATCCAGGAATTCTTCAGCAACAAAATGATCTTCCCTCTCAAACCAACACATTACAATTAGAATTAAATATTACAATTTATTTCACTGCATTTTTTTCTGGTATTTTCAATAAGGTTTCTTCTAAAATATTCATATGAAGAATAACACCGAAGAAAATTAATGTAAGCAACTACAACCCCTGCCCCTCTTCCCCCCCGCAGCAAAACCCATCATTTAAGAAAAGATGTAATCTATTTATCCCCATCACAGCGCACTCAGACTCTTCACAATGTTATTGGGTTCATGTAAAACTTTAGTAAAATATTTACAGATTATTAAAAATGCAAAAAGATCTGCATCCAAAACTCACTACTCTGACACAAGTGACACAAAACCCATAATTACCTAATCCAGAAGAAACAATTAACTCTATCCACTGTAGATAACAAAGAGCACAGGTGATAATTTATCTTCCTGGCAACCTTCACTATGGATCTGAACAATGAAAAGAAATTGATGCAACTTTTGAACAATAAATCTTCCAACTATTTCACTACTAACTATGAAAAATTATCACTATCACATTACTGCCAACCTTTAAATATAAGTTTTTTTCTCCCCAATTTCTCTTCAGCATTTCCCTTTGTTCAGTGATCCAAGTATTTGAATCCCTGTTAACTGGGAAATGTTTGTTTATTGTAAAAATGGGACTACTTTACCTAAATTCTTTCTCACATTCATGCAAAGCTCCCCATTCCAGATCCCCAATAATTATGTTTAAGAGTTTTGTAAAAAGACACCCTGTGAGCATATATACATGGTCTTCATCTTCTTCCTTCAATGTTTACACACCATTCTCTCTCTTACTGCGTCCAAAATCTACTCTTGGGACCTCTACAATTGAAACACAAAGCAGCAGCTGTTTGGCAACATTTCTAACCCTAAACAGCAACTGTGATGGGATTTCATTTCACTAAACATTCAGACACCATTCAGTGCGATGTGACACAACAGTCATGGTTTACAATAAATGTATGTAAAAATCAACTCTTTCAGCTAGAACAGCCCCATCAGATTGATGCAAGATTTATTTGTGTTACCCAATATTACCGAAAAGAGTTGTGGCTCCTAGAAATGTAGCCAAGGCAAGAGAAATAACACGGCAATTCTCTGTGTGCTTGCCGTGCTTTATAGCTGGGAACTTCATATCTTCCCTGTTTTGACCATTTCCCAGAACATCCGAATGTTTATTATAGGGCTCCCGAAGTGCATACCGCAGAGCGAATTGTGTCTGCTCTAACGTGCCGGTCGTAAGGGTGCAGGAAGGCATTTTGCAAAATCCTTGAAAATACTAGTTCACAGCAAACCCTGCTCACTAGAGCCGCAGGGAGCAGACATCGCTTTTTAAGCAGCAGCCTTGAAAAAAATTCATTCTCCCAGCCGCAGTATCTAAGAGGAGATGGATGCCCCCAAACGATCTCTCCCATCACCTACCAAAAGGCAGTTTTTAGCATTGTTCCGCTGGATGCAAATCAGCACAAACAGCGGCGCAAAGAGCCTCCCTCCTCCAGCACCAATCCCGTTGCCTTCGCACCTCCGGGCTGCGCCAATCATCCCTGACCACCCCAAAAATTCACTTTTCCCTCCGATCCCTCCTCCCCCTTTGCATAGTCGCCCCCCCCCCCCCCATATCCTCTTGTCTGTGGCAAACCTTGCGAAGCAGCATCTCGGTGACGGCTGCCGGTGCCAGCCCCTTTTGCAAGCCGCCTGCCTTCTCCTCCTCCCCAGGCGGCTCCAGCGACCTGTCAGCCGGCTGCGCCCTGCCTCCCACCCAGCGCCTCCGAGCCAGCCCCACTGATGTCACCTTCCCAAGAATGACCGTGCAGGCTCGCCCGCCTCCCGCGGATACATCCTGGGGGGGGGGGAGGGGGGGCAGCCTTCAGCCTCGTCCCCCTCGGCGCGAGCAGGCAGGCAGGCTCCCCGCGCACCCACAGCCCCCGCGCAGGGCTGCGCCCTCCCTCCGCGCCGCGGCGCCTCCCACTCACCCCGGCTCTCCCGGCGGCGGCCCCTAGCTGGGCTCCATGGAGCTCGCGCTCTGTCACGCCGCGGCACCGGGGCGCTGCGCCTGCTCCGGCCGGGCGGAGGGGGGCTCCTGCGTCGCTGTCAGCCGCCGCCGCCCGACTGGCGTGGCCGAGCCACGGTACGTGCCGCGCTGCTGCCGCCCTCCCTGTCCTTGCTGCTGCTGCTGCTGGGGAGCCGCGTCCCGCCCGCTCCCCCGCCTCCTCCCACGCGAGGCTGGGGGGCAGTGGGTGGAGGAGCTGTCCCCGCCCCCCGGGTGCACATGCCGGGGAGTGTCGCGTCTCCCTCCCCTTCCAAAATCGCTCGCTCGCAGCCTACGGCGCATGCCTGACGCGGGGGGGGGGGGGATGCGCCGAGCCGCAGTGAGGCTGCTGCGGCTGCTGCCCATTCGCCTGCTGCGGGGGCGCGGGGCTGCCTCTGCTCCCGGGCCCCCGCTGAGAAGCGGCCGGGGTGCGGGGCCGAGGGTGATGGGAGCAGGTGGAAAGGGAGGAGCTGGGGGATTGAACAGGGCGAGAAACCGCGGGGGAGGGTGCGGGGCAAATAGGGGCAGGAGGGGGCGGTGGGAAGCCGGGGCGGGCGTTCGCTGGCCGCGGAGCCCCCCACTCCGCACCCTCATGGCTGCGTCTCTTTAGAGTGGAGGCTGGGCCCCCTTCTGCCCCTGGATCTGCGTGGGTGGATCCCGGTTTCTTCGCACCAGCGGCTTCAGCTGGGGTCTGCCTCCACTGAGACTGTGGTAAGAGGTGGCCTTTCCCGGACGTGGCAACCAAATTCATACACTGGGCGCCTTGAATGGGGGACACCGGATTTTTAACCCTACTGTTTACAGTGCAGTCCTGACAGCCTCGCAACAGCTGAGGCAATGGGGGACCTCTCCCCTAATAACAGAGGAGTTATGGCCTATCTACCCTTCCATTGTGTACTCCCTCTGTTTTTCCTCTGCCCCATATTTGTCAATGCTCCCCTGCTGCTTCTATGGTGCATCCTCTTATCTCTCTCTTTTTTCTTTTTTTTTTACTTAGGTCCCCTACTCTGGTTTTTGTGTGACGACCGTCTGTGTCCCTGCAATTCCTATACCCTCGTTCCCCATCCTCAGAACTCCTCCCATCCCAGCTGTTACTATGTAACCAATTTTTAAAGTGCTTTGTGTTAGCGGCCTTAGCAGCTTGTTGGATGGCTCAGAGCATTAAACTAAATCTATGTCTAATATTACATAGTATGCCTTTAGATGCCCACTATATAAATGATTGTATGTCCATCTGGGCTTCTGGGGATATTAATAAACTGCTCCAGATTTGGAGTTTTAGTGTATAATATCATTTCAAAATCTTTAATTGGGTCTGGATCAAATAGATTATGGGTTTAGAAATACTAAATGACACATACTCCCTCTCATTATAGCATCATTGGAATTAATGAGGAGAAAAAAGACTTATTAGCTCCATCTTCCAAATAGTGCAGGAGTGCCCCTACAGTATGCCTTATAGTAATTTGTGCAGTTTTGTTTCAAGTGTTCCTCCACTAGCCCTTAGGAATCTAGGTCAAAACTTCCTGATAATAAACCTAGTGGAAGCTTAGTGACTGATTACAGTACTTAGTACTGTGGTTCTTGGATTTTTCCAAACTGCAACTGTAGGTGAGTCCCTTTCCCTGTTAGCAATATAGGAAAGGTAGAGTGATCGCCTTTCCTATATTGCTAAAGGGGAAAGGGAATGGTTCCCTGTTGAGAATCCATGACCAAGTAGACCTACTAGATTTATCAAACCTATATCAGAAAAATCACTTCTTATAATAGAGATAAGTATTTTACTGAGAGAGATTATACATTTCTAATCTTTCATTTGTTTTACCCATCTTGTCAATTTTTTTTTCAGATACACCCACCACCAAAACCAAAGCCCTGGGTAAACTGCAGTATACTGACTTAAATCCTGTGACATGATGTCTGGAAACAACAGCATGTGGGATAGGGCAAATATGAATTGAATAATAGATTCTTTTAAATTTAAAAATGATGGAGTTTGATGAATCAAGTATGAATATAAATAATACATGCAGTGAAAGAGCCTATGTGATTTAATGTAATTTTACATTTAACTGTGTGGTGTCCACATTTTAATTTTTAGTATTATGTAAATTGTATATTGGAAATGCATAACTGCATTACGGAAGCTGAGAGGAGAAGCAGGAGAGTCATCTAGATGAATAGAAGGCAGTTAGGACTTTTGTCTCTAGAGAAAGCAGTGTAGAGTTATGGGAGGAGAATATTACCAGGATGCTTTCAGTAAAATGATCATCAATGAATCAGTTAGTTTAAACTGTAATATTTAGGTTTCAGAATAAACACCATCTTGAGCTGAGTGGGGAAGCTCTTGTTTCAGGATTGTCAGCACTCAGGGTAAGTCTACACTACAGAGAAGATTGAAGTTGCTTCTGTCGGTCTTCCAGAGTTCAAATTAGAAAGTCTAGGGAAGACACACTAAGTCGAACTGAGAGGGACACTCCAGTCAATGCCAGGAGTCCTGCTTTCATGAGGAGTAAGGGAAGTCGAAAACTTCCTGCAGTATGGACAGCGCCAAAAGTCGAGTTAAGCTTAGGGATGTTCAATATCAGTTAATTGAATAGTCAATTAACCTCATGAATTCTTATTGGTTACTTGACTATTCTATAGTCCCCGTGGGTGGGGCCGGCAGCCAGTACACTCTGGCCCCACTACCAAAGAGCTCCTTGCCATTCCGCACTGCTGCTTTTGTGGGGTGCCAGGCAGGAGGTGGTCCGCAAGAGGGGCCCCACTCTGCTGCCTCTGATGCAGGGGTAGCAGCAGCCTCTGTCCAGGGGGCGAGGTCTGAGCTCCCAGACCCGGCCTGAGCCGGAACTGAGCTGGCTGCCTGCCCACCTGGCTCCTAATGCACTTTAAATTAAGAGCTGCAGCAGGCGTAGGTCTCGGACCTGGTGTTAGCCAGGCCCAAGGGGCTGCTGGCTAGTCTGCTAAAAATTTTACGAGTGGGGAGGGGGAAAGAAATGCATGTAGTCTATAACATTAATCCATAAGCTTTTGTTTATCGGTTAGTTGACTACACTATTACATCCCTAGTTAAGGTACTTCGACTTTAGCTACATAATTAACATAGTAATTAATTTAACCTCATCCCATAGTGTTGACATACCCATAGGGAGAGAACATTGCACCAACTTACACTGGGTTCACAGTTCCCAGGTTTTCTTTAGAGGCATGAAGGCCGTATGAGAATCATTATTTAAAAAAAACAACAACATGCATGTCCAAGAGTACGATTCTGTGACAAGGGATGCATTTCACAGCAAATGGAATCAATATATAAAAGGAGTCAACTATAGATCCAGCTGATACATTCTTAAGTATATTACAAAGGCTTGAGACAATCTCTTTCTTCTCCTGTCTCCTAAATATTTTAAAATTATGAACTTGAATTTAAAGGAGATTCCTAGATTCAATTACAACCATTCAGTGGACAATTGGAGAACATATTAGTACATGGTGTATCAGTCTGCATTGTGATGGAAGATTGTTATATTCTAGTCAGATACTTGGAATGGAAAGCAGTAATGTTTATGAAGGTTTAAGGACTATTAACATGTGTATGATGGTTTAAGAACTATTAACAGAATAAATTGAATGGTTGAACAAGATGGCTATGTCTACACTCGCAGTTTCTTGTGAAAGTATGGCTGTTCTTGCGCAAGAATCCGCAGAGCGTCAACACTGCCCGCCCGCTCTTGCGCAAGGAAATTTACAGTACGGCGTGGTAAGAGAGGGCTTCTTGCGCAAGAGCTACGCTCTTTTTTAACAGGTGTAAGCCCTCTTGCGCAGGAGCTCTTGTGCAAGAGGGCCGTGTGGATGCTCTTGCGCAAGAAAGCCCTATGGCTAAAATGGCCGTCGGAGCTTTCTTGCGCAAGAGAGCGTCCCCACTGCCACAGGAGCTCTTGCACAAAAGCACAGCACGCACATGGCAGTGTGGACGTTTTCTTGCGCAAGACTTCTTGCACAAGAACCCTTGCTCAAGATGTTCTTGTGCCTGAAGCCGCGAGTGTACACATAGCCGATGTTTACTATTGTCAGTGGGATAGTAGCAATGTTAGATGTAGATGCACAGTACGTTATAAAAGTTTGCTGGGTCACAGACCTCTGCAAAACCCTCATGGGCCCTAAGTCAGAAATGTGTGTGCAGCACCATCTTTACTATCACCCTTCTAAAATATGTCGGAAATAATCAAATCTAGCTGTGGCCTGGGGACAGTGACCTTAATTTAAAATCAATTAAAAATCCCTGTGTCAATGATGTCTGATTGCCCTCTTCATATGTCTCCCACTGATGGTTTCACAGACCTGCCATGGACAATGTCACTAAACAAGTTGGTAAGCATTCTGTCATTTTGCAGTATGTCTCTTGAGGAAGGTGAGATAGCACAGCCTCGGGCACTTTGCCATGTTACTAAGAGAGCAATTACTATTGTTTATTAATTTATACAGCTCCATAGGTATGCATCAGCATGTGTACCTCAATCATCTAGCCCTGTGTTATTTCCTAAAAGCATTTATCTTAACATAGTATGATTGTGCTTGAATATAATCCTGTTTCTGTTGAGAACAATTTGTTTCTGTTGCTATACCTATGGCAGTTAGAATAAGGGTGCAAATTAAAAGATCTTAATCTGCAAAAAACACATGCAAGAGTAACTCTACTTGTGAGATTTACATGCATAAATCTTAGCATAATAGAGTCCTAGTGCTGATGGTGCATCTTTAGGGAATTAGTACATCTTTTCGTAGCAAAATTGAAAGACAGCATTTGTCTAGTAGGTCCCCAGTGAGTAAAAGGAGTCTGCACTGGCAAAGGATGTGCACTAGTAGACTCCAAAACAGAATCAGAACCTTAATCTGTACGGGTGCATCTACACAGCACCCTAAACTCGAAATAAGATACACACAATTTACGCTACACAAATTGTGTATCTTATTTCAATTGAATTTCAAAATAGCATATTTTGAAATTTGGTGCATCTGCACAGCACTAAATTTTGAAATAGTGTGCTATTTCAAGACTTTTCTCAACTGTCATGGAACGAGGGTTACAGGGATGCCGAAATGGTGCATCCGCTGTTTCGAGACCTATCTCGAAATAGCAGGCATGTTCAAAAAACACGGCTTAGGTATTTTGGGATACTTCCAGTGTCCCAAAATAGCTGTGCTATGTAACTGTACCCTACTAGTTTTAAAGTGGTCAGGATAATTTTATATAAAAACACTATAGTCAATTAATAGATTATTTTTGTGGCAATCCTAACAATGTACTACAGGTTGAACCTCTCTGGTCCGGCAACATCTGTGGTCCAGTGTGATGTTAGTTAGCTCCATGTCCACTTACCATGGGTGTGGCCAGCTTTCCTGGGGTTCCCTAAAGTTTATTTACAGCCATCATTTCTGGCTCTCAGTGTTCTGTGTTGTTACTTAGCTCTAATTTACCCCTTGTTGTTGGACTGGGCCAGCTCTGGGCACCGCTGAGGGCATCTGCTCAGAGCAAATTGCTCAAATTTGGGGCTCTCTATAGCCCCCAGACTGGAGACCCTCCCAAATAGGCCACAAACCAGTCCCACAGAATGCTCCAGCTGCTGGCTCGGCTAGCCGGAAGCCTCACGAGCAAAACCCCTTTGACACCCCAGCCATATCCGTGCCCCAGATGGCCCTGGGCCCCATACATAGGTGAGGGGTTTAGAGTCCAATCTCACCTTCCCCAAACAAGTTCTGTCCAGTTCCAAGAAACCAGCCACAGAGCCCAGGTCAATTTACCCTCTGGACCTTACCCACAAGATCATGCTGAGTCAATCCTTTAGAATCTAAAGGTTTATTACTAAAAGAACAAAAAGCATGAGAATAAGGTTGTTAAAGTATCATACATTACATGCATCGAATCTCCCAGTTCTCAATGCAGGCTCGCAGCAGAGATGTTATAACTGCTGGCTTAAAAGTCCTTGTTGCACATCCTATGTCAGGATGGGCCCACAGTTCTTCCTGGCTCGTGATTCCCTGCGAGGCCGCATCTGGGGTCAGAGTCGATCTGGAGACCAAGATGGAGTTGGCCACATGGCCTATTTATCCCCCTCCTGGCTTCTTCCAAGCTGGAAAGAGTCACCTGATCTCTGACCAGGCACCTAGATTCCTTCATAGGTGGGTCTCTGGTACTTAAGAGACCTATTGTCCCTGGAGCCTTGCTAATTAGCATGTCCATAGGCTGAGCCCGTTGCTCAACCACATACAGAGAAACTTCCAGTCCCCATACATAGTACATATTCATAACTCCACACACAGACATTATACCGATATATGAAGAGAATATACAGAACCAGTAGAAAGTAAGCTTTTGTTTGACACCTCACACAGCCCCCTTCATACCAACTTTTGGGGAAAACACTCCCCCATGGGTGCAGCAGTGACCTGGCTGCTTCCCTTAAACTTCGGTAACATTGGTCTACAATTTTTTAGAAGTCGTCTGCTTCAGAGATAAAATGTGCTATTTATTATGTATTTTGATGTGCTGAATTCAAATATGACAATTAAAACAACTGATTGGCTACTGTTTCCAAGATATTTAAGTTTTTACATTTTACGTCTATGTATATTCTGTAGATAGTAGAGTTTTAATCATAAATTGTAAACCTAGGTCTTTTCATGTGTTTATGGTTGCTTTACATGATAATATTTCACCTGTCCTGTTTATGTAACACTTTAAAAATCAGCAAAAGGGCTATATAAATAAAATTTATTATGAAACAAAAGGCAAAAAACTATTATGTACATAGTTTAGTCCTATTCAGTGTCTACTCGGCGCTTCTTGGCTTGTTTCTTGTATTCATTAAATGGAGCATCTCTTGTCACTGTCCAGCAATACTCTGCAAACATTGATGGGCTCCATTTGCCCTGATAGCGTTTCTCCATTGTTGCAATGTCCTGGTGAAATCGCTCGCCGTGCTCGTCGCTCACTGCTCCGCAGTTTGGTGGAACAAAATCTAGATGAGAGTGCAAAAAATGTATCTTTAGTGACATGTTGCAACCAAGGCTTTTGTAGGCCTTGAGGAGGTTTTCCACCAACAACCTGTAATTGTCTGCTTTGTTGTTTCTGAGAAAATGTATTGCCACTAACTGGAAGGCTTTCCATGCCATCTTTTCCTTGCCACGCAGTGCATGGTCAAATGCATCATCTCGAAGAAGTTCACGAATCTGAGGACCAACAAAGACACCTTCCTTTATCTTAGCTTCACTTAACCTTGGAAATTTTCCACAGAGGTACTTGAAAGCTGCTTGTGTTTTGTCCATGGCCTTGACAAAGTTCTTCATCAGACCCAGCTTGATGTGTAAGGGTGGTAACAAAAATCTTCCTTGATTCAACAAGTGGTGGATGCTGAACACTTTTCCTCCCAGGCTCCAACAACTGTCGGAGTGGCCAATCTATCTTGATGTAGTGGGAATCTCTTGCACGACTATCCCGTTCGCAGAGAAAACAGCAGTACTTTGTGTATCGAGTCTGCAGACCAAGCAAGAGAGCAACAACCTTCAAAAATCGCCACAAAGCTGCCACTGATGTTGGTCATAGTTTATGCACCTCAAAAGCTGTTTCATGTTGTCATAGGTTTCCTTCATATGGACTGCATGACCAACTGGAATTGATGGCAAAACATTGCCATTATGCAGCAAAACATCCATGACTTCTAGGAATAACATGATGTAATTCATATCATGTATGACACAATACCAGCTTCAGATTGCATCATTCATTGTTTTGCCTAAAAAGCAAGTACTGTCCAAACCCAGTCATAGATTTATTCATAGATCCAGTCAAAGATGTATTTTAGTATTTCTGGTTTAAATTGAGATCCCTTCCCTTTATAACTCAGGGTATGTCTACACTAGTGAAATGAGGAGTAACGGTAGTTCGAACTAGGAAGCCTAGTTCGACCTACCTAGTTCGTGCCCCGTGTAGCCGCGCTGCACGGGGTTCGAACCAGCGGGGTTTTAAAAATGGCGGCTCCCCGCTTATGCAAATGAAGCCCGGGAAATTCAAATCCTGGGCTTCATTTGCAAGTGCGGTATGCCTACATTACCCTCCTAGTTCGAACTAGCGGGGTAGTGTAGACATATCCCCACTTATCCTCCACCATTCACAAGTCAAGGGTCGTATATACTGACCCAATAGCATATCTTGAAAACTAGAGCCAATCAACAATTTTAAGCATCATTTTTGTTCTCAGTGACCCAGAATTAGTAAAGTTTGACTACATTTATTTCAGAAGCATTTTGGCTGTAGAGCAGTGTAATGTGACACCCCTAAGTTTCTTCTAAGAGCCCTGTAAGCAGCGGAAGTGTCAATGCTGCTAGACAATTTTGACCTCCCATGGTTCGGCAAATTCTCTGGTCTGGCACTGGTCATGTCCCGAGGATGCTGGACTAGAGAGGTTCAATCTATATTATTTCCTATTACAAAACACCACAAGTAATCCAATTGGATCTCAAATCTTTGCTTTTACTTTTCATTTCATAGAAACACTTTGATCACATGACAGTGCTATATGTATTGAAAGAAATGCGGTCACATTTTGTTGTTAATGCAGCAATCCAAGTTGGATTATACATTTTAAATTGGATTCACGAATTATAATAAATTCGGATACTTCAGGATGTGTGGAGTTTATAATCCAGTGTGTATATATCATTTGTTCTAAACTCTTCAGAACATAGGAAAGGTGGCGAGACTATGTAACATAGAAATTCTGAACAGATGCAAGATTTGTGATGACAAGTAATTTTCAACTTTTAAACCAATAAGGAATGGACAGCAAGAAGCCTGAGGCAGGACCAAATTAGCTATTAGGCATCTTTAAAAATTGTTTGACATTGTATACTGTAAGAAGAGTAAAGAATAGGAGAGTTTATAAACCTGTGTTTCCAAATTGAGTTTTCATAAGGTCATACTCCATTTGATTTGCATGGTGTATTTCATCACTGTAGTACAATAGTGGAATTATATGGTTTCTGGTGTTCTCACTTGTTAAATATATCATGAGGTTTTAGTGACATAATAAATGACAAGGGCGGGGTTTTGCGGCTTATGATGTCACCATAATGTTATGTGATGTTTGCTATGCAATGACATCTTAGTGTAGTTTTAATCTAGCTCACGTTACTGAGGTATTTTTTTACTTTAAAAAAACCGATCACATTAATGGATAGTGTTTCCAATTACATAGTATTATTGATTGAGTTTTACATTTTTAAAAATTATTCCTTTTAATAAAATGTATTTTAAAAAATCATTTTATCACCTGAATTACAGCCATTGGCTAAGGTTATGAAGAAAATTGCTGATAAACCAGGTACACAATCTTCTAAGTTCAAACTAATGTATAGTCACAGCTAAAAATCACACAGTATTACACAGCTAATCAAAACAAATTAGGCAAAACCTACCTTGAGGAACTTTAACTAAAATTCATTCATGTTATTCCTGGGTCCAGCAGGCCTTCTCCATACAGTTAGCCAGGTTTGGTGGAATTTCAGCTTTCTGAAGTGAAGCATGATGTTTCTTTTGACAAACAACATCAGAAGACATTTTCTAACTTTATATCCTCTGTAGTATGGGCAAGTCTTGGATGAACTACAACTTGTTTAACTGCTGAAGTACCATAGAACAAAAAGGTTCAAATTTGGGAAAAATTCAAAATGTGCATTCTGGAGGACTGGGAAAAACCTTGCATCTCTTATTGTTTTGAGATTATAATGATTGCTATGGTGTGAGAGAAATTTGTTCTCATTTTTTACATTTACACATTGTAATCTGAGTGCTTTATGAGGATTTTTATATATTTCAAGTTCTTTATATATCTTAGGTTTCTTTACCCTACTCTCATTTTTTGGGGGGGAAGGAGGAGTCAAATAAGTGAGTTTTGAATTTTATTTGGAAAGTGGTGAGATCTGTGTTCATTCTGGCAGATTCAGGAGCAAGTCTTACAGTTTTGGGCTAGCTGCTGAGAAGATAGCAGTTTGCACTAAGCCCACTGGGAATTCCTCAAATATTTTGTATTCTAAAAGAATAAAATATTTTTCCCTAGAGAAAACTGAGGTAGCAACAGAAACATCTCTGGCCATTACAGGAAATAAAAAAGCAAAGGTGAACTCTGTAGTTCTCCATAAACACACTTTTCTCTTCCTTTGATCATAAGGACATTTTATAAATAATCTTGGTGATGAAAAAAATCTGTTGCAAAGAGTGTCATTATAATGCCACAAGGCACATCAAGTCAGTATACTGTACATCTCAGGAAAGACCCATGGCCCATACGTCTACCTCTGCTCTTTGTGCCTCACTAAGTAGTGAATAATGCATTAGTTTTGCTTTAAGCATTTCTTTAAAATATTCTTTAGCCAAAGTTATTAGCTTTCTTGGAGCATGCAGTGCTGAACTGAGGGTCAAGCAGAAAGAAGTAAAGCTCACAATCGGAGTTCACCTAATATTACTAGGGGCTCAAATGGTACGCTGGTGCAGAACATTCCCCATCCACTGCATCTTCAGTAGGAGTTCACCATGTGGAGTGGCTGCGGGATCACACCCAGGGATTCCCAGATTTGAATGGCCTGTTGCAAAGTCCACTGAAGTCAATGGAAGTCTTGCTGTCAACTACAGTGCAGCTTGGATTGGTCATTAGAGATCAGTAGAAACTGTGAGGCTCTTTTCCCATGAAACTGGGAGAAGCTTTCTGCATTCTCTCCCAATCAGACTGACTGATGTATTGTTATGGGCCCAGTCTTGAGACATAAATCCCTTTTTCCCCTATGTGACTGACTGTACTCTTAGGAGTTGTTCTAGTGAGGACAACTGAAGTCAGGTAAGTAGTTATGTGTAGAGGCACTGCTAGGTGTTGTGACAGTCTAGACCACTGCCCTGCAGTGGAGAGAGTGTGCTTAAAGTGGTAAGCCTCCCGAAACTGTCCAACCATTAGTTGGCAAGGATGTTGGGGTGCCCAGCATGGAGTCTCCCCTACATATTTCTCAAAATGGTCACCACTCTGGATGATGCTGTATGATGGCCCAGTCAGTTAACATTACTCACTTGAGCGAAGGAAGAGGCCTTAGGACAGCACTAGCCTAAGGATCAGGAAACATTACCGATCTCTGTAAAGCTGCAACATTTTTTCCTTCAGCAATTGTGACGGGGTAAAGGAGTTAACTTGCAAACTTATTAGGCTACAACTGCTTGAAGCATGGGACATCATCTGAAAAGGAAATATTGTTTCCACACACATCTCAGCTCCCACATAACTTTACATAGGCTGTCAATCGCTATACTTATTGCAATGCAGCCAGCTGTAAAATCTCAGCTAGAGACTCACACACTTCATCTACCTTTCATATTAACATTTGAAAAGGTCAATTTTTGGGGAGGATGGAAATATGACAAGATAGGAGTGTGTCTGAGACTCATTCAATAGGTCTCTAATTGAACGAGATGCAGAAGCAATGAGGAGGAGAGAGAATCTCTCTGAATTTGAGCAGATTGGTAATTTTGAAGAAAGCCAGTTAGCCTCTTTCAATGACCATTAGTTACCCCCAGAAGTTTAATTTTTTTTCAGGAAATGCTGTTCACCCATCCATAGAGGAGATGTTAAATTCTCCCTTGGGTGAAGGTGAATGCCAAGGTCCTCTAACCACTGGAAATTTTCCCCACGGGTTCTAGCTTTTGAGCAGAGCTGATCTAACTCAGACTTTCTGGCTCAAAGGAAATTTCAAAATGTCCAATCCAGCACAAAACAAGTATTTTCTAAATGCCATGTGATCTGCGATTTCTGCAAAATTTCAGTTTCATTAACATTTTGTTGCATAATTGTATTGTAGATTTTGGACTCTCTTTGATATTGGTTTGCATTTTATCGTATATTATGTTTTGCATTTTAGAAAACTGCATTGAATATTAATATTTTATCATTTACATTTATAACATTCACAACTATTCTTCTGATGCTATTATGATGTAATACTTTAATATTCTATTATTTTTATTTTTTAAAAATATTAAGGGCAGCTGCTACATCAGGATAGGCAAATATCAGCACATAGGCTGGATGCAGGGTTAGCCCCTGGTGGGTGCCACTGCTATATTTACCTGTCTCTCCTCAGGTGCAGGTGATTGCAGCTCTTGTTGGGTGCAGATTGTCATTCCCAGCCACTGGGAGCTGCAGGCAGAGGAACGAACCGGGGCTACATCTAGACTGCAAGCTTATTTCAAAAAAGAGCGTCCACACTGCAAAAGTGCAACAAAATAGTGATTTGCTATTTTGAAAGATAGTGTCCACACGGATTGGACACTCTCTCATATTTACAACCACCCGGAACCAGTTCAGGCAGTGCATTGGGTCAGCAGTTGCTTCTGGGTGGTGTTGTCTAACACCCCTCCGTTCTTTCAACTTTTTGTCGAAATAATGCAATAGTAGTGTGGACACAAGTATTGTTTTTCGAGAATAATGCCCGTTAGTCCAAAAAAAATGTTGCAGTATAGACATACCCCTGGGACACCACTTCCCACAGCAGCTCCAATAGGTTGGGAATGCCTATCCACACCCAACGAGAGCTGCACTCACCTGTACCTGTGGAGGCACAGGTAAATATAGAGGCAGCAACCTGCCAGGGGCTAACACTGGTGAATCTCTGCCATTTTATTGCCCATCACTGTGCTAAATAGTACAGGCTGAAGCATCTTTTCTAGATCAAGTGTGTCCTGTTTGTGTTGTAATAAAACAGTTTAAGACTTTGTGTGTCATCTTACGTATTCCCACTACTAGTGGCAGGTCAGGTGATAATGTAAAAATAAAATATTAAAATGATAAAACCCATACAATTCTAAAGGAAAATTTTGACATTCTAAAATTACATTGCAAATTTTTCTGAAACTAAAGAAAATGTTTTGAAATATTTTCCCCCAGGAATTTTTGAAAAAATGAAGACATATTTTTCTAAATTTTTCAATATTGACAAGAGGCATTTTCTCTTAAAACTTGTTTTGATAAAAATTTGTATTCCTAAGGCAGGCATCATATGGGCAAGCCTCCTTACAATGTGAGTAAAAAAGTCTTTCATTTTTTGTTTTCAAACTTGTGTATCACTCCTGTCAGTGTTGAAGTTAGAAGATCAGATATGTTCATCCAAGATCCATGTTACGTATTGCTGAGTTGGGAGAAATATTCAAGAAATACTCAAAAGAGGGATGGGTGAGGAGAACAGTTACCATAATTAAGCTTTGGGAATAAAATTCAGGACAGCTTCTAGGCCTAATCAAACCGAATTAATTCATGATTCAGGATAAAAGCATCTTTGCTTAGATCATAGAAAGAGACAAACTGTACTAGATATTGAAATGAATGCCCCTTTGATTGACACACAGAAGTGATAACTTATGTCTTGTACTCAATCTGCTCACAAGGGGGACATCTTATGAGTCTCTTATATTTAATAGTGGTTCAACCTCACCATCTGCTTTTGTCAGCTTGACACTGACCTCCTGGATGATACGCCTTCTACTCCTCAAGACTATTTCCATGGTCCACCATCTTGTACCATTCACTCTATCCATTCAGAATAGATACAGTATATCAATTTCCACCCCACCATCAGTCTCAGTCTGGACTAATCTACACAACAAATCGTCTTCCTGGACACTACAGGGCAAATAAGTGATGATCACATAAACAGAACTCTATACCGGAAACCTATTGACCACTATACTTACTTACATGCCTCCAGCTTTCATCCAGCACACATCAGGTGATTCATTATCTACAGCCAAGCCCTATGATGAAACTGCATTGTTCCAATCCGTCAAACACCTACAGGATCTCTATCAAGTATTCTTAAGACTACAATACCTGCCTAGGGAAGTGAAGAAACAGATTGACAAAGCTGGGCGGGTATCCAGAAGTTTCCTGCTATGGGAGAGACCCAATAAAGAAAGCAACAGAATGCCTCTAGCCATTACCTAACAGCCTTCAGCTAAACAAGATGGACAGGTCACACAGACGCATGGTTTCCTAGAAGCTAAAATAGCAGCAAGATAACTCATAGCCAGTAAAGAAGCCAAGTGCAGTCGATCTAAATGTAATAGAATTTGCCCACAATGCATGGTACAAGCCAAAAAAAATCACAGGGAGCTGTTCAGCACTGCACCTGAGTAAGAGACTGACATCAGTCAAGAAAGTTTGCTAGTCAGGAATGTGCAGCTGGACTGGAAGACTGTCTTCATCTTATTTGTAAACCCACCTGCCTGCAGCAGTCTGAACCATCCAGGCAACCCACTAAACCAGGTTCTTTGCTGACCCAGATCTTTCTGAAAGTGCCTGTTCAGAGACAGCCACAATGAAGTTGGCTGTTATCTTTAAAGACAATAGATCTGATTCTAGTTTCAAGCTGGCCCAGGCTGCTACCCATGGCTCCCCTTGGCTGGAAACAGTGGACTAGAGTCAATGGGAGCCATGAGGCTCCATAGCTATAGATCCTTTAGGTAAATAAAGCAGTGCAGGTCCACAAGCAGCTTTCACAAAGTGGGCCCACGAAACACTTTGAAAAACATTGATCTAGACTGTCCTTGACAGGTGTTTGTCTAACCTGCTCTTAAAAATCTCCAATGATGGTGATTCCACAACCAACATAGGCAGTTTACTCCAATGCTTAAACACCCTGACAGTCAGGAAGTTTCTTCTAATGTCCAACCTAAACCTCCCTTGCTGCAATTTAAGCCCATTGCTTCTTGTCCTATCCTCAAAGATTAAAAAGAACAATTTTCTCTCTCCTCCTTTTAACAAACTTTTAGGTACTTCAAAGCTATGATGTCACCTCTCAGTCTTCTCTTTTCCACACTAAACAAACCCAGTTCTTTTAGTCTTCCCTCGAATATTATGTTTTCTAGACCTTTCATCATTTTTGTTACTCTTCTCTGGACTTTCTCTGATTTGTCCACATCTTTCCTGAAATGTGGCACCCAGAAATGGATACAACAGTCCAGTTGAGGCCTAAACAGTGCACAGCAGAGCAGAAGAATAACTTATTGTGTCTTTCTTACAACACTCCTGTTAATACAGCCCAGAATGATATTTGCTTTTTTTATCAGTGTTACACTGTTGACTCAATTACCCTTGTGGTCCACTATGACCCCCAGATCCCTTTCCATAGTACTCCTTCCCAGGCAGCCATTTCCCATTTAGTATGTGTGCAACTGATTGTTCCTTTGTAAGTGGAACACTTTGCATTTGTCCTTATTGGATTTTATGCTATTTACCTCAGACCATTTCTCCAGTTTGTCCAGATCATTTTGAATTTTAATCCTACCCTCCAAAACACATCACTGTACAACTAGATTAAGAGAAATCAGAAACGGGCTCTGTATATCCTATAATAATGAAAATGAATCCAACACTGACTTAATTTAGCTGCCTAAGTTTTTTCAAAGTCAGGCAATGACAGTGAAAACTTGGTTTAGTGCAGAGTGAAATGATGCTGCTGCCTCACTCAGAGCAAATAGCACCATTTCCTTCAGCTGAACTACCTGCACAGTGAGGTATTAATTACCACGGGAGAGTGAGGTACCACTTAGCCTTTTTTTTTCCCCACTGGGTGTAACTGCCTTGTAGATGCATGAAATAAAGGACTCTTACTGGAGTTTATGTATTTATTATTTTTCAAGTGTGCTCTGTTGGCATTTAAAATGTGTCTCTCCTGGACATTACCCCATTGAGATATTAGGGTCAGGTTTTCAGAAGTATTTAGGCTTCTAAAGAAGCAGATTTAAAAAAAAAATCTTATTCCCTAATTGATTTTAATAGTTTAGGTGCTTTAATATGCAGATAGACATCTCATAGACTCATAGACTTTAAGGTCAGAAGGGACCATTATGATCATCTAGTCTGACCCCCTGCACAGTGCAGGCCACAAAATCTCATCCACCCCTCCTAGAATAATCCTCTCACCTATATCTCAGATATTGAAGCCTTCAAATACTTTGAAGACCCCAAGATGCAGAGAATCCTCTAGCTGTGATCTGTACCCCATGCTACAGAGGAAGGCGAAAAACCTCCAGGGCCTCTGCCAATCTACCCTGGAGGAAAATTCCTTCCCGACCCCAAATATGGCAATCAGCTAAGCCCTGAGCATGTGGGCAAGACTCATCAGCCAGACACCCAGAAAGTTCTCTATAGTAACTCCTATCATCCCTCCATTGACCTATTTCCCACTGATAATGAATGGCCACTGAGAATGGATACCTTTGAAAATTTGACCTTTACTGCCCATATTTTGAGCGTGTATAGGAGGGATGGGAAAATACATTGCTTCCTCCTCAGGTCTACATTGGCCATTGCCATCCCTAGAGGGGCCTGGGCCAATCCCCCCACTGCCCCGCCACATCTTCACTCCGTTGCTTTCTCCAAGTCCCCCATTGCCTCTTCTCACCCCTGCACCACGTCCTTCCACCCCCATTGCACCTTTTCCCCAAAGGATGCACCATGACTCGAGTGATTACCGGGGGTGCCTGGTGCTGGCAGCAAGAAGCAGATTGACCCGGCTCTAGCCCAGTCCCCTTCCTGTAGCTCCCATCACTGTTGGTGAGTGCAGGCCTGGCTCCTGCTGCTGACACCAGGCCTTCTGGTAGTTCCTTGGGCCCTACTGGGCCCTACAAAGACCCAGGGAAGCCACCCTGAACTGTCGTATGGATGGGTCGGTTCTGACAGTGGCCACAAGTAGTGGAATGGTGGCCCTTCCAGATATGGTCCTTGCTCTCTATGGCTCTTTGCCTCACCCTCTCCCTCTAAGTGTGTCTGAAAATGTCTACACAGCAGCGTTATTCCGGAATAATACACGTTATTCCGAAATAATAAAGAACACGTCTACACTACAAGCCTTTATTTCAAAATAATGGTGAGCTGGAGGACTTCTTACTCCAATTCCTGTAACCCTCATTTCACGAGTAGTAAGGAAAGTTGAAGGAAGAGTGTTCTTCCTTCAACTTCCTGCTGTGTAGACTTGGGATGTTAGTGACTAGTCGACTAACCCATAAATAGGAGCTTATTGATTAGCACTATAGACTAGTTGCTTCCCCCAGCTGCGCCTCTGCATTGTAAAAGCCCAGGGAAGCTGGTGCACAAAGGTACTAGCATGACCCCTGCTCTGTGGGTCTTTTTTCAAAAAAACTTCCTCTGCATCTAGACTGCTGCCGTGTTCTTTCTAAAGTAAATCAAAAGAATGCGGCAGTTTTTCGACCGCAGAAAACCTCGTTTTACAAGGAAGAACGCCATTTTTCGAAAGTGCTCTTTTGAAAAAAGGTGCCATGTAATGCAAACTGTGCTTTTTCGAAAGAGAGCATCCAGACTGCTTAGGTACTCTTTTGAAAAAGCAGCTTGCTTTTTCAAAAGTACTGGCTGTAGTCTAGATGCTCTTTTTTGAAAGAGGCTTGCAGTCTAGACGTAGCCTAATTGTTTAGCAGTAATCTAACTGACTTTAGGTTTTAAAGCAGGCCTGGACTCCAGGTTTCAAAGCTGGATCCAGACTTCGGCTTACTTTGATCCAGCCTGCAGCAAGTGGAGTCCCGCAGGGCTGGACTGTAAATGGAGCACGGGTGCCTGGAATGCTTAGTGTGAATGAAGTGAGGTGAGTGTCTTGTTGTTGTGTTTTGTTTTGTCAGTTCAGGGCCAGGTCAGTGAGGTTTTTGTGTGTGGGGCCCCTGACTGATTTTTCTGTGGGTCAGTAGCCCCCATCCAAAAAATTTTTCTCCACTCCTGTTTTAAAGAAACAATCCTCATGCAGGAGTTGCTTTGGTATTGCCCCATCCACAATGCAAATGCTTTCAGAATCTTCCCCAATAACTGAAATAATGCTTTTAATTATACATGCATTATACTGCATCTTACAATAAGACAACCAAGTCCCTGTGGCAAAAGTAACCTCTAGTACAATCAGCAAGCAGACAGAGAAGCAGCTTTTCACAGTGACAGCTGCCTATCTGACATACCTAGTTCTGCACTGAAAGAGGATGTTATTATAGGCATCAGCTATGAAGGGCCAAATGCCTCATCCTGAAATACAGCTGAGAGCTGACCCCCCACACATTTTAGAGATCAAAATTGATTAGTTTCAGATTTTGAAGTTTTCATATAGGCTTCTGATTAGTGGATAACTGTGGTCCAGTGGATAAGGCAGAAGAGTGGGAATCATAAGACTTGACTTTTTTCCTAGCTCTACCATTGACTATGATCATAGGTAAGCCAATTAGCATATGTGTGCCTCAGTTTCCTCATCCCTCGTTACCCCAAATGTTACATAGGGTGAAATCCTGGTCCCATTGAAATCAATGGCAAAATTTCCATTTATGTCAATGTGGTCAAGATTTCACACCTAATCTCTTTTATAGAGTGCTTTTAGATGTATGGATGAAAATCACCACACAGACACATGAGCATAAGGTACATTATAAAGGTAAATAACCCCAGACATACAATAATTAATGAGTAAGTATATAATCAAGTTGAGAATAGTGATGCCATGGCAAATATTTCTAATAAGTCTAAACCTACTTCCAGCTAGTGATTCTTGAAATCACCAATCATATATACTCAACAGGACTGAAAAAACACCACCCATAATAGAGTTTTGTCTTTGATGAATAGTAATAGCCTTATGATTTGCATAGCTAAACCACAATGTTTTAAATCAAACATATATGAGGACAGTAAAAACATACTAATTGGATACATTAAATGAGCAACCTTATTAACCCCCCAGCTCAACCCCTCTCAAGTTTAAAAAAAATTGCTATTTCCTGTAAGTGTTGGAAAGTTACTTCTTTCACAATGTATTACAATGAGAATTGTATTCATTAGAACTAATACACACACATGCGTGTACACACTCACAATTTCTTAATGTACGTTCTCCTTTTCATGGTTTAGGTTTGGATTATTTGTACAACCCTTCTTAAAACATCTCGGCTACGTCTACACTGGCCCCTTCTTCGGAAGGGGCATGCTAATTTTGAACTTGGGAATAGGGAAATCCGCGGGGGATTTAAATATCCCCGCGGGATTTAAATAAACATGGCCGCCGCTTTTTTTCCGGCTTGGGGAAAAGCTGGAGGGCTATAAACAGAGATCCTCCGGAAAAGGGCTTTATTCTGGAGGATCGCGCCAGTCTAGACACTTTTTTCCCGGCTTTTCCCCAAGCCGGAAAAAAAGCGGCGGCCATGTTTATTTAAATCCCGCGGGGGATGTTTAAATCCCCCGCGGATTTCCCTATTTCCAAGTTCAAAATTAGCATGCCCCTTCCAAAGAAGGGGCCAGTGTAGACATAGCCCTCCAGTAATGTTGGCACTACCCAGTCGCTTTGTGACAGCTCATACAAAGACAAATTGCAAATGAGTAACATTTTGTGCCCATCACCCAATGTCATGGTGACGGCACATGACATTCTATTACGATGAAAATGCAACGTGATCCAAATAGCACATAATATATTAAACATTTTATGTGTGTAAAAATGATCCCAATAACAGAAGATAGAGAATATAAATACATTTATTGTGATCTTAATGATATACAATTTAAATGTCACTTTTGGAAAATTAGAGTCTGAAGACAGTGACCTTTGCATGGTGCCCAAATCATCCTCGGGCACATTACTTCTATATGCATTTATTAGTGAATTGCATTAGCTGCATCTTTGGAACAATATAAGCCCATCATCTATTTTTAAATATATTATACAAAATGATGGAGTCCAAGTATTATGCCACAAGAAGAGCATATAATCTACAAGCAATGCAATTTATCAATATGCATGACAATCCAATCAGAGAGAGAGAAATACCTTGCACCCTAACAGCCATGAGCACTTGAGACACATTGATCCTGAGCATGGCATGGTTCACTGTCCTCCCAGTCTGATGAAATCAAATCAGATATAACGAGCAGTTTAACAAGTTCTTTTACTCAGTTTATTCTGCTGTGTTCACAGGGACAAATGCTTTGTTCCTGTGCAATCACATATGGCTAGGTTGTATGCTGAGGCTGTCTACAGGAACAAAACAGGGATATTAAATTTCGATTAACTGGCTAATTGAATAGTCGATGCAATTTGCATTGACTATTCGATTAGTTGATAAGCATGCCTCTGCCTTTGAAGTGTAGCAACAGCCTTACAATGGGACTGTTGCTACACTTCAAAGGCAAAAGCACTGTGGGGAGCACAGGGCCAGCGGGGGATACTCAAGCAGTCCCCTGCTGGCCCCGTGCTCCCTGCAGCATTTCAAAGTGGCAGTGCCGCATGGAGAGTGGGATCAGCTGGGGACTCAGAGTCCCCAGCTGACCCTGGGCTCCATGCAGCACTGCCACATTGAAATGCCAGGGGGAGCCCAGCATCAGGCTCCATGTGGTGTTTCAAAGTGGCAGCACTGCAAGAAGCCCGGGGTCAGCACTGCCACTTTGAAACACCATGTGTAGCCCAGGGCCAGCTGAGAGTCCAGTCCCCAGCTGGCCCCAGGCTGCACATGAAGTTTCAAAGTGTCAGTGCCACGTGGAGCCCAGGGTCTGTCCCTGGGCTCCACACAGCCCTGCCGCTTTGAAACACCCTCTCATCTTTCCTTTACCATTGCTGCCTCTTTCTGATAAAGTCAGCAAGAGAGTGGGGGGAAGCAACTAGTTGACTAGAGGGTCGACTATCTGATAAGCAAATGCTTATCGGATAGACAACTAGTCATTGACATTCCTAGAACAAAGGCAGGGAGGGGGACAAACCCTTAGCCCACAGCATGGCAGCAGACCCAAGCCTGCAGTCATGCTCTTTACCCACACCTGCAGTCTTCCTACTGTAGAATCCCACCTGATCAGTGTGTTCTCCCTCCAGAAGGAAGACTGGCCAGTGGCTACACACAGACATGGAATCATTCATTGACCTGACCTTCTTCATCAGTGTGTTCATTTGAGAGCCCCACAATTCACAGGGCATCAGATCAATGGGTGGTGGCTGAACTGCTGGCTTGGGGAGACTCACTCCCTCAGCCCTGACCCTCCCATGTCCATCAGAGCCCAGTCCCCCATTGTGGCTGCTGGCTCCTACTGCCTGCCCCCACCCCACATTGTATCCACTGGCCCCTACAGGCTAGAGCCACCCCTACCACGCCCCTGGAGCACTGAGGAGCCAGGCAGCACAACTCTAGCTCCTCCGGCCCTGGAGCACAGGGAGACCGGATAGCGTGGCCCCTGCCATCTCTGACCTGGAGAGCAGAGAAGACAATCTGTGTGGTCCCAGCCCCAGCTCTGGATACCCAGGCAGTGCAACCCCAATCACCCCAGTCATGGGGGATGCAGATGCTGGGCAGTGTGCTCCAACTCCTACACCCAAGTTCCCTCTAAGCTGTGTGGTCACAGAGCTGCCTAACAAGCCCTGTGCTTGGGCTCTGCCCATTGGATCCGTGTGGAGGGGGCGCCCGCTAGTGCTCTCTCTAAGCTGTGTGCTTGTGTAGCCACTCAGGGGAGAT
Source organism: Pelodiscus sinensis (assembly GCF_049634645.1). NCBI lineage: Eukaryota > Metazoa > Chordata > Testudines > Trionychidae > Pelodiscus > Pelodiscus sinensis. The sequence goes on from NC_134711.1 coordinate 209,839,120, forward strand.
TCTAATGCCACTCAGCTGATTAGCAGAGTGCCCACTGCTAGGTTTTGTGTTTCTTTTGGTGGTACATATTTGCACATGCCTCAGAGCACAAACATTTATTCTGCACACGGATGGAAAAAATCTGCACATGGATAGAAAAGATTAGAGGGAACATTGGCACCTTCCCTCTGGCCACAGCTGCTCTGTGCTGGGACCCAAGGAGGTGATGCCTCTCCCTCGACCATGGCTCTTTGGCACCAACTCAGAGCTGCCCCAGACCTGCCACTACAGGGGGACAGGTGCCCCTTCCATGGCCCCCACCCAGCCTAACCTGGACCTGCCCTGGCTGGCACCCCCAGATGTGCCCACTGTAGCTGTCACACCACCTCTCACTTGGCCCCAGTCTGTGTGGTGAAAGAGGGTTGGAATAGTCCTCTCTCCCCAGGGCACCTGCATACTGAACCCTTTAACCACGTCCCCACTCCAGAGCCTTCACCCCCAGCCAGAGCCCTGGCACCACAAGCCTGTCCCAGCCCTGATTCCATTACCCCCGCCCCCCCCCAGAAACCCCTCTCCAGCCAGAGCCCTTACACTCCTGCACCCTAACCCTCTGCCTCAGGCCTGAGTCCCCTCCCGCACTCAGAACTCTAAGGCCCCGCCCCCACCAGTGTGCACTTTGAAGGCGATATTTCGTACATCACTTCCATGTTGATGCACATAACAAAATTCATTTTGTTAAGGGGTGAGGAAAATTACAGAGAACATTTCCTGCGACCCTGGAGCACAGGCAGGCTGGGCAGCATGGCTCCAGCTCCCCTTCCCTGAGTGCAACGGGGCCAGGCAGCACTGCCCCAGCCACCACTGGCCCTGACCCCAGAGTGAGGGGAGGCTGGACAGTGCAGTGTCAGCCTTCCCGGCCCCGGAGCATGGAAGGCTGGGCAGCCAGCCACAGACAGAGAGCCCTTCAATAGCAGGGGACTGAGGGTGGAGTGTGGGCAGGCCACACCTGGCTATTTGGGGAAGCTTAGCCTTCCCCCGTCCATGCTCAGACTGGGGCTATTCTGATCCAGCACCAAGGAAGACTGAAAAGCCTGGGAGCTGGAGCTGATCTCACTGTGCTATACTTCCAGTGGAATGAACAGCAATCTGGAGGAAGGGGCCTCTGACCCGACTTCTACCATTCTGTGAGACTGGGCCAAAGATACTACATGTCTCCAAAATGGATCCTCTCCTTTCCTCCCAATTCCTATGCTTTGCTCTACATGCTACTGGGCTGCTGTACAGGAGGGGATGAGGAAAAAAGTTATCCAATATAAATGTTTTTTTCTCATTTAACCAAACAAAAGTGAGAGGGCTTAATCAGTGAGGCTTAGCCCCTTATTACTAGCCATTTTGATTATACAGCAGCATTAAGGATAGTCTGCTTTGCAAATAAGTGACCCATATAAATAAGCATTCCATACATTATGCCTGAGACAGCAAAAAAAGAAAAACAACATGGAGATGAAAACACTCCACATCCTGTGTACCCGCCATTGCTACTAACAATTGACTATCTGAACAACTTTCATCTCAGGTCTGAGGGGATGGACTATTTATAGAGCCCCATCAAATTTGTGGTCAAGTTTGGTCAATTTCATGATCACAGGATTTTAAAAATTATAAATGCCAGAGTTGCAGATACTGAAATCAAACGTTTTATGGTGTTATCACTGGGGCAGCTCCGACCAAATGGAATTATGGAAGGGGGTCACAAACTATTGTAACAGAGTCACGGTATTGTCACCCTTACTTCTGCACTATTGCTGGCAGCTGAGCTGCCTTTACAGCAGGGCATTTGCAACCGCCCTCCCCCCCTCCCCCCCCCCCGCCAACTCAAGGCCCCTTTGTTCTCTCAGTGGTGGGTCTCGAGCTGGGGAGAGGCAGGGCTAGACATACACCAGGCTCCCGCTGCTGGTCATGGCAGGCTATTGAGGGATAGAACTACTTTTTCCTCTGCAGGGCCCACTCTTGAGGGTGGGTCAGACCCACATCCAGGAACCTCCCCTGGCTGTAGGAAGGTCTGCAGCTGCTGGTTGGGAGCCCAACTCTGAAAGCAGCCCCAGTGCCAGCAGCAGGGCAGAAATAAGGGTGGGATGGTACAGTATTGCCACTTTTACTTCTCCACTGCTGCTGGCTGCAGCACTGCCTTCACAGCTGGGTGGCCAGCCAGCATCCATCACTCCCCAGCTGCCCATTTCTGATGGCAGCGTAAAAGGAAAGGTTGGAACACAACCCACAACAATAGCCTTGATCCCTCACAACCCTCTTTTGGAATGGGATGCCCTGTTTGAGAAACGCTGGCCTTCCCTTGTGAAATCTGTATAGTATAGGTTAAAAGTATATAAAAAAACCAGAATTCATGAGAAAAGACCAATTTTAACCGTCCATTAAGTGTTTTTCATAGCTGTGAATTTGATAGGGCTCTAACAACGCACAGAATACTACCTTTAGAGTGAAGTGATTTTTGTGTGTGGTAAAATGAAACTAAAAGAAAGAACTATTACAATATAGAACTCTGTTTAAGCAAGTGCTGTATCTTTCCTTTATAGCTTGCATCGTATCTATGAATGTATAATAGTGTGCGACCAACTCTGTTTGCATCATAGGAGTGAATAATTGACTATATTAGAGGTGGGGAGAAAGGAATGTCTTCCATTGTTTAATTGAATTAGTGTTCATGAAGATGCTATATGGACAAGGTTGGGGAATGAAGTTCTCTGTTTATTTGAGAACAAGCACAAAAATAGCAACAGGGTAAATTTCCCCATGTTATCCTGTGAAGGAGCCTTAGCCCCAGACTAGAGAGATCAAGCCTAATAAGGGCAAATCATGCAGCCTTCATGACTAATCAATCCTTGGTTTAATTGTCACATAGGCTGCCAAGCCAGCAGGCAGGTGATAACTACTTTCTTGCACGATCAACCTCTCCTCCTACCATCCACTTCATATGTATCACCGCTCTATAGGATCTAGGAGAGAACTTTTTTTTTTATTTTAAAACTAGAACAATATCAAGTTAACAGGGCACGCTGTACAAGGTTTAAAAGCTGGCTAACTGATAGGTCTCAGAATTTAACTGTAAATGGGGAATCATCAAGTAGATGTGTTTCCAGTGAGGTCCCAAAGAGATCAATACTTATCCCCATGCTATACAGCGGTTTTATCAATGACATAGAAGAACACATAAAAACCATCACTAAGTTTGCAGAGGATACAAAAGCTGGGGGAATGATAAATAATAAAGAGGGCAGGCCTGATTCAAAGAGATCAGATGGCTTGATAAAAGCAAGCAATTGGTTGCAACCAAACATCTTTAAAAAAAATACAGCTAAGTCATAAGTATAAACATCTAGGAACAAAGACTGTAGGCCATTATACAGAAGGGAATTCATTATACAGCAGGGAATTCAATCCTAGAAAGTAGGAACTGAAGAAGATTTAAGATTTTGTGCTGATTAGGCTTCATTTAGAGTATGGTGTCCAGTTCTGGGTGCTACATTTCGGAAAAGATGTGGATAAATTGGAGAAAGTCCAGAGAAGAGCAACAAAAATGATTAATGGTCTAGAAAGACCTATGAGGGAAGACTGAAAGAACTGGGTTTGTTTATTTTGCAAAAGAGAAGACTGGGAAGGGACATGATAGCAGCTTTCAAGTACCTAAAAAGGTGTTACAAGGAGGAGGGAGAACAATTGTTCCCCTTGACCTCTGGTGATAGGACAAGAAGCAATGGGCTTAAATTGCAGCAAGGAAGGTTTAGGTTGGACATTGGGAAAAACTTCTTGTCAGGGTAGTTAAACGCTGGAATAAATTGCCTAGGAAGGTTGTGGAATCTTCATCATTGGAAATATTTGAGAGCATCTGTCAGGGATGATCTAGATGCTGAAATACTGTGTCCAGTTCTGGGGCCCAGGGTATAACAAAGGATGTTAATACATTTAAGAGAGATCGGAGAAGAATGATTATAGAGTTAGAAAACATGCCTTACAGTGAAATCTCTTTGAATCTATCTATTTAGCTTAACACAGGGAAGGTTAAGTTGTGACTTGATCACCGTCTGTATTTTCTACGCAAGGAACAAATTTTGATAGGCTCTTTAATCCAGCCACATGACTGAGTGGCTAGAAGATGATGCTAGACAAATTCAGACTGGAAATAAGGTGTACATTTTTGAGAGAGAGGGTAATTAAGCATTGGAACTATTTAGCAAGGGTCATGGTGAATTCACTGATAATTTTCCCATCAAGATTGGATGTTTTTCTAAAATCTATACTCCATGGACTAGTCTGGAGAAATTTATGGGCTGTTTTATACAGAAGATGCGATTCGATAATTATAGTGGTCTTGTCTGGCCTTAAAATCTAAGAATTAATGAAAACATTAATTTACTGAACATAACTAAACATTTAGTCTTATATTTATCTTTTGGATTATGTTTAGTCATATTTATTTTTACATCTTTTTCTCACCTGGCTGTTTATTGATGCTCAATATATATTTGTCACTTTGACATACACATTATAAAAGAATGTGATTTAGATATTTAGGGGAGTGCATATTTTAGGCCATGTACAATTCTTGAGCTCCTAACAATATCAAGGCTCCTAACAACATCAATAAGAGCTAAGTGCCTGGGTCAAGTGTGATACATGGCTGTAAGATTATTATATATGTATTTCTATGGCATGTATATGACTAATTTCATCTAGTCCAGGAAGTTTCAAATATTCAATTAATGGTTTAAATGTGTTCTTATTCTGCTTTTTCTTAATATGTCCCTAAAGTATGATTTATGAATGCCAGTTTTGCATTGTCCCTGCATTTCCGATAATTAAAGGCTCTGTTAGCCATGCTTCTGTGAGGCATAAAAGTTCTGTATAATCAAGGAAAGGGAATGACTTATTAACTATTAAAGTTGTGAAGGCATTTGTTCTTCCTTTAGTGTGAGGAAGATTTACTTCTATGACTCCCATTATCATTAATGTTTTTCCTGCACAAGTTGCCCATGGAGAATACAGCATAAGGATAATATGGGCCAGGCCCACACTTGGTGTAAACTGGTGTAGTTGCATTAAAATCAATAGAGAAATCCCACCTTAAATCATCTGAAAATCCACTGAATTCTGCTTATGGTGGGTAAGCTAACTACCCAGGATGGGAATGCCTACACCACATCATGCACAGGAATTCACATGGCCTGCTTGAATCCCTAACAATTCTGTGTGCCCTCATCCATCTTCTGCTTGCAGAGCAGGTAAGAGGCCTGTTCAAGATCAAAATGAAGAAGCTCCCAATGCTAGAATTCATGGTTTGGAATCTAGCATTTAATTCATTTCGGCCAGGAGAACTTTCCTGGTGCCATTATTTTTCATGGATGTGTAAAGTCAGAGGTACTCTAAGACCTCCTATAATTTTTTTAAATGCTTGTGCAACCTCATGGATCTCCAACCCCATATCATACCCCAGGAACCTCTGCAACTAGAGAATTGGTAGTTTGTCTCAGCTGTCTTTACCAAATAGGTGTTTGTTTTATAATTACTTGAAATGGCTTGTTGTTGTTTAAATGGCAGACTTGGAAGATATCCTTTGATAATGGATTCTTTACCAAGAACTATCATGTATGTATGAAATAATGTTGTCCTAATTTTGGTTCTTGCTGTATTTGAATCCTATATATGCCTGTCCTATAGAACTGGCTTAAACCAAAAATAGAGGATTGTGACATCTACAGATTTCTTGATTATGTCCTAAAAATCACCTCAATATAGCATCCCAGATTAATTTAATGCCACCAACAGAGCCACCCTTATTACCACTTTAACTGAAAAGAGAAAGGAAAAACTTAGTAACCAGCAGAGAGGCTGCTTAAAAAAAAAGCATATGTACTATAGGACCAGACCGTCTCTTTAAAATATTGTGTCTAGAAAGCTTCATTATGTTGAGTTCTCATGCAGTCCTGGAAGGAGGACATCTAAGTTTTACATTTACAGAATGCCAGGGGATGTTTGGAATGCAGCCTATGCAACTTTTCAGGGATAAAATAAATAAAACGAATACAATTAAAAAAGGTTAACTTGTACCTAGACTTCAGAGAGTGTGGCATTTGTTTTATTTTTAATTAGAACTTTCTGAAACCACAACAGTTTAAAAATATACATGGAGTGCTTTCTTTGTTGATGTTGCTCAACCACTTATGTTTTCACTGTGCTGCTAGAACAGCTAGAAGACAATTAGAGGCTATTTTTAGAATGGCTCACTCTGTAAAGCTGAAATTTGTAGGTTAGGCTTACCAGTTGCTAGCTTTCTCTAATACTTGATCTTCCTTTAATATTATATTTCTAAATGGTCTGCCTCCATAAGAACCAAGAAACAAAATCCATGTTGTATCTCTCAATCTTTTAAAAATAATCTGATTTATCAAAAGCATCATTTAAAAGGCATCAAGTCAAATCACATACCTACAGAGATAAAAGAATTGAAAAACCCAGGAAAACATCACTGCTTTGAAACAAAATACAGGACTATGTAGCACTTTAAAGACTAACAAGATGGTTTATTAGATGATGAGCTTTTGTGGGCCAGACCCACTTCCCCATCTTGTTAGTCTTTAAAGTGCTACATAGTCCTGTATTTTGTTTCGGCTACACCAGACTATATTTCTATCACTATAACTGCTTTGGTTTGTCTTACCATACATCAGATCTGCTCTACAGCATTTAGTACTGTCTTATAATGTATAAGTCTCCGGAAAACAAATTAGTGTTGCTATACATTCAACCCCTTTCACCTCTTAAGAGTTTGCCTGGTTTGAGTCTCTTCTTTTTGAGTTCAACAATTTAAAAAAATCTTGTCTTGCCATTTATTAGAAGTAAAAGTGGTAGTGAGAAAGCAGAAACAGAAAACCCTTTCCTAAATATAGAACAAAGCTTTGTTTACATGGCTGAACAGTGTCACTGCAACTAAAAGATGCAAATGGGACGTGGCAGCTTGTATGGATCTGCATATGGACGAGAATGCCCGGAAGAGACACAATAGTGATCCAGTCCCTCTGAGACTCACCTTTTGACATATTTTGCTCATTTTACAATATCACTGCAGGGGTGGGGAAGAAGCTGCAGTTAAAAGCAAAAAAGCTGCAAGAATGTGTATCCTATACCACCTGTCTCGGGGGGAGGGGAGGGGGAGGAGAAGGGGGAGCTATATGTGAGCAGACATGCAGGTATTCATGGTATGCTCTACAAAAACAGTTAGGAGTGTATTCTCTTATTTGGGCACTGGACCATAAGGGCCAAGCGTGAAAATCCTATGGACAGATTTGGTTTTTTTAGCTGAAATTCTAGACAGTCTTGATGTCTTAAAGAATTAGTACCCAACTATTCTGTATACTTATGCAGCTTTAGCACTTAATGCCAGAGTGAATTTTTATCTTGGAGTTTTAACTATGAAACTTGTGGAATTTGTGGAAGCACAGTCTCTAAACAAGAGTAAAGGGAGACAGTTTTGCTATGAGCAGACTTCAGTATTAGAGTATATGACATAGCCTGAAACCTGCTCTGTTTTATTTTTTCAAGGCCTGCAAAACACATTTGGCACAGAGCAATGCAAACATTATTCCACCAAGAATTAAAGCTTACCTAGAATCCCTTTCTAGGGGGGGAAAAAACCCAGCTTCTTTTCCTGGTGCTCTCTATGACAACTTTTCAAGTCAATACCTCTATCCAACAGCATACATAAATATAAGCACAAAGGGAAATCCATTTCTCCTTCAAAGAACCTGTATGGGCACAATGCCAAGTGTGAAAGCAGTGTGTAGTAGAAATCTACTACCCTCAATCCAGAATAAGGATGTGGGATGAAAGAGCAGCTCTCCCCCTTGTCCAAGGCTGTTACTGTGGCTTAATGAGCTGGAGCAGTAGCCACGGCACCTCCACACTGCTTCTACCAGACTGTTGAGTCACTGGACCTGCATAATCACAGACCCTATCCATCTTGCCCTGCTCTGTCCCTTGTTGTAATAACTGGAGCCTAACAAGCCCACTGTAATCATTAGTCTCACAAGTGAAAAGTGGGTAAAGCTTCATGGCACACCTCTCCACACAGCAGCAGCCTGTATAGGAGTAGTATTGTTTATTATTCGTATTGCCATAGCATCTAGGAGCCCCAGTTGTGGACCAGGAACCCATTATCCTCAGCACTGTACAAACACAGAACAAAAAGTCAGTCCCTGCCTCAAACAGCTTGCAATCTAATTCAGAAACCCCTTCCCAGGTGGCATATTCAGGCAGTCCCGCACTGCTGCTATGCCTGTCACTCCTCCGCCAACTAGCCCCCCAAATGCATACATTAGGTAGTTGTAAGGACTGTGCAGTGAATTCCCATACAATGGGTGAATTTCACCCTTATTTAATAGTACACTCAGAGCTTTCCATTAAAAAAATTCTTTACAATTATTACGTATTAGCTTCATTTTACAGAAGGGGAATCCAAGACGGAGGAAGTAGAAGATGAAATTAGATTCCAGCAATTCCCTCCTTCCAAGCCTCATCAGTAGACCACACCTTTCTCCCAATTTACAAACATCCTTCTTGAAATAATAAAAACAGACTTTACATGGAATTATGCAAATTAAAAAGTTTGAAAAATGTATGTATTCAGCAACAAGTGGCAATGGCAATTTCTATATTCCTACCAATACACTTACATTTCTTGACACAAGAGCATCATGTAACATAGTTATTGTCTTGACCTTGTGTGTGACAGACTATGGCTGTGTCCAGACTCCATGCCTCCGTCGACGGAGGCATGTAGATTAGCCAGATCGGAAGAGGGAAATGAAGCCGCGATTAAAATAATCGCGGCTTCATTTAAATTTAAATGGCTGCCCCGATCTGCCGATCAGCTGTTTGTCGGCAGATCGGGAGAGTCTGGACGCGATGCCCCGACAAAGAAGCCTTTCTTCATCGACACAGGTAAGCCTCGTGAAACCAGGTTTACCTGTGTCGATGAAGAAAGGCTTCTTTGTCGGGGCATCGCGTCCAGACTCTCCCGATCTGCCGACAAACAGCTGATCGGCAGATCGGGGCAGCCATTTAAATTTAAATGAAGCCGCGATTATTTTAATCGCGGCTTCATTTCCCTCTTCCGATCTGGCTAATCTACATGCCTCCGTCGACGGAGGCATGGAGTCTGGACACAGCCTATGTCTTGACTCCTACCCAAGAGATGTTGCTCTTCCCTTATTGGAAAGTCTCAGAAAGTAATTGAGAGGAAGTCAGGTGTCTGTTTTTCCTCTCTCTGAGATAGTGTGAATGTAACAATAGGAGGTGAGCTGCTTGTGTTTGCTCTTCCAGCAATAAGCAAGATGGCTCTTTTGTTTAATGAGCTTCTACCTTCTGACTTATTGCCAGGGACTGTTCCTAGTTGTGCTATAGATTAATAAATAGACTGCAAGGTCATATAACAGTAGCATCCTCTCTCCTACATCATCAAAGTTATATTACAAAACCTCATTTCTCCAAGCCCCCCTCATGCATTTCTATTCTCCCACCTCAATTAAAGCTAAAACAAGCTCCTGAAATGTTCCATCTGAAAAACAGTTAGCCAAATATTAAAAACAGCATTTAAACTAAGAAAGTGTGTTATTAATTGTAGATTCTCACCCTACAGATGATTTTGGCTCACATTTGTTTAAAATTCAATGCTGTTTTTTAAAATATATTACTGAGTACCAATAGTCTCAGACAGTAATATTATGACTAACAGCGATACAGGTATAAACTGTCTGAGCTCCCATTCTTTGACCTCCAAAAATAAAATCAATGGAAATTTTTGGTGAAGCCCAGAAACTGGTCTCTCTGGCCACGTCTACGTTACAGGCTTCTTGCGCAAGAAACTTTTTGCGGAAAAGATCTGCAAAAACTTCTTGCACTAGAGCGCATCCTTACTACAAAAGCGCATCGCAAAAGCAATTCACTTTTGCACAAGAGAGTGTCCAGACTGCATGGATGTTCTCTTGAAAGAAAGCTCTGACTTCTATTCACAGAATAGCAACCAGAGCACCTGTGCTTTTGTCGATTGGCTCTTTTTGCACAAAACCCCGCTGTTGCCCATCCACACACCTTTTTGTGCAAGAACTCTTGTGCAAAAAGGAGTTATTCCTTATAGAAAGAGGAATACCTACACCGCAAAAACCCTTCTGTTCTTTTGATTTACTGTAAATGTACTTGTGCTAAAACACGCGTGAGGTGTGGATGCTCCGTGGGTTTTTGCACAAAAATAGTCATTTTTGCGCAAAACCCCTGTAGTGTAGACGTAGCTGCTCTCTCTTTCTTTCTCTCTTCTCTCTCCACCCCCCAAAAAATTGTTGGGGAAAGACCAGTAACACGGAAGATCAAATAAAATTATCTTCCTAAGGTCCAGATCCCTCTAATATTAAGAGCAGTATAAAATCAGACACTTACTATCAAACATCATAAACCAACATTCATTCTCTATTATGCAAATATAATTTCACAGTATGACACATCTGTAAGGCTGCATTTGGTTTCCTCCCGGCACAGTCAGCATCTGCTGTTTTAATGCATTTGATATACTGCATTTGATTAGATTACAGAAATTACTATAAATATCACTTTTAACGTCATTAACTGTCACAGGCACATCCTCCAGTATTTTGTTTTCTCCAAATGGTTTGCAGAAGAACTAATGAAATTTGACTGTCCTGTAGCTTTGCTATAATTGCTTTGTTTGGGTCCAGAAGTTCTTGTACTAATGGTGAGAGAGGAGTGGATTCTATAAGCTATACAACACAAGCACATTTTGGGTCCTTTGCATCACTATATTGTTTATCTGTGGTCAACATGTTGGCTACGTCTAGACTGGCATGATTTTCCGGAAATGCTTTTAACGGAAAAGTTTTCTGTTAAAAGCATTTTCGGTACAGGGTGTCTAGATTGGCACAGACGCTTTTCCGCGAAGTACTTTTTGTGGAAAAGCATCCGTAGCCAATCTAGACGCGCTTTTCAGCAAAAAAGCCCCGATCGCCATTTTCGTGATCAGGGCTTTTTTTGCGGAAAACAAATCTCAGCTGTCTACACTGGCCCTTTTGCGCAAAAGTTTTGCGCAAAAGGACTTTTGCCCGAACAGGAGCAGCATAGTATTTCCGCAAGAGCACCAACAATCTTACATGAGATCGTCAGTGCTTTTGTGGAATTCAAGAGGCCAGTGTAGACAGCTGGCAAGTTTTTCCGGAAAAGTGGCTGATTTTCCGGAAAAACTGGCCAATCTAGACACAGCCGTTGAGTTTAGAATTTGTCTTCCTTGTATATTGGCTTTAAAATAAACTGCTTCTTCAACTATTCCTCGTAGTAAGCTCATTTGTTAGATTATTAACTGCAAGCAATGAGGAAAGGCAGACTCTTATACCTGTATGAAATACCCTTGATGTTTGGGGCCAACAGAATGCTGTTTGTACAGGGATTCACTCATATGGTTGTGGTAGGTTCAGAGTCTTGGTGTATTCAATAAAATCTAGGATTGATCGGAGATGGCAGGGTAACAGAATCAGAAAAGAATACAATGCTGTTCTGCAGTGTGCATAGTATGAATTATACATAAAACTACAGAGGTGATATTCTTATCACCTTGTGTGACTAGGAATCCTGAAGGATTTGGTTTATGAGAAGAGAATGCAGAAGTCCAGTTTATTTAATGTGGAAAGAACAAGTCTCAGGTGAATATGAGCACGGGCAAGGAGTACATTCAAGGTAAGAACAAAAGTAAAGTCGTGAAATTATTTATGATCGGACAATAGCTTTAGGGCAATGAAAGAAGTTTTGGTTAAGCAGTAGGATATCACTGCAGATATGCAAGCTCAGCTTAGAGAACACATTCATTGGAATAACATAGTGACTAGCCCAAAGTAACAGGAGGAGTCATTCTGCATGAAACAACAAGGTCTTTTGTTGTGCTACTACCAACTATAGACCTGATCTTACAATGTACTGAGTGGCCTCACCTCCCATTGATGTCAAGGGCAATCATAGCCACTCAGGGTATGTCTACACTACAGCGCTAATTCGAACTAACTTAGTTCGAATTAGTTAATTCGAACTAAGCTAATTCGAACGAACGCGTCTAGAACTAAAAACTAGTTCGAATTAGCCTTTTGCTAATTCGAACTAGCATGTCCACATTAAGTGGACCCTGAACCGGGGTTAAGGATGGCCAGAAGCAGTGCCGGCAGGGCATCAGAGGAGGACTTAGAGCGTGGAGATGCTGTCTCAGGCTAGCCGAGGGCTGCGCTTAAAGGGTCCCGACCCCCACCCCAGACAGACAGTTCTCAGGGGTGCCCCGCTTGCAAAGCAGTCCTGGCTTGGAGTGCCCGGAGTACCCACACTGGGCACATCACACCACTCGGCCATCAGCCCGGCTGAACTTGCCGCAGGCTGCCATCTGGGGAGAGGGGGCAATTGGGGGGCTGCAGGAGAGCTTCCACACCCAGAAGCCCGCAGAGCCAGCCCAGTCCTCCCCATCGGGGGCTCGTACCCCATTCCTCCCTAACCTCCTTCCACTTACCCTTCCCTAGCCCCTTTTCTTGATGTACAAAATAAAGGACAATTGTGTTCAAAAATGGAATCTGTCTTTATTGAACAAAACTGGGGGAGACTGGGAAAAGGAGGTGGGAGAGGGGAGGAGAGAGGCTGGGAGAGGGGAGGGCAACTACAATGATCAGGGGTTGGGAACAGGTCCCATATGAAGAGAGGCTAAAGAGACTGGGACTTTTCAGCTTAGAAAAAGAGGAGATGGAGGGGGGACAGGATAGAGTTCTCTAAAAGCAGGAGTTGGGTGGAGAGGGTACATACAGAAAAGTTCTTCATTAGTTCCCATAAAGAAGGACTAGAGGACACCAAAGGAAAGGAATGGGTAGCAGCCTTCAAACTAGTAACAGAAAGTTCTTCTTCACAAAGCAAAGTCAACCTGTGGAACTCCTTGCTGCAGGAGGCTGTGAAGGCTACAACTAGAACAGAGTTTAAAGGGACGTGAGATCAAGTCATGGAGGTTGGGTCCATGGAGTGCTATTAGCCAGGGGGTAGGAGTGGTGTCCCTGCCCAAGGTTTGTGGAAGGCTGGAGAGGGATGGCACGAGACAAATGGCTTGGTCACTGTCTTCGGTCCATCCCCTCCAGGGTCCCTAGGGTTGGCCGCTGTCGGCAGACAGGCTACTGGGCTAGATGGACCTTTGGTCCATTGTAAACTCAGGGCTCAGGGTCAGGGGTCTCAGTGGACCACCTTGATTTTCATGAACACCTGGTCCTAGGTGGCCAGGCTGGCAGTTCTTCTGCCCTAGCTGGCCACTTTCCTGTGCCTAGTGCAGACATCGTGGACGAGGTCCACGATGTCCGCACTAGCCCAGGTGGGTGCCCGCCTCTTGCGGTCCCAGGCAAGCTCCCGGGAGCCGCCAGCCTGGTGCCGGGAAGAGGGGGAGGGCTGGGGGGCATCGGGTGGGTGGCTCGATCCGTGCCAGGTGCAGGGTCTGCTGGCTGGGTGCTGGCAGGCTTGCACCTGGCACGGGCACCGTAGCCAGCCCGTGCCCCTTTAAGGGGTCCAGGGCCGGGATGGGGGCAGACGAGTTTCCCTGGTGTTGATCAGAGTGGCCACCAGGGAAACCTGGGGAGGGCTAGCCTCCCACTAGTTCGAATTAAGGGTCTACACAGCCCTTAATTCGAACTAGTAAATTCGAACTAGGCTTAATCCTCGTGGAATGAGGATTACCTAGTTCGAACTAAGCGCTCCGTTAGTTCGAATTAAATTCGAACTAACGGAGCGCTAGTGTAGCGCCTATGAAAGTTAGTTTGAACTAACATCCGTTAGTTCGAACTAACTTTGTAGTGTAGACATACCCTCAGAAGGCTTTCAGTACCCACCCAGCGGAATTCAGTGCTGTGATCTGGTGGATTCTTTCTAGCTTCCAGTCATTTAAAAGCCCATATAACCCATCTTATTGGAGATAATATATGGAGTATTTGCAGTTTTTATGGCTATCAGTAGGGAAATTTGAATAACATTGTTATTGCTGTGTTTGGTTATATAAATATTTTATCCCAAGTAATAGGTGGGCTTTTCTGTTTTATATGCAAGAGTGGTTTTTTTATAAGGAGAAAATATTACTTGACTTTGCATTAATCTTTTGCATTAGTCTCCGGGAAAACCAAATTTAAAAAAAGCTCAAATGTTTCTCCAAGAGCTTATAAAGAAAAATGGGAATAAAAATGTATAGAACTATTTGAATTAGCAATCTAAAGATATATTTTCATATAATTTAGGCTCACCATATGACCCACTTTAATATGGTTATAATTTTGAGGCTAATAAATCTCTCTTCCCCATCCCAGTGATTTTATTTTTAAATAAACCCTCTTTATATAGAATGCACAGTGGTTTGTGTTCTGGTTTTACAGAGAATGCACAAGTTAACAACACTTTCACAGGTTCTAGATGTGATCATAGGAGACTTACCAAAATAACCTTATTTTGTCCAGTTTAGTAAAATATAGTTACTGTCAGATACTTATTGTACTTCATGATTTAATGCAAATGCTGCCCACAAATACATACATAAAATTACCTTTGATTTAACTAGAAATGTAATGTTCCCTTCAGAAGATAGTTATTTGGGCCATAGTCTCTTCAGATTTTTTTTTTAATGAACACTGCTTTGTCATAATGATTTAATGATTTTTCCCCCTTGATTATTCCATCCATTCTTTCTGGAAAACTGTGTCTCTTACTTTGCCTCATCTTGGGTATGTCTACACTGCAGAGTATTTTTGGAAAAGTGGCCATTTTTTCAAAACAAAAACAAAAACAAAAATGTCAATTACGTCCACATGGCAATCACGTTCTTTCAAAAGAAAATCAAAACAGGGAGGTTTTTCCAGCATTGGTAATCCTCTTTTCATGAGGAAGAAACCTTTTTTCAAAAGAGCTCTTTTGGAAAAAGGTGCGTGTGGACAGAGAAGAGGGAGTTCTTTCGAAAGAAGAGGAAAGGGAAAAAGCACCAGTCCTTTGGTGGCCATTCCATCCATAGTAATCACAGCTTACATGTGAGAGCGCATTCATTCAGTGTAGATGCTATCTGTTGAAACAGCAGATCACTCTTTCAATGTGCTTTTGCAGTGTGGATGCTCTCTTTCGAAAGAAGATTTTTTGGAAGATCTCTTCCGGAAAAGCTTCTTCCGAAAGAAGCCTGCAGTCTAAATGTAGCCAAAACTTGAGTGTAAAAACTGCTAAGTAGGTTTTCTTCCATATCCTGTGTAGTAAAAAGCAATACAAAGAAACAAATAGCTTCTCTGCAATTTCTTTATCCTCTTTGTCCTCTTTCCACCTGGGGAGGAGGGAGGGCTACAGGAGCCTTTGACTCTCTAGCAAGCACCCTAATTCTCAAATAAAGGGTTAATTTGATAGTCGTTATTGTTCAGATTTCCACTTAGCCCCCTTGTCAAGGCTGTTCCCCACTCTGGCACTCTGAGTGCAGAAGATGAGGACCTGCAAAGAGCTCAAAAGAAAATAAAAACACCTTTGCCTCTATAGGCACTGGTTACAAAAACTTCCCCCAGAATCACAATACACAGATTTTGGGGAATCACTTCCACCATCAAATGATTTTTATCCCTGAAAAACCCAGGGGTGAACACTTGAAATCGCCGCCAGAGGTACCCCAAGCTCTTTTGCCCTAAAAGAGTTTGAAAAAGAAAAAAGGGGAAAACAAGCTGCAGTCTCTAGTAGCTGACCTCTCTGTGAGGCATGCAGATACACACAGACAGACAGACCTTCCAGGACACAAGAATCAAATCATCACCTTAAAAATGATTTTTTAAAATTACAAAACAAAAGATAAACTTGATAAAACATACTTGGTTGCTAGTGTTACAGAGCAATGAAGGAAAACAAACTAAAACACAGAGAAAAGTCTCTGGGCACAGTGCTAGATTGTAAATGGGAAGGGGAGGGGGTAGATTCACACAGTGCAGTTCAAACCAAACCACAAAACAAAACAAAAATTACCCTGAATACGACTAGATTCACTTTTCCCTTTACTTACTTCCAGTTTTCTCTTTGTTCAGTCCACTCCCATGCCCCAAATTACTTGGATTTAAATCTGGGTTTAAATCATTTTGTGTCTCTCAACTTCTGTTTTTTCTCTCCCGCACAAAGAAAGCAGGCAAAGAATCTATAACAATTTAGATTTCATACCTCTATCTCAATTGGTTCTCCCACCCCCCTGGCCTACACCTTTGCTAGCTATCTGAGTTTAGCCCCTTAGTCACTGGGTGCAGGTCAGAACTCCTTCTGTCCATTACACCCTTTATTAGAATTCTCTATTATTTCTTACATTACAGTAGTTCCTGGGGAGCCTGTCCGGAACAAAGTCCCATGGTACTGTATAAGGTGCTGTATAAACACATAGCCACAGACTCTTTTTTTGAAGAGTTTGCAATACTGTGTGACTCTGATAAAGTCACCGTATGCTAACTCAGGCTCCATGTTGGTTTGGTAGAGTTTAATTTCCTAATTTATTCCCTTCAGGCTGTTTCTTATGTCCTGATTTTTTGGTTAAGAATTTCTCTATTTGACATTTAGTTACGATGCTTGATTTCATCAGAGACCAGCTTCTCCCAGCGTAAATCGGGGCTAGATTATCAGGGCCCTTTTTTAGTCCATAGGGGTATGTCTACACTACCACCCTAGTTCGAACTAGGGTGGTAATGTAGGCATACCGCACTTGCAAGTGAAGCCCGGGATTTGAATTTCCCGGGCTTCATTTGCATAAGCCGGCCGGCGCCATTTTTAAATGCCGGCTTGTTCGAACCCCGTGCCGCGTGTAGCCGCGCGGCACGGGGTTCGAACAAGCCGGCATTTAAAAATGGCACCGGCCGGCTTATGCAAATGAAGCCCGGGAAATTCAAATCCCGGGCTTCACTTGCAAGTGCGGTATGCCTACATTACCCCGCTAGTTCGAACTAGCGGAGTAGTGTAGACATACCCTAGGTTATATATTCCCCTGCTCAGCCTGTTACTCCAGTGGCAGTGGGTAAAGCACTCATGTCTTTCCTGATGCTACTTGCAGGGGGGGGGGGTTGGCTCTGCTACCCTATTTTCCCAGTCAGTTCTGGCTGGCGCACACTTGGGAAAAAAAGCCATTTCACAAAATGGGGAGCAGTAATTTACCACTCAGTATAAGGGTAAACAGAGTAGGGACTCCATTCATTCTTGTGCCCACTCAAGCTCATGCTACCAGCTACATGTTTTGTAAGTCTCTAAGGTGCTGCAAGACTTTTAATTGTTTTTTTAAAGTTTTTGCAGAGTGGGGACTGTATTTCTCAAAGTCTGGGTGCTGGAAACGGAAGAGCTGGAACAATTGTATAATGGGGGTACTGAGAGCCATTGAACCTAACTGTAAATTCCGTATCTAATGGAAATAATTTCAAGACAGGGAGTTTTGCAGAACATAAGAATGGCCATATTGGATCAGACCAAAGGTCCATCTAGCCCAGTATCCAATGCCAGATGTCCCAGAGGGAGTGAACAGAACAGGTAATCACCACATGATCCTTTTCCTGTCATCCATTTCGTGTCTCTGACACCATTCCTACCCATTCCAGCTATTAGCCATTGATGGACCTAACCAAACACTTAACCTAACACAGCCTCTCTCTGTGCATCTGTAACTCCAGCGCCTATACCTGTAAAGTGATGGTACTTCTCCAAGGGCTATTTTGTACTTTCATTTGAGACCCCAGGAGTCCCACTGACTATAGCAGAACTTCTAACAGAGTATGGTATGACTCCACGTAAGGCTAGGAAGATCTGGCCCTCAGTGAGAATCACTGTTTCCTGGTAGTTCAACCACACTTTTCAAACCAGCTCTTGGAGTTACTGTGTGTCAGTTAGGACAAATGGCTATATGCTGATTCTGATTAAACTTGTGTGATTTTTTTTAAAGTAAAACCAATAGTATCTTGCCCAGTGACCTCAAAGTCAGTTGTGTTACTTTGGTTTTTAACACTATAACTGAGTACAGTCTTTACACCCACATTAGGGCTTGGTCTACGTTGGGAGTTTAGGTTGAACTTAGCTGCATTAGGTTGATTTTCTAAACAATGAGTCCACAATAACAGGCCTATTCCTTTGACCTAAAGGGCTGTTGAAGTCGATTTCTGTACTCTTACTTTCATGGGGAGTAAAGCTAACTTAAATCTTGCATGATTGCCTTTCTGGTAGTGCAGGTGCATTGCTGTGAAAGTTGAAATTCTTGGCCTCTGGGAGGTGACCACTCTGGCCATGACTTTTAACTCTACTGCTCTTCAGGTGAACAGGAAAAGCCCTGGGAAAATTTGAATTTCATTTCTCATCTGGCCATTGTGGTGAGCAAACCTCAGAGTACACCTGACCATGAGTTCCATAAGTTCAAGTTCCATGAGCTCCATGAGTTCCCAGGGTCACAGATGAGTACCAGCAAGGAGTATGTAGGAGATCCTGGACCTCATTGCTGTCTGGGAAGAGGAATCTGTTCTTACAGAACTATGAACCAGCAAAACCACATGAAAATAAAGGAGCTGAGGTGGACATATAAAAAGACAAAGGAGGCAAATGGACAGTGTGGAGCATCACCGTAAACATTCCGCTTCTATGAGGAGTTTCATATAAAAAATGGAAACTAGGACAAATAACAAAGGATGAATATAGGCAAGCAACACGGGAATGCAGGGGCAAGATTAGAAAGGCAAAGGCACAAAATGAGATCAAACTAGCTACAGGTATAAAGGGAAACAAGAAGACCTTTTATAAATACATTAAAAGCAAGAGGAAGACCAAGGACAGGGTAGGCCCACTGCTCAGTGAGGAGGGAGAAGCAGTAACAGGGAACTTGGAAATGGCGGAGATGCTCAATGACTTCTTTGTTTCGGTCTTCACCGAGAAGTCTGGAGGTGTGCCTAACGTAGTGAATACAAGCAGAGAGAGGGTAAGTTTAGAAGATAGGATACACAAAGAACAAGTTAAAAATCACTTAGGAAAGTTAGATGTCAGCAAGTCACCAGGTCCTGATGAAATGCATCCCAGGATACTCAAGGAGCTGATAGAGGAGGTATCTGAGCCTTTAGCTATGATCTTTGAAAAATCATGGAAGACAGGGGAGATTCCAGAAGACTGGAAAAGGGCAAATATTGTGCCCATCTATAAAAAGGGGAATAAGAACAACCCAGGAAACTACAGACTGGTCAGTTTAACATCTGTCCCAGGGAAGATAATGGAGCAGGTAATTAAGGAAATCATATGCAAACACTTGGAAGGTAATAAAGTGATAGGGAATAGCCAGCATGGGTTTGTGAAGAACAAGTCATGCCAAACTAATCTGATAGCTTTCTTTGATAGGATAACGAGCCTTGTGGATAAGGGAGAAGCGGTGGATGTCATATACCTAGACTTTAGTAAGGCATTTGATACAGTCTCGCATGAAGTTCTTATTGATAAACTAGGCAAATATAACTTAGATAGGGCCACGATAAGGTGGGTGCATAATTGGCTGGATAACCGTAGTCAGAGAGTTGTTGTTAACGGTTCTAAATCCTGCTGGAAAGGGATAACAAGTGGAGTTCCGCAAGGGTCTGTTTTGGGACCCGTACTGTTCAATATCTTCATCAATGATGTAGATATTGGGATAGAGAGTACGCTTATTAAGTTTGCAGATGATACCAAACTGGGTGGGGTTGCAACTTCTTTGGAGGATAGGGACATAATTCAAAATGACCTTAGCAAGTTAGAGAGATGGTCAGAGGTAAACAGGATGAGGTTTAATAAAGAGAAATGCAAAGTGCTCCACTTAGGAAGGAACAATCAGTTCCATACATACAAGATGGGCAGCGACTGTCTAGGAGCATGGCGGAAAGGGATCTAGGGGTCATAGTGGACCACAAGTTGAATATGAGTCAACAGTGTGATGCTGTTGCAAAAAAAGCAAATATGATTCTAAGTTGTATCAACAGGTGTGTTGTAAGCAAAACTCGTGAAGTCATTCTGCCGCTCTACTCTGCACTAGTTAGGCCTCAGCTGGAGTACTGTGTCCAGTTCTGGGCGCCACATTTCAAGAAAGATGTGGAGAAATTGGAAAGGGTACAGAGAAGAGCGACAAGAATGATTAAAGGTTTAGAGAACATGACCTATGAAGCCAGGCTTCATGAACTGGGCTTGTTTAGTTTGGAAAAAAGAAGATTAAGGGGGGACATGATAGCGGTTTTCAAATATCTAAAAGGGTGTCACAAGGAGGAAGGAGAAAATTTGTTCCTCTTGGTTTCTGAGGACAGGACAAGGAGTAATGGGCTTAAAGTGCAGCAAGGGAGGTTTAGATTGGACATTAGGAAAAAATTCCTAACTGTCAGGGTGGTCAAATATTGGAATAAATTGCCAAGGGAGGTGGTGGAATCTCCCTCTCTGGAGATATTTAAGAACAGGTTAGATAGACATCTGTCAGGGATGGTGTAGACGGAGCTTGGTCCTGCCTTGAGGGCGGGGGGGGGGGGGGGGCTGGACTAGATGACCTCTCGAGGTCCCTTCCAGTCCTATGATTCTATGAATTGCAGGTGATCCTGGGGAAGGGAGGGGGCAGGGTGATGAGCTTCCCTAACCAGTCTTTGGATTCCTCCCAAGACACTCAGACAGCCTTGGGCAGTGGCATGGAGGACAGCATGGTGGTAGAGGAGGAAAAGGAAGAGAATAGTTAGCAGTTGACCTGGGCCACGGAGATCACCTAGAGCCAAGAACTTTTTATAACTTTGGAGACAACCCCCTCCTCACAGGACAGCACTGATCCTGGGCCCTTTGTTAAGTTTACAGGTGACCCCCGACTTGTGACATGATTGGTTCCTGGGGAAGCATCGCAAGTCGGGGGTGTCATAACTCAAACCCTCATTGATGATAGGTACCATGTGCCGTCATAAATGTGGGCCGAGGATGTAAGTCGGAGATTTTTGGCCCCTTTCACACTTTAAAAAATAGTTGTAAGTGTCGGGAGTCATAACTTGGGGGTTTCCTGTACATTTTTTATCTTGCTAAAAATGGGTTAAGGCAATCGGGTGTGATCTGTGGGGGATACTCTGCCTACCCAACATGGGGGAGGAGGGACTGGAACAATATGTGTCAGAAGATGAAACAGGACTCCTCCCTGCACATCTCCATAAAGCTCTCCTAGAGGAACTCTTCCATCCTTCTCACAAGGTGTCTGGGGAGGGCTGCCTTATTCCATCCTCCACAGTAGGACACCTTTCCACTCCAAGCCAGCACTAAGTGGTTTGGCACCACTGCAGCACAAAGCATTGCAGAGTAAGGTCCAGGTTTCTGGCCACATTCAGTCAGCATCAGCTCCTTGGAATTCTGTGTGATTCGGAGAAGACTGATGTCTTGCAGGGCAACCTGGATGAAGCAGGGGAAGCTATTAGCTAATGTCTCTGCAGGAAACCTCCATTTCCTCATCCCCAATGAAGCATGTCTTGAGCCCCTGCCTTGTCCTGCTACCACACCTGGGCCCCTTCTCTCCTCCCACTCACTCGATTGCTTCTGTCGGAAGGGAAAGTTGCAGTCTTCCAGCAAACGGGAGAGCGGGTGCTGAACATAAGGGCACTATATGGGCCCCTGCCTTGCCCTGCTGCCATGACTGGACCCTCTCCACCCTCCCATCCTCAGTCTTGTGCTCTGGTCTGTCCAGCTGCTCCCCTAAGAACGCTGAAGTACACCTGCTACATAGTGACCACTTAAAAGTATAACTGTTGCTTTGTACATCACACATCCCTATTGTCTTCAGAGAGGCCTTCATTTTGTTCTAACAGAGTAGGCTTTACACTCTACAATGTATCTCCTGTAAATTCTTCCCTTCATTTTTTGTTACAGCAGGAACAGCAGTCATCCTGCTGTGCACTCTGCTGGCCCTGCTAGCTGTCTACCTGGCACAAATCCACAGGTGAAAATGGACTAAAGAAGCAATGTTCAAGGAGCAAATGCAATCTGCCCACTTGGACAGGGAGTGCATAAGTGAGTGGAGGAATATGCTGCTGGAGAAGAGGTGCATAGAGCAGCAGGAAAGGAGAGTGTGCAGGGAATAGGACATCAAGCACAAAGACAGAGTGTTGTTGTCCATGGCGGATATGGGGGCACTCCAGGACTCCTTCCTGGACAAGCACCCCCTCTGAACTTTGTGGCCCAATGTTCCCTCCTCCATAGCCTTCTCTCACCAGAGCCCTGGAATGCAAGGGGTGGAGTCAAGGGCAGCTTCACACTCAACCCCCAGGAATGCATCCTGGACCAAAAGGCTGTTCTTCCCACAATTGTGAGCACTCCCACCCCCCAAAGCTCCCACCCTAGATTCTTTTTTTGTCACTCCCTTAATAAAAAGCCATGATCTCTGAACAAAAGCATCTTTATTGCTTGTATTGCAGGGTGGGGAAAGGTTACAGGCAAGCACACTGAATTCAGGGACACCTCATTGAGACCAACATGCATGTCTCTCAAAACTGGCCATTCATAAAACTATATTTCAAAGCCTCTCTGATTAGCACCGCCACATGCTGTACTCTGTGGAATCTCTCCAGTGTTTCTTGGCCATGCGTCCAGATCATAAAGATGTCATTGATGTAGCGTAAGTAGAGAAGTGGTAAAAGGGGACGGGAGTTGAGGAAACGTTGTTCTCGGTCAGAAACACTGGAGACATTCCACAGAGATTTCAACAACCTACACCCCACCATCAACCTCAGCCTGGACCATTCTACACGAGAGATTCATTTCCTGGACACCACAGTACAAATCAACAATGGAAAATTAGACGCCACTCTACAGAAAACCCAAGGCTCATACAGTTACCTACATGCTTCCAGCTCCCATCCAGAACACACCATATGATCCATTATCTATAGCCAAGCCCTTCGATACAACCGCATCTGCTCTAATCCCACTGACAGAGACCAGAAACTTCAGGATCTCTACTGAGCATTTATAAACCTCAACTACCCCCCCAGAAAAATAAAAAAGCAAATTGAAAGAGCCAGACGAATACCTAGAAACCATCTACTTCAAGACAGACCCAAGAAAACCAACAATAGAACACCACTTGTCATCACCTACAACCCCCAACTTAAACCTGTCCAACACATTATCAATAAACTACAGCCTATACTGGAACAGGATACTAAACTCCAAGAGGCTCTGGGAGACAGACCCATAGTCTCCTATAGACAACCACCTAACCTCAAGATGATTCTTACCAACAACCACAGGACATACCACACTAATACCAACCCTGGTACCTTCCCTTGCAACAAACCCTGTTGCCAGCTTTGTCCACATATTCACTCTGCTGATACCATTATTGGACC
Organism: Pelodiscus sinensis; assembly: GCF_049634645.1. NCBI lineage: Eukaryota > Metazoa > Chordata > Testudines > Trionychidae > Pelodiscus > Pelodiscus sinensis. The sequence goes on from NC_134711.1 coordinate 209,862,558, forward strand.
TAAGCAAGTGAGTTATAAGATCAAGAACACATATTCCTGTGCATCCAGAAATATAATTTATGCTATCATGTGCTGAAAGTGTCCATCTGCTATGTATATTGGACAAGTGTCTCAGACACTTCGCCAAAGGATCAATGCCCACAAAACAGATATTAGACAGGATCACAAAAAAACAAACAAAAAAACCAGTTTCTTGCCATTTCAACTAGAAAGGACATTGTCTCAATGACTTAATTACCTGCATCCTGCTTCAAAAGCCTTTTAAGACTGCACTTGAAAGAGAATCCTCTGAACTGTTATTCATGCTAAAATTTGACACTTTACACCTGAGTCTCAAAAAAGGATCTAGTTATCTTACCCATTACAAAGATAGCTTCCCCAATTATCACCTCTAATATCATTAGCTCACAGACATTTACCTCCCCCCCATCCCGCTTCTGTTCTGAAATTTGATTTGTCCTTTTCATATGTGTTCTTTTTTTAATTGTATCCTTTGGTATATATGGTTGTGACAATTTTCTTCCACTATTTGATCTGAGGAAGTGGGTCTGGCCCACGAAAGATCATCATCTAATAAACCAGTTTGTTAGTCTTTAAAGTGCTACATAGTCCTGTATTTTGTTTCAAGGTTAATGTCAGCATCATAAAGCTATGGCAGAGGTGACTGGCATTAAACTTTGATGACAAACAAGATCCACAATACAATCCATGCTCACACTGCTATGGCATCTGTGCTGATAACTTGCAAGAGAAAAAAAAGGCATGAATGGACTGTTTGCCATTGCAGGGGGAGGAGGGAAGAGGGAGAGAGGGAGAAAACAAGTGCATTATGGGCCACCAGTGACATGTGCCTAGTATCATCCACTGCACAGTTTTGGTTCCAGCGCACCCTGGGAGTCTAACCCATAATGCAAAGGGGCACAGGCACTGTGGGATATCTACCCACAGTGTATCGCTTTCAAAGCTGACAGTACCCACCATACTGGGGACATACTACTTTGAACTATGTTGAATTTTTGCACCTTCAACTTTACAAAATCATGTGCTAAAAAAACCCTACCTTAATAAATTCAACCTTGTCTCATAGTATAGACATGGCCTATGTCTCTCTTTGCTCCATAATGAACTATTTCAAGCAACATATATTTTTGGAAGAAAATGGTTTTTCCAAACCACTACTATTCCTCATCAAGGGCAATAAAGCAGTGCTTCTGAAGTGGACATATGCTACCACAGTTCAAATCGTAATTAGACTATTACTGTATCCTCTACAAGCAGTATCTATGCATAGGTATGTGAAGCTCTGAGTTACCTGTGCTGATGCTTCACATATATCCTGCTTGGCCACATGACAAGTAGCTGTCCACTCTGCTTTGCAGCAGTGTCAGCTCAATAAGCAGAGCTCAATAAACTCCTGCTGGTTTCTCAGCACCACTTTAACACAAGAGTCCTCAAAAATTAATCATAGGATTAACAACCATTGGGAATACGTGATACTTCAATTCACGCATTTCCTTGTTGAAACCCTATACATGGGATTAAAAAGAAATATTCATTCTAAACATTAGGCTACTAAAATGAGAGAGATGTTACATTGTCAGTTTCTTCAACTCTTGACCAATTAGCATCTCAGATGGCAAAATGCTTGTCTAAGGCTGGGGATTACAGGCTCTGGAATATGCTATTTCACTCTTCACTACACAGTTCTTGTCAACACCTATAGCCTCATGGTGCAAGCTGTTGAAATTCATGTTTTTAATCTTCTCTCTTTCATTATTTATAATACATTCAGTTAAAAGTGACACCTACAATCCTTAATAGATCATTTAATTTACTCTATTCTTTAAGCATAAGGTATGCTCTTTTAAAAGCAAAAGGATGCTTAACATAACAGATACTCAAAATATCATTAAACTCAAAACAGGAAAACTTCATATCTGTCTACCAGATGTTCTGAACACATTTTCCAAGGGGAACAAATCTGGAGAGGTGTGGTTTGCATTGCTTTACAGGCCAGATATTTTACTAACTGAAGTCTAAATGAATAAATGGAATAGCAGTCTCTCCTTTTGATAGTATTTTCATGGCAGAGGTATATTAAAGTGACAAGGTATATCTGTATCTCTTTCTTTCTGAATCAATAATATATATTTAATGGTTAAGGCTGTCAAATTGTTTTGATATTATCCTGTTTTCAAAACTCTCAACTTTTTGGAGAATTCAGCTTTTCAACTGGCAATTTACATGCTTTATCTATACAGGCAGTCCCCGACTTACACGGATCCGACTTATGTCGGATCCGCACTTACGAACGGGGCTTTCTCGCCCCGGAAGTCGGGGCGAGAAAGCCCCGTTCGTAAGCTGCTCCGGTGCCCCTGGTCTGCTGGAGACCGTCTCCAGCAGACCAGGGGCACCGGGCGGGTTCCCGCGCCTCTGAGGCTTTGCCAGAGCAAAGCCTCAGAGGCGCGGAGAACCGCCGCTGCTGCCGCTTCAATCTGGGTGCCTGTGGTCTGCTGGGGACGGTCCCCAGCAGACCACAGGCACCCAGATTGAAGCGGCAGCAGCAGCGGTTCCCCGCGCCTCTGAGGCTTTGCTCTGGCAAAGCCTCAGAGGCACGGGACCCCCCCGCGGCTGCGGCTTCAGTCCGGGAGCCTGTGGTCTGCTGGGGACCGTCCCCAGCAGACCACAGGCTCCCGGACTGAAGCCGCAGCCGCGGGAGGGTTCCCGCGCCTCTGAGGCTTTGCCAGAGCAAAGCCTCAGAGGCTCTGCTCCCCGTGTCCCTGGTCTACTGGGGAGGGGGGGGCAGCTAGTGTGCTCCCCCCCCCCCCCAGCAGACCAGGCTTTTGTTTTGGACTCTGGGGCAGAGCAGCTGGGGCGCTGCCGATTGGTCCTGCAGCGCCCACTCTGGGCACTACTGGACCAACCCGGCAGCACCCCAGCTGCTCTACCCCAGGTCCTGATTCAGCCGCTGCTGGTCAGTTTCAGCAGCGGCTGAATCAGGACGCCTGGGGCAGAGCAGATGGGGTGCTGCTAGGTTGGTCCAGTAGCACCCAGGAGCGGCGCTACTGGAGCAACCCAGCAGCACCCCAGCTGCTCTGCCCCAGGCGTCCCCAAGTCAGCTTCTGCTGAAACTGACCAGCGCTGACTACAGGAAGCCCCAGGCAGAGTTGCTCTGCCCCGGGCTTCCTGGAATCAGCTGCTGATCAGTTTCAGCAGCAGCTGACTTGGGGACGCCTGGGGTTCTTAAGTTGATTCTGTATGTAAGTCAGAACTGGCGGTCAGTTTCAGCAGTGTCTGAATCTGGACGCCAGTTCCGACTTACATACAGATTCAACTTAAGAACAAACCTACAGTCCCTATCTTGTACGTAACCCGGGGACTGCCTGTAAATGAGAATTTGAAGAAAATCCCAACAGATTCAGTTATTACACAGCAAAACAGCTGGGAGGAGGGAAGACACTTTTCAAACTGTACAAAAAGTTCTAATCACACTTAACAAAAATAATCCCAGGTCTGTCATCACCATGCAAAGTGTCTAAAATTCAAAACTAACTGAGCCAGCGGTATTACAATTAACTCATCTCTGACCCACTGAAACCAGATCACAAAAGCTTTGGAAAAATTAACTTCTCTTTGCTTCATTTTCCTTCATCTTCTAATTAGGAAACAACATTTTACTTCTAGTGGTGGTGTGAAGATTAAGTTGTACCTGCTTTTCAGAGTTATGTGTTATATAAACACCAAATATTATAATCATCTTAAATTTCAGGCTGGGATAATCCATACGTTTTTGCAGCCCTGGAATCATATTTGGCCTCACCTGTTTTAATTAACAAATCTAATTCCATCATATTAGGGAAAACAAGAACCAAAAAAGAGCTGCATATTCTGCATTATAAATTATTGTTATCAGCTGCCCAGCAGGGCTCCAGTCAGCACTAAATATGAACAATGGATAAATTACAGGGGTCATTCAATGAACACAATCAAAATGCAAACACTTTGCTTTTACTTGATTCAGGAAAAAAATGAGAATCCTTGTAGACTCCTTGGTGCATACAACAGCCACTCAGGTTGCAGAGAAATGTATGAAGTAAACTGTAAAACTGATTACTAGGCTCAAAAAGGCTAATATGCAATTTGTGTTCTTTTATGTAGATCAAATGCATTCAGTGCAGCTCATAGAGCTTAGATACTCAGCAGGGATTCACAGGGTTGAGTATCAGTCAACCACAGCCAGCCACTAAACCACAGGGCAAAATCTGCTATTGTGCATTAGAATAGTCACTTAATCTATCTTAATGGGTGAAAAACCCATGGGACAAATGTATATTAAAATCATCAAGTTAGTTGTAATGTTTAAGAAAAGCTGTAAATATTTTTTGTGATAACACTGTAAGACATTATTAATTACTCAAATCCTCTTGAATGTCTTCACATTTAGCTCTTGAAAATCTGCCTGTCTAGTAGGCTGTTTCCCTTTATTGGAAGGAAACCCAGAGGCACTCACTTACCATAAGGATGAACGTGAAATAAATGAAATAGGATTTCCTTAAGCAATCTGAAGGAAGTTATGTCTGATCAGTTTCTGGGAAACGTGAAATATGCTGCTCACACTCTATTTCTATATCCTGTAACATGCAATGATTGAATAGCCAGCTTTAAAAATTTTCTTAGAAAATCACTCTAATAAGAAATAGTATGTAGGCATTCTTACCCTGGTCTCCATGAGACACACGACCCCAGACTTTTGCTTCCCTAGAATTTGACATTATTGGAAACCCAGTAACAAGACGTGAACTTTACCAAAGACTCCAACCTATTTTGTCTATTCCTATGGTTTCTCACCCCCTAGGCCTCTTCTGTCCTAGTTTCCACTAGCACAAAGAGTATCGTCCCATATTCTTTAGGTCCTTTTTGGTCCAAATGGGGCACACCAGCTATCAGACACAAGTCATTACTTTAATATAATTAACCTTAAACAAGGAATTTAGCACCTGAGCCAACGGTGGCGGTTATCTCAACACTAGCACTTACGTTGGCAAAACTTTCATCACTCATGGTGTGAAAAATATACTTCCTGAGCAACATAAGCTTTTCTGACATAAGCACTCATGTGCATGGCACTGTGTTGGCAGGAGACTCTCCCGCTGACATAGTGCAGCTACATGAGCAATATTACAGTGGCACAGCTGTATCGATACAGTTCTGTTGCTGTAAGCTTATAAGGGAAGATATGGCCTTAATAAATGAGCTTTGAACTCCTATAGTCTGCCCCTGTATAAAGTGAGAATACAGGTCCAGATCCTTAAAAGTAGTTAGGTGCCTAACTCCCATTGAAATCAATATGAGTCAGATAGCTAAATACTTTAGGATCCAGGCCACAGAACTAGAGAACTAATATCTTTCAGAAACATCCTCAATCTATATCACCTTCAGCAAACATGGGAGAGGGTTTTCCATCCATATGCTTACTGGTCCCATGTCTAATGAAGATACTGAGGGTGGTCTGCTTTGAAATCGATTCATAAAAATTGGGAGAATGCTCCAGAGCTCCTTCTTATCACTGTGGAGCCCAGATCTCTTGGAGCAGGTTTTCCTATTCTGGGTCCATGACCATCCAGTAGCCTAGACAGGGGAAGGCTTTGCCTTCCCAAACCGCCAGGCACGGCCCCACTCACACTCCACCCCCAGAATGCCTGCTGTGGGCATTCTGGGGGGTAGAGTGTAGCTGCCCCCAGCACCCGCCCTCCTCATGCTCCGAGCGGGGAGCCATGTGTCCTCCTCCCTCCCTGGTGCTGGGGCCATGCAGCGCGACCTCCTCCTTCCCCCAGTGCTCCAGGGCTGGGGAGGCAGGAGCAAGCTTGTACCCGTTCACTCCCCTCCTGTTCCCTCTCCATGGTTGGGGGTGACGCGCATGGCACACTGACCCACCTCTCTGTGGACAGAATTTGATACTTTCTTTTTATGGGAATGTCTAGAGTCTACATCCAAGGTCAGGGCCCTATTGTGCTAGCCAGGTACTGTACAGATCCTTAGTGAGAGACAAGCTTTGCCTCAGAGAGTTTATAATCGGAGGCCCTGATCCTGCAAATGCTTACATATGTGCCTAACTTGACTATTATGAGTAGTGTCAGTTAAAAAAAATGGGACTATTCTGGCAGCAAAATGCAAGTGTTAGCTGGATTAGGGCCTAAATAAAGACAGAAAAAAAGGATAAATAGGACATACCTTTCTTCTCTGTGGAGGGTAGCACATGGGCCAATCTTTGTAAGCATGGAAGAATTGGGCACTGCAGCCCAGCTAATCTTTAATTTAAGATACTTATCTGTGATCTGCTTGGCGGATCTAATGGAAGAACTTAGCCCTGGAAGATTTATGCATTCATACACCATGAAATGCATTTCAGAAGGTAAGGCATTTTGGTGTCTTTCTTTTCCATTGCTTTCACAGAGCTCCCATTCTTTCCAAACCTATGATATGTAGAATACTCTTCTGAGTCTTGATAATCTGCCTTATCTTTATCCACATGGCCTCTGCACATCTCATCATATTTCATGCCATATAATGTATAGTAGATTGCCTTTTCCCCAAATCATTATTCTTGTTTCCAATATAGTGTAAATCCACCTTACACTTTTACACTTCAGCTGAAATAATTTTACATTTTATTTAGGCAATATGGGCCTATTCAGAAATTTAGAGCTACAGTGCTACTTATTTTATGTGACATTATTTGTGGATTACATACACTGATTATTAAAGCACGATTTTCATTTAGATAATTACACTATCTTATAGATCGTATGGCAAGGATTATATATTTCTTTTGTTGATGTCACCTTGTTTGCAGTAGAACCTCACAATCTTTTTCACCCTGTGGTCATAATCTTCAATGAACAACAAATAGACGAAAAACATTTGTGAAGTCTGATTTGTTTTCTGCTGCCATAAACTCACTGGATCACATATCACACATTCACTGCATCTGCTCTGCTACCATTTAATTTCTTTCAATAGTTATATCACACATAGAGATAAAGGATAAACATGTGCTCAGGAGGACTTCTTGAAGATCTTATTTTTAAAATTTAACCTCAGAAGTCTATGAAGGCTATACTGTCCACTTCATAGTATTGGAGAACAGCAGTTATTGTGGTTTATATTTAATAACTCACTTGTTAATAGAATAACCACTCTGGTGTATAATGAAAATATATTGAGATTATATTTCTTTCAACTCAAATCATTTTGCTTCAAATTAGACGTGATAGAAGGGAAAGCTTTGAATCTCACAATGACTGTTAGGTTGTTTTTAAAAAATTATGAAATTTTCTGAGATGTGTCAAATTTTAGCTCATTTTTTTTTTGGAAATTAATAGTAATCAGTATTTCTATTGTTCTGTACAAACACAAACTAGCTAAACTGGCATTTTCTTACACACATAAAATTTCTCCTCCAGACATAATTTTCATTTTTACATGTAACTGGAAAACAAATGAAAAAATGTGGTTTGAGATCTTCCAGCTAATCAATTTTAAATGCCAACATACACAGTGATAGTCCCAACTTGTGTCAGGAGAGCTGTTTCTCATCGATGGAGGGAAATCTCACCTAGTCTCCAAGGTCATATGAAGTTCTGCCTCTCCACTGCTGAGGAAACTGCAGAACTAGAGTGTGTTGGGGAGGTGCTTCTGTACCCTACACAAACCAGAAAGGTGGATTCCATGCTGGCTCATAATGTGTGTCCCTGTTAGCACCCATAGGTTCCCTCCCCTTTCTTCTTCACTTTCCCCAGCCTTTGGGACACTTTCCTACTGTCACAGGCCTACAAAGACTTTGGAGCTCTGGCTCAGAGATCTTTGGTCAGCTAGAAAGGTAAGTGATGAACATCACAAAGCATCCCCTTGACTGGAGACTGAAGGAATGTTTGTATTGTGCATTTATATAACTTGGGTGAAAATAGATAACTGCTTACAGGCTTGGTCTATGCTAGGATCTTAGTCCGAAATACACCCCATCCCCACCAGTGAAATCTGTAAGCTGTGTGTCCACACTTGCAAGCCAGTTATCCCAGAATAAGGGGCCACACAATTTGAATTCTGAAGGCCTGCTTTTCATGAGGAATAACACTATTCCTGAACTTGTAAGTCCAAAATAATGTTAGTATGGATGCTCCAGTGCCACTAATTTGAACTAATTGGCCTCCGGGAGGTCTCCCATAGCTCCCCAAAGTGCTTCCTGGGGCTCTGAGTCCAAGGAAGCGTGTCCACATTAATGGAGCCTGCCTCGTACTACATTCCATTCTTCCCCACAGTGAGGATATGGAACTTCAAATTTGTAAAATCAGGTGCCCAGAAGTCGAATTTAGTAAATTCAAAATAATCTCCTAGTGTGGACATGGCTACAGGCACAATCGCTAGTAATTGGAAAAGTGCCACACTATGAGGTGCAACAAGTTCAAGATGACAAAAGGTAAACATTACATTTTACACTCCACTTGATTCTTTGAAATAATAACGATCTCCACAAATCTGCTGTTTCATGCTGCCAACTAGAAGTACATGGTCTACCAGTTAGAAACTAGTGTGACACATTCATTGCTATCTAGAAAATCATGGTCATCACCAAGTTGTGCACCATGGCTTCCAAAACTGACTCAGCCGAACTAGATCCTTTTATTTAGAAAGTACAAAGCTAAGTCACTTGAGCTAAAAGAGACTCACTGTTAGCTTTTACCATTGTACAGTCTACGACACACAGTGGAATAATTTTGATTTAATCCAAGTGAGTTATGCAGATTATGTTAAATTAATGCAGAGAAAATCTTTCTGTTACACCAGATCATGCCTACTGCCAAGCCAAATATTATAAAGAAAAACTATTTTTACGAATGGTTTAGAACAGCAGTTTTTAATTTTTTTCATTTGCAGACCACTAAAAAATTTCAAATGGAGGTGTGATTTTGGAAGTCCCTTTGGAAATCTTAGATATACTCTAAAAAAACAAGGAGTCCTGTGGCACCTTTAAGACTAACAATTTATTTGTGGGCAAAAAAACCACTTTGTCAGATGCAACATACTTCATTAGATGTACTCTGTGGATCCGCAGGGGACCGTGGACCACAGGTTGAAAACCACTGTATTAGAATTTTTTTAAATGATTATTTTGACTGATTTTTGTCCTCCTGCATGTGAAGTCAGCTACCTCAGTTACCATGAGTCCAATTACACATGCACATAGGAAGTTATAAAAATCACCATAAGCCAAAAACCAAATGTTAAAAATAAAAACATATAAGTTTTTAGTCTTGGGATCTTGCAGGCCTAAAAGTGAGTCCCACTAGAAAGCTGGAAATCTCCCCTTCCCAAAGATATATTTTTTTATCTCTAGCATTCCGGAACGTTTTTGGATATTAGGCTTTAAAGTCACATGGCAGCTGTGCACCATGTGAGCAATAAAAGACTAACAAATCAGAATGGCAGCATTTTATACCTACTAATGACAGCTGAGAGCAACAAAGACTCAGGTCCATGATAAGATGACGCCTAGAAAAGCTGTTACTCATGCAGGACTGGGCCTTGTCCATCCCATCCCCAGGATAGGGTACATTTGGTGGAAATTCCACATTTGGTGGGTGAGAATGAGGAAACATTTCTCCAGCCGGCTGATTCATGATATTTTTAATCATAATTGTGCCTAGTCAGAAGTTTTGGAATGTGAGAATAAATTCTGGGAATGGGAGTGGCAGAAGCCAGGCGACGTTGTCAAGATGTCATATACATTCATTTAGAGTATAGTTCTGCAATTTATCACATGGCTCTCATCTCTACCTATGTGGCATGTGTTGCCTGGGGGGCATTGAGGTGAAGTACCTCCACATTGTGCCATTCTGAGGACTGATGAGCCACTGACTCGCAAACAGGAGGCTCTTTAATGACACACTGTTAGGGGCAAAGCTGGCTCCCAGCCTGGTCACTAGGTAACCAGGTCAGCTGGGCCCAATGAGTTCCCTCCAAATGGCTGTGCTTCCTGACTGGGCAGGATTGTCAGTGATCTGCTACTTGAGCCTTGTACCAGCAGCAGCTGTTCAATGCATACCATGCCAGGCCCACAACTACGCTTACCATGTTCTCACTTCCATACCCTGCTGCAGTCCTTCCTCTAACCTGTGATCTTGCCTTGTTCCAAGCCCTGCCCCAGCCTCGGCCTTCTGGCCAGTTCTGGTTTCTGACTCCTGGTTCTGACTCTTGGCTACATCCCTGACTATGAATCCTGTTTACCCTTTGGCATAGGCTTTGCCTTCTGACTCCAATTCTGACCTTTACCTTGGCAGCTCAACCATGACTTTGGTTTCACTTGTCATGGCTCATCATTTGTCATCATCCAAACTGCCACCTCAACCACCAGGCAAGATCCACCAGGCAGGCTGCCCATGCCCCAGAAGCTGGCAGTTTGAGCTGTCCACAGAAGACCAGACATAGAAAAAGCATGGGCTTAATGACCTGAATGCCCTATCTGGAATGACCACAGGGGGGATTCGGCTCACCCTAGTAGACTTATTAGGGGCCTTACAAGTAGAATGACCAGATGTCCTGATTTTTCACACTGGCTATCTGGACTCCCTATTTACAGGAACTGCTGTACTTTGAGAGCAGAACAAAATCCTCCAGGCTCAGGTGGTTGCTACAGCCCTCCCCACCCAAGGGTACGTCCCACACCTAGGGTACGTCTGTACTACAGGCCTTTTTTGACAAAGGCTTTGGCGACAGATACTGTGGACAAAGCCTCTGTTGAAAAAGAGCGTTTAGACTACAGCCAGTTCTGTCGACAAAGCAAGTCGCTTTTTTGACAAAGGGTATGTCTACACTACCACCCTAGTTCGAACTAGGGTGATAATGTAGTCAACCGGAGTTGCAAATGAAGCCCGGGATTTGAATTTCCCAGACTTCATTTGCATCTTGCCAGGTGCCGCCATTTTTAAATGTCCACTAGTTCGGACTCCGTGCCGCACGGATACACACGGCACGAACTAGGTAGTTCGGACTAGGCTTCCTATTCTGAACTACCGTTACTCCTCATTCCACGTAGACACACCAAGAGAGTCTAGTCGCTCTCTTCTGAAAAAAAAAGCAGTGTGGCTGCAATAGCACCTTTTTTGGACACAACTGTCAAAAAAGGCATTATTGCTTGTATAATGAGGTTTACCGCCATCGACAAAACTGACACGTTCTGTCGACTTACTGTTGACAGAACTTGACGGTAGTGTAGACACAGGTATAGTTTTGTTGACAAAAGTCCACTTTTGTCGACAAAACCCTGTAGTCTATATATACCTCTACTGTTTGCAAGCCCTACCAGTCTAGTTTAGGGGGCTCCATGCCAAATTCTGGGGTTTCTCAACTTAGTATTGCCTGCTATTCATAGTGTGACCACCATTATACCCAACAGACTGTCACATGCAGTACTCCTGATAAGCCTCCTTACTGGCATGGGAGACCCCAATATTGAAGGTAGGGATAGTCTAGCTCTTATCATGAATGTTTTGAGGAGTAAGTACAGGCACTGGCAGGTATTATTGATCCCCCTAACTGAAAGCACACTGCAGAGGCTGTGCTCCAAGTCCTCCAGCCAGGATCCCAGCCTCCTTTCCAGATATGCAGCCAAGTTTAGATGCCCGGCAGCTGAGACCCACTGAAACAAGGCTGTGCAATGATACCGCTTCCACTAAAGATTTGATTATTCTATTAAAGATGAATTCGCTTGAGTGGAAACTCTACCTAACCTCTGAGCCTGACCTGATCTATGCATCACTCTTGAAAGCCGACTAAGGATATGTCTACACTTGTCCCCTAGTTCGAACTAGGGAGGCAAATGAAGTATACCGAAGTTGCTAATGAAGCACGGGATTTAAATATTATCATATTCGCGGCTGGTCGTCATTTTAAAATGCTGGTTGCCCGATTTAACTCGCCGCATGTAGTTGTGGTAGTCCGATCCAAAACCCTTCCTTTGAATTAACTGTTACTCCTCATGCTTGTATTTGTCCTACCACGTCCCTAGATGATACCCTAATATACTTTGTAGCCAAGGAGGCTTGCTCTTTCCAACCCTGCATCTATGACTACGTATAGAATCAAATTATGGTACACAACCAATATCCTTGTCTTAACAGGCTCCTGGAGAGACTCTGCTCAGGCTGGATCTTCATGAAAGTAGATCTGCATGGAACATAAAACTTGCTTAGAATCCAGTAAGCAGAAGAGTTTTAAAATAATCGAGGCTTCATTTAAATTTACATGGCTGCTGCGCTGAGCCGACAAACAGCTGATCAGCTGTTTGTCGGCTCCGGGCACTAGTCTGGACGCTCCCCTGTTGAAATGAAAGCCTTTTATCAACAACCCCTGTAAACCTCATCCTACAAGGCATAAGGGGGATGTCGATAAAAGGCTTTCAGGTCGGCGCGGCGCGTCCAGACTAGCGCGTGGAGCCGACAAACAGCTGATCAGCTGTTTGTTGGCTCAGTGCGGCAACCATGTAAATTTAAATGAAGCCGTGATTATTTAAATTGCGGCTTCATTTCCCTTTGCCTATCTGTCTAATCTACATGCCTCCATCTAACCCTTAGTTATCACCCAAATTACTACTACAACCACTAATCTAGGTCCTTTCCCACCCATGAGGGAGGCTGCCCATGCCTTCTTACACACACACACACACACACACACACACACACACACACACACACAATATTTCTATCAGCAACATCTGAGAAATGTTTTCACCATGACTTATTCACCTTGAATTTTGATTGTGCTACAAAAGAAATTGACTCAGAACCAAGACTAAACCAGGCTACCTCATGGGAGCTTAATAAACCAGCTTGGGTTATTTTGTGCTCCAAATCTAAGTTTTCTTTAATTAAAAAGAAGTCCTTTGTTGTTGTGAAGATAGCATTCAAGATGTAAACCAAGTGTAAGTTGAAGTCAGCCTGAGCTTGGAGCACAACTTTAAGGCATTGCTTGTGAGGAGTGTGAATGACTCTCTTACCTCAAGTGAGTGTTAACTATGAAGCTTAATGATGAGTTGGATATCTACTATTTACTGTTGATTCAAGCATGAAAAGGGGACAAAAATGAGATTTATGTGGGGATATGGTAGCCCCTAGAAACCTCAATCAAAGGTTTGGGCTCCATTTTTCTCAGCATTGTACAGACAAAAAGCTCAGAAGACAGTTCCTGACAATGAACATCTCACAGGTATTTCAACAACTTTCATTCCACCATCAGCCTTAGCCTGGACCAGTCCACACAAGAGCTCCACTTCCATTTCCACCACCTAATACCGGAAACCTACATTATACTTATGCACAAGTCTCTTGCTTCCATCCAAGACACATTTCCCGATCCATTGTTTACAGCCAGACCCTAAGATATAACCGGATTTGCTCCAGAGAGAGACAAACACCTACAGGATTTCTACCAGGCATTCTTAGGCCCAATAAACAAAATAACAGAACACCGCTAGTCATCACCCAACTTAAACCCCTCCAGCACATCATTAACAATCTATAACCTATCCTGGAAAATGATCCCTCACTCTCACAGGCCTTGAGGGACAGGCCAATCCTCGCCAACAGACAACCCCCTAATTTCATACACATTCTTTCCAGCAACCACGCATCACACCTCAAACATACTCACTCAGGACCCCATCCCTGCAATCAACTCCAGTGCCAACTCTGTTAGCAAATCTATACAAGCAACATTTTCACAGGACCTAACCGCATAAACCACCACATCAGAGGCTCATACAACTGCACATCCACCAAAGTGAACTTGCCCGAGCACTCGTTAATGGATCTCAAAGTTACTATACTCTTACAAAGCAAATTCAAAAACTAGCTGGAGAGTGAAACTGCAGAACCTGCCTTCATTTGCAAATTTGATACGGATAATCAAGGTCTGAACAAAAACATAAACTGAATGAGCCGTGAAATTCAACACCCTAATGACATCAAAAGCTAAGTATCAGGCACTTACACCCAATCAATTAGCCTCATTTAGCATGGACACTCTGACAAGGTTTTTTTCCCCCTTCTTTTTCCCTCCTCACCCCGGCTTTTTCTGCTATTTATCGGTACCTTTGGACCCCTTTCTCCACTGAGCTGAAGAAGTGGGTTGAGCCCATGAAAGCTCATGATGCTATCTACATTTTTGTTAGTCTCTAGGGATACATCTACACAGCACCGTTATTTTGGAATAATTGCCATTATTTCAAAATAACAAAGTGTGCATTTACACACAAGCTATTATTTTGACATAATGTTGAAATAATGTCCAGCTGCAGGACTTCTTACTCTGACTCCTATAACCCTCATTTTACAGGAAGTAAGGGAAGTCAGAGGAAGAGTGCTCTATTTTGAAATAACTGCTGTGTAGACGTGCCCAAATTTGAAATAAGCTATTTTGACTTAAGCTATGCTATTAGTGTGGCTCAAGTTGTATAGCTTATTTGGAGTTTAGCCCTGCAGTATAGACATACCCTAAAGAGCTGCAGGCACATTTGTTGTTTTTTAAAGTTTTTTCACAATCAACATGTTAGTCAGGGGGATGTACCATGTGGCCAAACAGTCAAATGGTGGTGTAAAGTGGACAGGAGGATGAGGAAAACATAAAATGCACAAAATTTAGGAGAAAAACATAAGTCACAGCTTGTCATTTGGCTAAGCAATGCCAGACGGGAAAGATTTGTCGGGATAAGAGCCAAGGTGCATTTTAAGGTGGAAATTAGAATCAGGTAAAGTAGCAGCTTTGTGAATGTTGACAGGGAGCTTTTCTTCTCCTTATTGAAGTCAATAGGACCCTTTGTTTGAAATATTGCCCATTCCTAGTCTTAGGGTAAAAATATTGATTGTCCTTTTCATATTTGTCTAAGCGAGTGACCCAAGAAGCTTCTGAAGCAATAATTTATTGTATCTTAACCAATTCAGTGAAGTGTTTATGAATATAGCCCAAAGTCTCATGGAATTAACTGGTTGATATTTTATCTCAGTTTCCTACAGGATCTTGAAGAAATGTCTCACTGTTTACAACCGTAAGTGCTTCAGAACTCTGAATGATGCTAGATAGGGTGCCAGACTCTGTGTAAAATGAGGGTTTAGTCCCATTTTTGGCTTTAGACTCTTGTCTGACCAACCTTGCTCCACATTGGTGAGTTTATCAGATTTGTTTCAGCCAGATGTGTTGTGGGTTTCTGACACCATCCCAGAGTGCTCTGCTCTGCTCTGTCTTTGAAACAATTGATTCATTCAGCTTAAGGGAGAGCCATGGGAGTGTTTGGGTTTATCCTCTATAAACTGCTCATGTGAACTGAGGCTGAAAGGATGGGGTAGGGTAGGGAATGTGTCACTCAGAAATGAGGAAGCCAAAGGCCTATGCTGAGTTTAATTTTAAGACTTATTTTAATTATTGGTCAAAAATGAAGCTGCAGATTGGAATCTGCAGCTGAGAGCACAAAGAGGGGAATTATTCTAATTAAGTTTCCAAAATGCTGATCAAAAGAGATGAAAGGGGTAGGGGCTTCCCAGTGGAAGACAGAGGGAGAATAGTAGGATTCATTCCTGTCACTTTTCTAATCAATTTCACTTTGACATGGCATTGGAGTGCCTGCCTATTAGACCAGGTACCATGCAACTTTAATTAAATAAAATAGTTAAATTATAGTATTTAACTAGGCCAAATCTGTAAGATGCTGAGCACCTGGGACCTGATTTTACAAAGCACTGAGTCCCTCCTGCTATGGAAATTGGAAACACTTGGTCCCTTACAGGATCCAAATAATTTGTTTGGTAAATCCTTAGATGTGCTTGAAAAGAATTCTCCCTATGTTGATTTTGACTGCTTGCAACAGGCAAACGTTAACTTAGGGTCACAGTGTGGAGAATGAAATCAGAACAAACAGGGTTGGGTCTGCTTAGCTAACTAGGACGTTAACAAGTCTCAGAGGGGTAACCATGTTTGTCTGTAACTTTAAAAACGAGTAGTCCTGTGGCACCTGAAGCACTAACAGCAGAGCTTTCATGGGCAAAACCCACTTCTTCAGATGAACTGGAAGCTGGAGTGGACATTAACGTTAGCCTTCTTCTTAACAATGACTATCCCAGCTTGAAGTCACAATGAAAAAGAGATTAAGGGAATTGGGCAACTAAATTCCAGGGCTTGCCTATGCCTTGCTCTTCCTATGCTCTGGATCCTCAACGAGAGCATTATTAGGTCTCAAGAGGGCAACATGGATGGTGCAGGAAAAGCTGACATTCAGATCTGGTAACATTTCACACCTACCTTGCACTGGTGTCAGAGGTTACAGAAGGTGCAAGGCAGAGGGAAATCAGGGCCACTGAGTTTAAATGACTTCTGCAAATTCATAGAGGAAGGATGTGTGAAGAAGCATGACCTGGAGCCGAGTCAAGCAACTGAACAAGCACAGCTGGCCTGTAGTAGGCTGCCTGATTGGCTACAGCACCTAATTGGTGGGAAGAGTGAGCTGGCATGTAATAGGATTCTCAGGCAGCTGATTTTCAAGTAGAACGCCTGGCTGAAAAGGGACTCTAGCAGCTCCAGTCAGTCCCACTGACCAGATCATTAAAAGTCTGGTCAGCAGTGCTAAAACAGGCTAGTCCCTATTGTTTTGGCTCTGCGCTATGTACCTGAAACAGGCAGCAGGTTCCTATGGTGGAAGGGCAGGGGGCTCCAGGTGCTGCCCCTGCTCCAAGCTCCAGCTCCACACCCCCATTGGCCAGGAATTGCAACCAATGGGAGCTGCAGGGGCAATGCCTGTGGGCAAGAACAGCATGTGAAGCCTTCTGGGCCCTCTGCTCTCCCCCAGGAGTCAGATCTGCCCACCACTTTCATCAGAGATGGGACAGGAGGGAGGCTGCCTTAGCCTTGCTGAGCCACTGACTTGGGAGGTGCCTGAGGTAAGCCTGCACTCAAACTCTGATCCCCAAAGTAAGTTATTAAATAAACAAAAGATGCCTGCTAGCTCTAATTTACTAAGAAACTTGTTACATGGAAATTCTTACCCTAAACAGTTGTTCTTATTTCAGATAAAAAGCTTTAAGTCAGAACTGATCTTTACTCTGACCTGGGAGGGTCTACAGTTTTTTTTCAGAGCTCTTTGTTGCCCAGCTTCTTCATGTGTATCCTCTTAGGGTGAGCAAGGCAGTTTCAAAGGCCAGTTGAAGACAAAGACTGATAGCGTTCCATTCATTGAATAGTCTTTCCCCCAGGGTGGGAACCCTTTGTTTAGCACTCCCCATCCTCATGGAAATGTACCACATACAAGCTGGATTCCAGGTGGCATGGTCAAATGTCTTTCTGGGACCAACCACTATTTGGGCTTACAGGACTAATAAGACTATTCGCAGATCATTGGTTTGAATACTGAGCTATCATGTTCCTAAACTATCCTTAATGGCCCTCATTAGCACATTCATAATTAAAACCAGATTCACACTTCATATTTTAAACTTTGCATACAAGAATGAGATATGCACAAAAATAGGTTATGCAGATTCAGCAGATTGTAACTTTACAATTAATATGTTACTTGATGCATTTTGCATAAAGAGTCTTCGAGTTATGTGTATTCATATTCATAAGCCAATTTTCATATGGCATGTGGGGGCCATGACAGAGACAAATAAGAGGGATGAGACATTTCCCTCTACAGTCAGTTCAGGATAAATATGCAACCAATTATATAAATCTAGAACAATGCTGGTAAAGGCATTTCACAAGATGGAGCAGGGTGGCTTGGAAAGACACAGTAACAGGAGTATTGTCTCTTACTCTGAATATTGCAGTTAAATGCCTTGTTTTGTGCCCAGAATTATTTGAAGAGGGAAATAGATCTTAGCATCACTCTCATGGAGCCTTCTCACTGCTGGGTGGCATCTCCTCCTGACCACACTACTCCTGACCTTTCTGCTGCTCATCTCTCTCAGCACCGTAACTATCTGTGTGGCTTGGGCCTCTGGTCAGATCAGTGTATTTTCCCTTTCTGGGAATTACTCTTTTTCCAAGATGTCAGTCTTCCCTTCACTACCCCAATGCTGCTACTGCCTAAGTGGCTGGCAGGGGAACGGAGGTCCACACCTCTACTCAGAGTTCCAGCCAGGGATGGCAGGTGTAATAAGACCAGGGAAAGCATTGTCAACCCACTGCCGGACAAATGGGCTGCAGTGCCCCCCCTTCCCTGAGATCCCCACAGCCTCCTCTACCTCTGACGGTCCCCACAGCTCACTGCATCCCTCCTCCTGGGGGCAGGGGAGTGAAGAGTGATGTGGAGAGTCAGTGGACTGCTGCTGGGGCCAGCGACTCCGTGTGTGTGTGTGTGTGTGGGGGGGCCTTCAGGGCCAGAGGAGCTGGTGCTTGAGGAGGATGCTGTCTTGGCCCAACCTAACTCTAGGCATGCTGGGGATGACCAGGCCCGATTGGTAGCACTAGGGGCACTGGTGCTCAGGGAGGCTGCAGCTCAGCCCGTCACTGAGGCTGATTCAGTGCTCAGGGGCCAGGGGAGCAGCTGGCACTGAGGGTAGTGATGAATCGGTGTGTGTGAGGGTGTCAGCAGCGGCTTGGCCCAGTGTGACTGGGGAAGGCAGGCTGGGGCTCCTCTGGTCTCTGGGGGCGCCCAGGACATTTTCATTTATGGGGGAGGTTTCTGGGCTGTGGCAAGGACAGAGTCTTCGGTGGAAGGGGCAGGGCCAGTGGACTTGCTTCCCCAAAGTGGGCTGCCCATGGTTCCAGCTTAGACACTCTCTATTCAGCAGTCAAGCTCTGTGCCCCTTAAAATCTTGCCATCTTTCTCCTTTGCCTTTTCCTACACCACCTCATTTCCTTTCTTTCCCTCTCTGTTGTTTATAGAATAGCTACAGATTCCCCCACTGCAGCACCATTCTGTTGCGAGCTTCCTGGGTTTGTCCAAGCTCTGCGGCTGTGTCTAGTCTGGCATGATTTTGTGCAAATACTTTTAACGGAAAAGTTTTTCCATTAAAAGTATTTGTGCAAGAGCGCGTATACACTGGCATGTGCCTTTGCGCAAAAGATTTGCTTTTGCTCAAAAGCATCCATGCCAGTGTAGATGCTCTCTTGCGCAAGAAAGCTCCGACGGCCATTTTTGCAGAAATCAACTTGGCTGTCTACACTGGCCCTCTTGCGCAAGAATACTTATCTTGCACAAGAGGGCTTATCCCTGAGTGGGAGCGTCAGAGTATTTGCGCAAGTACCACTGATTTTGTACAGTACAAAGTCAGTGTTCTTGCGCAAATACTCGCGGCCAGTGTAGACAGGCAGCAAGATTTTGCACAAAACCTTGCCAGTCTAACGCAGCTGTGCCTGTTCCTTCCCTGCTGGGCTCTGTTTTCAGTCAGTCCTTCAAGCTCTACCTCTTTCTAAGGTGTAGCCCATCAGGATTAATTATCCTAACAACCTACTCTGCTTTGTCTGGGGTGGATATCCTGCTGCAGTCAGCAGATCATGGATTACTAAAGTGGGCTACCCTTACAGAAGTCTATAACATGATAAATTATTGCTCATCAACCAATGTACCTAAATCAACAAAGGCATTGCCAGTTACAGATCTCTGAAAAATATCTTTCAACCCAAATACTTGTAACTAGTGAACTAATGAAAGCAACTAGAATCTTATGCCAATTACTAATAAAGAAGGAAAAAGCGGATGCCTCTAGGCTAATATTTTTGTGCAGTTCAAATGCTGCATAAACATCAAGCACTATAGCAGACAAATAAGAGTGCTAGCATGGCTGCAATACAAAGACCTTTCCAAATAATGAAACTCATTAAGCTGGAGCCACATTCCAAATTTTAAAGGTGAAATGTAGTTTCCTGCATACATATAAAGACAGGTAATAAAATATAGGTGTAAACAAGTGCACGTTGCCCATAGTTTAATAGACAATAAGTTTAAAGTAGGACTGGTTTCATAAAGCAACACTCTGCTAATCTGTATTCAGGTCTCAAGTGTATTAACTGTAATTTACAACCAATTTAAATGGCATTAACAGCCTTTCCCTTATGGGAATTTAAATTTTCATCCTACCATTGAATTAAACACTGATTGCATATTTTCTATAGGGGACATAATGCTCTTTGAAGCTTGTTTTGAATAATAAAGCATCTATTCATGCACATGGTGCAATGTGTTTCTTTGTCCTGAATGTAGCTGAAATAAAATGCGAGTTAAAAGGATTTTTCCTCTAGCCACAGGTTTGTTGATTGCCATCTATTTTCATCCATTCAAAATTTAAAAAAAGGAAAAGAAAACATAGTATTTTCTTCCGGTG
Source organism: Pelodiscus sinensis (assembly GCF_049634645.1). Lineage (NCBI taxonomy): Eukaryota > Metazoa > Chordata > Testudines > Trionychidae > Pelodiscus > Pelodiscus sinensis. Next base: position 209,882,924 of record NC_134711.1, read on the forward strand.
TAGGAAACCTCATTTATTCAGTAGGAGCTTTCTGAAAAGTATTTGGGATGAACAATCAAGAGGTCATCTTTGGACAAGGGACCCTCTACCCCCAAAACAAAAACAAAAAACACAGCACAAAGAAAACATTACACTCTAATCTTTAGGAGAAAATATTGCATAACATGTTATTGCTGTGCTCAGTGCCCCAATTAATAAATCCTAAGAAAGAGTATAAGGGGGAGGAGAAGGAAACTTTTCAGATAAAAGATAGCAAATTAGTCAAAATAATATTGTTGACCTTTTCGTCTAATTTTTATGGAATTAATAATTGATTCAGGCAAATAAGGTTAGTACAGTTAATCCTTTAAGGAGATAGATTTTTAACCACTTAGAATTCCAATTAGTGAAGCAATCTACACAGCTCTTGAGCAGCCCTAGCATTCCCTAGGAGTTTAGAAAAAGACCACTTGCCACTGAAGAAGTAAGTCTTAGCAGCTTCCATTCACCATCGGATACATTCCAAGTTTTATAAGCACGGTAATTCTGAGATTCAGCTTTACTGGGCATGTTTTTTCTTTGAAGATGCTTTTCTTAAGGGGACACTCCTCAGCTTAAAATCTGACTTCAGAAAGAAAGCTCAGAAGTGCTCCCAATGATACCTCCGATCCAGAACAATTTCTGTGTTTTTTACAATCACATTTTTCTATATTTAAATATTTTGCCCTCTTGTTGTTGTGATTGAAAAACAGAAAGAACAGGGATCACAGATTAGTCATACAGATCAAAGGAGCATTGACAAATCTCTGTACATTATCAATGTAAACAAGCTAAAAGAGAGCCCCAATGTCCGTAATTTTAGATGTTAGCTCCAACAACACTCAGTAAAAATGGCTCCGCGGATTTTTTTAAAAATGTGGTGTCAATTTAAAAATGTGGGTGTAGTTGTGTCAAACAAAGTGCTATCACTGAGTTAATAATCCCCAATATTTATGAACCTTTCACTTATCCAGACATGACAGACAAGATAAAACACATTCTGGTATTTGGTGATGTGTAGGGTATAAAGCAATGTAAAATATTGTATAGATTGGTGCATTATTGTTTTGTTTTCTGGCAGGTCCAATTTTCTGCTTACTTCGGAATCCCCTCTAAAGAATCTTCCTTCATCATTTCTGATCTCGTGCAGGTTTTTTAAAATACAGACTGTACCAGAAACACATGGAACTTTCTAATGATTTATGTCTGTCAATCCAGAAGAGGACAATATAGCTCCTAGAGCAGTGGTTCTCAAACCTTTTGGCTTGCAGACCAACCTGCTGAATAAAGACGTTTCTGCTGATCGCCAGCCAATCACTCATGATGACAAAATGGGTGCAGGACAGCTTGGGGGCTGGGGGTCTTGCCAGGAAGTAGGGTGTAGGAGTGGGCTGAGGGTGAGGGATTTGGGAAGGAGGGAGGGTGCAGGAGCGTGGTGGGAGTGTGGAGAGTCAGCTGGAGGGGGATATCGGAGGGTGATAGGAGTGCGAGGTCTTGACATAAGGGGGTACTTACCTGGCTCTGTGCCTCCTGCCACTCCCATGCACTGCCTCCTGCTGCTCCCATTAGCTGTGATTTGGGGAAAGCCTCCAGGCAAGTGGTTTCCTGTGCTGTGTTCCCCCAGCTGTGGGGAGGGAGAGTGACAGTGCACTGAGCTGCTTCCTTGTCCTGCAATCCAGATCCAGCCTATGAGTCTTGACCTCCACTCCCTGTGCAGTGGGAAGCCAGTGCTTGAGCTCCATCCTCTGGGGTGAGGGCAGAGGCTGGGGAGCGGGAGAGGGAAGGACTGGAGCACCAGCTCAGACTCCCTGCTGCAGGGGATGGCAGGAGGGGGCAGTCCCGAGGCCACAACCTACCTGCAAGATGGTTGCAGATCACTAGTGGTCCACTGACCACACTTTGAGAACCACTGTCCTAAAGGGAAAAAAGCTGGTGAAAACCTGATTAGTGGTTTAGACAGAGGCTGGACTGCAACCTTCCTTCCTTTTTCTAATCAGGATTCTATCAACCGGTGAAATTAACTTTACCTCTAAGTTTAAATAAACATGCAAGTTTAGCATATGGGGTATTTAAAATGTCCTGTGGTTAATATGTTGTACCTTCTGTAAAACTCAATAGCAGTAATGTTGCAATAATGCTGTTCTATGTTTAGACATGTTGCTGCACTGGAAGGTCTTTGACTTCTTCCATGGTTTTAGTAAAGTAGTGGAACTCTTTCTCTGTTGCTTTGAAAGATACTTTCGGCATATGAAGATCAGACTGATACAGATGTGGCAGACTGGCCCCTGTGGCTACATCTAGACTGCATCTCTCGGTCGACAGACACTTTGTGGACAGTATCAGCCTCTGTCGAAAAAGAGCGTCTAGATTACATTATGCGGATCGAAAAATCTATCCGCTTTTTTGAAAAAGAGCGTCCAGACTGCCAGATGCACTGTCGAAAAAAGAAGGTACCTGGAAGTGCTTCTGGCAGGGCATGGGGGCAGCCTTTATTTCCAGGTTCTGCTGCCTGCCCTTTGTAGAGATGCGTTTTTAAAGGGATCCCCCTGGACAGCCATTGCTCTGCTCCTGCTTCTGGCTTGCCTACTTCCCAGAGGGAAAGCAAAGCTGCTGCAGTTTTTGCTTTGGTTGCCCTGCTTCCTCGGACACCACAGCAGTTTATTTTCTGGGGCTTTTTTTCTGCTTTTCACCTTTTATTTGGCCATGGAGCCTGAGCTGCCCCTGGGCAGGCGATGGCCCCACGCTGCCATACTGCAGCTTCTGCTGCATCTGCATGACTCTGTCATGAATCTCCTGCCCCATATGGATCTGGACTGCACTGAGGACACCCTCCTCTGGGATGCAGGAGCTCTGCTATTGCCCCCAAAGCACTCACCTGATGTTCCCTCTCCGCTGTCCACAGATGCCTGGGAGGCCTCTGGGGTCTGGAGGACCAGCTCCTGGGAAAGGGTCCCTGCTGCTGCCTCCTCTTCCTCCTCCTGGTGCAGCTCTCCCGCCTCTCCTGCCTGGTCTTCCTCCCTCAGGGGTTGGTCCACGATGTGGTGGGGTAACCTGGACTCCATCACACGCAGTGGAGTCTGGGCTTCCCCACTGCCCAGGATCTGCTCCAACTCCTGGTAGTAAGGGCAGGTCTCAGGGACTGCCCCAGAGCGGGAGCTGTGGTCCCGGGCCCTGGCATATCCCTGCCGCAGCTCCTTTACCTTGACCCTGACTTGTTCTGTGATGCCCTTTGGCGGCCGGTCCTTGGACCAGGCACTCATAAATGTCTGCACTCCTGTGGCGTGTCTGCAGGGCTTCTTCCTGGGACCAGTGCTACAGGAGGTTTTGGATTTCCGGCCGTGACCAGGCTGGTGCCTGCCTTTTGGTGCCCCTGGGTGGGTCCTCATCTCTGTCCCTAGAAGGGCCAGGGGGGCGTTGAGGCTGGGACATGGCTGTTACGGCTGGCACGGGTGTTCTGGCTAGCTGCTGGACAGCAAGGCCTGTCTAGGAGCCTGTACCTTTAAGAGGCTGTGGCCAGGAACCACAGAGGCGCAATGCAATGCAGGAGGAGTAACAGTAGTTCAAATTAGGAGCTTTAGTTCAAACTACCTAGCCCGTGCTGCATGTAGCCACGGGCAGGTCGTTCGAACTATGGGGCATTTAAAAATAGTGGCGCCCGGGAACATGCAAATGAAGCCTGGGATATTTAAATCTCGGGCTTCATTTGCAAGTTTGAATGCCTACATTAGGGTGGCTAGTGTAGACATACCCTCTGGCAGGAATTTGAAGGAAGAAAAGAAAGAACTATTAAACACATGCATGTATCCATCTGTAGTCTGCAACCCCCAAGGGTGTCTTGTGTTAGCAACATCCAGTGGTTGTTATCTACACTGATAGCATAACATGGACATTATCCTACTCTCATGAAGAACAGAGCAAGACATGTTTCCTGATGGTAAGTAATTATTTTACGAAGCCTTCACAGTTCAGAAAATGAACTTACAGTTCTCAGTGCAAAATAACCCTTAAAACGATAACAAGGAGAGTTATATTTAAATTAATATTGTTAATAGTTATATAGCATTATTCCTGTTCAGTCATTAAATAGCTAAACCTCATGAACATCCTGCCAGGTAGGCATGGTAAGTATAATCTCTTTATTACAGATGGGAAAAATAGATCACAAAAGTGAAATAACCTGTTCAAGACCACATAACCAGACAGTGCCCAGAAGAATCAGAACTTTGTAGTTCCTGGCTTCTGGTCGCATGCACAGGCCATTTCTCTCTTTGTTTGAACAGTGTTATCCAAGTAACAAGAGGTGCTGGAGTCTAGAGATACTGCTGCTAATTGCCATGAGACTTTTTGAAATCCTGACCCATGATGTATGACTGGGTCCAGGTAAAGTCTAACCAACAGTCGGGTAGGGATTAGGACAGGCATTTTTTTTTTTAGCAGTTGGGGTTGGTACCATCACACACCTTTATCAATGGCTTACATTGGTTTGGTTCTCACTGTTGCTACTTCACACATGTAGCATCCTGGCTGCCTCTATTGGTAAACCCCACACTCCATGGCTACGTCTAGACTGGCATGATTTTCCAGAAATGCTTTTAACGGAAAAGTTTCCCGTTAAAAGCATTTTTGGAACAGAGCGTCTAGATTGGTATGGATGCTTTTCTGCAAAAGCACTTTTTGCGGAAAAGCGTCCGTGCCAATCTAAACACACTTTTCCGCAAAAAAGCCCCGATCGCTTTTCGCGATCGGGGCTTTTTTGCGGAAAACAAATCTGAGCTGTCTACACTGGCCCTTTTGCACAAAAGTTTTGCGCAAAAAGACTTTTGCCCAAATGGGAGCAACATAGTATTTCTGCAAGAAGCACTGATTTCTTACATGAGAGTGTCAGTGCTTTTGCGGAAATTCAAGCGGCCAGTGTAGACAGCTGGCAAGTTTTTCCGGAAAAGCGGCTGATTTTCCAGAAAAACTGGCTAGTCTAGACACAGCCCATGTGACATACTAAGACCTCATCTGGTGAAAAACTGAAGAACCCAACAAACTTTAAGCATTTCTTTCTATTTTTCACTAGAATGGGAGGGCAAAACACTACTCATATGTTAGGAGATCATGTTACATTTTATTACGAGTCTAAATGAAGATGACATAAATTTGCCAAGTTGCTGTAATATATAAATAAAGGAAGGGGGTGAGCTCCCAAAGGAAACCCTATGTCTGTTTTCCAGGCCTCTGCAGTGAAAATGTATGTTTTTTTTTTTTTTTTTTAAGGGCAGGGCAAAGGTGACAAAGCAGACTCAAACATTTCCATTGCTATAGCAACAAGCAGCATTAGTCTGACACAGCAACAGAAACTGAAATATATCCTTGCACAAAAATATGCTGCAAGTTAGAAAAATATGAGTCAGTGCAATTCTATCCATACACTGTACATAACATAAATAACCAAATATAAACGGCTTCATGTAACTCAATAAAATGAGTAATTGCTACTTAAGAGAGATTTTACTGCAAATAAATATGTTTAATTGTTTATAAAATCCAATTTCTTTTGACATTAACAGCAAAAGGAAAAACAACCACAGCATCTTGTGCACATACAAATAATACAATGAGTAATTTTATATCCCTCTGTCTAGAACATGATGCTATTAATGTAATAATTTAATTCTACATAGTTCTTATACCGCTTTCTTACTGTAGTTTCTGTGCATCCTCCAGCTGCACATTGAGCAACATGACTAACATCTGTCACATGGTTTGATCTTTCCCTCATCCTCTTCCCCGGGGGAGAAAATTGTGTGGACAGTGAAGTGTTTTGTGATGGCCCTGATGCCCCTGCCAGAGTCTGCACCTTAATCCCCTGTCCCAGCTCACAACCCCCTCCTTCACCCATACTCCTTCTCAGACCCCACATCCTCTCCTGCACTCCAGTCCCTTACTTTAAATTCCCTTTTGCACCCAATCTCTGTCCCACACCCCAAACCCTCTCCATAGAAAAAGGAGACTCTTGACCATTTACCAAAATTTTTGAGTGGCTCCACTATCGGAAATTATTGCCCACCCCTGCCCTTGTGGGACACCACAGATGAGAAATCCAGTGACAAAAGTACAGTGTCCTTGATATATTAAGTACATCTGAGCATCAAATCTGTCCTTTTGTTACTTTGTCATTATATGGCCAACATATCTTCGTCTTTACTGTTTCTATATTATTAATGTATTTGGCTATGTCTACACTACAGATTTTTTTCAGAAAAACAAGATGTTTTTTTCCAAAAAAACTTCACTTATGAAAAGAACAGAGGGGTTTTCCCAACATTGGCAAACCTCTTTCTACGAGGAAGAAACCTTTTTCCTAAAGAGCTCTTTTGGAAAAATGTATGTGTAGAAGAGGAAGTTCTTTCAAAATAAGAGGAAAGAGGAAAAAGCACAGGTGCCCTGGTAGCCACTCTGTTCATGGTAATCACAGCTTAAATGAGAGATAGCATCCATTCAGTGTGGACGCTATCTTTTGAAAAAGCAGATTTTTTTTGATGCACTTTGGCACTATGGATGCTCATTTTCAGAAATTTTTTCTTAAGATCTCTTCTGGGAAAACTTCTTCTAAAAGAAGCCTGCAGTCTAGATATAGTCTTTGAGATGTTATTGTGATGACAGCTGGGTGAAATGTTTTGGGAAAAATGGGAGTTTTTTTGGCTGAAAAAAATGCAGATTTAGATCAACTATAAAACATTCATAAATTTGTGGTGAATTTACTGAACTGGTTTTGTCAAACAACCACACCAAATAATTCTGAAAAAAAGTCAGAGGCTATGTCTACACTATAGGGTTTTTGCGCAAGAAGTCTTTTGCAGAAGAGCTAATGGCAATCAGAGCTTTCTTGAGCAAGAATGTCCATGCAGTGTGGATGCTCTCTTGTGCAAAAACTTCTTGCGCAAAAGCATGTCCACACCTCAAAGTGCATCATTTTTGCAATGCGCTTTTGCGCAAGAGAGCATCCACACTGCATGGACATTCTTGCACAATAAAGCTCTGATGGCCATTAACAGAATGGCCATCAGAGCACCTGTGCTTTTTCAGATAGGCTCTATTTGCGCAATAAACCTCTACGGAGCTCCCACACATGCCTTTTTGCACAACAGCTGTAGCGCTAATAGGAGTTATGTCTCATAAAAGGAGGTTTACAAACACTGGAAAAAGCCCTCTGTTCTCCTGTTTTCCTGTCGAGTTACTTGTGCAAAAGCAAATTTGAGGTGTGGATGCTCCACAGGTTTTTGCGCAAAAACTTTGCAGTGTAGATGAAGCCAGAATGTTTAATTTAATCACTTTTTATTTTAAATGTTTTTCATTTTGAATTTTACTTCAAATAAATGACATACCCAAGAAATAAATGAAGCTTTGTGTCTTGGTCAAATGATATATTTTGTTTGACCTGAAACAAAATATTCCTAACTTTTTTCAATTTGCTGAAAAAAATAGGGAGGGAAGCATTTTTGGATTGACCAGAAGCAATTTAGGATTTTTTAAATTGTTTGGTGTAGTCAGCAAACAAAATATTCAATTATTTGCAATTCTAACTGTGATACCCTTCAGAGCCTACCATTGGTCCCTAATTATTACTTTCCTTATAAAATCTATGAGCAAAGGATATGTTTCATATTTGTTTACATTTCAGTCAAATGTCCAACTTATAAGACTGTATTCTTTGAAAGAGCTCAGCACCCAACATGCAGAACTCTTTCAAAACCTAGGTTCTTATTTTGATACCTAAATGGAGCAGTTGTGAAAATCTGGCTTATTGAGCAAGGACTGGTGGGAGAGGTTGGGAAGAACTCTATAGAGATCACATAAGTGATGTTACAATATGAATTGCATTTACCAAGAAGCTTAGGACAGTTGTGTGTGTGTGTCTAAAATTGGAAGATGATCTATTTTGAAAATCTGGCCCATACTAGTTTCAGAGCATTTATATTTATGGCACATATTTTTGTCCCAGGTAGGAGGCTCCAATTCTGCCCCCAGTTTTGTACACTGCGACCCAAGGTCACCATATTGCTTGCTTTTTAAGCTCTACTGAGAAAATGCAGTGATGAAAACAAAGTAAAGTACAAGAAGCCTTTCCACACAGTCCAAAGGAGTGACAGAAGGAGAAACGGACACTGAATGCAATTCACAGAATAGAGGAACCCAATCCCTCACACTCTGTAAATAGGGAAATGTTTTAGCTTAGAGTTTACAGAAAAAAGCAAGGAACTGCCGTTGACCCCAATTTGCCTTTTCTAATTACTGCCCTCTCTCCCTCTGCCCCTTTGCCTCCATCTCCTTGCCGCTTGGATTCTCTGCATTACAGTTTCTGCCTTCGTCTGTACAATGAAACTGCTCTTACCAAGGTCACCAATAATTTCATTCCAGCCCCAATCAAAAGACCACTTCTCTGTTCTTATTCTTTCTGATCTGACTAATGCTTTCACACCCAGCTGATCTCTCCGTCATCCTCCTCAGGCCTTTGTGTTTCTTGGGTCTCCGATTGCTCCTTCAGTGTCTCCTCCTCCTCCTCTTATCATGCTCTCTAGGCAAGCTCTCTGGGTTCTGCCTTCATTCGACTTTTCCCCCTCTGATATGTTATCCCTATTTTGTCTCTTCTGCACTGATATCTTCAACTATGAACTCTCCCTCTTCATTCTACCACCATTTCTAAGACCTGTGGTGATGCCTTAGTTCTCTCTCATTCAATTAATACAACCCCCTCCAGTCCAATGAGATATCATCCCCTTCTGCCTATCTGACCACGTCACTCTTCCCTTCTACCAGCTTCCTTGGATTTTTCACACAAACTTCTGATCCTTTCATTCCAAGGCCAGGCAGATCTGCTCATGTATATCTCTGCTCACATTTCTTGCTACACACTCCTTTTCTTCCATCAAGCCTCCCTCCGGGTACGTCTACACTATAACGTTAATTCGAACTAACTTAGTTCGAATTAGTTAATTCGAACTAAGCTAATTCGAACTAACGGATCCAGACTAAAAAACTAGTTCGAATTAGCGTTTTTCTAATTCAAACTAGCACGTCCACATTAAGTGGACCCTGAAGCGGGGTTAAGGATGGCCGGAAGCAGTGCCGGCAGGGCATCAGAGGAGGACTTAGAGCGTGGAGATGCTGTCTCAGGCTAGCCGAGGGCTGTGCTTAAAAGGTCCCGACCCCCACCCCAGACAGACAGTTCTCAGGGGTGCCCCGCTTGCAAATCAGTCCTAGCTTGGATTGCCCGGACTACCCACACTGGGCACATCACAGCACTCGGCCATCAGACCGGCTGCACTTGACGCAGGCTGCCATCTGGGGAGAGAGGGCAATTGGAGGGCTGCAGGAGAGCTTCCACCCCCAGAAGCCCGCAGAGCCAGCCCAATCCTCCCCATCGGGGGCTCGTACCCCATTCCTCCCTCACCTCCTTCCACTTACCCTTCCCTAGCCCCTCTTCTTGATGTACAAAATAAAGGACAATTGTGTTCAAAAATGGAATCTGTCTTTATTGAACAAAACGGGGGGAGACTGGGAAAAGGAAGTGGCAGAGGGGAGGGAAACTAAAATGATCAGGGGTTGGTTACAGGTCCCATATGAAGAGAGGCTAAAGAGACTGGGACTTTTCAGCTTAGAAAAGAGGAGACAGAGGGGATTGGATAGAGGTCTCTAAAAGCAGGAGTTGGGTGGAGAGGGTGCATACAGAAAAGTTCTTCATTAGTTCCCATAAAGAAGGATTAGAGGACACCAAAGGAAAGGAATGGGTAGCAGGCTTCAAACTAGTAAGAGAAAGTTGTTCTTCACAAAGCAAAGAGTCAACCTGTGGAACTCCTTGCTGCAGGAGGCTGTGAAGGCTACAACTAGAACAGAGTTGAAAGGGAAGTGAGATCAAGTCATGGAGGTTGGGTCCATGGAGTGCTATTAGCCAGGGGGTAGGAGTGGTGTCCCTGTCCAAGGTTTGTGGAAGGCTGGAGAGGGATGGCACGAGACAAATGGCTTGGTCACTGTCTTCGGTCCATCCCCTCCAGGGTACCTAGGGTTGGCCGCTGTCGGCAGACAGGCTACTGGGCTAGATGGGCCTTTGGTCTGACCCAGTACAGCCATTGTAAGCTCAGGGTCGGGGGTCTCAGTGGACCCCCTTGATTCTCTTGCACACCTGGTCCTAGGTGGCCAGGCTGGCAGCTCTCCTGCCCTAGACGGCCACTTTCCTGTGCCTAGTGCGGACATCGTGGACGAGGTTCATGATGTCCTCACTAGCCCAGGCGGGTGCCCGCCTCTTGCGGTCCAGGGCAAGCTCCCGGGAGTCGCCAGCCTGGTGCCGGGAAGAGGGAGAGGGCTGGGGGGCATCGGGTGGGTTGCTCGATCTGTGCCAGGTGCAGGGTCTGCTGGCTGGGTGCTGGCAGGCTTGCACCTGGCATGGGCACCGTAGCCAGCCCGTGCCCCTTTAAGGGGTCCAGGGCTGGGAGGGGGGGCAGACGAGTTTCCCTGGTGTTGGCCAGAGTGGCCACCAGGGAAACCTGGGGAGGGCTAGCCTCCCACTAGTTTGAATTAAGGGGCTACACACCCCTTAATTTGAACTAGCTAGTTCGAACTAGGCTTAATCCTCGTGGAATGAGGATTACCTAGTTCGAACTAAGCGCTCCGTTAGTTCAAATTAAATTCGAACTAATGGAGTGCTAGTGTAGCGCCTATGAAAGTTAGTTCGAACTAACGTCTGTTAGTTCGAACTAACTTTGTAGTGTAGACATACCCTCCTAGATTACCCAGTTTCATCCTTCTTTTGTTCTTATATTCATCTTTTTGTGCGTGCTGCTCTTTGCTTGGTAGTCTTCCCTTTTCTCCTGCAAACCAAAGCCTTTTAACACTGTAGTCATCTGTGGAACTATGTAAATAACAATTGTACTAATGTCCTTATTCCTGATGTTAATCTTGTCTTTTGCAGCACATTCACAAGCAGTAATAGACAGTGATTTTCTGAAGGTGATGATTACAAAGTCAGATATAAAAAATACAAGTAAGTAGTTTTTAAGTGAGGTAAAATTTGGGGGTACACAAGATAAATCAGAAAAGGATACAGTAGTTGAGAACTACTGGTCTAGATCATAAACTATTTAAGGCAGGGACCATATCTACATATATATTTGGACCTTGCCGAACACATTGTCTCTGTTCAATAAGTAACATGTGAAGGTGATCCAATACTCTGGTGATGAATAGGATAGGATAGATAGCTGAGTGAGGCCTCCCAATATAATCATGAACAAAACAATAATAGCAGAAGTCCTTACAGTTGATAGCCCCTAAAAGGGAATTTTTCCCCTTTTTTCCCCTTCCATATCAAATAGAAAAAATGTCAGCCATCTCTAGTCACTGTTCATCATAATATATATATATATATCAGACTTTCAAAACTGGTAAAATAGCAGATGCATGGTCCAGAGCACAGCCAATTATCCAGCTATAATTCTCTAAGGAAAATAAGAAGTTTCCCCTAATTATTTTACAGCAATTTAAAAAGTTTATCTTGGCCTTCGTAGTAGGAATCAGAACAATTATGGCCAGAATCTACTACTTTTACTCACTTTGAACAGTATTTTACTGTGTAGGAAACCCTATCAATTTCAATAGAACTACAGATGATAAGGTACTATTCCAGTTACAAAGGAGTGATAGGATCCTGCTGTATCTATATCCTCTATATATCCATATGTGTATCTATGTCCTCATTTGATAAAGTATTCTTTTTCTTCACATTTTCTGTATAGCACATAGGTATCTACAGTAAAAGTCCATTGGTCCGGCATCTGACAGTCCGGCACCCCTGATGGTCCGGCACCATCAGGAACCCGGAAGTGCTCCACAGCCGGACCATTGGAGCTGCTCTGCCCCCAGCTTCCCCTATTCAGCCGCTGCTAAAACTGACCAGCGGCTGAATCGGGGAAGCCGGAGACAGAGCAGCTGGGGTGCTGCTGGTTAGGTCCCCTAGTGCTGCCCCTGGGGGCTACAGGACCAACCCAGCAGCACCCCAGGTATCCTGATTCAGCCGCTGCTGAAATTGACCAGTGGCTGATTCCAGGAAGCCCGAGGCAGAGCTGCACTGCTCCGGGGTTCCCTGAGTCAGCCGCTGGTCAATTTCACCAGCGGCTGACTTGGGGACGCCGGGGGCAGAGCAGCTGGGGTGCTGCTGGGTTGATCCAGTAGCGCCAAGGAGCGGCGCTGAGGGACCAACCCAGCAGCACCCCAGCTGCTCTGCCCCAGGCGTCCCCAAGAGCAGCTGGGGTGCTGCCTGGTTGGTCTCGCCGCGCCAAGGGTCGGCGTTACCCCGACCAACCCGGCAGCACTCCAGCTGCTCTGCCCCAGGTGTCTCTGATTCAGCAGCGGCTGAATCAGGGACGCCTGGGGCAGAGCCGGACTATCGGAAGGGGGGGCTATGAGGGGTCTGGGGTGGCACCCCCCCCATCCCAGACCCCTCATAGCCCCCCCTTCCGATAGTCCGGCATATCTGATAATCCGGCACCCCCTGGGTCCCAAAGGTGCCGGATTATCGGAAGTTTACTGTACTTGGTTTAAAAAGTGGCAGAGAAAATATTTTTTAATTTCTCTCATGAATATAGATCTCAACAAATTTTTAAATACCTTTGTGCATGTGGAGAAAAAGGCTGCCTTACTCCTGCTCCTACTAAGACAGAGCAAATAGCATTCATCCTAGCCCAATGGTTCTCAGACCATGGCCATGGACCCCTTGCAGCTCAATCCACACACAGCTATGCTCCATGTGACATCCTTAGGCTCATGTATAAAGGTAGTATATATATTGTGTGGATGTGGCCCACATAACCTATAGAGAGATGTATACATGGCCCACAAGAGTAAATAGATTGAGAACCACTGTTCTAGACAGAAGTGGAATTATATTTGCAGAAAACAATGATTGTTTTTATGGAGAAAATTCACTCCTGCATGGGGAAATAAATGGGAAGGTGCACACAATAAATAAAGGCAGAAACCTTTCCCTAAGCTGGATATGTTTTCTACATAAACATAAGTTTTCATAAAAGTGTTAACTTGACAGATTTTTTTTGTTGTCAGGAGGCTGTAGCATATGAATTGTGTGCATTTACACTAGAACATTTTCCAGAAATCTACTGGATATCATCATGGAACATCGGGAAATCAAGTAGAATTAAACATCAGGGAATCAAGTTGCCTTTTAATGGTCCAAAATATGCTTCTATTGGTTACCAAAACCTAATGTCCTTAGTACTTCTTGTAATTTCCATAATTAATGCTTTGAAATGATTTTAAGATAAACCAGAAGCATTTTCCTTAAGGATTTATGAATTCTTTTAGGGACTCTCTTCTACTCAAAGGCTTATTGCAAAGTACTGCATACTCAGGGAATGAAAAGCAACATGTCATCTTCAAAAGTTGTCTAAAAATAATTTCAGGCTGGGGTCATGAATCAGGAGACAGCCCATCGCGAATGTTTAAACTGCTTCCATTGCCCTTAAACATCTGCCTCTAAAATAAATTAGAACAGACATTGTAAATGGCATGCAGTTTAAAAAAAATTTCTGGGATAAAAGATAACATGATTTTGGGAGGGACGTGTAAGATGGGATGTAGGGAGGAGACATCTTTCCTCTCATCTGTCAGGAGCACAAAAAAGCCAGGAAGGAGCCACTTACTAAACATGGACATCTTTACAAAGGAGAGAAAGGTTGGCTCTTCACAAATACAGTTATAATAGAATCGAGTCATTGAGGGTGACCAAAGCCACATCAAAATGGAAATATTTCCAAATGGAGAGTTATTTAAATCCCTTACAAATTGCTCCTTTCCTCATTTCCCTCTCTCATGTCAGACATTGTCTATTTGCATTCATTTGAAATGCATTTTAATAGCTTAATTCGCATTGTAAGCAGGCAGCCTGAGGAAACACAATGTTAACCTCCGTCTTGAGAAGCAGGTTATTTCCACTGACAGTAGGTTAATGTGCAACACTGTCTTGGAACTCAGCCAGTGAGAGATTCCTTTTGTTCTAATTTGTTAGGTAGATTTATGAGATTCTAAGTTATTGCACCAATAACACATGGATATACTGGAAAAGATCCAGTTTTTACTGTACTCTGTGTGATTCTGAGAGCCAGACATCTTCCTAAAATGGCACTATCAAGATATTGTTTTTAACATTGTTTCCCCTTTCTGGTTTAAATGACCTCCAACACTTTGGAATCTGTTTTTGTTTCCTTGCCAAAATCGTTCTTGCCATGCCACATTTTTTCTAATGCTGTTCATGGATATATGGCATTGGCATTTTCTATGGTGTTGGCAGGGAATGATGAGAGAGAGACCTATCATTAAAACGTTTGATGGTATAGCTTGGGGGTGTACATTATTTTTGTAAGTATAGCCCCTGGAAATGATTACTTTATCATGCATCACCACAACATTGTGACATGCAGTGCAGCTAGCCCATCCAGAAGTGCATGTCTTAAACTACTTTAGTCCCTTGGCATGGGGTATTACAATCCTGCCAGTAATGCTTTTCACCATTAATTCATTTTACAAATATTTTTAATTAATTCACCATCAAAATACCACTATGACTATTGTTTAAATATTTTTTTCCCCCTTTACACTTGAGAAATGAAAAGCATTCCATTTCCCTATAGACTGGAAATCCCAAGCCAAACTGCTGCCAGTTTTGCAAAAGCAAAACACAAACAAAATGGGTTTGGCTAATTGCTACATTCATTGTGTCTGATGCACTAAGACCTTGATCATCAACCTGTCACTTGCGATCGATGGGTCAATTGCGGGGGCAAGACCCGCAAGAAGGAGCCTGCATAGCACTACAACCTCCTGTGAAAATGGAGGTAGAACCAGCTTCCTGCGGAGGGAGGAGGAGGGAGTCCCATGGCTGAACGCTAGATTCAGCATCTCAGGAAGAATGCGCTGCCCCTCTCCTCCCCTCCCCAAAATAGCTGGCGTGCTTCCCGAGAAGTTGGATCTGGAGCACAGCTGCAGGACTTTTTCCCTGTGCTACTTGCCTGCCTTCCTGAGGTGGGAGATGGGGGGGGGGGGGGAGGGGAAGGAGAAGTCCCGTGGCTGTGCATCAGATCCGACTTCTCAGGAAGTGAGCCAGCTGTGGGAGGAGCAATGCATGCGCTTCCTGAGAAGTAGGACCTGGCATGCAGCTGCAGGACCCCCAATTACAGGCCTACTTATCCCTGCCCCCTCCCTTTCCCCTGGGCCCCGCCAGCACCCTGCCCCCTTCCTCAGGGTCTCACAAGCATTCTGCCCCCTTCCCAGGCCCCCCACCAGCACTCTGCCCCCTGCCCCCTAGCCAGACTCCTACCTGCCCCAGCCCTTACCAGCACCCTGCTCCTGCCCAAACCCCCACCAGCACCCTGTCCCCTGGTCAGATTCCCACCAGCACCCTGCCCCTGTCCCCTGGCCAGACACCCACCAGCACCCTGCTCCTGCCCCCTCTCTCCTGGCCAGATACCTACTCCCAGCTTTCTCCTGTACCTTATTTTCCACCCAGATTCTGCACCCCTATCCCACTCACTGGCAGCCCTGTCCTACACACTGGATCCCTCATTTTTGGGCCCACCTCAGAGTGTAGAGGGACCACGAAATTCTACTAACCCTGGAACTCAGAAGAGTTAATCTTGCCTGAGGTCTTGAACCTCAGTCCTACCTACCCTCCTTCCCCCACCCCATGGGGCTGCAGTGCCAGGGGAGTGAGATGTCTTAGTTAGGGCCACATCAGTGAGGCTTGGGGAGCTTTGTGGAGGGGGGGGGGGTTTCATCTCATGTGTGTGATCTCTGACTGATTTTTCTGTGGATCAGTGACACAACCCAAAACAGGTTCCCCACCCCTCTCATAAATAAATACAATGATGAAAAACATTTTCAGTTTGACATTTTATTTTAAAATGAAGCCTAGCCAACAAGCCCACAATTGGGGCCAAGCCCCCCATCTGACTGCAGCATCATAACACTCTTGCACCCCCCCCCCCACTGACTCCAACTCTGAGCCTATCATACACCGGAATATCCCCAAACTCCTATACCCCCATATCTTCAGTCTTCTACCACAACACTCCTGCACCATCTACACACTGCAAATCTGTGTTCTGAGCCCATCATGCTCCCAACCTCCCTGCCCTGAGCCCCTCATATACCCAACCCAAACTCCTGTACCCTCACATCCACAAGCCTGCAGCTTGCTCAGCACCCCAACTCTCCACCTGAACCCAACACTCCCCAGACTGGAGCTCCGTCCCATAGCCAGCATCCTCTTCTCCATATCATCCTGCATCCAAATTCCCTCTCAGAGCTTGTACCTGTCACCCTTCCCATGCCCAAATCCCTCATACCAATCCCAGAGCCCACACTTCCTGTCTCAATCCAGTGAGAGTGAGTAAGGGCAGAGGACAGCAAGTGATGGAGAGGAGGGGAGTGGAGAGGCCAGAGCCTCAAGGAAGGGGTGGGGTCTTGGGGAAGGGATGGGGTAGATCTTGGCTTGCCCTGACATTTAAAAAGTGATGGTGGGTGTAAAAAGGTTGGAGACCACTGCACTAAGAGATCTCATGCACTGTTCCCATAACCTCCTATACAGGTGCCTGAGACAACAATGTCATGAGCCAAGTAAAAAGTGACCTTCTGAAATTATACGCAGCCACCAATCTAAAAAATGGATATTTTCAATATTGCATACTCAGCACTGCAACCCTCCACCTGACCTCAACACTGTCCAGCCTGGAGCCCCCTCCCTGAGCCAGCATCCCCTTAACAAGTATCAAGTTAATTATTTAGTAATGGGGTTTGGCAAGTTGAATTCATCCTTCCAAATGTAAAATACAGCTAGAGCAAAAAAGTTCAAGATTTTCAAGCAGTGATTTTTGAGGGCTGAATTTGAGATTCACTTGAAAAAAGACATAATTTTCATGAAGTCTGAGCACCCTCTTTCTGAAAATCAGGTCCTCTATTGCTTCTCAGATTGGGAACCCCAAAATCATTAGTTTCTTTTCAAAACTTTGGTCCCTATGTTTGTTTAGTTGCAGGCAGGCAATTAATATCTAGGTCTTGGCACCTAAACTGAGAATGGGGATTCTGCTTCTGTGCTGTCAGTGACTTCTCTGCCTCCCCATGGCAGAATACAGAGGGGACCTCTGAGGAGCAGGTTAGGACAAGAAGCCTGAGGGGTGAGGAGGGAAACTGGAACTAGAGGCAGGAAAAGTAAACTGGGATTGGGGTTAGGGTAGAGACCTGCTAGACAAGAAAACCAGGAGCAGGATTGAAAAGTGGAGACTGGAACTTTCCATTATGACCCTTGGTAAATAATTCTAATGGTTCATTACTCTCACTGGTAAAAATAAAACCCTGTCCACCACAGACAGAATGTTTGGGGAATTTAGTTACAATGCTCTCACAGGTCTCTACTAAGCATGTCAAAACGGTCATTTTTTATAGCTTGGGCCAAATTTGGGCCCCTTTTCACAGGGATGGCAAAAGGTGCATCCGTGATGCTAAAGGTTCCCCTCCCCCATCTTTAAATTTCAATGCCTCTGCTCCAATTCATGGGGGCTCCAGAATTTTTCAGCAAATTGCCAGGATTTTTTTTTAAACCGGGCCCAGACAATACATTCCCCTCCCCCTCCCCAATCTCAAACTGTTTGGGCTGAATTTTCTCCAGGAATTTAGGCAGAGGGAAACACCCAGCTTTGGAAATTTTAGCCCAAAGACTGACAACATTATAAGCAACAGAAAACAGGATCTTATAATTGGAAATGTCTAGTAACCTTAATAATAGGCTCTGCTACACACGTCCCTACGGAAATCCATAAAGATAAACAATTCTTTAAACACTGAAAAATCAAAAGTATGGAGAAAATAAATTTGTAACTAAATAGTGTGTCAGTTATCAGAAGTGTCTATTTAATACAATAATATTCTACTGAGTCTAGTTGTAATTGTCACTTTATGTATTATGTTTCTGTATTAATCTGCTCAGAACTCGGGGAGATCTTGCTGCAGAATTTATTTTCCAATTATTTTCCCTCTTTTTTTGGTTCTATGTTGTTTCTAATCTCTAAGGGTGGGTGTGTCTAGACTACATGCCTCCTTCGACGGAGGCATGTAGATTAGCCAGATCGGAAGAGGGAAATGAAGCCGCGATTAAAATAATCGCGGCTTCATTTAAATTTAAATGGCTGCCCCGATCTGCCGATCAGCTGTTTGTCGGCAGATCGGGGGAGTCTGGACGCGATGCCCCGACAAAGAAGCCTTTCTTCATCGACACAGGTAAGCCTCGTGAAACCAGGTTTACCTGTGTCGATGAAGAAAGGCTTCTTTGTCGGGGCATCGCGTCCAGACTCCCCCGATCTGCCGACAAACAGCTGATCGGCAGATCGGGGCAGCCATTTAAATTTAAATGAAGCCGCGATTATTTTAATCGCGGCTTCATTTCCCTCTTCCAATCTGGCTAATCTACATGCCTCCGTCGAAGGAGGCATGTAGTCTAGACACACCCGGTATGTCTACACTAGAAAGTTAGTTCGAACTAATGGACGTTAGTTCGAACTAACTTTCCTAGGCGCTACACTAGCGCTCCGTTAGTTCGAACTTAATTCGAACTAACGGAGCGCTTAGTTCGAACTAGGTAAACCTCATTTTACGAGGACTAACGCCTAGTTCGAACTAGCTAGTTCAAACTAAGGGCTGTGTAGCCCTTTAGTTCGAACTAGTGGGAGGCTAAGGCTTCCCAGGTTTCCCTGGTGGCCACTCTGGCCAACAACAGGGAAACTCTATTGCCCCCCTCCCGGCCCCAGAGCCCTTAAAGGGCCACGGGCTGGCTACTCACTTTGTGCCAGTTGCAAGGCTGCAAGCACCCGTGCCTGCACAGCCTGCACCTGCCACAACATGAGCCAGCCATCCGAGGGCTCCCAGCCCTCCACTGCTCCCCAGGACCAGCCTGGCGGCTCCCAGGAGCCTGCCCGGGGGCGCAAAAGGCGGGCGCCCGCCTGGTCAAGTGCGGAGATCGTGGACCTCATCGAGGTTTGGGGGGAAGCCTCCAATGTCCACGATCTCCGCACTAGCCACCGGAACGCGGCCGTCTATGGATGCATGGCTGCCAGCCTGGCCGCCAGGGGCCACCAGCGCAGCCGGGAGCAGGTGCGCTGCAAGATTAAAGACTTGCGGCAGTCCTACTCCCGGGCTTGCCTGCCAGGGGCTGACCCGGAGGCCTGCCCCCACTTCCATGCCCTGGACCGCATCCTGGGGCCTCATGCCGTCCCTGCCCCCCGGGACGTGATTGACCCCGGGGCAGAGGGACCGCTCCTGGAGACAGAGGAGGAGGAAGAGGGCTCTGAGAGCCAGGAGCCTGCCGCCAGCCTGCCCAGGACCCGGGACCCCCGACGCACGCCACAGACCCGCTCGCCTGCATCGTCAGAGGCCGGGGAGGCGTCCACCTGTGAGTACCCTCGTGTTCCCCTTATGTGTACGGGGGGCTGGGGCGAGAGGGAGCCCCGGGACCGTGCGCCTGGGCCTTGCCCACCACGGAGCAGCAGCTGGGGATCCTGCAGGGGCCCTGGCCTTGCAGAGGGGAGCTGGGTTTCACACACCTGGGCCCCTGGGGTAATTGACCGCTGGTCTTCTTGCACCACAGCTGCAGCACCGGGGCCTGCAGGGCGCACCACACCGCCTGCAGCAGCCGCCCGCGCCCGGGCAAGCAGGACAGCCAGAAACCAGGAGGACTACCAGAGGCGGCATCTCCGGTTCCTGGACCGACAGCTCCGTCTCCAGGACCACTGGGTCCAGGAGGACCTCAGGCTGCGCCGGAGGAGTCTGGAGGCCCTGGAGGAGCAGGGCCGTGCCCTGCGAGGCCACCTCCAGAGCCTGCTGGACCGCTTTCCATTTCCTCCTCCCCCTGCTCCCCCTTTTGCTCCCCCTCTTGCTCCCCCTGCTTCCGCTCCTGCTTCCTCCACACCCCCTGTCCCCTCTGCCCCCCCTCCACAACCATTCCCCACCGACGCCCCCGGACCCGCAGTGTGGCGAGACGGGAGAGGCAGCCGGACTCCCACCCCTGAGCTTTCCTTTCCCTTCCTCCCTTCCCTCCCCTCCCCTTCCAGCTCCCTCGTCCCAGGTTTCCCCCTCCCTTCTCCCACCTTCATTCCTCTCTCCCCCACCCCAGTTCTGTGAAATAAACAGATGTTTTTGTTTGAAAAACAGGTGTCTTTG
Organism: Pelodiscus sinensis; assembly: GCF_049634645.1. Classification (NCBI taxonomy): domain Eukaryota; kingdom Metazoa; phylum Chordata; order Testudines; family Trionychidae; genus Pelodiscus; species Pelodiscus sinensis. The sequence continues at coordinate 209,903,204 of NC_134711.1, forward strand.
ACAGTAGGTAGGGAGGGGAAAGGGGGGGGGGGTAGGGTGGAAGAAGGCCCCGGTGGGGCATGCAGGGAGAGGTCAGTCCTCCTCCTCCTCCACCTGGAAGCTCTCCCGCAGGGCTTCCCGGATCCGGATGGCCCCCCGCTGGGCTTCCCGGATGGCGGCGGTGCGGGGCTGACCGTAGTGTCCAGCCATGCGGTCAGCCTCAGCCATCCAGGCTGGCAGGAAAGCCTCCCCCTTCCGCTCACACAAATTGTGGAGCACACAACATGCCGCCACCACGGGAGGGATGTTGTGCTTGGCCAGGTCCAGACGGGTGAGGAGGCATCGAAAGAGGGCTTTCAGTCGCCCGAAGGCCCCCTCCACCACGATGCGGGCCCTGGTCAGCCTGTTATTGAAGGCCTGGCGGGAGGGATTGAGGTGCCCCATGTAGGGCTTCATGAGCCACGGCTGCAGTGGGTAGGCGGCATCCCCCACCAGGCAGACGGGCATGTCCACGTCCCCGACCCTGATGTGGCGGTCGGGGAAGAAGGTCCCGTCCTGCAGCCGCTGGCACACGGAGGAGTTCCGGTACACCCGTGCGTCGTGTGCTTTGCCCACATTTATGTCCGTGAACTGTCCCCGGTGGTCACACACGGCCTGCAGGATCACGGAGAAGTACCCCTTGCGGTTCACGTAACGGGACGCCTGGTGTTCCGGGGCACGGATGGGGATGTGCGTCCCATTGATGGCCCCCCCGCAGTTGGGGAAGCCGAGGGCGCCGAATCCCCGGATGACGGCGTCCGGGTTGGCGAGGCGGACCACCCTGCGGAGCAGCACCCGGTTGATGGCCTTGACCACCTGCGGATTGAGACACAGCAAAGCGCCAATCAGTGGGGCGCCCGGGTGGCTGGGAGCATGCGTGCCCTGGCAGTGCCCTGCGCCCCACTCCCGGAAGCAACCCCCCTGGCGGCGTGTAGTACGGCCGGGACAGCCCGACCCCTCCGGTGCGGGGCGCTTTCGCCTCCTCCCGCCCCCCCCTTTGTCCCTGGGGCGGCCCATCCCCTCCTCGCAGCCCCCCTCCCCCCCGGCTCGGTGGCCGACGAGCGCCGTACCTGCATGAGCACCGCTCCGACGGTGGATCTCCCCACACCGAACTGGTTCCCGACGGATCGGTAGCTGTCCGGCATGGAGAGCTTCCAAAGGGCGATGGCCACCCACTTCTGGAGGAGGATGGCGGGCCTCATGCGAGTGTCCCTTCTTTGCAGGGCAGGGGCGAGCCACTCGCAGAGCTCCAGGAAGGTGTCCCTCCTCATCCTAAAGTTCTGGGTCCACTGTCGGTCGTCCCAGCGCTCCAGGACGATGCGGTCCCACCAGTCGCTGCTGGTGTCTAGACGCCAGATGCGGCGGGGCACGCCAGTGCCGGGGCGCCGCCGCGGCTCCTCCACGGCCCCCAGGGCGGCCAGGCGGAGAGGCAGGGGGCTGACGTTCCCCAGGTGGTGCCAGGCAGCCTCGAGCCATTGCTGGCAGGCTTGCAGCAGCAAATCCAGAACATGCACCAGAAGGTGCAGGGCGAGCTGTGGCTCCATGTTTCCACCTGCGGCGGCCCCCCCGAAGGGAAGCACCGACACAGACGGGCACAGAGACCGACGCTTCGGCGCGGTTGGCAAGCAAGCAGGAAAAGCTGAGAACCGGCTGTCCAGGGGGGTCCCTTTAAGCACGAGCCTCAGATAGCCTCAGACAGCAGCCACACAAAGCAACTGCTGACCTGATGCCCTGCCAGAACCGGTTTCAGCTGCCCTTAAATGCCCCCCTGCGTCCAATCAGTGTGGACGCGCTAGTTCGAACTAGCAAAACGCTAGTTCGAACTAGTTTTTAGTTCTAGATGCGTTAGTTCGAACTAGCGCTGTAGTGTAGACGTACCCTAATATATTTAAAAGATGCATAATTAGAGGAGGTGAAAATTGAGGAGGACTGGGTATGGGGTGAGAGATCATCTCTCTTTTCCCTCTTCCCAGACACTGGTGAGCCATATATATGTGATAAAGGATCTCTTCTCTCCGCTCCTCTCCTTGTGGGGAAGCAAAGTAGGGAAGCACTGCCCATCTGTTTCCCTAGCCCACCTCCTAATGGTAGGTTCTTTCTGGGATTGGGGAGAGAAGGATACTTTAGTTTCAATATGGCACCCACACTGCTGGGTCTATTTGCTCATGCTCTTCACTCAGAAGATGGGTGAGTTCAGGGGTTTTGGTGGCTCTCCACTTGCTCCACGCAGTGATAAAACAGCACCTACACCTCCTCAAAAGAGCAGGCATGATCAAACTACCATTGAATTGCCAATGGAAAGATTATCATTGGCATTCTTGGATTGGGTCTAGAGTGAGAACACTCACTGACCAGTGTTTCAGTTATTGAAACAGTTTCAGATTGATCCTTGGAGCTGGGCCCTCTTCCTAAATGCTTACATCTGCTTCTTTCCTGTTCTCCTAGCTCTGCTGGCATCACATGATCAGGCTCAGGAATCTGAAGCGAACCAACATAAATGAAGGGTTTAAATTGTTATTTCTTTTAAAACAATGCAGACACAGAACAAAAAAAAAAATCATATATATAGAAGCCCGCTTTTATATGTCAGTGTCTCCATTAGTAGATTTTCTAAAACATCAAAATAATTAGACAAGTGATTTTTGACTTTTCGGCATCTTGGGTTCCATTAATGGTTCCATTGTCTTGCCCCTCCCCCCACCCCCCATTCACCTCTAGCTGGAACACTGAGCATTATGGAAAAGGCAGCAGCATGATCCCAGCACCTGCTCACAGCCCCTTGGGAGCTGCACCTCCCTCCTCCCCCAGTGTGAACTCTGAATTAGATTGTATTATGTGCCAATCATTGCCCATATTTGATTCAGCAATAACTACTCCAAACTAGGGTTTATAATGGAAGTACTAAGGCAATCTTAACTATTGGCTTTGTGAACACTCAGTCGGGGCTGCATTATGACTTTCGTGGGCCCTAGGCACTTTTGCCTTCATGGGCCCCTCCCACCATAATAATATCAATATTAAAAATTATTTTTGATATAACTTTAAATACTTCAACATTTTATTTTTTTTCTGTTTTAGGCAAAATTTAATAGATTTTTGTGGACCCTAGAAGTTTCATTTTTTTCTGATGTGAGAAAAAAATTAAAACATTTTCTTCGACCCTAAAAGTTAATTTTTTTCCTTCTGATTTTAAAAGAAACTAAAACATTTTCATGGGCCCCTAAAATTATCATGGGCCCTAGGCCCTGTGCCTAATGGATAAGTCGGCTCTTCACTCAGTGACAATCATGCAATACCCCAGCACGTCCTTATAATCTCATGGAGCTGCAGTGGATGACAAACATGGGCAGGACAGATAAGAAAAAGCCTAAAGAAAATAATTTTGAATAAAGAGAATCTAAGGTATATAAATGGAGCCTTCAGAAATGTATGAAAATATGTAAAAGATAGAAAATGAGGCCATAATGCTGGCAGGTGAACGAACACAAGTGTTTTAATGACTTAATAACTGGAACACGTTAGGAACCAATGAGGTTAATATGTAAGTGACATAAAGCAATGGGGGGTCTTGGGTGAGATTTATTGTGCATACTAATCGAAGGAGGTTGAATACCAAATCATGGCTGAAAGCTGGGGCTGGGGCTCAGTCTACTTGCTCTGGTTCACACAGGATGATCCAACAAAATTGAATAGCTGCATGGTGTCAGAGAGTGGCACGTTAATAGGAACAAAACACAATAGTAGAGTGTTATATAAGAGGAAGTTACAAGAAAGAAAAAATACCAGTGAATTTAACCGGAGACCAAGTCTTGCTATCTTCACTGTATTTTCAAGTTTCATCCAAAATAATATCATCATATTCAATCCTGCCCCAAAGATACTGCTTGTAAATACAAACATTTAAAAGGTTAAGTCCAATATGATTTTTCCTGTACATTTTTTAAAAATTCCTTTAAAAACAATTCACTGGTGTTTGAATCCAAATACTGCAGTACGAGGAACTTCAGAATTAAATGGACTAAAAAGAGAGAGACACTGTCTTTATTGATTCTTACTATCTAAGCAGAGGGGAATGCAGAAAGTTACATTGTGAGACCCAGACTCGATTTTTAAAATTGACTATTTAAAAACTCTGAAGTGTGATTAGAAAAAAAAATTGTTTGGTTTTTAAGCAAAAAGTGTTACTGGGAAATTTTTGACTACGGGATTACTATGGGTGTCTCTAAGTGAGGAAAAAGACTTTGTTAAATGGTTTGTTACATGGCTTGTAACATACCCAGAACAGAAAGTTGACCAACAGCCAACAATTAAGTAAGACCATGAAGGAAATTACGATCTTACAATATCTTGCCCTTTGAAATCTAGGTGAGAACACTGATTATTGTTTATTCTTTGACCAAAACTAGTGTGCAAGTGTGTGTGTGTATACCTGTACACACAGAGTAGATATACATGGGGATGGAGAGATGAAAAACCTGAGAGACAGTTAATATAAATAGGAAGGATGCTACTGAGTACTTAACGGTAGAAGTCAAAGCTTTTAAATTTTTCCATCTCATTCTCCTTGTCTATATGAAGGAGGTAATGATACTTACCTTCCTCTAAATAACTTTTTCCAAGGTCACACAAGCACATAGGCTACGTCTACACTACGAGTTTTCTCTGCAAAAAAATGCTAATGAGGGACACATTTGCATGAGTTGCAATCTCATTTGCATATTTTCTGCCAATCCGTTTTTTCGGTAGGGTTTTTGTGCGAAAACAAGCAGTGTGAACATTTTCTTTCTGTACAAAAACCCCTTTTCCACACAAGATCCTTATGCCCCCAAAAAGGTTTACCGATCTTGCACAAAAAGAGGTTTGAGCAAAAAGAAAGTGTTCACATTGCTTGTTTTTGCACAAAAACCCTACCCAAAAAACGGATTGGCAGAAAATATGCAAATGAGATCACAACTCATGCAAATGATTCCCTCAATAGCATTTTTTTTGCAGAGAAAACTCGCAGTGTAGACGTAGCCATAGTGAGGACTAGAGCCCATGTCTTCTGAGTTTCTAAGTCCAGGTCTACACTGGGAAGGGTGAACTAAGATATGCAACTCCTACTGTTAGAACAGCGTACTAGTTAACATACCTTAGCTCAACCATGGCATCCCCATTGCAGGAGCTTCATGAGAGAAACTCTCCCATTGACTTTCCTTGCTCCTTGTGACCCTGGGGAGTACTGAGGTTGATGGGGCACCATCTGTGGTCAATTTAATGAGTCTTTTCTAGACCTGCTAAATCGAACCCTGGAAGATAGATCTCTGGAGCATTGATCTCCAGATAACTAAAGACAAGCCCTAAGTCTGATGCCTGCTGCATCAGACAATGAACCCTTCTGCAGTTTTGTTATCCATAGGTAGCTAGGATATGAGTTTTATAAAGCTGCATTGAGAGTGGGGAGTATCTCTCAATCAGGGTACCACATCAGTGAGGGTTGGTTGGGGTTTGTGTGTGTGTGCGTGGCTCCCAACTGATTTTTCTGTGGGTCAGCGGCCCCTGACCCACAAAAGGTTCCCCACCCCTTGTTTAAGCCATTGTTTCTTGAAGTGTGAGATGCACATCTGTACAGCAAGGTGAAGGCCTAGGTGGCGGTGGAGGGAGGTGTAGAAACATTTCACAATTATTCTCCAGAGTCTAAGCTTTCATTAAAAGGTCTCTAGCTGGAATGATTGTGAAGAAAAAACTTCAACGTGTGAAGAAAGTGTAACCAAGGCAGAAACAACTGCTTGAGTCTGCAGATGGTCTGATATGCAGGCTGCCCTAATTATTTCAATGGGATTAGCTCAAATGCCAATAGCAATAGTTTCCAATGTTGACATGTAAGATGTCTTTCTGCTTGCAGCAGACAAGACAGGAAAGGAATTTTCATGCTTCCCAAAATGAGAAAGGTAGGGCACAAAAAAAGATGCATCAATTAAAACAAATGACTAACACACAATGGGGTTTGTGTGGAATTAGCATGATATTTCTGACATATGAGAAACATTGGCATAGAGCAAACCAACATCCAGTTTAGGGCCCACATTTTTTTTACTTTATATCACTTTTCTATAGAAGAAAACAGACTTATTTTAGATATCTGATATGAAGAGTCTTGGTGGCTTTGTGTTTCACTCATTCTACAAAACTTTCCTGTCAGCCTCTGAATGGAATTGTATATTTAACATTTTTCAGAGTTGGCGTGAGTGTAGCCATGTAGCTAAAATGTAGCGTTATGCAATGTAATGTGTCTTAGTGTACCCTGCCAGCCATCCTTTCTGATTAGCAGAAAGAAACAGAAGACCGTTTGATAGAGATGAGTCAGGCAGACTGCTTGTATCTGTAGCTGATGTCAATGCAGTAATAGACCCTTATGGTCACCATTCTGTTTTAGGGTGGCAATAAATGTTGTGAAATAAGTAAAAGAATGTGATGGTTGTTCTTAAAATTGTAACTTGATGTTCGTTTGAATGATTCATGTTGTTTCTGAGTAACAAAGAAAGCCCTGTTTTAGGTGAATAAAGAATGTGTGTGTTAGGAGATAAGTGTGAAGGCCATCACTGGACCAGATGTCCTAGGGAGGAACAGGGACAGACATAAAGATACTGGATATTGCTGTATATCCCCACCGAGATAGGAGAAGAGGGCAGATTGACAACTCTAAAAGAGCAGGCATGCACCTATCAGTTGGCATAAGATAGCGGAGATCGAAGCCCGCATGATGAAACACCAGATAAGGGATGAGAAGAACAACTCAAGAAAACGAGCACTTGCCAAACGCCGACTGATACAGAATGATACTGAGAAACTCATTGATCTCAATGAAGGAAAACTACTATGAAAAGGGACTGCTTTGATATGAATTTTGGGTTCGTCCTGCAACTGGAGAGGTGGTCCTGACCAAAAGAACCTGGTTCCCCCCAGCCTGCTTGGCCTCCAGGCTAATGCGAACAACAGACAGGTAACTATAATCATCAACTGGCATGACGTGTGTGTCTGTCTATATGTAAGCATTTGCTAGCTGCTTTTGCAATTTTAATAAACATGGCATATTGCCTTTTCCCCAATAAAGATCCCATAGGCTTCTTATAAGCATAAAAAGTGCTTGTGAAAGGCACTAGCTTCACAGCCTTGGAGACTGAAGATTTCTAAGTTCTTATTTGTTGTTTTTGTGGGAAAGATCATTCCCACAGGTTAAGATAATCAGAAGGCAAAAGCAAAAGTAATGGAAGCTGGGGTGAAAATCCAACTTTCTAATCTGAACTGACATCTCTGCTCACCATGTGACCTTTGAGCAAATCTTGTGTCCCAGTCAATCCACATATTAAGTTGTGTGTGATAGCAAGGTCTCACTGAACCACATGCTGCTTGTGAACTGTTTGGACAAAATTAAATTAAATCCACAACAGTTGTATGACAGTTGGATGCTTTTTCTTGTTTGTTTTGTTTGAATCCACAGTCCCAAGTTATCTCTAGAACACGGAAAGGGACAAGGATAGGTTTTCAGTATAAATTGAGGAAAATCTCTGAAAATAAGGAGTAGCTGAAAAGCAGCCTACCTACCTTCTGGCCATAGCAGATCAGTCAAGAGTGAAATCTCAAGCAATATTGGAGCAGCACAGAAGAGAAGGAAAAGAGCAGGAACAATTGCATCTTTGGCCGTGTGTCAGAATTTTCTCATAAACCACAATAAACAAAAGGCAACATTATTGTATGGCTTCTCTTTCTCCACCTAAATAGCCTACATGTTAGTATGATTTATTTCTGTTTTACAGACTTTTATATTCCATCCTCTCTCCCACCATGACTGCTTTTTATTTGTGGCTATGAGGGAATGGGAATACCCTGTGCAGAAGTCCAAACTTTATCCACAGAAATCCTAATGTGCAGAGTATCAGTATAATGTGACTGACGGGACAGACTCGCACAATGCGGAGGCGCACCCCCGAACGGCGCTATACGGCGGGCTGCCGGGCGTCAGCCGGCTTTGCCCAGGCTGCTCGGCGGCCACGCAGACCGCTCCGATGGACGGCGCGTCGGAAGGCGCCTGCCGGAGCCCGCAGGGGCGTGGGGAACGGTGCCGCGGCAACGCGAGGCCAGCCAGGCGTGAGAGGCGGGGCCGCTGGGAGACGCCGGGGTCACGGCCCTGGATTTAAAATGGCCCCGGTGGAGGAGAGGCGGGGGAGACTGGGAGGTGGAGGTAATCGCCTCGGCCGGAGACTGGCGGCAAGGAAAGCAGTCGGTGGACCCATCCCCCGGCTTTCCTGAGTAGGCACCGAGTACCGACGGTAAGTGAACTGCTCGGGAAGGCCAGGCGCAAAGTGGCACCGGCACGGGAATGGAAGGAAGCAGCCCAGGGCAGAGTCTGGATTGACTGGTGGGCTGACGCATTAAGGCCCCGTCAGCCGGGTCGGGTCAGATTGAATCCGAACCCTTAGGGCCCTGGGCTGGGGCCCGTGAGAGTGGGTGGGGCCGGGCCCCCCTTCCCCTCCTGCATTGCTAGGGAGTGGGAAACCGAAGACGAACCCACCTGAGGGTAAACTTAAGGAATTGTTCATTGTTCTAGGGGAGTGACGCCGGGCAGGGCGTCACGGGGCGCCACAAAGTGGTGGAGAATGTGGGCACTTAGGGGATCCCAGTCCCTGGCGTAAGGGGCGGGAGAGAGAAAGGTTTAACTTGAGGTTTTGTTTTATACGGTTGCTGGGACAGGGGTGTAGGCCCCCCCCCCCAGGGGCGGGCCGGACATGGATCCCGCACAGTTTATGGAATGGGTAAAGGAGACCCAAAGAGAAAACCAGCAACAGAAAACACTGTTAATACAGCAATTAGCAGCCCAGCAGCAGGAGCAGCAAAAGCAGTTAATCCGAGACGTGGCCGAGCAGATGAAGGCGCAGCAAGAAGAGTGGATAAGACAGTTCCCACCCACGGTGCTGCCTCCCATGAGTCTGGCAAACACCGAGGAGGAAGGACCCTCGACGGAGGGAGAATTGTCATGACTGCCCATCCGATTGACAAAGATGGGCCCCGCCGATGACCTGGAAGCGGACCTGGCTACCTTTGAGTGGGTGGCGACCGTGGCCCGATGGCCAGAATCCCACTGGGCTACGCTACTGGCCCCATACTTAACGGGCCCAGCACAGATGGCGTATCGGAGTTTGAGTGACCGGGAGGCCCTCCATTATTATAAACTTAAGGAGGCCATACTAGACCAAATGGGTATCACCCCAGAGACGCACCGTCAAAAGTTCCGGGGAGAACCATATAGTACCGACACCCGCCCGAGGGCCATCACCCAGAGGTTGAAAGAAGCTGCCTGGCGCTGGCTGGAACCCGAGCAACACACCGGACCCCAAGTGGCAGAGCAGGTCGTCTTAGAACAATTCATTAATATCTTGCCGTCGGGCGGCCAGCGCTGGGTACGCCGGCACCATCCCTCTACCCTCACCAAAGCCGTGGAGCTAATGATGGATTATGAGGCTGCCGAACGGGGAGACGGGAGGGAGTGGGGAAGGAAACCTCCTCCCCACCCCCGCGCAGACCCAGGAAAGGGAGCGTGGGAAAAAGAAAGTCCCGAAAAGGAGTGGCGGTGGAAATGGATGGGGCCACCTAGGCCAGGGGTGCCACGGGAGACTCCTTCAAGTATACCAGGATCGCAGGCTACCACTTCGCGGGGACAGGGACAGGTAACACTGGCGCGCGGGACGTGTTTTCGCTGTGGCCAAGAGGGGCACTTCGTGAAGGACTGCCCCTATATGGATTGTTCCTACGCCCAGGCATTGACCGGAACCGAGACGGCACAAGACAACGGGCAAGGTAAGATCCTGCGGTCCATCAGGATAGGAGATAAAACTGTGATGGCGCTAGTGGACTCAGGCTGTAGCCAGACAATTATATGGGCAGACTTGGTCCCTGAGGGCTGCCCCAAGGGCCTGCTGGTGTGGGTACAATGAGTTCATGGCGACATGCACCAGTATTCGACCACCTGGGCATGAATTAAGGACGGAAACCTCCAGGAATGGTGCTATGTGGTCGTCGCCCCCAAACTAGTATACCCGGCCCTATTAGGACAAGATTGGGTAGGGTTTGGGAGAGCGCTAAACGCGTGGAAAGGGGCCGAGGCCCCAGGTAAGAGAGAGTATGGTGGGGGTCCGCAGGGAAGAAAACCAAGAAGGGGAACCCCCGACATTAGGACTTGTCGATGGCGACTTCCTGCAGGAGCAACGAGAGGACCCCCTCCCTCAGGCATGCCTGGAGCTCTGCCCGAGATCCACAGGACGAGGAAGCCTCACCGACCGAGGGGCCGACTGGCCCACACTTTGAGGTACATACCAATCGACTGTACCGAGTGGAAAGGGGTCGGGAGGGCTACCCAGGAATCAAGCAATTGTTAGTACCAAGACGGTATCAGCTTCGCCTCATGGAGCTGGCCCATGCCAACCCCTGGGCAGGTCATCTAGGGGCAGAAAAAAATGGTACAGTGTATTATAAGGCGTTTCTATTGGCCAGGAGTTTTTCGCGAAATGCAAGACTTTTGTGGGTCTTGCCCCGAGTGCCAAAAGGTGGGGCCCTAGGGGGTGCCTAAAGCCCCCCTGGTACCTCTACCGCTGGTGGGGGTATCCTTCGCGAGAATAGCCATGGACATTGTAGGACCACTAGACAGATCAAGGACAGGAAATCAGTACATCCTAGTAGTAGTCGATTATGCGACGCGGTACCCGGAGGCCGTGCCCCTCTGGAACGTGCACGCAACAACATTGGCCGCTGAGCTCGTGAAGATTTTCTCCCGAATCGGGCTCCCAGAGGAAATCCTGATGGATCAGGGGACTAACTTTACCTTCAAACTAATGAACGAACTATGTAAGCTGTTACAAATTAGGCGGTTAAGGACAGCAGTGTACCACCCGCAAACAGACAGGTTGTTAGAACGTTTTAATAGGACATTAAAAGAAATTCTGCGGAAATTTGTGGGCCGGGAGCCAAAAGATTGGGATGCATTATTACCCGCCCTCCTATTCGTGGTACAGGAGGTACCTCAAGCATCCACAGGGTTCTCCCCCTTTGAATTATTATTTGGGTGGCACCCCCGGGGGATATTGGACATTATCCGGGAAGATTGGGAGGAACAGGGGACTAGGGTGAAGGGATCTACACAGTATATATTAGACCTCCGAGAAAAGTTACACAGGCTGGGGGAATTCGCGAAGGAGAATTTGGTGCATGCACAGGAGAGGCAAGTCTGGTACTATAACCAGGGATCTCAGTTGCGAGTCTTTGAGCCAGGGCAGCAAGTGTTGGTATTACTCCCTACCCCGGGCTTGAAGTTGGTGGCAAAATGGCAGGGACCCTTTGAAATCCTGAGGCGAATAGGCAAAGTGGATTATGAAGTGAAATTGTCAGGCAAGCAACAGGAGACCAAAGTATAACATATGAATCTGCTAAAAGCCTGGAAACAACGTGAAGCCTTCCTGGGAAACCCCTTGCCCCCCGATCCGGAGCTAGGTCCACGGGAAACGCTGGGGAGCCCCCCCCCAGGGCTTTCCCAACGGGAAACGAGCTGGACGAAGGCCAACGGAGAGAGCTTGAGGAGGTGCTACAAACCTTCGCAGACGTCTTAATGGATGAACCAGGACAGACCACCCTTATCCACCATTATATCGAGATGGAACCACGGAAAAGGATACGTGACCAGGTCCGGCCCATGCCCTGGCGAATGTGGGATACTGTACGAGAGGAACTGCAGAAGATGCTCCGCTGGGGGGGGGGGGTGGGGTGGAGGAGTCCTTCAGTGAATGGCGCAGCCCCATAGTACTCGTCCCGAAGCCCGATGGGTCAATGCGATTTTGTATCGACTTTCGTAAAGTTAACCCTCTTTCGCGATTTGACGCGTATCCTATGCCCTGGGTAGATGAGCTGTTAGACCGACTAGGGGGGCCCGTTACCTATCCACATTAGACCTCACCGCGGGTATTGGCAGATCCCCTTGTCGCCGACCTCCCGGGAGAAAACGGCTTTTTCGACCCCTTTCGGACTATATCATTTTACGTGTATGCCTTTCGGATTACACAGGGCAGCCGCTACGTTCCAGCGCCTCATGGATCGAGTACTGAGGGAACAAGGACGATGGGCGGCTGCCTATATTGACGATATAGTCGTCTATAGCCAGACCTGGGAAGAACACCTGAAGAATGTGGGAGCTGTTCTGCGAGCCTTACGAGAGGCCGGGCTCACGGCGAATCCTCGAAAATGCCGCTTTGGTGAAAAGGAGGTAGTCTACTTGGGGTATGTGGTGGGACGGGGACAAATACGCCCTATGGTGGAAAAGGTAGAAGCCCTGAGAAGTTACCCACCCCCCCAAAAACAAAAAACCAAATACGACAGTTCCTCGGGCTGGCGGGGTACTACCGCCAGTTCGTTCCAAATTTCGCAACCATAGCCGCACCTCTAATGGACCTGACCAGAGCCACAATGCCCCAGAAGGTGAGCTGGACCTCGGAGTGTGAGGTAGCGTTCCAACGGCTGAAGGAAAGCCTTAGCCAGGACCCCGTATTAGCTCAACCTGATTTTAATCGCCCTTTTACCGTTCAAACAGACGCTTCCAAGATGGGGATCGGTGCAGTACTGTCGCAGGGAGAAAGGGAAGAAGAGCACCCGGTGGTTTACATCAGCCGTAAGCTATTCCCGCGCAAATGCCGATATTCTATAATCTAAAAAGAAGCGCTCTCCGTAAAATGGGCATTGGACATGCTAAGGTACTACCCATTAGGAGACCGGTTTAGGGTAATCACCGACCACGCCCCCCTCCGCTGGATACAAACAATGAAGGACACAAACGCTCGGGTGATGAGATGGTATCTGGCCCTACAGCTGTACGCCTTTGAGGTGGCATATAGGCCTGGCGCACAGCACCAAAATGCGAATTTTTTTTCGAGAAGATACGAGGAGGAGTTAGGGGATGAGGGAGGTCAGTTAAAGGCAGGGGTGTGTGTGATGTGACAGACCCGCACACTGCGGAGGCGCACCCCCAAATGGCGCTATACGGCGGGCTGCCGGGCGTCAGCCGGCTTTGCCCAGGCTGCTCGGCGGCCGCGCAGATTGCTCCGATGGACGGCGCGTCAGAAGGCGCCTGCCGGAGCCCGCGGGAAAGTGGGGAACGGTGCTGCGGCAACGCGAGGCCGGCAGGGCATAAGAGGCAGGGCCACCGGGAGACGCCGGGGTCACAGCCCCAGCGCCGGATTTAAAATGGCCCCGGCGGAGGAGAGGCAGGGGGAGACTGGGAGGTGGAGGTAATCGCCTCTGCCGGAGACCGGCGGCAAGGAAAGCGTTCGGTGGACCCATCCCCCGGCTTTCCTGAGTAGGCACCGAGTACCGACGGTAAGTGAACCGCTTGGGAAGGCCAGGCGCAAAGTGGCGCCGGCGCGGGAAGGGAAGGAAGCAGCCCAGGGCAGAGTCTGGATTGACTGGTGGGCTGACGCGTTAAGGGTACACGCCCCATCAGCCGGGTCGGGTCAGATTGAATCCGAACCCTTAGGGCCCTGGGCTGGGGCCTGTGAGAGTGGGTGGGCCCGGGCCCCCCTTTCCCTCCTGCAGTGCTAGGGAGTGGGAAACCGCAGACGAACCCACCTGAGGGTAAACTTAAGGAATTGTTCATTGTTCTAGGGGAGTAACGCCGGGCAGGGCGTCGCGGGGCTCCATGGGGCACCACAGTGACACAGAGAGCTGTCAGATGAAGACTCTAATTGAAACCACTGACCAAATTTCCTGTGGAGAGACTGTTCTCTCATCACAATGGGAAATAAAACAAAGCTCCAGAGTGCTCATCCGCCTGAGTAACAGCGTGAATGAAGTGCTCAAAATGCCTTGCTTCTCCTCTGCCAGTTTCTCAGATACTGTCCATAACGTCTTCTGCCCCAGCACCAACCAGATACCTTTCAACACCAGCTAACACTGATTTGACAAAAGAAGAGAAAACTCTTTTTTATGGAAACCATCAGGTTTTATGCTTTTAGTTCCAGAAGCCCCTTTGTGAGTTTCAAGATGGCACCAGCTCTTGTCTTATTAATTAAGAGACCCTTCATTTCTATTTCCCCCCCTCTTTTATTTCCATATTTTAATTGAATTTTCAAGGGCATATTACAAAGAGGTCTTTGGTATGGACAGATGCAGTTAGTAGCTCAAGAGAATCTCTTTATCTGAAATATTCAATATTTAATGAATGATGCTAATTGCTAATGTGTAGCCATTGATATTGCTCTATTTGTGTGACATTACCCTAGCCTCTTTTATTACAAGCATGTTTTCATTTTTAAACTACTTCCTTTCCTTATTCATCCAATGGAAAAGATGTCTTCATATATTCATCTTATAGTTTTAGTAATTATTTATATTATAATAATGCCAAAAGGCATCAACTGAGATGTACAAGGTGCTGTATGAACTCATAGTAAGGGACAATTTCTGCCTCAAAGACAATCTAAACAGACATAACAGACAAGAGCAGGGGGAGAAATAGAAGCCCAAAGAGGGGAAGTGACAAACTCTGAGTAGGTCAAGGGTCAAATGGAAAATAGGACCTCCCAATTTTTAGTCTTCTGCCTTATCCTGGACTACACTGCCTCCCACACAACAGCTGACGAGTGACTAGTGGTTTGGGGTCTCTAACTTAAGACACCTTAAGGAGGCCTTGTTTTCAGGAAGGAATTGTACCCACCCTCTGAAAATCAAGTCTCATTGCATGTCACAAATTGGGCACCCAAAAATCATTGGTTATTTTTAAAATCCTGGCATTCAGGTATCAGTATGGCAGAGTAGTAAATTTTACCTTGGATGATAATCACTAATGTCTACCTAGACAAACCACCAAATGAGAGTCACCAATAAATCTGTATGGAGTCAATTCACTGCCAGCATTCCTCTGGCAGATAGCAGGTTGAGCCACCTGCACCCCCACTCCCCAGAGAGTGGGTGAAGTCAGCAAGAGAAGGGGCAGAGAGCAATAAATTAAGGCAAGGTGGTGCCCGAGGAATAGGCCAGCTGACAGGGGGAGCAAAGAGGGCAACTACCCCAGGGCCCGACAAGTCCAAGAGGCCCAGGCCTGTAGCTACTGCTACTTCTACTGCAGCAATGGCAGTGGCCAGAGTCTTGGGCCCTTTAAATTGCTGCCAGAGCTCTGGGCAGTGTGTTCTGGACAGCACTGAGGGGGGATGGTCTCGGCAGCGCAGAGGGCTAGCTGCCTGGACCCATCCCTTCTACCTGAGGCGCTGCCCCATCTGGGAGTGCAGAGCTGGGCTCCTCCCACCTTGCCCAGGGATCTGGTGAATCTGTCGGCTTGCCTGCCTAGCAACACCCCACTGAAATTCCCGATAACCAAACCCTCCTGTCTCACTGTGACACTGTTCTTTACAAGCAGCTCCTGTCTCAGACTCTACCCCAAATATAACACTTCCATGGCATTAGCCATGAAAGGTAGCATTTAAGGGCTCTCTGAAAGTTTGTATCTTATGAATACATATAGTAACTATATTGAAAACTTTGCTTTTATGGTCTTGGAGTAAAATTTAGGGATCAGTGTTGGTGATAGCTCATTCAAGCAGGAGGGAGTTTTAGCCAGTGCTCCTGCTAAGGTGAAGACAGGTAGCTCTGCAACAGACTGAACTTTGCTGGGAAAACCTCTTTCATCAGATAAGTTACTTTTCCTAACTGTAGATCCCACTTTGCATCTTATGATTTTGTTTTTATTGTATTTAGGACTATCAAATTATTATAAAATTAATCATAATTAATTTCAGTTTTACTCTCACTGTTAAACAATAATAGCATACCTTTTATTTAAATATTTTTGGATTTTGAAATATATTGATTTCAGTTACGACATAGAATACAAAGTGTCGACCTTTTTACGGTTCAATTTGTAGTCAAAATAATATAAACAAAGTAAACAGTATTTCATTTCATTTCATACCAGTACTCTAGTGCAACCTCTATCATGAAAGTGCAACTTACAAGCATAGAATTTTTAACATAACTGCACTCTAAACCAAAATAAGTAAAACTGTAGGACCAACAAGTCCACTCAGTCCTACTTCTTGTTCAGTCAATTGCTCAGACAAGCAAGTTTGTTTACATTTGTGGGAGATGATTCTGCTTGCTTCTTATTTACAATATCATCTGAAAGTGAGAATAGCTGTTTACTGTTCTAGCCAATGTTACACAATATTTATGTGCCAGATATACTAAATATTCTATGCTAGTTCATGCGTTGGCCACTACTCCAGAGGGTGTGCATCCATGCTAATGATGGGCTCACCTCAATAACTATCCAAAGAATTTCAGACTAATGCATGCTCATTTTCACCATTTGAGTCAGACGCCACCAGCAGAAAATTAATTTTAACTTTTGGTGGCTCAATTTCTGTATTCTCTGCATTGGAGCATTGTGCTTTTAAGATCCCTAATTGAGACCATTGAGAGTAGATGAGTCTGTTGAATTCTTCTCAGGCCACTAGAGTTATCCCACAACCTTATGGCTGTGTCTATATTGGCATCCCTTTCCGGAAAAGAGATGCTAATGAGACACTTCAGACAGTAGGACTTTGAAAGTAGGAATAAGGGATCTGCCGGAAAAGGGCTTATTTTCCTGGAGAATCGCGTCTACACTGGCGCTTTTCTCTGGCAAAAACCCCGAGCCGGAAAAAAGCGGCAGCCATGTTCATGCAAATGCTGTGGGGGATATTTAAATCCCCCGTGGATTTGCAATTCCGAAGTGTCTCATTAGCATCCCTTTTCCGGAAAGGGATGCCAATGTAGACACAGCCTTCATGTTTTATATATTTTCCTTTTAAGAAAATCATTCAGTAAAGGGAAATTCCCAGTTTATCTATATACTTGGAGTCTCCATAATTTTACTTGCAGAGGATTCACTGTTTGTAGATTGGTAAAACTGTCTACATTAACACATACTGCCCCAATCAACATAATGTCACTAGCAGAAAGTGCCAGTGTGGACAGCACCATTTCAATGGAAGATGCCTGCCTACCAACACAGCAACAGGTTCTCACTGGGGGTGGTTTAATTATGCCATCAGGAGAACTCTCTCCCATTGGCAGACAGCAGCTACACAGGAGACCTTACAGTAGCATAGCTGCAGTGGCACTGCTATGCTGCTGTAAGATCTGTAGTATAGCCATAGCCTGCGTGTGAATAAAGTCTTTTCTTTTCCTCATTTAGAGGTTGACATGTGGGGGGGCGGGGAAGCAGAGGGAGGGAGGTATATTTAATGCTTAGGAAGGATTCTGTATCTATATACTCTGCAGACCAAAGTCATGTAACGACTTATCTCTGACTAACGAATGAAAGCACAATATTCTGCACGTTGCTCTGCTAGGGTGCATCTTCCTTGACCTGAGCAGACACTCTGGAGATGAAGAAAGTAGCTGTAAGCTCATTGTGACTTTTCCTATCTAAAAGTCTTGGCACTAATGGACCCAATTGTACCCATTACATCCAACAACCTGCTGGAAGCTGGACTAAGACATTGAATTCATTGTACATAGCTTGAAAAGCAACTAGTATTTAGTAATCACACATAGTCGTTGGACATGACATGGTAACTTAAGACTTGAAAGGCATCCCACTTCCAGTCTTCTAAACCACAAGTCTCCCTTCTATTAGCTGCTTTAAACCTTGTGCAATGTATTGTTTAAATTTGAATTTACAATTTCACTGTGTGTCCCCCACAAGTGATTCCCCTAATTTAAATTAAAACAGAAGTAAATTCAGAGACAATGGAGTGGCAATGGGCTTAGTACTGAAGAAAATGATACTGCATTCTAAATCCATTATTACATTAAAAGAGGACAGGATCAAAGATGGCTATTTCATGCTATAATAGAGGCTTTTGATTAGAGATGAGTGATTAAAGCACAATGAATAATTTAGCTGATGGCATTGCGTATCTTTTACTACCTGTGGATATTCCAAGAGCAAACCACAATTTCCTCAAATGTACTGATCATCTGAAATGATTTCACAAAACTTTTCTTGATTTTTCTTTTCAACAGCTTCGTTCCAAACAGTTTTCACCAAATATTCAGTATTTGAAATATGTTGGCTGGTTTGATTGGACAGAAGTCATATGGAATTGCTTTTGTTCCCCGAATTGTGAGAAGATTGGCACTTTTGGTGTGAATCCTCATACACACAAATTTAACTGAAAATGAGTATTTGGGAACCTGGCAGGGAAGCAAAGGTTAATAAAATAGTTATCAATTAACAGAAGGCGCCATGTTATCCACTCAGAGCAGGGGCTATATCTACACTGCAATCTTTTTCCGGAAAAATATATGCAATTTGCATACCGCAATTTGTGTACCTTTTTGTGCTTTTTTTTTTGGAAGAGGCTTTTCTGACATTTGGCTCGTCTACACTGGAAAAAACTCTGAAGTGTAGACATAGCCTGGTTTCCAGTCAGCTCTGTGAATTGAGCAGTGATCCAGTCTAATTGTCAAAGTCGAGTTTCTTTGCTGAGCTCTACTTTTGATGGATTCCTATGCTTGCTTGTTTGCATCCTATTGAGGTACACGTGATGGGAGTTGCTACCAAATGATGTAGTCTTGCAACTTGGCTCTAAGAGATTTTCTCCTAAGAATTTTTTTGTAACTGGAATGCAGTACTGTCTAACTCTAGCAATACTACTATGGCTGGGACAGTTTTAAAATCAATTCAGTATATTTAGATGGAGGTGGATCCCTAATATTTCAGAATGTTTTCTGACACTGTCCTGATCCCACATTTGTGGGCAAAGGGTTGCTCATACACACAACACAGAGGCTGCAGACCTGGTTCCCCTTTGTCCCTCATCTTGTGCTGTCATTTATATCAGTGCCAAATATCTAAATTGCTACTAAAGCAGATTTGCACCTGAGTAAGTGATCATGCATTGTAGGGCAACAGCGAATCATGTCTGATGACTATTCTGTATACATGGTGAGGAGGAGAGGGTAGCATCAAGTTGCCTCTTAGTGCCTCCTCCCCAGGCCCCTTTCTTGTGATTATGTATTGAGCACAAGATGAGCTTGCCCAGGGGCAGGGGCTCTTGTGCTCAATGCACAGTGACAAGAAAGAGGTAAAGAGGAAGCAGCAAGGGGCAGCTTTTCTACATCACATATTCTGCCACAAAAGCCTGTAGGAACCACATCTTCCGAGAATATAAAACACAGGGGCTACGTCTACACTGGCCCCTTTTACGAAAGGGGCATGCTAATTTTAAACTTCGTAATAGGGAAATCTGCGGGGGATTTAAATATCCCCCACGGGATTTAAATAAAGATGTCCGCCGCTTTTTTCCGGCTTGGGGAAAAGCCGGAAAAAAGCATCTAGACTGGCCCGATCCTCCGGAATAAAGCCCTTTTCCGGAGGATCTCTTATTCCCACTGGAAGTGCAGCAGTCAGGGGGAGGTGCTTCTCACCTGGCCTCAGCCTGCTGCTGAGAGAGAGGGCTAGGGTAGTCCTTTCTCCTCACGGCAGCACCCCCATGTCCAGGGCTGCCCCAGACCTGAGCATCCCATCCCCCCCAAGTGCCCTTTAGACAGGATGGGGCTGAAGCTCCCTTCCTGATTTGTGTGGGAACATTGCTGGCTGTTCCTCTTTGACAGGTAACAAGAGGAAAGTGCACAGTTTGCTGATTTCCTCACTCTGACTGGGGAGCCCAGAGGGTAGACATAGCTGGACCTGCCCCAGCCGGGGACATGCACCTCTCCCTCGACTGTGCCCACTGCAACAGGCATGGAGAGGTGCTTCTCACCTGGCCCCAACTGCTGCAGTGAGAGAGGGCTAGAGTAGTCGTCTCTCCCCAGGGCAGCCTGCACACTGAACCCCTCATCCCCAGCCTCACCCAAAGCAATGATTTCAATTAAGAAAAACAAAAATAACTTGCGTTAAGGTCCTGAGCAACATCAGGTAAATCTTTTAGTACTAAATAAAATGTAAATGGGTATAATGGGTTCAAAAATGGAGAGCAGCATGAATTGACATGAAGAGAAAACAAGATGTAATGATCACACTGGTTCATAGAGCCTCACGGGGGGGAACCCTCTGTTTCTGTTCTCACTGTCTAGGAGGGAGGAAGCTGTAAATGCTGAGACTGTAGAAAGTCAGGAGCCATCTTTTAGGCAGGGCCTGAATGCAAAGGTTTCATGAGGGAGGAGAGGGTATGGGGGACATGACTAGCCCCTGTGTATGTGTGCAGCCTGAGACAAAAGAGATGGCTAGTAGGCTAGGTTCAAAGAACCTGGTAAAAACTTTAAGCTCCTGTTTCTTTTGTAGCTGGGTGTCACCCGCCTACTTCATTCATCACATATGTAGGCACAAATGGCCAGATCCTCAGTAAATTGGTATAAGCACACCAGTCAACAGAAGCTGAGGATCTATCCCAAGGGGCTAAATCTAACATTCCTAGACACCAGTAAAACTTTTTCCATGGATATCACTGGGCGATAGATTGGGCATGAAGAGCATCCACATAGGAATATATGGATGGAAGAGATCCCAAGAAAGAGGTGGCTCCTTTTGAAGTGAATTAAAAGAAATTGTTGAGAAAGGAAACCCTGTTTTCATTTACAAAAGTCCATCATATCTGATCTGAAGCATTCAAAACAGACTTGTCTTTTGAAATTTATGAATTTTATTTATCAAAATAAGTATTGAAACTGTTCATTTACTAAGACCTTGTTTTTGTTAAATGAAAAATTGCATCCCATATTTTCATCAAGAAAATCTTATGGTCTGAGTTTCCACAAAAAAAGCAAAATAGATATTTCAACAATGTTGACAATTTTTCAATAAGAAAATTGGGAGGGGGCGGGTGGAGGAAGAAACCCAAGTAATTTTTAACTAGGTCTTTTTTGGTCAAAAGAATGTTGCCCAGCTCTGTTAATTATTGTGCGCTGCAGAATTTGAAAGGCAGAAAGAAAAACTGAAGTGGTGAGCAGAGTCAAACCATTTAGACAAGAACTTAGTGTTCTTGCCTTGTTGTGTTTCTTTCCTCCACATACGTGGATGGACTTAAATGGGTTGCATGACCTCCTTCTGTCAGAAGCTATTACTCAATATATGCTACTAGCACTCCTGGCTATATCATCTGCCAAATCCTGCATTTAAAAAAAAAAAAAAATCAAAAGTCATCCATGCCCCTTTCATCTCTTTGAGCCATTGGCTGCCTCAAGCATCTCAGAAATTGTGGCTAAATAACTGTTCACGTAACTTCTTACTTATCGATTGGCTTACATATAATATCATAGTTTTTGCTGACTAAATATACTGGCCTGTGAACAGGGGCACAGATGTTGGGAAAATGTGACTGGCAGGTGATAGTCTTTGATGTTTGAAAGGTGAAGGACTAGGAGTGGATAAATGGGAAAACACCTCTATTGAAACCCAGCAGGTTTCCCATACCCTGATAGTTCTCCTACCTTATACTCTTTCTCCATCTTGCACTATAATGCCAATACTACTTCTACTGATAGTCTTTGGAAAACTGTTGAGGCCAATGGATCTGCAAGAGACATAAGGGCAGAATAGGTCCCATTGCTAAAATTCTTCTGGTCAGGGAGGATTGGTTGGGACTTCCTTAGCCAGCTGGAGGGATAGCTCTTACATTGAACAAATTACTTTATTCCCTCTAGGGCTTAGTGCTTGGCTAACTTCATCATCTTCAGTCCAAAGTAGATTGTGTCTGTGTTGTGTCATTAGTAGGGGTCATTAGGCACAGAGGAAGATTTGTGTTATACGTTCAAAGGCTTCAGAAGTTTGAATCTATGACTTTCCAGAGAGTTGGAGGAGGAATGGGCTTCTGTTGTTCTGAAACGTTATATATAATGCAGCACATAACGTATCAATACTGCACAGTAAAAGTACACATTCCATTTTGGTACATAATACTTGATAGAGCTGTCCTTGTTCTCCAAATTAACTCTTTGCATCCTGCACTGGAAGTACTTCTTCTAACCAACTCTGACTTTAGAATAATTTTCAAAGCTCCTTAAGCTTCTAAAACTCCTCTTAGCTTTCCTACTCTAACAGCATAGTAATACAAGGGTAATGGTCTTTGAATTGTTATTTCAGAAGGAGACACTAAAGTTATGTTTACACTACAGAGATCTTCCGCAAAAACTTCTTGCTCAAGAGCATGTCCACACTGCAAAAGCGCATCAAAAAAGTGATGTGCTTTTGCGCAAGAGAGTGTCCAGACTGCATGGACTCTCTCAAAAGGTAACTTTGATTGCTATGTACAGAATGGCCACCAGGGCACCTGTGCTTTTTTCAATTGCCTCTTTTTGCACAAAAACCTCATTTCTTGTCCACACACACCCACCTTTTTGCACAAGAGCTCTTGTGCAAAAAGGAGTTGATCATAGAAGGAGGAATACCTACACCGGAAAAAACCCTCTGTTCTTTTGTTTCACTTGTGCAAAAATGTGCTTGAGATGTGGACGCTCTGCAAGTTTTTGTGCAAAACCAACTGTTTTTGCACAAAAACTGTCGTGTAGACCTAGCCTAACGCATACCAATCCTATGTTACCAAATCTCTCTCTAGAACAGTGGCTCAGGAGAAGCGGACTATTCTAAGAAACCAAAGGTGGGAATAGTCTATGGTGGAAAAAGACACTATTTGCTATTAGTTCAAGAATTCAAACATGTGTTCACTGCCTAGTAAAAACTTGGTTTGTGATTTTTCAGTGTCCAGATTCTTTCACTTAATAGTTATATAGCACGTGATACCTTCAAAGGACTATATAAATGTTACTTAATTAATATGCACAATATCTCTGTGAGGTAGGTGGGCGTTATCCTTATCTCACAGATGGGAAACTTTAAGCAAAGAGTGTAGAGCCTTCCCAATGCACAACTAGTCAGATGCATAGCTGGGATTAAAATTTGGATTTAGAGCTAAGCAAATAGCTGATTTTTCATTTTGTTGGAGATTTTGAAAAAAAATGTTTCCTTCGGCTATCATTTTGAAGTTTTTTTGACTTTTTAAGCAAAGGAACTTAAAAGGAAATTTTGAAACAGTTATTTCAAACAAAAAAATTAAAAATTCATTTTGAAAATGTCAAAACTGAACATTTTAATTGGGGAGAGGGGTGGTTCAAAATAAGCCAGCAAAAATGACATATTTGTGAAACATTTTGGTGTTGCTGAATGTGTATTTTTCACTGAAAAGGGTTTGTCCAAAAATGTCACCCAGCTCTACTCTGGACTGCTTCACTCCTCAATGAGGTTTTATTCTTTCAGAGAATCATTTAGCTTTGAAACTGGTGATCATAGAATCATAGGACTGGAAGGGACCTCGAGAGGTCATCGAGTCCAGCCCCCGCCCTCAAGGCAGGACCAAGCTCTGTCTACACCATCCCTGACAGATGTCTATCTAACCTGTTCTTAGATATCTCCAGAGAGGGAGATTTCACCACCTCCCTTGGCAATTTATTCCAATATTTGACCACCCTGACAGTTAGGAATTTTTCCTAATGTCCAATCTAAACCTCCCTTGCTGCACTTTAAGCCCATTACTCCTTGTCCTGTCCTCAGAAACCAAGAGGAACAAATTTTCTCCTTCCTCCTTGTGACACCCTTTTAGCTATTTGAAAACCGCTATCATGTCCCCCCTTATTCTTTTTTCCAAACTAAACAAGCCCAGTTCATGAAGCCTGGCTTCATAGGTCATGTTCTCTAGACCTTTAATCATTCTTGTCACTCTTCTCTGTACCCTTTCCAATTTCTCCACATCTTTCTTGAAATGTGGCGCCCAGGACTGGACACAGTACTCCAGCTGAGGCCTAACTAGTGCAGAGTAGAGCGGCAGAATGACTTCACGAGTTTTGCTTACAACACACCTGTTGATACAACCTAGAATCATATTTGCTTTTTTTGCAACAGCATCACACTGTTGACTCATATTCAACTTGTGGTCCACTATGACCCCTAGATCCCTTTCCGCCATGCTCCTTCCTAGACAGTCGCTCCCCATCTTGTATGTATGGAACTGATTGTTCCTTCCTAAGTGGAGCACTTTGCATTTCTCTTTATTAAACTTCATCCTGTTTACCTCTGACCATTTCTCTAACTTGCTAAGGTCATTTTGAATTATGTCCCTATCCTCCAAAAAAGTTGCAACCCCACCCAGTTTGGTATCATCTGCAAACTTAATAAGCGTACTCTCTATCCCAATATCTACATCATTGATGAAGATATTGAACAGTACGGGTCCCAAAACAGACCCTTGCGGAACTCCACTTGTTATCCCTTTCCAGCAGGATTTAGCACCGTTAACAACAACTCTCTGACTACGGTTATCCAGCCAATTATGCACCTATCTTATCGTGGCCCTATCTGAGTTATATTTGCCTAGTTTATCAATAAGAATATCATGCGAGACTGTATCAAATGCCTTACTAAAGTCTAGGTATATGACATCCACCACTTCTCTCTTATCCACAAGGCTCGTTATCCTATCAAAGAAAGCTATCAGATTAGTTTGGCATGACTTGTTCTTCACAAACCCATGCTGGCTATTCCCTATCACTTTATTACCTTCCAAGTGTTTGCATATGATTTCCTTAATTACCTGCTCCATTATCTTCCCTGGGACAGACGTTAAACTGACCAGTCTGTAGTTTCCTGGGTTGTTCTCATTCCCCTTTTTATAGATGGGCACAATATTTGCCCTTTTCCAGTCTTCTGGAATCTCCCCTGTCTTCCATGATTTTTCAAAGATCATAGCTAAAGGCTCAGATACCTCCTCAAAAGAGGCTTCTCAGATACCAATCTTCTATATTGGTTGTCAGAGCTCATTCCCACTTCCTTGAGACACCCTTGCTTTCCTCTTTCAAGGTTATCACCATCACTCTTCTCATCAGTGTATCTGAGTCCTCTTCCACACCTCTGGCCCTTAGTAACTTCTCCTACATCAAAATATTTGCTCTGTACTTCCACTTCCATTCTGTCTGCTCTCGGAGATTAGATTGAGAATTTGATGTGTTCCCAGTCCTATTCCAACCCCCGCACTGGGAAGGAGTCTAATGCACCTCAGACTTCAGAAGGAGTGTAAGGTTTCAGTGGACTCTTTTGAAGACACAATATATGTGCAGATTTGAAAGTATCTGAAGCATTCCTCCTGCCCCTAACACAATGGATAAGATGAAAGGTGACAGTTAAGCAACATTTTAAATAAGTTCCAGAAACAAGCAAAGGACATGGTGCAGGTACTAGTTGGGAGAAAACATGGTGTAATGGCTAACATACAGAAATTGCTCTCAGGAGACCTGTATTCTGAGTTCTGTCTCCTGCTTTGGTACCAATTTGTGTCACTTTGGGTAAATTACTTCACCCCCCTGTGTCTGGCATTGGGACAATACCTCCTAAGGGGCTATAACGCCTATTGTAAAAGTGCTTCACTATCCCTGGTTGAAAGTGCCAAAGGAAGGTTAAGCATGATTATTATTCTATGCACAATCAGATGCTTTACAAAAGTGATAATGTAAAAATAAGACTGGATATCATTAAGCTCCCTATTCATTACTGTACATGTAGGAAGAGGGGTCAGAGTTACCTTTTAAAAAGTTGTTGGATCAGTCGTGTTAGCCATTGGTGAAAATTCAGACTGTGAATGGAATTTAAAAACTAAGCAGCTCAGCAACAAGTGACTTATGATCTGTTGTGGCTCTTTGCAGAGGAAATACAGCTCCAGTGCCTGAATGATAATTTCAGGTGTATCAGCACTTTGGAATTGCCAGGTATCTATCTTCACCTGCTACCCTGGCAACTGAGCAAACATCCAGCATTCCCTGTAAGAATATATGTATCTTGTGTTCATCTGGGCTCAGAGTTAGTCTGGCAATAAAAATAATTCTTTGGGGTGTTTTTGTACCTGTGTTTTTATAGGAATTCACAGATACCTGAAAAGGATATTTGAGAAGTGAACTATGATCCTTGACCTACGGTACACACAATAAATCTGCCACCTTAACCATTGCCAGCTCTTTGGAATGAATAGCAGTATTATCAAGACATGTGTACAGCTTCAGAGGTGTATATCTTATTGGACCTCATTCTCAAATCAACATTTTAAAAAACTGTACACAGCTATCTGTGCATAAATTCTTTCCCAGTGATTTGACTCTCCTCTTTAAGTTACAATTCTGAGTTGTGGTAATAGCGAACATCCCACATCAATCTGATAGATTGCTCTTCAGCAATACATTCCTCAACAGATACTGGGTATAGCCCACTATAGAGAATGAGTTTTTTTCAGCTTCTCAGTGTTAATGAATAAGCTGTAGTCAATATTTAAGAAACGGGAAGTTAATAAATCATTAGAAACAAAGAATGAAAATGCTGGTGACAGCAACTTAGTCAAAGTTAGGTACCTTACGATAAACTGCTCAGTTCCTATTTTGGCACCTGAATAGATTTCACTAACGTTGTTTAGCACCTCTGAAAACCAAGACACATGTATTACAATATCTAAATATGGATATAGGAGCCTAACTTTGGGCCACAAGTGTGAAAATATTGGCCTATAGAGGAAAATGGCATTTCATCAAGAACAAATAAGATTACAGACAGTATCTATTGACTTTCCATGGAAGTGTTCATTGCAGACTTTTAGGTTAATACAGTATATCCAATTTTAATAATCCATATTATGTATTAGGTAAATAAGCAATTTAAGAAAATATAAACCCATGATTCCTTTTTGCTAAAATGAGTTTCTCTTAATTCACTTTAATTTCCTAACCTTCGCTGTACTCCTTTACAGATAACACAAAGATACATACACTTCCTGGGTGCAATTGTGTGAGATACTCTTAGCTTCATGGTACTTTAAAACCATGAAGAGCAATGCAATATAAATAGATGGTTCTTAGTATCTTGTAGGACTGGGCTTGTCACACTTTCAGGGCTGTGTTTGAATATTTATCTTCTGTGCATTAAGGGCCATATTCTCATATTGCTGCCAACAGCACTATCTACCTTCATAAATGTCTGTGAGGAAAGACACCATATTGCTAGAGCACCTGTCCTTCTGCAATATGTTCAGCAGAGGGCACCTGTGAGGTGGTCACTCACCACCGTAGCAGGGGCCCATCGTCTGTCCCCGGAATCAGTCCATTCCGCCCGCACAGGCCTCCGCTCACGTGGCATTTCCCCTCTGGAATCTTCCGGTCGCGCTGCTCTCTTCGCCACACTGCCCTCCGGCAGTGCTCAAGTCACTCGCTCTGAGCTCCCCTTCCGGGGGTTTGGTGTCTCTCCAGCAGGCCTTGCCACAGGCCTCGCAGGCTAGCCGGTTGGCTGTCCGAGCCCCCTGGCCCAGCCTGACTCTCTAGCCCTGCCCTAGCTCCAGAAAGCGTCCTGCTCCCTCGGCAGCCAGGCTCACACTGCCTTTGCTGAAGCAGCCCTTCCCTTTTATAGCTCCCAGCTGGGCCTTAATTGGCCAACGCCGCCCAGCTGGGCTGAACTCCCCCGGCCTGATCCAGGCTGGGGTTTGGCTCTTAAAGGGCCAGTACAGGGCAGCTGCCCTGTTACAGCACCACAAGAGAAATGGAATTAAAAACCAATATGCGATTCTTCAACTTGTTTCTTTCCTCTTTTCCATGTTCTCAAATATCATTGTTCTTTTGTTTCCTCTGAAGATGGTCCTGATAGGTGACCATCTGGTAAAAGGTTAAAAAAAAGTGAAAATTTGAGCTGCACTCATTTGCTACACATGGTGGGTTTATGCTTCCACTGGGATTCTGGAGCAGGAAGAATCTGGTTTGATCTCCAGTATAAACTATGCAACTCCAGTGCCTATTTAATTTGTGTGCACATGGCAAACATCCAAGTGTAATGGATCAGTTGGTCCATTGAGCCTCTAAAGGTGGAGGGGGGCACTACCACTTCCCTGAATAGTCAGGGTTGCATTCTCTATCTGTAGATGTGACGCCCAGTTGGAAAAACAGGGGAATGTCGGAGTGCATCCCAGACAGAGAAGCACCAGCAAAAGTCAGAACTGCATCCCTCATGCAGGAAAGCATTGGCAAGAGTCCACCCATGGTCTATGTCCTCTCTGATCTCTCGCATCTGAGGTCCCTCTGATTCCTCCTGCTCATCTAAGTATTCAGCCACTAGTAATCCCAGTGGCTCCATCTTGCCTCCTGTGTCAGGCTCTCTCTGGCCATGGCTGCCGCCTGGCTCATCTGAGTGCTTGGTGGCCAGCAACCCTGGTAACTCCAGCTCCTCATCAGTATCAGATATTTTCCAGTCCAGGACATCACCTGACTTAGCAGCAGAGTCCACAAGAAGGAGCCAACAGCCTGTATCTGGCTCCTTCCCTGGTGCAAAGCCAACTAAGCTAGGGGCCCCACTTTTTAAACTTCCTGCTCCATTCCTCTACTTCTGGGAGTCAGAGCCAGAAGCAGAGAGAGTGACTCCTCATCCTCTAGCTTGGAGGGAGGCCACATCGGAGCCCTACACTGAACCATAATCTGTTCCCAACTCCATGTGTCCTGACCCATGCCCAGAAAACCTAGCAGTACAAGGGGAGCAGTGTAGGGACGTTACGTTGAGCCTAGTCCACCCATGGAACCTCCTGCACAACGGAATTCTTCACAGCCGGGATCTACTAACCTGAGACTTTTAGCCTGCCAAAGTCTATAAAGGTGCCAGGACTCAGCCCAGAATGTAGCCAGTTTTGTTTCTGACACAGCTTCCCTCCTCTCTCAAGCATAAATAGGAGAAAGAAGACAGTTCAACTTAATTCATTATTATACATTTCCCCATGCTAAAATCCCATGTCACACTTGGAGTATTTTAAGTGCTGCTGTTTTCCAGAAGAGCCCCACATGAAAGCCTACTTTTGTTTAATATTATAGACTCTTTCCTTTTTGAAATTATGGGATTCTAGTCTGCAATGGGACAGGGAGCAGAGGGATAAGGGGAGGAAAAGAAACAACTGGCAGTACAAGTGCTAACAAAAACATACTAGTGCTTTCTAGGCTTTAGCATTCCACACCAGTTCACACAGTGACCTTGCAGGATCACAGAATGAAATAAATGCTGAAGTCTGCAAAGTGACTCCTGCCATCAATTCACAGTCGACCTACACATATACAGGGTCAGGCAGCTCTCTTACACTGAAGATCCCTGCTGTAAACACGGAATGACCACAGCTGGAAACCACTCATCCAGGCATGCCTTTGGCCAAAGGATGGTGATCATAATATCAGGAGGCAGAACCCAGGACATAACTTGGTGACCAACGAATAGAATTACATAGAAAACAGAGGTCTACAGCGCAGTAATAGCAGACCTAGCATTCAAAAATATTTACATTGTGTCTAACTGGAACCAACAACATTAATTGCAATTAAAGGTGACTACATGTCACCTATTGCTTTCAATCAGGCCATTTAATACCCGGAAATCATTGCTATTCTCTCATGGTATCCCAAAATGCTTCCAGGCCTGCCTTTGGGAAAGAACAACAGGTCAAGTACAAAGAATATGAAAGGGGGCCAGTAAGGGCGCATCTACACTGGGAAATTATTTCAAAATAACTTATTTTGAAACAATAACTCCTGAAATAACTATTTCAAAATAAGCGTTATTCCCTGAGGAAAGCAGGAGTACAGATTTTGAAATAACCAGGCCATTATTTAGAAATAACAGAGTGGACGCTCTGCTTATTATTTTGAAATAACTCCCCAGTGAAGACCAGGGTTAACAGAGAAGAAAGTTCTTACAGACGTTAGTGAGGTTTCCTGTAAGTCCACTCCCTCCCCAAACAGGTTGTATATTAGTCTGCAGTCAGGTCAAATAGCAAAGCACGATATAAAGGGATAAAAAAAAACATGTTAAAGTAAACTAAGAGCAGATTGCTCTAAGTGCACACATGGCTAAACCTTGCTTCTGACTGTGAAGCCTGGGCAACATGGATATGAGAATCTCTCAGCCTCTCTTTGAAGTAGGAGTAAGGAGAGCACCTATTCGTTCTGATGGTGATTTGTGATTACTGGCTGTGAGTTTTAGGAGATGGGGAAAGAGGTAGAAATGCTCGTGGATGGTATTTAAAACGTATGGTGTTGGTATAAGAGTCCACTGCATGATCTAGCCTCTTCTCAGCACTGTTTTTCAGCCTTTTCTCTCATTGATGTACAAGAGGCTCTGTGGCAATCCCATTTTTAAATGGAATGGTGCAACCTTTGAAATCATGAATCATCCATATAGCGATTATAGATGTTGTTTCAGCATCAGTGTAGCCCGTTGGGGTGCTCCCCAGGGAATGAGGGGTATCCCCCTCGGGGTCAGTGGGTGGCCACTCCAACCCATGACATGCAGCTCAAGTCTGATCCAACCAGTTAATGAGCCTGCCCCAACACAAGGTAGGCTGCCCAGGTAGACAGTCAATAAACATGATCATGTTAATGAAGCGCGGGTTATTTAAAACCCCACTTCACTGACTATTTCGAATGCCTACATTTGCATTCCTAGTTCAAACTATGGTGCAAGTGTAGAAATACCCTTAGTAGCCCAGCCCTAACACAGGGCAAGGGCTGTAATTAAACAGCTAGGAAGCCTGCCCAAACGCAGGGGAGGCTGCAGCACTTAAGCAGTCAAACAAACAGTTAGGAATCCCACCTCTGGGGCAGGCCAAGGGCTTATTCCAGGTCAAGCCAACCAGTCCACAGCCCAGGAGCACAGGTAAGCAGTCTGTCTCCTTGTTCAGGAGGGATTCAGGCACCTTACCTATGGCTGCAAACCACAGGAGGGGAGACTGCCACCCCATCAAGGGCTGGCAGGGGGACGCGGGCCCTCCCTACACCACTGTGCCCCAGCCCAGGACCCTAATAGCAGCCAGTAGTCAGCTGCAAGGTCAGCAGGAGTCCAGTCCAAAACTCACTGACCTATTATGTTGGGGTCAGTGGGGGTCCACACCGCAGCCCACTGACCCTTGGCCAGACCAAAGTTGGCTATCCCTGGGCCAGCTCCAGTTCTCTTCTCCGTACTTTGTACCTGGCTCCGTGGCAGGTCCTCCAGGCTGCACGGGTTGGGAACCTCAGGCCACAACAGCAGGCCCGCTTGGTAGTCCTCCAGCAGTGGGCTCGGAGGCCTAGGCCAGTTGTCCGCTTCCTCTGGCTCTGGTTCCCCCTTCAGTTCTAGCTCCTCAGCAGACGGGATTAGAGAGGCTTTTGGCTTCCCAGCTGTCTGGGACATGAAGGCCTCTGGCTCCCTTGCTGGCTGGGGAGAGAAGGCTTCTGAATCCCTCTCTTACAGGGCCCCAACTGGCCTTGAGGCAGTCCTTTTATATCCCTGGCCCCACCCCCTGGCTTCCTCCCAGGTGAGTCATCCAGGTGAGCCCACCATGGCTCAGGGAGGGGCATTTCCACCTCAGGGTCAGTGGGTGGCCACTCCAACTCACTACAGTCACTCAGCATCCAGCACCCCTGCAGAGTATGGTTGAAGACGATTGCATCAACCGTCACCTCTGTGTTTCAGTGAGCTGGTGTAAGTTTACCTCATGTGTGAGACCCAAGGGTCCCTCTCCCCTGTTCCTGTCCCTTACATTGGAGACTGCCCCCATCATATTACAGGATATGAGGTGGTGGGAGGAATTCTCTCAGTGGAGCAGGGTTTCTTTTCCCCTCACTCTGACTAGGGCATCCACCTAGGCAGGAATGATCCCAGACTGGGAATCTCTTCTACCTGGACAGGGCAACCCCATTAAGGATCCAGGTGTGGGCAGTGGTCTGTTGCAAGCAGTCACAGGACGGGCTGGTGGCCATCTCTATCTCCTCCCCTTTACAGGGGAAGGAGCTGGAGCCCAGTGCCTCCTCCCAGTAGCTGCAGGGTGGAAGCAGGGGCGGGGGCTGGCGAAGTTTTTCTCTTTGGTTGGCTGTGCTGCACGGCTGGGTGGCTCCCAGCCAGGGCAGTGAGCAAGTGGCTGTGCAGGCAGGTGCTGGGCAGCATGGGGCCCTGACGGTAAAAGGCCCAAGGCAACCACCTTGCGCTAAGGCTGGGCCTGAAAACTTGAGGACCCAGGCCCACATCAGCTTTAGTGAGACTGCTCATGTAAGTAGAGGCTACAAGATCGAGCCCTTCACAGTGTGTTTGGAACACTCAGGCTACATCACTTCCTGTTCTCAGATTCAACCAACCTCACTAACTTGTCTTCACAGCATGTGACACCTCATAGATGTGGGGGAGGCAGAGAAGGATCTTGGGAACCTCTTGCTCTGCACTCTTTCCCAGATACTCTTAACCCTGTGTGTTCCCCTGAGCAGCGGTGCCAGGCAGGGCTGGCCCACAACATTTTGGCACCTGAGGCAGGGAGCTCAAATGACACCCCCAAACCTCCTTTTCTCCTGCCCGCCTGTTATGTCTCTTGTGCCCTCCTTCCTCCAGCACAGCACTCCACCATCTCTGTGCATCTAGAGCCGAGAGAATACACATGCACCAACAGCAGACACAATTTTCTACACTCTGGGTCCTAGTGGCACCCCTCACACACACAGTCTGGCATCTGAGGCGGCCACCCCAGTTCGTCTCATGGTAAGGCCAGCCCTGATGCAAGGCCTGGTCCTGTTAGACTCTGCTCCCAGAATCACATCTTCCCCAGGGTGGTGGTTCAGAGCAGGTGATGAAAGAAGTTTGCATTCCCTTGGTCAGCATTAACTTATTTAGGCGGTGACCACAGAGCTGTTGGGGGGGGGGGGGGAATGATGCCACTGACAGCATAGGTTCGCCTGCTTCTGCCTCCTCCCCAACTGCGTACTCCTCATGCAAGAGATTCTGCCGGGTTGGGGAGACAACACCGCATTCAATCTTCTGCATGATCTTACCTGAATCCAGTGAGATTTCAGCCCTTTTACCTGAAGAGTCTAGAGGAAGCTAGAACAATAACAGCTGATTTGGATAAAACCTTATTTAGCTAAAGAGAGCTCTGAAATTGCCCATACCAATTGCCCATACCACTAGGATTTTGAATACCATATGCAATCAGTGAAACACCATGTCAGTAGGATAAACTCTTCATAAGTAACTCTCATTGATTGAAAGTATCATGCTAGCATGACACTGCTTTTAGCTACTTCTGCAGAGGAAGAATAGCAGCTTTTTCCAAAGGAAAACTTTCACTGGAGCTACATGTGCCTTATGTATCCAGCAGTGAACAGCCTTAACAGGAACACTGGAGTACCCTGATCCTGACTGTCACAACCTGGCTCCATATCAGAACTTTGCAGCACGGGCTTCATTTCTAGTTGCTGCTATTAGCTTGCATACAAAGGGCAAAGTTTTCAGGCCAGCATTAATAAGGCTTCTGTTTTTGCAGGTACACATATTTGTCCAACTCACACTCCTAGAGTGGTTCACTGTGCCATGTAGTGGCACTTAGACCACTTACAGTGAGAGATAAGCACAATAAAGCTCCACAGCCTAAGCTGAAAGGCAGTTAGCTTTTAGCTCAAGGGGCAGAGGCTCCTACACTAAGCTCCAGATGTCCCACACTGGAATCCGCCTGGTGGCAGTTACATAAAATTGTGTGTGTTTGCAATTTAGGTCACATGCATGTCAAAATCCCAGCTTGTGCTCAGAAATCATGGCCTTTGATCTATGTCATTTATTGTAAGCCAATAGCTCAAGTTAATCCCAAAAGTTCATAATCATAAGGAAAACACATACATCCCAGAAAAGTGTGTGGTTTTGTTTTGTTTTGGTTTGTTTTTTTTTGTTTGTTTGGTTGGTTTTAGTCAGTCTTACCTTTTGATTCTCTGGTAATTATCTGGACCCCATTACCACTGTATCTATGTTTCACATTTATGGAGTCTCACAGCAGCTCCCATGAGATAGGAAGGTGCTAGCCACATTTTACAGCTGGAGAACAGAGGCACAGAGTGATTAAGAGACTTGGCCAAGGTCATGTAAAAGAAGTCCATGATAGCAAAGGGATTTGAACATGACCCTCGCAGGTCTCAGCACACTCCTTAATCCCCGGGCAGCTCTTCTACTCTAGGGCTGTGTCCAGACTCAGGGGTTTTTTCGAAAAAAGTAGCCTTTTTTCGAAAAAACCTCACCTGCGTCTAGACTGCAGCCGCATTCTTTCGAAATTAAATCGAAAGAACGCGGCTTTTCTTTCGATGGCGGTAAACCTCATTTCACGAGGAAGAACGCCTTCTTTCGAAAGTTCCTCTTTCGAAAGAAGGCGTTCTTCAATGTAAATAGGGCTTCTTCGAAAGAGAGCATCCAGACTCACTGGATGCTTTCTTTCGAAAAAGCAAGCCGCTTTTTCGAAAGTTCAACGTGCAGTCTAGACGCTCTCTTTCGAAAGAGGCTTGCAGTCTAGACACAGCCTAGGTGCTGAAGTCCTCTGCCCACACTCAATGCATGTATGGCCAGTACAGCATTTCCAATTCTCTCCAATAGATCAGTTTGGCCCCCATGCAGGAGTTCCTACTGGCTGCCTGATAGAGCAGAACTTCCAGCTTCTTCCCACACCTAGAAATTCTGTGACACAAACAGACACCTCCAGCCACACATCTGTCCTTCCTCTAGCTCAGCAATAAATGCAACCTAACCCTCCCATCAGTTTTGCCCCCTCCAGTCCCAAGTAGTCCCTTCCCCACAATGCACCTCTGCTCCTTCTGCCCCCTCTGTCAGGCCTGGGAATGGGACGATACAGGGGTCACCTGTCCCCTTCTCAGGATGGTGGGGAGAAGTTCTTGGGCAGGGAGCAGGAGAAGTTGATGCTGTTCTTGGGGGCCAGAGTTAAGAAATAGAAAAATCCCAGCAGCTAGAGGTCATGTAGCTCCTTCTTCCTCCTTCTACCCTTCCTGTGAAAAATTGGTGCTCCAATTTTTCTGATGCCTGACTTTTTCACAGTCTGATGGCTGCTCTCCCACCATACTGTACCACTGGGCCTGGCAAGAGAGGTAGATAACCCGTGAGGACACTGCTAGCCTCCAGCAGCAGCTCTGTTCAGTGGGAAAGGCAGTTAGTCAGAGGGAAAGCCCACCAGCAGGGCTGGATTTTCTCCCATTATGGCAAGGTTGGCTCCAGTGGGACTGATAATCACAGGCTGGCCATACTGGTGTGTTAGAATCAGGCCCTTAAATGTGTTCCACTGAAATCAATATACATCGCAACAATTTGACAAGAACTGTACGGCTGTCACCAGCATAGCTGAAAAGGAACTGGTGCAAGTCACAGGGATTCAGCGTATCGTGGGTCATCGTGTGCACTGAATGCTGCCTGCAAGTTTTGCAAGACCTCTGGAATTGTTGCCCCTAATGCAGAGTTCTTGTCACTATTCCCTGGAGCTAAAGAGGGACATGATGCTCTTGAATCTCTTCACATCTTGGGTTTGAATGCTTCACACAGTTCCACAATGCAAGGAATAGTGCCAGGGCCATAAAAGGCAGGTGGGACACATCCTGTTATGGTCACACGTTGTGCCACAGAAGAATCAACCCCCACTACTTCCTGTGGGGTTAACTCTATGACTACAAGTCTGGCATTACTGTGATGAATAGCACCAACATCTTTGGCTGTCAGATCTTGAGACGGAAAGAAGGAAATTTAATTTTTGTTTGAGGTTTGAGTTGGAGAGAAGAAGGGAAGGGAATGGGGTATTACCATTTATGTCCACTGCTCCCATGTGGATCCAACTCAGGGTTAATGCTCACTAACACCAGATGTAGAGTTAAATAGAAAGTTCTAACACTGGGGGTGCATCTACACAGCACCCTAAACTTGAAATAAGATACGCAATTTGCGATATGCAAATTGCGTATCTTATTTCAACTGCATTTCGACATTTGGCGCATCTACACAAGGCCAAATTTCAAAACAATAAGCTATTTCAAGACATCCCATAACCCTCGTAGAACAAGGGTTACAGGGATGCCGAAAGAGCGCGCCCGTTATTTTGAAAAATATTTTAAAATAATGGGCCCATTTAAAAGACATGGGGTAGCTATTTTGGGATACCTCTGGTATCACGAAATAGCCCCGCTGTCTAGATGTAACCTGTGAGAATAGTTCTGAGAAAGACGCACAAAACAAGAGTTTGCCTCCAGAAAGTTAAAATTCATCACAGCATTAGTGACATGTGTATCCTTGCACTTACCTCCTATCATTCTTACCATGTCTCTTATCTCAACCTATTTTATCTGTTTCTGTCTTACTTTATTAAACCATGTATATTCTTTGGTTAAAAAGAAATCTGTATTTTGTCAGGGTTTGTCACTTCAGATTGTACAGGACTTTGTGATGGTTACTGCATGGTTGATATCCAGGAAGAAGCACTGCAGCTGATTCCCTTGTACAGCTTGAATGTGCTGATAGACAGTGTTCTTATCTAGTGAAATTATCTGTTAAGAAAGTGAATGTATTTGGCTCAGACTTCAAGTAGTCTTTAAATTTATTTCTAGTACATAGCTTGGGAAAATTCAGCAGAATGGGAGGAATGTGTCTGTATTTTTTTCCCGCCCAGTTAAGTTTCTTCACACATCTAATTTCACAACTATTTCCATAACAATAGATTTCAGGTTGACAGGAAGTGGGTTCCAAACCAAGCATTTATCGTCTAAGTATTATTGTTAAGAGATGCATCAGGATTGACAGACATACCACGCTATTCAGAACCAACTCACAGGTGGCTGTCAAAGAATCTGGTACTTTGCAAAATACCGTACTTAACATTCATACTGCTACCTTTCAACGCAACATCATTTGCACTCTTTTGATCATTGATAAGTGGAGAATAGATTCAGCAGGCCACGAATCACTCGTCATTTTTGCCTTCTACATTTTGTGGGTTATATTGCTTTACTTGTATGCTAGGTGATGGGAGAGAATGAAAACAAAGGAAGACTTTACTTACAATCATGTACTATCCTCTGTGTAAGGGAGGTGTGGGTTGGTTATTTGACTAGGGTTCTGGAAGCTGGGGAAAGCAATTCCCAGAAAGGGAGGGGAAAGACAGAACAGCCTCCTACCTCTCCTAATAACAGATCTGAAAATGGCCCTACATAGTTTCAATTTTTTTCATTGAGGATATTAAAAACTTTGAGGAATATATTTACTCGTTGTCTTTATACTGCACCTAAGACAACGGAAAATACATAATTATTTGCCATATACACTCCTTACTGAAAACTCATATAATCTAAGTAATGGAAAAGAAAAACTTGCCATAATAGAAACAATTAACTTTTCAGATGCTTGATTGAGCAAAAGATCACCCTTGCAATGCAATTTGGCATTCTCACCAAGGATGACAGGCATAGTGCAACGAGTACCTCAGAATCAAGCTCATTGTGATGGAATGGGAGGCTTTCTCCCCTCATAATAATAAAAAAAAAAAAAAAGACAATGTCTGGGTGCAAATAATTCTTTGCAACTTAAAAATCCAGAACACCAAGAATCAGTTGTTGCAACTGTAAGCATAAACTCAGAGGCATAGTAAGGGTGTTACGTGCCTGGGGGAAAGGCAAAATTTGTGCCCCTGCCCCACCACACCCTGGGAGCCTGACCCTGGGAGGAGTGGGGGAAGCTTGTACTGCATCTTCCCCCGCGCCCTCCAGTTTGGGGCTGGGCCCCTGCACACACTAACCTGCTGGTGGACATGGAGGGTCGGGCTGGGGGTGGAGAGGTGGGGAGGTGGCTCCTGCTGGCTGTGGGTGGAAGAGGAGCAGGCTAGTCAAGAGATGACTGGGAGAGTGGAGGGGGACTAAACTGGTGCTCCCCTAGCATGGTGCCCGGGGGCAACTGTCCCTTCCTGCCTCCCCCCACACTCCCGCTATGCCACCGCATAAACTACTGGAGTCTGATTACCAAACCTCGTCATGTTCCTGAGGTATTTACCTTTGTAACTTTGACCCAAGGTACCTGTCTAGACCAGGAAATGAAATGCAGTCTCCCATCAGAGCTTGTGGGTCATTAGTGTTACCCTAACAGGCCTTAACTAAACATTTCCTATGTATCTATCCATATGCTAGACCCTCTTGATGCATAGCTGACAAGGGAGACAATTCTACTGTGACGAGGTGGTCCAGCCCCTCACTGGCCAAGGGGGGAGCCAGCTGGCCTCCTGGGCTGTGCAGGCCCCGCCCCCCGCAGCAGTGCTGGGCATGGTCCAACTGTGGGCCAGGTATAAAGGCCAGGGAGACAGCTCAGTTGAGGGTGGCCTCCAGGGAGGGAGGAATTCCTGCCCAACTTCCGGAGCCACAGCCAGACCTGCCGCCGGAGCAAGAGCCACTGGACCAGCCGCCGGAGCAGGAGCCGCCGGGCCTGCTGCCTCCGCCGCTACAGTCCCCAGGCCGAGCGTGATCGCAATGCCAACCACGGGGGGCAGTCCGCCCAGCCACGGTGGACAACCCTGGTGCCACGGCCCCAGACCTCAGGCCTGCCAACGTCACGGCCACTGCCAGCACCGTGCCTGCAGGTGAGGTCTCCGTCAGCCAGGGAATTGGGGTAGGAAGCAACCCAGGGCAGGGGGCAGGGAACCCCTTGGTGGGCTTGGCATGTTTCGGGGAGAACTCCCTGCTGATCCAGTGGTGGGAACCACCCACCACTAATAGGGCCCTGGGTTAGAGTCCAGGAGAGAGGGAGGGCCCGGACCCCCCCTACCCCATCCTCCCAGAACCTGGACTAGGCCCCAGGGCCTGCGTTTGCATTGGACTAGGCCTCTGGGCCTGTGTTTGTGATGAACTAGGCCTCAAGGCCTGTGAGTATAAAGGCTCGACCCCAGGCCGAACAGTGCGGGGTGGGGCACCCTGCGACATCTACCATATAATTTACATTTGTTCACAGGTTATTTTTCGCAATCATTCGATAGCAGCATCTACTACAGATTCAAAAATTGTCTTTCTAATGGCACTCATCTTGAATGCATGATAATCTCAGGTGAAGGAGCAAGCAATGGCATTTCTATATCATTGACTATTTCACTATTGTCTTATTTTTCTTCACAAGGAAGTACTTTTCTTGCTCTGTATTTCCATTAATGGATTGTACAAGTCTGATAATTATTAAAAAGGAAGTGACTGAATCTACTCTAATGTTTGCATAGGACTCATTAAAGATCTTATTAATTTTTCCGTGGATTGGAAAAAAAGTCTATTTTTAAACTTATGACATACTCAGGATTAGTTCACATTTTCATAGGAGAAATGTAACCACATTAACCTGTATTCTACTTAACATGATCATTCTTGTGCTTTTACTGAGCTACAAATCACCCATATCCTGCTCAAGAGGTCCTTCCCCTTGTAAAGGCTTTTTATTTTCCATTTTGTTTGCACAGACTACATCAAACATAAAGTGTGTGTTGCAGTTATGCTAGAATCAAGGTGACTTGTTGGGCTGACAAAGCTTTAGTACTCTCAAAGTTACATAATCATTGCTTTTTTTTATTATCTACCCTTTCCAAATAGACTTTCAGGGTACGTCTAGACTACAGGCTTTTGTTGACAGAAGTTTTGTTGACAGATACTGTCAACAAAACTTCTGTCAACTAAGAGCGTCTAGACTACATCCAGTTCTGTCAACAAAGCAAGCTGCTTTGTCGATATGACAGTGTAGACGCAAAGGACAGTGTAGATGTAATAACGTCTTCTGTCAACAGAACTCTGTCGACAAAAGGCATTATTCCTCGTAGAATGAGGTTTACAGCTGTTGACAAAACTGCTGAGTTCTGTTGACGTTATGTCGACAGAACTCAGCGGCAATGTAGATGCAGATATAGTTTTATCGACAAAAGTCCACTTTTGTCGACAAAACCCTGTAGTCTAGACACACCCTCAGTGTCATAACTTTGGCTCCAATCTTGCTTTCACTGAAGTAATCATCTTTTTTGTGCTCTCTGTGCTTCACCTACGGCTATGTCTAGACCGCAGGCTTCTTTCGGAAGAAGCTCTTCCGGCAGAGATCTTCCAAAAAAACTTCTTCTGAAAGAGAGCGCCCAGAGCGCCAGATAGTGGCTCATCTGGAAACTCATGGTGAGTGTGAGACACGTTTTAAGGGAGACAATAGAGGAAGATAGGTGGCAGGGTTGCTGGTCAGGGATAGGGAGTGGATTAGTAGGGTATCTAAGGTACCCAGAGAAGGTTAGGGGCAACTAGAACAGCCAGAATAGGGAAGGAGAGAAAGTGGTAGCCAGGCCAGAAGGAGGTAGCCAGGATAGGGCATGAGAGAGATACCTGTGTGGAATCTGGATGGGGAGCAGAGAGGCCAAAGAACATAAATCATATAACACAAGGGTGGGGAACCTACAACCCCCGAGGTTCAGATCTCCCCTCTAGCATCAGGAAGCGGGGCTGATGCTCCAGCCCTGCCAGCTCCCTTCCCACCCAGACCCCACACCCTCACTCCGCTTCTGCACCCTCCCGCCTCTCAACTCCAGTCCACTCCTGCACCCTTCCTCCCGCCCAGAGCCCACACCCCAACCCTGCTTCCTCCGACACACTGAACCTCTCATTTTTGGCCTCACCCCAGAGTGTAGTGAGGGCCCATAAATTCTACTAGACTGAGTCCCCATAGGCTCTAGTGTGGGGGGGAGAGGGGGAGGAATATGGGAAGAGTCTTTCCCCTTCTCAGTCATGGTTTTTTTCTTCATCTCACTTTTGTGCAGCCCCTAATTGATTTTTCTGTGGGTCAGCAGTCCTCAACCCAAAAAAAGTTCCTCACCCCTGATTTAACAGATACCT
This sequence comes from Pelodiscus sinensis, assembly GCF_049634645.1. NCBI lineage: Eukaryota > Metazoa > Chordata > Testudines > Trionychidae > Pelodiscus > Pelodiscus sinensis. The sequence continues at coordinate 209,943,980 of NC_134711.1, forward strand.
GGTAGCAGCTTGCACTGATGCCAGAAGCAGACTAGAAAGAAGTCAATCCCACCAGAAGGAGTGTAATGCTTTTCATACCCCATGGCCACAGCTACTGAACTACCTGAGCTAGACTACATCCTACCAGCTGGGCTTCTTAGGTCACCAGTGCCCTAGGAATCTTAGCTAAAGGAGCCCCGGCCTTTTGCATTCTGGTAGATGTTGTGTAAGCTCTTGCAGTTTCGAGTAGTTGGAATAATTGTGATCTGCGAGCATCGTGGTATAATTCGCCGCTCTGAGGAGCAGAGTAGTGGAGAAGTACGCTTTACGAGCCATGATGTTCATTTTCTTATGGTCTTTGTCGTGTGGTGTTGACCTGATATTAGGCTATCTGGCTTTATGTCTGACCAAATCAACAACCAGTGAATTTGGTGGGGGGTGAGTAAAAAGGAAGTCCATTCCTTTTGGTGTGATGAAATATTTGTGGTTGGTTCTTTTGTTGATGGAGTAATGGAAGCTGAGGTCTGCCAAATGGTGTCTGCAGGATCCATAATAACTTCATCCATAGGGAGTCCTATTCTGGAGGAGCTAGGAGACTGTAGTGTTCGTAGAATGTGGTACTGTTTCTCCTGTACTTCTTGTAGGTCACGCTCCTGTGCCAGAGCTACTTTTTAAAAAAGATCTTGGAACTTTTTTGCGTCAATGGTGAGGCATTGGAGATAACTGCCTTGTCAGGTGAAGAGGACGAGTTGTGCACAGGGGACCTGTCCTCGCCCTCTGACAAAGAGTCCTCTATGTCAGTATGGGCTAGTGAATTAGGCTCTGTAGCTGAGGCCGGCAGTTGAGGGGAAGCAGGTGATGGCCTGGATAGTGTGGAAGGGGTGGTGTGGTGGCTTTTCCTAGGAGGATGTGAGTCCCATGGTTGCCATTGTCCAGTGCATGGAGGTGGCGGGTAGTTATAATACTGTGCATACCATAGTGGTAGTGATGGTGGGCATGCATATGCCATCTGCCCAGACTGCCAAGCTGGGCTGGAATGCTGGGAGAAGAATCTGCTCCGAGGGTCGGTGCCCACTTCACTTGGGGAGCGCGAGCGATTAGATGATCTATGTGAGTGCACCAACTGTATGGAGAATCCTGGTGACATTGGTGCTGTAGGCGTGTGACTCCTGGCAGGAGATTCATGCCATGAGCACTCAAGAGGGTGCCAAGGTGTGAGGTATGCTCGGTGCCGATGGTGTTGGCGGTGCCGTCTGGTCCAGAGGCAGCATCTTGGTACGGGGTCTCTTAGACAAGAGGCTGATGCCAAGTGAAGGTGTTGCTTGGCTCCGAGTGTGCTCTCTTATGTGGTGCCGGCATTTTGGACGGTGCAGTGCCTGATGTGCCGGGCCTATCCACGGTGCTGACCCTTGTGGCTGTTGGTGCCAAGGGTAGAGAGTGGGCTGGAGACCAACCCATATTCAAGAGAGCCAGAAAAGGTAGAGGGACAAACTTTGTCCATACCTTTTGGCTGAGGAACAGATTTTAGGCCCGCTGGAGAGTCTTCTCATATAATAATGTCTTCAGCCTGTTGGCTCTGGCTGTCAATTTCGAGCAGTGGGGGCACTTTTGTGTCTGGTGTGACTCCCCAAGACACTTTATATTCTTAGAATGCCCGTCAGACATGGGCACAGCAACCCAGCACGACTCACACCTTTTGAAGCCGGGGGATCCCGGCATGAGGTGCGGTGAAAAGCAGTGGGCTGAGAAGAAAAACTTTTTTTTTTTTGCACTGGAGTAGGGTAGGGGCCTAAAAACTTGGAGAAGTGAGGTAACTAAGATAATATCAGGGTTTTTTGGGTTTTTTTTTTATAGAATGATGGAGAAAGAGAGGCTCCATCTGCTGCAGAGGATGGTAGAGAAAGAACTGAAGGACTGTGCCACACGCGCGCCTAACCAACACCAACAACCCAAGGGGGAGCCATGGCACGTGTGCAGTGCAGTGGAAACTGCTAGAAAAGTCTCCAGTCACTGGCATGAGGACGCACCAGCAGCCAGAGTGGAGCACTCATGGGGACACCACTTGAAGGAGAAGTGCTCTCTTCCATTGCTGAGCTAGGATGCAGGTGAGGTCACACAGAACTCTCCAGCTAGTGTCAGGAGCCTGTTGATTGTGCTGATGCCCCCTTTGCCCTTCCCCCGCCCTCCGTCAGCAGGCCTGCCATTGCTTAGTGTACAACGGTGTGCCAGTTTCAGAAAGAGCTACGTAGGTTTGGGAACCAAAGGGTGCCTTGCAAGAAAGAAATGAGAAGTAGAGCCCTACACAGATACAAGTTTCTATCAGCAGATGTAAATCAGTATCAGCTGATCTGGCACAGCGCGGCAGTCTAGACACGGATCTGTCGTCTGAGGAAGCCTTTGCCAACCGATCCCTTATGCCCCGTGAAACGATCCCTTCTTTGCCTATGATGGGTAAACTAGTTTACATGGCTCCGTCGATGGAGCCATGTAGTCTAGACATACCCATAATGTTCTCTTGCTCTGCTCATTCATTCATGTCAGACTTTGGATACAGTTTATAAGAAGTATGTATAATTCACACTATATTAATGTATGCCAGTTAACTTTCCTCCTCTTACCACCTTCAAAAGAATATCAAGGAAATAAATTTGTCAGACTACAAATGGGTCTCTGGATGCTTTGCATTCTCGGGATGTTAACAAAGAGACATTTATTTTCCAAACTGGAAATGTTTGCCATTTTTTCCCTCTTGACTCACAAGTTTTTAGAAGCTAGAAGCACTGCAGGTTAAGAAATAAGAATGCATAGCTGGAAAAAAGTTGGGGTAGAGGGCTCAGAATTCTGCTGCTATATAGGTACTCCATCTCTGCTTTTCCATTCTTGCTACTCCCATCTAAATTAGGTACATCAATACTTACTTCACTAGTAAAAACTCCATTACTAGCCCAGTAATCCACTGGGAGTAATAAAAGTACATCCACATCACACATCCTGTTTCTTTTTAAAATTGCCTTATATCTTCACAACCATTAAGGAGGAAGGATCAGCCTCAAACCACAATCCACTTAAATTCTTTATAAGTAAATCAAACAAAAAAGAGCCTTACCAGTTAGTGACATGCTTATCTCCTTGACATGTGATGAATGCTGGTGCTCTGCAGCTTGAGTGTTAAATATAGCATTTAGACCAGCGGCTATTATTGTTTTACTTGTACTTATTTTTTCCAGTGTGTTGATTTAAACCACTCACCCCCCTGTCATTTTTCTTTTCTGCAAGTTCATGTAAGTTGTATTCTCCAGTGAAATAGCCATTGGAGCTAGACTAAAAATATCTTTAGGCTCTTGAAAGCAGGATAGATAAACTGGGATTGAGGAAAAATACCAGTAAGGACCCAACCAGTCCCTAGAAATGCATTTACAAGCTACATAATACTCAATGCATTCTATGGAGCAGACCCATAGGCATCACAGGCATTAGCCATGAAACTGTGTAAACTAGGAAGATGGGAGGATGGTGTTACTAAAGCATCAGCATTAAGGAGAGGGTGCATTCTTAACTGTGAATTGTGTATAAAAGAGTAGTCCTGTTGCATGTTAGAGACTAACAAATATATATATTTGTGGACAAAACCCATCTGCTCATCTGAGGAAGTGGATTTTGCACACAAAAGCTCATGATACTACATATTTGTTAGTCTCTAAGGTGCTACAGGACTACGCATTGCTTTTAAAGTTACAGACTAACACAGCTACCCCTCTGAGACTGTGAATTCCGTATGTTCACAAGTTCAGGTTTCAAAGTGACTTATTTCCTGTCTTGTTCTTTTTTTTAATGCATCAGCAGAGTAAATTCTCAAGCTTCTTGTAACCTGCACTGTGGATTTCCTAGTTTTTTAATATGGGTTTTTGTTTTTGAAACTTCTACTATTCTTTTAAGACTTTTATAGTCAAGTTACTGATATGGACTTTCCCCTTCAAGTCCAGCTTAGTATATTTCTTGTTTCCCAGTACAAAGAGGCCCTTCAACCTGCATAGCCATGCAGAAGAGGCTCCGGGGCAAAGCAAAGAAGAGAGGCATGAACTGAATCTTCCCTATACTGTGGTGCTCCCCAGCTGCTGTACTTGCCACTTGGAACTTCTGGCAGCAGGCACAAATAAGAGCAGCTTGAAGCCTGCTCTAGCACACTGGAAGAATACACAGTCACCTTTGCACACATTTATTTTAAGATTCACAGCACGCTCTTCAACTGCAGGGGAGGATCAGGACATAGATGCTTTGTTATTTTTCTCTGTATCTATATCTCTGATATTCCAGCTGGACCCCATGTGATATCACAAAAAGAAGGACAGCACTGGTGGAGCATCAAGAGGAGCCTCGCTCTTTGTTTTTACAGTCCTTTATACTAAAATTGAGCCAGATTCTGCTCTTGGTTTCTTTGATGTAAATTCAGAGTAACTAAAATGAGGTCAATGGAGTTACTCTGAATGTTACTCTGGATCCATTTACGGTATTTGAAGAAACAAAGGAATAGAAAACTTAAAATATGATACAGGACATAAATATTTCTAAATGGAATGTTTTTCATACAGCATCATCTGCTCTCCAACCCTTCTGTTTTCTGAATTTACAGCACAAATAATAACCACATTTTCTTTCCTTAGAAGTTTCTCTGCAGGTTCTGAACTAGTTGGCTATCAATGTAAATCATGAAAATGGTTTAGATGGTTACCCAAGTTGAAACATAACAAGATACCAGAATATGGTACAAGGATAACCTAAAATTTTCTAAAAGTCAACCACACTAAAAAGTCATTCATTTTAAGAATAAATGCCTTTTTTTAAATGGTCAAATTCACTCCAGAAACTCACACAGCATTCATACACTGTGTAAGAGTTTCAAGAGTTTTTATCTACTGTATGTACACACTACAGCAGGAAATTATGCATCACAGGGCAAGTTAACTGTGAAGTAAAGGATACCTTCACTCAGCTTTTTGTGTGCATGTTCATTCACACATGCATGTGAGCGTGTGTGTGTGTGTGTGTGTGTGTGTGTGTGTGTGTGTGTGTGTGTGTGTGAGAGAGAGAGAGAGAGAGAGAGAGAGAGAAGCCAAGGGTATGATTGCAGGCAAAGAAAGTGAAGAGGCTTGAAAAAGCATAGCAACATCAGCTTTAAATTGTATTTCAAATGTAGAAATCATTTGTACACAATATGTACATTAATAGACTCAGAAGGCAAACCTGATACTTTTTTACCTCTTTTGTAGCCAACAAATAGTATCAGTACCTAATATATTATATATTTTAATAACTTTTCAGTATCATGGATTAATAGTGATTTATTAACCCAGTGCAATTAACCATAGAATTAATATGAATACAAAAATTCATGTGGGTATGTATCTACCACATTATGTCATTAAATCTCTTCCTCACCATATACCTTCTTGATGTGCTAAGTGGACCCATTTTCCCAAAGTTTTAGTTCTGTGTCTGTTCTGACCTGTGTGAATATGGGGGGGGGGGGTGAGAAGAGCAACAAGGATTACAATATCCGACTCTAAAGGAATTGCAAAACTACAGTCCCAAACTTTGTCTACACTGCAAGTTTTTGCGGCAGAAAATATGTTAATGAGGGACTCATTAGCATGAGTCGTGATGTCATTAGCATATTTTCTGCTGATGCGTTTTGCGCAAGGGGTTTTTGAGCAAAAAGAAGCAGTGTAGCCACTTCCATTTTGCGCAAAAAAAACCCTTTTGCACAAGATCCTTATGCTTCTCCTGGGGCGGGGGGAGGGATTTGCGCAAAATGGAAGCAGCTACACTGCTTCTTTTAGTGCATAAACCCCTTGCACAAAAAACATCAGCAGAAAATATGCTAATGATATCGCAACTCATGCTAATGAGTCCCTCATTAGCATATTTTCTGCTGCAAAAACTTGCAGTGTAGACAAAGCCCAAAGTGTATCAATGACATGGGAAATTTCATTTTCAAGGATTCCCTGGGGGGGCTAAGATAAACTGCAAAACTCCCAACTTGTCATGATTAAATACTCATGCCCATTACACACAAAGGAAATTATGCACATTTATCTAGGGCATAGAAACATTCATATGGCAATATTATGCATGAATGTCCATTATTAACCTCTAAGAATTCAGTGATGGAGCTCTCTGAAAACCAATGCAAGTCTGCCTCAGACTAAAGGTGCTATAATAACAAAGTGTGGGGGAAGTCAGATTGTTAATAGATTTCCACCAGGAATACAAAAGTACTTAGATGGCTAGATCAACTATACTCTTTCAGTCAATTTAAGCAGAAACATATTCACTGGATAAGGTTAATACATCAGCATTTTATAATAGCATCGTACTGCAGGCCTGGGTGTGGTTTAAGAATTGAGATGGAATGTTCTGTTCAGTTATTTGTTTAAGAGCTTATCCATTTTTTCCCTGAGATATGGATTATTCGGAGGTTGTACCCAGAATATGCCTGACTGCTCTCTTCTCCAACAATGGCTCAAAAATTGAATCTCTAGTTTATTATACATATTTAGACAATATCCTGACAATCCATATTCTAGTTGGCTACAGATATTTCCTAGAAAGAGGGCAGTAGCATCCTTGCCTGCACTAGAGAAGCCAAAAGGTATTTTTCTTAATTAAAAAAAAAGAAAAGGGAGAGAGGTTATTATAAACAGCAATGATGAGCTTAGCAGCACTAGCATCTCCTGGGGAATTAATACCAGCTGGCATTAATAACTGTTGGCTTTGCTCCGACACCTCCACAGTCATTTTTAATCCCTGGGCCGAGATCTGCACCTTATTGCTTCATTAGAACAAAACTCTACAAAAACAACACGAAAAGTCTGAGTCACAACCACAAAAGCAAGGAAAATTCAGAGTTAAAGCAAAACAATTCTGGGCAGATTATCACCCACTGACATCTGTGCTAGTAAGTCTAGGGCATTTCTTTATGTTATAGCAAACATATTAACAGAAGTCTGGAAATATTTGCGAAAAATGCAACTCTCAAATATTTGTGAGGAACAGAGCCAATTTGTTATGTATAACATTTGGACAACAGCCATTTCACGAACAATGTTTGCTACTCCTGAAAGTGAGATGAATGTTAAGAATGAATGAGTTATTCTTCTGAACATTTGCAGTGGAAGCACCACATTCACGATTTGCTACTCACTTATGATTTCAGCCATCCAGTCAGAGAAGCTGAGTGAAGCAGGCTGGGAGAGGAAGGCGGGGGCTTCAGCAAGGGGATAGGACTTTGTGGCACTTGCCTATGAATTATTATTCTTTAGTTATTTCTGAACCTGAATGTGCACTAGCTATATTCCTACAGTAAATGGAAACAGTATCCCTAGAACATTTATGGAAGAAAAGGATCAAAACATATAATCCCAAAGATTGTTCTGTCAATTAACACACACTCCCCCTGAAAAAATTAACCAATATTACATAAAACACCCCAAATCATAAAATAAATCCATTAAACAGTGTCAAAGTATATTTACTGTCACCAAGAGGACAGGCGACAAAAGATGACTGGGTGGGATAAATCTTACCACCAAAATATTGGTATGTAGGCATAGAGTTTGCTCAAGAAGCAAAGGTAGGGAAAAAGGGAAGAGTTGCTGAATTAGAGATCAAAAATATATATGCTTGTTCTTAGATTAAGAAGAAGGTCAGAGGCACACCCATTGAAACTCACTAGGGCTGTGTCCAGACTCAGGGTTTTTTTCGGGAAAAGTAGCCTTTTTCCGAAAAAACTTCCCCTGCGTCCAGACTCAAGCCGCGTTCTTTCGAAATTAAATCGAAAGAACGCGGCTTTTCTTTCGATGGCGGTAAACCTCATTTCACGAGGAAGAACGCCTTCTTTCGAAAGTTCCTCTTTCGAAAGAAGGCGTTCTTCAATGTAAATAGGGCTTCTTTGAAAGAGAGCATCTAGACTCACTGGATGCTTTCTTTCGAAAAAGCAAGCCGCTTTTTCGAAAGTTCAATGTGCAGTCTAGACGCTCTCTTTCGAAAGAGGCTCTTTCGAAAGTATCTTTCGAAAGAGCCTCTTTCGAAAGAGGCTTGCAGTCTAGACATAGCCTAGGTGAAGATAAAAGGGGCGGGGAGAAACAGGTTGACACCATGCTAGGGGTCTTCTATAGACCACCAAATCAGGAAGAGGAGATGGATGAGGCATTTCTAACAAATAATAGACATACCCAGCACACAAGACCTAGTTGTACTAGAAGACTTCAACTACCCAGACATTTGTTGGGAAAAACACAAATGTCCAATAAGTTCTTGGAATGTATTGGGGACAACTTCTTGTTTCGGGAGATGGAGGGAGTAAATGGGAGACAGCCATTTTGGTCTTGATTCTGACTAACACTGAGGAATCTTAGTGATCATGAAATGATAAAATTAATGATTTTAAGGAAAAGAAAAACAGAATAATAACAGGACAATGGACTAAAAATGCAGACTGTAACAAACTCGGAGAACTGGTAGGTAAGGTCTCATGGAAGAAAACCTAAGGGGAAAAGGAGTTCAGAAGAGCTGGCAGTTTCTCAAAGAGACCATATTAAAGGTACATAACAAAGTCCCCCAATGTGAAGGAAAGAGAAGAAGAATGGCAAAAAGTCAATATGACTCCATCATGAGCTCTTTAATGACCTGAAAAATCAAAAAGGAATTTTACAAAAAGTGGAAACATGAACAAATTGCTAAGGAGGAGGAAAAAATTAAAAACACAAGCAGGTAGCGACAAAACAACAAGGGGGAAAGAACATACGCCAGAATAGTTAAAAAACAAATTAAAGAATATTTTAAAAAAATAGATCTAATCAGGTCAGCATGGGCTTCATGAAATTCATCCTTGGAGCTATCTGAATGAATCCCGGAACTGTTAAAAATGATCATCAAAAACATATGGAGGATGGGTGAGGTTCTAGAGGACTGGAGAAGAACAATCATAGTACCTAGCTGTAAAAATTGGAAGAAAGAGGACATGAGGAATTAAAGGTCAATCAGATTAACTTCGATATCTGGAAAGATTCTGGAAGAAATTAACAAACAATGAATGTGTGAGTACCTAGAAAATATCAGAATAAAAAATAGTCGCCAGCATGGATTTGACGAGAACAAGTCATGCCAAACTAACCTAATTTCCTTTTTAACAGAGTTACTTGCCTAATGGATTAGGTGAAAGCTATAAATGTGACTATCTTGATTTTAGTAAAGATTTTGATTCAGTCCCACATGACATTCTCAAATGTAGTCTAGATTAAATTACTACATGGTGGGTGAAAAACTGGTTGAAAGCTCGTACTCAAAGACTTGTTATTAATGATTTATTGTGTAATGGTACCTCCAGGGGCGGATATAGGGCAGGGCGAACAGGGCGGCTGCCCCGGGCCCCGCACTTAAAAAAGCCCCGCGCATGCGCCGTGGCGCCACCGCGCATGCGCATGGCGTCACGGTGCATGCGCCATGGCAAAGGGGGGCCCCGCGGAGTTATGCTGCCCGGGGCCCCGCAAAACAGTCATCTGCCCCTGGGTACCTCAAAGGGTTCCACCCTGGGTCCAATACTATATAATATTTTTATTGATAAATTGGATAATGAAATCAAGAGTATGATTATGAAATCTGCAGATGGCACAAAACTGAGAGGGGTTGCAAGCACTTTGGAGGACAAGATTAGAATTCAAAAAGACCTTGATAAATTAGAGAACTGTTCTGAAATCAACAAGATGAAATTCAGTAAAGCCTAGCGCAAAGCACTACTCTTAACAAGTACAAATCAAATGCACAAATACAAATTGGGAAATAACATGCTAGGCAGTAGTACTGTTGAAAAGAATCTGTGGATCACAAATTGAATACGTGTTAACAAGGTGACGCACTTGTGAAAAAGGTTACTATAACTTAAGTTTTTATTAATAAGAGTGGCATATTTAAGACACAGGAGGTAAAAGACCTGCTGTATTTGGCAGTTGCGTACCGTGTCCAAGTTCTGGGCCCCACACTTCAGGAAAGATGTGGACAAATTGGAAAAAGTCCAAAGGAGAGCTACAACAAAGAGAAAAGGCTTGGACACATTAAAAAACTGAGTATGTTTAATCTTGAGAAAAGACAATCGAGGGGACGCTGATGTTTTAATGGCTGTTCCAAAAGGGATGGTAATCAATTGTTTTCAGTGATTGCTGAAGGTAGTCCAATAAGTTCAATTGGCAACAGTGGAGATTTAGATTAGATATCAGGGGGAAACTTTTTAACTATAAGGATAGGTAAATACTGAAAGAGGGTTTCAAGGGAGATTGTGGGATCTCCAGTCACTGCAGGTTTTTTAGAAGAAGTTAGGGAGACACCTGTTGGGGTGATCTAGGATTACTTGATCCTGCTTCTGTGCAGGGTACTGAACTAAATGGCCACTCCAAGCCCCTTCCAGACCCACCTTTCTATGATTCTATAAGAACAAAAAGAATAGCCTTTTGCAGCACAGATATCAGCTGGAGGAACACAAATGTACCCCCTCAGTTTTTTGGCTGGAGCATGCCTGATAGATAAGCCACATCACAAATAAACCCTGTTATTACCATGGTTACCAGCGCTATTATGCCCCTACTCAGCAGTCTCAGAGAGCTCACATGCAGTGGAGTGCTTTACTCTGAAAAATATGCTGAAATGACTTTGCTAAGCCTCCTGGCCAGACAAGGTATGTTCCTTCAGTCAGGGAACCAGAACCAATCTCACCTGAGCTATATAATGCATTGAAACCAAAAATCCCATCTCAAAAAAATGTGACAAGTGGGAGAGGGAGAAGAGAAGGGAGCCACAAGATTTTCACAATCATCCTAGCAACAACAACATCTACGTGAAATGTTATCACAAAAATATCAGCATGTCATACAACAACTTCAGATTGTCCCGAGTCTGTAAACCTAGAAACATGATAAAAAGTCTCAAATGGGCAGATGAGTTTATCCAGTTGGCATGTTGTGCGGTACACTGGATTTTGCAACGTTCGGGTTCAGAAATTTTGAGGGATAAAGATTTTGCTTCATTTATTTCATCCAGCTCTACACTAAACCCATTTATCTGAGTGTACTGTGATATATAGTTGACATCTAATAAAGAGGCACTTATTGTACAGTAGAGCCACAGGGCTATAGTCTAAATAATTTTGTATGATTTGTAATAGGATTGCTTTTGAAGTCCTGCCCATCCAAATATGAGCACTGTGTTTTACCAGTCAGCTGGTTAATTCATAAGCAAACTCTAACAGACATTTGGGAACCAGAAGAATGTACATACCATAGCCTGTCTGGCTACATTTCACAAGTCAGCAAATAATTGCTACTTAGCACATATGATTGCAACTTCTTCACATGGTCAAGGGAAAAAATGAATTAAATAAAGACCTTGTTTTATGTACTTTTGCAATGCATTTCAGATAGTGAATTTTGACAGTACAGGCAGTCCCCGAGTTATGCGGATCCGACTTATGTCGGATCCGCAGTTACGAACAGGGCCGTCTCCCTGGTCTCCAGCAGACCAGGGAGAGGAAGCAAAGCGGCGGAGCACACGGGCAGCGGACAGCCCAGACGCAGCTGGGCTTTCCGCTGCCCGCGTGTTCCGCAGCTTTGCTCCCCGTCCCCCTGGTCTGCAGACTAGGGGGACGGGGAGCAAAGCAGAGCAAAGCCACGGAGCCCGAGGGCAGCAGGACAGCCACGGCGCGTCTGGGCTGTCCCGCTGCCCCCGTGCTCCGTGGCTTTGCTCCGGACGCCTGTGGTAGAGCAGCTGGGGCGCTGCCGGTTGGTCCCGTAGTGCCGCTCTGGGCGCTACTGGACCAACCCGGCAGCACCCCAGCTGCACTGCCCCAGGCGTCCTGATTCAGCCACTGCTGGTCAGTTTCAGCAGCAGCTGAATCAGGACGCCTGGGGCAGAGCAGCTTGGGTGCTGCTGGGTTGGTCCAGTAGCGCCGAGGAGCGGCGGCGCTACTGGACCAACCCGCAGCACCCCAGCTGCTCTGCCCCAGGCGTCCCCAAGTCAGCCGCTGCTGAAACTGACCAGTGGCTGACTACAGGAAGCCCGTGCCCCAGGCTTCCTGGAATCAGCTGCTGATCAGTTTCAGCAGCAGCTGACTTGGGGATGCCTGGGGTTCTTAAGTTGTATCTGTATGTAAGTCAGAACTGGCGTCCAGATTCAGCCACTGTTGGAACTGATCAGTTTCAGCAGCAGCTGAATCTGGACGCCAGTTCCGACTTACATACAGATTCAACTTAAGAACAAACCTACAGTCCCTATCTTGTACGTAACCCGGGGACTGCCTGTAATGAAACCAAGTTACTACAGGTTGAACCTCTAAAATCTGGGACTCTCTGGTCCGGCAACATATTGCTGGACCAGAGAGCCCCAGTTGGCCAGGTTCAGAAGTACAGCAGGTTTGGGCTGGTGATGTGGAGTGCAGCCCCAGACAGGGTTGGAGGCAGCATGGTCGGCAGCTAAGAGCGCAGTTCTGGCTGGGGCTGGTGGCAGAGAGCGCAGCTCTGACCAGGACTGGAGCCAGCGCGGCCGACAGCAGGACACACAGCCCCGCCCAGGGCTAGAGGCAGTGGGGCAGTCCCTGTTCAGGGCTGGTGTGGTGGGGGATGCAGCTCTGGCATTGTGTAGGGCTGGAGGCAGCTGCAGGTAGCGCAGCCCCAGATGTGAGCAGAGCCTGCAGCTGGGTAAGGAGCCTGGACCTCTTCTTGTCCGGCTAACTCCATTGTTCGGGATCACTCAGGTCCCAAGGGTGCTGAACAAGGGAGGTTCCTCCTGCATTTAGTATTATTTGGTGTGCTAGGTGCCTCCTAGAAAGATGGCAGAATGATTCCCGCCCAAAGGAACTAAGGCATGGAAAACAACATGTCCCTTTTGCTTTCTTTCTTTACACTTCATGTATATATGGAACCATTAGATGACTGGAAGGGAGGCTGACAAATGAACAGACAAGGGTGGGAGTGTAGGCACACGGCAGAGTATAGGGAAGAGACATGAATGAGGCAAACTTAGATGAGCAGGAAGGGGCAGAGGCATACAGGGGCTGGGAGGTGGTAACAGGTAGCTTGAATATAATGATACCTGATGAGATTCAAAGAGGGACATTGTAAAAATAACAGGCGAGGAAGTTGATGTTCCCTGCAGTATTATATATGGTCTGGAGGGGGCAATGTGGGCTTTAGGGAGGCCCTGCCACTGCAATGCTGATTGGTCAGAGTTTAAGCTGTAGTTGTTTTTTGTTAGTTGAGGGGGCTCTGGAGCTTGCATAGTAGTGACTCCAATTTTAATAGGGTTTGGGGGGTTTTCTCCCCTGTAGACCACATACATTCAAAACACACCCCGAGCCTTATTTTTCCTTGAAGTTTTTTTTGACATATGCAGGTAAAATTTAACAAAGTATTTTGTGGCTGCTGTTGAAGATTCAACAGGCACCAACAATTTAATAAATACAACAAATATGCTGCAAGTTTCAATGTTAAAGTGCCCTGCTCCAAAAGGAGCACAATATTTAACGCTGCTTTTTCTTCGAGACACACCTCATTAACTGTTAATAAACTCAAGATTCAGAAATCCCTGAGCAGCCATCTCGGCTTTCAAAAATTTGCTTTTTTGAAAAAACGTACTGTTTATCTTACCCTGGGTTATGGTAACAGGGCCCAGAGGTGCCCAGGTGCATCAGAGAAGTGCATTCAGAAATACCACGTTGGACACAGTTTGCCTACATTTTACAGAACTCTTGCAAAGCTGTCCAGGGCTACAAACATAACTAGTGTGTAGCACATGGTGTTCCATGTACGCTGGTTGTCAATTAAACCAGGTCTGGGAAGCCGAGCCAATAAGTGGACAGAACTCATTGCCAATAAGGCTATGAAAGCGGACACAGGCGCTGAGGGGGGAGGCACTGCAGCTGCTCTGGGTGGGTGGGAGGCAAGCAGACCATGAGTTGCTCTGCGGAGTGAGCTTAGCTGTAGCATCAGACATAGAGCAGATTCCTGTTGCTGGAAATTTTTATTTCCCTATTGGAAGCTGACCTGGGAATTCCACCATTTGTGTGCAGTGATATAGTGTGCATACACTGTGCTGCCATTGGTTTTAAGAGGGTGTCACTCTTTAATTAGCCAGCTGGGATAATATAGTGCATTTCCACAAAACAAAAGAATGCTGCTTTGTAAAACCTACGCTCACAGGTGCTGACAAAAGTAACAGGGGAGATGGCTGGAACATTAGTTCTGCTGGTGAATTGCTCTGGTTCCTACAGCCTGAAGTCCGTTGATAATTACACCAATCTGCTGCAAGCAAACTGTCCGGGGCCTGCATGCTAAGATGTCGTGAACCAGAATCCCAGCTAATCTTTCTAGGATATTTATACAGCAGCAACCACTGGAGTATGCAGCAATTAAAAACAGAGACAGGAATCAGGAAGCAATTTTTGTCTTGTTTTCAAGACTATATGGATGTGTCATCCCAGACCTTGGCCACTTCCTTCCTCCTCCATCTTCTGCTTCCTCCTTTCTTTCTCTTCCCCTCCTGTTCATTCTATATCTGTTATTGCAGTAAGGCCATTGTGAAAAGGTGCATTTTGCATTTAGTTCTGAAATCAGACTGTCTTGTTCTGTTTTTTGGCAGAATATTCCATTCACTGGACCCCACTTTGCATCAAGAATGTCCGTCCTCTGGTTCACTCCCCCCACCTCCTGTTTCACACTCTGTGTTCCACATTCCCCATGACCACAGCTATGTTGATCAGTTGTGGGTGAAGAGACGTGGTCTCTGTGGCCGTGGGACCTCAACCACTAATGGCTTCAATGATGAGAAGAACCAGGAGCTTGCACTGATCCCAGACTTGAACAAGGAGCTCATGGAGGTCATTGCCAACCAGTGGGATGTATGCATGGTGGCTGGCTCTGCTCAGGAGATGAGTCTCCTGCACCTTGTACACATTCTTTTCATTGTGTTCCAGCTCCTTTAGCTCTAGCCTATGGTCTCTTCAACATGGTAATTACTGATTGGGCTGCAAGGCCATTTCAAACGTTTTCAGAGAGGCTTATGTACTTCTGAGGATTCCCCATATTGTCATTACCTTTTCCGGTTCTGAAGTTCCCCAGATTTTACTGGAGCAAGTGAAATCAGAATAGGGGCCACAGGGACTAAGGATTTGCAGGATGTGACCCTAATGTAATTAATGGAAAATGGTGATTTTTACAATATAAACTTCCCAGCTCCATGAACCACAAATGTCAATCCAAGTTTCCTACCATGTTCCAGCTGGCTATCAGGAAATCATTTCAGCATCAATGGAATCAAAGTTAAAACTTCTCCTTAATGATTTTCTAAACGACAACCATAAATTCACATGTTTATACTATTATTTGGCAGAAAAGGCATCCTGCCATTAGTCCAGGAAAGGAACAGAATTCATTGGACGTATTCAGCTTTGATTTCTCACTGAGTGTATGTCTACACTACCACCCTAGTTCGAACTAGGGTGGTTAATGTAGGCAATCGAAGTTGCAAATGAAGCCCAGGATTTGAATTTCCTGGGCTTCATTTGCATCTTGCCGGGCGCCGCCATTTTTAAATGTCCGCTAGTTCGGACTCTGTGCCCGCGGCTACACGCGGCACGGACTAGGTAGTTCGGATTAGGCTTCCTATTCCAAACTACCGGTACACCTCGTTCCACTAATCCGAACTACCTAGTTTGTGCAGCGGGTAGCCGCGGGCACAGAGTCCAAACTAGCGGACATTTAAAAATGGCGGCGCCCGGCCAGATGCAAATGAAGCCCGGGAAATTCAAATCCCGGGCTTCATTTGCAACTTCTGTTGCCTACATTAACCACCCTAGTTCGAACTAGGGTGGTAGTGTAGACATACCCTGATTTGCATCTTTTAAGAAGATTTGTAAACTTGCTATCACAGCGGTGGGGAACCTTTTTTGGATCGGTGACTGCTGACCCACAGAAAAATCAGTTGGGGAGGAGGCAGTGGGGGCTAGAGCACCAGTACAGGCTCCCCAATGCTGGATGGGGGTGAGGAGCCCTGTGCCCTGAGGGCCGGATCCAGACAAGCTGGCCTCTAGGCCTAAGGTTTCCCACCCCTCTGCTATCAAAATACCAGTCATTTCCACTAGTTATGTGTTACAGCTTGAACTGTGAACATGTCTTAATGGATCAAGGACAAAGATTCTAAATGCAAGGAAAATGAGTCAGAAAATAAAAGCAAATGATTCATTTTGAATAAATTTTCCCTATATAATCAATCAATCAATCAATCAATCAATCAATCAATCAATCATCTATAGAAAAAGCAAAGTAAATACTCCAATGCACATTGAAGAATTGTACATATGATTAAAGCATGCTGGTTTTGCTGGCTTTTTGAAGACAAAGCTTGGGATCATAAGTAAACTATGCAAAAATGATAAACCTTTGGGCACTGCTTGGCAGTAAATAATAAAGTGATGTGTTGGAGACAAGAGACAGAGAGAGAGAGAGAGAGAGAGAACATACGAATCAATAGCGAGGAATACTATACCCAAAAAACAGGAACATTTGAATGAGGATGAACTTCAGGAAGCTGTGGCAGTACCATTGTCTGATCTATGTATTTTTCTTGAGAAAACAATTATTTCAAAAGAGGTAATGCAACATACAATATAACATTCTATACAGCGAAAAGAGGCAGTATGTAGTGGAAAATCTGAAGACTTGAGTTCTGATTGCCTAGTGATTGTAGGCAAGTTTCTAATGTTAGTGACTCAGTTTCCCTGCCTGTAAAATAAAATATGATATCTTGTCATGCCTTTGCCAAATGTTTTTAGATATACAGAAGCAAAGATGCATAATTGCTGGATATTAGGACAGATCATAGAATCATAGAACACTAGAACTGGAAGGGACCTCGAGAAGCCATCGAGTCCAGTCCCCTGCCCTCACGGCAGGACCCAGGACCATCTAGACCATCCCTGATAGATATCTATCTCGCCTGCTTTTAAATATCTCCAGAGATGGAGATTCCACAACCTCCCTAGGCAATGTATTCCAGTGTTTAACCACCCTGACAGTTAGAACTTTTTCCTGATGTCCAGCCTAAACCTCCCTTGCTGCAGTTTAAGCCCATTGCTTCTTGTCCTGTCCTCAAAGACTAAGGAGAACATTTTTTCTCCCTCCTCCTTGTGACACCTTTTTAAATACCTGAAAACCGCTACATGTTTCCTCTCAGTCTTCTCCTTGCCAAACTAAACAAGCCCAATTCTTTCAGTCTTCCTTCATAGATCATGTTCTCTAGACCTTTAATCGTTCTTGTTGGGGATAACTTCTAGGTACAAGTGCTGAAAGATCCAACCAGGGGCCGTGTGCAACTTTACCTTCTCCTCAAAAATAGGGAGGAACTAATAGGGGAAGTAGAGGTGGGTGACAGCCTGGGAAGCAGTGATCATGAAATGGTAGACTTCAGGATCCTGACCAAAGGCAGAAAAGAAAGTAGTAAAATACACACCTTAGAATTTAGAAAAGCAGATTTTGACTGCCTCAGAGACCTGATGGGCAGAAGCCCCTTGGATGCTAACATAAAGGGGAAAGGACTCCAGGAGAGCTGGCAGTATTTTAAAGAAGCCTTATTGAAGACACAGAAAGAAACCATCCCGATGAGTAGCAAGAGAGGCAAATATGGTAGGAGACCGGATTGGCTTACAGGGGAAATCCTTGGTGAACTTAAACACAAAAAGGAAGCTTACACAAAGTGGAAACTTAGACAAATGACCAGGGAGGGGTTTAAATGTATAGCTCGAGAATGCTGAGGGGTTATCAGGAAGGCGAAAGCGCAATTGGAAGGATAACAAGAAAGGTTTCTACAGGCATATTAGCAAGAAGAAGATGATCAGAGATGGTGTGGGGCCCCTACTGGATGAAGGAGGTAATCTAGTGACAGATGATGTGGGGAAAGGTGAAGTACTCAATGCTTTCTTTGCCTCTGTATTCACAGACAAGGTCGGCTCCTGGACTAATGCGCTAAGTGACGCAAGATGGGATGAAGATAGACAGCCCTTGGTGGGTAAAGAACAGGTTAGGAACTATTTAGAAAAGCTAAATGTACACAAATCCATGGGTCCGGACTTAATGCATCCGAGGGTACTGACGGAGTTGGGAAATGTCATTGGGGAGCCTTTGGCCATTATCTTTGAAAAGTCGTGGAGATTGGGAGAGATCCTGGATGATTGGAAAAAGGCAAATGTAGTGCCCATCTTCAAAAAAGGGAAGAAGGACCATCCAGGGAACTATAGGCCAGTCAGCCTTACCTCAGTTCCTGGAAAAATCATGGAAGGGATCCTTAAGGAATCTATTTTGAGGCACTTGGAAGAGAGAAAAGTGATTAGGAACAGTCAGCTTAGCTTCACAAAGGGCAAGTCGTGCCTGACCAATCTGATTAGCTTCTATGATGAGGTAACTGGCTCTGTGGACATGGGAAAGTCAGTGGATGTGATATACCTTGGCTTTAGCAAGGCTTTTGATACAGTCTCCCATAATATTCTTGCCAGCAAGTTAAGGGAATGTGGATTGGATAAATGGACAGTAAAATAGATAGAAAGCTGGCTAGAAGGCTGGGCACAGCAAGTAGTGATCAACGACTCGATGTCACGATGGTGGTCGGTTTCTAGCAGAGTGCCCCAAGGTTTGGTTCTAGGACCGGTTTTGTTAAATATCTTTCTTAATGGCCTGGATGAAGGGATGGATTGCACCCTCAGGAAGTTTGCAGATGACACTAAGCTAGGGGGAGAGGTAGATACACTTGAGGGCAGAGATAGGGTGCAGAGTGACTTAGACAAATTGGAGGATTGGGCCACAAGAAATCTGATGAGGTTCAACAAGGACAAGTGCAGAGTCCTGCACTTGGGACAGAAGAATCCCAAGAATTGTTACAGGCCGGGGACCAACCAGCTAAGTAGTAGTTCTGCAGAAAAGGCCCTGGGGGTTACAGTGGATGAGAAGACGGATATGAGTCAACAGTGTGCCCTTGTAGCCAAGAAGGCTAATGGCATATTAAGTTGCATTAAGAGGAGCATCGACAGCAGATCCAGAGATGTCATTATTCCCCTTTATTTGGCTCTGGTGAGGCCATATCTGGAGTACTGTGTCCAGTTCTGGGCCCTCCCCGCCCCCCACAAAAAGGATGTGGACGCATTGGAGACGGTCCAGCGGAGGGCAACCAAAATGATTAGGAGGCTGGAGCATATGACCTATAAGGAGAGGCTGAGGGAGATGGGTCTTTTAGTCTGCAGAAGCGAAGAGTGAGGGGGGATTTGATAGCAGCCTTCAAGTTTCTGAAGGTAGCTTCCAAAGAGGATGGAGAGAGGCTGTTCTCAGTAGTGACAGATGGCAGAACAAGGAGCAATAGTCTCAAGTTGTGGTGGGAGAGGTCCAGGTTGGATATTAGGAAAAACTATTTCACTAGGAGAGTGGCAAAGCACTGGAATGGGTTAGCTAGGGAAGTAGTGGAGTCTCCATCCCTAGTGGTGTTTAAGTCTTGGCTTGACAAAGCCCTGGCCGGGTTGATTTAGTTGGGATTGGTCCTGCCTAGAGCAGGGGGCTGGACTCGATGACCTTCTGAGGTTTTTTCCAGCTCTATGGTTCTATGATTCTATGCTCTTCTCTGGACCTTCTCCAATTTCTCCTTATCTTTCTTAAAATGTGGTGCCCAGAACTGGACACAATACTCCAGCTGAGGCCTGATCAGCATAGGGTAGAGTGGAAGAATGACTTCTCATGTCTTGTTCACAACACTCTTGTTAATGCAACTCAGAATCATGTTTTCTTTTTTTGCAACAGCATCATACTGTTGACTCATATTTGGCTGGTGGTCCACTATAACCCCTAGATCTCTTTCTGCAGTGCTCCTTCCTAGACAGTCGCTTCCCATTCTGTATGTGTGACACAGATTGTTCTTTCTTAAGTGGAATACTTTGCATTTATCCTTATTAAAGTTCATCCTATTTACCTTAGTCCATTTTTCCAGTTTGTCCAGATCGTTTTGAATTATGACCCTAAACTTCAAAGCAATTACAACCCCTATCAGCTTGGTATCATTTGCAAACTTAATAAACATACTCTCTATGCCATCACCTAAATAATTGAAGATATTGAAGAGAACTGGTCCCATAACAGACCCCTGCGGCACCCCACTTGTTATGCCTAAAGGCATGTTCTGCTGTTCTAATTAGAGCAGGTCAAATTACTGTGTTTTTTTTTTTGTTTTGGATTGAACTAACGTCTATTTAATTAATGAACAAATGAAATTCTAAAAATCATTTTGGGTCAAATTAAATGTTTTGTTTGACCTAAAACATTACATTTAATTTTCCAGGGGAAGGATGGTCTATTTCTAAGTGCTTTTAAAACTAAAATCTGGGTAAATTCTGAAATGAAATGTCCCTTTGAAATGAAAAGTTAAACGGTTAGTTTAGCAAATGCTAAAATGAACCTTATTGGTATTTCTGATTTTTTAAAATGAAACCATTTGCCAAAATCAACCCAAATTTGCAAAATTATGATTGACTCATATTTCCATTTTTCAGTGAAAATAAAACTATTCACATGAAAAAAATCTACCCAGATTTAGTAATAATGCAAAGGAATATTTAGATTTAAACTGAGCACTTAAGAAGCATAAAGAAGGAGCAGAGTCTGTGAAAGATGACTGGTTGAAAAGTGGAAAACAAAATGTATTTTCTCTTCCTCTACAATGAAGATGAGGCATTTCTTTTAGGTATTTATTCCAATACTTTATAGGATTCCAGGTTTTTATATGGCAAAGTGCTAAGATGTATATGGAGTAGCAGTGATGTGGTTTGTTAACTCTGTAACGAATTGAGTCTTCCGTGAAATATCACTAAATACATTTTATGCCCAGCTGCTTCCTACCACTCCCTTAGTCTTGTTTAATCTTTTTTATGGGGGGGAGGAGGAAGGGCAGTTCCCTTTTAATAATATGGCACCTTTTCATCAATTGACCTCAAAGCACTTCACAATCTTTAATGTGTTTATATATGCCACACCTGTGAAGTTGGGCAATGTTATTGACCCCATTTTACAGACAGGAAACTGAGACACAGACAGGCTTAGTGACTCACTTAGGGTCACACAGGACTTGAACTCAAGGGACTTGAGCTCCAAGGCTCTTAAGGACCAACCATCCTTCATCTCCCAGCAGCTCTGAGAGTCACATTGAGCACACCATGTGGCACTTCAGTGGCAATTTAAAGGGCCCAGGGCTCTGGCCACTGCTGCTGCTGCAGTGGCAGTAGAGGCCAGGAGCCCTTGGCCATTTTGAATCACCGGGCACCTGGAAAACTGCCCCCTTTGCTCCTCCCCTTGGAAGGCCTGCAGAGTGGCATAAGCTTTGTCAGCAGAAGATGCGCTTATGCTGATATAGTGCAGTACATATGAGTGCTTGTGCTGGTGCAACTTATGTCGCTGGCAGGAGGCAAAAATTCACATTCTTGAGCAACATAAGTTTTGCCAATATTGGCTATGTCTACACTAGGGACAGCCACACCTAAATGGGATCTGAGTGCTTTCTTTGATAAGATAACGAGCCTTGTGGATAAGGGAGAAGTGGTGGATGTCATATACCTAGACTTTAGTAAGGCATTTGATACGGTCTCGCATGATATTCTTATTGATAAACTAGGCAAATATAACTTAGATAGGGCCACGATAAGGTGGGTGCATAATTGGCTGGATAACCGTAGTCAGAGAGTTGTTGTTAACGGTTCTAAATCCTGATGGAAAGGGATAACAAGTGGAGTTCCTCAAGGGTCTGTTTTGGGACCCGTACTGTTCAATATCTTCATCAATGATGTAGATATTGGGATAGAGAGTACGCTTATTAAGTTTGCAGATGATACCAAACTGGGTGGGGTTGCGACTTCTTTGGAGGATAGGGACATAATTCAAAATGACCTTAGCAAGTTAGAGAAATGGTCAGAGGTAAACAGGATGAGGTTTAATAAAGAGAAATGCAAAGTGCTCCACTTAAGAAGGAACAATCAGTTCCATACATACAAGATGGGAAGCGACTGTCTAGGAAGGAGCATGGCAGAAAGGGATCTAGGGGTCATAGTGGACCACAAGTTGAATATGAGTCAACAGTGTGATGCTGTTGCAAAAAAAGCAAATATGATTCTAGGTTGTATCAACAGGTGTGTTGTAAGCAAAACTCGTGAAGTCATTCTGCCGCTCTACTCTGCACTAGTTAGGCCTCAGCTGGAGTACTGTGTCCAGTTCTGGGCGCCACATTTCAAGAAAGATGTGGAGAAATTGGAAAGGGTGCAGAGAAGAACGACAAGAATGATTAAAGGTCTAGAGAACATGACCTATGAAGCCAGGCTTCATGAACTGGGCTTGTTTAGATTGGAAAAAAGAAGATTAAGGGGGGACATGATAGCGGTTTTCAAATATCTAAAAGGGTGTCACAAGGAGGAAGGAAAAAATTTGTTCCTCTTGGTTTCTGAGGACAGGACAAGGAGTAATGGGCTTAAAGTGCAGCAGGGGAGGTTTAGATTGGACATTAGGAAAAAATTCCTAACTGTCAGGGTGGTCAAATATTGGAATAAATTGCCAAGAGAGGTGGTGGAATCTCCCTCTCTGGAGATATTTAAGAACAGGTTAGATAGACATCTGTCAGGGATGGTGTAGGTGGAGCTTGGTCCTGCCTTGAGGGCGGGGGGCTGGACTCGATGACCTCTTGAGGTCCCTTCCAGTCCTATTATTCTATGATTCTATCTGGCAATCTGGTTCATTGAAGATGTCTTAAATGGAGGCACTCACAAAATCACAATTCAGTTTTGAAAACTTTGGCTGTAGCACCCCCCAGTGATAAGACCTTACAGACGTGTCCCTGGGCTTTCAGTCTTACAGCTGAAACCTCGATGGCAAAGGGCAGCTTTCTCAGCCCTCTCTAGACTGCTTACTTCCTAAAGCCACCACACTTTTGGCTAAACAAGCAGGCTCTTCTAAAAGAGATCTTAGAACTGGAATAACTACTGGCAGGACAGAACTGTGATGTACAGATAAAACTGCCTGGGTGGAAAGGCATATCGTGAACATTTGTCTGACAGGAGACTTCTTTTAGACAATGCTACAAAGTCCTTCATGTCCCTTCTTTTAGCGAGCACAAAAGTTAATCTTTTTATCTTTACATTCAGATACTGTTACTCTGCATAGGCACTACAAGCATTCCAAGCAGCTCCTGTTTAATGAACATGTAGGGACAGTAGTTGTATTGCTGTGCCATCCTGCCGTTTCTCCTCTAGAGCCACTCCACGTGACAGCACACTGCAACGTTGCCAGTCAGTGCTCCAGCCAGTTAAAACAGAGTCTGATTCCAAAGCTCAGGTTTTAGGGCTGTGATGACTTGCCACAAGCTTTATCAATGGATTGGTAGCTTTCCAAGGATAGTTTAGTTAGTATCTACTAAGCATGTCACTTTGGCTATGTCTACACAGCAGCGTTATTGTCAAATAACTGACATTATTCCAAAATAACAAAGAGCTCATCTACACTACCAGCCTTTATTTCAAAATATTGTCGAGCTAGAGGACTTCTTACTCCCACTTACAATAACCCTCATTTCATGAGGAATAAGGGAAGTTGAAGGAAGAGTGTTCTTCCTTCAACTTCCTGCTGTGTATACAGCACCAAAACCTAATTAAGCTATTTCGACTTCAGCTATGCAATTGACATGGCTGAAGTTGCATAGCTTAATTCGACTATATCCCTACAGTAGATGTGCCCTTGGAAACCTCGAACCTCTAAGAACAGATTCTACTTTACCACCTTCATTATCTGAAATACCATTAGCCACAAAGTAGCATCTCGCTAATAATCTACCTTTCCTTATTACAATGAAATTATTCTTCTCCAGCATATGCCATCTATATTCCTTTTCCAAGAATGCACTAGGGCTTCCATTAGTGGTATCATCTGTTTACCAGGATCACAATGTAGACATTGCTTGAAATGCTCCTATTCCCTTGGGCATATTATGCTAATACTCAGAACATACTTCAAAACAAACAAAGAAGTCAACTGGAAAAAACAGGGTAAAAAAATCTCCCTGATGTTTTAAATATGTACATATTTTATTAACAACTCGAGACATACAACTCCATCAACAGCAATTAGGCCTGCAAGCCATGGGCTGTGAACAACGACAGGATTTGCCTCTTTCTGGATAATCATTTAACCATGGTCAAGTCTCCTGTTTCTCCCCACCACCCCACAAAAAGTTTAAGGAACCACAAAACTGTTTTACTGTATGAGCAAGTATCTTCCCAGCATTGAAATGCAGGTGGAAATTAAAATAGTTTAATTGGATGAAGCTTTATTATGAAGTTGTAAACTGGTGGGAAGAGTCCTAGTGCCCCTCAGTAGGTACAAACTGGCTAATCACTCTCTCCAGGGAACAGCAGATTTTACAAACAAGAGGGCCCCTGGAGATACCAAGGGGAAAGAGAGCCCTATCGATTTATGCTAGCTGAGGATGTTGTCCTTAGTCTAAATAAAGTTTTGTTACATTGTAATATTATAGGGATGGAGCAACTAAATGCAGTATTCTTCCCTGGAAGATTTCCAGATTTCTGTGGGAAGTATTGTTGCTGTCTGCTTTCTACAGGTGAGTTGTGTGCAGCCATAGGAATGGGAACCAATGGCAAGTCAGCTCCTGAATAAACCAGGTGGATAGGGAAGTTTGGGTGCCCACCAACAAACACACACGGGCACCTCAGGATATGTTTGTGAATTGCTGGGCTCCATGAGGATTTCAGTGTTACTGGCCCTTCCTTATCAATATAGGTGCAAACCTCTCACTCACCGTGACAGAAAAGCTACAGTTGCTGTGCATTTCAAACCGGACTTCTGGGAGCAGCGAATGACTTGACGGGTGTTACAGTCTCTCTGCTGGACACTGGTGCTTCCATCAATGTACTGACTTAATCAGCAAGTCACAGCAAAGAACTCTGGGAGGTAAATTCAAATTGTTTCTTGCTCGTAAGAATAAACAACCAGGCTAATATCAGCTCCATTCGTCGCCCTCAGGAATTGGCCTGGGCTAGCGATGGGAGATGAAAATGGTAGAAAAACATTTGCAGATTCTTAGCATGTGGAAAACTACATAACTGGCATGGGAAAAGATTTTCAAGACTTTGCTAAGACACTAGTACCAACAGTGTAGAGTATCAGGAAAATGAAACCTCTAATTGCAAAGACATTTTGTAAAGACATCTCTCCAGTGGGTATTAGATGTATGCCGAACTGAATTAGCAGTCCCCAGGGAGAAATACCTTAGGTTGTTGATTTTTATTTGAGCAACACACTTTCAGCTTAGCTGTAAATAACTATACGGCAAGTGCATTTTCTTGCATACACAGACATACATAAATACATACCTACACACATTCAAAAAGAGCTTGTCATAAGGTGATACAGTATGTAAAGACAGTACTATGTATACAAACATATGTCACAACTCCAAAGAAGAATCTGTCTACCACATTTGAATCACTTGGGTACCATTGCTGCATCCTGAAATCCCAGTATTTGCTGAGCATTTCTAAATTATACCAACTTTGCTACAGCCTACCCTCTTGAAGGAAGGATTTTTTAATGTGTGAGTAAAATATCAGGTCAGTTTTTGCTCCATCCAATCTCCTTTCAATGATGCTCAGAAGGGTATTGGGAAAAGTTGGCATTAAGCCACCTTAATGCCCTTTCCTGCCCCAATCCTGGGGGCCATTGGGTTGATCCTGACTTAAAGCAAAGCAGTCTAAGGGCTGCTCAGCTTTGTGCTGGCTGCTAACAGATTCAAGTGGTTGCTGTGGTGATCCACAACTGCGTAAGCATGGTGCTGCCCAGGGGGGTCCCATTACTCCCAAGCACATCTCCAGTCGCAGGAGGGCTGTTAAACTGGATAATCCCTGCTGGGGGACACACAACCATGTTGGAAGATTCCAGAAGGGGCTGGACCCACACGCTTTCTTGTTGCTTCATATTGCTGAGCAGCACAAATCATAGAATCATAGAACCATAGAGCTGGAAGAGACCTTAGAAGGCCATCAAGTCCAGCCCCCTGCTCCATACAGGACCAATCCAAACTAAAGCCACCCAGCCAGGACTTTGTCAAGCCGAGACTTAAACACCTCTACAGATGGAGACTCCACTACTTCCCTAGGCAACCCATTCCAGTGCTTCACCACCCTCCTAGTGAAATACTTTTTCTTAATATCCAACCTGGACCTCTTCCACCACAACTTGAAACCACTGCTCCTTGTTCTACCATCTGTCACTACTGAGAACAGCCTCTCTCCATCCTCTTTGGAACCTCCCTTCAGGAAGTTGAAGGCTGCTATCAAATCCCCCCTCACTCTTCGCTTCTGCAGACTAAACAGACCCAACTCCCTCAGCTTCTCCTTATAGGTCATATGCTCCAGCCCCCTAATCATTTTGGTTGCCCTCCGCTGGACCCTCTCCAATGCGTCCACATTCTTTTTGTAGTGGGGGGCCCAGAACTGGACACAATACTCCAGATGTGGCCTTACCAGAGCCAAATAAAGGGGAATAATGACATCTCTGGATCTGCTGGCAATGCTCCACCTAATGCAATATAACATGCCATTAGCCTTCTTGGCTACAAGGGTGCACTATTGACTCATATCCAGCTTCTCATCCACTGTAACCCCCAGGGCCTTTTCTGAAGAACTACTACTTAGCTGGTTGATCCGCAGCCTGTAATAATGCATGGGATTCTTCCATCCCAAGTGCAGGACTCTGCACTTGTCCTTGTTGAACCTCATCAGATTTCTTGTGGCCCAATCCTCCAATATGTCTAAGTCACTCTGGACCCTATCGCTGCCCTCAAGCATCTGCAAACTTGCTGAGGGTGAAATCCATCCCCTCATCCTGGTCATTAATAAAGATATTGACCAAAACTGGTCCTAGAACTGAACCTTGGGGCACTCCGCTGGAAACCAACTGCCATCCTGACACCGAGCCATTGATCACTACCCGCTGGGCCTGGCCTTTTAGCCAGTTTTCCATCCATCTTACTGTCCATTTATTCAATCCACATTCCCTTAACTTGCTGGCAAGAATATTGTGGGAGACCGTATCAAAAGCCTTGCTCAAATGAAGGTATATCACATCCACTGACTTTCCCATGTCCACAGAGCCAGTTATCTCTTCATAGAAGCTAATCAGATTGGTCAGGCATGACTTGCCTTTTGTGAATGCATGCTGACTATTCCTGATCACTTTCCTCTTTTCCAAGTACCTCATAATGGATTCCTTAAGGATCCCTTCCATGATTTTTCCAGGAACCGAGGTAAGACTGACTGGCCTATAGTTCCCTGGATGGTCCTTCTTCCCTTTTTTGAAGATGGGCACTACTTTGCCTTTTTCCAATCATCCAGGATCTCTCCCAATCTCCACAACTTTTTAAAGATAACGGCCAAGGGCTCCTCAATGACATTTGCCAACTCCGTCAGTACCCTCGGATGCATTAAGTCCGGACCCATGGATTTGTGTACAGTTAGCTTTTCTAAATAGTTCCTAACCTGTTCTTTACCCATCAAGGGCTGTCCTTCTTCATCCCATCTTGCGTCACTTAGCGCATTAGTCCGGGAGCCGTCCTTGTCTGTGAATACAGAGGCAAAGAAAGCATTGACTACTTCACCTTTCCCCACATCATCTGTCACTAGGTTACCTCCTTCATCCATTAGGGGCCGCACACCCTCTCTGATCACCATCTTTTTGCTAACATGCCTGTAGAAACCTTTCTTGTTATCCTTCACATCCTTAGCCAGTCACAATTCCAATTGCGCTTTCGGCTTCCTGATAACCCCCCAGCATTCTCGAGCTATACATTTAAACCCCTCCCTCGTCATTTGTCCAACATTCCACTTTGTGTAAGCTTCCTTTTTGTGCTTAAGTTCACCAGAGATTTCCCTTGTAAGCCAATCCGGTCTCCTACCATGTTTGCCTCTCTTGCTACGCATCGGTATGGTTTCTTTCTGTGCCTTCAATAAGGCTTCTTTAAAATACTGCCAGCCCTCCTGATCTCCTGTCCCCTTCATGTTAGCATCCCAAGGGATTCTGCCCATCAGGTCTCTGAGGGAGTCAAAATCTGCTTTTTTGAAGTCCAAGGTGTGTATTTTACTCCTCTCTTTTCTTTCTTTGGTCAGGATCCTGAAATCTACCATCTCATGATCACTGCTTCCCAGGTTATCATCCACCTCTACTTCCCCTATTAGTTCCTCCCTGTTTGTGAGCAGAAGGGCAATCTGCACACGGCTCCTGCTCGGATCCTTCAGTACTTGTACCAAGAAGTTATCCCCAACATTCTCCAAAAACTTCCTGGATTGCCTGTGTACTGCCGTATTGGTCTCCCAACAGATGTCAGGGTGATTAAAGTCCCCCACGAGAACCAGGGTCTACAATCTGGAAGCTTCTCTCATTTGTCCGAAGAAAGCCACATCTACCTCATCCACTTGATTTAGTGGCCTGTAGTAGACACCAACCACAACATCACTGCTGTTGTTTGTACCTCTAAACTTAACCCATAGAATCTCAACAGATTTTTCTCCCTCTATATACTGGAGTTCTGAGCAGGCATAGTGCTCTCTTACATATAGTACAACTCTTCCTCCTTTTCTCCCCTGCCTGTTCTTCCTGAACAGTTTATACGCTTCCATGATATCACTCCAGTCATGCGAGTCATTCCACCAAGTCTCTGTTATCCCAATTAAATCATATTTCTTGGACTGAGCCAGGGCCTCCAGTTCTTCCTGTTTGTTGCCCAGGCTTCTTGCATTAGTGTACAAACACCTCAGATAACCAGTTGATCGCCCTATCTTCTCCATTCGAATCATGGGTCCTCCTTTCTTACTTGTTCCTCTTTGCATTTCTTCTCGGTATCTGACTTTCCCACTCCCCTCAGGGTTTTGGTCACCGTCCTCAAACGAGTTTAAAGCCCTCCTCACTAGGTTTGCAAGCCTGCCCTCAAAGATGCTCCTTCCTCTGTTTGTTAGATGGATCCCATCTCTTCCTAACAATCCTTGTGCCCAGAACAGAGTCCCATGGTCCCGCAAAGCACCCAATGTGGGGATAAGGATCAGAGCCTTAGTTTTTTTCATTATTAAAACCCATCATTGTAAAAAGGGGGCAAGTACATTTTGTGCCCAGAGTTGGTAAATATTGCAAGGCTTCAATACGTGTTAAAACTGATAGGTTACATCCTTAGCAGTGGCTGCTATGGACCCATCAAGAATCCATGTATTATGAATTAGTGTGTGTATATATAAGCAGGTAATATAGAGTAATCCCACTGTGGAAGTCTGGTGATATCTACCTAATCTATCTATCTATATCATCTCACTGTGATAAGACATATCAACCCTCATGGCGTAACCCTTCTCTGCTAACTGAGGAGTCCATCCCCATCTCCTGCTGGGAATGCCCCAGTAGTAGGCCAGGTATGAAGGTCTGCAGAATAGCTCAGTCTGGTTGACTGCTGATGGGGAAGGAGGTGCCGTGCTACCTCCTGAAGGAGGGTTCCCACATACCAGGACGCTGATGCCAGCTCACTGGAGTCCACAGCTGCCATCAGCTCAGGATGCTGCCATGGTGGAGAGATGGAGAACCCCAGAGATGGGGGAACCCAGAGAGTCAGGTAGGAAGTAACCCAGGGGAGACTGGGGTTGTTGCAGTGCCACATCAATCTTGGTGAGTTTTGGTTGGAGCCCTTCTCAGCTGGGGCCAGGCAACCCTGCCACCGACAGGGCCCTGGCTTGGGACCTGGTGAAGAGGATGGCCACCAAACCACCTTAACCTGGCCACCAAAGCACCTCCTCTGGAGTGGTAGCCCTGTACACCTTGCTAGTGACTCTGGCTGCTAGGCAGCACTACCCTGGTAAAGAACAGGCTGGGCTATTGACTCTGACAATTAGGCAATGCTGCCGTGGTAAGGACCTGGACTGAGTCCCATGGTGTTGAGCCCAACCCTGGGGCTATAGAGTATCACATGCCCTTCTTCTCCCTCCCTCAAAGGTGACAGGACCCATCAACCCTGCAGCAATCACAGATACACACACTCTTTCTCTCTCAGAGCCAGAGTCTTCAGAGGCTCAGTGCTGACAGGCCCAGGCCCAGCTGCAGCTCTGTTCCTAAGATGGACATTCTTGTTTAAGATGTTTTCTTTTTACATTTTACTGGCCGTGTGGTGGTAGATAAATCAAACTCTTTGACAATGATCCCAAGCCTTTAACATTAACCAATTCATTTTAGATTTTGGCTCCTGTGAGCTATGAAGCGCTCTTAATCAGAGCTGCCAGCAGCTCTTTTATTCAGGTCCTACAATGATTAATGAAAATGTATATGAACTCAGCTACTGCGTTTGTAAAGTGCAGTTGTGCTAACTCCTGTCAGCCATGCAGAGAAAATGCAACTATCAGTGAGGGAGCTGGCTTGGGAATCAGCAGGAGAATTATTAGCTAAGGTCTAACCACTGTATAAAGCTGTTGTATTACTTTAGGTGGAATATATGGGCCCAACAAGTAAAAATTGTTAATGAGACCCAATCTCTGTCCAGTATTAAACAGTGTAAAATATGGTTTGGGATTTGGTATACATGAACCTCAGCCTCCTTAGTACCACGGCACACAGCCAGAGCCAGCCTAAGCTACAGGCTGACCGGGCTACTGCCTGGGGTGCCCCATTGCAGGTGGCGCTGTGCGGGGCTGCCGGACCGGGCGGGGCCGCGGCCGCACATGCACTGGTGCCCCGGGGGTAGGGCAGTGCATGCACCGCACTCCCGGGGGCGCCGCGCACCTGGGGGTGGGGCCACGCATGTGCCGCACTCCCGGGGGCGGTGCTGCACTTCCCGGGTCTGGGGCCACGAATGGCTCAGGCCAGCCCTGAACACAGCATCAAAAACCTTTTTAGCCGTTTATTAAAGATTCAAAACAGAAGGAAAAACTATTAATACTTTACCGGCCAAATGCTTTACGTAAGGCTTTCATTTGAACAACATTCCTTGATTTTTCCCTGGTGTTTCCCTTCCATGACCATCCTTTAGACTATTTCAGAACTGAACAAGGCATGTGAATGCCCTGCTTTTGTACACATACCCATCTTGGGGCAACCGGTGAGGGGACATGGGGGAAGGGGAAGGAGCACTGTTCACATGACCTGCCAGGACAACCCCCTACCCCTCTTCTCTACCCTTGCTCCCCTGAGTTGTGGAGGTCTGACACTCCCACACTCACTCACAGCAGTGGAGGAAGGGGAGAGATGCGGTCCCAGCTTGCTCTGCTCCCCTGGCCTCATCATTCTGCTTCTGGACAAAGAGTCTAGGGGTGGTCCCTCTCTTTCTCCAAGTGACATGGCTGGAAGACCAGAGTGTCACTTTTCTTCCTCTGCCACCAAATATTGTTACAATTAAACAATAACGCCTGACTAAATGCTTTTCATCAGCTGATCTAAAAGCACTCCACACAGGAGATTGTCTCCATGTTACAGGTGGGTACACTCAGGCATGGGGAAGGTGTTACAGCAGGCTAATGGCAGGACAGAAATAGAACGGAAGTCTCCTGAGGCCCAGTCCACTGCTCTTAGTTGGTTACTGGCCTTGCTGTAGTGACAGTTCCTATTTAAAATTTTCAACTAGTTCCTACTCTTTTCAGTAAATGGTTTTGAAACAGAACAATGGGGCTCCAGATTCAGGTGGAGGATGAGTAACCCCAATAGTTGGTGTCTAATGTGGTGCTTTTAGTTAAGCCCCTAATCGGCAGAGGGCCCATTTATAAAAACACATCTGTAACTGACACTTTCCTTGGCATTCTCAGAGGAAGGGTTTAGGAATGGAAAGATACATAGAGCAACCCAACCATTTTACTCCTAAAGATTGAGGTACATTGTGGGGTAGAGTGGGGGAAATTGTGCTACTGTCCCTCCTCTACAGGTTGCACCACTAAAATCTAGCACTCTCTGGTTTGGCAGCATCTGTGGTCCAGCATGATGATGGATGTTCCAGGATCAGAGACTTCCGGCATGCTGCAGGGGACTGAGGGCCCAGGAGCCAGCACATGGCTCAGTTGGGCCGCAAGGGGGGACAGGGAGCTGAAACATGGCTCAACTGGCTGGGGAAGGGCAGGAGCTAGTGCATGGCTCAGCTGGGCTGCAGAGAGAGCCAGAAAACCTGTGGAAGGGTGCTGAGGGAAAGGGCCTGAAATGACCCCCCTCCCCGACTGGAAAAGTCCCTCATCCAGGACCAGTCAGGTGATAAAACCAGATGAAAACAGAATGGACCTCGATATGCAACAGTTCTCAGTATGTACCATTGCTGCTGATGAATAAACCATTCCTAGCTAAATAACAAAGTAACCAGAGATACCTGTTGGAAACCATCCAAAGTCAACACCATTGTTTGTGTTGGGTCTTGAACACTTTTAGATTTTCCTGGAGTGATGAACCATATCCTCAAGTTGTAAGTGAATGCATTATAGTAGTTTACATTTAAAGCTCCTGATTTTTCTTTGCTTACAGTCTTTTTTACACAAGTTTAATTAATCTCCTAAGTACAAATCAATTGTGTATAGTCCCAGAATACACTGACCTAAATACACCCAAAACTCTTCTACATATTCTACCTGTTGCATGGTTAATCAAGAAAAGAACTATTCCTATTTTAAAATACCTTTGTTTTTCACAATGACTAATCAAATAGCTCTACAAACTACACATTCCACAATGTACAATATGTCAATTTCAAAAATATTCAGATTAATAAAACCATACACTATGCAAAAATATATAATTTCTTTTGAAGGAATACTGGATGGGGGCCCACTTCAGCCAAACAGTTAATTACATATTTAACTTAAAAAACATGAGTAATCTCATCCTTATTCAGCAAAGGATATAGGCATGTATTTAAGGGCTATGATGAATAAGGGCATAAATGGGAATGGTCTTACTCATGGTCTTAAAGTAGAGCATTTCCTTAAATTCTTTGCTAACTTGAATCTGAAGTAACTTGCTAAAATAATCTTAAAATGCAATAAAAAAGTCAAGGGTTTTTTTGAGTCATTCAATAGCTTTACCTTCTTTAAGCACCTTTTGGTCTTGGTTTGTGGAGTAAGCATTTTTTCTGATTACTTTTGGATAATTTTGGAACATATTTTCAAGTTCAGCCTCAGCTGTAGGGAACAAATGTAGTTGCTGTCTGATTGCGGTTCAGAGTGTGATAAGAAATGAATCCATGTTCCAGTGGGCAGGTGCCTGTTTCACAAAACCACCAATACAGTTTGCACCTTCCTTGACCATTTCCTCAAAAGACTTCAGTGAGCATATGGACATTCAGGAATTAACTACCTGCTCATCCCTATACAGCTGGTTTTCACCAGAGCAGAGTAAAAAAAAAGCACAGTGATAGGATAAGGTGGATTATTGATGCAGCTGATGGCTGTGCCTTACCTGCTCTGTGGTTAAATGGAAAACTTCAATTTTTAATAGAGAAAGGACAAAATGAATATTCCTGAATCTTGAGGAACTTTGGCTGTGTAGTCTGTTGTTTGGCTTGAGCCCATGGTAAGTTTCTAGAGAAGACAATCTATCGCCTTTCACAAGTAGTGAATTATTTTGTCTGTCATCTTGACATTTCCAGAGCTCTGAAAAAGCTCCATTCCCTTCTCTAACTTATTTGCTTTGAGTAAGGCAGGGATTTGTTATTTGTTAAGCACAGCTGGGACAGTAAAAGACACTCAAGCTCCAGGTCAGTAAGACCTGGCATGTTAATCCATATCAAACAACAATCCACTCATTCCACTGGAAACAATATCTCCTACATTGAGAACTAATGATTTTGCATGCCCTGTGGCTCTTTTACCATGTGTTAATATGGAACATAAGGCATGCCAATTCTCGGTCAGCTCAACGGAAAAGTGCTGTTCTTTTGACCTATGTGTGCCAAGATCAATACAATGGTATTATAAAATACATCTGTTACTATCACTGTATCACTGACCTCATTAACTGGAGGAGTAATTTTATAGCATTAAGAGACTCCCCAAATGTCAAGACACAGGGAGAACCTCATTAGTTTATACATGGTTCTCAGTACCTGATTGGGCTTCAGAAAGATGCTGTCAATGCAGACTCTTTACAATTATTCAGACACTTGTCTTTTCATTTGGAAAAGCCACCATCTGGTAGTGTTTTTTCTGGTGCTGAAAACAGCGGTGTTTGTGTTAATGATCAGCATTGTATCAGTGAAACAGCAGCAACAGTAACAAAGGTTGAACTGTGGGAAGCAGATCTGGAAATACAAGTTGTGTTGGTTGGGTGAAAGGACACATACAGGAAAACAAGCTTAGAGACCGGGAGCCAAATTCTTGCCTAGGTTACATATTAAACCCACTGACTTCTTGGGTGACACCGAGGAAAGAATGTGACCTCAATTTTAAGCCTCGAGGGATGGAACAAATAGAAACAGATGAGAATGACCTAGACTTGTGTTGCTTATTTGCAAAGCACAAAGAGTTCCAATTTGAAATACCACTTTCATTTTCTGCTTCCAATATTTGTTTAATGAATTGCCCCATTTTGAAGAGACGTATAGTTGTGTGTTCTGTTGAACACCTAAAAACATTGGACACTGTTCACCGATACATTACTTACTTTGGCTCATCTTCCCCAAGTAATTGGGTGCATGGTGTGGGTATAGTTTGTAGCTATGAACCCTATTAGAGGGTTGCTGTACTAAATCTGGAAGGTATATATTCCAGTTTGAGGAGATGTCCCCATGACACTAGTGCTGATCAAGCTAGCATGCTAAAAACAGAAGTGTAGCTCTGACAATGCAAGCCTCATCAGAGGCTAGCTGTCCCTACTGTCTAAGGCTACATTTAGACTGCAGGCTTCTTTCAGAAGCTTTTCTGGACGAGATCTTCTGCAAAAACTTCTTCTGAAAGAGAGCATCCACACAACAAAAGCTCTTTGAAAAAGCGATCTGCTTTTTCGAAAGATAGAGTCCACACTGAATGGATGCTATCTCGCATTTAGGTTGCAATTACTATGCACAGAGTGGCCACCAGGGCACCTGTGCTTTTTCTTCTTTCCTCTTCTTTCCAAAGAACTCCATCTTCCCCATCCACATATGCTTTTTTCCAAAAGAGCTCTTTCGGAAAAAGGCTTCTTCCTTGTAGAATGAGGTTTACCAATGTCGGAAAAACCCCTCTGTTCTTTTGATTTTTTGACGAAAGAGCACGATTGCAGTGTGTACGTAAGTGACGGGTTTTTTTGAAAAACGGCCATTTTTCCGAAAAAAAGTCTGTAGTGTAGGCATAGCCTCGGATGGCATTATCTCTATTTTTGCTGTGCTGGTATCATGGGTAAGTCTCCTCATGCTGGATTCTATGCCGTCTACCTCAGTACAGCCATACTGTGATAGGGGTGGGAGGGTCTATTCACTGTAGGTAGCGCCTTCCTGGGGATTAGCTCTGCCAAGCATTGCCCCCTCCTCTGGTAGTGTCTTCATCTATTCTGTCATGTCCTGTGGCTCCTCTCTTTGTGACTTGGCCCTTCAGCTGAGTTACTATGTGGTTTCCCTTCCGGGGTTACCCAAAGTCCTTCAAAGCAAAACTATCTCAGGGAGTCTTTTCTGGCTCTGCCCTGATGGTGCCACTTCTCCAGTGGCCAGTAGGGGGACTTGGGCCCACCCGCCTACTACTTCGGGTTCCAGTCCAGTCCTGATCTGCTTTCCCACAGCCCTTGTTGGTCCTTCCCTGGACTTCTTCCTACAACTGCTGCCTCCCCCACTTCCCTTTCTCTAGCCCTATCCAAACAATCCTCCCTCTTCTCAGGGAACATTTGCAGCCTTTGCCCCCAGCCTCCATCTGGTGCCAGCATTCAGGATCTCTAGGCCCTGTTTGATCCACCCAGCTGAATCCACTTTCCCTGCTCTCTAGCTCCCCCTCCACGCATAGCTGCAGCATTAATTGGCCTGCTTTAGATGTCTTAACCCCTTCCAGTCTAATGAGGGGTGGCCATGCTATCATTCAAGCCCTTAGTCTGTTAGGGCTTAGTTTACTTTGGTGGATCAATTATGCCTGTCAGTAGGGTCAGATTAAGAAAGGGGCTTTAGTCTGGGACCCTCAACAGCAGCCACTAAAGCCCCTGTTTTCTGGGCCAGCCCTTTCTGGTAGGCGGTCTGCTGTATGTGCTGCTGTTCTTTCTCCACTGCTCCCAGCTGGAGCTGCATCACCATGAGTGCTGAGAAGTTCTGTCCCTGCACAGCCCTTGCCTTGAGGCTCCGCTCTTGCAGCTCCCATTGGCTGAGAATCACAGCCAATGGGAGCTGTGGGGATAATGACTGCAAGTGAGTGTGGAGCAGTGTGGAGCCACCTGTTCCCTCTACCAACAAACAGTAGCTTCCCTAGGTAAGTGACTCCCACCTCAACCCCCTGTCCCAGCCCTAACCACCCTCTCACAGCCTAAGTCCCTAACTCGTCCCCAGGTCCTGCACCTCAATCCTGAGTCCTCTCCTATGCTCTAACTCTCACCCAGACCCCACACTCACCTTCTACCCTGAGCTGCTGCCTGCACACCAAACACCTTGGTCCCAGCTTGGAGTATCTCCAGAACCCTACCCTACCTGCATCCGCAGTCCTACCCCAGAGCCTGCAGCCCCAGGCGGAACCCCTACCCTCTACCCAAACCCAAGCTGCTGCCACAACGTGCAGCCTCCCCTGCACATTGAATCCCTCATTTTTGATCCCACCCTGGAGCCTAGGGGCTCCCACAAAATCTGATAGCACTGGGCCCCCAGAAGAGCTAATCTAATCCTGCCTCCCAGTGCAGGTTTTATGAAGGGATTTTAGAGAAAATCCTTCTCTGACCATAACAATTCGCTACACACTTTGCATCTTGTTCAATGACATGAAAGCAGATTTAAGCAGATAGCCTGGAGGGACCACATTTTCAAAAGAGTTCAGGACCAGATTTTCAAGTGCCCAACCCTCACAATGGAGATAATCTTTTTCAAAGAGCTCAGCTCCCACCTATGGGACAAATTTTCCCAAGTCTTCAGCACCCAAGTCTTGTGACACGTAGGGTACATCTAGACTACAGAGTTTTTCTGGGATACCAGACGTATCCCAGAAAAGCTCTGCCGCATCCGGGAAACACGTCTGCTTTTCCGAAAAAGCAGACACTTTTTTTGGCATCCCTGTAAACCTAGTTCTATGAGGAAGAAGGGATGTTCCAAAAGAGGCTTTTTTCCCAAAATTTGGCCCAGTGTAGATGGGCCAAATGTTGGAAAAGCCTCTTTTGAAAGAAAAGCAGAAAAAGAGGAGCAAAATGTGAATAGCAATTTGAGTATCTTTTTCCGACTTTTCTTTGTAGTCTAGACACAGCCTTAGAGTCACATTACCATAGGAGCTCATATTGGGTACTAAGCCTATTAGAAAGGCTGACCACGGAGGTCCAGTCCAAAGACTCTTATTGACTGCAATAGGTTTTGGATCAGGTCCTTATCGAGGTCCCTAAATGGAAGCTGAACTCCTACAAAATCTAGCCCCATTAGTGGATGCTGAACCCTTCTCAAAGCTCTGGCCCCAGTGAACAGTTCTCCAGCATATTGGCTACTGGCTCATACTATTACAAACTCAACTTGGTGTCACTACCTCTTCTGTGTGAGCGGGTCAGAGACAACATATCCGAATCCCTCACCCTGGCATGAGAAAACCCAGTTAGTGCCTCAGCAGACTGACTGAATCATGCAAGCCAGCAATTGCTGTTTGGCAATGACATTAACAGTGATTTTAAAAGACAAAGAAACACATTCTGATTAATTCACTAAATCTTATCTGGTGGGGAGCAATGAACACACTCATTACTAAGGGTTATTTTCTCACACTGCAGCATTCCCCATGTCAGTGACTTGAGAAAACTGTCTCTTATAATGGGAGAGGAAAGGGTTTACATTCACTGGCCAGCCCACAGGAGAAGTCATGCTTCAGGAAGTATTACTGCAGGCATGCCAGGGTTGCTAAGTATGGGAAGTCTCTCAGACTTCCCAATGACACATTGCGTTTAACAGCCTGCATTCTTTCCCAGTGTCTCCTTTCATTTTAAGAGGACGCATTTTCAGTCCAAATGGCATTGTTGAAGAGAGGCAGAACAGATGCGAGGATGCTTTAGAGGGCTTGGGATTCAATCCGTTACAAAATGAAAGAAACCTACACTACAGTGAAAAGAATAGAGGTGAACTAAGTCATGAAAATAACAACTCGAGTGGGTTCAGAAGAGATAAGAGGCAAACAACTTCCTCCCCAGAACAGTACTAGGATGATAGAGGATAGTTACAGTCTATGAAGTGTGTGTCCATGTTCATTATCAAAAAGGAAGGCACCAGTAAAAACAGAGTAAGAAGGGAGGGATCATTGTATGCGGTGTTATGTAATTATATTGGCACAGTGGGTACGAGGAATGCATGGGAACCTCTCTTATAAAGGGGAATAAAAAATGAGAAAGAGCAACTACTCTATCATTCACATCACTGAAAATCTACAGAGCAACATTTTGTTATTTGATGGTGGTTAAACCATAAGGCTGGCAGACAAGAGATCGGAGCTCTATTCCTAGCTCTGCTGAAATTGTGTAAGTGACTTAACTGCTCTACGCCTCAGTTTCCCTGCCCAGGATAATGCTGCTTTCCCTGTCTCACACCGACATTTTGAAGTTTAATTCAATCATGTTGTAGCATTCTTTGGGATTCTCAGATGGAAAGTGCTAAGTGCTGCCGTCGCTTTTTTCATGATCACAAATGTAGTGCACATAGAATTAAACACTAGAACTAAGGACAGTGTTTTTCCAGGCTGCATGGTATGGAGCTGTGTACCAGTTAAGTATGCACAATGCAGAAATCCACCTGACTGGAATGTTATTGGTTTAACTTTATTTCCAGAAAAGTCTGGAAAGTCAAAGTTAGGGACCCCAGGGCAATCTAAAATCTGCTTTCTTACATATGCATTCTTGTCACGGAGGGCCATGAGACATACTGTTTGCCAAATATTCTTTCTTCAAATATGAATTCACTGAACAAGGCCACCACCTAAAAAAATGGCAGCACCAACATGACATTTACAGATCATCCTACTGTTCGCTCTGTGTCCCCCATTCCGACCATCCAACTCTTTGTCTTCCCTATTTAGATCAGTGCTCCCCACATTTCCACATTGCATCCCCCGTGTCCCTGAGCAACTCTTCCCCTCCCTTACTCGGGAGATGGGGCCAGGAATGGGAGCACAGATTGGGGAAGAGGTGCAGACAGGGGAAAGGGAGCTGAGGCTGGGGCCACAACTGGGAGCAGATCTGGGGCTCATAGAGGGGATGCAGCTGGGGTGGAGCCAGAGCAGAGCTGAGGCACAGTGGACTGGGTTTTGTTCCCTCCCAAGTCCCATGGCACCAGCCCAGGCCCTTCTGGGCACCACAACATTCCTGTACATCCCTCTAAGGGTGGCACTCCACATTCTGGGGACTGCTGAGTTAAACTGCAAGCTCTTTCGGAGCAGCAATTCTTTCTTACTCTTTGTAGGTTCAGGGCCTAGTACAATGAGCCCCAGTCCTAGGTAAGGCTCCTAGGTGCTAATATAATACTAATAAATAAACAATCATAAGAAGTATAGAAATAGTTTTCACACTAAGGGGCTACGTCTAGACTGGCCCCTTCTCCGGAAGAGGCATGCAAAGCAGGCAAGTCAGAATAGGGAAATCCGCGGGGGATTTAAATATCCCCCGCGGGATTTAAATAAACATGGCCGCCGCTTTTTTTCCGGCTTGGGGAAAAGCCGGAAAAGAGCGTCTAGACTGGCGCGATCCTCCGGAATAAAGCCCTTTTCCGGAGGATCTCTTATTCCTACTTGTACAATTAGGAATAAGAGATCCTCCGGAAAAGGGCTTTATTCCGGAGGATCGCGCCAGTACAAGTAGGAATAAGAGATCCTCCGGAAAAGGGCTTTATTCCGGAGGATCGCGCCAGTCTAGACGCTCTTTTCCGGCTTTTCCCCAAGCCGGAAAAAAAGCGGCGGCCATGTTTATTTAAATCCCGCGGGGGATATTTAAATATCCCCCGCGGATTTCCCTGTTCCAAAGTTCGAAATTAGCATGCCTCTTCCGGAGAAGGGCCCAGTGTAGACGTAGCCAGGCTGTGTCTACACTGGCCACTTAGTCCGGAAAATCAGACGCTTTTCCAGAATAACTTGTCAGCTGTCTGCACTGGCCCCTTGAATTTCCGGAAAAGCACTGACGATCTACTGTAAAATCATCAGTGATTTTCTGGAAAAACTATTCTGCTCCCATTTGGGCAAAAGTCCTTTTCCGGAAAACTGTTCCAGAAAAGGGCCAGTGTAGACAGCACAGATTTCTTTTCCACAAAAAAGCCCGAAAATGATGATCGGGGCTTTTTTGCGGAAAAGCACGTCTACATTGGCACGGACACTTTTCCGGAAAAAGTGCTTTTCCGGAAAAGCATCCTGTCAATGTAGATGCGCTTTTTCTGGAAATACTTATAACGGAAAACTGTTCCGTTTTAAGCATTTCCGGAAAATCATGCCAGTGTAGACGTAGACTAAGGGTATGTCTACACTGCACAATTATTTCAAAATAAGCTATTTCAGAAGAAATACTCCGAAATAGCACATCTACACTACAAGGAAGCCTCAAAATTACTCCGAGGCAGGCTCCCCTAATGTGGACGCACTACATTGATTTAGAGCCTCAGGAAGCACTAGGGAGTGCTTTGAACGGCCCAGAGAAGGAGCTATTTCAAAATAGCAGCAGAGGAGCGTCCGAAATAGCTATTTCAGAATAGGAGTTATTGCTCGTGGAACGAGGTTTACAGAAGTCGGAATAACCTGTCCATTATTTCAAATTTATTTCAAAATAACAGACTTGGTGTGTAGACGCTCGCATTGTTATTTTGGAATAACAGCCATTATTCTGAAATAATGCTGCTGTGCAGATGCACCCTAATCATATTAAACAGATACATAGGAAGAGCCATGTCGGTCTAGCACTCCAAAATGGGCAGAATATATTTGGTTTGTTTTCAAAAGGCCAAAGTAAAATATATACATTTTTAAAAGCAATGTACGTGAAAACATGTCCAGTAATGACCATTATGTTCCCTCCCTGCACACCCATCAATGGCTTTCCACATATTCCATATCCCAGTCCCCACTCCCTGACTGAAATGATTTTTTTAAAATCTGCTTGTTTCTTGCCAGTGCTGTGGAAGCACATATTGCCTTTTTTTCTTGAGGTTTTCACTCAAGCCGTACATGACTTGCACAGACATTTGCCTTTATCTTACTCTTATATTTTGCATTGTGTATCCACAGGCAGCAAGTTATATGGATCCAGGGAGACCATGCTCCGCCAATATCAGGAACATAGGCCCAGCTCCATCAGTGTTTGAACTTACATTTTTAGAGCTGTCCTGTCCATAAGATAGACTGGGACAACCCCCCCTAGGTCCCACACTCTGGGGGCCCTGCACTTCAGCAGGGCAGTTTGGGAGGTTAGTGGGGAGCTTGGTGCTGACACTAGTGAGCAACACACCCCAAGCCCCTGCCTTGCCTTTCCCATCCCTGCTCTGCCACAACACCACCCCTTCTCCTAAGCCCCTGACCTGCCTCTTTCTGGCTTCCACCTCCTCTCCTGAGCAACACTGGGAGCCAGCGGAGTGGGCACTAGGCCCCCAGAGTGTCCTCCAGGTCACCATGTAGCCTTAAAACAGGGGGCTCCCAAAGTACGGGGCTCAGTGCAGGTGCCCCAGTCTGTCCTACAGACAGGACATCTCTGCTTGGACATATTCTGAACACCACCAAAATGATACAAACCTGGTGGCCATACCTCTGCTCTTTCCCTCCTCCCTGATTCACTTTACCATCAATACACCACAACAACATAAGATTCCTTTGGATGGGAGAGCCGTGTGGCTGGCATTTGCTTTTCCACCCCCACTGCTAAAGAATGGGAGCTCTTCAGGCTTCTCGGATGTTGATGTTATTCTTCAATCTGTTCCTGAATAGCTAATCTTCACCATCTGGGTCATTCCCTCTCAATGGCCAGATGGACTCTACATTTTTTTGGCCAGTGAATGGACTCCTTGAGCAAAATGGATTCAACTGGAAGGATCTTCACCAGCTCTTCTGTCCTAGGAGTTGGGCTTCTGGACTGTGGCCATCCCTCTGTGCCTTTCATGATATTTGCAGTGATGGATTGCTGCAGATCCAAGCGCTAGCCCTACACAGCCACTTTTCAGCCTGCAGGTGGCACTGGAGAGACAATTATTAGGTACCAAAACGCTCTTGGATAGTTGAACTCAAGTTGTATCTCAAAAGAAGTCCATGTAATGTTAATTGCTATTGGTTTTGCTCATGATACTGCTAAAAGAGGAGAGTTCATAAATGGGGTATGGGAAGGTCTCATTTGCCAAAATGAACAGTTCTGTATTTGGTGAAAAAAATAATTCATAGATGGAGCTTTGTCTGTCAGGTGATAGCTTGAAGTGAACACAAGTCAAATCTTAACTACAGTACACCTTAACCTGGAGCACTGTGACTATGGTCAGGTTCAATAACAGACGTATCATTTACATATTGAGGAGATGGGTTGAGTGGTAAAGTGTTACACAATTTGGCATGATTTTAAATCTCCGTTCCTGCAGCTGAGCTAACAAAGGGGTTTGCAAGCCAGCATGGATATGCATTGGCAGAGTTGAGCAGAGAATTATGCAGATTTTCTGCCTGGTTTGTACAACGCTTCATTGGGAAGCAAATGTTACTATCCACATTTCTGAGCATGAAATTCAACTTCTACATTTAAAAAATCCACAGACTGCATTTTTCTTGCAAGCAAACAAAAATGCATACAAACACTGGCTAATTTGCCTTAAGTCTTTATATCCACAGAAGCAGTGAGGCAGTCAGTTTCTAAAATAATCCATTAATTATTAATGTGAACTGCCTTTAGATAGTGTCCAGTGGTTTTCCTGTGTAGCATCCTTGACCTTTTCACTGCTCCTTTGAAGCTCATCTGGTGAATCAACCCATTTGGGATCTTTATGGTGTAAATGCTGCTGTCATAGTTCAAAGCAATGGCACCGGTATTTCCGATTCATGGTCCAGCAAGCTGTTCAGCTGTCATCTCTATTCAGCAGAGCTCCTGTGTCCCTCTCCTGCCTGAGGGTTTTGTAGGCTACATAGTTCCCTGCCAACACTGTGAAGTCCCCACCAAGACAGACTGACTCAGCAGGCTTGCTTTGCATTTTTCCTCAGAGGTAACAAACAGCATGATTGCCCAGAGTTATAAGACACCACAAAGCTTTTCCTAAGCAAGCACATTAGGTTAAAGGATTACAGAGAAAATATATTAAAACAATAAAAAGTCCCAAATACGGGTTCATAAGCTCACCAGAAATTACCCCCCACAAGTCCAGCAAAGCCTCAGAGAAGTGGTCAGTCCTTCAAATCCCACACAGGAGTTGTTCTGTGGTATCAGTTCATAAATAGCTTGGTCTAGAGTCACTCCTTTACACAATTGGGGTCTTTGATCTGCAGAGACATGGCAGAGACAATCCATCAGCTGAAGATCCCCTCCTCAGGGCGATGATTTCTGAGGTTGGGTCTTTGCATAACTGGAGGTGGTTGTAGTCACCTCCCCTCCGGTATTTCCTAGGAACACCACTTAACTTTGTCTGTCTGGAACACTGTTTAAAATTGCCCTTTGATACTGTTCCAAAAGGCTTACACTGGCCGTGCCTCTCCTGCAGAGAAGAAAGAGTT
The DNA here is from genome assembly GCF_049634645.1 of Pelodiscus sinensis. Lineage (NCBI taxonomy): Eukaryota > Metazoa > Chordata > Testudines > Trionychidae > Pelodiscus > Pelodiscus sinensis. The sequence goes on from NC_134711.1 coordinate 209,987,904, forward strand.
ACTCAACTTATGCAGTAATGGTGGTTCTTTGAGATGTGTCCCCATGTGTGGGTGCTCCACTCTGGGTGCTGGTGCTTCCTTGTGCTGGCAACGGGAGACTTTTCCAGCAGTTTCTACCATGCCACGCACACGTTATAGCATCCCCTTGTGCCACTGGAATCTATTAGGCATGTGGCATGATTCCTCCATTCCTTCTCTACCCGTTAGAGCATGGGGCTCCAAAGCAGGGGAAGAAGGGAGGGTAGTGGAGCACCCACGGGGACACATCTCGAAGAACCACTATTACTGCACAAGGTGAGTAACTCTTTCTTCTCCTTCAAGTGGTCCCCATGGGTGCTCCACTCTAGGGCTGTGTCTAGACTACATGCCTCTGTCGGCAGAGGCATGTAGATTAGACACATAGGCAAAGGCAAATGAAGCCACGATTTAAATGATCGCGGCTTTATTTACATTTACTTGGCTGCCGCGCTGAGCCGACAAACAGCTGATCAGCTGTTTGTCGGCTCGCGCGCTAGTCTGGACGTTCCCCCTGTCGACATCAAAGCCCTTTGTCGGCAGCCCCGTTATTCCTCGTGGAATGAGGTTTACCGGGGCTGCCGACAAAGGGCTTTGATGTCGACAGGGGGAACGTCCAGACTAGCGGCGAGCCGACAAACAGCTGATCAGCTGTTTGTCGGCTCAGCACGGCAGCCATGTAAATGTAAATGAAGCCGCGATCATTTAAATCACGGCTTCATTTGCCTTTGCCAAAAAAACAAATCTATATGCCTCTGCCGACAGAGGCATGTAGTTTAGACGTACCCTAGGTGACTACACAGCAGTTGTCGGCCCGTGGAGGTGGGTTTGGAGCCATGTGGTAGTCACTGTGGATAATACTGCCTGCCCCAATGCCATAGAAGATGCAACTGAAGAGGAGAAAGCGTAATGATATGCGAATTTGTGGTCAGATGACTATGTGGCGGCATTACAGATGTCTTGAAGAGGGATGTTGCTGAGGAAGGCAGTTGTAGAAGACATCACCCTGCTGGAATGTGCTGGAATGGTTTCAGATAAGTCTTTGTTATATAGTGTATAACATGTTCAAATACAGGAGGAGATCCATTTCGAGATCCTCTGAGATGAGACTGCTTGTCCCCTGAACTGTTCTGTGTAGGACAAAAACAGTCTGGGGGAGACTCTCCAGGCTCTGGTGCGGTCCACGTAAAATGCAAGTGCTCTGCGGATGTCAAGAGCGTGCCATGCGGCCTGCACAGGATTGGCATGCATCTTAGGAAAAAAGGCAGGTAAGTATATGGGTTCGTTGATGTGGAAGGGAGAAGGGACTTTGGGGAGCAACTTCGGGTGGGGTTGGAGTATCACTCTGTCTTTGGTGAACATCGTGTATGGGGGTTCAGCCATCAATGTGGCGACTTCGCTTACCCTCCTAGTGGAAGTTATTGCAACCAGGAAGGACACTTTCATCAAAAGATGAGACCAAGAGCAGGTGGCTAGTGGTTCAAAGGGTGGATTTGTCAAGCTATTGAGAATGTGGTTCAGATCCCAGACAGGAACTGGAGGGCAGACGGGTGGGAAAGTGTTCTGTAGACCCTTAAGAAACCTTTTTGTTATTGGGTTTGCGAGGAAGGAAACCACTTCATCGGCGTAGTGGAAAGCTAATTTGGCAGCAGCATGAACTTTGATGGTGCTAAGAGCGAGGCCTGACTGTTTCAAGGATAATAGGTAGTCCAACAGGATGGGGAGGGGGGCGCATTCCAGACGTGTCGTGTGTGAGCGTTTAAACCAATGAGAAAATCTGTTCCATTTATAGAGGTATGTTCTCCTGGTAGATTGTCTTCTATTATTGATCAGCATCTCTTTCACCAGTTCTGAACAGGTAGTTTCAGCATCCTGGAGCCATGAAGGAGCCAGGCATGAAGCTGAAGCTTGTGGAATTCTGGATGGAGATTCCTCCCGTAGTTCTGTGATAGCAGGTCATGATGGAGTGGGAAGGCATATGGGTCTACTATCGCCATCTTGTGAAGGTAAGGATATCACATCTGTCTGGGCTATGCTGGTGCCACTAGTATGACCCGAGCTTGGTCTGTCCTGATCTTATTGAGGACCGTGTGTAAGAGGAGAAAGGGAGGGAAGGCATAGAGGAGAGGAGCATCCCACCTGATGGAAAAGGCGTCACTGAGGGAGTGCTTCCTTAAGACGGCTCTGGAGCAATAGAGGTGACACTTCCTGTTGTTTTTTGTGGCAAAGAGGTCTATGTCTGGTTGGCCCCACTGGTGAAATAGTGGAGCGAGTACATGCCTGCCTGCCTATCTCCCATTCATGTGGATCGTGGAATATGCGGCTTAGGGCATCCGCTGTGATGTTGAGTACTCCAGGAAGGTAGGAACCTATCAGGGTGACCTGATGTGCCAGGCACCAGTTCCACAACTTGATGGCCTCCGTGCAAAGGGATGGTGATCATGCACCCCCCCTGCCGGTTGATGTAGTGAATGCAGGTGGTGTTGTCTGTCATTATAATAATGGACTTGTGAGCTATGTACTGTTGAAAGTGTTGGCATGCATATCTGACTGCTCGTAATTCGAGGAGACTGTTATGAAAAGTTTGTTCCATGAAGGACCATTTGGTTGTGCTGTGATGGCCTCTAAGTGGGCTCCCCAACCTATGAGTGACATGTCAGTCATAATTGTGAGTGTGGGGGAATGATGCTGGAATGGCACTAGCATGTTTCAAGGATTTGTCCACCATTGAAGGGAATTGAGGATGCGTGGTGGGATAGTCATTATTTTGGACAGTTGGTCTCCGGAAGGCTTGTAGGTTGTGGCCAACCATGACTGCAGGCCCATCATGTGGAGTCTGGCCAACTTGATGACATATGTTGTAGAAGCCATATGTCCAAGGATTTTGAGGCATTTGCGTACTGTCATGGTCGGAGCTGATTGTGCACTTGTGATAAGGTAGCGAATGGTGTTGAATCTGTGTTCGGGCATAGTAGCCTTTGCTGCTACCATGTTGTTGAAGGCCCCTATAATCTCCAATTTCTGGGTTGGATCTAGCGTGGATTTTGAATAGTTTATATGGAAGCCATGGTAGTGCTGATCATGGCCTCGGTTTCCTGAAGGGATGACCTTTTTATGAGGCAGTCGTCCAGATATGGAAATATCATGACTCCTTGACACTGAAATGAGGCCATTACGACCGCCAGAGATTTGGAAAATACCCTGGGGGCAGTTGAGAGGCCAAAGGGGAGCACTCAGTACTGGTAGCGTTGGGTGCCCACCATGAATCCTAAGAAGCGTCTGTGTGCGGGATGGACTGTGATACGGAAAAGGGCATCCTGGAGGTTGAGAGCCAAAAGCCAGTCTCCTTGATCCAGTGTGGGGATAATTGTTGCTAAGGTTACCATCTTGAAGTGGTGGTAGGCAATGTATTTGTTGAGTCTCCTCAAATCCAATATAGGTCACCATCCTCCACTTTTTTTTCTGGGTTAGGGAAGTAAGTTGAATAGAAGCCATGACCCTGGAATTCTGGCGGTACTTGTTCTATGGCACCCAACTGTAGAAGGTGCGAGACCTCTTGGTGGAGAAGGGTTTCGTGAGATGGGCCCCTGAAGAGGGATGGAGAGAGGGTAGGCAGAGGGCAAGGAAGTGAAGGGGATGGCATAACTGTGTTGGATCAGTTCCAGGACCCATTTGTCTGATGTGATTTGGGTCCATCGATGGAAAAAAGCTTGGAGAGGATGGTTGAACTGAGAAAGACTGGGTGCAAGTGGTATTGGGGAGGCTTTCTGGCTCTCAACATATTTTTCAGATTTGTTGTTTGGCTACGGGTAGGTGGGTCGCAGAGGAATGTTGTTGATGTTGGAGTTGGGGTCTGCGACGTTGTGGCCTTTGTTTTTGACGGAAGTCATATCTGGGTTGTTGTCTGAAAGGCTCTCTGGGCCTCTGATAAGTCGAGTACCTCATTCTTTTAAAGGGGGGAGTGTACATTTCCAGGGTCCTGAGAGTGGTACGGGAGTCCTTCATAGAATGTAACACCTCGTCTGTCTTAGCAGCGAAGAGGTTGGTCTTATCAAAGGGTAAATCTTTGACTTTCTGTTGTAAGTCTCTCTGGACTCCTGATGCCTGTAGCCACGAGATCCTGCATAGTACAATTGTAGATGCTGTAATATGGACCGTGGTGTCTGCTACATCCATTGCGGACTGTAGGGCAGTATGGGAAATGGTGTGGCCCTCCTGAATGATGTTAAATGTAGTTGGTCTCTTATGTTCTGGTAGGTGTTGAACCAGGTCCAGCAATTTCGAATAATTGGCATGGTCATAATCTGCGAGTATCGTCGTGTAGTTTGCCGCTCTAAGGAGTAAGGTGGCAGAGGAATAGACTTCGCGGCCCATGATGTCGACTTTTTTGTGGTTTCTGTCTTGTGGAGTGGTCCTGAGGTGAGGCTGTCTTCCCTTATGCTGAACAGAGTCCACGACTAATGAGTTTGGTGGGGGATGAGTAAAGAGAAAATCCATGTCTTTAGGAGCAATGAAGTATTTGCGGTCTGCCCTTTTGTTAGTTGGGGTAATGGACACAGGAGTCTGCCAGATGTTATCCGCAGGGTCCATAATAGCTTCGTCCATGGGGAGTGCTATTTGGGAAGTAGTAGTAGGTTGTAGTGTGCGTAAGAGCTGGTATTGCTTCACTTGTACCTCCTGAAGGTCTCGCTCTTGTACTAAGGCCACTCTTTTGAAAAGGTCCTGAAATTTTCTTGAGTAATCGCTGGATGGTGGGGTTTTGGCTGTAACTGCCTCATCGGGTGAGGATGAGGAATTGTGCAAGGGGGATCTGTCTTCCCTTTCTGAGAGGGAGTCCTGTATTTCGGAGTGAGCTGGAGAATTTAGCTTAGTTACTGAAGTAGTAACAGGAGGCGAAGCTGGTGGTGGTCTGAAGATGATAGAAGGGGCATGATGGTTGATCTTCTTGGGGTGTAGTTCCCGGGCTGCCACTGAGTGGTGAATGGTGGTGGTGGGTAGCCATACTGTTGTGCATAAAATGGTGGTGGAGGAGGACGGTATGCGTATTGCACTGAACCAGGTTGCCAGGAGGGAGGTCTGTGAGCTGGACTGGACTGTTGGGAGGAAAATCTACTCCTTGATTCTGTGCCCACCTCGCTAGGAGACTGAGAGACATTGGACAATCTGCGGGACCGCACTGACTGAACGGAGGAGCCCAGTGAAATCGGTACCATTGGCATGTGGCTTTGCACTGGGGATCGGTAGCACGCTCGTTCTTGAGTCGGTGCCAAGCTGTGTGGTTTACTTGGTGCCGAGGGAGGTACCGTTGCCGAATGATCCGGTGGAGGCATGTTGGTGTGGGGCTTCTTTGGCAGGGACGTTGGTGCTGTTTGCTCATGGTGTTTCAGTGCTGAACGATCCTTATGTTGGCCCGCCGGTGCGGCCGGTGCCGTAGGTGTACCCATTGCCACTGGTGCAGGCGGTGCCGATGGCCTCTGTTTTGGCTCTGAATGAGCTCTTTTGTGGGGTGCTGACATCTTGGACGGTGCCGTACCAGACGTGCCGGGCCTAGCTGCAGTGCTGACCCGTGCGGTCTTCGGTGCTGAGGGTAGCGAACGGGTTGGAGAAAGGCCTGTTTTCGATGCTGTAAGGCCAGAGAGGGCAGAAGGACGAGATTTATCCATACCCTTGCTCTGAGAGGCTGGTTCTGGAGCCGCTGTAGTGTCCTCTGACGGTGGTCGAAGAGACTTCTCATAAAGGAGAGTCTTCAATCTGTTTGCCTGACCATGGCGCGCTCTAGCCATAAGTTTTGAACAGTAGGGGCACTTTTGTGTCTGATGTGACTCCCACAGACACTTTATACACTTGGAGTGCCGTCAAGAATGGGCATGGCATCACGGCACGTGTCGCACCTCTTAAAGCCAGCAGAACCCGGCATGAGGCGCAGGGGAAAGTGGCAAGCCGCAACGAAAAACTTTTTTTTTTAAACTTTTGACTAGGGCGGATAGTGGGATTCAAATAACTTGGATAATGAGGTAATTGGAGGGATTAACAGGGTATTTATCTAATTTTTTTACAAAGGTCTTGAGAGGAAAAGAAGCTCCATCTGCTGCCAAGGATGGTAGAGAAGGAACTGAGGAGCCGCGCCGCACACGTGCCTAATGGATTCCAATGGCACAACGGGGCGCTATGGTGCATGTTCAGCGTGGTAGAAACTGCTGGAAAAGTCTACGGTCACCAGCGAGAGGACGCACTAGCAACCAAAGTGGAGCACCCACAGGGACCACTCGAAGGAGAAGTTATATTCAGCCCCACAATAATACATATACTTTGCATTGTTCATACACAGTAAACTCCTAAAATACTTACATTCAATACAGTTTAACATACTTTAATTAGGTTTGCCCAGAATATTGCAGGAAATTGCCATATCTGTCACCTGCAACATTTGGCCCCAGCTCCACTGGTGGTGACTAGATCTTCACTTGATGCTGCAGCACAGCTCTTAGGCTGGATCTGAAGTGCAATGTACATCCGTCCACCTACTGATCCTCCTCCTTCACACTGACTTATAGGCAAAACAGACATTTCTGTGAAAAAATTGTCTGTCCCTTTTCCCCCCTCAACTGAAAAACCTCAAAATGTGACCTTATGAAAGCAGCTTTCACACCAATGTTCCTATTATATTGTGTGAACCCACTGCCTGCCCCCCTGCTAAGAGATTCAGAATTAAAGAAAACATTCCATACGAAACTGGCACCAAAATGGAGCAAGGAAACACAAGCATAATGGTGTGACAGATGGACCCTGAGGCTATGTCGACACTACAGGGTTTTTGCACAAAACAGCTGTTTTTGCACAAAAATCCACGGAGCGTCCACTACTCAAGCGCATTTTTGTGCAAGAAAATTTACTGTAAAATGGCAGAACAGAGGGCTTTTTGCCATGTAGGTATACCTCCTGCTATAAGGCATAACGTCTTTTTGCGCAAGAGTTCTTGAGCAAAAAGGTGTGTGTGGAAACTCAACAGGGGCTTCTTGTGCAAAAAGCGCCTATCAGAAAAAGCACAGGTGCTTTGATGGCCATTCTGTGAATGGCAATAAGAACGTTCTCATGCAGTATGGATGCTCTCTTGCACAAAAGCACATTGCTTTTGTGATGCGTTTTTGAGGTATGGACGTGCTGTTGCACAAGAAGTTTTTGCGGAAGATCTCTTCTGCAAAAAGCTTCTTGCACAAAAACCCTGTGTAGACAAAGCCTGAGTGAAATCCTGCCTCCATTGACATGAATGGAAGAACTTCCATTGACTTCTCATCTTGATTTTTATGAGTGTGAACATGTCACTTTTTATGGGCAAGGATGCTCAATGGTAAACTAATTCCACTCTCACTGTGCTGAAGTTAGTAAAAGAGATGTAGCTGTGTTAGTCTGGTCTTGCTGAAACAAAAGACAGGACTATGCAGCACTTTAAAGACTAACAAGATGGTTTATTAGATGATGAGCTTTCATGGGCCGGACCCACTTCCTCAGATCAAATTGTGGAAGAAAATTGGCATGACCATATATACCAAAGGGATACATTAAAAAAAAAGTGAACACATAAAATAGACAAATCAGATTTTAGAACAGAGGTGGGATGCGGGGGGGGGGGGGGGGGAGAGGAGGGAAAGGAGGTTAATGTCTATGAGGTAATGATATTAGAGGTGATAATTGGGAAAGCTATTTTTGTAATTGGTGAGATAATTAGCATCTTTGTTAAGGCCCATTCATAAAGTGTCAAATTTAAGCATGAATGACAGTTCAGAGGCTTCTCTTTGAAGTCTTGTGTTAAAGCTTCTTTGAAGCAGGATGCAGGCAGTAAGGTCATTGAGACAATGCCCAGGCTGGCTGAAATGGCAAGAAACTATTTTTTCTTTGTGAAACTGTCTGATGTCTGTTTTGTGTGCATTGATTCTTTGGCGAAGTGTCTGAGAAGTTTGTCCAATATACATAGCAGACTGACACTGTTGGCACATGATAGCATAAATTATATTTCTGGATGCGCAGGAATATGTGTTCTTGATCTTATAACTGAAATGGTTAGATCCAAAGATGGTGTCAGCAGAGTAAATATGTGGACAAAGCTGGCAACGGGGTTTGATGCAAGGTAAAGTTCCAGGGTTGGTATTAGGGTGGTATGTCCTGTGGTTGTTGGTAAGAATAATCCTGAGGTTAGGTGGTTGTCCATAAGGCTGTGTCTAGACTACATGCCTCTGTCGGCAGAGGCATGTAGATTAGACAGATAGGCAAAGGCAAATGAAGCCGCGATTTAAATGATCGCGGCTTCATTTACATTACATGGCTGCCGCGCTGAGCCGACAAACAGCTGATCAGCTGTTTGTCGGCTTGCGCGCTAGTCTAGACGTTCCCCTGTCGACATCAAAGCCCTTTGTTGGCAGCCCCGTTATTCCTCGTGGAATGATGTTTACCGGGGCTGCTGACAAAGGGTATGTCTACACTGCATCCCTAGTTCGAACTAGGGATGCAAATGGAGACAATCGAAGTAGTTAATGAAGCGGGGATTTAAATATCCCGCGCTCCATTAACATGTCATTTTTTGAGGAGTAACATTAGTTCGGACTAAGGGCTTTAGTCCAAACTAACGTGTCCCGGCGCACACTTCCTGGTTCGAATCAGCTGTGATTCGAACTAGCGCGCCGGCGATATCATGTTAATAGAGCGCGGGATATTTAAATCCCCGCTTCATTAACTACTTCGATTGTCTCCATTTGCATCCCTAGTTCGAACTAGGGATGCAGTGTAGACATACCCAAAGGGCTTTGATGTCAACAGGGGGAACGTCCAGACTAGCGCGCGAGCCGACAAAAAGCTGATCAGCTGTTTGTCGGCTCAGCGCGGCAGCCATGTAAATGTAAATGAAGCCACGATCATTTAAATCGCGGCTTCATTTGCCTTTGCTGAACAAACAAATCTACATGCCTCTGCCGACAGAGGCATGTAGTTTAGACGTACCCTAAGAAACTACGGGTCTATCTCCCAGAGCTTCTCAGACTGTAGTATCCTGTTCCGATATAGGTTGTAGTTTATTGATAATGCGTTGGACGGGTTTAAGTTGGGGGCTATAGGTGATGACAAGTGATGTTCTATTGTTGGTTTTCTTGGATCTGTCTTGAAGTAGATGGTTTCTGGGTATTCGTCTGGCTCTTTCAATTTGTTTTTTTATTTCTCCGGGTGGGTAATTGAAGTTTATAAATGCTTAGTAGAGATCCTGAAGTTTCTGGTCTCCGTCAGTGGGATTAGAGCAGATGCGGTTGTATATAAGGGCTTGGCTATAGACGATGGATCGTATGGTGTGTTCTGGATGGGAACTGGAGGCATGTAGGTAACTGTATGAGTCAGTGGGTTTCTGTAGAGAGTGGTATCTAATTTATGATTGGTGATTTGTACTGAGGTGTCCAGAAAATGGATCTCTCGGGTAGAATGGTCCAGGCTGAGATTGATGGTGGGGTGTAGGTTGTTAAAGTCTCTGTGGAATGCATCCAGTATTTCTTGGCCATGGGTCCAGATCATAAAGCTGTCACTGATGTAGCATAAGTAGAGAAGGGGTAAAAGGGGATGGGATCTAAGGAAATGTTGTTCTAAGTCAGCCATAAATATGTTAGTGTACTGTGGGGCCATGCGGGTACCCATGGCTATGCTGCTGATCTGGAGGTATAAGTTGTCCTCAAACTGGAAATAATTGTGGGTGAGAACAAAGTTACATAGGTCTCCTACCAGATTGGCAGTGGTATCCTCTGGGATATTGTTTCTTATTGCTTGTAATCCATCTTCATGTGGGATGTTAGGGTATAGAGCTTCTATATCCATGGTAGCAAGGATGGTGTTATCAGGGAGGTTATCGATGATTTGTAGTTTTCTCAAGAAGTCAGTAGTATCTCGGAGATAGCCGGGAGTGTTAGTTGCGTAGGGTTTGAGAAGAGAGTCTACATAGTTGGATAATCTAGTAGTGAGCATGCCGATACCTGAGATGATGGGATGTCCAGGATGCCCAGGTTTATGGATTTATGGTAGATGTAGGGAGTTCTTTAAGGAGATGGTGTAGTTTCTTTGGTATTCTGAAATGGGATCAGAGGAGAGAGGTCTGTAAAATGTGGTGTTCGAGAGTTGTCTGGTTGCCTCCTGGTCATAGTTGGATTTATTCATAATGACCATAGCACCCCCTTTGTCAGCTGGTTTGATTATAATGTCCGGGTTGTTTTTGAGACTCTGGATAGCATAGTGTTCAGCACAACTGAGATTGTATGTCGCTTGTTGTCGTTTGTGAATAATATCAGTCTGTGAGTTGTTGCGGAAGCTTTGTATATAAAAATCCAGATTGAAATTCCGACCGTCAGGAGGAGTCCATATAGAATTATTTTTCTTTTGGTGTTGATAGTGAGGATCTGGTTGGTCAGATTGATGTTCATTGGTAGTTTGGAAATATTCTCGTAGGCAGAGGCGGCGAAAGAAAGCCTCATGGTCATCATAAAATTGAATCCAGCTTGTGGCGGAGGTGGGGCAGAAAGAGAGACCCCCGGGATAAAACAGACTCTTCTCCTGGGTTGAGTTTGTAGCTAGAGCGGTTAACAATATTATCTGGTGGGTTGAGGTAGTTGCTGTTGTAGCCTGTGGTGTGGAGCAGTTTAGAAAGTTTATTGTCTTTTCTTTGTTGTAGGGAATAGAAGTGTGTATAGTAACAGTGAATACTATTGAAACAAAGTTCAGTTAACACTGAGCACTGTTGAAAACTCCACCCATGACTCTAGGGGTGTGTCTAGACTACATGCCTCCTTCGACGGAGGCATGTAGATTAGCGAGATCGGAAGAGGGAAATGAAGCCGCAATTAAAATAATCGCGGCTTCATTTAAATTTAAATGGCTGCCCCGATCTGAAACCTGGTTTCACGAGGCTTACCTGTGTCGATGAAGAAAGGCTTCTTTGTCGGGGCATCGCGTCCAGACTCCCCCGATCTGCCGACAAACAGCTGATCGGCAGATCGGAGCAGCCATTTAAATTTAAATGAAGCCGCGATTATTTTAATCGCGGCTTCATTTCCCTCTTCCGATCTCGCTAATCTACATGACTCCGTCGAAGGAGGCATGTAGTCTAGACACACCCCATATTTTAAAATCCTCTAATTTTCTACTTGCAGTTTTGCATGTGCCTGTAAATCCACATGCATTTGTCTATGTCAATAAAATGCCAACATCGCCACGCGCAGATAGCTTTTTATGTACACATGTGTTGTAAGTCCTTGGACAAGCTTGGCTGCACAAGCACGTAAAGCAGAGATGAGGTCTGAAAATATGGCCCCAAATGTTCCTTCTTTTTTCACTTCATGCAATGAATTTTGTATGTCTAATCTGGCAGTTGTTTGTGCTTGACAGTCCCTTTAGTTTTTGTTCTTTCAAAAAAGATGAGACTGTAAAATATAATAGTTTTCTACTAATAGCTTGGAATCAACCCCAGGTGATCAAATGAAAACAAGAAAAGTATGAGGGATTTGTTTTTTCAATAGATTAGAAAAAGGATAGAAGGGGAAACAGAGACACAGGCATTTGTCCAAAGTCAGACATCAGGTCAGGGCATAGCTTTGAGTAGAGGCCTGGTCTCTCCAGTCCCAGGCTAGTGCACTAGGCAACAAGACCACATTGCCTCTCAGATTGATAAGTATCTTCTTCCCTCTTATTCATTCTATGTCACCTTCACTCTCTCTCGTCTGCCCTCTTCCCCCACTCTATGCTTTTCTGTCTCTTCCCCCTTATATCCCTCTTTTCTGCTTCCTTTGCTCTTATGTGTAGTCCACTGTCAAGCTGCAGTCCTCTCCGTTTCTGGGGAAGATACCCCTTTTGCCCCAGGTTAGGTGGAGTCTCTCTTGTCAGATGTGAGACATTTTGAAGGGCACTGTGAGGAATCCAGAAGTGTGTCTGCCTGCTCTGTACCTGTTCTGTCCATAAATTGAAGATTTGATTCTCTAAGGCTCTTAGGCTGGCACTTTCTATAAGTATTTAATAAATAAATAAAATGCAGACTATTTATCAGAGAAATCAGACTGGCTTCTTTGCAGCTGTTCCTGTCTCTTGGGCAAATGAATATAATTAGATAGTTTTTTTTTTAAATTAAACACTTGAATAACCAATTTGGAACCACTCCAGTCTATTGGAGAAAATGTGCATCTAGGCCAAATTTAAAACCTATGCTGAGAACCAGATAGACTAGAAGGAAATGTCAGATGGACCATCTCTAGTTTGCTGGACCACTCTACATTTAGGTGTTTTTTAAAACATGTTTTCTGTAGCCAATAAGCTTTCAGAAATGGTTACATTCAGATTTATTTTAAGGGTGTTTTTACTGAGAGTCATGTTAGTGATCTGGGCAAAAGATACACAGACAGTACTACCCGACTAGCGTGATTGTTTGCCAGGACCAAACCAAGCTATCCTCTTGCTCATGCCAAGCAATACAACAATTCTTTGGCTTTTCCACACACCATTATGTACTCACAACACTTGCAAATGGTCTCTGTGAGAGCCCTTCTTGTGAAGATAGGTATATCTAAAGATAGAAGAATTTTCCTATCCCCCACCCCCTTTTCCCCAAAAGTCTGATTGACATGAGATTGCACATCTTGGTATGAAGGAGGTAATAGGCTTTGGTTGTACTGTGTTCCTTACTCTTGGCTTTTTAAATTATTCCCCCTTCAACATACTCTGTAGGTTTGCACTGCAGTCAGGGTAGTAGAGGAGAGCCCTCCAGAGATTAGTTTTACACCTGTATAGTCAGTTGAATTGAAACCAAGATTGTGTATCCTAAATGGATAAAGTATCTGGGTTATGTTGCCAGAACAGTGAATTCAAATCTCAAGGGGAAAGTTTATTAGAAATTCTTCCTCTCATTTTCAAATAAATATCACTACATTTTCACCACTTTCATCCCCCCAAATATCTGAAAAATCTTTTGTTCCACAAAGTGTAACATATGATGTTATTCTCTATATTGTTTGCAGGAAGTGGTACAGGTATACGGGCCTTATTCTGCATGGGATTCAGCAGCCTCACCTCCCTCTGATGTTGAGAGGATTAAAGATAATACTTTTGACAAAACAGCTAGTTCTCCCTAGCACTCTTTGTAAAACAATAGCTAAAAAGACAGCCTTATCATTGTAGCGCCCTCTTTTGGCTAAACCATATAATAACAGAGAGGCTCTGTTAGGAAAGGAGGAAGAGGCTTGTTCCATAAATGCACTGGTTTCACATTGTAAGCTATTTTTTTTGCGTGTATTTGTAATAGTGATTACTCCATGACAGTCATGAAAACAACAACAAAGCCAAGATTCTAACTCAATCATGTGGCTAGATAATTTAACTGGGACACAGGAGATTTGGTTTAGAGCCCATCTCTACAACAACAGATTTTCTGAGTGACCTTGGCAAGTCACAATCTGTCCGTCTCAAGTCCCTGTATGATGATGATAATGCTTCCTGCCTCCAGCCTTGTCTGTGGCATGGACGTGTCTCTTAACTTCATGTATACCACTGAGTACAACGGGTCCCTGAACTCAGTTGGGCCCACTCGGCATTACTGTCATACAAATTATTATTAGAAAGAAGTACCTCAGAATCCAGTAGTTTATATTCCCAAGTATACGCAGTTTACTGTGCATCACAGGTGTTCTTTACAAGTTAGGACCTGTGTTTTCATAAAAAGGATTTCACTGATTTCTTTGCAAAATGTTATATATATTATAAATGAAACTCTTTTTTAAGGAGACTTTTTAAAAAGCAACCTACTATTCTCATATTTATTTTACAGTGCATGAGAACAGTAGAATTCTCGCTTTTACAGAAATCCTTAGGAAATACGATATGGATCTGGGAAGGGAAAGAAAAGGACATCCGACAATGAGTACACTTCTGCAGCCTACCAGTAGGCAGGCTTTGGAAATGGGATACAATAGGAGAGACTAGATTAAGGAGGGCAATCTGTTTTGAACTGTTACCGCTTCATGCATTTACACCCAGAAAAGGTTCTGCACAATTATTCTTTCTATTGTTATGAAAAGAAAAATGCTTTTCTGCTTCCTTTTCATGTTTTCACAGGCTTTTTTTTACATAGCTTATTTCAGCACTGTGGTTATTTCCTTCTACAGCATCTTTTGCACAATATTTCAGCCACTTTCACAATGCACTACAAGTTTATATGAAAAGTTTTAATTTCTAAATACAGTCATGTCCAGATAGAACTTTTACTCATTTTCTTAGAGAACCCATTCTTTGACATTTTTCTAAAATTGAAACTAAGCTGTCATGTTATTGGATTGTGAGGGGAGCAGCCGGGTCATTGCTGCACCCATGGGGGGGTGGGGGCTTCGCCCCAAAAGTGGTACAAAGAGGGCCATGTGAGGGGTAAAACAAAAGCTTACTTTCTTCTGATTCTGTATCTGCTCTTTATATATCTGTATAATGTCTGTGTGTGGAGTTAGGGATCTGTACTCTGTGTGGAGACTGGAAGTCTCTCTGAATGTACTTGAGTAATGGGCTAGGAATGTTTGCCTATGGACATGCTTATGAGCGAAGTTCCAGGGAACAATGGGCCTCTGAAGGCCAAAGACACACCTGGCCACTGGCCATGTGACTCTAGCCAGCCTGGAAGAAACCAGGAAGGAGGGTATAAATATGCCATGTGGCCAATTCCATGGGGTCTTCAGATCTGCTTCTGATCCCAGATGTGGCCTCGCAGGGAATCACGAGCTAGGAAGAACTGTGGACCCATCCTGCCTTAGGATATGCAACAAGGACTTTTAAGCCAGCAGTTATACCATCTCTGCTAGAGCCTGCATCGAGAACTGGGAGACACGATGCATGTAATGTATGATTCTTTAGCAACCTTACTCTCATGCTTTTCTTTTTTGTAGCAATAAACCTTTAGATGTTAGATGCTAAAGGATTGGCTCAGCGTGATTTGTGGGTAAGATCCGGAAGGTAAATTGATCTGGAATCTATGGCTGATTTCTTGGAATTGGACAGAACGTGTTTGGGGTAGGTGGGTTTGGGTTCTAAGACCCCCCACCTGTGTATGATGCCCGGGGCCATCTGGGGCACAGATATTGCTGGAGTGTCGGAGGGGTTTTGCTCGTGAGGCTTCATGAAGGACGCTGAAGCGCTCTGTGGGACTGGTTTGTGGCCTGTTTGGAAAGGTCACAGGTCTGGGGGCTGTGAGGAGTCCCAAATTTGAGCAATTCACCCTGAGCGGATGGCCTCAGCTGTGCCCAGACCCGGCCCGGTCCGTCACATAAGCCAAGTTATACACTTCTCAGAAAACAATCTTACTGTAATATCCTAAAACCTTCAGAGTTTATAAAACTCACTGAGTTTATAGAAACCTAAATTCTCTAGGTTTGCTAGAACACTTTTGCTATTATGGTTCTTTCACTTCCAGTATACATCTGGACAGCTCAGACAATCAAAATTAGTAAGACTCAAATCACACAGCTATATTTATTTAAGTGCTACTTCGCAGCTGGCCTTTTCTAGCTGCAGGTCACATCGTGTAAAACCAAATGATGTTCAGAAATTATTAGAACATTGCTGGATGGGCAAGCAGAATCAAATGCCATGAAACAGTAAGGCTATGTCTACACTGCAGGCTTCTTGAGCAAGAACTGCGGTTCTTGCGTCAAAACTTGCGGAGCATCTACACTGCATGCGTGTTCTTCTACAAGTAAATTTACAGTAAAGCATCGGAATAGAGGGCTTCTTGTGCAAGAGTTATTCCTCTCCCCAGGAGGAATAAGCCCCTTGCTCAAAGAGTTCTTGCGCAAGAAGGCAGAGTGGACAGGCAACAGGGAGGCTAAATGGCCATCAGAACTTTCTTGCACAAGAGAGCATCCACACTGCCATGGGCACTCTTGTGCAAAAGCACATCTCTTGTGCAAAAGCACATGGCAGTGTGGACACGCTCTTGTACAAGAATTTTTGTGCAAGAACACTTTTGCAAAACAGTTCTTGCGCAAGAAGCCTGCAGCGTAGACATAGCCCAGATCTTGCCAAAAATCCCATTAGGAAAGGCTTGAGTTGGAGCTGATTTGTATGTGTTAGTTTTTTGGGGGCTCAGCAGAGGGCCAGTTGAAAGCAACAGGGATGGGCTAAGAGAAGTGTAGTAGGTATGAAAGAGTGGGGTCTATGAAGAGTAAAGGAAACAAACATGCCTATATCTCAGCACAAATATAACTGACCCCTCCCTGTTACCTTGAATTCTTTGGGAAATGGGCTAGATTTTTTGGAGGGCTAAGAATTGCAGCCGCTGGGGCAGATGACAATGCCGGTCTGTTGAGCAAAATGGCTTAGGCATAGGCACCCAGCAGTGGAGAGGCAGGGAGGAGTGTGAGTTCAAATCCATTGAAGGAAAGAGAAGATTAAGGTAGCTGAGGGTATGACTACACTACAGAGTTTTGTCTGAAAAA
Source organism: Pelodiscus sinensis (assembly GCF_049634645.1). Classification (NCBI taxonomy): domain Eukaryota; kingdom Metazoa; phylum Chordata; order Testudines; family Trionychidae; genus Pelodiscus; species Pelodiscus sinensis. Next base: position 210,004,400 of record NC_134711.1, read on the forward strand.
CGGCCGTTTTTCCAACAAAACTTGCTGAATGTCCAAACTGCAATCGCGGTCTTTTGAAAATAAATCGAAAGAACAGAGGGTTTTTTCTGATGTTGGTAATCCTCGTTCTATGAGGAAGAACACCTTTTCCGAAAGAGCTCTTTCAGAAAAAGGCGTGTGTGGATGGGGAGGAGGGTTTTTTTCCCTGAAAGAAGAAGCCTCCAGGAAATAGCACAGGTGCCCCAGGGGCCACTCCGTCCTAAGTAATCAGGATTCTATAGTTCCTGTCTCCTTGCCCCTCTTAAAGCTGCAGGCACCCTGGACAAGTCTTGTGGCAGGAAGCCAGCAGTGGAGCAGCACCTCACCACACGGCTCTCCCTGCCACAGGCCTGCAGAATGATGGCACAGTCTCAAGCCTTCCATGACCCCCCAGGCCCTTGCAGGGAGCAGGCCCAGGAGTCCCAGGACCCACCCAGGGGGACCAAGAGGTGGGCACCTCTTGGTCCGGCACAGAGATCCTGTCCCTCATCGAGCTGTGGGGCAAGGAGGAGACTTTGCAGGATCTCCGGGCCAAGTGCTGCAATGCACACATTTATGGCCGGATGGCTGAGTCCCTGGCAGAGCACAGACATCCACTCCAGACTTTGCTACAGGTCCAGAGTAAAATCAAAGAGCTCCGCCAGGAATACGTGCATGTCAGAGAGCGCACCTCGCGCTCAGGGGCAGGACCCCACACTTGCCCCTTTACCACAAGCTGCACCAAATCTTGGGGGGGGGGGAATGTCTTCCCCACCCATCCTTGCGGACTCCAGCCTGGAGACCCCCGTCATCGCCCGGATGGTGGTCACAACGGAAGAGGAGCCGGAGGACTAGGAACAGCAAGAGGTGGAGGCAGAGGAGAAGGAGATGGGTACTGTGACCCTCTCCCTAGAGTGGTGCAAGGGAGCTAGGATGTTTTCCAGGCCTCCTCAGAAGCCTGGGAGGGATCTTCAGGTGAATGGTCTCACTTTCACACACATACAGGGTGGGGGAGGCAGGTGCACAGGGGACAGGGGGCGAGTGTTGATCAGGCTGGACATCATACTGCGATCCACGCACGTGCAATCATGTGCAGCGTTAGTGTGCGGCACACAGACGCAGCAGGCAGCCTCTGAACACACCTGGGATCCTGCTGCCAGGCTAAGAGGAGGCCACACATGTCCTGACACAAGGGGAGAGGGAGCGCCATGGCTGGAAGCAGGCTAGCCGCAAGGGTGCAGGCACGACCCCACACAGACCGAGGAATGCCACACACAGCACACGGGCATACCTGCACGTGAGAGACAGCAGCTGCTCCTGTAGACAGCGCTGTGAGCCACAGCTGTGTGTGTGGACCCCTGGGAGGCCCAGGCTGCTCCCGGATCCTCTGCCGACCATGAAGGGATCCCACTGTGGCCAGACACTTCCCTTGGCTGCTTGTCTGTGGGCCGGGGAGGGTGAGGGTGGGGAAGCGGGCAGCAAGGTCCTCTGGGCACGTCGGGGCCCCTGCGAGGTATGGCCCGCTGTTCAGGCCACACACGGCCTTGGTCCCAGGACATCCCCCTCCTCACAGAGAAGGGCACGGCCTCAGGGACAGCATCTGTATGGATAACTGATCACCTCTCACTCTTTGTGTTCTCCACAGCCGGACCAGTTTGGGACTGAGGGCCAAGCCACTCCACTGCAGCCAGCTGCCAGAGCTCGGGGGACCCAAAGGCACGCCAGGGTCCATGAAGACCTGATGTGCCAGCATATCAGAGTCCTGCATGACACGCAGCAGACCCTGGTGCACAAGGTCTGAGAGGACTTGGAGTGGCGGAACCACGCATGGGACCAGCTCATGCAGCAGTGTGACAACATGTTCACTGTCATGTCACGCACAATGGCACACCCATCTGACGCCACTGCTCCTGACTGCCACCCTCCTGCACCCCCTGAGTCCAGGGACCAGGAGGCGGGGCTGGAGCGGGGGCAGGGCACAGGCATCACTTGGGGTGGGGGCATGGGCATCACCTGGGGAGGGAGCAGAGGCTCCCAGGACTGCAGCCCCAGAGTGCCTTACCTCCATGAGGAGGGCCCTGATGATGGACTTCCCCATGCAAAACTGGTTGCCCACCGACTGATAGCTGTCGGAGGTGACAAGCTTCCAGAGGGTGATTGCCACCCACTTCTTGAGGGGGATGGTGGGCCGCAGGTGGGTGTCGCATCTCCAGAGGGCGAGCCAGGTATACAGCTCCAAAAAGGTGGCTTTCCACATGCGGAAGTTTTAGAGCCACTGCTGGTCGTCCCACTGCTCCATGACCAGCCGGTCCCACCAGTCCAAACTGGCGTCGAGCCTCCAAAAATGCCTCTCCTCTGTGGGGTGCGGTTGCCAGAATGTAGCACCCACACCCAGGGAGAGAGTCCCCAGAATAAACTTGAGGTCTAGCTCGTGCAGGACTAAGAAAGCAGCTGGCAAAGTGCTGCAAAAACTGCAGCATAGCCAGGTGGGGCCATCGCATGCACAGGAGCAGCTGCAGCTCCATGGCACCAAGAGAAAAGCTGTGATGTCCAAAAAGAAACAGGGCAACCACAGCGGGTACTGCGAGAGCTTTGCTGTCCCTCGAAGAAGTGGCAAGCAGGCAGCAGAAGCAGAGAAACAGCTGTCCAATGAGATCCCTTTCAGAGCGTGTCCCTGCAAATCTCCACCACCAGCACTCAGAAGCAACTGGGGACCTAAAGCCCTGGCTGAAGTGGTTCCGGGTGGCCTTTTATGCAAGAGAGTGTCCCATCAGTTTGGACACTCTCTTTCAAAAAAGTGCATCATTTTTTCGATGAGCTTTTGTGTGTGGACGTGCTCTTTTGGAAGACATTTTTTCGGAAGACATCTTCCAAAAAAAGCTTCGTCCGAAAGAAGCCTTCAGTCTAGACATAGCCTCAAACTGGAATAGTTACAGCCTATATCCAAAAGGGAAAAAAGAGGTTTTCAGTGGTAGGGAAATGGGTCAAAACACATGGCTGGGGGTATGATGGAAAGTTCCTTATTATGCAATGTTCAGGGTGGGCATTAGGTTTGCATTACGTGCAAACAAGAATGCATCTGCAAATAGTCACATCCCTGAAGACACAGCATTTATACTGTTTCCCACCTCCTTCCATTTTTTTCCCCTTCCCTCCTCTTCCCTATTTATTTTGGGTCTGGACATTCTAAACTCAAAATTCTGGTCATCTGAAGAAATGGGCTGTGCCCACAAAAGCTCATGATCCTATCTACATGTTTTGTTAGTCTATCAAGTGCTACTAGATCATTTGCTGATTTTTAAGTTTATCCTGTACAGACTGACTCGACTACCCTCTGAAGCTTCTGACCATTTATACGGTTAATCAGGAGTAGGGAACCTTTTTTTTGTATTGGAGGCCACTGACACTCAGCAAAATCACACACAAGTGAGAAGCAACCAAACCCTCACCAATGTGACCCTGGGTGGGGAGCCCCGAACCTCAGGGTCTGGACCCAGACAAGCGGGGGGAGGCTGCATCGGGCCCCTGGGCCTTAGATTCCCCACCCCCACTATTAGTGGTGGTTCCATAGAAGTGCAGACTAATAATATTAATAAAATATTTTTTTCAATTCTTTGTTTTCTAGTATACAATAAGCAGCCTTTACAAATACACACAGATCACTTCCAAATATTTAGCTATTTAGCTAAGGGTCTGATGTAAAGCCCACGGAAATCTATAGCCTGACAAATTAGCTTTGGATCAGGCCCGAAAACAATATTGTTTGTATTGTTGTAGTGCCTAGCAACACTACTCAGACCAAAAGCCCAATGTGCTAAGTGGTATACAAACACAGCACAAAGTGATGGCTCCTGTCCAAAAAAGCTTACCTGCCACTGCTTCCGTATCTACAGGGCTGAGAATGGCCACAGTATCTTTCTTTGCAACTGCTACAATTTGGACAGTACTTAATTAAACTTAGCCCTCTGCTGAGAAAATGTAAGAAAAATCTTTCGCCATTTCAATGTTTTGGAGATCAGATTTTTCAATGTTTTTGTAAGGTCAGTCATGGTCATTTATTATTACAATTATTTAAGTGCCCAACAGTGTTCTCAGCTCTGTGCTAAATAAGTGGACAATACCTGGCCCATACATTTGTTCCCCTTGATCTTTTTAGGAAGGATTTTTTTGGGGGCTCATGTTTGATGGCTGCACTTGGCTTTAAACCTGATCCTACAAATACTTACCCATATGCTCCCTGTTTCTCGTATGCTTAAGTTTACTTATGTGAGTAGCCCCATCTGGAACAGCGAAGTTAAGCAATTGGGACGGTGTTTGCAGATCAGTCCATAGTATGCAACAGTCAAACTACTACATTAATAAATATCAAACCAAAACAAAAACCTTCACAGATTGGCTTCCAGACACATTCTCAAACAAGAATAGCATTTCTGAAGAAGTGGGCTTTGCCATGAAAACTCATGATACCATCTACATGTTTCGTTAGTCTATAAAGTGCTACCAGACCATTAGTTGTTTTTTTCACAAAAATAAGGAAAGTCATAATGGCTTCTTTGTAGAATGTATGTACGCTGTCTTTGCCATCTGGCTGGCTAACTACTCCCCCCCCGCACACTACAATCATGAGACTTTAAAAAAAATTACACACTGAAAATATGACTGAAATATGAAACTATTATTCTGATGCTATCTGGAGGATAGCGAGGAATTTCTCATATTTCCCATCCATGATCACTAAAAATGTATTTATTAAATGAAAGACCAAACATTTAAAAGAGAAGAGTCTGATACTGCTGTTGCAGAAGAGTCATTAAATACAGGACTTCATACATCAAAAGGGATTGGTAAAGGTTATTTATTTATTGTGTGTATTTGTATATACACACATATTTAAAGGAAGCAGTTATTACAATTGTACTTTCATTTTCCATTAGAGATAAACCAGTAGGAAAAATAATCCCCATTTATAATCCAAATTCATGCAAAGGAAGAGCAACATTTTCCTGAAAACATCTTATTGGGATTTGAAAAGGAAAGCTCTGAAATGCATTGAAGACCAGTTTTAATATTTTTTCATTCTTTAATTTGTTGTTTAGATTACAATAAGCAGCCTTTACTGATCCTTTTGCTTTCCAGAAGGTCATATGCATTGAAAGAGAAACAATCTTCCTTTTGTGTTGTGACACGGAAAATTGAAAAGTTATTACAGGCAGTCCCCGACTGTATGTCGGATCCGCACTTACGAACGGGGCTTTTCTCGCCCCAGAGCTCACAGGTGGCGGGTCGCCACCCGTGTCCTCCGGGGCGAGAAAAGCTTCTCCCGGTCTCCCTGGTCTGCTGGGGGGGTCCAGCAAAGCCGCTGGACCCCCCCAGCAGACCAGGGGGACAGGAGCAAAGCCGCCCAGGCAGCGGGGTTCTCCTGGGCAGCTTTGCTCGGGTGTCCCTGGTCTGCTGGGGGGGGTCCAGCGGCTTTGCTTGACAGGAGCAAAGCCGCACGGGCAGTGGGGTCCCTTCGCCTGTGCGGCTTTGCTCGGGTCTCCCTGGTCTGCTGGCGGGGTGAGGGGGCGCAGCTAGTGCGCCCCCCCCCAGCAGACCAGGCTTTTGTTGCGGGACGCCTCGGGTAGAGCAGTTGGGGTGCTGCCGGGTTGGTCCTGTGGAAACCTACCGGGCAGCGCCCCAGCTGTTCTGTCCCAGGCTCCAGATTCAGCAGCTGTTGAAACTGATCAGGCTGATTCCAGGAAGCTGGGGGCAGAGCAACTCTGCCTCCGGTTTCCTGTAGTCAGCCCCTGGTCAGTTTCAGTGGCAGCAGCTGAATCTGGAGCCAGTTCCGACTTACATACAAATTCAACTTAAGAACAAACCTATAGTCCCTATCTTGTACGTAACCTGGGGACTGCCTGTATTAAAAAGTTATCTTTTGACCTATGAACATATTAAATAATTTATTTAGTTTTTAGTTTAAATGGTTTTAGATTATTGACTCTTATTTTATATTTTTCATTTAGTTAATAATTCAGAGGATTATACCACTGAAATGCTCCCTCTAAGTTTCTCTATCTTCTTTGACAAGATTTTAACTTATCTCTATATCCTACACTTTCATAACACAGACATCAGGGCATTGCATTTTCTCATTCTTGTTTTCCACCCTTTCACAAAGATTATAGGAGAACAAGCCTCTGCATTTAAAATTCAAGTAGGTTATTAAGTCACCCTAAATGGCTTCTGCAGTCCTCTTTTCTTTCCAAATGTCCTGGCTGCATAACTGCTTAAAGGGAAAGGAATTATCCTATGGATCAGATAACTTAGACAATCCCTCTCTCTATATCCGTGGCCAAATTTCAAAAGAGCCTATTTTGAAATAGATTCAAACTAAGATATGCATTTGTGTAGCACAAACTGTGTATCTTATTTCAAGTTTAGGTTGCCATGTAGATGCACCCTAAGACAGAACATGTATTAGCCCCAAAACAAAGAAAATCCAAATAAGTATGAGACATGAGCAGCATACTCACCTTTGAAGATGCAGCGACCTTAACAGTTGCCACGGCAAAGTACAATTGGAACAGCTTTTGAAGGATATCTGCAACGTTGGTAAAAACAGCTGTAACCAAAGTGAAAGTGCTGCCTGGGAAATGATCTTTGGCCAATGAAAATTTGAATGTATGGTTTTAAAATTTGAAATGAAATTCACCATTTAAGTCTGTTCTTGCTTAAAAATATATAACATGGCACAGTCCTGCATTCTTGCTGGATCCACTTGGAATGTAGATTACATTCCCCTTCTTTGATAACCAGTCTAGTTCTTATCAGATGTAACTGCAGTGATGATTTTTTTATGACAAAGATCACAAAATTCACCTTCACGATCAGTGCTTTGGATGGATATCCCAGAAGTGAAAAGAACTGAATGGGTATAGAGAATTAATGCAATCCAAACCCAGTTTATTCCAGCATTAACCTAGTGTCTTGGTTTTGCTATATCCCTTATCTTCCATGCACGGACACAACTGTAAGAAAATAACTTATGAGCCATTGGTTAATTTACATTAATTTATTATCTAGAAAGTTGTTAACATATAATATTGGTTTTCTAGAATCAGCATATATTAACATTTTTAAGGAACGAGTTATCCTATTACAGTTGTCTGCCAAAAAGCCAGATATTTTTAACACGTCTTGAAACTTGCATAACTCAATGTGACCAGCTGCCATGGAATTCCATCTGTCCAATTGCTTTGCGAAACACGCAGAGATTCTTGCAACAGAGGACGGGGACATTTAGAATAAGCTCATTCCATATACCCATCAACACCCACCCAGATTTTTCCTTCTTCCATAGTGTAATCTTCTCCAATATCCTTCTGAGAGATCTTAGTGCAGCAGTGGGCAAGAAGAAGTTACTCACCTTCTGCAGTAACGATGGTTCTTCGAGATGCATGTCCCGTGGGTTCTCCACTGTTGGTGTCAGGCTTGTCCTGGTGCTGCAGATCGGAGATCTTTTCCAGCCGTAGTCTGCCGGACCGCGCATGTGCGAAGTGCGACTCGTGGCTTTTCGCACCGTTTGAGTGCGTGTGGTCCGGCCCCTGCCAGTTCCTCCTACCTCTTGATCTGAAAGACATAAATTATAGAAAATCTCCAAAGAGGGGAGGAGGGTGGGTCATGGAGCAACCACGGGATACGCATCTCAAGAACTATCGTTACTGCACAAGGTGAGTAACTTCTTCTTCTTTGAGCAGTGTCCCGTGTGTGCTCCGCTGTTGGTGAATGTACAGCAGTAGCTCACGAATGGAGGAGGGTTCGGAGCTAATGTGCCGTAACTGTGGATAACACCGCTGATGACACCGCTGAATCTGATATTAGGAGATTGGGGATGGAGTAATGTGTAACGAAGGTTAAGTTCGAAGACCATGTGGCAGCCCTACAAATATCTCTCAGTGTGACTCCCTTGAGGAAAGCAGTGGATGTTGCAACAGCTCGAGTTGAGTGGGCTCTCAATGCCGACGGCAGTGGTTTGTTTCGCAGGTTATAGCAACTCCTTATACGTTGCACAATAATGGAGGAGATGCGTTGTGCGGATAATGGACTGCCCTTAGAACGTTCCGCTATTGATACTAGTAGTGAGTTCGCCTTTCAGAAAGGTCTAGTTCTTTTGATATAAAAGGCCAGTGCTCATCTCAAGTCCAAAGTGTGTAGGTGTGCATGCTCGGGTGAAGGGTGAGGCTTGGGGTAGAAGATAGGCAAAACTATAGGCTCACTGATGTGAAAACGGGAGTTCACCTTGGGGAGAAAACACGGTTGCGGTTGCAATATCACCCCTTCGTGGGTGAATATCGTGTAGGGAGGTGAGGCTGATAGAGCAGCTAGTTCGCCGACTGTCCTCGCGGAGGTAATTGCCAGCAAGAAAACGACCTTCATGGATAGGTTATGAAGGTTGCACGTTGCAAAGGGTTCGAAAGGTTTACCCATCAAAGCATTGAGGACTATTTCAAGATCCCAAGGATCTGCAGGTTGAGTATGGTGTGGATACAAGTTGGTCATTCCTTTCAAGAACCTTTTAATTATTGGATGGGAGAATATTGAGTATCCCTCGACAGGTTGGTGAAAGGCGGTTATTGCGGTGACATGTACTTTAATGGAAGCACAGGTAAGGTCGGAATTTTTTAGATGCACCAGGTAGTCTAGGATGCTCTGTATGGGTGCAGAAGTTGGATCCAGGCCTATTTGGAAGCACCATGATGAGAAGCGAGACCACTTTGAGAGGTAAGTAGTTCGCGTAGATGACTTTATACTGTTTAGTAATATGTGTTTGACGGATTGTGAACATGCTATTTCTGACTGTTGGAACCAACTAGGTACCATGCTATCAGTGCGAGATGATCTACCTGCAGATGGAATAGGGAGCGGTGATCCTGCTAAAGCAGATCATGTCGTACCGGTAAAGGATATGGAGGATATATCGACATACGATGGAGGTAAGGATACCACGTCTGCCACGGCCAAGAGGGGGCTATTAGGATCACTGTGGCTCCATCCCAAATAATTTTCTCCATGACCCTGGGTATTAGAGGTGTGGGGGGAAATGCGTATAATAGGTGACAACCCCAGTTGTAGAGGAAAGTGTCCCCTTTTGAATCTCGTCCAATTCCCGCTCTTGAGCAATACTGAGGACACTTTACATTGCGGTGAGTAGCAAATAGGTCTACTGATGGAAATCCCCATCATTGAACTATCGCAGAAAGCACTTTGGGATGTAACTCCCACTCGTGGTTGAGAGAAAAATGTCTGCTCATGGCTTCGGCTGTGACATTGTACTGGCCTGGGAGATATTCTGCAATTAGAGAAACATTGTGACGGTTGCACAGATTCCATAGACGTACTGCCTCTGCGCACAAGGAGTGGGATCTGGCTCTACCCTATTTGTTTATATAATAAATGGTCATCATATTGTCAGTGAAGGGCGTGTAGAGTCGAGATGAGTTCCGATGAATTGTATTGATTGATGCGGTTCCAAGGACGACTTGGGGATATTGAGAATGAGACCATGTGCTTCAAAGACAATATGAGTGATGCCTGTGGCGTGGCGTGCTTCCTCCAATGATTGAGCTCTGATTAGGCAGTCGTTGAGGTATGGAAAAATCATCACGTGTAGACGACGAAGATAGGCAGTCACTACGGCAAGGGTGTTGGAGAAAACCTGTGGAGCCGAAGAGAGACCGAATGGTAGGACCTTGTACTGGAAATGGTCTGTACCGATTTGAAAGCATAAGAATCTCCCGTGTGCCAGATGAATAGCAATGTGAAAATATGTGTCCTGGAGATCGAGGGACGTGAACCAGTCCCCGTTCTGAAGTGCTGGGATGATTGTAGCCAGGGTAACCATTCAAAATCGTTGTTTTTGCAGGTAACAGTTGAGAGTGCGGAGATCTAATATTGGTCTCCATCCCCCTAATTTCTTTTCCGTTATGAAATACCGAGAATAAAATCCTCTGCCCTTGAATTAGTTCGGTACAGATTCTATCACACCGATGGTGAGTAGATGAGTAACCTCTTGCCTGAGCAAGGACTCATGAAATGGGTCCCTGAAAAGGGACAGGGCAGGGAGGGGAGGGGGGAGGCAACGACGTGAAAGAAATGGTATAACCGAGCTACATTGTTTGAAGGACCCATATGTTGTTGGTGATGTAGGCCCATCGATGGAGATATGGACTCAAGTGATGGTGGAAGATCGCCTTTGTAGCACTCAGACCAATAATAGCGGGAATGGCTCTCAGTCCCTCGATGGGAGCGTCAAACCTGCTGTCTGCTACCCTATTGGGTAGACGCGTTAGGTGGAGGGTGCCTTTGTTGTTGGTGTTGTCTACCCCTTTGTTGCTCATGTGGCCTGTATGGAGGAGGCTGCTGGAGAAGGGGTCTTTGCCTTTGATAAGGATTGTATCATTTGGATCCTTTGGGGCAGACGACTGCTGCAGCCAGGATGCCCTGCGCGTAACGACCGATGTTGCTGTTGTGCGCGCTGCAGTGCTGGCCGTATCCAGAGCAATATGTAAAGCCATTCTGGAAGCTGAGTATCCTTCCTGTATTACTGCCCTTAAGATGTCCCGTTTGGTGTCTGGTAGGTGTTCAAGTAGCGGCACTAATTTGGCATAATTGTCAAAATTGTGATTTGCCAACAATGCTGAATAGTTGGCCATGTGAAGAGTGAGTGTTGCCGAGGAATATACTTTGTGGCCAAATAAGTCAAGGCACTTACTGTCCTTATCTGCAACAGTATGCTTATATTGGGGCATCTTTGCTTTTTGTTGTACAGCATCCACAACCAATGAATTGGGCTGTGGGTGAGTAAAAAGAAACTCCATCCCTTTGGTGGGAACGAAGTTCTTTTTATCCGCCTTTTTATTTGTGGGTGGGGCGGACGCAGGCAGCTGCCAAATATCATTAGCTACCTCCAGAATAGCTTCATCCAACGGCAGGGAGATTTTGGCCAGGTGAGACTGTTTGGTGTTACAGAGGAGGTGATGATGTTTTTGCTGAACGTCCCCCACCTGCACATTTTGGCTCTCTGCCACTTTTAAAAAGCTCCTGAAATTGATGGAGATTGTCCGAGGGTGAAGTGTCCCCTTGAAAAACTGCGTCGTCTGGGGATGAGGAGAATTGGTCCGGAGGTGACCTATCGGGTTCAGGCTCTTGAGTGGAAAGAGGTTGCTGTATAACCCGGGTGTGCGATGGAGACCCTGAGGGAGTTGGTGGTCTTGAAGATGGGGAAGAATTAGGGTGCTCCCTCGTGACAGAGGAGTGGGAGCGTGTACAAGGCGACCGGCGATGTTGTGATGGAGACCTCTGGTGATGGTATGGCAATGAAGAATGTCGGTACCATGTGTAATAATCAGAGTGGGTCGAAAGCATGGGTGATCCGGGAGACCGTGACCTTTCTCTATAGTAGGTGGTATAGCTGGACTACCGGTGATCATGATGATAGTGATGTTTTGGTTGTGGAGAAGCATGGCGGTTACTCGAGTATCTGGGGTACGATGGAGATGGTGATCGTAGCTCAGGTGAGAATTCTGGGCTTGGTGATAGCGATGGCAGTTTCCTGGCCTTATGTTGAGTAGGTAATGCCAACAGCTGCTCCAGTGGAGAGGAAGTTGGTGTGGAGATTGCTGTATGGGGAAAGAGCTGCACTGGCACTGAAGGAGTCAGTGCCGCGGTGCCCTCCGGCACCGAGAGGCATGCCAAAGGGATGATTGTTACTGGGGAACCTCTCGGTACCGGCGATCGTGTTGGGGCCGGCGTGTGTTTAGAGGGAGAGGATCGTCTCAAAGGTGAGGGACGCCTTGGTGCCGGAGAGTGTCTTGATGGAGAGGAGCGCCTGTGTGTCGGCGAGCAGCCTGATGCAGAAGGGTGACTGGGTGCCAGCGAGTGCCTTGACAGGGAGAAAAGTCTCAGCGCCGGTGAACACCTCGCCAGTGTCTGATGCCTTGGTGCCGAGAAGCATGAAGGAGGCGAAAGACTCCTTTGTGTTGGTGATTGACTCGGCACTGGAAAGCTTATAGGCGACGAAGGGCGCTCAGATGTCTCAGAGCGCTTCTGCGCCGGTGATCTTGGTGCCGGTTGTCTTGGTGCCGGCAATCGTCGAGACACCGGAGAGTGTCTTAAAGGTGAGGGACACCTCGGTGCCGCACCTATCTGGGGCAGAGAGCGACTCTGATCTGACGATTATGATCATGCCAGAGTATGAGTCAGTGTCGATGAGTGTTCCTGTGCTGAGGAGCAACTCGGTGCTGGGTCCCGTGCCGGGGAGAGAGTCGGTGTCGGGGAGCATCTAGCACTGGGAGAGGGTCTCGGAGCAGTGGAAGTCCCTGGGAGTGGTTTAGAGATTGAGGGAATGGCTGAGACTGTCGAGCTTGAAGCTGACTTACTCCGGCTGATTTTTGGTTTTCCAGCACCCCGTGTGGTAGGTGCCTCTGAGGTCCCTGGCTTAACCCCGATGCTCACCCGTGAAGGTGGAAGGGATTGTGATGGAGATAGTTTCCTCTTCACTTTCTTGGGTTGTTCTGCGTGCCCCTTAGATTGTTGAGTTTGGGGCTGCAGGGCTTTGTCGAACAGCAAGATTTTCAAACGCATGTCCCTATCTCTCCTTGCTATAGCCGTGAACTTTGAGCAATGGGGACATTTTGAAGATATGTGGACTTCCCCTACACACCTGATACACAGGGAATGGCCATAGGAGGCAGGCATTGCCTTGCGACATTCGTCGCATTTCTTAAAACCAGGCATTGAAACTATTTACAGTAACTATAGAAGGAAAAATGTTTTTTTTTTTAAATGACTGGAACTATAACTGGTTAGGAACAATAACTATAACTATACTAAGATTATATACTACAACTAAATGTAAACTCTCTCTCTCTTTCTGACAGGAATTATGGAGAGAGCGTTGAGTCTGTCCGCGGCCGAGGACGGTCAGGAGGAACTGGCGGGGGCTGGACCGCACACACTCAAATGGCATGAAAAGCCATGAGCCACACTTCGCGCATGCGCGGTCCGGCAGACTACAGCTGGAAAAGATCTCCGATCTGCGGCGCTGGGACAAGCCCGACACCAACCGTGGAGCACCCACGGGACACTGCTCAAAGAAGAACCAAGGCTAGCGAGTGGGCCACGTAAGTGGCCCTCCTTCATTTCAGCAGGCTACAAGACTGAAATCAGGTCTGACTCCAAGAATGAGATTAAATACATTGCATTTGATTCTCCTTCTTTATCATGCCTTTCCAACACAAAATGATCCATTGATAGAAAAAAGTAACAAAATTAAATTGCTGGCAGAAGTAACAAATTGAGGGAGCACACAGCTCTCACAATGTTGTTTGCAATTGGCAGGAGTCGACAAATTATGGAAAACCCTACTTGCCAGACAAAAAAGGGACTCGCTACCCTCCCCCACAAAAAGTGTTTTTTTAATGGCATAAATTCCTAATAAGAATAAGAACAGTAATTACTAATAAGTTATGAATAAATATCACCTAGGTTATTAATAAATATCTTATGAACCTCTACCTTTTCCCTCTGCTGCCATGTCTCCTCCACTTGCTCCATCAGCTCCCCATGTGCCTGCTGCCCCCCAACCTCTCACCCTCTGCTGTCCTGACTCCTGCCCTTCTCACTGCCCTCAGCCCTCCTGAGACCTGCCCCCCTCCGCCAACCCTTCTCTCCGCCCTATGCCCACTCCTCCAGTAGCCCCACTCTGATCGTGTGAGCTACCCCTCTTCATCCCCTCTCCTAAAACCTCCCTCTACACACCTGCCCTGCCTCTCTCCTCTGGTGCTGGTCCCTCCCCTTCTGCTTCACCCCCAGAATCCCTTGGCACCTGCACCCTCCTGGTGCCTCCCCCCTTCCCTCACTGCCTCTGCCCCCTTTGCTCTCTTTTTCCCTGATACCCACCCCCTCAGCACCCTCTGCCCGTTCCCCTCATGCTCCTCTGTGACCTCGCACATGCCTTGCTCCATCACCGCCTTCCTCATGCCCACCCCTTCTTTCAAGCCATCTCCCAGCACCTCCCCCTCCTCCTGTAGCCCCCAGTGCCCTTACCCTCTCCTCTCCCAGCATCACCCTGTCCCCCCTCCAACTGACACCTCCCCTCCTGCCTTTTTCCTCATTGTCTGCACTTGGCCCCCTGGCATTTGTGTCTCCTGCACCCCTGTCCCTTGGTGCCTTCCCCTTTCTTCTTCTTCTTCTTCTTCTCCTGACCTCCTCCCCTCAGCACAAGCCTCTTCCCCATATTTTTCCCCTCCCCAGGGGCCAGCTCTAAGTTTTTTGCTGCCCTAAGCAAAACATTCCCCCCCCCCTTTGTTCCCTTTGTTGTCTTTTACACACATTTGCATTTTGCAATGTTTTTTTTTTTTGGTCCTGGCATTTTAACCCTATAAATAGCAAATCGCATTTTCATTCATTTTTTTCCATAAAGGCAAAAGCACTTCAAGTGAACTCCCCCTTTCACTTGCTGCTGGGTCACAGCAGCCTTTTCCTTGCCCTGTCCAGCCCCTTCCTATGGGCAAGCACTCTTCACTCCCGACCCACAGGGAGAGCAGGGTGCAGAAACAGCACCGAGTCAGAGGGGTGCAGGGAACAGTGGGGGAGTATGGGGGTGGCACGGGGAACGGGAGGCACAGAGCCAGAGGGATGCAGGGATCGGGGATAGCAGGCTGTGGTGGAGGCACAGAGAATGGGACACGAGGAATGGGAGGGATCAGGGTCTAGGGGCAGTCCAGGGAACGGGCAGCACAGAGTTGGGGGGGGCAGCGCAGAGCCAAAGGGTCACAGGGAAGAGGGAGAGCAGGAGGTCCGGGGTGCAGGGGAAGCATGGGGAATGGGCGGCGTGGAGACAAAGGGGGACTGGGGACGTGGCAGGACTGGAGCCGGCGGGGCGGACCTGGCTGTGCCACATGCCACAGCCAGGTCCCAGAGACACGCAGCCAGAGCCGAGCTGCCGCGGCCCTTTAAAATCAGCTGGGCCAGGTCATGCCAGCATCCTGGCGTCCCACCCCGCCTCCTCACGCCGGAGCTGCACGCAGGAAGCCCAGTGGGAAGACTCGCCACACTTCCCCCTTCCCAGCAGCGCTCTGATCCTCCGCCGGCCAGCAGATTGGATGGGGCCGCACCACCCATAGTGCGGACTTCAGCCAGCCCGTCACAACAGCCCACCGGGCCAGTCCGCCCCTGCACTCGCCAGCTGGAAAAATCTACTCGCCACGGGTGAGTGGGTGAGTGCATTTGTCAAGCCCTGGCAATCAGCATGCACCTCACACATGCCCTTACTTTAAATGCATGTCATTTTGCCAGGGCCTGCTCGACCCTCCTCTCAGCTCCGCTCCAGGCCCTGTCCCAACTACATTCTGGTCCTTAAACTCCCACCTGCCCTCTTCCCTAAACATGTCCCTCCCTTCTCCCTCTGCTCTATTCAAGCATTCCTGGAGCACTGTGAATCGGCTGATTTGTGCCCAGTCCCTGCTTCTGTGAATCAGCTGATCCACAGTGCTCAGGAAATGCCGTGAGGGAGGGGAATAGGCAAGTGTAGGGCATCCAGTGCACAAGAGACACAGAGGGAGGATGCAGAAAGGAGGGTGTATGGGTTGCATGTAGAACCCCAAGGGGCTGCATGTAGAACCAAATTGGGCTGCAGATTAGCCACCACTGCCTTAGTGGGTTGTTGTGTACAGGGAACTAGATATATTGTGCTCATTGTATTGCACTAACTCCATCTTTCGTACCCATCTACTCATGCACCCCTGGCAACATGATGGGGCTGTAATGAGTGGAAGGGAGGGTGTCTGCTAACATACCTGCAATGAAGCTGTGCTGCCCAGGACCTTGTGGAAGGCACCCAACAGTCTGTTCTGCACACAGACCACCTCCACGTGCATGGCTGTCACCTCTGGCAGAACCCCCAAGATGTAAGAATTCAGAGCAAGACCTTCCCCCACTCTTCCTGTGACTTTCACAGGAATGATATATTGAAAACTGAGGAAATATTTTGGGAGTTGTTTTTCCTGCCTTAGGTTTTTCCGTAAGTGGCTGAAGGGCTCAGTCTTATACAAAACTTCCACTGAAGTCTGCAGATTGATCTGTGACTATAAGATCAGTCTCTCAATTTGTTGCAGTATTTCCTTTTGTATCATTGCATTTGTGTAGAATCAATATTAAGCTGTAAATGCATTCTAGAATGTTTCATGTTAGCAGCTCTTTTCATTCTCGATGTAATGTATGTGTAAAACCCAAGTTTCATGACTAAACGTGAATGTTCTTCAAATCTGCATTGTCTTTTCATACCCATATTTTAAATACTGGACTGCATTAAAATGTGAAAATACTATACTCATTTACATGTCTTCTATGGATGCATAAATAACGGTTTTATTGTCTAAATGTTATAGTTATTAAGTAGACATGTAGTGGTCTCTGGATTTGAATTGTGTCAGTTGCCCAGTAAGTGTGATATATTAAGATGTTGAAACAAGTACCTTGATTCTAGAATCTAGCTTGAAACTAGGTTCATGTCAGAATAAGATCTTGTTCACACTAAAAAGTTGCACTGGTTAAAATTAATTCCTCAGTTGACTTAGACAGACTGGTGCAAGTGCCTTTGCAGACATCCTTGTTTCATGTTTATGATGGCTTCTTTTAGGTTGTCTTAAAACAGATTCTTAATTGACCTAAGCTACACCCACACAAACATATTCACATAGGCTGTGCCTAGACTGGCAAGTTTTTCCTTTTTGCTTTTGCGGAAAAACTTGCCAGCTGTCTACATTGGCCACTTGAATTTCCGCAAGAACTCTGACGATCTCATGTAAGATTATCAGTGTTCTTGCGGAAATACTGTGCTGCTCCCATTCGGGCAAAAGTCCTCTTGCGCAAATCATTTGTGCAAGAGGGCCAGTGTAGACAGCACAGTACTGTTTTGCGCAAAAAAGCCCTGATGGCTAAAGTGGCGATCGGGGCTTTTTTGCACAAAACCGCGTCTAGATTGGTACAGACGCTTTTCCGCAAAAAGTGCTTTTGCGGAAAAGCGCCCGTGCCAATCTAGATGCGCTTTTCCAAAAATGCTTTTAACGGAAAACTTTTCTGTTAAAAGCATTTCCGGAAAATCATGCCAGTGTAGACATAGCCACAAGGATTTGCTCTGGCTTAGCTAAACCATTTTAAAGTTACCCCTTGCAACTTTCTCATGTAGGCAAGGCCTAAGATGACAAATAAATAAAATGATTTTATATAATAGGATTTTGTATAACATTGGCTTTCTGACACATCATCTGGTTACCTATGATTACGATGGCCAAACTAATCAGTTTTTATAATGTGCAGAAGCAGCCAGCTAATCTTAGGCAAAAACTTTTCCCAAAGCCTATGTGCCTGATAGAAGACCCAAGAAAACCCCCTTTCCAGGTAAAAATATCTTTCAATCATGGTCCCCAAACAAGAAACACCCGTATTTAATACGCTTTCAGTCAGTAGAGCAGCAAATATATTCTAGTTTTATTTGTAAAATATTCTTTCCTAAAGGGCAAAATACATTTTACAAAAGTTAGCAAATCTGGTACAATTATGAGGATTTTATTATTTTTTATTCAGTTATTTGGGTCTCTTCAGAATGGAAGATAGATGTATGGACCACATTGACAGAACTCAGTGCTCATTAGCTAAATCTATAAATATGTCATTCTGACATTTACATCTGTTGATGACAGTAGAAAAATTCTCTACAAATGCAGAAAAAAAATCTAAACATTTTTGGTATTTTTCTGAGTTTTGCAACTGGAAATAACCACAGACTGGATTTCAAAACTCTTGGTATTTTTGCAAAGAGGATCCCAAAGAAGAATGAGGATAGTTTTTTGGTTATAAACAAGAACAACTGTATTTCAAACATTAAACTTGAGGACTAAATAATAATGGCTAAAAGTCTACAGTGAAAATAAGTCCATTGAAGCCTAAATAGTAACTAAAGACCCAATCTTGCATGGTTCTGCACACAGAACCTTTGTGTCACACACAGACCCAGTGAAATGAATGGGTTTTACAAAAGGATGGCTGTATTGATTGAACAACTTGTAAAATTAGGGCCTGTGGAACAAACTATGGAGCCAATTCTGATGATTAGCTAAGCCGCTATCAATTTGGTATAGCTCCACAGCTTTCAGTAGCATTACTCCAGGTTTACAATATAGAAATAACAGAATTTGGCCTATTATAATGGCGAAAACTGCATGGGACTGAACAATATGATTTTTTTATGCAGGTACAAGTCCAGAAGCAGACCACACCATTTAACATTTTAAAATGAAAGCACAAATCCCTCTCTATGGATAGGTCTACACTGCTAGTAGGTGTGATTGCTACTTGTGTCAGCATATCCAAGCTAACTTTAATATTTTTAGTGCATCTACAGTGCAATGAAGATACTGAGGCACAAGCTTCAGTGCTGTCACTTCCTCATTGCTATTTATCACAGCACTAGCTACACTAAACCTAGATCTGGTATCCCTCCAAGTAGCTGCAATCACATCTTTGATTGCAGCATGGACATACCATGAGTTACATTTTGCTAATGGTGATGGATACACATTCTTTAGATGATTGTCTTAAGCAAATGGACATGGGTTATGAATAACTTAGTTTCATGAGTAAACTTGCCTTATAAAAGGAAATTACTGTTCTTAGAGATGTGTGTCCCCGAGGGTGGGCAGATTGGAGATTCGTCAGCAATGGTCTGCCAGACCGCGCATGCACATCGGGCACCTCATGCCATTTGCGACGTTTCTTAAAGCGCGTAGTCCAGCTCCCACCAGTTTCCTCCTAATTGCCTTTATCTGGAATACATACAAGGAGAACTCCAAAGCGGGGAGGAGGGTGGGTCATGGAGCACTCACAGGGATACATCTCGAAGAACAGATGTTACTGCACCAAGGTGAGTAACTTCCTTTTCTTCTTCGAGCGATGTCCCCATGGGTGCTCCACTGTAGGTGACTACATAGCAGTGCCCATGAAAGCTCACGGCGCTTCGGAGCTAAGGCTTTACTAGTGTAGATAGCACCGCTGAGGCAACTGCTGAGTCACTGATGAAGCTGTTGGGGATAGCGTAATGTTTTGCGAAGGTGGAGTTAGAGGACCAGGTGGCTGCTAGGCCGACGTCCTGTAAAGATACTCCCTTCAGAAAAGCTATAGAGGCTGTTACTGCCCTAGTGGAATGGGCTTTTGGTGTGCCCGGTAAAGGTTTGTTTTGTAACAAACAACAGCACACTATGCACTGGACAATAAGTTTCGAAATGCACTGTGCGGAAAGATGGTTGCCTTTGGAATGATCTGCCACCGATACTAAGAGCCATTGGGAATTGCGAAACGGTCGTGTCCTATCAATGTAGAAGGCCAATGCTCTGCACACATCTAGTGTGTAGAGCATGGCGTGCCGTTGCGAGGAGTGTGGTTTGGAGTAGGAAGGTTGGAGGACGAAAGACTCGTTAACATGAAAGTCTGAATTAATTTTAGGTATGAAATATGGTAGTGGTTGGAGTGTAACCCCTTCGGTTGTAAATACGATATAAGGGGGTGTAGCAGAAAGTGCGGTGAGCTCCCAACCCGTCCATCTTTGTCTCAGATGTCACTGATGTCACAGCTAAGAGAAAAGTGACCTTGGTAGTCAATAGTAACAAGGGGCAGATTGCCAAAGGCTCAAAGGGAGGCTGTATCAGGGCATCCAGGACAAGTTTTAAGTTCCACGGTTGGGGCAGATCTCTGCGTGGTAGGTAAAGGTTTGCTACTCCCTTCATAAACCTCTTGGACAATGGATGAGCGAAGATCAAGTACCCATCTATTGGCTCTCGAAAAGTAGTGATTGTAGCAAGGTGAACCCTAAGCGACGTTCACTAGACCGGAATTCCTTAAATGGAGTACGTAGTCAAGGATGCGGTGAATGAGGTCAGGTCCAGATTATTCTGCGCACACCAGGAACCAAATCTTCGCCATTTGTGCCAGTCAGTAGACTGGGTAGTGGGTCTCCGACTGTGGAGAAGAACATGTTTGACCTGTTGGGAGCAGATCAACGCCGAGTCCTGGAACCAGTTACGAGCCATGCTGTGAGACAAAGGTGGTCGGAGCGAGGGTGCACCAGGGTGCTCCTGGATCAGCAGGTTGCGGCGACTGGGTAGGGGATAGGGTGCATGAGGTGACATGCAAAAAAGAAAGGTAGCCAACTCCGATGTGGCCAAAAAGGGACTATGAGGATTACCGTTGCCTTTTCTGTCGCAATCTTCTCTAGGACTCTTGGTATCATGGGAATTGGGGAACAGGCATACAACAGATGGACTCCCCCGCCCCCAATCAAGAAGGAATGCGTCCCCATGGGAGTTCAGACCAACGCCTGCCCTGGAGCAGTAATGATGGCACTTCACGTTCAGATGCATGGTGAATAGATCTATGACGGGAAAGCCCCAGAAACCGAAGATTTCACGCAGCACCAGGGTTGTAGTTCCCACTCATGGTTCGCAACAAAGTACCTGCTGAGTGCATCAGCAGTGATACTGTCCTTGCCAGGTAGGTACAACGCTAATATTGTGACGTGACGGACACACCAATTCCATAGGCATATTGACTCTGCACAGAGAAGATGTGATCGAGTCCCTCCCTGGTAATTTATACAGAAAACCGTGGTCATGTTGTTGGTGAGCATGACCTGATAGCATGGTCCCTGATAAAGGTAAGAAAGTGCTTGTATGTGTTGAAAACTGCTCTCAGTTCTAGAAAGGTGATGCGGTGGGAGGTCTCTTGAATGGACTAATGGCCCTGTACATGATGATCATTGAGGTTTGCCCCCGCTTACTAAGGATTGGTAATTTGCATGGTAGGTTGAGGCTGGTGGAAGGGCACGCCCTGCAGAATATTGGTGGGGATGTCCACCATTGTAACGACTTTACCACATTTGGTGGTACTACAATTGACCTGTGAATATTGTGTTTGCCAGGAACGTAGACCGAAGCTAATCAGTACTGGAGACAGCACAGATGAAGCCTGGCGTGGGGTACAACAGATGTGGTAGTCGCTATTGTGTCCCAAAAGCTCTAGACAGGTGAGCACAGTCGTTACAGGACTTGTAGAGAGAACATGTACTAAGTCCTGGATCATTTGAAATCTGGTGACGGGCAGGTAAGTCTGGGCCATGGATGAGTCCAGACATGCACCTATTAATTCCAAAGATTGCTGAGGTATCACGGACAATTTTGGGACACTGATTATTAGGCCAAGGGCTTCGAAGACTGCCCTTGTTGCAGCCATGGACTGTTGTGCATCATTGAAAGATGGGCCCTTGATCAAACAATTGTCGAGATAAGAGAAGATGATTATTCCGGCACGATGGAGAACACCCAGGGTGCCGAAGAGAGATCAAAAGTTAGGACACAGTACTGAAAATGTTTGGTTCCAACTACAAAGCTCAAAAAGCACCTGTGTGCCGAATGAATTGTTACATGAAGTACACATCTTAATGGTCGAGGGACGCGAGCCAATCTCCACTGTCTAGGGCTGGGAAAACGGATGCCAATGTCACCATTTTGAATCTTTGTTTGCGAAGATGCTGGTTGAGTAGATGGAGATCTAAGACTGGTCTCCATCCACGGGACTTCTTTTGGGTAAGAAAATAACAGGAATAAAACGTCCTCCGTTGGAATTGCTCGGGTACCCTTTCCACCGTTCCGATGGCAAGGAGCTGAAGTACTTCTTGTCTTAACTGGGACTTGTGAGAGGGGTTCCTGAAGAGGAACTGGGAGGGTGGAGAAGTGGGGGGAAGGGAGTTGAATGGAATGGAATAACACGACATTACTAGCTCGAGGACCCATCAGTCAGTGGTGATGGTGGCCCATCGACTTCAAAATGGTCTTAGGCAGTGGTGAAACAAACGAGCTTCTTTGCATTGGTGGTCAGACAGTGGAATAGTGTGCAGACACTCAACCAACACATCAAACCTGCTGCCGATTATTGTGCTGGTTGGTCATCCTGTTATTCTGTGGAAATTGTGGTTGGCTAGGAGGGCTGAATAGTTGGCCATCCTCAGCGTTAGGGTAGCTGAGGTGTATGTCTTTCTACCGAAAAGGTCCAATTCTTTCATGTCCTTATTAGTGGTGTTTAAGTCTGTACTGTGAGTTCTTTGCCCTCTCTTGTGCAGCGTCAACCATGAGGGAGTTGGGTTGTGGGTGTGTCAACAAGGAAGTCCATGCCTTTGGCTGGGACGATATATTTCTTATCAGCCTTTTTATCGGTGGCTGGTATTGAAGTTGGCGTCTGCCATATATTGTCGGCCATCTCTAATATAGCCTCGTCGAGGTGAAGGCGAGCTTGGACTTTTGAGATGGCTGGAGGTTCTTTAAAAGGCGAAGCTGTTTTTGTTGCACCTCCTTGAGTTGGACTTATTGAGTGCTGGCGACCCGCTTAAAAAGATCTTGAAACTGGCGAAGATCATCAGGTGGCGACACATCCCCTGGAATTATGGACTCATCGGGAGAGGACGAAGATGGGTCATTAGGAGAGAGCTCTTGTGGCTGCTCTGGGTCAGAGATCTGGCCTTCCTCAGGTTCAGAGAGGTGAAGCAGTTCGCATCAAGCTCTTGGAGGAGTAGACTGACGTGTGGTAGGTGGAGAAGGGGATCCCGTGAGGGTCCGTCTGTCATCTGGTCTATGGTAGCATGGAGAAATGGAATAGCATCTTGGGCGGCAATATTCATAATAGTAACAATCGTAGTGGTGATCATAGTATCGTCTAGGTGGTGAGGAATATCTCAAAGAGAAAATACTTCTTCAGTCCTCGTGATAACAGGTGTGCACCGAGAGCATTGGTGATCTGAGTGACCTAGATCTACACCTTGGTAAAGATGGAGACGGTGTATATCGGCGTGTGTTATAATCATGGGGTAGTGAATGAGCGCGTGAGATTGCAATGCGGTGTTCCACAGTAATCCAGTGCCGATGTTCACTTCTTGGCTCCAACGGGGTAGGAGAGGGAGACAAAGGGCCCAGGGAGAAAGTAATATGTCCCGGGCTCGGAGCAGTGGCAACTCTGTAGGATTTACATAGGGCTTTTGTTGGTACTGGCTGCTGTGGAACGGGATGTCTACTCGGTGCCGCAGACATTGCCGGTGCTGCAGACGTTGCTGGTGTTGCAGGCACCAATGCTGGCGCCATGTCAGTCACCGGTGTTGCGTGTGCCACCATCGATGCTGTGGATGGCGTAGGTGCCGCTGGCAGTGGGCTTACGCCCGGTGCCAATGCACTTCGGCCCGATTTAGCCTTGTCTGGGCGGTGTGAATGGGCCATGCCTGACGTGCCTGGTCTATCCCTGATAGACACAAATTGTCGGTAGTAATTTAGACAGGATAGGTCTCTTCTTGGCCAAGGGATGAGAGCTCGGCAAAATCGCTCGGCGCCTATCTTTTTGTGCCGAGTCCGACATGGCCACGGGTGAATCCTTTCGGGGAGGCTCTAGAGCTTTATCAAACAGTAGCATTCTGAGCTTCATCTCCCTGTCCCTGCGCGCCCACGCTGTAAGCTTGGAACACTGAGAGCACTTTGGAGGTATGTGACCCTCTCCGAGGCATTGAATGCAGCAGGAATGCCCGTCTGAGGCCAGCATGGGCTCCCTACAAGTCGCACTTTTAAATCCCAAGCAATCCCAGCATGGCTGAACTATATACAATTAGCAGTTGTTGGTTTTTTTAAACGAAACTAAGACCTACTGCTAACTAATATTACTAATAGAACGATCACTAAATACAACTAACTAGCAAAACTACTTTAATCTCTAACAGGATCTTGAGGAGAAGTGTTCACTCCGTCTGTGACTGAAGGACGGTTTGGAGGAATTGGTGTGAGCTGAACTGCTTGCTCTAAGAAACCGTGCAAACAGCACGAGGTGTCCGACACGCATGCGCATTCTGGCAGACCACTGCTGAAGAATCTCTAATCTGCAGTGCCAGGACAAGCCCAACACCTGCAGCAGAACACCCATGGGGACATCACTCGAAGAAGAACAATAGATACAGTATACAAAACCATGGTACTGCAAAGAGATAAGCCATGGCAACTCTTTTAATGGACTTGGATTCCAAATAATGTTTCAGGAACATGTATGATATAAACCAGATCTGAAATTTACTGGAATAACCGGTATCTCAAGTTACTGGGTTCACAAAGACATTACATAGTTTTATATTCTGTAAAATTGTTGCACAGAGATCTTATACTGTACATACTAGACAACACAATTACCTTGTTTACTAAAAATAGAAGTAACAATGAAAACAAGTAAATGTTTTTGAGCATCAGTACCAGAAATTTGGGATACTATAAATTAAAGATGAAAAAATAAACCCTTCAGCAAAATACCTAAATCAGTACTGCTTCACCTTTTATTATTAAACCCCCTACAACTTTACCTTAGCAATTATAGATTTTGGCTAAATTATGTCCTGGAAAAAGTAGAAGCAACTCAGTCAAAGACAGAGTTGCATCAGCTTCCACGAAAGCCGTACTGAGCCCTTATTATTTGTGAGCCTTCCCAAGCTCTGTTTCTATAAGCAGTTTGGACAGTATAGGCTACACTGAGATGTGATGTAAATGGTGGTGTCAATTTACACATTAAGTCTGTGTAGCTTGCATAGCAAGGGACTTAGAAATGAGGCTTTTAAAAGAAAAGCAACCAAGAGGAAGGTAAAAGATAAATAGAGACATCCCACCTTTGGTGTGCATGTTACACAGTTTACACCATCATTTACATCTTCCTCTGAATTTAGCACCGGATGTTTAATTTCCAACTAATTTCTTCTTCATCTGGCACACAAGTTATGCTCTTCTGAATTCCATCCTTTGACAGTTTTGAAATTATCTTCTCCTTTTTTCCTGTGAACCAACTACAATTGAATTTTAGTAACTTCATTATTGCAACAACAACAACAACAAAAAGTATACCAGCAACTTACCTGGCTTTGCCTGGATTCTTCAGGCAGGGAGCTGGCAGTGTGTGTGAGGGGAGGAGGAGGAGACAGGGCCTTGGGAATGTGGGAGGGGCCAGTGCAGGCTCGGGGATGGGGTGCATGAGTGAGGTTTGAGAAGTGAGGAGGGGCTCAGTATGTGAGGGGGGGTCCCATCTAGCACTGGCCACTTCTCTCTCCCCAATCCCCTGCAGCCATCATAGGCCTTTTCTCTCCCCGCAGCTTTCCCCTAGCTGCCAGGGGTCTTTCTTCTTCACCAGTCCCGGTGCAGCGACCAAGGGCCAGGAGGGAGAGAAAAGGTTTGGGGCAGGAGGCTACTTACTCGGTGTGCTTGGTGTGTCAGACAAGATGGTGGAGCCCCAGTCCTGCTGGCCACACCTTGGTGGTGCAGTAGCCCCCAATGTGCACTCTGCAGCAGTAGCGGAGAACCTCTGACCCACAGACTGAGAAGGAGACACTCCCCACATTCCCTTTGCACATCAGCCCTAGTAGATTTTGTGTTCTCCAGTCCCACTGTGGAGCACCAGGGGAGCTGGAGCAATAGCATGACTCCCCAGTGCTGGAGGTGGGCCTGGAGCCCTGGGGGCCAAATCTAGGCAAGCACCCAGGCCCGAGGTACCCCATTCCCCACTCTTCAGTGGCCTCTCAGTATCATGTATCTCCGAACAGCAACCACTCCCATTGCATGTTATGGAAAACAGTCCCTTTCCCAGGGCTTCCAGTTGTCCTGGCACAACCAAATCCTGACCTTGCTTTAAGTTAAGGTAAGAGGAAGCTGCATACTAAATTGCTAGTCCTAGCTATTACCATTTAGGAGCAGTTCTTGAACCAACAGACTCGCAGACAGAGACACAAACATATATATATATATATATATAGAGAGAGAGAGAGAGAGAGAGAGACAGAGACAGAGAGAGAGAGAGAGACAGAGACAGAGAGACAGAGAGAATTACCTATGTAATGACCATAACTGAAAAACCTCATGGCCAGGCAACAGAAACTTTTATTTCTGCAAATGAAATATTTAAGTTTGGCATCCAATTATTGCTGTTGAATTTCATTTCAATTTATGAATGAATGAAACTAATGGGGTTGTCAATGAAATGCATCATGAGTATAGAGAGTCATGTAAAAAATGGAATGTTATTTTCTATTCATATATTTATTATGACTATAACAGTCAAGTAATCTCCAAAATAAGATGCTTTATTAACATGTGTATAAAATCTTATAGTCCTTTTTTCCTCCTTCCCCAACAGTTGCCAACAATCCTGACTATCTTGGAAACAAACAATGTCTTAAAATATATTCTGCATTTTCACCTTTCATACTTTGACTTTGTAAAGTTAGATGTCAAATGCTTCCAACTACTAACAACCTACAAAACACAGAGAAACTATGCTTGATAGCTCACAACAAACTGCCCAAAAACCTAAAAAGTGTGACTATTTTGGGTGAGTGTGAATAGGTGTAAGGACTGTAATCTTAGTAAAAACCCAAGACATACAGAGCTAAAGCATGAGTCTCTTTAGCTTGAGCTAAAGGACTGATGGCTTGATGCCATGCCCAGTGAAGTCAATGGAAAGCCTTCCATTGGCTTCATTGGTGTATCAGGATCCAACTTCTCTAGCTGTAAGTTCAAGAAGACTCCTTCCTCTGTGGATTAGACAGAGAGGGAACATATACCAAACACAAAACAGTGGGTTATGTTGGTATGCTACTCCTTAAGTATCCTTCAAATGAATATATTTTGTAATTTACACTGAATAAAAGAGAACCAGAATATATATATACAAAAATATTCTCTCTCAATATTCCAGGCAAGAGCCAAACCACTGGGAAAAGGAAAATATTACTTAGCAATTATATTTGTTGTAGTTGTCTTCATCTTCCCTTATCCTACAACAAATCTTTTTTTGTAGGATGGAAGAAAAAAACCAAGATGTCCACCAACCAAAAGTGGTGTAATACAGATCACATTCTCCTTTCTGTGCTATAATTTTTTTCATTTATATTATCCAGCTGTTAAGAGCAAGTTTCCCTTCTCAAACATAAGAAGCTTGACCCAGACAGGCTTTGTGAATCCTTATTCTTTTGTCCAGGGGGACAATCATTTTCTCTTTCTGATGCACAATGTACTCCTTCAAGGCAAAATGATCTCTTCTGGGGCCAGTACTTCACTGAAAGTAGATATTTGTCAGTCTAGTGCCCATCATGCAATCTAGCACCAAATGGCATTGGTCATCTCTATGATGGGCATGAGTGCCATTGGCTTAAGAAAAGAGGAATCCCAAGTCTTCTGGCATTTTGGCCTCGTGAAGTATATTACACAGTGCTAGGGACAAGCAAACAAGACTGACTTCTGTATAGCATTTTGAACAGCCTACAGCAAGAAATGTCACGTGGTTGTAAGACATGTAGCATTTTAGTCTGTAAGGTTGATAGTGTTGCTTTCATACGGCTTTACTGAAGTAGGGCTTTGCGGAGGACTCTTTTCATTTGATGCTGGTGTGGCCAAGGCTTTCTTTCGGACTCCAATTGCAGCTTTCTTATGGTCATGTCTAAGACTGCGGATTGTACTATTTATGGCAGCCACACATGCTTTCCAATCATATCCAGTTTCCTTTAGATCAAAAGATGGGTAGTTCTCTTGAAGAAAGTCTAACAATAAACGAGCAGATAAGTAGGGCGTTATCAATTATTTGTGCAAGTTCTGTTTTGCTCACATATTTCATTTAGACACAACTGGGTCAAAACAAGGCTTCAGAAGTGCACTCTCCCAGTATAGGTTACAGTCAAGCTAACCATCAAGTTATAAGGGTCAAAGCTAGAGTGATGATGAAGTCTATTTTTAAAGAGTTATTGGAAAAGCTGAAACGTATAAAAGTGATTAGATGGCCTAGGGAGATAATGTGAGGACAGAGTTTATTTATTTTGTTTTAATCTTGCACAGATAAGGAGTTGGGCTAAAAATATATCCCCCCTCCACTCCTCCAAATGGTTGTGCCTCTAATCTTGTGCAATGTTTTAGAAGCTGCATGATTTATTATTGCAATACAAGCTTAGTAATTTTTATTTATCTCCAGACCATCTTTTGAAGAGAGTATCTGTGCATACCTCTGAGAGCATTGATCCTGTTGCAGTCCAGTGGACACATGCCACGTTCCAGATTACCATAAACATTGCTCTTCACCAACACATCTTCTGTGAAGAGATGGCGAATCAGATACCGAGCAGACAATTCTGGTCGAGACTTCCCCTTGGCTACATAAATAACTGAGAAGGGCAACTGAACATTGCGCCATGGATTCCCAAGGTGTTCTACAGAGGAAGTTGGAGAGATACATATTTTATTTTAATTGCAGAAATGTTGTTTACCATGCTTTCATGACCATATTATACTAGAAATACAGAAGACAATTTTTCCCTCGTGACACCATACTACTTACTCAGAAAGGCCAGAAGAAATAACATGTGTGTGTATATATATATATATATATATATATATATCTTTCATTCTGAAAGACCTTAAACCACTTGACAACCAATACAAGATATTTCACGAGTGTGCACATAACTCATGGTAGTTAGATTTAAAATTCAGCAGCTCTGGGGAGGAATGATGACAATCAGTGCGTAACATACCAAATGTGGAGGAGAGAAAGAAAAATTTTAGCAAAGGACATGGAGCAAGTCCCTGGCCTAACAAAAAGCATTATGGGATCCTCAGTAATGGAGGTCCTATCTGTGTTGATCCATAAACCTGGGCACCCCGGACGTCCCATCATCTCTGGTATTGGCACGCTCACTACTGGTCTATCCAGCTATGTAGACTCTCTTCTCAAACCCTTCGCAACCAATACCCCCAGCTATCTCCGAGACACTACTGACTTCCTAAGGAAACTACAAAACATCGATAACCTCCCCAATAACACCATCCTTGCCACCATGGATGTAGAAGCTCTATATACCAACATCCCACAGGAAGACGGATTACAAGCAATTAGAAACACTATCCCAGAGGACACTACTGCCAACCTGATAGCAGACCTATGTAACTTTGTTCTCACCCACAATTATTTCCAGTTTGAGAACAACTTATACCTCCAGATCAGCGGCACAGCCATGGGTACACGCATGGCCCCATAGTATGCTAACATCTTTATGGCTGACCTAGAACAACGTTTCCTCAACTCCCGTCCCCTTTCACCCCTTCTCTACCTACGGTACATCGATGACATCTTTATGATCTGGACGCATGGCCAAGAAACACTGGAGATATTCCACAGAGATTTCAACAACCTACACCCCACCATCAACCTCAGCCTGGACCATTCTACACGAGAAATCCACTTCCTGGACACCACAGTACAAATCAACAATGGAAAACTAGACACGACTCTCTACAGAAAACCCACCGACTCATACAGTTACCTACATGCTTCCAGCTCCCATCCAAAACACACCACACGATCCATCGTCTATAGCCAAGCCCTTCGATACAACCGCATCTGCTCTAATCCCACTGACAGAGACCAGAAGCTTCAGGATCTCTACCAAGCATTTATAAACCTCAGCTACCCACCCAGAGAAATAAAAAAGCAAATTGAAAGAGCCAGACGAATACCTAGAAACCATCTACTTCAAGACAGACCCAAGAAAACCATCAATAGAACACCACTTGTCATCACCTACAACCCCCAACTTAAACCTGTCCAACACATTATCAATAAACTACAGCCTATACTGGAACAGGATACCATACTCCAAGAGGCTCTGGGAGACAGACCCATAGTCTCCTATAGACAACCACCTAACCTCAAGATGATTCTTACCAACAACCACAGGACATACCACACTAATACCAACCCTGGTACCTTCCCTTGCAACAAACCCCATTGCCAGCTTTGTCCACATATTTATTCTGCTGATACCATTATTGGACCTAACCAAGTGAGTTATAAGATCAAGAACACATATTCCTGCGCATCCAGAAATATAATCTATGCTATCATGTGCCGAAAGTGTCCGTCTGCTATGTACATTGGACAAACATCTCAGACACTTCGCCAAAGGATTAATGCCCACAAAACAGATATCAGACAAGATCACAAAGAAAAAACAGTTTCTTGCCATTTTAACCAGAAAGGACACTCTCTCAATGACTTAACCACCTGCATTCTGCTACAAAGTCCTTTTACATCTGCACTTGAAAGGGAATCCTCTGAACTGTCATTCATGTTAAAATTCGACACTCTCCAAAGAGGATTGAACAAACACTTGAACTATCTTACACATTATCAAGATAGCTTTCCCAATTATCACCTCTAATACCATTAACTCACAAACATCCCACTCTCCCCACCTCTAATATCGTCAATTCACAGACACTTACCTTCCTTCCTCCCCCCTCCCCTGCATCTCCCTCCTGTTCTGAAATGTGATTTGTCCTTTGCATATGCGTTCATTTTTTTAATCGGATCCTTTGGTATATATGGTTGTGACTATTTTCTTCCACTATTTGATCTGAGGAAGTGGGTCTGGCCCACGAAAGCTCATCATCTAATAAACCATCTTGTTAGTCTTTAAAGTGCTACATTGTCCTGCATTTTGCTATCTGTGTTGAGTCTTACATACAGTAATGCACGAAACTCTGGGTATCTAAAAGACTGCAATAATCCTGATGCAGGCAGAACATGGGATCTGAAGAACACTAGGTATTTTAAACACAATGGGTTAGATTTGCAAGACACCTCAAGCAGCCAAAAACATTTTAAACATATATTTGCTCTGCTGTACAGCAGCATAATAGAGCCCTTGCTATGCTTTAAGCAATGCTAGTTATATAACAGGACTTGCTGCAGAACTGCTTCCTTTTCGGTGTTATTTCTTAAAAAATAAACAAATGAAAGAAAAACTGCCCCAAAACAAAAACAAAACAAAATCCTAGTCCTGACAAGAAATAAAAGTTATGCTACTTTTGACAGATTTCAAACCTTGAGGATGGAGAATGAAAATAAAATGAATATTCTTCTATATGACTCTGAACCTACCTTCATTTCAGTAAAGGCCAAACCACACACAGAATAAATGTTACATTATATGTAGCAAGAGAACAGTCAATTATATAAGGCCTTTGAATGACAGGGTCCTGCCACTTCAGACTTATACAAGTCCCATTCAACCAACTGTCTCCCAGGAAAATGGCCACAGAGGGTGTGTCTACACAGCAGTGTTATTTTGGAATAAGAAGAAGTTACTCACCCTGTGAAGTAACGATTGTTCTTCGAGATGTGCCCCATGGTGCACCACACTAGGTATCAGGTCCTGTCCCGGCGCTGCGGCTTGAAGATTTCTCATAGCTGTGCTATGCCAGCTCGCGCATGCGTGCTTCCCCAGCAAGGCGTTTGCGCCTTTGATCAGCCGCGCGCAAGCCGACAACCATTAGTTCTTCTCACCTGCTCATCTGAAAGAAACAAACAATTCCGGAGCGGGGAGGAAGGGCGGGTCATGGAGCACCCACGGGGCACATCTCGAAGAACAATCGTTACTTCACAGGGTGAGTAACTTCTTCTTCTTCTTCGAGTGGCCCCATGGGTGCTTCACTCTAGGTGACTCTGGAGCAGTATCTAGGACAGAGTTAGAGCGCTCCGGAATCAAGACTACCAGCATGATTAAGTGCTGTTGTAGCCACATTGTCCGTCAAAATCCTGGTAGTTGTATTCCGAATCTGCGACCGAAAATGCTTGCAAGCATGGCGTACCGCTCTCAACTCGAGGACATTGATATGTAATAGCATTACCTGTGTCGACCATCGTCCCTGGACTGTGCAACTGTCCATGTGAGCTCCCCAACCCGTTAGGGAAGCATCTGTTATCTGTTTTGTAGGTTGTGGGCGATGAAACGGGATGCCCACAAGAAGATTGGCCAGGTTGACCCACCACTGTAGGGACTCCCGGACATACTGCGGCACCACTATTGGCCTATGAACACTGTGCTTCACTGGAACATAAACAGTGGCCAGGCAGTGTTGGAGGCAACGAAAATGTAACCTTGTGTTGTGTACTACAACGGTAGCAGCAGCCATATGCCCCATCAACTGTAGACAGACGCACGTGGGAATTGTCGGAGCGTGTACTACAGTGTGCGCCAGATCTTTGATCGCCATAAAACATTCTGTTGGTAAGTATGCTTGTGCCATGGTGGAATCGAGTCGAGCGCCTATTAAAG
The DNA here is from genome assembly GCF_049634645.1 of Pelodiscus sinensis. NCBI lineage: Eukaryota > Metazoa > Chordata > Testudines > Trionychidae > Pelodiscus > Pelodiscus sinensis. The sequence continues at coordinate 210,036,654 of NC_134711.1, forward strand.
ATGAGGTTGTGGGATGGAACTAGTGATGACTTCTTCACATTTATGAAGGCCCAGAGCAGCAAATGTGTTGGACACTGTTCAAACCATATGACATATTTCTGAATACGTCGTGCCTCAGAAGAGGCAATCGTCCAAATAGGGGAAGATTGTCACTCCCAATCTGCGCAGATGGGCCGCAACCACTGCCAACGTTTTGGTGAAAACCCTGGGAGCACATGCCAGATCGAAGGGCAGGACTTTGTATTGATAGTGCTCGTTCCCCAATTGAAAATGGAGGAAACGTCTGTGAGCCATGTGGAAATAAGCGTCTTGTAAGTCGAGGACTGCAAGCCAATCCCCTTTGTTCAACGACGGAATGATAGTTGTTAAGGTTACCATCTTGAAACGAAACATCCAAAGGTGCCGATTTAGCTTTCAAAGGTCTAGAATGGGTCTCCAGCCTCCCGACTTTTTTGGTGTGAGAAAATATCGGGAATAAAAGTCTTTTCCCTAGAACTGCTTGGGAACTCTCTCTATTGCCCCAATGGCGAGCAAATGTTGAACTTCCTGTTGCAGCAGTTGCTCATGAGAGTGGTCCCTGAAAAGGGACGGGGCAGGGGGATTGGTAGGGGGAATAGAGAGAAAGGGAGTGGAGAAGCTGGACTGCACTACTTCTAGTACCCATCTGTCCGTGATGATGTCGGACCAACGATGGTAAAATGACCGTAGGCGCTGACGGAAAAGATGGATAGTCTCATCTTCCATGTTGATTGGAGGTAGCTGGCTTGTATCCTCGACAGACAAGTCAAATTTGATGCTTAGTTGACGATTGATAGGTTGAACGGCCCCGTTGGGGTCGTTTGCACTGAGGACATTGTCTAGGGCGTTGATTGTCAAAGGGACATGATTGTTGTCTGGAGAAATTAAAATCATATCTTCGTTGATAAGGAAAATAACATCTACGTTTGAAGGAGGGAGTGTACATCCCAAGTATATGTAGAGTGGTGCGTGAATCTTTTCCCGAGTAGAGGACTTCGTCGCTGTTCGCTGCAAAAAGCTTAAGCTTGTCAAACGGTAGGTCCTCAACTTTGCTTTGCATCTCCTTTGGGGCTCCTGCAGATGACAGCCATGATGATCTCCTCATGGCAATACCTGTGGCAGTAGCTCTAGCCGCTGTGTCAGCCATGTCCATGGCTATCTGCAGTGCCATACTACATGATGCGTACCCTTCTTGGACTACTGCCTTCAAGAGTGGCTTCTTGTTGTCCGGGAGATGATTAAGTAACTCAGCTAATTTGGAATAATTATCAAAATTATGGTTGTATAGATAGGCCGAATAATTCGCAATGCGCAGTAGAAGTGTGGCTGAGGAGCAGACATTCCTACCAAAAATGTCCAATTTTTTATTGTCCTTGTCCTTGTACTGTGGCGCTTTAGCCCTACGTTGTGCTGCATCCACTACTAACGAGTTACGCTAAGGATGACTGAACAAGACGTCCAATCCTTTCACCGATACAAAATACTTTGTCGGCCTTTTTTACTCATAGGTGTAACCGATGTTGGGGTCTGCCATATCTCATGCACCACTTCCATGATCGCATTATCAATAGGTAAGGCGATCTTTGCACGTTGTTGTGGACAGAGGTTTTTCAAGAGACGGTGCTTTTTAACCGGAACATCCATTAGCTGTATTTCCTGTGTGCCCGCCACACGTTTAAACAGGTCTTGAAATTGTTTCAGATCATCCGGCGGAGAGACATCAGCTGGAAATATCGCCTCATCCGGAGATGATGAGGAGCAGTCTGCTGGAGAAGTTTCTGGTTTGGGGTCTTCAACATCAGACAACTGCCCCTCTTCAGGCACGGACTGGTCTAGTTGGATCGTTGGACTCTTAGATGGAGAAGGTGAGTCTAGGTGCTGTGACTGATGAGGTAAGTATTTTGCACTCGATGGTTGACAAATGCAGGAGGATCCCCTACGGGAGGATGATGTACGATCACAGCGGGGAGGATCATCATATAGTCTATGGTAGCTATCATAGCGCTCAAAACACAATGGGGAGGAGTGGCGTGACGAACGTGCACTACCATGCTGGATATAATAGACGCAGCTTGGGGAGTATCTATCAGACTCATATCTTGAGGATCGACTGGGTGAGCGGGACCGACGTGTTTCTAGATACACAGCATCCCTATAATTACGCTGTCCATACTTGACCCGTGTAGGAGAAGCACTATAGTCACGATAGCGAGCGTACCTTCGCGGTGAAAAATCTGGAGACAGGGATCTGTTTCTATAATGAGTCTTTGATAATGCCTTCCTATGTAGGGAGGTGTCTTCCGCCCTCACAGCCACAGGAGAGCCAGGCACCGAATGGCAGTGGAGCAGTGCTGGGGAAAGCAGCTGTTGCTGCGTTGATGCTGGTGCTGGCAGAATGCCCGGTGCCGGAGTCAGCAGTGGTGCCGGGGCTGAGGCATCAAGACCTTCTGCCTCGGAGCCTGGTGCCAGAGGAGACAGTGCCGTCATAAGTGGGGCTGGTGAGGCAGGCGCTGTTATAGCCGGTGCTGCTGAAGCCAGTGCAGAGCGGCTGGTGAATTGTGGCACCGGCGTCAATTTCACAGAACGCACAGCTGAGGCCAGTGCAGACTTGCCGGCTAGCTGCGGCACCGCTCCTGATCTCGGTGGTGGAGGCTCTCTCATGGCCGCCCCAGCAGATTGTCCAGACCCCCCGGGGGTCATTTTGGATGCCCCTGAAGCCATTGCAGCTGCTGAAGGGAGGGATCGCGCTGGGGACGGCTTCGATCACTTTGAGCCGGCTGGTCCCAGGGAAGCCGCCCTATGTTTTTGTTCGGGGGCTTTTGTGGCTGCGGGAGGGATCGAGTCAGGCTGCAACACCTTCCCGAACATCAGCATGCGGATTTTCATCTCCCGCTCCCTCCAGGCTCCCGATGTTAATTTTCTACAATGGGTGCACTTCTCGGGGACATGAGCTTCCCCCAGACACCTAATGCAGGTGTCATGGCATGCCAAACACTTTTTAAAACCAGTTGATCCAGGCATTTTCAGAATGAGTACAGAATAAATGCCTGTATAAGCCCCATGTGAAGCCTTGGCAATTTCACTTTTAGTGCTTTGCGCAGCACTTTAAGAGAAGCGGCTTGAGGAAAAAAACTTTTTTTTTTTTTTAAACTCTCTTATGAACAGGAGAACAAACTAACAGGAACATGACTAATACTAACAAATTTAACTATTTACAGATGCAAAAACTGACTGAAAACATTCTAAAGACAAAATACTCAGGGAGCTCAGACCGTGACCTGAGACGGTTGAGAGGAACTGACGGTTGTCGGCTCGCACGCGGCTGATCAAAGGGGCGAACGCCTCACTGGGGAAGCACGCATGCACGAGCCGGCGAAGTACGGCTATGAGAAATCTCTGAGCTGCGGCGCCGGGACGGGACCTGACACCTAGAGCGGAGCACCCACGGGGCCATTTGAAGAAGAAGTGACATAATTCTGAAATAATACAGCCCGTGTCTACACTACAAGCAGTTATTTTGACAATGTCGAAATAATGGTGAGCTGGAAGACTTCTTACTCCAACTCCTGTATGAGGAGTAAGGGAAGTCAGACGAAGAGTGCTCTTTCTTGGACTTCCTGCTGTGTAGACAGTGTCAAAAGCCAAAATAAAGCTACGCAATTGATGTAGCTCAAGTTGCATAGCTTATTTCTGGTTTAGCCCTGCTATCTAGACATGCCCAGAGAATTTTCCCCAAAGATCTTGATAGCCATTACATGCCACATGTAGTATCTTCTTTTACTGCTATATTTATAAACTGTACACTTTATTAATGGAAGAAAACAAACAAAACCGCTTTTTGGATTATTTGGAAATTGTTATAAACTTTAGCACAATGACAGATCTGCCTATGAAATTAGGATATAGAAAATGTATCTTCCTCTTTAACATAACAAGTGGCCTTAGAACATTTATTATTTCTCATACAAAGTGGGAAAATAAGATAATAATGCATGAACTTTTGAAATGCTAGAAGGACTATTTCATAGATGAGTTTGCCAATCTAATTAATCAGAAGAAGTGAAAATACATTTGTGAAAAGGACAGGAGTAGATGGAATCACAGGTGATCTGTTGCCAGAGTCTGCCATAAAGGGAGATACTACAGGTTGGAACTTCCTGATCTGGCATCCTCAGGACCTGACCAATCCCAAATGAGGGAGTTTGCCAGACCAGGGGAGGTCAATTCTGGATGCTCCGCTGATGGAACTTAGGCTGTCATGGGGTCTGTCAGCAGACCTGGCTGGACTCCCCTTCCAGGCCACCAGGCTCCACTGCGAATCTGGCCACCAGCCCTGGGCTACCAGGCTCCCTGCCCCAGGGCTGCCAACCTGGGCTCCCTGCTCCCAATCACTGGACTCCCAACTGCTGGGGCTCTCTGGTTCAGAACATGGATATTGCCGGACCACAGTCCTGGACCAGAGAGGTTCAACCTGTACCTACATTGTGGAATTACCTTGGGAAAAATGGAAAGTAATTCTGTAGATCAGTAAACCCCATTTACCACTGCATAGGATTGGAGGCGCTGTATATCACAAATAACTTCACTTATCTGTACTGAAATAGCACGGCAATTTTGGAATCTTAACAGCTGCCATTTCCCAATAAGCAGTATAAAATACAATTTGTGGCAATTCAGAGGATGAAAGTTTCCTAACTTACCCATTGGTTCCAAAGACTGTAGTTTATTGGATGAAGGTGCATGGAACATCTCTGGGATTTTATCCCATGTGGTATTCTGAAGTCTGTTTGTTGTTGAGCTGGTCATTTTCTGCACAGATTGAGAATTGACTTCACTATCCTCTCCGTTATAATTTAAATCTACACAAATGGATGTGTCTGGAGTGTCAGCAGGTTTTTCTTTACCTTCAGTTGGCTCCTGAAACACACAAATGGGGTTAACACAAGCATTGGGAGAAGTCTACTAGTTTCCCAGTTAAGTGTCAAATGATTTTCGCATTAAGAATTAGAATCCACAAAATTAAGAAATTGCTAACCATACGTTTGAACTACATGAGCCACATGTCAGCCACTTGTTGAGGTCCTTGTGAAATATAAGGCACTTCAGAAGCTGAGTTGCATGGAATTCCAGGTGTTCTGGGAGTAAAACTGCAATGTGATGCAATGGCTGGAAATATGTAACCAGATATGGGAAGGCCTATGCAAGTACTGTATATAGAGAAGGTACAGTCTTGGGGAAGCATAACCTAGGCACACTGAAGACCCAAGGGTTGCAAAGAGGAGCCAAAAAATGAATAAAGTGAGAAATGCTGGACATTATGCCAGAAATATTTTGAGAGGAACTGTGACTATTATTTGTGAAGAACAGGAAGACAGGTTTCATCTCTGGTTTGAATTAGAGAGACAGAAGAACTATAGTATAGGTAGAGTACTTACAATCCTTTTTTTGCACCTAACACAAATCACAGAGATATTACTTGCCAAGGAAATCTTTATAGCTCACTGAACAATTGCAGCATAGCATTCTGCTCATCAAAATAACTTAGTAAACCACATTTCCAACACTGTTTTGAGCTCCTAGCTATAGCAACACAGTACAGAACATGAGCGTGAAATAATTGGTAAGACTTCTAGGAAAGGTTCCTGCTGTACAATTTTTCAGAGTAACAAGACACTGCTGAAGTCAGCACAGATTGCTTTGGAAGGATACTGACTGAAGGGGTTTGACAGATGCGGATAACAAGGGAGTTGTCATCCAATTTACAATAATGTTAATAGACTATGAAAAAATGAATTGTTAAATAAATTCCAGTGGCATGGAGACAGGTTATTCAGCAATAGGTTAAGATGCATTTTTGTGTCCCTAATATTAGTGGCATGAAAAACAAAAGGATAAAACACTTTCCATTAGTTTAACCAAACAAGGACACTTGCAAATATTTTTATTTAAATAATTTAATACTGAAAAATTTAAGAAATAAAATTTCTTAGTAACAGTTCTTAAACAGTACTTTTTGCTAAAGCTTTATATGTTTGTTTTTAAATTTTATTTCTTTTAAGTAAATATTCATGTGTGACCATTAAAAGAGTGTTTGCGTTTATCCTTAATGAAGAGTTCTTAAAAATAAATTCTAACAAAGAATAATCTGTACTAAATTATAAAAATCAGAGAGATTGGGATTGCTAGCTATCCAGGGCCCCGATTCTGCAAAGTTTATTATGATTATGCATATTCTTAAATGATTACGTAACAGAGAATAATTCAGACCACGCAGGACTTCTAATAACTAGCCACTTAAACGTTGGTAACATTGGTAATTCTATACAATTACTAAAAATTACAACAAATTTTAATACCCGTAGGCAAATCTTACCGCATTTCTATTTGAGGGTTTTGTATGTGTGTGTCTTTTGTTAATACTATAAAATATAAAAATGCTGACACTGTTCCATACACACCATTGTGAGCGGAGTCAATGGAGCTGTGCTGAACCACAACAAAATAAGTCCTAAAGAGTCTTAAATTATGGTGGTCAGTTGCTGAATTACTTATACATTTAATTCTGTAAAGAAACATGTACTCCCTCAATCATAGAATCATAGAATGCTAGGACTAGAAGGGACCTCGAGAGGTCATCGAGTCCAGTCCCCTGCCTTCATGGCAGGACCAAATACTGTCTAGACCATCCCTGATAGACATTTATCTAACCTACACTTAAATATTTCCAGAGATGGGGATTCCACAACCTCCCTGGGCAACTATTATACCTTGAGATGACTTACTGGATTTATTTTGGTTTCACAGCGTAAGCAACGGATCATGGCATTGACGTTTGTGATGCAGGTTTTCCAGTCTCTTCCATATTCACTCAGGTCATAATTTGGGAAATGAGTTGCAAGAAATTCTGCAAACAAAATATCAGAAGTCTTTTAAACTAAATGTCAGAATTTCTTTTAAACTATAAAGAAGCACTAAAGAAAGATGTAGTCATATAAGACAACACAATGAGATCAATTTCAAGTGTTTACCGAGGTTGTCAAAGAGTTTTAGATTTTAGTTTACATTAAGGAAATGTACAGTACAGTGAAACCTTTGTTATCCTGCACTCTGTTAACCAGAAAACTTTGTTAACCGACATTGCCCCCAGCTACAATACTGTAACATCTTCAGGCGCACAGGCCTGGTTTACCATGACTGGCTTAACAATTTTTTATTTAAGAAGTACTAATCATCTTTAACTCAAAATAGAAATGAGAGACTAAATGCCTCTCAGTACAAAACTACCAATATTAAAAACCCGAGTTTTACTATTATCATCCATTGGTTTTTCCTAGGTTGATGGGACCCTCAGATAACCGGAATTTAGAGATAACCAGAATGCTCTAATCCCCGAGCGTGCTGGATAACACAGGTTTTACTGTAGATGGATACTTTCTAAATAGGCAGCAGTATACTTCTTCATCACATTACAAATCTGAGATGCATTAGAAAAGCTTCCCTGTATCTGGTAGGGAGCATTTTCAAACACACAAAATCTGGCTATTAATAGAGATGAAAGGACTAGAAATGGGGCTAACATACATCAATCTATTGTTCATATGGCTTACTTGCTGCCAAGACAGAATAAACAACACCTGGGCTGTGTCCAGACTCAGGGGTTTTTTCGGGAAAAGTAGCCTTTTTCCGAAAAAACTTCACCTGCGTCTAGACTGCAGCCGCGTTCTTTCGAAATTAAATCGAAAGAACGCGGCTTTTCTTTCGACGGCGGTAAACCTCATTTCACGAGGAAGAACGCCTTCTTTCGAAAGTGCTTCTTTCGAAAGAAGGCGTTCTTGAATGTAAATAGGGCTTCTTCGAAAGAGAGCATCCAGACTCACTAGGTGCTTTCTTTCGAAAAAGCGGCTTGCTCTTTCGAAAGTTCCGCGTGTAGTCTAGACGCTCTCTTTCGAAAGAGGCTCTTTCAAAAGTATCTTTCGAAAGAGCCTCTTTCGAAAGAGGCTTGCAGTCTAGACATAGCCCTGATGTGTGAGTCTCTCAGACAAAGAAGTAGTGATAGAAATGTAGCCGTGTTAGTTAGTCTGGTGTAGCTGAAACAAAAAACAGGACTATGTAGCACTTTAAAGTGCTAGTTAGTCTTTAAAGTGCTACATAGTCCTGTTTTTTGTTTCAGAAAAAGAAGTAGTTAGTGTGTGCGTAAGATGCATGCATGTGGATTGGGAGTTGGGAAGGGCATTTCTCAAAATATTGCCACTCTCACCACTTTTCAAACAAGGAAGAAATGGAGAGTTAGGAGAAAAGAATTCTGAAATTTCCATTAATTTGTGTTTTAGGTGTGTTATGGCCTCATGATATAAAATGAATAAGATCAGCTGATTCATGAATGAGACAAGTATGAAATTTAAGAGTAATCAGAGAAACTACCATGAATATTGATAGAGTTTACAATGAACATTTGAGGGAAACTTGAGATAAAAGTTCCCCTCAAATGTTCATTGTAAACTCTTTCAATATTTCAACTAGATAAAAGTTCCCCTCAGAACCCAAAGGAGCAGACTGGAGCAATAGTCACTACTAGGTAATGTAATAGTTACTAGATAAGGACTCTCAAAAAGTAGAAGGACACAATGCAAAGTTCATAATTAAGAATTCAAGAAGACTGCTAAAGAACAAAAGTGAATACTATGTTTTGTAAATTAGCATACCTCTTACTGCAGCAACCTTGTTAGGATCCAACGTTCTGCGCCCTCGTGCACTGACACCCATAATGCTACACAGCAATGTTTCCTTGGGGAACAAGACACGGACAAGGTAGCGTGCTGCATACTTTGGTTTGGTCTTTTGTCGGGCTTTCATCAAATAGTTTCCAAGAACCTTTACATTTCTCTTTGGATCACCAACATACTCTTTGTAAAACAAAAATATTTTAAAGAGATTAACACAAATTTGTTAAAAGGAACTCTTCCCCAAACCAATTTCTCTCTTTACTTTTATGAAACAATAAATTCATATTTCCCAAACTTTCATTATCAAAACTAGGTTTACTATATATAATTACCTGTCTTTGCGCACTTATAGAAGATATAGAAATACCTTCCATTAGTATCTTCTGACTGAATAAGCATTTTTAGTTCACTTATATCAAGCACCCAATCTGATTAAACAATAGTAACAGCATTTTTAAAAAGCATTTAAGTGTGTAGGAGGCAAAATTTTCAGAATGACCTACTATGTACAAATACTTGCATACACATTTTAAAGAAAATCTCTTACAAAGGAATGAAATGCAAGTGTCCATTTTATCAGGTATGTGCAAACAAGAGTTGAGGCACCTTTGAACACTTCACCCATTATTTATATTCAATCACATTCATATTAACTTATTTTTTAAACTCAAAAATCCACCTTTCATACGATTCAGGCTATAAGCACATTATGAAGAGATTTTATATGTGTCATGTGTGCTTGCCTATGGTGAAATAGTTTGTGGAGCTCTTTTTGGTGAGCCACAAAACTAAACATTTTGGAAAAATAAGCACTGGAGGATTTTGGGGTGTCTCTCTTAGGGTGCGTCTACATAGCAGGGCTTAACTTGAAATAAGCTACTCAAATTGAGCTATGTCAATTGTGTCAATTATTTTGAAATCGCTTATTTTGAAATTGGGAGCTACTTCCCTCACTCCTCGTACAATGAAGGATACAGGATTTGGAATAAGAAGCCCTCCAGCTTGACAGTATTTCAACATGATTTCAAAATCACTACCTGCTGTGTAGACGTGGACTGTTATCTCAAAATAACACTGATTATTTTGAAATAATGTTGCTGTGTAGATATACCCTTACAAAACAGTCCACAGAATTAAAACATTTGTGAATCCCTGCTTTATCCCATTCAAGAATTAGCATTCCTTACACACAAAACAATTAAGCTGTTTTCTCAAATGCAGAACATACAGTAAGTTTTGTTCCACACTTCACCTTATGGATGACATATTCTTTATATAATTATCATAAGTATTTAAATATAAAAGAGAATATTTCATTTTCACATGGAAGGGAATTCTTAGATGCAGAGAAATTCTAACATGTTTTACTTCCATTGTAATGGTTGCTGAGATTTTACTGATGCATATTGGCTCACTATTCTGGAGTCCTAGTTGTTCTGTACTGTTGATAGCATGAGAACACAACATGAAAAAAGCTTGTATCAGTAGGATAGTGGAAGAAGGTGACAACCTTAGTGGAATTCTGAAGCATTATATCTGCTGAAACTACGATTTGTTAAAATAACCAAGTTATTCTGCACATCAGACTAACAAGTAATATGTATGACTCAACTGAGTATTTGTATTAGTTTAGTCCATACACTAATTTTTTGAATATTTATCTTCAAGTGTTAAAGTGACTTCCTGGCTTGTGTGCTCACCCAATAGCTTTATTCAGAAAGCTGCAAATATTAATCCACTTTTAAAATGCAAAATGAAAATTAAAATCTGCTCCATTTATTTTGTTAGAGGGGAAAAAAGGAGCACCTTATGCATGCATTTTATTCACTGTAATTTTCCACTCTAATGAGCATACGTGACTTGTAACTCACCAAAACTAGGATTGATAGAGACAGAAGAAGATGGCACTTCTTTACTAATATTTGCACTTCCTGGTGAGGTTGTATAATTCATCATCATGGTGCTTCTCCCCAGATTGGTTTCAGGTGGAGTAGGTATCACTGATGACACCATTGAGGAACCCACTGCTGAAGTTGCTGTATTGGCAGTGCTCTCCACGACTGTGGTTACAAGATTTGGCTGTGGAGGAAGGTCAGGGATCCTGTTAGCCACTGAGTATGAGGGTTGAAGTGAGTGAGTGGAGACGATAGTGGGTAGAGGCGGGCTCTGCCTAAGCACAGGTTGTTGTGATTCATGTTGAAGAGTTTGTTGAACAGGTTTTATTGCCGAATTGGCCTGGAGATGGCTCTTTTGTAGCCTAACCCTCATTGATGTGCTATATCCTCCTTGTCCTGGGGCAGAGATGTGGAGATTTGACTCTCTTTCCATTGGTTTCTGTACTTTAATTTTTCCATGAGAGAAATGATTGGAACTTCTGTATGTAAATCCAACGGGCCTCTGCAAATACAATTGGAAAACAATAATTAAGGTAAATCTGCACAAATCTGTTTTTTTTTTCCTTTGTGAACAAGAGAGGCTGGACCTCAGCCTAAGCATTTGGCATTAACTAAGCCTTTTCAGAAAGATAGCACCAATCTCCTGACTATCAATTTAACTATTGCATACTTTTCCATCTCTACCATCACTGATTTCCACTTGGCGTCCAGACACCAACATAGCATTTTTCTCGAGTGTACATTGTTTTTAAAGTTCTCTCCAATCACCTGTTACCATAACATTCTTTCAAGAGCTAAATAAAAAGGTAATAAGGAACAGGCAGTACGTGTTAGTAGTCAATAATGGGTTTGTTTTTATACAATATTTGCTTAAAAATTGGTCAGCTGGCATGATCCCTAACATGCTAAGCAATAAGTTGATGTATCTGCTGCTGCGTTAAAGGACAAATATTTGATTTTTTACCTTTTATTTTGGTTGGAGTCTTTACAACGTATAATGTAGGCTGAAAAAGAGGTTACTCACCTTCCTATAACTGATGTTCTTCGAGATGAGCATCCTAAGGGGTGCTCCACATTTAAGTGCTGAGTGTTCCAGCGCCTCTCAATGGATTTTTCTTTAGCAGTGCATAGGGGCCATGCATGCGCGGGGGCCTCCGCCGGTGCCATTGTGCATGCGTGGCTCCCCCTCCCTTCAGTTCCTTCTCTATCCAGAATCCAGCAAAGGATGTTTTAGGTCTTATTACTAAGAGTGTCCAAAGTAGAGGGGAGGAAGGGAGGGTAGTGGAGCACCCCCAGGGACGCTCATCTCGAAGAACATCAGTTACAGGAAGGTGAGTAACCTCCTCCTCTTCTTTGAGGGGTGTCTTTGGGGGTGCTCCACATTAGATGACTACAAAGCAATACATTCTATGGAGGTAGGGACTTCGGATCTGGTAAGCATGCCATTTGTAATACAGTGTTTGATAGTTTAGTATTCTGGAGAGGTTCCAAGGAAAGTGCGTAGTGCCTTGCAAAAGTGTTTTCTGATATCCACGTGGCTGCTGCACATATGTCATCCTTGGGAACTTTCCTAAGGTAAGCGATGGAAGTGGCAACCGCTCTTGTGAAGTGTGCTTGGATTGGAATCAGCGGAGGTAAGTTATTTAGTGAATAGCATGTAGCAATGCATTCTGAAATCCAATGTGATAATATCTGTGATGATATTTGTTTTCCCTTGCTGTGATCTGCGATGGAGACAAAGAGTTGTGGAGTCTATCTAAAAGGTTTAGTTGGATGGATATAGAAGGAAAGTGCCCTTCTGACATCTAAAATGTGCTTCTGTGCTTCAAAAGCACTGGCGTGAAGCTTTGGAAAAAAAAAACCACTGGTAAGTATATGGTTTGATTTAGGTGGAAAGAGGAGTGCACCTTAGGTAAGAACATAGGGTGTGGTCGCATGGAGACTTTATCTTTAAAAAAGATGGTAATAGGTAGTTCAGCCATGAGGGCTACCATCTCGCTCACTAAGAGCTGAAGTTATTGCCACCAGGAAAGCAGTCTTTAATGTTAAGTGGTGTAGGGAGCATGTAGCCAGAGGTTCAAATGGTGGCTTTGTGAGTGTTGTTAATACCATGTGCAGGTCCCATGGTTCTCGAGGGACTGCAACGTCTGCGTATAAAGCCTATAGACCTTTTAGAAATCGTTTGGTTATCGGGTGTGCGAATACTGTGGTGTCTTCCAGTGGTGTGTGGAAGGTTATAATCACTGCCAAGTGCACTCTGATGGAGCCGAGAGAAAGTTGTGATTGTTTCAGGTATAGTAAATATTCCAAAATTGCCGGGAGCGGAGCGTCTTGTGGTGATATACTACAGGAGGTCGCCCAGTGAGTGAAACGGGTTCATTTATTAATGTATGTTTTTCTTGTTACAGGAGCCCTGCTTTGTAATAGGATATCACGCACTTGTTGGGATCACGGTAGTTCTATGACCGTGAACCATTGAGGTACCATGCCCTGAGGTGGAGTGCTGGGAATTGAGGGTGAGGAGACGTGATTCCCGGTTGGTACAGAATGTGTGGATTGCATGGAAGTGTGATTGGGTGATGGTGTGCCATCCTGTTTAGGAGGCTAAATCATGACTGGCGAGGCCGACAAGGTGTGATGAGGATGAGTTTTGCTTTGTCCCTCAATGTTTTTATCAGGACTCTGTTGAGGAGGGGAAATGGAGGAAATGCGTAAAGCAGAGGTGCGCTTCATGATAGAGTAAGAGCATCCCCGAGGGACTGTTTCCCCATGCCTGCTCTGGAGTAGTACATTGGGCATTTTTTGTTGGCTCTGGTGGTGAATAGGTCTATGCATGGGAAGCCCCATTGGCTGAATATGTTGTTCAGGACTGTATAATCGAGTTTCCACTCATGGCCCCACAGTAGGGCTCTGCTGAGGGCATCTGCTGTCGAGTTGAAGACCCCAGAGTGGTGGCAGCCTTGGAGACATTTCATGAATAGTCATACTTTGGGCACCACAAGGTTGCATGATGCCATGTGACCCAAAAGTTGTAGGCAGTCGCGAGCCGTTACTGAGGGCATCTCTTGGAGAGATTGTGCCAGTTGTCTGATGCGGATGAATTGGTCAGTAGGCAAAGAGGCCCTGGCTGCAATGGAATTGAGATGGGCACCAATGAACTGGATAGTTTGGGTAGGCATGAGCATTGATTTGCTACGGTTTACCAGGAGCTCTAAAGAATGTAGACAACTTACAACCATGAGGGTATACTGGTGACACTCGTGTTCAGTCCTTGCTTTGATAAGGCTATCATCTAAGTAAGGGTAGATAGTGACTCCATATTTCCTGAGATGGGTGGCAACGACTGCTAATACCTTGGAAAATACCCTGGGTGCTGTGGAGAGTCCGAAGGGCAGGACCGCGTATTGGTAATGTTGGAGACCTAAGGTAAAATGAAGGAAACATTTGTGAGACGGTCGAATCAATATATGAAAAATCGCATCCTGTAAGTTGAGACACAAAAACCAGTCACCAAACTCCAAAGCTGGGATAATGGTGGCCAGAGTGATCACTCTGAATCTCTGTTTTCTTATGTATTTGTTTGGCAATCTGAGATCAAGGATTGGTCTCCACCCACCTGTCTTCTTTTCTATGAGGAAATAGTGTGAGTAGAAACTGGTTCTGTGGAACTCCAGGGGCACTGGTTCTATGGCCCCTAATTGAACTAGGTGTTCCACCTCTTGTTGTAATATGATCTTTCGAGAGAGGTCCCTGAAGAGGGTGGAGCGGGGGAGGGAAAGGAAAGGGATGGTGTAACCTGAGGAGATAGTTTGTATTACCCACTTATCAGAGGTAATGGTTTTCCAGTTTTGTAGAAATGGTTAACAAATGAAAGTGGAACAGTTTTGATATATTTTGAGGCTCTGGGGTAGGTGATATGGTTTTCGGTCTCTTGACTGTTATTTCAGATTTGCTTATTGGATTGGGACGAACGTTTGGGGTTATTTTGAGTACGTCATCTTTGCTGTCTGCCTCGCCCACGATGTTGGTACGGCAGGTGGTCTTGCCTGTTAATAATAAGCGGATTGCGGGTACCTTGGTCTCTGATATGGTTGGTACCTGAATTGTCTTGGTCTTGTGTAGGTGTTTGGATGCCCAGTGAACGTAGTATAGTCCTGAAATCCTTCATTGACTGAAGTAGTTCATGAGTTTTCATCGAGAATAGCTTCTCACTGTTGAATGGGAGATCCTCCACAGCTGGTTGGACTTGACAGGGAAAAGCAGAAGAATTGAACTATGAGGTTCCTTCTCATAGTGACCGCTATGGCTGTTGTCCTCATGGCCGTATCCACTGTGTCGAGGGCGGCTTGTAATGCTATACGTGATATTTCTTGCTCTTTGGAGAGGATAGCTTTAAATTGTGTCTTTTTGTCAGGGACATGCTCAATAAATGTGTTAAACTTCAGATAGTTGTTAAAATAGTATTTACTGAGTGACACAGTGTAGTTTGCTACTCTCATCTGAAGCGTAGCCGAAACGTAAACCTTTCTGCCAATTAGTCTAATCTTTTATTGTCCTTCTCAGATGGAGTGGAGCGGTTTTGCTGTTTATTTCTTTGCTGTGCAGCATCCGCTATAAGGAGTTGGGTGGAGGGTGTGTAAAAAGAAATTCAGAGCCCTTGGAGGGAAAGGGGGGGCAAAATATTTCTGATCTGCCTTTCTGCATGTTGGTGGAATGGAGGCAGGTATCTGCCATAAGATTTTTGCTGGTTCAAGTGTGGCTGGGTTGATAGGTAAAGCTATCTTTGCAGATGGTATTGATTGGAGGATGTTTGTAAGCTCGTGGTCAGAGTCTTGTACCTCTTCCATGGTGATATTTAAAAAGGGTCCGACTCTTTTAAAAAGGTCTTGAAAGGAAGGAACAACCTCCACATTGTTAGAGAATGGTGGTAGAACTGCCTCCTCCGTGGTAGAAAGAGAGTTAGCCTGAAGTAAAGTCACAGAAGACAAATGTGGGGAGTATTGTTCCTCGCTATCATTTCTATCAGTAGGCACTCAAGGTGATTTGGTTAGGGAAGCGTGAGGTTTGACCATATGTTTGGTTTTAAATGGCCTCTTCCTATGTTGCTGTTGTGGCCATTGGTTCCACATTTGCCACTGTGGGGAGTAAATCATGGGTGGAGGCATCCATGGGTATGGAGCCCAAGGAGCCATTTGTGTTGGGATGAAATCTGGTTGCTCAGGGTTAACTGGCCCTTCTGAGTGTGGAAATAGTTGTGGTGAAAACAAAGCCAAGTCATCCCCCTCTTCCATGGGGGAGGAGGGGAAGGTGATTCTGTATAATCAGAAAAAGGAGAGAGAGGATATCTATTGGCACTCAAAACAGGAGATTGGAGTGTAGAAGAAATTGCTAAATCTTTAATCTCCCGTTCATGACAGGAGTCTGTGGGAGCTATGCTGCCGCTGAGTACTGTGGTGCCGAGAACAGAGCTTGCAGCATGAGGGGTTGCCCCTGGCAACGTTGGCAGGGGCAGTGCCAAGTGACTGACTTGTGAACCCTGTGAACGGCTGTGGTGCCGTGATGCACTCCTGAGGCATTGCTGGAGCTGATGCTGAGGCAAGCGGTGTCCTACTAGGTGCCGCATTGAGGCAGGCATGGTGTGGCCTGTTGCCTCTGAAGGGGCAGCTGTTTTAGTGCTTTTTCATTTAATGTGCTGTTCGCCCGAGATACCTGGGCAGTCAAAAGTGCTGAGGCATTTATCGGCTTGCCTGTCAGCAGAGTGCCTCTTAGGGGAGCACTGAGGCAGCGAGCTTGGCCGTCTTTTTGTGGCTCCAGGGGATTTGTCCCTTTTAGCCCTATTAATCTGTCCTAAGACCGTGTCAGAAGGAGGGTGTTCACCTTTGTCAGCCATCAGCATTTTGAGCCTGAGCTCACTATCCTTACGTGCCCGTGCAATGTGGGCAGTCTTTCTGAGAGTGCGAGTTTCCAAGGCACTTGACACAGTTTTCATATCCATCTGAGGCTGGCATTGCCTCATTGCAGAGTGTGCAGCCTTTGAAACTGGGAGATCCCATGCCATGGTTCTGACCAGCTGAGCTGCTAAAACGATGAAGAGAAAAGAGAGCACTAAAGAGTTCTGTCTGAAGCCAACGATGGTACAAAGGAACTGAAGGGGGGGGGGGGCGCATGCACGATGGCACTGAGGGAGGCCCACGCGTAGCCCCCTATGCACTGCTAGAGAAAAATCTGTCGAGAAGTGCTGGGATGCTCAGCACCTAAAGTGGAGTACCCCCAGGGGCGCCTCTTGAAGAAGAATTTTGCTTTATCTCAGTTTTGAACACCGTTTTGTTTGATGCATTAGAGGATTAGAAGTTCCAGTCCTATTTAACCTGAAAAACTCTGTGATGACTGGAAATGATTTATGAAGTGATGACATTAAGGGAAAATAAGACAGGAGCAACTGAAAGGAAAAATGTTAGTAATACCTATTTAATTTCAATCTATTATATACTAGCCAATTAGCCCATCATAAGACGGGATTTTCAGGTCTTCTCTCCTGAGCTCTCTTGCTCCATCTCTCTCCCTCTCCCCTCCTACTGCCTCCCCCTCTCTCTCAGCTCTCCTCCGCCTCCTGCCTCTCTCTCCATCTCTTTCTTTCTCTTCTCCCCCTCCTGCTTATCACTCTCCCTTTCTCTTCTCCTCCTCCTTCTGTCTCTCTCCCCCATCCATCTCTCCCTTCCCTTCCTACTGTGGCGCTCGGCTGAGTGCTGCCTGCTCAGCCAGGCTGCCAGGAGGGAGGGGGGCGAGGCGGTGACATACACGGCCAGGGGGCCCTCTCTTTCCCTCCCACCACGGGGGAGACCAAACAGCCCCTTGCACTGCTGGCTCCCCCGGCAGCCTGGCTGAGGGGTGCAGCACTCAGCGCCACGGTAGGAGGGAAAGAGAGGGTGCTGACGTACATGGCCATGCCCCCTGGCTGTGTATGTCAGCGCCCCTCCCCCCTTCCTCTCCCGCCAGGGCCCAGCGGAGTGGCGCTCGCACTGCGCTGCTTAGCTGGGTCCAGGTGAGAGGGGAAGGGGGGCGGGGCGCTGACGTACACGGCCAGGGGGTGTGGCTGTGTACATTAGCATTACAGACTCAGAGACACTGCGCTACTATATATATGATTTGAGAGCGTTTGTGTCTCTGAGTTGATTTGTTCAAGAACTGCTCCTGAAAGGTTAGAGCTAGGACCACCAAATTTGGTATGCAGCTTCCTCTTATCATAACTTAAAACAAGGTCAGGATTTGTTTGTGCCAGGAAAATGGGATGTGCCTGGAATATGATTGTTTCTCATAAAACGGAAAGGCAGGGGTCTGCTAGCAGGGACAGTGATACTGTGTAATGACTACATGAGGCACCTAGGGACCAGAGATGAGAACCAGGCCAGCTATAACACCATTAGGTGACGGGAGTGGAGAAAGAGATATCTATGTAATATATATTTTAGAGAATTTGTTTGTTTTTGTGTCTGTCTGCCCCCCAGTCAAGGGACATGCACCCTTCCCCCAGATGTGCCTGCCCAGCTGCAATAGCCATGAGAAGGCGCTTCTCTCCTGGCCCCAAGATGCTGTAGTGAAGATGGCTGGAGCTGTCAGAACATAATAGCCATAATGGGTCAGACCAAAAGTACATCTAGCCCAGTATCCTGTCCTTTCTCCCTGGGGCAACCTGAATTCCGAAATCCTCATTCCCTACCCCACCCCAAAACAATGATATAAATGAAAAAAAAAATGATTTCAGCTAATGACCTAAGCAACGCTGGGTAAATCCTCTAGTTATTAATATTTTGGAGAAAGAATATCTTTGTGAAACTATGAAACAACAAAGTTATGGAATAAGTGCTAAAAATGTACATCCTCCAAGATACACAAGTCTTCCAGCAAAAACAGAGGGGATCAAAAGGGGTGATAATTTGTCTGAAAAATATGCTGTACTATCATAGACTAAAGGAGTTCAGTCTATTTTGTTTATTTAAGGAGAAGTTTAAAAGACAACTTGATCATGGCCTAAAATTACCTACCCAGGCAGAAGCTACATGAGACCTGACGACTCCTTAGTTTACTAGACAAGATTGTTACAAGGTTCAACACCTGAAAGTTGAAGTTCGTAAAGTTCAAACTGAAAACAAAATTTAATTTTTAATAAGAATAATTATTGGAACAGTTCACACACAGTTATGATATGTTCCCTAACATGGAGTCTTTAATCAATGCTAAGGTTCAGATCCACCAAGGGACTTAAGCACCTAATTCCTAGATTTAGGTCCCTAGGTCCCAGTTTTAGGCAGAACTACAATCCATAAAATTTTCTCCTCTGATGACTCTCTCTATAGGTGCCTGAACTCACATCAGCACCTACATTTTTAGGGTAATAGTTCCACGAGGGCCTATGTTTCTGCCTCTGGGTGTGCCTGCTGCCTTACTCTAGGGGTATGTCTAGACTACATGCCTCTGCCAACAGAGGCATGTAAACTAGGCTACTCGACATAGTCAGAGAAGCTGGGATTTAAATATCCCCAGCTTCATTAAAATAAACATGGCCGCTGTGCTGTGCCGGCTCAGCTGATCGTCGGCACAGTGCGTGAGTCAAGATGCGGATCGGTCGACAAGGGAAACCTTACTCTTCCTCTGTGTTTTAGTTATTTACGTCACCCTGCAGGGAGACAGGTAGCAAGTATCCAGCGAGGCAGCAGCATAGCACCCCAGGATGGTTTGGGAGCCCAGTACAGAGCACAGAACCAATCTTCCCTACAACCTCTAAAGTGGGACAAATATGAAAGTCAGGCATAGAACCTAATTGAGGGATGGCCATGAAGGTACAAGGGTTCACAGCACGAGACTGCAGGGGAAGCTCTGAATCCCTCTGAATTCTGAAGACTTCCCCACTATTAGAGTCTTGACACGTTACCCAAAAGAGGTAGACTGATGGGAGAAATGACTCACAAAAAGGACAGGATGGCTGCAGGTTAGTGCTATAAGAAGAAAGGGGTCTTTTCTCCTGGACATTCAACTTGTCACACTCCTGTGTAGCCACTAAGCGACACTGGTGGCAAGCACTGCTTTTCAGAAAGAGAGAGGACTGAGCAGGAGACTTCTAGCTCTTAGCAAGGTGCTCTAACCACTGGGGATATTCTGGTTTGGACTTCTCAATCTCTCTTATCAATGCTGTTCTCAGTCTCCCACCTCCCAGCACTTCTTAAACCACTGGTCTACACAATCATCTTTACTCACTGGTACCAATGACTATGTATTTATCAACCAGACAGACTGAGGAAGTCCCACATCAGAATATCCTTTAGCTCAATGATTTGAGCACTCTTCTGAGAGGTGTGAGAGATCCTCTCACTCATGCAGATGGGGGTATTGAACTAGGTTTTCCCATATCTCATGTGAATTCTCCAATCACTGGGCTAAAAAGTATAAGGTGGGTCCTCACCACCTCCTGCCCTCCTCCTCCATGTGGGTGGAGTAAACCAGGCCTCTAAGTCATTTTTGCCAGAAATGATTTAATAGTTTCCAAGGCTATCAGGGAGCATTGTGATTACACAGAAGGGCAGAGTGGACAATACAAGCCACAGAACTCCAAAAGAATTCCTAGAGTAAATCTTTTATACAAACACTCAATTTGATTTAAAAATTATTCAAGATAAAGAACTGACTAACACCATTGGTAGATTGTTCCAATGGGTAATTTCTCTCTCTGTTAATATTTACAATTTACTTCAAGTCTGAATTTGTGTAGCCTCAATTTACAGCGAATACACCTTGTTGTACATTTCTCTGTTACATTGAAGAGCCTATAAATATTTGTTCCCTACTTATAGTTTGTAACCAAGTTACCCCTTCATCTTCTTTTTCTAGTTTTTTTTTTAAATCAAAATGTTGTGTGGCACTGAGTCTATAATGTCAACACTACTACATTTTTCAACCAAATTTGTAATCTCAAACAGGTATCAAGTTAGACAGGATCTATCTTCCATGAATCCATCCTGATTAGCATTAATTATATTGACCCCCTTTAATTCTTTGTTAATTGAAAGGTAGTACAGCTGTGGATTACTAAGAGACATAGGCATCTTTCTGTAGCCTGGATTTAGGTGCCTATCTGTGTCAGGGATGGGACTTAGCACATACACTGGCCACTGGCATCTCCCACTGGTTCATACATGCTGGTTTTGTGGACTTCATGCTTTAGAACCCATCTTTCTCTGGGCATTGTGGATCTGAATCACATTGTTGTTTCAGTGATTTTCTGGGTACCTAAAAGTTAGATGCTGCAGTGTCTAACTCCCTTTGTGAACTTGGGCCTGGATATCTAAAACATACATGCTAGTTCAAACACACATTGTTGGACAAGACACACAAGTTACGAGATTTTTTTCTATGGCTTGTGATGCAGGAGGTCACTTCAAGAGCTACGAGCTATGAATATTTGACATTCTTGGTATTTTAATATTTGGTAAAACTCTAGCAGGCACTTTAAAAAATAAAAAAAAACAAAGACAGCCTTAAATTGTTCTCTTTGTACATCAAAGAAGCAACTAATTTAAAAATATTTTGAAAAGTCTCTTTGGGGTCATATTTAAACTCAGGAGCATGTTAAGGCCGTTGCTGCCTCCTGTGACTATGTGAGTTGTGGGGGGGAGTGAGAAAGAGAACTGGGTCCCAGTGCCCCAGAGTGGCTGACAAAACTCCTCTCTTCTCTGATGGTTTTGGATGATTGGACATTCAAGTCTGTGAAGCTGTCAGAACACAAATTACAACCACAATGTACTGCTTCATCAACTGCAATGAATTCAGAACTTCTCTCTCTCTGTCTGGCCTTGTGGCTCTGGTGATGGGTAGATAGACAGATAAATGGTCTTTCATTGTGTTGTTTTTGTGACATCACGCCTGCTGAACAACTTTATATCAGAAAAACTGTTCAGTACTGTTGACGACTATACACGTCTCTCACCATTCCCAAGAACCATCTCTCATGCTTTTCTTTTAAATGCAGTTTACTTAAAAAAAAAGATCACAATTCTTAATATTCTGTCTGTTTAAACAATAGATTGAATGTGCAGTAACATAAAGGTGTATTTATAGAAAAGCACTTAAATCCCTTTAAAAAACGTACCAGCCAACGTGAGAGTTATGCAGAGAACTTTCCTCCTTTGTCAGCAGACTAATGGGTCAAAACTTCATTATATGTAAACTAGTCTAGCTGCTTTGAAGTCAGTAGTGCTACACCAATTCACACCAGCTGATGGTATAACCCCTGAACTGGTTTCTCCTTGCCTCCTCAATGGAAATGGATTTGTACACCACCTATCCTAGAAAATTGATTTTGATTAGGATCTTTGGCCACTATGACACTAAAAGGGGATTGAGCTCACAAATGCCAAATAGTAAATAATCACCTGCCTCTAATGGATGCTCTACCCACTTCTGACCACAGTAGAAGGTGAGGAGAGAGTTTAATCCTTTACAAATATCAGTAGAAATTAAAGGAACTCCTAACATTTCAGATCTTTAATACTCACAGGTTTGAGGAGTAACGGCTTCATCCGGTTGTGTTGCATTTCTGAAACCTTTCGATGAAGCAGGTCAAATTTCTTATCCAACTTCTGAATAGCATCATACATGGCCTGGCAATAAACATACAAATTAATGGAATATTTCTACTTTTAGAGGAAAAATAAGTAAAAGACTTTACATTTAAATTTGACAAAAGCAAGGAAATTTCAGTAAGGTTGAAGTTCCCTTCTTAACTTATGTCTAAACTTTGGAATAGTTCAGTGGATAATACTACATTTAGTAAGTGAATTAAAGGCTGGTTTATTTATGCACAACAGGGAAAGTTAACAATATGGTAAATGTTAAGCTTGAAAAAGTATGCTTCGTTTGGAAAATCTAATTTCAGGGACTTACTCTTGCTGTTTTAACATCCTTCTGCACGACTGGAATTGAAAAGTTGTTCTTCCTACTGCATCCAATGTACAGTTGTTTTTTATCTAATATAATGGTACATTTTATTTCACATTAAAGAGATATCAAGCAAACTTGGAAGTAGACTAATGGCACAAGAAGAATTATTATGTGTGATCTGAAGTGTCATAACATTTAAATCATAGGTTCAACACTGCTTTATGGGTAGTTAGAGACATTAAAAATAGATTAATATATTTTCAAATACGTGGATAAGGTACTGATGAATTGCTCATGAAGTACTGATTTGTACATACCTTGGAGGAATATGCACGCTAAAGTAAAATGACAAGTGTAGGTGAGCTAGAGAGCAATAGTTTTAGCTCCAAGACTTGAAATTATTATAGTGCTGACGTCAATTGCACACACATTGACTATACTCAAGGGAAAAAGCACAAACACAATTTGAAAACCACTTATTTGGTTGAAAGTATTCAGAATATTTTGGCTAATCTTCAGTCTTTTTTCATGTTCAGTAATACGAGTCTCTCAGAGATTTAAAAATTGGCTTTGCCTTACTTCAAGGATCAGATGTAAAAGTTTTAAAGTAACAGTACTGTAAAACCCAAAATTTCAGACATAAGCAGGGCTCGACAATTAGGGCAATATACTCGCCCATGGCGCATGCGCAATGTGCCAAACCTAGCGGCTGGCAAGCAGGGCTCGCCACTGCTTGTCAAGCCCTGGACATAAGAGTCATGTAAATCAAATTCAAGTTCAAAGGTTAATAGCTGTACATATATACTGTTATATACAGTTCAAGAAATAACACCTTTGAACAATTTTGTCTACTATTTTTATAAGCAATGCATGAGGTTACTGAACTAATGAGTAAAGAGGAAACAAGTTGTTTACAAAGCTTATGGTCAACATCACTGTTTCCATAGCAAAGTTGGTTTCTCCTGCTGTTTGTGTGATTTTTGTCACTCAACAAATGGGGAGAGAAAGACATTTTGAAAAATGTGGCTATAAAACCACAAAAATTGAAAGGACAAGTGAAGAAATTTAAAAAATAAAATAAAGTATGTTTTAAAGAGCCATTAAATACTTCAGCATAATAATGTGCAATAAAAACTTTATTGTGTATTACAAGCAATGCACCATGACTTCATTATGCAACCCTGGCGCAAGCAGTCAGGCGTACTTGACATTAACTAACATTTGCCCATTAGTCATTCCAAAACGAGATGCTCCCTAAAAGACAGAGGATCAACCCATTGCTTTCAGGAGTAGCCCTACTATAACTGTTCATCTATGTGAGTAAGGAATTAATTTGGTTTTATCTTCACTGGTGCAGTTATTTAGTTTGCCAGTTACTACTTCAGATAATAGAAGCAATACATTCTCCTAATTCAGCCTGAACAAGATCCTAAATAATGCAATATTCTAAAAGCAAACCTCCATTATCTTCAAAATGTACATACCAACTATTTCCACTACTTTCCAACTCCTTGAAGTCAATGGACTTCATATTACATATGATGTATTAATATTAAACTTTTGGGCACACTCTCAGGTTGATTATAATGTAAAAAGCTCAATGGCTGCATATAAAAACATCAATACAAAATAAGCAAAAACGCATTTGCAGTTAAGCCAAGTCAAGTTTGTTGAAATGAGCAACTGGATGCAACTGAATTGCAAATTGATGGTAAAGTAGCATATACATCAGGGATAGTACTTTTACCGTGTTTTTTGCCGACGTTTATAAATTATTCCAAAGAGAAAAATGTGGTACCTGACAGTAGTTGAGGACTTCCATCAGGGTTTTCTGCTGATCTCCTGTGTAGGATGCTTCAGACAGAACACTTCCCTGTTTCATTCCAAAATTTAAAAAAACTAAGATGAAACTTCAAATCATGAGTGTTTGCAACCAGCAACATAAACAGAGAAACACCCAGCTTTAGGCTCTCATATAATGTTTAGAAAAAGAAATGAACAAAAACTGGTTTTATAAGGAACACCTCTGGCCCAAAGCAACAGTCATTACAAAGAAATAAAGCAGTAAAAAATAAAAACTTACACATTCATAATCTGGTTCATATTCATAAATGACACTTCCATCATCTTCGTATTCTGTTTCCCTGGCTCTTATCTAGAAAAAAATATTAAGAAACATGTAAAATGAGGAATAATCACATAATAAATGGCATAAAGCAGTCTAGATGACCTATATATTTTTCAAGGACCCTAAACACTGGCTCAACACATTAGGGATGGAAAACAACGAGAAGGAGCTATTAAAAAACAGCAGCTTAAGATATTTTTGTTCTAGTATTAGTTACACCAAAACTATGACATGTAAATTGTCAAGTCAATTTTCTTTTATAATAATTACAACAAGTTTAATTGTGTGTGTGTACACACATATTTTTGATTGACATGAGTTTACTAAAAACTAAAGATAATCAAAATCCAAATGTTTCACATCTTATAAAGTTTATTTGCTGCATTAATCTCAGGTGGAACAAAACTACTCAATTTCACTTGGTTTGTAGTCAGTTAATAGTCAAGATTGTTGTAGTATGTGAGTAACCAATGGAAAAGTGTTTAGGCTGCAGGGAATGTTTATTAAAACTTCACTGCATTTTTTAAAAACTGAAATCATTCCACTCACTGTTTCACAAAAACTTATTATTTACTTATTGGCAAGGCCTCAGTTGTAAAAAGGTTTAATTTAAATCAGTTTTTAAAATAGATTTAGAGAACCAGTGTAAAAGCCTGTTAGATGTTCTTATTTTAGTAGATCTTAAACTGTTCTCAAGTCAATTTTAAATAGTTACGAATGTATTTTGGTAAACCTTAGAGACCAAGACCCCATTGTTTTAGGCACTCAAACATTTACCAGGTTTAATATTAAAAGTATCTACTTTTAATATTAATTTAAAAGTATCACAGCCTTTTGTGATAGTGTAAATGAGTCAATTTTTAAAAAAATTACACATTTGTGTAAACCAGTGCTATTTTGCATACAGACAAGTCCTTACACATTGGAGTAAACTTGATCTGACACTGTATGACCTTGTACCCTTTAAGAACTAACGTTCTCTGGCATGACCAGGGCTCGACAATCTACGTAATCTACTCGCCCGTGGTGAGTAGATTACAACCCAGAAAAGCCAGGTTCGGGCAATCTGCACATGCACACAACGATCTGCGCATGCACAGATCACCAGACAGTGCGGCTGGCAAGCGGGGCTTGCCGTGGCTTGGCGAACCCTGGGCATAACTATTCGAGCAATTATTATTGCTATGCAAGGATACGTCTGGAGAGTTAAAATGTGGCCTTTTCCATATGAATGCAGGTTTCCATGAATGTTTTCAGAACAGAATGCTGCTTACTGTCACTAGGATTAGGTTCTAGGTTGTGTGTTGCTAAAGTGGATGTAAAAAGTTAAAAATAAAGATCTTCTGTTTTAACACAAGCCCCTCCTGCACTAATGTGAAGAACTAAACAGCTACGGCATGGTCTCTTATTCAGAAAAGATCATTTTAAGTAAAACAGCAGACAAAAAACATGCAGGTAACATTAAAAGAGACAATGGAAGTGCCTTTTCTTAAGCTAGGAGAAATAGGATATGTCTGCTAGGGATTTGAAAGTGTAACTGTATACATGGTTAACCAATGAGCCTGGTATGCGTAGGGAGCACTGGCTTCCGGGGAGCTGCCTGACCTTCACCTCCTGCATTAGTGCCACTGTGGGAAAGGGGAGAGAGAGAAGTTGGGAGCAAACTGCCGCCCTTCATGTAACTGCTGAAATTTTCAGCATTTATATTGTTACTTAAATGCCTTTTAACATCCCTAATGTCCATAATGTTTTTAAAACGTATGGCTAGACTGTACCAAAAAGCTTGGGCTCCAGTACCCTAAGAGCTGGAGCGATCCCCGAGCTTGGGCTGCAGCATAGGTCCAAACATTTATTCTGCAATTAAATAGCCCTGCAGCCTGAGTCCTGTGAGCCCAAGTCAGCTGGCACAGGCTAGCTTCTAATTGCAGTGTATACATGTCCATAGTTTCCCGTTATATGAAAATTGTCTATAGACAGGAATCAACAGTGCCACCCTGTGGACAAAGTGACTTAAAAATAAAAGGTAAAAAAAGACTCCTTACGCTCATAAACTATGAGAAGCCATTCTTGACCAGCATAAGTTATTTTGCATTTTTTTTTTAAATTATATCACATTCTTGTCACATTAGTCAAATGAAAAATGATATTATATGTAATACTGGCAGAGTTTAAATATAATCCGGCACCCTGTTTTAGTACCCACGACACTACTTTGACTGCTGATATTTCAAATGTAAACTTTTTTTCTTTTATGTTCTTCAGCTGGCTGAGAAAGCCTAGTTTCATGCTATGAACCAAGGTCTGCCCACAAACAAGCATCAATACGAGAGCTGCATGCTCTATCTTTGGACATAATTTGCCCAATGATTTGCCCTTCAGTCAAAAGGAAAGAAAGGATGGTTGGTATCATTCCATCTTTCACATCCTGGGAACCTTGAAGGAAGGAAAGCAAGTGTCCCTAATGCATTCAGTTTTTTAGAAGAATATGAACTTGCATGTCAAAGGGTTGCTTGCAGGACCAATCTAGACGGTCAGCAGTCTCTTCCTGTGCACGTGTACAATATCTACAGCTTCAACCCTAATAAGAGCCTCTTGTTACTACTGTAATACAAATAATTCCAAAAAGGGGACGTATAAAACAATTCTTTCAAATGAGAACTAAATTGCTAGCACTGCAATTTGCCAAAAAAGCAGAACAAGTGTTTGTTTAGATAAACATACCATGCTATTTCTCATCAGAGAAGGGGTAAGCCGCCGTCTTTTACGCAAAAATACGAACTCCATGTCTTCTGGAATCTGCCCATCTCGCTGCACGCTTGTAGAATGGCTCATCTGTGACACGGCTGGCTCACTCAGTACTGACAAACCTTCCTCTCCTGTAAAAGCCCAAGTTAAAAGAAAGCATGTTAGAAACTCAATGACTGCACTGACAGGAATTATTTCAGATAAATTCTATGGCCTGTGTTATACAGAAGATCAGACTAGACCAGTGTTTCTTAAACTTTTTAAGAGGAGGAACTCCAAACAATATTTTTTTATGAGAAACATCAAGGATTTTTTTGTTGAGCAAAAAAAAGAGGGGGGGGGGAGGGAGAGGGAGGAGGTCGCGGTGGAAAGTTATTGAGTAAAAACCCCCCAAAAAGATGCAAAAAAAAGACTGCCTGCCCCTTTAAGGGTGGCAATTTTGAACTCTATTGTTCTTGGCAGTACACCTCCGACTGCCTCAAGGCACACCGGTGTGCCACGGAACACAATTTAAGAAACCCTGGACTAGACTATCACAATTGTTTTGGCCTTGACATCTATGATTAGACATCTGCCATGAAAGCAAGAACAGTAGCTTATTTTTAAAACTTCAGCATCCTGGCAATTTAAAATTATTCACTAACTATAAAGCATTAAATTATTCGCCCATCATATCTTCTAATTAAATTGTATTAAACCTTCTTCCTGCCAATTCCTCCTCAAAATGCATTTCATTTGCTATTCTTTTGGCGGTTGACTTTCACTCCTGAGTTACCCACATCTTTTCTTCTTGCCTTATCTTATACTCCATTTAAAAAAACCCGCACAGAACAAAAATCTAAAATCTAAAAATCAGAATTTAATCACATCTTTCACAGTGCAATACAGAACTTGCCATTATTTGTATTTGTTTTACCGTCATCTCTCCTTTCCCTAAGTATCTGCTCCTCCTATCTTCAATTTTGAGCACGTTTATATCTGCGCCGAGTCATGCAAAGAAAAAGAGCTGATTCCAATCCCTGCCCCCAAAAGTTGATAATCTAGAGCAAAACTCATATTGTTTGAAACATTTAATAGAAAAACTGTACATCTGCAAACAAATGCTTTGTCATTGACAAACTTCTATTTTAATACTCCTGTAACTTTTACATGACTAAATTAAGTTGGCCTGGGAGAAACCCAAAAAAAAAAAAAAAAAAGGAGGACAGGAAAAGAAGGTCTGGCAGGGTAATGGAGTGCCTCTAACAGGCAGTATTGCTCCTTGAGAGCTGGTATCTGTCAGTGCAAGATAGGGAATAATCCTCCCCTTGTTATTTTGGGCTTCCCTTTATTTTTGTATTTCACCAGCAGGGCTCTCATCTTGTACTCAGGTTGTAAGCTGCTTGGGGCAGGGACTCTATTTGTTATGCATTTGTACAGGGCCTAGCACAATCGGATGGTCCTCATCTCCCACTGTGGTACTTAGGTTCTATTGTTTTACAAACAATTATTAATACTCATGAAGCTGCCTCAACTTGCAACAGGACTGGGGGTAGAATGGAGAAATGTACACGCAGGCACCCTCCTGCTCTGCACTCAGCAAATCATAGATCTAACCAATTCCACCTCGCAGTGGAGGGCAACCTGTGACCTGCATGTGGCCCACTGGGGCTCAACCTTTGGCCCAAGGATGCCCTGGCTGTGCTCCTCCCCCAAACACCCTCACTTATTAAGCCTCTCCCCTCCATCCCAGCACTTTCTGAAGAGCCACGGATCATCTGATTAGTCCCTGATGCACGCGCTTCTTCGTTCCCAGAGTTAGAATGCCACAAAACAGCTATTTGCAGCATTCCAGCTTTGGGAGGGAGAGGATCAGGAACAGAGCAAGAATCAGGTGATTCGCACACTACAAAAGTGCTGGAAGAGGGAGAGCAGCAGGTAAGTGTGGAGGTCTGGTGCCCCAAAGCATGAGGGGCAAGGTGAAGAGGAGTAGACAAGGGGCCATGGGGCCCACAAGCGGAACTCAGTGGGCTGGAGGCTGCTGTCGCCCACTGAGGTGAAGGACGGCCACTCGTGGCCCACCCAGTATTTGTGGTTGCCCATCCCTAGTGTATCTTATCTCTTCATTCTGACCCTACTACTTTCCTTCTAGACACCTGGGCTGTGTCTACACTGACCCCTTCTTCGGAAGAGGCATGCTAATTTCTAACTTTGGAATAGGGAAATCCGCGGGGGATTTAAATATCCCCCGTGGGATTTAAATGAACATGGCCGCCGCTTTTTTCCTGGCTTGGGGAAAAGCCGGAAAAGAGTGTCCAGACTGGCGCGATCCTCCGGAATAAAGCCCTATTCCGGAGGATCTTTTATTCACTTTCAAGTAGGAATAAGAGATCCTCTGGAAAAGGGCTTTATTCCGGAGGATCGCGCCAGTCTGGATGTTCTTTTCCAGCTTTTCCCCAAGCCGGGAAAAAAGCAGCGGCCATGTTCATTTAAATCCCGCGGGGGATATTTAAATCCCCCGCGGATTTCCCTATTCCAAAGTTAGAAATTAGCATGCCTCTTACGAAGAAGGGGCCAGTGTAGACACAGCCGTAAGGTCTCAGGAATAGGACAGTTCCTGTATGCTGGAAGTTCTGTTGTGTCTCTAACTACATAATCAAAAACAGAGACACTACAATTACATACAAATTCTATGCTAAGATTGCAAAATCAAGCACTCAAAAGGTATGACATCAGGATTAAAACTGCCCATATAGATGAAATCTGTGGAAATTTTACAGTAACCCTTTAGCAAATTTTTCTGAGCATGTGCAAATGGCAATTTCCAGTACAGGTTGGACCTCCCTGGTCCGGCACCTTCGGGGCCTGACCAGTCCCAAATTAGGGGATTTACTGGACCAGAGGAGGTCCCTTCCCTGATGACCCATGCTGAATGCTGTCCCCCAGCCAGGGCTCCCCACTGCCTGGGTGGCCATCTTACAAAGATGCTAATTAAATAATAAAATCTAATGTATATGCAAGAAAAAATATTCTTAAATCTAATTTTCCACTTGGTATATCACTAACAGAGAAGAACCTGAAAGGGAAACAGATTCTAAAGTTACTTGTATTAAACAATACTATCAAACTATTAGCTATTAATAAGTAGCTTTTTAAGGTTTTCGAGTCACACAGAAAAGAAAAAGGAATGGGCAATACAGTGTTAAAGATAGAATCACTGAGCACTGGACAATGGGCATTAACTCTCAGAAGAATTCACTGTATTTACCATATGTAAGTTGAGTCATGTAGTGATCATCACTGTTTACTGGAGCACTTTGTTCCACTGACACACAGTCTTGTGTGGACAGTCCATTTTCTGCATCTTCAGAATTTTCAATTATCACAGCTTCATCATCATCCTCAACTCTCATGGAAACATAATCTAAAAGCATATACAGAAAGAAAGAAGTAAATCTGTACACCATTCTGATGGCAACAGCACATTTATCACACCCAGTATTACCCACTTGTTTGAATTGTACAATAGCTAAGCTGGAATTAAACTATTTTAGTGTTTAAAGTTTAATTCATCTTTCAAAACATGCATTGTGATTCTATGTGACATTAACAAGGGAGAAGTTTACAAAGCATGTTGGGTGAGATTTTCAAAAGTACTTGGCATTGACCTTAACCAATCAACCAAACAATGAAGGTGCTAATGGTTCTTATCAGCCTCTTGTAACTAAGCAACACTACACCCCCAGTACACCTACCACTGGGAGTAGCTGTAGAGTACAGGTGGGGCCAGGCTGGTGGTTTGGAAAAGCAATGTGTTCCCCCACCTAGCTTTCCTACCACCCATGGATCAGTGCTTGTGAAAATTTCACCCTTTACATTTGAATATTCAGTAGCACTGAAAACAAAGATTTGTTGTGAAAATATAATTACAAAGTGTTAGGCTCAATATTATCAAAACAAATCAATAGACATACCATACTTATTTAATTTAACATTTTTTTATTATTAGTAGTAGTAGTAGTAGTTGTTTCAAGTTTTTTTTCAGTACACTAAATATGAGGAATTCAGGTTTGCCTTTGTACAACAAACTTTTCTCAATGAAAGTTAAAAGCATTTAAAAAGACAGAACGGACTGCTTCATGACTTCTGTTAACTGCTCAACATGGTGTTGGGATACAGTTTTTAAATGTGGAGCTCTTCCTTGATTTCCTTCAAATTTTCCCTACATGCTTAGGATTTGTATTAGACCAGCTTGTCCTTTTGGTGGCAGGCAGCTGGATATGGTATTCTCTAGTCTAGAAGCAACCAATACCAATGAAGCTATTTATTGATTTAAAAGATGGATGGTACACTAAGCTTCTGACACACAAGAATGCTGGCAAGATATCTGTTTCCTGGCCCTAGTCACATGATTACAGTCATATGACAGGGGATCATACTTCACTGCCCTTAATAAGACGCTGTACCTTTCTTAGGAATGCAGCATGATGCCTTGTGCATTGTTTACACAGGCTCAGGATCTATTTTTGAATTCTCTGTTTAGCTACATTGTGTACCTCCAGTAACCTGTACAGCAACATTTAGGGCTTGTCTAGACTGCATTCCTCTCTCCAAAGAGGAATGCAAATAAAGCAGACAGAAAATTCAAATGAAGCGTGGATTTACAAATCTCATGCTTCATTTGCATAATCACGACCGAGCACTTTTACTTACAAGGTTTTTCCACAATAAAACAGACTATGGGGGACTTGCAACACAGCCTGCTCCAGAGGTGCCTGGAGACCGACCCTCTGTGGGGTTTGCTACAGAAAGGCTGATTTTCTAAACTAACACTTTCCATTTCCTATCACTTTATAAGACCCTGTTTTTAGTTGCTTATAATTTTGCTAACTTCAAACATTTGTGCTGAAATTTCCCATCAATTTTGAGAACATCTCAGTAGAAACAATTTGGCTATTTCTTAAAATGAGCTTGTGGAAAATGTTGCTGCAAACTTATTAAAGCTTTCTTACAACTATTTAAGATGATTCAATATGCCTTGAAAAAAGAGTCTTTGAAATGTGGAAGGGAGCTGACTTTCTGACAGGAATGTTGACTTTATAGAATGTATGAAAGCTACAAAAATTTGACCAAGTTACAGGCCTTTGAAAAATCATATCATGTACACACTGGCTGCGTCTAGACTGTCTACATTGGCTGCTTGAATTTGCGCAAGAACACTGATGATCTCATGTAAGATTGTCAGTGTTCTGGCGGAAATACTATGCTGCTCCCGTTCAGGCAAAAGCCCTCTTAAGCAAATGCTTTTGCGCAAGAGGGCCAGTGTAGACAACGTGGTATTGTTTTGCGCAAAAAAGCCCGGATTGTGAAAATGGCGATCGGGGCTTTCTTGCGCAAAACCGCATCTATATTGGCACGGACGCTTTTCCGCAAAAAGTGCTTTTGCGGAAAAGCGTCTGTGCCAATCTAGACACTCTTTTCCGTAAATGCTTTTAACGGAAAAACTTTTCCATTAAAAGCATTTGCGGAAAATCGTGCCAGTCTAGACGTAGCCACTTAGTACAGACGTAAAAGAGTTCAGCATTTAAATTCTCAAAGGTCCCATGTACTGACCATTCTCTGGCCTGGGGCTTTAGCTGCTCAACAGGACTTTTTGTGTGGCTGTTCCTCCCAGTGGACCAGGGGCCACTGAATATAGAAACAAGAGAGCAGAGCGGCTGTCCCATGTGTGCTCTCAATGCTCCCACCCAGAAGCCACCTGGAATGCAGAGGGTAGAGGTGTGAAGGGGCAAAAACAAAGTTGCAGGTGGAGTGGAGTGGAGTTCGGGAGGAACAGTAGGGGCAGGCAAGGGTAATGGGATTAGTCAGATCTGGGATCAGTCACTTGGGATTCCTTTAACAAAAACTGTGTTGAAAGAAAGTTAAGGTGGCAAATGAAGCACTGGAAAGCTAAAGCAATGCGAGCACTGAGGCAGCCTAGGGGTGGAGGAGCAGCAGATCCTGCACCCACCAGCCCCACGCTATTCGGAAGGGGCAACACCCCCTCCCTTCCCCTCCACTCCGAACTACCCCGTCTAAACACACCCGCTGGGGGAAGGAGAGGAGAGGAGGGCGCCTCCAGCCCCCTCCCCCATCCTTTTGCCCCACGCGGCTCCGCACCACTTCAACCCCCAAGGCCAGAGCTCGAGCCCCTCCCCCCCATTTCGCAGGGCAGGAAGCCACCACCCACGAAGCTTCCCCTCAGTCAAAAGCCCCCTGCGCCGCTCGGCCGATGACGCCACTGACGACGAGCAGCCGGGAGGACCAATAGCAACAGCAAGGTCGGTCGGAGCCGGCCAATAGGGTGAGCCGCGGTGGGCGTGGACTGGCCGGCTCCGCAAAGAACGTT
This sequence comes from Pelodiscus sinensis, assembly GCF_049634645.1. NCBI lineage: Eukaryota > Metazoa > Chordata > Testudines > Trionychidae > Pelodiscus > Pelodiscus sinensis. The sequence continues at coordinate 210,070,461 of NC_134711.1, forward strand.
TTTTCGGGTCGCGCCGTTGCGAACGATGGGGGAGCGTTTCCTGCGCGCGGGCAGCTCGGCGCGCGGGTGGCGGCGACGGGGGCTGGAGACGGGGGCAGCAGGGCACTTACCCTTCGCGGCCATAGCGCTGCGGGGGGTGTCCGGGGCGGGCGGGCGGCGCGCAGGCAGGTGTGGCCGGAATGTGGCGTTGGAAACGGAAGCGGCTTCGCCGACGTGAGCAACAAACTGTTTTGAATCCGCGCGGCTGCGCAGTGGGCACGGGGGCGCGTCCGGCAAACGGCGTCCCGCCCGGGAGCGGCCCCAGGTCCTACGCCCTGCCGGTGGGGAGGGGAAGCCCCGCCCGCGGGTAGCTTCTGGAGCCCCGGTACCCACCCCCAGCCTCCCCGGGGCGAGGGGCTGGGACCGTCACAGTCTGCCCCGGGGTGCGCGTCTCGGGCCTTACCCCTGGCTGCCGGGGCGCCGGGCATGGAGGCTGCGCGGCGAGGCGGGCGCCCGGGGGGGCAGCAGGCGCGGGGCTGCCGCCCTGAGGGGGCCGGAGAGACGAGGTGGGCTGGGGAAACTATCTCGCCGGGGACTAACGGCTGTCGGCGCGAGACGGCCGTTTCCTGGCCTGAGCTGTGTTGCTCGAGAGCAGCTGGGCCCGCCCGCGTTCCTGCCCCTCGCCCAGCGGCCTGCGCGGCTACCCCACCGCTGCTCACAGCCCGCGGGAGACTGACCCCCCCCCCACACACACACACACAAAAGCGCCCGGGGTGGCTGTGGCCCTGCCAGTCGCTGCATTTAATGTAGGGAAAGGGGCAGCGTGTCCTCGCTGAACCTCACTGGCCACGTGTGGGAACGGAAGCGAGACCCAAGGCGAGTGGAAATGACTGAGATGAGACTGGACAGGCACAGGTGGAGAAGAGCAAGAAGGGACTGGAATCACCGGCTGTTAAAAAGAGCGGAGACAGGAAGGGGTCTGAGCGACACTTCAAAGTTTAAAGCATGAAAATAGGCAAATTTAATGGAAGGCATTGACAAGAAAAATGCATTTCAATGACCAAGGGAAAGGACTTTTCCTACCATGATTAACAGAACACAGCATATCATGTTGTGGAACACTGACACCAAGGCATTCATTTTAACATTGTTATAAGAGTACAAAGGTCACTGGTTTAGTAGCTTTTCATACTTCACTTCCTTTTGGTGGCATGGCTTTTCGTCTTTAGAGCATAGACATACACTGTAATATGCCATCATTTCCAAGTCCTAGTTTGTGGGCCAAGCATTACATTTTTACAGTTAAATATTATAGGAATTTTGAGAGATGCAAGATGACTACTAGTTGTAAGAGTTTTAATTGACCCTGGAAATGTTTAATTGTACTTTAAGGACAACGAGCAGTCCTGTGGCACCTGAGAGACTAACAAATATATCATGAACTTTTGTGGGTAAAACATAATGAAGAGGGTTTTACCCATTAAAGTTTATGATATATGTTTTAGGGTGTAGCCGAGTTAGTCTGTACAGAAAAAAACAACAAATCATCTGGTATCTCTTTATAGACTTGACAAAACATGTAGATATCATAAGCTTTCGTGGGCACAGCACACTTCTTCAGATGATTGGAGGGTTTTTTTTGTGTTAGTCCAGTGGTCCCCAACACAGCATTTGTGTGCGTCCGCCAAGTGCTCGGGGCTGGCCTGGCCCCGGACATATGGCGCATGAGCTGTGCTGGAGCCGGCCTCAGGCACATGGCTCACGGTGAGCGCCGGCTCTGGGAGCGCGGCGAAGTGGCCGCCCATGGTCCAGGCACGCAGCGAATGGGGAGCGCTGGCCCCGGGTACGTGGCGAATGGGGAGTGCCAGCCCTGGGCACGTGGCTATGGGGGGGAGGGGCACCGTCCCTGGGCATGCGGCAAAGCGGCTGTCCGGGCGCGTGGTGCATGGGGAGCGCCGGCTCCTGGTGCATGCCAGCCCCAGGCATGTGGCTCATGAAGGTGTGGCATATGCACGGCCCCACCCCCTGGTGCATGAGTGGCCCCGCCCTCTGGTGCCCAGCAGGCAAACGGCCACGCCTCCTGGCGCCTGGCGATGTCAAATGGTTGGGGACCACTGAGTTAGTCTTTAAGGTGCCCAGGGTTGCCAGGTGTCTGGTTTGGAACCAGACAATCTAGTATTTGAGCTTTCTGTTTGGGAAACAAATTGAGAAAATATAAATGTTCCATATTTTCTAAATAAGATGTAATGTAGATTGTGATATAATGTCAAGTGTGTCCTATATTTTTGTTGAAACCAGCTGGCAACCCTAATAGGTGCCACAGGCCTGCTTGTTACTTTTAAAGTTACAGATTAACATGGCTACTCCTCTGAGATTAATTGTATTTTAGGTATGGATAGGGTCTTTTGTCAGTTTTTTTATTATGTTGGTAAATAGTGAAATTGCAGTAATGGGAGCCTTTGAAAACCTGTTGCAACTCTTGAGGTGTGACGTGTGTGGTTTTTGAGGAGATTTTTTTGTGGGGAGGCTGGACTATATGGAAATGTCTCCTTCACGTTTCAAATAAACCATGTAGATCACCTATTTTTTAATCAGTTCATATTTTTGCTTAATTTTTCAGATAGATGTTCTTAAGCTTACCGCAATTTTCATGTGCCTCACTTTCTCCCCTAAAGATTTAGCAAGTGTCAGAAAGATATCATCTAGGTGTAACATGATCGGAGAGGCACACTATTGCAGTAGCCTGCTCCTGAGCCACTTGAAGGGTATAAAATCATCCTTCTCTCTGTCTTTTAGATCTATTTCTATGTTACCAAATGACACTCCGGTCATCTGAAGAAGTGGGCTGTACCCACGAAAGCTCATGATACCATCTACATGTTTTGATAGTCTTTAAAGTGCTACCAGACTATTTGTTGTTTAAGTTTTTCCTAAATTATATGAACATCTCAGTATCCACACTGATGCTTTTATAACTATAATTTATGTTTTCAGACATCTGTTTCTCCCATTTAAGTATGAAACTCTATGCCGAAAGAATGCTAAATAAAACCAGACTGTTCACCTTTAGCCCCTTTATTCTAAGATTTTCCTTGTGCCAGAATCTATTAGATGCAAAAGCCTTTCTTAGGAATAGTTGTTTCTCAGGAACATTCAGCAGCCTTCCAGAATACTTTCCTGGTTCAAATGATGGAAATATAAAGAACTAACATCTTAAAATTGCTTCCTGGCCTATATTTCAAAATAGATTTCCATTATTATCTATCATTTCCTCCTTTGAGATTTACACAGAAGGCCGTTATGTAGGGATAACATATTAATGTATTGAAAATGATTCCCCCAAATGGAAGTGACTCCCCATAATTTGTTCCCCACAACTTAAAGTGTTTAGATTTATTATTAATTCTTCTTCTTATTATTAGTTAAGATTGTTAAATGTTTAGATTTATTATTATTATTGCCCCTTTAGAATATAATGTATTAGGTCATATAACTTAGAACTGTTAAGAATATAATCCTATGTAGCCAGAAACAGCCCCCCCTCTGTGCCCCAGGGCATGCTCAAGCTTGTGCAAGGGGCTGCTTGAAATTGACATTGCAGAGATACATTGTAACAATGCATTGTCAAGCCACTAACTCTGCTATGGGAGTCAAGCCCTGTAATTGACTAAGGGCATTGTTACATAATTAACGCCTGTTCTCTTTAAAACATTGTAACTTTACTCAGGGCACAGAGAATGTTTTAAGCAATACCACCCAGAAACTTTTGTAACTACAACTTTTATTATTATACAAAATACTGTATGAATGTATGAGAGAGTGCTTGGACGATGAATGAATGGTTCTAAGAGGTGCCAGCCTGAGAATACAGCAACAAAGGGCTGAAGAAGGTGTCAGGTGCCAGTGCAACCAAAAAGTGTCAAATGGAGAAAACCAAGTACTGGAGGTCCACCCGATGAGATCACTGACGAGCACCTGGCAGCCACCCTGAAGACATCAGCATGATGCAGCAATTTCCATAGACTGGCATGGGAAGAAATTCCTATAAGAACTGGACTAAAAAACTATGGAATCAGAGTCCAAGGTTCTGCTGCCAGCCTACCTGGAGCTTCAGATGCGCATCTGATCAGGACTTCGCTCCCCACTCCCATCACTTGTGTACAGAATACCTGGCCAGTATTCTGTCACAAGCAACTTCTAGGCTGGTAACTATAACAAATACACAGAACCTGAAAGAATGGATGAATGAATGTTTATATGTATAAGGGTTAAGTAGTTAAACAACGTTGTTTGCTTCTATCTTTTCTTTATTTTTTTTATATCTTTACAATAAATGTGGCTTTTTGCCTTATCCCCCTCATAAGATCCTGCTTGATTTTATTTGGTATAACATTTATGGATTCGTTTTCAGTAGGTAGCACAACTTGCTGATTACATATACTGCCTGGTTATCACATACTATGATATTTTTAATACAGTAGATGGAAGAACCCCAGACAACTAATGTCCTCTCCTACTTTCAAAGATGACATCCTGCTGTGAAGAGGAGGGACAGGTATGACTATTGCCTCTTGATGTTACTGCTTTACATAGCAGCTATCGGCAAACTTTTATTCTGCAAGCTTCTGCCAGCCTCTAAATTCCTGTCAAATTGAGATGTTGGAGCAGGTCTACACTGCAGATGTATCTTGGTATAGCTAACTACGTTGTTCAGGGGTGTGAAAAATCCATACCCCCCATAGCAAGTTATACTAACTTAATCCCGCACCCACATGCGGACAGCTCTATGACAGTTAGAGAGCTTCTGCCATTAACACAGTTACAATCTTTTGGGAAGATAGATTAACCATGTGGATGGGAGAAGCTGTCCTGTTGGACTAGGAGTATCTTCAGTTAAGCCAGTGGTCCCCAACCTTTTGAGGTTGTTGGGCGCCAGGGGGCATGGCCGTTTGCCCGCCGGGTGCCTGGGGGCGGGGACACTTGCGCGCCAGGGGGCAGGCCCCCCCTTGCCGCATACCCAGGGGTGGGGGTGGGCCCCCCTTGCCGCATACCCAGGGGTGGGCCCCCCCCCCCTATAGCCGCGTGCCCTGGGGCGGGGCCCCCTCCAAGGGCTGCGCGCCCGGGGCCGGCGCTCCCCCGCCGAGCGCCGCAGGGCCGGGGCCGGGGCCGGCGCTCCCCCCGCCGAGCGCCGCGCGCCCGGGGCCGGCGCTCCCCCCGCCGAGCGCTGCGCGCCCGGGGCCAGGGCCGGTGCTCCCCCCCGCCGCGTGCCCGGGGCTGGCGCTCCTCCTCGACCCCCCCCCCGCCGAGTGCCGCACGCCCGGCGCTCCCCCCGCCAAGCGCGCGCTCCCCCCGCAAGCGCCCGTGTGCCATGTGCCTGGAGCCAGACCAGCCCCGAGCACCTGGCGGGCGCATTGAAATGCCCCCGCGGGTGCCATGGCGCCTGCGGGCACCGTGTTGGGGACCACGGAGTTAAGCACTACAGCTGATAGTGTTTTAAGTGTAGACCTGCTGTCAGTGGCAGCCTCTTGCCAGCAGGGGCAGTTCTGATGCTTCACTAAGGCATCTGATTTTGCAGTAAGACTCTCTTTTGAAATTAGCTCTCCCTGGGTTCCCCCTTTCCCTTCCTGCTAGCTTGCGAGTCTGAGAGGTAGGAGTAATGCAAGTCTTGTGTGGCTTTGGGAGCTGAGCCTGCTACAGAGACCCTTTGGAAGGCAGTTGGAAAATGGTTTTGGAGAGAGTTCTTTGGAGTTTAGCATGTGGGTATCAGTACAGAGAAGGAACCGATACAGAAAGACCTTGGAAGAGGGAGGCAGAGACTAAATGAGGAACTGGAAAGGTGAAGCAGAGCCTCATGAGGTGGGGAGAGCAGTTAAGTGTCAGAGAAAAGAGTTAGGGGGCTTTGCTTGACAGAAAGGGAGAATGTTAAGGGGATAGAGAGAAGACAGAAGTGGTGGGAAAAAGATTGGAATGGGGAGGCTATTACTGATGTACATTTTCTATAGTCAAATGGAGCAGATGGATGTTGAAAGAAGCAGAGAATTGCAGAGATGCAATTAGAAGGCAGATACCTGGGGAGGGAGGAAATATTAGGATGATTTTAGTACAGGTGTGACTATTTCTAAATGCTTTAAGTCTGGAAAGGGTTATGGGCATCTAGACTGACCTGTTGCATAATACAGGACAGAATTTAATCAAATAATACAATTTATGGGCTTGATAAATGAATTTGAGCTACAGCATATTTTTTTTTAAATATGTTCAATATTTATTTAAAGACTCTGGGTATATCTACAGTGCCTTCCTCTTTCGAGAGAGGAATGCAAATGCAAAGGAAAGAAATTGCAAATGAAGTGTGGATTTGAATTTTCTGCACAATCAAATTTGCATAATCGCATCCGGATGCACCTTCAAAATACCCTATTTTGAAAAAAGAAATGCTGTCTAGATGTGGTTATTTTGAAAGAAAACCCTTCTTTCGAAATTACCCTTACTCCTTATAAAATGAGGTTTAAGGGTAATTTCGAAAGAAGGATTTTCTTTCAAAATAACCACATCTAGACAGCGGGTTTTTTTTTCAAAATAGAGTATTTCGAAATAGTGCCAGGATGCAATTATGCAAATGAAGTGTGGGAAATTCAAATCTGTGCTTCATTTGCAATTTAATTCCTCTGCATTTGCATTCCTTTCTTGAAAGAGGAATGCAGTGTAGACATACCATAAGTGACAGAGAAGCCACTATATCCCTCAGTAAGTTGTTGCAATGGCTAATTATCTTCACAAAAATTGTGGAGGAGAAAGAGGGGAAGGTTTGAAGGGGAAAAGTATGCAGGCGAGGGAGATGAGTGGGATGAAGTTAGGTGGGAATTATTAGGGGCCTTGTAATGAAGGGATTATGCAAATAGGTAATGTATGTGAAAGGTGAGTCACTGTCACAAAAATGTTGAAAAATCCCTATCTACAAAGCATTTGTGCCGTTGGATCAGATCTTTCACAAGACTTTTCCTATACTAAATTAGTTGGCCCTTATCAAACCGTTGTTGGACACAAATCAAATAGGATTTATCCACTATACCTGGTTCTAAAATTTCTTGCTCAAATTCCAGAGTTTGGTACTCTTTATTTTTGGGCTGGTGCAGGTATTGCTGTGTGTATTTCAAATTACAATAAAGTAGGTTCTGTACTGACTACAACTATACTTTGGGCTTCAAAGCCTAAACAATGTAATGAATACTTAGACACAGTATTGTGCTTGCAGATAAGGAAAATATGAGAAATTACGCCATATGCTATATTTACATTACCAGATATTTTGATAATTCAATCAGCTGTTTTGTGGAGTGAAATACACATCATAGAATAGCAGTGTTTTAGTAGGATGAGCCAGTAGGAATCAGCATCTACACTAGATTAGCTTGTAAGGCCTAATCCATCTCTCTGATTTTGGTGGGATTTGGCTCAGTTCCCGATAGCGCACACTTAAGTTACATTTTTTTTTTAATTCAAAGAGAGGAGAAAAGAGACAGAGGAAAGGGATAAAGGATTCAGTTTGAGGTTCCAAGATTACCAAATGGTCATAGGCCCCATAATTAGTCCTTAAGGGACCATTTAAAAAGCTCATCAGCATCACCCCTAACATTCCTTATATGTTGTCTGTTCCATAATAAGCTGGCAAAACTATACTATCTGCCTAATTCTTTTTCTCACTAGAAGTTTAGTTCCGATTCTCATAACTCACACTTACTGCTTCTTATATAATTTGATAACACAGGTGAGCAGTCTAATATTCCCCTGTTCAGAATAAAATCAACGTATTGGAAGAGCATTAATAGAAAGCGAGGCTTCTTTGCTCGCACAAAAGTATTTTTTTAAATTACAAATGTTAAAAAGTGTATTTTAATTTAGCATCTTCCAACTAGGGATGTATAGGGTAAATCAGTTAAACAATTACCCCTTAAGCATTGCCTTACCAGCATGCTTACTGAGGTAACCAGTTAACCAGTGCCCAGCCTGGCAGGAGCGACCCCCCACCTGCAGCTGAATAATTTACCATTTGTTCAGGGTGTGAAGTTACTGCAGCTCTTTTTCAGTTATAAAAGGAGAAAATCCTTCCCCCTCCTTTCTTCTTCCCTTTCCTAAACTTGAGGAATCACCCCAGAAACTATTCTTGCCTCAGGAAGTCAGTGGTGTGGGTGCAGTAGTAAGCTAGCAGGGCTAGTTTCTGGACTTACCTTAGAAACCACTGAATTAGAAAATGGAATAGCAGCACTAGTAGAAGAACCAGTGGAGTGTTAGTTGGTCATTCCTTATTTAGAAGTTTCAGGGGGTAGCTGAGTTAGTCTGTACAGGATGAACTTTAAAAAATAACAAATAGTCTGGTAGCACTTTATAGACTAACAAAACATGTAGATGGTATTGTGAGCTTTCGTGGGCACAGGCCATGCTACTGCACCATTTTTTTTAGTTTATTCCTTATTTAGTTCTCCTATAAAAAGATCTGTCACCCCAACAGTTGTCATTTTATTTCTTAATATCTAAAAATAAGGAAACTTCACTAATATTTCAAATTGGTTCACCAGCTGAATAAAACAAATGTTTTGTAAGTTCAATCTTACTTGGATACTACTTCAAGACCACATTTGTAAGGGAAATTTTCATTCAGATGACTAGAATTTTAAATAAACTGGCTGAATTCCCTCATTTTTTCCATATGTTGTAGGTATCATTATTAGATTGTATTCTATATTTCAATACTTCTGCCATATGCATCTTTTTATTTTACTTATCCATGCAGAGTATCACAAAACCATCCATAAATTTAGACTAAACATTATTCTCTTGACACAGTTCAGAAAGGTTGATCATTTCCACCATTTCATCCACGAAAATATATATATATATAGTTTTTAAAATGCAAGGACTGTCATTGCATTAAATCGAGTGGGATGGACTTTGTCCTCTCCACCTTATGAGTCTCAAGAAGGTCTGATTGCAACTTCCTCCACCATAATCACTGCATTTAAATGCCAGCAAAATTTATGCTTTGAATTTTATTTTAAATATTCTGCTGGTTGATTACCACTTGCATTTCGGAATGATATTTAGTCCCGAGTTTGAATTTTCATTGCAACTGCAATTTTGTTTTAGGTCTTCCAAACAAGCAATCTTGCCATCATTTTTTTGTTTCCCTCCTCCATCCCCAAGCAGTGAACTAAGGCAAATCCAGCACTCTGTATACCGCATTTGCCTCAGTCCCTCAGACAAACATTTGCAAGATCTCAATCGAGCCTTCTTAAAACTACAATATTCACCTGGAGAAGTGAAGAAACAGATTGATAAAGCCAGGTGGGTACCAAGAAGTCACCTACTACAGGACAGACCCAACAAAGAAAGCAACAGAAAACCTCTAGTCAACTTACAGCCCCCAGCTAAAACCTCCCACCACTTCATCAAGGATCTACATGAAACCAATCATAGATGATGATCCCTCACTCTCAGATCTTGGGAGGCAGGCCAGCCCTTGCTTATAGACAGCACCCGAACCTGAGGCAGATACTCCCCACTAGTGTCACATTCCACAACAGAAATACTGGAACCAAAGCCTGCAACACAGGTACCAATCCCTGCAACAAACCCCATTGCCAATTCTGTCCACACATCTACCCTAGTGACACCATCACAGGATCTAACCACATCAGCTATACCATCAAAGGCTTATTCACGTGCACATCTACTAATGCAATATATGCCATCATATGTCAACAATGCCCCTCTGCCCAGTACAGGCAGTCCCCGGGTTACATACAATATAGGGACTGTAGACTTGTTCTTAAGTTGAATTTGTATGTAAGTCGGAACTGGCGTCCAGATTCAGCCGCTGTTGAAACTGACCAGCAGCTGACTACAGGAAGCCCGAGGCAGAGCTGCTCTGCCCCAGGCTTCCTGGAATCAGCCGCTGGTCAGTTTCAACAGCGGCTGACTTGGGGACACCTGGGGCAGAGCAGCTGGGGTGCTGCCGGGTTGGTCCAGTAGTGCTGAGGAGCGGTGCTGCGGGACTAACCCGGCAGCGCCCTAGCTGCTCTACCCAAGGCGTAGGCGAGAAAAACCTGGTCTGCTGGGGGGGGGGGGGGAGGCGTACTAGCTGCGCCCCCCCCAGCAGACCAGGGAGACGCGGAGAGGCTTTTCTCACCGCGAAGGACGCGGGCGGCGGGACCGCCCAGACGCACCGCTGTCCCGCCGCCCGCGTCCTCCGCGGCGAGAAAAGCCCCGTTCGTATGTAGGGATCCGACGTAAGTCGGAGCCACATAACTCGAGGACTGCCTGTACATCAGACAAACTGCAAAAGAATAAATGCAAACAAATCAGACATTAAGATTGGCAACATCCAAAAGCCAGTGGATGAGCACTTTAACCTGCCTAGGCACACAATTTTGGACTTTCAAGTTGCCATTCTTAGACAGAGAAACTTCAAAAACAGACCGAGGAGAGAAACTGTTGAGCTGGAATTCATATGTGAATTTGACACCCTGAACCAAGGTCTAAAACACATGAGCTGCGTCTAGACTGGCAAGTTTTTCCGCAAAAGCAGCGGAAAAACTTGCCAGCTGTTTACACTGGCTGCCTGAATTTGCACAAGAACACTGACGATCTAATGCAAAATTGTCAGTATTCTTGCAGAAATATTATGATGCTCCCGCTCGGGAAAAAGCCCTCTTGCACAAATGCTTTTGCGCAAGAGGGCCAGTTTAGACAGCTAAAAACTGTTATGCGCAAAAAAGCCCCGATGGCGAAAATGGCAATCGGGGCTTTCTTGTGCAAAACCACGTCTAGATTGGTATGGACGCTTTTCTGCAAAAAGTGCTTTTGCGCCAAAGCGTCCATGCCAATCTAGACGCTCTTTTCCGCAAATGCTTTTAACGGAAAAACTTTTCCATTAAAAGCATTTGCGGAAAATCATGCCAGTCTAGACATAGCCCTGGAGTGGTTTTCACATTACAGAAGGTAATTTCCCATTCAGGTACTCGGGCCTTCTCACCGCTGTTGGAGATGAGCCACATCCATTCTAATATAATTAGTACTGATGTCACAGTCCCATCTCTGTATCATTTTTCTTTTGTCTTTTCTTTTTTTCTTTTCAGCATTTGAGGAAGTGAGTTGTAGCTCACAGTTTATGCTCAAATATCCTAATAAATTCATTAGTCTTTGAAGTGCCACAGACTCCTTGTTGATTTTGCTGAAACAGACTAACACGGCTACCTCTCTGAACCCTTTAAAAACCCTCTTAAAGTCAATGGCAGTTTTGTCTGGATCAGGATGATAGGATTTTGTCCTCTAGGAACTAAAAATTAAAATTCAAGGAGAAAAAATAATAGACTGTATGAAACGTGTATTGTACTTAGTAACTTATCTTTTTAAACGGCTACATTTGCAGGCAATTGATCACAAACAGCATTTCATTGCAGTACAATAAAGAGAATGTGTGGTTTAATTGCAGTCACGTTTATTTGCAGTTTCTATACACACTTTCTAGGTAATCAAACTTTTTGGGCACATTTTTGAGAGGGGTTCACAATGAAACTCACTGATTTTACTAAAAATAAATACAAGACTTAAAGTGTTGCACAGCTCTAAAATATACAAAGGCTTGGATTTAATGTAAACTTTGAAAACATTTTTACAAAAGAAACCATCTTTGCAACAATTTAAAAAGTTCATATTTACAAATATTACAAAAATACAAAATGGATGCAAGTCCATAAACCATTGTCTTTTCTGCCAGCATGAACTGGTGCTAGTACCAAAATAGTTACACTGTAACCTTCTTAATTTTTTTAAGTTTTTAAGTCATAACCTACAGTATTTCTCTAAATCTGCCACCATTGCAGCAAATGCACTCAATCACTGACCTTTGGCAAAAGCAAACATTTGCTTTCTTTGCTACAACTATTCCATGTCCTCTATGCTTCCACAAAACAAAAAAAGAAAAAATAGTTATTGTTCAGACACAAACAGCTGCATAATTCCCCAAAACCATTTCCATAACATCAGTGCAAACAGAACTATAGATTGGAATGATAGTTCACACCTAGTGTAGCATTGTACCCTGTTAGAAGATATGTTATTTTTGTTCTAAAGCTTGTCTTGAGTATTTAAGAGATATACCCCACTAAAGGAGTTACTTTTCATTTTTTTTCTGCTCCCACACTTGTGATTGTGAATTATTTTTCTCGTAGTGGATTTACAATCCAGCTTCATTTGGGTTTAAATCTGTTAAATAGAAAATAGAAAAACTCTGTCATAGATTTTAGATTAAACAAAATAAGTAAAACTATATTTGATGTGATAGTTCTGTGAGCATTACATACAGAGGGTATATTACTGCCTCATAATTTATCTTTATTCTATATCTATATATATATGATATCACTATTAAATTAAATGCTTAGTTTGTTAATAAGTGATATCAACTTATTAAAGTCAACTCAGCTGTTTTCCATATAAATTTTAGAATGACTTTTTAAAGCACATATATCATCTCTAAGGATATTATAAAAGGGCTGCTAATATATATTTTAAGGTAAATGACCTAAGATGACTGAATAAGATTGTTCTGTTTGATTCATCGACTTCATTTAATCATGTTTTTCAAAGAAAGTATTTTGAGATGTTGAACATGTCCTGGTTAAAAACCTACTAATTCATACATTTCATCTGCTTTACACTCGGGTTTTCATAACTAGTCTGTTAACACAAGCAATGAGGCTTATTTCCAAAACCTTAACCTACTTATTTCATTAAACACCTCCAGGTTTTCCTAATGTTTTAAACCATTTTGCTCATTTAATTCTCGCCTCCGCAACACACATACCCACATGCACACACTGACCATAACCCACGTACTGTATGCTATCTCACTGCATAGAAGGGTGGTAAGAAACTCTGAATTATATTTTTTGTGGTGTACACTAAATAAAATAGGACATGTTCTAGTGGGAAATAACATTCTATTTTTGTTGTCATTCTAGTTTATTCAATCATTCCAATTTTAAATAGAACTTTTCTATTTAAAACACGATTTACCTTATTAAAAAAAAAAAACTCTGCCTGATGCATTGTACAGGATGAGCCTCCCAAATCCTCTTGTCTGGCAACAGCTGTGGTCTGGCAGAGCCACAGAAGTTGCTGGACCAAGGAGATCTGCAGGTCAGGAGCTAGCTGTGAGAACGCGCAGTGGCTGGGCCAGGCAGCAGAGCTCCAGCCAGGCTAGGGAACCCCCAGCGGCAGCAGGGCCAGGTGGCGGCCAGGTGCTCCCAGGCCACGGAACCCCAGGGAACCCCTGGCAGAAGCAGGACTGGTAGGTGGGTGGCCCCAGTGGCAGCGGGGCCAGGTGGCCCAGGAGCCCCGGCCAGGGAATCTAGGGAATCTCCAGTAACAGCAGGGCTGGGGTGGCTGGATGGTCCAGCAAGGGAACCTCCGGTGGGAGCGGGGCTAGGTGGTGGTGGGGGAGCCTTGGCTGTGGAGTCCAGGGAATCCTCAGTGGCAGTGGGGCCAGTAGCAGTCAGGCGGTCCCAGCCAGAATTCTGGGGAACTCTGGCAGCAGCCTGTGGGCAGTGGGGTGGGAGCCCAGCCTTGGGAGCTCCAAGGAAAGGAGCCTGAGATTAGGGCAGCCAGCAGGGGAACACTGACCTCTCCTGGTTGGGTAAACTCTGTGGTTCAGGAGCCCTCAGGTCTGGGGGAGCTGGACCAGAGAGGTCCAACTTGTATAAGTAAACCTAAGCCAATGAAACTAGTTTCACATATTCCACTTCCCTAACATTGTTTACTTATGCTTGAAGCCAGCTTTTGATTGATTTATTTAGTACCAAACTCCATTCTTTCTGTCATCCTACTCACTGTGTCCTACTGCAAATCACATTCCTTCCTAAAAGCTGTACTCTGCATTAAACCGTACCATGTTCAGAAGCATATTCTAGTGTAAGCAATACCAGTTGCTTAAATTTTGGACAAATAGGGCCTGATTCTCTACTTGGCTTAAGCCATGCTACACTGATGTAAAACTGGTGTAACAAAAGGGAATCAGGCCTATCATTTTAAACATTGATTTTATTTTGTTTAAATTAAAGGTATAAAACAACTTGTGGTTTGAGCTCACAGCTACAATTTCTTTCAGTTTTAAGTCAAGAAAATTCAAGTAACTTCAAGTAATTCAGCTTTTGTTTCCCTGCCTTCATTTTTATCAAAGCATTTACTCTGATTCATCTCCTTTCCCGCAACCCATCACATTCCCCCCACCCTGTTAATCATTTCTGATACACCCAGACAAAACTAAGCTGTATGTGGCTGGCATAATGAACCAGAGCATTCCCTATTTAACAATGAATATAAATAATGCGTATACACATTTATTTCCCAGTTTTTCACAGTGTCATTTCTGTAAATATTTAGGTAGCATGAATCTCATCAGCACAAAGAGAAAGCTTCACTGAAAACTCATTGCAAATATTTACTGATAAATCAGCGGTGCTTGTTGCATGCTTATAATTTATTTGTTTCTTTTAAGAATCAGAAACTAATCATGTTTAAAGATTATAGTTCTCAGGTTATGACTGTTATGTATCCCAATAGCCTAATAAGAATATGAAAATAAGTACTATTTCCTCATATCTATTCTCTCTAATGCAATCCATGTCAGAATAAAGGGCTAAGAGATGCTGTCAAATGTGACTGCTTGGGGCTTTGCATTAGAAATGATTTTGGTCTGTTAAAAGCATGCTTTCCATCCCTACCAATTACCACATTGCAACTCACAGCTGCACTTTACAATTTATTTGTTTTGAGCTAAATTTTGAAAGACAAATGGTTATTTTAAAATTAATTGGCTCTTAATTAGCCTTAATATTTCATTAATTATCATTGAGTTTTTTCATACAGTTAGAATTCAGATGTGAGGCTTTTTGATCACACTGAAAGTGGTATTGGTGGACATGTAAATATGATGTTTGATATGAAAATGGTATTCACAGAATACAGTTAGTACATTTTACTACTTTTGCCTTCTATAAACAAAGTTGTAATGCAGTAAATTATTTGTTACGTGTCCACTTTTTCTGATAATCCTATTTACAGATTTTTATCAAAAATATGGTATTTACATGTGTTTTGTTAATTTTTTCTAAATTTTGTTTCCGTTCATTTTAGCGTAGAAAAATACCAATCCTTAAGCACAAGTTCATGTTTTCCCTAGAGAAGCACTACAGTGAGAGGTTTTGTTTCTAAATGGGCAACTTAAAAAAGTTACTTTTTAATTCTGAGAAAATTAGATGATTTTGAAATCGATAGGGACAACATAAATGAGAGAACATTAAATGAAGCTAAAGGTAAACAGAAGAGTCATAGCATATATTTCTACTTTTTAGAAAATGTAATAGTTAGCTACAGCTCTACATTTCTGTTTTCCCAGCATTTTATAAACACAAACACTTGTAAGCATTTCTATTGCCCTGCAATTGTTTTGACTGCTACAGAGTTGGCCTGTTATAGTCACATCCTTTTAAAACCCCAGCAATTTCAGAGTTTACAAGTTTCACAGTCAACAGTGGGGCTCTCGAGCTTAGGCAGCTTATGTTGAACTCTGAGAAGACCGATCGTCATGAGGGCTGCCATCTGAATTTTCAGTTTCTCCTTCTGAGATAGCTTGCATTGGTGTATTGTACAGCCTACAGCGTACACTGTAACGGCTACTGCTGGCTGCAGGAGGTGCCCGGGAGCGCCCTACCCTTGAAGATGCAGATGTAGAAAAACTCTTGGAGGAAAAACCATCTGCATTAACTCTAGGGGAGCAAGGAGACAAGGGGGATAATGCTTCAGGAGTAGTTGATGCCTGGGAAGTCTCATCAGTGTTTTGAGGTGAATCCACAATTAGCTCATTGGAAGATTTGGGCAAAATAGGGCTCTTTAGTATCTCAGTGGCTGACATCCTATAGCTAGAATCTGATCGACTGCCCTTTTTAAGGAGCAGTAGCTTAAATTCCTCGTTAGATGTGTTGGACTTTTTGGCATTCCTGTAAATAAGACCTGGAGACCTCTGACTGCTTGTTGGGGCTCCTGTATTGCTGGCGGGTGGCACGCTGCTGGCAGGTGCTGTGCTGCTTGAAGGTGCCATGCTGCTAGCCGGTGCTGTACTGCTAGCCACAGATGAAGCTCTCAATCTATTTCTTACAGAAAGCTCCCCCGAATCTTTTCTCCCAAGTACTTTCCTTTTTGATCTGTTAAAATCAAAGGCACAAATGTTTGTATGGTTTTCACATGGAATAATACATAGCATTGCTACAGCTCTTTACAGCTTCATGGAAGTAGGCACCTATTAACTGATGAATCCACACCAAGTAATGTAGGTTAATAATAATAATTAAAAAACTTTGAACAGCATGTAAGAATTGTACGTACATTAGACACTATTTACAGAGAATAGCTCCTGTCCCACTCAACTCTGCTAGGTCCAGTCTATACAGTTTATCCATAATATGGTTTATACAAGTTTGGGGATAGTATTGACTAATGCAACAAAAGGTGACATTGTTTTGGCTCCCATTCTCTAGCAAGATCCATCAGATCGAATCCACTCTAGTGGCAGAAGAGTTAGTGACAATTTGTCCCTGCTTCTGAATATTGATATATATGTCTTAGGTTTAAACTATTAGTTTTAATCCATTGTAGCTGATATTAGAAAACTTCAATTGTACTTTAGTTGTGATGGAAAATTTTAATTATCAAAAAAATTCTATTTCTGAAATGTTGGCTTCTCTTAGGTGTCAATATCATAGCAATTCATAAGAACAGAGCCAGTAGGCAGAAGGCAGAGATGATTGTGAGTATTTTGTTCAGGAGATATGCATGTTAACAACAACAATGAATGGCTGTAATTGTATTTGTAAATTGTCTTATTCATTCCATAAAAATATTCAAACTGTTGAACAGCAACACAATACCATATTATAATGAAACAACCTTTAAAATTCCTTTTCAAATATTAACCAAAAAAGTGACTATTAGCTCAGATAGAAAGAAGGAGAATAAAGATCCCAAATAAAGAGCCAAAAATTGTTATGTAGTTGTCATCCAGACATACATTTTTTCTGGAAAGTTTGGTAAAAATCAAAGTTTTAAGATTATGGTGGTTTGAAAAAGCTAGTTTACTTTGAAAATAATTCCTTGTCTTTTTGACCTATCATATGTAAAGCAATATTTATAAACTGATGTTCTTCTGACAACCTATTTCTGAGTTAGAGGGGAAATGAGACAGTGCAAGAGTTTAGGAGGATATACAGAGAAAGGGAAGAGGAATTGGGAGAGACATGCAATGGGTTAGGGCTCTTTGGAGCTGCGATGGATAAGGAGGAGTGCTGGCCTTTTTTGAACATCCCAGTATTCAGTAACCAAAGGGTTAAACTCAAGTAGCTAGAAGTTGTTGGCAGGGAGCCAGGAAAGCCAATGGGGGAAGATGTTGAAATTTGAAATGAAAGGAATACCTGCTTGCTTTTCTTCTTTGTGTGAGTTTTAAGCCAGGTGTTGGGGGGCACAGGGACAAGGTAAACTGAACCAGGCAGAACTACATACCTACAAAGAATACTGGGCATGGAAATGGACTGGACCTTGAAGCATGGATCAGTGAGTAGACAGGGAATGGAATGTCTATTTAGACGCTATCAGATTATTTTCTTTGTTTTGTTGTTTGGTTAATCTTCTCTCTGACAAGTCCTTGTTCCCCCCTCCCCCATTCACATTGTACTTAAGGTGTATCCTAGGGATGAAATTTCTCTGTGTTTTTAAATTGTTCATTTCTCAATTACTTTAAAACACCTAACAACCAAGTATGCTTTATCATAGAATAGTAGAACTGGAAGGGACTTAGAGAGGTCATCAAGTCCAGTCCTCTGCCCACATGGAAGAACCAAGCACTGTCAAGAACATCCCTGATAGATGTCTATCCAGCCTGCACTTTAATATATTCAGTGATGGAGCTTCCACAACCTCCCTAGGCAATTTATTCCAGTGTTTAACCACCCTGACAGGAAGTTTTTCCTAATGTCCAACCTAAACCTCCCTTGCTGCAATTTAAGCCCATTGCTTTTTGTCCTATTATCAGAAGTCAAGGAGTACAATTTTTCTCCCTCCTCTTTGTAACACCGCTTTAGATACTGGAAAACCACTATTATGTCCCCTCTCAGTCTTCTCTTTTCTAAACTAAACAAGCCCAGTTCTTTCAGTCTTCCCTTACAGGTCATGTTTTCTAGACCTTTAATCATTTTTGTTACTCTTCTCTGGAGCTTCTCCAATTTCTCCACATCTTTCTTATAATGTGGTGCCCAGAACTGCACACAATACTTGAGGGCTGTGTCTACATTGGCACCCTTTTCCAGAAAAGGGTGCCAATGTAGACACAGCCCAACTGAGGCCCAATCAGCACAGAGTAGAGTGGAAGAATGACTTCTCATGTCTTGCTCACAACATTCCTGTTAATGCAGCCTAGAATCATTTTTGCTTTTTTTGCAATAGTGTTACACTGTTGACTCATGTTTAACTTGTGGGTCCACTATGACCCCTAAATCCCTTTTGGCAGTACTCCTTCCTAGACAATCACTTCCTATTCTGTGTGTGTGAAACTGAATGTTCCTTCCTAAGTGGAGTACTTTGCATTTGTCCTTACATCATACTAGTTATCACAGACCATTTCTCGAGTTTCTCCAGATCATTTTGAATTTTGACCCTATCTCCAAAGCACTTGCAACCCTTCCCAGCTTGGTATCATCTGCAAACTTAATAATCGTACTCTCTATATGTCATCATCTAAATCATTGATGAAGCTACTGAACAGAACTGGTCCCAAAACAGACCCCTGTGGAGCCCCACTTGTTATGCTGTTCCAGCATGATTGTGAACCATTGATAACTACTCTTTGAGAACAGATATCCAGACAGTTATGCACCCACCTTATAGTAGCCCCATCTGGGTTGTATTTCCCTAGTTTATTGATAAGATGATATCAAGTATATCTTTGTGTTTTGTTAATAAAATCACCTTTTTTAAAGGTGATGATTTGATTCTTGTGTCCTGGAGGGTAATAGTAGGTCTGTGTATGCATGCCTAAAACAGAGGTCAGCTATAAGAGATTGCAATGGTTTTTTTTTTTTCATCTCTTTTTAAGCTTGGGATACCCCTCTGGAAGAAGTTCCAAGTGCTTCTTCCTGGGTTTAAGAAAAGGTTTTTTTGCTTAGTAGTGGTAGCATAGGTGGCTGACCTATGCTTCACTCAGAGTACCAGGGTTAAAGAAGAAGAAGATGGTAGCTACCTCTCAAGGCCAGGGAATCTGTGACCTTCGGGAACTTTTAAGCAGAAGCCTATAGAGGCAAGGTCTCTTGCGGCCCCCACCTCCTGCACTCAGAGGGTGTGTCTAGACTACTGAGTTTTGTCGACAAAAGTGGACTTTTGTCGACAAAATTATACCTGCGTCTACACTACCGCTGAGTTCTGTCAACATAACGTCGACAGAACTCAGCAGTTTTGTCGACGCTGGTAAACCTCATTTTACGAGGCATAACACCTTCTGTCGACAGAGTTCTGTCGACAGAAGGTGTTATTGCCTGTAGGGTTGCGTCTAGACTACAGGGTTTTGTCGACAAAGCAGCTTGCTTTGTTGACAGAACTGAATGTGTCTAGAAGCTCTATGTCGACAGAAGTTTTGTCGACAGTATCTGTCGACAAAACTTCCGTCGACAAAACCCTGTAGTCTAGACGTACCCAGAGTGCCACAGTGGGGAACAGCCTTGACAGGGGCATACTGATGGGTAGCATGAAATCATGTCTCAAAGTTGGGGTGCTAAAGAGAAGAAAGGTAGAACACTGATGGGATGGAATATGATGAAATGGAATAAAATAGGGCTGAAAAGTATAAAGTGCATGAAATGGAAGAGAAGAGAAAGGGCAAAGATAGTGTTGCAGGAAACTAGGGAAGGCATATATGATGTGCAATCCTCCATTGTCTCACCATCCACTACCCCATATTCCAGGATTATATAATTCCCACTGTTATACACACCTTCTATGGATTTTCTAATATTTAGAAGCAGGGAATCCTGCTTTGGTAGGCCATATGCACTCTGCTATTCTCTCTTGTAGCTTTTATATGCTCACCCAATTGAAGCTCTTGGCTTTCATTAAATAAACAGGAAATTCATAACTAACTGTTAAAAACAGTTAAATTTGAAAGTGTGTTTTAATGGAACTCAGCTAGCACCCAATGAGATTATATTTTCTATACAAAAATCAAATACCACTTTGAAAATCTAACTGTCTGAAAGTCTGGAAATGCATAATTAGGGGGATGCCACCAGTCTCCCACTGCACATAATCCTTCATCACTCCCAATAATATCAATAAAGCAAAACTTAACATGATTAAGTCCATCCTGAGGATACATCTAGACTACTTTTCTTTTCAAAAGGAGATATGCAGATTTGGCACTAATTTGCATATCTTCTTCTGATCACTTTTTTGAAAGTG
This sequence comes from Pelodiscus sinensis, assembly GCF_049634645.1. NCBI lineage: Eukaryota > Metazoa > Chordata > Testudines > Trionychidae > Pelodiscus > Pelodiscus sinensis. Next base: position 210,090,996 of record NC_134711.1, read on the forward strand.
AAAGTAGTTTGGATGTGGGGTTTTTTCAGAAAAAAAAACCCCTTTTTCGAAAAACCACATAAACTTCCTTTTTTTAGGAAGAGCATTTTTTTTTCGAAAAAAGGTTTTTTTCCCCCAAAAAAGCGTGTCCAGACTACTTTCACTTTTAAAAACCCTGCTTTCGAAAAAGCGATTGGAAGATGATATACAAATTAGTGCCGAATTTGTATATCTCCTTTTGAAAAAAAAACCCGTAGTCTAGACGTACCCTCAGATAGCAAAATACTTGATGGGCGTTGGTAGGCTGGCATCCCTACAGGGGCAAAGATCTGTGGTTGCATGTGTTTTATCGTAGTTCTAGGGGGTAAAGATGAAGGAGTAAAAGGTATGCTATGTTAGATGCCTTAACTCTTCGTGTTCTCACTTTTGCCATTTTGTGCAAGATATGAAGAGAGTTAGCTTACCTCACACACAGCTTTGTGGTTTTTAGATTTAGAAAGCATTGCTAACCCAGCAATGGCTACTTTGTGAAAATGCCCATCTGGTGCTGTAGTTCTCCTTAATTGGCAGAACAGTTTGAAAAAGAACAGGATCTTCAACATTGGTATTTGTTGCTTTTATGAACACCCCAGCTTCAATTCTGAACTAGCTGAACAGTTTCTCAGAACTCTTTTTTTGACAAATCTACAGGTATTGCTTCATAGAAAATCCTGATTGTTATAAACAGTCGTCTCCTTCAGCTTACCATGACTTAAACCAACAGTTATGACAAACAGACCTAACAATCTTTTTGGTTAATTAACAAAATAATTACATAATCTCAGTTAGGGACATAAAAGGTTACCTGGTAAGCCTCACCCTTAATGGTGAGGTTTACCGGTACTGGTTAACAGGTAGGCGCTAGAGCAGCACCCTGCCCATGTTGGGCAGAGGGCTGCTCCAGCCCTGCAGGGCACACTGGAGCAGCCCCTATCTGTGGCAGGCCTGGTCGGTCCCCTCACCTCCCACTCAGGTTTACACGCTGGCTCCCTGAGAGTGAGACCGGCTGGCCTTGCTGACCCTGTTCCTGGGGAGATAGCTATTTATACACAATGCATGTAATCATTATGATTTTTAGTGGCTACATGGTTACATTTTTAACCACATTTTTACATCCCTACTCTCAGCAGCTCCATCAAACATTTTTTACTTTTTTCACTTTGCAGGAGATTGTATTCTGTATTCACATAGGATGCATCTACACTGCACCGTTATTTCGCGATAACTAGCATTATTTTGAAATAACAATGCAAGCATCTACACAGCCATTCCATTATTTCAAAATTATTTTGAAATAATGGATGGCTTATTCCAAAATCTGTAAACCTTATTCTACAAGAAATAACACTTATTCCAAAATAGCTATTTTGAAATAAGGCATGTGTAGACACGCCACTGCTGGTATTTCGAAATAGCCCCTCACTCGGGCCATTCTAAATTATTCCTCCCCAGTGCCTCCTGGGACTCTAAATCAAGATAGCACTGTTACATTAGGGAAGCCTGCCTCAGACGATTTTTGAGGTTTCCCTGCAGTGTAGATGTGTTATTTCGACATAAGCTATTTCGGAATAACTATTCCAGAATATTTTATTTCGAAATAAGTGTGCAGTGTAGACATACCATAGCTAGATTACAGTAATAGTAATGCTAGGTCACCTGTGAATGACTGCAAATAGATCCTCTGTAGTGCGAGGTTTGTTTGGAGACACAAAAGCATCTTCTGCTTCAGTTTGAGAATCTTCACTTAATGGTGAAATTATGGAATCATCACTTGGAGAAGATTCTTAAATAAGAAAAGAAGGAATGTCAGATGCTTGCCACACTTCACAGTAGGACTACTAATGCAATTCACAAGCTCAATTAATAATAGATTAGTCTATACAATAATTTACACTTTAAATCTAGTCTAAATATTGTACTCATCTGTCAAAGTACTATTTCTTGGTAAGAGCTTTAGTTCTTTTAACTGAAATTAAGTAACAGGCCAATGCAAAATATATATTCTTAAGAATGTTTAAAATAAAGTCAGCCAGATACTCAGCTGACATAAATCAGGATAGCATCATTAAAAATCAATGGAATTAAGAAGAGTTACTCAACCTGAGAATCAATATTTTTATGGAATCACTAAAAATCATCTCTATATAATCAACTAATTCTATAACTTTAAAAAATAATTATAGAACTGACCTTTCAGTAAAGCATCATCTTCACTCCCCTTTGTCTCCTCTGCCCTGCTGTCATCAGAGGCACTTTTGGTTGGAATACCTGATGCAACATCATTTTCCTGCTCAGAACTTTTTTCATTAAGTGAATTTACTGTTGATATCTCTGATTCATATCTGATATTCCCAGGCACTTTGTCATTATGGTGGCTTATATTAAAGTGATGCTTAGGCTGATTACTAATGTCTGCTCCTCCAGCTGGTGGATCAGATTGGAATGTGTTTTCATCCACAGGTTTAGATTCTAACTTTTGTTCATAGATTGCAGGTAATTCGTCCTTAATCTGCCCAGGATCAAAGCTCTTTTCCCATTCTGTTTCATGATACGTTATCTTAATTTCATAATCACTTGTGGGGGCAACAAAACCTTCTGTAAACTCTTCTGCAGATGTGCTACAGGTTTGTGTGTTCTCTGATACAGGCTCACCAACTGGGTACATTTGGTCTTTCACGGTGTTTGCTTCTAAAATATCCACATTTGCTGAGATTACAGTTTCTTGATCACAATTATTCTGTAAACTACTGGATGAACTTTTCTCTGAATGCAGTTTAGCAGGGCCCGACTCCATTGGAGAAAAGTCAATATAGGACATTATGGCATCTTCTGTAGAGTACTGACGTGATATTGATTTCTTAGCTACAAGCGGCCTCATGTTGTCTGGAGAAATGGCAGTCACCATTAATGAGGTTTCTTGTATGCAGAGAAAGTCTGTATTATTGTCTTTTTGTTTCACTTCTTCGGGCTTATTAATTGATTTAAGGTGAACTGATTTAAGAACTGAAGGTGTAATAGCAAGGCCTGGTGGAGGATTAGGGTTTAGTGCTTCTCCTATCACGTTCTGTTTATTGTAATTAAAAGCATGCAACTGGTTTCTGTGAGCAAATGGTTTATTCAAGACATTATGAAGAGCACTTAGGTCAAGATGAGTAGGAGGTATAATTGGAAGTTCTAGGTCTTTGTTTAGAGATACGGTGCCATCTTTAGAAGAAGGCTGTTGTAATGAGGACTTCCTTTCTGGTACTTTTGGCTTTCTTTTACTACCCCCTGGAGATAAAGGCCCAGAGAAGAAAGCAGTTGGGAAAGAGGATGTTGGTGTTTCAGACTGGCTGGAGTAACCGCTAGAGGGTGATGCTAAACCAGCCAACTTTTCTGGGGAAGCCAGCTTAAACTCATTATCAACAGAAGGGAGAGACGGAGTGGTGGCTCTTGATCCGGACTGCGATGTTTGTGATTCAGAACTTTCTGGTGACTTTATGCATTCTATGACTGTAGTACCCGTAGCAGTGCTTGAATTGGATAAAGACCTATAAGGATCATTAGATTTCAAGTCATTTAGAAGCCAGAGATCTGCATAGTGAGATTGTTCAGCACCTTCATCTTTAAATGATGGAATATCCGTGGTGTCAAACGGAATGTTCTTTAGTCCACTGTCATTCTGATTAATCCAGGAGAGTTCCTGTTTGCTTGGCAGATTAGAGTTTTCCACTCTGGAAGGTGTATTTGAAAACTCGAGTGGCAGCTTCATTTCCCTGGAAGTGTGAGGCATGTGCTGCCCACTGTTTATCTTTGGTTCTTTCTTCTCAGGAAGATCTGTGCTGCCATCAGACTTCCTTAAAGATGAACTGCGTTTTGGTGGGGCTGGCTTTGCCTTTGGTTTCTTAAGAGAGATGCTCTGTCTTCCCTGCTTCCTGTGGTTTACATAATCCTGCCAGGCACAATCAGTGAGACTGGAAGCAATATCTGCATTCCGGCCACTCTCAGAACCTGCAGCTGCATAGTTACAAATATAACTTTTATTACCTTTGAGACCACAGTCAAAGTGCATGGAGGTATAATATCCTTCCGTGTCCACAGAGAAGTGTGAGCTAGTGTCTGCTTTGTCAGATGGGGTTTTTTCTAGAAAGCTATCATAAGTGGCCATACTTGTAAAACTTGGGCAGCCTAGGCTGTCATCCTTTGGGCGTTCAGGGCTGAAATCCTGACGACAGGAAGCATCATGATGATGATGCAGATAATTCCATTCACTGTCGCTTGTGTTGCTGTTATTGGGGTCATCAAGTAAATCCGCTACAGTGGAAGTGAAGGAGCTTGCCCTGTGACCTCGAACCTTATCTATGTGATCACTGTACTGCTCTGTTATAAAGACACTAGAATCTTCATTGGCATTAGGAGCAGTGTTCAGTGACAATTCTGAGTCACAATGTGAAGATCCAGTCAGTGGAGGAGAGGCAGCAGGAGGAATAGTTTCTGATGTCTGTGAGGGACATGTTGAGCTACTTCCACTCCAGTTCCCACTGGAGGACTGATGGTCATCTTTCTGGTCCATGTGACTGCTGAGAAGGACTCCTGCTGTGGAGATAGAGTGAATGGGGCTCCCAAAGGTGTCAGAGTTTGATGAAATCTCACAGCTTCCAGAATCTGCCATTCTTGACAACCTTGACCTCCCTCTCTCATTTATATTATGTTCTGGGCTATGGAGGTGCTGAGAACAAGTTAAACCTATAGGCTGGTGTTCTTGTGTACCCTGGTTATTGATGCCATCATTACCCTTTTTTGTAATTCTTTCTTGACTTGCTAAAAAGTGTTCTGCTTCATACACTGAAGTTTTGGCACCAGCATCTTGATCAGCTTCACTGGCTCTAGCACCTTCACGAGGAAGACTCCGTGATCGGATACGGTTGCTCACTCCTGTAGTGAACATTGTGTCACCGTTGTCTGTCAACACCAAAATGTTGCCGGCTGAATGCGACAGGGAGGCTACAACGCTTTGACCTCTCTGAGCTCGGATTCTTCTTCTGGATGGAGCAGCAATAAGAATTTCTTCAGTCTGGCACTCAGAGTCCCTGGTACCTGATCTCCTGTTGATTGTACTGGAGAAGTCTGGATTTGCATGCACAATCACATTCCGTTCTCTCGCTACTGGTGATTCATCAGAATCTAGGATACATGTAAAATTGTGTGAGATACATTTTTACATTTGCTGACTAATGATGACCCACAAAGTAACCCAAGACACATTTCGTTGTAGACTTTTTCTTGCTGAGAATTGTACCAAATGAAACTTTACTATAAAAAGCATATAAGGCAGACCTTATCCCGGTAAGATGGGAAATTCTCCTATTCCTGCAATGTGATCTTGGTTCTCCTATTCCTGCAATGTGATCTTGCGCTGAGCTGATCTTGCTGTGACAAGATAAATATTAACTTTTTAGTTTGTGCCACTGTATTTTAACTAATAAAGGCTGTTTTAGTGAAGTGTTGCCTCAGAGAAAACTTTGTAAACATTTTGTTTAAAACAAATCTATTTTGATTGTATACATATGAATTTCCCTTCTCTGATTCTTTACCACGTAGAGCATTTGTATAACAACAGGATCTTTGTTTCATGGGCTCTGTTTGCTTATTCCCTAATATGAACACATTCCTGGCTGACTTCAGGAGTAGAGGTATGCTAAAGAAATAAATATCCTGGATCTAATGTTGATTTCATACCCATGTTACACTGGAGCTGACTCCCACTGAATTACTTTTGATTTACACTGATTTAAGTGAAATCAGAGTTAGGCCTCCCAATTTCATCCTAAGTAATAAAGAATGAGTGGGAAGAGAAATGGTAAAAACAGGTAAGAATAATGTTTGACAAAGTTTCCAGAAAAGCATTTACAGATGTCTAATGCAAATATTCAATTGGCTATATATGTAAATTGTTCTGATACTGAGATAGCTCATCATCTTGCAAGATAACATCTGTCACTTCTTTACCTTAAGATCTCTTGCACAAGAAAAAACTTTCACTGAATCTAGTTACTTTTTATGCACATAACTATGGTTATATAACAAAAATAAATGAAAAAATTAAGTAACTGATTACATTTAAACAATAAGGGTTGAACATGTATATCTATATCACTCAGTAAGGCCTGTAGTATGTCAAAGCCATATTGAGTAATATAACTTTGCTTACTGTATTAAAGAAAAATAAACCAATCATTTTCAAACTTCACAATCATAAAAGCGTAAATGTTTCCTTGGAAAACTGTTTGGAAGGCAGGCTACCACCTCAGATCCCTGCAATTTAAGTCAGTTAGAATGCTATCTATTGAAGATTTGTATTTATACTACACCTATTTCTTGTTGCACTCTTCTGGGGATGCCAGAGATGGTTTTCCTCCTTCTCAACTTTCGTCTTCGCTGTAGTACAGATTGTGAATGAACAAGAGAGCAGCGTATACTAGCCTCTCTGTCAAAACCAACTCCTGCAACCCATAAATAGGTCTCATTAGCCTTTAGAAATGGTAAACAAATGTAATGGCTGGAACACAGTGGAGGTATGTAAGTCTGGATTAACCCTATGGATAAATATAACAGAGCCCTTATGCAGCTCTTATGTACATTATATTATGGTATATCACAGTTTTACTTCTAACTCCACTTCCTCTCAGCATCCTGCATTGCCAAAAGAAACAAGAGTAGAAAAAAATAAACAAGAAAAGGAAAACAGGAATTCTCCATGGCAGGCATCTTTCTCACAGCTACTTATCTGTTTGCCATGAAGTCAATGACATCAACATCTCTACCAAGAATGGAAGTGGCCAAAATGATGAACTGGATATGGTCAGCTATACTCCGACTCATTTAAACAAACAGACTAACTAACTAGCTAAAAAAATAATTCATAAAACCATTGTTGCAGTAGTTTGGCAATTCTGAGGAGACCAGGGTGCTAAGGATATATATAAATGCAGAGGTTTCATGAAATGGGGCAATAAAATATTTTAAATCCACATACAAATTAAGAGAACTTTTTTCTTAATTTGTATATAAGATCAACATTTAAATAAATGTATACTTAAAGTTCAGTTTCTAAATCCACATTTAGCCACTTCCAGAATTGGTATGATTTTCTACAGTGCTCAGCACCCAGCAGTCTTCCATAGGCATTAATGGTGGCTGCTGAGTGACAAGTACTTTTTAAAAACTAGGCTATATACTTAGGTGCCTAAATGTGGATTTAAAAACTGAATTTTAGACACTCATTTTAAAAAACTTTGGGTATATAGAATATCTCATTTTGTTTACATTTGCATGTTACTAAAGGACAGTTTGGGTTTTCTCCATGATCAATAGAATGTTAAATGGAAAACAGCCAAAAAATATAGCTCTTAGTATAGTGGAGGTGCTGAGAGCCACTGTAAACCCTGTATATAATTGGAACTGCATCAAGCAGGGAGTGTGGCAGCTCAAGATTATATGGCACTTAGCTGCAGTTGGCTGCACTAACAAATGCAAAGTCGTGCTCCCTAAAGTTGGCAAGACTCGTGTTTGAGGAAGTGGGCCAGGGCCATAAACAGTGAAATTGGGGCTACTTTTTCTGTGGTTTACAGTCTTTAGAAAAAACAAAACAAAACAATCCAATCCCGAGTAAAAAAAAATATTAAAATAAAAACTCTGTTAAATAGCATATAATTATATTAAACATAATTATACGCACACATACACATTACATTACGTAACAATGTAAAACATTAAAAAGTAACTTTCTTGTAAAAGTTCTTCTTGGAATCTACTACAGTGTAATAGAGACTTCAGACAGATGTTCCGTAACCATCAATGCCCCTGTAATAAGCAGAGGAAGAACTTTTTTTAAATAATAAACAAATGTGCTCTAAACTCCATTCACTTTAATTTTCTAACATGAATGTTTGTCCATTTTTTTTAAACAAAATTAAATAGGTTTAAGTTGCCAAAATTCCAACAATTATGAGTTATTTGCATATGATCCCTGTGGAAAATGTGCCAGGTCATCTCTCAGTGGCAGGCGGCCTAGTGCAGTGGTCACCAACCATCAATCATGATTGACTGGAGACTGTCCCAGTCAATAGCGATCTCTGATGGTACAGTGGGACTGCTGCTAAGGCAGGCTTCCTGCTTGTCCAGGCCCCACACTGCTCCAGGAAGTGGCCAGCAGGCTTCTACGGTGGGCGAGCAAGGAAGCAGAGGTTTCTGTGTCAGGGTCAACCCTTGGGGGATGGAGTAGGGCCTTGGGCAACCCTCCCTAGTATTCCAGGCATGGGACCCAGGGCAACTCCCCCTGCCAAAGGCCCCAAGCCATCACATCCCTTTCCCTGTCCTACTCTGCCCCCATCCCACCTCTTCTCACTCCTTCTCCACTCCCTTGTCCAAAGCCTCTTCCCTCGAGCGATGCAAGCCAGGAGTTACGGGGCGCCTGGCAAGGGTTATCCCATACTGCATGCACCATGACAATGGGAGCCAGAGTGACCAAGCAGTCTTCGCTCCATTTCACTGCATTGGCAGAAGGTGGAAAACCCAGGGGCCAGGGCACCCTCCTTCCTGCTGCCACAGTGAAGCCAGCACAGCAGACAAGGAGATGGGCAGTTGGGTGGAGCCCAGTAGACTGCTGGGTTGCTCTAGCTCCCACCATTGCAGTGAGCGGGGGGGGGGGGCGGGGGGGAGGAGGGGGGAGCAGATGCCTGCTGCTGTGAGCTAGGATCCCCCGGTAATCTCTCAAAGCACCTGGCACCCCACCGATAAGATGTTGAGATGACCACCATGGGACTCCCCTCCCCCCCCCCCCAAAGCATGGGGCCTAGGGCTAAATCATCCTATAGATGGGACTGTTCTATCCATATGTTACTCCTGCCTGCAAGTACCACCCCCACAGCTCCCATTGCCAGGAATGGAGAACCAGAGCCGCTGCAGAGGTCCCATGCTTTGGGGGGGTTGAGAGCTGAATGGCTTTGCAGCATTAAAATCAGGAGTAGCACAAGTACAGCAGTCCTAGCTATGCTGGATCAGCATTTCTCTTCCATTACTCAACCTGCAGCCCCTTGGAGCCACCCCCCCTACCCCCTCTCTTGCACTCTGCGCCAGCCCTCACCACTCTCCCAGAGCCAGCACCCCATACCTCTTCTTGTACCCCACCCCTCTACCCCAGCTCAGAGCCCCTTTCTGCACACAAATTCCCTCCCAGACCTTGCTCCTCTCATCCACTGCTGCACCCCAATTCCCTGCCCCAGTCCAGTGAAAGTGAATGGGGGTGGGGTGGGGTGGGGTAGAGTAAGTGAGGGAGAGGGGGGTATGGAATGAGCAGGGTGGTGCTTCAGGGAAAAAGCAAGGCCTCGGGGAAGGGGTGGGATAGATCCTGAATTGCCCTTAAATTCAAAAAGGGATTTTGGGCATAAAAAGTTTGAAGACCACACTGATCTAGGATATACTTTCCCCGTTATGTGTACAAATGATACACATTAGTGTTGATAAGAATGATACAAATTGAACACCCAGAAGATTATGTACCATTCTTGAGTGATGAACTGATCAGTGGAAATTTGGTTCCAATTTATGACAGAATCTAGAAAAAATCCCTGTTACTAGAAAAACTGACCTTTATTACAGATCTAAAGGTATACTCTTCTCCAAATATGTTTGTGTAACTTTAGTGAAGGTAAGAAATTGGTACATGCATGCTGAGAAGAATATACTCTTTAAGGCTTCACGTTGTACTTATAATTACTCCCGGTAATTATGATAGTATTACTTTCTATTCTAATATCCCATAAGGATATGTGACCCTCACGCTTTTCTCTGATTATAGCAGTATTAAAAAGCACAAAGGAATAATAATTACTTTTATGTTCTAAACAGAGATGTGTAAATAAAATAATTTTTATTCATTGGCAATTTTGAAAATAATGTTTTGGTTTAGACTGAAACCGAAAATTTTCCAAACCTTTGCCATATGAAAACAAATAAATAAAATCGTTTTGGACCAAACAAAACAAACATTTGGCTCTGAAAAAGTCTCAATGTTTCAGTTCAATTTTGACAATTTTTACATTTTTAATTTTTAAAAATAAAATTAAAGGACATCTTGAAATGAAAAGTCCTTTCAACTGGAAAAAAAAATCAAAATGTATCATTTAGAAAAGGCTGAAATGAAAAGATTCAGTTTTTTCAGATTCCCCTTTCCCCTCCCCAAAAGACAATTTGGAAAAATTGACTCTGGTGTAGCTGAATCTGCATTTTTCATAGGAAAAAAGTTTCAGCTGAACGATTTCACCCAACTCTAGTTATAAGGTTAACTGTAAGTACACAGCTTTTCTTGCTGATTATTACACTTGAGTCTTTCAGTCATAGAGCTAAGTTAATGCTCTTAAATTAATAAAAAATTGGTTCAAGATAGTTTTGAGAAAAACTCAGATGATATTAGCAATCCCTTCACTGAATCTCACATGAGAAAGAGACAGAAGACAGAGAGAAAGAAAAGAAAGCTTATTTTTGGCTTTTGGAAATAAGTTATCCCTCACATTTAATCATTTATAAAGCTGCTGTATAATAATGTATAAATACACTGTTAAAATATATAAAGCATAAACTAAGAGTTATAAATAAATGAAGATGCCATTACTATACCTTCAACTTAGCAGCACGAAAAAAGATCTCAAAGCAATGGCTTACATGCTACATTACCATTACTTGCATATTTAAAGTACCGCAAGTGCCATAACATTTTCTCTGCCCTTATTTGCTCTGTTACACATGATTATCATATGATTAACCACTATGGGTTTTTTCATTATTTCAGTTAGCTACATTCAAAGAGCTATTTTTTATCCTTTTAAATACCAATTGCCAGTCACATACATAACAAAATTACACATCATATTGTGTAATTTAGTGTTAGATAACAGTTTGTAATGTGACACAAACACACTGGGCCAAATTAATATTGGATATATAATGCCACTGACTTCAGTGGCTTTGTAGGAAGGACAAAGCTAGCCCGCTTAGTGTCTTGTACAAAATTAAATTCTCAAGTCTTTACTTGTAGGTTGTAAAGTCCTGTGTTTTGAACCACAGTTAATATAATAAAATTTCCTGACCTGACCACCCTTTAATCAAGCAAAAGAAATAGAAGAGACTTGTACCAGTGACATTGATGGGGATAATGCAAGAGGAAATCACTTGGGCATCTTGTTTCATTTTCTCCTCTGGAGTTGGGAGAGGTAATGCTTTGCTCCAATTGGTTTGCTTATCCAGTGTAGAAGGAATATTATGTATTGGATTTTTCGGCCTCTGCCCTAGCATGACATCTGTATCTTCCTCTTCTGGTGGATGGGACTGTAAATTAATACATTCAAAATTAGTGTTCACTGTTCAGTCATACAAGACTAATATTTAAACAAAGTAGTAGAAAGAGATTAGAAGTAGATTACAGGGTAGGAATGAATAATTATAGATATTCAGAACAATGGTACTACTATTATTCCCATGGATAAATGGGGTGCACTAAAAAGACAAATTCCTCAACATAATGGAAATATTTTAGTGTAGATTAAATTTATATGGACACACTTTGAAAGAGTAGAGGCATGCACTTTTTGTGCATCCATTGCAAGTGTGCACAATTACAATCAATTTTAGGTATCTAAATATTGATTTGTAAATGCCAGTCTAGTATATGCACATAAAATCATGGTAAATGTGCATGCAAAGTTTCGGTATGCATAAGTACAGTGACTGCCACTGAAAACTGGTACCATGTAAATATTAATTTGAGACTATGCATCAAGAGATCCAAAGCCTTCAAAGTATCAATTCTTAGTTCAGATAACAGGGAACCTACAGCTATACATTTGGCTGTAACTGATTATGTTGATTATATTGGTGTCAAGAAGAAGGATAACTAAGGAGAGGTTTAGCTGCCAATTTAAGAAGTTCAAAGCATTATTTAGAAAACATGCAAGTATTTTAGAACATACTAAGACATGGAACAAACCACTAGACATGGAAGTATAGAAAGCTAATTAAGCAAGAGAAAAGTCAGTTACTCGGAAGAAAAACAGGTGTTTTAAACAGAATAAGCACCCAGAACTGTAATGCTATTGTAGTTTCATCTAAAAAGTAAAATATGAAAAATAGTTCTCCTAACTTTATAGCTAAAGACACATTTTCAAATTCTGTTTTGTTTCCATTTTGTTTGGAGGAGGGGAGGGAGGGAGGAAACACATGCCTTACTCTATGTCCACCCTACCTTCCTCTTTTTTTCAGTTAATACATTTCTCTGTAGTGTATGATCAGTCTTTGACTAGTTCAGAACATCTGTTCATGTCTTTTCCTAAACTCTGTGGAATATTTTCGAGCCTGATTTTCTTTCCAGTGTTAGATTCCCAGCAGGCAAACTATTGGAGCTCTTGCCTGTGACTGTTGTTTACAATATATAATTCCAGAGTTTTGTGCATATATGTGATCAAGACAATCATTTTTTCTCCCTTTTCTTGGCACAGCATTTAGCATGTAGCTACCTAATTAGAGAAAATCACACCCCATTTATCATCTTTGTGCCATTCCTCTAAATAAAGCTCCCACAAATCCTGTAAAAGTGTAAGACCTAAAGCCTGGCAAACGTTTCCAAACCAGTTTGAAAAGGGTTTCAGATCATACTTAGCAGCCACTTATTTAAACTATCCCATGACACTTACCTTAAGCGTAATCTGCAAAAACACCCACAAACCCAAGAGACAGCGTATCTTCCCCCCTTGAGAAAAACGTTTTTTTCCATATATGGTTTTAGTAAAGCTTTGCAGCCTTCTTTCTCTTCTCAGCTTTTGTGCTGATCACCAGCAGACGTGAGTAGCTCATATAAACTTCAAGCACAAAAGACTTTGTTTCCTAGGTAACTTCTCCCCCATAACCACCCCCCAAAAAGTTTGGGGCATTGGAGAAACACACACACTCTCTCTCTCTCTCTCTCTCTCTCTCTCTCACTTTGCTGCTGATTTCTTCCCTGAATAACAATGGATTGCTGGACAAAAGAAAGTGTAGTGACCTGACTGCAGGCTCTGACTGTCTGCAGAAGCTACTGTTTGCAAACAATGGGAATGACAACTCTCCACAGAATAAATGATGGTTTTGCTCTGGCATAATATTGATGGCTTCTTATGGTTTTGAATAATATTGGTCTATTTTGAGCATTGCAAGAAAATAAAATGCAATCACCCACATTATAGAGTTAATCTAGATCCAGATCTTAAAAGCTAGTCATAGGAGGAAATGATCTTGTGGTCCAGTAAACCTATTAAAGTTGTGGGGAGAGGGGGAATACCGTTGTTCCTTATTGATGAGAGAATAACACATCAAACTTTTCTTTGAGATAGTGCAAGAAAGTGACAAGAAAAAAAGCAAGCAAAAGAAAGGGTTAGAGTTTTGAAAAGGAGAAAATGAATGAGCTAGGGATGTTAGTTTAAGAATGCTTGTTTTTCCAATACCTTTCTACTCCATGGGGTCATGTGGCAACACTCAGTGGGAGAGGGCGAGCGGGTGCTGTTAAACTATAAACATGAAATGTGGGGAAAGGAAAAAGATAAAATTAAAAACATACACAAGATGTTTTTGATTAAAGCACATCAATTCTTTCTAGAGAAACTGGTAAAAAAATTTAAATTGAGCTATAAATACAACTTAAGTTTCCAGCTGAAAAATTCACCTTCCTGAAAATGTTCCTTTTCTCCAAACTGCCATCTCATCACCTGGTGCCTAAAAACATGTCCACAACTCAAAACTGTACTGAATTAGCTAAATTGGTTTAGCAACTAAAATTGGGCCTTGGTGTGGCCACTATTAAATCATCTTACGCCAAATCTATGTAAGGCACTCTGAAGTCAATTCCTTTCAGATTTAAGCCAAATCTTTGTAAAGTGTGTATCTGAATTACATGTCAATTATCTATTTCATGATTAAGTTAAATATTGATTTGCTCAGCTAAAAATAATAGATGTAAATAAGGCTGTCTCTAAAGATGATCTAAATCTTCCATTTCAATTTTTTTGACGTTACAAGTAAAACATGGGGGCTACGTCTACACTGGCCCCTTTTCCGGAAGGGGCATGTTAATTTCAGAGATCGTAATAGGGAAATCCGCGGGGGATTTAAATATCCCCCGCGGCATTTAAATAAAAATGTCCGCCGCTTTTTTCCGGCTTTTAGAAAAGCTGGAAAAGAGCGTCTACACTGGCCCCGATCCTCCGGAAAAAGCGCCCTTTTCCGGAGGATCTTATTCCTACTTCAAAGTAGGAATAAGATCCTACTTCAAAGTAGGAATAAGATCCTCCAGAAAAGGGCGCTTTTTCCAGAGGATCGGGGCCAGTGTAGGCGCTCTTTTCCGGCTTTTCTAAAAGCCGGAAAAAAGAGGCGGACATTTTTATTTAAATGCCGCGGGGGATTTAAATATCCCCCGTGGATTTCCCTATTACGATAGCTGAAATTAACATGCCCCTTCCGGAAAAGGGGCCAGTGTAGACGTAGCCGCTAAGTTTTAAGCATTATGTCAAAATGAAAGAACAATTGGCTTCCTATGCCTTTGCATGTATTTTAAGGGGGAAATATAGATTTTGGCACATTACATGTTCCGGGTGAATTGCAAGATTCCAAGGCCCTGATTTGTTTGCAATTAGTGTCTTATTTTAACACCTATGACTGAAATATAACATGTTTTGAAATGACCAAAAAAAGAAAACAAAATGTAGCCCTTGAAAAGTTTTGATTATCAAATGTTTCTCAGTTTGGCTAATAGTGGTTCTCAACTGGTCTCATTTTGCAGGCTATTCACAGAAGAAAAATGCTATCAGGAGCCTTCTTTTGTCTTTACTGACACTGAAACATATCTGCTCTGGTGTAACACAGACTACAGTGCGAGAACCACTGGAGTGAGTATCTTTTCCCACAGCAATCAGACAGATGTGCTGGGGCTCCTAGCTCCTAATTCTTGATACTGAACTAAGACAACCTTCCATGGAAATATCATCATCCTTTACATCTACCCAGTATCTACACTGCAGAGACCCCACCAGTATTATCTTGCTTCCATGTGCAGCTTCCAGAATTAGCTTTCCACACATCTTATGCAAAAAGGAGGCATAAATCAAATCAGAGACCACTTCCAATTTTTAAAAATCACTAGCAAGCCATCTAGATTAGGTGCAAAACCAAATTCTCTCAAAATGGGAAATGGGCTAGGAAACATGACTTTAGCACAGAACAGTGGATGATATTCCTGCAGACAAATGCTTTCATGGTTTATGATGGGAACTGAAAGACTACTATGCAAATAATTGAAGTTTCCACTAACTCAGATATGCAAGGATGATGTTATCCTTTCATCACCCATCCTAGTAACCAGTCATATGCCCAAAGCAGAATTACAACAGTAGAGATTATCCCCAAAATTCAATGTTGGTGCTGAAGATTTCAAAGGATTTCTAAGAAAAGTGCTGATCTGTTGAGATGGACTTCTTGGGAGTGACATTATCTTAAATGTGAAAATCTTTGTGCTGTTAAACAAAGAGCTACATGGGGCCTGTCAGTGCAGAGGTGTACAAGGGAGAGGAAAGAGCATGGGGATTCCTTCTCTCCAACTTCATGCCTCTGCTCTATGAAAATGAATGCAAGGGCTGCTCCATCTTAGTGTGCCAACCAGCACCTGTCTCCTCAAAAGGAATAAGATTGGGACTCTGGCCACAAATTAGGTAGAGAAAATGGCCTCAGCGAAATGGGAGCATATGCTCTATCCTACAAAGGCGTGAGTAGTATCTGTACTAGCCCAGTGTTCCCAGAATTAGGCAGTGACTACTGGTATGGTCTTCCTGTTTCCCAAGCTTCTCTCAAAGGCCACAATATCTTCAAATGTGCCATTTGTGTCCCCTTGACATCACTACTACTATGTAAAATAGTTTTTATTTGCTCAAAAGTGGAGGGGGATCCCTTTCAAAATACAGACCCTCTCAAGAAATGGGATACATTAATGATGATTTTCTAGGTACCACAGCAACAAAAACTAGTTTATCTAATAGTAGATTTTGCTTTGCTAGCCAGCTACCATTACCAGCATTCTCAGAACTCAATGTACAAATGGAGCCTAGAAAATGCAATCCTATATGGGATAGTGGAAGAGAGGCTAAAATCACTTGATTGATGGGGAGTGTTTTTCTTTAAATCGTTAATAATGCTTTGTTGCTCAATGTAGACTGTAGAATGTCTGAATTACTTTCCAAGAATGACATGTTTTTGAATATTCCTAAGTGGATTTAAAAAAATGAAGACACTGTACTCCAATGCTAAAAGCAGCCATAAAACGCCAATAAAAGAATAACATTGTATTCATATAATAGTCTAAAATTATCTGCACTGGTAAAGGCATTCGGTGCGCACAGAGATGTTACAGGATTTCTGAATGACATAATAAGTAAGAGGCCATAATCTACATTAGAAGTGCTTTGTGCAGCCAGAATCCTACTGGCAAAAATGTTAGGATTGTCCAATGATGAGAGAACATAAAAGATCTTCATTGAAATACAACTTTAAAGACAAACTTTGGTATGACTACCTCCACAATACTGGGTATTTAAAAATCAATGAAGATGGAAAAAAATAATAAATGGCTGAAGAAAAACTTGTTAAAAGATAGAATTATTAAAACATCGGCTTTTCCACTCTCAGACCTTCCCTTTAGGGGAAAAAAAAGGTGTGTTCTTAATGCAAGTTAGCTAATTCAAGTTAAATCTCAGCAAAGATAAGGCAGTTTATAATTTGCACACAAGTCAGCAGATTGTGTGAAAGACTATGGGAAGACAATCTTAAATCCATTTGTCAACTCATGTGAAAACTACAGACTGCCTTGAATTCACTAGGCTTTTACCTCAAGTTAGCATTTCAGTTAAGAACCCATCTTTTTTCTTAGTCAAGGCCCTGCCTGGATGACTAGTTAAAATCCAGCCAGTTGGCAGTGATTGAAAATATTTGCCATCTGATGACTGATCAGTGATCCCATTTCAGTTCCCAACAGACTCCATCACAAAAACAAAGCCATGAGTGGTGGCAGTTTTTAGCACTGAGGCCAAGAACTGAGTTTGCATGAGACAAACTATTCATTCAATTCCAGGTAAGAGTGAGGCACTTTGGTGGGGCAATTTGAGGAAGCTAGCACTGTTGCTGTTGGTGTTTTGTCTGTGTTGTGGCTAAATACAGATTTTTAGACAGGCTGTCAAACTGGCATCTATTAACATCATTAAGTTCCCTCTCCATTCTGCATATTCAGACAGATCAAACACTGTCTTTTTCAAACATTACTTCTTTTAGGCTCACTCCTGCCAGGTGCTGAATACTTTGCAAGGGGGGAGCCTTAATAAAATCTTAACGTTATGACCACCTACAGGTGAATCTCTGTGTCTTGAATGGTTGGTATATACCTTAATATAATTATTTTATTATAGTTCTTGCTATTTTTATCTATTTACCACTTAGAAGTACCAACTGAGAAATGCATCCTGCTGTATTAAACAGCCATAGTAACAGATGGTCCCAGCCCCTAAAATCTTACATTCCAAATAGAAAAGACAAAGGCAGGAAGCAAGTAAGTATACCAATTTTACAAATGGAGATTGAGGCAGAGAGCGATTATAGGCCTGATCCAAATTCAATGAAGTCAGTGGAAAGACACTGATTTGTCCAAGATTACATAGCAAATCTGTTGCAGAACAGGGTATTGAACTAAGATCTCCCAGGTCGTAGCTCAGTACCTAGCAACAGATGAACTGTCCTAAATTTAAATTTTACTGTCTTCAAATAAAGCAATTAAATTGCAATCGTGACCACCACCAACAAAAGCTAAGAAAGTCAAAGATTGATGAGAGTATCAATTCCAATCTGTCCTTATCTCACTCCATTATGAAAAAAGGTAGGATAATGTTAAGAAAGAACAAAGTATCATTATTTAAATAAGTCATAACTGGAAGGTTGAGTAGCTCTAAAAAATCTCTCAAACTCAAAAGACCAGTTCTAGCTGTCTTGGGAAATTAGTAAAATTAGTTATGAAGTCATATTAAACTCCCAGGACCATTCTGGGTTTTCAGAGCATTTTGCATCAGGTGGTTTTCCAAGCACTACAGTCAACTGTTAAATATAAATTCAGAATTTTGAAGGTATTTTTCTGCATTACACTAGAAAGATTCTTCTGAAGCCATTCCAGTTTAGTGTGTACAGGCAGTCCCCGAGTTACGCGGATCCGACTTATGTCGGATCCGCAGTTACGAACGGGGCCCTCCCTCTCCCTGGTCTCCAGCAGACCAGGGAGAGGAAGCAAAGCGGCGGAACACGCGGGCAGCGGACAGCCCAGACGCGTCTGGGCTGTCAGCTGTCCGCGTGCTCCACGGCTTTGCTCTGCTTTGCTCCCCGTCCCCCTGGTCTGCAGGGGTTCTTAAGTTGAATCTGTATGTAAGTCAGAACTGGCGTCCAGATTCAGCCGCTGTTGAAACTGATCAGTTTCAGCAGCGACTGAATCTGGACGCCAGTTCCGACTTACATACAGATTCAACTTAAGAACAAACCTACAGTCCCTATCTTGT
This sequence comes from Pelodiscus sinensis, assembly GCF_049634645.1. NCBI lineage: Eukaryota > Metazoa > Chordata > Testudines > Trionychidae > Pelodiscus > Pelodiscus sinensis. Next base: position 210,109,655 of record NC_134711.1, read on the forward strand.
ACGTAACCCGGGGACTGCCTGTAATTAATTACTTAGGGATTTACGATGCAAACACTGACACGTGAGTATCATTACTTTTATGAAAGATCCCATCATCTTCAATGCAACTCTTCAACTCATCTGATGAAGTGGGTTTTACCCACAAAAGCTCATGATTCTATAGATTTTTGTTAATTTCTAAGGCACCAAAGGACTTACTTGCTATAATTGTTAATGTGCCAAGTCTTTGAAATATCAGTCTATCCATGTAAAAAAATCTTAGTTGCACAGATACATCATCCTGTTTTCAGCATCTTTTTTAGGTTAACCACTATTGTGCAGTATAACATAACAAACCTTAAAACTAATCAATGCAAGTGACTATGAGAACCACCTGTAGTCATGCACTTGCCACATTGAATTCATAGACCAACTCAATACATTTCCTGCTCCAGCATTTGGATGAGAGATAGGAAATGTAGCTGGGCTCTAGTGAGTGGAAAACCACTATTTTATTCCCCCTTTTCTCCTCCCGAGAGTATGGGCTCCAGTGTCATTTATGACTTGCAAATACAGTAGACTTCTGATAATCCGGCACCTCTGGGACCTAGCTGGTGCTGGATTATCAGATATGCCGGAGTACCAGGAGGTACTATAAGGGGGCATACCCCCAACCCAATCCTCCTTCCTCCAACCTTATGCTCAGGTCCCGGAGCTGCCAGTACAGCCATGCGTCTTCCTCCTGGCGCTGGAGTACGTGCACTGATCAGCCGGCTTTTCAATGAGCTGGCTGGGACGCCATGCGCAACCCAATCCCCCTCTCCTCCCCTTCCCTTCCCCAGAGCCAAACACCTTCCCTCCCTGCTGTCACTCAATTCCCCTTCTTCCCCAACCTTATGTTCGGGTCCCGAAGCAGCTGCCTGTAGTCAGCGGCTGGCTGCTAGCACGTGCAAGCTGGACACTGTGTGCACTGGGGACCATGAGCGGAACGGTGCAGGCCGTGAACGCGCATGCGGCTCACAGTGGCCCGGCCGTGAGAGCGGCTGACCTGAGCCGTTCCAGTTTCCAGTTGATGCCGGCCTATCAGGAGTGCTGGACAACTGGATGCCGGACTATTGGGCTACATCTACACTGGCATGATTTTCCGAAAATGCTTTTAATGGAAAACTTTTCCGTTAAAAGCATTTTCGGAAAAGCGCGTCTAGATTGGCAAGATGCTATTCCGCAAAAGCACTTTTTGCGGAAAAGCGTCCGTGGCCAATCTAGACACGCTTTTCCGCAAAAAAGCCCCAATCGCCATTTTCGCGATTGGAGCTTTTTTGCGGAAAACAGTACTGTGCTGTCTACAGTGGCCCTTTTGCGCAAAAGTCTTTCGGGAAAAGACTTTTGCCTGAACGGGAGCAGCATAGTATTTCCGGAAAAGCACTGATGATTTTACATGAGATCGTCAGTGCTTTTCCGGAAATTCAAGTGGCCAGTGTAGACAGCTGGCAAGTTTTTCCGGAAAAGCTGCTGATTTTCCGGAAAAACTTGCCAGTCGAGACACAGTCTTGGCTGTAGTAGTTTTACTGTAGTAAGGCATACTGTAGTAAGGCATAGTTTTACTGTAGTAAGGCAAGGCTTGTGAAAAAAGCAGTGTCCATGCTACATTATGCACCAAGCATGCCTCAATTGAAATGAAAGTGTTCCAGGAAATGTTAGCATCTCAAAATAAGTGACTGCACTTAGCAAAAATATAGGAAAAATATAAACCAAGAGCAAACAACTTATTTGTGTTCCTGTATTCAAAGCTGCTTAATGAGTGCAGAAAAGTTCAAGAGCAGAAAACTTTTTTCTCTGTATATTTAATTAACGTAGAAATGGTTAAAAATTTATATTTTCTCAAAATTAGTTCAAAGATTCATTTAAATTGCACATGCTTAATGCCAGGCTGCCAGAAATCTTGATAGCTGATTCCCAAACCCCTGCAAAGAGAGAAAGTGCTGACAAAGCTATGACAGTAATGTGACCAATGCCACAGTTTATAATTCCAAAAACGTTAACAACTCCCTATCGGCAAGAGCTAACAAAAAAGGCAAACAAAAGGGATTAAGTATTGTTTATAGCTCCTGATTTCAGTACCACTGGACAGGTCAAAAAGAAAGAGCATGCTGGAAACTTACTGTCAGGATGATTTTATGAATAACATTTTAAAAAGCTGAAATTCACTCCAATGTAGTCAAAACAACACTTAAATCCCATTTAAAATGTGTATATAATTTGTCTTGGCCTACTTCTATCAAAATGACTATGTAATTCTTCAATAATAGGACTCCATAATTTTAAATACAAAATCAAAAACCTAGTGAGAAAATGAACTGTAGAAGTGTGAACCAGAAGTTTGAACCTAGTGCTAAAACCAGGATCTCTGAGTGCTAATTCTGTTTCTAACACTGCCTTTGTCCTGTGGCACTGGGTGACTCACTTAATTGCCATCTTAGATTCCACATTTGTAAAATGGAAAGACTGCTACTTTTCTATCTCACAGGCAACAAATGGCAAGGATGAATTCACTCACTTTTGTTGAATGCTCTGGAAATGTAAAGCATGGTGTAAGTGCTAAATAATGTTATTCTTCCTTTTAACAGAATTTTAAGAAAACAGAACAAATCATTTGTTTGTCCTATGTAGCCATAGCAAAGTTACTGATTTAATTGACGGAATAATTAGCATTGTTGGGAAGAGGAAAAAAAGTGCTAGTAAAAGATCAGTGGTTTGAACAAAGGGTTGTTTACAATATTTAGAAATTAATATTCTGTAACTGCACAGTATCTTTTCATGTAATCAGGCAATATAGGTAAAAAGAAAAAAATAGTTCTTACTATGCTATTTTCTCCCATTTTTCTGCTCTAAACCACGATCTTGCTTGCCTGCCTACTCTCACAATTCGCATTTCCATATGTTTTCACACGTTTTTGTTTTATCTGCTTGTGGGTGTTTATTTTAGTTTGGAACATTACAAGTGTGATCTGCTAAAATGTTGACAATCCTTTAATGATTAATGTAATGCTTCAGTGTTTTGACAAGGTAAATACAAAAATAAGATTTGTTTTCTGACAGAAGTCATACCACACATGGTGTTCTAACAGAGGAAATTACATAATAATAATCCTATCACACCGGTCTATATATACCACACTTAGTGTTTATACATTGCTTTACATATTCAATCTGCAGATTTAATAGTATAGGGAGGGGTTTTTAGACAAATGGTAGATGCTATTTCTGCTTAGGAAGTACACAGTGCAATTAATTAAAATCCTTCAGCCCCATTAGTATTTCTCTGAGGTTTCACATGGCTTAAACACAAAACTGTGTGAAACTTGGTGTGTTTTGTTGAGTTTCCCATTGAATCATTTAAAACTGGTGTAGACAAAGCCCTGGGGAACATACCACGGGGAATACTTCTAAAATGGAAGGGAGATGGAATAAGTAATGTGGTGGGTCATTTCCATTCATTACTTGTTCCAGATGACATCTTGTCTAAGGATGAGGAAAGCGACTTCAGAAAACAGACCAATTTTGCAGAATCAAGATTCTGAACTCAAATTCTGAACTTTGGGAGCTTCACGCTTCACTAGACTGAGTGAGGCACCAGAAAAAAAGAAGAAAAGATTAAAGAATGTGAAACAAAAGTCTTAATTGCAGTCACAGTGACATAGCATCTCAGTTTTCAATGGCTGTAGTGAGAGGTGTTATATGCAAGGTTGTCATGGGAACATGTCTGAGGAATAATCCCCTTGCTCTGTCAACTCTGTGTCTTTCCTAAATTGTTTTTGTTTTCACCAAAGGCAGAAGGGGAAGAATAAGTGGTATTTAGACTTCTGCTTGGTGGAAAGTTTAGACATTAAGATGAATTTTGAACATATCATGCTCTAGACACCTAAAAAAATTGAAAATTGATGATCTCACATTATGTTTTGTTTTCTAGTTTTTTCTCTTATCAAATATCACCCTTAATTTACTACTGGGTTGTTCTAACTATTCTGTACCAAACACTACACAGACCGTTTAAGAATGCCAAGACACCAGTTTGAACTTATAAACATTAAAGCAATGTGTGATCTAAATGCTCAAACTTGGGTACCTAAAGTCAACTTAATTGATTGCACTGCCATTTTTATTTGTTTGGCTGTTCAGCTAGTCACAATAAAGAAGTCGATGATACAATAAAGTATCTAAATATACAGTACTGTACAATGAAAGAGCAGAGTCCATTACCAATAAAAGCAACTGGAGATTGATGAGCATGAATATAACAGCTGGTATCTTGGGTAGTAGAGTGGTATCACTATCTGCAATCATTATTTGAAATCATAGAATTCTTGGCTCTTGACAATGATATTTGCAAGACTCAAATTATAACAAATTCCCTCTTGGAAGTACTACATCTTGCTTAGACATTATTTAAGAATGACACCTGAAGGTATTGTGACACCTCTGTAAGGGATAAACTCTCAAGTGCCCATTTTTCTCCTAATGGGGTCTTCAAAATGTAACCCACAATATCTTTACTGGAAATCAGTCTGTGTTTTGTTACTGATTGGGCAGAGACTGATGCCAGCTGTATTGTAATCATACAAATCCACAGTGTAATGATTAAGTATGATGATAGAGGTCCTAATCAACAACATCATTATATTAGGTCCAATAATAAGTTATAACTTCAGTGTGCAGGAAAAGCTTACTCTTAGCAAGTGCCGGTCCTTTATCTCTTTCCTCTTTTGACTGTAGATTGCTGGGAAGGGAGGAAATGGGGGAGCCACCACAGAGATGAGCCCTGGAACTTTCTGCTCTCTGTTATCACCTCGGTTTCGTTGTTCTGTTTTGGAAAAGGAGAAACTAGACATCAGTTTTTCCAATTGATGCATTAAACAAAAATCTCCTTATTGAGATTTAGACGGATATAAATAAGTTTAATCATCTAGCAAAGATTCAGACAAGCCTTCTTCATTATTATTAATTATTATTTCTGCAATAGCACCCAAACTATGGATGGTGTTTTCCAAGAACCGAGGAAGACATAGTATTCCCCAAATAGCTTGTATTCTCATGGTACTGCAAGTGAGAGCTACAATAGCAGAGAAAAGACAAGAGTTGGTTGAAAGAAAGAACACGAATACAGGGCAACTTTTTTTTTTATTATAAATGTAATTGTTACTAAATATGTACAAAATTCCCCATATATCCCAGTTAAATCCCCTTCCAAGGCAAAATACCTCTTATCCAAACCTTTTTGACTGATGAGGTTTTACAAAACTGAAACCCAAAATTGGCTCACTTCACCTTTAAACAACATCAATCATATATTGTTTAGAACATCAGCAACTCAAATCCTAACTAAGAGATTGGTCCTGGTTCTATTCAAATCTTTGTAAATGGTTTGGATAATGGTAGAGAAAGTACATTTATAAATTATGCAAAATATACCAAGTTGGGAGGGGTTGCAAGCACTTTGGACTACAGGATCAGAATTCAAAATGATCTTGACAAACTGGAGAAAAAAGTAATTCACTTTGGAAGGAATAATCAATTAGACAAATATATAATGGGAAATGACTACCTAAAAAGGAGTACTGCAGAAAAGGATTTCAGGGCAATAGTAGATCATAAATGAAATATGAGTTGAGAGTGTAAAACTGTTGCACAAAAAGCACACATCATTCTGGGATGTATCAGCAGGGGTGTTATAAAGAAGACATGAGAAGTAATTATTTCACTCTATTCAGCACTGATAAGGCCTCTACTGGAATACTGTGTCCAATTCTAGGCTCCACAGTTTGGGAAACATGGATAAGTTTGGAGAAAGTCCAGTGAAGAGTTTAAAAAATGATTAAAAGTTTAGAAAACATGACAGACTGAAAAAAACTGGGTTTGTTTAGTCTGAAGAAGACTGAATGGGAACATGATAACAATCTTCAAGTACACAGAAGACTTTTATAAAGAAGAAAATGATAAATAGTTCTCCTTAATCACTGAGAACAGGACAAGAAGTAATGGCCTTAAATTGCAGCAAGGGAGATTTGGGTTAGACATTAGGAAGAACTTCCAAACTCCATAGGTAGTGAAGTTCTGTATCTAATTACAAACGTAGGTTGTGGAATCTCTCTCATGGGAGGTTTCAAAGTACAGATTAGGTAAACACCTACCCATGACAGTCTAGATCTAAGTTCTTCCTCAATTCAAGGGACTTGATTTGACCTTTCAAGGTCCCTTCCAGTCCAACATTTCTATGATTTTTACAATGCAATAATAGAAACCTTTCTGGGGTACTCAATACATCTAGCCCCTATAATGCATATCACATCAGGAGACTGCTTCCCTAGAAACACAATTAAAATCCAGATAATGATTATTGAAGATGATCTGACCGCTGATAAAGAGAAAGGTTGTTTATAAACATGAAGATTTATTTTAATCTCTGACAGAAAGTTAAGAAGAAACAAAGAAAAACCGAGAACAGGAGGCTCAAAGATTAAGGATTCTAAGTATCTGGTGGAAAAAAACCCACACGTTATTGTAATCACCCCAAAATCTGAAAGTTGTTTTAGTCTTAAATCACCCCACAACCAAAATCAAAAGAGGAAAAGATTAACAGGCAAGTCCATGGAGGATAACATGCAGATGTGGTCCCTTTGAAGACTGAATGCAATTCTGAAAGGCTTCCATAAACTAAGTATTACATGCACTGTAAGGATAAGGTTGATTCATGATTGATATCTCCCACCCCATAACACAAATGTCCAAGAAGGGTATCCATTTGGTTCACAGGCCATTGGAAGGTTCTGTCTTCTAGAAGAGGTTAATGAGCTTGAGGGCTCCCAGAATGGGACTTAAAGTACATCCCAAATACTAGTGAGGCCAAAATTGAGATGCCATAGACCCAAGTTATAATGTTAGTATAGGTATAATATAGTATACAAGGTATAATATAGTATAGAACAGAGCTACTCTACTTTGGAAACCCTGGGGACCACAATGATACTCAGCACATGCCGTGGGCCGCAACTTAAGTGTGGTTGCATATACATGCAAATATATGCAAATTGCTTCTTACACACTGACGGTATGAATACAAAGCATCCCACCCGCGGGCCACGTGTTGAGCCCCACGTAAACTCAAACTGCGCTGTGAGCCGCAAACAAATGGGCTGCTGGCCGCATGTTGAGTGGCCCTGGTATAGAGTCTACCAATAAGTGCAAAAGGAGATATAAAAAAGAATATTCCTTGCTCAGATTTCATTCCCTGGCTCCACAGCTTCATCAGATCCGGACCGCTTGATCTGCACCCAGGAGATGGATGCTGAGGCAGACTTCTCCCTGAGCTGCGGTGTTTGTCTTCAAAGCACCAGTCATATTAGTTTTTCTCAGTTCCAAGAAAATTTCAAGCTCTCTGGAGTTGCCTAGAAAGCTCTTAGTACTGAAGTCTCTTCTAGCATCAATCCATCCCCAAACTTCAAAATCTTCTGAGAGTCAGTGTGAGGTGGGAGAATGGTTGTGTCTTTTCTCTCCCTTTGTTCTTGATGCCAAAGTAGAAATAGTTTCATTACTGTTAGCATGCAGAACCAATGGAAACAAAAGCTGGATTCTTTTTCACCAAATGCATCCTTAACAACATTGTCAGCTAAGTACCAACAGCACATTCTTGTGTGTTACTGGCATTTAATGAATGAGGCAAGAGAAAACTTTTTTTTCCTGATCTAACATTGAATTGGAATCATGGACTGTTAAAATATCTTTTTACTTGTAAATAATGGAAGTTTGATATAGGAAGTGAAAGAGAATATTCCTGGAACTACATGATCCCACTTTTAGGTACATTTTTCAGAATATGGTTGCATTTTACAAAATAAAAATACACAGAAAATTAAATATACCAATGTATGACCAACTGTCTGTGAAACTGAGAAGTGAATAATAAATACTGAGGATGGTAAACTGTCAAAGCACAATTTGTTTAATACCATTACCCATTTCTCTCCACTGCCTTTATGCTTTGGTTGTTAGAATTTCTCCTGTCCACAAGATGGCAGAAGCAGATTATTCTAATGTTAGGACACTTGCTATGCTGATTGGCTAATGGGGGTGGGGGGGAGACCCAAGTTCTGTTCTAATTTTAATACTACTCTGATTATAATTCCTTTTTATGGCTCTTTGTAGTACTATTAAGACAAGCTGCACCCACAGTATGAGTCAGAGTTAAAAAAATGCAGAGATCAAAATATGGTAATTAATTGTAATATTTTACTCAGTTAATATGGGCTTTACAGATCTGATCAATCAATTATTATCATTATTAATAATACATGACTAAGGGAATTATTGCTATTGATGCAAATCTGCTTCAGCTAAGGACTGCTGTTAATGAATATTTTCAGGATGAATGACATAAGAAGAAACTATTATTTTTTTGTGAAATTTCGAATATAAAAATAAGCAGAACACCTCTACCAGGTCAGACCAATGGTCCATCTAGCCCAGTATTCTGTTCTTTCACAGTGGCCAATGCCTGATGCCTTGGAGGGAAGGGAGAAAAACATGGCAATTTACTGAGTATTCTATCCCCAGTCATCATGTCCCAGCGTCTGGCAGACAGCAGTTTAGGGTCAACTCAGAGCATGGGATTTTGTATTGGACCATCTTGGCTAATGGCCATTGATGTACCTATCCTCCGTGAACTTACCTAGTTCTTTTTTGAACCCACTAATATTTTGGCCTTCATACCATCCTCTGGCAATGAGTTGAAAGGCTGACTGTGCATTGTGTGAAGAAGTACTTCCCATTATTTGTTTTAAATCTATTGCCTATAAATTTCACTAAGTGACCTCTGGTTCTTCTGTTTCATGAGGTAGGTAGGAAATGTTTACTGCCTTCTGTAAGATTCCTTGCCATTCAAACACTGGCTACAATAATTTATTTCTCTACATGCACTACAGCCAAGCACTGCCTACAACTTCTTGACCACATGGCAGCTACGACCTTCATGGTATTGTAATCCACACACCTAGGCTGTGTCTAGACTACATGCCTCTGTCGGCAGAGGCATGTAGATTAGACAGATAGGCAAAGGCAAATGAAGCCGTGATTTAAATGATCGCGGCTTCATTTACATTTACATGGCTGCCGCGCTGAGCCGACAAACAGCTGATCAGCTGTTTGTCGGCTCGCGCGCTAGTCTGGACGTTCCCCCTGTCGACATCAAATCCCTTTGTCGGCAGCCCCGTTATTCCTCGTGGAATGAGGTTTACCGGGGCTGCCGACAAAGGGCTTTGATGTCGACAGGGGGAACGTCCAGACTAGCGCGCGAGCCGACAAACAGCTGATCAGCTGTTTGTCGGCTCAGCGTGGCAGCCATGTAAATGTAAATGAAGCCGCGATCATTTAAATCGCGGCTTCATTTGCCTTTGCTGAACAAACAAATCTACATGCCTCTGCCGACAGAGGCATGTAGTTTAGACGTACCCCTAGTGTGATTCACTGTTCCATGTAGTGGCACTTAAACCACTTACATCAAGAGATAAGAACAAGGGAGCTCTACAGCCTAACCTGAAAGCCAACTGGCTTTTAGCTCAAGCTGTATGAGCTCCTATAATAAGCTCCAGAGGTCACAGGTTCAAATTCACTTGGTGGGCCAGGCCACCACTTTCCATGGCTCCCCTTGGCTACAAAGGATGAAACTGAGCCAATGGGAGCCGCGAGTCTCCGTGCCTGCAGCGCCAGTACATAAACAACTAAGGCAGCCAGTTAAAGTGTTTCTAAGAGTGTTTCTGCAGTACACTTTCAGAAACACTGGTGTAAGAGCCTCTACAGCTTGAGCTATAAAGAGGCTCCTACACTAAGCTCCAGAGATCCCAGTTCAAATCTGTCCAGTGGTGGTTATAGTATCACATGCCCAACTCCATATGCGCTGCCTACAGGTTTGATTTTCCATGTTATAAAGGCCTTTAGGGCTTCCCTTCTCACTCCAGTTTACCATACCTCACGAGGTCAAGACACTTCCTCTGGGGGACCAAACTACCAATCTTTACATGGGGGTTCCATTTCTCCAACATTCCCCCTCGTGCACAATTACAACAGATGCTGCACTCATTACCAAGACAAGACCGCACAGGGATTCTGGTCAACCCAAGAAAGAGATGTCCTTACACATAAATCTGCTGGAATTGCATGCCTTGTGCAATGCTTGCAGGCAGTGTTCCCTCTAAGATTTTCCATCCAGTAGTGGAATAAGTTTTGTCTTGTGCACCAATATTGAGGTCATGTGCACTTGTTCAGATATGTGCCATCATGGCACCCAAGTTTTTAACAAATATCTTATATATGGAAAGTCAGAGGCCTCATCCAGAATCAAATCATGAATGGCAGAATGGGTGAGGAACTTTGTGATGAAATATTGTTCATTTGTTGCAGGAAAGGTTCAGTTTCAAGTAATTTTCAAGTAATTTTTCAATTTCAAAAATTATGAAATTTTTTTGAAATTATCAAAATGTTCTTTTGACCTTTACAAAACTCCAATTTTCTGGTACAGAACAACTTTTTGTTTCAATTTTAAAGTGAAATATAGTAAAACAGTTTAAAAAAATGATCAAAACAAAACATTGGGAAATCATAAAAACAAAAGTTTCAATTGACTCAGGTTGGGTTCCCACCTAGATTTTTGGCTTGAGAAATTTGAGATTTCTATTTGCATCCTGATTTGGAACAAGAACTTTTCAGGTGCTTCAAATTTTCATGGGACACAAAACCCATTTCCTGCCCAGCTTCAATGGATGATAAGTTTTATTATCCACCTTGCATGACGCAAGATAAATCTAAAAGCATGATCTCTTAAAAAGATACCATCCCAAATTAAATGTAAATTTGTCTCACATTTTCCCCTTTTGTCTTTATGTGTGTAGTCCCTCCCTGCTCATCATAACAGGGACCTTTAGATTCAATGATCCAAGAGTATTCCCTTTCTCCTATTCAGTTGCCATACTCCTGTCTAATAGCCATGTAAGCAAATTAAAGACAAGTAAGGTAAAATCTGGATGACAGACTCATAAATTGCAGATTATTTCTTTATTGGCTTTCACTGCTTTTTAAACTGGAGATATAAATGCAAATTCATCCAAGATGTAATACGACTGATATCTGTGAAGTTAGTACCAGTGTTTAATTTGTCCCATAATATTCCTTTCTGCATACTAAACACTATAGAGGTAGAGATATTGATTTTTTAAATGGGTGAAAGTTGCAAAAGATGTGCAGGCTATTTATTTTGTTTTCATTAGAATTAACTAACTTCACTATTAAAAAAAGAAGCTGAAAATGTAAAATTTCCAGCAGTCAAAAATAATGCCTGAAGATGATGCAAAACTTTTCAGGAAGTTTTCAGCTCATACCACAACTAATCAACACACCAAACTGGTTGCATACATTCTTCTCTATGGCCACTTTAGCAGCTTTAAAAGTTCCATTTTTTGCTTCAAACAGTTTTTTGATCACTGTGTTCAACAAAGCTGTTTGAAGCGAAAATGAAGCCTTTAAATGTTCTAAAACAGCCACTTGGATCACTTCCTCTCATTGACAAGATCCAGGAAGGCAACTCTGTGGAGTGAGTGTAGACTGTCAGGATTCCTGCAAAATAGATTGTATGGGGCTTACATACCCACCATATTTTTGAGAACACCAGTAATGTAAAATGATGAGCGGGTTGATATATTGTAGAACTTCATAGTACAGTGAGCTGCTGAGCCGCATTATACTATTAGATCACATCATCCGCTATCTTTCCTTCAGCAGGGGCCAGTAACACAGCCAAATAACACTAAGCCAAGCAAATCACATTTCAATAAACAGAGTTTTGAAATAATGAGTACTATGTATCAGAGCTGTAGTTAGCCCAAAGAATACTATGATGAAGCAGTATTATACCTAGCATGGACTATCACTTGCATTTGAACAGCTCGATTACTGTTAGCTCTTGTGCCACACCCAACATGGCCTTGGCCCTGGAGGCAGCCTCTCACTCCCAAGTGTGGCCCTGGCCTCAGCAGCAGCTGCCCACCCCCCCATGCGGCCTCAGCCTCGGTCCCAGAGGCAGCCATCTGCCCATCCCCCAACATGTCTGTGGCCCCTGCGGAAGCCCCCACCACCAACATGGCTGCATCCTGGCGGCAGCCGCCCACCTGCCCCCCAGGCTGTGGGAACAGCCACACTACATACTTTCCAGGTCCAGCAGGAAGGTGAATGCAACTGCACGACTCTATGAAGGAGGTGGGCGGGCTTATAATTTTTTGTGCGTGGCCGCACAGGCATGCACCTTAGAGGGAACACTGCTTGCAGGCATCTCCTGCCTTCTATTGCCAACAAACATGTCTGTGTCCTCTGTATTCTATATCAACAGACAAGGGGGAGCCAGATCTCGATCCCTGTGCACCGAGGCCATAAAACTGTGGAATTTTTGCATCAAGCACAACATCTACCTGTCTGCAGTTCATATACCAGGTGTCACCAATGTAATGGCGGACTCTCTAAGCAGACATTTCCCTCAGCATCACAGATGGGTGCTCAACACTACACAACCAAATGCACACAGTTTTGCTCCTGAGCAGGCATTGTGACAGGATCACTTGGAGACGCCTTCCTCATTCCATGGAATCACAAGCCTGCTTACGCCTTTTATCCGACACTACTTCTTGCCAAAGTCATTCAGAAGGTTGGGTGCCAGTAGGCACCATGCATGTGTGGCCTGGGCCCTCCAGTTCCTTCTCTACCTTGGAAGTCCTCCAGATCCAAAGAAGAGGGGAGAGGGTGGGTCATGGAACAACCACGAGGACGCCATCTCAAAGAACTCCAGTTACTGCACAAGGCAAGTAACCTTCGTTTCTTCTTCAAGAGAGCACTGTGGATGCTCCATGCTTGGTGATTAACAAGCAGTTTTGGCCTGTGGTGGCTGGGGCTTCGGAATATTGCGAAGGCCTATGATAGAACTGCGGAGCCCAGTGACGTGTCGATCCCATAAGAAGGTGCATAGTGCTTAGCAAAGGGCAACATCAGGTAAGTTGTGATGCCCAAGTAGCCGCCTTGCAAATGCCCTTCACTGGCACGTTGGACAGCCTTTGTTTTGATATGGGTTGTCCTTTAACTTGGTCAATGAATGCGCAGAAGAGGTGAAGTGTTTGCCTGAAGGGCCTAGTTCTTTGCAGTTAAAATGACCGTGCTTGCCTGACATTGAGTGTATGCATGGAAGCCTTGAATGCATTTGCATGTGGTTTTGGGAAAAATACAGGCAAGCTCCAATCCAGGCGCCAGGACAGCACCAAGACTAAGTGTGGAGCATCCACGATGACACCATCTCAAACAACACTATTTACTCCATAAGGTGACAAGGATCAGAGGGGTAGTCGTGTTAATCTGGATCTGCAAAAGCGGTGAGGAGTCCTGTGGCACCTTATAGACTACCAGATGTATTGGAGCATAAGCTTTTGTGGGCAAAGACTCACTTTGGACATGCATCTGACGAAGTGGGTTTTTGCCCATGAAAGCTTATGCTCCAATACATCTGTTAGTCTGTAAGGTGTCACAGGACTCCTTGTCGCTTTTGCATAAGGTGAGTAACCTTGGTTTCCATGACCGCTGTGAAAACTCACAGACTTTTTCATGCAGCATGATTTCCCCCTTTCAAAAGTTGCAGTGATTCTCCCCTAACAGATCATGTTCATTTATGTGTCTGATAATTCTGTTCTTTTACTCTAGTTTCCACCAGGTTGCCTGCCAGTGAAATTAGGTTTACAGGCTTAGAATTGCCAGACTTTCCTCTGATACCTTTTATAAAATCTGCCTCACTTTAGCTATCTACCAGTCATCTGGTACAGAAGTAAGCAATAGTTACGTACCACAGTAGATAGTTCTGCAATTTCATATTTGAGTTCCTTCAGAATTCTTGGGCGAGTACCATGTGGTCCTGTTTAATTTAATAGCTACTGTTTAATTTATCAATTTGTTCCAAAAACTCCTCTATTGACACCACAGTCTGGGACAGTTCCTTGTATTTGTTATCTCATATTTGTTACCTAAGATCGATGCAAACAATACATTTCACTTTCCTGCAGTGGACAGGAAAGGAAAATCTGTTTATAAAAACCTCAGAGTTTTTCTGTCTATTTTGTGACCATTTAAAACTTGGGAGAAAAGACATCTTTATTAAAATTCACAGCTTCTCTCCATTCAGCTTAAGAGTGAGAGCCCACATAGACAGCTCTGGTATGCCCAAAAAATCATCCCCCAGAAAAGAACAACCCCAGAAGACATGACAGTCCCAATATTTCTAACATTAGAAAAAGCAGAAAGAAAACTTAAAAATAATAAAATATTTTAGATCTTTTCTAGATAAAAAAAGCAGCAAAACAAGGGACAAAACCTGCTTAGTACTGCTTCCTATTTTTTTATCTTTATTCACCAAAGGCCTCATCCAAAGCCTAATGATTGGGAGTCTTTCCATACACCTCAGAGAGTTCTGGATTAAGCCCATAGTGTGGGTAAAGTAAGTGAGGACTGTGAAAGTGGTTACCTCTACGCAAGGCTTGCAGGTTCTGTTTGGCGTGGTGATGCAGCTCCTCCACACAGGGCGGTCTGGTTGAGGGGAGGAAAATATTTCTTTGCTGATGCCAAGGTGCTCGGTAGTACACACTCAGTTTACTCTCTGCATCCAGGTTAGAGACAGCTAAAGCATAAAAAACAAGACAATAGGACATTTACCCACTGTTATATACAGCTTATCTGAAACAACAAGCTAGGCTTCCTATTTGGAAGGTACATTACTGCTATAAAGGGAGGGCATCTCTCCTTCCACCCAGTGATATGAACCATTATTCTTTCAATCTTTTTGTATGTAATACCACCACTTAGCATTTATATAGCACATTTCCTCTGTACTCGCACAGGGCTTTATAGAAAAAAATGAGTACTATATCATTATCTATATATGATATCTCTGTTATATATGCTAGCTATTTGTGAATATATATATGCTAGATCTATGTTAGATATTTAAGAGTAAAAATCATTATCATTTTCACTTTCAAATGGCAAAACCAAGGCACAATGAGGCCAAGTAATGTGCTCAAGGTCACCTATTGAACCAGCAGCAGAGTGGCGAACAGAATGCACCAGCTAGATCTCTAAGGGTAAGTCTACACTACCACCCTAGTTCGAAGTAGGGTGGTAATGTAGGCAACCGTTTCACGTTTCACGAGGAGTAACGGTAGTTTGGTCTAGGAAGCCTAGTCCGAACTACCTAGTCCGTGCCGTGTGTAGCCACGGGCACGGAGTCCGCACTAGCGGACATTTAAAAATGGCGGTGCCCGGCTTTATGCAAATGAAGCTCGGGAAATTCAAATCCCGGGCTTCATTTGCAACTCCGGTTGCCTACATTACCACCCTACTTCGAACTAGGGTGGTAGTGTAGACATACCCTAACTACTAGACTATGCTGTCTCACTGTAATATGCAGTCTACGATCTTGCAATACTGGTTATTTTCTCACTGCATTTCAGTGCATGAAGACAGACTACTGGATGTGTTTGTTAAGCAAATTCAAATGCTACATTCCAGAAAAGGCACTTTTTAAACAGAACTTGGCTTTTGAGGGACTAAAAACTTCAATTTCTCTGCCCAACAATCTCAGAGGACTTCCTCTGAAAGTTACATGAACTAGCTACACATTAAGGAAAGCCAGAATTTCTCAGCAGCAGGCAGGCCCAGGGGAGGCAAGTTCAACTTTAGTGTATTGTCACTAGTTTTACACGGGCAAAATAAATAAGTAAGCAAAAAATGAATTCTGCAGTTCTGTAGTGGCCAAACTTTGTATCACTATATTTAACAACTAATATGAAAAAAGAAAAAAATATTTTCAAATCCCTCTCTCTTTATTGCTTTTTAAAATAAGCTCTAACACTAATAGCCTTCAAAAGGTCTAGACTTTCTGGTTATTTCTCTTTGGCAGTTACTCAATTATCTCCGGTTTCTCCCGGAAAACTAAGGAGTCATAGTAATGACTCTGGTCACAGAGTAGAGGTCACAGTGCTCTCAATAAGTGTGCGTGTGATGGGGTGGGGCGTGGTTTTCACTTCACAAATATGGAGCCTTGAAGTCCTACTAACAGTGGGCTCAGAGTCTGGACAGATCTAGATAGTACCCATAATCATAAATGCATTACAATTTTTTCCTCCTTTCCTCTAATCTTTTTGTAACCGAACAGTAACACAAAGTCCTCTCAGGCAAATGCTCTAGTTCAGTGATCACAATGCTGCCACCTCACAGGGAACCAGATCATTTCCCCACATTTCTTGAGAGGGAAGTAATTCCCAAAACACAGCCGAGGCAACAAAGCAATCCAGCCAGTCATTCAGTTGCTCAGTGATAGCATTGAGTGGGGACTGATGAGCTAGCTAAGGGCCCAAAGTTCTTTGAGCTCCTTTTTATCGAACTCAGGAACACCTCAGAATAGGGTTGCCAGATGGTTTCACAAAAAATACCAACCCCTCCCCCCCCCCCCAAAAAAAAAAAAAAACGCCAGGAGAAAATTCTGTTGAGCACAAATAATAAATTTTAAAAAAGCTGCACAAAAGTTGTTGAAAAAAAAAAAGCCACAAGAAAAGTTGGCAAACTAAACTCCCTCAGTGATGACACTCAAATCTGCAAGCAGGAGTGTCAGTTATGGGGAAGATCGTAGGGCATGGTGAGGGGCCTCTTGAAGTCTAGGCAAATGCCTAAGCTTTAGGACACTTATCCTAAAATGTGACCATTGTGGGATTTTCCCATCACTGGTTTAATATTCATTTTCACAAAGCAAGATTTCCCATGGTTTCCGGTAGTTTTTGTCACTATGTATTGCAACATCCCAATGCAATATACTATATGGGTATGTCTACACAGCAAAGTTATTTTGAAATAACTTTCCTACCGTCTACATAGCCATTCCGTTATTTCGAAATTAATTCAAAATAGTGGAGGGCTTATTTTGAAATTGGTAAACTTCATTCCACGAGGAATAGTGCCAATTTTGAAATTATGATTTCGAAATAAGCCCTGTGTAGACGCTTATTTCGAAATAGGGGACCTCCAGCCCTTCCTCGGGTGCCCTGCTGGCCGCCCTGGTCACAAGGCAATGTCTGACCTTATACCCTGCTGGAACTGATTCCAATCAGCCTTAAATGTGATTCAACATCCACTCAGTGTGGACGTGCTATTTCAAAATAGAAAAACGCTATTTTGAAATGCATTTTGTGTATAAACGCGTTATTTCAAAATAAGCTATTTCGAATTAACTATTTCGAAATAGCTTATTTCAAAATAACGCTGTAGTGTAGACATACCCTATGGGACTGAGAATGAGCATATATGTTGCTGGTGGATTTACGGGGGGGTTGAAAATTGCCTTTAAGTATTTGTTCTGAAGCCATACTTATTCCATTATAAATAATAAATATCAATGGAATGAATATGCAACCTTTGGTGGCTTCTCTATCTACTTGTATGGCTCTCATCACAGAAGAATCTGAACTACTCACAATGTCTAATGGATTTTACCGCTTTGAGGTAAGGACGCCTTAGCCCCATTTTACAGAAGGAGAACAGAGACATGGGACAGATTAGTGACTTCCTCAAGGTCATGAAGAAGGGCTATGACTGAGCTGGGAATTGGAATCAGGTTTCTTAAAACTCAGTCCATTGTCCTATCCACCACTCAAGGCTTACTTGTGGAATTATTCATGGGGGAAAAATATATGCATATTGGCAATCATGGTAATTATGTTAAACATTCTTTATAGCCCTGAGAATAGAGGATGTTCGTTATCACAGATGGTATGAGTGGAGACACAAATAAAATGGCACGCATAAGTCACCCCTTCCCATCCCAAGAAGAGCTGCCTGATCTTCAGCTCTCTGTATGTGGTGGTCATAAAGAAACAGAGTTTTACCATCAAATGAAATGTTCATGTACATTTAATTACATCAGCTTCAGTGGAAAATTATAGAAATAAGATTAGCTGGGTTTGGTTAAATGTGTTTTAAGAAGGTTTTAAAAAATAAAAATGCTTTTAGTACAATGGTGTTACGTATTAATTGTCCAATGCTCTAGGCATTCATGGTACTTTACATGCCAATTGCCTGCACTCTTTCCCTATCCAGCTAGCCCTTCCACAATAATTATTCTCTATTAGGTAAACCTATGCAAACTAAATATAGCACTACAGTAAAGAATAATCACATAGTTCATTCTCAAAGGATATGAAGCTAAAAAGCTTAAAACATACTGCACCACATTTTCAGCTGGTGGCAATGTATCTTCACTGGTTTCACTGGAGCCATTTTGATGTATCCTCGCTGAGGATCTAGCTCAATAGGCTAGATACATAAATCATAGCTTTTGCAGAATGCCCCCAGAAATGATTTCATAACATTAAAAAGTTCCTGAGTTTCCCAGTACATCTCTCTTTTCAACCCCATTCTTTGGAGAAGGGGTATTTTGGGCTCTGGTCCCACAAACACATCTGTTAGCAGTAGGCCCACCAATGGGGCTGGGATGAGGGAAGATGGCAACTGTTCTGGGGCCCAGTGATTCAAAAGGCTGACCTAGCCCCTCCCCTTCTGCCTGAGGCCCTGTTCCTTCTAGGAGTGTGAAACTGACCTAGGGGCCTGACCAGTCTGTCGGTCCCACTGGTTAGCACAGACCCTTATGTCCATTGGCTGACTCATTGACTAGAAGCTGAGTACAAAGGCTGCAAGTCCAAGCTAGCGGGTGCAACTGCAGAATTGGGGCATTTTGCTGTAAGCTTTTTGAGGCAGCAAATGTCTCAGTTTCTGCTCAGAGCTGAACCTATTGTCTGTACTAAAATAAACAGTAGTAGTTAAAGATCATGGGGCTGTTACCATAAACAGATTTTTCTTTTTGCCTGGTATTATGCAGGTAGTCAGACTAGATGATCTAATGGTCCCTTTTGGCATTAAAAACTATGACTCTGTGAAAAGAGGCTCATGCAAACAATCACATTTATTTCACCCATGAATCACTGTAATTGTTTTATCTCTTGTGGGATGGGAAAAAGGACCCCTATTTAATGCAGTCACCATTAGATACTGGTTATGTAATATTGGTTGGTTTCATGTCAATCTGAGAAAAACACACAAACATTAATGGCTATTCTCTTCAGCAGATTTTGCAATTTTCTAAATGGAGGTGTAACCAAAGCTTTCATAGGCCCTTCACTTCCCCTCTCCACTCACTTCCAGCCTCCTCCTCCTTTTGATTTTCAAAATCATAATGTGGTTGAGCTGTGTATGGATGCTTGAAGGTAGCACAGCTTAGTGCACTCAAGCGTGTTTGTTCTATTAATAACAACATAAAGGCCAAGCAAGAAAGTTTTCTGCTCTATTTATTTTGATAGATCCAGGGGTTTTCCCTGACACTCTCACTTGCCTTCCCACTCTCCTTCATATTCTTAACCTTCTAGTTATTGTTTATGTTTTTGATGATGGTGAGGATAATAATTATAATTGGGTATCAGGGAAATAATTTCACATGCTTTCTGATTGGGAGAGAAGGCATTATTTGTTGCAAGATGTGAAAAGGGGCAGATTCAAGAGGGGATTTTTGCAGTATGCGACGGGGGAGCCTATATGCTGAGGATTAGAAAGCTCAGAGCTGTAACACAACGAATCACTGCATAAGAGAAACAAAACCAAGGAGGCTGACAAATCCTTCTTAAATTATATACACTGCAAAAGGAAAAGTCGAAAAGGATCAGACTATTGAGTAAGCCTATTCTAGAGTCTGGAGCAGAGCTCCTCTTCTGAGAGGCTCTAACGATAATGACTCTCAGATCTGCCAGTCATTGTTAAGAAGCCAGAAAGAATGGAGAGTGTGTGAAGGCTGCACAAAAAAAAGCCCAGACCAAAAACTGTTTCACTATTATACTGTGTATGGTGGCCAGGTGCTCCGGAAATCCACAATAGTCAGATATGTGGGGTTGCGGTTGGGAGGTCCTTTATCTCTATTGCTGCCCTGTATTCAAGAGCTGCCCTTTCATTTTAGCAAGTATACTTTTTCAAGTCCTTTTCCATTAATAAAGGCAGCATATTTCTTGTTCAGTTCAATGTAACAACAAGCCTATATATTGACCCAGTTTAGCAGACATCTGTCTGCAGCTAGCAAGGATCATTAGCAGCAGCTTCTGTCTGATCATACTCTTCCATGCCTGTTGCATGGGTCAATGGTAAGTTACTGTCTGAAAAATTTCTATGCAAATTATTCTAAGAAATGCAGAAAATTAATGCAGAGAAGGTCCAGTTCCTCTCAAATACAAGACAATCTGGAAACACATTCAACCTCATGCATATTAGAGCATAAATGTTTCATCAAGGAAAGTGCTCAGTCTGGCATGAATTTTATTTTTAGCCTTGAATGTCTCAAATGATTTTTCCCTTAAGTACTTGGGTCTTTGCTGTTACATCCAGTGGGAGGGGGGAGAGTTTGAAGCCTACAATGCTACAAATTTACAATCTCTTGTCTGCTGTAAATGTCCCATGTTGTGTGTAATGTATCAGCAATTTCTTATGTTTCATGACAGCCTTTTCTGTAAGTGCTGCTCTCCTTCCTTTTGGAACATGGATGCCTGCCCAGGATTACCCAATAAATGATAGAGACCCAGAGAAAGAAGCAGCCATGAGGCAGAAAAGCTGCTGGGAGCTGTGAAACAAGAATGCTCTTACATGGCCGTAGATCATATAAAAGACAACAATTTTGATGGTGCCATCAGAGAAGATAGCTAATGTGACACCAATGTTTTTAAAAGGGCTCCAGAGGTGATCCTGGCAATTACTGACCTAGTTTCAGTACCAGGCAACCTGGTTGAAACTATAGTAAAGAACAGAATTGTTAGACACACAGATAAACCTAATTTGTTGGGGGAAGAGTCAACATGGTTACTGTAAAGGGAAATCATGCCTTACTAATCTACTAGAATTATTTGAGGGAAACAACAAACATATGGACAAGGGGGATATAGTATACTTTGATTTCCAGAAAGTCTCTGACGAGATCCCTCACCAAAGGCTCTTAAGTAAAGTAAGCTGTCATGGGATAAGAGGGAAGGTCCTCTCATGGCTTGGTAATTGGCTAAAAGACAGGAAACAAAGGGTAGAAACAAATGGTCAGTTTTCAGAATGAAGAGAGGTAACTAGTGGTATCCCACAGGGGTCTGTACTGGGACCTATCCTATTCAACTTATTCATAAGTGATCTGGAGAAAGAGGTAAACAGGTGGCAAAATTTGCAGATGATACAAAACTACTCAAGATAGGTAAATCCTAGGCAGACTGCAAAAAGTTACAAAAGGATCTCTCAAAACTGGGTGACTAGACAACAAAATGGCAGATGAAATTAATTGTGGATAAATGCAAAGTAATGCACATTGGAAAACATACTCCCAATTGTACATATACAATTATATGATTTAAATTAGTTGTTACCACTCAAGAAAGAAAACAAGGGAGTCATTGTGGATTGTCCTCTGAAAACATCCACTCAATATGTAGCTCCAGTCAAAAAAGAAAACAGAATGTTGGGAATCAATAAAAAAAGGGGTACATAATAAGACAGAAAATATAGTGTTTCCATATAAAGCCATGGTACTCCTGCATCTTGAATACTTCATGCAGATGTAGTTGCCTCATCTCAAAAAAGATATATTGGAATTGGAAAAGGTTCAGAAAAGGGCAACAACAATGATTAAGAGGATGGTACAGCTGCCATATGAGAAGAGGTTAACAGGACTTGGAATTTTCAGCTTGGAAAAGAGACAGCTAAGGTGGGGCATGATAGAGGTCTGGTGTGGAGAAAGTAATTAAGGAAAAGTTATTTGCTCCTTCCCATAATACAAGAATTATGGTCACCAAATTAAATTAATAGATAGCAGGCTTAAAATAAACAAAAGGAAGTATTTATTCACACAACACACTCGACCTGTGGAACTCCCTGCCAGAGGATGTTGTGAAAGCCAGGACTTGAACAGGGTTAGAAAAAGAGCTAGATAAAGTCATGAAGAAGAGGTCCATCTATGGCTATTAGCCAGGATGGGTGGGAATACTCCCTAGCCTCTGTTTGTCAAGGCTGGGAATGGCAACAGGGGATGAATCACTTGATGATTACCTGTTCTGTTCATTTCCCCAGGGATACCTGGCACTGGCCACTGTCAGAAGACAGGATACTAGGCCAGGTGGACGTTTGGCCTGACCGAATATAGCGGTTCTTATTTCTTAACACATCTAGAATACTAGTAGACTTTCAGGTATCTGGGCAGCTTATGCCTGTCCACCAAGTGCTCTCTCCACTCTATGACATGCCTGTGTAAGAAGAGCTATAATTTCTACCGAGGTACTTGTATATGGCCTCATCACCATAGTAACTGAATATCTCAGAATTATTAATGACTATTTTCAAAACACCATGGTGAGCTAGGGAAGTCTTATGACTCCAATTCCACAGATGGGAACAGAGGAAGGCTGTAACAGAACTGAGAACAGCACCTAGATCTCCTTAGTCTACATCCAGTGCCTCATCTATAAGGCTACAATTTAGTCACAGAGGTTGCAGAATCCATGACTTTCAGAGATCTCTGTGACTTCAGAGTGACCTATGGTGAAGACAAGCTGTGGGGAACCCCCACTGCCTGAGGTGCCTCCCCCAGTCTCTAGCAGCTGCAGGCAGCAGGGGTACCCCAGCACTCCCAGCTACTGTGGGCAGCAGAGACCCCTTGCAGCTCTGAGCTGCAGACAGTAGGGAGCTTTGGAGTTCCAAAACCCAATGGGTGACGAGGCTCCAGAACTCCCAGATGGGGCCCCCACAGCGGCTGGTTATGGGGGAACCCTGGAAGTCCCCATTTTGTCATGGATAGTTTTAGTAAAAGTCAAACACGTCACGTCTTCCATAAATTTTTCTTTATTGCCTTTGACCTGTCTGCAACTTTTACTAACACTATCTATAACAAAATCTTAGCATCACTCATCCACAAAACAACAATCAGGCTATTCCTATATTGTACTTGCTTTTTGCCAACACAGTGACACTTTTTATGTTGTATCCCCATTTTCTAAGTGACCCACTGATGTCTTCCTGTCTTACAGTATATCACATATATGGTAGTAACAGCTGTTCGGGGGCAGAGGGGAGGGAGAGAACTAATGGGCAGTGACAAATTCAGCAGTGTTTAGTGTTCAGTTGTCCAAAATGAATAAAACATGGAAAAGCTTTATTTGGTTGGGGTTTTTTGTGTGCATTTACCGGAATTACGCATTTACTGGATACTCACTTAATTGGAGTAACACCATGTGCAATTCAAGAGGGCTGGACCAGGACCATGTGATTCTTACGCAGGCAAGAAAATTACACTGTTAAGCAATGTGTACTTATGTGGAGCATAAGTGCTGGAACTACAGGTGCGGAGGGAGGGAGAAAAGGCGGGAGGCTGTGCTGCAGCACCCCCTTTTTTTTCAAGTGGTTTCCATTATATACAGGGTTTCCAGTTTGGTTCAACAGCTCTCAGCACCCCTACTATAAAAATTGTTCCAACATGGAGACTAATCCTTGCAATCACATTTCCTGACTCAACCATATTTAGCCCCTGTTGACCACACAGGAATGCCATTTTAAATGCTTTTCTCTCACAGCATCAAATAACCAACAGCATGGTTTGTTGTGCCTCTGAATGTTTCAAATGCTTCTTTAAGGGATGGACAATAACCTCCCAGAAGCACACCCTATTGTTTCATGTTAGGCTTTCATTCCTAGAAAGCTCCCCTGCTCAATGGTTTCTTTTTCTCTCTTTTTATTCTCCTCAGTGCCCTAGATTGCTCCAAACAGCAGACTGCTGCAGCTGGAACAGCAGTGGCTTGATGGACCCTGCTGCTGATGAGTAGCAAAGAACATCTCTAAGGACAGAAGGCTTATGTTTGAGTGTTTCGCTAACTGATTTGCCCTTCTCACCCTTGAGTAAGGGTAAAAATAAAAACAGCATATATACTGAATGAGTATATTCAGATTACACATACCTACATGCATGCATACACCCTAATGTGTATTCCCCATTTTACAAACACACTGAGTTCTGTAAAGAACAAATCCCTCTGCAACCCATCTTTCTAATGCACTCTGACAGAAAGTACAGAGGAGAACTATAACATACATATCTATTAATAAATGTCTGAAATATTCAATAATGCATGTGCAGCCATACTGTTTCTGTGAGCCTTGTTCTGTTACAGGCAGAAGCAAATCCATCAGGGCAAGCGGCTTAGTAAGCACAATGAAAAACTACAGAGGAGCTACAGCTTTATGCGCAGGGCTGCTGAAGGCATGTGACTAGGCAAAGTTTTCTCAGTGGTGAGTGCATAAAATTAAGCAGTTCATCCTCCCCTTCTGCGGCTCCCACTGTCCTACAGAAAGGCTACTCTGCTGCAGCTGAGCTGCTTCATGTTTGTATCTGGGAGGGGGGAAGGGATGACTGAACATGCAGCAGCAATGCTGGTGGAGGTCTGAGGATGTTATTAGGACAAGAGCATAAAGGCAGAAAACTGAAGAGCTTCTGGCAGGCAAGTTTAAGGCTGCTGATCGCTCACTTTCTTTTCATACTGAGCTACTATTTATTCCAATTTGCCACGATACGCCCCCAAAACCCTCCTTTCTCCATCTGACTCTGGGCAGATTTTTCAAATAACAGGAAATGTCTAGGGGTTTTGCAGAGGGAGATAAGCTGCTGAAACCCAGGAAAAGCCCCAATTGGACCGCTTCTGGAATGGTTCCTCCCCTGCATCTGCAATGATTGGTTCATTCGCCTACAGCCACAGCTCCTGGAATTCCACCCCGCCAGGTCCGGCTTCTGTTCCTGGGGAGGGATATCACAGAGTGGCGCTGACTGATGACTGTCACTACCAGTCACCTGGCCACTGTGAGAATGAGTGACACTTCTCCCCACCTCCACCTCCAGTAAGTTCCTCCACTACAGATACCCTAACTTTATATCCACCCCCAGACAGTGTCTTCTTTTTGGGAACCTGAAATACAGTACCCCCTACTACAAAAAGAATGCATCTGTGTGATCTCCAGAGTACCATACGCCTTTAGTTCAAATCAGTTTCTCAACCTAAAGCACTTCCAATAGACATTGAAATGGATTTCTTCTCCTTTTTCTCTCCTCTTCACCCAGCCACCCACACATTGCAACTACTATCTGGCTATGTCTACACTACTGAGCTTTTTCAGAAAAACAACTGTTTTTCCCGAAAAAACTTCACTTATGTCCACACTGAAATCGCATTTTTTCAGAAAAAGAAAATTGAAAGAACAGAGGGAGTTTTCTGACAATGGTAAACCTCTTTCTATGAGGAAGAAGCCTTTTTCCAAAAGAGCTCTTTCAGAAAAAAAGGCATGTGTGGACACGGAAGAGGGAGTTCTTTTGAAAGAAGAGGAAAGAGGAAAAAGCACAGGTGCCCTGGTGGCTACTCTGTCCATAGTAATCACAGCTTAAATGCAAGATAGCGCCCACACTGAATGGATGCTATCTTTCAAAAAAGCAGATCGCTTTTTCAGTGCACTTTGGCAGTATGGACACTCTCTTTTGAAATAAGCTTTTCCATAAGATCTCTTCTGGAAAAGCTTCTTCCGAAAGAAGCTTGCAATCTAGTTATAGCCCTCCTGAATCACTGTATACTACTGTAGAGTTTGCGTTAGCTACTTCAATAGGTTAGTGTAGTGTTCCTCCTTTTGTTACAAAAAAAGGTGTAATTTTGACTGTGGTGTTTCTCTGAGAACACTGATTTTACATGCTAACATCCATGGTTGCACTTTGCAGAATGTATGTGATGTTTCCTCTTGCCTGGGTTAATACTTAGTTTCAGGATCTCATGACAAAACCATCCATATTCCCCACCAGACCATTTTTAATGAACAATTTTATGCACATTTTTATGACAGGAAATAGGTTTCTTGGGGGAACCAGCAGTCCTAGGAAGACCTAGAAGACCAATGTCTCTTTGGCTGAAGGAGATACCCTTCCTTCAGTGGGTTTTTGCCAAGTTATTGCTGTTTGCATTTATTTATTCCATGCATCCAATAAGAAATAAACAAACGTTTTTGAATCTCTCCTCTTCTAGTGGATACAGCATCTGTTTCTCTCTATTCTTTCCTGATTCTCCTCATCTTACTTTACCACTGAAGTGATTTTTTTAAACATACACACACACACGTGCACAAATGAACAAATGAGCTCTTCTCACCTCTTCCAACTATTACAATATTCAGTAAATTCTTCCTCATTCTTTCCTTAAGATATTTTCATCTGACACTTTAAGGGGATGTCTAGACTGCCCGTGGCATTCGAAAGAAGATATGCAAATTCAGTGCAAATTTGCTTATCTTCTTCTGATCCCATTTTCAGAAGATTTTTAAAAAAAAAGCAGTCTAGACACGGTTCTTTGGGGGAAAAAAACCCTTTTTCGAAAGAACCCTTTTTTTTTTTTTTAGGAAAAAGTGTACAGGGTTCTTTTGAAAAAAGGGGTTTTTTTCCTCAAAAGAACCGCATCTAGACTGCTTTTTTTTTCCGAAAAAACTCTTCTGAAAACGGGATTGGAAAAAGATATGCAAATTCGTGCCAGATTTGCATATCTTCTTTCAAAAGCTGTAGGCAGTCTAGACGTGCCTTAAGTGGATGAATTTTGCTTTGTTACAAGACAGAGTCAGGACCCCTACATAAAACTCAATGGACAGTCTTTGATCTCTCCAGTTATTGAAAACAACTTCTTTTGGGTCCTGGCTTACTAGGGACAACCACTGAGAGATCAAATATAAATGTTGGCATAAACAAAGAATGGGAACAAAAGAGTCTTTCCTGAACCAAAAGCTGCAAAAGAAACTGAGCAAGGTCATTGCTGTATGATAACTCTTTAGCTGTATTGGACTACCAATGGATAATGGGGCAACAGTCTTCACAGAGAATTGTATATTGTTATGATGATGCAAAGACCATGGATAAGCAAGATAGCCTGGAGTAGACGACATCTAATTTCAAAGTTGAAGCATGGTCTTACAGACCCTTCTTGTAAACAGAAGATAAAACAAGCTCAGAATGTCCAAAAAGAAGGAACAAGACTAAGGAATCTTTGCTGTCCTTGCTCTATCCTTTCTTAGGCACAGCTCTGATTGCCTTCAGCAGAAAATTTGCCACCATACAGACTCCAGGATTTGGCTCTAATTTGATCTCCGCCACTTTACTATATTCCCTCCTCTGTCACTGTTTATTTCATGTATATTTTAAAAGTAACACATAAAAAAGTGCTGTAAGAAGTGCCAGACTGCTCTAAAAACTCAAACCCTTTGTCTACTGAACAGCTAAGGCACAGACAACACTTGCCAATGTGCCTCGACCCCACTAGCAGTGTGTGACAACCAATCATTATGTCTATTCACATTTGATTGAATCTGCCAACTCTGAGGGCAACTAGTGTTAACAGATTTTTATAATACGGACTTTGTTCATTAAGATGAAGACCATCAAGTAACTTCATACAAACATAGATCAATTCTCAGGCATCTGCTTATTATGTATGTAGTGCCAAAATGTGCTAGGAAAGTTACAGCGAATACGAAAATAAATTCTTATGGCAGATATAAAAATCTGAAAAGAATCAGAAGCATAGAAATCATAGAACCATAAAGGATTGGGGCTGGAAGAGATCTCAGGAGGTCATTTAGTCCAACACCCTGCTCAAAGCAGGGCCAATCACAACTAAATCATCCCAGCCAGGTCCTTGTCATGTCTGGTCTTAAAAGCCTCTATGGATGGAGATTCCACCACCTCCTTAGGTAACCCATTCCAGTGCTTCATCACCCTCCTAGGCTACATCTACACTGCACAATTATTTCAGAATAAGCTATTCCAGAAGAAATACTCCAAAATAGCTTATTTTGAAATTGCACGTCTACACTAGAGAGAAGCCTGGAAATTAGTCCAAGGCAGGTTCCCCTAATGTGGACGTGCTACCTCAAACTGGAGCCCCAGGAACCACTGGGGAGTAATTACTTTGAATGGCCCGGGTGGGGGGGAGGGAGGGAGCTATTTCAAAATAGCAGTAGTGGAGCATCCACACTACAGCTATTCTGAAATAGCTATTTTGGAAGAGGTGCTATAGCTCATGAAATGAGGTTTACAGATGCCAAAATAAGCCACCCATTATTTCAAACTTATTTCAAAATACCGGGTTAGCTGTGTAGACGCTCGCATAGTTATTTCTGAATAAGGGATGTTATTCTGAAATTACGCTTCTGCGTAGACGTACCTCTGGTGAAATAGTTTTTCCTAATATCCAGGCTAGACCTTCCCCAGTGCAACCCGTTCCCAGAGGGGTCTGTCAGTCAAGGAGCCAGGTTTCCCCACTGGGGCAGCTCTTACCAGCAGCTTTTTTGGGAGCAAAGGTGGCTGGGACTGAGGAGCAATACACAGGAGAGGAGGGAATGCTGCTATTGCCTGCTCCATGGCACAGCAGCTGACCTGACTGCCCGGCTGCAGCTTCCTGCCTCCGACCCAGACAGTGTATGGGGAGAGGAAATGAGGGGAGGTTGGAGCTGTCCCCAAGATTATTGTGCTCTCGGGCTGCAGTTTGGGTGTGTGTGAGAAAATGTTCTCCATGTCCCCAACTCTGCCCTTTGGCTCAGGGCTTCTGTCCCACAGAACGCATAAGGGCTCCAAGGATCAGGGCTTCAGTCCCAGCTTCTGACTTCAGCCCAGGAGAGGGGGGCAGCCGCAGGATCCCTGTCCCCTTGAATGGGCTCATGGACCCCCTGGAGGCTTCAGATCCCTGTTTGAGCACTGCCGCTATATCCTATTCCATTAACTTTCTTATATAACTAAAGAAGGAGTTACTGACACATGCTTAATAAGGACAGGCCAGTGAGAACGACAATAATGCAGCAATCAATACAACTTCAACAATAAGAGAAGAGATTGCTAGATGAATAGCGGCAGTATGACCACTCATCAGTCACTGGGACATAGGTAGATGGAAGATGAAAGTACATTCTTTGCTTTAGAACAATCACTTGCTGCTGCTCACTTTTCTTCAGATCAATCTAACCCCTTCAAGTCGTGCTTGGCAATTTGTTCTCTCAAATATGATTAAACCAGGATATCCACTTAAACATAAATCTGACGGTCCATCAGTGCTTGGCCATAGCTAACGGCTCCAGCAATGTGTCTGGGTAATGCTGCTTTTGATATATAATACCTAATAAACACATATTAAGGTTAAACGAGCAGTTCACTAGCCATTTTCCAGGCTTCTTTCCTGAGGTCCTCCATAACAAAGGAAAAGACGAACATTTTTTCGTCACATAGTGGTCTGTGGAAACAGATAAAGTATGTGCCAGCTGCAGAAAGACAAAGGCCCATCTTATGTAGGGCCAGAATTACAAATTTTCATCCAATGCAGTAGAAAGTCTTTTCCTGTTCTATGGATATAAGCTGTTCTGGCTAAGAAACATAACCACCTTTTACAGCACCTACTCCTGTTGGCCCCGATACTGCCTGTGGCCTTTGGACCATGCCGCTTAATATACATAATATTTTACTGTGTCCGTTGAGAGACTAACCAACTGAACAGTGTCTGTACCTAAGCTGCTGTTGTGAAAAGATGAACCCTGTATTTGGACTCTCTTACTTTCAACACAAAATTATTCTTTAGAATCAGGGGAGATTTTATCACTGTGATTGGAACTAGAACTGATCTGGGATCTGAAAACTTGGTAGGCCAGACCAATGACTAAACTACATTCTCTTCCTCCATAGTTTCAGTAAAAAGGATGCCACTTAGCTACCCGCAGCAGAAATAAATCTGCAAAAAGGACAAAATACTTACTCTACTAAACTGGTTATGTCAACTGAACCGTATTAGATAATATATCAAGGCTACATCACTATTCCATATATCAATTGCCTTTCTCTCTCATTAAGCTACAGAGTTGTTACAAACAGCTTGATCATCATGTCTCTCCCCGTCATTTTCCAACTTGATTTTCTATGGCAAGTGCTTCAAGTAGCTAGCTGCAAAGACATTGTGCACTCAGAGATTTTCTTCTCAGCTAATATTCTTCCTGTTCTTTTTCCAGCTCCCACGCAGAATACTTTGGAAAAAGAAAGAAGATTGGAAAGCAATGAGGTAGTTTATATACATACACTAGGGATGTAAAAAATCGTTTCAAAATGTAACTGTGTAACCGCTAAAAATCCTAGTGGTTACGCGCATGACAGGCTCTGCAGGACAAAGCTTTATACTACAGAGCCTGCAGCAAAGCCTTCCCGGGAGTGGGGCTGCCAGCCCCTGCCAGCCTCTCTCCCAGGGAGCCTATGTGTAACCTGCAGCTGGGCCGCCTGCCATAGACAAGGGAGTCTGTGTGTACCATGGACAGGGGCTGCTCCAGTGGGCCCTGCAGGTATGAGCTCAGGTAGCTAGCCTGAACTGCCACCCCTGCCACTGTGGCTTGCAGCTATTTTCAGGAGGCTAGCTCAAATAGCACTAGTGCATGTCTCTGTGCACAGGGCCAGTTCTAGGCACCAGCAAATCAAGCATGTGCTTGGAGCGGCACATTTTGCAGGGGCCGCATTTCCAGGTAAGCAGTCTCCCCTGGCAATGCCCGGCCCTGCCCCACCCCACCGATTTTGAAAGGCTGCGGGAGCTCGGTTCTGGCTGCATGTCCCCGGGAGCTGGCTGTGGAGCGCAGTACGGCCAGGCTCTGCCCCGCCGGCTCCAGTCCTGCCGCAGCCCCAGCCGCCTTCGCCGGCAAGAGACCGTTTCCTGCTGGCCGCCTGGCTTGCTGCACCTGCCTCGCGCCCCTCTGGTTGTGCGCCGCCCATTCCCTGCGCCATCCCTGCTCCCCTGTACCCCGGTCCCCCTGCTCTCCCTGTTTCCTGCAACTCTCTGGCTCTGTGCCACCCTTGCACCTTGCACCTGCCCATTCCCTGTGCCGCCCCTGCACCCTGGTCCCCATGCCCCTCTGGTTCTATGCCCCCCATTCCCCACACTGCCCCTGGACCCCGATCCCTTTTCCCCTTCTGTTCCCCGTGTCCCATTCCCTATGCCTCCCCTGCATCCTGCTCCACCCAATCCCTGTGTCCCTCTGGCTCTGCGCCTCCTGTTCTCCGCACCACCCCTGTACCCCCCACACTGTTCCCTGTATCCCTCAGGCTCTGCATATCCCAGCACCCCAGTTCCCCTGCTTTCCCTGGTCCCCGCACCCTCTGGCTCTGCACCTCCCATTCCCCATGGTGAATCCTGCTCCCCCTGTTCCCCATGCC
Organism: Pelodiscus sinensis; assembly: GCF_049634645.1. Lineage (NCBI taxonomy): Eukaryota > Metazoa > Chordata > Testudines > Trionychidae > Pelodiscus > Pelodiscus sinensis. Next base: position 210,141,057 of record NC_134711.1, read on the forward strand.
CTTCTGGCTCTGCGCTGTCCCTGCACCCTGCTCCGCCTGTGGATCGGGAGTGAGGGGTGCTTGTCCATAGGGAGGGGCTGGACAGGGCAGGGAAAAGGCTGCTGTAACCCAGCAGCGAATGAAAGGGGAGGGGGAGTTTACTTGAAGCGCCTTTGCCTTTATGGAAAAAAATAATTAAGATTATATTTGCTATTTATAGGGCTAAAATGCCGGGACAAAAACTAAAACGAAAACAACAAAAACCATTGCAAAGTGCAAACATGTGTAAAAGCCAAAAAAAAAAAAAAAAAAAAGGCGGAGGGGGGACTGCCAACAATTTTTTTGCTTGGGGTGGCAAAAAACCTAGAGCCGGCCCTGTCTGTGCACATACTGGGAAGCATATTTGCAGCTAAAATATAGTCATGTTCTAATTCTCCTCTGCTTTCTTTTGTCTCCCTTTCATCCATTTTGTCCACTGTCTATCCTCCCCTTTTCCTGTTGCCTCTTTCATCATTCTCCCTTTACCTTCTCCCTCCCATCTTTCCTTTGCCCCTTCTTTATGTCTCATGGGGAAGTGGCTTTCTTCACATCCTTGAGCACTGTGTTTTATGCCAAAGGAAAGGATTGTGTAGATCTGGCCTCAGCCCAACAACTTGTTTGAGGCAGTGAATGACAATTCCTGTGTATTGTCTGTACAGTGCCCCACATACAGTACTTGGGCACAATCTTGTAGGATCTTCAGGTGCTGCCACATAACAACAAATTTCAAATAGGCTCCTGAAATATTAGATGGTAAGGACTGGGTCACATTCAGACCAATGACTTAAAGCCAAAAAGTACTGTCCTTGGCTCTAGTATCTACCACCTGATACAGTTCCTTGCTAGGGAATTACCAGGTGTCAGAACCATCTTCTTTTTCCTCAACAGGACAAAAAAGTTAAGGCCAAATTATGAGTGCCTTACGCAGGTGAGTGGCGTATCAAGCATTTAATATTTTAGATCATGTTCCCTTTTTGCAGTGTTATCATAATGATGAATCACACTATTTGGCATCCAAATAGGGATGTTAAAAATGGTTATTATTGTAAGCGTGTAGCCATCAAAAATTTTAGTGATTACATGTCGAGTATCAGAGCGGTAGCCGTGTTAATCTGAATCTGCAAAAGCGGCGAGGAGTCCTGTGGCACCTTATAGACTAATCAAGGTGTTGGAGCATAAGCTTTCGTGGGCAAAGACCCACTTCGACAGATGCATGTAGTGGAAATTTCCAGAAGCAGGTATTAAATATGCAGGCCAGAATCAGGCTGGAGATGATGAGGTGGATCCAGTCAGGAAGGATAAGGCCTACTTCTAGTAGCTGATCTGGAGGTGTGAATACCAAGAGAGGAGAAGCTGCTTTTGTAGTTAGCTAGCCATTCACAGTTTTTGTTTAATCCTGAGTTGATTGTGTCATCTTCAAGTTTGACACAATCAACTCAGGATTAAGCTAGTTCCCCACATGTATCAGCTCCCACCTGCCACCCCCCGCTGCTGCCTCTGATACAGCAGCATGGGGTGGCAGTTGGCTCCCCAGGAGCTGGACCAGGAGCCAGCATTTAACCATTTGGTAACCACAATTACCTGTTTAAACAGCTACAGTCCTACATCTAATAGAATCCTAGATCCCTTTTTCTGTGACCCCTTAGACCTCTTGTGCATTTGATTATTTCAAACTAACTTGTTCCAGACCACTTAATGCATCCAAGATTCCATTTTCATAGTGCAGGTTAGGGATGTTAACTAATGATTAATTTACTAGTCAAGTAGTTGATGGAATTTCCATCATCGACTAGTCGATGAGCATTTCAAAGGAGGAATGCAGAAGTGCCTAAAAGCCCCCGCTGGGGCCACGGTGTTTCAAAGCAGCAGCGCTGCACGGAACCTGGGTCCTAGCTGCCTGTGGCGCTGCTGCTTTGAAGTACATACACTTCCCCCCTCTCTTCTGCCTCTATCTAATAGAGGCAGCAAAGGGGGTGGAAATTGACTAGTCGACTGACTATCCAATAAGCATTTGCTTATCGGATAGTCAACTAGTCTTTAACATCCTTAGTGTGGGTCCAATGAGTACTGATATGCAATACGTACTGGGAAGTACACTGGGAGTCAACAGTGTTAGTACAAACAAAGGAGGTGAAAAAAAGAAACAAAATTAAACTGATGCCCACTTCTTCCATTGATTTCAGCCAGACAACTAGGATTGGGGGATCAGCTCTGCCACCTCCATTTTCCATTAACAGAAACTATGCAGAATGCTTCAGGGCCTTGGTTTTCACTTACACAAACACTGACTTCAGAGAAATTAGGGAAACCTTATTTTTCTGGCTCAATAATGTGGATGTAATTAATACCCTCAACTTTCCCTGTGTACCAAATGGAGGGACATATCTGTGCTGTTCCTGTTGAGCATGCCACCTTTTCATTCATAAAAGGCAGCTTGTATCTTTAATCACTTTGCCAGAAGAATAGCAGAGAAACAAGTACTTGATTGCCTGTGTTATCAGACACTATTGGAAAAATCTAGATAAGGCTGCTGAACGACCTTAGCCTATTAGTATTCCACATGCAAATACTTTCCCATAACCCAGAGTCATCTGTATCCCAGCAACCCTTAAAATTTCATTCTCACTGAATTGCCAGATCTTTATCAAAATATAATTACAGTCAATTTGGAAGATAAATTTTGATTGCCTGTGCCATGCCAAAAGGAAAAAACAGGTAAGACACAGCTAAGGTACAATTCTTAAATGTATATCTATATATCCAGACACTACTTCAGTTCCCTCCCCCCTGTGATTGAGAAAAGTGAGCTAGGACAGAATGTTTGAAATTTATGGGTGGATGAGGGAGGAAGTGCAAGAAAAGGCCAGAAAGACATCAAATTAGGTTTGCAACCAAAAAAGAAGAGAAGATTTTTGAAGTTAGAAGTCTGCAGTTGCACGTGGAATATAGGCATGCTAGTCTGAAGTTATATGATATAAATGTGATGGCGGTGTCGTAGGGTGCATCCAGTGAGAGGATGTGCCAGCACTCGTATTATAACCCTGGGTGCCCCAAAATGCTTCTGCTACAGCGGCTCCCTGCCTGGGACATACACCCAGCCAGCATGCACTTCGTGGTCTGTACACTGTACAGCTCGGAGTCAACCACTTCGAATCCAATAGCCTGCCAGCAGTTATCACAGATATACTCTGGTCTTATCAGACTTAGTTAATGCTAGCAGGTGATCCCAACACACCCTCAATCCTGAATGTTCTGAGGCCCGTTTGCTCTGCAATGACCAGCTCTCTCCTGCAACATTCAGAGGAATAATAAGGTCTTGTTTTCTCCTTCAAAAGAGACTAAAGCATATTACAGCTAATTGATTTAACTGGGCTGAACACCACACCTCTTCCTTCAGACTCAGGACTTAGCTGGTTTATAGTAAGAATAAAACATTTATGAATAGGATGTAGATTAAGTGATGCCAACCAGAGATGGTTACAACCAAACAACCGTGAAAATATGTATCTAAGAATCCAAGATGTAATCAAGCCAGGAACAGGCTTTGTTCAAGATGGTTTCTCTCATCAGTCTTTCTTCTCAGCCATGGCTAACTTTACCTCAGTCAGGACCTTCCACAGACACAGAAGGTGCTGGCTTCCACCTTCTGAGCTGAGAGATATTTGCCTAAGCAGGTTTCTTACCTATATTCAGTTCCCAGAGACTTCACCCTCCTCCTTGGTTGAAGTACCCATTTTTGTCTGCAAGCTCTGAGCCCCAAGGTCTGTTTAGTGATGCCTGTCAAAATGGTGTCCTGTCTCTGCATCACTCTCTCCAAGTTCTACAGCCTGCAGGATGACTTCCTGCTGTTTTCCCTTTCTGAGAGTTTCCCTGGTGGCCTTCACCACTAATTTAATTGTAACCGAGCATGCCATTGATTTCGGCCGCACCTTGCTTTATTCCCCCAGAGAGAAATATATAGCTTTGATGTTCCCTTCTATCTAGGAAAGAGCAGTTTCTCTCTTTGTTTGGTCATATTAATAAGTATCCATAATTCCTTAGACAGTGTTAATACACATAATTCACAATGATTTTAATCACCAATGTTGTCATAGAACACTCAATTGTTATATTTATAGAAATACAGTACTGCTGTATATAATCAGTTGATCAATTGCTTATCCTTTGAGAAACAATGAGTATGTTGTATGTACATACAAACTGGTTAGTCTCTAAGGTGCCACAGGACTACTCATTTTTAAAGTTACAGACTAATACAGCTATTCCTCAGAGATTTTTTATTCCTTGGGGTTAAGGTTCCCTTCCTCCATCTTTATATCCCAGATAAAGTTCCTCTTCCCTGCTGGGGCACAGACACCAAACTATCTCCTTACTGGTTTGTTAGTTATGTTTACCCAATACGTAAATAGATCTTCATTGTCTGCCTAATGACTAGGCTGGTCAGAGAAGCAAATAAGCATCCCTAAGTCTGGGGCAGACCTGTTTACCATCTCCCTTTGACATGTCTGGTTTAAATATACCTTAGTCATAATTCTATCATATATCCATAATGTTAATACTGTGCACATACTTTACTTAAGAATACGAATGAGCACTACGTTATTGGTTTTCCAATGACATATTAGATGACCTCTATTAGATATACATTATGACCATAGTGAGTTGGAGTACACTGCATTGTTTGGCCAGTAGAAACTCATTGCCTGATACCTTTGAGCCCCACACCACTAACATGCTTCTAGGCTCACAGTATGGTATTTTTTGAGTCTGATACTTTCTGAAGAAGTGTAAAGAATCTGCAATTCTGTCCATTATTGTGCCCCACCCCAGGTTGAGTAAAATCAGTAGACTGCTCTATAGTCACTTCCAAAGGGATCGCTCGTTGTTAGTACCACAGGGTACATCTACACAGCTGTGTTTTTTCAGAATAACTTACATTATTCCGAAATAACAAAGTCCGCGTCTACACCACAAGCAGTTATTCTGACATAATATCGAAATAACGTCATGCTGGAGGACTTCTTACTCTGACCCCTGTAACCATCATTTTACGAGGAGTAAGGGAAGGCAAGGAAAGAGTGCTTTTTCTCAGACTTCCTGCTGTGTAAACAGCCCCAAAAGTCAAAATAAACTATTTCAACTTAAGCTACCCAAGTGAGGTATCTCAAGTTACATAGCTTATTTTGGCTTTAGCCCTGCTGTGTAGATGTGCACACAATGACCTGTGTATTCACTATGATGACCAAATGTTAATACTAATTTAAACACTTCAGAAATACTTTTCAGATTTGCCTTTTAAATAAGGTCTCCTGACCCTATGAACCTTGTTGTTATTGGGATGAGCTAAAGAGGGGCACTTTTCCTTTAATAATGATGGAGCACTATGTATAAAGACACATGACCATCCAATTGTCTAATGTCTTATGTTAACCTAGTTAAGGGGGCTAAGATCTTTTTCACAAGCTATCTGAAGACAGGGAAAGCCATGTAAGTTATGCAGTATATCAAAATCCTCTATTTGGCTAGGGCATGTGCCATTATGAAGATAAGCTGGGTCCCATCCTGTTCTCATTCACATGGTGCAAGATCACATCATCCATGAAGTAGTATGGAACTGATGTTGGAAATCCTTTCCCCCTGCTCATAAAAAAAATGCCATCAAAGTTATACTTCTGGAAGAGGAGAGCTATACCAGGTATTTCCAAGAACTGCAGTAGTCATGAGGGTTAAAAGGATTTCTCCAGAACTCAAACAAATAGCCTGAAAATAAAGAGAATGTAGAAAGGTTAAGAACAAGGAGGCAGTTTTTAAATCAGCAAGGGTCTGACTTGTCTTCCAAAAAACACTTCTGTTCCACCCTACTGAAGCTGAAGGGGTGAGGGATGAGAATAATTACTTGGAGAGCAATAGTATCTCCAAGTATAATGCAATTAGATGCTTGACCTTAATGGTTCTTGGTCACTTACACAGGCTTGAGATCATTGTTGAATTTGGGTTTGAGAAGGCATTTTCCCCAAGGATATATTCACAGGGACCTTGAATTATTCTTAGTGTCCTTCGCAGCATTGCGATAGGTTCATCTTCTTGTAGCCTGTGAGCATACACCTTGCAATTGCATGTTCTGTGGAGGCCTAAAGAAACAAGGTAACCAACTATGGGCCAAAGCCCATTGAGTCCAGATGAGATACTGCTACTAAACTTCAGTGGAGGTCAAATCAGGCCCTAGCTGCTTTTCAGTCAGCTACATGGAGAGTCTACTGCATTAAAACCACCAACATCACCGACACTACTTGACACCTCCGTGGACAGTTTCAGTAGGAAGAGCTTGGGCTGAACTGACATGGAAGCTGTACCATTCTCATCTTGGGAGTGGAACCGTCTGAACAGAGGTGAGGTGTGCTGGTGCGGCCAGTGTGAGGACCTGGGCACTGTTGCTTCAAGTCAAACACAGGCCCCTGCTTTTGGGACAGACCATTATGGTCTCCAGATAATATCAGTTGTGGCTCTTTCACAAACCAAGGCAAAACCCTCAAACCACTAGAGTAGCGGGAGAGCAACATTTAGTCTTTGCAGGAGCTCTCAGATAGGCAGGATGAAGCAATGCTTGCCCCAGACCCACAGTTTTCTCTCTTTAGTCCACGTGAATTAATTTGTTGTTAATGAAGGATGTCACACTGAAATCACTGGAGAAGGAAGTTCTGTATCTACAGGCCAGCACAAGCAGCAAATTCAGTCTTGCAGCACAGAGGTGGAAGCCGCTATGTGCCATGCCCATTATTTCAGCACTGCAAGTCACCCATTTCACCACCAAATCCATGCACACTCCTTCCCTCCTCTCCCTCCCCCCCCAACATAAGCCCCATAAATACTTGCTGATACCAATGACTATGAGGCATGTATTTGGATAAAACAGAGCTCTTGTGACCTGAAAACTAGACAGAGGGTGAAGTGCCACTTTGAAATCACTGCTGTTCTTCCAAGACTTGCCTCTTCTACAAGAACCATACTGAAGGTACAGTTGGGGTGAGGGGAGGGAGAGAATAGTGGATTTGCTTTCCCAGTGCACCATGACATACTGCAGGAGGAGGAGTTCAAATGCCTACCAGTCACTTACATCTTCATAATAGACAGTAAAAAGTACCTTATGTCTCCCTGACATTCCTCATTCCAAGCTTGCTTACAGGTTACAATGAATTCCCAATCTGTTACAGCCATTATTATTCTCTGTAAGTAAAGCATCAGGTTTGTCAATCAACATCATTATTCACTATGCTCTCAATTTTTCTCACTGTTTTCTGCAGTCTTAAACCTCCAACCTAATCACTGTTGCTATTATAATCTGAATGGCACCATAGCCTATCACAGATAGGCTACAAGTTGCTAGTAAGCAAGAGACAATCCTTGTATAACTAGTAATATCAGTGCCTCTGTCAAGTAAAAGGCAGGCAAGTCTTACCCATTGGAAGTACAGGAGAGGAATGCTAAGAGATTTACCTTAGCCAAGTTGACTTTTAAGCATAGCTATCTCTGCTTTCAGACCAAATAATGTGAAAACAAAGCACTGACCCAACATGAACTGCAAAAATTGCACAAGTAGCAAAATATATGGAGACAGCAGCATCACTTAATAACTGTCCACCATCTTGGCCCAATTATTGTACCTTTTATGGAATTTCCTTAATGGCTTTTATTAAAAAGAAAAACCCCAAACCAAATGCAGCCTGGTTGCTGCTGAACATTCCAGGTACAATCAAGCTAAAAAAGCCAGCTGTACTACTGCTGAATATCCAAGGAATAGCCTCACATGCCACTGATTTTTATGAAAGACAGCAACAGGATAGGCACAGTGGAGGGACTGGCAATGAAAGGGTTAATGCACAGCATTAAAAAAATCTTCTGTCAGACAATTAGAAAAGCCCACTTTTTGCATTTTGCACCCAGTTCTATAACAATAAAATCCCTCCCAGTAAAAAATGAGAAGTCACCAAAGGAAGATTCAGATGTTCTCTGCATAGATGAATGAGTCTTCTTTCCTTTTACATCAGCATTCAATGCGACAAAATACCTGAGCCCTTTCCCTTCCACCAGTGATTTGAAAAGTATACAATTTCCTTTGCAGAGAGCTCTGTGCCTGACAACCTCTGCATCTCCATTCCAGGCGAGTAGCATAAATGCTGCATTCTGAACGCTCTCATGCAATGACAAGGATTCACACACACAGATAAAAATCCACTACTAGCCAGGCAAAACTTCAAATAAGCTGCAAGGCAATTTGAAAATCAGACAAACACTGAAATCCAAACCTCACAGTAGAGAGGGGAAAAAATGGCCTTTGCTTGACCCAAAAATAAAGGAACTGGTCTGCATAGGAGTGAAAATAAATTACCATTGTGAGGCCTCCCAGTCATTTAGAACCTCCAGTCAATGCTGAGAATCATTCTGGGACTGCAGGTTTTTCCTGTAACTTCATACACCAGCTGTGTGAGGAATTAGTTAAAAATGACATCACTGCTGATTCCTCCCCCGTTTTTTTTCCCCACCTACTCCCATTCACATTCACTTACTAAAACAGCTCAAGCTGCTCTTCTCACTGCATTGGCTACAGAGCCAGTCCCACCCCAGTTCTGGGGTCTGCAGCTCACCCTGCCAGTTTTGTGTCAATGCAGGACAGGAGATGCATTTCTTTGAGGTCTTGAACAGTATCCCCACCAGAATCTCCTTTAAAAATACAATATTCTATCCCTTAAGAAATCATAATAGTTCTAACCTCATTATGTGTAATGCATTACAGAACCAGGTCCATTTAAAAAGCACGTTTCAAGCAGGCAGGCAGTCTTCATGTTTGAAGCAATAGTGAGAAAAACAATCTCTTTGGGGTTCTGATTTTTTCCTCTTCTTTCACAAAGCAGAGGGCCCTCTCTGGTGGTTTTCTGTATCCATGTTGCATTAGGACTGCAATCTATCTCTTTCTCCCCCCCCCCCCCCATGTGACATCATCAGAACCTGACTCCAACTCTACTATTGGAGAGAAAATAATTCTGAATAGGAACTACCTGGGATGAGGTCATCTAAAGCACCAAGGTGAAGCTGAAGCCTATGTAGGGTCTTACAAAAACCTGTCACCTGAATTTATTAACCTTCTATTTGCTCAAGAGCAGGCCACAAAACTGCTATTCTGAAATCAGGTTTCTTCCCTCACAACAGGCTCTATCTTTTGTAAGTATCTAGGATGGACAGTGCACAGATACATCCATACCATTCCCCTGGCACACGTAATTCACCTTCTAACTATATTTACATCCCTTAACTAACTGCTTAAAAAGATGCTGCAGCAAAATCTCTCAGCCAGCAGACAGACTGGTGCGAAGAAGCCAGCTTGCTGGCTCACAGCACAAACACTCTAAACACTCCTCTGCACTCTAAAGATCTTCAGTCTAAACATTACTAAAAGGAAACCTTCTAAAAATAATTTCACCTCTGACTCATAGCTGCAGCGCTTTGACTACAGCCACAAACTCAGCAGCAAAAGCAGAAGGCCAGCTACAAAGTAGGGCCTGCTGTTCAGCCTGTCTGTTTGTTACTAAGGGCACAGGCATTCCTATTTCCCATACCTTTGTATTTTCTTCCTGGGTAGCGCTGGAGCTTGTGCTGGGAGTTTCCCATCCTCGATGTGGCCAGTAGACATGACCACTGGTCTAATGGACGACAGCTACTTGGTTCTGCATCCTCTCTCATTCACTCTCAGGCTAACAGCAGCAGAGTCTGAAGGAGCAGCAGCAGCTACAGTACTGGCAGAAAAGATGAGTCTATGTGTATGTGCATGTGTATTACAAGTCTGTGTATATGCACCATATGCATTTCTATATTCTGGGCCTCAGTACTGCAGATTACTAATATCACTATATAGGTCTATAATACTGCCCCAGTAACACGTAAAACACATATACAGTGTTTGTATGTGCACAGAGATTTATCTGTCTGGTACATACTTATACATGAATCTCTACACACATACAAATATTTGTGTTTGTGCGGTGCTTAGCCCAATGGTACTTAGCACAATGGGGTCCTAGTCTAGGACTGGAGCATCTAGGCACTACAATAATACAATAAATAAATAAATAAAAAGTAATAACAAGCAGAATATATTAAGTATTTTACATTAATATAATATTGTAATATTGATCATTTACACACATAGGCTGAGTCTAGACTGGCAAGTTTTTGCGCAAAAGCAATTGCTTTTGCACAAAAACTTGCCAGCTGTCTACACTGGCCACTTGATTTTGCGCAAAAGCACTGACGTTCTACTGTCCGAAATCAGTGCTTCTTGTGCAAATGCTTTGACATTCTCGTTCGGGCAAAAGTCCTTTTCCGGAAATGTTTTTGCGCAAGAGGGCCAGTGTAGACAGCTAAAAACTGTTTTGCGCAAAAAAGCCACGATGGCGAAAATAGCAATCGGGGCTTTCTTGCACAAAACCGCGTCTAGATTGGCACAGATGCTTTTCTGCAAAAAGTGCTTTTGCGGAAAAGCGTCTGTGCCAATCTAGATGCTCTGTTCCGCAAATACTTTTAATGGAAAAATTTTTCCGTTAAAAGCATTTGCGGAAAATCATGCCAGTCTAGATGTAGCCATATAGATTGATTCCTTATACGTGGAATCTCAAATAACTGAAAATATATTTATCAGTTATTTGTCACACTCCTGCTGTGAGTCTGGGCTGTGTGCTATTTGGTTTATGGATGGTGAAACCGAGGCATGGGAAAATTAAAGAAACTCCACATACACAGGAAATACACAGGAAATCTATGCTAGACCAGTAATTGATCTCAGAACTTCTTGCTTCAGCCACACAACCTCATAATCCCCCAACAACTTTGCTTCCTAATAGTTGTACACAAAGTTATATTAGTACTTGCTAGGCAAAACACTTCTATCAAACATTGAAAATGCTCAATATGAAGGTGGGGTGGAAATTTGATGCATTTGTGAACTATGGTAGAAGATGCTTACACAGCAGGAAAAATCAAGAACCATGTTGAAAATCTTCTCTTTCCAAAACACAGAACATTTTCTCTGTCCAAAACAGTCTGTATCTTTTTGTAAATATCCCCCTCACCCGCTAATTACTGGTCTTCAAGGATGCACAGAGGCTTCTTGGTTGTATCTTTGGTCTAAGTGGTAACACCCTTTATGTTCTATCTTCTTTGTGAGGGCATCAGCTAGTAGTTTCTTGGGGAGATAGAAAGAGGCCTTCTTCTGCAATAGTAGGAAGGGGAATCCTGCTGGATGTTCTCATGAGTTCTTTACATTTGACTCTCTAAACAAATATGAAAGAGTTCGTTTTCTGCCATTCTTCATTAATCAAACTTCAGCATGTTCAGTGCTCTGTGTATATCATATTCATGAGTGACTAGACATTTCATCTAAATAGCACAACATCTATAATATACCTAGAGCAGAATATTGATTATGTATTGACTATCATCTCTCATTAATCTAGCTCCAGATCACGTCAGAAAGAAGGAAAAAATGTTCCGATTTGCCAGCTAAATCTCTAAATTGACCTGATGACTGAAATAGGTTTTGTGTTATTGCTGTATTCCTCTCCTAGGGTTGCTGTTGATTTCTGATACATTTTAACAGTGGCAGCTGATGAACTTTGGGGCAGGTGGGACATATGAAATCTATTCCCTGTATTCTGGACTTGGACTAGAGGGGTGTAAATTGCAGAGCATTCTGTGTGTTGTGCCCCATGCAGAATAGCTATTTTAAAATAATCCTGTTTCAAGCAACACTACACCAATATGAGGTAGGTAGACAGTAACAGTAGACAGTGCCAGGACATTCCTCAAACACAGTTAAATAACAATACATTAGAATGATCTACAACCAATTCAGCCTATGGCTTGGATGGTGAATTCTGTCCCAGTGAAAATCACAGTGGTTGTTAGATCTTGGAAATAATAGCTGTCCATGTGCCACAGGAGCAGTGGAGAAGAACACCCTGCTATAGACTTGCTGTGTTTGGGATTTCTATTTAGTTACACGCACTTGTGTAGGTTGGAGGGGCTATGCCCCAGTGCCCTGCATACAAGGGCTATCAATGCATTTTAAGAACTAGAACCTCCACAAAAATGCAAAATTAAAAAAGTGCATATATTCTTAACAAAGCACATTTAGTCCTTTGGAAAAATACCTTTGAGGATGCCTTCCCTCATTTTAGTTTAGGTCCTCTTAAGTGACACTGACACAAGAATTGAAATTGAAGTCAGGAGTGTAGTGAAATAGTGCCATCTGATCTACTGACTGTCATATGACAAAAGTTACATTCTTCCCAAACTGTGAATTTTCTTTACAGGAAACAAACAAAAACATAGTCATAAGAAAAACAAAGGAAAGTCTGGCTTTGTGGAGGAAAAAACATTCCACATATAAGTATCTAATTGATAAAATACCACACAGGCTTTCAAGATCCCTCCTCAAAGAGTGAAGAAATCAATCTGAATAGAAGTGAACCAGGGGGATTTTCCCCATTTTCTACCTTGTTACTGTATATTGAAGTTAACTGATATTTTCAGTTGGAAAAAGCAGATCATTTGGCTCAAACATCTGGGTGAATTAGTCTATTTCTACGCTACAGACCTTACAGCACACAGTTGTACCACTACAGCTGCACTACTATAAGGTCTCCTGTGTAGCCGCTCTATGTCAGTGGGAGTTAGCTCTCCTTCTGGCGAAATTAAAACACCCCTAATGAGCAGTGGTAGCTATGTTGGCAGAAGACACTCAATTGCTTACAGAGCACTGTCCACATGGGTGCTTTTGCTGGAGAAAGTTACATTTTTAGGGGGTGTTTTTTCACACCCCTGATCAACCAAAGTTTTAATGTAGACAAAACTTTAGATGAAGATCAGTGCTCAAGAAAATGTGCTAAAGATAGTTATATGTATGAGTTAAGTATAATGTGGAGACTTAGGGCTACACTAGAGTTTCCCATGTTTAACTGAAGGTACAAGTTGTTCCATAATGTATAAAGTTCCCACACTATCAGTCAATGCACATAAAGCCGAACTCACAATATCTGTTTTGGCTCGCTGTTAAACCTCCCATGAGCAAAGCCTGACAAGTGTACCATTTTAAGAAACACATTTTGTTTCTAAAGCCCACTAGGAATAGAAATGAGTTCAGGTCATCCTTAGTCCAAGAGCTTCAAAGGTAATCAGCATGGACAATTAACATGAAGAAAACTGTACATGTCTCACTGAACCTTACACATACAAATCCTTCACTATATTTATGGTTTTGAATTAGAGACAGAAGAAAGTAGCACATGAAAAAAGTTAGGATTCCCCTCTTTTCAGATCTCACTCTGCAATCTTCCCTGGATTCTGTAATTTTTGGAAAATTTAAGTTTTACTGTCCTGCCAGTTCAAAGACAGAACCATCACAAGATAAGCCAATGTGCAGGAGCCTGCTGTTCCTTTAAATTAGCCTTATAAAAAACTGACTTCAGTCAAATAATAGTAGCAGTGCAAAGAGGAACTCTTCCTGCCTTGCTGTGCTCACCTCAAGGAGGTTTGAATTTCAAAGATGACCGATTAGTTAAAAGCTAACCATTAAGAAAGGCAGTTCAGTTTCTCTCTCCTGCCTCCTCTCCACCTTTTTGAAAAAAAAAGAAACATTAAAGATTAGAAATTTTAGGACCAGATATTCTCAAGATTTTTTTCTCAGATTTTTTTAGCACCAGAATATACTGTTGAGTCCAAATTTGAAGGAGAACTCATTCAGCATGCTGGGAATCCAACCGTCAATTTCACAATGGCAGCTGTTGGGTGCTGAATACTTGAAAATCTGGCCTACAATGCACAAAAGCCACTGAGTGGTTTGTTCGGGTTCCCACAGTAACTGTAACTCACACACACTTTATAAACATGTTCAACATGCATAGATCCGACAAAATGGTTTTTATCCACGAAAGCTTTTGCCCAAATAAACTGTTGGTCTTTAAGATGCCGCATAACTCCTCATTGTTTTTACAGATACAGACCAACACGGCTAACTAAAATCATGCCGGACTATGGATGTTGTCAGACCTGAGAGTGCTGGATTAAAGAGGTTCAGCCTATAATACAACAAAGTTACATCTTGAAGCTTTGGGGCATAAGTCAAAACTATCTGATGGAAATGCATTTTGGTTTCATTTATTTATCTGTGAGCATTATTCTGTGCATGCACATGTACAGATACACATATTTACCCACGGATACACACTCTAACACATAGGCTATGTCTACACTACAGGCTGTTTGCGCAAGAACTGCTGTTCTTGCACAAAAACTTGCAGAGCGTCTACAGTGGACACGCGTGCTTGCGCAAGTACATTTACAGTACAGTGTCAGAAAACAGGGCTTCTTCCGGAAGAGTTATTCCTCTCCCCATGAGGAATAAGCCCTCTTGTGCAAGAGCTCTTCCACAAGAAGGCAGTATAGACAGGCAACATGAATTTCTTGCGCAAGAAAGCCCTATGGCTAAAATGGCCATCAGAGCTTTCTTGCGCAAGAGAGCATCCATGGCCTTGCGCAAAAGCACATTTCTTGCGCAAACGCACACGGCAGTGTGGACGCGCTCTTGTGGAAGACCTTTTGCACAAGAACTCTTGCACAAAATAGTTCTTGTGCAAGAAGCCTGCAGTGTAGATGTAGCCATAGTGTATAGGTTTAAAATCTCCTCTCTTTCCTAGCTACCAACCAATACAATGTTTCACAGCTACTCAAATATTGCAGTTATTGGTTAAAATGCTGTATAAAATGACTTGTGTTTTTAATCACTTAAAAATATTCATCTTTTGAGGCTAGAATGTCACTGAACTATAGCTTTCTCATGTCATCAAACTCATGAAATATGATTCTCCTTCCTAGCTGCAAGTTGGTCTCTTCTTATATTCAATTATATGTTACATATACTGTAATTTCTGGGATCTGTCTGAATGTCTGAATTAATTAATGAATTCCCAGTGAAAAACACTGCTGTTTCCTCACCAGTTTTGACGTGGATGGTGTCACAGAAGAGCATTGTAGCTGTGCAGTCAGGTCCTGGCTTTTTGATTAAGTGATTACATAGAGCACTCTTGACCTTGAAAATGTCTTTATGTCTGACTATTTCTATGTCTGTGTATCTCCCCTCCTCCAGACTTACTTCACTTCAGCTGAAAGGAATGAAGTATTCAGATTAATGAGAAGTGGCAAGTGACTGGCAGAATTGTCTTGATGTTGAATTGTACATAGGGCAAAAACAGAGAATGGAGACAGTGAAAAAAGGTAAAGAGGACAGAAGATGGACACGAGACCAAAATCCAGAGTTAAAGGTACGAGAGCAGGAACTATGTGGGGTAGGGACACTACCAGTACTGGAGGGAGGGAGGGAGCGAGAGAGAGAGAGAGAGAGAGAGAGAGAGAGAAAATGGAGCCAGTTTGCAGCTTTAGCTTGAATGAAGAGAGAAAGAAACAAGGGAAAGAGGAAATAGACTTGATATAAGAGGAAAGTAGGAGGCAGATTAAAGATCTAGAGAGCTATAGGCTAAAATACAATAATTGGTTAGTGTATTCCCCTGGAACAAGGCTCAGGCCTATTTGGTAATGATACAGATCCATGTAATAAATTTCAGTCATATAATAAACCATAGTGAACTATATGACTGACACATTTTGTTTAATATGTACTTGGTCACCTTACCTGGCTCTATGCTCTCTAAAGACTTCATCCCGTCCTACTCAGGTCAAGAGGAGTTTTTTCACTGATTTGAATGGGAATAGGATCAATTTCTAAAATGTTTTCCTTTAGGCTTAACATTTCAAATAAGTTACCCTCTAGAGAAATGGTTCCTCTTCATCCCCAAATATCATCCACCCCCATAAAATATTATAGCAACTTGATGACATGACAAGCATATTTTTCCTGTTCCTGGTGAAAAGAAAGAGCTAGAAATGTAAGTTAGAAATGCGACCATAGGAACAGCCAAGCTGTATTATGAGAACAATCCATCTAGTCCAATATCTTGCACTTTTTGTACATTCTATATATTGCATTTCTAGAGTGTTAATGCTTGTGGCAGCCATCTTGTAATGAACCTTATAATGAGCTTCAACAGCTGCTTTGGAAGATTTTAAAACTTTCTTTTTCATATGTTGTTGGGTAGGTTTGTTTCCAAAACAGATAATTTCTAACATACAGTGCAGTGAAGAAAATGTTGTATTTCTATATTCATAGATTTCGTACAGTGATAATGTTCAAAGTAGCTAAAGCTAATAAAAGAGTTCAGGGAATTTTTTTCCTAATCCCAGATTGGCTGTGTGTTCTGTGGGTAACTGGGATTTGACCAGATACTTAAAACTACAACACTCTGAATGTCACTGATTAGGAAAAAAGTATACTAGTATTATTCTGATATTTAATATTTTACAGCTCTGATGTCAGAAAGGAAAAGAGTCAATCTGGGGAGAATAAATACTAGGCTATGGCAACTGTTGCCATAGCAGCATGAAACCTTATAAGGAAAAGATTCGGGAGTGATGTTGCCTTCAAGAAAATTAGCTAACTCATTTTTGGCATAGCCAAGCTGTATCCTGGCTTTTTCTTATTGTTCTGAACTGTCTTCACTTTGTGGGGGAAGGGCTCTGCTCGGGAAACTTCCAAGAACCTCCCAGATACATTTGGTGCAGATGCCTGGAACTGGAAAACCAAACCACCCCTCTCTCTCTTGTTCTGTTCTCAATAAACTCTCATCATCTTGGCAATTTGAGCAGGAATGCAGGTCTGTGAGGGAGGGAGGGAGAGAGGACTCTTCCCCTTTTTCTCTCCATAGACTCTATAAAAGTGGATCTCTCCCATGCTCATCCTATTATGCTCCCCAGGCCAAGCCCCTTAACACCACTCCTACCTGGCTAAGCAAGCTGCTACAAAGCTCTTTGAGCTGCATAATCACCATGATCCTTTAGAGGGCAGTAGAGTTCAGGCTCTCAGCTCAATCTCCCTGTTTTCTGCACCCAGGTTTGGATCCTGCATCCACTGAATGGTAAAGTTCCCCCGACTTTAGTGGGGCATGAGCATGCCCCTACCGAGTGCTGAGTATGGTCATGAGGGTCATTTCTATGCAGCACATATTTTAAAGGCCCAGTTCCTGATAATATTTTACATAAGAACATAAGAACATAAGAACGGCCGTACTGGGTCAGACAAAGGTCCTTCTAGCCCAGTATCCTGTCTACAGACAGTGGCCAGCACCAGGTGCCCCAGAGAGGGTGGACCGAAGACAATGATCAAGCGATTTGTCTCCTGCCATCTCTCTCCAGCCTCTGAAAAACAAAGGCCAAGGACACCATTTTATCCCCTGGCTAATAGCCTTTTATGGACCTATAGAACATGTCTCCATAATAGTAAACACTGCCTGGGCAAATTAGATCTTCATAGTGGAGTAATTTGATGGTCAGTTTGCAAGTTTTAAGGAGTCTCCCTCAGGGGATCTCAGACCCTAAATCAAGAGCTACACATGAGGTTTTATGCTGGATTTAATTATGACACCATAGCTGTGAAAAATAACTTCTGCAACTTACTTGCACTCTCATATTTTGACTTGCTCTCTTTTTTCAAACTGGCTGATGGTTTATTTTAGGCCTTACCCATTCAAATATACAATGTACTAATTGCAGGTCTGTTTATGTAATGGCCTTTTATTTATACGGAAGTTGTTCTATTTTCTATAGGACAATTCCACTCTACATTGCTGTAAGGTAACTTTTTTCACTGGTTAAAGTGATTTTTTAAAAAAAATAATAGATCATAAAAACCGGCCTCTGATGTCATTTTAAATGAAATGTTTTAATTTTTAATAAGAACAAACTCCATGTTCTTGCCTAGCAAAAGATACATTTGTAAGAGACCAGAATATTTCAGTCACTTGTCCAATTTGTTTGTCCTTGTTTTATTCTCTTTTCAGTTCTTTCCAAATTACACGTTGATGATGCTCTGTATGTTGCTGATATGGTTATGGCACCAGATTGCAGCCCAGGTTGTGTGTATCCATGCTGGGTTCTAAGGACAGTAAGACTTCCTCAGTGGTTGTATATGGCCTCCGGAGAGCTTGTATATGCTTATCATAAGCATATGCTGCAAGTGATAAGCATATACTGCAAGCCTGTTACTCCTTGCAAGTGGGCAGAGAAGGGCAGGACACAGATGGAGCCTTAGCTTCAGTCTTTGCCCCCCAAATGTTCAATCCACTTCAGCTGAGCCATCACAGGAGCCATCAGGAGGTGCAAATATCAGATTACTCCTCCCCACTCAATTATTACATTTCTGAGGCATTTCTACTTTACAGCTGCATGCTGGTTTATGCTCCCGGTTGACTGTTAAACCATAATCCAACCCATGTCATTATTACAATGGATTTTTTACAATATATTATGCAGGACAAATATTTGTTTGGTGCCAGTGATACTGTGTACTGTAATACAAATTTTTATAAAAGGGAATTATGCTACTATAAATATATGGGATCTTAACATACTCCATCAGCATTCACAACTAACTTGAACAGTGAAAAGATTTGGGCTTGTGGATCAGTTAACTGTTGTGTGATCCATCAGTATCAATAATGCACCAATCATGTGCTATTATACTTGGGTGTCAATAACAAGATTAACAATTGCATAAAGGATTCTACTATTCACCACCCACTAGTTCCACAGCACATATAAAGTCACTCTTTTCAATTTTTGTAACTTTTCTCAATCCAAGGCAAAAGAAATTGGGATTCTGGGTCATTATCTAAATCCAATGATCAAGACTACGCTTATGTAGAAAGGTGGGTCATGTACTCTGTGATTTTTATATTGTGTTTATTGTATTTTAATAGAATATTTCCCCTTCACCATTTTTTTTCTTTTTATTTCTTGGAATCTAACAAACCCCTGAACCACAAATCAGATCTTTATTTTTGTTGCCGGATTGCAGCTATGTATTTCTATATGTGAGACCTGAGCTTTTCAAGTGGGCAAAGACACAGCTGTTGAAATACAGCTCAACAGTTGGTAAAGAGTGTAAAATGTTTGTTTTCTTAAAATGAGAATGCAAACTAAATTCAAATAACCCTCTGTCCAAAGGAGCATCCATATTATTGCCCTAATATAATTTTGATCTCAAAATCCTGCCCACTGTCTGGCATAAACTATCATATTCTGACCTGTTACATCAAGAAACAGCTGTGATAATTTTCTACAATTTATTGTATTCTTTAAAACACTGTACGGGCCACAAGTATAAAATAATAAGTAAGGGAATTATCATTCTGCACTTGACTGCCTGGTAGGAATTATTATTACTTAGCCAATATTCAATCATGTCCTGTGAAAATGTATCACAGTAGTTTGATTTTCAGCAATATTCTTTCAAAACTGCCTCTGTCTTTGATATCAGATTAAATCCTGAAGATGTTTCAACTGAATTTTGGTGACAAATTGCATCATCTACAAATCCATCTTGTCAGAAGAGTGTCTCAAGATGGAATACACAGGGAGCACTATACATTCTTACCTGTTAAGTGTTCAGGATGTAATACTCTTACACAGATACAGTATGAAGCCCCAAATTCACACCACGTAGTTATTGACCATAGGGAAAAAAGAGGCTACAGGGATAGTAACACCAAAAATAAAGACCACAAACCCAAGAATCAGTATGGATTTATCCCAGAGGGAATCTGACATATGTTCCCCAAGAGAACCACCCCAATTTCAGAAAGCAAGGCGTAAAAATAATCATGGGAATCCTGTTTCTTTTTTTCAACAAGTCCTCCCACATCTTCTCCCCCAGTCAGCCAAGTAGGAGTTGATTATCATTTGCCGTGGCTGCATCTGTGTACAAGAGCTATTATATCTGAAAGCCAGACAAGTACCTCTCTGCCACAGAAAAGGTAAGGGCAACCACTTGTTGTACAGTGTACAATGGACAGGTAACTGTAATGCTACAACAGCCACAGCAGGTGGCAGTAGAAATGGATAGTTACTCCGGTTACAGCACCAGTCTGGGATACAGTGAAGAGGGAGAAGTATGTGCGTGTGCATGACTGTCTCTTTCATTCTAGTGTGGCAAGCATGGAGTATTCTACTTCAAAACAGTGCAGGCACCTGGACATGGGAGATGCTGTCTTGTTGCTTTAATAGGCACATCATTGTGGTGAGGTGGATGAAAGCAAGAAGCAAAGAGATGCTGGACTGGCAGGCATATTTCCACAGCATTGTGTGGTCTTACAGGATAGATAGCATGAGGAATTCTCCTGGAAGTAATGTAAACTTCTCTTCAGTAGGGAGTACTGAAAACTTCAGCTCACTTTCAGAACTGTACTATAGTTAAATCTCGTTAAATATCACACAGAGATCTGTCGAGTGAAATGAGGTACAGTGGAAACCAGCTGAATACAGAAAATTAGAAATGGTTTGAAATCTATAGAAAGTTTCTATCTACCCTGAAGAGAACTGGGAGAAAGAAGCACTCAAATGTGTCTGCCAGGGTTCCCTCTAAGGTTTGCGCCTGTGTGGGCACGCACAAAAATTTGCCTCGCAACCACCTCCTCAGAAGAGCCTCTCAGTGGCTGCTCAGTTGCTCTGGAGCAGGGCTACGTGACGGGCAGGTGCCCCACCCCAGGAGCCACAGGGCAGACACCACGTGGCCCTGGACCTAGCTTCAGCCTTTCCCCAGGGCTGGAGCTGAGGATCATGTCACAGTCAGCTGCTTTCCGGCAGCCCCGGCCAGGGCCAGAACTGGAGACCACATGGTGGGCAGCGCAGCCCCAGCTGGGGCCAGACTGTGTGGCAGGAGGCAGCCCTGGCTGGAGTAGAGGCTAATCCTGCCAGGCTAAAGCGTCCCTGCCTGTGGTATGCCAAGCCCCACAGAACTGAAGCAGCCCGCCTGTTGACCGTAAGTTGTAAGCATCACCCAGTAAGGGTGATGTCAACCATTCACATCCATCCCTATTCTGAATAAGAGTTTAATAGTTGGGTGTTATTGTTTTATATTTTGTGTGTGTGCATGTGCGCACGTGCTAGGTTTGGTTTTTGTTTTTAAAACACCCAGCTGGTGGCCTTTTTTGAGCTTTTAAAAGATTTTAAGTAAGAAATATTATTTTTTGTATTTTATAGGAATACATATAATTATTTTTAAATGTTTATTTTAATGATAATTTGTATTGTTTTACTTGCTTCACTATTGACAGTGGGATTTAGGATGTTTATTTTGGGTTTCTCTTTTTATTTTTACTTTTATGTTTAAAATTAATCACTTAAGGAAAAAAAGTTCAACTTTGTGAAAGCATCAGGACACTTGAAGAGTTAACTAACTAACTTAAGGATGTCAGTAGATGCTCAATGCCAGATAAAGAGTAGCTGTCAGTTCTGCAACCTTGAATACAATATTTGAATGGATTTTTAGTGGAATTTTTTTTAAAGTTGATTTATTTTATCTATCTATCTATTAAAGTATTTTTTGAGAAATTTGAGGTCCCTTGCTATGTTTATTATGAGAGACTAAATATTTTAAACTGTCTTGATTTACCTTTTACTAGCTGAAGTTTTCAACTTTTTTGTTTTAAAAATGATTTTAGACTTCCAAAAAAGCTTTTGGGGGGTGTAAATTGCAAGTTATGAACAAATGACACATTTAAGTTGTTTACATTTCTAAACTGCTATTCCTTTTTATATTTAAACTTGACCAAGGTTGGGTTTTTTTTTTTTAGCTGAGATCTCTTTTGGCCTGGGCTTTGGTAACTGCTGTATTTTAGCAATGTTTAATTCCATCCTTTCCTTCCATGTTTCAGCCATCTGATCTTGACTAAATTTTTTATAGTTAAACAATTTAAATGGGATTGTTCTTGTATCTCCTGCAACCATCATCACAATTCCTTATTTAGAGGCTCATTTGTTAGGAAGCACCATTTCCTTCAGAATGACTGTAAAGCTTTCCGTGTTGTGTGTTGTGACAAATAGCATAATGCAGGGGTGGTCAATAAACAGATTCTGGGACAAAGTATATTGGCACTTAGGGTCAATTACATAGTAAAGATGAGTGAAAGTGCTCATTTAACAGATCTTATTCTTTGTGACTGCAAAAAGGGCTTTCTCTTCAGATCTTATGATTCTTTTAACATTTTATATATGTATATAAATGTGTGTGTGTGTGTGCACGTGCAGTGGTGGCACACATCCAAACAAGCGCACATGACCTTAATATTAGTACACAAGACAAAACTCACTCTGCTCATGGATGGAAAATCTTAGAGGGAACACTGGTGAGTGCCAAACAGTGTTACAATTGCAGTGGAGCCTCAATACCATTCTGACACCCGTAACATGGCCAAACGCATATGCCTGACAGAGTGAAATTATACTCTCCCTTTACTATTCAGGATATAGTGGGGAAAGAGTTGCATTTCTGCCTTATTTCAGTCTGTTCTGCATGAGAGGATGAAAGAAACATACTCAACCAAAGGGGAGAGAGAAAAGCATTGAAATAAAGCCAGGTCTTTAGACAACAGACCCAATCAACACAGAAATCACACACCCATGGAAACGACTAGAACCTTGAATTTTCTCGGTCTCAAAGCAGTCTGCTGGAAAGGATAATGTGAGCTGGAGCACCTCGGTATAAAAAAATAAGTGATTGGTGATATAACAGTCTTCATATGAGGCCCTGTTTCACCAGTTCTTCTGAATTAGTTCAGGCATCAAATTCTGTCCTTATTGAAGTCAATGGCAGAACTGCCAATCACTTAGGGCAGGATAACACTCTAGATTTGAAGGCTTCAGAGGGATAGCCTAGTTAGTCTGTAACAGGAAAAACTTAAAAAATAACAAATAGTCTGGTAGCACTTTAAAGACTAACAAAACACGTAGATGGTATCATGAGCTTTCGTGGGCACAACCCACTTCTTCAGATGATTTGGTGATTTTTAAGGAATGCCCTATGACTTTTCTCTTCACTCATGCTTCCAAGGATGGTGAAGCTTGAAGGGGGCTAATTGTTGTGAGGAAGAGGGTTTTGTTGGGGTGTGTTGCTCTTTTAGCTGATGGATTTATTTGTTAATTAATTGTTTTAAAAATGTATGGTAAGATGCTTAGCACAGAAGATACCTTTTCTGATCTATTAGATAAATATATGTACCTGACAGTAATAGCAGGTCTTATCCTCTTAGTGGATCAGTCTCTAGAGGGGACAGAACATACACAGAAAGTACATGACTTTACAAGTACATGTACATTAGCGTTGTTTCAGCGTCATGTTAAAGCCACCCTTTTTATTTGTGATTTTATTAATGTTTGAGTCTGTATGTGTGTGTTCCTCCTCTCTATATGTTTTTAGCTGGTTATGTCCCTCTGGGGTCTCATATTTTAAATTTTTATAGATATTTGTATTTTTTTTTGTAAGCCGTCTTGAATATTTTAAACAGAAAGGTGGGATAACAATATTTAAATAAAGAAAGAAAATAAATGACATAACGCACTGCATGAAGGGAAAGGTCAAAGGGTAGCCATCCATCCAAACTGACTCAGGTCACTTATGATTTGTATGGCCCTACCACGTGACTAAGTGTTGGCAACACACCTACCAAATCCCAACAATTTAGTTCATATAAAAGAAAAAATGTCTTACATGCAGCATGACAATTAAATGATGTGCTGCGTCACATTTTGTTTCATAGGACTGAATCTCAAAGGTGGCAACCCCAGATGACAGACAGAGAGATACACACCAAACAAAAAGAACCAATGAAAAAGGGAGACTTGTATAAATATATATACAGGACAGAGAGAAAAGAGGCAGGAAAGAATGGAAAAAATAGAAGGGTGGTCATTGCAGAACTGATAAACAGAAATAAAATCCTTTCCTTTCTACCATTCTGGGATAAAAGTACCTTCTTCCTGATTTGAAACTGAAACCCTGCCAGACAGGTCATATTCTCCCATTTCCATTGAATTTGTTTGCTAAAGTTTAATGCTGAAGGCAGTCCCAACAATTTATTCAAATTCCTTATTTGTCATAGAACTCTGCTACATTCCTATGTGATAGGAAAACAACTCTTCCAGGTTAAAATTCCGAACCCTGGTTATATCTTTTTGACAGTAAGTCACTTTAATTTTCAGTAAAAACCACGCTCTTAGAGTCACATACCGTGATGCTAATTACACAGATAGTATTAGCACATGCGTTGCTAAGGCTTTTTAATTTTGTATTTACAGTATTTACTCAATTTTGTTTGTTAGATTTTTCTTCCTTTACAAATGAGCAGTGCCACGTAGAATTGAACAACTGTCCTGTATCCGCATTCCCTGGCATGGCTATCAAACAGAAAAATGAAATAAGCTAAATCTAGATAATATAAAAGTTACCTTCCAAACATACCAGTGCTATGGTGATGCTCTTGAATCTGCAAAGACAGACTTTCTGACCTCATGCAGGGCCCCAATGACGTCAGTGGGGCTCCACTGCACAGATCCAATTGTAGGATTAGGGGCTGAATAGCCTTCATGCCCCCCCCCCCCAAATATACCTTATCTAATCCTGGTTCTTATATGGCAGCCAGTGATGGAAGTACCCAAGTCTAAAAACAGTGGATGTCATGAATGGAAAATAAAACATGAATGGAAAATCTCTCCTCACCACCATTTAAAAATTGCTTCCATTTGTGCATTGAAATATGCTTTCCACCAAATCTCCCTGTTCTGACAACCACTGTGCATTGTGTGGTAGATTGGTCACAGATTTCTTTGTTGTACACCAGCTAAAATTGAAAGTGACACTTTACTTCCATTTCAGGCCAGACATCAAGCAGGGCATGTCCCCACTTATAGTTTATTTTAAACTATAGATGGCTCTTTAGGGATCAAAGGAAACGGGGGTGCTGCTAGGGGGAAGACTGGGAACAAAATCACCCAATTTAGTTGTGCTCTTGTTTGACTGCTTAATGTTGGGTTCTTAAATTGCTGAAATGTAAAATGGCACAGAAATTAAGGAAAACATAAGACCCTAAATGGTGGCCTATGCAGCCATTTTGCCTCAAAATAAATAAATAAATTGGCTGATCTACATTAACAATCCAAAACACAACAGACAGATTTTCAGTGGGTGTAAATCAGTACAGTTTCATTGAAGTTCATGGCACTTTCCTGCTTGAGGATCCTTTTTATTATTACTTAGCTTTTGTTTCATAGCAATAGTAGGTAAAACAGAAATGGGACTGCATGTATAGACTGAAAATAATCACCAAACCCTCTTGTAATAGGCTAAAGCAAGCTCTTTTGAAAAGCTGGCCCTGTGTGTCTTCTGATAAGAAAACCTGCATTATAATAGGTTGGAAATAGTTTCTTTCTTTCAGTGGATTCTCAAGCTGCTAATATCAGACATAGATTGGCTCCCCCTTATTCACTCATTTAGATGGCTGGCACTTCATAAAAAAAATATTTTCAAGAACAGCTCAGAAAACATTTGTGCTGAAAAAACACTCCTTATCTTGGAAACTTTTAAAGTGCTGGGTTAAGCAAAAACTGACAAAGGGGCCTAACCAGAATTGTGAATACACATAGTTATAACAGAATGGCTGCTGAGAAAGGTTAAAGCAACAGAGACTTACTACACTTAAACAGGAATCTGACTGGCTTTAATTTTTTATAGAATTATTTCAGTAGGTTGTTCAATATAAAGCCCCAGAATAAACAACATTACAAACTATTGATGTCTTGCTTACAAATTCAGTTTTCCTCTCTCTCCTTCACGACCTGACTGGTGCTGAACCAGAGAACTTCCTGGACCACCAAAGTCAATATCATCTAGTAGCATTACCAACAATTCCACTGCTTACTGGGTTCTTAGAAGATATTTAAGGTAAATTAGAGCTAAATAACAGCACACAAGTCTGAGAGCCAGGACTGGTGACTCTAAACAAACTTTATGGGATCATGGGAAACTTGGCCACACCCATGACAAGTGCACATCCAGCTAACTAAAATCATGCCAGACCACAGATGTTGCTAGACCAGAGAGTGCCAGACTAGAGAGGTTCAACCTGTACTACGTACACTGAACTGCCATATCAAATAGATTTACCTATAAGGATTTGTATAGTTCATTTTTAATATTGTCTCTTGTTTTGCTGCTTCTAAGTCTTATTTTGTGTAATAATCCTTTTGCACTACTGCCTCCTCAGAACCTCTTTCTTCCCTTAGATTGCTTAGATTGTCCTCCTGTTCTGTTACTCAGAAGCCACCTCTCCCTCTGCTCTTTTTGTTATCTTTGAATTTTCCTCCTTTTTCATCATCTTTCCTTACCATTTTGTTAAATATTTCGATTCATTCAAATGAGACATCAAGCCAAGGTCCCAACTACTTGTCACTCCCTCCATCCCCCTCACTACATTGCTCACTCTTCCTCCCCCTTGCTCATTCTCATATGTGGGCTCAAAATAACATAAGAATGGCCATACTGGGTCAGACCCAAGGTCCATCCAGCCTAGTACCCTGACTGCTGACAGTGCCAATGGCAGGTGTCCAAGAGGAAGTGAATCAAACAGGTAATGACCAAGCGACCTCTCTCCTGCCATCCATCTCCACCCTCTGACAAACAGAGGCTAGGGACACCATTCCTTACCCATCCTGGCTAATAGCCATTAATGGACTTAACCTCCATGAATTTATCTAGTTCTCTTTTAAACCCTGTTATAGTCCTAGCCTTCACAACGTTCTCAGGCAAGGAGTTCCACAAATTGACTATGCGCTGTGTGAAGAAGAACTTCCTTTTATTTGTTTTGTCTGAAGTGGGGCCATGGGATAAGGGGTTTGAGGTGCAATAGGGGTATCCAGGATGGGGCCAAGGGGTTCAGAGGGTGGAAAGAGGCCCAGGGTTGGGGCAGGGGGTTGGAGTGCGAGCGGGGATTCAGAGTGCAGGCTCCAAGTTGTGCATACTTCAGGCAGCTCACAGAAACAGCTGGCCTGTCCCTCCTGTTCCTCAGCACAGGGGTGGACAGGGTCAGTGGGCCACCCCTGTAACTCCCATTGGCTGTGGTTCCTGACCAATGGGAGCTGTGCAATCAGCACCCGGGGCTGGGGAATCCCCCTGACTGCACTTGTGCCTAGGAGCTGCAAGGTCATGCCAGCGGAGCTGCATGGAACCAGACAACTGGACTTGTAGCAGCCTGGTGAGTGTAGACACCAGGGTCTCTTTTGGACTGGATGTACCAGGCAAAAACTCAACTCCTGACAAACATACTCTCTCCTAACATTTTGGGAACCACTGCTATGTGCTCTTGTCTTCCATCCCTGAGGCTATGTCTAGACTGAAGGCTTCTTTTGGAAGAAGCTTTTCCAGAAGAGATCTTCTGAAAAAAACTTCTTCTGAAAGAGAAAGTCTACACAGCAAAAGCACATAGAAAATGCGATCTGCCTTTTTGAAAGATAGCTTTCATTCAGTGTGGACACTATCTTGCAGTTAAGCTGTGATTACTATGGACGGAGTGGCCACCAGGACACTTGTGCTTCTTTCTCTTTCCTCTTCTTTCAAAAGAACTCCCTCTTCCCCATCCACACACGCCTTTTTTTGAAAGAGCTTTTTCGCAAAAAGGCTTTTTCCTGGTAGAAAGAAGTTTACCAATGTCAGAAAAAAACCCTCTGTTCTTTCAAAAGTACGCGATTGCAGTGTGGACAAAAGTGAAGTTTTTCCAGAAAAACAACTGTTTTTCTGAAAAGATTCTGCAGTGTAGACATACCCTGAGATGCTTGTTGCACACGTTCCTAAATAAGGGCCCATTTCTGTGAGGTGCTGTGTTCCCTCAATTTCCACTGACTGTACTGAAAGTTGAGGGCATTCAGTACCTTATGCTACACTGAACTGTTATTTCGAGATAGGGCTATTTCAAAATGTGAGTGTCTACACAGCCATTCCATTACTTTGAAATAATGGAGGGTTTATTCCAAAATCTATAAACCTCATTCTACGAGGAATAACGCCTAATCAAAATAGATGCTCTACTGCTGCTATTTCGAAATAGAATGGTCCTGAAGAGGGGCTAAGTTATTCCTCCCCAGTGCCTCCTGGGGCTTTAAATCAAGATAGCATGTCTACGTTAGGGAAGCCTGCCCCCTACTAATTTTGAGGCTTCCCTGCAGTGTAGATGTGCTATTTCAAAATAAGCTCTTTCAGAATTCCTATTCCGAAATAGCTTATTTCAAAATAAGCATGCAGTGTAGACATTCCCTAATACACCACACTCTCTGAAACAAAAGTCAACTTTTGTATTTCCCTTCTTCTCCATACTCAGTTCCCTACTTTTGTCAACCCTCTGAGCAGTCCAGTAAACCTTCAGATTGCACATTCTATACACTCTCCCATTACAACAAAATTCAGCACATTCATCTTCTTTTCCCAAAAGGCATCAAATTTCCAGCATTGCTTGGTAACCTTAGCACACAGAGCATCCTGGCTATCCTGGCAGCTTCTCTCCCTGGTACCATCACTTGACCATTCTGCTAGGTGCATTCTTTCAGTCCTGGGTACTGAGCATTTTATTTCTATTGGGAGATTCTTCTCCCTCTTTTTTTTGTCTCACCTGACTTCTATTCCATAGCTTCACACAGACATTTACTTAAAAATCAGTGAAGGTAAGATGAGAGGGCTGTTAAAACTGCATGTGCATTTCTCTCCAAAAGCAAGTACAGAAGATATATCGCAGAAGGTAGAAGGAAAAACACCACAGGTATAGTAAGGTATCATGTCAATATCTATGTTTCAAAGATGATTTGAAATGACTTTGCTCCTTGCCAATGATAAGGACATCACAGAGAAGTATTTTGTCCTCTATAGCAGTGTCCTTTCAAGGCCCTTGTCTACTTGAGTTATTCCAAAATAGGTCACTGAATTTTAAAAACAGCAAAACAAACCCGACTAGAGCTAATACACAGAAAGGTTATACAACCAGTAAAATGGGTCATTTTGGAGACGAAAAATGTTCTTGTGATTAAGACACTGGACAGCCCTTCTCGCAGCTCCCCTTGACTGGAAATGGCAAACCGCAGCCAATGGGAGCTGCAAGGTTCTGTGACTATGGATTCTTAGATAAACATAGTGTTGTGGGCCTGCCAGCTACTTGCCCAGGTGGGCCCATGACCCATCTTTGGAAACCACTGACTTAGGGGATCTGAGTTCTGTTCTCAGCACTGGCACAGACTTCCTTTGTGCCTTTCAGTTGTCCTGTACCTCAGCGCCTCATCTTTCATTTTCCTTCCTTTGGCATTATCTGCTGAGGGAAAAACTCATTGGTGTAGGAGCTGTCTCTTTTTATATGTAGGCTCAGCACCAAGCACAATGGGGCCCTTATGATTATAAGAGTGCCTGGAGCCAGCGGGTGCAGACTCTAGACGCTATTATAATAATAATCATTTTTCAGATCACTGTTTTGAGGTTGAATCTGCCTTAGCAGTCCACAAGATGACAGGGCTGTACTTTATGTATTTAATTACATCTATAGCTTGCTTTTTAACCTCAAAGCCATGAATTCTGCCATTAGTTATGCTGTTCTGGAGAACCTTCTCTCAGTATGACACTACACTTCGTTTGTCACCTCAGTCCATAGCATGACATATCAGACTGTACCATGACTGCCACTTTTTGTATCACAGACCATAGAAACACTTAGGGTATGTCTACACTACCACCCTAGTTCGAACTAGGGTGGTAATGTAGGCATACCGCACTTGCAAATGAAGCCCGGGATTTGAATTTCCCGGGCTTCATTTGCATAAGCTGGCCGGCGCCATTTTTAAATGCCGGCTTGTTCGAACCCCGTGCCGCACGGCTACACGCGGCACGGGGTTCGAACAAGCCGGCATTTAAAAATGGCGCCGGCCGGCTTATGCAAATGAAGCCCGGGAAATTCAAATCCCGGGCTTCATTTGCAAGAGCGGTATGCCTACATTACCCCGCTAGTTCGAACTAGCGGGGTAGTGTAGACATACCCTTAATGCTGCTTCACTGGGATATCTGAATGGCAGTATATTGATAATATTACAGCTTCACAGCAGAATTCAATGTCCTCATACACTTACCAGCCTTTAAATGAAAATGGAGGGTCAGTGTGTTGTGAAGCTTGAAATCAATGTGGGGACTGTTAACTGTCTTGCAGAGGAGCCTCCAGGTTGCTGAACATACCTTTAAAGATTAGACTGAGCCATGATTTTGAGTGTGGGTGTTGCCTAATGACTGCACATTCATTATTATTATGGTCCACTAGCGATTACATTAATGATACCTATAGAGGAATGGATTGACTTTATACTTGCACTGCTTTTCTAAAGCCCTTAACAGTGTTTGCCTTACCTTAGAGTTCTATAAATAGCTGACATTTCAGTTCAGACTGGCCAAACAGAGTGGGGGGAATTGTTTCAGGTCAAATAAAATGTTTTGTTCAACCCAAAATAAAACGTAAGTAAAATTCAAAACAAAACACCATTTTAAATTGAAAAATTGACGTTTCATTTTTAAAAAAATGTCAAAATGTCTCTATTTTTTTTAATTGTGTGGTTTGGTTTTGTTCTGACCAAAACAATTCAGCAAACTTGTAAAATGTGTCAATCAACCTGAAACTGCAATTTTTTGATGGGAAAAAAAGGTTCAGTGAAAAAAAAATGTATCCAGCTCTACCCTGGCATTATTGGAAACCCGCTCCTTTGTTTAGGATCACCTTTGCATATGCATTTGGCAAATAACTGCACTTTTGTTGTGATGAACCCCATAATGTAAAACCTGCTCCCCCACTCTTAAATCTGTCTCATTGCATCCATCCCACTTTTAGTCAACATCTTTAAAACAATTTTTTCCCAAATGGCAGTTTTTAGAACTGTCTTTCCTAGATGTATTGGGCCAGGTCCACAGCTGACAGAAATTGCCACAGCTCCCTTGAAATCATCATTCCACTGAGAAACTGTGTCTGGGTCTGAGATTTTACAGCAAGATCACTCCACCTTCCTCAGGCTGCCGAATTACTTCAGCTGAGGATCTGGACCATAATCTTCTCCTCCAGACTCTTTCTCTCTCCTTTCTCTCTCTCTGCTTTTCTAAACTGGATCCCCTGGTTTGTTACTGGATTTTAAAGAATAACAAATTGACCATATAACATTGTGTTATTTGTTTGTGTAATGTACAGGCACTGAATGCATTGACAGGGTTCTACATAGAGAAATTTTTACTGTTTTAAAAAAACAAACTGTGATGGAAAACAAGCAATTGTGTTTTCATCCCTTGCTTACCTTTACCTAACAGCCACAAGATGGCAGTGGATCAGGCTTAGAATCAGGAAAGCCCTGAACTAGTGATATGACAAGTGAGTGGCCGATCAATAAAGCATAAACATGTAAGCATTAACAACAGAACTTATTTACACCGGCGAGGGGCAACCTTGGCTAGTTAGTGAGCCACATGAGTGGCCCTCCTTCATTTCAGGAGGCCACAAGATTGTCATAACCGAGACAGTCTCCGAAGACAGGTCAGTTTTGCTCAGTGCGCTTGCATACCCAGAACATGCAGGGCGTGCCAGTTGAACCGTAGCAGCACTTTGACTGGATACAGCGGGAGTGCATGGCTCCCACAGCGTGGTCTGCAATCAGCAAGCACCTCACTTTACCTTCCCTTGCTTTAAGTACATGTCACTTTAGTAATACCGATAGGAAAGGTAACTACATGGATGAAAACCAGCAGATTCTGGCAACCCTGCGCATGAGAAATGGTAAACAAAATGACTTGGGGACCACACATAGAACCGATGGGCCACAGATTGCCCTCCACTGAGTTACACCCAATATTAACCATCCCCATTCCACTGTTCACTGCTTTTACCTCACCCTTCCATCTTCAATGCCTTTTCATATTCCCCAGCAGAGATCTGTTGTGGCATTTTGATCACAACAGCTTGTCATATTAGCACCTGGCAACATCTCCTCAACTCCTTCCAAACAATAGGAAAAGAGCTTCTGAGGAAAGTCAATGGTCTATTTTCATTAGTCCATTTCAGTTACTCCTTTCCATGCAGCACTGGACTACAGAACATGACAGTTACAGTGAATCAGTCACAGTAAAATGTGCTTCCACACATGAGCTCAAGAAAATAAAATCCTTCCCTATAGTCAGTTCCTTTTAACTATTAACTGCTTTCTTGAGCAGAGAGGGCAAATCCCACTAGTGCATCTATATAATCACATTAATTGGTAACATTAGAAAGGACTCAACTCTGCATGTGAGTCTGGGGCTTATTTATGTTATTTGTAGCCCATTCAGCCATGGGCTTGACATCTGACTGCATATGCTCCAAGGCTACTCTAAAGTACATATTATTTCAAAATGAATCGCTCAGTTCTAAATTACTGGTGAGACTTTCAAAGAGGAAAAACTTCGGCGGCTCCGGTTAACGGCCAGAGGCCATCTATGGTTAGTATAACACACAGACAGGGTGTTGATTGTAAGAGTAATTTACTGTGCACTGAAAAACTAAATCACAATTTCCTCTTGACTAGTTGTGGAAGCAATCAAGTAAGAAAGGAAATGGAGCATTTCCATCAGGCCCGTTTTTTTCCCAATTTGTGAGACATTAGTTTCCTTCCTTATCAATGTTTGACATTTGGATTTCATATCCCATTGAGAAATTGCTACTGTGTTTCAGTTAACACAAAGCCAAGGGTGTTCAGAAGTTGTTCTATATATTTTTTTCAATGTGAAAGCACGAACACATCTGATTTACGAGGAATCCAGCAAATAATGATGAAGGAAAGTTATCAATTAACTAATCTGGGTATTATACGTAAACTAAGCAAGGTATCTGGGGTTATGTCTACACTACAGGGTTTTTCCAGGATACCCAAGAAAAACTCCACCGTGTCCAGGGACCACTTTTTCCTGCAGAAGAGAAGACGCACCTTTTGGAAGCCCTGTCTTTCTCATTGCACGAGGAAGAAGGGCTCTTTCAAAAGAGGAGGCTTTTCTGAAATTTGGCCCAGTGTAGACAGGCCAAATTTTGGAAAAGCCTCTTCTGAAAAAGCAATCGGAAAAAGGTACGCAAATTGTGGAGTGCAATTTGCGTACCTTTTCCTGATAGATCAGTGTAGTCTAAACATAGCTTAGTTGTCATTCAATAATAAAGTAAAGCAAAGAGAAGACATTTTCTCCAAAATGTACATTCAGTAGCCAAATCTTCAGCTGATGTCATTGATGTCAAAGGGATGAAAGTATCTTAAGTTACTGTCATATTTGCACCCAGTGAGGAGCTTGACAGCCAACAGGCAGGCACACTGGCTCAGTCCTGGCTTGTGCTGGATCAGTTACCCCCACAGTGGCTCTGCATTGAAAATATTTAGCGAGCTGGCACACAGGCATGCTGGCTCAGTCCTGGCTCTTGCTGGGTCCCAGCAGCTACCTCCACTGTGACTCTCAAGCTCCTTTAAATGCAGAGCGGCGGCAGGGGTAGTTACCGGACCCAGCACAAGCCAGCGTGGCTGTGCACCAGCTCCCAAAATATTTCAAATGCACAGCTATGGGGGGCATGGGAGGGCAAGACAGGAATGGGGAGGGGAGTGTGTGTAGCTGTCTGCTTATTGGGTAATCGTGTAACCGACTACACTATTGCATCCCTAGTTGATACTGCAATAAAAAATAGAATAACCCAACAACTTTTGGATCCTGCAGATGCCTCTGAAATGTCATGGTATTAGAGCTGTAAAATCCGGTTTAATTGGTTAATTGATTAATCATTAAGTTTAATCGGTTAATCGATTAGAGGGCGGAGGGGGGGCACTCCAATCCAGCTGGGCTGGAGCAGCCCAACCCACCCTCTGCAGCCCAGGTGGAGTGGCCTCCCTGCTAAGGAAAATGGCTATGGTGGGGGAGCTAGCCCAGCCCACCATAGACAGGGGCTGTTCTGGCCAGCTGGGAGCCACTCCAGCTCCTACCAGTCAAACACCTTACCGGTTAACTGCTTAACCATTCTCATCCCTACATGACATCAAGTTTGACATGAAATTGTGGCTCTACAGACCCACAGCTGTGCCAAGCCTACTGTGCAGCAGTGACATGTGGGTACTGAGACAGACCAACGAACACTGCATTGAGTTTTTGATTCTCGTCTTCATCAACTGCTCCCTATCAAGTGGCAGGGCAAGACCAGAAACGAGGCTATTCAAAGCCAAACCCAGAATCCACCCCATGAGCACTGATTTGGTTTCCTCAGTTTCCTCAGTAGGGTCAAACAGAACGCAAGACCAGTGAATTCCAAAGCTGGAGTATTGAGTGCCACTAGATGGCTAGTGATCACGTGTACGCAAGAGCTTTGGCGGCACAAGATTGCCATCCCGAAATCTATTCTGAAACACTTCGAGGGGAGGAAGATGATCAGGAACAGTTAACACTGATCACCAAGGGCAAGTTATGCCTGGCTAACCTGATTGCCTTTTATGAGGAGCTAACTGGCTTCAGGGATATGGGGAAAGTGACAATATGGTATACCTTGACTTTAGCAAAGCTTTTGATATGGTCTCCCACCGCATTCTTCCTAGAAAGTTTAAAAAAAAAGTATGGCTTGGATGAATGGACTTTGAGGTAGATCAAAAGCTGGCTGGATCATTGAGCTCAACAAATTGTGATCAATGACTCTATGTCTACTTGGCAGTCAGCATCAAGTGGAATTCCCCAGGGGTTGGTCCTGGAGCTGGTTTTGTTCAATATCTTCATTAATGATCTGAATGATGGGATGGATTGTACCCTCAGCAACCTCGCAGATAAGACTAAGATGGGAGGAGTGACCTAGACAAATCTGGAGGATTGGGACAAAAGAAATGTAATGAGTTCAACAAGGACAAGTTGGGCGAGTCCTGAACTTGGGACAGAGGAATCCCAAGCATTGTTACAGGCTGTGGACCGGACTGGCTAAGCAGCAGCTCTGCAGAAAAGGACCTCGGGATTACAGTGGATTCAGCTATCTGAAGAGAGTTCCATGGAGATGGAGCTAGGCTGTTCTCAGTGGTGATGGATGGCAGAACAAGGCGCAATTGTCTTAAGTTGCCTCCACAGATGCGATTACATCCTCTGCATCCTGTGCACATGGACAGGAATCAGGCAGTGCCTTAGGCTGATGGAAGCACACGCTGCTTCCTAGTTTATTCGGGGTGCTGCCTTATACACCTGATTCAACTGAGCCTCAAAGAATCTCAGCATTTTTTAGTGGATTGCCACAAACAAAATAAAAAAACCCACAAAGCATCTTGGCAGGGGGTTGAATACGAGCAGACCCCTGCAGTCCCTTCTAGCTCTATGATTTTAGGAACGAAACAAAAACAAACAAAAACCCAGCAACAATATCAAGAAGCAGCAATCCAAGAGCTGGGCTACCATCTTGATTCTAATCACCCTAATTTGGAGAGTAGGAAAATCCCGCTCTAAATCTTGCCATCTATGACCTACCTCAATAAAGGACCCAAAGCCGAGCACTCTCACTTTGGGTTGAAATGGCCTTCGAATTTCAAACCTAAACCCAGAAACAAATTTTGCAGCCCATCTAGTTAGAGAATTATTCAGCTCCTTGTTAATGAAGGAGAGTACTGAAATCAGTGTGAGGGACTGTTAATTAGTTGCTGGCCTGCTTTAAATACTGGTTTACTCATCAACAGTGCTTCTGTTTAATATTTAAACAAAATGTTTCGTGCTTACTGGGTAAGGTTCATCTGCTAATTGCTTATGCAGAATAGAAACAGGTACAGCTCTGCAGCTAAGGCTCCTGCATGCCACAGAGTCAAGCACCACTAAGGCCGCCATTTGTCAGCAAGTTGAAGGATATTATTCAGGTGAATCAGATATGTCAATTCTAATAATAAAACAATTTATTGTAATAGCCTTTAATTTGCAAATGACTGACAGCAGCTCCAAGAGGTTTCGGACCTTTGCTTTCAGTGTTATGGCTCATAGAAGACAAAATGCCCACCATACACCAAGGTTCAGACAAGACAAAATATCCCCCCCACATTACGATAGATCAATATCCAACACACATGTGGAGTGGCCCCAGTCTTCTTTTAAGTTAAAAGGGTATTTGGAAAGCCATTGTATTCTGGAATATATTGCAGTCAATGGGACTTGCCACATACTTACGAGTGAAGCATGTGTTTCAGTGCTTTAGTGGATCAGGGCCAGAATCCTGTGCATCTTCCTGTGCATTGTGTCCCATACTAATGACAAGAGCCTGATCCAAATCCCAGTAAAGTGACTACAAAGGCTTTCAGTGAGCTAGTGAGAGTTGGATCAGACCCTCAGAAAGAGAGCAGGGTTAAGATACAGGGGTAAAAAGATGACCTCGGAACAACAGAAAGTAGGAGGGCGTAGGATCCTTTCTGGAGGGGCCCTTTGATATGCATGCCCCATGGTAAGAATGAGTTCTCTTGGGACCCCGAGCAATGTTTGAGTCAGGATTTGGCCTTTAGATTTGGTACTTCCCTGGACCGTAAGTTCTTTGGAAGAGGGAATGTGCCATCCTACATGTTTGGAAGTGCAATGGACATTGTGGGTCCTACAATAATACAAATAAATAAAATAGCATGGGCTCGCTTGTGCCATTAAGGCACAACCATGCAGTGGGAGTAGCACCGAGCTGCATCATCCCAGGGGACATCGCTGATGTGACGTTACACCCGGAAGGCTGAATTCCTTCTTGCATCACCAACAGCAGGAAGAGCATCCCTGCTGCTTTATGTTTCCAGAGATTGGTGTGAGCTGTGTGCTGCACGTGCAGGTAGATTCACTGGCCATCTCAGCACCTCAGGGAGTAAAACCATGCCCTCCTGCTGAACAGGGGTGCAAGTGGTAAAAGGCTTCTTACATCCTGCTGCCCCTCCTTGCACACCAATGGAGCAATAGGGTGAGATCTGGCACTTTCTTCTTATTAACCATGTCCTGCCCTCAGGTGGTGGGTAACATAGGCAAGGGGAGGCACTGCCTTCCCAAACTGCCCATGCTCCAGCCAGCTGGGATGCCTGGCCAGCTGGGAGCATGGAGACCAGGCGATCTGTGGATGCTCCGGGGCCTGGGGCAGTGGCCTGGGGTGAATGCTGACCGCTGCAGTTGAGGGATGGCCTTGTTCCCATGTGGGGCAGGGTGAGCAGAATGGACAGGGCCTCAGGCAGAAGGGGTGGGGCTTGCCTTCTCCAGCTGGGCATTTGCCCACTGCCCATGGTCCTGCCACTAGACCCCAGGGGGTATAACACCAACTTACTCCTATTGACACGGCAATAGCAGAACAATGCTAATGCAACTAGTATACTTGTATTTAACAGCTAAATCAAGAAAAGCGATGACATTCAGAGCTCATCATTTACCCGCGATTAGGTATTGCAAAAGGTCTCACTAGAGCATGGGATGGTGAGTAACATATTTACTTCATTCCCTAGTCATAATGTCAAGGGGTCAGGTTGGTGCAATAACTAAACGGTCAGTTTTGAACTTCCTTGGTCAGGCTGGTTTGGGCCAGATTGAAGGAAATTGTAATATTAGTTTTGTTTGCTAATTTCATTGGTCCAAATTCTCATACCCTGACTCACATTGATTAGTAGTTTAAGAAGTCCCACTGATTTCATCAATGAAGTGATTTCATTGTGACTACTGGAGGAATAAGGGCTTGTCCACATGCAAAGCTGAACTCATTTAACTGATAAAACTGATACAAACCCCTGTGTGTACATTTCTGCTTTGGTTTGATAGTGGTTTATTTCAATTTACTTTAAACGGATTCCTAAATAAATGAAGCTAAGTAAAAATAAGAGTTGTGTATTCAGGAATAAGCATATTCACATGAGCCTGCATCAGTTTTATTGAATCAATTGAAAATGTAGTTTAACCAGTGCCATTTTCTCATGTAGGCAAGGGCTCAAGATTGTTTTATGCTAAATGCAAATAAGTCACTCTTAAACAAAAATAAAACTATCAGCACAGAGGTTTGTACCAGTTCTAAATACATTGTTTTAAAACTGATTAAAGTTAAACGGATTCATCTTCCTTGTGAAGGCAAGGCCTAAAGCTGGCAGAATCTGTCTCACTCTTTGTTCTTATTACTATATAGTGTATGAAATACACTAATGCTGTTTACACTTTCAGAAACAGCAAATGAGCATATGAACTATTCTCACAAGATGAGTCAGTTAACAACAACATCTGGAACAAAACATATTGCTTACTTGAGGCAGAAAACCAAGTGATCACACTTCAGTAACAGTATAAAATGAAATCTGCAGAGACCTATGTAGAAACTAGGGATGTAAAATCCCATTGAATTGGTTAACTGGTTAAATGTAATGTTTAACTGGTTAACTGATTAAAGGAGGAGCGGGCGGAGGATCCCAGGAGGTCCCTCCCACCTACTCCAGCTATGCTGGAGTGCCCCTGCCTGTGGAGGGCTTGGGCCAGGCCTGCCATCGACAGGGGGTGCTCTGGCTGGGCTGGAGTGCTGCCTAACCGCGGCAGGCGGAGAGCTGCTCCAGCCCCCTCTGGTTAACTAGTTAATCATTCATATCCGTAGTAGAAACTTTTTTAAAAAATAACTATTATTAGGGTACTAGTTTAGCTGGGTCAGAAGCTCTGAAAGTATCTGGAAAATGTTTATAAACAACTTTTCTCGTGCATACCATGACTGGAAGATTATTCTTCGTGGTGTTTCATTTCCTGTGGTGTCCAACACACTAGCCACTAGGCACATATGGCTATTTGGCTGGTTGAGTGTGGCTAGTTTGCTATAGCAGTAGCCACTACTGCTTCAGAACTGGATGGACATCATGGGCGCTGTAAACCACGTATCTTTTTCATAAAACAATCCCAGTGGCAGTTCTGCAGCGACTGCAGTGAGAAAACTTCCACCAATTGGTGTCACACTATGGGTACATCTACACTTGCTCCCTAGTTCAAAATAGGGATGCAAATGTAGCTGACCGAAATTGCTAATGAAGTGGGGATTTAAATATCCCACAATTAATTAGCATAATCTCACCCGCATGCTATTCCACTCGCCAGCTGATTCGAACCAGGAAGTGCACTCCGGGCTGCGTTGTTTGAATCAAACCCCTTGGTTCGAACTAACGTTACTCCTCAAAAAATGGTTTAGCTGACAGTGAAGGGCTGTTAGTGCTTAGTTACTGCACTGTTCATACAAGTCTCTGCTACATGCAAACAAAATAGAATCATAAAATGAAACTCCAAAAGCCCACTTACCAGCAAAAAATGAGGAGTAACATTAGTTCGAACCAAGGGGTTTGATTCGAACTAACACGTCCCGGAGCACACTTCCTGGTTTGAATCAGCCAGCGAGCGGAATAGCGTGCGGGCGAGATTATGCTAATGAAGCGCGGGATATTTAAATCCCTGATTCATTAGCAATTTCGGTCGGCTACATTTGCATCCCTAGTTCGAACTAGGGAGCAAGTGTAGATGTACCCTATGGCAACAGTCACTGCTCCGTGTCATGCTAGGGGAGGAGCTAGAAAGAGGGGAGGTTGTGTTGAATGTGTCAAAAGAGACACCTAGGAGAGTATAAGGAGAAAGAATTAAGACAGTAACACTTGGCATGTCAGTCTGCACTCTTGGCTTTCACTTGCCTTAGCTGAAGGTTGTCAACCTCTGCCACTGTGTTAAGTGATATGTTATTGACCTTCCCTTTAATCCTTTTAGCACCTGCATGCTAGTAACAGTCTCTCTCTCTCTTTCACACACACACACACACACACACACACACGTTTGCACATTAGTGTGTTTAGTCCTTATCAGACATCCATAGATTTCACACTGAAGAGTTTTAGCAACAAAACAAAAATCAACCCCACAGACCCTTTAATGGTGGAGAAACAAAGCTGAAAGAGCCAGCTGTCAAGCATAACAAATCAAGCCCTTCTCCTCATCTTTTACTATCCCTCCCTCCAGCTTTCTTCCCTCCAAGCAGTAGATGGATCTCCCTTATTAAACTGATCATGCATCTGATGCAAAAATGTGTGACTGAACTGGTGTTTTGCCTGGGGTCTTTATTTTTTTGTTTCATTCGACAAATAATCTTGCCCAGTCTGCACTTTTACTGTGATGAG
This sequence comes from Pelodiscus sinensis, assembly GCF_049634645.1. NCBI lineage: Eukaryota > Metazoa > Chordata > Testudines > Trionychidae > Pelodiscus > Pelodiscus sinensis. Next base: position 210,181,260 of record NC_134711.1, read on the forward strand.
CAAATGGAACTGTTTCTCCGTGGCAGCAGAATTTAACAAACCAAAAACCAATACAACCTGATTCCACAGATAATATCAAGGCAGTGATTACGCGATACCAGTGTTGGCATTTTTTATGACACTAAATAAAGGCAGGAGATAAAAAATAAAAGCATCACAGTATGCCCAGATGCCTAATATTCACCCATTAACACATCACCCAATATTAAGAGCCTCACATTGGGAATGGCCAACAAAAAACCAGAGAACCCCCAAGCTCATTCCATACTTGGTGGCTATTGACAGACTGATTATGGTGCAGACAGCTCCTTTGTATTCTTTAATCCTGCCTAGTAGCTGACAGTGAAGGGCTGTTAGTGCTTAGTGACTGCACTGTTCATACAAATCTCTGCTACGTGCAAACAAAATAGAATCATAAAATGAAACTCCAAAAGCCCACTTACCAGCATTTCAAAGAGCAAGGACAAAAGTTGAAAAGTTCTGACACTTTAAATCAAGTCTGACAGGAGCTACCTGTTGCTGAAACTTTACTGCATTCCTTGGTGCTTAAAATGGAAAACAGGAGCAACTTTACAGTGAGGTATTATTTTATTTGGGAAACCAAACTTTTCTCGACAGGAGATTTGGGAGAGGGGAAACCCTTCCCCCACCAAAAAGCTACAGTAAGAAATCTTCTCTACAAATTAAAACCAAAATACCTGCATTCTTCAGCACACAGCAGCCCAGAGCCATGGTTGGACACTCTGTTGTGTTTTTCAAGAAAATATCCCAGTGCCCAACAGGCTTCTTTGCTTTTATCCATAGTATTTACTGACTCCCAGTGATATGTGAAAGCTGACCTGCTTAAGTAAGGGGGGGAGCAGAGGGTCAGAAAACAATCTTCTGGGAACACGGATGGCATAGACTTTGACTCAACATCTGTACATCCTCCAGACTCCCCTTCTAGATGTACAGATGGTTTAGCCCAAGTCCTTGGTCCTTCTAATCTCTTCACGGTCCAGCAGAATGGCAAATCAGAGTAGTGAACAGTAATCCCACTCTGCTCTTACTCTCCATCACAAGGGATTTAACACTTTCCTGCCCTTAAAGAATCTTGGAAGTCTGATCTTATTTGGTGAGTGCTGTGGTCGAACAGCAGATATCTGAACACAATCCTTTAGTAGTGGGAGATGTGGAAATGTATAAAAATTAACTGAGGCAGTAGAAAGACCAGAGAGAAAAATCAAACTGTTGCATCACCAATTAAATTTTTTTTTGCTATAATCAGCACAGGCTATATGCTGAGACACACTGTCTCCCATTCTATCCTGACCATAGCTGCTTGAGAAATATCTAGAAAGGGGACAATTATAAAACATCTATCAAATTCCGTTTCCAGTCACTGGAATTACTTTGGATTTACACTGATGTAACAGGGAGCAGAATCCACATTTTGAAACAAACTGGAATAAAGAGAACAAATTTGAAATGCCCTCCCAATGCAATGCCTTCCTCAATAGCTGGCTTGGGTCAGTAATCAACTGAGCATTCTAAAATGCTGTATTTTTGATCAGCATTGTGTGCATAATGCCATACACCACAGCAAGGAGAAAGATTGTGTCAACCTAAATTAAACAAGAACAACAAATTAGACACATAATTCATTTGCTGAACAGGTGAGCTATCCCATCACAAAATGGTATCTGTTGTTTTATTATTAGTAGTAGTAATATTAGTGTTCTGTACAGAGATATGGAAAAATTCCCTCACAGGTTTAATATTTTTATTTTTGTATTGGCCTGTTTCCTTTTTTTTTTAAATGATGTTTTAACAAAAGAATCTTAACTGTTCTTTAGGATTCACCTCTCATTATCTTTGATGCCAGTAACTGGATTATGATGTTCATAATCCAAAAAAGAAAAAAAAAAGAGTGGAGACAGGGATTTACGAAGAGATTTAAAAATGTATAATACTAACAACCTGACAAGAATTTTCCTTCCTCTTCTCCTGCTTTGTGAATTAAAAAGTAACTGCTTAATGCTTGAATTCCCATTGGTAGGTTACCCACCTCAGTGATTATAAGCAAAAGCTGAAAGGTGCAACTTGAGTTCAGAACAGGAACTGAAGCATAGCAGAGGCTCTTTGATGCATTAAGACAGCCCAAGTCAACAGAAGGTCTGGCTGTAATAGAGGCAGCAGCCTTGGAGAACATGACCTACATAGAAACTTCAGCCTTCCAAACATCAATAAGTGGAATCAGCGGCTTATACAGCCATGGCCATTTCCTAAAATACTTATAATTGCAAGACTCACAGACTCGCTCCCCTCCCTTCATGTGTAAGCCTTGGCAATGCTTTAGGGGGAGAAAATGAAAGAGGAAAAGAGAGACAGAGAAAAGCAGACTGCACCATTTTATGAGGCTTTATTTAGGCATGATTTAAAAATGATTGCTTTCTTTAAACAAAATTGACTCATATCATCTTTCCTGATCCTTAGTCAACAATGTTTCCATCCAGGGCCAGCAATTTCCCCATAAAAATCATCTCACAAATGGAAGGAAAAGGTGCTTTACATTTTATTTTCTCTAGGAAGTAATAATAATTTTAAAAGAGTTGAAATATCTCCAACCCTGTTTTTCCCTCAGAATGACCCCAACGGCAAAGGAAAAATATTTGCTCTGAGTACTTGAGCAAACCACGATGAATTAAGTTTTTGTTGTTAGTGGCAAAGCTGCTATTTATCTGCAGAGAATCAAACCAGATGTTGAAACTTAATTGAGAGTTTGGTGGCTCAGTGAGCTAGCCCTTCAACCTTTGGAAAAAAGACCTGCTGCAAAACCTGGATGGGGTCACGAAAGTTTTTGACATTCACAGACTGAGCACCATTTGTACAGCAAACTAACTATGCCTTTGCACAGTCTTGCTTCAAGAGAAGGTCAGAACTAGGTAAGTAAAATGTTGCAGGTCAAAACTGATGTGCATCAGCAGAGCTTTCACATAGTCTACAGTGGTTTTAAGATAGTGATAGCAGTCCCTCGTTTCAGGAGCACTAAAATCTAGGGCTGACTGAAAATCTTCTATCAAAACTGTTGTCTGGCAGAAAATTAGGTTTTCTGCTAAAAATCTGTTGCAAAAAAATGCCTGCATTCCATCGAAAAACAGAACATCCCAAAACTGGAATGCTCCATCTGACTCCTGGGCTACGTCTACACTGGCCCCAAATTCCGGAAAAGTCATGCAAAGCAGGTAAGTCAGAATAGGGAAATCCGTGGGGGATTTAAATATCCCCCGCGGATTTAAATAAACATGTCCGCCGCTTTTTTCCGGCTTGGGGAAAAGCCGGAAAAAAGCGTCTAGACTGGCACGATCCTCCGGAATAAAGCCCTTTTCCGGAGGATCTCTTATTCCTACTTTCAAGTTAGTTTGCTGTACAAATGGTACTTTCAAGAAGGAATAAGAGATCCTCCGGAAAAGGGCTTTATTCCGGAGGATCGTGCCAGTCTAGACGCTTTTTTCCGGCTTTTCCCCAAGCCGGAAAAAAAGCGGCGGACATTTTTATTTAAATCCGCGGGGGATATTTAAATCCCCCGCGGATTTCCCTATTCTGACTTACCTGCTTTGCATGACTTTTCCGGAACTTGCGGCCAGTGTAGACATAGCCTTGAAGAATTTCAGTTTAGAAATATCCCATAGGATTTATAGTTCAATGCTTCATACCTCTATTCTCCTCTCTGGACCAAGCTACCCAGCCAGACTACATGTCCCATGCTGCACAATAACCTGGGACACCCATGAGGCACCGTGTAGGCTCAATAAGGGTACATCTTCACAGCAGCATTATTTCAGAATAACTGACATGATCCCAAAATAACAAAGCGCGTCTACACAGCAAGCCATTATTTTGAAATAATGTCAAGCTAGCGGACTTCTTACTCTGACTCCTGTAACCCTTATTTTATAAGGAGTAAGGGAAGTCAAAGGAAGAGTATTCTTCCTTTGACTTCCTGCTGTGTAGACAGCACCAAAAGCCGAATTCAGCTATTTCAACTTCAGCTTACCAATTGATGTAGCTCAGGTTATGTAGCTTAATTTGACTTTTGTCCTGCTATTTAGATGTACCTAAGAGGGGAACTGTGATGCATCATGGAAGATGTAGTCTGGCCATGGAACCTGGCCCATAAAGGGGAATGTGGGCAGGAGGAACCCAAAATGTAAGTCCTACAAGGGCACTGAAGTGGCTTTTCTGTATTTAGCAGAAATTTTGCAGCCAAAGTTTTTGGTTTGCAATTTTTTGAGTTAACTTTTTTTTCATAACATTTTCCACGGGGAAAAGAAAAATCCATTTTCTGACCAGCTCTACAAAAATCTCGCTTGCTATTTTTGCAAACCAAGAAAATGAACGCTGCATTTCTTGACGGTTATTCTATTTTTAATGTGTCTGTCTGCCAGTTCTAACAAATATTTACAGTATTAGCTATAGCAGTCCCAATAAAGTATTTGAAGAGAAACAGGGACACAAAAAGAGGATCCTGAAGAGATAAACCTGGATTCTATGTCAAGTGGAGTTTGTCAACAGATACATTTTGCTTTGAATGGGCTATGAGCACACATTTGCAGAGACAATCAGGGAACATTGAGGTTTCTGACAATGACATACTAGGTACCGGGGAAAGAGTGAACTTCTTACTTTCCTATAGTTTGTTTTCCATTTCAAGTCTGAAACCAGATCAATGTTCCTGATTGTTTAGGCACCATTTCATAAAACTTGGTTAACAGTAACTCTGTTGTAACCCTACAAGATAGATAATGAACAACTCTTTGATGGCTATTCATATGATTAAACTACATGAAACAAATTCTGCCTTAAGTTACATCAATGCAACTCCAGTCATTTTACCAAGGATTCATTGTAATGGCAGAATTTGGCTCTGTTAACGGGTTAAAGAAAGCTTCGTACAACCTATGTGACTACTACAGCACACTGTCAATCTTATTGGTCAAACACAGATTTTGGATTTTAGTCAAGGGTAACTTAATTTGACTCATTATTTTTGATATTTATTATTTCTTGCTAATGACCTTTTCAAGTGAAATTTCAGATTAAAACTGAAAGATGCTAGAGTCTTATTGGACTTTTTAAATATAGATGACGAATCTAATTTCCTGCTAGTAATATGCTAGCCACTAGCCACATTTGGCTATTTGGCTGGTCGAGTGTGGCTAGTTCCAAAACACATGCCCTCAAGAATGAGGTCTCAAAAGTATGCTTCCAAGGGAAAAGGATGACCTAGTGATTAAAGCACAAAGGAAGGAGTCAGCAGACACACTGCTCTTCTTGGCTGTGACTGGGGCTACATCTACACTACCATAGGGATCGGCACTCATAGATTGATCCACCAGTGGATCGACTGCAGATCACTCTTTGGTTGAGCCTCTTACTCCACCCTGGATGAGAAGAGTGAGGGAAGTCAACAAGAGGTTGTTTGTGCATTAGTTTCCTTCTCTCTAAAATGTGGGTAACAGTGTGGGGTATTAAGGAGAGATTCATTAGTGTTTTTAAAGATCTCTGACATGTATAATTTATCAAAGACCCCTACTGCTCTAGATTTCTTACAATTTTTCTAAAGGTACAAAATTTCAAACACATTCATATTTAAGGAATGAACCACCTACGAAACAAACAAAAGAGATAAGAACACCCTCCCTTCACATTCCATTTAATGCACCCCCTTGTGAAAGAATCTTCAAAAAATAAGAGGGCTTGTAGAATGACCATATATCCTCATACCTGTAGTGTAAGGAGTTAATCCCAAAGTTTAGAACGCTTTACCAAAAAAAGCCCATTTATGTTAGAGGATCAGAAAGTGAAGCATTTATAGTATCACTTAGACAGCAAACCAATGTATTAATTAATTATTATCATTTATTTATTTATTATTTAAAGTTGGTTGGAAAAACCCAATTCGTTTTCACAGGGAAAATTTGAAAAAGGTCCCTTTCTCCCAATATTCTATGTAAAAAAATAATCAGGTTTTCAATGAAAAACTAAAACAAAACAAGTTCAGCAATTTTTGGGGCGGGGATAATTTTTTTACTCCTGAGGGAATTCTATGTTAAAAGGTTAAAAATTCTGCACAGCATATTTTAAAATTCTGCAAAATTCTTCATATTTTGTCAAAATAGAACTCTATAATCATGCCCATTTCCATTATTTTGGTAATTTATTTCAAAATACCTGTCAGCAACTATGTTTGTAATAATACAGACACACAAAAAATCTCCCAGGAATAGAAAGTTAAAGAAATCCCTGTTTATCTGCTCCCTTCCCCCAGATGGCCAGATACCTGCACCTCTCTACTCCCCAGACCCCAGCTGCAGGGCATCCCCCAGCCCTATACACCCACACTCCAATACCCTATCCAAGGTTCCCCCTAAGCTATGCTGAAGCACGGCTCCACAGCTGCTTAATTAGCCCTGCCCAGCCAGGGACTCGGGGCTCCATGAATGGAGCTGCCTGACCATGTGGAGCTGATTAAGCAGCTGTGGGGCCGTGCTGCTGCACATCTTAGAGCGAACTTTACTTCCATCCCTGACACTCACATCACTCTCCTGTCCACACAGCTCCCTTCAGGGATGTTTCTCTAGCAGTGCATGATGTGGCCCAACACTTTTTCTCACGGGATTTCAAACCACTATAGCTGGTTTAACTTCATTGTCCCCAGTCCTTGGATTATCTGCTGTTCTGAACCCAGACTTACCCTAAAACCAAGTGTTATTTTCAGCAAATAAAACCTATATTTTAGATAAATACCAAAACTGCAAAAAAATGGGCCCTCGGAGAGAGAATATCATTCCTTCAACATATTTGTGGTAAAACTTAAAAAATGGTATTCAGCAAGGTCAGCCATGCAAAATTCTACTTGTCCTCTAGGCTAGGAGAAGTATATTTGTGATGGTTGAGTAATATTCTTTTCATCATCAACCAAAATAGAAAGGGAGGGTTGGTAAAATTTGTTTCTGGTCTGGTAAATTTCCCCAGTGATTTTGAAAGTCTGAATACCAGCCTGATTCACCCCATCTATATATGTTGTTGTGTTCCTATGCACATATCAGAATATATATGTTAGAATTACAAAATGAATATGTACTAAATATTGCTATAACTGTGTGTGTGTGTACATGAGAGGGAGAGGGAGAGAGAACTGTTGACTTGTAAAATCAGGTTGCCTTCGTAATCCATGCACAGAGCTCCTCTGTCCCCTCCCTGGAGAAATCAGGATGTGAAGAAGCAAAGCTTTCTTCATTCTTGATGATTCCTAAGTAGGCCAAATCACTTTGGAAGATGGCCAAAAGTTAATTTAATATTCACCACTGACCTGTTTTATTCCTCCAAGGTTTAAGTAAAAAGTTGGGTGAGAGCCTTTTACTCTGTTTGTCTGAAAGTGCGCCACTGTTAATGCCATCCCCTAAAGCACAGTCTGCAGTGCACATATAAATTATTTATTCAGAACTACTGCTACTTGCTACTTTCTTGTTCCATCAGCATATTGCTGCAGCAACTTGCTAGCTACTACTCAGGTAATATTCATCAGCATATGTTAACATCACACACACACAAAATCAATGGTACTCTGCCTGGATTTTATTTTAAATTCCTTCTTCATCTCCCTATTTACAAAACAGTACAACCGCCTCAAATTCCTAGCTTTTCTCAAACTGATTGCGTATCATTATGCTTATTAGCCAAGAGTAGATTATGCAGCTGTCCAATCAGCATTGCAGAGTTGAAATACTAATGCTACCACAGATATTTATTTCAAGTAAAAAGGTGCTATTTAGGGATGTCAGTGTGAAGTCGAGTACACGATTAACCATTAAATCTAGGCTTATTGGTTAATCTTATCAACTACATGCACTCCCCACCTTTGCTGCCTCTGTATCAGAGAGGAAGCGAAGTGTGTGAGGGGAGCTGGTGCCTGTGAGGAGCTGGCTTTTAAGCCAGCTCCCCACGAACACCGGATCCACAGAGCCACCTGCTCCCCTTACTCCTGCGTTGCTACCTCAGATAGGGTATGTCTACACTACAAAGTTAATTTGAACTAACAGATGTTAGTTCGAATTAACTTTGATAGGTGCTACACAGGCAAACTGCTAGTTCAAACTTAATTCGAACTACATAAACCTCATTCTACGAGGACTAACGCCTAGTTCGAATTAAGTCACTTAACTCGAACTAGTGGGAGGCTAGCCCTTCCCAGCTTTCCCTGGTGGCCACTCTGGGCACCACCAGGGAAACTCGTCTGCCCCCCTCCCGGCCCCGGAGCCCTTAAAGGAGCATGGGCTGGCTACGGTGCCTGTGCCAGGTGCAAGCCTGCCAGCACCCAGCCAGCAGATCCTGCACCTGGCATGGCTCGAGCCAGCCGCCCGATGCCCCTCAGCCCTCCGCCTCTTCCCGGGACCAGGCTGGCGGATCCGGGGAGCCTGCCCAGGTCCGCAAGAGGCGGGCGCCCACCAGGTCTAGTGCAGACATCGTGGACCTCGTCCATGACCTCCGCACTAGGCACAGGAAAGTAGCCGTCTAGGGCAGGATAGCTGCCAGCCTGGCCACCCAGGAGCAGGTTGGCATGAAAATCAAGGTGGTCCACAGAGACCCGTGACCCTGAGCCCTGAGCTTAGAATGGCCGTACTGGGTCAGACCAAAGGTCCATCTAGCCCAGTAGCCTGTCTGCCGACAGCGGCCAACACTAGGTACCCTGGAGGGGATGGACCGAAGACAATGACCAAGCCATTTCTCTCGTGCCATCCATCTCCAGCCTTCCACAAACAGGGTACGTCTAGACTACAGGCTTCTGTCGACAGAAGTTTTGTCGACAGATACTGTCGACAAAACTTCTGTCGACAAAGCGAGTCCAGACTACATTGAGTTCTGTCGACAAAGCAAGCTGCTTTTGTCGACATGGTAGTCTGGACGCAAAGGACAGTTTCCATTCAATAACACCTTCTGTCGACAGAAACTCTGTCGACAGAAGGTGTTATTCCTCGTAAAATGAGGTTTACATACGTCGACAAAACTGCTGAGTTCTGTTGACGTTATGTCGACAGAACTCAGCGGTAGTGTGGACGCAGGTATAGTTTTGTCGACAAAAGTCCACTTTTGTCGACAAAACTCTGTAGTCTAGACACACCCACAGAGGCCAGGGACACCATTCTTACACCCTGGCTAATACCACTCAATGGACCGAACCTCCATGACTTGATCTCACTTCTCTTTAAACTCTGTTCTAGTTCTAGCCTTCACAGCCTCCTGCAGCAAGGAGTTCCACAGGTTGACTCTTTGCTTTGTGAAGAAGAACTTTCTGTTATTAGTTTGAAGCCTGCTACCCATTCATTTCATTTGGGCTATGTCTAGACTGCAAGCCTCTTTCGAAAGAGGCTCTTTCGAAAGATACTTTCGAAAGAGCCTCTTTCGAAAGAGAGCGTCTAGACTGCACGTTGAACTTTCGAAAAAGCGGCTTGCTTTTTCGAAAGAAAGCATCCAGTGAGTCTGGATGCTCTCTTTCGAAGAAGCCCTATTTACATTGAAGAACTTTCGAAAGAAGGCGTTCTTCCTCGTGAAATGAGGTTTACCGCCATCGAAAGAAAAGCCGCATTCTTTCGATTTAATTTCGAAAGATCGTGGCTTGAGTCTGGACGCAGGGGAAGTTTTTTCGGAAAAAGGCTACTTTTCCCAAAAAAAACCCTGAGTCTGGACACAGCCTTGGTGTCCTCTAGTCCTTCTATTGTGGGAACTAATGAAGAACTTTTCTTGATGCACCCTTTCCACACCACTCATGCTTTTATAGACCTCTATCCTATCCCCCCTCAGTCTCCTCTTTTCTAAGCTGAAAAGTCCCAGTCTCTTTAGCCTCTCTTCATATGGGACCTGTTCCAAACCCCTGATCATTTTAGTTGCCCTCCCCTCTCCCACCTCCTTTTCCCAGTCTCCCCGAGTTTTGTTAAATAAAGAGAGTTTCTATTTTTGACCTCACGTGCCCTTTATTTTGTACATCAGGAAGGGGGGCTAAGGAGGGGTAAGTGGAAGGAGGTGAGGGAGGAATGGGGTACGAGCCCCCGATGAGAAGGACTGGGCTGGCTCTGCGGGCTCCTTGGGGTGGAAACTCTCCTGCAGCCCCCTGATTGACTCCCCCCCCAGATGGCAGCCTGCGGCAAGTGCAGCCGGGCTGATGTCCGAGTGCTGTGATGTGCCAAGTGTGGGCACTCAGGGCACTCCAAGCCAGGACTGCTTTGCAAGAGGGGAACCCCTGAGAACTGTCTGTCCGGGGTGGGAGTTGGGTCCCTTTAAGCACAGCCCTCGGCTAGCCTGAGACAGCAGCTCCACACTGTAAGTCCTCCTCTGATGCCCTGCCGGCACTGCTTCCGGCCATCCTTAACCCCGGTTCAGGGTCCACTCAATGTGGACATGCTAGTTCGAATTAGCAAAATGGTAATTCGAACTAGTTTTTAGGTCTAGATGTACTAGTCCGAATTAGCTTAGTTCGAATTAACTAATTTGAATTAAGTTAGTTCGAATTAGTGCTGTAGTATAGACATACCCATAGAAAGGCAGCAGCAGCATAGAGGGTAAGGGGGGGCAGACGGGAGCCACTACATGAGGGAAGCCAGCTTTCAATCCAGCTCCCCATGTTTATTGCCTCATGCAAGCTGCCTGCCTCCCCACCCCGCTGCTGCAGCTGCCAGTCACTCAGAAGCAGCAGCAGGGGGTGGGCAGGGGAGGCTGCAGTGGAGCAGCCTCTGTGACCGGTGAGCCCAGGCTTTCTGTGAACAGAGGCTGCTCCGTGGGATGCTGGCACAGCCTCTGTCTATATCAGAGGCAGCAGTGCTGGGCAGCAGGCGGGACCTGGTCTGGGTGGAGAGCCAGTTTTTAAACAGAGGCAGCAGCATGGCATGGCAGGTGGCTCCCTGTGAGTGGGGCTGGGAGTGCACTGACTGATTGCCCCGTTCCCAGAGACTACCGAATACTTGTGTAACCAATAATATTTTGTGCAGTTACGTGACTATTTAGTTAATCGCTCTCTACCATCCCTAGTGCTATTCCAACTAATAGAACTAGGAAAAGGGTAAATGGGGAGGAGATGCAGGAGCAAAAGAGAAGAGACTTTTTTCTTTAATAGATATTACAATTCAAGATGAGGCAAAAACGGACTGATTTGTTGTACTAAAGGCCCTTTAACTCAACTTTTGCAAAACACCTGCTTGTCACAGTTGCCTATAAGTAGCTATTGTGTAGCTATGGTATTGATGAAATTAGAACTTTACAAGTGGATTGTCCTCTTCTGTATCTGCCCCAACACACATACAAATCTATACATAACGGCTACGTCTACACTGGCCCCTTTTCCGGAAGGGGCATGTAAATTTCACCAGTCGTCGTAGGGAAATCCGCGGGGGATTTAAATATCCCCCGCGGCATTTAAATAAAAATGTCCGCCGCTTTTTTCCGGCTTTTAAAAAAGCCGGAAAAGAGCGTCTAGACTGGCCCCGATCCTCCGGAAAAAGTGCCCTTTTCCGGAGGCTCTTATTCCTACTTCAAAGGGCACTTTAAAAATGCAGTCCTCAGTGGCCTACCAACCAAGGTGTTATGCAGGGTTAATGATTCAGTGTAAATTCTGTCTTTGAAGGAGTGATGATGGGCTTTGCCCTCAAAAACTCATGTTACTATATGTATCTATTTATTAGTCTCTAAGGTGCCACAGGACTATTCATTGTTTTTAAATAAGGCCAAATCCACTTTGTCTTAAGCAGCAGAGTTAAACCTACATAAGTCGCATTAGAAATTGTCCTAATGATTTCAGTTCACTCAAGAATCTGAGAGAATTTGACCTGTCTTTCTATTCCTGAAGGGTAGGTTCAAATCTGAAGTAGTTTAGTTAAGCTAGAATTGGGGCCTTGGTATAAAACTTTGTTTATTTGGGGCTTATGATATCAGTGGCGATGCTTAGGCCTAGGTTAGACAGATTCCAGCTAAAATGGTTTCTTAAAATAGTTCTAACAACAGTTGGCTCGATTCCTACTGGGCAGCCACACTTTGCCCTTGTTCATGCATTGAGAGTTGTGTGAGCCCATCCCTGTGCCAATGCAGGTCTCAGTGGATGTTGTTTAAAAACATTTTCAGCTAAGTTAACCATGGTTTCCTGATGTGTTTAAAAATATTTTCTGCTAGTTTAACCAGGGTTCCTCAACACATTTAAAAGTTCTTATCTACACCAGAAAATTCAGAGAAAACATGTATCTACATGTCATTTTAAAACCAACCCAAAATCTGTTACAAATTAATATAACCCGTAGCCTACTCTTTATCTAAGTTGCCAAATAATGTTCACCACCATAGCCTCTTAAGAATTATTAACCGAATACAATGAAAAAAATATTTCTGCCTTTCATCCAGTCAAGAAGGAACTAGAATTATCACCATTACAAAAAAAAAAAAAGATATTAAAATGATGTGGAGCTATCGTGGGCAGGATAGTTCAGAGAAATATCTCATGCTAGATAGCAAGACTGCATGCTCTCCAGGGCATTTGTCTATAAAAGGTCTCATGCACTATGATGTTTTATACATAAGAATAATAGTCACAACTACACAGGTTATACAGGATAAGGTGTGTTAACAGAGATAGCAATGTGTGTCTAATTCTTTCCTTCACTATGCCTGACTCTATACAGTGCTGTTAACTTTGATAAGCACTAAAATTCATCCTAAATAATAGAGTACCAGATTCTCAACTGGTGTACATGAATATAGCCCCATTGGCTTCAATAGATGTAAGCCAATCTACACTCTCTGAGGACCTGTCTCCGAATTTTTAAAACTGAAATAAAAATATCCCCGTTCTGTCAACTCCTCCTATTGGAATGGGAATGTTTTTTCTGGAAAAAGGAGCTGAATTTGATTCCTGAGTGATGTAAGTGCTGTGACTTTTTGAAACCCACAACTATTCCAAGTAAACCCTACTGCCTCTGCAGACTGAAGGACTCCATCACCAGTCTGATTCTACTGCATCAGCTATCATCTCATCACCTATCCTCTATTGTTGTGCAGAATCCCTACTGTAAGAACATATAAAGCTGTGTGGCCTCAAATTATTTCTACTTGTGGTGCAGTGATCCTCTGGGAGTTCTTGTGACAGGACTGTAATTAAGTCATATCTCTTTTGTAATTAACCAGAAAAGAAAGTTGAAGGATTCACAGTTAGCATTAGATGTGATTGTGCAGGCCAGTCCTTAGACAAAATCTTCCTTCTTGTCATAAGAAAGATCTCTATACTGTCATGTAAACAGTCATGGAATTAGAGCCATGAGTTCATGAAGATTTTCCTGCATTCTCCAGACTATACATTTTCATTTAAGAGAAAAAAGTAATCCTTTCTCTACTTGAAAATAAAATCTTCCTAAGATAAACTCATGATGCAGTGTCCCTTTAAGGCCACCATAGACCTGAACCAAGAAGTCAAACACAGCTGTGTACGGACTGTTCCGGAGTAGAAGGCAGACTGAGGGTACTCTGCTAATAAACTACTGTTGGACTTGATCCTCTGTGTGTGCCTGGGTATACTTCTAGACAAGACATTCCATATACTGCTAGACAAGACAGGCCTACAGCCTGAGAGAATGGTAAACATCAGAAGTTGACTTCTGTTAAGCTGAAAGAGGGAACTTTTGCACATAAATTATCAAGGACATTGACAGAGATATGGGTGGAGTATGCTTGGCCAAGCAGAATCTTAATGGCCTGACATCTTGCATCATTAAAGATCTCAAGGTACTTTTCGCAAAACCACAAGTGTCAGCACAGTAGCCTAACCAAATGCCAATTTGTGGAATTACTTTTACTTATCCTGAAATATCCCCTTCAGGTTTCAATGAGATAAACTATTCGTCAGTCCCTGGACTACACTGTAGTACTCATGGCAGAGAAGATCCAAGGTTGGAGGTTCAGCATGAGACAATGATGGAATGCAGATGAAGAGTTGAAGGTATAATGCACAAGAGGAGAAATGAAGTGGCACAGACAATTTAAGATTTGTGTACACATGTTCCCCCCCTCCCCCCACAGACACCCGAAAAAAAAAGAACCAGAGAGTAGGTCTGCCAGAAGAGGAGGATGACCCATGGAAGAACCATGAAGACAAGACAGGGAAGGAACTGGCTACTGGAGATGAAACTGAGTTGAGTTTGCTGCACTGAGAAACAAGTTTGCTGCACTGAGAAACAAGAAAGAGAAACAGGCTGAAGATGAATGATGAGAAAGAAAAAAAGGAAGCCGATCTCTCTGCAGAACAAAGATTGGGATGATGGATATAACAATGGACCAAAGCCTAAGGAAAATGAGGATGATGTAAAGGGCACAGCAAAAGAGAACACCAAAAATTATTCAGCCCTGGGGTCCTTGAATGTAGAATTACAATGAAGGGATCAAAAACAACATCAGACCTATTGCTTCTAAGAGTCCTTCTTATCATTTGACTTACCACCACTTTATGCTGCTCTGATTACATAAAAGGGCTATAAAATGGGTGAAAATGATAATGTACCTGGGAAACATAGTGCAACACCAGTGTAAGCTCCCAGAACACCTCTGTGATAGCCTCCATCCAACACCCTGCCACAGAATGCTTGTTACTGAGTTGAGTTTGCTGCACTGAGAAACAAGAAAGGGATCTGGTTTCTAGTCTTACACAGATTTCCTGAGTCATGCTGAACAAGACTGTTGTTCATTCTTAGCTGTGAACATGGATCCATAAAAAAGTTTCCACCAAGAAGTGGTTTTTCAAAATGAAATGGACATTTTCATTTAATTTCAAAACAAAATGATCATTCTGAATCTGAACTAATGGAAAATGCTTGATTTGGTTGGTTTCCTCACAAATCTCTGAACAATTTTGCACCAAACTAAAAGGCTATGTCTAGACTGGCATGATTTTCCCAAAATGCTTTTAACGGAAAAGTTTTCCGTTAAAAGCATTTTCGGAAAAGAGAGTCTAGATTGGCACAGACGCTTTTCCGCAAAAGCATGCCAATCTAGATGTGTTTTTCCACAAAAAAGCCCCGATGACCAAATCTGAGTTGTCTACACTGGCTCTTTTGCGCAAAAGTTTTGCGCAAAAGGACTTTTGCCTGAACGGGAGCAGCATAGTATTTCCGCAAGAAGCACTGATTTCTTACAGTAGGAAGTCAGTGCTTCTGCGGAAATTCAAGCGGCCAGTGTAGACAGCTGGCAAGTTTTTCCAGAAAAGCGGCTGATTTTCCAGAAAAACTGGCCAGTCTAGACATAGCCACAATGTTTATTTTGTTCATAATTTCCTATGATACATTTTTCAGCCAACCTTACTCAGCCTCTCTGTGTAAAAAGCAGGAAACAACATTTTCTACCACAAAGAAAACCATTTATGTTGATTTGATCCAAGAAAGCCAGGAAAGTGAAGAGCTGCAAAGGCACTGCAAGATTTATCCCATTTAGGTTGCTGACACACGCATGTTCGGAGCAGCACCCACTGCAGGCTCCACTGTTTCAGAGCAGTGTCACTATTGGCTTTTCAAATAGAAACAAGCAAACTCCCTTGTATGGTGAAAAGGTCATATGATAAGAGCAGTGGATCAAGAATCAGAGGACAGAGAATAAAGCACATGCAAATGAACTACAGATCTCCTTAGGTAGTTTTAATTATTTGTATAAGGAAATGAAGCAACATACAATCAATCCATTTTTCATAGTAAGTTTTCTAGATTGAGAGAATGCTAACAAATTTAAGGTGACATGAAGTCTTCAGATAAGGATACAAATTATTTATGCTCTATAGTTTCTTTTGGTTTTTAGGGTAAATGTACTTCAAATGGAATTATTTACCACTTCCTGACTAAATATAGCATGTGTCTCAAGAAAAGATTGACTTTTGTTTTCCAATCAGAAGCCAAGTGACTTAACCCATGCTGGATTTGGCATAAGCTAGTAAATCCCTCCAATATGATTCAAACCCTTCCACCCTGAAATTAAAATCCATGTCAGGTTTTTTTTTCTTAAAGTTATGAAGGACTAATTTGCTGCAGATGTTGATTAGTGCAAGGACTATCTTTCTAAAAGCATCAAAACTGGATGCAAAACGAAAAGGACCACCTCGAGACCATAGTTTTCTTGCAACAATGGTATTGTGCCTTGAGAAGGCCAAACTCCAAACTACGGTGGCCTGTATTGTACGGCTGAGGCAGACGTTGACTTGTTAGCCATGGACAAGTAGTACTCAGGAACTATGTTTGGGAAGGTTCACTTTTCAAATATGCAAAGCAAAAAAGCACCCTGGCTAATTATCGGAGCCAATAAGCCAACCTAGAGGACTTATATAGGTTTGAAGAGACCAGCTGGAGAAGAAAGTGCCTCTGGAAGGTCAGTAAAGCAACTGGCATTTTCTGCAGCTGTGAGGCCCTGCATTTGTGCAAATCCTAGATTTCCACTAGATGAAGGTGCAACCTAGTCAGTGGTATCTGACCTCTGACTTACATGCCTTTATAGCCTGGCAGAATACAATCAGCAATGCTTTTCATTAAGCAGAGCTGTGAAGGATTAACCAACAGCACAGTTTAGTATTCTGTTCCAGCACTTAACTCAAAAGCCATGAAAATGTGCAAAGTATGTTCCATTATGCAGTAAAAATTCACATGAAAACTGAAGTAATGACCACTTTTGAAAAAACAACAAACATTTCACCAAGCAAACATACACTCCAGCTTTATACTTTTAACACCAGATTTATTTTACAGCCTTTAGAATCAACTCAGTCATTTATATTTCATCAGCTATGGCACGCTTGGGTACTATAAACATAATCCAATTCCAAACTAAGCTGCCAGCACGGCTTCTAGAAAGCAAAAGGTACCTACTCTGCATAGAGGCTTACAGCAATCTGGCTCCACCCTTTTATCTAAGACATTGCTATTTCCTAAGGCCGTGGTCCCCAACACGGTGCCCGCGGGCACCATGGCGCCCGCGGGGGCATTCATGTGCGCCCGCCACGTGCTCGGGGCTGGCCTGGCCCTGGGCACGTGGCGCATGCTCGGGGCTGGCCTGGCCCAGGGGGGTGCCGGCCCCGGCCCCGGGCGCTTGGAGGAGGGGGGGCGCCGACCCCGGCCCCCGGCGCTTGGAGGGGGGGGCGCTGGCCCCGGCGCGCGGCGCTTGGAGCGGGGGGCGCTGGCCCCGGCCCTGGACGCTTGGAGGAGGGGGGGGCGCCGGCCCCAGGCGCTCGGAGCTTGGGGGGGGAGGGATAGGGGGCGCCGGCCCCGGGCGCTTGGAGGAGGGGGGGCGCCGGCCCCGGGCGCGACTATGGGAGGGGCGCGCGGCTATGGGGGGGCCCCGCCCCGTCCCCGCCCCCTGGCGCCCGGCGGGCGAACGGCCACGCCACCTGGTGCCCGGCAACCTCCACAGGTTGGGGACCACTGTCCTAAGGGCACATCTACACAGCAGGGTAAAAGTCGAATTAAGCTACACAACTTGCGCTACATCAATTGCATAGCTGAAGTCGAAATAGCTGAATTTGGCTTTTGGCACTGTCTACACAGCAGGAAGTCAAAGGAAGAACACTCTTCCTTTGACTTCCCTTACTCCTTGTGAAATTAGGGTTACAGGAGTCTGAGTAAGAAGTTCTCCAGTTTGACATCATTTTGAATTAATAGCTTGCTGTGTAGATGCGCTCTTTGTTATTTCAGAATAATGATAGTTATTCTGAAATAACGCTGCTGTGTAGACACACCCTATAAGAATGATGGACACTCTGATATAGGTGCTGACGGGAAGGCCATTCACATATCTTTGTTACAAAGACAAACAATCAAGTCTTCTCAACTGAGCACAACTTGGAGGTTTGCCTCATTTACATCCAAATTTGTTTATCCCCAAATTACTGCTGTTTCCTCAAACGTATTGAAGAGAACTATGTAGACCAAGAAGGATGAAACGAGAAACTAAGATTCTAGACAGCATTCTTTCCAGTACACAATTGTCTGTAGCTGTTTGCAAATCTGGTTTTCTTTTTCTCCTCATCTGATGTGTTTTCCACCATTATATCCCATATTTGTATAGGGGAAACTTGACAGATACATAAACAAGTAAATGACCACCTGTAGTATTTATAGTGTTCATATTGGTCCCGTGAATGATGTCATATTAACCAAGTTTCTGCCTTTAAAGTAAAGAGAATCAAGAGGGTGTGGGTGGTTCAGGTCTTAATAGGCCATCAAGCTACCACTTCTAGATTATCAATTCAAATAGGGACTGAATTCAGACCGAGATAGCAATGATCAAGTCATTGTGACCTGATCAGGCTGCTTTGTGGCCTATGTGAAATGTTTGGATGGTTTCAGTCCAATTCCTAGAGAATCCACATCACACAATACATTGCCCAAATTAGCACTCCTTGGCAGTGACAACTGAGAAGCCCAGGGCTGAACCGACATAGAAAATAATGCCGTGTCCAATTAAGGGCAAGGAACATTGGCAAGGTGTTGTGGGGACGGTTTCATTATAGACATGCCAATGTGGTGTCCAATCAGGGGCTTAGCAGAGGATTTTATTTGCTCAGGTACACAACTGGTTCTTTTCAAAAACAGCTCCCAGAACCTGAACATAACAGGGTAAAAGGACTGTCATAGGGTCAGGGCCCTTCAAGAAGAATCCGTGCTTAACTGGACCATGATGACTCTGGAAGCAGGTAAGTGGTCCAAGTGGTAGAAGCAGCTGAGTTTTTAGTAGGAAACTGTTCTGACAGGAAGGGAGCTCCCAGGGGAGTGAAGGAAAGGCCTGGGACTGCAGGCTTGGGGGTAACCCAGAGGAAGCAGCATGTTAGGACTTGAAAGCAAAATCCTGACTTTGGGGTTTGGAGAAGGCAACTGGGAGAGCCCCAAAGGAAATCTGTTAGAGCTTTGGGGAAGGGAGACAGCAAGGGAGTGAGATCTCTACTTGTTAGCTTAGGGAAGAAACCTTGCAAGACCCATTCTTCTGCTTTTTTTCAGGAAGAACGGCTCTTGCAAATATTCCACGCTTCACCTCATTTGCATATTTTTTGCGCAAGAGAGGGCAGTGTAGACGTAGCCCTTTAGTTTAGAAAGTTGCGGCCAAGTGGAATGAAGACCCTTTTGTTTTGGTTAATTTGGGGCTATTGCTCAAGGTTGCATTTATTTGGGGACTGTGAGTGCCTGGAATGGGGTCTGAAATATCTGTGTCTCAGCCAGAGGAATGAGCCCCAGAAAAGCCAGCAAGAGGCAGGACTTGTGGACAATGAGCCCTTGAAACAGAGCCTCCAGGTAAACTCAGCCTATTACAACACCATTTCACAACAATGAGCAGAGAAAATGGGCTAAATCCTGCCTCTGGCTATAGCTATGCAGCAAATCTGCCATGGAAACGAAGGGGAACTTTTTAGCATTTACATCAACTTAAAAGACTCAGATGTTCAACTAGTGTGAGAAGCCAATCCAGCTAAAGTGTTAGGTTTTGTTAGAGATACAAAATAATGTAAAAAATAAAAAAAATAACTAATTTTCATTATAGTCTTTAGCGGTTTATAGCAAAAGGTCTCGACATTTAACACACGTGGATTCATCTTTACAACAGTTCTAGGAGGCAAGTATAATTTCCACTCTGGGACACAGGGAAACTGAGGCATAGAATGTGAGAGAGACTCCCTCAAGATCACAAAGAAAAGTTTTCCTCACAAATGAGTTTTAACTTTTGTTCCATAAAAAAACAAGCCCTATATAAAAAATAATTTAATTCTAGCCACCAGTTCCAAATTTCTGTACATATTGTAAACTGCTGTGAAACAAAAATATTGCTACAGTACACCAAGGTTATGGAGAGGTCCCTGGAGCCTGCTGGAACAGCTTTAGCTACTTCCAAACGCAACTTGTAATTAATTCAATTTATGGGCTGAGCTTCTTTGATAAACTTCTCTCTCCCTGTTAGCAAAGAGGCAAGGAATCCAGCAGGAAAAGTAAGGGCATGATCTATGTCAGAAACTGGGACTGGTCAGCCACAGAGGTTGAAGGGAGAGAGTAGGGAAATGGCTAAGAGGTAGGCTGGAATGCTCTGGGCACGGAGGACTGCTGAAAGGGCTTGTTTTTGCTTCTGTGGAAGTAGCATGTTCTTGGCCCCTTTGAAAAATCTTGGCTAAGCACTCAGACAAGCTGTCTACATAACTTAAGCAGTAACACAACCCTTCCGAAACTCAGTTTGGTTTTGGAAACAAAACATAGGATGGACTATCTAATCTTGTCTATTGGATCGCATTTACCTTTCTAATTTAAAGGCATTTATTTGGCTTTCCTCTACTTAGTACAGTAAAACTCCATTGGTCCAGCATCCAATGCTCCGGCACTCCTGATGGTCTGTCACCATTGGGAACCCGGAAGAGTTCCGGGCAGCCGGACAATTGGAGCTGCTCTGCGCCCGGCTTCCCCGATTCAGCCGCTGCTGAAACTGACCAGCAGTTGAATCAGGGAAGCCAGGGACAGAGCAGCTGGGATGCTGCCAGGTTGGTCCCGTAGCACCGCCCCTTGGCGCTGCGGGACCAACCCGCCAGCACCCCAGCTGCTCTGTCCCAGGCATCCCCAAGAGCACTGGGGTGCTGCCGGGTTGGTCTGGCAGCACCGAGGGGCGGCGCTACTGGACCAACCTGGCAGCACCCCAGCTGCTCTGCCGCAGGTGTCCCCGATTCAGCCGCTGAATCGGGGGTGCCTGGTGCAGAGCCGGACTATCAGAAGGGGGGCACCCCACCCCAGACCCCTCATAGCCCCCCCTTCTGATAGTCCGGCATATCTGATAATCTGGCACCCCCTGGGTCCTAAAGGTGCCATATTATCGGAAGTTTACTGTATCTGGGTTCTTCCCTAATGTTAAGAAATATAGATAATAATAATCACTGGCCCATCAGAGAAGTAGCTTGATTGATTTATACAGTTTTTTAAACAAGTATTTATTTATGGTGGTTTGTGCATGCAAGAGAGGGGTGTTGTGCTTAAGGATTAAGTATTTAAGGAACAATGAAACAGAAGAAGGAAATTGTGACTTTAGTTCTGAAAGTGGTGAGGTCATTCTGACCGCTCGTGGGAGTGAATGCAGTAGTTTCGGTCACACTTACCTGGTTTAAGTGGAGTTTGCTGTAGTCAGTACAGTTAATTCCCAAATAATGCACCCAGATTTTTTTAAAAAAATGAAAACAGCCTCTAAGAAAAACAATCCTGGTTCTCTTTTGATGAAAATGGTAAGCAAGAGTCAACAACAGGAGATGATTAATATACCAGATGGCATAGCATCCAGTAATTAAATCATTATATGCCAAAAAGTCACAATCAGAAAAGGAGCCTTTCCTTTTCCAGTATTACAAACTATAAAGCCCTAGATGCAAAACGTTCATCACTGCTCATTACACAGATTCCTTTGGTCATGATACAGTACTCATCTCCCAAGTACAAAACCCAAGGGACATCTGACAAGTTAGTAACAGTGATTACTATAGATAACTTAGAATCATAGAAGACTAGGGTTGGAAGAGACCTCAGGAGGTTCTCTAGTCCAACCCCTTGCTCAAAGAAGGACCAACCCAAACTAAATCATCCCAGCCAGGGCTTTGTCAACTCTGGCCTTAAAAACTTCTAGGGATAGAGATCTCACCACCTCATTAGTAACCCCTTCATCACTCCCTTAGTGAAGTAGTTTTCCCCTAATAGCCAACATATACCTACTTGCACTTCAACTTGAGACCATTGCTCCTAGTTCTGTCATCTGTTACCACTGAGAACAGCCTCTCTCCATCCTCCATGATAGCTCCGTCCTCCTTCAGATAGCTGAAGGCTATTATCAAATCCTCCCTCATTCTTCTCTTCTGCAAACTAAATAAACCCAGTTCCCTCAACCTCTCCTCACACATGTGCCCCATTCCACTTATCCTTTCCATTGCCCTCTGCTGGACTCTTTCCAATTTGTCCACATCCTTTCTGTAATGGCGGGGGGGGGGGGGGGGGGTGGAGGGGGGGCAAACCAGATGCAATACTCCAGATCAGTGTTCCCTCTAACATGCGTGGCAGCACAGCTTCACAGGTGATTAATTAGCTCCGCCCAGTCAATGAGCTCCCTGCTGGAGTCCTGAGCCTCTCACTGGGTGGGGCTGATTAATCACCTGTAAAGCTGTGCTGCCACACACCTTAGAGGGAACACTGCTCCAGATGTTGCCTCACCAGTGGAATTATAAAAGGGAATAATCACTTCTCTAGATCTGCTAGCAATGCTTCTATTAATGCAGCCCAATATGCAATTGGCCTTCTTGGCTACAAGGACACATGTTGACTCATATCCAGCTTCTCATCCACTGTAATCCCCAGGTCCTTCTCTGTAGAAGTGTTGCTTAGACAGTCAGCCCCCAACCTGTAACAATGCTTGGGATTCTTCTGTCCTGAGTGAAGGACTCTGTACTTGTTGAACCTCATCCGATTACTTTGGGCCCAATTTGTCAAGGTTACTCTGGACCCTATACTTACCCTCCAGTGAATCTACCTCTTTCTCTTTGTGTCCTCTACAAATCAATCCCCTCATCTAGGTCATCATAAAGAAGTTGAACAAAACCGGCCCTAGAACCGATGTTTGGGGTACTCCCCAATTGTCATGATTTTTCAAAGATAACAGCCAATGGCTCTGCAATCACTATAGCCAACTCTCTCAGGGTATGTCTACACTACCACCCTAGTTCAAACTAGGGTGGTTAATGTAGGCAACTGAAGTTGCAAATGAAGCCCGGGATTTGAATTTCCCGGGCTTCATTTGCATCTTGCCGGGCGCCGCCATTTTTAAATGTCCGCTAGTTCGGACTCCGTGCCCGCGGCTACATGCGGCACGGACTAGGTAGTTCGGATTAGGCTTCCTATTCCGAACTACCAGTACACCTCATTCCACGAGGAATAACAGTAGTTCGGAATAGGAAGCCTAATCCAAACTACCTAGTCCGTGCCGCGTGTAGCCGCGGGCACGGAGTCCGAACTAGCGAACATTTAAAAATGGCGGCGCCCGGTAAGATGCAAATGAAGCCCGGGAAATTCAAATCCCGAGCTTCATTTGCAACTTCGGTTGCCTACATTAACCACCCTAGTTCGAACTAGGGTGGTAGTGTAGACATACCCTCAGCACCCTCGGATGCTTTACACCCATCCCTATGGACTTGTGCAGGTCCCACTTATCTAAATAATCTTGAACCTGTTTTTTACTCCTGAGGGCTCATTTCCTCAACATTCTGTGCTGCCTAGTGCAATGATCTAGGAGCTCACCTTGTTTGTGAAGACTGAGGCAAAACAAGAATTAAGTACTTCAGCTTTTTCCACCTTATCTGTCACTAGGTTGCCTTCCACATTGAGTAAGGGTCCCACTCTTTTCTTGACATTCTTCTTGCTAACATACTTGGAGAAACCCTCCTTGTTATCCTTCCTTTCCCTTACTAGCTGCAAGTTCAATTGTGCTTTGGCCTTCCTGATTACACCTCCACATGCTTGAGCAATGATTTTATACTCCTCCTGAGTCATCTGTCCAAGTTTCCACTTCTTGTAAGCTTCCTTTGTGTGTTTAAGGTAATTGAAGATTTATTTCTTAATCCAAGCAGGTTGCCTGCTATATTTGCTATTCTTTCTGCACGTTGGGATGATTCGTTCCGGTGCCCTCAATAAGGCTTCTTTAAAATGCTAACTGTAATGGAGTGAAGGTGTGATGGGAGGGAGGCCTGGGAAGAGCCTGTGGGTGGAGATTCTGGGGTGGAGTGACATAGCTGTTCCCTTTCATCTTCTTCCTCTTAGCTTTCCAGAGAAAACTTTACAAAGTGCCCTTCCCTGATCCTGGCACTGGAAGCAACTTTGATGCTCAGTTCTCCCACAGTGCAGGCTTTTATTAATCATCATCATCTGTTATTTTAAGTGGTCTCATTGTAAGTGACTAGAACCGCTGAGCTGGAGTGACTTCCTAGGTTGCAGCGGATGGTGGAACATTCTTGAATTTCAACAGTTCCATTGACTGACATGTTTTGTCAAACATGCAACAAAGAAGTCCCTCCTTGACCACCTGCACCACATCTTCCATCTGACAACAAGATTATTGTACAATCCCAGAAGAGGGGGCTGAAGCCTGAGCCTACCTACGCTCTGCTACCCAGGGAGTGGGGGTGGGGCAAAACCAAAGGGTGTCAGCCCCAGGCGGGGCCTATAACCTGAGCCCTGCTGCCCAATGGAACAGCCCTCAGGCTTCAGCTTTGGCCCCATGTGGTGGGGCTGCAGCTTTGGCACTAGCCAATGGGGCTTGGGATTCAGCTTTGGGACCCAGCAAATCTAAGCCAGCCCTGGCAACCTCACTGAAAGGGAGTCATGACCCACAGTTTGAGAACTGCTATCCCAGATGCCCAGCCTGGGATAGCATCACAAGTGACACTTGTCAATGGTGAGAAGTAGGTCACTGATTTTTGTTTGCGGCTCCCCTGGACCAAGAGGCGCAAATGAAAGAAAGTCTATTCCCCATTCACCTCGGAAACGGAGCCGGTGCTAGTGTTATTGGGGAAGTCATTAGGACAGAGAGTGCTGAGGAGAGAAGGAAGGAGCGTAGATATGCTGAGGGGAGCTCGTATGGAAGAGAGAGTAGTGGCGGAGAAGAGAACATGCAGAGGGGTTTTGGATTAGGATCTGTGACCAGAAAGGATTGTGGTCAATGGAGGAGTTACAGGTACCCAGTTACAGATAACCCAGGAGTTAGATACTCCACTTTGTGAAGATGGGGTACAGGAGAATGGGACAGTGACATCAGTGCCCCCCCTACCTTTGTCTCCCCCACCCTGCACAACAAAAAGGAGGCTCCCAGGGGCAGCTCTAAGGCTCTGAGATGGAGCAGGAGGGCAGTGGGGGGAGGGGCAGCTGAAGTGCTGGCACTTGATAGCTTCCCAGCCAAACCAGTCAGGATCTCCTATCAGAGGCTCCAAGATCTACTGGTAGATTCTGATCTACTGGTTGGTGACCACTGGTCTAGATGGTGTCTAATGTAATCTTCGCTTGCACATGAGGTGCAGCAAAGGTGAGAAGAAGAACTTGATATGCATGGGGAGAATGAGATCCGGGTGGGCTTCTCAAGCTATGTCTAGACTGCAGGCTTCTTTCGGATGAAGCTTTTTTTCTTTCTGAAAAAACTTCTGAAAGAAAGCGTCCACACGGGAAAAGTGCATCGAAAAAGCGACCTGCTTTTTTGAAAGATAGCGTCCAGACTGAATGGACCCTCTGTCACATTTCAGCTGTGATTGCTATGGACAGAATGGCCACCAGGGCACCTGTGCTTTTTCCTCTTTCCTCTTCTTCTGGAAGAACTCCCTCTTCTCCGTCCACACACGCCTTTTTGCGAAAGAGCTCTTTCGGGAAAAGGTTTCTTCCTCATAGAATGAGGATTACCAATACCAGAAAAAACCCTCTGTTCTTTCGATTTTCTTGCAGAAGAACGCAATTGCAGTGTGGACATTCCTCAAGTTTTGTCGGAAAAATGGCCGTTTTTCCGACAAAACTCTGTAGCATAGACATACCATCAGTGACAGACATTGAAAAAGAACTCAGTGTACATGACAGGAGCTGCCCAGCTTAATAAAGAGATGAGAGCATGCCGGCCTGGATTCATGACGGCAGGCAGACCCACTGGACCCACCGTACTTGGCTTCTTTTGATGTTTCTGTGCAATTCGTCGCTTGCAGAAGTGTATGAGTGTCTGTGTGTATGGATTTGTGTGCCTATGTGAAGCTATATTTTATAGCTTCGAATCCAGGCCATATTTAACCCAAACAAAGCTAATATGGAATATGACGAACTGGATATTTTTCAGAGTTCCATTAACATGGCTTTCAGATCACCCTTCAAATGTTTATTTGTGGACCTAACGAAATAATTTCAGAGCAACAGCTTGATTGCTTCCAATCAAATGTCAACATGCCTGAATATCCAAAAACTTTATGCAGTTTGGAAGCTCAGTGACTGTGCAGCAAGAGGACCTGCACATATTTTTCACATTATGGAGCAGATGGAAGCTGTAATCCCCTCTAGAGTGGGGAGATGCTTTTTTACCACACAGTAGCAGATGACATGCTCTGTTTTGAAAATGTTTTCCACTTCCATCAAAGAGAATGATGAGTTGCGGTTGAAAAGCTGTTGAAATAATCAAGCATAACTTGGACAAAATACTCCAGAAAGGAAAAGGGGGAAAAATGTTTAGTGCTAACAGAAAAGTTAGCTACCTGTACTTCTTAAAAGTAATGATACAATAGTTGTACAAACTCCTTTAAAAAATATCTTAGAAATCCCAGCTACAGAGTAAGAATTAGCATTATCACTTTCCCGCTGAGTCTGAAGAAGTTAATGGTGCAAAGTACTATTCACTTTGGGTACATCTACACAGCAGGGCAAAAGTCAAATTAAGCTACACAACTTCAGCTGTCAATTATGTAGCTTAAGTCAAAATAGCTTACCTCGGCTTTTGGTGCTGTCTACACATCAGGAAATCGAAGGAAGAGCACTCTTTCTTTAACTTCCCTTACTCCTTGTGAAATGAGGGTTACCATTAATCAGAGTAAGAAGTCCTCCAGCTCGACAATATTTTGAAACAAAGGCTTGCAGTGTAGACACGCACTATGTTATCTCAGAATGATGTCAGTTGTTCTGAAATAACGCTGCTGTGTAGACATACCCTTTGTGAGCTTTATGGGCGCTTTTGCTTCTTTTTATAAAGAGGGTGTTCACACACCCAATGCAGAGGTAGGATGGCTCTGGTATGTCTGAAAATTTCACTGGGTACAAAATATAATGTTTTTTTCAATCAGTGTCAAAAGTGTCTTTCTTTGAAATGTTGCCTTTGGGGTCCAAGAAATCTGTCAATTGTCTAGCTACAAGAAATAAATTTTAAAAAAACCTATTCAAGTTACTCACTCCTTTTATATGAAAATTAACTCAATCTCTTTCTGGCATAGCTCTTCTGTCAACAATTCAGTGCCTCTGAAAGGTGAGAGGCACAGGTGGCTTACAATATCCTTAGAGCATCTCCTGACAATGAGACTGTCTCATGAAGAAAATACACAGGTCTTTTCAATTCAACCTTTTCACCCTAGTAAAATACCAAGGTTGTTTACTGCCCCCTCCCAGCAAGAAGAGCCTAAAGCCAATGTGTTTATGTGCTTTCCTAAGGGCAGACCCAGACAAAGAAAGAACATTTACAAGTAAAGGAAGAATCACCTTGAGATCGTAAAAATAGATTGGTGAAAGAGAGGAGTGGACTCAGGTGAGACAATCACACCTCTTTTCATCCTCCTCCCTGAAAAGAGCAAATATATTAAAAATGTCCACTTGGAGCTAACAACCCAATAAGGGCTCATTAGGAAGAGAATTAACATTACATATTTAAAAAGCAACAGATGTATTTATAAAGCTGATAATAGTAAGCATGAACTCCAGGAGACTTTTGGTTGGGGGTGATGGAAGAATCAGGGGGTGTACTCAAGAAAACTGGCACCACTAAAGCCATGCCAAAACAGCTCCCCGTAGAATTCTGCCAGAGCCTCAGTCCTGACCAACCGCATGTTGGCTGTCTATTTCTGGGTCCCTCTTGAGCAAAGTGCCAGTGTGAGAGTTGATGCCATCTATATGCTGGTGTTGGAATATGTACAAGCAATCTATGCCAGATGTCAACTCATTTTCCTAGAGGTGAAAGGCTACCAACTGACAGCTATCTTTCTTCCCACACTTCTTATTGATAACAATCAGCAACTAAGCCTCTAAATCACAGCCTAATTCACTGTGCACCGCAGGAACTGAATAAACAACTGCATTAGGCAATTACTGCAGTAAATACCTTCTTTCTCCTCTGTCTAATTATTCCTGTCAACTAGTAATCCAAGGCAGAAGAACATCTCATTAGAGTTATTTTGTTTATTTTGCAATGTTGATATAACCACAGTGAAAACACATTGATCATGGTGCACATTCTTTTAGATCAATTTAAACAAATTCACAAGTCAAGGATCTTTTACAGCTATGTAAAAGTACAAAGCCTTTATTTTCATTCTGTTGCATCTTGTGTAAAGCTTAGGCATGTTATATGGTCAACAAAAGAATCCCTCTAATGAAGCAAAAGAGGTTTATTCTAGTGTATTCTGAAGTAACACTTTACATGTGGCAAAACAGCCTATTTTATTTTCCCTTATGTTCATGGCCTCAACAAGAATGTTGCTGTGATTGTCAAATCTTCTTATAAATATTTCTGAAAGTTTGTTTATTTGTTTGTTTGTTTGTCCCGAAAGATCTCTGAAATGGTAAGAGCTAGAAACACCAAATTTTGCACAGAATACTACTGATTTTCTAACTTAAATAACTGGATTGGTTATATCTTGAAATCAGTTCCCCTGGTTCCCCCAGAGCTCCAATTGGGCCCACTGATAATTCCGAAAGATCTCCTAAAGGGTAGGAGCCAGAAACACAACATTTTGCACAGATACTCCTGATTTCCTAACTTAAATAACTGGATTTGTTATATCTCAAAATCAGTTCCCCCAGAGCCCCAATTGGGCCCACTGATAATTAGCTTTCAGTAGCGCCTGATCATAGGCATTTGCTGGACTCTCCTGTTAAGCATGTCACATAAACTGCAACTACGAGATCCTAGAGGATAAAACATGTGGGCACCTGCAGCACCATCATGGGGAAGCCCATGGGGGAGAGGCTGCAGTGGGGCAGAGAATCAGCAACCTCCCCTATACTAGGGCACCAGCAGGTCTCCAGGAGAGACCCAAATGTGGCTGATGCTGGCTGGGGTCTAGCCTTGCTAATTGTGGCTGGAAGAAGCCTCCAGCTGTCACAGCCTTTCAACATATTCACGCAACCGAGCTCAGACTGAACCCCTTCTGGAAATTAAAGTCCCTCCACACCTAAACAAGCCATCCCACCACTCGCCCTCCTTTGGTCTGCGTGCGTTCTCCTGGCTGGGCTGTGTGCGTTATCAGCAAGTACCATGGGCATTATGCACTTTGCAGGATTCAGTGCACAGTGCAAAGAGGAGGTGGGTAGGAGGACAAGGTTTTGAGCACCATGGTGCCTGAGGAGGACACAGTACACTCAGAACCACCTATTCTCATTAGAACAGGTATGTTCAGGTGCTGCATGTTCTGATCATCTAGATATCACTCATTGCACCTGGTCTGAAGGTGTTTCGCTTTGTCTGATCAATGCAACTGGTCCAGCTGCTGCTAGGAAGTCCATTCAGGTTGCCCCATGGAGCGTGCACTGAAGGCACTTGGGAAGTGGCTACTTGGAGAGCAGTGATTTGCTGCTGCTGCAGAGCCCAGGAGACATCCCGTCCATTTCTCAAGGCTTCTGGCAAGGAGGCTGCAGGCATTGGTTTGCATAGAGTCTTTAAGGGAAGATGAGCCTTCCTGATTTGTGGGGATTGAGAAAAGAGATCCTATGGGATATGCCGTTTTGTAAGCACATCACTAGCTATGTTAATTTCTTAAAGTAATATGCAAGAGAAAAGTATTTCCAATAAAATATGCTATGTTAACGTCATTGACGTAGTTCATTCATCACACCTTTTATTATATTTTTCCCGGGCGACACCGGGTATTTCTGCTAGTTAAAAATAATACTGGAAACCCAAGTTTGGTTGATGATAAACGTATTTATCATACCTTGCTTAGAACAATCACAAATCCCTGATTCTTCTGTGTTAAAGCACATCTTTCCCAAAGATTCATCACAAATCAAAAGAGTAGCCCTCTGCTGGCTACAGAGGAAACTCATGCAGGCATATGCATGGAAAAGAAAAGGGAGAGTAGAATTTAAAATGGGTGAGAGAAAGGAGGACTCCATAAAACACATTTTAACTCAGTGGCCAAATAGTTTGTTTCTTTCCAAAAAGAAAACAGGAAGTTTAAGATCTTTGAATGACTGAGATGTAGTATGTGATAAAATGTTATAACCATTCAACTGCTTCAGCCAATGGAAAGGGGGAGAGAAAGGTAGGTCTGAGCTAAAACTCTGGATTTGATGACCTTCAAACTCCATGGAAATTCTGAGCCAGACCCATACTTTATTATGCTTATATCTACTGCATTATGGATGGAGGCATAACATATGACAATGCCAAGAATGTTGTGTCTAATGAGTTTAATCCTCCTGGAAGCTTAAGGCAAAATAATTCACTAAATGCAATGTCCAGATTAAAATCTGAATCTTGGAAAATGAGTGTATCTGGTAAAATTTGTCTTTAGCTGAACTGTAATCTTTGTATTCTTCCTACTTTATTTTTTAAAATGTATAATATGTTACTTATTAAGAATTACTGAAGTTTTAGGATGCTTAAAGCAGTCATTAAATGCTAGCAAAATTGTCAAAACAAATTGAGAAGAACAGGAAAGCACCATGATGTGGAATTAAGAACATAAGAACATAAGAACGGCCGTACTGGGTCAGACCAAAGGTCCATCTAGCCCAGTATCCTGTCTACCGACAGTGGCCAGCACCAGGTGCCCCAGAGAGGGTGGACCGAAGACAATGATCAAGCGATTTGTCTCCTGCCATCCCTCTCCAGCCTCTGACAAACAGAGGCCAAGGACACCATTTTATCCCCTGGCTAATAGCCTTTAATGGACCTAACCTCCATGAATTTATCCAGCTTCTCTTTAAATTGATTTATTTGGTGCAAGAACAGACTTATGTAAAGTACACTGCCATGGTTGAAAGACCAAAAACTATGTACAGAAATTCACCCTACTACTACTTTAAAGTATTTTTGTGTACATTCTATGCATAGACAGACACACCCAAAACAGAAATGTCTGTAAAGTTCACAATGTATGTGATGGAAATCACAGCAGTGGCATGGTGGCATTCTGCTTGAGAATTCACCCTTCCTACTGCTAAGATGTGTCTGTGAAAATGCACAGAACATCAACAGGCACTTTGTGTAGGATCCAGAGGGAAATGTGGCTCTGAAATGAGGGGACTGAACCATGCAATGAAGATTGCTATAGCACTGATGTGTATTGGGATGAACTGCCCTTGGCATTTTCAACTGCTGTTGCTTCTGTCACTGGGCACTGTTTACACAGTAAGGCAAGTCACAAAGCAGAACAGAGTTTAAAATAATAGAGCTAATATAGAATGGAAAGAGGAAAGAGGGGGAGAAGAGACATCAAGCGATTTTAAAAGTACTAGTCCTTCATCCAGACTGGAATAAGAAATCTGCAATGTCACCAACTCTCTTTGTCCATTTCCACAAATATTTCTATTAGTTTACGTCTAGACTGCAAGCCTCTTTCGAAAAAGACAAGAAGATTTTTTGAAAAGGCAGCTCGCTTTTTCGAAAGAGAGTCTAGATGCTCTCTCTCGAAAAAGCCCTGTTTTAATTCAATAGCGCCTTTTTTCGAAAGATGACTTTCGAAAAAAGGCATTATTCCTCGGAGAATGAGGCTTACCACCATTAACAAAACCACCGCATTCTTTCGATTTACTGTCAACAGAATGCAGCGGTAGTCTAGATGCAGGTATAGTTTTTTCGAAAAAAGGCCACAGTTTTCGAAAAAAACCCTGTAGTCTAGACACACCCTTACTGTTTTAAAGCAGCAGAGCATTTGCATATCTGATGACTTGCAAGGTACCATGGATATCTTTCCTGTGTCTCGTTGCAAATTCACCTGAATCTTTTCCTCCGAGCTGGCTATGTGTGCACATACATATAAACATGCCTGAAACACTGATAAATCATTAGACACACAGAAGTTGCCTTAGAAATATAGAGGATTAAAATTCTAATAATTTTAAAAAGATACTGCAGCTGAGCAGGTGCTTTGAAACAGAAGTTAATTGTAAGACCAATCTGGGCCCACAGACCCTTTTTATGGTTATGTCCATAAAATCTTTTAGCTGTCTCTGTAGTTACTTTATGAACACACAAAGGGCTCTTTCATCAGCTGCACTCTCTATGGGAAGCCAGGTCAGGGAGTAAATGATACCTTAATGTTCTCTTTCAAAGCTAAAGTGATTTGAAAGTGAAGCTTGTTAGGATGCCACTGTACATTCCTCCTGTCCGCCTTCCTTTCCCTGTACTTGATTTGGTTTTACAAATGACTTAATAGTTAGCTTGCTTTGAAAGCATTTGAACTATCTGTGGGACAACTGTATGCTTGGAAAACATGGAATAGAAGTGAATTCTGCTTTAAAACAAAGGTACCCTAACATGCTTTACAAAGCTGAGGTTCCAATTCTGCAAGGGGCCAAGTACTTATAAATCCCAGTGAAGTCAATGAGATGAGCAGGGACTCAGTACCTCACAGGATTGTGCCCTAATACGTTAACAGGTACTGCAGCGACCACCTAAAGCAGGGGTGGAGAACCATTTTTGAGTCAGCAGCCGCTGACCCACAGAAAAATCATTTGGGGGCTGCTCACAAGTGATGGGGGGCTGGAGTGCCAGTGCTGGCTCCCGAATGCTGGGGGGGGGGGGGGGCTGAGTCTTGGGGGCCAGATTCAGGCAAATCAGGGCTTCATCCGGCCCCTGGGTCTTAGGCTCCCCACTCCTGACCCTAAGCAAACATGAATGGGTTGGTTTGCAATCTACAAGAATTCAAATGCAGCCCAACAAATTAAGAATTTGTTTTATTCACAAGAGTGACTATTTCTCAGGACAAGGAACTCTCCTTAAGAACCCCAGTGAGCTCTTCAACTTACAACCTTGGTTTAAATTTGAAGCAGGCCTTATTCAATGGGCAGTACCCCCTACAGTGCAGTAACCCCACTGTCACACTACCATGCAAGTCACTAAATCCGTTTTTGTGTGAGACATGGTGCCTTGTATCCCTTTGGTATATATGGTCATGCCAATTTTCTTCCACAATTTGATCTGAGGAAGTGGGTCTGGCCCACGAAAGCTCATCACCTAATAAACCATCTTGTTAGTCTTTAAAGTGCTGCATAGTCCTGTCTTTTGTTTCAGTGGGACCAAATGGTGAGACAAACCATTAGTTTAAGTAACATCTACAGTGATTCTGGTTGGTACCTTGGATGGGGGATTACCACTTTTGAGGTGTAGGTTTTGAGATCTCAATTTATTAGGTGATAAAAGGGAGAGGAGAGCCATTAATATTACCCATTGAGTATAATCATATACTTTTTGCTAAGATCAACCTGAACCTTCTTTAGTCCAAAGTTCCTTGTTGGCAGAGTATGAAAGAGTTACAGGTTTGGGGGGAGGGGGGTGAAAGTATCAAGAAGTGTTAGTGTTTGGCACTACTGCCCACCAAGGGATGCTGAAATCCATGTTTAATTCAATTCAGCACTTTCAATCAGTCAAAGCCATTTGTGGAAGAACTAATCAAGCAAACAAATGCAACATTTTAGAATTTGTTGATTTGGTTCCTCAACTGTTCCCTCCTCCCAAGCGGTTGGAAAGACTTGTTTAGCCAAACTAGCAAGGAGGAAGTCATTTTTTATTAATCAACTATGTATTTCTATATTTACCACACACTCCGTTTAAAAAACAAACACTTTTCATACCAAGATATGCCTGCCTTGGGGAGTTAAGGAAGAGGACTGCAGGAAGGAGGGAGAGAAAGAACCACAGAGAATGAATTACTTGAGTCGTGTGTATGGAAGATTTGCAACAATACTCTAAAATGTAGTCAAATGCTCCCCTCTCCCCCGGCTCCAAAAAAATTGAGACTTCTTGATATTTTGTAAACGTACTTTTAGATTTTACTAGGAATGTAAATAACCATTACAATAGCTAACCAGTTAAATGATTAAAATTATACCAGAATTGTAACAGACAGATGCTGGGGGCAGGTTCCCGCCTGCCCATCTGAGTGGCAGCACAGCTTCACAGGTGATTAATCAGCCCTGTCCAGTCAGAAGCTCTGGGCTCCGGGCATGGAGCTGACTGACTGGGCGGGGCTGATTAATCACATGTGAGCTGTGCTGTCATGCAGCTTAGAGGGAGCACCACTCCAGCATGGCTGGGATCCCACCAGCTGGCCCAAGATGGCTGAGGCCGGGGCCAATGTCCTTCCTGCCTGCCCAGAATTCTCCAGCGTGGCCAGGGTCCTGCCAGCTAGACCCAGGTGCAGCCCTGCCTACTGCCCCTATACAGCTGGCCAGACACAACCAGGGCTGCTCCAGCCTGGCATGGTTGGCTGTTTAGTCGATTATCTGGTAACCATTCCAGTAAACCTAATTCTTATCAGGTAACTGATTAACCAGTTATATTTTCATCCATAGTTTTGATAGCTTAGATAGATTCCTATTTTAATTAAGCACCCAAGCTAGTCTGAAGGCAGTGACTGCAAATGTTTGAAGGTAAAACTCGCAAATCCACAAATGAATGCAAAATAAACAATTCTAGAACCATTGAAAAAGAAGATAATACTTGATGGCTGTGTCTACACTGGCATGAATTTCCGGAAATGCTTAAAACAGAATACTATTCCGTTTTCAGTTTTTCCGGAAAAGGAGCGTCTACATTGGCAGGCTGCTTTTCCGGAAAAGCGCTTTTTCCGGAAAAGCGTCTGTGGCCAATGTAGACGCGCTTTTCCAGAAAAAAGCCCCGATTGCCATTTTCGCGATCGGGGCTTTTTTCTGGAAAAGACTACTGGGCTGTCTACACTGGCCCTTTTCTGGAACAGTGTTCCGGAACAAGGACTTATGCCTGAGCGGGAGCAGAATAGTTTTTCCGGAATAGCGGCTAATTTTGTACAGTAGAGCATCGTTGCTTTTCCGGAAATTCAAGGGCCAGTGTAGACAGCTCACAGCTTATTCCGGAAAAGCGGCTGATTTTCCGGAATAAGTGGCCCAGTGTAGACACAGCCGATAAGTTCATGGCTACGTCTACACTGGCCACAATTTCCGGAAAAGGGATGCAAATCAGGTAAGTCAGGATAGGGAAATCCGCGGGGGATTTAAATATCCCCCGCGGATTTAAATAAACATGTCCGCCGCTTTTTTTCCGGCTTGGGGAAAAGCCGGAAAAAAAGCGTCTAGACTGGCACGATCCTCCGGAATAAAGCCCTTTTCCGGAGGATCTCTTATTCCTACCTGAGGATTCCTACCTCCTACATTCCGGAGGATCGCGCCAGTCTAGACGCTTTTTTTCCGGCTTTTCCCCAAGCCAGAAAAAAAGCGGCGGACATGTTTATTTAAATCCGCGGGGGATATTTAAATCCCCCGTGGATTTCCCTATCCTGACTTACCTGATTTGCATCCCTTTTCCGGAATTTGGGGCCAGTGTAGACGTAGCCCAGCTGTTCATTTTAGGGTTATGTACAATCTATTTTAAACACAAATCTGATAGAAATGTCACAAATATTCTTAAAGAAAGAAAATGTGTTATGCTTGCAAATTAACATTCACAATAATAGACCCATGTAGTGCTACATAGTCCTGTTTTTAATAATAGACCCAGTGATTTGTTTTCTGTCTGTTGAAGATAAATATAACATCTCATCTCAAGCTTTGTCTGGCAGATGTATAGCTCCATCACTTGTAAAGTAAATTTGTCTAGTTGAGTCTTTCAAGTGAACTCTCATATATAGGGAGATATGGAATACGTAAAAGGAATATATCATGGTGAGTTGTGGTACAAAAAACTAACAGAAAGACTTCGCTTTGGGACAGCCACATTACTCCTGAATACCTAACTCTCAAGTAAATTATTCAGATCATGCCAAACAAATGTCAGTAAATGTTTTATGTCAGTGTTTCTCAACCAGTGGTACGAGTACCCTTAGGGGTACTTGAGAGAAGTCTGGGGGGGGGGGGGTCCATCAACACAACTGAAACTTAGAGAAAACTGAATTTTTGTTTTAACTGTTACAGCGCTTTATTATTTTTGTACTTTTTACACCCAAAAATTTAATTGCCCACCCAGCTACGATTAAGTTGTTTACACAAATGTGTTGCAATAATAGAAAAAAAATTGTGTGTCTGAAAACTGTAGGTACTGGGGGTACTTACAATTTTATTTTTTCTTTAGAAAGGAGGTACTTTATAAAAAAAAGGTTGATAAACACTTTTTTATGTCATAGCTCATGAATTCCATGTAGGTTACAGAAAAGGTATTTTACAGAGCTTTAAAAATATTTACTGCAATTGTGGCTTGCATGTCTCATGTGGCTTGCATGTCTCTTGCATGACCTAGTGGTGTGAGCCCACCAATATCGCAGTTCTCAAATGGGATTATTTATGGCAATATACTCTATGCCTAACTACATGCGTTTGCATGATGAGGCCCTTATTTACATTATAATTCAATTATAGAAGGTTCAGAGAGAAGTTGAGAGAGAGAGAGAGAGAGAGAGAGAGAGAGAGAGATTAAATGTAAAATTTAAAAATAATCTAAATAGCTTTTCTATATGTACAAATGTTAGAATTTTCCAGGGCCAGTCCAAGGCAAGGAGGAAATGCTCTGTGTGCTATTCAGAAACTGACATCACAGTCCTTCCAGTGGTATAAACCTCCCGTTTCTAGCTCTGCAGGGTGATGATTTAAGGTCATGTCTTCACCCTGAGTAAGATCGATGCTGCTGCGAAAATCAAAATCAGAGGGGTCCCCAGTTGGTGGCCAGTACTCCTGCTCCTGTGAGGAGTAAGGAAAGCCGATGGAGGCGCTGTCTCCCATCAACCTCCCGCTGTGGGGATGGCGGGGAAACTCAGGGTATGTCTACACTACCCCGCTAGTTCGAACTAGGGGGGTAATGTAGGCATACTGCACTTGCAAATGAAGCCCGGGATTTGAATTTCCCGGGCTTCATTTGCATAAGTGGGGAGCCGCCATTTTTAAAACCCCGCTGGTTCGAACCCCGTGCAGCGCGGCTACACGGGGCTCGAACTAGGTAGTTCGGACTAGGATTCCTATTCCGAACTACCGGTACACCTCGTGGAATGAGGTGGAATGAGGTGTACCGGTAGTTCGGAATAGGAATCCTAGTCCGAACTACCTAGTTCGAGCCCCGTGTAGCCGCGCTGCACGGGGTTCGAACCAGCGGGGTTTTAAAAATGGTGGCTCCCCACTTATGCAAATGAAGCCCGGGAAATTCAAATCCCGGGCTTCATTTGCAAGTGTGGTATGCCTACATTACCCCGCTAGTTCGAACTAGGAGGGTAGTGTAGACATACCCTTGAATATTAACATAGCTGGAGTTGAGTATCTTAATTCAACCTTCCCCATTAGTGTAGATCTGGCCTAACTGACTTTAAACCTCTCGCAGCTCTAGGGCTGAAAACTGTCCATATTGAGACAGTATAAATGTGGGGAGAAAGCCCATATTTGGAGGAAAGAAAAATGTTCAGCTAGCAGGTTGATTTAACAAAGAATTAGGTGTTGTACAGTTAATCAGCATGAGCAGTTTACCACAATAAGCTCCTGGCATATGACATAGGCTCCTAGGTGCTACATTAATACAAATAATAATAATTTAGAACAATGATATTTTCATCATATAGGTGGTTCTATGTCTCTGATCATTCTTCCTCCAATCTAGTCTTCAGGATCAAAGGATTGGGGTTTGTGGAGTGGGCATGGTGTGGAATCGCAAAATGCAGTGGATTCAAAGCAGAGGTATGCGGGGATCTTGTCCAGCAGCCCTGAAAAACCTGGCCAGCTGCTTGGAAAACACAAAGACTTGCTGTATCAACCTGGGGCCTTTGGATTATTTGCAGCTGTGAGAACAAGTGCCCAATAATGCATAACAGACAAGGAGGTTGTGCTTTGTTTTGCCCCAGGCCTTGTTAGCACTGAAAATTTGATATTTTGTTTTGAGGGCTGTGGGTGGTGCTTATTTCCAGGGAAACTCTCCTTGTATCTTTAAGAGATTTAACAGTAGTCATGGGAAAATTCATGTGGCAGTTTTACTATAATTTAGTGAAGGAAGCCACCAGTTTTTTATACTTTTTTTTTTTTTGTAAACACACAGGTTGAAGGCTTTTGCACTGAAGAAAAATCACATCGCTAAACAACTAAGGCTGAAAGCAAGGTTGTTGTCTGCTCCGCCTTTACACTGGGACATCTAGGAAGATAAGGTTGGGCCTTCAAAGAGTAATAGGGCACTTGTCAAAGGTCTGTATGTTCCATTCTGTTCTAGGCCTAATAAATGTGAAAAGACACTTGCAAAAGGCACACTGAGCAGCGAGGTGCCCATTTCCTGGTGGCTTACAATGAGATCTGGGTGCCTACCCAGCGTTGCTTGTAAGCTGAGCGCCTGAGTGACCACCCAGGAGAGATTCAAATGCTGCCCTGCTGATTAGCAAAGCACCCACAGCCTGCAGCATGTGTTTCTGCTGGTTGTGCACATCTGCACGTCTTGGTCACATAACATTTATTCTGCGCACAAATGGAAAAAATAGAGGAAATATTGGTTCCTGCTTGCCTATTCCTTGTGCCCAGTATCTTCCTACAGATCCTTGCTGTAACTCAGAACCCACAAGGTAAGATCCTGGCCCCATTGACGTCAATGGGAATTTTGTCTTTGACTTCTGAGGGGCCCAAATTTCATTTAGCATGTCCAATATCTGTAAAGTGAGGAAGTCTGAGCCTGTTATAACCTCCAATACTTCCTAATTGTCTGTACCTCTTTTTTTTGTTTTGTTTTGTTTTGTTAAAGACAATTCAGAGCCTCAGTCAAAAAATGTTTTTTTTGTGTTATGTACAATGGGACTCAGGATTTTTCACTAATATTTCCCTCAGGTTCATCTTATTCTCCATAGTTAGCATCATCTCATTCTGCATTTTCCTCCTATTTGCCTTATTCTTTCCCTGCAAGCCTTTTCTAATGCTTCACCACAACTCCTCTAACAGATTTGATCAGCATATTATCTCTATAGTCTCTGGCCATGTAGGGTACTACAATATGTGTCAGTTTCAGCAAATAACACTGCAAAGAACAACCCTCCCCCCCCCCCCCCCCCCGCCATTTCTCCCTAGCAGGGTTTCTTAGCAAGGCACTGGACAGTTGAGGTCTATTTAAAAATACTAAAAAAGAATTGTCCTTTATTGGGAAAAATGGGTATTAAGGCTGCTGTTCTCTTCCAGGAATGTGGAGGGTTTCCTGCAGGGATTCAGAGGCTTGTTTTGGCAGGGGTATTTTTACAGCTCTGTAAACATGCCACTAAATTAACCATTTTGTCAGTGTAAAGCAATGTTCATAATATGTCATAATTTCCATGAGTCTGATGAGTAATTTGATGGGGTTGGGTTCCATTTTAGTCTAGTTGCTCTTTGTGGGATTTGCTATTGAAATATTTAAGCACCTTCCTGTCTCTACCCCCTCTGCCCCAAAATGTCTAGTAGACCAGCAAAGTGTCCAACATCTCCTGCCTTCCCCTCTTCCCTCCCCCTGGAGACTAGTATGGATCACTCACTTGCATTTTCCATTTTTGCTTTCATTGTCCAAGGGCCTGGGAAAATGAACTCATTTCTATGTAAGTGGCAATCTGCTGTCTCCTGGCTAACAGTGGGTAAAACCCTGCTTTCCAGGGTGGCTCTAATTGTAGCAGAAGCAAAAAACAAACAAACAAACAAACAAACAAAAATGCCATAGAGAGGCTGCCCTGGAGGACTCTGCAGCTGTTCGCATACAGAGCTCTGTTGCATCTCCCTAGCAAGCAGGGAGGGGGTGGCATCAGTGGGCAGGATGTATACTCCCCAGCTCTAGAGTACTTGAATTTACTGGACAACCACCCTCCCAGAGAGAGATGGAACAAGCCACCAACACTTCTACAAAGCACCAGCTGAGGAAGTGTTTCAAATTTGGCCTTGCTGTTATGGTCTTCTCTTCACAGACCTCAGGCTCAAATCACTCCTACCTGCTCTTGGTACTGGGCACTGCGTTGCTTTAAATCTTTATAGTTAAGATAGAAGCAAAAGTGATGACAATTTCAACCTTTATTCCAGTTTGAGGTAAGGATGTAAATGAGCCAACTCCCCGATAAGCAGGAACTTGCTGGGTAGCACTATCAACTATTCACTCATTTCTGTCCCCTCCTCCCTGCTGCCACTCTGCACTAGTAAAGTAACAGGGGAGTCGGCGCGAGAGAACTGTGTTCTGAGACCTGTGTCTTCTCATGCCCGTCCCTTTAAAAATGCAGAGCAGCAGCGGAAGGTTGTACTGAGATCTGGCATGAGCCAGGAGTGAGCACTGACACTGCCCTTCCTTATCGAGTAATCGAGTAGTTGATAAAAATTCCATCGACTACTCGATTAGCCAATTAACTGCTACTTAATATCCCTAGTTTGAGGAATCACATGAAAAGTTTAATTAGTTTGCCTGCAAAGTGTTTTGAAACTAGAAAGTGCTAAGCAGCACCGTCTAGTGACACATCTCCCACTTAGAAAAGAGCTGTAATGTTAATATCCTGTTCCCAGGCCCACTCTGTGCTGATCACGTACTCAGCCTGTGATTGTGATAACACTTACTCCATCACTATACCTCTTTGCACCCCAGCATTTCAGGCAGTGCTGAAACACCTCACAGCTTGGTGGCACAGCAACTGACACAACCTAATGCCAATGTCACTGATTACTCCCTTCATTTACTATAAGCAATTTGCTGTGTCCCTCAACTATTGATGTAGTATCTTCCAGCTAATTCAGGCACTAAGTCCTGCATTTTGTAAGGACTAATATTTGGAAGAGACTCTTGAGAGAGGGTGTCTAATCCCATGAGCAAGTCCCTGAACACCTCAACCATAAAGGCCTAGCTATGGGTACTGCTGAAGAGTTTTGGCATTTGAAGCAGTGTGGGGGTCCATATTTAAATAAATAAATAAATAAATGAATAAATAAATATTACAATAATAATATAAATACATTGTTCTTATCTAGCTATTTAGATCCCCAGATCTTGAAGTTCTTTACAAAAGAGGCCAGGACCATTCTCCCATTTTACATATGGGGACAATGAAGCACAAAGAGATTAAGTGACTTGTGCCCTATTACCCAGGAACAGAATCCAGGCCAGTGCTACATCCATTATGCCACATGACACCCCGCAAGACAAAAGAAATTCATGAGAACAGCAGAGGGGACTTTTGCTGATATTGCAGCCC
Organism: Pelodiscus sinensis; assembly: GCF_049634645.1. Classification (NCBI taxonomy): domain Eukaryota; kingdom Metazoa; phylum Chordata; order Testudines; family Trionychidae; genus Pelodiscus; species Pelodiscus sinensis. The sequence continues at coordinate 210,222,412 of NC_134711.1, forward strand.
TCCCTCCTTAGATTTTTTAGCCTAGTTTTGAGCAGGCAAACTATAAAAAACAAGGTTATAATACAACCTTTTTTAAACATTTCTTCCTCAACTTTCTGTTAGCACTTCCAAGATCACCAATTTAAGTGAGTTTTTATCTCATTAGCTGGTTATTTTTAAATAGTTATTACTCTGTTTCTACCCTCCATCACAGGAAAAACAAAACAAGAACTCTATTAACCTACATTACCAATGTAAACTAATTGACCCTAACACGGAAATTATCCCAGAACAGAATTCTTTTAGCTCCCTGTCCTCTCTTTCCTACTCACCTCTCCCCTCCTGCCCATTGCTCAAGAGCATGGACTTGATAACTTTAGGCCCGTAGGGCTTCTCTACACAAACAGGGTTGAAGTAGCACTTATGCAGCTGTGCCGATATGCGCTCAGTAAAGATGCCACCTTTGTTGATGGGAAAGCTTCTCCCATTGGCAAATGTACATCACTTCCCAGAGAGGCTGTAGCTATGTTGACAGGAGATGCTTTACACCAGGGGATAAGCCAGTACAACTGCGTTGCTCAGGGATGTGGCTTTTCCACCCCTGAGCAACATAGCTATCCCGACATAAATCTGTAGTGTAGACGAGCCTCAGACTGTGTTTGCTTCCTCTAATACCTCAGAAGGTTCACAAAGTCATTGGCAATAGCGAGGACTGTGCTGAAGATATTTTTGATCTAGCAAGGTACCCTCTTATGCACAGGGTAGGAGGGGGAAACTGTTTCTAACTACAACTGTCAGCCACACCTGGGCTATTAAGTTCCCAGTCAAGGATGGTGACCTTTAACATTTGATCTTGGGTCATGTTTCAAGTTCCAAATAGGCTTCCCAGTTTGCTGATTAAAGCTTGTTTGTCTAAAGAAAAAGGATTAAAAAGAGTAGTTATAATCCTACTAATTTAGGGGTTCCTGGAGCTAAACCATGGTTGCATTTCTGCACAAGCATGTCTGTGATTGTTTGTGTCTGGGAAGGTTTTTTGTAAGTTTTAAATTGGAGCAATTTGGAAGACAAAGATTATAGACTGACCACTTAAAACCACGTATGTCTGTCAACCCACATGATAATTCTTCATTCTTAATTAATAACAATTACAAGTACATTAAAAACTAAAAGCAACAAGGCATTTCAGTTATGCTAAGCTCTCATCTTGCCTCTGAAATACCTGAGTAACCTGATGCTAAATGTGAAGTTGACTTACTCTTAATGCATATTATTATTTGGAACTCAAAGTTACCAGTCACTGTAGTAACTGTCATCTCTCATCCATTAAACATAGACACAATTATAAATTTCCAAATGGGATACCTATATCACATACCAAAACCCTAATTTAGACTGTTGGATGCAGACACATTGTGTGTATGTGTGCATAACTAGGGCTATGTCTAGACTGCAAGCCTCTTTCGAAAGAGGCTCTTTCGAAAGATACTTTCGAAAGAGCCTCTTTCGAAAGAGATCGTCTAGACTGCACGCGGAATTTCGAAAAAGCAAGCCGCTTTTTCGAAAGAAAGCACCCAGTGAGTCTGGATGCTCTCTTTCTAAAAAGCCTGTTTGCTTTCAAGAACGCCTTCTTTCGAAAGAGCACTTTTGAAAGAAGGCGTTCTTCCTCGTGGAATTAGGTTTACCACCGTCGAAAGAAAAGCCGCATTCTTTCGATTTAATTTCGAAAGAACGCGGCTGCAGTCTAGATGCAGGTGAAGTTTTTTCGAAAAAAGGCTACTTTTTTCGAAAAACCCCCTGAGTCTGGACACAGCCTAGGAGTGAGAGAGAATATATATAACTAGTATTCATCCACACACATTCTTGGCAAGAAACCAATTGAGAAGTAGGAGAGTGGAGGGGGGTAGAGAATTGTTGCATACTTGGAGAAGAGATTTTCAATACTATCAGTGAATCAGTGATCAGCCACGCTGTTTTAGTACTTTTAAAATGCTGTTTTAATTAATGTAGTGCTAGAGAAAGGTGCCAGATGGACAGGCCTAGAAATGTAAATCTTGCATTTACATTGGAGAGTAGCAGCCTGATCCAAGGATTTTCACTGACTTCAGTTACATTTGGATCAGACCCTCATGACACAAGCTTCCTCCCAATGACTTCCTAGTATGTTTCACACCTGAGCTGATGGGATCATTTGGACATAAGATTTGCCCTATTAGCAGATATGCTCTTTCAGAAGCTTCTGTATTCCTCATTTCACAAGGAAGAAGGGCTCTTCCAAAAGAGGAGGATTTTCTGAAATTTGGCCCAGTGTAGATGGGCCAAATTTTGGAAAAGCCTCTTCCGAAAAAACAACTGGAAAAAGGTACTCAAATTGGGGAGCGCAATTTGTGTACCTTTTTCTGATAAAACTCCATATTCTAGACATAGCCTGAGAGTGGTCAATAAATGATCTTTCAGAAGGTGAAAATCTCCATAACACAGAGTATGTGGGAGGTGATAAATCCTTCCAGAGGATCAAAGAAACTGAATCCAAAGCACAAGATTTGATTAACCTTATTGTAGCATTTTTGTTGGTCCTAAAATCATCCATCTTATAAATAAACACAAACAAAAAATAAAAACAACCCATTAAAATACAGAGCCAGCCATAGCATGGTGAGAGTTCTTTTGATAAAACAGCCAGTCAGGAAGGGACATCTGGGCAGGAACCCAAGAACGCCAGTGTTTTTTTCTTCATTTCTCTTATATTGCCTTTTGACAATCACCCCAAAGCAGTGTCGGGTAAACCTGGCTTGCTACTTGTGCTTGTTTATGAGTGCAGCTTATATATATTCCCTCAAGAGCTATACAATACAGAAGCACGATCACTTAAGTAACAAGGTGAAGGGTGACTTGGGATTGCAGCCATTGCAAAAAGTACTTCTTAATCCTTTGGCCCCTGCTATTATTCCGCTGGAGATCCTAACTTTATTGTGCTATCAGAGATAGAGCAGCTAATCCCATTCCATCCGATTATGCCTGCCTGCTTCACAGTGAGTGAGTTAGCTTTCAGTTTTTAGCTATCTGTCAACAGAGGTGATACTTTCCCCTCAGCTGTAATCTCTCCAACGACCTTGCTGCAAATGAAACCAAAACATGCACCAGCACAAGTGTGGAAATCCTCCTTCCATTTCCTCTTTCTGTCGTTCTGCCATATTGTATGTGGGAGGAAGCTGAAGAATCTGCTTTTGGCAGAGTGGCAACCCTGCTTTTCTTTTCCCACTGCAAACCCTTCCACAGAGGCTAAATACTTACCTATGCCGTACGGATGATGAACAACTGGTGAACAATTCCCTCAGAGGCAATTTGTCAAAGTTGCAGGGGGAATCTAGGCCTCGCTTGGCCTCTGCAGCTGGACAGTTCTACATGCACATGCACAATGGTGAATTTTAGTTATTTCCTTCTGCCATAGGTGACAGAAAAAAAGGCAGATATAACAACTTTAAATTAATCAGAATTCACATAAAAAACCCTGGGTGGCCACCAGCTGACTGGAAAAATTGCCCTGGGAGGAGAACTAACAAAGTTGCCTTCTCTTTTCCCCCCCAATGATACCAATTTTTTTCATCACTGCTTATGCTTCTCCACCCCAGTGTTTTCTCTATGTGCCCTTCCTCCTGTGAGACTGACCTTCTGTGTTGTTTGGGCTCCACTCCAGCATGCCCACCTTCCAGCCTCCACAGGGCAGCACAGCACAGAGATGGCTTTGCAGGGGCAGAGATGGAAGGCTGCAGTTCAGGCAAACTTCCAGCAGTGAGTGGGGGTAAAGTTCTGTAGACAACTGGGAGAGGCACAGTTGTACCCACAGCACACCACTGCCCCAGACCAACAGATCCTGTTGGCAGATATATATGTATGTAGGGAGATATACCTATCTCATAGAGCTGGACAGGCTCTTGAGAGGTCATTGAATCCAATCCCCCTACCCTTATAGCAGGACCAATACCATCCCTGGCAGATTTGCTCCAGATCCCTAAATGGCCCCCTCAAGACTTGAACTTACATCCCTGGTTTTAGCAGGCCAATGCTTAAATCACTCAGCCATCCTCCTCCCCATGTTATAGCACCAACATTGGATAAAGCTTTGCTCCGCCTATCCTCTACTTTCAGCTCTTAGAAGAGTGTGGAATTGATGGATGTCTGCTCTATCCCTTCACTCTCCCTGATGATCTCAGCACAAGCAGCATCTAGGCTTCACTCATGCTTCCATAGCAGAGGCTAGGGAAGGAAGAGAGCAGCAACGGCAATCCTGACTGCTAGAACTCAAGACTGTAAAGTTTTTTATTTTTCCAGCCCACCCAATGGGAAGCTTTCCCTTCTCCTACCTACAAGACAGACTCCTCTCTCTCTCTCTCTCTAAGAAAAGGAAAATTCACCCTACAGTGTCATTAGCAGAATCCACGTGAGAATGTAACAATATGAAATTAAAGCAGCAGATTAGAGATGCTAAAAATTGATGGTTCTCACCCCCCACCCGCTTGGGGGAACTGCTTTCACTCAATGTATGTACTAAAAACAAACATGAAAGGAAAAACTCTCCTTTGCCTTCAGTTGTCAGAGCAAAAACTAGAATTCCCTGAGCTCTTTTCAGAAGTGCTAATACTGTCCCCTAGGCCTTCATTATTTTGCGCTACACACACACACACACACTGTCCTCTGCACACAGGCAGGGAGAGAAGGCCCTTATAAAGTTGGGCTGTTTTTATTTTTCAGTTCCCGTGAAAATCAGCTGGAAGCCTGCAAAAAGGAAGCTTCAGTTGCATTGGCAATTAAACTCAAAATGTGATTAAATTGCTATGATGGGGCACATCAGCTCCAAGCCAGAGTGTGCTGGGGAACTAGAGCGGAGCATTCCTCTCCACTCCTAAATTTGTAGGCTACGGGTCTGACTGATTCAAAGCACTAACTTACATTAGGGGGGTTCCTTAGTTTTCTTTCCCCTGTCTTGCACCCAATATTTTGCAGTGACTGTGCAGAATATCATGAGACTGCTCTTCTAGTAAAAACCCTAATAAGTAAACACTGAAGATGTTCCTCCCTCAAACTACAGGGAACTGCCACTAACATCAGTGAGTTAAATGCCCTCCGAATGTGGGGCAGGAGAAGAGGCCACACATTTCCATCAGACATAATAGCTAGAAGCAGAGGTACTGTGGGTGCTGCCCTTTCCCCTGGCTTGAAGTGGTTTCCATTATAAACCAGGTTTATAGCTTGGTTCAATGGCTCTCAAGACACCCACTATACAGCTTGTTTCAGTATGCCTGCCACCATGCTAAACTGAAAACCACACCCAACTTGATAAAAACTGTTCTCTGCCCATTTGTGAATTAATTCTTAGGCTTAGACAAAATGCAGGATAAGGGGAGAGCCTCAGTTAGTATCTCTATTGGCTACTATTCATATTTAACACAAGCTGAGCATCTGACCCCAAGATCCACCATAAGAGTAATCCCAGCAAAATGAAATAGTGCTCAGAACCTAGGTTGAATACTATATATCATCAGAGAGCATGCTGCTCATAGAAGAGATAAAAAAATAACAACATGGCTATGTATTATAAAATAGAAGCTTAGCTTAAGCAGAGTCTTTTATACCAGTGATTTGCAAAAAAGCAATCAGGCCCTCACCAAATAAGAGCCAGTGATCAAAATCTGGGGAGGTGAGGGCAGGGGAGGAGAAACAAGAGGTAAATGACTAATTGGAACTCAAGAGGGGACTTTGTAATTTGATACAGAAGAGAAGAAATGTCATTTTCTACTCCACTTCAAAAGGCTTGTTTCAAAAAGATCTGGTGAAACAACTAATTTTTCCTAAAAGAACAAGGAAAAAGTCAAGCAGAACTATGGCTATGTCTACACTACAGAGTGTTTTTGGAAAAATGGCCATTTTTCTGAAAAAAACTTCACTTACGTCCACACTGCAATCGCATTCTTTCGAGAAAAAAAAATTCAAAAGAACAGAGGGGGTTTTCCGACATTGGTAAACCTCTTTCTATGAGGAAGAAGCCTTTTTCCGAAAGAGCTCTTGTGAGTGGATGGAGAAGAAGGAGTTCTTTCAAAGGAAAAGGAAATAGGAAAAAAGCACAGGTGCCCTGGAGGCCACTCCAGCATAGTAATTACTGCTGAAATGCAAGATGACGTCCATTCAGTGTGGACACTATCTTTCAAAAAGGTAGATCGCTTTTTCAATGCACTTTGGCAGTGAGGATGCTCTTTTGGAACATGTCTTTTTGGAAGAGCTCTTCTGGAAAAGCTTCTTCCAAAAGAAGCCCGCAGTCTGGACCTGGCCTATGGGAGAGACAAAAGGGAAGCAGAAATAGCCTTGCCACATGTGACAACTCTGTACCTGATGAGATATAAACAACTGCACCAAATGGCCATGTTTAAAAAACAAAAACAAAGCAACCACCACTGCTACTTTGAAGCCTTGACCTTGAGAAAAGATATTTGTCTGTGTGGTATACATACCTTAGTAACACTTCCATCTTTTGTCATGTAAATAAAGCTTGTTGAATGGGGATGGGTGTGTGTTGAGAACAATATCCAATGAAGATATTGCACTGCATACTGTTGCAGGTGTGTGACCTCACTTCCTGCCTCCTGCCTGTGCCCCTTGCATTGATTTCAGTCTATAACAATCACAGGTGCTGACTGATGAAGAGACCACGCAAACTGAACCTGCACTACCAGAATGATTCCAATACAGAATTGACATTTGCAACATGCGTCGATCGCCACTGTATCAACCCCCTCAATTTTTCAGTAACAGTTTACTGCATAGAGAGCTTTTTGTCTCTCACTTTATTCACACTGCCTGGAGAGAAGAAATAAAAAGAGCTTTATAATATTACTCTACTCAGCCTTTTTTTAAAAACACAGAAGTCCCATTCTAAGTACATATTTGCACACCATGACAAGAAATTAACTCTGAAATTCTTTCTTCATGTACAGCATGCCTGTGGAAAATAATGTTCATTTGGATTTTCCAGTTTGTGCAGAGTACCTTTTAGATTTGTATGGGTCTGATCTTCTACATGAATATTAGGACTCAACAATGTTTGTGACAATGCAACAGCATTATGTACATAGAAGAGAGTATGCTACTGTTAATCGGATTTAGAATGAAGTAGCATACACATATATACCTCTAAACTGTTCCTTATCTGACATTCATCATGAGACCCATGGCAACTTCCACACACAAAATGGAGCACTGGACGCCATTGGTTATTTATGTCAGAGATGTTAAAGTAAGTGTAACCCCCACACTTCTGGGTGTAGGGTTTTGTCTCATCTAGTGGCACTCAGATTGCTTACAGAGAGAATAATAAGTCTGCTCTACAGGCTTAACTACAAGCCAGCTGGGTTTTAGCTCATGCAATCAATAGAGGCTCATTCAGTAAACTCCAGAGGCTCCAGGTCCGATTTTGCCCACAGACAGCCGGAGTCTGTTGGTGGTACCCACAGAACTGGGATTCGGCCAAAATTTGAAACATTAAGGTAGATTATTAAATCTATACTGAGGTACGCAAATAGAAATAGCTTGCGTTTCAAAGTGGCACCTTTTAGTTCTTACCTCAGCGGGATTCTCAGCATTTCTGAACTGTTGCTTAGATATGGACTGAAATTTAGGGTCCCCTGTTGTGTATCTGTTGGCCGATATAAAAAACTGAATCTCACACTGTTTTTAGAACTATTTCAGTGCTGTGTCCCTTACCTTGGGTGTTTGCCCCAATACTGCAAAGTTCTGCATCCCCTCAAATTTGGAACTCATGCTATCAAATGGCACAGCATGCACTGCTGCAGTCAATAGAATTGTTTCTTCTAGCTCTCCAATCTTACTGGAATTGCTAAGATACGCAAAATAGTGAGAGAAACTTGTGTTTTTGGTATAGTACATTGCTCATCACCTAATAAACAGCCAGGTTTGCTTTTTCACCTTATTGGAGAAGTGCTGTAAGAATCAATAATACAGTTAAGAAACAGCCACACTGTTTATGTAGAGATTGTAGTTCAACTAGAGGCTGAACCTGGCATCTGTTAGGCTCAACAGTGGCCAAACTAAAACACACCTGAAATAAAATGCGATGAAAGTATTTCTCAGTGTTGGAGGAGAGGCATTAAGAATAGGAGTGATTAAGTTCTCCACCGCAAGTGCTCAGCACAGTAAAGACATGACCGGGTACTAATGTAAGATGTAATTGTGGCTTCTTGGAAGAGTGGGTAACTGTCTGATGGATTCCCAGCTAGCCAATATTCAAAGAGGAGGTTTTGAATATTGCAAAGCTTTGCACCATTAAGGACTTTTTCTAAAAAGTCATCAACTAAAGTGACATTTTAAATTCATACTAGGTCAAGGCAAAACAAAAGGAAAAACTATGTAGCACTTTAAAGACTAACAAGATGGTTTAATAGGTGATGAGCTTTCATGGGCCAGACCCACTTCCTCAGATCATATTCTGAAAGAGAATTGGCATGACCACTTTTTTCCTTGTATTCCTTTGGTATACATGGTCATGCCAGTTCTCTTTCAGAATATGATCTGAAGAAGTGGGTCTGGCCCACGAAAGCTCATCACCTATTAAACCATCTTGTTAGTCTTTAAAGTGCTACATAGTTTTTCCTTTTGTTTTAGCAAGATCAGACTAACACGGCTACCTCTCTACTACTAGGTCAAGGCAGTGAGCCAACATACTACTAACATTCAGCACAAGCTCCAAGAAGTAGAGAAGTGCTGCTTTGAGACTTGCTAGGAGGAAATTACATCAACTAAGTGAGGTGTTGTTTTTGTGAGGTCAATAAATTCAGATGTAGCATGCACAGAATGGTCAAAGGGGAGATAGAAACAAATCACTTTTTAACCACACACAACTTGCTATGGAAAGAAGAGAGTCAAAGGTGATGCCAGTGTTTTTAACCTGATTCATTGCATCGGAATTGATCTTAACACGTGGGAACACAAAGCAAGAGTGAGCCTGTTCATAACAACAGACTCCCAGATTTATAGATACAGCTTCTATTCAGCAAGAAGGCTTTATTTGCCTGAGGTTGAAGCAAGTTGGCAAAATAACTCTTCTGCATCCCACTGGCAATATTGTCAAGGAATTTCTCCAGAGAAAAGACAACGTAGGGGCTGGCCATAAATTATTTAACACAGTTTTTGGTGGCTTTCAAGACCCACCCATCCCCTTGTAACCCTTTGTAATACTGAAACAAACACACAATTAAGGACCCGGCCGGCTCCTAATGCTTTATGCATTTTATGGACAACCCCTTTCAGAGTCCATCAGGCAAGAAATATGGTCATATATCATTAGCATACTAATCTCGCTCTGCACCATATTTATGAGGACACCTTTGTCAAGATCATTCCTTGGTATAATGGCCTAGGATATCTGCAAGGGCCATCTTAGAGAGCGATGAAGTGATTCTCCTGGTGTTATCTATAGGATTCCATGGCCATATGTAGTCTCTATGAACTAAATATGTCAAACTATTCTACCCTTTTTAAGTGATATTTTTAGTAGTGTGAGGGGACAAATAAAAAGTGTGTGTGAGAGAGATCCAAGAGGGAAAAAAAACATTGAAGGAGTTTCCCAGCATAACTTCTCATTTTCATTATGCCAGATCTCTCCTCACTCTCATACCCTCTCAACCAACATGGCTGAACTATCTGTATATTGATTAGTTTAGTGAAAAATACCATAAACCAAGAATATTTGTTATGAAGCATATCCAAACTACAAACAAGTCCTTATTTCCACAATCAAATACCTGTACACATTTCCATTTCTGTTTTTTACTTTTTATCTTTCACATACCTAGAGGTTCAGGGGCTTCAAAGCAATTTTTTTTTACGTTTGTAAATGACATGGCAAGCCCAGAGCTGTCAGAGCTATGGACTGCCAAACCGAGACAACCCAGGGTTCAGCCCTGGCAAACCTTGGCATAAATTAAGCACTGAATGTTGGATAGAAAAGCCTGCTTTTCCCTCGGGTTGCTATTTGAGACTGACAAGCAAACTGTATGGAAAATTGTTGTATTCCCCCTCTTGCCCGGGCAACAAAGGGCCCACTCAGTTCTGCTTTTCTTTACACTCATGTAATTCCAGTGATTTCAGTGGAGTAAGTCCTGATGGCAGAACCAAGACCCATAATTCCACTCAGACTCTGTGCTTGCTCAGATATCATCAGGACTCCAAACTAAATTATTTCATTGCAGTCATTTACTCGTTATTTTTAACTGCAAGAACAATGAAAGTCATTTAAGATAATTTAAAATGATAATTTAAGACACCTATTAGTAACAAACTATTGCAACAGTTACTATGATAGTAAAACAAAAATAATATGGTTGATCATAGAGTCAGTGTTGTATTGGAGGTCATTTGCACTAGTATGTGCCAGGCTCAGACATGGTTTGCATGGCAGAGGATCAAGCCAATATGTGGAATGTCTGGCCGTATGAAAAAGCCACAATTAATTTTTCTAAAACAGCTTTAACAGACAATGAGAGAAGGGGAAAGAGAAAGATAGATTTTACAACAAAAAGTATACAATATGTTGTCACAGATGTAACTAATTGCAGTCTTAACCATGCAGAAAATACCGTGGAAATGTTTTGTTTTGTGCTAAAAAATATTTTCACAAAAAAGGTAAATATGTCAGTGTTTTATATGCAGCTGTTTTTGTTCTATGATATTATGAATGAATGATAAAATCATAGTACCAGTTTATGATTTCATAAACAGCTAGTGCTGCATTCATACCTTTTTTGTACAAAAATGCCCTTTTTCTGCAATATTTTCAGAACAACAGAGCAAAGAGAATTCAACATGATGAAACAGCATATACCTTCAGAATTCAATGAAATAAATCAAGTAAAGCTGAATCGCTTTACTGAACACTTTTACATACATGCTTGCCATATTGGCTGTGGAATTTTTTTAAATGTCTACTGCTGCCTAATGGGATACAATATGCAAAACAAAATATTGTAGTAGCAAAATATGTATGCCTCTTATAAATGGCATATATAAGCATTGTTAAGCATACAGGACTGCATTCCAACAAAACAAAACAAACACACAAAAAAATACAACCCCCCCCCAACCTTAACTTTTACGAAAATCAATGAAACTATATTCTGCCCTCTCCTAAAAATGCTGGGTGAAATCCTAGCCTTACTCAAGTCAAAAAAGGTTTTCCCATTGACTTCAGTAGAGTCAGACTTTCTCCCTTACTATGTTAGCATAGGTCTAGACTACGGGGCTTTATCGGAAAATTTGCGTAACTTTTTCTGATTGCTTTTGAGGAAGAGGCTTTTCCACCATCTGGCCCAGTCTAGATGGGGCCAAATGATGGAAAAGCCTCCTCTTTCGGTGGAGCCCTTATGCCTCATGAAACGAGGTATACAGGGTTCCCTGAAAGAGTGCATTTGCTCTTCCGTGAAAAAAAGCGGAAGAGCAAACGTGTTCCTTGGACGCGGTGGATTTTTGTGGGATATCTCTGGTATCCTGCAAAAACCCAGGAGTGTAGACGTTCTGCCTGTTTGTTCTCTTAACTTACCTCAGTCCTTTAATTTAGCTCACATTTTAGTACAATCATTACAAATTTTAAAAGTAAAGAAATTAAAGAAATAAAATGTTTAGAAATAACAAGTCATGTCCCAACTTAATTGCTCAATTGTTTTTTTTAACTTTACATCAATTCCCCTACTTCCTTGCATTCATTGCGTATTCTCTATAGGTAGAACATACCTTCTTGGATATCTGGAAAATGTTACTTATGCCCCAAATAATACTAATAGCAGCACAGAAAATATACCTGGGAAGGGTCAAAGAAATGTTTTACAGGAAAGCAAGTGCACGGATGAGATACTGAGAGGGAAGACTGCTGAAACAGCTTCTGCCTACCTTTGGGCTGCCAATCCTTTCTAATGGAGAAACAGTGTGGCTGTGTCTATATTGGCACCCTTTTCCGTAAAAGGGATGCTAATGAGACACTTCGGAATTGCAAATGCCACGGGGGATTTAAATATCCCCCGCGGCATTTGCATGAACATGGCTGCCGCTTTTTTCCGGCTTGGGGTTTTGCCGGAGAAAAGCGCCAGTCTAGACAGGATCTTGCGGAAAATAAGCCCTTTTCCGGAAGATCCCTTATTGAAGTAGGAATAAGGGATCTTGCGGAAAAGGGCTTATTTTCTGCAAGATCCCGTCTAGACTGGCACTTTTCTCCAGCAAAACCCCGAGCCAGAAAAAAGCGGCAGCCATGTTCATGCAAATGCCGCGGGGGATATTTAAATCCCCTGCGGCATTTGCAATTCCGACTGGTCTCATTAGCATCCCTTTTCCGGAAAGGGGTGCCAAAGTAGACCCAGCTGGTGAGTCTCTCACTCACTGTCAGCCCAGCTGCAGCTTTTAGATTTGTGGCACTGATCCCATTTAAAACAATGATTTGAATGGGTGCACCCTGTCTCTTTTTCTAATTCAGTACCATCAGATGGCAAAGCTCTGCCTATACAAAGAACAGCAGGGATGGGGCAGTGACCTAGGATGCTAGTGTGAGACTTGGGAAAGCTGGGTTCAATTTCCAGCTTTAGCAAAGACTTCCTATGTGATTCTAAATCAATCACTTTGTGCCTCAGTTCGCCAACTGTAAAATGGGCATAACAGTATTACCTTGTCTCATAGTCCCCTTGTAAGGGAAGGATAGCTCAGTGACTTGAGCATTGGCTTGCTAAACCCAGGGTTGTGAGTTCAATCTTTGAGAGGGCTATTTAGGGATCTGGGGAAAATTTGTCAGTGATGGTACTTGGTCCTGTCATGAGGGCAGGGCATTGGACTTGATGACCTCTCAAGGTCCCTTCAAGTTCTATGAGATAGGTATATCTTTATATATGAAGGGTTTTCTCTCAAAATAACAAATCTACACAGCGTGTTATATTTTGAAATAGCGCCATAACGAGATTATGTAAATGAAGCAAGGGATATTTAAATTTCAAATGTCTTCATTTGCATCCCTCTATCGAAAGAGGGTGAACGTGTAGACATACCCTAACATACTAATGATTGTTAGGCACTCATACACAATGCTAATGCGGGGTATAAAAGTAACCAAGCTAGATAAATATATTTAAAAGTACTCTTTGCCCAGTGCTACATAGGTCCTGGTATAGGCCATCTGTCAAGTCTGCCAGGCCAAATTGGGATTTGTCAGCTTTCCTTTTTATAACCTCTTATGGAAAAAATGCAACTCCCTCCCTCCCTCCCTCTCTCTCTCTCTCTTTCTCTCTCTGTGTATCTATATATATAAAATGTTCTCTCAGAAATAATAATGGCAAACAGCAGAGCAACCCTATAATTATAAGTCACCGCCCAAGATAGTAAAAAGAGAAAAGGAAACATAATGAAGAAATGGATCCAAAATTAAGCTCCTAAGCAAGTATTATAAAAGCAGTCAGGAAAATATTTTTAAAGAGATGAAATTCACATGCACCTGTCTCCTTCTCCTCCACTCCAGTTATTTACATGACTCACTTACAGGACATGGAAATTCTTAATGTCTTCTGCACTATAATGGTGATATTGAGTTACTATGCTATGAGCAGCACAGACTCAATTCATACTTGTTTTGTTTGTTCCACATTTTATAGACCATTGATAATTCCCTGCTGTACAATGGTGAAATAGTTACGACTTGCAGTCCTCAAATTCCTAGAAACATAGCTCCCAAGCAACCAGCATTTCGACCTCTGAATTCTCTGACTCTCATGAACTCTCAAAAAACTAGTAAAATGGAAAGACTACAGACATGTGCAGAAACCAAAGCTTTGGCAGTATCTGCAATGACCCAAACATGCTTCTGAAAATCTTCAGCCTAGCCTTGACATCAATCTAAGGCCCCCCATTGTTGACATTCCTAAAACAAATGTGATTGTCTCTGAAAGCAGCTTCTGACATCTGAACATTACTCAGTTTCCCTGTAAAAACCAAATTACAATCTTTGAGAAAAATGTAGGGTAAAAACCTTAAAGTTATTGTATCTACTGGTCAGTGATCCCAGATCAGGATAGCCTCACAAAATCAAAAAAGTTGTATTTCAGCTAAACAAGACTCTATAAATCACTGAATTGGTAATAAGATGCTTGCTGGAGACAAGCTCCTGTCCTGAGGACCTATCTGGTACATATGCTCTGAAAGTACTGAGCTGTTTGCAGAGGATGCTACTATGCCTAGGATAACACTAGAGTTTTCAGGTGACTAGTCCGTTTAAATTTTGTTTGTTGGAAGAATTCTCTCTAAATCACTGTAACTCAGTTTCTGCAAAGACCTGGTTCCTATGGGTAACGTCTTCTCCTTGTTGGTTTTGGTCATGCTTTTACCTTATTCAGCCACTGAAAACATCAGTAGCTTCATGCTCAGAGTGGTGGAGTGAACTGTGCCAGCTTATGGCTCTGAGAATATTGGTTGGGAACAGCACAGGCTGTGCTATGTCTCTTCATTATTGGGGAAGACACAGTTACTGGCATACTGGAAGACGACAAACTCTCCCAACCATTCAAAAGCAATATACCAATGTTGAGTTTAATGTATACTGTCCTCTTATAGGAAAAAGCAGAATTGTAACTAAACTATATGTGGTAAATGAGAAAACAAAGCTATATCTTGCCTTCTTAGTGGCATACGGCTTTACACTGTCATTCTTTCAGGCTACTTTGCAACTTTATTTAGGAATATTGTAACATACACAAGAAATCTTCAACTACTCTCTTTACCGGTATGTTTATTATAAGCAATCCCACTAGTGCGAATTACTTACAAATTAAAATGGATGCTAGTAGCCGGAGTTCCAGCCCATGTCATTATGCAATTACATTAAAAAGGTTCTGGATATTCTGGAATTTTCATCACCCATTCAGGATTTTAACATGCTGTTGAGTATAACAGTTGAGTATAACAGTACTGGCCTCATCCCTAGGGATCATCTCACACACCTTCTCCCATCCTGAAAAACCTCCGGGGAAGGGGGAGGTATTGTGTCTATGTCTGCGTAGGTTGGGGGGGGCACAACCAAAAATTGTAACTCAGGGAAGGGCGGGGGGGGGGGGAGGGAAACGGGGGTTCAGCTCACAAAAATTTGAAAACTGCTTCCTTACAAGAATTGAGACAGAAAGGGCCAGTTATGCCCTCTTGCTCACTTACTCTCAATATAAGGGTGTTGCCCCTTATATTACAGTTTTTAGTGTTTGACCACAAGTTTAAGTAGCTGGACTACAGCAGGGGTTTAGAAAAGTGCAGGCACAAAAATGTGCAGTCAATTTAAAACCAATCAAAACACACAATCATTTTTAGGGAAGTGCACAATAAATATTAAATAAACCCTATAAGTCCCTGGTAACATCCAGTCCAGCCACAGTACTGCATTCCCCGCTCCCATTCAGGGCCTATATTAAGCGGATTTTTTCCCCAAAGCTATAAATCTCTGGTAGTTAGACAGTCGGATTTAAATTGTCTCAAGATCTGAATAGGAATACCAGAGCAAGCTTGAATTCCCAGCTGACATCTGAATTTAAGCTACCAGTGACAAGAGCGCCAGAGCATACTGTAAGGCAGAGGAAGAGAAAGTGTAGGTAGGATGGTAAGTTTGCAAGGTCTTTACAAGAGATAAAAATCAAATGGAAGGCCCTTCCCTGAAGAGTCCACATGGCGCCCACAATTTTCCCTTTCCAAACAGAGAGTTATCAAGGTTAAAGTTTTCATTAGAATAATTTCTTAGGGCCTGATCCAAAACCTATTGAAGTTTCTAGGAAGGCTCCTCAAAGTCAATGGACTTTAATGTTTCTCATTAAAAAAAAGTATATTTAATTATGGAAGATAGAGCAAGGATTTTTAGGGTTTTTTGTTTTTGCATCCTGATGGAGACAGTGCAAATTAAAAATTAAAGCAGCCATCCCCATTATCTAATATTCTCTTTGGCAATACAAAACTCAGCCTCTCTCTCTGGGACTGTCTCTCTAAAATGACAAACCACCAGTGAAAATATCTCCCTTCATATTCCCATAAAGCATCTTGTCTTTAGTGTTTTAGTAATAAAACACTAAAGGCCACAGAATGAAAAGCAGTTCCATTAGTGCTTGTCTGCTCCAGTCACCCCAAGTCCTGGCTTGTGAGCATGCTCTTGTTTTCAACAATGTAAGCGCTCCAGAAGTCCTTTAACAGTAACAAAAGGGAAGAAAGAGCCACCCCCAATGGGCAGTTGGTATAAATTATCATAGCTCTTTTGAAGTCAATGAAGTTACAATCATTTTTACTAGCTGAGGATCTGCCACCAGGTCTTAAGCTGCAGTCGAGTACTCCCCTCTGCCAAATGCTATATCTAAAGAACAATGATGTCTTCCAGACTGGTGGGAAAGAGAGAAAACAGACAGGGAGTTCCCTCGGTTAAACATCCAAGCCTTGTCCAGAAAGCCATGAAGCTGTGGGAGTTCAGAGCACAGCATATGGAAATGATAATGGAAACCCCTATAGAATAAATACTGCAGTGGAACTCTACTCTCTAAGTCTGAAAAACATGTAATTATGGTAGGTTTCTTTTTATAAAGGAACCCGCAATGGATGCTTTTTTAAAACAAAAAGCTTTGGCTAGTTTCTTGCGTTTCTTTTGCCTTTTTTATTTTCTCTGTTAAAAAGAAAAAAGAACATATGCTCATGAGAGAAATTAAGTGGGTTACTATTGGGACTCAGCAGGCTGGGCATGCTTATGGTGCCACTTGGTAAGCCAGTTGTCATCAAGTCTAACACACAGGTTAATGAGATCATTACGGGAGAGGAGGAGGTAGCAGTTCAACCCACAGCAGTTCATCTTTTATATCGTTCTTCAGCCCAAGCCAGAACTGATGACATTGCGTGGCCTCATTCCAGTTGGCGAGACAGTGGAATTTGTCCAACATATTCTGCACTAGGGCCGCTTCACTGGTTCAGGTGCAGTCCGGGAGTTGGGGGGGAGGGTCACAAAAGATAACCGACATGGCTTGAATGAAATTCTCCAACTGGTCCAGGAGAGGGCTGTGTTCCAAAAGAGAGGGGGTCCAGGCTAATGCTTCCCCGCAGATAGCAGTCTAATAAGGAGCCCTGCACAAGCCTGGTCTATGAGGAACAATTGGGGGTGTCGCAATGACAGGAGCCGGCATTAGTTTAGGGAGCCTTGGAGCTGACAATCACCATTAAATTTTTATGGCAGCAGCACCTTCAACTTTCATGACACTGGCACCAGAGTTGCCAAATAGGCCGCTTCAGCTTGCAATGTCACATTCCTGCACGGTGAACCCCGTGTCTGCTGATTCTGTGTGGCTTCTACCAGCTCCTCTAGCTTAAAAGTGGTCTTAGTGGTGTCCATATTAGCACAATAGGCCCTTAGCCTTTGTATGGCTGCTGGAAGGCAACAGGCCATGGGAGGTCAATCCCAATGGCTGGAACAAGAGTTCAACTATCGGTGACAGCTGAGTCCAGGAACAAGCTGAGAATCAGACAGTACCGGAGGACACAAGCCAAATGCCAGAGCCAGAGGATAAATCAGAGTTGTAGGCCAAAGACAGAGCCAAGAATCCAAGTGAGAAGTTAGAAGCTGGAGGGGAATGGAGCTTGGAGCTAGAGCAGGTGGAGAAGGAACAGGAGTAGGTTCAGGATTCAGGGAACAAGGCCGGAGCAGGAGAGGAACAGGGCAGGAGCAAGGACAAGTAACAGGCTGGAACAATTCTGCCATGGGTGCCAGGCTTATAAGCAAGATTGTGGATCCCACACTCATTGGGTGCTGTCACTACTCGGTCAATTGGGCTTACTGTTTGGCTAGCAGCCATGTCAGTCAGGGAGCAGGCAGCAGATGGTCCTTGCTGCACTGGTCCCTGAAAAGCAGCTTCTTCTTTTAGTGAGAGAAGCCAATTTCACTGCAAATTACCTCACTCCCTCCTTGTTTCAAGGAATTGACCAAGAAACTACTCGTTGAAGCATTAAATATTATTGAGGGAAAGGAATTAGTCAGATTTTAAAAAGGTGTGTGTGTGTCAAAATCTCTGCTATTTTGAATTAGTGAAACTCCATTGACTTCCTAAATATTTAATATTTATATACTGTAATTAAAGTGGATGAAACTGAAGAATAGAGAAACCCTTGTGGTCCAGATTATCATATGCAGAAAACATGTCAAATACGCCCCAAATGCCAGGCTGGTAGTTTCTAAACTAATAATCTATGATAGTCATTGTGAAAAGGGGCGAGGAGTCCTGTGGCACCTTATAGACATGCATCTGACGAAGTGGGTCTTTGCCCACGAAAGCTTATGCTCCAATACTTCAGTTAGTCTATAAGGTGCCACAGGACTTCTCGCCGCTTTTGCAGATTCAGACTAACACGGCTATCCTTCTGATGGTGAAAAGGGTTTTTGCCCAAGAAAAAACAAAGACTGGAATAGCAAGATTGCTGCATTGGTTGCATTGGCTAAAATGCTCAGGGAAGTTTACATTGCATCTGCCCTAAATATGCTCCACTTGGCTATTAGTTCTTTAGTTACTCATGCATCAAATTCACTCATATTTTTTTCTGAAAAAAGAAAGGAATTGGCATTTTCAGTCCATAGCTGAATTTGCATAATCAGGACAATAATCTGCATTTTTAAAATGCCCTAAATACATATTTGCAGGAGAGAATGCAAAAACTCAAAAGAGGCTGATAACACTCATTTTAAATATAGCTAAATACATATTTACCAAATCAAGACGATAGTCTCCATTCAGGAAGGGATTTCTGTTTCAATATAAAACTAAATTGACATTAAACCATAAAAACCTCACAATAACTCCTGGATACTGAATGTCTACAGGGCATTCCAATAGTAGAAAGTGTAAGTTTAAATCCAGAAGGCTGCTCATGATAGGAAAAAAGATTCTCTCTCTGGGTTTTGTTCAAATCTTAGTCATCGCCTATCAAAATAGTTGCTTCAGAGTTCATAAGACTTCATGTATTTGAAGTGCCTTCATAGCAAACAAGTTATGTGTGTCCTTCTCAGGCCAGCCTGTTGCCATGCAGAGTGATTGCTACTTTGTGTCAAACATAAGTAGTGAATACTTTTATATTCTGTAAATATGCATAAATCCTGATTCAGATTTTAAAATAATGGGTTGGCTGCACTGGACAAATATCTGTTTGCCATGGACTTACAGAATGAAGAGTCAGAGGGCAGAATGGCTAATGCACACATAGGCACATCAGAGAATTTCCTACTCTCTTCCAGCAGGAAATTGTCTCTGTTAAAGTTACTGAAAAACAGAGAGTGTATGGGAACACTGGGACTATGGTTGTGTGTGTCAAGGGAAAAGTAGGTAAGGAGACAGAAGGAACAAGGCAAGCCTCTGCAGTTGCAACTAACAACCTTAAAGACAACATAGTCCATTAAGTTTCCAAGGGGTAGCCGTGTTAGTCTGTTTCAACAAAAATAATGAGGGGTCCTGTGGCACCTTAAAGACTAACAGATTTATATGGACATAAGCTTTTGTGGGTGTGTGACGGGGCGAGCCGCCTCCTCCCCACGGACGCGAGCCCACCCCGCACCGAACCCGCGGTCGCCCTGACTCTCCTGGGAACCACCCGGAGAACGGGGATAAACTGCCGTGCCTGTTCTGCCGCCGCGGCCCAGCTGACAAGCGGCACGCAGGAGTTATGGCTGGCGGAAGAGCGGGGACGGGAGAAGGGGGCGGGGCCAGTCAGCGCGGCACCTGACGTCATCAGGGCCAGACGCCAGCACGGGCCCTTTGAAAAGCCCCATGGAGTCGGGGCCAGGGGGGAGAGAAATAGGAACAACACAAGGAGGGTGGGTGGAGGCAGCACGGATCAGTGGAGACCACGGAGGTATTAGATAGGGGGTAGGAAGGAGCCCAGGGCGGGCGAGACCCAGCGAGCTGGTGCGTTTTGGGCAGGCGCCCCACCAGCGGGACAGGTTTCCGTGCACCTGTCCTTAGGGCCCTGGGTTGGGGTCCGGGAGAGAGGGTGGGCCCGGACCCTCCTACCCCACCTCGGGACGCTACAACCTAGGGAATAACCAGAGGACCAGAAAAAACAGGGAGAGAGACTGGACTCACCTGTTACAGGGTGGAAGCCCACTTTGTCAGATGCATGATAGTCCATGAATGTGATGAGAAAATCCTAAGAAAGGGAAACTAGTCTTCCCTTCCTCCCACTCCCTTGTGAATATTTCCCCTCGGGAAATTGCATTTCCACACGAGGTTGCAAAGGGGAAAATATTATTGTATAATTCCCCCCTCCATTTTCTCTTCAATTCTCCCAGTCCCTTCCCTTCTCCCACAAATAATGAAATAATGCAGGTGTCACAAATCAGGTTAAGAGTGCTCGGAAGTGAGGACCTAAGATTTTGTGGCAGGGACAAAATTGGCAATCCTCAGTGTATGATCAACATAACTACTTCAGTGTGCTCCAGTGCAGTGGAATTTTTGAGGGTAGATTAAAAACAATAAATTATCAAACACATACAAATTTTAAAAATTAATGCATGTTCCACTTTAAGCAGCTGTCAAATTCATCTGCCTTTTTTGTCCCCCAGGGTAACATCTCCTGAATCTCTCTCAGAGACCCCAGGGCGATTAAAATCAGAGTTCAATGACATGCATGTGAAGGATAAATATCCATCATCAAAGTACTGGCTTACCTTACATCTCCTCTAAATTATCCTGGGTTTAGTCAATATAAATTCCTCGTCCTCTTCACTGAAATATCTGAGCATCTCTTTCAAGCGGAAGAACCGGTTGTACAGAGTAGCATTTTGTTTTGGTAGAGTTTTGCTTTCAATGTACATGTTGGCTTGGTTTCAATTTACATGAGAGAAGGCAGACTGAAGAAATGCACCATTCACTTAGAGCGGAAGGTGGTAAGGATCGTGATGGTCCTTAGTCCCTATGGGTATGTCTACACTACCCTCCTAGTTCGAACTAGGAGGGTAATGTAGGCATACCGCACTTGCAAATGAAGCCCGGGATTTGAATTTCCCAGGCTTCATTTGCATAAGCGGGGAGCCGCCATTTTTAAATCCCCGCTGGTTCGAACCCCGTGCAGCGCGGCTACACGGGGCTCGAACTAGGTAGTTCGGACTAGGTTCCTATTCCGAACTACCGTTACTCCTCGTGAAACACTCCCCAGCTGTCTATATAGTTGCCATTGCTGGACACTGAGGGCCTGGGTTTGATAGCAAATACTTGCACATCCAAGCATGGTAACTGCTCATCCAAAGTAAGCACACAATAGCCACACAGTTTGGAAAATCAAGTCCAGAATATCCCCCAGTCTTCATCTGCAGACATAAGAGCTGCTGCACAGCACTGGAAGGGAAGCTCCTTCCTTCCATGAGTCTGTGGCTTGAGTACAAACTTTAAAAGGGCACCCAGAACTCAGTTGAAACAAAAATAATAAGCCTCAGCAGTGTCATCAGACAGAAAAAAGTGATTTAAGGGGAAAGTTGGGGCAGCCAGCAGATTTGGATTGAGAAAGCTTTCATCTCTCAAAAGCATACATTTCTTGGGCCATAAAGCTGACACTGATAGTGCACATTTATTTCCCAATCAGACACCTTTATTGGAGAAGTAGAAAGCTAATGTTTGCATGATAGTGGTTAGTGTCTGCAGTAAATCATTGCAGCACCTCCCTCGAAGCGTATCACCTGCCATCATCTCACAATGAAAAAAAACCACCTTTGCCCTCTTAGAAATGTTGTCTAGACGTTAAATCAAAATGGTTCCTCTCAATGGGGAAAGAATTGGTTCAGGAAGGCAGGGCAAGTAAACCTTCCCATATCCCCTATTCAATATGAAAGGAAATAAATACTGGACTCTAGAATCCACAACTTTTTTCACTAACACTACTATTTTTGGAATATTTCAATTAGGATAATCTAGTTATTTACCAAATATTCTCCATATCCCATTGACAAGCTTCTCGTACCCCTGGGGGTACGCATACCCCAGGTTGGGAACCCTGAACTGGAGGGACCACATTCATTTTGTTATATAGACCAAACTGTAACATCCTGGATCATAGGATCTCCCTAAACAGTGTCCCCCATGGCTCCACTTCCATGCCATGGTCCTACCCCTATGTCACATCACCGCCGCTCCTTAGGAAGGAAACAAATACCAGATTTAGTGAACAGGAGAACCTCTTGGAGTTATTGTGTTAGCCTCTCTGCAAACACGGGCAGGCATCACTTACATTTGGGTCACACTTTTAAGTTTTCCTTTGCATCCATGAGGACTAGATATATAGCATTTCTTATTAAATGAAAGATGGAAAACTGGACTCTGACTCTAAAACCTGGGACCCTGGCATGGGCCTAATATGCTTATGCCACAGTGAGGCCCTGGTTGTTGTGTTTTTCTCCCAATCTGTTCAGGGGTGTGTTAGGCCAGAATCACTAAGTATGGGCACAGATCGATAAAATTGGAAAGTCTGTTTTTGTCTGGAAACCTAACTGGAATAAAGGAGAGGTGCCTGCTGGCACAGGTTGTAGTCTGTGAAGGTCCCTTTCCTTTGGGATGTTCTCTCCCTCCCTTGCCTCAACATAGCTTGAATTCTCTGACATTTAAGGCATGCTACAGTACAGTTTTCCCTCTGGCTTTTAGGCATAGGGGAGAATAGTGAGGCTGAGTAGTGGTAGGACTCTGTCAATTACATGTGTAAGGTCTGTTACACAGGCTATGTCTAGACTGCAGGCTTCTTTCAGAAGAAGCTTTTCCGGAAGAGATCTTCTGAAAAAAACTTCTTCCAAAAGGCAGCATCCACTCTGCCAAAGTGTATCAAAAAAGCCATCTGCTTTCTCGAAAGATAGCGTCCACATTGAATGGATGCTATCTCGCATTTAAGCTGTGATAACTATGGACCGAGTGTCCACCAAGGCACCTGTGTGTTTTCCTTTCCTTCTTTCAAAAGAACTCCCTCTTCCCTGTCCACACACGTCTTTCTCCAAAAGAGCTCTTTTGGAAAAAGGCTTCTTCTTTGTAGAAAGAGGATTACCAATGTCGGAAAAAACCCCTCTGTTCTTTTGATTTTTTTTCGAAAGAACACGATTGCAGTTTGGACGTAAAAAAAACTCTGTAGTGTAGACACAGTCATATATACGTGACTCACCATGTAAAACCTATTTTGATTATTGTTTTTGGGGGGAAAGCAATGGCACATTCTTTATATTATGGATATAGAAATCAAAATAAATCCATGTATTAGTGAGCAGCTCCATCAGAGTGAGAGGATTACCATTGAATCCTTGGCATCTCTGTTTGCACTGCTCCATTCATTGTACATTCTCTGTACATTGCACCTCCCAGATGTGGGTTTTGTGAGGATGTGCTTTAACTGTACCTTTGAAGCCCAGAGTGCACATCTTGTGGCTCCTACACAGCTGTCAAAAATGTCATGGAATTCAGTGAACTGTAGTGTGGGCAGAAATGTTAAGAATATGACTAAAAAGGCAATCCACTAAGCCACCTGGAACCCAAATTTGATTTGTGTTATTTTCCCATCAGCAAAAACTGTTTCCCTAGATAAGATGCTTTGGGCTGTTACAAAAAAAGCATCCATACAGCTTGGAGCAGTCAAGCAATGTTCAGAAACCAAACAAAACTATTGGGACACCTAACTTCCAGCTGGCCTCCTGAGTGTTAATTAAAAGGCTTTTCCTGTAGAAAGACTGGAGGTAATGAGCCTGAATATGAGAGTGATGGAGTCAAACCCTTTTAGGAACATAGGAATTGCCACACTCAATGGGACCAGTCATGCTTCTAATCCAGTTACCTGTCTCAGACAATGACCAACAGCAGCTGTAAGAAACTCTACAACGTGCCGTTTGTGGATTACTAGCTTCACAGTGTTATTTAGCTCTTAGTTTTAATTTAGGGGGAGGTTGGTCAGAGGTTGACTCACAACTTGACCTTAACTGTGTCTTTTCTTTCTTCTCTCTACTTGTAAACTGTAGGTAGCATTTTGAAAAACACTTTCCCTATTTGCCCATCTCTCTACTAATAAATGTTAATAACCCAGCAATTACAAAGCAAGGTATATAGACAGTATGCAAATGAGGGAAACTAAAATTCACTAAGGATACAATGTCATAGTCATATAATCATATTCAGCTGCACAATTTAAAAGTTGATTTATCTTTAGATCAGTTGGTAAGGAATTGCCAGTATTTTTAATATTCCCTATTATAAATGTAGGAAATACCTATTCAAACCAGCAATATTTTAATCACATGAAAAAAGGTAAAGGGGAACCTTTTAATTACAAACAGTACACAAGGGCAGAGTGGTTCCTAACCTTTTTAATGCCAGGGACTAGCAAACCCATTCAGAAACCTTTCGCAGATCAACAACAGTTTATGTGCATATTTGTGTATTCATTATGTAAATAATGAATATGCCACTATGCAAATACAATGTTTCCTGACTGCCTAGCCCCAACCCAGTCCCTTGCTCCCTAGTGCCTAACAACCTTTGACCCCCAACCCTATGCCCCATGCCCTTTGACCCTTTAACATTTAACCATTATTGCCCATGCCAACACCCTCTTGCCCCATTAACCCACCACGCCCTCACCCAACATCCCTTTGTCGTCCCACCCCAACATGCCCCAGAGTGAGAATGCACCCCTAGGGAGTATGGCTGTTACTGCCGCGTGGAAAGGGGGTGTGGGCGCTGGCGGCACATGCACTACCTCCTCCTTCATGCCCTCTCCCTCCCTAAACACATCTTGCACCCCCATTAGTGGGTGGGGAGCTTGGAGCCCCGGCCGGGCTGCCATTACCGAGGTGGGAGGGAAGGATGGAGGCACCTCCTCCTCTGTCTCCTTCTGCTGTCTCTTTAGCGCCACCATCAGCAAAAACAAACATGCTGGCAGGGGGAGTGGCCATTGGCGGCACGCGCACTCCCTCCTCCTTTGCGACCTTTCCCTCCCAAACACAGAAGAGGGAGGGAGGCACCTCCTACTCTGCCTCCTCCTGCCGTGCCTCAGTCACCATGGCTACTGGAGCTGAGCTGCTCTGAACAGCCGGCTTGAGCTTTGGCAGCTGCTGTGGCCCAGCAGCCAGCGGTTCCCAGCCTGGCAGCAGTCTGAGGCCTGGTGCTTGGGAACTGCTGTGCTAGGAGAAAGTCCTATTTGTTTAGTTGAAAACTCATCACAATCATAGGAAAACATTATTTATACATTTTAATATATTTATAGTGTTCTTTCCCCCCTTGCATTATTTCTGTTTTCTGTGTGTAAAAAGATATTGCTTCATGTTGGTGATGTATTTTTCATGTAGCCAACACTGTATTGGGTGGCTTGGAGGGCTCGCTGGAGGAGTGGGGAGAAGGGCTGTGGCATGGTGTGCTCCACCCAGTGCAGAGGATTTGCTGCTCTCAGCCCCCTCTTCTTCCTGAGACCCTGCCTCTTCCCCCAGCATCAGTAAGATCAATTTACACTCCTGTTCAAGGTCTCAACGTTTCTTTGCAATTGAAAGTGAAAAGCGAGGGTTCAGAGTACAATTCTGTGGCCAGCTGTGGATTCTGTAGCAAATTCTGTGGCTATGGAACATAGGGCCCATTGATATTATGATATTATTTACCTAATGTGGGTGATTCATTTTAGATCTGCAGTGCAAAGGTGGGATAGATGTGCATGATGTAACTATTTCCTGTTATTTTATCAAAATTATAGATCTGTTTCCTATAGACACAGGCATGCATCCTCTTAGTTAACAGCAGGTGTGGTTTTTTTTTTGTTTTTTGTTTTGTTCCAGTGCATCATTAAACATCTCCTTGTAATGTACAGAGAGACATATTTCCCTTGAAGTCTGTCCAAGCCTGTCAAGGGCAAGTCTTTGAGAAGGCAGGCTTATAAGCTATGCATGTAGGCAATAGATGCCAAGAATCTCCAGATTCCTTTGCATTCTACCAAGACTCGATTAATTCACCTTTCCTCTCCCCTCCACTTTACCCTCCAACACAGTGTATGTCATAAACATTGTCATGCTTGGACACATCCTACATTTGTCATTGTTCTCTTTATTGATTGCACGGAACCCACCGGTTTTCCTGTATGCCATGTTAATAAAGTTATGCATTTTGTCTCTGTGCTTTATGGAGGCTTTCATTGAATAATTCACAGATAATGGACCTTTCCTCATTCTGTTTTCAAACCCCTGTGTTTAGGTCTTAGTCCAGCAAAGAGCTAAGCACTCTGACCCCAGTCCAGAAAGTATTTAAACATATGCTTAACGTTGAGCCCGTTGACTTCAAGCCTTATATGTGTCCTTGAGGTATGCACTGTCACCTCATACAGTGTCGTGCTCCCCACCGATACTTAGCTCAGGCCCCAGAAGTTAATGATCCAACAAGCAGACCACATTTGGTGATGAAGCCTGGTCAAGTGCCATCTGAACGCAGACACTAAGAAGAAGAAACGTACATTCTGATCTCTCGTGTCTCTCTCTAATGTTGGCAGGGCCGCCGATGGATGCTGAGGTGTCTGCTACAGCCTTGGCTAACAGTTTTCATTCTCTTAGTGCAGGGAGTAGAGAATCATGCATTAAGATCAAATGGTCCCAGGTTCAACCTCCACTGGTAACAGCCAGGGTTGGGTTGTTACATGCTAAAATACTGTGGTGATAGCCATCTATGATGTACATAGGTAAGTTATTATACTTTTTTGTATACTGCACCTATGTGAAATCTGTGCTGTGCCTATTGGAAGGTGATAGTGGTGGGCTGAAGCAGTTCAAGTTAAATATCGGTTTGAATAGTCAAGTAACCTCATGAATTCTTAACAGTTAGGCAACTATTCGATAGTCCTTGGGGGTGGGGCCAGCAGCCAGTGCGCCTCACTCCCAAGGAGCCCCCTACCACTCTGTGCTGCTGCCTCTGTAACAGAGGCAGCCACGCAGGGTGTCAGGCAGGTGCTGGTCTGTGAGGGGAGCCAGTTTAAAAACCAGCTCCCCTCATGGACCAGCTGCCTGTCACCGTGTGATGTTGCCTCTGATAAGGCAGCAGCAGCGTGGGGTGGCAGCAGCCCTTGTCTAGGGCGGCTCTGAGCTCCCAGACCAGACGCGAGCTGGAACTGAGCTGGGCTGTCTACCTTCCTGGCTCCTAATACACTTTAAATGCAGAGCTACAGCCAGGGGCGGCCCGTGAGCCTAGGCAGACTCGGCAGTCGCCTAGGGCGCCGCTGGCCCGGGGCGCCCGATGATTACATCATGGCCATTGTCGGCCGTGCAGGGGGGGCGCCGATCGCACCTTCTGCCTGGGGCGCCAGCTGCCACAGCTGGCCTCAGACCGCTCCTGGCTACAGCAGAGGTAGGTCCCAGACCCAACATGAGCCAGGACTAAGCCGGGCTGCTGGCCAGCCCACTAAAAAATATACTTGTGTGGGAAAGGAGGGAGAAATGCATGTAGTCTATAGAATTAACCTATAAGCATTTGCTTATCGGTTAATCAGTTAATCACTGTCCTAGCTAAGAAGTAGCAACTGCATCCTCACTCTCATGCAATAGCACTTAACTGGCTTGCAAACTGGGAAAAATGATTATCTGGAAAAGCTGACCAATGAAAGGCATCATACAGATATCTCTATTCTATATCTATTCCAACACTAGTGCAACATTGAGGTCCATCTACACTGTACTCTTAGATCAAAATAAGCTACACAATTTGAGCTACACAAATTGCACAGCTTATTTCAAGTGTATTTCAAAATAGCTTATTTTGTCACTTGGTGCTGTTTACTCAGTGCCAAATTTTGAAATAAACCCTATTCTGAAATATCCCTTAATCCTTGTGGAATGAGAGACGTCGGACTAGCGAGCCCGTTATATTTAGAAATAACAGGCTTGTTTCAAAGACATGGAATAGCTATTTCAGGATACTGAAAGTATCCCGAAATAGTACCACAGTGTAGACATACCCTATGACCTGCCTCCCTCAGCAGAGCAGCGGTACTTCCAGCCAGAACACTAGCTAATGTTTCAATTTGGTCTAGATGCCCTAAGATGCCAGAGGCCTCAGAGCTACTAGAAATCTTGGAAACACTTCACACACTCCCCAAGTTCCTTATGTATAATTTACTCTGATGAGGAGATGCACTGGTGTGGGGTTGCTTGTGAAAGCAAGAAAAGGGGAGATATCACAGCCCTTAAAAGACCCACCTCGGCAGAGCAACATTACAGAACGGAAAAAAAAATGCTTGTGTGCTCAGGCAATGATTGATGCAACAATAGAATCTACGGAATACCACTAGGCAGGCTGAGCAAGATGGGGGCCTTGTCCCCTTATATTTGCTGGCCCTGTAATAACACAAAAGGAACCCTGCTTCATACCCTATGGCAAGGATTCCCAAACTTCAGTGCACTGTCACCCTGCTCATAACAACAAAAATTACTACACAGCCTCAGGATAGGGGGTATCAAAGTCTGAGCCTGCCTGAGCTCCGTGGCCCAGGGTGGGGAGCCAAAGCCTGAGGCCTACTGCCTTGTATGGGGAGATGTCAAAACTGAAGACAAAGGCCTTCATCCCCACACAGGGACCTGAACCAAGCTATGCTACCCAAAGCTGAAGCCTTCAAGCTTTGGCCTGGGCAGTGGGGCTCAGGCTTCAGCTTTGACCCCAGACCCGTACAAATCTACGCCTGCCCTGACAACCCCATAAAAACAAGGGCATGACCCACTTTGGGGTCCCAACACACAGTTTATGAGAACCGCTATAATATGGGATTGTCTGAGAGCCGGGCTGCTGTGGAAAGAGGTGGACACAAAAATGAAAACAGTGCTTAGCTTCAGCAACCAAACCTCAGTTGAAATGATATCCTAGCATATCCCACTACACTGGATTTACAGCCAGTGCCAAGATGTTAGTTATTAAGGGACACTATGCTTACCAAGAGTCTAGTTTCACAAAAATGGAGGAATAGACTTAGGCCTAGAATAGGACAGTGTAGTTTGGACCTGTCTGAGCTAGCAGCAAAAGAAAGGCTAGCTTATCAATGCAGAGAGCAAATTCATAAATTCAAAGAAATTTGGCCTCTATTTCTTGATGTACTTTGATAAAGAATGCTGAAATATCTCAGATAATGCCAGACTTGCATGGCCACTAACCTCTTTGCTTTTCCCTCCTTCTTCCTGTCCCCGTCTCTTTTCTTCCCTATTTGTGTCTTTCTATATGTTGTTACTCCCACCCTTCCATGTTATGTTTAATATTGCTTAATATTCCCTGATTTTGCAGTGGTCTTGCAGCTTTGGCAAATTGTCAGGTTACATAATTGCACTATTGTATCGCATAGCCTGTGAAATGTGCATTGTTTGGTGATATATACAAACTGGAAATAATTTACTGTATTATATTTTTGTCGTTGGTTTCTTTATGAAAATGAATACAAAAACAATCTAAAAACTAAAAGGGCAAAGTGTTACTCTAAATCATCAGGAGGCAGAAAAGCAGAAGAGAGGGGCAGAGAAACCCATGTGTATTATCAGGACACACCTTTTAGAAGAAGCAGAAGTATGGAAGTTCTTTGGCAGTCTGCATTACAGTCTGTGTCACATTTGCTCTCACATCCCTGGACCAATTGACCTTCTGACCAGTTTATAAGGAGCGGCCCTGACTAATTTCTATGGTAGAACAAGGTCTCAACCGTGAAGCTGTATAAAGCTGGGGCAAAACTGGGGTGGGGCATGGTGTATTCTCTGGCTTCCCAAGAATGTCCACAATTAGTGGAGAGACAGAGGTTTGTGCTAAATAGGAACACACACAGCACAGAGGAAAAACAATCCCAGTGATTTCCAGCCATTCACTGTGTGTTGGCCTTATGGCAGTTCCCTCAGGAGGCAAGCTGATGCATCATTTACTATCTTTGAAGAAGATTTCAGACTGATAGGGGATTAAGTAAAACTAACATGCAGCCCAGCCCAAAACCTTAAGGAAATGTCAACTGACTAGACCTGCTTTACATGTGGCCTAAAGGGAAAAATAATCCTGTGCCTGTTCTGACCACTGACAGTGTGCAGATGTGTTTTCTTAATGGTACTCAGGACGTGTTTATTTATCCAAGATTGGGTTTGGATCTTTGTTTTCCCATATCTTTTCCCACTGCCCAGAGCAACCCTCCTCGTTAAACTCCTGCTATTTTCAAGAAGCTTATCTTTCCCAGGCTTGTTGCTTTTTGAAGCCATACAAACCACACACGTAGCATGCTGGAGAAAGGTTACTTTCCCATTAGATTCAAGTCATTCTCAACTATCTTTCTTTACCAGTCTCCTGCAAGTATAAATGCCTCACGTTAGGGTGCTGAGTAGAGTGGTCATTACATTCATTAGAAAAAGGAACATAAGAACGGCCATACTGGGTCGGACCAAAGGTCCATGTAGCCCACTACCCTGTCTGCCGACAGTGGCCAATGCCAGGTGTCCCAGAGGGAATGAACTGAGTAGGGAATCATCTAGTGACCCATCCTGTCACCCATTCCCAGTTTCTGGCAAACAGGCTCAGGAAACTATCCCTGCTCATAAAAAGGTTACAAAACCAAACCCCAAGCCTATAAGAAAGTGGGCATTTCTTATCCCAGAGACACTTCCACTGAACTCACTGGAGTTACTCTAGGGATGATGTGGCCCAGTTTCTTTAGTAAATCTATGTAATACGCAGAATAACTGGACACGCTATAAAATTCCCAAATACAATTTCAATCTTGACTTAAAATACACTATGACATAACTATACCTGGGACCCTCTTCATATGGCCAGGTAATATAGATGTGGGATGAGATTAAGAATCTTCTCCCATGTGCAATATGCATAAAGACCACCTGGGGATACTACAGAATGGTTCCTAAGAGATGCAACCCCTTACGGAGGAAGGGAGCTTACACAGCATGCTACCCCCTCCTCCCACTTACAGCTAGCTCTCCCTGCTTCCCTCAAAATAGGACTTAGGTCTCTGTTAGCCCTCTGCACAGAGATGAGCTTCAGCCTCTAAAAGGAGAACACAGCCCACAAAGGATTTAGTCAGCATAGATTGCTACACTATCAGGCAGCTCCAGAAAATTACTCCTATGGGTGTTTAAGCACTCATCCACGCCCCAGCCTCCCAGTGATTTCAATTGACTTAGAATCAGGCCCTCCGTGAGCCATTCCGTCCTGTAAGTAGTACTTGGGGATCCCTTTTGAAGGCAACTGCTAGGCTCAATATCAGGATCGGGAAATACAGGTTGAACCTTCTAAATCCAGACTCTCTTGTCTGGCAACATTCCTGGTCTGGTGGGACCATAGATGTTGCTGGACCAGATTGCCCCAGTGCCCAGAAGTGTGAACCAGCTGGGAGTTCAGTGGTGGGAAGTCCCACCAGCGGGCCAGCGGCAGCTGGTGATCCCTGTCCCTGGGGAGCCCCATCTGAGTGGGGCAGCAGAAAGGCCACCAGCAGCCTACAAGCCCCATCCCTGGGGAGTTCAGGCTGGGCGAGGCTGAAGTGGGGCTGGTGGTGGCTGGGGAGCTCTCAAACCCAGAGACAGAAGGGCTGCAGCCCAGTGGCAGTAAAGCTGGAGCAGAGCCAGCAATAGGGGGGGCTGCAGTTTGGGAGGCTGGTGGCAGGGACCTCTCCTGATCTGGCAAATTCCCTCATTCAGGACCAGTCAGGTCCCGAGGGTGCTGGATCAAGGAGCTCCAGCCTAATGTAAACAATTCAATCTTCTCTTATTTAACATGGATGTCTAGGATAGAGAAGAAAGCAATGACCAAACAGAGGCTCTGAGCACCCTTGAATCACTCTTCTTTAGGATAATTTTTCCCCCTTTCAGCCAATGAACTGTATATCTAGGGCTGTGTCTAGACTACATGCCTCTGTCGGCAGAGGCATGTAGATTTGTTTTTTTGGCAAAGGCAAATGAAGCCGCGATTTAAATGATCGCGGCTTCATTTACATTTACATGGCTGCCGCGCTGAGCCGACAAACAGCTGATCAGCTGTTTGTCGGCTCGCGCGCTAGTCTGGACGCTCCCCCTGTCGACATCAAAGCCCTTTGTCGGCAGCCCCGTTATTCCTCGTGGCTCAGCGCAGCAGCCATGTAAATGTAAATGAAGCCGCGATCATTTAAATCGCGGCTTCATTTGCCTTTGCTGAACAAATCTACATGCCTCTGCCGACAGAGGCATGTAGTTTAGACATACCCTAGGTGAAGAAAGGGTTTTTGAAAAACCCGTCCCCTTCCTTGTAAGCAGAGTTCATTTGTTTTTATCTACAGCCCAAATACTCATATAAGAGATTACAACTCCAGTAACTCCAGCCCGCCAGCAATGCTGTCTTCTTTCATGAAGAAGTGACTGTCTCTCCCATTTAGGTCACCCCACAGAAGACAGAAAGGAATGCCACACACTCACCGAGTACACAAGCATGAGCACAAACACACCACAACCTACTGGTAACCTGACTGAATGTAAAAATAAATCCAATCTGGTTCTGTTTTTTACCCCAATTTTTAATTTCCCTTGTACATTTTCCATCATAAAAGATACACATTAAATAGCTATGGAACCCAGATTTCATAAATCTTGAAACTCTCATTCTTTCTTTTTATTGTAGGCTCCTGTAGTTATTTTGTACTTAAAAATTAGTTAACCATGCTTCCTTTCCCAACATCCCCTTTTTTTTACAGTAATATTTTGTATTAAATAAGAGATCGGATGAACACAGCTTATAAACAATTCATAGAACAATAACAAAACGTTGCCTAGTGCAGCTGCTCTTTGTCAAGTGAAGATTATTCCTTTTAAAATTCTAATTGGGCCATATTAGTTGTGGGCTTTTTCTCGCTACATACTTGTAGCAACACAGCGTTAAGCCACTTGGTGCCTGGCAAGTCAAAAAATAAAAACACGCAATGATTCATGCAAAACCATGCAATCCTCTCTCCATTTGGAAAACACAGAGCCTTGCATCGCTTTCAAGTGGCTTTAGTCTAAATGAGTGGGAGTTGTGTGGCTAAAATCTTGCATAATGCTTTGAAAGTCAAAACCGCATTTACAATAAGCTTGCACGATGCAGATGCAAGCCTGTGAAGCTGCACACTTACCAATAGCCCTTAGGCACACAAATATCCTCACTGACTTCAATAGGACTGCTGAAACTAGAAAGGATTGCCCTCAAAATGTACTAGTGTTTTCCCTTCATGGGATGTAGGGTGATCAGATTTTATAAGGACAGATAGTCCCAATATTCAGAGCTTTTTCTTATAAAGGCATCTATTACTCCCCATCCCCATCCCAAGTTTTCACATTTGCTGTGTAGTCACTTAATTCTATAAAACCTTTCTATAAATTACTCTTGCCCACACTAGTGGGCAATCTCCTGCCACGATACTACACACACCACCAAGAGGTAGCAATGACAGAGGTGCTAATGTAGACAGAGCAGTGGCATTTTTACTCTCATTGCATAACATGCTGCGAGCAGAGTTAGCAGACACGTCTTTCAAAATGCTACCCGCCAGTGTACATGGGCGTTCCCAGCGTGGCTAGGAACGGCGGGAGAATTTCAGGAAGCACTGGTGCTGGAACTAGGGATCCTGATGTACCCACCTGAAGTGGTTTCCGTCATATACAGGATTTACAGTTTGGTTCGAAGGCTCCCCGCGTCCCCACTATACAAAGTGTTCCACTCCCCTGTCAGACAGTGCTTCCAAGAGTCTCGCTGTTTATAGTTTTCAAATGGAATGTCAGGTACTGGGCCTCATTGCTGCATGGGGATCAGGTGACCGATGGGGGTGCTCAGCGGCTTCCTGCCTGTCCTGGCCCCGCAGACTGCACTGCACCCCAGAAGTGGCCAGCAGCAGCCCCAGCTCTGGGATGGGGTGGGGAGAGCGCATAGGGCTCCATGAACTGTCCCTGCCATGAGCACTAGCTCCTCATTCCCATTGGCTGTGAACCTGCCACTGGCTGCTTCTGTGGTGCAGCATGGTCTGTGGTAGCAGGACAGGCAGGAAGCTGCCTTAGCACCCCCGCTGCACCGCTGACCAGGAGCCGCTCGAGGTAAGCCACTCCTACCACCGCCCCCCCAGAGATGAAGCTCTCATCCTCAGGCCCACCCAGATTCCACACTTGATCCAAATTATATTGGGTCACAGGCATCAACAATTTTCTTCAACTGGGTCATGAGAAATTTTTTTTTTTGAAAAAGCCACTGGTTTACAGGGATCCAGACATACTGAAGTGAAGTGGGGGCAGGAGAGAGTGTGAAGATGTAGCTTCAGCTCTAACTTTTTTTTTCTTTCAGTTGGGAGCATCCGAGTGAAAACTTAAGTATTACTTTCATTTAATTTTACTTGGCCTTAGTCTTTTTTTGAAACAAACTTAGAAGTAATCTAAAGTGTAAATTTGTGCACATAATGACAATTTTTATACATCTTCATAAACATGAGGGTGCTGTCTACACTGGCCCTTTTCCGGAACAGTTTTCCAGAAAAGGACTTTTGCCCGAACGGGAGCAGCATAGTTTTTCCAGAAAAGCACTGATGATTTTACAGTAGATCGTCAGTGCTTTTCCGGAAAAGCAAGCGGCCAGTGTAGACAGCTGGCAAGTTATTCCGGAAAAGTGGCTGATTTTCCGGAATAAGTGGCCAGTGTAGACACAGCCCAAGTGACAGGGGAAGCCTTGATGGACTCATAAAGTGGTGGCATCACAGTCTTTTGGAACAGAGTTGGTTCCCAGTGGCGGTATTACAGCATTATGGAGGACGGTATTACAATGATAAGAACAATTTCATTTTGTGGGAACAATTTTTACAGTGGTCCTAGCATAAGAAAAGTCTTTGTAAGGTTATGAAACAAAACTGTATACACTCCCCATAAGAGTTAGAATATTCAGATAGCATACACAGGTATATCTTTACACTGTATAGATCAGAACACTATCAGTTTTCAGTGGACTGTAATGCAAATTACACACAAAAATATAATACAGGGTTCAGATATGATAATTCTACTATGCGGGGGAGTACATTATTATGCAGCAGATAGCTGTATAATGTTCACTCTAAGAATAAGCCTGCTATAAAACTCAGTTGTACCAAATAAATCAAATTGTTCTTGATATGTGATCAAACTGGAGAAAATTATGCTGAGTAAGAAATAGTTCCCCCCAAAAAACTAAGAACACACAGAATTATACAAGAAAGGACTGTAGTTGACTGTGATGATAGGTACGGGTCTGAGTAACATGACCTGGATCATTTCTTAGTCAGGTTTTAGTCTGAAATGCCATTACTCTTGCCTGCAACACAATATTTTGTGGTCTGTACAGCATAACCTACACTTGACTCACTGAACCCCAGTTCAGCAAGGCACTTAAGCACATGTCTAGCTTTAAGCATGTGAGTATTCTTGTTGATATCAGCAGAACTTCTGGTGAGTTTATGTAACCCATACACCTAATAGGTGTGATTCACTGTCCCATGTAGTGGCACTTAGACCACTTATAGCCAGAGATAAGAATGAGTGAGCTCTACAGCCTATACTGAAATCCAGCTGGCTTTAAAGCTCAAGCTGTAGACACACTCACATCAAGTTCCTGAAGTCCCAGGTTCAAATCCCTTAGGTGACAGTGCCTTTTACAGTTACGGACATGCTTAAACATCTTGCTTAATCAGACCCTAAAATAAAGTTAGTATGTGATCTGCCATAATTAAACAGGCTACCTCTGTAAGCATTTCAGAAACCAATAGGTCACCATTTTCTTGCTGAAGAAGGTCACAAGTGAAGGCATGCCTGTATCAGAATCTTTTCAGATGTTAGCTTCATTTAGCTGTGAAAAAAAATCATGGAACTCCACCATAGCTCAGGCTACCCAAGGCAAGGAACTCATGAGGAACAAAATATTCCTACTCCCAAAAAATCTCCAGGTCTGCTGGAGTATGTGGGGTTAAGTACACCCATCCCAATCAACAAAAAAAACCCACAACTGTTGTAAGAGTCTGTCCCCCTACATGTTTCTGCTTCTCCTTGGCTCCTTTACAAAATGTAGAGCAGTGTTTTATACAAGCAACTCACCATGTGAGGCTTTGGTGGTTAGCATGTAACATTTCTAAAGAAATCTTCTATCCAAATTTTAATAGGATTTCAGCCACATCAAAGCTTCTAATTTTTAACAATTTTAATCCTTTTTCAGCCTCTGGCTGTCTCCTCACCAAAGTCAAGACAATTAGTTAAGAAGTCATTAGAAAAGTTCTGGGATGTGAAAGTTATGTTTCAAAGTCCAGCCTCTTTCACAACCTCTGTCAAAGGCTCTGCCACAAACATCTTGTGACTATTTCACTACCAGTCTATCTGCACTATATAAGTATACTCAGTCTGATTCATCTGTTTTGCTTTTTAAATATACAGCTAGGATCACTGAAAGATGGTGTACGCACAAAACCAGACAAGCTTATACCAATGAAGCAACAGACTCATTTGGTCTGGTACCGACTGGAAGCACAACAGGTTGAACCTCTCTAGTCCGGATGGAGTGCAGGGTCTGGGATGGGGTTAGGACGTAAGAGGAGGCTGGGGCAAGTGATTGGGGTGCAGACGCTTACTGGGGGCTGCTCCTCTTTGGTGGCAGAGGGGAACCATGGCCAGCACTACATGGCCAACACTCGCTTGTAAGCACTATTCCTCGCTGCTCCCATTGGCCAGAAATTGCAGACAATGGAACTGAGGGGGGCTGAGCAAGGTAAGAGCAGCTTTGCTGGGACAGAGCTTCCCAGTGCAGTACTTGTCATGGTAACACAGCTCTGGGAGAGGGTTTGTGAGAGGAAGAATGGCAGCACATAGAGCTGCCTCCTCACTTCAAGCCAGGCAGAGCCATCCTAGAATGCAGTACACAGGGGCTTTAGTGGTTGCAACCCAGGGCCCTAAGCTAAGGAGCCTCCCTTCAGTCTGAGACTGTGGATTATAGCCCCCAAACCCTCTTTTTTAATCCAGCCCTGCAGGCAGCATATTACCAAACTGAAAAACAACTACTTGTTAATGAATGATTTTTCCAGCCAAATTCTGTGTTTACACCCCTGGCCACCTCACTGTCCCCAACAAAGATGAGAGGCACGTACATAAGCAGAAAATTTGGCCTCTTGTGTTTTCCATTCATGATGTGAATTGCAAACACATTTAAAACCCATTTAACACAGCTGGAATGTCCTTTTACAAAAGGGATTAAGATCCCCTGAGAGTTCCATAAAGGGGTGCATTGAATGTCAACAAATTTGACGTTCTCTGATACAAACTGTAGCAGGGTCCAAGGGAGGGGAGCCTGTTGCCAACTCACACAGCTCTGTGTCACTTACTTTGAATTCTTTAGCACACATTTCTACCCCCGCATACACACATATATAGCTACAGTATAGCAGAGTCTGAAGTGATTTTCCTCTATTCTAGGACATTCAAAGCAATGATTGAGCATTGGAGATGCTCTACAATAGTTTACCTCCTCCCCGCATCATTTAAAAAATTGAATTAAAAAATACACAAAGGTGAGGGCAAAAAAGATATTGTAAAAATGTTGATGCGCCACAGAATATGAAAAGTCATTCCATCATGGAGCAGAAAATAATTTCATATTAAGGCTGGAGCCTAACAACACCTGGAATTTTTCATTTAGTTCAG
This sequence comes from Pelodiscus sinensis, assembly GCF_049634645.1. NCBI lineage: Eukaryota > Metazoa > Chordata > Testudines > Trionychidae > Pelodiscus > Pelodiscus sinensis. Next base: position 210,260,129 of record NC_134711.1, read on the forward strand.
AGTCACATTACCAGAAAGATACTGGGAGACTGGAGGGAACTTGGAAACCTGCAACAAAATGATCTGGGGAGGGCAGAATTGTTAAGAGCTCTTATAATTTGTATGATTTCTATTGCAGAGGCAGCCAAAGTCCCCAGACAAGGACCAGCCTCTGTTGTGATGGGTGCTGTGCACAACAAAAAGTAGAATCAGTTCCTGCCCAAAGAGCTCATAACTTCTTTAAATCTACAGATTTGGCTCACAGACTTGGCCAAGCCACAAAGGATGGAGACACGATAGGTCTACAAATGTTCATGAGTGTAAACACCAATGACGGAAAGAATTAATTTAGTGTGATATGCTTGGAATAGTCTCCCAAGTTTTAGGTGTGTCTCTGCCTCTTGCCTGGATTTACACAGAGCTGTGTTTTCTCCTTAGGTTTTCTGGTTTAGCCAACCCTTACATTGCCTCTCAGTAAGACAAGCCAACCGAACAGATAAAACTGTTCTGGTTACTATCTCTGGGAAATGGTAGAATAAGGCTTGTGGTCATTCTGCAACAGGTTAGCTTTATCGTGTGGGTGAAATTCCCCTAGGGACCTTTCCACGCAGCTTACCTAAAACATGTCGCACAATTCTAAAAGAATGCTGTATTAAGTTCTCTGGGATCCAAAAAACGCTTTTCGACTCTAACTTGCCTTTTACTTTATTAGGCATGTAGCAGCTCTTTGCTCACACAGGCCAAGCTAGGTGCCAGTGGTTTAGATTCAGAGTGATTCCACGATTACAATTCATGTCACACAGTATTTCCTAGCTTCTAATGTCTGTTGTTCATGTATGCAAGGATCAGTCACTTGGCAGATTGCATAAGGACCAATTGCTTTGCAGATTGTCTAAGGCCTCAATTATCAGTTCAGGGTGTTCCTGCCTGCTTTGTTTACTATAAAGATACCCCAGATATACACTGTTGTTGAAGCCATGCTGGTCCCAGGATATTTGAGAGACAAGATGAGTGAGGTAATATCATTTATTGGACCAACTTCTGCCAGTGAGAAAGATGAGGTTTTTAGCTTACACAGAGCTCTCTTTCTAACACCAACAGAAGTTGGTCTGGTAGTCAGCTTAGTTAGTGTTTGCCTCTCTTAGGGTATGTCTACACTAGCCCCTTGTTGGAACTAGAGAGGCTAATGAGGGCGACCGAAATTGTTAATGAAGCATGGGATTTAAATATCCCTCACTTGATTAGCATATTCCTGGCTGGTCGCCGTTTTGGAAACTGACTAGCCCGAAGTAACTGTCCGCGTCTACACACGGCAGAGAAGTAGGATTCCTAGATAAACCCTTAGTTCGAATTAACTGTTACTCCTCGTGGAATGAGGTTTAACAGTTAATTCAAACTAACGGGTTTATCTCAGAATCCCGCTTCCCTGCCGTGTGTAGACGTGGGCAGTTACTTCAGGCTAGTCAGTTTCCAAAATGGCAACCAGCCGGGAATATGCTAATCAAGCATGGGATATTTAAATCCCACACTTCATTAGCAATTTCGGTTGTCCTCATTAGCCTCCCTAGTTCGAACTAGGGGGCTAGTGTAGACGTACCCTTAGTTAGTGTAAACATATTCACAATAGTTGTTTCAGCAATTCCCTTTTCAGACTTGTTTAGTAGTTACTTATTTAGGCTGGTCTTGTCAACATTCAGCATAGTTAGAAACACATGATGACCATCAGAAATCCAACATTCATACAGTGAGTGCACAGTGTTACATGTTTAGTCCCATTCTGGGCCTGCTACTGCTCTGAAGAGAAGATACAGCCATACCAGGAAGATGATGGCAGGGAATATGGACAGCTGTTAACTTGCTTGGAAGGGGAATGCCTGATGGAGAGAACATAGGTTCATGGTTGGGGAGACGGGGGAATGCTAATTGAAGAAGTAAGGTTTCCTGAATGAAAAAGATAGAAAGTGTAAACAATCTCTACCAAGCCTTGTAGCCAGACAGGAACCCCCCTGTAACATCCATCTTTGCTTGCCTGGAAGCATACAGGGCACACAGAGCAGCAAGATCCTTGACAGAAGGCCCAGATATGCAGGCTGCTGTGACCCTGGATGGCTGTAAACAGAGATATGCCAATTGTTGACCTAGAGGCTGCCGAGAAGTGACCTTGACTGAAACCTATATTGATACGAACACACACTGTCCAGGGGGAGGAATCTCCCACCCAGTAAAAAAATGTCCAGTACTCACAATTTAGTTATCTCTCTTGCAAGTGTAAATTAAGTTGAAACTCCCTTGTAAGAACTGGTGTCACAAAGATGGACCAACACAATTTGGTATCTTAGATAAGAAAGAGGATACGGGCCCCCTATGGGTATAAAGATGGGTCCAGCAGCACACTTACTCTGAGCGTCAATCTACCATCTATCTGCTGGTCAGGTTAGGTGTTTGACCTCCTGAGGTTCCTTGGGGACACCCACCTCGTATTCATCTTTCCTAGGAATTAAGGAACCAGCCCTGGCCTGATACTCTGGAGTCGAGAGGCACAGAAGGGGGTAAAAATTGTACTTGTATGTGTCCTTTGTCTTAAGTGTACACATAGATTTAGAGCTCTTTAAAGATTAAGCTGTTACTTGGTACCATTATTTCTATTTTCTATCTATTTTCTTTGTAACCATTTTTAAGATCTATATTTGCTAGCAGTTAAGAAATAGAGCAATAGCTATTGTAACCATATGATTTATAAGCTTCTTTAATAAACCTGTAACTGTTTAAGCTTTAACCTGACTCCTTCAGTTGCTGTAACAGAATGAAGCACAATTTAAAAGAACTTCAGCCGGTCATAAGGGACAGATATAGGAAGAGCTGGAGCATTTGGATCGTGTTGCTTCCAGAGGACAGATCCGTAGGGGCATCTCTCAGTCTTCCCTAGGCTGCCCACTGTGAAGGGATCCTGTATCCTTGCAGTTAAAATTTGAGATGTAATAAGCTCTTCCTATAAACTCTGGGGCGTCTGTCAGCCTGTTGGCTGCCCTCCGCGAAGGGATCCTGATCCTAGTGGACTAAGACATGGACGTTAAATTCCTCGGGGCGCCCGTCAGTCTCTCCTAGACTGCCCACTGCGACAGGGCCTTGTGTCCCAGCAGTTGAAGACTCGGGTGTAACACACAAACACACACTGCCCTGGCCATCGGCTGACAAGCCTTCAAATCATAAAAGTCCACAGACTCATAGGACTGGAAGGGACCTTCAGAGGTCATCTAAATTGGTCCCTTACATTCATGGCAGGGACCATGCCGTTACCCTTACAAAGTAACCCCCTGCCATGTGTGCCCCCACCTCACCCCGTGTTTGAAATCCTTCATTTCCCTTATTCTTCACATGAAATGGTTTGATTTTAGTCATTTCAGTGGCATGTTGAATCAGGCTGAGAACTGCCAAGTAGAATCAGTGTTTTGTTTGGCTGAAGGTTTTCTTTTATTTTTATTTTGTGTCCCTCTCCCCAAGATGTAAGTTCCAAGCCCGCACAGGTAAGGGTGGCTTCATTTCAGTGCTGCCTTTCTGCCTTGGGGAAATCTCTATTGTACTGACAATAGAGAAGAGACAGTTCCTGAAGAATAGCTCTAGGATACAATTGTTCCTAATCTTCTGGAAGATGAAAAGCTGGCAAGATAAGAGGGAAAAATTGTCGTTTGCTTCCTGCCTATTCTATTAATCAAAATATCTGTTCCTCAAATACAGCAACTGTAACCATTCTGCCAGGAATTATAAATCAAGGGGAGGACAGCACATGCAGGCTCAGCCTCTTATGTGCTGCTTCCCCACAGGCTAGCTCTTGAGCCGAATCAGCTTGACAGCTGAGGGGACAGGGAGGATCTCAGCAGCCACATTTCAGCTTCCTCACCCGGCCTGTCATGTGACACAGAGCCTAGAGAACGCGACTTTGGCACCCTTAGGGCTCAGAGAGTTGGGAGAAAGAGAAAGGTGGGTTGAGCTGGGGAAATATATTATGAAAGAGGTAGTTTGGAGACAAAGCAAGAAGCAAAGAGGCTTAGCTTTAGGAAAATAGTGAGCAAAAAATATCAGACTCTTGAGTAGATGCAAGATACTCTCAAGCTGTTCTCAATCAAGGACATTCAGTCTCCCAGAACTCCCATCACTGCTGGGGTGGAATTAATTACAGATATTATAAACACAGCCACTCCTGGCATGAAGGACAGTAGTAAAATAACCACAGAAGGGGAAAGGAACGGAGACAGAAAGAAACCAGAGTGCTTCTGCTCTTAAGTACCCCAGGGTATGTCTACACTACCCCGCTAGTTCGAACTAGCGGGGTAATGTAGGCATACCGCACTTGCAAATGAAGCCCGGGATTTGAATTTCCCGGGCTTCATTTGCATAAGCGGGGCACCGCCATTTTTAAAACCCCGCTCGTTCGAACCCCGTGCAGCGCGGCTACACGGGGCACGAACTAGGTAGTTCGAACTAGGCTTCCTAGGTGTACCGGTAGTTCGGAATAGGAATCCTAGTCCGAACTACCTAGTTCGAGCCCCGTGTAGCCGCGCTGCACGGGGTTCGAACCAGCGGGGTTTTAAAAATGGCGGCGCCCCGCTTATGCAAATGAAGCCCGGGAAATTCAAATCCCGGGCTTCATTTGCAAGTGCGGTATGTCTACATTACCCTCCTAGTTCGAACTGTTCTCAATCAGAATCTGAATCATTCCCATTTCCTACACACTGCATACTTCTTCTGCAAGTATTTACAGTCATTCCTCTAGACAAGATGGACACACAATACTCAGCCCTATGAATAATCCTAATTGGCACCTCAAGTCGTTTTGCGGTATGCAATTAGGAGTGTGCATGTTGGAAATGGTCTGTATTCATCAGAATTTCTCACTGAGTCCAAAGAGTTTCCACAGGATGGGTGCAGGTGGTAGTATGATCCAAATGTTTCTCAAGCCTGAAACTGAACAAAATTCATGTGTTTAAGCTTTCATGACCCAACTAGTCAAAACTCAGACCAAGTGGCTGTAAAGTTCGTTACGTTTTGTAACGTTTTGTATTTTGAGGCAACTAGAGTCCAACTTGAAATTAACCTGGTCTGATATATGGTTTTGCATAGAAATTCTTTAATTTCCTCATACTGAGTCTGTTCAGCTCAACTGAAGTCAGCTTTAATGTTTGAATTACGATCTCTGAATTTTTGAGTTTGTTCAAACTAAAAAGTCAGCAAAAATCTTGGCTTACAAACCCATTTAAATAAATATATATATATATATTGTCACCAACCCCTGTGAAGAGCAGCGCGCAGATCTTCTAGACAGCTAGGAAATACTCCAGTGAAAAGATCTTTGCTGGATTTTAGATTAAAAGACCTATTTGTTGTACCATTCTAAAGTGAATCAAATGGATGGTTACTACAAGTCCTTCATTCGGTCTCATCTCTCACAGCATCATACTAAGACTATGAGGAACTTCAAGAAAATGGGGTAGAAACCACTTATTTTGCTGACAATTTGTATATTGGAATATTTTTCACATTACAGCTTGATGAAGGACTTGGTTAATTAAGGCAACTTGAATAGGCTTGAACTGCACATGAGTTGGATGATTAGTTTGAAATTCTTTAAAGCATACTAATGTCACCTAGACCTCTAAAGAGCTGTGTACATCAATGCTGACTTAATGGAGTACATCTGTGATAGACCTAAACTCCCAAACATTTATTTTTTATTAAAGAGCAAACATTTGACTGCTAAAGAAGTTTTGTCAGTGATAACTCAGGAGATACAATCTGTAAATTAAAAATAATATTGTATTTAGCAATCTGAAAGCTTTATGCTACATATCCAGAAGTCATAATTTTTCTAAGCGGAAGATGCTTGAAGTTTGTGTATATATTTATGCAGATTTAAATAGCAAATTTTGATGTTAACAAGTTATGGCACTCAATCTACTTTTTACCTTAGAGACTAAGAAAAAATGTAGATGGTATCATGAGCTTTTGTGGGCACAACCCACTTCTTCAGATGTGAAGAACTTCTTCCATCTGAAGAAGTGGGTTGTGTCCACAAAAGCTCATGATGCCATCTACAATTTTGTTAGTCGCTAAGGTGCTAGACTATTGGTTATTTTTTAAGCTTTTTCAGTTACAGACTAACACGGCTACCCTCTGAGACTTTTTACCTTATTATATGTTGCCTCATTCACTGGATATTCATTAGTAGATAATCCAGAAAGACCTTTGTTTTGTTTTAAACAGACCTCCTTTAATTAGAAAAAATACATACTATTCCATAACTAGTGCCTTAAAATAACATGAAGTTCTTCAAAGGCACTGGACACATTTATAGCTCAGGTCTTGGCTTCAGAGTTTTGCTGATTTTCTTGAAGTTAAGAACATTGGTTTGAAAATGCAGCCTGTAAAACCCACTGAGGTACATGGTTCAAAAGCACACTGAATTATCAAGCATTTCTGGCTGCATGGTGAGGAACAGCTCTTCTCTCACTCTTCAGGAAAATAAGTCAGGGTTTGGCTGAGTTTGAGTTCTTTATCTAGTTAGTTATTTTTTGTTTTGTGAAAGAGGGGAAGTTTCTGGGTTTGTTTCTTATGTTATTGTGTATTGTAATTAAATCAATAGGTGGCTAAAGCCCGGCAAAGGTGCATTTTTTTAAATATTAGGTATAAATTGATATAAATAAATATAATAAAGAACCTACTGATCTTCAGTATGTTCATCAATCCTAAAAGCTTTTAATTAGGGATAAGTCATTGCCAAGATAGATTAAGGAGAGGAGACAGATATTGTAACAAGGCTTCTCTTGATCCTGGAATGCAGGCATCCTTGAACAAAATCAAAACCACATCATATTAAGTGAGAGTGCATGATGTTACCCCATGCAAAAGGACGGGCACATGTAGATTTTGATTCCATGAGACAGTCTGACTATTTGTTGGCATTATCACTAGCTGACGGGAGCACAAAGGAGAAGTTCACTTTACACAGAGGACATCTAAGAGTGGGTTTATTGGCATTACAACATGACTATCACTTGAAAACTGGCCACATTTGTCAGGGGTTTTGTCAGTGATGTAGTGGTAAAAAAAACAACCAACCAACCAACCAACCAACCAACCAAACAAACAAAAAAGAATCATGGGAAAACTAACCTTAACTAAACACTGTATTCCACAAAGGTGAAGTGAATAAACTCCATTTACCCTCAACCACACTATTGGCTTTAGTGAGTTGGTTTGGGAGTGTTTTTTTGGACACAGAGGCAGCACTGGGTTTGGCTTCCAGACTGACCTAAATCCTAATCTACCCCACTCCCATCTTGAGGAGAACCAGTCATGACCAACCTCCGAAACCTGCTCATTCCCAAACTGTCATTATGACCAAAAGTTAACAAGGCAGGCAGGCTTTTCAGGACCTAGGGAAAAATAATCAGAGAGAGCCAGCAGCAATAAAAAGAAGGCAGGTAGCCAACAGTTGTCTGAGGCAATTGTGGAGGACTGTACTGCCAACGCTAAACACTTGAAAATCATGAGTCAGGTGCCAAAAACCATGAGACTGGCTTAAAACCCATGAGATTTTTTAACATTAAAAAACTTTTTAGAATCATAGAATCATAGAATAATAGGACTGGAAGGGACCTCGAGAGGTCATTGAGTCCAGCCCCCCACCCTCAAGGCAGGACCAAGCTCCGTCTACACCATCCCTGACAGATGTCTATCTAACCTGTTCTTAAATATCTCCAGAGAGGGAGATTCCACCACTTCCCTTGGCAATTTATTCCAATATTTGACCACCCTGACAGTTAGGAATTTTTTCCTAATGTCCAATCTAAACCTCCCCTGCTGCACTTTAAGCCCATTACTCCTTGTCCTGTCCTCAGAAACCAAGAGGAACAAATTTTCTCCTTCCTCCTTGTGACACCCTTTTAGATATTTGAAAACCGCTATCATGTCCCCCCTTAATCTTCTTTTTTCCAAACTAAACAGTTCATGAAGCCTGGCTTCATAGGTCATGTTCTCTAAACCTTTAATCATTCTTGTCGCTCTTCTCTGTACCCTTTCCAATTTCTCCACATCTTTCTTGAAATGTGGCGCCCAGAACTGGACACAGTACTCCAGCTGAGGCCTAACTAGTGCAGAGTAGAGCGACAGAATGACTTCACGAGTTTTGCTTACAACACACCTGTTGATACAACTTAGAATCATATTTGCTTTTTTTGCAACAGCATCACACTGTTGACTCATATTCAACTTTTGGTCCACTATGACCCTTAGATCCCTTTCCGCCATGCTCCTTCCTAGACAGTCGCTTCCCATCTTGTATGTATGGAACTGATTGTTCCTTCCTAAGTGGAGCACTTTGCATTTCTCTTTATTAAACCTCATCCTGTTTACCTCTGACCATTTCTCTAACTTGCTAAGGTCATTTTGAATTATGTCCCTATTCTCCAAAGAAGTTGCACCCCACCCAGTTTGGTATCATCTGCAAACTTAATAAGCGTACTCTCTATCCCAATATCTACATCATTGATGAAGATATTGAACAGTACGGGTCCCAAAACAGACCCTTGAGGAACTCCACTTGTTATCCCTTTCCAGCAGGATTTAGCACCGTTAACAACAACTCTCTGACTACGGTTATCCAGCCAATTATGCACCCACCTTATTGTGGCCCTATCTAAGTTATATTTGCCTAGTTTATCAATAAGAATATCATGCGAGACCGTATCAAATGCCTTACTAAAGTCTAAGTATATGACATCCACCGCTTCTCCCTTATCCACAAGGCTCGTTATCCTATCAAAGATTTGCCTTCTTCTTTCTACGCCTTTTGGTGTGGCAATATAAGCACTTTTTCTAGCTTTTCTCCACAGCCATGAAGGCTAAAATATCTTTCATTGAAAAAAGAAACTAAGACTCTCACCTAAACACAGGAATCCAGAAGCTGGGGCTTTAAAGAATTCACCAAATAACCAAGAGACTCGTGACAAAAAACACCAGAGTTGGCAGCACTGACAATGAGGTGCTATCTCCACTCAAGAAGGAGTTTTTGCTGCTAATGGGAGCCATAAGAAAGAGCTATTCAAGTGGGATTTTCACTTTGGCAAGAGGTGGAATTAGAAAAGAGAAGAAATGAAGAGAAAGGCAGCAATCTCCCTGTAAAGAAAGAACTTCTTTCTAGGAATCCGTACTTCTAGCCGGAGTGGTGATACCAAAGGAACTGCCTCTCTCCCAGTATTTCACTGCTTCTGCTTTTTGCCCTGGCTGAAACCTTGAGCTTCACAAAAATGAAAGACTAAAGGGAGGAAGGAAAGAGTGCCTGAAAATTTTCCAGTGTTCTGAAGAGTTTCAGACGAGAGCCCTTGGTTTTGGGTAAAAGTTTGGATGAGTCCCTATTTTATCCGAACGTGTTTGCTCAACTTTCACATTGCAAGCACATTGTTCTGTTAACAATGTGACAATGGTATTTTCTTTACTTTGCTCATCCCTAGTGCACAGGAATACAATGTTAACTGTAACCGAGACTTATATAGAGTTCCTTTACATTTTTTTTTTCATCCAAGCACTCAGTTTAAGTCCTGGAAGAAAAGGGTTTTTTAAAATTTCCTCTGATGAGGATTTTTTTCCCATAATGTTTTCTCCGTATTTCCATCTCCCTTGTGCTTTTCCCCTGAGAGTGTCAGGTTGTGAAACTGCACAGGCAGAATGCCCAGCTTCTGCAGCTCCCACGTGAACTCACATGCCCTGAAGGAAATTGCCTCCTTTCCTCTCCACTCAGGGAGGAAGCACTATTTCTTGGTTACCCAGAGGAAACAGAGACCTCTTTGCTTAACACAATCAAAGCAGCAACTAAAACCCTTCATGGGTGTGCCATCGAAGATGCTTATTCTTTTCAGCTCTCTTCTGACAAAAAAATGAAAGAAATACTGAAAACTGTTGGGATGAACACTCCTCAGGACACAGCGCCACTGTCGCTCTAGCTGAGATAAGACTTGTATGACTCCACTGTCCAGAAAAACAGGAAAAAACAAATAATATTTGGGCTGTCTTTTTGGGCAGGGTGAAATTCTGTTGGACTATTTTTGAGATGGGAGATTCAACAGTTGGATACTTTGTTTTATGAATATTTCCTCCCATTTAATTGACAGACAGACATGCATGCGCGCACTCACCATTGCAGCAATGATCCATTAGAAAAAACAAAACAAAACTCCTCCTGGATCCCAAAAGTAAGATGTAAAATAAAAGGACAAGAGTAGGTGTCAAGGTAGTTTAACTTAAAAACCTTGCAATGTTTTATTTTACAAAATGTGAAAACGAGGATGGGTGTTTGTAGCGGCTTCCCGCTCGCCACAGCGCCACCTGCTGTCGAGCTGGGGAATTAGCACTGCTGGCAGGTGGCCGGATCCCTTTCAGGACACTGCCCTCCGGCAATGTCCACAACAGCCTGAGCTTTTCCCCCCTTCCGGGGGCAGTTTATGATAGGCCGGTAGGCCTTCAGGAGGCGGCTCCTCCACCTCCAGCGCAGGGAGAGACGTGCCTGCCTCCCTGCGATACCGCGCCTTAAACTAGTCCAGGCGGGCGAGTCTCTTCCCAGCCTTCCTTCAGGTCGGGCCAAGAGGTAATTGTTCATGCGCCCGGCCTTGCTTCAGGTCCGGGCCACAGAGAAATAAGCCCACCACTTGTCAGTTTATCATCATACAGTTTGGGGCAGGGCAACCGTTCTAGTCCTGTCCCTTTAAGAGTTCCTGCCCGATGCACGGACAGTCCCAAATGCACCGCAGGTAAGCCCGGGCTCTTGAGCAGGGCAGTCAACAAATACCGCCAGCCAAACCCAGGCCCTAACTCCAGGCGGGACGGTAAATGGCGGCCAGGCCCTGACGCCAGGCGTGGCCGCACCCAAACCCCAGTTTGTAGAAGCTCCTTCTTCAGGAGCGGGCCCGGGAGGGCACCGGCAGCAGCAGCGGTGAGGGGGAAGCTGCCACCCAGTTAGTGGGTGGCAGGGGGGGCGCAGGCCCACCCACCTCACTGCCCCCCGGCCCAGGGGCCCTGATGGCAGCAGTGCAGCTGCTACTGGCTCAGCAGGGCTCCGGCCCGTAACTTGCTGGCCACGGGCGGCTCTCCGCCCGGACTACCCTCTGGGCCACTCTCGTCTCCCCCTTCCCAGGTACCTGTAGCTTCAGCAGGTTTATCGGGGAGTCGAGGGCGGTGTCGTCCCATCAGGGTCCAGGTGGCCCAATCCAGGGGTCAAGGGGTTGGAACTCTGCAGCGTCCCGCGGGCTCGTCCGGCCCCGGCGTTCCAGTACCCATCAGGGTTCCAGCCAGTCCCCCGGATCGGGCCAGTCCTCTGGGTCCCTGGGAGGTTCTGCTGGCTGGCTTGGCCCGGCCTCCATAGCCCTGGCTGGCCTCTGGGGAGGCCGCTGAGAGTGGCCTAGCCCCGGTCCTACTCTCCCCAGGCAGGAGCTCTGGACAGGCCTCCGTCTCCTTCAGAGGCTGGGCCCTGACGGAGCTCCCTGGCAGCCTTCTTATAGTCCTAGCCCCGCCCCTTGACTTCTGGTCAGGTGAGGGGGCAGGACTAGGCTGGGCTCAAAATGGCTCCCGGAGGGGTTCCTCCGCCTCCAGCTCAGTGTGGGGACCACTCTACCCCACTACAGTGTTACAGATGTGCACACCCATGGAAGCAAGGCTGACAGGGAGTTGTTTAGCCAGTAGAACTCAAAGCCTTATGCTCCATCTACTCTAGGTCAATGGGGAAGAGCTGCTCATATGTTAGGATGTAACATCAGATCTAGAAATCAGTTTTTTTCTGATTCTCCAAAATGTATCTTTGTTTAAACACACAAGCCTCCACCTAGTCCACATCACAAAGCAGTTTCTTTATGTTGTGTGTGGACAACTAAACACAGAAACTTGTAACAAGGATGAGCTTTGCGCAGGGTGGCCAACAGGATTGTCGGGCTCCTGGGAAATGGTGGAGAGATCCACATTTCTGGAAGGGGCATGGCCTTAGGCAGAAGGGGTGGGGATGGCCATGATGCCCTCCCCATTGGCCTTCTGAGTCAACTGGACCATGCAGTCCTGGGCTCTGAAGCGCATAGTATTGTGCTCCCGGGACAATATAAAGGGCTTGGAGCTCTGGCCTTTAGACTTGCTAGGCCCTGAGCCAATTGCCTCCTTTGCTCCCCTCTCCCCCTGTCATTGGCCTGGCTTTGTATGTCCCCATTACCTCACAGGTATCCAGAGAACAAGCAAAAGAGCCAGCTTAGTTCACTTACCAAAGTGAGGAATTTTTTTTTGTAAACAAAGAAAATGTCAATTTTATCAAAACACAGGGTATCCCCTCCCACCTGAACCCTTGAAAGAAGTGGATTGTCTGACACAAGGTTACCACAGTAGCTGCTTCAGACAGACCTGGAAAACTATTTTCGGAATCAAGTGAAGATGATCTAGTTAGAATCTCAATTTTAATGGGACCAAGCCATAAAGTTCTGATCCAGATTCAAAGTTCTCCAAAGCCCAAGGTACTTCAAATCGGTTTGGTGTGAACCCATCTCACTCTCTTTTCTACATGTATAAGGCTTCTATGTCATCAGTAAAAGAATACCACATGCTGTACTTAAAGAATCACATAAAGATGCCTATAGGGAACTGGATAGTGGTGACCTCTTAAAGGTTCATCAGCTTTTGCTTACATTTTGGAGTGTTCATTTGGGGGTTATGCTCATGTTCGTGTTGGTATTTCCTTCCCTTTAGTTCCCTTATTGCCAGAAGGTTTTTGTGAAAGTGAGGCTATGTCTACACTGCCGGGAAAAGTCAGAAAAAGATATGAAAATTGTGAATTGCAATTTGCATATCTTTTTCTGCTTTCTTCCCGAAAGAGGCTTTTCTGAAATATGACCCATCTCCACAGGGCCAAATTTCAGAAAAAAACTCCTCTTTTGGAACATCCCTTATTCCTCTCACCGAGAGGACTACAGGGATGCCAAAAAAACACATCCACTTTTTCAGAAACTGTTCTGAAAAAGTGGACGCGTTCCTTGGATGCATAAGAGCTTTTCTGGGATACTTCTGGTATCCCGGAAAAGCTCTTCATTCTAGACATAATCTGAATCTTTCAATAGTCTCTGGAGGAAAACAAAGCAGACAACAAAAACAAAACAAATGGGTTTTCAGAGAATTATCTCCAGTTCTAATTAGCCTAATTTAGACATCAAAAATTGTCTTTTCAGTCAACTTTGTCCTTGTCACAACGTTGCCACAATCATTTGTCCAACTGTGAAAGGAGCAACATGGAACAAGCCAATGCTTCAGTTTTATGTACATTAAAATATATATGTAAACCAGAGCAGTTTGAATAATAGTGTAAACAATTGCCATTTGTCTCCTAAATTTGGAGGGCTATAAATGTTTCCTTTCTAATCAGTGGCGCAGGACTGGAGCTAGAAGAGATTTCAGAACAATTGCACTGATTCGCCTACATTTAGACCTGTTAGATCATGTGTAAGGCCAAGAATCGGTCACAGTGTAGTTTTAGTAAAACTTATGGATAGATCATGGGCAATAAACAAAACTTCACAGACTGTGACCTGTCTATGCCTTGTACTTTATACCCCTGACTAAATTGTGGATGCTCTGAGGCAGGGAGGAGCTGTGGATGACACTGGTATTCGGGGAGGAGATGGCAGAGTGGGAACCAGGATCACCACTGGTGTTGTAGGGCTGGAGGGGCAGTAGCAGCCAGTGTGATTAGTCTCAGGGCACCCTGGCTCAGGGTGCCTTGGGGTCAGTTGCACCAGCCACTGCAGAAGTCGTGAAGGTCCCAGAAAATCACAGAATCTATGACTTCCATGATCACCAAGACAGACTCGCAACCTTAATCAGGTGATATTGGACTTAAAAAGAATCACATCTTTTTTGTAGCTATACCCACATTTTGCTGATGATATTACATGGATTGCCAGAGCCAAATGTGAATGCCTTGGGAAGCGAGGTCTCAAGCTGCTCTCTCATATACTCTTCAGCAGCTACATGTGCTTCTGGATCTAGTGATTCTCATGAGAGTGGCCAAAAAATCCACGTTGGAACTGAATGGGAGTGTGAAGGGAGAAATGGACAAAACTAGTCAAAATTATGTGATTTTAAAGAGAAACTGTAAAAAACTGCATGGTTACAATTGCTTCTCTGATATTTAGGTACTTAAGTTTCAAAACACTGAGGTTTGGGAGGGAGCTGAGTCAGCTCCCATGAAAAACGCTTTGTGGGAGTAAGCCTGTGAGTATCAGTTCAGCTGTCTGATGGACGGCAGGCAAAGCAACCCACTGGTCAGAGATTCTTGCAATCCCCAAACCCAAATGGGCAGATCAAGAGACAGCTCTCCTTAACTTTGAATCTCAGCTCTTTGATCAGCTCATGCCAGGCCCTCCACTTTTATCACACTTGGATTGCTTGCCTTCACATGAACCAGAATCCTTTCAGTTCCCTGTCACCCAATGGAGGAGAAGTACCCAAGACCAAGATTCTTTGTATTTCCCTTTGTCCAGCTCAGCTTTAAGAAGCCACTGAGTAAGTTCCACAAGGCCTTGTTGACTTTCTTTTTTTTTAAGCCCCCCAGGATGGAATCGCCTCCAGATGGACCCGGCGCAGTTGTGGTGCACAGCAATGAACATCCTTCTCTAGAGACATGTGTTTTGTTGCAGCTGTTTTTAAAACCCTCCCCCTTTCCAACCCATTGTCTTTGTGCACAAAACCAAACCTGTCAAATACTGGTCACTGAAGGCAAACATTGTAGTAAAGCCTTAAGAGCTGACCAGGGCAATGGTAGGGGATGAGAAAAGAGCCTGATGGAGGAGCCATGAAATCATGAAAAGTTTTTGTTACTAATACATTTGAGATACTTTCAAGGTCACTTAGGCTGATTCCTGTTGTTCTTGGCGAACAAGACATAAAAAATAACAGCGTCAGAAATGCTACTTGTGAGAAACGTTTCCTTTCTGGGCTTTGGGATGGTAATGATGATGATGATGTGGTGGGAGGGCTGTAGAAGGGGTTGTGGGGAATGAGGAAAGAGTTAATATTTCAAGTCACCACACTTTAATTCAAAGCACATCAGGCTCAATGTGGTTATAATGCGAGGTCTGATAATGATAATCCAGCACCACCTGAACAAATAGTTTGCAGGGCAGTTCATACTACAGTTTGCTGGAAGTGAAAAGATATCAGTCTGTTCTCGCACCCTGTGCAAGAGCTAATCACGTGGGAAAAAAAATGGGGAACCAATCTTAATGTCAGCTTCTTACTAGAAATACAGGCGTAGCAACACAGTGATCGGGGGGTTATACACAGAAACCTCTGCTTGAAGGCATGCTTGAGAGGGGAGGTGAGTAAAATAGTACTTGGTTTCCCTTTCCCCATTCTCAAAATAGCAGACTCATGGAGGGAAGATTGCCAGTGGTCTGTTCTCCCTCAGAGACTGGTAGGCCTTCCCATGCACTACCTTTCATGTCTTCCCCACAGCAAAGATACCCACTCGCCTCCATGACTCTTCCCCTCCTGCAGCCATGCTCATCTCTCGGTGGTGTTCATTCCTTCTCTTCATGTTCCCACTCCCCCTGTGCAAGAAACATAGCTACATGTGCATGCACTCTCCCTGAGAGCCATCCAGCCCCCACTCTCCACCTGCCTGACCCTCTCTAGTCCCATTAATGGAACAACTGCCTACTAGACACATCCTGCCCCAGCAGACTCAGAGGTTGGCCCATTTCACCAATCCTCTGTTAGAAAAGAGAAACAAGAATAATTTATGATCAACTAAAAGACATTCTGATCTCCACCCCATTCTGTCAACCTTCATGAAAGGAAATTCCCAGGCAGTGTAGGTGCTCTACCATTCTGTTGCCTCATGGCAGAGAGGACGTAGCAAGACAAACTCTATAATCCAGGTATTCCAGGCCCATGGAGCTGCAGTCAACCTATCTCAGATATGCTTCAGCTTCTAGGCCTAAGGGATTTCACCAGGGTCACAAAAGGTTTGTGGCTGAAACCAGAAGTTGTTCCTATTTCCAGCCCTCCTTCCATAATACACAGTATTAAATTACCTTCCCTGACCCAGTATTTCAGAACCATTTTTTTCTCCTTAAATTCTCATCACTTTGCATCACAAAGGCCTATACAAATTTTGTTTTCCCTACACAGAAATATGAACAAAAACAGACAACCAATTCTAAAGGTCAAACATAATGTAAGCTAGATGCACATTACTGAACCCTTTCCCGGATATCTGATCTGTCAATCTATACTGTAAGCTCCTTGAGGCAGGGACCTGGTCTTTGTACATGTTGAAAAGTTTCTCACGAGCACTATATAAATATTATCCAATAATCTGGCAAAATTATAATATATACGTCTCTAGGTCTTTGGTTGGAAGAACGGAAAGAACAAGTGACCAAAAAGGAAGAAAACATATTAATAGTTTCTATTGGAGCATTTTAGTTGAACTGAATGATTAAGAATTAGCAGTTAAAGTGGAATCCTATGGTTACAGCTGCACTGTGTTATAACAGCATGTCTGATATAGACATTTATGTCTATATTCCAGTTTGTAATAGAAGGTACAACTGGAGGAGGCTCTGGACCATTTTATCATTCATGATTAGGTGTGTGGCATGTGTTAACAAGAATAGGAGCAACCACTTTGTAAATGGAGACTAATATATGCGGGAAATCTTAAGCCATAACTCACTAACATTGGACACACAGTAAACTACCCCATGACAGAATCTAGATTTTTTTACAGAAATGGTGGAAATAAGTCAACTCCTTTTCTAACAGCTGCAAGGAGTGTTGAAAGCAAAATGAAGACAATACAAAATGCAGACATGGTCCTGATAAAATTTGAAGACTAGGTGGATGAAGAAAACTAACTTGAGTGATCTTCCCTTTCTTTAAAAGCATGCCTTCTCTAATTTGCTCAGTACAAGAAAAGAGCCAGCTCAGAAAGCCAAGTAGCCCTGTTGACCAAAAACAAAGAAGAGGCAAATGATTCCTTGGGGTCTTCTTATGACTGCCTGCTAGTTTTTCACATTTGAACTTTAAAGGCGTTAGAAATGGGCCCAGATCTAAGGATTTTATAGTTAAGTTAAAAGTAGTTCTATGATTTGTGAGTGATTTTTTCTGAACAGAAAGGTTGAGCAGGGAAATGACACGCAAAGATTGTGAAACTACAGCTAGAAGAAAAATAGTGCCTTATATTGCTAAAGGGGAAAACAGAGAAAGAGGGAGAGGCTGGGAAGTTACTGAATGTTTTGCTAGGGCAGAGAGAGAATGTAGGATGGACACACACACACACACACACACACACACACACACACACACACACACACAAACCCCACATGAGATGAATCATTACATTAAATAAGGCAGAAGGAGCAAAGATATTTAAAATAATTATTTTCACAGCACTACCCACAGTACTGAGAAACAGAAATACAGATCACAATGAAATATTCCCTTTTGGGGAATAAGTCATGTCTGGTGGTTTCACAGCTCCATAGGTTTTAATGCCAAAAGGGACCGACAGATCATCTGGTCTGCCTCCCTGCATAATACAAGCCAGAGTTACCCTGTACTGGTCCCAAAGTTGCAAAGATGTAGCTGAGGGCAGAATTTGCCCCTACTACTTATTCTTCATGAAACATCTGATCTTTCATTACTGTTCAAGCGGCAGGAATACTTTGCATACTAGCATTTTCCCCACTAATCCGTGACAAACCATGAAATCCAATATTTATAGCACCAGACCAAGAGCCATGAAATTGTCAACTTTGCCCATGATTTACACTGGACCTTGATAATCACCTCCACACCACAAAAAGTTTCCCTCACAGACTAGACCACAGTGGCAAGAAAATAACTTATGTGCTTAGGTCACTGTTATTTGTCTGGCTTTTTGTGTCTGGATAAGGTTTTCCCCCACAGGGATTTTTATTTTATTTTTCTTATTTGGGGAGGGGACCTTTTCTACCTGAGTGCCAGAAATCTTGGAAAGCCTGTTGAAATTCTCTTTCCTGACAACTGTGCCAAAAATAAGAGGAACACCCTGCTTTTGCTCTTAAACTGTCCCTGACTGAAATCAACAGAATTACTCATGTGTTAAAAGTAAGGCACCTCCTTATGCATCTTGCTGACTGGAAGCTCATGCTTTTAATTGTTTGGGATATTCTTGGGGCGTAACTCCTACAGCTGGCAATGTCATCACACCAGTCATACATTTTGATTTTCTGTTGTCTGACATTCAGCTCAATCTCTTGAGACACTTGTTTACCTTATGCAGAAAAACCTGCCTGGCCTAACACTTTTGGATTGGCCAGAATGGAAAACTGAAACTGCCTGTGCAGATTCTCTAAACTTGACCTGTTTTAAACCATTACCTGCAAGGAGAGCACACAGTCCTCCTGACTTTTACTCAATCACTGAGATTTGGGGAGGAGACAGAGTCTGTTGATGATTTGGGACTTAATAATCCTATGCGCAAATTGTCAAATGCTTCTTGCAGCCCATTTCAGACCTGGCTGATGGCTAATTCTTTTTTATTTGTTAAAATCATGGGAAGGCTCTTATAGTTTACTTGTTCTCACACAACTCTGAAAAGTTGGCTGCAATGCTACTGGGTGTTAATTTGAAAACTGCCACTCAAGCTAGCTATAAAAGCTAAACATGAACACGAGTAAAATGATGAAAGGAAGAACATTTAAAAAAATACAGTTAGTGACATTTTTCCAGTCTACATTTCATTCTCTTTAGGAAGCGCCTAAGCATACAAACAAGCACACAAACAGAACCAGAAAACAAGATTAATTATTTTCTAGGTAAGATAATATGAATGTTGAGAAAGCAATTCTACTCTTAAGGGCACAAGACAGCAGTGAACTGGGAGGAGACAGACAGAGAGCAGCAATAACAATGTCCTGGATGAATACTTAACAGAGAGCTAGAATCTCTCAGGGAACAGGACCAAACTATTGCTTGCAATTTCACACAAACAGCAGTAGGAGTCAGCAGAGTGATGAGTCTTCTAGCATCACCAGACACAAGCCCCACCCTTGTGTATGTGTGGGTATGTATGTGCGTGTGTAAAAATACAGTGAATTTCCAAACCACCTCATTTATGCATGGGAACAAACCCAGACGGCAATGGGAGGGAGATGCCCCCCACCTCCCACCTCCTAGATCATCTTATCTGATTTGTGGGAAGAAAGAGAGAAGACCCATACTCTTTATGAAGACAAAAGACCACAGTGACTAGGGGCTGGGGTGACAGAGTTGAATCATTCCTTGGGTGTAAGGAAACAAGAGGGTGAGTGAATAAATGTGGAAGCATGTGGGAGAGGAGGGGCTCCTAATTTTATATCTTGTGCTTAGCCATAAGAATTCTGAGTTTAGTTTTGCAGGGACATTATAAACCCTTCCCTTCACACTGTATGCTCTCTAGAGTGAATAATTAAGGATTACTTGGGGAGTAAGGAACCTGCTAACATCTCAGAACTAGCCTAACAATGCAGAGAAACTAAGTTTTACTGTTTTCTGCTGTAACTGTATAAAATGTAGGCATTGGCTCCCAATGGTTTGGGGAACATTATCATGTGGCTCTTCAAAGCAAGTTGTTCCATGATAGCCATCTTTGAAGTGAAGTTGTTGATATGTTTCATCCTCATTATTGTCCAGTGCCAGGAGAGTTTATCATACAAAATATCTCTCCCAGATTTCTAACATCCAAGGTCATAGCTATTTTACTTCTTTTCCTAAAGACCACAGTCTATTGTTGTATGACATAACTGCTGTGTTCCATCCCAGAGGATGGAATGACTAAGGTTTCAAGAATGAATGACTAGGGTTGCCAGATACCTTCACAAAAAATCCCGAACATGGCGGAGAAAAAAATTGGTTGAGCAAAAAAAAAAAAAGTTTAAGTTCCCGCCCGAAAAAAAACAGAAAATACCGGACATTTTACATGTGCGGTATTTTCTGGTTTTTTTTTACCGGACAGAAGATGCAATTACCAGACTGTCCAGGAGAAAACAGGACCCTATGAATGACCCATGTTCGTACAATCTATAAAACCCTTCAAGGTCTGTTAGAATGAAAGAGACTGTCTATAAAATTGATGTTATGGTAAGAACATAATCTTACCTTTCCTGCTGTGTTAACACATAGTCCTTTCCCCCTGTTCTTTTTGTTAGTTGTACACATTCATCAACTGCACCATCAAACCACCTAGCAGAGGTCCCCAAAGCCAGGGAGCACACAGTGCAGTGGTACCTGTATCTCTGTTATAAGTCTCTGGCATACCTTGTTATTTCTAACCCTGCAGTTAGCACAGCAGAAACACACACACACACAAACTCCCGTTTATAACAACAAGCTCTAAAACTAATGGTACCAGGTCAAATAAAGGAAACAAACTACTCAATGTGCAGCAACCTGGAAAGGAGGTGACATGGAAAGGATGCTTGCTGCTGTCTTTTAATCATTTATTTATTATTAATTATTATTATTTATTATTATTATATCATCTCAGATTTGTGCACCCTGAAAGAAGTGGCTGTGAAATATAAATTTACATGACAGAGCAACCTATGGCATATTGTCCAGCGTCTTCCAAATGCCACTTGATCTCTAAGGAACAGACTGCATCACAGTGAGTGTCTTTGACCATTTTCAGAAGGAGACGGAGCTCAGTGAAGGAATTATTGACTCAGTTGCACCCATTAAGAACATAAGAATGGCCATGCTAGGTCAGACCAAAGGTCCATCTAGCCCAGTATCCTGTCTGACAACAGCGGCCAACGCCAGGTGCTCCAGAGGGGGTGGACCGAAGACAATGATTAAGCAATTTGTCTCCTACCATCCCTCTCCAGCCTTTGACAAACAGAGGCCAAGGACACCATTCCTTACCCCCTGGCTAATAGCCTTTTATGGACCTAACCTCTATGAATGTATCTAGCTCTTTTTTAAACTCTGTTATAGTCCTAGCCTTCACAGCCTCCTCTGGCAAGGAGTTCCATAGGTTGACTGTGCGCTGTGTGAAGAAAAACTTACTTTTATTAGTTTTAAACCTGCTACCCACTAATTTCATTTGGTGTCCTCTACTTCTTATATTATGTGAACAAGGAAATAACTTTTCTTTATTCACCCTCTCCACACCACTCATGATTTTATAGACCTCTATCATATCCCCCCTCAGTCTCCTCTTTTCTAAACTGAAAAGTCCCAGACTTTTTAGCCTCTCCCTCTGCATGAGTTGGTTGGATGTTTTTTTAAAAAACATTTTCTCCAGAAATTGCCTAAAGGCCTAATTCTTATCTGTTTTGTAATGGGAGTTCCACATGGTCAGCAGCAGTAAAACCAGCCCCAGACATAATTCAGATGCACATTTATCTCAGAGACACCCCTTGCAGCATGATGACAGCAGGGCTCCAATACTGAGGCCACAGGAAAAATATACTTTAGATTTCCACCCAAAAGATATGAGATCATCCCATTTATCCCTGTCTGTGCATTCCTTAAACACATCAGCATGGCTGTGCAAAGTGGCAAGACTGACTACATTTAAAATTTAAGAACATCCTGCAAAACTGCTGGGAACAAGTTTTCTGTATACAAAGTTCATCTCATATTCTACTTTCTTCTCTCCTCCATACTCCCTTGTACCATCCCTGCACTTCCTTACCTGCACAAACACCTGCAAAGGCAAGGTCTGGTCCAACCCAGATTCAAATGTTTAAAAGAGTCTGATGTCTTCAAACACATCCTCCCTCAAAGCCAAGTTACTGTGGGTCAGTACTTCTCTCACCAGTTTACCCATCATTGTACATTCAGTAAGTACGGGAAACGACAGAAATCAGGCAACGACAGAAGGACAGGCAACGACAGAAAACAACAGAATGTTGTGGTTTCAGAGAGCTAGCTTCTGACACATGAAAAAAATCTGAATTTTGTATGTATTGCAAATGTTTAAATTCCATATGCTCTGAAGGCAGCAAGAACTGGCAGGAAACGGAGCCAGCACCAGCACGTTTTTGACAGCAGTAGCATTTGGTTTTTTATCCCTTCGTACTTAGAAAAAGAGAGAGGAATAGGAAAGTAGAAATAAAGCAAAACATTCGTTATTTCTCTGCAGGCCCATACAAAGATCTGTTCTGCAGTGCTTGCATTTGCTCTGTTGCTCTGCTCCAAAATGCATAATGACCTACACCGTCATACCAGATGAATTCCACTATTTTCCACTCACTGCTTTGTGGATCACCTCAGCATCATTAGATATTTGTGATATATCTAGAAAACAAGACTACATTGGACTGTCCAAGAAGGAAGATCTATCTACTCCTTAACCATTGAGAGCACTTGATCTCTCTGCTTTTAGGAATGAATGCTCTCCTATCCAGCTATCGGTTGCTTGGAATGCTATGACAAAAACAATGCCTGCATAAGAGAGATGTACAAGTGCTCCACATGATTCATTTTATCCAGTGTATGAGTGAAGATTAAAACATCCTCACACCCTCTCATAAAAAATAGGCACAAAGCCCTTTGTAGTGCATGTCATGGTGCTTCATTGCTCCAGGGGAGTTTGTGCTTCAGGAGGTACAATCTCTATGGGAGTCTGCTCACTGCAGATTGGCACTGCATGTTGAATTGTCCATTAGTGTGACACACATTGCTCCCTGTAGTCTGTGGGGTGATGTGGCGAAGGATAGAGCCATGGAACTACCTCTTTTACTCTCTTTTCAGGGCAACTGGGAGAAGGGGATGCTCTCCTTGTTCACACAAGAGTGCAAGTGAGACCTGCCCGTGTGTGAGACATACAAGGCTGGGGAAGAGTTTCCCTATATAGAAAATCTCTGGATGGATGATATTAGTACCCTAAAATAGATGCAGGAAGCTGGTTTGTTCATAGTTGAAATTTTCAGTCAGGGGTAAATTAGCAGTAAGATTGGTTAAGACACTTCTATAAAAGGGAATCAGTCTTGTGGATTGTTCTAGACATCCATTGGAAGAAAGGTTTTCATCTTTGCTATTGAAAAAGAAAAAGAAACTTTAAGGTCTTTGTCTACACTACACGAGAAAGCTGACCTAAGATATACAACTCCATCTACGAGAATAGCATAGCTGGAATTGAGGTACTTTAAGTTAAATTTCTGCGGTATCCCCACGGCAGGAGGTCGATCGGAAAAACTCTTCCATTGACTCCCTGTACTCATGTGATGCTCTGGAGTTCCAGGGTTTACGGGGGCACCATCAGTGTTCGATTTAGCGGGTCTTCACTAGACCCACTAAATTGAACCCCGGAAGTTCAATCTCCAGAATGTCTATCTTGAGATAAGTGTAGATCTGGTCTAAGAACAAAAGATTTGCCGCAGACCACAAGTCACAGATAGTGTACCTTCTTCTTTAATCACGATCACCAAGGACCAAGCAAACTAAATTATCATTACATTTCATTTAGTAACCAGCTAAAAAGGCTGACAGTGCTAGAAATCTCAGCAACTGAACGAGAGCACAGAAGCAGGAAACTGAGGGATCAGACATGAGTGCAAGCCAGTGATCAGCAATACAAGTATTCAGAGCAAAACACTGGTCCCTGCTTAGTCTTAGCCTAGTATTTATCCCCCGAGTGGCTTTAGATCAGGCACTAAATGCAAATCTCCCTCCTTTCTTTTTCTGCAGTCAGACCTGTTAGTATGTTCAGCCCATTCAGAAAACTAAGCATCAGTTCAGAAATGCCCCACTCTCTGTATCCCAGCTGCTTATATGTAGACACTACAGAAGAAAATCTATGCCAGAATATGTCATAATCCTAAAACCATACAGATAGCACAATGGGGCATCATTAAGCTGCCTGTTACAAATCTGAAGTTCACTGCATTGCCCATTCCAATGTTCAGAGTTATCAATGGAGCTGCTAAGATTGCACATTGCTTTCTGTATAGACTTCACTACCAGGGTTCCCTGTAACTTGTGCAGCCACTCAGGAGAGATTAAAATGTTGTCCAGCTGATTAGCAGAGTGCCCACAGGTAGGATTTTTGTTTCTACTGGTGCTGCACATTCACGCATGCCTTGGAGCATATAAAAATGTATTTTGCACATGGATGGAAAAGGTTAGAGGACACATTTTTCACTATATGTGTGCACTTTTGTTTCCATGCAAATCTTAACAAACAAATACAAACTGAAAGTGTGGACACAGATAGCAGGTTTGACATGTGCAATCGGCCTTCACATGGAAATACATGTGTGCGAAAGTACACATGCCCCAAATTGTGGGTACAATAGCAGAGACCATTATTTGTCCAAAGAATCTACAAAAAGTTTATGAAACAAAAGTGTGTGCATGTGTGTGTAGGAATAAATATATGTTCCTGTTCTGACATAGTATGTCACAGCAAATTCTGTATATTACTTTAATTGTGGTTCTCTCATATGTTACCATTTAGAACCTCAGCTCTCAGCATCAAGGAATTTAAAATATGTGTATGGATGTTGTGTACTTGCCTGAATATAGCACTGATTTAGGAAACAGTGGGGTAAAAAGAAACATTCAAATGATTACAAGCAGCTAACTCTACCACACTATATCTTTATACTACTGTGAATTAAACAAACTCCTTTCTCATCTATCATCATTCAAATTACCCATTATCAGGGAGACAAATCTGATTTTATCACACCAAGCTGCAAGTCAGATGATCTGATCAACATATGGGGCAAAGAAGGCCAGTCGAAGCTAGACATTTTTTTTTATGGATACTCCTTCCTGCATAGTATCTTGGCCAGAATGGTTTATGTAACAAACAAAGAATATATGAAGGAAAGCCTCCTTGAATGATGTAAGTTAAGACATCTGCAACCCATTGGATGTCTTCAGAGGAGACCCTCTCTCAACTTAAGAAAGAGCAAATGCTTGCAGGCTGTAAGTAATCTCAAGCAATTCTCCATAAAAGAAACGAAGCTGGCTATATGTGGGTAGTTCATGCCATCTGTCAAGCCAAGTAATAAAAGCATTTTTCACATAGTGTCTTGTCATGAAGCTGGTGCTAAACCTTAATGCTCCTACTGGATAGCAAGTCTTACCTGACTGATA
This sequence comes from Pelodiscus sinensis, assembly GCF_049634645.1. Lineage (NCBI taxonomy): Eukaryota > Metazoa > Chordata > Testudines > Trionychidae > Pelodiscus > Pelodiscus sinensis. The sequence goes on from NC_134711.1 coordinate 210,285,260, forward strand.
TCATGGGCTGTGCATTCAACAATAGCTCCCTCCCCTCCGCCTGAGTGTATCCTAGCAGTAAAGGATGCCAAAGAACTTACAACATAGACCTCTGCAGAGTACAATTCTTGCCCTGACAGAAATAGGATTCTATTAGGCCAGCATCATGTAGCGGTCTTGGCGGAGATGTACGCCTCATTCCAGTCAATGGGAAGGGAAGTGTTTGGGGGGAAGAGGAATGCACTGGAAGTTGGCAGCCAAGAGTGAAAACCAGAAAAAAAACCTAACTGCCTTACAATAAAAGAGGAAGGTCCTGTCCAGTTTAAAATAGATGAGCAGAAACTTTTGCCAATAAAACTAAAATGTAAAATAAATGGACTAATAACATCAGTCTGCAACTTGAAACTGAAGGATGAAGCACACGGAGAGATGCCTCTTTCTACGAACTTGAACCAGCCTAGTAAAGGTCTGATGTGGTATTATTGCTTATTCTTCCACCCTGCCCATGCAGAAAGGGTAAAAGGATGGGCAGCATCAGAGACAAAAAAGCTTACAGAAGAGGGCCTTACTTATACCTCAGGTAGCCAGGAAAAATGCTAATGGGGCTTGCTCAACCTCCTGGCTGAGTCCAGACTGTCTTTGGTTATCCCTTGATGTGAAGATGATGTTGGTCAAGGGGGTTCATTGGTGGGTTTTTAATTGCCTAGGAGCCCAATTTGTGTCCTGCTGATTTTCCCACAGAAGTGACAGATGTCATCTTGGAGGAGATGTAGTTGTTGGCTGGACTGTTGTGCCCTCTTTTCCCCCTTCTTTGTCATTTTTCTGCCCCAAAGTGAGCTGTGGCTTAGTGTGGGGTGTGGCCATGTGTCCTCTCAGTGTGTTGGATTGATGCTCCCTTTTTATGGTGTACTTCCAGGTGTACTCTAAAGTGTACTCTCTTTGAAATGTTCCACTGCCCTCCACTAGCCCTTCCTCCCTGACTTAACTGAGGGAAGAGTACGTGCTTTGGGAGGCAAGTGTCTAGGGGTGAGAGTAAAATTATTTTCTTCCTGATATGGGGGACAGCAGCTAAAGAGGGGGCATGTGACCTCCCCATGTGACCCTCCTTGTGACTCCAGCCCCATCCCCAGCTCAGAGTCCCCACACTCTTCCCCTCCCTATCCCATGTTACCTTGCAGGAGGGGAATGGGAGCTGTACAGAAGCCAGAGGAGCTGCCGGCCATTCTGCTCCTTTCCCCATTCTGCCCCTGCCAGCAGGGAAAGGACCAGATGTACCAGCCTTGTCTCCTGCCCTTCAGTGGAGCTGTGTCTCCTCTCACTGGCTGGAGGGCCGAGTTGGGGGTTCAGCTCCCCTTGGAAGGGGCAGCGGGGAAAGGAGCAGAACACAGGCAGCTCCTCTGGCTGCTGTACCATTCCTGACCTCTGCATCCCACCTCCACTCCCCTACACACACACTCTCCTATACACCTCTCTGATAGCCAGAATGGCTCCCTGGGTTTGTGGGCAGCCAGCACAAGAAAGAGGAGTTCTGAGGCTGATTTAACCTAAGCCATGAAATGAACCAATGCTACGATAACTCCAAGACGGGAGGGAAACCAAGATGGCTTAAAGCCACTTTTACCTCACAACCTCCTACTTTCTTCCACAAAGCACAGCTTGTCCAGAATGGAGGATGTGGACTTAGTCTGCTGTTGCCTTTTTGAGGAGCCAGGAATGTTCTTTGTTACCTGTTTGTGTAATATAAGGCAGGAGTGTAAATGGGGAAATCTTGTAAACGTAACAACTTTATATAGCCCTCAAAGGCTAGTTGCTTAAAGAATGCATTTTGGCACATGCAGTTTCAGCACACAATTGCATGTGTAGGTAAGCAGAAATATTTCAAGTGCCTGGTGAAACTGAAAACAAGCAATGTGTGCATCAAATCAGATGCCAAACAACAGCACTCAACTATTGCAGATGCTCAGTTATGCGTGCAACACACAGTTTTGGGTGAGGTGGGTGTTTTTAATTCAAAAAAAGGCTTGCACATGGATCATCACCCTCTGGCTTCTGATTTCTGCTCTCATTTTCACTTTTGTTCTAAAAGTTCATTTTCCCAAAGGCCCCTTCATTCTAGCATCTAATGGCTTTTGCAACCAAAAAGAAAATAAGTACTAAGCAAAGATTTATTTTTGCTGATGGTGAGACAGAGATGCTAATTGCCTGAAAATGAGAACAACGGCTTGCCAAATCAGCTTTTAGCATCCTTAGAAATAATAGTTTGTCATTTCTGCATCTCTGCAATACTGGCTGCTTTGAAAACCCTACATTCTTTGCCTGCATCTCCTTTTGGCAGGGTTAAAATTACTTCATCATGTATTTTACTACAAGCGATAGAAAACATGAGTTCAGAGGGATTTGCACAGCTGCATTTGGAAGTTTGGTTTCTATTGGACTGTGATACATATTATTTGGATTTGGGCTCCTCTCAAACGATAGAGCTAATTGTGATCCATGTACATGTCAGAGCCCAAAGACAGATGAGACGGGCCAAGTGTGTACTGGCAAGACCCTATGCAAAAACGCAGTTCGTAATGGATTTCCAAGCATCCACAGAAATACACACTGATTCACTTCCTATTTCTCTAACAATGCTAAAAGGCACAGGACTTTGTGGTAGGGAAAAACTCGGTAGCAGTGTGAGTTTCCTGAGTAATCTTCATTAGCATCATAGACCGAGAATTCCAAGAATTCCCTCTGGCCTTCCCTGGTAGGCTGCCTTGAAATAATTTCCTGGCTGGGTCCAACAAGCAACTCCACAAGCAGAACTGATGTATTACCCAACAGCGTGCAGAGTGTGGCATGGTATCACTCCAGCTCCAGGTTAAAATGACCCTGGTAGTCTTTGATACCTATGGGTAGAAAAGCTCAGAGTTCCCAACTAAATGAATGCAGATAGCTGCAGAAGCCAAGCTGAGAAACATTCTTGTCAAACAGTTGGATAAAAAAGATCCCGGATTGTTCCTGAAAATCCATCACTTTTGAAGGGAAATGAGTCACATCTGAGTAATTTAGAGGCTGGGATTTGACCCAAGGTGTTTATATCAGTTCTGTGTGTGTTTCTATGATTCTTCATACTGTTTTTCCCCATTTACATTTACAGCAGATCTCTGTTTAATGTGTCTTGTCACAGTGTATCTAGGCTGATCTCTATCATTGTAGAAAAGATAAAAATCTTTTCCTCACTCTAAAAACACCAGGCCAATTTTGGAATCAAATCTATCCCATGGCAATGTGATTTTCTGGAAAGCAAAGCTAAAGGCTGGTTCTTATAATGCTTTTTTAAAAGAAACTCAACAATTGACATAAGCAAATACCTCACGCGTAAGTAAGCTTTTCTGGGCAGGTGCCATCTTTTGTTCTATTTGTACAGCATTTAGCATAATGGGGTCCTGGTCCAGACTAGGGCTTCTAGCACAGTGGTAATACAAATAAACAACAACAACAACAACAGTTTCCTGTTAAGGAGCCTGTTTTGAATGGGCAATTATGAATATAAACAATTGGTCATGCCCCCACATGCCAACCCACTTCACTCATTGGTTGTCCCTGGCCACTACATCATTTTTCAGTTCTCATTGAGGAACCTAATTGACTTTACAAACAGTAGGGCTGCCTGGTGAATACCTAAAAAGGCAGATGAAAGCCCGTACTATAGTATACACACAACAGCCAATTCCCTCTTCCTTCTCTCCCTCCTTTCTTTTCTTCTCCAATAGCTACAAGCAAAACGTTTGCTACCAAACAGAGGGTTTTCAATTTTTCATGTGAACTTCGTATTCGTCAAAGGCACCCAACTGGCAGTGCTGAGGCCTGAAGCTTTCTAAGGATTAGCTGCCGAACAAGTTCACCAGGAGTAGCTTTGGTGCAGGACTCTCCTTGCTGCTCCACCAGCATGCCACCACCTTGACTGATGGGAACTGCCTCGAAGGGCATTCTGTACCCATTCAGTCCTTGGCCTCTCTCTGCTTGGCATAGTTCATTCCAGATGCACTGGTGTTTTGTAACATGGAGGTTGGCCTTCTTGAAGCCATCAGAAGCCCAAGCTGATAGCCTGTTAAAGCAACATCATTCAATTTCCCTCCAACATACAAATGGTACACACTCTTTTCCTTGCAGCAAAATCTGAAATTCCTTGCCAGCTATAGTTGCCAGATGGTTTTAACAAAAATACCGGACACACTTGACATTACATCACAATCTACATTATGTCTTATTTAGAAAATACCGGACATTTATATGTTCTCATTTATATTTTCTCAATTTGTTTCCCGAACAGAAAGCTCAAGTACTGGACTGTCTGGTTCAAAACCGGACACTTGGCAACCCTATTGCCAGCCAAGCACATTGAAGGAGCCATAATTAGCTGTAACATTAAATCTTGATGAGAACGATCTGCTCAAATTTTCTGGGGCTCTCTTCCTCTGTGTAAGTCTCTGAATCTAGGGAAACAGTCTGACAGGTAATGAGGCACTATCAGCCTGTCTGGATTTGATGCTAAGAGATAGTTGCCTGTACCCCTTTTCTGTTTTAAATGAGGTTGGCAACCATCCTCTTGAGGGATCTAAGTCCCCTTTTAAGTTCTTCTAATTGTGCCATCTCAACAAGTGAACGGCTCACTCCCCGTCTCCAGCAACGTGCTCAGGAAGTTCTCCCACTGGCCTTGCACTTTGTGTCATTCCATTCTCTTTTCAATAATATGCTGGGAGCAGCTTTACTTTTGTTTCCCTGGCTGATCCCTCCATCTGCTCAGCGACTGCACCAATTCAGCAGTCGTGTTCCTGTTTCCCGCTGCTCTGCACCCCAGCACCCGGCCAATTATTGTCTCTAATAAATCAGTCAATCCCCCAAAACAAAAGCTCCCAAAGCTAGGTAAATCCTTCTGACATCAGCCTGACAGTAAAAAGAGCTGAATTTGGATTATTTTTTTTTCCTCTTTGGGAATTGTTCAGCTTTGCTGACCTCTAATAAAAAAACCATAGAAACAAAAATCTGGCCCCACCCGAATGTAAACTTGGAATGGCTGTTCAGATACACAAGGAAATTCACCAAATGACTGACCAAGTTGTGTTATAATTTGGCTTTCTGAAATAATAAAAAAGGAATGGTTTTGGCATCATTCTGAAATTAGCCTCCATGTGCACTGAATGTATTCTCTCCTTGTATGAATAGTTGGGTAGTGACTGGGATATAATCATTCTTCAGAACAATTTAAAGAGCATTTGCCACAGACTTATAATTCACCTTAGTCTACAGATTTAGATCCTTACTGTAGCTCATCACTGTTAGTTCTTAGCACTTGGAAGATGTAGAACTGCTTCCCTGTAAAAGTGCTGTTTTAATTAATTAAAATGGCCTGCAGATGATACAAAATTACTCAGAATAATGAAGTCCAAAGCTGACCGCAAAGAGTTACAAAGAGATTTCACAAAACTGGGTGATTGGGCACCACAATGACAGCTGGAATTCAGTGTTGATAAATACAAAGTAATGCACATGGGAAAATATAGTCCCAACTATACATATAAAAATGATAGGTCTAAATTAGCTGTTATGACTCAAAAGAGAGATCTTGGAGTCATTGTGGATAGTTCCCAAAAAATATATGCTCAGTATTCAATGGGAATCTAAAAAGCTAACAGAATATTAGGAATCATTGGGCAAGAAATGGATAATAAGACAGAAAATATCATATTGCCTCTATGTAAAGTCATGGTATGAGCACATCTTGAATACTGAATTAGGGACGTAATAGTGTAGTAAATTAACCGATTAAATGATAAGCAAAAACTTATTGGTTAATGCTATAGAGAGTATATGCATTTTCTCCCTCTCCTCCATCAGTAATTTTTAGCAGGCTGGCCAGCAGCCCGGCTCAGTTCTGGCTTGCGCCAGGTCTGGGACCTTCCCCTGCTGTGGCTCTGCATTTAAAGTGCATTAGGAGCCAGGCAGTCAGGCAGCGCTGCTCAGTTCTGGCTCTCTCCAGGTCAGGGAGCTCAGACCCCACCCTCGGACAGGGACTATTACCACCCCATGCTGCTGCCTCTGTATTAGAGGCAGCAGCATGGGGTGACAGGCAGCCGATCTGCAAGGGGAGCTTGTTTTTAAACTGGCTCCCCTCACGGACCAGTTCCTTCCTGGCACCTCACGGAGGCAGCAGCACAGAATAGCAGGGAGCTCCCCAAGAGTGGGGCTGAAACTCACTGGTTGCCAGTCCCACCCCCGGAGACTATAGAATAGTCGAGTAACCAATAAGAATTCCTGAGGTTAATTGACTATTCAGTTAACCAATATTTAACATCCCTATACTGAATGCATATCCAGTTGCCTCATCTAAAATATATATATTGGATTTGGAAAAAGCACAGAGAAGGGTAATGGAAATGATTTATGAAATGTATAGGCAGAAGATTTAAAACAAAATACATTATGTCTTTGTGGCCAACCTGTGGAACTCTGTGCCAGGGGCTGGTGGAAAGGCCCAGACTATAGCAGGGTTCCAATGAGAACATAATAAGTTCCAGGAGGATACGTCCATCAATGGCTACTAGCAACAATAGGTAGAGATGGTGTCCCTAGCTTCTGTTTGCCAGATGCTGGGAATGGGTGATCATGATGATTGCTTTTTCTGTTCATGCCTTCTGAAACACCTGGCATTGGCCACTGTTGGAAGAAGGATACTGGACTAGATGGACCATTGATCTGACTCAGTAGGGTCATTCTGATGTTCTTATATAGAGAGCCCAACATATCTGTCCCCTGCTGCAACCCACCAGACCCACTCCCCTTCCAGAGCTGAGATAAAGCCCAGGAGTCCTGACAGTCTCTCTCTCTCTCTCAGCAGAGTTAGTGACAAAGCAAGAATATATATTAAAATGTTAAGCCTAGCCAGTGTCCCTTAACTGACTTGCCACAAGATGTAAGGATAGGTTAGTATTAGAGCTTAATGGGTTTAATGTTCATGTAATTTTCTTTCTTAGATATAGAAGTTAGATACAGTGCTCCTGTCAGCTAATTGCTAAGTTATATGTCAAAAACTAAAGTTTTCAAGTGCTTTAGTAGCCCCTAGAAAGAAGTGATGTGTGTGGGGGAGGAAAGGCGGAGTTGTTCAATTTCCTGCTTGGCTTGCACTGAGCTTAGTACCTCAGCCGCTGTGCTCACTTTCTCTCCACATTGTCCCACCCCACTATTACAGCATACTCAAGTCACCCTCTGCATCAAAATCTGAAATGGCACTCCTGATCTCCAGTTTCTATTATGGGTTGGACCTATTTCTCAGCCCAAACCACATGTAGTTCTGGATTTTTCCTGTAAATTCTGCCATGGCATGCACTGCGTGTCTGATGGGTTAGCCCAGAGATTAATTAAATTTGGAAGAGACAGCGGATCGGTTTGATCACATAGTTCATCAAAAATGCAGGAAATTCTGATCCTGCTTTAGGGTTAGCAGTGTAGTTACAGGATTAGATTTTTAAAAAAGAAAGGAAGGAAACAAAGAGACATGATTCATTAAATCAGTCAGATTCAGAATTGCTTTGGTTTAGGTCTGCAATAAGACTGGGAGCAGGGGGGCCTGTAAGAAAAGCATTTGGATGTTTCTAGCACAAGACCTCATCACAACCTACTGGGTCACCAAGAGTTTGCTTTGATTTTATTGTTAAGTAGTCACCAACGGTCCATCCTAGAACGAATAGTTGTCTGTTTTTAGTTGGAAAATTTGGCCAAATGTCAGAGGCCTTGACTAGAAGCTGGGGAGAGATAACAGTCTCCAAATTAGGGGTGGGGAGAGAGAAACACATTACAAAGCCCTCATGGGCTCACTAACATTCCTTAAACAAATATTCCAGTCACAAAAGCTCTTCCAACCTGGTTACAAGAATGACCCAAGAATTCCAAATTACTCAGATTTACAGTGTAACAGCTTTAAAAGGGATGCTTAAAACCCTCCAGCGGCAGAGCACAGTTTGAAACATTTCCCCAATTAATAAATATTCAACTTTTCTTGCCTCCCCCAAAATTAACTTTTATTTTTTCCACAGAGCATCCCCCACCTACATTTAAACACAAAATCACAGGGCTTTCATTTCCTATTATGTTTGACATCATTTTTCCAGGGCTAAATCTGCCATTAGAATCTGATGCTTTCTACAAACCCCTGGCCTCATGCTATTATTATGACAAGCATATATATATATATCAGGGATGCAAAATTCCATTTTAAAAGTGAACTGGTTAAACGTTACTTTTAACTGGGTAACTGGAATCCTGCAGACAGTGGGCCTAGCCTCTTACCTGTGGCATGAGATGGGTGGGGGGCTGCTTGAGCTTGGCTGGGTCCACCTTGCTGCAGGTTGCTCTGGCTAGGCTGTGCTGAGCCTGCTGCGCCGTGGATGGGGCTTGCTCAGGCTGGGCCAGGCCCACCGCACTGCACCATGGGAAGGGGGCTGCGCCAGCCTGCCCAGGCCTGTTGTGTTGCACCGCAGATTAGGGGCTGCTTCAGCCCGTCTGGACTGGAGTGCCCCCTGACCATGGCATGATGCAGTGGGCCTGGTGGGGATGGAGCAGTCCCCCTGCCTGCATCAGGCAGGGAGCTGCTCCAGCTCGGCTGACTAACTGGTTACCCGGTAAGCATCACCCAGTTAACTCTTTACATCCCGGTGAGTCCCTTTGTTCAAGAACTTGTCCTAAGCAGTAAGAGCTAGGACCACCACATTTGGTAGGCAGCTTCCTCTTATCGTAACTTAAAGCAAGGTCAGGATTTGGTTGTGCCAGAGTAATGGGATGTGCCTGGAATGAGATTGCTTCTCATAAAATGGAAAGAGAGGGGGTCTGGCAGGAGGGAGTTATACTGCAGAATGACCATGGGTGGCAGCAAAGGGCACTCAGGACAGGCTCAGCAATAACCTTATTGGGCCAGCAGAGGACAAAGGTAGAGAAAGGGATAGTTATCTACTATATATTTCAGAGAATTTGTCTGTGTGTCCCTGTCCATCCCCCAGTCAGGGTGCACGGACCCCTCCCTTGGCTGTGTCTGCTGCAGGCGCCGTAGCAATGGACAAGCGCTTCTCACCTGGCTCCAACCTGCTGTGGTCAGAGAGGGCTGGGGAAGTCCCCTCTCTCTCTGGGATAGCCTGCATACTGAACCATTCATTTCCAGCCCCACCCCAGAACAATGATTTAAATAAAGAAAAACAAAACTTTTTTTCAGTTATGGACCCGAGCATTCCGGGAAAATCTTCTAGTGTGCTTTATATATTTTCATCCTTCGTTCAGATGATGGAGAAATGTCAATGTGTTTTCTCCCTGTGTCCAACAAATGTTAACAATGTTCTATCTGCATAAGAAAGGCTTCTGATTTATATTTTGACCTTCTATCTATATCTTAATAAGGGTAACCAGACATTATTTTTGGTATTAAATATTTTTCTCCACTTTTTTTGACAAACTGAAAAATATAAAGTTCAAAATACATACAAAGAGAGGAGCAGTATTCTGATGCTGTAACCGCAGTATTCTGATGCTGTAATCCAATGGGCTAAATTTTCAGTGAAGGCCTCTGCATTTTTACTGTATGATATTCAGGGCCAGGACCAGGTTCTCCTGTTTTCCTGCAAAGTGCCCAGCACCCACTGTACTCATCAGTAATAATTAATTATAAATGTGCACACCATTTTTCAGGCAGGATGATTTGTGCCTGCAAATAACAATTTGTTCGTGCAACCAAACTTGCATGCACATCAGATTATGTTTGGCCAAACTGCGTTCCATTTGTCTTGTTAGATGGTGGAAATGTAAATTAAAAATTGTGAAGGTATCTTTGGCATTTGGATTGAGCCCCCTTGAAAAAACTTGGCATCATAACCCCAAAGTCATTATTTAAAGTTACAGTTCTGAGCCAGCGTTCAAATAAAGAGATTGCCATTTTAAAGGTGTGACAAAATGAGAGCTTTCCAACCTTCCTGCTGAAAAAGCTTATTTTCCCTATTTCTTTTGAAAGATATCTTCTGTAGATGTCACTAGTATGATACATATATTCCTCTCTCAAATCCTCACCATTTCCCCCAACTAATCACCCACAGAGTTTATATGTGTTTCCTCCAATCCTTCCTCACTACCTTGACTAATTACACGTGGCATGTTTACATACCCCCAATTTCCCACCCAACAACTCAGCTTGCCACACATGCAGTAACTGTGCACAACTTCCCCAACCCCAAATTACTCACAAATAACTGTCCTTCAGAACATTTCTTATTCCCCTTATTCCTGCTATGGGCCAAATAGTGAGCTGATACCTGGGAAAATTTCTAATGGATGCAATAAATAGTTACTGTTATTATATATTGTTTGTATTACTGCAGCACTCATAAGTTCCCATCTTGGATCAGGACCTCATTGTACTAGGTACTTTACAAATACAGAACAAAAAATTGTATCTGCCCCCCAAATTATGTTCTATTCATCTTCCAGCTTTCTGACAGCACAAATCATTGCATGACTGATTCTAGGATTGTTTCTGCCAGGACACATTATAAGGCAGGACGTTATTTTCAAGCATAGTTCTAGAATAAACATGTGGTCAGAGTATTCATGAGGAGTATTCATGCGGGGACCTGTTTGTTTGATACTGTATGTGCCAAGGCACTGAAGGGTATTATAAAACATCCATTGCCTTTGAAGTACCTGTCTCCAAGTGTGGAATTCTAAACTGGCTGCCAAAGCAATCCTACACAAATCACAAATTAACCTCGCTATCCTCTGATATCGTCAGGGATCAGTGTGCAAATCTTTAGCACAATATAAAGGAGGTAGGGGAAGTGCTGCTGAAAGAGAAGAGGGAGCAGGCAGAAATCTTGTATCCTTTAAAAAAAACAAACTTGCAACCAGAACTTGTAATGGTGTCCTTTATGTGACCTTTTCCTGACTGTGTTTATCAAGATGGGGACTTTTGCTGCTGAAATCAGTCCAGTCACTATATATTCAAGCAGAAAGTTTTCACTGTTCTATCACTTGGATAAGTCTCACATCTCAGCTTATAAGTGGTCTTGAATAGACTATTGAAGCTTAAAAATTATAGCTGATAATTTGATGGTCAGTAGGGGGAAAGGGAGTCAGGACTTACTGATGCAGCTCTAATGAGGCGCCAACTGTCAGATTTTCAATGCTTCCCTCTGAGAGACTCATTCTGTTTGTGGGATGCTCTCCAGTTGCTATAGTGTCTCTACACTTCGCATGCCCCATGTTTCCATACACATTTTCATGCCTGGACTCCGCTATGCTTCCCACTGACTCCTTTCTCACCCTCCACAAAACACCCCTTTCTCCTCCACTGGGGTCCTGCCTCTTCACAGCCTTACCTAACCTCTAGTTTGTCCCTTACACTGGAGTCTTGCTGCAGATTTCCATATTGTAAATGCTGAAGTGAACCACACTGGCTTGAACTGCTCTAAACACAGATATGCCTCTTGAAATTCTGAAATGTTTGTATCTTTAAAAGGTTGCCTTCTCACTTGGGCCTGGAAGCTCAGGGCTAGCTGGGGATTGTGGATTTTTGTTTGTTTGTTTTTTGCTGCTTCTCACCTGTGATTTTTCTGTGGGTCTGTGGCCCACAAGCCAAAAAAGCCCATCCTTGAGCTAAAGGATCAGAGTAAATTTTAATGCACTATTCAATTGAACTGGAATATACAAAAGAAACAAAAGGAATGCACAATTCAGGAAAGAAAAGGGGGGAAAACCACAATTTCACTCAAGTCTGCTGCTTCTGCTGTCCTTAAATAGGTTTAAGAAAATTTGTGGAGCCTAATATTGTCATTGGAAAACTCCAGTGACTGCACCAATGCCTGCTTACACATATTGGCATTCAGACTAACAAAAATAAATTTTAAAAAATACTTAAAGGCCCACAAAAGTCTATTTTTAAACTTTTGTTTTCTAGGGAGAGGCACGCAGGAAAATGGATGTTAAAATAACACACCTAAGATGGAGGCATCTTTAAAAAAAATCAACCCACACAGATAGGATTAGATCTGGTATTATTCTTAGTAAAAACATCATCAACAACAAACACATTACAATACTATACAACATCATACTGCACAGTATTATACAGCAGCAGCTCCGATAAGTACAGGTGACTGTTCCCGTTGTGTTTGGGTCTACCACTGTTTGAGAATTTTACAATTAAACTTTAATTTTTGTAAGAAAATTTCAATTTATTGAAATGAAAACTGTTCATGGGAAAGGGTTGGCTTTGTTAAACTAACCCTTCAAAAAAAAAAAGTTTGAAACTGTTGACTTGTCCCATGTCAAATTGACTTTTTGTTTCAAAACGTAATTTGAATTTATAGTAAAATATGCAAAAATAAATGTAAAAGGGCAAACTGACAAATTTCAAAGTTATAATGAATTTGATGTCAACTCCCCAGTAGACTTGCCAGAATTTGATATTTTTAAAAAATTCAACAGATAATAAGGACATTTAATGTTACATATATTTTTCAACGTTCATTGTAATTCTCCCAATTATCTCAATATCTTTGGGGACACATTCAGATAATCAGCAGACTACACATATAATTGAATGGGCAAAAACCATTCAGGACTGGGTTGGCCATTCCTGCAGCTAGGGGCTCCTCCTCCTCCTAATGATGCTGGCCAGGTGTCTTTGCTTTATTATCCACATCCCTTTCTTGTCCACTAGCATGAGATAAATACTGGGGGACAAGGAAGGGATTAAGGCTATTACAGAGGTTTGGATAATGGGTTGGATAAATGAGAGTAAACTATATTTAAATGTTCCATTGTGAGAAATTGTTGGGGGGGGGGGGGGTCAACAATTATTTAATGACAAACATTGAAGTTCACAAAGTTCAAGCTTTATAACTGATACAATGCAAACTGTCAACTTCGCATGTCAAAATACACAAAGTAAATATTCTCAAGCAGCGTTTTCCTTATTTCACCTGTAAGTAAATCTCTATTATCACTGGAAATGTTTTGTCATGTATGTGTGCACAATGAAATCAACATTTATCAATAAAAATCAAATCCTTCCAAGCCCATTTGTAGTACACCCAGGACCCAATTGTACAAAGCCTTTCTCATCCAATTATAGTCCCACTGAAGTGAATGTGATTATTAATGGGCCACACTTATTCTCATTTGGTAATACTATAACCCTGAGCAGTACCACTGAAAGCAAGGGGGCTACTCAAGTTATAAGGTACTACACAATGGGAATAAGGATGGCAGATAATAGCTTTGCGGGATCAGACCCTTTGGTTATTATAAGACTTCCCTTTCAACTCCACCCTTCCAACAAATGTTGAACAACCAATTTTTATCCAGCTAACCAAGCAATGCTAAAGGTACGTTTACACAGCAGCGTTATTTTGGAATAAGGATGCATCTACACTGTACCCAGAGCGCAAAATAAACTATGCAATTTGAGCCATACAAATTGCGCAGCTTATTTTGAGTTAATTTTGAAATAGCTTATTTCAAAAGTTGGCACCATCTACACAGCACTTATTTTGAAATAAATCTCTATTCCGAAATGTCCCTTACTCCTCGTTGAAAGAGGTTTACAGAGACATCAGAATACCAAGCCCTTTATGTTTTGAAATAATGAGTGTGCTCAAAAGATGCAGACTAGCTATTTCAGGATACCTCTGGTATCCCAAAATTGTGCTGCCGTGCTGATTTAGCCTAACTGATACTATTCTGAAATAACAAAATGTGTGTCTACACTATAAGCCTTTATTCCAAAATAATGTCAAGCTGGAGGACTTCTTACTCAGACTCATGGTAACCCTCATTTCAGAAGGAGTAAGGGAAGTCAAAGGAAGAGTGTTCTTCCTTCAACTTCCTGCTGTGTAGACAGAGCCAAAAGCTGAATTAAGCTATTTTGACTTACGCTTCGCAACTGACATAGCTCAACTTGCATAGCTTAATTCTACTAGCCCTGCTGTGTAGATGTACCCTCAGAGAACTGCTTCCTGAGTTAAAACACAGCAAGGATTTATTACTCAGAACTTAAGTCCTTTTAAATTGAATAAAAAAATGGCATGGCAATAAAAAGCAAATATACAATGGTTCAAGAAACTAGCATTCAAAAAGTAAGTGTATAGCTATCTTTTAAGATATCAAAGAAAACTTTACTTTGTAGCTAAACTTGATAGGTTTTTCCACTCTGGAGCTGAGACAGCAGTACTTCTGCAGACCAGGTATAAAGTAAGAGCAGAAATCACATACAGGTGCAAGAGTTTACACATAAAGTGAGCTCATAAATGGGCAGCAGGGAGAAGATGCTGGGATTTAACTGGTACAACCTTCCTACCTCACAACAGTGAGCTTGCAAGAAGTTGGGATCTTCCTCAAAAAAAAAAATCAGAAACATACAGACAGACATTATATTTAAAAAGCAATGCAGAAACCATTCTGGGTTTTTTTAATCTTCCCAAGATCAGTCTGTAAAAAAGCACAAGAAGAAGTTGTTTGTGCCAAATTGTAAGACTGAACAATTAATTAGAAGGCGATTGTGCTATTTTAATGTGGAGAATGCAGGGGTCAGGACATACACTGTATGAAAGGTGGTAGCACTCTGGTCAGTCATCCTTTTATGGTTACAGTTGTATAGAAGGGAACAACACACCATGACCAAATATGGAGCCAGGCTTAAGTTGTTGAGTCCCTCATGTTCTCTGGACCCAAGCCTCTTATTTTGTTTTTTTCACTGCACATTGTTTGCAGCTAGAAGAGCTGTAATAAAGGCATCATTTTGAATCAAGCCAGTGCCTTCAGTTAAAAATGTTTGATCTGGAACATACTGTGGCGTCTAATTAAATACTACTACATTTGCAAGTAGAATGATAATGCAAAAACAGCATTTCAGTTTACATAGCACCCCTTTTGACAAGCAGCCCAAAGTAGTTGACAGTATGCAGAACATCAAGCTGTGCTAGAAGAATTCTGATGTGCTTAGAAAAATAAACCCATCCTAAGCCTGTGTGGGGTTTTCGGGGATGGAGAGAGAGGAAAGAGAAACAAAATGTTCTTTCTGAGATTCACTGGACAGAGCAGGTATCTGCAATATGGTATTTAATATATGGAGCCTTTTGTGAATGGACTAGGAGGGAGGGAAACTGGAGGGTGAGGTCACTTGGAATATGGCAAAAAACTCAAGGTATTATAATCCTGACTTCAGCAGCAATGTCTATACAATGGTAGGGCACCGTGGTGCTCATTAGAGTCAGCCTATATTTCTCTGATCTATGGATTGGTAGGTCAGAGAGAACACATTAGCACACCAGGAAACAGCGAAGGTGTGTTTTATTCAACATGTCAGGCAGACCAGTGTTCCCTGTAAACTGTGAGCTTGTGCGGCCACAACAGGAGATATTCAAATGCTGCCCAGTTGATTAGTAGGGCACCCACAATTGTTTGTTTGTTTGTTTGTACTGGTAGTGCACATTCCTAAATGCCTTGGTGCATATAAAACATTGATCCCTGGAGGTATTAGCTCCCTCTTCGCACTGTGTGGGCAGGAAGGGACAAGCTGCTCCCTGCCGGGGGGAGGAAGGGACAAGGGAGAAGAAGAGGGAGTTCTGCAAAGGTCATCTCCCCTCCAATTTGACTGGAAGCAGTTCCCCTCCCTTCCCTTGCATACAGTGCCAAAAGGCTGCTGCTGGCCACATTCTGTCTGGTGTGAACCCTGGCAGAAATCTGGGGGGAGATTTGACCCTGCATGCCCACTCATGTGTTCCCTCAGGAAGATGCAGCTTCAGGTACCAGGAAAGGCAGGTCCATCTCAGAGAGCACAGCCAGGAATGGAGGGCAGAGAGTTTTGGGCAGGGAGGTTTGGGTCAGTCACCCGCCTATGTGAGACAAGTGTATGAGAGTGTGTGTGTATCATCCCTCCTCAATAGTGTGGGGGTAGAGGTGTGTGTGTGTCACCCTTCCCTGTGGGAACCTTATGGATAAGAAGATCAATGTAAAAAGTCCAACTATGTGGTATGTCTTTGTAGAGGGGGCACAATCAACTCAATGTTAATTTGAACTTTCATACTGCAGGGTGCTGATTGGTGGCTGTTGGACCTGCTTGAGTACAACTAGTTTTACCAAGTCTCCCATATTCAGCACAGGGATATGTGATCACCCTACAATTCACCACTTTACATGCGTTCTCCATCCACTAGGATTGCCAATTTTGGATGGGTGTGTTGCTGCAGGTTTCCTCACCTGACATAATATTTAAGTAACGATTAGGGATGTTACATCCTATTCAATCAGTTAACCAGTTAAATGTGAGGTTAACCTAAGGTTTAACCAGTTAATTGACTACATGGGCAGGGGAATGCTCCAGCTCAGCTGGACTGGCCCCCAGCTCCTGTTCCCACATGGAGTTTTGGTTCCTGGCCCTGCCTAGAGCTGCTGCTGCTGGCCCCACTTGGGACTACTGGCTCCCAGGGGCCCCATGTGGGGCTGCTGGCTCCTAGAGGCCCTGTGTGAGGCTATTGGCTCCCAGCCCCACCTGGGGCTGCTCCAGGTCCTCCTATGGCTGCAGATTCCCAGCACCACCCAGGACTGTGGCTGCCAGCCAGTCTCCCAGCCCCGCCTGGGGCAGCGGCTGCTGGTCCCGCCATGCCCCCCCCTTTTGATCTTGCACCAGGCTGCCAGCTCTTAGCTGCTGGACCAGCCTGTCACAGGTGGGGGACTGCTCTTGGGCACTGGTTAACCATTACCTGGTCAGCATCACCCAGAAAGAATGATGGTTACCAGTTAACTGGTTACCTGTTCACATCCCCTATTGAAGATTAACCTTTAATTCCTGGAGACTCCAGGGCAATCCTGGTTGGTTGGAAACTCTAAGCATTCTGCCCATCTAAGCATTTTCCATGTTTTATCCACAATGGACAGTTCAGTGCATTGCGCCTCCTCCTGCATCACTGGCCTGGCCATGAAGGGGAGGCTCTTTGCAACTGAGGAAAGATAAATGGTCTGGCACCTACCAGGTTTCTTTTTAAAAGGACAGAGGCAAATGGAGGCTGAACTAATATCTTAGCAGAGTGAAAGGGGAGGCTTTCAGAAGGTGACAGCTGGCACCCAGGACTCTGAAACCACACACAGTGGTAGAATGCCAATCCTGCAGGACCTGGAGGAGGTTTGCCAGGCATCCAGTTTTTGAACAGAATGCCAGGTTGAAGAGGGACTCTGGTGTAGGAGCATCCTTAGCAGCTCCGGCAAAGAGCCCAAGCACCTGTACCATCCCAGGGTGAGGAAGATCCTCCTGGGGCAGAGGGGTTGCGCTCAAGGGCTGTGGAGTCAGAAAGCTATAGGGGGGGAGCCCCTGTGCTCACCAGAGGGCAGTGGAAGAGGAGCAACATAGCCCCAGCCAACTCCATTCCCCTGGCTCCCAACCACATTGTTCAGGGGAGGGCACTCAAGGGAAAGGGTGCCCTATGTGGTGATGCCCGACACTGCTGCATATTTTGCGTATTGGTAGGGATGACCCTGCCCTAGTAGCTCCAGTTGCACCAGAGCTAAAGCAGGCTCCCTGCTCCCGGAAGCAGTAGCTTAGATGGCTCCTAGATGCAAGAGCAGCCAAAGAGCTCCAAATGCTGCCCACACCCCAAGCACCAGCTCTACAGCTCCCATTGGCCAGGAACTGCAGCTAATGGGAGCTGTGGAAGCAACTCCCAGGGGTGTGGGCAATGCTCAGACAGCCTGGCTCCTCTGCTGAGGAGCCAGAGGGAAATGTCTTTACTTCCAAGGGTCACAGGGACCCTCCCTTGGTTCTACTACACCGTTGACCAAGCTGCCTGAGATGAGCACTGCCTTGCACTCTGAACCCCCCCACACACCTCCAACCACAGCCCCATGTCAGAACCCCCTCCCATATCCCAAACTCCCTCCCAGAGCCCGCAACTCTCACCTCTTCCTCAGCCCTGAGCCCCCTCCCACACCCTAACCCCCAGCCCCTAGGGTTGCCAGATGGTTGAAACAAAAATACCAACCCCCCCAAAAAATGGGAAAAATTCTGTTGAAGGAAAAAAAGGGGGGGGCAAAGTTGTTGAGCTAAAAAATTAAGAACTCCAAGACTTAAGCAAAAAAAAAATTAAAATAAAACCGCATGTCCCCTTTAAGAGTGAGTGCAGGGATAGGAACAGGGGAGCGGTTGAGCACAAAGATCCAGGGGAAGCATTGCTTCCCCTTGGTCGGCAGCCATTTTGTGTCTGCAGCCTTGCAGAACCAGGCAAGCACGGTGTCTGGGGGTGTTGGGAATTTGCGGGGAGGGAGGTCAGGCAGTCAGTGTTTGTAGGGTTGCCAGGTGCCTGGCATTTTTGCCTCCTGGCTGAGGAAAAATTTACCAAACAGGAGACGAAAATACCGGACTGTCTGGGTGAATACCGGACACCTGGCAACCCTACCCCACTGCAAAGCCCACAATCCTAGCTGGAGCCCACATCCCCTCCTGCACTCTGAACCCCTATTTATGGTCCTACCCTGGAGCCCTCATGCTCTCCTGCACCCCAATCCCCTGCCCCAGCCCAGTGAAAGTGAGTGAGGGTGAGGGAGAGTGAGAAGTGGAGGAGGGGGAACTGAGTGAGGGGGTGTGGCCTCAGAAAAGGGGACGGGTCTGGGAGGGAAGGAAGGGTGTTCCATTGTGTGTGATTAAAAAGTTGGCAGTAGCCTGGAGCTGCTCATTAAAGACAGCACTGGCATTCCTCTGCTACACTGCAAGCCAATACTGTGAACGAGTGCAATATTTCTAATTTCTGTTACATTTTAAAAATTATTTGAGGCAAAAAAAAAAGCTTGTGGAGTTTGTAATCAGTTTAGATAGTCCGCATTTGTGGCAAACAGCCTTGATTACAAATTCTAGGGCTTTTATTTTGGCCAGGAAGAGTTAATTCCAGGTCTGTTAATTACCTGTGCTTACATGAATTTCACCTGAAGTTTTAACAGTGCCTGATGCCTTTCTTTACTTTTTGTTTTAAACTGTTGTTGTGTACAAATATATAGTGGCCCCATGCATCCCAAACCACAGGAGGGTGAAGTAAATTCCTTTTTGACCCTTAGCTAGTTTAGCTAGTTGCCAGGGGAATTGTGGTAGAGTTGAAAGTGGCTCAAGATCGTACTACAGAAGGGCAAAGTATATTCCCTAACATCATGACCTAATTTTGTCTTTTTCCATTTATCAGATGGTAAGGTTTATAGCTTATAGCTGCTAGGACTTCTTTTCTGAGGAATGTCTGTTTACATGGGAATTCACAATGCTGCTGCAGTAGCAGCAGCCATTTCATATTCCGATACAGTTAAACAAGAGAGAACCCCCCCCCAACCCCACCCAGACAGTGTGTGTAGGGTTGCCAGGTGGTTTCAACAAAAATACCGGACTCACTTGACATTACATCACAATCTACATTACATCTTATTTAGAAAATACTGGACATTTATATTTTCTCAATTTGTTTCCCAAACAGAAAGCTCAAATACTGGACTGTCCAGTTCAAAACGGGACACCAGGCAACCCTAAGTGTGTTTGTGTCACTGAAGACAACCCCCCTTTTTTCTTTCAAAACATTGAGTAGACCTGTGGCACCTTAGAGACTAACAAATATATATTCAATGGTATTAAAATGTGAAAAGACAACAACAAACTATCTCAGTAGGGAGATTCATTACCCTGTGACACCTTTTACTGTGCACCAACAGGACGAGCCAAAGCACCAGGCAGAGCTCTGGGAATCTTGGAAGCAGGTGAGCTGCTGCTGTTGCTGTAGAAGAGCCAGCAGTACTTCTGTGGGCTGCACTGGAACAGTAGTTGTTATTCTGTGAACTTTTGCACTCAATAAGGCCATGTCTACACTGCAGAGAAGACTGAAGCAGCTGCAGTCGATCTTCTTGGGTTTGAATTAGTGGGTCTAGTGAAGGCATACTTATTCAAACTGAGAGGGCGCTCCAGTCAGTGCCAGTGATCCTGCTTCCAAGATTCCCAGAGCTCTGCCTGCCATTTTGGTGCACAGTAAAAGTTGTTGCAGGGTAATGAATCTCCCTACTGAGATAGTTTGCTGTTGTCTTTTCACATTTCATTACCATTCATAGATGATGAATAATATATTTTCCATACGTGAAGAGAAACCATATCTTTTCAGTCAGAATGATCTTTGGTTTATATTTAAAGAGTACAGTAAAACAAGATCATCTCATCTGAAGGAGTCCATGAAAGCTCATGATCTATCTATCTATCTATCTATCTATCTATCTATCTATCTATCTATCTATCTATCTATCTATTAGTCTCTAAGGTGCCACAGGTCTACTCATGGTTTTGAAAGATAAAAGGTTTGTCTTCAGTGACACAATTAACATAGCTGAAGTTGCGTGTCTTGATTTGAATGTATCCCCTAGTGTAGACCAGGCCAAAGTGGTGAGTTTCAGGAAAGTTTTGTACGAAATTTGGAGAAAACACCAACCATAATGTTTATATGGTGCTTTCCCTAGCTAAGGCACTGACCAAACCTCGGTTAATCCTCACAGGAAGCTGTCAGGTAAGTGGGCCACTATTATTATCCCCATTTCAGGGACAGGAAAATTGTAGAAGGGAAATTAAATGAACCACAAAGGAAGTTTATGGCAGAGTGAGAAGTAGCATATTCAGGATCTTCTGAATTCCAAATTACTACTAATTCTTCCCCTGAGGATTTAAGAACAAAATTTGACCACAAAATTGATTTGACTGTAGAATATCTTCTGCTAGCTTTTATGATGGTTATATATATCTATTCTTCACCCTAACACATAGCCTCTCTCTCAGACAATTGGGATACATTTTTAGCTCTTCTCCTGATGTTCCTTCTTTCAATTACAATACCCTGAAATGTTCTCTCGCTGCAGTTGTGGGGATTTACCAAAACCCAGGCTGCCGAACACTACTGCTTCTCCATTTACCTTGAAAGAAGCTATTTTATACATGTAAGAGTTTAGTTCACTACTCAAAACAAAGATGGATGTCTCACACTGCCACACAAACTCATTCAAAGCATATCTTTCAAATACAGTACTCCAGCAGTGTGTTTTGCAGTTGAACTCTGTACATGCTAGTTCCAAAAGCAACAGATTACATCTTTAATTGAATTCAAAATAAAAATTGTACATGTTTGCAGAATGAAAACCACAGATGGTTTCCTTTCTAGCCTTCTCCATCTCAACCCCGCTCCTCCCCCTCCCCCCAAAACCAACCTAACCAGCAACTGGCGTTTATTAAACATAGTCCATATGTGAAACAGAAACGGCTACTTCTGACTGTTCATTGGGTGGTAAGACTGTGGCACATTGTTGCTGGTCAAAGACCATTTATATGTCTAAGATGAGAAATATTTGAAAAATCCCCTTATACGTGTGTCCCATATGTTGGGCTGCTTGGCAAAGCAAAAGTGAAACTTAAAACTGTAAAAACAGCCAGTTCAGATGTTAAGGCAGAATACCTGAAGGATAGTAAAATCAACAGAACTTTAAGATACATTTGGAAATTCTCATAGACAGACACCTTCTGACTCAGCAGATTATAATGACTCCAGGGAATAATATGGTCAAAGAGAGGTGGCCGATGAAGGTTAAAACATGTGGCAGATCAAAATGTTAAGGTTCTGGGGCATGGAAGAAGCCACTAAAATAAAACTAAATCAGAACGTGCGAGGGTCTGTGGGACTCAAGTTCTAATCCCCTTTCTAACAGTGACTTTATTTTTAGCCTTTGGGCAACTCACTTGAATTATCCGCTTTAGTCTTTCTAGCTGTCCAAGTGGGATACTATGTTTCTACTTTTCTAGGGTGTTTTGAGGATTAATTAATATTTATTTGATTAATATTATTTGAACTATAAGCATGCTATATTATTCTGTGCAGAGCTGATTTAAACATGAGTAATATATTCATGTATATATGTACCAATAGCACATGGACAATGCCAAAATACAATGTTTACAGTGAGTAAACACTCACCATAAAAAAAGACTCGGTTCCCAAACAATGATGAGTTTGGCCTACAAACCATGACATTTCTGAAAAATAATGCTGTGTCTTTTGTATCAGAGTTCCTATTTTTAAGCTGCGAGAAAAGGAACTTTTTTTTTAAATGAAAGTCGAGAAGATTCTCATAAAATAAGCAGCAGTTGAGGCTTTGAGAAAAGTATCATGTGTCCGTCAATAAAATTGTGAGTGTTGGCAACCCTAGAAAGGGCTATGAAGTGGCCCAATAACTTACATATCAACTCACTCTAAAATGGGTTTATATGTATTGTATCGTTTCCCCAGGGCCAGTTTCATTAATGACAAAAACTGGCAAAAGAAAGGGCATTCATAGTGCATTACATTTAAACAGTTGTGAAGTTGAGGCAAACTGACAAAAGGCTAGGGATTCAGAGTGATGAATCTGTCCTGCTCACTACCTCTGAAACCATGTTATTAGCAATAGTCATTCTGACAGACAATTCCTGCAATGAAACTGCCCCCAAATCAATCTCGAGGGGTACATCTAGACAGAGGGGCTATTTTGAAATAGCTACCCTGCGTCTTTGAAACGCTCCTGTATTTTGAAATATTTTTCAAAATAACAGGCATGCTTTTCTATCATCCCTTTAACCCTTGTACTATGAGGGTTAAAGGATGTCTCAAAATAGCACGTTATTTCAAAATTTGGCATTGTGTAGACACGCCAAATTTCAAAATAACCTATTGTGAAATACAATCGAAATAAGATACGCAATTTGCGTAGCGCAAATTTCATGTCTTATTTCAAGTTTAGGGTGCTGTGTAGATGCACACTAAAAGGAAACAAGAGGAAAAAAGTCTTTTGTAGGATCTCCTGAAAAGAACATTGCCGCTTCCTCTTGTGGCTCTAGTTTCAGTCAGGCAGTACAATCCAGTCCAGGTTTTCCAGGTGACAGCAGTGTAAAGTTTGAAGGAGCTGCCACTGGTGCTGATATTCAGCAGGTTGCTCTATACCACAGCAACTCCAGAGACCAACAAAACAAAACAAAAAACCCTAACAACAATTGCACTGTCTCATCTGATCTCAGCCCTTAAGTCTTGGGCAAATGTGTTTCAGTCCCATTGGGGGAAATGATAAATGCTAGGATGTGATTCAGAGTAACACCAATTTCTGTCAGAAAGCAGCTTAGGGACCAGAGCAGTGATTTACCTACTAGCAAAACACTGTTTTGGCATGAGAAAAGCTGACTCTGAACCTTGAACTGTGTAAATGAAGAAGAGCTATGTTTTATTGGAAAGCTTGACTCTCTCACCAACAGAAGTTGGCCCAAAAGGTATTACCTCGCTCACTCTCGTCTCCTTGTAGATTTCTATGGCATTTCGAGGAGACCGAGAAAAGATCGCTTGATGCTTACAAAAGTTTCCCAAAGAGCAGAGGAGTTAGGTGTGATCCTGGCACTAGTTGCTATCTGGTGAGCAGAGTGTTTCACCTTTCACAATAGCTCAGTGGTTCTCACACTGTGGATTGGGACCCCAAAGTGGGCCGGAATCACTGGCACCAGCATTAGAGTTGTTGGGACCCAGGAATGAAGCTAAAGTGCAAGCTCCAACACCACATGGGAAGGCGGGAGTTAGGCTGTAGCCCCTTTTATCCACACCCCAAAATACTAGAAGATGCTTTCACAGTAAAGTCACTAAATGCCCTCCCCCAACGTCATGTAACAACTTTGCTATCAGAAAGCGAGTCATGGTGCAATGAAGTCTGAAAAGCCCTGCAATAGCTAATGCAAAACTTATGCCAGTTTCTCAACATGGGGAAGTCCATGGAGCTATGACAATTTACACCAGCTAAGGATGTAGCCCTGTGTGTGACCTAATTAGGTCCATCCCCTACTCCTTTGAGAACAGATGTTAGTTACATAGTTCAGACCATCTCTCCTGTAAGTTTTACCTTTGCCAGCTATTCAACGACAAGTGAGAGAAATATGGAGCCACATCCTGACGCTATGTTGGCTTTCACCAGCTGAGGGAGCTGACGTTTTAAATGTATTTTTATATATAATTTATATATAGGGAACTAGGCAGAGTGTCCTGTCTGTAATTTGATTTTATTCTAACAAACAAAAAATATAACTTAAAAATTAATAGCAGCACTGTAGAATTCTTTTTCACCTGAACCACTACAAGATTATGCTCCTGAGTATTTCTTTAAGAGTCATTCACTAAAAGCAAAACATTACACATCCACAGATACAGTGGTAGGAATTTTCCATTCTTGCTACATCCACTGAAGTCCTTTATATTGAGAGAGACAGGGAGAGAGAGAGGCGGTGAGGTTGGAAGCATACTAATTCTGCTAGTAGGTAGCAGTTTTAAAATATGTTCCATAGAAACTCCCATTCCTCCTGTTGGGAGACCAAGAAATAATTACTATGGCAGTTCAACATGCAAGCTCCATCGCTGTTCCTATTGCTTTTCAAGACTCATTGCTAATGTGAACAAAACTTTTAGATCTAAGTACCAACTTTTAGATCTATGTTGCCAACTCTACTAAGTTTAATCAAGTTTTTTGGGTGTTTGGGTGTCTTTCTTTTTAATTTTTTTAATGTTTGTTAAACCATCACCTCCTGGAGCTATGTGATTAGACAAGAATCTCTGTTTTAAAATACAGTAAATTCCTACTCCTATTTTCCTTTTTAAAAAAAAAAAAGCTTAAAAATATGAGTCATTAAGCCTCAGAAATCACCTCATGATTTTCAAGCCTGTAGCTTTTTGGGGCCTGCCTCAAGATGTTTTAACCTTAGTGTAGGCAATATAGGTAAGTACCTCCATTTCCATATCTATGTGAGTATTTCAATGGCCACCATGAGCAGAATGGCTGAGCATGGGCCAAACATTAATTAAATAATCCTCACTGCAATCTGGTGAGTCAGGGCAGTATTATTCTCCAGATTATTCAGATGAAGCATTGAGGTACAAGAAGAGTAAGTGATTAGCCTGGAGTCCCATGATAAGTGAATAGCAGAGAAATTACTCAAACCTGTTGGCTCCCAATTCACTGCCTTATCCATAAGACCATTTTCTGTTCCAGAATCAGGGGATTCTGAGAGAGTATTTTTCTTTAGAGCAAATAAGTAAATACTCTTCAAAGGCAGGTACTGTATGTACATTTGCATTTGATTACAAGGTGTACAAACAAGCTAAAATCACACTTACAATAATTTCTTGGAAAATATCGTTTCTTCTAAATATAAACCCTCCTGACGTTTTATCGCATAGCATGGGATGAGAGGTCTCTAAGAAAGAGGAAGGAGATACT
This sequence comes from Pelodiscus sinensis, assembly GCF_049634645.1. Classification (NCBI taxonomy): domain Eukaryota; kingdom Metazoa; phylum Chordata; order Testudines; family Trionychidae; genus Pelodiscus; species Pelodiscus sinensis. The sequence continues at coordinate 210,310,589 of NC_134711.1, forward strand.
CCAGATAGGCAGTCTAAAGAAATGAACTCAAAAGTTCTGTTGCATTCATTCTTGCTTTATGGGTTTGGAAAGATAAAAGCGAGTAAAGGAATGTAAAACACATACAAGCTCCCTCCTTTCCCTCTACATCCAGAAATGAAAACCACGCACCTTTGATTTTCCTGCGTAATCAAATGAGTCATATTTAGCCATTCATTAACATGATTAATACTGAAGAGCAAACCACTATTTTAAATTTGCCCCCTGGCAGTCACAGTTTTTCCCAGTGCCCTTTATAGAAATTTGCACAAATGGAACAACCTTCCTCCCCTCCATGGAGACACTAACAGAAGGTGGCTTGTGACAACAGACTCCATTATTCTGAACCAATGCTCTTTTATTCACCTTACACACAAGCAAAGCTTGCTGGAAAACTGAACAGTGAAAAAATCGAAAGCCCAAAACTTGAAATATTTCAATTCTGAGTGCCTCTTGGGACTAGGGGTATGTCTACACTACAGTGCTAATTCGAACTAACACATCCAGACTAAAAAACTAGTTCGAATTAGCGTTTTGCTAATTCAAACTAGCATGTCCACATTAAGTGGACCCTGAACCGGGGTTAAGGATGGCCGGAAGTAGTGCCGGCAGGGCATCAGATGAGGACTTACAGTGTGGAGCTGCTGCCTCAGGCTAGCCGAGGGCTGTGCTTAAAGGGACCCGACCCCCACCCCGGACAGACAGTTCTCAGGGGTGCCCCGCTTGCAAAGCAGTCCTGGCTTGGAGTGCCCTGAGTGCCCACACTGGGCACATCACAGCACTTAGCCATCAGACCGGCTGCACTTGCCGCAGGCTGCCATCTGGGGAGCGGGGACAATCGGGGGGGCTGCAGGAGAGCTTCCACCCCCAGAAGCCCGCAGAGCCAGCCCAGTCCTCCCCATCGGGGGCTCGTACCCCATTCCTCCCTCACCTCCTTCCACTTACCCTTCCCTAGCCACCCTTCCTGATGTACAAAATAAAGAAAACGTATGGTCAAAAATAGAATCTCTCTTTATTGAACAAAACTCAGGGAGAGTGGGAAAAGGAGGTGGGAGAGAGGAAGAGAGAGGGTGGGAGAGGGGAGGGCAACTAAAATGATCAGAGGTTTGGAACAGGTCCAATATGACGAGAGGCTAAAGAGACTGGGACTTTTCAGTTTAGAAAAGAGGAGACGGGGGGATAGGATAGAGGTCTATAAAAGCATGAGTGGGGTGGAGAGCGTGCATCAAGAAAAGTTCTTCATTAGTTCCCATAATAGAAGGACTAGAGGACACCAAAGGAAAGGAATGGGTAGCAGGCTTCAAACTAGTAACAGAAAGTTGTTCTTCACAAAGCAAAGAGTCAACCTGTGGAACTCCTTGTTGCAGGAGGCTGTGAAGGCTAGAACTAGAACAGAGTTTAAAGAGAAGTGAGATAAAGTCATGGAGGTTGGGTCCATGGAGTGGTATTAGCCAGGGGTAGGAGTGATGTCCCTGCCCAAAGTTTGTAGAAGACTGGAGAGGGATGGCACGAGACAAATGGCTTGGTCACTGTCTTCGGTCCATCCCCTCCAGGGTCACTAGGGTTGGCCTCTGTCGGCAGACAGGCTACTGGGCTAGATGGACCTTTGGTCTGACCCAGTACGGCCATGGTAAGCTCAGGGTCGGGGGTCTCAGTGGACCACCTTGATTTTCATGCACACCTGCTCCTGGGTGGCCAGGCTGGCAGCTCTCCTGCCCTAGACGGCCACTTTCCTGTGCCTAGTGCGGAGGTCGTGGACGAGGTCCACGATGTCCGCACTAGACCAGGCGGGTGCCTGCCTCTTGTGGTCCCGAGCAAGCTCCCGGGAGCCACCAGCCTGGTCCCGGGAAGAGGGGGAGGGCTGGGGGGCATCGGGTGGCTGGCTCGAGTCGTGCCAGGTGCAGGGTCTGCTATCTGGGTGCTGGCAGGCTTGCACCTGGCACGGGCATCGTAGCCATCCTGTGCCCCTTTAAGGGGTCTGGGGCCGGGAGGGGAGCAATAGTGTTTCCCTGGTGTTGGCCAGAGTGGCCACCAGGGAAAGCTGGGGAGGGCTAGCCTCCCACTAGTTCGAATTAAGGGGCTACACACCCCTTAATTCGAACTAGTAAGTTCGAACTAGGCTTAGTCCTCATACAATGAGGTTTACCTAGTTCGAACTAAGCGCTCTGCTAGTTCGAATTAAGTTCGAACTAGCGGAGCGCTAGTGTAGCGCCTATCAAAGTTAATTCGAACTAACATTCGTTAGTTCAAATTAACTTTGTAGTGTAGACATACCCTTGTAGTTTGTGGGCCTCCTGAACATACTCTCTTCTCTGAACCAGGCTCCTCAGCTGAACTTCTACCCCCCCCACCTCCAATGCACTGCTGCTATGTGATTGCCACGATGAAGACTATGCTGCTTCATGAGAGACATAATCCAACCCAGGAGCACAGCCTACAGGGAAAGATGAGGGTGTTAGTCACCTGAACTGCAACCTTTGGTACCCTGCCTGTGTGTCAGAATCAACATATTTTGCTTTTCAGCCAAAATATTTTGCAAAAAAACCCCAAAACTTTCCTGAGGGGGGAAAAAAATATTTCCCATCCAGTTCTAATTATCAAATGCTTGTAGTATAGCAGCAACTAGTCACTTCAATAGGGTCAGGCCCTATGAGCAGATAGGTGCTGAACACACATACGCAGGAAGATGTGGTTCTTGCTTAGAGGAGGGTACAATCTAAAAATTCAGCATTTTTCCACCATAACATAGGGGTGTTGGGAGAGGGATACAAGCAAACACCTACATTTCTATATACATATTATAATAAAATGCCAAATCTTCTTACTGTCATATCCGCATACACTGGTTGATTTTTGAATAGACGTTATAGCCATGGTATGTCTTGAGAAGAGACTAGGATCAGCAAAGAATGTGTACCGAAAGACCAATTGAGGGAGAAAGTTCTATGTTGAAGGAGCAGCAAGGTAGCCTTGGCATAGCCATGGATCAGAAAACCTATCAAGAGAAACTGAAGGTCTGAAGAAGGGATGAGAAACTGAGACCACAGAGCTCTGCCCCTCCCAGGGACAGGTGTTCTCTCTGGGCATGTCTACACTATGGAGAAGATTGATCCTCCAGAGGTCGATTTTCTAGCGTTCGATTTAGTGGGTCCAGAGTAGACCACCAAATCAAATGCTGAGGGTAGCTCCTGCGGCGCCATGTACTCTTCAACCTGTGAGGAGTAAGGGAAGCTGAAGGGAGCATGTGTTCTCGTCAGCCTCCCGCATTGTAGAAGCCATGGTGGCTCAGCTTAAGGTAAACCAAATCCAGCTATGCATTTTGTGTAGCTGGATGGTGTATCTTAATCCAACCTGCCTGGTCTAATAGACCAGGCTTCTGAAATTCCCTCGAAAGCCCTATGGGTTGGCTTAGAGGAAGGAGGGAAAGAAGGGAAAGTAGAGGAAAGAGGGAAAGAAGGGAATGTGGAGTGGGAAACATGAGAAGACACTAGCGAGAATTTTACAAAATAGGTGCCTTTGAGAGACAAGGAGTTTCTATCTCACAAATGTGGCTATTTTCCACATTGGGTCATGAGTGACTTTGCTTTCTGCATAGTATGAACTTCACTTTGTAAGTCAACATTTGGTTGTTTTGTAAAAGGATACGTGATCACTACTGTTCACTGCTGGCTAACTCTCTCTAAATATTGCTGTAGTCCTTTGTAATTATAGTAAAAACACTAGATCTAGCCCCTTTCCCCTGGGGAACATTTAGTGTTAATTTTCTTCCCCCAGTGGTCCAAAGGCCCCTTGGGTTATGTGGGACCAGACCAAGTCCTCCCTGGCTGCCCCCCCAACAGATCCCTGTTAGAAAAGCAGTGACCCAATGGGCCTCCTGATCATAGTCTTATCCATGGTTGGCACCTGTGACAAATATGAACCATGGAATCATGCACCAGATAGCAGAGTTTCTGGGTTTCCATAGTCAAAACAAGACAACTATTTGGGCAGGGAGGAGGGGCGAAGAGACAGGAAAAAAAATCTATATTCCATAAAAAGATGTGCTGAGAGCAAACAAACACGCTTTCCTGTCAGCTCAAGTTAGCCAAAGAGAGATGTCGGCACAGAACGTGACAGCGTATGTAGGGACTGAAGACCATCCTAGCAACAGAAAGTCCTAAATTTAGCCTCAGATTCCATTTGGCTAGAATAAAGCAAAACAAAAGCTGGTATTTTACTGAGATTTGTCTTAAACCCCACATGATTTTTCTGTCAAATAGTTAAAAAGAGGAGAGCAAAGAAAGCATGTTAACTATTGAACAGAAACAGCAAATGCAATATTAATGAAAACCTTAACCTAGGAGAGGCTACCAGCTTTCAATGGGCCCTATTAACAGCAAGCCACTTAGTACACTGTTAGTCAGCATAGGTGACATTATTTTTAAAAAACCCAAAACTATTCATTTCATTTGTTTAACAGAGACTTGGAGTACCTCTTCTCTGCTGCGTTCACCTAGGTGATCACCTTGGCTAGCCCATCTGGCATGACTGGTCACACTGCAAAGCCGCACTCTAGTTATTGTGTCCTCATAGGTGTGTCTTGCTAGAACTTCTGGGGGTGTATCCCATTGTCCTATGTCCTGCAGTAAGCTGAGCCACTATACAATGCTATCCTAGTATATTGGGGGAAGACCTGTCTATCCTTCCAAACTTGTGGAGCATTGTGGGAAGGTTCTGGAGGGCATTGATCACTTGGGGTACGTCTACACTGCACGGCTATTTTGGGATACTGAAAGTATCCCAAAATAGCTACCCCGCATCTACACAAGTTGCCCATTATTTTGAAATATTTTTCAAAATATTTTTTTAAATAATGGGCATGCTATTTCTCCATCCTGGTGAACCTTGTTGCATGAGGAATAAGGAATGCCTCAAAATAGCGTGTTATTTTGAAATTTGGCGCTGTGTAGATGCACCAAATTTCAAAATAGGCTATTTCGAAATAGATTTGAAATAAGATGCACAATGTGTGTTATGCAAATTGCTTAACTTATTTCAAGTTTAGGGTGGTGGGTAGACACACCCTTGATGAGTTAGCCTGTGTCCTTCTGAAAAATGGATGGGTTACTAGACCAATTGAAAGCAGAACCCAGAGCCCAGTTCCACTCCAGTTGGGCCAGTTTGCCTGAGATAAAAGCATCTCTAAACAAGAGCAAGGGAGATTTGTACAGAGAGAAGAGATTAGAGACCGCACCCAAATAAATACCTGGGCTAATTCTACAGTGAACACATTACCTTTGATGTACATGTTGCAGGGACAGCGAGTGGTAGAAGGGGAAGGTGATGAGCAAGGGAGGGATGACCTGTCTAGTCTGTATGAATTCCTGTTTATTTGAAGTCATCCGTTGCTGTCTTTTCTTGAAAACACACTCCCGAAACACCTGCTGCGCATACCCCTTATTATAGCCACTTGAAATGTCATAAATTGCACGCCTTTAATTGAGTTCAAAGTGCAGTCGAATCTCAGAGTTACGGACACCTCAGAAGCGGAGACTGTTTGTCATTCTGAAATGTTCATTACTCTGAACTATGTGTTATGTTTGTTCTTTCCAAAGTTTACAGCTGAACACTGACTCAATACAGCTTTGAAACTTCACAATGGAGAAGAAAAAATGCTGCCTTCCCCCCTTTTTTTAGTTCATGACTCTAATGTTCAGAACTCTGAGCTTCTACTTTAGGACTGCGTCTAGACCGGCATGATTTTGCGGAAATACTTTAACTGAAAAGTTTTTCCATTAAAAGTATTTCTGCAAAAGAGCGTCTAGATTGGCACGGATGCTTTTGCGCAAAAAGTGCTTTTGCGCAAAAGCATCTGTGCCCAGTATAGACACGCTTTTGCGCAAGAAAGCTCCGATGGCCATTTTAGCCATCGGGCTTTCTTGCGCAAAAAATTAAGGTGCCTGTCTACACTGGCCCTCTTATGCAAGTATTCTTGCGCAAGAGGGCTTATCCCTGAGCGGGAGCGTCAAAGTATTTGCACAAAAAGCACTGTATTCTTACATTAGAACGTCAGTGTTCTTGCGCAAATTCAAGTGGCCAGTGTAGACAGCTGGCAAGTTTTTGCGCAAAAGCATGTGCTTTTGCACAAAATCTTGCCAGTCTAGACACACCCTAGTAGTTAACCCAACTAGAGAAATTTGGCAATAGTTTAAAAAAATGGTATGGAGAGATGCTCTACCTCCCTCACACAGCACACTTCTGCTACAACTGTCTTGTGTGACAGTAGCCACATGCCCCATTAAAATGGTGCCATCTGAATTGTTTTAAAATACAAGAAGCTGTCTGAAGCACCATGCACACAAACTGTTCTTTCACCATATGCAGTTTAAACTACAGTCCAACTTCTTAGATCAGATTCTTAGAGCCCTGTGTGGATACAAAATATGCATCCATATCTGCAAAATGAGCTGCGGATATCTGCATCCATATCCACAGATGCGGATGCCCGCAGATATAAAGCAGCTACCCACAAATTAGCAGGGCTCTACAGAGCCTGACAGAGACAATAAGGAAAAAAGTCTAGAATGGAAAGGCTAGGTGTTTACATGGACATAGATGAGTGAGACAAGTAGGACTTTGCCCTTAATGACAAGTCTAGTTAACCATTTCTGGTAATGGAGGCCAGTCCAGTGGCTGAAGGAAAAGCAAGGCAGTTTAGATGATCTGGGTTTGATTCCTGCCTTGCCATAGATTTCCTGTGTGACATCTGAGGTGTCCAATCTCTATGTCTCACTTCCTCATCTGTAAAGTAAGATTTGTACTTCCACCAAGTGCATGTTTAGATTGCAAACTCTTTGGACCAGGAATGTGCCTTGCTAGGGAAAATTCAAATGTGTATGGGCTTAATACAAAAGAATGTCATATTTTTAAGATTTGATGATACTGTGTTAACAGGACTAGAAATGAGTGACTCATATCCGTTACAAAAATGAGCATCCAAGCTCTTTAACGATGCAACATCCATTCTAGCCTGGATATTTCATGAGATAATCCATGTCACTGGTCCAGAACTGCACATATTAAGTTCCAGACCAGTGTAATTTTCATTCCTTTCTCTGACTTGATTCATGCAGCCACAGATGAGGTGTGCAGAAGAGAAAAACGTGTGTTTGCGGTAGGCTATTTTATTAGAAAATGGTGTGTTGTGTCAAAACAGCATGACAAAATTGAAATATTAAAAGCAGTTCCTGCAGAGTTAGATTACAGTGGGCAGGGTGCAGGGGAGAAGGTCAGAGCTGCAGAATATTCCACTGTAGCAGAGACCAGGGGATTTTATTTCATAGTAATCATGACCATGTGTGGTAGAAATATCACACACACACACTCCCCACATCTTGAACTGGATATAAAGGCATTAAATCAGTGAATGGTAACACATGGAGTAAAAACAAACAAACAAGCCTTTACCAAATTTCTGAAATGTGATAGGTAACACAGAATACAAATGAGGAGGGAAGCAACATACATACTGAAGGACTGAAATGGATATGTTTAAATGAAGCTTGTTTATAGTTGAAAGCAAAGAGAACACTTATGTATGAGTTAATTTAAACCTAAATGAATCTATATAATATATAAGACATCAAGGCAATCAGCTTGATAAAATAAATCAGAGGGTACATTAAGTTTAGGTGTGTAAAACAATAATACATCATAATGGAAGCAAAAAGGTATTTGGATTAAAGACAGTCAAAAAGGAAGATAAGGCATCTATAATCTTCCTAGGGAAAATACGAATGAGCTCATACTCGTAATTTAGCTGTTCAGAAACAGAAACCAGGTGAACTGTTTGCATAGTAAGACCAATCTCACTTTTTTTAATGATCTTATATTGTCCAATTTCTACAGCGCTAATGTGATATCTGATTGTCTGTATCTGCTGCAGAAGAAGGCAGGGGAATTAGCAATGAGTGAATCTCATTAAAAAACGGGTTAATTTACAGTACAATAAAAGTGTTAGAGAGGAAGGAGAGGCACACAACTACCTAGCCAAACCATCTGGTGCAGCTCAGTATTCATAGTAAAGATTGTACTATCCTCCACAGAAACAACAAACTACTCACTAGACATTGTTTTTTCTAATCTCTTCATGGGACACAGATAGCTTGAAAATCAATGCAGCTTAAAAACACGTCTTTTGTACCTTCTACAGTTACCTAAGATCACTGTAACTGAAGGCTTGGGAACAGGGCAGAAGGAGATTTTTATCCATTTCCTCTGTTTGTTTGCTTTGTTCATTTATCAGATAGTACTTTGTGTATAGTCAGTTTCTTAGTATAGTCATGCTAGTCTATGCAAGAAAAGGCTTACTGGTATAACTATAAAACCCTCAGAGTAGACACATCTTATACTAATAAAAAATGCTTTTGCTGATATAGTTTATATCAATTCCCCCATCCCCACCAACAAAATAAGCTATACCAACAAAAGCAGTCTTTTTTCTGGTACAAATGCATCTACAATAGGCTTTTGCTTATACAAAAATGCCATATGGACCATCACACTTCTAAGGACATTACGGGCAAAAGTTTCTATAGGTTTAACCTCTCTAGTCCAGCACCCTTGGGACCTGACTGGTGCCGAACCAGAGAATTTGCCAAACCACAGGAGATCAGTATGGTCTAGCAGCATCACCAACACTTCCACTGCTTACTGGGATCTTAGAAGACATTTAGGGGAAAATTAGAGCTAAATAACAGCACAGGACACTGAGAGCAAGTTCTGGTGGATGTAAATAAACTTTATTGGACCCTGGAAAAATTGGCCACATCCATTAAAAGTGTACAGCCAGCTAACTAAAATCATGCCTGCTGGACCATGGATGGTGCCGAACTAGAGAGGTTCAACCTATATTGTAGACCTGGTCTATGTTCCCCACCTCCTGCTTTAAAAAAAAGACACTAATAAATATCACTATGTGAGCAGAAAGGCCCTTACACATTTTGTAAATAAATTTAATTACATAAGAGTATCCTTCACATAGTATGTCCATCAGGAACTGGAATTTCCTACAATTAGCCAATTTTTTAAAAATCTCATTGACTGTGCCCCTTTATATGCTACATATGGGTTTGGCTGAATTTCTGTTTCTGGAGCTTTTGTTCAATCAAGGAAGAAAATTAACTGGCCAGACCAGTTCTAATGAAAGTCACAAGGAAGCTCATTTGTTTTTGTTGGAGAAAGAAACAAAGACAGACAGACTGACCAACCAAGCCAGGCTACTGGCCAAATCAATTATTTGTTTCTACCAGCCATTTAACTGTACATTTGTTCCTGCAATAAAAATGAGTGCTTTGCTGGCCCCGTAACTTGGCAGGCAGGCAATGTCTCTGGGGTCATCCTCAGGGCTGGGCATTCCAGGCAATAGAGTATTCCCTCTTTTTGTTCCTCGCTAAGCTTTAGGCAAGATAAAAGAAACTGGTTGAGGAAATCATCAGAACACTGAACATTCCTGCAGGCACGTGGCACTTAATTAATGCCTTCATCTCTTCTAACAGTTATTTAGCTACTCAAAACTCTCCAGTGATCTTTAAAAAAGAATTCCAACACAATTCCATTCTCTCATTCTGTTGAAAAAAGAATGAGTTGGGTGCTTTTAGGCCACTTTATTAAATTCTCATCAAACAACTGGAATTAAATGACTCGGAGGTGGGAGGGATTTTTTATACAATTACTGAGGAACACACTCCTGAATTTCTGCAGTAATTTGGCCAATGATAGTTTATGGCAGGAGAGAAAAGAACTAAAGTGAGAGCATCAGAATAATAGGGCTATTATTTATTTTTAGAAGCTCCATTATCCAAATCAGAATTATACAAAGCACAGATAAAGGAGGACTGAAGAGTAGGACAAGATCCTACTGGACATACTCAACAGTTTCCCTTGATTTATTATCTTGCTTCCAGAGAACATACTTCGCCAGTGTTGCTGCTATAGAAACAAAGCTACAGTGGTATGAAGGTCTGTGTTAGCACTGCTTGCTGAAAGAGCTTTCTCCAATCTGTGCAAGGCATCAGTATATTAAAATAAAAATTAAAGTTGCGAAAAATGTCAATGACCAGTAATCTTTTGTGACAGAAACACAGAAAAAAAATTACAATTATTTCTCAGAAGATGAATGGACAGATTGTTATAGTTATTTAGGTGCAGATAGTCCCCCAGTGGGATTTTCTGTGTGCACCTAAATATCTTTAACAATCTGACCCACCGATATTGCTCTCACACTTGCAGCAATATTATTAAGCTGCAAACTTGAACAACAAAGAACAATAGAAATTAAAACCATTACTTAATTTGGATGTGGGGAAAAATGTCTGGTTTCAGGCCCTGTTCATTCAGAGATGTGTCTCTAACACCAAGAACTAGTTTCAACAATGTAATAGTCACAGAGTGGAATCCTAACTTCATTGACACTCATGGCAGAGCTTTCATTTGTCTTCAGTGGGACCAATACTTTGCCACAGTGCATAAAGTTAAGTGTGTGTACAAGTCTTTGTGAGATTAAGACCTAGAAGATATTTACTGGCCTTCTGACTGTCCCTGATTCAGCAAAGCACTGAAGACCTAGCTTATTCAGTGAAAACCTTAAGCAAATACTTAAAGATAGAATGTACTTTGCTGAACAGAGGCCTTAAATAGTTTCCTTTAATTATGACAACACCAAGGATATGCACTTAAATAAAAAATAAAATGGCAATAGTAGATATGGTAAATCTTAGTTAAAAAACATAACATTTTTGCTATAGAGGTCTAGATAATTAGGAAAGGCATTTAGTAAAAACTTTCATAAAATATTGCCATAACCTCAATTTAATATAGAAGCAGAAAACTGCATATGTTTATATTTCCAGTAGTGGTTGTCAAAAAGATTAATTTTTTTTTTTTTTAACTAAAAAAGAGGATACATTTTGTGTGATAATTTTCACAAAAAATGTTTCCTATTTTCCCATCTGCTCTAATTTCCAATAATATAATTTTGTCAGTAAGGGTACGTCTACACTTGCTCCCTAGTTCAAGCTAGGGATGCAAATGTAGCCGACCAAAATTGCTAATGAAGCAGAGATTTAAATATCCCGCGCTTCATTAGCATAATCTCACCCACGCGTTATTCCGCTCAACAGCTGATTTGAACCAGGAAGTATGCTCCAGGACGCGTTAGTTTGAATCAAACCCCTTGGATCAAACTAACATTACTCCTCAAGAGCAGTAACATTAGTTCAAACCAAGGGGTTTGATTCGAACTAACGCGTCCCAAAGCGCACTTCCTGGTTCGAATCAGCTGTTGAGCACAAGAACGCGTGGGCGAGATTATGTTAATGAAGTGCAGGATATTTAAATTGCAGCTTCATTAGCAATTTCGGTCGGCTACATTTGCATCCCTAGCTCGAACTAGCAAGCAAGTGTAGACGTACCCTAAATAAATAAGCTATGTAGCACATAGAATAACTAACTAATCTAAAGCCATCTTATTTCTGGACTATCATTGGAAAAGAATTTCAAGTAGTGTACATTACAGGAAACCCCCAACTCCCAACCACCCGAGTTACGACCCCATGCACTAACAACCATTTTTGTATGTGTGGAAAGGGAGGAAAACCCCTGACTTACTTCCTTGGCCCACATTTACAACAGCGCATTACACATATAGTAAATGAGGGTTTGAGTTACGATGCCCCCGACTTGCAACGCTTCCCCAGGAACCAATCACGTCGCAAGTCAGGGCCGCCTATACAGCCCTAGATGAGTTTAAGCCAGATATATTGAACTCAACCTCTGGATCCCACACGTTTCCTAAGCCCATTGGGTCTGAACCGCATACAGGCGCTATCTGTAAGTCCAGCTTCTCTAGCACACTTCCAGGGTAAAAGATACCTATGGTATCACCCTGGTCCAGCTGCATTTGGCCCTAAGACTAGTGGTAACCCTCCCCCCAAAAATCCTCCCTGCCGAGAGCACAATGCTTGTGATTTGCTCTGGTTTACAATTTAACTCTTCCAGAACTATATGACAATTAAAGCTTGTATAGGTTGCACCTCCATAAAGTGGAACTCCCTGGTCTGGCAACATCCATGGTCTGGAAGGAATAAGGATCACAGATGTTCCAGGATCAGAGAGTTCCCAGTGCACGGGGGGGGGGCGGTTGAAGGGAGCCTGATGTGCAGCCCAGCTCGGCTGCCCAAGGGGCTAGGAGACAGGAAGCTGCCTCACTGACAGTGGGAGGGAGAAGTTGGGAGGTAGGAAGCTCAGCGTGCGGCTCAGCTGGGCTTGAGGAGAAAAGGGAGGAACAGGAGGTGGGAAGGCTGGTGGGGCAGCAGGGGAAGGGGAGGGGCCGGCAGCACAGAGGCCAGAAATGATCTCCCCTGGTCTGGCAAAATTCCTCATCCAGGACCAGTCAGGTCCTGAGGGTGCTGGATCAGGGAGGTCCAACTCATAACACAGAATTTAAATTTGAACTTCTTGCCTGCATACATGCTACTCAGAAACAATGCACAGGAATTACAGATCTAAGGGAAAACTCCTGCATGCAAAATCCTTTCATCCAGTGTCTCACCACAACAAAGATTTTTAGTTTTGTTTAGTGTCCTTTTAGGGTTCCAGGGCTCTCCAGCACTCCACTCCTCCTGCTCAGTCCTCCTGTTCACAGCTAATGGATAGCCCAGGAGAAGCTCCCCATCGTCACTGAACAAGTATTTAAAGAGAGTTCTGGCCTCTTCCACCCCACCATGGGTTCAAACTGGGAAAAGTAATTCTAGTACTATCAGGGTTTATGAGGCTCAATGGTTTTCCCATTGTTAGCCCCTCTGATAGGTGTAGGGATTTCTGCTAACATTTGTTGGGTGTCCCTGTTCAAGATGGAGGCTACAGGTTACAATCAAAATGGCATTCACAAAAAAGAATGGCATTTGCTAATTGATAAATACATACTCACACACTCATTCATCACACTATGCATATATCACACAATCATCACAGAGTGCATGTACAAGCATTCATATAGTATGAATACAATTAACAAAATAAGATCTAAAACTAAATACAGGTTGAACCTCTCTAATCTGGCACTCACTACATTCATGGTCCAGCGTGATTTTACTTATCCCGATGTCCACTTATCATGGGTGTGGCCAAATTCCTCGAGGTCCCATAAAGTGTGATTATAGTCACTAGTCCTGGCTCTCAGTGTTCTGTGCTGTTATTTTGCTCTAATTTATCACTAAATGCCTTCTAAGAGCCCAGTGCTCAGGGGAAGTGTTGGTAATGCTGCTAGACAAGATTAGCCCCCTGGGTTTTGGCAAATGCTCTGGTTTGGCACCGGTCAGGTCCTGAGGGTGCTGGACTAGAGAGATTCAACCTACACTGAAAAACTTTTGGCTTCCAAATGAATGAGGAAGGGAATAAAATCCTGACATACTCCAAGAGCAATGCAGCATTCTCTAATATTTGATGGGAACTCATTTATTACATAGCTTCTGTTATACTTCTGCAAGGCTGTGGTCCATGAACTTACTGACACAAGCCGTGGAGATGTTGCAATTGGGATAGAAATTTGGCGATTATAATTTGGAATTGCCTTAAAATGTAACATTTTTGGAAAAAATTATGAATGCTACCAAAAATATATGTGGAATGAAAAATATTAACTTTTCCCCACAGGAGATAATTTTAGGAATGGAAAATGTCAAAAGCAGCACATGGAAAAACACAGAGCTCATAAAAATATTATTTCTAGCAGAGAGATATACAACAGTAAGAGTTTAGAAGTCAGTCTCCCACTTTCCATGGTCTGATCTCATGCTCTTTAAAATCACTGGAATGTCAACAGTTAACTTCAATGGGAGCTGGAACAGGTCCATACTGACTAGCTGTGTAGCATGTGGCATATTGTGGGAATGAAGGAAACTCGGGAACATAAAAAGCATCTGTGTTGGCTCCTTTCTTCAGTTTCATGGGGAATATCCTCAAACCCTATGAAAGAGGAGGCAAGAGAAAAGGAGAGCCTGGCAATTTAAACTGAAATTGGCCTATTTTAATTAGGGATGTAATGGGTTAACTGGTTAACCAGTAAGCCCCTTTACCAGTTAACTGCTTAAACAGAGGCAGGCTAGAGTGGCCTCCCTGCCATGGGTGGGGGAGTGATCCAGGCAGCCTGAAGCATCCCCTTTCCCCCCACAGTGAGCCTCTCCAGGTTGGAGCAACCCCCCTATACATGGTGCACTGCTCCAGGCGGGGCCCAGTGCAGGCCGGGGCTGTTCCGGCTGGGCTGGAGCATCTCGCACCCATGGTGGATCCTTCCAAGCTGAAGTAGCCCTCTACCCACTGCAGGTGTGGGGACTGTTCCCTCCCCCCGCCAGTTAACTGTAACTGATAAGCATCAACCAGTAAGAGTGATGCTTATTAGTTAACCAGTTAACCATTCACATTCCTAGTTGGTGTGTGCCTGTTGCTGACTGTACAGAGAGAGTTAGACCAGGGAAGACATGGAAGGCAGTGGGTGTGTCACCAGAGGCTAGTGGTTTCAGGAATGGAATCCACTGCAGCTACAGCCAAGCCTTTGATATGATAATGATAGATAATAGTGATAATGCCTCTTCACCAGGGACCCTAGTTTTCTGTGATTAAAAAATTCTGACTAAAAAAAATTAAAATCTATATTTTTCTGCAATTAAAATGAAATGTTAAACTTTAGTTTCTCTAGCCTCAATGTACAGTAAACCTTATGTTATCCAGCATGCTCGAGGATTAGGGTGTTCCAGTTATCTAAAAATTCAAGTTATCTGAGGGTCACATCAACCTAAGTAAAACCAATGGACAATAATAGTAAAACTCAAATTTTTAATATTGGTAGTTTTATAGGGAGAGGCATTTGGTCTCTCATTTCTATTCTGAGTTAAAGATGATTAATACTTCTTAAATAAAAAGTTGTTAAGCCCATCATGGTAAACCAAGCCAGGCCTGTGCGCCTGAAGATGTGACAGTATTGTGGCTGGGGGCAATGCTGGTTAACAAAGTTTTCTAGTTAACAGAGTGCCAGATAACAAAGCTTTCACTGCATATAGGTATCAGGGGAACACTGTGGTTTATGAATATATACAGTAGAATCTCATTTATGAGAAGCCCATTATCTGGTTTCTCATATTAACCAAATTATCAGTCACCTGGGCTGACAACAGGTGGGGCTCTGGTTGCCAGCCTTGTATGGAGCTGATTGCTCAAGCCTCGGCCACAGGGGGCTCACTGCCTGAACCCCCACCTCAGCTAAAAATAAGGGATAAAAGCTTTTTGCAGATTATCCTGATTATCCCAATTTTTAGCCCCAGTCCCAATTAGATTGGATAAACAGGATTCGGCTGTAAATTTACAGTACATTCAAAAATCAACCAAGAGGGGAGGTTGCATGCACGGAATGAGCAACACTGGTATTTTCAGTAACATTTTAGTTGTGTTTTTATTTTTTCACAAAATGTAATAACTAAACTTTCTCTGTAAAAATGTAAATTCTGCATTTCTAGGACCCCAGATCATAAACGTGGACAACACTGAGGAGGGTCAAACCCACCCATAGGTGCTAACAGCAGTGAATGGGAACACTGGCGTACTGGATTTTTTTATTGAAGTACAGGCAGTCCCTGGGTTACGTACAAGTTAGGGACTGTAGGTTTGTTCTTAAGTTGAATGTGTATGTTAGTCGGAACTGGTACATATTGTAGGGGAAAGTCTAGCCAAACATTTCTCCAGAGCTCAGTTTTATTCTCCCACACCTCACTTCCCTCAGTCCTTTATTCTCAAGCTGAGGTGTCTGCTGAGAAAAGCCGCTCCACGTCTCCCTGGTCTGCTGGGGGGGAGCAGCTAGTGCGGGGTTGCCTCACCCCGTTTGTAAGTAGGGATCCGATGTAAGTCGGATCCATGTAACCCGGGGACTGCCTGTACACTAAAAAGTACACTAAAAGTGAGAGAGATTTCTGAACACTAAAAGAGGCAAACCTAACTCTATATTTTTTTTAAAAAAAAAAGGGTCAAGAGACATGCCAGGAAATTGTAGCACAGCAGGGTTAACATCTGGCAGGGGAAAACCTTTAAGGGATGTGATACGAGAACACCTGGAAAGACAGTTTGATTAAGGATAGCCAGCACAGATTCAGACACAGGAGGTCATGCTTAACTAACCTGCTGGCTATCTTTGAAGATAATACTGCCCCTGCAGATAAGAGAAATATGATGGATGGCAGACAGTGTACTCAGATTAGCTTTTCCAAATAACATTTGACAAGATTCAACCTCAGAGATTAATAATGAGGGTAAATCATTATGGAATATGGAATAAAAGAATGTGCCAGGCAGAACAATGTTTTATGAACAAGAGATAAAGTGCACATGGCTATTTTTCAAATTTTGAAAAGGGTTAATGAGCAGACGGGTCAATTTTATTTGGGAAACGAAGTTGATTATTATTTAAAAATGTTGCTCACAAGAATTTTCTCATGACCTCTGTCTCAATTTGGCAAATGTTTCTAATTGTTGAATTCCCTTACAAACTTTATTTCAGGATCTCACTTGTTCAGGGTACATATTCTCACAAAAATGGTTTGGTTCCACTGATGCTACTCTGTGTCTGATACCAACTGGGAGAAGAGCAAATGAGAAACAATGCAAGCAGGTCAAAAGGACTTGGCTCATTCAGATGGTAGGCCCAGCAAGCTTATGGAAAATGTACTTTAACACAGAAAAATGTAAAAATAAATTAGTTTTAAGGCAAGAAATCAAAATATAGAGGCTAAATGCAAGAACTATCAGCAAATTGCATAGCTGTTTTTAAAAAATAGGATATAAAGTTGTATTGGCAGAGGTCTAATACAGCAAAAAAGAAATGACTCTTTTAGGTCCTGAGACAGAGGCCTAACAAATAAATACTCAATACTAGTCACTATGCCACAGGAAGGATATTGTTGCCTTGAAGAGTGCAGCATAGAGCAACACAAAGTGAAACCAGATTCTTGACTATTTCAGGGCCTTAAATTATGAGGGTGAGCCAAGAGTGCTGTTCTTATTCACATTGGAGAAGATATTATTACTAATAGAGGATTTTCAAAATCACGAGAGGGGGTGATTGACATAACCATTTGCAGTTTTGGGGGGAGGAGCGAGAATGTAAAAACCTGTAGGGCATAACTTAAAAATAAAACAACTCGGGAGTAAATAGGGAAGTCATCAGATAGAACTGCTTCATTCACAGGGTAATAAACATGTGGAAAAGGTTAGTGGGAAAAAGGCTGAAACAAAAGAATATAGACAAGTTCAAAAGGTACCTGGAGTTATTTCAGGAGAAAAGGGGGATTTAGGGATACTGTGGAAAAAGCATAAAGTTGGGATTAAGGTAAATTTTAAAAAGACAAGCGTGTTAGGCCAGTTTTGTGTTATAAAATTGTATACATTCTTATGCACTGTATTTTCTGTGCTGCTGCCACCACAATACCAGGGTATGTATGGTGATTAGGGAAAGAATATTAACATAGGGCTCTGCTCCCCTCCTACTATGCTGGGCCAGGACTTTTGAATTACACTAAAGAAAAATCCCTCATCCACCCCTCCTCCCCATGCTAAAATGAAGACATAAATTAGCTTTGGAAATGTCACCTAAGCCCACTGTCAGGCAAATGCCTCCAGCGTCCGTTAAACCTGCTGAAACCACCATTTGGCACGCACCACACTCCTGCAAGAAAGGTGGCATAAGGGACAACTGCACTGTTACTTTCAACAGGAATCTTCAGGGTTCTCCCCCTTAAACCATGGATTTATCATTGCAGGCCACAGGGCAGGTTACCCACTATAGCCCTGATAGGGTGACCAGATAGTAGGTAAGGGTGAAAGAAAAATTGGGGCTGGGGGTAATAGGTACCTCTATAAGTCCCCTTTTAGCTGTCAGAACTGTCCCAACAGCCAATAATCCCTGAGGTGCCCGCCCTCACTCCTTCCTTTGGCACTGTTAACTAAGAAACCCACCTGGTTATGAAAACACTCTCAGATGGGCCTTTCCTTTTCAAATGTAGGGAAGAACGGGACTGATGAGTGGCTTGGCAGAGAGTGAAAGGCAGCTGCCACGTTCCAGCTATGTTAGACCCTCCATTTGGAATCCACATATTACTTTCTCCTCCTTGAAGATCATATGGCTGTGAATTTAGAAACACCCAAGGTGGTCCTAAAATCAGAAGAATTTACCCTCCTTTCTGAGAAGCAGCCATAAAAAACTCCACATTGATAACACTCAAGACTGAAACGATAGCTTGATGAGTGAGCAGAGCGTGGGAGAGGAGGGCTAATAGATGCAGAAACACAGAGCAGGTGGAGGGAAGCACAAGGCCAGCAGACAGCAGAGTTGCACATAATTTGCCCAGGGGTTATGCAGGGAAGAATGCCAACCAAATGTCCTACTTACACTCTTTCAAAGATTTAATGTGCACTTTCCCAGCAAGCTTGTGGGATGGTTTTCTCTTTGAGGAGCAAGGGAAGCTCTTGTTAGGTACTGCAGTACTTATAGGACCATGGCGACATGCATCTCTATGGGGACCATAACATGCCATATCTATACATTCATGTGGCACGTACCAACCCATCAAAGAAATGTTAATTCATGTCAGGCTACCACAGCATGCTCACAATATCTCACAGTAACACATACCACCACAGCTTTTAGGGTCCCCCAGTCTGCTACTGGGCACTCATTGTACAAGCTGGAATAAACTGGTGTAGTGAAGTGATACAAGAATTGAGGATTCGTAATGAGAAGTACTTACGGGCCATTTAATCTGAAGGTCATTGGCCAAATAGACTGTAAGAACACTACTGCCTATTATCCCTTTATTCTTTATTACATTTCTGTTAAGTGTTGTAGAAAAAGTTACTGAGCATGTGCACTAAATGAAATGATCCATAAACACCTTAAATCATTTGTCACAGTTCAGGTTCAAATCACACTGCTATGGATGTATGTCTAGAATAACTCCCCTCAAGTCCATGGAGCTGGTCTGGTGTAACTCAGAACACAGTGAGGCCTTTCCCATTAAGACAAAAAGGTTACAGCTGGATTAAGGAGCATTTGCAACTACCCACATTTAGTTTGTACTCTTATTGTGGTTTTAAATAGCCAAATACATGTTTTTAGTTTAGTTAAAGAATTGCTTCCAAGTTTAAAATGTAAATATTCCATTTTAGCATCAAGCTAATTTTTCTGGACAAAATACAAACTAATTGTTGTGAAAATACTAACAAGCCTTGAAGAAGTGATACAAACTATTCCGCATAACTTACACGTCATTGTTGCATTCCTTGTTATTTACAGTGCCATTTGGAAACTGCAAAGCTGAATGGACTTGAAACTGAAATCCGTTTACTAACTATTCCCAGTCTCTGTTGCACAACACTCTGATTTGTTATTGAACAGACGCGCATGGAAGATGGGCTGCTGGAACATATTTTATTGTTATTTATTTAGGAAAAAACACATGGGACATTAGAAAAATAAAGAGTTATTTGGACATTACAAAAGAACACAAAGGGGAAAAACAAGGGAGGTGAGATGTTGGTCCTGCCAACTCTGGCAATACGGCTTGAGCCATAATGGCAATTACAGGTATGGAATTTGAAAAATTAGAAAGTGGAAGATGCAAATATGCTGTTAAACAGATCACTGTTCTTTGGGCATATCCCAATTGAACCACAACCACTCCCCTCAACATACCTCAAACCACTACTTCTCTTCCTCTGATGGTCTTGTGGTTAAGACAATGGGACTCGGGAGACCTCGGCTCAATTATCAGTTGTGCCACATACATCCTGTACAAATTTAGGCAAGCTAGGGCCTCATTTTTTGCCTCAATTACCCGCAGGAACGTGGGGATAACTGTAATTTCCATCCCTCCCAGAAGTAAGTGTTGAAAGGTAAATTAATTAATGTTTGCAGTTTCTGAATGCTTTGCAGTGATGAGGGCCATAGAAATGTCCAGATGGATCCAGACATCCACCTGTTTGTGTTAGTCTGAACATTCTGCAGCCACTAGAGAGGCACTAAGTGTATTACCAGCACTATTGAGCGTCTCTAATAGTGTTAAATGAACGCCCTTTGGTACAGAACAGCACACTTAATAAGTAGAATTAATGTTACTAATTGTATTTCCAATAAAACAATTTGGAGCTGAGCTGTCAGCCATTAATATGTAAGAAGTCTGACAGCTCCATACTCACAGGGTAATTTGCTAAAAAGGCGAAATCTGTTATCTTCCTGCTTTCCTAAGCAAGGGCTGTATTTTTCAAAATGCTTTCTATGGGATACGGGCCACCTGCTGCTCTCTCTCCAGGACACCTGCTGTATCATTTACATCCAGGACTCTGGAAAGCCCACCTAAGTTTTCTGTTTTCCAGTTTTCTAGCAAAGGACCCACCGGTCTCCCTCCAGCCCCAAAGAGTCTTTTACAGTCCAATCAGTGTAACATTACCTACAGGGATTTCTGTGAAAATAGTTAACATTATTAGTAGAGACTAATAAGGATGTAAATATAATTTTGGCCATTTATGGCAACAGAAAATTTGGCCATTGCAATGCACTGTCAACCCTGCCAACCTCCTGCATACCAGCTACACTGCTCGTTATGGAATCTTGATTTGAGAATTTCTCTGTTTAGAACTAAAGACAAGACCTTCCAGAGCCATCTTTTTTTTCAATGGAAAGTTCACATCTGGATGACCCAATTAAACACATGCAACTCCAGCTTATTACTGAAGTCAAGTGGTACTATTTAAGACCGGGCATAATTACAAATACAAAATAATATTCCATTACACGTGTATTATTTCACTTAAATTCTCTGGCTGCTCTGTTGGATGAAGCATGTTCAATTAAAAATAAAACCAATATTGGTTCCTTATTTGCAACACATTTTCCATCTCTCTGAAAGACTATGCCAGGTTTGGGCATTAATTAGCATTTCCTTTATTAGTAATCAACTGAAATTATAATAATGATGATTAGATTCAAGCTTTGATTTGAGAATTGCTTCTTCCTTCCCTATAGAAGTAATTTTGAAAAGGAAATGGGCTTCATTTTAAACCATCAAAGAAGAATTATGGGTCCAAAAGCAGTGCACTCTGTCCATATAAACATTCCCATGGACTTCAGCAGGAGAGCTCACTAATAAAAGGCAGCAGGATTTGGTCTGCAAAATATACAGAGATGGTCCAACAGAAGTTGTTACTCCAGAATTCTCTACCAAGCTTTGGATCATCTGAGCAGCAGAAGCAGTTTCATTATTACTGTGCAGCAGAAGGCCCAGTTAAGGAGCAGAAAATAATAAGATACCACACTTTTTGTTTCTCTCCAAACAACAAGGGCCTCCTGCTTTGTATATGGCTCCAAACTGTGACTTGGTTTTGGGAAAATCAGGGAGAAAGTCTCCACACTGTTGCATGCTGGTATAGCAACTGGTGAACAAACACACCATCTTTCCACCTGAGCAGCTATCTGCAGTCGTACAACTGTTAGAAATTGGACCATTAGAGATACATGCTGGGGGACAACTCCATGCTGGAACTTTAAGATGGTTGTCCATCCTGAGCTTTCATGCCTCAGGTACTGTGTAAGTGGAACAGCCTAGCTTCAATTCACATGAGAAAAAATTCCCCCAAACAGCTGCTAAAGCTCTAGTAATAAAGAAGGCCTTTGACTTAGTATCCATCTGTCCTGAAGAAGGGGGTTAAGATGATGAGAAGAGAGATGGTTATAATGAACTGTCCTTCACTTGTTTTTGTTTTTTGGGGTTTGTTTTTGGGGAGGGAGGCTGAAAAGCAGTAGGACAGGGCAGGCAGATTGCTGAGGAATAAAAAAAGGAAGAGAAGGGAACAAAAAGCTCTCATGCTGTAGGTGCAGTGACAGACATGGAGAGTAGTGAGGAAAGTGTTAAAGAGTGCATCTCCTATTAAAATAAAGTCTTGCAAAAAAGCAGGGCACTTCCAAAAAACAGACTGAACTCTTCCATGGACAATATTCTGCTTATCCTCTCAGCCCAGCCCATCTCCTTCAGTGCTTCTTTTGGGTTTGATTCCAGGGGCTGTCCAGGGAAATGAAGCAGGGATGTGAAAGTATAAATGTGTAACATTCACAGTTACATGCAGGCTCCCAGTACTGTATGTGTGGGGAGGCAGCTTAAAAGCTGGCTCCCGGTGTGCACTGGCTCCCAGGGAGCTGACTGCTACCCTGCATTGTAACTGTGTAACTGCTGAAATTCTCAGCAGTTACATGGCTACTTAATTCCACACATTTAAACATCCCTGAAATTAAGTCCCTCATACCTATTCCTTTGCCTGGCCACAAAGGGTTGCCTGGACTGGGAGAAGCATGGAAAAAGGGGAGCAGGAGGAAGGATGGAAGAAGATGAAAGCAGGTTCTGCAAGGCCACTGCTCCTCCCAACAAGCATCCATGTAGTGAGGAACAGTGTGAGAGCAGATTAGGTGGTGTCGTAGTTCTTTTCCTTCCCTATGTGCTGCACGCAGAGCTGTCTGGGCATGAAGAATGGCGCATGCCATGTCTGGCAACAGGCCAAAGCAATACAGGTCCTCCCAGTCTTTAGCAACACGGGAGGTCAGAGGAAATGGTAACCCAAAGTGGTGCCTCCGGGTCATAATGTCTTTTGGAAGCAGTGCTAGGAATGACTCATCAAGACACCACTTAGACTGGGAGTAAATTCTCATTGTAGCTGCTAGACAGTAAGTTCTTCAGGGCAGGGATCTTGTTTGTACAGTGCCTACTGCACTGTGAATGTAATTCATACATGTTAACAGCAAGAGCAGCACCCAGAAGGGAGAGGGTCTCTTAGGCTACGTCTAGACTGCATCCCTCTGCCAACAGAGGGATGCAAATCAAGCACTTTGGAAGTGCAAATGAGCCCGGGATTTAAATATCGTGGGCTTCATTTGCATACTCACATTCCACCGCTGTGCCAATCAGGCTCAGTGTTGAAAGTGAAAGTAAAGTGTAGCCGCAGTTTTCGGCAGATCCTATACTCCCGAGGACTCTACTGGACTACATTCACTTTCAACACTGAGCCTGATCAGCACAGCATTGGAACGTGAGTACGCAAATGAAGCCCAGGATATTTAAATCCCGAGCTCATTTGCACTTCCGAAGTGCTTGATTTGCATCCCTCTGTCGACAGAGGAATGCAGTCTAGACGTAGCCTTACAGAGAACTACAGTAGAGTGTGCGTGTGTGTAAACATGTAGCTCTAAACATTAGCAACAATGAAATACTTCCTAATGAAGTATAATTCTATTACAATGCAACAGCTGTATCAAATAATGATGGTAATGACAGGGTAACTGCCACTATTCTTTCCCGCTCCGTGTGGTTAGCATTTTGTAAAATGATTCATTCTGACAAGGAATGTTTCAGCCTCGTACCATTTCCCCTCAAACACCTAGAGGATACACTTAAGAAATCTTTTACAGTGGCAATAGTCGTGTTTTGACAGCAGCACTGCACAGGACAAACATGTTGCAATGCCAGGACAGAAGCTGATGATGTCACTAGGAGGGCTGGTTTTGAACAAAAAATAGAATTTTCCTCTAAATGCAGTTTTTCTCCCAAAGTGTCTGCTTTCTGCAGGGATGTTTGGCTTTGCATCCAAAAGGGGAGTTCACAAACACTGAAGTGGTTTTGGGGGTCAGCTGAAAATGGACTGTTTCAATATTTCCACAGCAAAACTTTCTGCTTGGATGAAAATGATACCTTTCAACATTCCCAAATAAAGGTATTTAACTTGCACTTGGTTCCACATGAAATCAGGGCTTCCTGAGCCAGCATGGTTCCCACAACAGCTCATCAAGAGGCAACACACAAACAGACACAGTTTGACATCCACCTGCTCCAGAATGAAAGGTTTTGATTTAATTCAGCAAACCAAAATACCTTTTTTGTCTTTTCACTTTCAGGGTTTCGACCAAAAATTCAGATTTTTCTGTGGAAAACCACTCTATTTTTGACCCACTGTAGTCATAGGTTCTTCATCTGCAGTCGCTATGCTCATCCATAACCACATCAGATCATATTACACTCCCGAGAGACAGAAGAAAGATTCCCGGTTTCCCGAAGAAGCCAATTTATTCATAAAAACAAAGTTAGCAGTTTGAGCTCGAATCGCAAATGGCACAAACATTTGCGCGCACACCCAATCCCCAAAAGAGGGAACTAAAAAATTGAAAAGCATAAATATTTGTTTGGGACCATTTTTGAAAGAAACCAACTATGAAATATTGATAGTAAGTAACTCTTTAAACCAAGATGAGCAAGAAGCAGAGTTGTTCTATGCTCTGAAAGGAAAGAACACTTTGTGTGAGAGGCATGGAAGGTTTTAAGGGGATCATGAACACAGAGATGACTCAGATAAGGATAAGAGAGAGATGCAAAGATGCTTTGGGGCTCCTCCCCGCAACAGGAAGGCCATACGTTATGGAGTACAGACAATATTTTATGACAGATGACAGAGGCCTCTTCGTTGCTTGACAGAGTCTGAATGAAGAGGAGAAAAAGCCAAGGAAGGGAGAATGAATGGTGGGTCTCTAAGAGCTAACTGTGCATGTGGTGTGCCAGTGTGCCTTTGAAGAACTGAAGCATTGGTATCCAAGTATTATTTCCTCTTCACTGCCTCGCAGAGAGCCAGTGGCATCTTAGCAGATTCCAACGTTACCTTAGCGATGTCCAATGGAGCAGCTGCACTCCAGAGAGCATCTCGCCTTCACGTCCCCAAGCTGTCAGTTTGCAGCACATCATTCCAGCCATCCGAAAGAGGGGCCAGCAGAATGGGAAAGGCTCAGTGTGACCTGCCCAATAGCATTCTCTGCTGACTCGAAATCCCAGTCAAAGCTCAGCCTGTCCCATCCTAACCTCCTCCAATCAAACCTGTCAAGGAAATCTAACTGCAGGTCCCATTCCAAGCCTCACCTGAACTCCCACAGGTCATCTGCAGGCCTGAAATATTTTGATGGGCTTTCTACAATTTGTGCATAGCTCTGAATGATTTACAAATGCCAATTTACCAGGCAGACCTTATTCCATTTGTCTTAACTAGGAATTCCGTGTCAGAAGCCAAACGCTATGTTTAGTAGTGGAAAAATGTTTCAGAATGTATGCAGTTGAAATAGTTAGGATCAGATAGCAAAATGTGCTGGAGAGGTAACTGAGCATAATTTGTAGGTATCATCTCCACAAATCAATTGCTATGGAAACTATTAATCCTTAATCATCTACTGAGACATCTTCAGAACTCACTGAAGAATTACTGAATGGCCTTTACTCACTACCTTCACTAAACAAATCTAACATAAATAAATGGAGACTGCCTATCTCCTAGAACTGGAAGGGACCTTGAAAGGTCATCAAGTACAGTCCCTTGCCTTCACTGCAGGACCATCCCTGATAAATTCCTGCCCCAAATGGTTACTGTCAGGATTGAACTCACAACCCTGGGTTTAGCAGGCCAATGCCCAAACCACTGAGCTATCCCTCCCCCATATGGGAGAGAAAAGTCTAAAGGCAAAATTTTGCTCTCAGGTTTGCATAAGAAATCTCAGCTACAGTATCTTACTTTCCTTGCCTATGTGCCTGTCAATGGGAGAAATGCACACAAAGAGCAGAATATTAAATACAAAATATCCTGAATGACTCCAAGAGCAGCATCTCACCCCTAATGCAAGGTGTAGCTGTGGACTATCTCCTCATCCATACACTTTGGGAGGCATTGAGCCTGCTTGGGTCTAAATATTTTTCAAATGCTCTTTCTGGAGGAGTATGGCTCCACACTGCCCCAAGAGGGAAAAACAGTTAAAAGTCACAAGTATGCTCTACATACACTCACATATTCAATCTGTATGCAAATCCATCACTGTGATAACAGATCTGCCCTGCAGAATAGAACCTCATCAGTTACTGAGCAACCTAGGCCAGACTCTGAAATTGTTCATGAGAAAGTAAGGCAATGACCCAAAGTCCACTGAAATCAATGGGAATCTTTCCATTGATTTCAGTGGGCAGTGGGTCGGGTCCCAAGTGAATGAGCACAACAAACTAACCAACCATTACATCTCCCAACACAGAGATGTACTTTACCAATTCATTTTTCCATTTGTTGTTGAGTTGTAATTCTTTATGGTAATACTGCAGAGTGCACCTCGTACTTTATTGTAACACATTTTGTAAACACAATGAAATCTTTGAAAGATGAGAATTTCTTCCCTCATCTTGTTATTAAATCTTTGTAGAGAAGTGGACGGAAGCATTGGAATTTGCTGCCATTAAATTATAATGGAGATTTCTTCCTGTGTGCACTTTTAAATTATATCAAGGGAGTCTTGATATGCTTCAGGGGGCATATGGTTATGCATCTATGCATCTTTTTTAGTGTGCATAACTCCTAAGAAATGAAATTAAATAATAAAAGTGTGTGGTTTAGCAAAGTGCAATCTACTGAGATTTGACTATACCCCTACAACATACAGCAGGTAACTTGTCGTGGATGATTTAAAGAATTAAAATACTTAAGAATGTCTATAATTGCATTGATTGAACACAAAAGACATGGCCCAGTCCTGCATGCTTCCCTTCCATTTATTTACACAGAAAGACCCAACTATTTTACGCATCTGCAGAGAGCCCAACATGCTAGTATTTAAGTGCTATTATTTAAATAATAATAAAGGGAAACAAATACATCTGGAAATAGATTAATTCACAAAAAGGAATCTACTAGAGTCTATTCAGCAACCTACTTAAATATGTGCCTAACGTAAAGCGCACAAATAGTTCTAGTCTTCAAGCATAGCTTAAATACCTTACTAAATCAAGGTCTAAATTAACTTCTGAATTAACACATATTCTGCAAAACAATTAAAATAGTGCCCTCTCTTGTAACACACAAAAGTTTCCATTTTGTATCTTAGCAAAATGGTAGGTAGGGAAAGTGTTATAAGAAGTGACAAAGTTTGCCTTTCCTTTCTCAAATGTCAGTGGTCATTGATCACTAAATCACTTCAACAGCTTATTAAGTAAATGTCACAGAGAGTTACCAGCAGTCTCCTATTAATTTAAAATATACTTGTAAAGTTTACCTTAGGAATGTAATTTCTTTTTCAATGAAAAATGCTCTCTATATTCAGTTGGGAGCATTTTGGACCTAACCAGCCAGGGTGTGAGACTGTTGATAATACAAAATGCACATTTAAAATGAACTTGTAGAGTTGCAATATGCTGTAAAGGTTGATTTATAGCTTAATTGTGATTTTTTTTTTATCATTTCCAGGCATCCTCCCCATTTGGTTTTTCACATTTTTCTAATATATTTATTCCCAGGATTTTGTATCAACTCTAGTAAAGCAGCAACCATCAATCATTCTTTGGAGTTAATACCAAATGATAATAAGCACTTTAAATCTTCAAAGCACTGCATGAACATTAAATAATTTTCACAACGTTCCTGTGAGGTAAGCAAACACATGTTTTTATACCGGTGTCAGTAGGCTTCCTTTTGAGAAAAATCCATGTTCACCATATTGTAACCTAGCCACGCTGGCTGTAAAACCTGGTAGTTAAAAACATTTTTAAATTCTATGAAGCCATTTGTTTTCCAAAATATGAATTTCTAGCCCGGCCATTTTATAATTTGTGAGACTGAGGCTATGGGTGGAGTTCCAGCATTGGGATTAAAACAACTCAGTTATTCCAGGCTTGCACTTCATGCATTAATTCAGTCTCCCACAGAACCAGGATATGGACTGGGATTCTCTACTGCTTTTATTTGCATCCGACTTTGATTGATCCTGTTTTCCATAGATGCAACAAGAGGCTGCAGCCAGAGGCGGTGGGTATAATAGGCAGGGGAAGGCTTTGCCTTCCCAAACCATCAGCCTGGCCCCGCCCACACTCCACCCCCAGAATGCCTACCATAGGCATACTGGGAGTGAAGTGTTGCTCTCCCCAGCACCTGCCCTCCCTGGTTCTCTGGGGCTGGGAGGTTGAGACTGTGTACCCTCTGCCCGCCCTGTGGTGTTCGGGAGTGGGGCCTGGGACCTTTTGGAGTGGGGCTGGAGGCAGAGCTGGGAGATCAAGCCCAGTCATGGCATTAGTGAATAAATTCAAATATAACCATTGCATTTGGTGTAAGAGTCAGGACTTGACTGGCATTTTTTCAATCAGAGACCATCTGTCTTTTCATCAGGTATGTGTGCAGTGTGGTGCAACCGGGCCCTGATCCCTTACTGGGGATAGGCTCTGCTGCAACATAAACAAGCAACCTGCCTACAATACACCAGTGGCCCTGTTCCCTTTGACTGGAGACAGTTAGAAACTCATTTTGCAGACCTGAAGATGTGTGAGGGAAAATGCCAACTCCTTTCTAATTCAAAAACAAACAGCGACATTCATCCAAGTGCATGAAACGCACACACAGGCTCAGCCCAAGACATCTGATTCCAATGTACCACGTAAGGAGGCGACTGATATGCAGTATTTTTTGACACTGTTCAGTTCTACCTACTGTTTACTATCTATCAGAAAATAAGGGAAGAATGGGGATTAAAAATTAAAATGGCACATTTTTTATTCAATAGCTGCCAGAAAGACCTAGGAAGATTCTTACTCCCAATTCCACCCCATGGAAATAAAAGGTTTCCCATCTTTTAGTCTCAGCATACAACGGATCACATTTATCATCCTAATGCCCATTCAGCAGAAAAGCGAGGAATAAGCAAGCAAACTAGTATAAGGTTAGATTCATGGACCATATAACTGCAGTACTTCAATGCCATCCCTCTCTCCCCCATATCTCCTTTCACCCCAGAATCATTTCCAACAGCAGATAAACCAGTGCTTTGAATTCTTCTCGGGACGGCGTAACAAGCTGGCAACTGGCGTGACATGTTGTAGGGAGAGGCACGCGAATACTGAAATCAGAAATAATGAGATTTCTCTCTCATATGCAGCGTGAAATGAAAGGCAAAACAGCCGAGCTGCTGAAAACAGGGTAGTGGGAGGAGGGAGAGGATGATTTAACCCAGTTTGCTTACTACATGTATCTAAAAAGAAAAAGCCTTGCAGGCAAAACACTGGGAAGTATAGACTTTGGAAGTCTGGGTCTCTCACAGAGTTCTGTGTCTCCAGCCAGAACAGCTATCTCTGTATCTCCAGTACAAGTGCCCTGTGACCAGGCACTGCTGTGTGCTGTGGCCAAATGAACTGATGCTACAAATAAGAATGCAGGGGAGCAGGGAGGAAACAAAAGGAAGGGGGATTAAAAAAGCTCCAGAAAATCAATTAGGACAAAGTCTGCTTCAGTTTGTAGACAGCATCTTTAATTGCTGTGTGCATTGTTGGTGATGAATGGGGCTGGTTACAACTGTGCCCCGTCATTCTTATCGTGGCTGGGAACCAGCCAAAAGCTGATCTACACTGAAAGTCTTTAGTTATTGCTAAATAAGTAGGGCAAGGTGTCAGCTTCAGGCTCACGCTAACTTGTCCCGTCTTCCTTTCTCTAAACCCATGCTTCATTTTCAGGCAGACTGATGTAGCCTCTTGCATGGTAGGAATCCTGTGCTTCTTCCAACTGGGAATTTTGGGGTCGTTGCAGTTTTTAAATAGCTACCACAAAAAGCTCTTTTTCAAAACAAACTTAAATACACTGAAGACTGCAAGATACTGCACAGAGTTCCTAAGTGCCAACATATCAGCTGGGTGCTAGATCTTAAGTATTTTACACTTTTCTGCAGTGGCTTTCCAATCAATTTCCAATCTTAAAGGCTCATTCTTAGGGCTGCGGGAGCAATAGGGAGGCAAGGTGTCTGACAGTTCTCTCCTTCACACCAAGGGGAATCTCCAGAGAAGCCCAAACCATGTAAAACCAGCACAAGACTGGTGAGAGGACAATCAAGTATGTTCCAGAATGCTCTCCAGGGAGGGGACAGTAGAAGTACCTGTTACGTTAGATTTGCCACATTTCACTTCTCTGTAGGAAGCCTCCATTGAATTTCAAGGTGTGAGGAAGGATTTTGTTGCATGTTAAAATGAGGCATTTATAATCTCAGTGATACTGGATAATAATGAGAGGCCTGGGGGAGGGGAAGTTAGTGAGAGATGATTAGCAAGATAGCACCAGGAATTCAGTAGACCATCCCCAAGGAAAAATGAAGTTATAATTAATTTAGGTCCAGATGCTGCATGGTTCCAAGCACACTCCAATCAACTCCCACTGACTTCTGGATCAGGTCCCTGGATGTGAAAGCTACATTTCATTCAGTTCCTTTCCTGCCCAAGAGTCATTGACAGCTTGCCCATAAATAAAGACCCCAGAACAGCTATTATAAAACAAGTCAAAAGTTGAACCAACCCAGTTCCATTACTCAGCATCTTGAGACCACTCCTTTTGGATCATTATCTAAAAAAAGGAAAGCTGATTTTAAGAACCTATATACCACAGAATGCAATATTTAATGTAGCCTGATGATCCCCATGGAAGGGAGGGGGATGAACAAGAACTGTAAACAAAAACAGAGCACATCATGAAAACTGTCTAACCATTGTAAGGTAGTATAAAGATTATCTTTCAAAAATTGCCTAGAAAGGCCTTTTTTGTTTCTAAAGCTTGCATAGTGCTATACACACAGGTGAGCAAAGTTCCTATCCTGAATCACTTGGACCTCATCTACACTAACCCAGAGTAGCCAATCTGCCTAGGCCTTCCAATTCATAGGTGACTACCTTATTCAGCAAGCTATTCTGGGGGATAAGAGGGACCTCTCTGAATCTCTGAGTCCCCCCTCCCCCCAAAAAAAGTTTTCAAAATTTTTGTTTCATCCCAGTGCAGAAGGGAAGATTTTTGAACTCTTGGAAATTTTCATGGGATGGAAAAGCAGTTATACTTATAGGCTACGTCTACACTGGCCCCTTTTCCGGAAGGGGCATGTAAATTTCACCAGTCGTCGTAGGGAAATCCGCGGGGGATTTAAATATCCCCCGCGGCATTTAAATAAAAATGTCCGCCGCTTTTTTCCGGCTTTTAAAAAAACCGGAAAAGAGCGTCTACACTGGCCCCGATCCTCCGGAAAAAGTGCCCTTTTCCAGAGGGTCTTTGAAGTAGGAATAAGACCCTCTGGAAAAGGGCACTTTTTCCGGAGGATCGGGGCCAGTGTAGACGCTCTTTTCCGGTTTTTTTAAAAGCCGGAAAAAAGCGGCGGACATTTTTATTTAAATGCCGCGGGGGATATTTAAATCCCCCGCGGATTTCCCTACGACGACTGGTGAAATTTACATGCCCCTTCCGGAAAAGGGGCCAGTGTAGACGTAGCCATAAGGATCCATTTCTGAAGTATCACAGTGCCTAAAACTCTTTATTGTATTTATCTGCACAACATTCCTGTGAGACAGGGAAGTGCTAGTATCTCCACTGCACAGAGAGGGAACTGAGGCAGAGAGAGGCCAAGTCACTTGCCCATGATGACACAGGAAGTCTATAGCAGAGTAGATACTCAAATATCTCAAATCTTAGTCTGGAATCATTACCGCTGAACTATCCTTCCTCTATCACTCAGTTCCTAGATAGACCGTCAGTGAACTATTTTTTCATACCAACGAGTATCAAGACATTGCCCCACTGAAGTCAGCAGACACACATACTTTGGCAAGGAGACCTTGGGAAAAAAAGAAAAGAGTTGTGATAAATGCTCTTGTAGCCTATTCTGATTGTTGGCATGCAACTAAAATTATTTTAGTCATTTTCTCTATCTCAAATTAGTGTTTTATTGTCTTAAAATATGTATCTATTTTGTTAGCAAGTCCATACTTGCTAGCTTGGTTTTACAGTCCTGAGCAATGACATAGCTTACATATTTTTACTTTGCATTAGAATTGCAACTGTCTTTGTGCAATCTGCAAAGTACAATATACTGTACTGTATGATTTTATATACTATCATCCATGTAGTGTTGGGAGTTTTAGAGTAGGGTATTCAACACAGGGTTCTAAATTCTATTGCTATAGATTACTACAGGTCTGGATGATTGTACACAGCCAATTCCCGCTGGTTTTGTGTTTCTAGAATTTTTGGGTGATTTGCTCCACTGAAAGAAAATATGCCTTTGGCTTTTGGTGGGACTTCAGCAGCAGCAGCAGCAGCAGAATAAATTGGAGAGAACTCTTCTGCATATGACTGTGTTTCAGTTAGTCATGTTTCCATCTTTCTTACTGTAATGGACATATGCGAAAAAATATCCATTCATTTTAAAGAACCTTGAAGTCCTGCTTTGGCAGCAAGATGGATGACTGCAGATGACCTAGCAGCTCTTTTTCATCCTTAATTTGTATGATAATTCATGGTGAGCAGAATCTACTGGGCGGCAGCAGTGCAAGTGTAACCCACACATCTAGTGTGGTTACTGAGTACTGCAAGTGGCACCTAGACCACTGCAACAGTTAAGACCAAGAAACCTCTACAGCATGGGCTGGCAGCCAGCTGTCTTTTAGATTAGAGGCTCCTATCGTCAGCTCCTAACGTCCCAGGTTTAAATCCGCCTTTGTGATGGTTACACAAGCAAGTAATCCAAGGACATCAATTGCTCCACCCAATATGATTCAGTCTTTTCCTAAAGAGAACTCTTCTAAGAGTTCAGTTTCCATGGACATTTATGCATTGAGATATCCCAATGACCTCTCTAAGGCTGTGTCCAGACTCAAGGGTTTTTTGAAAAAAGTAGCCTTTTTTCGAAAAAACTTCACTTGCGTCTAGACTACAGCCGCGTTCTTTCGAAATTAAATCAAAAGAACGCGGCTTTTCTTTCGACGGCGGTAAACCTAATTTCACGAGGAAG
Organism: Pelodiscus sinensis; assembly: GCF_049634645.1. Classification (NCBI taxonomy): domain Eukaryota; kingdom Metazoa; phylum Chordata; order Testudines; family Trionychidae; genus Pelodiscus; species Pelodiscus sinensis. The sequence goes on from NC_134711.1 coordinate 210,343,536, forward strand.
AACGCCTTTTTTCGAAAGTGCTCTTTCGAAAAAAGGTGTTCTTGAATGCAAACAGGGCATTTTCAAAAGAGAGCATCCAGTCTGCCTGAGTGCTTTCTTTCGAAAAAGCGGCTTGCTTTTTCGAAAGTACTGGTTGCAGTCTAGACATTCTTTTTCGAAAGAGGCTTTTTCGAAAGATACTTTCAAAAAAGCCTCTTTTGAAAGAGGCTTGCAATCTAGACGTAGCCTAATGGAAGAAAAAAGTATTTCTCTCTCTAATTTGGATATATTTACAGGAATCTCATGATATGGACAGTCTCACCCCCAAACATATCTGTAATGCTATCTTATCTTTCACTGTTCTCATTTTCACTTCTGTGTGCATATAGCAAAAGATCTCTGTTCTATAGGTTATCTGGGATTTTCATTCATTTCATTTTATGTGGTATCTACGCAGACATTGTAAACTATGATTGTTAGGTTTTAGAGGCTCAAGAGAACAGGGAAATAGTTGGGAGAAACAATTCCAATATAAATCACATCAAACCAGAGCAAGACTCATGAGTCCACAGGCTCTTATATTGTGCATTTCTTGCTTATTATATGTATAACAGAATGGTTGTTGAATTTTTTTCTTTAAAGCTTTCCTAAGCTTGTTTATGCCTGGGGCTAGTACTTAGTATTAGAATTTTAGTTCTTCCATAAAATACTCAACCAGATATTTTGTTAACCAATCTTGAGCTTCCTAGCTATAATCCCAGATGCCTCTTTCAAAGATGATACAATTCCTATATTGTTGTTAAGTAATTAGAGATGGTGAAGATTTGGAGAGGAGGAACAAGTTCCTGTGCATGTTTTGGCTTTCATAGCTGAAAGGGTGGCAGATACTTTAGCTTTTCCCAGATGGGTAATTTCTTAATTATCTGTATGGATTTTCTGTCTGGTCTTGTTATGGCTACCATTGCCTCTCATTAGAAGGAGCTGTTCCGTTTCAGACAATTTCACAGTTGTGGTTTTTGGATGCTTTTTGGAAATTACTGTAATTTATTTATGGTTTGCATTAGGAAGGCTTGAACTCCAAAGCTATGCTGACAACCATTTACAAAGTACTGGATGTGAGAGTAATGAAATTTTACTCAGTAACATTTACTGGTACTCTATAAAATGATGAGAATTCTTTTTGTAAGACAACACATAGCTATTACTGGATAGATCGCTCCAAAATAGAGCTAACTTGTGGATGGTCCATGGGATTTGGAAATGGAATACAGGCAGTCCCCGGGTTACGTACAAGATAGGGACTGTAGGTTTGTTCTTAAGTTGAATCTGTATGTAAGTCGGAACTGGCGTCAGCCGCTGCTGAAACTGATCAGTTTCAACCGCGGCTGAATCTGGATGCCAGTTCTGACTTACATACAGATTCAACTTAAGAAACCCAGGCGTCCCCAAGTCAGCTGCTGCTGAAACTGATCAGCGGCTGATTCCAGGAAGCCCGGGGCAGAGCAACTCTGCCTTGGGCTTCCTATAGTCAGCCGCTGGTCAGTTTCAGCAGCGGCTGACTTGGGGACGCCTGGGGCAGAGCAGCTGGGGTGCTGCTGTGTTGCTGCAGTAGTGCGGCTCCTCGGCGCTACTGGAGCAACAGAGCAGCGCCCCAGCTGCTCTGCCCCAGACGTCCTGATTCAGCCGCTGCTGATTACTGACCAGCAGCGGCTGAATCAGGATGCCTGGGGCAGAGCAGCTGGGGTGCTGCCTGGTTGGTCCGGAGCGGCGCTGCGGGACCAACCCGGCAGCCCCCAGCTGCTCTACCCCAGGGGTAGGCAAGAAAAGCCTGGTCTGCTGGGGGGGGGGCACTAGCTGCACCCCCCCCCCCCCAGCAGACCAGGGGGACAGAAGCAAAGCCGCGGAGCACGCCCGCAGCGGGACAGCCCAAGTGCGCCTGGGCTGACCCGCTGCGGGCGTGCTCCAAGGCTTTGCTCCCCATCTCCCTGACCCGCTGCGGGCATGCTCCAAGGCTTTGCTCCTGTCCCCCTGGTCTGCTGGGGGGGGTCCAGCAAAATTGCTGGACCCCCCCAGCAGACCAGGGGGACAGGAGCAAAGCCGCCCAGGCAGCGGGACTCCTGCCGCCTGGGCGGCTTTGCTCGGGTGTCCCTGGTCTGCTGGGGGGGTCCAGCGGCTTTGCTGGACCCCCCCAGCAGACCAGGGAGACCGGGAGAAGCTTTTCTCGCCCCGGAGGACACTGGTGGCGACCCGCCGCCCGTGAGCTCCGGGGCGAGAAAAGCCCCGTTCATAAGTGCGGATCCGACATAAGTCGGATCCGCGTAAGTCGGGGACTGCCTGTATAGGATATTTCACCTATGTGTTTCAAATCACAACCAGTCATAGCTGAAAGGCACTGATGGCTAAATAGTACCATGTGTGTGGTGAGCTGGTGGTCGCATTTGACTCTCTAGCATAGTGGTTCTCAAAACTGTGAGTCTCAACCCTGTTTTAATGAGGTCACCAGGGTTAGTGTTAGACTTGATGGGTTCTGTGGTCCGGTTTTAGGCTCTCTGCCTGGGGATTGGCCCAACCTCCCCACCCCAAGACAGCAGGGCTTGGGCAGGTGCAGGCATTAAAAATGTTAAGTATCGAGTAAATGACTAATCATGTACTCGACACAATTTGGACTCCTCTTACAATTTGTACTCAATACAATTTGTGTCGAGTACACGATTAGTTGATAAGGGTCCGCTGCAGTTTTGCAGTTTAAATGTAGCACGAGCTGGACGTGCAGGCAGCCCGGCCCCTGCTACATTTAAACTGCAGAGCCACAGTGGGGATAGGTCCAGGACCTGACGTGAGCCAGGACTGAAGTAGTCCCAGCTCAGACTGGGTTTGGACCGCTGCGGCTCTGCCTTTTAAATGTAATAAGAGCCAGCCAGCTCTTACTATATTTAAAAGGCAGAGCCACAGCGGTCAGGGACCCGGCGCAAGCTAGGACTGAAGCAGTCCCAGTTTGCGACAGGTCCTGCTCTGTTCCTCTGCTGTGCCTTTGCCTTCCCTGCCTCCCTTCTCCCCCCCAATACACACACCAGAGACAGCATTGGGGGAATCAGCTTTTAAGCTGGTTCCTGCTACCCCCTTTTTGCCTCTGATTGACATAGCTGAAGTTGCGCAGCTTAATTCAACTTTATCCCTGCTGCGTAGATGTACCCAAACTGACCAGAAACACAGTGCTTCAACATTTCTGAATCAAGATTTTTGTGACATAGCTAGCAAGAGACATAAACATTCAAAAATGTACTTACACCATTTCTCCAGCACCAACTGTTATGAATAAATGCTTCCTCCTTTCCTTAGAGGTAGTCACTAGCTTTGTGCAATTTTTGTATTCATGTGAGCCAAAAGACTGAAATTGTTGCAAGTCACTTTATGGGTAGCACACCAAGGTCATGTCTATACTAAGGGTGTAAGCAAGTAGTCAACTACTCGACTACCCAATAAGCATAAGCTTATCAGGTAGTCAAGTGGTGTATTTGACTACTCACTTCCCCCTCCCCCTTGCTGCCTCCGTATGAGAGGCAGCAAGGGGGAGGGAAATAGGAGCTGATGCTGGGGGTAGCCAGCTTAAAAGCCACTTTCCCCCAGTGCTGTCCCCATGGTGCCATCTGCCCTCCCCCCACTGCCTCTCTCAAAAACAGCAGGGGGGGCAGAGGAGGCTGTGCTGGCCACCGTGAACTAAGGCTGCTCCTGCAGCATCTAGGGCCACCTCAAACACAGGTGCTGGAACACTGAGCAGTCCCAGCTCGTGACAGTCTTGGACCACTGCACTTCTCCATTTTAAATGTAGTAAGAGCTGAGTAGGGTAGGTCTGAGGAGCTCTTACTACATTTAAAATGCAGAGCTACAGCATGGGTGGCTCCCGGAGCCGGCACAAGCCAAGACTGAGCAGTCCCAGCTCACGCCAGCTCCAGACCCCTGAGCCTCTGCATTTTAAATGTAGTAAGAGCCCCTTGGACCTGCCCCACTTGGCTACTATTACATTTAAAAGGCAGAGCCGCAGCAGCCCAGAGCCAGTGTGAGCCAGCTCCAGGAGCTACCCTGGCAGAGTGGCTTCCTTACTGATTAGTTGTGTAGTTGATACAAATTGTATTGACTACACAATTAGCCAAAGAAACACTCTTTAACATCCTAAGTCTACACTAGAAAACTAATTCAAAATGAGTAAATTTGATTTAATAACTCCCAATTTAACAAACTTGAACTAGTTTGAACACTATGGAGAAGTCTCAAAATTAGTCCAAGGCAGGTTCTGTTAATGTGGGTGTGCTACCTCAGGCTTAGAGCCCCAGGAAGCACTGGAGAGTAATTAGTTCGAATGACTATGGAGAATTATTATTTTGAAATAGCGGCAATGGAGCGTCCACACAACCCTTATTTCAAAATAATTATTTTGGAATTAGCATTACTCCTAGGGTTGCCAGGTGTCTGGTTTTTAACCCGACAGTCCAGTATTTGAGCTTTCTGCTCAGGAAACAAATAGAGAAAATATAAATGTCCAGTATTTTCTAAATAAGATGTAATGTAGATTGTGATGTAATGGCAAGTGTGTCCGGTATTTTTGTTGAAACCATCTGGCAACCCTAATTACTCCTGATGGAAGGCAGGAGTACAGATTTTGAATTCCGCAGCCCATTTTTTAAAATAACGGGCTTGGTAGTGTGGACGCTTTGTTTATAAATTCAACCTTGGAGGGCAGGGTTATTTCAAAATGAAGTCCTAGTGTAGCAGGGCCAACAGTGTCTCCTTGAGCCCTCAGGACCCTTTGTACAAGATCTGGTCCATTGTGAGGTACCTCAAGTATTATCACCACAATTTCCATTCTTACAGATAGGAAAACTGAGGCAATAGCAGTTAAAACTGCCAGAGCCCCAGGAGGTGCAGGCTGGCCGGTACTGATGGGATGGCTGGGGGAGGCTAAAACTCAGCCCCACCCCTTCTACCCCAGACCCTGCCTATTCTGGTGGCTGAGGGCCACTTCCCCCCCCTCCCCTCCCGACCTTGCCCAGAGTTTAGGTAATTCTGTTGGCATCCCTGTATACAGGCAGTCCCCGGGTTACGTACAAGATAGGGACTGTAGGTTTGTTCTTAAGTTGAATCTGTATGTAAGTCGGAACTGGTGTCCAGATTCAGCCGCTGCTAAAACTGACCGCCAGTTCTGACTTACATACAGATTCAACTTAAGAACCCCAGGCATCCCCAAGTCAGCTGCTGCTGAAACTGATCAGCAGCTGATTCCAGGAAGCCGGGGGCAGAGCAACTCTGCCTCGGGCTTCCTGTAGTCAGCCGCTGGTCAGTTTCAGCAGCGGCTGACTTGAGGACGCCTGGGGCAGAGCAGCTGGGGTGCTCCTGGGTTGCTCCAGTAGCGCCGCTCCTCAGCGCTACTGGAGCAACCCAGCAGCACCCAAGCTGCTCTGCCCCAGGCGTCCTGATTCAGCCGCTGCTGATACTGACCAGCAGCGGCTGAATCAGGACGCCTGGGGCAGAGCAGCTGGGATGCTGCCGGGTTGGTCCAGTAGCGCTGAGGAGCGGCGCTGCGGGACCAACCCAGCAGCGCCCCAGCTGCTCTACCCCAGGCGTCGTGGGCAGAAAAGCCTAGTCTGCTGGGGGGGACAGGGCACTAGCTGCGCCTCCCCCCCCCCCCCCCCCAGCAGAACAGGGAGACGCGGAGCAAAGCCGCGGAGGATGCCTGCAGCGGGACAGCCCAGTCTCGCCGCGGCTGTCCCGCTGCGGGCGTCCTCCGAGGCTTTGCTCCCCGTCTCCCTGGTCTGACCAGCAGACCAGGGAGACAGGGAGCAGCTTTTCTCGCCCCGGAGGAAGCGGGCGGCGGGACCACGGCTCATCTGGGCGTCCCGCCGCTCCCGTCCTCCGGGGCGAGAAAAGCCCCGTTCATAACTGCGGATCCGACATAAGTCGGATCCGCGTAACTCGGGGACTGCCTGTACTACAGTATGCATAACACCTAACATACTGTAACTGAGAGGGATTAGGCAATCCGTTATTTCTCTTCCTTTTTGCAGTTTGTTTTCAATATGCATTTGAAAATGACTGGTACGTTTCACAGCTTTACTTATAGCACATGCTCCTCCCCAGACTCTTCAAGAGGGTGTATTAGAAATAGCAACTAGCAAATGTGAAACTGCACAGTCCTCAGGAAGGTGTGTGCAGAGAATAAGAGTTCTCAGGCACCTAGCCACCATTTTGGATGTTTGCATATCAAGCTCTCTTTAAAACAAAATCACAAGTATGTAATAAAGTTCCTGGTTGCTTATGGAGGTTGGTAATCTAGATCCAAAGAAGTCTGGGCAAGCAAAACCAAAACAAAACACCCTGTCTCTAAGGAATTAATTCAGCCAAAAGAGTATCTGCACTCTAAAAATAAGCTCTGAAATTTATGTTTGCTAGACTTGTGATGTAATTCATGGCACAGAAGGAAAATAGCAGGCCTGAATCACTATTGCGTCATTCCTGTATATGCTACTGTAATTCCTTTGAAGACAATAGAGTCATACTGGCATAGAAACAGAGTACTACTGGGCTAAATCAGGCTCAGTTTTTTAAATAAATTTGTCTCTCTTCTAGAGTGCTGTCTTGGTGAATGTCATCTCCCAAGGGGACTAATCTCTCACATCATCACGGGCTGTGGAGTGGCTGTATGTGTGGGTGTGTTTTTTTAACAGGTGGATGTGTGATTTTACTATGTAAACACTCCATTGAGATATTCTGTAATGAAAGGCTGAATGGCAATATGATAGTTTGCTGTTGAGCAACACAAATACTTTGTGAGCACCATATCCTGCCTGTTTTGCAACTTGTGAGCATAACGTGCCCTGGAAGCCACTTCTGTTGCTGCCTATAATTTTAATATTTTGAATGATTAAGCCAAATTTTCCTTTTTATGTCTGTTTATCCTGCCAAGAGTCTGTTTCAAACCAAACTCCATTTAAGCCTCTCCCTATCAAATCCCTGCTTACCATAAAGCACTAACTTTCTAATTATAACCCATCTAACTAGACCGAATTACTACAGGCTTATGACTAGTCCAGTTCACCCACTCTGCTTGCAAACCTGCTTTGTATCACTTTGAGTAATCTATCTTGAGCTCAGAAGTCCCTTCTAATTCCCTATTACCTAGCCATTCTTTAAACACCTAACAATATGGGATTTTCCAGATAGCCCTCATCTGTTTACCAACTGCTGCCATATGACTCTCCATTGTTATCTTGTGGTAAATGAGGTGACCCTGATGCCAGAAGATCAGGAGAGCTAGCCCTGTTTTGTTTAAACATAAATATACATACACACAGATATGTGCAGGTATACAGAGACCTTTCTATGTCCTTTCCACTTCATATACAATGTGGGCTCGTCTACACTGGCCCCTTTTCCGGAAGGGGCATGTAAATTTCATGAGTCGTAGTAGGGAAATGCGCGGGGGATTTAAATATCCCCCGCGGCATTTAAATAAAAATGTTCGCCGCTTTTTTCCGGCTTTTAAAAAAGCCGGAAAAGAGCGTCTACACTGGCCCCGATCCTCCGGAAAAAGCGCCCTTTTCTGGAGGCTCTTATTCCTACTTCAAAAGGGCGCTTTTTCCGGAGGATCGGGGCCAGTGTAGACGCTCTTTTCCGGCTTTTTTAAAAGCCGGAAAAAAGCGGCGGACATTTTTATTTAAATGCCGCGGGGGATATTTAAATCCCCCGTGCATTTCCCTACTACGACTCATGAAATTTACATGCCCCTTCCGGAAAAGGGGCCAGTGTAGACGTAGCCTGTATGTTTGTGGTATTCTTCCCCAGAAAAAGCTAGTCTAATTAATACTCAAACACTGACACCTCCTTGCTCTCTAAAGTACATCATCCAAATACAGTCCTGCTAACACACACAGAAAAGCAAACAGAGAATGAAACCAGTCTTGTTTCCCTCGGGACTCTGTTTTGGGTCAACTCATTGAAATGATGTGCAATTCCCAGGCAGATTATTCAGGAAGAACAATGGTCTATGGCTATGTCTAGACTGCAGGCTTCTTTCGGAAGAAGCTTTGCCGGAAGAGAACTTCTGGAAAAACTTCTTTAGAAAGAGAGCGTCTGCACAGAAAAAGCACAATGAAAAAGCGATGAGCTTTTTTGAAAGATAGCATCCACATTCATTGGACACTACCTCGCATTTAAGTTCTGATTGCTGTGGATGGAGTGGCCACCTGTGCTTTTTCCTGGAGGCCTCTTCTGTCGAAAAAAAACCCCTCTTCCCTGTCCACACACACCTTTTTCCAAAAGAGCTCTTTCAGAAAAATGCTTCTTCCTCGTAGAAATAGGTTTACCGCTGTCAGAAAAAACCCTCTGTTCTTTCTCCTTTCTGTCAAAAGACCACAATAGCAATGTAGACGTAAGTGTAGTTTTTCCAGAAAAATGGTCCACTGAAAAAACTCTTCAGTGTAGACATACCTTATGAGGCAGCTTCCAGTACTACTATTTTGACTGAGGATAAACAGAATGCAGAAGACAACTGCTGCCTCTTCAGCAACACTTAAACAACATGCACAACATTAGACAAGCTGCAAATGAGAGTTTTCGTAACATGCGCTAGTTTTCACTTCTTGACTGTTCTGAAATCTGAACAAGCTGTGCTAAGGCCTCACCACTACCATCTCTCTCTCTCTCTCTCTCTCTCTCTCTCTCTCTCACACACACACACATGCACACGCGCGCGCACACACACACACACACACACACACACACGTGTTGATAATTTGTGGCCTGTATGATTCCTCTCATCCACTGACAACCCATTCCCCATAATTAAAACCTAACTGGGCTCATGCAAATAGCAGAGCGCTCAATGCTGAAATGGGAAATAGAACATTAGTGAAAAACCTATATATCGCTTAGGGCTTGATCCAAAGCTGACTGAAGTCAATGAAAAGGCTTCCGTTGACATCATGGGCTTTGGATCAGGCCCTCACTCCTCCTTTTGCTCCTCAGAAATCCAGAAATAATGCTGTATTCTTTGGCAAGTATCTCCTCTTTGTGGCATGGTTTGTGTAACTCCACAGGTCTCAATTTACACGTGAGATTGTCTCTAGTAGGCATTCACATCCACTGTCACAGAAGATGTCAGAAATGTTTGACTGAGCTTCAGATGAGATCACCTCTTCTCTACACTCACTTGTCTCCTGTTAGAATTCATGTAGCAATCCAGTAAATTTGAGTAGGTAAGTCTTTCAATCATGATTTAAGAGATGTCCCGGCTGTGCACCTTATAATTTGTCCCAGATGCTTACTCCAGTTTCACCCTTCAGTTTCATGCACAATGAGCTGCTCCTGACAAAGTTTATAGCTGCAGGCAAAGAATGAAGGACTCTGCCTTCAGAAAAACTTCATAAGATCTTACAAGAGATTGTTTATAGTCTACAAGTGACTAACCCTGGATTTAGAGAAAAGTCACTGTACAAGAACATAGTTTCCAATCTATCTTTAAAACATACCAAGACATGAAATTTTCACTCCTGCAGTTTTTCCTGTACTTTGTGCTTTAATCATATTTCAGGACATCAGAGTATTGATGGATACTAGCTGAAGGAAGCATTAAAACACCTCCTATTCTAATTAGCTAGCTTTCCAAATGTCCCTTAATTGTTCCAAGTAATTCCACAGATGGAGTGACCTCTATCTTTCACCTCCTTTATCACACTTGGCAAACAAACTAGTTCTCATAACCCACGCCAACCATTACAACTAGTCAGCTAGGGCTGCACTCTGTAGATTCTGTCTGCAAAACCCAAATGCCTTTATTTTGCCAAATTCAAAGCCGAGTTGGTCTCACAGCCTGTTTCAAATAGCATTTGTAGCTAAAAATATTTGATGTAGATTTTGACATGTAATCTTCATCATATATTTATTCAATTATTATTTCAGACTTTGACCAACCTTATGGCCAAATACTATTTTCAGCAAAGAACTGCACTTTCTTATCAGACACAATTATTCCATTTTTGTTACTGATTCTAGTTTGAAAATGATCACACAACCCCTGGAGATGCCACTCCTGATTCTTCCATTTTCAACTGACCTTATGCCATTGAAAACAAGGCATAGTAGCAGGACCACTGCCATCAAAAAACATACTGTTTACAGGTGTACCCGCCATACCCATAACCTCAGTTAACAAACAAAGAGAGGACAAGCAAAAGGAAAAAGAGTTAATGAGCAAATCCTGATCATATCACTAGGGCTATGTCTAGACTGCAAGCCTCTTTCGAAAGAGGCTCTTTCGAAAGTATCTTTCGAAAGAGAGCGTCTAGACTGCACGTGGAACTTTCGAAAGAGCAAGCCGCTTTTTCGAAAGAAAGCACCCAGTGAGTCTGGATGCTCTCTTTCAAAGAAGCCCTATTTACATTCAAGAGCGCCTTCTTTCGAAAGAAGCACTTTCGAAAGAAGGCGTTCTTCCTCGTGAAATGAGGTTTACCGCCGTCGAAAGAAAAGCCGCGTTCTTTCGATTTAATTTCGAAAGAACGCGGCTGCAGTCTAGACACAGGTGAAGTTTTTTCGGAAAAAGGCTACTTTTCCCGAAAAAACCCCTGAGTCTGGACACAGCCTAGGGTAGCAGGAAAGCCAAGTAAATAGGGGGACCAGCAGGATTTTACTGAACACAGAAATCTCGAAAAGGCTTGGAAGTTATCCAGTTTACCCAGATTCTTTCCTATCAGCACTGTCTGTCTCTCAAACTGGCCTAAACAAACAAATTGACCCTCCCCCAACTCCTCCACTACTGCACACCCTTGCTACAGAACTTAATAATGAAGTTGCACAAAAGATGTCTTTGTACTCTCTTTGCTGCTACGGAGACTACACATGTTAAGCATCAACATAAACAACACACGCAGAAGCCTTTGACCCATGAAACTAACTGCTAGTAAGTGACAGTGCCTCTGGCATACGTGACAGAAACTCTCCCGTGCTTCTGCTCAGGCTCCCATCAAAATACAGCCCAGTGTGTCTTCCCAATTACCCACTCCAAACAATGGAAGCAGAGTGTGAGCTGGTGGCTTTCAGTTGGCAGCATAGGCTACTTTTATGGCTGCATGTCTCCTTCTCACCTCCCTCCCTCTCCTTTCTCTCTTTCCCTCTCCCCTCCAAACCGGCCCAGCACACTTAAACTGACAAAAGCACTAGCTTGTATTTATCATGCTGTTATGGCCTGAATCCAGACCCAAGCTGGTCGGATCAATGGAGGACCAGCATCATCCCATTCAGCTACACACAACCTACTTGTCATCCTTTTGGAAACCAGTGACTCAGATTTAACTTTATTGCGGGCTGGCAGCTGGTGGGATTGGGCAAACTACACAAAAGGAACAATAACGGCATACACTGACATGCAGAGCACAGAGAAGAAGGTCTTAATGTAGCCTTCATTCAAGCCTCAGCATAATTAAAACAACATTACCATTCTCAATGAGAGATTTTGCCTCCCGTAGCCAGCCTTTTGGGGTGTGCTTTGTTTCGGCAATTTACTCAGCCTGACAGGGTTACATTAAGAATTAAGTATCAAATTTTATTTCTCTCCCTTGTCCTCTGACCAAAAACTATAATTTGCATCTATGTGTATGGGCATTGGGTACTCCACAATAAGTGCCACAACCAAACAGAATCCCTTTCCTGTGGTTCTGCTAAATACCAAGGAGACTCTGATTAAATAAGGATTTTTTTAAAATCTCCAAGCAACTTTCTACCCAGATCTCATTCAGCTGCTTACATTTATAAGTTTTCAAAGGGTTCTCTTACTTTTATTGTATACTGGGAAGCTGATGGGAGCATTTGCTCCCATCGACCTCCTGTTGTGTGGACGGCGATTTAAGATATATCGGCTCCAGCTATAGACTTAACATAGTTGAAGTTGCGTATCTTAAGTTGACCTTCTGCTTTAGTGTAGACCAGGCCATCGACAGAAATCCACATTGCCACTGAAATACAGGGGCAGAACACAGCAACTGTTTAACATATAAAGATATTAACTACACAGCGTTTTGGACAAGAAGTGAAGAATACCTTATCAAATTAAAAAGCAGAACATAGTTACATTTCTTGAGGCTGACCAGAAAACCAGGAATTTGTTCAGAACGTCCACTCTTTCTCAAAGTGCCAGCCACACATATGCTCTATCCATATCATCAGCTTCACTTTGATCCCCCTCCACTAAAACCTCTAATATTTCAAACACCTACCGATCCCCCAACCACAAAATATCAGAGAAATGTTTCCTTCTTTTCTCCCCAAATGTGTCTTTCTTCCCTATAACTTTTAGCCAAAGAGCCAATAGAAAACAGGGAATGATATGGGAAGAAGAGAAGTAGTGTCAAGAGCAGTGTTAGGAGGATAAACTAAAAACACCTTTAGCTCCTCACACTGGAGCACGAGTACATGGCTAGACCCTTCCTCACTTAGATCAGTCTCAAGATTATATGTGTCTGATCAATTTAAAGCCCCAGCCGCCACCACCCGTTACAACCATCTGTAATTGCTGAAAGAATCTTCCGTCTCTGTTCCTCCTTTCGTCTCAATTGGCTAGTACCTGGTTATTCTATCCAGATCCCTGCCTCATATTTTTGAATCTTCTGCCACAGAGAGTAGCTCTAGTGCTTGTCTCAGGTGCTGCCCGTCTCTTTCTGAAGCAGTGGAGGAGCTAAACTGACCTAATTCCTGCCAGTGTTACCGTTGCCCACAGAATTGTAAAGTAGCAGCAGTGAAAATTAACCATACACTGATCGGTCTGCACTGGTTCACATTTGAAAAACCAAACCAAACCAACAACATTTCTTCATAGCCTAGAAGGAGACTTAGAAACTTTTAAATGGACATTTAGAATGAGCAGAAATTTATGGTTAAAAGCTTTTTCAATCGCTCCTGGGCAAGTGGATTTTCAAGCCACCTCATCAAGTGTATTTTATATACTACAAATGCTGCATGTGTAACCCATACACCTAGTGTGGTTACTGAGCAATGCAAGTGGCATTTAGACCACATCAACAGCTAGGATCAAGAGACCTCTACAGGATGGGCTAGGAGCCAGCTGGCTTTTAGCTCAGAGGGTACAGGCTCCTATACTCCACTGCAGAGATCCCAGGTTAAAATCTGCCTGGTGGTGGTTACACATGCAGACATGTGGACCTCCAAAGATAACTCTCTCATTGCTGTCTCACATCGTTTTGATATCAGACAGCCAAGGTGGTTGAGGTAATATCCTTTGTGGAGCCAACTTCTGTTAGTGAGAGACACACCCTTTCAGGCTACAAAGAGCTTTCCTTCAAGCTTCTCTCTTTCACCAACCGAAGCTGGTACAGCAAAAGATACTAACTTATCCATCTTGTCTCTAGGGGTATGTCTACACTACAAAGTTAATTCGAACTAACGGATGTTAGTTCGAATTAACTTTGATAGGCGCTACACAAGCGCTCCGCTAGTTCGAACTTAATTCGAACTAGCGGAGCGCTTAGTTCGAACTAGGTAAACCTCATTGTACGAGGACTAAGCTTAGTTCGAACTTACTAGTTCGAATTAAGGGGTGTGTAGCCCCTTAATTCGAACTAGTGGGAGGCTAGCCCTCCCCAGCTTTCCCTGGTGGCCATTCTGGCCAACACCAGGGAAACTCGTCTGCCCCCCTCCCGACCCCGGAGCCCTTAAAGGGGCACGGGCTGGCTACGGTGCCCGTGCCAGGTGCAAGTCTGCCAGCACCCAGCCAGCAGACCCTGCACCTGGCACGGCTCGAGCCAGCCACCCGATGCCCCCAGCCCTCCCTCTCTTCCCAGGACCAGGATGGCAGCTCCCGGGAGCTTGCCCGGGACCGCAAGAGGCGGGCACCCGCCTGGTCTAGTGCGGACATCGTGGACCTCATCCACGACCTCCGCACTAGGCACAGGAAAGTGGCCGTCTAGGGCACGAGAGCTGCCAGCCTGGCCACCCAGGAGCAGGTTTGCATGAAAATCAAGGTGGTCCACTGAGACCCCCGACCCTGAGCCCTGAGCTTACAATGGCCGTACTGGGTCAGACCAAAGGTCCATCTAGCCCAGTAGCCTGTCTGCCAACAGCGGCCAACCCTAGGGACTCTGGAGGGGATGGACCGAAGACAGTGACCAAGCCATTTGTCTCATGCCATCCCTCTCCAGCCTGCCACAAACCTTGGGCAGGGACACCACTCCTAACCCCTGGCTAATACCACTTCATGGACCCAACATCCATGACTTGATCTCACTTCTCTTTAAACACTGTTCTAGTTCTAGCCTTCACAGCCTCCTGCAGCAAGAAGTTCTACAGGTTGACTCTGCTTTGTGAAGAACAACTTTCTGTTACTAGTTTGAAGCCTGCTACCCATTCCTTTCCTTTGGTGTCCTCTAGTCCTTCTATTATGGGAACTAATGAAGAACTTTTCTGTATGCACCCTCTCCACCCACTCATGCTTTTATAGACCTCTATCATATCCCCCCTCCATCTCCTCTTTTCTAAGCTGAAAAGTCCCAGTCTCTTTAGCCTCTCTTCATATGGGACCTGTTCCAAACCCCTCATCATTGTAGTTGCCCTCCCCTCTCCTACCCTCTCTCTTCCCCTCTCCCACCTCCTTTTCCCAGTCTCCCCCAGTTTTGTTCAATAAAGAGAGATTATATTTTTGAACACAATTGTCCTTTATTTAGTACATCAGGAAGGGGGGCTAGGGAGGGGTAAGTGGAAGGAGGTGAGGGAGGAATGGGGTACAAGCCCCCGATGGGGAGGACTGGGCTGGCTCTGTGGGCTTCTGGGGTTGAAGCTCTCCTGCAGCCCCCCAATTGCCCCCTCTCGCCAGATGGCAGCCTGCGGCAAGTGCAGCCAGTCTGATGGCCGAGTGCTGTGATGTGCCCAGTGTGGGTACTCTGGGCAATCCAAGCCAGGACTGCTTTGCAAGCAGGGCACCCCTGAGAACTGTCTGTCCGGGGTGGGGGTCGGGACCCTTTAAGCACAGCCCTCGGCTAGCCTGAGACAACAGCTCCACGCTCTAAGTCCTCCTCTGATGCCCTGCCAGCACTGCTTCCGGCCATCCTTAACCCCGCTTCAGGGTCCGCTTAATGTGGACTTGCTAGTTCGAATTAGCAAAACGCTAATTCAAACTAGTTTTTTAGTCTGGATGCGTTAGTTCAAATTAGCTTAGTTCGAATTAACTAATTCGAACTAAGTTAGTTCGAACTAGCGCTGTAGTGTAGACGTACCCTAATATCCTAGGACCAACACAACTACACCACCACTGCAGTCATCATTTGGATTCACAATTTCAACTTGGAATACCCAGTTGTATTTTTTTTAAGTTAGTGCTGAATTGATCTTAAATTGTAACTTCAGCAAATAAATCAGTTGTGCTGAAACACATGCTGCGGCTATCTAGGCTGGGATGATATGCTTGTTATTCAAAAGAGAACTAAAAATGATGCTACCAAACACAGCACATCTGCCATCCCCATTGATGTAACAGGTGGTAAAATTGACTACCAACTGCCAGTCAAGGATCAGTAATCAACAACGGCCTCATCAAGCATAATCAATATTTCACAAAGGCCTGTACTCCTCTATGAACATGTCTAAAAGCATCCACACAGTTTAACAATACAACCACCTCCAAAAGTAACCAGGCACAGAGTGCGCAGGAGCTAGATTGCAGTATGAAAATTACCTTTAACTAACTTTGTGTGAAGGTAAGAGCTGATAGATATCATGATTAGAAGCTGGTAGTCAGGCACTACCCATGAAAATCTGTTTTTCAGTTGCTTATAATTTGTATGCTATACTGTAACTGCTCAGGGTAAATATTTCCATGCTGTTGTTACTGTTATTCCAGTCATTAAAAATTGCATGATACAAACTGTGTGCATGCGGGGGTGGGGTGGGATTCCTAGTTTTTGAAAGCTTGACTTTGATCTCCTTTTAATGTAAGTTTTTGGGGGAATTCAGTGCTAGTGATAGAACTGGTGAAGGGCAAGATATTCATGACCCAGGAGTCTCAAGCTGATTCTTGATGCCTATCTCATGACTGTAGGTTCTAACTACTACTATTAGGTCTGGCTTTATGTGACCTGGCCATGGCACATGGATTCTATCACTACCAAGCTAGGACAGGCGTAAGTATGTATCTGATAGGATAGCCACAAATAGGGAGCAGATTTTGGTTCAATGTATTTACCTTCTCTTCATCTTGCATTGCTTCTTTCCCTGTTCTTGAGGTTGGAACTAGCCTCAAATTTTAAGTAAAAACTAATACATCAAATAAATGACAACTGTAATAAATAATGGTAGCTCATTAATCTCATAAAAGAATGCTCTTCCCCCACTTTTTTGGATGGAGAATTTATGTTGCTGGTATACAGGGCTCATAACATACCATAATATGAAACATCCCTGCTGATTCAAACCAGATAAAGTGACACACACTACACTTCATTAACTGATTTTGCAAATATATCACAAGACCTTTGGGCCTCCTGGCTTTGATTAAAGGGTTTTGAAAATTAACATTTAAATAAAAGTTTCTTCAACCCCTAGTGCCATTCTTCACTCACTTCCTGCACCTGCTCCATTATTACGATGTCCAATGAATACTGCCAATACTTTAAAATAAGAAATTCTGGCACTGCTTTGAGCTTTTGGGAAACCTCAGAGTCAGTAGCGAGAGGTGTAACAACCAGGAAAATTAAACTGAAGCTGCATGACGCTCTGAAAAAGAAATACATAGGCTCTCAAAAACAAAGAGGGGAAGGTGTCAACTTCAGATTAACAGGGATTTAAACATAGTATTTGTTCTGAATTTTTCAAATGAAATTTTTAGTTCTGACAGCAGAAAAGGTGCGGCTGTGTCAGGCCACATATTGGGATTCTGGCTCTCCCAGTTGCTGCTGGTGTTTTAAAGCTGTTGATTGATATAACTTGGTGGTGTCCATAGGGTAAGGAAGTCTCAGGAGTGTGTAAAAGAGGTTTTCCCCGGATTAGTTAAAGTGGAGCTGTTCCTTTTTTGGCTCTGTTGATAAACACACGTGGTTTTTTGGTTTGGTTTAGTGAGTTTTTGTTTTGTTTCATTTTGTTTCGTTTTTGCTTTTTGCTTTTTTAAGGAGACTGACTGAAATTCAGAACAGATAGAAAACTGTGAAGCAAAACTGATGGAGCTCTTTTCTTTTTAGTAGAGAATGTAAAATCCTGTTTAATAAGTTAATCTGTTAAATGTTGCGTTTAACTGGTTAACCGCTTAAATGGGATACCACAGGCCCAGCTGGGCTGCAGCAGGCCCCCAATGGCAGTGTGGTGGGTGCGGGGAGCTGCTCCCGCCTGACTGGGCCCACTGGTTAACTGGTAACCAGTAAGCATCACAAGGTAAGGGTGATGCTTACTGGTTAACCGCTGACATAGGTACTTTTATTAGGTAGTTTTCAACAGCTCAGCTATATATTAACTTGACAATACAGCAAGAGCAATGTAGCTTTTCCCTCCCCAGTTCTTGGCACCACATATTTCCAAACAGCTTTCCACATAAGGAAAGAAAGAAAAATAAACTGTAAAGGCCTAGAACTATTACTGCACCATCTTTAAAATTCACCAGTTCAGGGAAGCAGAGCCTTCTGAGTATTATAAAACACCACAGCCCTGGAAAGTGGGGGCTCAAAGAGCTGAAAGCCATTTAAAGGCTGAGACCTCTGAATCTGTAGGAAGGTATTTTAGCTACTTCCCCTGCTTTGAAAGTAGTGGGCACTGCCAACATGTGTGGTTTGCAGGGACAACACATTTAGGCATTATACTATAGCACTGGATGATGCTCTGCAGATAACTTGCTCACATCAGTGCAAAGCACTTGCAAGCAAGGAGGAAACTGGAGGATTGCCACTGGCACCAAATGGAAACCAGCTGGATTAGGTTCTATTGTTTGCATCCACCAGAAGAATAAAGGTAAAGCATAGTGATGGGAACAGCATAAACAGGGCCCCATGTGTTGCACTATGACAGGATTTGACCAGGCCAAGTTAGCAGGAAGCCAGCCAGGTTTGGCTGGCAGGCTAGGCTCCACTGGAAATCTGCCTGGTTCCCATTAGAATTTCAACTCCATTTAACACATTCCCAAGGTGTGTTTTGATTCAAATTGGCATTTTCCAATGGAAAAACGTTTGATCAGAACATTTCGGATCAGCTTTAGTATACAGAAACAAGCAATATTTCCCTGCGATTTCCTCCTGTCTGAGAGAAGGCTCTGAGAAGCATGAACTGCATTAGTGACTCTCAACCTTTCTCTACTGTAGCCCTTTCAGGAGTCTAATTTGTCTGACATACCCCAAAATTTCACCTCACTTAAAAATGCTTACAAACTCTGACATAAAAATACACAAGTGTCACAGCACACTATTGCTGAAAAATCGCTTACTTCCTCACAAGAACATAAGAATGTCCATACTGGGTCAGACTGAAGGTCCCTCTAGCCCAGTATCCTGTCTACTGACAGTGACCAGTGCCAAGTGCCTCAGTGGGAATGCACAGCACAGGTCATCATCATCTGTTGCTCAACTGTTTGTAGCTTCTGGGAAACAAAGGCTGGGGATCCCATCCCTTTCCATCCTGACTAATAGCCATTGACAGACCTACTCTCCATGACTTTATCTAGTTATTTTAGAACTCTTATAGTCTTGGCCTTCACAATATCCTCTGGCAAAGATTTCCACAGGTTGAGCGTGCATTGTGTGAAAATATACTTCCTTTTTCATACCAGTCATGATTTTATAGACCTTTATCAACTCCCCCCTTAGTTGTCTCTTTTGCAAGCTAAAAAGTCCCAGTCTTATGAATCTCTTCTCATATGGCAACTGTTCCATCCCCCTAGTCATTTTGTTGCCCTTTTCTAATTCTAGTATATCCTTTTTGAGATGGGGTGACCACATGTGCACACAGCATTCAAGTTGAGTGTACCATGGTTTTACATAAAGGCAGTAAGACATTTTCTGTCTTCTTATCTTTACTTTTCATAATGATTCCCAATGTTCTGTTTGCTTTTTTGACTGCTGCTTCACATTGGGTGGATGTATTCAGAGAACTATCCACAATGACTCCAACATCTCTCTTCTGAGTGGTAACAGCTAATTTAGACCCCATCGTTTTATATTTACATTTGAAATTATGTTTTCCAATGTGCATTTCTTTGCATTTATCAACATTAAAATTCATCTGACATTTTGTTGCCTCATCACCCAGTTTTGAGAGATATTTTTGTAGCTCTTTGCAGCCTTCCCGGGACTTAATTATCTTGAGTAGTTTTGTATCATCGGCAAATTTTTGCCACTTAACTGTTCACCCATTTCCAGATCATTTATGAATATGTTGAACAGAACTAGTCCAAGTACAGACCCCTGGGGGACACCATTAGTTATCTCTCTCCATTCTGAAAACCAGCCGTTTATACCTACCCTTTGTTTGCTATCTTGTAACAAGTATCAATCCATGAGAGGTCCTTTCCTCCTATCCTAAGGCAGCTTATTTTGCTTCAAAGCCTTTGGTGAGGGACCTTGCCATTTTTTACCATATAATTACGAAGGTAATCAAATTGGAATATAAATATTGTACTCACATTTCAGTGTATAGTATATAGAGCAGTATCAATTCTTTTTATGTAGCCTGTTGTAAAGGTAGGCAAGTATATAGCTGAGTTGATCTACCCAGGGGTACACAAACCCTGGCTGAAAACCACTAACTACACCTTTGATCTCAGTGGTTTGTTAAGTCTGAAACCTATCAGCAATTTTAACAATAGGGTTGCCGCCAGGTGTCTGGTTTTGAACCGGACAGTCCAGTATTTGAGCTTTCTGTTTGGGAAACAAATTGAGAAAATATAAATGTCCAATATTTTCTAAATAAGATGTAATGTAGATTGTGATGTAATGGCAAGTGTGTCCGGTATTTTTGTTGAAACCATCTGGCAACCCTATTTAAAAATGCCAACCTTCTTAACTGTTCCATTAAACTCATTTTAGCAGAAACATCCAGCAAAATGTATCGGAGTCCCTTGTGAGTTCCCACTCCTTGCTAGGTGGCACAAGCTCTAACTTCTGAAACCTCCAACTCCTCATCAATATCTATGAGTTCTCAACAGGGACATTTTTAGCAAATCAAAAACTGAGTGGGGACAGCATAAAATACAAGGTTGTATGAAGACTAATGGCTCTCATTGTAGCACTCATTCTCATTTTTAATTCATTAAAACCTTCCATGTTTAAACTTAAGCCACATCGTCACCGAATTACCTGTCTGTAGCACCAGAGAGCCTTAGAATCCAACAATTTTGTCACAGTACTTAAGTCCAGCTTGCCACAGAGAACACAAGTCCCTTTGAATTATGCAAAAACAGATTGGAGAGCACAATGGCCTAAAACAATGGCTGTCAACCTTTTCCCACCCAGAGATCCCTAAATTTGCATGGGGAACACATAGAGTCATGTGACCCCATATCCCTGCCTTCTGCTTGGCCCAGCTCCCTGAGCAGTGATATGGCTTCTTTGTCTTGATGCTGCCTGCTTGTGGGCTGTGAGGGGACTCTCTCTTCTGCAGGGATGCTGCAACTTTTGGTTGTGTGACTCTCCCTCCCCCCCCAACTCAGACAGGCTGGGTGGCCTGTTGAGGTGAGTCAGGACATGAAGGTTGCGCTGTCTCCTCGAGCAGAGCCCAAGCCACATGGGGCAGAAGCCTGGTCTTTGGAAGCCCCCTTATTTGTTGATCCCAGGAGGCTGCTGATCCCCCAGTTGAGAACCAGTGGTCTAAATTATGAGAGAAGAGAGACTGTTTGAGTGAAGAAACACATACAATCAGTGTTGGCAAGTGCTTCAGTAAGAGATCACACAATGAACGGAAAGGGGCTTTAATCAGAAGAGAGTGTGAGGGACAGCAGTTCTTAAAGTTTGTAGTTGAAAGGCTGTAGTTCCATTAGAAAAGTCAAGAGGCCTAGCCAAAGTACTAATACCAGCATTTTGGCAGACAAAACCATTTGCAACAAAAGGACCATCTTTCTCCCCTATTCTCAGTATTTGTTTTTACTTCAAGCTTTCCCAAACTCTGTGTAGTGCTGGGAACAGACTTCAGTAACACTCTCAGATGTCAGAGTCCGGGAGATGGATAGTTTTCCAGAACAACATGTTTGTACTTCCCAGAGTAACTATCCGTACATGTTCCTTAAACTATTAAAGTTAAAATCAGGGAGTGTTAATATAAGACACATGCAAAGATCAAGAGACTGAGACCCCTGATAGGGAAGATTTTTATCCATTCAGACGAAAGAATGTATATGTAACTAAACTTCCTAAAATGAAAAGACAACGCTAGCTCCATATTGGTTTAGTTCTTCCCATATGGCTCGTGTATGTGTGCGGGGGGAGGGAAGCGGGGGGAGAGGGTGAGGGAGCAAAGACATAGTCTGAATCTCAATGCTTTTTTATTAGATTGGTCAAGCTAAGGGTATGTCTACACTGGAAAGGTTTGCTGTCGACATGCAAAAGTCTTCAAAAGTAAAAACTGGTCAACCCTACATTTCTTCCTCCCATTGTCAACATTTCATGGCCACATTGTTAGCATCCTGTTGACAGGTAGAGTAAAGCAATGTGGGTAAGGTCACTGGCATGACCTTCAGTCGCTAAGCATGGTGGGAATATGCAATGTAGCATTTGGGGAACATGAAAAACATCCTGTCAGCCACTTCTTTGCTTCCCAACCTTCCCAGGGCTTCTGGCTTAATTTCATGCCACTTGAATGACAGTCCTTGCTGTAAACTCCAGCATCAGCTGTGAGAAATCATGGATCCCACAATTCTCTCCCGTGTTGTGCAGAAGAGCAACTCATGAAATTAATAGCAGAAGAGGCAGACTCAGATGCGGATGGCAATTATAACAAGGACAGCACTGAAGTGGCATCGCATTGGGCTGTCACAGATCAGCTGTGCACCTTATACCATTACTTTTGCGGCAGCAAATCCAGCACTGAGTGGTGGGAATCGCATTGTCAGGCAGGTGTACGATGAAGAACAGTGTGACACTGTTGCAAAAAAGCAAACATGATTCTGGGATGCATTAACGGGAGTGTTGTGAGCAAGACACAAGAAATCATTCTTCCACTCTACTCTGTGCCGGTTAGGTTTCAGTTGGAGTACTGTGTCCAGTTCTGGGCACCACATTTCAAGAAAGATGTGGAGAAATTGGAGAAGGTCCAGAGAAGAGCAACAAGGATGATTAAAGGTCTAGAGAACATGACCTAAGAAGGAAGACTGAAAAAACTGGGCTTGTTTAGTTTGGAAAAGAGAAGACTGAGAGGGGACGTGACAGCGTTTTTCAGGTATCTAAAAGGGTATCACAAGGAGGAGGGAGAAAAAATGTTCTTCTTGGCCTCTGAGGATAGAACAAGAAGCAATGGGCTTAAACTTCAAGGGAGGTTTAGGTTGGAAATAGGAAAAACTTCCTAACTATCAGGGGGTATGTCTACACTACCCCGCTAGTTCGAACTAGCGGGGTAATGTAGGCATACCGCACTTGCAAATGAAGCCCGGGATTTGAATTTCCCGGGCTTCATTTGCATAAGTGGGGAGCCGCCATTTTTAAAACCCCGCTGGTTCGAACCCCGTGCAGCGCGGCTACACGGGGCACGAACTAGGTAGTTTGAACGAGGCTTCCTAGTTCTAACTACTGTTACTCCTCATTTCACAAGGAGTAACGGTAGTTCGAACTAGGAAGCCTAGTGCAAACTACCTAGTTCGTGCCCCGTGTAGCCGCGCTGCACGGGGTTCGAACCAGCGGGGTTTTAAAAATGACGGCTCCCCGCTTATGCAAATGAAGCCCGGGAAATTCAAATCCCGGGCTTCATTTGCAAGTGCGGTATGCCTACATTACCCTGCTAGTTCCAACTAGGAGGGTAGTGTAGACATACCCAGGGTGGTTAGACACTGGAATAAATTCTCTAGAGAGGTTGTGGAATCTCCATCTCTGGAGATATTTAAGAGCAGGTTAGATAAATGTCTATCAGGGATGGTTTAGACAATAGTGGGTCCTGCCATGAGGGCAGGGGACTGGATTCGATGACCTCTCGAGGTCCCTTCCAGTCCTAGTATTCTATGATTCTATGAATGGGTTGGGAGAGTGGTGTACTACAGTGGTGAGGAAATGGCAGCCATGTGAGAAAATTGATAAGTATATTAGGCAAAACTTCAATACCATCTCCCAGCAAGATTCTATTGATATCTTTGCATACATCAATGCTCTGCATGGGCATAAAGCAGACCCAGGCAGGGTTTAGGCAGCTCCCAGAAATATGGCCTCTGTTCACCCTGCACTGCTGCCCTTCCACCCCAGCTGCAAGAGTAACTTCCCAAGCTACCACCTACCCCTCAACCACTCTGCTGCAATACACAGCAACTTACCACTCCACGCTGCTGCTGCTGCTGCCCACCTCACTCCCACCCACCACAATACACAGCGACTAACCACCCTGCATGGCTGCCGCCCCCTCCTTGGCTTCACTAGAACAACTTTCCATTCCGGATGGCATCTACTCCCCTTCCCTGACTACACTAGAGCATCTTAGCACTCCCCCACCATTCCCTGGCTGCACTAGAACAACTTAGTGCATGGCCACCGACCGGATCACTCCTGCCCTGCCCCTACCCTGCATCTCTTCCCTTGCTTCATGGGTGCACGTACAGCAGCTGAGAATCCTCACAAACATCAGGACTTGAGAGTAATTCCTCATTGTCTGGTGCACTGTTTGTCACCAGATTGACCCTAAGCTCTTCATCCGCTTCCATGTCATCGTCAATACCTTCTGTCTCCATGACAAGTGTTTCTGACTCTGTGCTATGGGAAGTAGCCACAATCTCCTTGGGTGTGGACATGTTGTGGGTGCAGCACCAGACCAGCTCTTTATCTCCTTCAATTTCTGGTATGCCTGCCGGAGTTTCTTTATCTTGGTTCTGCATTGTAGGGTGTCTTGCTCATACCCCTCCTCACACAGGGCTTGAGAAATGTGACCATATGTGTCCCAGTGCCTATGGGTCACTCGCAGATGTGATTGCACCGATTCTTCATCCCATACACTGATAAAGATCCAAAAGCTCTGCATTGCTCCAAGGAAGAGAATGTTTTGAATGATTCTCACCCCTGTTTCCCTGAGAAGACACCATAAGGACCACTACACAATGAGCCATGAGGAGCACTGTATAATGAGTCAGACACCAGGAAATGGATTTTTAAAGTTCCCGGGGTTTGCAGATGGGGGTGGGGGGAGCATCTTTTTACCTGTTTACATAGCTGCAGAGCAGCAGAGTTCAAAGCACTGGCCAGAGTGGCTAACTGAGCATTGTGGGAAACATGCTGGAGGCCAATAAACATGAGAAAAACATCCAGCTGTAGTACATACTACATGACTGTCAACAATGAAGGGAAGGGGAGAGAGACAAAAGTCTCATGCAGTGCTGGCAGTATTTTATTGCCAAAACTGGACTTTTGTCGTGACTTTTGTCACATCTCAATGTGGACACTCTAGGTTTTGTCACCAAAAAGGGATTTTTTTGGTGACAAAACTTGCAAGTGTCATCAAGGCCTAAGCAGGAGTTAAGACTAAATTAGAATAGCTGCTAAGAAGAAGAGATAAAGTGTCTCGCTCATTAGTCCATTCTTCATCCTATGTACTGCTACTTGTGGAATGAAAATAGCTTATTACCACCCACTTTTTCCTTGCTTAGAGATCCAATTTGTTATTCTACATTTTATTTCAATAATAAAGAAATGCCCACTAAAAGTGCTACATGCCTGAACACACAATGAATACTATAGCACAAAGCCCCAGTAGGATTACATTACCCAGAAAAGAACTACTCCAGCCATAGTGTTGCCACCTTTCTAATTTTGGTAACTGGACCTCTAGGTCCCCTGTTCCTCCTAGATTCCTGGATTGCTTGACTCCTGCCCTGCCCCTAGCGCTTGCTCCTCTGCCCACAGGTTCACTGGGTGGTCTCAAAGAGCCTGCCTGCAGACAGGAGACTGCCCTATGTGGGGTAATGACTCGGTGCTTCCCCCAGCCAGTCACGGTAACCAGACTTTTGGTTTCAGTGCCAGATATGAAGTTAAACACCACACTGTCCAGGTAAAAACTGGAGAGATGGCTACCCTAGCCAGCCCGCCAGCTACCACAGTAACCCCACTCCTTTCCTCCCCTCCATCATTCTGGGACACATAGCCCCACTGCTCGATCCAGAGACTGTCTCAAAACGTGTTCCCAGGTCTCTGTACTGAGACTATTTCAGACCAAGCAGGGGGAGCACATTACAGAGTCACGCAGCCGTACCACAGGATACCCGAGCAGTCAGCTGCTCTTTACAATATTACATGTGAAACTGTTACCACCACCCACCTCCGTGTAGTTTGTCCACTGAACAAACCATAACAAACAGCATACACAGCAATATTTCTGGGCTGAAATTCTACAGTGAGAATTGGGCTCAGTAAACATGTACTTTATGATTCACAACCCCCCACTGGAGAGAGATGGGGATGGGAGAGAGAGAGAGAGCAATTCCAGCATTTTGTTTCAATTGTTCTCCCCTCCTTGTCCCTTTTCCCCCCCCAAGTCCTGAAAGTTAGGGCCCAAACCAATTCCCATTGCAGTAAAATATCTGCCTTTCCATTATTACAATGGGAGTGAGTTGGCTCAGGCCCTCCAATTGAGAATTGAAGCGTTTTTCCCATTTACAAGATAATAATAACCACATCCTGCACTAAATGAACTCCAAGCGCAAAGATACAGGGCTGAGTTAACAGGAAGCATCATCAAGCTGTTATACTGAGAGGTCTAATGACTAAATGCTGAGTTACAGCTCTAAGGGTATGCTCACATGGCAGCAGGGAGATGCGAGTCCCCATAAAGACAGACAGGCTTGTGCTAGCAAAGCACTGACAAGCCCTGGTCATCTGCAGGAGGAACTGAACATGGGACCTCCGGAGTTTAGTGCATGACCCTCTACCACATAAGCTAAAAGCCAGCTGGCTGTTAGCTCAGGCTGTAGAGAAAACTCCTTGTGCTCTCTGTAAATGGTCTCAGTGCCACTCGACGGGACAGTATGTCACATCCAGGAGCTGTGGGGGTTACACTAGCTCACCTCAGTCTAGCACACTGAAACAGAGCTGCTGAGAGCCACTCAACCAAACTGCCAGCCCTGGATATAAAGGAAACCACTTCTAGCCAGGGGGTGCAGCCACAGCAGCACCTACACCCTTCGGTCCAGCACTGAAAATTGCAGTGCGAATGTTGCAGCACTGTCCGTGGCTCAGGCTCACCACCTGAGCTCCCCAGGGTGTTAGGCAGGTGAGTCACTGCCTGTTCACGCTGCTATTTTCAGTATGAATGCTCTGGAGCCAAGTTACTGCAAGTCTGTCTAACCATGCTGGGAGTTAGACTTCCCCGCTGCACTGCCAGATTACCCTAACACTGTGAATCTAGCTGGCCACCAGGGATAGGCAGGAATAGGTACGCTGTCTGAGCAGCAGCGTCTGGAATCATTCTGCCCCTAAAAGCCTGGGGCAGGCATAAAGTGTCCTTGTGCCCTTAAGCATATAGACCAGTGGCAATGAATACACTTGGGCTATGTCTAGACTGCAGGCTTCTTTCGAAAGAGGCTCTTTCGAAAGCATCTTTCAAAAGAGCCTCTTTCAAAAGATCGCGTCTAGACTGCAGGCGGATCTTTCGAAAGAGAAATCCGCTTTTTCGAAAGAGAGCACCCAGCGAGTCTGGATGCTCTCTTTCGAAGACGGCCTCTTTACATTGAAGAACGCCTTCTTTCGAAAGAGGAACTTTCGAAAGAAGGCGTTCTTCCTCGTGAAACGAGGTTTACCGCCATCGAAAGAAAAGCCGCGTTCTTTCGAAATAATTTCGAAAGAACGCGGCTTGAGTCTGGACGCAGGGGAAGTTTTTTCGGGAAAAGGCTACTTTTCCCGAAAAAAACCCTGAGTCTGGACACGGCCTTGGAGAAAAAGAAAGTAGCACATTCCACTCTCAGGACAGCCTTCCAAATGCTGCAGGTGGATTCAGCTCCGCAATCCCCACATAACACGGCTTCCGACACTGGGCTGAGGTGGGCACCCCAAAGAAGGCAGAGCAGGTCACTAACTAAGTGATAGACTGCACTTGCAGGAGAGTCAGATGAAGTCCAGCGGGGCAGCGGCAGGCTGAGCTTGTGTAAGCCAGAAAGGAGGTGCGTCTGGGGCTACAGAGCCTGGCAAGGAGTCAAAGCAAGGAGTGGCCTATAGTTACTCCTGGACGCAGGCCCACCGTCAGAGCCCCAGGCCTGTAAATCGCCACGGGATCACTGTGCTCCAGAGCCCCAAGTAGTGCACGTCCAAGCAGTACTGAGGGCTGGATGCCCCCACCCCTTCTGCCTGAGGCCCCGCCCCTCCTGGAAGCACAGAGCCACACCCCCTTGCACAGGGGCCCCTTGAGTCTGTCAACTCCCCTGCTCAGAGGAGGGAGTTTAGGCTGGTGAACCCAGAGGAAAGGGCCAGAAGATAGAAAAGGGAAGTAGAAAGGAGTCCAAAAAACAGCAACTGTGGAAGGGGCACTGTCTGGGCAGTGGAGTGTAAACTACTTGAGATAATCCAGAGAGATTCTGTTATCCCAAAAAAGGGGAAACACATAAGTGAGTTGGCTGGAGGGAGCAACTAAGTAGTCACAAAGAGAGAGAGAGAGAGACAGAGCACCGCCAGTCACAGAGATACAGGCATGGGAAGGGGCAACAGGCCAGGTAGAGCTGTTCCCTGGGTGAGCCACAAGGGGGTGCCTCAGCTGTGAGTAGCAAACCTGGTTACACCCTTTCAAGGCACTAAGCTCTACTGGCAGCATTAACAAACAACCCACTCCCACACCCCAAAAGCAGAACAGCCTCATTGAGGCTACCCTGTGTCGGTTAGTGAGCAGGGCCATAGTGCAGACACTGTGCAAGGATTTACATACTACACCATTGTTCAGTCAGTAAATGCCCAGCATGCTCATGAAATGGATGAGACCATTTCATTTCTACCTCGTTACTGCTACTTGCCTATTATCCAGATGTGCTGGTAACCAATGGACTCTGAAATAGCCATACAGATGACAACTTATGAACTGTTCTGATCACTTAAAACGTTTTTCGGTTATTTTCTGACTGCTATTAAGACTTAATGTATTTGTATTTTTCCATTTTTGTTCTATAATAAAGTAGCTATATAATAAGTAATGCATTACTGACAGGGCAGAGGGAACCAACAGCTCATTTATTTGTTTTAGAAGGAGTATGTAATAAAAAAAGATTCAGTCTACTGTATTGTGCCTGTGAACTTTATACCTCTGACTAAGGCAAAGGAGACTGCATCCAAGAAAAATTTCCTGCTCCAGTAAATTGCAGTGTGGGATTCGAGCCCAAAGACTCCCAAGAAGTGTCAGCAGCCGGTAACCAGCTGTGTATCCTGGGGGATTGGCTAACCTGGGTGTAGCTTTCATGCACAAAATCCCTATTGGACTGACAAGCCTGTCTGGAAGTGGCTTATACAGAGGAGAAGGGGATGACTCTCCGATCAAGTGAGTCATGGTGCAAGGGAGGTCTTAAGAACCTCTTTGGAAATAATTTCAAAGCAGAGCACATTGTTCTGGGAAATGTTTACAGACTGGAAAAGAGGAAGTTTTTACTTTCATTGGCATGTTCTGTTGCAAAATGGCATGTTTACCGAAAATCCATCCATAAAGAAAGAAAAGTTCTGTTCTACAAAGAAGTTGGCCAGAAGAGAAAAAAAAATGCCGCTCTCCTTTTTGGTTTTGTGTTAGATTTTTCAACCAAGAGAAGAAAGGAACCGAGTCCTGGATCCGCACATTGCTTCCACCCAACACACCTCATAAGCAAAGTGGCAAAGAAAAGGTAAAAACATAAATAAGGTTCATATATTCTGGAGCAAAAGGAAATTGCTGTTTGTTGAGAGTAGCACCCACCCACGCACCCTCTGCTAGATGTTTTGCAGACATTAAGGAAGCACAGCTCCTATACCAAAGACTATCTGAAACACCGACAAGTGGAGAGAGTTTAGAGGAAGGCAAACAAATAGGGATTTGTATATATATATATCCAATACGTCCACTATAAGTAGCAAAGCAGAAGTGGGTCTTTAAAGAGGATTTAAATGTGGACAGAGTATGGATCTTGTGGATGAGCTCAGGTGAGTCATACCATTCACAGAGACTGAATGGAAAAAGGTCTGGAGACAACTGTGTGAGAAGATGCCTGATAGGCAGTCAAGGTGGCAACTGTGGTGGAACAAAATCAGCAGGAAATGTGACTTCAGGTTTTACAATTATATAACTTCATCTCATCTCCCCTTCACACAAACTAACCCCAGTTAAACTGAGGAGAGGACTGGGCTGAATCTGAAAGGTTTCATACCCACCACATAGCTTCCTCAAACTGAGGTATAAGAGCAATGGGAACAAAGGCATTTTACAAACCAGCAGAGCAGAGATGAAAAACCCATCTACAACACAGGGTTTTCAAATCTTTCTACTTAAAATACTACAGGGGGCGGGGGGAGGGCATTCCAGATGAGGTAAAAGAGGAAAAAGAGGAAGGGGAAAGACTAGGATTCTCTTTCCAAATAAGAAGAGTAGTAAAAGAGAAATGGGTGGTACAAAATTTCTCTTTTCCTTGCACTACTTTTTTTTTTTTGAGTCAGCCAAAAAGATTCCTTTTTATGTTTGAGGGATTTCTGAGCCAGAAACAAAGTGGAGAGATTTCTTTCGTTTGCTTGCAAAACGTGTAACATGAAGAGCTCCTCAAATGTAAACATGACAGTGCTACCCTAACACGTGAACCCCTCAACAGACGGGCTGGAGCTTTGGATATAATGGGTCCCCGCAGTTCAGCGGTTTAGAGACATTTTGAAATGTTAACCTATTTGACAAGATATTAGTCAAAAGCAATGCCAGAGTGTGTGAATTAATGGGACCCATATGTAACCGCTTAATAGTAAACACTCAGTTAATCCTGTGTAGCTAAATGGTATAACAAAGGAATTAACTGGTGACATCCACTTAGGAAATATGATCCAATCTATATTATGATTTCTTTCTAACTGCTGAACTGGTTTTGACACATAAAAATGTGGTTTCAATCACACAAAATTGCACCATAAAAAAGCCTTTTAAAGGATCCCAGACCTATGGGCTCTAAACAATGTGCTGAAGTGAAGGAAATAAACCATGGTACCAAGTTTGGGGGGGGGGGGGCAGGGAACAAGGAGTCCCTAAACCATTATTACCATGAGTGAGATCACACAGACTTTCATCTTGTATCATTTGTCTCACTCAGTGCTGAACCCGTAATAAAACATGCAGCATCAGGCACAACCTGGAGGAAGACAAACAATAGAATTCCCCATGCCTGCTCTTTCATCTCCTATGCCATACTTGCCCCTCATTTACATTAACTTCTCAGTAAGCAGTAACAGCTAATGGAGCAAGACTACAACTGCTCTGGTTCAGAGAGAGGTATCTGGCTGACTGATAAAAAAAGGGCGCATGAGAAGTTATAAAAAAATCAAAACACTAGCAAACAGGATTCTAGTCACAGAAAGAACCCAGTGCTACCACACAACTAAGAAATAAAACAGAATAATGCTTGAGATCATCTGGCTTCACATTTTTACAGGCTGACCTATGCTGACCATAGCTCTTGTGGTTCTCCATATGTAGAAGACAGAATCACCTTGATTTTACATCTTATTCTTGTCTGCACACAATGTTACGCCACTGGTGCAGCTTTAGTGGAAGGTCAGTATAAACTTGTTTTTCTAGAAGGTGAGCTTGTGTCAGTCATTTTACAGGTGCATTTAAAGTGATATAACCTGTTTTAATCCCATAAAAAAGCAGATGCAGTTAATTATGTTAAGTTAGAAGGGCAAAATTATGTGTAGACAAGCCGTAAGAGAGAAGCAACACCAGAGAGAAGAAAGTTGAGAACATAGTCCATGTGTGCCACATGCACACAAACCCTCTGAAAGTCTGAGGTGAGTGCTGGAAACAATGGCTTCTGCATTCTACATACAAGGGGAGTGCTTGGAAATTTAAAAATACAGCAGTACAGAGACAACAAAGGGCACCTCCCTTTTATAGCTAAAAAATACCACAACTTCAAGAAACAGGCTGTTATATCTCTTTAACAGGTTTGCACTTCTGTGATGGCTTCTGGATTACTGCCTTTCCCCTGGTAGTAGCATGGAAGGACACAACCAATTTTCAATAAAATGCCATTTCCTGTGCTTATGCCTCTTCAGACTTTTCCATTGGGAAAGAATATGCGGTAGGATCACAGCTTTTGCTGTTCACGCAGTTATTGTGCTCTGCCATTCACCTGAGAGAAGATGGATAGATCTGGGTGAGTTTCTTTGCTTCTCCTGAATTAAATATTCATTCCTACAGCACCGAGTAAAACATTAAATAGTTCCCTGGCTTTTTCTAAGTGCCCATCATAAATATGGAATCTTAAGGCTCTAAAGCAAAGTGTCTTTAGAATAAGACTCCTCCAACAATTAGACACGTTCATATGCTGTCAGTATTTTGTAGAAGGATCTTCATTCCTTCCTGCAAAAATAGTATCAAGTCAGCCATCTCTATTCTACCAAAAGACTGGTCCCATCAACAGCAACATTTTCTTTCTGCATGTGTGTTTTCTATTATATATCTTGCTTTATTGGTATTGCTATTCAGTCACATGTTCCTTGTTAGCATTATTGAGATGGAAAGCAGCCCTCTCTTGATAAGAGGGTCTGCTCTGAAACTACAGCAAGTTAACTAAAAAAGCAACTCCACTGTGGAGATATCAACAAGGATAAGTAAAAGGCTTCAAAGTTAAACTACTGCCTAAAGAACTGAAAAAAAAATCTTAATGCAATATTCAGTGCTCAATGTTCTCTTAAGAAAGATGACCTGTCCTAGAAGAGGCCCTGGACAACTAGCTGCTGGAAGTAGATTCAGAATCTCAGCCACTAGGGCTATGTCTAGACTGCAAGCCTCTTTCGAAAGAGAGCGTCTAGACTGCACGTTGAACTTTCGAAAAAGCGGCTTGCTTTTTTGAAAGAAAGCATCCAGTGAGTCTGGATGCTCTCTTTCGAAGAAGCCCTATTTACATTGCAGAACGCCTTCTTTCGAAAGAGGAACTTTCGAAAGAAGGCGTTCTTCCTCGTGAAATGAGGTTTACCGCCATCGAAAGAAAAGAAAGATTTAATTTCGAAAGAACGCGGCTGCAGTCTAGACGCAGGTGAGGTTTTTTCGAAAAAAGGCTACTTTTTTCGAAAAAACCCCTGAGTCTGGACACAGCCTAGGATAGTTAGGGACACTGAGGGTATGTCTACACTACAGAGCTTTTCCAAAAAAACTTCATTTACGTCCACACTGCAATCATGTTCTTTAAAAAAAAAAAAAACCTGAAAGAACAGAGGGGTTTTTCCAACATTGGTAAACCTCTTTTCTGCAAGGAAGAAGCCGTTTTCTGAAAGGCTGTGGATGGGGAAAAAGGAGTTCTTCCGAAAGAAGAGGAAAGAGGAAAAAGCACAGGTGCCCTGGTGGACATTCCGTCCATAGTAATCACAGCTTACATACAAGATAGTGTCCATTCAGTGTGGACACTATCTTTCGAAAAAGCAGATGGCTTTTTGGATGCGCTTTCGCAGTGTGGACACTCTCTTTCGGAAGATCTCTTCCAGAAAAGCTCCTTCTGAAAAAAGCCTGCAGTCTAGACATAGCCTGAGGGGTTAGTTTTTCTCTCTTCAATAACAGATATCTGCCGTGTTTCTGAACACCCTAGAATAACCCATCAGTGAAGCAACATTAATTTTGAACATTCTAATATAGTATTTACCATAAAATACAGAAAAGTATATTAGAGAGTGAGAATAAATTGATTTAGGATGGGTAAAGCACTGAGAGCTTTTTTCCCCGCATGAGTTAAAACTGACTTAAAATTCAAGACCATTCCTCAGCTACATCCATAGTCACCTTTAGCCTTCTTTTCTAATGAGAAAGTTACCAAATATCTGAAGTTCAATTAAACACCCATTGAATAGAACTGGGACTTATATTTGCAAATTAGTGTCCATTGTGTTGTAAATCTCACTTCCAGTAGATTCTCCCTCCCTGATTCCATTCATTTATATTATACTCCAAGGAACATTCCCATCTCCTATTAGATAAGTTCCTATCAATGCCAACATCAATCAATATTAGAGTAATAGGCAGAACAGAAGTTCTCAGACTTTTTGGGTTGACACAAAGATTGCATGATAGACATTACATAACGTCCCCATAGTAACAACATCAATTGTTCCTGTGGAAAGGATGCCCATGAAAGTATTTAATATATGTCGAAATGCATTTTAATGTGACGTAATGTGTCTGTTAATAAGAAAAAGGAACCAGCACCAGGTTGCTAGCAAGATCTTCATGTCACAATCTGAAAACTTCTGAAATGGAATGTAGTTTCAGGATAAAGTAGCCTGTGAAGGAGAGGATTACCTCAGAGAGTACACACTTTCCTCTTTTCCTGTCAGCACACTACTCAGAGGACATATGGAAAAGAATGCATCTCACATTCTCTTGAAGGCAGGGTGGACAATAACACGGTGGAGGTTAGTCAGCCTGGTCAGCTGCCACCACTTTATTTATCTGCACTGCTGCAGGTACTGGTGATTGTTGCTTCCATTGGCTGCAGATTGCCGTTCCCGGCCAATGGGAGTGGCAGGAAGTGGCATGGACTAAGACATCATTTCCTGCCAGGAGCTAACCCTTATATTTGCCCACTTCTTCCATAAGGCCTGGTCTTGTACTGATGGAACTATTTCAGTTATGGGTTTTATTTTATACAGCTATAGTTAAAGTGGTAAAACTCCTAGTAAACTCCTGTTATAGTGATAGAAGGATGCCTGATACCAGTATAGCTTATTTCCTCCCTTCCCTACAGGAACAGCTATGCCAATGTAAAGATGCTTACAGTATAACACCATCCTTCCATCACACCACCCCTCGGCGGAGGGGGAAAGAATACTGTATGACTTCACTAAACCGGGATAGTTCAACAGTAAAAACACTGTGGCTACGTCTACATTGGCCCCTTTTCCGAAAGGGGCATGCTAATTTTACAGGTCGTAATAGGGAAATGCGCGGGGGATTTAAATATCCCCCGCGGCATTTAAATAAAAATGTCCGCCGCTTTTTTCCGGCTTTTAGAAAAGCCGGAAAAGAGCGTCTACACTGGCCCCGATCCTCCGGAAAAAAGCCCTTTTCCGGAGGATCTCTTATTCCTACTTTGAAGGAATAAGTAGGAATAAAAGATCCTCCGGAAAAGGGCTTTTTTCCGGAGGATCGGGACCAGTGTAGACACTCTTTTCCAGCTTTTCTAAAAGCCGGAAAAAAGCGGCGGACATTTTTATTTAAATGCCGCGGGGGATATTTAAATCCCCCGCGGATTTCCCTATTACGACCTGTAAAATTAGCATGCCCCTTTCGGAAAAGGGGCCAATGTAGACGTAGCCTGTTTGTTAACCAGCCCCAAGTTCTGTCTCTCACAGATTTTCCGTAGTTACACTGAGATTACAATATCCTAGCAGCTTCTTCAGATGCTCTCCTTGCCTCCTTTGAGCAACTCCAGCTGTCACACAGCTGGCAAAGTGAAGATGGTAATGCGTGGAAAGGTTGTGAGCCATCTTGTTGACAACCTTCACCCGCTGCACAGAACTGTTAAGGCCATGACCCCGGTGGTTTCCATCCAGCACTCCACTGCTTTCTCCCACACAGAGCTGGCACACTTCCTCTTCTCTGTTCAAAAGCAGGTACTGCAAGAGGGCTGGAAAAGAACAATGTGCTCTTCCAGAAACATTTCATGAGGCCTTGGAAATATTTCCCTTCTTTACAAGCTGCCACCATCTCTTTAATAGGTAACTTATTTATGGATATAGATACCTGCTTGTTAGATAGATCAAAGAAAAGTTGATCCTTGCATCCAGGTCATGTCTGTGTTTGATGTGACAGGCTCCAAATTGAAATTAACATTCTATCCCAACACTGGAAACACCCTTTCAGGGAAACAAAGGATCCTGTCACCATCATATAGAACTTCAATATCATATTTCCCAAGACAAAGGGAGGGAACATTGAAGATCTACACACAAAACACACACACACACACACACACACTCACTCCATCTAAAAGTTAAAGTTTTAAGTAGGAAATTCTTTGATAAAATAGGCATTCAGCTGCCAAATAACTTTCCTAGGTAGCTTTTAAGTTGTTTTTATCTTTACATTATCTATTTGCCTGTTACGTAAAAACGGCCCTGATAAGATTGGCTAGCTGGACAGAAGCCATCTGACACTCCCAGCCAGGAGAAAGGAGAACAGACACGACTTCTCCTCCTCCCACTTCAAACATCTTACTTTCTGATTTTTTTTTAAAGTGAATGTAGTGCTCATGGGAAAACATAGGAGGTTAATCCTGGGGAATGAAACCCTCTGTCAAGGGAAATGCCAGCTCCCTGACCAATGGGCACAGTGCTTGTTCTGAAGGGAGGACCTCAGAAGTGGTGAAGTGGTCAAGCCACTGTTCTATTTCAGTGCTTGGCCTCCATACCAAAGCAGTCAACACAGATGCCTATTGTTGCAATTTTGATATGAGTGAGATCCTTTTCTGTTTACCACCTGGACTGCGACCATTCATTCATTTCATCCAGAACACTCCATGGCAAGCACTAGTCACCAAGAAGGGAAAGGCTTCGTATCCCATTAACAAAGCCTTGAGTTCACCAGTCCCCAGCAGTTTTGCTTTGAAGTTGTAAAGTCTTTAATTTAGACTCCTTTGATGAGTCTCTCTTCCAATATTCTCTCCCAGCCCTTAGATTAGATTGTAATATATCATGGCAGCAAAAAATAACTAGCAACAGCAACATTGACCTAGTCAGCAAGGGAAAAAATAAATAAATAAGGCTGTTGTAAACTGGAAATGGGGAGGGATGATTGATTGAGCAGAAATACACAGCAACCAGCAGCTGGAGAGAATCTTTAAAAAGACACATCAAAACAAGACAATGGAAGCAAAACTGTCACATAAGAGTTCCCAGCCTTAGGAGTGACCCAGTTCTCCTAGCATGGGTGCCTTTCCTCAGGCAGTCTCTCCTGCAGCTCTTCCTAGATCCCTTCTCAACCCTCAACAGAGGACTAAGAGTAGCTGGAGTTAACCCATCAAATACTGGGCATTGTGTAGTGCCTCCACGCCCTTCATACTAATTCATAAGGCGATAATGGGGATACCTGCAGAAATGTTCAGCATAACCATTTTTATTCAGAAACTTGGCTGTCAGTATAACTGCAGTCTCAAAAAACCTAAAATTAATTAGAATTTTACAACTCTGTGTGCCGTTTTACTAGTCAGCAAGATCTTCTACCCACTGTTCCCAATTCATTATTTTAATCATGAGTCACACAATATTTGAATTTTTCTTAAAGCCCCTGCTGCTGGCATCAGGTGATTGACTGGAAGCCAAGATTCTCACATACAAAAAAACAAGCACACAAAAGATGTTTTTAGCCCTTATGCTGATAACACAAACCCTAAAGGCTCAAAACTAAAGTATGAATAAAAAGAATCCCAACAGAATCCCAAATTTATGATTTTTTAAAAATCTAATTGGGACCAAACTTGTGGATTTAGGCAAGGCAATACTATCTTCCAAAACAGTCTAAGGTATAAATAAATTTTAAAAATCCTCTGTTTAAGTACAATGTATTTTCTGAACTAGTCCAATTCTAATAACTGTATCAGTTGGATTGCTTTATGCCAATCATAAGGTTCTGTATGCAATCTCACTGGAAGCAAAAGGAGAAAGTTTGTTTCCAGGGCTAGGTCTATCTCATATTCATCTCTCTGGGTAGCCCCTGCTGCAAAAAGCTGCTTTGGGACATTGCTCATGAATGTTTAAAGATGTACAGCTAAGGATACATTGCTCCTTTAGATCTTTCATATGGGACCTCCTGGTATCCCATCTTTAGGTATGCATGGACTTTCAATGCATAGCCCCAAAAATGATGCTAATTACCTGTTTATTAGACTGAAATTCCTTCCCCTCTTTCGCTTTACAATGTCACTGTTTTACTCTATCTTTTTATACCGGAAATACTGACAACTGGCTATTTATTATACAAAAAACATTTTCTCTGCAGCCACCTGGGCTATGTCTACATGATCTTGCGCCAGAGATATGCAAATAAGGTTACGCGTGGAATATCCTAGAGCCTCGTTTGCATGTATAATGAGCCGCCATTTTGCAGAAGAGGCTCTTGCACCAGAAGGAATGTCTACACTGCCCCTTCTTGTGCACGAAAAGCCCTCTTGTGCAATGCTGTTATTCCTGAAAATAATCAGAACAGCAGCATTGCGCAAGAGGGTTTTTCTTGCGCAAGAAGGGACAGTGTAGACAACTCCTTCTGGCACAAGAGCCTCTTCTGCAAAAATGGCAGCTCATTAGGTATGCAAATGAGGCTCGGTGATATTCCACACAGCCTCATTTGCATATCTCAGGCGCAAGATCGCGCCAGTGTAGACATAGCCCTGGGTTGTATATATTCTTGTCTGACCTGCAGTGGCAAGTCTTCTCCTGTAGGCTCATCTTTGGCAAGCTTGCAAGACTATAAATGTCTTCAGGTAAGGAACCACAAAGAGAAAAGCAAGCTTAAAATAGACACCCATCTCCTGCTCTCCTGGTTTTGTTTGTTTGGTTGGTTGGTTTTTGTTTTGTGGGGTTGTTGTTGTTTTTTTTTAAATACAAATTATTACTTGCTCTCCCTCAGACCTATTCCTTCCTTCACTTAGCTGCTATTCTCTAGCAAACCTGTCTTTCCGACTTCCTCTCACATCTCTGTATTGGTACGTTTAGACTACAAGCCTCTTTTGAAAGAGATCATTTAGACAGCCCCAAGTCTTTCAAAAAAGTGAGCCACTTTTTTGAAAGACACACCCAGGCAATCTGGATGCTCTCTTTCAAAAAAGCCCTGTTGCGTTCAAGAACACCTTTTTTCGAAAGAGCTCTTTTGAAAAAAGGCGTTCTTCCTCATAAAAGCAGATTTACCACTGTCAAAAAAACGCCAATTTTGAAAGAACACAACGGCAGTCTAGACACAAGTGAAGTTTTTTTTTTTTTAAAGGCCACTTTTTTTTCGAAAAAACACTGTAGTCTAGACATAGCCTATCATATGCTGCTAGAAAAAAAGCCATTCGTTATGGATCCAAACTTCTCCAAGGTGCACATCTGAGGTTTGGTTTGGGCTTCTTGCTAAGTGCCTCCCTTCAGGCCCTATTTACATTTACATAAACCACTAAAATCTATCTGAGGGCAGAGGAACATCATCCTGAGGGAGCAGTGAGACCACAGAGCAAGAGGGAGCAGAAGCTGAGCTGGAGTTAACCCCTGCTGTCTGCAAGCAGGTGGTGCCTCCCCATCTGACATACCTGCATGGATGTGCAGGCTGTAGGAAAACAGAGCACAAATAACTCTCTTCAGAAAGGCCACATTTCTTTTAAATGCATTTGAGACATGCAGCTAGCTCCTAGAGGAGCATGTCCTATAACTCTGCTGGTCCCAGAGAAAGCAAATGTTTTCAGTGTTGTGTCATGCATCAGAAACAGGGCCCACAGCTACAGAGGTTTCAATCAAACTAGGAAGGCAGGGGACATTATTGAAAAGGAGAAGGCATGTAGGGGTACATCTAAATTACATGGCTCTGTTGACGGAGCCATGTAGATTAGGCAGGATGACAAAGGGAAATGAAGCGGCTATTTAAATAATTGCTGCTTCATTTAAATCAAAATGGCCGCCCTGCTGCGCCAATCAGCTGATTGTCGGCACAGCACGGCAGTCTAGATGGGGATCTACTGGCCCCAGAACTCTTCGTTGGCAGATCCTGTAAGCCTCGTTTCACGAGGCATAAAGGATCTTCCGACGAAGGGCTCTGGGGTCGGCAGATCCCCATCTAGACTGCCGCGCTGTACTGACAATCAGCTGATTGGCGCAGCAGGGCGGCCATTTTGATTTAAATGAAGCAGCAATTATTTAAATAGCCGCTTCATTTCCCTTTGTCATCCTGCCTAATCTACATGGCGCCATCGACGGAGACATGAAGTCTAGACACACCCTAGGTGAGGACTGGGAGAAGGATCAGGGAGTATCTGCTTATCATTTTGGGAAAGACGTTGCTTATGGGTACAGGCTATGTAGTAAGATAAGCCCTGGAGCAGTAGGATGGGACTTTCACATTCCCAAGAGCACAGGCAACATTCTGAAATGTGAAGTGCCAGAAACTTTAGAAGTCCACTCATTAGCTTCAGTAATCTTAGTCTAGGATCTAACAGACACTATGAACTCATATTCTCAAGTGGGTGCAAAAATATACAATGTGTGTAGGATTACAAAGACCTCTTAGGTCATCTCCACTCCCTCAGTCAGGTATGTTTCCCTACTGCAGTACACAAGAATATGTTCTACAGTACCTTACATAAAAGTATGTTTTAAATTTGAACAACTTGTACAGGTGATTTGCTCATATATAATCTAGTGTCATTAAGCATTAGGCTAGAGGAGGTCCAGTGGTGAAGGGAATTAAAATCAACAAAAGCCACCCAATACCTACTGTCACGGTATCAATACAGCACACCATTTTTTTTTTCAATTAAATAAGTACTTTAAATTCCTCTTCTATTGTGCATATTTGGTAACTGTAAAGTGGGAGATCAAGTATATTTCAGACAAACAGTCCCTTGAGGAAGGCTTCCAAGAGCAGACGTGGAACCACTCTATTGTGTCAAACGAACCGCATTGAACAGATAAAACCTAGTACTTTCAGAAAAGCCATTATGTTTTCGTTGGTCCCTAAAGTACATGCTGAATATATTCTCAGCAGGCTGTGCCCCAGCTGACGCTAAAAACTTCAAGAGAGCCAGGAGGGAAGTCTTGTGCCTATCATTTTTAGTACCTCTCTGAGGGTATGTCTACACTACAAAGTTAGTTCGAACTAACTTTCATAGGCGCTACACTAGTGCTCCGTTAGTTCGAATTTAATTCGAACTAACGGAGCGCTTAGTTCGAACTAAGTAATCCTCATACCACGAGGATTAAGCCTAGTTTGAATTTACGAGTTCGAATTAAGGGCTGTGTAGCCCCTTAAGTCGAACTAGTGGGAGGCTAGCCCAGGCCAACACCAGGGAAACTCTACTGCCCCCCTCATTTCACGAGGAGTAACGGTAGTTCGAACTAGGAAGTCTAGTTCGAACTACCTAGTTCGTGCCCCGTGTAGCCGCGCTGCATGGGGTTCGAACCAGCGGGGTTTTAAAAATGGCGGCTCCCCGCTTATGCAAATGAAGCCCAGGAAATTCAAATCCCGGGCTTCATTTGCAAGTGCGGTATGCCTACATTACCCCGCTAGTTCGAACTAGCGGGGTAGTGTAGACATACCCTGAGGGAGGAATGGGGTACGTGCCCCCGATAGGGAGGACTGGGCTGGCTCTGCGGGCTTCTGGGGTTGAAGCTCTCCTGCAGCCCCCTCAATTGCCCCCTCTCACCAGATGGCAGCCTGCGGCAAGTGCATCCCGTCTGATGGCCAAGTGCTGTGATGTGCCCAGTGTGGGTACTGTGGGCAATCCAAGCCAGGACTGCTTTGCAAGCGGGGCACCCCTGAGAACTGTCTGTCCAGGGTGGGGTTTGGGACCCTTTAAGCACAGCCCTTGGCTAGCCTGAGACAGCATCTCCACGCTCTAAGTCCTCCTCTGATGCCCTGCCGGCACTGCTTCCGGCCATCCTTAAGCCTGGTTCAGGGTCCACTTAATGTGGACATGTTAGTTCGAATTAGCAAAACGCTAATTCGAACTAGTTTTTTAGTCTGGATCCGTTAGTTCGAATTAGCTTAGTTCGAATTAAGTTAGTTCGAATTAATGTTGTAGTGTAGACATACCCTGAGAGACTATGTACCAGACCTAAGGATACCATTTTACGAAAAACTTCTTAATGATTATTTCACCTGTTAGTCTAGTAGGTGTTATAAGTTATCTCATATTAAAGTAATTCTTTTATAAATGGTTTGATCACCCTGGTCAATGAGGACAGGAATCAGACAAAAGCCTACTCTTATCCCCCTAATGATTTGGGTGTTTTCTTTACATGGGACCAGAATTTCATCTTAAGATCCCTATCCACATGCCTTGTATAGCACTAGCAATATACACTCCCCCTGTGTTACCACTCTAGAGTTGTAGGGGGCTACCCTGGGAACTGGTGGCGCCACTGTCAATTCCCTACTCCCCCACAGATTTCCAGTGTCATCCCAGCAAGTCACTTACTCTCCCTGTTTGTCAATTCCCCATCTGCAAAATGGAGATAACAACATTGACTTACCTCACAGGGGTGCTGTGAGGGTAAATATATTAACACTTCTGAAGGCCTCAGGAAATATGGTGACAGGCTATACTTTCCTCTATTAGGGGTGCCAACTTTGTCTGAAGCTAGTCCAAGAGATTTCCCCACCCCCTGCAACATGTCATATTCTAAACATCCCTATTACAGTCTCAGGATTGCTTTCAAGTCACTGGGGGATTGATACCGATTCCAGGAGGCTCCTGGAGGGTTGGCAACCCTCGCTTTTATTCTTTCTGTGGCGACCACTGATGGTTGTCCATTTTCAAGTCCTTCTGGCATGGCTGAAAAACTGGACTGAACCACCCCAACTTGAATACAAACTGTCATGTGAGCATGTAATTGGGGTGGGGATACTTAGTATATTCCGCCTACATATGTTCATTTGTTATCCATTTACCCATCCACTCCATCTGTTGTCCATACAGTCTACACTTAGAATGTAAGCTCTTCAGGGCAGGGACAATCTATGATGTTTGTACCATGCCTAGCATAATTGTGCCCTGGCCTCTAGGCAGTACTGTAACTGAATACAAATAATTAGACATATAAAATTTAACAGGAATTAAGGATAGAAGAGCGCCACATTTATGTAATGGAACACCTCACATTTACAAAAGAATGTTGGCCAACACTCAAACTGAGGCCTGTACATTGTTCTCTTTCACGAGATGAATCTGGCCTGGCAAAGCAGCCTGTAAATCTGACGTAAGCCAGTAAAAGGCAAAGACATTCAGATGCTCAAAAGTTTGTTGTTACTATTATTTTCTGGATAAATAAATGGAGTTGTGTGTCCCATCCTCATTGTGATCCAAAATGAATCTCTTCCCATCACGCTCATGTAGCAACATCATAATGCTGGTTTTCTGCCCACTGTGATTCTGACGCCTGGGGC
The DNA here is from genome assembly GCF_049634645.1 of Pelodiscus sinensis. Taxonomy (NCBI): domain Eukaryota; kingdom Metazoa; phylum Chordata; order Testudines; family Trionychidae; genus Pelodiscus; species Pelodiscus sinensis. The sequence goes on from NC_134711.1 coordinate 210,385,974, forward strand.
CTCCGAAACCAATCTCACTGCTGAATGCTCTGAAGCTAGAGCTCCCAGGTTTCTGGTTTTCAAAAGGAATGCCTGGTCAGAAAGGGACCCTGGAGCCTCCAATCAGCACTGTTGAGGAGGGGGCCATTAAAAGCCCAGCGGGGCGAAAGCAGGGTCCCTGCCTGTTCTGGCTCTGCACAGCTCCCTGAAGCAGCTAGCATGTTGGGCTCATAAGTGCAGAGGTTGCCAGAGGGTTGCACATGCTGCCCCCACCCCAAGTGTCGGAAAACACAGGGTCATGGGGGCAGCACCTGTGGAGGTGGGTAGTGTGCAAGCCTCCTATCCCCTCTGCCTAGGAGCCTTCAGGACATGCTAGCCATTTCCAGGAGCCTCACGGAGCTAGGGCAGACAGAGAGCCTGCCTTAGCCTTGCTGCACTGTGGACTGGAAACTGCCTAAAATAAGCACCGCCCAGCTGGAGCCTGCATCCCAAACCCCCCTCCTTGCCTAGGTTGGATTCCCCTCCCACAGATCTGAACCACCTCCTGCAGCCCAACCCTCTGCCCCTGCCCTGAGCCCACTACAATACTCCAAGCCTCTCATCCCTGGCCCCACCCCAGAACCCAAACACTCTGCCCCAGCCATGAGTTCCCTCCTGCACTCTGAACCCCATCCTGAGCCCCTCCGACACCCATGTCCCTCTTCCTCAGCCCCACCCCATAGCCTGAACCCCCCACCAGCGCCCTCACCCCCTTCCACAGCACTCCCCTGGCCTGGTGAAAGTGAGTGAGGTGGGGGGAGAACAAGTGACAGAGTTAGGGGGGATGGAATGAGCAGGAGTGGGGCTTCAGAAAAAGGGTGGGCATGGGTGGGGTCTCAGAAAAGGGGCACAGCATGAGCAAGGCAAGGATGTTTGGTTCTGTGGAATTAGAAAATTGGCAACACTAGCTGGAGCATCTGATAAGCAAGAGCCAGTGATTACTGTAACAAAACTAGGAGTGCATCATTGAAATGCCTATAATGGCCGGAACAAGCCAGTTATCCAAAATCAAGGTAATATTAGTCTGGTTAGCCCACAAACAGCAATAGGGTTTTATCCCTTTCCTCCTCCCCGCTCCCCCCTCCCCTTTCTTTGAAGAGCACAAAACTCTGTGTCTGGTGATTAGGCTGTTTCCTTTGCTTGTGTTTGTGTCCAAATAAGAGAGCAAGCCCCTAGGGATTAACTAAAGACAAGGCAAACTCATGGGTTATGAAATGCTTTGAAAGTTGGCGTCTGTGAAATAAACCCTCCCCCTCTACCTTCCACTGCAGTCAGTATATGGATTAGATTAGCATGTTCTGTCTCTCTCTCCCTGAGCTCCACAGCTTAGCTCTGTGAAGCTGTCGTAGAGCTAAGGGCTATAGTAGTAAGGGACCCTTCTTTAGAAGCAGAGTTTTCTCATATACTCAGGAGTAATCCATCTTTTCCCAAATAATGTTGTATGTTACCTCACCATCATCATCCCACCACCAACACAGACCCGAAGCATTCAGGCATAAGATCTGGACCATTGTCTGAAGCAGCTCTTAAAAGATTCTGACCAGAGCACAAAAATCCTAAAATATTGTTGTGTCAGAGGTACTGATTTGAACAGCATACCTAACCAACCAAGAGAAACCAGGGGTCATTTTTCATATCCCATCACATAACAGAGGATAACTGGAGGTGCCTATCTAAGGAAGCAACCATATCAGCTCTGTAATCAAGGTACAACAGTTTCTTTAGCCATGGCGTATGAGATTAAGGAATTCTATTTCTACTCCTCTGGGAAGGAGTTTCACTTTGATTGAAGGCTTATTTAAAGTAATATACGCAATTTTAAAAATATTACAAACCCCAATGGATTCCTCGTCTCCCTTGATCATTTTTCTAAAGTGTGTGCATGGTTTCTTCTGATCAGTGTTGACTTTAAATCATTTTCCTGGCCCTGAGAAAATGGCAGACTATGAAAAGGCTAATTAAAGAGGGCAGACAACCTGAAGACTGCAAAGGTGGCCACGGCTTGGATGAAAATCCAGTCGTTTAAGAATAGCTGGCTGCTAACTGGGATAAACAGCTGGCTTGTGTTGGATTCATGTAAGGGGCTGACAGACCACCAGCACTATTAAGGAGTCATGTTTCACCTACACCCATTTGAAGAAAACAAGATGTAGTTTCTGGCCAGCACTACATTCATTAGTGGCTGACTGCCACTGTGAAACACTAGTGATGGTGAAGGGCAGCAGCAGCAAACAAAGGGTTTGCCATACATGCAGGATACCGAGAAAGCAACAGGATGAGGAGGCAGGCACACAATAGGATCAATGGTGAGATAAGGATTTACTGTGCTGGTGGGGGGAAAAACAACAAAGCCTTCTATTTAATATAATTTTATTAGTCTTCCTCTCTTGGCTTTGTGCCTTACTCTTGCCACTCAAGTACACGTGGAACAGCTTCCTTTTTTCCTTTGTACCTAGTGCCCTACATTTCTACAACCCCCAATCTTTTTCCCTTCAGGCTACTGTGTAAATGAGTCTCATTGCAGGCATCCCCTTTTGGCCTTGCAGCAACCCAGTAAATGGCTCCTCACCTCAGTTTTCCTCTTGGGTAACCCAAAGGACTCCACTTCAGAGTCTTACGTAAATAATACCCCTCCTAGGGGGCAGTTCATTACAAATTCCTTGTGTAAATAGTCTGTAACACAAGTCCCAAGACATTCTCCATGTTGCCCCAGTGCAGATGGTCCTTGCTCTTACCATACCCCAGTGTCTTCTATCACAGCTAGGCTCCTTAGCCACACTCTTCCATCCCTCTGCCAGGACAGCCACCCCAGCCCTTCCTTTCAGGTGCAACCCTGATCTTCCCAGTGGGACTCTACAGTGTCTCTGCTGGATGCATCCCTCACTGCCTCAGGCCTTTTCGCAGTTCCTCTGGGTTCATCTCTCCAACAAGATATCAGCAGCTGTCTCCCTTCTTTCAGTCCTCTCTTCCCTTGGCTCTGGCTTACAGCCAGCAGGCATCTCCCTCTGCTGCTACTGTAGCTCCATCCTGCAACCCATCTCCAACCCCTAGGTCCCAGCTTGGGGACACCAGCCCTCAAACCCTTCTCACTGCTGTCCTACATTCAGCCCTCCCCCAAGAACCACATCTATCTCTGGTAACTCCCCTCTCCTGTCAAGCTTTTATAGCCCTCTACCCCAGTTGCTACTCTACTCTTTTCCCTGACCCAAGTGGGAGCATCCCAACTGGAACAGGAGCGCAAAGTCCAGTTTGATTTAACAGGCCAGCTACTCTTTTACATGCTGGTATTGTGACTTTTGCCAATAAATGCCTTAGACACATTCTCCAGCTGAAGTGGTACGATAAAATACCAAACGAAACCTTGTGGACCAAAACAAATCAGAAACCAGTGGAGGTCCAGATTAGGAAGAGAAAATGGCAATGGGCAGGCCGCATCCTGCGTAAAGACTTTGAGGAATGTATCATGAGACAAGCGTTAGAATGGAATCCAAAGGGAAAGAGGAAAAGGGCACGTCCCAAACAAACATGACGACAAAGCTTCCTGGACAAAGTAAAAGCAACTGGCCTAATGTGGGATCAAATCAAGATCACAAGAGATGGAGAATGACTGTGGAGGCCCTATGCGCCATTAGGAGCCCAAAGGACAATGATGATGATGATTGTGATTCTGTATCATTTCTTGCCCATATTGTCCCCATATATGTAAGCTACTCAGAACAGGACTTTGTTTCCTCCCATGTCTGTAAAGTGCCACGTGCATTTATGGTGCTACATAAGGAATAACAGTCCCACTGTGACTTCCCGTATTCTACCTCCATAGCCAGCTCTCTTGAGATTGCATTATAAAAAACCCAAATCCTCTCATGTGCCGACCTACATCTGTCTATCTGTTCCTAGGCTCTGGCAATGAAACAGGTAAGTTAAAAAATAAAGTAATAAGCTCCGTTTTTGTTGAATATGTATTTTATCTATCTTAAATATATGCAACTTACAAGAAAGTAAGTAGCTACAATCATGCTCTCAACTGTATTTTTTTAAATTTTCCTGTTACTGCTATTAATGTTTAATTAATCTTCATAAAGCACATTGAAGTTGAAAAGCACTGCAGTACATAGAAGTTAGGCACCTGCAATTACTCTGATTGCCCACACAAAAATATGCTAATTGCACTTGAAAATTACCAGTTAGCTATTTGCACATGCAGTTATTCAAGCTGCATGCACAATCATGGTAATTGTGCAGGCAGCTTGTTGAAAAAATCAGACCCATAAGTGAATTATAGTAATTCTACAGACTCGTCTCTTATTTCCCCTCATATGTGCTGTACTGTAATTTTCTGATTTGGTGCAATATGTAATGGAGAGTTTTTCTGCTTTTTCTTTTTGTACTCTCCCTTATCATGGAATAAAGGAAACTAAATGAAAATACAGCAAAGTAAGTGAGAGTTGAAAGAGTGTTACATGTGGTCATATGTGAATACAAAAATGAACTATTACACTTTGTTTCAATTTATAACTGCTTCATACCACTTTGATCAAAAATCTAGGCATTACCTGAATTAATTTGAACATGCACGTAAGGTAAGGCTTTCCAACATGGCAATGAAAAAAATGTATTTACATCTGAAGCTGCACAGTTTTGGAAAAAATGCATCTCAGTTTGTTGCCCATCCTAATTATTCTCTCTCTCTCTCTCTCTGACGTTCTCTCTCTCACACACACACATACCTTATTTGGTCAACTACAATAGTTCATCCTGCTGCCAATGTCCCTATAGTCCAATTTAGTATTGAATAGCTCAAGGGAAGAGATTTCTGCCAATTCCCTTGGAGATTTCCATAGGCTAAGAGAGCTCACCATTAAAAAGCTTTTATTTTCCCTGGTAATCTATTTTCCCTAATTTTTTTCTTCTTTCACTTGATTTCATTGATGATTTCAGATCTGCATCCTTTTCATCAGCATAAATAAACAGACAACCTTGTAAGCATCCCATTCAGGGGAGTGAAGGACTGATCTAAAGTCCACTGAAGTATATGAAGAGTCCTATTGGCTCCAATAAGGCAACAAGTGTGGGGTAACAGTTAGGCCAAAGAGCAGAGAGTCATTATACTTGCATTCCATTCATGGCTGCCTTAGACTCACTATGTCACCATGACCAATATGCTTTACCTTTCTGCCATTGAATTTACAACAAAAATAATTACCTCTCTAGTTGGAGTGTTGGTAGGTTTAGGCTATATCTACACAGCAGGGTTATTTCAGAATAACAAAGAATGTGTCTACACTACAAGCCATTATTTTGAAACAGTGTTGAGCTGAAGGATTTATTACTATGACTCCTGGAACCCTCGTTTCACAAAGAGTAAGGGAAGTGGAAGGAAGAATGTTCTTCCTTCAACTTCCTGCTCTGTAGACAGCGCCAAAAGCTGAATTAAGCTATTTTGACTCCAGTTATGCAAATGATGTAGCTGAAGTTGCATAGCTTAATTCAACTTTTGCCCTGCTGTGTAGATGTACCCTTAGTATTTTTAGCACAGTGCTTATACTGTTCAAATAAACAATAAAATGAGACCTTTAAGATTCTTAAATCAAAAGAGCTACAGGCATGCAAAATATTATTACTAGCACTTGTTAAAAGTTATGTCTGTCTTTGGGTTTGTCTCACCAATACAGGTTTAGTTCTTTTAATCTTTCTTCGAAAAATCACTTAATTCCCTCTAGTCTGTACCATCTGATATTGAGTTGCCTAGCTCTCTGTGTTCTGAGTGCCCAGCAGAGACACAGTGGGCTGTACATATACCTCAGGAGTCACTCACATAATATGCATCCAGTAACAGCCAGCTGCTGGGCTGGGGGAAGGGGAGGGGTGGCAGTTTTAGCACACAATTCTTCAGGAAGCATATGGGGCAGCAACGGAGCAGATCGGGAAAGGCATCTGCATGTGCAAAGCCCCAGACAAATATTAACTAGATCATCAAAACTCTCCTCTGCTGCAGGCAAGAATTCTCATCCCCAGTTTTACAGACTGAGAGACACAAGTGATTTTCCAAGAGATCACAGAGGTAGATGGAGACAGAGTCCTTACCGCAGTCCTGTAGTGCACAGGGACACACGCTTATGATTTGCATAGAGCTCCTGGCATCTCTGTGACAATACAAAGGAGCTAGGGCTATATCTAAACTGCAAGCCTCTTTCGAAAGAGAGCGTCTAGACTGCACGGAGAAATTTCGAAAAAGCGGCTTGCTTTTTCGAAAGAAAGCATCCAGTGAGTCTGGATGCTCTCTTTCGAAGAAGCCCTATTTACATTGAAGAACGCCTTCTTTCGAAAGAGGAACTTTCGAAAGAAGGCGTTCTTCCTCGTAAATTGAGGTTTACCGCCATCGAAAGAAAAGCTGCGTTCTTTCGAATTAATTTCGAAAGAACGTGGCTTGAGTCTGGACGCAGGGGAAGTTTTTTCGGGAAAAGGCTACTTTTCCCGAAAAAACCCCTGAGTCTGGACACAGCCTAGGTGAGCTATGGCAGGGTAGATCCTCCAGTTTGCCACTCTGTGGCAGGGATGCAGGATGGGACATGGAGGGTTCCAACAAGTTACGACCTCTGTGGAACACTCCATAACCTCCCTGTAATGGCTCCATGTCATGGGGGAAACGATTCCTCCCCACTTCCCTCATAGCCAACCAGGTGTTTTTTGTAATGTCTCATTATGAAATACAGTGGGGCCTGCTGATAGTATGAGCGTATCAGCAGGGGAAGAGCTGAGCTGATCTCTCTGCATATTCTAATGAGCAGGGTTTAACGTGTCTGTTTTTGCCCTGGAATCTTCATGTTCCCCAGCAGCAGCAGGGCCTTTGATTCCTTTCTTCTCCCCCTCACAAAATTAAACATTTGCTTATTTTTCTAATCTTACCATAGAAAGCTCACACGGGTCACATACAGAATGGCTGAGAAGACGAGAACATGATATTAAAATAAATCTGCCCTGTAGAGACATTTAAATGGGGGGGGGGGGGGGGAAGGAATGGAGAAAAACACAGGGTGAAATTGCAGAACTGTGGTAAAAACCAATAAAATGCCCCTTCTCTAATTTCTCTGAAGGTCCTTCCAGGGTTTTATTCCCAGCAGGGCTCCTTGGATTTGCCTGCAGAAACACTTGATGTTTCTGTAGACCAAATCAAAGTGAATTAAACATTAAAGCGCTGTGATAACTTTGCAGGTCTGCAATGTAGAAAAACAGGGAGAAAGTGGTGCAGAACTTTATGAAGCAGTAGACTGGATAGTGGCCCACCCTCTTAATTCCCCCTTAATTGATAGCATGTAGGCAGGGAGATCATTTCCTTAACATTGTCGAAATTGTACCAGTCTACCACCTGCTCCTTCAAAATCTCTCTCTCTCTCTCTTTCTCTTTACTCATACACCAAACTGCTGCATATACATGTGAGATTTTCAGGAACACACATTTTGGCTTTTTGCTGAATTCGAGCCTGTTCATAACAAGTACATTATTTCAAAGCAGCCCTTCCTTAAACGTCACTCTATTTGGTGAGGGATCTAAACATTCCTTAGGAGAGGAATCCTTTCTTCCTTCAATGAGAGGGGAAGAGGGACATAAATACCAACTGCCTGAATCATATTACCATCATTCTTCTTCACTCACACTGTGTTAAAAAGCATCAAAGAGACGTCTTAGGCGCAGGTGAAACCCTGGAGCACGGTGCACAGGTTCTGACTCTCTTATCTGACTCGCATAGGTGCTGGCAAAATGACAGGATGACGGCAAGCTGTTTTCTGAAGTCAGCTTTCTGTTCTCCGCTTCCACTCTTTCCCCTCCCCTTCTGTACAATATTCACCTCTTGCTTTCCAATTGGTAGCGCTGCAAGATTACAATATGGGAGAGAAGCCAAGTTAAAAAAGAAGATGATGTAGGTAGCTGTCACATAAGCATCCCATGGATGGATGGAAACAGACTCAGGATTCATGGATAGAGAAGAGAAGTTTGACTTTGGTGTCAAGGAATGCAAAAAAAACAAGCAAACAGAACTAGCCTGATAAAATGAGTGAGTCAGAAAGCACATTGGAGAGCTAGCTAAGACAGAACTAATTCTTAAGGCCATCTGACAGAAAGGGACCATTACATGACTCCTTACCTCCATGCAGTGAAAATCTGAACTTCAAAACTAATCCCAGGCAAAGTTCATGTACCTAAAATGTAAGCATTTGAAACTGGCTTTATATCATTCCACACTCCCTGGGCAAACATGAGCAAACGGAGGTGAGGGCAGAGACAAATGCTTTGAAAAGCTAGCCTACTTTAAAGTCAATTAGGATTTTTTGATAGAAAGGTGCCCTAAATCCCTATAAGAGCTTTGAGGATTCCTTTCACCTACTACATTTATGCATCTGCACCTTCATTACATGCCACATCATGGCCACGCCGCTCTGACTGAGGAAGGCTACATAAGAGCCATGGTTCAAATTTCATCAGTGTTCTTGCTAGAGCCATTGTCTGTGCTCCTTAATTACTCTTTGGTTAATTATACCTTGTGTTACATACCTATCCACAGAGACCTAGACAGTTGATGCAATAAAAAGGTGTGATATGGCTGTCATAAACCAATAATCTCCCTGGCCCAATCAGCCATCTGCCACAACCCATAGAGAGGACAGAGTTCACATCTCCTCCTTTAAGGGTCTGACCCAAAGCCCTCTGAAGTCAATGGAAAGACTTCCATTGACCTCCATTGTCTTTGGATCAGGTCCTAAACATTGAGAAGGTTCTTTTTCTTCAGTGTTCAACAAAACTGAAGGGAAACAATAAACACCTCTTCATGTTCTCTTCCCATCCCCCACTTCAGGCTGAGAAAACTACTAGTCTACATATGAAGTAAGTAACAGCAGGAGAGTCAAAATTCTACTGCCTTTATAATCATGGATTTTTGTGCAGTGTCGCCATTAAAACTGGCAATCTCGTCATTACTTCTTTGTGGCGGAAGAACACTGCGGAAAATCAGTCTTGGAGAAGCCACTTGTATTAGGGCCATAGCAGTAGCGCTATCTGGACAAATCCAAACTGTATTTAACACCTCAAAGTCCACCTAACCTCCTACAAAAAAAATGGTGAGTGCATTTTTTGCCATCTTCAGTTTAGACTTAGAATAGAGGCAGTGTGAATGTTTTGCTTTACCTATTTATTATAATCCTTGATTCGTCAGCACTGGCTTCTGACTGTTCACGTGCAGAAGTCAAGATGAATAGGACCATCACTGTTTGAAGTTTGTGTTCCCCTGACTGATAAGTAGCTTAAGTAGCTTATTATTTTTATATATAATATTCCCTATGAGCCCCACTGTGAGCAGGCCCCTCTGTGCAAGGCACTATGCAAATAATCCACAATAAGAGACCACCTCCCTGTGCTAAAGAGTTTACCATCTATCCAAAGGATGGGAAAAGAGGTACCCAGTCTCACCCAAAGTCACACTGTAGGTCAGTGGCAGACCTGGGAATAAAAGTGTCTTCTAGGCCCTGATATAAACTTCCATGCACTGAATCTTATTGCCACTCAAGACAGAAGGCAAGTCTACACTTTAAACACTGCATTGGCACAGCTCCACCGTTGTAGCACTTTGCTGTAGACTCTTTATGATAGTTAATCCACTTCCCTGAGAGGCAATAGTTATATCAAAGCTTCACCCACCAACACAGCGACATCTACACAGGGGGTCGTGTAACTTCATCAGATAACTTCAATGTATAACTGTCACACTAGAGAAGGGTGTTTCAGAGCCCTGAGGGGTGTACTTATATCAACATAAGCCTGAAGTGTAGACTAGACCAGAGAACCATCCTACTTCAATGCCATCAGTTCTGCAATATGTACTCATGTATTTTCCTTGCATCACTTGCTGGTGATCCTGTGAGAGCCATTCAGCCACATGTAATGTAAAAATGCATTAAGGCTTTCCTACCATTACTTGTTCATATTAGCAGTTGGTACAGTTGCCGCAGCAATGTCCAGTGAGTGCAAAAGGGAGAGATGTGTGCATAAACCATCTTTTTATTAAAACATGCTCCCCATGCCAAAAACTGTGTTGAGAATCCTTGGGGTATACTATATAGCTATTTATGTACACTATTAGGGTATGTCTAGACTACAGGGTTTTGTCGACAGAAGTTTTGTCGACACATACTGTCGACAAAGCTTCTGTCGACAAAGAGCGTCTAGACTACATCCAGTTCTGTCGACAAAGCAAGCCGCTTTGTCGACATAACGGTGTAGATGCAAATGATAGTGTAGATTCAATAATGCCTTCTATCGACAGAACTCTGTCGATAAAAGGCGGTATTCCTCGTAGAATGAGGTTTACATACGTCGACAAAATTGCTGAGTTTTGTCGACATTATGTCGACGTAACTCAAAGGCAATGTGGATGCAGGTATAGTTTTGTCGACAAAAGTCCACTTTTGTCGACAAAACCCTGTAGTCTAGATACACCCCTAGACATAGAGCACATTTAGACAGACCCAAGAGTTTATCAAAGTCTCTCTTTTTATAGATCAAGACATTAGCTTCATTTGTTCAATACATTCCTTGCAAACTGTTGGTTTTTAATAAGAGCAAGAGAAACATTTGTTTTTCAATCACTGGTTTTCCTCCCTTCCCCAAGGAAAGCCTGTACACACTTCAGTTAATCTAGGGATTAACAAAAAAGAAATTGTAGTAGATTTCTTATCTTGAGTCCAACAAATTTTTCTCTAAAGGAAATGTCTGCGGTCCTAGTGAAACACCAAATGCTGTCATGATTGCTCCCCTCTTTTGACACCAGTAATCCTTGCCCTTCTCAGAAGAAACAGATTCATCTTAAAAATTCACAGACTTTTCAGAAGGCTGCTCAATGTTTCTGCACTCCTTGAAGTGAGGCAGCTCCATGTATACATGAAGTACTGTAGTCTCAGTCAGAGAACATGTGAGTTCCCAACTACTCGTTCATTCACCAGCTCTGGGACAAGAAATTTTGAGCTGGTGCAGTACATTTCTCAGACCTTCCCTCCTCTTTCATTCAGCTGCATGAATTCTAACTTGCCACGCTGAACTTGGGCTGCTCAAAGCTGACCTCATTTGGAGCAGGTGAAGCTCCTATGTGAGTTATAGCATGCACAGCTGAATGAGAGGTGAAGCTTACTAGCAGTTACCACAGTGTTATTCTGCTATCAAATTGAACAGGTATGATTTTTTTAAGTGACTGCACTTGAGCAATATCCTGTATGACCAAAAAGTGGAGGTAGAGCTCCAGGAACAGAAAATGTCGTCACTTATCTCAAACAAAATTTGATTCTGTGTAGGGATGTTAGATAGCTGTAATTGAATAGTCGTATAACTGCATGAAATCTTATCGGTTACATGACTATTTCATAGTCCCCAGGGACAGGACTGGCAGCTAGTGCACTCCAGCCCTTCTCCCGGGGAGCTCCCTGCCACCTCTGTATCAGAGGCAGCAGTGCGGGATAGCAGGCGGGAGCTGGTCCATGAGAGAAGCTCGAATCCCCCTGCAGATCTGCTGAGGTGGACCAGCCTCCACCTGCAGTGGTCCAGACTAACCATGGACAGACGCTGCTTCGCAGCAGCCTCCTCTTCCCTCCCCTAAGCTGCTGCCACTGATAAAGGCAGTAGCACAAGGGGAGGGCAGGAGGCACCACAGTGCTGGGAGGAACCGGTTTTTAAGCTGGCTCCCCCAGCACCAGCTCCTGCCTGCAAAGGGGGGCAGGTGGGTCTGCAGAGCTAGCACACATGGGGAGCCTTCTTGAAAGTCAGCTCCCCACGTGCATCAGCTCCTGCCTTACCCTCCACAATGCTGCCTCTCAGAGACAGCAGTGCAAGGTGGGGAAGGCGGATCTGGTACTCATGGAGAGCCTGTTTAAAGCCAGCTCCTCTCAGGCCCTGGCTCCCATTCCCCACCCTTTGCTGCCACTGATACACAGGCACCAAGGGGGGGAGCGTGTGTAGTCAATAGGATTAACCGATAAACCCAGTCTTACCAGTTAATCATTTTCTCAACTCTACGCGAACATCCCTAATTCTGTGTTTACTTAATGTATAGTTTTGAGTGTTCTATTTGTCACAAAGCCTCTTTTCCTAGCATGGCTACCCCTCTGATTCTTTTCATCAGTTATCCAGAGTTATAAGGAATTATAAATGGGGGAAGGGTGTAGCCTAACAGTGAACCACACTCATTAACACACTAATAATACAGATGAGGCTACATCTCGCTCTGAGTAATTCATATAGACAATATAGGCAGATGGTGGCAGCATAGGCAAGTTTAAATTACTCTCTTGAGAAAACCCTAAATGCTTGTTATTGTCAGTCTTGGCAAGGACAGGATCATGACACATATATAACACACTCATTAGCGTTAGGGATTATGTGATATAATGGGAATGGTTTGCAGAATGGTAGGCAATTTTGTTTATTTAAAATTTTTCAACTTTTACTGCCTTGGCTTTCAAATTGTATAAAACCATATTAAAAATATACAAATAAAACCATGATGGACAGCACAGAGACAACCACAATTATGATAGGCCCTAGTTTTACATGGGTGCATGGAGTGCTGGGGAAATGTTGGCAGAGATAAATCCCAATTGAAGTTGGGAGTTTTCAATGATAAACACCTGCTTTTCAAGGAGGCAGATCTTTTCAAGCTTCCCTACCTTTCTGATATCAAAAACCTTTTAAAATATTCAGCCATTATTAGATCAAGCATTTCCCTACAAAGGACAAGGAATGAAATATGGCATTTCAGCTGTCAGACTAGACAAGACTGCAGAGTGAAGCCTAGGGGATAGGGGAGACTTTAAGCTTCACTGACATATACTCTGTAAAAGGGATGCTAGGCAGACTTTTTGGGTCAGTGGTAATCAGCAAGAACATTAAAGCCCCATTGGACTGCAGAAGTGGGAAGAAACAACCCTTTCATACTCTGATGGTGGAAAGCAATAAATCATGCTCTCTGTGCTAAGCAAACCAAATGAGGGGCGGGAGCAGTCTATTAACCTAAATGGTACTATAACAACTATGGCTAAGAGCACTGGGGGTATGATTGGACCCCCCAGAAAGTTATCATGTACTTGACTGGTATTGTGCATGCTCAGCTGTTGAATTAACTGGCTGGTGGATACTTTAACCATCAATTAGGAGTGGGAAAGGGTAACAGAACATAAGAGCATAAGAACGGCTGTACTGGGTCAGACCAAAGGTCCATCTCATCCAGTATCCTGTCTGCTGACAGAGGCCAGCACTAGGTGCCCCAGAGAGGGTGGACCGAAGACAATGATCAAGCGATTTGTCTCCTGCCATCTCTCTCCAGCCTCTGACAAACAGAGGCCAAGGACACCATTTTATCCCCTGGCTAATAGCCTTTTATGGACCTAACCTCCATGAAATTATCTAGCTTCTCTTTAAACTCTATTATAGTCCTAGCCTTCACAGCCTCCTCTGGCAAGGAGTTCCACAGGTTGACTACACGCTGTGTGAAGAAGAACTTTCTTTTACCAGTTATCCAGTAAGCAACAACCTTAATGGCTGATGCTTACTAGGTAATGGTTAATTGATACCTGGGAGCAGCCCCCTGCCCATGGCTCTCTGCAGGTGGAGGGCTGCTCCAGCCCTGCGGGGCTGGGAGTCGGCAGTGCCTATGGTGTGGGGGCTGCTTCAGCCTGCAGTGGAGGGCAGTGGGTGGTTAGAGCGGTCCCTGGACCAACCCCTGCTAATCAGTTAACCAGTTAAACTTAATGTTTGACTAGTTAACTGATTAAACGGGATTTTATATCCCTGCCAGCAAATAATTAGTCTAATGAAAATCTCTCCAGTTATGTATTGTGAAAATGGGTGGCGATGGTTTATTAGACATGGCAACCTACATCATACTCTATCATAGCATATACCTCATCTCAGCTATAATATAATTGTATTTAATTTTCAATATAATTATAGAATGATGGAATATCATGGCTCCATCATTCTATGATAGTTTAGCTACTTTAACTTAAGTTTGGTTTCTCTTTAATAGTTAAAGAAGGCCTAAGCGACTGTCAAGTCATTTAGAGCCCAAATTTCACTTCCCATTAAAAATGCACATTCTGATAAGAAGTGGGTCCTTATTCCACCTCAGTGGAGCTTTTCACTCAAATTATGCATTCAAGCTCTGAGCAATTTTTTTAAAAATGAAATATATATGCAGCAGTTGGGTAGTTATTGCACTTAAGTCTATGTAAATGGGCTCCAGTGGCAGATGGTGCCTTTTTTATGTCTGGGACTCAGAGTATACTATGATTAATTAAAAATCTTACTAAGGTGAAGTAGAACCCATTTCCAACTGTAGTATACAACTTCAAAAGTTATTAAACTAGTTAAACACCAAGCCCAAACAACTAGGCAAGCTGTCTTAAGAGGTTGGTCATAAATGCAGCTGGTTTAACTTGGTCTGAAATTTCTGACAAGGGTTTTAATTAAAAGACTAACATGATTTCTATCAAATGCTGAAGAGACGGCATCCCCAACTCTCACCTGTAAGCAAAACCTGGAAAACAGATTGGATAAACCAGAAGTTCACACTCAACTCCTCTGGAAACAGCTCCAGGAATGCACTCATGGAGAGGAAAATTCCATGGAGATCCTCTTTGAGGAGTTCCCTCCAAATTCTTCCATGAGATAGTGAGAGTTTGCCCCTGCTGAATAAGCAGAGGGGCTGGTCTCCATACCCTGTACAGATTTTGGGAGACCCAATTGCAAAGATAATCCACACCTCTGTGCAAATTTTGAGGTCTCCTCTCCCACCCCACCCCACTCTACCCCAGCTACATGAAAGAATAACTCAATCAGAGCCAGGAAGAATTCCTGCCCTCTGTGGACTTCATGAAGTGCATTTTTCAAGATGAAGAGGTAGACCACTGAAGATGACAGAAGATAAATTAATGATCTGCCTCAATAAAGATAGCTTGTAAGTTCCCAGGTGTTATAGGCTTGATCCAATTCTCACTGAGGCCCCTGGAGACTTTCCTTTTAGCTGCTCCCAAGGACAGAGTGACAGCATGTAGTCATTGCAACATTTCTAAATAATTTTGTGTGAGCATGCTTTTTAAAGCACAGATTTCTCTGAAAGGTACTACATAGGACATAATTCAATAATATTCTCCTGAAATCCTCTCTGATGGTTGTTGACAGGGAAACTATCTGCTGGTGTTTCTAACTAGATGCTGATAGCATAAGAAAATGCTACATAAGTGAGCAAAGAATGTCCCTCAGATATGCAGGCAACAGGGAAGCTTCCGGGGTCACGGCTCTTCAGTACATCACCGTGACATTTAAAAAATAAAAATAAGTTGTAAGGATTATATATGATGAACAGCTGGGCTATGTTAAAAGTATTTTACTTTAAGCTTGGCAGGTTTTAGTAAATCACAGCTTAATCACACTCTCAGTCCATCACTGTGAGTGAACTCTAGAAATGTTCAGTGAGACAGAGAGAGAAGATAAACAGAAGAGTGGAAAGGATGTTTTACCAGGAAGGAGACAGACATTTGTTATTTTAGTTTCCAAGTAAGGGGAGTGTGAAGAAATCATAGCGGTGCACAAAGAGATGGAGAAGAACTAATAGATCACCCAGCCCATTCCCCTGTCACTACAAGAATGTTCTTTAAAGTAGACTCATGTATTTTGCAGAGACTAAATGCGGTTCCCATCTTTTCCCTTGAAAGACTATATTCCTTAGTATAATAGGACTTTGTTATTAGAAGAAGCATCCACTTTTTTAATCTACATGGCTGTGTTCATATCCAAAAAAATACGATTTAACTTTTCAACTGGCTTTTGAGGAACATTTATCTGAAGCTTAAGGGTTTGTTGAAATCCATACAATTTTGCTATTGGTTTCAGTGGGGCCAGGGCCTGCTCTATATCATACATTTGCTAATCACCCCATTCCAGTAATGCCGTAGTTCAGTCTAAAAAAGTGATCAAGTATATCAGGTCCAAATTATTCTCTCTCAGCATACAAGCTGATACATTGTTCATAAGTCCATTGGCCTCTTGAGGCTTGAAAGCTGGGCCAAATTCAGAGTTGATACGTAATGCTGATGTAAGTTATACTTTGATAAGGAAGTCTAACATGGCAGGGCCTATCCTCCAAAGAGCAAGAAGAATGAAAATTTACAATGAAAGATGAAGTGGTTAGGTATACATTGCTGCCCAATTTACATCCCAATTTTAGGTTCAAAGTTATCCCCACCTGTCTCTCTCTCATACACACACAGACACAAAGGCTACCTCTATATTGCTTCCTTCTTGAGCAAAAGCCTATGCAAATGAAGTGCAAATTAGCATATTGTCACACTTCATTTGCATAATTTATCAGGGGGCCGTTTTTGCGCAAGGGGCTTTTGCACAAAAAGGAGCTGTGTAGACGGCTCCTTTTTGTGCAAAAACCCCCTCATGTGCAAGAGCCATTCTTCCTGAAAAAATGAGAAAGAATGGCTCTTGTGCAAGAGGGGCTTTTTGCGCAAAAGGGAGCCATCTACACAGCTCCTTTTTGCACAAAAGCCTGTTGTGCAAAAATGGCCCCTAATTAATTACACAAACAAAGCATGACAATATGCTAATCCGTGCTTCATTTGCATAGGCTTTTGCGCAAGAAGGAAGCAGGATAGACGTAGCCAGAGAGAGAGAGAGAGAAGAAAAGCAGTAGTGTTCCAGGCTAAGGAACGCTGAAATATCAGTGGAAAACACTAATACTAATCAACACATCCAGGAGGAGTCACACTAACAGGTTAGTTTGTCTTAAGTTGCCTTTCATTTGTTTAAAGATCATCCTGCTGTGTTGCATAATGGGTTCTAATGGTGTCGTTTTGAAGTCATTCAAATCAGTAAGAGCAATTTTTAAAAATAAAAGAGGGGAGATAATTTTGAGCTTGCATGCACTTATTGAATATTTTGAATCTATAAGCTTCATCAAAATGGCAGAGTTGCCAGAATATGAAAGAATCAGCAAGGAAAGTTAGTTCTGTGGGAGTGTGTGTTAATGACTCCATCAGTCTGCACATGAATGATGACCTTAAACTGAAATATCAGTCTTGAGCTCCTTGGCACAAGAGAATGCCAATTGGGATGGAGTGCATGTTAGTTTTGTGATGTTGGCCAATTTCAACAAAGGTCTAGATTGTGAACACTTTCAAACATCATGAAGAACATCCCCCCACATTTGATTGTAGGTGTCTAACCTAGAAGGACTAGAGAAATAACTGTCCAATAACATCCACTGTTCATTCTCAATTGGAGAAATATTTGTGCTGGGTCAAATTCCTACCTGAAGCAGGCTATAGATGTACCTCAAAGTAAGGTACTGAAGGTTGGTTTTAGTTCAGCTTTTAAAGCAGATGTGCAGCTTTTAAAGCAGACGCCTTGTCCCCTGCTGCACCTCTACCTTTTAAATGTAGTAAAACCCTGGAGGCTCTTACTACATTTAAAAAGCAGAGGCGCAGCATCTGGGACTGGGCGCAAGCCAGGAATCAGCTGATTCCCAGCTTGCACCCAGTCCCCCGCTGTGCCTCTGCCTCCCCTGTGCCTCCTCGGAGACAGTGCTGGGGGAGCAGGCTTAAAGCTTTTAAGCCAGCTACCCCCAGCACCGCCTCCTACTTCTTCTTCCCTCCTCCCCCGATAGAGGCAGAAAAGAAGGGAGAAACAACTAGTTGAATAGTAACTTGATTACCCAATAAGCATATGCTTATTGGGTAATCAACTACTCAACTAGTCACTTACATCCCTATTCTCTTTCATTAGAAAATAAAAACAACCTTGAAAGGTAACTGCCAACCACTGAGCAAAAGCAATGAAAATAAGTATACTTCACTTTCCAATTTCAGAGCAGAACTGGAAAAACGTATCTGGAAAAGTATAAATAAATCACAGGCTCCACGCTCTAATAAGACTTGGAAAGTGGTACAATCCAGACCAAACTATCAGTAGAACATGGATCATCACTTTGGGAATGTTTACACAGTTGTGTGTAGCTCAAAATAAGCTACGCAATTTGAGCTATGCAAATTGCATAGCTTATTTCGAGAGTCTATTTTGCAATTTGGTGCTGACTACACAGCACCAAATTTCAAAACACAGCACTATTCCGGCATCTTCCTTATTCCTCACACAATGAGACTCAGGGCCGGATTAAGACCTTTAGAGGCCCTAAGCACTGAAAAGATTATGGTGCCCCCCCATATGTAATTCAAAATAAAAACAATACTGTACCGTAAAATCTCTTTTTTTTTTTTGGTGCCCCTGCTTTGCTGGTTCCCTAAGCACATGCTTAGTCTGCCTATTGGGTAATCCAGCCCTGATGAGGTTAATAGGAAGCCAGAATAAAGTGCCCGTTATTTCAGATCTTTTTTGAAATAACATTAGTACTGTTAAGATGTGCACAGTGTTATTTTGGGATAACAGATGTTATCCCAAAATAGTGCTGCTGTGTAGATGTACCCTCTAGGACGTATTAACAGGAGTGTTGTAAGCAAGACACCAGGGCTGTGTCTAGACTGGCAACTTTTTCCGGAAAATCAGCCGCTTTTCCGGAAAAACTTGCCAGCTGTCTACATTGGCCACTTGAATTTCCAGAAAAGCACTGACGATCTCATGTAAAATTGTCAGTGCTTTTACGGAAATACTATGCTGCTCCCGTTGGGGCAAAAGTCTTTTTCCGAAAGACTTTTGCGCAAAAAGGCCAGTGTAGACAGCACACTACTGTTTTCCGCAAAAAAGCCCCGATCGCAAAAATGGCAGTCGGGGCTTTTTTTGCAGAAAAGAGCGTCTAGATTGGCCACGGACGCTTTTCCGCAAAAAGTGCTTTTGCGGAAAAGCGTCCTGCCAATCTAGATGCGCTTTTCTGAAAATGCTTTTAACGGAAAACTTTTCCGTTAAAAGCATTTCCGGAAAATCATGCCAGTGTAGACGTAGCCAAGAAGTAATTCTTCCACTGTACTCTGTGCTGCTATAGCCTCAACTTCACTATTGAGTCCAGTTCTGTGCACTACATTTCAAGAAAGTTGTGGAAAAAATGATCAAAGTCCAGAGAAGAGCTACAAAAATGAGTAAAGGTCTAGAAAACATGATCTGTGAGGGAAGAATGAAAGAACTGGGCTTGTTTAGTCTGGAGAGCAAAAAGGAGTATGGCAGGAATGCAATAGAAGTTTTCAAGTCAGTTAAAAGGTTGTTAAAAAGAGAAGTGAGAAAAATCATTTCTTCAACCTCAGAGGGTAGGACAAGAAGCAATGGGCTTAAATTGCAGTCAGGGGTGTTTAGGTTGGACACTAAGAAAAACTTCCTAATGATCAGGGCTGTTAAGCAGTGGAATACGAGCGAGACTATTGAATCTGTGTGACTGGTGGGTTTTAAGAACAGGTTAGACAAGTGGAAATGGTTTAGTGATTACAAAGCCCTGGTTTAAGTGCAGAGGACTGGACTAGATGATCTCTTGACATCCCTTCCAATCCTATGATTCTGTGGTCTGAACACTGCTTAGTCCCTAAATACACTCCAACATAGGCATGTTCAAGACACAACTGTGGCTCAAATAAGATATTGGACCTTCTCTCTTTTCCAGTGTGGACACACATAAAAGCTGCTTTAATTTAAACCTCTAAACTGGCTAGACAGGCTTAGGCTACGCCTACACAAGGATTCTCCCCTTAAAATTTCCCAGCTCTGCTAACATGGGTTCAGCTCCAGTGCCAAATGGTATCAGCTGCTGGAATTTAATCCACAATGCCATCTAACTGCCATCAGAAGCTATCTGGGCTATAGGTGATGAAAGATGGCAGCAGCCAATCTGTACGAGTGTCTAACCTTGCTCCCCCACTATCAGAGCTACATTTCTGCTGGAGCAACAGGGAGAGCATTCCCTAAAACTACCAGCGCAGAGAAGCAGTGAAATTTGACCCCATGGAAGTCAATAGCAAAACTCTCATTGAGTTCAGTGGAACTGGGATTTCATCCAAGGCCCATTGTAGTCGGAGCCTTAGAAGATTTCCTATAGCTGCAGTAAAATATGAAGAATGGATGAACTAGAATAGAAACAGGATTCCAATATAGGTCTCAAATTAAAAAGAAAGAAAGCTATTTAGGAAGCGATAAATATCATTTACAGCTTTTATCCAAGTCTGAGCTCAAAGTATTTCCTTCTTTTCTAATTAAAAATAAAGATATGAATGCCAGACCAACAAACTCCAGTCAATAAATCCAGCAGAGGGATCACACTAATTCGTTTCCTATTTAAACAATGAAATCAAACCAAGATTTGAAAGGCCATGGTTTGTTGCTATTATTCAAGCTGGCACCACATGCACTCTGCAGTGCTTTGATGTGGCTGCCGGAGGCAGCTCGTAACAGGGGTAGTACTATTTTAAAATGCAAACAATTGCAGTCAGTAGATAAGAACAAAAAACAGAAATCAGCTCACAATATTGCAATGAGGCATTATGTATTTTCAGTATCTATAATCCCAGGCAACACAAACCCCAAAGCTACAAGGTTTGCTTCAGTAGGTCCTAAATCTGAGCGAGGTCTCCTTCTGGCACAGAATTGCCTTCAAGTGGTCCAGTGCTCTGGAATGCTTTCCTGCCCCAGTTGAAATGAGCCCAGACCCAACACCCTGTAAGGCACTCTATAGGGGCATGTGTTTCATCAGACCTTTGTGAGGAATTAGAAGAGATGGGAGGACTACATAAATGATTGAAGTATTATTGTTTTGTGTGAAATGCAGCTGTAGTACTACTAGTGAGACTGATGGAGATTTGTATTTTGATTTTGGATTTTTAAATAATTGGCAGAGCACTCAGAGACTGTGTACATGCTAAAAACGGAAATAAAATATTACAGGTTGAACCTCTAAAATCTGGAATGCTCTGGTCTGACAACATCTGTTCATGGCCAGGTTCAAGGGCTCTCTGGTCCTACCTAGTTATTCAGTCTGGTCTTACTCGGTTATTTTGTTTTTTTCCAAATAATGATGAACCTGCTAAGTTTGAGGGTATTTGTGGAAGTCCCTATACCATTGAAGGTTGCTTTGTCTAGGTGAAAGATCCCAAATATATAAGCACTGATTTTGCTAACTGGGTGAAAGGTCCCAGGCATGTGCATGCTAGCTTTGCCTTAGCTCAACATACAGGATGTGGACTGTAAACCCCTTGCATTGCAGCTAAACAGCCAGTATAAACCTTAAAATTATTATAATAAATGTATAATCAAATCCATAACAAAATAATACATCTATATATCTATAGGCAAGTAAGGGAGAGCTCAGTGGTTTGAGCATTGGCCTGCTAAACCCAGGGTTGTGAATTCAATCCTTGCAGAGGCCATTTGGGGCAAAAATTGTCAGGGATGGTACTTGGTCCTGCTGTGAAGGCAGGGGACTGGACTCGATGACCTTCAAGGTCCCTTCCAATTCTAGGAGATAGGCAATCTCCATTAATTTAAGCAGATTAGCCTTCTAGGCTAACATCTTTGGGGTAACTAGAAGCTAGATGCATAATGAAATTGATTGCTTTAAAAGATGGGGGTCAGCAAACAATAGGAGTTTTTATACGGCAAAATATATACAGCAGGGAATGGCATTCAGTAGCCATACTTACAGGGCAGCAGACCCCATCCTGGGAAGCAGTGCTCTGAAAAAGATTCGGGGGTCATGGTGGATAATTAAGTGAACAGGAGCACTCAGTACAATGCTGGGCCAAATGGGCTCATGTGATCCTTGGATGCATAAACAGGGGAATCTTGAGCAGAAGCAGAGAGGTCATGTTTACCTCTGTATTTGGCACTGGTATAACCGCTGCTAGAATAGTATGTCCAGTTCTGGGGTCCGCAAGTCAAGAAAGATGTTGATAAACTGGAGAAGGGTCAGTGAAGAGCCATAAAAGAGATTAAGGGATTAGAAAACCTGCCTTTAGTAATATACTCAAGGTCTGTGTCTACATCGGCAAGATTTTGCGCAAAATCTTGCCACTTGTCTACACTGGCCGCGAGTACTTGCGCAAGAACACTGACGTTCTAATGTAGGAAATCAGTGCTTCTTGCACAAATACTCTGACGCTCATGCTCAGGGATAAGCCCTCTTGCGCAACTATTCTTGCACAAGAGGCCAGTGTAGACAGGCAACGTTAATTTCTTGTGCAAGAAAGCCCGATGGCTAAAATGGCAAAAGCACATCTCTTGCGCAAAGGCACATGCCAGTGTAGATACTCTCTTGCGCAAATACTTTAACGCAAAAACTCTTGCGTTAAAAGTATTTGCGCAAAATTATGCCAGTGTAGATGTAGTAAGGAGTTCAAGCTATTTAGTTTAACAAAGACAAGGTTAGAGGGTGACTTGATCACAATCTGTAAGCACCTACATGGAGAACAACTACTTGATAATGCATTCTTCAATCAAGCAGAGAAAGGTATAACACGATCCAGTGTCTGGAAGTTGAGGCTAGACAAACTGAGATGGCACTAATGTCTGCATATTTGCCAGGGAGGATAATTAACCATTGATACAATTTACCAAGAACTGTGGTGGATTCTTCATTACTGGCAATGTATAAACCAAGACTGCATGCTTATCTAGAAGAGCTGCTCTAGAAATTTGTTGGGGAAAGTTATATGGCCTGTGTTACACAGTGCTTCCTTATGGCCTTGGACTCTATGAAACTTCCGTTTGACAGTGAGAGTAATATTCTAATGCCTCAGTAGGAGCATGACAATAGGTTTTGTTGTAATATCGTTAATTTTGCCTGGGATGCTGCAAGAAGAGTATACTAAGAAAAGAGAATAAAATGAACATTAGTAATGCTAACTAAGAAAGAGTGGGCTCCAACTGAATGCAAAAGTGGCTATTGTTTTGTTATTACAAGTGTCTCTGCTAAAAGCCTTTTTTTAAAAAGCCTAAAACCAAGCTCACAAGCTTTAAGAGACACTGATCAAAGGAAAGGATAAGTACAAAATCAGACAAAGACAGAACTAAAAAAATATTTATACAAGGCTAATCTTTAGAATATTGATTGTATTATTGCTTGCAGAAGGTCATAGATGTTTACATTTTTGTGCCAATACACATATTCAAATATAAACATGGATAGTCTCTAAAAATTGAGATTTGGGTTTCTAGTATTATATCTGGATAAAAGAAGTATTGATCTATATAGAATTAGTTTGAATCTATAGTTTTTTCTCTGTAGCATATTATTTTCAAAATCTACATTGGTTAGGCAATGTTAATCGTAATCAAGCAGTCCTGACAGAAGTTTTTCTTTTGGGGGGAGGCACTTAGTAACTTAAGAGTTCACAAGATGTAAAAGGAACCCTTTAAAATCAAAATTATGGCTTAACTTTTTTTCAGGTCCCTCTCATTTATCAATGGGTTGATTTTAAAAACAGGTCAGATTTACAGGCGAGAAAGATCTAAACAAGATCACATGTATACAGTAGTTAAATACTGCAAATTAACCAACTTACAATCATTGTTCTTTGATAATTTTTCAGATCCCAGAGCAGAAATGGAAAGATCTTAGCATTGCCACTTGATCACATTGCAAGACCTACCTACTACTAAAGAATTCCCTCAAAAAAAAAGACAGAAAAAAACCGGAAGAGGATAAACCTGGCAATACATCCCAGAGAAGAAGGCAATAATTAATCCAGCAAATAGGTGGGAGAACTATCCTTTTTTGGACAGTTCTCTGAAAAGCATGTTTACATGTAAAGCATCTTGGTATCACAGTGAAAAGCATACTGAAATGCCTACAAACATGCCACACAAATATTTGGATTTTGTAAGCCACTGAGATTAATTCCATAACTCTCATAACTATGAGGCAAGATTTTTTTTCTATTTTTGATTGTTATTAAATGAAAGCTGATTCTCACATAATCATATGACTCAAATTGTAGGGGCTTTAGAAAAAACATCAGATATCATGTGACTGATAATATCTTGAGAATTGGCAGCACAACCCATACACTGACTGAGCCACACACCCATCAATGACCCGTGGGCAGTAGTTCCCTTGCCACCATACAGGTTCCTGTTTTGCCATCTTTCCCTGCACTAAATGCACAATCAGATGCACTAACACAATCCTGAAGGGTTAACAAAATAACCATTGCGAAGATTTGAAGGCAGTATCACCATAACCACTAACATCACCATAATATATTTCTGCAATATTTGTACCATGTGATACCACATTTTTAAATATGCACTGCTTCTACTTTTATAAAGATTGATGGAACATTCCTGGCATCAGCATTTAATTCAGTCTCATGGATCCAAAGACAGGATCCATTCCAACCCTGCTGTGTTATACAGGCCACATACAGCTAGAATAGCAGCAAAACTGCTATTTCAGCTCCAAAGGGATCAGACCGGGCATCTTACAAAGGCCATGCTGTAGGACTTTGCACCCACTGTTTGCTACAGAGCAATGTCCAGTGTGTACCTTGCACCTCGTCAATATAACAATGCTGTGAGTCCAAAAGGAAGCTGCTTCGCTGATTAACCCCCCCGGAGGAATACAGCAGGCATGATGGACAATGAATGGGAAGCAGACGCAGCTGTGGAAGGGCTGCACTGGTTCTCTCAACCCTGCCTCCAGTATTGATTCCCTCCACACCACAGCACTGGTCACCCATGCAAATCCAGTTTTCCAAGCGTTGTACAAAACACGCAGATTTTGTGCGGCATTGAGAATTTCACATGTTATAGGACAGTTCTTGGGTTAAAATAATTCCTGTGATTAGGGATGTGAGTCGGTAACCAGTTAACCAGTTACATGATCACCAGTTAACCAACACTCAGGAGCAGCCCCCCACCCACAAACGGGATCCCGCTTAGTCAGTTAAACTTAACGCTTAATCAGTCAACCAATTAAATGGAATTTTACATCCCTACCTGTGATTCCGTGATACTGTCCAAACTTTTGAATCCCTTGGGCAATATTATTATTTCTTTCAAGTTCAGACATCCAACTGTACTAGATTGTGCCCAGCACTACACAGATACAGAAGGGATACAAGCAGACACAACATGCCTCATTTGTCTTGAATCCCCACACAGGGGCTAGTTTCAATCATGGTCTTTAAGAAGAGCTGCAGTCTGGGGTAGCCAGCTTTCAAAAGGCAACAGCAACCCATTTCAGCACTAGTGCAGCCTATCTCATCTGCATATCCTTGTACTGAGGCAAACTCTTCACACAACTTTAGGCAGGTGGCCTTCCTCATGTGAAATTTCTAGACCAGTGCTGGTCACCCCATGATAATATACTCCAGTCCCTCAGTGCTTGTGGGTCCTAATGCAGAACTACAGGACAGCACATGGAAATTCCTCAGTTATGAAAGCCTTCATCATTTCTGCACAAAGTTGGCATGATCTCTTTAGTAAAGTCATGGTGTGAAGTGGAGGAGCAACTCCTGAAAGGCCCGCCCATCACATTTTTGGCCACATGTCTTCCTCCTGTTCCCAATACAAGAATTCTATTTATGATAAATTTTGGTACAAGCCTGCAAGGTGAGAGTGTCCCACAGCTCAGGCTCCAACCTGAGCCCTGAAGTCTATAAAGCAATGAAACAGCCCGAGCTGCAAGTGAACCAGAATCAGTAGGCATGGGCCAGTCATGGGTATCTAGGTACAGTGTAGAAATACTTTTGAGTATCACTGCAACATACAATTGTTTAGCACAAGTACTTAATACATATTTGAAGGAGCATGCAAGGTGAAGTGGCTCATTAATATCCTCCACTGATGGGAGAAAAGGAAGGGAAGGGAAACGGCAGTTGGGAAGAGCTGGGTAACAGACTGTTGCAATAAGTCATAAATTCAGCATCTGTTCAGTCCATGGCTTGAGTCTAACAAAGTTATGAATTTAAGCTCACAGGCTTGTCTTTTGAAGGCTTGCAAACTGCCATGTATAGAGAGTCATTTACAGTAAAGGAAGGAACCCCACCACATTTTAAGTTTCCTGCATAAACATTCAATGCAGGATCTCTCATTCTTGGGTCTGTCACACACCACACCCTAAACTTGGGGGCTTTGGCAAGTTAAGAATATGACGCACACAGAACCATAGTAATATTTCATCACAATAATGGACATATAATCACATCCACGGCGTAAACCTACAGCAACACTTTTTATAGTTAATGCACAAAAAGAGAGTAGTCAGACATCCTGATGTTCCACTGAATTGCAGTACAGGCAGTCCCCGGGTTACGTACAAGATAGGGACTGTAGGTTTGTTCTTAAGTTGAATTTGTATGTAAGTCAGAACTGGTACATATTGTAGGGGAAACTCTAGCCAAACATTTCTCCAGAGCTCAGTTTTATTCTCCCACACCTCACTTCCCTCAGTCCTTTATTCTCAAGCTGAGGTGTCTGCTGAGAAAAGCCGGTCTGCATCTCCCTGGTCTGCTGGGGGGGTTGGGGGGACGCTAGCTTCGTGTCTCCCTGGTCTGCTGGGGGGAAGCAGCTAGTGCGGGGTTGCCTCACCCCGTTTGTAAGTAGGGATCCGATGTAAGTCGGATCCATGTAACCCGGGGACTGCCTGTACTTCCAGCAACAAGACGATGCTTTTATATAATGGAGGGCAAAGTCCTAAGTATTAGCCCCAATAATAGAGTTAGTAGGAGTCTCAAGTTTCCTAAATGAGCTCATAAAACTCAACAACGGAACACGCAGAGACAAAACAATAACCCAGTTTGGTGCTTTTAGCAAGGAAAGAAAGGGAACTACTGTTCCCATGTTCATTACTACAGTACCATCATATATTGCTACTGTGTAGCCCAGACATCTTCAAGTTCTGCAATTAGTGTCCACTATTATATGTGTAGAATACACTTTTATTTCAGAATTCTTGCAGGGGGTGGGGGGAAGGGGAGCAGGAGAATTAACCCAGATACATACTCTCCAGCCCCAAATATAAGAGAACACTATGTTTCTTCTGTTCTCTTCAGAATGGATCCGTAGGTGGCGATTTAAACAACAAAGAAAGTTCAAAGGTTCAAAAGAGATTTCCACTCCTTAGCACTGAAATTTACGTTTTTAAACTGCATCCTCCTGCTGTGCAATTATGTATGAATTTAAGGCTAACCTTTTTCTTATAAGAGACGGCGTTGTGTGGACGGAAGAAGAAATCAGGTCACTCAATCCAGAGAAGCAAAATTTCTCCAACCAACCGTTGTACTCCAAGAAGAATAAAAAGTAGGTTTATTTTATTTCCTCCCCACACTTGTCTGATTTCTAACATTATTATTTAGGGATATTAAATATCGACCATTTAAACCAAGGGACTAACATAGAAATGTAATTTGTTAAGACAGGCTGTGGTAAAGATCAACATTGTGCTAAGAGAAATGCCTAAGACCGCCTTTGTAATACAATCCAAAATATATGACTTCTATTTGAACAGAGTGATTTCACTGCTTAAAATTTTCATCTCCATTCCAATATCTCTTTCCCTTCTTTGAACATTTTACTATTTATTAAAGATGTTCATTTCCTGTGAAACATTTAAAATCGATCCAGTGTATTTATACCAACCAACATGAACCCACAGTTCTTCTTGCATACAAATGTCTGGGGGCGGGGGACAAACTAATCCAGAATGACTCTTCTAGGGCCACAGAGTAAACACATTCTCTTTTACATTATCCTTCCAAAATCCAGGGGCCCTTCTGACTTAATTGGATCAGTGTATGGGTACCAACATCTACACTAGTAGATCTTGGTGCAGCATTGAGACCTTAATCTGTTAAGGCAGGTGTACACTATGGGGCAAAGTGAATAGTGTATATGTGAATAGTGTAGATGGAGTTAACGTACCTTAGTTTGAATCTCTGTGGCATCCCCACTGGAGGGGTCAATGGGAGAATATTTCCTATTGATTTCCCTTGCTTCTCATGACCTTGTGGAGCATAGGATTCAACAGGAGCATGATCAGTGGTCGATTTAGCAGTTCCTTATTAGACCCACTAAATCAAATTCTGAAGATCAATCTCTGCACCATTAATCTCCCACTAAGTGGAGACAAGGTATTGAAATGAATGCCTATAGGGCTACATAAAGGTTAGGAATAGTTTATAGCCTCCCAGCAAAAACTCCTGATACTGGGCCAGAATTCAATATCAATGACAGAACAGCTTTGAAGAAAACTATACTAGTAAAAATAACCCATTTGGATTCCATTCATTGTACAAATGTGAAAAACAATATATAAAAGCCCTGTCATTTTTAACTGGGGGTGGACTGATCCCTACGTATGAGGTACAAATTCATCATACACATTCAGGAGATGGAATTATCTATATACACCATGCAACTGAATAGAATGAAAAGACTTAATCCTGGGCAGGAGAATGGTGGTAATAACATATTGAGTTGCCTTGGTTCTTCCATAGGGGTATGTCTACACTAGCCCCCTAGTTCGAACTAGGGAGGCTAATGTAGGCATTCGAAGTTGCAAATCAAGCCTGGGATTTAAATATCCCGCACTTGATTTGCATCTTCCCGGCTGGTTGCCTTTTTTTTTTTTTTTTTTTTTTTTAATTTACAAGTCTGGACTAACTACATGCAGCAGGGACCCGGTATTTCGAATTAAAGCCCTAAATCAAACTACCTGTTTTTCCTCCTCCAAGGAAGTCATTAAATGCTTCCCTATTTAATTATGAAATATGCAATACACTGTATGCGATCAAGTAGGGAGGACAAATGCAAAAACAAAATAAAAATATTTCCCTACATTAAAACCACATGTTTGATCTCTGACCAAATATAGTTTAATGCTAAATTTCCAGAAATTTAAATCATGGCTAATTGGTCAGGCAAGAAAATCATAGGATATCTGTAATATTTTTTATTTTTAAATATTTAAGAAAACATTTCTCCATTTCTTCTTTCACGTATAATAAAATACATATGCATGCAGACCATCCAAGTAGAAACTATTTGTACCAATTCAATAACCATAATTATTACAGGGGGTATGGTTAAGTTATAAATATTTTCAAAATAAATGTACCAATAGCTTCAAGATATTACTGTATTTCTGTACCGTAGATTCCACTTCAGACCATGGTCAGATGTGCCTTACATCTCAAACTCCCCAACCACTTAGACCACAAACTGAGCGTATCGCCACCTTGAACCTGATGACACCACATGGGCCATATCAATTCCTCTGCAAAACATTGAAGCAGTGATATGGATAAGAATCCACAAATCTATGGGGTGGGTTTTTGGTTTGGTTTTCCATAGGTTTGGCTGAGAGCTCTGCCTCTCCCACAGTCCGAAGAGGGCGTGAGGTGAATTTGTTTTGGCAAGGAGAGAGGAGGGGTTGGAGACTGTAATTTGTCAACTTATTTGGCCACAATAGCATGAAGCTGTGCAGCAATGCATGACCCCTTTAAAATCTTCCTCTCAAAACAAATGAATGCAGATTCAAAAAGACCTATACTTGCAGAGAATGTTTTCACCTGAATAGGACTCATCAACAACACGGTCCTAGTGATGATCTCTACTGGATACTGGAATAACCTCTCCATGAAAAGCCTTGTCACCTATGTCATTTAGACACCCACTACTCAAGAACGTAGTACAGGGTGCAATCTTGCATTTGCTAGGATATGGACTAGATGGTTTTCATCTCCAATTTCCATAAGAAAATTTAAGTGGTTTCTCCAGTATTTTGTTATATTTTTTCTGTTTTGTGGGTCTACATTGTTCAAGGAACAAAAGTAAGCCCCATCTTGGGAGATCACAGAAGATAGCTCCTTCCAGATGGGACCAGCGTACAACTGTGCCTTCTAATACTATATATTCTCCTGTTACAAAGGACTCTGATCCTACAAAACTCTTACCAGATCACAAGGCTCTAGTGAACAACCTCCTCTTTGAATTCAGTTTCAACAGGTATTAATGAAGAGGCTTACTCTTGGCTCATATTAATGTTTTCATCCCATTTTGGAATTTGTCTATCATTTTGATCTTTTAACTTAGAAAAGTTAATGAAGATTGATGGTTTCCCTGAGGAAAAACAGGTGAGGAGATAATGCAAACTGAGATTATATCATCCCAATAAATCTTTCTTTTAAAACAAGACAGTTTTCCCTTCTTGCAAAACACTTTGTTGGGTTTTTTTGTTTATTAAATAAAGAAAAAGAAAAAGAAAAAGAAAAAGAAAAAGAAAAAGAAAAAGAAAAAGAAAAAGAAAAAGAAAAAGAAAAAGTGTTTGGGCAATTAGAAGCTGGCTGTGTCTACACTGCACCCGATTTCCGGAAAAGGGATGCAGATTAGACACTTCGGAATTGCAAATCCGTGGGGGATTTAAATATCCCCTGCGGCATTTGCATTTACATGGCTGCCGCTTTTTTCCAGCTTGGGGATAAGCCAGAGAAAAGCACCAGTCTAGATGCGATTCTCCGGAAAATAAGCCCTTTTCCGGAGGATTTCTTATTCCTATATCCCCAAGCCGGAAAAAAGCAGCAGCCATGTAAATGCAAATGCCGTGGGGGGTATTTAAATACCCCGCAGATTTGCAATTCCGAAGTGTCTAATCTGCATCCCTTTTCCGGAAAAGGGGTACAGTGTAGACACAGCCAATGAGTATGGAATCTAACCACATTGTTCAGGTCTGTAACTTAGTTTGCCATGTTAAAATATAATAGTCAGAAGGATCTTGCAGGCCTTACTTACAATGACTAAAACCGGTGGGATTGGTTAGTCACACAAGAACGGGCTGCAAGATTGGGCCCAAAATTTTAATAAGGTAGTTTCTTTAAAAACATGGTTAAAAATCAATGGACAAGACTGATACATAAGAATATTGGCAGTGCTATCTGCACTCTCCTAAATTGTACAAAATTGAGCAGATATAAAAGGGGTTCAGAAACAGGTGATGAATGTGATTAAGAGCACGAAAACATAGTGTAGAAGAGTTTGAAAGGCTTAGGAATGCTTAGCTTAGTAGGTGGGAACATGAAACAGGCATGCCAAATAATGAATGGTATAGAGAAAGTACATTGGGATCTTTTATTTACCCTATCTTGTGAGACAAGAACATTAAAATCCCCACATTTTCATATTGATTATAACATCCATACACTATCTGTAGTTAAACTGTAGAACTCATTTTAATACCAAGGCCAGAAATTTAGAAGTGTGCAAAGAAGGATGAGATTAAAAGGAATGGGGATAAGAACATCAGAGTTTGAACATGATAAAATAGAATAAATCAGGCAAGGTTCCATGGTTCAAGCCAACCACTAACTGATGGGGTTTAAGAAGAAATTCCCACATGCACAGGTTATTTGTTAGTACATGGTTTCTTGCACCTTCCTTGGAAGCACCAGGAAGCACCCGCTGTTAGAGGCAGACTGGACTGTTGGTCTGATCAAGTGAGGCCTGTCCTATTTTCTCCTGAGTAAGTGGGTTATATACGGAGGATCATTGTGAGGGCTGTGGGGAAGACAGAATGCTCCCTCCCAACTAGGAGCTAAGAAATGCCAAGCCCTGTTCATCCACTCTCCTGAGCTATTATTTAAGACGACAGGCTGTAGCCGCTCATGGCTCCTGCTCTTGCCATGCTTTCAACGGGGGCTTATCTGTGCATTTCACAGACCTAGAAGTTCCCCACACTCCGCACACTCACCCCTTCTTGCTACTCAGGGTCCCTGCCACAGAACTCAACTCTGCAACATGAGGCTGGCTGGAGTGTCCCTGTGTGTCCCTCAGCAAGTTGCAATGAGTGTCAGCCTGTCCATAACCATGGAATGCCATAAGGACACCATTTCATGCAAAGACACAGTGACCACTCACAACAGCAGCAGAATCCATAAGCAAGTGGCAGGTCCTAAGGTTTTATTAGTGTCCAACACTGGCTGTCACACTTAGGGTTGCCAGATGATTGAAACAAAAATACCAAACACCCCCCCCCACCCCCCAAAAAAAAAACAACTCTGGGAAAAAATTCTGTTTAAGGGAAAAAAAGGGGAGACGGGAGACCAAAGTTGTTGAGAGAAAAAAAGGACTCCAAAGACTTATCAAACCAAAAGAAAAATTAAAATAAAACAGCATGTCCCCTTTAATAGTGAGTGCAGGGATAGGAACAGGGGAGAAGCTGAGCACTAAGACCCAGGGGGAAGCATTGCTTCTCCTTGGTCTTTTGGCCAGCAGCCATTTTGTGCTGGCAGCCTTGGGGAACCAGGTAAACATGGGGGCTGGAGTCAGGGGGTCAGGGGTGTTGGGGGTAGAAGGGTTTGGGGGGGCCTAAGTGTTTGTAGGGTTGCCAGTTGTCCAACATTTTTGCCTCCTGGCCAGGGAAGAATTCAGAAAATACCAGACATCTCAGGTGTCCGGTAGTCTCTGAATTTTTTTACCGGACAGGAGGTGAAAATACCGGGCTTTCCGAGTGAATACGGGACACCTGGCAACCCTAGTCACACACTTCACCATATGCATACTATGGATCAGAGGTACCTAGTCTTTTTTTTGTGTGTGGGCCATGCAATAGCTAATTTAATTTCCTTCAGGCCACAGAAGCAAATTAAAAATAAAATCTGGACTGGCAGACACTGGGGGTCAGCTGTTTGCTTTCATTTCATAGTTTACGAAATCAGGACAAGCCCCTAAAGGAGGGGGGTGGGGATGGAGGGATATATGTGACATATTCCTCTATGCCCACATGTTTCAGGACACTCTTTGCATGCAGAGGACAGAAGACTATGCAAGGAAATAGCCCAGCTGTATACAGTCTATTTGACATACTCCCCTGCCCTTTTTGTGCAGTCACTGTGGAGGAGAAAGAGTAAAACCTTTATCTCTGTGGATAATGAACCAATGATTTGCTCTGTTGACAGCCCAGAATCTTTTTTACAATCTCATCAGTATATACCTTTTTATTTAGCTTTTTTCTCTTTCAGTTCAAACATAATCCACGCAAGTTCATCCATCACAATATTAGACAGGAATGCAGCTGCTGACATCAAGGGCAAATATCACTTTCATGGAAATACACAGGGGGCTGGAACATTTTATGAGGACAGACAACTGAGTGAGAGAATCCTCACTCAAGGCAACTTTCTACATTGTTATACTCTTTTCAGCTGCATCTTAGTCAGGACTCTCTCTGATGTGTCTCCTTGGAAATCTTTTCAATTGCTAATTTTGTAGTTTTTGTTGCTTTTTGTTTAGTTTTGACACAACCAATGCACTCACTAATGAGAACAGAGTATAAATTTGGCAAGCTTAAGTAGTTGAACATAAAACAAACTTTTCTATAAGGCCTGCACTATCGTCATAACATACAATCTCAAATGCTGAACTATTTAAAAGGTTCTGGTGGAGAGTTCGTTTTGTATTTCTCTTTGGCTTTGTGCATCTTCACTGCTCTGTATATCTTCTTAAGTCCTTCCAAATAAAAGTGACCATTTCCAACCAAATGTTAGCTTTTTGAGTGGATTTCTAATGAAGTTTATAGCTGTCATTTGCTGATTTCCTCACTGATGCATCATCAATTATGTCAGAGTCAGAGATAGAACAATGATGCTCATTAGTTAACCGAAGGCAGATCTAGCAGAGAGATCACACAATGTTTTTTGTACTGGTGCCATACAAATATTAGCTGGTGTGTGGTATTCCTGGAACCTGAATGCTTGGGCAACAACCCAGGGGACATTCAGATGCTGTCCAGCTGATTAGCAGAGCACTCACAGTGCCCACAGCTGGCAGCATGTGCTTCCACTTGTGGTGCACATCAGCACATAAGTCGGTGTATATAACAACATGTATTCTGCACATGGATGGAAAAAATTAGAGGGAACACTGCTAGAGGGCCAAATCCTGCTCACATTGTCCCCTTTGTTTTATTGATTAAAGGGACTATACATGATTAAGGTGAGCAAGACAGGAAGAGGTAGATATACACCTATATTTTGTAAGATAATTGGAATCCTGAAACCCTTACCTGAAAAATGCTAATAACAGAAAAGGTAATGTGCAAATGTAACCAAATAGCAAGCAAAAGCTGGCTGGGAAATGGTTTACTTCCTGGGGAAATCTAATGTTTTAAACAAAATGTTTCCTGTTCCAAATCGGGATGAACAGTCAAAATCTTGACAATTTCCACAAACCATTAATCCAAAGAAAATATTTGGTTCAGGTCAATGTAAACATTTTATCCTAATAATTTCAAAACCTTTCATTTCAATTCTAACCTTTTGTTTTCTTTAATTTGTTTTTCTCTAAATTACATTTTAAAACAAAGTCACTTGGAACTAAAACAAAACTTTTTTTTCCTAAATAGAAAATGTCAAAGTGGGATGTTTTGACAATTTCCCTCTTTTTTTTTTTTTTTTTTTTTTTTTTTTACCCTATATGGGAAACTTCCCATTGGCAGTTTTGGTTTCAATGAACAGGCATTCTTCACCTGGAAAGCAGTCAGTAAAAAGTTTTCCCAACCTACTTTATTTGAGGGGCATTCAGCACCTGAGTGATCTCCCCCATCCCAGATTCTCAGAACATCACTAATAAACATCTTCTTCTCCAAAACATGCAGTAGCTCAGAGGTCCTCAACCAGAGGTGTGGGGCCCACTGGGGAGCTATGAGAAGATTTCAGGGAGGTTGCCAAGCAGAGCATTAGACTTGATGGGGCCCAAAACGGAAAGCAAAAGCTGGGCCCACCCCCAGCTGGGGCAGAAGCACAGGGCTCTGAGCCCTGCCATTTGGGGCTGAGCAACTTAGTTGCACAGGGCTCCCTGTGGCACACCTCACTTGCTATCCTGTAATGCTGGCCCTGGCTTTTATATGCAGAAAAACAGTTGTGGCAGAGATGGGACATGGAATTGTTATAGCATGAGGGGAGCAGACAGAAAAAGGCTGAGAACCCCTGCACTAGCATGTATCAGAGTATCCAATAAAAAATGGAGCTGGGTTCAAGTGAACAGGACGGGTTAAACTGTGTTGTATGATTCTGCAAAGCTTTGAAATATTTTCTTCTATCCTTTGGGATTTCTCAAGAAGTGGGAGCTAGCAATTCTTTGACTTCAAAGATCAGCAAGAGAGAAGAAAGGTAGATATGAAA
Source organism: Pelodiscus sinensis (assembly GCF_049634645.1). Taxonomy (NCBI): domain Eukaryota; kingdom Metazoa; phylum Chordata; order Testudines; family Trionychidae; genus Pelodiscus; species Pelodiscus sinensis. The sequence goes on from NC_134711.1 coordinate 210,421,137, forward strand.
TCCAATACATGCTGTATGCCTCACCTCCCTTGCTATCAGAAGTATTTGATATGCAATTCTGCCATTAAAATGTACTCAATATACTTGGAGCCGATTGTCCAACTGACAGGGAGACAGGGATAGCCACAACAGTGGTGGGTGTGGCATATGAATCAAGATGGGAAATAAAAGAAAGGTTTCAAGCTATTCAACATTGTGCTTGCTCTATATTATAAGGAATAATGCTCCTTTACTGCACTCAGTGCCTGATCAAAAGCCTACTGAAATCAATGTGAGTCTGTCTTCTCTGCAAGTTCTTATAATGCATCAGAACAGTGAAAATACAGGTTGAACCCTCAGAACCTGAGCAGTGCTGAACCAGAAAATTTGCCAACTCACGGGAGGTCAATACTGTCTAGCACAGTGGTCCCCAACACGGTGCCCGCGGGCGCCATGGCGCCTGCCAGGGCATTTGTGTATGCCCGCCAAGTGCTCAGGGCTGGCCTGGCCCCGGGCACGTGGCGCATGCGCGGTGCCAGAGCCAGCCCCGGGCGCATGGCGCACGGTGAGCGCCGGCCCCGGGAGCACCGCAGATTGGCCGCCCGCGCTCTGGGCACGTGGCGCATGGGGGGAGCGCCGGCCCCAGGCACGTGGTGCTTGCAGGGTGCGCCGGGCCTGGGCACGCAGTGTTTGGGGGAAGAGTGCCAGCCCCGGCCCCAGCCCCAGGTGCGCGGCGCTTGCAGGGCGTGCAGCGCTTGGCGGAGAGCACTGGCCCCAAGCGTGCAGCGCTTGGGGGGGAAAGAGAGTGCCAGCCCTGGGTGCGTGGTGCTTGGGGGGAAAGCGCCGGCCCTGGGCACACGGCACTTGCAGGGTGCGCTGGCTCTGGGCACGCGGCACTTGGGGGAGAGCGCCGGCCCCAAGCGCGCGGCGCTTGCGGGGGAGAGAACGCTGGCCCCGGGCGCTTGGGGGGGGGGGAGCACCGGCTCTGGGCGCACGGTGCTTGGGGGGGAGCGCCGGCCCCGGGCACACGGCTATGGGAGGGGGCCCGCTCCTGGGCATGCGGCTATGGGGGGGGCGCCCCCGGGAGTGCAAGGGGGGGGTCCCGCCCTCTGGCGCCCGGCGGGTGAACGGCCACGCCCCCTGGCGCCCGGCAACCTCAAATGGTTGGGGACCACTGGTCTAGCAGCATTACCAACACTTCCACTGCTTACTGGGCAATTAAAAGACATTTAGGGGTAAATTAGAGCTAAGTAACAGCACAGAACACTGAGAGCCAGGACTGGCGGCTGTAAACAAACTTTATGGGAAACTTGGCCACACCCATGATAAGTAGACATCTGTCTAACTAAAATCATGCCGGACCATGGATGTTGTCAGACTAGAGAGTTCTGGACTAGAGAAGTTGAACCTATAATGCCTAACTGTTTAAATAAATGGAAAAACATAGCGTTTAAAATGTTTAATCATGGCACCTCAAGATCTTAAATGCTTCAAAAGACAAGATTATAGAAGATACATAATAAGAACAGAAAGTACCATGTAACTACTCTGATTCCTAGGACTGTATATTTTAAAACTACACCTTGTTTTTCCCACTAAAATGAACTAAGCCACAGATCTGAATGTAAAAGATAAAACAGAGATATATAAGCCACCTGCAGGTCCTCAAAAAACTAGAATACAACTGAATCATTCTTCAGAGTGTTTTTAATAAAAAAGACTCTTTTGTGTTTTCTTTCATCTCTTTCAACACCAGCAGCTATAACAAGAAAGCTATTTTATTTCCCCAAAATCTTTCCCTATTGTTTTTTGCAGTTCCAAACTATCTAGCGGTTTGGTCCAAATTGTACCACTATGCTATTTACTGTACTGGTGATTTATATTTTTTAACATCAGTTCTATTTGAATGGCATGTCAGAATTAAATATAATGCAAGTCTGTCATTGGTGACAAGTGAAGCAGGTTTAATTCTAATCTACATCTAAGCAAAGTGTAACACCAAGAGGCAGAACCAAAGTTGGGACCTCTGGAGCTTAGTGCATGAGCCTCTACTGCTTGAGCTAAAAGCCAGCTGCCTCTCAGCTAAGACTGCAGAGAAAATTCATTCTTTCTTTCTGTAAGTGGTCTCAGTGCCACTTCATTGAATCACACCCAGTAGGAGTGTGGGTTACATAAGCCAAAAACTACAGCATTAAAGGACAGGCTGCTTTCTCAGGCTATGTCTACCCTATGTTTTTTTTTTTACAGAAGAGTATATGCAAATGGTACTCTCATTTGCATATCTTCTTCCGATCTTTTTGCGGAAGAGGTTTTGCCTCTAAAAAGCCCCATGTAAATGTGACCATTTGTCAGAGAAAAATACCCTTTTTTGCAAGATTCCTTATTCCTCAAAAATTGAGGTTTACAGGATCTTGCAAAAAAGGTTGGTTTTTTTTTTCCAACAAATGACTACGTCTACATGGGGCTTTTTAGCAGCAAAACCTCTTCCGCAAAAAGAATCGGAAGAAGATATGCAAATGAGAGTGCCATTTGCATATCCTCTTCTGCAAAAAAAACTGCAGTGTAGACATAGCCTCAGAGTCTCACCTAGGACTTTGTGGGCAAAGCTTCATTTCCTGATGTAAGCTGCACTGACTAGTTCTCCCCAGGGTCCCCAGACAAATCTTATATGACCCAGAAACCTGCTTTGGTGGAGGTTAACCAGGATTATTATTCTTGACAGTGCTAGTACAGAAGTCATGGACATTTTTAAAAACAAAATCCCCAGGTGGAGGATGTCTACAATGTCCACACTGTCCCACTCCTTAATGTACAGGTAAAATGAAAGTGGGGGAGTAAGCAGTAAATACTACATGGATAATAATAAAAGTAATGTGATTTTTGCATAGGCAAAGCTACAATGTTCCCATAACTATAGATTTATAATACAGTAAAACTCCAATAGTCCGGCATCCAATAGTCCGGCACTCCTGATAGTCCGGCATCAAAATGGCAAGAGCCTAGTGAGTGAGTTTCGGCAAAAAAAGAGTCACAAGGTAACAGCGGCAGCAGCTGAACTGAGCAAAAAGGGTAAAAAAGGCTTAAAAAACCGAAAACATTACAGTATACTGTATACAGTATGTACAATAAAAAGGGTTAAGAACACTTTATATACAGTATATACTGTATACAGTATATATATATAACTAGCTTATAGTACCTCCTGATAGTCCATCATATCTGATAATCCGGCACCATCTAGGTCCCATAGGTTCCAGATTATCGGAAGTCTACTGTAGTAAGCTTTTATTGCTGTGTAGGATTAGCGGTCACTCCATTGTAAGTGAGATGCAAAAACTACATGCAATTATTGCAATACTTACACTGGTAACATTTGAATGTGCTGCTCACATATGACTGTCATGAAGCATTAGGTCTGTCTCAAGCCTGTCCTGACAAAAATGCATGTTAGAGAAGCCTGTGCCTTCTACAGTTTAAGCAGACTCTACATGTAGAGATGCTTTGTTATTGCTGTTGTTTTAGATTAGCAGTGATTATTACAAAAATGTTAGAGAAAGTTAAAATAGATGAGTTAGTTGTGAGTGGTCGGGATGTGAGTTGTGAGTGGTCGCTTATACCTATCGGTTATCATTCATGGGTACATGAAGGCCCCCACCCCACTCCTGGTTACACAGTTTACATAGTTATACTTTTAAGCCGGCTCTCAGAGTGCACCCGCACCTGGGGAGTCAGCTGCCACCCCGCTGCAGATATGTGTAACTGTGTAACTGCTGAGATTTCAGCAGTTACAGTTACACAATTATCCACATTTTAACATCCCTGGTGAGTGTGTGTGGGGGGGGAGACCCAGAGAACTAACAAAATAAGACCACACACACACGCACAATTCCTTTGAGTTCACATCCGACATGCAAGGCTGCAATTTTTCCACTCAACAAAGCCTGTCCTGCCATGCTTCTGCCGCCATCACCACTCGAGCACAGCCTTCCCCCAAAGGCAAGGCACAAGCCCAGGTTGTAGAAACGTAATCCAGATGAAGAAAATACATATTATTCTTCTGAGCATCTGTGGGCTCTTTCTGACTGAAGGTAGAAGAGGGCAGTTAAGGGTTGCTAAAAAGTGCAACATTAGCACTAAGCAGCCAGACAGTACACATCAGACATTTATTAAACTTCTCAGCACTCTTTTTTAATTAAGCCAAATCCCATTGCATAATCTCATCTCTACCCAGCTGTAATTAATCAGGACACATAGCTTGTAATATAAGGAAGCATTGCCAGCTCCTAAAGGAGTGGAAGCTGCAGATGTCACTGTAACTAAAGTATTGTTTTTGAGTGACAATGTCCAGGAGTTCTCAATAATAATGACCTCTATTTGTTTAGAGAAGGAATGGAAAAATGTCCTCTGTGTGTGCCAGTGACATTCCTAGGCCAGTCAGCACTTCATGGAATTGGAAGCATTGGTCCACAGAAGAGACAATTATTTTAACATTGCCCTCTAAGTCCTCAATCCTGCAAAGTGCTAGTCATTTGGGATATGTCTACACAGCCGCTTTATTTCAGAATAACTGATATTATTTTGAAATAACACAGTGTGTGTCTACACTGCAAGCCATTATTTCGAGATAATGTCGAGCTGGAAGACTTCTTACTCTAACTTCAGTAACCAGTGTTCCCTCTAAGCTGAGCGGCAGCACAGTTTCTCAGGTGCATGGAGCAAGGGTTGCCAGATAGTTTCACAAAAAATACTAAACACCGAAAAATTGGCTGAGAAAAAAAAAAAGAACCAAAAGTTGTTGAGCAAAAAAAAAAACCTCACACAAAGAGGCCCAGGCCCTTTAAATCCCACACACTCCCATACTCCTCTGGCCACCACCAGACGCAACGAGGGAAGAATGTCCCAAGCAGCTTTCCGTCTGAGAAAAACAGAAAATAACGGACATTTTACATGTCCAGTATTTTCTGGGGTATTGTTTTTACCAGACACATGCCGCAAATACCAGGCTGTCCAGTCCAATACTGGACACCTGGCAACCCTTCATGGATCCCTGAGCCTCTCAATGCGCCGAGCTGATTAATCATCTGTGAAGCTGTGCTGCTGTGCAGCTTAGAGGGAACAGTGCCTGTAACCTTCATTTCCTGAGGAGTAATCTAATTTTATTATTATTTTATAACAGTTTATTATTATTATTTAATTATTTTATAACAATCTAATTTTATGTCAGATCAAAAAATGTGCTTGTTTGAAACAGTAGTTTGACAATGGTAAACTCAATGTTTATGCAGGTAGGGTGAAAATTCACCCCTGTCAATAAGGGATATGCACTTGAGTCTCCATTAAGTTTTGATATGAAACTTAAATGGGGCTTGGGCCAATAAAAAAGCCCATACAGCACTCAAATGCTGACTTTCACCCTTAATTAGCCATACAATATGTAGTGCCAACCGTCAGCATGTAGAAAGAGAATCTCACAGTGAGATTCAACAGATCAGAACTTCTCTGGCGTTAGTAATAGAGGCATTGGGCCAAATTTTGACCTGGCATAATCTATTGAAGTTATTCCAGGAATGAAAGTTGCCCAACATTTGCAATTTTCCCCCTATACTATCCATACACACTACAGTACCCAGCTCAACATTATACTGAATCTTTGTGTCCCTCATCCCAGCACATACAGCAAAACCTTTTATCAAAGCAAAATTACTCAGAGCCCAGGAGAACAATGATTTCCTTGTGATCCAGATATTTAAAGATAAGCACCACCCACAAATTGAGCCTTTGGAAAGCACAAGGGAAAAGACTGTAGCATTGGAGTGCTTTTAAACTACCTGCAGTGTAGCTTCTAGAATCAATGCTTTACCAAAAGGCCATTTACAGCCATACAGCCACTCCATTCCTTCCCCACAAACTTTCCTCCTCCTTCTCCCCAAAACAAGACTTTCAAAGAATCAACAGCCCAGAAGGCATCATGCACTGCCGACAAGTGATTCACACTGGATCCAGCCACTTCTCCAGAAGGCAACAGAGTTCTAAGAGTGCAGCAGACAAAAAGGGGTCAGCTGCTCTAATCCCCAGGAACTGCATTAGTAACAGCCAGCTCAATCTGTCTAGTACCATTAGCACAACACAGCAGAAAGGACATGTATGAGCTGTAGACATGGCACTAACGTATCTTCCCAAGACAAAATTTGGTATCTTTGGTTCCAACCTTGTATGCAGTGTGCGCTCCATGGTCAGCACCATGCCGTCTGGTCAGCACCAGGCTGTGCTCTGCTTTCATTCAATGCTGCAGGCAGGTTCAGGGCTCGAGTTAATAAAGCCAGGCGCTGGGTGAGTCCCACATTTCAATTCTAGAAACCCAAGAGGCTCTACAGCCACAATATTGAAAAGAGAACAGAAATGGCTCTCTCTGTTTAAGAGGGGAGAGTGGGCTCCCATCGTGCTGCCCAAGATTTTATGCAACTCTTGCCAAAGTAAATAAGCAGCACACATGTAGCTAGATATACATGCTTGCAGATATTCTTTGGTATTTTTTTTGTTTAAATCCTCAAAACCAATAAATATCATCTGAAGAAAAGACTAAGGTAGCAGAATCAACCTGTCAGTGCACTGGAATCCTGACCTAATCTTGATTCACAGAAGCTCTAGCTTTCAATATTGGGATATTTATGTTATATGCAATCCATCATTCAGCCTTAGGCATTTGCCCATCTGGTTTATGCCACTGAAATCAAGATTCTACAAAAAACATGCTACAGGACAGTAGTAAGAGAGGCCAGAATATATCTCTGACTATAGATAGACAGATGACAATATTAAGGACTTGACTCCACGCACAGTGTCATAGTGACAAAGCTGCACTGTTGCAGTTGTGCCGTTGCAGTGTTTTAGTGAGGACGGTTCTGCATCGATGGGAGTAGTTAATCCACCCCCTTCAGAGACTGCAGTTATATCAACGGTAGAAGCTCTCCCAACAACATAGCGATGTCTACACGGAGGGCTAGGCAAGTATAATTACGCCACTCGGGAATGTGAATTTCTCCCACTCGCAAGCAATACAGTGATACAGATCTGGGTCTGTGGTGTAGACCTGGTCTAATGCTCAAGTCTATTTACAAAGGAGGAAACTAAAGCTCAGATGTTTGCAATTACAAAGATAACCTGCCTTCAGTGAATCTCAGAACTATGACATTGACTTGTATCAGTTTACATACAAGTCTTCTCTCCCTCTTGCTGGGCAATAAATTTCACAAGGAAGCTAGTACTGTGATTTCACTGAAGGTACATCTAGACTGTGTCCGGGTTCCGAAAGAAGATATGCAAATTTGGGTTGAATTTGTATATCTTCTTCCTTTTTTTTCCCCCGGAAGAGGCTTTTCCGATATTTGGCCCATCTACACAGGGCCAAATGTTGGAAAAAACCCAAAAGCCACGTGCAAACCTCCTTTTAGGAGGAACCCGGACGCAGTCTAGACGTACCCTCATGAGTGAGGTGTTAAATGTGCACCGTTATCTTTCTCTTTATTTCATTTTTCAGTCAGTTTCTACGATATAGTTTGGGCAAAATATGCAATGGAGAGGTGGCTATATTAACACATCCAAACTATAAGCACAACCAAAATCCATTAGCCCCACGTCTCCAAACAATAAGCCTGATTATTTTTGTCTGAGATCATCCGTTGCACCCAATAAGAGAGATTCCTCAAAATCAGTATCAACTCAGCATATTTAGGTCAGCATCAACTACAGTGTGTAGGTGAGGATACCCAAGTTGTGGATATTCAACTCCCTTTACATTTCATAATATTCTCCTTCAGCTCTCCTCAAACACACACACACAGATTTATCTGTGGCTCTGAGATCAAAAAGAAACTCATTACCATGCTAGCCCAGAAATGACTCATACTTTATCCTTTTTAATTACCTTTATCCCTTTTGGTCTGCACCATATCTATATTGCTACTAACTGGCACCATTTTACTACACATAGCAGGCTGACCATGCCCCAGAATTTTCCAGAACAACAGAAGTATTCTCGGTTTCCATCCACATATCAATCCACAGAATCATATTTATTTTAAAGCTTTGGCATTGTTGGTCTACAACTTGCTTCATTATAAAACTTGTTTTAGTTTTTTGGGGAAAAAAAACCAAACCAAGGTTGTACAGCAAATTAATTGTCTTAAAAGATGTACCGAGCACCCCAATGTACCAAACTGACCAGCTGATGAAATATATTGGAGTTTAAAAATTGCACAGATTAATCTTCCTATATACTCACTAAGTTCAATATGATCAATATGATCAATGTTCTGATCCTCTTGCCTTCATATGATGTATTTTGCCAAATGATACTGATTTTGAAGAATCTCTCCTACAGAGTGCAACGGATGATCTCAGACAAAAACTAATCAGGCTTATTGTTTGTAGTGAGTATCATCTCAGCATATTTAGGTCAGCTTAAACTGCGACATGTATGTAAGGATACTCGTGTTATTACATAAATGAATATTATCCATATTACCTCTACCAGAGGTAGCTGTAATCCATTTACTAATTTATGGGCCCAACATTTTTCCTCAATGAACATTTCCACAATTCCACACAATGCCCCATATTAGATTTTGTGTCTGGATCATTGTTTTAGGATATAAACAGATAGCTCCCTAAGGGTGCGTCCACACACCATAAGCTACACAAGTTGAGATTTGTCAATCACATAGCTTATTTTGAAATAGCTTATTTCGCAATTGGGAGCATCTACACAGCACTTATTTCAAAATAGAGAACTCTTCCTCTGGCTTCCCTTAGTACTCATACAATGAAGGTTACAGGAATCAGACTAAGAAGTCCTCCAGTTTGACAATATTTCAACATTATTTTGAAAGAACTGCCTACTGTGTAGACGCAAACTAAGTTATTCAATAATTCTTATTATTTCAAAATAATCTTGCTATGTAGATGTACCCTACGGGTGCATCTACACTGCACCGTTACCTCGAAATCAGATACATAATTTGCACTATGCAGGGCCAAATCCATTGCCAATACAACTCTATTTACTTTAGTGGACTTACACCAAGAATAAGTGTCTGTTCAGATGACAGATTACAGATAATTAGTGAAAGGTGCTAAGGCTTTCTACTCTGGTTCACCATCACTTCATATTTGGTGGGGAGAAATGTGAATACAGATGACAGTTTTGCCTCTCTTACACTTACTGGGCCTTGGGTTCTGGATGGAATTGATTTACATTTGCTGAGGATTCGGGATGTAAACAGGTAACTGGTTAACTGATTATCCAGTAAGCATCACCATTACACAGCAGGCCAGTTTAACCAGTTAACATTTTAAATAGGATTTTACATTCCTACTGAGGACATGGCCCATTACTTATAGCACAGCAGTTAGCCTGCAGGCTGCTATTTGGATGATTATATTCAAGTTCCAGATTATCCCATTGCTTGTGTGTACAGGGATGCATTAAGGCAGGATCAAGCCCCCTGAAGTAGAATATACATGAGGAATATTGCTGAAGCTAAAAGAATAAAGTGATTTGTAATTTAAGTTTCTAGTTGATTTCACCCTCACCCTATAAGCCTGGAATAAGACAGACTAACAGAGCACTGCAACTAGATATACTGCTCCCTTAAAATGAAGGAACTTAACACAAGAAGCTTTTAATATGCTAAGGACAATAATCCATTTACAACATCCATTAGAACTGGTTCAGTTTGGTTTGCTTTAAATTAAACCTTGGGAAGTTTTCAGCGGTTTATTACCTGAACAAGACACCAGCACATTAAAGATAAAGCAATGGAGAATAAACCACACTAATAAAAATTAGTATCACCACTCCTGGCAACAGGAAGATGAAGGAGGGGCAATTGCCTCTACTGTTAAGGCGGAGAGAAAAGCATAACTTCTGTACTGCGACGCCTGACACATATAGCTATGAAGATGAAAGGACAGAAGGAGGTAAGGTGGTAGGAAGGGCCAGAGCTGGTGCCTAAAGGAAGCACACAGAAGACAAAAAATGGCATTAACAAAATCAGCAATTCAGGGGCAGAGGGGGGTGGGTGAAGCCCTAGGGGTGAAACTCTCCTGTGCTTGCTGAGCCTGTGAAAGTGCCTCTCCACATCCCTGAATTCCCACAGCAACCCCACATGTTATATGCAAGTGGAATGGCCAGGCAGGGGCCTTCCACACCCTCTGCATGCTAAGAGAAGGAATCTCTGGTGGCTTCAAACACCGTGATATAGAGGAAGCCTTTGGGATTGCAACTGTGCCAAGAGCTGGGACAGCAGCTGCCCAGGAGCAGAGTGCGGTGAGGCAGATGGAAAAGAACATGCAAATTCTATCTCATGCAACCTGAAGCAAAACCCACTTACCAAGAATATAGGGTTATCCTCAGCTTTGTGAATTCAAATGCAAACTCTATATATGTGGAGTACCAAATCCCCCTAGGAATCCATTGGTTCACCTGGGAGGTGCACTCTTTTCTCAGAAGCTTTATGCATGGTCTAACAACTGATTTAACGTGCCTCTCCTGTCTGCTCTGCTGCACTTAGCACTTCACTAGAAACCACTGTCTACTAGGGAAGGGAATCTGTGTGTGCTGAGACCTTCCTTTGCCCTTCTTTTGGGTCAAATAAACAACCAAGGGATGAGTGGAGTGGGAGAGGCAGGAAGCTTATTATTGCCTTTTTCTTGGACTCAGTCTTATTTCCCAAACCCTGAACAGGTACAAAAGTTTCTATCTGCATCTGATCCACACACGTGGTCCGTGGGTATCTGCAGATTTGCGGGGCTCTAGATAGACAATTTGGATCCTCATCCATCTACGATTTACAAACATGGTCTACAGACATAAATTGGACGCCAGCAGATTTTCGGGGCCCTACTTATTTAATCTCTTCCACAGAGCTCCCATGATTCATACCACAACAATTTTGCTTAAAATAAAAAAGCAAGTTATCTGATTTTGCCAAATGGTGGGAAGAGATAAACATGAATATTAGGTTACAAAATTGTTGCTGCTCAGGCTCACTTTTAATATGATGATTTACTTTATTGCTGGATTACCTCATTTTTATTATCAACAAACTTTAGCCCTCTGCAATCTTATTATGGTGGTTGCAATCATATTATGTATTATATGCTACAGAATCAGAAGAGCCAACATAGAAATAAATAAAATAGGGATCCATGCAGAAATGCCACATTTTTGCATTCAGAGCTACTCAAACTCTGAGTGTACCACACACTTGACAAAAACAGTGCTTTTGTCTCCTTCTCAGTATAGCAATAGGCTGAATCTACAATTACTGAGAATCTATCTGATGCAGGTTTGGGCTCTCAAACTTAAAGCCACTTCTAAATGTCCACAAGCTAAACAATAAACTTTAGGGAGGAAGGTGGAAAGAACTGACAAGTTATGACTATTTTTAGCATAACACACAACCTCATGCTCATTGGTCTTAATCACAAGCACATGTTGACAGGACAGCATCTCAGAAATTTCCCAGTGCCATACACAACTGGCTACAGTTCAAAGTCCAACTGTCCCTCCAGCTGAAAGCAAAAACGAAACCTCAGCCATTCTGTCAGAATTACAGTGATCCTATTACACATAACAAATAAAAAGTCACTCTTGCTGAGAAAAACACTGCAGATACATACAGCATTCATTGAATATAGGAGACTTCCAAGTACACAACTCCTAATGTAACCAGATTTGGTTTTGTTGTTGTTGGTTTTTTTTGTTTTGTCATTAGATTTTAATTCTCTCTTGCTTTCCTCCACTTCTCTTAAAAAGAAATAGAAAGTTTAGGGAAGAAAAGAGTAGGAGAGGCAGGAGTGGAATCTGAGATTTATAAAAGAATTGTCAAATATACAGATACTGCAGTTTAAGTTAAAATAGGGTGGGAGTATATCTGCTACAACATCCATCCTAAAAACATGCCAGCTGTTAAAAGAGGCAGTGCATTAGAAGTAGTTAGATATAAAGAGAATGTAAACTAAAAGTCTTCAGGGGAGACATTTCAAATACAGCACTATACACTGTATGCTATCTTTTATTTTAATCATGCTATAAACCCTGCCTTTTTGAATGGCTATCTCTTCTTGCAGTTACTTACATACTGGTACATAAATTAAAAATCTAGAAGCAATTAGGAATGAAGCAAACACTCTTTTGATGCTAATACATCAAAAGAAGGAAAGAAATTCCCTCTCTGCCCCCAAAACACACTCAGTTCTGCAGAACACAGAAAAAGTTCCCCTCTTCCAGGCTAATTGCTAAAATCGCTACAATGGAGATTCTGATGTCAAGCTCCGATTACATGGAGATTCAGACCACTCGCAAACACAGGTTTTTGAACAGCCCAGCTCTCTGACTCAAAAGACCCCACCACTGTGCACTTATGCTGTAAAATATATTCTTGGAAGATGATCATATTTCCTCCACTTCAGACACGAAAACATTGCCATTAAAGATCAATGGGCACCATGAAGTTGCAATACTTCAAACTATGGAAGAGATAAAGAGAATATTTGACAGATCCGGTGCCAGAACTACAGGGGGTGGAATAACAGATGGGGACTTGGACCTATGAGCATTTTGGAGGCCTCCTCTCCCCTTGTTACAGGTACGTCTGCTTTCACGGATGCTGGAGAAAGCTATGCCAGAATAGAGCCTGCATAAACAGAGCCTTTAAAACAGGCTGCGCTCTCCTACACTGACTCTATGTTGTTGGCCAGCATGGAGGGAAGGCGCAAAACCCTACTTTAGCAGCAGCAATGCCCAGAAAATATCTTTCCTCATCCTTGCTCTCCTGGAAGCAGCTTCGGCTGGCTCACACGTGAGACAGCATGGTAATGCATAGCTTCCTATGGCCTCTTCCCACGCCTGGCATACCTGTCCCAGGCCAGCTATAATATGATCCTTACAATATAAAGGTCATCAAATCATCAAATCTGTGCAAAAAAAAAAAAAAAAAAAAGGTCAGATTTTGTTGAGCCAGAGAAATGTTTGAGTGGCACCCTTATATTTGATATTAATGTTTGCTTCCAGTCATTCCTTCCTTCCACTCAAGGACATTTCGGAACTGGCCAACAGCTTTTGCAAACACATCAGGCTCTTCCTCTTACCTCCTCCAGAAGTCAAACTCCTATCTTTCTTGTGTGGAAGCAGATAGCTAATTGACTCTCCTGCCTGACCTCTGTCACCAAGAATTTAAGTAACGACATTCTCTTTTACCTTCACTTCCCAGGTGGCTCCCAGACAGTGAATTTTAAAAATGACTCTCACCAGAAGGAGGAAAGGAGGTAGAATGAAGAATAAGATTTTAAAAGGACACAGACACAGGGCTTTACACACATTATTAAATGATAAACATTTTCAAACAGACACCAGATGCAGGCTATATGAAAATGTGTACCCCTTTTATCAGTCCAGATCCTCATTTGGTACAGATCGCCTGTGCATCTAGGTTCCCTTACACCAGTTTTACACACGGGGAACTCCACTGACTTTAATGGAGTTATCCTATTTATGTCAGCTGAGAACCACATTAAATATCTCTAATGAACATATAAGACCTGTTCTCCTCTCACCCCAATGTAAGCCAATGTTTACTCAAATATATGACTGGGGGGAGATGAGAATCCAGCTCCTAATATTTTTATTCACCCCTCTTATCAGAAGAGCTCTTCTATTAGCCATATATCCCCCAAATAATCATATTTCTCTGTTGTTTAGGAGTTACTGAATGTTCACAGTTAAAAGTCCTAGCACCACTGAAGTCAATGACAGATTTTTCATTGACTTCAATGGGGCACTGAATTTTACTCCTTTTATTTTAAGATCAGACTCGAATACATGACACAATGTCAGTCAAGGTGGCAACCCCACATTCCAAAGCATTAGGTAAATGCAGAAGTGCACCTGTAACAGTCCTTGATAGGAGTTTCTACCAATTGCTTAAAATAGATGAAAAAAGCCTTTCACCTGACTCTACGTATTCTTCTCTATTTCAGAGGCTATGTGTCATCATTCATTTGTAAACAAAGACAGCTACTTTTCTATTTTGAATGGCTGTGTTTAGTCTAATGCTTTTGTGAGGCACGGAAACTCTCAGCCCATGGTTTTCCTCTTTCGTTTTTTATTGTTTCACCAGTGGCAAAAAACAAACAAGAAAACCAACATTTCAGTTTTCCGCATCTCACAGTCCTTGCTCATTTGACATCAGCCCTCCAGTCTTATCATAAGCAAAGCAGTGAGGGAAGTCTCCCACTTTCCCACACCAAGAGAGAAATCAACTGAAATACACAATGTTGGATCATGTTGCATGAATTGGAAAACTACACTCAGGAGTGCCATAGAAAAAAGTCTTCTAAAAAATAGGTATCTGATAAAGAGAAAGAAACCTTGCCCATTTCCAGAGGGGCCAATAATTGTGCTCTCTCATTCCCTGTCTGTGAGTATGAGAGAAATATATATTGATGGCATTGGTTATCACATCTAATGCAGAATTTTTCTTTCCAGATTTTTCTATAGGCCCCAGACTGAGTTCCTAGTTCAAATGAGTGTGGGTGGGTGGGTGTGGGTGTGGGTGTGAGAGAGAGAGAGAAAGAGAGAGAGAGAGAGTCAGCAAGGCTCTGTTATATCTCACATACCTTACATTTCCCAAAGCACATAAAATAAAACGTAATGCCCTACAGTCAGATGCTTCAGGTCTGTCTTGAACTCAGAGAAGCACCAGAGTACAGAATTAAGGAAAACTGAAAATCCCTTCTTCATGTGGCTATTAGTATTGTAATGAGACACGGGATGGGTCACCCCATATTCCTCATCTCCTGTTGTGTCTCAACACGACAGAAAGAGCCCAGATTGGAGCGGAGGCCTAACTGTACATATTTGTCTCACCCTCACAAAAATCAAAATAAAGCTATTATTTGTTGCTGTTATTATGGCTTTAAAGGATGCACCCAAAGATATTTTAGAGTAACACCCATCCTTAAAGAGGCTGGGTTTTCTGATAAAGCAACCATATCTGAAGCTTTTTGGAACAGCTTCACTTCGGAGATTCTTTACAGATTCCATTTCAGCAGGAATTGGGACTTCAACATGATAAAACTAGGAGACGCTATCAATAAAAAGTCTTGTAAGAGAAATTATGGTGGGGCAGAGGAACACACATGCAGATCACCATGTATTAAAACACTTCTTGCAGTGCTGGGATCCCATACCCAGCAGTATTCTACCAACCCCTGGGAAAAGACTGAAACTGACCAAAAGCAAAAGTGAACTAACCAGTCAATTTTCAGAAACCAAGCCAAGTTAAATGTGATAAGTAAGCATACAGCATAAACCACAGAGTAAATTTGCAGGTAAAGAAATTAAGATATTATTTTTATCTTGATACTGTCCCTTTAAAGAAAAAATGGCAACATAGTGAAACTCCTCGTAACACTTCTAGAGCTGCTCCGAGGAACTTGTGAAAAGCATAGTAACACACAGTGTTCCTTTGTTCCTTGGTAGCCATAGCACCAAACCTGGATATACAGAAACATGGGGAAGAAAAAAGCAAGGAACTACTCTCATGGATTAAACTTTTAAAAAATGTTCCTTATGAGTAAAATATTTATGTTTTTTTAGACAAATAAAACCTCAGCACTTCTGGAATCCTTAGAGACCACAGGACTTTAAAATTCCACTTCCTAGGCAATGCAGGATACTTGTAAACCTTCTCCATCCAGTAGAGTGGCCTACATCATCAATTTCTGCAAAGCTGAAGCTTTCATTTAAAAAGGGTTACACTTGTAGCCCCTGTGGTTAGGAAGTAACATTTCCAGATATCAATAGTTACCTTTCTGCTTTCCTGAGTCTGCAGACAGAGCCTGTGCTTCTGCTGATGCTCACAAATTACTCAATAAGCAACAAAATAAAACTAATAAGATTCTTAGCAATTTCACTGCTACTATTCAGAAAGCTGTAGGCAACTGTGAGACCATCAGGAATGATGTCACTATCACCTTGCTTTTGCTTTGGAAATCTTTACCAGCAACAGCAGCAATTTGTGGTGGAGTAAAACAAACAAACAATTAGAGAGTGAGAGAAGGACAGAGAATAATCAACTTTGGAGTGGCAGGAAAGGAAAAGAGAAAGCTCTTCCTTCTCTTCCACCAGTAGGGTGGGATAGGGTTCAAGTTTCTTAGACCCTGACTAACTAGAGACTTATATGAAAACTGGAAAGTTAGCCAGGATTGGACTATGATAGGAATCCAAGTAGTAAAATGGAGGTGTTTGGAGATGGGATGGGGGGGAAAGAAACAATCGTTTCCTTGAACCTAGATGATGCCTTCCTGCCAACATTTCTAATTTATTCCTCTAGCTATACAGGTGCCTAATAAAAGAGTCCTTGAAGTTTTCTGCTGTGACTTTCCTATGATCCCTACTCAGATGTTTTATTTAAACTGTTGTAAATCTTCAAGTTTAAAAATGTAAAATATGTTACTTTCTGGAATACTTGTTCGCATTGCTATTATCAGGGGAGCTGACAGCCTCGCCAGGCCCCCAGGCAAGGGAGGGGGAGCTCTGCACTCCCAAAACGCCTGGGGCCTCAGTCAGAATGGACAGGGCCAGGAGCAGCCAGCCCGCAGTGCTGTCTGGATTGCAGCGCACCCGCTCCACGGCCCTAAGCACTGCCTGGAGCATACCACACAATGCTTCAGCAGTGATTTAAAGGACTGGGGCTTTAGGTCATTTTGAATCGCCATGCCCTGGGGGAGTTGCCCTTTGCCCTCCCCCCTGCTTCCAGTCAGTAGACTTTGCTATTATACCATAGTTTAAAGAGACTTTTTCCTGCTCTTTACAGTAACATTCTTTTTTTGATTTCCCAATAGTGGTAACATAGAATTATAGAATCCTAGGGCTGGAAGAGACCTCAGGAGGTCATCAAGTCCAGCCCCCTGCCCAAAGCAGGACCAATCCCAACTAAATCATCCAGCCAGGACATTGTCAAGCCGGGATTTAAAAACCTCAAGGATGGAGATTGCACCACCTCCCTAGATAACCCGTTCTGGTGCTTCACCAGCCTTCTAGTGAAATATTTTTTCCTAATATCCAACCTAGACCTCCCCCACTGCAACTTGAGACCATTGCTCCTTGTTCTGCCATCCGTCACTACTGAAAACAGCCTCTCTCCATCCTCTTTGGAACCTCCTTTCAGGAAGTTGAAGGCTGCTATCAAATCCCCCCTCACTCTTCTCTTCTGCAGACTGAACAAACCCAAATCCCTCAGCCTCTCCTCGTAGGTCATTTGCTCCAAGTAACCTGACTTGTCAATTTACGGGGTCAGATGGCTGTCTGATATAAATTATTGACTTCAATGAGAATACTCCGGAGAGGATGTGAACCATTATCTAGACATCCTTATAACTAAATCTTGTAAATTGACTGATTCAATAGGAAAGAGAGAAAAAGGCCCCAAAATTTCACCGCTCAGTGTGTTTTAGCATGTTTACTAGCAGCCAAATACAGGCTGAAAATTTCTTAACCAGGATTCTCAATCCGGCAACATCCATGGTCCAGCATGTCTGTTGCATGACCAGAGTCCCGGTGGAGGGCCAGCAATAAGGTTCCCTGCGGGCTGGCAGGGCAATGGGCTGCCTGCAGAGAGCTGATGACGGGGCTATCCAGCAGGGTTGGGAGACCCAATGTTTGGCTGCCCAATGGAGCTGGGAGCCCCGGCATGTGGCACACGCATGGCTGCCCAGGGAGCCCCAGTATACACAGCTAACCGGAGGCCCAGTGCTAGGCTGCCTGGCAGAGCCACTGCAGTGATGACTGCCCAGCAGGTCTGCAGGGTAGAGGGGCTAGTAGGAGGTGAGAAGCCAGCTAGGAGGCCAGCAGCCAGGCCAGCGGCACCAGTGACAGGGGTCCAAAAATGGTCCGGCAAAATCCCGCATCTGGGAACAGTCAGGTCCTAAAGGTGCCGACCAGGGAGGTCTGCTGCGTAATTGGACAGTATTATTCTCAAATCATTGTGCTGCAATTAGCAGTGTTATTCCATCAACAGTTTGTACAGTAGCAAGACAGACAAATGCTTTTAAGTGTACAGTCTTTTAAAAGTGTACTTAATCTGAAGTTCTAATACCATATTGCACAGTGTGTCCTGGCATGCTAAAAGCACTGGGCCAAATTCAGCCTTGGTATTACTCTATTAATGTCAGTGGAGCTGAGCCAAATTCATCCACTGAGTTGAGTGAAATATCAAGGATGGGTTTGCTCCGCCACATTTAAAAACTATCACATATGGTTTTGCCAGTAGTGCTATGAATGAGGAAGGGTCTATGCAGGGAAATGACTAGACATGCTATCTTCATAGCCCTGGTCTACACTAGGGAGTTATTTTGAAATAACTCACCTTATTTTGAAATAATATGTCGAGCATCCACTCCCCTAAACTCATTATTTTGAAATAATGGTCTGGGGTTATTTCAAAATCAGTAATCCTGCTTTCTTTGGGGAATAAGATTATTTTGAAATAGTTATTTCAGGAGTTATTATTTTGAAATAAGTTATTTTAATATCGTTTCCTAGTGTAGACATGCCCCTACACTGTAGAATGGGATGTGTGCTTTAATATGGAAGGTGAATTACTCTGTGAACCGTATGTTAGATCTATAGAGGTGTGGGGGAAAGTTATGTGGCAAACTGGTTCCTGACTGTGAGAGGTGGTATGTTGGTGTGAGTAGCTATGTTGATGGTGTATACATACGGAAAGTAGGGACATTATCTCTGGGCTCCTCCAGAAGGGCATTCACATGACCTAGTCATCCAGGGAAATCTCTACAGTTTCAGTCTCCAGATCTCAGAGTGTATGCATGGGGAGTTGAGGAAAAAGAATCAGTACAATTATTCCCCTCCAAAAAATCTGAAAAATTAGCTCCTGGCCTATTAAAATGTGTGTGAAAAAAGACACATTCTACTTTTATCAACACGTGGGCAAATCCAAACATTCCAATGAAGATCATGGCGTTTCACTGATGCAGTAACATGAGCTTCAGGGGGTAGACGAGTTAGTCTGTACAGAAAAAAAACAACAAATGGTCTGGTAGCACTTTATAGACTAACAAAACATGGAGTGTGATGTACTGTGATTTGCATACAAAGTGCATAAATGCAGCACACAGGGAGAGAAGAAAGCAAAAAAAAACAAAAAACCATAAAAGGGCTAGATTTGGCTCTCACGCTAGTGTAAATCTATAGTAATTCCTCTGACCTCAGAGTAGCTACTGTGGAGTTATACTGGTACAAATGAGAGTAGAATGTTGTCCAAAAATATTTAGTACCCTCACTTGGTCCCCTTCCTTTCATCACACAGTCCTGTTTCTCACCACACATTTCTAATCTCAACAAAAATAAACAAAAAGCCCCACTCCAGTTACACATTATTCCTCACTCTGAAACAGAAATTCTCCTCATCATGGGCCAGATCCCAGCGGGTGTACATCAGCATGCATCCACCGAAGTCAATATGGCACTGACTCTCACGCACTACCTCCAACTGAGAATCTTATCTTAAACATCTGTTTTGATCACGTAGGGCATGCTCCTGTTCAAAATCACCTCAAATCGCTCAAAAGAGGGATAAATCCCTACTTTACACAGGTGTGAACAAGAGGAAAAATCAGACAATGAATGATAAAGTGTCATATTCACTTCCAAAAATCTCTTTAATAGAATGGACATATTCCAGCCTCATTTAGCCCATCTACAACTGAAGTAATTTCACTGAACGTGGTGAAGCTACTCTGGATTTACACTGGAGTAACAGAACAAAATCTCACCCAGTACTCCTCTCTAAGCATTGCTTCTCCACCAATGGCAAGAGAAGAAAAGAAGTCAGTATATTATCCTGTGTTAGCTCAAAGTTTGAGTCAGAAATCTTACCTAAGTAAAATACATATTCAAAAATATTTGGAAAATGTATGCATCACTAGGAGTCTGAAAATGGTTACATTAAACCATTGTTAACATAAGCCATATTCTGCAGATATTAACAGCTGTGCAAAGAACAGAGCCTGCCACTGCTTTTGACTGGAGAGGAAGCAGGATTAAAGCAACAACATATCCAATATTTTGCCTTGACCACAAAAGATCTCATGTTTTTCCAGGATTCCTCAGGGTTGCTCTTCAAAACAAAAGTCGCTGCTCAAACTTCATGACTTTATGCCCTTGAAAACTGACCACAGATTATCCTTTTTATTATTTCTACTTAAGAGCTTAGAATTTGAAGCCGGATGTCAGGTATACTCTTAAGGAAAGGGGAAATTTGCACTGACAGGAGGAAGGGGGCAAATGAAGCCTGGGTTTGGAGAAGTATCAGAGATTCCTTTAAAAAAAATCCCATGGGGACCTTTGTATAAATCATGCAGCATCTCCTCTGTCATAAGAACAGACATACTAGGTCAGACCAATCCTCCACCTATCCCAGTACCCTGGCTACTAACAGCAGCCAGTGCCAGATGTTTCAGAGGGAATGAATAGAACAGGGCAATTATCAAGTGATTCATCCCCTGTGGTCCAGTCCCAGCATGTGGCAGACAGAGGTTCAGGGGCACACAGAGCATGGGATTGCCCCGCTGATCATCATGATCCATGGCCATTGATGGACCTAGCGCCCGTGAACTCATTCTTTTCTGAACCCAGTTCTAGTGGTGGCCTTCACAGCATCCCCGGACAAGCCCCCCACTCGTGGCTCTGCGGTCCCAGCAATCCTAGTGAGGAGGCAGCTTCTTATGTAAGCCAGAAACCACTGACATCATCTTTCTCGCTGCTGAAAGGGTCTGGGCGCACACGCCGCGCCTGGGAGCGCACTGATGCGCATTGGTGTGTGTCCACATGAGCAGCCCGGCTGGGGAGCTGTCTCTTTGCCACTGGTCAGTAACAGCCAAGCCAGGGAGTCCCTTGGACCTGATCGGCGGGGAAGGCGCAAGTCGGACGAATTCCCGCAGTTTCAGCCCTTTCCACGGTCCGCTCCCCCTCCCCGCACCCCCGAGCCACACGGCCACACGGCCGGGGCTCCTGCGTTGTAGGCGGCTAGCCCCGGAGGGCGGCGGGACTGCGAGCCCCAAGCTGGGCTGAGCGAAGCGCTTAGCGGCTCGTCCGTACCCCCCGCCGCCCGCGCTCCCAGCCCCACGGCTGCCTTTCGCGGCGAAGGCAGCGCTCCCCTTGGAGACCCTCCAAACTTTACACCCAGATGGTCTGACTCCCGTGCCGCCTGCGACCCCCCCCCCCCCAATCGCCGCTCTCCCCACACGGGGGCAGGCACTTCGGGCCATCTCGCGGAGCGGCTGGGATGGGGATCTAGGAGAAGCCCCCCCCATTCATTCAGCATCCTAACTCAGCGAGTCAGCCCCGGTGTGGTGTCCTAAAGCACCAACTTTTCATGCCCGGAGCCCCTCCCCCCTGCCCAGGCAGCGCCCATCTCCCGCTGCCCCCCGGCCTCACGTCCCAGGCGACCCGCTGGCTACTCACGCACTGCCTCCTGCTTGGGGTCCAGGCTGCGCAGCACCCCCTGCACCCCGCCGATCTTGCCGTGCAGCGCCCGCACCCGGCGCTGGGCCAGCTGCAGCTCCGTCTCGATCTCCTGGAAGAGGGTGCAGGCGTGCCGGGCCACGTCGGACAGCTGCCGCAGGATCCGGGCCAGGGCCCCGTTACTGACCGAGCCGAGATCCCACAGCGGCAGCCCCGCCGCAGCCTCCTTCCCCTCCGCGGCCACCGGCCCGGCGCCCGCCTCCTCGGCCGCGGGCTGCGGCTGGTCCCGGGGCTCCGAGCAGCCCAAACTCTCCTCCAGCAGCGAGGCGGCCGGCGGCTGCCGGCACAGCCACTGGGGCTCCACGATCCGCTTGGCGAAGGGCATCGCCGCTGCCGTCCCGCCGCACACAAGCTGCCCGGCCCCCGCCGCCCCGCACGCCGGGCTGCCGCGCTCTCCCAGCCCGCTGTCACTTGCTAGCAGCCCGCATCGCCCGCCCGGGCGTCCCCCATGGTGCGCGCCCCGGGCGGCGTCCTCTGCCTGCCAGCGGCTCCCTCCGCTGGGAAGTCACCGGCGCCCAGCCCCGCTCTGCCCTGCTCTGAGCATCAGCTGCCCTGGCGGGGAGCTGCCCGCCGCGCTCTAGCGGCGAGAGGTGCTGCCTTGCCGAAGGACGGCGAGAAAACCCGGCCAGCGGAATCCGCCGAAAGCCTGGGGCGGGAGCGGGGAGAGGAGGAGAAAGAGGGAGAGGCGGGAAGGGGCGAGGTGGAGGAGAGACATCGCCCCGCTCCACCGCAGGGAGTCAGTGCAGGCGCCCTAGTGCAGCCAGGGGAAGCGTGGGGGGAGGGAGGGGACTTTATCGCGGGGAGGCCGGTGGGGCTGGGACCCATTTCCAGCGTGGAAAACATCCCTTTGAAGATGGGTGCAGGGAGGGGGGGATAGCCCCTGAGGTCTCCATGGGCCAAATGAACTCCACTGGGGGTTTGTGGGGCCCTGGGTTGGGGCCAAAAGGAGGGGTTCAGAGTGTGGGAGGGAGCAGTGGGTTGAGGCAGGAAGGGGGATGGGGGAGGAGTGAAGGGCTGCAATTGTGGGTGCAAGCTCTGAGGAGGATGAAGCATTCCTAGTGCAGAAGGGGGGGGCTCCAGGCTGAGGCCAAGCGTTTGGACTGCAGGAGGGGGCACAGGGCAGGAGGTTGGGGGATGGGGCGAGGAACTGCAGCAAGCCATGTTTCTCCCCGTCCTCCCAGCAGGGCCAACACAGGGGCTTTAGTGGCCGTAGCCCAGGGCCCTAGGCCAAGGGGCCCCCAACAAAAAGATCTACAGTTTTGGCAGCACAGAGATCTTTTTCCAGGGCCTCACTTAGCCCTGGGCTCAGCCCCTAATGCCCCATTCTTAATCCAGCCCTGTCCATAGGTGCTGGAAATAGGGGTGCGAGGGGTGCTGCTGCTGGGGGTGTATTCCCTGGTGTGAAGTAGTTTCCATTATATCTACTATTTACAGTTTGGTTCAGTCATCTTGGAGGTCTCCCAAGACAGAAAGGCACCACTGTGTATGGGGGTGAGGGAGACCATAACTGAAAAACAAATCCCTTTGGAACGTCTTTTGCTGCTGGGGCCTCTTTCAAAATGGACATAACTGTGACCCGGAGGTGTTTTGTAGCAGGTGTGGCAAGGAAAGTTAGAATGGATTATGTATATTTTATCTGCTGCAGGCTATAACCTAGGTCAGGGCAGAGCGCATTGCACAATCAGGTCCTTGCATTGTAAAGCCTTAGTAGCAAGGATTGCATCTTCCTGAATGTCTGTACATCACACAATACCTGTGGTCTCTAATCCTGTCTGAGGGCTACCACTGTATTAATAATGTACTAGTAAATAATATACTAGTGAAATGACAAGTTTACTCCCCTATCCTAGACTAGCACATTTCTGCTGCAATGAGAGCACTAGCTAAATAGCCATTAAAAAAAAAAAAAAAAAAAAAAAGGTCTGGTCTCTGTTTATCCTAGAGAATTCTCTAGCAAATCTTTGCTGCTTTTCTGGAGACTGAGGTAATGCAGAAGGGTTAAGGTATCAGCATGTGACACAGAATATGCTCCAAACTCTCATATGAACTACTCATTCCAGACATAAAGCCCCCAGAAAAGCTATTTTTCAGTCAGTTAAACATGAGATATTGTTTTCGACAAGAGACATTCTGTTTTGGAGTGTGATATTCTGAAAGTCAATCCTAATCAGAAAATGTAACATCTACAAGCACACGCCACACAGCTAAAAGGTGCTGGCTTGGCCCCACCTACAAGGACCTACTATCATACTCAGGATCTCTTTCCAGGAATACTGGCAAAACAGAAACCCATAACAAAATTTAAAAACCACCACCACAACCACACCAAAACAATTCCTTGGGTCACCCTGGTTTAAAGCTCTCGTCAGGGGTGTGTCCTCTTTGCTTCCCTCATGTCTTCCTGCTTCAAGGCCCATTAAAGGATTCTTTCCTAGGCCTTGTCTTCAGTTCTCAAGACTGAGGCTCCAGAGAGTGATCTCCCAAGGTTTGATTTAGTGGGTATAGTAAGGACCTCTAAACTGACTGCTGATGGTGCCCCCAAAGACCTTGGTACTCCACTGGGTCACGTGGATTACAGGAAGTCAATGTGAGAGTTTCACCCATTGACCTTCTGCAGTGGGGCTCTGTAGAAATTTGACCTAAGGTACATCGACTCCAACTATGCTATTCTCATAGCTGGCTAAAACTTCAGTTGACTTTCTCCCATAGTGTAGAGACCTGGCCACACTCTCTCAGCTGAGCTGAGCTTTCCAGCACTATATTCAAGCAGGCTTCTCCCTCCCTCCACTCCCCACTGGTTCCTATTGTCTCACCTTCAAAGGCACAGGGACTCCAACTCTCACAACTGCAGTACCACCTTCCTTATTCACAATCCGGAGGTTGACAGGGAAAATCAGTTCCCCATCCCCAGCAGCATCTGATTAATGAACAGATCCAGCCTCTGGGTCGCTCCCTTCCTGCTCAGACAGCTCTCTCCTGCTCCTTTCTTCTCTCCCTTTTGATATGGCCTTGGTGCCTTCTCTTAAACCAAAGTGGGAGGTAACTGATAAGTCAAAGGTGCACTGGACATCTGCCCCCCTTAAAAAGGAGCCAATCACCCAGTGACCACTACATAAAAAGAACGTGAAGGTTGCAAAGTCAAGCACTGAAAAGTTAAATTCCCCAGTTGCCTGCATAGCCTTAATTTGGCCTCCAAGTGCGTTTATACATTATGGTATGGTCTTTAATTACATGATCACATGCTATTTTTTTCCATAGAACCCTGCCTCATTCACGGCACAGTATAACCATTCCAAGAGAGTATTTATTAGTAGTTCATAGGAAGGGCATTGTGACGGGGCAGGCGCCATGTCCGCGCTCCCCTACACTGAGCCGGGACCTGGGACAGAGAGCGGCCCGCCTGGGAGGCGGGCGGACGGGGGAGGTCCGGTTGCGGGGGACTCGGAAGACAGGGCAGGAGGAGGAACGGCCCGCAGACACAAGGACGATCTGGCGAGGCCGGATGACGTGCTGGGGAGCGGCGAGCAGGACGCCCAGAAGGGCGGGGCCGCAGACGCCGGGGGAAGACCCGCCCAGGCGGTAGGGCGGGGACTTCAAAAGGGCGAAAGCCCCAGCCGGAGGAAGAAGGCGAGAAGTGGGAAGGAGGCCAGGCCCCTGCCAGACGACGGGAGCGTGGGAGACCCCAGGCACACGGACCCTCAGCAGAGGAAGGGACCAAGGGTAAGCGTATTCCCCCGCTTGGGAATCCCTGGGGACTAAGCCGGGAAGAAGCGACCCAGGGCGGGGCCACGGAACCCGCGAGTGGAGGGTTTGGGGAACTTGACCCCCTCCACTATCTAGGGACCGACGTCCCTGTCTTAGGGCCCTGGGTCGGGGCTCGGAGTGTGGGAGGGCCCGAGCCCCCTTCCTGGCCCCCTCAGGCCCAGTTGAGCCCGGGCCGTCAGCAATTTCAGCCACAGGCCACGGTCAGGCGGTCAGTCACGAGACGAGTGGGGCACCCGAACTTGGGGTGACCTCTGGGGACCCGGTAACAGGCATAATAAGTAAAGTTCTGCAAGGATCAGTTTGGGGACCAGTTCTGTTCAATATCTTCATCAATGATTTAGATAATGGCATAGAAAGAATGTTTATAAAATTTATGAACGATGCCAAGCTGGGAGGGGTTGCAAGTGCTTTGGAGAATAGGATTATAATTAAAAATCATCAGGACAAACTGGAAAAATGGTCTGAGGTAAATAGGACCAAATTTAATAAGGACAAATGCAAAGTACTTCACTTAGAAAGGCACGATCAGTTTCATACATACAAAATGAGAAATGACTGTCTAGGATGGAGTACTGCACAAAGAGATGAAGGGGATCATAGTGACTACAAGTTAAATATGAGTCAGTGTGACACGGTTGCAAAAAAAAAAGCAAACATGATTCTGGGATGCATTAACAGGAGTGTTTTAAGCAAGACATGAGAAGTCATTCTTCTGCTCTACTCTTCGCTGATTAGGCCTCCACTGGATTGTTGTGTCAAGTTCAGGGCCCCACATTTCAGGAAAGATGAGGAGAAATTGGAGAGAGTCCAGAGAAGAGTAACAAAAATGATTAAAGATCTAGAAAACAGAACTATGAGGGAAGACTGAAAGAACTGGGTTTGTTTAGTCTGGAAAAGAGAAGACAGAGAGGTGACATGATAATAGCTTAGAAGTACCTACAAATTTGTTAAAAGGAGGAGAGAGAAAATTGTTCTTTTTAATCTTTGAGGATATAACAAGAAGCAATGGGCTTAAATTGCAGCAAGGCTGCAAATAGCTGCTTAAATTGGGCTTCCTATGAGGGAAGTTTGGGGGAAGTATAGGTTGGTTCCCTATGAGGGAAGATTGAAGGAACTGGGTTTGCTTAGTTTGGAAAAGATGACTGAGAGGGACCATGATAACACAGGGATGGGAAATAAAATGGCAGCAGTTCGCCAGGGTTAGCACCTGGTGGGCCACAGCCACTATATTCACCTGTGCCTCCACAAATGGGCGATTTCACTTTGGCCTCAGATCACTGTTCCCAGCCAATAGGAGCTGCGGTAAGCAGCACAGACTGTGACACCCTTTCCTGCAGCTCCCATCAGCTGGGAATGGGAATCTGTGGCAAATTGGAGCTGCAATCTCCCATAAAGTGCAGGCACAGGTTAATATAGCAGTGAAGGCCCACTAGGGCTAACCCTCGGGAACTATATCCAGCCAGCAGGCCAGTATTTGCCCATTCCTGTGATAACAGCTTTCAAGCAACTAAAAGGTTGTTACAAGGAAGAGAGAAAAATTGTTCTCTTTAGCCTCTGATGAAAGTAATGGGATTAAATTGCAGCAAGAGAAGTGTAGGTTGGACATTAGGAAAAACTTCCTGTCAAAGTGGTTAAGCACTGGAATAAATTGCCTAGGGAGGTTGTGGAATCTCCATCATTGGAGATTTTTAAGAGCAGTTTATATAAACACCTGTCAGGGGTGGTCTAGATGATGCTTGGTCCTGATGATTCCCTCCAGTTCTAGTATTCTATGATTCTGTGTTTTATAGCCCACTGCAAAACATTGTTAATATTTTCAGTTGTGATCTATACACAAGGAGAATTCTAAATCTTACAGAGCACCAGCCAACAAAGCCAGTGCTGGATAGTAAGAACAAACCTGAGGAATCAAACCTACCCCAGATAGCTTTATAACACTCACTAGTCAGTGATGAGCTCCCTGTAAAGGAGGCTGCTGTTGGTCATCCCCAGTGCCTTTGTCAAGCGCAAGATAAATTAGTAGATTAGGCCACCTATAAAAAAGGCAAAAGCAGGGTTTTTGGTTCCATTCCACAATTGCTACATACCCTGCCTGCTCAGCCTTATCCCACCTCTCTGCCCTTGACTATGCTTTGTACAGCTTGGGGTTCTCTTCCTCCCCTTGCAAGGTCCATGCAGGCATTTTCATACTGTTCAACTTAACCATCCCATCTTTCCTGTTGCTCAGCACTACTGTAGGTAGCCAGTTCTTGCTCCTTCGCTATCCTCCCCTTAACCATGAAGTCTTCATGTCAGCTAACTGTGTTTGTGGTAGCTGCCTTCCTTTTGGCCGACACATGGTAGATTGACCCAGGAACTTCCAGAGCTAACAGCAAAAACACACTCCTATAACTTGAGCAACAGAGCACAGGTTCTATAAATGGAGGGCAGTGATAACTTGTGTTCTCTGTGGATTAGCACAGAGGGTGAACTGTAACACACACTCACTACTGGGTTACACACTGAAACAATTTTGCTTGTGAATATGTCTGTAGGGTCTAGTGTCATTAGCTGGCATGGACAGGCACAAGCAGCCATTAAGAATGGCTATGCCAGAAAGGAACAGTCAGAAACAAAAGGGATTTGGTGCCTTTTTACTTTATTTTGGCAGGGAGGATATTACGTTGTATAAGACAGCCAGTACTGTCTGCTGCTGGCTTCAAGCTCTTTCGTCTGGAGATCCTGAGGCACACTGAAAATTGGCTGGTTGCCATGACAGTGGGTGATAACAGCAGGGTTAGAGTCCTGGAAGTTGTTTACATTAGTTGCTGGAAAGGTGGTTGAATCTTCTGTGGTGATGGGACACCTGCCATTACACACATTAACTCAGCAACGGGGATTGCAACCATTGGACCCCTCAAGATCACTTTGGAAATGTCAGTAGTTTCCCAATCTAGCAACATAGTCCTAGATAGGCTGTAGGATGATGTAGAATTACTTGATTTAGGGGATGATTCAGGCCAGCTAACATATGGATTGCTTAGAAATGGAATACCCAAGAGGGGAAAGTGCCTGACCTGAGCTCTGTCCCTTGCTCTTTTTCTACTGCTGCCAGGACAGGAGACCTGTAGGCATTGTTTTGCTCAATTATTTTAATGAAGTTGTGGCCCCTGGCCATAGTTTGGCGTGTCTTCACTGAGCCCTGCTTGGATAAACAGCCCACTCTTTTATTCTCAGCAGAATATGGAGTAGACGCATCACAGACAAACTGTTCTCATGAATGGTCCATTTTAGTCCAATGAAAGTAATCACTGTTAGAAAGCTCACTTCATAGCTTAGAAGGACAATAGTCCAAGTCTCTGGGTCAGAGCAGAAAATGCCATTCATTCATCACATCAAGGCCATGGAAAAAAGAACAAGCCAGATTAGCCATATAGCCACTAGAACTCATTATGAGCCTCACCCTGCTCTGTTTAGTCTTTAATTTATATAGGAGCAGGATAAAATACTCTATCCTGAGACAAACAGGATCTGAACTGGGTAAAGCACTCAGAATTTCTGTAATTGAAGGGACACAGTTAAGCTGACCATCTGGAAACTGAAATTCAATGCTCTATCAGAGCCCCCTTTAAATAGCATGTGCTGTTTTAAAAATGCTTTAAGAATCTATATGGTGTGGGTTAGTGTTTGCCAGCTCCTTCCTGATAATTAAAAGGGCTTGTGGGTTGAGTTCCAAGAGCAATACCATCCTATATATTAAAGGCCCGTTCCTCCACCAAATCCCCTTTCCATTCCATGAAACTTTATTGGCATGACAAGCTCTACTTATGTTGCCAAAGAAAGAGACTGGCCACTCCTTCAGGTACATGTCAGAAGCCATTCTGACCTGCTTCTGGACCCAGGGTTACATAGTTTGTGTCTGTTTATCATGAGCGTCTGTGCTATACAGCACAATGCCATTTGACATTTTCTTTTCCTCCAAGGATCAGGCACAGTTTTCCCTCATTACTTTGTGAGGAATCTTTTAGGCTAAGAAACTCACACTTCTTGGTTTTGGGGACATTAGAGTAGGAAGTGTGTCCCCATCTCAGTCTCTCCTCTGCCACGTTGGCTTACTTTGTACCCATCCTGCTTTCCACCAGTTTATCTTCTGTTTCAGTTCTGCTGCTGCTGTTCCCAGTATTACTACTGATTATTTGTATTATTGTAGCATCTAGGAAGCCTAGTCATGGACCAGAACCTCCAAGGCCACCGATGTGGGGGAGGGGAGGTAAAAGGGGCAGTTGCCCCAGGGCCTGGTGATTCAAAGGGGCTGCTGCTATTGCACCAGTGGAGGTGGCAGGAGCCCTGGGCCTTTTAAAACACTGCCAGAGTGCCATGCCACATGCCCCACGTGGCTCTGAAGGCTGGAAAGGGTGCCAAGACCCTATTCTGGGCAACACTGAGGGCTGGCTGCCCCAGCCCTGCCCTGCCTGCCCAAGGCCCCATCCCTTCTGAGGGTGCAAAGCCACCCCCTCTCCCTTTGCCTAAGGGCCCATGGAAGCTGTCAGCTCCCCTGTCCACATGGTCCAGTCCGGGCAGCAGCAAGGGCTGCAAGGGGGAGGCACAGTGCAGCCCAGGGGGTGCTGAGGGTTCGCGGCTCCTAGCCCTGTCCCTTCTGCCCAAGGTCCCACCCTTTCTGCGGTTGTCAGACCGGGGATCACCCATGCACATTGCCCAGGACTCAGCAAAGTCTGTGGCCAGCCCTGAAAATTCCATTGTACTAGGCGCTGCAGAAACAAAACAATGACTCTCGTGCATGGTATGGGAAGAGTGTGCACCAACAGCAAAACAGAAATGAACGACACACGGGATGTGCTGTCAAAACAGTGCAAATACGCTGAAAAAACAGACAAGTGACAATCTGTTTTTTCTGATCACTGTTACCGTAGTTAGAGTTACTTGTAACAATATGAGGGCTAAAATTTTCAAACTGAAATGTGATTTTTAAAATTGACTGTTTCTTTAAATGCATCTTTAGGCAGCCTTCATATACTAATTGGATTTTATTACCAAGAAATAAATTTAACAAACTTCATTACCACTCTGGTAAGTTAATATTAGTTGCACACATAATAGATGTTTTCAGCAGACGTATCAGTCATGAAAGTCAGAAAGAAACCCCTTTGGACCCGTAATCGGAACAATGAGTAATGTAAGCTCATCTAGTGAAAAAAGTAGTTTCATATTCAAACATTTCTGAAAAGGATATTGAATGCCAGCACTGGGAGGTGAGGAGAAGGAAAGAGAGGAGGGAGGAGGAAGTTGCTTAAGTATTTTTAATCATCATCTTAAAAGAGAGAATTAAAGGGCAAGATTACATCCAAGAATATGCAATTGATCAGAGACCAAAAAAAAAAAAAATGAAGCTGTCAGCATTTGGGGGGGATATCAGACCATCTGGCAAAGTTAAGGTTTTTCAAATAACTTTAGCACAGTTGAAGTACTATAAAAACAATCAAGTAGCCTTTTCATTATCCTAAACTTTAATTTTTTACTTACCAAGGGTACTTTTTGGCAAGATGTAAATTAATCTTTAAAAGGCCTTTTTTTGGTCCTTTTTTAAACTAACACTTCTTGTTTCTAACAAACAGAAGATGTTAAAGCAATGGCATTTCAGACAATAGAACTGATTCTGTCCTTGCTAGGGAGGAACTCCATGGCAGCCAAATGTCATAGCAAAGTCCCAATCAAACCCACCACTGATTTCAGCTGAAGCATAATGGAGCCTAATCTCTGAAGGTGTAGAGGAAATGGATATTGGGATGTGTAGGATACCAAGTAAGAATATCATAAATGAAAACCTAGTATTAGACATTCTTGAAGTACTTGAGAACACAGGAAGCTCACTCAAAAATAAATGGCACTTTTGACCAAGAGTCATAATCTC
Organism: Pelodiscus sinensis; assembly: GCF_049634645.1. Lineage (NCBI taxonomy): Eukaryota > Metazoa > Chordata > Testudines > Trionychidae > Pelodiscus > Pelodiscus sinensis. The sequence continues at coordinate 210,452,396 of NC_134711.1, forward strand.
GAGGGACGGGAACACAGGAATACTTTCACTTCCATTGGGAGATCCACCTATCAAAAGTTTTTAGCTTCTGAATTACACCGCATGTTACACTACCAGCAGTTTTAAACTCCAGATTGTGGAAGACTTTACAGTGCATTTCCACTTAGTGCCCTGGCATTGAGCAGTTTATTTATATTTGACAAATCCTGGAGGACCTTACAGATGTCATTGGAAGCTTCACCTGCATCAAGACAGCAAAATTTGCCAGCTGTCCAGTGCTGTGTTGACTAGAAATGTGAAGTGAGAGCCACAGCAGTAACAATCATTTGTCTGGTACTCATGTGCAAACATGCGTTTTTATAGGTTCTTCATAATCATTTAGCATAAGTTAATTGCATGTTGAAAGTATCTGCTGTGCAGTCTGAACTAGTAAGTACTTTCATGTTTCCTGTTCTGGTGGCTGGTCCCTCTTTTCCTTGTTCTGGATTCTGTTCCCTGTGACACAAACAGCCAGCAGTGCATGTCACCAGATGCTAGCTCTGCTGCTTGCCATTATCAGACAAAACCCAAATTAACCTTTGATCATTATAACTCTGCCAATCTTTTGCCATAACCAAACTGTTGGCTAATTTAGAGCTGCAAGTTGCACTGTCTCCAAATACTAAGTGGCTTCTCCTTATGGGATAGTGCCCTGAGGAAAAACTTCCCAAGGATAGATTACTACATGCAACACCTTCAAATTACTACATTTTTTAGAATTATAGGCATCAATTACATACACTGTAGGTTTCTGTGGTGAGGACACTGAGGGTATGTCTAAACTGGTGGGGTTTTCTGGGATACCAAAGGTATCCTGGAAAAACTCCGCTGCATCCAGGCAACAGGTTTGCTCTTCCACTTTTTTTTTTGCAGAACAGCAAACACTCTTTCAAGGAGCCCTGTATACCTCATTTTATTAGGAATAAGGACTCCTCTGAAAGAGGAGGCTTTTCCACCATTTGGCCCTATCTAGTCTTACAGAAAAGGAATCAGAAAAAGCTACGCAAATTGCAAAGTGCAATTTGCGTAGCTTTTTCTGAAAAAATGGCGATAGTGTAGATCTAGCCTCGGTGCATAAGGGACAAAAGAGTCTGGTAACTTCCATACTGAAGCAGAGCAATGTACACCTAGTTAGGCACAATCTTTCCAACAGACGCCTATGTTGTTGTTTTTTTCAGATACCCAATGATAATTCATAAATTCTGAGGCCAGAATGGATCATTAAATCATCTACTCTGACCTCCTGGCTATTACAATCAAATCAGCCAATTCTACAGTAATATTTCACACTGGGCAAAGAGATTGGACATGGTGGGGTTTTCCTTTATGCCAGCAGTCCATCAGCTTTGGACGTGATGCCCAGCCCTTGTAATTATTAGAGTAACTGGTGTAACCTGTGATGGTTTGTTAGTTCGCCAAGCTGTTTGCTTGAAAGTAAGTTCTGTGGGTTCATTATATCTTCACCAGAGCAGCAGAATGCAAACTGCACCATTTGCACCTATGAGGGGTAACTAAGCCATAGGACAGAGTGTTTTGGGAAGTGATTGGATGTATTACTGCTGCCACCCACCCCAAAGGTTCTGCCAGAGGGAAGGAGTGTTAGTTTTGGCCAGAGTCCCATATTAGCCTTATTTTCCCGAAAGTTGTTGACTAATCGTATCCAGGCCTGCTGACAGCAATTCCGGGCCTCAGGGCAGAACAGTCAATGGGCCCCTACGCATGCACAGGCCTCAGCCGTGCGGATGTGGTCTGCCTGACATTTGAGCCATGTGCTGACTGTTGCCCAGAGAGCTGCCAGCTGTGCTGTTGGGTGCGCTCTTCTGACATGCCTGCCCAGTAGAGTTGCCAACTGTCTAATTGCACAGACCCAAAGATCCTTGACTCACTCAGCCCTGCCCCTTCCCTGAGGCCAAACCCTTGTTCTCCCCTCACCGATGGCAGCAGAAAGTAGAGCGACCCTCCCCCAGCTCCCAGCCACGTTGCTCCACTCCTGCCGCCAGTGAGTGCAGGAGACAGTTCTACACCTTCCCCCAAGCCCTTTCCCCCGAGTGAACTGGCTGGGAGCCAGGGAAGCAGAGCAGGATGTGGCCAGGTCCCTCTATTTCCCACAGCAGGCGGCGAGTGCAGGGATGGACCCAACCCCTGGAGCCTCACTGTCCTCTGCCTTCCCCCTACAGCTCTTGCCTGTGCAGCCCTGTGCTCGGCCCCCCCTCAAGCTGGCCACGCCTCCCCCTGAGAGGAACTGCATAGGGTACCAACATTTCTAGGGATGGGCCTGCCCTGGGGGCCAGAGAGACATGCTGGCTGATTCTCTGAGCGGGAAGGAAGCCTGCCTTTTCTCTGATGTGCTACAGCAGCAGCAGTAGCCAGGGCCCCCTGGGAATTTTAAAATCACCTAGGCCTCTGGGAAATTTCCATCTTTCTATTTCCCCTTCCCGTCCCCCATCAGCATGCCTGAGTGTATTTACTTTTGCCCTGGCTACCCCATGTCCTTCCATACCCAATAGGTCCCTGAGAGAGTGAGGTATGTGGGCTGCTTGTGCCACTCTAAACAACCCACCCATCCCCTCCTCTGTAAGCGTTCCACCACTGAGATCTGCCAACTGGATTTTAATCATAGAAGACATATGTGAGGGGGGTCACTCACCACCATAGCGGGGGTCCGTCATCTATCCCCGGAATCAGTCCATTCCACCCGCACAGGCCTCCGCTCATGTGGCATTTCCCCTCTGGAATCTTCCGGTCACGCTGCTCTCTTCGCCACACTGCCCTCCGGCAGTGCCCAAGTCACTCACTCTGAGCCCCCCTTCCGGGGGTCGGTGTCTCTCCAGCAGGCCTTGCCACAGGCCTAGCAGGCTGGCCGGTTGGCTGTCCGAGCACCCTGCCCTAGCTCCAGTGAGCGTCCTGCTCCCTCAGCAGCCAGGCTCACACTGCCTTTGCTGAAGCAGCTCTTCCCTTTTATAGCTCCCAGCTGGGCCTTAATTGGCCAACACCGCCCAGCTGGGCTGAACTCCCCGGGCCTGATCCAGGCTGGGGTTTGGCTCTTAAAGGGCCAGTACAGGGCAGCTGCCCTGCTACAACATAATAGAAGGCTGGCAGTGAATCAATCCCATGTACCCTGGTAAATCTCCATGTTCCAAACCTGGGCCCAAAGCGCAAGTGAAAAGGAGTTTGTTGGCTTCATCCTAGTCCAAAATTACAACAGAATATGGCCAAATTTTGAACCACTGGAAGTCTCCTCTTCAGGGACCCTAGGGTTCAGGAATGGCAGGGATGTGTCAGGGGTCATTGGTGCAAGCCTACAAGGAAGACTGTATCACTGTGCCTGCATTCCAAACAGAGTGTCACTGGAAAATGCCCATCCAAAAAGTATGATGGGAAACTCCTCATTCAATGAACTTTTGCTGAATTACAGGCAGGGTTCTGACCGAACACTACCCCTGCTCTCCTGGTGGGCTCCTGTGGGATCTGGGCTTCCAGGGTTGTTCCAGAGCTGGAGGCATCAGACTTGCAGGGTCTGCAGCAGACCTACCGAGCCAGGATTTTCACATTGCTCATCATGGATCAGGGAACCTGAAAGACTTGGACTCCAAGTTCTAGCTACTGCTCAGCTACTGACTCTGCAGCAGAGAGCCTTGCAGCACCACTTTAGGGCTTCTCGGGGCTTCAGTCTTCCCATTCCTAGGTGGGAGACTCCGTGGATGGCTTCCAACTTCTCACAGATGGTAAGAATAGCCCAAAGAGTCCTTGGGGGAGAGGAGTGGGAGGGGACAGAAGTAGCTATCTGCTCTGTTTCAGTTCAGGGGAGGAAACCAAATTGGAACTTTTAAATTTTTCCCAAAATCTCAGAATTTCCTTTCAGCAGGAAGTTTAAAAAATGTTGAGTTTTCGTTGTGAAGCATGTGTACCAATGAATGCTGCTCCACGATTGATAAGTATGGGTGCCAAAAGCTTTGGTGTCCAAGTTTGCCAGTGATGGCCATAAACTGAATATATAATCATGTCACCTTAAGCAGTTTGCCTGAGATTGGTCCAGATGGTGCTTGATTCGCAAGAAGGCCATGTCCCTTTGGGATTGGCCATGATAATGATGATGATGACCTATATAAGCCCTCACATTCCATGAGGCAATCACTGATTTTTAGAAAGAGAAAATAGCTATCCTATTATGCCTTTGATTAATTCCTTCATTGTCCAATCCACCTTTTTCTCCAGGACAGGGCCCAAAGAGTAGGCTTTCACCCAATCCCTTGACAACACACTCTAGTTCTGGTCTGGATGGGTTACCCTCCAACAGCGTGGAAAGGTGCCCTAAAGCTCAACACTTTTACACTTCCAAAGTGAAACCAGTTATGACATAGATAATAAGCCACACTGATATTTGAACCAGGATCACTGGACTTATTTTTAAGTGAAATCTTCTACCACATCTGATATAAATCATTCGGAAACTGGGCCAACTTGTGGTCTCATCATGACCAGTCAGATCAGCTTCCCCATTTTGTTTAACTAACAAATAATACTTTAAGTGCTCTGAAAATACATCACACAAGGAAAAGTCTGGTAAAGTAACAGTGATTATAGTTTCAAAGAGAAACATGGTTTATGGAAGCATAATTAGTCATCTGCTCTTAAACTAGATAAATGAAGCATGGAAATTGAAAGGATATCTTCAGGCTTTAAGAAGATAGAGAAACATGTTAAATAATAGAATCTTACTAAACTCTGTATTTGTTTTAAGGCTAAGCAGAGCTAATATCAACTTTTTTATGTCCACATTTTACTCTTTTCTGTTTCATGGGATCTATGCTTATGTATAAAAAAATGCAATTCTATCCAGTTTACAGTGGAGCTACAATATATTTTAAAAATTATTTGCCTAAGATTTTTTACATTAACACTGCCTGCTGGCAAGAGACGAACACTCTCCTGTTATGTAATTATGGCTTCAAGTGGCACGAATGCAGAAGTTGTGCAGGCTGAGGCCTGTTCTCTGTTGTCTGGAGGCGTCGACAGTAAGTCTGTGGTTGTGGTCACACAGAATTGGAAAGTGGCTTAGCTTGCCAGTCAAAACAGCATGCAGGATAAAGTTTATTGCTCACTCATTCCAAGGATGCAAAGAATAGTCAAATCTACATTCCTAGATGAGACTGCAGGGTTGAGCTGAATGATTTATACCTTGATCAATAAGTTGTTTTCTTCCTTCTCCATCCCCAGATCTCTTTATTTTAAAGCTTTTCAGGACATTGTCAAAAATAGGTACACCAAACTAATGAGTCTCTGATTGCATACATATAGATCCCGGCTCTCCTCTCACACTGGCAAGAACAAGGAGCATGTGTGTTGAAATCAGTTGAGTGGTATGATGTGAAACCAGTGTAATTAAGAAGAGGATCAGAACCAGTAACAGTCACCAGCTCAAGAGTATGGAGTGGCATGAATAACGGAACTCAGGGCTTGATTCCTTTCTCACTTACACAAATGTAAATCCAAAGAAATGATACTGAAATAAATGAAAATAGACTGGTTTAAACAAGAAGGAAATCAGACACAATGCCGTCTAACTGAAAAGACAGAAGATTGTATCATTTGCACTGAGATTTTTTCTTTAGGTCTCATAATCTTATGGGATGGAACATCAGATGAAGCAATGAGATCTTGAGCAACTGGTTACGCTTAACGGATAATTGATAACTTAGTCTCCTGGAATTAAGGAAGTTACTTGGAAAAAAGGCTCTTTTACCCTTCAGGGGAAAAAAAACACATTAAAAAAAAGCCAGCCCTACAAAGAGTAAAACTCAAAGGCTCAAAAAGACAACCAGGGAAAAACAGAATACATAGACTTCAAAGACTGATGATATTGGTTAAGAATGTCAGCTCTCTTTTTTAAGAAAATGTTATTAGCTAATCCTTAAAATTTGGTTTTTGGCAGATGATACACATATTTCCTGCAGGTACAGAACAATCTATAATAAAGGGGGTTTAAGAGCATTTTCGTAATGTGCAAAAAGCCTCCATAAATATGCCTTTTATGGTTCTATTCATTCACACCAGCATCCATGGTCCCCCATATATGCCTTAAAATGTTGAATAGTTTCTGGATGGACTAATTTAATGTGGCTATTTATTCCTTTATGTACAAGTCCATGAGGGAGGGAGGGAGGGGAGGAGGAACCAGAGGACATGTATGTATGCAATAACAGTAAAGTAAAGAGCTCTACAAATAATAAAAGCCAAGATATATACCAAAAATGGACATCTATCTATCTATCTATCTATCTATCTATCTATCTATCTATCTATCTATCTATCTATCTATCTATCTATCTATCTAATCTAAAACTATGAATAGATACAAATACAAATTTCACTTCACATTTTCACCAGTTTCAAGAGGTTTCAGTTATACCATTCCTTCAATGGATGCATTCTCTCTCAACATCTTCTTTCCAAGGTGATGTCCTCCTTGGTGTTTCCCCCTGGGATTTATAGATTGTTTATCTTCATTCATCCACTAAATCCAAACACCAGATTACCTAATAACTGATGCCAACCATGTTCTACTAAGTTCAGCTACAAAGTGTCCTAAAACCCAACTGTCTCATAGTCACAATTTTCCCACTGAGACTTTCTTTTAAAACTTTGCCCAGAAGGTGCCCAAAGCTATAGCCTGCTGTTTCTGTGACAAGCAATTGCAGGAAATCAATCTGGATCTGAGATGCCTCTGATGGCTAGCAATGTAGAAAAGAACATCTGGATAGAGAATGAAGGACAAGTCCTGAGATTTGCATGGAAATATATTACCATTTTCAACCATCTGCAGTTCTCCTTTTGACATTGATTACAAGACATAGCTCTTGTAGAAATGCCAGGAATATATTGGTCTTTTAATTCAATCCAGAAACAACCAACCACACGAAATTCAAACTGTGACACAACTGAAAAGCAAAACTTATAGAAAGGAGATGGCTATGTAGCATTTGGTTCATAAAGTGTACCATTTACAGAATTGGAGAGCCATACTTTTGAAATGTGTTGTATATAAATATTATAATGCATAGACACATATGTGTAAGTATATATATATATATATATATATATATATATATATATATATATATATCAGCAGAGTTGGGTGCAGAGTCTAAAGTTAAGATTGCCTAACACTTTTTACTATGAAGTATAAGTATACTCTTTCTAGATTGCTTGTTCTCCTTTGATCTTTAACTAAAATGCACTTCTGATTGTATTTATTTAAATGTATAAGTTTTGAAATATATATAAAAGGGTTTTATTAGCATATATTTGGGATGACCTTATTACTCAGGCGTGGCAAAACCTCAAGTGAGTTGTGGAGCTCATTTAAAAGAGGGCTAATAAAAATCTTTAAGTCATACCATTCCACAATAGCACTCCATTATGTATTCTTTATAGGACTCCTCTTGTATTAAAGAAACTATTTTAACAGAGTTTTGGAGATTTTAAGGAAAGTTTATAGGCACAGTTTAACCCATTTCATCCAATAATGTCTAATTTGCCTGAATGCCCATGAGTCCATTCCCTGAAATTTACCCAAGGTAGTCCCACCACCTTTCCATACATAGCAATATGCATATAGATGTCAGGTCTGATATGTGAAGCCCTTCCCAGATTAGAATTATTAATCGCCATATTTTTGCTATTGGAAACCTCAGAATGTTCCCTTTCAACTTGCATAAAAAGTCTCATTTCTAGCCCTAGGGATTCACAAACTATCAAACTTTTAATATTTTCACTCGTTCAGAACAAGTTTGGTTGTTGGTCCTAGATTTCAAATAGTATAAATTAGGATGGGCAGAGAAGATAACATTTAGACTGTAAGTATTTTTATTAGGGATTATATTCCCAGAGCTCTGAAGATTAGCTGGTATCTGCTTTATATCTGTGCGTATCCGCATCCGCGAATGTGGATATCTGCAGGTCATTCTTCCAGATGCAGATGTGGGTGCAGATATCAATTTTGTATCTATGCTGGGCTCTACCTATGTTTGCTCTAGGTGTTGTACAATTGAGCCTGTTCTAGATTTTTTTTAAGCTATTTGAACTAGGCTCAGTGGAGCTAGTATGCAAAAAACTGGGTGCAAAATGGAAGGCTCCTAAATCCATATGTTTAGGCATCTAAATAAATGGCTAGATTTTCAACAACAGCTATTGACGTCATCTCTCTAGTGTTATTTATATTCACCCAGAAGTGTCAAAACATCTGTAGTAAAGCTTAACTTGGAATTATTCTTACACTAACACAGACAATGTTATAAAAAGGATTGGAAAACAAGAGGCTCGCTTAAAAAAATTAAAAACAACATAAGTGATATGGAATGTATTATGGTCCTAATTAAAAGCAGAACAGGGACGGGTAACTCTGTATTTGGAATGTCTGTATGTAATTAAAACATAGCATAGCTGTGTACACAGGATCTGTATAGTTTTGATATTCTCCATATAGCCTAATTTCTGTGAGGCTCTTGGTAAAATATGGCAGGGTGGGAAGAGTTGCAGGACCAATCTCCCTTTTGGGTGAAGCCCTAAATGTAGAAAAGAAGTAGCCCTAGGGTAAAGCATCTCCAAATGAGAGCACACCCTCTCTCCTCAACTGTAGAGCTTTGGATTAACATTCACTGCCATAGCATCTCAGCATCTTCTGGATTAGATGAGCCAATCCTTAGTGGACTCCATGGATTCTCAAGCACATCTCAGTTTTGGGGTTACAGAAAGGATCTGCTTGTGGTAGGTTTGGGGGGATATTTTGGGGGTGGAGGTGCAGCATAGGAAAAGCACAGTGGTTGTGGTGAATGTCTTTCTGGTCATAAAAAGGCATTTGGCAGACTTCAGGGCATCTAGAAAGACAGGATCAGCCTTCAGGGTAACTACAGTCAATGGGAGCTGGTAATGATTCACATCAGGACTGCACTGAAGTTGTTTATTAATGTAATTTATAAGGCACTTGAAACTGTGGGCCTATGACTTCTAGGGCATGTCTACACAGCAGGGCAAAAGTTGAATCAAGATATGCAACTTCAGCTATGTCAACTGCATATCTTGACAATTGAAGAACAATCTCCCTTCAACTTCCCTTACTCCTCCTGAAATGAGGGTTACAGGAGTCAGAGTAAGACATCCTTCAGCTCGACGTTATTTCGAAATAATGGGTTGCTGTGTAGACACACGCTTTGTTATTTCAAAATAATATCAGTTATTCTGAAATAACGCTGCTGTGTAGACATGCCCCTAGTCACCACCCATCAAAGTCAGGGAAAGTCCCTTTCCATTGATAGGAATTAGACCATGAGTCAGCTTTGTGCCTGTAAAGATCAGTCTGAGGCCATGAGTGGCATATTTCACTCAAGAACTCAGAACAATTTTTGCCCTCATGGAAAGTATTTATGATCTGAACCCAGCGAGTCTCATCTACCTCCTAGACCTGTTCAAAGGCAAGGTAAGTACTCTGTATTACAGGTTGAACCTCTCTAATCTGGCATGTTTGAGACTGTCTGGTGCTGAACTGAGAATTTGCTGGACCATGGGAGGCCAAAATTGTCTAGCAGCATTACCAACACTTCCACTGCTTACCTTGTTATTAGAAGACATTTAGGGGTAAATTAGAGCTAAATAAGAGCACCAGAACACTGAGACCCAGGACTGGAGAATGCAAACAAACTTTATGGGACTGCAGGAAATTTGGCCATACCCATGATAAGTGGACATCCAGCTAACTAAAATCGTGCCGGACCATGGTTTTTGCCAGACCAGAGAATGCCAGACTAGAAAGGCTCGATCTGTATTATTATTATGAAAGAAGTGGAGAAAATGCAGAAAACCTTTCCGTTGATGCAGAACTCACTTCCTGCATCACAAATTCATAACATGATATTTTAATCCAAGGCAGCCAAATTCTCATCCAGTAACAGACAGAAAAAGGACATTAAAGTCTCAAAAACTTGTCATAAGCCTTATAAAAAGTGAAAAGATGAGGACTTATTCACGAGTACTAAGCACTGGGCCAAACTGCTCTTTCCAAGTCCATTGAAAAATCCAAACTGACTTCAATAAACTAAAGCCAACGCTGAGCACTTCTGAAAAATCTCACTGTTTGTGAGTTTAAATAACTAATTAATTAATTAATTTCTGCAGTGGGCTGAGGAGGATTTAAGAACAAAGAATGTCTCTTCATTTCCTTCTCCCCTCCCTTTGTCCTAACTTCCAGAGAGTCTGTACATTCAGCCAGGTATACCAGGCTCTTAGCATAGCATGGAGGACATTTACAGGGTCCTCACCTATTTGCTGATGGAAAGGAAAGGGTTATCTTTACATAACAGTGACCTATAGCTCCCTAAAGATTCTTTGAAAAAAAGTGTTTCTGGTTTGTGTCTTAGGCCATGTCTTCACTCTAGGGACTACAGCAGGACAACTACATTGCCGTAGTTAGCTGGCGTAACGCCATCATGTAGACACAGCCTACAGCAATGAAGAGGTTTTCCACAGGAACACCACCACATTGAATGAAGGTGGCTAACTTGATGGAAGCATTCTTCTGTTGACTTAGCTGTATCTACACCAGGGATACTTACAGTGCTGAAAAGTGTGGGGGTTTTTCGCGCAGCCAAGCATTGAGAATTCAGGGCATTCTTCATGCTACTGCTGCATGGAGTAGTAATTACTGTTGTGGAAGCCTGTAGGGTGTGTCTGCAGAAGTCAACAAAACGGGTGCGGGGGGAGGTCTGGACTGCAGACACAAAGCAAGCTGTATGTTACAGTGAAGAACAGAGTCAGCTATTGCCATAAATGCAGAGTGAAGATCTGGTTTGAGTTATGTAATCTTTAAATAAAAGAATTTTGTTCAGGAAAGCTTTTTGCTTTAACATGAAGAACACTACAACTGGAGACTAATACACCATATAATGTACACACTGACTCTGCCCTTAGAAATTGTTGCTGCTCAAGTATAGAAAAAGGAAGGGTTACTTGTACCTAAGTGTCTATTGTTTTGCAGATATTATAATTACTTTATTTACAGTTTTTGTTTTCTAAAGGATGTGTCAATTAAGAATACTACAGCCCAGAACACAGTACAGCAGTGATTGCAAAGCACCAACTGCACAGTTTTTGTGCATCAGGTGGAGAGACTTTTCTCTTTCATACATCATTTACTCATTGCTGCAGGAATTCTAAATGGTTTTACAAAGAGTAGTGGTTTACTGGTCAGCTTGAGAGACATCTGTAGTGTCACCAGTCCCTAATACACATAAACCAAAGCAGAGATGACCCATGCTTGCCAATAGTAGGGACGCATAGTTTGGACAGACCAGCTTCAGCGGTGTTACTGAGCATGCTCAGTCCATATGAGCATGTTCAGTACAAGCCAATCACCAAATCGGGGAAGGGGGAAGCATGTGATTTCCCCCTCCCCCCACCTATACATCATCCCCGCATGTCAGCAACAAGAAGCTGGGAAATTTTTTTAAAAATTTTTTTGCACTTTTTTTGCACTTTTGATTACATTTACACTGGTGCAAATCCAGAGTAATTCCATGTATGTCAATGGAGATACACCAAGACAACAGAGCAGAATGTGGCCCTTTGAGGTCAAAATCTGCTCTCTTGCCCGTTGTCCTAGAGATCGACAGATAGTCTGCAACAAAGCTTTCTCTCACACATGCTAGGTGTGCACTCACATGGAAAGCATCAAAAAGTCAAAATTTGCCACAGTCAATTGCCATAAATACCACAGTACCGTCTGGCTGATTGGTACACCTACATTAAAAAGGCATATTGCCTCTGCCACCATCTGTCAGCTGTTCTCTCCAGTTTCAGTCTGAATGGCCAGGCTTGGGCAAGTCACCTAGGCTTGCCGCACCTCTGATTCCAATTTAAAAAATACCAAAGAGGAATAATAATATCTGCCCACTGTTGTAAAAGTGTTTTGAGATTCTCAGCTAGAAGATCACATGTACAAAGAGGTTTTATTACTATTGAGCATCCCAATAATCCTATTTATGATGCCTTACTAAGCAAAGAACATCTAGATAAGAATAGACTAGTAAGATATTTGTGTCAACAAGGACTCATTTTATTTAATTTTATTTTTTTTAACAACAAGAGTCCTGCAAACAGCAGAACTGAATAGCCATAAAAAATTAAAAGATTGTAAATGAATGTTGATTAGAGATTAAATCCTATCAGATGTTCTTGCATTATACAATGTTATTCCCTCATAATGCTGTCAACTTGAGCTCAATTTATTAAACCAGGAACATAGATAAACATTGCATTTTGAAAGATTTTTCATTACCCAAAATATCCACTTTATTTTGTTTGTGTCACTGAAATCCTCAAGATTTGCACTATTACCATTTGTTAGCATTTGTGCTACCTTTCATGTTATCCTGCTGAACAGAGGGCTGGTGGAAAGGAACAGTAATGGTCCCATGTTTGATTATCAGAAACTTGGATTACTGGTTAAAGGACAAGACTTGTGTGACCTTGGGCAAATCACCAGGACTTAGGGCTAAATAGGCCAGTCAGGTGCTAAGTGTCCTCAACTTCCTCTAATTTCATTTGTGTAGAAATTTCTAATTTCACTGTATTAAATGTTCAGCATCTTGCAAGATTGCGCCTCTCATTTAGTGCCTCAGTTTCCCCACCTCTGAAACATATGTGCCTCACAAGATGGTTTTGACACTTATTCCAACAATGCTTCTGAACGTCCTTGAACTCGCAAAAGGCGCTCTGGAAAGAGTATTAATCCAGGGTTAAACCTTTCAAATACTAGATCCAGTCAATCTATAGTGCTTAAAAAAAACCAGACAAGTTAAGACTACTACATTATATAAGGACTTCAGTGACTATTTTCAATAACAAAACTAAAAGATTTCTGTTGACCACTAACAAGCATACAGAACACATACAAGAATTTTTTGTTGAATCAAATTTGCTAAGAAGGAAGATTTATTACAATTTATTTTGTTAATTTCTATATCATTCTTTCACTGACTGCATTTGAATGAGCGCTGTTCTTCACCATCCAGTTTCTCTTACTACAGGAAGGTCATCATTGCAGCTGTGATCTCATGTGAAGGGAGGTGGGTAAGTAGATTGCACTGTCACAGTCATGTATCTGACAAAGCAAGCTGCAGCCCACAACAGCTTATGCCCTAGTAAATGTGTTAGTCTTTAAGGTACCACAGGACTCCTTGTTTTTACAGTCAGTGTTATGACTTCATTGCAGACTCAAGCAGATGGAGGATGAATTAGGAGGAAGACACCTATTGTGCAAGATTAGCAATAGATTTTAAGCAATATTACAGATCCAGTCTCTGCCAAATTTAGAAAGTTCAAAACCTAGATGGCAGATCTTATCTTTCTAGCATTACCTAATCTTTAGTTCAAAAAATTATTTTGGTAGTCAGTCAACATGAACATAGGAAGAAAGTTGTTATTTTTAATCCTCGTTCTATGTCCAATTTTAAACTTTATTTTTTAGTACAGGTTGTACCTCTCTAGTTCAGCATTCTCTGTCCGGAAACATCCATGATTCGGCTAGCCAAATGTCCACTTATCACAGAAGCGGCCAAGTTTCCCACAGTCCCATAAAGTTTGTTTACAGCCACCAGTCCTGGCGCTCAGTGGTCTGTGTTGTTATTTAGCTCTAATGTACCCCTAAATGTCTTCTAAGAGTCCAGTCATCAGTGGAAGTGTTGGTAATGCTGCTAGACACTATTAATTTCCCATGGTTTGGCAAATTCTCTGATTTGGCACTGGTCAGGCCCCAAAGATGCTGGATTAGAGAAGTTCAATCTGTATTTTAATTGCTCATGATACTTTAAATATCATCTCAGCCAACATCTCTATATTTAAACAGCATCATTACTACGTGTGAAATAACACTACTGTAAATCTTCCTTGTGGGACATTATAAGGTAAAATCAAACTGAACTGGCAATCCAGGAGACATACCCAATATATATCGCACATGCAAATTAAATAAAACTAATCTGATCAAGAGTGAGATCATAGGGTTACATGAAATGAATTGACTAATGTAATACTTTAGGTGAGGAGAGCAAGGGTTAATTCCCCAGTGGAGGTCATTACTGAGAAACGACCTCTAATTTTTCTTCTAGGGGGGTTCAAACATATTCTAAAAAAGGCAGGAAAAACCCCTATGAAGCTGGTGTCAATATATCAAGGAGCTGAGTAGAAGTGTTTATGGAAACTGTCAAAATGACTCTGCTCTTAAGACAAAGTGTTGACTATAGGAAGTAAATTATCAGGCAATTAACACCCTATCTACATAATAAGGAAGCGGAACAAAATCAGAGGAAGGAGATGTCATCAAATGCAAGGGAAATAGAGCTGAATCTACCCCCAGATGGATGAAACCTGCTCTTAGGAATACACAAAGAGTAACCAAAGAGCACCAAGATTCCCTATATGACAGCCAGTCATGTTGAAAACTAGGTTACACAAGCTGCTGTGCATCACCCTGGGCCAAATGTAGGCCTTGGTCTGCACATACATGATCAACTGAAAAGCCAAGAGGCCTGGGGTGTGATCTTTGGAGTTCTCACTCCGCAAATTCCTCTACAGCTGTGGCCACGGTGGGTGTATTGCAGGGTTGATTGGGGAAAATGGGCTGTGCATACCTGACCCCTCATGCTCCTTTCCTGCTGGGATTAACACTCTCCATGCAAGAGCAATTTCCACACATGGTTCTCAGAGGGGCTGTGCCCACTCTCGGGGTGCCTGGGATTCAGGAATGCACTGCACCATTGCCCACACTCATGTAAATTGGCATCGCTCCATAGACCTCAGCGCCACACTAGTTTACTGCAGTACCTGGGGATCTGAACCACTACTTATTCCTCATCAGACCCTTGACACTATGAGCTGTTAACCAGTCGCTCGATGGGGATGGAAAGCTATATGTCCCTAGAGCTTTAATGCATGAATTGTTTAATAATGACCAATTATTGAAGATAGTTACCTTGCCATTTTCTATGAAGCTAGGTTGATTTTGTGTCGGCTTAATGTCTGTCTCATTAGCACCAGTTTAGCAGCATTAATGTGGGCCTGTATCTGCCCAAATATAACTAAGGGACCCCAAAGTGGCCTTTCAAAAATATTTTACTGCTGTTTATTGCTGATATTAGATTAGTTTCTGACCCTGCATTAATTCTCCTGCTGTAAACTATAGACACTATCCCACAGGAAATATCCCTTTAGAGTAGGGACATTGCTATGTGAAATACTGTACCTTGATCTTTGTACTTGGACATAGGCGGATTAAAAAGCTATTACCGTTCATCAAAGAATTCATCCATTAAACCACCAGGGATGTATAGCTTTCCATCCAAATCTTGTGGCTGGCAATCTAATCATAATATCAAAGGTTTAATAAGCAGGGGAAAACTGTATATATATAGTGGGACCAGATCCAACCCAATTGGTAGGCTTCAGTGAAGTTAATGATGTGCTGTCATTTACACCAGTCAAAGAGCTGGCACGGGATTTTCAGATTATAACTTCGGGTAATTTTCTTTTTCTTTCCACATTATTAAAAGAATGTATTCTGCTGTGTAAAAATACCTGCCATTATCCCTGTCCCAAGAGTATTACAATTTCAAGATTTTGCTATCCAAGGACAGGATTCTGTTCACCTTTGCCCAGATCATCTAACACCTTACTTTGTGAATGGCACTACTGATTTTAATGTGACTGCCATGGTTGCAGAGTAAAATACATAGTCAATGTGAATAAGGATTATAGAATCTGGCCTATATTCAGAAACATTCAAAAGAATACAGCACTTTTTATAACTACTAGAAAAGTTGTTCATGTGTTTTTTCATCATTATTTGGCAACTAGAAGACTTACACAGCATTGCCCGGGTCTAGGGCTGACCTGGGGGCCATTCAGCCCACCTGCCAGCTTCTCTCCGGGGCTGGTCTGGGGGTAGATGGGTTAGGGGGGAGTGCCATGCAGGCCTCCCTTTGGCTTCTCCCCGGGGCTGTTCCAGAGTAGTGTGGTCCACATGGCAGGGTGGGTAGCTGCCCTCAGCTGCTCCCTGGGGCTAGCCTGGAGCAGCACAGCATGAGGGGCAGCTGCTCCCTAGGGGCAGCCCAGTGTGGTAGGGACTATGCTTCTGGCCAGCGGCTGCTCCATAGGGCTGGGGCACTTGCTGTTCCCTGTGGTCATTTATGAACACAACTGTCCCTGCTATCACACCCTTCCCTTTCCGTTTGATTCAAAACAATCACATTCCAGGCACATCCCATTGTCCTGGCACAACCAAATCCTGACCAGGCTTTAAGTGATGGTAAGAGGAAGCTACATACCAAATGTGGTGGTCCTAGCTCTTACAGTTTAGGAAGAGTTCTTAAACAGACTAACAGAGAGATGCACAAACTCTCTAAAATATATAGTAGACGTGAGCAACTTCATGGTAAAGAGGAAACACAGCACTTTCCTAAGCAAGGCCAGTTGTCCTGGAACTGAGACTGGGCTTCCGCCGGTTCACTGGAAAAGGTACAAGTAGGCAATGAGAGTAGGTGTCTTCTGTGTTCAAAAAATGCCTGCCTCCAGTATGTGCTCCTATTCAGTATTCATCAAGAATTCCCTCATTAGAAATACAAATCTCAAGAGAAATCCGGAGTTTAGGAATCCAGCTGCAGCTGTTTCAGAAAGCAAATGGCACAACAAAAATTGACTGTCAGTTATCAAGAAGAAAGAAATCCTACCAGGAATTGAATTCCTATCTGCTACTTTTAGAAAGGGCATCTCAGCTTAAAGAAGAAAGTCACCTTCAGAGGTAAATTAAAAGTTGAAGAGGTTCATGCGCTAGGAGGCAGAAGGATGATTATGTCTATATGGTAGAATCCAGACATCTTTGCAACTGAGAAATGCCATCTATTTCATTTGTGTGTGTGCCTGTAATCTGTAGAGTCCTCTTATGACCACCTTATCCTACAACAACAGAGAACATTGATTCATATGAATGACAGAGCCCTTCTAAGTGTGATGTCAACCCATAGTGGGCAGTAACTGTGTGTAGAAAGAGAGAAATGTAGACAACTAGGCCATGTCTACAATACAAACTGTGGTCAATTAAGTTACTTTAGCCTAAAACAGTGGTTCTCAAAGTGCTGTCTGCAGATGGTCCATGGCCGCCTTGCAGATGGGCTACAGCTCGAAGCTCAACATCCCACCCTCCCCCCACCATAGTGGGGAGCCTGCGCTAGCACTCCGGCCCTGTGCCCACCGCCCCCTGCAAGGTTAAAGAACCACCGCTGGTTTCCTGCTGTGGGAAGAGGGGAAGCCCTGAGCCTCAGAGGCCGGATCTGGCTTGCAGCAAGAGCAAGTGGTTCCACATGCTGCCATTCCCCCTCCCCTTGGCTAGGGGAATAGCAGTGCAGGGAAGTGCTGCCTGGAGGCTTTTCCTGCTGCTTCCATTGGCTGGAATTGCAGCCAATGGGAGCAGTGGGAGGTGGTGCCTGGGAGGTGGTGCCTGGAACTAGTTAAGTATTCTGCATTCTCATGCCCAGACCCCACAACCCCACCCCATTCCTGTACCTTCCCTCCTCACCAGACACTCCACCCCAGGCCACTCCTGTACCCTACTTCCCACCCAGACCACACTCTCAACCCCTACTGCACCTCACCTCCTGCCCAGATCCTGAACCCCATCCCTATCCCACTCCCTGGCAGGCTTTTCCCACATACTGAATCCCTTGGTTTTGGCCCCACCCAATCCCCACCCCAGAACCCCTGGGGTGGGGTGGGGGCACACAGTCTACTAACCCCGGGGCACCAGAAGAAATAATCTGGCCCCTGGGAAGCCCTAAACCTCAGTCTTCCCAGTCCCCTCTCCTCCTGTGGGGCTGGAGTGCCAGGGGAATGAGGCATCTCAGTTGAGGACCAAATCAGTGAGAGTTGGGAGGTTTTGGGGGGAGAGGGGGAGTTGCTTCTCACATTTTTGCATCTCTACCTGGCCTAAAGTTTTGAGGGCTATTAGCAATTGTGTGGTGCTTGCTGAACATGTATAATAATTTCACTGTTTCTTCACTGAACCCACAAACCCTGCGGCCCTGCTCAGTAACTAGCAGTGGGTACTTTGAGTACCATTATACATTCTACAGTGTATGTTGTGAAATAATAAAGAGGAATATATTTCCAAGAAGCCAGAAGTTTATTGCATACCCAAAACAGTGCACAATGGAATGTACAGTTAAAAAAAACCAAATACAACACAAACTTAAAAAATAACTTAGTGGTACAGAACTTTAAAATGTTTCTGCTCCTTCCTGCCTAACAGACACCAACCGTGGCTCTTACCGGTCAGCGTTTGAGAATCTGCAGTTCTCCTGAGTGTCCTGCATTGTCAGTGGTAGGGGTAGGGATGCAGCCCTGATGCCACATGGAATGTCGTGGAGTGTAGGGAGGAGCTAAAATAGATTTCTCCATTGACTGTAAAGGGTGGTGAGCCTGTGAGTGTTGGACCTGCAGGTCAACAGGAGCCTGGTTGATTTGTGTTTGCTACCTGAGAAGACCCATGATGTCCTGGTGCTTTTTCCTCACTTTTTCCTGGGCCTTATTCTTCTTGGTTCATTTCTTCTGCAAGCTGTCTGCCATATTGATCTTCCAGGCCATTTGTTCAAAGTACTGTGCCGCACTGACTTGCAGGATTTTACTGAACATATCGTACCTTGTCCTCTTCTTTCTTCTTCCCATCAGGATCAGTTGTTTCACTGGTGTGGAGGACCTCCCTTTCTGAGGCCACAATGGCAGCAGGTACACATAAAACAAACAGATGTATTATTGTATTTACAGTCACAATAGAAAGTGAAAGATAAGTTTCAGAACTCAGTTCCTTTTATTCTTTTTTTTTTTAATTCTTTTTTTTTTTTTTTTAAGAAGACAAGCTTCTTGTCTTTTTCAGCCTTGGAGTGATTCTGCACAACGTTGCTCTCCAGACCCAGTCATGTTGAACATGGCCTGCCAGGAGTGGAGATAAGGAGTGAACTCTTCAGTTGCATAATATCTTCAGGTCTCCAAAGCCTGATGAAATACATCTTGGAATACCCAAGGAGCTGCCAGAGGAGATATCTGAGTCACTGGCAATTATTTTTTGAAAAGTCATGGAAAACAGAGAATCCAGAGGACAAATACAGTGCCAATCTATAAAGAGGGGAGTAAGGATAACCTGAGGAATTACAGACTAATCGGTTTAACTTCAGTAATCAAAAAGATAATGGAGCAAATAATTAAGCCATCAATATGCAGTCACTTTGAAGATAAGGTAATAAACAACAGTCAACTTGGATTTGTCAACAAGTCACATCAAACCAACCTAACTTCTTTCTTTGACAAAGCAACAAGCCTTTGGATAGGGTGAGGGGGAAGCAGTAGATGTGATATATCCTGATTTCAGTAAGGTTTTTGATGCCATCAGTGACAAAGTCAACACCCACTTCTTGTGAGCACCCCCTCTATGGCATGGTGCCTGCAGTCGTTATCCTCTGGTGAGCCCTGCAGTTTCTCATGCAGTTTCTCCAGCCCTGCCTGGGGTTCTGTCGCTAAGTAATCTCAGCTCTGGTATTGGGCTGTATTCCCAGGGCTCCCTTCTTGGAGACATTATTCTCCTTGGAACCCTCCAAAGGCTCAGTCCTCACTCAGGCCCTGCAGTCAGCCAGGAGCTGCCTCAGTGCTCTCCCTCCCCCAGTACCTGCTTGCAAACTGTCCTTAACTCAGTCTATGCAGCCAGCCAGGAGCCTTTCATGCTCCACTCCCCACTTAGCTGTTGCTGTGCTGCAGATCCCTCTGGTAGCTGGGCATGCCGTTCTTCTCCTCCAGCTCCTAGTAACAGTTCAGCTCAGCAACTCTTACCAACCCCTCTCTCTCTCTCTCTCTCTCTACTCTATTCTGCCACTCTTTTTTATGTGGCCTTCCCGGTCCCTAATTGGTTGCTTCCCATGCAGCCAACCTAGCCTGCTTGGAGGACCTCTCCACTGCTTCCTTCCTGGGATGAGTGTGGTAAAGCCAGGAGATCTCCATCAGGGGGCCTTTGGGCTTCATCCACTCTCTCACACTGTTTCACATAATCTTCCCATAAACAAATTAGGGAAATGCAACCTAGATGGTGGGTGCATAAGTTGGGTGAATAACTGGTTAGAAAAACCAGTCTCATGGAGTAATTATCAGTACTTCACAGTCAAGCTAGAAGGGCATGTCAAGTGAAATCCTGCAGGAATTAGTTCTGGGTCTGGTTCTGTTCAGTATCTTCATCAATGAGTTAGACCGGTGTTTCTCGAAGTGTCCTGCGTGCCCGCTTTGGGAAAGCTGCTAGCGGATCTGTACTGCTTTGTTTACCTCAAGGGTCCATAGCCACAGAGTCTCGCGGCTCCCATTGGCTCTGCCATGCCATGACACATGACAGAGGAGAAGAGAGAATGAGTTCTTCTACCTTCATGAGCAAGAGGAATAATGTTATTTCATGGCAGTGTTTCATTAATCTACATTGCACGTTACTCAGGGGAGCTTTTTAGTGCTGTGCCAGCCACTATCCATGAAGGAAATTTGAAAGGCCTCATGTTAGTCACCTAGAAGACCTTGGCTTTTTGACTCCATGAGGGGAAAAAGGTATCTGCCACACCATGATCTGAAATGGCAGATGCTTTGACGACTAGTTGCCAGATTGAAATTCAGATTTGAAGGCCCTTAAATGAGATTATTTTTTAATCCAGCTAATCCTAAATTGTGAATTGGTACAAGGCAGCAATGTACAAGGATAAGCTTCCCAGGCTGGCTGTTTAGTGAGAAAGAATTTATAGCTATTAATTTTGTTAGGAATCACAGATCATTTTGGCTGCCAGGGTATCCCCCTTCAAAAGATATTGCTGCTATCTCAGGTTCCATTTTCTGCCTTCTGTCAAACTGAAACAATAAAGAGGAAGTTAAATCAACACCTTGACTGGCAGGTGTAGCAATCTTGATGAATAGGTAATTATTTGCCAACCCCTACTGACACACTCATCCATGTACAGCATGGGTGGGGAACCTAAGGCCCGGGGGCCAGATGCGGCCCCCACCTTACCTGGATCCGGCCCCCAAGGCTCAGAGCTTCCCCCAGCACTGAGGAGTCCATGCTGGCACTCCAGCCCCCCTCTACCCGAACACAGGGCTGGAGCACACAAAATCTAGTAGGCTGGGTCCCTCTAGGCTCTGGTGTATAAGGGAAATGTGGGGGCCACATCAGTGAGGGTTTGTTTTAGATTTGGGGGGTTTTTTCCTTCTCACTTGTGTGTGGCCCCCAACAGATTTTTTTTGTGGGTCAGTGGCCCCTGACCCAAAATAGGTTCCCCACCTCTGATGTACAGTATCAAGTGAGGGTATGGATCCTTTCCTTAAGAAGTTTCACCCTCAGCCTTGATTATTACAGGGATTTGTTACACAGCAGACCCAAGCCATCTTTAATAGCTGTAAAGTGAGTTCTAGACACTAGACTTCTAGTAGTGGCCAACTTGGATTTGTGACCTTCAGAGGATTCTTCCCTGTTCCCCTCTAATCCCCAACCCCGGAGAAAATCCCCAGCACACAGCCCAGCTGCTGAGGCTACATACTTGGAGGATTATTTGGGCCTCTATAGTTAGTATCTTTTCAAACTGGATGGGACAAATCTGTTGAGTTATATTTGATGGCTTATATTGCATTCTCTGTTAGGCTTGGTCATAGTCCATCAGACTGGAGTTTGCTCTTCAGTTGATTGCATTTTTATTTTTATTTTTATCTGACATTCACCTTTCAAAGATTCTCAGGAAAGCACCTCCCTTTGATGTTGATACAGCTACAAACTAATTACAGTAAAGCCTGTGTTATCCCACACGCCCAGGGATTAGGGAGTGCTGGTAACCTAAAAATTCTGGTTATCTGAGGGAGGGGTGGGAGCGTGCTGGGCCTACGGAAGTGGGGGCACGGGAGCCAAGCGGGGGCCAGGATGTGACCTGCTGGGGGGGGGGCCATGAGCCATGGGGAAACGGGGTGGGATGCAGCCTGGTGGGGGGGGTGGAAGCCGGGGGCAGGAGGTGGAGATGGCAGGGGCAACCTGCTGGAGGGAGGGGGGGACGGGAGCCACGGTGAGGCTGGCCTGCCAGGGGCGCAAGGAGCCGCGGGGGGAGCTGAGATGCTTGCTTCCGGCTGCCGTTCGCCCCTCCTCCAGGTACATGCTGCACGCTTGTCTGAGGAGTAGCCCGGTACTTAAAGGGCCAGGGTTTTTTTGTTTGTTTGCTTTGTTTTGTTTTTCCCAGCATCAGAAATTTGCTTGTTTCTACAGTTTTCTGGATGCTTAAGTTCTGGTTAGTGCAGGTTTTACTGTACATGTATACTGGGAATGAGTGACGGAAAGGGATCACTTGATGGTTACTCGTTCTGTTCATTCCCTCTGGGGCACCTGGCACTGGCTACTGTTGGCAGACAGGACACAGGGCTAGATGGACCTTTGGTCTGGCCAAGTATGGCCATTCTTATGTTCAGCAATCTAAACATCAAAAGGTACTGACCAGTTGCAATCAATGATAATTCTGATACGGTAGTTTTCAATCTGCAGGGTCCACAGACTATGTCTTAAGATTTCCAAAGGGATCCAACCCTCCATTTGAAATTTCTTAGGGTTGAAAAAAAAAAAGATTGAAAACCTATGAAAATGAATTTAAAAACTGAAGTAAAAAAAAGCTGGTCACAAGAGAGCAATTCATAGACAGACAGTGGAACAGCAGCAGAATTCAAAGCCTCTCAACCATGATTTCAGCTGGAAAGGGCAAGACCAGCTTTAAAACCTGAAAATAGTTTCATTTAGCAAGGAGTTGAGGTATATTTATTCTCTCCTGAATCTCGAGGTAAGGAGGGGCATGCTCCTTAGATTGTAAACTTTTTCCAAGAAGGGATCATCTTTTTGTTCTTTGTTTTCACAGCACATGGGCCCTAGACCACAACTATGGCTCCTCAGTACTTTGGAAATACAAAACCCAAACACTGCACAATAAACTAGCTTATCAACTGTTTCTGTGTAAAGATGAACTAATAACACTCTGAATATAGATTTTGAAGTACTGCTCCTTGAAATCAATCCTAGAAAAAAAATTGGACTATGGAGAAGAAATCTGGCAAATAGAGTCCTATGTCTTATGTCATTGGTCCCACTCAGCTGCTGGATGTCCTTGTTTCCACTCTGCATTATTTTCAAAGAAGAGTGACAACTGTGTAGAGGAGAATTGTAGAAGTGCTGATCCCAAAGTCATGCACGCTAGGGTTGAATGAACACCAACTGGCTATGTATCCTTTTCAGAAGCACTGAATTCCACTGGTGGGAAGGGATGCCAGATTATGCTCACTGCCACTGGAATGTGCTGGGCAATGCGAGCGACTTAGCTCCCACCCATGGGCAGTAGGCTTTTCCAACATTGTCAGCCCATGAGGGGCTGTGTCTAGACTGTATCCCTTTTCCGTAAAAGGGATGCAAATTAGACACATCGCAATTGCAAATGAAGCGGGGATTTAAATCCCACCCCCGCTTCAGTAGCATAAAAATGGCTGCCGCTTTTTTCCAGCTCGGAGCTTTGCCGGAAAAAAGCGCCAGTCTAGACGCGGATCTTTCGGAAAATAAAGCCTTTTCCCAAAGATCCCTTATCCCTTATCCTTTATTTTAAGAGGGATAAGGGATATTTCGGAAAAGGCTTTATTTTCCGAAAGATCCGCGTCTAGACTGGCGCGTTTTTCCAGCAAAGCTCCGAGCCGGAAAAAAGCGGCAGCCATTTTTATGCTAATGAAGCGGGGGGGATTTAAATCCCCGCTTCATTTGCAATCGCGATACGTCTAATTTGCATCCCTTTTACGGAAAACGGATGCAATCTAGACGTAGCCTGAGTGTATAGGCTTGATCCTACACCACTGAAGTCAAAGGAAGTTTTACTGTTGACTTCAATGGGAGCAGATTTGCACAAGGTTCTCCAATCCTGGAAAGATTCTGGGGCAGATCATCACTTATCTGAGTTCTCATAGCTCCACTGAAGGCAACTTATACCAGCTGAATCTTTCAGTACTTTAAAAGCAGGCTATTGATGCTTCCCGTAAGCAAAGAGGCCATCTTTCTCAGGGATCATCAGAATAAAACAGAAAATGGTAACATTGAGTTTACTGAGGTGTGTTTAAAACTACCCCCATCTAATAGTATAGGGTACGTCTACACTGCACAGCTATTTTGGGATACTGAAGCTACCCCGCATCTACACAAGCCGCCTCTTATTTCAAAATACTTTTTGAAATAACAGATGTGCTATATCGCAACCCTGGTAAGCTTTGTTGCATGCGGGATAAGGAATGGCTCGAAATAGCATGTTTTTGAAAAAAATGTGGTGCTGCGTAGATGCGCCAAATTTCAAAAGAGCCTATTTCGAAATAGATTCGAAATAAGATATGCAATTTGTGTAGTGCTAATTGCATCTCTTATCTCAAGTTTAGGATGCTGTGTAGACACACCCTTAATAAACAGCTTGCTTTTCAGTTGGATGGTAGGCATCCCTGCATTTGTTCCTACCAAGAACTGGGCAATCTGGAGATTTTTCTGACGTCCTAGCTTCTTGACCTCTGATTGTACAGAGCTCACCTTGCTGGCAATTACTACAGTTTTACATAAAGCAGAACTTGATCTCTTAACGCTTTTTAAGGCTAAGGTTTCAAAAGAGTTTTCCTCTTCAATTTAGTTTATAGCAGAGTTGTATTCCACAGCTGCTTTTAATTTATGTTTTGTGGGACTATGTGGAATCAGTACTCTAGTTGTAAGCATATACAGGATGGAGTCATAGCTGCTATCCCCTGGCAAACTACTAGCTTAAATAAACTACATTTCCTCTGTGTTATCCTCTAGTTTATTCTTGAACAATCAAGAAATTGCAGGAGTAGGACAATGCCAAATCTCTGATCATACTTTTATATCATGGTGTGTCAGATCTGGTGGTGAATGCCAGTGATTCTAGCTTCCTGTGAGGCTGAGATTGGCGGATCACTGAGGGGTTCTAGCCTTGGGTGTGGTATGTCAGTCAGGTGTCTGGTGCCACTGACAACCTAGCCAGGGTTTGGCTGAAGAAGTGTGTACAACGACATGAATGACATGTTGTGTTTGGTGCTCCGTTTGAGTGGGCTGATGGACCAATCAATGTAGGAGATATCACAGCATATTGGACGGGGGGATATGTCTAGACTGTAGTCTAGACATACCTGGGGTGTTCTTTTTTTAATCTGGAGTGTTCCTAAGAGCGAGTTTTCTGTGAAGGTTGGTCAGTACCACTACCTGTGACTTTACATAGTACTATTAAGCAGTTTTTACCTGAGATCATTGCCCCTTGGAAGACACCAGTCCTCACTGGACACTAGCTGTAGACCTATTTCTACTCCCCATCTCTGGTTTCACTACTAATAAACATTGGTTTGATCATCCGCAGCCAGGCTCTCCTCCGAGGACAGAAGCCTCCCATAACTCACAGCTCTACAGGATCCAGGTATTATTTTCCAGCCTCTGGGAAATGAACGAACAGTTCATCAGGGAAGGACAAGCAGCAATTGGCTGACTGAGGTACAGTATGGAAAACATTGTCATCTCCTCAGATTGTCTGAGAACATACAGGCTCAGAGGAAGCTTGCAGCACCTTAGCAAGAGAACCTGTGTGCTCAGCATATGGAATTTGGAGATGAGAAGCACGCATGTCTCTTTCTATTTTTGCTGGCTCGCAGTCTTGTTTCTATATCTCTGTTCTTGTTTTGGGCATAAGAGGATTCTTTTAAGAATGCAGCCAGTTAGCAGATTTATTGGCTAGAACATTCTAAAAATCAAGATGTGTTTATTCTAAGAGCAAGCCTCTGAAGGGAGCCCTGCTTATTGGATATGTTGAAGTATAAAGTGCATTAAAGGGGGAGTTATGCGTGTCAACCCTACACAAGGCCAAAAAGCACAAGTTTGGCCAATTAACCCATAGGCTGCAGCTGGAGGAAAGCCAGGGAGTACCAGAGCCTAGTTGTTTATGAAATCCAGCTGGGGGAAGAGCTGGGGTGGGCTTATAAAGAGAAGAAGTTGGCAATAGATGGAGGCCTCTCAGATGAGTGGAATGGAAGTATTTTGCAGAGATAATATGCCCATTGCTTGTGTCTTGGTTTTCTTGCAGAAATGGAGGGAAACATTTGGATTTACATCAGTTTCAATATGGGTTCAATGAGAAGCTTAATAGTATATTGTTACGGCAGCCAGCATCAGGTGGCACTATTACATAAACCTCTGTATTTTTTTTTCTTACTGTGTGAGCAAAAGTTCAATATTTGGAAGGCATACTGTGTTAGTTTTCACTAGGCACGGTTCTGTGTAAAGTCCATGGTGCTAGGAGAAGGAGTGTGCTAACAGCAGGAGAATTTGGTCTTCAAATAGAGTCAACTCTAATGGCAGAATTGCTCCTTGGGAACTGGGTATTGGCCTTGAGCTGAGATATCTGGAAGAGGGAGGAGAGTGAAGCATTTTTGTCTTTGTGCTGTTTGACCATCTTTATTCCAAGAATGCTGTACTAGTAACTAAATTAATTTACACTTCAAATATTCCAGACTCCACATAACCAAATTCTTCTCAAGTATGGAGCCAATATGTAAGATTCTAAACAACTCTTCCAATTGTCCATCAGGGGAGCAATGCTGATAGCAGATTGGTGTCTAAAGATAAGGCAACAGAATGGAAAGGATGGTTATTGAGAACAAAGTAGAGCTAGAGCCTGCTGTGTCTAAAAGCATTCAGCAGCAGTATTAAGGCTATATTAGCTTAGTATCTGATCACCTGGGCTGCTCATCACCTCCTGAGAAATGTGGTCCACCTGCAGCTCCCATTTGCTTCTCACTTGGCAGCATCAGGCAATTGGAAAGGAGGAGCTCCCTAACTTAGACTATATTCCCACCAGCAGCTAAGCACCAGAAGGCCATGCTTAAAATTGGTCCTGTACAACAGTACCCTGATTCTTGTTAGTCTGAGGAGTCCTGTGGCACCTTATAGACTAACTGAAGTGTAGGAGCATAAGCTTGCATATGACGAAGTGGGTCTTTGTCCACGAAAGCTTATGCTCCTACACTTCAGTTAGTCTATAAGGTGCCACAGGACTCCTCGCCGCTTTTGCAGATTCAGACTAACACGGCTACCCCTCTGATACTTGTTAGTCTGAGTTCATTTTATTGTTCCTGTGCCCCTGAACATAAGGGGACGTTTGCTACTGACTTCAGCAAGAGCAGGATTAGGCCTATATTTAACTGGAAGCTGTGGCAGTCATTCAAAAAATCTCAGCAAACATCTTTTCCACCATGAATAGTCATGGCCATTGCACCCAGATCTTAAAGACCATCTAATGCACTATTGTTAGACACTAAGGCTGCGTCTACACTGGCCCCTTTTCTGAAAGGGGCATGCTAATTTTAAACTTCGTAATAGGGAAATCCGCGGGGGATTTAAATATCCCCCGCGGGATTTAAATAAAGATATCCGCCGCTTTTTTCCGGCTTGTAGTAGGAAAAAGAGATCCTCCGGAATAGGGCTTTATTCCGGAGGATCGGGCCAGTCTAGACGCTCTTTTCCGGCTTTTCTACAAGCCGGAAAAAAGCGGCGGACATCTTTATTTAAATGCCGCGGGGGATATTTAAATCCCCCGCGGATTTCCCTATTACGAAGTTTAAAATTAGCATGCCCCTTTCGGAAAAGGGGCCAGTGTAGACGCAGCCTAAGTGCCCCAGCAGAAAAACCTATAAAGCATCAACTCTACATTAGGAGAGCTACACTATTGATGAATGGTTTTCAGGGTGTGTGTCTTTCACTAGCAAGCACCATTTAGAGTAACCTCTGCCACATTCCAAATTAAGAGAGGCATTTTGTGCTCCAGCCTATGATCTCTCTGGGCCTCAAAGTTTGCAATATTTATCACCTTCGTTTGCAAATCAGTACAAAATTTTGCCTCAAGAATAGCTTTGGCTCCATAACATAAAACAAAACTTACATTCAATTAGGCCTTTGATGTTAAGCCCTACTCAGAGGTGCTACCCTTGCAATACCAAATATAAGTCTTAACCTCCATTTTTAGTGGACACTGAAATATTTGCTTCTTCCTCCTTGCATTCCTAATACTTCTAACCATACCGTGAACAGTTAGATGAATTAGACTTTATACTTGATGCACGAGCAGAGAACTCAGTGGAAGAAATCATTTTCAGAATGTCTGGATTTAGTTGACTTTTTTTTTTTTTTGCAAACACCACTTATTATGTATGGGGTGGTGATGTGATAAATTTCCAGCCATAATGCATTACAGTGCTATAACTGAACTGGAGCAAGGTGTGCTCTCATTCTCATATTTATTTACTTTGCCTGTGTATCTGTCTAGTGTGTCTGTAACTCAAACCTAAGTACAGATCAGCATTTGTATTTGAGTACCTTTGCTTGAAACTGAACGTCTTCCAAACCAGCAAAGTTATGTAAGGCTGACTTATGTAGATAAAGTGTCAAAACCTTATATACTTCCTCTCTTTTGTTCCCACCTGCAATACCTGGCTGCCAAGGACCGCTCTGCTAATTAGCAATAGTGGACTAAAAAGTCCTTTCATTTAACACAAAAATACAACTCCCAGGCACATTATTCAGAGATCAGCATCTCCATGGAGAAATCTCTCTCCTTAAAATGCATATGTTCAGATTTTACACCGCATGTTTCCTTGGTCACATGCTTTCCAAATAGTTGAGCAAGTCAGTGGGTTTAATACTTAAGGCTGCTAACATCACTACAGTATGAAAAGGGACCAAAGAGTAAACAGGTTAAAACACATTAATTGGCATAAATTTAAATAACTGCAGAGAAGTTACTACAAATTTACACCCACGTAACTGAGATCAGCATTTGGCTTGTCCATGCATGTATATATAGAGTTGGAGAACTCAGAGTGAAGATACGGTATATCTACAATGCATTTTAACCCCCTCATCGCCAACAACAAGTCTCAGAGTCCAGGTCCACAAACCTGAGCTCTGAAACTCACCTTCCACTGTGGGCTTTGGAGGCTGAGCTTGGTTAAAGGTCTACACAACTGTTTTTAGCACTCTAGAACAAACTTTGTGAACCAGAGTTTGTGAATCCATAGAGTCACTACCACAGGATTCAGCTTGCTGTGTAGACATACCCCAAGTCATACACTAATGTAACTATACTTTTATACTACAAAATAGAGAGTACAAAATGGCAACACGGAGTGCTATATTTATTGGGCCATTAATTCCATATCAGTCAAGCTGTGCATAACTAAAATATGTAGGTTCTTCCAAACTACCAGCCCTGCAAATGCATCCTAGGATCTGGAAGGAGCGGGGGAGCAAGGTCTATCTGGCTCTGACTATGCCATGTGTTCCTGGGTTCCCATGTGGGAGACAATTCAGCTCAGGCCTCCTTGGGTCTCCTCTGTGGCTGCTGGGGAACATATAGAAACAGAGCCTACCATTAGCAGCATGACTCCAGTGGGAACTACGCTGACATGAGGAGGAGAGGGGGGATAGCTGAGCAGGTTCCTGGCTCTATGTAGAGCGTTGCTCCCTTCTCTATGTATCCATGGGGCTGTGAGAACAATCAACCTACAAAACCCACAGGATGGGGAGATTCTGCAGTGATCCATGCCTCCTCTCTCTTCAGTAGCTAATGGGCTGGGCTGGGCGTGGTGGCAAGGGTATTTGCTTCTTAAACATGAAAGTGGAAGGAAAAGAAAGGGGCCCCCTGGCAAGTGTGAGAGCAGCAGATTCTCCTGGCCCAGGAGAGGTTATTAGGAATGACCAGGTAGACAGAGAAGAGGAGTTCTGTTCCTCAGATTTAAGAGGTTAGATATCAGTGGCTGGGTATCAGGCCAGCTCCAAGAATGTCGTTGCTTTTCAGGATCAGCAGATCAGCACAATTATCTTTTCCTCTCCCTATTCAGAATCAACATGCTGTATTGTCTTAGTTGGTCCTTAAGGCCATGACAGGCCACAATTTGTCATCTACATCTTAGGCTCAAGTCCAACCCAACACCTTCTGTAACTAGTCTAACAGGCTGGTGAAACCTATCTGGGCCATGGCCACACCCAGCAGCACATGAAAACAAGACGGCACTTCCCAGAGAACGACATTCAGCCTCTCTAGCCTTTAAGAATGGATGATGCCTAGACAAAAGCTGCAGCAGCACAGCTTCAGCACCTCGAAGGCATTCAGCTGAAGAGATCCAGGGTTGGGATGTAAGCAGCAAGTTTTTCCATTAGGAGTGTTACCTCTGGAGGACCACCCAAGCACATTCCACTCACACCCCTAGAGAGAACGGCAGCCTCCAGCCTTTTCACTGTGTCAGCGCTCAGACTAATGCACGTCTGGGAATGCATTTGGCTAGTCACAGCATAGGGATAATTCTCTGTCTATAATGACATGCTGCACTAGGCAGTTAACACTGTAGGGATATTAAGGTTTGTATGTATGTAGGAGGATGGCAAGTGCAGGTTTCCATGCATTGTCCACAGAGCAAGCAGATAATTTCAGGGATGCTGGTAATTTTTTTTTTTTTGCATGAACATAAACCTCCAAACTGAAACCCCTATCTGGGTCGGTGCCAGGCTGATTAAAACATGAGAGAGTTGTTAACAGTGCAAGTAGAAGATTAATCTTCCTCCCCACTTCAAAAAAATTCTTCTCTTGCCCTGGTATTGCCATGTGGTTAGGCCTGGGTCAGCTGAGCCAGTACACAGGGCATTATGAAGCCTGTTCTGATATGCACTCATTTATGATGCTCATGATGAGTTTCTCTAGATCCCACTCAAGTCATGGGATCTGGAGTTACTCAGTAGCTCTGAAGATCCTTTTTATCCTAGTCTGTGGTGCCCCTGAAGTCATTGATGTGCAGGGGAGACATCCAAAGCTGCTTAGGTGGGAATCAAATTATACTACAGGTTGAACCTCCCTGGTCCAGCACCCTTGAGACTTGATTGGTCTGGACCAGGGAATTTGTTAGACTAGGGAGGTAAATACACTGGGGTCTCCCCTTTTCCTCCTGGCTCTGCTCCTCCCCCCCCCCCCCCCCCACACACACACACATTCTGCAGCTCTGCTGCCACTGAGAAGGGGGACTCTACGCTCCGTGCGGGCTCTCCTCAGAGGCCCCGTGCCCAGAGCTCTGTGCTCCCTCCGGCAGTCCTGCTGGTGCCAGGGGCTCTCCCCAGCAGCTTCACTGTAGCCTGGGACTCTGCGTTCCACCTGTCCTAATCTGGCAATGATCTTGATTGCACAGGGTCACTCCGACAACGCCGGACGAGGGGACTTGCTAGACTAGGGAAGTGCAGATTATAGAGTGTCAACCTGGACCTCAAGCAAGTCTTCCTATCCTGTTGTAGACTATGTCATGACAAATGCTGCTAGGAAACACAAAAAGGCATTTATGAGTTGAACATGAGAACTAGGACAAGGTCCCTTAAATGAGTGCTCAGAATGAGGGAAAAAGTGAGCAAGAAGCCCAAGAAAGTTCAGAGAAAAAGACATTGCAAATTGTTCAAGTGGCATGAGGCAGAACTCATGACATTTTTAAGATAATCATGAGATTGGTTTACAACACTGGATCTTTTTGGGTATGTCTACACTATAGAATTTTTTTCGGAAAAACGGCCATTTTTCCCAAAATAACCCAACAATTACGTCCCCACTGCAATCACATTCTTTTGAAAGAAAATTGAAAGTACAGAGGGGTTTTTCTGGCATTGGTAAGCCTCTTTTCACGAGAAAGAAGCCTTTTTCCAAAAGAGCTTTTTCAGAAAATGGCATATGTGGATGGGGAAGAGGGAGTTCTTTCCGAAGAAGAGGAAAAAGCACAGGTGCCCTGGTGGCTACTCTGTCCATAGTAATCACAGTTTAAATGCGAGATAGCGT
The DNA here is from genome assembly GCF_049634645.1 of Pelodiscus sinensis. NCBI lineage: Eukaryota > Metazoa > Chordata > Testudines > Trionychidae > Pelodiscus > Pelodiscus sinensis. The sequence goes on from NC_134711.1 coordinate 210,484,435, forward strand.
CCATTCAGTGTGGACGCTATCTTTCGAAAAAGCAGATCGCTTTTTCAATGCACTTTGGCAGTGTGGACACGCTCTTTCAGAAGAAGCTTTTGCAGAAGATCTCTTCTGGAAAAGCTTCTTCTGAAAAAATCCTGCAGTCTAGACGTAGCCTTTGATTTTCCTCTGAGGCTTTAGCATGCACTCAGGTAACAGTGTCAAGTTTTGTCTCTGCCACCACCAGGGCTACACTTTTCTTTTTAAATTAAAGTCAAGATTCTCACAGAATCAATTGACTTCAAGAGGTGGGACTTCAGGAAGGACATCAAATATCACAAGACATGCAATAAAATCATAAGAATTGGCAATACTGACGGAGCCCTGGACTCTAATGACAGAGTATACCTAAAAAGGAATGAAGTCGGTTGTTGATACAAGTGAAGTCAGGGCAATTCTCTCTATAAATCCTGTCTGAGCCAACTATTCTCTCTATGATCTTTGGCAAGTTATTTGATCTTAGTTTGTTCCTCTATCAACTCAGCTGGAAACCTGGGCTTAAAAGGGAGAGAGAGAGTGAGGGAGCGAGCAGGAACTGACTGAAAACCAGATGCTGAGTATGAGCTAAGCCTTTCCAGGTAAATAAATTATTTTAAATAAAAAAGTTATGTTAGATTCACTTCACATTTCATGTGGTATAGTTGGAGCTGGACCTGCGCCCATTTACCCTGCAAGGATGAATATGACAACACTTGAGAGAAGGGATGTGGTTCCAAATCAATAGCGAGGACCATCAATCCTGGCAGGGAATATCATCTGACTGCCAAAGACAACACGGTGATAACCGAGAGTTCAACAAACTTTTCCAATCCTCCTGGAGGCCTCGGCCAAATTCAAAGCCAATTTGTCCTTTTCTGTGCAGAAATATGAGAAGGATACGGGGGGGGGGAGGGACTGAAGAAATGCCATGAATTATATTTAGCACCATGGAGTGCGATGATTGCAGAGAGCTCTTGGTGAGACTCACCAGGGAACCCTAGTCACAGAGAAGGCTGGATTCTATGCTGCTGCTATGGTTACTCTTCCTTCTGGTAGGGAGGCCTCCGCATGCCATAGATAGGTAGTTAACTGAGCAAATAATGAGCCGGGGTGCTCAGCCCCTCAGTGGATGGGAACTTCCCCAGCCATGCTGACTGCAGACAAGCAACCCTTCCTAAATTTTGTCTGGATCCAAAATAACCTACACTCCTCAGAGAGAGGGTACAGGCTGAATCAGAGACAGAGGCTAGTTATGGGTATGTCTACACAGCAGGGCTAAAGTCAGAATGAGCTATGCAGCTTGAGCTATATCAATTGCGTAACTGAAGTTGAAATAGCTTAATTTGATTTTTGGTGCTATTTACACAACAGGAAGTCAAAGGAAGAAAATTCTTCCTTCAACTTCCATTACTCCTCATAAAATGAGGGTTACAGGAGTCGGAGTAAGAAGTCCTCCAGATTGACATTATTTCGAAATAATGGCTTGCCATGAAGACGCGCTCTTGGTTATTTGTTAATGTCAGTTATTGTGAAATAATGCAGCTGTGTAGACATAGCCTGTGATTTTAGCTTAGGAGCTGCGAGAGGCCGAACAACTCAAGAAGTCTCTGATCAATTCCCGTCCACACAAAGGGAGACTTTGAACTACTTTGGCATGAAGGGCATGGCTGGGGAGTTCCTGCCCACTGAGGGGCTCAGCACTCCTGGCTCATCATTTGCCCAGTTAACTGCCTGTCCATATCGTCCCACTGGCTGAAGCAGGAGTTTATAGTCATTCTCTCTCCACTCCTGACTCCAAGAAGGCTGGGAGATGGCCTGTGGGCTCTGTCAGCGCTGTAGTCCATAGGGTAGGACCTGCTAGAGGCTCACCCCAGAGTTCCAGGAGCTGGCAAACTCTACGTGAGAGTGATACTAGTTCTTACTTTAACAGAACTATGTAATTATTGTGTTCTTTGCCATATGAAAGGCAGCTGTGGTTTCAGATTGCCCAATGAGTGTCTTCAAGTGGGGAAGAACACAGTGGTAAAGGAACATAGGATTGGGTCAGACCAAAAGTCCATCTAGCTCAGTATCCTGTCTGCTGACAGTGGCCAATGCCAGCTGCCCCAGAGAGAATGAACAGAACAGGTAAGCATCACGTGATAGTGATAGAAATGTAGCCATGTTAGTCTGGGGTAGTTGAAGCAAAATGCAGGACAATGTAGCACTTTAAAGACTAACAAGATGGTTTATTAGATGATGAGCTTTCGTGGGCCAGACCCACTTCCTCAGATCAAATAGTGGAAGAAAGTAGTCACAACCATATATACCAACCATATATACCATCCATATATACCAACCATATATACCATCAAGTGATGTTATTGTGGCCACCTGCAACCAGTGGTTCATGGGCACCCAGGTTACATCTACCTGAGCCTGCAGGATGAGGTGCCATTACCCAGCACATGTGGGGTAACTGACCTGGATGTACAGAGACATGGTGAATTTACATTTTAGATTCCTCAAACCTGGGAGTGAATAAGGTTTCACATGGAGGGTGTAAGTCACATATTTGGATAATTTAGAAAGGCTCCCTTAGATGTAGTATTGAACTTAGCCCTATTTATTCCCTACTTCTGCTGACCATATTAGAGGACTCTGATTTTTTTGAGTAGAAGATCCATTTCCCTACATTTCATGGTGTACGTGTAATTAAAGCTGAGCAAATAACTGATTTTTTTAAAATCAGTAACTAAACTAAGAAATCCTGCCTCCACTCAAAAAATTAGTTTTGGGTCACCCTAAAACAGAATTTTTTGTTTTCTTATATAAGCAAAGCTGAAAGAAAAAATTATTGCAGGTAAAAAAATTCTTTTCACCCTGAACTTTGTTTTTCAAAATAAATCTAGCTAATGTAAAACAAAGCATGATTTCAAGACAAAGTCAAAATGTTTTATTTCAAATATGTGGAAACAAAAATGTTCACTTCTTTTTAAAATTCACAACTGAAAATATTTGCTGAATTTTGTCCAAATTTACCACTAGTTTTGGTTAACTTAGAACTATATTCTTCAGCAGTTAAACTGTGGGTCTATATTTTTGCCCAGCTCTACATGTGATCACAAATCATTAGCAAGCATATGCACAAAACCTTTATTTTGTGCCTACGTTATTCCTACCCCCTCGCTAACACTCTTTGGCCACATCTACACAGAAGGGCTAAAGCCAAAATAAGCTACACAACTTGAGCTATGTCAATTGCGTAGCTTAAGTTGAAATAGCATATTTCAGCTTTTGGTGCTGTCTACGCTGCAGGAAATCCAGGAAAAAGTACTCTTCCTCCAACTTCCCTTACTCCTTGTAAAATGAGGGTTACAGGAGTCAGAGTAAGAAATTCTCCAGCTCGACATTATTTTGACATTTTAAACTGCGTGTAGTATAGACATGGACTATGTTATTTCAGAATAACATCAGTTATTCTGAAATAACACTGCTGTATAGATTCCCCAAAAAACCTGCAGTTGAGAAATATTGATAAAATCATATTTAATCAGTCATAAGTGTTTTATTAGAAATGTTTGGCTTGCAGACTAGTACCTGTACATTTTTAGAGAAAGTTGCTAAACCCTAGGGGTATGTCTACACTACCCTCCTAGTTCGAACTAGGAGGGTAATGTAGGCATACCGCACTTGCAAATGAAGCCCGGGATTTGAATTTCCCGGGCTTCATTTGCATAAGCGGGGAGCCGCCATTTTTAAATCCCCGCTGCTTCGAACCCCGTGCAGCGCGGCTACATGGGGCTCGAACTAGGTAGTTCGGACTAGGTTCCTATTCCGAACTACCGTTACTCCTCGTGAAATGAGGGTTCGAAGCAGCGGAGTTTTAAAAATGGCGGCTCCCTGCTTATGCAAATGAAGCCCGGGAAATTCAAATCCCGGGCTTCATTTGCAAGTGCGGTATGCCTACATTACCCCGCTAGTTCGAACTAGCGGGGTAGTGTAGACATACCCTAGGTTATTTTACACTCAGTTTCATGGCTGAGAATTGTCATATCATAAAAGGAGGCAAGATAGATTTTAAGCCTTCACCTTACAAAATGGCCTATACATCACAATGTGAATTATCACTCTTTGATGACAATAAGAATCTAGGATACCCAGCACCTTGTAGGACTGGACACGATGGCCACAATTCTTCCAATAAATCTCCTATGTGATAAGAATCTGCCTACTTTGGGAAGTCCCATTAACTTCATTCAGACTGCATAAGAATAAGAATCAATCCCCAATTAAAGAAAGGGGGAAGCTCCACGTTAACGAGTAAGATAAAAATATCAAATTTCTGATTAAGGTTTTAAACTTTAGGCTGATAACAGCATAATCAAGTGAGGTAGCAGAGGGGTTGGGCACAGTTACAGTCTTTGAACACCCTACATCACTACTCCCGAGTACTGATGTCAATGCTAGATGCCCCAGAAAGGACAAGGCAATGATCCTGCATTCTCCACAACAAACACTGGAGCAAGGTATGTGTGTGGAGGGAAATAAACATTTCACTGTCTTCAGGGATGCACAGAAACAATGCTCCTGAAGGGCTGCATATCTGAGGTGCTCCCATGGGTGGTACGCTTCCATTATGCCCTGTAGGGTAGCTTAACACACCATCACACATTGAGGAATACAAGAGAACAGAGAGTGCATAAGTTATCCCAATGATAACAGAAACCAGTCATTTGATGTAACCAGTGAAGTGAAGGGAGGTGTTTCTCCCTCTTCCTCTCCCCCTAGCACAGGAAATAGGAGCTGGAGGTCAGACAATAGCAGGACAGATTAGTATTTGGCTGACTTTGCAGTGTCTGTGCAGACTTCATTGACTAGTAAAGCACAGAGGCTTAATAGGATATACTTACAGTAAATGGGAAATTTTCAGTTACTTTTAAAAAAAATCAAGATGTGTCAGGGTCATGTACTTCAATCCAGATACAGGTAAATCTTCACTGACTTTTTTGCGGGGGAGCATGGTTGTATGAATAAATATGGACTATAGTATCTGGCCCACAATTACAGCTTTTCATGTTTCAAAGTTATTGTAACAATGCTGATATGTAAGCGTAGAGATGCATAAAGCTACAAACTCTCATTGCCTATGTAATCTCTCTGGGATCCCTCGAATCAAGTAAGATTTCCCCTTGGATGCCTATAACTGATGAGTACATACATGAGAAATTAGGCTAATTCTGGTAAGGAACACTTTCTGGCAGTGGATGCATATGAAGACTCTATCTCTGTCAGCATCGAGACCAGTGGCGCCAATACGGTCCCGGGCACACTCCTTACGTCAGGCTCTCTGATCTTCATGGAGACGATGCTGGATCTCCAAGTGTCGGGCACCGTTCTTGATGGTGGTCCTCCAGGTTACCCGATCCACCACCTGCCTCTCCCAGGTGTCAGTGTCAATGGTGCACTCTACCAAGGTGTTCTTAAGGACATCCCTGTATCACTTCCTTTGCCCACCAGGAGTACGTCTAAACTACATGGCTCCGTCAACGGAGTCATGTAGATTTGTTTGTTCGGCAAAGGGAAATGAAGCTGCAATTTAAATAATTGTGACTTCATTTAAATTTACATGGCTGCCGCGCTGAGCCGACAAACAGCTGATCAGCTGTTTGTCGGCTCATCACGCTAGTCTGGACGCTCCCCTGCCGACATAAAAGCCCTTTATCAACCGCCCCGGTAAACCTCATCCTATAAGGCATAAAGGGGAGGTCAATAAAGGGCTTTCAGGTCGGCACGGGAGCGTCCAGACTAGAGCGCTGAGCCAACAAACAGCTGATTAGCTGTTTGTTGGCTCAGCGTGGCAGCCATGTAAATTTAAATGAAGCCGTGATTATTTAAATCGCAGCTTCATTTCCCTTTGCCAATCAGCCTAATCTACATGGCTCCATTGATGGAGCCATGTAGTTTAGACACACCCTATGAGACCTTGCCCCGTTCCTCAGATGAGTGTAGAAAATCTGTTTAGGTAAATGTGTATCAGGCATCCTGACTATGTGACCAGACCATCATAGCTGCCTGTGGGCAATTATTCTGATGAGCATTTAGAAGTTTATAAGTTTCATCTGAGGAAAGTCTCTGAGCTTGTCTAATATAGAGAGTTAGTATGTGGCAAGTGGAGTTGTAAATTTATAGCACTCTACCGTGTTTCACACTGTTGCGGTATGGAGCCTGCTACTGTGAGCTAAAAGTTCTGTATTGCACTTTGAGCTACTGCTGTTTGAAACATGTGAGTACAGTTTTTGGGACAAAACTGGGGGGAAGGAAGAAAAAAATACAGCTGAGAGTAGAATTTCATTCTTTTTTGCAGCAAAAAAAACTTTTACAAGCAGAGAGCTGCTCTTTTGCTACTCTCAGCAAAATCGAGACATTCTTCTTCGTGAAAATGTCACATTTTCACCTAGGGCAAATTCATGGAAATTTACAAGAAGTGAAATTTTAATTCCATGAATTTGCCCTAGGTGGAAATGTGACATTTTCACAGAGGGATGACCATTTTCTCTCAGCTAGAGATATGTGATAAAAAAAAAAAAGTTCTCCAGTTGTAAAGGCCTTTCATTTTATTTTTTAAAAGTACCATGGAAAGTCTAATATATTCATAGAAACCTTCTTTTTTCTCAGTTTGGCAACAATTTGAAGCTTCAATTATATACCTTGTTATTAGTATTTCTTATTTTTTAATTCGGCAGTACCTAAGGGTTGTAGTCATAAACCAGAAAATCACTGCACTAGGCACTGTACAAATACACAATCAAGATGGACTTTGCCCCCAAACAGCTTACATGCCAAGTGTAATACAAGAGACATCAGGTTGATAAACACAGGGGAGTACAAGGAAATAATGAGACAAGATTGGTCAGAATGATGCACAATGGTCACAGCTGCCTAAGTTACAAAGTGCCATGATGCCAACCAGTATTTATTTCTATAACAGGAATGGCAAAGGAGTCTGAACTTCATTATGCTTGTGTAACCTACCAGCAGATTACACTTGGTGAGATACAGACATATAACATTATATATTTTCCGAAAGGAACTAGTGATTGAGTGCCTTTCATATCCTGTACAGCAACTGTTTTTCAGAAAGTGTCAAGCACCCAGCCTCTAAGAAATCAGGACTTCCCAAAACGTTTCAAGGTGCACGCCCTTGCTACTCCCTAGTCACTTATGAAAATTAGATGATCGCTAAGGGCCACTGCTGCTGCAGATTCCTTACAGTCTAATTCACAATAAGATGTAATCAGTGCTTGTAACAAAGCAATGCATGGTAGAAAGAGAAAGGATGAGGGTACCATCAATCAGAAACATGTGGTTACATAGACTAGTTGTGGGTTATGAGAGTAATATTTGGATACAATTTTAATACTTTTAAAAATATAAATTAAGCTTTCAAAGAGATCCTGTGTACAACCATTTTGATCTACACTGGGGGATGCAATAGTTATTTAAGTATCAGCATTTGGTGTCAAGTCTACTTTTAGGACAGACAACGTAAATTGCAGATAGGTGGACATAAGTGGTGCAAAGCTTCATCACGTTTGGGAATATTCCAGGAGAGATTTATATCAGGGGACCAAATCCCTCTGAGGTCCTTTTTAGCATAGGGGCCAAGTGTATATGTTACACTATCCTGCCACTTGTATTTATGGTCTGCTGCTGTTGGACTGAGCATTTGTTTGGGGCCCACAGGTATCTATATCTGAGAGCTCTTCTGACAGCAAAATTACCACCCTCAACGAGGGGCTGTAGTTTTGACTATGGAAGAGCATCTCAGGCTGATAAACGGCTGTCCACACTGACGCTATTTGTCGTTAAAACTTTTGTTGGTCGGGATGGTTTTTTTTTCCACAACTCTGAGTGACAGACAGTTTTACTGACAAAAGTGCAGCGTAGACATAACCTTAAAAACTTCTAAGTTTTATGTGATATATACAGCTACACAATTCTTTTGTCTCTCTCTTTTACACCTCCCCTATCTCCTTAGTTTGTGTGAGAAAGGTCATCAACTTAGTGCAGACTGTCAGGAGACAAAATGCATACTGTTGTTTTCTCTTGTTCCCTCATTCTTGGTGCCCACCAAACTACAAATACATCCATGACTGTGTAACTGATTAGAGGCAGCCACTTTAACTGATTGGAAATAATGCTATTCAATTTGTGCTCTCAGCAACTACTTGCCATCACAGCCATGCCTGTACCTAACATTTGCATCAGTACCTTCTGGGAAAATTTGGACAACTATCGCTTGCTGCCTCAGCATGGCTTCTCAGTTTTTTCCCCCCCGAGACTCACCTGTGCAGTTGCAATAGGTCCCACAGGCCACTATTAACACTTCTTGAGAAAAAATATTAATTTTAATTATTACCTACATCTAAAACTATAATACTGTGAAAAAAACAATGTACTTGTTTCCTTTTCTTTTTAATTTAAGCAATTGTAACACTAGAATTCCCTAGCATTATTCGAATAAATGCTTCAAGATCTTTTACATAAAACAGTTTTAGTAAACCCATGCTTTAAAAAAAAAAAGTTGAGCAAAATGTGGTATTCAACAGAGCAAACACAAATTTTGTATAACCAAACAAGCAGCATAACAATGTTAACAAAATTTTAAAACACATTGTGCTATTTGATTTTTAAAACAAAATAGTTGTCCAACTTTGAACAACTTGTCTTGTTTCAATTTAGTTTTAGTGTAAAATCTGAAATTCTGTGCTGTGTAAGTAAAGACCCAACCCTATTCTCTGCTAATTAGAAAAAAGCAAATATTGTACATAAAAATATAAAATAACTAGATGTCTTACCTGGCGTTGCCCAGGTCCAGACCAGGGACAGGGAAGGAGGCTGCACAGGCCTCCCAGCGGTGATCTCCTGGCCTAGCCTGGGGGAGCATTCTGGGCGGACAGTAGGGGGTAGGGGCACAGAAGCCTCCCACCTGCACTCCTTGGGCCCAAGCCCAGGAGGGGAAGGGGGAAGGGGTGGAACAGAAGCCTCGCAGCAGTGATCCCCGAGCAAGGAGAGGCTAGCTAGGTGCTGACAGGAGGTAACTTAGGATACATGGAGCTAGGGGCAGTGTGTGGGCAGGGGTATGTAGCTCAGGTTGCAGGCAGGTAGTAGGTAGGGACTGTGTTCAGGCAGGGGATAGCTCAGGATGAAAGCAGGGATAGCTAGGGGCTGGGTCCTGAGAGGGAGATAGCTTAGGGTTCAGGGAGGAGCTGTGTCCAAGAGACTGCCGCTGCTGCTGCTGGGTTCCCTTGTACACTCAGTCTCTACCTGGAAGAGTGGGAGCTGCTCTGCTCCTTGTGGCTGTGTGCACATTGGACCAGGCCATGGCCTCTTACATGGTCAGTTCATGGATACCAAGGATAACTTCTCTCCAAGCCTAGAGGGCATGGAGGCAATTATCCAGTCCACCTGGGGGGAACTGACCTAGACGCTCAGAGCACCTGGCATTGCTGCTGTCCCCTCCAAAACTCTGCCTGTGATGGTGGCCCACCTGGGACTCTGTCATGGACCACCTTTGGGCCCTGGCCCCACAGTCTGGAAACCCCTGGGAGAGAACATCTGAAGGATGTGAACACAGAGCAGCAGTAGGGCCCCTGGAACATTCTATCACAGGGAGCTAAAAGAAACATGGACCAGCCAAAGTGGTTACACAGCCACAGTGAGGAGTGTTATTCACATGGCAATAAAACCTGGCATGTAGTAGGTTTGAACTCTGTTTCTGGAAGATTACCAGGCTTGGTCAACAGTGAATTCTTCATGAAGTGCTGCCACTGTTGGTCTGGCACCAATGCAGCTCCACTGATGATGGCAGTAGAGGAAGCACCAATGCAGCAGGAGATTTTCAGAGAAAAGATCCTGTCCCTGTGTAGGCCTAAAGCCAGGTAAGCAAAAGTATGTGCAACGTATAAAGCCTCGTATGTGCAACGTATAAAGCTATAGATGCTGTCACTTAGCCTCAATGTAGTCATGAAAAAACCAAAATGACGACATGGCAGGATTTTTTCCAATGAAAATGTTGAAACCTACAATTCCCTGCATTTTAGTACATGAAAATACCCCTTCCAAAGTACTATACAGAAAAGCTCTGTGTCTATCCTCACAGGAGGACTATCCTCATTTTTCCTCTACAGAGCAGTGAATTCCACCTGCTGGACCTGCAGACAATCCTCAGGCTACATCTAGACTACAAGCCTCTTTTGAAAGAGGCTTTTTCGAAAATCTTTCAGAAAAGCCTCTTTTGATAGAAAGCATCTAAACTACAAGCAGATTTTTTGAAAAAGTGAGCTGCTTTTTCGAAAGAGAGTCTAGATGCTCTCTTTCGAAAAAGCAGTTTGCATTCAATAGCGCCTTTTTTTTGAAAGAATACTTTCGAAAAAAGGCGTTATTCCTCGTACAATGAGGTTTACTGCGATTGAAAAAACTGCCATGTTCTTTCGATTTACAGGCAGTCCCCAAGTTACGTGGATCCCACTTATGTCGGATCCGCAGTTACGAACGGGGCCCGTCTCCCTGGTCTCCAGCAGACCAGGGAGAGGAAGCAAAGCGGTGGAGCACGCGGGCAGCGGACAGCCCAGACGCGTCTGGGCTGTCCGCTGCCCGCGTGTTCCGCGGCTTTGCTCCCCATCCCCCTGGTCTGCAGACCAGGGAGAGGGGGAGCAAAGCAGAGCAAAGCCGCAGAGCCCGAGGGCAGCAGGACAGCCACGGCGCGTCTGGGCTGTCCCGCTGCCCCCGTGCTCCGCAGCTTTGCTCCAGACGCCTGTGGTACAGCAGCTCGGGCGCTGCCAGTTGGTCCCGTAGCGCCGCTCTGGGTGCTACTGGACCAACCAGGCAGCACCCCAGCTGCTCTGCCCCAGGCATCCTGATTCAGCCACTGCTGGTCAGTTTCAGCAGCGGCTGAATCAGGACGCCTGGGGCAGAGCAGCATGGATGCTGCTGGGTTGGTCCAGTAGCGCCGAGGAGCGGCGGCGCTACTGGACCAACCCAGCAGCACCCCAGCTGCTCTGCCCCAGGCGTCCCCAAGTCAGCCGCTGCTGAAACTGATCAGTGGCTGACTACAGGAAGCCCCTGCCCCGGGCTTCCTGGAATCAGCCGTTGATCAGTTTCAGCAACAGCTGACTTGGGGATGCCTGGGGTTCTTAAGTTGAATCTGTATGTAAGTCAGAACTGGTGTCCAGATTCAGCCGCTGTTGAAACTGATCAGTTTCAGCAGTGGCTGAATCTGGACGCCAGTTCCGACTTACATACAGATTCAACTTAAGAACAAACCTACAGTCCCTATCTTGTATGTAACCCGGGGACTGCCTGTACTTTTGAAAGAATGCGGCTGCAGTCTAGACGCAGGTGAAGTATTTTTGAAAAAAGGCTACTTTTTTCGAAAAAACCCTGTAGTCTAGACACACCCTCAGAGGATGCATTAGTGTGTTTGTGTGAGGGAGAGGGGAAACAGATCATGCTAAAGTAACACCATTGGTTTGTGGGCAGACTTTTATGGGAGAACAGTCTGCAGGACAGACTATATTACTATCAATCACTGATCATTTGGGCAGGAATTGTGGGAAAAGTACCAGTCTGCATAGGTCCATTATGACTGTCTTGTTGCCAGTATCCCCTTCCCCAAGTGCATCCTAAAATGTTCTCCTTTAATGTCTGACAAGCCACACATACCTGAGTGCTTATGTTTGCAAAGGAGGGAGTTAAGCACTGGAAATGTATTTTCCTATTAACAAAAAACTTTGTTAATTAGTAATGGTACCTCCTTTCTTTGTTAAGATCCTTTAGACCTGTTATTTGGGGCAATTTCATCCATTCTAGTTCTGTCTTCACAAGAATGTTGATCGTCCCAGGCATAATTATGACGATTACAGTAGTCCACTCCAGACACTGGGAAGTTGTCATTAACTACTCCTTTATTGGGTGACAGAATTTTAACAAGAGGCTCCCAGAAGACTCCAAGAAACTCCTTCAATAATCAATGTGAACTGAACACTTACTTTTCTAACACTGTTACTCAGACAGTATTGTCGTTTGATCACTGGCTCTGCATTAGCACCTAGCATTTGTGCTTATTTCCTTAAAAAAGCACCTGCTTCTGTAGTTTCCAATGTTCTATTTTAAACTCCCTTTCATCCAGGGTAATTCACTTTAGAAAGCCAAAAAATCAGATTAGATCATTATCAGGACCACCTAAAATGGCATAGCAGTTCATTTTTATGGCAGAATTTGGAGTAAGTCCAAACACGAGCAAATTCTATAAATTTATCTTGAGTGCCCAGTGGATATTTTCTTTGGAAAGAGCTACAGTATATGAAAGAACTCATGGACAGTCAAGTCAATTCACTACAAAAGTTTAAGATTATATTAGTGCTATGTTCTGTGGAAACATAGGTACAAAAGCCACAGCCAGAAACCATTATGCTGTGCTTAATAGGAAAATAAGTTTACTAGACTGAAAGATGTAGGAAATTTCATTTTTGAGTCCAAGTAGTAAACAGGTTCACAGATTTTAAGACAAGAAGGAATCATTGTGGTCTAGTAGCTTGATCTCCTGCATCATACAGACCAACACAATAAGAGAAACAACATTTGGGATTTTTAGCTCAGCAGCAAAACACCTTTCCTTCTGCCAAAATTAATTTTGGATCAACTCAAGATAAACATTTTACTTGGTGAAGGTGATTCCTAAAAGAAATATTTTCAAAAACAAAACACTTCAATTTTTTTGAAGTACTAGAAGGAATTGTTTAAACTTGTATTAAATATTCTCTTCCCCTCTCCCCCAGTCCTACAAGAAATTGTTTCATTAAAACCAATTTTGCCCTACTCTAATAACTACCCCTGGTCTCAGTGACAAGTGTTTATCTTTCGTTATAGAATGGGGAGAGCCTTCAGCACCCTCTACTCCCATTGACTTTGCTTGCTCTTTGCATCTCTTTCAGGTTCAGGTACAATACACTAATCTTCATAATTGTGTTTATAAGGGTGTTATCCTGCATATTGACATAAAGCTGAAGCAGCAGCAGACCAGAAGAGAGAGTTATGCTGATCAGTGAAAACTATTGAGAAAATGTTATGGTTTTAATTATAGATCACGGGGTTTTTAATAGCTATTACCCAATATGAGACAATTGAAATGTCTCAGTGTCTCTTAAAGCCTTGGGGAAGTTGACGGCTTATAGTGGCCTTTCCTGCATGATTTTTCAAAGGAGAAGAAGAAGCTTTGACAACACTGAGATCTCTACAGAATTCAAAGGAGTATTTTTGTTTCTTAGAATGCCATATTATGAATGGACCTCAAGACTCCAAGTAAAATGTAGCTTTCCAATTTGCCATCACTGAAGCAAGAACTATTTAGACTTCAATCCTGGAACTCATGCCACTACCCAAGGAGTACAGTTGTCATCGGGCATGTCTACACAGCAAAGTTATTTTGGAATAATGGTTGTTATTCTGAAATAACTATGTGAGCTTATTCCGACTTCTGTAAACCTATTCTATGAAGAATAACACCTATTCCAAAATAACTATTTCAAAATAAGGCGTGTGTAGACACTCCACTTCTGCTATTTTGAAATAACCCCTCACCTGGGCCATTCTAAGTTATTCCTCCTGGGCCTCAAAATCGAGATAGCACGTCTACAGTAAGGAAGCCTACCTTGGACTAATTTTGAGGCTTCCCTGCAGTGCAGACGTGCTGTTTCGAAATAAGCTATTTCAGAATAGCTATTCCGGAATAACTAATTCCAAAATAACTGTGCAGTGTAAACATAGCCATCAGACAGATATTGTGTCTTGTGATCTTGTTATATTTGGTCCCAAATGTTGTGTTCACAAAGAGGGGGAACCCACAACTCTAGTTACATATAGATATAATGCATGTAGCCTCTATTTAAAAATTGACTTGACAGTTCTATACTGTAGTGTCTAATGCAGTGGTGGGCGAAAATGGAGGACTGTAGCCACTGGGGGGACAGACCCTGTGAACTGTCAATGTTTGTGAAATTTCTCACAATCTGCATCAAATTACCCTGATGAGCCACATGAAGCCAGTGGCCATAGGTTGCCCACCACCAGTCTATGAAGTAAGCTGTTTTCAGATCAGTAAGATCAAAGTTACACTTTATGATTCTCTTATGATTTGAGCAGGAGACTATTAGGAGCACATGAAGAATGAATACAATAACCACAACCATACTGACAAGAAAAATAATATTGTTTGTATGATAAGTTACATTGACTTACATATCCATCCACACAACTGGAGAGCTCAAGCAATAGGCTATGCCATCTTCTTTCTCACATTCCCAAAGATAATATACAAGCTGGTGGATCTCTCAACAGGTGGTCATTGAAAGAGGGGTAGTTCCTGCTTCGATCTTCCCAAGGAGATCTCCCTTTGGGACCTTTCCACTTTAGCTCAGCTATGGAACTTCTTAGCTTGTTGTTGTGACCATGCCTCACACTTTACACATAAGCATGAGGGTTCCAGCCCTCCTTTCCTTATCTGTACTTGCATACCACACAAATGTGGGGAAGCCCCACTTGTGAGGTTGTTCTTACTTCACTTTTTCCACATTGACTCTTCCCCCCAAAAATAATGTTCGCCTTTGTGTCTGACAATATTGCTCTTTGCATATTAAAACATACGAGTTTACTTCAGTGATATAAAACAGCGGTGGGCAATCTGTGACCCATGAGACATTTTGTTCACCATTGCCCACATGAAGATTGCCAGATTCTGTGGTTTCTGTGTAGTTTTTTTCCTACAGATACACTACTTTATCCTACAGATACTACTTTAGTTATGCACCGGCACGTGAAGTGAGGTGCGGGCTGACTGCACACAACATTAACTCTGAGAGCTGTGTGCTCCCCATGCATCCAGTTTAAGTTCTGTTATGCTTCAATCGGCACACCTTGTAAATTGTAGGTACGCAAGCAAGGTTAGCAAAACTACCCTCTCCTGGGAGACCGTCTTGGTGAGGACAATCTTGCGGCCCCCTGAGATGAAGGAGGGCCTCTCATGCAGCTCACTCACTACCCCAGGTTGCCCATCATTTATATAAAATGAACTCATCAGCTATGTATGTCACTCCAGTAGCTTCCCTGCACATCTCTGGCTAGAATTTTCAGTCTAACTTATGATCTCCCTTATCAAGTCTATTGAAGCAGTGGGGGTGGAGGTGTTTTACGTATGACAGAGGATATAATGTGCACTGTAGAAATTGATGTGCAAGATGGAGAGAAACCAGCTCGACTTGCAGATGATAGGTTGAGTTACTTTTCCCCCAAATAGAGAACTTTTGAATTGGAAACTTGAAAATATAGACCCCCAGAATGTTATCTAATACAGATTACATTACACTTTAGTATCTATAGTCCAGACCTTCCACTATGCTGTTATCCTTCTGCACAAGTTTCTTAGCGCCCACGGGCTAAACATCAGTGACTGACTTCATGTCTAATCATGACCATTTATTCTCCCAGTGCCCAGAAGTACTGTTACGCCCACAGGAACAGTACTTCTGGTACTGTTCTCATTTCTTCTATAATTTCCTCACTTTTAGAACTGACCTAAATAGATTTTAAAAGGAATATACTGGTACGTTGTTTCCATGACTATGGACATAGAGAAGCTTCAGCTTTGAAGTTAGTACCTAATGTAAAAGCAAGGATAACACTCTCTGGACAATACAGAAAAATCCCAGCATCTGTCACAAGTATGCCAAGGTCTGCTTCTGCAGCACTTTCCGTCTGTCTGATATTCAATGCCTTTGAAACGGAGAAGGGCCTTTGAGACCATTTCTTTCTCCCTTACAATGTTTTTATTAAATGTGAAGTAAAAACCTTCAGCTACAAAAGGTAGACAAAGCATTTTACATACCTTTAACTAGCTTGACCACAAATATAAAACCTACCCAGTTCCTTCCTTTGGCCATTATGCTTTAATCGTTTCCATAGCCTGGATCCTGCCCAACTACCCTCCTACTCCAGTGGCTAAGACCACTGTGGACATAATTTCTCTTCAAGAGTTTACAGAAAGAGACCATTCCTTCTTCTCCTTACATAAAACAGCATTCCTTGTACAGAATTTATTTCTATATTCAGGGTCAAATCCTCAGCATATATAAAGGAATCTATGATGTGGTCTTTCATAGGTATAGAACAGGGGTAGGCAAAATATGGCCTGTGGGCCAGATCTGGCCTGCTGTAACTCTCAGGCTTTGTAACTCTCAGGTTTTTGCACAAGAAGCTTTTTGTGGAAGAGATCTTCCGCAAAAACGTCTTGCGCAAAAGCGTGTCCACACCTCAAAGACGTATCGCAAAAGCAATGTGCTTTTGCACAAGAGAGTGTCTACACTGCATGGATGCTCTTGCGCAAGAAAGCTCTGATGGCCATTCACAGAATGGCCATCAGAGCACTTGTGCTTTTTCTGATAGGCTCTTTTTGCGCAAGAAACCCCTGCAGAGCGTCCATATGTGCCTTTTTATGCAAGAGCCATTGCACAAAAAGGTCTTTGTGGGGAGAGGAATAACTCTACCAGCAAAAGCCCTCTGTCCTGTCTATTTACTGTTTTTTTTGGGGGGGGGGGCATTGTGCAAAAACGCACTTGAGGTGTGGACACTCCACCGGTTTTTGCGCAAAAACCTTGTAGTGTAGACATAGCCTCAGCCCATTGCTGGGGTATGGGGCTCTGTGTGAGGTGTGTCCAAGGTGAGAGAGACTTTGCACCCCGTTCCCACCCCCAATACAATCATTGCAGCTCCCGATGGCTGATTTTCAGCCAATGGGAGCTGTGACGATTGTGCTGGGCATAGGCATAATGTGCAAAGTCTCCCCCACTACAAGGGGCATGTGGTGCTTAGGTAAGCACCTCCTGGGCAAGGCCTGCACCTGGAATCCCACCCCTTCCCATACCACAACTCCCCACCCCAGGTCACCACCCAAATCCTCGGCAGCCCCTCTCCCTCTGCCCCAAGTCACAATCTCCTCCCAGTCACTGCACCCCCACTACATCCCTCGCCCAGACCAAAATCCTCTCCAGCAACCATACCTCTTCCTGCACCCTAGTCCCCTGCCCATAACCTCCTCCTTCACCCAAACTCCCTCTCAGACCTCATACCCTCTCCTGCACTCTAGTCCCCTATCCCAAGCTCTCTTGTGCACTCAACCTCCATCCCAGACGCTGCACCCCCTCCATAGGAAGTGTGGCCCTTGACCACTTACCAAAATCTTGGCACAGCCCCCCATCAAAAATGATTGCCCATACCAGTAAAGAATGACAGAGTTTCAGCTATGCTAGTTTTTGCCAGCTGAGTATCGGATGCTGGCAAACCTCATTTAAACATATAGCTCCTTCACAACCAAGAGTATATTGGGCAGTTATGCCTTTTTTTTTTCTGTTGGCATGCTGCTTGTATAGCTGATCTTGTATTTTACGCCATGTTTAACATTCAGATGAGTTTTTAATAATGTTTAATGTGTATATAAAAACTATGAGAGCAATGTAACAGCTAAATCTAAGCCACACCAAGAGCCAATCTGGCAATCTGCCATGATCTTGAAGGCAGCAGTAAATTTGCATATAAATTACTTAGGATTTTAATCAGATATTAATAAACACAGGTTTATATAACTTATATAGATCACTGCAAGTCTAACAGTGCTTTACAAAGCCCATCCACCAGTACCTTGTTCTCTGAGGGCTGTAGAGAAGAAGTACTGCTGGGAAAATCCGCACTTCTCCAGAGACAACTTCTGGAGGTGGAACTTTAGTTTTCTGAAGGTTGCCACACATACTACAATGCAGCTCTGAATCCCTTAAACAACTGTGGTGAACAGGCATCATTCATATACACCATAGGATCAAAATGTATAAATGCATCATTTAATTTTTCCTTTTAAAAGTCACCTATGCCGAACCAGTTGGCTACAGCTCACTCACCCCAGTGATTTACAGATGGCTCAATGTCAATACACTGCACTCCAGGGTAGCAGTGGAAAAACAGCAGGTGATAAAAATGGAAGTGTGGAAGGATCTGTACAAAATGTTGCATAACTCATGTAACTGATAACACACTATGTGGTCCAAAAAGTAGGTAGATTTATACTTCTAAATATTAGACTTGAAATGTTATTTGGTTGTGTTGGTCAATTTGTCCTATTGATTCCTTTCTAAGAGCTCTAGTTTTTAAATAATTTAGAACACATTTCTTTTTCTGTACATGCTGTATTTTATTCCAAAATCATCAGCCTCCACCTTCTTGCATTTCTTAGGATCCTTAACCGTTGGCTTGATGGCGCTACTTTTCGCAGTATAAAAATGAAGGACTCTAAATGAATCAATACAGCTTTGAGGTTGCTTTTGTACACGTGGGACAGAGACGTATTGATCCATGATTATGGCACATGGCTGTTATGGTCATACAAGTAAGTGGTAATAACAACAACAACAAAAGACAGTTTACTAGAACACAGCATGGCCTGGTCTACACTTAAAGTTTTGTCAATACAGCCATATTAGTGTGCTGGGTGTATATGTGAAAGAGGAGGGGTTTGGCCATCCCAGCTATGACAGCAAAGACTCTTTTGTAGACAGTTTATACCAGCAAAGCTCATCTATTTGCTGATACGGCTTATTTTGCTGAGGGAATTGCTGTAAGCTATTACTGGCAAAAGGACAGTTTTGCTGGTATAAACTTAGTCTCCAATTAAAAGGATTTGCAATACAGCTCTACCAGCAACTCCTTAGAGCAACGCTACTCAACACGTGGCCCGTGGGCTGGTGCAGTCCGCAGCCCTTTTGTTTGCAGCCTATGGTGCTGTTTGGCATTACGTGGGGCTTAACATGTGGCCTTTGGATGCTCAACATGTAGGATCAACACGTAGGAACCTTTGAACGTGGCCTTCACTGGAAATATGCTCCACAACAGTGAGGGTATGTCTACACTACAAAGTTAATTCGAACTAACAGACGTTAGTTCGAATTAACTTTGATAGGCGCTACACTAGCGCTCCGCTAGTTCGAACTTAATTCGAACTAGCGGAGCGCTTAATTCGAACTAGGTAAACCTCATTCTACGAGGACTAACGCCTAGTTCGAATTGGCTAGTTCAAATTAAGGGCTGTGTAGCCACTTAATTCGAACTAGTGGGAGGCTAGCCCTTCCTAGCTTGCCCTGGTGGCCACTCTGGCCAACACCAGGGAAACTTGTCTGCCCCCCTCCCAGCCCCGGAGCCCTTAAAGGGGCACGGACTGGCTATGCAGTTTGTGCCAGTTGCAAGCCTGCCAGCACCCATCCAGCAGACCCTGCACCTGGCACAACATGAGACAGCCACCTGATGCCACCCAGCCCTCCCCCTCTTCCAGGGACCAGCCTGGCGGCTCCCAGGAGCCTGCCCGGAGCCGCAAGAGGCGGGCGCCTGCTTGGTCAGGTGCGGAGATCGTGCACCTCATCGAGTTTTGGGGGGAAGCCTCCAATGTCCACGATCTCCACACTAGCCACAGGAACGTGGCTGTGTACGGCCGCATGGCTGACAGCCTGGCTGCCAGAGGCCACCAGCGGACCCGGGAGCAGGTCCGCTGTAAAATCAAGGACCTGCTGCAGTCCTACTCCCGGGCCTGCCTGCCAGGGCCCGACCTGGAGGCCTGCCCCCACTTTCAGGCCCTGGACCGCATCCTGGGGGCTCACGCCATCCATGCCCCCCGGGTGGTCATCGACCCCGGGGCAGAGGGACCCGTCCCGGACACCGAGGAGGAGGAGCCAGAGGACACCGAGAGCCAGGAGCCTGCCGGGAGCCTGCCCATGACCCCCGAGGAACCCCACAGACCACATCGCCTGTGTCGTCTGAGGCCAGGGAGGGCTCCACATGTGAGTACCATCATGCTCCCCTTATGTGTACGGGGGAGGGTGGGGAGGAGAGGGAGCCCAGGGACCGTGTGCCTGGGCCTTGCCCACCATGGAGCAGCAGCTGGGTGTCATGCAGGGGCCTTGGCCTTGGAGAGGGGGGCTGGGTTTCACCCACCTTGTCCCCAGGGAGAACTGACCGCTGCTCTTGTTTCACCACAGCCGCAGCACCTGGGACTGCAGGGCGCACCACCCCGCCTGCAACAGCCACCCGCGCCCGGGCCAGCAGGCGTGCCAGGAACCAGGAGGACTACCAGGGGCGGCACCTCCGGTTCATGGAGCAGCTGCTCCGCAACCAGGAGCACTAGGTCCGGGAGGACCTTCGGCTGTGCCAGCAGAGTTTGGAGGCACTGGAGGAGCAGGGCCATGCCCTCAGAGGCCACCTCCAGACCCTGATGGACCGGTTCCTGCCTCCTCCTGCTCCAGCTCCTGCAGCTGCCCCAGCTCTCGCTCCTCCTCCCACCCCTGCTGCCCATGCTCCCTCTCCTGCTTCCTCCGCACCCCCTGTCCCTCCTGCCCCACCCTCCACACTCATTCCCCCCCCCCACCCTCCACACTCATTCCCCCCCGAGACCCCCGCACCTGCAGTGCTGCGAGATGGGAAAGCCAGCCAGACCCCCAACCCTGAGCTTTCCCTTCCCTTCCTCCCCTTCCACTCCCTTCCAGATCCCTCCTCCCAGGTTTCCCCCTCTGCTCTCCCACCCTCACTCCTCCCTCCCCCCACCCCAGTTATGTAAAATAAAAAGAGATTTTTTTTTTGCCAAAACAGGTGTCTTTATTTGACATTAGGAAGGGAGGTTAGGGAGGGGAAAGGGGAAGGGGGGGAGGGTGGAAGAAGGCCCCAGTGGGGCATGCAGGGAGAGTTCAGTCCTCCTCCTCCACCTGGAAGCTCTCCCGCAGGGCTTCCTGGATCTGGACGGCCTCCCACTGGGCTTCCCGGATGGCGGTGGTGCGGAGCTGAGCATAGTGGCCAGCCATGCGGTCAGCCTCAGCCATCCAGGCTGGCAGGAAAGCCCCCTTCCTCTCGCACAAATTGTGCAGCACACAACATGCTGCCACCACGGGAGGGATGTTGTGCTCTGCGAGGTCGAGGCGGGTGAGGAGGCATCTAAATTGGGCTTTCAGTTGCCTGAAGGCCCCCTCAATGATGATGCAGGCCCTGGTCAGCCTTGCATTGAAGGTCTGGCGGGAGGGGTTGAGGTGCCCCGTGTAGGGCTTCATGAGACAGGGCTGTAGGGGGTAGGCTGCATCCCCCACCAGGCACACGGGCATGTCCATGTCCCCGACCCTGATGTGGCGGTCGGGGAAGAAGGTCCCGGCCTGCAGCCTCTGGCACATGGAGGAGTTGCGGTACACCCTGACGTCGTGTGCCTTGCCGGACCAGCCATATTAATGTTCGTGAACTGGCCCTGGTGGTCACACATGGCCTGCAGGAGGATGGAGAAGTACCCCTTGCGGTTCACATACTGGGAGGCCTGGTGTTCCGGGGCACGGATGGGGATGTGCGTCCCGTCTATGGCCCCCCCGCAGTTGGGGAAGTCGAGGGCGCCGAACCCCCGGATGACGGCGTCCGGGTTGGTGAGGCGGACCACCCTGCGGAGCAGCACCCAGTTGATGGCCTTGGCCACCTGTGGAGAGACACAGCAAAGCGCGAATCAGTGGGGCGCCCGGGTGGCTGGGAGTGTTCGTGCCCTGGCACTGCCCCGCGCCCCACTCCCGGAAGCAACCTCCCTGGGCAGTGTGTAGTACGGCTGGGAGAGACCGGCCCCTCCGGTGCGGAGCACTTATGCCTCCTCCGCCCCATCCCCCATTTTCTCTGGGGTGGCCCATCCCCTCCTTGCAGCCCCCCTCACCCCCGGCCCAGTGGCCGGCAAGTGCCGTACCTGCATGAGCACCGTTCCGATGGTGGATCTCCCCACGACGAACTGGTTCCCGACGGATCAGTAGCTGTCCAGCATGGAGAGCTTCCAGAGGGCGATGGCCACACGCTTCTGGAGGGGGATGGCGGGCCTCATGCGAGTGTCCCTTCTGTGCAGAGCAGGGGCGAGCCACTCGCAGAGCTGCAGGAAGGTGTCCCTCTTCATCCTGAAGTTCTGGGTCCACTGTTGGTCTCCCCAGCGCTCCAAGACGATGCGGTCCCAGCCGGTCGCTGCTGGTGTCCAGACACCAGATGCGGCTGGGGGAAGGCCGGCACCTGGGTGCCACCGCAGCTGCTCCATGGCCCCCAGGGTGGCCAGGCGGAGAGGCAGGGGGCTGACATGCACCAGGTGGTGCCAGGCAGCCTCCAGCCATTGCTGGCAGGCTTGCAGCAGCAAGTCCAGAAACTGCACCAGAAAGTGCAGGGCGAGCTCTGGCTCCATGTTGTCACCTGCGGCGGCGTCCCCGAAGGGAAGCACCGACACAGACGGGCGCAGAGAAAAACGCCTTGCTGTCCCTCGGCGAGGTAGGCAAGCAAGCGGAAAAGCTGAGAACCAGCTGTCCAGGGGGCCATCACGAGCCTCAGATAGCCTCAGACAGCAGCCACACAAAGCAACTACTGACCTGATGCCCTGCCGGAACCGGTTTCAGCCGCCCTTAAGTGCTCCCCAGTGTCCAATCAGTGTGGACGCGCTAGTTCGAATTAGCAAAACGCTAATTCAAACTAGTTTTTAAGTTGAGATGCACTAATTCGAATTAGCTTAGTTCGAATTAACTAATTCGAACTAAGTTAGTTCGAATTAGTGCTATAGTGTAGACATACCCAGAGGCATCTCCCAAGTGGGGTGAGCATTGAAAGATGCAAGTAGACAGACTGGCTGGAAAAGCTGGGTACAGGGTATTGGCATTTCTAGCCTTCAGGGAGAAGATGCTGGGAGCATCGGGGCATTGTGGGAAGTGCTTTGTATTCATGCCCGTCAGTGTGAAAAGCTATTTGCATATGTTTGCATATATATTTGCATGTATATGCAACCACACTTAAGTTGCAGCCCTCGGCATGTGCTGTGAGTATCATTGTGGTCCCTGGGGCTTCCAAAGTTGAGTAGCGCTGCTTTAGAGCATAAAAGGCCTAAATTTGTGCAGTTACAGGAAGACCACATTGGCGCACACTCTCTACTCATACAAGGGCAATTTGGTCAACCTCAATCTCTCTCTGCCATTTCATTTCTATTCCTGAATGATTTCCTAATGCCCAGCTTCTAATGCTAAGGCCAGGTCTACATTGGGGGAGAAATTCGATTTAAGATATGCAACTACAGCTACGAGAATTCCATTGCTGGAGTCAATGTACCTTAAACCAAATTTCTGGGCTGGCCCCACTGTAGGAGGTTAACAGGAGACTTTCTCCCAGCAACTTCCCTTACTCCTCATGACTCCCATAGAGAACCGGGGTTGACAGGGCTACCCTCAGCATTTGATTTAGTTCATCCTTACTAGACCCACTAAATAGAACCCCAGAAAATTGCTCTTCAAAGTGTCAGTCTTCACTTACATATAAACAAGGCCTAAGAATACAATAAGTATCCTACAATCAGTTGAGAAGTTCATCTGGAAAATTTTCTTCTTACATTACAAAACAGGTTTATAATTAGAACCATGCCTCTAGGTGTGAGATATTATCACAGTCCATAGCAACTGCATCTGCATTCCCAGTCCATGGTCCACCAAAGGGCACTCACTTTAGGCTCCTTGCGCATCAAAATAAAAGATCCGTTTCTTTCTAACTCTGTTTCCTGACTGGAGTTTTTCTCCTGCCTAATACTTCAATATTCCCAACAAGCCAGAATACTTAAACAGGCAGTCTCCAAAGTTTATGCCCTCTGTATTTGCTAGCAGTTACACATTACCACACAGCTCTTTGTAAGCAAGCACATTCATTTTTAAGGTGAAAGCATTACCTTAAAGAGAAAATCCATTAAAGACAATAAAAGAAACAACATGCATACTAGAAAGCTCACCAGAAATTACCATCTCCAATCTTGGGCTCTGGTAAGTGCCAGTCCGTCAAAACTCACAACTTGGTTTTTCTTCGTGCTTAAAGTTCTGAAACTGAGAAAGATATGGGCAAATCAATGGTTTGATATATACAGCTCAGTGCTTTGATCTTGACTTCAAGACTAGTTAATTAGCAGACAATGAGCCACTCTTGAGGGAATAGCTTTAAAAGACTGCTTTGCACATAAAGAGAGGTGAGGAATTTGTATTAACTTTCACTAGGTGTTTTCCTGAAAATTCACTTCAGTCTTATTGCCCCAAAAAGTCCATTCTTCACTGGCACAATTTCAATGTAGTCCTTTGAACCCCCAGGCATCACACCACATCTCCCTAGAGAAGTTGCATCCAATTCCAGAGCACAACAGCACATGAACTTTGCATTTAATACAATGAGATTTTCCAAGGATATTGCAGGGAACTGCCATCTTTCACAGAAAACCCTAATGCGTTCCACGAGGCGTACAGATAGTTCGGAATGGCTTGCTAGTTCGAACTATCTAGCCCGTGCCGCGTGTAGCCGCGCGGCACGGGTTTCGAACAAGCTGGCATTTAAAAATGGCGCCGGCCGTCTTATGCAAATGAAGCCCGGGAAATTCAAATCCCGGGCTTCATTTGCAAGTGCGGTATGCCTACATTACCACCCTAGTTCGAACTAGGGTGGTAGTGTAGACATACCCAAAGCTGTTTTTCTTTCCATTCATATGGAACAACACCTATTATAAAGATGCCTACAAAATGGATACAGAGGCTATCTACTGTGGGTGAATAAATACTATCTAATGTATCTCCCCAGTCAAAGCAGATTATGAGAAGAGTCATGTTATCTGCCAACCCCTTTCTGTGTAAATAGAAACAGAGACATTGAAAGGGGAGTTGGCATTTTAATAAGTAAAGTTTTACTTTCCTCTCTCCCCCATTAAGTGCTCAAGCATGCAGTTTGGTGAGGCCTACCCCTTGCTAACGAAGGACATGTAACAAATAGGAAAGAATTGGGACGTACAGACATGGTGAATGCATTGGCATTTTTTAAATAATTATTTTGAATCAGTCCAGGCCTCTTACTTTAATTTTCCAAAATGGATAGGTGAGATCAGACATGGCAAATCTAGTTTAGCTTTTTTGTTAGACATTTGCAAACAGAAGTTCAATAGCTTAACAGTTTAACCCAGCTGATGTATTCAGCTCCAGTGACTAAACATACGTGAACGAGTTGTCACAGCTGACTTAGCTGGATGTCAGATTCTCTATTGCTTGTGTTTTGTCATTATGGGCACATGGTCCTTTCCACTCTTCAGAGCCAAGCCAAACAAAAGGCCTCACATTCTCCTTTCTGCAGGTTAAGCAGAAGGCACTTCTCTCAAACTCCTTCTTTAGAGTTTAAGGGAAAACTCACAATTGCTTCAGAAGGGACCTTTCACCATGCATGTTCCATCAACATAGCTACTTGGCTATCAGCCAGTCCTAGCAGTCAGCACCTACTTGCCACCCCCTCTTTCTTTTCTGTGCATCAGGATGTTACCCTGGAAGGCTAATAGGCTCCAGCTGCTTCTGGCCTTATCCATTAACTCTTTCTTCCTTGCACAGAGTCCTAGTCTGAAATCTGGGCCCTGATCCACAAAGGCACTTAGGCTCCACTGTGATCCATAAAACTCCCACTGTAGGTGCCTAAACATGTTCAGAACCTAATCTTTCACCCTGAAAGCCAGCCATGCAGGAGACTGACCTTCCAGCATTCAGTTTAGAGGGCCAGCACTGGTACTCCTCTCAGTCACAAGGAGAAAGGGAAGATGATGGGAGGGTTTGCTCCCATCAACCTCCCACTGTGAAGATGGTGCCAAGCTCAGCGTAAGGTACATCAACTCCAACTGCATTATTTATGTCACTGAAATTGCATACCTTAATCCGACCTTCTGGGTCTAATATAGCCCTGGCCTATGTCTCTTTGTGGATCCTGGCCCTGTGTTTTCTGACTCGTGAGCCGGATAAATAATGTGTGCCAGGGGAGGGGCTTCTAAGCTTGCAGTCTGGATATAGCCCCTTCCCCCTACTTACGTTTAGTTTGAGCCGGCCCACGGCAAGTCTCTGTGCTATGGGCCAGAAGTCCCAAGCAACAGCGTACTTCATGGGGCTGGCACATGACCACCAGCTCAGTCTACTGCATGGGGAAACCTGGAGCCTTGACACCTGTCCTGCAGGGCTGGAACACAAGTGGAGCCCCAGGACCCCGAGCTGAATGTGAATGAAGTAAGTGAGGTACGTGGGGGTGTTTGTTTTGTTTTGTTTTGTTTTTAAGTTCTCACTTGGGAACCAGGTCAGTGAGATATTGGGATTTGTTTTGCTTCTTGCTTGCATGTGGCCCACCCCAAGTGATTTTTCTGTGGGTCAATGGCCCCTGACTGAAAAAAGGTTCTCCACCCTGATTATGCTGTGAGTCACTTTGCCACAGGTGAAGGGAAATGCCTGTTTCCCCTTCCAGCACTTTGCTTAAGCAAATATATGCACACAATTTAAACAGTTTCCCTTATCTAGCTTTTGTAGGAAATTAGTGGGCTAGGTTTCCCACTACAAGAAGAAGGTAACACCAAGGGTAACGTAGATAAGAATGCTGTTGTTAGTTTCATACATTCACAACCCTCTGGAAAAAGAAATGACAACATGCTAACATCCTCCTTCTAGTCAATTGCTTGAAAATTTTTCAACATTGATTTTCTGTACAAATCAGGGCACACACACACCTCCCTCTCTTTCTTTCTCTCTGTTCAGGGTTCAGTCTGTCTTTGAGGCACATCGTGTAATAGTTTACAGATACAACCATCAGTGACATAGAAAACTACTCCATTATAGCTCTGTTGCCAATTATAATAACAAATAATTAAATAAATGGGATTGCAGTTCACTGACTAGAAACTGGACTGGGTACTTTGCCTGATTTGAAAAGAAGAGTTGGGAATAGAGGCTACAATATATACTGTTTCTGTACTTTCTGTCCTCCAGAGCAGACAGTGAACGGGTTAGAACAAGGTAAGATTGAGGATGCACATTTAAAATATAACCATAGCAACAACAACAAGAAAAAAGAAAAAAAAACAAACAAATTATGTCTATGCAAATTCCTCAGTGAGCTGTTAGAGATGAGAACACTTGTTAGCAATGAAATCTAATGGACTACAGATGCGAAGCGTATTGTAACTCAAGTGACACCTGCCTTATTTAATGGCCCGAGAGCATGCTTGAAAGAAAAACCCTTCATGTGGTGATTTATTCCTATGTTTATTAATGTTATTCTCAGCTTCCTAGCACAACAGACAATGCCAGGTTATATATAATTGGGGAAGGAATAATCTGATTGGCTGGTGAGGTTTCAGAACTAAATAACCCTGATAACTATATTGTAGCTGCAATATCTAGATATTTCCCAGATTCCAATATAATTGTTCTATAGGAGTAATGTAATCCAGTCATGGCTAGGGTGATCAAACATTATAATAATCTGCTGGGCTATCTGAAATGAACTGGTTCAGCCCAGTTGCAGTGAGCAGATGTCCACATAAAATAGACCCATCATCACTGTTAGCACCTATAACTGGGACTCTTGCTAATAGAAGTCAAGGTGGAGGGATAGTATATATATTGGAAGGACAGTATATAGTTATAGTTGTATTCCCGCTTTTTGAGCTGTTATCTACCCTACAGACAGAGAGCACTTTGTTATGAATTTAAAGTTAAATAAAGACAAGTGTACCAGATTGTGTGATGCTGTCACATCAGGCTATGGTGCTACACTACACTTTGTTTAACTCTTAGAATCCTGGCATTTCCCAGACTACCAGCCCGAAAAATGCATGGGATGAATGGGTCCACATATGATTAACATCTCTATCATTTCTCTGCTCTGATTTTTTTTAAAAAGGTATTTGTATTCTTAGTTCTAGCAGCAGCCTCCCTGAAAGTCATGGCATGATGTCAAAATAGGATACAGTGGTCTAGCTACCAAGCAGAGACATCAGTTTCAGATCACTCTAAACATGGAGAAAGGTACTTTACTGACTGCTTTGTACATTGACCAACCTTATGTCTAACTGCCCCACTGCGTACTTATAGTGATGAACTATTCCTTGGACTTGTAGTACTTTCTGCTAGTTTCAGCATCTGAAGTACCTCATCTCACATGACACTTCAAGAAGTGAAGCAATAATTTCGCTTGGGAGACACTTTAAGCAATCAGGTTTTAACATGGCAGGATAGCGAGTAAAGGATTAAGGATGTAGCCTTCCTAAATAGACATAGTTGCTGTTTTCTCATGTTTAGCCCAAACACAGTATCCAAAGGTTGAGTTTATTATTTCTATGGTGTCATGGCTGTGCACACACTTGGCAAAGACTAATGAACCTTGTCCTGACAAGCTTACAATACAAACCCAGTCTTGCTGTCAGATCTGGTTGGCCTTCTCTGGGGTTCTGCAAGGGTGCAGTCAGGCCTGACAACGGGGGCGGGGAGAGGGAGGCAATTGCCCTGGGGCCCAGCAATTGAAAGGGCCCTGTGGCAGCTGAAGCCCTGGGCCTTTTAAATCACCGCTGGAGCACTGCGTGGAGCACAACAAATGGCTCTTAGAGCTACCTGAGGAGACAAGGGGTGCTATGCCGCAAGCTCCGGACAGCGCCAAGAGTTGGGGTGAGGGTACAAGGGCTGGCTGTCCCAGCTCTTCCCCTCCCACCCAAACCCCCACCCCTTCTGCATCCTTCCAGATGTGGCCCTCCTCACATCTTGCCTGGGGACGCACACAGGCTATTGGCTCCCTTGGATGCAGTGGTTTACCTGTGAGAGTCCGATTTCAAGACTGGGGTCTGAGGGACATCTAATAAGGGATAGCCTGAGAATATTGTTCTCATTTGCAGCAGACAACTTCTGCAACTTAACACATACAGCAATCTTGTTAAACTTTCAACACAGATACAAATTTTTTTTTGGGGGGGGGGGAATGTAGATTATACCGCTGTTCTGTTTTTCGTACACAAAGAGCCAAACATACTTCGCTAAAAATGCCTCATTTTAAACTAAAGAAATTTAAGACAGACAATATATAAAACCTCCACAGGGAGAAAGCCCAGTGTGTCTCATTCCATGAATTCCTTGTGTTCAAATCCCTCATTGCCATGTCCCATGCCAAATAGACAGATTTTTACACTGAAAATTTAGTTAACAAAAAACATATTTAATA
Organism: Pelodiscus sinensis; assembly: GCF_049634645.1. Classification (NCBI taxonomy): domain Eukaryota; kingdom Metazoa; phylum Chordata; order Testudines; family Trionychidae; genus Pelodiscus; species Pelodiscus sinensis. The sequence goes on from NC_134711.1 coordinate 210,513,583, forward strand.
AGTTGAACAAGTCAGACATGTCCAGTATAGGTACATCATACAGTGATGAAATTACTAAAAATAAAATCAAGATGGCATAATCGTATTTTCCATAGTTCATCATGCTTCCCATGACCAGCTGAGGATTTTTATGACTGTGTGTGTCCCACAGGGGCTGGGATGTGGGAAGTGTTTGCATTACTGTCAGAGTCCTAAGAATCCCTTATTATTTCCAAATTATGCTTTGCTCCCTGAGAACCCATGAGTTCTGGCCAACATTATGTCTCGCTGAGGAGGTGTAGACGCTTTTCTGAACCTACTTGATTGGTCTTGGGCTTTGCTAATGAAAACATTCCTAGCATCACAATACTCTTGGCCAAACTCTTTACTACCCTTCTCTTCATGTAATTGGCTGTGTCTGTACCCACTGAGTAGAAAAGGCAAAACAGTTTTGGTTTGGTTCAATTTTCTGGCGACTCTACACCCAATTTACATAGGTGTGTTGGACTATGCAAGATGTGAGGGACTGGACAATAAAGCCCAACATGTCCACAAAACTCTCAACCCCTGAGAGCTGAGGAGGGAAATGTGACCAGAGTGCTATTGTGGAACATTATCCACCAGGCCAGCTTTGCTGAACACAAGGCAATGTTGTTGTTCTCAATCAAATACTTACATTATTAAGATCAGGTAAGGAACAAAACAAATCAGAGCTACTGTTAAGCTGCAATCTGCAGCCAATAGACTGAGAGTAAGTCTGAATTCCAAAGTAGAAAAGAAGTTTGGAACCTCAGCAGCTACATCCAAGTTTATGCAGGCAATGAAGCCTCTCAGTATAAACCTACGACTGTATGTTGATGTTACACTTATGTTTCAAGGTGATGAATTTATACACATCCAAGCAGAAGGCTTCTGAATTTTTATGTAATCTAGATATGCAAGAAATCACTCAGAGCCTCTAGTTAATTTTCTGGTCATGCATGATTGTTGGCTACAGTATATCCTTCAGTGCTTGGTCCAGTCATGTTTTACGTGACGTATGGCATGGAATAAAGCATTTGGACTGAATGAGGTCATCCACAGCAGCTGATTACATCCAATGGTCCTGAATTCCATTCCCTGGAACCCAAATGTTATATTCTCTGCATTTTCCTTGTCACTACAGCACCTCACTAACCTAGGACCCAGCTTTTCACTTGGACACAACAAATATAAAAGTCCTGGCTGATTCCTCCATAAAACTAGCCATTTAATTCCTTTTCATTGGTTATTATGCCAGAATGGTTTCATAGATCAAGTGCCTGATTTTTACCAGCATGGCCTGAGTCTCTTCCAACAACCCACCCACTCTGAGGGTCATGAGCATTTTAAATATGAGCAACGTGTTCAATAGTTTGTAGAAAACAATTCGTTCCCATTTCTCTTTTCCATTTTGAGCAAAAATTTACTGGATCTCATTACCAAGACTACATTGTTAGCAAATAGTACATTGATTTGGACATTAAGAAGAGTTAAAAATAAGTGGTAAATGCCAAAATAAAGACCATTTTAGGTGTAACATTACACCTTACTTTTTTATTCCCTCTGTTCTCTCACAAAATTCAGTCACTTGTTTGCAGACAAGCTTAGAGTCATGAGGGAGAATTAGAAAGGATTTACTGTAACTTTGAGGATCTGTTACAGTAAAGCATCTGCAGAGAGGGGAGGTAGAGAGATTTCTGTGTTGGTTTAAGATTGTGTAATTGGAACTGCTCATATATGTCGGACAATTTCTATTCTCCAAGGACTAAGTATGTTGTCCGGAACCAAACACATCATGGAAATGATAGTCTTTGCCATGTGGTTTCTCAGCCACAGTTATAATAATTAAATCTGAAGACTCATGAGCATGGTAAAAGCAGTCATCATGGGTTTGCAAAAGAAAGCACAATGTTTACATTTTTTAGCATCTTACATTGGTAGATAAGGATTTAGTCTGATTACATTTGCTGGTACTAAACTCCCCAACACCTGGGTTTTGCAGGGGTACTCCTGATATAATGAGGAGTGACATACAGCACAAAGCACCAGCTCTAGCTAATCTGCACTGTCATCACCACTGTCAAAGGGAAACACTACAGGCGATACTTTAAAACTTGAACTATGGTTAAGAGGGATTCAGATGTTGTTTGTTACTATTTTGACACCTCTCCTTTAACAAAAAGACTGTTGCTGGATCAGAAATGTTCCATTGCAGATTTAAAACAATTCCCACTAGTTAGTATTTGGAGCTCACATTAAAAGAGCATGAAAAAAAAATCCTGTGTATGTTTTAAAATTAGTCATACAGGATTCATCTCTATCTATTACTGTGTGTGTGTGTGTATATATATAAACTGTCATGGCTGATAAATCTAGCCTCTGACCTACCTTTTCTTTGTAGCTCCTTTGCAAAGATCATGTAATTCTTGCTATGCAGTTTTCCCAAAATATGCTATTTTTTTTTTGTCTGAAAAGCAAAAGTGCTAAAGGCAGTGGTTCAGCTCTTGAAGAGACTTTACATAACAAAACAAGTGTGTGAGCAGGCAGTTTTTTTCCGTAAGGAACCAGATTTCAATGTCAAGCTTCCAAGGGTTATTATAAACAACTGTGGGAAAATATGAAAAAATGCATTCAGTGTCCTTTTACTGTTTGGACAATGAGAAATATAACAAAAAGAAAATCCCTCATCTCTTATCCAGAACATTACTCTACAGTTTCTGGTGTAATGATCTGGGCTAAAGCTCTACTTGTATTAGAAAACCATTTTCTTTACAGTAGCTAGTTACAAAGGACAGCATACAATTCAACTCAGGTCACTGTTGTACAGCTAATAATTTAGGCCCTGATCCTGCAAAATTTTATAAATGCATTTTACTTTTCACAGTGAGCATAATCGCACTGAATCTAATGGAACTCCTCACAGTACACAAAATGTGTGTCTAAATTAGTAGCCCCAAACTGTGGGGCATGCCTCCCTAGAGGGTGTGGAGGAGTGTTCAGGTGGCAGTGGTGCCATAGTCAGCCATGAGGGGGGGAAGCTAAGCTCTTCAGCCCCACTCTGCTCCCAGCTCAGCTTCACCTCTATCCTGCCCCCAGCAGAGGCCCTGACTTCAGCCCTCATCCCTGCTCCTAGCCATGGTGCCACTCTTGGGTGCAGCTTTGCTTCTGGCTACATCTCTGGTCATGGCCCTGCTTCCGGTACCCTATGGGGAGTGTGGGGCATGGACAGATTACATTACAGGGAAGTGCGTGTGACGTAAAAAGCTTAGAGCCCACTGGTCTAAGTTCTTTGCACGAATGGGGCTTTAAACTCAGATTTTACAAGGGTGCCCTTGTAATGTGCCCTTTACAGAGAATGTGCCCTTTCTCCTGCATGTCACCCTGTTTCCTTCATTGTCATTCCATCCGCTAACAAGAGTCTGCCAATGCAAAATGAGTTGCAGGATTGTGACCACAATTTGTTGCAATTAAAGATGAAAAACTGAAAATTCTTTGATCACTTGTTCCTTATGAATCTAACAGTCAGAGCATTTGGCTATAGTTTTGACATTCATGAGCACGTTGAAGCTTTTGCCATAACAAATATAATTACTGTTCAAAAGACAAAACAACTAAATATTTGTCAGCAAACCATCTATGGGCTCTCGACAAATTACAGCACCCTCCCAAGCTTTTCTGTATAAGTGGCTGTGGAGGGGAATCTTGATTCAGAGGGCTGGACTTCCAATGAAGGGCATGCTCCCTCTTGCCTCCCCTCGAAAAACTCCCTGATGGTTCCTGCACTCAGAACTGGCAAGCGTGGGCTTTTCTCTACTTAGAAAGAGACTATTAGCCTAACCCACTCTGTGCCAACCCCTGAAACAGGGCAGTGTGCTTTCCCACATGCTGATGCTTGACAATAATGGGAGGGCCTATCAAGAGCACTTCTCCAGGTGAGTGGGAAAGAGGGGGAAGAGACACCCATAAGATAATGTAGTTAATGATCCAGAGACTGACTGCCCTTGTCTCTCTTCTTGATTCTGAAAGCCAGTCTTATTCCTGCAGCCTATGTTGCTCCTGTGAGGAGCAAGAGACAGACCAGAAGATTTCAAAAGGTAAAGAACACATTCACATTAGCTGTGCATGCATCCTCCTTAGCAGACAGACCTATAGCCTCTAAAGGTTCATCCATTTCTGAGCCAGCATCCATATAACTTCTGTAGCTGAAGTCTGGGGAGATTTTCCAATGGACAATTATCCAGATTAAATGATTCACAAGAAGAGTTCTATTGGCTGACTGCAGTTTGAGGTTAAAGTCCCCTTTAGGATCTGTGATGAGTCTGAACCACAAACCACATCCTCATAATGCGGCTTCTAACCAACTCCCATTTTAACAGTGAAAATATTTGCCTTTTTAGAGAGACTGTTTTGTTTTTAATAGAAAAAAAATCCTTGTGTAAAACTTGGGGTAATAGTCCAGATTAGCATTTTCTGGTGCTCCATCTCATCTTTCCAATACCTCCAAGATGGTTTTGCTTAAAAAAAACACAACAACTAGGATCCAGATTTTGCTCTACAATACATGCAACTAAACTTAATTTAAATAACAAATCACAAGTATATGTAAAAGCAGAATTTGGTTTATGGTCTATTTCTTTAAGAAATTTATCTGCTGCTTATTCTCTGCTGAAGCCCCCCCTCTCTCTGACTGGGATATAGTAGTTAATATCTGTGAAAGTAACTATACTTTCATTGACAGAACAACTTTTCTGCACACTGCAATGATCTGGACACGATAACTGCTCCGCCTTTTCTGCCGCTAATTTTTTCCATCAGCCGAAAGTCAAAACTCCCATCGAGTTCCATAGGAAATTCATGGCAGTAGAGCAGAATGCAGCTCTTGTGATTCTATGAATATGCATCATAAGCAAATGAACTCTTAAGTAACAAAGTTCCCATTTTCATGCAAATGTTCCCAGTGTAAACAAGGGAAGAAAAACAAAGATAGGTACAGAATCCTATTTAATTAAATAGAATGGTTTTTTGAAGTTTATCAGGAGGCTTGGGCAGTTCTTATTCACCTTTGTTTATAACGTCCTTAGAATTCAAAGGGCTTCTTAAAATTATAGAAAGATCAGGTCTCCCTGGTAACAAAGGGAAAGGAGTGAGGGCTAGGACAGGAGACCCCTGAAGATACTGACACTGATACTGACACCCAAAAGACACTTGAGTGGTGAGAAATCTGAGGCAGAGGGGGCTATACATGTTTCTTGTGTCTAAAGAGCCATTGATTTAGAAATCCACACACAAAATCTCTCTTATCTGCTTTTACTATTACAGATACTGTCTGGTTAAACTATGAACAAGCATATCTTCAAGGGTGGAGATCTGGTAAGGGTGTGCATAGATTTTTGGCGAGTCTTGGAGGGGTTGACCACTTGCCTTGGGACTTGGGCAGCTGGACTGTGGGGTCCTTCTGTCAAGAGACTCTGCCCAGGGAGTGAGTTTAGACGCCAAAAGACCACCCTGGACAGTTTAAATCACATGGATCCAGCTTGGTGAGAGTCCAACCAGTGGAAGCTCGACAAAGGCCATGCCACCATGACAGAAGAGTTCAATCCAGGTGGACTCATGAACCCATCTTATTTATTTATTCGTTTATATTGAGGAAACTGAAAGGAATCCTTTATTTGTCTGGCATCCACGATGGCATTTTTAGCTAACATTTGTGACAGCACATAGAAAATCTGAGCATGGACTTTGCCATTTGAAATGAATTTGTTTCTGAAATGAGCTCCCACCCTCAAGTCGCCTGTAGTCAAATTTCAGTAAGAAAGCACAGTAGATTACAGACTCAGAAGTGCTGTTGCCTTATTTCTGATCCAGAGAAATACAAGGCTGAGTCTGCAAGTGTTAAAATGCTTTCTGTGATTCCTTGTGCCTCCCTTTAACCTGTTTTAAAGTGAAAAGTTTGGTGCCCAGAAGCAGACAAGTTTCAGTGGTACATTAACTTCAGTTGTTATGAGAACTATGTTTTTCCTGTTTGGATGAATATTTGTTACAGTAGAACCCAAAATGAGTTAGACACTGTACAAGGTGGCACAATCCCTGTTACACCACCAAGCTCATTGCTGACCATCCACCAGAGTGCCCACAGTAGCTGTCTTACTGCAGGGAAGCTGCAAAATTAGTCGGAGGCGGGCTTCCCTAATGTAGCCATGCTATCTTGATTTAGAGCCCCAGGAGGCACTGGGGAGGAGTAACTTAGAATGGCCATGGTGAGGGGCTATTTCGAAATAGTGGAGCATCTACACATGCCTTATTTCGAAATAGCTATTTCAGAATAGGCATTATTCCTTGTAGATTTCAGAATAAGCCATCCATTATTTCAAAATAATGGAATGACTGTGTAGGCACTCGCATTGTTATTTCAAAATAATGCTAGTTATCACAAAATAACAGTGCAGTGCAGATGCATCCTTAGACTGGTTTAACTCTTGTTTATAGTAGTTTAGCTTATGTCAGTAAATAATCAAGTTAAGGCAAGCTAATTTAAGTCACGGTTAAACTAGTTTAAAGGCATCTGCATTTAAGCACCTAAGTCATTATCCTGCCAACACCATTTATCCTAATGGCTAACTTTACAGGTGGCAGAAGTCCCAGAAACTTCAATAGGACTACTCACCCATTTATTAGTTATCAATAGTTCACAATCATGCTGGAAGGGTATAACAAGTGAGGTCCCACAAGGATAAGTTTGGGGGCTAGTTCTGTTTAATATCTTAATCAATGAGGGTACGTCTACACTACAGCGCTAGTTCGAACTAACTTAGTTCGAATTAGTTAATTCGAACTAAGCTAATTCGAACTAACGCGTCTAGAACTAAAAACTAGTTCGAATTAGCGTTTTGCTAATTCGAACTAGCAAGTCCACATTGAGTGGACTCTGAACAGGGCTTAAGGATGGCCGGAAGCAGTGCCGGCAGGGCATCAGAGGAGGACGTAGAGCGTGGAGATGCTGTCTCAGGCTAGCCGAGGGCTGCGCTTAAAGGGTCCCGACCCCCACCCCGGACACACAGTTCTCAGGGGTTCCCCGCTTACAAACCAGTCCTGGCTTGGAGTGCCCGAAGTACCCACACTGGGCACATCATAGCACTCGGCCATCAGACCGGCTGCACTTGCCGCAGGCTGCCATCTGGGGAGAGGGGGCAATCGGGGGGCTGCAGGAGAGCTTCCACCCCCAGAAGCCTGCAGAGCCTGCCCAGTCCTCCCCATCGGGGGCTCGTACCCCATTCCTCCCTCACCTCCTTCCACTTACCCTTCCCTAGCCCCCCTTCTTATTGATGTACAAAATAAAGGACACGTGTGTTCAAAAATAGAAACTCTGTTTATTTAACAAAACTCGGGGAAACTGGGAAAAGAAGGTGGGAGAGGGGAAGAGAGAGGTTGGGAGAGGGGAGGGGGAAAACTGGGAGGAGGGAGCTGAAAGGGGGAAGCAAGGGAAAGGAGGGGGTGGGGAAACTGAAGGATCAGGGGTGGGGGTCTCGCCGGGCCGACCGCCTCCCAGTACGGCGAGGGAGGGGGCCTCGGCGTCCCCGGGGGGATGGGGTGGAGGGTGCGGAGGTTGAGGTGGGGGGTGTGGACATTGAGGAAGAGGTTGTGGGGGTTGAGGAGGGAGAGGTGGGAGGGGGAGCAGGAGTGGGAGGAGGGACAGCAGTTGGGGGGACAGCTGGTGCAGGATCAGCACGGGGTACCATGCTCTGCAGCAGGAGCTGCAGGTTGGTGCTCAGCCCTCGGAGCTCAGACAGCAGCTCATGGCGGACCTGCAGGTCTTCCCGCATCCACGACCGTAGTGTGCGGTGCACGGCTTGCAGGGCCCCAAGGTGCTGGTCCCAGTATTCCTGCTCCGTGCTGGCAGTCCAGAGCAGGCCGCGGGTGCGGGAGCATGTCCCGGGCGGGGTGGTGCGCCCTGCACGAGCAGCTGGTGCAGCTGTAGAGAAAGAAGAGAAGGGGTCAGTTCTCCCTGGGGACGCAGAGGATGATGCCCAGCCCCCTCCCCCACCCCGCAACGTGAGGGTGACCATGTCCTGCACCGTCACAGCCGCTGTGCTTGTACAGAGGCCATGGTCAGGATGTCTGGCTCTCCCCGGGACTGGGAGCTGCCCCAAGACCATACCCATGTCCCTGTGCCATGTATAGTGTGGCCGGGGCGGCGGGGGAGAAGGGGAGATGTTCCCTGCCTCTGTGTAGAGGGGACATGTGAAGGGAAATCATCCTGCTGGGTCCTGCCCCGGGGTCGGGAGCATGTCACGTCTCTTTGCACAAGCATGTGCCTATTGGGCAATGGCCCCTGGGTGTCATGCAGCTGGAGCCACCTGCCAAAGGATGGCATGGCACGTGCTCGCACGTGCACAGGTGTCTGCGTGATCCGTGGAAGGCATGGCCCACGTGCGCGGTCCCTGGTCTCCCTCCCACCTCCCCCCCGAACTACTTAATTCAAACTACTTACCTGGTACGGTCTCCCTGGACGACGCTGCTGGTGGTGACCCTTCTGGTGTGCCCAGGTCAGGGCCCTCTGGTCCCGGCTCGATGTCCCCCGGGCTGGCACGGACTGCCCTGCCCCCCAAGACTTGGTGAAGGGCAGTGAAGTAGGGGCAGGTGGCAGCCCCTGCAGTGGCGCCGCCTCTTGTGGCCCTGGCGTACGCCTGGCGCAGCTTTTTAATTTTAATGCGCACCTGCTCCTGGGTGCGCCTGTGTCCCCTGGTGGCCATGGCGGCTGCTATGCGCCCATAGACGGCCGCGTTCCTCCTCCTAGTGCGGAGATCATGGACGTTGGGGGCCTGCCCCCAAACCTCAATGAGGTCCATGACCTCCGCACTAGTCCAGGAGGCCGCGCGCCGTCTACGGCCCCTGGCTGGCCCCTGGGTGCTGGGGGACTGGGCAGGGGACGTGTCACTCGCACTGGCCGCCTGGCTCATGGTGGGGCCACTGGTTCGGGGCAGAGACTCCTGGCAGGGCTGGCTGACTCCAGTGCCGTCTGGCCAGAGTCTACCCCTTTAAGGGCCCGGGGCTGGGGGAGAGGAGAAGAGTTTTCCTGGTTGTGCCCAGAGAGGCCACCAGGGGGAACCTGGAAAGGGCTAGCCTCCCACTAGTTCGAACTAAAGGGCTACACAGCCCTTAGTTCGAACTAGCTAGTTCGAACTAGGCATTAGTCCTCGTAAAATGAGGTTTACCTAGTTCGAACTAAGCACTCCGTTAGTTCGAATTAAGTTCGAACTAACGGAGCGCTAGTGTAGCACCTAGGAAAGTTAGTTCGAACTAACGTCCGTTAGTTCGAACTAACTTTGTAGTGTAGACATACCCTGATTTAGATAATGGCAGAGAGTATGCTTACAAAATTTGCAGACCAAGATGGAAGGGGTTGCTTTGGAGAACAGAGCTATAATTCAAAATTATCTGGACAAACTGGAAAAAATGGTCTGAGGTAAATAGGATGAAGTTCAAGGAGGACAAATGCAAAGTACTGCACTTATGGAAGAACAATACATTTCACGCATACAGAATGGGAAGCGATTGTCTAGGAAGGATTACAGCAGAAAGGGATCTAGGAGTTATAGTGGACCACAAGCTAAATCTGGGTCAGTGTGACACTGTTACAAAAAAAGCAAACATGATTCTGGAATGCATTAACAGGAGTGTTGTAAACAAGACACACAAAGTAATTCTTCTGCTCTACTCTGCGCTGATTAGGCTTCAAATGGAGTTGTGTCCCCCGTTCTGGGTGCCTCATTTCAGGAAAGATGGAGACAACTTGGATAAAGTCCAGAGAAGCACAATACAAATTATTAAAGACCTAGAAAACATGAACTATGAATGAAGATTGAAAGAATTGGGTTCAGTCTGGAAAAGAGAAGACTGAGAGGGGACATGATAGCAGCTTTGAAGTACCTAAAAGGATGTTACAAGGACGAGGAAGCAAAATTATTTTCCTTAACCTCTGATAATAGGACAAGAAGCAATGGGCTTAAACTGCAGGAAGGGAGGTTTAGGTTGGACATTAGGAAAAAACTTACTAACTGTCAGAGTGGTGGAACACTGGAATAAGTTACCTAGAGAGGTTGTAGAACCTCCGTCATTGGAGATATTTAAGAGCAGGTTAGACAAACACCTGTTAGGAATGGTCTAGATGGTGCTTGGTCTTGCCATCAGTGCAGGGGACTAGACTTGATGATCTCTAGAGGTCCTTTCAAGTTCTATGATGTAAAGTTACACTTGTACATATTTGGGGCATTAAGACCTTATGTCAAGCACTGCCTTCCAGTAGTGATCCCTACTGGCTGAAGCAGAGGTTGAAGCCAGATGTAGGGTCACAGCTGGGACAAGAGTTGTGCTGGAATAGCGATCCAGGGATAGGCTGGGGTCAGATCTGAGATCAGAGTCTAGAGTGAAGCCAGAATCAGAACAGAATCCAGGTACAAGCCAAGGGTTAAAGCTGGATGGTCAGTGTTGAGGGACACGCTAAGTCAGTCTCATATCTGGGGTACAGATATAGGCCAAAGATTGAAGCCAGATAGAGTCCAAAGGCACAGAGAAGGCAGGAAGCAGAAGCCAGGCTAACGTGGGTTGGTAACAGAACTGAAGTAAGATCAGGGTGGAGCAAGAACAAGCTTGGGGCAGGAACAAGAACAGGATCAAGAGCAAGCAGGGACTTTCAAGAGTCTGACATACTGTGAGGAAGCAGGAGGGTTCTTGTCTGGTTGGTGCTGTTGCCCAGGCTGATCTGCAGCTGTAGCATGGTTGGGGAAGTACTTAGGCCCAAAGGTCACATGACCCATGATCTACTCTCACATGCCTGAAGATGGAGTCCCCACCGCTTGGCTCCGTGGGGACTCCCTGTAGCTCTGTTGGAAGGGAAGGGGAGTGATCAGTCCTGGTTTGACTGTGGGTTTGCCTCGCACCATAAACAGCTACGGTTGCCAGGTGTCCAGTTTTGAACCAGACTGTCAGGTATTTGAGCTTTCTGTTCAGGAAACAAATTGAGAAAATATAAATGTCTGGTATTTTCTAAATAAGACGTAATATAGATTGTGATGTAATGGCAAGCGTGTCTGGTATTTTTGTTGAAACCATCTGGCAATCCTATAAACATCTAAATAAAAGTGGTCAGATATTCAGGATGTTCTTCTGTATACTCTCATCCACCATCGAATTCAAAGGGTTTGTGGATTCTTGGCACCTTTGAAAACCATCTTGAACATTATTTTACTTTCTCAGAAGACACCCATCCAATTTGTTTGATCAATTTCTGTTCCCCTCTGTCCCATTTTTCTGCTTATTTTTCCATTGGAGTTTTCCCTCTTCATCTCTGCCACTTTTTTCACAGTCTCTGCAAAACAGTATCTAATAACTTTCTGAATTAAAGTTAAGCTTTCAGTCCTACAGTGTGTGGGGGCAGGGTTGAAATTAGACAAAAGTTTGATTATCTTTCCTTTAAAAGTATGAAACCTATATCACCACTCTCCCCAACATAGCTTTCAGCTCCCCCCCTCCTTTTTTCAAAATAAAGAAAAACACTAATCCTATTTCTATTGCTTTAAGGTTGCTCATATGTTTGGTCTACCAACTTTGACATTGTCTCTTTAAGTTTTCAGATTTCTGTAGGAGATCTAGCCCTAGGTTTTTTTGGCTTAGCTACAGTCCTTGTCAAAACCCCTCAAATTATCTCACAGGAGTGGCTTATGCCAAGTGTTTTTTCTCACACTGACCTCGTTTCCAGCTCCAGTTGCATGAGAAAATGTGATCTTGTCAGAATCTTCCTTTGCAGAGAATTTTTATTTTGCAGATTGTGACATTCACAATTTTATGCTTTCATTTAAAGTTTCTCATATCCTTTCTCTGACACATTTTAATCAGTTTCTCAGTCAGAGCAGCTGTATTCTCTAGTAGTTGCAGCATAGGGCTGGGAGTCAGGATGTCTGGACTCTGTTTCTGGTGCTTTCACAGACTTCAGCAAGTAGTGGGCTATCCTGTCTGTGCCATCTCTGTGTCTACAGAACAGGAAAAATAATATTTATCACTCCCACATCAACTCCTGTTTGTAAAGGGTTTTGAGCTCCTTGGCTGCAGTAGAAGGTGGCGTTAAAGATGAAGGTTGCAAATGGTGTATGCCTAAGTGAAGAATTTCTAAGCAAGCCACACAAGATCCCATTCTTGCTGTTACTAATAAAGTCAATGAATATACTGATGTATGTGTCTATTAGCAAAATCAGGCTCATAGAAAGGTGTAACTTTAATGATGGCTATGCAAGAGACCTTGTTCCACTCTTCATTTCCTTCAGAAAGATAAAATATTCTTTATTTATAGTTTCTTCAGTGATAGCTTCCTTACTCAGAACATTTTCTTATATTGGGAGGGGAAAGGGAACTAAGTACTAAATTAATGAGACAAATCCTCAACTGATAAACAACTTTGCTGAAGTCAATAGGTACTCACCCTCACCAAGATGTCCGCCCTTACAGATCAACTTGAACGATCATGGCCTTTTTAAAAATATCCCTTACTCAGTAGGGCCCTAAAATTAAATTAAAAATAGCAGATTGGGAGAATGGAAGAGAATGATTTTTGGAACTTGAAACTCAAAGCACATTGTGAGGGCAAGGACGGGAACCATCTAGTGTCCCTAGTATTTTACTTAGATTGTACCCACTTTGGGACAGAGACCATTTCCCTGTTACATGTTTGTATAGGGCCTACAGCAACAGGGCTGGAGTGTCTAGGCACCCGTGCAATCAACACACTGCAAACACAAACATCTAGGCACAGAGGGAAACATGGGAGTTGGAAGTACATTGTCTAACTGTGGGCTGAAAAATGTGAGGAAAAACTTGAAAAGACAAGACAAATTGCCAACTGTAAAATAATTAAAGACAATACCTCGTAATGAAAAGAGCACATTTTGATAACATCCATTAGTATTTCTAAGAAATAAGTCGAAGCAACAGATTATTTGTCCATCCTTAACTAAGTGCAATGAAAGGAGGCAGGAAGATACAAGATGACAAAAAGAAAGGCAGCCTAGGTGGAAGGAAAACTTCAGTTTTGTCCATTTGATTATTACATGAAGCTAAAAGATTCAGAATCAAAAAGGACACCCTGGCAAGGATTGTGACATATCAGATCTTCAAAGACTTTGTAACTTAATGTCTTTAATGACACCTTTATTTCAATACTAAGTTCAGACATTTATAGACGTCTTTTGTTTTATCGACAGAGGTTGTTTTAGCATTTTTGTGGTGCTCTCCCGTAAGCATTCACAGGAAGCTTCTTCTGCCTATTTTAGTATTTCTAGTAGAGGTGTCAGATCCTGAAGGTTTTCTTCTGTCTTCGCAGCACTGAACTCTCCCCTCCTTATTACTTGTGCTTAGAAATGGGCCCAAACCACAGAGCAGAATCTAGTGTCTAGGTCTGAATTTTCCCAAATTTTGATAAGTGTTCAGTGCCAGAAATTTGGTTTGGCTGTCACAGGAGTTGAGGCCAGTTATGAAAATTGGATCCTGATGAGAGTTTTCCTAATAGCTAGAGGGAGCCTGGATCTAGAGTTTGGTTCAAGTCCACTTACATTTATTAAAATAATAAAAATTAATATTCATGTAGTAGATTTATTCTGAGTTGACTATGTGGGTGGTCTCATTCCCACCCTCTATTATTTTCTTACAAATGTAATCAAAACAAGTTTTCTACTATTGCCCCTCTAATTCAGTTAGATTTCCAGACCCCTCTAGCTTCTTTTCACCTCACTACTTTTGCGGCAATTTGTCCTGAAAAATTCTTTCATGTTCGGTTCGGCGGCCACCCACTCTGCATCCCCATTAGCATGAAAGAGCATTGGACTGTAACAGATGATTCACTTTTTGACCATGTAAAGATTAACAGTTTCTTCCCACCAACCCACATGCAATTCCCTTTCAGTAATAAATGCAACCAACTCAAAACTCCTCTTCTAGATGACTTACAGCTACTACCGCCAAGTTTTTCGTTTCGTTAGTACAGAAGTATAAGTCTTTCTGTACAGAGTAACCAAGTCATCAGCCAATAATTAGAATTCTATTATAGATTTTGGTCTCATTTTAGTTATATTTCATAAGTTCTAAAAATTATCAATGTTCATTGCGTTAGATTGAAGTATGGTGTAGATATGAAAAATTGAACATGTTTTCACTAGAGATGGGCTGACACCAAAATCCCAGTTCCAAATTCTCAAACTTTGAGGAAATTGGAATCCAGATCAAAACTCTGGATCTTAGGCCAATCTGAAGTTTTAGGTACATCACAATTCTCCACAGATTTTTGCCTTTTTCTACTTTGGGTAAATCTAACCTTCCTTCAACTTCCCTTACTCCTTGTGAAGTTAGGGTTACAGGAGTTGGAGTAAGAAGTCCTCCAGCTTGACATTATTTCAAAATAATGGCTTGCTGTGTAGAAACACTTTGTTATTTCAGAATAATGTCAGTTATTCTGAAATAATGCTGCTGTGAAGGCGTACCCTTAAGAGACTACAGGCAGTCCCCGGGTTACGTACAAGATAGGGACTGTAGGTTTGTTCTTAAGTTGAATCTGTATGTAAGTCGGAACTGGCGTCCAGATTCAGCCGCTGCTGAAACTGACCGCCAGTTCTGACTTGCATACAGATTCAACTTAAGAACCCCAAGCTTCCCCAAGTCTGCTGCTGCTGAAACTGATGAGCGCTGATTCCAGGAAGCCTGGGGCAGAGCAACTCTGCCTCGGGCTTCCTGTAGTCAGCGCTGGTCAGTTTCAGCAGCGGCTGACTTGGGGACGCCTGGGGCAGAGCAGCTGGGGTGCTGCTGGGTTGCTCCAGTAGCACCCCTCGGCGCTACTGGACCAACCCAGCAGCACCCCAGCTGCTCTGCCCCAGGCGTCCTGATTCAGCCACTGCTGAAACTGACCAGCAGCGGCTGAATCAGGACCTGGGGCAGAGCAGCTGGGGTGCTGCCGGGTTGGTCCAGTAGTGCCCAGAGCGGGTGCTGCAGGACCAATCCGCAGCGCCCCAGCTGCTCTGCTCCAGGGTCCAAAACAAAAGCCTGGTCTGCTGGGGGGGGGGGCACACTATCCGCGCCCCCCCCCCCCCCCCAGAAGACCAGGGACACGGGGAGCAGAGCAGCAGCGGCAGCGGGGTGCCGCGCCTCTGAGGCTTTGCTCTGGCAAAGTCTCAGAGGTGCGGGACACCCCCCCTCCCCCGCGGCTGCGGCTTCAGTCCCGGTGCCTGTGGTCTGCTGGGGACCGTCCCCAGCAGACCACAGGCACCGGGTCTCAAGCGGCAGCAGCGGCGGTTCCCCGCGCTTCTGAGGCTTTGCTCTGGCAAAGCCTCAGAAGCGCGGGAACCCGCCCAGCGCCCCTGGTCTGCTGGAGACGGTCTCCAGCAGACCAGGGGCACTGGAGCAGCTTACGAACGGGGCTTTCTCGCCCCGGAGCTCGCAGGTAGCAATCCGCTACCTCGACCTCCGGGGCGAGAAAGCCCCGTTCGTAAGTGCGGATCCGACATAAGTCGGATCCGCGTAAGTCGGGGACTGCCTGTAATAGATTTATTAGGACATAAGCTTTTGTGGGTAAAACCCACTTTATCAGATGAATTGGAATGGAAATTACAGAGGTGGGGTGTTTATATATAGAAGAGAAGGAGGAAGTTACTTATCAAGCATAGGACCAGTGATGAGGCCAATTAAGTCAGGGTGGGTGTGGCTCACTTACAGTAGCTGATGAGGAGGTATGAATACCAAGAGAAAGGAAATTGCTTTGGTAGTGAGATAACCAATTTAAATCCTTATTCAGTCCCAATTTGATTGTATTGAATTTGCAAGTGATTTGCAGTTCTGCTGTTTCACTTTGTAAAGTGGGTTTGAAGCTTTTTGTAGAAGGATGCTACTTTTAAATCCATTACTAACTGGCCAGGGAGGTTATAGTATTGTCCTACAGGTTTATGAATGTTCCAATTATGGAGGGGAAAAAAAAAATCTTGCTCTGTTTGTTGGCTTTCTTTAGAACAAATATAGTCAGGTTACTCAAATCATATGACTACAAGTGTGAAAGGTCAGCCAGCCATGTGGAGAAACTTTAAGAAAAAGCCTCTCCAATTAGAGGGGAAAGAGATGTAGAGGGAGGGAAAAATCCTACACATTTACCAAAACCTTGTAGCTGCTTTTTCTGTGTGTTCCAGCTGAATTGCTGTGACTGTTTTTAGGGTTTTAGTCATTGTTTTGAATTTTGTTGGATTTACTGCCTGGTTTACATTTGGCCATTTTATTCATTCTTCAAGTTGTAAATAAAGAATTCTCTTGTATTGCAGCTCATATGGTTGTGTGACATTATTTGATCACTATCTTCCTTACAAAGGAGTCTCCAAATAAAGATACTTTGCCTTTAGATATATATTTTCATCTCAGGATCTTCAAGGGATTTACAAACACTAATGAAACTGTTAGAAGATTGTCAACTGTCTAATCCCACAAACCAAAACACCCTTGCCCCAATCACTGCCTTAAGGCCCCATCCCACTTATTCCATCTCCCTTCCCTCTGTCACTAGCCCCGCCCACACACACCCTCACTCACTTTTGCTGGGCTGGGACAGGTGATTGAGTTCAGGCTCTGGGCTAGGACAGAAGGGTTTGGAATGTTCAAGGGGGCATGGGACTGAGCCTGGGTCAGAGGATTGGGGTGCAGAAGGAGGTGTGCACTCTGGGACGGAATTTGGGTGCAGCAGGGGGCTCTCAGCTGGGGTAGAGGGTTGGGGTATAGGGCAGGGCAAGGGCTCTGGCTGGGTGACACTTACCTTGGACAGTCTTCAGTAAGTGGTGCAGCGGGGCTAAGGCGGACTCCTTTCTGCTCCCAGTAGCAGCCAGCATGCCCTTGCAGCCCCTGGTTGGGGAGGAGAAAATCAGGGAATTTCCAAATGCTGCCCCCACTCCAAGTACTAACTCCACAGTTCCCATTGGCAGGGATCTGCAGCCAATGGGAGTTGCAAGAAGGGGCAGTATGTAGAGTGCTTTGGTGCTCCCCCAGGAGTCAAAGGGATGCACCAGCCACTTCCAGGAGCAGTGTGGGGCCAAGACAGGGAGCCTATCTTAGCCCCATTGTGCCACAAAACTATTAGAAAATCTAAAATCTCCCAGATGTGCTTCAGTAGCTTCCAGGAGACTTGTGGCAAAACCAGGAGAGTTGGCAACCGTATTCAGTTCTCACACCTCTGAGGTACGGAAGATAACTATTATTTAAACTGAGACACAGAAAAGCAAGCTGACTCAGCAGCACAACGATGGAAGCCAGTGATAAAGTCTGGAGTGGATTGCTATAGTTCTGACTCCCAGTACTGGGCTATAATCCAGAAGAAACACTCCAGGCTTACTCTTCCCATTTACTAAATAAAACAGCTACTGCGGATATAACTGTCCCTCTGTAGGCAGATGTAGCTGCTGAGCCCTTCTGGTAATAATGACCGGATGCACTTAATGATGCACTTTTAATCCTCAAAGCCCTTTTACAAATATTAGTTAATTATTCACCAATACATATAGCGGACCCTCTATTTAGCCAATGCTTTTTCTGTGTATTCTTGCCATGATTACAAGTCAGACTAATTCTAACAACCGTCCTACCTACGTGCTCCCAGGGCACTTTAATTTCAGGATCTGGAGCATGAATACTGAATGTGAGTTAGACACCAATGTACCTTTGAGGACCTGAGTCTAAGTGTCTTCCTCCTGGAAACGAGGGTTGTTCTGTGGCAGCTGTCCAAAAGCTGTTAAAGCTTTTGTATATGTGACATTACACATATATTTGGCCTCGCAGTCCAAACTCTAAGAAAGGCAGTGGTGGAATTATTAATCTGCAAAGAATGAGAGAAGTGCTTTCTTTTTTACAGAATATTATATGCCCTGGGGACAAGAGAAATCCAGACACACAACTCTGCTGGCCTCCCAAATTCAGACAGTTTAGGATCCATTGCTGATTTTGTCATTCTCCAGAATCCTAATAATCTTTTAATGCCTCGTCACTACACCGAGAACTATGTGACCTGCCTGGTTTGCATATCCTCATGGTCACAACCACACACAATTACCCTATTCACCATGTGTATATTAATTCCTTCCTTGCTAAGTATAAATGAGCTGTTTACAAGAAAGGGAGGAAAAGGAAGGAATTGCTTTCAGATTTCTTTTGACTCATTCATATATTTAGAATGGCTCATATGACATATCACTCGGTGTGGTGTGGCTCACGACTAAGTGCCAGGGCAGATGGTCAAGCAACAGGGCACCAACCCCAAAGGTGTTATCTTATATATTTTAGAAATGTGCATCTGTCTGTCTGTCCATCTGTCTATGAGTCTGTTTGTTCAAAAACTTCTAAATGGCAAGAGTTAGGACCACCAAATTTGGTATGCAACTTCCTCTTATCATAACTTAAAGCAAGGTGAGTGTTTGGCTGTACCAGAATAATGGGATGTGCCTGGAATTTGATTGTTTCTCATAAAATGGAAAGGGAGGTGGTCTGGCAGGAGAGAGTTATACTGCAGAATGACCACACAGGGCAGCAAGGGGTCAGAAATGGGGACCGGGACAGCAATAACCCCATTTGGCCAGCTGGGGGCAGCAGTGGAGAAAGGGACAACTATCTACTACATGTATATTTCAGAGAGTTTGCTGTTTGTGCTTCTGTTTGTCTGTGTGTGCCTGTTTGTCTCACAGCCGGGGAGGTGCACCTCTCCCCCCAACTGTTTCCGTTGGAGCGGCAGTAGCCCCTGGACTCATGCTTCTCACTTGGCCTCAAGCTGCTGTTGTGAGAGGGGGCCTGGATTGTCCTCTCTCCCCAGGGAAGCGTGCATACTGAACCTTCATCCCCTGCCCCACCCCAGAGCAAAGGTTTAAATTAAGAAAAATAAAACTTATTTGAGTTAAGGACCTAAGCAATGCCACATAAATCGTCTAGTGTTCTATAATTAGAATTCACCAACCTCTGTGATAGATGATTTTTTTAGACACGTTCGTACACAGAGCTCCAGGCCAATTGTATTAAGGTCTTCAGATAGCCAACAAAAAGCATGATTGTTGCCAGTCCTGCAACAATCTATCTAAAGGTTTATTAAACAGGAAAAAGAAACAAGAGCCCTATTTTTCAGGATGAAGCAGGTACACATACAAGCAGAAATGACTCATAAAAATATGTTCAATTTTTAATAGTCTTTCATTCTTAGTAAGTTAGCTGACTGGTTAAAAAACATAAGCAATGGGCTGCACTTTCTGGTGCTTAGGGTGTTATCCTAGTACATAGGGGGTACGTCTAGACTACAGGCTTTTGTCGACAGAAGTTTTGTCGACAGATACTGTCGACAAAACTTCTGTCGACAAAGAGCGTCTACACTACATTCAGTTCTGTTGACAAAGCAAGCTGCTTTGTCGACATGGTAGTGTAGACGCAAAGGACAGTTTACATGCAATAACACCTTCTGTCGACAGAAACTCTGTCGACAGAAGGTGTTATGCCTCGTAAAATGAGGTTTACCAGCGTCGACAAAACTGCTGAGTTCTGTCGACGTTATGTCGACAGAACTCAGCGGTAGTGTGGACGCAGGTATAGTTTTGTCGACAAAAGTCCACTTTTGGACTCTGTAGTCTAGACACACCCTGTAGTGTGTCAAAACTCTGTAGTCTAGACACACCCAGGGGGTCCTGTTTTATTCCCTACTCCAGCATAGATTTGCTGTGTGAGCCTGAGCAAAGCCTGTAAAATAGGAGTAGTGCCTCACAGGAAGAGATGAATATAGTACATGGAAATTTGAGAGCTACAGATAAAAGTATATAAGGTATTTTCAGAGAGCCTATTTATCATTTGCTCTACAGGGAATTTTAAAAGTGCTTTTCAAAGGCAATGGGAATATCTTTGAGATACTTAACATATAACTTTCCTGGCCTTTTAGGGCATGTCTACACTGCAATTAAAAACCCACAGCTGGCCTGTGCTAGCTGAGTTGGGCTCATAGGGCTGTTTACTTGCAGGGTAGACATCTGAGTTCAGGCTGGAGTCTGAACTCTGGGACCTCCCCTTTCCCTCCCCCCACCCACTCCACAGAATCCTAGGGTCTATACTGCAATTAAACAGCTTCAAAGCCCAAGTCCCAGTCAGCTGGCATGGGCCAGCTTTGGGTATCTAACTGCAGTATAGACATACCCTCTGTTCACCATCCCCACATCAGGTATAGTAAGCATATTTCTGATTCATGTACATTTGGATTCCTTTTTTCACTGGGATGGTCATGTGACCTCTCCTTTGAACTGATATCATGCACCAATTATCACTACCCATGTCAAAAGCTGGGACAGCATTTGTAGCAACAGGCTACTTCTCAATTAAATGCCCATGTTTGCCTTTAACAATGTCAATCATTCTAGCGCCTCAGTATCCAAACCCTGCAGGGCTTGTTAATAAGAACAACAATCCCTAGCAGCAGTGAAAATTCATTCTGAATAAACTTTGCAAGAGAGGGCAGTTCAAATACTGGACAATTATTATCTAGGGACTCTATTCTTTCTGAAACCATGCCCGTACAGCTAATGTTCTCTTCTGATTTGTGTATGATTTCCAACAACAAGACACTTCAATAAAACAACCACCATCACTACAGTGTACTTTTTAGCTTTGCAGACAACAGCAACTCCATACTTCTCCACGCCAAGTTCCAATTCAGAGGATGAAGTCGCAGAGTTGATAAAAGAACAATGAGACACTTGCCAAATTCAGTTGTCTGTTACACTCATGTAAATCTGGAATAGAATGACTGGATTTTAGAACAGAGTAGAATTTGGCCCTCTAGCTTTGTGATGGCAGGTCTCAAGCTGGGACAAAGTTCCATAGCAGATTCTCTAGATTGTGCCGCACTCTGGTTGATAGACTGGAAAATCCTCAGTAGCCTAATTGAAATTAAAAAATGATGGATCTGAATAAGATGTGAACCCATGAATAATGAAAACAGGAGATCCAGTGTTGTTTTTATATTAAATTTATGCTAACTCCACATTATCAATTGTCAATATGTTACAATTTCTGCACTGAATGTGTGCATCATAAAAGTTACTGTTAGGGAAAGGCAGAGATTTTAGTTGCCTGTGGTAGAGGGGCATTTGTCACTTTGGAGAAGTGTGAGAAGCAGTTTGGGACTGTGGGGTAAGACAGATGATAACTGCTGAGAATGATTAGTGAGACAGTTAATCGTGCTGATATTTAAAACATCCATCTTTAGGTTTCAACAACTCATTGATATTAATGGGCAGTTCACATCTCTCTCAGAGTTATCATTTTTGTGTCTGCAGGCTCAGTAGAACAGTGCATTTGTTCACACTGTTCATATTTTCAAGGTTCTGGATATGATACTAAATGTTAGAACATCAGAGCTGGAGCATAGTTCTGCTAGAGGTTGATTCTGTAGCAAATTCTGCAGCCACAAAATATTGGGCCTATATGTAATCTCCACTGTGCACTATAAACTGCAAAAATCTGACATTTCATATTTTAAAAGGAGCATCTAGAAGGTTCTCTTTCCAATTTATAAAATGCACTCCATCTAGACTCCAAATGTTTGTACAACATAAAACTAGATACAAAGCTTACAATACAAGTCCTTGATGTGCAATATGCCTATGAAATCTCCTCTTCAGAGCCTGAGAAATAACATTTGACACTCTCATGTAACTCATTTATGCGCTTCTCAGCCCACCCCCAACTTGTAACCCTGAGATATTACACAGAACTTGTACTATTGCCAGAAGGTCAATAGACTTGGGCTTTGTTAGAGATAATGCCTGAAAACATCCTCCTTTAAACCAGACGCTTTTACTTCTGCTGA
Organism: Pelodiscus sinensis; assembly: GCF_049634645.1. NCBI lineage: Eukaryota > Metazoa > Chordata > Testudines > Trionychidae > Pelodiscus > Pelodiscus sinensis. The sequence goes on from NC_134711.1 coordinate 210,535,475, forward strand.
TCTAGATTGCTGGCTTGTCCTTCAAGGAAAGTGAGGCAGGCTCTCAAATAACCAAGGTCCAAGCCATTTATAATTTTATTGATTAAAACTGACAACTTGAATTGCACCTAAAAACAAACTAAAAGCCAGGGGTGGGTCATGAATCACACAGCATCATGTTTTTGTTGGTGATAAGTTCTCCCAAGGAATCTGGCTGGTAGAGCATATTGTAGTAACACAAACTCAAGATGATAAAGGCATGGGTCATCTAAGACACACACAGAAAGGTCAAAGTCTCAGCCAAAAAAAAAAGTCACAATTTTCTTGATCGTACAACCAAGATTAGTTTGGGCTCCAGCAAGACCCCCAGAGTCTGAAATCCTGAGCATACTCTCTAGTCAAGACAGACAAAGTTACCTTTTCTCTACTCAGAGGGCACATGCATTACCTGGGAATGGGTGACGCAGGATGGATCACTAAAGGATTCCTTGTGCTATTCATTCCCTCTGGGGCATCTGGTACTGGCCACTGTTGGCCGACAGGATACTGGGCTAGACGGACCTTAGGTCTGACTCAGTTGGGCCATTCTTATGTTCTTGCAGCCTGTGTTATCCAGGTGAATCTCAGTCAATGAAGTCTAGACACTGTAGATCACTCTACTGCACCAGTAATGCTTTTAGAGCGGGGTGTCATTTGGACACTGAAAACTCCACAGTTGAACATCACCGTCAACTTAGGCTACATTGCTCTGTGTATGTCTACACCTGCCGTTGGATGATGTCAGCTGACTCAAGCCTACAAGGGGCTATATAATTGAAGTATACATGTTCAGGCGTGGCCTTCTCACAGCCTGGAACCTCATAGAGACCTGAACTCAATGCCTACACTGCAATTGTGTAGCCCCACACCCTAAACCCAGTGAGCCCAGGCCACCATGGGTATTTTACTGCAGCGTGGACATACCCCCCGCACACATGAGTTTAACCGTCTGTAGGCTGGAGAGAGGAATACAAAGCCCCAGTTACACTTTTATCCCATTCAGTACCTGGATGGGATTGTCCTGAAATAGAGGTGGCATTTACTGAGTAACTGCAGTGGCTATGGAAGTTCCAAGCCACAAGAGCTGTGCTATAGATCCCTCTAAAATGTCTGCCCCAACAGGCTTACACTAGGAGAAGAATCTCTTGTGAGGGTGATTAAGTCGAGCAGTGAAACACAAACTGGACCATTGCTCAAGTGTCTGGGTAAATGTGCGCACCACATTCTGCAGCACTCCCTTCTGGGCCTCATGTGGGTTTGCTGTGCCCAGCCCCCTTTTCTGAAAGGTATCTAATTGCCTTTCACAGCCCCGCTTCTCTGAGGTCCAACTTCAGTCTCCCCCAGTAACACAGAATCTCAGCCCATCTGGGTTTCTACTTACTTTTTTCCCCTTCAGAGCCTTCTGGATTACCCATCCCCTCTTCTTGTCTTATTCTCTCTGTGTCTCCAAAGGGTTTCCCCTAACTGCTTCCCTCCACCATCCTAGCAGGAGCTCCCCTGTATCTCCTACAAATCTCTCCTGCTGCACTATTGCCCATAAGAAGCATCCAACCTCCTTCCTTTCTAGTTCCCTCTTCCCAGCCTTATATTACCTAGGTACCCAAGTACCTGCCCTTCCAATCCATCAGCAGCTGCCAATTGATCACGTGCCTTCCTTTTCAGTCAATTGAGCAGCAGGCAGTCTGTTGCAGGTGCCTTCCCTGTGAAAATCTGCAAGTTCAGGTCCTTATTTCAAGATCTGTGGTCTTCAGAAGTGGGCTGGAAATCTCAAGAAAATAGAATCTCTTGTGTGATAGCCTGTATTTAATTATAAGTCAAGCTGGCAACTATGCAAATACAGCTGTTTTTACATTTCAGTGCTGCCATTTCCAGTCCCAGACAGAAAGAACTGTGCAAAAATTGAGAAGGGACAGATTAAGCAAGCACAAGGACCAGATCAACCATCATACTGAGAAGTCACAACAAACCACCAAAATATTGTAACAATGCAACATTACAACACACCTACAAAAATTCTGTGGGAAAGGTCCCTTTTGTAATCTGGGTCTGGACTAAATCAATTTCTGCCCTTTATTTGGTCAAAAGTACTTAGCTCATTGCAATCTACGGGCCTGAAGAGAAATTGCTCCAAGAATTGTCCAGCTGAAGTCAATAAGGTGACTTACAAAGTAAGGTATTATTCAGAATTGATATGAATGGCAGAATGGGATCCTTAGCTATGTCATTTATAGCTCATTTGTAAAAGTCATGGCAGGAACATGACTTACAATAACCATCAGTCATGTGACTTGGAGTCATTGTGGAAACTTGGAGTCTCTGAAAACATCCACTCAGTGTGCAGCGGCAGTCAAAAAAAGCAAATAAAATGTTAGGAATAATTAAAAAAAGGGATAGAGAATAAGACAGAGAACATCTTATTGCCTCTATATAAAACCATGGTACACCCACATCTTGAATACTGCACACAGATGTGGTCACCTCATCTCAAAAAAGATCTATTGGCATTGGAAAAGGTTCTGAAAAGGGCAACAAAAATTATTAGGGGTTTGTAGTGGGTTTCATATGAAGAGAGATTAAAAAGATTGGGACTTTTCATCTTAGAAAAGAGGAAACTAAGGGGGGATATGATAAAGGTCTAAAAAATCATGAGTGTTGTGAAAAAAGTGAATAAAGAAAAGTTATTTACTTATTTCCACAATATAAGAACTAGAGGTTACCAAATGAAATTACTAGGCAGCAGGTTTAAAACAAACAAAAGGAAGTTTTTCTTCACTCAACACATAGCCAACCTGTGGAACTCCTTGCCACAGGATGTTGTGAAGACTAGGATAGGAGACTTAATCTATCTAAAAAAGAGCTAGATAGATTCATGAGGTTAGGTCCATCAATGGCTATTAGCCAGGATGGGTAGGAGTGGTGTCACTAGCCTGTTTGCCTGGAAATGGTTGACAGAAGAGGGATCACATGAGGATTACCTGTTGTGTTCCCTCCCTCTGGGGCATCTGGCATTGGCCACTGTTGGCAGACAGGATACTGGGCTAGATGGACATTTGGTCTGATCCAGTATGGCCGTTCTTATGATCTTATGACTCTCATTTGAGTCAACCTGGAATTTTCTCCCACTTAGGAGCCACCTCTCAACTATCCTAGGTTTGTGCTGAGGAGCTAAAAGCAGCAGTGTGAATGTTTGGGTGCATACTGGAGCCCAGGCTCTGAGCTCCTGATTACAAGCAGACCCAATATTTACCTTTGCTGTTGTTAGCCCTGTGAGCCCGAACCAGTTGGTGCAGGCTCTGAGACTTGCTGCTGCAAGTTGATTTTTGTTGGTGGTGTTGTTGTCATGTAGATGCACCCTACACTACAGAGAAGATCAAAGCTGCCACTGTCAATCTTCCAGGGTTCGAATGAGTGGATCTAGTTGACAGCTAATTTGAACTGAGAGGGGCTCTCCGGTCAATGCCAGTAGTCCTGCTTCTACGAGGAGTAAGGGAAGTTGAAGGGAGAGTGTGCTCCCTTCGACTTCCCGCAGTGTGGACAGCGCCAAAAGCCGAGTTAAGGTACTTCGACTTTGGCTGTGCAATTAATGTAGCTGAAGTTGCATATCTTAATTCGACTTTTGCCCTGCTGTGTAGACAGGGAGTGCAGCAGGTTCACCACTGCTCTGCTGCCACTTCATGACAGTTCATGGACTCCGGCAGCAGCGAAGGCCCTGTGTGGGTGGTTTTCAGTTTGCTGAGCCATGTAATAACAGATCCTCTGGCCAGTCTGATAACTTGCTCCCACCAAGGTCCTGCTGCATCTGAGGATTTCCATACTCTTGTAGCAGAGCAGCATTTGGCACCCACAAGATAACACATTCCTGGTTATGTTGGCATCATGCATGCAACATGCTCTCACCATGGACAAGCTTGCTCATGCTGGCAACAGGCCTGCTAAGGAAAGAAACAGTAAAAAATCCTGTGCTGGTATGTGTATTGTGTCTTAAGAACTGCTCGACTTAATTGGTAATCCAGCCAAAGGTGCTTATATGGTTCGCATTACCATAGCATCTTTAATGCATTTCTGTTCCCAACACTTCTGTGAGACAGGCCAGAACAATGAGCCCCATTTTGCAGACGGGAACTGAGGCACAGAGATGCTAAGTGGTTTGCTCAAGGTCAAGGAACAGGGCTGGCCTTACTATGAGGCGAACTGAGGCAGCCACCTGTGTAGAAAATTGTGTCTGTTGCTGGTGCATATGTATTCTCTCTGCAGTCCCATGAGAGTAGAACAGGAAGAAGGCAGAATTGAGACCTTTCAAAGTTTTGGCCCAAAGGAGAAGGCATGGGGGCGTCATTTGAGCTCCTCGCTTCAGGGGCCAAAATGTCGTGGGCTGGCCCTGTCAAGGAATGAAGTCTGTGTTGGAGCATGAACCTGAATCCTGCTTTCCCAAGTCCTAGGCTGGTGCTCTTACCAGTGGGTCAGACTTCCTCCACTCAAGTGCTCAGGTAGGAGCTGGGATCTTGTCTTCCTCTACATCAGCAGTGTGCCAAGCACCATCAGTGCTTAATAAATAATACAACATTGTAATAAATGCAACACAGGTCACTTTTTGTTCTCCGAATTAATCAGATTTCCCCAGGATTATATTTTACACAGCACTGCCACTGTCGTCAGTTACATGAATAGCCCTGTTTAAAAGTTGGAACCCTGTCACAGACCTCAACTGTTGACATTGATTGAAAATTTGTCACTTTGGGGAGGGGAATTAGGATTCACAAACTTTATCCTGAGTCTTCAAAGGGTCTGATCACACCCCTGTTAAAGTCAATCAGAGTTTAGCCATTGTCTTCAACGGGAGTAAGATGAAGTCCAAACCCTCTCTCTTTTCTCCCTGACCGGTTACAGAGAGCAGCAATGAAATCTGCCATCTCCATGAAGAGCCATGGGGTTCTAAGTTACAGTTCTCAATATTAAAGGGGATGATTTCCTGGAACGGAGACAACTTGGTCTCTGTCCGTTGAGCACATTAGGGCATAATCCCTTTTGCGAGTTCATCCGCCTATCAGTTTCACAACTCATCTCCCAGACTCCTGAGCTGGTTCAACCAGTGATTCATTAGTTCTCTGAGCCCTATTGCACCTGCCACAGAAATGTGATTAGGCCATTGGTGATTAAATAATTCCCTTACTCTGGGGTGACAGCATTTTGATAAACTGGGTTACACACAGAGGTCAAGCTGTTGTCACTGGGCTGCATAAAAGATGATGGTGGGGCCATACAAAAATTTTTGGGGGTGAGGGTTTTAGGCACAAGAGAAACAGCTGACATAATTGAATGGCTTCTTCCAGATTAAATGCTGTGGATTTATGAAAAGGAAGGCTGCCTCAGTACAATGTAATTTAGCAGAAGGATTCTAGAATCCCCCTCCCACAAATAAAAGGCTTGCAAACTAAGTTCTCAATTCAGGAAAGTACTGAAGCAAGAGTATTACTTTAAGATGTTGACTTTGGTAGGATTATTCATGTATTTAAAGTGATACACGTGTTTTAGTGCCTTGCAGAAATGATGTCTAAACTGTCAGGTTTAAACAACTTGCAAAGCGTGCATCCAAATAGTAAGGAATATGGAAGTGGGGTTCTGGTTTCTGGTTGGACAATATTAACAGCATTACAGTGACTGTTACTGCTCAAACTTGTTGACAATTTCCATAGAAAAGCCATGGGTCAGTATAGAAATTCAGCTACTGTACCATTTCACTCTTACAGGCAGGTCTTTTGATGCTATAGTTAAGGCACAATGGCAGGCCAGTGGAAGGAAGTTTACTGGAGAAACATTTCCTCTATATATAACTATAGAAGTTCCATTTTCTGTCATATCCTGCTGCTGCATTTCCTAGGTTCTAAACTTTATAAAAAAACAGAGAAGAGGTTAGACAAGAAATCTTTGTGATTTTGATATTGAAATTATGTTTGTTGTTACAAAGCAGAAACTATTGCACAGATTAACTAAATGTAGGCTGTTATTTCATAAACACAGAAATTTCATTTCATAATTTTATTTATGAACCCTATTTAATGTTCTAAGACTGTTGTACTATTAAGTGAAAGCTTTGACTCAATTTCAACCTTGCCAGTTCACAGTCACAAGATTGATGTCTTTCTTAAAGCCGTAGATACTACAGTCAAGTGATATCACAATCTTAGATTTTTCAGTCAAAGATTTGTAGCCATCATAGTTGTAGAAAAAAGCTAGAAGATGTGAGACTCAGAAAGTAGAAGGTAAACAAAAAGAGTGAAAATGTTTTTTAAGACAATCTAAAAATTTTGGGGAGCTTATGAATTTTGAATTGCTAGGAGAGACAATACACCAATTTAAGGGATAAAAAATCAAATTGAAAAATCAAACATGTTTGTCTAAAATTCTCTCTCACCACCATGCAGAATTCTCAAAAAAACCTAGAAAAAATGTTAAAGTTTAATTTAGTTTTCATCATTTGGACTGTGTTTACTTCTCTCATCTTGGACAATGAAAATAGACTGATTAATTTCACTTTTGTTTTTAGTGTGAGCCACGGGAATTCTAGTTTTTGCTTCCTGGGTCCAATCACACGACGTGGGCCAAGATCACAGATAGTTACTCCCATAGCAGGGGTTAGCATCCCTCATGATATATGGTGATGTTTACACCTTTCTTCTTGTTTAATGAAAAGCATAAAACAACTTTATCTCAACAAAAATAACCCTAGACATCAGAGACAATCTAGGATAGCAACTGGAATATATGATCTGAAACCTCTGGGCATATGAGATGATTATTCTCTCTCTTATTGGGCTGTCAATAAATAAAACATTTTATAAAGTCTTTGAGATTTTTCTAAATGTAGGACTTAGGCTATTTATTTAATCATTGGAGGTGCTTATAAGAATATAAGAACGACCATGCTAGGTCAGACCAAAGGTCCATCTAGTTTAGTATCCTGTCTTCCAAGGGTGGCCAATGCCAGGTGCCCCAGAGGAAATGAAAAGAACAGGTAACCATCAAGTGATCCATCACCTATCTATTGCCCATTGCCAATTTCTGATAAGCAGTGGCAAGGGACACCATATACTAAGCTCCCTATAGAAGTGTCTGAGCACTTAACTGATAACAAACTCTTTAAATCAGTGTTCCTTAAATTGTGTTCCGCGGCACACCGAGGCAGTCGGAGGGGTGCCATGGAGAACAGAGTTCAAAATGGCCACCCTTAAATGGTCAGGCAACCTTTCTCTCTCTCTCTTTTTTTTGTCCTCAATAACTTTCCCTCCAGCCCTATTTTTCTTTTTTTCTGCTCAACAAAAAATCCTTGGTGTTCCTCATAAAAAAATATATATATATATTGTTTGGTGTTCCTCCAGCTCAAAAAGTTTTAGAAACACTGCTTTAATTGTTTTTTTAAATTCATAGAACACGGATTAAATATTGTAAAAGAGGATATAGAATTGAATTGTTTATTAATTTAATGAGCATTAATATGACCATATAGACCACTGTTGCAACCACTGTTATAAATCTTTCACAAAGTGTGCCAAGTGTGGTGTCTATGAAAAAGTTATGATTTGCTGGTTATGAATATGGAACTTGTATGCATGTATCATTGTTGTATTTGAAAGTTTGAGCTTTGACTATGAACTTGTATTTCAATGCGTGACTCTGGGAAACATCAACAAGATGTTTAGCCAGCATACTCTGAAGAACTATTCAAGTCACATAGAAGTACATGCCTGACAATGGGCCTTGGAAGATGCCAATCCACATCTGATGAGCCTTCCTTGGTAATGGCCAGACTAGCATGTGGACAAACTAGCATGTGGACAATAGCTTCTACCTGAAAAGAACTGAGTCCTGCATGGAGAAGTGATCTGTCCATGGGAAAGCTCATGTGACTGGACATCATCTTATTAGTTTACTTTTCCACACTAAGGACAATGTAAGTCTCTCCCCATAGCAGAAAGTATAAAAGGTCCTGGGAACATCTCCATCTTGCCTCTTTCCTGCTCCAGCCTCTGGACTATGGACTCATGCCAAAGGGAGCATTCTAACAAAGGGACTGAGGTCCTTCCCATGATTTGGAAAGTAACCAGAGACTTGACTTAAGCCAGCAATTTATTCCATCACTGCTGCAAGCCTGAACTAAGAACTTTGCAACAATTGTATGCATTTGATTCCTTGAACAATTTTAACTCTTGCCTCTATTTTTCTTTTATGAATAAACCTTTAGATTTTAGATATGAAAGGATTGGCAACAATTTGGTTTTTGGGTAAGATCTGAGTAACATATTGACCTGGGCATGAGCTTAGTGCTTTGGGATTGAAAGAACCTTTCATTTGACGAATAGTGATAGAAATGTAGCCGTGTTAGTCTGGTGTAGCTGAAACAAAATACAGGACTATGTAGCACTTTAAAGACTAACAAGATGGTTTATTAGATGATGAGCTTTCGTGGGCCAGACCCACTTCCTCAGATCAAATAGTGGAAGAAAGTAGTCACAACCATATATACCAAAGGATACAATTTAAAAAAAAATTTCATTTCATTTGACGAGACTGACTTCTCATCCGTATAAGGAATACTATTGGTGGTGATACAGGGGAACTGGGTGTCTGAAGGAATTACTTGTATGATTTCTTTTTAGCCAGTGTGGTGAAACAGAAGTTCTCTTTTTTGGACTGGTTTGGTGCACTTTGTAAGTGGAGAAACCGCAGACTGTGGGATGTGACTGCCCTTTTTCTCAGCAATTTGCCCTGAATTGGTACTCTCAGGGGCGTCCCACCAGAGCATGCCTTGTTACAACTAGAAATAACCCAAGTATCTTGCTTCTGTTATGCCTTTCATCTTGTCCTCCCTCTTGCAGACTAAATAGTCTGTACTGTTATGGAAATGTTACAAAATATTACTTAGAAAATCTATTGTTAATTCCAAAAATGCTTAAAGCTCTGGTGTAGTATTAGCATCAACAGCAGAATAACTCCTGATGCTGGGATTTGCACTCTCAAAAGATACACACAGTCATATTGTTATCTGAGGGAGAAGCAATAGAAAAGCACAGGTTCACAAGAAAATCTTTATTCATATAAACAAACTCAGTTTTTAGCAATATTTTTTCCAATAAGGCCACTCAGTCAGCAGGAGATAGGGATAACCTCATTTAGGGAAGCAACAAAAGTTCCAATGCAGTTCTTTTCTGAAAAGGGACTATATAAAAATGGCACCTTCATTCTCAGCAGCCCTGTTCCATCTGTCTCTCTGCAGATATTGATGACAAAAAGGCTTTTATTATTTTGTAAATTGTAACTGTTGCTAGCCAGCATAGCTATGGGGAGTGAGTTGGATTCTATTCCCTAGTCTATAGTAACAGAATCATTTGCTAAGTTCCAATCAATTACACTTGTGCAAACCCTTTAGCTGATGGTATCGAACAAGTATTACTGCAGACAGAATTTGGCTTGAAAGCATCTTATCTACTGGTAATGATGCACAGTGAAAAAGGATGAAGCTTCACTTTCAGGATCCTAGCTTGTGTTTGCAGGGCTGGAAATTAGAAAGAAACATCTTATTACTTCTAAATACAGCACATTCGAATTAGAAATTGTTGGGATTTGATAAACATGGGACACAGACTCACTTTTCAAAGTAGATCCATGTTTTAAGAATGAGACAGCCAGCCTGTGCTCCATTTTGGTCACCCTCTTCCAAAAAAGGGATAAAACAGAAATTGAGCATTCCACAGCTAGGCAATCAAAAGAATTAGAGGAAGGAAAAGTTTCCTTCTGGGGAGAGATTGAAAAGATTGGGATTCTTTTGTGTAGAGAAGAGAAGAATAATTTGATAAAGCTACCTCAAATCAGGAATTGTGCAGGGAAGCTAATGCAGGAGCTCCTGTAACCCACTGGGGAGTGTGTAAGTTATTACACCCACAAGCTGAGGAGCACTAGCTCTTCAGTTAAAGCTGGGGAGCTTGTACTTTTTACTTCTGTAATGGGTGTTCATTTACCACAAGAGTACTTCCTCTTGGCCAGGCAATAACAGCTTTCTTCCCAGATGATGCCCCTTGCCGATGGTCACTCCATCCCTGCAATGGTCTCTCTTCCCATAACTCACAAGGCCCTCTCTTTGTCACTCAGCCCTCCAACAAGGCCCCCCACTTCTGGTGTATGAATATAGGCAGCAGCTTCCTTCAAACCCAGAGGGTCCTCAAGGCCCCGCTCTGCCCCTCCCAGCCCTATCCCACCTCTGCCGGGTCTCTTCTTGCCTCCTCCCCTATGCATGACCCATCCCCACTCCTCCCTCTCCCTTCCAGAGCTACCTGTGACACTATGAAACGGCTGACTGTAGTGGGCAATAGGCAGTGGCAGGGAGGAGGAGGAATTGAGCAGCATGAGGTGCTGGGAAGTGAGAGGAGGGAGATGGCTGCCAGCGGGTGCTAAGCACCTCCTAATGTTTTCTAGCCCCACAGAATCAGTGAATTTTTAAGCAATGTGTAATTAACTCCATGCAACTCATTGCTATAAGATACCACTGAATCCAAGGCTACGTCTACACTGGCAGCTTCTTGCGCAAGAACTGTTTTGCAGAAGAGTTCTTGCACAAAAAGTCTTCCACAAGAGTGCGTCCACACTGGCATGTACTTTTGCGCAAGAGCATCCAGGGCAGTGTTGACGCTCTCTTGCACAAGAAAGCTCTGATGGCCATTTTAACCATAGGGGCTTCTTGCACAAGAAATTCATGTTGCCTGTCTACACTGCCCTCATGTGGAAGAGCTTTTGCGCAAGAGGGCTTATTCCTCATGGGGAGAGGAATAACTCTTCCGGAAGAAGCCCTGTTTTACAATGTGATACTATACATTTACTTGCGCAAGAACACGCGTGCAGTGTAGACAGCAAGCAAGTTTTTGCGCAAGAACAGCTGTTCTTGAACAAGAAGCTGCCAGTGTAGATATAGCCCAAGTGTTTAGTAGAACTTGGGTAGAGTTATTGATTTACATAAAGAGAATATTCAGTTACAAAAATACAGTTTTAAAATGCTGGATATTGACCTGTCCTTTTGAGTACAACCAGCCACTAATTTGTGGGAAATGGGAAGAAACTTCCCTTTGGGCAGTCAAAAGTAGGTTACTGCCAAAAGTAGGTTATTTGCACCTACCTCTGAAACCTCTGCTACTGGCCACTTTCAGAGACAATATATTGGAAGAGATGGTGCAGTCTGGTGTGAAAACTCTTCTGTGCCTAATTAGTATGGGGTTTGTATTTGTTTGCTTATTTCCAAATTCTGGCTCTCGCATATTTAATATATTTATTATTATGTATTAAAGGAACCTGTCCTCAATAGCTCAAGATGCTTTCACAAATACTTGCGAGATACAAACACCAAAGATAAAAGCCCAGGCAATATGCAGATGAGCAGCCTATACAAAACCAACCCAGTTACAACAGATATTTGGGCAAAATAACCACCCTCATATTTAACCACCTCACAGCTGCTTCACAAAAAATTACTTCCCAAAAGCCTACAGCTGGTCCTGAGAGAAGAGCTTAAACTGCAGACAAGCAGTTAACTGGAGAGGACTGTGGCAGGCTGATTTCGCTGTGACCCATCACATAGGGAAGAGTGAAAAGTAATTCTCTGTGGTCTTTCCATAGTCTTCACCATTAATGTCGAAACCTGCAATTCACAGTTCTAAAGGTGGTGCATAATCAGGTTCAAGGGCCTTGTTGCATTGGGACAAGGAGAGTCCCTCACGATTACAGACTTGATCCTGCAATGGATTCTGGGTGAGAGAATTTCTACACATGACTTCAGTGACTCACCGTACTAGCTCAGCAACCTGTCTACACACTACCAACCACAGAATCAGAGCCTAACTCAAGACAAGGAGGCACTGTGGATGTGGCAAACAATAGAAAGGAGTAAAGAAGACTGGATGAAGACAATCTGAGTAAGAACATGCATCAACATAGGCCAGTTGTGTGCACAGATATGTCCTGCAGAGTAGCATAGTGTGATCTTATCAGTCATTAGAGAAACACTGGCCCACCTCTTGGAAATGTCATCTGAATGTAGCAGCTGTTAAAAAGATGGTAAAAGTAAATACTTATATTAGGGTAGCACCCCTTGCAGCCTGTTTAAATATCAATGTTAGTATATCAAATGATCAGATAATTAACAGAGAAGTGCCTGAGCCATGAAATTCAGTTCCAGATCAAAGCCCTCCCCATGTTCTTGAATGCACAGATTTAGGTTTCTGGTTTGGTAACGCTTGTAAGTAATTACCTGACCACACAGTTCTAATGAAGCACCTTTAGAAATATACAAGTTCTTCCACTGGTTCAGAGAGTAATGAGCAGTAGAGCTCACGTTGGCAAGTTTTTTGTCAGCTGGTATGCTGCCAAATGCTAGAATCAGACTGCTTCCAAGAAGGGCCATTTTCACTCCACATATTAGGAAATCTTTTAGCCTAATTTTTCAAGAGTGACAAGTGAAGCTGGCTGCCTCCATTTCTAGTGTCCTGTTTAAGGCCATTTAAAAGGCTATGATTTTCAGTGGCGGGGTGGGTAAACTGTGTCTGTGGTTACCCACAATCACTCATCGCTTTTAAAAAATTATGCATGTGAGAGCTAATGCAAACAAAGTTCTGCTCTCAAAACCCACTAATATAAAACTAGAAGCCTCTTGGTTCAAGTTCAGCTTTTAGTAGCCTTCAGGAAAAATGGCGATTTCTGAACTAAGACACAGGTAAGTCGTCCATCTGTTTTTTCCTCTCTTAGATAAGCATGTGGAATTTATGCTAAACAATGCAAGCTTTGTACCAGCCTGATGAATGCAGGTATGACTAGCTCAACACACCCATAATCTGAGACAAATAGAATGAACTGCTTGATTGTTTAAGTGACCTGGGAACAGAATGATTTGGATATCAAGTGGCATGTAAACCTTCTTACAAAGCTGTGACCAGCAAAGCTTTTTAAAAAGTCCTTTTCTGTGGGGGTGGGTGAAACAAGATGGCAAGGGAATCTCCTTGCTGCCTATAAAGTATGAGAGCTGCATCCCACCAGAGTTTCTTTTCTGCCTTCTCTCTGGGCGCTGTCAGCATAGACAGACATGATAAATTGCCCCTTCGGATCCTCCATGACCCTAAACATTAACACACACTCCATCTTGAACTGCATTTTCAAATGGTCAGACACATTTTTGCCATTTTGGTGTGCCTGTTTGTAGGGATTGGGATTGGGAGCATGTGACTGGATAGGATTTCCAGGGGGTAGCCGAGTTAGTCTGTACAGGTAAACAGAAAAAACAACAAATAGTCTGGTAGCTCTTTATAGATTAACAAAACATGTAGATGGTGTCGTGTGCTTTTGTGGGCACAGCCCACTACTTCAGATGACTGGAGTGCTGGATGTCTAGGACCAAAATAAATAGGGAGGACTGTGGCTACGTGGGTGCAGATTATATCCTTATTGTGGTCGGCAGGCATAGATCGAACTCACTTTTTTTCCTGTTCAGGGAAATGAAGTGATTTCATTTCTCTCCCCTTGCAAATTAAGGGTCCATGTTCAGGCTCAGAATGCTCAGAGGGAAAGCGCTGATTGAGTAGGAAGAGGACATAATCATAGAATACTAGGACTGGAAGGGACATCGAGAGATCATCAAGTCCAGTCCCCTGCCCTCATGGCAGGACCCAGTACTGCTTAGACCAGCGGTTTTCAAACTTTTTGGGCTCCAGAGCCCTTTACAGGCATAAAAATTTATGCAGAGCCTCAGTGGTCCACTGATTGTATGTGTTGTACCTATCCATGTTTCTAGTTTGCCAACCTTGTGGAGCTCCTGGAGATGTCTTGCGAAGCCCTGGGGCTCCATGGAGCACAGTTTGAGAAACACTGACTTAGACCAGCCTTGATAAGACATTTATCTAACCTTCTCTTAAATATCTCCAGAGATGGCAAATTCCACAACCTCTCTAGGCAACTTATTCCAGTGTTTAACCACCCTGATAAGTTAGGAACCTTTTCCTAATGTCCAACCTAAACCTCCCTTACTGCAGTTTAAGCCCATTGCTTCTTATTCTATCCTCAGAGGCCAAGAAGAACAATTTTTCTCCCTCCTCCTTGTGACACCCTTTTAGATATCTGAAAACTGCTATCATGTCCCCTGTCAATCTCTTCTTTTTCAAACTAAACAAGCCCAATTCTTTCAGTCTTCCTTCATAGCTCATGTTCTCTAGACCTTTAATCATTCTTGTTGCTCTTCTCTGGACCTTCTCCAATTTCTCCACATCTTTCTTGAAATGTGGTGCCCAGAACTGGATACAATACTCCAACTGAGGCCTAATCAGTGCAGAGTAGAGCAGAAGAATGACTTCTCATGTCTTGCTCACAACACACTTGTTAATGCATCCTAGAATCATGTTTGCTTTTTTTGCAACAAGGTCACACTATTGACTCTCATTTAGCTTGTAGTCCACTATAACCCCTAGATTTCTTTCTGCTGTACTCCTTTCTAGACAGTCGCTTCCCATTCTGTATGTGCGAAACTGATTGTTCCTTTGCATTTGTCCTTCTTAAACTTCATCCTGTTTATCTCAGATCGTTTCTCCAATTTGTCCTGATGATTTTGAATTATGACCCTGTCCTCGAAAGCAGTTGCAACCCCTCCCAGCTTGGTATCATCTGCAAACTTAATAAGCGTACTCTCTATGCCAATATTTAAATTGTTGATGAAGATATTGAACAGAATTGGTCCCCAAACAGATCCCTGCGGAACCCCACTTGCTATACCTTTACAGCAGGATTGTGAACCATTTATGATTACTCTCTGAGAACGGTTATCAAGCCAGTTATGCACCCACCTTATAGTAGCCTCATCTAAGTTGTATTTGCCTAGCTCATTGATAAGAATTTCATGCGAGACGGTATCAAATGCCTTACTAAAGTCTAGGTATACCACGTTCACCGCTTCTCCCTTATCCATAAGACTCATTATTCTAACAAAGAAAGCTCTCACATTGGTTTGACATGATTTGTTCTTTACAAATCCATGCTGGCTGTTCCCTATCACCTTAATGGTCAGAAAAGAAAGAGAGGACATGGGTGAAGATTTACAAGCAGACATTTTTTTCAATATAATAAACTAAATAAATCCTTAGCTGTTTCTACTTCCCCCCCTTCTTTCAATACGAATGATTTTCCATAGTGAAAGATACTTATTCCCTCTTCATAAATGTTAAAACATTAATTTACACTTGGGAGAGCCAAACTGGAATTATATTAAAGTTCCCCAGAATACAGGAAACTCCCAAGATGCGACTGCCCGAGTTGCGACCCCCCACACTTACAACCAATACTATAAGTGCAAAAGGGGCTGAAAAACCCATGACTTATATGTCCTTGGCCTGCATTTATGACAGCGCAAGATGCCTATCATAAATGAGGATTTGAGTTATGACCCCCTGACTTGCGACGCTTCCCCAGGAACATAGAAATCATCTAAATCAATGGTGGGCAGCCTGCGACCCTTGGGCTATAGGCAGCGTTCTGAGTGTGGCCCATGAAACATTTTGTTTACTGTTGTCCATGCACAGGATTGCCAGATTCCACTGGCTTCCATCCGAGTAGTTTATTTCCTACCAGTATTACTAAACTGACACACATGTAAAGCAAGGGCACATGAAGTGAGATGGGTGCTGATTACACACAGTGTTGACTGTGAGAGCCGTGTGCTCCCTCCGTAGCCAAAGTGCTGCTACAGTTCAATTGACATAGCCTCCAAATTCTAGGGACACATGCATTTAGCAAAACTACCCTGTCCTGGGAGACCATCTTGCTTATAACAATCTTGCAGCCCCCTGAGATGAAGGAGGGCCACTCATGTGGTCCACTCATTAACACTGCCCATCGCTGATATAAATCCATCTTCTTGCCAATGCATAATTACCCCCACAGCATGTTTTCACAAGTTCTGAGTGTGACTTTGTTCCTCTAATGCACCAGAGACATATTTAGGGCTAATAAAGCATCCTCTCTCTTGCCTTAGAGCTATAATAATTTATTTACAAGTCATCACTATTTCCTCTTTTATACCCTAGTCTTTGACTAGAAGTAAAGCTAAGCAATAGAAATAAAGTAGCCGAGAGCTGGAAATAATCCATTAGTCCATCTAACTTAGCTCTGTGCCTATGAAGGACTGTTTTCAAAATACATACTGTATAGTGATTTGTCTAGTCTGATTTTTATTGTCTCAGATAACAAGAGCACCACCATTTCCCGGCAGTCTAACAGAATTCACTGCTAAGTTGAATGGGAGAAAATACCCTGGTTAATTTATTGATCTACTTATTTCATCCCATTACTCCTGCTTATGCACACTCAGACTACCTCAGTATTCTCACTGATGTTTATACTATTCACATTCTTAAAAGATGAAACTGGTTCCATTTGGTAGTTTACTTTTGGGCAAAGTGAACTTTTGCAAAGGAAGGGTGAAGTCATGACTCCAATGAGGTCAACAGGACCAGGATTTCACTGTAAACTTTTTAATCGTGTCTCTCACGCCCAACTGCACCCCTTTTGGTGGATATGTGTTTGCACATTAATTACTCAAGGGTTAGCCATGTCAACTGAACATCTTTCCATACCAAAATATAGAGTGTTTTTTCCTCTTTTTATATAATTTGTACAAAACATAAGTAGCAAGACAAACTGAATCTATTGTCGCTTTTTATTTCAACATAGCACCCCGTTCGTATCATATACATTTTCCAAAACTGGATGTGCATAGTACAGAATACTATATATCTTGCAAACCACCACACACACATTTCTGCAGCTGTGAAAACAAATATTCTGGAATATGGGTATCAACTACATTGTATAAGTAAATGTACACATATATATATTCCTGGAGAGGAATTTATCTTTTAAATTTTAGATTATCAGCAATAAGTTACCCAGTTCCAGATTTATATCAAATGGTCAATAGCAAACAAAGATGACAAACAGCAAAAATGTAGTACACAGTTTCATGAAGACAATTGAATAAAGGAAACCTTCAAAATATATAGTTCTTCTCAAATTCATAATATTTGGGATAGTCATGATTTGAAAAAATAAGTTTTCACTCTAGTTGCTCAAATAGCTGGGTTCATTATCCCTCTTTCCTATCTTGACTTTTATCACACCAACTACTTCTTGTCAATTAAGGTGTCTGTGTGCTAAAGGCTAAAGGACTGGCAGTGCTGGAGAAGTAACGCTCCTCCCTTACACACTGGAAACTTTCACAAACTGTCTGTGTCATGATCTGGGAATTAAACTTGTCAGAAGCACCTTCTACAACAGGGAGAGATAATTTCCATATTAAGGTTATCCAGAAGCTACTTGTGAAGAGTTCCAAATCAGAACCACCTAATAGGATTAGTTTTGTAATTGCAAACAATTGTTATCCAGTGTTGTTAGGGCTGAAGTAGGGTTTGAGATATTGCTAATTTTAGGCTAGGTACCACCTCAATAAAATTGTCAACCATGCTTGTATGGACAAGTGCAATATATGAAATGACAAGATATGCTTTGAGACTCTTGAGTACAATAGAAAGCTTGAAATATTTAGAAGAAAGCTGAAAAAGTTCCTCTTACTGAAGTGACTGAAGTGTTCACTGCATTAAAACCATCTCCCATCCTGTACAACTGTGCTTGGAAATAATGTTTCAAGTGAAAACTGACATTTCTGAACTCAACAGGGCTGAACTTGCTAATGATTGATGTTTTTAATCCAACAATATGGGAGCCACATGAAAAGATGATATATATACATTTTCATGGTATCCTAAAACAGGAGAATGTTAATCTTTAATATTTCAACAATGGTCTGTGTTTGTATAGTTTGTCTTTAAACATATCCCCATAACTTGTTCATTGTGTCTGATGTTCTGTATTTAGAATGGAAATAAACTGGCCTGATTTCCAAACAATTCCTAGCATTTAACTCCCATTGACTTCAACAGGATTTGTAGATGTTGAGCACGTTTGAAAATCAGACCATTACAAGTGCTTAATTTTACACACCCATGATTGCCAAGTTTAGCTTAAGGCTAAAACTTAGAAATTGCCTGTGTGATATAGGAACCAAAGTCACATTTTCAAGAGTAGGAAGCTCAGGAGTCTAGATCTTTTGACATTTTTCCCTTGTGTCTCACTGAAAGTTAATGGGGACTTAGGCTTTGAAAGAACTAGGTCACTTTTGAAAATAGGACTTAGCACACTTTTGAAAATGTTAGCCCTGATTTTTGAAGGGGCTGAGCAGTAG
This sequence comes from Pelodiscus sinensis, assembly GCF_049634645.1. Lineage (NCBI taxonomy): Eukaryota > Metazoa > Chordata > Testudines > Trionychidae > Pelodiscus > Pelodiscus sinensis. Next base: position 210,553,806 of record NC_134711.1, read on the forward strand.
TAACTCTCATTACAATTCCTCCTCCCCCCTCCCGCCCCAAAATAACAGAAGGAGGTTTGACATCTTCAAAAACAAAACAAAACAAAAAAAAACCCTAGAAAGATGTTTCAGGCTAATATGGATAGTGCTGCCCAACTCTGTCCTTTAAAATTGTAATTTTGTTAAGTAAAAACCAACAAAACAAGAATTAATAAAAATTAACTCATAAAAATCAAACCATTCAATTTTGTAAATGAAAAGAATGATTTGCATATGCAGTGCTGGTCGCAGGATATGAGAGAGACATGGGGGATGAGGAAATACCTTTTATTGGAACAACTTCTGCTGGCGAGAGAGATCAGCTTTTGGGCTACAAAACTTGTTCTCTCCCCACAGAAGGAGGTCCAATTTATTTTATTTCGCATGGGCATAGTTGTCTAGATAAGCGATGGTTTGTCCAGTGGCATGATGCAATTCTAAAAGATATTACCACACCCTTCACTTAGTTACAATCCATAGTCACCACTCTGATTCTAACTGCAGAGCATTAACACAGAAGTCAGAAATTCAAAAATTCATGAACAGTGGTTAGCTAGCTAAGGAATAACATTAACCAACTTTCAGTTAGCACAGTTTTACAAATGTGAAGATTTCCCTCCCCCCATTGGAATAATGTTTTATAAATTTCGAATCCATATAAACTTCAGTCAAGGGAGTCTGTTCCGTCACCAAGTCAACTTTAAACATTTACATTGATGTCATTCTTGTTTGACATGTTGATGAAACTTCTGGCTGCCCTGCTATTCCACTACAGCTTTTTCACATTTATTCATTTCACACCATATCCTGACAGGAGACTGGGTAGTTATTTCTAACCCACCCTTAGGGAACATTCCAAAACTGGATGGATAAAGCATCACAAATAATAGAGGAAAATATGTATGCAGAACGTTTGCAAACTTAATGCAGATGGTTAGTTTACATCACTGAGAAAAGACTATAATGCATCACTTGTGGGGTTGTGAGAGGGGAAGGAAAGAAAGAGGACAGTATGCATGCTATGTTTTTATCAATGAGGCATATGTCAAAGGGAAGAGGCTGATTTCATTTCTTCTAAAACTATGCATTATAAGAGTTTTGGCCCCAAAACTAAAAGGTTCATTAGAAAGCTTTCATTTTCAGAAAGTCTCAGAGGACTTAATCCAATGTTCACTGAAGTCAATGGAAAGATGTCCATCAATTTCAATTGGCCCCAGATCAGACCCAGACAGAGGACTATTAACTTTGACTTTCCCTTTCGCAAAAGGAAAGATCCTAGGTGTCTCTCCTGTAAGGAGCATCTCCTGCACAGTATTAAGGCCACTCAATGGACAGCCGCTTGTAGGATCCATGTCTTTGCATCATAGCCAGTTAGAAATGCTACCTAGAGCATATACATACATTTATTTTATTTGGAAATCAAACATCTAGTTCAGATTCTTTACAAATGCAATAGCTAGTGAAACAGGAATATAGACCAATGCAAACAAATATGAAAAAAAAACTGATGTCTCCAAAGACAAGCAGAACATACGCTTAACAAGTACACATTAATTACGTACAGAAAAGTGTGTCCATTTCTAATTTTCCCTGCAGATATAGCTTAAAAACAAGTTTTAAAAATGTCTAAAATCAGCAAGCTTCAATGGTTTTTAGTTCTCAACACTGCATTTTCACGTGATTTTTAACTTATAACACACAAACCCTGTAATATTTGACATAAATGATGAATAATCATAAATGGTGCTAAAGAGACAATTAAGTGACATGATTGTGAATATAGACCATCCGTACAATTATTTTTATTCTTTTGTGTCTTAAAACTACAGTCACTATCTCCTGGTATAAACCTATGTGAAATCGGAAACATCCAAGAAACAGCGTTAGAATAGGGATTTTACATATAAAGAAGAATTCCGAATGCCTGTAACTTATAATAATTGATTTTCAAGAAAGTACACACATCAGGAATTCTTTAAATAAATACACTTTTAAAACTATTAACAATTTCAGATTTAGACTACAATTAATTTTGGTAGTTAACTGCATTTTGTAATATCCTGAAGAACAAGTAGGAAATAGCTTTCATTTCTTAGATATAACCTATGGTTTGACATTTATCTCCTCTACCTCTTCATCTGCAAGGGAAAATGTGCAAGGTGGTGTGCAAAGAAACCCAATGTAGATTCCACTTTTTCCAGTGCCTCTGCCTCAGTGAAAACTATACACAGATTTGCTGTGCTAATACAGTCAAAAATTGTTGGCACGTGTGTCCATTTATCGCCATTAAATAATGTACTGAAGGTCACAAGACAGTTACAGGACGAAGCTGTTCCAACTGCATCTCCAATGCAATTCGTTCTTTGTGAACTTCCTGGATTACAGAAAAAAAAAGGAATGCTTTAACTTTTTGTTGCACGCACACATACAATGCTGCATTATTAAAGAGTAGTTCAGTAACAGCTGGCATCTACAACAGATCTCAAGCTCGTACAACTTATACTCTGCTTTATTTGTACGGTGCTTTGAAAGTATATTGGACAATCCGCCCTCACAACAACCTACTGAGATTAATAGAATCATTCTTTTTTTATAGATGGGGAAACTGGAGCACAGAGTGATTAGTGAGTTCACCATAAAGAGATTTCATTGTAGTACTTGTATGAGGTGAACTGGAAAATACTATTTATTTTGTTTATAATTTTTACACGGCAATTATTTTTAATAATATAAAGTGAGCGAGCACTGTACACTTAGCATCCTGTTGTAACTGAAATCAATATATTTTGAAATGTAGAAAAACATCCAAAATATTTAATAATTTTCAATTGGTATTCTATTGCCTAACAGTGTTATGAAAACTGTGATGAATTATTTGAATTATGATTTTTTTTTAGTTAATCATGCGACTTAATTGTGATTAATCAAAAGTACTGGCCGGGAGAGTCTGCCTTGCACTACTTCTGAGAAATCCTTCTGGACAATTTGGGAATAATGGTAATGGTAAATTCTTACATGGAACCGTACTTCAGTTCTGCTCTAAGGAAAGTGGTTGAGTGACTGGAATGGGATGTGATTGCTACAGAATGGGGATTTTTCATGCAGACTCTGACAGATGCAGAGGAACACTAAAGGAAGGAAAGAAAGTCAAGGCAGGCAAACGCAGTGGCAATCCACTGTGCTATTAGGTAAGACATCATGTTTCAGTTTCTGGTCATACAGTCTCACCTTTAGAGATGGAAATGCTGCAGAAAGTAGCATTTTCAACCTCTTAGGGAAAAGCAACAGCAGATTACGCTGACAGACTAGCAAGCAACATTGATGGTCTCTGAAAGGATCTCAGGCTACACTACAAGAGCATCCACACTACAAGCGAGTTTTTGCACAAGTAAAAGTACAGCAGTTTGTCAAAAGACTGGGCTTTTTGCACAAGAGTTATTACTCTTTCTATAAGGAATAAGCCTTTTTGCGCAAGAGCTCTTGCGCAAAAAGGCGTGTGTGGACGGACACCAGGGGTTTCCTGGGCAAGAAACCCCTATCGCAAAAAGCACACGTACTCTGATGACCATTCTGTGAATGGCCATCAGAGATTACTTGCGTAAGAGTGTCCATGGCAGTGTGGACACTCTCTTGTACAAAAACACATTTCTTACACAAACGCACATGGCAGTGTGGATGTGCTCTTGTGCAAGAACTTTTTGGGGACGATCTCTTCCCCAAAAAGTTCTTGCACAAGAAGCCTGAAGAATAGACATAGCCTCGGTTCAGACCTTCTTACGTAAAAGTACGATAATCTATATAAGTGACATGAAGCTCCAGTAGAAGGAGTTTATTGACTTTGTTTGGAAAATTAAAAAGAATAGAATTTATTTTTATCAGGAAGTTACCAATTTAAAAGCTCTCAAATAAAGCTCTCAAATACCTTGCAAGGGACAGTGTCATGAAGTCACTCTTAGAGGCTCATCTAAGGCAAGTAGACTTTGTATAATGAAGGACCGAATGTAAGAAGCTAAATAACAACCGATCAGACAAAGAAAGCTATGTCTGAGCTCCTCTCATGCATGAAGAGAAGGCATTAAATGCTCTACCAGCATTCAAAATACAAGAATTATCTTTTAAACTCAATTCAATCGACAACACAGACCTTTGCACTTAGGTTACACGTTTTCTTAAATAGACTACTCAGCCCTAAAGTTACAGCATAGCTTCAAAAAAAGAGTCTGGAAACAAAGCAGTAGATTTCATCTATATAGAGGCACTAGATCCTTAGCCAATGGCAAAAATATCTGATAGCATCAAGCCTTGTAGTTGTGATAGTCTGTGTGTCCCTTACCTTCAGTTGCTGCTGGAGTTCGCTGTTCAACCTGGCTAGCACTGCATTGGCTTCTTTGTTTTTACGAATTGCAGTCTGAATAGCCTTCTTCTGCTTGGAAGACTGTCTGCTGGAGAGTTAAATACAAAACATTTCAATGAAAAGAGCCTCAACAGTGACTGTCCCCAGGAGGCCAGACATCCACTTTATGTACATGTGTACAAAACCTTGATCAAAAGAAAAAGATACACTTTCCCCAGAAAATGTTGCGTACATGTAAGTGAGAGGACTCAATCAGATGGCTATTCAAAAGCAAAATGGTATCATTTGTTAATCTGAACCATAGACTTATTTTAGGCCCTTTTCAACTATTTTATTGTCAATGTACTTGTATGTGCTGCAATATTCTTGCTATTATTTTTTTCAAACACTTCATAGGTTTTAAAATGTCAACTAATGTCTAATGGAAATCATACAGAACATTCTATTCAGAAACAATTTTACTTAGCTTCAGTATCTTTTTATTATTAAGGACAGCCGCATGAAAATAAAATCTTTGTTTTTTCTAGAATGTAACTGCTTCTGCTCCTTTTCTATACTTGAAATACTAAGCTTCCACTTTCAAACCTGTCATTTCCACCACAACTGATTGTGATGTCACACACAATGAGACTGCAGATTGATGAATTATGAACCTTATTTGTCTGTCCATGACTCTTAAAGAAACTAAGATTTGTTTAAATACAAATCTTGTTAGTGATAAAAAAAACACAGAAAGGGACATATGATAAATATAGGTTAGATAAGCATAACTGTTGCACATGAGGTGTCAGCAGCTTTTAAATGACATCATAAGCTAAGACAGATACATATCTAAACAGAACACATAGCGGCAAGTCTTTAGGAAAAGCCCAAGTTAACTCTTTCACTAAACAGAGTGAACAACAGTGATCTTTGAAAAAGAATCTCTGCATTTTTCTTAAAATTGTTTGGCCCTTTTGCTATTATTTTTCACCTTTCCATCAATTTGTTTATCTACAGTTTGTCCCCTAACCATTTTTATAATAAAATAAAATAAATCAAAGTGTACATGTATCTCTACATGGCCACAAACCTTTTAGAGACAGTTTAAGTATGTGCATCATAGAGAGAGGATTAGAGATGTTAGTAGGTGTTGCAGTTTTCCTTGGGCCTCCTACAAAGCTGGGTCTCCAAAAGCAGAAGAGCCCTATTTTTTATTTTAATCTTCCAAGTCAAGTAGCACAGATTCAGACTCTCGGTGAAGAGCTTCATTGTAAAGTATTGTGAAGCACCGACTGGATGACTCAGCTGACCTGATTTTGGCTCAGATTGCCTGGTCCCAAAACATAGAATCAGAGGGTTAGAAAGGACCTCAAGAGTCATCTAGTCTAACCCCCTGCCAAGATGCAGGATTTGTTGTGTCTAACCATTCAGTACAGGTGGCTATCCAACCTCTTTCTGAAAACCTCCAGTAAAGGAACTTCCACAACCTCCCTAGCCAGTCTGTTGATGAAATACAGAGGATTAGGGCTAAGCTCAGCCCTGTTTTTTGCATACAACTTCATTTGAAAGAGATGTGCAAACCCCAAGAAAGAGTCAACTGCACTCACCTCGAATAGGAATCCTGGGATAAAATAAATTTGACTCAACACCGCTCTTTTCACACCCCATCACTTGTGCCTGTTTTACTGTTGGACTTATTGAAATCATAAAACTCTTTAGTCTTGGTGACTTCAATATCTATGCTTTCAATATGCATGCTGGCAACAGCTGCAACATAGTGACTCTAGATCTCATAGATATCATGGCAATCGTAAGATTATCCCAGGTGGTTTATAGCTTAACTCTTATGGGCATTATACTCTTCTCTTTGGGATGGATCCAGAAATGAGTATTAAACATGTAGGCTGTGTCTAGACTGCATCCCTTTTCCGTAAAAGGGATGCAAATTAGACACATCGCAATTGCAAATGAAGCGGGGATTTAAATCCCCCCCACTTCATTTGCATAAACATGGCTGCCGCTTTTTTCCGGCTCGGGGCTTTGCCGGAACAAAGCGCCAGTCTAGACGGGGATCTTTCGGAAAATAAAGCCTTTTCTGAAAGATCCCTTATTCCTTTTTTTAAGAGGAATAAGGGATCTTTCGGAAAAGGCTTTATTTTCTGAAAGATCCACGTCTAGACTGGCACTTTTTGCCGGCAAAGCTCCGAGCCGGAAAAAAGCAGCAGCCATGTTTATGCAAATGAAGTCGGGGGGATTTAAATCCCCGCTTCATTTGCAATTGCGATGTGTCTAATTTGCATCCCTTTTGCGGAAAAGGGATGCAGTCTAGACACAAGCATATTGTAATCATGCTCTGATCCACATCTCCCCTAGGCCAAGGGCAAAGCCCTTCTAAAGACTCCTGTCAACTTGGTAGATCTGTTTCTATAGTTCATTATCTTGAAACTGTTGGCTCCTATGGGGCTCCAGAATAAATTTGGGAAATATTGCTTTTCAGTGTTTGGGCCTCTCTTTGCTGGATTGGAAGATGACAACTATCTATTGCTCAACATCAGCGAAGACACACAGCAAGAGTATCATTGTCGTATGCTTGGAACTGAACAGAAGTGCTTAGTATAATCAGTTGTACCAGAGAATTTTTTGCACTTCTACACTATGGCTGAAGTGATAGTTAAATAATGTTGCTGGCCTCAGCTACAGCATTTGCAAACACCTGACCAGTGGGGGCTGGTCAGTGTTCTGAAAGCCTGTGTAACTGAGATTGTGTTTGAAGTTTAGTTCCTTGCTGTGGAGAACTGCCCATCTTATTTCAATGACAAAACTGAAGGGATTTGGAGTCATCTCCCCCATCCTCATCTCCTGATTGGTTAACAAGCTACAACTGTCAAAATACGTGAGCACAACTTAAGCAACAGCAGGCAGGCTTCAAACACCTGCTAGTACGGTTATCACAAGATCCCTGCCACCTTATTACATGGGCTAGTTGAGTGGTAGGTTTTATGATGTGGGCACATATTTGCCGACTCAATTCATCAAATGCATTTCAAATAGGCCACTGTTCAGCTATCAGATGTTAACAATTTTTGATCACTACAGCTGGCCTGCATTTGAACTGAACAATTCAAATCTGTATATCATTACCAATGCCCTATGTCAATCAATCATTAAATATGGGAATGAGGAAAAAAACAACCCAATCAATTTTGATGCAACGTGGTGTAGTTTTTTAGGTGTGTGTTTTACTTTTGAGCTGGAAGATGGGGTTTGATGGCAGACAAGGAAGAGGTCACGCTGATCGTGGGAGTGAGCTCCTGGGTTTCCAACATCTGATTTTCGGAGCGGAATTTCCTACGGATTGGTTTGGAGGGTGGCTGAGTAAGCAGTATCTCCTTTGGAGAAAAAAAACCAACCAAAGATTAAGTTAGTCCTTACATAAGTCAGAATCCAAAGACATGCTAAAATGATGACTTAAGGAAAGAAAAGGCTATGATGAGGGAATGTTTTTGGACAAAAATTGCTGAAGTATGGCCTCAGCTTTGTGCTGTCTCAGTTTTAACTAAATTCAGTAATATTAGATTAGTATTAAAACAACATACTGTGGTTTTTAAAAAGCAGACTATCTATTTGAGAGAGTTTGTCTTTTTGTTTGTCTGTTTTCCCAAGAACTCCTCCTAAACGGTAAGAGCTAGGACCACCACATTTGATGTGCAGCTTCCTCTTATCATAAGTTAAACCAAGGTCAGGGTTTGGTTGTACCAGGAAAATGGGAAGTGCCCAGAATGGGATTGCTTTCCAGAAAACCATACAGAAGAGAGACAGAATCACCAGGAAGGTGAAAGGGGCTGGCTGGGGGTATTGTCCCCCCATCCAGGACTGCCCCACACCTGAGCCTCCCAACCCCCAAGTATCCTGTAGAGAAGGCAGGAGGGCTGAAGCAACACTCCCCTCCTCCCCCGATTCATATGAGAACATTGCTGGCTGTTCCCCTTTGCCAGGGATGAGGGGAAAGTGCACTGTTTGCTCCATTCCTCACTCTAGCTGGGGAGCACAGGGAGCAGATGAACCTGGACCTGCCACCACCAGGGGATGTGCGCCTGTCCCTCAGCTATGTCTGCTCCAGCAGCCATGGAAAGGCACTTCTCACCTTGCCCCATAGTACAGCTGAGATGCAGGGTGTGAGAGGGACCGACTTGCACAAGGTCACACAAGAATTGAACCCAGATCTCCTGTGTTTGAGGCATTTGCCTGGGACACAAGTCAGGCTTCCTGCAGCCTATGATGTTTGTCCCAGAAATACCTTCTCTTAGGGTATGTCTACACTACCCCGCTATTTCGAACTAGCGGGGTAATGTAGGCATACCACAATTGCAAATGAAGCCCGGGATTTGAATTTCCCGGGCTTCATTTGCATAAGCCGGGCGCCGCCATTTTTAAATCCCGGCTGGTTCGAACCCCGTGCCGCGCGGCTACACGCGGCACGAACTAGGTCGTTCGAACTAGGCTTCCTAGTTCGAACTACCGTTACTCCTCATTCCATGAGGAGTAACGGTAGTTCGAACTAGGAAGCCTAGTTCGAACGACCTAGTTCGTGCCGCGTGTAGCCGCGCGGCACGGGGTTCGAACCAGCCGGGATTTAAAAATGGCGGCGCCCGGCTTATGCAAATGAAGCCCGGGAAATTCAAATCCCGGGCTTCATTTGCAATTGCGGTATGCCTACATTACCCTCCTATTTCGAAATAGGAGGGTAGTGAAGACATACCCTTTTAGAGGCAGCTCAGGAACTGGGTTACAGAGACATATATGTAAACTATAACTGCAGAATGAGTGCATATAAGGGTAGTGATTTGTCATGGATAAGTACATGAAAAAACATGGTCTGGCTCTAGTAAAAAAGACAAAGGCATTAGCATTTAATGAACAATGCCAGAAGTGTTTTCATTAGTTTAATCAAAATAGTCCTTATTTCCCTTAACCCCAGGAAAGAAAGAAAACAAAACAAAGCTTGAAAACAACTGCAGTATCAGGCTGTCATAATAATAAATTATTATTATAAAATGTAGCTCTCCTAGCACATTTCATTGGTAAATCTCCAAGTGCTTTAACAAAGACAGCAAATAGTGTTATCACCCTCATTTCATAAAGCACGAAGCTGAGGCACCAAATGTTAAAGTGAGTTGCCAAAGGTTGCATAGTGAGACATTGGCAGAGCCAGGACTAGACCCCAGCTTTCATTATACAAACTAGTGGCATATTCACTGGACAAGGCTACCTTCCTTTTTATGTATAGGAACCAATTAATACCAATTAATATATTGTATTACAAATACAAATAAATTAAACAAAGTAATACACCTTTAAATGAACCACTGAAATGCCCACAAGGCTGCAATATGTAGTCAGGAGAGGGCTATTGCAGGTATTTTGCATTAAAAGTTAAATTTAAGGCCATGAACAGAGTTAACATTATGAGAAGGTAGAGTCTCTAACAGTGCAAAATTCTACAGAGTTCAATGGCCACTTAAAAAATCTAAAAACAAACAAATCAAACTTAAAACAGGATCTGTTGTACACAAACCAGCATGGCAAACCACTTGCCTTAAACATGTGAAATACCACACAAAAGAATCACATGACATTGTATAAGTAATGCATTTGCTTACTGCTTTTAAAAAAATACATACCCGGGGTGAGAGCGATTACATCTACATACCAGATTTTCACAATATTTGTTGCTAAAAATAGCAGACATTTTCAGCCTATATACTGTTCTGCATTTTTTCAAAATGGAGATGGGTCCCTTAGTGTTCATTAATTAAAGTGAGTGAATGTGGTCCTTGTGTAAGTCATTGGTTTAACAGCATTAGTGTCTGAGTTCCCCACTGACATAGCAAATGGCTGCAGCATGAGTCATTGCAATGTAAACTCTCCCACCCTGTCTCACGCTCAAATCTATAAAGGGTAACCCCACCACTAGGGCCAGAAAGTAGTTCAGGCTCTATGCTCATTCAGCCCTTGGCCTCCTATGAAGCTGCCACAGAGGTGATGTGGGGTTCGCCAATGTGGATGCCGGGCTGCTAGAATTTGAAATAAGACCAAGAACTCATTCCCAAAACCTCACTGAATAGCCATGAAATAGTAATAGATGTCAGTCTCTATTGATGAGCTTGATTTCAACTATTAATCTTTAGGAGAAAGACTCGGAATCTCGTTTCCAAAACTCTGTCCTCTGGTTCGCCTTCCCTCCACCCCACCCCCCCCAAATTTTAATAGTACCTATGTTTACCATTTAATTGAACAGGGAAGCAGATGAGTGTAACTATTGTATGATCTTTCACAAATCACACTGTGGCTTCACACTTGGCAGGGTTGACTATCTCTCTCTGCAAATGTCATGTGAGATGACTAGGGAACCTGTGTGTGATTTCTATATGTCCAAAAGGGTGAAAGCTGGGGAAATACAAAATACACAATCTCTGTTTTCGTTAGTATGGCAAAAAGAGCCATAACCGTCTGTCAAAAAGCCCCATTTTCAAGAGTGCTCTATGTGAAGGGATGGTCCACTATAAAGCCATTAGAAGTGAAAACACAAGAGAACATTACTTAGGAAGATGGTGGGGAAGTCAGTTTGAGGCTACGTCTACACTGCAGGCTTCTTGCGCAAGAAACTTTTTGCGGAAGATCTCTTCTGCAAAAAGTTTCTTGCGCAAGAGCACACCCACACTGCTGTGGACTGCATAGACACTCTCTCAAAAGAAAGCTCTGATTGCTATTCATAGAATAGCCACCAGAGCACCTGTGCTTTTTTGGATTGGCTCTTTTTGCACAAAAATCCCCTATTGCCTGTCCACATACACCTTTTTGCGCAAGAACTCTTGCACAAAAAAGAGTTATTCCTCACAGAAAGAGGAATACCTACACAGCAAAAAACCCCTCTGTTCTTTTGATTTTCTGTAAATTTACCTGCGCAAAAACGCACTTGAGATGTGGATGCTCCATGGATTTTTGTGCAAAAACACCTATTTTTGTGCAAAAACCCTGTAGTGTAGACGTAGCCTGAGAGGAAAAGAAATCTGACTTTCACAAAGCAACCTTAAACCAGTTCTTCTACCCTGTAGTTTGTTTTGGGCTGAGACAATACCACTATTTCTAATTGAGCTTGGAAACTAGCCTGTAAGAAGTTTGTTACTTAACAAAAGACAGACAACACACTAAGCTTGCCAGAAGATGCCAGGCAGATAAATGGTGAGCATCTGGTTAGAAACACACCTGGGTAAGACACCGATGCCAAAACTAGCATTTTAAGATACAAGTTAGATGGACTTTTCAGCTATGTCCTAGACAACATCCTATAACTGTAATGAAGTGGCTCACTTTCCTAGTGGCTAGGAGAAGTCTCAGGGGCCTCTCTAACTGTTGATTTTTCTATTATGTTTTTCTTGGAAGTATGCTTTCACTTGAAAATTGACATCAGAAGGCCATTTTACCACCTGTGGGCGTGTTTCAACAGCTCCCTCATCCACCAGACATCAATCAAACTCTCTCTACAGGCCACCTGTGTAGACTCTTGCCCCCAGCCACGTATCATCACAGCCATTTCTCAGGTCAGAGCAGCTCCTTCCCTATCAAGAACACCCCTCCATGGCACCTCCTGGTACCACACTGTGTCATACACCAGTCCTACATAGATACTATGTAATGTCTGTGTGCACTAGTACCTGGTGAAGTATTATTGGAGATCTTAGGCCTCTAACTCCTAAAAAAAACCAACGGCCCACACTACTGATCTTGGAAAGGACTGAGGCTTAGAATGCTGGCTCAAAAACAAAGGTGTGATTCCAAAAGGTAGTAGTCGGAAAGTGAAATAAGACGGTCCTGTGGAGTCACTCTCTCTCGGTCTGCAATAGCCAGAATGTGTTGATCTTCCTGGCATGCTGCAAAGCCCATCTTTTCAGGAAGATAACCAAAGAAGCAACTGTTGTTAGGGGAAGATACTCAGGGGAGAAGAAAGTTGAGGGCTGGTTTATTTGTATGTGCTGCCTAATTATTTAGTACACATTGGGGGGTATTTTCTATTCCCAGCATTTGTCAGAAGCACCTACAGTAAGAAGAGAGATGCCTCTTGTTGTTTCACAAGTCTAAAGACGGGAAACCTGAAAGGGAAACCTAAAAGAGGATGGGTGAAATCATAGACCAGTTGAAGTCAAATTCCCAAAGATGTCAATGGGACCAGGTTGTTTCAATCCTAGAAAATGCAAAGTTGTAGTTACACTGTATCTATTTTATATGCCTGCAAGCATATAAAACCTTTAATTCATGTTTTAAACTAAGTCCTACAATTCTATGCATATTATACAAGAAATTCTGAGCACTAATAAAGTAGTGAAAGATGCTGGACCCTTAATATCAGATTTTTAAAATGTTTCATGTTAGAAGGTCTGGAAGGAAATGAGGACCAGACTTCATTGATCACTTCTCCCCATTTCTTTAAGGGCCCATGTGTTTATATTGTAAACAAATGGCAAGTTGTTTTTTTTCTTAATGCACATGCACTGATGTGTGGATTGAAAGCTTTCTTAAAGATTTAGCTGAGCTGATAGTGAATGTCCCCAGTGTCCTGACCTCCACAAAAAATAAACATGTAAAAATGTAACCCTATGCCTCCATTTAATTGCTTTAAAACTTAAAACAACTAAGGTTAGTTGATGAAGGCAAAAAGATAAAGGCAGAGCATTTGACAACAGCATTAGACATATTGGCCTTACCTTTTTCGTTGGACTACTTTCTTCTGTCTGCAATGGGGCTCTATTCATCTGAGGATGTAATTCAATCTCAGATACTTGTTCTGTCTGTAACAACAAATCAGTCACTGCTACACCCAGAAAATGACTAGCAGTCATGTACAATAAAGACAATGAAAGCAAATACTACACACAAAAGGAGAGTTACTTCAGCAATTTAACTCTGAGGGGGAAAGTTAGGGTGACAGCTAAGTGAATGACATGCATCTTTTCTATATTTTTAATTAAATCATTGAAAAATCTTACTATGATAAGAAAACGAGAAATTTTTTTGCAAAACACTAGAAATGTCACTAGGAAACGCGACCACTGAGAGCTGTGGGAATCCATGCCTGAGGACAGTTAATGTAAACAAAATGTCCCAAAGGCCACCAGCGGATTACCCTGATGGGCCATGCGCCAAGGATTGCCGACCTCTGGACTAGACTGAAAATTAAAACGAGGCTAATTATTTTTCTGTTCCCTCTGTAGAAGCTGTAACACCTCCATCCTCCAAAAACTCCTGGATTAAATGGCTCATTTAAATGCTGCAATCATCATCCTAGGAGTTCCCTTCAATAGGACAAAGATTCAGCTTCATACCACCATACAAGAGGACTATGGTTTGGAAGCAACGTTGGAGCTCACTGAATGAGAGTATAGAACATATTCTATGGTTCTATGGAGAGAGTGCCACCTTTTCAAATGGAGCTGAGGATACTCTGCACCTCACAGTTTAGCTCCCCTGAATTCTCTTCCATCCCAATTGCTGCCAGCTGAGCATACAGCAAAATGGACAAAGGCCTCAAAGGAAAAGAGGCATGCTGCCATCTTGGTTAAAGAATTACAGGTCGGACCTCCCTTGTTCAGGACCAATCAGGTCCCCTAGGTCTCCTAACCCAGGGTATGTCTAAACTAGTTATTCCTCCTGCAAGGCGGTTTAACAGTAGTTCGAATTAGAAGCTTTAATTTGAACTACCTAGTCCATGCCGCGTGTAGCCGCGGGCAGGTAGTTCGAACTACGGGCATTTAAAAATGGCACCTGCCTGGGAACATTCAAATGAAGCCCGGGATATTTAAATCCCGGGCTTCATTTGCAAGTTTGAATGCCTACATTAGCCACCGTAGTTCGTACTAGGGCGGCAGTGTAGACATACCCTAAGAAAGGATGGAGGGAACATAGAAAGGAACAGTGGAATGGACTGGAAAGAAAAAGGGGAGTCATTATTTGGCACACACACGCAGGTTCCTATATTCCCCCACTCTTTTGCCACAGAAAAACCGTCATGGTTTCTGGGTGTAAGAGAGACCCTTTCTGGGAATATTTTGAAGAAATTTGTTCCCTCAGTAAAAAAAGAAAATGTTTCAAGTGTAAGCAGTGCAAGAAGATGATGCAGGGATTCATTGCAAGACTGAAACATCTTAAGGAAAACTGCTTATTGGAAGAAAATGATGTGAAGGAAGATGCGGATATGTATGAAGTACGATGTGGATCAACTTTGCAATGCATCGTTCTTCAAGACTCTCTCTGTGCCTTTTAGTATTAATGTCATTTAACAAGTAAATTTCTAAGCTATTTGTTATGATGGATGTTGATAGAAAAAAAAGTTTAGCTTAGCTAATCCTTAAGGTTTGTTTAATTAGTTAACTAGGTTTAGAATCTATCACCCAAGTATACAATACAGAAAGCTGCAGTAAGAGAGATCTAGAGTTGCCAGTAGTCATTTTCTTATTTTATTTTACATAGTACATGCTCCTTATTTTGGAACATCTTTGTCTCAGGCCATAATGATGATGCCATAAGTCTATTCCCTATTTTATTTCAGCATAACTCAGCTTTCCCAAAGGAACCCCATTCTATACTTGTTTTCAATGAGGCTTACTCCAAAATTAAGAGCACTCTAAGCACAGTCTTTGCTTTTTTGGTAACTTGGAATCAGATCTTCATCAAAATGACAGCAGGAGAAGGGAAGATGAGAACTACTTGTGGAAGTTTTGAAGACACTGAACATTTAACGTTCCGAGGAGTTGTCTGTTAGAGTTAATTAAATTTGAACTTTTGTTAAAAAAAGAGTTTAAGGACAGCCATCAGCTGGCAACTCAGGAGACTGCTGCAAATGCAAGTGTGAAACATTTCTGTAACATTCAAGATTTAGTTTAATAAATATGAGTGCTAATGTATTTGTGTGTATGTTTTAGTTCTTACCATTCCTAGTGTACTGCTGCTGCATCTGCAGCTTGATACAAGTAATGAGTATTATGTACTTTCCCATAAATTAATAAAAATCAAGTTATCTAAAAAAAAATTACACAAAATATACCATCTTAGGGTATGTCTACACTACCACCCTAGTTCGAACTAGGGTGGTTAATGTAGTCATACGAACTTGCAAATGAAGCCCGGGATTTGAATTTCCCGGGCTTCATTTGCATGTTGCTGGGCGCCGCCATTTTTAAATGTCCGCTAGTGCGGACTCCGTGCCCGCGGCTACACGCGGCACGAACTAGATAGTTCGGACTAGGCTTCCTATTCCGAACTATCTAGTTCATGCCGCGTGTAGCCGCGGGCACGGAGTCCGCACTAGCGGACATTTAAAAATGGCGGCGCCCGGCAACATGCAAATGAAGCCCGGGAAATTCAAATCCCGGGCTTCATTTGCAAGTTCGTATGACTACATTAACCACCCTAGTTCGAACTAAGGTGGTAGTGTAGACATACCCTTAGATATTATAACATGCTGCCCTTAGGTGTAAATTAACATGTTTTAGTGATCAGATTTGTACCATTGTCTGAAGAAATATGTGAAAAAATACCAGAGGGAAACTTAATTGAAATCATTGATTTAAACTTCAATGTCTCTGGTTAAGCACAAACCATAAATCACACAATGTCAGAATTAGATATAGATTATAATGTTTTTAGAAAGGGACTTGATCATACCACTTCTACCCCCCTTACGAAAGGAGCACTATGGAAGCTTGTGAGGAGAGGAACCTCTGTCAGGTTTGCTCTACAAATGTAAGGGGGTAAAACTAATTCTAGGCGAGAGATTTATGATCTTCCTTTAAATGCATATGTAATTCCCCTCTGTCTCAAGGAACATAAAATCCCATGGCTGACAACACTTCCCTTTTCCTCCTTCAAGTATGGTATATTTGTACTGCAAACCAATGCTAAAAAGACAACTATTCTAATTTGCCAAGGGGCTAATATGTGGTATTAACATTTTGATTTAGAAAACTTTCCAGGGATTACTAGGCTGAGATGATAACTGAAGGCTCCTGAAAGGGAGAGGAATGAAAGGGGAAGGGACACTCTTTGCTGAATCCCTGAAATCAAGGATTTAATTTTTATAATACAAACCTGTCTCTGATATCCAGTGATACAAACAATAGACTTCTTATTTTCCAGAACCATTTATGTAACCAAAAGAAAGTCAGAAGCAAAATACAGGCGTCAGTGGATTGGCAGAGCATACTGGGCAGGCACTCCAAGAATATGCATGATAATGAAGGCTCTTAGGACAGCAGAGCTCAAAAGCATCATGGAGGCAATGAATTTGGACATGAGGGATGTGTGAAGAAAATCTCCACTCTCACCCACCTTACTTTGGTAAAGGGTTGATTCATAGAGAAAAATGATGATCTCTCCCCATTCCCCCCCCAGGAGGAGTCATTTGGTATATCTGCCTGCTCTAAAGAAATGTACAGAAGAGGACCACATGTAACTGAGAGAAAAAGGAAGAAACAAAATTAAAAAGTAAATCATTCTAGAAGGGTAGCTTGGGATGGAAGGAAGAGATAACCAGAGAAGCTCTATCTATCTCTGTCTACTGATTAGATTTTGGCAAGTGCAAAAAAGGATCACACTTCAGTTGCAAAGCTACCGTGCTTCACTCCCCTAATTTCCCTGCCACTGACAGCCTTCAGCCAATAGAAAGGCCTCACAGTTATTTATAATAAAGTGCATAAAAGGAAAGAAAAAAAGCACAAGTTTTGGACACTATATTGAGCAAAGTGTTGTTGCCAGTGCTGAAAGATAAGATTTCAGAATTTCCTGCAGTATCTGATGATACATAATTTTTTATGTTTATGGGCTATTTGAGTGACTTGGACATGAGGCAGTCATTAGAACAACAGCTTCAGGGATTGCAGGGCTACATTTCTATTCTACCATTCGCTACTGTCAAAAGCCATTGGTGATGGTACTGCTCTGCCTATTCATTTGTGATCATGAGGATCATACCCAAGTGTGCAATGCAAATCTCACAATACAATTGTGCATGGCTAACTAGAGAGGACAGATGGTTAAATGCATATACAGATTTTATAAAAGAAAGGAATCAGTTCTGGTATAGGAGCTCATGTAAAATGAATACAGCAACTGGTTGTCATGTCCTTAAAGTGCCACCTAGTGGCAATCAGAACAGGTCATTATGGAAAAGTCTCAGACAGGGTAGCCATGTTAGTAGTCTGTAACTTTAAAAACATTGAGTAGTCCTATGGCACCTTAGAGACTAAGAAATATGTATATCATCATGAGCTTTGGTGGGCAATATCCACTTCTTCAGAGGAGATTGTTTCTCAGAACACAGTGAACACAAGAGATACATGCATATTCATTGCCTAGAGACTGATTCGGTGGTTCTGAATTCATTCACACACCAGGCAGACAACAGGCTACACTGGAGACCATGTGTATGAACTCTACTGACCTTTCCACTTCCTTTTGTAAAAAAGGAGCTCTATTTTGTATCTTTCTAAAGCCTGGTTTATACCTAAAAGTTTTTCTTCAATAGCTACGTTAGATGCATAAAAAATGGGCCCCTAACCAACATAGTTATGCCTAGTGTAGAAACAATTATACCTTTAATAAAGTCCTTTCACAAGTAACACTTATCTTGTTACTAACAAATGCATTTCCCATCACTGGTCCCACTCAGATTTTAAAGTAATAGTCATGCAGCCAAAAGGTATGTTAGGGTATGTCTACACTACAAAGTTAGTTCGAACTAACGGACGTTAGTTCGAACTAACTTTAATAGGTGCTACACTAGCGCTCCGCTAGTTCGAATTTGAATCGAACTAGCGGAGCGCTTAGTTCGAACTAGGTAAACCTCATTTTACGAGGACTAACGCCTAGTTCGAACTAGCTAGTTCGAACTAAGGGCTGTGTAGCCCTTTAGTTCGAACTAGTGGGAGGCTAGCCCTCCCCAGGTTTCCCTGGTGGCCACTCTGGCCAACACCAGGGAAACTCTATGCCCCCCTCCCGGCCCCGGACCCCTTAAAGGGGCACGGGCTGGCTACGGTGCCCGTGCCAGGTGCAAGCCTGCCAGCACCCAGCTAGCAGACCCTGCACCTGGCACGGCACAGAGCCACCCACCCGATGCCCCCCAGCCCACCCCCTCTTGCCGGGACCAGGCTGGCGGCTCCCGGGAGTTTGCCCTGGACCGCAAGAGGCGGGCACCTTCCTGGGCTAGTGCGGACATCGTGGACCTCGTCCACGATCTCCGCACTAGGCACAGGAAAGTGGCCGTCTAGGGCAGGAGAGCTGCCAGCCTGGCCACCCAGGACCAGGTGTGCATGAAAATCAAGGGGGTCCACTGAGACCCCCGACACTGAGCCCTGAGCTTACAATGGCCGTCCTGGGTCAGACCAAAGGTCCATCTAGCCCAGTAGCCTGTCTGCCAACAGCGGCCAACCCTAGGGACCCTGGAGGGGATGGACCGAAGACAATGACCAAGCCATTTGTCTCGTGCCATCCCTCTCCAGCCTTCCACAAACTTTGGGCAGGGACACCACTCCTACCCTCTGGCTAATAGGACTCCATGGCCCCAACCTCCATGACTTGATCTCACTTCCCTTTAAACTCTGTTCTAGTTGTAGCCTTCACAGCCTCCTGCAGCAAGGAGTTCCACAGGTTAACTATTTGCTTTGTCAAGAACAACAACTTTCTCTTACTAGTTTGAAGCCTGCTACCCATTCCTTTCCTTTGGTGTCCTCTAGTCCTTCTTTATGGGAACTCAGGAAGAACTTTTCTGAATGCACCCTCTCCACCCAACCCCTTCTTTTAGAGACCTCTATCCTGTCCCCTCTCCGTCTCCTCTTTTCTAAGCTGAACAGTCCCAGTCTCTGTAGCCTTTCTTCATCTGGGACCTGTTCCCAACCCCTGATCATGTTAGTTGCCCTCCCCTCTCCCAGCCTTTCTCTTCCCCTCTCCCACCTCCTTTTCCCAGTCCCCCCCAGTTTTGTTCAATAAAGACAGAGTCAATGTTGGAAGAAACGTTATCTTTATTTTGTACATCAATAAGAAGGGGGGCTAGGGAAGGGTAAGTGGAAGGAGGTGAGGGAGGAATGGGGTACGAGCTCCCGATGGGGAGGACTGGGCTGGCTCTGCGGGCTTCTGGGGGTGGAAGCTCTCCTGCAGCCCCCCAATTACTCCCTCTCCCCAGATGGCAGCCTGCGGCAAGTGCAGCCGGGCTGATGGCCGAGTGGTGTGATGTGCCCAGTGTGGGCACTCAGGGCACTCCAAGCCAGAACTTCTTTGCAAGCGGGGCACCCCTTAGAACTGTGTGTCCGGGGTGGGGGTCGGGACCCTTTAAGCGCAGCCCTCGGCTAGCCTGAGACAGCATCTCCATGCTCTAAGTCCTCCTTTTATGCCCTGCCGGCACTGCTTCCGGCCATCCTTAAGCCCTGTCCAGAGTCCACTCAATGTGGACTTACTAGTTCGAACTAGCAAAACGCTAGTTCGAACTAGTTTTTAGTTCTAGATGCGTTAGTTCGAACTAGCTTAGTTCGAATTAACTAATTCGAACTAAGTTAGTTCGAACTAGCGCTGTAGTGTAGACGTACCCTTACTTTTTCATGAGCTGCCTCTGCTGCAGAGGATACGCCACAAAAAACAGCTACAAGTATTCCCACATGGGAATGATCTGGCCTAAAGTTATTTAGGAAACAGTATGGCATTTATAATGCCAGCTTTTTTCTTTTGGCAGGGAATTTTTTCTTGGATTTTTCTCCCCATTCATTTCACTTACCTACTTTGGGGCCATGCATACCAGCACCTGTCTCTCTTGCTGTGGGCTGAATACAAGTTTCTCCAGAGTATGTAACAATGCCACTCAGAGCAGCTCCATGGAGCATGGGAAGTAGGTACTATTCCATTTTAGCTCTTTCTTCGACCATGCTCATCAGTGAATGCTCATCCCACCTTCTTAATCTGGGAGCTGATCAACATGTTGCTTGCTTTCCATGCAATTTTACATGGTGTGAGGAACTCTTCTTTGATGCTAAAGACTCCAGTTTTCTACTGGGGAGACTAAGTCTCCAGCATGTAAGCACTATTTTACAACTTGAAAAGGAATGCAAGGTCCTGTCTACACAGGATAGTAGCACCCCTTCAACGACACTGGTATAAGGAAAGCACTGAAACCTACTGAATGCAAATGCAGTAAGATGTATATATAAGCTCAATTTATATAAGGCATCTTTATACTTACATAACTGTGTCCAAACAAGGAGTGGTACCACTATAACTATTTTTTTTAAAAATCATACCTATAACTGAAAAAGCCATGAGGAATCCTGTGGCAACTTAAAGACTAACAGATGTATCTGGGCATAAGCTTTCATGGGTAAAAATCACTTCATCAGATGCATGGGTTCCCTCTGAAACTGGACTCCTAACTGACGCAGAACTAAACAAAAAACTAACAGCACCATATTCTTCTATTGCAAAATTCTTCAAAAGCCTCACTGCTTCCCAGGCCAACTTATAGCAATTCATATTCGAAAGAGATGTTCTTCTTATGTTCCTCAGCTGCACCTCATATTTCTATTTTCTAGGCACCTATTTATCCCCCAAGCAGGAGTTTAAATCTAACTCTTCCATTCCAGAGGAACGTGATAGCAAGACTGAGATCTTCAATCTCCTGTTGAGCAATCAAACTTGTAGCTCAGCCGCCAATATTAAGACTGAGAAGAGGATAGTGTCAGTGACCCTGGTTTTTATTTAGACACTTACTACCTCTTTGTGTGACCCTGAGCCATAACAGTTCTATTGTTACCAGTAACAATATTTATCGGATGGGGGAATGCAAGTCTTGCTTACTTATGTAGTACTTTGAAGCCCTCAGATGACAGAGTTAGAAAAATGCAAAAAGTAAATTATTTTACATTTAATTTTTGTTTTTAGATTCCAGTCCTCCCTGCTCAAGCAAAGCAAGATTATACACAGATTCTATCCCCACTTTGCTAGAAAGAAGTTCGTAATTGACCTTCCAAAGTAAAATAGAAACACTTCATATTTCATTTATACTGAAACATTGCTGCTGGAGTCAAATACATACGGAGGATCTGCTCTCAACAGTACTTAAAGGAGTGCTGAGACAATGTATATACTGGCAGGTTGCTGAGAGCCACTGAACCAAACTGTAAACCCTCGTAACTGTGTTATGATGGAAATCACTTCAAGCAAGGGGGTGTGGCAGCATAGCATCTATGAATACTTCTGCACTGGAATAACGTTGCCCATATTAGCCCAACTGATGTCAACAGAACTGTTCAAGTGAAAAGTTACCCATATATGCAAAAATGTTCACAGGATCCTTGATGCTGATTACGTGTAGTGACACTTCATTAACTTACAAAGAGGGGAGTGCCAAAGAGCTTATCTGTAAGGTGAGGTGGACTATTAAACATGCCTTACACTTTACAGGATACTATTACATCCTTCTGTTACCTATGAGTAGGTTAATTTTGAGGGACAGGTGTTTCTCCTTTCTAAATGTTCACATCCTCATGTTTCAACCCATTTTTTTCTGCTTAGAGGCTAGTTCCAAGAAAACCAAGCCATCCCCCTTCTGTTTCTGTGAGCCTGATATATATCACATTTAACTGTAAATTTTTCTACAGCTTGTTACAAAAACTGTAAGTGATAAGGCAGAAAGAAAACCTATAGGGATGCAAATGCAACAAGCTGCCAAGACCTTAGAGTGCTGATGGTTTTCTCAGCACTGTGCAATCATGAAATTTTGATAAGCACTTTTTAAAAAAGCTGTCTGAGGACTGGTGATAAGGCTTTGGGAAAAGGCCGTAAATACACACACAGTTACTCACACTGTTCAGCCCAACTACAAGTAATGAATAGGACCCAGATGGAAACATTAGCAATCTGCTTTAATACTCCACTTTCACAGAACCAGATTAATTTAAGCTGGAAGGCGGCATGTACACTGTTAGAGAGACTGCCATACGATTCTCATTTTTAAAAATATTTCCAGGAAAATACTTCAAAAAGTTTTCATTGCACCTATCACAGAGCCCCAAAATAAATTATTAAATGTGCTGGTCTCTATGATTTGTAAACCCTTGTTGTTGGGGGAAGGGGGTGGTGGTAGGGAAAACAGGGGGCGGGAATCTGGCTATTCTGGATGTAAGATATTATTTTCCCTGATAGAGGAGAATAATCCACTTGTCTTGTATGCAAAGTGACAGATGGCAAAATACTTCATACTACAGATGATTTATAGTTTTATTACAGTCACAGTCTTCTTTAGCATCTAACGCTTTGATTATACACCATATGTTAATCTGCAGCACATGGGATGGACTATATCAATCCTATAAAAACAATTACTTTTTTTCATACAATGTTTGTATATACCAGCTTTAAAAAGGTTCACTGTGACTTAACAATGTAAAAAAAGGCTGGCTTTATTTGTCTCACTCTGTATGAAAGGGCTAGGTTGCCATAACCTCAATACATTATTTCCTTTTGATTTCTAAAACAAAAAGGTGCCCATTTAGAGCTCTAGATGTCCTGCCAGCACTTAAAATCACATGCACAAATGTCAGCAAGATTCAATGCAAGAAAGCACTCCAGTTAGCCTAATGTTTTATCAAAAACATAGCCACAACAGAATAACAGAAACAAATCAATATACTTTGTTCCCTTCACTCTATGCCTTTACCTTCCCTGAATGCCTGCACAAATAGATGGGTCATGCCAGGTGCCCTAAAGGTCAAAAAACTTGGGCTATTTAGAACCAAAGGGGTTGTAGGATGAGAGGAAATTCCACACTCAAGGGACCTTCACAGAGCTTATCCATTTGGCAGCTCTGTTTTTAATTCTGGTCTAGTATTAAAATGGAATGAATTTTCTTATTTATCACACATGAAGGGCTTGGTTCCAGAGACTATCACATTTAGCAGATAGACTCTTCTTGATTTCAATGGTATTTGGATAGTTGATTAATAAATAAATATTAAGATTCAAGGCAGTACTGAAATCTGTGTATAAGGATGCTTTTTCAAACGGAAAGGTGTGAAAAGTTTAAGAAATCATCCAGTACCAGATTAGCACGTTTAGATCTAAAAATGTACAAGTTGCAAAAATAATAATATCTCTGTTTTCAAATGCAATATCTGAAAAAAGCAGTATATTCTTCTCTGGCTCTTCCTGACAAGCCTTATGTTCAGGGTTCCACATTTACACTACAACAGCACCGAGAAAACAGCAACGCTGCTCCCCCCCCCCCCGAAGGAGCACTACTCAGACAGTTCCTAGGGTCAGCTGCCCAGGGATGCTAGAGCAGAGGCCAGTGTGGCAGGCCTGGAGCTAGGACCAGAACCACTCTGTGACTTCTGCAACCTCTGTGACTTCTGCAGTGGCCAGTGTAGCTGTCCCTGGGGCCACCTGAGCACCTAGCCCTGGAACCAACTACTTGGCCAGTTCTGGGGTCAGCCACACTGGCCACTGCAGAAGTCACAGAGGTTGCAGGAAGTCCCAGAATCCACGACCTCTGTGACAGACATGGAGCCCCGGTTATGAGCAGATCCAAGGGATACATGGCCCACGGAACTCAGCCGTAAAATCAGAAAGGGGTTTTTTTGTTTTTGTTTTTAACAGATCACAAATACAAGACTGTGAGCGCTCTTGGTCTATGTTGTACAGTCCCTGCTGCAATGGGGCCCCAAACCAGATGGTGGTCTTCACAGTCTGATTCAATATCCACTGAAAGTAACAGAAAGACACACAATGATTCCCACCTGCTTGGATCAGGCCTTTAGAAAACAACAACAATTTATACTTTCAAGGCTAGATTGTGTTACCTTACTCACAATGGTAAGAAGGTAGTGATATAATAATCAAATTAACCTAATTGAGTAAATGCTTCCCAAGGTGACGATGGCTAACAAACATTTATGTCCTCCAGAGCCATCCCATCATAGGATGATTCAAGGCAGCTGCTTAGGTCCTGTGCCCTGGGGGGCTCCGCAGTGGCCCCATCAACTGTCCTATGGACGGGATTGTACCCCAGACTAAGCTTAGCCTGCAGGGCCCAGGGGATTACCTGGGGGGCCTAGCACAGGGCAACAGCAGAGGTCACCCTCCCCGCCCCCACATTCACTGCAGTGGCAGGAGCAATGGAAAGCGGAGTAGCCAACCAGCCTGCACCACTCCACCGTCCTCTCCCAGCTGGGTCTCTCGCAGCGGTGGGAAAGGAAGCGCTCTGGTTCTGACCCACTCGACTCCCCTGAGCAACTCAGGCTTAGGGGGAGCAGAGTGGAATGACATCAGCTGGCACCATGATTCTCCAATTCCACTGCCACCATGAAGTGGAATGACCTGGAGACGGGAGGGGTGGAGCAAGATGCTGGGCTGCTCAGTTTTACGCGGTACCCATTGCTGCAGTGTATGTGTGTGTGTGGGGGGGGAGGTAATTCCCAGCTTACATCTCTCAGGGAAGGGGACTTTGGGAAAGAGGTGCAGTGGGGACGGAACGGGATGTAGCAGGGGCAAGGTTTGGGGGAAGGGGCAGATTGGGGGCGGGGTGGAGCAGGAAAAGGTGGGATTTGTGGAAAGGGGAGTGTCCCCAGCCCCATGTCTCCCTAGGGTCAGGACCATGGTGCACAATCTAACCTTCAGTTTACAGAATATCCTATTAAAGGCTCAAGATTTAACCTTTTAAGACTCTCCAGTTCACCAGTTCTTAATGATTTCTTAACTATCCCATTTATTTTAAAGAATTTGCCAGATGTTGAGAACAAGTGACAGGGGATGAATCACTTGATGGTTACCTGTTCTGTTCCATCCATCAGAAGCACCTGGCATTGGCCACTGTCAGAAGACAGGATACTGGCCTAGGTGGATCTTTGGTCTGACCTAGTATGAACATGCTATGCTTCTTATTTGCTTGTGTGAGTGTATAATTTTTAATCAATGTGAGCCAAAATTGCCAGTATAGACATAAAAATAGTAATCAAGTTTTCAAAAAACAGTGACAGAAGAATTAGCATTAATTTACAAAACCAACAATCTAGTACACTGAAGAGAAAATAGGTATTCTGGGTTTTATCAGCTAAATATATTCAGCATATATCACACTTAAATTAGCACTTCTTACTTAAATTACACTATATGGGTATCTTCCACTGTTTAAATCATTATACTTCTCAAGGTCGGCTTATACTACATGAAGGGAAACTTGAAATGTATTTCAGCCAAATATTTTGGCTGAAAAACAGATTATTCCTAGCCTGCTCTCATATATTCTGATTACAGTGAGAATTCCTATTACAATTATTGTACTAATAATCCCACATTCTATGCAGCTGTTGGAGCCAGCTCTTATAGACCCGAAAGCCAAATATAATAAGATATTATTTGTTTTTACATAAAAGTATATGAGCCTTAGCTAAGCTTTAGATGCATGTGCTCAGTTAATTTCAATTAGAATTTCATTCATATGTATTCAAAGTCAATTCTAGTTGTAAATATAACTTTGTGTGATTGATTAATAATTTTAGTCCTGGCTCTCCACCATTACTGATCAGCCTGGATCTCTGCTGTCACTAGATAAAATGTATTTTGTTTGTATACACTGGCCTGAGTGTCTCTCCAATCTTCTATTATTAACTGTTTGTATCACTGTAGCACTCACGAATCCCAGTGATGGACCAGAACACTAATGTATGTCACATTGTATAAACAAAGAACAAACAAAACAGTCCCAGATTTAGACAGTAGGTACTGGAAAGTCCAGTCAGACCGATTCCATCCCTCCTTAATTACCGATACTTCAAGTTATCAGTTGTAAGCACAAGAAGCAGGAAAATTTGCAAAGCATGTTTATTCCTACAATCAAGAAAATGCTACAGGCTGAGCATGTGCAAAAATCACCACTGGATATCAGATAAGAAAGCAGTGGAACTACATATCCCCAATAAGAGAAAGAAACACACTTGATCTATAAATGGAAAATACTTCCAAATAACGTATTAGCCAAAACAGAAGACCAGCCTTTGTGTAAATCTATTTCTCTTAAAAAGTCTTTTTAGCAGCTTTTCAGTGTGACTTGGGCAAACTTGGATTGCCTTTTTCAGAAGTACAGAAACACAGTATTAGTGGATGAAGGAAATGCAGCTGATGTGATATATTTTGATTTTGGTGAAGAATTTTATACAGTGTTTCACAAACTCTTATAGGAAAAATTAATTCAAATGGCTTACACAGGAACTTCGAGGTGTGGACTGTAAACTGGATAAAGAGAGAGAATTAAACAGCAGCTTATTACCTAGATATCTGTCTGCTCTACATTATCTAAGCACTGATGAAAGCCACATTCATGTATTGCAGTTATCACAGGAACACAGATTAACTTCATAGCATTAGGAAGAATTTTGGAAAAATTATATTGAAATGGCTCCACTTTGTGAATTGGTACAGATGAGATTTGGACTCAGTGCAGATTGTGACAACAGATAAGATCACAAAGGACATAGGCTACAACAATTCCTCAGGGAAAGCCAAAAAGTAAATGCATTATCAACTAACCAAATCCTAAAGTCCTATTGATAGTTGACAAGGATGCATGCACACCCACGTTTTATCTGTGGAGTCTGGAGAAGCCATTTCCCTAAGAACTGTCTCACTTGAAGACAATATTGCCACTTCGTTAAGTCCCAAAAGAGGGGCTGGGGAACAGGGCCAGCTTACGGCAATCCAGTGCCCTAAACAATAGCTCTGGCAAAAATCTCCAGAGCTCTCCCCTAATTGCTCTGTGCCCAACCACATCCCTTGCCATTTGAAGTGGCAGTAACAGAACCCTTCTTCCTCTCCCACGCAGGGACAATGGTATGAAGTTCCTGTCTATCCTGTCTATTCCACAACAGAAGCAAGATGGGCCCACTCTTCCTTCACAGAGGCAGGAGTCCCCCTCCCCCCCACCTCTGGTATTTAAACCCAATAACCAGGATGCAACTGCTTTGGCTGGTGGGAAAGGCCTGTGGCATTCTTCTACTACATGCAGAGTCCTCTGCTGGGCTGGGTTCATCAGGAGCACCCAGAGCAGCAAATCTTAGAGTCAATAGCCCATTCTGAGGCATGGGAAAATTCTCATCACTATTGCTTCAAACTGTCTGTAGACTCAGGCAAACATCTCTGCATTAATTACATTTGGGAGGCACAACCCATACAATTTCAAAACTTTCTTTACAACTGTAGCCCACGATCTAGTGTGCTTCAACAGCAGCCCTGGGAACTACAAGTTGTGGACTACAAACTGCGGCATGTTGGGAGAACTTCCTGGTTCTAGCCAGGATGTACCCTCTGCCCCCAACAGGGTCTCAGCAAGGACTGAGATG
The DNA here is from genome assembly GCF_049634645.1 of Pelodiscus sinensis. Lineage (NCBI taxonomy): Eukaryota > Metazoa > Chordata > Testudines > Trionychidae > Pelodiscus > Pelodiscus sinensis. The sequence goes on from NC_134711.1 coordinate 210,581,583, forward strand.
GAAGCAGTATGCAGGCTGCATGCAGAGAGCAGCGGCTGCTGGACTGTGATCCTGCTCTATGTTTTTTTACAGAATAAAGCCTGTTCCTGGTGGTTTGTCTGAGTGGGTCTGGTCTGAGATGCACACATACTAATACACAATGCAGAGCACACCAAGAAGCCTCAGGCCTAGCCTCCCACAGTTGTGTAAGAAGTCACAAGGCTTCCCCATGCTGAATAACTTCACACTGGGCTAGTGAATAGGAGGGGTTACACAACTATGAAATCTAACAACTTATCTTTAAAAACATGAGACCTGACATTGAGATGTAATCACAAGACACCAAGAGTCAGAGGCGTAGGCCTATGGGTGCCTATGCCTTAATCTAACTATATTGAGTTTTATTTAATAGAAAACTGGGTAACTTGTCTGGAAAGCTGGACCAGAGTTGAAAATACCCATGTCACACATTTTATTAAGTATGCTATAGCCATCCAATGGCCCAATCCTTCTTATTCCCTATACATCAATTAATGTGATGGGTAGGATGCAGGCACAGTGCAATGAATTTGTGATACAACTAGAAGAGTTTGATGCTATGAATAACTGTGTTGTTTCAATAACATAATGAGGTTAACTGTCTATGAAGTACTGGCAGGAAGAATGAAGTCTAATAAAAACGCTGAAATGATTTCTGAAAATTACAAAAGTACAGGACCAAAATTAAAGTACAGGACCATTTCTACATTGTTACTGACTAGACTTATATTGGGGATTCTGGCTAATTAAAATATAATTGCTAAACTTCTATCCCACTATAACTTGCTGACACACAACCCCTTAATTTCATTCTATGAATAAGTCTTAACTGCCCAGTTAATCTGGGCTCTTACTAAATTTTGGCCCTCATTCCCCCACCATTTACATAGGAAAAACTACAACCCAGTCTGAGGTATCTTTAGGTCCAGGCTAGGTTACACAGCTCTCAGGCAGATTAAAACCTAAACTCCACTTTCACTTGGGTTGGAATCCATTCCCTTTGCAGTGAGGATGTACTGATAATCCTCCAACCCTTCCCATGATGCCTCCTAAAAGTCAAAACTCTCCCAAAATTGACATGTGACTGGGAAAGAATCCTAGAAAGTCTCAGCACAAAGAACCATGTGCTACACCTTCAGACACACATGGGTGGAGAAAATAAACAATTAGCAAAAGCATTACCCACAGCACTTGTTTGCTCCTCAAGAAAAGACTTTTGTTTTGCTTTTTTATTTATTTTCCAGGCAGGAGTGACTGTAAGACTTGTAAGTGTCAAAGGGTACAGTGGAGGTGGAGTGGTTGACAATGGCTATGATGTAACGGAGGCAGAAGCAATAAATTAGAGTAGAAGGAGGGAGCGGTGATGACTCTGCTTACAGGAGATAAAGGTAAGATGCACTAAAGGTGCACAACTAAGGTTGTATCTGGATCAAAGAAGGTTAAGTCAGCAGTCTACACAATCCTCCAAATGAAACATTTAGTAAACTCCAAAGATAATTTAAGGGAAAAGGGGATTGGAAGAGATTTATTGTTTGTGACACAGCAGATGGCAGAACAAATGCTCCTGCATACCATTAGGGGCCACTATGCTGCTAGAGATTCTGACTCTTATATGAGACCTAGAACTGAAGTCCTGACTGCTGGTGATCTCAAATATGCCAATGCACTTTTTATGGGGGAGTAGGAATGTTAGCTCCACAGTGATCAGGGACTTAATTCTACTTCTCATCCAAAAGACTGACATATAAAACTGCCATGTAAGGCCTATTGGAACCAATAGTACAAATGAGTAAAACATCTGGATAGACATTTTTATAGAAGAGGATTAAGAGAGACAGCAAACAGGGCGGTAAAGATGCAATCACTATGACAGGTCTTGTTGAGCTAAATGGCCTTTACTTTTCCATCATTCCTTAGGAACTGAAGAACCTACACACAGTACATTCCTAGGGATGACTGTTCATGATTAGATCCATTTGCTTTACACAATGGCTGTGTGACACTGATTAAATAAATATGTCAGTAAATCACAGCATACCACGCAATAATGTAGCTAATGTGGGACTTATTTCCTTTTAGCTTGACTTTTCGCACTGATATGTTAAGGTAGCATGTACTGTGATATAAATATGCTTCCTGCATTGCCACCTTGACAGCACTTACAGCTTAAGAAGCAAGAAATAGGCTGGGAATCAAACCTGTGCCTTCCAGACATCATGCTGGCCTTATGACACAGCCTATAAATTACAATATTTTCTCTTAGGCATACCCAGCTCTATAACAACGAGCTGGAAGGAGTCAATAATATGACATCATGGACTGAATAAACATAATCCATACACAATAAGCATGGCATTATAAAGCATTCTGTAGGTGAGTATTAGTTTTATAATGAGAATGGTTAGAGAGCCTCCCTGTATTTATTGCTACAGTATAAAACCAACCAACCCACACAAATGTATACCAATTATCCCCATACTGAAATTCTGTACATACTTGTGATACAAAAGGCCTTGGGGGCAGGGCAGGTGGTGGTGGTAACCAGCCTGATTTCATAGCTGAAATGAGAGAGAAATAAAATTAACCAATAAAACTGAAAACTAGACCAGTGGCTTGCAAACTTGTTGAGTTGAGCTGCCCACTTGGTTACAATTTTTGGAAGGCCCCGCCTTCTCTCCCCCCCAACCACAACCCAAACAAAAGTAGATACATGCAAAAGTGTGCTTGACAGCCTACTCCGAACCCTAACAGAGACCCTGACACTACTTTAATTAACTTATCTACACTGGTCCATTTCAGTACACAGACACCAATGGCACAGACATCGCTTCCTCAGCAGCGGGCTGCTTCTACCTTGCTGACAGGCTGCACTACTGGGGAGGGTCAATACCTGTCACTCTTTCCTTCCCCCCTCAGGTTTGCAGAGTTGGGGAAGGTGTGTGTCACATATATGGGGGTAAAGCCGACACTAGGTGTGGAGGCATAGCTATAGCAGATGTTTACACTGACCCGTAGACTAAGTGGCCCACAGAGGTGACTCAGGGGGTTGAGATGGCACACTGGCTCAGGTCCCGCCACATGGTGCTGTCACAAGGCACCTGGCATCACCGCTCCCCTCCCACTCCAAACATTTCTCCTACCCCTCAAGGAGGCGTGCCCTCCAGTTTGTTGGAATTAGACTATTTTCTCTGATGACTGGCTGTGAGGAGATTGATTTTCATTATTAAAAACATTGAAAACTAACTGGGTCCTTACTAAAAACAATTCTGAGCAAACACGGTTTGAAAGCTCTTTCTGTTACAGTATGACCTCTAAAAAAGACCAGAGATTTAAATGATATAAAAAGCTTCATGTTAAAGTAAAAGGTAAAAATATAGTCAAGCAGCTACAAGGATATATAATCAGCTGAATACAGCTAGAACAATTTGACTGTAGTTAAATTGCAGAGATAGGGTGAACATCTACTTTTTCTCAGAACTCTGTTCTTTGTCATTAACATTATTGCCTTTTTAAAAAATAATCCAATGTAATAATGTAGACATTTGGGTTTGCTCAAGATAAAGTACGCTGACAAGTGACAAAACCCAGTCAGAGAAGAAAACATCCCCATTGGAACTAGAATAATGGTTGCTTAAATGAAGCATAAAGAGATCAGTTTTAACTTTGATTTGTTTTTGTTTTTTGATGGGGAAAAAGATATTAACAGTCAATTTTGGTCCCCTTTGGTAATGTAACAAAGCTACACAATGCAATCTTTCCTTCTGAGCCAGTGAACTGAGATGGTAACAACCATGTGGGTCATGCATTATAATTCTCAATCTGGCTCTTGTTAAATCCATGAAACCCATCTGAGGGCAGAACAGCAGGGAAGATGAAGCTTTGTAAAGGCAGCTGTGATGAGGAGGACTAGATCAACACACAGATATCAAGTGAGTTTGATGAGAGTCTTGAGTGATTTTCCCTTCTAGAGGCCCCTGAGCCGCACAGCCTCCCCACCACTTGCCTTTGAAAAAATACAAGTCCGCTTATCTCAGATTTGTGTTTATTTGCAAAGACTAAAATGAAGCACTAAACCAATTGTTAAAATAAAATAGCCCTTTTACTTTAGCAGTGCTAAACAAGGGGGTTTATATACACATTTATTTTAGTTGTATCCATTTTCTAAAAGACTATGTAGATCATTACAAGTTTTGTTACAGCATAGCCATTTATTAAAATGTATTCCATCTACATTTTTCCATGTGTTTTCCCTAATGCAAACCTGTTAATTTCCTTTAACCCTCCTCCCCCCCCAACTAAAGTACTAAGGACCAGATTTTTAAAGCTATTTAGAAATTGTTACATTCAGTGCTGCAGTGGATCTACTTTAAGTGGCTAAACCCCTTCTGAAAAACTAGACTGAAGTTCCTACATCAGTTAGGCATTTCAGTGCTGAGTGCAACGACACCTAGATTACTTTAAAATCTGGAGCCAAGTACACAGAGATGTTAGCGTAACAATGTATGAATAAAATATTGAACACAACTGTATTAGCCAATGATATCTCCAAAGAGGTATGTCAGACACAAGATGGAAAAAAACAAAGAAGTGCCAAACAGGGATGCAGAAACCTAGTGTAGGTTACCGATGGAAGCTACTTATAGGCTGCAGATGTAAAAGACAAACCATATCCAAACAGACACAGATTAAATTACTATTACTCTTCACCATGTTTAGTTAGATTTTTAAAAGGACACTATACAACTCTGATGTTTCCAGCTGTCATCACCCATCTCATCCAACTAATCTCTGGGTGGTAAGGGAGGGCTGAGAAATTTTCCTGACTCCAGATTCCTTTAGGGCTGACGGTGTGACTGGTAATTACAGACTAATAGCTCATACTGAAAGCAGAACCTAGTTCATGCAGAAAAGCTCCCTTGGACAATCAAATAAATTCTATGTGCATGATGATTGCATAGGCTCAAAGTAATGAGCTTATCTGGGGTGAATCTTGTAAGATTCATTTTTTTGGAATTAAGCTGAAAAATGTGAATACATTTTACATGGCCTGATGTAGGAGAATTATAAGAATACTATAATTTATAGTTTTCCATGGACTTCAAAACGTTAAGCAAAGGAAAGGAAGTATAATTATAACCATTTCACATATGGAAAAAAATTGAGATTGGGCTGCCCAAGGTCACCCAGCAAGTCAGTGGCAGGGCCAGCTAAAGAACTCAGGTTATCTGATTCCCAGGGAATCTCTCAGTTAGACTAATATCATGATATGCACCATTCAATGACAAGGTAGTAAAATCACTGTAGGTCAATCCCTTCCAGTTGCTATTGTTTCTTACAATTATGCTGTGGGAGCCAGAACCCAAAGCCATGGAAGATATTACAGTAATGAATGGCAGGACTGGAAAGGTATGAGTAAAATATTGTATGAGTAAAACAATGTATGAGTAAAATGCAAACACATGCAAAACAGACAGTGATGGAGTACGGTAATCATAGCCAGCAGTCACTGGGTACTGCCTACTGTATTAGGTTGTTCCTTTGACTTTCTGATTAATTTGGCCCACTTTTACTGCATGCTAATGTTCTGCTTAACTCTGATGTGCCCCATAGTCATTTGTACAAAAGTCACTGCTTGCCTCCAAGCCAGAGCTGTCTTTCATGGGAGCCAACTCTGTGGGTACTCCAGGACTAGAGCACCCATCTAAAAAAAATTAGTGGCTGCTTAGTGCTCACCGGCAACCAGCTCCTCCACCTCCCGCCTCCATCTGTTTGTGGCCCCACTGATCAACTCCTCCCCCAACCTCCCACTGCCTCCCGCCTGCTGCGATCAGTTGTTCCACAGGGTGCAGGAGGCACTAAGGAAAAGGTAGAAATGGGGATGGGGCACAGGGGGTGGGGGGCGCAACTAAGTAGGGAAGAGGTGGGGCCCTGGGGGAAAGGGTGGAGTGGGAGTAGGGTCTGGGGCTGAGCACCACTAGGTAAAGGAGCAAGCTGGCACTTGTGCAGTCTTTAGTCTAAAAAATGCTCCAGAAGGTACAACAGCTGGTGTACATTCTGTGTCCCTAACACCCACCATGCTATCCCAGTGACCCACAGAGAAACTATGAGATTCTAGAGCGAAGAAATGAGTTTGCATGTTCTGAAGTTTCTCCCAAACCCAGAACTCATACTTGGTACCCCACAACACTGCCCCATTGTTCCCCACAACTGTTCTTATTAAAATTATTTTATTCTTAAGTAGTCAAGTAGAACACAGCACAGCTTATTTCAGTTTTTAAAATATGCCACATCTGAGAGTTTGGTAATTTAAGCTAGTGAGATACTTAGCCATGTGAATTTGACCCAGTTTCCTCTTTTTTTTAATCCTACAAATTCTAACTTAAGCTAGTCATGAAATATTCATAAAATCCCTGCTGTTTCAGAACATCCATGGCCTGTTGTTAGAAGGAAATCATGCTTATGTTAGCACAGTTGCCAAAGAAGATTTGGAGTCAGCTGACTTTTGCGAAGTAATAAATTATAAAAACCCATGCCCTGTTTTTTCTTCCAAAAGGGGAATGAAAAGTATAAACTAGCACAGCAAACAGTTCTTTCCAAGGTGAACACAAATATCATGATAAACTTAAAAAACAACCAATGGTCTGCTAGCACTTTAAAGACTAACAAAATATGTAGATGGTATCATGCACTTTCATGGGCACAGCCCTCTTCTTCAGGCTTCTTTAATAGGAAACAGCGGCAAATAACTGGAAAAAATGAGGTTACTTACCTGCAACTAAATGTTCTTTGAGATATGTGGTCCCTATCTGTATTCCACTGGGGTTATGCACATGCATCATACACCCAGAGCTGGAGAATTTGAAAGTAGCATCCACTGGTCCACGAGTGCACCCTGACTCACCTTGTGCTTCCGGCCGAGGAGCCAAAGGCTGAGGCAAAGTAACATCTCCAGTTTCATTTCCACTGTGAATCTAACAGATCCAAAATAGGGGGAAAAGAAAGAAGTGGAATACGGAGATGGACCACACATCTCGAAGAACTTCTACTTACAGGTGCATAATCTCCTCCTTGTCGTTGAGTGATAATCCATATTACAATCTATTGTGGATGACTGTCAACCAGTATTTAAATTGGAGGAGGGTGCAAGAGGGAAAATGGAAGGGTACTGCAGAGAACTGACATGCCCAAGGAGGCGTGCACTGTTGAATCCTGTACCAAGCTATATGTGTTGCAAACATGGGGATAGAACTCGATGTGCCTATGAGAGGCACACAATGTGGTCAATGCTTCCGCTGTAGTGGAGTGAAGCTGTATCCTTGTGATGGATGGTAAATTCAACAGCTGGTAGCAGAGTTTAATGTAGCCAGAAATCCATTTGCGGATTCTCTGGATGGCTACAGCCTGCCTCAATTCTCTCTGCTACTATAATAAAAGTGATTGTTTTTGTTCTCTGCAGGTAAAAGGCCCAGCCTTGTTGGACATAGGAGGAATGGAGTCTACATTCTTTTGAAGAAGTATGCAATTTCTAGAAGAACCCAAGTAAGTGAATGGATTGGTTAATATGAAACTGAAAATCACCTCTGGTAAAAATTTTAGGTGTGAGTGTAAGGAGACCTTATCCTTGTGAAATACTGCAAACAGTGTAGCCACTCTCACAGGCTGGAGTTCCCCACTCCTTTTTATTGAAGTGATAGGAAAAAAAAGCAAGTTTCATGGAGAGAAGGGACATGAATCAAGACACCCTTGGTTCAAAGGGGGTGGTTGTTAATTCTAGGAGTACCAGATTTAGGTCCCATTGAGGTGCAATCATCTAGAGGGGTGGAAAGATTCTTAGGAGGCCTTTCCAACACCTTGTGGTTGACAGCTGTGTAAAAACAAAGCAACCCTCCAAAAGAAGATGGAATGTGCTGATTGCCAGTCAGAGGACTCTCAAAATGCTGAGGGCAAGCCCTGATGTCTTTAAAGATAGAATGTAAACCAGGATTAAGGGAATCTCCACTGGTTCTGGTAAAACCCCTTTGTGTTGTGTTCAAGATGAAAGGTGTCTTCACTTAGCCCACAAACACGCGCTAGTGGAATCCTTGCTGTTGTTAGAGAGAATGTCTTGTATTTTCTAGGAACATTTGATACCCGTCCAAATACTATACTTTGAGGGGGAGCAAATTTGGTTTGGGATGCTTGATCTTGCCATTGTACTGGGTCAGAAGATTGGGAGAGTAATCAGTGGATGTGGGGACATGCACAAGAGATTGGAGAACCAGAACTGTCTGTGCCAGAAGTGAGAAAATCAGAACGACTGCTGACTTGTCTCATCAGATTTTGTGTAGCACTTGAGCTAAGACTGATAGTGGGAAGGAGTAGTTGAACTGGTTTGACCAACAGAGAAGTAGAGCATCACTCTAAGGGTATGTCTACACTACAAAGTTAGTTCGAACTAACGGACGCTTTCATAGGCGCTACACTAGCGCTCCGTTAGTTCAAATTTAATTCGAACTAACGGAGCGCTTAATTCGAACTAGGTAATCATTCCACGAGGATTAAGCCTAGTTCGAACTTACTAGTTCGAATTAAGGGCTGTGTAGACCCTTAATTCGAACTAGTGGGAGGCTAGCCCTCCCCAGGTTTCCCTGGTGGCCACTCTGGCCAACACCAGGGAAACTCGTCTGCCCCCCTCCCGGCCCCGGACCCCTTAAAGGGGCACGGGCTGGCTACAGTGCCCATGCCAGGTGCAAGCCTGCCAGCACCCTGCCAGCAGACCCTGCACCTGGCACGGATCGAGCCACCCACCCGATGCCCCCCAGCCCTCCCCCTCTTCCCGGGACCAGGCTGGCGGCTCCCGCGAGTTTGCCCGGGACCGCAAGAGGTGGGCACCCTCCTGGGCTAGTGTGGACATCGTGGACCTTGTCCACGACCTCCGCACTAGGCACAGGAAAGTGGCCGTCTAGGGCAGGAGAGCTGCCAGCCTGGCCACCCAGGAGCAGGTGTGCATGAAAATCAAGGTGGTCCACTGAGACCCCCGACCCTGAGTCCTGAGCTTCCAATGGCTGTCCTGGGTCAGACCAAAGGTCCATCTAGCCCAGTATTCTGTCTGCCAACAGCGGCCAACCCTAGGGACCCTGGAGGGGATGGACCGAAGACAGTGACCAAGCCATTTGTCTCGTGCCATCCCTCTCCAGCCTTCCACAAACCTTGGGCAGGGACACCACTCCTACCCCCTGGCTAATAGCACTCCATGGACCCAACCTCCATGACTTGATCTCACTTCTCTTTAAACTCTGTTCTAGTTCTAGCCTTCACAGCCTCCTGCAGCAAGGAGTTCCACAGGTTGACTCTTTGCTTTGTGAAGAACAACTTTCTGTTACTAGTTTGAAGCCTGCTACCCATTCCTTTCCTTTGGTGTCTTCTAGTCCTTCATGGGAACTAATGAAGAACTTTTCTGTATGCACCCTCTCCACCCAACTCCTGCTTTTAGAGACCTCTATCCTGTCCCCCCTCCGTCTCCTCTTTTCTAAGCTGAAAAGTCCCAGTCTCTTTAGCCTCTCTTCATATGGGACCTGTTCCCAACCCCTGATCATTTTAGTTGCCCTCCCCTCTCCCAGCCTCTCTCTTCCCCTCTCCCACCTCCTTTTCCCAGTCTCCCCGAGTTTTGTTTAATAAAGGCAGATTCCATTTTGGAAGACACGTTATCTTTATTTTGTACATCAAGAAGAGGGGCTAGGCAAGGGTAAGTGGAAGGAGGTGAGGGAAGAATGGGGCACGAGCCCCCGATTGGGAGGACTGGGCTGGCTCTGCAGGCTCCTCGGGGTGGAAGCTCTCCTGCAGCCCCCCAATTGCCCTCTCTCCCCAGATGGCAGCCTGCGGCAAGTGCAGCCGGGCTGATGGCCAAGTGCTGTGATGTGCCCAGTGTGGGTAGTCCGGGCACTCCAAGCCATGACTGCTTTGCAAGCGGGGCACCCCTAAGAACTGTCTGTCCGGGGTGGGGGTCGGGACCCTTTAAGCACAGCCCTCGGCTAGCCTGAGACAGAATCTCCACGCTCTAAGTTCTCCTCTGATGCCCTGCCGGCACTGCTTCCGGCCATCCTTAAGCCCGGTTCAGGGTCCACTTAATGTGGACATGCTAGTTCGAATTAGCAAAACGCTAATTCGAACTAGTTTTTTAGTCTGGATCCGTTAGTTCGAATTAACGTTGTAGTGTAGACGTACCCTAAGAGTGGTAACTGAGGTTTCCCTGGAGTAATATGTGGCACATTTGCTGTTTGTCTGAGACAGGTGTGTGGTCGACTACCCAATAAGCAAATGCCCATCAGGTAGTCAAGTAGGAACTCAACTAGTCGCTGCCCTTCCCACTTGCTGCCTTTATAAGAAAGAGGCCAACAAGGGGGGAGCAGGAGCTGGTGTTGGGGGAAGCCGGCTTAAAAACCGGTTTCCCCTTGCACCGTCTGCAGAGGGCAGGGAAGGCAGAGGGCAGCGTGGAAATGGCACGAGTGGGAACTGAAACAGTTCCACTCACAAAGGTCCCAACTTCTGCTCCTCTCCCTTTGAAATGTGCAAGAGCTGTACATTTCAAAGGAAGATGCAGAGGAGAACTCGTGCCAGTTGGGACTGCTTCGGTCCCTGCTGGTGCGGGTTCCCGCTGCCTCTCTCCCTTTGAAATGTACAGGAGCTGCAAGCAGGATAGTGAGTGCCCCCCTTATCGACTAATTGAATAGTTGATGGAAATTCCGCCAACTACTCAATTAGCTGATTAATTGAAATTTAATATCCCTAGTCTGAGAAACAAATAGGTCTCTGTCTGGGGTCCCCCACTGTGCAAAGATGTAGTGTGACTCATTACTGTGTAGTTCCCACACATGATTGACTGCAAAACATTTGCTGAAGGAGGGTATGTCTACACTGCAGTTTTTCCTGAAAAATGTCCGTTTTTCCAGAAAAACTACACTTACGTCCATGTTGCAATTGCATTCATTCGAAAGAATGAAGGGAGTTTTCCGACAGCGGTAAACCTCTTTCTACGAGGAAGAAGCCTTTTTCCGAAAGAGCTCTTTCAGAAAAAGGCATGTGTGGATGGGAAATGGATTTTTTTCGAAAGAAGAGGCCTCCAGGGAAAAGCACAGGTGTCCTGGTGACCACTCCATCCATAGTAATCACACCTAAATGTGAAATAGTGTCCAATGTGGATGCTATCTTTTGAAAAAGCATATTGCTTTTTCAATGCACTTTTGCTGTGTGGACGCTCTCTTTCGAAAAAAGTTTTTCCAGAATTTCTCTTCTGGAAAAGCTTCTACCAAAAGAAGCCTACTGTCTAGACATAGCCTGAGTCTGAGAGCACATTCTGCATTCCTGGAGGACAGGGAAATCTGACTGTTAATACACCAGTTCCAGAGACTGACTGAGTCTGTGGCAGATTTAGTTATCCCTTGTTCGTTGACATAGAAAATAGTGGTAGTATTGTCTGACATGATCAGACTATGAGGACAGCGAATGAGTGGAAGAATTCACACACCTTCCTTACTACTTGAAACTCCAGGATACTGCTGTGCATCCTGTATTCTCGTGATGTCTGTCCTTTGTGTTGCGCAGTTGTCCATATTGGCTCCCCAGCCAAACAGAGATGTATTGGTGATGACAATTTTGTTCAAGGAAAAGGGATGGAAGGGGACTTCCATGTGTATGTGATGTGGGTCTGTCCACCATAGGTGGGATGATGATATCTTGGCCAGGACTATCAGCATGAAGTTCACAGAATGACAGCTCTGTAAGTATATGGACTGAAGCCAGGTCTTAAGGCAACAAAGCTGAAGTCTTGTGAAAGAGATCACATAAGCACACAAGGCCATGCAGCCAAGTAAAAACAGGCTAATCTGCCTAGTACACAAGGGTTGTTCAGAATGTGAGTTATGATTACATTCATTATCTGAAATTTGTCTATGTGCAGCCATGCTGTGAGAGAGTTTAGGGTAGCCCTGATATAGTCCAATGATTGCAGGGAGTTGTGGATTGACTTTTTCATGTTGACACTGACTCCCAGTGAAAAAAGGAGGCTGGAGTAACAGAGGTTCACATGTGGACTACCTGGAAGCCAGGAGCCAGTAATCAAGGTATGGAAAAAACAAGCAAACTATAATGCCTGATGCTAGTGGCTACCATGGAAAATACTTTGGTGGAGACTCTTGGAGTGGTAGATATCTGAGGGGTAGTACTCTGTATCGGAAACAGTCAGAGCCCACCATAAATCTGAGAAAATTTCTGAATATTGACATGGAAGGAAGTATCCTTCATATGAAGAACTGTGAACCATGTGTCTTTTTCTAAGTATGGAATTCTCACTGCCAACATGACCATGTGAGTTTGTGGATGAAGTGACTGAGATGGCAGAGCTAGAGGATCGGTTTCCAACTGCCTTTTTTCTTGGATATCACTAAGTAAATTGAGTAGAATCCTGTTCCTTGATATTGTAGAGTAATACATTTTATTGTGCCTTACTGTAAGAAGGTGTTCAGCTCTTGGGTGAGAATACAGTCATGAGAGTGGTCCCCAAAGGGGAATGAGGCATGGCATTTTGGAGGAAGTAGTATTACAAACTCAATCGTGTATCCATGGTGGATGATATTCAGGACTCAATGTCCCTTGTTACTGCACTTCAAATGTGGAAAAACAGCGCTGAATAACTGCAAAAAGAGGGCCATGATCTTAGGCTCAGTGGTTGGCAGCTCTTGAGCTTGCATCAAAAATGCTGGCTAGGTTGGGTTGGGTTTGGTTTGAGACACTGAAGCCTGAGGGGTGGGGGCAGGGAAAGGAGATCTTTGGAGCTACTGTCACTTGCATGGAGGTTCATAGGTCTGTGTTGGTAAAACTGTAGAGACTTGTGCTTCTATGTGGATGACAGGCAGTAGAACTTTCATTTCCAGACAGAAATGTAAATATCCAATGAGCGAAGGGTAGAGTCTTTTAGAGTATACAAAAACTCATCTGTCTTCTGGGTGAATAGAGGGTATTCATCAAAAAGGGGGTCCTCGTCTGTGTTCTGGACCTGCCTAGAAAAACCAGAAGAATGGAACCAAGACTCTACACAATTCAATGGTGGGGAAACTGGAGGGAGGCGGCCTCTCCCACGGCCACACAGGACCCCAGGGTCTGACCAGCCCCGGCCGGACACACACGGCCTGCTGACTCCAGTGGGATTCACTTGCCTCTTGCAGGGGGAGGACTGGTCGCTGGGCAGCCTCCTTGCCAACCCTCTTCACTAGCTTCCTGACTGTAGCATGGCCCTGGAGAAAGCATCAGCATCATCCACTGTGGATTTGTAGGGCAATTCTGGCTATGAGTTTCCATCCCTTGCCAAGTGCCTGAAAGCAGGTAATGTCTTCCTGTAGAGACTATTACAAAAGCCTTTGTATTTAGCAACATTCAGAAAGTCATATTTAGCTTACAATGCTTGACAATCGGCATTAAAAGTGCAGCAGCCCACATGATTGCTGCACTCTCCTCTCCCAGTCCCACGAGTTGTGGTGGGCTAATATGGAACACAATTGTGAGGGATGAGACAGATGCAGAGAGATCCTGGAATTATGCCTGAGGAGCAGAGGCACCCAAGTTTTGCTTCATGCAGATCTGCTGGAGTCCACAGATCTTCCTCCCAGAGGACATAGGACTAAATTCCGGAATACAGGGTCCTTGGTATCCTAAGCTCTTTCTACCACAGTTTGCACTGAATTTGCCTCACAATTTTCAGTGACTTTGCAACACTGATATTAGAATTGTAAGCAGCATACTTCAAATCTTAAATATTGTGAACAAAGTAGCTCATGGTTATCAATGAAAGAAGAGTAAGTGCATCACGTTTCCATGTGTGTATTTTAGCATCCATATACAATACTACATTCAGGGCGAAAGCATTTTCTTGCATTGGTTTGCTCCCACAAAGAGAGCAATAGTGCTTCCACTACAAAAATCATTACTCTTCACTTAGCACGTACGTTCTTCATGGTGAAATACCATCCTGGCACCCTTCCAAGGCCATTTCTCAGCCTTATTCCGGCAATCAGAAAAGCCTATTAATGCTGACAGGACCCTAAGTGAGATAAAAACAGGTGCACCAACCTGAAGACTAGATTAAGGCTTAAAAATAAACTTCAGAATTTAATTCTACATCCTGAGACTTGGCTATTACATAAGTCCTGTATGGTCTCTTATCTCTTTTCCTAGGGAAAACAAACACTACACTACATAATAAAGGGAATTCAAAATTGTGCAACCACAGCACTTTCATTATTTGCAGCCAAAAGCAACACACACACACACACACACTAATCCCATCCCTGTTTTATTTTCCATTTGTCAACAAGAGATCAGGTCACTCATTCTGACATTTCCTAAACAGAGATTGTTTTCTATGTTATCAGTTCTGTGTTCACAACTATGACAGTGATCCACCAGGCTCACTAGAGGCATTCTCCCCCATCTGGATGGACATAGTCATTCAGTAGGATGACAGGGGATAAGATGCAAAGGTTGAGACCAATCACAACGGACAGCCCAAGACCCAGATCTCTTACTTGATGTATTTGATCTAAGAAGAGTGACAGTCCAGAGGAGGAGGTGACCTCACCTAACCCAGGAAAATTGGGGCCTTTAGTTCTTCACCAGCTACAGCAGAAGCTGTAGTGCAGATGGGGCTGGATTTACCAGATTCTTTGAGACTTGAGGAAAACAGAGATCATAGACCAGGTTTATTTTTTAGGTATTATAACAATTCTTATCCCTACCAGTATCTCATACAAGAATTATACCCAAAAACTTCATATTGCAAAGCTAACTGTTAAAGACAAAGCGGCGTGACACTAACCATGCTATTTTCAAACTGGGAGGAAAAACAACCTGTAATTGTGAAGCTTCCATTAAACTCAGTGGGAGCTGTATGCTAAACCCTACTTTTTTTTTTTTTAAATTTAGGGCTCATCCTTCTAAACTACTACAGGTTGTATCTCCAAACACTGGCACTCTCTCATCTGGCAATATCCCTTGTCCGGCAGGACCAGAGATGCTCCTGGACCAGAGAGCCCGGGAGCCTAAGGGCTGGAGGGACAGCCGGGCCAGGGCAACAGGGTCAGCAGCCCAGCTGGGGGCAGCACAGGACCAAGGCCAGAAACCTGGGGCAGCCTTCAGCCAGGCTGGAGTCTCCCAGCAGCATGGGTCGGTTCAGGGTTGAAGTTTCCTGCCAGCCCCCCCCCCCCCCCCCCCCCGAAGAGTGCAGGGCCAAGGAAACAAGGCAGTCCCTGGGAGTGCAGGGCTGAGGCTGGAGCCCCACGGTAGGAGCTGGAGCCTGTGCTGCCCAGGGAGCCAGCAGCAACTGGACAAGAAGCCCAGTCATGTGGAGGAGGGGGGAAGGGACAAGGCAGAGTGCTTGCTGGGGCTGCCTGCCAGTGGCAGACGATGGGGTTGGGGCTGGTGGCAGGAGACCATTCCTGGTCCAGCAAACTCTCTCCCATCCAGGTCCTGATGGTGCTGGGCCAGAGAAGTCCAACCTTTATAAGAAAAATCACGTGTCATCTTGCTTGACCCCACGCCTATCCCCCAAAATGTACGCACACACGCAAGCATACATGCACACACCCCTCTCAAAACATTTTGTAATACTCCACAAGGTCAACCAGAGAATACATCTTCATTCCCAGATACATGGGGATATAACAAATGTAGACAGAAGACATAAGGAAATAACTAATTTGCAATAAACCATTTAAAAGATTTCATCAATAGCAGTTCCTTTTTCAAATTTAAATAAAATTACTAAAGACAAAATCAAAAGGAAACTGGGAGCAGGAGAAAAAGAGGAATATAACCATTATCCCAAATTATTTTTACAATAAAGACTGCTTTAATTTTATTTGTACTGTATCAAGAAATCAAGCTTGCATAAACTTTACATTCACGAGCATGGAGTAGAATGAGACAATATCTTAGATATTATTCATGGTGAAGAGCTGAAATGCCTAAATAGTGGGATGGGGGAAGGAGTCTTCTTTTTTAAAATCACTGTGCTATTTAACATCAGAATGATGTAAAGGATCTGGGGCACAGATGGTGTTCTCTATGATCCTTCTTGTCAAGAGTAAGGGCCCTAACAGACAGATACATCCTGGAGGTGAATGCTTGGCTGCCAGGATGGTTTCATCTTCCTTGACTATGGGATGGTGTTCTGAGAAGGACTGCTAAGGCAGAGATGAGGTCGACCCTTGAACATTTACATAGAATAAGGGCTTTTTTTTTTTTTTTTTTTTTGCAAAAACATTGACGAAAAAAATTCCCAGCATTTGACCAGCAACAATAAAATAAATTGTAGGTTGTGATCTGGCCCTCAAACCTACGTAAGTTGAAATAAAATAAAAATAAAAGCTCAAAAATACCTTCACCAGAGGTCAGAAAGCAGGAAAATACCTCATTCACTGCCCCTTACCCCAATTGGTCAGATGAAGACCACTACTAAAGACTCCAAAAATATCCCAAAGATAAGCATATCTCTTCCAGGATGTTCCTCTCTCTCCTGTGGATATGTGAAGCAAAGACTCCATGGGACAGAGCAACAGGTCACCTCTGAAATACCCTCTCTCCAGGCCCATATTATGTATAACCGTGGGGAAAAAATGGGCATATCTTATCTAAGTAAGGGTATAAAGAAGAGAAAGAAGTTGCTAATTAATTTATGTATTTAAGTGTCATTTTGTCAAACATGCCATTATGTTTCCAGGAATGAATAAAGCTCAACTATACATATAAATGGGAACATGCACACCAAGACTCTGTGTACCAAGGGTTATATATTCAGCAAAAATAATACATGGTGATCCTAGCAGTGAGGATTAATTTTGTCAACCAAGACTCTGTGTACCGAGGGTTATATATTCAGCAAAAATAATACACGGTGATCCTAGCAGTGAGGATTAATTTTGTCAACTGCTAAATCAAAGACAATGTGGTAAGTAAGGTGCTAGTAATCTCGTTTAGCCCCCGCCCCAGGAAGTCTTACATTGGTACTATTGAACCAAAGCAAGATCCTATGGTATACAAACTATAAAAACTATGCAGGAATGTATATATTTTCTCCTGAGTAAATACACTAATGGCATATACAAATTATACTGAGCAGAAAACTACCAAGGGATATCTTGCTCAATCAGTTTTGGAAAACCCCTGCTTCATGACACTAAAACTGTTTCTGCTGCTCTCTTTCATTGCAAAAACTGCTTGCACTATGTTTGAAAAATGAGTTATAGGAGCTTAGTCATAAGTGAACAGTTACATAAGAAGAAACGATTGTATGCACAGTATTGTATACATTTACTACACGCTGACACTAATACTGAACTTTTCATTTTTAATAACATGAAATAATGCTCTACTACCATAAATGTTTGACGACAACAACATTTTAGCTATGAAGCTGTTTTTAAGGCCACACTTCAGGAAAACACTTACATACATGCTTAACCACCTCCCTAGTTAGGGAAAACACTTAGGTTATGTCTACACTACCAGATTATTTTGAAATACGTTATTATTTCAAAATAAGCTTATTCCTCTTCACAAGCTGGAGCTATTATTTCGAAATAACAAGCCCATTATTTCAAAACAACAGGCTTGGTAGTGTGGACGCTTGTCTTGTTATTTCAAAATAAGGGGAGTTATTTCGAAATAACTCCCCAGTGTAGACATGCTCTTAAGGGTGTGCTTAAATACCTTTGACTTCCATGGGACTTAAGCATATGATTACCTGCTTTCCTGAATAGGAATCCTTTCCTGAATCATGGGTTCAGTGAACAAAGTATATATTATATATAGCTATACAGATCATCTTCTCAACATCTTCTGCAGAAACAGGCTGATAACATTAACAGTTGTACATGTAAATATCAATTTGGGATAGCTAGCTATTTAGAACAGTTGTATTTCTGAAGCACCCATCACAGTAGCATCTGAGTGACAAGCAGTAACAATGATTACCTTGTGTGTTTTGCTGGAAAATTTTATTTAGGTCCAAAGAGGAGGCTCTGGAATGTGATTTCTGCGGCCTTGGTGGGGGCGTAGGGGGCTCTTCCCCCTTTTTCATTGCATCTTCAATAGATGTGCTAGAATAGGACCTAGAGGAAAATAAAAGAGTCTCAAAGGAAAATAAAATCAACTAGTATTTTTAGACCACTCACTTATACTAATGTAGTAAATACTGACTGGAATTGAGCTTTACATTGGAAAATTATTGTCACAGATTGAAAGAGCGGCTGAGGGTGGCATGTAATATTAGATGGCACAGAGAGAGGTTGTTATTGCTCTAGAGAGTGAAAGGGTAAGTTTTCCACCTCCTACACAGCTGTACTCATATTTTCTGTGGATCGGGCACAGAGGGGACCATGTAAACACATAGGCTATGTCCAGACTAGCCAGTTTTTCCGGAAAATCAGCCGCTTTTCTGGAAAAACTTGCCAGCTGTCTACACTGGCCGCTTGAATTTCCGCAAAAGCACTGACGATCTCATGTAAGATTGTCAGTGTTCTTGCGGAAATACTATGCTGTTCCCGTTCGGGCAAAAAGGCCAGTGTAGACAGCTCAGATTTGTTTTCCACAAAAAAGCCCCGATCGCGAAAATAGCGATCGGGGCTTTTTTGCGGAAAAGCGCGTCTAGATTGGCACAGACGCTTTTCTGCAAAAATTGCTTTTGCGGAAAAGCACCCATGCCAATCTAGATGCTCTGTTCCGAAAATGCTTTTAACGGAAAACTTTTCTGTTAAAAGCATTTCCGGAAAAGCATGCCAGTCTAGACGTAGCCAGGCTATGTCTACAAAGCAGCATTATTTCGAAATAACTGATGTTATGCTGAAATAGCAGTCTGCATCTACACAGCAAGCAGTTATTTTGACATCGTGTTGAAATAATGCCGAGCTGGAAGACTTCTTACTCCGACTCCTGTAACCCTCACGAGGAGTAAAGGAAGTTGGAGGAAGAGTACTCTTAACTTGGACTTCCTGCTGTGTAGACAGAGCCAAAAGCTGAAATGAGCTATTTTGACTTAAGTTATGCAATTGACGTAGCTCGAGTTGCATAACCTATTTCGGCTTCAACTCTGCTGTTTGGACGTGCCCATATAGTCCAGTGACTTATGCAGTACATGGTAGGTAAGGGTTCTGAAGTTAAAAAAAAAAAAGAACTTAGTCCATACTTTTCAAAGTAATTTAAGACACTCCCACTCACGATTTTGTGATTTTTAAAACACAGCTAAGTTGTGGCTTGAGTTAGGCACAAAGCATGCAAATTTTGTCTAGTTATATAGTAATAATGTCATGTGGCTAACAGCTGGGATTGAGAACACCAACAAATCATATTTTCTTATGCAAAATAAACTCAGCTCTCCAAAAGTAAATATTTCCTTACCACATTATATCAACCTTGAATTAGTCAGAGATAAGGAATGCATTTCTAGTTTTAATATACCTGTCCCAAGTGTATTCCTTGTTTTATTTTCTACTACTGACTTTACTATCCTATTAGATACTGTTCATATTCTTCCCCACAATACTTTTTTTCCAACCTTGAAGTACCTCAAACCTCCATCCTGCAAATACTGTATACCTGTAGCACCAAGTGTACTCCTTTGCTGAAGTAGGCCAGTTAAACGCTTTTTCCTCCTTCACCTCAATTTACTGCCGCTTTGGGAGCAAAACTACATCTGTGGCATAGAAGTCTGCTTAGTATTTTTACAACTCCTGGTTTTAGAGGATGCATCTATAACCCTTGAAACATACTCTAAATAGGCAAGAATATAATTTTGTTCTATATGTAGTTTAATTTCAGAGTGTTTATTTCTTTTCGTTTCTCCCATTTTTTTGGTTTATCCTCCTTTGCCAGGGTCTTTTTTTCCTCTGTCACCTTTTTTTCCCCATTCAATTAATTATAAACCTTATAAGGAAGAGACTTATGATTATATATTCATTACAGTAGGTGGTTCATTTCTTTCTCTAAGTAGTTAATCTGATTGGCTGAAATTGACAACCTAAAGTAAAATACAAGATGTGGGCATGCCAGAATGCTGATCAGGCAAAAACAATGCTGAACTCGGTTACTGTAGTTTTGTTTACACAGTATTTTCGCATATGAGTTGCTTTTTTCATTCCCTGCAAGAATCCAACTTCAGCAACTTTAATTTTTAATCCATGTTCCTGTATGAACCATACACCATGTTCCTTCACACACACACACACACACACACCAAGTGATTACTGTTAGATGTGATAGTACACATATTCCAATGACAGGACACACTCAGCCACATCAGATGCTGCTCTTTGTTGGTGTTCTCTAGGTTGTCCAATGCAACTATCTATATGTAGCATGCAACCTTCCATTAGATGAAGTCTTAAGACTGTTCCTGAAATGAGATGACGACAGATTGCCCTACATGGCATTGGGCTGGCCTCTTATGTCCACCACAGTTAATAAAATGCAACACTAACATCTTCATTCCTAAGGAATTTGAGGTTAACGCAGCTGAAGATCTTATCAGGTGGGAATATTTCTTTGACAGAAATAGAAACACATACCTGGATCTTGGTCTTGCCTTGAGTGTGTTTGATTCCTGAACAACTGAAACCCACAGATTATTTGTTAAAAACATTCTTTACAAAATATAAGAGGTTTCTTTATCTGCAGAATCATAGCTAATCAGAATTAATCATTGCAAACAAATGGAGGATAGTAGAGTGATACTTATCCCTGCATAATTATGAGGATTTTAATTGTTTTCATTCCTTACTCCCCATCTGTAACAGTGGATGTTCTCTTTATTCACATAAATATCTAGGCCTTTTTTTACTCCCATTGAGACTGACTATCCCAACACTTGGCTTCAGTTATATATTGCACCAATAAGCTCCACAGATTCAGAGTTGTTTAAAAAGTATTTCCTTTATTTATTTTAAAGTTTTGGCTTTATTCAGTTTAACTTTTCTTGTTTTGTTATGCAAGAAAAACAGCAGTGCATGGTTTTCCTTCCCAGAGCCATATCCCTTTCTAATAGCGTCCTCCCTAAACAAAGAATAATCTTGAGAAATACAACTTTATGATTTCTCCAAGTTATGTTTTTGGGGTAGGACACCAGTGTAATTAATTTTAAAGGCCTAAGATAGAAGAGTTCCTTCTTTAATTGTTAGCCTAGATACAATGCTAAAGAGAATCCAGAGGAATGGTACTGGAGAGAGATTTTCAGTGTTATATGTTACCTTCAGAAAAATTAGCATTTTGCCAATAATTACAACACTCCAATATCTATCTTATCTTACCATAGATTTTCCTACACAGGAGCTATCTGTGTTAGCAGTTGGCAAATGTTGACTTTGTAATGGCTTGTATTATTCCCTTGTGTGCACAAACCAATTAGGGAATTTACAGATGTGTAAAACAAATGAAATAGCAGGCAACACAATGTAGACGCACAAATACACACTTTTTCCTCATAAGAAAAGTTGTTTGCATGAGCTGTGCACTATTGCCTGAGGTTCTGCATGAAGGATATACAGATGCAACTGACAGTGATTAATGCTCAGTTAGAAAATCACTTATAAATGAATCTCTCAGTAGATTACAAACTGACTCTGTCATTATAGATAACACTGTAACCAACTTTTACTAGCAACTAAAAGAAGAAAGGAGAGGGAATTACCCTCAACAAGTAATAATGATAATCTTTTTTAGGTTTGAAATACTCACAGAATACAATTTTAGCAACATATTCCTACAGTAATATGACCCAATTTTGACCATACTGAAATAATATTAAATTATTTGTATAATTTTTGAAAGATTTGCCTTCTCATTGTATATCCTTCTAGGTGAACCATATTTTTAGAATATTTATGTTTTCTTTACACTACTCTCAAAACAACAGAGTCCTGCAATGACACCTCTGTGATCAGCCTCTCACTTATAACTGCCTCATTTGAACCTGGGACCCCTGGAGCTTAGTGTAGGAGCCTCTACAGCTTAAGCTATACAGCCAACTAGCTCCCAGCTTAGGCCGTAGAGCTCACTCATTTTCATCTCTCGCTGTAAGTGGTCTAAGTGCCACTTCATAGGACAGTGAACCACACTCACTAGGTGTGCGGGTTACACTTTGGTTGAGGTGAACACAGGGACATAGAGGGAAAAATGTATGGGAGGGGCTAGAATTGGCCATGGCTTAGGGACAAGTATGAGCAATGACAGTTTTTCTGAGCTGTACTGCTAGGCATGCTGCTAAACTGCGATACAGAAATCCCATGGGAGTTCAAAGAGAGAAAAATAAAGATTCTGCCACTAACGCTCCCTCCTAGTGGAAAGTACACATGTGAGAGACCGAGCAATCAGTCAAGAACATGAGCTGAAGATAGGGAATCTGGCAGTTACCAAGTGTTTGGGAGGGAGCCAGGAAAAAAAGAGTTGGAAATGAGGCACTCAGCTGTTGAGAGGCCATTAATAAACTTGAATTTTAAGGCACAACTTGCTAGGACAGGCCCTTGGGGTCAGTTTGCTTAATCAAGGATATCTTCATGATTAAAAGGACCAGAAACTTCATTCTTTTTAAAGGGCAAACCCAGATTGCACTAATACCTGAGTGGTTAGCCACTAAGGTTTATAAACTGTACCAGACTCAATGGAGTTTTCAAATATTCAGAGCTTTGCAAAGACTATTTTTAGGAATGCTGGGTGGTTAATTTTTAAGGCACCACTTCTCACTGCGGTTAAATGAACAGAATAAGTATGAAGCAAGCAATTTTTTACACATGCCGTTCCAGAAATAAAACTTCTAAGATGACAGAGGTGGGGAAGGGAATCAATAGCTGAAGGAAAGAAAAACTAGTTACAGCCTGAACTATGGAGTGTAGCCAGACAGACTAACCCCCCATCTCATCCATCTTATTTGCCTCTCTGAAGCATACAGGGCAGAGAAGGAGCAGTAAAATCAGCATAGTCTATGCTAGCTCATCTGATCCTGAGAAGCTGAAAACATAGATATGAGGAGAGAGTGATTAAGACAATAAGCTGGCTTCGAGGCTGCGAGAACTGCCCCGACTGGCACCCATGTTGATTCGAACACACACACAGTCCCTGGGAGAGGAATTTCCCACTGAGAAAAGAATCTCCCAGTAATTCCAATTTAGTTATCTCTCTTACAAGTGTAAATTAAGTTCACAACTCCCTTGTAAGAACTGGTCTCACAAAAGACAGACCAGCATCATTTGGCATTACAGATAAGAAAGAGAAAATACGTGACCCAA
This sequence comes from Pelodiscus sinensis, assembly GCF_049634645.1. NCBI lineage: Eukaryota > Metazoa > Chordata > Testudines > Trionychidae > Pelodiscus > Pelodiscus sinensis. The sequence continues at coordinate 210,604,901 of NC_134711.1, forward strand.
TGGGTATATAAGATAGGTCCAGCACACACTCACTTTGAGTGTCATTCTACCCTCTACCTGCTGGTCGGGTTAGGTGTTTGACCTCCCGAGGTTCTATGGGGACGCCCACCTCGTATTTTCATCTTTCCTAGGAATTGAGGGACCGGCCCTGGCCTGACATGCTGGAGTCGAGAGGCACAGAAGGGGGTAAAAATTGTACCTGGATGTGGTCCTCTGTCTTAAGTGTACACATAGAAAGAGTAAGCTGTTACTTGGTACCATTATTTCTATTTTTCTATCTTTATCTTCTTTGTAACCATTTTTAAGATCTATATTTTGCTAGTAGTTAAGAAATAGAGCAATAGCCATTGCAACCATATGATTTATAAGCTTCCTCAATAAACCTGTAACTGTTTAAGCTTTAACCTGACTCCTTCAGTTGCTGTAACAGAACCAAGCACAATTTAAAAGAACTTCAGCCGGTCATTAGGGACAGATATAGGGAGAGCTTGGGCGTTTGGATTTGTGTCACACCCAGGTGGCACAATCCACTGGGGCACTTTTCAGTCTTTCCCCAAGGCTGCACGCTGCGAAGGAATTACGAATTCTAGCAGCTGAAATCTAAGGTGTAATAAGCTCTTCCTATAAACTCGGGGCGTCTGAGAGCCTGTTGGCTGCCCTCTGCGACGGGACCCTGGTCCTAGCAGTAAAGTCACAGACGTTAAACTATTTTTCGGGGCACCCTCCAGCCTCCTAGGCTGCCCACTGCAACGAGACTTTGTGTCTCAGCAGTTGAAGACTTGGGTGTAACACACACGCACACACTGCCCTGACCGTCGGCTGACATGGAGTCAGTGCGATAGCACCGTAATTTTTCAAAATTGTTAAGCACCCACAATCCACATTGACTTCTACAAGAATTATGGATACTCAGCTCTTGTGAAAATCAGGACTATTCAGAAACATTACTGGCAAGACATAATATTTACTCTGTGTCTGCGAAGAGTTTCCATCAATAGTTATATCATTAATGCTTTTCTATCAATCTACTGTATAGAAAATACTGAACTTTACAATATGCCAAATCACAAAATGTCCTTTGTGCTTAAGAAATTAATACAAAAAAATGAATTCGCTTAAAAAATAAAACAAGAAGAAAGGCAGTAAACCTTTTTTTGACAAGTTCAAATCCTGATTAGAATAAACGTTACAAATAATGGTAATTAACCCATGGATTATTTTTTAAAGTAATTTTATTATTAAAAATTATCATTAGAGCAAAAGGGACATTTCCAGTGAAATGAAATAATAAAACAAATGTAGGCTCATTTTGATAAGAATATTGTTTGGCTGACACATTCTTTAAAAAAGTCTGCTTTTAATAAAAAGAAGTGAAATTTTTCTCCTCTTACCTGTTTTGGCAGATAAGTGTTGAGATGGTTTAAAATCCTTTGGTATTGTTTTTGCAGTAGTGCTTGTGTTCACAGCTTAATTAAAAATAAACAAAGTTATTTTAAATTAATTATGCACTTGAACAAAGCAATCTATAGCTCTCAACTTTGATTAATGCCCTATTAATACTACTACTAACATGCTGAAAAGGAATGTACACACATTAGGTAAATTATTCCTCAACAACAGTGTGAAGTCAATATTATATTTATTTAATAAAAATATGAGGTACAGAGCATTCTCAGCCCAAGTTGTCAAATCCACATATTTTGAGTGCCTTAGTTTTCAGGTGTTCAACATGAGAGACCAAGCATATAACTTTCATGGGTGCTGAATACTTGCAACTCCAGTTAATGGGAATTGGGCACATTCAACAGTCAATAACTCTGAAAGTTGGGTTCTAACTGTCTCATGTTAGAAACTTAAACACGAAGGCCGTGTCCAGACTCAGGGGTTTTTTCGGGAAAAGTAGCCTTTTCCCGAAAAAACTTCCCCTGTGTCCAGACTCAAGCCACGTTCTTTCGAAATTATTTCAAAAGAACGCAGCTTTTCTTTCGATGGCGGTAAACCTCAATTTACGAGGAAGAACGCCTTCCTTCGAAAGTTCCTCTTTCGAAGGAAGGCGTTCTTCAATGTAAAGAGGCCGTCTTCGAAAGAGAGCATCCAGACTCGCTGGGTGCTCTCTTTCGAAAAAGTGGATTTCTCTTTCGAAAGATCCGCCTGCAGTCTAGACGCGATCTTTCGAAAGAGGCTCTTTCGAAAGATGCTTTCGAAAGAGCCTCTTTCGAAAGAAGCCTGCAGTCTAGACATAGCCGAAGACATTCAAAATCCTTTGATAACTTGAGTCTATGTGACTTGCCCAAAGACACACAGTGAGTCAGCAACTGAGCCAAGATCAGAACCCAGAAGCTTCCAATGCTCTGTGGTTACTCCTCTATCAAAGGTTTACATCACAATATCCCTTTTCCACCAACACCTAAAACATGCCACATCAGCAAAACCAACCAACCAACCAAAAAAGCTGTACTCATTTTGCCAAGAACTGTATTCTATGGGATCACTATGAATGAAACTCACTTCACTGAAATATATCCTGAGTAAATGGACTTTATGTGGATGAAATCTGCTTCCTCAGTCACATCTCCTTTTCCACTATTATATACGTTTAAATATATAATTAACTGACAGCACATATTATTAATTTACCTGTGAGATTATGGAATTGCATGAGAATTTTTTTTTCATCTTGAGCTGCGGAATCCACACTGCAGAATCCACACTCCTCAAGAGTAAAGTTAAGCAAATAATTAATTTTTTCAGTTCACGGGCTGAACCAAAAAAATTCTGGGGAAAAAAAATCTATTTCAATTTTAACAAAGCATTGTGTTTAACCTCAAAAAATGAAAAACAACACCCTTACACACACTTTTTTCAGTTTTTAGATTCAGATTCTGGGGGATGGGTGTAGGAGGAGGTGCAGGGTCTGTGAAGGAGTTGTGACCTAGAGGAAGTGGGGAGAGGGGAAATAGAGGGTTTGGGAAGTGACTTGGGGCAGGAAGAGATGGTGGCTGGGGGTAGAAAGTTAAGGGGGGAGAGGAGGTGGGGTGCCAGAGGCAGGCACTGGCTGGGAAGCGCTTATCCCAGCCAGCAGCCCTGCAGGAACCTGAGACAGGCTCCAGACATGTCTGATGGACTAGCTGCTCCACGTGGCTCTGCTCCCGCACAGCGGGGAGGAAGTGAGGGAGAGAAGAGGCTTTGCTTATGGCCCAGCTCCAGCAAAATTTCTCAGTTCCTATTGGAAACTGGCCAATGGGAACTCAGGAATTTTGCTAGGGGTTAAGGACAGTGTGCAAAGTTTCCCCATCCCTCCCTAATGTCCAGAGCAATTAGCAGCCAGTGGCATGAACTCCTGTGTAGTAAGGGTGTTGAAGAAGTGGCCACAGGCATGATCCATCCCGGTTGCCGCCTCTTGCCCACCCCAGTATTTGAGAGTTCTTCAGGGCAGCACTCTGAGGGAGTATTTTTTCCTTCTTTTCTGACATCCCATATAGATTAATAACTTGAAGAATAAGACCAAGTATACCTTCCAGGCCCACAACTATGCTTTGGCTAAAAAAATAAGATATCTTTCCATAACCATATCAAAAACTATTCATAAATATGCATAAAGCAAAACTTCATCCTTATGGGACCATTACACACCAAAAGACTTTCTGTGTTGCCTAAGTATGTCAGCTATAGAGAATGAAGCAGATCTGAGGCAGACTTAAAAGAATTCATAACTGGTCATTTTATTACCTTTAAGGTCCAGATCCTGCATTCTTTACTCAAGCAAAATTATTGTTGAAGTCGCAGGCAAAAAGTATGGTGTTTTGCCCTATTTGGGCCAACATACATTTAGAAGTTTGGGTTTTAAAGGTTATGAAAATATGAAGGATTCCTTTTAAAATAACTATCCACATATTTGTTTTTCTTCAGTTCTGTTGCTGCCAGGAAGTCCTTTCATCGGTTACTATTACAAGTCTTTATCTCAGATTTGCATTAATGCATAACTGATTCAGCAGCTAGATTTGCATAGATTCGGTTAGCAAAAATAATTGTATAAAACACCTATTTACATCTGATAAATGAAGCAAAAAGACAAGACACTTTACTTTCATACCTTGATTGTCATCACTATTTGCATCTTGGGTCAGGGCAGATTTATCAGGAACCTCCTCAACCGACGTCTTCTTACAGAAGAGAAAAGGTTGGCTTATTATACATAATGTTACAGCAAATAGGCACAAGTACTTCCATAGGTCAATGTTTCAGCACAGGGACTAACAGAATTACAGACCCATATTCCCTCCTGCACCAGATACACTTGAAGAAGTGAAGAAGGCCATTATGAGGACAATTATAGCCTCCGGCTTCTCAAGCTACCTCAGTTGCAGTGCTGATGTTAGAAAGAGCAGCCAGGGGGCAGCTGTAACTTGCAACAGCTGGCGACAGTGCCTAAGGGACTGTATGCCAGATGAGAATTTTCATAGCGGAGTAGAGTTCTGCTCAGTCGCTTTCTTTCTGCTAATCATAGAATCATAGAATAATAGGACTGAAAGGGACCTCAAGAGGTCATTGAATCCAGCCCCCCGCCCTCAAGGCAGGACCAAGCTCCGTCTACACCATCCCTGACAGATGTCTATCCAACCTGTTCTTAAATATCTCCAGAGAGGGAGATTCCACCACCTCCCTTGGCAATTTATTCCAGTATTTGACCACCCTGACAGTTAGGAATTTTTTCTTAATGTCCAATCTAAACCTCCCCTGCTGCACTTTAAGCCCATTACTCCTTGTCCTGTCCTCAGAAACCAAGAGGAACAAATTTTCTCCTTCCTCCTTGTGACACCCTTTTAGATATTTGAAAACCGCTATCATGTCCCCCCTTAATCTTCTTTTTTCCAAACTAAACAAGCCCAGTTCATGAAGCCTGGCTTCATAGGTCATGTTCTCTAAACCTTTAATCATTCTTGTCGCTCTTCTCTGTACCCTTTCCAATTTCTCCACATCTTTCATGTACCCCCTGAGCTAGATGTGGGGAGCAGGACTGAAAATTGCCCTCCACCAGAAACAGTGCACCACCCAGAATCACTTTTTTTACTCAAAGTTGAGGCCTGAATGCTTCTTGTGCTTGAGGACGTCTTCTAGGTGAATTAATTGACCTTTGGCCTACCCTTTCCTCTTACTGAATTCATTTGAAGTGGGGAAGCCTGAGGTCTATAGGGCACAATTTCCATAATCCCAATTCAGGCCTCTGTGGCAGAGACCAAGACTCTCAACCCAGTTCTGACACATGAGGTCAACTTTGATTACATTAGTAACCCATAATGTGGGCATTTGCTGCTCCTAGACTATCTGCTGATTACCTGACTAAAAAGGGAGCTGTTCTGCTACTTGTCTCAGTAAGAGCAGTGCCTGGGATGCAGTGGGTAGAGCAATACCAGAAATGGGTCGAGGTTGGTACACTTTGTACTTTACAGTTTACTGATGCTGTTATTAATAGACAGGCCCATGCAAACAGGTTTCAATCCATTAGGCCCAGAATGGTGAGTTCACAAATGTCAACTGAATTCACGGTTAGGAATTAGAGAGCTATTTTACGAAGTAGCATGTGGGGGTTTTAGCAGCATAGTCCCTGTTGATTTCAATAAAGTAACATTCAAACCCGCTGCCTCAGTGTTTTGAAAAAAAAACCAAAAAAACAAACAAACAAAAAAAACCAAACGTCAGTCTCTATATTAACCATGACTGTCTACCTGCACTAGAAAGTATTAGAGTTGCAATAATATGGTAGAATAAAAAAAGGGTCACCGACTGGCTCAACAACTGAAGTCACTGCACCAAAGAGAATCAACGGCTCTGAGTTGATTGGATCTTCATGGACAGTTTCAAGCTGATTTTTTTAAAGCAAAAGCAATGGAGAGGAAAAGAGAAAAATCTATTTTATTAACAGTGTTATAGCTTCAGTTTTCACCATCACCAAAATCTAGAATGAATTTCAGATTAATGTTGAGATACTAGAGACAAATCCAATATCCATTGGCTACAGGCAATGCAGTAGACACACCCAGACTCCAGACTGGCTTTTCTCTCACCTCCTGAATCAAGGACTCAAAGGACAGAGGAAGAGGGTAAAGCCCTTTGAAGCGAATGGAAACTCTTTAACTGATTTCAGTGGATTTCAGGTCAAGTGCTGCTTCAAGGAGGAACTTAAAGCAACTGCTGGCAGCTTCATGGATCTTCTGAGCAATCTTCTGTCTTGTCTCCAAGCTATTTGCTGCAAGAAAGTATGCACTGGTGTGTAGAGGAGAGGGAGCAGACAGGGACAAAGTCTGTCAGAGGAAAAAAAGAATAAAAGAGCCGAAGGTCTCCGAATACCAGCTAAAGAGGAAAATATGGACAGATAGTACTCCTTGATGTTAAAAACTAAAATGAACTGCTCCTTTACAAAACATACCAAAGTTGTTAATTGATATTTCAAGGTTATTAAAAACCTGCTTTCCAAAAAGCCTATTTTCCACATGGCCCATCTCCTACCATAATCCTCTACATACATAAATCCAAGAAATCATTTCTGATGTACTGTATTTCGGCAATTACAAATAAAGATGCTTCTTAAACTACCTGAATCTACAATAGATGGAAAGGGAAGAAGACAGGAAGAAAATATAATAATTGATGGCTTTGGTAATAAAATATTTTCAGTCTATTATGTTCACATGTACAAACTCCATTTCCCAAATAGCCAAGCCACAAATTAAATTAGACAAGTGAATCACAGCACTCGCCAGAGACAAAGATGAATTACTCTCTTTCTGAATCCTATTTTCAAAGCAAGTTACTTTTTAAAAATAAAAACATCAGTTATGGAAAAAGCCCTAACACTTCAACCAAAATCATTTCAGGTCGGTTTTGAGGCAACGGTCTATAATTATCCATAATCATGGATAATTGGGCATATCTAAACTCAGCAGCCACTGGCTGCATAGCTCAGTGTAAATACTGTAAGTGGAATATTGGGATGGGAAGATAGAGACAAGAAGAAAAGGTCTGAGCCTGCTGTCAGATGGTCCAATCAACTGCAATATGTCAGAAAATACTATCCTCTCTCACCCAATGGCTAGGCCTCCATACATTCATTTTTTCCCCAAATGAACCAATTAGTAGAGAAAAAGTGTTTCTTGGCACATTTCCACAGGGGCACTGGACTTTGTGACCCCAGATACCAGAGGAGTGAGGAAGAGAAGCAGAATTCCCAGCTTTTTGTGAGTGTGTGACCTAATACCAAAGAAACAGCTCACAAGGTTAGAATGGAGCTATTTGGTGGTTGTGGGGAGCAGTATGTTTGACAGGGTGGGAGGAGCAGAGCCTAGTAAATTACAGGCAGAGGTGCTCAAAAATTTAACTTAAAAATTAAATTACAATATGGCCTTTTGAAAGTCTTCTGCTGTATCCCCCACTGCTAACAATTGCCCAGTGGGGGATTTCTGTTCTGACAAAAAACAGATATATTTTATTACTACTATTCTACTTCTAGTATTAGTGTTATGATGGTGGCAAATGCTGTGTTTTATGGAAACAGTAGTGTCCTCAGATTATAGACACGGAGACTGAGGTAGCAAGAATAATTAAGAGGCAGGGCCAGGAAAAGAGCTCAGAAGCTCCCGACTCCCAGCTGCTGTGCTTACTCCTTTTAGGCCACACTCTTTCATCGCCCATCGGAGCAGAACCAGAAATGGTGGCAGCAAAGAACAGTCATGCACAAACAATTGATCACAAAAATTATAATTTATTAGATAAATTTATAAAGATCAGTGTGGAAAAATCAGACGTCATACTTTAGTAAATAAAAGAAAAGACAAAAATAACTATGTAAAATATTTTTAAATGTTGTGTTGGGCTGATATAATACTGATACGCAATTAATATTGTATTAAACTCTTGTAGTGGAACTGCATGTAATACACATGCTGATATGATAAGTATGCGTTTTCAGCACAACTTCTGCTTAAGTTGCAAATTAATAAATATATATGCTAATAAGTCAAACTGTCAAGGGAATGATTAGTTTTCTAACACTACCACAGTGAAAAAGTTCTAGTGAAGCATTGGCCTTGGCAGAATGTGGCATCCAACTGTTAATCAACTCACAGCATATGAACACAGTAATAGGGCCAGACAAGCGTGCTTCAGTAGAAGACCTGCCTGCACTTCGAAAATAAAAGAACCATTTTCAAAAATCAATAATAGTGCTATTCTGAATCAAACTCATGTAGCCAGAGCATTGCCCTATGAGCAGAAAGGGCACTGATAAGATCATATATAAGTAGTCCCACTAGATAAATATGATGATCATACCATACTAAGTTACAATAAAACTCACAATTTTATGAAATCCTATCTATCCCTATTGCATGGTGGTGATATCACACAGTTGCATTTGACAAGATAAGAGCTGTGTTTTGACTATGGGGTTTTCCATATAAAGGGGGGGAGGATAAAGTAATTGGGGAACACACCTACATGAGCTCCGGGCCTGAGCTTGTATAAAGTACCATTATATTTTAATTTGGATGCAGAGTTTGAAGGGCCTTCTACAGGCAATGAATGCCAATTTTCTGAGGCCTAATAATTCTCAGACATGAATTGTCATTTGATTCACTATCCTAACAAGCTAAGCCCTCCAAATGCCACAGCTTACAAACTCTGAATTGATACAGGCACAATGGAGCGGCAATAACCATGAGGCAGGTAAAACTATTCCAGGTTTTAGGCTTGCACTGCTATAAAAGAGAACAGCTCTGTTCAGTTGGGGCTGGCAGCCAGAGGGAGAGGACATGCCTGGCCAGCTCCCTGCAAGCCCCAGCCACGGCCCAAACGCCAAGATGTCACCACGCAGGTCAGAGACCCGACGCATCTAGAGACCAGGCTGGATTCAGAAGCAGATGGACGTAGCCAGACCCCAGAGGAAGGAGAGAAGATGGAGATCCATCAATGCACGGAGACACTGGAAGCAGGAAGCAGCTCAGGGACTTTGACAGACTTCAGATTGAGTGAGCTGCTGTCAGAGTCAACATGCAGGAATTACCCCCCTGACTCAGTGGCTAGAGTGAGCCTCTAACAAGGCCCTGGGCTGGGGTCTAGTGGAGTGGGAAGGTCTGGACCCTCTTGCTGGGGATGTAAAACTTTCCCCTATTTATTACACCTTAAAACAGACTTCGACCATTGGGTCATATTAGAACTATGGACTTGTGCTGCCCTGCTAATAGAGGTGAGTTATATACCTTGGCCATTGAGTCACATTGAGACTATTGAACTGTGCTGCTCTGCTGATCGGGGCAATTTACAGCCTTTGACCATTGGGTCGTATTAGGACTATGGACTTGTGCTGCCCTGCTAATAAGGATGAGATATAGGGTATGTCTACACTACATCCCTTTTTCGATAAAGGGATGTAATTTACACATACTGAAAGTGCAAATGAAGCCGGGACTTGAATTTCCTGCACTTCATTTGCATAATAGCGGCCGCCGCTTTTTTCCGCAACAGGGCTTTTCGAAAAAAATGGCAGTTTAGACAGGGCATTTTCAACAGAAATGCCCCATTTCAAAAGATCCTGTACTCCTTGGAAAAGCCCCATTTCAAAAAAAAGCAGTGGCCGCCATTATGCAAATGAAGAGTGGGAAATTCAAATCCCAGCTTCATTTGCACTTTTGATATGTCTATTTTACATCTCTTTATCGAAAAAGGGATGTAGTTAAGACATCCCCATAGATTGGGACCCGGAAGCTAGAGGAGAGGAGTATTCTGACTTGGGCGTGTGAGATTGGAGGCACCAGCTGGGGAAAAAAGGGGCCAATACAGTATGACAGGATGAGGCGGATACCCCCACTTCACCCTCTCCAAGGTCCTCACCTCAGCCGTGTGACAGGGTCCATCAGGCCTGGTTTAGTCTAGGGCTGGGTCCTAAACATAGGGAGGTGCCCAGATCTTTCAAAAGTTAGATGTGCTGATCCACTACTAGTACCTCAGTAGAAAGTAGCATCAGGACCAGCAGTGGGGGCAGGTAGCACAGGTAACATTGCTGCTGATGACATTAGCAGGACCCTCATTGAAATCTATTTCCACAGTGAAACCAGAAGGAACTAGGGGAAAAGACTTTTGGAAGTATTCAGTATCCAAGCAGCTCTCATTGTTCTTTGGTTTTCCGTGGAAGCTACTAGGTGCTGAGAACTTTTGAATACCTGCCTGCTTCATTTAGAATGGAGGCTAAGCATTTTTAAAAATCTGTCCACCGGAGTAGAAAAGCGGAGAGCAGTAACTCCCTCCATTACAGGTCATGCCACAGACTAAAGATAATCAGGGGAAAGAGGATGCCGCAGGCAGCATATGCTTACTTAGGCCTGTAGACCCAAACTGTTAAATATTGCACCAAATCTGGCATAGCAAACAGGCACCAGAGATGCAGGGGGAAAAGACCAGAACAGCTGATAAGGGTACGTTTTTATTCCCTTTCAGTTTGATTTGTGGGAATAAGGTCAGAACTTAGGGCTCTGAAAAAGGAAGAAAGTGTATGAGGAGGAGTGTGCTGCCTAAGGGACAGGACAGAAGAATCTGTAAGGAGATGCTAACTTGAATGAAGTTTGTGCCTGGCAACACCCAACATTTTGGTCAATTCAATCCCATCCCCAATAGCATTATATGCCCCTGACTATCTGGAATCCTCTGATCAATTGCCTTCCATAGCAGCATATACTTTTCCCATTGTTTGCTCTAACCTCAGCAAGAAAAGAGCTTGACGGGAAAAGAATGTTCAACTTTCTCCTTTCAACTTGTCTCAGATTTCCCACTTTTGACAGCCTAGCATTTTTAGGAGGAGGATGTAGACTTGGTTACTCATGCACACCTGTTGAAAAGAGGCCAATCTAACTTCTCTGGTCACTGAATGAATTGCTAAGAAAGGAACAGCAAGATGGGCAAAAGACAAGCTTAAAAAGAGATGATCCACTTGGAAATTCCATATATATGTATGACGTGTTATACATAAATTACTAGGTAGTCTACTATGTAAATCCTCCTAATGTAACGATAGTCTTACCTCCGTTCGATTAAAGTCTCTGGTCTGTTGACTGACTGGTAATGACTCAGAATAAGAATCCAATAAAGCAGAGTCATGTTTAGGCTTAAGGGAAGCTGGAGGGAAAGAAAAGATACAAGTCTTTGATAATATGCATATTTTACACGTACTAGGTTGTTACTTCTTCCTCCCATAGGGTATGTCTACACTTGCCCCATACCAAAGTTGCTAATGAAGTGCGGGATTTAAATATCCTGCGCTTGATTAGCATATTTGAGGCCGGTCGCCATTTAAAAAGCCGGTTGCCCAAATTAACTCACCGCATGTAGACACGGTAGTCCGATCCAAAACCCTTCCCTCGAAAACTGTTACTCTTCATTAGCAACTCCTCATTGCACGAAGAGTAACAGTTAATTCGAGGTAAGGGTTTTGGATCGGACTACCGCATCTACACGTGGTGAGTTAATTAGGGCTACCGGCTTTTTAAAATGGCAACCGGCCACAAATATGTTAATCAAGCGCAAGATATTTAAATCCCGCACTTCATTAGCAACTTTGGTATGCTTCATTTGCCTCCCTAGTTCAAACTAGGAGGCAAGTGTAGACATACCCATACTGCAATTGACCTGGTTAACAAAGTGATAAGTACTATAGAGACAATAACTTTTTTCTTGCATTAATTGTAAGTAATAAAAGTAACAGCATGTAGGGATGTACAAATGTAATACACTGCAGAAACAATTTGGGTGGAATTGAGGACAGACTTCGATTCTATTATGAATGGAGTTTATTTGTGCTTTTATTCTATGTGATCTAGAGTCAATATAGTAGGCTTTACAAATTATAGACTGAAGTGCTAGAACTATAAAACATATTTGACAGCAGTGTTCCCTCTAAGCAGCATGGCAGCACAGTTTCATTGGGTGATTAATCAGCCCCGCCCAGTCAGCAGCATGGAGCTGACTGATTGGGCAGGGTGATTAATCACCTGTGAAGCTGTGCTGCCATGCTGCATAGAGGGAACACTATTTGACAGGCCTGAAACTCCATTTTTTTGTTTTGTTTTGTTTTTTTAATCTAGAAAAGGGAATTGTATTAGAACTCACACTATGCAAAAAACCTAAATGCTAGTGAAAACCATGAAGACTAATCATGACACTTGATCCAGTCTGTGTCATCTTTACTATATTTCAACCAGAAGAAATGAACCCTGCAATTTGTTACAGTAATACAGGTTGAATCTCTCAAGTCTGGCACTCTCTGGTCCAGCAACATCTGTGGACCGGCATGATTTTAGTTAGCCAGATGTCCACATTTCCTGTGGTGCCATAAAGTTTGTTTATAGCCACCAGTCCTGACTCTCAGTGTTCTGTGCTGTTATTTAAGTCTAATTTACTCCTAAATGTCATCTAAGAGCCTAGTGAACAGTGAAAGTATTAGTAATGCTGCTAGACAATATTGACCTTCGTGTTTTGGCAAATTCTCTGGTTCAGCATCAGTCAGGTCCCAAGAGTGCTGGACTAGAGAGATTATTTACAACACTCATGTTTCTGTTCTACATACATAGAGCCTTCTGCTAACACTCTACAGGATTAGTCCCTTTAAATAATTAAGCATTTTGGTAGCTAGAAAACCTACTATTCTTAAGATTAATTTGTTGAGAAGCAGAATAACCAACTCACAAAGCCAATTTCTAGCTTCTGGTTAGCATCTGGCCCCTCCAAATAAACTAAGCTTTTACTAATCTGTATTAATGTTAAATACAGTTAGGTTACTAAACAGGGCAATCAGCTTTAGGGTTTTTTTAATTTTAATTCAAGAAAAACTTTCAAAGCAAAATACAGTGGGTCAAATTCTTAATGGAATTACCTCAGCACAGGATTTAGACCTGAACTTGTAGTTTATAAAACAAGCCATAAAAAGTAGCAAAATTAATTCATTCTTAAATTCTTGTTTTTAAGCTGCAATCACTTTTTTATTTTAAACTTCAACATTTTAATCAAATGTAAAAGAACTCTGCTTGAGCCATATGACTAAAGGACCCAACATAACACATACTGGACTTAATACAACAGACTAATGAGAAATGCTATTAAATAGACTTACATTCCCTAAGGGTGTGTCTAGACTACTGAGTTTTGTCGACAAAAGTGGACTTTTATCGATAAAACTATACCTGCGTCTACACTACCGCTGAGTTCTGTCGACATAACGTCGGCAGAACTCAGCAGTTTTGTCGACACTGGTAAACCTAATTTTACGAGGCATAACACCTTCTGTCGACAGAGTTCTGTTGACAGAAGGTGTTATTGCCTGTAGGGTTGCGTCTAGACTACAGGGTTTTGTCGACAAAGCAGCTTGCTTTGTCGACAGAACTGAATGTGTCTAGACGCTCTATGTCGACAGAAGTTTTGTCGACAGTATCTGTCGACAAAACTTCCGTCGACAAAACCCTGTAGTCTAGACGTACCCCCTATGACCAAGTAAAACCTTAATTTCATAGATATCAAAATATGTTACAGGACTTCTCCCATAAAAAAGTTCCACCCCAAAGTGCCAAATTCTAGTGTTGTACTTGAAAGTAGGAGTAAAAATGTCTAAATATATAAGGAAGTATACCATACTGCTTTTTTATTAATTTATTTTTATTTATATTCCAAAAGTTGTTGGTTCAGAAGCCTGTACTATATGTGATTCATTGTGCAAGTTTTTTTTCTGTATACATTTCTTCTTTCATAAACTCCATCTTTATTTAAGAAGAGTGGTAAGTATTAGCTAAATGGTAAAACCATCAACTACTCTGCCAGTTCCACTGGTTCAAGATCACCAATGTCAACGCCAAAATTAATGGTTAGCCTTGAAAACCTTAAAAGAAACAAAACAGCTTATTTAGGAAAATAACAGAAGGCTACAATGCAAATAGGAGAGATCAGAACCAGATGCAAATAAGAGGAAAAAAAGTAATCGGAAAAAGCCTCCTAAGTAACTGTCTGCCCTACTTTTAAAATGTTAATGTTTGGAGTTATGTGAGTGGGACTACATGACAGATGGCTACAGAGGCATTCTGATTTCAGTTATAAATAATTATATATTGTAGCATTGCTGGAAGGCCAGCACCACGTTGGTCTAAGCACCGTACAAATATGTAATAATGGGAGAGTCCCTGCCACAATGAGCTTACAATCTAACATAAAACTATAGCCAACAGCTGGATAAAACAAACAGATAAGGAAGCAGAAGGTGAGATGATACCAGTCAGGACGATAGGCAACTGTTATCTGCCGTTGTTTCTCCTTATGTGTCTTTTTTCATTACAATTAAATAGCTATTAAAAGTGATAAACTGCCCTCATGAAAACTACAGTCCTCTAACAACAGATTAGATATTAGACAGACAGCAATAATTCAAGCCTCCCCCCATCAACCTGTCAACCTGCTTCAACCCTAACCTGGAAGAAACGCCTCAAAGGCTGGAAAAAAAGCAGATGCTCACGATCCACGCTCATTCAGTTCTTCCTCTATTTTCAAACTGCCAGTAACAGGTGCTATTCAGTCCAAACTGTGGTGATGACTTTTCTTTTGTAACATTGATATCTGTTTCCTAGGCAGGAATTATACACACCAATAAATTTACTTCCTGTAGCTCACCAGACTCTCAGGCCAGTTTTACACTACAGACCTATAGTGTGTAATTATGTTGCCGACGGGTGTGAAAAATCCATACCTTTGAGTGATGTAGTTACACAGACCTAAACCACCACATGGACTGTGCTAGGTCAGCAGGAAAGCTGCCATGATCCATCTCCCTGAGAGGTGGCAGCAAACTATGCCAACAGGAGAAGCTCTCCTGTCAGCACAGGAGCATCTTTACTGAAGTGCTACAGTGGAAAGTTGCAACTATGCCATTGTTAGCACTGAATGTGAAGAAAAACCCTCAGTCACTGGCTGCACAAACTAGACCAGGACTACTCAACTTTGGAAGCCCCAGGGGCCACAATGATACACACAGCACATGCCGAGGGCCGCAACTTAAGTGTGGTTGCATATAAATGCAATATATATGCAAGTAACTTTTCACACTGATGGGCATGAATACAAAGCACTTCCCATAATGCCCTGGCACTCCCGGCACTTCCTCCGTCTGTACACCCAGCCAGCCCATCCGCTTGCGTCTTTCAATGCTCACCCCGCCTGGGAGATGTCTTGCCATTGTGGAGCATGCTCCCAGTGGAGGCCATGTTCAAAGGATCCCACCTGTGTTGAGCCCCACGTAAGCCGAAATGGCAACGCAGTTCACAAACAAACAGGCCATGGGCTGCATGTGGCTCCACGTGTTGAGTAGCCCTGAACTAGATGCTAGCTAAAAAAAATTAAAAAACGAGTGGTCCTGTGGCACCTTAAAGACTAACAAAAAACTGTATATAGTATCATGAGCTTCAGCTGAGTGGAGAAGTGGGTTGTGCCCATAAAGTTCATGATATTATATAAAATTTTTTTGTTAGTCTCTAAGGTGCTACAGGACCATTCATTGTTTTGTAAGTGTTTTTTAAGTTATAGAATAACATGGCTACCCTTTGAGACTTTTAGACTCTCGCTAGTGACCTAAAAGTGTCAGACATTGTATTTCAGCCATCCATTCCCAGGTGACCTTCTAGAAAAGTCCCAAACAATTTAATAGGGATGAAATCATTAGTTTTCACTGAAATTTTCTTCTGAAGTGATTCTAAAATCCTACAATTTTACAAATGATACTAATTCTAGAGGTTTCGTTTGTTTTAAATTATCCTACGAAGTTCTGTTGTAAGGATATGTAACTAACTATTAAATTCTATGAAATGGCTTCCGAGTGTTAAGAAAGGTCCTTATTATCTATTAAATACTATAGTACTTGTTGATAAGTTTTTTTAATATTAATTATTAGTAGGATGACTAGCAGCACGATGCAATAGCAAGAAAGAAACCTGTTTACAATTTAGCCTTTAGTTCTCAAATTTGCAGAGGAAATGCCTTTAATTAGTAAAAGCCTGGTTGATATTTATGAACAGCTGGATGCAGTTCAAGTAGTTGGTTTTAATTCAAGACAAGAGCAGGCTCAGAGAAAAACTCAAGACATGGAGATGAGGAAGGATAGCGTAGAAAACACACAACTTGATTAATGCCAGGTGAAAGGTTCATAGTATGGACAGAGAAACACCTTATTATTAGTACTAATTATTTCTACTTCAGTAGCACACAGAGGCCCTAATCATGACCTGCTCAAGGTTCTGTATTACAAAACACAGTACCACTAACATCGAAAGACAAGATCCCTGCCTTGAACAGCTTACAGTCCAATTTAAAATGAGACTAGAAGTAAGCCTAAGAAACCAGGAGGACCTGAGGGATGGAAGTGAAAGTGATAAGGACAATTATGCAGACTAATACTGTGACCATCTTGAAGGCTGATGTTTCATAAATAGTTTATACCCTTAGATATGAAGATGTGGACTACTAAGAACAGGAATCTGACAGAAATTACTTAAGTGAATTGACACATGGGAGGACATTCAATTTTCTAACTGCAACTTGGCTTGCTCTTTTCCTCTCCTTCTTACTCTCAAGCCAGCAAAATTAATGGAGGTTGTATTAGCTCATATATTATCCATTACCACTGTAACTATTATCAGTGATTAATCCTCCTCACCTTAGAAAGCTATGCACATCATTTAATTGAAGTGTATGTACCTCAGTGTTAAAGTAGAATGAAAATTGACAAGATATTTCTCAACTGTACCTCAGTAATGAGATACATTGTACATTGTAGACTCATTTATCCCCATTCCACACACACTGGTGCAATCTTTCTGTTAAGTAAAATATTAAAAACAGTAGGAATGGCAGATCAGGAAAATGAGTTATAAACAAATTTGAGCTTTGCTAAAATCAGTAATCACACACTACATTCAAATAATCTGTAAAGCAGGTCAATAATATTCCATCATCTTGAATACGCTCCAAGGCTACGTCTACACTCCAGGCTTCTAGCACAAGACTGTTTTGCTCAAGAGTTCTTGCACAAAAGGTCTTGTGCAAGAGCACGTCCACACTGCCATGTACTTTTGCACAAGAGATGTGCTTTTGTGCAAGAGTTTCCATGGCAGTGTGGATGCTCTTTTGCACAAGAAAGCTCTGATGGCCATTTTAGCCATAGGGGTTTCTTGCGTAAGAAACCCATTGCCTGTCCACACTGCCTTCTTGCATAAGATTTCTTGCGTAAGAGGGCCTATTCCTTGTGGGGAGAGCAATTACTCTTGCGCAAGAAGCCCTCTGTTCCGACGCTTTACTATGAATTTACTTACGCAAGAACGCGCGTGCAGTGTAGACACTTTGCAAGTTTTTGTGCAAAAAGAGGTGTTCTTGCGCAAAAAACCTGCAGTGTAAATGTAGCCCAAGAGTTATCAGAGCAACACAGCACGTAGAATCAGAGGGCTGGAAGAGAACTCAGGAGGTCAAGTCCAAATGCCTGCCCAAAGCAGGACCAATCCCAACTACATCATCCCAGCCAGGGCTTTGTCAAGCCGAGACTAAAAAACCTCTAGGTATGGAGATTCCATCACCTTCCTAGGTAACCCATTCCAGTACTTCACCACCCTCCTAGTGAAATAGTTTTTCCTAATATCCAACCTAGACCTCCCACACCGCAACCTGAGACCATTGCTCCTCATTATGTCATTTGTCACCACTGAAATAGCCTCTCTCCATGCTCTTTGGAACCCCTCTTCAGGTAGTTGAAGGCCGTTATCAAATCTCTCACTCTTCTCTTGTTTTGTGTACAGAAGCCCAAATCCCTCAGCCTCTCTTACGTAAGCCAAAATCATCTACTTCATATGTAAAGTCTTGTGACATCCAGATCTGCAACATATAACCATCTGCCAATGCCAGCTCTGCCTCATGTTAATAGAATCTAGACAGTAGATTCTATTAGACTCTAAAATTCTATTAGACTCTAGTATATCAATAGAGCATGGAAACCCCCCCAAAAGAGTAGACAGTATGGGAGGTGAAGGGTGCCCTTCAGTTCCTTTCAAACCCCACTTCAGATCCCTGTTCTGTCTTTTTATCCTGCTGACAGATGCCCAAGGGATTCAGAGAGCAAACAATAAAAAAAAAAAGTCCTTTCCTCTCTTTCTTCCCTTATTGGAGAGAGGAGTCCATGGAAAATTGAAAAGCAGTATGGGTGACTCAGAACTTAGGCAGTCCTGGGTCAGTCCTTAGAGCTTAATTTACATGGGGTCCATCTCCAACCCTACCTCATGGGATGTGCTGCTCTAAGACTAGATCGTGCAGCTTACTGCGGTCTCCCTCTCTGCAGACCTGTCTCAGCCACCTGAGACAGGGTAACCCTTCCACCTGGTTTTTGTTCTGTCTCTTCCCACCCCCTCACATGCACACACACCTGTTTGTTTTCATGTGGCAGGTTTTCCCTTTTGAACCTCCCTGCTCCAGACAGAACCAGCCTTGCAAGCATGCCTTGCTGGTGTTGAACAGGCCCAGAGGAATTTGTTATTCCCCTTTTGGTCAGTGTGAGGGAACTCCCTTCACAGAGACCTGCTGCTGTTGCTTTATTTAAAAAAAATGATTCTCCTTTAGTATTTTCCTTTTAAGCATAACTAAAAATAATGTTTTATCAAGATACTTTGAGAAGTACTACTCGGCTTCTAGCTAAATCTCTGTCTCTTGTGGAAAAAAAGGCTGTTGGATGAATGACCAGCTTCTGAAACGGTACAGGAAGATCATAACCCCACCTGGTTGAAGGAAATCTGGTAGCAAGGTCTCCGGCAGCATATCTGGCAGCAGATAACCATTCTTCCTAGCAACAATGAGGTGAAATGCGGCACAGAATTCCGGCAGCGTCAGTGCTCCATCACAGTCTACATCGCTTAGCTCCCTGTGAACATGGTATTCACACATTTCCTGAGGCAGTGCAGGAATGAAACATATACCCACAAACATACACACAGCATATGGGAATGTCACTTTGGGTAATGAATAGTCATACTTAATTTTAATAGGCATTTTTTAAAAAATCCCATATTTTATCATTTATCCTTTATGTAAATGTAATAATTCTCAGGTAAATGGGATTTTTTGCATACTGTTTATTTTGAGAAAGTGGAACAACTTGCCATTCCAATACTGAGGAAAATTTTATATGGAAAAAAGTGCTCCCTTTGTAGACCATATATAATATTTTATATCTAGTACTGAAAAACTAAAATTTGTCAAGAATTTGGCGTACACAAATTCAATTTCTCTTTACAAAATGGTGTGAACAATTGTTTGGTTGGTCTATTCTAGTGCTTGAGCCCTTTTCAGTATCCTCTTAAGCAGACCCATTCCATATGAATAGTTTTCAGAAAGCACTCAATTACCAAGTGTGTACTGGTGTATATTGGCCATAAGACCCGCACAGCTGGATTAACTAATGCTGGTGGCAGTTTGGAATGTTAGCATTGCATTGCCATTAGCACCGTTGTCCATTTAATTTTAATGTTAGCATGAAACAATGGCAAAGGATTTCAGAAGCACACAAACACAGTTTCATAAACTACACCCTATGGAAATAAATTAGAATTAATTTAGTATTAATATAATGGCTAAAATTGAGTGATAGTTAATTCATTATTGTTTGAAAGTAAAGGGATAATGTTTCAAGCAATCAAGATTACAGTGAGTAAGATTGTTTTCAGCATAGCAGCGTGGCCTGATGCATTATATCATGCAACATTTCAAATTGCTCCTAGAAAGGAACATTATCTTTAATACTGGTAACAAATAACATGTTTTTGGTTATCATGGTGGATTAGCCAGTTTTTTCTTAAATAACCTTTAAATTAAATTCCAGTGCTCATTCCCCCCTAGAGAATGCTGCTTTAACCTTCCTCCCCTTCTGCCCCTCCATATTTCACAATTAGATTTGAAACTATTCCAGGCAAATTCTCTGAACCCAGCAGATGTTTGGGCTTTTGCAAGCTTTTATTAAAATCTATCTTCATAAAAGTAGATAGAAATAGTGACATAAAAGTTCTCATTATCAGCATTTTTGGTGAATGTTTAGAACAGTTTGTTCCTCATACCAATATAGGACGATCATATTGAACCACCAGCACCAGCATGGTTATGGAAATATAAGACCCTTATACATTTTATTGTATACAGTGCTATCTGCAATGCTCTCTAAACAAACTCATTAAAAGCAAGAGTGCTGTCTCATTAATGAAGCACTGATGAATTATGCAGATATACTTATTAAAATTGGGTATTAATTAGGCCTCATCTGACAAATCATAGCCAAAAACATAAAGCTAACTAAATGCATCTAAAATATTCCAAATATATTTTTCTTCTAAACCATTTCATGAAATATGTCTGTTCATTGAGTTAATGATGCTTCTTATAATATTCTTAAGACCGGCTGTCATTTCTATTGCTATTCAAATATCTCTAAGTCCCGCTGAGTAGAAGAGAAGCTCTAAAAAGATAACAAGCATGCCAGGAAGATCAACATGCACCCTGCTGCTTGGACCTGAAAGTGATTTTGATAAGTGCAATAATTATAATTACTCTGAAGACACTTTTTTAATATAGCAAGAATTCTTCAACTAAAATATTTTAAAAACAGAATCCATATTCTGGGTTACACTACGGTACTTACCATATGTGAGAAAGCTCTGGGATGGGAAGCTTGGATTTTGTGAAGAAATTCTTAGCAACGGAACCTGTCAAGAACCACAACGTCTCAAACAATGAAACAGGAATTTGAAATTCATCTTCAAATCTGATTTTGCTTATGTTTTGTGTAACAGCAGCTAGTTATTTCACATTTAACAGATACTCTGATTGTTGGGTACTACAGGTTGAACCTCTCTAGTCCGGCATCCTTGGGACCTGACCAGTGCCAAACTACAGAATTGATGAACCATGATAGGTAGCAAGTGGGTGTCTCTTTAGCTTTATTTCAACAAGGCAAATAAACAGAACAACATACCAATGCACCCATTTCCATCTTCTGCAACAGTTCCAACTTTTTCTGTATCGATACTGTAATGACGAGCTTATGCCTAGCCGCATTACCAACACTTCCTCTGGTTGCTGGTCTCTTAGAAAACACACTTAGGGCTAAATAATAGTACAGAACATGAGAGCCAGAACTGGTGGCTATAAACAAACATTGCCAGACCATGGGAAATTCAGCCCCACCCATGATAAGCAGACATTCTGCTAATTAAAAACATGCTGGACCATTGACATTGCTGAATCAGTGAGTATCAGACTAGAGAGACTCACCCTATAATACTCTTGTTTGGCCATTTGTCTCATGGTGAGTAACTGACAGGCCAGATAGAGTGGCTGACCTCATTTTTCCTCTCCATGTGGAAAACATATTAATGGATGAAAACATGCCTCAGTATTATTACTGTTATCCTCAGCAGCATGCCCTTATGAATATAGCAAAAGGAAAACAGAAATAAATGTCTTCCTTTCCAGAAATATTTCTGAGACATGAGCCAAGTATGTGGCAGCAAAAGGCTCTGCACCGTCTATGCTACACCTTCAGTGGCTTTCTTTGCTTGCAGGCCTGCTGCAGCCCCACCATCATGAAAGAAAAACTAAAGGAACCAACTAATCAGCCTGCTACAGGCTTCACTATCAGTTGGGAACATGCTCCTTAGCCCTCCCACAGCAAGCAATCTGATTCCCCTCCCCACCAAAAAACCCCTGCTGAGCCCTCTGCAGTAATAAACATCTCACCACACATCCAGCTACCAACCACTGAATCATGCAAATAGGCTAGGAGCGGGAGTGGCAAACTTTGTCTTAGATCCTTGCACATTGTATTTCACATAGACCTGCAAAACATAAGGCCAACCCTGTTCAGAGGCAGGGGCGGATATAGGGCAGGGCGAGCGGGGCGGCCGCCCCGGGCCCCTCGCTTCAAAAAGCCCCGCGCATGCACCATGGCGCCACCGCGCATGTACCATGGCGCCACTGCGCATGCGCGTGGTGTCACCGCGCATGCGCCGTGGCAAAGGGGGGCCCCGTGAAATTATGCTGCCCTGGGTCCCGCAAAACGGTCATCTGCCCCTGTTCAGAGGTATTATATACAGATCTATACTCTGACTCCCATTACAGTTATCTTAATAGTAGCTCTGGGAGTGCTGGAATGTCAAGTGTGACCCAATGAGACTCTCAAAACAGAGCAAACAACATGCATACTCCAAAGAGTGCATTCTGCTATAAACAAAGTTTATTATATGCAGCTTTCTGGGAAATCCACCATTTGCTGAACTTCGATTTTCTTTTCCCTCCTACTTGGAAGGTCAGTTGAAGAAGATTTAACCAAGGGAAGGGGACAGATTAAGGGATCATTTTTTAATTGACTGAGCAATTAAAAAAAAAAATTTGTTTGCAGTTAGAATTTCTGAATCCTAACATACTGGATTGCAATAATATAGTCTCACAGGACACAATCAAATGCCTTAATTAAAATCTGGTTTTTCCTTGCCAGACTTTCAAGTACCTAGAATCATTCCTCTCACAAAGCAGTCTGGTCAGAGTGAAAATCTAATTTTGAAGATCAGTTACATTACTGCTACCATGTGTGTGCTATGCAGAGTTTACACTGAAATGCCTAAAGGCCAACAACTTTCCCTTACAGAGTGCTGAGCACCCTAATATGATCCTGTAGAACAGGGGTTGGGAACCACAGGCCTGAGGCCCAGCTGCAACCCCCGGCTTGCCTGGATCCAGCCCCCAAGGCTCATGGTCCCAGCCCTGCTCCCCCAGCACTGGGGAGCCTGCACTGGTGCTCCAGCCTCCCCCGGCCCTACAACAGGGCTAGAGCACCCAACTCTACTAAGCTGGCCTCACCTAGGCTATAGTGTGCAATGGGAATATGGGGAATGACTTTCTCCTTCTCAGTCAGGGGCCACGTCATGAGGGAGTGGCTTTTCCCCCCTTCTCACTTGTGTATGGCCCCCAACTGATTTTTCTTCTCACTTTTGTGTAGCCCCTGACCCAAAAAGGTTCTCTGCTCTTGCTGTAGAACAGGAGTGGCCAACCCCCGGCTCTCGAGCCACATGCGGCTCTTTGATTAAAGAAATGCGGCTCCTGCTGGTTCTGAGCCGCACGCCCGGATTCCTCACAGCCGGCTGTTCTGCGCATGCGCCCCAGAGCTTGCTCACAGCCAGCTGCTCTGCGTATGCGCCACCACACCTGCTCACGGCCAGCCGCTCTGAACATGTGCCCCAGCTCCTGAAGAGAGAAGCATGTGGCGGCAGCTCCGGGTCCCAGGCATTAGGTTAGAGTGTGGGGAGAGGTGCCTGGCTCTGGGGGAGATGAGGAGGATTGGGTTAGAGCAAGGGACCGAGGGTGCCTGGCTCTGGGGGAGGAGTGGCTGAGGGTACCTGGCTCTGGGTTAGAGCAAGGGGACTGAAGCAACTTAAACTCAAAGTCTTCATGGATGCAGAATAAGGCAGCCAACACACAGATGTCATATTTAAATTCCAGGGCAAAAAAAAAGAATCAGTATGTACCTGATTCAAAGGCTATTGTTTGCTAGGCTGAAGCAATTATTCCGAGATATAGGTCTCTCTCTTATTGTTTTTGAACCTCTCATATTTGCAGTCAGGGACAGACTTAAATTTTAAGAACTATAAAAAAGCCATAATCTTCATAAGTTTAAAAAAAAAAAAAAAAGGAAACCATACCAGAGATCAACAAGCTGGAGTGAAACAGGCACTTCAAATTGTGCTAATTTACTTTTCAGTTGAGTTTAATTTTAAAAAACTCACCGGACATACTAGGTTAGTAGTGTTACATTTAAAATACATGGTGGGGATGCTTTTTTTTTTTTTAAGTGTATTTTTAAAGGTTTTTTTTGTAAATTTGATGTTTGTTCCTTGTCAAGTTCTCTGAAGATCTATGGACTGGCCGTGAATTCTTTACATGACTAGAGACTTTTTTATTGATTTTTGTCCAAAATGTCCAGTAATGTTATTTTTATCGCTACATTTTGTGCACTATATCTATCTTTCTATATATAGATATATAAATATAAATATATAATACTTGGCTCTTTTCACTCT
This sequence comes from Pelodiscus sinensis, assembly GCF_049634645.1. Lineage (NCBI taxonomy): Eukaryota > Metazoa > Chordata > Testudines > Trionychidae > Pelodiscus > Pelodiscus sinensis. The sequence goes on from NC_134711.1 coordinate 210,629,074, forward strand.
CTCCACCACTATTTTGGCTCTTCCTCTCTAAGGGTATGTCTAGACTACATAGCTTCGTCGACGGAGCCATATAGATTAGGTTTCCAGACATAAGGAAATGAAACAGCGATTTAAATAATCGCCACTCCATTTACATAAAAATGGCTGCCGTACTGTGCCGATCAGCTGTTGGCAGCACAGCGCAGTACTCTAGACGCTCCGTGGTCATCAAGGGAAGCCCTTGTCGACCGCCCCATTATGCCTTGTGGAATGAGGTTTACTGGGGCAGTCGACAAGGGCTCCCCTGTCGACCGCAGAGCGTCCAAACTACCGCACTGTGCTACCAAACAGCTGATCGGCACAGCACAGCAACCATTTCGATGTAAATGAAGCGGCGATTATTTAAATTGCTGCTTCATTTCCCTATGTCTAGAAACCTAATCTACATGGCTCCATTGACGGAGCCATGTAGTCTTGATGTACAGGCAGTCCCCGAGTTACGCGGATCCGACTTACGTCGGATCCGCAGTTACGAACGGGGCACTTCCTCTCCCTGGTCTCGAGCAGACCAGGGAGAGGAAGCAAAGCGGCGGCGGAACGCGTGGCCAGCTGACAGCCCAGACGCGTCTGGGCTGTCAGCTGGCCGCGCGTTCTGCCGCTCTGCTCTGCTCCGCTCTGCTCCCCCTCCCCCTGGTCTGCAGACCAGGGGGAGGGGGAGCAGAGCGGAGCACGCGGCCAGCTGACAGCCCAGACGTGTCTGGGCTGTCAGCTGGCCGCGCGTTCCACCGCTCTGCTGTGCTCCGCTCTGCTCCCCCTCCCCCTGATCTGCAGGGTGGGGGGGGAGCAGAGCGGAGCACGAGGCCAGCTGACAGCCCAGATGCGTCTGGGCTGTCAGCTGGCCGCGCGTTCTGCCGCTCTGCTCTGCTCCGCTCTGCTCCCCCTCCCCCTGGTCTGCAAACCATGGGGGGGGGGGAAGCAGAGCGGAGCACGCGACCAGCTGACAGGCCAGACGCGTCTGGGCTGTCAGCTGGCCGCGGGTTCCTCCGCTCTGCTCTACTCTGCTCCCCCTCCCCCTGGTCTGCAGACCTGGGGGACGGGGAGCAGAGCAGAGCAAAGCCGCGGAGCCCGAGGGCAGCAGGATAGCCACGGCGCGTCTGGGCTGTCCCGCTGCCCGTGTGTTCCGCCGCTTTGCTCCCCATCCCCCTGGTCTGTAGACCAGGGGGATGGGGAGCAAAGCAGAGCAAAGCCACGGAGCCCGAGGGCAGCAGGATAGCCACGGCGCGTCTGGGCTGTCCCGCTGCCCCCGTGCTCCGCGGCTTTGCTCCGGACGCCTGTGGTACAGCAGCTGGGGCGCTGCCGGTTGGTCCCGTAGCGCCGCTCTGGGCACTACTGGACCAACCCGGCAGCACCCCAGCTGCTCTGCCCCAGGTGTCCCCTAGTCAGCAGCTGCTGAAAATGACCAGTGGCTGACTACAGGAAGCCCCTGCCCCGGACTTCCTGGAATCAGCCGCTGATCAGTTTCAGCAGCAGCTGACTTGGGGATGCCTGGGGTTCTTAAGTTGAATGTGTATGTAAGTCGGAACTGGCGTCCAGATTCAGCCACTGTTGAAACTGATCAGTTTCAGCAGCGGCTGAATCTGGACGCCAGTTCCAACTTACATACAGATTCAACTTAAGAACAAACCTACAGTCCCTATCTTGTACGTAACCCGGGGACTGCCTGTACTTGAACTGGTTGGCCACCCCTGCTGTAGAACAATTGAACAGATAGTTAACTTTAAGAACCTAAACAGTCCCACTGACTTTCATAAGAAAGTAGTGAAGTACATACTTGTGTTTTTATGGATCAGGACAGAGCTTGGCACTTTGCAAGGACTGACTCCCAAATGCTGTCTTCAGATTCAAACAATTTATTTTAACTTTTTGTCCTATAACTGCATATACTTTCCCGAAGTCTCCACTGAATTTTTAAAGTGTTTCTACTCTGAAAATCAGTATGCAAAACTCACACATTCTCCCTCCCAGTGAGTGCTTGGAAACATATCTACACATTTTAGGGACAAATATATATTTCTTCAATTTTTTTATTCCTCTTAGTCCTGCAGCCATCACAGCTGAGAGAAAGTTATCTAAATTCTAGTTCTTCTTGTGCATCATGAATAGGGATTTTTTTTGGCTAAATTCCAATATATAAGCCCTCTGAAGACAGTGGGGTTGCAGAGTTGTAAGTGGGGATAGCATTTGACCTGTATAATGTTTATTTCTGATGATGACATACAAGAAACTCAGATCCCAGGGTGTGTGTGCAGAGCTGGCAATTAGGAAAAAATATTTTACTTGTAAACAGAGAGCATTTGATATTAAAATACACAAGTAACCTATACCCCATTTTAGAATCATCTTTAAGAATAGAACCACTCGTTAAAGAATTTTTAAAAAGTCTTTAAAGAACCTTTGTTACCCACTATATTTAATGCTTTAATTCCACGGGTCACAGGAAGCAAATAAGTGCACCGCAGGCCTAGTGCAGAGTGGAGGCCCTAGGAAAGAGAAAGATCTGGAGAGCAAGGCATTTGAGTATGTTGTGTTGTGACCTGGTGTGATAGGGTCAGGGTTTCAGTGTTGGGTGAGGGCACCAATGAAGCTGGTTGCTCCCCCCTCGATGGGGCAAGGAGACAGCAAAGGAGACAAACACTGGCCTACATTTTGGAGGCACCCCCATGAATCTAAACCCTGGATGGGTTGCAAAACAGAGACAAAAGGCAGAGGGCGGGCTGTGTTACTAAAAAGGTTGGGAACCACTGCTTTAGCAGTTACATTGTTTAAAGAGTAAAGTAAATCAACCCTGTCTAGGGCACAACCCTGATCTAAAGATAATTAAATAAGCTTTCACTTTATTTACAGTATTTGCTTTAATTTTTAAACCTTTCCATCTGGCTGTTCTGCTGCACATACATATTATTTAGTAAATGTTACCTGAAATGAAAGAGTTCAGGTCAGGCTGTAGGGATTTGAACTGGTTGATGTAATATTCTCGCTGTTCCTCCGTTATTCTCCAGGGGTCATCTGGGTAATTACTGCTTTCCTGTGGCTCCCTTTCTACTGAAAGAGACTTCAAAAACAGGGCCAAAAAGTCACTAGGAGAAGTGCAGGGGAAAGCAGCACAGAGACATTTTAAGAAGTCAGTATCAGTCTGCACTTCCAGCAGGTCCATTTTTTAAAGAAATGAGAGCAGAAAGTCTCAAGCTGATTAATATCTGTTCTAGTTAAGTCTTGAGTGCAGGAATTTCAAGTCAAGTAATGCAGTATGGGTTCCTATGTACGTGTACAACACTGCAGAAGCATATGAAAAGCCCATTTGGCTCAGAACTACAAGACGTTTCCAACGAATGAAGCTAAAATAAAAAAACAAACCCAGCTACTGTTGAAGGTAGAAAGATCACTCCAACTAGTTATGCATGTAAATCTATCTCCCCACCAACCCATCTGAATGCCTTCCATATAAAATGGATAGCAATAGTGAGTTAGTCACGAGTGAACTCAATAGAGGAATGGCTCTGTTTTGGGGGTAAAAACTGCTTTGATTAGCTTTTTGTTTTTAACTGTATTTATTTTATGTAAAACGGATTTGTTTGAGGTTGTTTGCATACAAGGGAGTGTCATTGTTGTGAAAGTCACATTTATGGTGGAAAGAACCAAACATTTAAAATGGTTTGACCAGAATGACAAAATATTTTAGCGATGGAATATAAGAAAGAATAAGCTACATACTCCAGCAAAGTTTAAGATCACTCCTCTGGCCTGGCTATCAACATACTCAAATTCAAATATATGATTTTGTTTTTAAAAATGTGTTAAAAGATCCCTAAAACTGGAAACATCAAAAACAGTACTTTGCACTAATTTGAAATGATGTGAGATATATTGGTATAAACTACATGGTATTTTAGATACATTCTTCCCCAAGATTCAACTGATATTTTGCCATGTCCAAAAGAAAAAAAAAAGCAAGTTAAACATTGATTAAAAAAAGAAATTGAGGTTATATTATTTCAAGAAGAAATCTACAGTTCAATAAATATTTTAAAAACTATTTAGTACTAATGAAACCATTGTTTAGAACAGCTTAAACCTTGGTCATTCTTTCACAGAGCAAAGTTCTAAGTTTGTAAAAATTCATGGAGTAATTTTGCTCAGTAGTAGAAAGACCAGGGGAACAAAAAACATGATTTATTCTTTTTAATCCAACTTTAACAGTCATGGGGCTTTATTTTTATTTGCCCTAAGGCCCTTTTACGAAGTGCTGACACGTAAATGTTTAATTCATACCCACTTTCAGACACCTTTACACTCCACACCCATGTAACAGGGCCTTTTTGTAAATAAGAATCAGGCTCATAGTCTTTATCAAACTTACTGCCTCGTTAACTCACAATGGCTTTGTCTACACTAGGCTTTATTTTTTTCCTAAAATTATTATCCACAATTGCTTCCTCCGGTGATGTGCAAATATGGACAGGCCACTTGGCACTTTAACCATCATATCATCTAGATTTGCTCTTAGTATGATTAGAAAACTTAAAAATGTAAGTGGTCAATCTGGTCTATACAGATTCCCCTACTGCTGGTTCTAATGGTGAAGCTGCACCATTGGTGGCCACAGTGAGAAATCTGAATTGATTTATCTAATGTATATCTTACACAGCCAACAAGTTAAACAGGGTGAGCAAAAGCCAACTCAAAAATGCTCAGAAGAACCAGGAGTCAAAAATGACTATTTTATCAGAGTCATTATGCACTGAAGAGGAGTTTAAATAAAAAATATTTGACTAAATTTAGCCATTAATCTTGCTAACACTATTTAAGATACAACATAGAAAGGTTTTAGATAAACAGATGATCATTATCCAGGCCAACAACAGGCCACAAAGGTATTTTATTTCTCTCCTACATGTTTAATCTGAATTCTCCAAACACACCAGGCAGGATTTCCTTATGAATGCTGCTTCCTTTTGTATTTTCTGCAGCAGCTGAACTGCAGAAAAAGAGTAATTGCCTTAAACTGAGGCAGAGCAACTGCTAAAGGAAAGAGGCAGAAGAGGAAAAGAAGCTGATAGGTCAAAGGTCAGCCCTGTCTATCTTCATTGGTGTCTTTGATTCCCCTCAATATCTCATGAGTACTACTTTAGATGAATAGCTACATTATTTTGTGTAATTTCTACATAATCCTAGAAAATATGGTGTCAGTACTGAAACAATCAAAACTATTGGCTTTATTCAAACCATCTGAAAGCATAGTCCCAATTCTTCAAGGAGGTTTAAAACAATGTAAGTAGCCGAACAAAGCCGAAAGGGACTACTACAGTCAACCTACTCTGCTCCAGTTTGGAATGCACTGTATTCATAACTTCTGTCTATAAAATATAGCTATATTTGACAAGCTTTAAACAAAAAGAAGCATTTAGAATTATCCCCTAGCTATTATGTGATGGACTTCAGGATAGTTATGTAGAATTCCTTTGGTGCAGAATTATTGAAATGCATAAATGGAACATTAACAAACAACACAGGGGTAGCTGCGGTAGTCTGTATCTGCAAAAACAATTAATAGTCCACTTCAGATGAATCAGATCAAGTGGTTTTTGCCTACGAAAGCTTATACCCAAATAATTCTGTTAGTCTTTTAAGGTGCGACAGGACTCCTCGTGTTAACAAATAAGCTTTACACAGTGCACCATATTTGCCTGTACAAGTAAAAATACTAACACAATTTAATCAATATAGCAAGATATAAAAGATTAATAATTCTCATGAGAGCTGCAGTCCATGGAGTATTAAATAGATATGGGCCATAGGAAGGGGAAAACTAACCCTGCTTGAAAAACCCATTTGATACCATATCCCATGTTGTTCTTATGTTATGGGGTAGAGAGAGTGAGAGAACATAATAAAAAAAACCCAGTCACTTTCATTTAAATAAAAGCAGTTCTGCTGGTAAACGTGGCAAGATTTTACTTTACACCAGAAATCAGTTGCCATAATAGGAAATTTACAATTGACAAACTGTGAAGATTTCAGAGTTATGGTTTGAAGCCAACAGGGAAACAATGGACCAGTTTAAGTAAGGCCAAAAAAAAAATTCCATCTAACATTTATTGGAATTGGGATGATTGAAACAGTAAACTGAGTTTACAAATTTGAATGATTTCCTAGACTGAAGCTGGACATGAGGTCATGGCAGTGTGTCTGTGTGTATCAGGGATAAAACACATACGTTAAAAGAAACCTGTTTTTCTTGTTTCTTTAATACCTTAAAATTCTTTACTTCTAATCATCTAAGAACTTCAGTCTAATTTTTCAATATTTATGTTTGCTTACATTGGAATTTAATTCAGATTAAACAATGAAAATAAACTACTCATTTTCAACTTGCTTTCCACTCAGTTTTGCTTTATATTCCTCATACACTAACAGATGCACAAATCAATGAGCTGCAAATACCAGAATGGGAGTGTTCTTACTGAAGCAACAAAAATCAATGGAAGGACTTTTATATTTAAATTTCTGAAAAACATTTCTGTTCATGTTAAGTTCTGTAAAATGCAGTTTATACAAAATCTACATTTAGGCTTAACTGAACCTCATAGTCTTCCTTTCTGTTCTTGTATTTGCCTGGCAGTAGTGATGAAGAGAAATAAAATGATAATATAGTCTTCATTATTTTTGCTTCATACTTTACTTAACTAAAACTGCCGGGAGATTTCATTCCTGATTTATTCAAAATGGAACTTGTTTAGGTTATTGGGACTAATGTCCTGTTTATTTAAAAAACCACCACTAGAATATCAGAACCTAAGTTTTGTGGGTCAGTGAGAAGCAGTGTCCAAAATAGGGATGTAAATGACTAGTTGACTATCCAATGACTATCCAACACGAGCTTATCGGATAGTCAACCAGTCCCTCAACTAGCTGCTTCCCTGCCCTCCGCTTGCTGACTCTATCAGAGAGAGGCAGCAGGGGGGAGGGGAGCAGGAGCTGATGCTGGGGGGAGCTGGCTTGAAAGCCGGTTCTCCCAAGCACCATCTCTGTAGGGGGCAAGGGAGTCGGGGTAGCAGGGACCGGGCGCAAGCCAGAAATCAGCTAATTCCTGGCTCGCGCCCAGTGCCAGAATGGGCTTTTAAAATGTTTTAAGAGCCTGCCTAAAACACTAGTCAATTAGTTGATTAAATTAAATTTAATATCCCTTCCTAAGCGAAGTCACTTTGACAAGAACTAGAACTTCATGCATTTCTTTTTACGATTTATTTATTTAAGCCCCACGCAATTCATTACCCGACTAAGAGAGGAATGTACAAGTGCAGATTTGGATCCATAATTTCCCACTGCTGATCCATCTTGTTGGTGTGTAGAATGTCTTGCTTCATAAGTCGCTATGAAATTTAAAAAAATATAATCCTAGAATCAATAAGGTTCCATAAGCATGAAGTGAAAATTAAACATTACAACACAAAGATTTGTGAAGCTTAATAATATTGTATGACAGTTTATTCTGTCCCCTACCCAAATGCCTAACTTTGTGCTCGCTTCCTATATCATAGTTTATCTTCTTTAATATTTAGGCATTAACAACAGAAGTTGTTATTTCATCTTATCAAATTGGCATTAATTGCTTTAATAGCTGTTAAAATACATATGTACATGACAACTTGCAGCAGCCATAAAATAATCTCTTAAATTAATTAGCTGAATAATTAATGTGAATTCTTAACTATCATTTTCAAGAGATTAGGTTTTTTCCTTTTTTATTTTTAAATCTAATTGTATTTAAAGAGGACATTGTCAAGGAAGAGCATTAGACATGGACTTTGATCTGTTACAAAACTGTTGAAATTTTGACCATGGAAAATTCTCTGGATACTAAATACCTGAGGTTTTTCATTGTTAATCATTCACTTGAAAATAAAAACAAAAAGCTTCCTGTTTTTAGAGCCTTTGAAAATCCAAAGTTTTTGTTTCCTACTATCTATACAGCAATTACACTCTTTTCTCAGAGATATGCTGACATCAAGAATGATTTTCTCATTCAAAACCAAATGCTTTGCAGAGAAAAGTTACTTCAGGTCAAAATTACTTTTAAACAAAATTATCCCATAAATTCCAGATCAACTCAGCATATGCTGAATGGAAACAGAAATGGGCTCTAATGGGAAACATTTACAGTGTCCTAAGTATGTACTGCAAAATGCAGATAAGAAAATGATAAACAGAGCTATACAAAATATGCATTTGGCAATGTCTAAATGTTCCACCCTTTAACTTTATCTTATGTCACTGTTTCTCAAAGTGGTCTGCAGAACCACTCTGAGGCTACATCTAAGCTACAAAGATTTTTCGAAAGAGGATATGCAAATTCCTGTGGAATTCCATGGGAATTTGCATATCATCTTGCATATGATCGCATTTTCAAAAGAGGATCTTTTGAAAATGAAATTAGTCTGGATGCAGTTTTTTCAGAAAAAAAAATCCTTTTTCAAAAAAAACTGCTCTTACTAAAAAAAGGAGATTTACGCTGTAAGTAAACAAACCAGAGTGGCCCAGTAGCAGTTTTCTCAGAGTGGGTCCATGGACCATTTTGAGAAACACTGTCTTATGTACATTAAGAGGCAGAAGAGTTATTAGTACACCAAATACAGCAGCAGAATAATATGACAACCAATTGAAATGGCGGGTACTAGAACTGTTAATTTCCTCATACACACACACAATCAATCATCACTTATTGATCTGAGACATATTTGATTGACAAATTCCAAACATGAGGTTTTATTTGCAGGCCAGCAACAGGCTACTAACCTTGAATATTTGTTTTAATTTTTAAAACCCAAATTTGCATTTCAAAACAGAGAAGGGCTCATCCTGATGGTATTGCAAGTATTCAGCACCTCTCAGGATTTGAAATAGAGTTAGCAAAAAAAGCAACAATATGTTCAATTTTACTTAAGTGAAAATATTTCCATTTCACCTGCATAACTTAAGAACAATCCTGTTTTAATAAAGATAGTGTTATTGTTGTAATGCTATTCAGCATCACTTATACAAAATGTTAGTGTCTCCTGAAAAAGAAAAATCAAGGAAACTCAAGATGTTAGTAAGGTTACAAAGCAGCTTGCTTTTTGAAATTATGTTTCTACTGTTATCTATTCTTATCCTCTGCTGGCATCTAGTTTTATCCCTTACAAATGTGTTTCCGTGTCAGAAAGATGACAGGAAGGAAATTGTGAAATACACTACAGTACTTGTAGGCTGAACATGGAGCTCTGTTACTATGTGGTTACTAGCAACAGAACTTCCAAAACTAACAAGAAAATAAAACACATTAATTTGGGGAAGAGGGGAAATTTTTCTTTCTTGCAAACAAAGCCTCACTATAAATCTGAAACTAGTACAGCAATTACTGAAAACAGAAGTAGGTTTTTTTCTCAATATTAAAAAACCATGCTTAGACCTTAAAATATCATAGTGCTCAATCATTAACCTATATTGCAAAAAGGCTTGCCAAAATGTGGTATTAGCATTAATCTGTGAACAGTTGCACACAAATCTACGCATGATAACTAATTTACTGGGAAGCAAACAGGAATAGAGGATTAAATAATCAGGAAACAGAGCTTTTGCATAAAATAAAATAAAAAGGTTGGCTCATTTACTACAAGACAGATGTAATTAAATCCAGACATAATTAGGATTATTCTTTAATTGCATTTGAGATTTGGAGGCACTGGAAAAGAAAAAAACAACCACGTATGACCCTGTGAATCCCAGATTTTATCCTACCTCCATGTGGCTGTTCAAATCCACTCCTTGACTTCCCATAGCCATAACTCAAGGGTATTCTCTGGTAACTAGATGGAGAAGCAGGAGGTGAACATATAGGTGACTTGGGGGGAGACTTGGTTTCCTGGTTTAGAAACAACAAAATGCAATTCTGAGGTGACTACAGAAGTAGGTGGAGTAATTCTGCATTCCAGTTCAATCATATATATATAGCCTGATGTTCAAGGCATAATAATAACTGAAAAATCCCCATGCTCTTATTTCCAAAAAAAACCATGATTATAAATGGAAGATGGCAAAGTGATTCTTTGGTGTTGAGCCTTATTCTGGGGGTAGAATATAACTGTTCATCACAAAGGGGTTAGAATGAACTCAAAGACATTTTACTCAAATATGTGTCTGCAGTAATATTTTTGTTAAATCTTATTATTACAGTACTGAGTATCTTTGGTTTTACATATTACATTTAGGTGTTTGAATGCATACTTCATTTAAGAAAATACTTTTTATTTCAGAAGGCGGCAAAAAATGAAACACAATTAAAAGCACCAATTCAAAGATTTATTTGAAATATTCTGAGAACTGCCTTTATGGGAAAAACATTTGTAGATGTTGTCAGATCTAACTTGGAGTTTGTTCCCTTTTTGTTTAAGAACTGAGCTTTGGTAGAACTCTACTCAATGGATAGTGATCAATGGCTTGATGTCTGGTTGGCGGTCGGTATCAAGCAGAGTGCTCCATGGGTCAGTTATGTTCAACGTCTTTATTAATGACCTGGATGAGGGGATAAATTGCACCCCCAGCAAGTTCACAGATGACATGAAGCTAGGGGGAGAGGCAGAGCCGCTAAAGGTTAGATATAGGGTCCAGAGTGACCTAAACAAATTGGAGGACTAGGCCAAAAGAAATCTGATGTGGTTCAACAAGGACAAGTGCAGAGTCCTGCACTTCAGACGGAAGAATCTCAAACACTGTTACAGGGACCAACTGGCTAAGCAGCAGTTCAGTAGAAAAGACCTGCGGATTGTAGTGGATGAGAAGCTGGATTTGAGACAACAGTGTGCCCTTGTAGCCAAGGACTAACCAAGAAGGCCAACTGTATATTAGGTTGCATTAGGACAAGCATTGCCGGCAGATCTAGAGAAGTGATTATTACCCTTTATTCTGTACTAGTGAGGCCACATCTGGCGTACTGCATCCAATTCTGGGGCCCCCATTACAGAAAGGATGTGGATGCATTGGAGAAAGACCAGTGGAGGGTAAAAAAAATGATTAGGGTCTGGAACACATGACTTACAAGGAAAGGCTGAGGAATTTTGGCTTGTTTAGTCCACAGAAGAGTGAGGGGGGATTTGATGCAGTCTTTAACTACGTGAAAGGAGGTTCCAAAGAGGATGGAGAGAGGCTGCTCTCAGTAGTGACAGACGGCAGAATAAGGAGCAATGGTCTCAAGATGCAGTGGGAGAGGTCTAGGTTGGATATTAGGAAAAATTATTCGGTGAAGCACTGGAATGGGTTACCTAGGGAGGTGGCAGAATCTCCATCCCTAGAGGTTTTTAAGTCCCAACTTGACAAAGGCCGGGCTGGGATGATTTAGTTGGGGTTGGTCCTGCTTTGGGCAGGGGGATGGACTCAATGACCTCCTGAGGTCTCTTCCAATCCTCTGATTCTATGATTCTGGAGGACACAATCCTGAAGTAATTTACTATATAAGCAGAAACAAATATTACTTCACAATGCAATGCTAAGATAATAAAAGTCACCAAGAAAGTTATAGATTTGGCAGCAATGCTCTATTACAGTGAAATGATTCACAGAAAAGAGATATTTGCAACCTTATTTCCAATTTCATGTGTGTCTGGCACATTAACTCAGTAATAATTGTTAGCCTTAGGCCAAGTTTGTCATAACTAACACTGGTAATTCCATACGTGTGCAGGGGCTCCACAGATATATACAAAGACTGCCCCAAGCAGCTTGCAGCACAAAACACGCTACATATTGGACCTCAATAATCCAGATTTCCTTTGTCTGTGAACATTCATGGTCCAGCATCCATAAGTGCTCTGGGTCGGCGCACTTACTGGAGAGGGGGGAGAAGCCAGGGGCTCCATTCACAGCAACTTCTCCCTATCTCCTCAGAGCTTTCGGGGAACTGCATATAACTGATTTGCAGCGTTCAAACTCAAGGAAAAGGAGATGAAGGGAAGGAGGGGAAGGAGTGGGGATGGGGGTTGCAGCAGGAATCATTATCAGAAGGATATTTTCCTGATGGTAAATTTTTAGAACATTAACTTAGTATAACACCTCATAGGAGATTAGAGGGGGAAAAACACGGTACGCAAAAACAACCCAAAAACAAAGAGTTGTGATGATAGCAGACCAGTTGCCAACTCATGCCCGGTTCTAAGCCTCAACTGGAGACTGACAAATACATAATTGGAAGCTGTCTAACTCACCTGTGTGTTAGTATTGTTAAAATAGGTATTAGAGTTAAGTATGTGGTTAGTGATTAGACATTGTGGAATGCTTGTAAACTGCTGCATGCATTAATCTCCCTTGATATATCTGTATCCAATTGTCATAGGGTATTATTTAAGTGTTTTCTCTGTAACTGTAAATGACCAGTTAAGAGAGAAGCATTGCCCAGTACTACAGTGGGTATAAACATCAAACACACCATAGGGAAAAGATTTTGTTGATTGTTCCTCTCCCACCATGAATAAGAGATATAGAACTGAATTTCTCCCAGAAGCTGAACTTGCAACTAGAAAGGACAAGGAATAAAAGGATCAAACAAGGAGATCTATGATATTAGGACTTGCAGAGAGCAAGATTTCTAAGCAAAGGAACCAAGCTGCTTGGTCTAGGTTAATCCTAAAGGACATACAGAATCTGCACATAACAGCATCTTCTATCAGCTTTCAGAATCTAAAACTGTAACTCATTTGTGTACAGGCAGTCCCCAGGTTACATGGATCCGACTTACATCAGATCCCTACTTACAAACGGGGTGAGGCAACCCCGCACTAGCTGCTTCCCCCCAGCAGATCAGGGAGACGCAAAGCTAGCGCCCCCCCCCCCCCCCCCCAGCAGACCAGGGAGACGTGGAGCGGCTTTTCTCAGCAGACACCTCAACTTGAGAATAAAGGACTGAGGAAGTGAGGTGTGGGAGAATAAAACTGAGCTCTGGAGAAATGTTTGGCTAGAGTTTCCCCTACAATATGTACCAGTTCCGACTTACATACAAATTCAACTTAAGAACAAACCTACAGTCCCTATCTTGTACGTAACCCGGGGACTGCCTGTATATATGTTTATGTGCTTTAAACCTTGTAAATAACTCTCTTATGTCCTTTTCCTAGTGTGACAGACGCAGACTAGCTGTCTGCCACTCACTCGTGGAGGGGATACATGCTGGAGTTTAGGTGAACAGCTTTCTCTTTCCTGAGTACATGAAAGGCCAGGCCTAAGTCCAGCATAATCAGGCAGGCATCAACTGGAACTTGCTAGAAGCTACAGGCTGACTAAAGACCTGCAGCCAATTAAGGTCTATGGTGCTGCTTTAAAAGGGCTTCCCCCAGGCAAGGAAGGAGGAATTGCTGTGTACAGGAGCTGTGTGGGTGTGCGCTTAGGACTGACAAGCAGGTACTAAAGGAAAGGTGCAGGGGGGATTGTTTTGGGAAAAGCTACCAGAGTGAGAGTGGCAGTAACCCTGCCTGTTGCCACTGTCTTAGGGTGCCTGGGCCAGACCCTGGAGTAATGGGAGGGCCCGGGTTCCCTCCAACCTCCCCAGGACATCACAAAGATCTGCCTCGAGAAGGGAGATCAGGATTCAAGAGGGGATTTTCCCCAAATTTCTGAAGTAGCCTGTGATGAGTATGGCTCAGTAGGCTGTGGACCCTGCCTCTAGTAGAGAGAAAGAGGACATGTGGAGGGCCACAGCGAGCCTCTGAGGCTAACACTATCCACCAATAGTGCAAGACCCATGGGGACTAGCTGGAGCTTTGCCACACTAGTTAATGATTCTTTAGATTGTTTATTATAGAACTGATTACAGGTATTGTCATTTGTGTAAGATCTAAAGTTCAATGACCTAAGGTAAGCAACTGGACCTTTGAAAAGAGAACTAATCTGAATACTGCTGTGATCTTTGATGGTCTAACTCGATCTATTCATGGGACCGTCTATCATGATCTTGATATCAAGACAGGTGGGAATCCCTTTGGATAACTCCACGATAAAGCTGTTATAGAGCCCGAGGAGTTCATGCTTGATAACTAGTTGGTGAAATCTAAGTACAGAACTCACAACTGGTTGCGGGGCATAGATCAGCATTAACATCAAGCTCCCTGGCAATACCCGCCCTGGGCTCAGGAATAGTGTTTCCTGTAAGCTGAGCACTGAGGCAGCCACCCAGGAGAGATTCAGATGCTTCCCCACTGATTAGCAGAGCACCCACAGCTGGCAGCATGTATTCTACTGGTGGGCATACATTAAAAAATGCCTCCATGCACATAAACTTGATTCTGCACATGGATTGAAAAAACTAGAGGAACATTGCTGGAGAAGTTAATGATTCAACCAGTGGACTACATTTGGTGATGAATCCTGGTCACACACTGTCTGAGGCTCATGCATAAAAACACAACCAATCTGGGCTTTATGCCCGGCTTCTTAACAGTCTGCTCTGAGGTTAGTACTCACAATATTGAGCCACTCCAGACAGCTTGACAGGAGTCAGGAAGGGCTGTCTGCTCCCTTAGCCTTCCAGCATCTTCCTTAATTATGTAGTCACTAGGGACTGTACTTATGATAGAGATTCATTAGTTCTGCTGCTTTTTACACCAAAGTTGTCTATTCTTCCCCTCTGCATCATTCTCTTCCTCCTTCCAAAACAACAACTTTGAACTACATAAACAAAGTATAACATTTGAGCATGAACATGTACAAAGTAGGGATGTTAGATATCAGTTATTTGAGTAATCGTGTAGCTGCAACAAGTTTTAGCAGTTATACGGTTACTAAAATGCTCCCTCCCCGCTCCTGGCCCTACTCCCAGGGGAACCCTCTGCCACCCTTATTGCAGCCCTTGCTCCGGGGAGGCCCAACCTCCCCACGGACAGAGGCTGCTCTGGCATCCTGCCTGCCCCCCTGCACTAGTATCTCTGATACAGAGGCAGCAGCGGGCGGGGGTGGGGAGACAGGCAACTCCACAGAGCTGGTTTTGGAATCTGTCTAATGGGGAGCCAGCTTTTAAGCACAGGAAGCTCCACGGAGCCAGCATGTGCTGAGAGCAGGCTTAAAAGCCGGCTCCCCACACATATCGGCTCCCGACTGCTGCCCCCGTGCTGCTGCCTCTGAGAGAGGCAGCAGTGCAGGGGGGCAGGTGGCTCCCCGGGAGCTGATAAGCCAGTTTCCCCACATGTACCAGCTCCCTCCACGTTGCTGCGCCTCTATCAGAGGCAGCAGTGCTGGGCTGGAGGGAGGTGGGGGACAGGCGGCTCCCCCTGAGCTGCTGTCTCTGTAGGAGGTAGCAGGAGGGCAGAGGGTTCCGTGGGGGAAGGGGCTGAGTGTAGTTGTATGGCTTAACCAATAAGCCCAGGCTTACTGGTTAACTGTTTAAATGACTATACACTAATGTCGCTAATACACAGGACATTATACCTCTAACAAGCGATAACCCACAGTGATGACTTTACAGCAAATATGGGTAGAGGGAGAAAGAATGTGTGTATTTTTGCTGGGCAAGTTGTATTGATTTGTGTGTGAAACAAATTCACACACAAGCCATGCAGTCTCTCTCACATAATCAATGTAACTGTTGCGTGCAAATTTGCTATAAAGAAACGGTGATGACAGGACTACTCAACTTTAGAAACCTCGGGGGCCACAATGATACTCACAGCACATGCCAAGGGCTGCAACTTAAGTGGGGTTGCATATAAATGCAAATATATATACAAATAGCTTATTTCACACTGACGGGCATGAATACAAAGATTAAGGCAACACTACACAACACACAGGCCCCATTTAAGTCAATTCTGCTGATATTAATAAAATGCAGGTTACCCGATTTCCACCCATATTACAGCATTTTTAATGAGCAATGACAGTCCAGGTATTTAACTACTAAAATGTACTTCAACAGAAGACCATTATATTGACTACTTTTTTGTTTTGGTTCCACCTGCGGGCCCCATGTTGAGCCCCGTGTAAATCCAAACTGCACCGTGAGCAGCAAACAAAGGGGCCGCGTGCCGCAAACAAACAGGCCGCAAGCCGCATGTTGAGTAGCCCTGGATTAAGTTACCTCTGATATCACAATGGCATAGAATTCTTAGTATGACACAGGTTTTCAGCTATACTAAGGAATGTGCCTATGTCACAATGTAAATAAATGGCTGAGAACTTAAGAATTGGATGGTAATAGATCAAGAATCCCACGGATGATGGAACCTGGTCATACTCTAAACAAAAATAGCTTTCAAATATCCTTGTAGCAATTTCCATCACATCACACTGATGTAACAGACATTCTAGACTTCAGATTGGCAGAGTTACGGTCCTGCAATTTTATAGATAGATAATATGCAAAAAACACAATTTTATAGAAGTTCTTATAAATAAAATCCTCTGGCATTCAATTGGTACAAAAGAATATCAAATTAAAAGCAAAATCCTGCCAACAATTATTCACATGAATAGAATTAACCTTGCATGAGTCCCATTGAACTAATGGAATAAGAATGTATGAGTATTACTGTTCGCTGAACTGGACCCTAAAGTTACACTACAGACTAATATATTTGCCTTAAACAGAGCCTCGTTACCTGTTTATCCCCTTCATCTGCTCTTTTGAAGGAGTTTTTTTCCAAGGTAGCATGTGGCACCTGAAATTTAATTCCGTGTATTTCTGCTGCATTTCCATATCTCATTTCATCATTCTTCAGTGCCATAAAACGAGGAAGAGGCAATTCTTTATTTACAGAAAGAAAGAGAAGTTCAAATGAAACTAAAGTATATTAAAATTCTGTAAAGCAGTATCACAGTACAAAACCAATGAAAAATTAAACTATAAAATAAGAAATAGCACAAAGAATTACCCCAAAAAAGCACTTGTGGAATTCTTGGAATTATTTGTGTGTTTTATAGCAAATATTATGGCAATTAAAATGTACGTCTCTAACTTTGCACATACTTTATTACTGTAAAGACAAAGAGGTGCTTCGTTTGCAGTATGAATTCAACTCTCAAACTCATTTCTTATTTTACCCCTAGCCAGCACTGTTGTGTGTTGTTCTTTGATATCTACAAATATTTTCCAGGAGAAACTATGGGAGCAATCAATTTATTATTGCAAGATCATTGTATCCTCCATGCTGTTATTAGAAAAGAAAAAATGCCAAGTCAGACTGATTCAAAGCCCTGTAGCACTGTTGTGTCAGAAATACTACCATTTGCCTTAGCTCAAACTAAAGAGCGACATTTAAAACTTCATGCATCATCCAAAAATTCAACAAGTTCTAAGGAATTTTATCATCTGATTGTTGGAAATTTCCACTTCTCCACATAGTAAGTTTTAAGATCTATACAACAAAACAAACAGAATAAAGGTTCCTGGAATCAAACAAAACACTAAAGCATCTTTATAACCACTTAGATGTACAGCTGTTGCTATGAAATCAGTCTACTTTTACTGTACATTAACCATTCATTCCAACAGCTTTACTGTGTTTCTGAGGATAGTATAATTAGTGTTATTGATGCCTGGAAACATTTCAACAAGTGGGACATCAATCCAAAGACAGAAAATACCCTTGTTCAAGCAAATCTGTGTAGTAATTCCAGCTGCTGTACTTGTGAAACATACATATTGAATCTTACTTGATTCAGATTGCTGAAGTAATCAATTTCTCCACTAACTTTAATGCTCTAAAAATATCCTTAGGATAGACATAGCAGGAATCTGACCCAAAATCCCTATTTAATAATGTCCTCTTGACAGATTTATGGTTTATTGTTGGTTTAGAGCTTTTTTTTTTTGTGGTGTTTTGTTTTTAAATGCAATCCTTCAAAACAAAGTCAGAAACTATATGAAAATCCCAGCACTTAGGCTTGATGATCAAACAATGTATTAAGGAGCCTAGTCTTTTAGAAGTGCTTTAGACAAGATTCTTGACAATTTAATTTTCACTTCCCTGCTAGCTCATAATGATGAAACAACAAAGATAACAGGGAGAACAGGGTCCAAAATACATACACACATCAGCAGTCTCAACAAATGAAGTGCTCTGGATATACAGAGGGATGATCAAAGTCTAGGAACTGGGATCTCTTTCAAAACAGTGGTGAAAGTATAAATGCAAATTAAAACATAAACCCACACATGTGCACAGTCACGGGGATAATTTTAAAAAATTAGTTTAATTTGGAAGTAAAAAGGGCAAACTGAGGGCCCTAGCAGTGATTCTGTTACAAAACATATTTACAGTACGATTTTCAAATGGGGCACTACCATGTTGCATTCTTCCCAGGCTAGAGATGTAACCGGTTAGCATCACCCTTACCTGGTAATGCTTACCTGTAATGAGCTGCCCCATTGGATGGACCTGGCTCTAGCAAAAAGAAGGCAGGATAAGGGACGTCCTAAAGATAGGGAGGTGGGGTGAGTTCTGCTGTGGCCTAGGGGATAGGCAACAGCCTGGGGAGCCCTATGCAGGTGGGGTGGAGGGACAGTTCCAGCCCAGTAAGGCTGGTTGTGCCATGGACCAGAGCAGGTCTCTGCCCAGCCCAAACAGTCCATGGTTCATCGGGCCCAGGTGGACTGGAGCAGCCCCCCACCCACGGGATCATGGTTAAGAGGTTAATTGATTAAATGAGATTTTACATCCCTATCTCAGGTTCAGGCTTACTTCTGCAATCAGTCAGTCAGTCAGTATATATACTAGCCAATTAGCCCGTCATAAGACGGGATTTTCAGGTCTCTCCTCCATGTCAGTCTTCTCTCCTGAGCCTCCAGTCTCTCTCTCTCTCTCTCTTCTCCTCCTACTGCCTCCCCCTCTCCTCTCTCTCTCAGCTCTCCTACGCCTCCTGCCTCTCTCTCTCTGTCTCTCTTTCTCTTCTCCTCCTCCTCCTGCCTCTCACTCAGGGGACCACGGTGCCCAAATGGCCTTTTGGGCTCTGCGCTCCTCGTGCTGCATGGGGAGCGTGGAGCCCAAACGGTCGCTTGCACCACTTGCTCCCACGCGGCGGCCTGGCTGAGCAGCGCAGAAGTCAGCCGAGTACCATGGCGGGAGGCAAAGGAGGCGGTGACATTCACGGCCAGGGGGCAAGGCCTGGAGCCGCTGTCACGCCGCACGTCACCGCCCCGCCCCCCTTCCCTTCCCGCTGTGGCACTCGGCTGACTTCTGCGCCGCTCAGCCAGGGCCATCACGGAGGAGCAAGTGGCCGTTTGGGCCCCACACTCCCCATGCAACACGGGCCACCCAGAGGGAACAGCCAGCATTTCAGCATTACAGACTCTCAGACATTGGGCTACTATATATATGATAATATATAATATACACACACACGCACACTTTGATACCTGTAGTTCAACTGAAAACCTACCCTAATTAATAATGCCTTAATTCTGATTGACACCCAAGTGAGTACTTTTCAAAGATTTCAATAATCAGATATCAGTCAATAGAAGAATCAAGAATGACAAAATGGGACAAGAGAGCTGTGGAAGTGAGAGCTTAGACTTCTTCTTTTACCTGAAGCAGTTTACATTAAGAGACAGGATAGCTCAGTGACTTGAGCATTAGCCTGCTAAACCCAGGGCTGAGAGTTCAATCCTTGCATTTGGGACAAAAATTTGTCAGGGATAATACTTGGTCCTGCTGTGAAGGCAGGCAACTGAACTCCATGACCTTTGCCTTCCAGATCTAGGAGACAGGCAATCTCCATTAATTAACATTTTAGCACTAAAACAAATGCCTTTGAATGGATTCCTGGTTAGTAGGAGTGTAGCAGAAGTTGTTCTAATCCGGATTGTCACTGCACAGATTTTGTGTCAAAATGATACAACAGACCCAGGAAAGGATCAGAATTTTAGCTGCCCACTTTGAAGTTTAAATCCTTTGCTCAGGGGCTGGTGGTGCAGGTGGCACCAGGGAAGCAACATCTAATTACTTCCAGTTATAAGCCAGTAAAAATGTTCTTCCATCCCATCCACTTGGGATTTTTTTTTAAATCTCGTTAAAAAATATTTTTTTCTGCAGAGAAGCTGTACTTAATAATTTGAACAGGAAATGTGTTTGAAATCATCTTTAAAGCACCCTCTAACATTTACTGACACAGTACATTTTGCAATCTGTAGCCATTTTTTTCAACAGGTCAGTTTGCAAAGGAAGTCCCCACTCTGGCAGGATGGTCTGCACAAGCAGAACTCTGACCTCCCATGGAGCCACAACTTCAATAAAAGCTCTATGTAGTTGCAGGAATCAGCATGAGCAGACCTTTTAAGCCTAAGGTACCACACAGCATGAATGAGGATGGCAAAAATGGACTGACAATGATGACTGTTAATGGTCTGGCTATTTCTATAAAGCTTTTATAGATGCAGAAGCAGTATGAACTTATCTCTCTATATAATAAAACTTTGCACATAGAATCCAAGAATTTCATTATAAGTGGTACCCATAAATTATGTATTATAAAACTACCTTTACCTCTTCCCCTATATATATATATATATATATATATATATATATATATATATATATATAAATAAAAGTAGGGTTTTGCTTTATGGGTTTTGCTTTACAAACAGGTTGGAAGAAAAACTAAATGAAGCCAATAACACGCAATGAATGTTAAAGAAATGAACGAACAAGCTCACAGCACACTAAGCCATGTGAGCTACTTACCACACTTAAGGCTCTCTATCCGTACTGGAAAGCCAGACTGTGCTGCAGCAATTAGTTTCAAAGCAACATAAAATTGAGCTGGACCAAAGTAACCCACACGTTTTGCCCCACAAAGTTCTGTGATCTAGAAGAGAAAAAAAAAACACATACTTTGTAAAGTAACTTCTCCTTCTCTCTCTTAAGAAGCTTGCATTGAATCTTGAAGTAGAGAAGTCTTCTAGAACTAAAAATTCACAAGTTTATATGCAGTGCTTTATTAAAAATGAGCAATCTAGTCACTCTGTATACCAAATACCCCTGAATTTAAAATAAATAAGTAGTTATTTATTACTCCCTCCAGAAATGCTGCAGTGTAACATTGCTGCTATAAAATAGTTAACATGTTTCTACCTCAGGTGACTCTTTCAGTGGTAGGTGAAATGATTACAAGGGCTGTGTCTACACTGGCATGAATTTCCGGAAATGCTTAAAACGGAATACTATTCCGTTTTCAGTTTTTCTGGAAAAGGAGCGTCTACATTGGCAGGCTGCTTTTCCGGAAAAGCCCTTTTTCCGGAAAAGCGTCTGTGGCCAATGTAGACGCGCTTTTCTGGAAAAGAGCCCCGATTTCACGATCGGGGCTTTTTTCCGGAAAAGACTACTGGGCTGTCTACACTGGCCCTTTTCCAGAACAGTGTTCCAGAATAAGGACTTATGCCCGAGCGGGAGCAGAATAGTTTTTCCGGAATAGAGGCTGATTTTGTACAGTAGAGCATCGTTGCCTTTCCGGAAATTCAGGGCCAGTGTAGATAGCTCGCAGCTTATTCCGGAAAAGCAGCTGATTTTCCGGAATAAGTGGCCCAGTGTAGACACAGCCAGTGAGTATACAATATATGAAAACCCTTTGGGCTAAAAGCTGCACTGTAAATAGGAGATATTAATTATCATCATCTTGGTCCACCAATCATTCAGTTAATTACTTTTGACTATAAAATAAAAATCATAAATACTTTAAAATTATTTCATCAAAATAGTTTTATGAAAAGTTAACGAGGCTTACAATTAAACTCATCTCTCAACCACACACACAAGTTAGTGTCTACTAGTGCAAATTCACCTGCTCTGTTTATTAGACCTCAACAGTTTTGTCTGTGGAGAAGACAAACTTAGTTTTTCCCCATTCCATTCACCTGGTCTTCAGCTGAATAAACATTCACTACTGGTGAACTGGAAATGCAGACCAAAACTGAGGAGGCTACATCTACCCAACAAAACAAAACAAAACCACCCATAGGCCACAAGCCCCAGAGCCTGGGTCAACTGACTCGGGCTCCTGCTGTGGGGCTAAACAGCTGTGTAGGCGTTCGGGCTGGAGACCCTACCCCTTGCAGAGTTAGAGAGCCCAAGCTACAGCATAAGCATCTACTCTGCTATGTTTAGCAAGGAAGCACAAGTCCAAGCAAGCTGACCCAGGCTCTGAGACTCACTACCATAGAGGGGGTTTTTTGCTGTGTAGATGTAACCTGAAATTCAGAAAAGCTCCCACAACAGGCTTCAGGAAGATCTTCAGGTTAGAGTGAAGCCACGTTCCCTATGGGTGAAGAGGGAAGCCTCAACTTATTTGACTGATGATTCACATCTCCCAATCCTGTAGAGGTTGTACCGTCTAAGTGCAAAAATGAGATGGAACCTGACCTGTCACTCAATGGGTAAGCCTAACCTCCTGGGGAAACCACCAGAGTGCAGTATTCCCAAAGCAACAGCAACAAGGGAGAATTTGTTGTTCGATTTCACCAGTTCTAACAAACAGCACAAACGAGTAATTAGTTTTCTGAATGTATTTCAATTATTAGAGGATATAAGGAGAAGCAGTTATTAAAGAGTAAATACCTGCTCCCCTATAGACCTGAATCATCAAGAAAAATCATCAGTCAACTAACATTTTCCTTCCTAAAGGCTTCTCTACATGGTGGGGTTTTTACAGATTAGGTTTGTGTACACTAATTATTGTGAGAAACTAATCCAAACTAGTTTCATCCATAAAGCTGGCTTTTTATACTTCTGAATCAATGATAATTCAGTTAGCAATAACAATGAACAAAAGACAGAAGTGTTTCATAAATATTTCTATTTGGTATTTGGGGAAAAGATGTCTTAACATCACAACAATGACAATAACACTTTCTATTCCGTTAGTATTCAGGAGGATGTTAAACAGCAGCTACTGAAGTCAGAAATATTTAATCAGCAGGTTCAGATAATTTACATGCAAGAGTTTTGAAAGAGCTGACTGAGGAGCTACGCAGACTGTTAATATTAATTTTTCAATAGGTCTTAGAACACTTTCAAAAGTCTGGAAGAAATCTAATGTGCCAGTATCTAAAAAGGAATGGCCAGATTAATTTTAGTCCTGCCATCTGATATCAATCCTGGCTAAGATAATGGAGCTGGTTTCGGTAGGTCACTAGGACATAAAAGTTGTTGTTTCTAAAAAAAGCCGATTTAAAGTATTGTTCTCAATTTCTTAAAAAACCCCACAACCATTGAGACATTGGAATAAAAAGGTAATTCTTTTTTTATTTATTATTCATACTTTGTTCTGCTCTACCAGCTGACGGCAAATGTTACTTTTGTAATTTGTCCTTGAAGGCAATGCACATGAAGCAGTTTTTCCCAGCACAAATCTAAAAATTGTTCTTGCTCTTCCTCATTCCCTCCAAACAAGCTTGTACTGTAATCTCAAACATCTCTCATGATCTAGCTTCCAGTGCAAGAATTTTGAACAAAGCCTAGAGACTGAGGTTTGTTTTCTAGAAGGAGAGCAGCAGGTGGAATCAAAGATATTGACAGAATGGCACTGGGTTGACTGGCTAGGTGGAGCCACCTGAGGAGAGACTCAGCATCTAGACTTTCACTGGTTCAGAAATTAGAAAGCTGTAACTTCTCCTGTTTTTCCTCTATTCTGTTCATTTTGTTATTTCATACACTCACGCCCAGCTTATCTGCTTTGCCCACCTGCTACATCCTTTCTGCCACCATCCTCACACTTACTGGCTACGTCTAGACTAGCATGATTTTCCACAAATGCTTTTAACGGAAAAGTTTTCCGTTAAAAGCATTTGCGGAAAAGAGCGTCTAGATTGGCACTGACGCTTTTTCGCAAAAGCACTTTTTGTGGAAAAGCGTCCGTGCCAATCTAGACACGCTTTTGCACAAAAAAGCCCCGATCGCCATTTGTGCAAAACAAATCTGAGCTGTCTATACTGGCCCTTTTGCGCAAAAGCTTTGGGCTACAATGGGGCCCAGATTGGTATTCCTAGACACTATTTTAATATATATAATTAATAAGTTCCAACAGCTATTTTGTCTTCATGCTAGAAGGTGGTCTCCTAACCCATTTAGAAAAGCTTAGGCCTGGTCTACATTGATATTTTACATTGAACTTAGCCACATTAGGTTGAAAACAATAAATCCATTCTGTTGACTTTAAGAGCCACAATGTGAGTCCCACATAAGGATGTTAAATTGCGGTTAATTGACTAGTTGACGGAATTTCCACTGACTTCTCGACTAGTCGATAGGAACTTCCACATTACTCCTTTGAAATGTGTAAGAATCGCCAGCAGGAGCTCTTGTGCATTTCAAAGCCATGGAGCCCAGGGTCAGCGGGGGACTCGGAGTCTCCTGCTAACCCCGAGCTCCATGCTGCGCTACATGCTGCATGGAGCCCGGGGTCAGCTGGGGACTCCCCAGCTAACCCCGGGTTCCGCGCAGCAATTCCACAGAGCTCAGGGTCAGCTGGGGACTCCCCAGGTGATCCCATGTTCTGCTGAAATGCCACGCAGAGTCCAGGATCAGCTGGGCACTCCCCAGCTGACCCCGGGGTCCACGGTGCCATGGGGCATTTCAAAGGGGCAGCACCACACAGCTGAGCCTGGGATCAGCTCTATGGTTGTCCCCTTGAAATGCCAAAGTGGCGTTTATAGGGGCAGCACCCGTGGAGCCTGGGGTTAGCAGGGGACTCCCCAGCGGAGTCCAGGGGGAGCTAGGGACTCTCCAGCTGACCCCGGGTTCTGCACGGCATTTCACCAGGCTCCATAGCACTTCAGCATTTAAAAGGGGCAGCACAGCATAGCTGAGCCGTGAATCAGCTTTGTGGCGGCTGCCCCTTTGAAATGCTGCCTGGGGGTTCAGCTGTGTGGTGCTGCCGCTTTGAAGTACCCCTTCTTCCCCCCCTACTTTGCTGCCTCTGTCTGATAGAGGCAGCAAGGGGGCGCGAGGGGGGAAACAACCAGTCGACTGACTGATAAGCATTTGCTTATCGGATAGTTGACTAGTCCTTAACATCCTTAGTCCCATACTTAGCTTTTGATGTTTGAGGTGTGATGTGTGTTGATAGAAAGAATTTGCTTCAGAAGCCACCAAGAACTTACCCCTGCAATAAACCCTGTTGCCAACTTTGTCCACAAATCTATAAAAGTAACACCATCACAGAACCTAACCACATAAGCCACAACATCAGAGGCTCATACAACTGCACATCCACTAATGTGATATATACCATAAAGTGCCAGCAGTGCCCCTCTGCCATGTATATTGGCAGAACTGAACAGCCTCTACCGTAAAGGTTAAATTGGACATAAGTTGGATATCAGAAATGGTAATACACAAAAACTTGTAGGTGCACATTGTAACCTACTTGGGCAATTCATTAATGGATTGAAAAGTAGACTTTCTTCTACAAAGGAATTTCAGAAACCAACTACAGAGAGAAACTGTGGAACTGGCCTTCATATGCAAATTTGACACTCATGGCTTAAACAAAGACAAACTGAATGGGCCATTATATTCAACAACCAAATCACATCAAAAGCTAAGCATGGGAAACTTACAGCCCAATCAGTCTCATTAGCACCAGCACTACAATTGACAGGTATCCCCCCCCTTCTTTTTTTGTTATTAGTTGGGAGGTTCCTCTTTTTCTCCACTTGCATCTGAGGAAGTGAGTTTCTCCCACAAAAAGCTCATGATAATATATGTATTTGTTAGTCTCTAAGGTGCTACACATTCTCCCAGTCCCAAAAAACAGACACGGTCCCAGGTCAATTTATGCCTCAGATCTTACTCAAAAGAGCACGCAACACCAATCCTTTAAAATCTAAAGGTTTATTAATAAAAGAAAGAAAAGGGTTGAGAGTGAGATTGCCAAAAGCCTGCATCAAGAACTTGGTGATTGATGTACGTAATGTGTTCTCTCTAACAAAGATGTTACAAACTGCCAGCTTAAAAGTCTCTGGTGTACACATCCTGTGTCAGGATGGGTCTGCAAATCCTCCCCAGCTCTCTGTCCCTATCAAGGATGCATCTGGAATCAGGAGCAAGATTCAAGACAAAATGTAGACAGCCTCATGGTACTTCCATATTCTGGCTGTCCCCCAAACTGGAGCTGGTCACATGATCAAGTGATCTGTCTATGTTTTGTGTGGAAGTAGCCATGATGTATTGGCTGGTTTGCAGACTTCCAGACACATTCCTCGGGTGTGTATTGGCAACTCTGAGAGCCATTGTCCATGAAGCATCACTAATTAGCACAGCCATTCACTGAATTCCTCAAAAATAGGGGTTGAGACCTATTGCTCTCTCCCAGAGTATATTTAAAATACAAGAACAAAACCCATAGTCATAACTTCACATACAAAAATCATACAAGTATATGAGTAGAATACATAGAATCAGCCGAGCATAAGTTTTCATTTGACACCTCACATGGCCCACTTTGTACAGAATTTGGAGCAAACACCACCCATGGGTGCAACAGTGATCTGTCTGCTCACATTAAAATCCAATAATGTGACAACACCAAAGAGAGGGAGTTCTCCCATCAGCATAATAAATCAACTTCCACAAGAGGCAATCAATATGTCTGTGGGAACAGCTCTCCCATATACTTACTGCTGTCCACCAGATGCTTAGGCTGCTGTAACTTAAGTTGCTGGGGGGGCAGGGAGTGAAGGTGGCTTTTTCACACACCTGAATGAGCTTAAATAGTGTTCTGTTGCTACAGTCAAGCAAATGAGAAAACATATCAACTTCTCATAAAATGAGGGGGATCTGTAGCACCCAAGGGCACTCCTGTCTGTCTGCACGTGTCAGTCTTACCACACAAGTGTGAGACAGCCTCACAGAGTGAGTCTGTTTTCTGTTTGGTACACATCAGTGTCTCGGTAATAATGTCAATTTAGTGATCAGCATTCATTTTTAAATATATTCCTCTTTAAAACGTTATGTTTCTTTAAAATGCATTGACTCTAAAACAGTATCTTCGTAATTTGTCCATTATCTTCTACTTTCAACATATATTTATGAAAATGTATAGAAAATGTCTGGGACATAGCTGTCAATAGATCCCAGATGCCCTGACTCACAGTTTTACTCCTGAGCCATTACTTTATCCTTCATTTTCAATACCCAATTAAAAGAGGAGTTCTATACAGGCTGAACATAATTATCCAAGTTGGAATTTGGCCAGGACTCCAAAGTCAGAAACTCAAATATTCATCCATTTGTAAAAATCTAATTTTCTAGAGGGTAAACTGAAAACAGGATATAATTTTTTCTAGTACTGACACAGTGGAAACTTCTGCTTTAGCTCACGTGCAAAAGCTGTGTGTTCTGCAGCAGAGGAGAGGTTGGTGTGTTCTCACTGTCCTTATTGTATGCAGCCATGTATTGTTACATTAGTTCAGTAGGTTACAATATTGGTCTCACAGAGACCAAAAACTGCAAATTGGTAGGCAGCAGAACCAGTCAAAAAGTGTGGCCAAAAATGTATTAACTCTCATTAAATCTCAGTGAAACAGCAAGGCACACAAGATCAAATGCCCCCAAATAACATATTCTCTCTCTGGTGGTACACAACAGCTGCTAAGTTTTCAGTAACAAAATGTACTGAGTCTTCTTCTGACAGAATCAACACATTCCTTGAAAATCAAAACTGAAGGTGGAGCATATCAACTATAATTTATTGTGTTATCAATAAAGTTAATATTATTAGCCAAAATATTTAAAACATTTGTTTAATCTCTCAACATAAATAAGTACTCTAAGACAGTACAGTAATGCATTTGCACTTACTTCCAGTAACCCTTTCTTCCTACCATTTACACAGTAAGGAAGTATAAAACAGGTAGTAAAATTTTGTGGATACCGCCTACAATAAAATGGTTTTGCTGCTTCATGAGAAACAATATATTTACATCAGGGGTCGGCAACCTATGGCTCACGAGCCAAATATGGCTCACTAGGGAGCCAGATATGGCTCTTCTGGAGCCCCAACTCATCCTAGGGATGTTAAATATCGGTTAACTGAATAGCCGATTAACCTTGTGAATTTTTATTGGTTACTCGACTATTCTATAGTCGCTGGGGGTGGGGCTGGCAGCCAGTGCGCTCTGGCCCCACTCCTGAGGAGCTCCCTGCCATCTCGTGCTGCTGACTCTGTATCCAAGTCAACAGGGCGGGGTTCCAGGCAGCAGCTGGTCGGAAAGGGGGGGCAGTTTAAAAACCAGCTCACCTTGCGCTGCTGCCTCTAATACAAGCCCCCAATTAGGGCCCATAACGTCCTTGAACACACCCCACACACCAACCCTGAGCCCATCATACACCTGAACCCCCAGCCCTGAACTCCTCATACCCCCACATTCCCAGCCTCCTGCCATAAGGCTGACAGAAGACAGCCTGAATGTGTGCATGAAGCTGGATTTGACCAGTTATGATGTAAACTTCAAAGAAATGTCCAAATAGATGCAGCAGCAGAAGTCCCATTAAATAAAGTCTGTGGGAACAATGTTTCAATTTAGGGATGTAAAGGACTACAGTCGGTCCCCGATTTACGAATGGTCGATTTACAACCATTCACATTTATGACCAAACCTCCCATTAAGCGATCATAAAGGTGGTCCCTGAGTTACAAACGCGACCCACGCTTATGAACAGCGTGGTCGCAATGTAAATCAATGGGGTACAACTTACGAATATTTTGAGTTACGGCCAAATGTTTGGTCCGTAACTCGTTCGTAACTCGGGGACTGGCTGTAGTTGACTAGTTGCTTCCCCCGCCTGCTGCCTCTATCTGATAGAGACAGAGAGTGGGGGGAGAGAAAAGACTGGTACTCCAAAGTGGCAGCACACAAGGACTCCCCAGCTGACCCTTGTGTGACGCTGCAGCTTTGAAAGGCTGCGTGGAGCCCAGGATGACCCCACACTCCACATGACATTTTCACAGAACCTGGGATCAGCTGGGGACTCCCCATCTGATCCCGGGCTCTGTGTGGCATTTCCGTGGAACTCCCCAGCTGACCCTGGGTTCTGCAGAAATGCCACGCAGAGCCCGGGATCAGATGGGGAGTCCCCTGCTGACCCCAGCTTTGCACGGCATTTCAAAGCAATAGCACCATATGGAGCCTGGTGTCAGCAGGGGACTCTGAGTCCCCCATTCACCCCAGGCTCCATGCGGGTGCTTCCGTTTTGAAATGCACAAGAGCCCGTGCTTGGGACTCTTGTACATTTCAAAGCTGGCACGCCGAGTGTAGCCCGGGGCCAGCGGGAAGTCCTGCTGACTCTGGGCTCCACGTGGGCGCTTCCGCTTTGAAATGCACAAAAGCCCCCACTGGGGCTCTCATACATTTCAAAGGAGGAATGCAGAAGTGCCTATTGACTAGTCGATAGAAATCCATCGACTAGTCAACTAGTAAATGAATTAATATTTAACATCCTTAGTCAATACTGTGCTACTGTGACTCTACGGACAGTTTGAATTGAGTGAATGGGGCTAAAGTGCATAATGGAAACAAAGAACTCTCTAATGCTGAGGGTACAGTTTCAGCTCTGTCACAGACTGTCCCTTCTTCCGAACTTACAACATATCATTTGGCCTCTCTTGTTCAGCTTCCCTGTCTTTAAAATGAGGGTGGTAAGAGCTATCCACCTTAAAGGTTAAATTTATATTGGGAAAATGCTTCAAGATTCTTGGATTGAAATCATAGCAGTACAACATTTATTAGATAACATCTCTAGCTAGACTGTGGAGTCTTTGAGCCTTGTAAGGAGGCCTTATGAGATGGAAAAGACACTATTGCGATTCTAGAAAATACATGAAGGGTGGGTAAAGTTCATGGCTGTAATTTTCAAAGTTGAGTAGGGCAGGTTACCTCACACCTCCCATTCAAATTAGAAAGGTATCTATTCTCATTAGTTTTGCAAAATTTTGACTGATGTTCTCTGATTCAAAAGTGGAACAGTAGCTAGAGAAGGAAAATGAACCAGAATTTGGAGAGAGACTACTGTATTTCACTGTGAAACAAAGGAGGATCCCCTGACTAACATGACATGAGTGGTTTTTAGATCTGTTTGTGCACTATGGGAGAGAAAAACAGAAGGAAATGTAGGTGAGTTGTGTTATTTGATAGCAAGGAGGCAGAAAAGGTCACAATAAGATCTGGTCAACATTTTCCTATTTTTGAACAATGACGCTGATTTCTTTTTTCAATGGAAAAATTTCAAATGTTTTCACAAATTTTTTTCAAAATACCCAGCTGTAGTCACAAGGGAGGTGCTTTTTCCTATAAAGATCAATAAATGCAGAAGCACCTTGCACTTTTATCTTGGTCAAACAATAGCAATTCTGTTCCCATTTTAGGCTTCCATAAGCAAAACAACTTA
This sequence comes from Pelodiscus sinensis, assembly GCF_049634645.1. NCBI lineage: Eukaryota > Metazoa > Chordata > Testudines > Trionychidae > Pelodiscus > Pelodiscus sinensis. The sequence goes on from NC_134711.1 coordinate 210,659,505, forward strand.
AGAATATTACAGTAAGTTTCTATGATACACGTTCCATTTCACAGCAAAATACACCTAAGCAAATTCTTAACTTTCAGCCCATGTGTAGTCCTATTGAAATAAATGGAACTCTCATAGGTCTGAAGTTATACAAGCTCAGGTACTTGGCTGAATCAGGGCCATAAAGTTGTATTTGTCTTAAGAGGACTAGGTCTAGTTCTCTTTATGAAGCTTGTCATCACATACATAATATTTATTATCTTTAGTAGCCACATAAAAACAAATGTTCCACACTGTTCTATCACCGAGGAAAAGAGCTCAGCAAGGTTACAAGGGAAGAGAGATTAGGCAAAGCCTCCACTCATTGCTCCCTCTTACAGGTAATAGGCAAAAACAAGCATCCATATAAAATGTGTTAGTGCTGAAACTTGTAAACCTCTCCTCTACATGGCTGTGCATGTGCAGGCGGCACTCAGGAAACATATTCTAAGTTATGCAGTGTTGATTGCTCTGTTGATCTTCAGGGCCCTGATGTTAATAATGACTATATTACTGTATTGCCTTAACTGGGACAAAATGTAAAAGTAGTTAGGGTATTTTAAAACTGTATTTCACATTTGTTTGTCTTTTTAATAATGCCAACTTTCAGGAATAAAACAGATGGGCTGAAAACTCAATCATAGAATCCTAGAGCTATGGAAGAGACTTTAGGAGGTCATCAATCCAGCTCCTCACCCAAAGCAGGACCAACCCCAACTAAATCATCCCAGTCAGGGCTTTGTCAAGCAGGGACTTAAAAATCTCTCAGGATGGAGATTGCACCACCTCCTTAGGTAACCCATTCCAGTGCTCCAACCACCCTCTTAGTGAAATAGTTTTTCCTAATATCCAACCTAGACCTCCCCACTGTAACTTAAGACCATTGCTCCTCATTCTGCAATCTGTCACCACTAAGAACAGCTTCTCTCTATCGTCTTTGAAACTTCCCTTAAGGTAGTGAAAGGCTACTATCAAATCCCCCTCACTTTTCTGAAGATTAAACAAGCCCAGAACCCTCAGACTCTGCTCATAAGTCATGTGCTCTAGCCCCCTAATCGTTTTTGTTGTCCTCTGATGGACGTTCTCCAATGCGTTCACATCCGTTCTGTAATGGAGGACCCAGAATCGGACGCAGTATTACAGATGTGGCCTCGCCCATGCCAAATAAAGGGAAATAATCACTTCTCTAGATCTGCTGGCAATGCTCCTCCTAATGCACCCTAATATGCCATTGGCTTTCTTGGCTACAAGGGTGCACTGTAGACTCATATCCAGCTTTTCATCCACTGTAAGCCCCAGGTCTTTTCTACTGAACTGCTGCTTAGCCAGTCGGTCCCCAGCCTATAGCGGAGCTTGGAATTCTTCCATCTGAACTGCAGGACTCTGCACTTGTCCTTGTTGAACTTCATCAGATTTCTTCTGGCCCAATCCTCCAATTTGTCTAGGTCACTCTAGACCCTATCCCTGCCCTCCAACATATCTACCTCTCCCGCTAGCTTAGTGTCATTCGCAAACTTGCTGAGGGTGCAATTCATCCCCTCATCCAGGTTATTAATAAAGATGTTGAACAAAACCGGCCCTAGAACTGACCGTTAGGGTACCCCGCTTGAAACCAACTTCCAACCAGATATCGAGCTGTTGATCACTACCCATTGAGCCCAACAATCTAGCCAGTTTTCTATCTACTTCACAGTCCATTTATCCAATCCATAATTCCTTAATTTGCTGGCAAGAATACTGTGGGAAACCATATCAAAAGCTTTGCTAAAGTTAAGGTATATCCCAAGAAACATGTTGTTAGAAATAATATGAATAAAAAGGTACATGGAGACTAGCAGCTTTTCCAATTCTCTAACAAATGTTACATTGACACATAAAGAGTTTGATTTTAACAACATTATACTCCCACACTTGGAGAGATGTTGCTAAGTAGTTCATTAGCCATTTTTCCTTTCCCTTTTTCTTATTCTTTAACTTAATTGAAACTTGATTTTTAGGCAGAAATCATTAAGACACTTGGATGACGGGTCACTAAGAATCTCGAGTCAATGGATGCTGACAATGGAAAGTCGGTACATTTTCTAAATGAAACAAAGATCAGTGTTCCTATTGATATATTTTATAAAAACAATAATTTTTTTCTAATTTTGCTTCAGTGTGAAAACTCGGTTCAGCGTCTAAATGTTTAAGAATGACCTATCCTGACTGCATAAATTGTTCAACATTCCCACAAATACTTAGTAAAAATACCATTCAAGTAATATAATACTTTAGGACAGTCAAAATTATGCTTGAAGTGAATGTTCCATAATAATTACTAGAATGGGAAGAAGAGAATTCACATATCTTCCCCCCCTTAGAGCTGCAGCAGATTTTTTATTAAGCAGTAACAAGCTGTAATGGTAACAACAGTAAATTTACCATTTATATTGATTTATCATATGAAGGCTAATGTTGCAATCAAAAGGGTTAAATTTTGTTCTTAAAAACATAACTTAAAAGTAGAGATTCTGTTGTACTCTTTAGAATATGTGATCAGCCGCTATATCTGTTGAATGTTTGCAGTGGCATATAGGTCTGATGTAAAACCAATGAAACTGGCAAATGTCAGAATTAAGGTGGCTTGTACAACCTTCATTCTAACCCCTTTGAAAAATTATGATGATAGTTTTTCCATCCTCATGTAGGAAGCCTGGAGCAGAGTTAGGAATAGGACCTAGTTCTCTTGGGTCCCAATCCAGTGTCTTAAACAGCAGAACATCTTTTTTCTTCTTAAAACCCTCTGCCTTATTCATTGTCCTACCTGTGCAGTGAATGATGCCAAATTCCGGTTTCACAAATAATATTAAACACTGTACAGTTATTATTTATTTACATTTATTTTCTCTCAAGTAAATCAATTTGAGTATTTTACAAGAGCAAGTGCAAAACTACTAATTTCTTGAAGAGTTAGTGGACACAATAAGAGATGTTTTAACATGTGAGAAAAAAATGAGTCGTTATTGTTGTATAGTGATGTTTAACAGTAGCATAAAGAGTACACACCAGTTCTTACATGTTTCTAGTATAATCTCTCCTTGATACACATATGCAGATATACAAAGAGAAGAGACTTATTAAAACCTTCTAAAATCTACACATGTGGTTAGGGTTATCATGTGAAGCTAGATAATTTCATGGAGGTTGAGTCCATAAAAAACTATTAGCCAGGGGATAGAAATGGTGTCTCTGGCCTCTGTTTGTCAGAGGCTGGAGAAGGATGGCAGGAGACAAATCGCTTGATCATTGTCTTCGGTCCACCCTTTCTGTGGCACCTTGTACTGGCCACTGTCGGCAAACAGGCTACTGGGCTAGATGGACCTTTGGTTTGACCCAGTACGGCCATTCTTATGGTCTTATGTTCATTACCTGTTTGCAGCCTATCATATTTTGTTTAACTCTCTATAGTGTAACTATTTTATTAACATGTAGATAGTTATGTGACATCCTTGATTAAGGCATAATTATAACAAATATATACACATACACAAAGATGTGTATACAAAACCAAGATTATTTTAGTTCTACCAAACCAAAGTAAAATTTGTTCACATTTTCTGTTCAAGGCCCACTGAGGAAGATGGAAATTATTATTTGCTTGTAGCTTCTTAGGAAAACAGGCATGGGAAAAGTTGTGACAATTATAAACATTCCACTGAGGAGCAAAGCAGGCAAAATAATGACACAATGCAGAAGAGCTTGATACCCAAAAGGACTTGTCAGGAAATGCTTCGTGAATCCCAAAATAACTTTATAAAAAAATTATGTATTGTCTCATTGTCTCTCATTTGAGTAATGGCAGAAACACATTAGCTCTAAAATGAACAATGGAAGTTATCCAAAATAAATAAATACAGTTTTGAATGTCAGATATTGTAAAATGTCATAACAATCTCTCTAATATTTGGGCATTGTACTATAGCTCCTAATTTTTTTTTTAAATCACTTATGCTTGCTTTCATGACAATACCTGTTGTTTTCTTTTTCCACCTGGAGAAGGGCAAAAACACACTGACAGAGCCAAAAAAGTACCCAGACATGAACTACTTCAAGACAAAAGCTCCCAAATCAGAGGCTCATTTAACTGCACATCCAGTAGTGTGATCTATGCAGGGCCGACTTATCCATTAGGCACAGTAAGCACAGTGCCTAGGGCCCACGATACTTTTAGGGGCCCACGAAAATGTTTTAATTTCTTTTAAATTCAGAAGGAAAAAAATGAACTTTTAGGGTCGAAGAAAATGTTTTAATTTTTTTCTCACATCAGAAAAAAATGAAACTTTTAGGGCCCACGAAAATCTATTAAATTTTGCCTAAAACAGAAAAAAAAATGTTGAAGTATTTAAAGTTATATCAAAAATAATTTTTAATATTGATATTATTATGGTGGAAGGGGCCCACGAAGGCAAAAGTGCCTAGGGCCCACGAAAGTCATAATGCGGCCCTGGATCTATGCCATCAAATGCCAGCAATGCCCCACTTCAATATATATTGGAACAACTGGACAGTCCCTACGAGACAGAATCAAAGGATACAAATCAGATATCAGTAAAGGGAACATACAGAAACCTGTTGGTCAACACTTTAATCTGCCTGATCACTAGTTAAGAGATCTTCAAGTTGCTTTTTTGTTACAGACCAATTCCACAAGCCAAATACACAGGGAAGGGTTGGAACTACAATTCATTCACAAGTTTAATTCTCACGCCAATGGTTTGAATTGAGATACTGGATGGCTAGGACATAATCAAGCAAACAACAATGAAGGTGTCAATGATTCTTTGTCTGTGTAGATTCTGGTGTTTGTACTCTTCCTCTCTAAATGCTAACAATTGATCCTTATCTGCTTCCTTTACTATCCAGTCTTTAGGTGTTTATAGACTATCAGTTTTGCCTGTTATATACCCACTCGGTTTTCCCTTTGATATTTATATACCCACTGCCTCTTTTTGCCAGTTTCTCCCCCGCTCCCCCATTTAATCTTGGTTCTGGACATCCAACACTCTGGTCATCTGAAGAAGTGGGCTGTGCGCCCATGAAAGCTCATGATGCCATCTACATGTTTTGTTAGTCTTTAAAGTGCTACCAGACCATTTGTTGTTTTTTAAGTTTATCCTGTTCAGATTAACTCGGTTACCCCTCTGAAGCTTTTAAACAGTTAACGAGTTATCCAGACTTACCAGCATGTTTATTAGGTATTCGGTTAACCAGAGGGCCTGGCTGGCTGGACCAGCTTCCCCACCCATAGAAGCCCAGCAGGTAGGAGGACCCCGACCACCGCAGGCTGGAGCAGACCCCAGCCCGGGGGGCCGTGTTGAGCTGGAATAACCCCCTCTGCCTGCTATCACTGTTTAACCATTTAAACAAATCGTTTAACCAGTTAACAATTTTAGGGGAGGGTTACATCTCTATTTGCAACACTCAAAATCCTTGTCTCCATCACATAGTGTTACAAAGCCAAGAGAAGATAATTAAATTAAAAGAATCCATACATTTCCATCCTCACATTTTTAGAGAAAATAGAATAGAAATGAGGTAACACACTCATGATAATTATTAGTCAGTAGTACAAGAACAATTAATAATTTATATTGCATAGTACAAGACTTTTTAACCAGTTAAAATTTTGGGAGTGTTTTCAGAGAATACTGACCTCAGAAATCTTGACACTGTGCAGACGAAGTTCATTTTCTACAAAAGCTATCAAAAGGATTAGACTCAGATTTAGGCCAGAAAGAGATTTACATTCCATATGGATGCAAATCTATAACCTGACAGACAGATGGGAGCACAGTGTATACAAAAGCATTTTCAACAAACTGGAGGATAAGAGTAAAATCAAGTTTTCAAAGGTACAGACCAGGAGATAACAAAACAAAATATTTAAGACTATAAAGGATCTGTTTTTAAAAAAGAATTTATATTAAACAATGTATAACAACATCATTTTCACAGTAATTGTTTGTCTTCCATAGTACTGTATAAATCTTGACAGGCATGAAAAACAGTAATCATCTAACTTACCCTCCCCTCCCCCCCCCCCCCCCCGTCAATATTTTTAAGCATATAGCTCATTTTTCAAAAAGAGCCCAATAAATGAATGCAGTTCATTTATGGATGAACATTTATTATTATTCATGTCATGAAAGAAGAGCTAACTTTGCAAAGCAGCATTAATGTTTTCAGCCATAATACTCTGAAATTTGGCCTATGATAACAAAAAAGACTAGCATATTTGTCCTGGACTGCAACCAAGGTTGGCTTTAGGGGCAAACAGCATATGTGACTACATGAGAGAAACTGTTGGAAACTATCATAATCCTTTCTTTTTAAATTGGAATAAAAAATACAATCTGGCAAAACTTACCAGATGTTCTATTATTTTACTAGCTTTCTGTGACCTACAAGTTAAAATCTATATATGTGGAAATTAAACCGCTTTCATGAATACAAGATCCGTCCTTTTTGATCAAAAACACTGGTTCAATTCTACAGAGATTTATGCTTATCTTTATACATTCTGGGCAAAACCCTGGCTCAGCTGACATCATTGGCAAAACTCCCACTGATTTCTCTGGTGCCAGAATTTTACTCATCATCTTTAAATGTAAGCATGTGCAGAAGCTTTTGCAGGATCTTGGTCACAGTTTGTAGGATTTGCATGTGGTGTTTCATAAACTGAGACTAGGATCATTTTTACCTACAAGTGCAGTTTCATGTTTCTTGTAATCAAGTTTCACTTTTAAATTACTTTAGTAAGATTCATTGCCAAAATAACCAAAAGCACAGGACATGAAGTTACAAGTTCCAATATTATCATCACTGAAAATCAGATAGCGTGCTTCAAATGTTCCATAAATATGAGACTAAATTTAAGACCTGTCTTGAAAGACACTCCATGTTGCATTGAGTAGATTATTTTAAATAATTATTTTTCTTCAAAATAATTTTAGCTGTAGCACTGAAACATTCATGCACACACACCACAAAATCCTTGCCCACCTTACTAGCTTTGTTGTAAATAGGTAATGTGATGGCACAAATGCACCAGTTTATTCACTACATCTTTCATCAAGTTGGAGGGAGAAGTTTGGGATGGAAGGGCTTAGTCATCTCCACTCAATTTTCTGATCTAATTATGGCATAATTCAGAAAACAAGGCCAAAAAAAAAAAACCATTCAAGATTCCAGTGCTACCTGAACATCTTCCAAAAGACTACATATTGTATACACAATAGCTTAACTTCCACTGGTCACAAAGCAGATCTGGTCACACCAAATAAATTGACAATTTTATCTGTTATTAAAAATATGAATATTCAGGGATCTAGCATATCAAACACTGATGGAGTATGGAGCAGAGCAGGAAGAAGATTACAAAAAGAGCTAGTCAATTGCTTTTGTTGCTAAGGACATGTATTCACTGCAGAGTTAAGGTGAGTGTTGCCTCTAACTTAAGTCCCATTGACACACAAAATCCCTTAACTCCAGTGTGGTGTTGCTTTGCACTCAAGTTGACTTGTGTGTCAAGAAACATAGGCCACAGCTCAAACTAGCTAAAGGCAACCAGCCTGGGCAGGCAGAGTGTTACTTCAAATGTGGCTGCTCTCGCCCCAGCAGAGACTAACCTGAGTTAACTCTACAGGAAAAACACTCTTTAAAATAAATGGGAAATTTCAAAATAAAAATATTTGTTCTGTTATGTATGAAATTTTCATTTCAGATATCCACAACCAAAATATTTAGCAATTTTATTTTTGTCTCCCACCCTTTCCTCCGACTGCTCAAGAATGAATGATGTCAACATGTATTTTTTGCTTTTTCTGTTTTCATCTGCAACTTTCAAAACTGGAAATGTACAAGCTGCAAAATGTACAAGCTGCAAAAGGGAAAATGACACTCGAACTTTGCCACACTGTAGTAAAAAGAAAGATAGGCAATAGTAGTTGCAGTGGAAGAGGAGCAGGACACATTATTTATATAAATTATTTTATTTATTTGTTCAGTGGAAAGAAGACAGGAAAAAGGAGGAGCAAAACAAAAATCCAAGAAACAATATTTTAATTTTCAAAATCTGAAACAAATCAAAATTTGTATTCAAAATCTGAAATAAAAATGTCTGTTGGCTTTACATTTTTCTGTCCAGCTCCCCCCCCCCCCCCCCAAAAAAAAATCAGAACTAAAACATCTGGAATAATAATTTTTCATTCAAGATTTTTTTTTAAACACACCAATTAATTTGTTGACTAGCTTCAGCAACAAAATACTACTTGAAGCTTTTAGGCTGTACTGTAATGGATAAAGAACAGCTTGCTGAAGCTATGCTTAAGACCGAAGTATGCTGTGGGCAGAGAATAGCACTTCAAAGAGTTTGTAGCCATGAGGCAGTCTCTTTTAATTAAAGGTACATAGCTACAACCGGTCAAGTCAGTCTACAGTTCAGGAGTGTTCTGGAATTTCTTGCTATACTAAGCTGTCATGGAGTAATGTGATAGGCTATATCTACACTGCAGAGTTATTTCGGAATAAAAAAGAGCATGTATACACAGAAGCCATTATTTCAAAGAAAGATAAGGTCAGAAGTGAACAATGTGATCATCTTGTCTGAGTCTGACCTATAAAACATACTCCTGGGGGGAATCCTGCATCAAAAAATGCAAAATTCGGCACACAAAAAAATCAAAGTTCTGCACCCAAAATGCATATTTTATTTGTCAAAATAATACAATATAATCACACCAGTTTTACTCATTTTTGTAATTTATTTAAACTCACATACAGAAAAACAACCCAACTGTTCAGCATTTCCTAAACACATGTAAGTTAAGTTACAAATACTTGATAATCAAGACCCTGAATTCCAATTATAATCGTGGATTTTTATTTAAATTACATTATATTTTGGTATTGGTGTCTGTAAAGTAAAATGTCACTTAAAATTGCCCAGACTTTCACACGTAGGTGCTTAAAACTGTGATCAAGTGTGATCAAGTTGCCCCCCAATTTTCTTAGTTAAAATAAACAGAGCGAGCTCTTTGGGTTTCTCTTTATAAGATATGTTTTCTAATCCTTTAATCATTCCGGTGGCTCTTCTCCAAACCCTCTCCAATTTGTCAACATTCTTCTTGAATTGTGGACACCAACATTGGTAAAATGGCTTCTCTACTCCTACTTGGGACTCCTCTATTTATGCATCCCAGGACTGACTGCATTAGCCCTTTTGGCCACAGCAACATACTTTAGAGCTCATATTTGGCTGATTATCCACCATGACACCCAAATCTTTTTCAGAGTCACTGCTTCCCAAGACAGTGTGACCCATGCCATAAGTATGGCAATGCATGGGTGCAGCTCCCCAGCAAATTGCTGTTAAAGGCAGGGACAGCAGTAAAGCTGATCTGAATGAAGTAGCTGCCAGAACTGCCAAGCAGCTGGCTAAAAAGCAGGAGCAGATGCAGACTGGGACAGAGGATGGCACGCTTGAAGACAGCCGTGGATTAAAGCAGCAATGGGCAACCTAGTCTAGTGAATGGGAGGCATAAATGGACCCTTCCCCCCCATCTCAGTAGGTCACAAGATTGTCCTAACCAAGAAAATCTCCCAGGATTAGGGATGTAAAATCTTTAATGGAGATTGCCTACCTCCCAGAACTGGAAGGGACCTTGAAAGGTCATCAAGTCCAGTCCGCTGCTTTCACAGCAGGACCAAGGACCATTCCTGACAAATTTTTGCCCCAAATCCCTAAATGGCCTCTGCAAGGATTGAGCTCACTACCTTGGGTTTAGCAGGCCAATGCTCAAACCACTCAGCTATCCCTCTTGTTTTACTAGTTAACCGATTACATGGGGATAGATGGGGGGCTGCTCCAGTCCCCACTGGTTAACCGTAACTAGTAAGCACCACCTGGTAAGGGTGATGCTTACCAGTTAACCATTCACATCCCTACCCAGGATAGGTGGTTTTGCTAACTGGTCATGTGTACCTAGTACCCTGATGTGCAACTCTGGTGTGTCGATTGATCTGTAGCAGCACTTTGATTGGATGCAGGAGGAGTGCACAGCTCTCTCAGTCAGTGTTGTGTGCAATCAGCACGCACCTCGCTTCTGATGCTTTTGCTTTACATATGTGTCACTTTAGTAATACCGGTAGGGAAAAAAATACATGGATGAACACCAAAGGAATCTGGCAACCCTGCGCATGGGTAATGGCGAAGTGTCTCACAGGCCACACACAGATCCCTGATAAGGATGTTAAATATCAGTTAACTGAATAGTTGATTAACCCCATGAATTCTTATCAGTTACTTGATTATTCTATAACCCTGGAGGGTGGGGCCAGCAGCCAATGTACTCTGGCCCCATTCCCAAGGAGCCCCCTGCTCTCCTGCCTCTGTATCAGAGGCAGCAGCATGGGGTGCCAGACGGAAGCTGGTTCACGAGGGGAGCCAGTTTAAAAACCAGCTCCCCTTGCAAACCAGTTGCCTGTCACCCAGCACTGCTGCCTCTGAAAGAGGCAGCAGTGCAGGGTGGCAGCAACCCCTATGCAGGGGCAGATCTGAGCTCCCAGATCTGGCGCGAGCCAGAACTGAGCTGGGCTATTTGTCTGTCTGGCTCCCAATACACTCTAAATGCAGAGCCGCAGCAGAGGTAGGTCCTGGACCCAGCGCAAGCTGGGACTAATCTGTGCTGCCGGCCAACCTGCTAAAAAATTCACTGGTGGAGACGAGGTTGGGGGAGGGAGGGAGAGGAAATGTGTGTAGTCTTTAGCATTAACCTATAAACTTTTGCTTCTCAGTTATCACCATTACATCCCTAATCCCTGATGGGCCACAAGCAGCCCACACATTGCCCATTCCTGGATTAAAACCATCTGGAATACTAACAAGAGCCAGCAGAAGAACTATCTGTTGCAATTATGGACAATGAGATTGTTCCTGGCCAGGCAGTGACATTGAGCAGACTGGAGAGACTGCTTCCCTTAGGAGTCTATACCCCTGCTTTGGGATCACACAGGTGAGTCTTCACCTATGGACTGGCTGAAACCTGGTTGAAGGGCATGAGGCATATCACAAGACCTGCAGGAAACTGCCTCTGATGATTGATCAAACACTCTGGCTTGGGGATGACTCACCAGTAGAGCCCTGCGCGGATAGAAATGGCTACCCACGGATGCGGATATCCACAGACATCAGGATCTGCAGAATTCCATTCTCAAAAGCCACTGTGACCAACAGAGAGGAGGATGGTCCCATCGTGCCCAGGACCCAGCATCCCATGCCAATAGCTCCTCCTGGCAACGCAGCTGCCCCATCTCCACCAGCTGGGTCTCCACGGTGGGATTGCACAGCCTCGCTGGCAGTGGGGTTGAGGGTGTTACAGCTGCACTGCCTGGAGGAGCTGCCAGTGCAGGGTGCTGGTTCCCAGGCACAATGGGACCACACATTTCTCTATTGGTTGCAGTGACTTTTGAGAGTAGAGCCCTGAGGGTCTGCAGATCCCGATATCTAGCTGTGGATAACCTCATCCACCTCAGCCCCCTCCACCCAAGGCCAAAGCCTGAGAGTTTCAATGCTGGGTGGCAGGTCTCAGGTTACAGATCCGCCCCACACCCCAGGGGCTGAAGCCTTTGGCTTTGACTTTGGCTCTCTGCCCAGACTGGTGAGGCGCAGGCTTTGGCACTCCAGACCAGTGTGGAAGGGCTCAGGCAGGCTCAGACTTTGATCCCCCCCTCCTGGGGTCATGTAATATTTTTTGTTGTCAGAAGGATGTCAGAAAGCAATGAAGTTTGAGAACCTCTATGCTAACAGAAAGTCTTTGCAAAGTAGGGAGTCTAAACAGATTCTCATCAGCTTCCAATAAGAGGATCTGGTGAGCTAGAGAGACCTGCCAGGTGCTCACACAGCGGATGGGGGAAAAGTTGCCCATATAAGCCAGAGAGTACGGTCTACATGGAAATACCCACCTGTGGGCAGGAACAAAAAAAGCTTTCAACTGATTTAGGAGACCACAATGGGCATGAAGGACTGGTGGGGCTTGTAGAAGGAGCTGGGAGAGTCTGGTCTTAAGAAAAACTATTATTTTATTAATAAACCAACTCCCGAAATGGGAATGTAATTTCCATGCAGCAATATTTGCAGTTTATCTGGTGGCAGAAAAGTGAGGAAACTAACATAGAACCCAACTTTGGGCATGGGAAAATCCTGCTACAATAATAAAAAAAAGTCAATACAAAAGCCATCTGCCTAAAGCTGGCAAATCACAGAATGCATCCCTTGCGTTTCTCTACTGGCTATTAGTTTGTTTCCTAGCAGATGCAGAGAACTGCTGAATCAGCTCCTTCCTTGGCTTGCTGATGTTACCAGCTGGAATCAAATGCAACTATGAGCCCAGAATCAAATGCAACTATGAGCCCTGTTGGAAATACTCTCAAAGTTGAGAAGCAGGCGGACTAGCATAGGAAAGGTGACGAGGTGATGCTGAAAAATAGTTCCACAGGGGAGATGGTGAGAGTCTCTCCTTATGTATTCCTTCCCATTGTTGATCTGCTTATATTATTCCTTAGTATTATCCTGACTGTATCACTTGCACAATGATATTCTCAATTAAAATTACAAGACAAACCCTACATACTGAATTAAGTCATCTCTTCTTTAGTTTTTGCCCCTTCTGGTGCCCAGACTGACCCAGCGGCTGTGCCAGGGCCATGTTTATAAGATCTGTTCTCTGACCTTAGTCCCAATGCAGCAAAGTCCTTAAGTGTAAGAGTTTTAAATCCACCAGTCCCATTGACATCTAACACCTTACAGAACTGGGTCCTGACTTCCTATCACACACAGGCACCTCTGCCCATTACGTTCTTCTAGAACTGAAGACAGGTACTGTAAATAACAGAGTCTTCAAGAGCAGTACTGTAACACTGTCCTAAGCAGTCTTGATTTGCTTTAATTTAAATTAGTTCAAACAAAAGCTATATTTATTTTATGACACAGCCAAAAAGAGAGAAACTAAAAAATATTTGAACCCACTAGGTATTAATGCAGAAATCAAAACACTGCTCCCTCTCTCAACAGTGGTCCAGGGCAGTGACTACTAGACCTGAAACTATTTTCACTGGTCCACTAAACTAAGCCCTGTCATACTGTGAGGTGGGACTCTACAGATCATGCCATTCTGATCCCATACTGGTCCTTCCTCCCTTCCTCACTTCACAAGAAACACAACTGTATAGTAGCCAATATCTTACAGACACCCTACAGCTCCAGGGCAGTGATTTGTATCAGTTTAAAGCAGCACATGGGCAAACAGTGGCTAGTATTAGGTTGAAATAGAAGGAGGAAAAGCAAGCAAGTGGGCAATATGACTGTCACTGAGCTGATCACTCTCATGGCTTAGGGTCCCACTGCAGGAAGCTTGCCTCAATTTCTTGTCTTGGGACTGTTCAAATAAAACTTCACCCTTGCTTTCTTCAGATGAAAATGCCCCTCCTTGTCAAGTGGTTTATTAATATATAATAAAAAGAATCCCAAAATCCCCAAACAAAGTCCCATCCAAAAGTCCATACAGAACAAAGATTTTTGTCTCCCTTTTCCCATGCCATCTTGCCTAGAGCCCTTTCAGTTTTGGAAGCCACTCCCAGGCCCTACCTGATTGGAGTCTTATCCCTGAGCCTTCCCTTTTGTCTAAGTATTCCTGCACTCAATAGGGAAATCATCAAATTCTGCTCAAGTATGGCTACTTCATTCATCAAGGTTGGCAAGGACCAGGTCTTCCAGCTTTTAGGAACAAAGCACCACATAGGAGAGAGCAGCAGGGTGGAAATTAGAAAGCTGTGATTCCTGTTAATTTCTAACTTTATCAACTCATGAGAAACTAGACTTTAAACACTGATTTTGGTTAGGGAGTGGAGGGAGTATCACATACTTTTCATAACACTACTCACGGCAGTGTAGGCAGCTTCACACCAGTATAACGTTTAATCTGTTTGGGTTATCCCAGTTCAAAGTTTGCAATGAGCAAGTCTGTTTCCACATTCTATTTACAGTAGACATGTATATTTATAATGTAACCATCACTGTGATCTGAGACAGCACCTTACTGAAAAACAGATACAAGAAGTTTGCTTGTTCCCTTTTTCTCAGTTTAGAACAGAAAGATGTTTGGCAACAGATACTAGGGTTTTGTGTTTGTTTTATTAGTCCTATGCCAAATAAGATACTTGCCTTGCTGTGTTCCACAAAGCCTGGCTCAGTTTTTAAGCTTCTTCCCAGGCTGTTTCACTGTCATAGTTACTGGCATGCAGAGGGAGCTGTTTATATATCAGGGGTGGGCAATCATTTTTGATGGAGAGGCCACTCCAAGATTTTGGAAGTGGTCAAGCGCAGCACTCTTCCACATTAATGGAGGAGGCACAGAGTCTGGGATGGAAGATGGGTGCAGAAGGGAGCTTGCGGTAAGGTACTGGGATGCAAGAGGGTGTGTGGGGTCTGGGAAGGAGTTTGGGTGAAAGAGGCTGTTGTGACCTGGGCAGGGGGCAGCTGCTCAGGCCTGAGGTACTGTGTGTAGGGTTGCCAGATGGTTTCAACAAAAATACCGGACACACTTGACATTACATCACAATCTACATTACATCTTATTTAGAAAATACCAGACATTTATATTTTCTCAGTTATATTTCCTCAATTTGTTTCCCGAACAGAAAGCTCAAATACTGGACTGTCCGGTTCAAACCGGACACCTGGCAACCCTAACTGTGTGGAGCGCAGTGGCGCCAGCACCGGTGACTGGGGCCTGGGCCCAGGAGCAGCCCAAGGAACCATGTGGTGAGTGGCAGCGGCTGCTCTGGGGCTGGGGCCTGGGCCTGAGCCGCCGCATACGGAACAGCTGCAGCTATTGCTCTGGCAGCCAGGGTCTGGGTGCAAGCCACCACATGCTGAGGGGCAGCAACTGCATAGAGAGCGTCTGGGGCTG
Organism: Pelodiscus sinensis; assembly: GCF_049634645.1. NCBI lineage: Eukaryota > Metazoa > Chordata > Testudines > Trionychidae > Pelodiscus > Pelodiscus sinensis. The sequence continues at coordinate 210,674,528 of NC_134711.1, forward strand.
CTCCAGCAGCCAGGGCCTGAGTCACCACATGAGGAGCGATGGCAACTGCTCCAGGGCACAGGCCACAGCGGCCATGGCCAGAGCTGCCACATGAAGTTAAGATCCCACTGCAATTAAAGGGGAGTTCATGTCTCTCAGGGTCTTTGTTACACAGTCCTCTGCAGGCTTAGAAAGAAAGCACTTCCTCAGTTTGCAATTGGCTCACATTTGGATATTTTTTATTTGCAAAACACAAGCAATAAATGTTTGGGTTTTTTAAAGGAAAGCTTAGATTCTCCAAAATCTGGGTATACAATGGAGACCAAATAAATATATCAAATGGGCTAGATCTGGCCTGAAAATTGTGTGGGAGAGACATTCTAGTCTAATAGATATTACCATGAAAACATTTTCCTGATATTTTATCATTACTAAAATTTAAATTTGATTTTATAAAAAAGATAATCAGATGAGCTGCAAATTAATTTAAATTAACTTTGAATGAATGGATAAAACAGTGCAGTGAGTAATCACACAATAACAGTTCTAATTTCAACTTTGTTTGGATACTAAAATAGTGGGTTTAGACCAGCATAGTTTCATGTCTATTTTATTTAAGCAGGAACCATTTACTAAAGAAAATAGCTACACTTATAGACACAAAACGGCTTGTACACAGCTTGAGAGTCAACTCTGTCACCTTTGTTTGCCAGGGAATATACCCTGCCCAGAACTCTGCAAGGTTAACAGAGACATCTAGTAACAGAATAATATACCAAGCTGGGTGGTTTTCAGAGTGGAATATGCAGGCTCATACACCTTGTTAATTAACCCTTGTTTTAGTATTTTCTTAATTTATATATATATATATATATATATATATATATATATATATATATATATATATATATATCAGTTTTGTTTGTAACAGGTGGGTGTACTAGTGGCACACATCTGAACAAGCACACAGGATATCAATATTGGTGCACAAGACAAAACTCACTCCACTCATGGATGGAAAATCTTAGAGAAAACATTGATTGTGAACTGGGCCAGAGGATTGGGGTGCAGGACAGAGTATAAGGCAGGGGTGACCAACCCGTTAGAGACAAAGAGCCAAAATAGCACTAGATAAGAGTGTGAAGAGACACATACCGGGGGTTGTTGAGAGAAAGAAAAAAAAAGCTGCGCCGGGGGGAAATAGGTGCCAGTATACCATCACAGGCTCTGGGAGGGAATTTGGGTGCAGGAAGAAGTAGAGAAGAGGCTGCTGGATCAGAGAGGGACTCCAGACTGGAGAGTGTTGGGGTCAGGTGGAAGGTTGGGGTGCTGAACACGCCCGCAGGCTTGTGACTGTGAGGGTGCAGGAGTTTGGGCTGAGGTACATGAGCGGCTAAGGGCAGGCAGGCTGGGAGTATGATGGGCTCAGGACACAGATTTACAGTGTGTGGATGGTGCAGGAGTGTTGTGGCAGAAGACTGGGATGTGGGGTGCAGGAGTTTGGGGATGTGAGAGGCTCAGGACAGGGGGTTCCAGTGTATGATAGGCTCAGGTTTGGAGTGGGGAGAGGGGTGCAGGAATGTTATGATGCTGCGGCCAGATGGGGGTTTGGCCCCAATTGGCCAGGCTTCATTTTTAAATAAAATATTATGTCAAACACAAATACTATGTCTACACTTGCAGGCTTTTTTCTTGCGCAAAAACTTGCCCGCTGTCTACACTTCACACGCGTTCTTGCGCAAGTAAATCTACAGCATATCATCAGAAAACAGGGTTTCTTGCGTGAGAGCTCTGACGCTCCCTATCAGGAAGAAGCCTTTTTGCGCAAGTGTTCTTGAACAAGAGGCCAGTGTAGACAGGAAACATGAATTACTTGTGCAAGAAACCCCTCTGGCTAAAATGTCCATCAGAGCTTTCTTGCGCAAGAGAGCATCCACACTGCTATGGATGCTTTTGAGCAAAAGTGCATGGCAGTGTGGACGTGTTCTTGTGGAATACCTTTTGCACAGGAACTCTTGCACAAAACAGTTCTTGCACAAGAAGCCTGCAGTGTAGACGTAGCCAAAATGTATCAGCGTTGTCTTTATTTCAGAGAGGGGCAGGGAACCTGTTTTGAGTCAGGAGTCACTGACCTACAGAAAAGTCAGTTGGGGCCATACAAATGAGATGCAAAAAAACAAGCCCTCCAAAACCCCCAAGCCTCACTAATGTGTCCCCAACTATGATGGTGGGGGCAGGGGACAGGGTGCTTGTGGGTTCTGGGGCAGGGTCCTGGGGCAGAGGACAGGTTGTCACATTACTGAATTTGAGGGAAGCAGCCAGATCACTGCTGCACCTATAGGTGGGGGTGTTGGCCCCAAAAATGGTATAAAAGGGGGCCATGTGGGGTGTTGAATAGAAGCTCACTGTCTGCTAATCCTATGTACGCTAGTCATGTGATTGTATAATGTCTGTGTGTGTGTGTAGTTAGGAATCTGTGTGGATACTGAATATTTCCCTGCATGTGGTTGAGCATTGGGCAGAGCCCAGCCTATGGACATGCTAATTAGCGAGGCCCTGTGGGACAATGGCACTCAATGGGCCAAGGACACACCTAAAGAATGAGTGGTGACTCATACCTAAGGGCTACCAGCAGGGAACACAGGGATAGGCCGTGGGCCAGGTGACCTGCTGTAGCCAAGAAGAGACCAGGAAGGAGGGATAAATAGGCCATGTGGTCAACTCCATCTTGGTACTCAGCTCAGCACTTCATCCCAGAGACAGCAATGCAGGGATCAAAGAGCCAGAAAGAACTGTGGACCCATCCTGATCCTAGGATGCGCAACAAGGACTCTTAAGCCAGCAGCTGTAACATCTCTGCTAGAGCCTGCATCAACAACTGGGAGAGTCGATGCATGTAATGTACTATCCTTTAACAACCTTACTCTCATGCTTTTCTTTATTGTAGTAATAAACCTTTAGATGTTAGATGCTAAAGGATTGGCTCAGTGTGATTTGTGGGTAAGGTCCAGAGGGTAAATTGACCAGGGATCTGTGGCTGGTTTCTTAGAACTAGACAGAACTTGTTCGGGATAGGTGAGATTGGGTTCTAAGACCCCACACCTGTGTATGAGGCCCGGGGCCATCTGGGGCACGGATATTGCTGGGGTGTCGGAGAGGTCTAGCTGAAGCACTCTGTGGGACTGGTTTGTGGCCTGTTTGGGAAGGTCACCAGTCTGGGGGCTGTAAGGAGTCCCGAAGTTGAGCAATTCGCCCTGAGTGGACGCCCTCAGCTGTGCCCAGACACGGCCCGGTCCGTCACACAGGGTGCCAGTGGGTGCTGGGGCAGGGTACTTGTGAGGGTCTGGGTGGGGGTTGAGGGGACAGGGACCGGTACCTGGGGATCCTGCAGCTGTGCACCAAGGCCCAGGAAATGCGCAGGTTGCTTCCCCCATCCCACAAACAGCAGTGTGGTACTTGAAATGCTGGTCCATCGCGTGCCTGGACCATGCCAGCTCCAACTGCTCGGGCAGTGCACACTGGCTTGGGGGGCAGAGGAGCAAGGCACACACTGTCCAAGCTGGAGCTGGCACGATCCAGGATTTCCCCTACCCACTGCACGGGAAGGCAGAGGGAGGAATAAAGTCCCCAGCATGCTGCCTCCAGCTGCTTGGGCAGCACAGGCCTTCCTCCTCCGCTCCCCACGGCAGCACACGCCATGGGAGTAGCTGGAACTGGCACGGTCCCAGACCTCCACCACCCACACCCGCACAGCAAGGCAGAAGGGGAACAAAGTCCGCAGTGCGTGACGGACCGGCGTTTTAGGTACCGCGCCGGCTGTTGGGGTAGTGGGGGAGAGCAGCCTGCGCACTTCTGGGACCTGGCACACAGTTGCAGAACTCCCACCTACCCTGCAGGAAGCCTTCACTACCTCTGTGTCCCTGGAGGTAGCATCAACATAGCATTCATCTTGGGGGCAGCGCCGGTGAGCACAGGGGAGCCAGCAACCATTTTAGAGGGGCACAGGGGCGGCTTCGCAAACCGCACTTTTGGGAGGGAAGATACGCATGCAACTTGCAAGCTGTGGGTTGGCTACCCCTGGTATAGGGGCTTGGGTTGTGACCTACGGCAGGAGAAGGTTGTGACCTGGGGCAGGGGACTGGGGTGCTGTAGGGAATCAGGAGTTTCGGTTGTGACCTAGGGCAGGAGATTGGGGTGCAGGATCTGGGAGGGAATATGGGTGCAGGAGGGGAACAGAGGGTTTGGGTTATGTGGGGTAGTGGGGCACAAGTGGGGGGCAGAGGGGTTGGGGTGTGTAGCCAGCCAGAACTCCCCCGTCACATCCATCTTGCTTGCCCCTCCAAGATGCCTGGAGCACACAGGACACAGAGAGCAATAAAATCAGCATAGTCTTTGAAGCCTTGACAGAAGGCCCAGATATGCTGGCTCATCTGACCCTGGACAACTGTAAACATAGATACAAGATGGTGGTCAAGCTAATCGCTGACCAAGAGGCTGTGAGAACTGCCCTTGGCTGGCACCTATGTTGATCCGATCACACGCAACTGTCCTGGGGAGGAATCTCCTGCTGAGCAAAGAATATCCAGTGCTCCCAATTTAGTTCTCTCTCTCTTACAAGTGTAAATTACGTTGAAACTCCCTTGTAAGAACTGGCGTCACAAAGACGAACCAGCACCATTTGGCACCATAGATAAGAAAGAGAATACGTGACCCCACGGGTATAAAGATGGGCCCAGCAGCACACTCACTCTGAGCATCAATCTACCATCTACCTGTTGGTCAGGTTAGGTGATTGCCTCTCGAGGACCCCATGGAGACACCCACCTCGTATTCATCTTCCCGGGGAATTGAGTGAGCGGTCCTGGCCTGACATGTTGGAATCGAGAGATGCAGAAGGGGATAAAAATTGTACCTGTAAGTGTCCTTTTGCTTTAGTGCATGCATAGAATAGAGCTCTTTAAAGATTAAGCTGTCACTTAGTACTGTTATTTCTATCTTCCTTTTTCCTTTGTAACCATTTTTAAGACCTGTATTTACTAGCAGTTAAGAAGAACAATAGCCATTGTAACCATATGCTTTATAAGTCTCTTTAATAAACCTGTAACTGTTTAAGCTTTTAACCTGACTCCTCCTGTTGCTGTAACAGAAGCAAACACAATTAAAAGAACTCCAGCTGGTCGTAGGGGCAGACGCAGGCAGAGCTGGGTGTTTGGGTCCTGTTGCCTCCACGGAACAGACCCCTGGGGCACCCGTCAGCCTACCCTATGCTGCCCGCTGCGAAGGGACCCCGTCCTAGCAGCTGAAGACTTGGATGTAATAAGCTCTCCCTGCAGACTCATGGGGCACCCGTCAGCCTTCTTCAGGCTGCCCGCTGTGAAGGAACCCCGTCCTAACAGCTAAAGACTCGGGTGTAAAACTTTGGGGTGCCCGTCAGCCTTTTCGGCTGCCCGCTGCAAAGGGACCCTGTCCTAGCAGTTGAAGACTTGTGTATATAACACACACACAGACCATGCACTACCCTGACCATCGGCTGACAGGGTGCCAGAGGTAGATTCTGACCAGGATACTTCCCTAGGTGACTCCCTGCCAACAGCCTAGCACATTTCTCAGGCAGACTCCCTGCCTGCCCCACCCCCTGCACAGGCTGCAGCAGCCATGTGCATCAGTGAATAAGATCCTGAGGGGAGGGGAGTAGTGCTTTGCACACTGCCCGTTCTTCAAAGGGGGACAACAACACATGAAGTCTCCCCCATCCCAGCTGTGAAACACAAAAGGCCCAGCAGCTGCTTTTCTGAGTGGCATGCAGGGGTGGGGTAGGCAGGGAGTCTCTGAGGTTCCCTGCTGCATCTGTGGGCTGGATCCAGTGGCTTGGTAGGCCACATCCAGCCCATCCCACCTATTTTGCCCAGGCCTGTTATATACAGTCTGGCTACATCTACATTGTGCATTCTTGTGCAAGAAGATATGCAAATGAGGCACGGCGATGAATAATGAGCTGCCATTTTTGCACAAGAGCCATTCTGCCTGCAAATAAGTGGCAGAACGGCTCTTGCGCAAAAGGTCCTTGTGCAAAATGGCGGCTCATTAGGTATGCAAATGATGTGCATTTGATATTCATCACCGTGCCTCTTTTGCATATCTTCTTGCACAAGAATGCGCGATGTAGACATAGCCTCTCACTTCAAAGCATACTTGGAGACAAATTCTACAGTTCCCCCACTCCTGACAAGCCCTCCTCAGGTAGATGACAGCCACTAGAGCTGGTCTGGAACTTTCCACTGAAATGATATTCCAAGAGTAAATGCAATTTCTGCAAAAATTTACATATTTCATGGAAAAAATTCTATTTTGCTGATTTTTTAAAAATTTCCTTCAGGAAAATTAACTGAAAGTTTTCGTTTCAGGACAGTTTGAGATTAAATTAAGGTGCTGCAGAATCTCATGTGAGTGCGTAGTATTTCATGTCCCCATTCTTTCCTGTGCACCAGGCTCCTCAGCTGGACTAGTCCCACTGTGATGCACCAAGGTCTCTCTGTAACCAAGTTGCATCAAGGGGTCACATGGACAATGGCTGAAGCATCATACCTACCTGCTACCACAAGTTAAAAAAATAAAAACATCAATGTATTTCCCATTCCATTAAAGTAATTTTTCTTAGCAAAAATTGTTTCTTTTGTCACTATTTACGCTCTTGGCATTTCCAAGTAGTCATCTCTAAATCTTAAAACATTTCATATATCCATCTGATTTAACATATTTGGCTCATTTCCTACAAGTAATTCCCAAATAGTCTCCTTGTATGGCTGCCCCTGTTCAACAAAGTATTTATGAAAGTAATCCAGCAATGCCTCTAATACATTTGTCTCCTTCAATTTTGCAAGGTTATCTTAATCAATATCCCAGTAATTAAAATCTCCTTTGTTGAGAGCTCTGGCTTTCTTTCAGGACTGAAGCAGCAGTCAAAATGTTTTCTAAATGAAAATAAGCAATTCCAATTCAATAACTTCACTTAATACAGATTAGAAACGAAGATATTTAGCTTTTTCCCTTCCTTAACCTTTTACAGTATTAGATATGGTTTTAACAAGGGACGTGAAATGTTAACCATTTAACTGGTAAGCAAGCATTACTCTAAATGTACAGTAATTCCTCATTTAACACTATAGATATGTTTCAGAAAATGATCGTGTTAAGTGAAAACGTGTTATGCGGGATCAATTTTCCCATTGAAAATAATGGAAAAGGTTGGGGTTGCGTTTCAAGCGGTGGTGTCTGTTGGGACCGGGACATAAGGTTGGGGGAGAAAGGGGACTGGGTTACAGCAGAGAGGGGAGGTGTTTGGCTCTGGGGAAAGGAACGGGAGGGGGACTGGGTTGGGAGTATGCCCCTGTGACAGTTCTGCACTGCGTTCGTCGAGGGGGGGGGTCGCCGGGGAATGGCACGACGAGCAGCGAACCCTCCGCCGTATGCAGGGAGGCAGGGGAAGCCCTGCGTAGCCGCCAGCAATGGGCCGGCTGGGGAAATCATGTTATTCCGGGGACAGTAGTGTAATGCAAAAAACGTTCCCTAAAAAAAAAGCGTGCTATCACAAAAACATGTTAAGCGGGGACGTGTTAAATGAGGAATTACTGTATAATACAGTTAACCAGTAGGGGGCTGGAGCAGCTCCCCACCTGCCCCATGCCCCCTCCCCACCACAAATTACATGCTGTCTCCTCAGGAGCAGCAAATCCTCCTCCTCAGGAGCCACTCCTGCAGGTTCTGCAGTATAAAGCTCAGTAATAATCTAAAGTCTAGCCAGGTTATTTCCATATCAGCCAATCTATTTATCTTGTTACAATGAAACGTATCCTCTGATGTCGAAACATAGGTTGCATTGACTAAAATCATTTATTCACCTTAAACCCCTCGTATGAAATTATGAATTAAGGAAACAACCTAAGAAAGATTATGTGGACTATTATACATGGACTCAATTTCTATTCAAGGAATATAATTCTTTTATAATCTAAGAGCCCATCTAGAATGTGTCTTCCTCTGTCTATATAAGTGATTGGAATAGATAAAGGGAACTGAATATTGTGCTTTGACAGCAATATCAACTATGAGGCTCATGACAAATAAAGGCATGAGATAATGTACAGGTTAAACCTCTAAAATCCAGGACTCTCTGGTCCAGCAACATGTGTGGCCCAGTAGGACCCCAGATATTGCTGAATCAAAGAGCCCCAGCAGGCCAGGTTCAGGGGCTGGACTGGAAGTGGGGAGCGCAGCTCTGGCCAGGCTGGAGGCAATGGGGCATGACACCCCCAGCACACTGGGGAGCACAGCCCCATCCCCAGGTGGGAGTGCAACCCTAGCAGGGCTGGAGCAGTAGGGCAAGAGGGGAAGCAGGGCTGACAGCTGGGACAGGAGTCTTGACCTGCCTTTGGTCGCTTGGGTCCAGGACCAGGGAAGTCCCACCTGTATTTCGAGTTGGTCAAAAAGGGAAAAAATTCTGTTAAAAGTTTTTCCTCCGTTTATTTATCATGTTTCAAAATTCTAAACATTTCTAACCATTCTAAACACATTATTCTAAATTGGGGGTGAACTAGTTATTGCTTTTGTTAACTAATGTCATACTTTATATCTACATTCCTGTCTTAGGTTTTGTAATAAACTTGACTTTACGGAACCTACATCATGAACATAATTTCCTTCTGCAAAAAAGCCAAAGATTCAATTAAATCTATACTAATATCTCCAACAGTGATCACCCTATATCAGCTTTCAAGCAAATTACAGGGTTGTATGTAAATAATGTATTGCCATTTCCCATATGGAACATTTCTTGAGGGACTGATATGTTATTTCAATCTCAAAGGTTGTCAATTCAGCACCTTTCAAAAAAGTCAGGTAATATGCTTACAAATAAGTCAGCCATGCATTAGAAGTGAAACATTACCAATAGCTGTGGCTCATTGAGAAAAATGCTATTTTACTTTGGTAAATGTTTTCTGTGGTACAATGAGATTAGATAAATAAATTTCTGTAGAAAAACTAACTGAATCTGAAGGGTTTATTGAGGACACAAGTGATTTTAGACTCATCATTTACATCCATTTACATGCAAGCTTAGAATCTAATAATAAGCCCTACATATGGTAATGTTTGCCATACTGGGTCCTTACGATTACCTGAAGGATAACCACCTGAGTCACACAGCATGATATAAATAGTCAAGAGTTACTGGAAACAGTAATAGTAAGGAAAGGATATTTTCAGTGAGTAAGTTTGTCCCTGTGGCTTATTCAGAAAAGGAGATTGCTCAAGGAAGTGAGGAAGCTATGGAGATAGTGCAAAAAGAGATTTAAGTGAGTGACTGACTAATGTGCGAGGATAGCCACATAATTACGATGACAAAGCAGTAATTCTGAATTACTGCACACAGCAGTTAGGGTATTATTTTAAATTGGGATTGAACTTCTTGCAGTTGCTTCTATGAAATAGGAACAGTAATGAATACATCAACTTATAACATACTGTCTACTTAAACGCCATGAAATACGCATTTAACACTAACCTGGGCTCAAGCTTTCTGTTCGGGAAACAGAATGACATCATGCTCTGCATACTCTCTGGCCACAAAGGCCGCCAGAGAAAGGGAAGTTGGCAAATGTAGTGAGCATAGGGTGTAGCCTGCTAGTAATATTTAAAAATCAGAATGACTTCAATTAGGTCTATCCATACATTAAATGGGTAGCAGAGCTCTACTTCCTACTTCCTGTGCGCAAAATATCTCACTTGTTCTATGAGAGACACAAAGTGGATAAGATAATATATTTTATTGGACCAATTTCTGTAAATGAAAGAGACAAGCTTTTGAGCTTACACAGAACTTCTCTCTTTCACCAACAAAGCTGGTCCAATAAAAGATATTACCTCGTCCACCCTATCTCTCTTAAATCCTTGGACCAACCCGGCTCTAACAACACTGAAAGCAATAATTTGTTTTATGTCAAGCAGGATATTTAGTTTAGACAGACACATAAAATCAATAGATTTCTCCCGAAAATTATCCGTCATCCAAATTATAGGCAGCTGCTTCCTGCAGAGACAGACAGGTCCTCAAATCACAAGACATGCAGTGTTAGAATCAAACACCAACTACAGATTATAGAATCTTAGAATACTATAACTGGAAGGAACCTCAAGAAATCTTGAAGTCTAGTCCCCTGCACTCATGGCAGGACTAAACACAATCTAGACCTGGGGTGAGTAAACTTTTTTTGGGTTGGGGGCCGCTGACGCTTAGAAAAATCAGTTGGGGGCCGCACACAAGTGAGAAGTCTCGGCTTGACAAAGCCCTGGCCGGGTTGATTTAGTTGGAATTGGTCCTGCTTAGAGCAAGGGGCTGGACTTGATGACCTTCTGAGGTCTCTTCCAGTTCTATGATTCTATGAGAAGCAAGAAAGAAAAACCAAACCCCAGTGATGTGGCCCCCAACTGAGAATGAGAAAGGCACTCCCCACATTCCCTTTGTACACCACAACCTGGGTGGGGGTGGAGGCCAGGCTAGTAGATTTTGTTTGCTCCAACCCCACTATGGGACGGAGAGCAGGGCTGGAGCTCCAACACAGGTTCCCCAATGCTGGGGGGAGGGAGGGAGTTCTGAGCCTCGGGGGTTGGATCCAGGCAAGCTGGGGGCTGCATCCAACCTTTGGGCCTTAGATTCCCCACCTTTAATCTAGACCATCTCTGACAAGCATTTATCTAACCTTCTCTACAACCTCCCTAGGCAACTTATTCCAGTGCTTAACCACCCTGACAGTTAAGAAATTTTATCTAATGTCCAGCATAAACCTCTCTTGTTGCAATTTAAGCCCATTGCTTCTTGTCCTATCAGTTAACTAAGTTATATTTTCAAGACCAAGAAAATCTGAGACACAAATTCTGCTCACGGATGCACACACACAGCTTCTGCTTAAGTAAATGGGCAAAACTTGACCCTCAGGGAGCGACCCATTTATCTGTTTAAAAGAAATGGTAAGCTGTGACTTTCCCCAGTTTGAAATCTCAGAATCCTTAAATTTTTGCTGCTGCATCTCTCATTCTTCTCTATCTTGGGAAACTGCCTTAAGGCTGACATTCATTCCACTCTTCCCACCTAACAGTTGTTCAATGGAGCTCAAACACTTGTTTCTTTCACAAACAGAAGTTGGTCTAATAAACAAAATGACCTCATCCACCTTGTCTCTCTATATAACAATTCTGCAGTTTAAACTTAAGAGCCAACAAAATTACTGGCATTTTTCACCTGGAATGACAGATTTGGAGGTTTTTTTAAACCTATTCATACTTCTGCTTTTAATATAACACTCTGGTCCAACAATTCACAGTAACCATATTAACATGTCTCCATAAAGCTAAATTAACCTACTAGGCATGTAGAAGAAAAGCAATGTAATTTGTCCAAATTCTTTATTTACACAAATACAAGTACAGTTGCAATTCAAAAATTAAGTATTTGTGCAGCTACAGTACCATCATGCAACTAATGCTTGCAATCTATGCAGTTCAAAATAATGCACAAGATTGTTGATTCAGAAGTTGAAAGAATGCACTTTTCTTTACAATTAGTGAGGTGCTTGTAAACTAAAATCTCACATGTATTTACAAAGCTATTAATTCATTTATAAATAAGATGTCTTGTACATAATGACTTAGCAGAAATCTCTCTCTATAAAAAAACTATCTGCGGGAGAACAGAGTAACATCAGTATGTCACTCATCTCACCCGGCCCCCAGCTCCAAGCCCAGAATAGCCACTCACCACGCTACCAGCCCTACTGGCTGCAGCCCCTCCACGTACCATCCCCAACCCTTCACTCACACCCCCTAACCTGCAACTCCCAGCCTCCTCACTCAAACTCCTGTTAAGTGTGTCTCAGAGGAGACCCAAGCCCAGCCCATCTCCCAAGCCCAGACTGGCTGCCTGGTACCTCTGGGCGCTATAACTTGCTCCAGGGCAATGCTGCTGTCATTCTTGGCACTCACGGGCTGCTGGACCAGCAGACTCAGGAGCAGCGCCAGGTGCAGAGCAAGGCCCTGCGCGTCCCAAGCCACCCACCATTCCATCCTTTGCTGTGTCCTGAGCCCAGTGCTGAGCCACCCCGGTGGAATCCACCACCACAACCCCGCAACCAGCGGCCCAGCTAGTGGGGGGAAGGGAGATGAGGACAGCTGGGGTGGCCTCTGCCCCAGGCCCTCCCTAGTGGTTGGGGGGGCAAGAAAGAGCCAGAAAGGGCCGGGGTGGGAGGAGGGGCATAAAAGAACTGGGGCGCTGGTGGCCAGGAGTAGGGGGGAGAACCAGAGCAGGGCCGGGGTGGCCTTGGGGCCGAGCGCTCCCCAGCCAAGGAGGGGTGGGGGAGGGTGGCAAGTGTAGCGAGCAGGGAGCGCAGCCCACTAGTAAAATATAAAGTGACAATTATAGTACAATGGAAGACTAAATCATGCCATGTGGCTAGTATGTCTGTATTGTAACTCTTACGGTCTATTCTGAATAACTATATCCATGCCAGTCCCCTCTCTTTATTCTGTCATACCTTACAGAAATTACAGTTCTTACAAACGTTTGTTTCCTATCTTCCTGTCCACCAGATTCTTCAATTGAACAGATTAATAGTGATTATTAAAGCTAGCCAAAACATACATTCCCATTGTGAAACACAGAGTAATACTATCTAAAATATATTAACATGGAATATATTTTAGAACACCATGAAAATATAAATTCTGTTTGTATTTTATTTGTCTTAATGAATTTCTGCATTATGTAATGGTACAGCAGATGCTGTACTTGCTTAATTGCTTTTTAAATCAGGTCACACTTGACTGTCTAGAAAGAAACGTTGCAGAACAATCACAATAACCACCTGTTGTGCAGCAATTAGTATGTGTAGTTTCAATATTTCAATATATCCAGGGGTCATAAAACCGGATGAAATATTAACAACACTTTGGCAGACTCATTGCTTATGTCTACACCTTCAAAAAATATATCATTCAACTTTTTGGACAGGGTAACTGTCCTACCAAATCAAAACAGCTGCCTATCTAATCTAGTCTCCTATTTCCAATGGTGCCCAGAACCAGGTACTTCAGAGGAAAGTGCAATAAACCCAGTAGTGGACAATGATGGGAATATTCCAAACATAAAGGAACTATCTTCCTAACTATCATCAATTAGTGAATGGCTTGTATCTGAAACTGGATTAATGATCTACACAACTAGGATTAAATTCAATGAGGACAAATGCAAAAGTACTCCGCTTAGGAAGGAACAAAATGGGAAATAACTCCCTGGGAACAAGTACTGTGGAAAAGGATCTGGGGGGGCACAGTGTACTACAAGCTAAATATGAGTCAGAGTAACACTGCTGCAAAAAAAGCAAACATCAATTTTGATGTATCAGCAGGAATATTGTATGCAAGACACAAGAATAAATTCTTCCACTCCACTCTGCGATGATTAGACCTCAACCAGAGTAGTGTGTCCAACTCTGGGCACCACATTTCATGAAAAATATGGACAAACTGGAGAAAGTTCAGAGAAGAACAACAACAATCATTAAAGGCAACATGACCTAAGAGGGAAGACTGAAAAAAATTGGTATGTTTAATCTGTAGAAGAGATGACTGACAGGGGACTTGATAACTATTTTCAAGTACATAAAAGTTTGTTACAACAAGGAGGGAGAAAAAAGGTTGTCCCTAATCTCTGAGGTTAAGACAAGAAGCAATGGGCTGAAACTTCAATAAGAGCAGTTCAGGTTGGACATTAGGAAAAACTTCCTATTATAATGGTTAAGCACTGGAATAAATTTCCTAGAGAGATAGTAGGGATGTCAACGTGTAGACAACTACACAATTAACTGATAAGTCTTGGCTTATCAGTTAAATCTGTGGAGTACACACATTCCCTCCCCTTGATGCCTCAGAGGCAGCAAAAGGGGGGGGGGGGGATCTGGAGCCAGTGCCTGCTAGGAGCTGGCTTAAAAGCCAACTCTCCATGAGCACTGGATCTGCCCATCTCCCCTACCCCTGCGCTGCTGCCTCTGATGAAGGGACAGCACAGTGGAAGGTGAGGGGGACAAGCAGGAGCCGATACATGCAGTGAGCTGGCTTTCAAGCAGGCTCCTCGTGCATGCCAGCTCCGTGGAACCCCCCTGACAGCACCTCTATTGTAGGTAACAGTGCTGAGGAAGAGGGAGCAGGGGAGACTGTTCTGTGGCAGCAGCCCATGTCCATGGGTGGTGGGGGGAGGATCTGAGCTCCCCATGGACAGGAGCTGCTGCTGAAGAGTTCTTAAACCAGCTCTCCCTGCAGACCAGCTCCCGCCTGCCACCTCGCACTGCTTCCTCTGATAGAGAGGCAGCAGCGCAGAGTGGCAGGGGGCTCCCTGGGAGTGGCGCCGGAGCCCACTGGCTACTGGCCCCACTCCCAAGTCTACTGAATAGCCATGTAATCGCTAAAATTTCATGTGGCTACACAAGTATTCAATTACACGTTAACATCCCTAGGAGGTAGTGGAATCTCCATCATTCGAGATTTTTAAGAGCAGGTTAGACAAACTCCTGTCAGGGATGGTTAAGGTAATAGTCCTGTCCTGAGTGCAGGGGACTGGACTAGACACCTCTTGATATCCCTTCCAGTCCTAAATTTCTATGATTCAGTGAAGCATGATGATTTATATCTCAATCCCTTCCCATTTCAAAATATTTTCCTAATCATACATGTTCTCAATATCCATACAAATGGCAATGACTTCCACAATTACCTGTTGCATAACAATTTCCTTTAATCAGGTTTAAATATAATGCCTTTCAGTTTCATGTATGTCCTCTGGATCTTGTACTATGAGAAATGACAAATAGGAGTGGCTAGATAGCTTATCATTATTTTGTACAACCATTTCTCTTCTCTATGTTAAGCAGTTCCAGTTTTTTCAATCTCTCATCATACAAGAGTCTCTACCCACCTCTTATCATTTTTCACCAGTTGCTAGAGACTGTGTTTATTTCTATTTAAAAAAAAAACGATGACCAGAAAGGAACATAGCACTCAATGCTAGCATCCTATTTGCTTTTTTGGACCTATTCATGGATGGAATGTTTTCAGGTTGCTGCACACAATTTTCCCCAAATGGCTACAATTAAATTAGTGCTCAGTAATGTGCATATGTAGCACAAACTATTCCTTCCAATGTACATTACTTTGTACTTGTAAACACGGATTATTTTTCCATTTGCCCATTCACTTAACTTTGTTAGATCTGACGTCGGATGCTCTTCAGTTTTCTTTATTCCTTATTAACCTAAATAAATTCTTTCACTTCAACATTCTCTTCCTTTTCCAGATAACTAAGACAGACAACTGATCTTAGTACAAATCTTAGGGACACCAGACTGCTTACAACGTTTCTAAAAATCTCCTGTGAGGTATTTTATCTAAAGCTTTTTGAAATTATAAATAAATAATGTCAAGAGTCTTCTTTATGCAAATATTGTGGACATATTCAAGGATTTTTAGTAAAGGGGAGAGGCTTAATACATTGTTTACAGAAACCAGCATGGCTTCCTCCCTTTTATATCCTGGTCATCTAGGTGCTTTATCATTCTATTTTTATCGTCATTTCAACCACTTTCATTTCAATCACTAAACTGAGGCTTACCGGTATAATTCCCAAGACTGCTTTTACCACCATTAAAAAAAGCATGCAACAATTTCCCTAGCATAGCAGCTGTCTTTAATGAGGCTGCAGGTTTGTGAACAATTCATTTTTCCAGCATTTCCTCTTTTAGCATTTCACTCTCCAATAATATCAATCTCCCCAGTGTTCTCTGTGACAAAGACTGGTGCAAATAAACCATTTAGCTTCTCTGCAATGTGCTTAAACTCCTTAGTTCCTCTCTTTTTGCCTAGTATACCAACAACCCCTCCAATTTGTGGCAAGGCTTCAGATATACTTTGCTCTTCAAATCCCCACTTAGCTCGCCCAATTTTCATGTTTCATTAGCTTCACTATGGTTGAATTCTCATTTTTCTAAAGACACTTGTTTTGTCTAAATAGCCTCTTGAGTCTTACCACTGTACCATATCTATTTGTTTCTCTTCCTGTTGCTTAGGAGCATGCTTGTCATTTTATTCATACAGATTTTGCCCAATGGATTCCTGTGACCAACATTGCTCTTATTATACAAGTCACAGAACTACAAGCAAGGAAAGAGGGAAGAGACTTCCCTTCAAGCTCATAATGTGATCAACTAACACTGTAATGGCTGTATAATGGCTTTCTTCCCCCTCACAGGATTATCAAACATTTTTCACAACTACAAACCCCAGAAGTCCAGCAGTGAAAGATAAGAGATTAGGGCACAGGTTCTAGCCCCTGCTGTGACCCCCATATGTCACCTCTAGGCAAAAGAGGACACAAAATCATTTTAAACCAAATCCCATGGAACATACCTCTAACTTCAGGAAGATTTCTAAATGACACAGAAGTGTGAAAATGGCCCTAATGCTCTCCACAATCCACACAGCATAATGGCCTCTTGAGAAAAGGGAGAAGGAAGCAGGCCAGGACATACTGTCTTTCTAGCTATTATGAGCTACCCAATGCTTCCTGAGGTTACTATTAAGGTTGCCAGGTGTCTGGTTTTGAATTGGATGTCCAATATTTGAGCTTTCTGTTCGGGAAACAAATTGAGAAAATATAAATGAAAATATATAAATGTCCGGTATTTTCTAAATAAGATGTAATGTCGATTCTGATGTAATGTCAAGTGTGTCCGGATTTTTGTTGAAACCATCTGGCAACCCTAGTTACCATAGCAATACAATACAAATAAGAGCAACAGCTAGAACTATTCTAGTTCAAGCTGGAGACTTCTCTATTCCCTATCCATAGAGTTGTGAGAAGTTATTTTATCTTTATATCTTTTTTGATCATTTTTATTGTAGGTGGCCCAGGGGAGGGTTAGGTTCTGCCATGGGGAGAGGGGAGAGGGAGCAGGGAGCGGCTGCAGAGTGAGCCCATCCTATGGTAACGCTGCAGCAGTAGCTCCTGTCCCACAGGCCTTGGCCCAGCTCCATGCTTCAGGTGATGCAACATGATGTAAGATACCAGGGTCATCAAATTTGAGAGAGTGGTGCTGCAAACCTATGCTTCAGGTTGCAACGCCACTCCTCAGATTTGGCCTGGCTGCCCCGTACACTCATGACAACAAGTTGGATGGGCCAAACCAGACCAGGGAGCCAGGACCAGCCCCACAAGAGCTGCTACTGCAAAGTAAGTCCTCTCCAGCCCCATTTTATTTAATTGTGTTATTTCACATTTGTGAAGAATGCAGAGCTCTACCTTCCTGTCTACAGAATCTGATAACACAAAATTAAGAAAGCATCTTTCCCCTTCTGGCCTGTGCAGAGCTCAGTTCAATTGCAATCCAGAACTGGCACACAGGTTTCCCATGTATGTCTCTGACATGGCAACACCCAGCACTACTACTAGCTCCATGAGGCAGCATAAAAACAAATAAATTCCTTTAAATAAAAGTCTTGTTTTCAAACAACTATTTCAAAACAAACAAGTCATCTATTAATCCAAGCTAGACTCCTCTTTCTAAAATGGATGCAACCTTTATCAGTGACAACTAGATATTATACATGATTGTTATTTTATGTTTCCAGCATTGTATTCTTTGTGGATAAGAACTGATATTGTTTTATTGTTTTTGGAGCATGCAAAGTGAAAAATTCAGAAAAACAACTATCATTGTTTTCTTGAGACAACTTTCCCAAGTGTTTCTTTGTTAGATTAGTATGACCATCAGAGAAATTCAGAGTAAAATTAGAGGACTGAAGTAGTGTTCTGTGTACATAAGTTTAAGAATCTGAACTTGAGAATTTCTTTATTTTCATTAACTGTAAAAAACCCTGAGAAACTATATTTTAAACATGATAAATTAAAGCTAACCCAATATAGTTATTGACAATTAAGAAATTCAGTGTTGTGAAAAGTCTTACAAAACTATAGTTTGGGGTTGGATCATATTTTGATTTTGTGAATTAATGAAGATGGCTTTATTACTACAGATGATCTAGAAAGACAAAATATTTGACTTAAGTAATTATTTTTATCTGAATGGGACACTGAAAGCAATTTTACTTTTTCCATTCTCTTTTTTATTAATTTCTTGGTTAGAAAGTCCATCTCTATAGAAAATTTTGGGACAAAGTTTTGGGATAAAGACTACCTCAATTTTGTTATAATTATGGTTACATGAACAACCTTTACAAAGCCTATATTTATAACAGTCTGCTAATTTGGGGCCTCACCCTGCAAGCACAGACGGGCCAGATCCTGTTACTGGTCCCATTCAGGCACAAGGGTTCACTTATATGGATGCCTCACTGAAGTCACCGGGGCAGGGCAAGTGTGCAGGGGTTCACTTGTATGGATCCAGTTGTGCAATGCAAGTTTACTCACAGTAGTATTACTAAAGTAAATTATAAACCAGTTTATGAATAAACCTCCGTGTACTTTTTATAAGGACATGGAAGGAATTCTAAAATAAACAAATAAAAATCATAGAATGCTGCCAGCTGAAGTCTCATCCCAGAGTAAGAACATGAATGCAATACTATAATGATACAGTGCCAAAACAAGAACTGTGGAATAAAACTGTATTAAGAATAATCACTAAAAGATCTGATTTATATTAGTAATTACAAGATTATCAATCAATTTTTTTCCTTTTAAAAATAAGTTCCTTAAGCAGTCTTTCTTGTTTAATTTACTTTCTTTTTCTGCTTTCCAAAATGTATTTCAAAGGCCTGAACCCTGCAATTAAAACCAGGTGGGTGAATTTCTGCAAGCACTCATAAGGAGCCCTACTGAATCATAACAGATGCAAACACACTTTGGCCTTGTCTACACTGGCAGTGGGTAGAGCATAGTATACTTGCAGCAATACGCTGCAGCTAAATGCAGTCTGCATCCATACTGTGATTTGTAGCTACACATGACAATAAAAGGCTCTAGCAGTGGGGAATATTACAGCAGTGGGGAGGCAGCAGAAGGAAATGCTGCTACAAAATACCAGTGTGGATGGAGGAGTCACTTCTTTGATGCATAGAAAGCCATATAGGGAATACAGCCTAAGGTTCTGGCATGTCTGTACTCTACTTGCCAAAACAGCGTCAAATCATCTACACTTTATACTCATGCCAGAGGGGGTGGGGGAGACATGCAGTGTATGCACTTTATACACCACCATGCGGTGCAGTGTAGACATACCCTTTGAGTCCCAAAAGTGGTACTACAATAACTGAAAATATTTTTATCTGGATATTATTAGATAAGCACCATCTGGAACAGGGGAGGGCATCTGGTCATGGAAATAATTTCCCCTATTGTACTTCAGATTCATCTACCTGCACATGATGTAAATTCAAATTACATGCTCATTAAGAGAAGGCCTGTCTGTTTCCAGGGAAATGAACCAGAAGTTCAGTCGCTGCAGGCCATGGCCAGATATACCCGTTTGTCAACTTAGTCTTAGCGTTATTTTTCTCTTTGATATATAACAAGGATTTCTGAATAACAGCATTTCTAAAATTCCTGACAACAAAATACAAGTTCAGTGTTTTTCTTCCTAAGTGTAGTTTATTACTAACAGGAACATACTACTAAATTGAGTTAATCAAATTACTATCCTACAGGTGAAAAAGAATCAAGACCTGCTTAATATACATAATGTAATTTTATCGTTTGTAAGCACTGTATACTGTTTGTATTTACATACATTTTTGGTGTCAATCCCAGAACAAAATATACAGTACGATTCATAAACCTGGAAATATACATTTTATTATATGTATTTAGGTAATCAAAGCTGATCTAGGAATATGTCTAATGAAATGTATAATAATACTTTTTTGTTTAAAATCTCAGTCTATGTAAAAATAAAGAACAATATTGCATATATTCCCCAAATAATCTTGCATTCATCCAAGGGATCCAAATGACTGTTTATGTACATGATAAACTTCAAAAACAACAAAATGGACTGGTAGCACTTTATAGACTAACAAAATATGTAGATGGTATCATGGGCTTTCGTGGGCATAGCCCACTTCTTCAGAAGACCAGAGGATGTGCAGACCCAAAATAAATAGGGAAGGGGGGAGGAAGGAAAAAAAGGAGGGAGGGCACGAAACAAGGAGCAGAGGGTATGGAAATATCAAAGGAAATATCAAATAGCAATGTACAATATACACTCTTGCATAAATAATACTAAAAGCTCATATTAATTAATGAATATGTCAACACCTGGAGCATGAAACAGCAGCTACTGTTCTATAGCAATATAAAACATCTTAATGCAGATTAAAAAATGTTAAGATTACATATTTGTCTGCCAAAGATATTTCAAATACACAGCTGCCTCAGCAAATGCTATGTACAACTGTGACAGTGCAAAGTTTACCGCTACAATATTTTTAGAGCTGATAGCAGAGAATTATAGCAAACAGTAAATAGTCTGCTGAACATATACTATGAACAGTTAGTGGAATACAGACCATCCTCACTATAAATCCAAGATATGTTCCAAAACACTTGGACTTATAGAGAAAACTTAAAGCGGGGATTTTTCTTCCAGCAACTAACTTCTATTTGTGTAAATTGGGGTGTGTTTTTGTGCTATTTAAGAATGAGGAATGGGAGGACTTATAACACATCAGTTCCTAGAAGCGTCAACGATTTTAGAGCAGAACGGATGCATAATGGGTGACTTATAGCATGACCTGTACTCCTGTACTCCTGTGTATCAAACTGTCTAGACTACTGAAAGAGTAAAGGAAGAAGGGTTAAACTAGCAAAAGCTACCAAATTCTCCATTCCAGTTAAAAATCTCTTAATACCAATAATAATAAATATTCAACAAATGGTCTGGTAGCACTTTATAGACTAAGAAAACATGTAGATGGTATAATGACCTTGTGTGGGCACAGCCCACTTCTTCAGATGACCGGAGTTATGAGTCGGGGATATGAAAAAAAAATATTCAGAACACTTGGTACTTATAATGCATTAAACATGAGCTGGTTAAACATAATATATAGATTTAATGACATACATTAGTACTCTAGGGGTGCGTCTAGAATGGCAAGATTTTGCACAAAAGCATTTGCTTTTGCACAAAAACTTGCCAGCTGTCTACACTGGCCGCTTGAATTTGCGCAAGAGCACTGACTTTGTAATGTACAAAATCAGTGCTTCTTGTGCAAATACTCCGACGCTCCCGCTCGGGAAAAAGCCCTCTTGCGCAAAAATGCTTGCGCAAGAGGGCCAGTGTAGACAGGGAAGAACTGTTTTGCGCAAAAAAAGCCCCAATGGCTAAAATGGCGATTGGGGCTTTCTTGCGCAAAATCGCGTCTCGACTGGCCATGGATGCTTTTGTGCAAAAGCACTTTTTGCACAAAAGCATCCTTGCCAATCTAGACACTCTTTTGCGGAAATACTTTTAACGGAAAAACTTTTCCGTTAAAAGTACTTCCGCAAAATCATGCCAGTCTAGATGTAGTCCTTAGTAGTATGTAACTTTTCTGGATAGCTAAATTCAGAACATTCTAAACATTTTTAAAGATGGTAAGAGCAACAGTTTTACGAACAACATTCCTCAAAGTCATAAACCATCTTTTCTTTCTTAAAGGCATTGGATCACGACAAAAAAGTGTTTTTACAATCACATCAAAAAAATCCCAAATCCAGCACTCGATCCAGATATTTTCACCCTGTGCTAGGATTTTAATGACTAGCACAGGGAAGTTCCACACAGATTTTTCCAACTTTCTCGAGAGGTGTCACTTGTCTGCTTAAACCCACGGGCTTATCTGCTTCCTATTGAAACATACTATAACTACAGAAGCGTGTGGATGGCACAAACAAGAACAAAAGGCAAAGGAAACTTTCTTAAACAGCTGATACACCCCCAATTCCTTCCACCCCAACAGCCTGAGCCAGAGCAGGACAATCAGCTGAGAGGCCAATGGGTCCCCTCCCCTTTCCCGACAACCCTTCCACTGGAGTGGGGCGCAAGGGCTGGGAAGTGCCCCCCGGGGACAGCAAGGATGCAAACCGGCCGATGGCCTCTCGCCCTCTGGCTCACCCACCTGGTGCAGCGTGTCCGCAGGGAGCTGCGATGCCCGGAACAAGTCGCCCACTTTGCTGCCCCCGGCGGCGGGAGCTGGCGCCGAGCCGCCCTCGGGCGCCGGCGGGCAGCAGCAGAGCGAGAAGAGCTCGGAGTAGCGCTGCTGCTCGGTGTCGCTGAGGGGCACAAGCAGCCCCGCTCCCCCCGCGGCTCCCTGCTCCATGGGGCGGGGGCTGCGGTGCCGCGCTGCAGCCGGTGTGCGGCCGCTGCGGGGAGCGAGGGGGCGGCGCTGCAAAGGGGGAAGGTGCCGTCCCCCTACCCCCGCCTCCCCGGCGGTGCTGCGCAGCCAGCAGCACCTTCCCCCTCCCCGCCTGCCTGCTGCTGCCACCCGCCCGCAGCCCCCGCACGAGCAGAGCGGGACGTGCCCGGAGCCCGCACTGTGGCCCGGTCCGCGGGAGCACAAGGCTAGGGGGCGCCGGAATGCAGCAGCCGAGCGGGGCAGGGCTGAGGAGAGGGGGCAGGGCTGCTGCCGCCGCCGCCGCCGGGAGGGAGGCACAGAGAGAGGCGAGCCCGGAGGCAAAAGCTCTGCCGGCCTGGACAGGTTTGGGGCGCTCTGCACAAGCCCTTCCGGTCCCTCGGGCAAGCCTGGGGCCAGGGAAGGGATCCCGGCTCAGAGCTGCAGGGGCTGCCCCCTTGCGTGTATGATGCAGGCAGTAAACCTAGGCCAGTTCCCAAACCCTTACACTCTAACCCCTATGTCCTGAGAGACTCCGCTTGCGTTGTCTTCGTGACTGAGAGCTCGACTGGCTACCTGTGGGGGCTGACATGGCTCCCCTGCATGCAGTGGCTGTAGGTCTGGTGGGCTTCGATGTGTTTTTCCCCTCAAACCCCTGTGGGGAAGACAAGGGCTGTTGTCAGGCACAAAGGAGCCCAGGTAACAGAGGAAGTTCGTGGCAAAGCAGGGAAGTGAACACAGGTCTCCCACAGTATCACCTTAACCACAAGATTATCCTTTGAAAAGCTACACGTCCTGTCGGCTTCACGGAAAGGTGGGGATGTACAGCATTGTAGCAAACTGGACTAAGTTTTATTTGGGGATTAGAGAGGTATTGTTTTCTTAAAGGCAGAGGTGGCATTGTGAATTGAGTTCTGTTGTAGTTATAGTTCTGCAGCAAACCATTTTGAATTCCATTCAAAGCGTTAATCTACTGAATACTTTTCCCCACTGGCCTTCCCTCCACCAAAATAAACCCCAAGGACACAAAAAAATTACTTAATTTACTGATAGTACTTTCCACTGATTTTAACCTGTTTCTGTTGTGGTAATAAATACCAATATATTCCAGCAAACAAATAAATAAAAACTGGAAATGAAAGGCCCTAATTATGCAGAATAATGTGAATTGATCAGTAATGGCGGCTCATGTAAACAAATGTTTTAACACAGCCAAATGCCAGGTCAGAAATTCAGGAACAAAGAATGTAAGTCATACTTCTAAGGAAAGGAATTGTGTTGTGAGGCAGCAGAAGGGTTGGTGTATATTCCTGGCAGTACCGCTCTGAACTGTTTCTCTGGTGGCGGGAGGCTGCCTCTGTGTTCTAACCCCAGACCCAATTAAACAATAATTCAAAATGTAGCAATGTCTCTGGTTTGCTTGTGAGTTCTTCCCGAAATCCTCTTGGAGGACTTTCCTTTTTCAGTCAGGGTTTATCATTAGTAATAGAGATGTAGCCGTGTTAGTCTGGTCTTGCTGAAACAAAAGACAGGACTATCATTTCTCAGACAGGGTTTATCATTGTTATCCTCTGCAGTTAAAGGGCCTGCAACAGCTTAGCAACGTGGCCTGATTCCAGCCACTTGTGGATTCAGCGGCGGTAACATATTACACAAATTGCCAGTGTCGTATTGTGTCTCAGAGAATGTGAATGAATTCCTTAGGTGCAAATACAAGCAACTATGAAGTAGAAGTAGGAAGGCAATATTCTCTCTTTATATAGCATTATGCAGGACAATGTAGCACTTTAAAGACTAACAAGATGGTTTATTAGATGATGAGCTTTCGTGGGCCAGACCCACTTCCTCAGATCAAATAGTGGAAGAAAATAAGGATCTGAGGAAGTGGGTCTGGCCCACGAAAGCTCATCATCTAATAAACCATCTTGTTAGTCTTTAAAGTGCTACATTGTCCTGCATTTTGCTTCAGCTACCCCAGACTAACACGGCTACATTTCTATCACTATTCTATATAGCATTAGTGAGCCCATTTGGCTCCTTTCTGTGCCTACATTTCAAAACATGTTGAAAAATTGGAAAGGGTTCAGAAAAGAACTAAGAGAATGATTAGAAGTCTGGAAAGTGTGCTGTATAGTCACACTAAATGTGTTCAATCTATTTTATTGAAGAGAAAGTAAAGTGGTGACTTGATCAAGATCTACCAACAATGTTTCTCAAAGTAGTCTGCAAAATCACTTTGAGAAACCTGTTAACTGGCTGCTCTGGTGTGTTTACTTACCAGCGCTGCAGCCAAGAGCCTTGCAGCTCCTATTGGCTCCGTTTGGTCATTTGCAGCAAGGGGAACTGTGGGAAGCGATGTGGGCTGGGCCGCTGCTTCCGGCAGCTCCCATTGGCTGACAATAAGAGCTGCCAGGCTCCTTGGCCACAGTATCGCTAAGGAAACAGGTTAACAGCAGCCAGTTAACAGGTTTCCCAAAGTGGTTTCACAGACCACTTTAAGAAACACCGATCTACAAGTATCTACTTGGGAAGAAATTTCTTAGGGTACGTCTAGACTACATGCCTCTGATGACAGAGGCATGTAGATTAGACTACCCGGCATAGGAAAATGAAGCGGCGATTTAAATAATCACCGCTTCATTTAAATTTACATGGCTGCCGCGCTGAGCCGATCAGCTGTTTGTCGACTCAGCACGGTAGTCTGGACGCGTGGGGGTCAACATCAAATGCATTTGTCGACCTCCCAGGTATGCCTCCTGGGATGAGGCATACCTGGGAGGTCGACAAATGCCTTTGATGTTGACCGCGGAGCGTCCAGACTACCGCGGTGAGCCGACAAACAGCTGATCGGCTCAGCGTGGCAGCCATGTAAATTTAAATGAAGCGGAGATTATTTAAATCGCCGCTTCATTTTCCTATGCCGGGTAGTCTAATCTACATGCCTCTGTCGCCAGAGTCATGTAGTCTAGACATGCCCTTATAGTACATGGCTCTTAAATCTATTTGAGAAAGCCTGGATGTGGTTGCCTATGTCTGCACTGGTGGGTTACTGCACAAGAAAGCCTGGATGTGGTTGCCTATGTCTACACTGCCCACCCTCTCTCGCACAAGTAAATGTACAGTACGGCGTGATAAGAGACAGCTCCTTGCGCAAGAGCTATGCTGTTTTATATCAGGTGTAAGTTCTCTTGCTCAGGTGCTCTTGCAGAAGAGGGCAGTGTGGACGCGCGGCAGGGGTTTCTCGCGCAAGAATTGGCCTCCGGGAAAAAAAACACAGGTGGCCTCTCCGATGCTCCGTATGCCCAATCACCACTCGCTGGTTCCCTGTAGCCACCCTCCCCTTAAAGGCACAGGCAGCCAGTGGAGCCGTGTGCCATGTGCAGCCCTTGGAGCTGCCAGAGGGAGTGATGGCCACTGTTGAGCAACAGCCAGGTCCCTCAGGCCCCACCCAGGAGCCACCTCAGAGCACCCAGGAGGCCCACAGGGGCACAAAGCGGCGGGCTCCATGTTGGGGCAATGCCAAGGTCATATTTGCCCACATGGCCCAGGCGCTGGCCATACAGGGACACCCGGCCTGGGCCTAGAACAGGTCCGGGCCAAGGTGAAAGACCTGCGGCTCAGCTACATGTAGGCCACCGAGAGTGGGGGTGGTGGAGCCACTGCTTGCCCCCACTACCACCATCTGCACAGTATCCTGTCTGACAAGGGGGCCGAGACCCTGGAGGCCATGGTGGACTCAGCCCTGGCCACTCCAGTGGTCCGGCCAACAGACGCGGAGGAGGAGGAGGAGGGCAACTGGTCCACCGAGGAGGAGGAGGAGGAGGACGGCAGCCAGAGCCCACCACCCCAGCATGGCAGCCACCATGTTTCATGGGCCTCCTCGGAGATTGGCGAGGGATCATTTGGTGAGTGTCACAGCTGCCACTCACAAGTGTGCAGGGGGCAGGGGAGCCATGGGGTGGGGGAGAGGGCGCAGCACATGGCACAGCCTGGCCGGATGCTGCACAGAAGCACGTGCAACCTTGTGCAACCAGACCAAGTGGCACATGAACATAACTGCCACCCCAGCACATGAATGGGACCCCAGGGGTCATGCACACCCAGCCTGGCGGTGGGAGGAAGGTCCAGCCGGGAGCAGCCCAGCTGCAAGGGCACAGGGTGGACAGCACTCAGCCCAAGGGTACTGCACACAGCACTAATCCATGGCCACTTATGGGACATAGTAGCTGCCCCAAGGCCCCCCACCACCACATGTGGCCCTCCCAGGATCCCCCGGCCCACCTCAGGCCCCCTCATGCCAGTCTTACGTGTCCCCAGGCGTTGTGGCATGTGCGGTGGTATGAGGAGGGCACGGGGCGCCCGGAATACCATGGGGCAGAGGTCACTGATGATCTCGCTCTCATCTGCTTCCTCTGCAGTGGGACCCCCTACCAGCGAGGGACCTTCCAGCCGCATCCTGCCGGCACTGAGGAGCCCATCACAGCGCACCTGAGACTGACACTACCTTCTCCGCCACCACGTCTGTGCCATCAAGCACATGGAGCACTCACTCAGGAACAAAATTCGTGCTGACGAGGTGTGGCGGGAGCGGGTAGGGGGCCAGTACATTGAGCGCTGTGACGCTGTGGCGTCCTCCTGGGAACCATTGCGGAGCGCATGGGCCCTGCGCCGCAGCACAGCGTGGCCAGGCCCCCTCCAGTTGCCCCCCCTTCCTTGCCCAGCCCACACCCTGCTTTCCCCCCAACATGCCCAGTCCTCCCCCCACTTCACCTCCTGACATGCCTGTGCCCCATCCTGCGGCCTTCCAACATCGGCACCTCCTGGTGCAGCCTGCCCCGACCCGGCACGAGGGGCAGAGGTGCCCCCACATCCGTGGGGGTGGGAGAGGCCTCCCTTCACACCCATGAGGCCCTCCCAGTTCAGGGCCCCCTCGTGCCCCCCTCTCCACAGTGCACCTCCTTCCCCATGTAAATAAAAGTGCCTTATATAAAGCAAGTGCATTTTATTTGTTGGGAGGTGAGGGAAGGGTTGGACACAGGGGCATCCCGGAAGTCAGAGGGGTAGGGGCGGCCTATTGTGGGGCCTGGTCCAGCATCATCTGGAGGGCTTCCTGGACCCACAACCCGTGGTGGTTGGTCTGCCGGGTGGCGGCCATTTGGGGCTGCTGGTAGGCCTGGCCCTCACCTGCCATCCACCCCGGGAGGAAGGCCTCCCTTTTCCCCTCAATAATATTATGCAGCACGCCAAGCTGACCTCCGGGATGTGCTGCACCCCCACATCCAGGTGGGTCAGGAGGCACCTGAACCATGCCTTCAGATGCCCAAAGGTGCACTCCATGGGATTGCAGGCCCGGTCCAGGTGGGCTTTGAAGGTGGCCTGGCTGTGGTCCAGTTGGCCGGTGTATGGCCACATCAGCCAGGCCATTAGGGGGTAGGCCACATCCCCCAAGATGCAGACCAGCATCCTGACATCCCCAATGGTGAATTCCTGCTGGGGGAAGTAGGTGCCTGCCTCCAACCTGTGGCACAAGCCTGAGTGCCTGAAGATGCAAGCGTCGTGGGCCCAGCCGGACCATCCCACATAAGTGTCCTGGAACCGGCCCTGGTGGTCCATGAGCACCTGGAGCACCATTGAGCATTAGCCCTTCCAGTTTATGAACTGGGCCGTTCGGTGCTCTGGTGCCCGGACGGGGATGTGGGTCCCGTCTATGGCTCCCCGACAGTTCGGGAACCCGAGGCTGCCGAAGCCAGCAATGGTGATGTCCACATCACAGGGGCGGATCACCCTATGCAGCAGCACGTCATTGATGGCGTGGACGACCTGCAGAGGGGCACATGGGAGCACAGGGGATGCATGGAATGAGACACAGTGCATACATGGGCCCCTGGGGTGTGCTCACCCTCCCTTTGATAGCCCCTCCCCCCACACAGGCCAGGGCCCTCTGCCCCCTGGGATTACCCCCCCCCAGGGGCTTTGTGCAGGAGGGACAGCATGACCCCCTGGATGCGGGGCTTCCCCCTGCCTCTACAGCCTCCCCCCGCCCGGTCTGGCCCCTTCCCTCCCCCAGGTCAAGCCCGTGGTCCATGGAAGGCCTTACCTGCCGGACGACCGCACTGACGGTGGACCTGCCCACCCCGAACTAGTTTGCCACGGAGCAGTAGCTGTCCAGGGTGGCCAGTTTCCACAGGGCAATCGCAACCCTCTACTCCACGGGAATGGCGGGGCGCAGGCGGGTGTCCTGCCTCCGGAGCACAGGGGCGAGCCAGGTGCAGAGCTCATGAAATGTCCCCCTGTGCATCCTAAAGTTCTGTACTCAGTGCTGGTTGCCCCATTGTCCCAGCACCAGGCGCTCCCACCAGTCCCCACTGATGACGTGGCTCCACAGGTGCCTGTCAGTGGTGAGGTGGAGGTGCCCGAGTGCAGCTGTTGCATGCATCTGATCGAGCATGTGTTGCCCGATGGTCCATGGTCTCCAGTTCCTCCATCCTCAGTTATGGATGTGATGGGACATTGCTGGGTGGGGTCCTCCTCCAGCTCCATGTCTGTGAGCAAGGCAGCAATAGTGCCCAGGGGCACTTGCTCAGAGACTGAGTTTGAGGACTCAGTCGGCTGTGTGTCTGGATGCCTCAATGAGGTGCCTCTGCATGCAGCCGCAGGAAAAGGGCTGTCCAGGGGTCCCTTTAAGCGCGTTACCCAGCAGGGGTCCAGCGCGTGCCCACAGACAGCGCTGGTGACCTTTTGACATGGCCAAAGTGGTTCCAGGGCCAAGTTATTGCGTAACGGCGTCCCACCAGTGTGCACAGTTTCTTGCTCAAGAGCTCAGCATTCTTGAGCTGTGTTCTGGCCCGTGTGGACGCTCTCTTGTGCAAGTATACTTGCGCAATAACCCGCCAGTGTAGACATAGCCCCAGAGTTTGGAAGCTGAAGCTAAATTATGTCAGACTAGCTATAATGTATACAGATTTGATGGTGACGGTAATTAACCATTGGAACAACTAATTTAGAGGTGCGGTGGCTTCTACATCACTTCCACTTGCCCAGTGAAGACTGCTTATCTTTTTTTTTTTTTTTAAATAAACACATGGTGCTATAGGTGAGACAGAAGTTGTGAGTGTGATGGCAAGTCAGGGTTGCCCCGATCCTGCAGCAGCAAGAACACAGTCTGCCAGCCAGTAGACTAGAGAGGGTTTATTGCTGCTCCGGAATACAGCACAGCATAGACGTGATGTGATTTTAGGAGTCAGGGCCAGGATGCCTCAAACCCCTTGGATTAGGGGGGCCATTGCCTCCCCTAGACTCTCAGCCCCTAGTTTAGGCTGTTTCTTTCATGTTTCCCAGCCAGCAACTGACCCTTTCTCCCAAAACCTGGTGTTTATCTCCATAGGCGTGCACAGCACATTTCATTAGGGTGTGCACCCAAAGAATTTTTTTAAATGCACTTTGACCCCCTCCATTAGCCACACCCCTCACCCCTGTTAACCACGCCCCTGGTCCCCATTAGCCATGCCCCTGGAGGTAACCCTCTCCGGGCAAGATGGGCACATGACCAAAAGTAAAAAGTGTTATGTGACCCCCAACCCAAGGACTTTTCCCACCATCCTCCTACCAATAGGGATTAGTTTGGTCCCCACCAACCCCCCCCCCCATGCAACTATCCTGCAATTGCATTAATCCAATGTGTGTGACGTTAATGTGGGGGTGGAGAGGCTGGGGCTGGGGGGTTAGGAGTTCCTCTAAGAGTTCCCTCTAAGAGTTTCCTCCCATGAGCAGAATGAATTTTGTGTTGTGCACCAGTACCGAATTCATGTGGCTTGTTTGGATGTGCCATTGTGGCACCCAAGTTATTAATAAATATCTACCTTTCCCCTCTGCTGCCATGTCTCCTCCCCTTGCTCTATCAATTCTCCTCGTGCCTGCTGCCCCCCAACCCCACACCCTCCTCTGCTGTCCTGATTCCTGCCCTTCTGTCCCCCCTGTGCCCACTCCTCCAGTAGCCCCACTCTGATCATGTGACCTACCCCTCCTCATCCCCTCTCTTAACACCTCCCTCTACACACCTGCCCTGCCTCTCTCCTCTGGTGCTTGTCCTTCCCCTTCTGGTGTCTGCCCTTCTGCTTCACCCCCAGAATCCCCTGGCACCTGCACCTTCCCTTACCCCTGTACCCTCCTAGTGCCTCCCCCTTCCCTTACTGCCACTGCCCCCTTTGCCCTTTTTTCCCTGATGCCCATCCCCTCACCACCCTCTGCCCCCATTCTCCTCATGCCCTCTGCCCTCA
The DNA here is from genome assembly GCF_049634645.1 of Pelodiscus sinensis. Classification (NCBI taxonomy): domain Eukaryota; kingdom Metazoa; phylum Chordata; order Testudines; family Trionychidae; genus Pelodiscus; species Pelodiscus sinensis. The sequence goes on from NC_134711.1 coordinate 210,705,211, forward strand.
CACATGACTTGCTCCAACCCCACCTTCCTCATGCCTACCCCTTCTGTCAAGCTATCTCCAAGGCCCTTAACCTCTCCTCTTCCAACATCACCCTGTCCCCCCTCCCACTGACACCTCCCCTCCTGCCCTTTTCCTCATTGTCTGCACTTCCCCCCTAACATTTGTGTCTCCTCTACCCTATCCCTTTGGTGCCTTCCCCTTTCTTCCCCCTCTCCCCTCCCCCTCCGTACAAGCCCCTTCCACCCCTTCCCCTTTTTTCCTCCTCCACCCTCCCCCACCGCAAAAGCCCCTTCCTCTCCCACCCCTTCCTCTTATTTCCCCTCCCCCCTTACCTTCAGCTTCTGCCTTACAGCTTGCAGGGCTGGGGTCGGAACCAGCGCAAGCTGCAGGGCCAGGGAGGGGCACCCTCAGGGTGCCGTATGGTGCTGCAGGGCCAGGCGGGGGCACTCCCGGGGCACCACGCAGTGCTGCCGGGACAGGCAGGGGTGCCACCGGGGCCGGGCAGGGGCTCTCCCGGGTGCCTCAAGGGTGCCTCATCGTGCTGCCATGCTGGGCGGGGTCGTTCCCGGGCACCTCAGGGGCACTGCGCAGTGCTGCTGGGCTGCGCGGTGCTGCCAAGCTGGGTGGTGCCCAGGGCTCAAAAATGGCTCGGGGTAGCCGGCCCAAGACATTAGGGTGTGCCTGGGCACACCCGGCACATGCCGTGCACACGCCTACGTTCATCTCCACCTCCCTCCCTTTGTCTCTCCCCCGCGAAGTGCCTTCTTATCTGGTCAGGCTGGACCTAGGTGTCTGGGCTAATACACATGTGGGTGAGTCAGGGGGAAATCACACCGCAAGGGGACACCACGTTACAGAGCAGACTGCCCCCCTGCCCCACTACGTCACAGTGGGCTTAAGGCAGAAATTACTGAGTGAAGGTTTTTTGGTCTGTGATGTACAGGAAGTCAGACTAGATGATCATAATGGTCTCTTCTGGCCTTAGAAAACTTTTGCGACAGTAGAAAAATGGGGAGGGGGCAGAACTTTGTGGGGGCTGTTGGGAATACATTGAGAAGTGGATTTTAAACTGAGGGGGGCTAAAGTGAAGTGGAAGAAAAAGATGGTCTGTTCTACTGACCTGTGTGACTGGCTCATCAGCATAGAATGCCCACCTATAGAAGTGTCCTGAGATGAAGTACAGTCCTGTGGGTGGATGGCTATACTGAGCCTTTGGAGACCTGAGTTCAACTTCCTGCTCTGCCACACTCTCATGACCTTGGTCAAGTCACTTGTGAAACATCTAGGCTGTGTCTACACTGGTGCAATCTTGCGCAAAGGCGGCCGCTCTTGCGCAAAAACTTGCTGCCTGTCTACACTGGCCATGTGTTCTTGTGCAAGTAAACTGACGTTCTAATGTATGAAATTAGGGCTTCTTGCGCCAGAACTCTGATGCTCCAGCTCAGGAATAAGCCTTTTTGTGCAACTGTTCTTGCGCAAGAGGCCAGGGTGGACAGGCAACATGATTTTCTTGCGCAAGAAAGCCGTATGGTTAAAATGACCATCGGAGCTTTCTTGCGCAAGAGAGCGTCTGCACTGGCATGGATGCTCTTGCGCAAAAGCACATGCCAGTGTAGACACTCTCTTCTGGAAGAGTCTTTGCAGAAGAACTCTTCCGCAAAAGAATTTTTGCGTGAGAACGTGCCAGTGTAGACGTAGCCCTTCAGTCTTGCACTTCAGACAGCAGGATATGAATTGCAAAAACAGGACCATGTGGGTGCAATGTATAATATATCCTCTTTACAAGCATAGCATGTCAGTGCATGCTACAGTTCCAGCCTTGTAATCCTAACTATGGAGCTATGTACCCAAATCATTTAACCTTGCCTTTATTCCCCACATCAAAGAGGTGTTGTAAGGATAACTAGATTACATTCTGATTGAGAAGCCCTCAGATACTCTGGTAATAGATACCATATAATACCATCGGTAACTTCTGTTTTGGCAGGAAGATTTGAGACAGTTACATTTTGCTTTCCATACAATTAAAAACTAGACATTTCAGTCAAAATGGTGTTTTCATCACCATTGTGATTAAAATAATAAAGATGCAAATTAACCTAAAATATAACTCAAACTCCTCTTATGTGCTGCCTCCTTCCGAAAAAAACAAAATTCAATACTTTCTAAAAAAAGAAAAAGTGTTTAATAGATGCCCTACAACTCCATGGTGGTTAGGGAGGAAAGTGTTAATAAAAAAGATTGTTTCCAAGGATTTGTTAACAGGAACAATGACAACATGCTTGGATTATAATTTTTTTTTTTTAAACACAACCACAAGAGTTGATATAGAAACAATTCACTTTGCAACAGAGCCTAAAGAGTTCTAAAGATTAAACAATATATCTTTGTTTTTATATCAACCTTGTTGTTTGGTTCTAACACAAATGTATAGGACCAACATAGCTTAAAAACAGGGAAGGCTATGGCAGGGGTACTGAAAACAGTTTCCTCATGAGAGAAAGACCCAAGTGAAGGTGGCCATGGAAACACCACCTTCCCTACTCCTGGATATATCCTCTGATGTAATTTACATCTTGCACCAATTTGAGTGAATCTGGCCTATTGTGCCTAATGATAACTCTTATGTTCTTTCTTATGATAAAGACAAGACAGTCATGGCAGAATTAAGCAGATGAACAGGTTTCATATCTATTATCAGGCATCCTTGGAATGTAATTGACAAGCTTGCTGCTTTACATAGTAATGTAAACACTTTACATAGTAATGTCAACACTTCATACAGGGTGCAACAGATCTTTTTATTCTTTTCATTGTTTTGTATTTTGACATGAAAACATGCAAAATGTTGAATTAACTGTAAAATTAGATTCCCAACTTGTTCGGTCGTTAAATAAAACCATTCCACGAGGAGTTCGTGCCCCGTGTAGCCGCACTGCACGGGGTTCGAACCAGCGGGGTTTTAAAAATGGCGGCTCCCCGCTTATGCAAATGAAGCCCGGGAAATTCAAATCCCGGGCTTCATTTGCAAGTGCGGTATGCCTACATTACCCTCCTAGTTCGAACTAGGAGGGTAGTGTAGACATACCCACAGAGAGAATGAGAGTGAAAATACCAAGTGTTCTTCACTTTGCTATTTTGTCATGAAATCTTTAGATTACAATTGCAGCACTGGTGTGGTTGGGATATAATCAAGGTGCTGCAAGTTGCTCCATGTGGGTGGACCCTTGAACTTTATTGAAATCAATGGGGTTCCAGGTGAACACAGGAGTCTGCTTCATGAAGCAGGATGCAGGGTTGGGACCTTAGTTAAAACTGTATTTATGGGCTACCTGGTTGTGAGGAGTTTGTTGAATCTGTTTTAACAAAGTACCTGCTTATCTACAGCAGCAGCCTAACTGATTATCAAAAGCGATTCTTGATTAGATACCTCAATTTTAGATTGTCCAATTCAAAAGGGAGGTCAGGTTTCTTAGCACTTTCTAAAAAGCACAGGTATGAGAGGTTGGGTATTCAAAACTTGAGGCACTCAAAATCACTTGTCATTAGATAATGTTGACTTGTATGTTTAAACTATTTCTCAATACAACTGAAAATGTAGCATAAAGTCTAAGGATGCGTCTAGACTGCACCCTTCTGTCGGAATAAGCTACGCAATTTTCACTATGCAAATTGCATAGCTTATTCTGAGTCTAAATCAAAAGAGCTTATTTTGAAATTTGACGTTGTCTACATAGCACCAAATTTCAAAAAAAGGCACTATTCCAACAAATCCCTTAACCCTTGTGGAATAAAAAACAGGACTTCTCCCGGTCTCCCTGGTCTGCTGGGGGGGGGGGGGGTCCAGCAAAGCCGCTGGACCCCCCCAGCAGACCAGGGGGACAGGAGCAAAGCCGCCCAGGTGGCGGGGGTCCCGCTGCCTGGGCGGCTTTGCTCCCGGGCAAACAAGCAAAGCCGCCCAGGCGGCGGCTTTGCTCGGGTGTCCCTGGTCTGCTGGGTGGGTCCAGCGGCTTTGCTGGACTCCCCCAGCAGACAAGGGAGACCAGGAGAAGCTTTTCTCGCCCCGGAGGACACGGGCGGCGACCCGCCGCCCGTGAGCTCCGGGGTGAGAAAAGCCCCATTCGTAAGTGCGGATCCGACGTAAGTCGGGGACTGCCTGTATAAGGGCTTAAGCTTGTGAGCCACCAGACCTGGGTTTAAAGGGCCAGAACATGATTCTATATTACTAGCTCTGGTTGAGCAGCTGGTTAACCTCTGGGGTAGAGGTCAGGCTACAGTCCAGTGGGAGCATGTGGGGCAGGCTGTAGACCCAGGAGGGGGGAAGGAGCAGGTGCCCCATGACACTCCTATAAAACAGTTTTTTGTAAAGAGCTACAGTCCTGGGGAAAATAATGACGGTACACAGATGAGGGCATACTTCCTTGCTGGTGTAACCCACAGAAACTTATCAAAATCATGATACTATAAAGAAGTATGCCTATGCTTAACTATATGCCAGGGCTGGGCAAGATGCAGCCGAGGAATGGAATCTGGCCTGCCTAACACTTTAATATGGACCATGGACTGCATCTGGTGGCTTTCTATTTATATTTATTTATTTATTTATTTATTTATTTATTTATTTATTTATTGCTGCCCGTGCCACTGTATTTCCAGGCAGTGGCTCAGGCAGCAGGATCCTATTTAAATGGCTCATGGCTCACGTTGAGCCATTCCACGAGGAGTAACAGTAGTTCGAACTAGGAAGCCTAGTTCGAACTACCTAGTTCGTGCCCCGTGTAGCCGCGCTGCACGGGGTTCGAACCAGCGGGGTTTTAAAAATGGCGGCTCCCCGCTTATGCAAATGAAGCCCGGGAAATTCAAATCCCGGGCTTCATTTGCAAGTGCAGTATGCCTACATTACCCTCCTAGTTCGAACTAGCGGGGTAGTGTAGACATACCCTGTCTCTTCATCTGTACAATACTTAACTGTTGTGATGATAAATTAGCCATTGTTTGCAACAGAAAGAAAAAATAGTTATGTAAGTGCAATGAAGGGCGGGGCAAATAGTGAGAAAAATTATTCAAGTATCTTTCATCAAGTTCAAAATAAATACATTTTTACATTCATTCATTTGAGCCAAGTTTTGTTTGTATGCATATTTAATTAAAGTGATTTTCCAGCATCTACAGTTGTAGGAAAACTTGTGTAACCTGCACATCTCCTAGATGTGGTGCTCTGTTTAATCTAGTGACCACTAAGAGAGAGATTAATGAGTCTGCTGTACAGCTTTAAGTAGGAGGCACATGGCTTTTATCCTATGCACTAAAGCAGTGGTTCTCAAAGTGGTCCACAACCATCTTTCCAGTGGGCAGTGGGCTCAGAGCTAACCCAGCCCAGCAGGGAATCCACATTAGTGCTCCAGCCCTGTGCCACTTCCCTCCCCCTCTCGACCCTCACTAATTGGTTAGAGCACCAGCACTGGTTTCCCACTGAGGGGGGAGCCCCAAGCCTCATGGGCCGGATCCAGCTCATGGTGGAAAGAAGCAGCTACCCCTCCCCCTTGCTGGGGGAACAGCAGCACAAGAAACTGCTCACTTGGGGGCTTTCCCTGATGCTCCCATTGACCAGAATCACAGGCAATAGGCGCAGCAGCGGAAAGTGCCCAGAAGCAGCAGAATGCACAGAGCAATGTAAGTGCCCCCCCCCCCACATTTCCTCATGCCCAGACCCTGCACCCTCATCACCCTCCCACTGAGATCCCACATCTCCAACTTGCTCCTGCACCTTCCCTCCTGCCCAGATTTCGCACCTCCACCTGTACTCCACCTCCTGCCCAGATCCCCCACCATCAGTCCGCTCTGCACCCAATCTCTCATCCAGACCCCCACCCCAGAGCCCACTCTTGCAACTCTCCCCCTGGCCAGACCTCCACATCCAGCCCTCTTCTGCACCCCTACCTCCCATCCAGACCTCACATCCTCGATCCCTCCTGTACCCTACTTCCTGCCCAGACCTTGCATCTCCATCCTGCCCCCTGGCAACCCTTCATTTTTGGTCCCACCCCAGAGCCCAGGGGACTAGCCTTGGAACACTAGAAGAGTTAATCTAGTCTGAGGGAAGTCCTAACCCTCCATCCTGGTCCTGCCATGAGGGCAGGGGACAGGACTCGATGACCTCTCGAGGTCCCTTCCAGTCCTAGTATTCTATGATTCTATGATCCTCCCTTCCTTCTCTCCCCTTCCTTTGTGGAGACAGAGAATGAGGGGAGTGAGATATCTCAGTTAGGGACCACATCAATGAAAGTTGGGGTTGTTGCTGTTTTGCTTCTAACTTTTGTCAGCCCCTCACTGATTTTAATGTGGGTCAGTGGCCCTCAACCCAAAAAAAGGTTCCGCACCCCTGCCATAAATAAAGACAATGTTGAAACCTTTTGGTTTGGACATCAATTAATATTTTACTTTGTTTAAAATTAAGTTTGGTAAACTAACAAGAGAAAGTTAAATGTTTAATCTGTTTAAGGGTTTTTATTTTGATTAATAATATTTCCTTTCTTACTGATTACATACACCTCCCTATGTTGTAGCTGTGCATTTATGTTTTTATGCTCCAGTACCCCAATATGAATAATTTATTATTTAAGATATTTAGCGATAAGCAAAGGCATTTTGTCATCATGGGTGATTGGCTGGTGGTCTGCAGAAAGGTTTGCATTGTGCAGGGTGGGCTGCCCGAAAAGTTTGAAAACCATTGCAGTAGAGGCACATGCATTTAGTTCCAGAAGGCCCAGTTTGAAACTGCCTGACAATGACTAGGGCCTGTAAGTGTTAATCATATATGATGATGTAATAAATACATCCATAGAAGTGGATAGTTAAGGTTGTGTTTGTGATGTTAGATTTCATATTTGCAGACTCTTGAGTAGTTTTGTAACCTTAACATCCCTTAAACATAGTTTTATGTTTGCAATGGTGATTTGCAGTAACATCTAAGCTTAGCTACTGAGTTATGTTATGAACATTCATTAGCACTGTATAATGTATAATAAGTACAACTTCTGCTATGCCAGCTTATTCTTTTATAGTAATGAATAATAAAACAAATAAGCATACATCTACTCAAGCTGAAAATTAATAATTGCAAATAATTCTTTACAAGTATATCTGGCATAGGGGAGCATGTGCAGAAAATAGAATTCGCCCATTACCTCCCCCCCCCCCCCACGTAAAACACACATTAGTAATTGAGATTTTCTTATCTGTGTTGAAGGAAATGTGAGATTACTTATGATTCAACTGATAGTGCTTCACAAACATTTTATCAATCATTTTAAATTCATCTGCTACTGTGAAATCAGATGCCAAATTTACATACTACATGATGAACAATGGCCTTGTGTAATTATTTTTGTTACAAAATCTGGGACGTATATTTAACTTGTAGTCATAGATATAGCCACACTGATGAACTATAAATAGTTACACTGTTACACTGTAGTATGCTGAGCATTCCTAGTAACTATACAGTTCAAAAATGAGATGTCCTTGCCCTGGCAATCCTGATACAATATCATGAAACTAATTAACAGTGGAGTTCCTTTGGATTTACACTAGTGTATTTAAATGTATTTTGACAGCAGAATTAGGCTGTACAAGTGAATACAAGTATAACTGGTCAGAAGGGAGGAGAATGGAACTACATGGCTATCACTCCTGGTATAATTTGATCCGTAATTGTAACAAAGGGCAGAATTTGGTCTGCAAAAGTGTTCTTACTAATAATGATGCTTGAGCCAGTAATAACCCAGCTTAACTCTGAAGCAGAGTTTGCAAGACTAGCAGTTAGGATGAAAAATCCAACTTCTAATTTGGAAATTAAGCAAGCTTTATAAGGGCATCACTGCGAGGCAATAAACAGAGAATCTCATAATGCCAGTTTTAGCCATTTTTCAGAAGTAAACTGCACTTTAATTATCACATCTCAGATAAGCTATTTGGAAAAAAATCTACTCCTACATACAGTAAAATGTTACATCCAGTTCTTCTCACACCACATCCTGCCCACATACACCACTGTTCACATATCACTTGATTCTGCAAAAGGCCTTTAAATTGACCTTAATGGTAGCTGAAGGAGCTCACAAGTCTTGTGGCTCATGCTCAGCACTTTGTACGATGAGGTCTATATTCGGAACTGCAGGCATCTTCACAACTAATAAATGCTGCAGTTGCAAAATAGAGGTGGATAATTTATCACATGCAATCAAGGCTCCATGCGTGTTGTAGCAAGCTTTACTTAAATTTTGTGAGAAGGGCCCTGCATTTAGTGCACTCCAGAGTGCCAGATTAGATATTATGCAGCTTCTGAAAAATTAAAAATGGAAGGCTTTATTGAATTAAACATGACATGCATAATTCTGGTTTTTAAGTTTTGCAGAGTTAGTGGAGGATAAAAATACTTATTAGCACCTTCACCATAACAATTTTATTTTTCAACTCTACAGCTAATATTGCAATGTGCACTAATGTTTCCTTTCTCAGAAACTGGCTGTTTTCTGAGAAACTCTTCTATCTTGTCTCTCTCCTTGGCAGGGCTGGATTAATCTTTTGTGGGCCCTGTGCCAAACATATTGGTGAGCCCCATGAGAAACAATTGTAAAAGATGGGGAGATCAGTCCCTGATGTGAGGCAGGGTCAAGGGCAAGCATGGGATAGGGTTACCAGGTAGACCCCCCCCCAAAATACCAGACACACTTGATCGTGGGCGGAGGGCTGGGAGGGACCGGCTGGGAGGGACCAGCTGGGAGGGGGGCGGGGCTAGCCAGGAGGAAGGGGGGCAGGAGGTAGATCTGGGGAGGGAGCTCGGGGGGCGCGGGGCTGGCCGGGAGGAAGGGGGGGCAGGAAGCAGAGCTGGGGGGATCAGGGGCCAGGGGGGCTGGACAGGAGGAGGGGGGCCAGAGAAGGGGGGCGGGAAGCAGAGCTGATGGGGGGGTGCAGCCACTGGCCGCAGCTGGAGTCCAACAGGCCGTGCCCCCCGCAGTCACTTCCTCTACTTGCTAGTAGAAACAGGAGCAGGGGGAGAGGCTAGGAACCGCTCCCCCCGCCCGGCTTCTGCACGCAACCAGAGGCTCCCAGCTTGGAGACGGGGCCACGATTGGCGCTGGGAGCCTCTGGTTGTGTGCAGAAGTCCGGCAGGGGGAGTGGCTGGGAGTCCCCTGCCTGGCTTTTGCACTGCAGGGCTCCCATTGCCAATCGCAGCCCTGCCTCCCAGTTGCTCCCCTGCCCCTGCCAGGCTTCCGTCCAGTGCCCAGCCGGAAATTCAGAAAATACCGGACATTGCCCATGTCCGGTATTTTCTCATTTTTTTTCTACCAGACAGAGGGCGCAAATACCAGACTGTCCGGTAGAAAACTAGACACCTGGCAACCCTATGCCATGGGATAAGGGACAGAATAGTCACTCCCTTACTCCCTCGGGGTACTGCACAGCTAGTACCTACCTCTCTCTGCCATATCTGGGTCCTTGGGTGCAGTTCTCTCTCTCTCTCCAGCTGAGCTGCAATTTCACCAGGCAGCAACAACTGCTGTTCCCACCCACCTGGCAGAGAGACTGATTGCAGCTAATCCTGTAACTGGACTTTTAGTATCTGATAAGCAATGATCCACTTTTTAACTAGACCCTCCAGTGGAAAACTGGACACCTGGCAACAAGGGCACAACAAAAGGTGGGCCATGGTCCCATCACTTATTTCCTATCTTAAGAATGAATGATGGGGGAGGGAAGAGGCTGGAGAGGAGCAAGCATAGGTGGGGCCTCAGAGGAAGAAGCAAAGCAGAGGCGAGAAGGAATGGAGCGAGGACAGAGTCTCAGAGGAAGAGGCTAAGCAATCATGGGGCCTCCAAGTGGGAAGGGAGATAGGGCCATGGTCTAGGTGCCAGTGGGGATCCTCCCCCACCACACACACATTTCTACTGAGCTTCCAGGGTTCCTGCCTGGCAGCCATAATTAGTTCCTTTTGAGTACAGGCCCAGCACTACTGTCGGCCTGGTACTACTTCTTGGTTCTCCTACTATAACTATTGGTGCTTTCTAGTTATTCTGAGCTTTCTCCCTCCCCACTGCTCACCCTTTATCTCGCTCTGTGTGGGCTCCAGTGTGTTGAGCCAAAGAAGATGCACTACATGGAGAATCTAGTCCCAGAGCAACAACACAAGTTCTGATTTTCAGAGAATTTGGCTGCACGTTCCCCTCTCCCAACTGAGGGAGTTGGTAAATGTTATTGCTGAGCCTTTGGCTATTATCTTTGAAAACTCATGGAGACTAGGAATTTTCCGGATGATTGGAAAAAGGCAAATGTAGTGCCCATGTTTAAAAAAGGGAAGAAGGACAATCCAGGGAACTACAGACCAGTCAGCTTTACCTCAGTCCCTGGAAAAATCATGGAGGGGATCCTCAATGAATCCATTCTGAAGCACTTGAAAGAGGAGAATGTGATCAGGAATAGTCAACATGGATTCACCAAGGGCAAGTCATGCCTGACCAATATGATTAGCTTCTATGAGGAGGTAACTGGCTCTGTGGACATGGGGAAGTTAGTGGATGTGATATACCTTGACTTTAGCAAAGCTTTTGATACAGTCTCCCACAGTATTCTTGCCAGCAAGTTAAGGAAGTAAGGACTGGATAAATGGACTGTAAGGTGGATAAAAAGCTGGCTAGATTGTCGGGCGCAACGGGTAATGATCAATGGCTTGAAGTATGCTTGGCAGTCAGTTTCTAGTGGATCAGTTCTAGGGCTGGTTTTATTCAACATAGAATCATAGAATAATAGGACTGGAAGGGACCTCGAGAGGTCATCGAGTTCAGCCCCCCGCCCTCAAGGCAGGACCAAGCTCCATCTACACCATCCCTGACAGATGTCTATCTAACTTGTTCTTAAATATCTCCAGAGAGGGAGATTCCACCACCTCCCTTGGCAATTTATTCCAATATTTGACCACCCTGACAGTTAGGAATTTTTTCCTAATGTCCAATCTAAACCTCCCCTGCTGCACTTTAAGCCCATTACTCCTTGTCCTGTCCTCAGTAACCAAGAGGAACAAATTTTCTCCTTCCTCCTTGTGACATCCTTTTAGATATTTGAAAACCGCTATCATGTCCCCCCTTAATCTTCTTTTTTCCAAACTAAACAAGCCCAGTTCATGAAGCCTGGCTTCATAGGTCATGTTCTCTAAACCTTTAATCATTCTTGTCGCTCTTCTCTGTACCCTTTCCAATTTCTCCACATCTTTCTTGAAATGTGGCGCCCAGAACTGGACACAGTACTCCAGCTGAGGCCTAACTAGTGCAGAGTAGAGCGGCAGAATGACTTCACAAGTTTTCTTTCTTAAACATCTTCTTTAATGACCTGGATGAGGGGTTAGATTGCACCCTCAGCAAGTTTGTGGATGACACTAAGCTAGAGGGAGAGGTGGATATGTTGGAGGGCAGGGATAGGGTCCAGAGTGACCTAGACAGATTAGAGGATTGGGCCAAAATAAATCTGATGAGGTTCAACAAGGACTAGTGCAGAGTCCTGCACAAGGGATGGAAGAATCCAAAGCATTGTTACAGGCTGGGGACCAACTGGCTAGGTAACAGTTCAGCAGAAAAGGACCTGGGGATTACAGTGGATGAGAAGCTGCATATGAGTCAACAGTGCACCCTTGTATCCAATAAGGTTAATGGCATATTAGGATGCATTAGGAGGAGCATTACCAGCAAATCTAGAGAAGTGATTATTCCCCTTTATTCAGCACTAGTGAGGCAAAATCTGGAATATTGCATCCAATTCTAGGTTCCCCCACTACAGAAAGGAAGTGAACGCATTGGAGAGGGGTCAGTGGAGGGCAACCAAAATTATTAGGGGACTGGATCACATGACCTCTGAGGAGAGGCTGAGGGATCTGGACTTATTTAGTCTATAGAAGAGAAGAGTGAGGGGGGATTTGATAGCAGCCTTCAACTTCCTGGAGGGAGGTTCCAAAGAGGATGGAGAGAGGCTGTTCTCAGTAGTGACGGATGGCAGAATAAGGAGCAATGGTCTCAAGTTACTGTTGGGGAGGTCTAGGTTGGATATTAGGAAAAGCTATTTCACTAGGAGGATGGTGAAGCACTGGAATGGGTTACCTAGAGAGATGGTGCAATCTCCATCCCTAGAGGTTTTTAAATCTCAGTTTGACAAAGTCCTGGCTGGGATGATTTAGTTGGGGTTAGTCCTGCTTTGTGCAGGGGGCTGGACTCCATGATCTCCAGAGGTCTCTTCCAGCCTTCTGCACCTTCGCTATCCACGCCAGCTATAAGTTGGCAGCCGCCATTTTGGCCACTGCCACCATTTTGGACTGTAAAACAACAACTGGAATCCATCTTGGTGTCTCTTCTTCCCCCTCCTTTTCCTGCCCTTTCCACATGGCAGTGGGAAACCCTGGCAGTCACATGGGTATAATCTGCCCAGTGACTTAAATCACATGGGCAGGGGCTACACTGGTTACATCAAAATCTGCCCAACAACTGCAGATTTTATAGGGCCACCTCTGGCGCAGCCTGGGGCTGCCCCCCTGAGTGGCAGTGTTGCTGCTGTCTCTTAGAGTGGGTGCGCCAGTCTCACGCCCAGGGTAGCTGGGTGGGAATAGGCTCACTTGCAAGCAAGGAGTGGGTGGCTATCCACTGCTCCTTATCATCATCCACACACTTACAGCCACGAGACACAGGGGAGGGGAGGATAAATCAAGGCTTGTCATTGCCTGCGGTGGTTAGACACCACCACCATTCCAGCTGCTGCTGTTCATGGTTGCTGGTTCTGACCCCTCCTGTCAATCCGGAGCTGTGTCGCAAGATCAAGGGAGGAAGCTGCAAAACATGGTACAGTGTTGGTGGCTTTCTATCTAGCCACCTTCCTGTCCTTTGGGTCCAATTTCTGTCACAGTTCAGCATATTTCTGTTCAGTTCAGTGTATTCTGTTTCCTATATTCCTTTGTAACAGTGGAGTCCTTATAGATCTGTATGTATATTAGTTGTATAGTTAATACTTACCTGTCATACCTTGTTCCTCTCCCTTTACTTGTTAATAAAATCCCTTTAGTTTACCACTCTGGGTCTGTCTTCTTATCTTTGAAGTGAGCTATTAACAACCTGATGATAGATGCGGGTGTGGGGACGGGCCTGACCATTGAGATTCCTTGCAGCCAAGGTTTCTTGGTAAACACAACCTTGTTCTATCTCCAAAAGGACTAAGCAACATCACTACAGAATTAGAGCAGGTCTACACATAAAAGGCGTAGCAGCACAGTTGCAGCAGTGCTGCTGTAGTGCATCAGTGAAGACTGCCTAGGCTGACAGGAGGGTTCTTCCACTGATATAGATACTACTTTACCACCATGAGAGACAGGAACTGTTGACAAGAGAAGCCTTCTCATCAGTATAATACTGTCCACACTGGATTTTTCATATCCCTGACAGATATGGTAATATCAATTAAAATTTATAATGCTAACCTGGTCTTAATTTAGCATCACATAAAGCTCCTATGAGGCTCCAGACTGATGAATCATAACAAGTTAGTGATTCTTACTGCCCAAACTTAGCCATTTCAGCGAGGCACCAAAGCAAGAACTGTTCTAAGAAAATTATTATCATGTGATCAGAAAACTGATGGAAATTCAGAGGCTGCTGTGTGACTACCAGCTGAATAGGCTGAGCAAGAAGTGCACAGCCCCTCGCAGCCTACTGCCTGCCCCTACATGTAGATAGGGAAAGTTATAGAACTCACCTGAAGTGCCTTCCCCAGGTTCAGCTGACACCTGGGAGCTATCCTGGGATGGGGGGGACCAGCTCCGGCTCCTCGATGACAATGGGGTGAGGTGACTGGCCCCCCTCCCAAGATGGCATCCAGCTATTTGTAGTACCATGAGTGCGGTGCTGCCCCAGAGCTCCTTTATTTTCATGAGGACCTGGCTGAGGCTGGCGGCCATCCAGCTGTACACATCTGCATACAGAGGCATACAGGTGGCTCCTTCCTGCCCTCCCATTCTGCTTCCTCTGTGGCTTAAAAGCTGGCTCCCCGTGTGCACCAGCTCCTGCCTCCCCACAATGCTGCCTGTAATACAGAAGCGGCAAGGTGTGGGTGGTTGCATGTAACCATGAGGGTTAACTGATGAGCTCAAATTTACTGGTTAACTGTCTACACAGATATACGTTACCACCCCTAGTTTCATTATGTGGGAGCTCAGTATACATAAGCTCTGGGTATAGTGGGATGAGAATGAGACAAGTTAATTCCCTCCATACTGTGCACCTTTCTCAAGCAATGAGAATAGAATTTTTCCTTTCTTCTTTGAGCCTCTTCTGCACTGCATCAGGCTGTCTGGTCAGTGCCACAGTGATGCCACCTAAAGGTCAGAGTCCTAAATTGCATATGATTCCAGTCCTTCCCTCTATATCCTCCCCTTAATCTCTTCCCCTCCTTTTTGCCAATTCTGCTACATTCTCTCACTTTAATTAACTCAGGTTATTAGCATGCTGTAAGTGTTACTCTCCATTTCTCATTCTCTCAGGGTATGTCTACACTACAGCGCTAGTTTGAACTAACTTAGTTCGAATTAGTTAATTCGAACTAAGCTAATTCGAACTAGCGCATCTAGAACTAAAAACTAGTTCGAATTAGCATTTTGCTAATTCGAACTAGCGCGTCCACACTGATTGGATGCAGGGGGGCATTTAAGGGCAGCTGAAACCGGTTCTGGCAGGGCATCAGGTCAGTAGTTGCTTTGTGTGGCTGCTGTCTGAGGCTATCTGAGGCTCAAGCTTAAAGGGACCCCCCCTGGACAGCCGGTTCTCAGCTTTTCCTCCTTGCTTGCCAACCTCACCGAGGGACAGCAAAGCGTTGGTCTCTGTGCCCGTCTGTGTCGGTGCTTCCCTTCGGGGGGGCCGCCGCAGGTGGCAACATGGAGCCAGAGCTCGCCCTGCACCTTCTGGTGCACTTTCTGGACTTGCTGCTGCAAGCCTGCCAGCAATGGCTCGAGGCTGCCTGGCACCACCTGGTGCACGTCAGCCCCCTGCCTCTCCGCCTGGCCGCCCTGGGGGCCGTGGAGGAGCCGCGGCAGCGCCCCGGCACCGGCGTGCCCCACCGCATCTGGCGTCTGGACACCAGCACCGACTGGTGGGACCGCATCGTCCTGGAGCGCTGGGAGGACCAACAGTGGACCCAAAACTTCAGGATGAGGAGGGACACCTTCCTGGAGCTCTGCGAGTGGCTCGCCCCTGCTCTGCGCAGAAGGGACACTCGCATGAGGCCCGCCATCCCCCTCCAGAAGCGGGTGGCCATCGCCCTCTGGAAGCTCTCCACGCCGGACAGCTACCGATCCGTCGGGAACCAGTTCAGCGTGGGGAGATCCACCATTGGAGCGGTGCTCATGCAGGTATGGCACTCGTCGGCCACCGAGCTGGAGGGGAGGGGGACTGCGAGGAGGGGATGGGCCGCCCCAGGGACAAAGGGGGGGCGGGAGGAGGCGAAAGCACCCCGCACCGGAGGGGTCGGTCTGTCCCGGCCGTACTACACGCCGCCAGGGGGGTTGCTACCGGGAGTGGGGCGCGGGGCACTGCCAGGGCACGCACGCTCCCAGCCACCCGGGCGCCCCACTGATTGGTGCTTTGCTGTGTCTCTCTCTGCAAGTGGTCAAGGCCATCAACCGGGTGCTGCTCCGCAGGGTGGTCCGCCTCGCTGACCCGGACGCCATCATCCGGGGGTTCGGCGCCCTCGGCTTCCCCAACTGCGGGGGGGCCATCGACGGGATGCACATCCCTATCCGTGCCCCGGAACACCAGACCTCCCGGTACGTCAACCGCAAGGGGTACTTCTCCGTGATCCTGCAGGCCGTGTGTGACCACCGGGGCCAGTTCACGGACATTAATGTGGGCTGATCCGGCAAAGCAGACAACGCCCAGGTGTACCGCAACTCCTCCGTGTGCCAGCGGCTGCAGGCCGGGACCTTCTTCCCCGACCGCCACATCAGGGTCAGGGACATGGACATGCCCTTCTGCCTGGAGGGGGATGCCACCTACCCACTGCAGCCGTGGCTCATGAAGCCCTACATGGGGCACCTCAATCCCTCCCGCCAGGCCTTCAATGCCAGGCTGACCAGGGCCCGCATCGTGGTGGAGGGGGCCTTCGGGCGACTGAAAGCCCGCTTTCAATGCCTCCTCACCCGTCTGGACCTGGCCGAGCACAACATCCCTCCCGTGGTGGCTGCATGTTGTGTGCTCCACAATTTGTGTTAGTGAAAGGGGGAGGCTTTCTTGCCAGCCTGGATGGCTGAGGCTGACCGCATGGCTGGACACTACGGTCAGCCCCGCACCGCCGCCATCCGGGAAGCCCAGCGGGGGGCCGTCTAGATCCGGGAAGCCCTGCGGGAGAGCTTCCAGGTGGAGGAGGAGGACTGACCTCTCCCTTGCATGCCCCACTGAGGCCTTCTTTCACCCTACCCCCTTCCCCTTTCCCCTCCCTACCTACTGTAAAATAAAGACACCTGTTTTTCAAACAAAAAAGTATATTTATTTCACATAACTGGGGTGGGGGAAGGGAGGAATGAGGGTGGGAGAGGGGAGGGGGAAACCTGGGATGAGGGAGCTGGAAGGGGAGGGAAGGGAGGAAGGGAAAGGAAAGCTCAGGGGTGGGAGTCCGGCTGCCTCTCCCGTCTCGCCACACTGCGGGTCCGGGGGCGTCGGTGGGAAATGGTTGTGAAGGGGGGGGCAGGAGGGACGGGGGGTGTGGAGGAAGCAGGAGCGGGAGCAGGAGGAGCAGGGGGAGCAGCAGGAGGAGCAGGGGGAGCAGCAGGAGGAGGAAATGGGAAGCGGTCGAGCAGGCTCTGGAGGTGGCCTTGCAGGGCACGGCCCTGCTCCTCCAGGGCCTCCAGACTCCTCCGGCGCAGCCTCAGGTCCTCCTGGACCCAGTGGTCCTGGGTGCGGAGCTGGTGCTCCAGGAACCGGAGGTGCCGCCTCTGGTACTCCTCCTGGTTCCTGGCTCTCCTGCTTGCCCGGGCATGGGCAGCTGCTGCAGGCGGGGTGGTGCGCCCTGCAGGCCCAGGTGCTGCAGCTGTGGTGCAACAAGACCAGCGGTCAATTACCCCAGGGGCCCAGGTGTGTGAAACCCAGCTCCCCTCTGCAAGGCCAGGGCCCCTGCAGGATCCCCAGCTGCTGCTCCTTCGTGGGCAAGGCCCAGGCGCACGGTCCCGGGGCTCCCTCTCGCCCCAGCCCCCCGTACACATAAGGGGAACACGATGGTACTCACATGTGGACGCCTCCCCGGCCTCTGACGACACAGGCGAGCGGCTCTGTGGGGTGCCTCGGGGGTCCTGGGTCCCGGGCAGGCTGGCGGCAGACTCCTGGCTCTAGGTGTCCTCCTCCTCCTCCTCTGTCTCCTGGAGCGGGCCCTCTGCTCCGGGGTCTATCATGTCCTGGGGGGCAGGGACGGCATGAGCCCCCAGGAGGCGGTCCAGGGCGTGGAAGTGGGGGCAGGCCTCCGGGTCAGCCCCTGGCTGGCAGGCCCGGGAGTAGGACTGCCGCAGGTCCTTGATTTTGCAGCGCACCTGCTCCTGGCTGCGCTGGTGGCCCCTGGCGGCCAGGCTGGCAGCCATGCAGTTGTAGACGGCCGCGTTCCTGTGGCTAGTGCGGAGATCGTGGACATTGGAGGCTTCCCCCCAAACCTCGATGAGGTTCACGATCTCCGCACTTGACCAAGCGGGCGCCCGCCTTTTGCGCCCCCGGGCAGGCTCCTGGGAGCCGCCAGGCTGGTCCTGGGGAGCAGTGGAGGACTGGGTGTCCTCGGGAGGCTGGCTCATGTTGTGGCAGGTGCAGGGTGTGCTGGCACGGGTGCTGGCAGCCTTGCAACTGGCACAAACTGTGTAGCCAGCCCGTGGCCCTTTAAGGTCTCCGGGGCCGGGAGGGGGGCAATAGAGTTTCCCTGGTGTTGGCCAGAGTGGCCACCAGGGAAACCTGGGAAGGATTAGCCTCCCACTAGTTCGAATTAAGGGTCTACACAGCCCTTAATTCGAACTAGCTAGTTCGAACTAGGCTTAATCCTCGTAAAATGAGGTTTACCTAGTTCGAACTAAGCGCTCCGTTAGTTCGAAATAAGTTCGAACTAACGGAGCGCTAGTGTAGCGCCTAGGAAAGTTAGTTCGAACTAACGTCCATTAGTTTGAACTAACTTTGTAGTGTAGACATACCCCCAGAGATTACTAAACTGTACAATGTTCTATCTGCCACCTTTTCTCTCTCTAAGGTTTTCCTCATGACTATTTAATGGGAAATCTAGTATAATTTCTGATAATTGGATTGAATATCTTTCTTGCATTTCCTCATTCTTTGGACATTTCTGTAAGAAGTATCCTTTCGTTTTAATTTAACTTAACCTGTCATTGATTATATAGTTCCTCCTTTTTGTGTTTGCGTGAGATCTACCGCTGAAAAGTGTTATATAAAAGTTAGGTATAATTATATTCTATTTTCCCTCCACTTCGAGTATATGGTTGCTGATGCTGTATTTGGTAACTCTGCCTTAAGTCTGTGCATTTACTAGTGTGATAATTCTGCTCAAGGATCTATAACACTGTATTTTGTTGTTTTCCCATCTGTTATTCTAAGTGATGTGTATATTGGATTTTATTTAGTAACGTGAATAGTTTTTGTGGTGGTAATTTATTCCAGTACTATGGAGGTCTGAAATACTAGGAGCACTATCCAGAAGGGGTGGGACTGTCACCCTCACCGTGCAACTTTGGGTGCTTACAATGCCTTGCTGTATTAGCTCCCACCCTGGGCCAACCACAAAAACCTTCCAGTTTACTAGCCACACCCTGAGTGCCTGCACATAACCAGCCTTCGTAATACGGCGGGGTGACCCCAACACACATCTCCATCCCAGATCTTCCCCCGGAAATGTATGTATTGTGCTGCCCAGCCTTTTCCCGAGGCAAAACAAGTATGTTAAGTCTATTATTCCTTTAATTGAATAATATGCCAGTTATGCACTTAAATAGTTACTCAAAAACTCAAGTTTGAGCACTCTGGATTAGATAAAACAGTAAAACAAATGTATTAACTACAAACAAGTAATTTTAAGTGAGTATAAATAATAAGGCATAAAAATCAGATATGGGTGCAAGAAATATAAAAACGAAACACTAGCATTTATTTAAGAACCTGTCTTAGTTGCAAAAAAAAACTTTTTCTCCCCATGCCCCAGCAGATTACTGACCAAACTCTCAGGTGAAGGCCCTCCCCTAGAGTCCACTGGCTGTTTCCTTTTATCTTTTTAGGTGTGTTACCAAGTTTAACAGATTCAGAGAAGCTATGGAAACTAGCTCTCCGGACAGTTACATAGTAACTGGGCTCATCCGCTACGGGATGGTATCTCAGGTGCGAGGTGTCCACCAGTATCTAATCACCTGGAGATTGTTTATCTCAGAGGGCATCGCACCAATAAAAACTTAACACGATAATTAAATTTAAACCACAAGACTATATTATTTACAACAAATTTAACAGTATATACCTTGATTAAACTCATAGGGGGCAGTCCCCTTTTATACTACATGGACCTTGATGGGCAGTCCCTCCAAGGTCCCTATACCTACTTACAGAGTCTATCGGCGCTAGGACGATGGTGGTGGTACTAGCGACCTCGAGCCGTTGGTCCCTTAGGGCCTCGGGTGAGGAACAGCTAGGCGTCCCTCGGCGGATGATCCTGACACTTGGTGACCTTCTAGCCTTTGGCTGTTTTAGAGCCTCGGGCGAGGAACTACCAAGGAGATCCCTCGAAGTGTAGATTGAGTGCGGCGGCGGTTGGTTCATCTTCCACGAAGCCTCTGGCCTTCAGCTCCTCTTCTCCGCACTTCGGAGCGGCAGGATCGGTGGTGGTGGACCCTGTTCCTATTCTAAGCTATTCTATAAAACCTAAATTAATCACTACGCACCCGCTGAACAGACTCGAAGACGGCCGAAATGCTTCGAACCGACGCAGCCTACTGGACAGACACGATGACGATATCTAAATCTAATCTAAAACCTATGCTAACTAACTAATCTAAGCCTAAATGGTAGGATAGCATGAGCCTTCCGCCCAGCTATGCCTAAAAGACTAATTAGACCTCTCTCATTCCAAAACCTAGGACAAAGACTTGGACCTCATTCACTCCCTAGCCTAGCCTAAGACCTAAGACCCGACGAACCTGGAGCAGCCCGATGCAACCACAACTGCTGCATGGCAGAGGCTTAAATAGCCTGGGTTCATGAGTTCCGTGGTTTAAAACGATTGGTTGCAGGATGATGCTTCT
This sequence comes from Pelodiscus sinensis, assembly GCF_049634645.1. Taxonomy (NCBI): domain Eukaryota; kingdom Metazoa; phylum Chordata; order Testudines; family Trionychidae; genus Pelodiscus; species Pelodiscus sinensis. The sequence goes on from NC_134711.1 coordinate 210,725,558, forward strand.
TTAAACTGATTGGATAACCGCTCAGAAAACAAGTACCGATGATTGGTTATCAAAGGATGCTATATTAGCATACTTTAAATTGATTGGTTGACATCAGACCACACATCCCATTGTATTCAAATCTTAACAGGTAACTTGCATACCTGTCGGACATGTGGGACGTGACCCAAACCAGACCAGTGATGGATGCCAAATAATAGAATTCACCCAAAATGGAGTTTTGGCAGCCATTTTGAGAGATCACCTTTACAGATATAAGACAGTTGATTGACATATATCAAATATACTGGGCATACAGACTTTTCTTGATCTTTACACAGTTCCCTTTTCCCAAGGATGCACAAGTTACATTACACTCTTTCTTATACAGTGGTTACAGTTATATCCAATCATATGGTTACATAACTTGTTGCTACATAATCATTTGCAACATTGATAACACATGGGCATTGAGGTTAGTTACATAATTCTGCGTTACAGGTGCAAAGTTTGAGGTGACAATGGAAAAGAGAGAATCCTGTGAGGTGTTTGCCCTTCCCACTTATAGTTTCAGTCCTTCTCTTGAAAAACATGTCCAGCTACCTGACACCCAAAAGACAAAAAATTAATGTAGAAGGATATTCCTTGCAGTTATTTTTTGTATCTGTTTGAACTTCTGCTGTTTTCTTCCTGCTTGATAATGCTGGATAATGTTTAAATATAAATTAATGCACACACACAAATTCTTTCCTTGGTTAGAATAGATGTGATTTCTGCCTTGGCAGGGCTGGGGGATTTGGGGTGTGTGTTAACAACATCACACAAAAGAACCTTGTAGTTCACATGCAGTTTTATTTTATACCTCACTGCATCCCATGCTTTTCAGCACATTGGGCTACCTACATTTTCCATTCTTGCTTATGAGCTACTATGTGATCTAAGTCCGCTCTTTTCAAATTAATTTTTTCTATGTCATTGAAGCAGTGTTACCGCACACATTTTATCAGGACGATGTTGATGAGCAAGTTATGAATTTTCAAATGATACATTTGAGGTACACATTGTACCAAGATTATTACAATTGTGTGTTGTGAATATAGAGGCATAGTCCCTCACAGAAAGTATATTTAATATCTAGGAATAATGTTACAGGTGAGTGAATTTGTTTTGTTATTGTCCCTGGAACTTATAGACATTGTAGTGTTTGACAGCTATTTGTTGGTGCTTTGTCTAGTTGAAGTAACTGACTGTTAAAATGGGCTCTAGATATTGCTTTTACATTGCAGAATGTTTTGAACTATACTTAAAATTCCTGATAAACATATGAGGAAACTAATGTGTAGACATTTTAGAGCCGTGGTGTCCAACATGCCAGCCACTAGACATGTGTCTATTTGGCTGGTTGAGTCTCACTAGTTGCTTCAGAATTGGTTGGATACCACTGTTTTAGAGCATGCTGTTTGTGTCTCCATAACTTGAAACAAAGGCTACGTCTCCACTGCAGGATTCTTGCGCAAGAACTTGTTACCTGTCTATCGAACAGAATAAGGAAGGTCAAAGGTATTTAAAGACACTTCCCAAAGAGTTAGTTTAATAACCCGACCAATCCGCAAGGGAATGGTATTTCAGGTTGGGACCCCCTTTCCGTATCTAATCACCGGCAGAGTGTCAGCGCTTAGATTAATAAGGCGCGTAAATAAAAATTGGAGACTTGAATGATACTGACAACCACAAGACTATATTATTAAAAAAAGGAGGATAAATTTATCAAACAATACCTCAAATCAACATACAAGGGGGAAGTCCCCTTTACACTACATGGACCAAGAGGTGAAGTCCCTCAAGGTCCCTATATCTACTACAGAGTCTGCGGTGATGGAGATGATTGATGAGTTGCCGGTGACCTTCAACCCTCGGGCTAATTGAAAAGCCTTTGGGGAGGAACAACCAGGTGTCCCTCACTGGTAGATCCCGAGGCTTGGCAACCTATAACCTTCAGGCTAATTAGAAGCCGTCAGGGAGGAGCAGCCAAGGTGATCCTTCGAAGCGTGAGTAGAGAGCGATGACGGTAGATTCGTCTTCCACAAAGTCTCCTGGTCCTCGCGATCCCTTCTCCACGCTTCGGTGTGGCAGGATCAGGTGATGGATGCTAGACTCTTTACCTTAGCTACCCTAATCCTAATCTAAAATGGAAACCTTATCTAAACCCGACGTGCCCGACGTACAGACTAGATGATGGCCGACATACGTTGACCGACGCGACCTGACGTACAGACTCGACGAAAACTAATCTATCTAGATACTATACTACCTCAGCTACCTAATGTAGAGAAGGTCTGACCTTCCGTCAGCCTATCTCAGTAAAAGACTAAAACAGAATAAATTGAGAATGCATGACCTTCTATCAGCTTCTCTAAAAGAATACTTTACAAGACCTCACTCATACTAGACCTAGGACAAGAGTATCTAGAACCTTGCTCTCTCTCTCTCTCTCTTAGCCTAAGACCTATCCCTAAGCCCGACGCCCCGACACAACAGGTAACTGCTGCGTAGCAGAAGCTTTTGTACTCAGGGCTCATGCATACGTATGACCATTCTGATTTTAAAATGATTGGTCAATAGAAATGCTATCATAGCATGGTTCAAATTGATTGGTTGATGGAAGATGCTAATGAATATTCATAAGTTATTCTAATTCTAACAGGCAGGTGAGTTTTTGGTTTTAAACTCTAACTGCTACCTGTGGACGTGACAGCAGGCATTACTCAAATGGATGCTACCAGAAAAGTTCTAAACTCAAAATGGAGTTTCAGACTCCATTTTGGGGCATTGCAAACCTTTAAATATTTTCAAGGTTACAAACCTTACAAATGAGTGGATTGGTCTATATATATATATCTATCAATAACATCAGTCCTATAACACTGTACAAGGTGATACATTGGATGTTGCATCTGCTTCCATTGGGTTACAATATTTAGCAGCTGGATGGTTACATATTTGTTACATAACTGTGGAGATGTTACATTATTTCGCTATTCTGCTCTACATTTCCCCTCCTTGATGGACAGCTGAGGAGAAACAGAAGATGTTCATCACCTTTTACTCAGCAGAATTAAATGCAAAAATGGGTACAGATCTCCGGTATGGACAACAGATGTATATAGTGAGTACCAGTACATATAAAATCACCAACGTCATAACGATATATATATAATGCCCAAAGGATTAGTTAACATACTGATTTTCGAAATGTCACCAAAGATGTTACCAAATAGTGCTTGCCACCATGTGGTTTTGGACTGCATTCGTTTGCCAATGTTAACAATTTTATTGGCAGCGTGTTGGACCACTACATGTACCTTTTCGCTGACATTATGTATGGTGTTAATGATATCTTTTCAATTTGAGTGGATCATCATTGATTTTACCGCTTCCAAATTGGACCCAAAGAGATTGGAGCCACCGTCTTAATGATGCCATATTTAGCCGTAATCTCTTGGAAGGGGTCTCTGTCATTTTCAAATTAATATCACACCCCTTGATCTCAAATACCTTACACAGGCAGAGATTTGTTCTTTGAGGCATTTTTACCATATAAAATCGGTTGACAGTGAATTCGCGGCATAGGCTGCGAATACAAAAGCATGATTGATCCACTTGAATTACTACTGAGATATTATTCTCTAGTGGTACCGGGCGAAGTTCGTAAGTGCACTCTCCCTCATACGAATTAGACACAAGTTACCCTGATCCCATAAACCGGTCGTGCAGGTATAGCCCATTTTCAGATGTCCAAAACAGGCTTGCATATTAACTGCAGCAAATGTTCCCTCACCAGTTTCATAAGCCCATGCTCGGTCCAATGTTGGCATGAGTACCGAGCCGTTAACAAACATACCCAGAGTGGCTATTGGGAATATGACTTCTTTACGGGCATCTATAACCGTTAACATCATCAGATGTAAGGTATTCAACACAGGATCAAATTGAGAACGTAACATGGTCCACAAATCCGGATTCTCCTGTTCAAATGGAGAAAACATGTTCTTGACCAATGTGGCAATTTCAAGAGGAAGACGGCCTGTGAGTGCTTCCTGTATTATATTTCGCACTAGTTCTAACAACATGCTTTGGATTTGAACACAAGCCAAGGCCAATGCAGTTTCGTTTTGGATATCCTGCATGGCTTGGATCAATTTTAAATGATCCTCTTCCTGGGATTTTATCCACATTGGGAGCAATTCTGCTACATCAAGTTGAACTTTGTCTAATCCCCGGATTGATTCCTCTATCGGGTGGACGATGTCTTGTGTCCCTAAGGCAACTTTGGCGATATTTTTGGCCAATCTTGCGTTGTCTATGGTAGATACTACGCTGAGGCCGGTACCAAGACCGCCCAGCACTTTACCTGCCAGATCACGCCTGCCTCGAATACGAGATGTTTTGGAAGAGGCAATCTGCAACAACCACCTTTCCCATCCATCCATCAGAGGTTTTACAAATTTTTGACAGGATGGTTTTATGCTCATAGTAGTAATCTGTAAAGGTACATGTATCCATTTTATTTGATATTTTGGCTCAATCAACACCTGCCTGGCAATGTTAGTTTTTACCACGTATGGCCCCATTTCATACTCCTGTGGAGGTTCTGCTACCAGTATTTTGACATAATATTGTGCGCCAAAAATACTTGATATCACCCAGGTACCAGATTCGGTGATATTTTCCACGAAATGTCCCACACACACAAACATTGCAGGCTGTGGGTTTTCCTCACAACTAGATGATTGCACATATTGGAGTCGTAACTTAGGCTTTGAATTTCCTCTACAACTTAAAAAGATGTTTGTGACTGCTCCAGTAGGGAATATCACCATTGCTGGGAAATTATTTGTGACATTCTGGTTGTGATATACTTTTATAACCCATGTCACTTGATTTTGCCCCTTTCTAATTATTGGATTATACAACACGTCCATGTATATACATGGAGGCCCTGACCAACCGGATAATATTTTTCTGCAACCAATCAAACACCTTGTTGTGCTGTTGTTGACACACAGATTTTCACTTGTAAAAGCCCACCTACATTTTCCTCTCATGGTGTAAACAATGGTGTCTAACCAACCTGGAACATTGATTTTAAGTCGTTTGGTGGTGTCATAGTGCTTAACGAAATATGCAACTACGTTTCCCACCCTCTCATAAGATAACGAGCCTTGTGGATAAGGGAGAAGCGGTGGATGTCATATACCTAGACTTTAGTAAGGCATTTGATACGGTCTCGCATGATATTCTTATTGATAAACTAGACAAATATAACTTAGATAGGGCCACGATAAGGTGGGTGCATAATTGGCTGGATAACCGTAGACAGAGAGTTGTTGTTAACGGTTCTAAATCCTGCTGGAAAGGGATAACAAGTGGAGTTCCTCAAGGGTCTGTTTTGGGACCCGTACTGTTCAATATCTTCATCAATGATGTAGATATTGGGATAGAGAGTACGCTTATTAAGTTTGCAGATGATACCAAGCTGGGTGGGGTTGCAACTTCTTTGGAGGATAGGGACATAATTCAAAATGACCTTAGCAAGTTAGAGAAATGGTCAGAGGTAAACAGGATGAGGTTTAATAAAGAGAAATGCAAAGTGCTCCACTTAGGAAGGAACAATCAGTTCCATACATACAAGATGGGAAGCGACTGTCTAATGTAAGGCAGGAATGCTGAATGGAGAAAGAACTGTGTAAATTTTGAGGCCTACTACTTGTAATGAATCTAAATGATATAATCTAGCACTGTGTACTCTTGTCAATGCTGGGAGGAATTGCAAATTATAAGAAATGTTTGTAAAGACCACTAATGATGGAGAAACTGTTTAAATTGTGGTTTTCCAAAATGGAGTCCAAAACTCCATTTTGTATTTAGAACTTTGCAGAGTTGCTTTTACAGTTGAGTATGGCATCAAATGTGCAGGTAGAATGTTTGAGTTTAAACCTTAAGCTACCTGACAGTTAACTTTGCATAAGTATGAATATGCATGAGCATTCATATCAGCCAATTAAATCATACCACGCTGCAAGAGCATCTTTGTTATATCCAATTAATTTAAACCATCTGGTTAATGAATATGTATGAACCTCCCTTATATAAGTTGTGACCGAACGTCAGTTCGTGCTGGTTCCCGGACCTAGCTGGGGCCTGCAGCGTCGTGGGTTCGTCGGGTTAGAGCATCCTAGCCTGGGCTCTTTTCTAGAAAGAATACCTTAATGGTATTTGTCCTGTACAACATCTCTTAGTATCTTAATGGTACTAGGTATCCTTGTGATACCGGACATCTTTATGGTGTTCTAGTTCTCCTCATCGGGTTATATGACGGAAGGTCATGATTCCCACTTTTAAACTAATTTAGTCCCTTTTAGAGGTAGGCTAACGGAAGGTCAGACCTCCTCTTTCTTAGATTAGGTTTAGTTAGATTAGTACCTTAGATAGACTAGATACCATCATTGTGTTTGTCCGGCAGGCTGCGTCGGTGGATGCATATCGGCCGTCATCGAGTTTGTCCGGCGGGCGCGTCGGGATCTAGATAGGGTTTTATTTTAGGTTTAGGATTAGGATAGGTTAAGTATAGGGTCTACCATCGCCGGTTCGAGACGCTACCGAAGAGCGTGAAAAGGGCTGACGAGAGACCGATTCGTGGAAGACGAATCGCCGGTCGTCGTTCCCAATTCCTGCCTTCGTGGGACTATCCGGTCTCGAATCGCCCGACGAGGGATCGCCTGGTCGTTCCTCGCCTGAGGCTCCAAATCAGCCAAAGGCTTGAGCTCACCAGCTTCCACAGCTCCACCATCGTCGTAGACTCTGGTAGTATTCAAGGGTTTGAGGGGACTTCCCCTTCTTATCCTTTAGGTTTTTGTATAAAGGGGACTGCCCCCTTGTGTGTGTTCATTTGAGGTATTGTTTTGTTAAGTTTATTTGTAACAATATAGTCCTGTGGTTTTCAGTTTTAAAACAGACTTACGTTTTATTTTGCGCGCCTTATAAGCTAAGATTTGACATTCTCCGGTGATTAGATACGGAGTAGAGGGTCGTTACCTTAAGTACCATCCCTTGAGGATTGGTCAGGTTATTAAATCAACCTTCGGAAGGTCGTCCTTAAGGCATCCTTCCTAACTCTGTCGATATACAGGTAACAGAATTGTGGCGACCGCGGCAGGACCCTCTCAGAGTGTCATTTCACAGTTTTATTTTTACAATTTATATACCTCAAATGAACACCAAGAGTGTGGCTTGTGGGTTGGTTCTGCTTTGTAGCTGGGGTTTTAGGTAGATAGAGGGTAACAAGGAGGGGATAGGTATCCTTGGGCTGTGGACTGGCCACCCATAGTTTTGGGGCCCCAGGAACCTCCGAAACTGCCCAACCTCTTCCTTATTCTCCACTTGAAAAACGGGCCCACCATCAGTTTAGGTCACTGCCCCTTTAAGAGGCCTAGTAACTTTAGAGTATGGAGTTAAGTGGGTTCTCTTAGTTCGAACTAAGAGAAGTTAAGTTAAGTTAAGTTAAGTAAAGATAAGTCAGTGTCTCGAGATAAGCCTTAGTTCGGACTGGACGCAGTTCGAAGTAAGCAATTCGAGCCTGACATTTGGATTTCAGCCTAAGCCAAAGGCTTAGTGATTTGGGTAGTTCGGCTCGGAGTGGTCCGGACTGGGGATCCGGAACTCTCTGTAGGTATACAGAGAGCCCCGCTTGGTTAAATTACATACCAAGAGCCCGTGGTTCGAAGTAACATCGAACTAAGAGGTTGGTCTCGGTTGCAGCCAGAAACCTCATTTTAAATCCCTCATAAAAGTTTTCCTGTGAGGGTTCCAAACGTTCGCTGTTCCGCCATTTTGGGTTGGCGTGGAACGTTCAGGGTAATTTAAATAGGTGAACATTTGCATAGGGTAATTTGCATACTGGAACGTTGCCTAGCACGGAACGTTTGTCGGCGTTGCTTGGCAACCGCCGCTTACTGCGTGGAGCACCCCAAAGGTGCTGCGCAGCTTATTGTGCAGGGTTCCAAGGTGGACCAAACCCAAACTGCACAATTATTATTTTCTTTTTGATAGTTTTAAGGTAAATTCTGTGGGACAGTGAGGCTTGATCAACCTACTGTACCCAATAACCCCAGACTTTATCAGGTTTTATCTAGTTTTGTGAGTTGGTGAGTAGCTCACAGGACTTAGGTATGGCCTCTAAGAAAGTACCCAGAATTTTCGGCATACATGGATGCAAGCCGGCGGAGCAGTTAAATAAAAGTGTACTAGAGGATGATGTTAATGTTTTTGTTAAAAATGTTAATGTATGGGATGAGAATGATCTTAAAGGGGAGAATTGTCTAGAAAATTTTAAGTTAATGTGGGAAAAGTTTGTCCAGACAAGACCCAAGCCCAATAGAAAGACTAAAAAGGCAGCTATCATACAAGGACTGGCCATGGTGGCTGGAGCATTGGATACCAAGGTGAAGGCTATTAGTAAACAGTTAAATGATGCCAATGAGATCAGAATGGCACAAGATGCAACCATTAGTAAATTAAAAGGGGATTTAACGCTGAGAGAGACTAAATATAGCACCTTATGCTCTCAACGGGATGCTTTAACACACCAAATGGAGGATGTCATTAAGAGGTGTCAGCAATTGGAAAGCGAACTGACCGACAAGGTAGCAAAGTTTAATGATTCCAAGGCTACCGTGCGACACCTGTTAAATGAAAAAAGGCAAGTTAAAACCGCCGTGGTAGATCATACCGAGTGCAATAGGAAGGTACAGGAACTAGAACATAAATTAGGACTGGCTAGAGGTTTTGTGTCTGCCATTAACGAAGGTATTGAGAAGGATATTTACGAAAATACCATCTTAACCAATGAATTAGTAGAGGGCATGGTGGAACCCATTATCACCACTGAGGTGTTCCACCCTAATGACCCGAATCCCATTGTAAAATATGAGCGGAGAGTGTTGACACCTGAGCAGGCTAGAGCTGTGGGACAAAATCTGGGCCCCTGTAGGAAAGCCAATGCAATAGATTGGATGGCAAAATTAGCCAGGACCAATCTTACAAGTGATGATCTGCTAATAGTCATTAAAGAATGTTTACTTCCGGAAGATTTTATCGCCTTCCCAGCTGACCTTGCCACTTCAATTCACCCAGATTTTAACAGAATTTATAAGGCCTTATATGATATATTTTATCCAAATGATGATATTCGGGGACGATTTTATTCCAGTAAACAACAAGAAGGTGAAAGACCCGAACTTTATTTTATACGGAAAGAATTGCTTCATGGCCTGGCAGGATTGAATCCAGGGGGAAGTGGAGATACCACCCATGATACCCCAGAGTTTAAGAGATCTTTGTTTTTAGGGTTACTCCCTTCAGTAAAAGCAGCTTTAAGCAGCTTAGATATTGAGAGAGTACCTTTAGCGATAATGAAAAATAAGATCAGAGAGATCTTTGAGTGGCAGTCGCAAGCTGGATTAATAAAAGTGGCAGGCCCATCAAGAAAGATTTCGGAAGTAAAAGAAGTGAGGTCTCAGACAAAAGGAAGGAGACGACCACCACCTCCTCCTCCTGGGGCAGCTTCTTATCGTCCTTATCAGAATCAGGACAGACAAAATGAGCAGGATAATGTGGCTAAGTTACCTTTTCAGCCTACTAAAATGTTTAAAGGAGGAAGGGAGCAATTAGCTGCAACTAGGCAGGTACTGGCCAACAGGTTGGCTAGATATCTCCCTTGGCCGAAAGTGCGGGATATGGATATCGATCAGATCTTCGAAGCACTTGCAAAATTTGAAAACAATAGTGCGGCCGCTATATCCAGGGAGAGTCATCCTGCTCAGATCTCCGCTATAGATGGTACCCCCTACTGAGGAAGCCGAAATCTGCCTCGGCCCCTGAAAATCGTGGCACCGATTGAGTTTGACTTTTTCGGGAGACCCACCATGATGGTAGAATTAAGAGGCAGATTCGGGATAATTATGCAAAGAATGCTTGTGGATACAGGGGCGTCCACGAGTATTGTCTGTACAACATCTGCTCATACTGTAAGACAAGTAGAAGTAAGTCATACTAAGAATCTACAGTCGTATAATGGCAAGACGTCAAAGGTTCCTTTTACCAACTCCATTCAATGTCGAGTTGGGGGCGCTACAGCTCAGATACCAATCGGACTACAAGCTTTAGATGGTGTTGGCATTATGGGGATAGACTTGTTGAAGGAGTTTGGATTTGTTATCGACTTGCCAAACCGATTCCTGATACAAGTGCCTAGAGGAGATGCTGCAAGTGCTACAGTAATACGACTGGGAGCTTTAAAGGCAAATGAAGAACTTCAGCTCCAGGCACATGAAGATGATGTGCAAGGTGTTATAGATCGTCATGTAGCAGTCTTTGCAAGACACAAGCTTAGTTGTGGAAAGACCAAAGAAGTTGTGGAAGTAGCTGGTCCAGACCCGAAACCTATGAGACAGTATCGGTTTCCTGTGGAGGCGCAACAAGGCATTAAAGAAACAATCGATGCTTTGATCTCTCAGGGAGTTCTAATTAAAACTCAGAGTCCCTGCAACTCTCCAATATGGCCGGTTATTAAGGCAGATGGGAAGACCTGGAGGTTGACGGTAGACTATCGAGGGGTGAATAAAGTTACTCCCCGCATGGCTCCAGTTGTCGCCAAATATCCAGAGATCGTGGCTCAAATTGCCAATGGTGCTTGTTGTTTCTCAGTGCTGGACATATCCAATGCGTTCTTTTCCATACCGATTGCCGAGACATCATGGCACAAGTTCGCATTTACATTCAATGATCAGCAATATACCTTTACCCGACTTCCACAAGGATTCCACAACTCTCCAACTATTTGTCATCGTATGGTGTCAAAGGCACTGAAAGATATTCCCCATAAGGTCAATGTAATCTCATATGTGGACGACATCTTGATCGCCACCAAAGATCGTGCCACTCATCTAGTAGTCCTGGATGAAGTTCTATCTGCGTTGGAACAAGCAGGATTTCTAATTAACCCTCAGAAGGCTCAATTGGTCAAACAAGAGGTCACATACCTGGGTGTGAATCTAGGTGTGGAAGGTCGAAAACCTGACAAGGACAGGGTGGAACTGATATCTAAATTACCAGCTCCAACTGATGTCCATGGCCTCCGTATGTTCCTTGGTCTTATTGGATTCTGTAGGGATTTCATTGAAGAATTCGGGAAGACCGCCCGACCCTTATACAAACTCCTGAATAAACGACAGGAATGGCAGTGGGGTTCGGAGCAGGAACAAGCCTTTTTCGAGTTAAAAACTGCTTTGATGAAAGCACCAGCGCTAGCGTACCCCGATCCGACTAAGGAATATCATCTATCACTGACCACCGGTAGAGAAGCAATTGGAGCAGTGCTAATGCAGCATCATGGCACCACCCTAAAACCAGTTGCTTACGGCTCAAGGACTTTGTCTGGTGTGGAACAACAATTCACACCATGTGAAAAGGAAGTTTTGGCCTTGACATGGGCTCTCATAGATTGGGAGTACCTAATTGGACAATCACCAATCGTCCTGAAATCGAGTCATACTCCCGTTCGGTACATCATTTCTGGAAAAGCGAATAACGGAAGAGTGAGTCATCCACGTTTGGCGCAGTGGACCCTCACTCTAATGAACCACGACATCGTGGTGGAGCCAACGAAAACGCAATCACTGGTTCCTGCCATTTTGTGTCAACCACTTAGGCCGGAAGATTTACATGTGTGTCCAATACCGGAAGAAGCCACGTCCACTATTAAGTCACCCTTCGTACTGATGTCAAAATACGAAGAAGTCCGGAAGACGACTCCTCAAAATATCTGGGTCGTGGATGGAAGTTGCTATCAAAATAATGGACAAGTCATCACAGGTGCTGCTGCACTGCATGTGGCGTCTGGAAGGAAGATTCTAAGACGAGTGAGCCTTCCTTCCGCACAGGCTGCTGAAGTAGTTGCTATTATTTTAGCTTTAGAAAATGCCAATGATCAGGACCTCACCATATGTACAGACTCTGATTGGGTATTAAGATCTTTCATCGATTGGATGACTGTGTGGAAGCAACGTAACATGTGCACCACGGATAATCGTCCCGTCATCTATGCCCAATTACTAAATTACGCATGGAGTCTTGCAGAAAATCGGAAAGGAAAAACTTTCCTTTTTAAGGTGAGAGCCCACCGAAAAGATCACCAAGAAATCTCGGTGTTAAATAATGCAGTAGATCAATTGGCAAAACAAGCAGCCACACTACCATCGAATATGACTTGGCAACTCCCAGCGGCGTATGAAGAAAAGATCGATGCCGTAACAAACCAGACGACATTAAAGGATTCTGTGGACATAGTTAAACTGCAAGAGAAAGACCGAGAAGTGATGCAGTTGTTAGAACAGAGCCGGTATAAAGATTATGTAATAACGAAGCATGTAAATGGGCCGATTATGGCACAAGAGATGGTGTCCGACCAACAAGCAGGGAATCCATTACTGATAATGCCTGCCATCCTGCGCCAAGAACTAATTGAACTAGCACATGCACAAGGTCACTTTGGAGTAGAGAAGACTGTCAGTAGGATTAAGAGTGTTGCTTGGTGGCCTCGACTACGGGCAGATGTGGAACATTGTATTAATAACTGTTTGCAGTGTGCCCAAAATAACCCGAAGGCACATAACAACAGAATTCCACTGAAACATCAAGTAATCACTGGACCATGGCAAAGATTACAGATTGATTTTATTGGCCCTTTGCCAAGGACAAGCCGTGGTAATGAATACTGCCTGGTCATCGTACATTCTTTCACCAAGTGGATAGAGGCTATTCCAACACGAAATTGTACCGCAAAGACCACTGCTCGCGTGCTCTTAAATGAGGTCTTTTCGAGATATGGGTTGCCTTCTATCATTGATAGTGACCAAGGATCTCATTTCACTGCAGAGATCACTAAACAACTCTGTGTTGCTTTAGGAATTAAACAGCTGTTCCATATTGCAGGCCACCCACAGTCATCTGGGCTGGTTGAACGAACAAATCGTACGTTGAAAACTGCATTAAGAAAAGTTGTCGAAAAATCCGGCAAACAGTGGGATACTCATCTCCCACTTATACTCATGGCTACTCGATCCACTATGGGATCTGCTGGGTACTCTCCTCATGAAGTACTCTTTGGAAGACCTATGAAGACGCCCGAGCTCTGGTGGATCGAAGGAGGGGTACCTCCTGATGACTTTCAACCAAAAATCAAAGTAGCTGAATATTTGCAGCAATTGTTGAATAATTTGTCCGATATACAGCACACAGTAGCGCAGACGCTAAAGGGCAATATCCAGAAAATGGATAAAAGACTCGCAGGAGATTTTAAGATTCAAAACTGGGAGTTCGGAAGCAAGATCATGTACCGACATTTCAGTGAAAAGAGCCATCCTTTGAGTCCGCGATGGTTGGGTCCGTGTTATATCGTCAACAAAGCTGGACCCACCGTCTATCAGGTGGAAATAGTCAGTAGGAAAAGGAAGATCCTTAAATGGTTTCACGTGAGCCAATTGAAAGAGTGGAAAGGAAATTAGAGAAGAAACTTAAATGGAAGAGAGCTAGGAAGGAAGAGTATGGAAGCATCTAAGAAAGGATCTAGTGAGGAGGTTTTAATCAAAATCTTTATTGTTTGTATTTAACAGGAGCATTCCACCATGAAGACGTCATTTATTTTGCCAATTTTGCTATGTGTTATTATGATAAGCATTCTAAATCCTGTAACGACTAAAGTAATAATTCCAACCAGACAGAGTACAGTAAAAAAGGTTACGGTAGAAAAGGGCGCTATTCAAAAATTAGTGCAAGGCGCTCATGGTCTTGAATGGGTGGACTTAGGTGGACATGTTTTTAAACAAAAAGATGGGTCGACGATTGGTGCATACTTAAAGGGTCTGACATTCCATCAAGATGAACTATGGAGATGTCAAGCAATAGATCGCCCTCTAAGGGAATGGGACATTAAACCTTTGAAACAACATCAATATGATTTGATGACACCAAAAAGATATGTCTGGACTCATCGTGAATCCCGAGATCTAGTTTATAACCGCCAGGTGATCAATTCCAAAACATATAAGCCTTTGAGAGGTAATACTAATCGTTGGGAGGTTAGGCTTCCCATTTTTAAGAGTCAAATGGTCACAATTCGAGTAGAGCAAGATCATCGGGTTTGCCATCTATTTGTTCGAGATGAAATAGAAGGCAATATATTATTATATTTTACGATGAGTAAAGATGAGACTAAAGCTAATGGTTTTACCATCCCTGGTTGGTTAAATATGCTAGTAGAAACGTCTCCGTCCAAGAGATGCCTATGGACATTTGTTAACCCTCATCTCTGCATAAATGAAACCATGGCACATGCATCGTCAGATATACATAATAGACGATGTCTGACCAATTGCAAAATAATAGCTCCTAGATGGACTGGTTCAACATGTGTATATCTGGACGTTCTGTATCATCCTATAGTGAAGCCAGGACAAGTTGTATGGGTGATAAAATTTTATCACGATCATTTTACTACGACTACAATAGATGCTACTGTTATATCACCAGCAAGAGTAATACGTGCCACAGTGCCATTGACCTGTGCAGCAAATAGATCACCACACAGAACTAGTCAGTTTGCTGCATCACCAAGCTGTATAGTAGATCCACAGCCAGCTAGTTATGAGTGTACTGGAGTATTTATAGAAAACATCACCGAATCCAACACCTGGACGGTGTTAGGATTATTCGGGGTTAAATTTCCAGTGAAAATATTAGTAGCTGAAGAGCCTGACCGTCATGAAATTGGCCCTTATGTAGTTAAGACCAATATGGCTCGGCAAGTGCTTATAGAACCCAAATACCACGTCAGATGGGTACACGTGCCAATATCTTCCTACGCCACTGACATAAATGAAAGGTGTGAGCCTTTTGTGGAGCCGCTCTTACAGGGCTGGTACAAATGGCTACAATCTATCACCTTCTCTGAAAAACAAACCAGAGCCAAAAGAGACATTGTGGCTAAGGTCCTAGGCGGAGTAGGTGCTGGCATGGGTGTTGCTAATGCCATCGATAATGCACACCTGTCTAAAAACTTGGCCAAACTAACCGCGGGTACCGAAGATTTAATACACCCTCTCGAAGAATCTTTATTAGGGTTGGACAAAGTACAATTAAAGTTAACCGACTTGTTACCAAAGTGGGCTGACTCCCAGGAAAAAGATCATGTGAAAATGTTAGAAGGCATGCAAGAGATTATTAATGATACTGCCCTAGCATTAGCCTGCACCCAAGTGCAGAATATGTTATTTGTCTTATCACGCAGTATAATCCGTGATTCATTAGCAGGCCATCTTCCTGTGGAAATTGCCACCCTAATTAAGAGAATATCTACAGCTTTCGAAAGGGAGAATTCGGACCTATGGAATGTGCTACATGCTGAATATGACCCTAAGTATGATGTACTGCATGTTGTGCTTTTAACAGTTCTAAGCGCACAGAAAGAATTGATATATCCAATAGCTACGCTTGGACTGAATCTTAATGGTTCAGTAATGATGCCTATTACAACTAGAGCCTGGGTGCGTCAAAACTCAGAGGGTGTTTTTGAATTAGTAAATATGCAAGCGTGTATGTCCCAAGAGCATTTGGGATATGTATGTACATCTAACTTATGGACTCAGGGTCATCTCTGCCTAAATAATGCAGAAGGAGAGTGTAATTATGAATTACACTCTACTCTTTTGGGAAATAACAAGTCAGTGGTTGTGCAAATAGATCAGCACTGGGTGTGCATAAGAAGCCTAGGTCGTCCTTAAGGCATCCTTCCTAACTCTGTCGATATACAGGTAACACTAGGAAGGAGCATGGCGGAAAGGGATCTAGGGGTCATAGTGGACCACAAGTTGAATATGAGTCAACAGTGTGATGCTGTTGCAAAAAAAGCAAATATGATTCTAGTTTTTATCAACAGGTGTGTTGTAAGCAAAACTCGTGAAGTCATTCTGCCGCTCTACTCTGCACTAGTTAGGCCTCAGCTGGAGTACTGTGTCCAGTTCTGGGCACCACATTTCAAGAAAGATGTGGAGAAATTGGAAAGGGTACAGAGAAGAGCGACAAGAATGATTAAAGGTTTAGAGAACATGACCTATGAAGCCAGGCTTCATGAACTGGGCTTGTTTAGTTTGGAAAAAAGAAGATTAAGGGGGGACATGATAGCGATTTTCAAATATCTAAAAGGGTGTCACAAGGAGGAAGGAGAAAATTTGTTCCTCTTGGTTTCTGAGGACAGGACAAGAAGTAATGGGCTTAAAGTGCAGCAGGGGAGGTTTAGATTGGACATTAGGAAAAAATTCCTAACTGTCAGGGTGGTCAAATATTGGAATAAATTGCCAAGGGAGGTGGTGGAATCTCCCTCTCTGGAGATATTTAAGAACAGGTTAGATAGACATCTGTCAGGGATGGTGTAGACGGAGCTTGATCCTGCCTTGAGGGCAGGGGGCTGGACTCGATGACCTCTCGAGGTCCCTTCCAGTCCTATTATTCTATGATTCTATGATTCATCACGGATCTCCAGATGACAGTGCTTATTATCCTGGAGGACCCTGAGAGTAATACGTTGGGGAGCATATATCGGTATCACTGGTACTCTGTTTTGCCATCTTTCGTCATTTGGTTGAACTTTAAAGGTCTCAACGTATTTGGTATTAAAGATGGGATTTACAGATGTCGCTTCTGTCCATACATAGTGATCTGTTGGAGACTCATCACTCGCAGTGGTTCTAATAATATTCCAATATTTTAATGGAATATCTCCTGCGCGACACCTCCATACCTCATCTTGCCCGATCACCAATGGTGCAAAATAAGATACTTCATCACTTGATGTAACTACCCAGACACTAGCTAAAATCAGTACTATATACCCCAGACATTGATGTATAACTTTCATTCTATATATCTATATATATATGAGTGGTTTGTAGTTAAGCCTTCTTGATGACTCTCCTACGTAACGACAAAACATACAGGGCATTAGTCATGACCTTTATTAATGATGTTTACTCTCTTCCTACCCCTCCTAACTAACTATCTATCTCCTATTCTAAATCACTTCCTCGTTTCCTTTCCATTCTTTTAGTTGGCTCACATGAAACCACTTAAGGATTTTTCTTTTTTTGCTGAGTATTTCCACCTGGTATACGGTGGGTCCAGCTTTGTTGACTATATAGTGAGGGGGAAATCTCGCTCCCCTGGGGTACAGAGCCCCCAGAAGGGTTCGAGGCCGGAGGTCAAATCAGTGAGGCAGGAAAGAAACTTAGAAGAGAAAACTTTATGATGCATGCATGCAGGCTGTCACTTCCAAGAGTGAAGCAGCAGCCCTGACAGACAGATTCAGGGAATCTTTATACAGTATGTTCAGACAGCTCAGGTGTGGATTGTTTTTCTTTAACATATCAAAGTCTCAGCAGAAGTACTCTGAGACTTCTGTTCACCCCAGGAGTGCTAGAAGTAAGTTTTTACAGTACACAAAGCCACATGAGAACTTGAGTGGAGGAGTCTACAAGGCAAACTGTGACAAAGATAAGGGTTTACATGACAAATTGTGACAGACTAGGAGTATCCATGAATTTGAGATAGTCATTTGTAAGGGTATTTGATTAGAGCTAATTTGATTTCTCTCTGTTACAGGGAGAGAGGCCTGGAAAACTTTTTAACCCTTACAGCAGTTTTCTTTTAGAAAGTTATGATTTCTGCACAGTTCCCCCCTTTAGACACAATTGGAGTTATTTGATTTTTCTCCCACAATAGCAAGGGCCCAGCCATCGCGGACTCAAGGGATGGCTCTTCTCACTGAAATGTCGGTACATGATCTTACTTCCGACTTCCCAGTCTTGGAACTTGAGATCTCCTGCAAGTCTTTTATCCATTTTCTGAATATTGCCCTTTAGCGTTTGCGCTACTGTGTGCTGTATGTCGGACAGATTACTTAACAACTGCTGCAAGTACTCAGCTACTTTGATCTTTGGCTGGAAATCATCAGGAGGCACCCCTCCTTCGATCCACCAGAGCTCGGGTGTTTTCATGGGTCTTCCGAAAAGTACTTCGTGTGGAGAATACCCAGCTGATCCCATAGTGGATCTGGTAGCCATGAGTATAAGTGGAAGGATGTGTGTCCCACTGTTTGCCGGATTTTTCGACAACTTTTCTTAGCGCAGTCTTCAACGTCCGATTAGTTTGTTCAACCAACCCAGATGCTTGTGGGTTGCCTGCAATATGGAACAGCTGTTTAATTCCTAAAGCAACACAGAGTTGTTTGATGATCTCTGCAGTAAAATGAGATCCTTGATCACTATCAATGATGGAGGGCAAACCATATCTTGAAAAGACCTCATTTAAGAGTACACGAGCTGTAGTCTTCGCGGTGCAATTTCGCGTTGGAATAGCCTCTATCCACTTTGTGAAAGAGTCTACGATAACTAGGCAGTACTCATTACCACGGCTCATTCTTGGCAAGGGGCCAATAAAATCAATTTGTAATCTTTGCCATGGTCCATTAATTACTTGATGTTTTAGTGGAATCCTATTGTTATGTGCCTTAGGGTTATTTTGGGCACACTGCAAACAGTTATTAATGCAATGTTCCACGTCTGCCCGTAGTCGAGGCCACCAAGTGACACTCTTGATTCTACTGATGGTCTTATCCACTCCAAAGTGACCTTGCGCATGTGCTAGTTCAATTCATTCTTGGCGCAGAATGGCGGGCATCATCAGCAATGGATTCCCTACTATTTGGTCTGACACCATCTCTTGTGCCATGATTGGCCCGTTTACATGCTTTGTTATTACATAGTCCTTATACCGGCCTTGTTCTAACAACTGCATCACTTCTCGATCTTTCTCTTGCAATTTAACGATGTCCACAGAATCCTTTAATGTTGTTTGGTCTGCTACGGCATTGATCTTTTCTTCATATGCCGCGGGGAGTTGCCAAGTCATGTGTGAGGGTAGTGTGGCTGCTTGCTTCGCCAATTGATCTACTGTATTATTTAACACCGTGATTTCTTGAAGATCTTTTCGGTGGGCTCTCACCTTAAATAGGAAAGTTTTCCCTTTCCGATTTTCTGCAAGACTCCATGCGTAATTTAGTAATTGGGCGTAGATGACAGGACGATTGTCAGTGGTACACGTGTTACGCTGTTTCCACACTGTCATCCAATCGATGAAAGATCTTAATACCCAATCAGAGTCTGTACAGATGGTGAGGTCCTGATCATTAGCATTTTCTAAAGCTAAAATAATAGCGACTACTTCAGCAGCCTGCGCGGAAGGAAGGCTTACTCGTCTTAAAATCCTTCTTCCAATTGCCACATGTAATGCAGCTGCACCTGTAATGACTTGTCCGTTGTTTCGATAGCAACTTCCATCTACGACCCAGATATTTTGAGGAGTCGTCTTCCGTACTTCTTCATATTTTGACATCAATACGAATGGTGACTTAGTAGTTGACATAGTTTCTTCCAGTATTGGACACACATGTAGATCTTCTGGCCTAATTGGTTGACACAGAATAGCGGGGACTAGGGATTGCGTTTTAGTTGGTTCTACCACGATGTCATGGTTCATTAGAGTGAGGGTCCATTGCGCCAAACGTGGATGACTCACTCTTCCATTATTCACTTTCCCGGAAATATATATCATACAGGAGTATGACTCGACTTCAAGATAATCGGTGATTGTCCAATTAAGTACTCCCAATGTATGAGAGCCCATGTTAAAGCCAACACTTCCTTTTCACAGGGTGTAAATTGTTGTTCCACACCAGATAGGGTCCTTGAGCCATAAGCAACGGGTTTTAGTGTAGTGCCATGATGTTGCATTAGCACTGCTCCAATTGCTTCTTTACCGGTGGTCAGCGATAGATGGTATTCTTTAGTCGGATCGGGGTATGCTAGCGCTGGTGCTTTCATTAATGCAGTTTTTAACTTGGAAAAGGCTTGTTCCTGCTCCGAACCCCACTGCCACTCCTGTCGTTTATTCAAGAGCTTGTACAGGGGTCGGGCGGTCTTCCCGAATTCTTCTATGAAATCCCTACAGAACCCGATCAGACCGAGGAACATACGGAGGCCATGGACATCAGTTGGAGCTGGTAATTTAGATATCAGTTCCACCCTGTCCTTGTCAGGTTTTCGACCTTCCACACCTAGACTCACGCCCAGGTAGGTGACCTCTTGTTTGACTAATTGAGCCTTTTGAGGATTAATTAGGAATCCTGCTCGTTCCAGCGCAGATAGAACTTCATCAAGGACTACCAAATGAGCGGCTCGATCTTTGGTGGCGATCAGGATGTCGTCCACATATGATATTACATTGACTTTATGGGAAATGTCTTTCAATGTCTTCGACACCATACGATGACAAATGGTCGAGGAGTTGTGGAATCCTTGTGGAAGTCGGGTGAAAGTATATTGTTGAACGTAAATGCGAACTTGTGCCATGATGTCTTGGCAATCGGGATGGAAAAGAACGCATTTGATATGTCCAACACTGAGAATCAACGAGCTCCATTGGCGATCTGAGCCACGATCTCCGGATATTTGGCGACAACTGGAGCCATGCGGGGAGTAACTTTATTCACCCCTCAATAGTCTACTGTCAACCTCCAGGTCTTCCCGTCTGCCTTGATAACTGGCCATATTGGAGAATTGCAGGGACTCTGGGTTTTAACTAAGACTCCTTGAGAGATCAAAGCTTCAATTGTCTCTCTGATACCTTGTTGCGTCTCCACAGGAAACCGATATTGTCTCATGGGTTTCGGGTCTGGACCAGCAACTTCCACAATGTCTTTGGTCTTTCCACAACTAAGTTTGTGTTTTGCAAAAATTGCTACATGGCGATTTACAACATCTTTTACATCGTCTTCATACACTGGAAGCTGAAGTCCTTCATTCGCTTTCAAAGCTCCTAGCCGATGGACACTACGTATTGTCGTAGCAATTTCAGCATCTCCTCTAGGCACTTGTATTAGGAATCGGTTTGGCAGATCAATAAGAAATCTGAACTCCTTCAACAAATCTATTCCCATAATGCCAACACCATCTAGAGCTTGTAGTCCGATTGGTAATTGTACAAAAGCATCCCCAATTCGACATTGAATAGAATTGGTAAAAGGAACCTGTGAAGTTTTGCCATTATAAGACTGTAAATTCTTAGTATGACTGATTTTCACTTGACTCATTATAGGAGAAGACGTGGTACATGCAATACTTGTGGACGCCCCCGTATCCACTAGCATCCTTTGCATGATTATTCCGAATCTGCCTCTTAATTCAACCGTGATGGTAGGTCTTCCGAAAAGGTCAAACTCAATTGGAGCAATGATCCTTAGGGACCGAGGCAGATTTCGGCTTCCTCACTAGAGGGTGCTTTTTATAGCTGACACCTGGACAGTCTGATTCTCCCCGGATGTTATAGCTGCACTGCTGCTCTCAAACTTCGTTAGTGCTTCGAAGATCTGGTCTATGTCCATGTCCCGCACTTTCGGCCAAGGGAGATATCTGGCCAATCTATTAGCAAGTACCTGCTTTGTTGCAGCTAATTGCTCCCTTCCTCCTTTAAACATTTTCGTGGGTTGGAAGGGTAGTCTTGACGGACCCTCTTGTGATTCATTTTGTCTTGTTTGAAATTGACGAGAACGAGTTAGAGCTATACCATTGTTTTCTCTTCGTGCTGGAGGAGGAGGAGGTCGTCTTCTCCCAATTGCTGGAGGTCTTACTTCCTTAACTTCTGCGATTCTTCTTGATGGACCTGCTATTTTTATGAGCCCGGCTTGCCATTGCCAATCAAAAACTTCTCTTATTCAGTTCTTCATTAGCTCTAGAGGCATCCTTTCCACATCCAGGCTACTCAATGCTGCTTTTATTGAAGGGAGGAGTCCTAAAAACAAAGATTTCCGGAATTCGGGGGTATCGTGTATCACATTTCCATCCATTCCAGTGCTCAATCCTGCCAGTCTTTGGAGAAATTTTTTCCTGATGAAATAAAGCTCTGGCCTTTCTCCTTCCCTCTGTTTATCCGAATAATATCTACCTCGAATGTCATCATTGGGGTAGAATAGATCATAAAGAGCCTTATACATCCTATTAAAATCAGGATTAATCGAATTGGCAAGATCAGCTGGGAAAGCAATAAGGTCCTCAGGAAGTAAGCACTCTTGCAAAACCACCAGCATATCGTCACTGGTTAGGTTGGTTCTGGCTAGTTTAGCCATCCAGTCCAGTGCATTGTTCTTTCTGCAAGGGCCTAGATTTTGCCCTACAGCTCTGGCTTGCTCTGGTGACAACACTCGTCTTTCATATTTCACAATAGGGTTTGGATCATTAGGGTGGAACACCTCAGTGGTGACAATGGGTTCCACCATACCCTCTACCAGCTCATTAGTTAATATAGTGTTCTCATAAATGTCCTTTTCAATGCCCTCGTTGATAGCAGAAACGAAACCTCTTGCAAGGCCTAGTTTCTGCTCTAGTTCTTTCAACTTTCTCTGGCATTCTGTGTGATCCATTGAGATGGGTTTAACTTGTCTTTTCTCATTTAATAGATGTCTCGCTGTAGCTTTAGAATCATTAAATCTAGCTACTTTATCAGTTATTTCACTCTCTAATTGTTGACATCTATTAATAACATCCTCCATTTGATGCGATAGCGCATCCCTCTGTGAACATAAGGTATTGTATTTGGTTTCTCTCAGAGCCAAATCAGCTTTTAATTTATTAATGGTAGAGTACTGTGCCATTCGGATTTCTAGCGAATCATTTAATTGCTTACTAAGAGCCTCTACCTCTACGTCTAATGATCTAGCCACCATGGCTAATCCTTGTATAATGGCTGCCTTTTTAGTCTTTTTATTAGGCTTGGGTTTGGTCTGAACAAAGATTTCCCACATTACTTTAAAATTCTTTAAACAATCTTTCCCTTTTAAATCACTTGCATCCCACACATTCACACTTTTAATAAAGACATTAATATCTTCTTCAAGAAGGATTTTATTTGACTGCTCTGCTGTCTTGCTGCCTTGCAGTCCAAAGATTCGGGGTGCCTTCTTGGACGCCATACCTTAAACTTGTAAGGGTCCTACCTTACCTTTATAAGTCTGGAAGAAACCTGGGGACTTCTGTGTTATCAGAGACAGTAGGCTGATCAGGCCTCTGCTCTGCAGAAATTCTCCTTAAGCTATTAAATAAATAAACTGTACGCAGCAGACTGCGCAGCACCTTTGGGGCGCTCCACGCAGTGAAGCAGCAGTTGCTAAGCAACCCGCCGGTAAACATTCCACACTAGGCAACGCTCTGAACCCCGTGAACATTCCAAAATGCAAATTGACTTTATGCAAATGTACTTGGACCGGTCAAAATGCAAATTAATTTTATGCAAATTAATCTTATGCAAATTAATCTTATGCAAATGGTGGAACACCTGAATGGAGGAACGTTCCAACCCAAAATGGCTACCCCAAACTTAAAATGGCAGATCGCCAGCACACCTGAACATTCTAAGAAAAACCTCTAAAGGGGTTTAAAATCTTAAAGTGGTGGAACGTTTATTCCATTGATGAAACGTCCTGAACCCAGAGGATTACCGCCTCTAAAGGGGTTTTAAAATGAGGTGAGTAACTTTGTCTTAGCAGCAGCAAGCCACCTCAAGGAGACCCAAAACAAGGGACCCTCAGTTTTAAACCTTTTAAATTCAGGTTAAACTGCCCAAAAGACTACTCCTTGAATTGCTTAGCTTGGCTCAGAAGTAGGACAAGCTAAGCCTTATCTCAAGGTAACACAGCTTAAGGATACCTATCCCCTCCTTGTTACCCTCTATCTGCCTAAATCCTAACAAACCAAAACCCACAAGCCACACACTTGATGTTCATTTGAGGTATGTACACTTAAATAAAAAAACTAAGAACTGACACTCTGAGAGGGTCCTGCCGCGGTTGCCACAATTCTGTTACCTGTCTATCGAACAGAATAAGGAAGGTCAAAAGTGTTTAAAGACACTTCCCAAAGAGTTAGTTTAATAACCCGACCAATCCGCAAGGTTAGTTTCTAATTCATTACATTTCTTTAATACCTCCTCAATTTGAATATTTAATGCATCTCGCTGTGTGCGTAATTTGTCAATTTTGGCATCCTTTATTTTAATTTCATTAACCAACTCCCTATTCATAAGTTTTCAAATTCAAACAGTCAGGTATTACTACATGCCAGGTGACTAGAGGCTAATGGTTTCTTAATATGATTGACAGTTTAGGTTACAAGAATGATACACATTACAAGACATGGGTCGCAGAGGAGCATCCTCACCCTGCTTAGCCACACGATCACCTTGGAAGAGTAAACCGGGAGAACGGATAGGGTCTCCGGGAAATGTACCCGCAAAGTGGTAAAACGGGAGTAGGCCCCGGCCTGCCCCGATTCCCTCCCCGAGTCACTGGACCGTATACAGCTATCTGTTGTTGATGCGTGCATCTATGCTCCACCCCCATAAGTGGGGGTGGGCCCAGAGGACTAAACCAGCCCACACCAGGTTCTGCCGCGGTTGCCAAACTGTTACTCGGAAGGCTGAGGTAAACAATGGCTGTGGGCAATTAATTAAAGCCTAATGCTGCCTCCCCCACAGAAGCCAGATTCAACCTGGAACACGTATTTATCACCCTTGGGAAGATAGTCAGAAATCAGGTCAGACCCGAATTTAGGGCCAAACCCTATATTTTAGAAAGATAGCAACACGCATCAACAACAAGAACCACAGTAAGTGACCCACCCTAACCTGGAAGAAAAGAGAATAGAAAAGATCCCGTATACAAAAGGAATATACTTTACAACAAGAATTGAAGGCGGCAATGGACGTCTGCGACCTCGTGGCTAATTTAAAGGAAGGACAGCAGGCAGATCCCTTGAAGTGGGGTATCCTCACCTCCATATGGCTGACACACTCCGGATTCCTTGGCACCAGTCCCTCGGCTTGGTGAGGCTCCGCGGGTACATAAACAATGGATAGTAAAGTCCCATAATCCAATGATACCAGTCCCAAAGTCCTTAGAGAGGAGACTTCTCTCACACCTCAGGAGGGCACAGTTAGTGTTAGACCTGGGCGGCCTTGACCAGACCACGTGCGGATGGCGCTTCTTAGGGGTGACGGCAGTAAGGCGGGAAACTGGGTTAGCGAGTGGGGTGCAGTAGAATAGGGCGGTGTGCATAGGAAAAAGGGTGCAAGGTGCATAACCTGGCTGCGCACACATCGCATTAGAGGGGGGTGCATAGGTTAGCATTCCTCCGTGTGATTTTGGCGGGAAGAAACTGCTGAGGTGATAATGATCAGTAGACTCCATTTTGAATCACTAGCCTGGGTAACATGTGCAAGAACGCACTTGCAGTGTAGACACCCAGCAAGTTTTTGCGCAAGAACAGCTGTTCATGCACAAAAAGTCTGCAGTGTAGACGTAGTTATGTCCACTCTGCACGCTTATTTCAAAATAGCAGAGTGCACGTCTAAACAGCAAGGCTATGTCTACACTGGCGTGTCCTTACGCAAAAACTCTTTTGTGGAAGAGTTCTTCTGCAAAAACTCTTCCAGAAGAGAGTGTCTATACTGGCATGTACTTTTGCGCAAGAGCATGTGCTTTTGCGCAAGAGCATCCATGCTAGTGTAGATGCTCTCTAGCGCAAGAAAGCACTGATGGCCATTTTAACCATAGGGCTTTCTTGCGCAAGAAATTCATGTTGCCTGTCTATACTGGCCTTTTCTGGAAGAGCTCTTGCGCAAGAGGGCTTATTCCTGAGCAGGAGCGTCAGAGTTCTCATGCAAGAAGCCCTGATTTTAGACATTAGGACGTCATTTTACTTGCGCAAGAACACGAGGCTAATGTAGACAGGCAGCAAGTTTTTGCGCAAGAGTGGCCGTTTTTGCGCAAGATCGCGCCACTGTAGACACAGCCCAAGGCTGTTATTTCAAAATAATTTCAAAATAACAGGCTTCTCCGACTTCTCCCTTTGACTTCCTGCAGTGTAAACAACATCAAAAGCAGAGTTAAGCTACTTTGACATCAACTATATTCCAGTTTTAGCTCCAGTGTAGACGTGCTCTGAGTGTTGGTCTGGGCAGACTGGGTTATGGCACTACCATCTTTGTCAGCTCTTGATCAGGAAGCTGCACGCCCTAGTCAGAACCCCACCTGCCAGCAAGGGAGGCTCCCTAGAAGACGTTCTCTCCCTGGGGGCTGGGAAGAACATCTTTAAGAGCCAACCCTGCCGCTTCAGAAACCAGCCAATCAACACAGCCCCCCATTGACTCTTTTCAATGCATCTGAGGAGTCTGAGACAATCGTGCTGGGGGCGGGAACCGCGTGGGCGTCACAGCGGCAGGCTCTAGGGCAGCGTTGACGTCACTGCTGATGGGGCGGGGCCAAAATTCTCTACGCTGTTTGTTTGGCAGCATCAAACCGGAGAGGGGCTTGCCAGGCCCTCCTTTGCCCCGCCCTCAGGTTGTTGGGCACTCTCCTGCTACGCATGCGCTTCTCCGCCTCGCTGCCTGAGTGAGCCCCGGAAGGGGCGGTGGCCGGTGGGCGGGAACGTTGAACTCTGGCTTCCTTGTTGCACGCGCATGTGGCGCGCGCGCTTTGGCGTCAGCGCCGCCTCTCATTGGCCACTGCCTCGGGGCCGTCGCGGGGCTGACCCGGAGGAAGAGCAGCCGGGGCGCTGCGCACGCGCATGGGCGGTTGGGAGTCTGGGACTCCAAGCCAACGAGGCCGCCTAGAGCCCTGCAGGCCGGCGCGCGAGCGGCCGCTTTTGAACCGCGGCGGAGACGGCGGCGCCAACTCCGCCCGGGGCAGGGGCGCGCAGCGCGGGAGGGAGCCCCAGTCACAAAATGGCGAATAAAGAGAGTAAGAGCCGCGAGGGGGGACGCGGGAGAGGGGGGGACGACGCGCGCGCGCACCTCAACCGGCTCTCTTAGGCCCAGACGGTTGTCGGTGGGGGGGGGGCGGTCCATTGGGGTGGGTATTTCTCCCCCCCCCATCACACACTTCGGCTCCCAGGAGCCCCCGCCTAGCGCGCCTCTCTGCCCGCGCAGTGTTCGAGGACACGGTGGAGGAGCGCGTCATCAACGAGGAGTACAAAATCTGGAAGAAGAACACCCCGTTCCTGTATGACCTGGTGATGACCCACGCGCTCGAGTGGCCCAGCCTCACGGTGCAGTGGCTGCCTGATGTCACCAGGTGGGTGGGACTCCTCCTTCCAACCCTCCCTCCAGGGCCCCGCTTCAAGCCGCCTGCCCCGCAGGGTTGGCAGCGCCCACTGAGACGTCCTGGGAAGGATAATCCTAGCAGTAAAGGGTTGCAACCAGTCAGTGATACCTATATTTCACCAGGACTATGTAGCACTTTAAAGACTAACAAGATGGTTTATTAGATGAAGTGGGTCTGGCCCACGAAAGCTCATTATTTAATAAACCATCTTGTTAGTCTTTAAAGTGCTACATTGTCCTGTATTTTACTTCAGCTATATTTCACCAGTCAGTGATACCTTCGGTATCTGGACTACTCTTGCTGCACTCTGTAGAGAGAAAAGCTGCCTGTTAGATTATCCAGGTTTGATATGCCTATTTAATGTTAAATGCCTTTAACTTCATTAATACGGATTTTTAAGTCGGTGCTGATGTCAAAATGCCTCTACTTAATGTGTACACACTGTTGTATTTACACTGTTCAAGCATAAACAAAGTTTTGTTAAAAACTTACTTGTCCAATTTACTGATGTCAAGAATACCTGGGGTTCAGCTGGTAAACATGTATGTGGCTGTGCCTAATGTGTCTGGGAAAAGTGTTTTTCCCAGTTCATCTGTAATCTCCCATAGAAATTGGGATGTTACAGAAGAACTTTATCTCTCAAAATATTTACTAATATGGAATAACTGTTCTACTTTTGTAAGACCGTTTGTTTTATTGAACAGGCCTGAAGGAAAGGATTATGCCCTTCATTGGCTAGTATTGGGAACACATACCTCTGATGAGCAGAATCATTTGGTTGTTGCAAGAGTCCAGATTCCTAATGATGATGCTCAGTTTGATGCTTCTCACTATGATAGTGAGAAGGGAGGTGAGTATTGCAGGAATTGTTGATTGTGTTCTTTTAGCAGTAATGTAAAACAGTGCCTATTCTGTTTAATGGTGTTCTAACTTGTAACCTTAAAAACATTTTTTCTTAAGAGTCTATTTGTATATTAAAGTTGTTTTTAGTATATTGCAGTGCCTCTCAAGCTTTCCAGACCACTACAGGCAGTCCCCGACTTACGCGGATTCGACTTACGTCGGATCCGCACTTACGAACGGGGCTTTTCTCGCCCCAGAGCCCACCCATGTCCTCTGGGGCGAGAAAAGCTTCTCCCGGTCTCCCTGGTCTGCTGGGGGGGTCCAGCAAAGGTGCTGGACCCCCCCCCCCCAGCAGACCAGGGACACCCGAGCAAAGCTGCCGCCTGAGCGGCTTTGCTCGTTTGCCCGGGAGCAAAGCTGCCCAGGCGGCGGGGGTCCCGCTGCCTGGGCGGCTTTGCTCCCGGGCAAACGAGCAAAGCCTCCCAGACGGCGGCTTTGCTCGGGTGTTCCTGGTCTGCTGGGGGAGTCCAGCGGCTTTGCTGGACCCCCCCCCCCAGCAGATCAGGGGGACAGGAGCAAAGCCGCCCAGGCGGCGAGGGTCCCGCTGCCTGGGCGGCTTTGCTCGCGTCTACCTGCTCTGCTGGGGGAGGAGGGGGTGTAGCTAGTGCGCCCCCCTCCCCCCTCCCAGCAGACCAGGCTTTTGTTGCGGGACGCCTCAGGTAGAGCAGCTGGGGTGCTGCCAGGTTGGTCCTGTGGGAACCTACCGGGCAGCGCCCCAGCTGTTCTGTCCCAGGCTCCAGATTCAGCAGCTGTTGAAACTGATCAGGCTGATTCCAGGAAGCTGGGGGCAGAGCAACTCTGCCTCCGGCTTCCTGTAGTCAGCCCCTGGTCAGTTTGTGGCAGCAGCTGAATCTGGAGCCAGTTCCAACTTACATACAAATTCAACTTAAGAACAAACCTATAGTCCCTATCTTGTACGTAACCCGGGAACTGCCTGTATACTCATTTCAGGAGTCTAATTTGTCTTCCACACCCCAAATTTCACTTCACTTAGACCTACTTGCTTCAAAAATAGATTTAAAAATTACAGAAGTGTCAGAGTATATGTAACTAGGCAAGTATCTGGATGAGTTGATGTATACCCTGGAAAACCTCTAATATCCCTATGGGTACATGTACCCCTGGTTGAGACTCAGTGGTTTAAAAGTGTAGTTCTAGAGCCTTAATATATTTTAGTCTAGAATGACCCTTTTAAAAAAAATATCTGAAACCCGATAACGTGCATTAAGTCAAGTCAGTATTGGAGAACTTCCTGCAAGAAGTTTCCTGTTTCGTATAGGTATTGACTTGACTAAGTTTTTCAGTTGTGACACTAAAGCTGTGATCACCAACCTGTCGATCGCGATCGACTAGTCAATCGCAAGGCCTCGACCAGACGATCATGAGGTGTTTGGGCTCCTCCAGGCCTCATTTTCCCCCCACCTCCGAGAAGCCCCACTACCTACCTCCAGCGTAGTGCTGGCTTCTCACGGGGTGGACGGAAGTCCAGTCTGCAGCTTCACGCCACTTACAGGGGTTCTGGAAGTGCGCTGGCTGCTCCCCTCCCATAGCTCTGTGGTGTGCTGGGCGTGCTGCGGAAGGGGGCGTCTGCCTCGGATGAGGAGTACGGCGGCTTCCCTGTGCCGCAGGAGGGGTGAGTTGAGCGCAGTGGTTTCCCTGTGCCACGGGAGTGGAGTTTGGCCCCAGGGTAGGCACCCGTGGGGGTTTGGCTGCTCTGCGGGAAGGGGGTTTGGCCCTGGAGCAGGTGCCAGTGGGTGCTTTGGTAGGGGACAGAGTTCTGCGGCTGGGGACCGGAAAGGGGACAGAGTGCCAGTGGGGACAGGTTTCTGAGGCTGGAGATTGGGGGAGAGAGAACAGTGGGAGCAGAGAATCCCCTGCACCCACCTCCTCCCAGGATTCTCCCCCCTTCCCCTCGGGAAGCCAGCGCGTGCCTCCTCCAGGGCCGGCGCGTGCCTCCCGCAGCACAGCCAAACCCCCACGGGCACCTGCTCCAGGGCCAAACCCCCTTCCCGCAGAGCAGCCAAACCCTTCCCCAGTACTATGTCCCCTGCTCCCACCAACACAGTTGGGGCCACATTAGTGAAGCTTGGGGGGGGGGGGGGGTGGAGGAGGGTTTTTTGGCATCTCACTTGTGTGGCCCCAACTGACTTTTCTATGGGTCAGTGACCCCTGACTCAAAACAGGTTCCCTGCCCTTCTCAGAAATAAAGACAATGCAGAAACTTTTTGTGTTTGATGTCGTATTTTATTTGAAAATGAAGCCTGGCCAACAAACCCCCAATTGGGGCCAAGCCCCCATCTGGCCACAGCATCACGACACTCCTGCACTCCCCTTTCCCCCAGACCCTACATCTGAGCCTATCATACACTGGAACCCCCTGCCCTGAGCCCCTCACATATCCCAACCCAAATTTCTGAACCCTCACATCCAGAAGTCTGTGGCTTACTTAGAACCCTAACCCTACATCTGACCCCAACACTGTCCGGCCTGGAGTCCCCTCCCCGAGCCAGCGTTCCCTTATCCATTTTCTCCCAGAGCTTGCACCTCTCACCCCTTTCCAAATCCCTCATTTCCAAATCCCTCATTTCCACCCCGGAGCCTACACATCCTGTCTCAGCCCAGCGAGGGTACGGCTAGACTGCAGGAGTTTTTCAGGATTCAGGAGATATCCCAGAAAAACTCTTCTGCATCCTGGGATGCATTTGTTCTTCCTCTTCTTTTAGTGGAAGAACAAATATGATCTTTCAGTCACCCCTATATTCATTCCTCTTTCCACAAGGTCTTCCAAAAGAAGGGGTTTTTCT
Organism: Pelodiscus sinensis; assembly: GCF_049634645.1. Lineage (NCBI taxonomy): Eukaryota > Metazoa > Chordata > Testudines > Trionychidae > Pelodiscus > Pelodiscus sinensis. Next base: position 210,756,620 of record NC_134711.1, read on the forward strand.
GACATTTGATCAAGTCTAGACAGTCCAAATGTTGGAAAAACTTCTTCCTACAGAAGAATTGGGGGGAAAAAGCAGCAGTGTAAGGGTTGGGGATAGCAAGTGATGGAGAGGAGGAGAATAGAGGGGGTGGGGCTTCAAGGTAGGGGTGGGTTGGTAGATCTTGGCTTGTTCTGTCATTTCAAAAGTTATCTTGGTGTAAAAAGGTTGGAGACCATTGCACTAAACCAATCTGATAGACTAATTTGATCAGGAGATTTATCCTTTTAAGGTGTCAACCACTACTTACTGTGATGATCTGTTCAGTTTAATACTTCTCTTTTTTTCAAGATAAGATGATAACTTTTAAGATTGTATTTAAAGGAATGTAAAGTAATTAATCATCCTGGTGACTTGTGTGTCTGTATAAAAAATATTTTCCTGTGGGATGACAGAGTGATGTCATCACATCAGTGTCCGCTGGGGTGGGGGGGGTAGGCATAGGTGGGTAAAGCCCAGCCCCGCTCCTTCTGCCTGAAGCCAAGCTCCACCCACTGCTAGCTCGTACTTCTGAGGTGGCCACATGGAGAGCCGGGGCTGGTGCACTGCAGCCTCAGCTTTTCCTGGCTGTGGTGGGGTGGAGTGGGGGGAGGAGCAAGGAATGGGGCTGGTGTGCCGGAGAGGGTCGGGGGTGAGAGTCAGGGGTTGCCTATCCCCCGAGAGAGGGAGGTTGGCGAGCGTGGTGAGCAGGGGGCACCGCCCCCATTGTTACTACATTAAACAACTTGCCATTATGAAAAGCCAGAGAATGCTGGCTTATCGCACATGAAATAGATGATATAATTTTAACCAAAAACATTTTTATATGTAAAACAAATCTAGAATTTGGCGGCTTTGGCTCTGTAACCGGTAAAATTGAAACTGAAATTAAAATTAACCATGAAGGTGAAGTAAATCGTGCTCGCTACATGCCCCAGAACCCCTGCATCATAGCTACAAAAACTCCTTCCTCTGATGTGCTAGTGTTTGATTACACCAAACATCCATCTAAACCAGGTGAGTCAAACTACTTGAACTTATATATTTTATTTGAGAGAGTTTGTGTGTCTGAGCACACGAGTCTGTCTTATCGTCCATCTGTTTTGTTCAAGAACTCTTCCTATACTGTAAGAGCTAGGGCCACCAAATTTGGTATGTAGGCCATCCTGATATAAGTCCAAGATACATTCCAAAAAAACTTGGACTTATAGCTGAACAACTTAAAGCAGGGAATTTTTTTGCCGTGGCTGACTTCCATTTGAGCAAATTGGGGTTGGGTTTTTTTGTGCGACTTAAGATCGGGGAATGGGAGGACTTAAAACGCATCAGTTCCTACAAGTGTCAATGATTTAACTTGGAAAAGATGTATACCGGGGTGACTTATAGCAGGGATGCCCTGTATTGTTACCTCTTATCATAATTTAAAGCAAGGTAAAGGTTTTGGTTGTGCAGAGGCTGTGTGTGAAGCCCCTATTTCCTGAGTCGTATGGGAACATTGCTGGCTGTTTCCCTTCATCAGGGAGTGAGGGGAAACTGCACAGTTTTTTCCATTCTTCACTCTGAATAAGAAGCGTAGGGGGCAGACAAATTTGGACCTGTTCCAGCCAGGGGACATGCATCTCTTCCCCTGGATGTGCCCGCTGGAGCTGCAGCAACCATGGAGAGATGCTTCTCACCTGGCCCCGGGCTGCTGCAATGAGACAGGGATGGGGCAATGCTCGCTCCCTGGGACAACCTGTATTCTAAACCCCTCATTCCCTACCTCACTGCAAAGCAATGATTTAAAATGAAGAAAAATAAAAATTAATTGTTAGGAACCTGAGTAAATGCTGGGTAAATCTTGTAGTCCATGATATTCCCCTTGTTTAAAGGAACTCTAAGAGCTAAACTATGGTTTGGTTCTTTTTCAGACCCAAGTGGAGAATGTAATCCTGACCTTAGGCTAAGAGGCCACCAAAAAGAAGGCTATGGTTTATCATGGAATTCCAACTTGAGTGGACATCTTCTCAGTGCATCTGATGATCATGTAAGAAACTAACTTCCTCCTTTTAATAAAAATAAAAGGAAGAGTTGCTGAGTCATGTTGCTTAATAGTGTTTTCCCCCATAAAATCTCTGCTGCTGACTTTCTGTCCAGTGTACATCAAAATGCTGTCATATTTTAAATACTAGATGTTTATGTTTCTATCCTTTATACCCTGAAAGCCCACCTACTGTGACACATTTTCTTTAACAAGGAGGGGTTGGGATACCTGTATAGCTAGCTAATGCCCATCCCACAATAGTTCAGGGTTTTTTATTGAATGGCACAATATGGTCTCTCTCTTTTTCCCCTTAAAGAAATTGATGAATCATTGTTACATTTGTACTATAGACACACACACCTTTGAGATGAGATTAAAGGTCTTAAGTTCCAGCATCACTGGTGGAATTTTGTTTTCTTCTAGGTTCACTTTCTTCCCTTGCCCTTCTTTCCTCCACTAAACCCAGATTTGGTGTTAAGTGTATTATTTGTAGTATACCAATGTCTGAGCTTTATTCAAGTCGTAATATCATAGACTCCCTTTGGTTTCAGTAAGCTTTCTTTTTGCAGGTAGTTATGATGGTGTAAGTGCATAACATTATTAATTGGGGCTTTTAAAAAGACCACAATGTTAGTGTCATCTTACAGAAAGCACACACATGCCAATTGTGTGGCATAACTGTTAACAGTTCTAAAGTCTCTGAATATTGAACATTTGGCCTGACATCAAAGTACGTAATTGGAATATAGCTAGACTACTGTCCAAGTAAATCTTTCAGTACAAGTCGGAACAATAAATTACATTGTACTAAAATGTGACTTTTGTCTGCAGACTGTTTGTCTGTGGGATATAAGTGCAGGACCAAAAGAAGGCAAAGTTGTTGATGCTAAAGCAATCTTCACTGGACATTCAGCAGTAGTAGAAGATGTGGCATGGCATCTGCTTCATGAGTCTTTATTTGGATCTGTTGCTGATGATCAGAAGCTGATGATGTAAGTTTGGGAGGGGAGTTGGGGATGAGGAGAAACTGAGCAGTTCTCTGGAATTTATTATTGCCTATTATAGTTTTTTGTCTGTGTATTATCTTGTCAATGAAATAGACTAGATAAGCACTGCACACTGCCTAGTTAAAAAAAAATATATTAATGCAGGCTATGAGGTGGTCTGCAGTCCTAAAATAGTCCATCCTTCTGTTGCATTAACATGAAACTAAATTACAGGCAATTCTGTAAAAACTAGGAATCTAATAATAATCCTAATGATCGTTCATGTGTATTTCCTTATTAATGTGTATTTTCTTATAAGACTACATTATAAACCTAGATCTGTTATTAAACAAATAGCGAAACTGTAGAAACGGGATTCCCATTCACTGATGACGTACATATTTTGAGTACCCCAACACTGCAGTTCCTGAGGCCCGGAGCCCTGTTGCTGTGATACGCAGAAACCCTGTTCACCTGCTACCTAATTTTGTGTGGGTGTCTAAAATCATTAGATGCCTGCACTTCTGCTTTACAAAGTTACCTTGGCACTTAAGTTTCTACTTCTAAATATGTGCTTTGCTGCCTCAGGCATCTGGACACCTAAGCCCCAGTACAGTTCTCAAACCAGTTGAAGATAGGAGTTGTCCTCCCTGTCTTTCCTGTGGGTTGAACCTGTCAGGTGTGTAATCCGAGTACAAAACAATCTTTTGACTATGGCATATCCTGAGTGGTAGTGGGGAGAGTTACTCTCCTGTTGAAGCTATTACACCTTAGCCCACTGATTGTTTTTAATATAGAGATGGTGAGGCTGAGTCTGTAGTCCAGTGATAGGACTCTTACTTGAGAAATCCTGCTCGAATCCATTCTCTAAAACCATCTTGCGGGGGAATTTAACTTGGTTCTCCCATATATTAGGTGAGTACCCTAACTAGAGATGTATACATGATTAACTGATAAGCCTGGGCTTATCAGTTAATCCTATCAACTATATGCACTCTTCCCCTCCCCCCTGCCGTTGCTGCCCCCCCCCCCCCACCGCTTTTGCACTGGTGTCTCTTCTAGAGAGGCAATAGTGGTGAGGGTGGGCAGGAGGGAGCTGGTATATGTGGGAAGCTGGCTTTTTAGCCAGCTGTCTATGCATATCCGCTCACGTAGAGCCACTCCCTTCCCTCCTGTGCTTCTGCGTGTCCATCAGAGACACCAGCACAGTTGGAGAAGGAGGAGCTGGAGTAAGAGGAGGCAGGCAGGAGCTGATAAACATGGGGAGCACACTGGCTACCGGCCCCACTCCTGGGGACTATTCAATAATCATGTAACCACTAAAATTTGATGCAGTTACACAATTATTCTCTTACATGGTATCTAACATCCCTAAACCTTACCAGTGGGGCTAAAAGTTATTAGGGAGTTGGTCACTGCTGTTCCCTCCTGAAGTCATTAGGAGTGCCTCAGTCTTAATGCAGGGATGTAAGTGATTAGTCGACTGTCTGATAAGCAAAAGCTTATTGGATAGTTGCTTCCCCTCTGAGGCGGCAAGAGGGAAGAGCAGGAGCTGCTGCTGCTGGGGAGAGTTGGCTTAAAAGCTGGTTTCCAACCCAACACCATCTCCATGAGGGACAAGGGAAGTAAGGGGGAGTGGGGACTGGGCTCGAGCTGGGAATCACCCGGGCTTAAGAGCCTGCTGTCTAAGTTTAAAAATCAGAAGTGCAGGGGGGAGGAGCAGCAGCAGCATGAGCCAGGACAGCTGATTCCTGACTTTCCCCGGGTTCCCTGCTGTGATCCAGCCTTTTTAATGCATTTAACCCCACTGAGACTCTGCCTTTTATCTCCCATGGTTGGGAGCTAACCCCGCTGTGTCTCCCCTGATTACCGGTATTAACTAATCTGTTAGTGGAAAATCCATAGACTAGTTGATTAAATTTAACATCCCCAGTATTCTCAGAACACCCAGGAATTGCAATAGACGGGACACAGAGCATGACCTGATTAAGATCACTCATGGAAGTCTGCTGTGGAGCAGAAAATTGAACTGGACTGACTAGTAATCTAGCGCTTTGAACTTTTAGACACATGAGGAATCCAATCATATCTATTTTTTTTCAAACAAATTACTTGATAGACTAATCATTCCTCTTGATAGAGGAGGAAAACTCTTGAGGTTGTACAGTATGCACTTTCCGTTTCACAAAAGGTGAAATTCCTGGCTGCTATAAATCTAACTAGTGTATCCTAAAACAGATGGGATTATGCCAATATAGCATAATGACTCTTAACTGCCCCGTGCTGTGGCTTTTTTTTAAGATTGAAACTTGTATGCCAAGCTTTTCATCCAGTAAGGAATGTTATAGTCCCAAAGAAATGTTTGTTAGTTTTGTGCAGATATTTAATGCATACGGTTCTTATGTAGAATAAAATGAGTACTAAATTTGTGACTAATGTTCATTCCACTTATGGCCTGTTTAGATGAAAATTTAGCTTACTGGAAGCTAACTGTTCATTTAGACAAGTCTTCAGACTGGGCTGTTTAAGAACAGAACTCTTGCTGCAAAAATTAGTGCTACCTAGGTTTAGTGTTTGAGAATTGGTTCTCCCTTTTACCACGTTTGACAGGCATTTTTTTTGTGTTCTTCCTTTTTCCCCATCCCTTCATCCAAAAAAGTTGGGACACGAGGTCCAATACTACGTCCAAGCCAAGTCATTCTGTAGATGCCCATACAGCCGAGGTCAACTGCCTGTCCTTCAATCCCTACAGCGAGTTCATTCTAGCAACGGGTTCTGCTGACAAGGTGTTTTACTTATGTATATTTTCAATATACCATAGAAATTCAATGTATGTACTCCTAAAAGTGTGCATAGACACTAGTCACAAAAGTCAATAAAACAAGCGCAAAGGGTAGCTAAAATTCATTAATTTAAAATTGAGTATCTTCAGAGACTATTGGAGTAAAACTGCCTCTTTTTTCCCCTCCATTTCTTTCACAGACTGTGGCTTTGTGGGATCTACGAAACCTTAAATTAAAACTTCATTCTTTTGAGTCTCATAAGGATGAAATCTTTCAGGTGGGCAGAAGAAAAATGAATAATTTTAAGGTTTTTAAAATAAGGTTGTGTATATTGCTGAGTGCTTCAGATCAGGTGGGAATTTAATTTAAAATTCTAATATTATGATCAGTTGAAATGTATGTGATCAATGAGATCTGTTGCAAGAATTAATAACTCAACTAATGCTTCCATTAAGCCTTAGTTTAAGCAGCATAGATAATGCTTAGTAGGCTTTTTTCTCTTCACTTCCAAGTCTGCCAGTTTACTAACTGCTTTAACAGCAGCATAGAAATGGGCATTTTATGGGAAATTCTTAGATGCTCTCACTGGTAAAATTAATAGGGCAATTATAATAGTCCAGCAGTTTTTCCCAAAATAATATAAGACCACTCTTGTCTGTGTATCTGAGAGTCTCCAAAGCTGAAAGACTGACTTTGCAGTGTGCTCTGAAGATTAATAGATTTGGGCTATTTCAGATAGGTAAAGAATAGATTTTTGAAGTTGAGGGCCTCTCCCAGAGCACTCCTGGACTCCTGTTTCCTCTCAGAGGATTCTCTAGCTTTAAGCATTCTGCACCAGCGCAGCATAGCATGGGAGGAAAAACAATCCTTAATATTAGCAGATCACAGGCCATTGATGGCTTTCTAGATGAAAATCTGCATTCCAAAATCAAATTGAATAGGCCAGTGTAGATCCAGCAGATTGCTTTCATGTGTATCTGAGAAGATATGCACAGGGAAGCTGCCTTTTTTGTTGTGAGTCAGAAAATCTCCTAAAATATGTCTGATCAATGTTGGGGATGTAAAATTGATTAATAGACTATTCATTTTGTGTAGGAGTAAACACATTTAAAAATGACATGCTGACAACTTGACCGTTGTAGAAAATGGAACCTAAATAATACTCATGTTTTGGTAGTTTAGCAGTTTTAATGTTATGTTTCTTATGATTGGATTTCTTCCGCTAGGAAACTTAAGATCCAGAAACTTGCCTTTGAATTGGAGGAAACCCTTCATGTTGGGGTACATAAAGTAGTGTCTCTATTTTTTTAGTGTAATTGTCTCTAAACTATCCTTTTTATTAAAATGTAGATCAGTTATGGCTGTAGCAGTTCAAGAAAAACTGGCAGTGTTGGACATATCTAAAGTTACTAGTTCAGAATACAGACAGTCAGTAACATTGTACTCCTATTTTTGAGAGAGATTCTCTTCCTACAGGTTCACTGGTCTCCTCATAATGAAACAATTCTTGCTTCAAGTGGTACTGATCGTCGGCTAAATGTATGGGATCTAAGGTAAAGAGTGATTCTGTTCCTTTATTTAAAATGGGTGAGGAACCTTTTTTGTGTCGGGGGCCACACACACAAACCCTCTCTGGGTGAGAAGCAGAAACACTTCTCACATTCCCCTCACACACCAGAGCCTTGGGGGGCGGACAGCCTAGATTTTGTGTGTTCTAGCCCCATGATGGGACAGCAGGGGGCTGGGGCACCAGCAGAACTTCCCAATGCAGGAGAGGTCGCGAGCCTCAGAGCCGGATCCAGGCAAACTGGGGGCTGCATCTAGCCTCTGGGCCTGAGGCTTCTCACCCCTGATTTAAAACCTATATTAGCAGCCAGGTATTCAATATATGTGGTAGGCTTTGCAATTGTACTTAAAAATAATTAAGCTTATTATATAGGCATAAGCTTTTTTCTGTTTAAAAGTTAGCATACTCTTTACTGAGCTTCTGCCAGTTAAGCCTTAAAAAAAACCCATGAATGGGCAGGTATGTTCCCTACCTCAGTGGTCCTTGATTCAGCTATCTACAGAATCTGATCTTTTTTTTTTTTTTTTTTTTTTTTTTCCTCCCGGTAACCAGTTATGATGACCCATGCTTGAGGATTAGAGTTTCTGGTGAAGAATAAGCAAGAGTGGGAACTGAAAAGAAAAATATTTTCCCAGCACGAGTATTCCTGATAGGGGAAGGGCATAATCATCCATTAGCTATTTTTTTTAACCTTAATTCAGAAGTTGACTTCCTACCACTTAAAATGGGATATAATTACAAGGTCTCAAGAGTTTAAATATACTTTCTTTAAACAGTATTGTTTTCTTCACAGTAAAATTGGAGAAGAGCAATCTGCAGAGGATGCAGAAGATGGGCCTCCTGAACTTCTGGTACGTATTTGCTGCCTCTTGCTTGGAGACCTGCCTCATAAGAACATGTATCTTTGTTTTTAGAACTGCAGTAGCAGACCTGAACCAATAAGCTATCTAATTCATGAATTTTCTTTGGGCAAGTTCTTCAGCTCCCCATTATCTCTATTTGATTGAGACTCTCTGTTGCTAAACCAGTCTTAAGCCAGTAGTTCTTAGTCTTCTTTTCTGCAGGTTCTGTGCAGAGTGCCATTGTTGCAGTAGGTCTACATATTTGTCTCTATCTAAGCTCAGGTAAAGTGTAGAAAATACAGCTGTAGATTATACTTAACAGTTTATAAACCAAAACTGAACTATTATCTCAAGTTATAATTGAAACAAAGTATAGTGTTTAATGTGCCCTCGGTAGATTGTCGTTGAGGGTTTTTAGCAGCTTAATGCTGCTAAAATGGGTGTATTGCCACTAGAAACCTTAGATGAGGAAAGAAAATCAATCTGAAATGACTTCTTTAGTTCATGTTAGGCTCTCTGTCAAATAGTTTTCAAATAACTATGATATTTTGTGTGCAGCATGTGGGAAAACAGTGGCTAGTGGTTGACTTCCGCATCCAGTAATATCTCTTGATCTTTCTTCTGGGTAAAATAACCTAATAGATATTTGTGGAAAAAGGAGGACATTACTATGTCAATTCACAATTTCAGTTGTATCTGTAAATCTTGAAGAGACACTGGTAGCAAGAATGCTACTTTTAAAAGTGTTTCCTGCCTTCTCCTCAACCATCCTAATATGAAATGTTTGTGTGAGGGTGGCAGTTACATGTTGTTTGTGGAGTGTGTGTTAAGAAAGCTTCTTTAAAACGGCATCTCAAATCTCCACTTACAGTAGAACCTGTTACAAATTGACCAGTCAACTATACACCTCATTTAGAACAAGAGTCCACAATCAGGCAGTAGTGAATTGAGAGCAAATACAGGATCGTACTCTGTGAAAAATAATCTACATGTTGACCTCTCTGGTCTGCCATCAGCAGGACCTGACCAGTCCCGAACAGGAGAATTTGCTGAACCAGGGGAGGTCTCCAAGCCCAACATCTGCTGCTGGAAGGCTGCCCCAGCAGGCAACCCTGCCTTACTCTCCCCCTCTCAACCTGGCTGTGCTGCTTGCCCAGCTACTGCTGGCTCCATGGGTGGTACAGGCTCCTGCTGTGGGGCTCTGTTCCTGTGCAGCTGGGAGCAGCCCTGGGGCTGAGGCTCTGACACCATGCAACCCTAGCCCCACACAGCCAGAGTAAGCCATAGGGCTCCAATCCTGACCTCACACTCCTGGGGGCTTCTGACTGGGCTGGCTCTCCTGCCCTTAGGCTCCTAGACTCTCTGTTCCAGGAGCATCCGAGCTCCTACTGGACCACAGATGTTGCCAGACCAGAGAGTCCTAGATTTTGGAGGTACAAGCTGTACTAAAAAATAAAGGGAAAGCAGCATTTTTCTTTTGCATAGTAAAGTTTCAAAGCTCTATTAAGTAAATGGCCAGGTGTAAATTTTTGAAAGTACAACCTTAATGCTTTGTTCAGAATTGTGAGTAACCTCCATTCCTAGGTGTTCATAGCACTATGGTTCTCCTGTACATATTGTACCTTCATTTTACTTTATTTGCTAATGAAAATACTCAGTTACTTCATAACTTTGACAGTTGTCTTGGGTCATTAAAATTGATCTTATTAACAGTTCATTCATGGAGGACACACTGCAAAGATTTCAGATTTTAGTTGGAACCCTAATGAACCCTGGGTAATTTGCTCTGTATCTGAGGACAACATAATGCAAATATGGCAAATGGTGAGTATCAGAATTTAATTTCTGTATTGCTTTTATCTTACATAAAAAGCTGGTTATATTTTTTTATGTTTAAGTCTTTACTTATATGAGACATAAATCATAGAACACTAGAATTAGAAGGGACCCTGAGAGGTCAATTGAGTCCAGTTCCTGGCCCTCATGGCAAGACCCAGTACTGTTTAGACCAGGGTTACTCAACATGCGGCCTGCGGACTGTGTGCGGTCATGGTCTCTTTTAAATCTTTATTCCTCTAACTTAAAGGATTTAATTTATGACCTGAACATGAAGACTAATACTCATACAAAAATGTGATATGATTTGCATATTTTGAATTTTATTTAGGATAAAATTGAACAAAAATGACTAATTTCTAAAATATACCAAAATATCCATTTTAATAGATATTTGGAGCTAAGTTAATATTTTAGTATCTTCAAAAGAAGGAAAACTAGATCTTGAGGTTTATGTGTATTATCTAGAATCTAGAAGCCATTTATAAAACAAAAGTTAGAACGCCTAACTGCAAAATTAATGGCATTTTTAAGACTTCTGAGAATCATGCTGGCAGTCATTAATCATAACTAGTGTAGGATGTTAGTAGTAAAAGAGGGAGCCCTACTTTATCAGAATCCTGGGAAAGGCGGGACTATTGCTGGACAGCGTGCATTTGATATAAATTGACACCGCATGAATTTAGCCAGAAGACCACAGCTACTTAAATAACATCAATTAAATGTATACAAGTGTACTTGCCCTTCTGTCTCCTTGGAATTTTTCCTTGTAAATTGAAGGATGTGTATTTTGGAAGTAGTTACTGGGATAAAAGACTGAAATTGGATGTGAGGCAGGGACAAAACACTTTTGGGTATGTGTATACTACAGGGAAGATTGACAGCTTCAGTCTTCCAGGGTTTGAATTAGTGGGTCAAACTGAGGGGTTTGATCAGTTGATGCCAGTAGTACTGCTTCCACAAGAAGTAAGGGAAGTTGAAGGGGGAGTGTTCTTCCTTTGACTTCCTGCAGTGTGAACAGAGCCAAAAGTCAAATTAAGGTACTTTGACTTCAGCTATGCAATTTACGTAGCTGAAATTGCATATCTTATTTTCTGAGTAAAGAGGATTACTATAACCTGCACCGTTTTAAAACACTGAATACATACTTTTAATATCAGTGTTGATCATTTTACATAAAATGGCTAATCTTAAAGCTGACTTCTGGAAAGGGATACCTCTGAGAACAGGATTATCTCTGTATCTAGTCCTCACTACAATTGTATGATCTCTGTTGTTAGAAAAAAAATACTGTTAATTAAATGGGCCTACAATTTCTTGATACTTACAATGCAATAACTTGTCTCTCTAGGCTGAAAACATTTACAATGATGAAGAACCAGAAATAGCAGCATCAGAACTGGAGGGTCAAGGAATATAACTTTCTCCTTAGGAAAAAAGACAAGAATGTTGGGTATTTGAAGTGGCTGACATTCATATAAATTATGTTATTGGTTTTTTTGACTACTATATACATTCAAAATATTCTCAGTTGAATGTAATGCTTATATAAATACTTGATTTTTATCAAGCACAATGCTTGTATAGTTGAATTTAATGGGATATCCCTGATTATTTTGGCACCTTGAAGTGAGCTATAGCATATTGTACAGCACTTATGTATTAAGGAAAATAAGTGACTGAATATCAATATCTATTTTTTAAAAACAGCTTGCAGATTCCTGTAGTTGATTAGACAACTCAAAATCCTCACTTTTCCTAGACTAAGTGCATACATGTTTTTATCATATGTAAAATGGGCTTTTCACTTTTACACAACACTTTCTGGTTGGCTTCGCATAAATAAACTTTTTTTGAAGAAAAATGTCTGGAGTATAATTGAAAAAAAATCTGTTACCTGTGTTGACATGCTGTCCTCTCATGTGATCTGCCATCACCACGAACTGCTGTGAGGACTTAGGCCGGTTGATGTAGAATGTAAGTGCATGTTTCACATGAAGGGAGTCTTTCCTCCCACAAACTCTGGTGCAGGATTAGGATAGAACAAGGGAAGAAAAATGTTCTGCCCAGTGTGAAAGCTTGAGATTATTTTTGGAAGGAAAACCAAATGAGGGCGAAGCTGGATCTTGTCTTGTGGAACACAGTGTATGGGAATTCCAACATCTGTGCGCAAAATTCCCAACACTGGCCGAGCAGAGCTGATAACACCTAGAAAAGCCATCTTCCACAGTAGCTAAAGCAGGGAGCCAAGTAACCAGAGGCTCAAATGATGTGGGAGGAGGAACCCATGAGAGGACAAGGTTGAAGGAAGGTCCTCACTTCTGAAAAATGGTGTGGAGCATGTTCTGCTGGATTGACCTCTTGTAAGCAAAAAAGTGGTGGCTGAAACAGCCAGTTGCTTCTGGATCACTGGTAGATGTCTTGCCTCCAGGCAAAAAGAGTTGGCTATGCACAATTTCCACAGGTAAAGGCTTCCAGGCAGAGTAGGGATGACCTAGTATGGTCTTGTTTTTTGATATAGTACATGGCATTCATTATCTATCCTGACCACCATGCATCTCCCCTGAAGGTGAGGTAGAAAAGCTCTCGAATTTTGTGGTGACACAACTCCTCTACTTTCTACATAGTTGAGTGGCGAGGTCCCCGAGGCAGGCCCCTGTAGGCCAAAGCAGGTGTGTCTGTAACTAGAGACCCCTTAGGTTGTGGAGGGTGGAATGGTATGCTGACCAACACACTTGGGAATCATCCACTACCTGAGGCCGTGAATGACAAGGAACTGTGACCACCATACTGATGCTGTTGTGCCCTGGGTGATACATTGATGCGAGCCAAGGCTGGAGGGGCAGCAGATGGAACCTTACAAATGGGACTATATACATGGCGCCATGTGCCCCATAAGCACGAGGCATGTCCTGGCCGTAGTGACCAGAAAGTTGGCAAGTAACTGTGACAGCTGAGTTGTTGCTGTGGTGGAAAGGTCCTGTGCCCTGGTGGGGTCAAGCACTGCCCTGATGAACTCTAGCTTGTCCATGGGCATAAAGATTTACTTCCTGGGGTTGAGCCTAGCAGTTAGTGGCTCAAATGAAGGCAGTAGGAATGGCCCTGCCAGAGCCAGTGTCATCAGGTAGGTGAAGACTTGGATTCCATGGTGCTGGAGGAAAGCTGCTACCAACTGCCATGCATTTGGTAAACAGTTGGGGTGCCATAGAGCCAAAAGGGGAGGGTAGTGAGCTTAAAATGGGTACTTCCCCCCCCCCCCCAGAAAGCAGATGTACTGTCTATGTGAAAGTTAGATTGCAATATGAAAGTAGGCATCCTTCAAATTGAGGGTGGCATACTAATCCTCTGGATTGGATCTGTTTCTCTCCACTTCCACCCAAACTGGCTCCAGTTTCCCCCACCTCTTATGCTTCCAAGTGCCTCATCTCTAGAAAACTCCCATCTTGTCATTAGAAATGTGCCCGTCACAGACATCCTCCCACCTTGATGCCTGTGAAATTGGAGGAACATGACTGCCACTATTGACTCCTGCCCCTTCATGGACATCCTTTGCACCCTTGATGTTTGGGTGTTCCCATTTCACCATGATCTAGGGCTGTTTTTGTCTTGGTATGCTGCTATGGGAAGGTGGTTGCTCCAGGGCTACTCTGCCTGACCTAGCTATCAGTTGCTTTGAAAGCTGGGGGGAGGAGAACTGTCTAGGACTCTAGCTTTGAAGGTTGAACCTTTTGTGTGCCTTTCCCCCTCAGGCAGCAAAAGAAAAAAATTTCCAAACTTCCAAAGAGTCAAAAGGAGAAAAGTGTCCTCTTAAAATCCTGAGGTCTGTTTCTGGTTCAGAATTATTCCACCACGGCTAGTTTATTCCCAACTCTGAGACTTCCAAGAGCAGAATGGTAAGGCTCTACCAGAGACTTTAAAAATACCCTGCCATTAAGGGCTTGTGCTTAAACTCTCCAATGTCACAGACTCCCTGTGCATAGGTGAGATGCTGCTACCACTCAAATGCAACTCCCCCTTTTTTGAACCTAGGAAAAAACACTTGGGAATTTTGTCCAGTAGGGTTACCCTCACCTCTTTAAATCTCTCAGGGAGTAGCTTAGGTTGTGTTTAATTTATTAATAAACTTTTAAAAGAAGAGTCTCGCAGTACCATAAAGATGAAGAAAAATATTGATGGGGATATGAGCTTGTAAGCACACCTTACTTCAGATGAATGGAACAAGGGGTTGAAGTAGTTAAACGAGAGTTGAATTTTCAAACTATATTTATTCATTAAGTTTTGCATCCTGGGGAAAGAGGTATTTACTTGATTCACATTTTATGAGTGCACTTAAGTGGTCCTGCTTATCTGAGCAAACAAATACAGGATTTAATCAAATGGTTTCAGCTCTTCACTAATACTTCTGTATTGCTATTAGTGTACATTTTACAAGTTTAAACCAAATGTAGACTTCTGAAAATTGCCTATTTCCTTTGCAAGCCTTCCCAGAGAGATCCTAGTAACTTAGCATGGAGACTTCCTGATTCTACAGAAGTACAAATTCCTTGGCTCTTCAAAAGTTAGCTGTCATTCACACAAAGTGTGTCCAAACAGCCTCCTGCCCCAGAAAAAAAAAGAGTGAGCAAGACTTTACATTTTACGCTACTCAGTCAGATACTGCCTACTATGGTGTCTGGAAAGCTGTGTGGAAATTTGGAGTGCTACAGCAAGGCAATTGTCAGGCAAGAACATTCTTTCATATAGTGGTTAAGTTTGTATAGTAGCCTGTTCTGAAAACAAACTAAAGACATGACCCAATCTGAGGGAACCTTTGTACAAGCTGGCACATGATGACAAGACAAGCAATGAGGCCAACCCCACACCTAAAGCAAAAAAAAAAGGTTGTGGAAGAAGTAAGGAAAAGTTATTTACTTGATCTCAATAAAAGAACTAGGGGTCATCAAAATACATTAATAGGTAGCAGATTTAAAAACAAAAGGAAGTTTTTCTTCACACAGTCAACCTCCTTGCCAGAGGATGTTGCAAAGACTAGGACTTTAACAGGGTTCAAAAAAATGAGATAGATTAAACTCATGGGCTACGTCTAGACTGGCATGATTTTCCGCAAATGCTTTTAATGGAAAAGTTTTGCGTTAAAAGCATTTGCGGAAAAGAGCATCTAGATTGGCACAGACGCTTTTCCTCAAAAGCACTTTTTGCGGAAAAGCATCCGTGCCAATCTAGACGCGGTTTTGCGCAAGAAAGCCCCGATCGCCATTTTCGCCATCGAGGCTTTTTTGTGCAAAACAATACCACGTCTACACTGGCCCTCTTGCGCAAAAGCATTTGTGCAAGAAGGCTTTTGCCCACATGGGAGCAGCATAGCATTTCCGCAAGAAGCACTGATTTCAGACAGTAGGAAGTCAATGTTCTTGCGGAAATTCAAGCGGCCAGTCTAGACGCAGCCATGGAGGTTAGGTCCATCAGTGGCTATTAGCCAAGATGGGTAGGAATGGTGTCCTTAGTCTGTCTAGAAATTGATGACAGGAAAGGGATCATGTGAGGATTACCTGCTCTGTTCCCTTCCTCTAGGGCAGTGGTCCCCAACCTTTAGAGGCTGCTGGGCGCCAGAGGCCGGGGACACATGCACGCCCGGGGGCACCCCCCCCAGCCACGTGCTCGGGGCGGGGCCCCCGCAAGCGCCCCGCTTCCGAGGCCAGCGCTCCTCCCAAGCGCCGCACGCCCAGGGCAGGGCCCCCCCTCTGCAAACGCTGCGCTCCCGGGGCAGGCGCTCCTCCCAAGTGCCGCGCGTCCGGGGCTGGCGTCGCGCCCCCGCCCCCCCCCCCCAAGCACCGCACACCCGGGGCCAGGCCAGCTTACCATGCACCTGGGCCGGCTCTGGCCCCAATGAATGCACCACATGCCCAGGGCCAGGCCAGCCCCGAGCACTTGGCGGGCGCATACAAATGGCACCGTGTTGGGGACCACTGCTCTAGGGCATCTGGCATTGGCCACTATGAGAAAACAGAATGCTGGGCTAGATGGACCTTTGGTCTGACCCAGTATGGCCGTTCTTATAAGTAGCACATGACTATTGCTATTAATTTTGAAGTTTACTTAAGTAATGGATGTTTGTAACAAAGGGATTCAAAACCCCCTGAATGGTCCACTTCACATTCCAATTACTGGATGTCCTAGAAAGCATTCAATTAGCCTCTCATTTATTAGAAATCCAGCCTATTTATGATCAGTGCTGAACACAACTAAGATTTCCATCAGAGACAGCAATTCTCTGCTTTAAAACACAAACTTCAAGAGGCTGTTTTAAATTAAAGTTAAAGGGCTCCTGTTAATACATTTAGGGCTGGTCTACACCACCTAAAATTTAGGTTTATCTAGGTACATTGCTCAGGGCCATGAAAAATTTATCACCCTGTTGGACATAGATAGGTCAATCTAATCTCTAACTGTAGAAGCAGCTACTGCCCTTCAGAGACATGGATTATTTATATCCAATGTAGGAAGTATTTACTCTACAGCAGCACAGCTACAGTATTGTACCCTGAGTCACTATAGCACAGACATACCTTTAGTAATTTCAAACTGAGCTAACATCCTTAAATTCTCTCCTGAAGCTCCTAACAAGTGTAGTAAGAATGACATATAGCCCAAGTTAAGATCAATATAGTCCAAGAATAAAAGAAAAACAGAGTCGGATATATTAAGCATACATATTTACTTAATCTATACAGAATTGAGTAGATAAAATTTCAGATTCACATTAGTGAAAAATCCCTACAAAATGTTTTTGAAAAGCAAAACAAGACTGCCTGTTCATTTATCAATTTTTTTCTCATGAAAGCAGACATGGTTGTAAAAATAAAGCAGTGTGTTTAGCACAAACTATATTTCTGCATCACTTTTTTCACAGTTATTTCCATCTACAGTCTGAAGAGGTAGATTTTCTGCAACACCTGAGAATTAAACTGTAACATAACCAGGTGTAAGTGTAATAGAGGAAGGACAAAACAGATTGAAGAAATACAGCATTAACGTAGCTGTGTATACTACTACACGTATATGGGTCAGCCTTTTTTTGCAGCATAATCATGGTAAAAATAATGGGCCTGACTAACAATTAGATGTACACCTCAGAGGCTACATAAATTTGCAACCCAGATTAAACAGTTGTGGTAGTGAAAGATTCACAATATAAGTTTCCATTAAAAACCCCTACTGGAGCCAATTTGGCTGTACAATGGCAGTGCAACAGCCTGCTGCATGGCAGATCACTGAATGCTAGGCTTATCTTTTGTATTTTGTATAGCAACACCTGTTTGACCACTGCATGGAATAACATTAACTGTTTCCAGGAAGCCAAGTACAGCCTATCATCAATATAGTGAAGGATGGTGTGATATGGTGTGACCTTTTCACGGTCATAAATAGGAAGAAAATCCCAGATTCCTTAAACTCTTCACTGGTGGCATTCTGCTTCTTTTACAAATGTAAGGCAGCAGTAACTACATATCTGTACTGATCTTCCATTCATCTCACATATCTTTACAGACCTTGCAGCAGAGTCCAAAGTTCACTCGAGTACATAGAAAATAAGCATTACACAAAAAATGTGGTTATCGATACTGGTGACCAAATAATAAGTTTTAAAAATAGAAAACTGCACTTTCCACTTTACTTGCAAAATCTGTACCTTTTGTTAAGGGTATGTTGTGCTGTAATTGATATATTAAGATCTTCACTTGCCCTCAGGAAAATGATTTCTCACTCAATTAGTGGAGGACCAGTTTTCACAGAAAGTTAAAAACTTGTTACAGTTTTTTTTGATTCTATGACAACACACAAAGTTAGACAAATGATGGATTCAACTTTGGAAGGATGCTTCTTTCCAGTATTTTTGTTGCCATGTGGTTAACGTGATTCGTGTTTCAAAGCTGAATCCAACCTCCCTGACTACTCACCTCTTCCTTCTCATTACTTCACCATGCATGGACCATGAATACAAAACAGACTGTACAATCTGACGAGAAAAAACTGGCCAGTTCCCAATTTGTCACGCATTTGCTACACAATTTAAGAAATGTCAGTCTGATACAGTTTTGTTCAGTGGTATGAGCAAAAAAAAAAAAAACACATTTCAGGCTTTATACAACCTTATTCTCTTTATAAGACATCTACATTATTTTAATGTACATCATTTAATCAGGAAAGGGATCAAGAGCTCAGTGCAGCCTGAACATTCAAGTAATGTAGCCACTAAACTGCCAAAAAGAACAAAGGGGGCAAGGGAGGGAAGCTCATTGAAAGTTGTGGTTGGTTCAGAAAGCCCCCCCACTGAAGTTAAGTGCAAAGATCATTAAGTACCAGAAAAAGCTACACATTTGTGTCTCTTAAAAGTGACAGCAACTGAAACTAGAAAGCGAACCTAGATGGGCTAAAGTTAACAGTAGTTGGTTACTTAGCCCATGCCCTACCTTATGAAAAATAAATGTTGGTCCCAGCCTGTCCCAGAGAATAGCTCCCTTAAAAATGTGATACCCAAAGTGAAACACTGTAAGGCTCACAACTACAGTCCACTGAATTTTTTAAAATGTAAAAACATTTTCACTTATCACATATTAGTTGAATATGCAACCTCCGAATTACCAATTTTATCAGATAAGCAGTAGGTACCAAGGTACTCGGTCTGCTGATCAGTATCATTTCAGGTTGAGAGAGAGACATTGAATGCTTTATTCTGGGAATATATTTGAATCCACATGATCAAATATTAACAGTTTCTTTACAGATCCTTAAATATATTGCATACAGTGCTAAGTAAGGAACATCCAAACTAAAGACTGGTGTCTTAAGCACTGCATGTGGTAAGCACCCACAGTAGCAACAAATCTAAAATAACTCCGTTTACAAATATCCAGATTCTAATCAGAAATCACTATAAATTCTCTGCAATGCTGAGGCTTCATTTTATGGGACATAACATGACCAACACTTCTGCAGTTGTGTATATTCCACTACCGTCAACTTCACTACATAGACTTATTTCTGTATGCTCTCTTTGCAAGTTTAATTTAACACATTCACAGGGAGGGCAAATATAGTCTCTTTCTGTGAATTAACTTTAGAGCACAACCCTGAGAAATTTGCAAGAAAGTTGTTCACCCTGTTTGACCAGCTGCAAATTAAAGTATGTATAATATTTGAAAGCTGTTTTTGTCATACCACAATTATACTAAAACCCTGTAAAATATTCTTGATCATATTCTGGACCCTTATTTTCATATATAATCAAAGGAAATAGTTGAAGTTCCTACTGGCCTTTAGATGAAGGGATGTAGACTTTACTGAAGAGTTTGGTAATTACATAAGTATACCAAACCTTACTTCATTGTTTTGAAAACAACATTTTGCTTTTGTTGACTGAAGTGACACTCCTGTCACTTTTTCTCATGAAATGTTAAATCAGTTTACAAGTCTTAACTGACATGGTGAGATTTGAGTTTGAGAGAAAAAATGCACATGCATTCTTTATGGAAAATATATTTAAAAAATGAGGCAGATGTGCAACACAGTTGTGGAAAATGTATAGATTACGCTATTCAAAGCCGCTATGCAGCTTCCTGTACCACATAAGTCCAGTAGTTCTAAGAAAATACATATATGGTAGAAAAAGTAAGAAAATTTTCACCACAAAACCAATAGTTACCACCAACAGAGAAATTTATACACAAAATATATCTCTCAATACAGTGTTTACACTCCATTCTAGTCAACAGGAACAGAACTCGCAGAGACAGTCTTTTCAGAACCATTTCCTTCATTTGCTGCACCTGATTCAGCATCTGGTTGGATTCCTAGTTCTGTATCCATGCAAGTTCCCAACTCCTCATGGGAATTGAGTGTGCATGTCTGCAACACCTGCACTGCTAAATCCGCATCTGCTTCTTTTACAGAAACCTGTTCCTTAAGGACTTCCACCTTCTCATTCAGCTCATTTCTCTCTGTCTGAAGAGCCCTGCACAGCTTCTCCAAACGCTCCAGTTTTATTTGAAAGCCTTTGTATTCTTTATCTCTAACTGTTTTCTGTAAGAGTAAAAATAAACAGACTTTAGCCCAATAAAGTTCTTTTTTTGGGGGGGTAAGTGGGAGGAGAGGGAGGGAGCTAACGGAACTAGTTTGACAGGCTTGGAGATTAAAGTATCATATACTTCTGATTTTAAAGCAGTCTGCACACAAGCATATACAGCAGATTTCATGGCAGAAATGTAACAAGTGAAAGAGTATTAACAGACATGGCAGAACCACACTGACCCCTAGCTGTAGCTAAGTATGTTTTACACCTCCAAGGATTCTTCTGGGTTGTCAATCTAGCACCGGTCCCAGTATTTAATAGACTCAAATAATTTGTACAATTTTGCCAAAAGATGTCACCCAATAAACAATAGATTAGAGATGGCAATTCCTATGCTATGCTTTTTTAACTGACTAGACATATGAAGATCAAATGAAGATAGTAATAACAAAACCAGAAACAGACACAAAAACAAATATAAACCATTCGTTTTTTAAAATAATGTAGCTATATAGTTTCGGTAATTACATAGCATTTCTAGACAGAGATTTTCAAGTGAAAAGCCATGCAGAATAAAGGCCCACTTGAATGTGACTACACAGTTCCTTTAACTATGAAGATCATTATTACACTCACCTCTTCAGCCATTTGCAGAAGAGCTTTATTGTTGTTTTCCCATTTTGTACGCCACACTATTGTCTCTTTTTCCAGTTTTTTAATCTTCTTCGTCATCTAAAAATATAGTAAAGCTAGTTTTATGACTAGTATCAAAACAGAGGTAACCGCATATTAAAATGTTTTAGTAGGCTGCTCAAACTGTAGCTTTCAAAGTAATTTTATAAAATTCATTTACAGCAGTGGTCTCTAACCTTTTTATGCCCAAAAACTTTTTCTGAATTTAAGGACAACACAAGATATACCCCGCCCCTTCCCCAAAGCTTCATGGATCAAATTCTCCATTCACAAACAAAAACAGTTTGTAAGTAAGAGTAATTAAATGACTTTAAAAAGTTATATTCTACTTCTCATATTAGCTTTTGGAATCAGGACTTGGCATGCAAGTGTTTCAGGAGAATGGACTACTGATGTTCTTCCTCGATTATGCTGAGATTTTCTCTCTCAGTAATTACACTAGAATTAGTTACATACCTCTGATTCCAATGTGCCATTCCATAATTTTTCCAGCTACGGCTGTTTTAAAATAGCATTCACCTAAATATCCTTTTCAGGGATTTTAAGGCCAATAAGGAGCCAGATTTTTTCCCTAATATTTTTCATTAAATTCTAACAATTATATAGAAGTACCTTTTCCATTTCTTGTCTGAAGGTTGTAAAAAGTTCATTGCTTTTTGCCATAGTGGTCTGGAATTCTTCAAACTTATCCATGTAAAGAGAAAGCTTTGGGGGAAAAAAACTTGGAAATATTTAATCTTGAAACTATATAGCAATATTACCACACAAGCAATGTTTATTAAAGTACAACAGAACTTTCAGCTAATAATAATGTAACAAAAGAAGAGAATAATGTTTTGTGTTCCCTCTTTAAGCTATCAGGTAAATTTTTACCTAAAGCAGATGGAGAGGATTGTCTAAAAATAAATGGTCACTCAAATTGTGCATGGATGCAAAGTCAGGGCTATCTTTATAAAGCAACAGAATATATTCTAACAAAAATTAGGCATTAAGACATGGGTTGTTATCCAAGTTAAATGAAAATGTGAAAGAGGTGCAATTTTTAATGATGCACAAATACAGTTAACAGCTAAAATTTCAAAAAGCAAGCACACATTTAGGCATATGTCTATATTTTAAAAACTAATTAAAATACAAAATATGAAACCAAGGCAAGGATTAAAATATCAAGCAAGTTAGGCTCAGATGAATAATAAAAATTGAAGTACAGTAGTGTCAGTTGTGGGATTTGGTAACAAAGTGCAAATTCTACATGCATTCAAGTGAGATTAGATTTGAAGTGAAATGTGTCTCCAAGGCTCTCAACTACAGGCAGTCCCCGACTTACGCGGATCCGACTTATGTCGGATCCGCACTTACGAACGGAGCTTTCTCGCCCCGGAAGTCGGGGCGAGAAAGCCCCGTTCGTAAGCTGCTCTGGTGCCCCTGGTCTGCTGGAGACCGTCTCCAGCAGACCAGGGGCACCGGGCGGGTTCCCGCGCTTCTGAGGCTTTGCCAGAGCAAAGCCTCGGAAGCGCGGGAACCGCTGCTGCTGCCACTTGGGTGCCGGTGCCTGTGGTCTGCTGGGGACCGTCCCCAGCAGACCACAGGCACCGGGACCCAAGCGGCAGCAGCAGGCGGGTTCCTGCGCTTCTGAGGCTTTGCCCCACTGCTGCCACTGCTGTGGTCTGCTGGGGACGGTCCCCAGCAAAGGGTGGCCAACTTGAGAAATGTTAAAACACACTCGTCTGCCCAAGAGCTAAACAAATCCAGTTTGAAAGAATTGAGGATTCTGTAGGGAAAACCTGAGACAGATCCCAGTGAATGAAAGGTAGGGATAGGTAAAAGGTAGGGACAGAGAATTTTTCAGAAAAATTCAATGATTCTGTTCACAGAAGTTTAATTTGCAATTTTTTGTATTTCCTCAAAACCATAAGCATCTCTTGATATTTTCATGGAGGGGCATCTGTATCAAACAGCACATTTACAATTTTTATTAAGTTACCTGCTGTTTAAGTTGGGCTTCCTGCTGCTTCATTTGCTCACATTTGTGTCTGGACTCCGTAGCTTCTTTTAATAGCTAAAAAGTGGACAGAATGATACTGCATTAATTGTACATTATATTGAAGGGCAAAATGTAAGTGATAATGTAAATGGGAATAGATGGTTACTTGCCTTCTTGTAACTGCTGTCCTTTGAAATTGGTGCATGTGTGTTAATTATAGATGCATATGCTTATGCACCAGTACTGGAAAGTTTTGCCTAATGCACCCACAGAGATGGGCATGTCTGTGCTTATGCATCTCTTGAATTCCAAGTGCAAAGTATACTAAGGGCAGAACTGCACCACCCATCTTTCAGTTTCTTTGTACCAGAATCTTAGATGACAAACTGATATGTTGGAGAAGGAGGGTGGGTTGCATAAAGGACATATGCAGCACATCTCGAAGAACAAGTTACGAGAAGGTAACTGTTTCAAGTGATTGCATATGTCCATTACACTAGATGACTCCCAAGGTATTTTCAACAGAGGTGGGGCTAGGCGTCTCAGTAGAAGACGGAATGCAGGACTCTAGCCTAATAACCATGTTATAATTTGAAGAAGAATGGCTTGATAAAATGTAACACAGCCTTACTGTTTTATGTACAGCAGTTGCCAAGGGAAGAAAGTTTAGTGATGCCAAAATGGGAGAGTTTTTTGTGAAGACTTGGCTAAAATTTAAACTTTCTAAAAATCTACTTTTAGTGTAAATTCAGGAGATTACCAGTATGTCTTAGTTTTCAGAAAACAGAAGCTTCTAATACTTACAACCTATAAATCTAAGAAAAATTCTTAAAGCACCAAAACTAGATATTGTCTAACTTTAAATCTCGGTCTTCAAAGATTAGGGAATGTGGTGCAAAGTTACTTAATTTTTGACCCCTCCATCCCAAATCACACATTAATACCAGTTCTCAATGAAGACTACATTAATACCAATTTTGAAACATCAGTTTTTTTCTATATCCTTTCTATAAATATAAAACAAATAAAAGACGTATCCCTTTCCCCAATACCTCATAAAATTTTATTCAAACTCTGGAAACAAAGTCACAACTTTGCATGGAGGGTTGTGTGTAGATTTAGGGCTTGCTCCAAAGACTCCAACTAACTTAAGTAGGCACTGTATCAGGCCCATAACTTCTGAAGCCACTTCATCAGCAGAGGGAACATTTTCAATTGAGACTTCAACTGAAATGTTGGTTTTACACTCACCATGTGCTCAGAAAACATTAGGCACACACTTCCTGGTAACAGCAAGTGTTCTTTAAGATGATTATTTCTACTTCCATCCTCTTTCTGCCTTAAAGTTATTTATTATAGTACAGCTAACCAAATTTTGGAACACATTCTCTTGTTCTTCTGCTGCCTAAAGTTGTACTACATGGATTAATTTCCAAGCTTAACAGAATGCATAAAAGATATTATACATACAGGTGCAAACAGATAATGGTTTATATACCATGCACATTAACTGTATAGATGCACACTGCAGGTAAAATTCAGGCTCCTTTTAATTAAAAAAAAAATGTTTGGATCTTAGTATTTTATAGAAAAGGTATTTTAGCCCTAAATATGCTACCCCTTCATTTACTCTGTTTCTTGTTGTTTAAAAGCAAGCTTAGAAGCAACTTACAAACTCCCTCTCTCGCTGATGTTTTTCCTCAGCTTCTTTTATAAGTTGTGTGGTTTGCTGAAGTTTGGCATCCACCAGTTGTTGCTGCAATTCTTTATGCTTGAACACTTTGTCAATATGCTAAGGAAAAAGTAAAACCTGACTGTAATATGAGCAGTACTGAGTTAGACCAAAACAGATTTTTTTTTTTAAATGGGAAAAAATTGGTTTATATATTGTTAGTATTTGGGTCTTGTGGCCCAATGATTTAGTTGCCAACTCTTGCAATATTGTGAGTATCACAATATATGTGGTATTATTTTTTAAAGCCCCATCCTAGAGTCAAGTGATTACATGAGAATCTGAACTTTCATTTTAAAACGTTTTTACCTTTAACAGTTGATGAGTGAAGCATGAAAACATGACCCAAGTGTGTCTTAAAAACCAGAAAGCAAAACACTTGCACATTTTTTTTAATCTTACGATTTTCCAATACTTGCAGATGGCAGTAATGCATGTTTGCGAACTGTGGCCTACAAACAGCTAAGTGCCAAATCTCATTTCCAGCTGTTTAACAGCACTAAATTACATTAACTTCCTAGTATTACTTTTCCAGATAAACAGTTGCTATAGTTACCACAGGACATTGTGATCAAGAATGGGAGGGGACGGAAGTGATGCATAACAGCCCCAGTATTAGAACAATCCACACTATGAAAAAAAACGGGTAACACTTATTCTAGAAATGTGTATCTTAGCTGCTGGCTGGGAACCAAAGAAAACTGTAGCACACACCATAAAAGGGAACGGATTATAATCATTATCACTTAACTTTCATTTATAACACAAATGCAAAAATAGTTCAATAAATAACCTTCATTTTATTTTCCTACATGCCACATATATAACTGTGTACTTTAGTGAATCTGATTTTCTCAGTATCTAATCTAGACTTCAAATAAAGTATTTACCTTGAATTGATATTTATACTCTATACCAGGGGTTGGCAACCTTTCCGAAGTGACGTGCCAAGATTTAACTCTCCTGCCCAGGGCTGTTCCACTCTCCCATGTGGAAAAGGAGGGGCTCTCTCTACTTCGCTCCCCTGGCTCAATGCAAACCTTTCCACAGATCCCCAGTTGCTAATGGAAACTCACCGTTAATTACATAATTACATTTTGCTAGTGCTGCAGCTAGGGAGAATGGTTTAATTAGTTTATCAAACTTCATTTTAGGGCTATCATTTGATGTGGGTTAACGCCTGCGATTAATGCAGGGAAGGATTAACATGTTTGTTTTTTTAATGCATTAATTGCAGGCATTAATGCTGGGCTGCCCCTTTGCAGAGTCCCCAGCTGACCCCGGGCTTCTGGCAGAGCTGCTCTTTTGGGAGCCAGGGATCAGACGGAGTGCCCAGTGGATCCCCGGCTCCTACTGTGCTGCCCCTTTGAGGCGCCGGGTAGTGATTCAAAGGGGAAGCGCTGCACAGAGCCTGGGGTCAGGTAGGGACTCCAGCTGATGCCAGGATCCTGCGGTGCTGCCCCTTTGAAACACTGCAATGTTTTCTTTATTTATAGAAAGGGTGGGGGAATTTTTTTGGGTTGGGGACCACTGACACACAGAAAAATCAGTTGGAGACCACATAAGTGAGAAGCAAAAAAAACTCCTCAAAAAAAAAAACCCCAGCCCTCACTGATGTGGCTGAGAAACCTCACTCTTCTGGTGCTCCAGCCCCATGGAGCAAGGGGAAGGTTAGGGAGGACCAAGGTTCAGGGCCTTCCTATAAGGCCAGATTTACATTTCTAGGGTTCCAGGGTTAGTGGATTTTGGGGACTCCCTTAGGCTCTGGGGTGGGGACAAAAAAAAAGGAGTTTAGTGTGTGGGACAGGGCTGCCAGTGAGAGGGATAGGGATGGAGTGCACGATCTCGGTGGGAGGAGGGGTTCAGTAGAGGGTGAGGAGGGCAGGGTCTGGAAAGGAGTTTGGCGGCAGGAGAGGGTATGGGGTGGGGGGTACAACAGGCCTGATCCATGGAGCAGGCCAAGCCCCATCCCCTCCAGGAGCAGGAGGCAGAGCCTGTAGTGTGGGGGATGTTAACATCTTAGTTTCTAGAAGCTGAACACCCAAGCTGGGCAGGGGCAGCCCCAGAAACATGCACACGCTTCTCTTCCTTTCCCTCCTCCTCAGCAGAAAGATGGAGCTGGTGCTCCTGTCTGCAGCTGCACAGCTGAGGCTCGAGCCACTGTGCGTGGGGGCTGAGCTCCTGTCCTGCATGCCACAGAACATCGGTCATGCGTGCCATAAGCGGCACACGAGCTGTAAGTTGCTGACCTCTGCTCTATACATTATTTCCTCAACTACTGAAATGTGAGGAAACCTGAACTTTAAACTGTAGCACCACCAAAAAAAGTGAAGAAGTTTTTATAACAAACATTTCTAAATTAAACATTACTGCCAATATATAAAAAAACTGAACATTTTTTTTTGTCAGCTGTCAAAATCCTAGAAATAGGGTGCTATTTCAGTGGCCCTATGCCAATAGGAGTTATGTGGCCAAACCAGATAATGGAAAGGAGACAGCACACACTTGAGAAACAAAACAGGCTCCCTGAAAGTTCAGAGCACAGCAGCACAGTATTTCATTTTTCTGAAACGTTTTTTTCTTAAGCTAATTTAGAAGTCATTTAAATATCTTAAACGTATGTTTGCATAAGAGACAGAGCCAACAATTCAAAATAAATATACAAAAGAACTTCCTAAATATTTTCCACTGTTTTTACTCGTTTTGAGCTATTCAAATTGAGCCATTAGCTCATATTATAATGAAAAAAAACCATGTAATCACTAATGACTTCATGTACCATATACTTTTGTTTAACTGTAATAAATCCATTATTGTCAGTGGAAATGTCTAGGAAAATGGATTCTTTGATGTCTGTGAGTGATCCAGAGAATTCAATGGAAATGGGATGGGGAATGAAAGAAAGAGATGTGTGTCCAAACATCCACCTAGCTTTTGTTAAAAGGCCAGAAATTTAAAAAAAAAGGCTTTTACACCTTTTGTTTAAGCAGAATTAGATTTTACCATTTAGATTACCAAAGAATGTTTTAAAGAAAGGCACTAGTTAAATGAAGAAAAGTATGTAGTAATTTGAGTGCCCAAGGAAGCATAAATTTAAATTACCTCTTCCCGCAAAGCATACTGTTCAATTAGTTTCTTCAGCTTCTCTCCCAATTCAATATTTTCTTGGCGGAGCTTGGCATTGTGTACATCATGCTGTTCCAGCTGGGCCTGAATTTCATTCAATGTAATCTGGAAATGTGCAGTTGCTTCTTTACGTCTCTCCTCTTCTTCACGCGCTTGCTGCATGTTTTCTTCCTTTTATCCAAAAGTATTTGTTAATGGTGTGCAAGTTTACAATGACATAATATGCCCATACAAACAGACAGAGATGAGTCAGAATGAATACTTCATGTCTGTATACTTTGACAACTTTGGTGTGTTCGAAAAGCAAAATCAAAGTTTTGCCCAAGCTGATAAAATTAAATCTTTACCAAGTTGGCATATTTGATATCTTATCAGGATGCTTCTTTAGAGCAGTCGGTTTTTGGTCTTGCAACCACTCTGGATATATTTGGGTATTTTAATGTAGGTATTTTAATATACATTCAGCAATCTATTACTATGCTCTACATATTTTGGGTTAGGCACGTTAAGCTCCAGCAGTTAATTGTTTTTGTCTGTTTTTACTTTTCAACTGATCTAAATGGATATGTGTACTGTACAGATTGAAGGGCACTCATCTTTATGAAGTGAGAAAGGGTTTAACTGAAGATGTAAGTATGTTTTGGTAAGGAAAGCAACAATTATCCAGGAAGCAAGCAAGCTAGCTAGCTAAATAAATAAATATCCCTGCATCAATGCATTTCCAAGAAAAACCTGAATGGTTGAGTTGACCTCCTCTTCAGTGTTTTTGTACTACTATTTAAAAGCTACCTTAAAATTAAACAAAATTAATTGGTGAAGCAATTCCCTAAAATAACCATGCAGGGAATGAAGAGCATCTCAAACCCCTTTCCATGTTACTCCTGCAAATTATACCCTAGAAAAATACAAGCTTTGATTATCTCTCATCATTTTACACTATTTTGATTTTGTTTACATTCTTTTACTGGTAGCCAATAATGCAGCTCTCAATCACTACTGTGACAAGACTAGACACGGCAGCAGTCTAAACTACTATGATCCATGAACCATTTTAAGGAAACTACTAACTGGAGAAAGAACACCAATTTTCACAATCTCTACAGTCAAACAGGATTGACGTACTCTATTGATCTGGGTACTGGACACGAAGCATAGCAAATACCCGACAGATAGCAACAGGTATGAATTTTAAATACCAATCAGTAAACTGACCTTTAAAGTCTTGTTATGACGCTGAAGCTCCCGGCACAGAGATTCCAATTTGCTGCGTGCTAGAATGGCCTTGCTATGCTCACTCTGCAAGTGGACTTTCTCTTTCACAACCTGCGCTTGTTTCTTCTGCAGTATCTTCATCTGTTTTTGAACATTGCGGCTTTCCTCCAACTAAAATAGAGAATATATTTAAGTAAATGTAGATGAGTGTGTCATATTTCACCTAGTCAAAAGAACTTGAACCAAGAATGAATTAACTTGATTAGCTTCAGAAGAGAATAGTGAAATCTACAGACCTTCACCAAGACCAATGTAGACTACCACAGCAATTTGAGGCCTTTTTTTGGGTCCTGTGGACAAGTTAAACCCAAATGGGTGTATGGACAGTACTGGAATAGACTATTATGAAACCTATTTTGACTAGGGATGCAAAATCCTATTTAATTATTTAACCAGTAAACATATTGTTTAACCAGTTAAAAGATTAAAGGTGTATAAGTGGAGGGGACTGGGGGAAGGACACTCCCCCGACCCCTGCAGTAACACACAATTCTCTCTGGCCAGAAGCAGGGGCTACTCCAGCCTGGCCAGAGCAGCCCCTGCCTGTACCCCTTCCACTCCCTGAAGGCAGGAGCTGCTTTAATAGTCAGCACGCCAGAGCAGTCCCTGCCCATGATGGCCCCCTGAGGGGCTGGAGCAGACCCCTGCCCACACTGAGGCTTTAAGGGTGAGGCTTACCAGTTAACTGGTTAAATCTTCACATCCCTAATTCTGACTTATCAAAAATTTCCTCTGAGTAACAAGGTCCACAGAATCATTATAGTCTCTCAGCCTGCATGCAGCTACATAAGCAGCAACAGGCCTATCTATCACTGATATGTGAAGATATGGTCAGGAATTCTGAAAAACTTGCCAGTTTAAACCGCTTTCTCAAGTAAGTATAACACCTTAGTTGACTGAAACTTGTCAGTAAAATTTATATGTGCTATAGTAATACACTGTGAATTCCTTCTACAGAATGGCTAAGCACCAACTTGAATGAATCAAATATGGCTTTTTAGCCAAAGAAATTATCCAGAGATGGGAGTGATGGATCTGTATATCTTTTAACTCAGAAAACTGAAGTTTTGGGTAATTCAGAATGGGCTCGTCTACATTGGCCCCTTTTCCGGAAGGGGCATGGTAATTTTTGAAATCGCAATAGGGAAATGCGCGGGGGATTTAAATATCCCCCGCGGCATTTAAATAAAAATGTCCGCCGCTTTTTTCCAGCTTTTAGAAAAGCCGGAAAAGAGCATCTACACTGGCCCCAATCCTCCGGAAAAAAAGCCCTTTTCCGGAGGATCTTATTCCTACTTTGAAGGAATAGGTAGGAATAAGATCCTCCGGAAAAGGGCTTTTTTTCCCGGAGGATCGGGGCCAGTGTAGATGCTCTTTTCCGGCTTTTCTAAAAGCCGGAAAAAAGCGGCGGACATTTTTATTTAAATGCCGCGGGGGATATTTAAATCCCCCCGCGCATTTCCCTATTGCGATTTCAAAAATTACCATGCCCCTTCCGGAAAAGGGGCCAATGTAGATGTAGCCAATAAGTTTCCCATTCTTTCATTTACCTGGTCCTAAAATGGATTAACCAACAGGATTAGAATTTCAATGTTAGGTTTAACAAGATGGTCTAGTGACTAGTCAATTGACAGCCAACTATTTCATCACGGTAAAATATGGTCTGATATTCCAGCAAAAATGTGTGATGTAAGTGGTGGCCTAGCATTTTTATTGCATCATGGAGACAAGTTAGCAAACTTAATGAAGTGTCTTGGATTATTCACTTTAGTACCATCTGCTGGGCCACAAGTTATACTAAAATGAAATGTGATCATCTTAATTGGCTGGAATCTTCTAGAACAAACACACATATCTAATTGTATGGATATTAATGTGTGTGTAATTAAATAATCATGTAACTGCTGAAGATTTCAGCAGCTACTTGGTTATATATTGGACAGCAGGCAGCTCCCAGGGAAATAATGCATGCCAAAAAACGGCTTTTAAAATGGCTCCCCTGCATATCAGCTCCTGCCTGCTGCCCTGTGCTGCTGCCACTGTATCAGAAGCAGCAGTGTGGGGCAGCAGGCAGCTCTCCAGAAGCCGGTGCATGCCGGGAGCCAGCTTTTAAGCAGACTCCCTGCGCATACCAGGAGCCTGTATTTAACTGTGAAAATTCACTGATGAGCGCAGAGTCATTGGTTAACCATGTACATGGATACACTTTCACAGTCCTATTGTATACCAGGCCATTATTGCCTACCGTGGTAACAAAGTGCATTAAATGAGTTCAAACCTACAGAAAAATTCTCAATGGCAGGAAATGAGGGTTCAGTCATTAAACCTCTTCCCTTAACATAAAGACAGAAAATGCAGTTATTGAATCTCCCCCTTACACTCAATATAAACCCATATTATATGTGTATATAAATAACCTTCTACTTCTGTGCATCACCCTTCCCTCCCCCAAACTGTTTCCCGATATCATACACCTATTCACTATTAAGCCTTGCTGATAAATATGGAAAGATCTATGTTACTGGATGGTTGTGACATCAAACTCTATAGAAGACCCTCCCTTTCTGCTCAGCTCCTCCTTCTACCACTGCTGCTTATGAGTCTGTTGTATTTACTGCAGCCTCTCCCTCCATGTGATCTGGGAGTCTTTTAAGGATCCTGGGAGGGAGGGGACAACATCCCCAAAAATACTTTGTTTGGATGGAATCTTCCAAACAGTAGCACTTAGGAAAACTGAACAGCTACTGGTTATTTAAAGTTCAAGAGAAACTTCATAAATGAGAAAGCAGTACAGAAATAGAGAGAAATTATCAGTAACAAATAATATGTAAATTTTTTTAAAGCTAGACACAAACATGGGAACAGTGTTAAAGCTAATTGAAAGTGATGCACTCCTGCATATGAAACAAATGTAGATACTATGGAGAACCCCCACGTGAGGAATTCTTGTGATGTATCCAAAGATTATTACAGGCAAACAGAAAGGGCAGCAGGATAGCCACGGCACGTCTGGGCTGTCCCGCTGCCCCCGTGCTCCGCGGCTTTGCTCCGGACGCCTGTGGTACAGCAGCTGGGGCGCTGCCGGTTGGTCCCGTAGCGCCGCTCTGGGCGCCACTGGACCAACCCAGCAGCACCCCAGATGCTCTGCCCCAGGTGTCCCCAAGTCAGCAGCTGCTGAAAATGACCAGTGGCTGACTACAGGAAGCTCCTGCCCCGGGCTTCCTGGAATCAGCCGCTGATCAGTTTCAGCAGCAGCTGACTTGGGGATGCCTGGGGTTCTTAAGTTGAATCTGTATGTAAGTCAGAACTGGCGTCCTGATTCAGCCACTGTTGAAACTGATCAGTTTCAGCAGCGGCTGAATCTGGACGCCAGTTCCGACTTACATACAGATTCAACTTAAGAACAAACCTACAGTCCCTATCTTGTACGTAACCCGGGGACTGCCTGTATTACAGAAGAGTCTCGATTTTCCGACCTTTGCTTATCCGACATTCCGTTTTATCCGCTCTGCCGACCGTCATGTCACAGCAAGGGGCTCCAGGGACACTTCACACCACAATGGCTTTGCTTTCCCTTTTCTTTGGCTGGGCGGGAGCTCTGCTGGGCAGGTCTGCAGCACCCTCTTGTGGCTGAAGAATTCGCTGTTGGCAAAGTCGCTTTTTTCCCTGTTTCTGGGGAAAGCAGCAGGGCTCATGCAATCCACATACATCTCTGGAAAACTGTTGCTGGGGGATGTGGAATGGTGCAGGGTGAGGGCTGCACTCCCACCGCAAGGCAGAACTCCCGTTTAGGGAGAAATACACAGGCTGGTCAAGGCAGCAGAAGCAGGAGGTTTAGAACTGGATCCCGCAAGGTATTACAAAGGGCAAATTTATAAAATTAAAAGAATTAACCATATTATCTGACATTTCCGCTATCCATCCTCTGGTCCCATTTAGGTTGGATAATTGAGACTCCATTGTAACTTGTTTTCTCCCTCCTGATCTTCACAGTAGTTCTGGTTAACATGGAAAAAGGTATACAGGGTCCTACTCACCACCTCTGGGAGAGAGTATCTTTTCCTACTGCTACTGTATATCCCTTTTCAGAGAAAGGAGACTTCACAGTTTGTCCATGATGCAATTAGACTTATCTATGGTACTCTACATCTCCTCATTAGAAATTGAAAGATTTCTGGATGCAGAAGCTATTTGGCATGATCCAGTTGTTCCTTAACTTTGCTACTTGACTGTGATGCATTTCTTTCCTTGAATATGTAGAAATCTACTGGATTGGAGGTTTGCTTCACTTAGGAAACATCAGAATGTGGGCTTTCCTTTGCAGAGACTATGATTGCTTCCCACCCTGCTGATTGACTGAGGAAATTGAACTACTGTATTCTGTCATGATTACAGGGAGTTGCTCATTTACAAGAGAAGTTCAAGTCCAAAGAAAACTGCACAAAGTTATAATCAATTTTTACCATTTCCTATCCTGCAGTATTCAAGTTCCCTGTATTTAACCCAACTCTATGTGAATTCTCCATCCCTAACTCCTGGCACTTACACAGTGGTTTACAAACTATTCGAAAATCCTTTCTTTAAACAATGAGAGCTGAGTCACCATTTGAGAGAGACTATTAGCCTGATAAGATGGACCTTCCAGAAGGGGTGAATTAAGATGTGAAGGAGATACACCAGACCAATAATTTCTGCAGTATTTAGAAAAGCATTTTTTCTTTTATCTGCTCATTTTCCAGCTTCAGCTAACAAGCCACATCCAGAGCTGTGCTGTCAATCATGGTGTAGGAAGAAAGTTGCCACAGAATGTTACGATTAGGATTGGACAGATTAAATTTTGAAATGATAAATGTCAGTAAATGTTGATTTCAACATGAACAAAATGAAAATATGTCCCCTGATACCTGAAATTTACCAATAGGTAAAGTGAGGGGGAGAAATGCTAAATGAGAGCTTAAGAGCTAAATATATAGAGATTAAGACTTTTAAACACGACTTGTTACAAATAGACTAGCAAATCAGTAATTAAAATAAGTATGACTTGTTGATTTAAGGGTATCTTTTTATATATTTTGACAATGACAATTTGTGTTTGTATGGTTTAAAGATTTATATCTTTTTTAATCTCAATTTCTGTCATTAAATAACTGTTTCCCACATCATTTCCCACAACTGTGAAATTTGTAATGGATAAAAATTATGTTTAAAGTCATAATTCTTCTCAACTGTGAAAATATAGACTGATAAAAGTAAAAATCCATATTATTAAACCAAGTATTTAAAACAAAAAAATGAATTCTGCCAAGCCTAGGTATGATACAATCACAATGCTGTTTTCACCTCCATTCATAGCACAAACAAATAAATAATGGAGGGAAGACTGACTTTACATGGGTTTTTATGCCATTCACCCCTCTTTCCATTACAGTCTAGTATCTTGATTCTTCCAATATTTGGAAATCTCAAATCTAGTCTCTATTGCTGTCCTGTTTCAAGGTGAATCAATTTCTAATTGAAATTCATCCAAATAGAACTTTGCTAGACAAGTTTTGTTGGTGCTACCATTCCTTCCTTAAGTATCAAATGATGTCAGAATACATTGTACTATAATAAACATCTGTTACCAGTGTAGTATCATCCCTAAATAAAAAGCTTTGAGTGTGTACTGGCAAAGTTTTCCTTTTTGGGGGTGGTTCTGAAAAAAGATCATCTGCTCCCACTGCTGTTTACAATTATTAGAAAAAACAAACATTCCCTTGCTGCAGAGTCCTAAAATGAAGGAAGAAACTAAATCTTCAGAAGACATACTGTGGCAGAACGGAAGGTCCACCTAAATTTTTCCAATTTTCAAAAATATTACAAGGTCATTACAGTTCTATTAATGATTACTGAACTACATTCTACTCTCTTGGAAATGAATAGTATGTTTAGCACATTAAGAACAGCTGCCTTGCTTCACACCCCTCCAGGTGCTATTTTTGAGAGATTACTTTTGTGAAAAAGAAATTAATCATACTCACAACAACTAGCTGATGTGTTCAACAATGGAAAATTATAAACTTTCAGCATGGGAGAAGTAGATATTGACAACCTTATCAAAAACAAACTAGAAATAATGCAGAACAGGGACACAGCCGTATCTTATTCCACTAGAAAAATATTAATTATTGCTGGACTACAGTTGCAGATTTTGTTGCTAGTAAGTACTGGAATCTGTTTTATTATTGTATGTTGCAGCACTCAATTATCAGAATAATATTATAATGAAATTCCTCTGTTTATAGAAAAGTTTAAAGAAACATAGGTAAAAGTGAAAGTGACGACAAGTATTTGAAATTATTGTAGTCAAAATAAAAACTAATCAGAAACCAATTTATTCTGAAATGCAATAAAACAGCTAAATCAGTTAAAAGGTCTTTGAATTTGAAAAAAAATCTATTTTCCATGTTAATGTATGTATACACTCTTAGATGAGCGAAACTTTCTGCAAAACCATTTCACAAGAAATAAAAATTTAGATGTACTCTTAGATGTACTCTGTTAGCTATACATAACTTACAAGATCAGCATATTTCTTGCAGAGCGCTGCCAACTTTTCTTCCGGAGTAGAAAGCGTGTTCAAGGCTTGCATCAACAACAGCACTTCTTTTCCTATGAATGAAAAAAATGAAACACTGAAAAATCCTACAAGAGCTTTTCCTCTTAAAATAATACTATTAATGACAAGCTAGAATGTTTTTAATGACATGTTAGTTTAATAGCTGTATGTTGTTTTACTAGACAACAGCAACACAAATCCCTACAAAACAAGGAATTCATATAATTTATCTCGCTGTTTGTACAAAATATATGGTGGTAGTAGTATATTTAACTCAACTCTAATATGCTCCGAGCCTTAGACTACAAGAATTCTTTGCCTTTCATAACTGCTCTTTCACAACCAATCAAAAATATCAGATTGTTATAAAATACAGAAATATTCATGAGCTAAAAGTAAAAAGTGGTCTGATAAAGACAGTCATTTTCATTGAATACAGGCAGTCCCCAACTTACGCGGATCCGACTTATGTCGGATCCGCACTTACGAACGGGGCTCTCTCGCCCCGGAGCTCGCAGGCAGCGGTCGCCACCTTGACCTCCGGGGCGAGAAAAGCTGCTCCCGGTGCCCCTGGTCTGCTGGGGACCGTCTCCAGCAGACCAGGGGCACCGAGAGCAAAGCCACAGCCGCAGCGGGTTTGCTCGCGGTGTCCCTGGTCTGCTGGAGACGGTCCCCAGCAGACCAGGGGCACCGCGAGCAAAGCCGCAGCCGCGGCGGGTTCCCGCGCTTCTGAGGCTTTGCTCTGGCGGTGCCCCTGGTCTGCTGGGGACCGTCTCCAGCAGACCAAAAGCCGCAGCAGCGGCGGTCCCGCGCCAGAGCAAAGCCTCAGAGGCGAGGCACCCCGCCGCTGCGGCTTTGCTCCCCGTGTCCCTGGTCTGCGGGGCAGGGGGGGGGTCAGCTAGTGTGCCCCTCCCCCCCAGTAGACCAGGCTTTTGTTGTGGACCCTGGGGCAGAGCAGCTGGGGCGCTGCCGGTTGGTCCCACAGCGCCGCTCTGGGCACTACTGGACCAACCCGGCAGCACCCCAGCTGCTCTGCCCCAGGCGTCCTGATTCTGCTGCTGCTCGTCAGTTTCAGCAGCGGCTGAATCAGGATGCCTGGGGCAGAGCAGCTGGGGTGCTGCTGGGTTGCTCCAGTAGCGCTGAGGAGCGGCGCTACTGGAGCAACCCAGCAGCACCCCAGCTGCTCGGCCCCAGGCGTCCCCAAGTCAGCCGCTGCTGAAACTGACCAGCGCTGACTACAGGAAGCCCGAGGCACAATTGCTCTGCCCCGGGGTTCCTGGAATCAGCCGCTGATCAGTTTCAGCAGCAGCTGACTTGGGGACCTGGGGTTCTTAAGTTGAATCTGTATGTAAGTCAGAACTGGCGGTCAGTTTCAGCAGCGGCTGAATCTGGACGCCAGTTCCGACTTACATACAGATTCAACTTAAGAACAAACCTACAGTCCCTATCTTGTACGTAACCCGGGGACTGCCTGTATAACCAAAATAAAGCAGCATCATAGCCTAAACCAGAAGTTAAACCAATTAACGTATTTTCATTGTTCAAACCAAGTGAAATGCAAGCAATAAAACAATGTCTGACAAGTGGATTAGATATTTAAAACATTAACATATTAACAGATGAGGGATTTTTCTATACTAATTCTAATCAGTGACCTTTTAAAACATGTTTTTCCTACCTCCATCAACACATCATGATAAAGAGGACAAAAACCCTTTTGACAACAAAACTAAAGCTAATTGAGAGTAATTCAGATTATAAGGATGTGAAGCCTTTTTTAAGGAAACATTAAAATCACCTTTTTCAAAACACAGACCTTGTTATAATGTAGAAGCCAAACCTTAAAACGGAGCATACCTAAGGTTTTCTCTTTGTTTTTTTCAGTCTCTGGATCCTGTTGGCCATCAGGTGGCTCAGTACGGGCTTCTTCTCTCCCAGGAGTCTCCTCACGTGATTCTTGAGTACAGTACGATGAACCCACTGGCTTTCTATTTTTTGTGATATAATCTTCGTCTTCCAGTGCACCCGTACTTTCCATGTCATTGCAATTGGACTGCATATGTTGCAAAGATGTGTCAGGTTCAACGCACTTGCTGTTCACCAACTGATTGTGGGTATTCATTCCAATCTCACAAATTCCAGCATCACCTGTTGTACTAATCATAAACTAGAGAAAGGGAAGAAGTAATCAGATTCTTTACCAAGAAAAAATAATTCCCAGTAAGAACATCTATTCTATTTTTAGTTTATATAACAAAAATCTAAAAAGCTACCATATCATCAAGCTGAACTGCAAACTATAGTCAATACTTTTTTTTGAAGTCTAATATTGCATGTACATTTCATTGATAACAGTATGTAAAGATGACCAATTTCCCCACAAATATTTAAGGTGTAATGGAAGTGCTATACTTGACAATAATTCTCTCATAAGAAAGTAATCAGACAATTTACATATACATGATGCTAGCCTTTTGTTTTAAACCCATGGAACAGGTACAGCAGTTTCTACAACATGATCTCACTTGAAACATCACTTTGTTAAGGATGAATCCAGGTAAGAATTATAGTCAATGGCTTGTTATTCCAGGAAGCATGATGTTGAAAGAGTTACACACTAAAACTAGATTTCCAACCTAACTACCATGTTTTAGAATTTTGACTTGAGTATTAAAATAAGGACACTGTTCCACTGATAAACGTATATGAAATCAAATGAAAAATCCTGTCAGGAAGCAGGAGTATTAAGAATTTGAACTGTTTAAATGCCCTGTGGAACACCCATGGTAGACCATTAGTGGTTAGTAAGACACACTATTAAGATGATGTAATTTAAAATAAACTGATATTAAACCTCAGACCACACAAAATAGAATTAAAAATACTGGGAAGGAACAGGAGTATGTGCAATTTTACATTCAAAGTCACATTTCACCTTTCTGAAAATATTACAGTAGCAAACAAAAAAAAAACCCACTGATATCAGTTAGCTCTGGGTTTAGAATATTAGGATATATTATCTGTAATTCTGGGGGTAGATAATATGAAGTTCAGAAGAATGTTAGCCCTAACTGAAAGGGAAGCTGTAGTTCTATCTGATGATTGGCCTATGCTTAAATCCACAGTCATACGACATAGTTTTCTTGGTGTCATACTAAAACCCACTGTGGAACCTCTGAATTTGAACAGATGATGGCCACATCTTTAACAATTGTAAGTCCAAATGCAATTACCAGTGAATATTCTCCTCCATGAAAAAAAAGACATAATCAGTCATTATAATAATTTCTGGATAAGACAATATCATAGCCTAAATATTCTAACTTGTATGCTCTAACCAAGAGCCTGGCCAATATCTTGGTAAATCAACAGCAAAGACAAAAATCTCCTGCTTTTTATGATCATGCCATTAGAACATGTACACCATGCTGGCTATTCAAAGGAATCGTGATTGTAAAAATAAATGCTTTCCCAAAATCCTTTAAACGAGTTTGTGATGAAAAGCAAGTTTGACAATAAAGAAATCTATTCTTCATAGCACAGGTACATCATGGGTAACAGCAATAGAAGTTTCCCCAAACCATGTCTCAGTCCTAACTCAACTAGCAATTTTAGGGGTGAAAAATAAGCCATGAGGTACAACGGATATGGACTAACCAGCATAACATTTGCAAAGGCAAATATCTTTTCAAGTTATTATAGGACTTGTCTACATGCAGGGTTGCACTGGCATAAACCTAAAGTAGGATTTAAAGGTTTGGAAGCTGAAAAATGTGACTGGGTCCCCACCCCAGTTTTTTTTTTTTTTTAAAGTCATGGGATTTCAGAAATATCATTATAACTTTTTTGCATACCCCTGAGGATCAACTATGGCTTGGATCTTCCCCAAAATACATCACCACTTATTCAGTCTTAATATCAGCTTGTGCCTGTCACCCACCATCTTTTTCAGCAAGAAGTATTTTAAAACTGTTCATGATAAGATTCACATCAGTGGACGGACATCGTGGGCTACTGAACAAGGCCGCATGAGTGGCCCTCCATCTCGGTGGACCACAATATTGCTGTAATTAAGATGTTCTCCCGCAATAGGGTAGTTTTGCTAACTGTGCTTATGTACCTAGAACTTACAGGGCATGCAGATTGAATCATAGTGGCACTTTCACTAGATGCAGGAGGAGCGCACGGATCTGAGTCAATGTAGTGTGCAATCAGCATGCACTTCACGTGCCCTTGCTTTATATGCGTGTCACTTTAGTAAAATCGGTACGAAAAATACCACGGGGATTGAAACCAGCAGAATCTGGCAATCCTGCACATGGTAAAGTTAAAAAAAAAAAAAAAAAAAAAAAAGTCTTGTAGGTCACACACACAACTTTGATGGGCTGCAGGTTGCCCACCGCTGGTTTATAGCCTGTCTCTAAGACAAGACAAAAAAAAAGACATACATATGCGCAACAGGACTGGGATTCTATTGCAAGCCAGATGTCTGAGAAAGGTAATTCAAGGTGAAATGTTGTGACCACTGACCTGACCAGTACCCATATCTTAGAACTCTTAAGTCCTTAGCTCAGCAACTCTTTCTCTGTGTACACACACACACACTAGGGATGTTAAATATCGATTAATTGAATAGTTGAGTAACCTCATGAACTCTTATCAGTTAGCCGACTATTCTATAGCCCCTGGGGGGGTGCGGCCAACAGCCAATGGGCCTCACTCCCAAGGAGCCCCCTGCCACTCCGTGCTGCTGCCTCTATCAGGGCTGCTGCCACCTCCCCATGCTGCTTCCTCTTTATCAGAGGCAGCAGCACAGGATGCTAGGCAGGAGCTTGTCTGCGAAGGAAGCCAGTTTAAAAAGCAGCTTGAGGACCGGCTGCCTGTCACCTGATAAAGAGAAAGCAGCTCAGGCTGGCAGCAGCCCTTGTCTGGGGTGGGGGACCTGAGCTCCCGGACCTGGTGAGAGTCAGAACAGAGCTGGGCTGTCTGCCTGGCTAGCTGGCTCCTAATACACTTTAAATGCAGAGCCACACCAAGGGTAGGTCCTGGACTCAGCTGGGCTGCTGGCCAAGC
The DNA here is from genome assembly GCF_049634645.1 of Pelodiscus sinensis. NCBI lineage: Eukaryota > Metazoa > Chordata > Testudines > Trionychidae > Pelodiscus > Pelodiscus sinensis. Next base: position 210,797,219 of record NC_134711.1, read on the forward strand.
TGCTAAAAAATTTACTGGCAGGGGAGGGTGGAAATGCGTGTAGTGTATGGCATTCACCTATAAACTTTTGCTCACTGGTTAATCGACTACCCTATTACATCCCATGTGTGTTAGGTATGTATTAGTGTAGTCGATTAACCGACAAGATTATAGGTTAATGCTACAGACTACACGCATTTCCCCCTACAGTAATTTTTTAGAAGGCTGGCTTGGCTAGCAGCCCAGCACAGTCCTGTCTTGTGATGGGTCCAGGACCTACCCCTGCTCTGGCTCTGCACTTAAAGTGTATTAGAAGCTGGCCAGGCAGGCAGCCTGGCTCAATCCTGTCTCATGCCAGGCCTGGGAGCTCAGACCTCCCCAAGGTGAGCAATATAATTCAAATAGTCTTTCAAAGGTGTGGCTGAACTAGTAAGCTACACTTGTCTTTTGACTTGTGTATCAGCATAAATGTGTCCAGAAATGATTCACAAAGGTAACCACAATTTAACAACTTTAGCTTACACTTGCCATTTTCCTTTTTTATCCAGGGAATGAATTTCTTCAAAATATTCCCAGATAGAGTCTTTCATACCCATAAGCCATGGCAGTTTTTCTGTGACAACAGTTTGAGGGAATACAGGCAGCTGAGTATGTGTGTATGCGCACTGAATAATGTCTTTCCTTTTTCTTTCCAGTCCACTTTGCTGTTCCTTTCTATGCTGCCTCTGTCCATTCCTATATATAGTCTCTCTATCTTTAAGATAATGTCTTAACTCCTTTGCCAAGATCCATAGCCACAAGCACACAACAAAAACAATGTTATTCAAATTGTGTTTTTCTTTATTCGTGCTACTTTTTAGTCTGCTGGAAAACAGAAATTGAAAGCCCAGAACTTTCAAGAAGAAAGAGCTAGTAGAGTTAGGCTAGACGAACTAGATCCATTAATTCACTTTTTATGAGACTGTAAGTATAGGTGTAGCATCTTTATGATGAGATTTAATTGTAACTCATTTTTACAAGAGAAATTTAGAGTTTTATTGATTATTAAAAATGTTTTATTTAAATTGTGTATTTTTTTATATTTATCCACCCTGGTTCAGTGGTATGAAACTCAGCTGAAATCCATCTAATTTTTATTCACTCTCTTAAAAGACACTTAACAGTGACTTGGAAAAAAATGGAGAGACTGTGATAACTTTCTTTTATGTTGCATTAAAAAAAGACCTTAAAGGGGTCTCTCTCTCTCTCTCCCTCCCCCCTCCCTGTTGTTCTCAAGGTTTTACATTACAAATATCAACAACATCAAGTGCAAACAGAAGTGTTCTTTGGAGGACCCAGACTGCTTCAGACCTAAAACATTCTACTTTGCCTTTAATTCAGTTAAACCAATTTTCTGTTTAACTCAAATGCCTGTGACAGGTGTTAAAAAAGCTGAAATAGTTTTAAACTGTGACTCATTTCCCCTCAGTCAAGTTTCACTTCTTCAGCACCATAATCCTTCTCTGATCATCCACAGAATCTCTCGCAAAGACAGGGTAGACCGAGTTTCATGACAGCCTATGAAAAAACCTATGAAAAAACCATTCAAGGCCCCCCCCCCCTTTTTTTAAATACACACACAAAAAAGTCATATCAAGCTTTTTCCCATTTACTTGTCATTTTTGGAATTTTGCTTTCTAAACACGTTACTCTACCTTGGAAACTTACATTTTCTAACACTAGTAACATGGCATAACAGGCACCAGAAAACCTATATGAATGTATGTGCGAATATACCTAGCTCAACCATTGTATTAAAACTATACAAACTGCATCAACGTCACATTTTAAGACAGCACTCAATCTTCAAAGTACTGTCCTTAAACAAGAGTGTTTTTACATGTCCATACAAAAGAAGCATTACACTTTGCTTGCAAGAAGCTGAACCAAGGACTAGCATGAATTAACTGAGCTGCAGTATCACTCCTAGTAAGATTTTATTACTGAGTTCCTTTTGGCAGGGTTTTGAAGATACAGAAAATTAAGCTAATAGAATTTGCTTTGATTCATATTACATAAAAGCCTACTTTGCCAGGACAAACAGGCTCAAGCAACACGACCTCTATTGAAGCACTTCAATGGGACAACTCACACAAGCAAAAGTGACGGGGTTAGGAACACTATACAGATCGATCCTACATTAAGACACAATTAAAACAAATGGTACAAAAACGAGAATCGAGTACAGGCCAATCTAACATCCACAAGCCCACGACAACTACATACAGGTGCGCGCTTGTTGCGTGTGCGCACCACTCCAGCAACTGGTCTTTGAAGTGGAACCCTCCGGCTGAACCGACCCCTCAAATGACAAACGCTGGCTGGCTCCGATTAAAGCCGGCCCAGCTGTTCCCCAGTCCAATGCGGGGCTCGGGGGGCTCCCCATCCTGCAGGGGAGTGACCAGCCTGAGCCCACAGGCTCCTGCCCGGTTCGCGGGGCGCGGGCTCCGGGAGGGCAGTACCGCATGCGGAGCGCGCACTGGGCCGCGCCCCAGACCCCCCGGGAGCTGCTGCGGAGCCCGGTGCAGCCGATCGCCCGCCCGGCCACCATCACCCGCGCCCGATACTCCCGTCCCTCCCCAGGCTGAGCGCCGAGCCGGCGCCGCTACGCCTGCAGCAGGCCGGGATCCCTCGGGGCCCTTACTCGTTGCTGCGCCACGGGCCCCGCTCGGACGGGCCGGGCTCGCGCTGGGGACGGTTGCCGCCTCCCCTCCCAGGAGCAGAGTCCATCGCGAGACCGGGGGCGGGGGAAGCTGAGGCGCTGCCTCGCATCACCCCGCTTTCACGGCGCGTGGGGCCGGGCGCGCGGGCTGGTGGGGAGAGCCCGACCCCGCGCGCGAGGGGCCGTTACCTCAGGGCTGCCCCGCGCTGCCACCGCCGCCTCGCGCTGCGCGAGGCTGTGACGCTGACTTCGCCCGGACGCTACAGCACTGCTGCTGCTGCTGCCTCCTCCGCGCGCTGCCTCGGCTCCGCGCGTCGCCATGATGTGACGGCAGCATCCAAATTCCAAACAAGCAGCCTGCTGTCGCCTTCCGAACCCAGAGACACCGGAAGCGCTCGCGCCGGCCCCGCCCTCAGCCAATCATCGCGCGGATCCCCGAACCACGTGACATGCACGGCTGTGCGGAGGGCGCAGACCGCGGGGCCCATCCGGGGCGCTCGCTTTGGGCCACGCACCAGCAGAGCATGCTGGGAACTGCCGTTGTTCTACCACTCGGGGCTGCTGTCGCGTGCGGCGCGGGCCTGGCAGGGCGGGTCGAGGGCCGAGGTGGCGGCTCCGCGGGGCGTGAAGGTTCCGCCCCGTGTCCTGCTGCAGGCGCGCGAACCTGCGCGGATGCGCTAGGGAGTGGACGCGGGCCGGTCACCTGCTGCGGTGCTGGGAAATCGTGACGCCTGCTGCGATTTTGACTCTAGCCCCGATCCAACGCTCGCAGCACTGGGAGCCACTCCCCTAGTGCCTGTGTAAACTCTCTTAGGCGTCTCAACACTTCCCGAGTGCGTGCCTCGTGCAGCAATCGGACCGGTGCACCCCTGTGATTCACCTTAAAGACTGCTTACAAAAGCAGACATAAAAAAATACAGAAGTGTCCCAGCCCACTGTAACTGAAAAAATGTTCTGTATACTTACCTAATCCTGGTTGGGAACCATTGTTCCAAAATGATAGGGGTGAACTCACTTCTTACAGTGTAATTTATAAAAGTGATGAGGAGTCCTGTGCCACCTTATAAAGTAACATGTATTGCCGCATAAGCTTCTGTAGGCAAAGACCCACTTCGTCAGATGCATGTGGTGGAAGTTCCAGAGGCAGGTATAAATGTACTGAATTGACCTCATTATCTCTAGCCTTATAATGAGGTCAATTCAGTACATTTATACCTGCCTCTGGAACTTCCACTACATACATCTGACGAAGTGGGTCTTTGCCCACAAAAACTTATGTGCCAATAAATCTGTTACTTTATAAGGTGCCACAGGACTCCTTGTTGCTTTTGCAGATTCCGACTAACACGGCTACCCCTGTGATAAAGTGTAATTTATGTCATTCGGGCCAATGGGCTTATTTATATACCTGAGCAACACCAGTAGTATGCAAGATGCACTATAGACATAACCCAAGTCTGGAAATTTACATCATTTAAAACCAGTTGTACAGTTTAGCTTGTCCTTATGGCAGCTTTACATTTGGGTTTACAGCAAAGCAAAGTGCCCACTTACAATTTCAGCACTTTAATTCTGTGCAACATCACACCTTAAGACAAACAGCTTCACACAAAGACAAATGTGGGGCTTCAGCTAAGAATGAATGTGCAAGTTAACTTCCAGACATTACTACTTTACTTGTTTAGGTGAACTGTAGCAAATAAAGGAAGAAACAATGCTTGCTCAGGTGACTGGTATTTCTGGTTCTAATAGAGTACAATTGGCCTGATAGATGCAGAAGTTTCAAAATAGAAAAGACTTAACTAAAAACCTCTCAAGCTCCAGGTCTATACAAATATGTTATTATTAGTGGAAAATTATTTCTCATTTACCCCCCTTTTTGCGTGTGTGTCTCGTTTAAGTATTTTATTTGCTCTTGCTGTAGTGCAGGGGTGGGGAACCTCAAGCCTGGAGAGTATTTCTCCTGCTCAGTTGTGTGCCACGTCAGTGAGGTTTTTTGTGTATGGCCTTCAACTGATTTTTCTGTGGGTCAGAGTAGGAATGTGAATGACTAGTCAACTATCCGATAAGCAAATACTTATCAGATAGTTGACATGCTAGTCAACTATCATTCATCCCCCTTGCTGCCTTTATCAGAAAGAGACAGCAATGGGGGTGGGGAGAGCAGAGGGAGTGCTTCAAAGCGACAGCACCACATGGAGCTCAGGGTCAGCTGGGGACTCCCCCACTGATTCCGGACTCCATGTGGCACTGCCACTTTGAAATATTGTGTGGAGCTTGACATCTGTATGACATGTATCACAATGATGAGGCTATGCAAGGGAATTTTCTGTGAATGACAGTTTAGTGTACAGGCAGTCCCCGGGTTACGTACAAGATAGGGACTGTAGGTTTGTTCTTAAGTTGAATCTGTATGTAAGTCGGAACTGGCGTCAGCTGCTGCTGAAACTGATCAGTTTCAACCGCGGCTGAATCTGGAGGCCAGTTCTGACTTACATACAGATTCAACTTAAGAAACCCAGGCGTCCCCAAGTCAGCTGCTGCTGAAATTGATCAGCGACTGATTCCAGGAAGCCTGGGGCAGAGCAACTCTGCCTCAGGCTTCCTGTAGTCAGCCGCTGGTCAGTTTCAGCAGCGGCTGACTTGGGGATGCCTGGGGCAGAGCAGCTGGGGTGCTGCTGGGTTGCTCCAGTAGCGCGGCTCCTTGGCGCTACTGGAGCAACCCAGCAGCACCCCAGCTGCTCTGCCCCAGGTGTCCTGATTCAGCCGCTGCTGAAACTGACCAGCAGCGGCTGAAACTGACCAGCAGCGGCTGAATCAGGACACCTGGGGCAGAGCAGCTGGGGTGCTGCCGGGTTGGTCTGGAGCGGCGCTGCAGGACCAACCTGGCAGCCCCCAGCTGCTCTACCCCAGGAGTAGGCAAGAAAAGCCTAGCTGCACCCCACCCAGCAGACCAGGGAGACGGGGGTGGCGGGACCGCCCAAGTCCTCCACGGCTTTGCTCCGTCTCCCTGGTCTGCTGACCTGGGAGACCCGGAGCAAAGCTGCAGAGCACGCGGGCAGCGGGACAGTCCAGGCGCGCCGTGGCTGTCCAACTGCTGGCGTGCTCTGAGGCTTTGCTCCCCATCTCCCTGGTCTGCTGGTCAGACCAGGGAGACAGGGAGCAAAGCCTTGGAGCACGCCCGCAGCGGGACAGCCCGGGCGCACTTGAGCTGTCCCCCTGCGGGCGTGCTCTGTGGCTTTGCTCCCCGTCTCTCTGGTCTGTAGGGAGATGGGGAGCAAAGCCTTGGAGCACGCCCGCAGCGGGACAGCCCAGGCGCGCCCGGGCTGTCCCGCTGTGGGCATGCTCCGTGGCTTTGCTCCTGTCCCCCTGGTCTGCTGGGGGGCGGGGTCCAGCAGACCAGGGAGACCAGGAGAAGTTTTTCTCGCCCTGGAGGACACGGGTGGTGACCCGCCGCCCGTGAGCTCCGGGGCGAGAAAAGCCCCGTTCGTAAGTGCGGATCCGACATAAGTCGGATCCGCGTAAGTCGGGGACTGCCTGTATATGACATCCTAAAAGGCTGCTTTCTTCTCAGTGAGACAACCCCTTTTCTCTACTGCTCTGTTCCTTGATGATTCAGCTCTACTTACAAGAGGGCTGGATGAAGGATTACTGGGAAAGATGATACATATTGGGTGAGGGAGGCAAACATGCATGTTTTGAAACAGTCATCAATTTTATCGCATCTGGAAGGGATTACAAACTTTTTTTTTAAACTGACAAATAACTCCATAGGCCTTAAAAATACAAGCATTGCTGTTTGGAAGGCAAATATGCTTTCACAATTCATACTACAAAATCATATTATATTACTAATTAAAGGATGTAACCTCTAATACAAAGTGACTGGTTATCTTTGAAGAAGTAATGTATATGGTGTAGAAACTACTTAGAAGCACTGGATAAAAATCTAAGGGATCTGAACATATTACAAGCCATCCACAGCAGAGAAGAGAAAAAAATATGATCAGATCTGAGACAATGAAGGAACAGAGACTTCTTCTCTGGTGTGATGGCAGCAGAGATAAAGCGCAAAACAAGTTCTCACTTGTGGCTAGGTAAGAAGGCTTATGGAAGGCAGAAAGGTTTCAAAAGATCCTGGCCCTATACTGAAGAAGAGAAAACAGGCAACAGTTTGCCTCCTCCAAGAATAGAACACAGTCTGTATGCTAATTTCTACTGATGTTTATATTACTACTATGCCCCTCTATTAAAATCTCGGTGCTTACAGTAATATATTGAACAGCACTCATTATGCGTGGAATAGGGAAGTATCCTTATTTAACATGAGGAGACTCAGATACAGAGAGGGTAAGTAACTTCTAACAGAGCTAGGAAGAGAAAGCCCATATCCAACATCCATTTAGGTGCTTTGGCCACCAGATTTTCCCTCCCCAGATATTTTACACTTGTAATGATAATCTACACTGACAGTAGGTCACTATGCTTTGAACTGCTTTTAGTAACATTAACGCATGGATAACAGGAAAGGGAATGACTAATTTAAAGGCTTTTAAAGAGTGTTCTAGATCTTCATAAAAATCATGTTTGTGACTTAATATCAATTTTCTTTCAACAAAGGAGTCTAATTCTTTTAATAGTGTACATTGAAAAAATAGGCCTTTTCTGCAGCTGGTTCTGAATTTTGATGCTCTACATGGGCTCATGTTGCTGGCTCTTCCTGTTTGGAACAGTAAGTCCTTACATTTTCCACTGCCACTTCAAGTGTGCGACCAAACGATGGGGAGCTCTCATTTTGTGGTGTGCTAGGGCTTATATTCCATTAACCTGGCTCTGGCCCTGTGCAACAATTAAGAATTTATCTTGCATTTTCTCCCCCTTCCAGAATAAAAATGAGCAGGTTCTTTGTGTTGTGAAGGGAAGGAATAATCAACTCTAAGCTACAGAGTGGTGGGGGAAGGAGGGTAGGAATGGAAGCCCTCTCCCCTACAGTTGGTGCAGGCTAGCCTGCCTTTTTAAAATTAAAGTAAAAGCTCAACCATAAGATCAACTCTGTTGTGTTAGGTGCCAAAAACAGATTAGTACTTACCAGTGCAGTAGGAATCTGATGAGGCCATTCCAGAAACAGAATTTTTCCTCAGACAAGAACAGATTTAAAAATATATTTTCAACCATAATAAAAATTTTTACACTTCTCCTGGCACTCTACTTTTTGCTAATGACAGTGGTAAGGACCAGCATAATTACTATATGAAAAAATATTTATTGGTAACAATTCAACTTATGCAACAGATTAGTGCTTGTGAGGAAAGTTGAGGCAGGCATAAAAAGAACAGGTACAGTCGGTTTTTACAGTCAATCAGAGGCTATTTGTCATGCCTCATTTCATAGTTCTCTGAAATGTACACATACGGACAAGAATGAGAAACTACCATAAATATTTCACTTGAAATATCTCCAACAGGAAAAGCTATTATCTTACCTCCCATCTCTTTTTGTAAGCTATTTTCCTTTAAAAATGAGCATGCCCGCAAAGAGCCTTATTGACAATATTAGAAACTGAAAAACCTAAGATAGCTATTGGATGATGGGTTATGTACCAATAGACCAGGGAACAGTCAACTAGACAAACCACTATTTCACTTATTTTGGGTCCAAAAGGTATTCTTGAAAAGGGAAGATGGATGTAAGAACTTTCAGTCACTATTCAATGACTATAGCTGATTTAAAGGTGGGAAATCTCCATAACCTCTGATGCATTTCTTAAGTTTTGAGGCATGCCTTATATATTTTTTCTCCATCTATACCAGTCTCTCAGACACTTTTGCTTTCCTTTGGTAAGAAGCATCATGGAAAAGAGCAAAGTTAGCAACACATTAACAAAAATACTGAACTGTCCAAGTCAGTTAAAGTTTAATGATTTTCAAAGGTTACTGTTTCAGCGAAGATTAAAAAAATGAACTCAAATCTAAAACTATATGTTCAGGCTACAATGCTAGGTAGAGGTTTTCTGTGAAAACGTATCTACCCCTGAACTGTGTAGATAAGCCAAATTCTGCAATGCAACACATAGCAACTGGAATAGATTAAATTTGAAAACTGGAAAGAAGACAGTGGGGTGATTACAGATGGAAAAGAAATATACGGATTCTTGCTTCAAAATAAAAAAAAAAACATGCTCTCTTGTGTTTGTTTTCAATTGCACTTTATAATGTGCACTCTCATTCCCCATGCACATTTTAAGTCTGCTAAAGTGTCTAGTGTGAGGTTTTAATTAGTAGAAACAATAACCAATTTTTTAAAAAGTGTTTAAAAATTGATTATCTAATTCCATATTTAGGCACCTACACTAATGTTATGATTTTCAAAGCACAAGATAGCCAATAAAATCCCATGCAAATCAGTTACTTGCTACAAGAAAGTCAGCCCTGCAAATCCTGTAAGTGCCACAAAGCAGAAAGAGCATTGGGGCTGGTATTCCTGCACAACTTGATGTAGATAGAATTGCTTCAGTAAGTTTTAACACAGAGTGCAATGGCTGAACTAGAACAAGACATTAAATATAAGCAACCAACCATTTGGAAGCTAGATAATATTTCTTTTACATATAATCTAATTTCAAGGCAATCTGGAAATATTGGTTACCGCTTAACACCAGTTTTAGTTTTGTCCTCTTGTAATCATTATCGCAGACTTCATTTTCATTTAAAAGTCACAGATATCCTTCATTACAAAGAAAATGGCCTGTGTACCCTGCTCTCCCTGAAGATCAGACCTTATATGGTTCAAACCAGAGATAACTTCTAATATGTTACCTTCCACATATTGACGACTCAAGTACAGGCAGTCCCTGGGTTACATGGATCCGACTTATGTCGGATCCCTACTTACGAATGGGGTTCACCCCGCACTAGCTGCGCCCCCCCCCCAGCAGACCAGAGAGAGGCGGGTGGCGGGACCGCCGAGACACGCCACGGTCCCGCTGCCTGCGTCTTCCGCGGCGAGAAAAGCCGCTCAGTGTCTGCCTAATCTGCTGGGGGGCCCCCCCAGCAGACCAGGGAGACGCGGAACAAATCCGGTCCCGCCACCCGCGTCTCCCTGGTCTGCTGGGGGGGGGGGGGCGCAGCTAGTGCGCCTCCCTCCCAGCAGACCAGGCTTTTCTCGCCACTGGTCAGTTTCAGCAGCGGCTGAATCAGGACGCCGGGCGTAGAGCAGCAGGGGGGCTGCCGGGTTGGTCCCACAGCACCGAGGTACGGCGCTATTGGACCAACCCAGCAGCACCCCAGCTGCTCTGCCCCAGGCGTCCCCAAGTCAGCCGCTGCTGAAACTGACCAGCGGCTGACTACAGCAAGCCCGAGGCAGAGCTGCTCTGCCCCGGGCTTGCTGTAGTCAGCCGCTGGTCAGTTTCAGCAGCAGCTGACTTGGGGACACCTGGGGTAGAGCAGCTGGGGTGCTGCTGGGTTGGTCCCGCCACGCCAAGGGTCGGCGCTACCAGACCAACCCAGCAGCACTCCAGCTGCTCTGCCCCAGGCGTGTCCGATTCAGCCGCTGCTGGTCAGTTTGAACAGTGGCTGAATCTGGCCGCCTGGGACAGAGCAGCTGGGGCGCTGCGGGGACCAACCTGGCAGCACCCCAGCTGCTCTACCCCAGGTGTCCCCAAGTCAGCTGCTGCTGAAACTGATCAGCGGCTGATTCCAGGAAGCCCGGGGCAAAGCAGCTCTGCCTCAGGCTTCCTGTAGTCAGCCGCAGGTCAGTTTCAACAGCAGCTGAATCGGGGACACCTGGGGTACAATATGTACCAGTTCCGACTTACATACAAATTCAACTTAAGAACAAACCTACAGTCCCTATCTTGTACATAACCCGGGGACTGCCTGTATATGCAAAGTAAGATAAATTGAAGGGGAAAATGTATATTACTCAAGACACTTCAGAGGATTTTAATTAACTGTATCAACTCAAGGAAGTGATCTGATGTCTCTGTGGGACAGTTCAATGAAGACACTGGCTTACCAGGCAGCTGCAATCAGAAAAGCAAACAAGATGTTAGAATACACAAGGAATTTGATGGAAAGTACGGCAGAATACACTATGAATATCTAAGCAATTGTGGTTCCAAGTACTGGCAGCAATCCCTCCATATAAAAAAAAAGATATTGCAGAATTAAATGAAGTTTAGAGTAGGATTATGAAAATGATTAGGGGCATGGGAAAACTCATAAAAATGGTGGACACATATACCTGAGAAAGCCAACAAAAGAAACATGATACACGTGTTAAAAAGGATACAGGAAAGGCAGATTCAGTGCTTCAATTTCTTGTGTTTCATAAGAAAAAGAGGGTATTCATATACATTTTTAAAAAGATAGTAAGTGTAAAACTTAAAGGAAAATTTTGTTACAAAATGCATAATGAAACTATGACATTTGTCACAGGATGTCCTTGAGGTCACAAACAAGATTGAAAGAGGGACTGGGGGACACTTTTATGGACAAGAATATCCAGAGTTAATGCTAACAAATTTTGGAAGAATCATTAAACCTTATGCTTCAGTATTTAAACCAATTTCTAACTATTTGTGATTAAGGAGACACCAAATCTGGGACGATTCTCTCACATCTGCCTAATACAAGACTTTTACTGCCTCTCAAGGGGGCAACTGAATTGCCAGGCCCCTAGCCAGTGTGTGTGTTGGGGAGTGGCTCTATACTCCCAGAAGTGGCAAGGCCTCAGACAGAAGGGACAAGCTATGGGCTAGCCTCCCCCAGACAGCCCTTCAGTACCTCTTAGAGCCCACAGCCCAGTCCATTGAAGCAGCCAGAAGCCCTGGGCTTTTGAATAGCCAAATCCCAGGGCAGTTGCCCCTTTTCCCCCTCCAACTCCCATCAGCAGGCCGGACTGCATCTTTTTCTGAAGAGCAGGACACTGTTGGGACAGTATATTGGACTAGATGGACTGGGAATCTGGTACTGTTCCAATGTTGTTAAGATCTTGAACCAGTCCTTCACCCAACTACATAACCGATACCTAACTCTCTCTCCTTCACTTTTCTTAGTATTACTTAGACTCCACATTCCAGGTACAGAGATTAAATAATTCCCCTTCCCCCCACATCCACTGCAAATGTGTGTATAAAAATAACATATCTCTCCCACTCCTAATAATAAATAATGCTTAACATTGACACCTAGATTTGATGGACCTGAAGGTCTTGTTATACCTGATATAGATTAGATGCTGGTTATGATTTTACAACAGAAGGCAAAACTGCTTCTTGATATTTAAATGATAGGCATGTCAGTTATGATTTGACATACAGCCAGCATAAGAAAACTCTTGATATACCCATAGGCAATGTTTGAAAACTTGGCAGAAGGTAAAGAAGTGTGGGTGGATAGGAATCAGTTCAGTTGAGGGCTAACATTTGTACTAAAAGAAAGGAAAGTCTCATGTTTATCTAATAGATTGAACCTTAAGTAAATTAGGCTCAGTTGCCCTTTTCAGGGAGTGAATAATAGTCAAGATGGGAAACTTATCCAACTGTAAAGCTGAGTTTGGGAGTGATTGAACCCCAATTTAAGAGTACAGCTAGGGGCAATGTATGACTACAGAGTTTTGGTTTGGGGCATGCACCTACATGTTCACACACAAGTCTGATTCTTAAAGTAATTTAAGCTTGTATCAAGGTATTTTCCTCTAATTCTGTACAGTATATAACTCATTGATTAACTGTATTCTTTTTTTTTTGCTTCCCCCTACTTTGTGAGCAATACTTTATTTAAAACAGAAATGATACTACAGAGGGGAAAGTTAAACATGGCCCTTCCAAAAAAAGTGTGAAGGCTCATTATGGAGATACTCCATGGACCTGTGAAACCCCTAATTAGTAAGTGTAAATGTCTAAAATGAGCTATTTTTATGACAAATAAAATAAGTTGTTTTCCCCTCTACTGAAAGATCTACCAAGTTGCATCATGCAGCCCCAGCTGTTCACCACAAGGAAGACATTATTTCACATGGCTACTAATACATTTCTCCTATCACTAAAGACAACATAGAGGGGACACAGGTAATAGTGTAACCATAATTATTTACAAACATTTTTGTGCTTAGTAGTTGAAGGAAACCTGATTTTCCAGTATTTATTTTAAATTTTAATTAAATGTCCTCACATCTACAATTTATCTTGTGTGCTAATTTCCTGTTAAATTAATATATTTATTTACACAACCCATTCTTTAACTGTTTGAAAGTTTACTTTTGTCAGTGCCGATCAATACATGTACAGAAAGGAGCTCACCTATTTCTAATTTTCCTTTACCAACCTCAGTGTTGTCAGAATCTCTTCAATAACAGTAAACTATAACTTTATGAAACGAAGCAGGAGATTAATTTTTCAAGAGAGTTTCTACACAATCTCTCCGAATTAAAAATGAATATATTTAAAGAGGATTTTTTTAGTGGCTCCTCCATTTACAACTGTGTTCAGTTAAAGCTAACAATAAGCATGATTTCTGAATTTATATGAAAAGCAAAGAAAAAAATCTTGGTATTGAAAAGGTGAAAAGCAGTTACGGAGCATAAGTTTTAATTTTCATTATTTTACAAAAATTGCATTAGTCTTACCTTCTGTGTTATTTTAAAGTAGTTGCATATATCTCAACTTGATAACATGCCAAGAAAATTTAGCAAAAATTAGCTCATCATATAGTTAATTCAAAACGGTTTTATATATTTATCAGATAGTTTTAAAAATTTGAATAGCGTTTAAGATCTAAAATAGAAAAGTTATTTGTGTTCAAAATTAAATGTTCCATGAATAAGGTATCATCCACTACTGGGTAATCATAATTACTGTTCACTTATGGGGAGTACAGCTATTGGGTTACTATGAGATAGCCACTCCACGTGCTATATATTGTAAATATCAGGTCATATAGTATACCTCTCCTTTTATGTTCCTGTGAAAGTTAACCACTGGTCCAATTTTTGAAGCTCCTATATCTTATCACAGTGTTTACCCAGGTTATAATTCTACATCTGGAATCTAGATACTTGCATGAATGCTGGGTTTGCAATTTTTGTATGCTCAGACATCTACTGAAGTCCATTCACTTGTGTACAACATTCATGAGGGAGAAATCAGTAACAGCTGAGGATACAACAGGTCAAGGATCCAGCTAGACTATAGATGCTGATAGAATTTATGCAGTGTTATTCTGAGAGGGCATGGGGCTAGCGTTGTTGTACAGTGGTATTTTCTCTCTCTATATATAGATAAAAAAGTTTGTCCTGCCAGGTAACAGAATGATGTCAACACATTCTCTGGACAGTTGGCAAGCGTAGCAAGCATGGGGTGCAGCCCGCTAGCATTACAAAAAAGCAGCTTTGTGATCTTATGCAAATGAAAAAGCAAAGAAAGAAAAAAGAAGTAGCCTAGCTTCCAGTCTGAGTTGTCGTTCAAATCACTCTCTTACAGCTAAATTGTACATGTTTAGATCTCCTGAACCTCTATAGATAAAGCGAGGGGAATATTTTGTTTAGAAAATTATTTTATATTTATAGCATTCTTCCCCTCCCCCAAATTTAACATTAAATCAGTAACACATAAGAGTTTTAATAGTTAAATATAGAATATGGATGCCGAAAATGCATAGGGAAGTTGAAATTTTATCAGAAAAAAACAAACAAAAAACTTAGCTTCACTAGACATAGCATGATAAAATATGTTCTATGTAGGTAACTAGATCCAAACATTTCTCAAAGGTTAATGACTATAATGTCTATTGTATATATATTGTTCATTTCCAAATTTGGGTTCTCATTTTCTTACAAATATTTGAATCTAGTAGTCCAAAACCCCGAAGAAAGTGTAGGCAATGTAAGAATTATTGCCTACACTCTTTTTTGTGTGTATATAAGATATAGCCTAGTACACTTTACAGTCACGAGTTAATGCTCAATGGCGGTAGTAATTTTTGAAGTTTAATATCCAAGGCCTCAGTCCTGCAAAGTGTTTCATGGAGGTAGACCAGGAGTGAGCAATAATTTTTGATAGAAGGACACACCAAGCATTTGATAAGTGGTCAGAGGCTTCTCTTTTTTACAATATTAATGAAGGGGGTGCAAGGTCTTTGGGTACAGAAGGGAGCTCTGGGTAGGGGATTGGGGTGTGTTGAGAGGCAGGCCCTCCTTGTGCAGACTCCCACAGTCAAAATCCCTCCACAGGTTTGCTCATCAGGATCTGCATGGCCCAATGGCCAGAGTCTGAGTCTCAGATTCCCCCTTATGGGGTTAGTGCAGCTCAGCAGCCTAAGTCCCTATAGTGCTCCCCTCCCCCCTTATCAGGGTCACTATGGCTTAGAGGCCCAGTCTTAGTAACACTCCCGTCTACTGGGGTAAATATGGCCCAGAGGCCTAGTGCTTATGATGCCCCTCTATCGGGGTCAATATGGCCTTGCAGCCCAATTTCTGAAGTTGCCTCCCCCCGCTTGGAGTAAATACAGCCCTGGAACCTAGTCCTTGCAACGCTCTCTTCTATGGGGTAAATATGGCCCTGAGGCCTAGTGCACAGGCTTCAGGAACTACCTCTGCTTCGGAGAACTGCAGAGGGGGAGGATAGGGGGACCCAGGCCCTCCCACTCCACCAGGTCCCAGCCCAGGGCCCTATGGCCAGGCGCTCAGTTCACTGCTTGCTCAGCAGGGGTTCCCTCCCTGCAACACACTGAGCTCTTGGGGTTGCAATTCCCTGCCCTGGGCCACTCCCTACTACCCCACACATCTCCCCGTTGCCATACCCCCAGACTGTTTCCAGGGCTGAGCTGTCATTGCGGCTGCTGTTGCTGGGTCTGTAGTGGCGGCTGCTCTTCCAGCTCTGGAGCTGGCTCAGTAGGTCCTTCCCTTTTGGTGGTCAGCCCTGAGTGAGCTGTCTCAGGGCCTTTTATAATCCAGCTCACCTGTAAGCATGCTGGGCAAGGCCATGGGGGAAGAATGCTTTCAGCGAGCTGGGCCCAGCCCTGGCCCTGCACTGTAGAACAGACTGGGCACCCCGTCACAGGGTGCATGAGTAGGTGAGAGTTCTGGGAGTTTGCATTCAGGAGGGGGCTGAAGGCATGCAGGAAGGAGTGAGTCAGAGAGTGAGTTTGGTTGAAAGAGAGAATGAGTTTGGATGAACAGCATTAAACCTAGTCTCTCAAGTATACTCATTAAAACATACCTTAAGTATTTAAAAGCTCTAAGGGAACTTAAAACTATCAGCTGTAAATTGCTAAACAACAGAGTTCCCTGCTTCTCACTGTGCAAATCTATATTTCCACGGTCAACTTACCTCCCATTAGCAGAAATATCTTCAGAGGGAGCTGCCAAGTGGTCCATATAAGAGTCAGATCTTCACAATGGTAAGAAAAGGAAAACATGGGACATCTGGCCTCTTTTACAATCTGCAGGATCACTTGAGAAGTGATCTTATCAACCAAAAAATAATATCAATCTGAGCCCAGCATTCTGACATCAACAGCAGAATCTTAACCAAATAAACCCAACCTAGGTCCCCATTACTAGTGGTTTGATATTCCAAACTCAGTCTTCAGTTTAGGAAAGGTGCCAGGAATCAAATCCCACACTCCCCCTTGAGGAAACTTTTGCTGCTATTCATGAATGTGCACATTTTGTAATGTATCTACAATCATTGGGGGAAAAAACTGTTGTGTTAAATAAGAGACCTCTGTATTATGCTTTGCATTAAAATGAGATGTTAACATTTTTCAACTTAATGACAAAATGTAAGCTATCAGGGAGAATTTTTGAGTTAGTCATGGCATGAATGTTTCAGAAAAGGCAACATTATAGTAAATTTCAAAAGACAAAACACCTTATACAACAGTTACTTTCAAGGCAGGAATCAATCTAAATATTAAATTCTTATTTATGTAAACAGAATATTGGGTTTAAGATAAAAACCATAATTGACACACAAGTGCCTAGCAATGGGAACAAATCTGGAACCTCCGTTTTTAAAAATAATCTATTTTCTTTTTGATTGCATTTAATGATTAGGACCCCCTGAAAGAAAAGTATATTTTTGAAACCTGTAAAAGGTTTGAGCTATAGAACCATGGTCAATCATATTCCAATACTCAAGCCATAAAACAGTAAATGTTAATAAATATCTACAATATTTAATAAAGATGCTTAAACCAAGACAACACATGTCCTCTAAGTTCAGCACTTAAAATAAAGTGAATAAGTATACATTATTTAATTTGCTCTCATCCAGAGAACAGAATCAACTTCTTCCTCTTAAATTCTTTGCAATTCTGTCAGTGACATGAAATTTAGTTATCTATTGAAGACAAAAGACTTAAATGCACCATTAAACCATTTCTGCATGTGGGGAAAGGAGATACCTTACATGAAACCACATGGATCAAAGGAAAGTAAGAACTATCTTCATATTTAACCATTTAATATTAAGTCATGTATACTCTATTAGTACAAATCAATGCTTCTTTTGGAGTCTGGATTAGTAAATATATATTTTTAAAAAACAAACTAGTATCAAGAAGTTATTCTCATAATATTTCCCATGAATTCTTTGGTGCCATATGGTCTTAAGAAGTAAAGTATAAAAGGAAAGCAAATAGTTACAAGTAACTTAATAAATGGTACACCGATAAATATACAGAAATTAAAAAGCAAACATGATGAAATAATTACTTCCACTTTTACCTTAGCACAGAAGACTGTAAACTAGATTTACAAATATCTTAACATTTCTCGGCTCTCTAACGAAAAACTGAAACTAAAACATATTAAAATACCAGTAATTTCATATGACAATGTTATCACTTTTGATTATTATGTATCGTCTGCAGTCATATTTTAAGAAGAGTGATCATGTTCATAAATTGCTCATACAAAGAAGAGCAATACTAGCTGTATCCCTATATGAAATTATTTTAAGTTTGTGTCTCTTGAAGATATTTTTGAAGTGAGTATGAAAGCAGAAACTCATGTCAGTTTTCAGAAAATGTTTATAGGGCGTAGTGGAAAATGGTTAATTTTCTTCTTGCAGCATTTCCTCTATTTCTTTGTCCCAGTTATCATCCCGTTTTTCTGATTCTGTCACCACTTCATACTCTTGAAGTTCTTGCTGTAATTCCTTTTCCCAATCAGCAACTTCTTCTGCAAGGAAGACAAATGATATATAACATTTGGCAGTACAGAATGTTGCTTATGTATAACTAGATAATTTTCATTGAGTATCTCTCTTGCATTCCAGAGTTTGGAAGCTCAGAAGTTTAATCTCTGGAACAACCGTGGATGAAAAACTAATATACAAAAAGGGGTGCCCCCAGAGTTGATGATGATAAACTATTGATATAACAACAATACACAAATATATTTGATGTTTTCTGCATCTCAGTGTAACCCCAAAATGTCTACCTGTAACCAAAGACAAGCTGCTTTTTTAAACAATCCATAAACTGTGCATTCAAATCTTCTTCTCTATTATCAGCTCCTTCCAACTTTTTCTTTCCTGTGCTATCTGGAAAATGCTACACACCTTATAATTAAGGTTGACCAATTATCAAGTATTATCAGCTTATGGAATTCATTGGCTTCGAAGATCAAAATCCAATACTAGGGGTAATTGAAGATGGGATGGACAATTTTCTTCCATTAAGATATACAGCTAAGTATGTATAATATTATAAGAGATAAAAATAATTAATGCTTATACTTCAGGGCAAGAGTGCAGACAGAAGTCATTCCTGTGCTGCTACCCTCTCTTCAAATTAATGAGGTCAGTAAAGTCAAGGAGGCTGGAGTAGAGGGTGGCATTTGAAATATCAGGTACTGGCCGGTGCTGGAGTCCAGATATCACAGCAGGTAATTCCACAGTCTCATCCGGTATTGTGGGTTAGCATTTCTACTAAATACACTACATACTGATAGCTCCATTAAAACTTCTGAGCAAGAATTTCAGTCAATTCAGGAAAATGTATAGGAGTGGAATTTTAAGGTTAAAGCTACAAACTATTATTGAAGATAAGTCAGATTTGGGGTAGCATAATCTTGCAAATGACAGTGATTTCAGATTTATATTCACAGCATATGAACACTTGGACTACAGTTCTACTCTGAAAAGAAATTCTATAAAAATGGTTGATTATTTTATTGTGGTATATTCAAAGTCTTATTTATTAAGACTGAACTTTTCTGCTTTTTACTTCCATTAACTTAACAGAGCTATGCTAAGACAAACAAACTCTATTTCTTCCTATTATTCATTATCAAATTATTTAGCAAGTTCTGATTAGTTAAATTTCCATAATGCTATTTAGTGAACAGGTATTACTGAAGCCATAATCTGGATCGTAAAATCTTTACTTTTGAAAGTGATTCACAATAAGGAAAATGCAGCTTGACTTTCAGATTCCACACTCGGGTTTTCCAGAACTGCAGTACACCATAAACTTTTACTTACAATTAAGTATGTGAAATGGGAATTTAAAAAAAATGAGAATCCCCTGTCATTTTCAGTCATTTTTTCGTAACAGAACTTCTCAAAGTTGTTTGTTTCTTCAGAATATTTTTGTAACTGGGCCTTCCAGAAATGAATAACCATGAAAAACTATGTACTTATCAACTGTGTATTATGGTCCCACTATGATTTTTTGACTTTCCTGTCAAAAGTTACTCAGAGTAGAATTTCACAAATCAAATTATTCTGTTACTCCAAGTCTAGCAAATCCTTATAATCACCTTTTGAAGTTCAGTAAACGTCTACATATTTTTAAATACCCACAAGGAATGTAGTCAAATATATAAACAGATATTTACTTTATTAATTTTCATTTTGTTTTACCTTCTACTTTGGAAGTCTCCTTTTCCTTTTTGTCAAGCACTAATTGTTCCATTTCCTTCCTTAGGTCTTCCTGGTTCAGGTTACATGCATCAAAAGCATCACTAACAAATTCTGATACACCTGGACTAGTGGAAATCTCTTCTTCATCCTTGAAAAAAAAAAAAAAAAAAAAAAAAAAAAAAAGATTTTGGTAATTCAGAAAGGAAATTACACTTGATAATAATTACTCTCTGTGAACTTCTCTTTTGTAGCTAAATATTGTCCAATACCAGTGGGGGAAAAAAATCTATTTGGTCAATTACCATATCTTTCCAAACAGAAAAGAATACAGTATACATTTTGAAGTGACTATTTTACATGTGATATTTCTTTATTTTTCTGTTAAGAGTAGCAATTCAGTTTAGTAATATCCAAAAACAGTGAACAAACTTAAGGTAATTTAGTAGTAAGAAGAATATTTATATTAATTGTAGGGGCAGTTAAAAAAATTAAAGACTAGCCATCAGAGGATGAGAGTTACAGTAGGACTGATCACTTGAAATCTCTCCCCTGGTTTAGTTAACAGAATGGAATTTATTGGTCTCATTTCTTTGACGTTCCATACCACAATAAAGAAAAAGCTATAGCTGCACTGCCGAATTTGATGTTAAAAATTGAATGTTTTGGTTATTCATCTGTACAGTAAGCTAGTCTACAGTATGAAGATATATGACAATATCTACAAAACTACCAACCTATATTTAAAATAAATGTTACTAGTGGTATATTAAATGCTATTACTGCTTAGCAAATTTATGGGTCCAACTCTGTGTGAAAGAGTTCTCTGGCACCAATATTACAATTCAAGATTAAGAATAATTTCTTTAAATATCCAAGTTTATGATTTCAGCAGTGACAAGCAAAATAATCACAAAACAGTGTCATAATGATAATGCAATTTAGACTGGCTATACCAGTGTTTCTTAAACTTTTGAAGACTGAAGAATACCAAACAATTTTTTTTTTAAATGAGGAACACCAAGGATTTTTTGTTGAGCAAAAAAAAAAAAAAAAAAAAAAAAGGTTGAAAGGTTGCCTTGTGGCACACTGGTGTGCCGCGGAAAACAGTTTAAGCAACACTGGCCTACATCCTCAATCTTCAGAAATATAAATGTACAAATATTTTATGAAGCAAACCTACTATCTCTAAACATAAAAAAACCTTCAGACACTGAACTTCAGATGTAGTATATAACCACTGTTACCTCTTGAGGTTTTAGCTGAGATTTGATTGCAACAGGTGGTGTTTTAGGCCGTACTGTTTCTAGGAAGAGAGAAAAAAAGAGAAAATTGCTGTCCGTCTTTATCTATAAAAATTTTTTTTTCCCTGCAGCATGACAGAATGAAGTCATCTGCATCCTCATGCTGCCGCCGCCTGCCTCTGTCCTAAACCACTTGCTGTGGCCAGCCTCGGCACCGTCCACTCTGGGCATAAGCTGCTCCACCTCTGGCTTCATGCCTCAGGAGGCTGTGCCAGCAGGGAGGAGCTGCTGCTGCTGGGGCTGGGTCCCTTCCGCCATCTGAGCCCAACCCCCTTGTGTCCCCTGAGGGAGCCACCACCGTAGCCACACACAGGTGAGAGGGTCCTCGCCTGGTGCAATCACCCGATGGCACTGTGGGCTTGGCCTGGGCAGGGCAAGGGTGCCAGAGTGGGCTGTATGGGCCCAGAAGCAGCAGAGTCCATCCTGTAAAGGCTGCTCTACCAAACTACTCAGGCACTCTGGAAACACCTTGGCTATCTCCGGAAACACCAGATAGGGAGCCAAGGCAGCATGACCCCGCTCAGTAAGCTTTGGGAATGGGGAGGGGCAGAGCCTTGTCAACCTCAGAAATGAGGGAGGGCAGAGCCACATATGAGGCAGAGGGTAGATGGAGCCTGACTGCCCAGAAAAGGTGAAGGTCTGGGTGGGGTTGCTACAACCCCAGCACAGGCATGCATGCCCCTGCTGTGTATGGTGCTTCCTGCACCCTGACCCTGCTCACCCAAGCCCTGGGGCAGCAGTGAATCCGTTCCTGCCTTGGGTGCCCCGGGGGGGGGAGGAGGGGGGTTAAAACGTGTCTGCAGCAGGATGTGGTCAAGGTATGGGAAACAGGCAACCCAATGTGTGCCTGCTTATTCATTGGTGTGTGTAGTTGGAATGCCCAGGGGGCTGTCTGCTGGCAGCATGACGTAGTCCTAATCTGTTCAGTCTCTCTTTTCACATAACCTTTCTGGGTGGCTAATAATTTTCACTGCCTGGCTTGCAAATCTTTCCATGTCTGCTACATATTTTTGGAGGTACGGTGACCAAAAGTGAACACAGCTAGCACTGCAGATGACAGCAAACTCACAACTTATAGAATAGCATGAAAACTGAGGTTCTCAATTAATCGTAGTTAGCTCAAGTGATTAATGCATAACAAATTAGCTAGATTTTAATAAACAGCAGTAGGCGGTGCATCAACTATGGTGCTGAGAGCCGCACAAAAGCAAGCATGTGACTCCCACCCCACCAGCTGAAACCCTGCATTCCCAGTTTGCTTACTTATACCCCCCACAAGCTAAGACCCCACACCTCTAGTCCCATCACATTCCGCCCTGCCGAGATCCTGCACCCCCAGCTGCCTCACTCACTGCCCTGCCAAGACCCCGCACCCTTTGTCCCCTCATACTCCACCCTGCTGAGACGCCAAAGCCCAGCCCCCTCACACACCGCTCTGCTAAGATCTTGCACCCCCAACCCTCTTAGTCACCCTCTCCATTGAGACCCCGCACCACCAGCCCTCTCACTCCTAACCCCCCCAGCTGAGACCCCACATTCCCACCCCACTCACTCACCACCCTGCTGAGATACCACACCCTCCGCTCCCTCACACGCTACCCTGCCAAAACCCCACATCCTTATCCCCTTCACTCATACTCGGCCAGCCAAGACCCTTCACCCCCAACCCCCTCACTCATCCCTTCCACCGAGACCCCACACCCCCCAGCCCACTCCTGCCCCTTCTCCCCTGGCCAGACACCTATCCCGAGGGGGGTTGGTGTTGGCGAGCACATCAAGCAGGGAGTGCAGTCCTCTAGTATTTTATTATACTTAAATATCCTCAGAACTAATTTAAATTATGCAAGTATTAACTATGCAAAGATATTTTGTATTTAAGGGGATACATTATACAGTATTTGAATCTTTAAGGTCAGTTACGGGTGAAATGTTTGCAAAGTAAGAACTAACCAGATAATGTAATGTTTTTGTCTACACTGATTCTATTTTAAAGAAAAATTGAAGATAAAATTGTTAGCAATTGTATCCTTAGAATTCCAGACTAAGGAAACACTGGTCAAGTCAAACTAAACAAATCCATATCAATAAATAAGTCAACTAAATCGATAAATATCTGGATGAAGCTTCAGGGTTGGTGCTTTTCATCACAAGGTCAGTCAGAAGGTAAGATCCAAAGTCTCCTTTTCTGAGAGGATCTTGAATTTGGGGGGCACCCTAAATATAATGTAATACCAAATGTAACAAATGAATGTAAAGAATAATGAGAAGGAAAAGGAAACACAGGACAAGAGAGACAGCAGTAACAATGAACATTTATGGAAGCCAGCAAGGTCTGTAGCTAGATGTTTTGAAACTTTTTAAAAATAAAACTGTGACCTGAAAAAAATATCATCAACATATTAGAAGTTTTTATGAGACTATCTTCCCAGCTGTTATCAGTTGTAGTTTCCAACAGGCATCATTATAGAAAGGAGATGTGAGGAAGATGAAAGAATACAGTAGTTTCACAGAATAATTTAAGGGGATATTCCATACATTAGCACATAAGACACTGGGTCAGACCAAAGGTCCATCTAGCCCAATATCCGGTCTTCCGACAGTTGCCAACGCTAGATGACCCAAAGGGAATGAACAGAACAGGGAATCTTCAAGCAGTTCCTCTCCCATCACTGATTCCCTGCCTCTGTCAGAGGCGAGGGACACCATCCCTATCCATCCTGGCTAATAGCCATGAATGTATCTAGTTCTTTCTTGAACCCTGTTAAAGTCCTGGTCTTCACAACCTCTTCTGGCAAGGAGTTTCACAGGTTGACTGTGCACTGAGTGAAGAAAAAACTTCCTTTTGTTTGTTTTAAACTTGCTGCCTATTAATTTCATTTGGTGACCCCTATTCTCAAGAGAGAGATCTTTGAGTCATTGTGGATAGTTCTCTGAAAATATCCACTTTTCCTTATTCACTTTTTCCACATCAGTCATAATTTTATAAACTTCAATCATATCCCCCTTTTGTCTCCTCTTGTCCAAGTTGAAAAGTCCGAATCTTTTTAATCCCTCTTCATATGGAACCCATTCCAAACCCCTAATCATTTTTGTTGCCCTTTTCTGAACTTTCTCCAGTGCCAATATATCTTTTTTGCGATGAAGCAACCACATCTGTATGCAGTATTCAAGATATGGGCATACCATGTTTGTATATGGAGGCAATAAGATGTTCTCTGTCTTATTCTCTACCCCTTTTTTAATGATTCCTAACATTCTGTTTGCTTTTTTGACTGCCACTGCGCACTGAGTGGATGTTTTCAGAGAACTATCCACAATGACTCAAAGATCTCTCTCTTGAGAATAGTTATAGCTCAATTAGTCCCCATCATATTGTATGTATAGTTGGGATTATTTTTTCCAATGTGCATTACTTTGAAATTTAATGTTGGTAAATGTATTTGCCATTTTGTTGCCTAATCACTTAATTTTGTGAGATCTTTCTAAAGCTCTTCACAGTCTGCTTTGGTCTTAACCATCCTGAGCAGTTTAGCATCATATAAGGATGATACATTTAGATTAATCAATTAATCAAATAGTCAATAAGGGCAGCTCTGCTTGCCAGCTCCTGCTACATTTCAAAGGTGGATGCACTGTGGGGAGCACGGGGCCAACGAGGGACTGAAGCAGTCCCCCACTGCCCCCAAGCTTCCTGCTTTTGAAATGTACATGGAGTTCCCCTGCTGGCCCCTTCTCCCTGCATGCACTTTACTTTTGAAATGTACAAGAGCCCCCTCTGGGGCTCTTGTACATTTCAAAAGCAGGAAGCACAGACCAGCGGGGACTGCTTGAGCGTCCCGCTTGCCTCCTGCTCCCATAGCTGTGCTCTTGCTACATTTAAAAGGTGGAAGCGCTGCCAGTTCTCTGCTGCACCCCTGCCCCTACTCATGGAAATGGTGCTGGGGGGAAACCGGCTTTTAAGTCAGCGTCCCCTAGCATTGTCTCCTGCTCTCCCCTTGCTGCCTCCCTCTGATGAAGGCAGTGGGGATTTCAAGTGATCAGTGGGAGTGGGGGGAAGTGATTAGTCGAGTCACTCTTACATCCCTACTATCATCTGCATATTTTGACACTCTGAGTTCACCCCTTTCTTAATCAAACAATTTGAAAACAAAAATAAAGTATTTCCTGAAAAAAAGCAAATGTCAGCAGAATCGGAAAACCATTAAAAATAGGAAAATATGTTGATAAACCACAAAGTTAACAGAACTGAATGGAATATGGAACATGGAACACTAGAACTGGAAGGGATCTTGAGAGATTATCAAGTCCAGTCCCCTGCCCTCATGGCAGGAGCAAGCATTGTCTAGATCGGGGTGACAAAGGGGCCTCAGTGGACCAGATCCGGCCCTCCAAGCTGGTGGATCCGGCCCGCAGCCACTCTGCCACTCCCTCAACTCCAGGCCAATCAAGACCTGGGGATGGGAGTATGCATGAAGTCTTCTCCCCTGCTAGGGGCGAGTGGCATCAGAAGGAACAGTCAGCAGCTCTCTCTAGCCACTGCATGCCCCTGGCATGGCGGGAGCAGGCTGCAAGAGACTGATTGGACTGGGGGTGGTGGGAGCACACAAAGTCTCCTCCCTCCATCAGGGGTGCCCTGCATCAGGGGGAACAGCCAACTATTTTAAAACAGTTGGTGATTCTCTTTAGCTGCCAGGTGGGGGGGGGAAGTGGGGCAAGACATCATGCACTCCCCCACCCTAAGGCTAATCAGGGTCTGTGGGTGGGGGAGCACTTGAAGTCTTCAGGTTCCGCCCCTTCCATCTGAGGCCATGCACCTTCAGAGGTGGCACAGGGCCTCTGCAGAAATTTGTGAAGTGGCCCCCCTTTTAAAAATTATTGCCTACCTGTGGTCTAGATCATCCCTGATAGATATCTATCCAACCAGCTCTTAAATATCTCCAGTGACGGAGATTCCACAACCTCCCTAGACAATTTATACCAGTGTTTAACCACCCTGACAGTTGGAAAATTTTTCCTAATGTCCAACCTAAAACTCCCTTGCTGCAATTTAAGCCCATTACTTTTTGTCCTATCATCAGAGGCCAAGGAGAACAATTTTTCTCCCTCCTCCTTGGAGCATCCTTTTATATACTTGAAAAGCGCTATCATGTCCCCTCTCAGTCTTCTCTCTTCTAAACTAAACAAGCCCAATTCTTTCAGTCTTCCCTCAGACGTCATGTTTTCTAGACCTTTAATCATTTTGTTGCTCCTCTCTGGACCTTCCACAATTTCTCCATATCTTTCTTGAAATGTAATGCCCAGAACTGGACACAATACTCCACTGAGGCCTAATCAGTGCAGAGTACAGCAGAAGAATTACTTCTTGTGTCTTGCTCACAACACTCCTGTTAATGGATCCCAGAATCATGCTTGCTTTTTTTTTTTTTTGCAACTGTATCACACTGTTGACTTATATTTAGCTTGTGTCCACTATGACCTCTTTCTGCATTACTCCTTCTTAGACAGTCACTTCCCATTCTGTGTGTGTGAAATAGATTGTTACTTCCTTTGCATTTGTCCCTGTTAAACTTCTTCCTGTTTACCTCAGACCATTTTTCTAGTTTGTCCAGATCATTTTGAATTATGACCCTATCCTCTAAAACACTTGCAAGCCCTCCCAGCTACGTATCCTCTGCAAACATAATATGCATTCTCTCTATGCCATCATCTAAATCGTTGATGAAGATATTGAACAGAACTTGGTCCCAAAACAGACCCTGAAGAACCCCACTTATTATGCCCTTCCAGTATGAAGTTTAATACTTCAAGCTAACTTTTCAAACTGAGCACATGTTAATGATGTATCTATACTTGGATCAAATTCTACAACTGCACTCATTTGATGTAAACATTCACTGTAAGTATTGTCCTCATTTCTATATATAAGTAGAGAGAGAGTCAGTAGATTAGATAAACTTAGAGAGTTTTGCATTTTTTAAGAGGGACCTGTTTCTGAAACTCTTTTACAAGAAGCCTCCTCTATACAGTACATGTAAATTGTACACGTAAGAAACGTATAGGTCATCTGATGCATACAGATACTAAGAAGTATGACAGTAGTTCTATTTTTCATAGTAAGCTGCTTATTAAAAATATATATATACTTTCTGTACCTGTCAGCTGAATATCCTCTTTCCTGCTCGTGTTCTCCTCCTTTCCTACAACTTGTTGTTGAGCAGCCAAAGCAGTGAGCTGTGCCGACTGTTTAATTAGGGAGACCCGGTAGAAATAATTTCTCCAAAACACCTCCTCTTTTACACTGAAGGAACATACAAATATAAGTGTTCATGACTACATAACTCTAACAACTACATTTGATTAGTGAAAAGTTTACAGCTAATCACAAGCCAGGTAGAAAGAACACTGAGATAAAGTTAAACTTATAGCCACAGCTTACAGGAGTAAGGGCAGAGTTTTGTTTCCACCTTCTCATATGAGTATTCGGAAATCTAACTTTCACTTAAGAGTTCCCTGACTTATGGACACACAGTTTAAAAAACCCACCACAGTAGTCTCCCTGTCTCTTAAATTTACCACCTAACTCCAGTTTAACAGTAGATTTTCTTAGGGTACGTCTACACAGCAACATTATTTTGAAATATTTTGAAAAATGCAAGTTAACAAGCACTTTTTATAATGTTAAATTTTTTTTACAACTGTTTCAATGAGAAGCTCTAGTGATCCCTACGCTTTGAAGCAGGAACTTGAATAGGGGGTGGCCATTATGTCATAGCTGTGCCTTTTGCTGTTCCTATGAAAATCCACCCTAATTTGGACAAGATACAAGCCTTTGAAAAATTTTAATTTGCACAAAGTAGAGACTTGTTAGAGCTTCAGAGCTAAAACCTTCAAAGAATCCATCTGCAATGACTATGCTTAAGCTGTGTGTGACTGAATGTGCTCTCTCCCACAGAGTTACTTAGTATATTCCAGACCAAGGATCCAAGCATTCAGCAAGACTTCTCTTGAAATTGTAGCTCTGGCTGCTGCATTCTGTGCACCAGCATGGAGAGCAGGAAGACTCTCTCCTGTGTCTCAAGGACACCCCCATGCCTACTCACAGCATTGAAGAAGAAGGTGCCTGACTTGAATGCAGACAGGACAAGAGGCAGACAAAGTGGGCTGGGGTCAATGTTGGGACTTTTTAAGGAAGCAGATTGGGAATTGGAGCCACCAAGGAAAATGGGGTACTGAGTCTGGAAGAGCAGCTGGAGAGACTGGGACTGGTTGGAAAGCAATTTAGGTCTGGGAACCAGTACAGTGCAAGAGAATAGGAGATGGAGAGCAGATCTGATGAGATACTAGGAGTTCATGGACAAGCAGCTAAGGGATATACATGTTGGTAGGAGGAAGGGGGACTGGAATTGGATAAAGAGCTTGAAAGCTGGGTGGGAACTGGGATGGACGAGGCAATAACAGTAGGAACAGTGGAGAGACTGGGACTCAGAGGCAGAGTATCCAGTGGGAGACTAGCTGGGCTAGATAACCAGAACTGTGATGAAAAGCTTAAGAAGCTAAAGAGCCAAGAGTGGGGGAAAGACCGGACTGGAACAAGCTGGAGGGGATGGTTCAAAAGGGGTTAAGCTTAGAAGAAACAGGCCAACGGATGAGTAACCAGTAGAGAGCATGCCTCCTGGAATGAAATGCAAGATTCTTGAGTCATGCTATTCATCTGCACTCACCAAATATTTGGCAAAGTGTCTCATACCGTCTAGAGCTGGCCCACAGAGGAGGATAGCCTACTACAGCTATCAGTTACTTTGTTAACTGAAATGGCAAACATCAGCGTGGTAGATCTACAAGTTCCAACCCTGCTGATGATTCATTTGGATGTCAATATGATGCCATTTCTATTTCTTCAGTTAGCTTTTATAAAAGCTAGGAAATTACAGACAACCCCTCCACCCGATGTTAAAAGAACAATGGTTACTAAATCAAGCACTCAAAGTGTTTAAAAATGCCAGAATTAAAGTGTTTATGAAACTTTAATTCATACTAGGCCTGTCAAGCAATTAAAAAATGTAATTGCAATTAATAGTGTGACCTCCCCCTTTGAAATGCTGCTGCGGCGTTTCAACAGGGCAGTGCTACATGGAACCCAGGATCAGCTAGAGTCCCCAGCAGCCTCCAGGCTCCATGCAGCACTGCCCCTTTGAAGCGCCTCAGTGGTGCATCAAAGGGGCAGCGCAACATGGAGCCCAGGATCAGCTGGAATGCCCAGCTGATCCTGGACTCCGTATTGTGCTGCCCTTTGGAGAAACCGCCCCGGCGCCTCAAAGGGGCAGCACATTAGGAGCCCGGGATCAGCTAACCCCAGGCTCCATGGCTGCCCCTTTAAAACACTGCTTTTGGCGTTTCAAGGAGGCAGCTGCTGTGGAGCCCGGGATCAGCGGGGGACTGCCCAGCTGATCCTGGGCTCAGCATGGCAGAAGAATCTGAGGTCAGCTGGGGACTCCCCACCTGACCCCAGGTTCTGAGGAAATGAACTGGGCTGTGCTGCTGCCGCCACTTTAAAATGCCACCTCCACGCGCGTTTCAAAGGGGCAGCCCTGGAGTCTGGGGTCAGCTGGGGAGTCCCCAGCTGATCCTGAGCTCTGCGCGGCATTTCCCCAGAACCTGGGGTCAGCTGAGGAGTCCACAGCTGAACCCAGGTTTCATGCAGCACTTCCCCGGATCCCAGGGTCAGCTGGGGACTCCCCAGCTGATCCTGGGTTCTGGGGAAATGCAGCACTGAGCCCGGGATCAGCTGGGGAGTTCCCAGCTGACCCCAGGCTCCAGGGCTGCCCCGTTGAAACACGCGAAGGCGGCATTTCTAAGGGGCAGCCGCCGCACAGCTGATCCTCGGCTCAGCTGTGAGGTGGTTGCTCCTTTGAAATGCTGCCTCTGCGCATTTTGAAGGGGGAGAGGAATGTGGGGTCAACTGGGGAGTCCCCAGCAGAATCCAGGCTCTGCATTGCACTGCCCCTTTGAAGTGCTGCAGCGGCACTTCAAAAGGGCAGCGCAGCATTAACGCCTACAATTAATGATTAAAAAATTTATCGTGTTACTCCTGGATTGCCTTAACTGCAGGTGTTAATGCATGTCAATTGACAACCCTAATTCACACACATCCCTTGTGCATATAAAATACAATACATTTTTAAATTACACGATCACATACTATCCTCCCATACAGGAACCCTGTCTCACTCAGTAGACAGGATGGATGGCATTGTGTGGATAAATAAATCTGTGTAATCAAGAGCTCTGTTGTCTGTAAGAACCCAGCCTCATATGCACTCCAGAAGTTGGAAGACATGTAGTGAATGAGGCAGGGAACTGTAGGAAGAAAAAGGATGGTCTCACATGTAAAGAAGTTGAATGCAGACCTGAAGGACTGGATTCTATCCCTGCCTCCACCAAAGAGCTAAGCCAAGGCTACTCAACATGCGGCCTGTATGTTTGCGGCCCAAGGTGCGGTTTGGGTTTACCCAGGGCTCAACATGAAGCCCACAGGTGGATCCTTTGAACACCCTTCGTTGGGAACACGTTCCACAACGGCTAGTGAATATAATGGTCTTCTGTTGATATGCTTTTTAGTAGTTAAATTCCTGGACTGTCATTGCTCATTAGAAGTGCTGTCATATGGGTGGAAATATGGTAAATATTGAATTTTATTAATATCAGCAGAACGGATTTAAATGGGGCTGCGGGTTGTGTAGTCTTGCCTTAATCTTTGTATTCATGTCCGTCAGTGTTAAATAAGCTAGTTGCATATATATGCAACCGCACTTAAGTTGTGGCCTTCGGTATGTGCTGTGAGTATCATTGTGGCCCCCAGGGCTTCCAAAGTTGAATAGCCCTGAGCTAAGCACTCACAGCTGCAACCTAAGTAAATGGGAGCTGTGCTTTGAACGTAGTCAAGGCTAAGTAATAGTAAGTATTCTGAAAAATCAGACCCAAGATATATAAAATTAGGAACCCAGAATTAGTGGATACTTTTGATATTTATTTCTGTGCCTCTGCCCTATTTTACAGATGGACAGAATAGCCATTAACCTCATAAGGATGTTGTGAAAATTAATAAATTAATGTTTGTGATGTACTCTGATATCACAGTGAAGAACACCATAGAAAAGTCCATGAAGAAATCAATAATTCTGACATCAGAGCAGGATTTGAATAAAGCATAAGGCTACACCACTCAGGAGGGCAATGAGGAGAAAGCAAAATATTGCATAGGTAGCATTGTCCCATCCTGTCAATGAAGCAGGGATACTGTAGGGGATTATGCAATCATAAACTATTGTAATATATTTCTACAATGGGGCTAACTGCAGGTTGCACAGGCAGCTTCAATGCTGGCATTTCCTATCTTCTGAGTGTTTGACTTTACAATCTTAATAGTGTTATTTTATTATACTTTTGTGTGTTTGTAATTATAAACAATTCAAGCAAAACAAGCATGAGAACAATAAGAAAAATATCCACAATCTGTAACAACTAATCTTTCTATAAAATTAACTTTGGATTTTGCTATTTGTATCAACTCAATAGAAAAGTCAAAAGTCACTTTTCAAAGTAGTAAATGGAGTAATAAGAAGGTGCTGTAGAACATGAAACTGATGTGACCAGGAAAAATTGGTGCTGAAGTTGAGAGAAGTAAGAATTTCACATTCTGCATGGCTCTAAGCAAACCACATGTGCAAAACAAAGCTTGTGGTTAAAAACCAAGCACAAAAACAAAGACAAAACTAAAGACAACACATGGAATTAGAGAGATAATACCAAAAGCTATTTTGAAGCAATTGGGGAATCTTGATCACCTGTATCTTGAAAGGTCTATGCCAAACTACCACACCATTGTGGAAATAACTCAAAACATTAAGGAAAATCAAGAGTCTAACACACCTAATAAATTGGGAAAAGAATGACCAAAAAAAAGTCAAATGGTTTAAGATGATAAAATCCAGAGAGATGGAAACTTAAAGTGGAGAAGTCTATATTGAAGACATGGCTATAACTGCGAATACCTTGGCGTATAATAAGAATAGTATTGACTAGATATTTTCTTTTAAAAGTTTTAATACCAGTATTCCTTATTTATGGACCAACATATATTTATATTTCATTCACAAAATTTCATGTATTCAAGACAAGCTGTGTATAACTTGTATTTACTAAAAACAACATGTGTAATAGAAGGAATCAAAACAGAAAGCTGAGGGAGGTAGATATGGAAGATAACTAATTTCAGAAATTAAGATTCTAAATTAAAAAGACAAATTAAGAGTGTGACAATACACAAATATAATGAGAAAATGCTCACTGTTTAGGGACGAGATCAAATCTCATCCTGTTCAGAAGGACATCTTCCTGTAACATTACCATAGCGACAGGATACATCTGGTCAAAGTCAAAGTTAAACTGAACACCTGCTGGGGGGTCACGCAGAAAATTTCTCTTGTCCTTTGAAGAACATATTATAGTTATTATAACGGACATTAGAGGAATCATATCACATTTGACATACAAGATCAGTAACGCATCTTAATCCCTACATGTTTTTTTACCATCACAGCCATGTAATTTTCTATTAAAGACAAAAGTGTACATAAGAGGATACATTTTTGCATCTTTGTTTTGGTCCAGAAGCAATTGCTTCAGGCATGTGACTGGTAACCAGAAAAACACTATATATGTATCTAAATTTTGTATGCATATCGACAATGTAGTCTAATTTTTTGATAAGCGATTAAGTTATTGAAGATATATGTTTTAATCAAAATGAAGGACAGCTTTAAATAACAAACAAGAAACTTACTGCTGATAAGGCCAAGATTTGTTGTTGAATGGTTTCTTCTTCATTGCTATCTACCCAAGGAGGCACTGCTGCTTCTGTCATTAAAAAAGGGAAACGTAATTCAAGCTTTATTATATTTAAATACAAAAATATTTCTATTAAGACAGAGCAACACAGAAGTCCAGAAAGACAGCTGAGTCCCTGGGTATCCTATGTCTCTGTCATGCATTTGAAAAATTAAATGAAAGCAGACATCCTTAAAACAGGTTGTTTCAGAACTGTGCTCACTAGGGCTTAATTACATTTCTGTTTGCTTTACAACTGATCTGAAGGTACATGAGATGAGTTATGGGAATCAGCCTTTGTTTATTAGAGCTGGTCAAAAATAATAAAAACAAAGAATTTAGTCATTTTCAATTAACATTTTATTACTTTTTCCACTATGTTCTGAACAGGACTATTGCATATAGCTCACTCAGTGTAACAGTGTGGTGCATAACTGGCAGAACTGAACAAGTCTTTTGGATAAAATAAGTTTTTTTTCAGTTTCTCATTAGAGACTTATCCTTCAGAAACATATTGTACAACCTGTTCGCTGTTGGAAAATAATTCAAGTAAAATTATATAACAATACTCATTGTAAAATATATGTTATAAGATTAATTTGACAAAACGTTTTAGTAGGGAATAAAAAGACTACTGTCTAAATATAAATGGTTATGGATTAAAGTTCATAAATACAAAACATGCTGATGAACTTTAACAGTAACCCATATTTCTGGGGGAGGTGGAATAATGTATAAATTAATTTTCAAAAACCCAACCTTCACTTTTTTTTTTTTAACAGTACGAGGATACAAAAAATTAGATTCACCATAATAAGAGGGTGTGTTTAATAACGCGTAATGCCAATTTACAGATTTACCATAAAATGTTCAGAGAAGTTCAAAGGGTAGTCCAAAAGTAAGTTTGGGGAGGATTCTCTTTATTACTGAGACAAAGCAAAAATTAAATTGCTAGGTGTGAATGTAAATGCATACGTAAATATGGAGTCACTGTGTGCCTTCATGGCATCTAAAAATACATATTAAAAACTGCAAATCATATGACAAAGTTCAGTATGATTCATTTGAATCCAGCACCATATTCAAGGTTAAAAAGAGATCAATGTCAAACTGCAATACACTTTTTTATCCTGCAATACTTCAAAAAGGTATAAACAACGTAGGCACAAATTCTGCCTGCTTCAAATAAGCACAACCATTGATCTCACTCTTTAATAGGCAGCAGGTTTAAAACAAACATAAGGAAGTCATTCACACAATGCACAACCAATGTGTGGAATTCGTTGCCATGCGAGATTGTAAAGATCAAAAGTAATAACTATGCAAAAAAAGAATTCCATAAGCTCACAGAGGATTTAGCCAAGATGGATGCAATGTCTTGCTTTGGGTGTCCCTAAATTTTACAGAATTTCCGTGGGTCACTTTTTCCTGTCAGAAGGATTAGGATTAATATCTACCGAGACCAAACTGAATTACCGTATTTTCCGGCGTATAAGACTACTTTTGATGGTAAAAAACATCCCCCAAAAATCGGGGGTCGTCTTATACGCCAGGTATACAGGCGGCGGGGCAGCCCAGGCGCGCCTGGGATGCCCCGCCGCCGGCTTCCCCCGAGGCTTTGCAAAGCCGCGGAAGGGCTCCGGCGGCGGGGCAGCCCAGGCGCGCCGGAGCTGTCCCGCTGCCGGGGTGTCCTCAGAGGCTTTGCTCCCGGTGTCCCTGGTCTGCTGGAGATGGTCCCCAGCAGACCAGAGGCACCGGGAGCAAAGCCGAAGCGGCGGCGGGGTGCTGCGCTTCTGAGGCTTTTCTCTGGCAAAGCCTCAGAGACGCGGGACCCCGCCGCTGCTGCAGCTTTGCTCCCGGTGCCTCTGGTTTGCTGGGGACCGTCTCCAGCAGACCAGGGACACCGGGAGCAAAGCCGGGGAGGCGGAGGGGCGCTGGAGTATAAGACGAAAACCTATCTTTTAACTAAAAAATTAGGGGGTCGTCTTATACGCCCAGTAGCCTTATACGCCGGAAAATACGGTATATAGCTTTCATCAAAATGTAGTGAAATATGTTAGCTATCTTTAGTAAAAGAGCTATATTTAATAATAAATATTAAATACCTGACTTTTTTGTGTGCTTTTCTTGAACAAATTTATCTTGTTCCTTCTGAAAGTCTCCAATAATTGTCTAGAAGAAAAGGTAATTTCACTTAAAGAATGAAAGGAAATAGAATACATTGCATAGTTATCTAATAACATTCAGAGAGAAAATAATATGAAATACATTTCAAGTTGGTATGACAAGGTCTCTTATTTGAGACCTTACTATTTTGCCAGTTAGCTAAGCAAGAAAAGGTCACATTAATTGTACAGACCCTAGCTCCTTACATGAACTCAAAACTCAGTTTTCTCTCTAAGAACTGAAATTTGTGTATATTGTCTTCCAAAGTGATGTGCATACTTTACTAACTTTGAAAAAAATAATTTTAATCAAGTTCTTATTAGTGTATTGTGCACATGCAATATTTGGTTATCCACTTTAGTACATACAATGCATTTATTTCCTGAATATCCACACATTTAAATAAAGATATCTGTTTAAAAAAGTATTACCCCTTCAAATACACCCTGACCATATTTTTTTTTTAAAAAGTGAGGAAATTAAATGCAGAGTATAAAATATTAAATACCATGTTGCAGTACTATTTTACAAGTCACCAAAGTAAAAATAGCTCCAATATTTGGCAGTGAAACCATGCTTACCTAATACAGAGTCAGACCTCCATGTATAATATTGAATAATGCCTTGATTATTGAAAAATTATTACATGTCCTCTGTTAAATCTGGATAATCAAGAATGTATTGTACTGTGAATTAAAGTTAAAATTGAAAAAGCATTGAGAAAGTGCAGAGAAGAGCTAGAAGCATGATTTTAGAATTTACAAAATGCACCTTACTACAAAAGTCTTAAAAATTTCAATCTACAGGTATTTAGTTTATTGAAGAGAAAGTTAAGAGGCAATTTGATCATAGTCTTAAGTACCAACACACAGAGAAGATATCCAACCCTAGCAGGTTATTTAAGTCTACCAGACCAGGGCATCAAAGCTTCCAATGGCAAGAAGCTGAAGTCAGAAAAATATTACCTGTTGTAAGATGCAAATGTTAACATTGAGTTTATTAACCAATGGAACATATCACCAAGGGATGAGGACTCCACCATCATCTGAAGTCTTTAAATCATGCCTTTCTTAAAGATACGTTCTTGCTCATTGATGCAGATATCAATGGGAAGAATTCTATGGGTTGTGTTATACAGATGGATCAGAGTAGACCCTTCTGGCCTTAAAATCTATTGCTTCAGGACTCTATTAACATTTACACAGTAAATACATAGTACTTCCATGTGCTAAGTTGGCAAAGTTTCTGGATGCTGTTGAAACTATAACTGCATTTCCTGGTTTTTCTGTGTAAAATTTCAGCCATAATTGGGAATTAATGTAATTGTTTAATTTAATGTATCCTCACAAGAGAATGGCATAGTAGGCTTAAGAAACTAGCCACTAAAGTCGTCTGTGGATAATTTTCTATGAATATTACTACTTTTGGGATATTAATAGACATCAGATAATCTCTCTGATTTTGTTTTCTATTTTTACAGCACTGACAATTGCAGATGTGTCAAAACTATATTAGTTCAGATTCCATATTCCTACTCTCATGTGTAGGTCAATGGTATCTACAGACAGAATTTGCCATATAAGTTATTATGGCAAGTTTCACTTTATCAGTAGATTCTGGAAGAAAAAAGCATAACCATCTCTAACTCCATATAAGATGAGACACAAGGAGCTTTGAATTAGGGACGTTAAAATGCAATTAATTATGTAGTCATGTAACAGCTGAAAATTTCAGCAGTTACACGTTGACACATGTGCGAAGAGTGGGGGAGGACTGGCTCTCACTAGTCCCCCCACTGCTACCTCTGATACAAAGGCAGAAGAACAGGGAAGGAAGAGCTGTGTGTAACTGTGCACGTTAATGATAAGCACAGGCTCATCAATTAACCGTGTAAACTGTTACACTTCCATATTCCTAGCTTGAATTAAAAAGAAGTCATGGTTTGTTATACAATGATCTATACAATCTACAAAATTCTGATTCTTCCTTCTCAGCAACATTTAAAAGGCAGGTTGGACACTTGTGTTCCCTATTCCCAGTTAATCAAGTTCAAGGTTAGAGTCAGATCCCCTGGCCAGCAACTCAGGTAATTTCTCCAAAAGGCCTCCATGTCTCAAAACACTCCAATCTTGACCCTAGAGCGAATCTCACTGATTGTTTAAATTAAAGAACCAAATACCTTTACTTATTTTTCCTTTAAATCTGAATGCAAAGAGGTATATGGAGTAGAAAAGGTTCTCAAACACAGAAGTATAATTTCACTTTTATTAGCAGAAAAGAGAACAGGGAATTTCACTCTTTAATCATAAAATTTTCAAGTGGGGCAAGAAAGAAATCTAAGATTTTAAAGTGGTAATATTGTTTCTTCAATGTTATTGTTACCAAAAAGCCCACCATTAATTACACTGCTTCTTGTCTCTGTCTCTCCCCCACCAATGAAGTAATTCACTGTTGTGTTTTTCAGGCTCTCCTCTCTTCATTTGTATTTTAAATGTTTTTTTCCTCCTCTTCCCCCACCATGCCTTTACATCTGCTAGAATCTATGCTTTTATTTAGAGGGTTACACAAGTTTTCTGTATCTCTTACTCTCCCTTATCTAGTCCCTGCACTATATCACTTCTGGGCTAGAGTTGGATGCTGCTCTGTTAGTGAATCCAACAGAGAAGTGAGACACCAGGCAACAAAACAACATTTTCTGCCAACCCAAAACATTACACAGACCAAAATATGCACTGCTTTGAATCATCCAGAGCACAACTTTCTTTCTTTGGCTAGTCTCTCCATTTTCCAATTTGAATGCATCTTTCCCTTTTCTAACATCTCACTCCCCCATCCCATACATGTCTATGCCATTCTTACATCTAATGCCTTCCAGATGGTACTTCCAAATACAATACACGTTTTTATTTTTTATTTGACAAAGTTTTATGACTAAGCTCATGCACAGTAAATCATGTCCCAGAGAGTTCTCATGACATACTCAAGACCAAGCTTAACTGTTGCCTTTGCATGGATTCTACAGATAGTTACTGAAAATTCCTTCCACATGAAAGATTCAAACTATAGTATATTCACAAAATAAGTGAATCGGTATATCCTGAATCATAGCGACAACATACTTTTGTAAGGACAGACAAGCTCACAAAGAAGATACCAGCAGACTACAATTAAAATAAAAACATTATTTCCAAAAATAATTATGAATATTGTATAAGAACACAAACAAGTTTACCCAGAAAATGGTAGTATTCTCACTTATGCTAGAACAGTGGGTCTCAAACTGTGGGTTGGGACCCCAAAATGGCTCTCAACATCATTTCAATGGGGTTGCCAGGGCTGACTCAGGCTTGCTGGAGCCCTTGGTTGAAGTTCAAGCCCCACTGCCAGAGTTTCCAATGTTGACTGGATGCATTCCTGGACATTTCATCACATGAAAAATCTTTAATTAAAGATTAATCTTTAATTCCTAGAGATTCCAAGCCAATCCTGGATGATTAGCAACCCTACCCATCTGCCCAGGGCCACAGCAGAAGCCCTGGGTGGTTGGGCTCAGGCTACAGGGCCCCTGCCGGGGGGTTGAAACCCTTAGGCTGTGTCTACATTGGCATGATTTTACGCAAAAGCATGCTGCCTGTCTACACTGGCGGAGAGTTCTTGCGCTAGAACACTGACATTCTAATGTTGGAAATCAGTGCTTCTTGTGCAAGAACTATGATGCTCCTGCTCAGGAATAAGCCCTCTTGCGCAATCGTTTTTGCGCAAGATGCCAGTGTGGACAGGCAACATGAATTTCTTGCACAAGAAAGTCCGATGGCTAAAATGGCCATCAGAGCTTTCTTGCGCAAGTGAGCTTCTACACTGGCACGGATTCTTTTGCGCAAAAGCACATCTCTTGCGCAAAAGCACATTCCAGTGTAGATGCTCTCTTGTGCAGATACTTTAATGCAAAAACTCTTGTGTTAAAAGTATTTGCGCAAAATCTTAGCCTTAGGCTTTGGTCCCCCTCCACCTGGAGTGGAGGGGCTTAGGTGGGCTCGGATTTTGGTCACCCATCTTGGGCTCATGTTGTAATTTTTGTTGTCAGAGGTCGGAGTTCAGTGAAGTTTGAAAATCCTTGTGCTAGAACAATTTGTTACCCAAATGGAATGACAGAAGCATTGCAATAAGTAAGAGACATTTGAAGCCTGTAGTTATCATGACCTAAAGACAAGATATAAATATAAAAAACATGCTATATGCATAGCAAAATCATAAAAGGTAATATAAAGAAAAACTAATTTTAAATTACAGAATAACCCTTGCACCGAAAGACCAGAGGATAATTTAAAAGAAATTCCTACTGCATACAAATATCAGAAAACAGACACAGATATTCATGCCACCTGAGGTTTATGATCACAGACCAAACCAGATAACAGACAATGGTATATATTTTCATTGTTTCCTTGCATTGTTTTATGCACCCTTTTACATACCTGTCCCAGTATTACTGTTACTACAAAGACTTCATCTCATATCTCCCTATATGCAACCATTCACAAAACTCAATCTTACTTATCCTTTCCTCCCATAGCTTGAAAAGTTTACCAGATGAATATTATAGGCAGGCTGGTACCATAGCCAGTTGTTAAGACTGCCCAACAATGTTTTAAGTTGCTTATAATGTTGCCAAAATTTAATCTAGGATATAATTTCCATACTAGTGTCTATCCCAAATTCAATTATTTTTTTAAAATGTCAACCAATACGTTCCAGCCATTTTCAATAATGAGGCTAAGGAAAAATACATTGTTGTGCCCTTGTTAAAAACTCTGACAACCTTTTCTTTGAAAAGTTCTAGGGCAATGATCGGAAACATGTAGCTTGCGGCCCACACAGAGTTTGTCAGGGTAAAGTGCTGGCAGGCCATCAGAACCATTTTCCATGGTTCACTATTCCCAGCCAACAGAAGCTGCAGGAAATGGTGTGGGCTGCCAGGACTTGCTGACTACCACTTCCTGCAGCTCCCAATGACTGGACAGTGACTGTGGACAATGGGAATTGTTGGCAGCAGTTCCTGAGGATGCAAGATAAACAACTTGTCTGGTGGCCCATCAGCAGCTTACCCTGATGAACTGTGTATGGCCCACTGTTCTAAGGTCTGAATGCTTTGGAGCAGGAACTTCAAACGTGGGTGGGGGAGGAGGTGAACTTTGTGTCAAGGATGTGTCTTTTGCCATCCACATGAACATTTGTTTAGATATGGCCAAGTTATAAAACTTTGGAAAAAAAATCTTAGTTTGAATATGCTCAGAAGAGATTTAGATTTTAATTATCCAAAGATTCTATCTGCACTAAACTGGACAATGCCAAGTTCAAATACCTGAACCAAAACCAGGAAGTCTGTTTGCCCTGTGCTCTCAAAGTTGCTCACACACACATGACCCAGGCAGTGAAGAGGAAGCAGCCCGATTCAAATGCAGAGGGTACAAGAGCCAAGGATGCAGGGAAGGCAAAGAGGACAGATTGGGACAAGGAATCTGGGGAAAGAGGGAGAGGGGAGGAGGAGAGAGGGAGAGAAGAGATAGAAACTGAGACTGGGAGTTAAGGATGTGGTGGGGGGAGGGGGTAAGAGAGAGTAGGGCTGAGGGAAGAAAAGATGGGAGAAAACTGCTCTAATGCAAAGCTGGGATGCAAGTGGAGAACTGGAACTGGCTGGGTAAAGATAGGTACAAGAAACTGACACTTAGACTGGATGAGAAACCCAGGGAAGGAGATTGGAATTGGGAGACAACAAGAGAGTGGGGAAGGGGAGAAATATTGGATGATGTGCTGGTAGGACTGTTTGGGCTAAGAATCTGAAGACAAGGATCCAGAAGAGTATGGGGGTAAGACTAGGACTTGTGGGACAAGAAGATTGGGATGAGAAGCCTGAGAACTAGAGACTGGGATTGGTTCTATGGGACAGGGATGAAAAGTAGGGATGTTAGATGTTGTGTAATTGAATGGCTGTGTAACCACATAAAATCTTAGCGGTTACACAACTATCCAATAGTCCCCGGTGGCAGGGCCGGCGGCTAGTGTGCTCCTGGCCCCACTTCTGAGGAGCCCCCTGCCACTCCATGCCGCTGCCTCTGTTTAAAGTCCAGCTCCCTGCCACTCTGGGCTGCTGCTTCTGATAAAGAGGTAGCAGCAGAGGGTAGCAGCAGCCCCTGTCTGTGTAGTGTTCCAAGCTCCCCGCAGACAGAGGCTGCTGCTGTGGAGCAGCTTCTGTCCGCAGGGAGCTGGGATCCCCCGACAGACAAGGGCTGCTGCCATGGAGCAGCCTTTGTCCATGGCAAGCCCAGGCTTGCCATGGATAGAGGCTGCTCTGTGGGATGTGGACTGGCCTCAGTCTGAGGGGAGCTTTGGGACCCTCCCTAGACAGAGGATGCTTTGCAGAAGTCTGCTCGGCTCACCCCCCATGCTGCCACCTCTGATAGAGGCAGCAGCAAGGTGGCATCACACAGCAGGTGCTGGGGGGAACTGGCTTTTAAGCTGGCTCCCCCCAACACTGACTCCTCCTTCCCCCACTCCCGCTGTCTCTGTAGGAGGCAACAAATGTGGGGCAGACGGGTCCTCGGAGCTGGCACATGTGAAGAGCTGGGTTGAAAGTCAGCTCCCAGTGTGTATTGGTTCCAGTCTATCTCCCTCATCCTCCACACTGCTGCCTCTCTATCAGAAACAGCACCGTGGGGGTAGCAAGAGAAGGTGGATCCAGTGCTTGTGGGGAGCCAGCTTTTAAGCCTGGGGGAATGCGTGTAGTTGACAAGATTAACTGACAAGTCTAGGCTTATTGGTTAATCATGTAGTCGTATACATGATGACATCTCTAAATGAAATGTCAATGGCTAGAAAAAGGTCAGGACTGGAACATGGGCTGGAAGCGATAGGACAGAGGTCAGGGCTGGCGGAATGGGAAAAAGATTCTATGCCTCCTGCACTTAGAACGCATCCCAAGATTTATTCTCACCATTCCCTCTGAAGTCAGCACATATCTGTAAAACCCACTAGAAAAGTCTCTTATTCCATCACACTGTAATGCACAGAGGACACCACTTACTATTGCTATCAGTTACTTTGTTAGCTCACACAGAAAAGGTTCACGTGGTGAATCTTGAGCAGGGATGGGTAAAGAGGCCTCCGTGGACCGTATCCAGTCCGCCAAGTGAGTTGATCTCACCTGTGACTGCTCT
The DNA here is from genome assembly GCF_049634645.1 of Pelodiscus sinensis. Lineage (NCBI taxonomy): Eukaryota > Metazoa > Chordata > Testudines > Trionychidae > Pelodiscus > Pelodiscus sinensis. Next base: position 210,839,336 of record NC_134711.1, read on the forward strand.
GTCGCACCCTCACCCTCAGGTCAATTAGGACTTGGGAACGAGGGAGTGTGCGAAGTCTCCTCCCCCCGCCAGCTCACAAAGAAAAGGTTCAGTAACAAAGTAACAATCAGGGTCTGGGAGCAAGGGAGCATGCAAAGTCTCTCACTATCTACCCCAGCCTGCCAGGAGGGAACCGCGTGCCCCTGCCAGAGCGTGGTGGGACATAAGAGACTTTGTACGCTCTCCTGCCCTCAGGCCTGATTGGCATGGGGGCGGAGAAGCGTGTGAAGTTTCCTCCTCTGGGCAGGGGTGCATGGCACCAGAGGGAACTGCACGTTCCTGGCGGGGTTAGGAGGGAGTGCCAGAGATTATGTTTGCTCCTCCACCCCCAGGGCTTTCCCAGGGGCTGGGAAGGGCCTCCTAAATTAAGGGGCAAGCAAACTAGCTTCCTTTCTTTCCTAATCTTAACTGAAGGAAGGGGCAGGGCCAAGAGACTTCAAGTGCTCCCCTCCCACAGACCCTGATTGGCTTGGGGGTGGGGGAGTGCATGAAGTCTTTATCCTCCTTCTGCCCAATACCCCACCCATTCCAGGGCAGCATGCAACCACTTCAGAACTCGCAAAGTGGCCCCTTTTGAAAAATTATTGCCCACCCCTGATCTAGAGGTTCCAACTCTGCTGGTGACCAATATAGATGGCAATATGATGCCACAGGGTGGAATTTATTTTTCAGTTTGCTTTTTCAAAAATAATAATACATTAAAAAATTGTGCATCTAACAGCTTATTTTTAAAAGAATATTAAGGTTCAGAACTTAGGAGTTCAGAAATGCCAGAATAAAAGTGGCTTTTGTGCAGTAAATAAGGCTTAGTGCCACACACTGAATTCTGAGGAGAAAACAAGAGATTGAGTCGCTGCTTATTAAGTAAGCACTTTCCAATAATGTCTGTAACAGTTTTTTTTGTAATATGTATATAAAATAATTTTCCTTGAAATGCCCATTCTGCAGAAACACATCCGTCAAATATTGAAACAATATCTGATTTATGTATTCATTCAACCTAAAAATATGCAATTATAAAAACAGTTTTGGGGAGGGTTGTTTACGGCAGATCATTGTACAGGCCAGACTCTCTATACAAATGCTGATGAATAAAATTTGAAATAAAACAGATAATAGGAATACATAACAGATCAGTTTCACAGAATATAGAAATACCTTATCAATGATAGTATCAATTTTGCCTTCTTCTACAGACTTCTTTATAGTTTGTGCAGTTTCGGCAACCGATTCAGATATCTTTTTTGTAGCAGCAGTTGCAAAATTGAAGAGATAACCTTTCACAAATGAAAAGAGATTAGAGATTTAAATATTTCTTCATATCCAATTTTTCAGTTATGTTTTCTTTTCTCATTATACATTTTTAGACACCCTGTCTGAAAGTCTTACTTTTAACAAAAGCTCTAAAACAGAATTATGTAAACTGGCTTCTTACTACTCTAGAGGGCGTCTTCGTAGGTGAACCATCCATTTCTATCCTTTTTAAACATTTTTGTCACTATGGGGTAGAACTGTTTAGCTAAAACTTTTTTTTAAACAGATAAGCTATTATACTTTTAAAGCTCCTTTCCATTTATGATACATTGACTTATGAAGAAGCTTACCAAGATTCAGCTGAACTTTGACAAGAGAATTAAAAAACAGTACAATTCCACACTTTTTGAATCAGCAAAATAATTCACAGCATTTCATGAGATGGATACAATGAATACCTGATCAAATAATGAGTACAACATTAAATATCTTTTTAGAAGCTGAATAAAAGTCTGCCTTATTAATTTTTCTGTTTTCCACTTCGCAAACAGTATTTCTTGTGTTTCTAAAAGACTTTAAGCTAACATGACTCCAATCTTTACTTTTCTGAATAGATCAGAATAAGATATTACCTGAAGAGCACAACAGAGTGCTAATGAAACTATTGCTAAATCATATTTTTTACTTTAGGATGGTACTGGAAGGGACAAAGGAGACAAAAAGAGGACTATATGGCTAAACAGTGGCCCTATATTTTTTGCTTTTAAACTTGATAGTGAGGATACAGTGCTTGGAAGGCTAAGAATTAAATGTAAGCCACTAGCCTTAAAATGTGTGACTAACAGTATCTTATTATTGAGGTACTTTGAAATGGCATGGGATTGGTTTCTTCTTTCAGATGTTATGCTTATGGTGCCATGTGAATATCTAGAATGCATTCTAGACAATAATTTAGCAGGTGTAAAGTTTTCTCCAATCTTACTTGTGATTCAATAGATCTGATAACAATAAATTGGTACAATTTAACACTATAATCATATGATGATTGTAGGCAGAAGCAATTTTAGATCTAAATTAAATGGCACATATCAAAAGAGGAATAATTGAGAGTGTGATTTAGAATCCAAGGGACATCACAGGGTAGGAATGAAATATTTTAATCATTCTAGGAAGGTCAAGATAAAAATTCAAAAACTGCTGACTTTCAGAAACAACTGGCACTTCAGGTATTACTAACTCTTTCTGTCAAAAATAATACCAAAACTTTCTTTCCTTTCTAGAACTTCAGGTCCACAAGACCATCTAAATTTCAGGAATATCAACTTAATTCTTTAAAAAAAAACCACACACACACAAAACTGTTACCCTCATTATTATATGCAAAATAGTTGTCTGTTTTGTTTACCCTGACACAAAGAGTTAAGAACAGCAAACAACAACAACAACAACAAAAAAAGAGAGCTAGAATCTGAACCAGATAATATTGACTATTCCAGCTGACTACATTAACTCCACCACACAAAAAATGTTTGGCTCCAACACACACAAAATGCTTAAAGTTTTTAGGAATACTGTCAAACGGATCCCTGACCTTGTTGACGAAAATCACCAAAGAATAATGTCTGCTACTAATTGACATCATCATCTCCTGAGAAATGACACTTATGCTCATGAAAAATCAATAGTCCATCTAATCTTCAAAAAGCCCTACCTACCCCATGAAGATGATCTTTCCAATCATATTCCTATATCTAACCTCCATTCCTAAGAAAAGCTATTTAAAAAGCAATGACAATAAAACTTCAACATATGGTATCTGACAGCACCTTGCGTGCTTTATAATTAGGATTCAAACTGTGATGTGCATCAGAACTATGAGACTTTCCTTGTGACAATGCATGAAAAATAACCTAATGTGACAGTTTTTAATCATGTCATTTATGTACCCCAGGAAGGATGATTAGATATCATGGTATCAATGCAGTATAAGAACCTACTTATATAGCAATCATATTTGTCCTATTTAACATTCCTGAACTGCTATACAGGTTACAAAATAAGTCTATCAAAATGTACTACTGTTCCACTTTTATGAGTGGACATGTCTGGAGTAGACAGCATAGCATTACAAATACATGTATACCTCCCAAAGAACCCAGAAAAGGTTAATGTGCAAATATGTTTCCTGAAAACCTTCACTTGTTGAGTGGCTCTCTATTGTTTTCTTTAGTATCTACATTAGACAGCTCAGAGGGGTAATGAGACACTACAGAGTTCACTGGTAACAATGTACTGACAACACACAGCAGTACATCTCATATGAACAGAAGAACGGCCATACTGGGTCAGACCATTGGTCCATCTGGCCCAGAGATTCTCAACTTCATTTGAGAAGTTTGAGAAGCTGGATCACTATCCTCCCCTTTTCATCAAAGATTCTTGACCCTTCAATTGTTAAAATTGGATAAAGCCTCAGGCTTTTGATAATGGCTTAGAAAAAGACATAGAATCAATGGATGCATAGGAAATACACGGCTCTTACGATGTTGTGTGCAATCAGAACACACCTCACTCCTTGTGTCCTTGCTTTAAGCATGTGTCATTTCTGTAATACCATTAGGAAAAAAACTATGCAGACAAAAACCAGCAGAATCTGGCAACCCTGTGTATAAGCAATGGTAAACAAATGTCTCGTAGACCACACATAGAACTCCAATGGGCTGCATGTGGCCCTCAAGCCAGAGGTTGCCCACCATTGACAGACAACCTCTGTCTGAGGGAAACACCTTATTTATTATTTGTAACAAAACTCACTGTAACTGAAAAGATTACAGAAAATACTGTTAAAATATTTTCAGTTTGTTTTTACTGTGGAGAGCAAATTTATATAGTAAATCTTTCAGAACAACAGTGGAAATAGACACATTTGAAAAGTAGGGAAATGTGCCACTAGAATTTTGGGGTTAGGCTTGCATCCAAAACTACATTTAAAAAATTGTGTCAAAATTTCAAATTTGATGGTGCCCCTTGAACAGTGCACAGCAACATCACAGAACTGTTAAGAACACATGCTTCACATATATTCTATTCTCTAGTTTTTATAACTAAGTTATCAACATAAAAAAATACGGAAACTTGTAATTAAAACTATAGAAAGGAACTTCATGTTCAGCTTCCAACTTTATTTGCATGGGCATCTTTTGAAAGTTCCATGTAGGTTGAATGAAATAAAGGAGAGGCCCAAGTTTGTGAAATACCACATGTTAGCTGATACATATCATAAACTTATGCCAGAATTACACCACAGAATGTAATACATACATAATTTGCAAAGCCTAGGCAAGTGAAATAAATTATTGGAGTCTTGAAAGCTGAAGAGCCCTGGACCTTGTCTTCACTTGTGTAGGTGGGAGAGGGGAGGAGAGGTTTTAAATTAAGTCAGCTAACATTACTTGAAATACCAGTTGGCAGTTAGCATAGACTGTGCAGCACCTTTAATATTGTTTCCTGCTGATATTATAAACCACACTCCTGAACTAAGTGCAGATATTTTACTAATAACTGTTTCATTTAAGGCAGTGAGGTTTAACTTAATTATATTGGTAAAATCTGAAGCATCTGTACTAGTAAACAGGTGACTTTGCAGTATAGCTTATTCTGCTTTCTTAATGGTAAGTTACCCAAGTAAAAGGGAATTTTATATCTGTATTACTGTATCAACACTTCCAGGGGTTGTACCAGTTTACTTAAAGTGATATAATTTTTGTGTACAGATAAACTCAGAGACAGTGATCTGACCTTATTTCTTTATTAAGATATTTACTATTTTCACAACGCTGCTGGAAGTTCTCCCAGCCCCAGACTGAAAGAGCAGCTGTATTGCTCTCTCCAAACACCTTTAAAGCGTATGTCTACACTACAGAGAAGATCGAAGCTGCCACTGTCGATCTTCCAAGGTTTAAATTAGTGAGTCTCATGAAGACATGCTAATTCGAATTTACAGGGGCTCTCCAGTCGATGTGGATAGTTCTGTTTCCACATAGAATAAGGGAAGTACAAGAGAGAGGGTTCTCCATTTGACTTCCTGAAGTGTGGACAGCACCACAAGTCGAGTTAAGATACTTCTACTTCAGCTACACAATTAATGTAGCTGAAGTTGTATATCTTAATTTGATATTATCCCATAATGAGGCATACCCCAAAAGCTTTAACTTGTGCTAGGAAGCTACTCTGGGTGACTCAGGGTGTAAAGGCAGCAGGGCAACTTCCACGGGATGAGTATTCAACAATGTGTCATGGTTGGCTGGGGGTGTGTCAGGGAGAGATGAGATCAATGCGGGCGAAATGGATCAGCATCGGAGGGGAAGTTCGTTGTCCGAACTGAAGGAGCCGGTCGGTATCAGTATGTGCGTGTGTGTGTGATTATGGAGGAAAACAGCGGTGGAGCCTGTCAGTGCGGGGGGCCTCAACTCAGGGATGTCAGTGGGCGGGAAGGGGCGCAGCGCGTTCAGGGGATGAGGCTGGCATGTGCGCAGCGGGGTGGGGGCGAGCACCAATTTAGGGGCAAGAGGGGACGAGAGGGCTTGGGGGGGTGGTGGCTGCCGCGCCGGGAAGTCCCTACAGAGCAGCGGCCCCGCAGCCGGGGAAGAGGCGGTTCCCGCTGCCGGCCTTGGGTAGGACACTCACTGCCGAATCCCTTGGCCTGGCTTAGGAGCGGGTCCTGATCCACCTGCAGCTCCACCTGTTCCTGGCTCCGCACGGCCGGGTCCTCGTCGGCGTCTCCGGCTTCGCTCCGCTCCTCGGGGCTGCTGCTCTCAACGGGCGGCGGCTTCTCCTCCTCGCCCGCCCGCTCCAGCCCGAACCAGGTGCCCAGTCCCCGCAGCATCCCGCAGGAGGTGGCCTTGGCCACTCGCGGTGCCGGTTACCGGCCTCCACAGCCGTGCCCAACGGCTCTAACCGAAGCGGCCAGGAGTGACAACAACAGTGTATCCGGAAACCAGCGGCTTCCGTGTCGGGTTACGTCACTTCCGTGGGTCACCAGAAACAGAGAGAGAGAGACACTCTATACCCCCTCTCGCTTTCTTCCACGGGGAGGAGACAGGAAGAGGCGGGGCAGACCGAGTGAGTGAGGGCAGCTTCAGATGAGGGGGCGGCAAAAGAAGGGGGCGCAAGTGGGGGGATTTGGGATACAGGAGTTTCCTGCTCTCCCCAGAGTTTTTCCTTGTGGGATTGTTCATTAAAGCCTGGCAAGTGCATGTGCAAATATTGCAGCCTCGCTGTTTCTGGAAGGCAGGGATGGAAGGGGGGGGGCGGGGGGAAATCCACCATGACAGAGAACTGAGAAGTAAACATAAAGGGCAGAGGTAGTAACAGAATCATATCCCTACCTGATACAGGAGAATGTTTAAAATTCATAAAAAGCATCGATTGCGGGGGTGGGGAACCTTTTTTAGGTCTGGGCAACTGATCCACAGAAAAATCAGTTAGGCGCTGCACACAAGTGAGAAACAAAATCACCCACCCCTCCCCAGCATGGGCTCTCCAATGCTGGAGGGAGCCCCAAGCCTCAGGAGCAGGAGCCAGGCAAGAGAGCAGCTGCATCCAGCCCCCAGGGCCTTAAATTCCCCACTTCGCATCTGTGATATATATAAAATAACATTAACAAAAATAAACTAATTCCTGAACAATCCACAGAACTGGAAAGAGTTTATTGTGCCCTGTCTTTTAGAGCTCAATTCTGCTTTGTGCTTGGAGTAGGGATGTAAATGGTTATTTCCTATTTTATTTCCTGTTTTCCAGTACCTCAAACCAGGAACAGTTGCATCATGTGTCTACTAATGCTTAAAGACTTTGCAACCTTATTAGATTTAAATTTCATTCCTTTTCAAAATGAGATTCTGATCAATGAAATCAATAGGACACTGCAAAGATGCAATGGTTCAACTACATGAATTTAGCTGTATGATCAGGGCTTACATACCAATGCAGGGAGTTGTGACTAACATCTGTGTGCTAACATCATCTACCTCCATTGTCTGTATCCTTCACATTCTTTAGCAGAAATTCCCAAGGGATTGGAAAATGGAGAAAACATAGGATTTATTAGTAATTTAAATATTATGGAAACTTTTGAAAACACTAGCAATGTTATGGTAAAAACAGTGGGCTTTTAGAGCTACAGATGGTGAGATTTTCAAAGTCAACATTTTAAAAAAGTATAGCTAGTGGCCTTGTCACAGAAAATGCTCATATTAAAATGCATCTATTATTATCATCATCATCAGCAGTTTAATGTGGAAAAAGTGCCCCAGGTCCCAGGAACAATTTTTCTAGTGGGGGTGCTGAGAACCACTGAGCCAAACTGTAAATCCTGTATATAATGGAAACTACTTTAAGCCAGGGGGTGTTGCAACCGGCAAACCTCCCACCCCCTAACTCCTAGATCCAGCAACCTATGCCTAAACCTGTATGGGGCGATGGAGATAAATGTCTATGCACCAAGCGTCGCAGGTTGGTATCTGCAGATCAAGTAAAAATATCTGAGCAAAAATGCCTGCGAGGCAGAGCGGGTGCGTGTGTGCGAAGGGCACCGTTTGCAGCGAGTATTCACCAGCAACCGTCTGGCGGACAGACCCTTCTCCTTCCCCAGCGAGCCCTCCTCCCTCCTCCGACCTAGGGGCCTGCTTGGGGTAGGGTTCAGCTCTGGCTGCGTCGCGGGTTCCCTCTGGCGGCTGCCCGGAGACTCCCTCCCGCCTGCGGCTGGGGAAGAAGAACCTGCAACAGCCGCTGATACGCAGCCCGCGCTCAGGTAACTCTGCCTCCGCCTGCGCGGCCTCCGGGGACCGGCTGCGGCAAAGGCTCCCCGGGCCGGGCGGAGTCCCCCGGGGGCGCTGCTGCTTTCAGGCGCCCTGGTGCTAGAGCAGCAGCAGCAGCAGCGGCGGGTTTGGGCTCCTTCCTCTCGCCGCTGGCGGGGCGGGGGGTCTGTCACCGCGCTCGGGCTCGCCCAGGGGCGGGCTGAAGTCCCGAGGGCAGTGGGGTGACACGAGGGAGCCGGGGTGTTCGCTCCTGCCCCTTCAGCCGGGCAGCATCGGCCGTGTTGTTTGTCTGCACGTGAATCGCCAGGGCCGTCTACTGAGTGAGCCGTGCCAGCTCCTAGCCCCCTCCCCTGTAAACGCCCCGGCACCACGCCAGTCTTGCCAGGCACAGGAGTAAACACGGAACCCTCTGCTAGTCACCCCCCTGCCAGCCTATTGCCTGGTAGCACACTAGGGAAGTGACCCATGGCTGAAAGTTTAACTGGCAGTATGCCTAGAGGAGGAAGCTTATTCAACATCATCGTTAAACTCCTGATAGAGATCCTGTTCTGCTATTTGATAGGGTTGAAAGCCATTTGGGTCTACCTACATGAGCAAGGGAGCCCATTTCAGCACTAACTGAAGCCAGGAAATGTGTTGTGGTTAGATACTGTCAGCAACATATATTTTCCTAGAGTAGATGAGGCCTTTAGCTCCCTTACTCCTCCTTGTGCTCTTCTTAATATTTGTTCATATTTAGACATCTTGAAGTTGTACATTAGATGCAGTGAAGCTTGAGAACCCCTAAATGAGTCTTAATTTGGTGAATATTTATTTGCTTTCACATTTCCTTTGGCATTGTTATTGAGTTGAAATCTGTAAATAGCCCTCAGCAGAATAGGTCATATACTATATAAGCCACGTCCCTGACCAGAAAGGTATTTGGACCTAGATCTGATCTGTGCCCTGAGTGTCAGGAGGTACTTATAAACCCTGCACACAGAAAACTACAAGCCTCCACTTTTTGTTGTTAATAAATTTGCTAAAACTAAGGTATGAGAATGAAGTCCCATTAACAGAAATAAAGTATTGAAATACACCCAGTCATTGGGCTGGAAGCGGCACTAGCCAACCACTTTAACCATTCATTTAAAAAAAAGTTCCTGAAATCCTTTTGACACCAAACATTACTTCACAACCCCAGCAGCAGGGACTGAAGCCTGAGATTGCCCAAGCCTCACTGTAGGGTGGAGGGTGGGGGCGGAGAAGGAGGAGTGAGCCTGAGCCCACTGCTCAGGGCAAGGGGGCCAAAGCCTTTGAGCTTTGGGACTTCTGCTGTCCAAGGCTGAAGTCCTTAGGCTTTGGTTTCAGCCCTGGGCTCCAATGAGTTTAAGCCATCCCTGGTGACCCCATTCAAAGGGGGTCACAACTAGGGATGTAATAACCTATAACCAATAAACAAAAGTTTATAAGTTAATGCTATAGACTACATGCATTTCCCTCTTCCCCCTCTCCCTGCCAGTAAATTTTTTAGCAGGCTGGCTCAGTCCTGACTTGCGATCGGTCTGGGACCTACCCCTACTGCCGCTCTGCATTTAAAATGTATTAGGAGCTGGGTGGGCAGGCAGCCTAGATCATGCTGGGTCCGGGACCTATCCCAGTTTCAGCTCTGCATTTCAAGTGTATGAAGAGCCCGATGGGCAGGCAGCCCGGCTCAATTCCAACTCGTGTCGGGTCCAGGAGCTTATAGCCACCCTAAACAGGGACTGCTGCCACCCTGTGCTGTTGCCTCTTTCTCAGAAGCAGCAGCACAAGGCAACAGGCATCCAGTCCGCAAGGGGAGCTGGTTTTTAAACTGGCTCCCACCTGGCACCCTGCACTGCTGCCTCTGATACAGTGGCTGCTGGTCCCACTCCTGGGGACTATAGAATAGTCAACTAACTGATAAAATTTCATTAGGTTACTCGACTATTCAATTAACCGATATTTAACATCCCTAGTCACAATCCACTTAGGGGACCTGACCTACTGTTGAGAACCGCTGTATTAATTCATTTTCAGTAAAAAGCTGCAGGTTTGAGATACAATCCTGCAAACTCTTACTCACAAAAATAACTTGTGTTAATAGAAGCAGTTAATCCTGAGTAAAGTTAGTCACAGGTATATTTACATAATGGCAACCTACTACCTTCAGTGTTTTTTGTTTTGTTTCACTTTCCTAGCTAATTTTTGTCAAATCTTTTCTCTGTTCACCTGAGAGTCATGAGATCTTTGGAAATAAATCTTTCATTTATACAAATGAAATCATGAACCACTAAATGCTTCTAATTTGGCTTTTAAAAATGAAAGTAAAAGACTACTGCCCAGAGAGAACTGCTTAGTCATGTCAAGCATGTGAGTCAAAAGAGAAAATGAAACTGCTTGAATAGCTCCTCATAGAAGCGTGGCTGCCACTTACAAAAGCATTTGTGGCCTGTCAGGTCCCTTTAAATTTTTTCATTCTATTGTAAGGCTGTTCATGTGAACTCGTGGGTAACATGAAGTCCTACTCAAATTAATTTGAGATTTTTAATTGACTTCACTGGGAGCAAGATGAGTGTTCATGCCCCTACAAACTCTTAGGGTATGTCTACACTACCCCGCTAGTTCGAACTAGCGGGGGTAATGTAGTCATCCGCAGTTGCAAATGAAGCCCGGGTTTTGAATTTCCCGGGCTTCATTTGCACGAAGCTGGCCGGCGCCATTTTTAAATGCCGGCTAGTTCAGACCCCGTGCTGCGCGGCTACACGCGGCACGGGGTCCGAAGTAGCCGGCATTTAAAAATGGTGCCGGCCGGCTTCATGCAAATGAAGCCCGGGAAATTCAAATCCCGGGCTTCATTTGCAACTGCGGATGACTACATTACCCCCGCTAGTTCGAACTAGCGGGGTAGTGTAGACATACCCTTAGGGAGGTGAATAGTCCTGTTGAACTAAACAGGACTACTCACTTGCCTACAGTTGTTGACATTCATAAGTGTTTAACATTTCCAAAATAGTATTTTTTCTCCCAGAGAGAGCGATGAATATTGCAGCAGTTGGAGGAGGAATCAAAATGCAAATAGATGGGACCAAAATCTTAAAAATAAATAACAAATAAGAAACTCCCTCAAAGTGGTAGGAGTAGTAGGAAAATTAGTAATAATATGGATTATTTTCCCTTTCTTGTATGGGACAAAACTTGTAAATTCTGCAAGTCTTTGAACTGTAGAACCTATGAAGTTCTAAATGATTTTTCTGGATACTACTAGAGTTTGAAAAAACATACATGATTGCCAGTTGCAAGGAAGATATATTCAATAACTAGCATTAACCATTCATTTTAAATAGTTCCTAGATTCCAAAATCTTCCAAGTGAGAGCCAGTGTAATCTGTTTTCTTAAGTCGGTAGAAGGAGAACGCTAGTGCCTTTGCTCATAGCTTTCTCAAGGATCAACTGACTGATAAGACTGGGGTCTATTTTGTTGCTGCTGTCAGAAGGTGGAAAGAAGTGAAGATGAAAAGAATTTGTTTAGTTTCACCTTGTAGATGATTTGGAAAGTTATGATGAGCACAGACAATAGAGATGTTAATGGAAGGAGGAAGACCCCACACAACAAATGGATTCAAAGAAATGAGAAGGGTATTAGATATTCCTGCTCCCCCTGTGGCAGCAACCAGAAGACTGTGGAAGGTGTAGAATATCAGAGATCCTCCCCTCTTTTTTTTAGGAGCATCAGAGGCTATAGTAGAACATCAGAGTTACAAACACCAGAGTTATGAACTGACCAGTCAATCTGCATACCTCATTTGGAGTTGGAAGTATTCAGTCAGGCAGCAGCAAAGACAAAACAGAATAAATAAAAAATGAATCTACTAAAAAAAGAGGGAAAACTTAACTAAAAGACTTGACAAGGTAAGGACATTGCTTCTGTGCTTGTTTCATTTAAATTAATATGGTTAAAAACAGAATTTTTCTTCTGCATAGTAAAATTTCAAAGCTGTATTAAGTCATTGTTCATTTGTAAACTTTTGAAAGAACCAAACTAAGAGATTGGGCAAAAAATGGCAAATGAAATATAATGTTGGTAAATGTAAAGTACAGGCAGTCCCCGGGTTACGTCAGTCTGACTTAAGTTGGACTCCTAGTTACGAACGGGGGGGGGGGGGTATTTAAATCCCTGCTTCATTAGCAATTTCGATCGCCTACATTTGCATTCCTAGTTCGAACTAGGGTGCAAGTGTAGATGTACCCTAAGACTTTATCAAAGTTCAAAAAAGAGCTAGATAGATTCTTGAAGGTTAGGTCCATCAATGGCTATTAGCCAGGATGGGTAGGAATGATATCACTAGCCTCTGTTTGTCTGGAAATGGGTTACAGGGGAGGGATCACGTCATGATTACCTGTTGTATTCCCTCCCTCTGGGGCATCTGGTATTGGCCACTGTCGGCAGACAAAATACTGGGCTAGATGGACCTTTGGTCTGACCCAGTATATCCTTTCTTATGTTTTCCTTGCAGCTCACTGGTCAAGGGCGAATTTTGTGTCATCCTCTGGCAGTACGTATCAATTAATTTTTTCAAGCCCTTGTTTTAATATTGCTACAATAATGACATTTTATCTGATGGAGTGCCTTTGTAGTTTTGCGAATAAGCTCCATAACCAGGTATACATTCTACTGTATGTACTCTAAAGTATTCATAATGTTATTAGAAATCTGTATGCAAACATCCACGTAGGTTAAAGTATGTGACATTCTTTTAAAATATTTTGTGCATTTTAAAATTGCCACATACAAGGCAAATTTCAAAATTTACAAGTGTTTGTGGTCTACATAAAAGCCAGCTGTTATTATTGATATTTATTTATTTACATTGTTGCACTTTGTTGATTGGTCATCTCCAGAAGATTAGAAGAGACATTGCTTAGCAGTAAACCAACTCCCCTTATGGTGATCAGCAACAGGGGAATGATGTGTTTTGGCTAAGGGGGAACCCTGGCAGAAGTAGGAGGGATAAAGGAATGGGGGGACCTGAAAAGAGAAAATGTAATTGCAGTACATTTGTGTGTGTGTATAGTAAAATTGATTTAACTACTTTTTCAAATGAGTGCAGTTTTTGAAATTTCATACAAGTTGCTGTAATTGGATGGACTCAGAAGCCTGAACACCATTGATACCAGTGGGGCTCTGTAGGCAAGTAGGGGTCAGGCTTTGTTATTGGAACTGTTTTCAAGTTTTACACTGTTTCTTGTGAATGTAGTACTGTAGTTGTGTTCATAGCAAGTAGGGATGTTAACATGGATTTATGTGTGTAAACGTGTATCTGCTGAAATTTTCAGCCGTTACATGTTTACACACAGGGGAGGGGAGGAATGAAGGTGGGAGCTGGTGCTTGCTGAGAGCCAGCAGGCTCTCTCATAAGCACTGGCTCATGTTTCCCTCCCTCCTGCTGCCTCTGTATTATAGGCGGGGGGGGAGGGGGGGGGGAGGCAGTCGGCTTGGCGGGAGCCCGTACGCACAGGGAGCCGGCTTCTAAGCTGGCTCTCCGTGTGTACTGGCTCCTGCCTGCTTGTCTGCCCGCCCTCCCCTGCACAGCTGCTTCTCTATGAGAGGCAGCAGTATGGAGATGTGTGTGGGGAGGCGGGGGGAGGGCGAGGTGGCTTCATGAGAACCAGTGCTCGGGGAGGAGCAGACTTTTAAACTGGCTCCCCATGAGCACTGGCTTCCCCCCCACTGCCTCTGTGGGAGTCACGGGGGAGGTAACCATCGGGTAACCATTTTCTCTTATGGCCCTGCTATAAGTCACCCCAGTATACATCCATTCCACACTAAAGTCATTGATGCTGGTAGGAACTGATGCGTTATAGGTCCTCCCATTCCCTGCTTTTAAGTCGTACAACCCCCTCTCCCAATTTGCACAAATGGAAGTCAGCCTTGGGAAAAAAATTCCCCACTTAAAGTTGTGCTATAAGTCCAAGTTTTTTGGAACGTATCTTGGACTTATAGCAAAGACAGCCTGTACATAGTCACATCCCCATTAGCAAGTGAGATTGCCACTAAAAATGGGGATTTTTAAAAATGCAAATTGTTCAGAACCAGAAAATTACTATCGCATCATGACTTCCCTTCAGGGTGGATTGATGTAAATCAAGGCAATTTATTAGGGACGTTGAATTTAGATTAATTAACTAATTGAATAGTCAATGGGATTTCTATTGACTATTCGATTAGTTTACAAGGGCACCCCTGCCTTTGAACTGTAGCAAGAGCTTTCCAGACTCCTGTTGCAGTTGAAAAGTGGAAGTCCTGCAGAGAGCAGGAGACCAGTGGGGGACTCTCCTGCTGGCCCTGAGCTCCCTGCAGTGCCTCAGCCTTTGAAATGTACAAGAGCCCTGGCTGGACTCTTGTACATTTCAAAAGGAAGCCCCACAGGGACCAGAGGGCTTCTGCTTTTGAAATATACAAGAGCCATGGTGGGGCTTTTGTACATTTCAAAAGCAGAGTCACAGCAGAAGTGGCACGAGCCGAGATTGCTTCAGTCCCTGCTTGTGCTGTTTCCCATTGTGCCTCTACCTTCCCTCTCTTGCTTTTAAATTGGCTTCCCCCAGCATGGGCTCCTACTTCCCCCTTTGCTGCCTCTCTCTGATAAAGGCAACGGCGGGGAAGCGACTAGTCACATCACTAGTCGACTGTCTGATAAGCTTCTGCTTATTGGATAGTTGATCAGTTGCTTACATCCCTAATTTAAATAATTGAGTTAAATCATGATTGAGAAAATAAGTACGTAATGGGGTTCCCTTGGAAAAACTGAGTTATCCTGCAGTAAAATAAAGAATAGACTTATGGCATCACCATTATGGTCTGTGACCATGTTGTTTCAAAATAAGAGGCATGTATTATCTAATATTTAATAAAATAATGACAGTGGCAGTTGTCAGCTCTAGATTTCTCTTACTGCAGCTTTCTGGACTGTATACATGGGTGTAGCTAAGCTGAACTTTTTTTTTCTATCAATATCCAATACAACAAACAACCTGGGAATGTACTTGTCAAATCATTCTTATCCTAAAAGGCACAGAGAGAGAGTCTTGAAGAATGAGACTAAAAGTGTAGGTGTAGCATGTTTGTGATGAGATTTAATTGTAACGTATTTTTAAAAGAGAACTTTAATATTTTGACAATTTAAAAAAATAAAAACATTTGATTTAAATAAAAATCCATTTTATATTTAAAAAAAAACGATTGATTTGTATCCACCCTGCTTCCCTTCTATGGTTCATAACCATTTTATACAACTTTTGCAACTATTCTCAGTAGGGATGTTAGCATGTAGTTATTAGATTGTTCTTGAACCCAGGACTTCTCTACATTGCAGTGTTACCAGTTAGCTGTTGGCAAAATCATTCCTGAGACCTCTACATTAGGAAATTGGCACTGAAAACAATTTGACTGCAAGTTTAGAAAGGACCAAAGGGTTCCTGCACTTTTCATGTGCCTTGGTTGAGGTTCTTCATATTTAAGCTAGCAGAGGGAGATTGCAGCAGAATTTAAACTCCTTCCCCTCTAAATGCTCACTAATGTTCCTTATCTGCTTCTTTTAACTATCCAGTTTTTACGTGTTTATAGACTGTTAGTTTTGATTGTTACCTACTAGTTTTCCCTTTGATTGGTTTTCCGTTTGATATTTATATACCCACTGTCTCTTTGTCCCCCCCTCTCATTTTTTCTCTCTCCCCGCTTCCCTTTTCCCCTGTTTAAATTTGGTTCTGGACATCCAACACTCCAGTCATCTGAAGAAGTGGGCTGTGCCAACGAAAGCTCATGATGCCATCTACATGTTTTGTTAGTCTTTAAAGTGCTACCAGACCATTTGTTGTTTTTTAAGTTTATCCTGTACAAACTAACTCGGCTACTCCTGTGAAGGTTTTAATCCCCTGATACAGTCAGACAGTATGGGAATTGTTTAGAATAGCAGACTCTCTCACAACAGGAAGGCCAGGGAATGAGGAGGCTTGACACTAACCACGTGAGAGTCTGGGTTGGTGAAGTGACAGCATGCTTTTCTTCCCATTCCTCAGCCAGAGGAGGATGCTGGGAGAGGGCTTTGAATTTATCAAAATCCACAATTAACAAATCTATGGAACATCACTTACCACCCTCGTTCTTTCCAGTAGTGAAGGTGGGGCTTAAAATGTGAGTTACATATCTTATCAAGGTAGTTCTAGTACAGAGTGGTAAACTTTGTCAGTGGACTTCCCACTTCATTTTTGTATCAGCCTGTGGTTAGAAGGTATCTGGTATTTTAAACCATGGTGTAATTATTAGATATTTTTATAGCGCAATTTGTTGTTAGTCTTTCTCTACTAGAGAATTTCTTTACTGCTTAGTGTTTCCTTAATCTGCACAATGTGGGCAGACTGTATAGCTTTTTCTTGTGAATTAACTCACACCACACATTCTCTTCTCGTAGAGACTTCGCTTAAGTGGTAAGAACAGTGTATGAATAATTAGATGCAAAACTCTGAATTGTGTTAACAAGCACTGTACATCTCTGTCATTCATGGGAACCATTCTGAAAAGGCATCTCACTGTCTTTTAAACAGTTTGTATCTTGGATTTGGATAAACATTAGTGCCTACTGTCTGTTTTGCAGGCTTATTTGTGGCATTGTAATGTTGGGAAGGTCTGCACTGCTTACTGCTGTACATGGAAGAAGGTAGATTTCTGAAGCTATTTTAGCTTCTTGCATATTTTTGATCACTATCTCACATCCAAGGCTGCGTCTAGACTGGCATGATTTTGCGCAAATACTTTTAACGGAAAAGTTTTTCCATTAAAAGTATTTGCGCAAGAGCGCGTCTATACTGGCATGTGCCTTTGCGCAAAAGATTTGCTTTTGCACAAAAGCATCCGTGCCAGTATAGATGCTCTCTTGTGCAAGAAAGCTCCGATGGCCATTTTAGCCATCGGGCTTTCTTGCGCAAGAAATTAACTTGGCTGTCTACACTGGCCCTCTTGCGCAAGAATACTTGCGCAAGAGGGCTTATCCCTGAGCGGGAGCGTTGGAGTATTTGCGCAAGAACCACTGATTTTGTATAGTACAAAGTCAGTGTTCTTGCGCAAATACTCACGGCCAGTGTAGACAGGCGGCAAGATTTTGTGCAAAAGCTACTGCTTTTGCACAAAATCTTGCCAGTCTAGACGCACCCCAATGTCTTTGGACTTTTTGGTGTTTAATTTGTAAATATTACAAATACATTAGTCTTCAACTTTTCGCTGTAATAAGTTCTTGAAGCCTGTATTATTTTATAGCTTAGAACAGTGTTTCTCAAAGCGTTCCATGAGTCTTCTTTGGGAAAGCTGCTAGTGGGCCCAAGCCACTTTATTTAGTTACTGTATAGATTTTGTAGCCATGGAGCCTTGTGGCTCCCACTGACATTAGTTCACTGTTTCCAGCCAAGGGGACTGTGGGAAATGGTGGCCCATGCTACCCCACTTCCCACTGCTCCCCTGGGCTGGAAACAAAATAGTATTGCATTAAAAACAACAATAATAATAAATGTAATACATATAATTTGATATAATAGATATAACAGATTTTTAGTGTAATTTGTGAATATATTGTAATATGTGCATTTAAATATCAATCATATGCACTTTGGTTTAGGCAGTCCTGCAAAGGTTCAGTGTCTTCCTCTAAAGTTAGAACTGTCAGACAAAGGTAAAATTTATTGTGGTTAATGTTATTGAAATGAAAAATCCTTGCACTAAAGGTAGCAGAATATATATGAAGGGATTAAAACACTTTACATTTAATAATATTTAAAGTCCAAACTGGTGACTGACTATATTTAATTTTGATAAGTTGGTTTCTGGAGCTCATTTTGTCTTTCCTTTTCTGCATGCTGATTTAGTGTGGTTTCTATGGATACATGTACATTTACCAAATGTGCTTTTTGTCACTGTTAGATTTCCAGCTAGAGACCTATGTGCTTCTACTCATTTCCCAATGAAGTACATCCTGGTCACCGGTGGTGTCATATCTGGCATTGGCAAAGGAATCATTGCAAGCAGCATTGGCACCATATTGAAATCATGTGGTCTACGAGTCACTGCAATCAAAATTGATCCTTATATTAACATAGATGCTGGAACCTTCTCACCATATGAGCATGGTAGGGTGATGCTGTTTCTTTCTGCATGCATAAATTAAATTAAGTTTTATTTTCATAAACAGGATTTAAATTTATAATGTTTTTAAAAAATTATAGATCTTTACTATAATGCTATCTTATTCATCTATGTGACAGTGCAGTATTGCTTCCTACTAATACTTTCAAGTGCATTGCCATTTATTTTATATAACTCAGGTGAAAGGGATTCTACTGCTTTTGCTGGTAAATTATTCCACAATCTAATAGACTGCACTGTTGGGAATTTTTCCTTGATATTCACTTTGCCCGATCTTTGTCTCAACTTGATAGGTAAGGCATTTGATAAAGTGCTCTCCAAAAATTTTGTTTGCAAAACTAATTCATATTCATTTTCTTATGAACACTATCACCCAGAGTGAAAGCTAGATAACAAAATGAAATGACACACAAAATGGGGATACGTAGCTATGGTCTGCTGGAAATATTACTGCTAAATGAGATTTTATTTATTGGCATCAGTAGTGAATGATACATGGTAAGGTTAAACAAAAATTAATTCAATTCAGATTTTACTTAATTTGAAAAGGGTGCAAACATCTGCAGAAACAGAGAAATAACATAAAAGGATCTAAAGAGTTTGGAAACAACAATATAAGAATCTGCTTGGAAATACAAACTATTGTACAATCCAAGAAACAAATCTGAACACATATTTAGAGGGAGAGAACCACCTGGAAAGCGGTGATGCCATAAACTCAGTTAGCTATGTTTTCATAATGCAGTATAGTGACAAAAAGTGGCCAATGGAATTTTAGGCTGCTCTGCCAGAGGCATCATATCACGGAGGTGATAAGGACTCTTTAACATAGGTGAGATAGTAGCTACAATGTGAAATCAAAATCAGTGGGATTACACATGTGTAACAGGTCAAAATTTGACCCCTGTGCCAAAGTACCTTCTCTGACTCACTGAGCTTAGCACTTCCTTCTTTGACAGTGGTGGGGCGTGGAGTAAATCAGCCCCATTCTGGATATAGTTTGTCTTCCCACTCTGTGTTTATAAATATTTTCAAGGTAGGTCTTGGGGCAGGTTTGAGACAAAAGAGACAAAATCATCAACACAAAATAGAGGAGAATACCTTTTCCTGCCACCCCACTCTTTGGAGATATTGGGGGGATTTTCCTTTTATTGGTCCTCCTGGGGTATTAATCCTTCCCCTATACTGTCCCTCAGATTTGGTAGTTTCCCTTGTAGGGAGTAGAACAGTCTCTCAACATGGAGAAACCTCTCTCCCTACTGACCCTAGCCTTGTCTCTCCTCCCCCTCTTTCACCAAAGGGGGAGTTTTTAAAAGTCTTAGGCCTGAGGTAATACTTTTTCAGCTTTTAGGAAAAAGGGCCTTTACTATTTTAGGACTAACAGACTTGCCTTCCAACACTCTCCTGAACAGTCCAGCCTGACTTTGTGAGACCATTCATTTTGTTCTCAGCACCTCAGTACCAAGTGTCTGTCAACAAATTGGAGGCTATTTGAACAATCCCCCACCCAGTCCCCCAACACCCAGGAGCCAGCCAGGTGTCTTGGACTAGTGTGGAGATCATGGACCTCATTGAGGTTTGGGGGAAGGCCCCCAATGTTCATAATCTCTGCACTAGATGGAGGAACGCAGACGTCTACGGCCGCATAGCTGCCACCATGGCCAGAAAGGCCACAGGTGCACGCCTGAAAATGAAAGAGCTGCGGCAGGGGTATGCCAGGGCCACTCGGGGCAGTTCCTCAGCAGAGGCAGACACCTGCCCCTACTTCGAGGCACTGGACCGCATCCTGGGGGGCAGGACGGTCTGTGCCACCCTGGAGTGCAGCGAGCCGGGACTAGAGTGCCCTGATCAGGGTGCAGAGGAGGAGCCGCCACGGAGTGTGCCACACCGTCCGGACCCCCGAGCTGTCACACCACGTAAGTGCCATCACTGCAGGATTTTCCTCTTTTGCAGGCCAGTGCTCCTTTGCTTTGGGAGAATAAATAGAGCCCAGAAGTATAAAGTTGATCCTCAGTTGTTCCTCTTTGCTCCTAAAATGAAGGGCATTGAAGGGTGTGTGTACAAAGATTTTTGTGTCAGAAGAGATGGGCTCTATATTTGAGAAAGAGATCTGAGGCTGGAAAAGACACTTGAACTCCATTCCTGACCAGCACCTGGTAAAAGGGAAATCTATGATGAAAAGGGATAAAGTCCACCTTACTCCCAAAGTGAAGAAGGAGCAGTGCTCCAAATTACCCCACAACAAACCAAATGTAGCCCACCAAAGAGACCTCAGGCCTAAAAGGGGCATGGAGGGTATGTCAGAGGAGAATGGTAGAACTCTCCATTAGAATCATGGTCAGCTGCACAAGCATCACTGGGTATGTTGACACTGCAGCGGGGAATTTGCCTCTCAGCCTGGTTATACAGACAAACATTAGCTCTGCTTGAGCTAACGGACTAAAACTAGCAGCATGAACATTGTGACATGGGCAGTGACAAGTACAAGGCATTTGAATAGAAGCCCACATGGTCCCCACTTTTGCATACTTGGGTGGCTAGCCTGTGCCATCAATTGAGTTGCAATAGTCACACTGCTACTTTTAGAATGTTAGCTTAAGTGGAGCAGACATGTTTCTGTCAACCCAGGCTGGGAGGCATGCCTCCAGCTGCAGGGCTTGTGCAGCTGACCATGGTCCTGATGGTCTCTGTGGCACCAGAGGGGAAAAGAGATTCTACGAGGAGTCAGGTTCATCAGTGACTGCATCTGTCCCCTGAATCAGCCAATGCATAAAAGGGAAACATTTTCAAAGGGCAGTTAGATGCTCAACTCCCACTGATGACCAATAAGAATTGGGAACTTAACTCTCATTTGAGCCTTTGAAAAATCTTCCTCAAGAATTGCACTAGCTCCTACAAGACCTGTAACCTCTTCAGGGTCAGACTATGTAGGACTTTTGCAAAAATTGTAAAGTTTTCCAAGAGCTAATTGAGTTTTCAGACACATCAGCTTTTGAGGACTTCATTAGCTGTTGGAAATTATTAAAATATTTGTTACCGGTGTGCATGCTCTCACACAGAGAGGGCTGTCGCTCATGCATCCAGTGCAGTTTTGAGTATCTTGGTTGATCCGTATAAACTCTAGAATGAAATAACTAGACTTCCAGAAAATACTGAAAATCACACTATTTCATTGCTTGGAAAATGGGCTTGGTGATCTAACAGGCTTTTTTATCTATAACTTCTCTGATACTATGAATAAATGTGATGTTACTTGGCCAACCTATATTTGAATTACAACATTTTTAAAAAGATGATAGACCTTTCCAAGAGCTCATTTTCAAAGAGTTTGCTAAAATGTTCTCTGGCAGGAGGCCATATGTAATAAATTTCAGACAGAAAGGAGTCTTTCTGAGAAAGATAGAGGTGAAGGTCAAAATTGGGTTTATAATAGAAAACTCATTTATAGTCTTAACTATACAGACCCTTTCTCAGTTTCACGATAAGACAGACCTTTACCACTTCCATTCTTGTCAGACTGACAGCTTCAGAAGTTATAGCCTGTGGTGTGAATGTCTTTTGGGTGGTTAGTATAGTGGAGAACTGGAGAAAATCTAATTGATTGCTAAAATATTTCCAGCTGTTCTTAAAGTTAAAGGGTACTCTGGTATCTATTTAAAATAAGAAGGAGTTTATTCACCACAGGAATCAAATTCAGAACTGGATCCTGTCACTTTCAAAGTCTAGAATGCAGGTTCTTTGAAGAACTGAACTGTTGCTTTTTAAGCCAGAGGGAGATATGACTTATGGAGTACCAGAGCAATACTTGAAAAGGTACAGCTGAGACACTGATGCAAGAAGCAGCCTAGTCCAATAGATAGGAACAGGACTGGGACTTAAGGAGAACTGGATTATGTTCCTAGCTTTTCTATTGTCTTACTGAGTGACTTTAAGTATGTTGCCTGATCTAATGATTGTGTATTAATCATACTGATCTATTACAAATCCCAGTAATGTTCTCTGGGTTGGGAGGGCCCTGGCTCATGATCAGACCCAGAAGCATGAGAATTATCACAATGATGAGAACCCTGCTGAGCACAGCAAAGAAATGCACACTTCAGAAAGGCCTTCTACTTTTGTTGCATTTTTATTAGCACTATTAACAATATCACAAACACTTCAAACCCAACAAAGAGGATAAAAATAATATAAAATGAATGTCTGAGCATCCCGTATGCTTACACCGTCTCTTGACAAACAACCCAAAATCATCCTCATCACCCTCATTGTCATCTTTACCAGCAGTCATCATCTTGGCCTCTGGCAAGGAACACAGGCTGCAGTGCAGCTTTTGTGTGTTAAGCTGATTCCCACTGTGCCTAATGCATATTCAGTTGGGGTCTCAGCCCTATTTTATCTGTATTTCTTTTCTTCCATAAGTTACTAGGCCTTTGAACATAGCATATTCGTCAGTTAGTGACTATGGCATTCTTGTGGAAGGATATCTCCTGATGCTCCTTAAAATATCTAAAGCCCCAGTGCAAATGGACATCTTGTGATTACCTGCCAATGGTTTAATCATATTTGCTTATTACACCATTCTGTCTTGTGATACCTTATGATCTAGGGTTACTCCTGATTCACTTTTGCACCTTAGGCCTAGGGTGGTTTAGCTAAGCCAGAGAGGGTGGGTGTCTCACAGTATATTTTTGGTGGTCTCAGAGTATGGCCATCAATTCTTGCTGGTATTATGAAAATATTTAACTTTAGGAAAAACAAATAAATATGCACACGTCCATCTCCAAACCATTGTCATTTATTTATGTAGTAGGAAGGCAGTAGGAAGTAGAGCTCCCCCTTCAGTGCACCCAGCCTTCACTTCTGTTTTTGTGCTCAGAGTGTGTCATGGAATGGGAGCCCTTCACCCTGTCAGGAAGCTGCCAAGCCTAGAGGCAGCCCTGAGCTACTGCAATAACTATAGCACATGTAGAATAGTGATAGAAATGTAGCCGTGTTAGTCTGGGGTAGTTGAAGCAAAATGCAGGACAATGTAGCACTTTAAAGACTAACAAGATGGTTTATTAGATGATGAGCTTTCGTGGGCCAGACCCACTTCATGTAAACAGTCAGTTGTGGCCCCAGGCAGGGGAAGCGCTGACTAATCTCTCTGTTTCTGCCTGCCCTGGCTCTTCAGTGAGAACCTGATCTGGGGACTGTGAGTTGGGAACTCACTGGCCACTTATGGAGTCCTAGACTGCCCCTGCCTGGGCCAGGTAGGTTACAAAGGAGTGCTCCAGTGACCTAATACCGCAGCTGCCTCCACTGACAAGAGCCACCTCCAGCGCTGTGTACACCAGTCTCACATGTCTCCAGAGGTGCTGTTTGGCACCTATGAGGAGGCTGTGTGGTGCAGTGGGCTGAGCCCTGGTGGTGGCACTAGTGCAGACACCAAGGCAGTGCATCTCATTGCCCTCGGTAACAGCTAATCAGGAGCAGCATCTGAATGCTGCAAGGAGGGGTCGCTGCTTTTTCTTTTCCAATCTCAACCCATGCTTTGGAGGTTGTCATGGCCACAAAAAAATCCACTTGTGGCTGCATATGGCCACCTTGCCCTTCTTTGAAAATTGCTGAGCTAAGCTATTGTCTTGCAGGCCTTGAGGCTTTAGGCACATTGCATTACTGCCTTAATTTATGCCTATGTCTTACCTACTAATACCTATAGGCTATAAGTAAATTGTTTTTGAATACGTTTCAAATATGAGTACCTCACGTTAATTTGGATCTAAGTCCCTATTTGTTCATCTCTGAAATTCAAATCACTTGTTTAGATGCACATTTTTGGCTAATTTTGAGAAATTGTGTCTCATTTGTAAATTGGTGATACTCTTAGCCATCTTCATGGGTGAAAAGCAAAAGACTCTAAAGCTATGTCTACATTGCAGGCTTTTGCCGGTAGAGAGTATGCTAATGAAGCGCTCATTAGCATTTGTCACACTGCCATTTGCATATTCTCTTGCTGTGGTTTTTGCACAAGAGGTTTTGCGCAAAAACAAGCAGCGTAGACGTGTCCGTCTTGCACAAAAAAATCGGCAGAGAATATGCAAATGACAGCATGACAAATGCTAATGAGCACTTCATTAGCATACTCTCTACCGGCAAAAGCCTGTAGTGTAGACCTAGGAGTTATTTGTTTTATGTTATATTTGACAAGATATTTTTCAGGTAATTCAGTAACAATATTGCTAGTCTATACTTTAGCTTTAAAGCAGTCTTAGTGAGCATTTCTAGTCTATAATTCTAGAAAACTTATACCTCATAAATATCAAGTTGTGCTATTTGTTACGTGACTAACTGGAAATTTTCACTAGCGATATTCATTTAAATAAAAAAGTAGCTAAGTAAGTAAACAAGTGTTCATTCATTATAAAGGAAAAGAAAATCCTGTTTCAGATATAACAAGCTATAACTATAACAAGCAGTTCAGTAAAATTATTACAAAAGGTGATGATAAAAATTCCTTTGCTGTATGCGGATTAGTATATTTTAATAAAGATTTCATTGTGTGCCTAAATACCTAAATACATACCACTGTTTTAACAATAGATCATATAATGGCTCATATTATCAGATAAAAGTTGTCTATTTTTTTTACTTGTTGCTGATAATAATAATATAATAGCACTCACAATCTTCAAAATGCTTTACAAACATTAATTAAGCCTGTTTGCATTACTGAAGCATATTACTGGAAGCTGTTGTAAATTTTCAGTACGTGAATTTTAAAATGAGAGGGCCAGATTTTGCACTAGATTATGTTCATGTAATTCTGTGTCCTGCACTGATGTTGTACAGTTTAACTGAAGGTAGAATTTTGCCCTCATATTTATTAAGATAGAAATTATTATTAGATTTTTTATTCATTAGTAATTAGAATATCAGCAATTATTTTATGGACTAATCTCTTGCCATATATATTTTAAACCACATTAATATTTGAATTAAACAGGTGACAAAAAGCATCCACATAAAATGAACTCCTATGGTTTTAAAAACTTATGAAGTAAAAAAGTATATTTAAAAAGGAAAAATAAAAGAAATAAAAAGGAAAAATATCCTGATCCAGGGCTAAGATTTTGTAGGCTACATTTTAGCTTAGCCTATGCAGTGGAGCTGCCTAGCTATACTTCTTGTATTATTCGCCTAAGCCTTGAGTCAGTATTCCTCAGGTTTACTTCTCATAGCTTGCATTAGTGAAGAAAATGGGCCATTAATTCAAAACTGGATGTAAAAAACAATGTCTAAATATATTTATATGTAAATAGAATTAAAACAGTTATGTAGCTTCTTGTTTCCCATCTTATGTGTGTCCAGGTTAATTTATATATGGCATTGTGGTTCCAGTAAATGTTTAGACTTTTTCAGATGACTGAAATATATAAATTTGTCCTTTTTCCTTGTCTCAGTGTCATCTAACAAGAGACAGAAAGGCATATTTCAGTGCTTTAGATCATATGATAGACTACCTTATTCAATCCCCAAAACATTTGCTCTCTTTAAAAGGTCTGAACCAATGCTCATTGAGATCAATGGAAAAAAATCTCCCTGATTTGAATAGGTATTGAGTCAGCTTCTAAAAAAGTAGTCTGTGTAGTCTGGAAATATGCCAGTTTTTCCCCATTAGTACAGTATAACAGATTGCAAGTCTTCCTCAGAGTTTGCAGAGTAGCCTTTTTTATCAATTAAGTCTTACAAGTAACCTCCTGGCAGGCATAGAAGGATAGGTCTCTGATCAAAACACTGTCAGCAATGTAATTGTAGCTAGCTGAACCTACAGGTCAGGGTTCCCAGATTACTCTTTTTATGGTTCCCGATTAGCCAAAGTTTCCTCATTCTTTATTTTCAAAGAGTCTGTTATTGACAGTGGTGAACATATTCAGTTCCCTATGACTCTTAAATGGCAAATTAATAGCTCACTGGAGGAATTTAATACCTCACAAGATCAGATTGTAAATCATCTACCCTCTTATTCAGTGCATTTTCTTTCATTATTTGTTCCAAGAGGCTGTCATATCCTGATGGGCACATTTTTACATTGCAACTGTGTATTTACACATTCTAAGGGTACGTCTAGACTACAGGGTTTTGTTGATGGAAGTTTTGTCGACAGATACTGTCGACAAAACTTCTGTCGACATAGAGCGTCTAGACACATTCAGTTCTGTCGACAAAGCAAGCTGCTTTGTCGACAAAACCCTGTAGTCTAGACGCAACCCTACAGGCAATAACACCTTCTGTCGACAGAACTCTGTCGACAGAAGGTGTTATGCCTCGTAAAATGAGGTTTACCAGCGTCGACAAAACTGCTGAGTTCTGTCGACGTTATGTTGACAGAACTCAGCGGTAGTGTAGACGCAGGTATAGTTTTATCGACAAAAGTCCACTTTAAAAGTCTAGGCACACCCTAAGAGATTATGTTAAGAAGATTCTGTCTTCGTTTCTGCAAGATGAATCCATTAAATTATCCAGCCATTGATGTGTAAGAGTTAGGCTTTTCCTCAGGTACTTTTCAGTTCTGCCAAAGCACTTTCCTATCAGATTTCATATGGAGCCATATTGGAGGCAACAGGTGTGGTTCCCTCACCGAATGATAAAAGTTACTGTTTAAAAGAGGCAACTTTAGAGGTAGAAAAATATCACTGGGCTTGATCCAAAGTTCTATGGCTTCAGTGGAAACAGTCCACTGACTTCCGTGGCCTCTAGCTGTGAGTAGGATGAGCCAGGTATTTATGATGAAACAAATAAATCAAAACTCGGGTTAAAATGTTCAAAACTTATTAAGTAACTCATGCAAATTTTACCCCAGTGTGAGCCCAAGATAACTGAAACAGCATGCTGTAGTTCATGGTACTTATTTATACTGCACCTTTACTAAAATGTATTTATTATGTTTGCAAAATTTCCGTCATTTATTTAGGAATTTGTAATCATTACATTGCTTTCCTGTGTGTTAATGTAGGAGGAAACTGAGTGCAGTTTATATTTTATTTTTTCATTTTCTTTTTCAGGTGAAGTTTTTGTACTAAATGATGGTGGAGAAGTTGACTTAGATTTGGGAAATTATGAAAGATTCTTGGACATTAACCTATATAAAGATAACAACATCACTACTGGAAAGATTTATCAACATGTAATCAATAAAGAAAGACATGGAGATTACTTGGGAAAAACAGTTCAAGGTGCTTTTATATCATTTAAATTCATGCAAATATTTTGAGTGTCGAATAAAGACTATTTAGAACAATTACACAAGTAACTTTTATTCACTCAGAGGGATATTGATATATTTGCATTATTGGGTGCACACTTCACACACTTTTCTGTATTTATCACAATTTTGCTGATACAGGCAGTCCCCGAGTTACGCGGATCCGACTTATGTCGGATCCGCAGTTACGAACGGGGCGTTCCTCTCCCTGGTCTCCAGCAGACCAGGGAGAGGAAGCAAAGCGGCGGAACACGTGGGCAGCGGACAGGGCTGTCCGCTGCCCATGCGCTCCGAGGCTTGGCTCTGCTTTGCCCCCCCCCCTCCCCCTGGTCTGCAGACCAGGGAGAGGGGGGGGGAGGCAAAGCAGAGCCAAGCCGCGGAGCGTGCGATCAGCTGACAGCCCGGACGCGTCTGGGCTGTCAGCTGGCCGGGCGCTCCGTGGCTTGGCTCTGCCTTGCCTCCCCCCCCTCCCCCTGGTCTGCAGACCAGGGGGACGGGGGGGGGACGGGGGGGGGGCAAAGCAGAGCCAAGCAGAGCCAAGCCGCGGAGCGCCCGGCCAGCTGACAGCCCAGACACGTCCGGGCTGTCAGCTGATCGCGCGCTCCGCGGCTTGGCTCTGCTTTGCCCCCCCCCCCGTCCCCCTGGTCTGCAGACGGGGGGGGGGGGCAAGGCAGAGCCAAGCTGCGGAGCGCGCGATCAACTGACAGCCCAGACGCATCTGGGCTGTCAGCTGGCAGCGTGCTCCGCGGCTTGGCTCTGCTTTGCCCCCCTCCCCCCCGTCTGCAGAGGGGGGGGGGCAAAGCAGAGCCAAGCCGCGGAGCGCGCGATCAGCTGACAGCTGTCAGCTGGCCGCGTCCTCCGCGGCTTGGCTCTGCTTTGCCCCCCCCCCCCATCCTCCTGGTCTGCGGGGGGGGGGGGGGCAAAGCAGAGCAAAGCCGCGGAGCACACGGGCAGCGGACAGCCCAGACGCGTCTGGGCTGTCCGCTGCCCGCGTGTTCCGCGGCTTTGCTCCCCGTCCCTCTGGTCTGCAGACCAGAGGGACGGGGAACAAAGCAGAGCAAAGCCACAGAGCCCGAGGGCAGCAGGACAGCCACGGCGCGTCTGGGCTGTCCCGCTGCCCCCGTGCTCCATGGCTTTGCTCCGGACACCTGTGGTATGGCAGCTGGGGCGCTGCCAGTTGGTCCCGTAGCGCCGCTGTGGGCGCTACTGGACCAACCGGGCAGCACCCCAGCTGTTCTGCCCCAGGCGTCCTGATTCAGCCACTGCTGGTCAGATTCAGCAGCGGCTGAATCAGGACGCCTGGGACAGAGCAGCTTGGGTGCTGCTGGGTTGGTCCAGTAGCGCCGAGGAGCGGCGGTGCTACTGGACCAACCCAGCAGCACCCCAGCTGCTCTGCCCCAGGCGTCCCCAAGTCAGCCGCTGCTGAAACTGACCAGTGGCTGACTACAGGAAGCCCCTGCCCTGGGCTTCCTGGAATCAGCCGCTGATCAGTTTCAGCAGCAGCTGACTTGGGGATGCCTGGGGTTCTTAAGTTGAATCTGTATGTAAGTCAGAACTGGCGTCCAGATTCAGCCGCTGTTGAAACTGATCAGTTTCAGCAGCGGCTGAATCTGGATGCCAGTTCCGACTTACATACAGATTCAACTTAAGAACAAACCTACAGTCCCTATCTTGTACGTAACCCGGGGACTTCCTGTACATTGCCAACTGAAATTATAGCTTAATTTAGGTCAAGAACCGTTTGAATACAGTAGGAAAGTGTGCTGAAGCTGCCATGTCTTCTAGTTGAGCACATTATTCTGTCCTCTAGTTAGTCCATGCGGAGTTTGCTTCCCATTTGTATTCCAGTAATCAAATATTACTTGCATATGTGTTTGCTAGGGCTGTCAAGCAATTACAAAATTTAATCACGATTAATCATGTGTTCTTCCCCTTTGAAATGCCGTGGCAGTGTTTCAGTGGGGTAGTACTGCATGGAGCCTGGGATCACCTAGAGTCCCCAGCTGACCCCAGGCTCCATGCAGCACTGCCCCTTTGAAGTGTGGGGGCAGCGTTTCCATGGGGCAGTGCAAGGCAGAGCCTGGGGTCAGCTGGAGTCCCCAGCTGCCCCAGGGCTCTATGCAGCGCTGTCCCTTTGAAGCACCACGGTGGTGTATCAAAGGGGCAGCACAACACGGAGCCAATGATCAGCTGGAGTGCCCAGCTGATCCCGGGCTCCGCGTTGCACTGCGTCTTGGAAACGCCACCCTGGTGCCTCAAAGGAGCAGCACAGTAGGAGTGCCCAGCTGATCCCTGGTAGGAAAAGACTAGTCGATTCACCCCCGTCTTTTGCTGACTCTAGATATATAATAGAAGCAGCAAAGGAGGAAGAGAGGGGTAATTGAAAGTGGCAGCACCTCACAGTTGTGTGGCGCTGCTGCTTTGAAACCCCAAGGCGGTGTTTCAAAGGGGCAGCCATTGAGCCTGGGGTCAGCTGGGGATTCCCCGCTGATGGAGGACTCCAGCGTGGCATTGCCCCAGAACCCAGGGTCAGCTGGGGTGTTCCCAGCTGACCCAAGGCTCCACTGCCCCTTTGAAACACGTGGAGACGGCATTTCTAAGAGGATGCCGCCACACAGCTGATCCCCAGCTCTGCTGTGAGGTGTCTGCCCCTTTGAAACTCCATCTCTGTGCATTTCAAAGGGGCAGTTGAGCCTGGGGTCAGCTGGGAAATCCCCAGCTGAGCCTGGGCTCCGTGCTGTGCTGCCCCTTTGAAGTGCTACAATGTCACTTCAAAGGTGCAGCACAGGATTAACGCCTGAAATTAACACGTTAAAAAATTTAACAGTTAATCCTGGACTGCGTTAATCGCAGGCATTAACTCATGTCAATTGACAGCCCTAGTGTTTGCATCTATAAATATTCAGGAACATCCTTTGAAATTTGCGAAGTGGTGGCAATTCGGATTTTGGAGGGGGCATACCACATTGAGCAGCTGCTCTTTGCTGCCTTAAGTCAACCCTTCTTTTTTGTCACCAAGATGTAGCCATACTTCAGTCTTCTGGAGGGACTTCTGCAGACTCAAAGAAAGGAGTAACTTGCTATGGGTCTGCTGTTGCCCTTTTTCATCTCTCCCCAGCTCTATTATTGCACTGAGTTTTTTTCTCCTCTAAGTGGGAGCAATATGAGGTTCTACACTATGAAATGCTTTCTTTTCTCATTTTGCCTTGCAGTTGTTCCACATATTACTGATGCTGTTCAAGAATGGGTGATGAATCAGGCAAAGGTTCCTGTGGACGGTGACAAGAAAGAACCACAAATATGTGTCATTGAGGCAAGTAAAACATTTCTCATCATTGCAGGTGTAATCCATGGGATTGGTTATGTGTTATGAATAAATAGAGCTTCTTCTTCCAGTGATTGCTCATGTGCATTCCAATTAGGTGTGTGTGTGCAGCGTGCACGCGTTGTCGGAAATTTTTCCCTCAGCAGTACCCTTAGGGCCAGCGGGGAGCCCCCTGGAGTGGCATCGGTATATCGGCCCATATATACCCCTGCTGGCCCTCACCCACTCAGTTCCTTCTTACCGCCGTGACGATCGTTGGAACAACCCTCAGCTCGTTTAGCGATAGTTGTCTTCTGTATTGTTCTCTGTTTCTTCAGTTAGCTTAAGTACTTGTAGTTAAGTTAAAAACATTTTTGTTGTTGTTTGTTGTTTTTGTTGCTGTTTCCCGCTGTGGTGCGCCGTGCACCTGTGGCAGAAAATGCCTGGCCCGCAAGGCTTTAAGTCCTGCAAAAAGTGCCACAAACGTATACCCCAGGGCGACCCTCATTCCTCGTGTTTAAAGTGCTTGGGAGAGACGCACCTCACTGAAGCCTGCAAAATTTGCAAAGCATTCAAGCCGTGAATGAAACACGAGAGAGAATTGCGTCTTAAGATCATCCTTATGGAGGCAGTGTCGGTGTGGGACTCCCCTCTGCACAGTGCCTCACTGGAACTGAAGAGACCTCGACACTGGTCTCAGTCTCTGGCACCGCAGAAGAGGAGGAGGCCTAACAGCGGATGGTCCCCTGCTAGGCACACGCCCTCCATGCGTCCTGCAATGGGGCACGTGGCGCCGGCCAGTCTGGAGCCCAGACCTTCCAGGTCGGGCAGACCTTCCTCCCAGCGTAGGGAGCCGAGCCCCTTGGAGGACTTTCTCGAACCCTCCACACCGGAGGCCTTAGAAGCGGCAAGGGTGCTCATAGTCTCTTTCCCCTCACTGCCCCCTACTCTAATGCCTTCCAGGCAACGTGGGACGTCCTGGCACCGGCTGTCAAACAGCCTGAGACCACGGCACTGGAGGCGTGGGCCCACTGCCTTCCCCTCCTGGCTCCACTGGTACCGACTAGTGGTGCATCCCTACCTGCAGTGCCCCATCAGGACGTGGCACCGGATACACCGCGGTATTATACCCTGGCACCAGCTCACAGCATTCCGGCACCTACCTCTGCACCGGATGTCTGCACTGTCGTCTTGGCACCGTGGGAAGCCGGAATCTATGGCCAGGCATGTAACCGCTCCACAGGTGTCTGCTTCAGCTTCTCCCTGGTCTGCCTTGGAGTACACGTCTAACTCTGAGGCGGAATCCACCTGCTCTTCTCGGGGCTCCTGGTCCCAGTTGCGACACCGCTCCCGTTTGCAGCACCGCTCCTGGCACCATAGTCCCTCTCGTCAATACCAGCAGCAGTGGACACAACCAGTCCCGGTACCGGTGCTCCAGCAATCGTGGCCTCCTAAACTTCTGGCCCAGTGGCCATTTTGGACTCCTTGGGCGTATCACCAAGCCCAGGGAAATCCTCCTTCCAGGTTGGCTTCAGTCAAATCAGGTCCTCGGGCCCCTCCCTTGGTGACCCCACTGGTCAGATCGCCAACCTCTGGCCAGTCACTGCCTCCCCCCCAGCAGTCTCCTGGTCCTTTGGGGAGTGTGGCTCCGGTGAGCCAACCTCCCCCACCCTTGACAACTGGCACGCAGTAGGATCTGGCACTTTCAGGGGTATCTGTCGGAGAAGTTCAAAAGGGATCATCGTCCTCCTCCCCTGATGAGGCTCTGGGAGACCCTGGATCATCCATGGCCTCTATGGACACCAGGGCCCACCAAGACCTCCTCCAATGTCTGGCCCAAAGTTTGAGAGTCCAGACGGATAGGGTGTCCTATGACTCCGATCCCACAGTGGATATCCTCTACAGGGATGCTCCCTCTAGAGTGGCCCTCCCAATTAACAAAACTGTGGCCAAGATCTCCAAAGCCTTGTGGCAGACTCCCGCGTCCATCCCCCCTACGGATAAGTGGGCTGAACGGAGATACTTTGTTCCCCAGGAAGGTAATGAGCATCTTTTTTCCCACCCTCCACCGGGCTCTCTTGTGGTACAAGCTGTGAATCAGAGGGAGAGACAAGGTCAACCCGCCGTTGTCCCTAAGAACAGGGAGGCTAAGAAAACTGACCTGCTAGGCTGAAACGTCTACGCGCCCGGTGGTATCCAGTACCGCATTACAAACCAACAGATCCTCTTGTCCTGGCATGCTTTTAACACCTGGGCATCGATAGACAAATTCATGGATCTACTTCCCCGAGACTCCCGTGCAGAATTCAAAGCTCTCCACGAGGAGGGGAGAACGATTTCCAGGGCGGCTCTCCAGGCGGCTCTAGACGTGGCGGATGCTGCTGCCCAAGTAATGGCCTCCGGGGTGGTCTTACGCCGCAGTTCCTGGCTACAGGGTTCTGAGGTTCCCCTAGAGCTCCAGAACACCATACAAGACCTCCCTTTTGAAGGCCCCTCGCTCTTTTCTGAGCAAACTGACCAGAGGCTCCATAGCCTGAAAGACACCCATGCTACCCTAAAATCATTGGGCATGCACACCCTGGCTACCCTGAGGCTCCCCTCCCTATTAGGAATGTTTCTAGAGCACCTCCCCAGGGTCCGTGTACCGACTTCTCCCGCTGTAGGAGTAGAAGCGGTAATGGCAGGAACAACAGGCGTCACCCTTGCCTGACCCCTGATCACAACCAGGGACCCTCCAACAAACCCTCCAGTCCCCATCAGGGCTTTTGATGGGACCTACAAGGGCAACCTTCCAGTCTCCCCATTTCTCTTCTGGGACCGTTTATCCCATTTTACCCCAGCCTGGCGGTCGGTCACTTCAGACCACTGGGTGCTCGAGATAGTGGAAAGGGGTTATGTAATTCCTTTCCACTCCCTTCCCAATTCCCTATCCTGTCCCTTTTCAGAGATCCGTCTCACGAGCCTCTGCTTCAAGAGGAAGTCCGACATCTCCTTATCATAGGGGCAGTAGAACGCGTTCCCCCTGAGTTTCGAGGGATGGGGTTCTATTCCCGCTACTTTCTGGTCCCGAAAGCCAAAGGGGGCCTGTGTCCCATCCTGGACCTAAGAGCCCTCAACTCCTTCATCGCCAAAGAAAGTTCAAAATGGTAACATTGGCGTCCATAATGCCCTCACTTGCCCTAGACTTAAAAGACGCTTACTTTCACATTTCCTTTGCCCCCCACCACCGCAAATTCCTCAGATTTTCTGTGGGCCTGGACCACTACCAATTCACGGCCCTACCATTTGGTACTTCCATGGCCCCTCGGGTCTTCACCAAGTGCATGGCCGGTACCGTCCGCCCGCCTTGTCACGGATGCCTCAGACACCAGTTGGGGAGCCCACCTGGGAGACCTCCACACACAAGGTATGTGGTCTACAGATGAGATCTCCCGGCATATCAACATCAGGGAGCTCTGGGCAGTCTGACTGGCTTGTGCGGTTTTCCTTCCCCACCTCAGGGGTAAGTCTGTTGTCATCCTATCGGACAACACAACAGTGCTGGCATATATAAACAAGCGAGGTGGGGCTCATTCCCCTAGCCTGTGCTTGGAGGCAATTCACCATCGGGGCGGATATCCACCCAAAGGCCTTGTACCTCCCGGTCTCTCAAAACATCCTGGCGGACAAACTGAGCAGGTCCTTTGGAGGACACAAATGGTCTTTGAATGGGATGTAGCCCAATCTGTCTTCCATGCGTGGGGGTCTCCCCATCTGGACCTCTTCGCTACAGGGCAGAACAGGAAGTGCCACCGATTCTGCTCCCTCATGGGACAGGGACGGGGCTCACTGGGAGATGCTCTCCTTCTCCCCTGGCCACAGGCAGGGCCGGCTTTAGGAAGTGCCGGGCCCAATTCGAACCGTTTTGGTGCCCCCCTGCCCCCCCCCGGATTTTTTTTGTTGAGCAAAAAAAAAAAAAACCACACACCCACAACCACACACAAATATCACATCAAGTAGATCTGATCAAAATGTATATCTATATAACTGAACATTTAAAAAAAAAATGCAATCCTTTATTATGCAAAATTTTACACAAAATTAAATCAGTTGCCTTATATGTAGGTCAAATATTTTCAATTGCAAACTATCCGATTTTTTCAATAAAGTTTAAAGTTTGATTTTTAAAAAGTTACCAGAGAGCGTTGCAGTTTTCTGTTACATTGATTTACTTTTTAAATAGCAAAAGTGGTCAAATTATGGTCCTTAGTGATTTCAGCACCAATGATTTCACTAGGTAATATGGTACCTCACCACCATTGCCTCCTTTGCACTGCCCTTCAACACACTGCCTGCATGTTGAATCCGAGGTCAGTCTACACAAGATTTTATCAATGATTTTTGCTCAAGCGATTACTGAGACAAGACAAGGACTCTATTGATTCTAGTCAGCTCTGCCTTTAAACACTGGATGTAAAGTGTCAGATATAATTGAGGACTTCCAAATAGACTCTACACCACCAGAAATAAAACCTGTTTCCATCTTCTGTGACTTTCAGTTAGATGTGACTCACTATCCTCTGCTTAGTGTTCAAGTTATGGTAGACCCTAAGCCAGGTCATATTAAGTTCAGGTCTTTTAATCCTACAATATGGATAACATTTCATTCTCCCAGCTCCAAGTCTTAAGTGAATTTCAACCCAAAAGAGCCAAAATTGATCACCATGAGACAGCAAGTGTGTCTACTGATCTCTGTGGCAAAGTAAGTTGTCTATATAAATAAGGCCTACTCCTGAAGCTTTTTCCTACAGTTGATTAACAGATGGCAGTAGATAGCTCATTCAGACCACTGGCTGAAAATAGTTAGTCACCCTGACCAGTCATTAACCATAGTCACGGACTCACCCTACTCTCCATTGTCTCTGTGATTCTCTGATGACCTGTGACAAAAAAAGAGGGTGGAAAGGAAAACTGAAGGGAGAGACCTCTCTAAATTCACCAATCAAAGAGCAATATTGCCAACCCAAAAATCACAAGGAACACCTACACAAAGTTATGAGACTGGTCTACAAATCTTAAGATTTTTAAAAAAATAAAACATGTTGGATTTTTATCGGCCTTTTGTTTCTTGAGTATTTAGGGTTCATGTTTTAAAGCTTTCCTCCTTAGCTGTAAGGCCCAGAAGTAGAGAGAACTTTATTTTAAATGAAAGCTGAGATTCCTACATAATCAATTGACTCCGGGCCTTTAGAAAAACACCAAATGTTTTGAAACTCATGATAAAACAATGGAGGAATTCTTGTGAGCCCATGCTTTGCTCACAGTATAAATGAAAAAAACAAAACAATATCTTCTCCACTAAACATCATAATGAGATACTGCAAATGGTGAACTGAATTCAACAGCTCCTGATATGAACAGCTATCAACGTAGTTTTTCATATTTGAGATGGTTACCAGGAATCATACATGACAATAGGAAATCTTTCCACTCTCAAGTCAGCATATTCACAAAGCACCTATAATTTTGATCCATGCATTTATTGGATAGTGAAAGAGAAAGGAGGGGAATTAGTGTAGATAAATGTTCAAATTAAAAAAAAAAAAGTCTGAAGGAATTAGGACTGGGCTCCTACATCTCACGTTCAGAACTGACTAAGACACTTATGACCAGATTTTCAAAGGTGTGTAAAGATCAGACAGATATCTTTGAAGATCCGAGTTGGCAACTGTCTCTTTAGGCGCTTAATTACCTTTGAAAATCCACTTAGATTTCCAAGTCCAATTTTCAAAAATGACTTTCGTCACTCAAGTGCTTTTGAAAATTTTAACTGGGGGCCGAAAGAGACAAAAATAGACAAAAGGCAGGAGATATGGTATTCCTTTTAAAAACGTGTGACATCTATTTTTAACTAAATTTTATATTATTTTTCTCCCAAGTGCAACTGACCCCTCCGACCCCCTACGCCACTGCCCTCCCCCGCATATCTGTCATCTTATGCATGTGCAAGATCTTTGAGAGCCATCCCATGAATCTGCAGTTAGTGTCTATGGCGCCTGCTTTTGGGTGGTGTCTCAATACTGCCACATTCACCTCCAAAGAGGGGGCTTCCCAAAGCAGACCCTTGTTGCAGACCCCCAAGGCATCCACAGGTCCAGTCTCCTTTCAGTGGGCCCACTTCCCAGGGCTCATTGATCTTGGATCTGGCTTCCATCCCCTCTCCAACCCCCATCAGAACTACTATGCCCTCCTAACTGACGAAAAGAATAAATAGGATTGGAAATTAGCCCACCCAGTCTCAGGTCCCCTAGACAGGGAATGAACCATCTACATTAGGCCCCAGCTGGAGTATCATGTCCAGTTCTGGGTATCACCTTTCAGGAAATGAGGAGAAACTGGAGAAACTCCAGAGAAGATCAACACAAATGATGAAAGGTCTAGAGAACATGAGATATGAGGCAAGACTGAAGAAATTGGCCTTGTTTACCTTGGAAAAGAGAAGACCGAAAAGGGACATGAGAGCAGCTTTCAAGTATCTAAGGGTATGTCTACACTACCACCCTAGTTCGAACTAGGGTGGTAATGTAGGAAACGAGGAGTAATGGTAGTTTGGAATAGGAAGCCTAGTCCGAACTACCTAGTCCATGCCGCGTGTAGCTGCGCGGCACGGAGGCCGCACTAGCGGACATTTAAAAATGGCGGCGCCCGGCAAGATGCAAATGGAGCCCGGGAAATTCAAATCCCAGGCTTCATTTGCAACTCTGGTTGCCTACATTACCACCCTAGTTCGAACTAGGGTGGTAGTGTAGACTACTCTAAAAGAGTATCATAAGAAGGAGAAAAAAAATTGTTCTGCTTGGCCTCTGAGGTTAGGATGAGAAGCAGTGGGCTTAAATTGCAGATATTTAAGGCCAGGTTAGACAGACACCTGTCAGGGATGAGCTAGGGCAACCCTGCCCAGAAGAGGGTAAACCCAAGGCGAACTGTGATCCCCTTGATCCTGGATTACCTGTTAGACCTCAGGCTCCAGGGCCTCTCTTCCTCCTCCATCAAGGTTCACTTGGAGGCCATTTCGGCCTTCCACCCGGGGGAAGGAGGGAAAACTCTGTTTGCTAACCCAATGGTCAACAGGTTTCTGAAAGGGTTGGACAGACTCTACCCACACGTCCTCCAGCCCGTCCCCCAATCTGTCATATAAGGTGTCTCTCCTGGTTGCTCTCACATCTGCCAAGTGGGTATCGGAACTCAGGGCTCTCATCTCGGATCCCCCTACCCGGTGTTTTTTAAAGACAAGGTTAGGCTCTGCCCCCACCTGGGCTTTCTGCCTAAGGTGGTGTCTTCCTTTCACACCTCCCAGCACATTTTCCTGCTGGTTTTTTACCCCAAGCCGCACGCATCTGGGAAAGAACAGGCTTTACACACTGCTCGCAGGCTGTGTGCGCAGAGCATTAGCTTTTTACTTAGAAAGGACAAAACCATTCAGCAAGTCACCGCAACTCTTTGTGGCCATCGCTGAATGGGCAAGGAGTCAACCCGTATTCTCGCAGCGGATCTCCTCCTGGATAACTGCTTGTATCAAGGAGTGCTATGCCCTAGCGGGGGTACTGGCTCCACCCATTAGAGCGCACTCCACAAGAGCCGTGGTAGCCTCCACCGCTTTCATGATGCAGATTCCCATCCTGGGCATCTGCAGAGCCGTGACATGGTCCTCTGTCCATACCTTCACCAATCCCTATGTGATAACGCATCAAGCCAGGGAAGACACTGCCCTGGGCAAGGGCAGTCCTCCACTTCTCTATAGCTTCAACATCCGGCCCTCCTCCATAGGTTCTGCTTTGGAGTCACTTAATTGGAATGCACATGAGCAATCACTCGAAGAAGAAAGAACAGTTACTTACCTCGTAACTGTTATTCTTTGAGATGTGTTGCTCATGTCCGTTCCAAATCCCCGCCCGCCGCTCTTTCTCCGGAATATTCCGATAAGAAGGAACTGAGTGGGTGAGGGGGCCATCAGTATATATGGGCCAATATACCGGTGCCACTCCAGGGGGGGCTCCCTGCTGGCCCTAAGGGTACTGCCGAGGGAAAAACTTCTGACGACGCGTGCACGCACACCTAATTGGAATGGACATGAGCAACACATCTCGAAGAATCAGAGATATGAGGTAAGTAACCGTTCTTTTCTTTTCCTTTCTTGTCTGGTTATATGTCCAACTGAGTTGATATGGATAACAACAACAGAGACACACAAATACTGTATGGCCTTTGGCATTAATGCCCTTGACTTCCATTAGTGTGATTAAATCCTCATGTAGAGCATTCAAATAGGAACTGATTCTCTTATAAGATTAAAGCAACCAGTTGGTGTAAAAAAGTTCTGGTGTCTTTATTTCACCTTTTCTGGGTATTCATAAACCATACACAATGGATTCCAGCTACATACAATGGGTTAACAATATTAAGGAGCGGGACTTAATTTCCTTGATGATCTCAGAAATCATGGTATCATAGTCAGTGAGAATGTAAGAGGTTAACCGTTTTATCAATTAACCAGTAAGCAGTAGGCTTAATTGTCCTGTCTGAAGCAGTCCCCCACCTGTTTAACTATTTTGGTGAGTTTTTGCATCCCTAATAGTAAGTAGAAGAAATCTTCAGATCATAGCTTGCAATCTTCAAACCAAAGATCCTTTGGTGGTGTTTATGATCATGCTTTCAAGGATGTATGTAAGTACTTCTTGATCAAGATCATATGCTAATTATTTTAGTTTTAAGGTCTTGCACATCAGTACAGTACCTCCTGTATAAAAATACTTTGAGATGTATGGTTGAAAAACACTACATAAGTGCTTGGTGATACTATTTATTATCATTCCAGTTTCAATGAAGTTTTTGAAGAAGACATGTCTGGGAATTTGAAGAAAGACCTTTTAAATGGATTTTAAGGCCGGAAAGGACTATTATTATAATCTAGTCAGCATTTCAGCATAATGCAGGATATGGATGCTTATGTATTTCTGTATAAAGGTTATAACTTCTTTTTGAATTATAGCATATCTTTTAGAAGGATATCGAGCCTTGATTTTAGCCTTGGGTTTTGGCTTGATCATAAAGATTCCACTATATTTATGAAGTGTACAATATGTATCCAGTATCTCCTTTAAGCTTACCAAGAGCAATAAACAAAAAAGTGCACAGGAATATCCTTACATAAGATGGGACGAGGCTGTTAGTGATTCTTAACCTTGGTATTAAAAAGCTTATTTTTTCTAATTCAAGAAACTTTCTGTAGAGACCAAGAAATACGCAAATACAATTTCAAAGCTTTCTGGTTATAAGTATAATTTATCAATTGTAAATTGTGTGTGTGTATATATATATATATATGTATATATGTCAAATATAGTAAGGTCTGTTTTTTTAATTTTACTTGAACAAAAATGTACAGTTATTCCAGAGACCACAAGAGGGCACGTCTGTCCACATTCTGAGATAATTTTTCTTTTAGTCTCTTGTTGGAAGACTGTTTATGTAGTTTCAACCTTTCTATCATAGCTATTACTGAGCACTTATTGAGTATTTTATTCCTTCTATCTTATTGTGGAATAACATGTTTTAATTATATCTGTTTTAGTAGGATGCTAACCTGTCCATGTGCAGTTTATTCCATTGTAGAGCTACGATAATGGTATTAGATGCCCTTCTCACATTTATTTCAGTTATTATTAATTTAGCAAACAGGAAACTAAAAACAGTTTTATTCTTGTTTACCAAAATGCAGTGTACAGGCAGTCCCCGGGTTACATGGATCCGACTTACATCAGATCCCTACTTACAAACAGGGTGAGGCAACCCCGCACTAGCTGCTTCCCCCCAGCAGACCAGGGAGACGCGAAGCTAGCGCCCCTTCCCCAGCAGATCAGGGAGATGCGGAGCGGCTTTTCTCAGCAGACACCTCATCTTGAGA
Organism: Pelodiscus sinensis; assembly: GCF_049634645.1. NCBI lineage: Eukaryota > Metazoa > Chordata > Testudines > Trionychidae > Pelodiscus > Pelodiscus sinensis. The sequence continues at coordinate 210,880,124 of NC_134711.1, forward strand.
ATAAAGGACTAAGGGAAGTGAGGTGTGGGAGAATAAAACTGAGCTCTGGAGAAATGTTTGGCTATGGTTTCCCCTACAATATGTACCAGTTCCGACTAACATACAAATTCAACTTAAGAACAAACCTACAGTCCCTATCTTGTACGTAACCCGGGGACTGCCTGTATATATTGATAACTTCATCCTTGCTATTTCATTGAAGAATATAGTTGTCTCTAAGGGTACGTCTACACTACAGCGCTAGTTCGAACTAACTTAGTTCGAATTAGTTAATTCGAACTAAGCTAATTCGAACTAACGCATCTAGAACTAAAAACTAGTTCGAATTAGCGTTTTGCTAATTCGAACTAGCAAGTCCACATTGAGTGGACTCTGAACAGGGCTTAAGGATGGCTGGAAGCAGTGCTGGCAGGGCATCAGAGGAGGACTTAGAGCATGGAGATGCTGTCTCAGGCTAGCCGAGGGCTGCGCTTAAAGGGTCCCGACCCCCACCCTGGACACACAGTTCTAAGGGGTGCCCTGCTTGCAAAGAAGTTCTGGCTTGGAGTGCCCGGAGTACCCACACTGGGCACATCACACCACTCGGCCATCAGCCCGGCTGCACTTGCCGCAGGCTGCCATCTGGGGAGAGAGGGTAATTGGGGGGCTGCAGGAGAGCTTCCACCCCCAGAAGCCCGCAGAGCCAGCCCAGTCGTCCCCATCGGGGGCTCGTACCCCATTCCTCCCTCACCTCTTTCCACTTACCCTTCCCTAGCCCCCCTTCTTATTGATGTACAAAATAAAGATAACGTTTCTTCCAACATTGACTCTGTCTTTATTGAACAAAACTGGGGGAGACTGGGAAAAGGAGGTGGGAGAGGGGAAGAGAAAGGCTGGGAGAGGGGAGGGCAACTAACATGATCAGGGGTTGGGAACAGGTCCCAGATGAAGAAAGGCTACAGAGACTGGGTCTGTTCAGCTTAGAAAAGAGGAGACGGAGGGGGGACAGGATAGAGGTCTCTAAAAGCAGGGGTTGGGTGGAGAGGGTGCATTCATAAAAGTTCTTCCTGAGTTCCCCTAAAGAAGGACTAGAGGACACCAAAGGAAAGGAATGGGTAGCAGGCTTGAAACTAGTAAGAGAAAGTTGTTCTTGACAAAGCAAATAGTTAACCTGCGGAACTCCTTGCTGCAGGAGGCTGTGAAGGCTACAACTAGAACAGAGTTGAAAGGGAAGTGAGATCAAGTCATGGAGGTTGGGTCCATGGAGTGGTATTAGCCAGGGGGTAGGAGTGGTGTCCCTGCCCAAAGTTTGTGGAAGGCTGGAGAGGGATGGCACGAGACAAATGGCTTGGCCACTGTCTTCGGTCCATCCCCTCCAGGGTCCCTAGGGTTGGCCGCTGTTGGCAGACAGGCTACTGGGCTAGATGGACCTTAGGTCTGACCCAGGACGGCCATTGTAAGCTCAGGGTCGGGGGTCTCAGTGGACCCCCTTGATTTTCATGCACACCTGCTCCTGGGTGGCCAGGCTGACAGCTCTCCTGCCCTAGACGGCCACTTTCCTGTGCCTAGTGCGGAGATCGTGGACGAGGTCCACGATGTCCGCACTAGCCCAGGAAGGTGCCCGCCTCTTGCGGTCCAGGGCAAGCTCCCGGGAGCCGCCAGCCTGGTCCCGGCAAGAGGGGGTGGGCTGGGGGGCATCGGGTGGGTGGCTCTGTGCCGTGCCAGGTGCAGGGTCTGCTAGCTGGGTGCTGGCAGGCTTGCACCTGGCACGGGCACCGTAGCCAGCCCGTGCCCCTTTAAGGGGTCCGGGGCCGGGAGGGGGGCATAGAGTTTCCCTGGTGTTGGCCAGAGTGGCCACCAGGGAAACCTGGGGAGGGCTAGCCTCCCACTAGTTCGAACTAAAGGGCTACACAGCCCTTAGTTCGAACTAGTTAGTTCGAACTAGGCGTTAGTCCTCGTAAAATGAGGTTTACCTAGTTCGAACTAAGCGCTCCGTTAGTTCGAATTAAGTTTGAACTAACGGAGCGCTAGTGTAGCGCCTAGGAAAGTTAGTTCGAACTAACGTCCATTAGTTCGAACTAACTTTGTAGGGTAGACATACCCAAAGATATTGAAAACTGTATGTAAAACATGCATTTTGGTGGTAACATACTTGTTCCGGTGGAAAACTGTGCCCTCGTCATTAAAAAGTCAATAAAATTAGCTTTGAAAATGAGTAAAGTTTTCCGCAGAAAGTGGCTGATGTAATGATGCAAGGGCTACTTACAAGATGTGCCTTCAGAACCACATGCCATTCATTCTCCCTCTTACAACATGCACAACTGAGCTGAACATTTAAAATTTTCAAGGCTGACAGAGTAGAAATATATTTTTTTAAATTATCAGAACAGTTGTAAATTCTAGGCCTTCTTTTTCAGCTGGGTGGAACTATCGGAGACATTGAAGGAATGCCATTTGTTGAGGCATTCAGACAGTTCCAGTTCAAGGCAAAAAGAGAAAACTTCTGCAATATCCATGTTAGCCTTGTACCACAGGTAAATTAGCAACATAAAAAATATTTTAATTTTCAGTTAAGTTTTGCTATGTACTGAATTCTATATTTTTTCAGGGGTTACAGTGCAGGGAGTCAGTGTGTTAAAACTTAAAGAGAGAATAGATGAAATCCTTACTCCACTGAAACCAATGGGAGTTTTGCCATTGATTTCACTGGAGCCCGGATTTCACCCAATATTCTTTCGTAGTCTCCCTTTTAGTATTCCAGGTAGTTGAGTGAAGACTAATAGGCTACGTCTACACTGGCCCCTTTTCCGAAAGGGACATGTTAATTTCACAGGTCGTAATAGGGAAATCCGCGGGGGATTTAAATATCCCCCGCGGCATTTAAATAAAAATGTCCGCCGCTTTTTTCCGGCTTTTAGAAAAGCCGGAAAAGAGCGTCTACACTGGCCCCGATCCTCCGGAAAAAGTGCCCTTTTCCGGAGGATCTTATTCCTACTTTGAATAAGATCCTCCGGAAAAGGGCGCTTTTTCCGGAGGATCGGGGCCAGTGTAGACGCTCTTTTCCGGCTTTTCTAAAAGCCGGAAAAAAGCGGCGGACATTTTTATTTAAATGCCGCGGGGGATATTTAAATCCCCCGCGGATTTCCCTATTATGACCTGTGAAATTAACATGCCCCTTTCGGAAAAGAGGCCAGTGTAGACGAGCCCATAGTGTTCACAGAACCCATCTGTGAGGTAACATCTGCTTTACAGTGCTGAAAATGTTATGTTCCATCTAACTGTAACTTTTATGCCAAAAATAGATTATTTTTAAAGTTGTGAATATTCATAAGCAAGTATTTGGAAGGAAGCTGACAATACCACTATTTTTTCCAGGATTTCTTTTGGATTATCTATAATGATAACTAGGAACATATTCTGTCCTGATTTACATAAACCCATTTACAATTAATTTCAGTGGCAGTTGAATGTGTATATTTGAGGACAGAATGATGTACTAAATTCCAAACAGTTCCACTTATGGAAGATCATTGAAGGCATGACACTGTTTGTAGCATTTCCAAACAATTTTAGAAGATCCAAGTTTGGACATTTCTCTTCCCAAGTTCTGAGCCCTATACTCTCTGTATACTGATCTAAAAGAGGCAGTTGGCTTGAATTAGTGCTGTTTGGCTAGAAGTTCCAGAGGGTTTTAATGCATGCAATAAGATATTGCTTTAATGTATGCTTTTATGTCCATGTCAGTATCCTTACTTTCATTGACATTTCTTTGTTTTTAACTATAATTGTCTTGATGCTAGAACTGAGTTACTGTTTCAGCCTTTATAATATATGTTTCCAGCCTAATGCTACTGGAGAACAGAAAACAAAACCTACACAGAACAGTGTTCGAGCGCTGAGAGGACTAGGATTGTCTCCAGATTTGGTGAGTTCACAGGGCTATGATAAAAATGTGTGTTTATAGGTCATCTAGATATATTGGTGCATGAAAATAATACAAAACATGAGGCTTCAATTCTTTCTACTCAGAAAAGGAACTTGTCTTAGGCATGGTCTGCAGAGGTATGAAAAACCCACACCCCTGAGCAAGCTATTTAAGCTGATTTAACCCCCAGTACGGACAGTATTATATCAATGGAAGAATTCTTCTGTTGACATAGCTACCATCTCTCAGGGAGGTGTATTTCTTATGCCAGTGAGACAATCCTTCCTGTTGTCATGTGTGGTATCTACATTGAAGTGGTGTAGCTGTGTTGCAATGGTTTTTCAAGTGTAGACAAACCTTTGTGAGGGAGGAGGAAGCAATTTGTTCCATATTACTGCATTAAAAACTAAAGAAATGAAATTACAAAAATGTACTGAATGTCAATATATTTTAATCCTTAAAATAGCATGGGGGGTTCTAGCTTCCATTAAAGAGTCGCACAGCAAAATGTACATATGACTCTATACGTCTAGGGTTAATGATGTATCTATTCTGGGAGGAGTTCTTGGAATGTGAGGCTGTATCATCAGTTTTGGTAATGAAATGTGAAAAATAATCCATCATTTGCAAATGTGTAGCCAATTATATGTTCAGATAGTTTAACTACAAAATGTGTGAATGAATATGCAAAGGTGTCACATTATTTCCTGGCCACCCATATCACAGGTGAAATGTGGGGTAGAAAGCAGGCGCCAAAGAACCACTGTATCCCTCCCCATGCAGGTAAGCAGGAGAGGCCAGCACACTACCTAGCAAAGCTATGTTTGTTCTCTGAATAAAATACACTGCACCAGGTATAAGTCTAGTGTAGAGTGCTTTTTTTTCAGAGCAGAAGAGAGACAGATTGCTATGGTCTGAACCAGAGTCATCTTTGTGGTCTGCTTTAGGAGCAGTCCTTTGGTTGGGGCTCCTGGCAAAACCAAAATAGTTCTAAGGATCAGTTCTGCAAGGTCCTGAGCATTCTTTTGATGTCCTGAATTCTCGCCCACTCCCACTACCTCTGATGGAAATTGAAGCTGCTTAGCACTCCATGAAGGGTCTACTATGTTGCAATATCAAGCCCCTAGCAAGATACACAACTCTGCTGTTTGGTATAATTATGTTCTTATACAATGACAATGTGCACAAGTAAACATTGTGTTCTCCCTTTTTTGTAAATTTTCTCTTTTCTGAACCTTACAGAAGATATGACTTTTTAGTCCATATGTTATTTCAGTTAAAATCTACTGTTTCAGTCATAAAATACATTCTCATGTTCAAAATACCAATTATGTGTTATTTGGCAGAACTAAGTTATTTACTTTTGTTCCTGTCATAGGTAAGTCAATAATTTCACTAATGAACTCTGCAGCATTAATCAATCTGCCATCATTTTAAAAGCCTGGCCCTTCATTCTTTTCCCAGACAGAACTCCCATGGGATGTTCTAACTATCAATAGTGTACTTGTGGCAAACTTGTTAAATGTGCCAATTTTCTTTTCTAAAATCCAATAAATAAAAACGGACATTGCAGTTATCTTAATTTCTGCAGATTGGAAGCCTCCTATCCAGCAGTGACTTCCTCATAAAAGAAATGAATATCTTTTTTTATAACTCGTTGAAGTAAATATGTTTTTGGTGGTTCATAATAAAAATGTTAACATATGTGTCTGTGTGTAGGATGTTTTATAATCAATTGTCCATAATAACTATACCATATTTTAAAGTGATGTCTCATAAATCATGTGAATAGTTTAAATGGTAGTAAGACTGAATACTGTGTGTTACAAATCCCATTCCTTTGTTTATTGAAACAAAGGAAGATATGTAAGATGGAAAAAATCAAAACCATGCAAATACAAACCAACATCAAAGAAAACATACACTGGCAAATTCCAAAATTTTGAAAGCATTCTTTAAAAACAACAGTGGGGATGATTCACAGTGAATGTACTTCTGTGTATAATAAACAAATACATTATTTTTATCAAGAACAAAGAAATAACCATTTCATTATCACCCAACAGCCTTAATGCTTATTCATAATAAATACCACACTGTCAGGAAACTTGAAAAATAAATGGTATTTGCAGTTTTGAAAAAGAAACAATTCTGTACATACACTTTAATGATCCATATCAATAAGCCTCTAAAGCAAGTCTACCTACTTAGTTTTATCATACATTAACAACATTACATTATTTTCCTGTACACATTACTATGAAGAAAAAACAGTTATGGGCTCTGTACCGAATGTTTTACAATTCATTGATAAATATATTAACCAATATTTCTCATTTAAAATATTCAAAGAAAATATTTAGCTACAGAAATCAAGCTAATAAAATACATAAAGTCAAACAATTCATAGATTGGCATTAAAGTTGTTTCATTGTCTGTCACTTGATAATTGTAATGTGTGTAGCTACATGTAGGTTAGTTAAGATTTATTATCTGAACTACTAATTTCTTTGTTTTATTTCAGTTTTCACTATTTAAAATACAGTGCCTATATTTTCACTCTAAGTAGTCTTAACAGGAATTAGAATACAATTATTAAAATCCCTTCATCATAACTGCAACAACATTAGTTTTGTAAAGGATATGATAGGTGAGCACACTTTTGTGATTTAATTTAAAAAACAACAAATAGTCTTGCAGCATCTTAGAGACTAACAAAAAATGTAGATGGTATCATGAGCTTCTGTGGGCATAGCCCACTTCTTCAAATGAATGGAGTTTAAGCAAACTTTTGTTTTTTAATTTTTTTCTGTTACAGACAAACTCAGTTGCATACAATTAATTTCAGACACAAAATAGGCACCTAATTTCTGAAGACAAGTAAAGTTAAGAACAAATCAATCTGACAAATCAATGTCAAATCAATCTGATAGCTTTCTTTGATAGAATAACGAGTCTTTTGGATAAGGGAGAAGCGGTGGACGTGGTTTACCTAGACTTTAGTAAGGATTTGATATGGTCTCTCATGATAGTCTTATCAATAAACTAGGGAAATACAACTTAGATGGGACTACTATGAGGTGGGTGCATAACTGGCTGAATAATCATTCTCAGAGAGTAGTAATTAACGGTTCACAATCCTGCTGGAAAGGTATAAGAAGTAGGGTTTCGCAGGGATCTGTTTTGGGATCGGTTCTGTTCAATATCTTCATCAACAATTTTGATATTGGCATAGAGAGTATACTTATTAAGTTTGCAGATGATACCAAGCTGGGAGGGGTTGCAACTGCTTTCGAGGATAGGGTCATAATTCAAAATGATCTGGACAACTTGGAGAAATGGTCTGCAGTAAACAGGATGAAGTTTAATAAGGACAAATGCATAGTACTCCACTTAGAAAGGAACAATCAGTTTCACACATACAGAATGGGAAGCGACTGTCTAGAAAGGAGTACAGGCAGTCCCTGAGTTACACGGATCCGACTTATGTCGGATCCGTAGTTATGAACGGGGATTCTCGCCCCGGAGAACTAGAGCAACGGGACGCCTGGTCCCGCCGCCCGCCTTCTCCGGGGTGAGAAAAGCTGCTCCCCGTCTCCCTGGTCTGCTGGCGGAGCCAGCAGACCAGGGAGACGTGAGCAAAGCGGCGGAGCACCGGGGGCCGGACCCGCGGCCGCTTCCAGATCAGCTGGAAGCGGCGCGGGTCCTGCCGGGTGCTCCGCCGCTCTGTGCAGCGTCTCCCTGGTCTGCAGACCAGGGAGACGCTGAACAAAGCGGCGGAGCACTGGGGGCCGGACCCGCGCCGCTTCCAGCTGATCTGGAAGCGGCGCAGGTCCAGCCGCTCTGTTCAGCGTCTCCCTGGTCTGCAGACCAGGCAGACGCTGAACAGAGCGGCGGAGCACCGGGGGCCGGACCCTCGCCGCTTCCAGCTGATCTGGAAGCGGCGCGGGTCCAGCTGGGTGCTCCGCCGCTCTGTTCAGCGTCTCCCTGGTCTGCAGACCAGGGAGACGCTGCGCAGAGCCCCGGAGGACCCAGGCCGGACCACGGCGCTGATCTGGAAGCGCCACGGTTTGGCCCGGGTCCTCCGCAGCTTTGCTCCACGTCTCCCTGGTGTGCTGGGGGGGACGCAGCTAGTGCCCCCCCCCAGCAGACCAGGGAGACATGGAGCAAAGCTGGGGGCCTGTGGTAGAGCAGGTGGGGCACTGCCGGTTGGTCCCGCAGTACCGCTTCTTGGCGCTACTGGACCAACCCGGCAGCACCCCAGCTGCTCTGCCCCAGGCGTCCTGATTCAGCTGCTGATCAGTTTCAGCAGCGGCTGAATCAGGATGCCTGGGGCAGAGCAGCTGGGGTGCTGCTGGGTTGGTCCAGTAGCTCCGAGGAGCAGCCGCGCTACTGGACCAAGCCAGCAGCACCCGAGCTGCTCTGCCCCAGGCGTCCCAAAGTCAGCCGCTGCTGAAACTGACCAGCAGCTGACTACAGGAAGCCCAAGGCAGAGTTGCTCTGCCCTGGGCTTCCTGGAATCAGCTGCTGATCAGTTTCAGCAGCAGCTGACTTGGGGACGCCTGGTGTTCTTATCTTGAATCTGTATGTAAGTGGAACTGGTGTCCAGATTCAGCGGCTGTTGAAACTGATCAGTTTCAGCAGCGGCTGATGCCAGTTCCGACTTACATACAGATTCAACTTAAGAACAAACCTACAGTCCCTATCTTGTACGTAACCCGGGAACTGCCTGTACAGCAGAAAGGGATCTAGGGTTTATAGTGGAACACAAGCTAAATATGAGCCAACAGTGTGACACTGTGGCAAAAAAAGCAAACATGCTTCTAGGATACATTAACAGGTGTATTGTGAGTAAGACACGAGAAGTCATTCTTCCACTCTACTCTGTGCTGATTAGGCCTCAGTTGGAGTATTGTGTCCAGTTCTGGGCACCACATTTCAAGAAAGATGTGGAAAAATTGGAGAAGTTCCAGAGAAGAGCAACAAGAATGATTAAAGGTCTAGAGAACATGACCTATGAAGGAAGACTTAAAAGAATTGGGCTTGTTTAGTTTGGAAAAGAGAATATTGAGAGGGGACATGAAAGCGGTTTTCAGGTATCTAAAAGGGTGTCACAAGGAGGAGGGAGAAAAATTGTTCTCCTTGGCCTCTGAGGATAGAACAAGAAACAATGGGCTCAAAATGCAGCAAGGAAGGTTTAGGTTGGACATTAGGAAAAACTTCCTAACTGTTAAGCACTGGAATAAGTTGCCTAGGGAGGTTGTGGAATCTCCATCTCTGGAGATATTTAAGAGTAGGTTAGATAAATGTCTGTCTGGGATGGTCTAGACAGTAGTGCGTCCTGCCATGAGGGACTCGATGACCTTTCAAGGACCCTTCCAGTCCTAGTATTCTAATTGTGCCATATTTTGAAAATTAGGCTTTTAAAAACTATTAATTTTTTAGTGTGGAATGAAAGGAAATCAGATTGATTGTAGTCACTTTCCCAAGTTCAGGCATAAGAACAGTATTTTTCTTACTATTTGCAGCCCTTGATTAGAGATGTAAAATCCCATTTCATCAGTTAACTGGTTAAATGTTATGTTTAATTTGTTAACTGCTTAAACGTGGGGGTGGCGGGGGGAGGGCACTTCAACCCAGGCGGATTACCAGTTAACCATAACTAGTAATCATTAACCGGTTAACCATTCACATTCCTTGATCAGTAAAACTGAGGGGAGTAGTCTTTTCTTCTAGGCTAAAGAACTTTGAAAAATATCTGTTTGCATGCACAATGTCTATACATGTAAGGGACTCTGCCATGATATCTTGAAAAATAGTATCTAGTCTTGTAGCCAATCTGCCTTCTTGAATTATATAATTTCTTCTGTGCACTTACATTTTATTACTTTGACAAATATAAATCAGCAGTTGTTACTATAATTTTCTATTTCCTGCTATTGCTGATGCATTTAATTTTTTATGACTCCATTAGCAATAATTTTACCACATCATGCAGACAACCCTCACCTCTTGGAGTCACCCACTAAGAACTGCAGATTTCTCTGTAGTATTTTGAATACACATTGTCATGGTTGATAAAGCATTTCTCCAAGACAGTAGTTGATTTTTAAGCATAACTGGATATTCACACACATTAAAAAATTACTTGCATATTTCTCCTTTAATGAGTAGAACTTGCACTAGTTCTTTCTTCATGGTTTGCATTATATTTTCCATACTGGAGTGACTGTTTTGAGAGTAGGGGAAATAAAATTCAGTTGGCATGTATTTTTTTACTTAGCAAAAGTGATCAAGGAGTAAATCGAAGTGTTCTGAACAGAAAGACTTTTAAAATATGATCAGCACTTGCACACAAATCAAAAACGGGGGAAAGAAGTCCCATGTTTGTAAAGTGCCTAACAGCAGGGGGACAAGAGTTCCTATGTGCTACAGTAATATAAATGATAACTGAGATATTAATCACTTAGTATCTACTGGAAAAATTCTTTGTTGGTAAAAATTGCAAATATTTCTACAGATTCCCAAATGCCCCACTTTCAGCAGAAAACATTCAGAGAAATAAATGCATTAAAAAAAAGGAATTGGAAAGTTAGATAAGAAAATATACTCTTCTTTGGTGATAATGTATTATACTTTTGACTCTCCTATTCTTTGCCATTTGGTGCGTTACTTAAATGGTATCTGAAGAGTAAATGAATAAAGAGCAAGAGAATAAAAAAGCGTGGTGTCAGGAAGAAGGGGAGAGAGGTAGCATTGCATAGCAGAGCAAGCAATAGAAATTCAGAAAGTAGAAAACAGCAAAGCAGGTGACTAAAGATACGGATATGTTGGTGAAGATCTGATGTATCTATCTCTTGTTAAGTGGCATTTATGTCAGTTAAGATATTTTCTAGAACTCCCAGGAAAAAATTATTTGTTCATGGTATTGTTTCTTGAGAAGTCAGTTTTTCCCGTGATTAATGTTGAGGAGCTTCCATTTACTTAGAAGCTTATCTTAGTTTTCCACCCTTCTTATTTACGATTTACATGTATTTTGACAGATAGTCTGCAGAAGTACAAAGCCTATAGAAATGGCTGTGAAGGAAAAGATTTCCATGTTTTGCCATGTGGAACCTGAACAGGTTTGTACTTTCAGACTTCATTGGTCATCATCTCACATTCTTTCAAACTATACATGATTTTTCTAGTTTAATATATCTTAAATGTGTGAATGTATTTCTTTTTTTAATCACCAAGAGATACTTGTTTCAGTAATCCACTGATTTTTAAATTGCAAGCAATTACACGATGAAATATAAAATAGAATACAAAATATAAACTACTCAAAAGTACTGGAAATTGTTTACATGTTAATTTTGGTATGTCAAATAGTCTTTGATAGTTGGTCACACTTACTATGAAGGATCCAATTATAAATTGTTTATAAAGGGTTAAGAAATAATAACTTTTGAGTAAATGTTTAATTGTTTGTTATAAACTGATAGACCAATACTTCAGAAGGTTGTTTGAAACCATGAGTTATAATAACGTATAACAGCTTTTACTGGGTGTGCAATATGCCAGAGGTGGTTCACCAGGATTAGCTCCTGGCACTTTATTTACCTTCATATCTGCAGGTATAGCTGCTTGCATCTCCTGTTAGCCATGGATCACCATTCATGGCCAATGAGAATTGTCAGGAAGCGGGCGGTGACCTAGTCCACACTGCTTCCCCTAGCACCAATGGCCGGGAATGGTGATCCGTGGCCATACCTGCGGACTTGCAGGTAAATAAAGCACCAGTGGCCCACCAGGGACTAACCCTCACAAACTGCGTCCAGCCAGTGGGCCACTTACTGCCCACTCCGATCTATAAGCATGTACGGAATCCTGTTTATGTCTGTAATGGGTATATAACACATCCATTATCAATCCTTTGTAAACTTTTTATAATGGTACCCTTAACAGTGACTAAATTTGTCAGTGGCTCTTCAACTCACCAGAATGAACATGGAAATATTCTCCAACATTTCTGGAATATTAAACCTTTTACATCTTCTCAGGTGTAATAGATTCATGCTTGGCTTATGTCGACACCACAGTTCTTCTCTAAGCACATCTGTGTGGCTTCCACTGGAGGTGCTCCTGTACTGGATGCATACGAGACTGGAGTTAGTTTGAATAGCAGTGTCCATTGGAGCCATGCATGTGCCCTGTGCTGCCTCATGCTCCTGAACAAGAGCATAAAGGCAAGGGTGGCCTCAACCTTCCTTCAGTTTGTTCTTACCACCCACGACCCAGACTTCTGCTCCAGAAGGGAAGGGATAGGCTCAGGCTCATTACTACATGCCTTGATTCTTTGGTGGCTTTCAGGACCTCTGTAGCCTTTCTGCTGATTCCTCTGATTCCCAGGGGAATATCCAAGTTTAGATGTGATAAGACTGTCATTAACCCAATAGCCTCTTACTGGATGAGACAGTTCTGGTGTTAGATCTATGATATATGGCCGACTCCTAATCTATCAACGTATATCATCTTAGAACCAAGATCAGAGATCGCACCCAGACTCACAGTCATTACACCTAACAGCTTGGTGGTTGGCTGGTGGAGCACTTCTTGCAGAGACTGCTCCTTAAGAAATGTTCATACTGAGCTGGAAACTTTCCACTAGGAAGATTTACATCCGGTAATGCAAACATTTGTTGTGTGTGTGGGAAGCCCACAACAATATAGACCCAACAGAGGACCTGGCACTGAAGATCTTCAACTATATTCAGGACAAGCATTTACACTCTCAGCTTTCACCTTGCAGTGATCTTGGTGTACTGTAATCAGGTACCATCATACTCTAATTTCTCTCATCTGATGCTATTAAATTCCTTCAAGGCTTCCTTGATACTTAAGCTTTGGTTAGACGCCAATGACTGTGTGAGACCTTAGCATTATCTGCCTAAAATCCCATGGAGCCTTCTTTTGCTTTTAAACCATCATTGGATTGCTCATTACACCACCTGTCACCAAGATGGTGTCTCTGATGACCATTCCTCAGCACAAGGGGTCAGCGAGCTCTAAATCCTCATAGATGGATTGCCTTTCACATCCCACCATAGTGATAAAGTGGTGTTAAGATTACACCCCAGGTTCATCCCTAAAGGAGTCTTAGAATTTCACCTGAACCAGTCACTCTGTCTGTTTTCTTCTCAAAGCCATATTCAACTCTGGAATAAAAGAAGCTGTAGGATAGGATATATCCAGAGCTTTACTCAGTGTCCTTAACAGTATCGAATCTTTTGGGCTGAATCCAAACCATTGTGACTTTTTTTGGCCCATTAAAGGCCAAGCCACCTTATTACAGTGTGTACTGTTGGCAGGCTTATTCTCCCCCTCTAGGTTCAAGGACCTCACTATGTAGTCAGGCTACTATCTAGTCTCAGGATAATTAGCATTAGGCATAGCATCCTGACTGGGCTAACAGCCTAAGCAGTCAGCTGCCTTTTAGCCCTTGGGCCCTCCATGCAGAGGCTGCACACACAGCTTAGTTTATGGTCTCTGTGCCCCTGTGGCAGGGATCAGAATCCCATAGACAACAAGTAGCCCCAGGCCTTTCAGCCATCTGGAGACAGATACAAAGTGAGATTTGCAATCTGAGCTTCAGTTGTAGGGCCTGAGCAACCCCAGGTGTCAGTCATCCCTGGTCTTTCAGTACAGAGACAGAACAAGCCAGCAATCAATTAGCTCTGGTCGCTCAATGGAGACAGGGCACAGCAGTAGTCAGTTAGCACTAGTCTCTGGGTTCAGAGGCAGAGCAAACACCATAGTCAAAGAGCTCTGGTCATTGATTGCAGAGTCAGAGTAAACACCAGTGGTCAGGTGTTCTAGATCCATAGGCGCACACTCTGTGGGGTGCTTTGGGGCTAGAGCAGCCTGGGGGAGAATTAGTGGGTTCAGAGTACCTGTCCACACCAATCTCCCCATCTGCTCCTATGCCTCTGATGGACCAGCAGCTCCAGGCTTACCGATTCCTTCCTCTCCCTGCCAGCCCTTCTTGAGCACTGCAAACAGCTGATTTGCAGCATTCAAGCTCTAGGTGGAAGGGGGAACAGATGGGAAGGGGCAAGGCAGGGGTGGGAAGAAGCAGGGCAGAGGTTTGAGGGAAGAGGTAGCGTGGGAGAAGAGCCTAGAGCAGAGTGGGGCGGGGGAGGGTTGAGCACCTCCCAGCAAGAAGAGAAGTATTGCTCCAGTGGGTGACTGACCAAAGCTGGCCACTGGACCTGGCAAGGAGAGGCTGCCATCCCAGAGGTGGGGTGGTAGGTGAGATCTGGTTCCACCCTACTCCACCAGAATCTGACCCAAGGCCCTCTTGGTGGTGGAGTGGTCTGCCACTGGATCAGCAGGGATCCCCGTCACAACATGCTGACCATGCCTCAGGAAAAGCTGAAGCCAGACTATGGTTGGTTGGGTCTGATCCACTTCCTCCTCTTCTCTCTGGGTGGACCTGGATTAGTGGAGCATCATCTGCCTCTGCTGGGAAGGTGGCCCATGGCAGTCCTGGCAGGTGCATGACAGCAGTAAGTTCCCTGGTGGGCAAGGCATCTCTGGACTCAGCAGCAGTGTCAGTGGCCAGGGGCTACTATTGCCCAGCATTTTAGATCTTTATCTGGGTGCACAAGAAAGCACAAGGTGCAGGCATAGCCCTGATAAACACAGCTAGTCACAAAACTCGCTATCTTATGCATGAGCCACATGCATCCTACACTGACTACAGTATCTTAAAGAACCACAATTATTGTAGGGTAGTTAGCCATTCCTTATGAACCAGTTCTCCATACATGATATCAAGAGAGGGTGGAACTTCAGATTTGACTGTTTCCTGCAGGCTAAATGTGGTGAGCTTAATTACAGGCAGTCCCTGGGTTACGTACAAGATAGGGACTGTAGGTTTGTTCTTAAGTTGAATTTGTATGTAAGTCGGAACTGGTACATATTGTAGGGGAAACTCTAGCCAAACATTTCTCCAGAGCTCAGTTTTATTCTCTCACACCTCACTTCCCTCAGTCCTTTATTCTCAAGCTGAGGTGTCTGCTGAGAAAAGCCACTCCGCGTCTCCCTGGTCTGCTGAGGGTGGGGGGACGCTAGCTTCGCGTCTCCCTGGTCTGCTGGGGGGGGAGGGGGCGCTAGCTTCGCGTCTCCCTGGTCTGCTGGGGGGAAGCAGCTAGTGCGGGGTTGCCTCACCCCGTTTGTAAGTAGGGATCCGATGTAAGTCGGATCCATGTAACCCGGGGACTGCCTGTATTGACAATCTGGTCACACTTGATGATAAAGGTACATTTATAAATATATTTTTGAATTGGAATGTCTACCATTTGGTTGCAGGCTATATAGATTAGATAAGAAAACCATCCATTATTGGAAACACCATGAACTGTTTAGGCCCCCAGTAGAGAATTTTTCTTTGCAAATAGAAAGCAGGTTTCATTCATATTCTTTCTTCAGACAATAAATATACTCCGGTGTTGTTTTTTTAAAGGGAAAATCAGCTTGATCTCCATGAAATTTTGTGGGGTCTCACTATAAACAGATCTTTGAATTAATATTTTAAAACACAGTAGGAAGGTTTACATCTGGAATGCACAATGTGCATCCAGATTCTTCAGACATGTGAGCAGCAATATTTTCCTCAGTAACACTACTCACATGTGTTTGTAGGACTGAGGCCTGTACCACAGTGAACCATTTTCTTCAATACCTAACACAGCAGAATCCTTGTCCATGACTAGGCCTCCTAGGTGTTATAATAATACCAGTAATAAACGATAATAATAACTTATCCATTACTCTGGTAGGCTAAAGAAGGAAAATAGAGAGGGAATCCTCTTCTTTATAATTTAAGTAGCTTTTCTTTACAGATAAGTGATTGAGAGGTACATTAAACATTGATTATGTTGCTTTATCTAATTTTAGAGTATATATTGAATTACATTTATTCTCTAGGTATGAATATCCTTAAATTTTACATTTCATAAGCAAGTTTTTAGAAGCTCATTTTTGTTCCTAATCACGATTTATTTATTAGGTGATATTTATCCATGATGTTTCTTCCACCTACCGAGTGCCAATCCTATTGGAAGAACAAGGCATTATTAAATATTTTAAACAGCGATTAAACCTACCTATTGATGACCAACCAAGTGATCTTCTTTTCAAATGGAAGAAAATGGCCGACAGGTACTGTAACGCCTATTAGGTTTTCTTAAAGTTTTAAAATCATTATAAGACTCCGGTCATCAATTACAATAACGTGATATAGTACCACTGTAATCAGTGTAGCAATGCTGACTTATGCCAGCTCAGGCTATGGCCTTCTGTGTTTAAAAAATATGTACGCTTTTTAAAAAACGGGATATTTAGTTATTTTATTTTTAGAAAAGACACATTTCATAGGAAACATATTATGAGCATAATAATTAGAAACCTTGCTTTTATTAGATATGAAAGGTTGCTGAAGATGTGCTCCATAGCCCTGGTTGGCAAGTATACGAAACTAAGTGACTGCTACGCATCTGTTTTCAAGGCCTTGGAACATTCAGCTTTGGCAATTAATCACAAACTGAATTTAACGGTGAGGATCAATCTCTTTCAGTTTCAGGAATGCTTCAAGATGTAAAGGTTAGCTTCAATCACCCAGGCAAATTTAATATTAATGTGTATCTTAATTAGGACTAACACACACGTGTGTACATAAAATGACTGAATACTTTTTTAAGAAGTTTGAGAAATTTCATTTTTATTTTATTTTAGACCAAATGTGTCTGAAAGGGACTCTGCAGTAATAGCCTCTAATTGGATTTGCTTTACAAAGAAAGGACATAAGTGCTCACTAACAAAGGAAATGCTTGTTGATTTTAATAAGACTACTTGCAGCACCAAACATTAGCCTTTGTAGTAAGCGTTTTCAGTATGATGCTCAAAAGCAGAAATATATGACACACAAAAAATTCAAAATGATCTTGGCAAATTGGAGAATTGCTCTGAAACGAACAAGATGAAATACAATAAAGACGAATGCAGAGTACAGGTTGGACATCCCTCATCCAACACCCTCGGGACCTGACCAGTCTCAAATAAGGGGATTTGCTGGACCAAGGGAGGTCCCTCCCATCATTGCCTGTGCTGCCCTGTTGCCCCTGGCTAGGGCTCCAGCCTGGCCCTGTTGCTGCCAGCCTGGCTGTGGCTCCCCAGGCTGGACCTTGAGCTCCCTTGCTGTTCCCACGGTCAGAGTTCCATGGTTGCCACTGTTAGGCCCAGAGCTCCACAGCCAGGGCTGGAGCTCTGTGGCTGCTACTGCCGACCCTCTGCTACCGCCCGGCTACGGGGGCCAGAACTCCTTGCTAAGTCGCCAGCTCCCTCACCCCCTCACTGCTCCAGCCCCGCAGCCCAACCTCCCTATACCTGGGCTCTGTGGTCCAGGAACATCCGAGATCTTGTTGGATCATAGATGTTGCTGGACCAGAGAGTCCTGGTTAAGGGAGGTAGAACCTTTACAATGTTTTGGAAAGGAAAAATCAAATGCACAAATAAAAAATGGGGATAACTGCTTAGGTAGTAGTACTGCTGAAAACCCTCTGGGGGGTTATAGTGGATCACAAACTGAATAAGCCAACAAGAAGTCTAGCTGCAAAAAAAGCCTAATACCAACAGGAATTTTATATGTAAGAAATGGGAGGTAATTGTCCTGTTCAATTGGTGGGGCCTCAGCTGGAGTAGTATGTCCATTTCTGGGCATCACACTTTAAGGAAGATGTAGACAAATGAGAGAGTCCAGAGGAGAGCAACAAAAATGATAAAAGGTTTTGAAAAACCCTACCTATTAAAAAAAGGCTAAAAACTTCAGTACAGGCAGTCCCCGGGTTACGTACAAGATAGGGACTGTAGGTTTGTTCTTAAGTTGAATCTGTATGTAAGTCGGAACTGGCGTCCAGATTCAGCCGCTGCTGAAACTGACCGCCAGTTCTGACTTACATACAGATTCAACTTAAGAACCCCAAGCTTCCCCAAGTCAGCCGCTGCTGAAACTGATGAGCGCTGATTCCAGGAAGCCTGGGGCAGAGCAACTCTGCCTCGGGCTTCCTGTAGTCAGCGCTGGTCAGTTTCAGCAGCGGCTGACTTGGGGACGCCTGGGGCAGAGCAGCTGGGGTGCTGCCGGGTTGGTCCAGTAGTGCCCAGAGCGGGTGCTGCAGGACCAATCCGCAGCGCCCCAGCTGCTCTGCTCCAGGGTCCAAAACAAAAGCCTGGTCTGCTGGGGGGGGGGCACACTATCCGTGCCCCCCCCCCCCAGCAGACCAGGGACACGGGGAGCAGAGCAGCAGCGGCAGCGGGGTGCCACGCCTCTGAGGCTTTGCTCTGGCAAAGTCTCAGAGGCGCGGGACCCCCCCCCTCCCCGCGGCTGCGGCTTCAGTCCCGGTGCCTGTGGTCTGCTGGGGACCGTCCCCAGCAGACCACAGGCACTGGGACTCAAGCGGCAGCAGCGGGCGGGTTCCCGCGCTTCCGAGGCTTTGCCAGAGCAAAGCCTCAGAAGCGCGGGGAACCCACCCGGTGCCCCTGGTCTGCTGGAGACAGTGTCCAGCAGACCAGGGGCACCGGAGAGCTTACGAACGGGGCTCTCTCGCCCCGGAGCTCGCAGGTAGCAATCCGCTACCTCGACCTCCGGGGCGAGAAAGCCCCGTTCGTAAGTGCGTATCCGACGTAAGTCGGATCCGCGTAAGTCGGGGACTGCCTGTACATATAATCTTGAGAAAAGAAGACTGAGGTAGAATCTAATAACAGTCTTCAAATATATTAAGAGTTGTTAAAGAAAGGAGCAGGACTGATTGTTCTTGTTAAGGTGTTTGCTTATCTCCATTCCATGTTAAGTGTGTGCACACTTGGTGCACTGTTGCTAGAGATTTTTCCTTCAGTGATATGCATTAGGCTGGCTCTAGCACCCCCGGGAGCCATACACTTCTGTACCAGTACAAGGGGTGCTGCTGGTTCCACACTCTCCTAGTTCCTTCTTACCACCTGTGTTTGTTGCTGGAAAAACTCCTCTTGCTTAGGAAAGGTGTTCTCTCTGGTCCTTACTCTGTTGTACAGTTTGTTAGTCTTAAGTGTAGGTATAGTGTTTATATTATAAATATTGTTAGATAGATAATTAAACCTCTCCTTGTTGTCAAGGGGCTCTCTTCACCCACGGGGTGGATATCACTGAGGGAAAAATCTCTGACAACAGTGCACGTGGCATGTGCACACCTAGGCTACGTCTACACTCGCCCCTTTTCCGAAAGGGGCATGCTAATTTTCCAGGTCGTAATAGGGAAATCCGCGGGGGATTTAAATATCCCCCGCGGCATTTAAATAAAAATGTCCGCCGCTTTTTTCCGGCTTTTAAAAAAGCCGGAAAAGAGCATCTACACTAGCCCCGATCCTCCGGAAAAAAGCCCTTTTCCGGAGGATCTCTTATTCCTACTTTGAAATAGGAATAAGAGATCCTCCAGAAAAGGGCTTTTTTCCGGAGGATCGCGCCAGTCTAGACACTCTTTTCCGGCTTTTCTAAAAGCCGGAAAAAAGCGGCGGACATTTTTATTTAAATGCCGCGGGGGATATTTAAATCCCCCGCGGATTTCCCTATTACGACCTGGAAAATTAGCATGCCCCTTTCGGAAAAGGGACCAGTGTAGACGTAGCCCTAATGTAGGATGGACATGAGCAATGAATCTTGAAGAACAACAATTATTTAGTAACATTTTTTCTTTATGTTCACTGAAGATAGGACAAGAAGCAATCTGCAGCAGGCAGATTTAGATTGGAAGTAGCAATGTTTGGCTTTCTGATTATAGGGACAGTTAAGCATTGGAATGGGCTTCCATGGGAGACTGTGGAATCCCCATCACTGGAGGTTTTTAAGAACAGACTAGAAAAACACAAGTGAGGGGTGATTTACATATACATGGCCCTGTCTGGACATGGGGGACTGGAATAGATGATTTCTTAAGGTTCCTCCCAGCCCAACATTTCTATGACTCTGATAAGTAGTACTTGTATTTTTGTTTAATATTTAAAGCAAGATTAGGATATGCTACTCACACTGAGTAATACTTTACTCCATGAGTAGCCCCATTTATATCAGTAGGATTATACATGGAACCAGACCCTATTCAGTATGACTATCATAATTTGGCCCCCTTTTTACATACTTTAAAAGAAGCGGTTAATTTAAGGAACATTTCAGAAACTTGTTCTGACTTTTTAAACTGTGAAGTTGAACTAATCTTAAAAGTGTGGTGCCAACTGTTTTTATGGTGAAATGTTCTGCTTCTGTTGCCTGGTTTCACCTCTGGAGGTAGCAATGTTTGACTTGGAAAGGTGGTGTATAGGAGTCTGTTAATATTACTTTGAGTACAGATGAAATTTGAACAGCCTTTGTTTTAGCAAAACACTAAGAATCTAAGTTTGTAGAGAAAATACAGTGTTGGAAATGCACACTCCACCTTAGTACATGACCTGTAAGTAACTTCAGATAAATTAGAACAGGCAGGGGCAGGATTGCACATGGCTCTTGTGTGGGTGGGAGGGTGCAAAGAGCATTGCTTTCCCTCTTGAATCACAGGAGTAAGGGCAGGTAGAATCACTGTCCTCGTGTTCTCTCTAGTACTGTCAGGAGTATAAGCTTTTCCAGATGAAAGGGAGAGAGGATGAAGCACAGGCATGTCTCCATCTCTTCTCACTGGCTCTTGGAGCAAGCCAAACAGTCTTAAAGTGAAGCGCATGCATAAGTACTGTCCTGAACAGAGCCATAGTCTAGCCTGGTGAAAGCAACAGTTTTGAGTTTGCTCAGCAACTACTGTAAATTAACTTGCTCCACAGTGAAATGATAACACTAAAATGTTTTAGCTTAAATGTATTGAACACGTACACATTTTTAAATCCATCGTTTATAGCTTGGTAAATATAAAATGTACAATCAGAGGCCTCCTTTTTACAATTGCTAGTCACTTACAGCAGTTGTCACAAGTTAGTGGACAGGTGGGATGAAATTCTAGCTTCAGTGAAATCATTGGCAAAACTGCCATTGGCTTCAGTGGGGCTGGATTTCACCTGGTGTATCTCTGGCTCCACACTCTTTCTAATGATACCAGGAGCCATGTAGACTTAAGGCCTTTTGCAGGTGTTACAAAAGTGCTGGAGCCAGCAGGTTTCCCAGATCCATTGGTGATGCTGACACTGGACACTGTGTCATGGTTAGCAATCTCTGCAGAGAACAGGAATAGGAGTTTTATGAGTAAGAGTCAGGAGTTCCTCCTTAGAACTGGACCTAACTATTTGACAGATTATCTCTCCCTGCGCAACAGTGACCTACATTCCACAGGGACCTTGAAACTGTCAGCCAGTAGGTGGAGACTTGTGAACGCACTAGACAGAAATGTTATAGAAGCTGGACCTTATGTTACAGGAGAGAATGACCAAAGCTCTAGTCACATTCAGAACCAACTGCAAGTTTCATGGCTTTGATTTGGCTTTCAGTTTGAACACATGGAGAGAGATAATCAAACTGTTTCTCCTAATTATCCTCAGTAGCACTGGCACTACAATTTACAGGTATTTTTTTTCTTTCCTCTCCCTCCTTTTTTGTGATGTATTACGAGGGTTCCCTTTTTTTTTCCTCCACTCAAGCTCATCTGAGGATTGGAAAGGAAGAGAGACACTGTCTTTGTAGTTAGTTTGCCTGTTGGAGTCAGCAACAACAAGGACTGGGTTCAGTATTTAGAGGTTCCTCTTAACAGTACAATACAGAAGTGTCCTGAACTTCCACCCAGTAATCTGGGAGAAAAAGACGCCCACTCATTGCCACTCCGAAGAGGCAATACTTGCCCCCTCACAAGCACTTAGGCTATGGCTACATTAGAGATTTACCTGCACTGCTGTAAGCTCTCTAATGCAGTGTTTCCCAAACTATGGGCTGCGGCCCGGTACCGGTTCATGGGGAAAAAATACCGGGCCTCAGCATGGCTGTCGGGGTGTTCTGGGCTCTGGAGTGTCCCTGTGGCGCCAGGTCCCCCAAGCCCTGGGCCGGGCTGGGCTGAGGATACAGCCAGATGTTCTGGGCGCCTGGCAGAGGCATAGTGAGGAGAGGAAGCGGGGGTGGGGCAGTAGCCCCCGGGCGCCATGCTAGGGGCCGCCAGGCTGGGTTGGGGGGGAGGTGCGGGGCACTGGGCTCATCTGGGCTGCAGGAGAAGGGAGGTGCCGGGAACCCGGTGCTGGACTCAAGGGGAGGGAGGGGGAGGGAGAGGGGCAGGGAATCAGCACTGGGCTTAGCATGTCTCTGCAGTTTGGGGGGGAGGCGCAGGGAAACACAGCTCAGTTGGACTGCGAGAGTGAAGAGGTGCGGGATGCTGAGCTGAGCTGGGCTGCGGGAGTGGGGAGGTGCGGGGTGCTGGGCTGGGCTGCGGGGAAAGGGGAGGAGGTGTGGAGCTCAGAGCTCAGTTTGGCTGCAGGAGGAGGGAACCTGGGGCTAGACTCAAGGGGAGGGAGGGAGGGAGGGACAGGAAATCAGAGCTGGGATCAGCAGTTCTGTGGGGCTTGGGGGGAGGTGCAAGGAAATGGGGCTCAGCTGTGCTGTGGGGGAGGCATGCAGGGAACCAGTGCAGGGCTCAATTGAGCTGAGGTGGATGGGGGAAGGCACAGGGAACAGAAGGGCAGCTCAGCTGGGCTGTGAGGGGCTGTAGAGAACTGGTGCTGCACTCCCTTGGATTGTGGGGGATGGTTTTGGGGGAGGTGCAGGGAACCAGCAGGGGTGGGCAGCTCAGTTGGGTTGCAGGGGAGGGAGGTGCAAAGAACCCTAGTGGGGAGGGGGGGAACCAGGAGCCCTGAAATGACCTCCCCCGGTCCAAAAATCCCTCATCTGGGACCAGTCAGGTCCAGAGGGTGCCAGGCCAGGGAGGTCCATCTCCTACCTATGTCCCCTCTTTGCACCCTCCCTCCTAGCCAGATACCCTACCCCCAATCTGCTCCTGCTCCCGCCTCCCAGAGTGCCAGTGCGGCGCTGGGTCCCCCAAGCCCTGGCCCGTTTGGAGTGGAGGATGCAGCCGGGTGAAACATTGAAAATTTGTTCATTTTTCTTTTTTTTTATATGCATTTATATTTTTGTACTAAAAAACCAGGATCCAACTATAGTAAAAAATTTGGGAAACCCTGCTCTAGCCAGCTTTCTGTCTGTCTTACAGTCCATTTATCCAATCCATATTCCCTTAACTTGCTGGCAAGAATATTGTGGGTGATGGTATCAAAAGCTTTGCTAAAGCTAGCACTGGGGGTTTTGGGAGGACTGGAAATAACTTATTTGCATATTCATAATGTGTTTAATGAATATGCAAATGAATGTTACCAGTCCTCCAGAAGCTCGTGAATAGATTTACTGGTCCCCATGTCAAAAAGTTTGGGAACCCCTGCTCTAATGTAACCAGGCAGCCTATGAGGGGAGTTCTCCCACTGACTTGACTACTCCAGCCCGATGGGCTGTGTCCACATGAGAAGCTCTCAAATCAGAATAGAGCTTTCTATACTGGTGTTTAGGTCAGCGTACATCACTTAGGGGTGAGCAACATAGGTTATACCGCAGTAGGTGCTAGTGTCGACATAATCATAGTCTGTCGATAACAAAAGAGACTTTTATTAAAAGGGAAAGGGAACCAGGCATTAATATGTGAAAACATCACAACCGCATTGTCAGGAGTGCAAGCCCTCCCACTGTGCCTCAGTGCCCCCATATAGCCCCTCTCAGGGCAAGTTACAGTCTGTATGGGTTGCTCATCATTGGCATTTGTCTCCACGGCTCTGCTTACCTAGTCGGCCTCATGATCAGCCCGCAAACCAGAGGCTTTGTCTCCCGCCCCTAACCAAGGGGAGTCTTGGCTGGCCCACTTCCAGCCTTTGCTGGCTACCCCCAGCTTGTCAACCTCCAAGGAGCTCCTGCTTCCTCCGTAGTCAGCCCTCCACTGGCCTCCTCCTAAGCAAACTGTGCTTCTCTATATACCTGCCAGCTGGGCTTTCACTCGCCCTAATGGTTTCAGCTGGCTTCTACAAGCCACTTGTGCTACCCTAGATAATTGCCAGCTGGGCTCTCCCTAGCTCAAACAGCTTCAGCTGGCCTCTGTTTCCAGCCCCGGCTCAGGGCCTGAGTCCTGGTCTTAAAGGGCCAGTGCAGAGCAGACGCCCTGTCACACACCTTCCCCTTCGGATTGAGCTTCCCTTCTTCGGCCGGCCCCCAGCCAGGCCTCTCCTATGCCTTCCCTCGGGATCTGGTTTCTCCCCCTGGCCTTAGCTACCATCAGGTCTGCCCTGGCTGCCTCTGAGCATGCCCCACAATGTCGGCGGGTTGGCAGGCGTGCTCCCCAGAGGGTCACCCCACCGATGTCAGTGTGGGGCAACCCTGCCCCCTCACTCAACCCCCTTTCCAGGACTCCATCCCCTTCCGCCATTTTGTTGTTAGCTATGGACCTAGAAAAAAAATCTGCATTGTTATGGGCTCTCCCCGGCCTGTGGCAGACCTCAAATTTGTAAGGCTGTAAGGCCAAATACCATCTCATAATCCTAGGGTTGGTCTCCTTCATTGTCTGAAGCCATCATAATGGCGCATGGTCCGTTATCAGTGTGAATGTTCCCCCTAGCAGGTAATAGCATAGTGCCTCTATTGCCCACTTAGCTGCCAGGGCCTCCTTCTCGATCGTGGCATACTGTTGCTCCCGCGGTAGTAATTTCCTGCTTAAATACAGGATTGGGTGTTCCTCCCCTTCCTGCTCTTGCGAGAGGACGGCTCCTAGACCTCTGTCTGACGCATCTGTCTGTACTATAAACGGTTTTGTAAAATCGGGTTGATGGAGAACCGGTGTCTGCGTCAGTTGGTGCTTTAATGCTTTGAACGCATTTTCGCACTGCGGGGTCCACTGGACCCTTTGGGGTCTTGTATTTTGGGTCAGATCTGTCAAGGGTGCTGCAATCGTGGCGAAATTGGGTATGAATTGCCGGTAGTAACCGGCTAGACCCAGGAACTGGCGGACTTGCCTTTTTGTGGTGGGAGCTTTATAATTTCGCAGGGCTTCCACCTTGTCCACCTGGGGTTTTATCCTTCCCCGTCCCACCCGGTAGCCTAAATAGGACACCTTTCTTTGTCCAAAATGGCACTTACTTGGGTTAGCCGTGAGCTTGGCAGCGGCCAGCGCCCCGAGGACCGCCTTCAAATGCTGCAGATGTTCCGTCCAGGTTTCACTAAAAATGACAATGTCGTCAATATATGCAGCCGCATACTCACGATGTTCCTGTAGTACCTTGTCCATTAGCCTCTGGAATGTCGCTGCCGCCCCATTCAATCCAAAAGGCATGGTGATGAATTGGAACAGGCCAAGTGGTGTGGCAAACGCGGTCTTGCTCTCCGAGGCTGGTGTCAGGGGAATCTGCCAATAGCCTTTGGTGAGGTCGAGCGTAGATATGTAGTGGGCCTTGCCCAACCGCTCCAGCAGTTCGTTTACTCGTGGTATAGGATACGCATCAAATCGCGAGATTGCGTTGATCTTTCAAAAGTCTATGCAAAATCGTATCGTGCCGTCGGGTTTAGGCACCAACACAATGGGGCTATGCCACTCACTTTTAGATTCTCTGATCACCCCCATTTGCAGCATCCACTGCAGCTCCTCCTGAACTGGCCCCCACATTTTCCGTGGGAGGGGTCGTATGTGATCACGGATCTTCTTACCTGGGGTTGTCGAGATATGGTGACTCATAAGGGAGGTCTTACCCGGTTGTGTCGTTAGGACCTGTTCGAAATTCCGAAGGAGGGAGTTCAGCTCTTATAGCTGTTCCTCTGTCAACTCTGCCCTGATGTGCGCTGTCCCTTCTGCCTTCAAATCGCCTCCCCAGGGTCCCAGTTCCGGTTCTGGTGGCTGTAAGGTGATAAACATACCCTCTTGGGCGTTCCACTTCTTTAGTAAATTGACATGATAAATTTGTCCTTCCGTTTTCCTGACAATTTGATTTCATAATCAACTGGTCCTACCTGCCGTATGACCTCAAAGGGCCCTTGCCACTTGGCCAATAATTTAGAGTCTGGTGCTGGTAACAGCAGGAGTACCCTGTCGCCTGGTTGAAACGTTCTGGATTTGGCCCCTCGATTATAATATTGGGCCTGCCTATTTTGGGCCTGGAGAAGGTTCTCTTTAGCCAGTTCGCCTACGGTCCGGAGTCGTTCTTGTAAGTCCAAAATATACAGTACTGTACCCTTCACCCTTGAGTCCTGTTCCTCCCATGTCTCCTGCACCAAGTCCAATATCCTCCTGGGTTGTCGGCCATAAAGCAATTCAAATGGGGCAAATCCCGTTGAGGCCTGGGGCACCTCCCACACTGCGAATAATAAGGCCGGTAGTAACCGGTCCCAGTCCTTTGGGTCTAGCTCAACAAAACGCCGCAGCATGCCTTTTAGTGTCTTATTGAAGCGTTCAACAAGTCCATCTGTTTGCAGGTGGTAAACTGAGGTACGCAATGTCTTAATGTTTAATAGGCGGCAAAGGTCTGCCATCAGTTTGGAAGTCACATTGGTCCCTTGGTCCGTGAGTATCTCCCTCGGGATTCCCACCCGGGAGAATACTTGCACCAACTCCTGTGCCAGCGTTGACGCTGTCGTATTCTTAAGTGGGACGGCCTCGGGGTATCGGGTGGCATAGTCAATTATGACCAGTATATACTGGTGTCCTCTTCGGGATCTCTCCAGGGGTCCCACTAGGTCTAAAGCCACCCGGTCGAATGGCACTTCTACCACGGGGAGAGGAACTCAGGGGGCTTTTGGAACCCCTCCCTGCCCTGTCCTTTGGCACTCAGGGCAGGACTCACAGAAGTCTCTGACCTCCTTATAAATCCCTGGCCAAAAGAATCTTTGCGTTAGGCGTTGTAGGGTCTTCTCCCGCCCCAAATGTCCTGCCCAGGGATTCGCGTGAGCAAGATCTAATACCTGCCTCCGGTACCTTGCGGGGACCAACAACTGGCTAACCTCCGTCTGTCCATCGGCCGACCAGGCAATCCGATATAATTGGTCACTTCTTACCTCGAATTGCGGGGTTGGTCGAGCCTCTGCTCTCACCTCGGGGTCCCCAGTCTCTCCTGCCACCTGTTCCCAGGCATGGGTTAAGGCTGGGTCTCCTCGCTGTTTTCTTGGTAAGTCCTCATCCCCTCCTACTTCCTCTGAAGCGAGGGTTCTCTCTGGATCGGGCTCCTCTTCTGGGCCTCGGGATGTTCCACCTTTCCAGCCCTCCGTTCCTGCTGTTGGCGGTTGCCCTTTCTCATCCCAGTTCCGCAGGATGCGTCTGAAACCCGGCCAGTCCCGGCCCAGTAATACTGGGTATACTAGTTTCGGGGCCAGCAGATCACCTCGTCTCCCCCGTCTGACAGGTGAACCCACCCCGTGGGGTAGGTCCTGACATCTCCATGTATGCATTGCATGGCGATGTTTCCCCCGGCTGCCTCCCACTCTGGGACCAGCTCTGTCCGTACCATTTTCTGGCTGCACCCCGAGTCCACCAGGGTGGTTACTGGCTTTCCCTCTAGCCTTACCTGTAGGGTAATCTTTGTCCTATCCTGTGGTCTCGCCCGGAGGTCCGCGGCCATCACCTGGCCATACACACCCTTGGTATGGGCGTCGCCGGCTTGCCGGGGTCCTGTTGGTTCCGGCCCGTACGACCTCTGGGAGGGATTCCAGCCTGAGCTCCCTTGCTTATTGGTTTCACCTGGGTCCAAACCACCTTCTGTTCTCCCTTCGGTTCCCCTTAACTTCAAGGGCTGGTGGTCCCCCGGCTTCTTCCAGGGGCTTTGTCTCTTCACCCTTCCCCCCGTGCTTGCCGCCCTGTCACACGCATTCAAAAGCATGTGACCATAAGGGACCCCAACCCCATAGCACTCTTTGTTTCAGCTTCCCACCCTATGCTGAGACAATCAGATGAACAATTATCCCTTTGGGTACGTCTACACTACAACGTTAATTCGAACTAATTTAGTTCGAATTAGTTAATTCGAACTAAGCTAATTCGAACTAACGGATCCAGACTAAAAAACTAGTTTGAATTAGCATTTTGCTAATTCGAACTAGCATGTCCACATTAAGTAGACCCTGAACCGGGTTTAAGGATGGCCGGAAGCAGTGCCGGCAGGGCATCAGAGGAGGACTTAGAGCCTGGAGATGCTGTCTCAGGCTAGCCGAGGGCTGTGCTTAAAGGGACCCGACTCTCAGGGGTGCCCCGCTTGCAAAGCAGTCCTGGCTTGGAGTGCCCTGAGTGCCCACACTCGGCGCATCACAGCACTCAGACATCAGCCCGCTGCACTTGCCACAGGCTGCCATTTGGGGAGAGTGGGCAATCGGGGGGCTGCAGGGGAGCTTCCACTCCGAGGAACCTGCAGAGCCAGCCCAGTCCTCCCCATCGGGGGCTCGTACCCCATTCCACCCTCACCTCCTTCCTCATGTACAAAATAAAGGACACGTGTGGTCAAAAATAGAAACTCTCTTTACTGAACAAAACTGGGGCTATGTCTAGACTGCAAGCCTCTTTCGAAAGAGAGCATCTAGACTGCACGGAGAAATTTCGAAAAAGCGGCTTGCTTTTTCGAAAGAAAGCATCCAGTGAGTCTGGATGCTCTCTTTCGAAGAAGCCCTATTTACATTGAAGAACGCCAACTTTCGAAAGAAGGCATTCTTCCTCGTAAATTGAGGTTTACCGCCATCGAAAGAAAAGCCGCGTTCTTTTGAATTAATTTCGAAAGAACGCGGCTTGAGTCTGGACGCAGGGGAAGTTTTTTCAGGAAAAGGCTACTTTTCCCGGAAAAACCCCTGAGTCTGGACACAGCCTGGGGGAAACTGGGAAAAGGAGGTGGGAGAGGGGAAGAGAGAGGCTGGGAGAGGGGAGGGGGAAAACTGGGAGGAGGGAGCTGGAAGGGGGAAGCAAGGGAAAGGAGGGGGTGGGGAAACTCAAGGATCAGGGGTGGGGGTCTCGCCGGGCCAACCGCCTCCCAGTACGGCAAGGGAGGGGGCCTCGGCGTTCCCGGGGGGATGGGGTGGAGGGTGCGGAGGTTGAGGTGGGGGGAGTGGACGTTGAGGAAGAAGGTGTGGGGGTTGAGGAGGAAGAGGTGGGAGGGGGGCAAGGAGTGGGAGGAGGGACAGCAGTTGGGGAGGCAGCAGGCGCAGGACCAGCACGAGGCACCATGCTCTGCAGCAGAAGCTGCAGGTTTGTGCTCAGCCCTCGGACCTCAGCCAGCAGCTCGTGGCGGGGCTGCAGGTCTTCCTGCATCCAGGCCTGCAGTGTGTGGTGCACGGCTCGCAGGGCCCCCAGGTGCTGGTCCCAATACTCCTGCTCCGTGGTGGCGGTCCGGAGCAGGCCACGGGTGCGGGAGCATGTCCCGGGCGGGGTGGTGCGCCCTGCACGAGCAGCTGGTGCAGCTGTAGAGAAAGAAGAGAAGTGGTCAGTTCTCCCTGGGGACACAGAGGATGATGCCCAGCCCCCTCCCCCACCCCGCAACGTGAGGGTGACCATGTCCTGCACCGTCAGAGCCGCTGTGCTTGTACAGAGGCCATGTTCAGGATGTCTGGCTCTCCCCGGGACTGGGAGCTGCCCCAAGACCACACCCATGTCCCTGTGCCATGTATAGTGTGGCCGGGGCGGCGGGCGGGAGGGGGACATCTCCCCGCCTCCATGTAGAGGGGACATGTGAAGGGAAAGCATCCTGCTGGGTCCTGCCCCGCGGTTGGGAGCATGTCAGGTCTTTTTGCACAAGCATGTGCCTATTGGGCCATGGCCCCTGGGTGTCACGCAGCTGGAGCCACCTGCCCAAGGGTGGCATTGCACGTGCTCGCACGTGCACAGGTGTCTGCGTGATCCGTGGAAGGCATGGCCCATGCGTGTGGTCTCTGGTCTCCCTCCCGCCTCCCCCCCGAACTACTTAATTCGAACTACTTACCCGGTACGGTCTCCCTGGACGCTGGACATCCTGCGGTGGCCCCTCCGGTGTGCCCGGGTCAGGGCCCTCTGGTCCCGGCTCGCTGCCTCCTGGGCTGGTGCGGACCGCCCTGCCCCCCAAGAGTTGGTGGAGGGCGGGGAAGTAGGGGCAGGTGTCATCCCCTGCAGCGGCGCCGCCCCTGGTGGCCCTGGCGTACCCCTGCAGCAGCTGCTTCACTTTAATGCGCACCTGCTCCCGGGAGCGCCTGTGTCCCTTGCGGGCCATGGCAGTCGCTATGCGGCCGTAGACGGCCGCGTTCCTCCTCCTAGTGCGGAGATCTTGGAGATTGGGGGCCTGCCCCCAAATCTCAATGAGGTCCATGACCTCCGCACTAGTCCAGGGGGCTGCGCTCCGTCTACGGCCCCTGGCTGGCCCCTGGGTGCTCGGGGACTGGGCAGGGGACGGCTCGCTGCCACTGGCTGCCTGGCTCATGGTGGGGCCACTCAGTCAGGGGTAGACACTGCTGGCAGGGCTGTCTGTCTCCAGTGCCGTCTGGCCAGAGTCTACCCCTTTAAGGGCCCGGGGCTGGGGGAGAGGAGAAGAGTTTTCCTGGTTGTGCCCAGAGAGGCCACAGGGGGAACCTGGGAAGGGCTAGCCTCCCACTAGTTCGAATTAAGGGTCTACACAGCCCTTAATTCGAACTAGTAAATTCGAACTAGGCTTAATTCTCGTGGAATGAGGTTTACCTAGTTCGAACTAAGCGCTCCGCTAGTTCGAATTAAATTCGAACTAACGGAGCGCTAGTGTAGCACCTATGAAAGTTAGTTCGAACTAACGTTCGTTAGTTCGAAGTAACTTTGTAGTGTAGACATACCCTTTAATACAGGGCTACTCAACACGCGGCTCATAGCCCTTTTGTTTGCGGCCCGCAGTGCAGTTTGGGTTTACGCAGGACTCAACATGTGACCCATGAGTGTGATCCTTTGAACATGGCCTCCACTGGGAACATGCTCCACAGCAGCGAGGCATCGTCCAGGTGGGGTGAACACTGAAAGACGCAAGTGGATAGGCTGGCTGGAACAGACGGGTATAGGGTGTCAGTGTTTCTGGCTGGAACAGACGGGTGTAGGGTGTCAGCATTTCTAGCTGCCAGGGAGGAGGTGCCGAGAATGCCAGGGCATTGTGTGAAAGAAGCTATTTGCATGTACATGCAACCACACTTAAGTTGTGGGCCTTGGCATATGCTGTGAGTCTGAGAATCATTGTGGCCCCTGGGGCTTCCAAAGTTGAGTATCCTTACTTTAATATATCATCTCCCCCTCTCCTGCATCCCATTCACAGTTGGCTGTCCTGGATTAGCAAAGACCCAGGCTGTGTCTACATTGGCGCGATCTTGTGCAAAAGCAGCCACTTTTGCGCAAGATCGTGACAATGTAGACAAAGCCTGGGTCTTTGCTAATGCCCAAACCACTGAGCTATCCCTCCCCCCCAATGAATCTGCGATGGTGATCACTGAACCAAATAACTGACTCTCAGTGGAATCTAATTCTGTCCTTAAACAGTGGGAAAAGGAAAGTTAAAGCATTTTTAGAACTCTTTAGGCAGAGCCCAAATATCTTCTCTTCTTCACGATTTCAGAAGGACTGTTTTTGTCAAAGTAATTAGAAGTATTTGGGAATAAATTAATGTTATTGATATTTATACATAGGAGGAACGCTACAAATATTTTGTTTGAATCTAAAAACGATTGGAAAAGAAATATTTGTAGAATACTGTCAAAGATTTAATCCTACTCCAGTTAAAGAGAGATGTCAAAATTTCCACTAACTTCAGTAGGAACAGGATTGGGCATCATACTCTTATATTCAAATACTTTCTGTGTTCTCACATCACCCCATCCAGTCTTCTGGGTTGCGAGTCAAGTCATGTAAGATAGCAGTGGCAGCCTGTGATAGTGGAAGATTTTTTGGCATATCTTCTCTTGCCGCTGGCTTTTGATATCATCCTGAATTTCTCCCAGTTTCAATCTGCTGCAGGCAGACCAGGTCAAGTAGCAGCAAGCCTTTCTTTTTGCTTTCTGTCATACTTTTCTTCCTGAAGCCTTTTGAAAAGTATCCACTTTTAATTCCCTCCCAAACCGACCCAAATTATGTTTACTGCAAGACTTCTTTACAGCTAGTAAGAGGGAGGGTGGGATCAGAGATGAACAACAAGAATGATAAAACTCATCTATATAAAGAGATGTTGAAAAGATTGGAGCTGTTAGTTATTTTATAAAGGAGACAAATAAGCAGCTGTGGAGAAGATCAAGATAAACATACACATACAAAATAACATAGAGATAGTGAATCAAGAGTTTCTGTCGTCCCTGTGTCATTTTTCAAGAAGGTGACTTACACAGAAATTGAAATATGACACATTCAGAGCTAAAGAGATTCTTTTTCACATAATGCTGACTTAACCTTTGGAACTCACTGCCACAAGATATCTATGTGAGAACTTAGCAGGATGCAGGAAAGAATTAGACATATAATAGACTCAGAGGGCTGGAAAGGATCTTCAGAAGTCATGAAGTCCCAGCTCCTTATGCTGCACTAGAACCAAGTAAACCTAGACTATCTCTATAAGTTTTACAAGAATATCTATTATTATAATGATAAAAATATTAGTGTTTCAAAAGAAATAAATTCTTCATACTTCAGAGCTTAAGCTTACCCTTAGCTATTGGAGGTTAGGAGGAAATTTTCCTTGTGGAGGCCGGGTACAAGCTACTATTGGTGATGGGATACTAGACTAGATGGACCACTGGTTGAATCAAGCGTGGCATGTTCTACCTATAACTGTATTACTCTTTCTTGGATATAATAATAATAATAATGATAATAGCACTTGGCTCGGACCTAACACTTTCATCTGAGGATCTCACATTACTTTACAAATAATAAATTAAGACCCACAACATACCTGTGAATTACAGAAGATAACTGCTGTTAACCTCCATTCACAAAGAAGGAAACTGAGGCACAGTACTGGTACTGGAGCCTGGATCTAGAGTCAGTGTTAGAGCCAAGAACTAACCCTGAACTCCTGACTTTAACTGTGCTGGCTCCCACGTAGTATTTTTGATAGAGACTAGTAATAAGCCAGCTGTTTTAGTACAAAATGTCAGTAACTACTCTCAGTCAGAATTTTCGGTAGGGCACTCTACTTTCCCTAAATGTATATCTGTTTGTCACTTGCCTGTTAGTGCCATTCCTTGGCTGCCACTCTAAACCTTCCTTTTGCTTTGGAGCCTCTGCTGAAATATGCGTATGTGAATTATGCAGACTGGGGCAACTGACCATTTGCACCAGAAAGACCCTTCATTTGGAAAGAGCTGTACATTGACAAGGAATGGCACATGACATTAGGGATAAGGGTATGTTAATGGATGAGGTCTGTCTTTATTTTCTCATTTTTTTGAGTGGAGCATCACCCCAAGAAACTCTAATGAATTGGTTTTAATTGACAACAATTGCCTTAAGACACATCCACTATTCTGTTCTTCAATTAATTTGGGAGAGACCGAGCAAGCAGCCTTAGCGAGAGACAATGTTCTGACAGACACGATAGAGATCAGAAATCCTATGGCACAGCATGCTCTCCTTTGGTTCCAAAGTTTTGCTGGAACAGTGTAGGATTTATTTAAGTATTGTCATTGTCATGCCAGATACAGCTTTGCTGCTTAAGTTGTTTTTCTTCCTGGAAGATTCTTCAGTCTGTGTGCACTTGCTGTTTGCACCGTCCCTTCTGCCAAATGACACTGAAAACTGGAGGGATGCAGGGGGAGAGGGCAAATAATGTTAGAGCCCTCTATTAATGAGGGGGTGCATCTACACAGCACCCTAAACTCTAAATAAGATACACAATTTGCGCTATGCAAATTGCATATCTTATCTCAAATCTATTTTGAAATTTAGCACATCTACACAGCACCAAATTTTGAAATAATGTGCTATTTCGAGCCATCCCTTAACCCTTGTGCAACATGCACAAGGAGACTGAGATTCAGTGGATCTGCTTGCGTGCCTACATTTAAGCATGTATGTAGGCAGTTACATGGTGTAAGCCAAGACCAGTGACAAATCTTCCCTAGAGCTAATTCCACTTTAAAAGCTCTTGCAAAACACCTGTGATCCAGCCTGTGGGCTGAAGCAGTCTTTTAATAGAACATTGTGATACCTAACTCATCATGCAACATTTGCATATTTGAGTGATAACCTATAACGTTCAGATAGTTATAAATGTGCTGATTGTGTATTTGATAGTGTAAGCAGAATTAATTTTAAACGTTCAATTATCTAGCTTCTCTTCTCAAAAATACGAAAAAATACAGCATGCTATTTGTGCATAATAACAATATGCATAAATATTTTCTGTTGCATCTTTTGGAACAGAAGAAAATGTTAGTAGATGGTAATTCTCACACCTCAAAACTCCCAGTCAAACAAACCTCAAACAATCCTGTCATTCACCATTGGTATGTTTAAAAGTAAACTTCTAAAGTGGATGATTTTATTTTAGATGAAAGAAAATGGCAAACAAATATTATGGACCAGATATTCAGATGGTGTAAATTGCAGTATTATTAATTATTATGTGTATCAGTAATTAAAATTGAGACCTCCATTGTGTTAGGCACAATCTATGCCAGAGGTGAGCAATAATTTTTAATGGGGGGCCACTCCAAGATTTTGGCAAGTGATCAAGGGCCGCACTTCTGTGGACGGGGGTGTGGGGTCTGGAACAGAAGTTAGGTGCAGAAGGGAGCTTGGGGTAGGAGACTGCGGTAAGGGAGGGGGTGAGGGGTCTGAGAGGGAGTTTGGGTGAAGGAGGGGGCCGAGATCTGGGGAAGGGGCTTGGGATGCATGGTCCAGGATGGAGGTAAAGGTGAAGGAGAAGATTCTGACCTGGGAGAGAGGCTCTAGGAGGGGGTGCATGGTCTGGGAGGGAGTTGTGACCTGGGTGAAGGAGAAGCAGAGGGTTTGGGTGGTGACCTGGGGCAGGGGAATGGGGTGCAGGAGAGGATTCTGGACTGGGGGAGGGGCGTAGGAGGGGGTGGAAGGTCTGGGAAGGAGTTGTGACCTGGGAGAAGGGGAAAAAAAGGGCACAGAGGTGGGGTAGAGCATGTAGTCAGAGGAGAGAGAGGGAGAGTGGGGTGCCAGAGGCAGGCTCTCACTGGGAGGCGCTTACCTAGGCTGCTCCCAGCCAGCAGCCCTGCATAAACCTGAGGCAGAATGCTGCAGTCAGAGGCTGCTGGCTGCTCCTCATGCTCTGTTCCTGGCATGGGGGGCAGAGGGCTTCCCACCCTGCTCCTGCCCCCCAGCAAAATTTCTCAGCTCTTATTGGCTGGAAACTGACGAATGGGAGCTGAGAGATTTTGCTGAAGGGGCGTGGGGGCAGCATACGTAGATTCCCTCCTCCCTTCCCAGCCATCCAGAGCAGATGGCTGTTTAAAGTGTGAGCTGTTCTCTGCCTAAGAGTTCCAGCAAGGTGGCCACGAGCTGGATCCGGTAGCTTGATGGGCTGGATCTGGCCCACTGATAGCCTCTTGGCCACCCCAGTCTATGGATACAGTAATGGACAGTCTTTTCCCTGAGTAACTGAAAATAGAAATGGAAAATTTTAACCTATTTTTATAGAGGAAGAATTGAGACAGAGATTAGGTGATTTGCCCAATATCACAGAAGTTAGTCTGTGGCAGAGCCATGAACTTTTGAGCCAAGATCTTTTGGGTCCCAGTCCAATGCCACAATTATCCTTCTTTTCCCTGTTGACTTCATTGGATCCTCATTTACATCATTTGAGGATCTGGTCCAGAATCTCAGTGTGTCTGACTCAATCTGGAACTGTTGCTGTCTTGAACCAATTTAGAGGGAGGAAAGTACATATAAATGAGACACTGAGAAGGCTACACAATCCATGATAGACACAACCCTACAAAGAATTCCTTACAGACAAACCTCTGCATCTGGACTTAGGACTAGGGGTGCTGGAATAATTTTTGTAATGGGATTGCTGACGATGGAAACCTACCTTGTATTTGATTATTGTTGTTATTATTTCAAGCCAGTGGTGCTTGCAGGATTGGATATTTAGCCAGTATTTTTCACATGCATATTTATTATGAGGATCATTGACAACGCCTGCAGGCTGGTTTTATGCTATAAATGTTTGTTCAACTTCAAGTAATTGCTCATGCCCATGTAGGTGTATGCGTGCAGTGTGCATGTGTCGTCAGAAATTTTTTCCTTTAGTAGTACCTGTTGGACCAGCAGGGGAGCCCCCTTGAGAGGCCCCACTATACTGGTCAATATATACCCAGCTGGCCCTCTACCCCCTCAGTTCCTTCTTACTGCTTGTGATGGTCATTGGAACATGTTCTTGCTCTCCCTAGCAAGCGCCCTTTAGCAGTCACTCATTTCTAAAGTTCTTTGTTCTAGTTTCAACACTGTTCTTATCAATTCTCTGAGTAGTTGTTAAGTACTGTTTTCTAGTGTTAAGGACCCACCATGGGTCGAAGTCTCCGGGAAGTCCCTGTGACAGACCGGGCTCAGGGTGAATTGCTCAAATTCAGGGCTCCTTACTGCACCTGACTGGAGGCCCTTCTTTTATTAGTTTTAAACCTGCTACCCATTAATTTCATTCCCGCTGATCCACCCGGTACTCCTGTGGGTGCAGGAATTCAGGGCATCTCTGATCATCCTCGCGCCCGCATGGCCCAAGCAAAACTGGTTTTCCACCCTTCTGAGTCTGTCATGTGACAGGCCGGTTGTGCTTCTGCTAATCCCAGACCTGATCACACAGGACTCTGGCAGGCTTCACCATCCAGACCTGAGGTCTCTGCACCTGATGGCGTGGAAGCTCCCTGGCTGACAGCAGCGGAGCTTCAGAGTTTGGCCCATATGCAGGGGATGTTGCTGAGGAGCAAGAAATCTTCCACCAGGGCTACTTATCTGGCCAAGCTGAAGTTGTTTTATATCTGGTCTAGTCAGAGGGGGGTGCCCTCTATGGTCACCCCGGTCCCCATGGTCCTAGACTACCTTCTGGATCGTAGGCTGCAGGGGTTCTCCTGCTCCTCGACTAAGGTCCACCTAGTGGCTATCTCCGCCTTTCACCTGGGTGCTGGGCATAAGACCCTCTTTGCAGACCTGATGGTGAACAGGTTTTTGAAGGGCCTGGACAGGCTTTATCCGCATGTTTGGCAGCCTGTTCCCCAGTGGAATTTTAACTTGGTGATTTATGGGACCTCCATTTGAACCCCTGGTGATGGGTTCACTGCTATACCCGTCCTACAAGGTATCCCCGCTGGTTGCCATCACATCAGCCAGGGGCGTGTCCGAGCTGAGGGCTCTCACTTCGGACCCCCCTTACACAGTTTTCTTTAAGAAATAGGTCAGGTTACGCCCCCACCCCGCCTTCCTACCTAAGGTGGTGTCGAATTTCCATGTGTCTTGGGACATTTTCTTGCCAGTCTTTTACCCCAAACCCCACGCATTGGGTAAAGAACAGGCGCTACACACTTTGGATGTTAGGAGGATTTTAGCCTTTTATTTAGAAAGAACAAAGCCTTTCCACAAGTCACCTCAGCTCCTTGTTGCCATTGCAGAAAGGCTGAAGGGTCAGCCAGTCTCCGCTCAGAGGATCTCCTGGATCACGGCATGTATTAGGGAATGCTATGGGCTGGCAGGGCATCCCAGCTCCTCCCCTATTGGCCCACTCGATTAGAGCGCAGGCCTCCTCCACAGCCTTTGTGGCTCAGGTCCCGATCCTGGACATCTACAAGGCCTCCACGTGGTCCTCCGTCCACACCTAGGCTAACCATTACACACTGAAACATCAGGCAAGGGAGGATGCTGCCCTGAGAAGGGCTGTCCTCTACTCCGATCCCGCCTCCTGGGGTTTCTGCTTTGGAGTGATCTACATGGAATGGACATGAGCAATCACTCCAAGAAGAAAGAACGGTTACTCACCTCGTAACTGTTCTTCGAGATGTGTTGCTCATGTCCATTCCAAATTCCGCCTGCCTCCTCTTCCTTGGAGTAGTTCAGTAAGAAGGAACTGAGGAGGTGGAGGGCCAGCAGGGGTATATATTGGCCAGTATAGTGTGTCACCCCTGCTGGCCCAATGGGTACTGCTAAGGAAAAAATTTATGGCAATGTGTGCTTGCTGTGTGCACACACCTTCATGGAGTGGACATGAGCAACACATCTCGTAGAACAACAGTTACAAGGTAAGTAACCGTTCTTTCTACTGTTTAACATTTTGTTGCTTTTTCTGTAGAATGAAGTAATGTTTTCTCATAAATTATTCTTTCTTAGTATATAGATTCAATAGATCTTGAGAATTCTACAGAGGTTGAGAACCCAGTGAAATACCACCAAGCATGGCAAAAATTATGCAAAGCAGAGTAAGTGCCATCAAATATTTTGTATACAAAGTGGAAGAGTTTGGTGATTTGTTGTTTTGTTTAATGTAAATTTTTCCCTGATTTTTCCAGGCTGTTGTATAATTTCAATATCCTATACCATCTTATCTTTCTTTTTCAACTCAACACTTTGCCTTGTAAAAAACATGATGGAAAAGATATTTTATTTTATGTAAAAATATTACACTAATTCTGAAGTGCATTTCAAATGACAGCTAGGGTATACGAGCTAGACTTTTTTTAGGAATTTAGGTTGGTTCCTGACAAAAAGAAATAGCTGCATGTTGGTTTGTGACCAGAAGGAGCTATACTAAAGGAGATACAGGCAGTCCCCGACTTACGTGGATCCGACTTACGTCGGATCCCTAGATACGAACGGGGTGAGGCAACTCCCGCACATGCGCA
Source organism: Pelodiscus sinensis (assembly GCF_049634645.1). Taxonomy (NCBI): domain Eukaryota; kingdom Metazoa; phylum Chordata; order Testudines; family Trionychidae; genus Pelodiscus; species Pelodiscus sinensis. The sequence goes on from NC_134711.1 coordinate 210,918,880, forward strand.
GCAGCATTCCCGGGGCTCGCTCACCTGGGTCCTAGGATCCTCCTCCTCCTCGGGCCGGCTCTGACTGGGGTCCCACAGAGCTGCCGGGCAGAGGAAAAGTGCCCCCCCCACCCCCCTGCCAGCAACAGGCTGCCCCCTCTCCTGAGCAACAGGCTGCCGAACAGACAAAAGCAGCCTCTCTGCCTCTCCTCCCCTCTATACATGCCGGGCTCCCGGAGCGCAGCAGCGTCCCCGGGGCTCGCTCACCTGGGTCCTAGAATCCACTTTCTCCTCCTCTTCGGCCGGCTCCAACTGGCCTCTGCCTGCAGCAGCTGGCCACAGGGACAGGGATCCCGCAGAGCTGCCGGGCAGAGGAAAAGTGCCTCCCCACGCCCGCTGCCCCCCCCCCTGCGGCCTCGCATCCTGCACGCCTCCCCCCTCCCCCCCTGCCAGCAACAGGCTGCCCCCTCCCCTGAGCAACAGGCTGCCGAACAGCAGACAAAAGCAGCCTCTCCGCCCCTCCTCCCCCTATACATGCTGGGCTCCCTGGGCAAACAAAGACTCCACCAAAACAAACAAAGTGCTGGCCTCATTGTGTTAGCAAAAAAAGGACCCTCCTCCTAGAACCCTGGGTGGTGTGTGGAAATAAAGCTATTAGCTCAAAGCATGGTGCAGAGCTGTTTGGTATTTGATGAGTTACTCCTTTAGTCCTGAGTTTGTCACAGGGACAGAAATAGATGTGAAATCTTCTGAACAGGGGAACAGACAGCAAAACAAACATTAGAGGGGAGTTAACCTTTCCCTATGCTATCCAAAACTAAAACAAATGTTTGGCTAGAGTTTCCCCTACAATATGTACCAGTTCTGACTTACATACAAATTCAACTTAAGAACAAACCTACAGTCCCTATCTTGTACGTAACCCGGGGACTGCCTGTAGTAAGGAAAAAAACATTGCGCCAGAACTTCAACCCCTTCTCTGACCTGTTGGGTGGGATTTAACGGGCCCTAGTGCTTAGATATATTTGAAGAGTTAGGCATTTTCAGAAATGCTGTCTTTTCTCATGTGACTAAAAGATCAATAGTTTATTTTTGCTATTAAACATCATAATAAAAAATGAATACGTAAATGTTGCACACAGGCTTCTAAATGTTCATGATTTTTTTTGTAATTCTGTTTTTATACCTATCAACTCAGTTTGCTAAATTATTAAACTGTCAGCGACCACATGGAAATCAATAGACATTTTGCGATTGATGTCATTAGGACAAGTAGTTCACCCTGTTTAATTAGAGAGAACATTTTACTTTATCTGCTCATCCACAACCATGAGGTATCTGTTTAGTTTTACTCATCAGTTATTGTAAAGGCATCAGCAATACCACCCAACAGTTTAGGGTCAAGAAGCGAAGAAGAATTTTTTAACTTATTAAATCAATAGGAATTTAAGTAGAAAGGATGTAATTACTTGCTTTAGAATTTGGCTAGAACACTAATACATAGTTTCAAAATTTGAAATAAGTCCAATGTTGATGAGGTGTATTTCTCATTAAAGATCACTGATTATGTAAAATATGGTGCTTCTGATCACCATGTTTATTTAATTTTAACCTAACATGTCTATCCTTTAGCTGACACTCAGAGACTTTTTTTTGGTCTTTATTCTGCATCCCAATCATTTTATTTATGTATTTTATTACAGTGGCATTTTGGTCCCAGGAGGGTTTGGATTTAGGGGAACAGAAGGCAAACTTCGAGCAATATCTTGGGCAAGAAAAAAGAAAAAACCTTTTCTTGGTAAGATCTTTCAACTAAGGAAATATGAATGAATGCTGAAGATATGTAGAGGAAGGTGGTTAATTATCATAATTAACTTTAATTAATTCATAGATTTTACATTTTGATTTTTTAAGAGTAATAAATGAGCAACATTATAATTTTATCTCAAGGTATAGGAAGAACATATACGATTCAACATGTTTGTTATATCTGATCATCTCTGTATTGCTTATTTCTTTTAACTGCACATTTCTATTAGAGTAGTGTCCAATTAAGAGCTTAGCCAGGTATGCAGACACATCGAAAGGTGACCTTGTGATACTTACAATCTAAGCCGCATGGTGATTTCTTTGACTAGATCCTAGGGATGAGCCCAGCCAAAATCTTGGAAGTGAACCTACCCAAACTTTCAGCTGTAGATTATCCCTAGTAGGCACATAATATTTAAAATGAAATAAAAGTTATTGAGTAGGACTCTGAGGACATTATTATTCTGAATAATCTAAAGTCACCTTTAAATTTATTGTCCATAATTTTAGTCAATCAGTCTTTAGGATTACCATAATGGAAATTGTCCATGGGTTTGTATTTAGAAATGGGGCAGCCAGAAATCAAAACAGGGGGTATTCCAAAGGCTGAATCGAGACTACTTTGTAAATTCTGCTTTCTATTCTGTGATACTGTTCTCTTCTCTTTTTTGCAGGAGTTTGCTTGGGGATGCAGCTGGCAGTGGTGGAGTTTGCAAGAAACTGTTTAAAGTGGAAAGGTGATTTTACAATCCTAGTATAGATTTGGCTCACTTTGAAGAAAGCTTATTCTTTATATGAACTTTATATTATTCAGATCATAGTATTAAGCATTTAGTTCAATTTGAACAAATTCTAAGAGCTAGACAGCTAGACTGTGAATTGGACTGCATGCCTATGAGTAAGAACTCCCTTTCCATTCCTGTGCAGACTACTCCGATCTTGGTTTCAGGAGCATAGGAATAAACTGGGTAGCTCATCGCTATACTCTCTCCCTCGAGCAGGTGGGTAGGTAGTGGTGGGGAATTGGAGAAGTGTTGACTGCACCCCCTACTCAGTGATCAAAGTAGCCAAATAAGTGCAAGGAGGGTAGTAATTTAGTGCTTTAGTTCTTGGTTTAGGCCAGCAGTAAATTGTTACTCTCAGAAACAAGTAGGTAACAGGGGAGAAAGTGAGACCGGTGAGTGTTTACTAAAATGTCTACATTTCTAGCTGGGGTTATAATTCCCAGTTCACCAAGACATACCACACTAGCTCTGATATGGCTGGCATGCTAAATATAGAGTGTGGTTGCAGCACGAATGCAAGAAGAGAGGCTAGCCACATTGAATACATAGCTGATGGAGATCTTAGGTATGTGCTTGGGTTGGGGCAACTACCCTGTCTCGCTACTCAGTGGTAGGACAGATATGTTTTCCTAAGCTGGGAATCACATCCCTTTTCAACATATAGTCTTGCCCAGCAACTGCTCCAAGGGCGCTGCACTTTACACACATTCCTTTTGAAGACTGTGCATAGGGGTTCAAGCCAACAAAACTGATGCGTAAGATACCAAAATGGGGGTCACTACCCTAGTTTAATGGGGTTGCCAGGCCTGGCATTAGACTTGCTGGAGCCAGGACTCAAGCCCAAGATCCACCATACAGGGCCAAAGCCTAAGAGCTTCAATCTTAGGGGGCAGGATTTGAGTTACAGGACCTGCGCCCCACCTAGGGCTGAAGCCTTTGGTTTTTGCTCCAGAGCATCAAGGCTTAGGTGGGCTCAGGCTTTAATCAGCCCCTCCCCCCCGGATCGTGTAGTGATTTTTATTGTGACAACGGGGTGACAGTGCAGATTTAAGATGATGAAAGTGTATGATGGTTATTCTAAATTTTTTATGTTCCAGATGCAAATTCTACAGAATTCGACCCAAACACAAAATTCCCTGTGGTAAGTACTGATTTGTCTCTGCTGTGTGTTTTCTTAATATCTCTTGTTTGCCTTGGCTAGATGAAAGGTGGTGTATCATTTTCATGTGTTGTAACATGAAGAGATGCCTGTTGTCCATATTCAGAATATTTATTGCTTGAATAGAAACTCAGCACTATAATGAAAATACGGTGCTGATTTTTATATCAGAGCCATTTCCATGGATAAGGTTTGTTTCAGAATAAAACATAAGAAGTTACAAAAGACAAATTTTTGCAATAAAATTGCAGGAAGAATAAAGAAAAGTACCAATATAACGTTTTTATGTGATTGTTGTTTTTTTTAATTGGTTCTAGTGTCACAAAGAAAAAGTCCTTTGGGACAGTTTTCTATGCTGTCTTTGATAGGATCATCCCAAAGCAGAGAAAAATTGGCCAAGGATTTAAAAATATCATGGTGGATTTAATAAAAGTGAAAGTACAAATGGTTCCAGTAGTATTGATTTGGGGTGTTCAAGACAGAGAGTTCTCTAGACTTGATAACATAAAGTTGCACTCACACCATCCAAGTATGCTCTGGCAAAATCTTGGAATGGAGTCGCTTATAATATCTCACCTCTGAGGAGGGCATGTGATATTCTTATAACAGAAAAGGTCACTGATGACTTGAAATATGGGGATTTTTAGAATATGAAAAAGATAATACAAGATAAATGTTTTAGACATATATATTGAATTAATAGATTGCTAGATGTTAAACTGCTGCTCCAGTGTCCATCTTACTCCAGATGTGTTGGATTTTGTCTGGAATTGGGTGACAGGAAAGGGATCATGTGATAATTACCTGTTGTGTTTCCTCCCTCTGGAACATCTGGCGTTGGCCATGGTTGGCAGACAGGATACTGGGCTAGTTGGACCTTTGGTCTGACCCAATATGGATGTTCTTACGATTATAGCCTGAAATGTTAAAATGCACATCTGCAAAATGTGATTTTTTGTTTTTTGTTTTTTTCTTAATTGATCCTGAAATATGAATATTGACAGGGGTAAGGTAAATTGTCAGAGTGCTGTCCAGAATTTGTCTGCATGCCTTTGGTTGAAATCAGTGTGAGCTTTGAAAATTTACTCAGATGTAAACAAGTGGAAAATCAAACATTGCATCAAATATAGTTTAAAAAGTCACATTTTACTTACACACTTCTTTTGAATCTAAGAAAAATGGATCCTGATGAACTCCACAAGTCAATATACTCTTGAAACTGAGAATATTATCAAAATTATATTAAGTCTGTTTGGTGGGTGTTTAGCTGCAGAAAGGCTAGCCTAAAGGGAAGATTGTGATCTTAGGACACATTGAATGCTTGTCCCTGGAAATTGGCACCCACAGAATTTCTTCCTATCTTTCCATTACTGTTCCTTTCTTTTCTGTATTTCACTTACTAAACCTTGTTGGAGGTGACATTCATCCCGTTCCAAATATTCTTGTCAATAATTTCATTTTAATTATCCAGATGTTGCTGTGTTTCTTTGCTTGTTAAGTGATCTTTGTAACATGCCATTGAAGCACTATGGATTATTTGTATCCTTTTAACATCCCTTAGTTCTCACTAAAGATGGACCTGAACTCATACTTTAGATGTGAATGCCCCATACTTTCAGTTAATTTTGATCCAGGTCAGAATCAGGATTTAAACATGCCAGCTTGGCTCATTGTTATTTTTTACTTTATGTGCCGTATTCTTTTATCAATGATCAGAGAGGGAGCTGCTGATTATTATAGTGTTATAGTAACCAGTTTCTGTTTGTGTTGTTGCCTTTTGTGAGGCATTATTGCTGCATTCTAACTAAGATGTTTTTAGCCTGTTCATATCCGTACTTCAACTCTAACAGCAGTATTATGTGATAGTGCAATAGCAGTCCTGAATGTTAGAACAATAGCAAGTGGGCATTTGCGTTGAAGACCCCAGTTTGAAGATAAATAGAAAGAGACCTGAAGTTTGCAGGTGGAAAGGGTGGGAAAAGAGCTGTTGATTGACACTTCAGGAGAGAAGAAAGAATCTGTGTATTTGGGAAGTACACTGCAGGTACATCTGCACTGCAATTAAAAACATGCAGCTGGTCTGGGCCACTGGCTCCTGTCCCTTCATCGAAGGGGCAGTTTAATTGTGGTGTAGATGAACCTGAGGCCAACCTCTAGGATATTCTGTGAGGGGCTAGGAGCCCAGAGCTCATGCTGCGATCTGAACTGCAATGCCTAACCCACAATTAAACAGCCCCTTAGCCCGAGTCAGCTGGCGTGGGCCAGCTGCAGGTGGCTAACTAGAGTGTAGACAGACTTTAGTGCTATCAGAGAGAGATCTGGAGAGTTGAAAAGAAGAGCCCAGAGTAAAAGGCAACAGTGAAAAAGATAGAAAGAGAACTGTAGGAGCTCAGTTACGTAACAAACTAAAAGAAGAAATATATGCTGCATGTGTTCTCCCTGACTGCTCTGTGATTTGGAAATGCCAGGGTCTTACACCTATGGAAGAAAAGATTTTCTATGATTCTACAATACAGGGAGTAACAAGTAATAAATATATTGAGGAGAATGACAGGGAAATGGAGGGCAGAGCATGCACGGAAGAAATTAAGGGGAGGGTGAACTTGGGACTCTCAGTAATAAATAGGCTGGAGATGTACATTTCAAGTGGGAGGACAAGTGATAAGAATGGGAGAAAAATGACTTGCAAAGTAAGAATGGGAAGAAGAGGACCAGCAAGAAAGAATGTGTAAGAGAATATGTGATGGAAAAACTATCAAGAGAAAATCAAAGAGAAAAGGACTTGGAACTCCAAGACCTCGGAACCTGTGCCATAGACCAGACGGCATGGTAAAGGCTTGTGAGTGCCTTTGACACCGTACAAATGGGAAAAGGCATTTAGAAGTGAATTGAAGCTCATACTTACAACAACACGTGGCTGGTGTACAGACATACCACGAATCGCTGGGTGATCTGCAACATTTTGACTGTACTGAAGGAGAAGCAAGACATGCATTCAAGTATAGTTTATATGAAAAAATAAAGAAAATAATGGGATAAATGTAAAATCTGAATGTCATAAAAAATTAATGTAATTAATGCAGTCTCAACAGTTTGTGTATGATGTGCATCACAGCTACTCTGCAACACATATTTGACTCAATCTGTATAGCAGGAATACTGTTATTTGACAGCTGAACTCTGAGTGAGGCAAAGAGAAACTTAAATTGTTTCAACTGGGCATCTTACCATATTAACACTTATAAAGGTAAAGTCTTAGTTTAGCAGAGCCTGTACTGCGTTAAAAATATTTTGATATAGTTTATAGTAATGGACAGAAGTAATTGAAGGAGGAGCAGATTAGTGAGGTTTGTGGATTATTGAGGCAATACAGTAGATTTCTTGCTCTATAAGGGCTATGTCTAGACTAGAATGGGAAGCGATTGTCTGGGAAGGAGTACGGCAGAAAGGGATCTAGGGGTTATAGTGGACCACAAGTTGAATATGAGTTAGCAGTGTGATGCTGTTGCAAAGAAAGCAAACATGATTCTGGGATGCATAAACAGGTGTGTTGTGAGTAAGACACGAGAAGTCATTCTTCCGCTCTACTCTGCGCTGGTTAGGTCTCAATTGGAGTATTATATCCAGTTCTGGGCACCGCATTTCAAGAAAGATGTGGAGAAATTGGAAGGGTTCAGAGAAGAGCAACGAGAATGATTAAAGGACTAGAGAACATGACCTATAAGGGAAGGCTGATGGAATTAGGTTTGTTTAGTTTAGAAAAGAGAAGATTGAGGGGGGACATGATAGCAGTTTTCAGATATCTAAAAGGGTGTCATAAGGAGGAGGGAGAGAACTTGTTCATCTTGGCCTCTGGGGATAGAACAAGAAGCAATGGGCTTAAACTGCAGTAAGGGAGGTTTAGGTTGGACATTAGGAAAAAGTTCCTAACTATCAGGGTAGTCAAACACTAGAATAAATTGCCCAGGGAGGTTGTGGAATCTCCATCTGTGGAGATATTTAAGAGTAGGTTAGATAAATGTCTATCAGGGATGGTCTAGACAGTATTTGGTCCTGCCATGAGGGCAGGGGACTGGACTCGATGACCTCTCGAGGTCCCTTCCAGTCCTCGAATTCTATGATTCTATACAGAATTTTTTCAAAAAAAAGTGACCTTTTTTCGAAAAAACTTCACCTGCGTCTAGACTGCAGTCACGTTCTTTCTAAATTAAATTGAAAGAATGCGGTGGTTTTTTCAGCAGCAGTAAACCTAATTTTACAAGGAAGATCGCCTTGTAAAGAGCTCTTTCAAAAAAAGGAGGTCCTGAATGCAAACAGGGCTTTTTCGAAAGAGAGCGTCCAGTTTTTTCGAAAGTGTTATGGCTGTCTAGACGATCTCTTTCAAAAGATGTTTGTAGTCTAGACATACCCTAAGAGCTGATGAGGGAACACCATGTGACTCCCATGGTAGCACCCGCAGTAACTCAGTAAGGGTTGAAACAGAAGTAGAAAATTTAGGGTATGTTTACACTATGGAGAAGATCGACCATCAGGAGGTCGATCTTCTAGAATTCAATTTAGCAGGTCGAGTGCAGACCCCCAAATCAAACATTGAGAGCAGCCCCCACCAACGTCCTGTACTCATTCTGGAAGGAGTAAGGGAAGCCGACAGGAGCACGTGCCCCTGTTGGCCTCCTGCAGGGTAGGCTCAGCTTAAGTTAAGTGGATTCCAGCTACACATTTTGCATGGCTGATGGTGTATCATAAGCCAACCTGCCTGGTCTAGTGCAGACCTAGGCTTATTGTGCTCCTCTTCCTTGTGCTGGCTACTGCTTCTCCAAAAGTTGCTCCTGAGGAATAGTGGTGGTGAAACACTGATAATCAAGTAACAGTTGTGTTTTGCTTGTTTTTCTTTTTTTAGTAAAAAATAGGACCATGCCAATAGGCAAAGGCTCTCGGGGCAGGTGTGGAATCTGAAATTTCTTGTAACTCTTTTTATTGTACTACACAATAGTATTGACAACTTCAGGTGTTCAGAAATCATGGGTTGAACCCCAGAAATTGTGAGATAGGCTTAATACTAATTACATTTTTAAAAATAATTAATGCATTTGGGATATTTTTTATTTGGCATTTGAGATTTGAGCTTATAAGAGTGTGTTTTTCACTTTTCTCTCCAACCAAGAAGGCTAGAAACTTACTGCAATAAAAAGAAAAACTGAAAGGCAAGATTTGTACACAATCCCCTGACTAAAGGAACTTTGGCTAAGAAAAGAACAAAATATCACAAAAATCATAAAAAAATCAGAATAATTGACATCACTATTAATTAACTGTGTCCTTTCAATTATAATGGCCCAAGTGATATTGCTTTAATAGAATGTACAGAGCCTGTTTAATCAAAGGTTTTTAACACTGTGAAGATTTTCTTTTGAGATTTTGGCTTTTAATTCTAAAGTTGAAGAGATAAATGTTATGACTTGACTTGTTTGAAGAGTAACGAATGCATATTTAAACAGTAAGGGAGTTTCTTACCGAGTTGTTGATCTATATCAGTTCAACTATTATTCATATGTTTCATCTTGTTGCATAGTTCAGTGTGATTACAAAGCATTACTTGGCATTGATCCTACTGACACACCCAGGAACTTTATGCACGTAAGCACTCCTGTTGAGCTCCGTGGGTAAGGAGATAAGTTAGTCTGTAAGTGATGCAGGACTGGAGCCATAGTGCACAGTTGATATTTCAGTGCTGAGGAGCCATTTGATAGTTTCTGAATAGAAAACAGTGGTTTATGAGTTTCTGTCATGAGTTGCAAATGTGTAATGCTGTTTAATTGTGTATGATTACTTGCATGCATAAAGTTGCTCATGTACATAAATATTTCCGGGGTTGGGCCCATGGTCAGAATTGAAATAAAAACAAGTTGCATGAAAATGCTTTATATTTGGCCGAAAATGATTACCCAAAAATACAAATTTTTCTCCAAGAAACACTAGCTACACATTAATTTAAGTGTACACACTAATCTATTTTAGGTACTTTATTTTACCTCACAATCTTTAATTTAGCCTCTCCAATATCTCTTTGAAGTAGTAAAGTGCTCTTATCCCTGTTTTACCGGTGGGGAATTGAGGTACAGAGAGGTTAAGTGAATTGCCCAAGGTTACAGAAGACATCTGTGGTAGAGTAGGGACTTGAACACAAATTTCCCCAGTCCTAGGCGAGTGCCCAAACCAATGGCCTGTCCTTCTTCTTACAGAGCTACCTTACTTTTAATTTCATTTCCTTATGTTTCATTACTTTCTTCTCCATAAGATAAGTAATAATACAAATTATAACAACGATGATGCTAGAATTGTCTGATGTAGGTCATGTGCTGAAAAGATTAAAAGGAGTATCTAAAATTATGGCAGATGTTTTAATGTGTAAAAGTAACTTCCTCTGATGTGGATCTGATCATACTCCTCCCAAAGATAGCTATAAATCTGTATGGGGCAATAGAGAGGACTGATGCTGCGAGGCTAATTGGGCTTGTGTTGAAAAGAGGAATGAATATGCCTAAATATTTATTAAAAAACAAATTCTACACTTCCTTGAAGTCAGCGTCTTAGCTCCTAATAATTTATTGAAAGAGGATGTTATTATTATGCATACATTGTAATTTAATTATCTATATAATTAAAAAAAACCTCAGAATTTGTACATGTACAACCAAATCAGAAAATGTTTTATCATTTTTGTGAAAGAGTGAAATCTACATTTGAGTACGCTCTTTTAGAATATTTTCAGGGCATCCTCAAGTGCATTCTTTTTAAATGTATATAAAATGCCCCTTCTGTAAGGCTGACAGGAATTAGGATCTGAACCAACAGAGATATGTCTCCTCTGCCCTTTGCAGCTATGTTGTCACATAAATTGATCCCAATGTGGTGTGAAATATGGTGTGTAGCACTTTCAACATCCATTTTCTTTAGTGGGAGTCAAAGACACTTTGCACATTTCAGGATTGGACCATAAAAGGGATCGGATCTGCCTTTAAGAAAAGGTATTTGCAAGTTTCATTTTATCAAAACAAAAACAAAAACAAAACCTCCTCTAAAATGGGAACTGGTGTTATAGCTGGCTTTACAGGTAAAATGATTTTCACGGAAATAGATACATCGTTCCACCGACTGCTATCCAAGCCTATCTCTCATAACTGTGGACAATGTTGCTTGCTAAAAGGCTCCTGAAAAGAGCAAAGTGTTATCGTTAAAAAATGTAAACAGTGAAGTAAATTTTTGGAACATTTTTTTCTTTGAGCAGTCTGTCATAAGGCAGAATGTGATGTCAGTAAAGAGAATGGTGGATGCTCTGCTTGTAGTTATTTACTTTAGTGTAACAATCATCCATCTAATTCATCATCAGTTGATTTTTTTCAGGGTCCTCTGAAAAATAAATAGAATGTAATCATGGAATTAAATGCTCTACCAGAATGGATATGTACAAGCAGGACAAATTAAGGTTAAATAAACAACCTTAATTCTGACATTTTCAAACATCGAGTGCTTGATTTTCTAATCTGAATAATGTTCTTTTCAAATTAGTTATTAAATGTACCTTAAAGTTGTTATAGTCAATGGATATAAAAGGCATTTTCGATGTCAATAGCAAGAATATGCAAAAGCTGATTTATAATGAAGGTATCTAAACCTTATTTTCTTCTTCAAGTGATTGCTCATGTGCATTCCAATATAGGTGTGCGCGTGCAGCGTGCACGCACTGTCGGAGACTTTTCCCCTCAGCAGTACCCTTAGGGCCAGCAGGGAGCCCCCTGGAGTGGCACCGATATATCGGCCCATATATACCCCTGCTGGCCCCCTCACCCACTCAGTTCCTTCTTACCGCCGTGACAGTCGTTGGAAGAACCCTCAACTCGTCTTCAAGTTGTTCTCTTCACTGTTCTTCTCCTTCGTTAGCAATCATCTGTTAAGTACCTGTTAATTTAGTTAAAGACGTTCATTTGTAGTTTTCTTTTCACTCCGCCGCAGTGCACCATGCGCCTGTGGCATGGCATGCCCGGCCCGCAAGGCTTTAAGCCCTGCAAGAAGTGCTACAATTCTATGCCATGTGGTAACCCACACTCATCGTGTTTGAAGTTCCTGGGAGAATTGCACATTACAGATGCATGCAAGATTTGTAAGGCATTTAAGTCCAGGACCAAACGAGAGAGCAAGTTGCAGCTCAAGGCACTCCTGATGGAGGCAGCACTCTGGCACCGGCACCGGCTCTGGCTCCGGTACTGGCACAGGACTCGGCATCAAACTCCAACAGCACACCAGCCTCGGTGTGTGACAGCTCCGCACACCATGCCTCCCTGGTACCGCACAGGGCTAGACGTCTCTCCAGTCGCCGGTACCGATATGGAAGAGGAGGCCTAATAAGGGTTGGTCCCCGCCCAGGCACATGCCCTCTGTGCGCTCTACAGTGGGGCACATGGCACCAGCCAGTCCAGAGCCTGGGCCTTCTAGGTCAGGTGACTACTCTTCCCACCGGAGGGATGTGAGTCCTTCAGAGGATTTCCCGGACCCGTCCACCCCGGAGGCTTTGGAGGTAGCAAGGGTCCTTATAGACTCTTTTCCCTCCCCTCTGCCAACTCTGGCACCCTCAAGATGGCACGGGGATGCCCGGTACTGCTCCCCTCCTAGGGTGCCTGGCGAAACGGTCCTCGTAGATTGGCTTCTGTCACACCAGGTCCATGAGTCCCTCCATCAGCGATTCCTTTGGTCCGGTCCCCCACGTCGGCCCACTTGCTACCTCCAGGCAAGTCGTTCCCAGGCCCAGGGGAGAGCGCAGCTCTGGTGAGCCAACCTCTTCCCCCTCCCTCCGTGGCCACTTCGGATGAACCAGGCCATACAGATGCCCCTGTAGGCGATATGGCAAAGGGGTCATTGTCCTCCTCAGCAGACGAGGCTCTGGCCAACTCTGCGCCCTCCATGCCCTCCATGGATGCTAGGGCCCACCAAGACCTCCTCCACCGTCTGACCCAAAGTCTGGGAGTCCAGGCAGACAAGGTCTCTGAGGACTTGGACCCAACCGTCGACATTTTGTACACAGACACTCTCGCGTGGCGTTGCTGATCAACAAGACGGTAGCCCAGATCTCAGCAGCCTTGTGGCAAACCCCAGCGTCCATCCCACCCACTGATAAGCGTGCAAAACAGAGGTACTTTGTCCCTCTGGAGGGTAATGAACACTTCTTCTCCCACCCTCCCCCAGGTTCTTTACTAGTTCAGGCAGTCAACCAGAGGGAGAGGCACGGACAGCCCACGGCCACCCCTAAGAACAGGGAGGCTAAAAAGACCTCCTTACTGGGTAGAAAACTCTACGCAACTGGGGGCATCCAATACCGAATTGCCAACCAACAAGTCTTTCTGTCCACGTATGCCTACAACATCTGGGCGTCAATGGACAAGTTTACAGACTTGCTCCCCAGACACTCCCGTGCGGAGTATAACGCCCTTCAGGAGGAGGGGAGAGTAATTTCCCGAACTGTGCTACAAGCAGCACTCAATGTGGCTGATGCAGCTTCTCGAGTCATGGCCACCGGGGTGATCCTGCATCGCAGTTTGTGGCTTCAGGGCTGCGGAGTGCCGCCGGAAGTCTAAAACACATTGCAGGGCCTCCCTTTCGAAGGCATGTTGCTCTTTTCCGAGCAAACTGACCAGCAGCTCCATGGCCTGAAGGACACGAGAGCCACATTAACGTCCTTAGGCCTTCACACACCGCCTCCCAGAGGCGTTCATATACTAATAGGAACACCCCTAGAATGCCTCCACAGGGCCCACACCCTGATTTTACCCGTTGTAGGGTCAGGGGTAATAATAGCAGGAACAATAGTCATTGCCCTTGCCCATCCCCGGATTCTAACCAGGGGCCCCCCAACATGCCCCCCGGACCCTGACAGGGCTTTTGATGGGACCCCAGAGGGCTTCTTACCAGTCTCCCTGTTACCCTTCTGGGACTGTTTATCTCGTTTCCTCCATGCCTGGCGGTCTATTACTTCTGACCGATGGGTTCTGGAGATAGTGGAAATGGGTTATGTAATCCCCTTCCACTCGCCCCCTCCTTCCCAACCCCCTACCCCATCCCTTTTCAGGGACCCCTCTCACGAGCCTCTGTTACAGGAGGAGGCTCGCCACCTTCTCACATTGGGGGCGGTAGAACGAGTTCCCCATGATTTTCTAAACAGAGAATTTTATTCCTGCTATTTTCTGGTTCCAAAAGCAAAAGGGGGCCTTCACCCAAACCTGGACCTCAGAGCTCTAAACCTCTTCATCGTCAAGACAGAATTCAAAATGGTGACTCTTGTGTCCATCATTCCCTAACCCCTGGAGACTGGTACGCTGCCCTCGACTTAAAAGACTCTTATTTTCATGTTTCAATTGCACCCTTCCACCAAAGGTTCCTGCGATTCACTGTGGGCCAGGACCACTGCCAATTCACTGACCTTTCCTTTGGTATTTCTACGGCCCCCCGGGTCTTCACCAAATGTATGGCGATGGTGGCTGCCAAACTCAGAAAAAGGGGAGTCCAAGTGTTCCCTTATTTGGATGACTGGCTCCTCCGAGGTAACCCAGGTGAGAGATCGCATCGCCATAGTCCGTGAACTTTTTCAAGATCTGGGTCTTCTTTTAAACCTGGACAAATCCACCTTAACTCCTACTCAGACAATAGAATTTGTGGGTGCGACTCTGGATTCCCGGTCTCAGAGAGCCTCTCTACCCAGCTCCCGCTTTCTTATGCTACAGTCAGTGGACAGGTCACTCCAGAACTTTCCAGTGACCACCGCCTGGGTTTGCATGCGTCTATTGGGCCCCATGGCTGCCTGCACTTATGTAATGCAACACACCAGACTGCACATGCGCCCGCTTCAGATGTGCCTATCGCGAGTCCATAACCCAGCTGTCCACTCCTGGGACAGAATGTTAACCATCTCCACCCCTGTCCTCCTCACACTAGAGTGGTGGACCCATCAAGCGGAAGTCTGTGCAGGGCTCCCGGCCAGTCCCGTCCATCCGACTGATCACAGACGCGTCAGACACGGGTTGGGGAGCCCACCTGGGAGAGCTGCACACTCAAGGTATGTGGTCCTCCAGCGAAACCTCCCTGCATCTCAACGTCAGGGAACTCAGGGCGGTCCGACTGGCTTGTGCGATTTTCCTTCCCCACTTGAGGGGCAAGACTGTCCTCATCCTGTCAGACAACATAACAGTGATGGCCTATATAATCAATCAGGGCGGGGCTCGTTCACCTCACCTGTGCTCAGAGGTGATCAGCTTATGGGAACTCTGCCTCAGGGTGGATATCCTCCCGATGGCCTCATATCTCCCTCACAGAACGTCCTAGCGGACAGATTGAGCAAATTGTTTGCGAGCCACGAGTGGTCCCTGCGTTGGGACGTTGCCCGATCCATCTTCTGCATGTGGGGGTTTCCCCATCTGGATCTGTTTGCCACAGGGCAGAACATGAAGTGCCCCCACTACTGCTCCCTCATGAGACAGGGATGGGGGTTCCAAGGGGACGGTCTCCTCCTCCACTGGCTGCAAAGCCTGCAGTACGCCTTCCCGCCCTTCCCACTAGTTCACAGAGTCCTGTTGAAAGTGCGGGAGTTATGGGCATCATTAATTCTAATTTCCCCAGCGTGGCCCAGACAGCATTGGTTTTCGACCCTCTTCGACCTCTCATGCAAGAGGCCTGTAACCCTCCCATTAGTCCCGGGCCTGATATCCCAGGACTTGGGCAGGCTTCACCACCCAGACCTACAGTCCCTCCACTTGACAGCATGGAAGCTCCATGGTTAACTGCAGAGAAGCTCCAGTGCTCTCAACGAGTCCAAGAAGTGCTTCTGGGTAGCAGAAAACCTTCCACTAGAACTACGTACCTCGCTAAGTGGAAGTGGTTCTTCTGTTGGAATTCTCAGAAGGGGGTACACCCGAGGTAGGCACCAGTCCCCTTGATCCTGGATTACCTGTTGGACTTTAGGCTCCAGCATCTCTCTTCCTCTTCCTATAAGGACTGGACAGACTCTATCCGCATGTCCGGCAACCCATTCCCCAGTGGGACCTAAACCTGGTACTATCCAAACTTATGGGGACCCCATTCGAACCGCTAGCCACATGCAGCCTCCTTCGCCTCATACGTGGTGTCCCTCCTACTGGCAATCAAATCTGCGAGGCGGGTGTTTGAGCTCAGGGCTTTGCCATCAGAGCCCCCCTACACAGAATTTTTTAAAGACAAGGTCCGGCTCCGCCCTCACCCATCTTTTTTGCCGAAGGTAGTTTCTGTATTCCACATTTCCCAGGATATTTTCTACTAGTGTTTTACCCAAAACCGCATGCATCTGGGAAAGAACAAGCTTTACACATGTTAGATGTCTGTAGGGTGTTAGCCTTTTATTTGGATAGGACCAAACTGTTCTGAAAATCACCACAACTTTTTGTAGCCATCGCAGAATGCATGAGAGGCCAACCTGTATCCACTCAGTGGATCGCCTCATGGATAACCACCTGTATCAGGGAGTGCTACTCTCTAGCGGGCATTTCAGCCCCGACACTTAGAGCTCACTCAACGAGAGCTGTGGTAGCTTCCACCGCTTTTGCAGTGCAGGTTCCCATCCTGGACATCTGTAGGGCTGCCACATGGTCCTCGGTCCACATGTTTGCTAACCATTATGCACTGTCCCATCAGGCCAGAGAGGATGCTGCCCTAGGTAGGGCGGTCCTTAACTCCTCCTTGGTCTCGACATCCAGCCGTCCACCTAGTTAGGTTCTGCTTTGGAGTCACCTATATTGGAATGCACACGAGCAATCACTCAAAGAAGAAAGAACGGTTACTTACCTTGTGTGACACGGTTAGGCCAGGGAGCTGCTGCAGAGAAGGGAAAAGGCAGCCCAAAAGGGGAAAAAACCCTGTGAGAAGAAGCAGAGAACTGTAGCCCAGTTAGATGCAGCTGGGAGGGAGCTGGCTCAGGCAAATTGGGGCCAGCTGACTCCTCTGCTGTCTGAAGGCCTTTAAAAGCCTCAGCAGTTAGAGGCTGGGGAGGGAGAGTGAGAGGACGAAAGGAAGGTGGTGGAGAGACAGAGAGGAAGAAATCGGAGAGAACAATTTTGGCCAAGCACTAGGTAAAGGCAGCTAGGGAGGGAGCCTGAGGGCACCTGGCTGGGCTCCCTACCATTGAGACCTGATGAAAAACCCCAAACTCGGGGGCTAAGAGGAGGAGACCTACCCAGTGGTGGCTTGGGGAAGAGGGGCCCTTGCCACACTTGTAACTGTAATTCGTCAAGATGTGTTGCTCATGTCCATTCCAAATCCCCGCCCACTGCCCTTTATCTGGAATATGCCGGTAAGAAGGAACAGAGTGGGTGAGGTGGCCAACAGGGGTAAATATGGGCCAATATTTCGGCGCCACTCCAGGGAGCTCCCTGCTGGCCCTAAGGGTACTGCTGAGAGAAAAGTCTCCACTGGTGCGTGCACGCTGTGCACACACACCTATATTGGAATAGACATGAGCAACACATTTCGAAGAATCACAGTTACGAGATTCTTCTGTTCTTTCATAATGGTTTAATGAAAATACCCTGTTAGAACCTATGACATCAGTTGAGAGGTCACAGAGACATATGTGATACAGTAGAACTGCAAAGTTATGAATATCAGAGGGTACGTCTACACTACAACGTTAATTCGAACTAACGGATCTAGACTAAAAAACTAGTTCGAATTAGCGTTTTGCTAATTCGAACTAGCGCGTCCACACTGATTGGACGCAGGGGGGCATTTAAGGGCAGCTGAAACCGGTTCTGGCAGGGCATCAGGTCAGTAGTTGCTTTGTGTGGCTGCTGTCTGAGGCTATCTGAGGCTCGTGCTTAAAGGGACCCCCCGGGACAGCCGGTTCTCAGCTTTTCCTGATTGCTTGCCAACCTCGCCGAGGGACAGCAAAGCGTCGGTCTCTGTGCCCGTCTGTGTCAGTGCTTCCCTTCGGGGGGGACCGCCGCAGGTGGCAACATGGAGCCACGGCTCGCCCTGCACCTTCTGGTGCACTTTCTGGACTTGCTGCTGCAAGCCTGCCACCAATGGATCGAGGCTGCCTGGCACCACCTGGGGAACGTCAGCCCCCTGCCTCTCCGCCTGGCCGCCCTGGGGGCCGTGGAGGAGCCGCGGCGGCGCCCCGGCACCGGCGTGCCCCGCCGCGTCTGGCGTCTGAACACCAGCAGCGACTGGTGGGACCGCATCGTCCTGGAGCGCTGGGACGACCGACAGTGGACCCAGAACTTTAGGATGAGGAGGGACACCTTCCTGGAGCTCTGCGAGTGGCTCGCCCCTGCCCTGCAAAGAAGGGACACTCGCATGAGACCCGCCATCCCCCTCCAGAAGCGGGTGGCCATCGCCCTCTGGAAGCTCTCCACGCCGGACAGCTACCAATCCGTCGGGAACCAGTTCGGCGTGGGGAGATCCACCGTCGGAGCGGTGCTCATGCAGGTACGGCGCTCGTCGGCCACCGAGCTTGGGGGGAGGGGAGCTGCGAGGAGGGGATGGGCCGCCCCAGGGACAAAGGGGGGGGTCGGGAGGAGGCGAAAGCGCCCCGCGCCGGAGGGGTCGGGCTGTCCCGGCCGTACTACACGCCGCCAGGGGGGTTGCTTCCGGGAGTGGGGCGCGGGGCACTGCCAGGACACGCACGCTCCCAGCCACCCGGGCGCCCCACTGATTGGCGCTTTGCTGTGTCTCTCTCCGCAGGTGATCAAGGCCATCAACCGGGTCCTGCTCCGCAGGGTGGTCCGCCTCGCCGACCCGGATGCTGTCATCCGGGGATTCGGCGCCCTCGGCTTCCCCAACTGCGGGGGGGCCATCAACGGGACGCACATTCCCATCCGTGCCCCGGAACACCAGGCGTCCCGGTACGTCAACAGAAAGGGGTACTTCTCCGTGATCCTGCAGGCCGTGTGTGACCACCGGGGACAGTTCACAGACATTAATGTGGGCTGGTCCGGCAAAGCACACGACGCACGGGTATACCGCAACTCCTCCGTGTGCCAGCGGCTGCAGGATGGGACCTTCTTCCCCGACCGCCACATCAGGGTCGGGGACGTGGACATGCCCGTGTGCCTGGTGGGGGATGCCGCCTACCCACTGCAGCCGTGGCTCATGAAGCCCTACACGGGGCACCTCAATCCCTCCCGCCAGGCCTTTAATGCCAGGCTGACCAGGGCCCGCATCGTGGTGGAGGGGGCCTTCGGGCGACTGAAAGCCCGCTTTCGATGCCTCCTCACCCGTCTGGACCTGGCCGAGCACAACATCCCTCCCGTGGTGGCGGCATGTTGTGTGCTCCACAATTTGTGTGAGCGGAAGGGGGAGGCTTTCCTGCCAGCCTGTATTGCTGAGGCTGACCGCATGGCTAGACACTACGGTCAGCCCCGCACCGCCGCCGTCCGGGAAGCCCAGTGGGGGGCCATCCGGATCCGGGAAGCCCTGCGGGAGAGCTTCCAGGTGGAGGAGGAGGAGGACTGACCTCTCCCTTGCATGCCCCACTGGGGCCTTCTTCCACCCTACCCCCCCCCTTCCCCTTTCCCCTCCCTACCTACTGTCAAATAAAGACACCTGTTTTTCAAACAAAAACGTCTGTTTATTTCACAGAACTGGGGTGGGGGGAGGGAGGAATGAAGGTGGGAGAAGGGAGGGGGAAACCTGGGACGAGGGAGCTGGAAGGGGAGGGGAGGGAAGGGAGGAAGGGAAAGGAAAGCTCAGGGGTGGGAGTCCGGCTGCCTCTCCCGTCTCGCCACACTGCGGGTCCGGGGGCGTCGGTGGGGAATGGTTGTGGAGGGGGGGGCAGAGGGGACAGGGGGTGTGGAGGAAGCAGGAGCGGAAGCAGGAGTGGGAGCAGGGGGAGCAGGGGGAGCAAGAGGGGGAGCAAGAGAGGGAGCAGGGGGAGGAGGAAATGGAAAGCGGTCCAGCAGGCTCTGGAGGTGGCCTCGCAGAGCACGGCCCTGCTCCTCCAGGGCCTCCAGACTCCTCCGGCGCAGCCTGAGGTCCTCCTGGACCCAGTGGTCCTGGAGACGGAGCTGTCGGTCCAGGAACCGGAGGTGCCGCCTCTGGTAGTCCTCCTGGTTCCTGGCTGTCCTGCTTGCCCGGGCGCTGGCGGCTGCTGCAGGCGGTGTGGTGCACCCTGCAGGCCCAGGTGCTGCAGCTGTGGTGCAAGAAGACCAGCGGTCAATTTCCCCAGGGGCCCAGGTGTGTGAAACCCAGCTCCCCTGTGCAAGGTCAGGGCCCCTGCAGGATCCCCAGCTACTGCTCCGTGGTGGGCAAGGCCCAGGCGCACGGTCCCGGGGCTCCCTCTCGCCCCAGCCCCCCGTACACATAAGGGGAACACGAGGGTACTCACAGGTGGACGCCTCCCCGGCCTCAGACGACAAAGGCGAGCGGGTCTGTGGCGTGCCTCGGGGGTCCCGGGTCCTGGGCAGGCTTGCGGCAGGCTCCTGGCTCTCAGAGCCCTCTTCCTCCTCCTCGGTGTCCAGGAGTGGTCCCTCTGCCCCGGGGTCAATCACGTCCCGGGGGGCAGGGACGACATGAGCCCCCAGGATGCGGTCCGGAGCATGGAAGTGGGGGCAGGCCTCCGGGTCGGCCCCTGGCAGGCAGGCCCGGGAGTAGGACTGCTGCAAGTCCTTTATTTTGCAGCGCACCTGCTCCCGGCTGCGCTGGTGGCCCCTGGCGGCCAGGCTGGCAGCCATGCGTCCGTAGACGGCCGCGATCCGGTGGCTAGTGCAGAGATCGTGGACATTGGAGGCTTCCCCCCAAACCTCGATGAGGTCCACGATCTCCGCACTTGACCAGGCGGGCGCCCGCCTTTTGCGCCCCCGGGCAGGCTCCTGGGAGCCGCCAGGCTGGTCCTGGGGAGCAGTGGAGGGCTGGGAGCCCTCGGATGGCTGGCTCATGGTGTGGCAGGTGCAGGCTGTGCAGGCACGGGTGCTTGCAGCCTTGCAACTGGCACAAAGTGAGTAGCCAGCCCGTGGCCCTTTAAGGGCTCCGGGGCCGGGAGGGGGGCAATAGAGTTTCCCTGGTGTTGGCCAGAGTGGCCACCAGGGAAACCTGGGAAGCCTTAGCCTCCCACTAGTTCGAATTAAGGGTCTACACAGCCCTTAATTCGAACTAGCTAGTTCGAACTAGGTGTTAGTCCTCGTAAAATGAGGTTTACCTAGTTCGAACTAAGCGCTCCGTTAGTTCGAATTAAGTTCGAACTAACGGAGCGCTAGTGTAGCGCCTATGAAAGTTAGTTCAAACTAACGTCCGTTAGTTCGAACTAACTTTGTAGTGTAGACATACCCAGAGTTATGGAGTCACCAGTAAACCAAATACCTCATTTGGAATGAGAGGGTGCACAATCAGGTAGCAAAGAGAAAAAATGCTGTATAGTTCTGTGTTAAATGTAAACTACTATCAAAAATAAAGGGGAAGTTTTAAAAAAAGATTTGACAAAGTAAAGAAACTATTTCCGTGATCCTTTCATTTAAATTAAGATGTTTAAAAGTAGCATTTTTCTTCTGCGTAGTAAAGTTTCAAACCTGTATTAAGTCCATATTCAGTTGTAAACTTTTGAAAGAACATCCATGACGCTTTGTTCAGAGCTATAAACATTTCAGAGTTACGAACAGCCTACATTCCAGAAGTGTTCATAAATCGGAGGTTCTACTGTAATACAGGGAATCAGATGTTTCTCCTGACTTAAATTGAATTGATTATTGTACTTTAGGAGTGTCCTTAATGTGTATGGCCATTCCTTCCAAAAACATAAATTTAAATTGTCCAGTGTGTCAAAGTACAATCCCCACTTAAAGCAGGAGCTATGTAAAGGTTGTTTCCTTACATCATGTTTTTGGAGCATGAAATAAAAATAATTTATTCTAAATTAACTGGAAAGTGGACCTGCTTAGAATGTACTGATTAACAGTGTATTGGAGACCATTGCTAGGAGACCAAGTACAAGGAGACCAGTCCTTTTATACTAAAGAAAATTTTTATTATCTGCTGATAATGTTATCACAATAGTAAATCTATAGAAATATATATATATATATACTTTTTATAAATGTTAAGATTTTTCTCTCTTCCTTTGCCGGTGGTGATCCGCCTCCTTTTGTCTTACTGGTTTGTCTTCATGACACTCTTCATAACGGATAAAAAGTCATCAAGGTTGACTCTTCCATCATTATTTTTATCCATCATTTTAGTTACATTCTCAATAGAGAATTCTTTCTGTTTTTAATAGGGAAATAATATAAAAGATATAAAAAAAAAGTAAAAAAATTAATGATCACAGACACTTCCTGAGAAGAAACATAGCCCATAATATAGGCTAACAACTAATGTTACGAGGGAAGTGTTGCTGCTAATATGAGATGTACTAATAAGTACAGGGATTGGGGAGGGGAAGATTGTTACATTTGCTATCCTAGAAAAGCAGTGCCCAGAGTCTGCTAACATTTGTTGTCAATGACATATCAGTCCTTTGAACAATGTGAGTAATCGTTTGCCTTTCATCTGTCACTGTAGAAGAGCATTCCTAAGAAATAGTTGACATCTCAGTCAGAGACAATCAAGAAAAGAAAATATCTCCAAGTGCAAGAGCCAATGGACCCAAGTGCAACCAAATACAACAAAGGTTCTTGAACCATGTTACTACAGCAGGGTTTCATTTTGACTAGGCTTTCATTCTGATGTAGGTAAATTGAGTTTGGACTACATCACAAAGATGGGGAGAGAAAGACAGGTGAGAAAGCAGTAGCATAGACTCACTGAAGCACAGTGATCGCCATTAAAAGTCAATATTTACACATAGTGCTGACCCAGAGCCCACTTACATCAGTTAAAGTATCCCTTTCACATCAGTTGACTTTGGATCATGATACCCTGAGACAGGACTATTTCCCCCAGTATTTAGAATACTCTGTATTGTGTTAGCAAAACATGGTAAATCTAGCTAAGAACTCCTTTCATTAACTCCTTTCAGTTCAGGGTGTATTAAGAAAGTGTATATGGCAGAAAGTGCAGTTAATTTTCTGAAAACATTCTTGGTAATTAGTCAAGTTTGTAAAGTGGGGCAATGTTTTGATTCAGAGAAGTAGGTGTGTTAGTCTGTATCCTTCTCCTAGTTTTGATTATGATTTAAAGACTTCAAGCTGCTCTTCTTATGTTTTATTATACTTTGAGTGCGTCTAGACTGGCAAGATTTTGTGCAAAAGTGGCTGCTTTTGTGCAAAAACTTGCCAGCTGTCTACACTGGCCGCTTGAATTTGCGCAAGAGCACTGACGTTCTAATGTACAAAATCAGTACTTCTTGCGCAAATACTTTGATGCTCCCGCTCAGGGATAAGCCCTCTTGCTCAAGAATACTTGCGCAAGAGGGCCAGTGTAGACAGGCACCTTGATTTTTTGCGCAAGAAAGCCCGATGGCTAAAATGGCCATTAGAGCTTTCTTGCGCAAAAGCGCGTCTATACTGAGTACAGATGCTTTTGCACAAAAACACTTTTTGCGCAAAAGCATCCGTGCCAATCTAGATGCTCATTTGTGGAAATACTTTTAACAGAAAAACGTTTCCGTTAAAAGTATTTCCGCAAAATCATGCCAGTCTAGACGCAGCCTAAAGCTTTACAAACAGAGCAAATACTAGAAAAATCTACTATCCAAATTGTAAACAGAGTCATCGATTAGACAGGTAAAATGGAATGTTCACTCAAATCTGAAAAATTATTTTCCTCCCAAGCTGAATTAGCTATTTTTCCACAGACCTAACTGTATATACTAGACAATGTAAAAGATATTTCTTCAATCAACAAATTGTAGCAAAAAGAGTAAAGTGATTCTTGTTGTTCACAAAATACTGACATTTCTACTGAGTTCAGGTCTTTAATAAAATGTACCAACATTGATTCAATACACTAACATTTAACATCTAAGTGTTCATTCCAGCCAAGGAAACTATTTGGAGTCCTACTAAAGTCAGAATCCAACTCTGTTTAATCTTTCAAAATTCTGATCATTCTTCGTGTCATATGGACTTTATTAAAGATCAGATGTTGCTGGTGACTTTTTGCCTTTGCACTTTTATTGAAATCATGGAGAATTACTATGTGCATTTCCATTACAGCAGGCACTTCAACTGTTTACCAGAAGCTTCAGACTTCTCACCTCAGTTCTGATACTACTGTTTTCAGAATTAAATAATTACCACACACCTCATTTACCTAGTAGTCAAAGTCTAAATGGCCTCTGAAATTAATCAACATAAGGTATGTAGACTGGGGAGTGTGTGTGTGTGGGGGGGGGGCTTTTATGTGATCTAGTTGGTGGAACTTTGACTTCAGAACACTTTATAAAATACATAAAAATATTTCTTTCATAGTGCCAAGTTGTGAACTCCTCTTCACATAAATGTCCATTGTGACTAACTGCTCACAAAGGTGAGTGGTGGGTTCAATTATCAAAGTCAATGGGAGCAAATGGCTCTGTCCTGCAGGCTCAGGAATGATATTAATATTTTTGCACTCCCTCTACAGAGAGTAAATTGATGCTTGGACTACACTTACCTTAATCATGTTTAAAAATTGAGCTTGAATCAGGCTTTTCACTCCAGCAATGCTCAGCGAGCCTGGACTACCCTCCATCAAAGCATGTTGAGTGAATTGTTTTATAAGATCAGAGTTGAGTAGATTCTCCATGTTTTGATTATATTCTTGAATAACTGTGAAAACAAAACAAAACCCTACATTTGAATGTTTAAAGAGAAAAAAATCAGTGATGGATTTCATTCCAGGCTGCAGGAGTCTGTTTTGGGTGAAGAGGGGAAACAGTTGGTATAAAAATGAGTGCTTGTTATAATGCAGTTTTTGAATTAGAAATTATTAGGTTAACCAAACAGTTAATAGGTGAAAATGTTAATCTACCAGAGTTTCATATTTGTGGCTATTGAGATTACAATTCTGTTCCCACTAATGTCTCAGCAGTGAATAAGTTATACTTAATTGTTAACCCACAGGTACAGCAGACTGTTTCTTCAATATATTGGGTTCAACCCACTTCCAAAATAAAATGCCAAATTAATTTAAGAGATTTTAAACATGTGTAATAAATTCAAATTGTACTTACCTGCTTCACGAAACACAGAACAACTAACAGAATCTTGCAGGAGTGAGAATTGTGGGGTTGTCACAACTTTTATAGTATGCACATTCCCACTCCGCCCTGATTATGAAATTTTTCTTTTGTCATTAAAAACAGTGCACTAATTTAACCTTGTAGCTCCAATTATCAGTGATTTTACATACGTTAGCAAAAAGACTTAAGGAAAATAGCTTTACAACTGAAGGGGCATCATAAAGTCCTACCCACCCATTTAGGTGAGGTTTCGCTTTTCTGTGGGTATTTTCCCCCTGCAAATTTTGTGTTTTAGTTTTAACACCTGCCATATCCACTGGGGGAGAAAGGTAACTGTTTTTTATTTTAAATTAAAATCTGTACTAGAGACAGAAAAGCTCCAAACCACATACACAGATAGGAATAACACAGTATTGGGGAAATATATATATCATTCCTTCCATATGGTCTTAGATTTATATACTTCTGTATCCTTCCTTGAGGATTTGGTGATAAAAGGACAGGTGTTTGTCTAACCTGCTCTTAAAAACCTTCAGTGATGAAGATTCCAGAGACTCAGTAGGCATTTTTTCTTAATGTCCAATGTCTCCCTTGCTGCAATTTAAGCTCATTGCTTCTTGTGCTATCATCAGACATTAAAGAGAATCATTTTCCTCTCTCTTCCTTAAAATTCCTTTTAGGTATTTTAAAACTGTTACATGTGCCTTCTTGGTCTTCTCTTTTCCACACTAAACAAATCTAGTTTTTTTTAAATATACTTTAATAAGTCATGTTTTCTAGACCTTTAGTCACTTTTGTTCCTCTCTCTTGTACTTTTTTGCCCCAATTTATCCACAGTTAGGCCTAAGTAGCGCAAAGAAGAGAGGAAGAATTACTTCTTGTTTGTTGCTTACAATAATCTTGCTAATACAGCCCAGAATGACTTTTGCTTTTTTTGCAACAGTGTCACACTGTTGACTCATATTTAGTTTGCGTTCCGCTATGATTGCTAGATCTCTTTCTGTTATACTCCTTTGTAGGGAGTTATTTCCAATTTTGTATGTGTGCAACTGATTATTCCTTCTTAAATAGAGTACTTTGCATTTGTCCTCGTTGAATTTCATCTGATTTACCTCAGGCCATTTTTCCAGTTTGTCCAGATCATTTTGGCTTATAATCCTGTTCTCCAAAATACTTGCAACCCCTCCCACCTTGGTATCATAAGAAAATTTTGCAAATATATTCTGCAAAATTTATATCACCCTTATTTAAATCACCAATAAAAATATTGAACAGAATCAGATCCAGAAATGTTTCCTGTGAAACCCCTGTTGTAGTGCCCTTCCAGCATAACTGTAAACCATTGATAACTACTCTCTGGCTATCCAATCAGTTATGCACTCACATTATAGTAGCCATATCTAGTTATATGCCCCTAGTTTATAATGGATATGTTTTGTGTCTGTAATTTATAATGCAATTCACCATGGGTCTGTCATGACTTCTCTGTGGCAGAGAAACCATGTCATCCATAAGCATTTAGTCTAAATATCTTCTCTGGCAGTGGCATTTTTTGATTGCGTAGAGAGGGCACGCTTGAGCTGGACAGGTAATGTGTTTTCAATCTGTTTGTCTACAAGCTCACGCATAAGTGCCACAAGGACAGTGTTGCTTTCCATGGCCATGTTTACAAAGTCACAATTCCCTTAAAACTGGCTGTTTCTGTGAATATTCTCCTCTGTAAACTTGTTTCTTAAAATATTTGCAAACATAAAAGGTGTGGGGAACAATCAAAATGAATTGGATTATAAATGTGAATAAGTGTGAACAAACTTTTTTGGGGGGTAAACTTAAAAATCAACTAATAGTCTTGCAGCACCTTAAAGACTAACAAAAATGTAGATGGTATCGTGAACTTTCGTGGGCACAACCCACTTCTTATTTTTATTTGTATACAACGTGTGTTTAATCATTAGTTTCCAGAGCATTAGGGATCTAGTCATCTAGTAAAATCTCTCTTTAATTCTGCATGCTCTGGCACAGAGGGAGAAATTATAGAGTAGACCAGGTGTCTCAGAATAGATGGTATAAATGATGATCCTCCGTTTCTGACACATACAGGTCACAGAACACACACATTGCAAATACCTCAAATGAGCTGCTGTTTTAATGAATAAGCACAGTGGAGGGAAACGTAAATTCTTACTCTGAACTGGAAATGTCTACAGACTATGAAATCTTTGCTATGTGGCGTGCAGAACATGTCTAATGCAACATCTGGGATAAAATAAAGGGACACATATAAATACAGGTCATCAAGAAGGTTGTACTGCTTTGAATCAGATTGTGCCACTGAATATAGTAACCAGCAAATGAAATAAATGCTGATTGTGGGTACACAAGATGGCAAAAGTTAGGATGAAAGCTGGGCTGGAGTGTCTCTCCTCTGACTGTCAGCATCCATCACAGCTCATGAAGTACAGCAGTGCTTATATCCTGTTGGTTGATATCAGCACTAATCATTCCCTCATGAGCATGTCACTAGCAACAACTACAGGCTACCGCCACTGTGCTGTGGGACAGCACTCAATCTTGACTAATGAAACTACCATATTGATCCTCTGGTCAGAGGGAGAGATGTGTCTGATAGGCAAATCAGTTTGGTTGCAGGCCAACAAACTTGAAGTGTGTGTGTGTGTGTGTGTGTGTGTGTGTGTGTATGTAAAATCCTAAGTATGCTGATATTTTTGGAGTGGAACAAACTTTGCTTGCTGTGTGTTACACACAATCTGCAGTATGCTGTACAGATGAAAGGGATGCACAGATGGCATGTGATGTCTCTGACTCCAACATCCCTTAGGATGTGGTGCTCTGCAAAATGAAAAAAAGAATTAAAGGTGAGTGCACACTGATATTCAGCCTGGTGCTACACAGCCTTTTTCCAGACATAGGTTGATGAATATGAGAAATTAACTCTCACCCACAAATGGAAGATGTGGGGCAAAATAATTACCTGTCAACTTCTTGAATAATTTATGAGATCAGTACACAAGTATAAATGGGATGATAGGAAGCATCCAGAGAGGAGCAGATTGCCCAAACATCATCAGATAACCCTGACTATGGGTGGGGACCTCACTCGGAGAATTGTATGTAAAGACAGTGAAGAGAAGGTGGAGCACTCCTAGATGTGGAACTGTTGTGGTGACAATGTTGGGCGGGAGGGAAAGGAGATGACAGCAGCTTGCTGCATTTAGTCCATAAGCAGAACAGGTGATGTGCTTCTGTTGTTACACTCTCTGGTGTCTGTAAAATCTATCCTTATGTGTGAGGGTTCTTTATGGCTCATCCTGTAGAATAGAAATTTCTGAATAATGTCCTGGTTGGCTATCCTAATCTACAGATGCAGTTTCTTCTAGGTGCTCCCTTATTATGTTGTGATGCTCATGTAATGGTATGTACAAGGTGTCTCCTTCATAGAATCAGGTGTGGTTGCTACTGTGATGAACAATTCAGTAGAAGCTTAGTTAGTTGATGACTTTATTCCATGATATGCTACCTAGAGTGCTGCATGTAAGTCAGTTGCCTATGAGTGTACACCCGTGCCAGATTTTACTACAACAAAGTTCTCTAAATGGAGCATGGACCCATACTCCATGAGACACAATCCTGGAGAAGAGAATGTATCAAAAAGTATCATAGCACTTCCTGAGACCATGATCTTGCTGCAATATAATAAATTTGCTACCCCACTGCTGCTACAATTGGCTAAAAAGTAAACCCCTTTGTTCTCAAACCTGTTTTATAGAATCCTTTCAAAGAATCATCTCTCTAAAGAACTGCAGACTTCATTAATCTGCATTTTGGTAAGACACAGACTCATAAGAACATAAGAACGACCATATTGGCTCAGATCAAAGGTCCATCTAGGCCAGTATCCTGTCTTCAGACAGTGGCCAATGGGAATTAACAGAATAAGTAATCATCAAATGATCCATTCCATCACCCATTCCCAATCTTGAGGCTTGAGACACCATCCGTGCCCATCCTGACTAATAGCCATTGAAACACCTATCCTGCATGACTCTATCTCTAGTTCTTTTTAAAGTCCTGTTAAAGTTTTGGCCTTCATAACATCCTCTCGCAGGAAGTTCCACAGGTTGACTTTGAGTTGTGCAAATAAATATTTCCTTTTATTTCCAGTGAGGTTTTGTTGCTGACCTGGAATCATGCCAGTAAACTTCATATGGGATGTGAGGGTGTTGCCACCATATTTCCCCCTTTCAAATGCTGGCACTTGTGAGAGTGGGATTCCTGGAGGGAGACTGAGTAAGGTGCTGTAACCCATTGATTTTAAATGAAAATTAGGTTCCTAAGTGTCTAAATCACTTTTGAACATGGGGCTTACCCATCTAAGTTACTTAAGCCTTGTGACACTAAGCGAGCAGTGATTTAATACCATTCGTAATCTGGGTCCCAATGCTTCCTGAGCAGCTGTACTGTATTTGCTGCAGGGGTAAGTAGAGATCCAGGAGATTATGTTGCCCCTGGTGAGCTGCCGCCACTATATTTACCTGCTTCTCCGATCGCAGCTCCCATTGGCCGGGAATGGTGATTCATGGCCAAGGGGAGCTGTGTTCCCCTGTAAATGCAGAGGTGCAGGTAAATACGGGAGTTTGGGGGACTGCCAGGGGCTAACTCTCGCAGACCAGATCTAGTCTGCAGAGCAGTATTTGCACACCCCTGTTCTGAACCCACCTGCTCAGCTCCTTTTCCATCTCCATGGCAGCTTTGTTGGAGCTGCCAGGAGACCAACCAGAGCCTAGCCTAACCTCCCTGATATTGTCAGACTCAGGAGCAGAAAAGCTCTGTCGCTGAGAAGGAAAAGCAGCAGCAGAAGTAAATTGCCCTGCCTTGGAGATTAGAGGGTGCCAAGAACTAGGCAGGGCTAACCTGGGCTCACTGTTGGCTCATAGGAAGCATGGCATCATTCTCAGTGGCCACATTCAGGCACTAATTTTTAGTCCTCATTAGTTCATGCCTGGGCTGGCCCACATTAATGCAGATTGTTAAGGTTCTGATGGAACGCTTCTGGGTATTTCCGTTACTCGTGTGAAATGAAGAATAATGGAAATTATAAGCACAGAAGTCATGGCCTCACCTTTCACACCCAGAACTCTGTCTGTTAGCAGCTATGTATTGTTGTTTATATATGATCTATATCTATAGCAGTATCTCCAAAGTATGGGGCCTGCCCCCCAGGGGGCATAGAGTGGGCACAAGAGGGTTCAGGTCAGTCCCCATGGCAGATGGGGAGGAAGTATAACTCAGCTCTGCTCTGCCCCCCTGGCTTTGGCTCCTGTCCTTGACCATGGCTTAGCTCCCAGTCCTGGCTATGGCTCCTACTCCCAGCTTTCTGGATGTTCCTGCTGCAGCCTTTGCTCCTGGCTGAAGCTCTGCCCCTAATTGCAGCCCCCATCCACAGCATCAGCTTCAGGCCCAGGCTCCCTGGGGGAACAGATTATATTATAGGTAAAGGGAGGCCTGACATAAAAAGTTTTGGAACCACTGATCTATAGATATTCATTGATCTGTCTCCAGAGACAGTAAACAGTAATTAGTAATTCAGTAAATAATTTGATATTAGTCATTTTAATCATTACAGTCTGAACAAATATAGGTTGAACCTCTTGAATCTGGTAGTCTCTGGTCCAGCGACATCTGTGGTCCGTCATGATTTTAGCGAGCCAGATGTTGTTATGGTTGTGGCCAAGTTTCCCGTGATCCCATAAAGTTTGTTTACAGCTGCCAGTCCTGGCTCTCAGTGTTCTGTGCTGTTATTTAGCTCTAATTTACCCCTAAATGTCTTCTAAGAGCCCCGTAAGCAGTTGGTGTCGGTGATGCTGCTAGACAATACTGACTTTCTGTGGTTCAGCAAATTCCCTGGTTCGGTACTGGTCAGGTCTTGGGGGTTCCAGATAAGAGAGGTTCAACCTATAGAAGTAGCAAGAGATGGTAGTTGCTGTGTTACCAGCCAAACCAATTAGTCTCCTAAATGGATGAGCTGGGGCCCCGGGTGCTGACTTACTCAGATCCCAGAGGGTGCTCAACCTCTGCTCTGTTCCATGCCCTATCCCTTCTTTCCCTTCTAAGTCCCTGCCCCATCTCTTCCCTGACTTGCCTCTTTCCACCCCTCCTCCACCTTTACATGTCCCCACTCTTTTCCCTCCCCCAGCACCTACTGAATACCGTGGAACAGCTGATCTGTAGGGGGAGGGGAAATACTGACCTGTGCAGCTGCCAGTGGGTGCAGCACCCACTATTTTTTCCATGGGTACTCTACCCCCAGAGCACCCACAGATTCAGCACCTTTGGCTAGTACCCACCTAGATTCTAAATGGTTCTGGCCCACATTACTCATTGAAAGAAATATGGCTCTGTATACTTCTATTAATTGTATTCAAGTTAATAAGTCAACAAACGAAATCAAGCAGGCAGATGGCTAAAAGGAAACTATTTTTAACACAACTAAACGAAGAATTGAGCAACATAGAATCTAATCAAAATCAAGTTAGGTCAGATCAACAGAGTCCCACCTGGCAGTTCAAGGATAAATGGGAACTTCTGATGCTCCCCAGGGATATCTCAGGTTGAGGCACCTCACCACCACCTGCCCTTCACGTGGGAGAGCCTTGTCTTTGCTGGCTGTGGATCAGCTCCCTGACTCCACCAGCCTCTGGCAGAAGAAACTCTACCTTCCAGACCTCCCACAGTCCTCACTCTCTCTAGACATGCAGAGACAAGCACACAGCAACTCCCAAATCCTTGGAACATTCCTTGCAGGGCCCAACCCCTCATCCATTGAACACTCACAGAATTACCAGGCTCACTGTTCCCAAAGGAAAAGGGCATGCCAGCCAGTAACATTTCACTCAGGATCACCATTTTGCTTAGCACACAGCAGTTAGGGTATGTCTGCACTACAAAGTTAATTCGAACTAACAGCTGTTAGTTCGAATTAACTTTCATAGGCGCTACACAGGCAAACCGCTAGTTCGAACTTAATTCGAACTAGTGGAGCACTTAATTCAAGCTAGGTAAACCTCATTCTATGAGGACTAATGCCTAGTTCGAATTAAGTAGTTCGAATTAAGGGCTGTGTAGCCACTTAATTCGAACTAGTGGGAGGCTAGCCCTTCCCAGCTTTCCCTGGTGGCCACTCTGGGCCAAACCAGGGAAACTCATCTGCCCCCATCCCGGTCCCGGAGCCCTTAAAGGGGCACGGTCTGGCTACGGTGCCCATGCCAAGTGCAAGCCTGCCAGCACCCAGCCAGCAGACCCTGCACCTGACACGGCACGAGCCAGCCACCCGCTGCCCCCAGCCCTCCGCCTCTTCCCGGGTCCAGGCTGGCGGCTCCTAGGAGCCTGCCCGGGGCCGCAAGAGGTGGGTGCCCACCTGGTCTAGTGCGGAGATCGTTGACTTCATCCAGGTTTGGGGGGAGGCCTCCAACATCCACGACCTCTGCACTAGGCACAGGAAAGTGGTCGTCTAGGGCAGGATAGCTGCCAGCCTGGCCACCAAAGGCCACATGAAAACCCAGGAGCAGGTTTGCATGAAAATCAAGGTGGTCCAGTGAGACCCCCGAACCTGAGCCCTGAGTTTAGAACATAAGAACATAAGAATGGCCGTACTGGGTCAGACCAAAGGTCCATCTAGCCCAGTAGCCTGTCTGCCGACAGCGGCCCACACTAGGTACCCTGGAGGGGATGGACCGAAGATAATGACCAAGCCATTTGTCTCGTGCCATCCATCTCCAGCCTTCCACAAACAGAAGCCAGGGACACCATTTCTATTCCCTGGCTAATACCACTCCATGGACCCAACCTCCATGACTTTATCTAACTTCTCTTTAAACTCTGTTATAGTTCTAGCCGTCACAGCCTCCTGCGGCAAGGAGTTCCACAGGTTGACTCTTTGCTTTGTGAAGAACAACTTTCTGTTGTTAGTTTGAAGCCTGCTACCAATTCATTTCATTTGGTGTCCTCTAGTCCTTATATTATGGGAACCAATGAAGAACTTTTCTTTATGCTGCCTCTCCACCCCACTTGTGCTTTTATAGACCTCTATCATATCCCCCCTCAGTCTCCTCTTTTCTAAGCTGAAAAGTCCCAGTCTCTTTAGCCTCTCTTCATATGAGACCTGTTCCAAACCCCTGATCATTTTAGTTGCCCGTTTCTGAACCCTTTCCAAGGCCAAAACATCTTTTCTGGGGTGAGTAGTTCACATCTGTACACAGTACTGAAGATATGGCGTACCATAGTTTGATACTTCCCCTCCTCCTTCTTCCCCTGGCTTCCCCCTTCTAGCTCCCTCCCCCCAGGTTTCCCCCTCCCCTCTCCCACCCTCTGTCTTCCCCTCTCCCACCTCTTTTTCCCAGTCTCCCCAGAGGTTAATCCCTCCCCCCCCCCCCAGTTTTGTTAAATAAAGAGAGTTTCTATTTTTGAACACACGTGTTCTTTATTTTGTACATCAGGAAGCGGGGCTAGGGAGGGGTAAGTGGAAGGAGGTGAGGGAGGAATGGGGTACGAGCCCCTGATGGGGAGGACTGGGGTGGCTCTGTGGGCTCCTCGGGGTGTAAGCTCTCCTGCAGCCCTCCGATTGACCCCCCCCCCCCCCCCGGATGGCAGCCTGCGGCAAGTGCAGCCGGGCTGATGGCCGAGTGCTGTGATGGGCATTCAGGGCACTCCAAGCCAGGACTGCTTTGCTGTCCCTCATCGAGTTAGACAGGCAAGCGGGGAATCCCTGAGAACTGTCTGTCCGGGGTGGGAGTTGGGTCCCTTTAAGCACAGCCCTCAGCTAGCCTGAGACAGCAGCTCCACGCTCTAAGTCCTAACCTGATGCCCTGCTGGCACTGCTTCCAGCCAGCCTTAATTTTGGTTCAGGGTCCACTCAATGTGAACATGCTAGTTCGAATTCGCAAAATGCTAATTCAAACTAGTTTTTAGGTCTAGATGCACTAGTTCGAATTAGCTTAGTTCGAATTAACTAATTCGAATTAAGTTAGTTCGAATTAGTGCTGTAGTGTAGACATACCTTTAGATATTTATTATAAAAACAAGAATAAACTGGTTCTGAAACAACAGGTATTCTAGTAATCTTGAGTAAGAATATTGAAAACAAATGGTTACAGGTAAAACAAAACCCTCGTGTTTTCTAGAGACTTAACTAAAAGGTTATTGTCCTGCCTAAAGAAGTTTATTTCCCCCAAGTTCTTTTAGGTTACGTCTATATTGCACGCTTATTTTGAAATAAGCAATTTTGGAAGAAACATTCCAAAACAGCTTATTTTCGAATAGAACATCTACATGTAAAAAGATCATTGAAATAGCGCTTAGCTATTTTGGAATGCGTGTCCACACTGATTGGCTGCTGAATCGCATTTAAGGCCACCCGGAACCACTTCACGCAGGGCATCAGGACACAGTTACTTCCAGAGCTACTGCCTAAGGCTGAGACTTGTGCTTAAAGGGAGCCCACTGTACAGCCATTTCTCAGTTTCTTCTCCTTTACCTACCTCCTTGAGCGACAGCTCAGTTTTTGCTTTGACTCTGTGGTTGCTCTTGTGGACACCTCAGCTTTCCAGCCATGGAGCCGGAGCTGCTTCTGGGCACGTGACAGCTCCCATCTGTCAGGTTGAAGTTTCTGCAGGCTGCCCTGGCCCTGCAGGAATGCAACCCACAACTGATTGAGGAGACCCTCACCATCTGTGTGGGAAGCACAGCTCTTCCAGCTGCTCCCCACTGTGCACCGCCGCTTCTGGCAATTGGACACCAGCTCTGAGTGGTAGAACAGGCTAGTCATGGAGTGATGGAACAACCAGCAGGATCTCCAGAATTTCCACATGCAGAAGGAGACCTTTCTGAAGCTGTGTGGCTTGTTCACCCCTACCCTCGTGCAACAGGGCACACACATGCAACCTACCGTCCCCCTGGAGAAGCGGGTCACCATTGCTGTGTGGAAGCTCATCACGCTAGACAGCTACCGATCCATCTGCAACCAGTTTGTCGTGGGGAAGTCAACCCTCGGGGCCCTTGTCATGCAGGTATGATGCTCTCAGGCTAGAGTCCTAGGAGAATGTACATGAAGTACTGGAATGGGGAACCCTAGAGAAAGGGAAAGTTGGGGGTGGGAGAGCCACCTTCCCCAGGCGGTTTTTCAGTCCCACCTTCTCACAGCCCTGTCGAGGAATGGGCTATGTAGGGGGTGGCTCTTGGTGTATGTGTGGAAGGAAAGAGGGGGTGGGAATGGGGATTTCCTGAGGGTCTGGCACCCCAGTGATTCTCTGTTTGTCTCCTTCTGCAGATGGTGCTGGCCATCAACGCTGTCTTGCTGCTCGGGGTCATCCATCTTGTCAATGTGGACCCCATCATTGCTAGCTTTGCTGCCGTAGCCTTCCCCAACTGC
The DNA here is from genome assembly GCF_049634645.1 of Pelodiscus sinensis. Taxonomy (NCBI): domain Eukaryota; kingdom Metazoa; phylum Chordata; order Testudines; family Trionychidae; genus Pelodiscus; species Pelodiscus sinensis. Next base: position 210,954,222 of record NC_134711.1, read on the forward strand.
AGGGGGGATATTGGCCGCACCCACATCTCCATGTAGGCCCCCGACCACCGGGCATCTGTGTATATAAACCTCAAGGGGTACTTCTTCATGGTCCTGCAGGCCCTTGTCGACATCTTCGTTGGCTGGTCAAGGAAGGCTCACAACCCCCGCATGTTCTGCAACTCCAACGTCTTTCAGAAGCTGGAGGCCAGCACTTTGTTCCTTGAGCGCACCCTTAGGGATCGGGATGTAGACATGCCACTATGCATCGTGGGGGTTGTGGTCTACCCTCTCTTACCCTGGTTCATGAAGCCTTATACTGGACACCTTGACCCCAGCAAGGAATGCTTCAATGCCATGGGCCCGCATGGGTGTCTCAAGGTGAGGTTCAGATGCCTCCTCACCCGTCTGGACGTTGGGGAGTGGAACATCCCCCGAGTGGTGTCCGCGTGTTGTGTGCTCCATAATATTTGTGAGCAGAAAGGGGAGACGTTCCTTCCTGGGTGGGGGGCAACGGCAGGCCAGGTTGGCAGGGCCTTTGAACAGCCACGCACAGCTGCCATCCAGCAGGCTCATCAGGATGGTGTGCGCATCTGGGAGGCCCCGAGGGAGAGTTTCTCATAAGGACCTCAGCGACACTCTCCCTGGGGCTTCCCCACTAGGGGCCTGTGCCTTGCCTCTCTTTGCCTTTCCTCCCTCACCCCACCCTTGCCTCCCTTCCCTCCTTCCCTTGCAGAGACAATAAAATTCACATTTTTTTGAAACAATAACTGGGGGTGGTTTTTATTTGGGATCCAAGTAACTGAGGAGGGACTGGGGAAAGAACCTGGGAGAGGAGAGTGGTGGGGGGGAGCAGAGGGATGAGAACCTTCGAGGGGTGAGGAGAGGCTCAGGGCTGGAAGTGGCGCCTGGCTTGGTTGGTTCCACTGCCTCATGTGTAGGGACCTTGGCAGCCATGGAGGTAGGGGGTGAGGCTAGGGGGAGAAGCAGGAGGTGGAGCTGAAACAGGGTCACACATAGAAGGTGGGATGGGACTGGTATGGGAGGGGGGGTAGGGGCTGGGGCAGGAGCAGGAGCTGGCTCTGTGCCCATGAGGAGAGACTGGGCAGCTGCGCACATGGTGCAGCCCTGCTGCAGCAACTCCCTCAAGGTCTCTTTCTGCAATTGCATGTCCTCCCGGAGCCTCTGCTCCAGCAGCTCATGCAGGGCCAGGAGCACAGAGATGTGCTTCCGCAGCAGTTCCTCCTGCAGTTCCTGGTGCCTGCAAGTCCCTTGGTGTTGGGTGGCTGCCCCAGGTGGCGTTGCCTGTCCCCCCTCTTGCAGCTGGTCTGGCTAAGGAGAAAAGATGGTCATTCATCCCTGGAGACACTGTACCTGAAGCCTTGCTCTCATCTGTGGGCCGGGACTGACCGTTCTTGGGTCAGCTGAAAGTGATGTACTGGGAGCAAGGTGATCTGTGGTCTGGACAGTGGGCCTTTTTCTACAGAGGCCCAGATGTACCCGTGGGTGGAGAGCCTCCCCATCCCCACGTCCCAGGGACAAGCAGGCATGGGAAGTTGCTGGCTACACTGGGATCCTATGGGCAGAACGGGGGCCTCGAGCCAGCTGGGCTTGCCTCGGTGCCATTTATACACCGGGTCTGGCAGTGGTGGTGTCCGCAGGGAAGAGGACTTGTGTCCCTGGCCACTGGAGGAGATGAGGTCAGGGTGTGGGGAGGGAAGTGTGTGTGTGAGCAGCAGATGCTCCTGCTCCTGGCAGCACTGTCCCAAGGAGCGGGTGCTGCCTCGAGCGTGCAGGCATGCCTGTGTGCTGTGTGCGGCACTCCTGAGAGAGAGAGAGAGAGAGAGAGAGAGAGAGAGAGAGAGAGAGAGAATGTGTGTGTGTGCGGCCATGTCCCCATCCTCCTCCTTGTTGTGGCTTGTGGTGAGAAGGTGTGCCACACAGGTGTCAGAAGTGTGGCCAGCCTCCCCAGACCGTTTGAGCCCAGGGGTGCTCTGGTGCAGCCTCCTGGGGCTGTGTGGCCCAGACTGGCACTGTACGGGCATCCACATGCATGGACTGCAGCGCGATCCCCAGGCTGGGAAGGCCGACTGAGGAGCATGCCCCAGCCCCTCGCCACCCACCACCTCCATCCTGTCTGTGTCAGGTAACTAAGGTCACTCAGCTGATGTTCCTTCCCCAGGCACATCCCACTTTTCTGGCACAACCAAACCCTTGTGTTAGTTTAAGTCATGATAAGAAGAAAATTTGGTGATCCTCGCTCTTACTGTTCAGGAGGAGTTACTGAACAAGCAGAAAAACAAACAGACAGAGTCTCTATATAGTAGAAGTTCTAATCAGCTACATCTTGCAAAGCCATTGAAGTCCCTGGAGTAGGTTTCACAGGTATCACTCAAGATTTAATTTAGATGGTAGAACATTTATTATGGGCGAGTGTAGCAGGGGAGGGGACCGCCCCGTCCTCCTGCGCCCCCACTTGCTCAGTCCCTCACTATCCGTTCACGGCTCACGCTAGCCTTCCTCCGCTCGCCGGTCGCTCCGCCGGCCTCTCCTGGGGCTTCCGGGCTCCGCTGCAACCTGCTTCGGGCTCGTCCGGGTCGGGCGCCGGTTGCCGCACGGCTCCGTCAGTTGCTTCTGCTCTGTCCGCTGCTGGCCGCGGTTTCGCTTTGGGAGGCTGGAGGCTGCCAAGCCGTCCCTCCTCCAAGCGTCTCGCCGCCGCCTGTGGGGTTCGAGAGCACAGGCAGTCCCCGCTCTCTCCCCCCTCCCTGGCTCCCGCGCTTGCCCTTTTGGGCGTCCTGGGCGGCGTCCCGCCCTCCTCCGCCCCTTCCGTCCGAGCCTGCCTGCTGAGTCGTAGTGCCCGCCCGCCTTGCCTCCCGGCCATCTATGGCTGCACAGGCGGTTGGCGCGGGGCTGTCCGCGGTGCCCGTGGCGCCCTCGCTCTGAGCGGCCCCAGGAGGGCGGCCAGGTATGGTCGAGACCCGGCTCTCCCCCGCGGCCCCCTGGGCGCTCATTCTGGCCGTTTCCGGCCCTTCCTCCCTGCCGGCGCCTGCCCGCCGGCCGGACTGCCTGCGGGGATCGGCTTCCCCGTCACACCCGCCGACACCCGCCAGCCCGCCGGGTTGAGTGCGGGGATCGGCTTCCCCGTCACAGCGATGTTGAGTTAGAAAAAAAGAACCCAGCTTGTCTCTGAGCACACGATGAGCTTTCAGGATTGGTAGTTTAAAAAACAGTTTCTAGTAAACGGAGTACACTTACTATAGCATGGTGTAACTCTGGAACATGTTACAGTGTCACTTCAAAGAGTAGAACTGCACTTTAAACCTTCAGCCAGCCATTGATCCTTGCTGGTAGGGTAAATTTCTAAATTACGACCACACAATGTGTGTAGATAGTTGTAAACTGAATAGTGGCAGTTGACTCATATTCAGTGCTTGTGACAGTTTACTGAACAAGTGGGGCTGTTAATTATTGACCTAATAAATAAGTTCTGGTAGGTGTATTTGGCAGCTAAATTGCTGGTGTTTCTTTTGAGTATGAAGAACACACTTGCTTTCCAAAGGGGGGCTAAATATAGTGCTGACAAAGCATTGGTGCAGTTGAGTCTCTTGTAAGGCATTTGCAAGCGGACCTGTTTGCTAGAGCAGAACATAGTCACACTTATCATGGCCTGGGTATTGAATTTAATACACAAGGTAGGGTGGGGCCAAATTTAAACTGAAGCTAGCCAAAGTGGATGCTCTGAGATTGGTACACACCCATTAGAAAGGGCTTTCTTGGAGACTGTATGTGTTGACATAAACAGTTACAACTCTGCCTGCCTGAACTAAGAGGAAATTATGACAGACTGACAAGGCCAGACCTGAAGAAGAGCTCTGCGTAAATTCCAGAACTAGTCTCTCTCTGCAAATGAGAGATCTTACCTCACTCATCTTGTGAAGCTGATGTGGAGAGACAAAGGGGGTTGGGAGAGGACTGCTTTTAAAACTTGTAAGAAAAAGCCCTGCAGGTTATCAGTATTCGTACAAAAAACTCCACTCAAAAGTGTGTGGGGCATAAGGCACTGAATTGTAGGTTAGAGCAGGCATTTAGACAGGTGTATGACAGGGGGAAGAACTTCAGTGACAAAATATAAAACAGGAAGTTATTTCCTCAAAAGATAAACTAAGTGCTGTGGCTTCTAGTCATGCCAATATGGTTGAGACTTTAGAATGTTAACTGACCATTGTTCCCTACCTGGTTGCACAGAGACAATGCAAAATGTCGATGGTGGGTCATAGCTGGACACAGCAGCCATATTTCCAAATAGAAAAATGAATGATACAAAAGAAATAGGCATTTGGCATAACGTTATGGTTGTGCCCTATGAAATAGAAAACAATGCTAAAAACAAGTAGGGAGGAGTGATAGAAGTTGGAGTTTTAGCTGTGTGCTGAGTAATGTATGGGGAAAACCTCATAAATTCACATTGGAAATGAGGAATTTCAGTTCCATGTTTTCCCTACAATTGGAAGTTTGACATCAGTCATAGGTGATCTAACTCAGGGGCATGTATTCAAGGCAGCTAAAGCTATGTCTTCACACCGCAGGTATTCCGGAAAACCCCCGCCGTGTCCAGGGAACACGTTTGCTCTTCCACTTTTTTTGCGGAAGAGCAATGTGCTCTTTCGGGGAGCCCTGTATTCCTCATTTCATGAGGAATAAGGGCTCCTCTGAAAGAGGAGGCTTTTCCGCCATTTGGCCTTATCTAGATGAGGCCAAATGGTGGAAAAGCCTCTTCCGAAAAAAAAGTGGAAAAAGCTACACAAAATGCGGAGCCCATTTTGCATAGCTTTTTCTTCAAGAATGTTGCAGTCTAGACCTACCCTAATTGAGGATATGTAATGGAAGCATCCTGGCTTCTATTCCCAACTGTGTCACTGACTCTCATAAAACCTTGGCAAATTACTTACCCTGTTTGGGACTTAATTTTCTCAGCTCTAGACAGGAAATAATTACAACAAATGGTTATCTTCCAAAGGCTTTGATGTCTGCAGAGGAGAGGCTCTGTCTGTTCATTGAGTCTGATCATCATTTTATTATAACAGCCTTGTAAGCTTCAAGTAAAAGAGAATAAGAATTGTGGGCAGTTCCTACTGGCATAAAAGAGAGACAGGATGAGCAGTAGGAAGTCCAGATCATCTTTGTAATTCCACCGGGGAGATAATTTAGTGTGAGCTAAGTGATCTGAGATATGTCCCCCTTTATACAATGGAGTTTTAAATGACAACCAATAAGCATTTATCTATAATGCTATTTTTCATAAGTTTTCCTTTATGTTACAAGTATTTTACTTCCCTATGGTTCCCCTGTACTGCACAATACATTATAGTCTTAGTTATCTGTTAGTCATGACCTTTGTAAAGTACTTAAAGAGCCTCATATACAAAATTTCATGGAGGTATAAGTGATTATTATTGTCTGTTTCTCTGTTTCTCTTCCAAGAGATGTGTGTCATAGCGTATCCCACGCTGTCCAGGAATGTACCTGCCCATGGATTTGCATCTACAACCAACCTGACAGTGAATTCCTGGGCCTATGATTGTTACATGAACTATTACACTGCTCTATAGCCAAAATGCTTCTGAAATAAATGTAGTCAAACTAATTCTGGTTCATTGAGAATGAAAATGATGCTTAAAATTGTTGATTGGCTCTAGTTTTCAAGATATGCTATTGGGTCAGTATATACGACCCTTGACTTGCGAATGGCGGAGGATAAGTGAGTTATAAAGGGAAGGGATCTCAATTTAAACCAGAAATGACTAAAATACATCTTTGATTGGATCTATGAATAAATCTATGACTGGGTTTGGACAGTACTTGCTTTTTAGGCAAAACAGTGAATGATGCAATCTGAAGCTGGTATTGTGTCATACATGATATGAATTGCATCGTGTTATTCCTAGAAGTCATGGATGATGCAGTCATAACGAAGCTTACATCACTCTGCTGAACAAATTGCCCTATATCAGCTCCAGAAATCATACAGTGTCGTGCTCTCTTATTTGTCAGTGTTTGATTTTGAAAAGGAACACATTTCTGTTTAGCCAAAGTGAGCAGAGATGCCTCGTACTTGTGTGAACAGTGCAGATAACTTCTGCTATGTTTGTGGTGAAGTGACTTTTGCATCACAAAAGCGCAGTGTCACATTACCGAATTGGAGGGAAGCAGCCAGATCGCTGCTGCACCCGTAGGTGGGGGTGTTGGCCCCAGAAATTGGCATAAAATGGAGCCATGTGGGGTATTGAATGGGAGCTTATTGTTTGTTGATCTTATGTACACTATTTATGTGAGTATATAATGTCTATGTGTGTAGATAGGAATCTGTAATCTGTGTGGAAGCTGAATATTTCTCTGAATGTGGTTAAGCATTGCTATGGACAGGCTGAGTAGCGAAGCCCTGTGGAACAATGGCTCTCAATGGGCTATGGACACACCCAAAGAATGGGGGCTGTCACCTGAGAGCAGCCAGCAGGGAACATAGAGATTGGCCTCTGACCAGGTGACTTGCTGCATACAAGAAGAGGCCAGGAAGGAGGTATAAAGAGGCCATGTGGTCGATGCCATTTTGTTCTCAGCTCAGCACTTCATCCCAGAGGCAGCATTGCAGGGATCGAAGAGCCCGGAAGACCTGTGAACCCATCCTGATCTTAGGATGTGCAATAAGAACTTTTAAACCAGCAGCTGCAACATCTCTGCTAGAGCCTGCATCGAGAACTGGGAGATTCGGTGCATGTAACGTACTGTACTTTAATAACCTTTCTCTCATGCTCTTCTTTATTGTAATAATAAACCTTTAGATATAGATTCTAAAGGATTGGCCCAGCGTGATTTGTGGGTAAGGTCCAGAGGGTAAATTGACCAGGGATCTGTGGCTGGTTTCTTGGAACCGGACAGAACTTGTTCAGGGTAGGTGGGATTGGGTGCTAGGACCCCCCCCCACCTGTGTATGAGGCCCGGGGCCATCTGGGGCACGGATATTGCTGGGGTGTTGGAGGGGTTTTGCTCGTGAGGCTTCAGGCAGGCAGCTGAAGCGCTCTGTGAGACTGGTTTGTGGCCAATTTGGAGAGGTCTAGTCTGGGGGCTGTAAGGAGCCCTGGATTTGAGCAATTTGCCCTGAGCGGACACCCTCAGCTGTGCCCAGACACAGCCCGGTCCATCACACGCAGTATAACCACTATGGTTAAGAAAGCCTATCACCTTTATTTTGGCTGCAAAATTGAAGATCAGGACAAGAGGTGGGCCCCACACATATGCTGCAACACTTGTGCAACAAATCTTCGCCAGTGGTTGAACAGGAAAAGGAAATCTATGCCTTTTGCAGTACCAATGACTTGGAGAGAGCCAACAGATCATACCAGCAATTGTTACTTCTGCATGGTGCCTCCAGTTGGGAAAGGCGTGTGAAAGAAGAAAAAGCGGACTGTGCGTTATCCAAACATTCCATCAGCTATAGGCCCAGTACCCCACGGAGAAGGACTGCCGGTTCCTGATGCACCAGAATCATTCTCACTTGAGTCAGACGAGGAAGAGGAAGAGGATGAAACTTCTGGTCCTGAACCATCAATGTCACAGGACCCACATTTTCTCCCATCCTCCTCCTCTGAACCACACCTCATAACACAAGGTGAACTGAATGACCTTGTCAGGGATTTGGAACTACCCAAGAGTAAGGCAGAGCTGTTGGGCTCCAGACTATAGCAGTGGAATCTCCTGGCAGGTGATGTTAGGGTTTCCATGTTCTGTGACCATCACAAGGATCTTATCCCATTCTTCTTCATGGAAGGTGATCTTGTAACCTGCAACAACATCGATGGTGTGATGGCAGCCCTCAACATCATTCACGATCCAGATGAGTGGAGACTGTTCATTGATTCATCGAAGACGACTCTTAAAGCTGTTTTGCTGCATAATGGCAATGTTTTGCCATCAATTCCAGTGGGTCAGGCAGTCCATATGAAGGAAACCTATGACAACATGAAACAACTTTTGAGGTGCATAAACTATGACCAACATCAGTGGCAGCTTTGTGGCGATTTGAAGGTTGTTGCTCTCTTGCTTGGTCTGCAGCCTGGATATACAAAGTACTGCTGTTTTCTCTGCGAATGGGATAGTCGTGCAAGAGATTCCCACTACATCAAGATAGATTGGCCACTCCGACAGTCATTGGAGCCTGGGAGGAAAAGTGTTCAGCATCCACCACTTGTTGAATCAAGGAAGATTTTGTTACCACCCTTACACATCAAGCTGGGTCTGATGAAGAACTTTGTCAAGGCCATGGACAAAACACAAGCAGCTTTCAAGTACCTCTGTGGAAAATTTCCAAGGTTAAGTGAAGCTAAGATAAAGGAAGGTATCTTTGTTGGTCCTCAGATTTGTGAACTTCTTTGAGATGATGCATTTGACCATGCACTACGTGGCAAGGAAAAGATGGCATGGAAAGCATTCCAGTTAGTGGCAATAAATTTTCTCAGAAACAACAAGGCAAAGAACTACAGGTTGTTGGTGGAAAACCTCCTCAAGGCATACAAAACCCTTGGTTGCAACATGTCACTAAAGATATATTTTTTGCACTCTCATCTAGATTTTTTTCCACCGAACTGCGGAGCAGTGAGCGACGAGCACGGCGAGCGATTTCACCAGGACATTGCAACAATGGAGAAACGCTATCAGGGCAAATGGATCCCATCAATGCTTGCAGACTATTGCTGGACAGTGACAAGAGATGCTCCATTTAATGAATACAAGAGACAAGCCAAGAAGCGCCGAGTAGACACTGAATAGGACTAAACTATGTACATAATAGTTTTTTGCCTTTTGTTTCATAATAAATTTTATTTATATAACCCTTTTGCTGATTTTTAAAGTGTTACATAAACTGGACAGGTGAAATATTATCATGTAAAGCAACCATAAACACATGAAAAGACCTAGGTTTACAATTTATGATTAAAACTCTACTATCTACACAATATACATAGACGTAAAATGTAAAAACTTAAATATCTTGGAAACAATAGCCAATCAGTTGTTTTAATTGACATATTTGAATTCAGCACATCAAAATACATAAATAGCACATTTTATCTCTGAAGCAGACAACTTCTAAAAAATTGTAGACCAGTGTTATTTATGACTTGTTCTTACATTTGGCCAGCAGCAACAGTTCTTAATCTAGTGTTTTAATATCTGTCACTGTGGTAGAAAGAACACTAATGATGCATATTTTTGACCTGCTCTCCGCTGGAGACTGTCAAATAGTATATAACAGAGTAGGAACATTAGGTTTACATGCCATGAATGATATATCCAGTTGTATATGTTGAGAAATTGATGTTGATTGCAGAAACTGACTCAGATGTTTCACTTTCCTCACTTATGCCCTGTTACCACTGTCAGCCCCTCTACTAGTGGTGGCTCAGTTATTGTGACATGGATATACTCACAGCATGTATTTTATATAGACTGCATTTTTCTATAAAGCATGCTAATCTGCTGGTTATGTTAAATCATCGTAGCTCCACTTTACATGATGAACTGTACACTTTTCCATGATGCAAGCACCTTTGCACATATGACAACATGTGCATGGCTTTCTCTGTGTGTGTGATGTACAGCAATATGGTAGTCCTGATAAGTGCATACTTTTATAAAGGATTTAAACTTGGAAAACATGGTTTCAACCTTGTCACACTTTTGTCTTCATGTCACCTAAAGCAACTTGAGCTTGTTCTGTTGATGTTGATAGAAATATGACTTACTGCATCATTTCCAATCTTCTCAGGTTTGTGATACTTACCACAGATATAGTCACTGTGTGAGCCATTGATAAGTCAATGTATATTTCAACACATCCAGTGTAATGTGTATATATACAGAATAGTATAACTTCTTGTAGCCACATTACAATAGAATAATTAAATAATGTTTAGCATGCAGTCAGGTTCCCGTTAAAGTAATGTGAGTTTTGCCAATGAGGTAAACAGTCCCTGAATGTGAAATCTTAAGCTGTTAATATGACTAAATTGATTACATTAGAACAGTCATATTTGCCATTACCAAATTATATGTAGGACACATAATTTATTCTGTATGCAACAGAATCCCCAAGCATTTCCCACAAATGTCAGTATCAAAAAAAGCTCAGGTCAGATGATCAACACTATCGGTCCTGGGGCTTTCCCTGCATGTCTCTCCTCCTTGTGTTCTCTACCCTTTCCCCATAGCTTACCACCAATTCTCTATCCTTTCATTGGGGTGGCTTAGGCAGGCCAGGCTATCACAAGCTAAATGTTAACTGTGTTTTCAGTTCTTATGGCAATTTAATATCCAGGTTCACACTATGGTGCTGAGGGCCTACTTCAGGAGAGAATTAAAGAGACAAGCAATAGCCAAAAGGGATTTTTTATGGAAACAATAAGATTAGGATATTTTGCCTTTGCCAACCCATAAAATCTCTGCTTTGCTGAACTCAAGGGAAGAACCAACTGTTGTCTTGGTTACCGGGTATTGATGGCATTGTTAAATGCTGACACTTAACCAGTGTTTATTTGTATTGTGAAAATTGTCTGTCTTTGTTGTTGGTTGCCTAGCATTCACTTCTTCATATACTGATGAGTGCATCATCACCCTATCCACTTAGCTTATCTTCTGCATCTAATTACCCACGTTTCACAGAGAGAGTGTAGATTATGCTTGGTGTGTGCATTTGAGGTGAGTATCACTAATTAATTAGTATTTGTCAGGTGATTGACAGGTGGTTTGATTCTGAAACTTTTATAGCTTTGAAGGAATATGGGGGGGTGATAGATTCCCCCTCCCCCATTTCTTGTGGATTCCTCCAGTTTAATGATAAGTGAGATACAATATGAAGATATTTTCTTTTCTGCTCTAGCCTGTTGGTCAACATTGCCCATGCATGCTCACACGTACTCTTTCTTCTCTGCAACTTGGAAATATATTTTTCCAAATAGGATATTATATACATGATAGGACATGATATATTTTATATTATATTCATTAATATTGTTTAGATACTGTTTGCAGATGGGGAGAGCTTTAGCTTTTTGAATATTTGCCTTTCCCAGAAAGCAAGAACATAGAGACACAAGCATCTCATGGTTTTTTTTAGTTGTATAGATGTTGAAGTGAGATGTACTGTATCTGTTGTTTTCCTCTTGTGCTGTGAAAACTTAACATCTTGAACAGATCTGCAAATGCTTTATTATTTAAGTAACACACATTATAAAACTAAGGAAAGTATTAAACAAAAAACTTTGATAAACGTTAGGTAAGGTTGTTCTCATCAGTAAAACTGAACCATAAAAAATTAGGAAATATAAAGTTAACTGTTTAAAAAAGATCAAAATCAAACACTGTTAATTTAGGAAATTCCAGAATAGAATGTTGTCTTTAATTAATTCCTCTTGTGTATATGCATTATTTATAATACAGCTTTTAATTCCATGAGCCAATATTACTTTTAATATAGGACATCTGGCTCATTCAGTGCACTGGATGGATCTGATCCGGGGATAAAGAAGGATTGTGTAATGAAGGATGCTATTATATGTAGGAAGCTGGAAGGTGAATGAAGCAGAGGACTGCAGGAAGAGATAGATAAGACAGGATGGCCTAATGGTTAGACCAGATGAATGCCTTTCTGGAGATTTGGGATTCTATTCCACCTTTGTCACCAAGTTTCTGTGTGACACTGGCTAAGTTATAAAGTCTCAGAGGGGTAGCCATGTTAGTCTGTAGTTTTACAAACTATGAGTACTCCTTTGGCACCTTAGAAACTACCAAATATGTCTTAATAGTATCATGAGCTTTCGTGGGCAAAACCCACTTCATCAGATGAGCTGGAGTGGAAATAATAAAAACCCAGAATTTACAACAGAAGAGTAGGGGGCGGGGAATACCTGTCAATTGTAGGACCAGTGCTAATGAGGCTAACTGAGTGGGCTGGAAGCGTTCCATTATCTTTTTATGTAAAAGAGATATTAAATGCAGGGAAGGCTGGCTTTATAATGTGATATCCAGTTAATGGCTTGTTCAAGCACAGGAAAACAGTGTCAAATTTGCAAATGTATGTCAATTCCACATTCTCTCTCTGTAATTGGCTGGTGACACTTCTTTGTAGAATGGCTGCTTTTAAATCCAATAATGAGTGCCCAGGCAACTTAAAATGTTCCTCTAAGATTTATGTATGTTGTTATTTCTGATATCTGACTTGTGTCCATTTTATCCTTCGTTGTAAAGACTGTCCAGTTTGGCCAATATACATGGCAAAGGGGCATTGCTGGCACTTGATGGTATATATCACATGAGTGGATGTGCAGTTGTATGAGCCTCTGATGTTGTGGCTTATATGGTTAGGTTGTATGATTGTGTTGCTTGTATAGATATGTGGACAGAGTTGGCAATGAAGTTTATTACAAGGGTAGGCTCTTGGATGAGTGTGTCTGAGGTGTGACGTGTGGCTGCTGGAAAGAATTAGCTTCAGATTGTGGGGTTGTCCGTAGGCGAAGATTGGCCTGTCTCCCAAGGCCTGTGAGAGTGAGGGATCATTTTCCAGGATAGGTTGTAGATTGTGAATGATGCACTGGAGGCTCATGATACCATCTACATGTTTTGTTAGTCTTTAAGGTGCTGCAAGTTGGGGGCTGTAGGTGGTGACTAGTAGTGTTCTGTTATTTTCCTTGTTGGGCCTGTCTTGAAGAAGCAGATTCCTGGGTCCTCTTCTGGCTCTGTCAGTCTGTTTCTTCACCTCATCAGGTGGGCATTTAAGTTTTAAGAATACCCGATAAAGATAAAAAACAACCAATAGTCCTGCAGCACCTTAGAGACTAACAAAACATGTAGATGGCGTCATAAGCTTTCATGGGCACAAGCCACTTCTTCAGATGAAGCTCAGGATACCATCTACATGTTTTGTTAGTCTTTAAGGTGCTGCAAGACTCTTCATAGTTTTTTAGTTACAAACTAACTTGGCTACCCCTCTGAAGCTGATAATGATAAGTTATATATACCAAATATTTCACAGTCACTTCTGGATATAACTAAAGAGTGTATCATCTGTATATATTTTAGAGTCTGTCTGTCTGCGAGTCCATTTGTTCAAAAACTCCTCCTAAACGGTAAGAGGTAGGGCCACCAAATTTGCTACACAGCTTCCTCTTACCCTAATTTAAAGCAAGGTCAGGGTTTGGTTGTGCCAGGACAACGAGAAGCCATGGGAAAAGGCGAGAGCTACCCTGCTGTGTCTACTGGGGGCAGCTGGGCAGCTGTACTACAAATGGAGTGGCTAGCAGAGCTGGGGTTCTGCCATCTTGCTTGGCAGTACACCAGTAAGTAGCCCCCCTGCTCCAAACCCTTTCCCCACTCCCAGCTCTTGGTCACTGCACCAAGGAGGGGGAGAAGAAGGTCCTTAATGCCTTGTGGGGTTCTGTGGGGAGAGAACAGGCCCCTGGTAGCTGGGGAGGTCTGGGGGCAGGAGGGTGGGAAGACAACAAACTCCTGGTGATGTGGGACACTCTGGCAGCTAGGCATCAAGTTCCCAGTGCACAATTTTCTCCATTCCAGAATGCCATCCTTATTCCATAATTTTTGCATCTTTCTTCAAGGTCCCAGAAACCCATGTAGCATTGTTTGGTGTCTACCCTCCAAACAAGAAGCATAGATTCAGCACAGCTCTGTACACTTGTCATGGATGTTACAAATATAGGTTGCATATTTTTCAGATATGATCAGAACCACAGATTGCTTAGAGACATAATGAAAAACAGTTCCCGGTTGCTGGCATTCATGGAGAAGGGTGCCATTTTGGGAGAGCAGTGGAGGCAGCAGCCATGCTCTCCAGGATGTGGCTTGCTTTTGTTCCTGTTCCTCAGAGTATCAGGGAGCACGGGGAAAACACTTGCATTCACTGCATGTCTCTCACTCCTGGCTGGTGACGGGAGGGGGCAAAGGAGTAATTTTCAGAATCCAATACTTTCCACTTGCTCCCTGATAGTCAGGGGAACAGGAAGAAAAGCAAGCTGCGTCTTGGTACATGCGGCTGCTGCCCCTCCCCCCACTCTCCCAAAATGGTGCCTTTGTTCCTGGAGCACCTTTGAATATTGGAGTGCCACTTCTGGCCCTGAGAAACAAGCACTGATTGAACTTATCATAATGCAGGTTGGGGAAGTCAAGCAAGGACTATAGAACTTTTAGATGGGAAAGGTCATATTCTTGAATGTGTATGCCAAGCTTGTCCTAACCCTCCAGCATATTGACATTAGAATGAGAGATGCACTGAGAGAAATGCGTGGAGAAATGAGTGGAGACTGCACTGTGAAAACTTGCAATGCCGCATTGCTATCTGTCGGAAGGAAATCATTTTGGATTTGGAAAATCCACAGAGGAGACCATTGTCATATAAGAGTATAGGGCCATTAATCATCTCCTACTACACAGGACTGTGACTCTCAGAAATGTGTAGGACATAGGGGATGGATTTGCAGTGTTGTTTCCAAACTATGGTGGGGCAATAGACTGTGTATATATCCCTATTTTGGCACCAGCCCACCTTGCTACATAGTACAGCAACAGAAAGGGCTGATTTTTCTATGGTTATGCAATCCTTGGCGGATCACCAGGGACGCTCTACCTTCCAGTGTGGCTGGTCAGGGAAGATGCATAACACTTGCTTATTTAAAAACACAGGAATGTTCATAAAGCTGCAGGCAGGGGCATTCTTTCCCAACTAGTGGATTACTGCTGGTGGTGATGAAATGCTAATTATGATCCTGGGGAACACAGCTTATCCTTTGCTTCTCTGGCTTTTGAAACTATCCACTGGGCACTTTGACAGCACTACAGAAAGATTCACCTTCTAGCTCAGCAGGTGCAGAAGGACAGTTGAATGTGCTTTTGGTAGATTTGATAGGACACTGATAGTGTTTACTTGCTAGTTTGGATTCCAGTGAGAAAAAATTCCCAATAAGTGTAGTCAAATGTTGTGTCCTACATAATATATGAGAGACAAGGGAGGGAAAGCTGCCGTCAGAGTGGAGCAGCTGTCTGTGCCTTGGACATGTAATTTTTCAGGTTGTTAGAAATTGTGCCATGTTTGATGAATATGTATACATATAACATATCTTATAATGAAGCTATGAATTACCATGTTATCCTGTGCAGTTATAATTTACATGGTTTTTCACTGAAACTATGACATATGCACTGCTTGCTATACCTATACTGATACGAGTTGTTGTGGTCTTGAACATACAAATTCTGCAGCTCTGTACACTTACAAGTGCAGGATGCTTTGAGTCCTACCATGCATTCTGCTCTGTGGTTGGAGAACAAATAAAGATGAATTTATTTTCAAAAAATGGAATTGTATTGTCTGACAAAAGTAGCAGGGGAAAAATGTGCAAATGAAAAAAGGATAGTACAATACAAACTTCAAACATGAATTATCTAGAATGGTAGCACACAGATTGGTCCATTCAATGCAGAAATGCAGTCCATTTTGGCTACCCTGACACCAGCTCTGCCTCTCCTAGGTCAGTGTATGTGAAACTGTCTCTGTGGAGTAATAGGGATTTGACCTGTGGTGTTAAGTAGACTGTTGCAGGGTGTAAGGTGCTGCCACCGTGGAGTTCTCCAGAAATTGCTAAGAGCGGTGAGTCTGTGATTGTTAGGCCTTTCAGTCAACTAGAGCAGTGTTTCTCAACCAGTGGTACAAGTATCCTTAGGCGTACTTGAGAGAAGTCTGGGGGTACGTCAACACAACTGAAATTTGGAGAAAACTGAATTTTTGTTTTAAGTTTTATAGCGCTTTATTATTTTTGTACTTTTTACACCCAAAAATTTCATCACCCGCCCTGCTACGATTAAGTTATTTAAACAAATGTGTTGCAATGGTAGAAAAAAATGTTGTGTGTCTGAAAACTATAGGTACTGGGGGTACTTATATTTTTTTTTTGAAAAAGGGGTACTTTATAAAAAAAAGATTGAGAAACACTGAACTAGAGGATGCAGCATTTATGATTGCTGCCTGAAGATTCCCATTATAGCCTGGGGAACTGCACTCTCCCTCTCCTTTTCTGGTGCAATTCTCAGGTCATTCTCCATTTTCTCCTATCCTCTCTGTGCCTCTTATTGACATGTCATGTTGGCTAGCCAGGCCCTTTGCTTGCAGTCTGATGCAGCCCTGGCTTGCAGGAACTCACTGGGCATCAGTGTCAGGCATGCTGTGTGTGTGGAGGAGCCACCCCTACAGGCCACAATAGCAGCACACATAGATAAAAAAGACAGCTGTATCATTGCATTTACAGTCACAACAAAAAGTGAAAGATAAGTTTCAAAACTCCCTTTCTGTTTTGTGCTCAGTGCCACTTGACAGTTTGTCTTGCCAGCAGAAATTGGTCCAATAAAAAATATTACTTCATCTGCCTTCTCTCTTTTAAACTCCCTTTCCTCAGTTCCATCATTATTTGTAGTAAGGTGTTTACTGACACTTCAGCTGTGGAGTGTCTCTGCCTAGCACTACTCTCCTGCTCCCGCCATGGAGAATATCATCCATGAGAGGCCGGGAGGGAAGGGAGCGAGGGCTGATAGCGAAGGGGGGGACATTAACACTTCTGGTTGCATGAAACAATTTGGTCTCTATTTTGGAGGGGGGGGAGAATGCATGTCAGGTAATGGCACTAAGCAGTGGCATTATTTTCCATAGGCAGCAGTGATTCTAGTTGATATCTCACACCTGGGAGTCACCACAGAGACACAGCTGCTGCCTGCACTGTGCCATTGCTGCTGGGCCTATATGTTGCTAGCCTGTTCACTGCAGTGGAATCAGCAGACCTCATTGCTGAGCGTTGTGGGAAAATGCCCTGCCACAGCAAAAGAAATAAGGCAGCCCTTCCTAGAACCCTTAGAAAAAGGACTGCAGAATACGCCATGAAAGGTTCGTCAAGATCTTTCAGGAGCGTACAAGGGACGTCCTAATATAAATCAACATGGTTTGCCACATGCCCTCTGTCCCCCACCTAATCCTGCAGGGGAATGAAAAGCAGAGAACAATTCTACCTCTGGGTTTGTATTGCTTCCTCTTCCTGTAAGAGAAAGACAGTTAAAAGTTGATACTTGTGTCTTGGGTAACTTGGGATGGGCTAAGTGCCATATTTGTTTCTAAACACTGTGAGGGAAAATGCACTTACCTGAGGTGCCTTCCCCTGGATTGGGTTTACCCATGTTTCATAGAATCCTAGGGCTGGAAGAGACCTCAGGAGTCATCAAGTCCAGCCCCCTGCCCAAAGCAGGACCAATCCCAAATAATTCAACCCAGCCAGGGCTTTGTCAAGCCAGGACTTAAAAGCCCCTAAGGATGGAGTTTCCATCACCTCCCTAGGTAACCCATTCCAGTGCATCACCACTCTCCTAGTGAAATGTTTTTTCCTAATACCCAATCCAGACCTTCCCACTGCAACTTGAGACCATTGAGCCATGTTCTGTAATCTGCCACCATTGAGAACAGCTTGACTGATGGAGCCACCATTGAGAACAGCTTGACTGATGGAACAGCTTGACTGATGGAGTCCCATCCTCTTTGGGACCCTCCTTCAGTTAGTTGAAGGCTGCTATCAAATCTCACGCCTCACTCTTCTCTTCTGCAGCATGGGTGGTTGGTGAAGATAGGGCTGGGGGAGGCAAGCCTCCATCCCACTCCCAGCCCTGCCCCTTCTGCTGAGGTCCCACCCCTCACCATGGGGAGAGGAGGAGGGTGAGTGCATGCCTTAGTTTCCCTGGCTCTGGGGCACTGGGAAAGTAGAGGGCATGTGGCTCCAGCCTCCCTGGCCAGGAGCACCAGGGTAGGGCAGGTGCTCGGAGGTAGCAAGGGGGGAGGAGTGTAGGCAGGGCCAGGCTGGTGGTCTGGAAAGGCAATGCCTCCCCCTGCCTAGAATACCAAAAGCCCCTGTTCTGCAGACTAAATAAGCCCAGTTCCCTCAGCTTCTGCTCATAAGTCATGTGCTCCAACCCCCTAATAATGTTTGTTTTTTTCCTTTGCTGGACTCACCAATTTGTCCACATCCTTTCTGTAGTGTGTGTGTGGGAGGGGGGAGGCGGGGAGGGGACAGCACCCCAGATGTGGCCTTACCAGTGCCGAATAGAGAGAAATAATTACTTCCTTCAATCTGATGGCAATGCTCCTAATAATGCAGCTCAATATACCATTAGCCTTCTTGGCAAACATACTATTTCAGGCGAGACGCTTTCAGCAACTTGTGTATCTCTTCTTGAGCTGGAGACTGTCCCTGAAAGAGAGTAATAGTAACTACAGGCTCTTGTGACTATACTACAAACAGATTATGTGTAGATTCTCATAATTCTTTGCAACCAACCCTGATGGGGATTCTTAAGGGAATCCTTGTTAGATCTGTTTCTGCGGCTAATTTGCTAAGTAATATTGCCATCCTGTGGTGGAACTGGTAAGTTGCAATTGTACAGTTTTAGTTCAGTTTTGTGTACTTTTAATTGAAGGGTGAGGTACAGATTGGTCCTCCCTGATCCAGTACCCTTGGGACCTGACCAGTCCCAAATGAATGAATTTGTTGGATCAGGGAGGTCCTTTGCTACCAGCCCCCCAGCCTGTTGCCAGCTCTGCTTCTGGCCCCTGCCGGTCACTGCCACTGGCCCCAGCTTGTCTGGCTGCTGGGCTGCCGCGGCTCCGGTCCCCCTGCTGGGCTGCCATGGTCTCGGCCCTGGCTCCACTGCTGGGCTTCTGCCAGCTCTGCCAGGCTCCCCCCTCAGCAGGGCTCCCAGCCGCTGGCCTTCCTGCTGGACCATGGATGTTGCCAGACCAGAGAGTCCTGGTTTAGGGAGATACAATCTGTACTGGCAAATGGAGGTAGAGGTATGTAATAGGCAAGAAACTAAACCAGACTATACCAAAATAGGGAGGAGGGAGGAAAGGAAGAAAACAAATACAACAACAAAGCAATACCCTAAAAATACCTGATCATGGGTATTTAAAAAGCACTTTAAGAAGTCAGTGAGGTGGTCCCTTTGTCCTCCGAAAACATTCCAGTGGTCTTTTGGGAGTCAAAAAACTAACCAAATGAAGGAATGTGATGCATGGTGACTAGGGATGAAAATTATCTGAGCTTTGCTGAGACTTTGGGTTATCCAGGAATGGATGAGTGAGGTTCTGTGGCAAGAAATGTGCAGGAGGTCACAATAGATCAGGGTGGGGAACCTTTTTTTCTATTGGAGCCATTGACACACCAAAAAAATCAGTTGCTGGCCACACACAATCCTATGGGGGACATGGAAGCTCAGGGCTTCCCCATGGCTCTGGGGTTGGGTCAGAAACAAAGGGTTCAGGGTGTGGGCAGGAGCTCAGGGCTGGGGCAGGGAGTTCGAGTGCTGGAGGAGGTTCAAGGGTATAGGCTCTGCAAAGGAGATCGGGTGTGGGTGTCGGGTCTCTAAAGGAGTTAGGGTGTGGAAATTGTTCTGAGCTAGGGCAGGGGGTTAGAATGCAGGAGAGGGTTTGGAGCACAGGGAATGGTGTGATTTGCCTTGCAGTGATGCAACAGGGCCAAGGCAAGCTCCCTGCCTGCTCTGGCCCCGTGCAGCTCCCTGAAGCAACTGGCATGTCGGGTCCTTAGGTGGCGGGGCCAGGCAGCTCTGCGTGGTGTGTATTGACTACATCTGTAGGCATAGACCCTTGCAGTTCCCATTGGCTACAGTTCTCAGCCACTGAGGGTGGGGGCAGTGCATGGAGCTTCCCTGATAGCACCTTAGGTCCACAGGGTTAGCTTGGGGCTTCTGGCCCATGGCATGAAGACTGGCCACAGACCAGATGAAATGAAGCAGCAGGCTGGATCCGGCCCACAGGCCCTAGGTCCCCCACACCCAGACTAGATAATCACGATGGTCCCTTTTGACGTGAAAGTCTGTGAGTCTATTTTTTGAAAGTCAGACTGTGCTGTATTTTAACAGCAAGTATTAAATATTAAAGAAGAATGGGTGGGAAGTAGGGTCATTCATTAGAATAGTTTACATTGATCAGCATTCTAACTATTACAGGTAGTTTGACTTGTTTACTCTGTAGTTCTGACAGCGTGGACTCACAGCTGAACAGCTTGTGAAACATATAGGATTGTGTGTAGCATGGTAGGGCAACAGGACTGAGTTTGCTGTTTATCTTTACAATGACCTGTGTGATCCTCCGTATTCTGGGACTCTGAGGTTTTTGTGAGATATGATAATACATAGCCTTAACGCAGGGGTGGGGAACCTTTTTTGAGTTGGGGGCCACTGACCCACAGAAAAATCAATTGGGGGCGGCACACAAGTGAGAAACAAAACAAAAACAATCCTCACTGATGTGGGCCCCGACAGAAGGAAAAAGACACGCCCCACCTTCAACATGCAAGGTGCTAGGGGGACCCAGCCTAGTAGATTTTGTGTGTTCCAGCCCCACGGGCTCCACAATGCAGGGCAGGGGGAAAAGGGGCAGATCCAGGCAAGCTGGGGGCTACATTCAGCCTCCAGGTGTTAGGTTCCCCACGCCTGCCTTAAAGTGTCAGCTCAACACAAATTACATCACAATTTTAACTTACGTGTTCATTTTGAAGTGTCTTTGCATTACTTTGTGTTATGTTTACCTGCTTTTCCTTTTCCATCCCATCTTCAGAATATGTGTGCCACATATCTCATAGTATGCTGACTCACAGTGACAACTGAGTTTGTTTTGTATGTAGTATAATGGCTTTTTTGTCTGCTATAATGGCTGAAGTGCATAACAGATTAAGATTCTACCAAAGCATCTAGCTAATGAAGATAGTCTCTTAACTCAAGTACTTGTGGGCATATCTGAAGGTCTAGGGTCTTCACAACTACAAGAAAGGAAACAACATGAACTGCCTCAAAAATAAGTTTCTAAAGTTATTATTGTGAGAAAAGTCACCACAAGCTAATAAGAGGGGTTATTTTTATGCACTGCCACACATTGCTTACCCTTTGTAAACTTGTGCATCTTGTGCAGGTCACTGAGACTGGCCTTGTTAGGAGAGTGGGTAGGTTGATAATGAGGATGTGCACCAAAGAAAGTTTCCTGGACACTTGGCTCAGCTTGTGCAATAGAACGTCTTCTTCCATCTTTGTTGGTTTATTTGCTCCAAATTGTAAGTCATGGGATCATCTTACCCAGTAAAGTGATAGATTTTCTCTTCAGTTTGAAATCTCAAGTTAGCTGGGTATAAAATAGAAGCAATAACATCTACCAATAATCAGAAAATTCACCTTCAAATTGATAAATCTACCCATCTCAGCTGAACAGTCTTTGTTACAATAAGTTAAAATGCATTCTTTGACCCTGAATCACTGACAGAATATTGTGGAATATTTTACTGGCGAGACCAGGGGTGAGCAATAATTTCTAATGAGGGGCACTAAGATTTTGTAAAGTGGATATAATTTATATCCATGATATTAATGGAGGAGATGCAGGTCTGGGATGGAGATTGGGTGCAGAAAGGAGCTTAGGGTAAGGGATTGGGGTGCAGGAGGGAGAATGGAGTCTGGGAGGGAGTTTGGGTAAAGCAGGCGGTTGTGACCGAGGGCAGGGGACTGGAGTGCATGGGTTCGAGATGTGACCTAAGGCAGGAGGGGATTGTGATCTGGGGCAGGAGTTCGGGATGCCAGATCTGGGAGGCGGGATGGGTGTAAGATAGGGGCAGAGGGTTTGGGTATGTTGAGTGGGGGGACAGAGGGTTGCGAAAGGGAGGGACTGGGATGCCAGAGGCAGGCTCTGGCCAGGAGAGTTACCAGCCAGCAGCCAAACCAGCCTGCCTGCCTGCAGGGCTAAAAGTTTGTAGAGCTTAAAACCTTTCCCAGCCAGCCAGCCTGCCAACCTGGCCATGTGCTTGTGTGAATAACTGAGCTGAGGGGAGGAGGCATGGTTCTTCTTGGCTGACTGTTATTCAAACAGGCAGCTCCCATTGGCCAGTTTCTGGCCAGAAACCGGCCAATAGGATTGTGCTGGGGGGTGGAAGACAGCTCCCGAAGCTTTTCTCCCTCCCCTCTGGAATTAGTTTTGAAACAGAAACAGGGCACGGAGCCACGTTTCTGAGTGGCATGCAGGGAAGCCTGCCTGCAGCTCCCCACTGCCTCTGTGGGCCAGATCTGGTGGTTTGGTGGGCCGTATTTTGCCAAGGCCTGGGCCAGACCCTTTCAGCTTGTCTAACATAGCAGATTCCTCCGAACTGACTTCTCCATTACTACTTTTATCTATCTCTTTAAATATGATAGACTAGCAAGCGAGGCCCATCATTGACTGGGCAAAGTCATTTTGCATAGATGACACATAGGGAAGTTCAAGAAATGAAATATATGTAATAGAATTTTTTATTAAAGTGCTTGCAAAAGGCAAATAAAAGAACAGTTTAAAATTTGTAGGATTTCAACTTCAAACTTTATTCATTTTATTGAATAATTACCATACGTAATACATTTGAATCAGGAATTTGTAAAGCTTCCATTACTTTTTCTGTAACTAATTTGAATTATTTTGTGGTTTGTAACAGTAAAAATTTTCTTTGCACTAAAATGAAAGTTGAATAGGTGACTTGATTTTAATTTTGTTAGCACAAATTTTTTATGAACTCTAACCATAATAGTCATGACTTTTTTCTGATGAAAAACAAAAATAATTTTTTAAATCTTTCACCCAGCATACTCCAGTATATAAAGTTGTGCATTCAGCTAATTTAAGTGGCAGGATTGTTTATGCAAAATGTGGTATCTGTAGGTAATCCTGAAGTATGACTTTATTTTGCACAAACAAATCCACAAACAAACAAATTCTTCAAAATATATAATAGATAAATCCTGTGGGGATTAATAAACAAAAAGTTTAAAATGTGTAATATTAATTTTTATAATTAATTTCCCCTGGTAAGAGGACTGCCAATGATATATCTAGTTTCCAACCTGCTGTTACTATGAAGTAGTCCTGCTACTAACATTGTTTGTGTATCAGTTTTTGTCAATTTACTCTGGGAATGGCTAACTTTTCTCAACTAGGAGCCTGTTGAAGTTATTGGAGGGGTTCCATTTACTCCTGTGAGTTCTGGAACAGGCCCTGTAGATGCAGTTTGCCTAAATTGCTAAATCTTCAATCCAGGAGTGTGATCCAGATTAGGATTATGCAACTAGTTGGTTCAGAGCACTCAAACCAACACTTTTCTTCTGTTGATTTCACGTGACAAATATGTTTATTATATTTGCTGTCCTGATTTGGATTCATCTGTTTCAGTGGCAAGCCAGGTACCTGTTTTATAAACATGGCAAATGATAAAAATATCATGAAATATGTAAAGCACTGATTAAATTAAAAATAAAAAAAGATTTACTGGGATTTTTGGGGTAGTACAAAGACAAATTTGTGTTTTTCTTCCATGAGGCTAAATCAGCATATGACCTGACATGTTATTAAGAAAGTATCTGGTGGACTGTCCAAGATAAAAATTTCCATTGATTTTTCCATTAAGTAAGTTAAGGTATAATTGCATGTAAAATGAATACCCTTCTTATCTATTTTGCAAAATGTATACCTCACAGATCTTTATAAAGATTTCCCCCATCTTTATTCTAGAGTTTGGGAAAAGAAATAATGAAATACTGAAAAAAGAATAAACAGAGATGAGGTTGGAGACAGGAGCACCCAAGGGTTTGAAGGTCAAATCCTTTCCCCCTTTAAAATGTGCAGTTAAATGTCAGATAGTGGCAAGAGTTATGGTGCATTCCTGAGACTGCAGCAGCACAGATGGAGGAGGATTCTGTAGAATCTTCTTAGAGAACTCCAACCTATAGAAAGCTCCCCACTGGTGAGAGTTTTGGTCAGGGGAGCTACATAATCACATTTATCCTCCACAAGTTTAGCTAGTCCTATGACATCCTTTTTCTTTTTGATCCCCGGATTAGCCTCCCAATCCTGATATAATTTAGCTGCATTTAAGTCACTTCAGAAGGAGCAGAAGTTTATCCTAACAAAGATATAAAAGCGAGAAACACCCTAACAGCCTGAGTTGGAGAAGTCTCCCAGGGGACCATGACGAGGTTAAGAGAATGAATAGATGTGGTGTGAGTGATGGATGTGAAATGATGATGGCTGGATTCTTGTAAGTCAGGAATAGTTCAATACTGTGTTACTGAGTGTAATGGGAACTGGATCAGGCCCAAAATGCTGGAAGTTTGTTCCATTCACTTCTAGTTAAATTTAAGCGCTTAGCAAATATTACCACATCAACGCCACATCCCAGTTTAACTGTACTTATCCGTATGCATTCCATGCACAGTACTGACTGTATTCAGCTCCCTTGCTTGTGTAACACTTCTGTCAGGCCGAGTTAATAGCAGCAGGGCCGAGTTCAGTATCTAAGGGTCTCCTCCCAACAAGGTAATACAACACTGGCTCGAGCCCCCACCCAGTGATCTGGGAAATCTTACATATACCCCTGGGAGCCTCAAAGAGGCAATTCTTCCCCTCTCGCGAGCACAGAGCCTTGGTATAGCAGCAAATCTTTAATAACATGAGGTAACTGACCTCAGCATTAAACTGGGAAAACACCACAACTCGGATTCATAGACCACACATGAGCAAAGACCCACCCCCCAGCCGCGAATCACCCAAAGTCCCCAAAAGTCCAACACCACAAAAGTCTCTCCCCCAGGTCAGTACTGCCTCAGGGTTCAAAAGTTCACCTGGCAGGGTTTTACCACCCCAACTTGGAGGAGGGTGGAGGTTGATACACCTTACGTGGTCCGCCAATGGCTCCGCCTCTCCGTAGGGTTCTGCGGCTGCTGTCAACGCGAGTCACTCGCCACACTCCACCTGCTGTCCCATGAGCCGCCTCAGCCATCCCACGAACTGCTCTGCTCCTCCAGCTGTCCTGGTCCACGCCCCTGGCCACCAGCTGGTTGCTCTTGCAGCTGCTCCACTGGCTGCCTGCTGCTGCTACTACCAGCTGCCCACAGGTCATCCTCGCCAGCTGCTCTGCTGGCCACCTGCACCCGCCAGTCATCCCCACAAACCGCTCTGCTGTTAGATCAGCAGTATAGCGTCAGGCTCCCCACAGCAAGGTTGTGTCTGCATTGGCATGGTTTTGCACAAAAGAAGCTGCTTTTGCGCAAAAACATGCAACCTGTCTACACTGGCGTTCTAATCAGTGCTTCTTGCGCAAGAACTATGATGCTCCTACTCAGGAATAAGCCCTCTTGCGCAACTGTTCTTGCGGAAGAGGCCAGTGTAAACAGGCAACGTGAATTTCTTGCTCAAGAATGCCCGATGGTTAAAATGGCCATCGGAGCTTTCTTGTGCAAGAGAGTGTCTACACTGGCACAGATGCTCTTGCTCAAAAACACATCTCTTGCGCTAAGGCACATGCCAGTGTAGACGCTCCCTTGCGCAATCGGTGTCGTTTAGGCCCTCAGGCAGGGCCCCACCACCAGGTACAAAGACCTGTCCCCAGCCTTTCTCAACTTGACTGGGTTTGGAACCCATACCCCTTGTCTAGGCGGGGTTGGTGTGCCTATGCACATGAGATCAGACCCTGAAGTCTTTTTGCACCACTCACCACAATTCACCACCAGATGTCAGGGTAGAGCTTATCTTGACCCAGCTTACACTTGCATTTTGCTTCAATAAGTCTGGTGTTTCAGTTCACTTTGGAACAGCTGGCCAGGATTGCCCATTTTTGCATCATAAAGATTTAGAATTTTTTAAAGTTCTGTTTGGAATTTGCTTGAAATATTTCTGTGATTCCAGTAAAGCCTGAAGGGAAATGTTCTTATGATATATATTGGAAAAAAATTAAAGTAATCAGTTTGACACATTCTGTTTTAAAATATTTATTTATGGATTTCATTTTATGTGCCATAATTGTGTATTTGGAAAAAATATATAGCTGGCATTAGTAGAGATTGTGCATACAGATACAGTTACAAATGATTTTATTCATAAAGCAGTAATACCCTTACAGAGCAAAATTGATGGAAGCAGTTTATCATGAAAACATGTCTTCAATTTTTCATTAGTATATTTACTTGGAATTTTGGACTCCAAAAAATGTTGTTTTCAGGAGACAAGAAGATCTGCAGCGAGGCAGGTGAAAACCCACATAGCTTTTTTTACTTGACATTTTGCAAAGGCACCATGCAAAAATGTATGGCAGCAGTTTTCCCTAGCAGTCATTAGGGTCAACTGGATTAAAGACAAGATTTGGAACCTGAAGGGATTGAGTTTATCTCTGATCAATGGTCTTGACAATCTATTGCATTTTATTTCATAAACTAAAAAAATTCCTATAAGTATACTTCCGACAAATGGAAGTGCTATGAGGTTCAGTGACTTTCCCAAGGACTCAGCAAGTTATTGTCTGAACCAAGATTAGAAAGGCTTCCTGACTTCTAGGCAGCCAAATCACTTAACTTCTTATACACTAAGTTTCCCCACCAATAAGATGGGGACAATACATTCAGTTTGCAAAGCTCTGTGAGTAGAAAGTGTTGTTAAGGACAGTGAGGGTTCATCTACACAGCACCTTAAACGTGAAATAAGACATTCAATTTGCATTATTCAAATTGCATAGCTAATTTTGAAATAATATGCTATTTTGAGCCATCCCTTAACCCTTGTGCAGGCACATTTCTAAGACATGGGGTAGCTACCTTGGTATCCTGAAATATCTCCACTGTGTAGATGTAGCGTGAGGTAACTCAGCGTGTCCTGGCTTCTAGACCTCCACTTCTTTCGCTGAATCCAAGTTGGGAGGGACTGGTCAGAACTCATCAGAGAAGGGTTTTTGAACCCCTCTGAAGTCCAGGGGTATTAAGATGCAGAGTTTTGATTAAGACCCTTTGTGTAACTCCACATGGAAACTGTATCCAGTTTTTATTACAAATTGCAAATGGCTGCCAATTCATGCTACATGTTGTTGATAGGAGTTTGTTAACTGTAGTTTTAGGAAACATTTGGGCTTTCAAGTGCCTAATCTCATTTCTACTAGTGATTTTTTTCTGCTTTATTTGATAGTTTTATTTGCTGTATGTTCTTTTGTTTTTATAATCTATTTAAATGGCGAGTAGCCATGCTTAAAATATTATGATCTTTATTTATCTTTATTTCAATGCCAGAAATACCATATGTATGAAATACTAGAAATATTCTGAAATCAAATTCTAGTAATGCTAAATATCCAAACAAAAACATAAAGAAGATTTTGGTATAGTATGAATATTGAGGAAAATTTGAATGTATTTAAGCTAGCACTAAAATGTAGTAAATAATGCCTTTGTGGGCTTTTGATATATGTGTTCCCATTAGCTTTAAAATTACAGTGGGTTATGAATGATAAATCATTGTTTGAAAAAGGAACTCTTTTTATGCACTATGTAAGATTATTTCAGGTAGAATTATATACTACAATTTCTGCTTTGCCAAGTGGAGTCATTCTCAGAGGATTTGTAGACTTGATTAAATAAATGCATAAGGGCAATGACTTAATTTAAAAAAAAAAGGAAGTGACAAAACTCAGGAGGAGTGTTGAGAATGGAAAATGACTGAAGTTATTTTACCTCCTGAGTGTAGATAAGAATTTGCAAGGATTTAAAAAATGCCAAAAACCTCAGAAAGAACCCAATATTTTTAGGCCTGAAATCATGTGGGTCAGTTTGCTAGACTGGTCTATGGAGGGATTTTGGGGCACTGCACTACAATCTAGTGAAGAAAAATAATGAGCCTTATCTTTCAAAACAATTATTCATGTGAGTAAGGGATGCATGATTGGCCAATGATAATTTTCATTTCTAAGCTTACAGGTGGCAATAATTGCTTTGTAGAAAATTGATGTACTGTAATATGAGAAAAAATAGAAGAATTTAGCATCTGAGTGACAGCTCTGTGTTTTAGAATATTTTAGATGTGGGTAACAAGCTAATAAAAAATTTGTTTTCTTGGAATTCAGTATTCTTTGTGGCAAAACTATAAATATATTTTGTTGTGTTTAATGTTTTCATATGCTTAGTATTGGCCATAGAATTTTCATAGTCTGCATCCTCCGCCAATAACTACCATTTGAAAAGTCCTCTTTTCAAAAAAATAGGGATGAAGTTTCCTATATTCATGTTTACACTTGGAAGTGTTCAGTGCCAGTTTTCCAACTATAGCTGATTACCGCTCACTTAAAATGGGCCTTCTTTATTTGTAATTTTTAAAATTTCCAGTGTATCAGTTTAACATTACTGCTTTCCGATTGGTTGGGTCTGCTGAACAATATATATATATATATATATATATATATATATATATATATATATATATATATCTTCACTGAAACAGACCAATCTGAATCTAGAAAACACTGTTATCCCTGCACAGCAGTAAAGGAAAGGATGCCCGGGGTATTTTAAGGGGAGTTGTTGGTTTACATTGCTGGGCTGTTCTTAATCATAACCTGTAGATATTAGTATTCATGAGCACCTGCTGCTTCATTTCATGCTTCCATCTGCTTTCCTCTCTGCACATGTAGGTTACTGTATCCTTTGAGTGCCTTTCAGTGTTTAGCTAATCTCTATAGTCATTCTTTCTCCTGGCATTTTGATCAGCACTTATATTAATGTTGAATGCTTTCCACAATGACAAAGCATTTGTTCCTTAAACAGGAGAGGATTAAAATGGTAGACAAAACTGAAGTTTTAACTGATTTTCCGAAGAGTCTTTCAAATCAAATTATATCAATTCAAGGGTATGACATAGCATTTTGCAGATGTGGAGTTATCTGTACAAATAAAGTTGCATAGTTAATTTATTTGCTTTGCTTTGTGAGGACTTCTGCTTTCTCTGTATTGTAGAGTATAACACAGTATTCTGGATGTAAATGGAACATTGTGATTTGTTGTTAAATGAGATTCTCTGCACACCAGTTGTCTGCAGTTACAGAGCTCTTAAGAAGCCACATTTACAGATGGCAGCCTGAAACAAAAATGAAAGATTTTGGAGTTTAAAAAATTGTATCCTCTGTAAATCAGGGGTGGGCAGGCTGCAGGCTGGATTTGGTTCACCAGCATTAGCCCTGGTGGGCTGCCGATGCTATATTTACCTGTGCCTCCTCAACTACTGGTGATCGCAGCTCCCGTTGGCTGTGGATCACTGATCCCAGCCAATGGCTCTGATTGGCCAGGAACAGAAATCTATGCCCAATGGGATCTGTAATTGCCCGTACCTGTGGAGGCGCAGGTAAATACAGCCACCTCCATTGTATTACCCACCCCTGTTCTAAATACTAAGTTTTATTGATTCTCCAAGCTAGTATTGTGGGGTGTGAGGCAATCTTTTCCAAATCCTGATGGTCCTGGGAAAATTAGACTAGTTGATAATTTGCCCCACCAGAAAATAATTTTGCCAGAAGGGAAATGCTTAATATGATAAGTGGTGCCACTTCCATCGGTTGAGGCTTGTGCATTAACTACCTGAGTCTGACAGTTTTCTCATTTGTGTTTATAAATGTCCTAATACTAATGAAATACTCCAAACAGAAAATTACTAGCAAATATTGAACTTTATGGGTATTTAAAGTCATTCATCATTGTGATTTAATACCAATCAGACTATACTATTACCTAAAAATATATGTTGTGTTATGCCAGATTCATCCATTATCAGTGTTTCATTTGGGCTGCCTGGTCCAATATACATGTGATCTCTGCAACATCCTCATCTGACTGCTGATTTTTTTCTTCCATTGATCTAGCTTTCTCCTCTCAAAGGGGTGGATTTACTACAATTATGGGGAAAAAAAACCTTTTCCATTGCTGTGGTGTCTACCTCACTGCAATGGGATAGCTGCAGCACTGTAGTATAGACATTCCCTAAGTAATGGAACAAGTAAGCATTGATGGCTGTCTCAAACAGCCTGCAAGGGAGTAGACAGCAGTAGAGGTTATCTGGAAATGAAGATCCCAGGTTGAGGTCCAACATGAGGAATTAACTTTTATAAACACCTCCTTTCCTCATCCAACCACACAAAGAATTAGTAATCAGAGCCCTTTTCAGTTAAACTGGAAAGCCCTCACAGTTCAAGAACCTCTAAAAATTGGGGAAAGCACTAGAGGATTAGTTTATAATGTGCCTATCAAAGAATGAATAAGTAAGCACAAAAATAAAAATAATGTGGCCATATATAATAGACTGTTCCCCATTTTAGACCACTGCTCCCTGAGAGAAAATCGTCTGCTTATTAGAAACAAGATTAAACAGCTGAATCATGTATTTATTCTTACAGGCCCCTTAACTTATGTAGACTTTTTAAGTAGATGGGAGTTACAGGAACTGGGCCATCTACCAACAATGTGCTGCTGTCCACATTGAAAATTTAACTGCAGAACCAGCAAGCATTTGAAATAGAATAAGAAGAAGTTTAGGGCTGGAAGAAACCTCAGCACTCAAAAAGTCATCAAGTGCTGCCCACTGTGCTGAGGCAGAACCAAGTTAACCTAGATCAGTGTTTCTTAAACTGTGTCCTGCAAGGCAGTCGGAGGTGTGCCGTGGAGAACAACAGAGTTCAAAATGGCCACCCTTAAAGGGGCAAGCAGCATTTTTTTTTTATTTACGCAACAAAAAATCCTTGGTGTTCCTCATAAAAAATGTATTGTTTGGTGCTCCTCGGTCTTAAAAAGTTTAAGAAACACTGACCTAGATTGTCTCTGGTTGATTCTTAAAACCCCCTAACGATGGGGCTTCCACAGCCTTCCTCAGAAGTCTATTTCTGGCTTAAATGCTTTTATAGTTAGAATTTGTTTCCACTAGCTCACTTACCCAGTGTTGCCAGGGCCCTTAAGGGACGCCGTGAAAGTGAGAATTGGGGGGGTGAGGAGGGTCTCATGATGGGGAAGACCACCCGCCAAGGCCTATTCTCTCCTCCCCCACCCTCCCAACCCCAGCCAGGGGCCTGTTCTCTCTTTGCCCCCAGGTCCTTGCCAGGGCTCTGTTCTCTCCTCCCGAAACCTCCTCAACTGCTAGCAGCCTTTTTTGCCCCCCAACCTCCCCAGACACTGGGGGTCTTTTCCCCTCCACCTCCCAGCTGCCAGGGGCCTTTTTTCTCCCCACTCTGGTGCTGAGGCCAACGGCTGTGGAGGAAGGATTTTGGGGCAGGAGGCCACTTACTCATTGTGCTGGCAGGTAAGGTGGCGGAGCCCCAGCCTGTTGGCCATTCCCTTAGTGGTGCATCTGCCTCCAGTGGCCACTCTTGTATCGTGTCCCTCTGAGCAGTAGCCCCTCCCTTTGTGTGTTATGGAAAACTGTCCTTTTCCCGGAGCGTCTGATTCTTCTGGCACAACCAAACCCTGACCTTGCTTTAAATTAGGAGAAGAAGCTTTGTACAATGTTTGATGGCCATAGTTCTTACCGTTTAGGAGGAGTTCTTGAACAGACAGACTTGCAGACAGACACACAGACAGACATACTCTAGATGAGATTAGATTAGATTTGATTAGCTAAATCTCCCTGGCTGTAGATTAAGCTTCTTACCCTGCCTTAAGTGAACACTGAAAACAATTGATCATCATCTTTGTAACAGCATCCAGCATATTTGAAGACTGCTATTGGATCCCCCCTCAGTCTTTTTTACCACCTCCCCCCAAACTAACCATTCCCAGTTTTTTAAACCCTTTCCTCATAGATCAGGTTTTGTAAACTTTTTAGCATTCTTGTAGTTCTCTTCTGAACTCTCTCCTGTTTGTTCACATCTTTCCTCAAGTTTGGTGCTCAGAATTGGTCACAGTACTCCATGTGATGCCTCCCCAGGGCTTAATAGAAGGCTAGTATTACTTTCCTTGTTTACTCTGCCACTCCTATTAATACACCCCAGAATGTTGTTAAACTTTTAAGCAACTGCATCACATTGTCAATTTCATTTGTGATTCACTATGAGCCCAGCTCCTTTTCAGCAGTACTGCTGCATAGCCAGTTATTCTGCATTTTGTAGTTGTGCATTTAATTTTTGCTTCCAAAGTAAGATACTTTATATTTGTCTCTGTTGAACTTTTTTGTTGACTTCAGACCAATTCTCCAATTTGTCAAGCTCCTGTTGAATTCTAAGCCTGCCCTCCAAAGTGCTTGCTTGCAACCCCTCTGAGCTTGGTGTCCTCTGAAAATTTTATAAGAATATTCAACATTCTATTGAATAGTACCAGACCCAGGACTGAGCCCTGTGGCACCCCACTAGTTATTCCAGTTTGACAGCAAACAATTGATAACTACTTTTTGAGTAGAGTCTTTCAAATAATTGTACACCCACCTTATAGTAAAATCATCTAGACCAGAGATGGGGAATAATTTTTTTTGGGGGGGGGGCACTCCAAGATTTTGATAAGCAGTGAAAGGCTGCATTTTTCTATAGAGGGGGCATGGGATTTGAGACTGAAGTTGGGTGCAAAAGGGAGCTTGGGGTAGGAAATTGGGGTTCAGGAGAGGATGTGGGATCCAAGAGGGGGTTTTGCAGAAGGAGGGGGTTTTGACCTGAGACAGAGGTGCAAGGACCAGGAAGGGGAATGAGTGAAGGAGAGGATTCTGGCCTAGGGAAGAGGTGTATGAGGGGGTACAGGGCCTGGGAGGGAGTTGTGACCTGGGGCAGGAGAAGGAGGATGCAGAGTGTTTGAATGGTGACCTGGGTCCAGGGACTGGGGTGAAGGGTCTGGGAAGGGATATGGGTGCAGGAGAGGATCCTGGCCTAGGAGAGGAGTGTAGGAGGGAGTGCAGGATATAGGAGGGGGTGGGTGCCAGAGACAGGTTCTAGCTGGGAGGTACTTACCTAACCAGCTCCCAGCCAGCAGCACTTTCAGGCAGGCTTCTCAGCAGCCCCAGACCACTCTGTCCCATATAGCACTCTGTGCTACGGGGGAGGCTTCATGTGCTGCTCCCGCTCCCAGCAAACTCTCTCAGCTCCTGTTGGCCGTAAACCCCTTCCCCGTGGTGCAGAGAGGCACAGGGAGGAGCCTGCTGCTTTGAATGGTGCTGCTCCTGCCGCAGAGGCTGGTGGCATGCCAGATTAAAAGTGTTGGCGGGCCAGATACAGCCCATGTGCCCCTGATCTTAGACTGTGTTTGGCTTATGAGAATGTCATATGAGACTGTGTCAAAAGCCATACTAAAATCGATATATCTACTGCTTCCTTCCTATCCAGGAGTCCAGTAACCCTGTCAAAGAAGGAAATAAGGTTGAGATTTGTCATGGCTTGTTCATGGCAAATATGTGCTGGCTATTTCTTATAATCCTATTATCCTCTGGAGACCTACAAATAGGTTGTTTAATAATTGGTTCCAGTATTTTTCCAGTATCAGAGTTAGGCTGATTTGTCTGTAATTCCTTGTGTCCTCTTTGTTTCTCTGCGTAAAGATAGATTCTAAGTTTGGCCTTCTCAAGTTCTTAAAGACAATTTTAAGGGTTCTGAGATTGCGTCAGCTAGTTCCTTAAATACACCAGGACAGATTTCACCAGGTCATGATGACATATCTGATCGGGCAGTCGAGTCAACTACTTGCATTTTTCCTCCTTGCTGCCTCTATATCAGAGGCAACAAGGGAGGGGGGAGCAGGAGCTGGTGCTGAAGCACCATCTTCGTGGTGCAGGGGAGGAGAGGAGACACAGAGGTGCATCACGGGATTGCGCCAGGTCCCAGACCTACTCACAGTGCAGCTCTGTAGTTTAAATGTCTTAGGAACTGGGCTGCCTGCATGCCCGGCTCCTACTATATTTAAACTGTAGAGATTCAGCGGCCCCTTATCAACTAATTGTGCACTCGATACAAATCATATTGAGTGCACAATTAGTCATTTACTCAATACTTAACATCCTTAGTATCTAAAAACACACTTTAATCTAGTCTTTCACTGTTTTGGCTTGTATTCCTTCCTCCTTATTGTTAATATTAATGGTGTTAAGTGTTGGGTTATGTTTATCTTTTCAGTGAAGAATGTCGCAAAGTAAGCATTAAACATCTCAGCCTTCTTGAGCTCATCAGTTATAAGCTAATTCCTAACTAAGTAGAGGACCTACACTTTCCTTCCGCTTTCTCTTGTCCCTGATGTATTTATAGAATAACTTCTTATTGTCTTTTATGTCTTTTGCTAGATTTAACTTATTTTGTGCCTTAGCCTTTCTGATTTTGTCTCTGCATAATGACTGTAGAGGGGCATAGGAAAATATGTGGTTTCATAGATAGAGTGTCCATTTTTAGAGTTTTAGAGATTAGCACTTTGCTTTCCACCTGGAGGCAGAAAAGAAACATTCTTACAGTTCAGAGCAAAATCTTAACATTTTCCTATTTACGTTCTCACTTAGTAAATAGGAAGCATTAATTTCAGGATATTTTGAATTCATATTCATGGAAGATCATATCTTGGCCAGATAATAAGAAGGCAAAGAGATTTCAAAGTCAAGATTTGAAGTGGGAATATTAAAATATAGCTGTGTATAATCATCAACATTCAGGTAACAATAGATAACTGTCTTGACCCCTCATAAGCTTCTTCAGTAACCTAAAATACACATAAACAGGAAAAAAACCACATGGATCCCTCACAGCAGTGTTCCCTCTAAAATTTTCCATCTATGAGTAGAGTGAGTTTTGTCTTGTGTGCCAGTATTGAGGTCTTGTGCACTTGTTTGGATGTGTGCCACCATGGCACCCAAGTTATTTATAAATATCTTATAAACCTCTCCTTTTTCACCTCTGCTGCCACGTCTCCCACCCTCCCCTCGCCCAATCTGCTCCCTTGGTGCCTGCTGCCCTCCACCCCTTACCCTGCTCTGCTGTCCTGGCTCCTGCCGTTCTCACTCCCCTCAGCTCTCCTGGGACTTGCTCCCCTCTCCATCCTCTCTGACCCCTGCCCCTGCCCTTCTCTTTCCTTCCTGTGCTCACCCCTCCTCTAGCCCCATTTCCCATCCCCTCTCCTAACACTTCTCTCTACTCATCTGCCCTGCCTCTCTCTTCGGCCCTCTGGTGCTTATCCCTCCTCTCCATTCCTCTCTCTGTATCTGTCCTTCAACTTCACCCCCACAACTCCCCTGGCACCAGCACCTTCCCTTACCCCCTGCACCTTCCTGGTGCCTCCCCCTTCCCTCACTGCCTCTGCCCTTCCAACACCTGCCCCCTTGCCCTCTTCCTCCCTGATGCCACCCCCTCACCACCCTCTGCCCCAGTTCTCCTCACACCCCTCTGCACCCTCACACATGATTTGCTCCACCCCCTGCTTTCCTCATGCCCACCCCCCTTTACTGCCTCTTCTCCCGGCACCCACTCCTCCTCTCTCCCCTTCCTCTCTCTTGCCCCCGCATTACCCCTCCCCTCTTGCACTCCCACTGACACCTTCCCATTCTCCTCACTCCCACTCCTCCTGCCCTTTCCCCTCATTGCCTCCTCTTGGCCCCCTGGCATTTGTCTCTCCTCCACCCTGCCCATTGGTGCCTTTCCCTTTCTTCTCCTGCTCTGCATCCCCCTCTTCCCTCAGTACAAGCCTCTTCCTCTCCTTACCCCCACCTTCCCTTTAGTTATCCCCCTGCCCCTTCCCTTCCCTTCTGCCATCCTGACACCTAGGCAGCATGGTGAGCGGCTACCCAGTGTGCTAGGGCTGAAGCCAGGGCTGTGGTGCTACCCTGGCCCAGGAGCAACTTCTCCATGTCCCGACTCTAGTCCTGGCACACGGGGCAGCCACCTGCCATGCAGCCCAGCCCTGGGAGCTGCTGGGGCCAGGACTGCAGTACTAAAAATATCACGGTGGTCCTGGTTCCAGTCCCAGCACACAGGGCAGCATGCTCTGTGTGCTAGGACGCGAGCTGGAGCTGCAGTGCTATTTTTAGTACTGTGGTCCTACCACCATGCAGCTGCGACCCCAGCTGCTCCCAGGGGCTGGATCACATGGCAGGTGGCTGCCCTATTTGCTGGGATTGAAGCTGAGCCATGATGCTATTTTTAGTACCACAGCTCAGGCTCCAGCTCTGGCAGCTGCCATGCAAGCTGCGTAGTGACTGCCCAGCTGCTCCTGGGGTGGCCCCAGCCCTGGGAGCAGCTGGGGTTACAGCTGTACGGCTCTGCTCTGGAGGTGGGTGGGAATGAAATTCTTGGTGTGTGCCCATGCTGGCATGCACCTTACAGGGAACTCTGGCTCACAGTCCTATATTGGGTAACCATTAGAGAGGATGAATGATTGCTTATTACTGTTAGAGTTGCCAGATGGTTGAATCAAAAATACTGAAACCCCTCTCCCCCCCCCAAAAAAAACCACCGGGTAAAAAATTCTGTTGAAGAAAAAAAACAGGGGGGGTGGGCGGGGAGACCAAAGTTGTTGAGCAATAAACAAAAAGGACTCCCAAGACTTATTAAGAAAAAAAAATTAAATATTAAAGCAGCATGGCCCCTTTCAGAGTGAGTGCAGCCAGAATAGGGATAGGTACAGGGGAGTGGTTGAGCACTAAGACCCAGGGGAGGCATTGCTTCCCCTTGGTCTTTTTGTCAGCAGCCATTTTGTGTTCTTAGAACTTAGCTTCCCTGCGGAACCAGGTAAGCATGGGGTCGGGGGGCTGGGGGTGTTGGGGGCCGCAGTGGGAGGCCGGATGCTGAGTGTTTGTAGGGTTGCCAGGTGTCTGGTAATTTTGGCCTCCTGGCCAGGAAAAAAAATCAGAAAATACCAGATATTGTAGGTGTCCGGTATTTTCTGAAGTTTTTTACTGGACAGGAGCTGAAAATACCGGACTGTCTGGGTCAATACCGGACACCTGGCAACCCTACCCACCCAGTCATCTACAAGAACCATTGTACCCATGGGAAAGGCCACCCTTCCACTGTTATAGAGGCAAGCAAACAACTTCCCATTAAAGTTTTGCCATTGACTTCAAGCATAATTTCATCCTGTGTATTTTGTACAATCTGTTTCTGATGTTATATGTTTTGATTATGTAATTGCCCAGCATTTCAAGTGTGTACTGCAAATAAAATGGTAAATAGAATTCAGAAGAGTATAATTGATTTAAAAATATGTGGAGTAGGGAGGTGCTTTGGCTGAAGAAACTGCATAACCCCCACATTCATGTTGCTTGGGAAGTAATTAGAGGGTTTGTAATCTTCAACCAGTTTGATTACAGCTTTTATTTATGATACTTTGCAACAAGTGTATAGACCATAAATAACATTTGAAAGATATGAGGTTATGCAGAGATAATTACACATCTGAA
Organism: Pelodiscus sinensis; assembly: GCF_049634645.1. Lineage (NCBI taxonomy): Eukaryota > Metazoa > Chordata > Testudines > Trionychidae > Pelodiscus > Pelodiscus sinensis. Next base: position 210,991,516 of record NC_134711.1, read on the forward strand.
TTACATTGGCACAGAGCCAAAGGCCAAGAACCTTCCACCATCCCTTCTGAATTGTATAGTGTCACTTTATGAAATGCATTATGGCTCTCATGGAATGTTTTTATTGCTCCAGAAGGGCAAATTAAAGGTAATTAAATACTGCTTCTGATAACCACTCACCACAACTATTTTTTATTTTCTGAAGCCTTCTTGAGTAGTCTCACTCCTTGGTGTGTGCATCTATATCTATATCTATATATATGAGAGAGAGGGAGATGGATACCTACATTTGGTGTTTCTACGATTTTGAAAGATTTTACCCTGTGAGAGGGATTTTCTTTAGATATAATGGCTTGTTCCAGAAGAACCAGGCAAGCAGGGCAAAACTTTAAGTATAATCTCTGTTTCATTCCTTGCAGCTAATCACAATCATTGCAAAAAAAAAAAAAAAAAAAAAAAATTCAGTTGAATAGCATGTTCAGGTGACAAAAAATGCCAGAAATAAAGGTATATTTTGTTCAGCAGCATAAGAATCCTGCTGTGGGCAGAATGCAGTTTCAGCTGCTTCTTGTTCTTCATGTGACAGTCAGCAAAATTCATTATGTGAATGGGAAACAAAGAGTTATCTTAAAGTACTTCATTCAGGGGTCATGCTGTGTTGGGGAAAGTGATGATATTGTCTCAAGTTCTGCCCACAAACCAAGCCACTCTACTTATGATAGCTGTAAGAGATGCTACTCACAGGAGATTATGCAGAACTTCATACCCCTTCTTTGTAATGTTTTTTTTCTGTTATCTGTAGTAAAACTGTTAACAATGTTGATATTAATAGAATTCAGAATCTATATCCCATTAACATGACAAGAGCAGCTCACACCTTTTTCAGCCAATGTGCCAGGATGTCTAAAGACTCAAGAAGTCAGGGTATGTCTACACTACAGCGCTAGTTCGAACTAACTTAGTTCGAATTAGTTAATTCGAACTAAGCTAATTCGAACTAACGCGTCTAGAACTAAAAACTAGTTCGAATTAGCGTTTTGCTAATTCGAACTAGCATGTCCACATTGAGTGGACTCTGAACAGGGCTTAAGGATGGCCGGAAGCAGTGCCGGCAGGGCATCAGAGGAGGACTTAGAGCGTGGAGATGCTGTCTCAGGCTAGCCGAGGGCTGTGCTTAAAGGGTCCCAACCCCCACCCCGGACAGACAGTTCTCAGGGGTGCCCCATTTGAAAACCAGTCCTGCCTTGGAGTGCCCGGAGTACCCACACTGGGCACATCACACCACTCGGCCATCAGACCGGCTGCACTTGCCGCAGGCTGCCATCTGGGGAGAGGGGGCAATCGGGGGGCTGCAGGAGAGCTTCCACCCCAGAAGCCCGCAGAGCCAGCCCAGTTCTCCCCATCGGGGGCTCATACCCCATTCCTCCCTCACCTCCTTCCACTTACCCTTCCCTAGCCCCCCTTCTTATTGATGTACAAAATAAAGATAACGTTTCTTCCAACATTGACTCTGTCTTTATTGAACAAAACTGGGGGAGACTGGGAAAAGGAGGTGGGAGAGGGGAAGAGAAAGGCTGGGAGAGGGGAGGGCAACTAACATGATCAGGGGTTGGGAACAGGTCCCATATGAAGAGAGGCTAAAGAGACTGGGACTGTTCAGCTTAGACAAGAGGAGACGGAGGGGGGACAGGATAGAGGTCTCTAAAAGCAGGAGTTGGGTGGAGAGGGTGCATTCAGAAAAGTTCTTCATGAGTTCCCCTAAAGAAGGACTAGAGGACACCAAAGGAAAGGAATGGGTAGCAGGCTTGAAACTAGTAAGAGAAAGTTGTTGTTGCCAAAGCAAATAGTTAACCCGTGGAACTCCTTGCTGCAGGAGGCTGTGAAGGCTACAACTAGAACAGAGTTTAAAGGGAAGTGAGATCAAGTCATGGAGGTTGGGTCCATGGAGTAGTCTTAGCCAGGGGGTAGGAGTGGTGTCCCTGCCCAAAGTTTGTGGAAGGCTGGAGAGGGATGGCACGAGACAAATGGCTTGGTCACTGTCTCCGGTCCATCCCCTCCAGGGTCCCTAGGGTTGGCCACTGTCGGCAGACAGGCTACTGGGCTAGATGGACCTTTGGTCTGACCCAGGATGGCCATTGTAAGCTCAGGGCTCAGGGTCGGGGGTCTCAGTGGACCCCCTTGATTTTCATGCACACCTGCTCCTGGGTGGCCAGGCTGGCAGCTCTCCTGCCCTAGCCGTCCACTTTCCTGTGCCTAGTGCGGAGATCGTGGACGAGGTCCACGATGTCCACACTAGCCCAGGAAGGTGCCTGCCTCTTGCGGTCCAGAGCAAGCTCCCGGGAGCCGCCAGCCTGGTCCCGGGAAGAGGGGGTGGGCTGGGGGAGATCGGGTGGGTGGCTCTGTGCCGTGCCAGGTGCAAGGTCTGCTGGCTGGGTGCTGGCAGGCTTGCACCTGGCACGGGCACCGTAGCCAGCCCGTGCCCCTTTAAGGGGTCTGGGGCCGGGAGGGGGGCATAGAGTTTCCCTGGTGTTGGCCAGAGTGGCCACCAGGGAAACCTGGGGAGGGCTAGCCTCCCACTAGTTCGAATTAAGGGTCTACACAGCCCTTAATTCGAACTAGCTAGTTCGAACTAGGCTTAATCCTCGTAAAATGAGGTTTACCTAGTTCGAACTAAGCGCTCCGTTAGTTCGAATTAAGTTCGAACTAACGGAGCGCTAGTGTAGCGCCTAGGAAAGTTAGTTCGAACTAACGGACGTTAGTTCGAACTAACTTTGTAGTGTAGACATACCCTCAGGGATAACTTAGGGTATGTCTATTTTACATTTCAAATTTCATTCTTGAAATCAAGAGCATGTCTGCTTTCAAAATCTTATTGTAGTCAAACATGTTTGTGAAGAGTTGAGTTAACTTAAATCACAATGATTATGACCGATGGTCAGTATAGACCAGGACCAATCATGTTCAGCACCATGTGAGCTAGTTGTGATGAGAGTATGGTTCCAAAGAATTAACATAAGAACGTAAGAATGGCCATAGGTCCATCAACCCACTATCCTGTCTTCCAACAGTGGCCAGTGCAAGATGCCCCAGAGGGAATGAACAGAACAGTCAATCATCATGTGATCCCTCTTCTGTCATCCATTTCCAGCCTCTGACAAAGAGAGGCTAGGAACACCATTCCTGTGCATCCTGGCTAATAGCCATTGATGGACCTAACCTCCATGAATTTAACTAGTTCTTTTTTGAACCCTGTTTAAGTCCTGGTCTCCACAATATCATCTGGCAAGGAGTTCCACAGGTTGACTGTGCACTGTTAGAAGAAAAACTTCCTTTTGTTTGTTTTAAACCTGCTACCTATTAATTTCATTTGGTGTTTCCTATTTCTTATGTTATGAGAACAAGTAAATAATTTTTCCTTATTCACTTTTTCCACATCAGTCATGATTTTATAGACATCTATCATATCCCCCTTAGTTTCCTCTTTTCTAAGATGAAAAGTCCCAGTCTTTTTAATCTTTCTTCATATGTGACCCGTTCCATTTTTGTTGCCCTTTTCTAAACCTTTTCCAATGCCAATATACATTTTTTGAGATAAGGTGACCACATCTATACACAGTATTTAAAATGTGAGCGCACCATGGTTTTATATAGAGGCAATAAGATGTTCTCTGTCTTATTCTCTATCCCCTTTTAAACGACACCTAACATTCTGTTTGCTTTTTTTGACTGCCGCTGCGCACTGAGTGGATGTTTTCAGAGAACTATCCACAATGACTCCAAGATCTCTCTCCTGAGCAGTTGTAGCTAAATTAGTCCCCATCATATTACACACTGAATGTGTGGTACATAAAATCAAAGAGTTGAAGTGATAGCATGACACCTTTTGGGCCCAAAAAATGTCTTGCTGTAGGATGGTATCCTAATGTGGGTTGCATGTCTCATCATCACGGGGATTCTCATGAGGATGTAGACTCCTTGCAGATGAGTGCCCCATGAATCAGTCTGTGTTTAGATTGGGGTGGCCAAACTGTGGCTCTCAAGCCATATATGGCTCTTTTAATCATTAAAGTGTGACATGAAGAGTCTCTCCAATGAATCTCCCATTTTCCACCTACCAAACTAGGAGTGAGGAGGAGCTGGTGAACTCTTCCTTGCAGCATAGTGGCATGGTAGGCGCCTATGCCCAGCAAGGAGGAGGGCGGTCCTCAGAGCTTCAGCCCCAGGGTGTATACCTGCTGGGGTTTGGGGCTTAAGCAGGAGCTGAAACCCCATGCCTCATCTGGCACCTCCCATGGGGCTGAAGTCCTGAGACCCAGCAGGTGTGCTCTGGCTTTTGAGCATCTGACAACTGTGATTTGTAGCTCAGAGGGTCAGTAAGTCTGACACCCCGATCAAGGTCCATAATGTAGTCTGGCTGGATATGTAGTTTGTGTCCGTCGTTGCAGTCTTATTACACTACCAAAACTTCTGTGACTGCCAGCTGTGTAGCAATGTTCTTTGGTAAACATGCTTTGAAACCTGTGGGTCTTACATAAGAACGGCCATACTGGGTCAGACCAAAGGTCCAGCTTGACCAGTATCCTGTCTGCTAACAGTGGCCAATACCAGATGCCCCAAAGGGAGTGACCAGAACAGGGAATCAAGTGATCTTTTTGTCACCCATTTCCAGCCTCTGACAAACAGAGGCTAGGGACACCATTCTTACCTATCCTGGCTAATACCCATTGATGGACCTAACCTCCATGATTAGGTCTTCCATCCTAATAATATGTTGGACTGTATGAAATACTGTAAATACAATCATTAATATTTTATTTTTCTCACCACTTACATATTTTCTCTTGTAAGGTCATTGACATGCCTGAACACAATCCTGGAGATATGGGAGGAACAATGAGACTGGGGAAAAGGAGGACTATTTTCAAAACAGAAGACTCTGTCTTAAGTAAGTTTCTTCTTTACTGTTTGATTTTCTCTGAGGATAAAAAATGCCATCTGTCTCATATTTAAAGGCCTAAATAGAATTGTGCCAAACATGTTCTTGCCTCTCCTTACACACCATGCAGTCCACATTTAAAATGTTTCCTACCCTGAAAAGCAACTGTCACAAATGGCATTTTTTATTCATCTGATTAGTTCCCGGGGTGCATCTTTTTAATATCTATAAACAGCATCTACTAAAAACAGATTAACGGCCCTTTCTGCCCTCTCTGCCTATTTGAAGGGCATGCTTGATGAACCACCCACTAGCAGAGAGCATCTGTGGGGCAGATACACATCTTCTCACTCTCTTCCCACTTTCTTTTCTCTCCTCTAAGCACCAAATTAAATGGTCACAGTGAGAGGAGCTGGCACAGACTGGCGGCTCTGCAGGCAGCAGTGGAAGGATAGAAAGCTCAGTGCTCTAGGCTGCCTTCAGCATGTTTGCTCTCCAAGTGTGCTTCTCTCTCCAGAAGGATGGGCTACCCTAGATACCCTCCCCCTGCCAGATTCTTTGCAAGGACACAAGCGTTCCTCACTGTACAGCACAGGCAGCTGCTACTGCCTGTCTTTTGTGATGATACACCCATGGAACTCTGTCCGCAAGCTGGGACTTCCAGCATAAAAAATGGATTGGTCACTAAGAAAGACATAAAACCTCCTCGTTTTTGCAATTTTATTTTTTTAATTAAGTTTGGTTAATTATGCAACATGAACTTCAGGTTTTCAGAATGTGGCATCGGTGTTTCCAGCCACTTCTTAAACTGTGGACTGATGATCGTCCTTGCCTCTTACAGTAATAACCCTGTCTATTTCTGTGGTCAGCTTACCAGAAGCACAAAGAGGGGAAAACAAAATATTGAGGCCAAATCTACCCTTGGATTCTGGCTTGCAGCTCCACTGAAGCCAATAGAAATAGTGAATGAAATTCTAAGGGTAGAGCTTGAGCCATAGATTTATTTGTCATATACTACCCTCCCCAGAGGGTGGCAAGAAAAAAGATCACTTGGGAACTTCTGCATCATTATTCCTTTAAAATAAATATTAGTAATTCATAAGTTCAATGTAATCAATTGTTGCCCTTCCTGGAATAATAGTCCACATTTTTACTAATGGGCATTTACACCATTAAGATCCCTGACATTATATTTCTTTGATGCTTAACAAAAGTTATTTGTCCAGGCTTGCATCTCACAGCCAATACCGACTCCCCTATATTTACTGCCTTGGAAGCTGAAGCATACTTGGATGTGTGGTAGCCAACATGCTCCACATCCATTTCCAATGCTCTGAGCGTGGATTTAATCAAGTCCTGTTCATTCTAGCCTGAGTTCTAGGGCAAACAAACACAGCTTACCTTCTCTCTTCCGATTTGTTCCTTGTGATTGACTTAAAGGATGTGTGTCTGTGTGAATTTCCATTGTCCACTTCTGGAGGAAACAACCAAAGCATAGTGCAAATTCTTCTCTCTTACTTTTACATAGCAGGTGAAAAAATCGAGAAAAGGAATAAATGCCCAAAACACATAGGCTACGTCTACACTGGCCCCTTTTCCGTAAGGGGCATGTAAATTTCACCTATCGTCGTAGGGAAATCCGCGGGGGATTTAAATATCCCCCGCGGCATTTAAATAAAAATGGCTGCCGCTTTTTTCCGGCTTTTAAAAAAGCCGGAAAAGAGCGTCTAGACTGGCCCCGATCCTCCGGAAAAAGCGCCCTTTTCCGGAGGGTCTTATTCTTACTTTGAATAAGAATAAGACCCTCCGGAAAAGGGCGCTTTTTCCGGAGGATCGGGGCCAGTCTAGACGCTCTTTTCCGGCTTTTTTAAAAGCCGGAAAAAAGCGGCAGCCATTTTTATTTAAATGCCGCGGGGGATATTTAAATCCCCCGCGGATTTCCCTACGACGATAGGTGAAATTTACATGCCCCTTACGGAAAAGGGGCCAGTGTAGACGTAGCCATAGGGAATTTGAATTCTTCCCTAAATGCTTCATTCCATTTAATAGACAAGAAGTTCAACTACCTCTTAATGTTATCTGTCACACAGAGAAATTACCCATTAAGTAAACTAATGGACCCTTTTTCAGAATGATAAATATTCTATGCTGTGAGAGACATTCCTTCCAGATAATACAGAAGAATACTTCATTCTTTTCCCCCAACTGATTTTGTACCTAGATATGTTATAAAGTCCCCAACAATATACATGAGATTACTTGTTGATGATAAAGTGGGATTGGTCAGGAACAAAAGAATACTACAAAATAGACATATTTATTTCTAATGAGTAGTTCAGATGCCCATTATTTCTGGAGGTGCAATTTTTGCTCAGGCAGCTTACAGGGAACACTGCTGTTGGTCCCATTTTAAAGTTGGAGCCAGCAGCACATGCCAGGCAAGAGTTAGGGTGGAGGCTGGCATGCATCCTTGGACTTGTGTTAGTCTGTGCTGGCATGAGATCCTGGGCAAGAGCTAGGTTTTGTGTCAGCAAGTAGCCCACTGTAAGGGTTAAGTCTGGGTCCAAAAGGGATTTGGGCTGTCAACGGTGCCCTAATCGTAGTCCTGAGACTCCTGCCAGCCCCAATTGGTAAGCAAAAAAAAATACTACATCAGGGATTCAGTTTCAGCCACTTATTTCAAAAGTTGCAGTAATACTTAATGTAGGTCACCTATTAGCAGGTCGCAATTACAAAGGAAAAGTAAGTGATGATAAAACATTGACACAATGCAATTGTTTGTCCATCAGCAGATTCAGTCACACTTGCTACATTATCATCCTATACATCTTTTCTCTCTGTGGCATTGATCTGGGATATGAAACAATGTTTAACTGTCTCAGATTTGTAGAAAGTACCCCTTTGAGTTTTTAAGATCGTGTGTAATTTGGCAGGAAATGAAAGTGCTGCATATGTAGTCATTTAAAAGAAAACCTGCTTTTCTAGATAATGGCTTTTTGACAATGAGCTGCATGGCCTACATAACACCTTACACACTTCATCATGTATAATATTTTCCTGATGCTATACTGCAGTTATTATGTGGTCCTTATTATCTGCTGATAGAAAGGTTAATGCTAAGGTGCAGCAATCTGTTGTAAATGTGTGCCATCATCCTGAGTAGCTCTGATGGTCATATGTGTCAAAGGAATGCATAAAGCTTTGATAATCTGTACTGGAAAAGGAAATCTTGTTCCCACTCCTTATAAATCACAACTAGAAGGAAAATATGGGGGTTTTAAAGGTTCTCTTACGATTAACTCTTGTAACCCCTTGTCATGGCTGATTCCCCACTCTGGCATGCTGAATGCAGAAGTAAGGGCCCACAAAAGTACCCCAAAACCTTATCTCGCCAGGCATTGGTAAAAAACTTCCCCCCAAAATCCTAAAAACCTAGATTTTGGGGATAAAAATCCTCTGCCACCACCCAAGTAATGGTAAGAAAACCAGGGAAGAGATCACTTGGGAAATCTCAGCCCTAAGGTAAAACCAGGACACAAAAATTAACCAATACTAGGTTAATAAAAAAGAAAGAACCTTTATTATCACAATACTCCTGTTACAAGCATAGTTGGATTGGCTAGATGGTAAAATCCACCAATTAATAAACTTATGGGGAATTTTCCCATGGGAACAAAACTTAGTTACAAAAGAGAGGAAAACCCATTTCTAAATGCAGAGACATCAGATTCCCATTCCCAAACCATAAAACAATAAAACCTAATGGATTTATCTAGGCTTTTCCCTACTTACAGATGGTGAAGTGTCTTTTCTTGGAGAGGGACATGTTGTCTGTCCCCCTCAGTATCTGGAGAGCAACTGACTCAGGGTATGTCTACACAACAGCACTAATTCGAACTAACTTAATTCGAATTAGTTAATTCGAACTAAGCTAATTCGAACTAGTGCATCTAGACCTAAAAACTAGTTCGAATTAGCGTTTTGCTAATTCGAACTAGCATGTCCGCATTGAGTGGACCCTGACAGTTCTCAGGGGTTCCCCGCTCGCTTGTCTAACTCGATGAGGGACAGCAAAGCAGTCCTGGCTTGGAGTGCCCTGAATGCCCAAACTTGGCACATCACAGCACTCGGCCATCAGCCCGGCTGCACTTGCCGCAGGCTGCCATACGGGGGGGGGGGTGTCAATCGGGGGACTGCAGGAGAGCTTCCACTCTGAGGAGCCCGCAGAGCTACCCCAGTCCTCCCCATCGGGGGCTCGTACCCCATTCCTTCCTCACCTCCTTCCACTTACCCCTCCCTAGCCCCCCTTCCTGATGTACAAAATAAAGGACACGTGTGTTTAAAAATAGAAACTCTATTTATTGAACAAAACTGGGGGAGACTGGGAAAAGGAGGTGGGAGAGGGAAAGAGAGAGGGTGGGAGACGGGAGGGCAACTAAAATGATCAGGGGTTTGGAACAGGTCCCATATGAAGAGAGGCTAAAGAGACTGGACTTCTCAGCTTAGAAAAGAGGAGACTGAGGGGGGATATGATAGAGGTCTGTAAAAGCACGAGTGGTGTGGAGAGGGTGCATCAAGAAAAGTTCTTCATTAATCCCCATAATAGAAGGACTAGAGGACACCAAATGAAATGAATGGGTAGCAGGCTTCAAACTAATAACAGAAAGTTCTTCTTCACAAAGCAAATAGTTAACCTGTGGAACTCCTTGCCGCAGGAGGCTGTGAAGGCTAGAATTATAACAGAGTTTAAAGAGAAGTTACATAAATTAATGGAGGCTGGGTCCATGGAGTGGTATTAGCCAGGGGATAGAAATGGTGTCCCTGGCCTCTGTTTTGGAAGGCTGGAGATGGATAGCACGAGACAAATGGCTTGGTCATTGTCTTCGGTCCATCCCCTCCGGGATAGCTGGTGTTGGCTGCTGTCGGCAAACAGGCTACTGGGCTAGATGGACCTTTGGTCTGACCCAGTACGGCCATTCTAAGCTCAGGGCTCTGGGTCGGGGGTCTCACTGGACCACCTTGATTTTCATGCAAACCTGCTCCTGGGTGGCCAGGCTGGCAGCTATCCTGCCCTAGATGGCCACTTTCCTGTGCCTAGTGCGGAGGTCGTGGACGAGGTCCACGATCTCCGCACTAGACCAAGCGGACGCCCACCTCTTATGGCCCTGGGCAGGCTCCTGGGATCCGCCAGCCTGGTCCCGGGAAGAGGCAAAGGGCTGGGTGGCAGCAGGTGGCTGGTTCGTGCCATGCCAGGTGCAGGGTCTGCTGGCTGGGTGCTGGCAGGCTTGCACCTGGCACGGGCACCGTAGCCAGACCATGCCCCTTTAAGGGCTCCGGGGCCGGGAGCGGGGCAGAAGAGTTTCCCTGGTGGTGCCCAGAGTGGCCACCAGGGAAAGCTGGGGAGGGCTAGCCTCCCACTAGTTCGAATTAAGGGGCTACACAGCCCTTAATTTGAACTACTTAATTCGAACTAGGCGTTAGTCCTCGTAGAATGAGGTTTACCTAGTTCGAATTAAGCACTCAGCTAGTTCGAATTAAGTTCGAACAAGCGGTTTGTATGTGTAGCGCCTATCAAAGTTAATTCGAACTAATGTCACCCTATCAAAAAAAGATATATTGGAATCAGAAAAGATACAAAATAGGACAACAAAAAATATTAGGGGTGTAGAATAGCTTCTGTATTAGGAGAGATTAATATGACAGGGACTTTTCAGCTTGGAAATGAGGTGACTAAGGAGGGATATGATAGAGGTCTATAAAATCATGACTGGGGTGGAGAAGGTAAATAAGAAAGTGCTACTTACCCCTCATAACAGAAGAACCAAATGAAATTAATAGGCAGCTGATTTAAAACAAACAAAAGGAAGTGTTTCTTCACACAGTGTACAGTCAGCCTGTGAAACTCTTTGCCATAGGATGTTGTGAAAATCAAAAGTATAATAGTTCAAAAAAGAATTGTATAACAAAATAACAATTCAAAAAATGACCAGAAATGCAGCCCCCTGAACTGAGTGTCCCTAAACCTCTGTCTGCCAAAAGCTAGGACTAGATAACAAGGGGGGAGAGGGAATGTTTGTGGCATTGGCCACTGTCAGAAGACAGGATACTGGGCTAGATAGGCCATTGGTCTGACCCAGCATGGCCGTTCCTATTTTCTTAGTTTAGTCAATGTGTCTTAAACCTCATCAGTTTTACATTATCATGCTGATTTTTCCACTTAAGCCTGATGGGCTTTAGAAGTTATTAGATGGAAGAGGAGAAGGTGGCAGGATGGAAGCACAAAAAGAAGAAAAAAAGAATAGAGTATGAATTTCTATTTTTGTTGTTGCACGTATTATGTAAACTGGGCTTGGTCCTTTAAAATTGACCTAATAAAAGGTTTGGGTGGCAAACTCCGCTTCCTTTAGTCCAGGGCTGGGCAGTAAAAAAACTGCAGCCTTCATGGTTAATCTCTGGCAGTCTACTGCCACTATGTTTACCTGCACCTTAGTAGGTATCAGAGCTCTGGTTGGCTGCGAATCGCTGTTTGCGGCCAGTGCAAATGGCAGGAAGTACCACAGAGCTGGGCACTGCTTCCCACTGCTCGCATTGGCCACAAATGCAATTCATGGCCAACCACAGCTGAGATCCCCCGATACCTGTGAAGGCGCAGGTAAACATGGAGGTGGGAGCCTGCCAGGGATTAACCCTGTGGACCAGATCCGGCCCGCAGACTGGAATTTTCCCACCTCTGCTTTAGTCTGAAATCTCTTTCAGAGGCCTATTATCAGTGCATAAGGGGCACTGAATATCCCTATAAAGCTTTCATATAGTTTAGCCCATTTTCTAGCCCATTTTCTGTGAATGGGCTTTATAATCCCTGGAGAGTCATTTAAGTTTGGCGTGAAAGCTCCATATTGTGTACAAGTTATTCATAATCTAATCTGGGGAAATTGACAGTCACTGGCAATTAGAGAGACAAGGTGGGTAAGATAGCATCTTTTGTTGGGCCAACTACATCTGAAGAGCTCTTTATAAACTTGAAAATTTGTCCTTTCACCATTAAAATTTGGTCCAATAAATATGATACTTCACTCCCCCCCCCCCCCCCCCCGTTTCTCTAATAGCCTGGAATGGACAGGGCTACAACAACACGGAAACAACTGTATAAGTTAACATTATGTGTGTCATGTATTTAAAAATTAAGAGGAACAGAAAAGTAGTGAGACAGAAAAACAAAAGAAGAGATTTGTTAGGGACATAGTGAATAGCATTAGTTGTTGATGTGTAAGACATTTCTTGGAATTTAGATTTCATAGAGCATGTGGGGGACATCATGAACTAAAAAAATAACATTAGAAACACTGTGCACATTGTAAGAGCGCTATCTTCTGCTTTCTGGAAATGTTTGACAGAATCAACCCTTTCCTATTAATCATTTCCCTTGTGTTCTTTTCAGGGAAACTTTATGGTGATGAAGATTTTGTAGAGGAACGACACAGGCATCGGTATGAGGTAAGGCATTGCTAATATACTTTCTAATATTGAGAATATATAGCAAACCACAAAAAAATTTGAAGGCAGTGGAAGTTTTCCTAAATAAGGGTTAAGTAGGACTGTAGGAGTTTGAGCTAAAGTAGGTACTATTTATTTAGTGTATCCAAGTCCAGGCCCTTGCCGCTGTCAGAGCAGCAGAGGTATCTTTTCCAGACCTTAAGCTGAGGATCTTTGGTTTTCCACCCATGACAAAGTGTGAGGTCTTAGGAAACATGGTAGGGGGACCTGTGGGAAAGTGACATCAGCAGAGTCTTCTCTAAGGGTACATCTAAACTACATGCCTCTGTCGGCAGAGGCATGTAGATTTGTTTGTTCAGCAAAGGCAAATGAAGCCGCGATTTAAATGATCGCGGCTTCATTTACATTTACATGGCTGCCGCGCTGAGCCGACAAATAGCTGATTAGGTTCCACGAGGAATAACGGGGCTGCCGACAAAGGGCTTTGATGTCGACAGGGGGAACGTCCAGACTAGCGCGCGAGCCGACAAACAGCTGATCAGCTGTTTGTCGGCTCAGCGCGGCAGCCATGTAAATGTAAATGAAGCCGCGATCATTTAAATCGCGGCTTCATTTGCCTTTGCTGATCTGTCTAATCTACATGCCTCTGCCGACAGAGGCATGTAGTCTAGACACAGCCTAAGTGGCTGCTCTGCATGTAGATCCTTCAATTTGAGGCATGCCCCTATAGTCCAAATGAACAGTCAATTCCTGAGTCACATAGAGCAGGCCTTCTTTGGACCTCCTGGTTTTCAAAGGGGGTGGTGGCTGGCTTAGACTCCATTCCAACCCCCACAATCCTCCCTGACCCCCTTCTTCACCCCCCTTTCCATTCGTACCTCTACCTCCGTTCCTACACCTACCCATCCTCCATAAACCCTCTGCCTCCCCACCCCACACTGCCGATCCCTACTCCCACCTCCTTCCTCCATATTCCTACACCCCCATCCTTCCCTAACTCCTCCCTGTCCACCGTCCCACACTGCCCATCCCCCTTCCTCCATTCCTATATCCCCCTTACCTCCACCATCCCACCTTACCATACCACCCAGCCTCACATACACTCTTAACCCCTTTCCTCCCTTCCTACGCACACCCTGCCCCCTCCCATGAACAGGCAACCTAACCAGCAAAGAAAAGGCACGAGGCCCATATGCAGGAATTTCTGTGGGGGGCTGCTCCAGGTGGTGTGACAGCAGGATCTTGGCAGCTGCCTGGAGAGAAGGGGCAGGAAAGGTGGCATTGCTGGGGTGCTGTGAAGTGGGAAAGGGGGATGTCTGTGAGCAGAGGAAATGCAAAGGAGGCAGAGAAAGAGGCTGGAGGGAGGGGCAGAGAGCAGGGGGTCCTTTGGGATGCCAGTTTGAGAAGGGGGGGATGGGAGTCAGTGAGGGGGCACGAGAGAGTCTGAGAATACACGTGGAGGATGGAAAGAGGACTGGGGAGCCATGCAGTGAGGGGGTGGTCTCCAGGCACCACTATGCAGAGGCAGGCGCTTCTCCCCTCAGGCTAGCCTGCCCCCACTCGGCTGTGTTGGCAGCCAATCCGAACGCTGCTGGGCCTCCCCTCTGTGATGCCTCAGGGGCTGTCAGACTGCAACAGTGGTTTCCACTGGGGCGGCTCAGCACTGGTGCGGCAGCTTGGACTGCAGCGGAGGATGGGGAAGTGTCTGGGGATGCAGGACATGGAGTCTGCCTCCATTCCTGGCATCAGTGGGCCACCCTCTGGGCCTTGCACCAGTTGAAGCAGCCCCCTGGGCCAGGGGAGGGGAGGGGCGGACTGAGAGCCTTGCCTGGGAGGAGCACAGTTTTGCAGCCCCTGTCTGCGGGCAGTGAGCCAAAGCTCAGCCCGCCCCACGCACGTGGTCACGCACCACAGGCAGCTGCCAGAAGGGAACATGGCACAGTGGTTGCTTCCCCCAAGCAGGGGGCCACCAGGGCCGGCCCAGCACACAGCCAGTGCCTCCCCTTAGCCATGAGGCCCTGCACCGTTTTCTCTGTGGGCCTGTTGCTGCACGGCTCCTTAGGCCCTCTAGCTGCTGGGAAGGCCCCAACATCTCCAAGTCTAGCCACCCCGGAGCTTCTATCTGGGATTTCCCCTCTGAACAAATGCAGCGATACTGCCACAGCTCCATTGCCTGCAGCAGGCTGATCCAGATAGGCGCCCACATCCTGGACGGAATTGCTTCCTGCCCCAGACACAGTTTGGGAACAGCAAAGCTGCCTGGCAGCCCAGCCTGGGCAGATTCCACCTCCCAAGGGTCCTGCCTGCTTAGCTCTGGCTGCGGACTTTCAGGAGGTGGAATCTGCCCATGCCAGGCTGCCAGGCATCTTTGGTGTCCCCAGACAGTGTCTGGAGCAGGGTGGCCATGGGAAAGAGGAGCCTGTGGGATGCAGAGTGATGTGATGACATCACACTGTCATCCCGCAGGAAAAATCTAAAAAATATTTGCTAACAAAATTAAAATTGAGTCGCTTAGTCAATTGTCATTTTAGTGCAAAGAAAATTCGTCCTGTTACAAATCACAAAATAATTCAATTCATTACAGAAAAAGTAATAGAATCTTTGGGTTTGTGATTCAAATTTACTACGTATGATAATTACTTAGTAAAATGAATAACGTTTGAAGTTGAAATCCTACACGTTTAAAACTGATCTTTTACTTCCCTTTTGCAAGCACATGAATAAAAAATTCTATTACATGTATTTCATTTCTTGAACTTTTTTATACATGTAATCTATGCAAAATGACTTTGCCTGGTCACCGATGGGCCTCACCTGCTTTTGTGTGTGTGCGTGTTTAAAGTTAAAACTCACCTATCTTTGTTAAGTTTGTGTAAATACTACAGTAATTACTACCTGTATTTTTCAATGTTCCAGGTAAATCCAGAACTGACTGTCTGCTTTGAAGAGAAAGGTTTGAAATTTGTTGGCCAAGACACAGAAGGGAATAGAATGGAGATCATTGAGCTAGAAAGTAAGTATCTCTGTTTTTTTGTAACACATTCTGTATAATCAGAATGAACTATATATAAAAACATTATTGATTAAATCCAAAATGACTCTCGTATCCTATGAGGTCCCATGGGCTGACTGCTCTAGTACAAAGAGATGAGGTGCCAAACAGAATATGTTAGGAACCACTGTAACAAGAGATGCTGTCAGGGAACACTACTGAGAGTACCAATTCAAAGCAAACTGTTCAGAAATCAGGCTGCTTTCAGCCCAAAACTAGGGTTCCTCCACCACAAAGCACACCAAATCACTCAAAAAGAGAATTTCTGTTTCACCACATGAGCTAACAGGAAGTCATACTCCAATTTTCCTGTATCACCACCAGTAGCACTCCTTATACAGATGAGAGGTTATGAAAACCAATCTCATTAAAAAAAAAAAGATTCTTCTAACCCCAAAGGACCAGCTACTTGCCCAGGTCAATAGATAACTTAAAATCTCATCCCAAACCCACACCGTCTCAGTCCTTTAGTATCTAAAATCTAAAGGTTTATTCATAAAAGAAAGGGTGAGATTTAAATTTGTTAAAGGAATCAAGTATACAGCTTGCAAAATAAACAATTGCAAAATTTTTGGTTCAAGATTGTAGCAGAGATGAAATAAACTGCTCGCTTAAATCAAGTCTCTGGAGTACATCTGCAGGTTGGATAAGTCATTTAGTCCTTTCTTTAAAGCTTTAGTTGGTAGCAAAGTTTTCCAGAGGTAAGAAGCAGGATTCAAGATCAAATGAAGAGGTTTCCCAGAACCTTTTATATCTTCTGCCATGTAGAGAGAATCCCGTTGTTCTTGCTATGTAAAAGTACAACCACAAGACGGATCACCTGCCTATGCAAGATTCAACAACTCATGAAAACATCGGAATACTCAGGTGTTTGCCAAACTAGTAGCTAAGGTAGTGCCAGAAAGGCTAAAGAACTTCCCCTCAAACAGGTAAGTCTAGAAGGGATTATTGCCATTACTGAAGACCTTTTTATGGCTATTAATTGTTCATATAACTCTGAAGATAAAATATCTCCACAAGAGGAAGATGGAATAGAATCCATAAAAGGAGTGCCAGATGGGATTCTTGGTACCATTCTACTTTTAACCCTCAACAAAACACATATATCTTTTAGTGTCCCTTCCCTGAATTGAAGGAGAACCACCATCTATAAGGCAAGCTCAATTTCTTCACATTGAAGTAAAAAGATTTCATTTCTAATAGATGGGATTTAGAAATTTGAATACCAAGTAGATTTGGATTTGTTACACCAAATACAATTTACCTTCTCCCTATGGCTAAGGAGCTCCACAAAACATAAAGGAGAACATATTCTGCAGATTGACTTTATTTAATTTTTAGATAGAATTGCCAGCAGTTCTTTTCTTCTGAGCCCCTTGCTGATTCATCCCTCTTTTAAAATCACAATGGCTAATAAATGTTAACTATTAGCTAAATTTCAGCCATAATATACAGAATCAAAGTTAAAGGTAACTTGTTTCTAAAAGGATTCTCTGGAGACAATAAATTTTACACACCCTAATGTGTTAATTAGACTTCCAATATATCTTGTATGTGGGATATTTTATACTGCTAAAACACAAAGTTATCTTTCTGTTATAATTTCTGTCAAAGAACAAAGCTTTAATTCTGAACCAGAGTTTGGATGAAGATGCATTTCTGTCATGTAAACATCTGCAGTATAGATTGCCACTAAGGAGTACATCAGAATTCAAAAACAAATAACTCTCATGGTGGTTTTTGTTTAGTTTGTTCCCACTACAACTGCTGACAATTGTTATTAGAAGGCTATTTCATTTGCCTTTTATAAAAAATTATGTAGGGAGCATAATTAGTACAGGGTTTTTAAATGGTATGCTGCCAGAGAGGAATAAGAATGGCAATAAAACAATGGTTTGCAAGAGGATCATTGAAGGGGAAAACAAGCTTCTCAAGGGAGTTAGAGACTGGAAACAAAAATATATTCTACCAAATAATGTTGGCAAAACATATCATAAGAATATCCCCCTAAGTAGTATTTTGATGTTGTGCCATCATCTTGTTTTGAAGTTTTAGAGAACCATGATAAAAGAAGTAAATAATGGAATTAGATTCCTTTAAAAACATAAAAATACCAGATTTTTTTTGTTATAGGAAAACATGCTTTTCCTGTAACTGCCTTGTCAACTGGTGCCTAGTGTGGGTCTCAGCTGAGAATGCCAAATTCAGGACAGATTGACAATAATAGGACAGACACACCCCAAACTAGTGGCTATTGTAACATTAGATTCACCAAACCAGTAACATACTGAGGTTCTGTAGCATCACACTGGTTAACAAGAAACTTATAACACAGGCCCCTTAGACAACCAGTCCTTATCACCACCCAGATATCTATCTGGTCATTATGATGAGAGGTTACTGAAAACCATGTTCATTGTATATAACGTTTTTCCAATTTCAAAGGATAAGCCACCTTCCCTTTGTCAGTATATAACTCAGATCTTACCCAAACATCAGGCTGATGCCATTAGTGGCTAAAAATTAAAGGTTTAATAACATAAAAAGAAAAGAGGGTTCTTAAATGCTTAAGAGAATCAAATACAGTACCAGTGATTTTCAGAGACTATAGATCAGGATGATAACAGTGATATTAAATCTTGTAAAAAATCTCTCTGGTTCACCCAGGTTAGGGGTCATTCAGTCCTGTGTCCAAAGCTTCCTTAGAAAATCACAGTCCAGATACAAGAAGCAGGAATGAAGACAAAATAGTGATGTCACAGCTTGCAATTTATAGCTCAGCTCATGTGCACAGAAAGTTGCTGACCAATATGAAGCCCAGGATCACAAGAGTATGGAAAGTTATTGGTAAAAGATGGAGCCTTAGTTCACATGTCCTCATCATATGTTCTTACATATTTGCTGAATCATAGAGGCAGCCATTGGCTCCACACTGTCTGAGGCATCTTCATGAAGAGCTGATTCCTATCAATGGCCTATCACCACATGAATGGTCCATCAACCTGAATGTAAATTTGTCGGCAGAGCGTCAGCCAGGAACACTACACATGTTTGAGATACAAATACTTAGCACATATTCATAACTTCATATACAAAGATGATAGACACATGTAAGCATTCAGCTGTCCTACCCAGGAGACCAATGACTCAGGAGCCTTATAAACAACAACCTCTTTCACTATACAACCATGATTCACTCCCAGAGCAGGTCCATCCCTGACTGTGAAAAAGCAATATGCAATCATATAATTAAAGACTTTATCGTACTGCATACACATGGGATGGATGAATTAAGATTGTGCAATTTCCATTCACCAGTCAGAATTCCCCATCAGGAAAAAACAGAATTCTCTTAGAGGGGCAAAAAGCCTTCTGCTTCCTTAGTAGTGACCCTACACATTGCTATTATTTCTTGTATTGTGTTCCATGATAGTTTATACCAAAGATTACAATACAGTTGTACACACAGCTGGGATCATCTCCTTTGTCCTTCTTGAAAAGATTGAGCAAATATATTCTCTGGAGTGAGTCACGAAAATTCTAACAAAACATTGGTTGGTGAAATCAAAACATTTCACAGAGATGATTTCCTGCTCGATTGTCTACCTGACTCCACAGCAGGCTGATGGGCAGCCAAGAGCTAAGGAACTCTGTGGGCCAAATCCTCAGTAGACCAGGTGTTTCCAGGGCTCCAGGGTCTCCCCAGCTTTTGGGACAGCTGATCACATAGTCTGTTTTGGAGTTAGGGACACCAGGGCTTCCACCCTGCAGCCTACAATACAGACTACACCAGAGCCAGGTTCCATTCCCTCGTATGCATAATTTCAGTATTTTGTGTTCCAAGTCAAAATAAAACCAAACGAACTTTTTCTCCCTCCTCTAATGGTATCTCTTTACAGGGAAAGGCCCACCAGAAGGAAAGTGATCTTGATGCTTACTTATTTCAGTGAGAGTTGAAGACAGTCAGCAGCTTGCAGGATCTGTATATGCACACAAATGTTCTGTATATGCACACAAAATGTGCGGAAACTACAGTGTAAATACGAAAGATAAACCTAAACACACTTTTTATATTTAATAGAAGAATATTAAGATCTTTTTCTCTATTAAATTCATATGAAATTATAAGATTTGGAGAGTTATTCATGAAACTTTAATGCCCCATGTTAAATCTTTTTACTTATACAGTAGCTTTCAAGGTCCCTTCCAGTTCTAAGGAGATAGGCAATCTCCATTAAATTTAGCTTCATTAAGAACTCTTTTCTATTTCCTAGCTTCTAGCATTTTCTTTATTTCCGTTGGATTTTAGATCACCCATATTTTGTTGGTGTCCAGTTCCACCCAGAGTTTTCCTCGAGACCTATGAAGCCTTCACCTCCATACCTTGGTCTCTTGCTTGCAGCAACTGGGACACTCAGTGCACACTTGCAACGTGGATGTAAACTGTCTCCAAGGTAACCTTATTATTTGCTTGTTTGCCTACAGTTTTAGCAGGACTATCCTTTATTGATACAGTAAATTGGGCAGGGAAGGGGGCTTTTATATTGATTTTTATTATGTTCAAAAGAAAAATCTTGGCTCATGATTGGCAGAAAACAGTTATTTGAAGAGCCACATGTGGTATTTTTCCTCTTTCCTCTTTTCTCACAGACTGACAATAGTAGGATCAGAAACAATAAGTACTACAGTAATGAAATGTAAATAAGTATCCCAGCTCCCTGCAGTCAGTTCTAGGAAAATTATTTCTCAACTCACAGGAGGTGTCTGGCCCTCAACTTAAGCTGAGTTAGTGGTTATTTTACCAGGAAAAAGGTCTGCTGGGTGTTCATGCAGTTAAGTGAAGTTCATATCCTATCTGAAGGTGACTGACCATAGCAATGAAACAGTAAATGTCAAGGTTATTAAGTTGCAGTGAGGTAATTATATTGAACAAGTAGACGAGGACTTAGCAGAAAACCCAGACTGAGTATCTGTCAGATCTGGGGAGGGTTTGAACCCAAGTCAGAATTTTGTGGCTGAGCCAAACCAAGTGTCTTGATTGCAAAGAGACCCAGCTCTATATCTATAACCAAGGTAAAGTTCCTGGGACATTACTTTTTTATAGCATTTTTTTTCAGCCTGTGTTAATTAATTCATATTTATAAAACACTTTAATGATCAAATATGCCCTGTTAATAGTAATAATTACAAGAGCACTGGAGGAAGGGGGAACTAAGGTTGAAATGGCAAAGCTACTGAGAAGCCAGAACAACCTAAAAGAACTTTCTTAGCTCCAACTTTGAAGTGCTCTGCCATCCTGAAAGTAAAATGCAAAACTTACCAGTTTTGTTTTTTTCCCCAGGCATTGCTTTTAAATAATTCTGAAATGTATTCTCATATTGAAGAGCAATGGGAAGGAATTTTTCTGAAGACTCAGTAGGAACATGAAAGTTACCAAGTCAAATTAAACTGCTAATATTGTGGTTCTTAGAGTTTACAGTAGCTTTTTCAGATGCAAATGAACCTCAACTCTAAAGGTCCTGGCCATTTTATGATGATGTACATACTTAACAAACATCTTCCTGACTTCTAAAGGTCATCTCTTATAAATCATAACATTCAAATATTATCCATAACCAGTGCTACAAAAGTTGTTAGAGGTGTGGGTCATAACATTATCTATCCCATTTTCAAATTTAGAATTGATGGCCCCCTGTAGTAGTGGATTACATGGGTAAACTATAAACGGCAAAAGGAAGAACGATTTCATTGGTTCTGAATGAAATTTCTTTTCGAAATTTCTTTAAGTGCTTCTTTGTTCTCAATGAATATGTATGCAGAGTATGTTTCTGGCATGGTAAAAGATCATTTAAAATTCAAAATCGTTCCAATTATTGGTTATCCTAGGGTGTATTAAGTATATTTGTTAGTAAAGTATATTTGTTAGGGAGAAAAACAGTCAATTCTGAAAATAGAAAACAAATGTGATTTTTGACAATTACAATCCTAGACACATATTTTCTCTCCTTAGTAAAGTAATATAGCAATGATTAAGTAAAAGAAATCACTAAACATCTAGGGCTAGATCCTCAGCTGGTGCAAATTGGTGTATATCCATTGGCCTCAGTGCAACTATGCCGGTTTATAGCAACTCTGGCCTCTAAATCAAAAAGAGTATGTCTACACAGTCGCACTATTTCAGGGTAACATCCATTATCTCAAAATAGCGTTCTACATGTCTTAACAGAGATGCTCTGTGTTCTAGGCAGGAGGAGAGGATGGAAGTATGGGTCAGATCAGATGAGACACAATCAAATGAAAAAGAGTCTAACACATCAAGAAATGGCAGACAGATAAATACTGACAAATTATTGAAGTGCTTATAAACAAATGCTAGAAGTCTAAATAATAAAATGGATGAACTAGAGTGCCTAGTTTTAAAGGAAGATATTGATATAATAGGCACCGCAGAAACTTGGTGGAACGAGGACAATCAATGGGATGCAACCATACCAGGGTACAAAATATATCAGAAGGACAGAACAGGTCATGCTGGCGGGGGAGTGGCACTATGCGTGAAAGAAAATGTAGAATCAAATCAAGTCAAAATCTTAAATGAGCCAAAATTTTCCATAGAATCTCTATGGATAGTAATTCCATGCTCCAATAATAAGAATATAGCAGAAGGGATATATTATCGATCACCTGATCAGGACAGTGATAGTTACTATGAAATGCTAAGGGAGATTAGAGAGGCTGTCAAATTAAAAAAACTCGATAATTGTGGGGGATTTCAACTATCCCTATATTGATTGGATACACGTCATCTCAGGACAGGATGCAGAGATAAAATTTCTTGATAACTTTAGAGCAAGGGGTAAACAGTGAGGTGGCAAAATTTGCAGATGATGCCAAACTGCTCAAGATAGTTAAGACCAAAGCAGACTGTGAAGTGCTTCAAAAAGATCTCACTAAACTAAGTAATTGGGCAACAAAATGGCAAATGAAATGTAATGTTGATAAATGTCAAGTAATGCAATTGGAAAAATAATCCCAACTATGTATACAACATGATGAGGACTTATTTGTCTACAGCTACTCACGAGAAAGATCTTGGAGTCATTGTGGATAGTTCTCTGAAAACATCCACTCGGTGCACAGCGGCAGTCAAAAAAAAAAAAAAAAAAAAAGGCAAACAGAATGTTAGGAGTCATTAAAAAAGGGATAGAGAATAAGACAGAAAATATCTTATTGCCCCTATATAAAACCATAGTACGTCCACATCTTGAAATCTGCATACAGATGTGGTTGCCTCACTTCAGAAAAGATATATTGGCATTGGAAAAGGTACAGAAAGGGGCAAGAAAAATGATTAGGGGTTTGGTATGGGTCCCATATGAAGAGAAATTTAAAAGACTTGGTCTTTTCATCTTAGAAAAGAGGAGACTAAGGCGGGATATGATAGAGGTCAATAAAATCATGACTGGTGTGGAAAAAGTGAATAAGGACAAGTTATTTACTTGTTCCCAAAATAAAAGAACTAGGGTCAACAAATAAAATTAATAGGCAACAGGTTTAACACAAACAGAATGAAGTTTTTCTTCTTGCAGCGCACAGTCAACCTGTGAAACTCCTTGCCAGAAGATGCGGTGAAGGCTAGAACTTTAACAGGGTTCAAAAAAGTGCTAGATAGATTCATGGAGGTTAGGTCCATCAATGGCTATTAGCCAGGATGGGTAGGAATGGTGTCCCTAGCCTCTGTTTCTCTGGAGGTGGGTGATAAGGGAGGGATCATGTGAGGATTATCTGTGGTGGTCCTTCCCTCTGGGGCATCTGACATTGTCCACTGTTAGCAGACAGGATACTGGGCTCAATGGACCTTTGGTCTGACACAGTATGGTTGTTCTTATGTTCTTGTGTTATGTTCTTATTAAATACATTTGAAATAATAGATTTCTTATTCTGGCTTCCTGTAAACCTCGTTGCATGACAATTAAGGAACGTACTGGAATAGTGATTTATTTTGAAATTAGCAGTGTGGACCGCACCAAATTTTGAAATAAGCTATTTTGAAATAAGCTAAGCAATTGTCATTACTTTGTATACATACCCGAAAGGGGCAATAAGCACTATGGGTTTATAAAAAATAAATATTTCCAGAGAAAAGATTTGATTCTATAGCTTGTGGATAAAGAGGGAACTTCAGATATAATATATTTGAATTTTAGTAAAGAATTTGGTACTGGGTCTTTTGAAATTTTGCTTGAAAAATGAATAGAAATTAGCTTAGATAAGAACACTGTCATGGTGATAGTAAAGCTGCTGAAGTACAGTAAACAACTTTTTTTAAAAGCAGCACCATATAAAGATGAGAGGTGTCCTATGGGAAATCAGAGACCTAGTCTTCCCCAACTTCTGGAAGAAGGGCGTTACAATATATGAATGACATTTGCAAACAATACTAATTTAGGAAGATTTGGAAACACCAGTTAGGGCACAAGAATGATACAAAAGGATTTGGAGAGTTTAAAAACAGGAGTCAAAAAGAATGAAATGAGATTCCACTTGAGAAAATGCAGAACAGGGAAGTAAGGGTATGTCTAGACTACGCTAGACTTTCAAAAGAGGATATGCAAATTCTGCAGGAATTTGCATATCTTTTTTGAGCTCACTTTCAAAAGTGAAAGTAATCTAGACGTGGTTTTGTCAGTGAACCCTTCCGTTTGTCAACAAGCCTCTTTTCCTTAAAAAATGAGATTTACGCGGCTTGTCGATAAACGAAAGTGAGCTTGAAAGAAGTACCACTTTTGAAAGTGAGATTCCCCGGGAATTTGCATATCCTCTTTCAAAAGTCTAGCGTAGTTTAGACCTAGCCTAACTGTCCTCTACCAAGTTCTGAAGTATTCCATTACATTTTGGGCACTGCATTAACAAGAAGAAAATTGGCAAGTTAGAGGGATTGAGAGAAGAGAAAAGAGTTTAGCTATATGATACATAAGGAAGGGATACAATATCTGAATATGTGAGGAGTGCAAATATGAATGGGACAGAGATCTTTTCACCCTTCTAAAAATGACCCCTGAGGGGAAGCCTGCTTTTTTTTTTTTTTTGGAGAGTGTCTGTCTCACAGAAGGAGTGCCTGTCTCTTGGGGCTAGGTACAGCTCCCCACTCCAGGTGTTGTGAGTTCACATGTGGGGTCATAGTACTATTCAGTTTGGGGCCCTCTCAAGCAGAGCCCAGACAAACTGCCAATTTTGCCTCCCTCCTTTCTTGGGCAGCCATGTGAATGGGAAGGAATTACTTAGGGTATGTCTATACTACCCTCCTAATTCGAAATAGGATGGTAATGTAGGCATACCGCAATTGCAAATGAAGCCCGGGATTTGAATTTCCCGGGCTTCATTTGCATAAGCGGGGCTCCGCCATTTTTAAATCCCCGCTCGTTCGAACCCCGTGCCGCGCGGCTACACGGGGCACGAACTAGGTAGTTCGAACTAGGCTTCCTAGTTCGAACTACCATTACTCCTCATTCCACGAGGAGTAACGGTAGTTCGAACTAGGAAGCCTAGTTCGAACTACCTAGTTCGTGCCCCGTGTAGCCGCGCTGCACGGGGTTCGAACCAGCGGGGTTTTAAAAATGGCGGCTCCCCACTTATGCAAATGAAGCCCGGGAAATTCAAATCCCGGGCTTCATTTGCAAGTGCGGTATGCCTACATTACCCTCCTAGTTCGAACTAGCGGGGTAGTGTAGACATACCCTCAGAGCTTTGTCCCTGGAGCCTTGCTAATTAGCATCGTCACTGACTGAACATTCCTGGCCCATTGCTCTGTCTCAGAGAATCTTCCAGCATCAACACAGAGTACATATTTTTAACTCCACATACAGATATCACACAAGTACATGAATAGCATACATAGAATCAGTAGAACATAAGCTTTCATTTGACATCTCACATGGCCCCCTTTGTACAGACTTTGGGGCAAACATGCCTCCCCCCCTTGAGTGCAGCAGTGACCTATCTGATCCTCTTAAAATCCAGTGACAGAGAGTGCTATGTGAAAGGCCGTGGGGTCAGGTCTTTAAGAAGCAGGGAGGTTGCTGGGAGAAACTGCCAGAGTCCCCGCAGAGAAGAAGTAGTGGGAAATCTGCTAAGAGGAAAAAAGCCACCAGGGAGAAAGCTGTGGAGGACAATGCTTAGTTTAAGACGTAAAGAAGAACTCTGCAGAGCCTGGGTATAGGGATGAAGTGCAGAGAATGCCACAGTAACCCGAAGAGGCATCCATTTGTTTGGATGTTTATTTGAATTTTCAGCTGAAATTTTATAACACCAGAGGGGGACTGAACTGGCTGAGCTGAGGAAGCCGCAGACACTAGGGAGTGCCAGAGGGAGTGCCCTTGCAGTGACAAGTCCTGACTTTAGTGATGCTCTGGTGGTGAATACTCCCCTCCCCCTCCCACCCGCCAATTATAAACTGCTGTATCAGTTCAGATCAATGGTCAGTCTAGTACCCTACCTCTACCAGTGGCAGCACCAGATGCTTCAAAGGAAGATGCAAGAGACCCTGAAAGTGGACAATTATGGGAAAACTGATAGGAGAAGTTCCTTCCTAATCCTTGTGAGTTGGGACATAAGTGATCCTCTTAAAATAAGGGATAAGGGATCTTTCGGAAAAGGCTTTATTTTCCGAAAGATCCGCGTCTAGACTGGAGCTTTTTTCCGGCAAAGCTCCGTGCCAAAAAAAAGCAGCAGCCATTTTTATGCTAATGAAGTGGGGGAGATTTAAATCCCCGCTTCATTAGCAATTGCAATACGTCTAATTTGCATCCCTTTTACGAAAAAGGGATGCAATCTAGACATAACCAGGGGGAATTCAGCAGGAGAATCTCCAGCTGACTTAAATTTGATCTGCACCATTAGGTATTGATTAGGTATTGTTGGGTGTTAAAAGAAAAAAGTGGTAGTACTGAGCTGTATCATTACTTTGTTTTTAGAAGTCATGGTTTGCATTAAATCTAAGTGCATCCTGTCTAACTTGCATAGGAAAGGCTCATCTAGTAAATGGGGACAGTTCCTCCTCCATGGCAGTGTATATTACGTACTACCTGAGGCTGAAAGGACATTTTTGGCTTGTATCCTCCCAATCCATTCTGAGATTTATGCCTGTTACTATGGCATCATGTCCTGCTCCCATTTTATTCACTGCTTATAAAATATATCCTTCTCTCGCCAAGCCTTTTATTCAACAACTTCTTAATATTATCACTTAGATTTAATTACATCTCACGAACAAAGCTGCAGTGAAATAAGTGTTTCACTTTGTGCTGAATATTTAGTAAAGATCATGCATTTCTAATTTAATATTTACATCTCTTAGTCCACGGATTTCCAAAAATTGAATCATTTCCTTAAAAATAAATGTTTAAATCAGCATGGGAAGTTTTAGTATTAAACTTACTGTACCTGCTTAGCACTCAGTTATTGGTGAATGTGCATCTACCATTGCTTCATCAAATTAGCTTACCTCTTCCTCCTACAGGAAATAAAATTGCCATAGCAATTGAATTCAGCTTATTCACCTCTCCAGAGATGGGCTTTTTCTCAATTATATATTAAAAAGATATAAAGCTCTGAAGCTGTCTGTCAAAAAAATTACTTTTTCTGTACATAAGGCGCACTGCCCGTTTGAATGCTAATCAGAATTTTCCAACCCATACTAATGGGGCATATTACTACTACTACCTATTGTTTTTATTTCTTAATAGAAACATTAAGAAACAACAAATGGTCTGGCTTGGCTGCTCCCTAAAGCTTAAAAAATTAAGAACGGACAGCTCAGTGATAGTGGGTGGCCAGCAAGAAACATAGGTTTAGGCATGATTTTAACTTCCTGTCCCTGTAGGAGCTGAGATACATTAGTAGTGGAATCACACTGCAACTCACGTTCATGCCCCATCACCACATCAGATGATTTCCAGACACAGACAGGAAATCCTCTCCTCTTAGCTGCGCCTAGGTACTACATTGATATATGATGGTGTACAAAAAGAAAAGAGAGGTACAGTAACTAGTGACTAAACAGATGGGGACACCCCGAGTGCTAAATGTAGATTAATTTGATACTAATGGAACTCTTGTTTGAGTGCTGGGAGAGGAGTATGAGGCTGAATGCAGCTGTATAAAAGTCTCTGTAAAAAACTGCTCCTACATAAGAATGTTTCTGCTTGCTACAGTATGGGACTATCTGTTCTTGCCCCAAGTGATATTTCATTTTATTACAATTCACTCATGGTTTTATTAAAAGTCAAAGGCTACATCTAAACTGCAATGTTATTTCAGGATACTGGAGGTATCCCGAAATAGCTATTCTGCATCTTTTGAGTGTGCCCATTATTTCAAAATATAATGGGTTTGCTATTCCAACATCCCTGTAAACCTCATTTCACAAGGCATAAAGGACATTCTGGAATACTTGGTAATTTTGAAATTTGGCACCTTGTAGACAGTGCCAAATTATGAAATAAGCTATTTCAAAATAAGATACGCAGGTTGCATAGCTCAACTTGCGTATCTTATTTCAAACTACAGTGCAGTGTAGACGCAGCCAAATTTTACCGTAAATTACTCCTGCACAGTCAATCCCAAAAGATCATTTGAGTCTTAACATTCACATCCAGCAGGCAGGATAAGACGGAGTAGATAAATATAACACGGATGTGTTAGTGTCAGAAGGGCTCCGAGGAAACGTTCTTTTGCAAAGCTAATAGCATCATTTCATTCCAAGAAATCTGTACTTTTTAAACAATTACTTAAAGCCATAAAAGGCCTGATCCAACTCTCTTAAATCCATTAAATTGTTTTCTTTAACTCCTGTGGGAGTTAAATTGGGGCCAAAGTGTCTGAGAGAGTCTTCACCATTATTATTTCCAAGGCTCAATGGGTCTGCTCTGAGAGCTGGAGTTTGACAAGGTAGAGAGACACCATATGCTCTTCCATTTTTTCTTGACCTTGCCTTCTCGCTATGGATGCGCAAAGGAGGGTTGCGCAGAAGCCACTATAGCGACCCTTTACCACCTGTCTATTCCACTCAGTTGTGGGAATCTGGTGATGCCAAACCAACACAAATCAACTGAACAGTGGTTCAGGACACACAAGCTGAAAGAAAACCCACAGAAAGAAATGAAGACAGTTTTGGGTTTTTTCCAGTGAGGGATCACTCTCAGGGTGTGTCTAGACTACATGCCTCCTTCGACGGAGGCATGTAGATTAGCCAGATCGGAAGAGGGAAATGAAGCCGCGATTAAAATAATCGCGGCTTCATTTAAATTTAAATGGCTGCCCCGATCTGCCGATCAGCTGTTTGTCGGCAGATCGGGGGAGTCTGGACGCGATGCCCCGACAAAGAAGCCTTTCTTCATCGACACAGGTAAGCCTGGTTTCACGAGGCTTACCTGTGTCGATGAAGAAAGGCTTCTTTGTCGGGGCATCGCGTCCAGACTCCCCCGATCTGCCGACAAACAGCTGATCGGCAGATCGGGGCAGCCATTTAAATTTAAATGAAGCCGCGATTATTTTAATCGCGGCTTCATTTCCCTCTTCCGATCTGGCTAATCTACATGCCTCCGTCGAAGGAGGCATGTAGTCTAGACACACCCTCAGAGGACAAAAGTTTATTAACAGAAAAACCAAGAAAGAAATAAGATACTTTTCCACCATTTTCTTAGCCAGCACACTTCAATGAGTTTTATATAATGTATTTAGTACTAGCCACCTCCTAGCACAAAATAACTATTTAATCTTTATGTGTAATATCTGTGCAGCATTTCAATGCAATTTGAAGGAAATACATGTTTGTTCCAAAGAGAAAAGAGAATTCTCTTTGTTGGATAATACAACTCTGAGGCTTCTCAGATTTTTTCCAGTATAATACATTTAATATTATAATAAATCTTATAAACTTGACATAGATATTGGTTTGCAATGGTAGCAGAAGCGGCCTGGAAATTTTTAACTCTTTTATGAAACAAGACAAAAATTTTTCAGCTTTTTTAAAATTAAAGGTATATATTCTGGATGGAAAAACACAAAGATGGGGCAAGTTTCTTCAAACTAATAAAAATTTCAATTTTGTAAGTACTGATAGAAAACTTAAAGGCTATTTTTTTAATTAGTGTTAACACAACGTAGAAAAACACTGCAATTAGCTACTGTACTTGAAATATTTCTGTGTAATACTCTATTAAACACATAACTGTTTTAATAATACAAAGTTTTTATTCCATGCTTCCTTGGGCACATTCAGAAAGAAGTAAGTATAGTGGCAATGATGCTCTGATGAAACTGTGTGTGTCTGTGTGCATTTGGCATGCTTGATCATGTTGTTAGCAATATTTTCCTTCACAATAGCTGGTGCATGTTGGTAATAGTTTCCCACATATTAAAATCCTCACATTGTTCGTGTAGTTAGTCCTATGTGACCCACTGTTTTAACATGGTTAATCAGCCACATATACATAACTCAAAATAAATACAGAAAGCTGTACATTAAGACTTAGTAAATGTGAAAGCAACCGTGGGTCGGTCTACGCTTAAAACATATACCAGCATAGCTATAGCTCTCAAGAATATGAAAAAATAAAACCTCTAGTGATGGAGCAATTCTGACAAAGCCCCCACTGTAGCTGCAACTATGCTGAAAAAAGAAGGCTTCCGTCAGCATATCTAATATCCTTCAGTGTTTCTGCCTCAGCAGAGGAACTCATTCTGACCACATTCTCTGTCTTCCAGGAACATAATTAATTACATTGTTGCAGATTTCCCCTAGCAGTGAAAGGCTGAAATTAAATCAGACAATTTTGCTATCATAGACCCCTATCCTATATGTCTACAATTTTTGTGTTTTAATTAGGCTATGAGTATAACACAAACAAGATGATATTAAGGTTAAATCCAGCATCCTGCAAATTTGCCAACTGGCAAATGGAGTTTACCTCCATTGAGCCCTCAGCAAAATTTATAGCAGTTTAATGGCTTTTCTCAGTTACCTGAACTGCAGTCCAATGAGGTTGTCAGTCAGCTCACCAGCTCACTACCTGTCAGAGGAGACCACTGATTCTTTGCTCTTTCACCACACCACAGTGATCACAGGGGCTACGTCTACACTGGCCCCTTTTCCGGAAGGGGCATGTAAATTTCACGAGTCGTCGTAGGGAAATCCGCGGGGGATTTAAATATCCCCCGCGGCATTTAAATAAAAATGTCCGACGCTTTTTTCCGGCTTTTAAAAAAGCCGGAAAAGAGCGTCTAGAGTGGCCCCGATCCTCCGGAAAAAGTGCCCTTTTCCGGAGGCTCTTATTCTTACTTTGAAGTAAGAATAAGAGCCTCCGGAAAAGGGCACTTTTTCCGGAGGATCGGGGCCACTCTAGACGCTCTTTTCCGGCTTTTTTAAAAGCCGGAAAAAAGCGTCGGACATTTTTATTTAAATGCCGCGGGGGATATTTAAATCCCCCGCGGATTTCCCTACGACGACTCGTGAAATTTACATGCCCCTTCCGGAAAAGGGGCCAGTGTAGACGTAGCCAGGGTGCTAAAGCAGCTGGGGGAGGAGGGGAAGGGAGGGAGCACACCAAAGCAGAGGGCCAAGGATCCACCCGGAGCATGATCGTGGGCATACAGAAAGCTGTGATTGAGACTATGAGCTTGCCAGTCCAGGTACCCATCCTCTACAATAGGCTGGGCAAGGAGCTGTCCATCTGAGCTCTTCTGAAGAGAATTCAGTCAGTTTAATCATGACTGCTGTGGCCTGTTTGATGTTCCTTCAGCTGATCACTGCTGCTATGAATTCTTCACCATCACCACTTCCTTGTTCTGTTCACTGATAAAATGATCACTAGCCCACTAGCTTGTATCTGATAGTAAACAAATGTATCTTTATAGGAAACAGGAGATGAAAGGGAAAGCTGTTAACAGTGTTTGGGTGCATTGGTAATGATCTTGTTTTGAGGATGTGATTGTGAAATAGCAGAATTTTAATTTAAATCTAAATTAAGATTTTGGTCAAGACAAATACATACAAATGGGCCTAGTTAGAAAATGAAAATCCTTTCCCATGAAAAATGTCCACATGGCAATAAAAGATCCCCAGCATGGCTGTGGCTGGACTGGACTTGCGCTCACAAGACTTCGGCTGCAAGGCTATAAAATGGCAGTGCTTTGAGACCCCCACAAAAGGGAAGGATCTGAGAGCATGGGCTCTACCCTAAGCAGTCTGCTCTGCTATGTTTAGCTCCATAGCATGAGCCCTGCAAGGCTGAGGCACTTGACCTGGGCTCTCTCACTCACTAATACGCCATTTTTTTTCTTAGCTTCCCCTCATCAATGAGGCTAGAGAAGCACAAAGCCTGGGGTACTCTGTCTCTTCAGCCCCAGAGCTAGGAGGAGGCAGGAAGGCTGAGTGCTTGGACGCTTTTCCTCTCTGCTGCTTGAGGGGAAGGCAGGCAGGTGGTAGATCCAAGAAGGAAGATTCTGGATGCTCAGCCATGTCAGTCCTTGGGAAGGCTTTAGTCAGTTTGACCTTCTAGAAGGCAACTGAGAAGCCATCATTTTGATATGCCTGACAGAAAATCAATTTTTTTTTTTTTTGCTATACAGGCAGTCCCCAGGTTACGTACAAGATAGGGACTGTAGGTTTGTTCTTAAGTTGAATTTGTATGTAAGTCGGAACTGGTACATAGTGTAGGGGAAACTCTAGCCAAACATATCTCCAGAGCTCAGTTTTATTCTCCCACACCTCACTTCCCTTAGTCCTTTATTCTCAAGCTGAGGTGTCTGCTGAAAAAAGCCGCTCCGCGTCTTCCTGGTCTGCTCGGGGAGGGGGTGGGGAGGCAGTAGCTTCGCATCTCCCTGATCTGCTGGTGGGAAGGGGGGCGCTAGCTTCGCATCTCCCTGGTCTGCTGGGGGGAAGCAGCTAGTGCGGGGTTGCCTTACCCCATTTGTAAGTAGGGATCCGATGTAAGTTGGATCCATGTAACCCGGGGACTGCCTGTATTGAAATTTCTTGTGGGTAATTTTGATTTTGTGAAAAGGGCACTTTTGTTGGAAAATCATTCAATGAAAAATTCTCATTCCACTCTACTCTAAATGTTTCTCAGTGTGAAAACAAATGTAACATGCTTTGAACCATTTCTTCGTGCTTTCTGCTGTAAATTAGAACATTTCTTTTCTAGTTTTGT
The DNA here is from genome assembly GCF_049634645.1 of Pelodiscus sinensis. Classification (NCBI taxonomy): domain Eukaryota; kingdom Metazoa; phylum Chordata; order Testudines; family Trionychidae; genus Pelodiscus; species Pelodiscus sinensis. The sequence continues at coordinate 211,024,187 of NC_134711.1, forward strand.
GCTGAGAACTTGGTACTCTCAGTGACATCAGTGGTGGCTGCAGTCACTCGGCCCTCTGTTATGTGTTAAGACATGGTACCAAATAAAAGAATATTATGTCATCTTTATGGCGTACTGGGTCTCATCAGTTAGTTAGGCCTCAGTTTAGAAAAGCACTTATGTATGTGCTTAAATCCCATTGAGGAAGACACACTACAATGGCATTAAAGACAAGCCTGTGCGTATGTGTTTTCCTGGTTAGGAAGGCTTAGTGCCTTAGTGTGGGTCATTGTGGTTGTGGGGCTTTAGACAAAGAAATTGTTTCTTCTGCACCACTCTCACCATCTGTCCCTTCTTGCTAGTGATAGCTACAGTGACCTCAGTGATGACAGTTCTCCAGAAAAACAACCTTCTGATTCAGAAACAAGCTGAGCCCCTTGCACGAAGAGCAGAGAATTGGAGAATGCAACTGAGGTAAATAGGGTTGTTTTAATACTTCTTTACAACCTTTATTTCTTTCTGACTTACTGCAAGAAACAGATTTATCTTGGTTCTCCCTCGTGTCCAAGTCCCCTCTGAGAGCTTATCTTTTTTCCCTCACCCACAGCATTTTTTCCCCGTCTGTTGCTTAGCTTTGTAATTGTATTACTAAGGGCTGCAGTGTGTTTTGGGCACAGTTTGTGTGAAAGATACCATACAAAATCAAATTCTGTTAGTGTTTGAAAGGCTATTTTATAATTGTACTTTTATAATCTTTGCAGAAATTGTTTTCTTTAATCGCTTGTTACTTTAGTATGCAACTCTAAATGAGTTTGATTTTGCCATGTCAGCTTGATTTTAGTTTTGCTCCTTTGAACCATTTCTTTGTGCTTTATTTTCTGTTCTCATATTTCTACCAAAGATGGACAGTTGGCTTTAGGACAGTGCAGGGACTTCATGACAGATCTTGGGAATGGGGATTCAGAAAGCTAATATTTTAAAATTGGTCCTTTGGTGGCTAATATACTTTGCTAAAGTCCTGTTACTTCTAGTTGTTTGCTTTTTAAACTATAACAGTGAGACTCTCCACAGTTACCTGAATTTGTATTTCCTCTGAGGCATTTGACCTGCAAACTTACTTTAACCATTGTGACTTAAGCTATGCAAAGCCTTCAAGATCGTGGCCATTGTGAGAGTCTTTTTCATCCCTTCATTCTGAACCATTATGTGGTATTCTTGAATATTGTTATATGCAGTTCTTAAGTTTTCATTTTCCCAGTTTAATGCTCTCCTTCACATGACATAACTAGTTAGCACCTGACTGCTAGGCCAGATTGGTGATGAAGGCTGCATATAAATATGATAGACTGAGGCTTGGGAGATGTGAGTTCTGCTCTTAGCTCAACCACATATTCCTTCTGTGACTTTGAGGAAGTCACGTTGAGTGATACTCAAAAGGTAGAATTAGGTGCCCAAGCCCAAAGTTTAGATACAGGTGCAAACCACAAAGCTGCTGCCTAACCTTGCAGGTACCTGAAGACCCTCAAGCCCATGTTTCCACCACTAAAGTCCCCAACTGCCTAAATTTCATCAGCTGAGCATGTTCATAATTGTGTAAGTCCTGGTATCACTTGGGGCCTGACTCACACTTACGCCTCAGAAGGATTAATGAACTTCTGTCTTGCCTGCAGAGTGTGAGTGCAAATGAACACACACAATACAGGAGGGGGTAGTAGTGTGTCCCCTTTAGAACTTTTAATCCAGTAGTTAAACAACCTACACAGGTTCAGTTCCTACTTCTGAAACAGGGATTTGAACTTGGGTTGTTGACCTTCCAGAGAGGTGTCCTAGCCAGTGGACTAAGGCTTATGCCTGGATAGCTGTTTCTCCATCTCTCCTGTTGAAACTCTTCCACTGTGCCTAATTAAATAGGTGTAGGCAGACTGAAATCTGGGTCCCCCACATCCCACGTGAGTGGCCTAAATATTCATTGGGTTATAGTTATTACTCTGTCTTTGGCCTAATGCATATTTAAGTATTAATATACAGTGGAACAGCTTCACCAGGAGAGACTGAGAGCACCCTGCCCCAAAATGTCCTAACAGTCAGTTCCTCTGGGCCCCTCCTGGAAGGCAGGCTCATGTTCAAATCCTTTTGCCACATCAGGCAGAGGGCGGAATTGCACCTGGGTTTCCCCAGGCTGGGCATGTTCGCTAACCAGTTGGATAAAAGTTGTAAAATGGGTGGTGCCTGCGGGTGTCCTCATTTTTCTTGAAAACAGCTGATGGAGCTTAGGCAACTAACTATAGCAAAGCTTTCACAACTGTGACTCCTGAGTCAAGATGGACATTACCTAACTCCTGAAAGGTGCATGGCTTAAACCTGTTCCTTTGTTGGCTAGCTTAAACAGCAACCTGCTCAGCATGATGGCTTTTGTGAATTCCATTCTTAGGTGCCAACACCCACAACATGCATAGCATAGAGAGCCTGGGCACCTAATTCAGGGCTGTGAATTCCACTCCATAACAGGTGCTTATGCCCCACTTGTGAATCCCACCTTTTATCTGCCTCAGTTCCCCATCTGTAAAATGGAGATAATGACACTTTCCTACATCAGATGGCTGTTGAGACTTAATGTATAGGAGGTTCTCATATGTGATGTGGATGAGCATCTTAAAAAAGTCAGTAAAGAAATAAAACACTTCTTACCCTGCCTTCTGATCAGCCTGCAAGAGCAAGACTATATGTGTTGTATAGTCTATAACTGACACCACATTTATGAGATCCACTTTAGCTTTGACTATGGGTTTCACAACAGAGCGCATGAGGGCAAATCCTAACATGCCATTAATTTAGTTTCAGTTGCTGCACAGAGCTGTGACTGTTCAGATGCAAACTGGTTGCATAAATGTATTTCTGTGATGCTTTAAGCTATTTTACCAGCAGGGTTTCCAACTGATGAATCTACATTTTTATTTTGATGTTTCACAAGCAGGTGCTAATTACATTCTGTAGAATTACATTACATGAGCAAATAGCACACAGTTTATTACAATATTAAGATTTTTAAAAGAGGCATGATTTTTATTAATCAAAGATGGATACACATGTAGACTACATTTGCTTTGGTTCACTAATACTCTGTTGAATCTAGATAAACTTTACCCACTTGGAGTATCTACTGTAAAATTATGTTTAAGTTGATCATCATATACACTGAGTTAAAGGATTGCTAACTATAAAAATGCTAAATGGATCTGCAGTGCAGGCTTGTACATACACTAATTCTTCTTCTTTTTTTTTTTTTTTTAGAAAGACAAAACAAAATCGAATGGAAGGAAATACACATGTTAATTGGTTGCATCATTTTTGTACAGTTTTGCTTTTCCATACATGATATAAATAGCTTACAATATAGACTTTAAAGCAATTACAGAGTTTTAACTTCCTAACAGAGGCATTTCTCTCCCTGCTATGGCTGCAAGTGATATTTCAGTTATCATTTTCCAGATGATGCCCTGTACAGAAGTAGTTCTCAAGCTAAATACTGGACAAAGGACCATCAAATTTTTGCTGTCTGTCACAGTAATTTTTCTTGGCCTATGATTTTTGAATGATCATAGATGAATCTGCCTTAGTTCTTTATCTGTAGCAATCTTGATGTGCAGGAAGATTTGGTATTATTTTTAAAATAAAATAAAATGCTGGAAAAATGCTGTAGCATTAGACAGCAAAACGTATTTTGTGTGTGCGGGCAGTGTGTGTGTTCAAAGGTGGGAATGAATTAAAAACAGTTGACCTTATATGCGAGCAGTGGAGAATAGTTTCAGTGTTAAGCCTGTTGAACAAATGTTTATTCCTTTGCTATAAACATGCAAACAAGGAATTATGTTCATCTGTTGTTTTCACAGTTTTGATGTTGAATATGCATGTCTTTTCATTTTGTTTCTACACGTTCAGTGTCACCATGCATCTTCTACAATTTGTCTGCTTCTTGCTTTCATCTAAACAGTAGTATTTTTGAAAAGCTGATAATACTGAACATAATGTTAATCTACTGAATTCTAAATGGGATTGTAGAAGTTTTGAATTTATTAGATGCCTAAGAGTATTGAAACAAATGGATTCACAATAAAATGTAATCTAGTCAGCTGTAAGCTAAACTGAATTTAAGAGGGGCAGAGCATAAAATATGAATTGCACATAGCATATGTCTGGAAATGGGTACAAAGATGGATTAAAACTCATCGTCATAGTCTTATGATTTGAGGGCCCCTCTACACAGAGCTTGTCTCCCTGCACCCCTTTAGAATAGCCTCTGTGCTATTCTAATTTATGGCAGATTTGAACACTGCAGAGCTACTGAAACTGCAGCCAGTAATCACTCCCTAATGGGGGTGGGTCTTGGCCATACTCTACCTTCTACCTACTATCTGAGCAGCTCAAGGGCAACAGATGAGTCCACGGTTATTTAAGATGTCTCTAGGATCAGATTCCACCAGCTGTGTGACCATCCAAGGATCTGGCCCAGAAAGTGGATTAGCACCCTAAAACTAGCATAACCCCAATGGCTAAAATAACCTTTTTTTAAAAAGTTCTGAAATGAAGTCCTCAAGCTTTGCATTTTAATTTTATGAATTAATAGATTAGTTTTTACCCTGGTACACTGGCAAGTGACATCCTGTGCCTGGAAAGTAATCTACAAAAAGTGATTTGCCTCTTAAATAACTTTGTAATATTCAATTTTTAAGTACGAGGGGTTTTTAATTTTCATTTTCTTAAAATTGCTTTAGAAAAACCCAGTTTCTGCAACCAACATATTTGTTCAGTAAGACAAACTGGGATGATAAAATAAGATCCAAATATGTGATTGTTTTGGGGTGGTTTGTAGATGTATGCCTTGGAAATAACAGGTATTGTTGGAATTGATATTGCTACATGTGTCTGTGATCTAGAACATGTTGTATTTTTAAGACTGTCTGTAACTTTTAAATGTATGATCAATTGCATTAAATTATATTAGAGAAAATGTTTATAGTCTTTTGTATTATGTCCAGAATATAGCTCACACTGTTGTTTCCTGTGACAGCACTGAGATAGGCAATATGCAAAGTCTTCTTCAATGCAGTATGGGCTACCAATGCAGCCGTATCCTGACAATCTATCCTAATTCATTAAACAAAATTAATCGTGACAATACCTCAGTAGCTAGTTCCCCCACTCAGAAAAGTGGGAGAATATCTAAGGCACAGAGACATTGTGATTTGTTTTAAAAAAAAGTTGAAGCTGAGAATAGCATCTGGATTGCCCAGCTCCCTCAACCTGTCTCCTCCCTCTCCAGACTGTACTGGGGAGCTGGCTCCAGGAATCTACATCCTGGAGGCTTACCCCACCACCTCCAGGAGGAGTCTCTCCCTTGCCAGAAGCAGCAGCAGAACATGTCCAAGGGTGTCTTTTAAAGGACCCTACTTTTTAGAAAGGGCCAGAGAACAGGGAAATGGGCTTCATGATGTACAGCAGCAGCCTCCTCCAATTTAACTGGCCTGCTGGTATTCTGTCACAGAGAATCATCCTGAAGTCAGGGTCCCATGTTCTGTATATATTCCTCAGGAACTTCTCCAGCACTGACAAGCCTCCTGACCCCATACAGGAAAGACCCCATCCTGTCTTTCCCTTGATACTCACCTACGTTCACATTCTCTGCCTTCTTCCAGCTCATCTCTTTCACTCAATCCACAGAGACTTGTGTTATCATCCACTGGGCGTATACTGCATTTGGAAATAATCTAATTTCACAGATGGTCTCATGAAGTTGAAACAAGATAGATAATACACACCACTTGTAAATGAAATGGAACCCTTTAAACTAAGAAGATGTGCTCATAACCTACGTACTATACCCCTGTCCTTCCTTCCTCCCTAACCACATAGATTCTAAGGCCAGAAGGGACCATTGTGATCATCTAGTCTGTCATCCTGTATAACACAAGTCACGGAGCTTCACCAGAATAATTGTGAAAGCCTATCTTTTGGAAACATATTTCATCTTGATTTAAAATTTGTCCAAAAAGGGGACTCCATCATGTCTCATGTTTCATAAGCACTTGTACATCCATATCTGAAAGTAGATGGTAAAATTTTCAGGTAGGGACCATTTCTTGTATATATTCAGGAAGACGTATCACATTTTTGAGCATCTTAAAAATAATCAACTCACTGACATGCAAGTGCATATTGCAAACAGAGGAATTAAGTATTCCCTACTAAATTATATTTAACTTTCTTTCACCTATTTTCTTCTACCCAGTGTGATATCTGTAAAGATTAATATATTACAGCATAGACTAATACTAATGTTTAAATCCACTGGATCAAATTCACATCATGGTATATCCACAAGACATATTCTTTAACACTTACTGTCTCTGAAAATATGTACTATTTTTAAAACCATCCAATTTCTGAATGCATCCAGTATTTGAAATTGATGTACGTTACCTATATCTCATCCATCTCTTTTGGGCCAGATGACAGGCATATCCTCAAGGAAAGAGAAGGGAAACATACATTTGAGAATCCAAATTGTACACTAGATTGATCCATAAATTGCCACAAATGAAGAGACTTTGAGTCAGATGAAATTGACTCTTTTGTGCTTCTTCAGCCTTTATATATGGCTGGGCCTAATTTGTTAGTCTATCCCTTTGAGAAGAAAGGTGAGTGATTATTAACGAAACATTCTATTGCTGTATTTTCAGACTGACCATCCCATTCCAAGAGGGAGAAGGAAAGTTTATTTAATTTCCATTTGTATGTTCATATTCAATTCAACATTTTCTTTCAGTGAAACATTGATCTCTGTGGCAAGATGGAGAAATCAGAAAGACATATGCAACAAAGCTTATAGGAGGGTTGCTTATCTGATTTGCATTTTAGTAAAAGATAATTTCAGATCTTGCAGGGGGTTACCGTGAAACAAAGCAATTTGTTTAAAGTATCTGTTATAGATACAGAAGGGGTTTTGTGACTGATTGAACTCTGAAGTCCTCCTCCTTCCAGGTTGTGCTCTTTGGGTTCATATATACTGGAGCGCTGAACTGGAGAGCAGGCTAGCTAATAAGCTAAGTTGTGTCTTGTTTAACTTATCCATTTAAGCATTTATCAGCAATTTGCCACTTGGTTGCATCACTATTGCGTCTTTATAGAACAGGTCTAAACTATTTCCTGTCCAGCTTTATTGTCTAAAACACTTCACATGAAAAAGACGCAGCATAATAACTTGAAAGCAAACAACTTTCAGGCCTGTTTTGTGTGTTGCCAAGTGCCTCCTGAGAGCTGCTGAGCTCCTCAGCGCCTACTGAAGTCAGCTGAAGCTTGAGGATGGTGAGCATCTTGTGTTTTCATCCATGGGGTGTATACTTCTTTGGGAAATAATCTGATTTCACAGATGGCTTCATAAAGTTGAAGCAAGCTAAACAGTGTGATTTAGCATCCAGTACATCTGGCATAATAAACAATACACTGTGTAGGGCTGTAAAATAAGCTTTTGGGTAAGGAAGGTGATGCTGACATAATCTGAACAATACGAGGCACCCATTTTTCTCCGTAATTATTTTGAATTACAGTGAAACCGGGCTCCAATGCTAGTTCATCAATCTGACAGGTAAAGCAAATATAAATTGAACATAGGCAGTAAACTTGTGGCCAACACTGAATGGCTGTAAACGTATAAAGAAGAATTAGAAAGTTTTTGATAGATAAAAGAAAACCTTCAGTGAACTCCTGTCTCCACTGAAGTAAATAAGAGTTGCCCTGTTAACTTCAGTGAAGCCACGATTTTACTCCTTGTTTACATACCACACTTAGGAGATGTCTACGTGGCAATTGGGATGTGATGGTGGCACACACAGGCATACCCAACCTAGCTCAGGCACCAATAACAGTGAAGCAGCACAGACTATCCTAGCATTCTAGGGCCCTAAGTATGTACTCAGGTAACCATCCCACATAGAAGCCCATGCCTCTGTGGCATCACAGCCATCAGTGCTGGCACCAGCTAGAATGAAGCTATCACACCTCTGCTTTCAGTGCAGACAATGCCTTATTTCAGTTACCAGAGTGGTAATAATCTGGGAACAGACTGAGCTTCGTAACTAATGGAGTGGCAAAAAGGCGAATTTGCTTGGAGACTGAGGGGTTGTGCCAAGCCAGCTGCCGTTCATGGAAAGCCTCCCGTTGAAGTCAAAGGGATTTGGATCAGGCCCTAAGAGAACACAAGAATGGTCATACTGGGTCAGACCAAAGGTTCATCTATCCTAGTATCCTGTCTGCTGACAGTGGCCAATGCCAGGTGCCCCAGAGGGAGTGAACAGAACAGGGAATCATCAAGTGATCTTTCCCCCATCACCCATTCGTAGCTTCTTGCAAACAGAGGCTAGAGACTCCATTCCACCCATCCTGGCTAATAGCCATTGAGAGCTCATAGACTTTAAGGTCAGAAGGGGCCATTATGATCATCTAGTCTGACCCCCTGCACAATGAAGGCCACAGAATCTCACCCACCCCTCCTAGAATAATCCTCTCACCTATATCTCAGATATTAAAGTCCTCAAACGATGGTTTAAAGACCCCAAGATACAGAGAATCCTCCCACAAGTGACCCGTGCCCCATGCTACAAAGGAAAGCAAAAAGCCTCCAGGGCCTCTGCCAATCTACCCTGGAGGAAAATTCCTTCCCGACCCCAAGTATGGGGATCAGCTGAACCCTGAGCATGTGGGCAAGATTCACCAACCAGACACCACATGGACCTAACCTCCATGAATCTATCTAGCTCTATTTTTAACTAGGTAATTTGAACTAGGTAAGGGCTCCTTTCTAGATTTACAGTTCATTGCTAGAGATCTCTGTGTAGACAAAGTGGGTCAAATCCTGCACTGACTTGCATCTTGTGCCACTTGACTGAAGCCCATGGGGCTTGCATTAAGTCAAAACAGAATTTGCTCTATGAAGAGAGCAACACTGAATAGGGATGACTTGTGGATATACTTAGTACAGTGGTTCCCAAAACCGTATCTGTGCTCACATGCTACTGAATCTTCTCCTGGGCTCTCCTCCATGTGCCCATGATTTTAACTGCAAGAAAGAAACCTGAGGTTTTGAAAAGCAGCATGGAATGCACAGGAGAATCCAGGATGAAATGCACTGGATGAAAGGAGAGGAAACAAAAGGTCAGGAGAGAAAGGAGTGAGGCAGTACTTCCAGAGCAACAGGAAAATAGAGGGTACCTGTGGAGTCAGGGTGAGGAGAGTCAAGCAGCAGGGAAGCGTGTGCTAGGGCAGAAAGTGGAAGAACGTATATCTTCCTAACTTAACTATTGTGTGGAAACAATGTTGTTGCCACAGGGATATTATCAGATCACAAATGGGAGAGGAGGCATATGCAAAACACTTTCTCCACTACGATGTGGCCAGTGCTCTGACAAAAATTAGGGGAACCCTGGTGTAACTGGACCTATCCAATCTGGGTGTGGGCTCACCTGCTGCCTCAGTTTCTCACCATCTCTGAGGAGTCTGTTGCCATTAGTGCAGCTCAGTTGCAGATAGGACTAAGTTACATAAAAGCCCCCGGCTTCCAGAATAGCAGCCCAGTTCAAACAAATGTAACAGTTCTTCACTCCTAATCTCAAAGGCCACAGCCCTTCCTCCATCTTCTCTTCCAATGTGAATCCTTCCCCTAGGCTCTCTAGTCATTCAGACCTGCCCTAAGTAGCAGGGTGGCTGCAGCTTCCTGCACAGAGTGGCAGCATAGGCAAAACACTTGCCCAGCATCTTCTGTGACATGACTGGGGACTCTTAATGAAAGATTCATCTAAAATAAGGAAAAAAGACTCTACACAAGGGACTAGGGTAATTTCTTTGTATTTATTCAGAGTCTTTCTTCACAAACATCTAGCACTTATCTGAAGGCAGCTCGACTATTCCCTCCATTTGAAGTTAATTCTCAGGAGTAGTTCTAAAGGTACTGAATTTTCAGTCTCTTTACTGAGTCTATAATAGTTTTAAATCCATTTTTTAATGCCAATTCATGTTTATGGAGCTCATCCAACACAAAAACTCTCCCACTGATGGAAGAATTAATTCAACACAGCTGTTCCTTATGTTCTTGCACAAGTGGATCATCTCTTATATAAACACTGTCTGGTTTCTTTAGATTAAAGCATTGCACGCCTACTAAGTAGTGAACCACACACTGCACTATTGATTGTTTAAATAGCTCTGTTAAAATGGCTCAAACACTGCAGAAGCAAACGGCAAAACTCTGCCCAGCCAGAGGGAACTTTCTGGTGGAATAAAGTTTGTTGAGCAAAACTCAAGTTGCCTTGCCACATACCTTTATACTTATGCTTTTCAGTATTGTTTGTGCATGTGGTGCTTTATCTTGGAATACATTCTCAGTGCAGTGCAGAAGACTGATTGCCTTGTCAACCCCTGCTTACATCCTTTCACACCTTTGGAATCAGGTCCTAGAAAAATAGTTCTCCCGGCACTGTAAACAACATTCTGTGCTGCAGGAGTTCATTTGTGAGGTTAGATTTCTGCCATTTGTACCTGAACAGGCTGCACTGGAAGGGCAATTACAGGAAAATTGTTTGGACAACATAAGAACTGACTCAAATATTGGCCCCAAACTTGATTCAAACCCACACCGAACCTTTTCATACATGTTAAGGTGATTGTCTAGTCTGACCAGCTGTATACCACAAGCCAAAGAACCTCACCCGATAACTCCTGCAGGACTTCTAGGAGTAACTTAGAGGTTAAAACTGTCCAGTCGCTCTTCAGTTTGAGTGATAGTGAGGTAGTTCTGCTGCTCATTTGAACATGGTGGGTTCTACACTGAGAACTAAAGTAAATGTTTAAGGGGGTTGAGTTCCAATGTTTTCAAGGGATGGACAGCTGGCCTCATTTCCCCTGTTTTGTCTTAACCACCCAGATTTCTCTTTTAATTATATGTAGGCTGCTGGCAGGTTTGTCTTCAAACCCATCATTTACCTTCAGGTAAGCAGATAAGCTACTGTCAAGCAGCAGAAACCAGAAACCTGGGATATGAAGTGAAGTTTTTAGAGGGGCATTTCTCTTTAGTAGCTGGAGCTTGCAGCACCACTTCTGTCCTGGCATTGTCCCTGCTGCTTCATTATAAGGTGTGCCAAATTGTGTATTTGTGGAGTAAGGCATTCGTTCTTGCATGCCATAAAAAAGATGGAAAAAAGTTCTCTCTTGCCTCAGAAGGCTGGACAAAAGGGAATGGGTTCAAATGACAACAGAATAGATTTAGATTAAATCTTAGGAAAAACAGTGAGCAATGGAACAGATTGCCTTGGAGGTACCTGGAAGATCCTTCACCTGAAGTTTTTTTACAAGGAGACGGTCTTAGATGGTTTAGACACAACAAATCCTGCATATCTCTTCTAAGCCTATGATTAGCTGATAAATGATTAATTTCTGGCTTGCATAAGCATATGTTTGGTTACATTTATCTTTGGTTATTATCAAGTCTGAGATGGCCAGCATTTGGCATAGCCACAGAAAGTGATTCTTGTGCTAAGGTACAAATCTGACTGAGTCAGTTTCCCTGGCAATGAAACAGGTGTATTTTTGTTTGTCTATTCACAGGCTGGATTTTGGGGATCTGTGAAGGGGAGGTGTCTCCTTCCTCCTGCATGAAATGTAAAGCCCAACTTAGAGCATTTCCTGTGCAGTGGAGGCAGAGTAGGGCCATGAGGAACTGCCCCCATGTGGCTTGTCCAGTTCCCCCGTCTCCCCCCAGCCAGGATGCACTGGTGTGGTACATCACTACTTCTGCTGTCAGGCTGAAACAAACTCCGCAGCATGGCTTGGCAGCAGCTCCAGCCAATGAGGAGGTAGCAGTTTGTTTCTGTCATGTCATCCAGCCCGTTGCTGATGTGTTTTAGATAAATTGAAATGCAGAGACTGGGGATGCTGACACATGTCTCCGCTTCAGTGGCATCCTGTTAAGTTTTGGTTCTTCATCTTGCAGCTCACAATACTGGACAGGAGAGGAGCGGGTGCTTGCAGACACCGGAGGCAGGCATGCCAATTCAATTACTCCCTGCAGGGATGATGGGAGGAGGGTGATAGACGGTACTGTTACTCAGAATAACATTCATTCTTGAACAGCTTTCACCCTGCGAAATCTCTGGCTTGGTCAGGGCAGCACAACCTGGAGAGCAGCAGCCTCTAACTCGACCTGGAAAACCTTGCTCACCTCGACCTTGTAGAATTTGCATGGAAAAACTTCTGGAGACTCTTGGGGAGGAACCAAGTAGCAGACTCTACTACTTAGCTGGTGCTCTCCCCCAGAGTTGTCTGAGCATTTCTTCTTCATACTTTGCACCTTGCAGACAGCACTGGGTTGGGCTAAAGCTGACAAATTTAGTTGTTTGGTATTTTCAGTGCAGAGATCCTAGTTAGTAGTGTGGGGAGTGCTTCTCTGAGTGCTTGTCCATAGACATTCCACTCTTGGCCAGCAAGTGTGTATTGGGGACACATGGGTGCCCTGAGTGTAAGGCTGCGTCTAGATTACAAGCCTTTTTTGAAAGAATCTTTCAGAAAAGCCTCTTTCAAAAGAGAGCGTCTAGACTACACGCAGATTTTTCGAAAGAGAGTCTAGATGCTCTCTTTCAAAAAAGCAGTTTGTATTCAATAAGGCCTTTTTTCAAAAGAGAACTTTCGAAAAAAGGCATTATTACTCGTAAAATGAGGTTTACCGCGATCAAAAAAACTGCTGGGTTCTTTCGATTTACTTTCAAAAGAACACGGCTGCAGTCTAGATGCAGGTGAAGTTTTTTCAAAAAAAGGCTACTTTTTTGGAAAAAAACATGTTGGCTAGACATAGCCTAAGAGGAAAGTATTATTATTCTCTTCTTTAAGGAAGTTCGTTGATGGAGCTAATCTACATTTCAGATAACAGATTCAGATATTATTGAAATATGGCATTTTTTGATAAGAATATGTACCTTCTAATATCAAATAAAGTTTATTCTTTTAGTTCTGTAACTTGCATTAATGTGTCCAGAGGGCAAAATGAAGCCCTTTATTTTTAGTTAAGCAAAAAAGGTTAAGGGAAATTTGTTACTGTGGCATTAAAGGCGTATTTGTCTTACAGTCAGTTATCACAAATGAACTCCAATTCAAGATTAGTATGCTATGGCGAAATTAAAAGCAAAACTCTAATATAAAAGAGCATAGGCTAAGCTTTCTTTGAAATACTGCATGACTCTGAACTGAAATGAATGCTTTTTTCTGTCATACTTAAAAATATATTTTAGAATGACATTGCATCAGTTCACTTAAAAGCCCACATTCTGTACCCTACATATATTTCTGGGAAAAATCCCTACATATATTTTCACTGAATTCTTACATTTCACTATTTTCTCAGCAATCTTAATTATTTATTCTATTTAATATACTAATTGAGTTCACCTCTGGGACCAAGCTCTTTTAATATTATGTATGATAGTCCTATTACTTCTGGGAAAAATCCAAGATAGGCTAGACCTCAAACCGAGCACATCCTTGCCTCCATCCAGTTAACCACATTTGCAAGCAGCTGTTATTTAGTCTCTTTGCTCTCACAGTGATGTGATTTATCTGAAATACATGTATGTTTGTAAGGGCAAGACATCCCACAGCACCTCTTCTGGTTTCATCCCACTTTTTAGAATATTCTAGAGAGAGGTGACACAAGATCCTCACATCCAAAGCCTTCTGTATTTCTAGAGTAGGTCCATCCTGAGAAATCAGACCCAAACCCATTCCTACAATTTTGATTCCATCTTACTGTGCAAGACAAAGAGAACTCATTTCCAGTGTTGATTCAGGTAAAGTGGAAATCTCCTGGAAAACCCCGATCTTGCAAAAATTCTGCCACTGAACTCAATCTAAAGCCCTGATTTGACGTTGAAGCTGAACCCCTGCTTAAACCTAGTCAACATAGCCCTCCTCTGCTGTAGTCAATGTTAAGTAAAACTGAAAAAATCCCCCAAAATTCCATCAATATGAATTCTATTATGAGTGGGATTCCCCATTTTAAAGACAGGGTCTAGCAAGCCATCCTTCTCAGAACAGAAAGATCATTTCTCAGGCTAGCCTGTGCTGATTTAGAGAACTTTCTACTTTCTCCTCACATACACACACTTATTCTTGATAAAAACGAATGACAACCAAAGATCCTGATGGCAAGGATCTTTGTGGCCTATTAGCACAACCAGATACATCATTGATAGAAATGTAGCTGTGTTAGTCTGGGATAGCTGAAGCAAAATGCAGGACTATGTAGCACTTTAAAGACTAACAAGATGGTTTATTAGATGATGAGCTTTCGTGGGCCAGACCCACTTCCTAGGAAGTGGGTCTGGCCCACGAAAGCTCATCATCTAATAAACCATCTTGTTAGTCTTTAAAGTGCTACATAGTCCTGCATTTTGCTTCAGATACATCATTCTGATACTTAAGGAAAAGAATAAGTTTATTTCATTGTGTGAAAATAAAGTGAGAATAGAGAAAGTGAAGATCTGGTGAAACTATATTAACACACACTCTTCTTTTTAATTGGCAAACACGTCTAATGAACAACATTTATGTCCCATTGTTTTATTACTTTTTTAGTCCCAAGCGATATGTCCTGGATGAATATAAAATGGGCGGGCTTTCAAGGGAGCAGAATGATGTAGATATAAAAATCTATATTAGAATGCATTTTCCTTACTTTACTTTAGAGGTGGTGGGTGTGGAAGGCCAGAGTTCATTCCATGCATCTAGCTTTATATTAACATAAAATTTAATCTTCCTGTCTTGTACATTACACTGTTAAACAAGGAATAAATAATAATACTGCAAACTCGCAACTTCCAGCAGCATGAGAACATCTTGTGATCGATTTATTTTGCTCACAGCATAGCTGGATGAAGAAGCAACTCAAGGGAACATAAGTAATTATCTCTTTCACCAGTATCTTTAAATTAATAGGGACTTGTTGTTCAGACCTACAAAAGTGAATAATGGGTACTTCAGATGATGATTGCTTTTATCCTCTCTTGCAATGTACTTAAAAGAATGGATGTGAGTAATACAACCTCGCTACCTGTGAGCAATGGTATCAACAGCCAGTAGCATATCAGCATGTTCTATATTAAACCTTGAACAAAGAACTTTTCCCAGAAATCTGATAATTTTCAGCTAAATTTAGTGGATTTTAGACTTTAAAACAAAACGTCGTCTGGTTTTGGATGCATTGGGTCCGAAGCATGATGACATATGGAAATGTGAAACTCATGAAGTTTGAAACTAAATGTGATCAGATGTGACAATGCTGGTTGTTTTTTTATTATTATTTTGTAGCACCAAGAAACCCACTCAGAATCAGGGCCCCATGTTTTAGGGGGAATCCTAGGTAGCAGTAGCATTCTATCAACCATCTACAGGCCATAGCTGAGATTGCATTATAGGAAGCAGCGAACAGGACAGCAGCCAACAGGAGAGTTTGCCTGGGAAATGTCTGAGAGGAGCTCAGATAAGTGTGGCTTTTGGGGGGCTGTGTTGCAAGCTGGTGGGGTGAGTATCAAAGTGTTTGTCTGTCTGTGAACCTTTGTTTGACTGTGTGTTTGGTGGTTTGAAAAAAGCGGCAGTTTGAAAAGTGAGAATCGGGAGTGCTTTGTTCCATGTGGGCTTTCAAGGACTAATTGGATTAGAGGCAAGGCTTTGAGACAGGCCTAGCCAGCAGCCTTGTAAAAAAGCAGCCAGAGAGAATGCAGTGAGCAGCCAACAGGGGAGTTTGGCTGGGGGGAGCCCCATAGATTTTTTTTTTTAATTTTGTTTCTGTCCTGCCCTTCAAGGGGGCATTTAAAAACATCCGAGGAATCTCTCTGAAGGAAGGCAGGTATGGATAGTGATAGGTCTGCTGTAGTTACCTGCACTGCATGTGCCATGTTTGTCTTCCTCCCAGAAGATAGAAGGGATTTCATCTGCACTAAGTGCAAGCTGGTTGCATTTTGGAAGAAAAAATTAGAGGACTTGAGGCCCAAGTATGAATCCTACGTTCCATCAGAGAAGGTGAAGACTTCCTTGATAGAAGGCAGCATTTAATACTGCAGGCACAGCAGGCTGAAGAGCCAGTGAGGGCAGTACAGAACAAGGAAGAAAACTGGCAGCATGTAACCTCCAGGAGAAGAAAGCCAATTCAGGTATCCCCAACTCCACTAGAGGTAAGTAACCGCTTTCAGGCTCTCTGCAAAGGCACTAATGTGGAGAATACTTTGGCAGGGACCTCTCAGGGAAGAGATCAGAAGGAGACCCCATCTACCGTAAGGCATAGGATGCGTAGTCCTAGGGATGGGGATTCCATGACCACCACCCCCAAGAGAAGAAGACAGGTGGTGGTGGTCAGGGACTTCCTCCTAAGAGGGACAGAATCATCTGTCTGCCCTCCAGACTTGGAATCTCGAGAAGTATGCTGCTTACCAGAAGCTAGAATTCAGGATTGACCTAGAGTCTTCCAAAACTGATCAAACCTTCAGACCCCTTCCCACTTCTCCATGTAGGAACTAACAATATGGCCAAGAATGACCTTGAGAGGGTCACTGCAGGTTATGTAGTGTTGGGAACAAGGATCAAGAAATTTGAAGATCAAGTGGTGTTCTCGTTCTTCCTCCCTATTGAAGGAAAAGATCCAGGTAGGGATAGTCAAATCATGGAAGTAAATGCGTGGTTGCGCAGGTGATGTTGGAGAGAGGGCTTTGGTTTCTTCAACCATGGGACTCTGTTCTGGTCACAAGGATTGCTAGGAAGAGATGGGATCCACCTAACCAAGAGAGGAAAGAGCATCTTTGTGGGCAGGCTTGCAAATCTAGTGAGGAGGGCTTTAAACTAGGTTTGTTGCGGGATGGTGACCTAAGCCCTGAGGTAAGTGGGGAAGTGGGATATCGGGAAGAAACACAAGAAGGAAGGCGCAACATAGGATCGCCCCTGATTTGAACGGAGAAGGTAGGGCAATCAACTAGTTATCTAAGGTGTTTGTACAAGAAGCCAGGGAAAGAAACAGGAAGAATTAGAAGCCCTGGCCCAGTCAAAGAACTATGATTGGAGTAATGGAGACTTGGTGGGGTATACAAAAATGTTTGTACTCACCTGGTGGTGAGTGGCGTGCTCCCCCGCCTCTTCTCCCGCTGCACAGCTGCCAGCCTCCGGGCGGGGGAGCGCTCATCTCCCAGTTCCTGCGCAGGAGCGCTCCCCCTGCCCTTTCCTGCGGCTGTGCAGGAACCAGGAGATGAGTGATCCCCCGCTCGGAGGCTGGAGGCTGCGCAGCCACAGGAAGGGGTGGGGGAGCACTCTCATTCCCCCGCTTGGAGGTTGTGCGGCCGTGCGGGAACCAGGCGGGGTGAGTGCTCCTCTGCCCAGAAGGTGGCTAATTCCTCCCTCGCCTCCCACCTGTAGAAGCCCCCTTCTCCCGCACAGTTTGAAAAAAAGTCTTGTATACCCTGTGGGTTATACTCGTGCACGGGGTATACAAGATTTTTTTTACTCAAACTGCAAAAACTGAGGGGTATATTTGGGTGCGGATTATTCTCGGGTGCGGGGTATATTCGCTAAACAACGATACTAGAGGTAGGGGCAGTGTGTGGAGCTTCCCTGATTGTCCCTCCACCTAGGAGCCACTGGGATGTGTCTCTGTTTCTGGGAGCCATACAGAGCCACGACAGGCAGGGAGCCTACCGTAGCCCTGCTGGACCAATGCCCAGACTTTTAACAGCTCTGTGAGAGATGCTGACTAGAGTCACCAGGATCCATTTTCATTGGGGTGTTCTGGTAAAAAACCTGACATCTGGCAACCCTACCAGCCCACAGAGTCTCCTGCAACATATAGATCAATTAAGCGGCGTCCAAAATAGGGAAACCCAGTGCCCAGAGTACAGTGACAGACCTTTTCCATTTTAGCCTCCTCGGAGGAAATTAAAGCCTTAAATGTGAAAGGAGTATCTACATGTCCCAGAACTCCTTTTACCCCAGCATGAAAAGAGAAGCTCAAAAGGGGTATTGTATATGTATGACTAACAAGTGTCTCTTAACAAGTGTGCTGATAGAGAACTACTAACCAACCTGCTTGGGAGAGGTGAGGTGTCCGGCTGGATTGCTATCTGCTTTCCAACTTCGAACTAGTCACACCTGGAGATACAATGCTGCAAATTGGAATGCATTTATTAATACATTTGTGGGCAAGTTCTTCCAGCGTGGAACTGAAAGAGAGGTGTCTCTTAATCATTTTCTATTGGCCTAAAGAACTCTGAGCACTTACCCCGATCATTCTGTTTTCTTATTTAGCTTTCAGACTCACATTAGGAGAGACACAGGAACCTGAATTGATTCCATACTCGCAAGTAGTCTGGGCCCAGATACATGGCCCCCATTAGTGCCAATGTCTGAGGGAATCCTGTGGGTAAGAGTTGCAGAATCAGGCCCTGAATTACTCTACTCATCCACTGCTCTCGCAATGATTACCGTCTTGACAACTCAGTGCTCTGTAAGATTATTGCAGAATTCAGCACCTGGATGATCCTGCTCTTCCCTTCTACAGTTGCCTGCCCTGAAGTGTGGTGATCTGTAGGTAGTAGCTTAGGGGTATGAAGCTTGGACTAAATCAGTGCTCAGCAGAAACTCTGATTTCACTCATCTGAGGTACACCATGTAGCATGGGGTTGGGAAATAATTTTTAATGGGGTGGGGTGTACTCCAGGATTTTGTAAAATGGTCAAGGGCCGCACTCAGGATGGGGTGTAGAATTTGGGATGGAGGTTGGGTACAGAAGGGAGCTTGGGCTCAGGGACTGGGGTTGAGGAGACGGTGGGGTCTGAGAGGGAGTTTGGGTGAAGGAGGGGGTTGTGCCCTGGGGCAGGGGATGAGGGTGCTGGGTCCAGGAGGGAGTAGGTGTGTAGGAGTGAATTTTGCCCCGGGGGAGGGATGTAGCAGGGAGTGCAGGGTCTGGGAGGGAATTGTGACCTGAGGCAGAATGTGTGTGCAGAGGTTTTGGGTGGTGACCTAGGGCAGGAGGGAGTGGCGACCTGGGGCAAGGAGTTAGGAAGTGGGAAGAGTTGGGGTCCAGAAGCAGGCGCTGGCTGGAAGGCACTTCCCTTTAGGTGGCTCTCGGCCAGCAGCCCAATAGGGTCCCTGAGGCAAGTCCCTCCTGCAGCAGCCCCAGCCACCCTCCATATGTTGCTCAGGGCCATGCATCTCTGGGGGGTGAGAGGCTTGTTTGTGCTCCCCCACTCCCAGGCCAATCATTGCAGCTGGGAACAGGGCTGGGGTGGGGGGGGCAAAGGAGTATGTGAACTCTCTTGCCCCTCACCAGGGCCACTCAGCACCTAAATGGAACGGCAGCTCCCTCTATCCACTGCACACCCCTGACAACGGGGTGGGGGAGTGGGTAGGAGATGAGACTTTGAATGCTCCCCACCCCCAGGTCAATTGGGGCCAATTGGGGCCTGGAGGTGGGGGAGCACACAAAGTCTCTCACTCCTGTCCCCTCTTCCAGGGTGGGCTGTGGACCAGATCAAATGGCTTGGTGCGATGGATCTGGCCCAGGGGCTGTATTGGGCCCACCCCGGTGTAGTAGCAATTGGGCTAAATTAGGCCAGATCCAAAGCCTGTTGATGATGAAGGACGGAATGGGTATTTAGGGTGCTAACATTCTTAGATGAAAAATAAAATTTGGAGCGAACTGAATGCACTCAAGCTCATCTGAGGAAGTGTTTTTGTCCACAAAAGCTCATCATACTCTCTCTCTCTCTATTTGTTAGTCTCTAGGGTGCCACAGCACTACTCATTGTTTTTTGAATGCAGCAAGTTCTACTTGTTCTTTGAGTTCTTGCACATGTCTATCATGATTTAGGTGTGCAATTGCCCTGCGCACAGCTGTCAGAGATTTTTCCCCTAGTGGTATCTGTTGGCTCTGGCACCCCCCCCCCCCAGGGTCATATGCTCAGAGCGCTGGCCTCTTCTCTCTGCCAAGCCCGCATTTCCTTCTTACTGCCCATGAGTTGCCCTTCTTTGCCCTGAGCAAAGTATTTTATTGACAAAATAAGGACATTACCCATTTGCAGCCCCACTGTTTGGTCTGTTGGTGTCCCCCAGAGTCTACACTCAATGCATGCCAATGATAGCAATGTCTCTCAGGAGGAAAGGCATTCGTGTATTCCCATATTTCAACAATGGGATCATGAAGGGCAGGTCTTGAGCACAAGTGCAGTTGGATGTCAACCTCATCCAGTCAACCTTCTGGGCTTTGAGACTTCTCATCAATATTCAGAAATCGCCCTGACGTCCATGGAGAGAGTAGAGTTCATTGGGGCTGTTCATGACTTTCAATGGGTGAAGGCCATTCTTCCAGAAGATCATTTCCAGGTGGTCCCACAGACCTGATACGTCACATGCAGCCACAAACAACCACCTTTTTGGTCACATGGCTTTGTGCATATGCGTCATTCATCATGTGAGGCTGAGATTCAGACCTCTCCAAACCTGGCTGGCTACGGAATATCCTTGGATCCCGGTCATTGTGGTTGGCTCACTGGGAAGCCTGTGAAAAGTTTCCCTTCACAAAATCTCGGCTTACCTAGTTTCCGATGCCTCAGAACTGGGCTGGGGAGCCCACCTAGGGGCGCTCCCCTAGGATTCCTGGTCCATGGAGCACCTATTGCTCCATATCAACATCAGGGAGCTCAAGGTTGTGCAATTGACATGCTAGGTGTTATTACCGTACCTTGCAAACAAAATGGTCTCAATCCTCACAGCCATGTATGACATCAACACAGTGATGGGTTAAGGTTTCCTGGGGACCTGAGCCAGAAGAAGTAGGGGGGCCTCTCTGCACTCTTTCCACCTGTGGCCCCATCCCAGTTCTGCCTGCAGCCCTTCTCACAGCACTATCCTTTTCTGCCCCTTCTCTGAGCCCCACCCCTGTTCTACCCCTGACCTCCCACTGCAGCCCTGCAACCCATTTGCTACTTTCTGCTTCACCACACTGTGGCCCCAAGACCAGAGAAGCTCTATCCCCCTGCCATAGCCCTGGGCTATAGCAGGTACTGAGAGCTTTCCCAGACCTGAAGCTATGGCAGCTAGAAAGATCCCCTCCAATCCTGGGGCTGAAGCATGGGTCCCAGTTTTGGGTCTTCTCATGCCCCATCCAGCACTTCTGCTGGGGATGGGTTTGAAAGGTGCTGGGGGCTTCCTCTGCTGCACCAGCTTCTGCTGGGGATGGGATCAGAGGCCTCCAGGGCTTCCCCAGGGATGGGGTTAGAGGCACTCAGTGCTACCCCTGTCACCTCTGGATTCTCCTAGGCACAAGATTAAGGGACACTGGGGACAGTTATGGATGGACTGCTTCTTGACGTAGGGATGGAGGAGAACAAGCCCTCTCTGCCTGTTGATGCAGAAGCAGCTTAGCCACTGAATCATATCCCGCCTACACATGTGCTGTGACCTTGCAGGTGATTCTCCTCCTTTGAACTTAATGGCTCATTCCAAGAGGTCCCAAGCCTCCTTGGCAGCCTTCCTTGTGCAGGTTCCCAATCCAGGATATGTGAAGAGCAACGACCTAGTTTTCAGTGCATACTTGTTCGATGCACTCTGCTATCACTCAGCAGGTAAGAGTTGACACCTACTTCAGACGAGCGGTTCTACGGTTGGCTTGTTTTTAATCTCCAAGCCCACCACCATAACTGCTATTTCCTAGCCATCTAAATCGGAATGGCCATGTACAAGCACTCAAAGAAGAAAAAACAGTTACCTATGCATGTTGCACATGCCTATTCCAAGACCTGTTCACTGCCCCTTCTCTTGGAGAGCTTGGTTAAAAACTCTGATGAGTGCGGGCTTGGTGGTGGGAAAATCTCTGACAGCTGTGCACAGGGCACTCACACAGCTAAATCAGAGTGGATCTGTGCGAACACTCAAAGAACAACAGTTATGAAACAATAGGTGACCATTTTTTTCCCCAACTGGACCATTCTGGATGAAAGGAATGAAAGCACACACAGCTGTCTGGGCTCCAACATGTTTCTCCAAATTCATTGGGGAATTATGCTGTTCAGTAAAGAATTCTTTCCAGCGTTCACCGAGGGAGTGAGTAATGAATCTATTCAGCAATAGAATAACGGCCACATGCTATTATATCATGCCTGGGAGACCAGGGTAACCAGCAAATGTATTGCAAGGGCAATAAGATTAATAAAGATTAGCCACAGCAATTTTCTCATGATGACCTAATATGTTTCTCAAGGCACTTTGGCACATTTGTTTTGTTCTCAGGAATATTCCATCATTATCATGTAAGAGGACTGATTTTGTCTTAGTCGATTTACAACAACATTTGGAATTAGATTTGAGAACACCCGCAAGAGCCGAAATAATGGTGATGTATTGTTAGAAATGTGATTGGAAAGTTTCTGTGATTAATTCCAGTAGATGCTTTTGTTTGTTCTATTTTTCACTTTTATTGAACTCTCGCAAGAGCATGAAAGTCATGACTCTTGCTGTTATTACAGATAGCTGCCATATAGTTATCAGGGCCCTAGTTTCAGTTCCAGGGAAGTAAGTGTGTGTGTCTGGATGTAAAACATTACCTATACACAATGGTACATTCAACTAACAATGTTATGGTTGCAATGTCAAGCGCTCAGGGGTTATTAGAGTTGCCTGTGCAATCTTCGTGTCTCCCCCTTGTGGAGATGCATTATGATATAGTCCCTACTTACATGGTCACATAGTATTCCTTCAGCAGAACTTCTCAATCCGTGCACAGGATGGACAGGGCACACTTAGGGTGTGTCTAAACTACATGCCTCCGTCGACGGAGGCATGTAGATTAGACAGATCGGCAGAGGGAAATGAAGCCGCGATTAAAATAACCGCGGCTTCATTTAAATTTAAATGGCTGCCCCGCTCTGCCGATCAGCTGTTTGTCAGCAGATCGGGGCAGTCTGGATGCGCCGCGCCGACAAAGAAACCTTTCTTGATCGGCACAGGTATGCCTCGTGAAACCAGGTTTACCTGTGCCGATCGAGAAAGGCTTCTTTGTTGACGCGGCGCGTCCAGACTGCCCTGATCTGCCGACAAACAGCTGATCGGCAGAGCGGGGCAGCCATTTAAATTTAAATGAAGCCGCGATTATTTTAATCGCGGCTTCATTTCCCTCTGCTGATCTGTCTAATCTACATGCCTCCGTCGACGGAGGCATATAGTTTAGACACACCCTTAATGAGCTGCTATGCAATACTTTGTTATCTCAGAGTTCAAAGTACAGCCCCATGTCTTATATACCCCATCATTGAAACTCTGCTCTGAAGACAAGTTTGTGAATTTACTCACTGTCCTTTCTACAGTGCTCAGTATTGTAGCCCCTGAGTAACTGTTAGCAGTAGTAAGGAATAATCCTTTATGTAGACCAGCCCTAAAGAGGGAGGAGACACACACTCTCTGCCAGTGGGTTTCAGAGGCACTTGATGGCCGCTGTGGAATGATGAGGCTCAAGAATGTTGGGTTCTGGAGGGGAATGTGCTTTAGTCTAGTTGGCACCGACTCTTCCAGTTCCCCGCCAAGCTAGAACCTTTCTGCCCCACCCCCTCTAGCCTGTCTGGGTTCTGCTTTTCCCATAACCCTGGGTCCTTGTCCCATTCTCCTTGCTTACTCGGCCCCACTTTCTACTCCTCAGGCATCTTATCTCGCCCCGAGTCACTGTGCACAGCCTGTCCTAGTCTCCCCTGTTAGTCTCCACATTCAATCTGTCTCTGTCTCACCTCCCCTCTGCATTGGCTCCCCATCCTAAATTCCTCGCTTTGGCTCCTCATCCACTCTGTTATCTTCCTCCTCTCTTCAAAGCTCCTTGTCCCAGTGTCTCCTCTACCTGACTCTTCATATCCACCTCTTTAGCTAGCCAGGCCCAGTCATCCCCCGTAACCTGGATCCTGGTCAGAACTCCCTTCTCCCTTTCCCACAGTTCTCCCTTCCTGCTGGTTCCAAATCCAAGTTTTCTCACATTCTTCCAGGTCCTTGTCAGAAATTAATGTATATTCCACCCCACCCTTCCACCCCAGCCATCTGGCTTCCCGTACTCCTCACCAGCTCAGTCACCTTGCCCAACGATTTTCAGCTTCCCCGCCCCACCACCTCACAACCCCATTCTCCTTATTCTGAAAAATCCCAGTTTCTCACCTCCCCCAGTCTACCAGCACTCCCTTAAATCCACTATACCTTAGAGAGAGTTTGTCTGTCTGTGAGTGTCTGTCTGTCCATCAATCTGTCTGTTTGTTCAAGAACTCCTAAACGGTAAGAGCAAGAACCACCCAATTTGGTATGATAACTTTTCTCTGATAAGAGGTTTGATTGTGTCCAGGACTGCCCCAATGCTGAGCCTCCCATGCTCCAGGAAGGGCGGAAGGGCCTCTCTTCATCAGGGAGTGAGGGAAAAGTGCACAGTTTCCTGCGTCCCTTGCTCTCGGTGGGGAGCTCAGGTGGCAGATGAACCCAGACCTACTCCAGCTGGCAGACATGCCCTGGCTGTGCCCGCTGGAGCTGCAGTGGCCATGGAGAGGCACTTCTCACCTGGCCCCAAGCTGCTGTGATAAGATAGGGTTGGGGTAGCCTTCTCTCCCTGGGGCAGCCTGAATACTGAATCCCTCATCCCCAGCCCCAACCCAGAGCAATGGTTTAAAGGATGCATGTACATTTTTGTTTTATTTTCCAAAAACCAAAAATTAATTGAAATAAGAACCTGAGCAACACTGGGAAAAGTATAAATTATTTGTTGTGACTTAATTAAGTTAATCAATGTTATAGATTATCTTGTTTGGTTGTAGAAAGACAATTTGGCTGCCTACTGGAACTGAACGTTAACTCACTCTTAGTCAAGGTGACTATGCCATATGTTAGGAATCCTGCATACATGTCTATGATAGTACTTCCATGATAATCCATGTCTATGTTCAGGGCTCGACAAACTGCTGAATCTACTCGCCCGTGGCGAGTGGATTTCAGCTGGTCGTTCCATACACCCCATTCACCGGCACTTCATGCATGCTCTGTGTCAGTCTGGTGCATGTGCGGTGCGGGACTGGTGAGTAGCTCTCACCGGGGTATGTCAAGCCCTGTCTATGATAGTATTTCCATGGTAGTGCATGTCTATGATAGTACTTCCTATGATAGTGCAGCCTTGTGCATCTCCAGATGCCATTTAACTATGAAATTAAAGTTCTCACAAACTGGCCTGTCTTTTTATAGCTTGATGGTATTTTAGTTCTGTACCTAAGCCAATGTCTAAGTAGTGTACTGTACTATTTCCAAGATTGGTGCTGGGAATTACTTGCAAAGATATATTTATTCTTTTGCAGGCACTCACCAACAAGATCATATTATGATATTTTGCATATTGTATTAAGAGTGCGTAGGGGTCATACAATACCCAGGCACTCATTCTAACAAGCCAAGAGACTACAAAGGATGTTTATACAAGACAAAGGATACAAAGATAAATTCTAGAACAATCCGGATGGATGGGGTTTAAGTTTTATAACACATTCACATTGCATAGACATTTAACATTTGAACATACTTCAGCTCTAATACAATAATTCAGACTTTTAAAAACAATGAGTAGACTTGTGGCAACTTAGAGACTAACTAAAATATATATATTATCATGAGCTTTTTGTGGGCAAAACCTACTTCTTCAAATGAGATGATCTTGAGTGGACAATTCAGACTGACAGTCCATAAACCATCATTTTAATGCAATTATTGAACTCATGACTGCTGTATTTTTGTGTGTTGGCAGCACTGAATTAGATTCATTCCTTTGTATAGTGTACAATGTTGCACTCACACATATGTAGGCAGGAAAATGTTTTGACTGAGGGGCTCTTTAGGATAAAGATAAAATGAGATGCAAGAGGAAGTTGTGTATGGCTGTCCACCTTTCTTCTCCTGAAACACAATCAGAAATATATTGCCTGGACTTGGAATCAGGGCTACATTGCCTGAGGGGAGAGGGGAAGCCCCGGCAGCTTCAGGCACTGAAGCTTTCAAACTGAGACAATGGGTTCTGGGGACAACCAGAATTTGGGACAACCTATGAACATCATGGGAAATGAAGGAAACTGGGAGGTATGCAGAAATACAGAGAACCATAGAAGGAAAGTCTGTGTAGGTAGGCCTGATAAGATATGTCAAAGAAAAGCTTCTGTCCTGTGAATCCCAAATTTGAATATGTAATGATATGTAATAATCTCTTAGGGTACGTCTAGACTACAGGCTTCTGTTGACAGAAGTTTTGTCAACAGATACTGTCGACAAAACTTCTGTCGACAAAGAGCGTCTAGACTACATTGAGTTCTGTCGACAAAGCAAAATGCTTTGTCGACATGGTAGTGTAGACGCAAAGGACAGTTTACATGCAATAACACCTTCTGTCGACAGAAACTTTGTCGACAGAAGGCGTTATGCCTCGTAAAATGAGGTTTACCAGCGTCGACAAAACTGCTGAGTTCTGTCGACGTTATGTCGACAGAACTCAGCGGTAGTGTGGACGCAGGTATCGTTTTGTCGACAAAACTCTGTAGTCTAGACACACCCTTAGTGGTTTGTTATTCTGAACTTCTTATGTATCTTTACAAAGGTAAGGCAAAGTTTGGGATGTGATATAAATCAGGTGGATTATAATAAGGCATTGGGGAACTGAGTGGATCCCACAAAAGTTCAAGTTTGGGTTTATTAAAGATACAATTTTTATAAAGAGTGTTTTTAGACAGGAGGGATATTAACTGGACTCTGTCCAAACCCATTCATCCATATCTCTTTTTTTAAGAAAACTTCTGTTTAAAAATATATAACTTTACAAAGAGAGGGCTCGTAATCTTAGGAAAACAAGAGACTCAATGGTTTGCCCAAGTGGTACAAGGAATCTTTGGAAAAGCCTGCAAAGGAACATATTTTTCTGCCTGCCATCGCTATGCCTTATCTGCTGGGCCACAAAACTAACTTTTGTCCCTCTGTGCCTGTAGGGTGGGAGCTTTATGGGTTTTAGACAACTAGTTGGGTTTACCAAGACAGGACAGAAGTCAATCCAGAATCCATGATGTATAACAGTAGGGGATCTTAAAAGAGAAAGTCCTGCAAAAGTTTGTTAAATCCTTTTTCCAAAAGTTTAGGTAACACCTGTTTAGGCAATGGCTACTCCCTACCCATTTTTTTGTGTGGAATCATAGTCAGGGTCTGGCTTAAACTTTCTTGCGTAGGTCTCAGAGCACAACATTTCATACCTTTGGCACCACCTTTTTTGTTTTTATTAAAACAGCATGTCCTCCTTTTCATGCTGTTCTTCAAATCTTTTGCTTTAATAGCTAAAAGTAACCTTTCCTGTGAGGTACACAGCCATACAGGCTACAGTCTAGCACACCAGCCACCCATGATGAGACAAAATGACAGATCATGAGACTATTCTAATAGCAAATTAGTAGTTCACTGTTTTCTCACTGGACTTTATCCTATATTTCTGACACCATGTGCCTTTTGTGGGAAGCTTTAAATTATCAGCATTCAAAGGCATTTGTCAGCAAATATTGTTGGCTTTTCCTTGGTCCTGCAGAAACCTAGAACATTCAAGAAATGTGTACTCCGTGGCAACTAGTTCTATAGCTGTCCAGTAGAGAATTCCCTTTGCAGAGAGGAACTCTCCACTAGCACATAAAGCTTATTCCTGCATCAGTGATTGACATTACCCGGCACAGGGGGTGAGCTGAAGGAGAGGACATATCAGGGGTGGGGGAGGGTTGGGACCAAGGTGTGCTGGGTTACAGTGATCCACAACTTTGACTGTTCTAACTCATGCCAGAGGTGACACAGACTGACCCTCATAATGGAGGAGCAGTTACTGGCTCTCTGATGCCTTCTACTTTCTCCTGCATGAGCAGAGTTTGGCCATAAGACAGAATCCAGTCAGCTATAACCTCCTTCCCTTAGGTTTAGGATTAATTTTCAATGAAAATTTTAATATGACTAGGATATCCTTGTGAGTCAACTATTTATCTGCTTTCCCCCGAGAGTCACATCTTTTATAGCATATTGCTCCATCATGCTCTGAATTTTTTCCTTCTTTTTTCCTGTTTCTCTTTCTTTGTCAGTGAAAGATGTTGCCCCTTCAGAGTATAGTTCAGAATATTTGGAGCTGGGATAAAAAGGGTTTTGCAAATCCTGCTTTACACAGTTCAAAGCGTGACACTGAAAGCTATTTTCTCCTGAGCAGTTTTCCTGTGTACGTTGCTCTAAGTATCTGTATTGATCTCGTTGAAACTGAGTAGTAAATCTGATCATTATAAAGTTAAAAGATCTCGTGGAAAAGTAGCCAAACTCTATTCTGTGCCTTATGAAATATTAAGGCTCAGACAGCACTTTTTCAGTCTGACTTGAAAGATGGCAGGAGAGCAGTACTGTACCATCTATGCAGTTTAACTTATTAAAGACAAGTTCCCCTCCTTCCATTGATTGAAATAGTGTAATTGCTTTTAGACTTAAAGCTCTCTTTGTAAGACAGACAATGAGTTGAAAGCCAGATAAAATGTTTAGCTTTTTTATTACTCATAGTATATGAGCTGCATATTTAAGAGATGAAGTGTCATTAGAATTCCATATTCTATGTTTATGACTGAAGTGAGTTCCAGTGCTTATGCAAGGGAGACAGCACTGGAATGATTCAAGCATGGTGCAGATAAATATAGTATAAACTTCTTCCCAGAACTCTGAAAATGACCTGTCCTCAACGACCTCCACTATCCCCCTCTTTGTCAGTATTTGGTCTCTCTAAGGCTATGTCTAGACTGCAAGCCTCTTTCGAAAGAGAGCGTCTAGACTGCACGCGGAACTTTCGAAAGAGCAAGCAGCTTTTTTGAAAGAAAGCACCCAGTGAGTCTGGATGCTCTCTTTCGAAGAAGCCCTATTTACATTCAAGAACGCCTTCTTTCAAAAGAAGCACTTTCGAAAGAAGGCGTTCTTCCTCGTGAAATGAGGTTTACCGCCGTCGAAAGAAAAGCCGCGTTCTTTCGATTTAATTTCGAAAGAACGTGGCTGCAGTCTAGACGCAGGTGAAGTTTTTTCGAAAAAAGGCTACTTTTTTCGAAAAAACCCCTGAGTCTGGACACAGCCCAGATGTACCAATCTATTTATATGAGTTGTCTTGCCATACCAGAAAACACCAGTAAATCCCACAAGGTTGAAATGATCATGAAAATATTGGTAAGAAAGAGTAAACTTCTATAGCAAAAATGACCTTGTACTTAGTTGCTATACAAAAGCAAATATGCAATAATGCAGTGCAGATTTACCCCAAAATTATTTGCAGGCAGGCTTTGGGATAAGTGTTTCCCATTGCTTGCATAGCTTGAGTACATTTTAAATGTGTTAACACTCAAAAATCTGAGAAAAAAATCCAGTTTACAAACTAGCAAGCTAGGTAAAGTACTGAATTCAATATTTCATAGGCTTAAAGGCTAGATAGGACCATTCAGATAATGAAATCTGATACTTGCAGGCTACAGAACCTCACCAGTAATGTCTCTTCAAGCATAACTTTTGTTCAACCCGTAGCACTTTTAGAAAGATATCGAGTGCATCTAGACTGGCAAGATTTTGCGCAAAAGCAGTTGCCACTGTCTACATTGGCCACTTGAATTTGCTCAAGAGCACTGACTTAGTAATGTTCAAAATCAGTGCTTCTTGCGCAATACTTTCATGCTCCCACTCCGGAAAAAGCCCTCTTGCGCAAGAATACTTGCTCAAGAGGGCCAGTGTAGACAGGGAAGAACTGTTTTGCGCAAAAAAGCCCCGATGGCTAAAATGGTGATCGGGGCTTTCTTGCACAAAATCGCATCTAGACTGGTCACGGATGCTTTTGTGCAAAAGCACTTTTTGTGCAAAAGTATCCATGCCAATCTAGATGTGCTTTTGTGGAAATACTTTTAACGGAAAAACTTTTCCTTTAAAAGTATTTCTGCAAAATCATGCCAGTCTAGATTCAGTCATCCAGTCTTGCTGAGAGATTTCAAGTAATGGAGAATCAGTTCTCTCTCATATTATCTTCCACAAGAAAAGGAAAAATATTGCTAATGTTAGAGGCATAAAAATCTTACATCCAAGCATGGTCATTTATTCTTAAATATTTTCAAACTAGAATGAAATCAGAATATATTTGATGTGAAATGCATAGAGAATATTCAGTCATTTCAATAAACAAAGTATGTCTGAATTGATGCATTTCAATCAACAAAGTATGTTTAAATTTACAGTAAAACCAGTGTTATCTGGCATGCTCAGGGATTAGGGCGTTCTGGTTATCTAAAAATTCCAGTTATCTGAGGGTCCCATCAACCTACCAAAACCCAATGGACAATAATAGTAAAACTCAAGTTTTTAATATTCGTAGATTTGTAGTGTGAGGCAGTTGGTCTCACATTTCTATTTTGAGTTAAAGATGATTAGTACTTCTTAAATAAAAAATTGTTAAGCCAATTGTGGTAAACCAAGCAAGAGCTGTGTACCTGAAGATGTGACAGTATTGTGGCTGGGGGCAATGCTGGTTAAGAAAGTTTTCTGGTTAATAGAGTGCTGTATAACAAAGCTTTCACAGTATAATGTTTTGTTCTTTATTACTGTACAAAGAAAGGAGCATAATAGACTTTAAATTTAGCAAACCTATACATTATCTGTACCAGAGCTGGAGTTGTATGACTATCCAGCATACATTCTAGGAAATCCTGACTGTGTATGTTGGCCAATGGGATGAAGAGTCAACACCGGTTTTTGTAATGCCTTTTTTTTTTTTTGGTTGGGACGCATTTTTGCAACAGCAATGATTGTAAAGGGATTAAGCTCTGTAATAGGAAGTACATCTTCAAAATTCAGTGGGAGAATATGAATGAGCCAATGGGGCCACTTCATAAGCAAAATGTTTGTGAGTATACAAAAGGTTTGCTTAATTGCCAAAAAGAATTATAGTCGCTTTTCTAAACAGCAGCAGGATGCAAATACAATGACGCTATTATTACTCAGTGCTTGACAAAAGCTCTGTTAAAAACAGCTCGTTTATGAACCTGCCACTTGTTCTTGAAAGGTTGCTTGTGAACAGTTGTATAGTTTACAAAATGAAATACTGGCACAATGAAAGGAAAGGAAAGGACTTTTCATTTATTAAGCATTATTGATGGCAATGGCTCTTACGAGGTACATGGTGCTGTTGCAGTCCTTAAGCACTCAACAAGAGGTTTTGTGTCATTTCTGCCATGGGCTTGGAATCACAACAAAAGCTGCATTATGAAAACCTTACTTAATAGAGTGACAGGAAATAAACACAAAAAGACAAACAGCCATTACTTAAAGTAGACAATTATTGCTAAATTGCATTCCTCTAGATTTATATATTATACCCACATGAATATCAAGAAGACATTATGATTAGCGATTAGTCTACATTGAACAACAAAAGAATTAATTATACTTCAGGGAGCCATATTTAATAGAGCTGTCACAGAACTGTTCCATGTGAATGATCATCTGTATCAGTAATTACTCTTCTTGTAGTATTTGGGGGAAAAAAATCCTGAATCAGATTTTTGCTTTGATAATGAATATGTTCCTTTTCTTAACCTCCAAGTTAAGTGTTCCCCAGGAAACTAGATAGCGTGTAAAATTATAGTGAATAATATATGGATTAAGAAAGCCTAACCATTTAAAAACCAAGTATTAAATTGTGAAAACATTTCTAACTTTCTTTTTAACCATGCAGGTGTATCTGAATCAGAAAACTTGAAAAAGACTGTACCTGATAATTCAAAATCTGACTCTTAGCATGAATTCCAAAGACTCAGTATATGGATTCAAAAGAACTACGACTCTAACATGTCTTTGTGCAAAAAGAAATGATCACACTGAACAATGCTCTCACAAAATATCACAATATTTTTAAATTCAAGAAAAATAAAAAATATCCAATGTTTGTAGCACCTCATACGAGAATATCTGATTTCATTTCATAACATGAAAGGCAACAGTTTCTTCCCATTTGAATATGCACTTTTTTACATTCACTGCAAGACATGAGTTAATCTAAATAGTCTTTCTTCTGTAAGAAAGAGTACATTGATTTTATGAATGCAAATGACTATTGTGATCATCTGTTCCGAGCTCTTGTATAACACAGGCCATAGACGTCACTGAGTCAATTCCTATTTGAACCAGAGTACAGCAGAACTCAGAGTTGTGCACACCAGAGTTACAAACTGCAAGCAGGCAGCAGCAGAGACAACAACCAAACCAAGCCAAACCAAACAAAAAGCAGCACTGTGAAGGACAATACTGTCTTAAATGTAAACTACTAAAAAATTTTTTTTAAATTCAAAGGTGTATTAAGTCGATGTCCAGTTGCAAACTTTTCAGAGAACAACCTTAGGGTACATCAACACTGCACGGCTACTTTGGGATACTGGAGGTATCCGGAAATAGCTATCCTGCATCCACACAAGCCACCAATTATTTTGAAATATTTTTCGAAGTAACGGGCATGCTATTTTGACATCCTGGTAAACCTTGTTGCACGAGGGATAAGAGATGGCTCAAAATAAGTACATAAGAACGGCCGTACTGGGTCAGACCAAAGGTCCATCTAGCCCAGTAGCCTGTCTGCCGACAGTGGCCAGTACCAGGTACCCCAGAGAGGGTGGACCGAAGACAATGATCTGCAATTTGTCTCCTGCCATCCTTCTCCAGCCTCTGATGAACAGAGGCCAGGGACACAACTTCTATCCCCTGGCTAATAGCCTTTTATGGACCTAACCTCCATGAAATTATCTAGCTTCTCTGTAAACTCTGTTATAGTCCTAGCCTTCACAGCCTCCTCTGGCAAGGAGTTCCACAGGTTGACTACACGCTATGTGAAGAAGAACTTTCTTTTATTAGTTCTAAACCTGCTACCCATTAATTTCATTTGGTGTCCTCTAGTTCTTCTATTATGGGAACTAATGAATAACTTTTCTTTATCTGCCCTCTCCACACCACTCATGATTTTATAGACCTCTATCATATCCCCCCTCAGTCTCCTCTTTTCTAAACTAAAAAGTCCCAGTCGCTTTAACCTCTCTTCATATAGGACCCGTTCCAAACCCCTAATCATTTTAATTGCCCTTTTCTGAACCCTTTCCAAGGCCAAAATATCTTTTTTGAGGTGAGGAGACCACATCTGTACACAGTAACATAGTTTTATACAAGGGCAGTAAGATATTATGGGTCTTATTTTCTATCCCTTTCTTAATAATTCCTAACATCCTATTTGCCTTTTTGACTGCCGCTGCACACTGTGTGGAAGTTTTCACAGAACTATCCACGATACTCCAATATCTCTTTCCTGATTTGTCATAGCCAAATTAGCCCCCATCATACCGTACGTATAGTTGGGGTTATTTTTCCCGATGTGCATTACTTTACACTTATCCACATTAAATTTCATTTGCCATTTTGTTGCCCAGTCACTCAGTTTGGTGAGATCTTTTTGGAGTCCCTCACAGTCTGATTCTGTCTTGACTATCCTAAACAGTTTGGTATCATCCGCAAACTTTACCACCTCACTGCTTACCCCTTTCTCTAGATCGTTTATGAATAAGTTGAAAAGGATTGGTCCCAGGACTGACCCTTGGGGGACATCACTAGTAACCCCTCTATATTCTGAAAATTTACCATTTATTCCTACCCTTTGTTTCCTGTCTTTTAACCAGTTCTCAGTCCAAGAAAGGACCTTCCCTCTTATCCCATGGCAATGTAATTTACACAAGAGTCTTTGGTGAGGGACCTTGTCAAAGGCTTTCTGAAAATCTAAGTATACTATATCTACTGGATCCCCCTTGTCCACATGTTTGTTAACCCCTTCAAAGAACTCTAAGGGTATGTCTACACTACCCTCCTAGTTCGAACTAGGAGGGTAATGTAGGCATACCGCACTTGCTAATGAAGCCCGGGATTTGAATTTCCCGGGCTTCATTAGCATAAGCGGGGAGCCGCCATTTTTAAATCCCCGCTGCTTCGAACCCCGTGTAGCGCGGCTACACGGGGCTCGAACTAGGTAGTTCAGACTAGGGTGCCTATTCCGAACTACCGGTACTCCTCGTTTCGGGGATTTAAAAATGGCGGCTCCCCGCTTATGCTAATGAAGCCCGGGAAATTCAAATCCCGGGCTTCATTAGCAAGTGCGGTATGCCTACATTACCCCGCTAGTTCGAACTAGCGGGGTAGTGTAGACATACCCTAATAGATTAGTAAGACAGGATTTCCCTTTACAGAAACCATGCTGACTTTTGTCCAACAAATTATGTTCTTCTACATGCCTCACAATTTAATTCTTTACTATTGTTTCGACTAATTTGAAGTTAGAGTTACTGGTCTGTAATTGCCAGGATTGCCCTTTTAAAATATTGGTGTCCCGTTGGCTACCTTCCAGTCATTAGGTACGGAAGCCGGTTTAAAGGATAGGTTACAAACCACAGATAATAGTTCAGCAATTTCCCATTTGAGTTCTTTTAGCACCCTTAGATGAATGCCATCTGGTCCCGGAGATCTGTTAACATTAAGTTTTTCTATTTGTTCCAAAACCTCCTCTAATGACACTTCAAAGCGCGTTATTTCAAAATTTGTCTCCGTGAAGACGCACCAAATTTCAAAATAAGCTGTTTCAAAAAAGATTTGCGTATTTTATTTCAAGTTTAGGGTACTGTGTAGATGCACCCTTAATGTTTTGTTCAAAGTTATGGACATTTTAGAGTTATAAAAAGAAACAAACAAATCGTCCTATAACTCTGATGTTCTACTATATATCTTTTTAAAAAGTATCCAATTTGGTTTAAAAATTGCTAGAGAGAGAGAATTGATTAGCACTATTAAAAATGCATGAACCAACAAAAATGTTAATACAAAACAGAGTGCCTGTTGCTTCAAAAATATTCTGTAGCGCACTGATTTTTTCGGTCAGTTGATCCAAACTCCCATGTGAAAAGAATGTAAATGTCCATGTATTCTACGTAGCGGAGTTGCGTACCTTAAGCCAAGCTTTCGGGTCTAGTGTAGACCTAATCTTAGTGTTAACTTAAACTCAGGGGAGGTTGGGAGAGTGCAGCTTCCATGATACAATATGGAATATTATTGGAAAGATAAACCTTTGTGTTGGCAAGGTCAGGCTTGGTGTCTGGGACAATAATGAAGCCACAAGCTCTGGGATCCCCTTGATCTTAACTGTATTCCTGTTGGAAGGTAGACTTTCCAGGACTTTCCTTCCTGCTAGTGTTATACATTAAGACACAAACATACACAGTTTCTCCCTCTTGAATAATCTTCAGGGTGTGGTGGGTGTTATTTCTTCTTTCAAGTTTTTCGGTTTGCCTAGGGATTGCAGAGCAATGAGTATGCGCCATTGTTCATTCAATCTCTGAAGATTTTCTGGAGGGCAGGATGTTGTTTAATGGCTGCATAATTCAACAAGGGTGAGGAAGAGTTTCCATTGATCCAGGGGAACAAATACTGAAATAGCTGTTTGCCTTTTTCTCCCTCTCACTGAAGACAGCAAATGTAATGTAGTGTCCCAGGCAGGAGCTAAAGCCTTCAGGAACTGGGCCGCTGCCAAGCCTCTAAGATTCATACTTATAGGCTACATCTACATTGGCAAGATTTTGCACAAATACTTTTAACGCAAGAGTTTTTGCGTCAACGTATTTGTGCAAGAGAGTGTCTACACTGGCATGTGCTTTTGCGCATAGATGTGCTTTTGCACAAAAGCATCGTGCCAGTGTAGATGCTCTCTTGCGCAAGAAAGCTCCAATGGCCATTTTAGCCATCAGGCTTTCTTGCGCAAGAAATTCATGTTTCCTGTCTACACTGGCCTCTTGTGCAAGAACAGTTGCACAAGAGGGCTTATTCCTGAGCGGGAGCATCATAGTTCTTGTGCAAGAAGCTCTGATTTCACACATTAGAACGTCAGTGTCCTTGTGCAAGTACTCCCCGCTAGTGTAGACAGGCAGCATGTTTTTGTGCAAAAGCGGCCTCCTTTGTGCAAAATCATGCCAATGTAGACACAGCTATAGTGTTCTAACAGAAATGCTTCCTACAGAAGAAATCGGTATAAGATGGGAATGGTATGCAGATACAACGCACATAAAGAGAGCTGAAAATTAATCATTTTTATAGTCAGAAAATTACCTTGACAGTAGCTATCCAGGAACATGTCTGAACAGCATTAAATGCAATAATAAAACTTGTCCAGCAAACTAAAGAGGGAGATGCTACTTATCTCTTGCCATGGAGAATGAAAACTGGACACAAGACTTAGGTTAAATTCAATTGTCATGATCTAAAATAGCTCAAATTTGGGAACATGTGGGAATGCCATGATGGCCATCTATTTGAAGTTTCTCAGAGAGCATCCTAAAAGAAAGTGTGAAAGAAGCTTTTTTGTAGGTGATTAGCTTTTATTCTATGTATTCTTTTTACTAGCATTATCTGTCCTGTTGTGACAGGAGACAGACACATGGCCTCCTCCCTCCTGCTGTCCTGATACACTGCTCCTCCTCTTCCCCTCCCCATGGTGGGGGCAAGGCCTCAGTGGAGAGGGTGGGGGTGTAAGTAGGGCTGGGGGCCTGCCTCCCCCTAGAAACTTCTCAGGTCTTCTCAAATGTTCTCTGTGACAGACAGCGTGACAGATGCCTTTACTTTTATAGTAGAAAGTATAGATTATTGTAGTGCCTCTCATCCCCAGTCACAAACCAGGTCCGAGTTGTGGTAGGCACCATAGAAACATAAAGCAAAAAGACAGTTCTTGACCCAAAGATGTTGCAGTCTATGCATTAGCCAAGAGACAACAGGTGGATATGACAGACAGACCCATAAGCACAATGGAACAATAAGACAAGACACTGTTGTGTCTTGAGGTTCACTGTTCCTAGCAATCAGCTGCCCAACCATTGTCAGATTTTTGCAGGCAAAACAAGAGTTTGAAGGAAGACAATGAAGGAGCCAATGGGGTTTCATTATAGTATTAATTATGTACCAGGGCACCTAATGTACAGCTGGGAAGAAATACCAATAAAATAGATTTTTTTTGTTGGAATTTACAAATGTTGAAATTGAAAAGTTCCACACAGATGGTTCAATTTTAGCTCAAGTTCCTCAAGAAGTAGGAAGGGTTCTAATAAAAACTGCCAGCCACTCAGGCTGTCATGGGGCTGGGGTCCTCAGTGCTTCCCGGGTCCATGGCTCAAGGGCAGCGAGCCAGTTTGAGAGGCTGTCCAGGTGTCATGAACCTTCTTTCTCAGATAAATGTTTGGGTATTGTTCATAATTGGAAAAAAGCCCCTAATTGTAAAATATTTAAATCCTTCATGGAACGGGTTTAGTTTTCTCTACAGAGCTCCAGTCTAAAGCTTTATATAGGCATGCATTTTCTTAGTTAGCTGAATATAAATAGCCAGGAGTCCACTGACCAGCAGTTCCATTAAAAATGGTCTGTCAGAGAACATATTCATCTTGCAAGCCATTTCCCTGAACTGCCTCATGCATGAGATAAACAGCTAGCAATATTTTTTAACTTTTGTCAATGGAAAAAATTATACCTGTTTGTTCTCTGTTAGTTAAATTGCATTCTGCATCAATTTTTTTTCAGAAAGAGAAGGAAATACAAATTAAAAACCAGCCCCTGTCTGGTTCATTTTTTGGGTGGCTAGGGGGAAATGCAAGGGCGTGATGGTAGGCAAAAAGTAATCACAGCAAACAAGAAAATATGGAGGAGGGAATGAAGGAAGAAAAATGGAAATGAAAAGGTAATAGCTGGTAAGATTGCATTAGTAAATAAATTGAAAATGTTCCATAGGAGCTAGCTCCTGTCTCATCTATTGTGGTGACAGTCTTCTCATTATTCCATATCTTTTATTTTGTTCCTTTTTTCTATACATCAGCACAATGAGGTGTCTTTTCAATGTAATGCATAAGGAGATAGATAAGCAACTTTCTGAGAGTAGCTGTGTCTAATTCCAAGATGAAAGGCATGAGTCACCTCTTGTTCACACCAATTATACACTACTCTCACTCTTCTGAGCTAGATGTAGCCATTTCTGAGTCTCTCAGGTGTGAGAGAGGAATCTGACCCAGTGTATCTTTATTTGAATCTTATTGCAATGGTCTGGGGTGGTTGGAGGACTTGATAACTTTGCAGTGCATATGTAATCCATACACCTAGCCTACGTCTACACTGCAGGCTTCTTGCGCAAGAACTTTTTGCTCGAGTTCTTGTGCAAAAAGTTCTTATGCAAGAGCGCATCCACACTGCCATGTGCTTTTGTGCAAGAGATGTGCTTTTGCGCAAGAGCGTCCATGGCAGTGTGAACACTCTCTTCCACAAGAAAGCTCTGATGGCCATTTTAGCCATAGGAGTTTCTTGCACAAGAAACCCCTGTTGCCTGTCCACACATGCCTTTTTGCACAAGAGCTCTTGTGCAAAAAGGCTTATTCATCGTAGAAAGAGGAATAACTCTTGCACAAAAAGCCCTGTGTTCTTACGATTAACTGTACTTTTTCTTGCCCAAGAACGTGCTTGCAGTGTGGACGCTCTGCGAGTTTTTGTGCAAAAACTCTGCAGTGTAGATGTAGTCCTAGTGTGGTTCACTGTCCCATGCAGTGGCACCTAGACCTCAGCGACAGATAAGAACAAGAGACCACTACAGCATGGACTGAGAGCCAGCTGGCTTTTAGCTCAAAGGGTAGAGGCTCCTTAAAACGGGTCCACCCGCTGGTGAGTGCCCCGCTGCGGTCAAGTGGCTCCATGCAAGGTCCTTGCCTGGTCATCCAGTCACCTTCAAAGTCCTGAAACAAGGATCTGACTAGCCTTGTCCACAGTGCTAATGAGTCTCTGTAGTGTGCTTGTGGCCAGTCTTCAGCCACTGGATTTGGGCCTTACCCAGATCTAGGTTCAGCTCACACTGGGAGCTGGCCATAGTGCTGATCTCCCAGTAAGGGTATAGACCTGGCTGGGTCAAGCTCCTGAAAGGAACTACGGGTATGTCTACACTACAAAGTTAATTCGAACTAACAGATGTTAGTTCGAATTAACTTTGATAGGCGCTACACATACAAATCGCTAGTTCGAACTTAATTCGAACTAGCAGAGCGCTTAATTCGAACTAGGTAAACCTCATTCTACGAGGTCTAACGCCTAGTTCGAATTAAGTAGTTCGAATTAAGGGCCAATTCGAACTAGTGGGAGGCTAGCCCTTCCCAGCTTTCCCTGGTGGCCACTCTGGGCAGCACCAGGGAAACTCTTCTGCCCCCCTCCCGGCCCTGGAGACCTTAAAGGGGCACGGTCTGGCTACAGTGCCCGTGCCAGGTGCAAGCCTGCCAGCACCCAGCCAGCAGACCCTGCACCTGGCATGGCACGAACCAGCCACCTGCTGCCACCCAGCCCTCTGCCTCTTCCCGGGACCAGGCTGGCGGCTCCCAGGAGCCTGCCCGGGGCCGCAAGAGGTGGGCGCCCGCCTGGTCTAGTGCGGACATCGTGGACCTCATCCACGACCTCCGCACTAGGCACAGGAAAGTGGCCGTCTAGGGCAGGAGAGCTGCCAGCCTGGCCACCCGGGAGCAGGTTTGCATGAAAATCAAGGTGGTCCAGTGAGACCCCCGACCCTGAGCCCTGAGCTTAGAACGGCCATCCTGGGTCAGACCAAAGGTCCATCTAGCCCAGTAGCCTGTCTGCCGACAGCGGCCAACACAAGGTACCCTGGAGGGGATGGACCGAAGACAATGACCAAGCCATTTGTCTCGTGCCATCCATCGCTAGCCTTCCAAAACAGAGGCCAGGGACACCGTTTCTATCCCCTGGCTAATACCACTCTATGGACCCAGCCTCCATGAATGTATCTAACTTCTCTTTAAACTCTGTTCTAGTTCTAGCCGTCACAGCCTCCTGCAGCAAGGAGTTCCACAGGTTGACTATTTGCTTTGTGAAGAAGAACAATCTGTTATTAGTTTGAAGCCGGCTACCAATTCATTTCATTTGGTGTCCTCTAGTCCTTCTATTATGGGAACTAATGAAGAACTTTTCTTTATGCACCCTCTCCACACCACTCATGCTTTTATAGACCTCTATCATATCCCCCCTCGGTCTCCTCTTTTCTAAGCTGAAAAGTCCCAGTCTCTTTAGCCTCTCTTCATATGGGACCTGTTCCAAACCCCTGATCATTTTAGTTGCCCTCCCCTCTCCCAGCCTCTCTCTTCCCCTCTCCCACCTCCTTTTCCCAGTCTCCCCGAGTTTTGTTCAATAAAGAGAGTTTCTATTTTTGAACACGTGTCCTTTATTTTGTACATCAGGAAGGGGGATTAGGAAGGGGTAAGTGGAAGGAGATGAGTGAGGAATGGGGTACGAGCCCCTGATGGGGAGGACTGGGGTGGCTCTGCGGGCTACTCGGGGTGGAAGCTCTCCTGCAGCCCTCCGATTGACCCTCTCCCCAGATGGCAGCCTGCGGCAAGTGCAGCCGGGCTGATGGCTGAGTGCTGTGATGTGCCGAGTCTGGGCATTCAGGGCACTCCAAGCCAGGACTGCTTTGCAAGCGGGGAACCCCTGAGAACTGTCTGTCCGGGGTGGGGGTTGGGTCCCTTTAAGCACAGCCCTCGGCTAGCCTGAGATAGCAGCTCCACGCTCTAAGTCCTAATCTGATGCCCTGCCGGCACTGCTTCTGGCCATCCTTAACCCTGGTTCAGGGTCCTCTCAATGTGGACATGCTAGTTCGAATTAGCAAAACGCTAATTCAAACTAGTTTTTAGGTCTAGATGCACTAGCTCGAATTAGCTTAGTTTGAATTAACTAATTCAAATTAAGTTAGTTCGAATTAGTGCTGTAGTGTAGACATACCCTACCAGGCTCTAGCCTCGCAGCCTCTTTTATACCCCTCTGTTGGGTCTTGATTGGCTACTGCAGAGACAGCCACTCTATAGTGTCTGGAGGACCTCTTCTTCTCTCCTCTTGCTGGGATAGGGTGCAGCAAGACTGCTAACCACTTGTAGGGGATGCTGGGGCCTAGTCCAGCCCATTACACTCCTCTACTAAGGTCCAGAGGTCCCAGGTTCAAATCCACCTGGTGGTGGTGGTTACACATATACTTTACTAAAAAAATAGTCAAATAAACCATTTTAGATCTAGTTGTCTAACTTCTAAAAGGCTTCATGCTAGAAAGTGTCATGTTCATGCTAGAAAGCGTCCCTTATTCCCTTGTGTGGTCATGCTAGGGTAGGTGATAGTTCTCCCCTCAAAGAAGATGTCTGTGATCTTCAAGATTTAGATGTCTCCCAAATACAAGTCTATTGACTGACCTGACTATACTGTAATGTCATCCATCAGGAATACGCTCTCCTAGAAGGGACACTTCTGGCCCCATACTTAAGTATTTGCTGAGTAGGACATTAAAGTTAGAGCAGAAGTTTTTCATCAGGAATGGAATGGTTAGTGTAGATTCTACAGTATTCAAGAGAAGGTGGAAACCAGAATCCAGATCATGAGCTGGTATAAAATCATGAAGTTCCATTGCCTTCAATAACTGATTTACACCAGCTGATAATCTAACACAAGCTATCTGACTTCAGTGAAGCTAGATATTCGCTGGGGAACACTTAAAAATCTTACCAATCATAGGGATATAATTCTTCTATCGTATCTATTGTTACTTCCTGCCATTGTTCATTATCACATGTTTCTAGTTAGGGACACTGCATTTGATCATTATCTTAGTCAGTGGATCTCAAATTGTGGGTCAGGATCCTTTTGAATGGGGCTGCCAGGACTGGCTTAGATTTGGTGGGACCTGCAGTCTGAAGCCCAAGTCCCACTGCCCATGACTGAACCCAAAGCGTGAACCCTGAGTGGTAGGAATCAGGTTGCAGGCCCCCTACCTGGGGCTGAAACCCTTGAGCTCCAGTTTTAGACCCCCTGCTCACACCAGTGAGGCTCAGGCTTTGCCTCCCACCCGGGGGCAGTGGGACTTGGGCAGGGTCAGGCTTTAGTCCCGCCCTCCTTGGGTCAGAATGGGGTTGTGGTGCAATGAAGTTTGAGACTCTCATCTTAGATTATTTAATGAATGCCCCTCCTTAGACTCCTCCCCTGCTCTGCTCAGTCTCACATCTGCAACCCTTTCCCCACATCTCATCCGGGATTCCCATACATAGGTCTCAAGCACCGCATGGCAAAGCCTGTACTCCTCATCTAATCTAATGCTTTTAATTCCTATGCTGATACAGCTCATCTCTCATCA
Organism: Pelodiscus sinensis; assembly: GCF_049634645.1. NCBI lineage: Eukaryota > Metazoa > Chordata > Testudines > Trionychidae > Pelodiscus > Pelodiscus sinensis. The sequence continues at coordinate 211,066,578 of NC_134711.1, forward strand.
CGCCCCAACCTGCCTCTGCCCTTTACCCCTTTCTTGTACTTATTCCCCAAAGGCCTCTGCACTTGCTCCTACACTATGTACTGAGCCTACAGTGAATGCTCTGATCCTGTGGGTGATGCAACCTCCTGCTCTCCAAAACTCAAGGGGAGGCTGGCTTTAATAAAGTGGACCACAGATTAGTACTTTACACTTTCACATAATTCGTGACCTTTATACTGTTCTCATTTCCCCCACATCACATTCTCTTTGCTGTATATTACTTCAGTTGTAAGCACTTAAAGGGCAAGGTTATTGTCAGATTTGTCTCAAGCTCCGTGCATGGCACTGTACAAATTACATTTGCTGCAATAAAAAAAAATCATAATGCTATGTTTCACATCTCAGTCATTCCCATAGCAACAAACAATAGCAGAACAAGCAAAGGTGTATAACCTCTGCAGGAGAAAGTAGAAGCTGGTTTATGAAGGAGACCTTAAAACAATAGAAATGGGAATTCAGCAAATATGTGGCAAAGGAAATTACTTTTTAATAAAGAGTCTTTTTTCATAGTTGCTTCAGTGTAAAAGTTCCTCTTCAAGATCCATCCAGGACTCAAAGTTTGTCATTTACAGTAGCAAAATGTTCTATGCTAAAAATTATCTGGAAAAATTACCAACCTAACGTTCTGGGTGCTTAGCACCTCTGAATAGTAGACCACCCACATTTGAAAATTGTCCTAAGCAAGCATGTACATTGTTTCAGGGCAGTTTATTAGCCAGGATTTTGCAAATGAAATTATTATAACTTCATCTCTCGCTGAACTTTGGCTATGATCTTCTAAGAATGTGGATGAAAGATCATGTCAGTTAGAGCTATGTATTGACAGGTGACAGGAGTTTATGTTCATGATAGCTGCATAGCAACAGCTGTTCACCTCAGCTAGTAGACTAAAGGGGAAGTGAAAATATTGAGCTCCTGTGACCTTCAGCTTGCTATGAATGAGCACAATAACTAGTCATATAGGGTATGTCTAGACTACAGAGTTTTGTCAACAGAAGTTTTGTCGACAGATACTGTCGACAAAGCTTCTGTCGACAAAGAGCGTCTAGACTACATCCAGGTCTGTTGACAAAGCAAGCCACTTTGTCAACATAACAGTGTGGACGCAAAGGACAGTGTAGATGCAATAATGCCTTCTATCGACAGAACTCTGTCGACAAAAGGCGTTATTCCTCGTAGAATGAGGTTTACATACGTCGACAAAACTGCTGAGTTTTACAAGGAATAACGCCTATTTTGAAATAGCTTATTTTGAAATAGGCAGGCAGTGTAGACATAGCCTTAGAGACAAACAATATATATTAGTTTGTTAAATATATATTTGGTAGTCTCTAAGGGCATGTCTATACAGCAGGGCAAAAGCTGAATTAAGCTACACAACTTGAGTTATGTCAATTGCGTTGCTGAAGTCAAAATAGCTGAATTCAGCTTTTGGTGCTGTCTATGCAGCAGGAAATTGAAGGAAGAGTGTACTTTCTTCGACTTCCCTTACTCCTCATCAAATGACGGTTACAGGAGTAGGAGTAAGAAGTTCTTCAGCTCGCCATTATTTTGAAATAATGGCTTGCTGTGTAGATGTGCTCTTTTGTTATTTTGAAATAACATCAGTTATTCTGAAATAACACTGCTGTGTAGATGTACCTTAAGTTGCCACAGGACTACTCATTGTTTCTGAAGTTGCAGATTAACACATCTATCCCTATGAGACTTTTTATTCTTTGTGATAGTTCTGAATGTATCTTCCAAAAGTTGCTTGTACAGTGGAAACATAAGGCAGAAGCTGTTTCAAAAAATGTAAAACATTATTCTATATCTGATGAAACCTGTGAGGTGCTATAAGTCAGATACGTCAGAACTCCAGAAATTTCCTTCCATGATGTTTGTTTAAAAGATGAGTATTAACATGCTAGGGTCTTAGGATGGCAAAGACAACCACACTGAAAAACAAGGGGGAAGAGTGTAATGAAATTATTTAAACCTTTGATTTGAGCCAATTAATGCTAAGAGATGATGAGAGGCAGGAAGCTTATGATATTGTAAATGTGGAGGATTGGGATTGTTTTTGAATGGCAATTCTTCTCATAGCAGCTGTAGCAAATCCAACTGCTGTGTAATCTGTCAGTCACGGTACTTCTGCTGTACCCATCTCCTTTGCATATGAACACTTTAGAGGTTCCAAAAAGGCAACAGGGCATCTATCTTCTTATTTTTTATTAATATTTGTTCATAAAAGAAAAAATGACAGCAGCATTCTTTGCTATAATTTAGGGAGAGGATTTGGCCAAATTAATGAGATGCCATCACCAAGGGAACATGGGTTGTTTTCTGAGTAATTATTACTTTTCTATATAATCCGCACATTCAATTTATTATTCTCACATGCTAGAAGCAACAAAAGGGATGCTTTGTGTTAGTATGCATGAATAATATATTTCAAGGGTCAGACACCCTGCTGGATGTGAATGGAGACTAGTTTAAAGTCACAGAACAGATATGTACTGGTGTTCCCAGGAGTGCGGCACGGAAGTAAACAGGATGCAATTTAGCAGGTTCAGTTTATTATTTTGTGTTAATCAACCGCAGCTGTTGTATGGAGTTATGAGACACTCACTTCTAGAATAAAACTGCTTATAGTGGTTTGCACATCCAGTACCATAGCAGGTGCGTATGGGGAAAATGTACCATCTAGGAGAAAAATCTCATGGTACTCACTTAGCGAAGAATATATATATATATATATATATATATATATATATATATAAAATGTTAGGATTTATATTACATCTGAATGTACTCATCTAACATGTAAACCTTTACATTATGCTGTATACTGATGCAATCAAAGCAGAATTGCTTACTGCCTTGAAGGGAAAGTGACTGTGTTAATTTCAGCTATACTTCTACCAGTGACAGAGAGAAACAATGACATCAGCCAAAGGACAAGTAGCAACAATGGCTATATTGCCATCTTCTTCTGTCTGAGTTCACAATGGGGAGCGTGCCAGAGTACTGCATCCCTTTGAAAGGGGTCGGACCCAGCTGACACCAATAGATGTGAGCTGAGCTTAAGGAATATACACCTGACAGCCCAGTGGAATAAAAACACCCATTGATTTCAATAGGTTTTGGACAGGGTCTATGGCTATGTCTACACTGGCAGCTTCTTGCACAAGAACTCTTTTGTGGAAGAGTTCTTGTGCAAAAACTCTTCCAGAAGAGAGCGTCTACACTGGCATGTGCTTTTGCGCAAGAGCATCCATGGCAGTGTAGACTCTTTCTTGCGCAAGAAAGCTCCGATGGCCATTTTAACCATAGGGTTTTCTTGCACAAGAAATTCATGTTGCCTGTCTACACTGGCCTCTTGTGCAAGAACAGTTGCACAAGAGGGCTTATTCCTGAGCGGGAGCATCATAGTTCTTGCGCAAGAAGCACTGATTTTATACAGTAGAACGTCAATTTACTTGTGCAAGAACACACGGCCAGTGTAGACAGGCAGCAAGTTTTTTCGCAAGAGTGGCCGCTTTGGCGCAAGATTGCACCAGTGTAGACACAGCCTATGTGTGGTTAGTGCTGTGTGACACTAGGCACCACCAACCAGGTAGGTCTGGGATTAGGGGGAGCCATAGTTCAATATTTTGTCTGCACTGTCCCTAACAGAACTGAGCAGCTGTGGAGAGAGCCACTTGCAGTACCTTCCTAAAAAGGTAGTTATATCTCTGGTCTTGCAGATCTGGGAGCTCTAGAACACACTGTGAACAGTTCGGCACTACCGCCAATCAGGGCTTACCCTACAAAGCATGATCTTACCCAAAGGTAGTGAAATATCCATCCCTGATGAACTAACGTATGCGCAGATCTGCCACCTGAAGGTGGAAATCCGGACTAACTCCACTGACTTTACTTTGGCTGGTTTTTAAAGGATGTAGACACATTGTTTTATTCTCCATTCTCCATTCTCACTTGCAAATGAAGCCCAGGATTTAAATATCCTGTGCTTCATTTTCATGTTCCCGGGAGCCGCCATTTTTAAATGCCCTGTAGTTCGAACTACCTGCCCGCAGTTACACGCGGCATGGACTAGGTAGCTCAAATTAAAGCGCCTAATTCGAACTACCATTATTCCTCCTGGGCTTCATTTGCAAGTTTGAATGCCTACACGTCTACACTACAGAGTTATTTTGAAATAACTCACATTATTTCAAAATAACAAGGCAAGCATCCACACAGCAAGCACATTATTTTGAAATAATGGGCTTCTTATTCTGAAATAATAAACCCTCATTTCATGAGGAATAATACCTATTTTGAAATATGGGTGGCGCAGCCGTGCTTATTTTGAAATAATTGGCCTTCAGGGCATCTCACAGCTGCTCTGGTGGCCACTCTGTCCATACCCCTCAAAACTCTATAGTTTCCCTTCCCCTGCAGCCTTGAAAGGCTTGGAAGTCCCAGCACCAGAAGATGATATGCGTTTCATATACTAACACTATCAAGTGCCTGGCAGCCACCATTGAGTGGTTCAGCAGCCACCTCCAAGTCCCTCCAGCACGCACTCCTCTCCAAGACCCTCCAACACCCACACGTGCCCTTGCCCCAGCCCCCCATGGCTTCTCCTCCTAGCCCCTTCTGGAACCTCTGAGGGCCGCGCACACAAGATGGTGGGACCTCTCGGGCAGCAGAAGCATCCTCACACCTCTGAGGCAGGCACCAGTCCCAGCCCCATCCTTGAGCCCCTCCGCTCCCTCTTCCTCCCCTCACAGGTTCTTTCTCCAGTCCCACCCCACTTATATATTCCCCAAATAAATATAACAGAGTTTATTGTTTCAAACAAAAGTCTTTTTTTATTTGATCTGCAGGGAAGGAGAGTGGGGGAGGTAGGAAGGGAGGGCAGGGGAAGGAAGGGGTGGTGGAGGAAAGGCACACAGGGGCTATGCAGAGGCTCCTTGTGGGGAGGCCTGGGGAAGAGTGTCACAGGTGGCCTTGGCTGAAAATCTCCCTCAAGACCTCTTGGCTGCACACAGCCCCCGGTGGGCTTACCAGATGGCAGTGGTGTGTGGCTGCTCAGAAGCCCTTGTGAGCTGCTCGGCCTCTGCCCCCTACCCTAGCAAGGGGTCTTCACATTGTTCTCACAAAGGTTGTGGAGATCCAGCAGGATACCACCATCCGGGCAATGTTCCAGTGCTGAGGGCCAGGCAGGTGAGGAGACACCGGAACCTCCTCTCTGAGGTGGCCAAAGGAGCACTCCACCAGCTCCTGCTGAGCCTGGCATTGAACCATTCCTTGATGGTGTCCAGGTATCCTGTGTAGGGCTTCATAAGCCAGTGGAACAAGGGGTAGACTGCACCACCCATGATGCACATGGGCATGTCTGTGTCCTTGACCCTGATGGTGCAGTCTGGGGAAAAAGTGCTGGTGTGTGTTTTCTGGAACAGGCTGGATTGTGAGTATTGTGCACCTTCCCCAACCACCCAATGTTAATGTTGGTGAAGTGGTCTCGGTGGTTCACATGGGCTTGTAGGACCATGAAAAAGTACCCCTTCTAATTGAGGGCCTAGATGGGGATGTGGGTGCCATCAATAGTCTCCCCACAGTTGGGAAAGCCCATGCTGGCAAAGCTGGCGATGATGGAGTCCACATCTCCCAGGAGGATGACCCTCTGCAGTAGGATGGCATTGATGACCCTCACCACCTATAGAATGATAGAATCATGGAATCACAGGGTTGACAGAGCCCTCAAGAGTTCCCCAAGTCCAAACCCCTTCCCACAGCAGGAGCAACCCCAACTATCCCATCCCAGACAGGGCTTTGTGAAGCCGGGAACGAAAAACCTCCAAGGAGGGTGATTCCACTCCTCCTTCCTTAGTGATTCTCCACCAGCCTCCACAAAAGCTAGAGAGTTATACCTGCATGAGCATGGTCCTGGCAGTCAATATCCTCATGCCAAACTGGTTCCCGACAGAACGGTTGCTGTCTGGTGCAGCGAGCTTCTGGAGGGGGATGGCAGGTCGTATGCAGGTGTCCTATCACTGGAAGGCAGGGGCGAGCCACTCGTACAGATGCAGGAAGGTGTCCTTCCACATGGGAAAGTTCTGGAGCCACTGCTAGTCATCCCACAGCTCCATGACGATCCAGTCCCTCCAGTTGGAACTGGTGTCCCGGTGCCAGAAGTGGCGGTGCACAGTGTCCGTGGGGTGGGATGGGAGGGAATTTGGTGTATTAGGAGCACACAGGCCTGGGTGAGGGGTCCCTTGGTCCAGGCTGGTCATCATCCTCAAGCAGTGCCATGAGGCAGCCTGCATAAACTGCACCAGGAGTTGCAGCAGTAGGCCTAAGAGCCGGACAGTGTTTTGAAGCAGGTCCAGCTCCATGGTGGCAGTGCTGTGGCATCTGCTAAGGCAACCAGAGCATGCGGTGTGGTGTTTGCTATCTCTCAAGGAGGGAGGCAAAGGAAAACATTCTGAGACGTGGCTGTAGAAGTGAGCCCCTTTAAGCTCAAGCCTCAGATAGCCTTAGGCAGCAGCTACAGGAAGTGACTGCTGCCCAGATGCCCTGCCCGGAGTGCTTTAAATGTGAATCAGGCTCCAATGAGTGTGGACACACTATTTCGGTATAGCTCTGTGCTATTTTGATGGGGAATTGTTATTTCGAAATAGTTATTTCAGGAGTTATTATTTCAAAATAACCTTGTCGTGTAGACATAGCCTAAGTGACAGCCAACAAAAATCAGCACATCCTCAGATGCTGCAGATGAGTTACAGGATGGCCAAACAAATAAGGGGAAAGGAAGGTGAAGTTAAAGGAAACGTTGAAAGAACTCTCTAAAATGAGACTGTGCAGCTAACTCAACCCATATAATAAATATCAACCTGTTTTCAATAACACAAGAGAATCTTTTTTTTTTGGTTCTCTTTCTTGGTGTGTAAGCTTCAAAGCTGGAACAACCTAAATAATAACTTAACCAATTGAAAATCAGTGCCTCCAAAAATTACCGTAAAGTCGCGATTATAGTGCGTACCTTTTTCCCGTTTTTTTAACGTCAAAGTTGGGGTGTGCATTATCCATAAGAGGTTTTTAAAAAAAGTTTTAAACTCACCCTCGGCAGGCACGAGCTGGGCGGGGCTGGGGCAGCGGGGGCCGGCAGGCGCGAGCTTGGCACACCAGCAGCTGGGCGGGGGAGGCTCCCCCGACAGGCACGAGCTCAGCTGGGCAGGGGGTTTGGCGGCAGGCGCGAGCCCCTTCCTTCCTATGCATACCTTAAAATCTCATGTATAATGGGGGTGCGTATTATAGATAAGAGTTTAGTTTATTCAAGAATTTTGACCTTTAAAAGGCAGATGCGCATTATACATAGGTGCGCATTATACTCGAGATTTTACAGTACTGACCATAAAACAGTAATTCAGGAATATAAATAGTTCATTATTCCGTAGAGAAATATAAATCATAGATAATACTTATTTGGCCACTAAGTGAGTTGGTTCACAAAGTCAATATGCAATATGAAATAATCCATCCCAAACTTTTGTGACACTTCATTAAAAATTCATCAGTCCAGCACAGAGATATGTGGTCCAGGGGCTTGAGCCAAGAAAATTAACAGTCCTGTGCTTGCCAGTTACAAAGCAACATTTGTAGCTAAATCCATTTCCCTTGGTTCTTTGTAAATTAATGTGTTTGTGTTAACAAACTTTGGTGATTAAAATACAGAGAATAATTCAAATTCTGTATTTCCCTGGAATTAGTTATATATATTGACAGTACATTAATTCCTTTTACCTGAAGGGAAGACAAAAATTTGGTTGAGAAAAATAATTGGTTGGTTCTCTTGCCAAATTGTTTTGGGAATCCAGCATAGCATTAGTTTTGAATATTAATACATGGCTATAAAGCACAGAGATCTTTACTATTGACATATTTGAAATTTCAATGTTCATGAATTCCCTTTGGAAAATCCTAGACAGTTGAATAGAAAGCTATAACCATTAGACAGCAACATCGTAGAGAATTATCTCTCTGCTATACAATTCTGTACAATGATTTTAAGAAGTTAGAGGAAGGATAAAGTTCTATAATAAGATCTATGTATTTCTAAACAACACAGCTGCATGTCTATTGAATTCTTTTGGTTTCATTCTTTTCTAAAATCCCATTTTAAAATATTTTTCTGTAAAGGTGGCTGTTTCATTAAGGGTATGTCTACAATGCATTTTTCCTTTGAGAGAGGAATGCAAATGCAGACAAACGAAATTGCAAATGAAGCGCAAATTTGAATTTCCCACGCTTCATCTGCAATTTCATTTGTCTGCATTTGTATTCCTCTCTCAAAGGAGAAATGCAATGTAGACACACCTTATGACTATAAAGCAGGTGGTTCTCATTCTTTTGTAGTTTGGACCACATGTTAATAAAGAGATTATCTCCCTTACAATTTGTGGTAACTTAGATCTCTTTTCCTACCTGTGGTTCATGTAACATTAAAGTGAACAGCTACTGCCATTGTTTTACATAGAAAATTATTAGCTAAGCATGTCTAAAGCACTTTTCTACCTCTTAACACAATTTGGCAGCTAGAGACAAAGAGAACCAGCATGTGGTGATCAGCCAGGTTTGTTTAGATTATCAGCAAGTATTCCTTCTAATAGTTCCCTTGTCATGCTGCTTAAATGTACAGTACTATAGTAAATTAAGCAATTAATTCACATTACTGTGTCTCTTTTGGGTAACGGTAACAGGGCCCCTGAGCCACTGAGATCTTATTACTCTGCTAAAACAAGTTGCATAAGGCAGTGGAATCAGAGCAGGACAACCTTTGTGCCCAAACTGGAAGATTTTAAACAGCTGTATTTGCCTCAGTGCAACCCTCTATACCAGGGGCATCCAAACTTTTTTCAAAGAGGGCCAGATTTTATGAAGTGAACATGCGTGAGGGCCGACCATTTTGCCTGACATTCTTTGAACCATTAAAATTAAACGCAAATTAACTATTTTATGCAAAGTTTATTGCAAACGGCATACTTTTCATTTCGTCACATGGATGACAAATCTAAACAGGTGTTAAATCACTCTGCCTTTCATATCTGAAGGCCAGATGAAAAAAAATCCCGGAAGCTGAAATATATGTCAGGAACATTGTAAAGTACATTACATATTATTGGTAATAAAGGTTGTCTGTCAACTTTTAAGTTCAAAAAATATGAACAGGAACTTAACACCAAGTATACATGTTGTGTCCAAATATATTTATAACTGATTTAGACCAACTGACATTAACTGAGATTTTACAATGTATTCATCTCAATACATATGGATTCGTTGGGGGCCATAAAAGATAGATATTGCCAAATTACCTGTGGGGACGTATTAAACCGGAACACGGGCCGCAATTGGCCTGCGGGCCGGACTTTGGACATGCCTGCTCTATACAGTTACACTGCACCAATGCAGTTTACCCTGGTTTGAAGCTGCTACAACAGGGGTGTGCAATAAGCAGATGTAGTTTTCCTGGGTTAGCCCCTGGTGGGCTGCTGGACACTTTATTTACCTACGTTTCTGAAGGTACAGCTCTCATTGGCTAAGGTTCACTGTTGCCAGTCACTGGGAGCTGCAGAAGCAGTGTGGGCTGGGTTACCACTTCCGGTAGCTGCCACTGGCTGAGAACGGGGAACCATGGGAGCTAAGAGAGGCCATTCCTGTGGATGCACAGGTAAATAGAGCATCCAGTGACCCACCAGAGGGTAACCTTGGCAAACTGTGTCTGGCCCGTTGACCACTTATTGCCCACTCCGTGCTACTCATTACATTTTACACAGCTGGAAAACATATACATTAGGAGTTTACAGCTGTGCAGCTACATCAGTGAAGACCCAGTGATGCAAATCAGTGCTTAAAATGCTCTGAAATTAAGTGAGTGGGGGATGTCTCACTTTCTACAGAAGTGGATGTGACGTCACTTCTGCCCCATATCTGTTCTTCCAGGCACTCTCCATAAGCTCTCCCCCAACAGCTGTTCTGCAGTTCTAGGGGTTCTTCATCTCACCCCTGCCAGGCCTAGAGGGGCTGCAGTGGCATTTCAAGCTGGATACTGCAGGAAGAGGGAAGACAGTGGGGGAGGAGCAGAGGAGCCAACCCATTACTCATAGGAAAGATGGAGGAAATGGAGCCACCATTAGATGCTGGTCCATTTTCTTCTTGCCCTTCTGAGAGAATGGTATAATCCCCTGAGGGATGGGATAGAGCCCTGATTGGCTACTTTTCCCTGGTGGTGGAGACTGCAGGCAGTCATAGGAGGGTTCCTCAGACAGCGCTTAAATACACACTCCATAGCCACTCTTATCCAGTTATGGACATTTCATTTGTCTGGAGGGGACTCTGACCTCTTTAAACTAGGCACACTTCAAGCACCGGTGCCAGGATCCTAGTGTAGATGAGGCCTTACCCATGGCGTAATCTGAAGTGAACTGTAACAAAGAATCTTTATACACAAAAGAGGGGAGACAGCTTTGATTTTTCCTGCGCCTGGACCTGAAGGGCTGCTCACATGAAAGTTCTAACCAGGTTAGAAAGAGAGGGTCAAAGAGGCAGCTGCCTTAAGGCCCAGGGATCCCGGCCGCCACCACAAATACTGCAAGAGAGCAATAGCTGGAGCTCCAGGCCCTTTAAATTGCTGCTGAAGCCCTGGGCAGCACGGTCCATGTGACACTGAGGGCTGGGTGGGGGAGGCTAGCCCATAGCCCTGCCCCTTCTGCCTACGCCTCTCCCACCAACACATAGTCCAGAGCCCTGGTAAGTCTGCTGCCAGTCCTGGCTGATTCCAATCTTTCCTAGGGGTCAGGTGTGCATGCTCCCCCCCCCCCCCCCCTCTCTGTCTCTTTCTCTCTCTTTCTCGCTGGGTGTGTCTAGACTACAGGATTTTTTTGAAAAAACTTCCCCTGCGTCTAGACTGCTGCCGCGTTTTTTCAAAAGTAAATTGAAAGAACGCGGCAGGTTTTTCAACCATGGAAAATCTCATTTTACAAGGAAGAATGCTTTTTTTCGAAAGTGCTCTTTCGAAAAAAGGCGCTCTGTAATGCAAGCTGTGCTTTTTCGAAAGAGAGCATCCAGACTGTCGGGGTGCTCTCTCTTAAATTAGCGGCATGCTTTTTCGAAGGTACTGATTGTAGTCTAGATGCTCTTTTTCGAAAGTATCAAAAAAGCCTCTTTTGAAAGAGGTTTGCTGTCTAGATGTAGCCTCTCTCTCTTTCTGATCTATACCATCATTGCCCCAAGTGTTTTTGTTTGGGGATTAAAGAATTATATCAAATGCACGGAATGTCTTGGATGGTAAATGATGCAGCCCAACTTGCTGCTATGCACGTGAGGACACCTACAAACCACTTACATCTCTGAGAATGAGACCATTCTAAAAGCTGTCCTCCAAAGCAGGCATTAAAGCAGTGTTAACCTCATTAATATGAAAGATGCAGGGACAGGGGCTGCTGCAGTTCCTTTAGATATCTGTAAGAAAAATGCCCACTGACCTATAGAGTAGGAATATAGAAGTCTGAAATATAAAGTCAGAGACCCTTCAGTTAGGGTGTGTGGGGTTGGGAAGGGGTATGCATTGAGAGACTATTGAAGAAATCAGGGCCGGACCAAGCCATTTTGGCGCCCCGGGCCCTGACACGTGGCACCACCCGCCGGGCGCATGGCGTATGGCGCATGCGTGGGCCCACCCGTGATATGCAGGCCCGCCCCCCCTAGAGTGCATGGGCCTGCCCCCGGAGCTCATGGCACATGCGCTGCCCAGCCCAGTCCGGCCATTGCTAATGGTGCGCGTGCCGGGCCGTGCAGGGCCCCGCGGCCATGGGTGAAGGGCACTGCTGGCCAGTGCCGCGGGGCCGGCGCTGCGGGATCAGGGCACACAGCACCTGATGGCAGCTCTAAGGGACGCCGCATGCCCCTTACAGCTGCCATCAGGTGCCTCCCATCGGTTGGTGCCCTGGGCAGCTGCCCGACTTGCCCACCCCTTAGTCCGACCCTGTAAGAAATCTTAGCTCTTGGGTGCTTAAAGCTCAACAGAGAAGGCACTTAATGGCCTTCCAGAGGGAAGTTGTGAGGTGAAACACATTTGTGACAAATGAGCTTTTTGTGCTACTGCCATATTCCTCATGTCAGCTGTTAGGTTGTTTGTTCCTCAAACACGAGCAAGTGTGCTTTTCCTCCCCAGACCTGTGTAGAAAGGATAGCAGAAGGGAAGTATGGTCTGGTTCAGGTGGGGCATGATGTCTTTGGGGGGAGGAAAGCCTGTTAGATGCCTTAGCTTTTCATTTCTTTGCTTTTAGGGTTTTGTGGAACGAGGGTTACAGGGATGCCAGAATAGCATAGAAATAACAGGAGCACTCAAAATATGTGGAATAGCTATTTCAGGATACTTCCAGGATCCCGAAATAGCGCCGCAGTATAGACGCAGCCTTAATGTCTCTGGGGAGCCTCAGGAACTAGGGCTCACTGACTGTTACTTGAAAGATAGAGTTGAAGTTGGCAGAGTCTTGAAGGGTTTGCTGAGAAGACAAACAGGGTGGTGAGTTAGGAAGCTGATCTACAGCTGAGCAGCAACAAAACTTGAGCTTGCTGAGGAAGAAGAGGAACTCATTGCCGTGCTGGATTAAGGTATGCTGAGACCCTAAGCAACGCCAAGTTTAAGAGGCCCCATATCATTACCCAAAAAATGAAAATTTAGATTTTTTTTGTATTTAGAGGCCCCTCATAATCTGAGGCCCTAACTTGTAATTTACTTAGCTTGTGGCTCATGATGCTGATTGTCCTCAACAGACCATCACAAATACAAACAAGCACGCTGATGTATTTTTACTCAAAGTTTACAGTGCAGATGTCTTACTAGACATGGACTATTTATCTCCAGTGAAATACAGGCTGAAAGAGATATCAACAGCCCATTCATTTTTTTCTGGTGTCAAAATATCTTTAATAGGAAGCCTTTTAGAGTACCCAAGTTTGCCCTCTAGCTCCAGGACCAACGGAAGTTTATTCTTAATGGATGAGTCCAGCAGAGTATTGAGGTTGTACCATCCTTCAGGAAAAAAACCAATACATTACAGTTGTACAAGAGAAAAGCCCACATTAACTGGCTCTACTTTCTGGTATTTTTAAAGCTTAATATTTATGAATAATTGGTTGGGTTTTGTTTTGTTTTGGATTTCACATGCTGACTGTGTCCACCCACACATCTCCAATTCAGGATGTCAGGGTAATTATCAATTATAGGAATCTCTGCAAGATGCAGCAATCTGAGCCTCTGTGCCTCTTACCATGGTTTCTAGCACAGGAAATAGGTCTATAAACACCCACCTCACATTTTACCAGTTCTATTCTCAATGGGTCTCTACGTCATTTTTATACCCCTGCCACTCAGTTCATTTTATTAATATTTATTCTGCCTACTGCCACAGCCACTAAAACAATAGATCTCTGTTAGGCTCTTTAATTAGAAAAATATAAAAACAAATACAAACATGCAACAGAAGTTGGCATGAAAATTAGAACTGTTACTGCTAGAAGAACTTAGCAGACCAAATGCTACAGAGCTAATGGAGTGATGCAAGGTTGATTCTGCACTGCACTACATGTTTGCACTGGTGAAAATGACTGCACAAACAAGTGCAAAATTATTTTTAATGCAAATATTATTAATATCTGAAAAGATCAGGCAATACCACCACTTTAACATTCTGAGTGGTGGCTGTTTGCCACTTTCCAGACTAGAGCTACAATTTCAGTGTTGGCTTAAAGACCCAAGAATTCTCTTTTCACGATCACATGGGCTAGAAGCTTGGGTTTAAAGACTCTTAAATCCTGTATAAACGGATGAAATGTCTGACTATGGGTCACTGAGCTCTGATGCCAAACTTGTGTGCTGTAAATAATAATGAAGGGGAAGAAAAAATTCTCAGCTTCTGCTGTTAAGCATGGGCAGTGTGCGCTGCACTGAACCATCAAACCTTGTGGCAACACTAAGAGGATTCAGTTCGCACATCTTCTAGTCTAGTCCCACTTTTCATGTTTGTGTGTTTAGGTGACTTAAATCTAGGGAAAACTCATAAGTACACAGAAAAAGATTATGGTAGCCTTACAAAATGCCCATTTTACACTAAGTTTCAAAGCTGTGCTATTTTTGGTTTGAATAACTCCCAAACTTGTAATTAGACTCAGCAGTAGCGAAATGTTGTGGACTGGAACCGCAGAAAATGTTCATTGGAACTCAACTGCCGTTTGTGGAACAAGCCCTAGATACTGTTGTGCAGATCAGCATATTGTGTTCAGGTACATTCATTTTTATTTCTTAAAGAAACAGCTGTGCCTCACTGCTTTCAATCTTCAGGCAAAATATATCTATACAAGGTTAATTTCCTGATTATTTATTAAGGCCCAGGCAAAGTGATGTATGTGTGTGTATGTGCGTGTGTGTATCAAAATTTTAAATGTATAAACAGTAGCTTACCACTGGCTTCCTGAACTACTAAGCCATAATCTACCTTTCAGAAAAAAAACCCAAACCTTTTCATCAGTGCCAGTTTTAATTAAAAGCTGAAATTTTACATATCACAGTTTCTGCATGCTGACAAGTGCTAATCATCACACAGAGTGCCAAAAACATTTGGGATGATCTGCTAAATAAAATGCTTCAGTTTTTCTTTAAAAGCATAGCATGGCATGTTAGCTGACATGGGTGGTTTTACAGGTTGGACTTCCAAAAACCATGACTCCCTCGTCTGGCAACATCCGTGGTCCAGTAGGACCACAGATGTTCCTGGACCAGGGAGTCCTGCCTGGGAGCCCAGTGGCAAGAGAGCTGGTGGCCCAGGTAGCACAGCTGGGGCTGCGGCAGCCCTGGTAGCAAGGCTGGGGATGCAGCAGTCCAGGCTTCCAGGGCCTCAGAAGCACGGCAGCTGGGTGCGGGGTGGTGGCTAGGGCTGGCAGAGGGAAAGGGAGGTGGGCTGGAGGGCAAGTAGCCGGGGACCTCCCCATATCTGGCAAATTCCTTCATTTGGGACAGGACAGATCCTGAGGGTGCTGGACCAGAGAGGTTCAACCTGCAAGGTTTGTCCCCACCAGCACCCACTCAAGCACTCTGAAGAGACCTTCAGTTAGGCACCAGCTTTTCTGGTTGAGAATCACTGTGCACACTTTCCTCACCTGCTCCTCAGCCTTATGTTCTCTGGGAGGGTGTGTTTGTGTGGAGAGAAAATAGCAAGTGAGCTGGATTCTTGGGTCGGACTGAGCTGCATTTAGCACGGAATCCAAGGGGAAGGTGATTTCACTTTTGTGGCTCCACAACTCTGGGGCAAGCTGAGGCTCAATTTGATTCATAGTGTAAATCAGTTCAGCTTCAGAACTCCAGTACCTCATGCCCTATTGGCACAATGCCGTGTGGCCATTCTAGCACCAGAGGTATTTAGAGCATAAATACACTCTGACCATGTGCCTTTCCTGCCCTCTCTTCCATAGGGGATGTGATTGGCAGATGTTACAGCCTGATTGAAATCTGTTGGATTATACCTGGAGGCACAGCTGATAGTTCTACTTAGCTCCAAGGGCTGCATCCTGATGCCCTTACTCAGTTTTTACACAGTCCTCAAGCAGGTAAAATCTGAGATTTTGCATTTAGTTTTCAATGTGATAAACTGCATTTCAAATTTCATCAGATGAATTAACCGTTAAAAAGATATCTGGATCAGAAAGATGTTCAGAGATGTGTATATGGTACACAGGACAGCAGCTACTACAGCTATTGCTCAAACAGTAATGTCACTTTTGTGCTGGTGTATCAAACCCCAACACTTCCTTATATGGATCTTCAGCGGGTGTAAATCCTCCAGATTCCATAGCTCCAAGGATCTGGCCTGCAGTGGCTTAGGGTAATCCAAGCATCATTTGTTTCTATTCCCTTATGCTTTCCCCTTTTCTAGATGAGTGACTGCCAAATTATATTGAAGCAAATTTCAATTTCCTACGTATGGCCTATATGTTGCCATTAATAATGCGTGGAAAGCTAAATGACAAGATAGGTACGTGTGTGTGTGTGTGTGTGTGTGTGTGTGTGTGACGCAAAAAATCCATGACAGCATGGCCTTCATTATAGTGTTTTGATTCTGAAGCTTAGGGGTTTATTGGAAGATGGTGGAAATCAATATCATTCTGTATAGAGGCTATTTTTTGTACAAGGGAACTTATTAATCAATTTTAATCTTCAAAACATTGAGCTTTCCCAAATGACAGGTGAGACACTTGTATAGAAATAATTCTGTAAGAGCTGCAGTTTCCAAAGGATTAGAGGAATTTCATGCAGCAGTATATCATGTAGCAATCTAAGCAGCTTAGCTTGGCAATGTGTCTTCTCCGAGTTCTAACTTTTTACATAGATTCTGAATGTTTTATTGAAATATTGTGTACGATTCTGTATAAGGCTGGCTTGCTGAGTAATTTCTAACCAATTTGGAGGTGATAAAAGAGCTTTTTAATCTTTTTCTGCAATCCTTAAAAGCTGAGTTCTATAACTTGGAAGAAAGTTTTTGAAGTATATAGCAGAGCAGGTTTATCAGAACTCAAAGAATTAATAAAATACCACACTTGTGCAAAAACTGACTTCCAGGATGTGTTGGGTGATGTGTATGGAATGGAGATACCACACATGAAAAGCAAATTTACTTTTTAATCACTATATTGAACACTGAATATTTGAATGCACAATGTGTACTTCTCACAACTTTTTTCCACCGAATCAGTCTGCTGCTGTGATTAATGCATAGAATCACTAGGGAAAAGGAAAAGCAGCATCTACTGTACATGAGTTAAAATTCTTGTTGCGGCCACTTTTGATGCCTGAATTTATGTTTGGCTTCTGTACTCTCGGGACAGCTGACACAGTCTGGAACTGTACATGCCAGGATGAAAGTAACCGAATTTCCCCAACTCCTGCAAAAATTAACTACTCATGCAGAAGAGCAGCAAACTTTGCCAACTGCTTGGAAACAGCAAAAGCTAAAAGGGAGATTGTGAAACAAATCCCTAAATTTCATCATAAGCCTGTAAATAAAGAAAAGAGGGTATGTCTACACTACAAAGTTAATTCGAACTAACGTCCGTTAGTTCGAATTAACTTTGATAGGCGCTACACTAGCGCTCCGCTAGTTCAAACTTAATTCGAACTAGCGGAGCGCTTAGTTCGAACTAGGTAAACCTCATTGTATGAGGACTAAGCCTAGTTTGAACTTACTATTTCGAATTAAGGGCTGTGTAGCCCCTTAATTCGAACTAGTGGGAGGCTAGCCCTCCCCAGCTTTCCCTGGTGGCCACTCTGGCCAACACCAGGGAAACTCTATTGCCCCCCTCCCGGCCCCGGACCACTTAAAGGGGCACGGGCTGGCTACGGTGCCCATGCCAGGTGCAAGCCTGCCAGCACCCAGCCAGCAGACCCTGTACCTGGCACGGCTCGAGCCAGCCACCCGATGCCCCCCAGCCCTCCCCCTCTTCCCGGGACCAGGCTGGCGGTTTCCGGGAGCTTGCCCAGGACTGCAAGAGGCGGGCACCCGCCTGGTCCAGTGCAGACATCGTGGACCTCGTCCACGACCTCTGCACTAGGCACAGGAAAGCGGCCATCTAGGGCAGGAGAGCTGCCAGCCTGGCCACCCAGGAGCAGGTTTGCATGAAAATCAAGGTGGTCCAGTGAGACCCCCGACCCTGAGCCCTGAGCTTACAATGGCCGTACTGGGTCAGACCAAAGGTCCATCTAGCCCAGTAGCCTGACTGCCGACAGCGGCCAACCCTAGGGACCCTGGAGGGGATGGACCAAAGACAGTGACCAAGCCATTTGTCTCGTGCCATCTCTCTCCAGCCTTCCACAAACTTCGGGCAGGGACACCACTCCTACCCCCTGGCTAATACCACTCCATGGACCCAACCTCCATGAATTGATCTCACTTCTCTTTAAACTCTGTTCTAGTTCTAGCCTTCACAGCCACCTGCAGCAAGGAGTTCCACAGGTTGACTCTTTGCTTTGTGAAGAAGAACTTTCTGTTGTTAGTTTGAAGCCTGCTACCCATTCCTTTCCTTTAGTGTCCTCTAGTCCTTCTATTATGGGAACTAATGAAGAACTTTTCTGTATGCACCCTCTCCACCCCACTTGTGCTTTTATAGACCTCTATCATACCCCCCCATCTCCTCTTTTCTAAGCTGAAAAGTCCCAGTCTCTTTAGCCTCTCTTCATGTGGGACCTGTTCCAAACCCCTCATCATTGTAGTTGCCCTCCCCTCTCCCACCCTCTCTCTTCCCCTCTCCCACCTCCTTTTCCCAGTCTCCCCCAGTTTTGTTCAATAAAGAGAGATTCTATTTTTGAACACAATTGTCCTTTATTTTGTACATCAGGAAGGGGGGCTAGGGAAGGGTAAGTGGAAGGAGGTGAGGGAGGAATGGGGTACGAGCCCCTGATGGGGAGGACTGGGCTGGCTCTGAGGGCTTCTGGGGGTGGAACCTCTCCTGCAGCCTCCTAATTGCCCCCTTTCCCCAGATGGCAGCCTGCGGCAAGTGCAGCCGGTCTGATGGCCGAGTGCTGTGATGTGCCCAGTGTGGGTCCTCCGGGCAATCCAAGCCAGGACTGCTTTGCAAGTGGGGCACCCCTGAGAACTGTCTGTCTGGGCTGGGGGTCGGGTCCCTTTAAGCACAGCCCTCGGCTAGCCTGAGATAGCAGCTCCATGCTCTAAGTCCTCATCTGATGCCCTGCCGGCACTGCTTCTGGCCAGCCTTAACCCCGGTTCAGGTTCCTCTCTGTGTGGACATGCTAGTTCGAATTAGCAAAACGCTAATTCGAACTAGTTTTTTAGTCTGGATGCGTTAGTTCGAATTAGCTTAGTTCAAATTAACTAATTCGAACTAAGTTAGTTTCAATTAGCGCTGTAGTGTAGACATACCCAGGGGGACTGAAGCTTAAAATTCCTAGAATGAAAGCAAAGACATGGCACTCTGACATTTGAACTATGTCTGTGCTTGTTGGGGAAAAAAAACCACCCAAGGACAATTTGTCTGTGTGTGAAAACTGCAACTATGCAAAACTGCGAAGGTCAGTGACAACTTTATGAAAACCTGAGGTACACTAATAAAACATCTGAGATACAATGGGAATAACCAGGGACAGAAAGCGCCTTTAATATCCTTTGTAATCAGAGCTGTGTTCCCAAGTTATGAGGCAACACAAGGTTGAATGAATAATGGTGCCATCATTACGAAGCACCTTTTGTTCCTTCAGTTCTTACATATCTTACTTTATTTAGCAAGATACTCTCTTCTTATAAGAAAAATCTACTGGGATACAATTCCATTATTTACCTAAGCTGTTATTTCTTTAGTCTCCAACTGCTCATGGGCTGGTTAGCTAATGCTTCTTCCCAGGCAAAGTTTAGATAGTAGTGTGACTTAATTAAAGCTCAGAGTACTTAAAGCTGAAGTTTCTCTTATTTCCCACCAATTTCTATGTCAATCATATTGTAAACCATGAAGCACCTAATTTTTCTACTGTAAATTACAGTTTGAATTAACACAAGCTGTACCATACATGAGGAAGTCATACGCTCTCATTATTTCACAATTCACTTATAGTAGGATAAAATATACATTCATATCACATAAGTAGCTTTAGATTTTAGTTCAAGTTAAATGCCCCGTGCTTTGAACTTTGCCTCCTTTGAACATCAGTGTCAGCTGACGGTCAGGGCAGTGAGTGGTGTGTGTGTGTGCTATACACCCGAGACTTCAACTGCTGAGACCGGGGTCCCTTGCAGCGGGCAACCTGGAGGAGGTTGACGAGCGCCCCAATAAGTTTGCAGGGAGAGCTTATTACACTTCAGATTTTAGCTGCTAAAATCTGTGATTCCTTCGCAGCAGGCAGCCTGGGTGAGGCTGAGAAGTGCCCCAACGGATCTGCCACCTGGGAGTGACACAAATCCAAACGCCCAAGCTCTCCCTATATCTGTCCCTTAAGACCGGCTGAAGTTCTTTTAAATTCTGCCTGGTTCTGTTACAGCAACTGAAGGAGTCAGGTTAAAGCTTAAACAGTTACAGGTTTATTGAGGAAGCTTATAAATCATATGGTTGCAATGGCTCTTGTTCTATTTCTTAACTGCTAGCAAAATATAGATCTTAAAAATGGTTACAAAGAAGATAAGGATAGGAAAAACAGAAATAATAGTACCAAGTAACAGCTTAATCTTTAAAGAGCTGTAAGTCTGTGTACACTTAAGACAGAGGACCACATCCAGGTACAATTTTTCCCCCTTCTGTGCCTCTCGACTCCAGCGTGTCAGGCCAGGGCCGGTCCCTCAATTCCTAGGAATGACGAAAATACGAGGTGGGCGTCCCCATAGATCCTCGGGAGGTCAAACACCTAACCCGACCAGCAGGTAGAGGGTAGAATGACACTCAAAAGTGAGTGTGCTGCTGTACCCACCTTTATACCCATTGTGTCACGTATTTCTCTTTTTTATCTGTGATGCCAAATGATGCTGGTCTGTCTTTTGTGAGACCAGTTCTTACAAGGGAGTTGTGAACTTAATTTACACTTGTAAGAGAGATAACTAAATTGGAAGTACTGGGCATTCTTTTCTCAGTGGGGGACTCCTCTCCCAGGGTATGTCTACACTACCCTCCTAGTTCGAACTAGGAGGGTAATGTATGCATACCGCACTTGCTAATGAAGCCCGGGATTTGAATTTCCCGGGCTTCATTAGCATAAGCGGGGAGCCGCCATTTTTAAATCCCCGCTGCTTCGAACCCCGTGTAGCGTGGCTACACGGGGCTCGAACTAGGTAGTTCGGACTAGGGTGCCTATTCCGAACTACCGTTACTCCTCGTGAACTACCTAGTCCGAACTACCTAGTTCGAGCCCCGTGTAGCTACGCTACACGGGGTTCGAAGCAGCGGGGATTTAAAAATGGCGGCTCCCCGCTTATGCTAATGAAGCCCGGGAAATTCAAATCCCGGGCTTCATTAGCAAGTGCGGTATGCCTACATTACCCCGCTAGTTCGAACTAGCGGGGTAGTGTAGACATACCCCCAGGGACTGTGTGTTTGTATCAACATGGGTGCCAGTCAGGTACTTCTCGCAGCCTCGAGGCCAGCTTATTGCCTTAATCGCTCTCTCCTCATATCTATGTTTTCAGCTTCTCAGGATCAGATGAGCTAGCATAGACTATGCTGATTTTATCACTCCTTCTCTGTCCTGTATGCTTCAGGAACCTCAGAGAGGCAAAATAAGATGGATGAGATGGGGGGGGGCTGTCTGGCTACAATCAGTGAGAATGCATGACCAATATATTGTCAGTGCAGTCAATGTCCAGTTTAGAAATATTTTATTTTTTTAAAAGAAAATTGGTTTATTCACACAAATAAATGTCAGAATGTTAAAACTAAATCTCTTGCAACTTGGTATGATTTTTCTGTTTCCTCATGAAAGACTCAGTCATAGCAACTCTGAATTTTTATGACTGCAGCTTTATTTACAGTTTCAGCTGTTCTTTTTTCCAATTCTTACAAAAGCCATTGTACATCTGGATAGGCTTTTATTTTTGACAGGGCTCAATTAAACTCTGTGATGTGCTGCCAGTAGGGTTCTGACAAACATTCTTCTCCCCTCTCACCTGTACACCAGAGGAGATACTGAAGAGATTACTCAAGTGGGGCCTGATACTCAGCCTACAAAAGTCAACAGCTTTTCTTTAATCAGCTATGAATCAGGCCCTTGTTTTCCTATTTAAATATAAACATTTTCTCATATCTATACCCAGGAAATTATTTGACAAACAAGCCTATATTAAATGCACTTAATGGACATTTTAATATTTTCCAGAAACAAAGTATGAGCTACACATATTGAAATATTTGGCACAGCATTATGCTTGAATGTAGTTGAGTCCACTCACGTAAGTGTATGTGTAAAAGAGAGAATTTTCTTAGGAACCCACTTCTAGATTTTTTTAATAAGACTTGCTATTTCGTGCAATCTGATGCATTCCAATAGAAAAAAAAAGTTGTCATCTGTACAGTATTGCCTAAGCACTGATAAAAAGGACTCACTTCTGTGACGGCATGCCATGTAGGTGCAACTTAAAGCGCAATTACAAGTACTATCAATTCCTATATTATGAGAATTAGCTTATCTATCTTTTCGTTGGGCATTGGTCCACAACAGAGCTGTTACTGCAGTAAATTATCTAAACAGGGGGCCTTATAATTTGTGATTTCCCCAGAGGCTATGAACAAGTGTCCCATAGCTGCTAGGCTGGGACTGGGCTGGGAGCAAAGGTGCCAGAACCTCTTTAGAAGTACATGCAGGGCCCTTCTGGTGCTTCTCCAGGTCTGCCCAAGGCTTGCAGTTTTGGAGGGGCAATGCCACCCTCTACTCCCCTCCACCAAACTATGACCATTTGGCCTCCCCTATACCAGTGCCATTGGCTGGAGATGCTGCAGCTAGGGACTCCTATCATGTGCCAGGCTTCAGTTACTAGGCCTGCTGGGCTTGGGAGGAACAGGTCTTCTTCTGCTCCTGCAGACACTGCTGCCTTGGCCAGGTCACACCCACCTCCAGGAACATTCCCTTGGACTGCTCCCTGTGCAGTGACCCCTCTTCTGTGTCTGGGGAGAGATGGAGCAGAGAGTGGGGCAGGGTGTAACACTTCCTGCATCCTGGGGAGACTTCTGGAGGTGGGTTCTACCCAGACCAGGAGCAGCTCATGCGGAAGAGGAGGAAGTGCTGTCCCACTAGTAGCTGGAACCTGGTGCATAGTAGAAGCCTTAGTTCAGTTGCCCCAAGCACTGCCCCTCACTTGCACATTTTATAGGTAGACCAAATGTAATGGTTCATGCCGTTTTTGTAACAGTCATGACTTTGGTAGGGACTTATTCATGAGTCTCCCCGCTGCTGGGTTATGGTGACAAATCAGGAGTGAAGGGGGTCCGGCCATTATCCTTTCTGGATGGCAGAACAGCAGCGCCAACAGAAAAAAGCCTTGCCAGCTAGCAGTCAGAGCCTGGAGCTCACAAGCTGGGAAAGTGGGTTCCGGGGCCAAACAGAATCCAGGACAGTTGAATGGATGTGATTGCTTCAGAAAAGTTATTTTGAAAAAAGGGCTTGCATATAAAATAGTTACAAACACTTGAAGTATCTTTAAAATGTACATAGATATAGAATATATTAAAGACTTGGAGGTAAGTAGGGTACTTCAAAATCCATATATATGTGCCAATGTCCTTAAGTACACGAGGCTGCATCTCTTCAAGGAATGTTTTTACAGAATTTAGAGATGGCATAGACTCCTTCAGAGACAGGGGAATAGTTCCAAAGCCCTGATGAAGGGTTTTTAACTAGAGTCTCATGTGAGCCTCCAAGAGCCCCGCCCCCTTCATCACGGCACTGGTTGGAATATGCGTGTGTAGTGTCAGTACTATGAAGGCTGTCAAAGTGTTCTGCAGTCTTGGGCTTCATGTTGTACTTTTCTTACAGCAATGAAGCCAGGCCTGATTTCTTTCACAGCTAGCACTGCTGTCATAATAATGATGACACAGTAAAACAAATACCTAATTAAGGTATTCTGGGCAGGAGGTACCACATGGCATACTAATTCACACAGCATAAAAAAATCTCAGGCTCTAGTGTCTTAGAGAACCCCTCCCCCCAAAAAAAAACTTAGCAAAAAAAAAAAAAAGGTGAAGAAGTTTTCTCTTAAATTACAGATTGGTCTGAGCTTATACAGCTGAAGCCTCAATTTCCCCCAAAGTTCAGTGCTATTAAGCATCAGAATTTATATCTACTAGTTGTTCTAAAGGACTACTAATACTGAACACTGAGGTCTTTTATTTATGTGCTGTCAAGAGCAATGTGCATGGGACATACATCACACTGGACCAAATTATAGATGCAAGCTTGAGTGTTGCCCCAGAATTATCTCTAAGTGCCAGGTAATTGACCTAGTTTCTTACACAGAGCTATGGTTCTTGCTTCTCTATTTGGCAAAGACAAGGAGCATCTTGAATCTGGCACACATTCAGGAAGATAATGTGTTTTGTATTGCTCTGTAGTGGCTGATAAAATGCAGGGCTTCCTGAACGGAAGAGCTACAGAGGAAAAACGAAGTAGCTAATCCTGGCAAGTTATCAGCAAAGGAAGGTGAAAAACACTCCAGTGTCACTGCCAGTATAACCAAGGGAAAATTCTTTCCTTCCTGACACCACATATAGTGACACTGAGCATGTGAGCAAGAACCAGTCAGCCAAGCACCTAAGAGGGAAACCCTGCTTAGCACTAACTCAGAGCCCTAGTCGTCACCGTCCATTGCCCTATCTCCAGCCATAGCCATCCCTGATTCTCCAGAGAAAAGCTCTGATAAAACCAACCAACCAACCAATCAACTAAACAAACAAAACCAACCAACCAAACAAAAACAAGAAACTAGAATACATCGTTTCCCTTCCTGACCTCTGGCCAGCTGAAATCCAGCTGAAATCCGGAAGCATGTAGTTTTAGGAAAAGAAGACAAACTGGAAGTGAGCTTTTGTGTTGTTGAACCCTGCCTCTTAATATTAAAAGAAACCCTGTCATACAATTGCACTTGTAAATGTATCCAGATCTCTCTGAAAACTAATTAAGGTGTTTGCTTAGCAACTCCTAAACAGGATGTTCCAAAACCTCACCCCGCTGATGGTTAGAAATGTTTTCTTATTTCCATCCTGAGTTTGTTCTTTACCCGTTTATATCCTTTTGTTCTTGTGCCAGCATTGTTTTAGCAGGTGAAGCTCTTTATCCTCCCTGGTATTTACCCTCTAAGGGTATGTCTACACTACAAAGTTAATTCGAACTAACAGCCGTTAGTTCGAATTATCTTTAATAGAGGCTATACATGCAAACCGCTATATCAAATTTAATTCGAAATAGTGGAGCGCTTAATTTGAAGTAGGTAAACCTCATTCTACGAGGTAAACCTCATTCGACGCCTAGTTCGAATTAAGTAGTTTGAATTAAGGTCTGCGTAGCCACTTAATTCGAACTAGCTGGAGGCTAGTCCTTCCCAGGTTGCCCTGATGGCCACTCTGGGCCAAACCAGGGAAACTCTTTTGCCCCCCTCCCAACACTGGAGCCCTTAAAAGGGCATGGTCTGGCAATAGTGCCTGTGCCAGTTGCAAGCCTACCAGCGTCCAGCCAGCAGACCCTGCACCTGGCACAGAATGAGCCAGCCACCCGCTGCCACCCAGCTCTCCGTCTCTTCCCAGGACCAGGCTGGCTGCTCCCAGGAGCCTGCCCGGGGCCGCAAGAGGCGGGTGCCCACCTGGTCTAGTGTGGAGATTGTGGACCTCATCGAGGTTTGGGGGGAGGCCTCCAACATCCACAAACTCCTCACTAGCCACAGGAATGCAGCTGTCTACAGCCGCATGGCTGCCAGCCTGGCCACCAGAGGCCACATGCGGACCCAGTGGCAGGTCCGCTACAAAATTAAGGACCTGTGGCAGGCCTACTCCAGGGCCTCCCAGACAGGGGCCGACCCAGAGGCCGGCCCCCACTTTGAGGCCCTGGACCGCATCCTGGAGGCTCACGCAGTCCATGCCCGCCGGGTGGTGATCGACCCCGGGGCAGAAACAGAGGAAGAGGAGGACGCCGAGAGCCAGGAGCCGCAGAAGGCTGCAGGGAGCCTGCCCAGGATCCAGGACCCCCAAGTCATCCCACAGAGCAAATCTTCTGTGCCGTCCAAGGCCAGGGAGGGCTCCACATGTGAGTGCCATCATGCTCCCCTTATGTGTATGGCGGGGGAGAAGGGGTGGAGAGGGAGCCCAGGAACCATGCGCCTGGGCATTGCCCACCATGGATCAGCAGCTGGGTGTCATGCAGGGGCCTTGGCCCATTCACCGCACGCCGACCTCGCCTTGCAGAGGGGGGCTGGGTTTCACCCACTGTGTCCCCAGGGAGAACTGGCCACTGTTCTTGTTTCACCACAGCCACAGCACCTGGGCCTGCAGGGCTCATCACCCTGCCTGCCACAGCTACCTGCATCCGGGCCAGCAGGCGCATCCACAACCTGGAGGACTACCAGCAGCGGCACTGGCTGCTACTGGGGCAGCAGCTCTGCACCCAGGAGCACTGGGTCCAGAAGGACCTGCGGCTGCAGGAGTGGAGCTTGGAGGCATTGGAGGAGCAGGGCCGTACCCTCCGAGGTCCCCTCCAGACCCTGGTGGACAGGTTCCTGCCTCCTCCTGCTCCAGCCCCTGCGGCCGCCCCAGCTCTCGCTCCTCCTCCCACCCCTGCTCCCCCTCCTGCTTCCTCCACACCCCCCATCCCTCCTGCCCCGCCCTCCACACCCACTCCCCCGTGACGCCCCCAAGACGGGAGAGGCAGCAAGAACCCGAACCCTGAGCTTTCCCTTCTCTTCCCTTCCTCCCCTTTCCAGCTCCTTCCTCCCAGGTTTCCCTCTCCCCTCTCCCACCTTCATTCCTCCCTTTCCCCAACCCCGTTATGTAAAATAAAAAGAGATTTTTTTTTGCCAAAACAGGTGTCTTTATTTGACATTAGGAAGGGGGGTTAGGCAGGGGAAAGGAGAAGGAAGGGAGGGTGGAAGAAGGCCCCAGTGGGGCATTCAGGGAGAGTTCAGTCCTCCTCCACCAGGAAGCTCTCCGCTGGGTCTCCCGGATGGCAATGGTGTGGGGCTGCGCGTACTGGCCAGCTATACGGTCAACCTCCACCATCCAGGCTGGCAGGAAAGCTTCCCCCTTCTGCTCACATACATTGTGCAGCACACAACATGCTGCCACCACGGGAGGGATATTGTGCTCGGCGAGGTTGCAGAGTCACCTAAGCCGTGCTTTCAGGTGTCTGAAGGCCCCCTCCACCACGATGCAGGCCCTGGTGAGCCTGGCATTGAAGGCCTGGTGGGAGGGGTTGAGGTGTCCCGTGTAGGGCTTCATTAGCCAGGGCTGTAGAGGGTAGGCCACAACCCCCACCAGGCAGACGGGCATGTCCACGTCCCCAACTCTGATGTGGCAGTCAGGGAAGAAGGTCCCGGCCTGCAGCCTCTGGCACACGGAGGAGTTGCGGAACACCCTAGCATCATGTGCCTTGCTGGACCTGCCCACATTAATGTCTGGGAATTGGCCCCGGTGGTCAGGCACGGCCTGCAGGAGGACGGAGAAGTACCCTTTGTGGTTGATATACTGGGAGGCCTGGTGTTCTGGGGCACGGATGGGGATGTGCGTCCCGTCGATGGCTCCACCACAGTTGGGGAAGCCGAGGGTGCCGAACCCCTGGATGACTGCGTCTGGGTTGGTGAGGTGGACCACCTTGCGGAGAAGCACCCTGATGATGGCCTTTACCACCTGCAGAGAGACACACCAAACCACGAATCACTGGGGTGGCTGGGAGTGTTCATTCCCTGGCACTGCCCCACGCCCCACTCCCAGAAGCCATCCCCGCTGCGATCCTGGCCGCCGCGGGCAGCATGTAAAATGGACGGAACAGACCGAACCCTCCCGTGCGGGGCACTTTCGCCTCCTCCCCGTCCGTTTTCCCTGGGGCAGCCCATCCCCTCATTGCAGCCCCCCTCCCCTCTCCGGCTCAGTGGCTGGTGAATGCTGTACCTGCATGAGCACTGCTCCGACAGTGGATCTCCCTACGCTGAACTGGTTCCTGACGGATCGGTAGCTGTCCGGTGTGGGGATGACGGGCCTCGTCAGTGTCTTGTCGCCGCAGAGCAGGGGCGAGCCACTTGCAGAGCTCCAGGAAAGTGTCCTTCTTCATCCTGAAGTTCTGGGTCCACTGTCTGTCTCCCCAGCGCTCCAGGATGATGCGGTCCCACGAGTTGCTGCTGGTGTCCAGATGCCAGATGTAGTAGGACACACTGGTGTCCGGGCACTGCTGCAGCTTCTCCACGGCCCCCGGGGAGGCCAGGGGGAGAGGTAGGGGGCTGACATACACCAGGTGGTGCAAGGCAACCTCCACCCATTGCTGGCAGGCTTGCAGCAGCAAGTCCAAAAACTGGAGCAGGATGCCCAGAGCGATCTCTGGCTCCATGTTGCCAACTGCGGCGGTGTCCCCAATGGGAACCATCAACACAGGCAGGCAGGGAGGAAAACGCTTTGCTGTCCCTCGGCGAGGCAGGCAAGCAAGCGAAAAAGCTGAGAACCGGCTGTCCGGGGGGTCCTTTTAAGCACGAGCCTCAGATAGCCTCAGACAGCAGCCACACAAAGAAACTACTGACCCGATGCCCTGCTGGAACCGGTTTCAGCCGCCCTTAAATGCGACCCTGCATCCAATCAGTGTGGACGCGCTAGTTCGAATTAGCAAAACGCTAATTCGAATTAGTTTTTGGGTTTAGATGCGTTATTTCGAATTAGCTTATTTCGAATGAACTAATTTGAAATAAGTTAGTTCAAATTAGCACTGTAGTGTAGACATACCCTAATATATTTATAGGGAGCATTCATAGTCCTTCTCAGTCCTCTTTTTTTTGGTGAGACTAAACAAGTCAGGACCCTCCAGGCTCCTTTCCTAAGATAAGTTATCTATTCTTTTGATCACCTCAGTAGCTCTTCTTTGAATAGATTGCAATTTTTAAATCCGTCTTTATTGGACACAGGCTAATGAGAGTTTATCAGTAGCAGCAGCCCGGAGCCTCAGGCCCTTTTGAAATGCTGGGCCCTGGGGCAATTGCCCCCTTTTCCTCTCTGTCGGTAGGCCTGGGTGCATGATTTTGCACTTGGTACTATTGAATTTCTGTCACTCCATTCTTCAAGACCACTCATATCTTCCTGTGTAATATTCCCCTCCTTTGCACTGATGCCTCCCAACTTTGTATGATCAGCAAATTTCATCAGCACACTCCTGCTGTGCTAAAGTCATGCATGAAACTATTGAATAAGATTGGTTCCAAAACTGATCCTTGAGGAACTTCACTAAAAAGTCTCTTCAGTCCATGATTCCCCTTTAGCCAATTCCTGCACCCTAAAATATTACAGTTCACTTTGCTTGCTCTTGTCAGGGAGGTCCTGGTATGTGAGGTGTTGTACCAAAGAGTTTTCAGCCTGCAAAGATGACTTTGTCTTTCTTTCTTTTCACATAACACATTTGGTTTGCCTTCCATTGTAGAGTTTGTGACCGTGACACTTTTCCTCTGGGTAGAAGACTTAACTGAGTATAGGTTGGACCTCCCTTGTCCAGCAAACTCGTGACCTGAGCTGTCCTGAACCAGGGATTATGCCATTTAGGGGAGGGCAGTGCTCTCCTGCTGGCTGCCCACTCCCAAGCTCCTCTCCTTGGGTCTCCCTCTCCTGCCCTGACCCCTCTAATGCCGGCCCGGGAGGGGTTCCTTACACTGCTGCCCGGTATCTCAGTATTGCCTGGGGTTCCCAGCTGGAACTGCCTGGCTGCTGTGGCCCCGCTGCTGCAGGGTGTTCCCGGGGTTCCCTGCAAGGGGCCGCAGATCACTCCACCCCTCTGCTAGGGCTGATCCCGCTGTGGCCGGCGATTCCCTGGGGTTCCCCAGCGGGGGCGTTCTCTACCAGTGCTGCCCAGTCACCCCGGCTTCGCTGCCACTGGGGTTTCCCAGGACTCTGGCAGGGGCTGCCTGGCTGCCGCTGGCCATGGTGCTGCCGGAGGTTCTCTGGCTGGGCCTCCCACCACCAGCAGCCCCTCTGCAGCCAGCGGCTCCTCGGTTGGGCCGGGACTCCCCAGCCACCTGGCCCATAGGATGCCGAGGATTCCCTTGCCAGGGTGGGAGCACCCCAGTCATGCCTGATCCTGTTGATGTCAGGGATTCTCTGGCCAGGTCAGGGCTCCCTAGCTGCTGTCTGGTGCAGCCACTGCTGGTCCAGCCTGACCTCCCCAGCCAGTGCTCTTTGGTCAAACAACATCTATGGCCCTGCTGGACCAAAGAGTCCTGGATTTGGGAGTTTTCAACCTGTACCATCTTTCTGGGCAGCTGTCACTACTGTGTGCATAGCCCCCTGAGTCCAATGTAGAATCATACTATGCCTACATGGTCCAGTTTTATAAACAGCACAATAAGGCATACTTATAACATCAGCTACTTCAGTATTCAAATACAGAGATATAAAATATGTCCTGAACCTAACCATACCCCAGGAATCTACGGGTGCAGTACCTATTTATAACTGTACTTAAATGCAGCCTCCTCAAAGCTTCTGTCGCAGCCAGCCTGGAGAATGTGGGGGAGATTTTCTAAGGCATGCCGAAAGGCAATAGGAATTAGGTGTCTAACTGCCTTTTAATGTCTTTTGAAATTTCTCCTTAAACTCACTGAGGCCCCCGTCCTATCACAGGCTCTGCATAGGTGACAATTGCCAAAGCACAAAGTTTGCATCTCATCCACACAGCTCAAGTGGGCCTGCCTGCTGGTTTGCAGCTCTACCTGTGCCATCTCTTTGGAGAATAGAGACACCCCACTGTCGAGAAGAATGATCCTTTCCTGCTCCGTTAGTTACTAGTCTGACTTTCTATTTCAAGAGACAAAAAATTTCTGAGGAATATTTAAACACAAAACTTAAAGGGAAGGATAAACTTTAATTCTGAGACTCAGAGGATCTCAATAAAAACAGTGCTGATTTCTCCCTTTGTGCAACTTTTTGTGTCTTCATCATGTTTGCTCAATTTTATTTCTCACACGTCAGATTAAATGTCCATTGTCGCTGAAATACGATGATGCTTTGATCTTGAATTTGGTAGTATAGTGGAACACTGGACTGAAATTTTAAGGACTCTTATGTTTATATTTTTCTGTAGGACAAAAGATAATGTGCTATATTTAATACTATTCTTCTCTCACTAATCTGAGGGAAAAATTTTAAAAACAACAAATAGACTAGTAGCACCTTAAAGTCTAACAAAACATTTAGATGGCATCCTGAGCTTTTGTTGGCACATCCCACTTCTGTGCCCATGAAAGCTCATGATACCAGCTACATGTTTTGTTAGTCTTCAAGGTGCTACTGGTCTATTTGTTTTTAAGTTTTTACTGTTACAGACTAACTTGGCTACCTCTCTGAAACTTTTAATTTGAGATTTTTCAGCTCCAAACAAAAACACCACAGAGGTTAAATAACATCAGAGGCAAAAGGCTATATATTGATAGGGCCACTCTAAAGCAAGCTTGTTTTCATATCACAGTATTTTAGAACGTGCTATCAGACAAAAGATGATTCTCTTTAAAACAGATTTTGGGGGGGTTATTTATAGTTGAATGAATTCCCCTTTAAAACTGCTTACATGATGGTTCTGCTTCCTATAATATACATTAGCATTAGAGAGAGAAGCTCTGAAGCATAGTAGAAGGTGCAGAAAAGATAAAAGATCAATTTGGTACTTTGCCAAGTGGCGTCCCAAGAAATAATTCCATATAGTAGAGATATCTGTGGTTTAATAGAATGTTTTTTATCTTACATTTATTTATTACTAGGTAGCTTCCAAAATTGATGGAAGCAGGGATGTAGCTGACTGACTGCAGAATAAAAAAAAATAGCTGTGCATAAAGCTAAATAAAGTTTTTTCATCTCCATTGAAGTATCACCAAAATCAGAAAAAATTCCCTGTGGGATGAACAACTTTGTTAATCAATGTTTGCATCTGGTGCAAGTCAAATGTTTCTCCCTATGAGGAACATTGCTATCACTTGGTAAATAAAGTTGCTTGGATCTAGACCAAGCAGGACCTGGAAATCTGCCCTCATTTCTTTAGACTTCAATTGTCGCTGCAAAAGCCAGACATGCAAACTGAGAATGGAGCAATTATGTCCAGACTATTTTGTCCTACCAGGAATAACTTAGCGTAACCCTTCTATCTGACCCCCAACATTCATAACAATGTAAATACATTTTTTCATGCCAAACCTGTGCACCCTCATACATTGTGTTCTCTGACGAGGATGAGGTCAATCTTTGTGCAGTAGCTTTACCATTCTACTTGTTGTGAGTTTTGTGTAGAAAAAAGGCACGAAAGAGGTAATGGGCCCAGAAGATGCCTCAGTGTTAGTCAGTGGGGAAAAAGAAAGCACAGTTCCAAGGTCTTTGGGGGGTGTCTCTTGTACCCAAATATATATAAAAATGTAAATCACACATTATCAACAAACCATTTGTTGCTTCTTTCTTTAAATGTTCTCAAACTATGAT
Organism: Pelodiscus sinensis; assembly: GCF_049634645.1. NCBI lineage: Eukaryota > Metazoa > Chordata > Testudines > Trionychidae > Pelodiscus > Pelodiscus sinensis. The sequence continues at coordinate 211,098,819 of NC_134711.1, forward strand.
GAGAACAACCTGTTAGCATTGGTTTTGTCTGTATACTTGTTGTAGTTTTGGTATAATGAAAAATGTTAGTCAAAAGATACTAGGGTCAGTTGGAGTCCAGATGAATGATACTGGTATTCCAGCATCAGACTGTTTTTATTTCAAGACAATGGTTGATACGATTATATGAATCTTTCAGCATTGTTTTTACCATCATAGTTTCTGTACCAGAGGGGTAGCCATGTTAGTCTGAATCTGCAAGAACGAGAAGTCATGTTGCAACTTATAGACTAACAGATTTATCAAAGCATAAGCTTTCGTGGGCAAAGACCCATATCTGATGAAGTGGGTCTTTGCCCACGAAAGCTTATGCTCCAATAAATCTGTAAGGGTATGTCTACACTACAGCACTATTTCGAAAGAACATGTCTACACACAAAATGCATTTCAAAATAGCGTTTTGCTATTTTGAAATAGCACGTCCACACTGAGTGGACACTGAATAACATTTAAGGCCGGCTGGAACCAGGTCCGGCAGGGTATCAGGCCAGGAGTTACTTTGTGTGGCTGCTGCCTGAGGCTATCTGAGACCTGTGCTTAATGGAACCCACCCGGATACCCAGTTGTCAGCTTTCCCTGCTTGCTTGCCTACCTCGATGAGGGACAGCAAAGCATTTTGTTTCTGCATGCTCTGGTTGCCCTCACTAGGGACACCACAGCACTCTGCAACATGGAGCCAGAGCTGCCTCTGGGCACTCTGGTGCTTCTTGTGGATGCGTTGCTGTGAGCCTGGCTGCACATTCTGCAGACTGCCATCAAGGAGGTCCATTGGGGGGCTGTCAGTATCCAGAAGGCCCTGCAGGAGAGCTTCCACCCTGAGGAGCACTAAGAGCCTCCCTGGTCCGCCCCACTGGGGGCTTGTGCCTCATTTCTCCCTCACGTCCTTTCACTTACGCCTCCCTAACCCCCCTTCCTGATGTCAAATAAAATACATGTATTTTCATGGACTCAAACTCTCTTTATTTAACAAAACTGTGGGTGTGGGGGGGGAGAATGAAACTCTAGTGACACTGGGGAAAGGAGGTGGGAAAGGGGAGAAAAGAAGGTGGGAGAGGGGAGAGGGAAGCCTGGGAGGAAGGAGCTGGAAGGGGGAAGCAAGGGAAAGAAGGGGGAGGAGCAGCTCAGGGCTCAGGGTTAGGGGTCTCGCCAGACCAACTTGATTGTCATGCAAACCTGCTCCTGGGTTCGCATGTGGTCTTTGGTGGCCAGGCTGGCAGCTATCCTGCCATAGACAGCTGCGTTCCTCTGTCTAGTGCAGAGATCATGGATGTTGGGGGCATCCCTCCCAAACCTGAATAAGGTCCATGATCTCCACCCTGGACCAGGAAGGCGCCCACTTTCTCTGGGCCCTGGCAGGCTCCTGGGAGCTGGCAGACTGCTCCTGGGGAGTGGTGGAGGGCTGGGTGTCAGTGGCTTGCTGGCTCATGTTTTGGGGCCACTGGGTCAGGGGCAGTGACTGCTGGCTCTGGGCTGGCAGGCCTGGATCTGGCACAGGCACTATGACCAAAATCAATCCCTTTAAGGGCTCCAGGGAGGGGGGAAGAAGAGAAGTGTTCTTGGTTGAGACTGGAGTGGCCACCAGGGCACCCTGGGAAGGCTGTAGGCCCCCTATTTCGATATAAGTGTCTACACAGCACTTATTTTGAAATAGCTATTTTGAATTTGGCATTATTCCTCGTGGAATGAGGTTTACAAATTCAAAATAAGTGCTCCGCTATTTTGAATTAACTTTGAAATAGCGGTTTGGCTGTGTAGACTCTAGGAAAGTTATTTCAAAATAACGGCTGTTATTTCAAAATAACTTTGCTGTGTAGACATACCCTTAGTCTATAAGGTGCCACCCAAATCAAGTACTATGTATTGTGCTTCTGAATCTAGGAATATTTTAACTTGTTCATAGTTTTTTTAATTCACTTGTTAAAATAATACCAGTTTGAAATGCATACCATTTACTTTTTCCCAATTTTGACATGCTAGGAATCTCCAAAAAATAGTTGGGTGATATGAATGTGAGTTCACACTTATGTCATTGAGCAAATTTTGCAAATAAAGTTCAGTATATCTTTACAAATATATTTTCTTTCCTTACGTTTCTAATGATCTAAGCAAGATTTTTGACTTTTACTAGAGTATATTGGCATGCAATAACAGAAGGTCATGTGGACTGAACGGGCATTCTTGCACACAAGTTTAGAGTTTCATCAATGTTTTTATCACCTGTACAGAAATGAGTTGCCAGAGTTTTTGCTTTGGTTAACATTCTGGCTCCAGTGAATGTGGAAATGTTGTGGATGTAAAAATTCAGGGCAAATCTGAATAAATTCAGATTATTAATTAGAAAGTCCTATTTCACCAGGTTACATAATGTAGCCATAAAAATTCTAGCAGAAAAGTAGTATACAAGGTCAGCATTTTAAAAAGATCGGGAAACTATGTGTTAAATTAGGCAAGTGAAAAAGAGAGATGATTACTAGTTTTAGATGCTTTTGTTTTTTTGTACTTTGAGAATTCAAGAGTGCATACACATGTGTATGTGTGTTTGTGTGTGTGCTTGTGTGTGTGAGAGAGAAGTCCGTGGCTGAGGTTTTCAAACCACCTATTTCATATGGATACTCTGTTCCTAGGAATTTGAATGGGAATGAGACACTCAATTCCTTTATGTGTATTTAAAAATGTCAACCTCTTTGGTGATAGCTACACAATAAATTGCAGTGCAATGTGATAAATGATGCTATCATGCATCTTTGATCATCTCATTTGTACCTCACGCAAGACATATTTTAACAGACCAACTCGGTTGCGTAAATGACTAGTCTTAAGGATCTGGGAAAATCAGCCTTCTACAAAAATCACATTTGTTCAAAAGGGTAATTTTGAACAAATGATGGGTTGATATTACCAATGGTATCTTAAACCATAATGACCTGGGTCAAAGATTGGTGCTCACTAAAGGCTGCAGTATTAGTACTATCCAAGTGAGAATCCACATTAGAAATATAATTTGGTCTGGAAACTCTAGGTGCACATGCAGAATGATAGAAGAGACCACAACATTCACAAGTTATCAAGCTCCCCTTTAATAAAATACGGGGTAACCGATGCCACAATTATAGATATATTAATGAAGAAGGAATAAGAACATAAGAACAGCCATATTGGATCAGACTAAAGGACCATCTAGCCCGGTATCCTTTCTTCTGACAGTGGGCAATGCCAGGTACTTCAGAGGGAATGAACAGAGTAGGAAATAAGCAAGTGATACATCCCCTGTTGCTCATTCCCAGCTTCTGGTTAACAGAGTCTAGGGATACCATCCCTACCTGTCCCAGCAAATAGCCATTGATGAATTTATACTCCATGGAGTTATCTAGGTATTTTTTTAACCCTGTTATAATCTTGGCCTTCACAGAATCCCCTGGCAAGGTGTTTCACAGGTGGACCGTGTGATGTTTGAAGAAATGGGACATTGGTTGGGATTGGGATTGGTCCTGCCTTGGGCAGGGGGCTGGACTTGATGACCTTCTGAGGTCTCTTCCAGAGCTATGGTTCTATGATTCTATGAAATGCTACCTTTCATTGTTTTAAATCTGCTGCCAGTTAATTTAATTTGGTGACCCCATGTTCTTCAGTTATAAACAGTAAATAATACTTTCTTATTCTCAACATCAGTTATGATTTTATAGACCTTTATCATTTCCCTCCTTAGTCATTTATTTTGCAAAGCTGAAAACTCCCAGTCTTATTAATTTTCCTCATGCAGAAGCTATTCCACACCCCTGGTAATTTTTGTTGCTTTTCCAATTCCAATATATCTTTTTTTGAGATGGGGCAACCACATCTGCACACAATATTCAACATGTGGGCCTACTATGGATTTATATAGAGGCAATATGATATTTTCTGTCTTATTATCTATCCCTTTCTTACTGATTCCCAACATTCTATTTGGTTTTTGACTGCCATTGCACATTCAGTAGATGTTGTCAGAGATCTATCCATAGTGACTCCAAGGTCTCTTTCTTGAGTGGTATCAGCTAATTTAGACCCCATCATTTATAGTTGGGATTTTGTTTTCTGCTATGTATTACTTTGCAGTTATGAATATTAAATTTCATCTGCCATTCTGTTAGTCACCCAGTTTTGAGAGAGCCTTTTTCTAGCCCTTCACAGTCTTCCTGGGACTTAACTATCATGAGTAGTTTTGTATCATCTGCAAATTTTGCCACTTCACTGTTTACACTTTTTTTTTCCAGACCATTTATGAATATGTTGAATAGGACTGGTCCCAGTACAGACCCTTGGGGGACACCACTAACTACCTCTCTCCATTCTGAAAACTGGCCATTTATTCCTACCCTTTGTTTCCTATCTTTTAACCAGTTACCAATCCATGAGGTTCCCTTTTATTCTATGACAGCTAACTTTGTTTAAGAGCCTTTGGTGAGGGACCTTTCTGAAAATATAAGTACAATATATCTAAAGAATCCTCTTATTCCACTTAACTGTTTACCCCCTCAGAGAATTTTAGTAGATTGGTGAGGCATGATTTCCTTTCACAAAAAAAACATGTTGACTCTTCCCCAACAAATTTTGCTCATCTATATGTTTGACAGTTTTGTGCCTGGTACTGCAATCAGGCTTATCAGACTGTAATTATTGGGATCAGTGCTGGAGCCCTTTTTAACACTGGTGTCACATTAGTTATCTTATTGTCATTTGGTACAGAAGCTAATTTAAAGGATAGGTTACAGAAGACAATTAGTAGTTCCACAATTCCACAGATGAGTTCCTTCAGGACTCTTGGGTGAATGCCATCTGGTGCTAGTGACTTATTACTATTTAAATTATCATTTTGTTCCAAAATCTTTTCTGCTGACTCTTCAATCTAGGACAGTTTCTCAGATATGGCACCTAAAAGAATGGCTCTGGTTTAGAAATCTCCCTTACATCCTTAGCTATAAAGACTGATGCAAAGAATTCATTTAGTTTCTTCTCAATGGCCTTATTGTCCTTGAATGCTCCATTAGCATCTCAATCATCTAGTAGCCCACTTGTTGTTCAACAGTCTTCCTGCTTCTGATGTACTTAAATTTTTTTTTGCTATTACTTTTTGAGTCTTTGGTTTGCTGTTCTTCAAATTCTATTTTGATCTTCCCCATTATAATTTTATAGTTCATTTGTCAGAGTTTATGCTCCTTTTTATTTTCCTCACTAGGGTTTAACTTCCACTTTGCAAAGGATGCTTTTTAACCTCTCACTGCTTCCTTTATTTTGTTACTTAACCACTGTGGCACTCTTTTGTTTTTCTCATCTTTTTAATTCAGAGTATATTTTTTAGGTTGAGTCTTTATTATGATGTCTTTAAAAAAGTTTTCATGCAGCTTGCAGTGATATTTCACTTTTGGCACTGTACCTTTTTATTTCTGTTTAACTAAACTCTTCATTTTTGTGTAGCTCCCCTTTCTGAAGTTAAATGCTATAGTGTTGTGCTGCTGTGGCATTTTTCCTGGCATAGGTATGTTAAATGTAGTTATGTTATGGTTACTATTACCAAGCACTCCAGCTATATTCATGTCTTGGACTAGACCTTTTGTTCTACTTAGGACTAAATCAGGAATTGCCTCTCTTCTTGTGGGTTCCAGGATTAGCTGCTCTAAGAAGCCGTCATTTAAAGTGTCAAGAAACTTTATCTCTGCATCCTGTCCTAAGGTGATGTTCCCAGTCAATATGGGGTTCGTTGAAATTCCCCATTATTACTGAGTTTATTTGAATAGCCCCTTTAATCTCCCTGAGCATTTCACAGTCATTATCACCATCCTGGTCAGATGGTCTATATATATGCCTACTGCTATAGTCTTATTATTAGAGCATGGAATTCATGTCCATAGTGATTCTATGCTACAGTTTGATTCATTTAAATTCCTCTTATTTTCTACATTTTCACATGAAGTGCTACTTCCTACAATAATAATAAGTTCTGGCTTTCCAATATAGTTCATATTCTGTATTACCATGTCCCAATTATTATCTTCATTCCACTATGTGTCTGTGATGCCTATTATATCAATATCCTCATTTAATAAGAGGCATACCAGTTCGCCCATATTATTATTCAGACTTGTAGCATTGGTATATAAACACTTTAAAAGCATCATTTGTTAGCTCTCTACCATTATATGATATGATTGAATTGAACTCTTTTTCATTTGACTGTTTCTGATCAGATCTTACCTGTATTTTATCATATTCCATACACTCCTCCTTACTAGGACATAGAGAGTCTCCCTTAATAGATCCTTCTGTAGTCTTGTGTTTCTATCTAAGTCACATGCTCCTTCGTACCTGTCTGCTTTCCTCTACCCCTTAGTTTAAAAAAATGCTCTCCAACCCTTTTAATTTTTAGTGCCAGTAATGTGGTTCCATTTTTATTTAGGTGGAACCCATCCTTTATATATAGGCTATCCCTTTGCCCTTCCCCAGTTCCTAATAAAACGAAACCCCTCTTCCCAACATCATCATCTCATTGATACATTGAGACCTTGCAGATCTGCCTGTCTAACTGGCCCTGCACATGGAACGGGAAGCATTTCAGAGACTATTATTGTGGAGGTCCTGGACTTCAATCTCTTACCTAGCAGCTGAAATTTGGCCTCCAGGGCCTCTCTCCTATCCCTCTCTATGGTATTGGCACCTACATGTACCCACAATCTCGACTCCTCCTCAGCACTATACTTACATCTATCTAGATGTTTCCATACTGCAAGCTGTCCATCATCAGTGTTCTCATACCCACCTCCCCATGGGTACCAGCAAAGTGGGCGGCTCACTCAATAGGTGGTTACCTGTGGAGGGTCTCCTGATGGATTTGTCCTCTCTATTCATGCTGGCAAACTCCTTTATGTTGTATCACTCCCACACATAATCTGCATGTATTTGACTGAGTATTCCACTCCTTTTCCCTTATTGGGTCTTCTACATAAAATATAGGGTGCCCCTCATGACTCGGTGCCTGGGATAGATCACACTGAGAATGCGACACTCAGGGCAGACTGCAAGAAACAGGGCAGGCTCCCCCCCAATGAATACTTTATTATATAATTAGATTAACCAAACCAGTAGCAAAAGAGGTTTTGCAGTACCACACTGGTTAATCAGAAGCCAAAAACAGCCCCCTTCCGCCCATTCCAGCACTTGGCTCCCATCCAGACAAACAGACCTAATATAGTGAACATTATTGAAATCACAATTCATCATATGTGAAGTTTAATTAATCCTAAAGGATCAGACATTTACCTCCAGGTCAATATGTATCTCAAAACTTATCAAGCTATCACAGTCAGCCAATCCTTAGTAAACTCACTCATGATTTATTAATAAAATAAATAAAGACAGTTATAAATGTTGAATAGATCGTATACATGCAACTGATGTCCAAGTCCTTATATCAGGTTTGTAGCAGTGACTGAACAGGTTGCTGGCTTGCAAAAGTCTCTCTGGTAACTTCCAAATGATTGGAAGGACCTCAGTCCTTACAAGGCCATTGGAGCCTTGCTGTCTGACACTTCGTCAGATGGGATGAGTTTCTTCAATGGCCCATTGTGAGGGTGGAGCATCATTAAAGGAGCCAATGAGGAATCTTTTAATGAAGAGGATCCCTACAGCCCAATTGATTTTATGCCACCTACTTCTTCTCCTTCTTCTTGGGGCATGATCTGGGCTGAGACAAGGGCATAGGCCATTACAGGGTCTTGAGGCAGTGCTACTGAAGTGCATGAATTTGGTGATCCTGGGTTAGTGGAATGATTACTAGGATATCATTCTGGAATGCATAGTTAAAGTAGCCCTGCAGTTGCTCTCACATGTACTGGGGGCTGGTTTATACTTGGGCCATCTCCAGAATCAGGAGAAGTAGCAAAGTGGCTTAGCAACTCTCCTTGCTTCTCCCTCCCCAACTGTATTGAGCTGGACACAGGTGAGGATTAAACATTCTTCAGAAGCATTTGTGAAGTCCCACACTGACGGCAGAGATTTTACTGAGAAGAGAATTTGAAGAGAGAGGAATCGCATGAAACGAGGATAAAGTTTGGCCTTGGCATCTTCATTTACAGGAATGATGAATGAATCAGAAATAAGACATATTGATTTTCAGAGTGGACATTGGAGAAAACATCTGTTTACTTGTCAACTGAGCAAATGTGATTCAGATGTTAGCAAGCGACAACAAACAGATAACCTAATGATGCCCTTTCTAATTTTCATGGTAGCACTGCACTTCACTGAGCTGATTTAACATTCAAATTCCAAGAAATAAAATGCTGCAGCTGAAACCTCACTCACCCTGTGCACTGGTGTGACAGGAATCGGTCAGAGAATGAACACATAAAGGGAAAATCCTGAAGTCTGTTAAGCAAAGGAGGAAGAAGGCCCTGCAAACAGTAGTGTGCAGTATGCTAGCAACAGAGAACTTATGGAAGCTGGATAAGAATGGTCACAGTAGATCTGGTCAGTGGTCCATCCAGTAATCCAGCATCCTATTTTCTTAGGGTATGTCTACACTACAAAGTTAGTTCGAACTAACGGACGTTAGTTCGAACTAACTTTAATAGGCGCTACACTAGCGCTCCGCTAGTTCGAATTTGAATCGAACTAGCGGAGCGCTTAGTTCGAACTAGGAAAACCTCATTTTACGAGGACTAACGCCTAGTTCGAACTAGCTAGTTCGAACTAAGGGCTGTGTAGCCCTTTAGTTCGAACTAGTGGGAGGCTAGCCCTCCCCAGGTTTCCCTGGTGGCCACTCTGGCCAACACCAGGGAAACTCTATGCCCCCCTCCCGGCCCCGGACCCCTTAAAGGGGCACGGGCTGGCTACGGTGCCCGTGCCAGGTGGAAGCCTGCCAGCACCCAGCTAGCAGACCCTGCACCTGGCACGGCACAGAGCCACCCACCCGATGCCCCCCAGCCCACCCCCTCTTGCCGGGACCAGGCTGGCGGCTCCCGGGAGCTTGCCCTGGACCGCAAGAGGCGGGCACCTTCCTGGGCTAGTGCGGACATCGTGGACCTCGTCCACGATCTCCTCACTAGGCACAGGAAAGTGGCCGTCTAGGGCAGGAGAGCTGCCAGCCTGGCCACCCAGGACCAGGTGTGCATGAAAATCAAGGGGGTCCACTGAGACCCCCGACCCTGAGCCCTGAGCTTACAATGGCCGTCCTGGGTCAGACCAAAGGTCCATCTAGCCCAGTAGCCTGTCTGCCGACAGCGGCCAACCCTAGGGACCCTGGAGGGGATGGACCGAAGACAGTGACCAAGCCATTTGTCTCGTGCCATCCCTCTCCAGCCTTCCACAAACTTTGGGCAGGGACACCACTCCTACCCTCTGGCTAATAGGACTCCATGGCCCCAACCTCCATGACTTTATCTCACTTCCCTTTAAACTCTGTTCTAGTTCTAGCCTTCACAGCCTCCTGCAGCAAGGAGTTCCACAGGTTAACTATTTGCTTTGTCAACAACAACAACTTTCTCTTACTAGTTTCAAGCCTGCTACCCATTCCTTTCCTTTGGTGTCCTCTAGTCCTTCTTTATGGGAACTCAGGAAGAACTTTTCTGAATGCACCCTCTCCACCCAACCCCTGCTTTTAGAGACCTCTATCCTGTCCCCTCTCCGTCTCCTCTTTTCTAAGCTGAACAGTCCCAGTCTCTGTAGCCTTTCTTCATCTGGGACCTGTTCCCAACCCCTGATCATGTTAGTTGCCCTCCCCTCTCCCAGCCTCTCTCTTCCCCTCTCCCACCTCCTTTTCCCAGTCTCCCCCAGTTTTTTTCAATAAAGACAGAGTCAATGTTGGAAGAAACGTTATCTTTATTTTGTACATCAATAAGAAGGGGGGCTAGGGAAGGGTAAGTGGAAGGAGGTGAGGGAGGAATGGGGTACGAGCCCCCGATGGGGAGGACTGGGCTGGCTCTGCGGGCTTCTGGGGGTGGAAGCTCTCCTGCAGCCCCCCAATTACTCCCTCTCCCCAGATGGCAGCCTGCGGCAAGTGCAGCCGGGCTGATGGCCGAGTGGTGTGATGTGCCCAGTGTGGGCACTCAGGGCACTCCAAGCCAGAACTTCTTTGCAAGCGGGGCACCCCTTAGAACTGTGTGTCCGGGGTGGGGGTCGGGACCCTTTAAGCGCAGCCCTCGGCTAGCCTGAGACAGCATCTCCATGCTCTAAGTCCTCCTTTTATGCCCTGCCGGTACTGCTTCCGGCCATCCTTAAGCCCTGTTCAGAGTCCACTCAATGTGGACTTACTAGTTCGAACTAGCAAAACGCTAGTTCGAACTAGTTTTTAGTTCTAGATGCGTTAGTTCGAACTAGCTTAGTTCGAATTAACTAATTCGAACTAAGTTAGTTCGAACTAGCGCTGTAGTGTAGACGTACCCTCTCAGTGGCCAGGGCTAGATGCTTCAGAGGGAATGAACCAATTTATCAACTAATTTATGCCCATCATCCTGTTCTACCTCCTCACATGGAAGCTCTTTGTACCTTTTATAATTCTAATTTATGGGTTTTTTTGAGATGGGACAACCAGAAAAGCATGCAGTAGTCAAGGTGTGGGTGTACTATGGGTTCATACAGTGGGAGTACTATATTTTCTGCCTTTTACCCTGCCTTTTCTTTTGGCTCCTAACATTTTATTAGCTTTTTTTGACTGCTGCTGCACATTGAACAAATGTTTTCAGAGGACCATCCGTGATAACATCAAGCTCTTTCTTGAATGGTAGCAGATAACATAGACCCCATGCTTTTGTATCTGTAGCTGGGATTCCATTCCCCAATGTGCATAACTTTGGATTTATCAATATTGAAGTTCTGTCATTCTCTTGCCAATTCACTCAGCTTTATGTGTGGCCCCTTTGTAACTCTTCACAGTCAGCTTTGATTTTAAATATAATAAATAATTTTCTATCATCTGCAAATTTTGCCACCTTACTCTCACCTCCCACCTTTCCTAGGCCACTTATGAATATATTGAACAGCATTGGTCCCAGTACAGATCCTTGGGGAACCACGCTATTTACCTCTCTGCATTGTGAACATATCCTTTTAACCAGTTATTCATCCATAAGGACAATGCAATAGCAAGTTCACCATGTTCTTCTGGGGTTTTGGTAATCAGATTAAAGGACATGCCAGCTTTCAACTCCCCAGGTAACTTAGTGCTAGTAGGGATGCATACTGCTCCTGGTCAAAGGAGATGCAATGTACATGGTTATGTGCCAGAGCAATGGATGGTTCCTAAGGGGAGGACATGAGGCCCTTCTCCCTGTGTTGTCCCACCCATGCCTCTCCTCTTCCCATAAGCTCCCCCACACCAACCAAGCCAGAAACCAGAGCTGGGCCTGAGAGCCTGAGACTCTCAAGTTGCTTACAGTGGTGGTGGTGGGTGGGGGGGAGACACCTGATATCAGACCCTGGCCTGTGACATGTCCTGGCTTCCCCCACCCAGGAAAGATGGAAGGTCTGTGGCTCTCCACAGCTGTCCATGAGGCCTTTACCTTGACCTGACTCCAACTTCTGGCCTGGCTGCAGGGTCTTGGGGACCAATGAACTGCAATCAAGTCAGGATGAGAGCTGAGTGGTAGCTGTGGGGAGCCACAGATCCACCATCTGCCCTGGATGGGCAGCAGGGAGTGAGGATATGGAACAGTGGCTGCTTTTGGACCCCCACAGCTCCTCACAGCTGCCTGTGCAACCTGGGTTCCTCTTGCCTGGGCTGGGCTCCAGTTTCTGGCTTCGTTGGGGAGTGGGGCTTTAAGAGGAAGAAGAAGGACAGGGTGCCAGGCCCATGGCAAAAAGTGGGAGGGCCACAACTGTCCATTTTCAAGAGTGGGAGTTCCTTTGCCTCTTGGATTTCTTGTTCCAGCACCCCCGTTGTGTGCAACCCCCCCTTCTCAATCTGGAGAACTTTGCCTTGACTGGCAGGATCCCTAATGCAGAGGATACACTAGCAACCCTGCTTCCCATTCACTGTGATGGCCAGGGCAGGATTTAGCCCTCATTTCAGAACAGAAACAAAAGATAAGCTCATATGCACAGTTTTAATTTGATTGTTCATCACATCCTTGCACTACCTGTATTTCTTAAAGATAATCTAAAGACAATGCTTGTTATATAGAACATATCCAACCTTTTGGAAGACATAGTGACCGTCACTGCTGTGTGTGCAGTTCAGACCAGCAAGGGGTTGTGTCACCGCATACCTTGGGTGCCTTACAATACTTGTTTGCTGTAGCTCCCAATCTGAGATGGTCACAGCCAGCCTACAAGCATGCAGCTCACACCCTAATAAGCAATTTACTAGATCCTAATAGTAGCAAAACATTTGTCAGCATTTGATCAAGATTCTTACAAAGGGCTCCACCCAGAGATGCTCAGACACATGGCGTGTGTCTAGACTACATGGCTCCGTCAACGGAGCCATGTAGATGAGTTTACTAGACATAGCTTCATTTACATCAAAATGGCCGCCACACTGTGCCGATCAGCTGATTGTAGGCACAGTGCAGTAGTCTAGACGGGGATCAGCCGACCACAGAACCATTTGTCGTCAGCTCCTGTAAGCGTGAAGGATTTGACAACAAAGTGTTCTGGAGTCGGCTGATCCCCATCTAGATTACGGTGCTGTGCTGACAATCAGCTGATTGGCACAGTGCGGCAGTCATTTTGATGTAAATGAAGTGGCAATTATTTAAATCACCACTTCATTTTGCTATGTCTAGTAAACTCATCTACATGGCTCCGTCGACGGAGCCATGTAGTCTAGACACACCCATGTTGTATAGCGCCAAAATGGTCAGGCAGGTATTAGCAATGAACTCTTTAAGAATGTACTGTTTATATCTTTTAACAAACAAGTGATATAATTGCCATTACTGACATCAGCTAAAAAGCAATTTGAGACAGTTCACCCTAATTTCCAATCTTAGTCCAGATAAGAAACGAAAGGCTTTAGGAGGAAATGATACTGTAAATCTTGTTTTTTCTCCCTTCCCCACCCCAACCCCAGCTCCTTGCTTACTAGAAGAACAGTGGGAAGGTTTCAGATGGTTTCTTTTAAGACTGTTTTTCTTTGTCTTGTTCCTGCAGCTCTTTATTTTATTAGTTACTATTGGAACAGCACATCTTTCCCTGACTACAAGTAATACTAATTCTCCTGGCCTTTTTTATTTGTTGATTGGTGTGTTCTCTCTACTGGCCACACATTATAAAGAAAAAGTTGTTTTCTTAACCAAATTTAAGCCAACACGAATTCTTTATTTTTATACCTATCCTATAAGACCTATTTAACAACACCCCCAACATGCCTGGCTTAAACACACATTAGTAATAATTCTAACATATATTCATAACTCTTCATACACGTGATGTACATACATCACATAAGAATGTTAATAATCAGTGAGTTATTAGTTTTCCAATGACACAATATTTATCTAAAATGTATCGTGACATGACACCAATGTGTGAGGTACAGTATGTGAGAAATGACAACATTTGATGACACAGAGTAGTGAACTGCTGATGGGCCTGTGATGAACTGGGCTATTTTACTGTAATTATCCTAAACTATTGAGTGTGCCACAGTCATAATGCAAACTCACGGTAATACTAGCACAGAATCCTAACATAGGGTACGGCTAGACTGCGGGGGGAGTGGGTGTTCAGAATACCTCTACCATGTCCTCGGAATGCATTTGCTCTTCCGCTTTTTTTTTTTGCGGAAGAGCAAATGTACTCTTTTGGAAGCCCCTGTCTTCCTCATTCTATGAGAAAGAAGGGGGCTTTCCAAAGAGGTTTTTTTTCTTCTTCTTCAAAATTTGGCTCAGTCTAGATGGGCCAAATTTCAGAAAAGCCACTTCTGACAAAACTATCAGAAAAAGATACACAAAATTCGGAGCACATTTTGCGTATCTTTTTCGATAGATCCTCACATTCTAGCCATACCCATAGTGTACAGCAGGAGTTCCCAAACTTTTTGACATGGGGACCAGTAAATCCATTCGCGAGATTTCGGAGGACTGGTGACAGTCATTTGCATATTTGCATGTTTATTAAGCAAATGACGAATATGCAAATACGTTGTTTTTGGTCCTCCCAAAACCCCCAGGGCCAGCTTTAGCAAAGCTTTTGATACGGCCACCCACAACATTTTTACCAGCAAGTTAAGGGACTATGGATTGGAAAAATGGACTGTAATCCAATAAAACCCTGCACCACCACATCGTGTATTGAAAAGGGGCTCATTTATTTTCAGAAAGCCGACACCATCTTTGGAATATTTTATTCAGCTTTCTGAAAATATTTTTATCCATATTCTCATTCCGGATGGTGAATGCACCAGGTTCTCTCCATTCTGATACATTACAGTGCCTTTAAACCTCACTGTCAGCAGTGGGGATATTTAAAAGGCACTGCTTTTACATTTTTATTCAGGCTCTGCATGTGCCCTGAACTGTCCTGCTCCCCGCTGGCCGATTCTCTCCCCCTCCATCCCATCCTGGGCCAGTCCTGCTGTCCCCGCCAGCTGATTCTCTCCCGATCACTCCTGGCAAGCCCCGCTGCCCCCACCAGCCCTGCTTCCACGGGCTGGTTCCCCAGCCAGCCCTGTGATCTCCCCCAGCCAGCCTCACTGCCCCCGCCAGGCATTTTCCCCTTTGCCCCCTGCGATCTCCCCTGGCCAGCCCCACTGCTCCCAGGGTTGCCTCCCCTCCCCCGTTCAGCCCTGCTTCTGCTGGCCAGTTCCCCTGCCGATCTCCCCTGGGCAGCTCCACTGCCCCGACCCTGCTTCCCTGAGGCCCATATCCAGCCCTCCTCCCCCCTCCACAGCCAGCAATAAGAGCTCACCTGGTAACCTTCACTATGCCTCTGCCGGGAGCCTGAAACATACGGCTGCATCCGCCCAGCCCGGCTGAGGGCTTGGGGAACCCAGCGCTGCACGGACAGTCCGGAAGCCCGGAACACCCTGGCAACCATGCTGAGGCCCAGTATTTTTTTCCTACAGCCCGGTACCGGGCCGCAGCCCATAGTTTGGGAAACACTGGTGTACAGTAATAAATAGTAAGAGTAGTTGTTAGCTGATATATGGATAATGAAACTATCCACATCTACATTCCATAGAATAAAAACAGCTTCCAACCTGAAGTTTGAAAGAGTTATATTTCATTGCAGTCAGCCAACCACTACCTGAGAGAGTTAGAAGAAACTTTCCCTTTGAACAATTTTTTCCATCATTGCCCACTTCAAGATTTCTTGTACTTTCCTCTGAAGTATCATTTCTCAACTGTAACACAAAAGGAACTATAATTTCTAAGCATTTCTATCTAGTGAATCTAATGTAGCACTTCTATGAATTTCTAGCACACTGAAAATCATGGTATGTAAGAATGAACAATGTTACTTGATGCGAAAATTTGTCTAGTTTAATCTTTCTTACATTATCTTCCTTCTTTGAAACGCCTTGAATTGAAGCTTGTGCAAGCCTTCTGCCAATAAGAGGTAGTAGCAGAAAAAGTCAGGTTCAGTATGTAGGACAGTGGTGGGCAACCTGTGGCCCATCGGGATTCTATTTGTGGCCCATGAGACTTTTCATTACCCATGTGCAGAGTTGCCAGATTCAACCTGTATTTCCCCCCATACAGATATTACTAAAATGACACAAGGGCACATGAAGTGATTGCACGGAACATCAACTGCACCCAATCAAAGCACTGCTACAGTTAAATCAAAACACTCCACAAATTGTAGTTATGGGGAAGGGAGCAACCGTGAAGCACCACTTCCCCCTGCTGCCTGATCATACACATTTGTGGAACACAAATAGCCCTGTAGCCACTTTTCTGAGCGGCGTGCGGGGGTGGGCCAAGCAGGGGAGTCTGCCTGGGGGCTCCCTGCTGTGTCCACGGGCTGGATTGTTTTGCCAGGGCCTGCTGTAATGCCAGCGTGGGCTCCCTGATGAGGGGGGAAAAAGTGGCGGCTGGGCTCGAGCTTCAAAAGAACCATATCTGGCTCCCTAGTGAGCTATTGCCAACCCCTGCCTTAGAGTATTAACTGCAATAAACAAGCAATGAGTGGTGCTATAGCACCTTAAAGATAGATAAACAGGGAGAGAGGTCCAATGTGAAAGTCCTTTGGGTCATGAAATGACTTATCTCTTACTCTAATCTTTGTTTCATTACCCATGGAAAACAGGCACTTATTAGTTACTTTTAATATACAACTCCTCCCAGGCTTACTCCTTTCTAAATATCATAACAAGTATACTCTCGGTTAAACTTGCGATTTAGAAATGAGCTGAGGACTGTCTGATTTGTGATGCTGTCAATACTATATTCATATTACCATTCTCAGAATGATTTGTTCTTGTGACCATGTTCTTAATCTGCATAGGATATTTTCTGCCTCTGCGCAGAAAGCACGTCTAATGAGGTACTTCTTTGCTATTAGACAAAAAAAAAAAAAAAAAAATCTGGACATGTGTGAATGAAGGCTGAAGGCTGAAATTCAACTAATTAGAACACCCATCGGAGTTTGAACACTACAAAATTAATCTCTGGGGCAACTGCTGTGAAACTAATGGAGTTACTACAAAGATTAAATTCATCCCATCTATCTGCTCGTTGGCCATGCTACTCAGGACAGATTTAAGTAATTTGCATCCAGTGACCTGCTTGTAGTTGTCTTAACTGATGAAAATATTCTCCCATGTTGGGACATAGCCATAAATCAGATCCAAGTTTGTAAGATGTGGGTGATCCAGTTACATATAAGGAGTTCCATGATCAGCCTATGAATTCTTTGTAATGAGAAGAATTTGTAAATTGCGTCCACTGTCCAAACAGTATGACATATTGGAAAAGGGAACATTAACCTGGGCTGTGTCCAGACTCCATGCCTCCGTCGACGGAGGCATGTAGATTAGCCAGATCGGAAGAGGGAAATGAAGCCGCGATTAAAATAATCGCGGCTTCATTTAAATTTAAATGGCTGCCCCGATCTGCCGATCAGCTGTTTGTCGGCAGATCGGGAGAGTCTGGACGCGATGCCCCGACAAAGAAGCCTTTCTTCATCGACACAGGTAAACCTGGTTTCACGAGGCTAATCTACATGCCTCCGTCGACGGAGGCATGGAGTCTGGACACAGCCCTGGTGAAATAACTGTATAAATGCAGAGCTATTTATGACCCATCATTACTGTTTTTTAATAAACACACTCTTTATGCTAGCTATTTGGCAGTTGAGTGGTCAATGAAGCGCTACATATTTTATTAGCATGTAATAAAACCCCTCAACACTCTGCTATGATCAAATAGGGATGTAAAAGTTACAGCTTATTTGGGGAGTTTCCGACTTTCACGGGGAGTTCAGCTACACATCTATCTTCTGCTTTGGTTTTCTGTGCTGTGCTACTTTTTAGTGCTGTGCTACTATTTCAGAAAAAAAAATCTATATCTCTATATATCCTACAGCCTTCATGTTTATGCAAAATACCATTCACAATTAAGCAGCAGATTGTCAAAGTTAAAAGCTCTTTCTTTCACAGTTCATTTTCTTTCTGCATCCGGAGTTCTATTTCTAGCTGACATTTTTATATTTCCTTACGGATAAAAGCCAATTCCCTGAAACTTAATATGATCAAGACAGAAGTTTCCATCTCATCACCTCTTTCATTCCCATTGTTTTTACCCGCAAGGGTATTTCCTTTAAGCTGCTTGTCAGAAACCTTGGCATGTTCTTCAATCTGCAGATTTCTTCATATATTTCTCATGTTGCTAAACCGTACATCTCCTCTAAACTCATGTATCTCCATGTACTCATTCACAACACAGAAAAATAGAACTGGGTCTGTGACTTTTTGATCATATACCTTGATTAGTTGAACACTGCTAGTTTCTGCAATATTGTCTATGCCTGTCTTTTAAAAATTTTCTATTCCATCAGTTGGCTTGGCTGAAAACTAAGCCACATTGGTTCAAAACCTTAGCTTTACTGTTCACATCTCTCTGTTCTCTTCATTGACTTCTCATCCATCTAGGCTGTCATTTTAAAATTCTAACATGTAAACCATTATCCAACTTGGCCCTTCTAACCTTTCTCCTCTTATTATCTCCTACCAGCCCATTAACCTTAGCTTTTTCATTTAACTTCTCATTATCTTACTGCAATTCATTCTTCCGTTATCAATTTAAAAAAATACTTTTCCTCTGCTAGCCTCAGCTCTTTGGAACTATCTTCATCTGCCTATTGTTGATCTCCTCTCAATATGCCATTTTAGGGCACATTTACACCGCAGCGTTATATCAGAAAACTGGCATTATTCTGAAATAGCATAGTGTGCATCTACACTGCAAGCCTTTATTTCAAAATAATGCTGAGCTGGAGGGTTTCTTTCTCCAATTCATAGTAATCCTCATTTCATGAGGAGTAAGGATAGTCGAAGGAAGAGTGTTCTGTGTAGACAGTGCCAAAAGCCAAGTTATGCTATTTTGACTTCAGCTACGCAAATGTTGTAGCTGAAGTTGCATTGCTTAATTCAACTTTAGCCCTGCTGTGCAGACCTACCTTTAAAGCCCATCTCATCACTTACACTCGATTCTGAATTTCTCTCATCTCTTTTTTGTCTTCTAAGTACATTGTTTTCTCTTCTGACCACCAGTTGTTCACTATTACTGTATTTAATGTGATTGCCATCCTTCTGTTACCTCTATCTAGTGTTTTGAATCAGAGGTGTTATGCCGAAGCCCAGTCCCATTGAAGTCAAGCCCTGTCCCACTGAAGTCAATGGCAAAACTCTCACTGATTTCAACATGGTCTGGATTTCACCTATAAAATATAAAAAATATTTTAAACCTCTCCCTTGTAGCACTGAGCACAGGAATACCTAGCACTCTCTGGGGGTGAGGACTGTGTTTTCCATGTCATGTTGGTACCTCACATAGCACAGTGGGATCCCGAAGTATGACTGGCTCCTTGATGCCACCATCATACAAATATACACTACTACACATGTGTCTTCCAATTGCTCATTCACAACACAGTGAATGCTCAACTCTCAGTTCAGCATGCACATTTCTTGCTTTATACTTTGAAATTTGATGCTTAATTAAAAGCCAACTAGGAGGCAACTTTCCCTTGCGCTCAAATATGAAGCAACTACCTCCTCAATTTTCATGCTGTGTGTTCTCCAACATATGCAACCCTAACACCGCAAGAACAACAAACCCACACTGTGTCCCTTCATAGTAATAACAGTTTAATGGTGCATTCTCCCCATTTAGTGGCCAAAAGTTATCACAAAGGCTGTGTACTGATTTATTCATTTTCTGCTACTGCTTCGACCGGAGCACTCCTGTCGATAGCTATCAGGGTAGCTATCAGAAAGAATATCTGCTTTGCTGGTAATGTAATATACCCTTACGTTCTATATCAAGAATGAAAAGGAATGCAGTCTGGATTTAAGATATTCCAAATATTTTAAGGCGATTTACTTTAATTATGTCCAAGTGAAATTAAAACAAATCAAACCCCTAAATGATATTTGTTTGTGAAGGGTGCTGGGATATGTTTCTGGTCAATAGAGTCCTTTAATTATCCACAGAATGGACAGTGATACTTGGATCTCTCTCAGATGATAGGCAGAAAATGTAGGAACAAGGAGTAAAGGTGAAAATATGGTTATAACAGATCTAAGAACTGTATTGGTAATAACTTGGAATGATAGCAATAATCAGCACTTCTTCTGGATGCAGTTAAGACCTGCTATATTAACTTTTTAAGTGCCTTCTATACCCATATTTCCCAGCAATGCCCTAGGATGATCAACACTGGCTGAGTTTCAACAAACATTTGGACAAGGGTAATCCAGTGGCTATAGATAGGAAACAAAAGGATAAGTTTTCACAATGGAGGGAGGTAAATATTGTCTGTTATTTGACAGTGTTAGCCACTCAATGGCTGAAATAGCACTTAGTCACACAACAGAGCAGAAGGGGCTCATATCGAGGAAGCGCAGTCTATCGTGCTTTCTCCTGCATGACTGTGTATAGCAGCCATAAAATACTTAAATATAAAAATAATTGCATTATTGTTGCTGCTCCACCTACAATGTGCACACACCATGGAGATCATGTAGAATGCACCAACAACTTCACTAGCTAAATCTACTTAACTGTTTCCATGTTACAGGGTGTTCATGACTTTCCAAAATATTCACTATCTATTGCACTGAATATCTCCAGGCCAAATCTTCCTGAAGGTAATTTTTTTAAATGTTTGAATTAAAACTGTTTACCCTCTTTTGAATCACAGGAAATTTCAAAAAAAAAATAGCTCTTTGCTATTAAAGCTCCTTTTGACATGCCTGAGAGAGCCTGCATAATCAGGTTTTTAAGTTTGCAAAGTGCATGCACTTTACAGGATAACAATGAAATGTAAACTACTAACCATGAAATCCAAGCAAATTAGATTTTATACATAACTATAGATGTGTCTGATTTTGAGTATTAAATTGGGATATACTGAATGTGTCAGAGAAGGCTAATATCAGCTAGCTATGTATTTAATTTTCCAATGGAAATATTTCAGTAGAGGAACAAAAAGGAGCTTAAAATGAAACACTATCAAATCTATTGTAGGGCAAGGTGTATTAAAAAAATGTCAGTGTAATTCAGGAGCAAGGCAGCCTAACAGACCTTGCTCATTATTAGTCCACCTTTGTTACATTTGTTTAATAGCATATTGCCCTTTTTCTTTGCCCTTTTAAAATAAATATTAATTCTATTTGCAGCATAATGAAATAACTTGAATTTTCCCCATCACCTGCTTTCTCGTTTATTTTTTGTTAAATGATGAATTCATGTTTTTACTCCATACATTTCACTCCCATGCCTGTCTTTAATTGAATTTTTTTATCATGCCCTAGATTTGGCTTTTTAAAAAGTTGACAGTTTTGAATATCTTAAAAATGATTTTTTCCATAAATAGGGTCACTAGTGATATATTATTGGATCAGTTACACAGGCAGAATTGTGCCTCTAAGGCACCATGGGTTGGAGTTGCCTCATTCTAAGGAGAGTACAGAGACACATGTGGTTGCTGAGGGCAAGCCTTTTTGATTCCCCCCAGGGGAGTATGCCCTTTACTGTCCCCTTCAATTGGGTGCAGAATGCACCCCTCTGTGTAAGGGTTTTGCTCAGTTTGCTAGTGCAATTGAGCAGGACCCTTACACATGGAAGAGTATAATCGTGAGTATAATAGAGGGTCAGGCTATGATCTTGCCTCTGCTCAATTAGAAATGAGACCATTAGAAACCTTGACTGTTCTGAAGTCACCGAGATATTTTATTGAAAACAATATTCTGACCCCATGTAAGAGGCAGCTGAAGAGAAAATTGCATCTATTCTGGGACATGATAGAGGCCACCCTTTGAACATACTACCCAGCCATTGGCTGTGGCCCTAGGGGCAGAGAGAAATATCACTGACCATGAAGTCTGACTGGAATAGGGAACCAATGACTGTGGCACCTCCCCAAAGAACGATCAGACCTGTCTAATGAGGTTTGATTGTTATATGGCCATTTAGCCCTGGTCTACACTAGGACATTACAGGCAGTCCCCGGGTTACATGGATCCGACTTACATCGGATACCTACTTACAAACGGGGTGAGGCAACCCCGCACTAGCTGCTTCCCCCCGGCAGACCAGGGAGACGCGAAGTTAGCGCCCCCTCCCCCCCCAGCAGACCAGGGAGATGTGGAGCGGCTTTTCTCAGCAGACACCTCAGCTTGAGAATAAAGGACTGAGGGAAGTGAGGTGTGGGAGAATAAAACTGAGCTCTGGAGAAATGTTTGGCTAGAGTTTCCCCTATAATATGTGCCAGTTCCGACTTACATACAAATTCAACTTAAGAACAAACCTACAGTCCCTATCTTGTACGTAACCCGGAGACTGCCTGTATTTCAAAATAATTCCCCTTAGGTCAAAATAATAAGCGGAGTGTCCACACTACCAAGCCTGCCATTTCAAAATAAAGGGCTGGTTACTTTGAAATCTGTCCTCCTGCTTTCCTTGGGGAATAACTCTTAATTTCAAAATAGTTATTTCGAAATAGTGTTAGTGTGGACATTCCGCTGCTGCTAATTCAAAATAATTGGCCTCCAGAGGCCTCTCACAGATGCAGTTTTGACCACTCTGGCCTCACCAGGCATCTCCACTGCTCCTTTTCTCCCATGGAGCTTCAAACTCCAGGCAGCAGGAGAAGGAATTCTCACACACTGGAGAAGAGTGAGAGCCACGTGAAAGACAGCAGCCAGCGAGGGAGTCATGACTGACACCGAAACTCCCTCAGAGCCTCTCATGGCTGCCAGCACTCCTGCTGCTCCCTTGGCTGCCACAGGCCAGGGATATAGAAGAGCTCTGTCCTGGACTGGTGCAGAGATCCTGGATCTCATTCTGGGGAGAGGAGGCCAACCTCCAGTATCTCTACATCAGAAAGAGGAATGTGGATGTCTATGGCTGAATTGCTGCCAGTCTGGCCAACAAAGGCCACAACTGGACCCTGAACCAGGCCCAGATGAAGATTAACGAGCTCCATCAGCCTTTCACAAGGCCAGGGAGCAGAGAGGATGTTCTGGGGAGGCACTACACACCTGCCACTACTTCTATCAGGTAGATGCAATCCTGGGTCGGGGGGCTGGTCTCCTCCCCCCCATCACCATGGAGTTCGGCCAGGACACACCTGGCATCAGCCTCCAGGAGGGCAGAGTTGCAGATGAGAAGGAGGAGGAGGAAGAGAAAGAGGAGAAGGAGGAGGCCAGCCAGGTGACCATACCTGCCATCCAGGAGTTGCTTCTCACCTTGGAGAAGGAGCTACAGACGAATCCAGGGGAAAGCACTTCAGGTGAGTCCTATAACTTTCCCTATCTACATGTGAGAGCAGGTGGCAGGCTGCACACTCCTCCTTGGGCCTACTTGGCTTGGGGGTTGCCCAACAGTCTGTGCACATTTGTGCACATGGAGCACCAGTCTGTAGCACTCAGCCCCATGATGTAGCACTCAGCCCTCTCTATAGGATGCTGCCAGTGCCAGACCCTGCATGTGTGGGACACAGAAGGAAGCTGAGCTACCCCATTCCCTCCTCCCACCCACAGGCTCCTGGCCTGGCTGGCACCTTCCCATGGCTGCTTGTCCGTGGGCCATGGGCATTGTGATCCTCCCCTGGGACATGTGACCCTGCTGGAAAGTGTTCACTGCCTAGGCAACATATGGCCTTGCCTGAAGAATATTGCCATCATCTGAACTGAGATCTTCAGTGCTGGCTCAGAGATTAGGGCTCGGCTTCATGCAGTGTCTCCTGGGAAGACTGCCCTTGTCACTTTTCTTCACAGCTGGTCTAGCTGCTAGCTTGGCACATCCTCCCACCTCCTGTACCTGACTCCACAGGATCTGCAGGAGGAAAAGAACCTGTGAATACCTGATGTGGAATCAGATGGCCTGCAATCCCTTGTCCAGGAGGAGTGCCAGGAGCAGGCCACTGACCGGGAGGAGTGCCAGGCTGACTGGGAGCAGTGGAAGGCCACCTGGGATAAGCTGGAGTGCCAGCACAATGCCACCTCAGTGATGGAGCATCTGGCATTGTGCATGGAGCAGGTCACCAGCCACCTCCCTGCCCCCCATGGCTTCCACTCCTATTAGAAACCTGAGGCCACTGAGGCCCCAGAACATGGGGCAGTGGGACCTCTCAGGAAGCCAAAGCCTTCCGAGCTTGCCAAGGCAGGTGGCAGTCCTAGCCTCATCCCTGAGACCCCCCCTCCTCTCCTCCCTCTTCTCTCCTCCCTGGTTCTTTTCCCAGTTCCTCTCCTGTTGTATATCCCTCCCCCCCCCCAATAAATAGTCCCGTTTTTTCACAAAAGAAGGCTTTATTGTTTGCTCTGCAGGGAAAGGGAGAAGGTGGGAAGGGAGGGCGGGGAAGAGAGAGGTGCAGGAGGAAAGGAACACAGAGGGAATTCAGGGGCCCCTAATGGAGCAGCATGGGAGAGAGTCTCAGAGCTGGCCTTAAACTCTCCCTCAAGGCCTCCCTTATGTGCTCTCCATATGGCACTGGTGTCCGGTTGCTTGTATTCCCCAGCCAGTCATTCAGCCTCTCCCCCCCACCCTGGCAGAAAAGTCTCCTCCTTGTGGAGCACATAGCAGGCTTCCACCACAATGAGCTGTTGTGCTCATTGAGGACCAGCCAGGGAGGAGACTCCTGACTCTCCCCTCTAAATGGCCGAACACTCACTCCACCACCAAGTGGCACCTGCTCAAGCTGGCACTGAAGTAGTCTTTGGAGGGGTCCAGGCTGCCTATTTATGGCTTCATGAGCCAGAGTAGCAAGGGGTAGGCTGAGTCAGCCAGGACAATGATGGGTATGTCCACCTCCCCAACTCCGTGGTTGGGGAAAAAAATGCTGGCATGCTTCTTTTGGAAGAGGCAGGAGTTCCAAAAGATGCAGGTATTGTGAACCTTTCCTGACTATCTCACACTGATGTTGGTGAAGCATTCTGTGTGATCCATGAGGGTCTGCAGCACCATGAAGAAGTGCCCCTTGCTATTTATGTAGTCCAAGGCCTGGTGGTCAGGGGTCAGGATGGGGATGTGTGTGTTCCATGTATGCCACCACCCTCAACTGGGGAAGTCCATGGCAGCAAAGCCATCCATGATGCTGTCCACATTTCCCAGAGTAACGACCCTCCATAGCAGCATCTGGTTGATGGTCTTGGCTACTTGCAGGAGCATGGCCCTGACTATGGATTTCGCCATGCCAAACTGGTTCCTGATGGAGCGGTCGCTGTCCAGCGTGGCAAGCTTCCACAGGGTGATGGTGACGCTCTTCTGCAGGGGCATGGCAGGTCTCAGTTGGGTGTCCTGTTGCCTGAGGGCAGTGGCGAGCCACTTGCAGAGCTCGAGGAAGGTGGCTTTCCGCATGTGGAAGTTCTGCAGCCACTCCTGGTCATCTCATAACTGCAAGATGATGCGATCTCACCAGTCCAAACTCATCTTCTGCTGCCAGAAGAAGTGTTCCATGGTGTCCAGGGTGTGGAGGGGCTTGCACAGCAGCAAGAGCGCCAGGTTCAGGGTGAGCAGGGCCTACAGTCTGGGCTGGTCATCATCCTGCTGGAGCAGCACATGGCCGATCTGGATGAACTGTGCCACGAGGCACAGCACGAGGCCCGTGAGCCTAGTACTACTTTGCAGCAGCTCTGGCTCCATGGTGTGAGTGCTGTGGCATCCGCAAGAGCAACCAGAGCACACTGCATCCCTTTTGTCAACTGTGAGGAGGGAGGCAGTGGAGGAGTGGCATGTGAGACGCAGCTGTAGAGAGGAGTCCCTGAAAGCCCCGGACCAGGCAGCCACAGTAAGTCTTCTCCCTCCTAGTGCCCTCCCCAGAATGCTTCCAGGGGCTCTAAGTCTGAGGCTGACTCCAATCAGTGTGGACGCGCTATTTCAAAATAATTCTAACTGATTTCAATGCTTCCCCATATTTGGGACATGCTATTTGGATTTTGTTAAAACGGGAATTGTTATGTCGAATTTAGTTATTTTGAAATAATTTGCTAGTATAGACCTGCCCTTAGATTAGTGCTCTTCTCTACTTGCATTTATTTCTGACTAGTAGATTTTTGGAGTGTTAGTCAGGTCCTTAACTCGATTTTTATAAATAAAAGGAAAATGAACGCGCTTTATTGAAATGATTGCAGTTTTCATAAATACGCTGTTATTTTTATGAAGTTAATTTTAGTAATTTTTTAAAATGGGAATTCCATCAAGTGTTTTTTCATCCCTACAGACTCTTATAATTTGCAATGTTTTAACAAAAAAGGGCTATATTCAATTTGGTTTCCAATTACATTGCCTTCTAGTTTTAAAACATTAAGCATTGATTTAGCTGTGCCAAAACAGAGTGCAACTCCAAATTTCTCTGTTTTCTCTCTTGTCTGTAAGGTTTACTGAAAAGCAATCCTATTCCAGGTACATCCTATTTTTCTGGCCCACTGTGGTTCAAACTCTTTCAAAATTCATTCAATTATGTCAGATTTGATGACTGTACTTGATTTGTTGATTCTGACTCTTTTCTGTGTGGTTTTATGAGAAGCAATCCCATTCCAGGAACATCCCGTTTTCCTTGTGCAACCTAACCCTTATGCTGCTTTAAGTTATGATAAGAAGGAGCTGCATACCACATTTGGTGGACCTAGCTCTTACCTTTTAGGAGAAGTTCTTGATCAAACAGACAAACTATCTAAAATACATAGTATCTCTCTTACCTCTTTAAAACCCCAGCTATCACCAGACTGACAAGATCATGAACCCCATCAGAAGTAATGAATACAATGTAGCCTTCAGTGGAGTTATTGGGATTCACGTTAATGTAACTGAGCATAATTTTTGCCTTAAACTGTAGATATATTTTGTCTTGAAGCATTTATGATTTAGCAACAGAAATTCATTAGTAGAGTTGAAATCTGAGCACTAATTGAAAAGACCTCTAAAGGTGCACAGGGACCGGAAAGTCTCCCATGACAGAGATTATATTTTCAATTTTATTTTAGACATTTGTAGTGACAAACATTGCAATTCTCTTGGTATCTCCTGCTGGGGAAAGTTACTGATGTGGAAAAACTGAAAAACAAATCAGTCCAATTCCATGTGTGCTCAGGTGTTCATGTCACTAAAGCAATCACCACATTCAGTACAAATTCACACCCCCATTCAAAGTCTGATCAGGGAGCTATAAGGTGGAACGGACCTGAAGATGAGAGTAGGTGAGAAAATTGTGATTTTTTTAAAAAAAATGCATGTTGATAAACTCTAATGGCATTTGACCTGTGACCTCAAGGGGGCTTCTAATTAGGTCAGGGCTCTGGCATGCTGGTAGGGCTGCACAAGATAGTTTGCACTAATAGGGTGTGTCTAGTCTACCGGGTTTTGTCGACAAAAGTGGACTTTTGTCAACAAAACTATACCTACAAAACTACACTGCCACTGAGTTCTGTCAATATAACGTCGAAAGAACTCAGCAGTTTTGTTGATGGCTGTAAACCTCATTCTACGAGGAATAAAGC
Organism: Pelodiscus sinensis; assembly: GCF_049634645.1. Classification (NCBI taxonomy): domain Eukaryota; kingdom Metazoa; phylum Chordata; order Testudines; family Trionychidae; genus Pelodiscus; species Pelodiscus sinensis. Next base: position 211,125,994 of record NC_134711.1, read on the forward strand.
CTTTTGTCGACAGACATCTACACTGTCCTTTGCATCTACATTGTCATGTCGACAAAGCGGCTTGCTTTGTCGACAGAACTGGATGTAGTCTAGACACTCTTTGTCGACAGAAGCTTTGTCCACTGTATCTGTCGACAAAACTTCTATCGACAAAAGCCTGTAGTCTAGACATACCCTTAGTTTCCAGGCTGTGCCTATCTGGACACTTCTGTGGCCTACACTAGCATAGCCAGAGCATCTCACAAATGGTGCTGACTGTAGCATCACAACCTCCCTGTGGGAGGTAGGCAGGGACAGTTTATCTCCATTATAGAGGCAGGGATCAGAAGCAGGAGTAGATGGGAGTTTTGGTCATACAAGTAGAGGTAAGAACTAAACCCACTTCTGAGACCCATTCTATTGCTTTACCCACATGCAGACCAGAGAACTGGCAAACTTCCCAAGACATAAATCCACACACAAAATGGAAAAGAATGAAAAACAACGTCATGTTAACAAATTAGCCTCTGTAACCAGCTTGCACCTTTCATGGTACATTCTGCATGTGAATTTTTCCACTCACAACAGCAGGTGTTCCATGGACAAAAAGAGAGAGCAGAGTAGGCAAGAGAGATTTGCAGAATAATGTGTGATTGTAAATTACAGTCGTATGTCATTAACATACCATTTAACACTCATTAGCAAATTGCATGTCCTGCTAATGCTACACTAGAAATGATTCATTTCCTTTTTATTGCCATTACTGTCATTCATTATCCATTTATTGTAAAAACGATGTTGCTTGCTCCATATTAATATTCATATTTCATTAAGATTCTAAAGACAGGAATTAGCTTTAAGCTCGTGGTCCTCATCCGTCCCTGTGACGAGAGAGAGAGAGACAAGCATGTGCGGTAGAGAAGACACCTGGCACTCTGTGAATGCCTTAACATAGCCCTAACAGAAGCAAAAGGGCCCCATCTCTCCTCCTGGTTGACAGGGACGGGAACAAGAGAAAAAGCAGTAGGAGCTGCACTATATGCTTAGGGGAGGTACCAGCCTTCCATCCAGTCAACATTCTGCTTCTCCGTGACATCAGGCACTATGTGGCAGGCTGGTGGGTTTTTTCCTCCTCTATACAATGCCTGATTTGACTCTGTTGGAGGATGGAGGAGACACTTGAAGGCAGCTGTGGCAGAAGAACTGACTGGCATCGGGAAAGATTGAAATGATGGGGATGGTGGATGATGAGTTGGGGAAATTAAAATCTCCCAGTGCCTAAACTGATAAGAGATGCACCTTCAACATTGTATTATACATTTCCTTTCTCTTGCTGTTTGTCTTCCCCAGCAAGCAGATCCTAGTAGTAGCAGATCTATGTGCCCACATACAGCCCCACTGCTAGCTAGTAAGACCAGGCCCTTAGACTATAAGCCTTCCTAGATGTATTCCTGAGTGTGCCGTGCTGTGCACAATGGGGCTTTGTTCCTAATTGGAGCCTTGGGGTGCTACTGCAGTGTCAAAGTTAAAAAATCACAAGTGTCACAGGTTCACTCCCAGACTGGCGCCTCCGCCTGGTTGTCTCAGGAATGACCTCAAGCGAGTGTGCTCTCCTGTGATTACAGCTCTCTCGTCCTCATCTTCTCCTTCAGACCCACTGCAGTTCCAGTGTCACTGCCTCTGCTTCAGGGCACAGCCTTTCGGGAGTGTCAAAATCTGGGTGCCACTCTTCCAGGGCCTCCTTCTGCAACTGTCTAGTCGTGCCTCACAGCAGCTTGGCAGGCCATAGCCTGGCTACTTCTTACTTCAGTAGAGAGTGGAGGGACCCAGACCTATCCATTGCTCTGGGTCCCACTCCAGGGACTCTGTAAACAACAGCGTCACGGTGCCCCTCCATTCTCTGCCAGTCTGTATCAATTCCCTGGGCCACTTCCCTCTAGCCCCAGCATCTTTGGCTCCAACCTCTGGCTCCTTCACCTTCCCAGGGCCTCAGACCTGCAATTCCTAGCAGCCCTGTTCACTGTGACAGCTTCTGCAGCACTCTGGGAAGCCAGTCCCCTCCCTTGGGCTTTCTATGCCACCCTCTTGCTCTGGTCTACAGCTTCCTGTTGTTTGAACCAGCTGGGTTTGTTTGGCTGGTCCAGTTGCCACCCTATTGGCTGCAGACACCACCCTAATTGGATCTTTGTAGCCCTTCAGGCTGGGTTTTAACCCTCTCATGGCCAGTGTGGGGCAAACACCCTGTCACAAGAAGTCATACTAACGCACCGTAACATTTTAATATTCTGCTACCTCTGTGGCATGTTTAAGCTGATTGTTCTATAGTAAAGCTTCATAAAATTATTGACATTAAGTTCATATTCGTCACTTCAGTGTATGAACCAATTAAACATCTGAGAAGCCAAACACATTTGTATATTTTACTGCTTGCTTTTTACTGTCCTTCTACAAAGTATTGTTCTACAGATAGTCCATTCTTGTGGCAAAGATGGGTGAAATCAGAAATGGGCAATTGCAGTGGCAAATGTCTAATGTTAACTGTCTGATGCCCTTGTGGTTAGCTTATTATGCCCATGCGTGTTTATTAAGAGTTAGTTTTTTTTAACTCTCACATTCTTGGTATATGTCTAATCTTTGTTACTTACAATAAGAATCATATTGTGCAGATCTCTCTGATGAGGTCTGTGTGGAAACTTGAAAAAAAGGGGCAGCATGATAGGGCTGCTTAACTATAAGTTAATAGCATTTTTTTCTTGGAGTTAATATCAGGTAAAACATTGATTAGATTCTTGTAAAAAAAAGTCTTAGCCTCAGACAGAAGCACCTTGGGACATTCCAAGAATCATTAAGAACCAGAAGAACCCTGAAACACTGTGTTTTCAATCATTCTATTCACCCAGGGGGACTGTCAAGGGGAAGATAGGTTGCATAAAACCAGTACTAAGGTGGTAATTAATAATGTGCAGACTCTGAAAAGCATTCAAAGGTTCAGTGCTTTTTCAGACTTATTTGAACACTTTGGCTGAAAGTAGGTCTTAAGGTAGTTTTACGGTTGTTACTTAATATGAAGTTACAGTGGTGTACTCATTTCTCCTTGCCTCAGATGGGTTTTATTCATATTTTATCCTTTTTTCCCCTACACAGATGGTAGATCATAGAATCATAGAATAATAGGACTGGAAGGGACCTCGAGAGGTCATCGAGTCCAGCCCCCCACCCTCAAGGCAGGACCAAGCTCCGTCTACATCATCCCTGACAGATGTCTATCTAACCTGTTCTTAAATATCTCCAGAGAGGGAGATTCCACCACCTCCCTTGGCAATTTATTCCAATATTTGACCACCCTGACAGTTAGGAATTTTTTCCTAATGTCCAATCTAAACCTCCCCTGCTGCACTTTAAGCCCATTACGCCTTGTCCTGTCCTCAGTAACCAAGAGGAACAAATTTTCTCCTTCCTCCTTGTGACACCCTTTTAGATATTTGAAAACCGCTATCATGTCCCCCCTTAATCTTCTTTTTTCCAAACTAAACAAGCCCAGTTCATGAAGCCTGGCTTCATAGGTCATGTTCTCTAAACCTTTAATCATTCTTGTCGCTCTTCTCTGTACCCTTTCCAATTTCTCCACATCTTTCTTGAAATGTGGCGCCCAGAACTGGACACAGTACTCCAGCTGAGGCCTAACTAGTGCAGAGTAGAGCGGCAGAATGACTTCACGAGTTTTGCTTACAACACACCTGTTCATACAACCTAGAATCATATTTGCTTTTTTGCAACAGCATCACACTGTTGACTCATATTCAACTTGTGGTCCACTATGACCCCTAGATCCCTTTCCGCCATGCTCCTTCCTAGACAATCGCTTCCCATCTTGTATGTATGGAACTGATTGTTCCTTCCTAAGTGGAGCACTTTGCATTTCTCTTTATTAAACCTCATCCTGTTTACCTCTGACCAATTCTCTAACTTGCTAAGGTCATTTTGAATTATGTCCCTATCCTCCAAAGAAGTTGCAACCCCACCCAGTTTGGTATCATCTGCAAACTTAATAAGCGTACTCTCTATCCCAATATCTACATCATTGATGAACATATTGAACAGAACGGGTCCCAAAACAGACCCTTGCGGAACTCCACTTGTTATCCCTTTCCAGCAGGATTTAGCACCGTTAACAACAACTCTCTGACTACGGTTATCCAGCCAATTATGCACCCACCTTATCGTGGCCCTATCTAAGTTATATTTGCCTAGTTTATCAATAAGAATATCATGCGAGACCGTATCAAATGCCTTACTAAAGTCTAGGTATATGACATCCACCGCTTCTCCCTTATCCACAAGGCTCGTTATCCTATCAAAGAAAGCTATCAGATTAGTTTGGAATGACTTGTTCTTCACAAACCCATGCTGGCTATTCCCTATCACTTTATTACCTTCCAAGTGTTTGCATATGATTTCCTTAATTACCTGCTCCATTATCTTCCTGGGACAGACGTTAAACTGACCGGTCTGTAGTTTCCTGGGTTGTTCTTATACCCCTTTTTATAGATGGGCACAATATTTGCCCTTTTCCAGTCTTCTGGAATCTCCCCTGTCTGCCATGATTTTTCAAAAATCATAGCTAAAGGCTCAGATACCTCCTCTATCAGCTCCTTGAGTATCCTGGGACGCATTTCATCAGGACCTGGTGACTTGCTGACATCTAACTTTCCTAAGTGATTTTTAACTTGTTCTTTGTGTATCCTATCTTCTAAACTTACCCTCTCTCTGCTTGTATTCACTACGTTAGGCACACCTCCAGACTTCTCGGTGAAGACCGAAACAAAGAAGTCATTGAGCATCTCTGCCATTTCCAAGTTTCCTGTTACTGCTTCTCCCTCCTCACTAAGCAGTGGGCCTACCCTGTCCTTGGTCTTCCTCTTGCTTTTAATGTATTTATAAAAGGTCTTCTTGTTTCCCTTTATGCCTGTAGCTAGTTTGATCTCATTTTGTGCCTTTGCCTTTCTAATCTTGCCCCTGCATTCCCGTGTTGCTTGCCTATATTCATCCTTTGTTATTTGTCCTAGTTTCCATTTTTTATATGACTCCTTTTTTATTTTGAGATCATGCAAGTTCTCCTTGTTAAGCCAAGCTGGTCTTTTGCCATATTTTCTATCTTTCCTACACAGCGGAATTGTTTGCTTTTGGGCCCTTAACAATGTCCCTTTGAAATACTTCCAACTCTCCTCAGTTGTTTTTCCCTTCAGTCTTGCTTCCCATGGGACCTTACCTACAAGTTCTCTGAGCTTATCAAAATCTGCCTTCCTGATGAGTGAGATACATTGATTTAAGGATGCTTTCCCACACTGTCTGACCTTACATCATCACTATTACCACAGTAAGGGTATGTCTACACTACAAAGTTAATTCGAACTAACAGCCGTTAGTTCGAATTAACTTTCATAGTGTCTATACATGCAAACCGCTAGTTCAAACTTAATTCGAACTAGCGGAGTGCTTAATTAGAACTAGGTAAACCTCATTCTACGAAGACTAATGCCTAGTTTGAATTAAGTAGTTTGAATTAAGGGCTGTGCAGCCACTTAATTCAAACTAATTGGAGGCTAGACCTTCCCAGCTTGCCCTGGTGGCCACTCTGGGCACAACCAGGGAAACTCTTCTGCCCTCCTCCTGGCCCCAGAGCCCTTAAAGAGGCACGGTCTGGCTACAGTGCTTGTGTCGGTTGCAAGCCTGCCAGCACCCAGCCAGCAGACCCTGCACCTGGCACGGCATGAGCCAGCCACCCGCTGCCACCCAGACCTCCACCTCTCCCCAGGACCAGGAGCCTGCCTGGGGCTGCAAGAGACGAGCACTCACCTGGTCTAGTGCGGAGATCGTGGACCTCATCGAGGTTTGGGGGGAAGCCTCCAACGTCCACGATCTCTGCACTAGCCAAAGGAACATGGCTGTCTACAGCTGCATGGCTGACAGCCTGGTCACCAGAGGCCACATGCGGATCCGGGAGGAGGTCCGCCGAAAATTAAGGACCTGCGGCAGGCCTACTCCAGGGCCTCCCATCCAGGGGCCGACCCAGAGGCATGCCCCCATTATGAGGCCCTGGACCGAATCCTGGGGGCTCAGGCAGTGCATGCCCCCTGGGTGGTGATTGACCCCGGGGCAGAAGGACCCATCATGGACACGGAGGAGGAGGACGCTGAGAACCAGGAGCCTGCAGGGAGCCTGCCCAGGACCCAGGACCTCCAAGACCCCCCCACATAGAGCACATTGGCTGTGTCGTCCGAGGCCGGGGAGGGTTCCACAAGTGAGAGCCATCATGCTCCCCTTATGTGTATGGAGAGTGTGGGGGGAGAGGGAGCCCAGGGACCATGCGCCTGGGCCTTACCCACCATGTAACAGCAGCTGGGTGTCATGCAGGGGCCCTGGCCCGTTCCCCACACGCTGACCTCGCCTTGCAGAGTGGGGCTGGGTTTCACCCACCGTGTCCCCAGGGAGAATTGACCACTGCTCTTGTTTCACCACAGCCGCAGCACCTGGGACTGCAAGGCACGCTACCCTGCCTGCAACAGCCCCCCGCACCCGGGCCAGCAGGCACACCAGGAACCTGGAGGACTACCAGCGGCGGCACCTGTGGTTACTGGAGCACCAGATCCACATCCAGGAGCACTGGGTCCGGGAGGACCTGTGGCTGTGGCAGTGGAGCTTGAAGGCGCTGGAGGAGCAGGGCCATGCCCTCAGAGGTCATCTCCAGACCCTGGTGGACAGGTTCCTGCCTCCTCCTGCTCCAGCCCCTGCGGCCGCCCCAGATCTTGCTCCTCCTCCCACCCCTACTCCCCCTCCCGCTTCCTCTGCACCCCCATCACTCCTGCCCCACCCTCCACACCCACTCCCCCCTGATGCCCCCGCACCCACAGTGCTGCAAGACGGGAGAGCCAGCAGGACCCCCAACCCTGAGCTTTCCCTTCCCTTCCTCCCCTTCCTCACCTTTCCGGCTCCCTCCTCCTAGGTTTCCCCCTCCCCTCTCCCACCCTCACTTCTCCCTCTCCCACCCCAGTTATGTACAATAAAGATAGATTTTTGTTGGCAAAACAGTTGTCTTTATTTGACATTAGGAAGGGGGGTTAGGGAGAGGAAAGGGGAAGGAGGGGAGGGTGGAAGAAGGCCCCAGTGGGGCATGCAGGGAGAGTTCAGTCCTCCTCCTCCACCAGGAAGCTCTCCCTCAGGGCTTCCTGGATCTGGACGGCCCCTCGCTGGGCCTCCCGGACGATGGCGGTGCGGGGCTGTGCGTACTGACCAGCCGTGCGGTCAGCCTCAGCCATCCAGGCTGGCAGGAAAGCCTCCCCTTCAGATTGCACAAGTTGTGCAGCATACAACATGCTGCCACCACGGGAGGGATATTGTGTTCGGCGAAGTCGAGGCAGGTGAAGAGGCACCTAAATCTGGCTTTCAGGAGTCCGAAGGCCCCCTCTACCACGATATGGGCCCTGGTGAGCCTGGCACTGAAGGCCTGGCGGGAGGGGTTGAGTTGCCCCGTGTACAGCTTCATCAACCAGGACTGTAGGGGGTAGGCCGCATCCCCCACCAGGCAGACAGGCATGTCCATGTCCCTGACCCTGATGTGGTGGTCGGGGAAGAAGGTCCCGGCATGCAGCCTCTGGCACATGGAGGAGTTGCGGAACACCTTGGTGTCGTGTGCCTTGCCGGACCAGCCCACATTAATGTCCGTGAACTGGCCCTGGTGGTCACACATGGCCAGCAGGATGATGGAGAAGTACCCCTTGTGGTTGATATACTGGGAGGCCTGGTGTTCTGGGGCATGGATGGGGATGTGCATCCCGTCGATGGCCCCTACGCAGTTGGGGAACCCGAGGGCGCTGAACCCATGGATGACGGCGTCCGGGTCGGTGAGGTGGACCACCCTGTGGAGCAGCACCCGGTTGATGGCCTTGACCACCTGCAGAGAGACACAGCAAACCGCGAATAACTGGGGCACCCAGGTGGCTGGGAGTGTTTGTTCCTTGGCACTGCCCCGCGCCCCATTCCTGGAAGCAACCCTCCCCTGTGGGGCACTTTCGCCTCCTCCCCCCCCCCGTTTTCCCTGGGGTGGGGATGGCGGGCCTCATGCGAGTGTCCCATTGCTGCCGAGCAGGGGTGAGCCACTCGCAGAGCTCGAGGAAGGTGTCCTTCTTCATCTTGAAGTTCTGGGACCACTGTTGGTCTCCCCAGCACTCCAGGACGATGCGGTCCCACCAGTCGCTGCTGGTGTTCAAATGCCAGATGCTGCTGCCGCTCCTCCATGACCCCTGGGAAGGCCAGGGGGAGAGGCAGGGGGCTGATGTGCACCAGATGGTGCAAGGCAGCCTGCACCCACAGCTGGCAGGCTTGCAGCAGAAAGTCCAAAAACTGGACCAAAATGCCCAGGGTGAGCTCTGGCTCCATGTTGCCAACTGTGGCAGCGTCCCCAATGGGAAGCAGAGAGAAAAATGCTTTGCTGTCCCTCGGTGAGGTAGGCAAGCAAGCAGAAAAGCTGAGAACCGGCTGTCCAGGGGAGTCCCTTTAAGCACGAGCCTCAGATAGCCTCAAACAGCAGCCACACAAAGCAACTACTGACCTGATGCCCTGTCGGAACTGGTTTCAGCTGCCTTTAAATGCGACTCAACGTCCAATCAGTGTGGACGCGCTAGTTCGAATTAGCAAAACGCTAATTCAAATTAGTTTTTGGGTCTAGATGCGCCAATTCGAATTAGCGTAGTTCGAATTAACTAATTCGAATTAAGTTAGTTTGAATTAGTGCAGTAGTGTAGACATACCCAGAGAGACAAATACTTAACTGCTTTGCTGTATCAGTCTAAAGGAAGTGATACACATTCATTGGGCTGAATGAAAATCAATTCCTCCCTGTATTTTTATGTAAGTTTTCCCTAAATGTTTATTTACAGCATTGCATAGATAATGAATAATAGAGAAACACCTTGAAAATAACAGAAAATCTTAATTAACTCTCTTCCTATGCCTAGAGGTAACATCAGCAGCAAAAATGATACATTGAATGGGAAAATATAGAAATTCTATCCCTCAGTCGGGCCTTAAAGGAAACATCTCTCATGTTTTACTTACTCTCAAGCAAACATATGAGTGAAGAGAGTGTAGTTCCCCCATTTGCCTACTACAGTTAAATGGCAATCCAATAAATTTGCCCTCTTGCAAATTAACAACCTCCTAGTCCACAGCCAAACTGAGCTTGCATACTGGCTAATTATAGTCCAGTCTGGAGACCAGTTGAACATTATGCACAGAGGGTGTATCTAGACTACAGTTTTTTTTTTAAAAAGTGGCCTTTTTTTGAACAAACTTTACCTGCATCTAGACTACCGCCACATTCTGTCGACAGTAAATCGAAAGAACGCAGCGGTTTTGTCACTGGCAGTAAGCCTCTATGAGGAATAACACCTTTTTTCGAAAGTCATCTTTCGAAAAAAGGCGCTATTGCATGAAAATAGGGATTTTTCGAAAGAGAGTGTCTAGACTCTCTTTTGAAAAAGCCAGCTGCTTTTTTGAAAAATCTTCTTGTTGTCTAGATGCTCTTTTGAAAGAGGCTTGTAGTCTAGACGTACCCAGAGGGTGCTCTATTGCTGGGTAATTTGTCTTGCACAGTCTCTGTTTTGGGGTTAAGTATCATAAAGAGCCCTGCATACGCCCACAACCACCAGCAGTCAATTTCCTCCTAAAAGCCTACGTCATCTAGCCTTTGATGTCATTGTACAGGGTAACGTTGAAGGATACATTCCTTGCAATAAAACCCTTAAGTGCACTTTCCTAGCTGCCTTCTCCTCCAAAATGAATACATTGTGACTACTGAATGCTTTTCAAGTGCAGGGTATAAGCACTGATTGGGCAGTTCTAATTTGAAAGGGACTCTGTGCTGAAATAGTGAAGGGAATTCGATTGTCCCTAAACATAATGCAATTGATAAATGAGAATTAAATACTGGAGCTGATATAAACAGCTTGCATTTGCCTTCCAGATTTTAAAACAACTTTTTTACTTCTGTAGTTCTTCAGACAAGGTGAAATCATATAACATGGAGGATTATTTTTAAGGAGTCATGGCAGGTGGGGGACTGCTTGGCAAAAGGTTTTTGGAAGAGAGTTACCCAAATTACCTGGCATTCAGAGCATGTATTGTGTGTGTGGGAGAAAGGGTCTCAAATGCTGGAAGGAAAGAATCACTGAAGTTGTCCTAAACTTTGCAGTTTTATGTTTCAACCCTTTTCTCTTATTCTACAGATTTAAACTTTCTTCTCTCCCTGTGAGCAATACCAACTCCGCCAACAATACTCAGCCCCAGTGTGCCTTATATGGGTGTAGGGCAGGGCTGAACTGAGACTTTGTGCCCTCCCATTCAATAATTTGGGGAGTAAGTGCTAAAACCCCTGTATGTCCATCTCTGCCTGGCGGAGGGAGGAAGAGGCTTTGCACACTGCGGTTCCCCCTCATTCCTCACCCTGGCTGGGGGAACAGCAACGCAGGGAAGCATTCACCTGCAGGTTTTCCCCTGCTGCTCCCATTGGCCAGGTATTTGATGCCCCATATAGCCTGGTGCCCTAGGGAAGTGTTTAGTTTGCCTACAGTGCTGGCAGTGCTGTAGGGTACATTACTTACTCCCACTTGAAGACTGCTTTGCAATATCAGAGTGGTAGTAAAATGGGGTTTTGGTATGCATGAGAATCTGTTATGCTTAAAAGAAACACATGGGATCTTTTACAAGGGGATAAAGCAACATGCCGCATTTATTGATAATATATCAAATTAGCATATGCATTTACACACACACACACACACACACACACACACACACACATGCCCTGCTGATGGAAGTTACCAGTCTGTTGCTCGGCCCAACCTATTGGCCAGGTAGGTTGAGTGCAAAGAAGAAGCCATGTTCTTGTCCGTCCAAACTGATGCTCCATAGTCTTAGCAGGATGGGAACCCAAAGAACCATATAAGCTACCCCATCCTTTATAGGATTCAAGGCATCCTTGCTACTAACTTCAGGGTTCATCAATCTGCCCCGCTAGTCTGCGTCTTCAGTGTGCTTTCACTTAGTTGATAATTATTTGGTGCTTCTGAGTCTCTGGCCCCTTCTCTGACCATTTGAGCATGCAGTGTGGCCTTCACACTTACCTCTCCTAAAACATTCTCTCTCATATTCACACAAACAACGCATTTACAGAATTGCAGCATGGAATGAAGGGGTACTTCTAGTCACTTTAACAAAGTTACAAAGTGTTTCAACATTAAATATCTTTTTATCTGTTACAAAGCTTTGCCTAATATTAACATCTCAATGTATTACAATATTCCATTCCTTCACTACAATATGCTAACATCAAACAGAGCTGGAGCTAAGTTAACAAAGCTGCCTGGCCTGTCTAAGACCTACATCTTGTATTTAAGTTTAATCCAAACCTTTTGCTCTAATATACATTCATTATAACTAACTGACTTATGAGTTACAAAATTCCAGGGCTACAAATCAGGACCTAGAATATTGAAAAAAAATGATGGCATCAAAAGAAGAACATTATAGAGTTTATCTGGCAACCTGCTCAGACTAAGGAAAACACTTTGAAATTGAGCAAGTTATGACAAGATTTCTACATTCATTTGACTTGTCTGAATTACTTTTTATTATTTAAAGAGGGTTTGAATAGCTTATTTGGTTTGTAAGAGAGGCCAGGAAGCAACATAATACCAACAATAAAAGAAGTTTGTTTTCCTGAAATGAGGGAGCAGACTTTGCTGGTGTAATATAAATCCTTCTTTTGTGGTGTTAGTATTAATTAATTAAGTCCTGCATACTTTTTTTCCGTTCTGTATCAGTAATAATATACATGTCTAACTCTGTACTTACACCAACCTAGCAAGCCTTCTTAACTGATCATTTGTCATATTTATAATTAAATAATCCCACTAACCACTTATGCAATCCTCAGCGTCAATTAAGAAACATTTTTGTTGATGAGTTTTGGCTCAATTGAGGAGTAAGTAGCTCCAGAGGGAGACACTGAAAGTTTAGATAACTTTTATATGATAGGCCTGACAACACCTAGATTTTAATATAATCTTCAAGAGTTGGTGGTCTAGGTTTATGGGTGTTGAAGAAAAAAATCTCGGAAGTGGCCCTGAAGACAGACTTGTCACAAAATCAGTGTGAGTATAGTTCATGAATTTTTCTTCCACACAAAACTATTTGGATAAGAGTATGAATATCAAAAGAACCATGTACATGAGGGACCAAATTTTGGATGTTCAGAAACAGTGGGATCAGAGTTGTGCGCCTATTATATCAGTGACCTCACCATCCATTTGCCTGTTATTACTCCCCCTGAATTCAACAGCAAAAATCCTGTTTCCTGCTCTGATTGTAGACAACAGTAAAGCTTCCATTGATATTACTGTCTTCAAGGAAAGATGAAAAGAGTTCCCAGAAAATAGCTAAGACCAAGTTTTTTTAAAAATTAGCCTCTATAGTTAAACTTCTAAATAAGGGGCCTTATCTAGTGATTTCTGTGGGAGCTGCTTTGTGCTGATTTCTGAAAATCAAGATGCTTAGTGAAGATGCTAAATAAGGATTCATCAGCTTAATGTTAATCTCCTATTCTTGAAAATCTTGGCCTAAATGTCAAGTCATCTACTCAGTAAGATAATTAACTGTAAAATTAATGTTTATTATTTACTTTGAATGTTCTAGTTGTACTTAGAGTCTCCAATAATGTGTGAACATATAACAAGATGTGCCTAGTCCCTAACCCAAATAGCTTAATCCCTCAAGATGGATGAAGAGTTGAAAAATGTGTAGCCAGTCCTATTTTCAATGCCTTTTAAATTTACATTGCATTATTGGAAAGATCTCAGTAGACAAGAAGTTAATATTTGCCTCAGCACTGTTTGTCTAGAAGTCAGATAAAGAGGTTTTGATGGTTTGACAAGTTTCTCAAAAATGATATTTGTGCTTTGGCTATTTTAAATGAATTGAAGATTTTATTAGGTTTCAGCTGATTTTGTGTTTCTATTAACTTCTTTTATATACAGTATTTGTTCCCTCAAACCATCCACTTTTAGAGTTTTGCACCCAGATTGTACAAAGACTTACAAATCTTCACAGAATAAAGATCCTGATTATTGCCTTTATAGTAATTTGTTTCACATCATTGTCACCTAATAAAGTATTCTTGTTTCTGTACACTGTCTTAAAATAGGGGGAAGAAAGTGTCAAATGTATAATGTTTTTAAAATCATTGTACAATAGTCCTTAAATTATTGTTTAGTATCCTTAAATTATCATTAGTTATCATTATTTCTGGAACAACACAGTTATCATAAACATTGCTGAGCCAAATAACAATTGTATCTTTTCACTCAGTCAAATGCAGTAGAAGAAATCTGAAAAATTACATCTTTGAATAGAACATTAATCTAAAAGATTGATAACAGATCAGTTATTCTATGGTACCAACTAGGCACTGGATTTTATGTGCCCTATTTATCTCTTGAATGATTGGCTTCTAATACATTCTGGCTGTGTCTACACTGGCATCCCTTCTGAAAAAGGGATGCTAATGTAGCACGTTGGAATAGGCAAATCCGCGGGGGATTTAAATATCCCCCGCGGTATTTGCATTAACATGTCTGCCGCTTTTTTCCGGCTTGGAGATAAGCCGGAGAAAAGCGCCAGTCTAGACGTGATTCTCCGGAAAATAAAGCCTTTTCCGGAGGATCTCTTGAAAGTAGGAATAAGAGATCCTCCGGAAAAGGCTTTATTTTCCGGAGAATCACGTCTAGACTGGCGATTTTCTCCATCTTATCTCCAAGCCGAAAAAAAGCGGCAGCCATGTTAATGCAAATACCGCGGGGGATATTTAAATCCCCTGTGGATTTGCCTATTCCAAAGTGCTACATTAGCATCCCTTTTCCGGAAGGGATGCCAGTGTAGACACAGCCGTACAGTGTTGGGATTAATTTTGCCCTTACTGGAGAAGCTAAATATAACATACCTAACAATCAAATAATTCTTAAAACCAGATTTAAGTGTGAGCTAAAAATACTGAGCAACTCAGGGAATAGATAATAAGATGGGTTATTTCATTGTATAGTGAATCCTTTAACTACAGGTATCCTATTTGATGCAGCTGTGTAAATTTAATTAACAATTGCAATACAGTATGGAAGGTGACACATTTTAACAGGTAGAAAATACAGTACTTCTTTGAATATAGTTACTGAGCAGCACTCATTTAAATCATGTTTATTCATGCTAATATATTTCCATTAATCTTTTTATTAATTATAATTTACAAGACCTATCCTATGTAGAGGGGAAAATACACTTAAAGGATTATAGTGGACATTGGATGGTTTGGGATTGGGTAGTGGATATGGAGCCATTTCATCATGGATAGGTCAAAACCAGAGGTGATTAGATTTTCTGAATGTAGGGTGGTTGTGGGGTTGTTTTTTTGTCATGAAATGTTCTTTTTAAAAGAAGCACCTTTTGCAACACATTGTTACTACTGTATAAGTGTACGTCTAAACTGCTTTATTTTCAAAAAAGGATATGTAATTCAGCGGGAATTTGAATATCTTCTTCCGGTCTCACCTTCAAAAGTGGGTCTTTCGAAAGTGAAAGTAGTCTGGATGTGGTTTTTTTAAGGAACAGCGGTTTTTCAAAAAAGGTTTTTTTTCCCCTGAAAAAAACGCATCCAGACCCGCTTTCAAAAGTGAGATCGGAAGAAGATATGCAAATACCCATGGAATTTTCATATCCTCTTTTGAAAATAAAACATAGTCTAGACATAGCCAATTATTTTGATAAATATTCCACGTTTCTTTTTTATATTTTTCATTGTCAATATAAAAATTGTATAAAAGACAATATTGAAAATATCGCAATTGTTATAAACGTTTTTACTGACCAAAACTCTTACAATATGTGCTAATCACTTATGCTAAACAATCTTCCACCTTGCATTCTGCTGTGCCATGGGGGGTACCTTTCCGAGGTCTGGTGTGTAACTTGAAAGCTTGTTTCACTCATCACTAGGAGATGGTTCAATAAAACATATTAGCATGCTGGCAGGGCACACTAGGACTACGTCTACACCAAGGGATTTTTTTCAGACGAGGATATGCAAATGTGTGCTCATTTGCATATCTTCTTCCGATCTTTTTTGCGGAAGAGGTTTTTGCGATAAAAAGCCCAGTGTAAACAGGGCCATTTGTCAGAAAAATACTCTTTTTCGCAAGATCCTGTAAACCTCATTTTTTGAGGCATAAGGGATCTTGCGAAAAAGAGTTTTTTCCCCAACCAATGGCCCCGTCTACACGGGGCTTTTTATTGCACAAACCTCTTCCGCAAAAAGGATCGGAAGAAGATATGCAAATGAGCACACCATTTGTATATCCTCTTCTGCAAAAAACCTGCAGTGTAGACATAGCCTAGGTAAACCAGCACTGCTACAACTGTCCTTTACCAGTTGTGAACTCCAGCCTTCAAAATGCTAAGCACTCTGGCCTTGATTCAACACTGCATTTAAGCATATACTTAACTTTAAGATGGGGAAACCGTTCTATTGTAAACACAGGCATAAAATTAAGCACATGCTTAGGTGCTTAGCTGGATTATAAGTCAGTATTCTCAGTACTTTGCAGGACTGAGGCCATTTGAATCAAGCTGAGGTCTTCATTTTCAGAGACCCCCGTCTTGAACCATTCATTAGCGCTAAATTTACCTCAAGCCCCTAAGTAAACAAAACCGGTACATTAAAGTATGTAAATAATTCCACAATGACTGTCAAAGGCAAAAATCCAGCAAACCATGGATTAGAACTAAAGATTAAAATAGCCAGTGACTGGAATATCTACTTTTCTATGCATGTTTCAGCTCTGTACGTTTATAGACTAAAGGCAGCATAGGATCTCCAGTGAACTTGGGGCTAAGGTATCAGCCTCTACAGCACAGGGTGGTGGGCTTGAGCCATTTTCCCACTCAGGCGGTGGCCAGACAGCTACCACAGGTTGCCTGAGAGCTGGAGCTGGTGCCCATATTAGGAAGGCAAGATGAAGGGTCCATGGGAATTGGGGTGGGCTTGGCTTTGGGACTGGCCTAGGGGAGAGGGCATTCACCTGGGGACTGCAGCATGGTGGGTTCAAGGAGCTGAAATGTCTACTCTTCAGACATTCTTTCAATCAGAAAAGTCCCTAACATCGGCATTGCAATGCAAAACCTCTCTGTCCAGGCTATTTTCTACCACTAGGATTAAGCCCATTAACAATGTTTGTCCCTTTTCCCATTTTTACTTCTTAAAGTTTGTTTTGCTCTTTGGATGAAGTTCTTGCTCCTAATGGGCCCAATTCCTAATGCTGAGCACCCTTGACTCTCATCTTTGGAGGCACTCACTACTTAGCAAATTGGACAGTGTATTTAAGAAGTGTTTTACTTGCTGTGTAGAGTTCTTCCAGAAATAATGCAGATGGGTGCTTTAGTTTTGCAACAAGAAAAGTACAAGTAATTCTCATTAGTGTAATTCAAACCTCCTTATTAATTTTATAGGAGAGCTAATTCTCCAAGACGCATCGAGCCTGCATAGTGAGCAAACCTTTCCTTCTGTGTTTGTAAATCATCTGAGAATTTATGTTTTTGTCCTTGTGTTTTATTTTTCAGGTTGAGGCTCCTGCATAATGTGCATGCGTCTGGCTGCTCCTCCATCACTTTCACTTTTAATTTAAATTCATGACCACATAAAGTTATTAGATGATGATTTAATAATAAAAGTTGTTCTGGACAATTTTTTTGTTACTATTGTTTCTTTCAATATCAGCAAGGAAATAAAGAATTTTGCTTCTTTTAGTAAATTTTCAGATATTGCCCCACCTATTGCTAAGCTCTAAGGACAGCAAGCCTCAGCATTAGCACTGTTAATTTCTCCATATCAAAACGGGTGCCAAAGATAAAAAAAGATTAAGACTAAAGAAGCTGAAATTTAAAACAAATCTTCACTACGGTCATTCTCATGCTTGGGTACAGAATGAGGACACTACCCCATCAATCATGAATTCAGTTGAATGAGACACATAGAAAGTGAGGCTGAGGCCATATTGAGGACAATCAAGGGTAGCAAACATGTGAGCACCACTTAAGAAACTATCTTCAGCTAGGCCAAATTATTCACTCTTTATATTAGACTTTTGGCATTTTACATATTTTATCATTGTGTATGTTGATATCCTTCATTAACAAAATACCTAAAAATACACAAGGCTCTTAAATACTGTACTGTGTGCAATGGGAAGGTGGACTCACCACTGGAGTGCCTCCTTGTGGCCAGGAGTGGAGTAGCAACTCCTCCCCCTCCCCCCCTCTGGAACTTTGGCAAAGGCCCCTCTGGTCTACCTCTTCCTGTGACTGAGCCCTCCAGCTGGGTCACAATTTGTGTCATCTTGAGAAGAGTCCCAGAGTCCTTTAATCAGTCCAGCACAAATAGAAAATTAATTCTGTCTGGAGCCCAGTCAAGCTGAGATGGTTTCTCCTCCCTCACAAGTCTCAGCTTTGTCGAGTCCCCAGCCAAGCTCAGCTGTCCATGCTCCTTCACTCCCACAAGCATGGCTGATGGGTGTCAGAGGCAGGAAAAGCTAATCCTTCTCATACTGCCTGCATGGCTCCTCCCACACTCCATGCTCAGACCTCCTGCTTCCCACCATGCTTTGCTGCCAGGCCATGGGCCAGTAGTACTAGAACTGGGATGTGGGGTGGTGGTGGCAGGAGGTCATAGGCCATTCACTTTTTTCTGGGGCAGAAGTTCCCTTCCTCTCCTCTCTCTCCTCTCTCCCCCGCCCTACGCCCAAGACAGGTGAGCATTGAGCCTCGCTTGAAAGCCTATGGAGCTGTTGCAGACCACCACATGTGCCTGGATTGTGTGTGTGTGTGGGGGGGCTAAGAGCAGCCCCCAGCCTGTGTTCCTGCCCCCCGCAACTCCATGCTGGATCCCATAGCTGCCTGCATGGCTCTCCTGACTGGCTGAAGCCAGAGGGGAGAGTCTGAGAATCTGGTCACAGGAAGAGCTGCATAGGCATCAAGTTAGGTGCTGTGGAGTTATGGACCCTCCTCCTGCCCTGGGTGGGTGGGAAGTCCAGGAGGCTGCTCCTCAAACTTGCAATTCACCTGCTGTGCATGCACACAAGCCCTGGCTCTAATGTGATTTCTGCACATCTCTATAGCCTACTCTGCCCTACTCCTCTCCCATCAACAAGCTCCGAGTCAGCCCTGTATTAGTGCACAAGGATGGGGGAAGAACGTGCAGGGAGACATGGCCCAGCCCAGGCTCAGGTCTGAAGAGCTGAGCCAGGGCAGGGGCATGATTGCTGTGTTCTGTAAAAGGGTAGATGTCCCACTCTGGTATGTATGCCAACAGAACACACATGGACTAAAGTTAAAATCCATTAAATGACTGGTTTAAAATATGCTAAATGTAAACATGGTTGTAGTGTAATACATAGTTTGGTAGTCATGAGGTAATATACAACTAACATAAGTTTAGTGCTTTATAACTATTGTTAATGCTCGTAAGTTTCAGTTGACTTAAATGAAACTTGTAAATGCTTCAGGAGGAATGCACTTCTTCTTTGGGAAGAATCTAGTACTTTTAAGGCATGAACATATAATTTGGAAGGACAGAAAATGAAGAAAAACAGAGAGATTGAGTTGAGGACTCAAACCATCCTCCACTCTTGAAACAACCGTCAAATAACATTTATTCTCATAATGTGACAGTATCTCGCCAGTGAAGTTTCCTTAGATGAAGTTCCTTAGATGATTATCTCGAAGATAATCTTGCACTATGCCTTTCCTTGTGTGACACTATTTATACAAATTCCATATACTGCCCTCTGACTGTTGATCATCCAACTTTGTAATAGAAGGATTTTAGTACAGGACAGAGCTATTGACACCTGATTTAAATGTACACAATATGTATTTCAGGGTTAATTGGTATCTGTATGGTAAATAAAACCTCCAGAAGAAAGTAACCCTATCAGTTTTTCTACTTGAGTACATACACATTTTAAGGATGCATGTGACTGCTGTCATCTTCTGGACTGTTACGTCTCCATCACTTAGGACTAAATCCCGACTCTACTCTGGGAGAACAATTAAATTCTTGGCAGATTCGATGTACTATTAAGGGGAGAAACCATGATCCATAGGCCATGGCTCCTTTCACGTGCCTGGCAAAAGTATGCAGCTGTGGTCAGGCTGGAGACTGGGGTTGCATGTGGTTGGGAACAAGCAGGGCTTAAAGTGTGCTGAGTCACAAGTGGTCACAGACGCAGGGAAAAAAGCTAAGAATCAAGCAGGATTGGTGGGGGAGGAGTGTCACACATTGCAACCCTTCCTGGGGGAAAACTCCCTCTAATTGGCTGCCTTCCCCACCTTCTAGGGAAGAGCAGCTAATTGGAGTGGTGGCAGGAAGCATGCAGAACTCTACCTATCTTCCCTCAGGAGTCAACAGAACTCGGGGGGGAGGGGGAGGGGGAGGGAGAGGGACAGCATTGATTTGAGGCTGGGGGGCAGATTGAAGTGCTGAGCCAGTGGGTGGGCAGCTGCGGGGTGACGACAAACCCCAACCACTGTAAACACTAGGGACAGCTGCTGCAATGCCACTGACATGTGATACTAAATACATAAATCAGCCAGTAGGTCACTGTGACTCTACACTTCTTTGGCAAGCCTCAATCCAGAACAGGCAGCCAGCACGTCTTGCTGTGGTATAGTGCATTTGCATACATCCTCAGCCAGAGAACTGCATTTGAGTGTCTCAGTGTAGTAAGTGACTGTTACCAGCAGTGTTTTACAGATTTTGTGATGGCACAAAAAGTCCTCCGGCTCGACATGATTTCAAAATAAAGGCTTGAAGTGTAGACACAGAATAACATCAGTTATTCCGAATTAATGCTGCTGTGTAGACGTACCCTAAGTGAGCTGCAATATGAGGCGGCATAATGGGCCTGGAAATGGAAAGCCAGGTTTTGGGGACACACAGAAACTTGGTGGGGAGAAAAGACAAGCTTGTGATGCAGGGTGCAGAAATAGGGAGAAAGAATGAGTTGTGGTGAATCCCAAAAGGATTGGAGGCTCATTCAAAAAAAAACAAAACTCCCCATCCAAAAGTCTGGGCATTTTACAGGTCTGTGGGCAGGGCCAGATTAAGAAAGGGGCTTTTTGGGCTACAGCCAATGGTCCCAGGCTAAGGAGGGGCCCTGCAAAAAGGTCTCCAGGCTGCCAAAAGTGTAGAATTTTTTGTGAAGCTCCTTAGCCAAGGGTCATGGGCTGCAGCCACTAAAGCCCAAGCATTATCCAGTCACAACTCCATGCATTGCAGTCCTCTTCCCCTGGTGAAGCCATAAAGTCTGGGAAGGTCTGAACATTTCCCTCACCTCCAGGCTCTGCCCCGACAGATCTCATTGGCTGGGAATCGTAGCCAATGGAAACTGCCAAGGGTGGTGCCTGAAGGTAAGTGTAGGGCAGTGCATGGCGCCTCCTGCTCCTTCCTTCCCCAGGGCCTATGCCATCAAAGAGAGCTGTCCCAGATTAGCACCCGTCCTCCAACCTCCTGCCCCAGCTCTGAGCCCCCTCCTGCACCCTAACCCCCACCAGACCCCACGCTTCCACACCAACCTCCTGTCCTGCTCCTGCTCTCAAATTTCAAAGCCCCTGGACTCAGCCTGGAACCTCCTTCTGCATGCCAAATGCCTCATCCCCAGCCCCATCTTACAGCCTGCACCCCCAATTAGAGCCCTTACCCCTTCTTGCATGCAACCTCCTTCCTCAACCCACAACCTCCTCCTGCAATCTGAACCTCTGATTTTTTGCCCCACCTCAGAGCCTAAGGACCCCATAAGATCTAATAGCCCTGGGCTCCCAGAAGAGTTAATCTAGCCCTGATCTGGGGACTGCAAAATTGAGCTGAAAAATCTCAGGAGAACAGGCTTTTGTGTGAGACTATTTCCTGCTTCTCATTGGGATGAAAATATTGCGATTGACTTGTCACTTTCATTATTCATCTGAGCTGGAGGTTCAGAGGCATATTACAATTATTTTTATTGCCTCTCTCCATGTGGAAAAAACCTTTCTGGGATGTCAAATATTCATTTGATATAGACCTGATTTCCATGTAGGTTCAGAGCTCTTTTATCTGAGGCATTTTTCCTGCCCATACCATTGCTTAGAATAAACATCTTAGCAGCAGGGACAGGGCAGGCACTTAAAAAGAAAAATGTATTGGAAGTGAGTGAGTGAGTGAGTGTGTGAAAGAGCAGAAGAAGACATATAGGACACAAAAACTATTTAGCTGCTTCCATGGGAGCATTGAGGCAGGATCCAGCCACCGCAAAGGAGAGATATGAATGCGAAAGACTGGTCTGGCGTATTTTCTGTAGAACTGCTGTAGGTCAAGGAAAGTGTGTTGTGGCAACATCAGCTATAACAAGAACAAGCAGCTTGCTGTCTGTGTTTGGTTCTTACTATACAGCAGTGTAGCTGAGTGGTACAACAGGGATTTCTTGAAAGCTGTGAAGATAACAGGCTCTATATCATATGAAAAAGGATGAAACCATGGGCCATCATAGCATATATTAATAACTCCTTCTTGTTCTCAGCCAACAAACTTTTTAGGCTGGTCCTACACACATCAGAATAAATACTTGTGGATGCAAGTTATTGGAATGTTAAGAGAACAAAGCAAGACAGATAGCAAAAAATAAATAAATAAAATAAAAATAAAGAAAGCAATTCTTCAAAAATGGACTTGAATTAGAGTGAACTAAAAGAGCACAAAGAGTGTTATTATTAAGAAAAAAGATATCCCTACCACCTCCGTAGTTGACCATATATCCCACTGGCTGACACTGTTTAGTTGGAGATGCCAGACTGCGTCAGTCATTTAAACCATTAAGGTATACCCTGCAGTGCATCAGCATAGTCAGTACGAGCAAGACTCTGAAATCTTTCTTTGATCAATTTAGGAAGAACAACAACAGAATTCAGTCACCAGCCATTTATTTTTGGGTAGTCTGTGCTTGAGTTAGGACTAATCAAATTGCATTAAACTGCCTTGATATTGCTGGGTGCTCTGTAGGATCGTGCCAGAGCAGCTCCTGAGATACATTTTCAGTATTTTAACACCCCAGCACAACACTTAGGCAGCCCTGTTAGCTTCTTTCATGTGAACGTGAAAATAAAACGCAGAATAACCCTAACACCTCATGTTAGATTTCACTATCAGATTTCCAGGGCAATCCAGAGTCCATATATAAAAAGAGTGTGAAATTTTTATAGGAGCAGTTTTGGAATTAATGACGAGTTGACGGGATCAGGTTCCCCAAAGACAGAGCAGACTCCCCATGAGGAAATCAACAGTCTGGATCTTCCACCCCAAAAGAAAACAGCACAGCAAGTGATGGTAGGGGAAAAGAAGAGATGGTGTGTTCTAGGGGGCAGGCCAGGCACAAGACAAGGTATAAGGAAAACTGGGGCTGTGTGTGACCTTGAGCAAGTCATTTTACATCTCGGTGCCTGGATTTCCCTTCCCACCCATCTGCCTTGTTGTAACATGCTGCTGAGGATACCCAGTACTCTGAGCAACAGTGCTCTCTCTCCACCTCAGCAAGAGTGAGCTTTGCTGGAGATACATGCTAAGTGTGTATGGATGTCAACAGTACAAACATCTGTGGCTGGTGTGAGTCATCTGATGTGGGCTCACTGCCTGTTTAATTGTGGGGTAGAAATCTGAGCTCTAGGTGCAGGTATGTTTCTACACCACAATTAAATAGCTCTATAGCCTGAACTTTGTAAAACCAAGGCAGCGGATATGAACTAGCTGCAAGTATTGAAATGCAGTGTAGACATACTCTGTGTCAGCACCCTGTCACACCAGACTCTCTTCTTCCCCAGCAAACTCCTCAAAGCTCTCCTAGCCCAGATCTCACCGAGAGTGAACTCCAGCTCTCAGGCTATCTCAGGCAAAAACTTGTTGCACAAGAGAGCATCCACACTGCAAAAGTGCATCGAAAAAGCGATGCGCTTTTGCACAAGAGAGCGTCCACACTTCATGGACGCTCTCTCGAAAGAAAGTGCTGATAGCCATGCACAGAATGGCCACTAGGGCACCTGTGCTTTTTCCTCTTTCCTGTTTTTGTACAAAAAACCCCTATTGCCCATCCCCACACATCTTTTTCTGCGAGAACTCTTGCGCAAAAAGGAGTTATTCCTCGTAGAAGGAGGAATACCTTCACCGCAAAAACCCCTCTATTCTTTCATTTTACTTGTGTCAAAACATGCTTGAGTTGTGGACATTCCATGAGTTTTTGTGCAAAAACAGTTGTTTTTGCATAAAAAATCTGTAGTGTAGACCTAGCCTACAGAGATGTTTCTCCGCCAATGCACAGCCTTGATCACTGTACATTCACAGACAATACTTCATTTGTTGCTCTTTTAAAGAGTCAGTACCTTACAGCTTAGTAATTTAACTGGGGCAAACACACCCTTCCCTTCAACCATGACACTTACTTAGTTTACAGTAAAAATAAAACAAGTTTATTAAGAAAAGGACATAGGTTAAGTCATACCAAGGAAAGGGAACAAAGGTAAGAATGGTTACAATTGAAGAAAAGTGAGACCATACAAGTAAAAGGCTAAAACTTATCTAGAACGATACCCTCTTTGTTCAAGATGATTTTTCTCGCCCACAGTCTCCTTTCCAGCTTTCACTGGCCAGGATCCATCACAGAGATCAAATTGCTTGTTTTCTTTGTCCCCCAAGGTGAAGGAGAACTCAGGGATACTTTGTGTTTCCCTTTTATAGTCCAATGAACCTTTAACATAAGAACATAAGAATGACCATACTGGGTCAGACCAAAGGTCCATCTAGCCCAGTATCCTGTCTGCCAACAGCGGCCAATGCCAGGTGCCCCAGAGGAAGGGACCACAACAGGTAATCCTCACATGATCCCTCCCCTGTCACCCATTTCCAGACAAACAGAGGACCTGTAGAAATACATTCTTCTGAAAATCACCCCCGATAAGGTACATTGGTTCATGATGAGTAATGGAGTCATGTGGTCTGAAGAATAAGACTCCATGATAGTTCTTCTTCCATTGGTGAGTGCTACAATGCAAACTGATTGGTTCCTGTAATCTCCGATGTGCAAATGAATAGTGAGTTGACTGATTGCACCTGAATAGAGTCACTGCTCTTTCCTTTATCTAGGAAAAGACTCTTTGCCAGCTCTCCAGACTTGATGGATTTGAACACCCTTTTCTTCCATATTTTCAACACACGTATGCATTCCTTTGTGAGCTGAGCATACATACACCATATAACAGCATTAATGATTACTGTGTTATTGGTTTTCCAATAATACCTTACATGATACCTGCTAGATATAGATTATGACATTAGTGAGCTGGAGAACACTGAATTGGTCAGCTGAAATTCACTGCTATATACTAGGGAGCTGTCAGGGCTCTGGCATTGGGATGCGGTTAGGGTCACACTTGCCTATTAAGACTTTATTCACTTTGGAAGAGGGACTGTTTCTTCTTATGTGTGTGAATTTAGCACTTATCATAATGGGGCACTGACTTGACCTGGGGCTCAAGGTGTTACTTGGATATAAATAGTAATAAATAATATGTGCAGTATTGAATACAAGGCTGCACTGTAGTGGGCTCATTAATATTTCCATTTTGCAAGTTGTTTGCAGTGTTGTAACTGGGTTGGTCCCAGGATATTAGAGAGTCAAGATGGGGGAGGTGATTTTTTTTGACCAACTACTATTGTTTCTTCCAGCAACAGTCGTTGCTCCAATAAAAGACATCACCGGCCTCCTACCCCATCTCTTATTTTTCAAGAGAAAGCAAAACTAAGAAATGAAAGTTAAATTGAATTTGTCCAAAGTATTTCACCAAACTAAAGCCTTAAAAAAACTGGTCTAACTTCTGTTGCTGTAATAAAACAGTGAAATGGACAACCTTATATTTGTAGATTTTCTTAAGCCAGGAGACAGTTTGCAATGAATTTCTATGAAATAAATGGACTGTGTAGATTGAATGTGGGTCAAATAAATGAGCCAGACTTTCACACAAACTAAAATTTTAGCATCTACAAGAGCCTTTTCTCCCTCCCAGAATCTCATGGGAAAGGAGGGATCTCAGACTTAGAGATACAATGGACTCAAGAGCACAAATTCCAGAGAAACCTTGCTGGGATTTCAACTTTTTAACCCAAATAATCCATATTTGGCAAAGACTGGCTGCATTGCCTCCATACTGCTTTATAAGGAGTAAATGCCAAATCAAGATCAGACATTGGGCAGTTCTTATGCTCATGTTTCTCTGGAGTCCATGACCTGGGTTTCAGTCAGCCAACACACCCCTTCCGTCTACCCATCTATATTCCTCAGGAAAGAATCCAAGAATCTGTGTGAGATGTTCAGTCAACTCCCTCTGATTAGCTGCCATGTGGAAATGTCTCCCTTTGCCATCTCACTCAGCACATCCTTCTCAATGGGGATAGCATGGCTGTGCGGCTCCCGGTCGGAAGCACTGGAAGGTATAATAGAGGTACAAGGAGGTTGTTGGTTCTCTGAAGAGATGCAGGAGTATTGCTGTAAGAACTTACTAATTACTGTTTCAGCAGAGAACACAGAGGTGCTCACAGAAGCTGTCACCTTCTGAATCTGTTTACCAAAGCAACTGCGGTTCCTATTTCACAGCAGGTGAAAGAATGATAAATGGCAACCAGCAAAAGCCAATCTGCTTCCAGAACCTTTTAAAAGAAATTAACTTTTAATAAAATAAGCATTCCACACAGCCTTTACCCTTGCCAGCTCTTGCTTTAATAGGTGGTCCGCCGGGGAGTTGGTGAACCAATTGTGGTTTGCATTTGCGTAGCACACTAATTGGAACATATTTCATTTGTGTTGTTTCTTGTTCAAGTTGTCAAGAGAATAAAAATTTCAGAGTGCAGTCCTGAGAGATTAATTGCACTTTCCAAGCTAGCCACACATGCAGTAATACGAGAACTCTGATATAAGGTTACTGTATGAGAACACTTTATCCATAAACAGTCATCAGACTTGGAAGGAAGGATTCTCCAGATACTCCTATGCTTAGATTAGAGGACTGAGTGCAACTGGTTATGGGCTATCCACTTATCTGGTCTAATCCACTGATGCATATTATGTCCCAGGCACCTTGCACAGTGGAATGTTAGACTATGTCTACACTATGAGCTAGGAGTATGATTACCAGCTCCTGTAGAAGTGTTCATGCTAATTTTTATCTGATGATTATAGTATTGCAACACAGGCTAGCCACTGCTACTATGTAACATCAGGTTGTGCAGGTTTGTGTGTAGTGCAGTTAGTCTGTGCCACGGGTGCCTGTGTTACCATGGCTACAACACTGCTTCTAACATCCTAGCTCAGATGTACAAGTATATCTACAGGAGCTGGGAATCACATCACCAGCTTGCAATGCAGATACAGCCTAGTTTCTGATTCTAAGGGTATGTCTGCTCAGCAGCATTATTTTGGAATAACTTACTTTATTCGGAAATAACAAAGAACACGTCTACACTACAAGCCTTTATTTCAAAATAATATTGAACTGGAGGACTCCTTACTCCTGTAACCCTCATTTGATAAGGAAAATGGGAAGTTGAAGGAAGAGTGTTCTTCCTTTGACTTCTTGCTGTGTACACAGCACCAAAAGCCGAGTTAAGCTATTTCAACTTAAGCTACATAATTGACATCACCGAAGTTGCGTGGCTTATTCTGACTTTAGCTCTTCTGTGTAGACGTACCCTAAGTATCTCTTCCCAACTTGCCTCACTATGTGATCTTTAGACAAAACATCGTATTTTTTGTGCCACAGTTTCAAAATCCCACCTCTGCTGTGGTGTCACTTCTGCTGCAATATCTTAAAGAAAGATCTTGGGGCATCCATAGCCCATCCTATTATTTGCTTATCTTCCTTCCTGTAGCCTATCTTCAATTAAGTCCTGACCCTGCAAGTTGTTCTGAACTGGCAGACAGCTGGGCCTACAAAGCCCCAGTGACTTCATGGATTAGCCTTCATGGAACAGCGTGCAGGATCAACTGCTTGGAGCATGATGATCCCAGACACAATTCCCAAATTTTAATTACTTCTTCAAATCCACCCCAAACAAAAGGGAATCATTAGACATAATTTGCTCTCCATTTCATTTAATAGTCAGGGGATTAGCAGTATGCTGAAGCTTTAAGAAAAATTGATGTTTCAAAGCCTTATAAAATTGTTGAGGCCAGTGGAAAAAACTCTTCAGTTTCCTATTATTTGCAGGTATTTGAGCTGTATGTCTTGGCAAAAAGGGTATGTCTACACTACAGCGCTAATTCGAACTAACTGAGTTAATTCGAACTAAGCTAATTCGAATTAGCGCATCTAGACCTAAAAACTAGTTTGAATTAGCGTTTTGCTAATTCGAACTAGCATGTCCACATTGAGTGGACCCTGAACAGAGGTTAAGGATGGCCGGAAGCAGTGCCGGCAGGGCATCCGATGAGGACTTAGAGCGTGGAGCTGCTGTCTCAGGCTAGCCGAGGGCTGTGCTTAAAGGGACCCGACTCCCACCCCGGACAGACAGTTCTCAGGGGTGCCCCGCTTGCAAAGCAGTCCTGGCTTGGAGTGCCCTGAGTGCCCACACTGGGCACATAACAGCACTCGGCCATCAGACCGGCTGCACTTGCCGCAGGCTGCCATCCGAGGGGAGGGGACAATTGGGGGGCTGCAGGAGAACTTCCACCCCGAGCAGCCCGCAGAGCCAGCCCAGTCCTCCCCATCGGGGGCTCGTACCCCATTCCTCCCTCACCTCCTTCCACTTACCTGTCCCTAGCCCCCCTTCCTGATGTACAAAATAAAGGAGACGTGTTCAAAAATAGAATCTCTCTTTATGGAACAAAACTCGGGGAGACTGGGAAAAGGAGGTGGGAGAGGGGAAGAGAGAGGGTGGGAGAGGGGAGAGCAACTAAAATGATTAGGGGTTTGGAACAGGTCCCATATGAAGAGAGGCTAAAGAGACTGGGACTTTTCAGCTTAGAGAAGGAGAGACCGAGGGGGGATATGATAGAGGTCTCTAAAAGTATAAGTGGTGTGGAGAGGGTGCATAAAGAAAAGTTCTCCACTAGTTCCCATAATAGAAGGACTAGAGGACACCAAAGGAAAGGAATTGGTAGCAGGCTTCAAACTAGTAACAGAAAGTTGTTCTTCACAAAGCAAATAGTCAACCTGTGGAACTCCTTGCTGCAGGAGGCTGTGAAGGCTAGAACTAGAACAGAGTTTAAAGAGAAGTTAGATCAATTCATGGAGGTTGGGTCCATGGAGTGCTATTAGCCAGGGGGTAGGAATGGTGTCCCTGCCCAAAGTTTGTGGAAGGCTGGAGAGGGATGGCACAAGACAAATGGCTTGGTCACTGTCTTTGGTCCATCCCATCCAGGGTACCTAGGGTTGGCTGCTGTCGGCAGACAGGCTACTGGAGTAGATGGACCTTTGGTCTGACCCAGTACGGACATTCTAAGCTCAGGGCTCAGGGTCGGGGGTCTCAGTGGACCACCCTGATTTTCATGCAAACCTGCTCCTGGGTGGCCAGGCTGGCAGCTCTCCTGCCCTAGCCGGCCACTTTCCTGTGCCTAGTGCAGAGGTCGTGGACGAGGCCCACGATGTCTGCACTAGACCAGGCGGGTGCCCGCCTCTTGCGGTCCTGGGCAGGCTCCCGAGAGCCGCCAGCCTGGTCCCGGGAAGAGGCGGACGGCTGGGGGGCATCGGGTGGCTGGCTCCATCCGTGCCAGGTGCAGGGTCTGCTGGCTGGATGCTGGCAGGCTTGCACTTGGCATGGGCACCGTAGCCAGCCCGTGCCCCTTTAAGGGGGCCGGGGCCGGGGGGGGGGGCATACGAGTTTCCCTGGTGTTGGCCAAAGTGGCCACCAGGGAAAGCTGGGGAGGGCTAGCCTCCCACTAGTTTGAATTAAGGGGCTACACAGCCCTTAATTCGAACTAGTAAGTTCAAACTAGGCTTAGTCCTCATGGAATGAGGTTTACCTAATTCGAATTAAGCGCTCCGCTAGTTCGAATTAAGTTAGATCTAGCGGATCGCTAGTGTAGTGCCTATCAAAGTTAATTCGAACTAATGTCCGTTAGTTCGAATTAACTTTGTAGTGTAGACATACCCAAAGTCACTAATTAAAATAATTTGGTAGCTTCTATTTTTAAATCTCAGTCTTGAAACGGTTATTGTCTAGAATTATCTTAATTGAAAAAAGACCAATTTATGTTACCTGATTATGGGGGATTTCCTATTTCGCTAATACAAGCACTGATACAGTTTGGAAATTCACGTTCAGATGTTTGCAACTACTGCTGTCACAAGAAATTTTGTTTATTTATTTGTTCCGATCTTTAATTATGCCCAAAATCTATTAAAAACATAAAAAGACACGCCCTTTTATACTGTCTCAGAGGTAGGGCTGACTGGCTTGCTTACGGTGGACACATCCTGTTGTTCAGTATGTTCTAATATAAAGAGATTCTATAATCACTGGCTCCAACCTGCCCTTCATTCCCTTAGTTTCTTCTCCTGGTCTCTATCCAGCTTGAACCTTGTGGGGCACTCTAAAGATCTATGTATTCATGTGGCCTTCACTGAGAGGAGTGTTATTGTTTTAGTCTTGGAAACTGAGCAGTGTTCTGAGAAAGACTTTCTGATTATCATTGACAAACTTTCTCTGATGCTGCAGGGTAAACTGCTGGAATGTATTGCCATAGGGACCTCCAGGAGCTACTTGAATTTTGGCAAGCCAAAAATCCTTAGTAATTTGGCCTTGATAAAAACAAACAAACTGTGCTCTTCCAAGACACACAGATGTAACTCTCTTTAAAAATGAATCAAGTGGAAACAGTTGTTGAGTGAGCACAGAAAGGAGTGAAAGAACAATTAAGATAGGCCTGAGTCTGAATTTATCGTGATGGGATTTAGGCTTATGTTCACTTGTTTACATGAATCTCTGCCAATTATAAATGAGCAAATACTCTGGTGTTCATGTTTTCATCTTGTCTCCCACTTGACTAGCTGAATTTAATTGGCAAGTAAAAAAAAAACCCATCTTATTTTGGGTGTTTAAAAGCTATAGGTCTTTTTTTCCTTTTGTGGTAGGCGTGACAGTGGTTTGAATATATTAAATGTTAATTTGTGGAAGTGCTTACTGTACTATGTCAATCTGCTTCTCTGTAACAGCCTATGAATTAAAAAAATCTAAAAAGACTAAGCTTCAGACCCACAAAAGGACATAGGTGTTGTGTTGCTGAGTGTCACAATACCTATCTTTTAGGCAGTTAGACAAACACAAGAACAACAAAGCCTGAGTTAGGCCCATTGGCTCTCCATACAATGAATAGAGGGGGTAGCGGGCAGCAGAGACACCTTAGGCTGTGTCTAGACTGGCATGATTTTCCGGAAATGCTTTTAACAAAAAGTTTTCCGTTAAAAGCATTTTCAGAAAAGAGCGTCTAGATTGGCACGTGCCATTTTCGCGATCGGGGCTTTTTTGCACAAAACAAATCTCAGCTGTTTACACTGGCCATTTTGTGCAAAAGTTTTGCCTGAACGGGAGCAGCATAGTATTTCTGCAAAAAGCACTGATTTCTTATAGTAGGAAGTCAGTGCTTTTGCGGAAATTCAAGCGGCCAGTGTAGACAGCTGGCAAGTTTTTCCAGAAAAGCGGCTGATTTTCCGGAAAAACTGGCCAGTCTAGACACAGCCCTTAGAGTGTGATCCACCGAAGTCAGCATTGTAGGTGGGGAACCACCTCCACTAGCCAATAGGAGTCTGTGTGTTAAGCCCTGCTCCTCTCCTGGAGATAGGCAACTAAGTCCAGGCGGCCGGGAGTCTATCTCTGTTAGCAATCCACAATGTGGCACCCCTATTCTGGAATCAGGTGACTTAGGCACCTACATAGTTTCTTGTGCAAATTAAAGAGGATTGGCCCTATGTTCTTTTGATGTCACTTATCAGTGAAAAAAGGATAATTGTCATTCCTGATATATTTTGGGAGGTGACATAAGTAAACACTAAGGGTATGTCTAGACTACATGCTTTTTTCAAAAGAAGAATTTTTGAAATTTTTTTTTGAAAAAACTGCTTTTGAAAGAGAGCGTCCTGACTACCTGGATGCTCTGTCGACAGAAAGGGTACCCGGAACCACTTCTGTCAGGGCATGGGGGCAGCATTTACTTCCTCGTACTGCGGCATGCCCCTGGCTGCAGAGACACGTGGTGAAGGGTACCCCCCTGGACAGCTGTTCCTGTGCTTCTGCAGAAGACTGGCTTGCAATCCTTTTAGGGCAGCAAAGGTCTAGCTGTGCCAGCTTTCTATATTGGACACCATAGGGGTTTTTTTTTGTGTGATTTGTATTTGGTTTTGTATGGTTTGTTTTTTGTATTTTTTGGACATGGAGCTGCAGCTGCCTCTGGCCATCTGATGGCCCCACAGTGCCATGCTGCAGCTTCTGCAGCCGTTGTAATGCACCGCCTGGACGGTCCCGTCCCAGCACTAGTCAGACCTTGGTCTTGAGACCCTCACCTCAGATTCGGGAGTACTGGCCTTGCCTGTGAACCTCATGTTGGAGAGATGTTTTTGGAGGCTGGACACCAGCTCCAACTGGTGGGACCACCTTGTGTTGGAGCTCTGGGATGACCAGCAGTGGCTCAGCAACTTCTGCATGTGTAAGGCCACCTTCCTCAAGTTGTGTACCTGGCTCACCTCTGCCCTCCAATGACAGAACACCCACTTGCGGCCTGCCATCCCCCTGGAAAAGAGGGTCACTATTGCCCTGTGGAAGCTCGCAACGCCCAACAGCTACTGCTCAGTGGGACACCAGTTTGGCATGGGCAGGTCTACTGTCGGGACCATCTTGATGGAGGTAAGGTACTGTCAGGGGACAGTCCCGGGAGGGAGGTGGGCGGTTTGGAAAAGATGGACCATTAGAAAAAGGGGGGGGGAGGAGAGTGAGTAGGCACAAGGCCTGGACTCGGAGGTGTGAGGGGGGCAGGCATCCTGTCCTCACCCATCCCTGTTGCTGGAGGGTTGGCCTCCTGGGGAGTGGCTCCTGAGTTCTTACGGGGGAAAGAGAGGGTGAGTGGGGTAGGCACCTTCAAAGGGCTCAGAGCCCTCTCATTCTCTGTTTTGTGTGTGTGTGTGTGTGTGTCTAATGTCTTCCTCTGCAGGTGGTGACAGCCATCAGCTCTGTGCTGCTGTGCAGAATTATCTGCTTCAGAGACATGGACCCCGTTGTGGCCAGATTCGCTGCCTTTGGATTCCCGAATAGTCGAGGAGCAGTCGATGGGACACACATCCCTATCTGCGTACCACCACATTGGGCCGCCCAGTTTATTAATAGGAAGGGCTACTTCTCAATGGTCCTGCAAGCCCTGGTGGACCACCAGGAACAATTTACTGACATTTGTGTTTGCTGGTCGGG
Source organism: Pelodiscus sinensis (assembly GCF_049634645.1). Taxonomy (NCBI): domain Eukaryota; kingdom Metazoa; phylum Chordata; order Testudines; family Trionychidae; genus Pelodiscus; species Pelodiscus sinensis. The sequence continues at coordinate 211,158,596 of NC_134711.1, forward strand.
GTGTGCACTCGATGCCCTCATTTTTCGTAATTCTTGCCTATACCGTAGGCTGTAGGCTGGAACATTCTTCCCACAGCAGGACTTTGCTCTTGGGGACCTCCAGATGCTGTCTTGCACTGTGGGTGATGTGGCCTATCCACTGATGCTGTGGCTGATGAAGCCCTATACTGGCCACCTTGACGCAAGCAAAGAACAATTTAACGCACATCTAAACCGGGCTCGTTTGCAGGTTGAATGCGCATTTGGGCATCTGAAGGGGAGATTTAGGTGCCTACTGACCCGCCTTGACATGGGGGAGCACAACATCCCAGAGGTGGTGGCCACGTGTTGCATGCTCCATAACCTGGGGGAGAGCAAAGGGAAGGCCTTCCTGCCAGGGTGGGGGACAGAGGCTGGTGGCGATGGAAGGCCTTCTGAGCAGCCCCAGACAGCTGCCATCCGCCAAGCACATCAGTTGGGAGTGCGTATCCGGGAGGCCTTGAGGGAGAGGTTTTCTGAAGGAGCTCACTAACACTCCCCAGGGCATACCCAATGGGGGCGTGTGTCTTGCCCACCCCCCAATACATTTCCCAACATAACACTAACCCTTTTTCAATTCCCCAGAAAATCAAGACGGACACTGTGTTTTACTTGAAGAAAAACTTTGTTGAAACTTTAAAATAAACTCTGCTGGAACTTTCCAATAAACTCTGTTATAAATGATAAATCATTTTATTTAAAACTTTCCTATGAACATGTTTTAACTATTTACAATAAATCTTAGAAAACTGGGGTGGAGAGGGAGGGGGAAAAACCTGGAGGAGAGAAGTGGGAGGAAAGAGGGAGGGTCAGAAGCTGTAGGGAGGCAGAGAACTAGGAAGGGAGCTTAGGATTGGGAGTGCCTGCACCTGCCACCTTGGGTCCGGAGTCCTCTGCGTGATCGAGGTTGGGTGGAGCCTGGGACAACAGGGGGTTGTACAGGACAGGGGGCTGCAGCTGAATCAGGGATGTCAGGGAGGACAGGAGAGGAAGGGAGAGCGGAGGGAGCCATGGGGGCAGGAGCAGGTGGAACCATGGGGGCAGGAGCTGGGGGAGCGGCAAAGGGGGCAGGAGCAGGTGGAGCCATGGGAGCAGGAGCAGGTGGAGTGGCAAAGGGGGCCATGACCTCCCTAATAGTGGCACAGGTGTTGTAGCCCTGCCACACCAATTCTGTGAGCATGTGCTTGCTCCAATCAGCCTCCTCCTGGGACTTCCATAAGAAGTGCATGGCCTGCAGAATTGATATGTGTTGTCACATCAATTCATGGTGGGTCCACCGGTGCCTGCTGCTCCCTCGGTTGCACCTGGCCGGCTGGGATGGTGTGGCTCTCCCATCAGTCACAGCCATTGTGGCTGTGGAGGACAAGAGAGAGGTTGTCAGTCACCCTGAACACACAGCCTCATTAGAGGGGATGGTCATGTCCCTAGACTCAGGCCCCGTGTCACGGCTGATTCCCCACTCTGTCATGATGAATGCAGAAGTGTGTGTGTGTGTGTGTAGGGGGAGAGGGTTCCACAAAAGCAGCCCAAAACCTGATGCAGAATTCTTCTCAAGCCCTGAGTCCTGAATCCCCCACATCTCTAGTCCCCTGCCATAACTCCTGTACCCCTACACACTCCAACCCTTTGCCCTGAGCCCCCCTACCCTGCACACCACCCCACACTTACATTTCTTACACGTATTGTTGTATCACAACCCTCCCCACTATAATGCTCCCTGGTGGGGGGAGGGGGTTGGTTGTGATAGGAAAGTATCTGTAGGAAATTTAAGTTACTTTCACCCCTGGGTATAGCAAGTTTCTTCATCTGATGGTTTGGTAGATGAAGGTTTTGTTAACTCCCCTAGCTGCTGGCTCTTCCTTTTCTCATCGATCTTGTAAGAATGTGCCCGCAGCAGGACACAAAGCAGTGCGTTGTTGAAGCTGACTCTACAGATTCATTGTCTTTCTGCAGTCATATAGTAGAGTGGCAGTTCAGCTATAAATAAAGGTTGAGGCCCACCCACTGTTTCAAAGAGGACTCCTGTAAGTGCTCTAAAAGCCACATGTCTGCTTGGATTCTCTTGAAGTGTGATGGGTTCCTTAGAGGTGCAGGGTAGCGTTACAGGTGCACACCTGGGCGTTATTTGAGCAAGGGTTTCCCAAGCTACAGCTCCTTTACAAAAAAAATCACATTTACAAAAATCATCTGGTAATTATGCTGTTGAACCTGGGGATCAAGCTGATAATCTGATCTTCCCCAAACTGATCTCAGCCTGTTGGGATTTCTTTCAGCTAGGGCATGGGACCCACTGACTTTTGGGGGAAGGGATATTGGCAGAGGTTATTGAGAGTAAAGCTCACTATCAACCGAAACCAATGAACCAAAGAGTGACGTGCATGTGGACCACTACTAGGGCCCTACTGAAGCCAGAAGGTTTGCAGACAATATGTTGCAATAAATAAAGTGGCTGAAGGTAGTGTGCTGTTGCTATTGAACCTAGATGAAACTCATGCATAGAGAGCTGAAGTCCTACATTTGGCATTCAGAGAATGAGTGGTGTCCATGGTGTTTTTTTGCTCTCTGGCTATGCTGTGCAGGGGCTCCTTTTGGAACTTTTGCCTTGACACCCACATTTCTACTTTAAGACTGATATTTCCAAGTGCTCTAAAACCCACACGCAGGCTCTGCTTTTACTTTAGAAGTATTGTCAAGGAAATTAGCATGACAAGAGAACCTATTTTAGAAACAGAGGTTGTTCATAACTGAGAAAAAACATGAGGGTTATTTTTTCAGAAGTTTACAAATGAACATGGACTTAATAGTCCTTTGAAATTTTGCAGAAGAAAAATGCTGCTTTTAACTATGTTAATTTAAGTGAAACTAGGGGGCTGTGTCCCCTGCTCGCTATGCTTGCCAATGCCCCTCTCTCTGGGGATAGGCAGTCCCGGCTCTCTTTGCCCCCAGCCACGGAGGAGAGCTAGGCACCCCAGGCTCTCCCGCTGGCTGTCGGGCCAAGGCCACGGTTTGGCAGCCCTAGCTTCCCACTCCAGGAGCACTGGGGAGTAGGTAGAAGGGAAGGAGGAAGGAGGTTGCATGGCTGAAGGTGGAGGCTGGTGGTGGGATGCAGAGTGACATGATGACATCACTCTGCCTTCCTGCACGAATTTTTTTTTATATATAGAGAGAGGGACAAGCACAGAAACAGTTTCTTTCCCTTGTCAAATCTTGTTTAAACTTTCCTTTTTTAGTAGCTTATGGGGAACACAGTACTATACTGCACTTGCTTTTTTTTTGGTCCCTGCTGCTGCCTGATTGGGTACTTCTGGTTCCAAATGAGGTGTGTGGTTGACCTATCAGTTCATAACTCTGGTGTTTGTAACTCTGAAGTACTATTGTAATTAAACAGAGAGAAGATTAAAAATTCGGATAGGCAATCAAGGCAACTTAAGTGTAATTCATGCTCTTGTTTCCCGAACAATGGGAATGAGCATGAACAAAAGAAAGATATTCACTGGGTATAATGGGGTGTGGGCTCCACAGTGGACCTGCAAGAGCTGAATTAGGCCAGGTGGGTATAATCAGCTAATTAGGTTGCAAAGTGGGGGAGGAGCTTTAGGTTAGAGGCAGTTAATTAGAGAGAAGCTCACCCGTGAGGGACAGGTGGGGTTTTACAAAAGGCAGGAGGAAGAAGTTTGTAGGCCCTTTCTGGGAGAAGGAAGGAGTGTTGGGTGGGAGGGGGTTGCAGAGATGAGTTGCTTAAAGTTATTACCTGGGAAGAAGGACCAAAGAGATTGGCAAACACAGATGAGTTGGGACGGCTGAAGGAGGTATGAAAGTAACTCAGGGAAAGGCGGCAAGGTGCAGGGAAGGGACCTTGGCTTCTGTGTAGAGGTTCCCAATCCCGAGCTGGACCCCAGAGCCGAGAGTGGACTCAGGTCCCCCTGCCAGCCACTGTGGGAGCGGTAATGGAAGGCAGGGAAGTGGCAGACTGCCTGAGATTGCTAGAGAGCAGGGACTTTGATACTGTTCCCCAGAAAGGGAAACCAGAATGGTGACCTGGCTGGACAGCTCAGTCTTGAAGAGGGTGCTGCTATGGCAGGAGTGGAAGAGGGCTGCAGAGGAGAAAAGAATGGTCTGAGTTAATCCCCAGCACCAGATGATGGTGTTATCATCCAGCGGTGAGTAGAGTAGCTCATCACACTGGGTCACTTGGCAAGGGTTCCTGATATACAACCCCCCCTACCATGAGTTGCTCATAGCGCTTTTGGATTGTTATAACTCCCGATGCGGAGGGGGTGGGAAAAGGGAGGTGGGAGCAGTGAAGGAGAATATGGAAGGTGTTGAGCAGTGTGTGCATTTGTGAGGGAGGGGGTGACAGTTGGGAGGCTGCAGAGGTTGGGGAGGGATTCTTATGGCGTTTATCTTGAGATATTTGATGTACTTATTAAAGTGTGACCTCCTGGAATCCTCTGGTTACATGAGAATTTCAGCAAGTTTCTAACTCTTATGGTGATGGAGAAAAAACTGAATAAAGGAATCAAGTGTACCTCACGAGCTCAAAACAGCTTTGAAAGCTATGGCAAGGGACCCACTGAACCTAGAAAAGAAGAGACTAGTTCAGTCAAGTATGCCTCTGACTATGCCCCGACAATTCAAGATTGTTCCCAATTATACATTCATTAGTGTTTTGGTCAATCCAATTCCATATAATGGAAATATTTTCTACTTTAATAGATGTCAGAGTCAGTTAGCTTTTCTGCTACTCAGCCTAAATCGATTCCCATTATTCCTAGTTATACTCACTTTTCCTCTCTCTCCTTAATGCTACACCTTCATATACATGTAGGCTGTTACGTGTTGGTGGATTCCATCACTTGCAGTCATTAAATCAAGATGGTGTGTAATTATGCAGCTAAAAATATTCACATGAGAGTTAGACCTGGGTTCATAGAAATATGATCTGAAAATATGCTACCACATACTTGGAGTTGTTTTGAATATGCAACAGCAGGGTTATATTTGCATTTCAGTTTTCTTTAGGCTGTTTGTGAAACCAAAACTACTAACTGCATGAATGATCAGTTACCTCATTGTCCTCAGTGACAAGTGAGCAATCTGTGCACAGGCATCTGCAAATAAAAGCTCCTTAATGAGTAAATCTGCCACTTTTGTGTGGGCATAAAAGCACTGTAGGTAGAACAACTTCTCATCAGCTACCTTGGTCTGGGACATCTCATTCATACAGCTGGGACTAGTATATACAAAACCGTATTTTACGGTGAGCCAAAGTAAGATACTCTTCATCCTCACTGTGGTCAGGACAAATGATACACAGTCACACTGAAGTCAAACTTGAAAGCATGTCAGGTTGGGCTCAGCAACTGGGAAGCAAGAACCCATGGCAGGGCAGATATGTCATGTCACCTTGAACTGCTTTGTGAAAAATGAGAACAAAGCAAAGATACCATGGCCTGCAATTGTCATGGACAGTTATGTCTGTCCCATGTAAATCATGTTTGTAGTTCTTGCTTCTGTCTGACCTTGAATCCCCATACATCGAGATTGGCATGAGAAGTTAGCATCTGTCTTTATGTAGACCAAATTTCCACAGACCACAGTGGGAGTTTGAGGCAGGCAGGAAATAGAGACTTAGGCCCATCAATATATTCCAGAAACACTCAGATTCTGAAGTGGCTGCTATTTATTTATACATGGTGGTAGCTAGGGCTTCTTAGCACCTATATGTCTCAATCCAGATCAGTGCCGTTTGGGGCTCAGCTTTGTTCAAACATGCCCAAAGATACAAACCTCTGCCTCAAAGAACTTACAAACAAAGAACAAAATGCACAGAGTATAGCAAACAATAGCAATGAGGGTAATATTCTTTTTTAAAATAATGCTGGCACCCAGGGTAATATACCTCATTTAACTTGGATAGTTAAGCTTGCACAACATTCTCTATTCTAACTCCCTCTTGTTCATAACATGTTGCGAACTTTCTAAAATTATCGCCGCTTCATTTAAATTTACATGGCTGCCGCGCTGAGCCGACAAACAGCTGATCAGCTGTTTGTTGGCTCAGTGTGATAGTCTGGACGCTCCCCTGCCGAAATCAAAGGTATTTGTCGACCACGCAGGTAAAACTCATCCCAGGAGGCATACCTGGGTGGTCGACAAATACCTCTGATGTCGGCAGGGGAGCGTCCAGACTATCGCGCTGAGCCGACAAACAGCTGATCAGCTGTTTGTCGGCTCAGCGCGGCAGCCATGTAAATTTAAATGAAGCGGCAATTATTTAAATCGCCGCTTCATTTTACTATGTCTGGTAGCCTAATCTGCATGCCTCTGTCACCAGAGGCATGTAGTCTAGACGTTAAGTGTATAAGTCTCTGCAGGATCAGACCCAAAAAAATATAAGCTCTTGAAAAAAATAACTTCTGTGAATTTTTGGTCTGAATCTACTGAGATTTTATCAGATCTTTAACGTCAATATCCATTCATGCCAGCCTGCCTAGTGGACACAGGGAGTTGCCACTGCTGGGACAATTTCCTGAGGGAGGATTTGAAGTATATACACAGCTATTATGATATTAGGATCTTACTGCAATTCTGGCAGCATTTTGAAATATGTTTTTTAAATAAATAAGGTCCATAATATTTAAGGCCACATCATTTTGATTGCACAGCTCCTTTTGAAAATCATGGCAGAACAGAACTTGAAGTTTACATTCTTTTCTGTTACAAACCTAAAGCCATCAATGCAAATTGTATTATGCTGGTGTAACTTCACTGATTTTTTTTAACTGAGTTACAATGGATTAAAATGGGAAATGCAGTGGGGAATCAGGCAAAACACATTTCAGAGCACATTTTTGGAGTGTGTGTGTGTGTGTGTGTGTGTGTGTGTGTGTGTGTGATAATCTTAGAGGTAAGTAGACAGGGAATTAAAAACAAAGTATCCTATTCTTGGGATATAAGGTTCTATTAAAAAAAACCTTAGGCACTTGAGGGGCACATTTTCAAAGATATTTCGGTATCAAGCTGCAAACAGACTCTTTGGGGGATTTTCAAAAGGACTGATGTGTGTAACTGCAGCTCCAATGGAATTTGGTGCCTATCAACTGCAGGAAAGGTTTTGTAGTTTGTGTATGCAATAAATGCCTGGAAACAGTGGGCTCTCATTTATAGAAAATGACATTCTTCCAATTTTAATATTGATATTATATCAGGGCTATATTATACCAAACTGAAGGAAAAATAATCTTTCTCTCTCCCCATAAGTATATCCCACACAATGTCTTATTTTGTGATTTTGAAGTTAATGTCTATTAAGTGTTAGTGTCAATCAAGGGAATAAATTACCTGGTGTTTGAGCATACTTTATTGAGAATGAAACATTAACCTTATGTCCTTCCACTAAAATGAGTAATGGATATAGAACAGGCAGGAGGAAAATGGAATATTAAGTCGTTTTGTTTTTATCCACCAACAATAATCCTTTTTCAACCACCCTCTCAAAAGCACACAGACCTATGGACAACAAAACTAGGTGTAATTACCAGCTAAACTTGTACAAAATGTCAAACATCTGAGATGCTTCTTGTTTGTCTCAATTCTTTTGTTCACTCTGTCTTGCAAGTGTCCTTTACTTCATCATACTGGACCCCATTTAGTTAATGAAAGAACTGTCTTATTTGGGGAGGTTTTAAAATTATTCTTTCTTTCCTTGGCTGATAGCATGGCTCTTCAATCAGTAATACTAACTTTCAGATATGCAGGCCAGAGTCATCACAGGAATAGAATTGGAGTAACAAAGTAGTGAGTCAGTCATGTGTGCTACGGTAGGAATTTCTTTGGACTTGCAGCTAAATGAGTCTAATTAAAACGTCGGGTTTTTTAAATTAAATAATGTTGACACATAGCTTTGCCATAAAAAAAAAATCTGTCACTGCTAGATGAATGCTAACATTTTGAAATCTAAAGTAAGCCCAGCACACTGAACAAAGTGGAAATAAATTTTAAACATGTATTAATATTTGAAAGGAAAAAGCTGGAAATCAATTTTAAAAGGCTTACAGGATATAAGCAATATGTGTTCAGCCACAGGTGCCTGGGTCAAAAAGGTACTTGAAGGATTTGAACAAAATGCTGTTTAGGTAATTTAAGATAACAGCGGCTATCTTAGGACAAAGATATTTTCCTTTGCCAGGAAGGAGATCACATTCTGATATGATTCTCAGACTCAATATTATTCAATTTTATCCAAACATTCACTCGTAACAACACAGAAGAAAGTACAAGCAATGGGTGTCCAAACTAAATCCTCAAATTGAATCTTTATAATTGTCTCACATCTGTTTGTCCAGAGCTATTTGAATGTCCCCATAGAGAAAGGAAATTACACATACACAAAGCCACATAAAGTTAAAGGGACAGTATTTGTTTAAAAAAAAAAGCTGAATTGAAAAAAAATGATCAGTTATCCAGATCAGACAGTGATCCAGAATCTATAAAATATGAAAATCCTTTACAGAGACAATAATTAAGAAGTCAAAATGGAATACCAACTTCTCCAGATGTTTCACTCCCCAGGCTAATAATTCTATTAACATCATGCTATCAGTTCTGACTATTCCTAACACAAGTATGTTAGAAATTCAATATTTTAGTTCATAAGGGTGAAGCAATGTCTGCAGGGTCATTGACCTTCACTGCTCAGTATTCCAAAATGATTAGATGCAGTCAACACTTTCTGCTCTCTTGAGAAACACGAAAAGGAAAACTAGACTCTGTTCCAGCCAACACTTATGGATTTACATAACTTTAAGTACATCAATAATCAAGTATCAGAGAGGTAGCTGTGTTAGTCTGGAGCTGCAAAAGTGACAAGGAGTCCTGTGACACCTTATAGACTAACAGATGTATTGGAGCATAAGCTTTCGTGGGCAAAGACCCACTTTGTGGGTCTCACATGCATCTGACGAAGTGGGTCTTTGCCCACGAAAGCTTATGCTCCCATGCATCTGTTAGTCTATAAGGGTAAGTCTACACTACCACCCTAGTTCGAACTAGGGTGGTAATGTAGGCAACCGGAGTTGCAAATGAAGCTCGGGATTTGAATTTCCCGGGCTTCATTTGCATATTGCCGGGCGCCGCCATTTTTAAATGTCCGCTATTGCGGACTCTGTGCCCCGCAGCTACACGCGGGACGAACTAGGTAGTTCAGACTAGGCTTCCTATTCCGAACTACCGTTACTCCTCATGTTCGAAATAAAGCCCTAGCTCGAACTACCTGTTAAACCTCATTGCATAGCCCGGTATACTGTCTTCTGACAGTGTCCAATGCCATGTGCCAGTGTTCCCTCTAAATTATGTGGCAGCACAGCTTCACAGGTGATTAATCAGCCCCGCCTAGTCAGTCAGCTCCCTGCAAGGAGCCCTGAGTCTCTGACTGAGCGGGGCTGATTAATCACCTGTGAAGCTGGGCTGCAATGCAGCTTAGAGGGAACAAATGCCATGTGCCCCCAACAGAACAGGTAATCATCAAATGATTCCTCTCCTGTTGCCCATTTCCAGCTTCTAACAAGTAGGTTGGGAATACCATCTTTGCCTAATAGCCATTGATGGACCTAACCTCCATGAATCTATCTAGAACTTTTTTGAACCTTGTTATAGTCTTGGACTTCACAACATCCACTGGCAAGGAGTTCTGCCAGTCGACTGTGCATTGTGGGAAGAAGTATTTTCTTGTGTTTGTTGTAAAATTGCTACCTATTTTTATTTGGTGACCCATAGTTCTTGTGTTATAAGAAGTAGAAAATGACTCTTCTTTATTCACTTTCTCCCTATCAGTCATGATTTTATAGATCTCTATCATATCCTCTCATAGTTATCTCTTTTCAATGCTAAAAAATCAAAATCTTACTAATCTCTCCTCATATGGCAGCCATTCCATACCACTAATAATTTTCATTGCCCTTTCTGAACTTTTTCCAATGCCAGTATCTCTTCTTTTGAGATTAGGCGACAATATCTGCACATAGTTTTCAAGATGTGGGTGTGGTATGGATTTATTTAGAGGCAATAAAATATTCTGAATTATTATCTATCCCTTTCTTAATGATTCCCAACATTCTAATTGCTTTTTTGACTGCCGCTGCACATTGAATGGATGTTTTCAGAGACCTCTCCACGGCTAATTTAGTCCTCATCATTTTATACGTATAGTTGGGATTATGTTTTCCATTATGTATTACTTTGCATTTATCAACGTTGAATTTCATTTCCCATTTTGTTGCCCACTTGCCTGGTTTTGTGAGATCCTTTTGAAGCTCTTTCAATCTGCTTTGGACTTAACTATCTTGAGCAGTTTTATATCATCTACAAATTTTGTCACCTCACTGTTTACCCCTCCCTCTAGATCATTTATGAACATGTTGAATATGATTGGTCCTAATATGGATGTGTGGGGAGGGAGTCGCCATAGTTTCCTTCCTCCATTCTGAAAACTGCCCATTTATTCACACTCTTTGTTTCCTATCTTTTAACAAATCACCAATCCATAAGAACATCTTCCCTCTTAACTCATGACAGCTTACTTTGCCAAAGAGCCTTTGAGGAACCTTGCCAAAGGCTTTCTGGAAATTGATATATTGGTGTATTTGGGGCTAGTTCTGCTCAATGTTTTTATCAATGATTTAGATGATGGCATAGAGAGCACGATTATTAAGTTTGCAGATGAGGGGTTGCGAGTCCTTTGGAGGATAGGGTCAAAATTCAAAATGATCTGGACAAACTAGAGAAATAGTCTGAGTAAACAGGGTGAAGTTTAATAAGGACAAATGCAAAGTACTCCACTTAGGAAGGAACAATCAGTTTCACACATAAAGAAAAGGAAGTGATTGTCTAGGAAGGAGTACTGCTGAAAGATATCTAGGGGTCATAGTGGATGACAAGTTAAACATGAGTCAACACTGTGGGTATGTCTACACTACAGTGCTATTTCGAATTAGTTAATTCAAAATAAGCTAAATCGAAATAACGCATCTAGACACAAAAACTAATTCAAAATAGCATTTTGCTATTTAGAAATAGTGCATCCACACTGATTGGACACTGGATCGCATTTAAGGGCGGCTGAAACCAGTTCCAGCAGGGCATCAGGTCAGTAGTTGCTTTGTGTGGCTGCTGTCTGAGGCTATCTGAGGCTCGTGCTTAAAAGGACCCCCCTGGACAGCTGGTTCTCAGCTTTCCCGCTTGCTTGCCTACCTTTTCAAGGGACAGCAAAGCATTTTCCTCTCCGCCTGCTCTGGTTGCTCTCGTTTGGGACACTGCAGCACTCAGCACCATGGAGCCAGAGCTGCCCCTGAGCACTCTGGTGCTCATGTTGAACGTCTTGCTGCAAGCCTGGCAGCAATTGCTGGAGGCTGTTGGCACCTTCTGCTGCAGGCCAGCCCCCTGCCCCTGCCCCTGCTGGGGGCTCTAGAGGAGCGGCTCCCGGATGCCAGCGTGCCCCACTGCATCTGGCATCTGGACACCAGCAGCGACTGGTGCGACTGCATCATCCTGGAGTGCTGGGGAGATCAACAGTAGACCCAGAATTTCATGATGAAGAAGGACACTTTCCTCAAGCTTTGTGAGTGGCTTGCCCCTGCTCTGCGGCGATGGGACACACGCATGAAGCCCGCCATTCCCTTCCACAAGCAGGTGGCCATCGCCCTCTGGAAGCTCTCCACGCCGGATAGCTACCGATCCTTTGGGAACCAGTTCGGCGTGGGGAGATCCACCATCGGAGTGGTGCTCATACAGTTATGGCACTCACCGGCCACTGGGCCGGGGGGTGGAGGGCTGCAAAGAGGACATGGGCTACCCCAGTGAAAACGGGGGGAGGTGGTGAAAGTGCCCTCCCTGGGAGGGTTCGGTCTGTCCTGGCCACGCTACAACCCACCCGCGGTGGCCAGGATTGCAGCGGGAGTTGCTCCTGGGAGTGGGGTGTGGGGCAGTGGTGGGGAATGAACACTCCCAGCCACCCGGGCTCAGTGACCCTCAGTTTTGTGTGTCTCTCTGCAGGTGGTGAAGGCCATCAACAGGGTGCTGCTCCTCAGAGTCGTCCGCCTCAGCGACCTGGATGCTGTCATCCAGGGGTTTGGTGCCCTGGGCTTCCCCAACTGCGGGGGGGCAATTGACAGGACGCACATCCCCCTCCGTGCCCCAGACCACCAGGCCTCCCTCTACATCAGCAGGAAGGGGAACTTCTCCGTGATCCTGCAGGCCGTGTCTGACCACCGGGGCCAGTTCACAGACATCAATGTGGGCTGGTCCAGCAAGGCACACAAAGCGCGGGTGTACCGCGACTCCTCCATGTACCAGAGGCTGCACTTTGGGACTTTCTTCCCTGACTGCCACATCAGGGTAGGGGTCGTGGACATGCCAGTGTGCCTGCTGGGAGATGTGGCTTACCCCCTACAGCCCTGGCTGATGAAGCCCTACACGAGACACATCAGCCCCTGCCAGCAGGCCTTCAATGCCAGGCTCAGCAGAGCCTGCACTGTGGCTGAGGGGGGCCAATTTATGTGAGAGGAAGGGGGAGGCTTTCCTGCCAGTCTGGATCGCAGTACGCACAGCCCCGCATGGCTGCCAGCTGGGAGGCCCTTCAGGGGGCTGTCCACATGCGGGAAGCCCTGTGGGAGAGCTTCCAGGTGGACGAGGACTGAAGTCCCCCCGGTGTGCCCCACTGGGGCCTTGTGCCTTAAATTCCACCCCCACCTCCTTTCCTTTTCCCTTTCCCTTTCCCTTTCCCTTTCCCTTTCCCCTCCCTAAGGCCCCTTCCTGATATACAATAAAAACACCTATGTTGCCACAAAAAACTCTTTATTTAACATAACTGGAATGGGAGGAGGGGGGAATGAGGGCGGAAGAGGGGAGGGGGGAAACCTGGGAGGAGGGAGCTGGAAGGGGGAGGCAAGGGAAGGAAGGGGGAGGGGAAGCTCAGGGTTGGGCGTTTTGCTGGCCCTCACATCTCACAGCACTGTGGGTGTGGGGGCCTCAGCATTCCTGGGGGGAGTGGGTGTGGAGGGTGGGGCAGAAGGGAGGGGGGTGCAGAGGAAGCGGGAGAGGGAGCAGGGGTGGGAGGAGGAGCAAGATCTGGGGTGGCCGCAGGGGCTGGAGCAGCAGGAGGCAGCAATTGGTCCGCCAGGGCCTGCAGGTACTTGCAGAGGGCACGGCCCTGCTCCCGCAGCTCCAGCAAGCTCTCCCACCGCAGCGGCAGGTCTCTCTTGCACCCAGTGCTCCTGGCTGTGGATCTGCCATCCCTGTAACCACAGCTGCTGCCTCTGGAACTCCTCCAGGTTGCAGGTGCACTTGCTGGCCCGGGTGGAGGTGGATGGTCCAGGCATGGTGGTACGTCTTGCACTCACAGGTGCTGCGGCTGTGGTGAAACAAGAGAAGTGGCAAGTTCTCCTTGGGGGCACAGTGGGTGAAATCCAGCCCCCCTCTGCAAGGCGAGGACGGCAGGTCTCTGCACCTGCTATCCCCAGGGGTGTGAGCTGGCCCAGGTCTGCACCCCAGCCCCTGTGCTGCCTATAGTATGGTGGGGGAGAGACGGAGGAGATGTGCCCTGCCTCTGTGTAGAGGGGGCGTCTGGAGGGAGGGTAGTGTGCAGTGTCTCTCCCCGGGGTCAGGAGCCTGTCATGTGCCTTCACGTGAAGACGCGTGCGGGGAACAGGCCAGGGCCCCTGCATGGCACCCAGCTGGGGCCACATGTCCTGGATGGCATGGCAGAGGCACAGGTTGCTGCCTGCTCCATGGTCAGCAAGGCTGACGCGCATGGCCCTGGGCTCTCCCCCCCCCCCCACACACTCTGCATAAGGGGACCGTGATGTCACTCACATGTGGAGGCCTCCCTGGCCTCAGATGAGGCTGCTGATGGGCTCTCAGGGATGGCTCGGGGGTCCTGAGTGCAGGGCATGCTGCTTGCAGGCTCCTGGCTGTCGTCGTCCTCCTCTTCCCCTGTGTCAGGGCAGGGCCCTCTGCCCCAGGGTCGATGACAACCAGGGGATCACGAACCGTCTGACCCCCCAGGGTGCGGTCCAGGGCCTTGAACTGCAGGCAGGCCTCTGGGTCAGCCCCTGCTTGGGAGGTCCTGGCATAGGCCTGCCGCAGCCCTTTGATCTTGCTCCGCACCTGCTCCTGGCTGCGCTGGTGGCCAGGCTGGCAGCCATGCGGCTGTAGACGGCTGCATTCCTGCATGTAGTGCGGAGATCGTGGGCATTGGAGGCCTTCCCCCAAACCTCAATGAGGTCCACGATCTCCGCACTAGACCAGGAAGGTGCCCGCCTTTTGTGGCCCCTGGCAGGCTCCTGGGAGCTGCCAGCCTGATCCCGGGAAGAAGCGGAGGGCTGCGTGGCAGCGGGTGGCTGGCTCATCCTGTGTCAGGTGCACGGTCTGCTGGCTGTGTGCTGGCAGGCTGGCAACTGGCACAGGCACTGTGGACAGAGTCTGCCCCTTTAAGGGCTCCGAGGCTGCGGGAGGAGCAGACTAGTTTTTCTGCTTGTGCCCAGAGTGGCCACCAGGGCTCCATGGGAAGGGCTGGAGGCCCCCTAATTCGAAATAAGTGTCCACACAGCACTTATTTTGAATTAGCTATTTCGAATTTGGTGTTATTCTTTGTAGAATGAGGTTTACCAAATTCGAAATAAGGGCTCCACTATTTCAAATTTATTTCGAAATAGCGGTTTGTATGTGTAGATGCTATTAAAGTTAATTTGAAATAATGGCTGCATAGTGTGCTTTGTAGTGTAGACATACCCTGTGACACTATTGCAAAAAAAGCAAACATGATTCTGGGGTACATTAACAGGAGTGCTGTGAGCAAGACACAAAGTCATTCTTCCACTCTACTCTGCACTGATTAGGCCTCAACTGGAGTACGGTTTCCAGTTCTGGGAACCACATTTCAAGAAAGATGTGGAGAAATTGGAGAAGGTCCAGAGAAGAGCAACAACAAATGATTCAAGATCTAGAGAACATGACCTATGAGGGAAGACTGAAAGAACTGGGCTTGTTTAGTTTAGAAAAGAGAAGACTAAGAGGGGACATGATAATGGTTTTCAGGTATCTAAAATGGTGTCACAGAGAAGAGGGGGAAAATTGTTCTCCTTGTCCTCTGATGATAGGACAAGAAGCAATGGGCTTAATTTTCAGTAAGTGAGGTTTAGGTTGGACATTAGGAAAATCTTCCTAAATGCCATGGTGGTTAAGAACTGGAATAAATTGCCTAAGGAGGTTGTGGAACCTCTATCACTGAAGATATTTAAGAGCAGTTTAGACAGACACCTGTCAGGGATGATCTAGATGGTACTGGGTCCTGCCATGAGAGCAGGGGACTAGACTCAATGACCTCTCAGGTCCCTTCCAGTTCTCGTGTTCTATGACTCTATGATTCTGTAGCCACTGGATCCCCCTTTTCCACATGTATACAGGCAGTCCCCGACTTACGCGGATCCGACTTATGTCGGATCCGCGTTTATGAACGGGGCTTTTCTCGCCCCGGAGCTCACGGGTGGCGGGTTGCCACCCATGTCCTCCAGGGCGAGAAAAGCTTCTCCCGGTCTCCCTGGTCCGCCGTCTGGGCGGCTTTGCTCGTTTGCCCGGGAGCAAAGCCGCCCAGGCAGCGGGACCCCCGCCGCCTGGGCAGCTTTGCTCCTGAACCCCTGGTCTGCTGGGGGGGTCCAGCAAAGCCGCTGGACCCCCCCCAGCAGTCCAGGGACACCCGAGCAAAGCTGCTGCCTGGGCGGCTTTGCTCGTTTGCCTGGGAGCAAAGCCGCCCAGGCGGCGGGGATCTTGCCGCCTGGGCGGCTTTGCTCGGGTCTCCCTGGTCTGCTGGGGGGGGGAGGGGATGCAGCTAGCGTGCCCCCCCCCCCAGCAGACCAGGCTTTTGTTGCGGGACGCCTCGGGTAGAGCAGCTGGGGTGCTGCTGGGATGGTCCTGTGGAAACCTACCAGGCAGCGCCCCAGCTGTTCTGTCCCAGGCTCCAGATTCAGCAGCTGTTGAAACTGATCAGGCTGATTCCAGGAAGCTGGGGGCAGAGCAACTCTGCCTCCGGCTTCCTGTAGTCAGCCCCTGGTCAGTTTCAGTGGCAGCAGCTGAATCTGGAGCCAGTTCCGACTTACATACAAATTCAACTTAAGAACAAACCTAAAGTCCCTATCTTGTACGTAACCCGGGGACTGCCTGTAGTGACCCTCTCAAAGAATTCTAGTAGATCGGCAAGGAATGATTGTTACACTTCGAGAAATAGAGCTAGCAAAATCTTGTTAGGGGGATAAAGCAATATGCCACATTTATTCTGAATTCAGAATTAATTTACTGTCCCTAGCTACTAATATTAACCACACAAACACATTCTCATACACACAGTTGTACAGATGGAATATAAGTACCAGCCTGAGTTACTCATACTAGTTCAGTGGCCAGGTGGTCTAGACACGAGAAGGGGAGCCAGGTTACATTGGTGTGCACTAATGCTCCCAGAGGATGAATGTTGAACCTAAGGAACCAGTCTTTCAGGTTTGCACCCATATTTTTATTTGTTTTACTCCATGGAGTCCTACTGTCCCCAGAGCATTGTATGACCTTGACTTATAAGTTAATGGCAGATGCAACAGCGATCTTTTCTTGATGGGGCTTTTCTCTCTCTCTTTTTTGGGTGGGATCTTTTGCAGAGCTCACTCACATTGTTCTTCCACCATCGAGGTGGTACTGGTAGTCAGTGTTCCCTCTATGCTGCATGGCAGCACAGCTTCACAAATGATTAATCAGCCCCTCTCTGTCAGAGGCTCAGGGCTCCTTGCACAGAGCTGACAGACTGGGCGGTTTCTGACTAATCACCTGTGAAGCTGTGCTGCTACACATCTTAGAGGGAAGACTGCTGACAGCTGGTCACTCAGACAGGCTGGCTTCTGGAACTCGATCTCTTTACACACATCCCACATCACACTTTTAAATGAAATTATGTAGGCACACACCTAACTTTTTACTGAGTTAAGGCAGTACAAAGTTTAAAATGGGGTTTCAGTTACAATACAGAGTCACTTACGTTATAATGTACTAACAGTTTAAAATGGGGTTTTAGTTACAATATATAAAAATAGTGATAGAGATGCAGCCGTGTTAGTCTGGTGTAGCTGAAACAAAAACAGGACTATGTAGCACTTTAAAGTGGATTTATTAAGTTCATCACCTAATAAACCATCTTGTTAGTCTTTAAAGTGCTACATAGTCCTGTTTTTTGTTTCAATATATAAAAACTTTCAATAACAGGTTCTTCAAAGGCAAATCTTAACAGTTTACAAACAAATTCATCCAAAAGTGGTTAACACGGTTTCATTTATAAAATTCCATTAATAAAAAAGTGGTCCACAATTCATGAGGTTACATAATGTTATATTGGTAGATTCAATTCATTCAAAGGGTGATTATATTCTTCAATCCTACATTGATTTCCTTTTATAATAAACATGTTTGACTCATCCTCAACAAATTATGTCCCTACAATTCTGTTTTTTTAAACCAATTTGTCCAGTACTGTAGTTAGATTTACTGGCCTTTTAATTGACAGGATCAACCCTAGATCCCCTTTTAAAAAATTGTCATCACATTAGCTATCCTCCAATCATTAGGTACAGAAGCTGATTTACAGGATAGCTTACAAACCACATTTAGCAATTTCCCATTTGAGTTTTTTCAGAACTCTTGGGTGAATGTCAACTGGTCCTGATCACTTATTACTGTTTCGTTTATAAATTTGACCGAAAACCTCCTCTGATAACCCCTCAGTCTGGGACAGTTCCACAGATTTGTCACCTAAAAAGAATCGCTCAGGTTTGCGAGTCTCTCTCATGTCCTCAGTTGTGAAGACCAATGCAAAGAATCTATTTTATTTCTGTGCAATGACCTTACACCACAACACTACAAACAACTTACTCCAATTTGGATTTTTTATAGACATAATAAATCCAACCAACTAATAACATATCTGACAATCTTTCCTATCTTCCAAAATAGTTTTATTTCCCATAAACATAAGGGGCTCGTCTACATTGGCCCCTTTTCTGGAAGGGGCATGTAAATTTCACCTATCGTCGTAGGGAAATGCGCGGGAGATTTAAATATCCCCCGCGGCATTTAAATAAAAATGTCTGCCGCTTTTTTCCGGCTTTTAAAAAAGCCGGAAAAGAGCGTCTACACTGGCCCCGATCCTCCGGAAAAAACGCCCTTTTCCGGAGGCTCATATTCCTACTTCAAAGTAGGAATAAGAGCCTCCGGAAAAGGGCACTTTTTCCGGAGGATCGGGGCCAGTCTAGACGCTCTTTTCCGGCTTTTTTAAAAGCCGGAAAAAAGCGGCGGACATTTTTATTTAAATGCCGCGGGGGATATTTAAATCCCCCGCGGATTTCCCTACGACGACTAGTGAAATTTACATGCCCCTTCCGGAAAAGGGGCCAGTGTAGATGTAGCCAAGGATTCTCTGAAACTGTTTTTGTTAATCATTTTTTTTATTCAGCACTAGGAATAACTATCAGCACTCCATTTAATGAATGCATTCCTGCATCTCAAAGCAATTTAAAAAGTTCTTTTTCTGGCACCTGGTGCTTCCACTTCAGGTGACTCTTCCTTGTGTCATGTACACAAGGGTGCTGTCCCTTGAGAAAATGAATACTAATGCTGCCATCTGGAAAGAGAATGTAAATACCAGCACACAAGGGTCAACAAAGTACATAAACCAAACACAGCAAAGGACAGACTCACTCACAAATAATAGCATGTGAAAGAGGGACTTCACTGGGAACAGGAAATTAGGTTCTGTGGAAGAAAGGCTTTAAGGTTAACCAATGATTAATAATAATCTTTAACAAATAAACCAGTTTCCTATTTCTCACCACTAACAGCTTCTGCAAACTTCTAGTTCCTTCCCTGGCACCCTTCCAAGGCAGATGGTTCAATGGAGGTTGAAGCTCTAGAGATGGAATGTGCAGCGCTGTGTTGTTGGACAGTAAATAAAAGCTGATTTTCCTTTTTCTGCACCCCTGGGTGGGGGAGGGTCCTCTCCTGATTCCAGTCATGCCTGTTAGTTCCCTGTTCTAGAATTCTCCTGGAATCGTAGCTTGTCTCTGACTGAGTCTCTCTCTGCTGGATGTTGGTCACTGCAGTGCTGGAGCTGCCCAGTTCATACAGCTCAAGTCTCAGAGCAGAGCAAAACTCCCTTTGGGAAGTGTAAGAGTTTATCAGGGACTCCTGCAGCAGCAGCACCTTTCTCTTAGTTCCAAACCAAAACAGAAACTAAACTATTTGGCTACGTCTAGACTAGCATAATTTTCCACGTTTGTCGGCAAAACACTGTAGTGTAGACACACCCCTCAGTGCTCAGCGATTAGAGCTACAAGAAAAGGAAGTGAACAAAAATTCTTTGTTATAGCCCATTAGTCCCCTCAAAATTCCTTGATTCTCACCTGAAACAGTAACAGCTGCATGCTATCCCTAAAGCCTGTTCTTAAAAGGGACATCATAGGAAAAGTGAGGGTATGTCTACACTACAAAGTTAGTTCGAACTAACAGACGTTAGTTCGAACTAACTTTCATAGGCGCTACGCTAGCGCTCCGTTAGTTCGAATTTAATTTGAACTAACGGAGAGCTTAGTTCGAACTAGGTAATCCTCATTCCACGAGGATTAAGCCTAGTTCGAACTAGCTAGTTCGAATTAAGGGGTGTGTAGCCCCTTAATTCGAACTAGTGGGAGGCTAGCCCTCCCCAGGTTTCCCTGGTGGCAACTCTGGCCAACACCAGGGAAACTCGTCTGCCCCCCTCCCGGTCCCGGACCCCTTAAAGGGGCACGGGCTGGCTACGGTGCCCGTGCCAGGTGCAAGCCTGCCAGCACCCAGCCAGCAGCCCCTGCACCTGGCACGGCTCGAGCCAGCCACCCGATGCCCCCCAGCCTCCCCCTCTTCCCGGGACCAGGCTGGCGGCTCCGGGCAGCTTGCCCGGGACCGCAAGAGGCGGACACCCGCCTGGGCTAGTGCAGACATCGTGGACCTTGTCCATGATCTCCACACTAGGCACAGGAAAGTGGCCAGCTAGGGCAGGAGAGCTGCCAGCCTGGCCACCCAGGAGCAGGTGTGCAAGAGAATCAAGGGGGTCCACTGAGACCCCCAACCCTGAGCCCTGAGCTTCCAATGGCCATCCTGGGTCAGACCAAAGGTCCATCTATCCCAGTAGCCTGTCTGCCGACAGCGGCCAATCCTAGGGATGGACTGAAGACAGTGACCAAGCCATTTGTCTCGTGCCATCCCTCTCCAGCCTTCCACAAACCTTAGCCAGGGACACCACTCCTACTCCTTGGCTAATACCACTCCATGGACCCAACCTCTATGACTTGATCTCACTTCCCTTTAAACTCTGTTCTAGTTCTAGCCTTCACAGCCTCCTGCAGCAAGGAGTTCCACAAGTTGACTCTTTGCTTCGTGAAGAACAACTTTCTGTTACTAGTTTGAAGCCTGCTACCCATTCCTTTCCTTTGGTGTCCTCTAGTCCTTCTTTATGGGAACTAATGAAGAACTTTTCTGTATGCACCCTCTCCACCCAACTCCTGCTTTTAGAGACCTCTATCCTGTCCCCCCTCTGTCTCCTCTTTTCTAAGCTGAAAAGTCCCAGTCTCTTTAGCCTCTCTTCATATGGGACCTGTTCCCAACCCCTGATCATTTTAGTTGCCCTCCCCTCTCCCACCCTCTCTCTTCCCCTCTCCCACCTCCTTTTCCCAGTCTCCCCCAGTTTTGTTCAATAAAGACAGATTCCATTTTGGAAGACACGTTATCTTTATTTTGTACATCAAGAAGAGGGGCTAGGGAAGGGTAAGTGGAAGGAGGTGAGGGAGGAATTGGGCACGAGCCCCCGATAGGGAGGACTGGGCTGGCTCTGCAGGCTTCTGGGGGTGGAAGCTCTCCTGCAGCCCCCCGATTGCTCCCTTTCCCCAGATGACAGCCTGCGGCAAGTGCAGCCAGGCTGATGGCCGAGTGCTGTGATGTGCCCAGTGTGGGTACTCCGGGCAATTCAAGCCAGGACTGCTTTGCAAGCGGGGCACCCCTGAGAACTGTCTGTCCGGGGTGGGGGTCGGGACCCTTTAAGCACAGCCCTCGGCTAGCCTGAGGCAGCATCTCCAGGCTCTAAGTCCTCCTCTGATGCCCTGCCGGCACTGCTTCCAGCCATCCTTGAGCCCGGTTCAGGGTCCACTTAATGTGGACATGCTAGTTCGAATTAGCAAAACGCTAATTCGAACTAGTTTTTTAGTCTGGATCCATTAGTTCGACTTAGCTTAGTTCGAATTAACTAATTCGAACTAAGTTAGTTCGAATTAACGTTGTAGTGTAGACATACCCTGAGTGGCAAAAAGTATGAGGATGTAGAGTAATAGAAGAATTACTGTTTTAAGGCTATTTTTTTTTAAGAAAAAAAAACATGCAGAGAATGAGATTTGTGTAATATTATGTAGTTCCAAAGCATATCGCCAGAATATCTTTAGATCCATATAACTCAAGAATAAAAGACGTAGCAATGCAGTGATTAATCAGTCTATTTTTTAGAGATAGCCATGTATGTGTGTTTTGTTTTTTTGATTTTTTCCTCCTGTAAGGTCGCAATCCTTCTATTTTACTTTTTATTTCAGATGAAAAGTTTTGGAAGATTACAATTTGTGTTTTGACTTTTTTACTTACTTCAGCTAGCTCTGAGAAATGATGCATATTTAACTTTGTTTGAGTTGATAAATATTTGCCATAAGTCCAGAAACATGTGCTGTGCAAGTGGAATTAAGATTGCTTTCAGAGTAGTATCTTGGCTGAGATACCATTAATCATTTTCTTGCAAGTACAAAATATGTATGCATTAGATCTCACCTCTATGCATTAACCAATTGACCATTTTCCTATTTTCTTCTTTGGTCTCTAAATACTAGATAGATCACTTCTCAGCCTTTAACAAGTTCCAGGGATGGACAGATTAAATGCATTTCTTTTTTCACTAAAAAGAAAATATTCAGGTCTTCATCCCAGAAGTCATTTCTGGTGACATAAAATTCTCTGGCTATTAAGTATTCATATAATATTTAAACCAATGACGTATACTGAAAATATTGTAATATTTTCTAATGTCACATCTAAAATGTAGCAATTAGAGAAGTGAGCCTCCTCCCATCTCTCTCTCACACGCAGGGTGTGTCTACACTGTACCATAGGTTGAAATAAGATAAGCAATTTGAACTACACACATTGTGTATCTTATTTCAATGTTATTTCAAAACAGCTTATTTTGAAATTTGGCACTGTCTAGACAGCACTTATTTTGAAATACATTGCTATTCCAAAATGTCCCATATTTCTCATGAAATGAGGTTTACAGGGATGCCAGAATAGCAAGTCCCTATTTTGAAATAAGAGGTGCGTTCAAAAGATGCAGAATAGCTATTTCAGGATCCCTCTGGTATATCCTGGGTATTCCGAAATAGTGCTGCAGTGTGGATGTAGCCATATATTCAGTGTGGATACCACTTCAGGTACATACTTACCTGACCACTAGGTGACATATTTTAATCTGAGAAATATTAGAAGCCAAATTTAATACTTTTACTGATTATAAAATGTGTATTGCTATTTATCTCACACACGTATGGGTACTGCAGCGAGATTATTCACTGTCCTCTGGTTTCTCTGCTCTTTGGAGCTAGCTACACAAATTCTTCCCTTAGAGGACTGCATTGCTGTCAGCTGCATGTCTACCCATGGTGACTGCATTGTATGGCTCCTTTGGCCATATCATATTTCTCCCCAGGTGTGTGTAAATGTTTTCTCGGAATCTTGCCTTTGTATTTTTTTGGTACATGGAGTTAAGTGAGCCTTCTAACAATAATGACACTTCAATGGAACTAAGATAATTCACACCAGTGGATGATCTGCCCCACTGATGTTAAGTGTACATCTCGCGAGACTTGCAACAAACTGCTCCCATACCAGCTACAGGCCAAGGGTTATTTGTGGATACTAATTAACATGTATATGAGAAAAGCATGTTCTAAATGCAGATAATTTGTGATCCAAGAGGTGAAACTGACATGTTTGCAGTGAGTTATTTGTGCAGCTGGAATGTGAAATATGAAAAATACATGGGGGTACGTCTACACTACAGCGCTAGTTCGAACTAACTTAGTTCGAATTAGTTAATTCGAACTAAGCTAGTTCGAACTAACGCATCTAGAACTAAAAACTAGTTCGAACTAGCGTTTTGCTAGTTCGAACTAGTAAGTCCACATTGAGTGGACTCTGAACAGGGCTTAAGGATGGCCGGAAGCAGTGCCGGCAGGGCATAAAAGGAGGACTTAGAGCATGGAGATGCTGTCTCAGGCTAGCCGAGGGCTGCGCTTAAAGGGTCCCGACCCCCACCCCGGACAGACAGTTCTCAGGGGTGCCCCGCTTGCAAAGAAGTTCTGGCTTGGAGTGCCCTGAGTGCCCACACTGGGCACATCACACCACTCGGCCATCAGCCCGGCTGCACTTGCCGCAGGCTGCCATCTGGGGAGAGGGAGTAATTGGGGGGCTGCAGGAGAGCTTCCACCCCCAGAAGCCCGCAGAGCCAGCCCAGTCCTCCCCATCGGGGGCTCGTACCCCATTCCTCCCTCACCTCCTTCCACTTGCCCTTCCCTAGCCCCCCTTCTTCTTGATGTACAAAATAAAGATAACGTTTCTTCCAACATTGACTCTGTCTTTATTGAAAAAAACTGGGGGAGACTGGGAAAAGGAGGTGGGAGAGGGGAAGAGAAAGGCTGGGAGAGGGGAGGGCAACTAACATGATCAGGGGTTGGGAACAGGTCCCAGATGAAGAGAGGCTACAGAGACTGGGACTGTTCAGCTTAGAAAAGAGGAGACGGAGGGGGGACAGGATAGAGGTCTGTAAAAACAGGGGTTGGGTGGAGAGGGTGCATTCAGAAAAGTTCTTCCTGAGTTCCCATAAAGAAGGACTAGAGGACACCAAAGGAAAGGAATGGGTAGCAGGCTTGAAACTAGTAAGAGAAAGTTGTTCTTGACAAAGCAAATAGTTAACCTGTGGAACTCCTTGCTGCAGGAGGCTGTGAAGGCTACAACTAGAACAGAGTTTAAAGGGAAGTGAGATCAAGTCATGGAGGTTGGGTCCATGGAGTCCTATTAGCCAGAGGGTAGGAGTGGTGTCCCTGCCCAAAGTTTGTGGAAGGCTGGAGAGGGATGGCACGAGACAAATGGCTTGGTCATTGTCTTCGGTCCATCCCCTCCAGGGTCCCTAGGGTTGGCCGCTGTGGGCAGACAGGCTACTGGGCTAGATGGACCTTTGGTCTGACCCAGGACGGCCATTGTAAGCTCAGGGCTCAGTGTCGGGGGTCTCAGTGGACCCCCTTGATTTTCATGCACACCTGGTCCTGGGTGGCCAGGCTGGCAGCTCTCCTGCCCTAGACGGCCACTTTCCTGTGCCTAGTGCGGAGATCGTGGACGAGGTCCACGATGTCCGCACTAGCCCAGGAAGGTGCCCGCCTCTTGCGGTCCAGGGCAAGCTCCCGGGAGCCGCCAGCCTGGTCCCGGCAAGAGGGGGTGGGCTGGGGGGCATCGGGTGGGTGGCTCTGTGCCGTGCCAGGTGCAGGGTCTGCTAGCTGGGTGCTGGCAGGCTTGCACCTGGCACGGGCACCGTAGCCAGCCCGTGCCCCTTTAAGGGGTCCGGGGCCGGGAGGGGGGCATAGAGTTTCCCTGGTGTTGGCCAGAGTGGCCACCAGGGAAACCTGGGGAGGGCTAGCCTCCCACTAGTTCGAACTAAAGGGCTACACAGCCCTTAGTTCGAACTAGCTAGTTCGAACTAGGCGTTAGTCCTCGTAAAATGAGGTTTACCTAGTTCGAACTAAGCGCTCCGCTAGTTCGATTCAAATTCGAACTAGCGGAGCGCTAGTGTAGCGCATAGGAAAGTTAGTTCGAACTAACGTCCGTTAGTTCGAACTAACTTTCTAGTGTAGACATACCCTGGCAGATTTCATTAGCTTTTTTTTCAAAAATTCTTTTCTAACAGCAGTTCTCACACTCACACTCGCAGATAAAAAAGAGAAACAATTAGCTGAGATTTATAATGATTAAATCTTAATTTTCTTGAACCATCAATCACCCTGCTACACGTATAAAAGGCTGGCAATATGACCTTTTACGGAATGCCTTACTCCTGTATACAGTGAAAAATCCTGATTCCATGACTTCTGGGGACTTCAAGGAAAGAGACTGCGGTGTACTTAAAATTGTTAACATTGAAGGATATTACTTTAAATTCTCATGAGATTTTCCTAGTCCTGCTGCAAGACAGGGGGCTCTGTACAGAAGTGTGTCATCTGGGTCTAGCACCAAAAAGTTAGCCTAAACAAGGTGTGGTAAGCAGTGCCTTTCTGCCTTTAGCTTGAACTTTAATGGAGTTTTTTCCTCTAACTTTAAAAGTTGATTTCTTTGTTAGTTTTATTTCCATTTCTAATATTTTCTGATCTATGTAGGTATTGCAGAAAACACTTTATAATCTCAATGATTTTGATTCCAGTTTATTTCTTGGTGAACAGATTATTTTTCTATTTCTCTTAAACTTTTCCAATGGTCCCACAGTTTCTTCAAACTAGAGTAACCATGAGGTACTCTATTGGTTAATTATGTGACTAATTAAACATCAAAAGCTACCAAACTCACTAAAATGATCAGTCCAAAGAAAACATGCTGCCCATCTATTACTGTAGATGGAGCAAATGCACTTCAATCATAAATGTACAAACACTCTGCCTGTGAACTGGAGGCTATTGGTATGAATACCTGCACCCTGATTTCCCGAGTCCCGGATCTAGGAAGCTGGTGGGATTCCACATGGGAGCAAGGGAATTCCCAATGCAGTATGAGGGCCACAACATCAACTAAGGGTTTGATCCAGTGTTCCACCAAAGTCAAAATTAAAATTCGGGGGTCATTAGATTATGTCCGAGGAGATTATAGCAATACAAGTAGTAAACCCTTCTTGATGGGAAGATTTCACCTCTGAGCATTCTTTCTCATTTCCAATTCTCTCCTGCCTGACTAACCTATAGTGAGTTAAGAAAAAAACTCTCGTGCTATTTCAGGAGGATCCTGAATGGGAAGAATACTGAGCATGCTCACTTCTTCCTCTCACATTACGCCAGTGAGCTATTTCTTACCTGGCTAGGTTTTGCCTCTGGAAAGGAGCACTCTCTGTTAACAACTTAATATTGATTTGCATCACTGCTAGAGAGAGAGAGAGCATCTATCCAGAATGATGAGTAGCCTCCTTAAGTGTGTCTGCTGGCCTGGGGAAGCTATAAACTATCATGATCACAGCTTTCAAGTACCTAAAAGGGTGTTACAAGGAGGAGGAAGAAAATTATTCTTCTTAACTCTGATGATATGGCAAGCGTCAATGGGCTTAAATTGCAACAAATAAGGTTTAGGTTGGACATTAGGAAAAACATCCTAACTGTCAGAGTGGTTAAATACTGGAATGAATTGCCTAGGGAGGTTGTGGAGATATTTAGAGCAGGTTGGATAGACAACTATCAGAGATAGTCTAGCTCAGGTCACTCAACTTTGGAAGCCAAGGGGCCACAATGATACTCACAGCACATGCTGAGGGCTGCAATTTAAGCGTGGTTGCATATACATGCAAATATATGCAAATAGCTTCTTTCACACTGACTGACATGAATATAAAGATTAAGGCAAGACTGCACAACACACAGGCCCCAATTAAATCAGTTCCACCGATATTAATAAAATGCAATATTTACCCAATTTCCATCCATATGACAGCACTTTTAAAGAGCAATGACAGTCCACGAATTTAACTACTAAAACTCAAATTAACATAAGACCATTATATTGACTACTTTTTTGTTTTGGCTCCCATCCACGGGCTGCATCTTGAGCCCCGCGTAAACTCAAACAACACTGCGGGCTGCAAACAAACAGGATGTGGGCCGCATTCGGCCCACGGGCTGCATGTTGAGCAGCCCTGATCTAGATGGTATGTGGACCTGCCATGAGGACAGGGGACTGGACTTGATGACCTCTCAAGGTCCCTTCCAGTTCTAGTGTTCTATGGTTCTATGATTCACTGGATTCCATTCATGCCTTGCAGTGTCTGAGCTTGTTGTTCTCTAGAACAGTTTTAAGGTATCCAAAGTATCATCTAGTCATATCCCCAATTAATCTCCATGTAGAGAGCCTTAAACACCCACCTGCATGAATTCTAGCAGAGGCACCTCCTTCCTTTTTCTACCTGCAACGCTGTTACTGCAAACTGGGCACTTTTCTTACTTCTTAGATCCCTAGAATACTGTGGGCATAGCCAGAAAGAGAGGTAAGTAACATGAATTGTGGATGCAGAAAAGGAGCAGGGGCTTCATGGGAGTATTATGGCTAATTTCTTCTTTCTTTATTGAATTCTTCAGTATTTGTCTTCTGAGCAACCCCCTGGGTATGATCTCACCTGCCCTTTACAGGAGTCATAAATGCCATACCACGCTGATCTTCTCTTTCCCATAATCAAGGACCTTTGATTTTACAGTTCCACATTTTGATTATTTCAGTTGATGTATGACGGTGAATTAAATGTCAAGTACTCCAGGCCCCATAATAGCATCTGAAAGGAGCTGGCAGCCACGTAGCCACTTAATACCACAGAATCAGCTTGTTTGTAATTTGTGGTTTAATGCACATTATCTTAGGCATTAAATGCTATGGGGATGGCTGTTACAGGAAACCCTCAGAAATACAAAGATTAAAATTACAGTTCAGACCAGGTCCTCAACTAATGTACAACGATGTCATTTCATTCATGTCAATGGAGCGTTTGTTTTCATCAGCTGAAGATCTACTGCTTGAGATTGGTTTGTCTAGTTTGATATCTAACCTGATGCCAGCGCAGAAGAATGTTACAAACTTTTCCCTCTTTTGGCAATCTCTGTGAATGTCTTCTGTCTCGCAAAAGAGATTTAGCAGTAAATGTTCAGTTTGCACATGACTCCAAGCTATCTTCTTTTCTGATTGCTAAGAGCACCCAGGCCATCTTCCACAGTTATTCCAGTTATTAAAGCAGTTGTGGCGTCCTTTCATTTACCCTGGACATACAATGAAAGTGGGGCTACAGTTTGCTCCTGGGTAGGGAAAACTGGCAATGTCTGCCTTCTGTTGGTGGCCTGGGGGAATCCAGTCCCTGAGAGCAGGTCCATGAGGGGCAAGGAAAATGAAAACTTGAGAAACATGGTCCTGCCTCCTCCCCAAAGTGCTAACATTAACACTATGTTTCTGTAGTGGGAAGAGTAGTATAGAAAGGACTCTTCCCAAATTGTTTGCTGGTTTATTCCCTTCTCCTTCTTTCTGAGCTTGCAGGCCAGAGAAAATGATTAAATGAGGCCCAGTGGAGTCCCACTCTTGGGAGGTTGTGTCTCAGTGCTGCCTTCCTTGGAGCCTCCTGTAACTTTTGTTTTCAAACAACATCATAATCAAATCTCTTACCAGTGTTTTCAATACCCTGGACTGCCCTATGTGTCTTTTTGAGATGACAAAATTTTACAGCAGCTTCCTTCATTTCTCTCACAAGCGCTGTTATTTGGAAGACAAATCGGCTGTTATTACTCTTATTTGCTGCAGGCTCCTAGCAACCAAAAATTCAATAATATATTGTTTTTTTCGCTTCCATTAAACAGCAGAAAGCTCTCGTTTTAACTTTCTAATGCCCCCCTCTCGTTTCCTCTCGTATTCGCACTGGATGTTTGGAATGCAGAGCCTTCCCACAGCAGTAACTTAGCCCACCTTGGGATGTAGCCTAGAAATGCCCCTGCAGCGTATCTTTCCTGTTTTGCCCTCGACAGAGAAATAAAAAAGATTTCTGGGAGATGTCAGTGAAGTTGCCTCATTGCCAGTGAGGCACTGGACCAATGAGCACCGAAGTCAATGACAAGATGCCGATTGCTCCCTCAGAGTAGGATGAAGCCTGATGGGTTCTCATCTGTAGGTCCTTGTCCCTTTCAGAGTGTTCACTGAGGTCACTGGGAGTCATCGTCACTGACTGAGGATAGATTATGTCTGAAAACAGATTCTGGCTCTCGTTTTAACCACCAGCTAGGGGTAGGCACATCATCTAGGAAACAGGCCAAAGCAGGCCAGCTTCCCAATGTGCTGAAGCAGGCTGAAGCCTTCCAAGTGCAGAGGCTTAATTAGCCTACTATGAAGGACTAACATTCAGGCTATGTCTATACTGCAAGGTTTTCATGCAAAAACAGCTGTTTTTGTGCAAAAACCATGGAGCGTCCACACCTCAATGCGCTTTTGCGCAAGTAAATCAACAGTTAAACAGAAGACTAGAGGGCTTTTGCTGGTGTAGGTAAACCTCCTTTTACGAGACATAACTCCTTTTTGCTCTACGCCTATTGCACAAAAAGGCAAATGTGAACGCTCCAGAGAGGTTTCTTGCTCAAGAAACCCCTATGGGAAAAAGCACAGGTGTGTTGATGGCCGTTCTGTGAATGGCCATCAGAGCTTTCTTGCGCAAGAGCGTCCATGCAGTGTGGACACTCTCTTGTGCAAAAGCACATCGCTTTTGCGATCGGCTTTGAGGTGTGGACGTGCTCTTGCGCAAGAAGTTTTTGTACAAAAAACTTTTGCGCAAAAGGCTTCTTGCGCAAGAAGCATGTAGTGTAGATGTAGCCTCAGTGTCCTTGAATCAGCAATAGCTGTTTGAATTCAGTAACAATTATGCACAAATTTAACTTTAAGTGTATGGCTAGCCAGTGGAACTGATCTTGCAGGTAAAGTTAAGTATGTGAGTAATTGCTTGCAGGAACAGGGCCTTGTTCATGAGATGATCATAGTCTAGATTTGGCAGTTACAATTGAACATAAGGCTCAGGTTACCCACAGAAGCTGAACTATTATCAAAAGTTTTATGGTCTGTGAAAAAGCAGGGAAAATCAGGCTGTAACCTCAGCAGGGACCAGGGCAAATTTGTGAGTGTTCCTTAAGCAGGAAGCAGAATGCTTTAAAGTCAAAGAGGGGAGCTAGAGCTGCAAAGGCTATAATGCCAAGGGAAAGTAGCCAAAGCCCCTGAAGAGTATTGGTGGGTGGCAGACTGAAGATTAAAGCTCTGTACTTGCATTTGTGAACTGGAGAAAACAACATGACTGTTGTATGGGAAATTAGAGTTGGTAGGGAGATTTTTATTTTCATGACAAAACATCTTTTCCTCACAAAATGTTGATTTGACAAAACCAAAACTTTGTGCAGAAGTGTATGTATTAACCAAAATGTTGTTGGAAAGGTCTTTTTGGGATCAAAACCAGAGGCTGTCTACACTGCAGTTACCCAGGTTGCTGGTACCTGGGCTGAGTACCTGGCTTAGCCTAGTCCAAGAGTCAGCATTCCCATAGCAAAGCGCCTCCTTTAAACTCTGTCCTCAATGTTCCTGTACTTGTCTGTGTGCATTTGGAGATGTTGTTGTCTTTTTGCCAGATGCTCTAAGGGTTTTTTTGTCAGTCCTCCCAGGGGGATTGTGGGAACGGGGTTGGCATTAGAATGAGTTAGCTTGTGTCTCGTTGCCAAGTGGGTGCAAAGTATTCTAATACTTTTGGCTAGATTGAGAGTGATTATGAGTATGGTTCTTAGAGAACTAGCACTCTGGATCTTTAAATGGCCAAAATCAGTGGATAATCGACTCCCTGTTTGCAACAGTGATATCAGAGAAAAGAGCATTCCTTCTGATGTCAAGACTTTCTGTTACAGAAAGGCAGGCCACTGAAAACACACTGCTCCTTCCAAAAGCAATGACATCATCATCTGTGGAAGGCTTGTATCCTGAGGACAGGGCATGTCTTCACTACTTGCCGGATTGATCCAGTGGGGGCAGCAATCAATCCAGCGGGGGTTGATTTGTCACACCTGGTATAGTCATGATAAATCGATAGCTGAGCGCTCTCCCGTCAATTCCACTACTCTGCCAGAATGAGAATAGTAAAGGGAATCAATGGGAGAGCGTCAGCTGATCACAGGGTAGATACCACAGTAAGTAGATCTAAATACGTCGACTTCAGCTACATTATTCATGTAGCTGATGTTGTGTAACTTAGATTGATGGCCTGCCGTAGTGTAGACTTGTGATATGAAAGTGTAACCATGTGCATGCTTAATTGATAAGCCTGGCTTCATTGCTTAACCTTCACAATTACATGCAGGCTCCCAGTACTCCATGCTCACCAGCTCCCGGGGAGCTGCTTCCTCCCTCCTCTCTGTGCTTCTGTCTCTGTATCAGAGGCAGCAATGTGGGTGGGCAGGTGAGAACCAGTATGCACAAGCATCTGGCTCCTGGGAAGCCGACTGCCATCTCATGTATAATTGCTGAAATTTTTAGCAGTTACATGCTTGCTTAATTAAATGCATTTTAATACCCCTACGTACCAGAAGCCTTATGGTAGCATCTAATTTGCACTTTTTAATAAATATCTTCTAATTAATTACAATAAAAATGCTAGTTAATTCTTGTAACTTTATTTCATTTGAAATCAGTTGGCACAGATTGTGGAGGGAATATAACTCATTCTCCAATATTTCTGGTAAAGATTCCTCTTTTTTTACTTATATTTTTATGCACCTATAGTTTCGTAACTGCTGTATCACTTTCTACTCTCAGAGCTAGTCTCATTAGCCAAATAACATAATGAGCAAGTGTGCACACAGAGCAGAGAGCATCCCTTAGACAAACCCCTCTTCTTTTCAGGAAAATACTCTCATTCTTATAAACATTTTATTACTGTCCCTTACAAGGTCTCAAAATGTTACAGCATCAACTCACACTTGGAAACCAAAGCAGTCCCTAAAGGGTGGGATTTTCAATAGGACTTGTGCTCTGAAGTCACTTAAATGCCTTTGAAATTCTCACCGTACAAAACCATCTGCTCTAGATGAAAGGTAATTCAAAACTACACCACTACAAAGTTGTTGTCAGTTAGAAATAACTAATTTTGATCAACATAAATTAGGCCGTGTCCACACTCAGGGGTTCTTTCGAAAAAAGTAGCCTTTTTTCGAAAGAACTTCCCCTGCGTCCAGACTCAAGCCGCGTTCTTTCGAAATTAAATCGAAAGAATGCGGCTTTTCTTTCGACGGCGGTAAACCTCGTTTCACGAGGAAGAACGCCTTTTTCGAGGGAGATCCGTCGAAAGAACGTGAGTCTGGACGGGGGGAGCCCTTTCTTTCGAAATTATTGGCTTCCAGGAACAAGCCCTGGTGGACAATCTGGGCCATGGGTTGCACGTCTGTGGTTCCTGGCTGCAGCTATTCCTTAAAGGGACAGGCACACCTTCACAGCCACTTGTTGCAGACAAGGAGCCAGAGCACACGGCGACCTTGCTGCAGCATGTCACAGCCCCAAGAGCGTCCAGGCCCTTCCTCCGAGCCTTCTGGGGACCCAGCCAAGGGTTCCAAGCGCCGGGCACCATCCTGGTCCGGCGCAGAGATCAAGAGCCTGCTGGAGCTGTGGGGAGAGGAGGAGGCCTTACAGGCCCTCAAAAGCCGGCGGCGAAATGCCGACATTTATGGCCGCATGGCTGAAGCCCTGGCCCAGAAGGGCCACTACCCCCGCACACAGGACCAGGTGCGCTCCAAAGTGAAGGAGCTGCGGCAGGGCTACGCCAAAGCCAGGGAGGAGAGCTCCCGTTCTGGGGCAGCCCCCCACTACTGCCCCTACTACCCAGAGCTGGACCAGATCCTGGGTGGCAGTGCAGAAGCACGCACACCACAGAGGTTCGTGCAGTCCGGACTGGCAGACCCGGTGGTGGACGCTCCAGAGCGGGAGCTACAGCAGTCTGGAGACGGGGACATGGGCCCAGAGGAGGAGGACACCGAGGAGACGGCGATCCTCACCCTGGAGCCAGTCACCCAGACCTCTGAGGCCTCCCAGGCGTCATCTGGCGCGGGAGAGGAAGCAGCAGGTGAGTACAGTGAGGTTGTGTCACACCCGGGGGGGGGGAGGTAGGTGGGTGGGTGCACAGTGGGTGATGCACAAGGGAAACCTGTCATGCTCAGGCTGATGCCCAGGTCACACACACACACACACAGTGTGACCTTCAGAATGTCTGCTTCCCCTGTCTCAAGGGAGAGGGCATGCCCTTTTGGACAGCTGTTGCACACATGACTGATTGTGATAGAAATGTAGCCGTGTTACTCTGATCTGAGGAAGTGGGTCTGGCCCTGGAAAGCTCATCCCCTAATAAACCATCCTGTTAGTATTGTAAGTGCTACAGAGTCCAGTTTATAGGACTGATTGTGTCTTCTTCTTTTCCTCCACAGCCGGACCAGCCGTGGAAGAGGGCCGCAGCACCCCAGCCCCACCTCCATCTCCATCTCCACCTCGGAGACATGGGAGCCGCAGACACAGGCGTGTCTACGCCGACATCCTCCGGCAGCACGTCGAGGCTGTGCAGGAGCAGAACGCCATCCTGCTCCAGAGGGCGGAGGCAGAGGAGCGGTGGCGTGATCGGCTCATGAATGAGCTGGTCCTGCAGCGCACGGTGCTGTACGCCACCCTGAGGGAGGTCAGCGGCTTGCCTGCTGCTGTGCCTGGTCCTGCTCCTCCAGCACCCCATGACCCCACCCCACCAAACCCCCCTTCCACAACAGCAGCCCTTTCCCCCCTTGGACCTCCCTCTCCCCCAGCCCTCCCAGCTCCCCAGCCCCTCTCTCCCCCTGGCCCTCCTCTCCCCCAGGTTTCCACGTCCCAAGAGCCCCCCAGCAGCCAGCCAACCGACAGGTGCATCACCCGATCCCGTAGCCGGGGAGCACCCCAAACACGAGGCCCAGCCAGGAAAGGGAAATCTGCCAAGCCCCGTTCAACCTGATCCCCTTCCCCCCTCCAGGTTTCCAGTCCCCTTCCCCCCTCCAGGTTTCCAGTCTCCTTCCCCCCTCCAGGTTTCAATCACCCCCATCACCCCACTTATTAAGCACAAACAAAGGGTTAAAGGAACTGTTTGTTTATTGTATATAGTTTGGCAACAACAAAAATGAAAATTTTTTTTGTTATTTTGCCACATTGTTTGATAATATGTACAAAATTATAAATAAGTAAAGAGAACATTTTATTTTGAAACACACCCTGGTGTAAGTGATGTGTCCAAACTGGGTCAGGAGATGGGTTGTGGAGGGAAGCTTCTATTGGGGGCCAGGGCCCAGTCCCCAGGCAGAAGCCCCTCAGTGCACTGAGTGGCCTCCACTGGAGAATTGCTCCCGGAGGGCCTCCCGGATGCCAACTGCAGACCGGTGAGCCTGGCGGATGGCAGCTGTCCGGGGCTGGGCAAAGAGCCTCTCCTGGGCATCAGCAGCTCTCCCCCACCCTGGTAGGAAGGCCTCTCCTTTCCTCTCCACGAGGTTATGGAGGACGCAACACGCGGCCACCACCTCGGGGATGTTGGTCTCCCCCATGTCGAGGCGTGTGAGCAAGCACCGGAATCTGCCCTTTAAACGGCCAAACGCACATTCCACCTGGTTACGAGCCCGGTTAAGGCGAGCATTAAACTGCTCCTTGCTCGCATCCAGCTGGCCGGTGTAGGGCTTCATCAGCCACAGCATCAGGGGATAGGCGGCATCAGCCACTATGCACACCGGCATGTGCACATCCCCAACCGCAAACTTGCGATGGGGGAAAAATGTTCCTGCCTGAAGCCTCCGGTACAGGTACGAGTTTCTGAAGATGCGGGCATCGTGTGCCCGCCCTGACCACCCAACACAAATGTCCGAAAACTGTCCACGATGGTCGACCAGGGCCTGGAGGACCATAGAAAAGTAGCCCTTTCGATTGATGAATTGGGCTGCTCGATGGGGCGGTGCACGGATGGCAATGTGTGTCCCATCGAGCGCTCCTCCGCAATTGGGGAAGCCGAGGGCAGCAAAGCCGGCCATGACGCTGTCCAGATCCGGTAGACAGATGAGCCTGTTGAGCAGCTCCGAATTGATGGCCCTCACCACCTGCAGAACGAGACAGACAACAAAGTGTTAGAAGGGGTGCCTTATGTCTTAGGAGGAGAACCCACCGCCCACCTTCCCTCTCAAACAAACAGCCCGGGAATCCCCTCCTCAGAACCCCCCCCCCCAATTCAGGGTGAGTGGAGGAGCTCCCTCCCACTCCCACTCCCACTCCCACTCCCACTCCCACTCCACTTGGCCCTTCCTGACAGTCTCCCTTCTCCCCACCCCAAACTGTGACTGTCCCCAGACAATGACTTACCTCCATCAAGACGGCCCCGACAGTAGATCTCCCCACGCCAAATTGGTGTCCCACGGAGCAGTAGCTGTCAGGGGTTGCCAGCTTCCAGAGGGCAATGGCGACCCTCTTTTCCAGGGGGATGGCGGGCCGCAGGTGGGTGTCCTGCCGTTGCAGAGCAGGGGCGAGCCAGGTACACAGCTCCTGGAAAGTGGTCTTTCTCATGCGGAAGTTCCGTAGCCAGTCTTGGTCATCCCAGATCTCCATCACGAGCCGGTCCCACCAGTCAGAGCTGGTGTCAAATCTCCAAACACGCCTGTCCACGAAAAAGTTCGGAGGCAAGGGCAGTGTGGCTGCCGGACGGGGGAACCCCTCGTCCCTCTGGTCTGGGTCCAGCTCGGGAAGGAACCTCATGATTGTCTCACGAAGATGCAGCAACAGCTGCAGTATGGTGGTGTGGGGCCCTCGCCTGCCCAGGGGCAGCTCTGGCTCCATGCCACAAATAAGGGTCTGCAAGCAGAAAAACCTCAAAAGAAAAAAGCTGCTGGGGTGTCCCAGGAAGCTGAGCACTCCAAAGCAGCACTGCAATGCCTTGCAAAATTCCTCAAGGGACAGTAAAGGCAGCTGCAGGAGCAGAGCAACAGGTGTTCAGGAGTGTCCCTTTCACCACACGTCTCTGCAAAGGGCAGGCAGGCAGCACCCGGAAGGAAATGCTGCCCCCATGCCCTGGCAGAAGCAGTTCCGTGTGGCTTTCAATTTCGAAAGAGCATCCGGCAGTCTGGACGCTCTTTTTCGAAATAGCGGATCGATCTTTCGATCCGCGCATTGTAGTCTAGACGCGCTCTTTCGAAAGAGCCTCTTTCGAAAGATGCTTTCGAAAGAGGCTCTTTCGAAAGAAGCCTGCAGTCTAGACACAGCCTTAGAGAGGCTCACCTGCAAAGGAACAGGTGGGCTATAAAGCCAGAAAGCTTGCTACTGATGGTGGCTGCTGAGAAAGCACAGTTAGGCCTGGAAAGAGGAGGGGGAGGGGTTCTTGGAGATGATACACAAAAAGAGAAAGGGAACCAGAGAGTAGGAAGCAGTCCAGGGAAGGAACAGTGAGGGCAGAGAAAGGAAGCCCAAGACTGCTCAGCTGTAAGTCACTGGACTGAAACCAAGAGAAGAGTTCCCTTACCAGCAAGTGGCTCCACGTGGTGAATGGGAAGACTGTCTAGGTCTGTCAACCCTGGAAGGGGGAACAGTGAGTGGTCCAGCCAGAGGATTAAGTCATGAAGAGGATGCTGCAGATCCTGGAGGGAGTGACTGCAAACCAGAATCGGAGTGAGAGGGTGCAAACCACAGACAAGGGCATCATCCTCAAGAGCTCATCCCCAGAGTGAACCCGAGGGATGCCAGACTGGTGGTGAGTGGAGCACCCTGTGACAAAGTTATAAGCATCTGTCTGTAAATTCAAACCTCCCCTCCTATGGCCAGGGCTGAGTGAATGCACAGGGTTTCCTGCAATTTCAGTTCCAACTTCTTGCTAACTTTGCCTCTGTTACATTTTTTTAGTTGGAACTTCTGTAGTAAGGCTGAGGTAATACCAGTGGCCTGGCCCATGATCTCAAATATCTCAGAATACCCATGGACCTGTTGATTGTCTGGATGCATTTGTGGACCCCTCAAGCCTGGAATTATTGTAAGGGGGAAATTCTTTGAGATGTAAGTAGACCCTGCTGGTTGACAATAATGACTTCAGAAGGGGAGTGCCCCACTCCAATTTACAATGAAGTTCCTCTACAGTGGAGGAACCAGCCTGAAAACTGAAGGTAAAATGACTGCTGTATGTGTTGCCTTGTTTAACTTGCATGACTACAATAACAATTGCTATGACTGCTGTTGAGAGCTTTGACTGTGCAATGTCAGCATGCCTAGCAAGGAGGTCTATGCTTCCTCTACCATGGGCTAGGAGTCTAATAACATTCAACATAAGATTAAATATCTAAAAACAAGTAACCTCCTGCCAGACAGGAAATCTGCCATGAGTAAGATCCCCAATTAAGCTTTTCAATCATGTATCGGCTTCCTGACGGAGAATGAAACCACCAGTCTTGACAACTATTCTGCAAGGGTATCAACCTTTAGGAGTTTCAGAGTGGTAGCCCTCTTAGTCTTATCTGTAAAAACAATGAGTTCTGGTACTACCTTAGGGTATGTCTACACTACCCTCCTAATTCGAACTAGGAGGGTAATGTAGGCATACCGCACTTGCAAATGAAGCCCGGGATTTGAATTTCCCAGGCTTCATTTGCATAAGCTGGGCGCCGCCATTTTTAAATCCCGGCTAGTTCGAACCCTGTGCCGCGCGGCTACACGCGGCACAGAGTAGCTAGTTCGGATTAGGCTTCCTAATCCGAACTAGCTGTACTCCTCATTCCACGAGGAGTACAGCTAGTTCGGATTAGAAGCCTAATCCGAACTAGCTACTCCGTGCCGTGTGTAGCCGCGCGGCACGGGGTTTGAACTAGCCGGGATTTAAAAATTGCAGTACCCGGCTTATGCAAATGAAGCCTGGGAAATTCAAATCCCGGGCTTCATTTGCAAGTGCGGTATGCCTACATTACCCCGCTAGTTCGAAGTAGCGGGGTAGTGTAGACATACCCTTAAAGACTAAGGGTAAATCTACATAGCAAGGCTAAGGTCGAACTAAGCTACGCAATTACAGCTACATGAATTGCGTATCTGAAGTTGAAATAGCTTAACTCAGCTTTTGGCGCTGTCTACACAGCAAGAAGTCGAAGGAAGAATGCTCGTCCTTCAACTTCCCTTACTCCTTGTATAATGAGGGTTGCCATGAGTCAGAGCAAGAAGTCCTCCAGCTTGACATTATCTCTAAATAAAGGCTTGCAGGCTGTGTCTACATTGGCATCCCTTTCCAGAAAAGGGATGCTAATGAGACACATCGCAATTGCAAATCCGCGGGGGATTTAAATATCCCCGCGGCATTTGCATTTACATGGCTGCCACTTTTTTCCGGCTTGGGGATAAGCCGGGGAAAAGCGCCAGTCTAGACGTGATTCTCCGGATAATAAGCCCTTTTCTGGAGGATCTCTTATTCCTACTTGAAAGCCCTTTTCAAGCCCTTGAAAGTAGGAATAAGAGATCCTCCGGAAAAGGGCTTATTTTCCGGAGAATCACGTCTAGACTGGCGCTTTTCTCCGGCTTATCCCCAAGCCGGAAAAAAGCGGCAGCCATGTAAATGCATATGCCGCAGGGGTTATTTAAATCCCCCGCGGATTTGCAATTGCGATGTGTCTCATTAGCATCCCTTTTCCAGAAAGGGATGCCAATGTAGACACAGCCACAGTGTATATGTTATTTTGGAATAGCGTCAGTTATTCCGAAATAATTCTGCTGAGTAGACACAGCCTAACAGATCTATTTGGGCATATGCTTTGGTAGGTAAAAAACACTTTGCTGCATCTGACAAAATGGTTTTTTTTTTACCACAAAAGCTTATACCCAAATAAATCTGCTAGGCTTTAAGAGGCCAGAGGACTCCTTGTCATTTTTTCTTTAGGAGTTTGTTTTGTAATTTGATTAACAGGATGCCTCTACTTCAGCAGATGGTTTTCACTGAGTATGTGTCTAGCTACTTTAGGATTACATCCTAGAATTTATAGGATAATGGTGCCTTCAAATATCAATGGTAGCATTGTTGTCTAAGATCACCTGTTTATGTATAGTTAGAAACCAAGTCTAAGTTGATAGTACTAACATAGTTCTCTTTAGTTTTCAGTTCCTTATAAAATGGCATCAGCCAATGTGCAACTTTTAGTGCTCAAACTCCAACATACTTGAGTACCTCACAGAATTGAGGCCTTTTCTGGTAAACTAAATATAGATTACGGGGCCTAATTTTAGATATCAAGTTTTGAAAATTTTGTTTGTCATCTGTAGAGTTTAAATATCAACATTTTAGCAGTGACCCTAACTGAAGCTGGTGTCTGGCGGATTGATTAGAACAGTGAGTCACTAATCAGCCACAACTAATCCTTTAATACCATAGCAATAATCCCAGGTGCTAACTCTTAGAAATGTCACTGAATCAGTGAGAAAGAAAAACGAGGCAATTTTCATTTCAGTTTGAAGGCTAAACAGATGGGTACCCCCCTTGCAACACCATCTGTAACAAACAAGTGCTGACAACTGTTTACTCAGATGGACTAAAGCTTGTCAAATGTCATAGAAATACTATTAAAAACCATAAAAGAACAGGGTAAGTTTACACCGATTTTGTCAAGTACAGAGTCATATCTCTATTCTTTTGAAGCCATTTTGTCAAAATTTCTTCTTTACTTTACTTGTGGTTGTTTGTGTTTCATATCATACTAGTTTTTTGCTTGTGTAGCGGGAAGAAGGTGAGTGAGCTAGAGTATGTCTACACTACCCTCCTAGTTCGAACTAGGAGGGTAATGTAGGCATACCGCACTTGCAAATGAAGCCCGGGATTTGAATTTCCCGGGCTTCATTT
Organism: Pelodiscus sinensis; assembly: GCF_049634645.1. Classification (NCBI taxonomy): domain Eukaryota; kingdom Metazoa; phylum Chordata; order Testudines; family Trionychidae; genus Pelodiscus; species Pelodiscus sinensis. Next base: position 211,198,449 of record NC_134711.1, read on the forward strand.
GCATAAGCGGGGCTCCGCCATTTTTAAATCCCCGCTCGTTCGAACCCTGTGCTGCCTAGTTCGAACCGCCTAGTTCGAACTACCTAGTTCGTGCCGTGTGTAGCCGCGCGGCACAGGGTTCGAACGAGCGAGGATTTAAAAATGGCGGAGCCCCGCTTATGCAAATGAAGCCCGGGAAATTCAAATCCCGGGCTTCATTTGCAAGTGCGGTATGCCAACATTACTCCACTAGTTCGAACTAGTGGGGTAGTGTAGACATACCCCTAGAGACTGAGGCACAAGAGAGAAGCGGGCCATCAGTTGGGGAAGAAGGTGCACAAGAGAAGAATGCCAGCTTCCTCCTCACAATGAAACAAGGGAAATTATGTTGGTGGGGGAGAGGGGAAGGGAGGGAGAATAAATCCCCATTTTTTTTGGATGTTTAAAAGTGTTCACTTTCATTTTTGTTAGAAAATGTTTTTGATGGACAGGGTAGAAAAATGAGGAAAATTCTATGAAAAAACAATTACCATTTTTCAGTCACCTATGTCATTGCTTCCTGGCTTCTTTGCAGGGACAAGAGACTTTTCTTTAATTCTGAAATCTCACAGCAGCACCAGGCAGTGGAGCTGGAGAATCTCAATTTTTGCTGAAGTCTCTGGAGGCTATCTGTGTGTTCATGTAGAACTTTTCAACAAAAATCCAGCCGCTGTAAATGTTTTACCTTTTCATAGTTTTCTACATTTTCAAATGATCATATCTTCAAATTGTTTCTATGTATGCCATGTCCTAGACCAGTGTTTCTGAAAGCATCCCACGGAATCAGTTTGAGAAACACATTTGATGTGGAATCTCCATTAGATGTGGAATTAGATGTGGAATCTCCATCTCTGGAGATATTTAAGAGTAGGTTAAATAAATGTCTATCAGGAATGGTCTAGACAGTATTTGATCCTGCCATGAGAGCAGTGGACTGGACTTGATGACCTCTCGAGGTCCCTTCCAGTCCTAGTATTCTATGATTCTATGATTAGCTGGCCGCCACGATTTGTTCATTTACTGGCGCTGCAGCCATGGAGCCTCGAGGCTCCCAGTGGCTCCATTTTGTCCTTTGCAGCCAGGGGGAGCTGCAGGAAGTGGTGTGGGTTGGGCCACCACTTTCCACTGCTCCACTTGGCTGCAAAGAGTGAAACAGAGCCAATGGGAGCTGCGAGGCTTTGTAGCTGCGGCGCCAGTAAATAAACAAACCGGGGCGGCCAGTTAATGCGTTTCTCAAAGTGATTGCACGGAGCACTTTAAGAAACACTGGTCTAGACCATTCAGGATTGACATTCTTAAATGCTATGATTCCCCAGATAGATATGGTGAGCATTCTATGGAAATCAAGCCAGAGAGATGATTTCTCTAGAAGAGAAGAAAGGGGTGTTTCCCTGATTTTTCTTATCTTCTGATTTCCTTGTCTCATGTGTCATCAACTCTTTTGCTTGTTGTTCTAAGTATCAGCCTTAAAAACTGAATCTGGTTTTGTCCCTTTTAAATGTTCAAGATACTAGCAAACTCCTTTTGATACTCTTTGGGCCAAATTCAACAATAATCTAAATTTCACTTTAGTAAATGGATATCATTCCTATGTTGATATAATGGGGAAATGGTAGTAGCAGGGAAAGCCACTCACAAGATAAGATAAAGTAAGAGAGATACCTCTCAGGTCATGTCCCTCATTCTGAAGGGACATCAGTCATCTTAGTCCTGAAATTTTCTGTGAGCTAAACAAAAATGTTGTCTTCATTTATTGGCGAAAATGTATTTACAACCAGGGCTGTAACTAGGTATTTTTGCGCCTGCAGCAAATATTAATGATGCGCCCTCTTTGCTTAGGTTAGCATGTGACATGCTCTTTACTGTTGCAACTTATTATTTTTACTAATTGCATCTTTACACCTTGATTATGATGCACCCAGGGCAAGCGCCCAACTTGGTATAGCCCTGTTTACAACAAAAATAACAAAGCAGAGATTATACAAAGGATTGTTTACCCCAAAGGAAGAAATCTCACATTTCAATTTTCCCGTGTAAATAATTTGTGTGCCCATTTCATTTTGGGTCTTTAGCAGATTTGGGCCTTCTCATGGTGAAGTACGTTGGAGTGCCTACCACTATTTATTTAATCTCTGAATTTAGTCCACTATTTTTCCCCTATAATTCTTCAGAATTTCACTTAGTTCTGTAGTAGCTATTGATCTTGGAGGAGAAAAGGCTACTGTCTACACCCTTTCATATTTCCGTCAGAAACCACCCAGACATGGTATGTTCTTTCATTTCTGGTGGTCATAGTCACTTTGGGATAGGGTTTTATATAATTTCTAGCTCTATGTCATTTCTAAATGGTAAACAGACTTGTGTTCTGAAACACCAGTCAGCTATCATCTTATTCTTGATAGGACCAGACGCCTCTGGGGACTATTCTAATGCCTGGCTCTGCAAATGCTTTTAATAACTGACTTAGAAGAATTATGAAGCTCAATTTTTCAGGAGTGTTCTAATTAACCTTTCAGTGTAGTAATACCTCAGATAATTCAACTGCAAATGTTTCACCTGTTCATAGAAGATATATTCTAGAAATTTACTGCACAGTGGTTGTGTGAATGTAGTTATACCACTGGAAATGAGAAGCTAAATAATCATTGGGAATAACCATATCCCCTCTGGAGGAGGGCATGTGTTTTGTGCATACTCAACAAGAAAGAGATCATGTTAGAGGAGCATTCTACTGAAGCATCTCTCTGAATCATATGTTGCAAAATTATTTTCCTTACCTCTCACAATGTACAAAGAGACAATCAAGGAAGGCTGGTTCATTCAACTATCTATAGGCCCGCAACACTTTCATTTTAGATGTTAGTTGTTAATGAATGCATTGATTCATTAATAGTTATCCAATAAGGTGTTAAGATGGTTCCAGGACATACTTAGGTTTTCAAATGAGTAAAGCTGAAGGTTTGTTTGGTTATCAGCTGCTTAGCCTGGATCACTATCTGTGCCCTCTAATTTTTTCCATGCATGTGTGGAATACTTTTTGTTATGTGCACCGAGGCATTGTAGATGTGCACTACCAGTAGAAACATATGCTGCTGGTTGTGAGCATTGTGGGTGCTCTGCTGGTGAGATGGATAGGATGTGAATCCCTCCTGGGTGGCTGCCCAAGTGCTCAACTTATAGGGAACACTGGCTACTATTCTTTTCATTGTTCTTCTCAGTCTAGGAGTTCCGAAAGGTCAGTACTGACTCTTTGGATATGTCTACCCTACAGTCATAGGTAGATTGTAGCATCTAGCTTTGGTCTAGCTAGCATGGGAACAAGGGCAGTAACACTGCAGCAGCATGCAGGTGGTACAAGCCTTCCTAGGACTCTCCACTGTACTTGAGAAGCTAGCCTGTACTGAAACGTATGGTGCCCCCACTTCACTGCTCCAGTGCTGGTCTTAACTGGATTTAAGCTTGCTTGGACTTATCTACATATGCTGCAATTACATGTCTGACTGAAGTATAGACATATGCTTTATCTATCCCTTGGTGTAGGTCCCATATTCAACAGATCCTGTCAAGTGCATATAATCCTGTCTGATTCTGACGAACTAAGTTTACCCAATTTCTTCAAATTCATGCCTGGAATATAGGGCATCACTGTCTGCAGCTAGAATTCCATGTCCACTCAGTATGGGAGTCATGTGTGCTATATTGCTAAGAGCTCACTAAAATGATGTAGGGTTTGCAGATAGGCCACCAAATGAGTTCTATTTAGGTAAATGAAATCTAGCTACCTATTTCATCCCCTTTCTTTTTTTCTATTATTCTTTCCAACCTGCCAGTTTTCCTACCTCATCACATATCCTATTTCTGCCCTCCAGTATGCATATGCCCAAACAGGTTCTGTACCTTTCACTCCCAGTGACTGGGAGGAATATTATAATGTTCCACTAGCATCACTTTTTTTTTTGCATTATGACTGATAGGAACAAAGCTGTCTAGCTTGTCATTTTCAAGGGAAGCCAGACTGTAAGCTTTGGACAACTAGCAGCTGTTCTGTTGATAGGTAGAAGTACTGGGAAAAGTGTCAATCTGATAAGCAAGATGAGGAGGCAACATCTGGGTTTTTGAGAGATTGGGGAATATAGGATACTGTGATGGAAGGAAAGAAATAATGGGTTCTATAGGGTTGTGAGCAGGGCCAGAAAGAATGTTTCCTTTTATGAGTCTCAGAGGGATAGCCGTGTTAGTCTGTGAGGGTATGTCTACACTACAGCGTTATTTCAAATTAACTTATTTCGAATTGAAATAACGCATCTAGACATGAAAACTAATTCAAAATAGCATTTTGCTATTTCGAAATAACGCGTCCACACTGATTGGACGCTGAATCGCATTTAAGGGCAGCTGAAACCGGTTCCAGCAGGGCATCTGGTCAATAGTTGCTTTGTGTGGCTGCTGTCTGAGGCTATCTGAGGCTCATGCTTAAAGGGACCCCCTGGACAGCCGGTTCTCAGCTTTCCTGCTTGCTTGCCAACCTCGCCAAGGGATAGCAAAGCATTTTCCTCTCGGCCTGCTTCGGTCACTCTTGTTTGGGACACCGCAGCAACCAGTTCGGCGTGGGGAGATCCACCGTTGGAGTGGTGCTCATGCAGGTATGGCACTCGCTGGCCACTGGGTCAGGAGGGGGGGCTGCAAGGAGGACATGGGCTGCCCCAGGGAAAAAGGAGGGGGGGAGAGGGTGTAAGTGTCCTCCCCGGGAGCATTCGGTCTGTCCTGGCCGCGCTACAGCCCGTCCGCGGTGGCCAGGATTGCAGCAGGAGTTGCTCCTGGGAGTGGGGCGCAGAGCAGTGGTGGGGAACAAACACTCCCAGCCACCTGGGAACCTCAGCGACCCTTGGTTTTGTGTGTTTCTCCGCAGGTGGTGAAGGCCATCAACAGGGTGCTGCTCCGCAGAGCAGGGGGGCATTGCTGGCATTTGGTGGCATAGATCACCTTAATGGATGTGCAGTTGTATGAGCCTCCGATATGGTGGCTTATGTGGTTAGGTCATGTGATGATGTCGCTTGTGTGGACAGAGTTGGCACCGGAATTTGATTGCAGGGGTAGGTAGCTGGATGAGTATGATGGAGGTGTGTTGCGTGGTTGCTGGAAAGAATTTGCTTGAGGTTAGGGGGTTGTCTATAAGTGAGGATTCGCCTGCCCCTCAAGGCATATGAGATTGAGGGATTGTTTTCTAGGATAGGTTGTAGATTGTTAATGATATGCTGGAGGAGTTTAAATTGGATACTGTTGCTGATGACTACTCATGTTCTGTTACAGGAAACTCCCGCATTACGACAGCCTGAGTTGCGACCCCCTGCACTTACAACCATTTTCATAAGTGTGGAAGGGGTTGAAAACCCCCGACTTAGGTCCTTGGCCCACATTCATGATGGCGCAGGGCACCTATTGTAAATAAGGATTCGAGTTACAATGTCCCCGACTTGCAACACTTCCCCAGGAACTGATCGCGTTGCAAGTTGGGGGCAATCCGTATTTTGTTTATTGGGCCTGTCTTGAAGAAGCTGATGCCTGGATATGCATCTGGCTCTGTCAGTCTGTTTTTTAACTTTCCCCGGTGGGTATTTAAGTTTTAAGAATGCCTGATAGTCATCCTGTGTTTGTCTCTTTAGGATTGGAGCATATCCAGTTGTATCTTAGAGCCTGGCTGTAAACAATTAATCAGGTAACACTCCTGCTTTTATGAGGAACAGGAAAGAAGTGAAGGGTAAGTAGTTGTGAATGAGATTGCAATGATGCTGACTCCAAGAAATAAAGTGAAGGCTGGATTACAAATCCACCACTCATTTTGATGTTATGTGGAGGTACCTCCCAGGCTTCTGAGTTCTTATCTGGTAAGTTTTTACACCTACTCTGTAAATCACCACACAGTATGGAAGATATTGCAGAATCAAGCCCATAATTTTCTTTTATTCTGTGGCTCATTCTTTTTTCAGCACAAGCTTATTTCAAATCTCTTGTCAGTCAGTTTCAGAGCATATACCACAGCAAGCCAAATATCTCTGTGCCCTGGCACTGTGCCCTGCAAGGCTACCCTCAGCAGCCTCAGCTGGATCCTTTGTTTAGCTCAAAGAACATTAGTGATGGCTCACTAGGCCTCAGTTCCACTGACTCCTGCTCCTATTTATTCCATGTTAGCTTTATACTGTCCTTAGAGCTATGCTCTCCGCTGCCGAATTTGGCAGAAATTTAGCCAGAAAGTTTATCATATCTAGTGTGTGCCATATACTTTCTTCTGTTATTAGGCCTAGACAGCTTGCAATTTACTTTTGTCTGGCTGAAACCCAACAGCATATCACTGATGTCATGCAATGTTATTTCACTTGCTGGGAATTGATGCTTTGCACACTTCAGTATCAATCCATCCATATGAAGTATATATATATATACTTCAACAGATCATGTTTCTGCTTGAGGCAGAACAAAGCAACATCATGAAAACATGGTTATATTCTATGTGCATGTCACAGGGTATATGAAGCCCTGTAAGGCCCTCTGCTGGAGATCCTACCACACCCTGCCCCAGAAAAGAGCAGTGAAGCTGGATCCTCCAGTCATGCCTAGAAAGACTGCAGGAAAACAACCATCAGACAGAAGCAGGCTCAGATAAAAGGATCTGTGGATTCAGACTCTGAGTTGTGGGCAGGCCAGGTTCCCCTACTGGTCAGTGTGGAAGGGGCCTGAATCATAGAATCATAGAGCCGGAAGAGACCTCAGCTAGAAGAGACCTCAACAAGTCCAGCCCCCTGCCCAAGGCAGGAACAATCCCAACTAAATCAACCCAGCCAGGGCTTTGTCAAGCTGAGACTTAAACACCTCTAGGGATGGAGACTCCACTATTTCCCTAGCTAACCCATTCCAGTGTTTCACCACTCTCCTAGTGAAATAGTTTTTCCTAATATCCAACCTGGACCTCTCCCACGGTAACTTGAGACCATTGCTCCTTATTCTGCCACCTGTCGCTACTGAGAACAGCCTTTTTCCAGCCTCTTTGGAACCTCCCTCCAGGAAGTTGAGGGCTACTATCAAATCCCCCCTCACTCTTTTCTTGTACAGACTAAACAAACCCAAATTCCTCAGGGTATGTCTACACTACAGCGCGAATTCGAACTAACTTAGTTAACTAATTAGTTAATTCGAACTAAGCTAATTTGAATTAGCACAGCTAGACTTAAAAACTAGTGCGAATTAGCGTTTTGCTAATTAGAACTAGCATGTCCACACAGAGTGGACCCTGAACAGAGGTTGAGGATGGCCGGAAGCAGTGCCGGCAGGGCATCAGATGAGGACTTAGAGCGTGGAGCTGCTGTCTCAGCTAGCCGAGGGCTGTGCTTAAAGGAACCCAACCCCCACCCCGGACAGACAGTTCTCAGGGTTCCCCGCTTGCAGAGCAGTCCTGGCTTGGAGTGCTCTGAGTGCCCACACGCGGAACATCACAGCACTCGGCCATTACCCCGGCTGCACTTGCCACAGGCTGCCATCCGGGGGAGGGGGCAATCGGGGGGCTGCAGGAGAGCTTCCACCCTGAGAAGCCCGCAGAGCCAGCCCAGTCCTACCCATCGGGGGCTCGTACCCCATTCCTCCCTCACCTCCTTCCACTTACCCTTCCCTAGCCCCCCTTCCTGATGTACAAAATAAAGAAAACGTGTGTTCAAAAATCAAATCTCTCTTTATTGAACAAAACTGGGGGAGACTGGGAAAAAGAGGTGGGAGAGGGGAAGAGAGAGGCTGGAAGAGGGGAGGGCAACTAAAATGATCAGTGGTTGGGAACAGGTCCCATATGAAGAGAGGCTAAAGAGACTGGGACTTTTCAGCTTAGAGAAGAGGAGATGGAGGGGGGACAGGATAGAGGTCTCTAAAAGCAAGAGTGGTGTGGAGAGGGTGCATAAAGAAAAGTTCTCCATTAGTTCCCATAATAGAAGGACTAGAAGACACTAAAGGAAAGGAATGGGTAGCAGGCTTCAAACTAGTAACAGAAAGTTCTTCTTCACAAAGCAAAGAGTCAACCTGTAGAACTCCTTGCTGCAGGAGGCTGTGAAGGCTAGAACTAGAACAGAGTTTAAAGAGAAGTTAGATCAAGTCATGAAGGCTGGGTCCATGCAGTGGTATTAGCCAGGGGGTAGAAATGGTGTCCCTGCCCAAAGTTTGTGGAAGGCTGGAGATGGACGGCACGAGACAAATGGCTTGGTCACTGTCTTTGGTCCATCCCCTCCAGGGTCCCTAGGGTTGGCTGCTGTCGGCAGAGAGGCTACTGGACTAGATGGACCTTTGGTCTGACCCAGGACGGCCATTGGAAGCTCAGGGCTCAGGGTCGGGGGTCTCAGTGGACCACCTTGATTTTCATGCAAACCTGCTCCTGGGTGGCCAGGCTGGCAGCTATTCTGCCCTAGACGGCCACTTTCCTGTGCCTAGTGCGGAGTTCGTGGATGAGGTCCACGATGTCTGCACTAGACCAGGCGGGTGCCCGCCTCTTTCGGTCCTGGCCAGGCTCCTGGGAGCCGCCAGCGTGGTCCCGGGAAGAGGGGGAAGGCTGGGGGGCATCGGGTGGCTGGCTCGAGCCGTGCCAGGTGCAGGGTCTGCTGGCTGGGTGCTGGCAGGCTTGCACCTGGCACGGGCACCGTAGCCAGCCCGTGCCCCTTTAAGTGCTCCGGGGCCAGGAGGGGGGCATACGAGTTTCCTTGGCGGTGCCCAGAGTGGCCACCAGGGAAAGCTGGGGAGGGCTAGCCTCCCACTAGTTCGAATTAAGGGGCTACACAGCCCTTAATTCGAACTAGTAAGTTCGAACTAGGCTTAGTCCTCGTGCAATGAGGTTTACCTAGTTCGAACTAAGCGCTCCGCTAGTTCGAATTAAGTTCGAACTAGCGGAGTGCTAGTGTAGCGCCTATGAAAGTTAATTCGAACTAACGTCCGTTAGTTTGAATTAACTTTGTAGTGTAGACATACCGTCAGTCTCTCCTCATAGTCATGTGCTCCAACCCCCTAATCATTTTGGTCACCCTCCACTGGACCCTCACCAATGCGTCCACATCCTTTCTATAGTGGGGGGCCCAGAACTGGACACAATATTCCAGATGTGGCCTCACCAGAGCCGAATAAAGGGGAATAATCACTTCTCTGGATCTGCTGGCAATGCTCCTCCTAATGCACCCTAATATGCCATTAGCCTTCTTGGGTAAAAGGGCACACTGTTGACTCATATCCAGCTTCTCATCCACTGTAATCCCCAGGTCCTTTTTTGCTAAACTGCTACTTAGCTATTCAGTCCCCAGCCTGTAAAAATGCTTGGGATTCTTCTGTCCCAAGTGCAGGACTTTACACTTGTCCTTGTTGAATCTCATCAGATTTCTTTTAGCCCAATCCTCTAATCTGTCCAGGTCCCTCTGCACCATATCCTTTCGCTCCAGCATATCTACCTCTCCCCCCTAGCTTAATGTCATCATTAATAAACATGTTGAACAAAATTGGTCCTAGAACAGATCCTTGGGGCACTCCACTTGAAACCGACTGCCAACCTGACATCGAGTCGTTGATCACTACCCATTGGGCCAGACAATTTAGCCAGCTTTCTATCCATCTTACATTTATCCAATCTATATTCCCTTAACTTGCTGGCAAGAATATTGTGGGAGACCGAATCCTGAAAAGAGAACACGATTTATTAATTAAAAGCATGAGAGAGGGACTGGAATTTAAACAAGCCCAGAAATGAGGCTGAAATCCCTGGTGAGGGTTAACTAACTCCACAGATGGGGAGCTATCTTGAACTTGGAAAAAGCCAATTATTTGTTGAACTTAATTACCTTGTAAGAGGTTCGTCCATCCATTCAATAACTGTGTGACTTAGCTGGAAGGTTGAGCCACCTTTAGATCCACAGTGTGGGGCCAACAACCTAAGGGAGTGCTGAGGGGGTTGGAGGGGAGGGGTGTGTGTGTGTGTGAAAGAACTGACAGGAGACACTCGCAAGAGGAGTGTGTCCCTTGTCACAGTATACCTGGAAACCCTAGATAGAACTGGGTACTCTCAAACTTTGAGAACCTTTGAAACCACTTATGATCCCTATCACTGTACCTAGTTGATCCAAAACCTCTGGCTCCAAAGAGCCTCAAATCTTATTTCTTATTTTATCTATCTGTAAATTTCAGTGATCATCCGTGGAAATCTTTTTCACCAATTTGCTTGCATTTAGCGAAACCAACAGTTACTGACACAAATCTAATCCTTCCAAGCCTGCAGTTTGGGATCAAACAGAGGCTTAAGCCCTAATAATGGTATATCTCATATTTCTCTTAAATATTTCAGATTCTGAGACAGTACCAAATGTCAGTAGCTGAAAATAAGCCTCCTTCCAAGCTGCATATTGTGCCAAAAGCTAAATGTATGTAGGATAAATGGAAAACAAGCACTCTTCTGGTGACTCTGAAAGCCAAAGAAAACAAGATTTTAATCTCAAATTAAAACTATTTTTAAAAATCTGCATATCCACAGATCCCTGACATCTTCACCATGGTATTACAAAATCTCACCAACACTGGAATAATTTTTCCAGCAGGAACTTAGCCTGCCAGACACTCACAGACTCCCCCATTCTTCTCTCATCTGGAAAGCACACCCTTAGTACTCTCCCAAACCTTGCTCAAATAAGCCTTTTGCAGCATGCACGGACACTTATCAAAATCAGGTTATTTCAGATTCAGATTTCATATCTACACTACAGGACAAGGTTGGGTAGGTTAATTGGGTAGCTGAAGTTGAGGTAGCTTAACTCAGCTTTTGACGCTGTCTACACTGCAGGAAGTTGAAGGAAGAACACTCTTCCTTTAGCTTCTCTTACTCCTTATGAAAGCAGGGTTATCGACATTCATGGGAGTGCCTCTCTCAGTTCGAATTAGCTGTTTTAAGTAGACCCGCTAATTTGAATCCTGAAAGATTGACAGTGGCAACTTTGATCTTCCTCTTTAGTGTAGACGTACCAAGAGGGGAAACAGGTTGGAGAGTCTCCAGGCCTTGATAAAGGACACTCTGCCAGCTGCCTGCTCCCTTTTTATACACATATCAAATTATTTTTCTTCTTCTTCTTCTTCTTTTTCTTTTCTTTTATTAATTATTATTATTATTTTATTATTCACCAAGGGTGTGTCTAGACTACAGAGTTTTGTCGACAAAAGTGGACTTTTGTCGACAAAACTATACCTGCGTCCACACTACCGCTGAGTTCTGTCGACATAACGTCGACAGAACTCAGCAGTTTTGTCGACGTATGTAAACCTCATTTTACGAGGAATAACACCTTCTGTCGACAGAGTTTCTGTCGACAGAAGGTGTTATTGAATAGAAACTGTCCTTTGCGTCCAGACTACCATGTCGACAAAAGCAGCTTGCTTTGTCGACAGAACTCAATGTAGTCTGGACGCGCTTTGTCGACAGAAGTTTTGTCGACAGTATCTGTCGACAAAACTTCTGTCGACAAAACCTGGTAGTCTAGACGTACCCCAAGAGGGCAATGACCTCTAGTCTGAGCGGCATGCATGCTATTTTTAAAAAAAGTTTTAAAAAATGAATCTCTGTTTTATTGAGTCTTAGGAAGTCTGGCTTTACTTTGATTCTTGTTTGCAGTTAAAAGTTAAGTCAGCCCTTATTTTATTCTACTCAGTTCACTCATCACTAGTTATACCCCTGTGAATTAACCCCCAGGTGATTCTTCTTGTGTTCTTGCTTTACAAAGACACCACTCACATTGCTGTTTTATATGTACAATTTCAACATTATTAATAGTCTGGTTTTGGCCACAATTTCTTAATCATAGGCTTAAACCCTTTTGACTTTTATAGGAATTTAGCACTTTTGGAATGAGTGCTTTCAGCATGGAAGCATGTTGATATCTTTATTTAGGACAGTGCATCTTCCTGTAACAAGGACTAAGGACCAGACTTAGAAAGAGGAAGACAGGTACATAGTGGGCTTTTCGAATGCCCCTAAGTACTGAACTCCAATTAACACCACAGGGAGTTAGATCCTAGGCACTCCTGAAAATCCTTGTAGATACCTACATACTTTAAAAACACTGGATACAGGAGACTTACTGAATTGGTGCCTATGTGTCTTAGGTTCGGAGGAAGGGAAGGAGAGATATGCTCTTCAATTCTTGCATTAGTATTCAGTTGTGTTTTTATTAGAGACGGTCCTGAAGTGTTTTTCCTGTCCTGGAGAAATTCGAGATTTATTAATGCTGACTCTTTCCCCTTGAAAGTTTCAGCTTTGATAAATCAGCATTTTTTACAGCAAATCTTTAGTCAAATTTCTGACCAGTAATAATTTTCTTTATGCCACATAAATGTTACGGCTCCAGAAACTGTAGCTAAAGGGTTGTAAACTTTATCTCGTATTTATATTGTTCATTGAATGACTACAGAACTCAGTCTAGACTGATTTATTGTTTTCGTTTTCTGAAAGCTTCCACAAGGTGTCCCTTTGTGTTTGTAGCTGAGCTTGATTACTTTTCCAGTTGATAACCAATGCACTGTAATACTGGTCCTTGATTACTTTTCCAGTTGATAACCAATGCACTCGGTTTGAAAGAAATAATGAATAAATGTTTTACTTATTGTATTTTATAACTGTGATTTGAGTTTCTCTGATAAACAGTGATAGGCAGATACCACAAAATATGTCCTAAAGCTGTTTTCTTATAATAACCAATGTTTATCTAGCAAGCTTACACTTTTGCATGTCACTATGAAAAATTATCTGCTACCTAATTGTCTTCCCAGAACAAACATTCATCAAAGCAGATACAGACATGAGAAGATGTGATGTACTGTAACTCTAAGGCTATGTCTAGACTGGCCCATTTTCCGGAAGAGGCATGCAAAGCAGGCAAGTCAGAATAGGGAAATCCGCGGGGGATTTAAATATCCCCCGCGGGATTTAAATAAACATGGCTGCTGCTTTTTTCCGGCTTGGGGAAAAGCCGGAAAAGAGCGTCTAGACTGGCGCGATTCTCCGGAATAAAGCCCTTTTCCGGAGGATCTCTTAGGGTATGTCTACACTACCGTCCTAGTTCGAACTAGGAGGGTAATGTAGGCATACCGCACTTGCAAATGAAGCCCGGGATTTGAATTTCCCGAGCTTCATTTGCATAAGCGGGGAGCCGCCATTTTTAAAACCCCGCTGGTTCGAACCCCGTGCAGCGCGGCTACACGGGGCTCGAACTAGGTAGTTCGGACTAGGATTCCTATTCCAAACTACCGGTACACCTCGTGGATTTAAATCCCCCGCGGATTTCCCTATTCTGACTTGCCTGCTTTGCATGCCTCTTCCGGAGAAGGGGCCAGTCTAGACATAGCCCTCGGCTATGGATAGACTGCAAGCCTCTTTCGAACAAGGCTTTTTCAAAATATACTTTTGAAAAAGCCTCTTTCGAAAAAGAGCATCTAGGCTACAACCAATACTTTCAAAAAAGCAAGCCGCTTTTTCGAAAGAGCACCAAGGCAGTCTGGATGCTCTCTTTCGAAAAAGCACAGTTTGCATTACATAGCACCTTTTTTTGAAAGAGCACTTTCGAAAAAAGGCGTTATTCCTGGTAAAATGAGGTTTTCTGTGGTGGAAAAAACTGCCACGTTCTTTAGATTTACTTTTGAAAGTTTTTTTGAAGGCCACTTTTTTTGAAAAACCCTGTGGTCTAGACATACCCTAAGTGACACTGCACTAATCATTTATCAGAGAGACTGGTCTTGGTTTTTTAAAAGCATTTATTAGCCCAAAGATGGAATGAGAGAGAGAAAGTCTCTTTATGCACTGTTCTTTTTTATGATGGCTAATTAGTACTCTGAGAAATGGAAAAAGGCTGAGAACAACTTTAACTTGCAAAGGACTTAAAAATAAGTCATGATCTGAAGGCCTGAAAGGGGATTATTTGCTCAGAAGTATCTGGAATGTCATTTTTTTTCTTCTGCTTTTTCTGGAGGACATCATTCTGGAGGGATGTTTTTGGTACATGCAAACCTCTTTATTGAGAGGGAAGGTGTTGCATCTTTAATAAATCTTCCTTTATTTAAAATGTTGCTGGGTCACTGAAACTAAGCAGGTGCTGATAAATACAAAAGCAGCTGTTTATGAAATCTGGATGTAAAACCCCTTCCAGGGGTGCTGGAACTAGGGGTGCTAAGGTTGTTGCTGAAACCCCCTCTCCCCTGGTTTGAAGTAGTTTCCATTATATACAGGGTTTACAGTTTGGTTCAATGTCTTTCAGGACCCCCACTCTACAAATTGTTCCAACACCACAACACCAACCCTGTGAACTCCTCTACTTTTTACTCTCTGGGTTCTTATGATATCCTTGCACTAACTGTCCATTTATCATAGTCTTCCAGGTTAGATAGGACCTGACATTTTAATATAAAAATTACCCCATCACCTTTTAAAAACAATAACAAAAAGAATCCACCTCCCCTTCTCCCCAACAAACTGCTTTTTAGAAGACAGTGAGCAATGAGCTCAGGATAATGAGAGATCATTTTCAAAAAATCCCTCTTTGTCATGTTATGGTTATTTGAATCATTGAGGCACCTAGAAAACAGTGTCATCTACTTGCAGCCTTATGGGTGATGGTGGCTTTGTGTTGGCCAGCAGGGGAAAGAAAACCTTTGGTGCCTTTAAGGAAGGAACCTTCACCCACTTCAGGGTCACTCCACTTCCTAGTGGGCTTAAGGAGGGTGGTTCTCGCATTGAGTGTTTGGACAGCATAAGTCTATTGGCTCCTGTGTATCCAAAGGGAGGGTTTATGGATTCCTTCCCATGTGTGCAGGCTCCATTCAGTTTCAGGTAGAAAGGTTTCTCTTCTTCCTCTCCCAGGTTTGGGGGCCATGCTGTGGACCTCACGTTAGTCATCTTCAGGGAGGTGGGGAAGGGATTTTTCCCTACCTGATGGGGTTATCTGCCTTCCTCTCAGCAGCCCAGGGACAGAGTGAGCAGGTTAAGCTGTAAAAAGCAGGTGCTGTAAAAAGCAGGTCCAGTAGGGGTTCAGTTCCCTCATAAACTGGAATTGGAAGTGGTTAGGAGAAGGCATCTCCTACTGGAGAAGAAAGGAGTTGGGGGTTCATCCTGTCTAGTACAATGAAAAGACAATCCCCATACCACAACCCCTTCACCTTCACATAGATAAGGGAAGTGGGATCTCAGTAGCCATGAAGTTACCAAGTTAAAGGGGTATGGAGCTGGTGCCAGTCCTTTACCAGATGGAGCAGATTACAGTAGGAAGGATGATCTGCACTGCATGAGTTATTGATTGATCATTCCCAGATGTTAGTTCATAGACTTGCATCCTAATTTAAACCACAATTCTAATGTCTTGTATGGTCATGGAAGTTTTATCCTCCTCCACCCTCTGTTTTGAGTTGTTGGGGACAGAAGTTACCTCTGCAATTCAGTTCACTCTCTACCATGACTTCATGCTTCTGCAGTCTAATCTTCATGGGACAGCAGACAAGAAAAGATGGATGATTCTCTTGATCTCAGTCTCTGAACTTTGTGTAGTCATGTGCACCCCATGAAGCAGATGTAAAACAGTAGCATTCAGTGTTGGTCTGGTCAGGAGTGTGGCAGGGTGCACTCCGATGGAGTAGGCCCTTGGAATTGGGGAAAAAAATGTAAAAATGAAGACTTTTTCCATTAAAATAATCATATTAAAATTAGGTTTCTATTTTTTTTGAAATATCAGTGACACTCAGCCTATAGAAATATATCATGCCTAGGCTGTAAATATTGTAATCAGAAATACAGACCCGGTCAGATTGAAAGACACTAGGAAAACAAAAGTTGGATTTTACATTGTTTGGGAAATATCTTTCTAATAATATCAGGCTACAGTAAATTCATACTTGGCATATGTGTGTCAGCCTGTATCTCATCTTTAAACCAACTAAAAATACATTAACTCTATACAATTAAAACAGCCATTAGTAGATCAAGGAAGAGAACAAGATTGAAATTACACATTTTTGGATACAAAACAAAGCAGTTCCCTTAAATGACTTGTATGATCCCCAGCCTAGGCATTGGTCAATGGGAATACTGTGATCATAAAAGCATTCATTTAAAATATGAAAAAGCCACAGACCAATTTAATGTAGGTGTGATTCAGACATGAAAATAAACATTACCTTTAAACACTGCCAAGGACCGTGGTTAGTACGCCATTCTGTGCAAGAATGAAATGGTTACAGAGAAAACAAATTACTATAAAAATTGAGTAAAGAGTTAGAGAAAATTTAAAAACGGAATATAGTTGTGAAATCCTTTTTCTATTTTCAGTCAATGCAGTCAGTTTTGTATGAATAAGAATGAGCAAGCACTTTTGCATTGGACCTTTAGTTTGTTTATTCCTTTACATTTCTGTCAGTAAGGGGATATTTCATCTAGTTGCTGCCAAATTGTCACTGTCAAATAAAATGAGTGATTTTAGGAATACTTTAAAGGATCAAGACTGCTAAAAAAAATTAAATCTCTCTAGAAACACTTTCAAATTTTGTGAACATTTCAAATAGTTTACAGCAGTTTATTTGACCATTTGAATTTGTGGGGAAAAACAATTTGTTACAGCTCTCAAAAATTTCTGCCGGAGTTTAGTTGCATAAAGATAGTCAAGTGTCTTGGTAAGTGAAAAAAATCAGAGCATTTTTGCTCAGAACCTTGCTCATCTTTCTGTTTTCCTCTCTCATTCTTTCGCTCAATTTTGATCCTAAGCTCACTGGTGCAGGGAGCACTGGTGACTTTTATTCTTAGGTCTGCCATAAACTGTGAATGACCTTGAGAGAGGTCACTCAATCTCTCTTTGCCTCAGCTTTCCCCATCATTACAACATGTCTCCTTCGAAGCAGATGAGAAGTGAGAGACAACATTTGGTAAAATTTTCAAAAGCACCCTAGTTACTTAGAAGCCCAAGCTCCATTTTCCAAAGGTGAAACATACTGGCTGTGTCTAGACTGGCAAATTTTTCCGCAAAATCAGATGATTTTGCGGAAAAACTTGCCAGCTGTCTACACTGGCCGCTTGCATTTCCGGAAAAGCACTGACGATCTCCTGTAAAATCATCAGTGCTTTTCCGGAAATACTATGCTGCTCCCGTTTGGGCAAAAGTCTTTTTCCGAAAGACTTTTGCGCGAAAGGGCCAGTGTAGACAGCATAGTACTGTTTTCCGAAAAAAAGCCCTGATCGCGAAAATGCCTATCGGGGCTCTTTTGTGGAAAACCGTGTCTAGATTGGCCACGGACACTTTTCCGCAAAAAGTGCTTTTGCGGAAAAGCATCCTGCCAATCTAGATGTACTTTTCCGAAAATGCTTTTAACAGAAAACTTTTCTGTTAAAAGCATTTTCGGAAATTCATGCCAGTCTAGACGTAGCCACTATGTTTCTCTTCTTCCATGCCTATACTCTTTATTTGGCACACAAGCTGTTGGTTAACCATGTTAGCCTTCTAATCTGTTCTATCTTTGGCTACATCTACACTATAGGGTTTTGCACAATAGTTTTGCGGAGCATCCACTCCTCAAGCATGTTTTGTGCAAGTAAATTTACAGTAAATCAAAAGAACAGTGGGGTTTTTGCACAATAGTTATCCCTCTTTCTACAAGAAATAACTCCTTTTTGTGCAAGAGTTCCTGCGCAAAAAGGTATGTGTGGACGGGCAACAGGGGGTTTTTGCACAAAAAGAGCCAATCAAAAAAAGCACAGGTGCTCTGGTGGCTATTCTGTGAATGGCAGTCAGAGCTTTCTTTCGAGAGAGTGTCCATGCAGTCTGTGGATGCTCTCTTGTGCAAAAATACATTGCTTTTGCGATGCGCTTTTGTAGTGTGGATGCGCTCTTGTGCAATAAGTTTTCGCGGAAGATCTCTTCTGCAAAAAGTTTCTTGCACAAGAAGCCTGCAGTGTCGACATAGCCATTAGCTTTATCCCTCAACAGATTCTTTATGGACCCACTGTCTTATGGAATACATTCTTCTTACAATGACATTAGTGAATGTTCTTCAAATGAGTTGAGTGAGGGGAAACCACCAAACACCATTATATTCTTTCCTCTGGCAGTAGACCTCCTTTATGCCTTCTAACATTATAAGCAGCTCTCTTGCTGAGTTCTCCTTCTGGGGTTTTAGCTCTTAGATTGCTTGTAAGTTTTGGTAACTTATATGACATCTATAATTTTGTCGCAGCAGAAGCAAAACGTTAAGAAGTATAAAATAGTGGTTCTTGCTAAATGTGTCCTCCCCAAATACATAACCATTCCCTATGGGCTTTGCATGAGGGGCCTGAGTCTCATACCAGTTAGGCATCATTAGTGTTTATGCAGTTAGTCTGGAAGAGAACAGAAGACACATTTTCTTTCCCTGATCCAGTTACTACCTATTGCAATTCATAATGACAATTCATAGGAATCCATGGGAGTAACTCCATAGCCTGGTGCTTAGGGCACTCATTAGGACTGCAGAAAATTCAAATTATAATCCCTGCTCCAGTGCTCACTTAAACACAGTGGAACATCTTTAGCTGGAGACACTAAGGGCATGTCTAGGAACGAGGTGTACCGGTAGTTCGGAATAGGAATCCTAGTCCGAACTACCTAGTTCGAGCCCCGTGTAGCTGCGCTGCACGGGGTTCGAACCAGCAGGGTTTTAAAAATGGCGGCTCCCCGCTTATGCAAATGAAGCCCGGGAAATTCAAATCCCGGGCTTCATTTGCAAGTGCGGTATGCTTACATTACCCCGCTAGTTCGAACTAGGAGGGTAGTGTAGACATACCCTAAGAGAGACCATCTGAATGTGTGTCTGACTTCCAAAGGCTGTTATTGTGAAAAGGATAGCCTGCTGGGCCCTCAAGACTGTACAGTAGGGTTGGGCGTATGAATGGTCTTCCCTCCTTCTTTCATGGCCAAACCCAAGCATAAGGACCTTGTACAAATTGGCCAGAAGGCAAGAAGTGAACATGCATCTTCCAGGTGATTGCTCTAACCACTGTGCTAAAAGTTATACAGGAAGTCATACTAATCACCCTGCCCCCACCCGCAGAGTTTTGTGAAGGTAGTCTTTTGCTTTTGTGAAAATGTCCAAAATCATAACCAAAAAAATTCAGATAAATTAAAAAAATGTTTAGCTTTTAGATTCACCACAAAATTTTATTTTAGGTTGACTAGTACAAATATTTTTTTCACTGTCAGTGAACCAAAAAAATTATTATCCATCGGCTCTACATTCAATGCATTCAGGGAGTAGTTTTGCCTTAGTGATCTCAGCAGTATCAATCTTGTAGCTAGAATGCAAGTTTGATGAAGCTGGGATACATATTGCTATTGAGTCTTTTATTATAGCCTCTCCTGGAAGGCAAATGATGTTTTGTGAGCCATGGCAGACCTGTTATCAAATTAGAGTGGAGACTTTGGCTTGGTGCACATTTTCTGTGATGGCTAAAACAACATACATTGGGATTGTTTTTTAAAGAATAATTTTATCACAGATATTCTTGGAATTACCATATCAGGAATAACTGGGTTGTCAAAGGACAGAATGTGTTAAATTTCTTGAAAAAGGTAGTGAGACCTAGTGGACGGGAAAATGGCCAAAAATGCAATGATTTTTAAACTCTGATTTGCTCTCAATTATTATTTTAAACAAAGCAATGTGAGAAAAATCAAATAGTGCTCAAAATTTATATTCTTGTTTTGGTTTTTGCCATTTTTATTATTTTTTACAAAATAAATCTTTACATTACGTATTAAAATGGAGTCTATAATACGACCATAGATGCAGTGGAATTATCATTGCAACATAAGCATAATTATAAACAGCCAGACAGTGATTTGTCTGATTCTGAACCCATTCAGGCATACTGGATTTAATAATAGGAACATAACTTTGAGATTCAAATCCAGTTTAGGGCTTGTAAAACTCCAGCTTTGCACTCTTGTCTTGCTGAACATGACAGCAGCTAATGTCAGAATGTTACACATTCATTTTTTCCTTTCGGGAGTCAAAATATTAATGAAGTGTACTCAATTTGAGATAGCTTGGCACCAACCCCCCAGATCCAAAAATCTTTTGCATTTTAAGAAGATAAAATGGCCATGTTGAGTCCAATCAGTGATCGATCTAGACCTGTTTTCTGACATTGACCAATGCCAGATGATTCAGAGATGCTTCTTTTCCAGTGTTGCTCATCCAGGGCTGAATCCTAAAATGCTGACTCAGTCCAGGTTCTACCTCTCCCCTTTTGCATCAGAAATCGAGGCACCCCATTCCTTCTGTGGCCTGTGGAAGAGCCGGACAGAATTGGAGAGCAGGAGACTGCTCCTTCTCTATTGTCTCTGGAGGCTTCACAGGACCTCAAATGAAATGGAACCAGCACTCTGCCTCACCCTTCTGTAGCAGAACACTAGAGCTGGCCATCCATTTGTGCATGGGGTGTGAGGTGCACTCCATGAAAGAATGGGGTAGCAAGTGTCCTGCCTCTGTTCACCAACTGTTGCCCCTGAATATGAGGCAATTCTCCTCTACTCCTTACCATGGGGCTGTGTCTGAAAGATGCAATTAAGCCATAAATTATTTTCCAAAATTTATCGTAAGAGATCAGAGAAAAAGCTGTGATCTGCTGAACAGTAGTATCCTATTTGTATCTGAGTAGTCTCATTGGTGTGGATCTCAAAACTGCTGTGTTCCTACAACCGCACGACAGATTTACAACAATGCTTAGCCAGACATTTATTGATGGACCATTAAGGAGAATCAGCTCTTCAGTGAGCCCGTCCTGAGGACATCCGTGAGGGCATATAGACAGTGGATGCTTTGTGACTTAGCGATGACACATATGGTTATGTGAGCCAAGAATACTTGTTTGTCCCAGTAAATTTCCATGCACGTGGACTGGGGATAAAAAAGTGGAGATTTGCTTTCCTTTCCCTCATCTCTGTACTCTGGTTTTTAACAAGTGCTTTGAACAAGGTACTAAAAACTCCCCAATCTTGGGTGATCAAGAAAAACTTAGTGTGAACTAGCAGTTTTAACTTCACTGATGTCATCCTGATCTACAAATTCTGAAATCAGCTGTAATGTATATAATTCATTTTAACCATTTTACAACTCTTTTGTATATATTAATTAACCTTTTTAGGTTAATATAAAGGACTGGCATCAGTGATTTTTTTGGGGTAAGGCCTGAAGTATATTTTCTGACCTGGGGCATCAGTCTGGTTCTGTGGAATGCGAAGAACCTAATATCTGATTTTTTATTTTAATTATTTATCACAGAAGCCTGGTTTATCTGGGTGGTATGTGAGGACCTGAAGGAAACTTTGCAGTCCTATATAGATAGGCCAAATGTCAGAAAAGCCTCATCTGAAAAAAGAATAGGAAAAAAAGACTCAAATTTTGGTTCGCAATTTGCGTATCTCTTTCAGAAAAAAACCCAGCAGTGTAGACATAGCCTGAAACTCTTGATATCAGTGATGTTACAGTAGTGGAAGTGAGATGAGAATCAAAGCCTCTGACTCTAGTTAGGAAAGAAAAAATAAAAAGGTAAATTAGAATATATGTTTAAACCACAAATACTTACATAGAAAAAGATGTAGTCATGCATTAGCACACATTGGGTATGACAAAGTTCTCCAGGTCTATATCACAATATTTGAAAGCCTTGCCATTGTAAAGTATAGACAGAAAATTCCTTTCCTTTCCTTTCCTTTCCTTTCCTTTCCTTTCCTTTCCTTTCCTTTCCTTTCCTTTCCTTTCCTTCCCATCGAATCTCTTGCTTTGTTCTGGTCACATGTCATTCTATTAGGAACCCACACAGGCTATAGGATATAACAAATGTAATAACATAACAACTGACAGATCTTTGTTTTTCAGAGCTCAGGCAGCCAGTGATAATGCCCTGACCAAGTAAGCGTTTGTCACATTACCGAATTGGAGGGAAGCAGCCAGATCGCTGCTGCACCCCTAGGTGGGGGTGTTGGCCCCAGAAATTGGTATAAAGGGAGCCATGTGGGGTATTGAATGGGAGCTTATTGTTTGTTAATCTTATGTACGCTGTTTATGTGAGTATATAATGTCTGTGTGTGTAGATCTGTAATCTGTGTGGAAACTGAAGATTTCCCTGCATGTGGTTAAGCATTGGGCAGGGCCGAGCCTGTGGAGCCTGTGGACATGCTAATTACCTGTGGAACAATGGTTCTCAATGGGCCAAAGACACACCCAAAGAATGGGGGCTGTCCTGAGAGCAGCCAGCAGGGAACACAGAGAGGCTGAGGACCAGGTGACCTGCTACATACTAGAAGAGGCCAGGAAGGAGTATAAAGAGGCCATGTGGTCGATGCCATTTTGTTCTCAGCTCAGCACTTCATCCCAGAGGCAGCATTGCAGGGATTGAAGAGCCCGGAAGACCTGTGAACCCATCCTGATATCAGGATGTGCAATAAGAACTTTTAAACCAGCAGCTGCAACACCTCTGCTAGAGCCTGCATCGAGAACTGGGAGAGTCGGTGCATGTAACGTACTGTACTTTAATAACCTTACTCTCATGCTTTTCTTTCTTGTGTTAATAAACCTTTAGTTTTAGATTCTAAAGGATTGGCCCAGCGTGATTTGTGGGTAAGATCCAGAGGGTAAATTGACCAGGGATCTGTGGCTGGTTTCTTGGAACCGGACAGGACTTGTTCGGGGTAGGTGGGATTGGGTGCTAGGACCCCCCACCTGTGTATAGGCCCGGGGCCATCTGGGGCACGAATATTGCTAGGGTGTCGGAGGGGTTTTGCTCGGGAGGCTTCAGGCAGGCAGCTGAAGCGCTCTGTGAGACTGGTTTGTGGCCTGTGTGGAGAGGTCGCCAGTCGGGGGCTGTAAGGAACCCCGGATTTGAGCAATTTGCCCTGAGCGGATGCCCTCAGCTGTGCCAAGACACGGCCCGGTCTGTCACAGCGTTCACACCAAATGGTGAGAGATGAAAAGGCTCAGAACTTTCATTTGCTCTTTATTCCCAGAATCAGTACATGGGGTTGGTCCCCTTGCTTTGCCTGTATGAGTTCCAGCCCTAGCTGAGCACAAGGAAATTTTATTCTGTTTTAAAACCCAGTGAATTTTACTGACAAAAAGGGAATTTGACTTAGATTTTCATTTCACTTTCAGGGAAGAATTCCATTGATTCTTGTTTTATCCAACTCAATTCACAACACTTAAGAGGTATTTTTAATTTCTTGCATCACTTAAAATTTGCAGCAGTGATTCTACAGTCAGTAGGCTTATCGGAATTATTGTGAAGGAAAACACTTGGGGACGTTTTGGAAAGTTCTGATGTGATGGGAATATTGGATTCAGCTCTTTATTTTTGTTTTCATTGCCCAGAGAGAAGTTGTTTGTACTGAGAGTAGTCATCTGCTTTTGACTAAACATTAATAGTATTGATGAAATATCTTGGATTTAATTGTAAAATTTAGTTGAATTGCTGAACTGATGTATCAACTCACATCAAGCCACTTCACCTGTTCCAACAAAGGAGTTTTTCATTGCAAATCAGCTCACTATCAGAGATTAATCAGTAACAAAATTCAGCCTCAAATGTCAAACACAAATAAAAGGAAGTTAAATTGCAAGACAGAGCTTTGGATACAGAACAGATTTCTCAGGTTCTGGCAGGCTGAGGCCTGGTTCTTCTCTCACACCAGGTTTTTCCCGGTGGAACTCCATTGACTCGAGTGGGTTTACACCAGTGTAAATGAAAGGAAAATTGGACCCTTCCTTGTTCATAAATCAAATAGGAATTTGAGGGATCTCTTCTTCTACCCATATCTGAACTGGGTTCCAAATCCATTGAAGTAAGATAAACGACTCTTAATGGCACCGCTTATATGCTCAAGTGCTTTGTTTGATTATGGGCACTAAGAGTGTTGGTTGCTGGTCTTGAACATAGAACATAAAAATCATTGCAAGTTGTATTACCCATTAATTGCTTCCACATCAAATTTACTCAGTTTATGTACACCAGAATTTTGGAGGGCCCAGGCTAGTAGATTTTTGTGTGCTCCAGCTCCTCAAGGGAATGGTGGGGAAGGGAAGAAGAGGTCTGGAGCACCAGTGAAGGCTCCCTAATGCTAGAGGGGGAGCCCTGAGCCTTGGGGACCAGATCCAGGCAAGCCAGGGGCTGCATCCAGCCCCAAGGCCTTAGGTTTCCAACATCTGATTTATAGGAAAGGCTTGCTAGGGCTCCCATGCACCTAGAGCATGAACATGAAGCTCTGCAGTCTACATTTTACACTTTCACCAACATGAATATTATGCCATCAGAATTCACTGGCTGCTATGGGTTTTCATCAGTATATTCCTTCATTCCAAGGTTTTTCTGTGCCATGTTTACTTGTTGATGCATGAGACAGCAAGAAGTATAGCTTTGCTGTTCCAATCTTCAGCTCTGCATGGTGAATACTAACAATATTATTTTGCCATTAAAGATTTAGTACCTGATTCCCCTCTCTGGCATAAAATTGGTGTAATAGAGTTTTGATGAATCAGGTCCATAGCGTGTCTGACACAACAAGGAAATCAATTTGTGCTGCAATGAATTGCTATACTTACAGCTCCTTTGCTGAGCAAAGGTACATTTTAAAAGATGGATTCCAATGCCTGCCAGTGAAGTTTTGATTGGCAGGAGATATACCCTACAGTCTGCTGTGTGTCTTATTTCACTGTAGGTTGTCCGCTAGTTAGATGAGGAATGACCATACTGGGCCAGACCAAAGGTCCATCTAGTCCAGTGTCCTGTCTTCTACAGTGGCCAATGCCAAATGCCCCAGGGGGAATGAACAGAAGAGGGAATCATCACATGACCCCTCTCCTGTCATGCATTCACTGAAGACGTTCTATGCCATCAGGAGAGCTCTCCTATTGGCATAGTTGCTCCACCTCTGTGAGAAGTGGAAGCTATGCAGTGTGGACAATGCTTAGGTTGGTGGCTTTTTTATGTCTCCGAGCCACAGACGTGACATTGGCTTAAGCAGTAATATAGACAAACCCTCCGTGACTTGTCCAAGATTACACGGGAAATCTGTGGCATAGTAACAAAGTGACCATGAATCTTCAAAATCCCAGATTAATGCCCCAATCACAGGACCACCTTTAATGTCTCTAGGTCAGGGGTGGGGCATCTGCAGCCCACAAGCTTCCCGCATTTCATCAGGATGCCGAACTAAAGAGGTTTAGCCTGTATTTTTTTTAAAGTTAATGCAAAAATGCTCTTGTTTCAGGGCATATAATAAACCATTAACAAAAGAGGATTAAGAAACTAGCATTAGGCCACTTAAACTGCAATTGTCCATTTTATTGTTTCTTGCACTGTCCCCTGAAGCATCTAATACTAGATTCTCCCTTCTTTCACAACACGGCCATATCCACTAGTTTATACTTGCCTTTCCTTGCAGAAGTGAATATCATTATTCAGGGTTAACACAGGAGCCAGTTTAGCTTTTTGAGGTTAGCAATAAAATCGTTCATTCTTTAAAATTGTAACTCTTGGGGATATTCTATAATTTAAGGGTCACTAACTTTCTGACAGAACAAAATTCCTCTGAGGCCCTGACCCACTCACTCCTTCCTTCTGTTGCTTGCTTTTGACAACCCTCACCCAACTTGATCATTTTCACTGGGCTAGAGAGGGTCTCTTTTCAACTGGAGGTTTGATTTAAAACTGGGCACCAGACAACCTATGATCTATTTATGAGACATTGGTGCAGAAGGTGAAATTGTAGGCTTAGAGATCATGCATCTTACATGTAATTACTGGTTTTTTTCTTTTAGTCAACATCACAGCTGACCGGTGGTTTAATTTAGCTAATTTAAGGAGGTGGATAAAAAGTCTGTTGTGGATCACACTGAAATGGAGTGAATAGAGGGGAAAAAAATCAGTAAATTTAGGTTTAATGCCAGAACTGTGACTATTGTGTAAAGCTGTATCATGCAGCATATAAAAGCCTTCTTAAAAAATAGTTGACCTTTCTTAGATAATTACATAGGTGGGTAATTTACTTCATTTAACCTGCACATTTGACAATAATCCCAATGACGACAAGCTGAACACAATACCGTATGTCTGTGAATGCTCCTGTGATCAAGAGTTTGGCAATAAATCCAAGTCAGACTGACTATAAAAAACCACACAGAAATACATTGTATCTGTGATTAGAGTTTCACATCTGTGCTGTTGGGGAGAGCCACTTCAGAAACATTTGTTACATTTTCAAGGTCAGAGTCTAAAAATTCCTCCTTCACCTCAAAAAGGTGTTGGTGCCTACCATCCTTCTACAGCAAATGTGGATTAATGCCAGAAGTCTGAGGAAACCATATTCGATTTTATTCCAACAAACTTTACCTGTTTTGGAGCCCTGCTGTTCCCATGGCCTCATCTTTGAGAACAGAAGTAACTGCGTTGAAAAGGAAACAAAAGCTCTTTGTTGTACACTGTGGCTACGTCTACACTGGCAGGTCTTGTGCAAGAAGATATGCAAATGAGGGGCACAGTGATGAATATTGCCACACCTCATTTGCATATTTAATGAGCCACCATTTTGCACGAGGGGCTTTTGCTCAAGAAGGAGCAGTCTACACTGCTCCTTCTTGCACAACCCTCCCTCTTGCGCAAGAGCCATTCTGCCACTTATTTTCAGGCAGAACGGCTCTTGCGCAAAAGCCCCTTGCACAAAAATGGCAGCTTATTAAGTATGCAAATGAGGTGCAGGGATATTCATTGCTGTGCCTCATTTGCATGTTCTTGCACAAGACCTGCCAGTGTAGACCTAACACTGTGTGATTGGTGGTAGTGTGGCAAAACACAATGAATATGTAGTGAACCACTGCCAAATGCAAATCTGTTCCAAGTCACCTCTCAATCATGGTCATGTTCTCTTTCTACTGTACTACCATAGTAGACACTGAAGTCGTAACTACATGAGGAACATGAACTCTCCTAAGACATAACTATGAAAATGCTCTGTTGTCCCTGCTGCTCTGTTTCCTCTTGTGATATTGTTGGCTGGCCTCATTTTTCTGCTGATCATTACCTTAAATTGCTCCATTTTAAAATGTATCTACATATACCTACATAAATGGCAGGTACCCTGAATCTGATCATTTCACTGTTTGCACATATCAGTAAAGAGGATAGGAAGCTAAGCACACGCTGGCTACGTCTACACTGGCATGATTTTCTGGAAATGCTTTTAACGGAAAAGTTTTCCATTAAAAGCATTTTCGGAAAAGCGCATCTAGATTGGCAGGACGCTTTTCCGCAAAAGCACTTTTTGTGGAAAAGCATCCGTGGCCAATCTAGACACGCTTTTCCACAACAAAGCCCCAATCACCATTTTCGCGATCGGGGCTTTTTTGCGGAAAACAAATCTCTGTCTACATTGGTACTTTTGCGCAAAAGTTTTTCGGAAAAAGACTTTTGCCTGAACAGGAGCAGCATAGTATTTCTGCAAAAGCACTGACAATCTTACATGAGATCGTCAGTGCTTTTGTGGAAATTCAAGCGGCCAGTGTAGACAGCTGGCAAGTTTTTCTGGAAAAGCAGCTGCTTTTCCAGAAAAAGTGGCCAGTCTAGACACAGCCACCATGTGCAAACAGGATCTGAATGAGCTTGCCACTGACACTGAGGGTATGTCTACACAACAGTGTTATTTTGGAATATCTGATGTCTACACGACAAGCAGTTATTTCAACACAATGTTGAAATACTGTCAAGCTGGAGGACTTCTTACTACGATTCCTGTAACCCACATTGTATGAGGAGTAAGGGAAGTCAGAGAAAGAGTGCTTTTCCTTGGACTTCCTGCTGTGCAGACAGCACCAAAAGCTGAATTCAGCTATTTTGACTTAAGCTACACAATTGATGTAGCTCGATTGCATAACTTATTTCAACTTTAGCTCTGCTATGTAGACATGCCCTGAGTGATGAATTGGGGAGAAATATCTGAGGAACAGATGCATTTTGCATAGACACACACACTGTGCATAGGTAAGAAGCAGACAGAACTTTGATCAATTTTGGCTGTTTTGGGTTAAAATTCAATTTAAGTACAGGAGTAAGGATATATTTTTAACCTTACTGTAAGAATAAAACATAGCTAAACTGTACATAGAATTCCCTGATAGAGGTGGGGTCACCTTACATTTAACATAACTTGCTAAACATAGGGTAGGGATGTCAAACCCAAATAGCGGTTGGAGTTGTGTGTGGAGTCCTAGGTATCGCCATTGTTTAAAGACAGTGGATCAGACTGAGTTGAGAGTCCTCATTTCTGCCCATTGATTATTACAGTTGAAGTCACTGATGACCATGTCTAGGAGTTGAGCTTTAGTCCTGGCATGCAGACAGTGATGCAGAGGTGGTAGTGAGGTTCTCTGCTACCTGGTAAAACCAGTAAGAACTGGTCTAAGTGGTAGAATCCCAGAACTCAGCATTTCAAAGGCCCTGAGCAGTGGCAACACAGGGAAAGCAGGGCCAAACCCATGTGAACATACTCCTGAATTCTGGGACTTCACTGACTTTGGACAGCCCAATTATAAGTGTCAGCAGAGGGAAGGTGGAGCAATCTGTTGAAGGGACATTTCTATGTTGGATTTTTGCATTGCAAGGTGGGAAACCAAGACAAAGGCAGCTGCCCAGTGTGCTGCGAGGTGGCTGTTTACTGATGATTTTCATGCTTTTGAATCATTGTTAGGTATATTCCCCAATTAAGGATGAATTCCCTCTCCCTTTTCATAAACATTTCCTTCCGTTATACACAGAAGCAGTGTGTGTGAGTGGGGAAGTATTACTTCTTAGAGGGACCCCTGGTTTGTGTTTAATTTTCCCAGGCAGCTGAGTGGGGTCTTGAACTAGTTCTGTTTTGTAAGCTTAGAGGAATCTTTAGATATTGAACCCAGCCCATATTGCTGCTGCCATCACCTGGCAGAAAAGTTATACATATTACAGATCAAAGAACTTTGCCCATGGATCAATATAGCTGAGATACTCACAACATTTAGGTGCTGAACTCTCATCAATTTCAGTGGAACAAAGGTGCCTAAATATCTGTGAGGATCTGAGTCTGTAAGTATTTCTATGTCTTTTGATCTATAATTACTTTGGTTTTTCTAGCAAGAATTAACTAAGTATTCCTTTCTGAAACACCAGAACTTTTTTGATTGTCTCCCCTCCCCCTCAGATAATAGAGTGTTTGAAATTGCCAATGCAATAGGGTTAACAGAAAAGACTTTATATTTTAATACTTTAAATTTTCTAGGTGGGAATGAGGGGCGAGAGAGAAAAGAAGAGAATAAATATACTAGTTTTTAAATTGTACTCCGGGTGATTTTTAAAATGCTAACATTTATGGCATAATTAGCATCACGAGATGATAGATGAAATCTTTTTTAGCGACACTGCACTGAAGACACAGAACTTATATTTGAATAGATGGCAAATACTGCTAACCCTGCAGTATCCTATCAATTATCTCAAACTTACCTTTGCTTCTCGAGAGTTAAGTAGATTTTGTGTCATGCTCCGTAAAGATGAGACATGTACAGTACATAAAGTGACAATTATTGTGTCAAACTATAAATGAAAATGTAGATTAATGTTTTCCTGGGTCATGATTATGATTATTAGATCTTTTCATGACATGGAGCACTAAGAGCATGTCAAAAGGAAAAATTACATGGTCTTTTATTCATAAACGTCAAAGAAAAATTAGATCGATTGTAGGTGGAAAAGTGGCTGTATAGTCCCAAGTGACAGATTTCAATGTTCATCTGAGAGATCTGATACAGCTGTTTTTAGTGACACATCTGGAAGCAATTGTATGAGTTTCAAGTGTCTCATTTTTGTGAAATATTAAAAGAAATGAGATCCATGACCCTTGTTATATATAATCTTCTCATTTCACCTTTTCAAAGGAAAGGTAACACTTTGATTCTTTCCTGTATTCCATTCTCTTGTAGTAGAAAGATGATCACCAGCCATTCATTTATTTGACACAGATCAGGAAATTAAAGATGTATATTATATTGTTCCTATAGCTGAATATATCTTTTGTTACTTTACTGAAACCCAACATTTAAAAGTGTCACTCTAGGTAATGTTATTACTCAGCAGGGCAGTTGTGCCTAGAGGCCAGGGCCCCATTATGCTAGCGAAGAAATGGATTGCAAGCACTGGAGGAGAGGGGCCAGATGTATGAGTATAGCCAACAGGTGGATACAAACACACTGATATACTGAAACAGGAGCACCAGGAAACAATGGGACATATCACTGGTCATCATGGAGAAACAGTGGCCATAGCACTTTAAATTTTTTGTATGCATCACTGCTGAGAAGAATTGTAAAGGAGGGATCTGAAAGAGAACAATGAAGTGGCTATATGGATATTTATGGGGATCTTCTGCCATGCTTGAAGGGAGGCAGGGGGGAGAAAGCACCATTGTGCTAGTTGGAAAATTTTTAAATTGGTGACCAAGACTGGCATCACGGCTGGAACAAAGGTGGGTTTAATAGCATGAGAGAGGTTAGGTAGGGTGGAGAGAAGCCACTAAGAGCCTTAAAAGCAAAGACAAGTAGTATGTGCTTGATGTGGAGGAGAAGGGGTAGTCATAGAGAGATGCAGTGACAAGTGATATGGTTGAAGCAGTAAGCCTGGAAAGTGAAAAATGCAGTGTCATTTTAAATGAAGATGGGTGGGAGAAGGTGCAATTTGGCAAGGCCAGAAAGCAGAATGTGACGATAACTGAGATGAAAGATGAAGGCCTAGGCAGATTTAGTTGTGTGAATGAAAGAGAAAGAGGAGAAGAAAGGCTGGGTCTTAGAGATGTTACATAGCAAGAAGCAGCAGGATTTATACATAATTCAGATGTGAGGATTTAGACAAAGGGTAGATTTTATGATGCCCAGTTTATGAGCCTGCATGATAGGAAAGATGATGATGGTGTTCTACAGCAACTAAGAAAAGAGGAAAGGGAGGAAAATATAATTAATTCTGCTTAATGAGGTGACTCCCAAATGAGATATTCATGGCCTTGGACATTCACAAGAAGATGTTAGAAAAACATCCCAGAATTCTAATTTGGATAGAAAGAGACAAGTTTTGGAGTGAGAGGAAGATCTGTGAATCATCATCAAGAAGATATTTGAATTTGTGAATGTCTCTCAAAGGCAAGGTTTAAAGAATACGGGGACTAAGGACAGAACCTTGTGGGACACCCACAGATAGTTGGAGGAAATGTTAAGGCTGTAGGAGCAATTGGAGAAGACTGAGTCATGAAAGCCAAAGGGAAGACAAGATGTTAAGAAAATGAATTTCAAGATCTCAAAAGGAAAACAGAAGGAAAAGGAGTGACATAAATACAAAGCTGAGATGCTCATGTGCAATGTAAGAAACACAGAGAGTGTACTCAGTGTGGAAGCTCTTCCCGTTCTGTCCAAATTTGATTTCTAAAGAATTTCAGAACCCAAGCAGTCCTGTCATGCATATTTTTCAACCAGAACACTGGAGGTTTTGCTCTGAAATCTGCACCTGTGATGGTGACTATAAGAGGACTGAAGTGCTGCATCAATCAGAATGATTGGTTCTGTCTTCTTTGAAAGATCATCCAAGGCATGGATGAGTAGCACTTTCAGCCAGCTGGTGGCTTACATTGTCTTGTGAGGGAATGCTCACTTTTAGCTGTCCCCTGAGGCCTATAAACAGTGCAGCATCACCCAAACCAGGAATGCAAGTTTCAGAGGCTTTATTTTTGTAGATGGATTTACCTGAGGGCAGTGGTCCCCAACCTTTTGTGGCTGCTGGGCGTCCGGGGGCGGGACCGCCCACACGCCGGGCACCCGGGGGCAGGGCCACCTGCACGCCCGGGGGTGGGGGTGCTGCCCACAGGCCTTGTGCCCGGGGCTGGCACCGTGCATGTGCCGCATGCCCAGGGCAGGGGCCAACCATGCACCACGCACCCGGGGCCAGCACCACGCATGTGCCATGCACCGGGGGCGGGGCCAGCCCAGATGTTTCAGTGGGCGCACATAAATGCCCCGGCGGGCGCCATGGTGCCTGCAGGCACCGCGTTGGGGACCACTGCCTTAGGGTATGTCTACACAGCAATCACAGGTATGACTGCAGCTCCTGGAGACATACCCAAACTCACTTTCATCTAGCTAGTTCAGGTACTGGAGCCATGAAGCAGTGACAGGAAGGGTTTCGGCTTGGACTAGCCACCCAAGTAATTACAGTATCTAGGATTCCAGGCAGACTTGCACAGCTGAGCTGAAGCCCATGCTGCCATGAAGCTTAGGAGCCAGGCTAATTAGATTAAAGTTGCCGTCATATGATTGATGCATAGCTGGGCCATGAATGACGGGCTTGAGTTGGAGACTGGCCTAAAATGCAGAGGGGTTGGTGAAAGGATTTGTATAGTAAGGACTTGCACTACCCAGTGAGTATTGAGTCCTAGGTTGCACAAGTTCCACTGAGACTAACCTGTGCCAAAGGTATACATCTGCCAGAATGCTAATAGCTCACGTGTCTTCCCCATCCATGTAATCATATTGAAGAAGGATGCTGGGGTAGACAGTTCCTCTATAACAAGGGAGTCATGAACTCCTGATTGGGGTTCCTAATTGTTGTTACAATATAGGTTGAACCTCTTCAGTCGGGCACCCGTGGGACCTGACTGGTTCCGAATGAGAATTTTCCGGACCATGGGAGGTCAATATTGTCTAGTATCATTACCAACACTTCCACTGCTTACTGGGCTGTTAGAGGTAAATTAGGGTATGTCTACACTACCCCGCTAGTTCGAACTAGCGGGGTAATGTATGCATACCGAACTTGCTAATGAAGCCCGGGATTTGAATTTCCCGGGCTTCATTAGCATAAAGCCGGCGCCGCCATTTTTAAAAGCCGGCTAGTGCGAACCCCGTGCCGCGTGGCTACATGCGGCACGGGCTAGATAGTTCGAACTACGTAGCCATTCCGAACTATCTGTTCCACGAGGAGTACAGATAGTTCGGAATGGCTACATAGTTCGAACTATCTAGCCCGTGTCGCGTGTAGCCGCGCGGCACGGGGTTCGCACTAGCCGGCTTTTAAAAATGGCGGCGCCGGCTTTATGCTAATGAAGCCCGGGAAATTCAAATCCCGGGCTTCATTAGCAAGTTCGGTATGCATACATTACCCCGCTAGTTCGAGCTAGCGGGGTAGTGTAGACATACCCTACGAGCTAAGTGTCAGCACAGCGTACAGGACTGGTGGCTGTAAACAAACTTTATGGGACTGTTGGAAACATCGCCACATCCATGTAAAGTGGACATCAGGCTAACTAAAATAATTCTGGATCATGGCTGTTTCTGGACCAGAGAGTTTTGGACTTAGAGAGATTCAACCTGTACCAATAAATATAATTTGGTATCCAATAATCAATAGCATTTTTCATCATTTCTGTAAATATATTTGCATTGTGAGTAGAAATGGTATCCCTGTTGCCATTTAAATAAATTTTTTCAGTTTAGAAAAGAGGAGACTGATATAAGATATGATAGAGGTATATAAAAAGAGGATATGACAGAGGTTTATAAAATCATGAGTGATGTGGAAAGGGTGAATAAAAAGAAGTTATTTACTTGCTCCCCTAATATAAGAACTAGAGGACACCAAATGAAATTAATGAGTAGCAGGTTTAAAATTAATAAAAGAAAGTTCTTCTTCACACAGTGCACAGTCAACCTGTGGAACTCCTTACCAGAGGAGGCTGTGAAGGCTAGGACTATAAGGGTATGTCTACAGTAGCCCCCTAGTTCAAACTAGGGAGGCTAATGTAGGCATTCGAAGGTGCAAATGAAGCCCGGGCTTTATTTGCAACTTCCTGTCCAGGCGCCATTTTTAAATCTCCTTAGTCCGAACTAACTGCCTGCGGCTACACGTGACAGTCAAAAGTTAACTCGAACTAAGTCCTTAGTTTGAGTTAACTGTTACACCTCATTCCACGAATGCCTACATTAGCCTCCCTAGTTCAAACTAGGGGGCTAGTGTAGACATACCCTAACAGAGTTAAAAAAGAGCTAGATAAATTCATGGAGGTTAGGTCCATAAAAGGCTATTAGCTTGGGGGTAAGGAATGGTGTCACTGGCCTCTGTTTGTCAGAGGCTGGAGATGGATGGCAGGAGACAAATCGCTTGACCATTGTCTTCGGTCCACCCCTTCTGGGGCATCTGGCACTGGCCACTGTCGGCAGACAGGATACTGGGCTAGGTGGACCATTGGTCTGACTCAGTATGGCCGTTCTTATGTTCTAAATCTGTGCGTTCTCTTACCCCTTAACTTGTAGGGTCATAAATTGTAATGATCCTTGTTTTCCCTTGCTGTATAACTAATTATTCAGCATGAAGAGATTATAGATGGGAGCAGTTAGCATAACACCTGCTCTGTTACACTTAGCATAGAGGAAGGAGGAGATAGAAAAGAGTTGGGTGGCAACACAATTCAATTGCTTGTCATGGATAGCTGGGCTACAAGCAGATGGCCATGATGCACTTTATGCTACAATATCCTGGACTGCTCTAGTCATGAGTAGCTTATAAGTCAGAAAGTGTCAGTTGCTACTAATCTCTCCTCTCCCACTGGCATGCACACCTCCTCATCCCCTGCCCACTCTCCACTTCTCCTTATCCCGATCCCTCATTCAAGCCATCATTTTTCTCAGTTTTTTAAAATACAGCCATTGAAATAAAGCACGCACATTTTTTCATTTATTTAAAAAATAATTCAGTTGAAGATCCGAGCAATACCAAGTACCTCTGCTAGTACACTGCTGTATGTTACTCTCCCTCTCTTCTATGAGACTTCCTCCAAACTCCAGCTGGACTTAGGCAGAGTTGATATCAGGTGTAATTGGGACATGCATGCCATTAAATCACCTTTGCTGCTCTGAAAGCAATACGAACAGAGAATGGCATGGTCTTAGCAGGGATTGCGCAAGTTATTCTTCTCTCTTTTAGGCTTTCATTCTGAATGAAGGACTGACTCACTTCTGATTACTTTCCTTTGGAGAAAGAAACTGCCTGCTTGTAATGCAGTTTATTTAAGAACTCCTATAGAGATACTGAAACTTGCCTACTTCTGTGTAATTTAGTTTTCTGTACTAAACACTGAATAAGAGGAAGAAGAAAAAAAATGAGAAGAGATCAATTTTTAACACTTGTGAAAAGGAAAAGCCCCTACATTCTTGTTGGGAGAAGTATGAGCCAGTGGAATGAATGACAAAGATCAAAATAAAACATCATATTGAGAAAAAAAAAACTATATTGGAGGGGATGTTCTAGAAGAAATATTGGAGTTAGAGCAGGTTGGGAAATAGTTCTCTCCCCTGGAAATTGATGACAAAACCACAAATTGGTATGACAGATGTGGCATGGCTCTGCAATTTGGGAATGCTACACACTGATCTGGTTGTTGGGATGCTACTGTATGAATATATTGGTTTAGTTTAATAGTGGGCATTTGGGGAAGGATGGGGGAAACAAGAGGTAGGGAAGCAAAATACCTTAAGGTAAATCACTGGAGCATTAAGAGACAATGTCAGGGGAAAAGACCTGCAAATGCAGGAGATCAAAAATTCTGGCAAGATCAAAAAAGGAACATACTCTCAAGAATAGGCAGGGGGAACAATTTGAAGGAGCCAGACTGAGACCCAAGGCCATGACAGGCATGAATACTAGAGTTAAACATTTTTAATGTTGAAAGAGGCCAAATAACCAAACTTCTCCAACTTGTTGCCCAAAGATAGAACAGCACGACATGAAAAGGAGACATACATCCTCTCCTTTTAGGATGCAATTCTTATCTTCTAGCATATTCACCTTACCAGCAGGTGTGATTCAAAGATACCATCCTCAAAATTGTCTCTATTTATAATATGGTTGTTTACAAGCTAGAAACATTTTATAGGTCACCTAAGATCCAACCCATTGGTTTGTATCAGTTCTTTAACTTGTTGTTCTGTACGTTTTCTTAGCTCATGGCAAGCCAGTTGGCCATAGAGGTACATCCCAACCTGTGCCAGTACTCATGATTCATCTGTCTTGTCTTTGATAGGTTTCCTATTCTAAAGCCAAATCTGAGTTCAGCTTTTGTTATAGGATATGGATGAAAAGAATTGTGGGAAGACCATTATACAATATACACAATGTATATCACATTAATCTGTGCATTCTTTGGCCTCTTAAACTTTTTTAATATTGAACGACCAGTATTTAGTCAAACCACAGACTACACCTTCTTGGCAATATGCTTTGTCTAAGTTGGTGCTGCCTCCCTTTACTTCTTCCTACTCTGTCTTTGCTAGGTCTTCTCCAACCTTTTGTGGTGCACCCTTTTTCAGCACCAGGATAGTCGGGCTTCTCCCTCAGAATCTGCCAACAAAATCCTAAGCCAAAAAGTATAAATAAAGCCTGCTTCTCTCTCCCTTTGCCTGACCTTACATCCCTCCCAATTAAATGCTTCTGAAGGCGCCCTGCAGGCGCCTTTTGTCCTGCCTTTTGTCAGCACTTCCCACCAAAGCCTGCTCCATGGTACTCTGGCCACTTGCCAGCCTCTTCTGTTCAGGTGAAAATCTTAAGACTTACTCTGCCCCAGTCTGCTGACTCTCTAATCCTAGAGTATGAGTGCAGACTCTCCCTGCAGTCCTCTTCAGCTCCAAACTCTGTCTCTGTAGTCCTCTCGCTGCTCTTCTCCAAATGGGCTGCATCCTCAGAGACGCCTGAGTCTCCCTTCAGATGCAGCCCACTGAGTTGTCTGGCTTCTCAGACCCACATGAATCTTTCTGGAACTGGTGTGGGGTTCCATCACATTGTCTAGGAAGCTGAAGACATTCGTAAGGTGAAAGAACAATACTAGGACCATGTCTTCACTGCTGACTATGGTTGACACAAGTTACATTGGCATGCAACCACTGAAATTAGTATGTAACTTGGGCATATGTATGCATGACTGCTTGTGCTAGCACAGCATGTTTTCACCAGGAGTACTTATGTCACCATAAAGCATGGTGCTCCACAATGAAATATCCCAGGGTATGTCTACACTACCCTCCTAATTCGAACTAGGGTGGTAATGTAGGCATACCGCACTTGCAAATGAAGCCCGGGATTTGAATTTCCCGGGCTTCATTTGCATAAGCCGGGCGCCGCCATTTTTAAATCCCGGCTAGTTCGAATCCCGGCTAATCCGAACTAGCTATATTCCTCCTGGAATGAGGAGTACAGTTAGTTCGGAATAGGAAGCCTAATCCGAACTAGCTACTCCGTGCCGCATGTAGCCGCGCGGCACGGGGTTCGAACCAGCCGGGATTTAAAAATGACGGCACCCGGCTTATGCAAATGAAGCCCGGGAAATTCAAATCCCGGGCTTCATTTGCAAGTGCGGTATGCCTACATTACCCCGCTAGTTCGAACTAGCGGGGTAGTGTAGACATATCCCTAGTGAGCCATTCACCACCATCCAGAATGAAGCCATTTTGGAATTTTTTTTGTGGGATAGAAATGACTTGCGAGGGAGCTCCTTCCCACAGTGCGATCCATAGTCCATAATCTTCATGCCTTTTTATTCTCCCCTCCCCAAATCTGCATGCTATTTTTTGGTCTGTGGGTGAAGCAAGGAACCAGAAGAGCTCTGCACAATTCTCATAAAGTTTGCAAATACAGGGGTGCACAGTTCTGCATTTGCAGACCTGCAGGCAGTACCTCGGTAATTCCTTTGAAGACAGTTTGCTGAGGGGCACCATGACACACAGTTCAAGGGTATGGGTGGCATCCACAGAACAGCAACAGAAGGTGGAACGCTACTTCTAGGCCTGAGAAACCTGGACTGAGAGGTGGGATCACATTGTGATACAGGTTAGGGAAAACGAACAGTGGCTGCAAAAGGTCACATTCCTGCATCTGTGGGCTGAGACACCAACACAGGTACACCCAAATGAGAGCTGCATTAACAACTGGGAAAAGGGTGACACTCACACCCTGGAAGCTTACAATGGTGCATTGCTGCTGCTTAGTGAGAAATCCTTTTGGAGTCTGAAAATCCATCCTGAGGGTCTTTGTCATTCAAGTTTTAAGAGCCATGAACTGTTTTTTCCTGCTACATAGGATTGTGACTCTTGGCAGAGTACAGGACACAGTGGACGGATTTACAGCACTGAGCTTCCTGAACTGCAGCGTGATAAACAACTAACAAAATCGTCCAAAGCACAGGACTTCAACTACCAGGCATCTGTTGGGAAAGCAACACAGCAGGGCAGATTATCCAGCAAGTTCTTGGAATGTATTAGAGACATTTTTTTATTTCAGAAGTTGGAGAAAACTCCTAGGGGATAGTTCTAGTTTTGATTTTGGCAAATAAGGAGGAATTGGTTGAGAATTTGAAATTGGAAGGAAGCTTGGGTGACAATCATAAAATGATGACGTTCATGATTCTAAGGAATGGTAGGAGTGTCTTTCTTTGCAGTGTACTGCTGGAAGTTTGACTACTGCAAAGCTGTAAAGAAAATACTTGCATGGATTGTGACAATATTATCTGGTCAAATACAAATTCTGCTGCTTGAAATGGTAACCAT
Source organism: Pelodiscus sinensis (assembly GCF_049634645.1). Classification (NCBI taxonomy): domain Eukaryota; kingdom Metazoa; phylum Chordata; order Testudines; family Trionychidae; genus Pelodiscus; species Pelodiscus sinensis. The sequence goes on from NC_134711.1 coordinate 211,237,170, forward strand.
AAGTCTAATATTAGATTTGTTTGTATGAGTTTACAGTGTTAGAAGTGCTTGAGTCACCTAATTTGTGAGGTCTAGAAGCCTAGCTTTTATTTGAGTTATGCAGTATATTTGACTCATCTGGTCTGAATATTTTATTAAATGATTTGATTAACATAGTTGTAGGAGAATGTAATAGTCAGACCTTGAGTATGCCATCTTAATTCAGCCCCCTTGTGCATATTTATTATAATAAAACCTTTAATTGCATGATGTTGCTCTAATACTATTTTTTCCACAAAACTTCTGCTTTATTTGGGTTGTTGTCTATGGGACTCTGGCTTCCATTGTTGCAAATGTTGGAAGGTGCATAGTGAAAAAGGCAGAGTACTGAAGGAAGCAAAAGGGTTGTCCTAATGATTATGTAGCTGATTGCTGGGCTGGGTAACTAGAATTCCTAAATTTTTCACAGGAGGTTGGCAACTCAGTGTTCCTCATCTTCTAGAAGCCCAGTTGTGGATATCGGGGGGACTGGTTTGCTGAATGCTTACAGCTTCAGCTGAAGCCGTTTAGAGTGGTGCTAAATGCTATAAAATGCTAAATTCTCTGAAACACTGTGTTGCATTTTCTGGAATGGCTAACAACTGTGACTGCTTACTGCAGGGCAAACTGGTGTCTGGACTGTTTTTCAGAAAACAGGACAGACACCCAAACTGAGTGATGTATTATTCCATGCTTAGATTTGACCAAACCAGTAACAAATATGATTTCCTGGGTCACTATACCTTATGGGACAGACAGTGCCCTTAGATTCTTCAGCCTATCTTGCTACCCAGACGAACTGGACTTTGTGATTAAATGGTCATTTACACTAAAAATTTCACCAAATCAGGTTTCTCCCAGTCCCAAGAGACCACTCACTCCCAGATCAACTGGAACTCCAGAGCTGAAAGACAATGTTGGCAAACCAATTCTATAGTAAACTAATTGGAGGTGTATTAGCTAAGAAAAAGACGTGAGTGTTACTGAGAGGTTTTTCAAGCTGACAGTGTTATTACCCATGTGCATTTTTCTTGTGATGACAGCAGAGCTGCTGACAGCGGGGCAAAGGGGGCAGTTGTTGTAGGACCCAGTGATTATAAAAGGGCTCAAGGCTCCAAGCCACAGTGACTGGAGCCCCATGTGCCATGGTCCAGCAGGCACTGAGGGCTGGCTGAAATCATGGCAAACTAGTATGCAAGCAATTCATAAGCTAAACATTTTTCATATAAAGCATAAATCAAGTAATGTCAGATGAATTACATTTTGGAAATATGTGATTTCAGAAGATATCTCTTAAATTATTCAGTGCACCTTCCCCACATGTGGTGCTCCTAAAATGCTTCAGAGCAGGGCTCTGGCTTGCTCCTGTGGTGCTCATAAACACTTGTACTCAGCTGTTCATTGTGCAGCTAAATTAGCCATGCATGCACATGCAGCATCAGCTTTCCTTGTGGTGTTCTTTACAAGCTGAGTGAAAAAAGTCCTCTGTGCTTGCATATCACGGCAATGTTCAAATCCTCATAATTTGACCAATTCAAATCTTTCTATTCCAAAATTCATTTTTCATGTCCCACTGCATTTTTTATGGTGGGAAAGCTCTCCATTCTTTTCACTCTATTCATCCTCAGAAAAGGCTGAGCACTTAATTTTTTACATAGCATCTTTGGGGAAAGACCAGCTGAAAAATCTTTCAAAAATGTCTCCTTTTGGGCAATCAAAATACAGGACTATGTAGCACTTTAAAGACTAACAAGATGGTTTATTAGATGATGAGCTTTCGTGGCCCACGAAAGCTCATCATCTAATAAACCATCTTGTTAGTCTTTAAAGTGCTACATAGGTCTGTATTTTGCTTCAGCTACACCAGACTAACACGGCTACATTTCTATTACTATCCTTTTGTGCAAGTTATTGGTAACCAAGAAATAGTTGCTGCTGCTTCTGTTCCTACTATACAATACCTGAAGTAATATTCATGAAACAGAAATCTCGTCAGCTGCAAAATGTTCAGAAAGAGAACATGGACTCTCCTGTACTGTAATTTACACACGTCAGTTTGTCAACAGATGAGTGCTGATGGGAGATATATCAGATGTTCAGATATTATTCCTTTCCATCTTCTGCTAGCATATTCCCCTCTATTATGTTATGCAGTATGAAAAACATGAAGGCGCAGAAATAATTATGATTGATGCTATATATTTTTCAGCCTAGAAACATAATGGTTTTTTGAGATGCTTGATTGTGAAGAGCCACAGTATTACATACCTTTATTGGAAGTCTGATCTACATCACCAACCCAAAGAAGTGTGGAGTTTGTATCAGACATTTTTCCAAGAGAGGTTGAAGATACTATATGTTCACATGCAGGTGGATTTACAAAACAGAATGTGGAAAAAGAACATTCTGACATTGCTCTACATTTTTATCATTTAGTCCATACAGATACAATATAAAGCTAACCTTTAAGTAAACACTCCACGAAGTCATTTGAAGTTTGTGCAATATAATATTTAAACATGTTCTTTGGTCTTGCTATCACATTGTTGATGTACCAGAAATTCCTATTTAAGTCAATGGACATTTAGGGTACATCTACACTGTGGTGCTATTTCGGGATACTTCCAGTATCCCAGAATAGCTATTCCACATCTTTGAAACAAGCCCATTATTTTGAAATATAGCAAGCTTGCTATTCCATTCTACGAGGATTAAGGGATGTTTCGGAATAGTGATTTATTTCAAAATCTGGTGCTGTGCAGACAGCGCCAAATTACAAAATAAGCTATTTTGAAATTAACTCTAAATAAGCTACACAATTTACATAGCTTATTTTGAGCTATGGGTGCAGGATAGCTGCACCCTTAGAGTGTGCGAGCAATTCAGGACAGGACTTTTTGAAGGTAAGGAATTAAAGAATAGTTTTTGAGTAATGTATTTGTTGCAGGCAGAATTATAATTTGAAGTCTAAACTTACACTATAAGAACTTGTAAAATGAATATTCAGAGAAGCCTTCCACGGCTCTCTAGAAAAATAACTTCTTTAACATTGCAAATGTTGAACTTCTTATTTTCTTTCAATGGAAGTTGAGTACTAAGTTTAGGAATCTGAATACCTTTGTGGATCTGGGCCTTGCTATTTTTTAAAAAAATGAAAAGACATATTTGCATTTAATTACAGGACTCTTAGGCCAGATGTTCCTGAGGGAATTAACAGAACAGGACAGTTTATCTAGTCCCAACTCTTGGTAGTCAGAGAGGTAGGAACACCCAGAGCATAGGGTTGTGTCCCTGACCATCTTGGTTAATAGCCCTTCATAGACCTATGAAGGTCTTTACCTTATTTTGTTTCAAACCCAGTTGTACTTCACAACATGCTCAAGCAACAAGTTCCACAGGCTGACTGCACATTGTGTGAAGAACTCCTACTGTAGAATTGTAAGCACTTTGGAAATTTTAAACTTACTCTCACCTGGGAGGCAGCATCACAGTAAGATAGGAGAGAGAGAGAAATTATTTATTTGGGGAATAGCTGTATTAAAGGAAGATGCCTCCTTCCCCCTGCAAGAAACAGACTTCAGTTTGCTTTGTTTAGAATTTAGTGTTATTTAATTATCTGGTCTCACAAGGATTTGCCTGAGTCCATACAGTAGGTCAATGGCAGACCTAAGATTAGAACCCAGGTGTTCTGACACCCAGTCCTCTGGTATGAATGCTGACCCCATGGTAAGCTAGAATTGTTGCAGAAGCCTATTTGGCTACATCTGTAAGTAAATCATTTCACTTCATGTTATATCATTAAGGGGAATGGGGGACACATTTTAAACACTATTACAGACTTCGAGAAGGGGAAATCAGAAGTGAGGAATACGCTGTTGTGCGCTGCTGCCTTTTTTGTTTTTACTGGTTGGAAATGCCTTCAGAAGTTAAAGCTACTTGACATTTTATCTTGAAAGATTATGGTGAAACATTACATTCCTCATGGGAGACTGAAAAGACTTATTTGAATCCTGATTTTGACCTCACTTCAGTCAGCTTACCAGCTTTCAGTTGCTCTCTTTGACAAATCTAGATACAATCTGCCTGAGGTTACACAGTGGTGATTTCATGCTTGAGTAGGCTGTTTCTGTAGAGTCAAATCACATAAGGTATCTGGGTGATACAACAGCTCAGATGAGAAATCATCTTACTGTTTTCATATTTTCTTAATGTTTTAAAATGTATCACTTCTGCAAGACAGATCGGCCCACATTTCTTGGGGAGATCTGGTGTCCATGATTAGTATCTGGGGAAGCAGAAAAGGGTAATATTTAGAATTTCCCTTATGCATATACTAAGAAACCAAAGGATGTTGTAACTCTTCATGAGTCTCAACACTGAGTATGCAAAGTCGACATGGCCCTAATCCAGCAAGTAGTAGGCAAAGGAAGTGTAACCTACACACCTATGGGGTTGGTTCACTGTCCCATGTGGTGGCATTTAGACCACTAACAGTGAGAGATAAGAATGAGTGAGCTCTGCAGCCTAAGCTGAGAGCCAACTGGCTTTATAGATCAAGCTGTAGAGGTTGTGCACTAAGCTCTAAAAGTCATAGGTTTGAATTTACCTGCTAGCAGTTACAGAAGCACATGGAAAAGTCTCTGTCAAGAAAGGGAAAAAAAAAGAGAAGGGTTATTTGGAAAGTGGGAGAGAGAAAGCATACAGCAAAAAACAATTCAACCCTATGCATTTTGTCATTTTTCCTCCTATTTTCCCACAGACCACAAGTTCTGGCCATGCTAGCAGCAATACAGCCTCTTCCCGACTTACGAACCGGTTACGGACCAAGAAATTGGTCGTAACTCAGTTTGTTCGTAAGTCAGACCCCATAGAGTTACCGCAGATCATGTTCATAACCGCAGATCATGTTCGTAAGTTGGGGTCTGTCATTTATGACAGCTTTGATCGTAACTGCGAACGGTCGGTCAGAAGTTGACCATTCACAACTCGGGAACCAGCTGTACTATTAAAGTAAAAAAATTGTAGAGAAAAAAATGCTTCATGATGCTATAATTTTGAACATCTATCAATCACTTATGAGGACAGTCATGTGAGAGAACTTTGCAATTTTTCCCCCCGAACGCTTCACAAATATTGCTAGTAAGTATTAGCATCAAGGTGGCACAGACACCTCTCCCCTCACCCCCAACAGTCACTTCCACTCTGAAGTCTAATGGAGAAGGGACAGATGCCGTAACCGGACCTCTTACTCTCTCCTTACAGATTCCATTTTCATGATCTTTCATCTCTATCAGTTACCTGCAGTGTGACTTCTGATCACGGTTCAATTTTAACTGTCTTGAAAGTAAAAAGAAACACATGAAAAGAAGCCAGCTGGGGGCAATACTTACAGCATGAAAGCAAGTGAAGATGATTCATTTCAAATAAGCCATACACAAGAGAGCTCTCTTGAGAGTCTGAGCAAACAACTCTGGATGAAATATTATCTTTGCCAGTTATACGTATCTACTGCAAAATGCTTTGGCAGCCTTCTCAGGCCACCTCACAATTCCTTGTTAATATTTATCCCTTGGAGAGGTTTTAGCTGCTAAAACTGATCAACTTGCTCCTTAGACTATGTAAGAATGGCACCTTTTTTCTTAGCTCAGTAAAGTAGACTTCGACTAATCCGGCAGCTTTGGGATCTATGTGGAGCAGGATTATCGGATATGCCGGAGTATCAGGAGGTACTGCATCCAATCCCCCTTCCCCCCCTCCCAATCAGCTGGCTGGGACTCCTGCTCCCCCTCCCTCTCCTCTTCCCCTTAGCAAAACACTTCTGCTCCCTGCTGTAACCCAATCCCACTCCCCCCCCCCACAACCTTATGCTCAGTCCTGGTACAGCTTGCACGTGCGCTGAGCACCTGCTTTTCAATCAGCTGGCCGGGACACCGTGAGTAACCCAATCCCCCTTATTCTCCTCTTCCCCGGAGCCAAACACTTCTGGTCCCTGCTGAGCAGTTCTGGGTTCAGTCCCGGTTCTGTCAGGAGCACTTGTCATTTTGATGCCGGACGATCGAGAGTGCCGGACACTTGGGTGCCGGACTATTGGAGTTTTACTATACTTGGTGTGCAAGCAGAACTAAGCAGATTAAACATTTCTTGCTCTAAAGCAAAGTACTGTGCACAAAGTACACTTGATAGTGCTGCCATGCCAGGAGAGCTAGCTAGAGAGTCTGATACAGGTTCCTTGAGTGACAGCTATGGCAGGCCAGAGGGACAGCGTTGCTGATTTAAGTGTCTCTCCCTTTTTTATAAACCGTTATTGTTTTTCTCTCTTCATTTCCCTCTCTCCTATCCCCTGATACTCTTTGTCAGCTTTCTAGTCCTATCATCCTAACCTCCCCCCACACATGGGTCATGGCCCTGCACCCTTCCCAGAATGGCAAGTTATACCCTTGGGGTGTGTCTAGACTACATGCCTCCTTCAACGGAGGCATGTAGATTAGCCAGATCGGAAGAGGGAAATGAAGCCGCGATTAAAATAATCGCGGCTTCATTTAAATTTAAATGGCTGCCCCGATCTGCCGATCAGCTGTTTGTCGGCAGATCGGGGCAGTCTGGACGCGACGCGCCGACAAAGAAGCCTTTCTTCATCGGCACAGGTAAGCCTCGTGAAACCAGGTTTACCTGTGCCGATGAAGAAAGGCTTCTTTGTCGGCGCATCGCGTCCAGACTGCCCCGATCTGCCGACAAACAGCTGATCGGCAGATCGGGGCAGCCATTTAAATTTAAATGAAGCCGCGATTATTTTAATCGCGGCTTCATTTCCCTCTTCCGATCTGGCTAATCTACATGCCTCCGTCGAAGGAGGCATGTAGTCTAGACACACCCTTGGAGTGGATGCTATAGCCAACTTCTTTGTGCTGGTCCTATCTGTGTCTCTGTACACACACAGAAGTCATGATAAGGGGAAGCAGGAAAGGAAGAGGCTTGAAATTACATATCCCTCTCACTGATAAATAAAATGGATCTTGTCTGTTTCCCTCCTGCTAAATATTCAGAATGAGTCTTCTTGCTTTATGTGGCTCAGTGTGCATAATTACCACTCTATCACTGTCTGGTTTCTGTCCCTGTCACCCACTGTTTTCTTTCCAATGTACCCTATCCTCTCCTAAGTAAATCTCCCTAGTTAAACCAAAATCATACAACTAGTAGGGTATTTGCTACCATCCTAGTATTCACTCTGCTTCTCCCCCTTAGACTGTACGTTCTTTGGAGCAGAACCATCTACTACTTGTTTATACAGTTCCAAGCACAGTGGTTCTCAACTGTCACTGCACTCCCTACAGACAACAAAAATAATGACATGACCCTCAACCGAGGGCTTCATCTTCAGCCCTAGGCCCCAGTAAGTCTAACACTGACCCTTGTGACCCCATTAAAATGGGATCCCAGCCCACCTTTGGGTCCTGATCCAGTTTGAGAACCACTGTCTTAATATAATGGGACCCTCCTTGGGCACTGTCCTAATAGACATGATTAATATCAACAACTGTTTTTAGACATTACGTCTAGTAAGGATCAGTTTGAAGATGATGCAATTTAATTGTGTGACACCGCAGACAGCTGTGCACCCCAAAATCCTCTCAATGCAGCATTTGTTGCAGCTTACAGAAGTAATCCATGAATGCAAGAGACACCCCACTCTGGAAGAGCCAGCCTGAAAGAGCCAAAAGCCACCATCAGTGCCCTGGATTCATAATGAGATCTAGCAGTCCTTTGACTACCTTGTATGAAATTCAGCTACTGATTACTCTGGTAGTCTGTGGTATCCTCTTCACTGGCTAAGAAAACAAAGCATTTCCCTCTGCCGGGCTTCCAGACATTGTCCTTTGCTCAGGATGCAGGGTAGCTGACAGACTTTGCCAAGCCTTAGACCAGGTGCAGGGAGGGTGGCCTTGGGATCCCAGAAAGGTGACTACCTCACAGGCAGAAGGGGCAAGGCTAGAAGCTAGACCCACCCAGCCAGCCCTTCAGCGCTGCCCAGCACATGCCATCTGGGCTCTGGCTCTGGGAGTCCTGGGCCCTTTTAAGTTGCCAGGCCCCTGGGAAGCTGTCCCCTTTGCCCCTTCGGTGGGCCTGTCAGGATGTGTAATGTGATGGTTTGTTACAGAATTCTGTTGTGTGCGTAAGAAGTTACTGGTGACATTTGAAATCATTACCCAAGGGTTAGTCATGCCATTACTATTGATTTCCTAGTGCTTTATTAAAAAAGTGGATCAATATTTGTCTGAGACGGTTAATCTATTTGCATCCGTGATCTATATGGTTCAGATCTACCTGGTACTTTCTTCCCCTCTCATGCAAATGTCAGTTCATTTTATATGAAAAGCTCCCACAAGATAATCAGTTTCTGCATTCTCATTCCATTTCTGCATTGATTTTTGTGATGGCTTTGAAAAAGGAATGGCTTGGTCCTCTCCTTTCAAGCACAAAACCAGTTTGGATAGTATTTCAGTTCAAGGCTTATTTACTCTCCCTGCTTGTGATCCTGATAACCAATAAACAATGGTTCTGTCACTTACAGAGCTGTGCTGTCATCATGACCATTCCCAGACATGCAGCTGGCTTTTCAAAACACAACTGAGTTTACGTGTTATATTCTTTGTATGGGAACATTAAGCAGTTTGTGTATTTTCATTGGCCACTTAGATGGAGAGAAACCTAGCTGTGTGATACATATTGATCATGCAACACATCCTTACTATTTGTTTCTCTTGCAAATATTCATTTGAGCAATAGCAGAGAAGTCAGATTTAAATATTTTTGTAGCAGAAGCACTTACACTGTAAAACAAGACAGAACCCGACAGATATTAAGATAGCTGCTGCGATGACCTGGGGAATTTGTACAGTTTATGAACTGTAGCTCAGATTATGAAATTATGTAACTATTGTAGCTTGGAATTGTTCTATATCGATGTGGACTCCACCATTTGCTGACAAGGGCTGCAGCTGTTACCTACCACATCTGGGACAATAGACAAAATTATTAACCTTAAGGACTCTATTCTGACTGAACAACAGGTATAGCTTGGAGAGTGAGGGAAGGGCGTTCCTCCAACTTGTCTGCAGGGAGAAGATGGTGAAGAGAGCAGGGAATCCCTAAATGGGACAAAGAGATAGAAGTGATAAAGCCTGAGTGAAAGTGAAGATGTGGTTGTCCAATAATGGGAGAGCATGTCGGGAGCAGAGAGGGCTTTGGAAGAGCAATCAGGATTCTGGCCTGGCCATAGGATCTGCTCCATGCCCCAGCCTGCAACAAGTTCCTTAAGAGTGACCTCTTTCATGGCCAGGCTCCAAGGATCCACACAACTCCCGGGGCAGGCCTGTGGCCTCAAGAATCTGAAAGTGGGCCTAAGGCACCAGGGATCTCCAGCTATGGCTCTTCAAGGTGAAGCCAGTCAAGACAGACTCCTGTGGAAGGCTTTCCTGGTTCCAGGTTTAGTGCTCTCGGTGAGTATCTGCAGTGTCATCAGGCAGCCATTTCAAAGCCAGGGGACAACGTTGTCACCACCTGGCACACAGAACGTGAAAGTCCTTTGGTTAGACTGCAAAGGCAAAAGTTGAGGCAGAATTCAGCAATGCCCATGTCAGGTCAGGCCATTTAGCCAGGCTGCTGTTGGAACCATCTTGGCTCCTGTCCCTTTCTTCTTAGTCTCAGATGTGTGTCCTGGGGCTGCGTCTAGACTGGCATGATTTTGCAGAAATACTTTTAACAGAAAAGTTTTTCCGTTAAAAGTATTTCCGCAAAAGAGTGTCTAGATTGGCAAGGATGCTTTTGCGCAAAAAGTGCTTTTACGCAAAAGCATCCATGCCAATCTAGACTCGCTTTTGCACAAGAAAGCTGCAAAGGCCATTTGAGCCATCAGGCTTTCTTGCCAAAAAATTAAGGTGCCTGTCTACACTGGCCCTCTTGCGCAAGTATTCTTGCACAAGAGGCCTTATCCCAGAGCGGGAGTATGAAAGTATTTGTGCAAGAAGCACAGTCAGTGATTACAAAGTCAGTGCTCTTGCGCAAATTTAAGCGGCCAGTGTAGACAGCTGGTAAGTTTTTGCGCAAAAGCGGCTACTTTTGTGCAAAATCTTACCATTCTAGACGCACCCTGTGTGTCTGTGCTCAGAGCACAGCTACTAGCCATCTTTCCTCTTTGTTCCTCAAGTGGATCTTCTGCTGTGCTTTCCCACAGAGGGGTAGGAGAAAAACCTTCCTGTTGCTGGCAGTGGCTAGGTACGAATGGCCCAGAAGTTTCCATTATCTTTCTGGACCCACCACTGATAAGGGGCAGTTTCATCCAGTCCTATTCATCCCACTTCAGACAGTTACACGATAAGCCCCTCATGTCCCAACTGTGCCCGAAGAGCAGTTTTAAATCCTTTACACTCTGCACACAGCAATGCAAAGCACAGAAGGAAACTGAGGCAAACAGACTCACAATAAAAATATTATCAAAATTCTCACTTTGACATGAGACAAAAGCAGAGCACCTAGAAAGAGATAAGGATTGGAAGAGGAGAGAAAAGGAATGGGTATTTTTTTCTCTATTTAGTACAATTTAAATGTTCTGAAAGACCTACAATTATACCTTGACTTACTATGTTTATTTCACATTGTCCATATTTTCCAGAGTTCACCTCCCACTTCACATACAATAGAAAACAGAAAGATGAACCAAAAGGAAAATTGAATCCAGGGCAGAATTGTGTTCCTCTTGTTGCTTAGCTCTAAATGAAAATTTAATAATTAGAGCTGGGTGGGAAATGATTTTCCCATCCCATGCAAATGTTGGGGATTTCAGAAGATTCATAGTCTATCTGGGGACAAATCCAAGACTTTGACATACTTTTTACTGGGGCTGTGGGAGGTGGTGAAGCAGCCCTGCTCTGGAACAGATATCCTTGAAGTCAGGGAACTCAGCTGAGAGGGGGAAATCCCAGGTTCAACTCCTTGATTTGTGGAAGGGACTTGAACCCAGGTCTTCCACATCCCAGGAAGAGCCCTAATAATTGAGTTGGTGATTGATCATTCTAGCAGATGTCCATTCTTGTTAAGACCAGAAAATCCATTCCACACCCGACAAACCTTCCCACCAAAAGTTTAATTGAAACTGACCATTTCCTGCCAAAAGTCCCACTTTTTTCAAACAACCATTTTGTCAAAACCAACCAACCAACCAACCAACCAGAAACCCTTCCAGCCAGTTCTTTCAAGGATTTATTCTGAATAAAGTTAGGCAGCTGAAGAGAGGTTAAACAATTCCTACAAGACTTCTTCAGAGTTCCTTTTCCCTGTGTACACAATCTCCAGACGTCACTGCATTTCTTGACATTTTCCATGCTTCATTGTGGGCTTAATCACAATCCAAATGCGCATCTGATTTTGAATACACTGCTTGTTTGCTGATAATCAGAGTTCAGATCTTTCCATAGGAAATGAGCCATCATTTACAATTTTCTTAAATCTTAAGGGCAGTGTGTGGGGGGAGTAATCTTCAGAGTACTAGAATACAACTGACCCTTCCACCTGTGTATTGAGTGGGGGAGGGCGAGTCTTCCACCTTCGTGTAGCTTATAAAAGAACCATGCCATACCACAACTGCAGAACTCATGAAAAATACAATCTTGTTTGCCTTATGAGAGAAGCCAGCGAAAGACAAAATTAACTCTTTGCAGCCACCTCATCCTGGGCCAGGCAGGTTGCTTTGTTCTGCACATTGTGCCCTCCCTCTCTGACATGCCACATACACAGAGTAGGGGGAAATGGGTGGCATCAATTCTTCTGCTTCCTTAGAGTGTGGTTTTTTGCATGGACTTTACACTAGCCGAGTGGCTTAAGGGTCTGGCACTCACTTTGCCATGTGGATAAAAATTAGTTGGGAAAAAAAGAAAAGAAAGGCTGCTGTATAGCTCTCTTTGTATTCATAGTGGAACTTATCAGTGAAGTGATTAGGCTTAAGTGTTTGATAATGAAACATTTTTATGTATAACTAATAGGCTGCATATTAAAAAAACCCTTTTCGATAACCCATGTTCTAAACTTTCAGAATTTCTACCAAAGCATTCACTGAATAATATTTTTATCACTACTCTTAGATCAAATCCATGTTACCAGCATTATTCTTTTCCCCCAAAGTCATTGCAATGTTATCTACATCCCTCTAAAGTCAGCAGCCTAAAGCCAGCACGGTTTCTTCTGGACTGATCTCATGCCAAGAGTGTGCCTAATTGGTTGAACTGACTCTCATAAATGACGGCAAGAACATATTTGTAAGACTTCCAGCAGCAGGAGGTGTAGAAAAGAAAGCATTGTATGTGCTTTAGTGTATATAGCTTTTAAGTGCTATTACAGTCCAGCTTTAAAGTGTGTTTTCCCATTGCTCATATCTTGTTTTGCTTATTTTTATGTTACTTATAAATACATTTTCTATTGCTGCTTGACTTTATACCCCTTCTTTATAACTCTGATATCTGGTCGATCCTACGAAGTTAGATCGATATAACCTGCTTTCCAGTAGTCACCCCTGGGTAACTTACTTCTGTGCCAACATGCATTGCCAAAACTTCTGAAAGGAGTGCACTGGATGGTGATGAGTTGCAGACTGGGATACCTGCCAATTGATGCTCTGCACAGTGCATCCACACAAACACTCCTCATGAGTAGATGCAGCACTAATGCAAGGAGCCAATTGTGCATATGCATAAGGTGATACACTAACTGCTGCAGCTCTATGAGGACATAACTTGCAATGACTAAAGTGTTGTGTAAATGTGGTATCAGGAACAGCAGTGAAGCCAAGAGTGTTACCATATAACAATATGGTGGTAAAGCCAAGGTCTGAGTGACCAGAGAGAAAGTTCACAGGAGCAGCAGGTAAAACAAGACTCTCTTCGCTGAGGTCTTATCAGTTTACAAAGGTTCTAATTCAGTCAGAAGAACCCTAACCAGCTAAGCATCTGACTCCACTCCTTTTAGGAGTCTGTAATCTCCAGGCAAGCAGTATGAAATCCAGCAAAGGGGGACAACACAGAAAGGGAAGCTCCAATATTTGGTTCAGACTCCTGGTTAAAACTGAGTCTCTCTAGGATTCTGAGACTAACTAGATTCAGTCACACGTGATTTCTTCAGCTCGAAGAGGCACTCCCACCCTCATGTTGGAATGTCACCCCTTGAAAGAAGCTCACTGATCTCTAGTTTGACAGCACTTCTTCCTCCGAGAAACCATTAGAGTGGAGTGTAGCACTGTGGCAAGAACCTCTCTGTGGATCAGGAGATGAGTTTAAACCCAGGCACAACCATTCTCCAAAGGATTTTCTAGTGCCTACCACCATGCAGAATTCGTGTAGCGACCCAACCTCCTTGAATGTGTACATTCCATTCCATCCCATCACCCCAGGACCTCTCGTCTCTGTGTTATTGTTTGCCTTAATTCTTACTGAGCACAAGCAAACTGCAATTTGATGTAGATGGCACATGTCTAATTTTAAGTTGACAGTCTTATCTTAATTTTTTCTGTGCACAGTTTCTCCTTCTCTTCATTAATTTACTGAATTTGTGCAAATTCTATTCAGTAAACGGTATAAGCAATTTTTATTGCCCTTTAGGGGCAATTTTCCCATTTCCTTCATCTACTTCCCAATTTTTCTGAAATGTTACAATTCACACAATCAGTATAATGAATCTGAATGTTCATTTGCTCCTTAGTAGGAACTACTAATTCTCACAATTTAATATCACCTTTACCTGAAAAGCAAACAATACATTACTCATGTCAAATGTAATTTCTGTCTTTTGCCAGGCAAATCAAGTTCTAGATTGTATTTCCAGGCAGCGTGTATTGTTTTCCATTCAAAGTAAGCAAGGATGAACTTCTTTCTGCTAGATTCAGAATCTGTTCACAAAATGTGTATGTGTGATTTAGAGCAGACTAGAAGACTCTCAAAGGTTGAGTTCTGCTTGGGTTTTAGAAAAACACAAGTTATAGATTGCTGCTTGTTTATTTTATTCCCCTGGTAGTCTTGGAAGTGGTTAAGAGATGCCTTCACACAAGAATTTTTAGATTCAATTTCTGCTCAGCCTTGTTTGCTTTGAAATGCTTTCTTTCTGTTAGAAATTAGAAGAGCAGGTTGAAAAAAAATGTTAAAAAACAAGTCCTGAAGAATTTCAAAGTTGTTGTCATGCCCCTGGTTTTAAAAGGGAATAATTTAATTTTTATGGTGGAAAACAATGTACCAAAATGTTTATTTCATCAGAAATTTTGGAAGTTTTCAAAAGGGAACTTGTATCTGGGACTTCCCAGCTACTTATGCTAGTTAGAGACTATGTCTACATGTGCTGCAATCACATGTGCAACTGTAGTGTAGGCTGATCCTAAGCCAGTGAAAAGATTGACTGGTTCAGATAACCCCCATAGAGCAAGGGCAAACCAGGAACCAGATTGTGTGTGTCTCTGTAATAATCCTCTTTTTACTCTGTTCTTGAAACAGTCTAACTGCACATTGCCCCTTACACAGGGTCTCCAGCAAAGCTGCAGGCTAACCCTATAGACTGTAGTTTTCCATGGGGGGGAAGTTTTCTTTTTAAGCAATTCAAATTGTATAAGTTCTGAAATGCTCATTTTAAGATGGTATTTAAATGGTTAAATACCAGTTTAAATTGCTCATTTAGCAAGATGGAGGCTGAACTTTCCCACAAGTAGGTAATTCCCTTGACCTGAAAATATTACCCAACCCTATTTAATAACGAACAAGATGGATAATCGAGTTTTAATCAAAAGTGATGTAGTTTGGCTTGATTAAACAATTTCCTATGAGGAGGCTGTCTTTATTTGTAAGATTGTTGGTGGGAGGAGACTGAGTCATTCATTTGTCAAGTTAAATTCAAGTATCTAACCAAGCAGCTTATTTAATATCTCCTTCCTACTTCTATTTTAAATGAATGGCTTACAAGCCTATCCCCAATAGACTTAAAAACTGATTAAAAAATAATGAGGAATATTATTGCTTCACTTTACAGTTGGATTAAATCAGTCTACTATTTCTTTAACTCGAGGGGAGCATCTGGACTTATACTATTTGGCTTGAATCCAGAAGACGCAGAGCATGTTTTTGAGATGGAACTGAATGCATCTAGAAATATCAACATCAAAATATTCATGCCCTATAAAATATGCATAAAGTCAGCAACCATTGACAACATTATTGTTCTGATCCTGCAATGGTTGCACACGCCAGTGCCCACGTGGAGCTCCATTGTCATCAGATGGACTATGCACGGGCACAGGAGTCACACCACTTGCAGGATCAGAGCCTTGAAATGTGCAGTTTGGGTACAGCCAGCAGCACTGGGAGAGTTCTAGCTGCTGTGTGCTTCTCCCTCACTCCCAGATAGCGTGCAGCCATGATGGGCAATCTTGGTTAATGAGTGGGCCACGTGAGCGGCCTTCCTACATCTCAGAGGGCCTCTAGATTGTTGTGACACAGACTGTCTCCTGGGATAGGGTAGTTTAACCAACTGCATTTCCACACCTAGAATTTGTGGAGTGTGTCACTTGAACTATAGCAGCACTTTGGCTGTAGATGGAGTGCATGGGTCTCCCAGTCAATGTTGTGAGCAATCAGCATGCACCTCACTTCATGGGCTTTGCTTTAAATGTGTTTGACTTTAGTAATACCAGTAGGAAAAAAACAATGCGGATGGAAACCAGTGCGATCTGGCAATCTTGGACACTGCAAATGTCTCATGGGCTCAATTCCCCAGCCTGGCATTTCAAGTGTAGATATGGGGATCGGCTAGTAGAATAAACTCAGTAAGAACCTGTCTCTGTAACTCCCAGAGACCAACTTGTCTGGTCTCAGTTTCCCTGAGACCCAAAAAGAAAGCAGACTGGTTGCTGCCATCACCAAGTGTAACTAAAAATATAAAATAAACCCTTTTCCAGGAAAGAAATCACTTGGAATACCCTCCCCAAGTCAAAGCTCTCCCCCTGCCCCAATCTCCATTTTGCTTGGAGATGGGAAAACAAACAGAGGTAATCTGCAGAAAACAATGGGGGTTCTGCTTCACCTGCGTAACTTAGGCATGTAGATTTTAGGACACAAAAATCAACCACCAATACCAGTTAGCCAAAACAAAAAGAAAGCACTTTTATTATTAAAACAAAACTACTGTTGTAAGCATAGTAAATGACTGGGTGTTAAAAGCCAAGGATTGAAATAAACTTCGGGAAAATCCCTGGGCTGTAATCCTTAGTTACAAAAGAGAAAACAATTAACTAGCTCAGACATGATTTCCAAACCCCCAAACAAGGGAAACAATAAAACCTGATGGACTATCTAAACTTTTCTCTACTTACATATTTCATTGAATTCAAGGAGTCTGTTCCTGGAGGAGTCTTTCTCTCCTGCTGGGGGAAAAAAAACTGCTGCTTGCTCCAAACAAAGGGGGGAAAAAACCCTCTCTCATTTGAAATTCCTTATCTGCATTTCATTGGCTGAATGCCCAAAGTACCTTCCCTCAGGTGCATCTCCAAATTATCTTAACCCTTTCCTCACTCTCCAGTTAAGACAGACTCTCCTTTTCAGTTCCTATTCATGACAGGGCTACACATAGAAACCTGATGAGCTGCAGGTTACCCAACACTGGCATACAGCATAGCAGGAGCTTGGGACAACTTGCCTTCTCTTTTCTATGCTTGCATCAGAGGCTACTGAAAAATGTACCACCAGGAAAAGAGAAGACTTCAGGGGGGAAAATGGGTAGAGGAATGAAGAAGGAAGATCTCCCCCCCCCCCCCAAAACTAAAACAATTCAGTGCTTCAGCAAACTGGTATAGAAAATGTGTGCTTATACCTGGTTTGATTTTTTGATTAAAGACCTAGTTCATCCATAAATAGCCAGCCAGGAGCTGCATTACGGCAGAGCCCAGACATAGGCAAAAAAAGAAGATTTGCAGCAGTTGAACATACCCCAGGCCAGGTCTACACAGTAGCTTTTTCCAATTGCTTTTCCAGAAGAGGCTTTTCCACCATTTGGCCCCATCTAGTCAGGGCCAAATGGCAGAAAAGTCTCCTCTTTCAGAAGAGCCCTTATTCCTCATAGAATGAGGTATGCTGGGCTCCGTGAAAGAGCACATTTGCTCTTCCGCAAAAAAACCGGAAGAGCAAACGTGTTCCTTGGACGCGGCAGAGTTTTTCTGGATACCTCCCGGAAAACCCCCACAGTGTAGACATACTCCCAGTTTTGAGCAGGCACAATTTGACCCACAGTGAAGGTGCTTCTTCAGGGATTAGTTAGGCTTCTTGACAGAATGGATAAATATTTCTTGTATAATTCTTATTTCTTGATTTGATTGTAGTGGTGGTATTTCAATATTGCATAAAAAAGAGGTCTTTTTTTACAAGTAATTGTCTATTTTCTCAGCCTAATCTCAACAGATTCCTTTCGTGAATACACAAATTCCAATGATATTCAGGAAACATTGCTTCTCCTCCCCACCCAACCACAATCAGTGTTCCCCACACAACTGATTTGTTTCTGAGTTTAATTTTGGTGTGCATTCAGCCGTTATGGAAGCAGATGATTAATAGCATTGACTAGAAACAGACAAAATGTCACACAAGCGAGTGCTATACTTCTCACAGCTCTACCAGTGCATTTCAATGCTTGACATCCCATGTATCTTCTCTTTCATAATCTTTTGTGACAGAACAGTTACTTTCTTACTTGGTAGTTCTTTTCTTTTCTTTTCTTCTCTTTGTTTAGTGATTCCGGACAACAATTTACACAAACTGCACACCCTGCTCATGCATGTTGGAGGGAAGTTTTCAAGAGCACGTATGTCCCACAAGTCATTTATGTGAGAAATTAGCTATCTTCATAAGAATCAGATCTGAACTCCTCATTCATAATAATATCTGTGCTCAATTAGTATACTCATACTCACACATGCACCATTCAGTAAAAATTGCAAATGAATGAAGCTCTTTTTTTCAACTTTGAATCCCATTCAAGTTTATCTGGTAGTCGTAACCAAAGTAGGCTGTGTGTTACTGCAGGATGAATAATATAATTAATGTAGAGTTTTGCTTATTTTTTGCATAGTGAGATTAGAATTGGGTGTGGGTTTTTTATGGCTTTTTTTTTTTTTTTTGGTTCTACTGCCATTGCAAACAAATTGCCTTGTTTCACATGTCTCTAACATAGCACTAGTTGTGTACAAATCTGTAGAATCAGAAATGAGTGCCACTTGGAATAGCTTGCTGTTAGACTATTAAGCACCTTAAATTCCAACTGAACATAATGATTTGCATGCTATTAACATTTCAGATAACGTGAGAGAATTTAAAAAAACAGCCACCTCTCAGCAGAATTGTCTGTTGCCCCTTTGAGGCAGATTTTCACAAGTGCTAAGCACCCACACATGAGGTTCGTCTGCTACTCGGCCAGGTTTCAGGAACTGAGCTCTTTTGAATATTCACCTCAGTGGCAGGTGCTGAGCACATGACAATCCAGCCTCACTTGTACAGTGAATCCGTGTTGCTTTCTTTTTCCTTGATTCACCTGTGCATGACATAGTCTGGTGTAACTCCACTGATTTCAATAGAGTCAACGGCTATGTCTAGACTGGCATGATTTTCCGAAAATGCTTTTAACGGAAAAGTTTTCCATTAAAAGCATTTTCGGAAAAGAGCATCTAGATTGGCATGGATGCTTTTCCGCAAAAACACTTTTTGTGGAAAAGCGTCCGTGGCCAATCTAGACGCGCTTTTGCACAAAAAAGCCCTGATCGCCATTTTCGCAATCAGGGCTTTTTTGCGCAAAACAAATCTCAGCTGTCTACACTGACTCTTTTGCGCAAAAGGGACTTTTTCCCGAACGGGAGCAGCATAGTATTTCCGCAAAAAGCACTGATTTCTTACAGTAGGAAGTCAGTGCTTTTGTGGAAATTCAAGCAGCCAGTGTAGACAGCTGGCAACTTTTTCCAGAAAAGCGGCTGATTTTCCGGAAAAACTGGCCAGTCTAGACACAGCCAACTAGTACAGAACTGGAGTGAGTCAAGTCCTTGATTAGAGAAGATGTGTGTGCTGGGGCTAAGGGTGCAAATGCTTGCTAGTGCTGAATAGGAGACCAAGTCATTTCAATTAATGCAAACAACTAAAACCAGCATGATTAAATCAGCTCTCTTCTATTCTGTAGTTTGGCTTTCATTGTATGTTACTACCCTATGATGTACAAATCCTTGACTTGCTACAGAGAATCTCCATAAAGAAAAGCATTTTAATGGCCTCCACTGATGAAGGTTTTATTCAGCATAAGCCAACTTGATTTCCATTAATAAATTAAGCACCAATAATTAGCTCACTCTAGAGTACACCCCAAACC
The DNA here is from genome assembly GCF_049634645.1 of Pelodiscus sinensis. NCBI lineage: Eukaryota > Metazoa > Chordata > Testudines > Trionychidae > Pelodiscus > Pelodiscus sinensis. The sequence continues at coordinate 211,256,610 of NC_134711.1, forward strand.
CACCCAGAGATTGTGGGCCTAGGAATATAAGACTCCACTCTGTCACAGAAGCAACAGCAACCCTGATTTGTGCCTTTCCCAGTCAGTCAACTTTGGCCTCAAGAGTGCATGGCTGTCACTACTCCTAGATCTCCACTGGGCAGAGGCTGGGTGGACCTGAAGCCAGAGCATGTCTTTCATGGTATTTATGCCAGATAGTGCACTTTGCCAAACCAGTCAATAGGCCAAAAAATCCAATTCCCAGAAGTCTTGTGCAAGGGTAGGTTTATCAGGACCAAGGCTTGCTCTTTATGCAACACCACATACTCCCAAGAAAACATCCAGAAGGACTGCACAGGAGGACTGAGGGAGAGATTTTCTTTTTGTATTAATAATTATCAGCACTAAAAGTGGAAAGAAAAAAAGTGGAGATCTGAAGCTAGTAGCAGAGCAGAAAGGATTAGCCCTACTGAGTCAGTGTTCTTTTGGTCTCATTTTTTCAGTTGGCATTCTTCAATTTCCTATCTTTTTCCTTTCAATTTTTGTGTTTTTTCCAGTGAAAATTAGAAGCTTTATTTTAATCATAGAATCATAGAATCATAGAATCATAGGACTGGAAGGGACCTCGAGAGGTCATCGAGTCCAGCCCCCCGCCCTCAAGGCAGGATCAAGCTCCGTCTACACCATCCCTGACAGATGTCTATCTAACCTGTTCTTAAATATCTCCAGAGAGGGAGATTCCACCACCTCCCTTGGCAATTTATTCCAATATTTGACCACCCTGACAGTTAGGAATTTTTTCCTAATGTCCAATCTAAACCTCCCCTGCTGCACTTTAAGCCCATTACTCCTTGTCCTGTCCTCAGAAACCAAGAGGAACAAATTTTCTCCTTCCTCCTTGTGACACCCTTTTAGATATTTGAAAGCCGCTATCATGTCCCCCCTTAATCTTCTTTTTTCCAAACTAAACAAGCCCAGTTCATGAAGCCTGGCTTCATAGGTCATGTTCTCTAAACCTTTAATCATTCTTGTCGCTCTTCTCTGCACCCTTTCCAATTTCTCCACATCTTTCTTGAAATGTGGCGCCCAGAACTGGACACAGTACTCCAGCTGAGGCCTAACTAGTGCAGAGTAGAGCGGCAGAATGACTTCACGAGTTTTGCTTACAACACACCTGTTGATACAACCTAGAATCATATTTGCTTTTTTTGCAACAGCATCACACTGTTGACTCATATTCAACTTGTGGTCCACTATGACCCCTAGATCCCTTTCCGCCATGCTCCTTCCTAGACAGTCGCTTCCCATCTTGTATGTATGGAACTGATTGTTCCTTCCTAAGTGGAGCACTTTGCATTTCTCTTTATTAAACCTCATCCTGTTTACCTCCGACCATTTCTCTAACTTGCTAAGGTCATTCTGAATTATGTCCCTATCCTCCAAAGAAGTCGCAACCCCACCCAGTTTGGTATCATCTGCAAACTTAATAAGCGTACTCTCTATCCCAATATCTACATCATTGATGAAGATATTGAACAGTATGGGTCCCAAAACAGACCCTTGAGGAACTCCACTTGTTATCCCTTTCCAGCAGGATTTAGAACCGTTAACAACCACTCTCTGACTACGGTTATCCAGCCAATTATGCACCCACCTTATCGTGGCCCTATCTAAGTTATATTTGCCTAGTTTATCAATAAGAATATCATGCGAGACTGTATCAAATGCCTTACTAAAGTCTAGGTATATGACATCCACCGCTTCTCCCTTATCCACAAGGCTCGTTATCTTATCAAAGAAAGCTATCAGATTAGTTTGGCATGACTTGTTCTTCACAAACCCATGCTGGCTATTCCCTATCACTTTATTACCTTCCAAGTGTTTGCATATGATTTCCTTAATTACCTGCTCCATTATCTTCCCTGGGACAGACGTTAAACTGACCGGTCTGTAGTTTCCTGGGTTGTTCTTATTCCCCTTTTTATAGATGGGCACAATATTTGCCCTTTTCCAGTCTTCTGGAATCTCCCCTGTCTGCCATGATTTTTCAAAGATCATAGCTAAAGGCTCAGATACCTCCTCTATCAGCTCCTTGAGTATCCTGGGATGCATTTCATCAGGACCTGGTGACTTGCTGACATCTAACTTTCCTAAGTGATTTTTAACTTGTTCTTTGTGTATCCTATCTTCTAAACTTACCCTCTCTCTGCTAGTATTCACTACGTTAGGCACACCTCCAGACTTCTCGGTGAAGACCGAAACAAAGAAGTCATTGAGCATCTCCGCCATTTCCAAGTTTCCTGTTACTGCTTCTCCCTCCTCACTAAGCAGTGGGCCTACCCTGTCCTTGGTCTTCCTCTTGCTTTTAATGTATTTATAAAAGGTCTTCTTGTTTCCCTTTATGCCTGTAGCTAATTTGATCTCATTTTGTGCCTTTGCCTTTCTAATCTTGCCCCTGCATTCCCGTGTTGCTTGCCTATATTCATCCTTTGTTAGTTGTCCTAGCTTCCATTTTTTATATGACTCCTTTTTTATTTTGAGATCATGCAAGATCTCCTTGTTAAGCCAAGCTGGTCTTTTGCCATATTTTCTATCTTTCCTACACAGCGGAATTGTTTGCTTTTGGGCCCTTAACAACGTCCCTTTGAAATACTTCCAACTCTCCTCAGTTGTTTTTCCCTTCAGTCTTGCTTCCCATGGGACCTTACCTACAAGTTCTCTGAGCTTATCAAAATCTGCCTTCCTGAAATCCATTACCTCAATTGTGCTGGTCTCCCTTCTACCTTTCCTTAAGATCATGAACTCTATTATTTCGTGATCACTGTCCCCTATACTGTCTTCCACTTTCAAGTTTTCAACTAGTTCCTCCCTATTTGTTAAAACCAAATCCAGAACAGCTTCTCCTCTGGTAGCTTTTTCAACCTTCTGAAACAGAAAGTTGTCTCCAATGCAGTCCAGAAACTTATTGGATAGCCTGTGCCTCGCTGTGTTAGTTTCCCAACATATGTCTGGATAGTTGAAGTCCCCCATCACCACCAAATCTTGGGCTTTGGATAGTTTTGTTAATTGTTTAAAAAAGGCCTCATCCACCTCTTCCACCTGGCTAGGTGGCCTGTAGTAGACTCCTAGCATGATATCACCCTCGTTTTTTACCCCTTTTAGCTTAACCCAGAGACTCTCTACACAGCTATCTCCTACATTCATCTCCACTTCAGTCCAAGTGTGTACATTTTTAATATACAAGGCAACCCCTCCTCCCTTTTTTCCCTGTCTGTCCTTCCTGAGCAAGCCATACCCTTCCATACCAACATTCCAATCGTTGATAATTAAATTAGTGGGACTTCACACAGTCTAAAATAGTCATCTATGATTCAGCAATATGAAAATATTGGCAGATCATCATGCTGATCAAAATAAGATTTATTATAGGTGTTATTGTGGTACACGTGGTGGGCATTTAATAGAATCATAGAACCATAGAGCTGGAAGAGACCTCAGGAGGTCATCAAGTCCAGCCCCCTGCCCAAGGCAGGACCAAACCCAACTAAATCAACCCAACCAGGGCTTTGTCAAGCTGAGACTTAAACACCTCTAGGGATGGAGACTCCACTACTTCCCTAGCTAACCCGTTCCAGTGTTTCACCACTCTCCTAGTGAAATAGTTTTTCCTAATATCCAACCTGGACCTCTCCCACCACAACTTGAGACCACTGCTCCTTGTTCTGACATCCGTCACTACTGAGAACAGCCTTTCTCCGTCCTCTTTGGAACCTCCCTTCAGGAAGTTGAATGCCACCTATAACTGTGATAGGCACTTCACAGAAAGCCAGGCAAGCACTCATCAGATACTAACAACTCTCAACCAACCTGAATAATATAGAGGAGAAAAGAAAAATATACTTGAGTTTGTAAATGGGTCAGGGGGAGGGGAGATGAGGGAGGCTGACCTGAATGGATTAGATTTTTATTTAAGTGTGGAAGAAAAGTTATAGAGGTTCTGCGGTTTGAAGGTAATTGACCATTCCATTTCAGAACACATATGAAATGGAGGCTATGCTCCCATTCATTGCACATGTTCTGTAAGCATTCAGATTCTTATTTACCATCTACATTCTCATGTTCCAAATATGTTGATAAAGGTAAAATATGGAGGTGAGAGTTCAAAGTTTCCATGTATAGGCAATGTAATTTCTAGATACTCTGATCTGATGCCTACAGAGTCCAACAGGATAGGTCAAAAAGAATATTCCAACATTCCAAAATCCTGTGTGCATAAGAGGGATTTCTATGCTAATTATCAGCTTTATTTTATTTGGATGGTCAGAAGTTAAACTTAGATCTTGAGGTACAGCTATTACATGTGAAGCAGTGACTGGCAATCCTTTCCAGTGACAAAATAATAGTTGTGTGAAACTGGGGAAATGTGGATCCTATGTAGGATTTTCATCTGTAACAAAAATGCGGTGTATCTTCATATATTTAATAGTAAATTTAATTTTCCTCTATAACTGGATTGTAAAATCTCTTGAATGAAATCAAATGTAATTGATATTTCTTGTAAGAGTGACCAGACAACAGCGCATTGGAGAGATAAAGTCATACATACAAGAATGCTGAATTCTTCAGGTTCTGTGATGTAAGTCAGGCTAATTTTTATTTTGTGCTTACCACTTAGGGTACATCTACACTGCATGGCTATTTTGGGATACCAAAGGTATCCCAAAAAAGCTACCCTGCATCTTCACAAGCTTCCCGTTATTTAAAAATATTTTTTTGAAATAACAGGCACGCTATTTCGCCATCCTGGTAAACCTTGTTGCACGAGGGATAAGGGATAGCTTGAAATAGTGAGTTATTTTGAAATTTGGCACTGTGTAGATGAGCCAAATTTCAAAATAAGCCATTTCAAAATAGTTTCAAAATAAGATATACAATTTGCATAGCACAAATTGTGTATCTTATTTCGAATTTAGGGAGCTGGGTAGACACACCCTTAGGGTGTGTCTAGACTACATGCCTCCTTCGACGGAGGCATGTAGATTAGCCAGATCGGAAGAGGGAAATGAAGCCGCGATTAAAATAATCGCGGCTTCATTTAAATTTAAATGGCTGCCCCGATCTGCCGATCAGCTGTTTGTCGGCAGATCGGGAGAGTCTGGACGCGATGCCCCGACAAAGAAGCCTTTCTTCATCGACACAGGTAAACCTGGTTTCACGAGGCTTACCTGTGTCGATGAAGAAAGGCTTCTTTGTCGGGGCATCGCGTCCAGACTCTCCCGATCTGCCGACAAACAGCTGATCGGCAGATCGGGGCAGCCATTTAAATTTAAATGAAGCCGCGATTATTTTAATCGCGGCTTCATTTCCCTCTTCCGATCTGGCTAATCTACATGCCTCCGTCGAAGGAGGCATGTAGTCTAGACACACCCTTAGTGCCTGATTTTCATTACTGGCTAAAGAGGAAACTCTTCGTATAAGCATTTCACAATGCTCCCCCTCTTGGTAAAGCTTTTCTTTTTTGTACAGCGAGGATAATTTAATTACATCAAATCCACTTACATCAGCAAGAGCTTCTGAGAACATAGCTGTCAAGGAGTGAATGGGGAGAGACAAACAAAAATCCTCTGATGATCTTTCCATTACTTTATTAAAAATAAGAGAGAGTCACAATTAAACCTGATTAACCGATGTTTGGTTACTGACCTTCACCCACCAGGATTCCATTATTCTCATCTGTATCACTCCCTAAGGCTTGTGTGTACTACAAAAATTATATTGATGATACTCAGATACAGGAACAATCAGTTATATCAAACTGGTAATAAGAATGGTTAAGCCTCAAATTTCTCAAGGAAAAATTGTATTCAGCATTGTTACAATTTACTGTGCCTGAGAGAGATTTTCAAAGATGCAGCTGTCATGCAGGTGACTAACTCCCTAACTCCCCTTAATCTCTGGTTTGAGCAAGGGTTAAGAGTAGGTCGTTTTACACAGCATCTTTTGTGTTTCTCTCAAACTCAGCACAATTTATTTTGGCTAAGATAACAGCAAATGTCCGATCTGAGATTTACATCCACCATGGAAGTCCTTTATGGGAGAAAAGATAGTATCCTCTTTTGTGGGAGAGGCGGTAGTATTCTGTTTTGCTTTGAGAATATATCCTGCATTCTAATAGACCTTATGTTAATATCCCAAATCTTATGTACCTCAACCTGGTGAGCCAACAGACTTGTCAGGCCCCTGGGGGTCCCCTGCTCTGCGCTCCTGGAAGGGGTGGGGCCTCAGGTGGAATGGACAGGGATGGGGCAGCCAGTGGACTGCGTCGTCCCCTCCCTCAGTGTCATCTGGAGTGCACCTCTTGGGGCTATGGTGGTGATTTAAAGGGCCCAGGGCTCTGGCTGCTGCCTCAGTAGCAGTGGCAGCTGAGATCTCTGTGCCCCTTTGAATCGTTGAGCTCTGAGGCAACTGCCCTCTTTTCTCCCCCCTGTTGGCAGGCCTGACCACAATGACAATATTACTGCTGTTCAACAATCAGACTGTATTTGCATTACTCTGATCCAGTTAACCCCATTCTCCATTGCATCAAAAACAACTTTATCCTTTACATCAAGGCTCATCCAAGTTCAGCTATCCCTATTTATCTCCTCTTCTACCTTATTTCATCAGTTTCAAGCCCTCCAATCCACCAGTGATGCCAGTTTATCATAAATTCACTCCTGCAACAAATCCCTTCACCTGTTTTTCCGTATGCTCCTGGTTCAAGGAAAACTCTCCCCAGAGAAACTTGTCAAACTACGATCCTGTTGTGCGCACCAAGATTTACTTGTAAAATAGTGCCTGCGGGGAGCTGAAAGCAACTAGGAGGGTCTTCAGATATTCTATTCTGTCACTGTACATTCTTCAGGACAATTGCAGAAGCACATACAAAGACAAATACAAATACAATGGGGCACTGATTCTCACTGAGACCTCTGGAACCTATTGCTACATATTAACAATAAAGCATATGGAAAGGAGATCTAGGGATAAGAGAGAGAATTAAATCACTAACCTAAACTTCTCATTTTCTGCTTTTTGTAGGTGTATGCTATATTATTTAATTTCTAATATGCATATATATTAAAAACATTTTTATTCTAACAGCCAGAAATAGGAACTCACGATTTCATTCAATCATGCGCTGAATGATTATATCTGCATTATAGCATTAATCTATTAAATGAAATAAGGATTTGATTCCATAGCAACCTAGATCTCTCACAAGAAATGCAATATAAAACCAATTTCATATACATATTCGTCTTTTGACATATGGCTACAGATAACAGGATTTTTTTTATATTCAAGATTTTAGTGCAAACCTCTCTGTCTCAAGCTAGAGAGCCCAGAACCAGCTACCTGAATAGAAATATAAAGAAGAAATAAAGAGATTAATTTTTCTGTCTTGTTTCTGGTCAATAGGGGATACTATTGTTGAACAACACACTAATCATTAGCTTGACCTTGCTGGCTCAAGACACTACATTTAATTGAATGCATAGTTAAGGGCAATGATAATACAGGGTGTGAGTGTAGCCAGACAGAATGCCCCCTGCAACATCCATCTTGCTTGCCCCTTTTAGGTGCCTCAGAGCGCACAGGGCATAGAGAGCAATAATATCAGCATAGTCTTTGAAGCCTTGAGGGTATGTCTACACTACCCCGCTAGTTCGAACTAGCGGGGTAATGTAGGCATACCGCACTTGCAAATGAAGCCCGGGATTTGAATTTCCCGGGCTTCATTTGCATAAGCGGGGAGCCGCCATTTTTAAATCCCCGCTGCTTCGAACCCCGTGTAGCGCGGCTACACGGGGCTCGAACTAGGTAGTTCGGACTAGGATTCCTATTCCGAACTACCGGTATACCTCGTGGTACACCTCGAGGTGTACTGGTAGTTCGGAATAGGAACCTAGTCCGAACTACCTAGTTCGAGCCCCGTGTAGCCGCGCTACACGGGGTTCGAAGCAGCGGGGATTTAAAAATGGCGGCTCCCCGCTTATGCAAATGAAGCCCAGGAAATTCAAATCCCGGGCTTCATTTGCAAGTGCGGTATGCCTACATTACCCTCCTAGTTCGAACTAGGAGGGTAGTGTAGACATACCCTGACAGAGGCCCAGATATGTTGGCTCATCTGACCCTGGATAACTATAAACACAGATACGAGAGGATGATTAAGCTGACCTAGAGGCTGGAAAAACTGCCTTGACTGGCACCTATATTGATATGATCACACAGCTGTACCAGGGAGTGGAATCTCCTGCTGAGCAAAGAATGTCCAGTGCTCCCAATTTAGTTATCTCTCTCTTACAAGTGTAATTTAAGTTCACTACTCCCTTGTAAGAACTGGTGTCACAAAGATGAACCAGCACCATTTGGCGCCATAGATAAGGAAGAGAATACGTGACCCAATGGGTATAAAGGTGGGTCCAGCAGCACACTCACTCTGAGTGTCAATCTACCATCTACCTGCTGGTTGGGTTAAGTGATTGCCTCCCAAGGTCCACATGGGGACGCCCAGCCTCGTATTCATCTTTCCCAGGGAAATGAGGGACCGGCCCTGGCCTGACATGCTGGAATCGAGGGACGCAGAAGGGGGTAAAAATTGTACCTGTATGTGTCCTTTTGTTTTAGTACTTGCATAGAATAGAGCTCTTTAAAGATTAAGCTCTTACCTGGTACCATTATCTTTCTGACTTCCTTTTTCCTTTGTAACCATTTTAAGATCTGTATTTGCTAGCGGTTAAGAAATAGAGCAATAGCCACTGTAACCACATGCTTTAGAAACCTCTTTAATAAACCTGTAAGGCTGTGTCTAGACTGGCCAGTTTTTCCGGAAAATCAGCTGCTTTTCCGGAAAAACTTGCCAGCGGTCTATACTGGCCGCTTGAATTTCCGCAAAAGCACTGACGATCTCATGTAAGATTGTCAGTGTTTTTGCGGAAATACTATGCTGCTCCCATTCAGGCAAAAGTCCTTTTGCGCAAAACTTTTGCGCAAAAGGGCCAGTATAGACAGCTCAGATTTGTTTTCCGCAAAAAAGCCCCGATCGTGAAAATGGCAATTGGGGCTGTTTTGCACAAAAGCGCGTCTAGATTGGCACGGACGCTTTTCTGCAAAAAGTGCTTTTGTGGAAAAGCGTCCATGCCAATCTAGACGCTCTGTTCTGAAAATGCTTTTAACGGAAAACTTTTTTGTTAAAAGCATTTCCAGAAAATCCTGCCAGTCTAGACGTAGCCTGTTTAAGCTTTAACCTGACTCCTCCTGTTGCTGTAACAGAGCCAAACACAATTAAAAGAACTCCAGCCAGTCATAGGGGCAGACGCAGGCAGAGCTGGGCATTTGGATCATGTCACCTCCAGGGAACAGATCCGTGGGGCACCTGTCAGCCTTCCCTAGTGTCCTAGTAGTTAAAGTCTCAGATGTAATAAGCTCTCCTGTAAACTTTTGGGGCACCCGTCAGCCTCCAATAGGCTGCCCACTGTGAAGCGACCATGTCCTAGCAGTTGAAGACTCGGATGTATAACACACACACACACCACGCACTGCCCTGACCATCAGCTGACAGTCAGTCAAATGTCCAGTTCAAGACTTTTCCTGGAGAGTTGTGGTTAATAGTGGCTTTGAACCTGTGTTCCTTCTAAGCTGCACGGGGCCTTCATAAATAGACTCCCAGCTGACAACCATGGCACTTTCTGAACCTGGGGGAGGTTCCTGGTAGAGTTGCCAATCAAGGGAGTAGCATTGGGTGGGCATGGATGAGCCACTTAGCATCCAGGCCCACCCCCTAGCACTTGCTCCGCTCCACCTGCCCACCCACCCACCCCAGGCTCCAGATGGAGATCAGGATTGGGGCATGGGAGCTTCCCCCCTGCAAGGCCCCATGCCTCAACACTGCTTCCTGGCTAGAGCCCCAGGTGGGCAGAGTGGGATAAACTCCCATGCCCTGACTCATCTTTCTGGGTGCATGCTTGAGGTCCAGGAGTGAGTGGGGCCTGGCCAGAGCATCCATCACCCTTGCAAAGCTGGCTGGATGGGACCAGGAGGGGGTAGCCCAATCCTTCCTGCCTCACTCTTCCACTTCCATCATAGCCCACCCACGTGTCCTATTCCAGGATTGTCCTGGAGTCTCCAGGAATTGAAGATTAATTGTTAATTAAAAGTTATGTGATGAAACCACCAGGAATATGTCTAACAAAACTGGCAACCCTAGTTTCTGGAGATGGGGCTGACCCAGCCTTGGGAGCAGCCCATGCAGAAGAAGAGGAAGTCCTGTCCCTCCCCAGCGTCTCTGGGACTAGCAGCTTAAGCCAAGTGCACAGTAAGAGTCCCTGGATGGGGCTCCCCAGCCAGCCTTGTGGTCCAGAGCTTGGGGTAAAAAGGGACTTGGGCTGGCTATGTGTAGTGGGGGACCACAGTAGCCCCCAACCCCTGGTCCTGCGTGGTCACCCACTTGCTCACTTTTTATGCCGGCTCTGCCTCCCCCGCCCATAACCATCTCTACCCATACCATACCACCCTCACTTTTGTGTTGCTGCTGATGGCAACATGCTTTCAGAACAACTCGCTCTCTGGCTACTCAACTCTGAGAAATCTGGTCTCCCCTACAATATCCAGATCTCATGTGAGAAATCAGATTCCATAATCTGTGATGTGTTTTTTACAGCTGTAAATTTGTTATGGCCCTAAGTATTTCACAGTTTTTTTTTACTTTGAAAGTAAGACTATTTTCAAGTACAGTAAATAAAGAAATGAAAATCAATCCAAAATATACTTATAATAATCAAGACAGAAGGTGATCACTTTAGACAGACAGACAGCAATATGGAACAGCTGACATCAAAACTCCAGAATCAGGTGGAATCCATTTCATATTTATTATGTAAACAACATAGGGAAGCCATTTGCGCATAATAGAGATATTTCTAACATGTCTTTGTGTACTGACAACCGTTGTTTCAATGGAACTAATCTAACATCAGCAATGTGGAAGATAGTCATACAGCATAAGAAGAAACTAGGGCAGGGCTGGCCAAGATGTGGTCTGGAGGCCAGATCCAGCCCACCTAACACTTGGATTTGGCCTGTGGACTGCACTGGCCACTTTCTATTTATATTCTGCTGCCCGTGCCACAGAATTTCCAGGAGGTGGCTCAGGCAGCAGAATCTATTTAAATGGCTCATGGCTCTTGGTCACAGAACTACACTGGAAGGAGCTGGAGTTGTGAGTCTTTTAAATAGACACGGAAACCTAGGTGCCTGCCAGGCAAAGTGGGAGCAGTGGGACCAGGAGCCAGGAGCTTTGCTCTGTTTGTACTTCAAAGCCCCTGGCCCCAGACAACTCTGGGGGGAGGCTAGTCCCAGCACTGCCCCTTCTGCCCCAGATCCCCGGCTTCCATGGGTGGAGCTGGCCTGTGATTGGTACCAAAATTAATTAGATGGCCCCCTTGTGAAAATTATTGCCCACCCATGAATTAGGGGAATGCCGAGGAAATGATGATGAAGCTTACAATCTATAAACTGATACAGAGCATGACCATAGTACCTGAGAATGTTTGAAGGATTTACAGAGCTGTAACATTTATGTCATGAACATCCTCCCTCTTGGTACTTTATACCAAGCAAAAGTGCAGCCTGAGACCCAAATGCACTCAACCCTAAAATGTAGCTCATGTCCAGCTTTCTGGTATACTGTCTCTGTAACTTTGCTATGCCCATGAAGAAGAGCAATGACCTGAGTGTTGAAACTATCATTCTTTTCCAATGATCCTGTTAAGATATTGTTTGCATCTTTCACTGAGCCTCCTGGTGACACTGGAGTTCATGCTATTCCTCCCAGAATAAAGCCCATTAACAGCAGGGTTACTATTTGTCAAAGACAGCTTTTATATAAACAATTTTCCAGTTGAGTGCAGCTAGTTTATTTTTAAAATATGACAGAGTGTATACACACAGGTTGTTGACATCAGGCTATTGACAAAACATCAATATGTTCATTGAGATCACAAAGTTTGGGCATAATTATATATGATATTGCAGGACACCTATTGATTCAAATCACGTTATCAGAAATGTTGTTCTCTGATGACAATGGGCGCGATTTCTTCCTCATTATAGTTGTCTTTCTGAAACGGATCTGTGACTCCTATTATTTAGTCTCCGAGATTTCTGATGCCAGAGAAAACATACACTTCATATTGACATTCATTTTTGACTGTTTGATATTTTAAAGTATCTTTTTGTATAGACTAAAGGGTTTGAATGAAGCTGGTGGGACTTGATACAGAAATCATTTACCTTTGCTTTCCTTTCTAAGAAATGAAAATAGCTACATAGAAAAAAGACCCAAGGAGAGACCTGTTCTGACTTCGACGTATGTATTCAGCCTTACTTCAATGATAGTTAAGATAACATAAACTCAGTATTGATCCCACCTATTATTGTTCATGGTGCTTTACCCAGAACATTGTATCTACTGTCCTTGAGCCATAATGTAGTTTCCAACTCACTTAGCAGCAATTGTTCATTATCTTCTAACTCTACGTAGCTACCGCTAAGGGGTTGGGTTTTTTTGGTACTGTGCACAAAATCATAGAAGCAGATTATAAACTTCCATAGCTAATTCTAGTACAACAAAATATGAATGACTGCTGCATGGTTGGTGGGATATGCTGCTAAATCTTCAGTTATTTTTGCAAAGATTTTTGTTCATGCTTTTAAAATGGCATCTGTTACTAGTCTAAACATTTGAGTTTCCATTTGTCAACATCCCTAAAAGAAGGCAAAGAGAATAAGGCTCATACCTAGAGACAGTGTCAAAATTGAATTGGTTTCCTTGAACTCCTGCATAAGTCTGAGTGCTCATAAATTACCATTGTTTATGAATCCTCTGGGTTCCACTGTACCTGAATCTGGACAACGTCAAGACTCATTTTTGTACTAAGCACAACTTTGCTTGTAATTGTATCTTTTAGTCTTCTCATTCTTTCTGTCCATATCTGTTCCTTCAGGTTGCCAGTAAGGGGCCTCTTCTCCCTCATAATATCACTAGCTGGAATTTGTCAATGCTATGGACAGTTCCTCCAGACTCACTTTCTGTCATCTTTGAGAGAATAAACTGACTCAAAATGAGCCATATATTTCCAGAAAACTTAAAAAACAATGAATAGTCTACCAGCACCTTCATGCCTTACAAAACATGTAGATGGTATCATGAACTTTTGTGGGCACAACCCACTTCTTCAGATGACAGAAGTGTTAGAAGTCCAAATCCAAGAATAAATAGGGGGAGGGGAGGGAAAGAAAGGGAAAAAAGTGTATTAGAGTGTTCAAATTACAAGAAGCTGATAAGAAGTATGTTTTGTTAATCTTTAAGGTCCTGCTAGACTATTTGTTGTTTTTTAAGTTTTTTCAGTTACAGTTGACCCCTCTGAAGCATATTATTTCCAGATAGCGTGGAATTCATAAACTGTTAAATAGGTCTGGTAAGTTAAGTATACTTACTTATTCATCAGTGGGTTATGTTATACTACTCATTGTGATATTGGGACCAGTACCTTTAACAGAAAATCCTGTGACCATGAAATTGAACAAAACGGACCATGAATTTAGTGAGGCTCTATTTACACTGTATTGATTAAGGGAGAAAGAAGCTAAATTGTGTCTCATCAGGAACTGGGTAGGTCATATGTTTCCAACTCATTAAGAGCTATTTAAATACTATAGTGACGAACATGGTATAGATACCTAAGCAAGCAAATAAACACACAGATAGGCCTAGTATTCAAGAAGGAGAAATTTTAGATATTTTATTGATGCTCTTTAGGAGATTGAGTTAAACATGCTAACTTTTTAATGTTTTGTACCACAGACCAATGGTAAGCATAAATAAGTGGCACACCTAGAATTAAAAAAGTATAGTTCTCTATTTAAAACTGGGCAAACAAGAAAGTAGACTCTATTATAAGTCAAAATCCAAAATTTAATAGCCAAGATTTAAAAAAACGAGACTCTAAAGTTAAGCTTCTAGAATCAATGGGAGCTGCAGGATAGCCTGCATTTACAAAAGTCAGGCCATTTAATGAGGTACCTAAAGATGGATTCAGGAGCACATAACCTTAGGTATCAATTAACAAAACAAAACAAAACACCACACACCATGACCATACAGTTTGAAAAAGTCTCATTGATGAGACACTAAATGAAACCAATCAGCACAATGGGCCAAACTTGAAAATGTGAAAGTTCAGTTCCCATAAATATCCCAGTGTTTCTGTGCTCCTTTCAATATCCAGGTCTGTGGAACCATCCCATCTCCAGATATGGACTCCCACCCATAACAAGTCCTGTTTACTTTATTTTTGCAGAATCCTCAGGAAAAAAAGTGAAACAGCCATCTACTTTCCTTTTACGTCAGTTCACATTCATAGAAGGAAATCAGATATCTTCTCATAGTCTCTGTTTAGCGGCTTTGTGTTGGTGAAGGTCTGGAACCCCTCTCCTGCTCTTGTAACATCTAGAGCTTAGCTCATCAGCTACTGTTCACTAACCAATTGATACCAGCTGAGACTTGGGCCCAGTCTCTTTGCTAGATTTAGAGAGATGAGTCCAACTAGCAGGCAAACTTGCAAGGAAATTGTACCCCAAATTGCAATTTTGGGTTGAATGCATTCAAATTATGAGATGTAAATACCTATGGGTATGTCTACACTACCACCCTAGTTCGAACTAGGGTGGTAATGTAGGCAACCAGAGTTGCAAATGAAGCCCGGGATTTGAATTTCTTGGGCTTCATTTGCATCTCACCTGGCGCCGCCATTTTTAAATGTCCACTAGTGCGGACTCCGTGCTGCACGACTACACGCGGCACGGACTAGGTAGTTTGGACTAGGCTTCCTATTCCGAACTACCGTTACTCCTCGTGAAACTAGGAAAAAAAGTGAAACGAGGAGTAATGGTAGTTCGGAATAGGAAGCCTAGTCCGAACTACCTAGCAGGACTACCTCATTCCACGAGGAGTAACGGTAGTTCAAACTAGGAAGCCTAGTTCGAACTACCTAGTTCGTGCCGCGTATAGCCGCGCGGCACGGGGTTTGAACCAGCGGGGATTTAAAAATGGCGGCGCCCCGCTTATGCAAATGAAGCCCGGGAAATTCAAATCCCGGGCTTCATTTGCAATTGCGGTATGCCTACATTACCCCGCTATTTCAAAATAGCGGGGTAGTGTAGACATACCCTTGGTTAGGTGGATCCTTTCTCTTCCTTACAATCCTTGTGCCCAGAACAGAGTTCCATGGTCGAAGAAACCAAAATGTTATGCTTAAATGAAGCACACGAGATCTTTTATAGGGAAAAAGGCAGTATGCTGCATTTATTGAGAATACAACAGTTGCATATGCTTTTCAATCATTCATACACAAGCACCATACACACACAGAAGTCCTGCCAGATGATGTTATAGTTATCAGTCCAGAGTCTGGATCAATCTAGTGGCCAGCCACATTGATCACAGAAGGGGAGCTGGGTTCTGTCGGTCGATCGATTCGATGCTCCTGGAACTAGTGGCAAGACGAACCCAAAGTCCCATAGCAAGGAACCCTGCTTTTATAATCCTTTCCTCTATGGATTTCACGGTGTCAGTCTGTGACTGGTTACTGTTATCTTTTGATGTTGATATTCATTTCTAAAACATCTCAAAAGGCTCATCTTGTACTGGATTTAATCAGTTGTTTTCAGGGGTGCCCACCCTTCACCTTTAGAGCCATCAATTCTGCCAACCCCTGACCATGGGTATGCACTGATGGTTTCTCTGATGCTGATATGCCTTTTCGCAGTCTGTCTTTTACAGTTTGTTTTCACTCCGCATTCTCCCCCTTCTCTCTTAACCATCTGGCTCTAACAATGACCTTCACACCGTATTTCATTCAAACAAAAAGTCTTTCACAGAGTTACAAACAGCAGTTTTAAATTGAACAAAAGCAAACAGCATTGTACATTGCCTTACTAAATTTTGTAATTAAAACAATTCACACTGAAAGCTCGGGCCTTCAGCACTCCTCTAATCTCATTGATGTAGACACAATATGAGATCCTGTCTCTTCACTTACTAAACTTTAAAAAAAAAATACATATATATATATCTTATATAAAGGGCTTAGTTTAATAAAATATTAAATGTTATAATATGTTACCTGACATTGCTACATTATTAATCCTAAAATACAAATATAAAAAGAATAAAACTTTCAATTCCAACAAAAGCCCTCTCTCTACACCATCTGCACAACCATGCATTTATTTCCTCAATTTGAAGATCCCTACCTGGACCTTTTCCTTCAACCGGAAGGATGGACGAGAATACCACTTGTGCTTCAAATTCCTTGATCCTTCTTCCCAGTGCTACACCCACTTAAGGTCATTCTTGGCCGTATCGTTAGTTCCTACATGGAGAAGCAGGAAGGGGTAGTGGTCTGAAGGTCTAATCACTTTTGGAAGACTCTCAGTCACATCCTGAATGTGAGCTCCTGGTAAGCAGCCCACTTCTCAAGATTGCAAGTCTGGACTCAGAAGGGATGACTCAGTCTCTCTTAGGAGGGAGTCCCCAACCACCACCACTTGTCATCTTCTTTTGGGGATAGTTGTCATGGAACCCCCATCCCTACGACTATGCATCCCATGCCTTCTGGAAGATGGCATTCCCTTTTGATTTCTTCCCTGAGAGGTCCTTGCCACAGCATTCTTCCCCGCAGTGCCTGTGGAGAGAGCCTGAAAGTGGTTACTTACCTCTACATGAATGGGGGATACCTGAGTTGGCTTTCTTCTTCTTCTAGAGGTTACATGCTGCCAGTTTTCTTCCTTGTCCTGTACTGCCCTGACTGGCTCTTGCCTGCTGTGCCTGCAGGATTAAATGCTGCCTTCTATCGAGGAAGTCTTCTTCATCCTCTCTGATAGAATGCAGGGTCAATACTTGGGCCTCAAGTCCTCTAATTTTTTCTTCCAAAATGGTGACCAGTTTGCACTTAGTGCAGATGAAATCCCTTCTTTCTTCTGGGAGAAAGACAAACATGGCACATGCTGTGCAGGGAAAAACAGCAGACCTATCACTATCCATATCTGCATTCCTTCTGAGAGATTCCTCACTTGTTATTAAAGGCCTCCTTGAAGGGCAGGAGTGCAGTGAAAAGATTTTAAAGAATGGCGAGTATATCATGAATACATTCCCAACTCCCTCTCCAAACTCCCTGTTAGCAGGCCCTGGTTGCTGACTCGCTCCTTCATAAAGCCCTGGACTGCCGGATAACCCCTCCCCCTGATTAAGGCTCAACCAATGAGCAGAGGCTTCTAGATGTCAAACCCTGATTAGAAGCTCACAGCTTCCACCTGACAGCCACGTCACACACTCCATGTGGGGAGGGAAGGGGGCAGGGAGAGGAGGAGGAAGAGAAAGGAAAAAAACAAACAAACAGCCAGACACAAGCTAAGCACACAGCAAGAAAACTCCAAACACAAACACACACTACAGACAGCCACTTCCCTCAAGGGTCCTGTATTAGCTTCCTCCTTCACCTGGAGGATTCCCTCTCCAAACTCCCCTGGTTAGCAGCCCCTGGTTTTGCTGCAGTTCCGGACACAGCCCCCTATTACAGTGACATAGTGCAGCAGGGGCCTGGAACAAAAGGGGAAGTGGTTTCCATACAGACATAGGGGTGGTGATGCCCCAGGACTTACACTGATTGGGGTTAGGGGGTAAATCCAAGTTTATTCTATATCAGCCATCACATTCCAGATCGCTCTAGCCGTGTACGATCATGTCTGGTCGCACAATTACTTGGATGGCTAATGGAGGTCTCAAACAATGTTCACTAAGGCTACGTCTAGACTGGCCCCAAATTCCGGAAAAGGGATGCAAAGCAGGTAAGTCAGCATAGGGAAATCCGCGGGGGATTTAAATATCCCCCGCGGATTTAAATAAACATGTCCGCCGCTTTTTTTCTGGCTTGGGGAAAAGCCGGAAAAAAAGCGTCTAGACTGGCGCGATCCTCCGGAATAAAGCCCTTTTCCGGAGGATCTCTTATTCCTACTTTCAAAAGATCCTCCGGAAAAGGGCTTTATTCCGGAGGATCGTGCCAGTCTAGACGCTTTTTTTCCGGCTTTTCCCCAAGCCGGAAAAAAAGCGGCGGACATGTTTATTTAAATCCGCGGGGGATATTTAAAACCCCCTCGGATTTCCCTATGCTGACTTACCTGCTTTGCATCCCTTTTCCGGAATTTGGGGCCAGTCTGGACGTAGCCTTACAGAGGTGATAATCATAACCACAGCACTCATGTATAGATAGATTCATGCTTTCAGAAGGACAGATCCACAGCTGATGAAAACCAGCATAGCAAATTGACATAAGAGCAACCATGCTGATTTCCACTATACTATAGAACATAACTTAAAATAGCCATGCCTATCTCCAGTTGTATTGGTTTGCATTTCTAAATGTGACAAAAGTTACAGCTTAATTTCCTATTCAGTATACTTTATAGTCATCAAAGGTAAAAAACTACATGGCAACTAATATGTCAGAATAGAAATATATATGTCATTGATTGTACTGGTAGCCTCTGATTACTTAGCAGTAACATATAACCTGATTTTCAGCCCTCTCATTGAGGTCAAGGAGAACTGCAAATGCTGTTAACACTTTTGAAAATCAGGTCATGAATACGTTCCTGGATTCCAGTAATTTTGCTTTGTTCCTGTTGCCAAGAACGACTCCCATGATATTTATGTTAACGAATAGCTTATGGGGACTTTTGTGAGGATAAATACCAAATAAATTAGTGGTCAGGCATGTATTTTAAAACACTTTCTTATTCTCTACAATCAAATAATAATAAACTACTCTTCTACAGGCACTTTTCTGGTAAATAATTCAAATGGTTCACTGTTACTGTTAAGTGATTGTCTTCCCATATAGCATGTACTTATTACCTCTGCAGTGTTGTTAACAAAAAACAAATGGTCACAATACACAAAAAAAGGCTCTCACCACAGGAAATTCTGATTGACTTGTTTATAAACTTCAGGAGTTTTTGATTATTCTGAAAAGTACACAATGCTTTAGCAAATCAAGTTTAAATTTTAAAAAAGCCATGGAGACATGAAGACTAGTACTATATTTTTACAATTTCCTGGATTATATAAATTCAGAAAAATAATTACCATGAAAGCTATGATGATGACTGTATCCTCAGTCTACCCAACTCAATACATTTTGTATGTATTTATAGTGCAACTATCTTCTATTAGTAGGCATAGAAATATTTAAGTAGATGAAATGAGCATCTAATCTATAGGGTTTTTTTAAGTAGTAGATGTTTGCATCACACTCATTTTACAGATGGAAACACTGAAGTACAGATAAGTGAAGATAAGTCCTCCCACTAGTTCGAATTAAGTGGCTACACAGCCCTTAATTCGAACTACTTAATTCGAAATAGGTGTTAGTCCTCGTAGAATGAGGTTTACCTAGTTTGAATTAAGCGCTCCGTTAGTTCGAATTAAGTTCGAACTAGCGGTTTGCCTGTGTAGTGCCTATGAAAGTTAATTCGAACTAACAGCTGTTAGTTCGAATTAACTTTGTAGTGTAGACATACCCTGAAGATATCTTCTGGAATAGCTTATTTCAAAATAGAGAGTCGACACTATAGGGAAGCTTCAAAATTAGTCCGAGGCTGGCTCCTCTAATGTGGACGAGCCATTGCGATTTAGAGTCCCAGGAGGCACTGGGGAGGAATAATTTAGAATGGCCTTGGGGAGGAGGTATTTCAACATAGCAGCAGTGGAGCATCCACACACACCCTCTTCTGAGAGAGCTTTTTTTGGAAGAGGCATTATTCCTCGGAGAATGAAGTTTATCAACGTCGGGAAAAGCCCTTCGTTATTATGATTT
The DNA here is from genome assembly GCF_049634645.1 of Pelodiscus sinensis. NCBI lineage: Eukaryota > Metazoa > Chordata > Testudines > Trionychidae > Pelodiscus > Pelodiscus sinensis. The sequence goes on from NC_134711.1 coordinate 211,276,565, forward strand.
TCCTTTCAAAATAACACAATTGCTGGGTGGACACTAGTATTGTTTTTCCAGAATAACAGCTGTTATTCCAGAATAATGATGCACTGTAGACACACCCTCTCTCTGGAGCTGAAGGTAGAGGTGTCCCTGCCAGTCACAGCCACAGGGCTGGAAGAGAAGTGTCATACTTCACACACCCCTGGGATTGGGGAAGTTACTGTAGCCATGTATGCCTCAAGGTCCTCCATGACCTTCCCTCTTCACAGCATTGACCTCACCTATCCCTTATTCTCTACGGATATGTCTACACTACAGCATTAATTTGAGTTAACTTAATTCAAAATAGTTAATTTGAATTAAGCTAATTTGAAATAACACATCTAGACACAAAACTATTTCAAAATAGCATTTTGCTATTTCGAAATAGCGCATCCACACTGAGTGGACCCTGAACCAAAGTTAAGGCTGGCCGGAACCAGTGCCAGCAGGGCATCAGGTTAGGACTTAGTGTGTGGGGCTGCTGCCTGAGGCTAACTGAGCTGCATGCTTAAAGGGACCCGACCCCCACCCTGGACAGACAGTTCTCAGGGTTCCCCACTTGCTTGTCTACCTCGATGAGGGACAGCAAAGCAGTCCTGTCTTGGAGTGCTCTGAGTGCCTGCACTAGGCACATCACAGCACTCAGCCACATGGAGCCAGAGCTTCCCCTGGGCACGCCGGTGCATCTCGTGGGGTCGTTGCCATCAGCCTAGCTGCACTTGCTGCAGGCTGCCATCTGGAAGGTTCATAGGGAGGCTGTCAGTATCCAGGAGGCCATGCGGGAGAGCTTCCGCCCCGAGGAGCACTAACAGTTTCCCTGGTCTGCCTCACTGGGGGCTTGTGCCCCATTCCTCCCTCACATCCTTCCACTTACCCCTTCCTAGCCCCCCCTTCCTGATGTCAAATAAAATACACTTTTTTTCAAAAATAGAAACTCTGTTTGTTTAACAAAATGGCAGGGGGGGGGTATGAACCTCTGGGGAGACTGGGGAAAGGAGGTGGGAGACAGGAGGAGAGAGGGTGAGAGAGGGGAGGGGGAAAACTGGGAGGAGGGAGCTGGGAGGGGGAATCAAGCGGAGGAAGGGGGAGAGGAAGCTCAGGGGTGGGGGTCTCGTCAGGCCACATGTCTCCCAGCACAGTGGATGAGGAGGCCTCGGCGTCCCCGGGGAGATGGGGAGGAGGGTGTGGAGGTTGAAGTGGGGGGTGTGGAGATTGAGGAGGAGGGTGAGGAGGTTGAGGACGGAGAGGCAGGAGGGGGAGAAGGAGTGGGAGGAGGAACAGTAGCTGGCAGGGCAGCAGGTGCTAGAGCAGCAGGAGGCAGCACACTCTGCACCAGGGTCTGCAGATGGGCACAGATGGCAAGACCCTGGGCAAGCAGCTCCCTCCGGAACTCCCATTCTTCCTGTGCCCACTGCTCCATGATGCAGGTCAGGGCTTGAAGGGCCCCCAGGTGCTGCTCTCAGTACCCCTGCCATGTTGCGGTCGTCCTGTGGATGGTGCTGGGTGGTGCGTCCTGCACACACAGCTGGTGCGGCTATGGAGAAAGAAGAGAAGTGGTCAGTTCTCCGTGGGGACACAGTGGATGAAGCCCAGCCCCCCTCTGCAAGGTGAGGATGATCATGTCCTGCACCGTCAGAGCTGCTGTGCTTGCACAATGGCCATGGTTTGAATGTCTGGCTATCCCCGGGAGTGGGAGTTGCCCCGAGACTGCTCTTATTTCAAAATAACTTTCCTAGCATCTACACAGCCAAACCACTATTTTGAAATAAATTCAAAATAGCAGAGCGCTTATTTCAAATCTGGTAAACCTCATTCTGTGAGGAATAACATCAAATTTGAAATAGCTATTTTGAAATAAGTGCTGTATAGGCACTTATATAGAAATAGGGGGCTTCCAGCCTTCCCAGGGTGCCCTGGTGGCCACTCCAGACTCAACCAAGAACACTTCTCTCCCTCCCCCCATCCCCAGAGGCCTTGAAGGGGTAGACTCTGGCCACAGTGCCTGTGCCAGCTCCAAGCCTGCCAGCCCAGAGCCAGCAGTCACTGCCCCTGAGCCAGTGGCCCCAAATTCGAAATAAGCACTCCGCTATTTTGAATTTATTTCAAAATAGTGGTTTGGCTGTGTAGATGCTAGGAAAGTTATTTTGAAATAAGGGCTGTTCTCATACCCATAGGGTATGTCTAGACTGCAAAGTTAATTCGAAATAACAGCCATTATTTTGAATTAACTTTAATAGTGTCTATACATGCAAACTGCTATTTCAAAATTAATTCGAAATAGCGGAGCACTTATGTCACGTTACTGAATTTGAGGGAAGCAGCCAGGTCACTGCTGCACCCTTAGGTGGGGGTGTTGGCCCCAAAAATGGTATAAAACGGGGCCATGTGGGGTGTTGAATAGGAGCTTACTGTCTGCTGATCCTGTGTACGCTATTTATGTGATTGTATAATGTCTGTGTGTGTAGGTAGGAATCTGTAGTCTGTGTGGATACTGAATATTTCTCTGAATGTGGTTGAGCATTGGGCAGAGCCCAGCCTATGGACCTGCTAATTAGCGGGCCCCTGTGGGACAATGACACTCGATGGGCCAAGGACACACCTAAAGCATGAGGGCAGACACCTGAGAGCTGCCAGAAGGGATAGGCCGCTGGCCAGGTGACCTGCTGCAGCCAAGAAGAGGCCAGGAAGGATGTATAAAGAGGCCATGTGGTGGACTCCATTTTGGTCTTCAGCTCAGCACTTCATCCCAGAGGCAGCAATGCAGGGATCGAAGAGCCAGAAAGACCTGTGGACCCATCCTAATCCTAGGATGCGCAACAAGGACTTTTAAACCAGCAGCTGCAACATCTCTGCTAGAGCCTACATCGACAACTGGGAGATTTGATTCATGTAATGTACTATCCTTTATCATCCTTACTCTCATGCTTTTCTTTCTTGTAATAATAAACCTTTAGATGTTAGATGCTAAAGGATTGGCCCAGCGTGATTTGTGAGTAAGGTCCAAAGGGTAAATTGACCAGGGATCTGTGGCTGGTTTCTTGGGACCAGACAGAACTTGTTCGGGGTAGGTGGGATCGGGTGCTAGGACCTCCCACCTGTGTATGAGGCCCGGGGCCATCTGGGGCACAGATATTGCTGGGTTGTCGGAGGGGTTTTGCTTGTGAGGCTTCAGGCAGGCAGCTGAAGCGCTCTGTGGGACTGGTTTGTGGCCTGTTTGGAGAGGTCACCAGTCTGGGGACTGTAAGGAGCCCCGAAGTTGAGTAATTCGCCCTGAGCAGACGCCCTCAGTGTGCCTAGACACGGCCCTGTCCATCACAGCTTAATTCGAATTTGGTGCTGTGGTGTCCTGAGTAAGGACAACCAGAGCACGCAAAGACAAAATGCTTTGCTGTCCCTCATCAAGGTAGACAAGCAAGCAGGGAAACCTGAGAACTGGCTGTCTGGGGTGGGGAAGGGGTTCCTTTAAGCACAGACCTCAGATAGCCTCAGGCAGCAGCCCCACACAGTAAGTCCTAATCTGGTGCCCTGCTGGAACTGGTTCCGGCCAGCCTTAAATGCGATTCAGAGTCCACCCATTCGAAATGCATTTTGTGTGTAGATGCGTTATTTTGAAATTAACTATTTCAAAATAACACTGTAGTGTAGACATACCCTACCTCATATCATTGCCATCTTCCATCCTTACCATGGCCATTCCCCTGAGGGCAGTATGCGTGCCTGCATGGCTCTGATAATGAAGTGTGTGGCTCTTGGTGGCATCCTGTGTGGCCGTACAGGTGCACACCTTAGAGGGAATGTAGGTCTCTAGGGGCATATCTACACTAGGAAATTATTTCAAAATAATAACTGCTGAAATAACTATTTTGAAATAAGTGTTATTCCTCCAGGGGTGCATCTACGCTGCACCATAGCTCAAAATAAGATACGCAATTTGAAAGCTAAGCAAATTGTGTATCGTATTTCGATTTTATTTTGAAATAGCTTATGTCGTACTTTGGCACTGTCTACAGAGCGCCAAATTTTGAAACAACTTCCTATTGCGAAAGGTCCCTTACTCCTCATAGAATGAGGTTTACAAGGATGGGGGCGTTGGAATAGCGAGCCCATTATATTTTGAAATAATGGGCTTGCTGTGAAGATGTGGGATAGCTATTTCAGGATACTCCTGAATCCCAAAATAGCGCTGCAGTGTAAACGTAGCCCCAGAAAGCAAGAGTTATTATTTCAAAATAACCAGCCTGTTATTTCAAAATAACAAGCTTGGTAGTGTGAACCAGAGCTAGGTGAGCAGAGGGCAAGCATACTAGCATGCCTGAAGTGTGTGGGTAAAGTACACATGCTTGCTGTGGCCTGGCCCCATCCTGTGCCAATTTACAGTGTGAATGGGGGTAAGAGTTCTGTACAACAGTTTCAATAGTTCCTTTCCCCCATTCCCACAACGTTCCAAACCCTTTTTTCCTGGCCTTCAACCTCCCGCCCCCCTGCACTGTAGGCATGTGCTGCACTCACCACATCAGAAGAGCTTCCTGCTGCACTCTTTTCAAATCAGTACAGGTGACAAAGGATCCAGCTGCACAAGTAGCTATTTGGCCTGTAGGGATAAAATAGCAAATAACCCACTGATATGTAGGTAAGAATCTGAACCACGGTCTCTGGTTAAGCTTTTCCACATAGGCCCAAGCTGCCAAGACTAGGCAGAGGCACGAGGCCTAGACAGCAGACAACGGGCCCTAGAAATAACACAGAAAAACAGCCCTGCCTGTGTATCACAAATGGAAGGAGCTGAAGTAGCATAACACTAGGAGGGAAGCCATAATTGAACACCCATATCATGAGTTTCACACATACAAACAAGGGCAAGGCCCTCATAGTCTGCCACATAGTCTGCCATCTGGCATGGGAAAGAAACAACAGCTGCCTTCCCAAGGCCAACCGCAGATTCAGGGAAAGGCCTAACACATCACTATGAGATGACTCCCTCCCTCCCTAACACTCCAGGCTCGTAAATACACCAGAATGATGTTATAAACAATTGCTTTGCTGTATACCTGATATTGTCTTTTTTGCTTTATACCCCTTGACAAACACCTATGAACCGCACCCCGCATCTGTCGGGAAAGCACCGTCATCACTCCTATTGATCCCAATTAGCATGTAGCTTATGCATTGCAAGGCAATTCTCAGGGGTGGGGGAAGGAGGGCAATACTTGTGTTTTAACAAATGTGTTAACCTGAGCTATGGGCAGAGCTACTATGTAATCTCTTAGGGTGCGTCTACATTTGCTTCCTAGTTTGGAATAGGGATGCAAATGCAGACGAGCAAAGTAGCGAATGAAGCCGGGATTTAAATATCCCACGCTCCATTAGCATGATCTTGCCGGTGCGCTAGTTCGAATCACAGCTGATTAGAACCAGGAAGTGCACGCTGGATGCGTTAGTTCGAACCAAAGCCCTTGGTTCAAACTAACGTTACTCCTCCATTTTTAAGCCTAGGTGGCAGAGTGACACTCTGTGAGCGCTGTGCATAATAAACCCTCCTGCTTGAATCTACATGGTGTCTACATTTTGGTTTCCAACAGGCCCATAGATAAAACCCTTAAAAAGCTTTGTGGCCCCATTGGTGGGTAGAGGTGTGCCTTCGTGCACAGGTAAACAGCTTCAGAGGAAGTATGCAGAGGACTTTTTTAGCAGAAAGAGGAAGGTACCATCCTCAGCCTCCCTACTGTGACAGGAAGTGGACACACGTGTCGTCCATACATTCGCTTGCCCTCTGGGTTCCAGGAGCAGTGTGCAAGATCCAGTTGCCTGCACAGAGTTTGCACAGATGATGTGTCCTGAGCCCACTCAGAATTGAGCACTCTCCTTCATGCTCACAAGTGTGCGACAGTGAGCAGTCATGGCATTTGCCACATTGGCATCCTGATGGGTTCACAGGAAGTGCCAATAAGGTTTCAGCCTACCAAACACACTCCACAGCCACTCACACTGCAGCTCCTTTGTGTGAAACTACCTTCTCTTTTTCCAGGATTGTTAGCATTGGAGCACAGTTTCATGACTGAGGAGAGGAGCAGGTATGTGAGGTCCCCCAAAATAACAGTTGGCACAGACACATCTTACAGAACAATACTGTGTCTGGGGAACAAAGTCCCTTCTTCTACCTCCAAATACAGTTTTGTACTCTCTGAACCCTACTGTCATGAACTTTCCCAGTGTTCCCCACATGAATCCGCCTCTGTGGTCCACTAAGCCTTGCAGAATGACAGAACAGCAACTTTTTCCATTCACATACTCACATGCCTTTTTTATGCTAGTTGCCTGTGGGTAAACTACAGCCTTCATTTCCTTACTCTACAATTATGCCTCCAACAGCTCTGCTCTGCCATCAAACCTAAAAACATGTGCAGAATAGAGCATGTATGTCAGAACAGTGGAACAACTCTTTTCATTTTCAGGGCCTTAAAAATGGCAAATGTCATGGCAGAAGGTGCAAGACCATCATGAGCTGCTGCCCCACTTGTCCTTGTTCCAAAGCCTGATGGATCCACGAGCTTCTGCATAGCGTTGTGGAAAGTCATTGTGATCTCTTTACTCAGTGTCTACCCTATGCCGTGGGTAAATGAGCTGCATGAATTATTAAGGAATGCCGAATTAATATCGACTTTGTATGTGTCAGTAGAATACCGGCATATTCCCGTGACTCTGGTCTCCTGGGAGAAGACAGCCTTCGGCGTGCCATTCAGTATTTTCCAGTTTACAACTATGTCTTTCGGACTACATAGAGCCATGGGAGTTTCCATCAGCTTCTGGATCAGCTGTTGTGGCCACAGGACCAACACTGGGTGAATGGGGGTTTATCAAGTTAAGCCCCCATGACACATAATCCAAATTCTTGCTACCTAGGAAGGTACCTTTCATCTTTCACTGACAGTGCCTAGGTATGAACTCCAGGGGACTGAAGACAGAGCTCTACTGACTGGGGCCTTGTGCTCTGCACTTCCCTCCTCTTTTTAGTTCCCTCATAAGCCAAATTTATTGACTGTCAAAGCACAATGGAAGGTCCATGCATTTACTCAAAAATCTGTTTGAGAGTGGGTGAAATATGAGAGGAATTTCCTATAGGAAGGCTGAAGAGGTTCCTGGCTACTCTGCTTTCTCCTGAGGTATTTTTGCTGCTATTTCTGGGACTTGGCTAGAGAGGGTGTTTATTGCCCTCTGAAAGTTTTAAAAATCATCTGCATTTGTTCAGTTGATCATTGTGTAAATAACATGTTCACCTAATAATCCTCTATGTCTTATTTCAGGCCATGATCCTGTTTACTGTTTGACAGTGACGTTCCAAAGTTCCATCTCTACTGCTTTCTCAGTTTTTATTCAGTGATATTTTGTCTTCATCTTCTCCGGATATATATTTTCCCTGTCATTTTGTGTTCTCCACTTTAAATATAATACAGGAAGCCTCAATGTCATGAATTCCAGCGCGACTGTCGAACTTGTATTGCAAGATAAATTGTGTTTTGACATCTGTCTTTTGTTGCACCCTGAGCTCAGCTGCAGTGCAAATGAGAATTTCTTCAGTCCTGTTGTCACCAAGTGACAGCACTTTCTCCATGCATGCTGGCAAGCTTGGTGCAGAATGCATAATACACCTGCCAAAGGAGCCTGGTGATGCCTTTGTGTCAGTAGCCGATTTCTTTCTTTCACCTGATTATTTGTCAGCAGAGTTTCCCCTCCCTCCCCTGCCACTAACATCTACCCAGTGACACTTTGTACTTAATGGGGGAAGATGGGGATTTGCTGAGCTGCAAATGGCACCTTACTTCCGTGCTCCTTCTAACATTAAATATACATGAAAACCACTAACATTCATCAGCAGTCGAGGTTTGACAGTGGTTGCTCATAGCTGTACACAGTGCAATAATACCACAGCGTTATGTTGCCCTAGGTGGAGCCCTACGAATATTGGTACTTGGAATTTCGCTTTGCATGGAAGGAGCATCCTGTCACAGCATCTTTCTTTAGCATCATGCTCTTCAAATGGCAGAGGGTGGCTGTTCATGTCTTCCTTTTCTGGGCTTGTCTAGCTTGGGAATGGCTGCATGTACATACACAGCAATGCTTGCTTGTGGCCTCTGCTTTGTTGGCTCCTTCAGTCCAAGGCTGGGTGTGCCAGGAAGGATGCCTGTGCCTGAGTCATAGATCAGGTTATAAGAGTGCAGTTCAGCTGTTAACTCTGTTGTATTCTGGGACAGACTGAACCTCTCTGGTGCGGGATTCTCTGGTCTGGTAACATCTGTGGTTCGGCAGTGTTGCAGGATCAGAAAGCCCCTGGACCAGAGAGCCCCAGCTCGGGGCAGCAGAATGCTGCTGCCCTGAGGCAGCCTCAGGGCTGCAGAGTGCCAGTGGCCTGCAGCTGACAATGGAGCTCTGACTGCCTGGAGCAGCGGAGCCCCAGTGGCTTAGCACCAGCAGGATCCCGGGGCCCCCGGGGATGCTCCAGGGCTGGCCAAGGAGCTGGGAGCTTGGTAGGCCAGGGGCAGGGGAGCCTGACGATTTGCTTACAAATCCCGGGAGGGCACGGAGTCTCTCAGAAGTGGAGCCGACCTCCCTTTGTCCGACAAACTCCCCGTTCAGACCGGTCAGATCCCAGGGGTACCTGACTAGGGAGGTCCAACCTATACTCTATAAAAATGCTGGGGGGTCCTACTAGGCAGGAGATCAGAGTCACTGCACAGGGCTAGCTCCTGCATGGAGGACGCAAGAGAGACAAAGAGTCCTGGAGACATAATGTGGCTGCTGAGGCCCAAATCTTGTTTGAGGTGCTCTCCCAAGGGTTCATTAGTGAACCAGAACCTGCAGTCTTGTTTCTTTATGACAAATGGAAGATTACTGACCCTGTTCTGGGCCCCAAAATAAATATGGGGTGATGGTGTTTTCCCTTCTTTTTGAATTTGCCATGGCAGCACAGTGAAAATTGCAGAAAGAGCCTAGATCCCTCTGCTCCAGGCACTGTAGGGCACTGAAGAGAGCAAAACCATATAAAACAAGGAATTGAAATGACCCTGAACCCAGCGAAGGAGGAGAAAGTGCAGCTGCCAAGATATGCCACCTTTGCCCTACACTCACAGAAACACTGGCCGGTATCTTTGTATGGGCGGGACTCGAATATACTCAGGGACTTCTTGGGAGAGGTGGGAGGGAAGTGGAGTTGAGGAGCAGATGCTCTTTATGGCATGTTCCCTTCAAATTTTGGCTGGCATCCATATAAATGAATGCTGTGCCAGTCAGCATCAATTTTTGCTCCATAGAGGAGGCACAGAGTGAGCAGTGCTGCCTGAGAGACATGGAGCCTCAGGAGCAATACAGAGTTTCAGGTGCCAAAGGAAAAAGCCTTCAAAATGGACAGGCTCCATCTCCTCCCACACTCTCCAGAAATCTGCATATTTTCCCCTATTACATGCAGAATTCAATTCAGAGTTCCTCAAGTACATTTCCCCTCTTATTGCTTTCTCTTTGGCTTTGTCTACACTGCAAGTTTTTTGCGGCAGAAGATATGCTAATTAGAGACTCATTAGCATGTGTCGTGATGTCATTAGCATATTTTCTGCTGATTCTTTTTGCGCAAGGGGTTTTTGCACAAAAAGAAGCAGTGTAGCCACTTCTGTTTTGCACAAAACCTCCCCTTTTGCACAAGATCCTTACGCCTCTCCAGGAGGTTTTTGTGCAAAAGAGGGTTTTTGCGCAAAAAGAATCATCAGAAGATATGCTAATGACATCACGACTCATGCTAATGAGTCCCTCATTAGCATACTCTCTGTTGCAAAAACCTTATAGTGTAGACATAACCTTTGAGTATAGTTAATACCCCTACAGCATGTCTACACTGAGGAGTTATTTCGAAATAACCAGGTGAATGTCCACACAGCAAGCCTGTTATGTTGAAATTATTTCAAAATAACGGGCTTCTTATTTCAAAATAATAAACCTTCATTTCATGAGGAATAATGCTTATTTCAAAATAGCTATTTTAGACTAGCAGTAGTGTGGATGCTCCACTGCTGCTATTTCGAAATAGCTTCTCCCCAAGGTCATTGAAAATAATTACTCCCCACTGCCTCCTGGGGCTCCAAATCGAGGTAGCATGTCCACATTAGGGGAGCCTGTCCCAGACTCATTTCAAGGCTTTCCTGTAGTATGAATGTGCTATTTCAAAGTAGTTATTTTGAAATACCCTTGCAGTGTAGACATAGCCTACCTAGCCTGTCATTTCTAGATAAGGGGCTTGTTATTTCAAAATAATAACTCTTGCTTGTGAAGAGGAATAAGCTTTATATAACAGTTATTTTGGAAGTTATTATTTTGAAATAACCTGGAAGTGTAGACCTATCCCTAGATATTAAACTCTGTGTAAAGTCTTGTGTAGTTTACTCCGCAAAACAATTTGGGTTGCGCAGCTTGCAGCAACCTCTTTTGGGGGCATGGGTGAATGTGTGAGACCATTACTGACCCACAAAGAGGGCTCTTTCTCTTAAATCAACCTAGGAGAGACTACAGGCTGGGACAGGCAAGAACTGTGTCCAGTACATGTCATGCAGCACTGAACTGCCTGCATGTTTTATTAGAACATTTCTCTCCTAGGAGCAAGATCTCATGGCTGCCCCTGCTCATAAGCATGCTCAGATGCCCCTACTCCCACATGACAAGCAGGAGTCATATCAAAACCTTAGTAGCTTTAATCTGGGGCTTTTAGAGAGCCCAAGCTACTGCAGCTAGCAGAAATTTTTCACCGTTCCATTAAAGGCAACAGCATTCTGCCAGTTTACACCAACTGACCCATAATTTGCATTCACTGACTGGCACTGTTAAAGCTCTGCCCCTTCCCCGCCCCCCTCCCTGCCATTGCAGAGACTGCTAAAGCCAATGTGCTGCCCTCAGCAACACTTCAGTGTGTCTACCCCACATGCCACAAACACGATCCAGCTACCTCCACCAGGTCCCCTGTGAGTGAGTGGCATTGCAACCTGTTGCATGGGTCACAGCACTGCTCAGGTTTGGCCCAACTGCCTTTTCGCCATGGCAGAAAGGTGGCTGGGCCATATCTGTTGCCCAGAAATCTGCCACCAGAGGCTAACTTACCTATTGCTAAAGCAGCCTTTGCTGCCATACCTGCTTTCCCCAGCACTAATACAGGAAGAATGGTGTGATACACTACAGTGAACTGGGCCTATTTCTCTGCGCTATTCAAAGACCTCTCTGCATTGTTGCTCAACTGACACTGAGTGCTAACCATTTTATTCTCTGCATTTCTTTCAGCACCACACAGGTGTTCATCCTGTTTTCTTCTGTTTACAGAGCTTCAGTAAACTGCAGGAAAAAGTTAGAAAAGGCAGACAATCAAAATGATATTTAAAAGTCTTACTGTTTTTCAAAAAGTATATAGGAGAGCAAAGTAATTGTGCAATATCCTATGAGAAAGTACTCTACAATGATATCATGAATGGTCTATTTTTATGGCAATGTGTCACAAATACATGAAATGGCCACCAAAGAGTAAAATTTCTTAGTGACCATTATTAGAAAAGGAATAGAAACAGAGCACATTCTCAATATATACTGCAATCTTGTACTGTCCTATGATGCAGTGCTATTGAATTGTGGAGAGATGGTGAGTTTGTTCTAATTTATAGCAAGAAGTGTGTTCATTGAAGCAAATGTTTTCAATTTGTTTTGATTGTTCCTTTCAGAATTCTGCTGTATCTGTCAGGTATTCCTGCATTAGCTGCCGTTCTAGAGAAATCATTACTGCCTTTGATAAAGAAAACTGTTTACATCCCTTCTAAATTGGATTATCTTGCATCAATACAGTAAGATTTATTATGTTGAAACTACTTAACTTTCCTTCTAATCCACAGTTATTGTTACCCCAGCTATCTCAATAACTAATTTCCTTATTATTTTGCCATAGTGACCCACACTAATGAAGTAATTGTGGAGAGATAATTAACACGCCTCTGAAAACTCAACCATCACTCAGCCCTGGTTTGACACAGCACAGCTTATTACTAGATTTTGCAAGAAATTATGGGCCTGATTAAAGGGCATTGAAACCAGTGCATATTTTTCCATTAGCTGCTTTTGGATCAGGCTTGATAGTCTGATTCAATTCTCCTTAAAGCTGTTGAGAAGATTCTATTGATTTCAGCGGAAACTGGATCCAGTCTTAATTGGAGAAAACGTAACTGGAAAATCTGTCACCCATTTAAGAAGCATGAAGAATTTTTCCAGGAAAAAACAATGCAAACTGCAGTAGCTTGAAGGCTCTTCCATGGGGTTCTGCTCAAAGTAAAACATTGAAAATACTGCAGTCATTCCAATGTACAGCAAAATGAAAACATTACAACAGATTTTGCAGTTGCCAAATCAGAGGCTGCTAGAGATTTCATTATATGGTACATTCCTGCTCCTCCGGCATGGATAAAAACATTTCATAATGTTATGTGTGGTGAATTAAACCTTACCTCATGGATATTAGAGCCATTTTCAGTGATGTTTTGCAAAAGACATTAACTCCATTGTTGGATTTTCCAAAGGCTAGGTGGAACTAGAGACAAATTTGTTTTGCTTTTACTGGCCCTCACAGAATGACTCTGTGAGGATGGAATGTTGAATTGACCCTTCTATCATTTGTCAATAGTTCTGACTGAAATCAAGATCTGATAAACAAAAGCATAACTCAAATGATTTATCTACCGCTTGTGCCTGAGGCAAGGAGTTCACAGACAGGTCTACTGACAAAATGTGGTTCGGAGGGAACCAAAGAAGGCAGTTTCCCTGGGGCCCAGTGACTCAAAAGGGCTGGGAGGTCCTGTCTGCTACTGCTGGGCCTGGTGACACAAAAGGGCTGGGGGTTCCTGCCTGCCAATGCTTCTACCTTAGGAGCAGTGGCAACCAGAGTTCCCCTTTAAATCACCACTCTTTAAATCACCGCCTGAGTGTATTCCAGGCTGCTAGGAATGATGTGGGGTGGTGGCAGTATGGCATGCTCCAGGTGGCACTGAGCCCTGGCTGCCCCAGCCCTGCCTCCTGAGACCTCATCCCTTTTGGGATCACGACACCAGGTACCCCCATCTTGCCGAAGGGCCCAGAAAGGCTGTTAGCCCCCTGTTCACAAATGATTTGTGCACCACAGAGATGTCAGCATAGCAGGTAATTAAGATAATGAACAGCAATCCTAAATGTTTTTCTTACAATTCTATCAGTGAAGGATTCCAGCTCATTATCCTGACTCAGGTTCTAGCTTCTGCTGCAGTATACTCACCTCCTGCATCCATGGAGATACTTACAAAGCACGGATAAAGACTTCATTAAAATAACATTTTAATATCTGGGGAACTAACCCTTCCCCAAGAATTTCCAGAATAAAAAGAGGCCCATATCATTTTTGACCCATCCGAAGTAAAGTTTAGAGAAATGAATGCATTTTGTCTCTGGAGAGACTCAAAATGACATGATGAGGAGTTCTGGAAAGACACAAGAGACAATAAGTGTGTCATTTACATATGCGTGATGAGCAGCTCAGAAATACTTGGTGAGTTTTATTTACAGAGACATGTTGGAAGGCATTACTCAGTGCTTTCTCATCTCAGGGTATCAAAATAAGTGCAGGGCAGCGTGCCACATCACAATTTAATCCAGATCAAATTCCAATGCGTGCAATTTCCACTAAGAACAAGGTATGCAAAATGCAACAAGAATGTGACATTGCACGTCTTATTTTTTATGGAAATATGTTTATGAATATGAAAATAGATAAGCTTGAGTATGCTTTATGCAAAACAGGGCAAGTGATCTATTATTCAAGAACCCATGATCCCCTGAATGTGTATATTCTGTTTGTGTGCATGTATCACTCTTGTATGTGAAGTTTGAAATATGGGCTGCGTCTAGATTGGCATGATTTTTCCGGAAATGCTTTTAACGGAAAAGTTTTCTGTTAAAAGCATTTTCGGAACAGAGCGTCTAGATTGGCACGGACACTTTTCCACAAAAGCACTTTTTGGGGAAAAGCGTCCGTGCCAATCTCGACACGCTTTTCTGCAAAAAATCCCCGATTGCCATTTTTGCGATCGGGGCTTTTTTGCGGAAAACAAATCTGAGCTGTCTACACTGGCTTTGTGCAAAAGGGACTTTTGCCTGAATGGGAGCAGAATAGTATTTCCGCAAGAAGCACTGATTTCTTACAGTAGGAAGTCAGTGCTTTTGCGGAAATTCAAGCAGCCAGTGTAGACAGCTGGCAAGCTTTTCCAGGAAAGCGATTGATTTTCTGGAAAAACTGGCCAGTCTAGACACAGCCCTGAAGTATAAACCTGCTTATTAATCTAGACCTTTTAGTGAGAGGCACTAGTGGTATATTATTTAATATTTAATGGTTGATGTTCAAAGTAATGCTCTGAAAATGTTTTTGTTTTACCTGTAAGCCCAAATTGTGATTAGTCCTACAAAGACATGTGATTATGCCAGAGGGTGCTGGAATCCATCTTGAATCTGGTATTTTCCCATGGGGCTGGGAGAGAAAACAAAGTGTTCCTGCTCTGGGAAAATTGTATTTAAGAAATAGGAAGCAATTGGTATTGTTTTCAGCTGGCCTTGGACATAACATAAGAACATAAGAAACTGGCTTCCCAACCAAAAAGATACCTAAGAAGATGTTTGACCCAAGCCAGAAAAAGTTCAGCCCTGGCTTGTGAAGAATTATATCTAAGATAAGAATCTGTGGGAGGAATAATTTTGTAGCACGTTCTCTTAGGGTACATCTAGACTACATGCCTCTGGCGACAGAGGCATGTAGATTAGGCTACCCGACATAGTAAAATGAAGCGGCGATTTAAATAATCGCCGCTTCATTTAAATTTACATGGCTGCCGCGCTGAGCCGACAAACAGCTGATCAGCTGTTTGTCGGCTCAGCGCGGCAGCCATGTAAATTTAAATGAAGCGGCGATTATTTAAATCGCTGCTTCATTTTACTATGTCGGGTAGCCTAATCTACATGCTTCTGGCGACAGAGGCATGTAGTCTAGACGTACCCTCAGTGTATTAGACTTAATTGGCATATTTTGTTTACTTTGGTTTGGTAATTTTGATCTGTCTGTTTTCACTCGCAATCACTTAAATCCTACATTTTATGCTTAATATAAACCACTTTTGTTTATTATCAAACCCAGTGCGAATAATTGTTAGCTGGATGGGAGTACCCACTGTGTATACCTCTTTTTCATTGATAAAGAGAGGGAATCTTATGAGTGTTCTCTCTGTAAAGCTTTAATGCAAAGCAAGTTGGATTTGTTTGGGGGTTTGGTCCTCTTTGGGGCTATGCTAATGGGTACTGACAAGTTACTATAGTTGAGCCATCCCAGAGCTGAACTGGTTCAGTGTCTATGTTGCTCTGCTGGGGGGGGGGACTGTTACCCCAACTCTGTGTCTTTGTTGGGGAAGACCAGATCTTCTGACCCAGCAGAACAAGGTGGTGGGGTGCCACAGAGAGCCAGATAGGTGGGCTAAGTGGTATGATCAGCACACAGGAGCTACGTCTAGACTGCATCCCTCTGTCGACAGAGGGATACAAATCAAGCACATGAAAATTTCTAATGAAGCAGGGATTTAAATATCCCGCATCTCATTAGCATAAACATGGCTGCCACTTTTTTTTTGAAACGGAGTTGTTTTTTTAAAAAACAGCAGTCTAGACACAGATCTGTCGAAAATAAAGCCTTTTTTGACAGATCCTGTAAACCTAATTTTTTGAGGAATACAGTATCTGTTGAAAAAGGCTTTATTTTTGACAGATCTGCATCTAGACTGCCGTTTTTTTTCCAAAAAAACCTGCTTTTCGAAAAAAAGCGGTGGCCATGTTTATGCTAATGAGACGTGGGATATTTAAATCCCTGCTTCCTTAGCAATTTCGATGTGCCTAATCTACATCTCTCTGTCTACAGAGAGATGTTGTCTAGACACACCCCAGGTGATAGCCCAAGGGGATCCCTGTGATCCAGCTCATCAGAGAGATATCTGTTAATTTAGGTTGAAGTAGAATTGTATTATCAGAGGATTTTTAGCATGCACACAGTGCTGCCTCTAACAGAATTTTATCTAAACAACAAATGGTCTGGTAGCACTTTATAGACTAACAAAACATGTAGATGGGATCATAAGCTTTCGTGGGCACAGCCATTTCTTCAGATGATCAGAGTTTTGAGTTTAGAATGTGCAGACACAAAATAAATAGGGGAGAAGGGAGATGGGGGAAGGAGGAAAAAAAGAGGAGGGGGCGGGAAACAAGGAGCAGAGGGTATGACTATATCAAAGGGAAAAACAAGTAGGCAAAACTTTCAATCTATAAGCACCTGAAGATTGGATAGTTAAAAAGAAGCAGATAATGATCAACAGATAGCAATAGCGAGAATCTATACAGACAAAGAGCTGTTTGCACCTTCATTGAATGTTAGGTTGATAATGTCCCAGTCATCCCTCATCTCGATTGAGGCCATTAGCATGAGAATTGAACTTGTGGATGAATAGTAATTCCAACACGTCTCTGTGAAATTGATTTGTAGAATTGTCTGACAAGACAGCCACCTGGAGATCTTTCTAAGAGTGATTGGGTAGATTGAAGTGCTGTCCAACAGGTTTCTGTATGTTTTCTTTACATATATCTGATTTGTGTCCATTGATTCTTTCCCGTAGGAACTGTTCAGTTTGTCCAATATATATAGTAGTGGGGCATTGCTGGCATATGATGGCATAGATCAAATTGCTGGATGTGTGGTTCAATGATCCTCTGATTTGGTGGCTTATGTTGCTGGCTCCAGTAATGAATTCGCTTGTATAGATATGTGGGCAGAGCTGGCACCGCGGCTGATTGCAGGGCTGGCTTCCTGAATGTTTATGATGTGATTGTGTAGCATGGTTACCGGAAATAATTTGTTTCAGGTTGAGGGGTTGTCTGTAAGCGAGAATGAGCTTTTCCCCAAAAGCCTTTGAGAGTGAGGGATCATTTTCCAAGATAGGTTGCAGATTGATTATAATGCACTGGAGGGGGTTGAGTTGTGGTTTGGAGGTGATAACTAGTGGAATTCTGTTATTCTCCCTTTTGGGTCTGTTTTGAAGTAGTTCATGTCTGGGTACTTTTTTGGCTCTGTCAATCTGTTTTTTTTACTTCTCCAAGTGGGTATTTAGTTTTAGGAATGCTCTATAACTATCCTGCAGGTGTTTGTCTCTGTGGGATCGGAGCAAATCCAGTTGTATCTTTGGGCTTTGCTGTATACAATAGATTGAAAATGTGTCTGGGATGGAATCTGGAGGCATGAAGGTAAATGTAGTGGTCAGTGGGTTTCTGGTATAGGGTGGTGGAAATTTGTCCATTATTTAAATGTACTGTAGTGTCCAGGAAGTGGATTTCTCGTGTGGAATGGTCCAGACTGAGTTTGATGGTGGGGTGGAAGTTGTTGAAATCCTTGTGAAATTCTTCAAGAGTCTGTTTTCCGTGGGTCCATATGATGAAGATGTCATCAATGTAGCATAAGTAAAGTAGGAGTGTTAGGGGATGAGAGCTGAAGAAACTTTGTTCAAGGTCAGCCATAAAGAGTTTGGCATATTGTAAGTCTGCACGTGTACTTTAGTTATGTGATCTTTGAAGAGTACCCCTCAGCTGCTGAGTTGCTCAATGAAAGGCTGGCACCTTTCTTAAACTGTTTTTAAAAGGGGTTGGGTATTTAGAGCCTTTTTTTGGAATGTGCTGAGGCAGGCGAGGATTAGCAATCGTCTATTCATCTTGGAGTTGTATGCTGCAATCAGGACAGAAGAAATGGCATAAAAATGGGGAAAGTTATGTGGCAGACAGATAAGTGCCCTGGGAAACCAAACAGTGAGCCTCAGGAGGCAGTGCAAACATATACTAGCAAGCAACAGCAAATGCATATTGAGTGGTACATAAAGGATTCAGAAGGACAGTAGAAAGACAGAAGTGTAGCTAATCAGTGTAAATGGTTAAGTATACAACAGCATAGCTAAACAGGAGTTCTGCTTCCATGCTCTATAAATATTAGCAAAAAGACACAAATACATTTGTTGAAAGGGACAGAGAATTGAATCTAGGAACATGTATTACAGTCAGGAGGCCTACAGCTTCTGCGGGTTGTTGGGCTGTGTGTGTGGGAGGGGGGTAAAGGGAGGGGGGCAGATCCTCTCCCCTGGAAGGGGTGGTGCCTTCGGTGGAGGGGGGGGTTAGGGGTAGAGTCACATGGAGTGTGCAGAGTGGCACCCCAGGGGCAATTTAAAGCGCCTGACCATAACCCTTTTACAGCCTTAGAGTTATGCACCCTTCAGGAATGGAGGTTGTTTGTAACTCTGAAGTGTTTGTAACTCTGAACAAAATGTAAGTTTGCTCTTTCAGATGTTTACAACTGAACACTGACTCAACAGAGCTTTGAAACTTAGTCACTGCTCCCATGCCTCACCTTCTGGTCATTAATAATCAAGGCACATAGATTTTTTTTTCCATTTAAGAGGATGCTCTAGAACATTAGGCTCCCATACCAATACTAACCCAGTCAGCATTGTATAATGCCACAAGATGTCAACAATGGCTTCCAACATTCACACAGGAAATCTATGCCACACCAGTACCCGGAACAGGAATTAAAGCCATCTTTGTGGTCTAAAGCTTGCCCAAGTGATATGTGTAATTCCACAGAGGGAGATGATTTATACTGTTTGCCAGTGTGACTGCAGCTGGAGTTGATTTGTAAGGCTTGTCCAGTAAATAGCAACAAAGACTTATTTAAATGAATCCTACCACTAAAGTCATACAATAGCATTGGCTTTTGCTACTTTAAGTTTGCCATCTATAGGAGTCCCTCCTGCACTGTTTTTTATGGCCTTATAGTAATTGTGCAGATAGATGTATTTAGGCAGAAGGCTTCATGACTCTCTATGATCACGAGCTAGAACTGCACTATAATTTGTCATCAACATTGATCACAGCTACAATAATATCTAAAAATAGAGAACCAGAATCTCATTTTCCTGGAGGTTCCTTGCATTGCTTTGAAAATTTCATTTAGACAAGGGGTGGGGAAACACCAGTAGATGGGCTGCATGTATGACCTGATGCTCTGTTTACCTGAGTGTCCACAGGCATAGCTGCTCTCAGCTCCCAGTGGCTGCACTTCACTGTTCCTGGCAAATGGGAGCTGCGGGAAGTGGTAGCCCGGCTGGTACAGCTTCCTGCAGCTTTCATTTGCTGGGAATGGCATACCAGAGCCATTGGGAGCTGCGAGGCTCCATGTGTACGGACGCTCAGATAAACAAAGTGTCTGGCAGCCCGCCAGCCGCTAACCCTGACTTTCTGCATGCAGCTGGTGCATTTTGAGGCCCCTTTATAGCGCTAAAGGAGAAAGGAGCTTTAGATATGAATAAGAACCAGGCCCCGGGACCCTTATAGCATAGTTACACACACCTGAGCAACATAACAAAGTAGAAAGATAGGCTCAAAACATAATGCACAGGCACAAAGAAATGTCCATAGGAGACAATACAGCTGCTACAATACAGCATGCCTGAAGCAACCACTTTCCATTCTAATCAGGGGCAGCCCATGAGTATAGGCCAACTCAGCCGTCGCCTAGGGCGCCACCTTCAATGGGGCGCCTGGGGCACCCAATGATGATGTCACGTCAATGTCACTCCGTTGAGGGCCATGCAGGCGGAGGCACCAAGCGCGCCTTCCGCCTGGGGCGCTAGCTGCCACAGCCCACCTCAGGCCGCCCCTGATTCTAATGTAAGGTAAGCCGGGCAAGGAGCCTGAACAGTGGTGAAATGGGCAAAATACATGTTTGATTTATATGGTTGCCATTTTGGTTGAATCTCTCCATTTTGAATTGGAAAAAGGACAACCTGGACTCCACCTTGGTGCTCCTTCTTCTCCAGACTTTTGGCACCCTTTTTCCAATTTGGCACCAAAACAGTGGAAAAGATGGGAACATGGAGTGCCATGTGACAGTACATCTGCCCAGCAACTGGAAAGTATACATGGAGTGTCTGTCACTTTGACAGTGCTCTGTGTCTCTGGATGATGTGTAAACAGGTCATCCCAGTGGGACATAGAAACCTCTAACAGTGAGCTAGTCTTGCTGAGAGCTAGAGCCAGGGGAGATAACATCTAAAAAGGACCCTTTAACTCACATCCATGCACAAAACCAGATAGGGAGTGTCCGCATGCCACACGCAAGACGGTGTGTCAAGAATGGAAGAAAGAAGACAGAAGATTGAGGAAAGTCCATTTTATTTGTTCTAGAGGTTCCTGGAATCCTGTCCCTGGAGTTCCTGTGTCCTCCCTTGTGTCATCCCAGTGTCTATAGCATGGGTGGGCAAACTCAGACCTGTAAGCCAGATGCAACCCCCTGCTTCCCTGGATGTGGTCCCTAAAGCTCAGGACCCCACCCCCAGCATTGGGGAATCCATGCTGGTGCTCCAGCCCCCATACTGCACCACCAAGAAGCTGGAGAACACAATATCTACTAGGCTGGGCCCCCTCCGGGCTCTGGTATGCAAGGGGAATGTGGGGAGTGTCTTTCTCCTCAGTTGGCTACATCAGTGGGTTTTTTTGGTTAGTTTGTTTGCTTTGCTTCTCATCTATGTGCAATCCCTAACTGATTGTTCTGTGGATCAGCGGCCGCTGACCCCAAAAAAGTTCCCCACCCTTAGTCTATAGGAAATGGTATAGTTCTTCCTTTTTGTCTTGCTTCCCTACTGTAAGGTTCTGGGCTCTGTGGTTCATCCCCTATGATAACATCTGTGCTAACATCGGAGTCATTATTGTTAGGTTGCAAGGAGTCCTAGTTTGTTTATTTGTGTTATCTAATACAGATCTTGTTGTTTTATCTAAACTACCTGCATCTCAACTACACTAAATACCAATGATGAGATGTGGATAGGGTAGGATATTGCATAGATCTAATTGTTTTGGGCTAACAGTGTGGCCTAGATTCATGTAAAGTCAGGAAGCTGTGAACAGAAATGTAGCTATCCTTTGTGGATTAGAGAAAGAAGGAGGGAATCCAGGAAAAAAGTAAGAAACCAGTCTGCTGGAAGGGTATATCTAGAAGAGAGAAAGGTGGAGAAGAGAGCCTGTGTGGCGGCGGGGGACAAGAGGGATTGAATAGACAATAGTCGAGAGAGAGAGAGAGCAGTAAGGATGGATACTGAGCAGACATTAGAGGTGAGTGGTAGGGTTCCTGGGCTGGAATCCAGAGGAGTGGGTGGGCCTGGTTGGCATTGCTGGGACAGCAGGTCTCATGAGACACTATATGCCAAAAGAGGAAACCACATATAGTAAAACCTCAGCATTATAAATAACTGGGGAATAGAGGCTGCTCATAACTCTGAACAAAGCATTATGGTTGTTATTTCAAAACTGTACAATTGGTTCATTGACTTAATAGAGTTTTAAAATTTAACTATGCAGAAGAAAAAATGCTGCTTGTAACCATTTTAATTCAAATGAGTCAAGCACAGAAACAGTTTTCATACCTTGTCAAATTTTTAACGGTCCCTTTTTTTAGTGGTTTGCATTTAACACAGTACTTTACTAGACAGAATGTGATTTTTTGGCATTTGTTCTGATCTCTCCTGCCTGATTGTATATTTCCAGTTCCAAATGAGGTGTGGTGTTGACGGTCAGTTTATGACTCTGAGGTTCTACTATAGTAGTTGGCTGGAGGACATAGTCATGAAGAGGAAGCTGCAGCTCCTAGATGGAGAGGCTGCATCATGAGAAAGAGGACAATGTGGGGGAGAAACAGCAATGGGAAGTGTTAGACCAGTAAGAGAGCTAATCCCCAGAAGAGCCAGAAGGAGGCACCACCTGTGGTGAATGAGTAAACCCATGATACCGCTGCTTCTCCGTCTTCACTTTTCTGCTGAAGACCCACTTTAGATGTGGTGCCTACAAGAAATCAGCCAAGTAATGACTGATGATAAACTGATGAGCAAGTTGTACACTCATGGAACAGCTTGATCTTATCGTTCTCATTATCTCTTGCCTGTTCCCTGCTACTGTTGTTACTCACTTGTTTCAAATTAGATTGGAAATATTGGAAGAGCTATGTTGTACCAATCTACCTGGCTGTGTCCAGACTGGCCAGCTTTTCCGGAAAATCAGCCACTTTTCCGGAAAAACTTGCCAGTTGTCTACACTGGCTGCTTGAATTTCCGCAAAAGCACTGACTTCCTACTGTCTGAAATCAGTGCTTCTTGCGGAAATACTATTCTGCTCCCGTTCAGTCAAAAGTCCCTTTTGCACAAAGCTTTTTCACAAAAAGGCCAGTGTAGACAGCTCAGATTTGTATTCCGCAAAAAAGCCCCGATCACGAAAATGGCGATCAGGGCTTTTTTGCGGAAAAGCGCGTCTAGATTGGCCACGGATGCTTTTCCGCAAAAAGTGCTTTTGCGGAAAAGCATCCATGCCAATCTAGACGCTCTGTTCTGAAAATGCTTTTAAGGGAAAACTTTTCCTTTAAAAGCATTTCCGGAATATCATGCCAATCTAGACGCAGCCCCTGTGGTTTTGGACATTTCGGTGTTCAGTGGGGCCTCGCTCTACAAAATAAAGATAATAAAAATTATGATTAAATGAGAACATTATCGGTTCCTGAACCCTATTCTTTAAAAGTATTAAGATGTCTAACTGCACTGAAATCAAAGAGAGTAGGGCCCCTAAATGTCTTTGTAGAGCTGTGCCTTGACTGGGTGGCAAGCATGGGACCAGCTCCAATTGACTCTACAGGGAAAAGGATCAACATCTAAGTGAGAAGTACAATGGCATTCAGTAGTGCCATTGTTTACCTTTTTACTCAGATTTTTGCTTGTCCTCTTTTACATTGAATTGACACATAATTAAGTGCCTTGTTTCTTTCCAAAGTCTTTTAATCACTGGTCTGGCATTACAGCCCTGATCATTGTGAGAAAGTGGTTGATGGTTATTTTTAAATTAGATTAGTTTAGTTACTATTGAAGATGTTGTTCTCCCACTGACCCTTTTTAAGAGTGGATGTTCATTACCTAAGACACTCATGGTGCTGATATACTGCAGCTAGCCCTAGTTACACTAATTTTAGTCATTGCTATGCAAGACTACTTTTTCAAGGGAAAGAAGTATTTATGGGGGGGAGGGGATTTGGGAGGTTGTGCAATGTTAGTATAAACCGTATTTGCAGAGACTAAAATAACATCATTCTTGGAGCTCAAAATAGCATGTAGAGAAATTTTCTAGTGATATTTGATTAAAAAAATTAATCTAATCTTTTTAACTAGAAGCAAGCTAATTGCCAGTATTTTGGGAAAATATTATTTTAACTAAGATATTACATACAATGGGAGTTAGCCCATTTCCATGCATCTAATGTATTGTAAGTATTTCTAGATAGGCAATGTGGTAATAGGCAAAGTGCTAAATCCAGTAGTTTAGTTTGGTATAGGAAGATGGTTGTGGATTCTGCTTTTTGCTCCTCTTGTGTTCTGGGAAGCTTTGCTTTCATAAAGAGCTTATTTTATTTTTATTTTTATGAACAGTGGCGTTTTTCCAAAGGTTTTTACTTTTAACAGATGAAAGACCCAATTTCATTGTTATTTGGATTGCTCCTGGGATTTCAGTAGATTTAGACCCAGTCTCTGTTAGTAAATTCATATTTGTAAGAGAGAAAATAATCTTTCTAATTAGCAGCTTAGTTCTGCAAGCTCTCAAGGGCTCACGGTTCAGTTCACACAAAATTCAACAGGACTAGAGAGTATTCATAACTTTGCAGGATCATACCTTATACTAAGGGGAGACTTGGGAAAACATAAGGATCAGATCTAGATCATGTTCATGAAATAGAATTGATTAACTAGTTTGAAGCATCTGAGTATCATTCCTCAGGATGATTGTATGAGAAATAATACTGCTACACGGGGCGTTTTATTTTGCAATAACGTGATTTCAAAATGGCGGCCAGACACGATTATGCTAATTAAGGATGGGACATTTAAATCCCGCGCTTCATTAGCAATTTTGGTACACTACATTTGCATCCCTATTTTGAGATAGGGAGCAAGTGTAGACATCCCCCAAGAGATGAATACAGATCTGTACTGAAAAAGAAATATTACTAGAACTATAGTCTGTTTAATATGTCTTTTGAGCTTTTGGCAGAAAACTAATTGGAAGATCTGCTATGTTGATATTTAAAATATCAAATCCAAATCAACTAAAAGCATAATATATCCTAATTGTTGTAGCAGAAAATACCTACAGCTAGCCAATTATTTTAGTTTTGGTACCTGGAAAGAGTCCACAGCACCTATCATACAGAAATAAATGCATGTGTATCACTAACTAATGTTAAAATTGTAAGCAAAAGTCTCAAAAGCAAAATAAGAGGCTGAATTGCTTAGTGACTAAGGGTGAGTTTACACTGCACCGTTTTTTCTGGAGTAACGGCTGTTATTCTGGAAAAAAATACTAGCGTCCACACTGCAGTTGCATTATTTCAACAGAAAGTCAAAATAATGGACAGCTTTTTCCAGTGGCAGGTGTGTGTAGACACTCCACTGCTGCTATGTTGAAAAAGATCTTCACTAGGGCCATTCTAAAGTTATCCCAGTGCCTCCTGGGATTCTAAGTCGAGAAAGCGCATCCACATTAGGGAAGCCTGCCTCAGACTAATTTTGAGGCTTCCTGAAGTGTGGATTCTTTATTTTGAAATAAGCTTTTTGGGAAGATATCTTCCCGAAAAGCTTATTCCAAAAGAAGCTTGTAGTGTAGACATACCCTTAGGTATTAAGATTTCTGCTGTTAGTGTCAGTTCCTTTGCTTTTGTGTATTTCTAGGTTCACAAAGCAATATAACCTGATCTCAGGCAATTCTTATTTATTGTCCATACAGGTACATTAATTCCAGAACTGTTTATCTATCTTATGGCTCAAAGACTTTTCTTGGGGCTGTTCAATATTCAATCTAATTGTATCTACTTTCATCTATCAGGATGTTTTAATGGACCAAACATCACAGTACCTAGGGACCAGTTTTCAGTGATTTCAATATATGTTAGGTGTCTTCATGCTTTTAAAAATCCCACTAGGGCTCTATCTTCATTTTTATGACCTTACATGGTTCTTTTTTAAATCTAGATGACTATGTGAAAATATCTGTTCAGTTAATTCCAAGTAGACAGTTGTTCATAAGAGCACCAAAACACCATCATAATGACACATCTTCTGCTTGTTTTACTAGAAAGCAACAGGGTGGAATAAGCTTAGAATCTGAACTTTCCCTACAGTTACAAAGAGTGACTCACTTAGGGTATGTCTACACTAGCTCATTAATTTGAGCTAGGTAGGCAAATCAGGCAACCGGAGTTGCAAATGAAGCCCGGGATTTAAATATCCCGGGCTTTATTTGCATGTTCCTGTCCGGCCGCCATTTTTAAATCTCCCTTAATTCGAACGAACTGCCCATGGCTACATGCGGCAGTTTAAAGTCCTTAGTCTAAATTAAGTCCTTAGTTCTAATTAACTGTTACTCCTTGTGGAATGAAGGACTTATTTCGGATTAACTTTAAATTGCAGCGTGTAGCCGCGGGCAGTTTGTTCGAACTAAGGGGAATTTAAAAATGGCGGCAGGATGGGAACATGCAAATAAAGCCCGGGATATTTAAATCTCGGGCTTCATTTGCAACTGATTTGCCTGATTTGCCTACTTAGCTCGAATTAATGAGCTAGTATAGACATATCATTAGAGTAGTGTGTGATGAGTAAGCTTGCACCACCTCTGAGCAGACAATAAGTGTTCCATGAATTAAAAAGGGCTTTCCATTTTGTGCAAAGCACTGAATTTTAAATTTGCATTTAAAAATAGTGGAATCTGTGACTATCAAGTTTCATATTCCCTCACATCACACATACTAAGGTGAACGACCTTAGTTTGGATGAATATGATGTCTGAAAACTCCACTCGAAATATAATTCTCTGATTATATAGAATAGCACTTCCTAGTTTTTAAGGCACCTCTGATTTGTATCAAAAATAACTTCTTCTGTTTTAGCTGCATGCTTTGAATGCTGTTTCAATTTTAGCCAAACTCTTCTAGTTCACTTTCTCAGCTAGTGTGATTCTTCAGCTCCTCTTTAAATGGAACAATGGGGGAAAAATCATTTCTATTTTGTTATTCTCAGTTTTTATATTTTCTTGTAACGGGGTTTTCTTTAAGTTAGCTGTGAGTTAGCTGACTGCTTAAACCAGGGGTTCTCAAACTTTGTGATACCACAACCCCTCTCTAAGTTGCTCGCGATCCACCTCTAAGTTGCTGCAACCCCTCTCTAAGTTGCTCATGACCCCCCAGGGGGTCAGGACCCACAGTTTGAGAAACACGGGCTTAATCAGTTAGCTGGCTGTCTAGTAGTGATCCACAGCAGAGGAAGAGTCTGCTGGACTTCAACTGAGGATCCCTACAAGCAAGTGGAGAGCTGGTTCAGATTTAATACATTGTGCAGAGTTGATCAGAGACACAAACTGAGACTCTGGTGAACTAAAGCCGTGTTTCTAAACCAGTGGTACAAGTACCATTAGGGTTACTTGAGAGAAATCTGGAGCAGAGCCAGCCCAAGCTACGGGCTGACCGGGCTACTGCCTGGGGCGCCCCATTGTAGGGGGCGCCGAGCGGGGCTGCCGGACCGGGCGGGGGTGGGGCCACGCATGTGCTGGGTACCCGGGGTGGGGCCGTGCATGCGCCACACTCCTGGGGGCGGCGCTGCGCTCCCGGGGCCTGGGGTGCACAAATGGCTCGGGTCGGCCCTGATCTAGAGGATAAGTCAACAAAACTGAAATTTGAAGACAACTGAATTTTTGTTTTAAGTTTTACAGCACGTCATTATTTTTGTACTTTTTACACCCAAAAATGTCATTTTCCGCCTGGCTATGATGAAGTTCCATCGGTGTAACTGCTGACAATTTTTTTAACATAGAGTGATGCCTTGTCTGTTAATCGGTCTCATTCAGCTGAACTCTGCACTGATCAACATGGAAGTTCAGTTGTTCTAATGAATGTCATTCTTCTGGCTACAGATGCCAGCTACAGCTGTCAGAGATTTGGTAGCCAACTGGACCCACCTAAGGTGTACTTTCTTCTTTAGTTTAATACCTAAACATGATACATTTTTACTGACAGCAAAGTAAAACATTAAGGCCCATATCTTCAGCAGCTATAAATGGGTTTTATAGACAAAACAGGGGATGAATTTGGTTCATTGGTCCATTGTGACTCCAGTGGTGATTCCCCAGGAATAGATTTGACCCAACATAAGAACTTCCAGTGACAAAAATAAAGCTCAAGAGCTGTGTCTACATTGGCAAGATTTTGCACGAAAGCAGCCACTTTTGCGCAAAATCTTGCCACCTGTCTACATTTTCTGTGAGTATTTGCACAAGAACACTGACGTTCTAATGTACAAAATCAGTGCTTCTTGCACAAATATTCTGACGTTCCTGCTCAGGGATAAGCCCTCTTGTGCAAGTATTCTTGCACAAGAGAACAGTGTAGGCAGGCAACGTTAATTTCTTGTGCAAGAGAGCGTCTACACTGGCATGGATGCTTTTGCGCAAAATCACATGCCAGTGTAGATACTCTCTTGTACAAATACTTTTAACAGAAAAACTCTTCCGTTAAAAGTATTTGCGCAAAATCATGCCAGTATCTTATGTGATGCCATCCTTAACTTCACTTCACTTCAACAATATTGGAAAAGCCGCTATAATGCTTGCCAACTGATTCAAATTGAACAAAATACACACTTAGCAAAGAAGAGATTTGTTCTAAACAAAAAAAGATATATTTTTATTTTATCTGTCATGCTTCTTTAACTACAGGGATGCTGTTAAGTCAAATCTTCATGTAATTCAATATTTGTCTTTTGATACTACATTTGATTTGAGTCCACACTTATGTATAAAGTATGCATGAGCATATAAAAACACATGTAAAACTAGAAAATATTTCAGAAATGTACAAATGAAACTAAAGATATACATTTTAACATCTGAAGTTGTTTTTGTATAAATTGGCTTCTGAGTCTTATTTCCAAGGAGCTGAATCATTATTTTTCTTATCAAATGGAAACTTGCATTAATAGTAATTTGTCAACAGATTTCATAGCTAAACTACATAGCATTCTGGAAAAGAGAAAGCAATGCATGTTTAATATAAAATAAACATTATCTCTGTACACATTAAGATATAGTAATTGTAGGCAGATGGTTTAATTATGCATATATTACCTTACAAGGGAATGAATTTTCAGGGTAGATATTAAACTCACATGAATCTGGAGCTAGGTATTTTACAGTTTTTGTTCAGCACTTGCATGTCTAAACTCAGAAGGATTGTGCCTTTGAACTACCTTTACTTTAGGTGAGAAGTGTTAAGAAATCTAGTCTAGAAAGGCTAACTGATCACTACCATAATACTTATAAAGAAAAACAAATACTGAATGGTCTTTTTAAGAGGGATTTTTAAAGTGCATGGATTGCCATCCTCCCTGAAGAGATTCTAGACCAATTCTCTATTGTAAACAACTGGTTCCAAATGCACATCCAGAGCAGTTATAGTAACACATTTATTTCTCTTCCATGAATAGGCAGGTGGCTCTGGATTACTGCTGGAGTCCTGCTTTCAGTCATCAACTCCAGGGCCTGCCTTGCGTTCACTAGATGGAATCCACTTTAAACCTTTTTGGTGCTGCTTATAAATCAGACAGAGGAGATGCATGCTGTCTGATATGATGGGACCCTTCCTGCCCTCAACATAATCTTTTCACCACCTGTAAAATACAAAGCTTTTGCAGTAATCCCCATTCCTTCCTGTATCAGGAGTATCACTCGGAGACTGAGAAAAAATCCTGATTTACCACAGTTCAGAACATTCCCCATAAGCAACCAACTTTTTAGCCTGAGGCAAGGTGTTTCAGCCTGCTTTTCCCAAGCCTCTGGTGCAGAGGGCAAAGATATAAGCACTGGGGGGGCTGAGCTAGGATTGTAACTCACCACAGTTGTCTAGTATCCTGTTTCTTATCCCTGCAATCTGTCCACAGGCATGAGCGCTCACATGGGAGGTCTCCCACTACGCAACCTTTTTTAGCTGGCTGCAGTCCTGGCAGAGTGGGGATGGAGTCATCAATCTCCCACTTCCATGATCACTGCCTTCCCCCTTGGAGGAATAGCCTGCAGGCTGCACCTGACAGGCCCTCCCACAGTTAGTTCAAGGGTGAGGGAAGCCCTTGGCTCAATCCCTCTTTCTCATACCTGGTTAAAAGGTAGTTACAGGCATGGCTTTAGCAGAGTTACAAGGCATAACTGGCTTAGTGATTAACAAATTCATTCTACACATGGTCTCTGAACTGCGAGGATGGCCTTTGAAATCAATGGTTGGACAGGCAACATGGTTCTGCATCTAGGACACTGCACTGGGAATTGGGATACTGGGGGACTAGTCTCATTTCAGTCCTTGATTTACAATGTAATCTTAGGCAAGGGATTTCACTGGTCTGTGCCTCAGTTTTACCAAGTGCAAAATGGGAGCAACAATCACTTCCTTTGAGGTCCATGGAGAAATAGTGCTGCATAAGAGCTATTATCATCATTTGCAGAGCTTGCCTGCACAGCTGGATAAGACTCACTACATGAGGAGTGATTTCTAAAGCTCGTTAATATGTTCCATGTTCATTGGTCTGTATAGACACTACTGGTATGCACTAACGGCTCCCTAGCATGCTTTAGTGTAGTACACTGAACAGAATCTATACAGACCAATTACTGCATATCATATTAGTGAACTTTAGAACTCACATCCCCATAGTACATATTACCCCACTGTGTGGAGAGGCCCTCAGTCTGTCTCATGGTGCGTGAACTTCCCACATTCACTTTTCAGCAAAAAGCAACAATAAGGGAAAACAGGTCCAAGTGACAAGAATGTTTATGTCCTGTGGTAATCTGGTTCTTAATAGCACACTTATCTGCCTCCAGGTGAAAAGTGAGCACAAATACAAGTCATTCAAGTCAATATACTGTGTAGGCCCTAGAGTCTGCCTTCTCTTGCAAACAAACAGCAACACTTCTTAGCAAGTAGATATTCATTATTAATTAGCTCGAAGCATAATTAATACTAAATACAAAGCTTTTGCATTTTATTTATACTAAAATGGATTTAATCCATAATTCTACCTTCATGGCTCCACTTATTGTGACTACTCAAGCAAACTAATTGCACATATTATCTAAGTAGATATTTCCAGAAACAAGCTATTATATACTTGAAAAAATGAGAGGTTTTGGATATGATTTTATAAAGTTAGGGTACGTCTACACTACCACCCTAGTTCGAACTAGGGTGGTAATGTAGGCAACCGGAGTTGCAAATGAAGCCCGGGATTTGAATTTCCCAGGCTTCATTTGCATATTGCTGGGCTCCGCCATTTTTAAATGTCCGCTAATGCGGACTCCGTGCCCCGCGGCTACACGTGGCACAGACTAGGTAGTTCAGACTAGGCTTCCTATTCCGAACTATCGTGGCACGGACTAGGTAGTTCGGACTAGGCTTCCTATTCTGAAATACCGTTACTCCTCGTGGAGTAACAGTAGTTCGGAATAGGAAGTCTAGTCCGAACTACCTAGTCCGTGCCGCATGTAGCCGCGGGGCACGGAGTCCGCACTAGCGGACATTTAAAAATGGCGGCGCCCGGCAATATGCAAATGAAGCCCAGGAAATTCAAATCCCGGGCTTCATTTGCAACTCCGGTTGCCTACATTACCACCCTAGTTCGAACTAGGGTAGTAGTGTAGACGTACCCTTAGAGACTTGTAAAAAAGTCCTTTTGTTAACCATGGTGCAATGCAGGCCTACAATTCCCAGTGAACTAATCATTATGGGTACATCTAAACTACATGGCTCCGTCGATGGAGCCAAGTAGATTAGTGTACTCGAAAAAGGGAAATGAAGCGGCAATTTAAATAATTGTCGCTTCATTTACAACAAAATGGCTGCCGCGCTATGCTGATCAACTGTTTGGCGGCACAGCGCAGTAGTCTGGATGCTCCACGATCGACAAGGGAAGCCCTTGTCGACCGCCCAGTAAACCTCATTCCATGAGGCATAACAGGGCGGTTGACAAGGGCTTCCCTTGTCAACCGCGGAGTGTCCAGACTACCACGCTGTGCCGCCAAACAGTTGATCGGCACAGCGCGGCAGCCATTTTGATGTAAATGAAGTGGTGATTATTTAAATCGCTGCTTCATTTCCCTATGTCTAGAAACCTTATCTACATGGCTCCATCGACAGAGCCATGTAGTCTAGACATACCGCATGATGTGTAATATAGAAAGATTAACATTGATCTGTTTTTGATTCAATACATATAATTTCTTAAGTCCTGATCCTTCAAAGAGCTGTGCATGTGCCTTAAGTTAAACACATGTACATCTTTGCAGAATTGGGGACTTAAAACTTTACTAAATTTCTATTACTCAGATTCCATGCCTGGTTCTAGTATTTTAAAGGCCATGTGTTCTCTGTTAGGATGATTGCCATTGATTAATGTAACTGGGGTTCAGTCAGTGCTATAACTCCCGAGCCAGCATCTGTTCTCAGTTACAATCACGTAACAGAAAGCAAAATCTGATCTAGGCTGTATAGCTCTGAACCAGCTTTAATTATGTTTGTATGAATAGTGTAACTAAAAGCAGAAACTGACCCATGAACTGTACAAAACAAAATACAAATACTTGGCAAACTACATCCTTTCAGTAATGGCAAATTGTATATATTTCTGATCCTAAATACAGATTTAAATGACCTTCAAGTCAACTACCTCTTTAACAGCAATCTAGTATGGTTGCTTGGCTAACTAATATGTGTTTTATCTTGAGAGATTATAGAAAGTGGTACCATTAGAAATTGGATGAAGTGCAGGTCATATCACAAAGTAGAGAAGCAGGAAGCATTTGATTTTTAAAATATGTCTTCTGTATACTTCTTTGTGTCCCTGAAGAGTTGGCTCTTTTCTCTTGACCAATACTATATATGGGTTAACCAACATTGAAAAAAATTATATAGTCACATTTTATATGGTTCCATAGGAGATGTATTCTAAGCTAGATTGTGATAATGATGCATAACATTGCAAATAATAACCACACATTCAACTTTCAATGGATTGCTTATTGCTTATTTAGCAGCAATAAAATTCATGCCCTTAGAGGCCAAACCTGAGCTAAACTGAAAGACAGATTTTTCTCCTGGAGTAAATACAGATTTTCTGCTCTAAAATTGCTGCTTCTTTTTTTTTGAAGGGGGAGGAGGGTGGGCAGAGGGACAGTGGCACAAGCAATAATGGAATTCTCTTTTGCCAAATCATGCCTGGAAAATACCATCTGTCTAGTCTATGACCATAACTTTACTTCCATACTGATCAAAATGCTTCCTTTTAATGAAAAGTAAGAAATCACGGCTCCGAGTAGATGGCATATTTTTCTGCCCAAAATAAATATTTGGGTTCAACAATACCACCATTTTATTCCACCATATGCTTGTTTAATTATTGTTGCCATGCAGCGCAAACATTTGATGATCTGTAATTCACATTTCCTAGCACTATGTTTAGAAACACTGAGTCTCAGTTACTCCAAAGGTACAGAGTGGCATGATGAATGAAAGAGCTGGATTTATACCTTTCAGTTGCAGAGCTTTTCTTGTCTTTTTAGATTGTTTCTGGTGTTTTTCTTATAAGCAATTCTAAAAACATAAGTCCAAATCAATGCAATGTTTAGCTCAGTCTTGCAAGACCAGGAGGATATTTGTCTTTCACTGACTTCAAGGGGAGTTGAGGGAGCAATCAAAACTCGGGATTTCCAGTTTCTGGGAAATGTTTTATTTTGAAATTTCCCAGATATGGGAAATTTGGGGTATGTGTGTTTGAAATCCTGACCTGGGGTGAACTGTTTCTAAAGTCCCATTTGTTTTTTAAAAAGCAAAAACAAATAAACAAAACCAATTCAAGCCAAACCAGCAACCCCTCCAAATTTCCTGAGACTGCATCTTGGCCAAATCCATGATCTTACTGAAATCAATAGTAAATTTTGTATTGATTTCCATAAGATTGGGATTCAGACATTTGTAGTCATGTGAAAAATTGCATCATGTTTTTGAAACGGGGGTATTGAGATAAGTAATAGACTACAAAAAATACAATCCTAAATATTTCATTGTTCTTAAGAAAAACCTTTAGAAGTCTCCGTCTTTCATGTCCCAGGCTGTGTTTTTCTATTACATTAGTGCAATGGTGGGCCAAAAACAAGCACCAGGCTCAGACAGACAAGAAGACTTGAGAAAAAAAATTGTTCTTTGTCTCTTATAAAAATTTCAAATTTCCAAGAAAACATAATTGAAAAATCTGTCTGGGATAGCCCATTTCATTTCTTTGCCATCAGAAAATTTTTGATCAAAATGTTTTACAATGGAAAACTTGTGTTTTTATTAAATGAAGACTATTTTGAGGAAAGTAGACACTTTCTTCAATTTTTATGTTAGAAACCCAAAATCTGGTCTTTCTTCCTTTCAGACCCCAAGACTTTCTCAATTTTCAGTCAAAATGTTTTGGTTTGCAGTTTCTAAAAACCAAAACTTTGTAAAGTTTTTAAATTTTTGATGAAAAGTTGAAATCTTCAGCAAGCGTGAGTGAACGCAAACACACACGCGCGCGCACACACGCGCACGCACATATATCTTTGACCAGTTCTAGAAGGGCAGATGAAAACAGGGTCATCAGAAGAATACAGTAACAGACTGTCATACATGAATTTGTAACTAGAAAGAACTCTCTTCTTTTTCTGTATTATCTTAAATATCTTTTGCATCAAAATTAGTGTGTTTGCTTTTGAAGAACAAACTGCTAGCTGTTGTTTGCACTTTGAGGAAAGTACTTTTAAAATCAGAACAAAAAATCTCTCAACAGCTAACCTCACAGATCTCAGTACCCGTACTTGCAGTAAAAAGGTGAAAACCAATGCTAATCAGTCTAGATCTACACTATAGCCTTTTTCTGGCAGATTGCTTTTCTGAAAGAGGCTTTTCCGCCATTTGGTCCAGTCTAGATGGAGCCAAATGGTGGACAAGCCTCCTCTTTCGGAGGAGCCCTTATTCCTCGTAGAACGAGGTATACAGGGCTCCCCAAAAGAGTGAGTTTGCTCTTTCACAAAAAAAGGCGGAAGAGCAAATGTGTTCCCTGGACCTGATGGAGTTTTTCCGGGATATCTCCAGTATCCTAGAAAACCCCCACAGTCTAGATGTACCCTCAGTTAGTACCACACTGATGCATAATATACACTAAAGTAGTTACCTGATTTACAGCTAGGTCCATCTGAAGTCAATCAGGTGGAACGTAATCATTCTATAAGGTACTGCTCAACATTGGTTAAACCTAAACAGTTTTTTTCATCGTTTACTAATTCACATTACTTTAATTTACTTAATTACTAGAGTATGGAAAATGTTCATTGCAAAATTCAAAACCACACACATTCCCCTCATTTGGGATTTAATGAACTGCTTGAAATGCATCCCAGAGTCTTTCAAAAGTTCCCAAACCTGGGCCCAGTGTCATGGTTTCACATCTATACCAGGCAAAACTAGTTTCTACAGCTGTGAATTCTGAGCTAATACAACCCCCAGACTGAAATATAGAGGACACTCACGTAGACTGAAACAGAAGGAAAATAACCCTTCTGAACTGCTCCACATCCAACATATACCCAGCAGGCAAGCTGGCAGACACCTCCTACTGAACTAAATGAGCACTGGGAAATTTGCTCTGGTCATGCTACAACCATTATATTACATTTCTGCATAGTCAATACAAATTTACCACAAAGTTTGGCTGGTTTCATTCTCCCTTTGTCTTTGACGTTTTCCGCTCACACCAAGATACACCATCAGCATTCACGGCTCTAACGTTCAAATTCTTCTCTCACGTGCGCCATTTTGCTTTGTAACTGAAAAGCTTGATCTGTATCCCACTTATTTCAAAGGGAGTTGGATTTTTCCTTATGTTAAAGCAGGATTTGCAATCTGTGGTATTTGTGGCACATTATCTTTCTATGCTAAAAATAATGGATGTCATGGTTCTACAACCAGCACGGAGTAGAAAATACTGAAAACCTGATTGTCCACCAGTTTTACATCAGTGTAATTCCACTGAATTCAGTGGAAGTACAAGTTGAAAGTTGCTGTAATGGGTGTGACACCAGGCCTTGAATTTTTAATGTCATTCGTGGTACAATACATCCCCATGAAGCACTTCTGTGCTTACTTTGACATTCATTGTTCATCCTGAATCAAACACAACTAAAATTCTGTATTACTCATTTAATAACATAACCCTCATTATTTTGCACCCCAGAGAGAAGAGCAGAGTAGTCAGTAACTCTCAAAGTGCTGTGTTTTCCCTTCTGCAGTATGGCAAAATGTGCACACTCAAACTGTAAACATCTTCTAACTCACATTTATTCAAATATTACCGCTTTCCATTGGTAATGTACAAGATACTGCTCATTTCAGATGGGGCAACACACCCCAGTAAACAACACTGTTAAAGTCTTTTTATGCTAAGAATACTGTACTCAAAACATTTATAAATATTTAACAGCTCTAGGAAATGGTCTAATTTTATTTTTTTTTAAAAAAGGGTCTCTCTCATCTAGATGAATTCACATCAGCCAAAAAACATGACAGAGTAAATCCCCATGAAGCATTTTCTGCAAACAATGGGACAAATCTTGGATCTCTTACATAGTTTTTATGTGACTGAATTTGGAGTCTGCCTGAATCAAAACTGAGGCAAAACGATGGACCTCAAGATTTGGCTCCACACCAGTGAAGGACTGATCTTACAGGGGACGAGTGCACTGAACTCTTGTTAAAATAAGTAGGCATGAAAGGCGTTTGGCACAGCACATGAGGTGTTCACTATGATGGTGTCAGGCCCTAAGGGAGCTGCTGCGTAGAACAGCGCTTCAGCTGTGAATGAAAACCCAGGCCCCTGGAAGTGCTGGAATGCAGCTGATGTCTCTACGCATGTATGCTACTCATTATCCCTGCAAAGCAGAGCTGGCAGCCATGCTAACTACACTGCGTGACAGTTTCCAAAGCTGTCCCCTGCCAGGTGCTCTATACACAGCCTTCATGACAGACGTGGTTGCCGTTGATGAGGCTGAACGTGGCTACTGAATGGTTGGTGCTCTTGAGAGAGGTCATTCGAGTGGTGCTTCTGCCCATGCTTTGGGACCTGATGAGGAGACGCGTTCTGCAGCACAACAGCTGGTTGTTGAACTGTTTCCTAAAACTTTTGCTGAGCAAGTAGAGAGCAAAAGGGTTTACACAAGAGTTAGCAAAGGCCAGGATTCGAGCACAGATGCTGGTGATGAAGTGCAACATTGAGGTGTCTACCTCTGAATAATGGTAGGACCGGTATAAATAAATAATGTGATTAGGAAGCCAGCAGAAAGCAAAGAGGCACACAAACACCAACACTGTCTTGGCCAGACGCTTACGCGAGTCGATCTAAAAAGAACACAGAGAAAAATAAATTAGCAAACATTCCTCACTTTGGCAAAAAGGTGGTGGAACTGGAAGTGCATTACTGTTCCTATCACAAGGGAGTGGCCGGGGGAAAATGAGACTGTTAATGCAGAAGGGTCTGGACAGCGCAAGACTTTAGCAACTAAAATATGTCTTCTATCTACAGATAAAACACAGGTCAACCTAATGCTCAGTGATAGTATATTACTAATCTCACCATGATCAGCAGAAGTCCAAGAACCAGCAACTTATTAATCATGATGCTGGGAGCTGCCTAGCACACTGCACAGAGCATAGATGTGATACTACTAGGGACCACATGGTACGCAGACTCTGCTCATCATCAGGCAAGATCATTGTTTCTCCTTCATGGAGTCTTCTCCCCAGCTCCTGTAGCTTCCTTTCTCTCCCTCCAAGCTTCTTTTGTATTTCCCTATGTAAACCCCTCCTAGTCCCTTGGGTTACTTCTTCTGTGTTTGGTAACTTTTCTCCAGAAAACAGTCCCCTTCTCCCCCCCTCTCCCGATAAGATGGGTAAAATGGCTTTCCCCCAAGTTGCACGCACTCCGTGGGATCATTTTTGTGTGGTCAAACAAGCATCATTAATGTTAAGTATTCCCCATTGCCCTTCATCTAGTGAATACCAGTTGCATGTCCTGTCAGCAATGGTGACTGTAGGCTTTCCATGATACAGAAATTTCATGATACAATTTAATAATACCATCCACCATTCATAAGTTGCACAGACAGGTCCCCTAGTTTGTCACAGGGCATATGTCATAAATGGCTTTCCCAACCTCCCAGTTTGTGCTATGATGGAGAAGGCCAAGTTGCAATGGAAGGACAAACTCTCTGAGGCCTGGTCTACACTAGCAAAAGCTGTATTCTGTTCACATGACAGTTAACATGCTACACAGACAGGGCAAGCTACAGTTGTATATTGATTTAGTGGGGAAAGGTGAACCTTAAGGGACAATCCTGTGAGGGATCCTAGAGCCTGAACACCTCTAAAGTTACAACCTGCCCAGTAGGGTGATACAGCATGATCTCTCTCATTGTAAAAACATACCTATTGGCATAGTGCAGACAAGACCTTAGATGGGATCCACCATCCAAAAGAGGAAGATACAACTGCTCCACCTCGGGAACCTCTGGACAGCATTGCAAAATGGGAGCTGCAATGCCTCCTGTATCTTGGTGGCAGAGAGGGTCTTAAGAGGCTGTCGTATGCATGCCTGTTGGGGTCATGCCCTACCTCTTCCCCTCCCCTCTTAGTGTGGCTCTTGCTGCTAGCTCCACCTGTGAGTCTTCACATTGTGAAGCACCATCTGTGCCCATCCCAGTGTTCCGTACCTATACAGCTGAGAGGTACATTCTGGTCCTTGCAAAGTAATGGGCTCAGTTCTGATTGCTACACTTGAGGAGGGTGAGAGTTGAAACTCTGGATATACCTACATAGCAAAAACTGTGCACAGGCTTGCTTCACTGAGCATGGCTGACTCCAGCAAATATGGGTAACAATAGCAGTGAAGACAGCACAGCATGGGTTAGTAAGCTGATTACACACTCAGGGTCCATGCGGGGCTTACACTACCAGCTGTGAAATTGTTGCTGTGATGCCTTCGCTGCTTTTGTTACCCTCTAGTTTGGACAGAGTAGCCCATGAATCACTTTTGCTGAGCAGGCATATTCAAAATCTCAGCTGTCACCCTTATAAAACTGAAGCATAGTTAGACAGGTCTCATTTGAGGTATGAAAGTCCTGTGACACATTAGAGACTAACAAAAATATCTATAATATCGTGAGCTTTTGTGGGCAAAACCTACATCAGATGAGCTGGAGAGGAATCATCTGAAGAAATAGGTTTTACCTATGAAAGCTCATGATACTATATATATTTTTGTTAGTCTTTAAAGTGCCACAGGACTACTAATTTTTAAAGTTACAGACTAACACTGTATCCTTTGAGACTTTTTGAGTTAGATAGTTACTTCCCAAAGCACTATAAGTAAATTGAGAATTAAGCTGTTCACAAAAAGTAGATCTTTTCCTGTGATAGAAGCTAGCATGGAACAGGCAAGAAGACACTGGCATTGTGCATCATGGCTTTATTTCATGTTCCTTTAATTCCATAAGCTGAAGAGTAGATTTTGAATTCCGAAAAGATTGACATGTACCAGATGACAGTCAAACATCCCCAAAGATCTAACTGTAAATTCAATCCTGTAGGATAAGTCTCTCCATGAGTGAACTGTATTTATATATATACTTTAATGTAGCCTTAATTTGATATTGAAGCTATTGTGGCCCACATCTACACTATGGCAAAAGGAAGCAATGCAATAAAGAAATCAATATCACTTATCTCAGACAAAGAACGATGGCTACAGAGTGCACTAGAGGACTGAAATCATTGACTGACTCAGCTTGACCAGACTCACTTTTTGCTATCTTTATTATTCTGTAAACAAAACGTAGGGGGAAAGGACAAAGGAGAAGTGACTCTATATTTCTAGCGCACTTTAGACGGTAACCAAAGCAGTCGTCAACCTGGCAGAAAGGTCGGAGAGGTGGGGAAAAGACTTATAAGCATTCAAAAATAATGTAAAATAAGTACTTTGTGAAATCCACCCACTTTACTGTACTGAAAGCACATATTTCGATCCATATGGTGCTACCTTAAAACTAATGGTGGAAAAACTTCTTAAGGTTCAAGAAATTAAGCTCATATATGTTTCTGACAAAGGGTAAAGCCACTGTTTGTACAACTAACCCCACTCAGGTAGAGTCTGAAACATAACAGTATGGGCCTCTTGTGACTCAGGTATATTGGAAAGAGCTTACCTCTGCGAGGAAGTGGCACCAGCTCAGTTCAAGGCAAGAATATAAACTGATTTATTGAAATTAGAGCAAAACCACATACTGACACTTATTTCAGTTTAAGGGCAGCTTCCTTCAGATACTTTAAATCAAGAGGGAATTGGTTTATGCAATGCTGCAATAGTCCACATGTAAATTGAAAGAGGAGAGTCCACACAGAGGGTTGTACTGGTTTAAAGCAGTTTAAAAACAAATCCAGGTTAAATTTGTGTAACTTTCCTATTTAGACAAGATCTAAGGGTTGTGGCATACGGGAGCTGGAGATGTCATTTCCAGCTCAAGCAGACATACCTGTTCTAGCTCTGATCAACCTAGTGTGCTAAAAATAGGAGTTGAGCCACACTTTTGAGAGCAACTAGCTCCCAGAGTACATGCCAAGGGTTTCCATACAGGATCGTACTTGGGGCTAGTTACCCCAGCTCACTGCTGGTGACCCCAGGAGGCTGTTGTTTCCAGTTCTCTATCTTGATCAAAGCTACGAAGATGTTACACCATCTCCAGTATAAACATACTTTAAGTGCTCTTAGCTGGAAACAGTAGTAGAGTCACAAATGTCCAGCCACTAAATGGGAACAGACCTTCCACACTCTCCTAGAGTAAGTTTCTCTATTCATGGTACAAACTTCATGTCATTCCACACAAGAGTAATATACTCAACTTTCCAATACAAATAAATTCATACCTGTTTCCTAACATGTATATTTCCTTCCACGGGTATGTTGTAAGCACTCCGGATCAAATTTTTAGCAATGAAATAGTAATATACTGAAATGATTGATAGAGGAATGATGTAAAAGATCAGAAATGAGGCCATTGAATGAATTTTTGGATGTAGCCCGTCAGAATGCGGATAAGGGGCACAGCTGATGAAGGTTTTGTTAGTGCCTTTGTCATGGAAAGGGTGCAAGTCAGAAAATACAGCTTCAGGAATGGCAAGCAGCATGGATAAAACCCAGATCATAGCAGCTTTCAGACAAATCTTCATCAGCGCATGGGAAGCTTGGATATCCATAGGTCTCACTATGGCTTTATACCTAAGAACAAAGAGAATGAACTGTTAGTAACCATGACAATGAACAATAGTCATCCTGGGTTAAATTTAACTTTGGCCAATACTTCACAGATCTCTCTCTCATTTTGGAAACATGCCAACAACAGTTTTCAACTGGCTCTGGTTGAAATTTTTAACATTTCTGAAATTTTGCAATCAGGTCAACTTGTCACCAGTTAATTCAATTTCAGGTGCATTGATTTTAAACATGTACAGAGATCCTCTGAAATTCATGTATGAGTACAAATGGCATTAAGAGGAAGTAAAATGAGTTTACTTTTAAAGCATAAACACTATGATACTTCTGCTACAAATGCAACAGCAATTAATTCAGTTGTGGAATCTCAATCATAGGACATTATTAAGGGCGGGTTAGACAAACACCTGTCAAGGATGGTAAGATGATACTAGTCCTGCCCTGAGTGCAGGAGACTGGATTAGATGACTTCTCGAGGTCCCTTCCAGCTTTAAGATCCCACGAGACGTATCCTTTCTGCCCAAGGCTGTGTTTATGGGTAATAAGAAGGAAATGAAGGAAGAGCAGGGTGACCCTGCCCTTTGTACCTTCACTTCAGAGCACAAGGAATTGGCACTGGGTAGGACCACTCCCATATGTATCACTGGGGAAAACTTTCCAGCACATTGTATGTGATACGTTTACCCTTACAGTGTAATGTACTAATGCAACAATTACTCTATATAGGAAGCTATTCTGTACATGAGGTAATACAAGCCTCTATTCATTTTATATGTCAGGGTTGTAGCAGTTAACTGATATGTTGTACTGGGGCCACACCATTGGAGATGTTATGCAGAGTATATTAAGATATTTGTGTGTTCTGTGATCGCCAAGTTTTTAGAGAATGAAATAGTATGATTCCTCATATGCTTTAGAGTGTGGATCAACTCTCCCCTCCCTTCATACATACACTTTCCCCTCAACTTCTCTTTAGAGATTTCTATTGAGGACGTTTAATCAGTCATGCAGTTTAAAATTAATTTAAAAACCTCTTGTTCCCTCTCAAGATCTATATCAGGATACCTGTGACTTCAATTGTAATTCGTTCCGTTCTTCTAGTTAAATTTTTTTTTGTGGTGGGTCAACTAGTATTTTAGGCCTGGTAGGGATTTGTCTAATGTTCACTGGCCATTCTATGAATGTATCTTCTCCTATCTCTGTCAGTAGCAAATATATCAACTTTTTTCCAACTAACTGAGAGGTTGGCATGTGCAATCCCTTGTGATGCCTATTATTAATGAATGTACTTAACAGCGTACACTGCAAGGTTCACTCTACTTCCCTTCAGGCAAAACTCATCCCCTCAGGCTGTTGTCATCAACAGTAAGGCATTTTATCATGTTTGCAGACAGTTGTCAAGAATTGAAATAAGCTAACATCAGGCAAATCTCAAGTTTTCCTCTTCTGTGCAGGCAGATCAGCTATGATTAGGATCATATTAACTGTTCACAGTAACATATGTTGTGTAATGAAAGCCAGTCTCTTGAGGCATAACTGATAGTGATTTGGATGCCATTTCTACCCCAAAAAGACCATTTCAGTGATTTTTTTCTAAATCCTTCACTGTCACTCAGCATTATAGGACCCTGTTTGTTGCAACACCTGTTTAACTGGTTAACATTCTGCAGAGCTGAGTAATGAGTTCCAATAGTCACTACACACACAGACCTACAGACACATCCATGCTGCGTGCTGGGCAGCTAGCCATTTATTGCCCCAAAGCACTTTTATAAAATATTGAATGTCCAGTAATAATACTGAAAACTCCAGTGATTTTAGTCCCTAACTTAAATCACAATGAAGTCAGTGGGAGTCTGCCCACTGAAATCAGTGAGAAGTCATTGGATCAGACTCATGGATTCAGGAATCAACATATTTGCCTCCTGTGGTTATTAATAGCACGTATTTGGGGGGATGTAGTGGAGAGATCCTGAGGGATGAGGCCTGGTGTAAAGGGCCCAGTATAGGACCTAAGGCCTCCATTTAAATAGCCAGGTACTGCTGATATAAAGCAAAGTTAGCAAAAGTTAGTCTGTGAGAAAAGTTAAGCCCTGTTACAAAGCAGATACTTGGTGCAGTTTCACATAAACTTGGCTAAAGCAGAGCTGGCATAAGCACTCAAGGCTACGTCTACACTGCAGAGTTTTTGTGCTAAACCAGCCATTTTGGGAAAAAAACTCGTGGCACGTCCACACTACAAGCACATTTTTGTGCAAGAAAGAGTACAGTAGATCGTCAGAAGTCAGAGCTCTTGTGCAAAAAGGTGTGTGTGCATGGACACCAGAGGTTTCTTGTGCAAGAGACCCCTATCAGAAAAAGCACAGGTGCTCTGATGGTCATTCTGTGAATGGCAATCAGCGCTTTCTTGTGCAAGAGCATCTATGCAGTGTGGACGCGCTCTTGCACAAAAACTTTTGGGGGAAGATTTCATGTAAACACATCCCAGAAAAGAAGTACCAGAACACCCCGATACAAAGACAATACATGGACACACTGGCCCCACTTAAAGAGAAGGTCAGTCTGAAAGCGCAATGGATAGCAATGTTTTGATTGAACCAACAAGTACAAGCTAAAGCATGGTAACTAACCATGTAAGAGGCACCACGCATTACATTTTTGTATCAGCATATAAAGGAGGAGCCAAAAACGGGATCTCCTTCGCTGGCTGAGGGGGGAACAGAAAGTCCCTCCATTCATTGGCATGGGCATACATGTATTACTTGTAGCGCACTAATGCCATGCTTTGTCGGCAATAAACCTGGCCAAGTGCCTTTGTCGCTGAATGGAGTCTGTGGTCTTTCGGGCAGTTGATCAGAACCTACCTAAGCGGTTATCTGAGCAGGGCCAGTGCAGCACACCGAGAGAACACACACACGCAATCAACACCTGCCGATGGGATAATCAGCATCTGTGCTTCTCCTACTCTCTGTACTAGATAGTGAGGTCCTTAAGCACATGCCTGTCTTTAAGCATGGGAATAACTGTGACACTCTCCTAAGTACCTAGGAGGGTGAGCACCCTCATCATCACCCCCACCTGCCTTTAGCATGGAGCAGACTTGTCTGTGACTGCTGGGGATAAGCTCTCTGGCAGTACAGGCCTCGCTTCTCTGTAGAGATACAAGTTGAACCTCTCTAGTCTGGCACGTTCGGGATATGATGGGTGCCAAACCAGAGAATTTGCCGAACCATGGGAGGTCAGTATTGTGAGGAGTGGGTCTCTTTATTTTTATTTCACCAAGGCGAATAAATAAAACAGAGCTTGCAGTGCTGCTTAATAATGTATGGTAAAGCATAAAACCCCTGCTTATGCTTAGTGGTATTTCCAACACTTCCACTGCTTACTGGGCTCTTAGAAGACATTTAGGGGTAAATTAGAGCTAAGTAACAGCACAGGACACTGACAGCCAGGACTGGTGGATGAGAGCCAGATAAGTACTTTACTTTT
This sequence comes from Pelodiscus sinensis, assembly GCF_049634645.1. Taxonomy (NCBI): domain Eukaryota; kingdom Metazoa; phylum Chordata; order Testudines; family Trionychidae; genus Pelodiscus; species Pelodiscus sinensis. The sequence goes on from NC_134711.1 coordinate 211,320,691, forward strand.
TCTGGTGATCTAGACTTTAAGAAGATATTTTCAGTATAGTAGAGGCTGGACCTCCTTTGTCTGGCACCCTTGGGACCTGGCTCAGCCTGAATGAGGGAATTTGCCAGATCATGGAATGTCCCCTACCACCAGCCTCGCACTAAGCTCCCCCTCCCTGTGGCTGGCTCCATTCTGGCCCCACTGCCACTGTGCTCCAGACTGCAGGACTTGGACTTGGTTTCTGGCCTAGGCTAGGGCTCCCCGAGGCTGGGGCTCCCCAGCTGCAGTGGCCCCGCTTCTCCTCCAGCCAGCTGGAAATTCCCAGGGACGGGGCTTGCTGGCTGCCCTGTCTCTGCCGTGCTCTGCCAGGATCCCCAGGGACAGGGCTTGCTGGTTGCCCCACTTTTGCTGTGCTCCGCCCGGGATCCCCGGGGACAGGGTTCACCAGTCCCATTGCTGCCCCACCCGGCTGGGACTTCCTGGGGATAAGGCTCGCACTCCCCTGCTGGACCATGGATGTTGCAGACCAGTGAATCCTGGATTTTGGAGGTTTAACCTGTACATCACTCCTGACACAACATCTGTACGGACATTTCACAATGACTGTGATGAACAGAGTGACACAGATTTTTATCTGAGCCCTCACAGCCTCATATGTCACTCTATTGGTGAGCTAGCCTATAAATACCAGGCTCAGAAGATTCCTGTAACCCACATGTACTCTTCTGTAACCCTTGCCAGTTGACACTCAGAGATTCCTGGGTCACTTCAGAAGGAACTTCGATAGGAATACTGACCGTTAGTCATAAGTTTAAATACCCTGCTGAAGCAGGGCCTAAGTGCAGCTCCTAAACAATGTGTTATCTGCTATCTAGGCTTGATCCTGTCATTACACACACACATACACACAACTCAATGGTAATTTGAGGTGTACAACACATGGCACCATTCAGAGCTCAGCAGCAAATCTAGGTACCACCTTGCTGGCACTGCTGCCTGACGTTGCTCTCAAACTGAATAACTCTAATTTTTGTGCAACACTCATATTTTTCAGCTGAAAAACGCCAAAAGAAATTCCCACACAGGATTAAAAAGCAAGAGATGATTCATATGCAGTAATAAAGGCCAACATTTGGAAAGAAGAAAGTGGCTTTTGAAGACTCAATCACGTAAAATGTGATGTTAGTCAAGAATCACTGCCAGTGCCAAGCACTCCGAGTTGTCAATCTGCACAGATGAAAAAGCCTGGATTGCTGATTCAATTGGAAATATGAATGAGACTGACCTATGCTTCTGCAAAGATTGGAACTTCTCTGTACCCATTGTATGTATCAGACAGAGAATCACACAAAAGCACTAATGACCTCATATGCAGGACGGCTGCCTGAGTTCTATGTGCCTTGGGATCCTATTCTCTGCTGATACAAAGAAAACACAGATGAGGCTTTAAACAAAATCAACTATTCTTTTAAAACCTTTTCTGAAGGCGCCACGTTTAGTCTAAGCCGGGAAAGGAGTCAGTCATAAATACATGAGGCTGGGTGCTCAGCCAATGCAGCAACAGGGGCACCAACCTGCCGTAAAGCCAGCATTTCATGATTCGACCTGCGTAGGGCTCCTTGCAGGGAGGCAAAGAACTGTTGCAACAGCTTCAACTCCAGTCTTTTTTTCCTGGGTTTTTCCAAAGGGGTCCTATCCAGAATGGCCCTGCCCCTGGCAATCTCTAGCTGCTAGGACAGCCTGGGAGAGTAGTGGACAGCCAGCTATTAGAACATGGCTATTCTAATCTGTGCCAGGAAATTAGCCTGGTGTTGCAATAGCTTGGAGGATCCAAATTATTCCTTTTGTATCTTCTCCTATGAGCTGCACCCAGCTCTCCCCAGCCAAGGCTCAGGATCTGGGCCACTGACTCTAAATGCCAATAAACTTCTGTTGCACTGAATTATAGAAGATGAATTTTTCCTCAGATTTGAACAAGGCAAGAAGTCAAAAAAGAGCTAGATGCATTGATGGAGGTTAGGTCCATCTATGGCTGTTAGCCAGGATAGGTAGGAATGGGGTCCCTATCTTCTGTTTGTCAGAGACTGGAAATGGGGGACAGCGGATGGGTCACTTGATGATTTCCTGTTCTGTTCACACCCTCTGGGGTTCTTGGCACTGGCCACTATCGGCAGACAGGCTACTGGGCTAGATGGACCTTTGGTCTGACCCAGTATGGCCATTCTTATGCCTAATGAAAACCTGATCCATTGTAGTGCCTGACATCATAGGTGGCAAGTTATATGGGCCTGTAGTGCCTCAACAACAGGAATATTCGTGGCCTGGGCCCTGCTCCACCAAATTTTGGGACCAGATCTTTTTACTCTGCTTGATGTCCCTGCACTCTCCCCGCTGCATGCCCCTGAACCCGGCTGCCGCCCCTGCGCTCCCCTCCATGTGACCCACAGCTCCATCTGCTGCCCCCATGCATCCCCCGCATGATTTAAAGTGGCCTTCTCTTCCTCCCCCCGCTGCCAGCCCTAGCAGTGCAGTGAGGTTGGAACAGTTTCCAATTGGCATACGGTGTGGCTAATCTACACCCCTCTGTCAGCAGAGGGATGTTAATTAGATGTATCAAAAGTGCAAATGAAGCTGGGATTTAAATATCCTGTGCTTCATTTGCATAATGGTGGACGCCGCTTTTTTTCAAAATGGGGCCGTTCAAAAAACCCCGGCAGTTGAGACAGGGCATTTTTGACAGGAGTACAAGATCTTTGGAAATGGGGCATTTCTGTCAAAAATGCCCCATCTAAACTGCCTTTTTCTTTCGAAAAGCCCTGTTTTGAAAAAAGTGGCAGTCGCCATTATGCAAATGAAGCATGGGATATTTAAATCCTGGCTTCTTTTGCACTTTCAATACATCTAATTTACATCCCTCTGCCGACAGAGGGGTGTAGTTTAGATGCAGCGTATATCACAGCTAGCTCATATGTGTGGAGATCCCCACCTCCCCTGAGCCTCTGCCAGAGGCTGGTGCTCTCTGTAAGTGCAAGCACTCCCCGTCCCCCTCCCCCTGCACCTCCTCACACAGCTCCTTCCCTCCCAGGGCTGCCAATGGGTAGTCTGATTTATTTAATTTTTGCTCTTGTGACTACAAATTAAAAACTGTCAGGAGAGGAATAGAAGACAGGCTGCTAGGGACCTACCATACTTAGATCTCTCTAAGTACGTGTCTCTTAACTAGGGCTACCAGTTTGGGTTGGACGTATTCCTGGAGGTTTCATCACAACAGAATCTTTAATTAAAAATGAATCTTAAATTCCTGAAGACTCCATGACTCCTGGAAAGTTAGAATCCCAGATGGCTTCTATTTATGTGCATATGGCTAGCTCTGTATTGGGATCATTGGATAATTATTTCCTGCTGTTATAGTCATTGAAAAATAAATGCCATAGACAAGGGATATGTACGGTAAGGTTTTCTCATATTGAGGTTAACATGTCACAGAAAATGTTGGAAAATGTGTATAATTATTTCTTCATGTAAAAAAGCTACCAATCATAACACATTACCAATGTACTTTGCAGCTTCAGCTACACAAACATTAGTTAATGCCATGCAAACAGCACTAATGCCACATCCACAAACATAAACAGATTCCTATTTGTACCATAAGAAAAAAAAGAACTGCTCATCCATTTTCTAAAAGCACTCATTATAACAAAGCCTCACACCAGGGACTCTGTACCTTGCCAGCGGGAGTAAATTGGCTTAGCTCCATTATGGTTCTTTACAAAGTTAAGGCAATTTTCACCAGCTGAGGATTTGCCCCCAAATTATTATTGCTCAGAAATCCCTAACTGCAGAGATTTGAGTGGCAGCTTGGATTTCACAGCAGGGAGTGAGACGTTCTGTTTGTGCTGCAGAAACCTAAGCCCCTTGTGGTTTTTTCCTCCTCTACTTACAGCTGAGGAGCTACCTATGGTCGTGGCATCCATTGCAAAACAGCATAAGATGGCTAACTCTACAGGAAGACGTGATGTTTTCCCTCAGGCTATAAATCGATTTAGCCATATTTGTTTTGGTTTCTGTCATTTGTATGAAGGAGGAAATTCCATGCTCTGTGAGGGAGGGGATGCCCCAGGCAGCCTCACCTTTCTTTCTGTTTCATGCCTCTTTTGAATTGATGACTCACTCTCCCTCTTTCAGGACATCAGTTGAAGCAATTGTTGAAGTTTGAATCACTGCATCCATGTGTGGAAGAAAACATTGTCCTCACTCTGCGTAAGTAACAAGTAGCCAGAGGCAGTTTTATTCGAGCAATATTGCAAGGAAAGCCTGATTCGGACGGGAGCCCTCCCCCCCCTTAGGCAGATCTTCAGAATACAAGCAGTTATGAAGCAGTTTATATACTGTAACTTTCCCAGTACAAACACCAATGGTTAACAGTTATTTCTTAGTTCCTCCCAGATGCTCCTTATCTCAAGGAGTCAGCATTCTATCCTTATCTCCTAAAGTGAGGCGAGAGGCGAGATCTTTTACAGCTCTCGCGTTGTCAGGTCTCAGAATTAGTAGCAGAGCAAGAGTTAGGCTAAGAAACCTAAAATGGCTGCACAGAAATCCCCTTTTCTATTCCCTGCTTCCACACATTCCCTATTTCTTTGATGGGGTCCCTGTGGTATTTCTGATTGTCACACTTCCCTGGAGGAGGTGATGTAGATGAGTCAGACAAAAGAGCTGGATGAATAATTGACTTTTTCAATTTTCTGGCAGTTCTGAAAAAAAAATCTGTTTTGACCTGAATTGAAACCAACATTTTTTTCCAGAATTTGGGGCAAACCAAAAACACAAAAACAATTTATTTTGGGTCAAATGAAAAATGTTGGTATTGATCCATTCACCTTTTTAAATGGAGGCAAAGGAAATGAAAGGCTAGATTTACAAAAATGGAGGAATACCGCTCCTTATATCTAATAGTCTAGTGATTAGGGCACTTACTCGAGAGGAGACCAGGTTGAATGCCTGTTCTGGGACAGGCATATGAACACAGCTCTTTCCCCTGTCACGTATAGACTCTACCCATTGAGCTATATGGTGTTAGGGAACCACTACTACCTTCTCTTTGTTTTTTGTGAAGCTAGCTCCAAAAAATCAGAATGTTTTGTTTTTGATAAGTGTTGACTCAAACAATTTGAGTTTTATTTTGGGATTCTGAGTTAATTTCATCCTGAAACTTAAAGAAAAATCTCAGAGGGTGGGGCATTAATCAAGGCAGACTGAAGTGTTCACAAATGCAGAGAAGTGAAATTGCTGAGTTCTGCAGATCTAGAAAACAAACTCCCATTAAGTATCTGGTGTGTTCTGCTGAAAAAAGGGGAGTGAAAATCCTCTTATTACTATCTGCCCGTATTTGAGCTCCCAGCAGAAAAGAACCAAGAAACCATGAGCAATTTAAAAAATTCAACTTTTCCAGAGATCAAAAAGTCTCACGTTCAATGTGTTTGTAAAATTTCACCTGAATCAGTTCCTCTGTCTCTTTTGCTAAATATGTGCACTCCAATCTGAGCTTGTTGTTCTTAATAAATTGTACATCTATATTGAGACATGTGAATGCAAAGGCAGCTAGTGTTTGGAATGTAAATCTCTTCTTTCTTTTCCACTGAATTGACATTTCAATGGCAGAGTTAGCATATTATCTACTCTTCCCTTAGAATCATAGAATCATAGAATAATAGGACAGGAAGGGACCTCAAGAGGTCATCGAGTCCAGCCCCCCGCCCTCAAGGCAGGACCAAGCTCCACCTATACCATCCCTGACAGATGTCTATCTAACCTGTTCTTAAATATCTCCAGAGAGGGAGATTCCACCATCTCCCTTGGCAATTTATTCCAATATTTGACCACCCTGACAGTTAGGAATTTTTTCCTAATGTCCAATCTAAACCTCCCCTGCTGCACTTTAAGCCCATTACTCCTTGTCCTGTCCTCAGAAACCAAGAGGAACAAATTTTCGCCTTCCTCCTTGTGACACCCTTTTAGATATTTGAAAACCGCTATCATGTCCCCCCTTAATCTTCTTTTTTCCAAACTAAACAAGCCCAATTCATGAAGCCTGGCTTCATAGGTCATGTTCTCTGTACCCTTTCCAATTTCTCCACATCCTTCTTGAGACTTGAATTCAAATCTTCCTCCTCACTTGTGCACATTAGAAAATCACCATATGAACTGGATGAATTACAAATTCTGTTCAGGAATAACTCGGGAGTGATACAGTAAAGGAAGTTTAGAGAAAAATTAAATTTCATTGGTATTCTGGATGGAAATTTAACAGAGACAGCACTGTTCCTGGCTAACATCACTGCTATAGAGCCTTCCTGACATGAGCACTGAAATCTATCTCAACTTAATTTTCAAAATAGAAAACAAAAGTGTTGAAGAGGTTATGTAGTTTATTGTACTGAAGTAATGGGAGCTCTGGGTAAAATCCATTCCTTAGCAAACAGTGCAATATTTCTCTGTCAGCCATGCCATTTCAGATTTTGATGGGATGAGAGGACTCTGGGGGGCATGGCTACACAGCAGGGCAAAAGTTGCATTAAGCTACGCAACTTCAGCTATGTCAATTGCATAGCTGAAGTCAAAGTAGCTGAATTCGGCTTTTGGTGCGGTCTACTCAGCAGGAAGTTGAAGGAAGAACAATCTTTCTTTGACTTCCCTTACTCTTCGTGAAATGAGGGTTACAGGAATTGGAGTAAGGAGTCCTGCAGCTCACCATTATTTTGAAATAATGGCTTGCAGTGTAGATGCGCTCTTTATTATTTCAGAATAATGTCAGTTATTCCAAAATCATGCTGCCGTGTAGATGGACCCTAAGTCATCTTATCCAGGACTATGCATTTTAGATGCACTGGCTAAGGGCAATATTTTCTGGCATATTTTGAAAAGTGAATAATACAAATTATGGCAATAATCAACCATTTTAAGGACTTTATGACTGCAGTCGCTGTTCTTTGTTCTGGAATTGGCCTGAATACAGCTGGAACCCTAATAATGTGAGGCCTACATATATCTGATACTTATATGACACTTTCTCATTCTTCCTTTTCTCAAACTTAGAAAAAAAGTATAACAAAAGAAATTTAACAACTGGTGCCTCCCTATCTGGAAGGGATGGGTGAAGGAGAAAAGAGGGGTACAAGCTAAAAGTGGTGTATGAGCCCTCCTCCTGTTACACCTCCCCACCCTCAGCATGGGCCCTTTGCACTCTCCCATTCTCTCCCCACCCCCCAAGTTACCACAAGGACAGGGTGAGGGGGCTGTGTAGCTCTGTACTCCTGCTGCACTGGATCCCCCTGGCACCGGACATTCAGCTGCTCTCCCAGACACTGCCCTGTGCAGCACACAGCTGCCTGCCAGAGTGTCTGGCTGTGGTGGCAGCAGAGGAGCTGACAGCTTCTGTGCAAGGCGTGAGGGGCGGCTCTGTGCCCCCACAAGGGGCGGGGACAGAGGGACAGAGGCAGCCAGCCTTTGGCACTGCCATGATGGTGATTTAAAGGTCCCAGACCTCAGGGCAACTCTCCCCTTTGCCCCCCAGTCAGTGGGTCTGGGTGGCAGTGAGCTGTCTCCTGCCCTGGTTTGGCTTCTGGGGCAATGGCTGTCCAAGCTGTTCTGCTGGATAAATAATGAAAGAGTGATTGGTGCCGGTGGACTGGATCCTAACCACGAGGATTCAGAATTGCTCACACGCTTGTTCTTACTCTTTGTGGCCCACAGACTATTATAAATATGGATCTACATTGGGACAGTTGTTTTGTGGTGAGGCAGCCACACTACTCATTCCTACAGGAACTACTAAGGTGCTGAAACTTTCAGACTCCAGAAGTGAGAGTTTCAGGATGGTTGATGGAACACCAAGCAGAGACAGGCACCTCCCTGCAGCTTAGACTTAGGCATCTACTGCCAAGGAAGGAACAGGGCTTAGGATACCCTCTTTCTCTTGGCATCTCCCATTGGCCAGCTTAGACAGCTCTTTGCTTTGAATGCTGGCTTTTGTGTATCCCATTCTACAGTGCCACTCGCTCTCCATTGATGTATAAGGATCCTAGCTCAGACTTTGTGGATTGCAGTGTTGTCCCTGTGGTTTTCTAGGAGCTGTGATGTTGAGTGTTGCAATGCCTCCATACCTTTGTGGATCCAGACATAAATGCCTTCCTGAAGTAAACTGATGGCCATCCAGTGTTCCCTGTAAGCTGAGTGCTTGGGCAGCCAGGACAGATTCATATGACATCCAGCTAATTAGCAGAGCACCCACAGCTGGCAGCATGTGTTTCTATTGGTGGGGCACATCTGTGCGTGCCTGGGTGTACATAAAAAAATTCATTCCTCATATGGGGGAGAAAAAAAAGAGGGAACACCGCCATAAGTAATAACTGTCAAGACACCTGTTTCCTTTACAGAACGCTCCCCCTCCCAATTCACTTACATCCTTTTTTTTAGTTTGTTGTTTATCCCTCCTTGCTTTCTATCTCACGTATAGATTATGAGACCCTAGAAAGGAAACCGGTCTCTTTTTTGTTAACTGTTTGGACAGTGCCTAGCAGAATGGAGTCAGCTTTCCTGACTTTCACAGTAATGCCTAAAACTACCAAATATTAAACAGTCCAGCGCACTTTTGCTTAAATATTGCCATGCACTGGCCTATTAACACCAATTCTGCCCTCAGATTTTCCTTTGTAAGTCCCAATGACTAAAAAGAGGGTTGTATGTGTTTCTGATAATATAATTGAAATCACCATGTTTAAGCCATCTGGTTTATCTGGAAGAGTAATCAAGATACTAAGAAAGCTATTGCTCTTTGCACTGTTTCTCTTGGTGCAGATGGACAAGAGAGCTGAGCTAATACAAACTAAAACCCTGTTATAAGGGTTTGTATTATGTTGACACAGTGCAAAGCAATACAGGATGTAAGATTTTGTACATTAAGCAAAAGAGATATGCATATCTACATGTGTATTGTGCCTGCCGCACTATAAGAACGATTCAAAAGCAATCATGAGGAAACAATTAATTAAGAGCCCAATCCAACTCCCATTGAGGTCAGTGGAGTCTTTCCATTGAATTCAGTGAGAGTTGGATCAGACCCGAAACCATTCAGCAGGTTAGATTTTCTTATCTGAACTGGAAGTGTTAACATTCAGGTTCAGAGCTCTCATATATGAATCCAGAAAGTAATTGTGAGGGAACCAGGCTGCAAATTTTCATATGCTTGAAAAGGCAATCTTCTGCTTTTCTGAAAATTACCAGACTTTACTCAAAAGCTTCCTGATGCTACACAGAAAATTATAGCACAACAAGCAAATTATCTGAAAACAGTGATTTAGTGCCCTGGAAGCTATACATAACTTATGAAGTATTATTGTTGCTAGACTGCCTGCAATACATTCATAAAACAGATACACATTGAAGTTTTACAATCCAGGCTAAAAATGATTTCAAGCTTTTTTTAGCCACAAAAGATCAAACCTTTAAAACTAGTTTGGAAATCCAATCTGGGTAGAAAAACAAGCCACGCTAGGTTTTATTTCATTGTGGCAGGTGTTGTTCAATCCTACTGTGGACACCATAGTCTGCTAATAATAAAACTGGACAGCTGAATGGATCTTCAGGCATTACCCTTTCTTCTGGTATTATACATAAAGGGTGCATCTACACAGCAGAGCTTAACTCACCAATCGCTTAGCTTATTTCGAAATTAGGAGCGTCTACACAGAACTTATTTCTAAATAGAGCACTCTTCTTCCGACTTCCCTTACTCCTCGTACAATGAGGGTTACAGGCAGGGCTGGCCTGAACCCTTTTGGCGCCCTGGGCCCGGGCATGCAGCGCCGCCCCCAGGCGCAGGGTGCATGCGCAGGCCCACCCATAGGGTGCAGGCCCACCCCCCCAGGGAGCACAGGCCCGCCCCCGGGGCGCATGGTGCATGCGTGTGCCAGCCACGGACGCTGGCACGAAGCCCGGGGGCCGCCCCTGGGACGCTCAGTGCATGTGCGGGCCGGTCACGGCCACTGGAGTGCAGCCCGGGGCCCGCCCCCGGGGCGCACGATGCATGAACTGCCCAGCCTGGCCCAGCCAGCACTGCTGCTGCATGCGCCAGGCCATGCAGGGCCCCACAGCCGTGGGGGCAAGGGTGCTGCTGGCCGGCGCTGCGGGGCCAGCGCTGAGGGAGCCTGGCGCATGGCTCCTGATGGCAGCTGTAAGGGACACCGCGCGTACCTTACAGCTGCCATCAGGCGCCCCCCCATGGGTTGGCGCCCTGGGCAGCTGCCCGGCTCGCCCATGCCTCCCGCCGGCCCTGGTTACAGGAGTCCGACTGAGAAGTCCTTCAGCTTGACAGTATTTTGACATTATTTCAAAATAACTGCCTGTTGTGTAGACACGGACTAAGTTATTTCAAAATAACAAGTTATTTTTAAATAATGTTGCTGTGTAGACATACCCACAATTACTGAAGTATTCTCTATGTCTACAGGGAACAGGAGAAGTTAATTCAACAGGCAAGGAGACTGGCTTTTCTAATTCTGAGCCATTGGTAATATCTTCCCAAAGGGTTTGGATTTCTTTTCCTTCTATATTAGGAGAAGAGTACATTATGCGTGTAGTCATGCTTACTGTTAGGCACATAACATAGTCTGAGCCCAGGACATGTGTATCTGAGTTTTAATTCCATTTCCACAGCTTCTCCACGCTAATACAAAGTTAAGTGTTAGGGCCAATATTTTCAAAAGTGGCCTCATTATTTGAGTACCCCACTTTGGACACCTCAAACCTGATTTTCAAAGCCTTAAACTCCAGCAGCTACTATTGTCTTAAATTGTAAACAACCAAGGTTTAGATCCACAAAAGTGCCTAACTAACATGTTAGGCACTTAACTCCAAAATATCAGTCCTCAAAATTCTCACTCTGCGGCTGCCTAACCCAGTAGGCAGCTGAATTCACACCATTGCCTGACTCTCCTCCAAGAGAAGTCCCCTGGATACCTAAATACCTGCCAGTGTTGCACAGCTACCTAAGGTCTACCCAAGTCCTAACAGGCCCCTCAAACTAGGCATTTCCTCACTTGTCTTGCCTGCAGAGTCCTATCTGGGAGGAGTGTTCAAAGATTACCATGCAGCATGCCTACCAGATCAGATACCAACCACAAAATACATGTGGCAATTCCTTTCCATTCCCCATAGCTCTCTGGTTAGAGTCCTCGCTCCAGATGTGGGAGAACCAGCTTCAAATCCCCTTTTCGCCTGCCATGAAGCAAGAATTTGACCCCAAACCTCTTAGGCAAGTACCCAAACTTCTGGGCTCCAGCTATATTGAGGTTTCCTACAGAAGCTGTCCCATGTTATATGACTAAATGTGTATGAAAGGAGAGACTTGAACCTGAATCTCCCCCTTGCAGGCAGATATGCCCACCATTGGAGCATAGCATCACTCTTGTGCTCAGTCACTAATTATACAAAGTAGAACAGCTCTAACAGCAGAGATTGAGAAATCCCCATCCCACAATGCCTTGTGGGCCAGTGCTTATGGCACACAGCTACGAAGTGAGAGAGTTGTCTTCACTTCTCTGCTTTGAATCAGGCAAAGCCGGGACTCAAACCCACAACTCCTATAGCCTGGGAGAGTGCCCACTAAACTACTGACTTGGGGGGTGGCATCTGCTTCCACATTTTGGGGGGGAAAGTCAGGTATGGCTTAGACATCTAACTTCAAGAGAGGGCTCACAGCTGTGAATCCCAAGCAAAGGAATCTGCCCAAGTTCTTTTGAGATGTGAGGCTGAGGCCACACCCCACACTTTCCTTTGGTTATCTTAAATAGCTTCCCACTTAGCACTCTGGGTTTTATGAATTTTGATTCTTATGGGCCTTATTGTGTTCAGAATCTGGGGACCTAACTCATGGGTGTGGATTGCATTCAGTGCCAGGGCACCCAAATGTGGACATTACAGTGATGATCCTGAGTCTCAGTTGTAGACTTAGTCCCTCACTAGATGTGCATAACTCCTGCACATGAGTTTATCAAATGCTATTGTATTCTATAACTATTAAGTTTTCTGAAAGAGCAAAGTGGCTCATAACCCTGCAGTCTATTAACACCTTGATAACCTACAGGTTGAACTTCTCTGGTCTGGGACTCTCTGGTCTGGCAACATCCGTGGTCTGGCAGGACCATGGATGTTGCTGGATCAGAGAGCCCCTGAACCAGAGAGTCCTGGCTCAGGGCAGCAGAGTCCTGGTACCTGGGGGAGCTTCGGGGCTGCAGAGTGCTGGTGGCCCATGGCTGGCCACAGAGATCCATCGAGCCCAGAGCTGCTGGGCCCTGATGGGCCCGGGGCAGCAGAGCCCCAGAGCAGTGGAGTCATGGAGAAATGGAGCCCCGGTGACCCAGAGCAGTGGAACAGCAGAGCCCTGTAGCAGCCCCGGGCCTGGCTGAGGAGCTGGGAGCCCTGTGGTCCAGGGCCAGGGAGCCTGGTAATTTGCTGACAGATCCCAGGAGAGCCTGGAGTCTGTCAGCAATGGGGCTGACCTTCTTTGGTCCAGAAAACTCCCTCCCTCAGACTGGTCAGGTCCTAAGGGTGCCAGGCCAGGGAGGTACAATCTGTAGAACAATATTTTTCAACCCTTGGTCCGCAGAGTATGTCTAAGATTTCTAAAGGGTCACAGCTCTATTTGAAAATGTGTAGGGGTGTGCAGATGAAAAAAAACTTTGAAAACCACCATGCTAGAATGAGTAAAATAAATATGCTATTTGTAAACTCACTGCAGCCACATTTTTTTCCTCGCATATTTTGTGAAAACAAAATTATGTCGGGAAGATGAAAGGCTTGCACCTCACTCCATGAAAACAAGTATCAGAGGGGTAGCCGTGTTAGTCTGAATCTGCAAAAGCAGCGAGGAGTCCGCCACAGGACTCGTCGCCGCTTTTACATGAAAACCTTGACATTTGATGGAACAATCTCTGTGAAAAATGGAGCATGCGTGTTCAGTGCATGGCAGCCCAGCTCATTCAAATTAAAAAAAATGTAAAATGCCTGTCAGCCTCATGCTCTGAGGGAAAGCTCAATTACAAACCAACTGAGGAAACTCCAGTGACAAGGACTTTTAATTCATTTAAATTCATTTAAATGAATTGGCTTTTTTCTTAGTTCACAAAGCATCACCTACACAGTCAGTTTTGACTTTTCTGGATGGGTTAGCATCACACACGTGGGCTCTCACCACATGGCTAGCATACACCCAAGCAGACATACTCAAAGTCAGCCCTTGTGTGGGATTTAATAAATGACAGCACAAAAAGGCCTGCCCTTTGAAAGCATAGAACAATAACTCAGCTGAATGGCCTTCCCCCAAATGGGTTTACTCACAAACTCTGGAAAACCTACACATTCTCTCACCAAGGACTCACACGTCCTTTTTACCCCGACCTCTTTTTTACCACACAGCCACTACTTATTTCCCTCATCTTTCATATCCAGCAATGCTGTCTGATAGGCCACGGAGCATAGCTTCAAACACTCCACACCCTTTAATGCTTTCCTACCTGCCTCTACACCCTTGGAGAGCTCAAGGGAACCCAGAAGCCACCCAGGTGGCTATGAAGCCAAACTGCACAAGATCTACCCTTCCTTACTCATGCCCAAATCAGATACACAGACCTTTGCACAATGTAGCTAATATGACACCATATTCATGTTACCTCTTTCTTGTGCCTCCCTCCCTCACTTGGGACTTGACTTCAAACTGTTTATCCTAAAGAATTTACTTTTGGTTTGTCCAGCACCTAGCACAATGGGGGTGTGACCCTGATTGGAGCATTTTGTCTTTACTGTAGAATTAAGAGTAAATACACAGTAAAGTGTAAATAGCATGCCTCATCCAGTTTTCCCTTATCCTATAATTTAACTGATTCCTGTCTACAAAGAGCACACTTCTCTTCACAGGGCAGGCTTAAGGGGTTAGCAGGTAGTTTGTGAAATGATTCTTTAGGAGCAGTTCTCAACCAGGGCTCCACAACGCACTGGAAAACCACAAGCCATTTCAGAGGGTCCACCAAGAGGGCTGCTTGAAGCCCTGGCAACTGAAGCTCAGAGTCCAGCTGAAGCCCTGCCTGTGGGATTAAAGCTCAGAGCGCAGGCCCAAGAACTCCATGCACCCTAAGCCCTGACAGAAACCGCCCCTCAAGTTAGAAACCCAGCCCCCCGTTCCCCCAGTGTCCTGCTGGGCAGACGTCTTGAGCCCTAAGTACCCCATGGGACAGAAGCCCTGAGCCTGGCACTCTAGTTGTGGCAGAAGCTGCCCTTTGAGGCTGAAGCCTCAGTGTCCAGAGTCCCATATGACAGAAGCCTAACCCCCCGCCCCCACCATGTGGACCTAAAGCCCTGATTCCCCCCCAGCATAATGGGGGAGAAACCCCCCCTGCAGCTGAAGCCCAATCCCTGCCCCACAACTGAAGCCGAAAGGCCGCCCATGATCCTGGGCCATGGAGTTCTTACAGTGTGTGTCAGAGGGAGGGGGACTCCAAAAGAAAAAGGTCAAGAACCCCTGCTTAAGGAATAGTTAACTAATTCATTTTGGGGAACAGGGTGGGAGGAAGCTTTTCAGGCCCCCATCTAGCCTCCTACTGTAGGAGAGCTCAGAACTAGAGCTGGTATTTGAGCATAGCTGCTAACGAGGACAGAAGTTTTGCAAGTGACAATTCAATTATCTATTAAATTGTAGGTCCCTGCAGGGCAAAACATTTGGAGGGATTTGTGTGTGTGTTAGTGAAGTTTAGTATTCATACCCTAATTTGCAAACACTCTGTGTGATAGGATGATGGTCATATCCCTAGTGTACAGATGGGAAAACTACAACAGAAAGATTAAGTGATGCATTTATGTACACAGAGAAAGTCTGCATCAGACTGACAATTAGAAAGCAAGAATTCCTTGCTCCTAGTCCTGTGCTTATTCCTCTAGAACATTCTGCTTCTCACACTACTGAACTGCTTCTCTTTGTGCCCATGCCTCACAACTGTTCGCTCAACAGAAAAGTTCTGTTAATCTCAACAAACAAACAAACTGCTTAAAGATCACAAATTTTGTATCGGTATGCCAGTGAATTCATGCTTCCTTAGGACAAGATCACAGGGAAGAACGCGCCTAATGAAAACATAAAACTAATGGTTTTATAAGCCATTAATCCAAAAGGAAATACAAATGTCTCCAAATCAGTTAAAATGACCATTCAGGATTAAGCTTGCTTCATTAACAGCCCATAGTGAGTGCCATTTTTTTGAATTTCTTAAAGATTACCGATCTTACTGGAGATGGGTGGAATGAATTTTTTAACACTGTAGATAGACGTGAGAACAGTTACATGTGATAATGGGACCACAGATTAACTGATGTTAAAATTAACTTCACAAAACCAGAGCAGTGAGAACATTTACACATGAAATACAAAATTTATTTTTTTATTAATCAAAGAAGCTTGGAAAAGTCACCATTTCATTGATGCAGCTTCCATCATTCTTATTGTCATTAAATAGCCATTTCACATTGCACGTTGCAAAAAAAGCGTGTGTGTGTGTGTGTGTGTGTGTGTGTGTGTGTGTGTGTGTATAGAACTGCCAAGGTTATTGCCATGTGCTGCAGTATGCTGGTCATGGATTCTGCTAATTGGAAGGCTTTCTTCCTCTTGACTTGAATCAACTCATTCAACTATTCTATCTTGAACTTTTCCAGTTGGAACTTGTGTGAAGCTGTTAAGAAATAGTGGCATACGTGAGAGCAAAGAAAGGGTCTAAAGGTAAAAATAAATGGGGGGTGGGAGGATTCTGGGTGGCAGCTGTACTTTATCATAGTTATTGATGCAGGCATTCAAGAGAATGGGTTTGAATATTCTATATTCTGAACATTTTATATATTGCCTTACTGAGCTCTGGCAAATCTATAAAACTGCATTTCTCAAGGCCTTCCTGGCCATTTTTACATTGTACTTTTGTTAAACTTTTCCTGGTTGATAAATTAGCGCATTTGGCAATGAAAAGAAAATCAGTAAATAAATACATGACGTTCTCAGTGGTACTCAGTCTGATTATGTGTTTTGTAGCTCTTTGGTTTGTCCACTTGAAGCAACTTAAAATGGTGTGGTGGCTCTATGGTTAAAGTGTTCTCATGGTTGAACATCTGGGTTTTCCTATTTATTCCTTATCCCTATTTTCCATATCTCAATGTAAATCCCAGAACAGAATAGCAACAGAGCAGCTCCTCAGAAAAACCTTCAGTCACATCACCATCCTCTCTCCAATCTCCTTAAAACTCATGTCTGATGCTTACAAAAATAGGGTGCCATGACTACTGCTTATTATCCTATTGGACTAATCTCACTCCTTTCTCACTCCCAGTCTGTTTCTTGATTCTGTCTGTTGTTTCTCCCCTTGTGATTAGACTGCAAAATATGATTATGTTCTGACAGTGTCTCGTAAAATGGATCTCTGATACCTAATTGGGGCCCCTAGGCACCACTTCAATAAACTACAATAGTAGTGTTTTTTCTAACTGTCAGCACACTGTGCGTCTTTACTAATGGCACACCAGACCTGTCACCTGAGTCTACTTTTATATAGAAGATGAATTGGGAAGTTTGCAATCCTGTGACAAGTGCCTTCCACTGGATACACAGCAACAGGCTTCCCTGCAGCTCAGACTGTGCAGATGTTTACACTCTCTGGGGCTGCACAAGTTTGGTATAGCGGAGTAGTGGGTTCAGATTCTCCTGAGCTTCCCTTTGTAACCAGCAGATGCCTGGCTCGGCCTCTCAGATTTGGTCCCCCCGGTGAGGCTAGTATGCCCTGTTGAGATTTTGGGGCTATGCTCCTCCTTGGTGGGGCTCAGATGCCCTGCTGAGTTCTGTGGACTAATTTAGCTTTTAGTGTGGTTTGGATGCTACTCAAAGTAGATTGAGCAGTTCCTCAGAACTATGACCTTTCTTGTTCTTCCTTACATATATTAGTCAACACTGAAATAGCTAGCCATCAAATTGTAACCATTGGGTTTCGGTGTCAACATTTTAATGTGATGAATGACAAAGTTCTCATACGTCAAAGCTACTGTCTCAGACTGGCTGCTGGTTCAAGCAGAGATTACAGCATTGGCTTACAGGTGCGTCACACTTGGGTGGCTTTCTTTGCACCCATAGGAAATAGAACATGTCTTTTTTTTTAAAATACTTCTCTGAGGATGTGTCTATACTACAGGAAAAATTGAAGCTGCTGCTGTCGATCTTGCAGGGTTCAAATGAGCGGGTCTAGTGAAGACATACTAATTCAAACTGAGAGGGGCACTCTGGTCAATGCTGGTAGTCCTGCTTCCACAAGGAGTAAGGGAAGTACAAGGGAGAGTACTTTGACTTCCCGCAGTGTGGGTAGTGCAAAAGTCGAGTTAAGGTACTTCGACTTCAGCTACCCAATTAACATAGCTGAAGTTGCATATTTTAATTGGACTTTATCCTGAAGTGTAGACATACTCTTAAGTTTTAAATTGGATTCTGGAACATAAGCTGACAGACTCCAGAAAATAAATGTTAGACTACTGAGCGTCTGCAAACTGGACAGTGTGACCCATGTTTTTTGGAACTATGTTCCAGTAGCTCTGACAACAACCAAAATAAAAATTGTAGTAAATGAAACAGATAAGCTCCATAGAGGAACAGTAGCAGTGTGATGCACAGAATTTAAGTTTCTTCACTCTAATTACAGTAAATAGTAGTTTTATGGATACAGCCTCCTACCATGAGTTCAAAACCTCAGCGAGTGGGCAGACTGTGCCAGAGAGAAAGGCATCTTAGTTCTTTAAGTCATTTTCCCAAAATGACATTTCAGTATGGTGCAATTTCAACTTCCATGATGGGCAAATGGGTTTGAGTTCAAGTGGGCTTCAAATTAAGAGTTTTGGTCTCTGGAAAACAGCTTGATACAGCTGCAGTTTTCTGTTCTGTTTCATTGTTCCAGCAGTAGCTTGTGTTCACAGACTGTTCAGTAAAAACATCTGCACTGTTTGCTTTTGTTAGCAGCTGATCAGGTATAATTTTTCTTTTCAGTGAATATGTGTGTGTGTGTGTGTGTGTGTGTGTGTGTGTGTGTGTGTGTGTGTATGTATGTTTGTGTTTGTTAGTCTCTAAGGTGCCACAGAACTACTCATTGGTCTTATTTTCTCAACATGTTTTAAGCAATTTATATTAAACCCAAAGAAAAAATTCTGAATTCCAGTGGTTTCTAGAGAAAAACAGCATGACATGACTGCTTTTCTGTAACATTTCAAAGGAATTCTTCTAGCTAAAGAACCCAGTTGCCCATCACACAGAAATTAAAAGCACAGGTGCATGCGATCCTGTTCTTGTGTATTAATATAGATTTGCTAGTTTTCTAGCTTCTTTTTCAGCAAATCGACTGAAAAGTATTGGTTTCATTATGGTGTATATTTTATCTAGGACTAGCAGTGATAATGGTGTCTTTATGTGTGAACTAATCTACAGTCTTTATTTTGTTTTTGTTTTCAAACCACAAAGCATATGTAGGAGCGAATGTCTAAACTCTGTTTACAATGAAATGAAAATATTTGAAGTGATTTTTGAAGGAAAACTCTACCCAACTGACATGGTTAATTCTATCTATGCACAGCATCTTACATTTGATTTCCTTATGTATAGGAAAATACCATCCACAATGTCCTTCTGTGCAGAACAAAACTGACCCCATTTTTTTAACTGGAAGAGCTGGTATTTTTATGAGGTTTCAGAGTTTTAAGTAGGTATATCACTAATCATTAATCTGTTACTTCAATTCTGCAGCACAAAGAGTGCAAATAAGACATTCTGGGCTGTTTGACCTAGGCATGCATATATTTAAGAGCTGTACTACAAGTGAATTCTGGTAATCTATCTGAAAAATAAGCTGCATCCTTAGAAGTAGTATTACCGTTCAAATGTCTGTTGACTTTTGAAGAGTCCAATTTGTAAAATTGATTCAGAAAGCCTTACATGATTAGAAAACAGATTGATACCTACACTCTCAGTAGATTTAACAAGTCAAACATTATACTTAATTCCAATAACTCATTTTTATTTTTTACTGCCCAATAACTGGGGGGAAAAAAAACTTGTTTGCCAGAAATTATAGCACAGACCTGTT
This sequence comes from Pelodiscus sinensis, assembly GCF_049634645.1. Classification (NCBI taxonomy): domain Eukaryota; kingdom Metazoa; phylum Chordata; order Testudines; family Trionychidae; genus Pelodiscus; species Pelodiscus sinensis. The sequence continues at coordinate 211,339,872 of NC_134711.1, forward strand.
TTGGTTACAGAAGGGCAAATCAGAGAACCGGGGCAAACTTATTAAGGGCAAAATCTTACATGTCTGATATGGATATAGGTCCTTAATATCAGGCATCTAATTCTGAATATTTTGAAATACGTGAGAAGCTGTTGCTTCAGATAAAATCAGCAATTTGAAATCTGAACGGTCAGAGAGAAATGATTTCACCTGTAGTAAATTGCTACTTCAGTCTCTTCACAATTCTTGAAATATGAACCTGAGAAGACCTGGATACTCAATCATATTATCTAGAAAACTTAAGAAAGAATTCCATCTTTGGACAAATTATCCTTCACTAATGGATACTTTCCTCGCCAGGCTTTAACTTTTCCCCCCATTAAATTAAACTGGCCATGTTAACTAATCTGTACAAAGATTCATTTAGCCTCAGAAAACTTCCCTGCTGACATTTGTGTTCAGAGGCACAAACACTAGAAATAAACTGATATTGCATTAATCTACTATGATAGGTCGGCAACAATATATATTTTACCTATCTGCAGTTGTACCTTGTATAGCCTGTGGGTCCATAAAAGTCTAGATCACATTTCAGGCTTTCAATAGGAAGCTCACCTGTCGGCTGAGAGAGCTGTAAGTGTGAAGACTGATACCCCCACTGAAGTGAGTTGTATAAAGGGGATAAGTTTACATCCAACCCGGCCAAAAAGCCATTCGTCAGCTAGGTACCTGCTGGCATCCACAGGGACACAGGTCACTAAAAGAAGTAGATCTCCTAAAGCCAGACTGGAGATGAACAAATTAGGAACATTTCTCATGGACTTCACAGTACAAAAGATCTTAATCAAAGTGATATTGCCAATAAGTCCTATCAAAATGATGATCCCATAAATAGTTGGAATGGCATACAGGAAACCTGTGTAGAACCAATCATCACTCAGGATGGAAAGATTTGCACTTTGATTGATAGAAATGTTGCAAAGAATAAAGTTATCCACTTCCAAGTCTAGAAGAAAGCACTCTTCAGAAGCCATTGTCTCAATTCGTTTCTACTGGAAGATAATTTTCTTGTTCAAAAATCCTCACATAACGCTTCTTGAGTTGAGTTTTGTTGCTGACTGCTAGTTTTAAATAGACAGAAGAGACTGAAAGTCATATATCAGCGTATGATAGATCTTTAAAAGAAAGTCCCTGAACAGAACTATTTCCTTAATCTGTTCCATAAAAGTTTGATCCTGGAACTTTTCTCTCTCTCATTCATTTGGCTTGCAAATAAATATTACTCTGTTCTAAAAGGCCATTTGCCAAATTAAGTGGCAAATAGACACAAAGTATTTTCAGAATCCAAGCTAGTTAAATTCTCAGTCTCAGCACACTGCTCCTGAGCAGAGTTCAGTCTGAATTACATGAATTACGATTTGCAAGAACTTTTGATTGTGGCTGTCAAACTGCATTCCCCAGTCTCTTCCTGTTCTCAGCATCTGCAGCTGTAGGCTGCGTTTAAAAGTGAGGGAAAGGAACAGCTCTTTTAAAGACTCTGATCCTATAGGCAGGAACCTCTGGACGTCAACACTCTCCTTACTTTGCAGGAGATAGCAAGCTTGCTTAAATGATTATGGCAATCGTATGGAAGCTGCAGGCTACTGCTGGAGAATGCCAGCCACCTGCTGGACAATTTAGTCACTGCCTGAGCATAAAAGAAGTTGTTAACTCTTTAGATCAATAAAACTGCATTATTGTTACCTCTTGTTTATTTCAGTATTATAAGTGCGACGAGCTTCATTGTGTCATTTAATTCACTCTTGAATATAGTTCAGGGAATGCCTTAAAAACACTATTCAGATAGCCTGAAAATACCGGGATTTGCCCAGGAATTACGCCTTAGAAACAGAGAGCGCTGGCATTCAATCTGCTTCAATCAAATAAAATAAAGACACAGAACCAAAATCACCCCCAGACATCATCAATGAGTTTGACCAACTAAGACAAAATTAATATTATAGGGTACGTCTACACTACAACGTTAATTCGAACTAACTTAGTTCGAATTAGTTAATTCGAACTAAGCTAAGTCGAACTAATGGATCCAGACTAAAAAACTAGTTCGAATTAGCGTTTTGTTAAATCGAACTAGCATGTCCACACAGAGTGGACCCTGAACCGGGGTTAAGGATGGCCGGAAGCAGTGCCGGCAGGGCATCAGATGAGGACTTAGAGCATGGAGCTGCTGCCTCAGGCTAGCCGAGGGCTGCGCTTAAAGGGACCCGACCCCCACCCCGGACAGACAGTTCTCAGGGGTGCCCCGCTTGCAAAGCAGTCCTGGCTTGGAGTGCCCTGAGTGCCCACACTGGGCACATCACAGCACTCGGCCATCAGACCGGCTGCACTTGCCGCAGGCTGCCATCTGGGGAAAGGGGGCAATTGGGGGGCTGCAGGAGAGCTTCCAGCCCCAGAAGCCCGCAGAGCCAGCCCAGTCCTCCCCATCGGGGGCTCGTACCCCATTCCTCCCTCACCTCCTTCCACTTACCCTTCCCTAGCCCCTCTTCTAGATGTACAGAATAAAGGACAATTGTGTTCAAAAATGGAATCTGTCTTTATTGAACAAAACTGGGGGAGACTGGGAAAAGGAGGTGGGAGAGGGGAAGAGAGAGGCTGGGAGAGGGGAGGGCAACTAAAATGATCAGGGGTTGGGAACAGGTCCCATATGAAGAGAGGCTAAAGAGACTGGGACTTTTCAGCTTAGAAAAGAGGAGACGCAGGGGGGACAGGATAGAGGTCTCTAAAAGCAGGAGTTGGGTGGAGAGGGTGCATACAGAAAAGTTCTTCATTTGTTCCCATAAAGAAGGACTAGAGGACACCAAAGGAAAGGAATGGGTAGCAGGCTTCTAACTAGTAACAGAAAGTTGTTCTTCACAAAGCAAAGAGTCAACCTGTGGAACTCCTTGCTGCAGGAGGCTGTGAAGGCTACAACTAGAACAGAGTTTAAAGGGAAGTGAGATCAAGTCATGGAGGTCCATGGAGTGCTATTAGCCAGAGGGTAGGAGTGGTGTCCCTGCCCAAGGTTTGTGGAAGACTGGAGAGGGATGGCACGGACAAATGGCTTGGTCACTGTCTTCGGTCCATCCCCTCCAGGGTCCCTAGGGTTGGCCGCTGTTGGCAGACAGGCTACTAGGCTAGATGGACCTTTGGTCTGACCCAGGACGGCCATTGTAAGCTCAGGGCTCAGGGTCGGGGGTCTCAGTGGACCCCCTTGATTTTCATGCACACCTGCTCCTGGGTGGCCAGGCTGGCAGCTCTCCTGCCCTAGATGGCCACTTTCCTGTGCCTAGTGCGGAGGTCGTGGACGAGGTCCACAATGTCCGCACTAGCCCAGGCGGGTGCCCGCCTCTTGCGGTCCTGGGCAAGCTCCCGGGAGCCGCCAGCCTGGTCCCGGGAAGAGGGGGAGGGCTGGGGGGCATCAGGTGGGTGGCTTGATCCGTGCCAGGTGCAGGGTCTGCTGGCTGGCTGCTGGCAGGCTTGCACCTGGCACGGGCACCGTAGCCAGCCCGTGCCCCTTTAAGGGGCCTGGGGTCGGGAGAGGGGCAGACGAGTTTCCCTGGTGTTGGCCAGAGTGGCCACCAGGGCAAGCTGGGGAGGGCTAGCCTCCCACTAGTTCGAATTAAGGGGCTACACACCCCTTAAGTCGAACTAGTAAGTTCGAACTAGGCTTAGTCCTCGTACGATGAGGTTTACCTAGTTCGAACTAAGCGCTCCACTAGTTCGAATTAAGTTCGAACTAGCGGATCGCTAGTGTAGCACCTATCAAAGTTAATTCGAACTAACGTCCGTTAGTTCGAATTAACTTTGTAGTGTAGACATACCCATAGTTATTTTAGGCAGAGACATATGAAAACTAGGGAATTGCTGTAAGGGAGGGTGAAATCTGCATATTATTGGAAACATCGCTATAATTCAGGAATTCCATGGCAACCATGTGTAACCCTTCTGCCAGGCCGAGTAAATAGCAGCAGCAAGGGCCGGGTTCAGTATCTAGGGGTCTCCTCCCAACGAGGTAATACAACACTGGCTCGAGCCCCCACCCAGTGACCTGGGAAATCTTACATACACCTCTGGGTGCCTCAAAAGAGGCAATTCTTCCCCTCTCGCAAGCACAGAGCCTCAGTATAGTAGCAAACCTTTAATAACATGAGGTAACCGACATCTGCATTAAATTGGGGAAACACCACAACTGGGATTTACCAACCAAACAAGGAGCAAAGGCCCTCCCCCCAGCCACAAATCTCCCCAACGTCCCAAAAGTCCAACACCCCAAGAGTCTCAGCCCTGGGTCAGTGCCGTCCCAGGGTTCAAAAGTCCACCCGGCAGAGTTTCACCATCCCAACCTGGAGGGGTGGGGGATCGATGCACCTTACGTGGCCCGGCGGTGGCTCCGCCTCTCCGTGCCGCCGCCGTCAACGCGAGTCACTCCGCCACACTCCACTTGTCGTCAGGTGAGCCGCCTCCTCTGTCCGGCTCCGCTAATCCGCCAACCGCCTCGGTCCACGCTCCGGGCTGCCAGCTGGTTGCTCCTGCCGCTGCTCCGCCAGCTGCCGCTCTTACCAGCTGCAGGCCGCCGTCAGCCGCTCCGCTGTCTGCCCTCAGGTCGCCCCGCCAGCTGCATCTACTGTCCGCCTGCGCTTGCTGGTTGCCCCTTGCAAACTGCTCTGCTAGCAGCACAGCACCAGGCTCCCCTCAGCAACAGTGATTTCAACTCTTGTCCACAGCTCAGCAACAGTGATTGCAGCTCTTGCCAGGCTCCCCTCAGCAACAGTGATTGCAGCTCTTGTCCACAGCTCAGCAACAGTGATTTCAGCTCTCGTAGCACTGGCCCACAGCAAAGTTAGCTCCACCGCTCACAACTAGACTCCTAATGGAATCTAAATTAACTCTGATATTCCACAGTGGAGAGAGGAGGAAGTGCAAGCAGTGTTGTTTAGGCCCTCAGACAGGGCCCCACCACCAGGTACCAAGACCTGTCCCCAACCTCTCTCAATTTGACTGGGTTTGGAACCCATGCCCCTTGTCTAGCGAGTGCTACTTAGTTTATGGCGAATCCCTCTGTCATAAACAGTTCCACCATTCCATTGTCCTTGATTCGCATAATCAGGGTAACAACACTTTTATCCCCTCTGCCTCAATAACAGAGAGACTGGGGCTCCCACAGTGGCCAAAGTGACGATTTGGGCTGCTGTGGCACATACTAGACAGGGTGGGTGTGTCTATGCAAATTGGGCTCAGCCCCTGAAGTCTCTTTGCACCACTAGCCACAGTTTGCCACTAGATGTCAGGATAGAGTTTACCCTGACCCTGCTTACACATGGGAAGGGGTAAATTTTACTGTTTAACTCAGGATCTTCTATTTATGAGGCACCTTTCATGCTGATGATCCAAACATTTCTCTTCTATGCAATTGCATACGCAGACCAATAATATATATTTTCATGAATCCTAGAACTGATATATCTAGGTCACTCCAACTGATGCAGGTGCTGTTTCTAAGGGTACGTCTAGACTACATGCCTCTGTCGCCAGAGGCATGTAGATTAGGCTACCAGACATAGGAAAATGAAGCGGCGATTTAAATAATCGCCGCTTCATTTAAATTTACATGGCTGCCGCGCTGAGCTGACAAACAGCTGATCAGCTGTTTGTCGGCTCAGCGCGATAGTCTGGACGTGCGGGAGTCGACATCAAAGGTATTTGTCGACCACCCAGGTATGCCTCCTGGGATGAGGTATACCTGGGTGGTCAACAAATACCTTTGATGTCGACACCCGCACGTCCAGACTATCGCGCTGAGCCGACAAACAGCTGATCAGCTGTTTGTCGGCTCAGCGCGGCAGCCATGTAAATTTAAATGAAGCGGTGATTATTTAAATCGCCGCTTCATTTTCCTATGTCTGGTAGCCTAATCTACATGCCTCTGGCGACAGAGGCATGTAGTCTAGACGTAGATTAATCAAGGGATCATTATGACTAATTTTTCATTCCTTATAACAGAAATGCAACTCATAATATAAGGACCCTTTCTTCTGAAGAAATGGAGAGTAAATTTAAGCCACACTACAAAATTGAATGAAGTTATATACCGAAAACACCCCAAGATTCACACTTTACTTGCTATTGCAATAATCTTTATGGAAAATATGCCTTGGGAGGTTAGTCATTTGAAAATTAATAACTTACTGGTCAATAATATCATGGTGATATGTATGTAGGGACAGTATTTGTAAAGTGATGAATTCTCCTTGTATGCTATTGTTAACACATGTTCAAACCCACAAAGTCCTGACTAGGAGAAAGTTGTTAAACAGGCCTATTCTGAATAAAGGAATGTGTGTTTACTTCAATTTACATAGAAGTAGTAAACAGGGTTCTTGAGGAGGGAGTCGGAGGGGGGAATGGCAGGAGACAATGAAATCCACATTTTAGCAAACAGAGGGGAACAGAAAGAGAATGGAGCCACCTTCACCACCAACCCCACGTCTTATTCTTTGAATACACTTTGCTTTGAGGGGTAATCTTCTGAAGAATCCTCTTAGAAGTGTGTCTGGACTGTAAAACTGAGGTGTAATAACACCCTAAGGTATCTCTCTCTTTCCCTTTTCCTAAGAAGACCAAGAAACCAGTCCTATGACTGGAGGAAATCTTGACCTGAGAATTTAGTGTGCAATGTTGCTGAAACAGTAGGGAAGATTTTACCTGGAACCAAGTCTAGCTTGTTAAATTTTAGCTTCTAGAGAGCATATTATCTTTATTTATCTTGTAATCATTTCTGACTTTAAGACCTTGTATTTGTACGTACCTGTCCACCTGGCGCCTGGACTGCTGTGGCCACGCTGCCTGCTCAGCACTGGAACTGGAGGAGAGGTGGGTGAGGGGGAACCTTCAGTGGTGAGGAGCATACTGGTTGAGATTTGCTGCCTGGTGATCCAGAGCAGGAGAGGCTGAGGCCATGTTGTCTGGTCACCTAGTGCTCTGGGGCCTGGGAGGCTGGGATCACACTGCTTGGTTCTCTAGGGCTGGGGCTGTGCTCCCTGGACACCCAGCACTCTTTGGCCAGAGAGCTGGGGGCGATAACCTGGATGAGGGGCCATTGGCTAAAGCACAGGAGAATGCAGAGACTTGGCAGGGGCCATCAGTCACAGTGGGGGCTGGACCCCAGTGGTCACAGAATACAATGAAAGTGGGTCAAGGCACAGTTCAGACACTATCTCTGTCTATAGGAGTGCATCTACACAGCAGCCTAAACTCGAAATAAGATATGCAATTTGCACTATGCAAATTGCATATCTTATTTCAAAACTCTTTCAAAAAAGCTTATTTTGAAATTTGGGGTGTCTACACAGAAACGAATTTCAAAATAATGTGCTATCTCGAGCCATCCCTTATCCCTCATGAAACTAGGTTTACCGGGATGGCGGAATAGCACATCCATTATTTCAAAAAATATTTCAAAATGATGGGCGACTTGTGTAGATGCAGGGTAATAGCTGTGCAGTGTAGACGAACACTAGGTCTCTAGGGGATACCCCTGAATGCCAGCTCCCCGTCTGAAATCCTTCCCTCGGCCACAACATTCACAGTCCAACTGCCCTAAGCCCTGAGACCAGGGCTGAACCTCCCAAACTTCATTAGTTGCTTAAGCAGGTTTCCCCAGAGCTCCACCCTTGTGGGCACTGTAGTTCATAGTTTAACTTGTCAGAGACACACAAGGCAGGTAAAGGAGGGAACACAGGCTTTGCCCAGGGAGTTCTTAGGCTCTGTCTACACTAGGAAGGTTTGGTGATGAAAATGCTGTTGACATTCCAAAGTTGTCAAAAGTGAAAACTAGTCTGACTAGTTTTTCAGTCCCATTATAGACATTTCTTGGCCACAATGCTAGCTCCCCAGTCCCCAGATAGAGCAAAGCAGTGTGGGTCAGCATCTCATAGTGCAGTGTTGTAGGAAGGCAGAGCTGATCCCTGCGCTTCTTGGGATTCCCTCCGAATTCTCCCCACAGAAATCTCAGCTGCTGGGAGCAGCATCACGAGTAGCTCGATGAGCTCTCTGTGCTAAGGAAAGTCAAAGCAGCACAGTGTCTGTCCCCCTGTCGACCCCTCCTCACCCTCCCTTCCACCCACACACACACACACACACACACACACAACAGCAGTAGCCTGCCTGTCGCTGTGTTCCTAGTGCAGGGCAGAACAGGAGCATTCCAATTATTTGTTCTTTGTTCCCCAAAGAGAGCAGCTCACTCAAGGGGCGGGGGAACATGCTTGCAGCAAGGTAGCAAAACTCATAACACTGAGCAGAGCCATCAGGGTAGGCACTGTGGGATACTGGCGGAAGGCAGTTCTGTCAACAAAACAACCAATACAGTCCACACTGGCTTTTGTTGACAATAAAGGGTGCGGAAAAGACAACGGTCTCGCGCAGGGCTAGAAGCTTTTTGTCGCCAAAACCGGGTGTTTTCCAGACAAAAGTCGCACTGCAGTGTGAATGCTCTCACTGTTTTGTTGACAGAAGGAAGTTTTGGCGATAAAACTTGCAAATGTAGACAAAGCCTCAGACAAGCACATACGGCACTGGTAGCACAAGAAAATTACAGATCTAGGCAAAATAATATAATCTGACTTTAATCTTCTGTCCTCCACTCCGGAGAATCCTTGGCTTTTGGTCAGTGTCCCTGAGGTAAGTCAAAGCTCCAGTCTGTCTTCCCTCCCACTCTTGCAGCTATCTCCTCTGTTTCTGCCTTGGGATGGCTGTCCTTACTCAGAGAGCACATCTCTTCTTACAAGTAGTCTGAGACACTCAGATTGTTGCTCCTCTTATGCTGGAATTTTCCATGCACCAGTCTAAGACTCCTGGCAAGAGCTCTTACAAGTCATTGGTTCTGCCAGCAGCAACTCAGTTGTTCTACTAGGGTAGAACTAGTTAATTGCTAGGCCATGTTTCAGTGGCATAGTCAGTTCTGTTCACTATGTGCCAGGTCACGGCTATCAAAGGGGTGATCTAATTCATGATGAGTGTTCCAACTATAAATCATATTTCACATACAAAAAGCATCCCATGGGCACACAGAGACATATTCCCCCACCTGATACAGCCTGATTTTCAAAAAGAGCTCAATACCCAACATGCTAAGTTCTTTTAAAAATCTGCCATCATGGGAATTCTCACACTTTCTTCTGGGGCCTGAGATGAAGTCTGCACTAGATACACTATTGGTCAAATCCAGTATGAGACTTAGAACATGAGCCACTGATATTGGGGTATAAACTGGAGTCCATGTGCACAGAAATCCAGCCACTTGGATTGTCCTCTACTAATCCTGTGGATCTTAGAACAGAGAGGGGACAGTAGCATTGGCAAGGGGCAGGAAAACACACATCACATGGGCTGACTAACTCTCAAGAATCATGCTTGAGACCTTGCAGTTAATCAGTTCATTCCTGCGACTGCTCTTGGGTCATACACAGAACAGCGGTTGTTGGCCGCTGGTGCTGGATTTAAATTTGAATGTATTTCACGGAAGATGCTAATAGCCAAGCACAATACAGTGTGACTCACAGCACACACTTTTTAATGTCATGGGGCTCACGACTGTAAAAATAACCTCTAAGCTCTTTGGAACCAGGACTTTATCCTCTTATATCTGTTCAGTGCCTAACACAATGGAGCCGTGAAATTGATTGGGGCTGTAGGAACTACTTCCATGCTAATTAACAATATTTATAGGTGAGGAAACTGGCAAGACTCATCTGAAGTACGGTTTCACATGCAAAGTGCGTTACTGGCAGCTGAGTGTGCAACCTCTTGTGCATAGAAGACCAGAAGAAGCTGTTAAATAGAACTGTCAGAACAGCATCAATTCAGGTGAGATGACAGAGACTGTGTTTCAAATACCACCATCCCGCCCCCATTTCCCTGGCATGCACAGGGAGTGCACAAGCGATGTAATTCCTTAAGATGGCCTGCTCTACCTCCTACCTGCAGTCAGCTCCATGGCCCAGTAAAAATCCTGGCAGCTGGTTTTCTCTATCCTGTCCCACTCTCTTTAGCATGGAACCCATGCTCAAGGACACAGAGTTGAGAGTTTTTCCACTACTCCTTCAAACAGAGGCTATGTCTGAACTGGCATGCATATCCATTCAGACTGTTCACATATGGTGTGCTGGATACGGGTATCATGTGGAGGATGCTGTGCTCCAACCACAGATTGATCAGTATCTATGTGTGGTCAGCAGGCCAGGTGACTGTTCTCAAACAGGGATCCATGTTCCCCTGTTGTCATCAAAAAAGTGAAAATAGAGGGAAAGGGGCCTTTTCAGGTTGGGTGAGAAAAGGGTTCAATGCATTGTAGAAATGGGGAGTGTGGAACTATTGCAACTTGAGATCTGGTATATAAACTTTGCCCGTGGTCATATTGCACAATGACAGGCATATGGGACAGGCCACAGCTTGAGACATGTCTCTCTCCCACCCAACATACACACATACACACACAAACACCCCTCCCAGTATGCTAGTTTACTCACTCTGTCCTTGCCTACAGACACATGCTTCTGGGATTTAGACGTGGACAATAAAGGGTGTAGAGCACAAACCTGCTTAAGACACATGGATGGGTACTAGTGTACACGTAGCCAGAGTCTCGGGGGTGGTCAGTGAGAATACAGGGGCAGGCTGAGCTCTGTCCAGTCTTTAGTGGACCATTCACTAAGGTGAATGGGTAACTGGTGGCTGGGAACAGTCATGTAGGGTCAGATACTGACTCCTCTGGCTTGGGGGGGCTAGGAGCAGAAGCCAGTTCTCCCATGCTTAGGGTTGCCAGCTCCTGCGCTGGCCCCCCACATAGGAGGGAGGCATGAGTGTCAGCCAGCTGCCCCACATGTGGGGGGCCAGGAGCAGAAGCTGGTAGTCCCACACTCAGAGTGGGGGGGGGGGGGGGAGGGTTGGAGAAGGATCTTGCTTAATTGGTTAACCAGTTAAACCTAAGGTTTCACCAGTTAACTGATTCACTGGGATTTTACACCCCTAGCTGCTGCCTTTGTTGCCAGATTTTTTGCCTCTCTATGGGTATGTCTACACTACCACCCTAGTTCAAGCTAGGGTGGTAATGTAGACATACTCTATGAGACTGCAGTGTTCTCCTGTGGGTGCGAGTGTTGCAGGCTGTGGAACTCCATCCCTCCTGGCTGCCAGTGACAGACAATTGTTGCAGTATAATGTTGCAGTATGATGTTTATATAAATCCTTCTCTTCATCATTAAACACACTTTTCCTTAGTCTCCAGTCAATTGTCATGGCTCTCCTCAATTCCCCAAGTAATGCCAAGACAGACAAAAATGGCAATATTATTAATAATAATGATAACACTTAAACTGGGAGGAAACGAAACAGTACAGCCATTCATTTATTAAATACATATATTTAAAAAAATAAATGTAAGGTACATTGTCAGCTGGGCTATTTAACCCATTTTAAAATAAAAATATGCAATTACAAAACTAGGTGACACAAGTCCCTGAGAAATGTGTTAAAGAAACACCATGATGTCATATTAGCCTGTATGGTCTTTCATACTGTTTTGTAAGGGAGAAAATCATGTAATATAGCAGTTTTCAATAGTACTAATTTTGAACAAATCATTTTGTTCCACACTTAATATCTTAGGGTATGTCTACACTACAAAGTTAACTCGAACTAACAGACGTTAGTTCAAATTCACTTTGATAGGCGCTACACAGGAAAACCGCTAGTTCGAACTTAATTCAAACTACCGGAGTGCTTAATTCGAACTAGGTAAACCTCATTCTACGAGGACTAATGCCTAGTTCGAATTAAGTAGTTCGAATTAAGGGCTGTGTAGCCACTTAATTCGAACTAGTGGGAGGCTAGCCCTCCCCAGCTTGCCCTGGTGGCCACTCTGGGCACCACCAGGGAAACTCGTCTGCCCCGCTCCCGGCCCTGGAGCCTTTAAAGGGGCACGGGCTGGCTACGGTGCACGTGCCAGGTGCAATCCTGCCAGCACCCAGCCAGCAGACCCTGCACCAGGCACGACACGAACCAGCCACCCACTGCCACCCAGCCCTCCGCCTCTTCCTGGGACCAGGCTGGCGGCTCCCGGGAGCCTGCCCACGTACACAAGAGGCAGGCACCCACATGATCTAGTGCGGAGATCGTGGACCTCATCCACGACTTCCGCACTAGGCACAGGAAAGTGGCCATCTAGGGCAGGAGAGCTGCCAGCCTGGCCACCCAGGAGCAGGTTTGCATGAAAATCAGGGTGGTCCAGTGAGACCCCCCGACCCTGAGCTCTGAGATTAGAATAGCCATACTGGGTCAGACCAAAGGTCCATCTAGCCCAGTAGCCTATCTGCCGACAGCGGCCAACACTAGGGAACCTGGAGGGGATGGACCGAAGACAGTGACCAAGCCATTTGTCTCGTGCCATCCATCTCCAGCTTTCCACAAACAGAGGCCAGGGACACCGTTTCTACCCCCTGGATAATAGCACTCCATGGACCCAACCTCCATGAATTTATCTAACTTCTCTTTAAACTCTGTTATAGTTCTAGCCTTCACAGCCTCCTGTGGCAAGGAGTTCTACAGGTTGACTATTTGCTTTGTGAAGAACAACGTTCTGTTATTAGTTTGAAGCCTGCTACTCATTCATTTCATTTGGTGTCTCTAGTCCTTCTATTATGGGAACTAATGAAGAACTTTTCTTTATGCACCCTCTCCACACCACTAATGCTTTTATAGACCTCTATCATATCCCCCCTCAGTCTCCTCTTTTCTAAGCTGAAAAGTCCCAGTCTCTTTAGCCTCTCTTCATATGAGACCTGTTCCAAGCCCCTGATCATTTTAGTTGCCCTCCCCTCTTCCATCCTCTCTCTTCCCCTCTCCCACCTCCTTTTCCCAGTCTCCCCAAGTTTTGTTCAATAAAGAGAGTTTCTATTTTTGAACACACGTGTCCTTTATTTTGTACATCAGGAAAGGGGGGCTAGGGAGGAGTAAGTGGAAGGAGGTGAGGGAGGAATGGGGTACGAGCCCCCAATGGGGAGGACTGGGGTGGCTCTGCGGGCTTCTCGGGGTGGAAGCTCTCCTGCAGCCCCCCGATTGACCCCCCCCCCGGATGGCTGCCTGAGGCAAGTGCAGCCAGGCTGATGGCCGAGTGCTGTGATGTGCCGAGTGTGGGCACTCAGGGCACTCCAAGCCAGGACTGCTTTGCAAGCAGGGAACCCCTGAGAACTGTCTGTCTGGGGTGGGAGTTGGGTCCCTTTAAGCACAGCCCTCGGCTAGCCTGAGACAGCAGCTCCACGCTCTAAGTCCTAATCTGATGCCCTGCCGACACTGCTTCTGGCCATCCTTAACCTCGGTTCAGGGTCCACTCAATGTGGACATGCTAGTTCGAATTAGCAAAATGCTAATTCGAACTAGTTTTTAGGTCTAGATGCACTAGTTTGAATTAGTTTAGTTCGAATTAACTAATTCGAATTAAGTTAGTTCAAATTAGTGCTGTAGTGTAGACATACCCTTGGTTTATTTTCTATTATTTTGTCTTGGGTTAGAGAGAGAACAAATCTTGTAAAAAAGAAACAATTTGTCTTATGAGTGCAGAAACTCTTGCAATGTATAATAGTTGCCTTTTGAATTACTTTAAAAGTGTGTTGCTGTCTCAGTAAAATGCAACAGACTGCTGTCTACTGCCTATTAATATTTTGGTATAAGTACCTAGGAGCAAGGATGGTTGGTGTTCCTAGCCTCTGTTTGCCAGTAGCTGGAAATGGGCAAAAGGGGATAGAACACTTGAACCTCTGGGGAGCCTAGCATTGGAAACTGTGGGAAAACAGGATATTGGGCTTGATATAACTTTGGCTTAACCTAGTATTCCCATTCTTAGGTCTTAATAGACACTGGGTGTCAGTTGTGTTTTGAGTTCTCAACTCGCATCTTAAAACTTAACACTCTGATAATACCTTTACCAGACTTGAAAAAGAACTCTGTGAAAACTCCAAAGCTTGTCTCTCTCACCAATAAAAGTTGTCTCTGGCGCTCACTGAGGCAGGGCTCCAGCCCACCAGCTAACTGTCCCTTTGGTCTTGCTTCTTCTGCATATTTTGAGGGGCTCAGCGCTAAAACTTCTACAACAGAAGGCAAATCTGACTCAATGGTGGGCTGTCCCAAGTGTTCTGGGGGTAGGCCATTCTTTTCCTTCAGGCTTGGTTCTCAATCAGTATTGATTCATCCTTGGGGTCTAACTGTTCCTTTCCAGTAGCTGCTCCAGATACGCTCATCTATCTGCAGCTCCTCAGGTGAAGCTCCTTTCAGGCTGAGAGGCAGAGGTCTGGCCAGTCAGTCCTGAATGGAGCCTTCCTCTTTCTTTTTATTTCATATTCAGACTTAGCACTAGCTGCAGGTATAATGGATCACGTCTAGCTAGGCCCATAGACTCTCCTTAACCCTTTCTCCAATGGTGTGGGGCCTCTCTGTCATCACAGGAACCCTCTCACATGAAGCTCCTCCAGGTCCCTTCTTCTTCTTCTTCTTTGTGTACGTAGACCCAGTCAGGACATTAGTGAGATGCGCTATCAACTTTACATCTCCTTTCCCTCAAATACTGTGACCAATGTGATCTCAAAAGAGATACAAGGGGTAGAAGTACGTGCCAAAGAAGGGAAAAAGTCTGCACATTGTGCGGCTTGTCATGGTTTTATTAATTAAAAGGTGTTAGAACATTTTAGTGACCAATTCTATGTAGAAATTAGCCAAGGATGTGGTATAACCAGGTAGGGATTGGATTTAAGAAAGAATTCAGGGTTGGCTTTGTTGATGTTTGAGAGATTGAAGTCAATAACAGTGGAAATCTCATAAGTTCAGCTCTTCTTTTGAGATGTGGGCCAACCTGAACCAGAAAGCAGATTCCCAACAATTCTGAATTCAAACTTCTTAAAAATCAAAGGATCCAGTTTTGACCAATCCTTTAATGTTAAGGATTTATAGTCTATTATAACACACAACATGTGTGTACAGCATTTTCTTTATGTTTCTAAATTATTTTAATATATATGTTCTGTTTCATAATATAATCAACAACGTACTACCTGTGTGATTTTAATTAAAGTGAATGAATTAATTAATTTTATAAAGAGACAACAACACACAGTTGAAACTGCCTGCTGGATAGTACATAGTACTACCAAAGAAATATTTGAAAAGTTAATGAAATCCAACAATAATTATCATGAGCTGCACATGCAAAAAGTACAAAAGTGGCAAAAAATGTACTGCAGACTTACTGATCTCTTCATTTCTAGAAACTGAAGGTTTCCAGAAACTCATGGACCATGCAATCTGAAAGAAACAAATATCTAGCAGTTATATTGAAAGGGTACATCATTTTTACAAAAATCCTGACAAGTTCTGTTAATTATAATAAAGACCAAGGTTTCCGGACAGGTAGGGGATAATCAGTTGACAGCTCTCTTCTCATATAATGCCATAGACTATGAAAAAATGAATCTCTAGATATATCCTACAAAGCATTAAATGTCTGGACCAAGGTTTATAACTAAAAAAAGCAAACAAGCCACACGGATCCTTTATATCTTTTGCTAAAGGCAAATATGCACAGCGATCAGGTTATTCCACTGCAAAAGCACATGCCCACAGATTATAAACACAGAATGAAATATCACACTACAAGCAGAAAAATATTTGTATTGTCCCTAGGGCACTATAACATTTATCATAACCAACAGCCAGTATCAGATTACTCATTTTGGTTCAATTTTATTTTAGCCCTCTTCTTGTATTCATGTTAAAATGCATTTCTCCTTGTTTGCACAAATACTAAATTCTGCATAAACATGCTATATTTATGAAGAATTGTCACTGTACATGTGGAAAGAGTGTTTTGTTTAAGGTGAAGTAACAGAAATGTTTATTCTGTGTCACGATTGTCAGTCCTGTCCCTCCCCCACTCCCCCAAGTCATTTGGAGGTTCATAATAAAATCTAATGGGCCCAGATCCACAAAGGGACTTTGCCATTATAATGCTGAGGCACGTGGAAAGTCACTGGAGCAAAGTGGGATCCAAGAGGCTGCCTTTACAATGAATAGAGAGAGAGATGTGCTTAAGAATGCAATCCCAAAAAGCTAACATGGTAGGCATTTTCTGCCTAAGTCAGCCAATGGAAGATGTCACCTAGAGGGAAAAATGCGGGGAATACAATCACCCTTTGATCATGTTTTCATTGACCACTCAAAAGGTTATGATGCTTTCCAATGTGACCAGTTTTGGAGGATACTGACAGACATGGAGATACCAAGACACCTCAATGGACACTGTGCAAATCTCTGCGATCAACAACAGACCATGATGCAAAAGCAGCAGGCAACAGTGAGTGATTTTTCACTGTACAGGGTGTGAGCGAAGACTGTATTCTGTCCTCAGACCTTTTCTGAAGGCATGTAGAAATTATTATGAGCTAAGCCCTGGAAGGTTTTGAAAAAATGGCAGGTGATGAGATTTCTGTTGGCCGGCACTTCTTAACTGACTTCACCTGTGCAGAGGGCACAATGCTCTTTGCTACTACCGATGATGGAATTAAATAATGCTGGAATCTGTAAAAACAGATAGTGAGGATTATGGACTGTCCCTTACTGTGTTGAAAACAAAATGCATGTATCTTGACACGATTAACAAAACCAGATGCAAGCAGACATCACAATGGTCAAGCTGTAGAGGCAGGCGCTCAATAATGTGTTTATCTGGGATCATCCAAATACAACCAAGGAGACTGTTTCAAAGAAACTGAAAAAAGACTAATAAAGGTCACTCAGCCATGGCCTCTCTTATAGAAGTTTGGGAAAAAAATATGGCATCTCAGGTATGTAGCTTCAACTAACAAAAAGCTTGATATTTTCCCATAGCAACATATGGATCTGAATTATGGGACATGAATGCTGCTGACAGGAAGAACATTGAAGCCTTCAAGATAGATTGCAAGCAAAGATACTTGTGTATTCCCCCAAGCAGAGGAGAAGATGAGTACTTCTGTTAGGGTATGTCTACACTACAACACTAATTCGAACTAACTTAATTCGAATTAGTTAATTCGAACTAAGCTAATTCGAACTAGTGCATCTAGACCTAAAAACTAGTTCGAATTAGTGTTTTGCTAATTCGAACTAGCATGCCCACATTGAGTGGACCCTGAACCAAAGTTAAGGCTGGCCAGAAGCAGTGCCGGCAGAGCATCAGGTTAGGATTTAGAGTATGGAGCTGCTGTCTCAGGCTAGCCGAGGGCTGTGCTTAAAGGGACCTGACCCCCACCCTGGACAGACAGTTTTCAGGGTTCCCCGCTTGCTTGTCTACCTCGATGAGGGACAACAAAGCAGTCCAGTCTTGGAGTGCTCTGAATGCCCACACTCGGCACATCACAGCACTCGGCCATCAGCCCGGCTGCACTTGCCGCAGGCTGCCATCCGGGGGGGGGGAGGTCAATCGGGGGGCTGTAGGAGAGCTTCCACCCCGAGGAGCCCACAGAGCCACCCCAGTCCTCCCCATCGGGGGCTCGTACCCCATTCCTCCCTCACCTCCTTCCACTTACTCCTCCCTACCCCCCCTTCCTGATGTAAAAAATAAAGGACACATGTGTTCAAAAATAGAAACTCTCTTTATTTAACAAAACTGGGGGGGGGGGGATTAACCTCTGGGGAGAATGGGAAAAGGAGGTGGGAGAGGGGAAGACAGAGGGTGGGAGAGGGGAGGGGGAAACCTGGGAGGAGGGAGCTGAAAGGGGGAAGCCAGGGGAAGAAGGAGGAGGGGAAGTATCAAACTATGGTACGCCATATCTTCAGTACTGTGTACAGATGTGGTCTCCTCACCCCAGAAAAGATATTTTGGCCTTGGAAAGGGTGCCGAAAAGGGCAACTAAAATGATCAGGGGTTTGGAACAGGTCCCATATGAAGAGAGGCTAAAGAGACTGGAACTTCTCAGCTTAGAAAAGACGAGACTGAGGGGGGACAGGATAGAGGGCTATAAAATCATGAGTGGTGTGGAGAGGGTGAATAAAGAAAAGTTCTTCATTAGTTCCCATAATAGAAGGTCTAGAGGACACCAAATGGAATGAATGGGTAGCAGGCTTCAAACTAATAAAAGAAAGTTCTTCTTCACAAAGCAAATAGTCAGCCTGTGGAACTCCTTGCCACCTGAGGCTGTGAAGACTAGAACTATAACAGAGTTTAAAGAGAAGTTAGATAAATTCATGGAGGTTGGGTCCATGGAGTGGTATTAGCCAGGGGGTAGGAACGGTGTCCCTGGCCTCTATTTGTGGAAGGCTGGAGATGGATGGCACGAGACAAATAGCTCAGTCATTGTCTTCAGTCCATCCCCTCCAGGGTAGCTGGTGTTGGCCGCTCTCGGCAGACAGGCTACGGGGCTAGATGGGCCTTTGGTCTGACCCAATACGGCCATTCTTATGTTCCTATGTTCTAAGCTCAGGACTCAGGGTCGGGGGTCTCACAGGACCACCTTGATTTTCATGCAAACCTGCTCCTGGGTTTGCATGTGGCCTTTGGTGACGAGGCTGGCAGCTATCCTGCCCTAGATGACCACTTTCCTATTCCTAATGCAGAGGTCATGGATGCTGCAGGCCTCCCCCCAAACGTCGATGAGGTCCACGATCTCCGCACTAGACCAGGTGGGCGCCCGCCTCTTGCGGCCCTGGGCAGGCTCCTGGGAGCTGCCAGCCTGGTTCCAGGAAGAGGCGGAGGGCTGGGTGGCAGCGGGTGGCTGGCTCGTGCCGTGCCAAGTGCAGGGTCTGCTGGATGGGTGCTGGCAGGCTTGCACCTAGCACGGGCACCGTAGCCAGACCGTGCCCCTTTAAGGGCTTTGGGGCTGGGAGGGGGGCAGAAGATCTTCCCTGGTTGTGCCCAGAGTGGCCACCAGGGAAAGCTGGGGAGGGCTAGCCTCCAACTAGTTCAAATTAAGTGGCTACACAGCCCTTAATTCGAACTACTTAATTCGAACTAGGCTTAGTCCTCATAGAATGAGGTTTACCTGGTTCGAATTAAGCACTCCGGTAGTTCAAATTAAGTTCAAACTAGTGGTTTACATGTGTAGCGCCTATTAAAGTTAATTCGAACTAACAACTGTTAGTTTGAATTAAGTTTGTAGTGTAGACATACCCTTAGAAACATGACTAGAGGGAAGCAGATCCTGCTGATGGAAATCAACAAGTGCAACTTTATGTACTTTGGTCACATCAGGTGTTGAGAGGGAAGGAACCTTGAGAAAGTTATTCTGAAAGGAATGTTGGCATGTTGTGGAGAATAACCTGTGAGAAGATGGAGAGATGGTGTGCTGCCAACCACGGAGAGGTCAGCTGCTGAGAGCTCAAAACTAGCTGTAGATTGAGAAGGCTTCTGAAAATGTTGCTGTGATGAATTAATTTTTTCAGACATGAATGGATGGATTTTGCTTACTTATCAAGAGCATCCAGACAGAGTAGGATTAATTATAATCCATGCTTATTTGGTCAATATGCACACTGGAAATCAGAAGCAGGAAGCAGAGATGCCTTTTGACTTTGTAATCAGTCACTAACCATAGTTTCTGCAGTTCTGTTCAATTCAGATTAGCTGCTAAACAGATCACAGTCAAAAGGGGTATGTACATCAGAAGCCAGTTAAAAGCCAATCTCTGACAATCATTACTACATCATTACCACATCTTTTAACTATACAAAAAGACAATGGAACTCTCAGATAGCACTGTGTGGTAACAGAGAAAATGCTGAGATATTAATAGCACACCCTACTTACAGTACAGCATTTCTCCTCTCTGCCTATTGCAGAATCACCAGCACAATCTGTGAGGGCAAAAGGAGAAGATCCATAAATAAAGGAAAACCAAATGATGTAATTAGCTCCCTGTATGAGGTGGAAAAAAGCTAAACAACTGAAAAGTTTAAATTAAATGCACAGGCCTTTGAAAAAATGTTGTTATAATTGAGTTGAATGTGGGTGGCAATTACTTTGTTACCATTCTAGCAGCAAGAGGAAGAGATGTTTAGTGATGGCTAAATAGTTGCTGTCTGAGCCACAGTGGATCTGAGAACAAAGCCTCAAAAAGAATTTATAGCTGAAGAGTACCTGGCTTCACATGGCCTCACTGAGGGGAACCTTAAACTAACAGGAGACAGCAGATGACTTTATTTTCTGCTAAGCAAATGGTTTTGAGTTGAGTTCAGATGGGTCCCATGGAGAAGTTCAGATTATAGTTTACAATTTATCTATATATTACATCATTTAGAGAATCCCAAGCTGCTGTTCAGAAAGTCAGTTCAAACGCTAACGAGAAAAAAAAAAGTTTTAAAATGAGATGTAAATAGGAGGAGTGATTCAGTGGTTTGGAAGCAGGTGGCAGAAAATGCTAGATTGATGAGGTAGCACAAGTGGGAAAATAGCTCCCCTAATGGGACTGGGGAGGTGAAAAGTAAAGACTGAAAAACCAACCAGGGAAGAGAATGACAAAGGTGCAAGTCCACAGAGTGTTTCGATAATCAGGGATAACTTTAGCCTGAGTATAGCGATAAATGGGCAGCAAATGAAGGTGAGGGTATTTGAATGACAAGTTCTTACTTCCTGATTAAATTTTCTAACCAATCACAGGGTATGTCTAAGCGGCGAGGAGTCCTGTGGCACCTTATAGACTAACTGAAGTGTAGGAGCATAAGCTTTCGTGGGCAAAGACCCACTTCGTCAGGTGCATGTAGTGGAAATTTCCAGAGGCAGGTATAAATATGCAGGCCAGAATCAGGCTGGAGATGACGAGGTGCATCCAATCAAGAAGTGGGCCTCATCCTCCTTATGCTTATGCTCCTACACTTCAGTTAGTCTATAAGGTGCCACAGGACTCCTCGCCACTTTTGCAGATTCAGACTAACACGGCTACCCCTCTGATACTTGAGGGTATGTCTAGATAGTGTCGACAAAGTTTCTGTCGACAAAGAGGTCTAGACTACATCCAGTTCTGTCGACAAAGCAAGCCGCTTTGTTGACATCAAAGTGTGGACGCAAAGGACAGTGTAGATGCAATAATGCCTTCTATCGACAGAACTCTGTCGATAAAAGGCGTTATTCCTCGTAGAATGAGGTTTACATACGTTGACAAAACTGCTGAGTTTTGTCGACATTATGTCGACATAACTCAAAGGCAGTGTGGACGCAGGTATAGTTTTGTCGACAAAAGTTCACTTTTGTCGACAAAACCCTGTAGTCTAGACACATCCACAATGTTCTATTATGACCAAAGGAGACTAAGCTATTATTATGCCATAGGCAGAAACTAGGAGACACTGAGGTGCATCAATGCCTGAGGTCCCTTGAAGGTCAGGGAATTAAGGAAGGTACACCCAGATAATCTGGACAAGTGACCCCATATCCCAGGCTGCAGTGGAAGATGACTAACTGATTGACTGCCCCTCCTCCCATGCCACTGCCAATCTGACCTGGGAGAGAATTCCTTACCAGACCCACGTCTGGCAGTCAGTTAGATCCTGAACACGTGAGCAAGAACCAGCCAGCTCAGCATCTGAGAGAGAGAGAATGCTCAGTGCCATTGTAGAGCTGGCCCATGGATAATTTGAAACTAAAGGAGAGGCAAGACAGAAAAGAAAGGTTGCAGGAAAGGATGGATGTAAGATTTCTGGTCTTCGAAGGAGAGTAATGGCAGAGTAAGCCACATGAGAGGAGGTGGAGGAAAGGACTTAATCCAAAACAAAGCTTCAGTTTATAAAGCATCCATTGTAGAAAATTAATGCATAGAAACAAGTTGACAAAACCATGGCGGATACATGAGATCATTTATCGCTTAAGATAAAACTTTGTAACTAAACATAACATCCTTTCTTAAGCAAGAGAGAAAAGGAAATATTTTAAATTCAAAAATTATCCAGGCCTGTTTATTTCCTATGTTTTTCTTGCTATCAAATTCTACTCCCTCCTCCATAAGAAATTCAGCTCTTATTCATGATTCCTACATATACTGCTCCTCTACATAAAGAGTACTCCATCCAATCAGGGTAAAGAAAACATTAGCAATTTAGGGGACTGATCATTATAGACAGAACCCAAACTTACAAATATCATATACTCAGAAGAGCGCTCACTGTGAACAATTTGTGAATACCTATGGGCTAGCTAAAAAAAGTCCAAAGAAACTGTTCATTGATCAATTAGGAATAACCAACAAATATATAAAACACATGATCAATTAATGAAGAGTGGAGGAAAGAGAAAAATAAATTGCTTGCAACAAATATTTAGAGAGGAATTGGAGGTTGTGAGATAAAAGTTCCAACAGTGATATAAGAGAATTTTGTCCACAGAACAGGTACAGCACAAAAGAGAGAAAGAAAATGAAATGAGAAATTAAAAGGGATATAGGCAAGGTGAAGAAACCTTTTTGTTCGTATTTGGAATGTGGCTTCATTAACATTGAGACAGTAAAATGCTGAGATTATATTAATTTTATAATAATGCAACTTTAAGGAATTACTTCTGATTTACTGTGGTATAAATAAGATCATAATCAGGTATGTTATATTTAGATTGGTCGATTTCTATTGCTTTAGAACTGTGTTTCTCATCTTTTTTTTTATAAAGTACCCCTGTTTATATATATATATTTATAAAGTACCCCTGTTTTTTTATTTATATATATATATATATATATATACACACATACACAATACCCCTAGTACCTATAGTTTTCAGACACATAAAATTTTTGTCTACTGTTGCAACACATTTGTTTAAACAACTTAATCGTAGCCAGGTGGGTGATGAAATTTTTGGGTGTAAAAAGTATAAAAATAATAAAGCGCTATAAAACTTAAAACAAAAATTCAGTTTTCTCCACATTTCAGTTGTGTTGATGTACCGCACAGACTTCTCTCGAGTACCCCTAAGGGTACTCATACCACTGGTTGAAAAACACTGCTTTAGAAGGTGAGAAAAGACAAATTAAATATGAGGGATAGATTTTCAGAAAAATATACAGGGAAGTGATTATGACCTATTTTTTATATAATTACAATAACTGCAGGCTCAAGCACAAGAATTACAGACACAAGTTAGATGTGTATCACAGTTATGTATGAACTTTGGAAACCTGGCTTTGAAACTGAATAATAAAGGTCGTGCTTTGCAAATAATGACAAACATGGTATATCCACTAAAGGGGGTAAGGGATTATCAATATAATAATTCATTAATAGCAAGAGTTCCTAGTTTTTGAGAGAAAAGAAATAAGAAGAGGTCAGAGGAGAAAGTGCCTATGAATTAGGTTTAATGAGGAAGACCAGTTTTCTGAGACTCTACAAACTTTTGGAAAGATCACCCACAAATCTGCCAGCCATGTCGTCTCAATTGTCATTTACTCAAGGTTTCAATTATGTCATTCTACCATGATATAGGCTCTTATCCAGCTTGGGGATACTATATAAATTAAACAATCAATACATGAGATCCCTAGAGTCCAAGAACCATAATTTTGTTGCATGGAATTGTCATTGATTATAGCTATTAAAATGAAAAAGGATCTTTCAGGATATACACACAGTTATCAAGCAGGAGCATTCAAAAGCTGATCAGTTAAACTCAGATGAAGGCAATTCCTGAGTTCTGAGACTTACTGACAGCTTTTAAGAGTGTTTTCTTGTTTTCAGCCATACTACAACACATCTCATTTAACTGAGTAGGAAAACTAAAAGTTTGCCAATAAACTGACACGGTGGTATTATGAAATAAATTACTCTAATTTTTTCCTGCACAGTATCAAGCTTAATCAAGCATCCTACTCTTACAAATCTTAAATAAGTTGGATTCAACTTTAGCACCAAAACTGATTTAGAAACTAATTCTAATAATAGCTAAAATAATTGTTTTCTCTCAGCTTCATGAGAGACAATGGTTCATATAAAAGCTTTTATATCTTGTCTTAAGGGTTTCCAAAGAACTTGGAATAAAAAGATGGACAAAATCTCTTAACAAAATGCCTTCCAGATTTTCTAGAAAGAAACAATTAAAGCATTGAGCATAAACTTGTTTATTTGCTATAATATCACAGCATGACTGGCTTATTTGGGATGTGTATAAATGGAATGTTTACTTATGCAAACAATATTTGGGTTATTTATTTCATAATGTTGTTACTCTGGTTTTTGCTATATGTATAGTGAGCTTGTTTGGTTAAAAGGGATATCATGTAGTGTGCTTGAAAACTACAAAGAGCTGATAATGGCTATCCATAAATCAGTGAATAGAGAAAGTGCCTCCAACTGAATTTTACTGATCTGATCTCAATTAGCTGCTAGCTGTTTAAGTATGAAACAAAATACAGGACTATGTAGCACTTTAAAGACTAACAAGATGGTTTATTAGATGATGAGCTTTCGTGGGCCAGATGCACTTCCTCAGATCAAATAGTGGAAGAAAATAGTCACAACCATATATACCAAAGGATACAATTTTAAAAAAAGTGAACACATATGAAAAGGACAAATCACATTTCAGAACAGAAGGAGGATGCGGGGGTGGCGGGGGGGAGGGGAGGGGAGGGGAAGGAAGATAAGACAATAACTATCTTACCCATTCCAAAGATAGCTTCCCCAATTATCACCTCTAATACCATTAGCTCACAGACATATACCTTTCCCCACCTCTAATATCATTATCTCACAGACATTTTCCTTCCTTCCCCCCCGCCCCCCTGCCCCCGCATCTCCCTTCTGTTCTGAAATGTGATTTGTCCTTTTCATATGTGTTCACTTTTTTTTTAATTGTATCCTTTGGTATATATGGTTGTGACTATTTTCTTCCACTATTTGATCTGAGGAAGTGGGTCTGGCCCACGAAAGCTCATCACCGAATAAACCATCTTGTTAGTCTTTAAAGTGCTACATAGTCCTGTATTTTGTTGCAGCTACACCAGACTAACACGGCTACATTTCTATCACTGTTTAAGTATGTCACTATTAATGATCTGTTACTTTTATCGTCCATAAAGGTGTTACAATAGCTAGTATCAATATACATAATAAAGGGCCTGAAGGTACCAGGGGATCTCTAGGATCCATTGCCTGGTTCAACAGTTTCACAGTTTTAAAAGACGACCTCCTCACTAATTCATACTGAAGGCTGAACCTCTCTAGTGTGGCACTATCTGTGGTCTGTTATGATTTTGGTTAGCCAGATGGCCATTTATCATGGGTGTGGCCAAGTATCCCGTGATCCCATAAAGTTTGTTTACGGCCACCAGTCCTGGCTCTCAGTGTTCTGGGCTGTTGTTTAGCTCTAATTTGCCTCTACTGCCTTCTAAAAGCCCAGTGAGCAGTGTAAGTGCTGGTAATGCTCCTAGACAAGATTGATCTCCCGTGGTTTGGAACCACAGGAGGGTGCTGGACTAGAGGTCCTGAGGGTGCAGGTTCTGAGGTTCAATCTGCACTGACTTGGAGACCCCTTCGCTATTCAAATAGTCCTTGCACAGGGCATGGGAGGGCATAAGGAAATTCCCCACACCTCATATGTTCTGTGCCCTGAAGTTTACCTTTTAAACCAAAATAAGACATGAGCATAACAAAAGGAAAGAAGAGTGAGGGAAACAAAAATAAGACCATATGATCACATAAGGTAGATTACCAGTTACGTAATTTGAAGGTTCCTGATGGCTGCAAATATATTTTTAAACTAACTAAATATATGCAGACATATTTAAGGCTACGTCTACACTACAGGGTTTTTGCGCCAAAACCTGTGGCGCGTCCACAACTCAAGTGTGTTTTTGCACAAGTAAATTAACAGTAAATCAAAAGAACAGAGGGCTTTTGTGGTGTAGGTATTCCTCTTTCTATGAGGAATAACTCTTTTTTTCATAAGAGTTCTTGTGCAAAATGTGTGTGGAGACAGGCAACGGGGTTTTTTTTGTGCAAAAAGAGCCAATCAAAAAAAACACAGGTGCTCTGGTGACTATTCTGTGAATGGCAATCAGAGCTTTCTTTCAAGAGGACATCCATAAAGTCTGGATTTTCTCTTGCACAAAAGTGCATTACTTTTGCAATGCACTTTTGTAGTGAGGGCGTGCTCTTATGCAAGACGTTTTTGCAGAAGATCTTTTTCGCAAAACGCTTTTTGCGCAAGAAGCCTGCAGTGTTGATGTAGCCTGACTGACACAGACCCAAACTATTATCAGTTGACTGTTTTGCTAGAGACGTTATATATTTACTTGTAATTAGGCAACACTCACCCTCAAAGTTCTGGGTTTCAAAGGAAATTGAATCCAACTCTAATGCACAGCATGGAACTTTCCAGAATTATACAAAGATCACAAAGAACATTTTAGCTCCTGACTGCCTTCTCCTGACATACCTTACAGTAAATATGAGATATGCTAAGAATAGTGCTATAATCTGAAAAAGATATTTCTATTTTTCATGATCACTGTCAAAATGATTCAAAGGCATTGGAAGGGATAGCCACACCAGACATAACATTTATTCTATTACAGACATCCATTAGGAAGAAAGCAAGCCAGGGGAATCTAGGTTGCCACAATCTCTAATGCACCTGTAACTATTATGTTGTCACAGTTAATCAAATCCTTGCTAGGAATCCAAATGTGATTGACAAAAACAGAGGCTTTTTTAATTTATTTTTCTAACGTGAGATTAAAACCTTTAGTCAAATCCAGTTTCTTCTTGTGATCTTGCCAGAATGTAGAAAACTGCTAAATGTGATTAAATATTTTCAAAGTCCAGGGAGCATTTGATGTGAAGATAATTAAATGCTTTTCCTTAGTATCTGAAACCCATTCAGTCACATTGAAGAAAGAATGGCTGCAGCAGAAAATTCATGTTTTACAGCATCTCTATGACAAAATATTGTAATTTTTAATGAAAATTACCCACTTGAAATCAGTTGCTTAGAAGCTGGTGTAATTAGAATGTGTCCACAATGTTGTCTGACACAGTGTTCAAGGACAATTAGTAATAAGTATAGTATTAAATCTATTCCCACACTGTACATTGTGTTTCAGAACCATGCTATCATATTTCTGGGCCTACTGAAAACTCAGTGAGGCTAAATAGTAGTCTTTCAATTTTCTACAACAGGGTAACCTATGGAACATTTTCTGCGATTGGAACTATTTTAAAATAAATATTTGCTCATGTCAGAGACTAAAACCAATAGCAAATTATTACGACACAGAGAAAAACTCTATACCAAATGACTTTTATTTCAAATTAAGGGAAACAGCAAAACGATAAAGAATCAACATGGTATCTTGATGAGAATTGATGATAGCTCTAAAAAAGCAAAGAGCGTGACCACTGTAGGCTTAAAGGCAATATGGAGATTTCATTATTTCCAGCATAGCACAGCATGTAAAGGCAAATCATTTCACTATGCAAGCTGTCCGTTAGCTCAAAGTGAATCATAATAATGCTTATTTAGTGTTCCATGATAAACTCCTTCCCAACACTACAGGAAACAAACAATATGCACATATCATTGCTGCATCACGAGCTTGCAGTAGCAATGCCGATTCACATCTAACAATAAAAGACTACTCAGGTCTTTTCTATGACTTATTGTCCAACTCTAAAAAAAAAGTATTGTCACAAAAATGACCCAGTTTTGAATGTGGTCACATTACATTTATAAAACTTCAACAAGCAGGTTTTACAAAACTGAGGGGTGATGGAGAAATCACATAACACTTAGGCAAGCGCTAAAAACATTTCAAGTTATATCACTTTCTGTATAACCTTTGGAGCATATCACAGGAGATAAAGAATCTTAGAACTTCTGAAAATCAAGTTACTAAACTATCCCTGTTTTAGGGCATGTCTACATGATAAACTTAAGTTGACCTATTTTAGACTAACTTACAGCCACTGCTAGGGTTGCCAACTTTCTAACTGCACTAAAGCTAACACCTTGGACCCACCCCCAATCCTGCCCCTTTCCTATCCCATCCCACTCCTTTTCTGAGGCCCCATTCCCACTCACTCCACCCCCCCTCTGCCATTCATTCTCTGCACCCTCACTCATTCATTGGACAGGCAGTTGGATTTAGGAGGGGATGAGGGCTCCACATTGGGACTATTGGCTCCAGATGGAGCCAGAAATGAGGAGTTCTGGTGGGGGGGGGGCGGTCTAGACTGCAGCATGGAGTTGGGGTGTAGGCTCTGGGCTGGGGCCAGGAATAAGGGATTTGGGGTTCAGGAGAGTGCTCAAAGCTGGTAGGAGTGTGGCTCAGGGTTCAGTGTATGGGACAGGGCTCTGGGGTGAAGCATGGAATTATGTGGTGGGAGGGGGTATGGGCTAGGTAAGGAGATTGAGGGGAGGGGAGGGGAGGGGAGGGGAGGGGAGGGGAGGGGAGAGGAGGATGCAAGCTCCAAGAGACAGTTTAAGTATGGGAGGTGACTAAGGACTAGGGGAGGAGGTGTGGGGAATGGGATCCAGGTGGAGCTTACCTTGGAAGATGGGGAAGTCCTTGGAAGCAGTAATATATCTCTTTTCTTCTAGGCTCTACCAGTGTTCTTTGACTCTGCCCACAGGTACCACTCCCGAAGCTCCCATTGGTTGTGGTCACTGGCCAATGGGAACTGCTGAGCCAGTGCACAATATGGGGGCAGCGTGTGGAGCTCACTAGCTATCCCTCCACATAGGAATCAGAGGGATATATCACTGTTTGCGGGAGCCGTGCAGAGCCAGCTAGGGAGCCAGCCAGTCCTAACAATCACAGTTTTAATGGCCCAGTTGGCTATGCTGTCCAGAGCCACAAGGGTCCCTTTTTGACAAGGTGAGTGGAGAGCTGAGAGCCCAGGTGATAGCCCAGATCAGAGTTCAGAGCTGGGCACCTGGGAAGCAGCCCAGCTGGGAGTGGGGAATCAGGACCCCAGAGAGCAGCGGGCCTGCCAGTGTGGGAAGGGGCGCCTGGATGGCAGCCTGGCTTGGAGTGAAGACCAGCCAAGCCATGCAACTGGGGAGCTGAGAGCTGGCTTTTTCGTCAATTTCACAGCTTCAGCTGAATCATAAAATTGACCAGAATGACAGCGAATGACAGCCAATAGACACAAGTAATGCAGGTGTCTACAGTACACTGTGTCGCCCTAACTGCACAGATGTCAGCCCTAAACTCCATGTGGAGATGGAGTTATGATGCCAGTGTGGTAGGGCACTTACGTCAGCAGGAGCAAGGCTGTAGTGTGTACAGTGACAGGTCAACGTGAACTGCCTTCGGAGGTGTAGCTACATCTCTGAAGTTTGGTTCTAGAGGTCCTTACATTTCTCATTTATGAAAATACAAATTCTCATATTTTACTGTTGCCAATGTCATTCTCGCAATGCATTAAATCCACATTAGTTTTACGCTGGCCAGCCTATGAATAATGCTTTTCTCTCTTCCTATCGATTTATGATTGGTTCTCTGGAACCTTTAACACTTTCCCTGGAGCTGGTCCAAATAGTCCTAATTAAGAGCAGCTGGTGTGCCAGCAAACACTTTACAGACATCAAATGGCCAATACCTATCAGTGGTGATGAATTGGCACCTCTTGTGCAGTACTTGGCAGTTGCCAAAATTTGAAGAACTTTCAGACTGACAAAAGTCAGTTAGGGTATGTCTACACTACAAAGTTAGTTCGAACTAACTTTCATAGGCGCTACACTAGCGCTCCGTTAGTTAGAACTTAATTCGAACTAACGGAGCGCTTAGTTCGAACTAGGTAATCCTCATTCCACGAGGATTAAGCCTAGTTCGAACTAGCTAGTTCGAATTAAGGGGTGTGTAGCCCCTTAATTCGAACTAGTGGGAGGCTAGCCCTCCCCAGCTTGCCCTGGTGGCCACTCTGGCCAACACCAGGGAATCTCTATTGCCCCCCTCCCGGCCCCGGATGCCTTAAAGGGGCACGGGCTGGCTACGGTGCCCATGCCAGGTGCAACTCTGCCAGCACCCAGCCAGCAGACCCTGCACCTGGCACAGATCGAGCCACCCACCCGATGCCCCCCAGCCCTCCCCCTCTTCCCGGGACCAGGCTGGCAGCTCCCGGGAGCTTGCCCGGGACCACAAGAGGCGGGCACCCGCCTGGGCTAGAGCGGACATCGTGGACCTCGTCCACGATCTCCGCACTAGGCACAGGAAAGTGGCCGGCTTGGGCAGGAGAGCTGCCAGTCTGGCCACCCAGGAGCAGGTGTGCAAGAAAATCAAGGGGGTCCACTGAGACCCCCGACCCTGAGCTCTGAGCTTACAATGGCCGTACTGGGTCAGACCAAAGGTCCATCTAGCCCAGTAGCCTGTCTGCTGACAGCGGCCAACCCTAGGGATCCTGGAGGGGATGGACTGAAGACAGTGACCAAGCCATTTGTCTCCCTCTCCAGCCTTCCACAAACCTTGGGCAGGGACACCACTCCTACCCCCTGGCTAATACCACTCCATGGACCCAACCTCCATGACTTGATCTCACTTCCCTTTAACCTCTGTTCTAGTTCTAGCCTTCACAGCCTCCTGCAGCAAGGAGTTCCACAGGTTGACTATTTGCTTTGTGAAGAACAACTTTCTGTTACTAGTTAGAAGCCTGCTACCCATTCCTTTCCTTTGGTGTCCTCTAGTCCTTCTTTATGGGAACTAATGAAGAACTTTTCTGTATGCACCCTCTCCACCCAACTCCTGCTTTTAGAGACCTCTATCCTGTCCCCCCTCCGTCTCCTCTTTTCTAAGCTGAAAAGTCCCAGTCTCTTTAGCCTCTCTTCATATGGGACCTGTTCCCAACCCCTGATCATTTTAGTTGCTCTCCCCTCTCCCAGCCTCTCTCTTCCCCTCTCCCACCTCCTTTTCCCAGTCTCCCCCAGTTTTGTTCAATAAAGACAGATTCCATTTTGGAAGACACGTTATCTTTATTTTGTACATCAAGAAGAGGGGCTAGGGAAGGGTAAGTGGAAGGAGGTGAGGGAGGAATGGGGCACGAGCCCCCGATGGGGAGGACTGGACTGGCTCTGCGGGCTTCTGGGGGTGGAAGCTCTCCTGCAGCCCCCCAATTGCTCCCTCTCCCCAGATGGCAGCCTGCGACAAGTGCAGCCGTTCTGATGGCCGAGTGGTGTGATGTGCCCAGTGTGGGTACTCCGGGCAATCCAAGCCAGGACTGCTTTGCAAGCGGGGCACCCCTGAAAACTGTCTGTCCGGGGTGGGGGTCGGGACCCTTTAACCACAGCCCTCGGCTAGCCTGAGACAGCAGCTCCACGCTCTAAGTCCTCCTCTGATGCCCTGCCGGCACTGCTTCCGGCCATCCTTAAGCCCGGTTCAGGGTCCACTTAATGTGGACATGCTAGTTCGAATTAGCAAAACGCTAATTCAAACTAGTTTTTTAGTCTGGATCCGTTACTTTGAATTAGTTTAGTTCGACTTAACTAATTCGAACTAAGTTCGTTCGAATTAACGTTGTAGTGTAGACGTACCCTTACTGACTACGGACAGAGGTAAGGTGCACAGATGGTAAAAAGGCGCTGTAGGCCAGGTAAAAAATCCTTGTTCTAATCCCTTACATGTCCTCTGTTCAGACACCTTCTTCAGCTCTGCACTCCCTCTACAGGAATCCCTATGAGGCTGAGGTATTTCAGAGTGGAGCAGAGGCTAGCTAGGCCAGAAGAGCAACAGTATACATCAGGAGGAGGCATGGATATCTTGCGGCCTATCCATTCTGCATCCCTGAAATGGCATTCAGGGATCACTGAGGAGGAGCTTGTATGGCCTTAGGCAATCCCACAGTACAGAAGTGAGCCACAGTCCCTCTGTCCCGTCACTGACCTCAGTGCCACTTCATTATCAGCATGGACAGGTGTTTTGCCCACTGGATATTTTTTACAGAATTTCCAGGCACCCCTCTCACTTTAGATGAATCTGATGCACACGTTCTTGCTACATTTCAGATTTCTATCCTGGAATGATAGGGTGCACGTACCAAGTCCGAGCTAGGGGAGGGTGGGTTAAAAAGCCATCTCAGTTCAGGAAAGTCCTAAAAGAGCTGTCCTAAAAGTGGTAGCTGATAAGGAAGAAAGGCCCAGATCCACAAAGTGAATCAGGAGCCTGAAGCCCAGATTTAGGCACTGCTGCCATCAGCAAGGCTGACACTCAGCTGTCACCTAACCCTGGAGGCCTCTCAACTTGTTTAGCACCTACATTTCTGATGTATAAGCTCCCCTGGCTCAGAAGTTTCTGCATGTGTGCTGCTGCCTCGGGCAAACACTAGGATGCCTCACTCGTACCTAAGCCTCAATACAATCCTCAAGCCAGGAGTTAACAGGCATTGCCTTGCCTTTCTTGCCCACAGGGACTGATCCACTAGGTGTGTTCTGAGCACTTCTAACACCCAACACAATGGCAGAAGGAGAATGGGTGAGTTACACTAATTGGTGCCATTTGTGCAGTTAGGCATCGTGCACTGTTGCTGTTCTGGTACAAACTAGCTTGGGTGCCTGATTCCAGGAGAAGGCTTATGTCTGAGTATCACAAGCAGCAATAGATGCCTCTGTTTGGGAAGGAGTAGGAGCTGAGACTCAGCTCTTTCCTGGAGTTTGCTTTCACTAGCTTGGACAGTTCCTCACCGACCATGCTGGGCTTTGTGGCAAGAATGGCATTCTTGTCAATTTCTTAGGCACCTGTCCCTCCCCATGCATGGCTGGGCAAGAGCTGAACGTCTAGGTGTCATTGTGGATTGGGGCCTGAGTCATTAAAAGAATGATTTGGGTTGCAGCTACTAAGGTAGGAGGATAAGAGACTCTGAATCTGAATGGTTTTAGGAATCTCAGTCATTCTGCAGCATTCACTGGAGACCCTTTGGTGGTGCAAAGCGTTGCTGGAACAATTTTTTATAGTGGGGTGCTGAGAGCCATTGAACCAAATTTGTAATAATGGGAAGCACTTCAAGCCAGGGAGGGCAGCAATACCCCTACTCCACACCCCGAGTTTCAGCACCTATGATAGGGAAAATATTTCTTTGGTACTTAAATTAACCTCTGTTTAGTACCCACCACAGTGAATGGGGCCTCTGTCTGGGGCCAGGTGGACGTCTCGGGTTGCTCCAAGCAGGGAATATTTAATTGAAATATCTAACTCTAACATTGACAACTGATTCGACTTAAACTATCCTGTTTAATTAAAGACCAATAAATAATTGGCAGAGATCATATTGCTTTTAGGAGAACCACTGAATAAATACAGTACAAAAGTACCTCTTTTCTACAGAGATGAATAAATCCTGGGAGAGTTCCAAAAGTCCTGATAGGCCCTTTTAATCATTTCAATATGTTTATACTACAGTTTCTAATATGAGACAGACTATCCCCTCAGTGATGCTGCAGTTCACTTATTTTTCTTTCAGCAAGTAACTCTTTTGGCCTGAAATATAGCAGTATTTCAGTAATTGGCTGTAATACAGCCATCCTTTTAACTTCAAGCACTTGGAATACATATTTTGGGGGTAATAGATAGGCTCCTGCATACAATAGCAGACATTTTATTTGCAGTCCAATTATAACAGAGATGTAATAAGCCTTTAATCAGAGGTCCATGCATTTGTATGGAAAATCAACAATTTTATGAAAGTTAAATAACTCCCTTTATAAATACAGGTGTTATCTTTCTTCTGGAAATGTAATCAAGAATACTTTATATAATTTAAACTGGTGAATGATTATTCTACATGAGTCTTAGAAAGATGTGGCCAAGTAGACAAAGATACTTAACCTGTTTATTATCAACCTGCTCATTAAGTATTTCCATAGTCAGTGGAGCAAACAACTGTAAAGTCCTCAGCTGCCTAATCTATCATTTGGGGCAGAAGCTACAAGACAGACAGTGGTGGGCCAAGATGACAATCTAAACTCTGCATCCTCCTGAAAAAAACCACTCGGATATTGGAGTATTACCAAGGCTAAGACAGCATAGCTTGCTGAGAACACAAATACTGGAAATGGGAGCAAGAAACAGACGTGAAAAAGTGCTAATATACAGCAAGCAGAATTAAAAATAGAGCAAGTCTGACTGGAAATAAGTGTTCCTCTTCTTTTTAATAAAATGTCATTACAAGAGGGAGAAACCCATATCAACATAAGTAATGATCTGTTAAGGTTCACTTGTTAACTTATCTTCATGATTTCTTTTTGTTGTTTTATGGTCACTGACACATTATAGTCAATTGTATTTGAATCACCCTGTGACGGGGCGCTCCCGCCCCACACTCAGGGCGCTCGGGGGGACGCCGGGCGGACACACCGGGGGGCGGGGAGCCCGGACAGGCCCAGCACGTCGGGCTGCGCGGACGCA
Source organism: Pelodiscus sinensis (assembly GCF_049634645.1). NCBI lineage: Eukaryota > Metazoa > Chordata > Testudines > Trionychidae > Pelodiscus > Pelodiscus sinensis. The sequence continues at coordinate 211,374,278 of NC_134711.1, forward strand.
CCAGGACCTGGCACGGGGAGCGCCGGGAGGCAAAGGGCACCGACAGACAAAGCCCAGGAGGAAGGGGCCAGAGAGACGAGGGCTGATGAGGTCACGGGCGAAGGGAGGCTGGGGGGCGTCGCGGAGGAAGTGACGGACAGGGGGAGCGGAGCCGGCGGGGGATTTAAACCTGGGGCCGGCACTGCGAAGGGGGAGGAGGTGAACGGAGCAGCAGGGAGGAAAGCGAAGGGAGAGGTGAGACAGGATAACGCGGGAGAGGCGGGCCGGGAGGCCTGGTGGAGTAGGAAGCGGCCCTAGGGCAGGGTCGTGGAGCCCGTGAGCGGGTGTGTTTTGGGGCATTTCCCCCATCCGCTAGGGAGGGACCTTGGGTCCCTGCCTTTAGGGCCCTGGGCCGGGGTTCGGAGAGGGGGCGGGCCCGAACCCCCCTACGCCACTGACCGACAGATCCAGCTCGGGTGAATGCGCAAGCGAGTGCAATAGAGGGCCATCAGCCGTGGTGTTGACTCACTGTTGTAGACTCTCTGTGACAGACCAGTTTACACACCCCAAAATAAGTATCCAAGCGTTTTTATTGTTGAATACGTGTATAGTGTGTTCATATGCTTTCCTGACAGGATTTAGAATGTATTTGCTCTGACTGAGGTCAGTGAGTATTTTTACTGAAGCCTGAAATAATCTGTGCACTCTTTAGAATCTGTTTACTTCTTCTTGAAGTGTGCTGAGCTCACTCTGGCTGGTGATTTAAAGGCAATTGATCTGAATCACAAATACTCTAAAATGACCTTGGTATTCTACTGTAAGAGTACAACATAAACACGCTAGACAAGTCTAAAGAGAACAGGATTGGTAACTAGGGGTACATCTGCACTGCATGGCTATTTTGGGATACTAGAGGTATCCCGAAATAGCTACCCCACGTCTACACAAGCTACTTGTTATTTTGAAATATTTTTCAAATATTTTTCAATATTTTTCAAAATAACGGCATGCTATTTCACCATCCTAGTAAACCTTGTTGCATGAGGATTAAGGAATGGCTCAAAATAGCACGTTATTTTGAAATTTTGCACTGTGTAGATCTGCCAAATTTCAAAAAAAGCTATTTCGTAATAGATTAAAAAAAAGGTACGCAATTTGTGTAGCGCAAATTGCGTATCTTATTTCAAGTTTAGGGTGCTGTGTAGACACACTGTAACAGAATTTTCACATTAATATATTAAAACTAAGGAGTTTTAAAATATATTAGGAACAAAAATAATCTCGACAAAAGTATTGATTCATTTCTACACAGAAACAGCAATAATAAAACAGAAAAGGCAGGTGTTCAATAAATATTTTGGTTCTCTATTTAGGTGAAAAATAGTTAATACTTGTCATCATATGATGGTGAGAACAGTTTTTCATGTCCACTAGTATCACTGAAGGAAGTTAAACAGATACTACTAAAAGTAAAAGTTAAAATCAGCAAGTCCAGAGAAAGTGTATCTAAGAGTTTTAAAAGAGCTTGCTGAGAACTTACTGGACCATTAATGTTGATTTTCAATAAGACTTGGAGAATTGGGGAAGTTACAGATGAGTGAAATAAGGCTAACATCATGTACCTTTAAAAAAGAGTAACAGGAGTGACCGGGTAAATAGTAGGCCTGCTAATCTGCCATCAATCCTAAACAAAATAATGGAATTGTTGATATAGCATTCAATTAATACAGAAATAAAGGTCATTAATGCAAAATAACATGGGTCTATGGAAAACAGATCCTGTCAAACTAATATCTTTTTGATGAGCTTACAAGTTTGGTTGATAACGGTAACAGTGTTGACTTCAGTAAGGCATTTGACTCCCAACAGCCAGTGCTCCTAGTTCTAATAATTACAAGCAGCATCTAAAACACCACACACAGCCATTTGATTAGCCTCATTAACACAAGTGACTTCTTTCTTTTGTTGCTCTTATATATACCCTTGCCTCTGAAACTTCCACTCTAATTTGATAAAGTGGGTTTTATCCATGAAACTTAACACCCTAATAAATCTGATTGTCTCTAAAGTGCCACAGGACTCCTCGTTTTTGCAGATACAGACAAACATAGCCACCCCACTGAGACTAATTGCCTTCACCATATAGAAATTGACTTCTTTGGAGAACATTTTTCATGTTAAAACAATAAATCATGCTCTCCTTGTTGGTCTGCCCAAATTTGTGTTGTATATGCTCACTCTTTTCCTCCATCCTAAATATTATTTTCTGTCTTTATACCATATGTACATGTTCATCAACAAATCTAGTTTGTAGCAAAGAGTGGTGTGCTGGAGATCTGCTGTTCTCTGACACCTATGTTACATCAAAGCTATTTATGAACCTATAGATTAAAAGTCTCAGAGGGGGTAGCTGTGTTAGTCTGTAACTGAACAAAAACTTAGAAACAACAAATGGTCCTGCAGCACCGTAGAGACTAACAAATCATGTTGTAGAGGGTATCATGAGCTTTCATGGGCACAACCTACTTCATCAGATGAATGGAACAAGGGGTCCAGAAGTACAAATAAATAGCAGAGAGAGGGGAAAAAAACCTTGTCAATTACAGTGTCCATGCTAAATGAGGCTAATAGAGTGGGCTGTAAGTGCCTGATACATAGCTTTTGATGTCATTAGGGTGTTGAATGCAGCAGCCATCCTGTTCATGTCTTTGTTCAGACCTGGATTAAAGGTGTCAAATTTGCAAATGAAGGCAAGTTCCACAGGTTCTCTCTCCAGCTGGTTTTTGAAATTGCTTTGAAGTCACTTTTAGATCCATTATTGAGTTGGCTTCCTTGTTCTAGACTCAAGGGAACTCAACAGAAGGTTCCATGTCACAACTCAGTGGTATGTACTGAAGTAGCTGCAGAGTGGTTTAGCAACATAATATATTAAACATGAAAAACCTCAAGACTTTAAAAAATGCATAGTACATAACAATCAAAGGTACCTGCTAGAGTAGGAATTTAAAATTATCAAATGTAAAGCAAAAACATTTTGCTAAGATCCTAGGAGCCAAAGAATAACTAGCAGAGATAATGTTCAGTGCCATGTTTGTTTAATCCACTCAACAATCTAATTAATTATCTAATTGAAATAATAGTTGTGTGCTTTTATTATTTATATATTTAATATATTAAATTATAATCTCTGGACAAGAATACACAGAAGATATTAATATTCAGTATTTAATTTATTTAAATTTAAAAAACAGAGCAAATAAACTACAAAGTCCAACTAACTGCAAAACAAGTTTTTAATCCATTATATTAAACCAATTAAAATATAACAAACTCATTAAAATTGTGTGCTTTTTACTGCTTAAAATTGAAGATGTGAAATTGATGGCAACCGTTTTTTTCTTTTTAAAATTATTTACTCTTTCATCTTTCTGCAGCACTGCCTAAAGAGAAGGTGCACGCAATCAGCAAATTTGATTTGGTACCCCCACAAAAGAATTTCTCAGAAGACTAAATACCTTCAAAGTGGCACAGCGTTCCCATCTTTCTGTTTCTCTGTGTCACAGTATGGTACAGTATTTTCCAGAAGTGAGCCTCTATTACACAGAGCTGCTGCTATTGTCAGTTTTATCCCCACCGCCTGCATCATTCTCCTCACTTTATAACCTTTTCTCAGTATTTTCCAAGATCAAAGGGAAATAGTCCTTTTGCAGGTTTTGGATTCTTCCTCTAGATTCAGACCGGGTAATATGACTCTTCAACACTTTGGAAGCTCAAGCCATGGAAGGTGTTAATTACTATGTCATTCCAGGCATTCGACATGATGGTGCATCTTTAATTGATACAAACGTTATCACTTTTACTAAGAAGCTTAGTTCTATACCACCATTTCATTGTTTCTAATTTCCATTGGCCCATAGGTTGAATTTTTGCTATTATGATAATAGGCAAAACTACCAGAGTTCTTCAACTGTTGATAATGGATGAACACCTGTGTTGTCACGAGGCAACACAGCTCTGACTGGCAATTTTTATGACCCTAGATAACTTCTGCAAAAAACATTAACAAAGCATCAAGGAAAAATGTCAGAGGTTAAATACGTACTTCTTTGTGCTCTGGATAAAAAGGTAAGCATGATGACTTGCTTAAAGGTGGTTTTATGGATTTTTTCCCCTGTCACCTGCAATTTAAGCATGCGAGTCCCTATTGTATTAGCATAGATCAACATACTAGTATGTTCATTTATTATTTTTTAAACTTGGGGCAACTCTCTTACAAGCTAGTAGGCTGTTTGTTTGTTTGTTTGTGGTTTGATGTTTGTGTTCCTTCAGGTCTCAGCTTCCAAATAGGACCAGTTTCCTTAGTCTTGGAGATCCTATTTTCATTTAAATTAATCATCCTCTGCCTAAATGAATGGATGTATTCAGCAAATGGCAGTCTTGTGATAAACTTGTCTAACTGAGAAAGATTAAAACCAATCCATAAATAATTCATAGTCGATATACATCAGAATTAACACTGAGAGAAACCTATGTGCAGAGAAGGAAAATTAAAGGGCCTTTGGTTGGCTGTGTATGTAGGGGGGTGACCACAATGGCTCCGTGACCACGGGGAACCGAACACTCACCCACCTGTAATGCCAGTCCTGTCCCCCATACCAGGCCATCCTCACTTCTGTGCTGCTTCTAGCAGCCGTGATATCTTCAGAGCTGGACTCCTGGCCTGTAGCCACTGCTCTCTAGCTGCCAAAGTCTGTATGATCTGGCCTCTCCTACAATAGCCAGATTTCATTGGGGAAATCAGATTTTTCTCTCCTGGCTTGAAGTGGTTTCCATCTTCTGTAGGGTTTACAATTTGGTTCAGTGGATCTCCAAACCCTCAGTACACACATTTTTTAGCACCTCTGTCATTCCTGTGAGAAAATGCTATGGAAGTAAGCAGGGATTAAATCCAGAAGAGTCTAAAGAAACTATAGTAAACAAGGAGTTGCATCCTTTATATAAAATCTCTAAATCATTCTATAGAATTTAATGGAAAATTGCTTTCCTGGAATATGAGCTTTATCCAAAGCTGACTGTAGTCAATGCGAGTCTTTTTATTGACATCAGAGGACCTTACATTGGACTCTAAAATGTGATGGTTCAGTTTAGAAACTGAAGGGATATTATTTAATATAAAAGTCTATATGGTTTTTCCACCAGGGGTATAGAAAGGAAACATATTATTAAAAATGACTAAGGCCATGACTCAGCAAGCTGTTCCATGCATGTGCAGAGTAGACTACAGGGCTGGAGCCTACATAACCACAGTAAATTACTTTTATAAAAACCATAGTGACTGAAGAGTTCACATACAACACTGTACGTCAGATTATTACTGTATAGGTTTCCTTGAAACTGACCCTTTTTATGTCTAAATAGTAAAAGGAGCATGACTGAAGAAGCACATACTTTAGCGACTTAGAAAGAAAAACAAATATTTGAAATTCATTTTAAAATTCATTCCTAATAATTGTCTCTAGAGGTTATGGCCCTACCAAAATGTAAATCAACTCAGATTCATAGACTTTAAGGTCAGAAGGGACCACTATCATCTAGTCTGACCCCCTGCACAGTACAGGCCACAGAATCTCACCCACCCCTCTTCACGTTCATGCAGTTCACCTGGAATAGCCTTCTGCTTATCAGTTAGGGCACATCTATTCCAAAATAACATAGTCCACCTCTACATTACAAGCAGTTATTTTGAAATAATGTCAAAATAATGGCAAGCTGGAAGACTTCTTATTCTAACTCCTGTAACCCTCATTTTATGAGGAGTAAGAATAATTGGAGGAAGAGTACTCTTCCTTGGACTTCCTACTGTGTAGATAGCGCCAAAAGCCAAAATAAGCTATTTTGTCTTAAGCTATTCAATTGACGTAACTCAAATTGAGTAGCTTATTTCGGCTTTAGCCCTGCTATATAGATGTACCCTAAGATACATTACTCTTTTAATAAGGCCTTAAGCACAAAGAGGTTTTTAATATTTAAATTAATGGAATTTCTTATCCAGTTTTTTCAATATGTTCTAATTTGTTGCTAATTTTGATCTTTGTAAATAGATACTGGGTCATAACATTATTATAATCCTCAAAGAAATATGAAAGCAAGTGTAAAAGATAATAGGTATGCTACATTGTTCTACAACAACTTTTATTGCATGAGTAAAAGGACAGAAAAAAACAAATAAGAACTTATATTAGATCCTTGAAATCTGCTGGTACATTCTTTTATTATCAACCATATTTCCAAGACAAAGCATCTGTATCTAAACAATCGAGTATTCATCCTTGCTTTTTATTATGCTCAATGGGATTTGTCTAGGTGTAAAGTTTACCAACTGTATAAAGACACCTCCTGGGAGTAACTGGGAACAGAATGTATCTCTTTCTATAAACATCAGCCTGAGTAACATTTAATATATTTGACTGCATTTTTAAGACAAATTTTCCTGTTCATGTTGATGTTTGCCATTGTGCCTTGTGGGTCACCATGTAATGCCATGGTGAATTTTATAAAGTAAAATAACTCACAAACAATCATGATATAATTCAGCTGATATATATATATATATTGACACAGGTGCGTTGCTTCATTTTTTGGCACCACTTGATGCTAGAGTGCATTCACTTTCCTCACTGAGCTATGTGCTATCCTTGGGATTTGGGCCTACTAGATCAGGCTGATCTAAAGAAAATCTCTGAGAAAGTTTAAGACAATTTTACACCGAATGACATTCTCTCTTGAATGGATAGAGCCAAATCAGGGTGAAAAGAAGTTAAAGGAAAAGTAATTGTGAGGATGCATACTGACATCCCAATGTTATACCACCTCTTTTCACTCAGTGCAGTTGTCAAATATACCCAATGCCATTTTACCAGGTTTAAATGGATATGGTGCAGAAACCATCAAGGGAATGAAGGCTGAAGTATTACTCAAGGAACTGCCAAAGCCTTCCCCATTAAAGCAATGACCTACTGTGACGGGGCGAGGCAGCCCTGCACTGAATCCGCAAGGCCCAGCCCGGGTTACCTTGCTGCAGAGGCCCCTCCCCCAGAGCCCTACCGAGCATGCCCAGGCTGCATCTCCACTATAAAAGCCTGGGGAAAGGCTCAGTTTGGGCTGGCAGCCGGAGGAGAAGGACCTATGTAGGGAGCTCCTGACCAGCAGTGACCAGAGGCCCCAGAAGAAGCCAGCGGAGACGCCAAGGCAAGTTAGGGGCATCGCAGAGGCTGTCTGCTGAGGGGACGTTGCCCCAGTGAGTGCAGTAAGCCCGACAAGTATGTGGGGAGTAGCTTCAACGGCCCAGGTAGAGAGTGGCCCAAGGCAGGAGCAGGAGCCGCCTCTCCCGCCCCGGGAACCTCGGCATGTTTCGGCAGGACTTTCCGGCTGAGGGAGTGGCACACCGTCCTGTCAGTCACAGGGCCCTGAGCTGGGATCTGGTGGAGTGGGGAAGGACCTGGTCCTCCTACCTGGGAGGGTACCCCCATTATAACTCTGTCCCACCAGTGCCGGCCTTGTCTTAAAGGGCTGCATTGAGACTTTGCTATGGACTGAGGCCAGTGGGCCTAGCCTTAAACGACCCTTCTTGAACTCCATTTATTAAGACTTTGCTATTGATTTTAAGAGGAATAAGGGATCTTTCAGAAAAGGCTTTATTTTCCGAAAGATCCCTGTCTAGACTGGCACTTTTTGCCGGCAAAGCCCCAAGCCAGAAAAAAGCGGCAGCCATGTTTATGCAAATGAAGCGGGGAAGATTTAAATCCCCGCTTCATTTGCAATTGCGCTGTGTCTAATTTGCATCCCTTTTACGGAAAAGGGATGCAATCTAGACACAGCCTGTGTGTTTTGTTCTGTCTTGATCCTTAACATTCCTAATGTGTATGCAGCAGACTGTTAATGTTGCCAGCTCTCTCCAATATGTAGAGTAAGTTGATTTAAGTCTTGGTGGAGGAGTTCTCACCTGGCAGTGCAGTCAGATGGAACTTCTGGCTTTCCCAAACTCAGAAATTCTAATTAGTTAATTCTGTGTCTCCCCACCCTAACCTCACATTTACCTCTTGTTCAGTGTAGCAGCTGATTATGTACCTCCCTCAACCTCTTTTCCTTCAGTGTACCTATGCTATTCCTGTAACTCATCCCTTCCCCATTCCCAGCCCAGAAAGGAGAGGGAGGAGAAGCATAGAGCCGACTGAGTAATTTTTCAGAGGAAGGGCTGCTGGGCTATTTCTGCCTGCTTCTCCCCAGTTCCTCTTGTAAGAAGTATGTCAGCTGCTTCTTTTCCCTACTACCTGGAAACTTCTCTCTCCTCCTAAGAAAAGGTGAAGGTGGAAAGGGGTCGTACCTCCTGCAGCATCTCTAATTGGCCATTCTTCCCTGGTAGGTAGGGCTATGGATGGAGAAGATAGCCAATCAGAGGGAATTTTTCCCTTTCTCCCCTTCCTCAAGAACTTTCCTTTCATCCCTAGACTGGCTCCAGCAAAGAGCAAAAATCACATTATTCATGCTGAAATCATGAGAGAGTCCCACTGCAGCTATAATGTTCCAGAAAATCTAAGCTTATGCAGGAAATTACAGAAAGTGAAGCAATTTCTGAGACAGTTGGGCCTGTTAAAAGCAATACTTTAGGCCCAGTATCTTTTAATGGATCTGGCAATGAATGGGAAGCCTGCATAGGTTGCTGGGATTTATTATATATACATACACCCGTTCACCCAACAGGCAGGCCTCTAGATGCCAAAGAAGATGCAATTCTTTTGTGCCCTTTACCTTAAAGTTGCATATCACACTGGCAAGTGGAATTCATTCTTAACTGAAGGTGAGATCATAAGGTTTGCTGGTCTTCAAAAATTCTTCCTTGTTCTTATCAGTGTCACGTTAGCATCAGTCATTTCTGCTAGATTGCTTTCCCTAGGAGGGAAAATCAGTGCTTTTATGTACAAAATATAGTCTCTCTTCTACAGCACCTTGACTTTTCCATTGACTTTGATTTGTTTTGCTTTCTAAAAAGGTCATTTGCCTAGCAGCCAGAGGTAATTATCCCTTATATAGAACAACCTATTCAGTGATATTATTGTGTAGTCTTTCCTGATTCCTCTCCATCCCCCATTTCAAGAGTTCTTAAAAAGAGCTTCTTCTTTCACAGAATTCACTGTGGTCATGTATGAATTCATTTCAAGCCTTTCTTTTCACTATTTTGGATCATCAATGTAGAATCAGAAATTAAATGTCAGGATCACTAACATTTTGAAAACTCAATCCACTGTACCATGATTGAAGGAAAAATAAACAATTTAGCCATTAGAGGGAGGTCTGATAATGTTGAGTGAAACAAAAATCAAATTTCCCCACTCCTACCACAACCTAGATGGATTACAAGCTGATTCCTGCTGACTCATGTCTCATCAGTAAAGTATTACTTGTGTAGTAGGACTATAAAAGGGTGTAAAAGAGAACTAGATAAATTCATGGAGGTTAAGTCAATTAATGGCTATTAGCCAGTATGGATAAGGAATGGTGTCCCTAGCCTCTGTTTGTCAGAGGATGGAGATGGATGGCAGGAGAGAGATCGCTTGATCATTACCTGTTTGATTCACTCCCTCTGGGACACCTGGCACTGGCAACCGTCGGCAGACAGGGTACTGGGCTGGATGGACCTTTGGTCTGACCCAGTATGGCCGTTCTTATGTTCTTATGTCACTGAGGCTTATATAGCCCTGGGCTATGTCTAGATTGCATCCCTTTTTCGTAAAAGGGATGCAAATTAGATGTATCACAATTGCTAATGAAGTGGGGATTTAAATCTCCCCCACTTCATTAGCATAAAAATGGCTGCTGCTTTTTTTCGGCACGGAGCTTTGCCGGAAAAAAGCGCCAGTCTAGATGCGGATCTTTCGGAAAATAAAGCCTTTTCCGAAAGATCCCTTATCCCTCTTAAAATGAGGATACGCAAATTGTGAAGCGCAATTTGTGTATCTTTTTCCAAACCCCCCCCCACAATGTAGACATAGCTTAACTGATTTTGATTGATCATATGCACTGAACTATCCAACTCCAAGTTCCCTAAGGTCCAACATTTGCTCTTTGGTTTTAGTTCTTTAGTTTCTTTTTTTTAGTTGTATGCCATTCAAGTTATTAATTTGTAACATTCGCATAATTTGTATCCAGTTTGAGTTGCTTGGAGAGGCACATTCTAAAAGTCAATGGACTACTGAGAACCACTAATCCAATAATATTAAATTGTACAAATATAGCAGATGCATTTTGAATATTTAAACCCGCATTGAAATTAACTTAAAATTTCTTACAGGTACAGTCCTATTGCAACCCAGGTTGCTGCCAGCTCTTTAAATAGCTCACAGCTGGCTTTTGCTGCAGCTCAGCCAGCTCTTGCCAGAGCTGCGCACCCCCTTACTTACATCTCTGATTTAAACCAAAAGGGAACAAAACCAACCCCACAAACAAAACACTTTCTATATATCTAATGTAAATATAATACAATAGATTAACTGATTTTTGAAAAAGTAAGACTGTCAGCAGTCAGTGTACAGGCAGTCCCCGGATTACATCAATCCGACTTACGTCGGATCCCTGGTTACAAACGGGGGGGAGGGTGCAGCTAGTGCGGGGTGCCTCCCCCACTGTCGCCGCCTCCGGCGGCGCGGGGGGCGCTTCCTCCCAGCAGACCAGGGAGACGCGGAGCTAGCGCCCCCCTCCACCCAGCAGACCAGGGAGACGCGGAGCAGCTTTTCTCATCGTGGAGGATGCGGGTCTGCTGGGGGAAACAAGACACCAGCCAAAAGAGGGCACTCCAGAGCGGAAAAATTAATTTCCTAGGGAACAGCAGGAGCAGCAGGCAGTGAGACCCATTGTGTTACAGTCCCCACCTTGGGAGCAACAGCTCTTTCCCTCTTCAGCACTAGAGCTGCAAGTATCTTGTTAGCGTCACGTGAAATTAACAAGTCCCTTCCAGCCTGGCAGAGGTGAAGCTGAAAAATTACCCAGTGGTGTGGGTGGGCAAGAAGGGGGAGGAGCAGGACAGAAGGGAAGAGGGGATAAGCCCCAACCCCACACCCTGGCTGGAGCGGAGCAGGGTAAGCCCCAAGGGGATGGGTCTGGTTGCAAAGTGGGTGAGTGGACAATGAGGACCCACCTGTGGCTAAACTCCTGTTCCCAACACAGAATTTTTCTTTAAAATTAATCCTGTGGATAAATTCACACACATACTTCACAGGAAGGGATTTCCATTTTCTGCTCAGCAGAATACAACAACAGCTTTGATTGTATCAATATTTCACTGTGCTCTGCAATGACTATTGATTACACTTAATACCCATTTCACTGAACCATCTGTAGCAAATTCTATTTGGAACAGTAATATGCATTGAATAAACTTTTTTTAGTTATAAAAAACAAAGATTCTGACTATTAAATGAATAACTGGGATCTTTCAGGTACCCCAAAAGGAAGATTTGGATATAGCATGAAACACTGAAACTTATGATCAATTTTTAATTAAAATATCAACCAAAAAAACCTTCATATCAAAACAGTATGTGTTTTTCTTAGAATAAGGAAGTTGTATGAGAATCAGGGTCTTTTCCACCTAACTCCAGCTCCCCGTCCCCCCCAAAAATATGTACCAATTCCGACTTACATACAAATTCAACTTAAGAACAAACCTACAGTCCCTATCTTGTACGTAACCCGGGGACTGCCTGAAATCAGAAAGATTAACAGGAAACACCACATTCATATATAGGAATGTTCAGGACTATAAAAACAATTAACTGCTATCTCATATCAATGACAAAACTCTGTTATGCTGTTATGGCAATATATTCAATTTATCTGAGATACATTCCCACTCACATTCAACTTAGACTATCAATCATACAGCTAGAGAATAATGATTAAATAAAAATATTTGGATGTATTCATTATATCACATTGTTCAGAGTAAACAGTTTCTACTCGGCAGATAATATTGTTTGTTTCGTTACTGATCTTCTGCACACAGTTTTATTGACAACATTCAGTGGCTTATTAGAATGCCTAACACGGTACACTTGGCAGCACATAAAGGGCTAAGGAATGCTTTAATTTTATGCACCTATTGTGAAAAGATGACATAGAATGTCCTTCATGGAATATCGCAATGCATTGTTGCATACTTTATACTTTAAAAAACCCAGAATATTGAGACATTTGATTCTGAAAATATATTATAATAAACAATGAGTTGGCTCATATGGTGGCTTTAATTTACTTTGAACACATCCTATTTTGATGTTGAAACTAATTCTTTTACCCAATAAGGGAAACTGAAATCACAAATATATACATATTTCATAATTTAAATGGATCAATTCTCCTTCACACAGTCTACCAAAGCTAAAATAAAGGGGACAGGGGAGGCATACACCTAACAGAAAATGAAACTAAAAGAAATTAAAGATTCAGGACAATTATCTGTGCTTCATGGTCTGATTGGGAGCTTACTAGAAGTACCATACTAAATCTGACAAGTAGCCCTGATAGGGGAACTTATTTCCTAACGTAGGCAGTTAGTGCTTGGTTTATTTTCTGAAGACTGGGGAGTTCATATCCTTTGTATGTTTGTCCCAATCAATGTAACTGCGTATGTTTACATTATCTTTATACATATTTAAATACTTTGCGAATCTTTCCAGCTCTTGTTCTCAGCTATCTGATGGGTTGTTATGTGCTGTGTAAAACAATATTGCCATATATCTTGTCAATTTCCTTGAATGCCCTCTTGATCTCGAAAGCTAAGAAAAGGTAAATGGAAGTCAGTTTACCTTCTCTATATCACCCATTATTTTATATCTCTCTACCATGTCTCCTCTTACTCCTTTCCATTCGTTTCAATCTGTCCTCCTACAGAAGCCTTTCCATGCCAATTGTCATTACCCATCTTGAACAATATTTGTGGTTTAGCTTTTTGAGACAGGGTGACCAGATTTGTACGTTTGAGGTCAGGCTGTACTATTGATTTATCTAATAGCACTGCATGATTTCTGATGAAGCTTTTTTTTATACTATCCCTCCTTTTCTTAGAAATCCATCTAGACAACTGCTCTCACAGAACTTGACAGGACTGACATCCACCTTTTTTTTTTTCTGTAGCAACAGTTCCAGGCCAACATAAATAGCTGAGTATTCCACAACTGTTAATTTAAACACAGTCGTTCAGGTTATCTCCAGGATGTTTTGTGACTATGAATTTAGTACAAATTTACAATACCATGAATGTCTAGGCCTTTAATCTGCATGGGTTTGCCTACACTGCAGCTGGGAGGGAACATCCCAGCTTGGATAGACAGATTTATGGTGGGTTTGCGCTAGCAAGCTAAAAATAGCTGTGTGGATATTACCACACCAGGAGAAGTTCGGGCTAGCCACGTGATATTGGACTCAGGGGTCAGACGGGCTGAGTTCCGGTGGCTGGCCCAAGTCTCTACTGGTGCCACATTGTCCAAACCATGAGGCAAACCCACAATCAAACAAGGGCTACTCGTTCAAATGCCATGACTCCTCCCTCCAACAGAATCAGCAGTGATTCATTGCTCAGATGTGCTGCAGCAACTCAGCTGCACTGGCTCATATAAGCAGAGCCTGTGGTGAACTGGCTCTGAGGCATGCCGCAGCGGCCTATCCTGCAGCCAGGGCTCAGGTCACATGACCTCGCTAAGAGCTATGAGTCAGTCTGTGAAACAGCATGGCCTGGCCAGGAACCCTCCTGCTGCCTCAAAGTGTTACAGACTGCTTAGGCTTCCAGTCTGACCTTGTCCCATTTCCAGTTTCTACCCCAGCATGGCCCACGCCTTTTTCCAGCCTGCTATAGCCCAGTCTTTACTCTACTCCAACCTTACTTTACCCTGTACCCACCTTCTGATCCACCCCAAAATTGGCCTTTGGCCTTTTGCATGCAGATAGACTCTGCCTACAGTCCTGATTGGGCCTGGCGATGGACTCTGAGCCTGGTTCTGACCCACAGTATCTCCTGGTTTCAGCACTGCCCTCAGCCCAGTCCTGACTCTATGGCTGGCTCTAGTTACCTGACCAGACCCCACAGAGCCTGACTGAAATTATTTGCAGCATGCAAGTACAAGCTGCAGTGGCAGAAATCTGTCTGCCTGGACTGGGAGGCTAGTCCTCATTTGTAGTATAGATATACTCTGTTTTTCTATCAAGGGAGAGCAAGAGACTCAGAGAAAGCAAGAGCAGAAAGATGGGACAGAGAAAGAAAACTACCACTTATACAATTTTTTTTTCTTTTGCTCAACCAATTTTTTGTGAAAGTATCTGGCAACCCTAGTTCATGTGTTTACACTGCAAAGTTGTGTAGGGCAGAGAGCTCAAAAACCCTTCACAGTCAAAACACAAACCTGACACTGTTTAACTGTACTTGAAAAATACAGGCACATCTGAAGTCAGTGGAATTACTCCAGATCTGCATGGGAGCCTGGTCTATACTAGATAAGGTAGGTCGGCTTAAGGCACACAACACCAGCTGTGCAAAATGCAGAGCTGGAATCGGCTTACCTTAGGCCGAGCCATGATGACATCCACATGCTCCCATCAGCTTCCCTTACTTCTCACAGAACAAGGAGTACTGGACACCAGCTGGGGCTGCCTTCAGCATTTGATTTACAGGTCTATAATAGACCCATTAAATCGAATGCTAGAAGATTGATCTTCGGAGGGTAGATCTTCTCACAAGTGTAGACATGCCCTTAAAGGTTAGAATCTACCCTATGGAACCTGTAAAAACTCAGCAAAACTAATATAAATAAAAAGGAAAAAGGCATATATCCTTTCTTTCTTTCCTAATTAGTTTCACATAGTTCCTTCAGCATAACAGTGTCAAGGGAATAATTTTTGAATTTTTATACTCAACTGCTGGAAGAAAATACATTTAAATTTGAAATGCGCTCAGGATCTCAAAAGTAAGAGATGTGAAATGTTTACGTCATCTAATCCTAGTTGGGGACAATATCTTCCCTGGAGTAGGTTCACACATGAATGCTGCATGAATAAGGAAGAAAGATAAGAGTGATGCAAAATTAAATTAGTTTTATAGTAATCAATGTCTCCTCACCCTCCACTCCTGCAACCATCTGCCTCTCCCACCCATTGCGCCTCATTTAAAGTTTAGAACAGTGGTTTTCTAACATTTTTTCTTTTGCCGAGCACTAAACATTTTCAAATGGAGGTGTGGACACCTTTGGAAATCTTAGAAACAGTCTACGGACCCCTCTGGGCTCCGTGGACCACAGGTTAAAAACTATAGGTTTAAAGTATTGAACTTTTCTAGAGTCTTTCTATCCATGTGCCTCGCACATCTGTAACTATAACAGCAAATGTAAACCTGTTACATTTGTATTAATGTAAGTTTGCTGATAATTGCCAGTAAAAAAAAAGAAGAAACTACAATGGAAAAAACACCCCAAAATGCCTCTAACAAAAACATAAAGCAAAATAAATATTTTTGGTAAAATTAAATGTTTCAATCCTTCTGGGGTTTTTTCATTTTGTTGAGTGGTATCTTTCCAGGTTCCTCTTTATAGCCTCAGGGCAGTCCGGAAAGCTGCCCTGAACCTCAGTTTCCCATTTTGTTCCTCAGAAAACACAAAAAAATAGCTTTGACAAATCCATTAACAGGAGCCCTCCTTAGGGTGTGGTTTATTAACTTAGAATTCAAAATTAAATTCTAAAAATAACTTCCCTCCAGCCTTAAGTTTGGCACAGCCATCAGCTCAACTGATATCTCAGAGCAATACTGCTTGGGTACATAGCAGTACAGCTCAGCAGTACTCAGAGCAGTCTTCTGCTAGACTCGCCTCGCAGGGGCAACTCTTCTGGTCTCAAGGTCTTCCCTGTACAAAGGGAAGACTGCAGACTCTCTACGGCTAGTTTCCCCTCTTCTCTTTGCTGTTCTTTAGAGAGAATCACCTGATCCAAGGCAGATGTGCCTTTTTCATAATCATGGTTGGCTAGATCCAGGACCTCCAGCCTTTGAGTCAAGCCTCCCTGTGAGAGTGAAAAAAAAAATGAAAGAAGTCAGTTTCAGTTTGAACCAAATGGAGTTTCATCTTTGGTTTAAAAAAATCAGTTCTTTGCTCAGGTCTTCTTATAACTCATCTAGCTGCAGACAAAGGCTGATTAGATATTTGTGATTTTTAATAGAAAATAGCATTGTTTCTTAGTCTTGATAAAAATAAAGACATACCTTATTGTTGTACCAATTGTATATGTAACTACTCTTGGAAAGATAATGAATAGTTGCCATCATTCAGAGTGATTCACAAGCTATATATTATCAGTCCCATTAGTCTGTTTGGGTATGTCTACACTACAGAGTTAGTTTGAACTAACGGACGTTAGTTCGAACTAACTTTCATAGGCGCTACACTAGCGCTCCACTAGTTCGAATTTAATTCGAACTAGCGGAGCGCTTAGTTCGAACTAGGTAATCCTCATTTTACGAGGATTAAGCCTAGTTCGAACTTACTAGTTTGAATTAAGGGCTGTGTAGCCCCTTAATTCGACCTAGTGGGAGGCTAGCCCTTCCCAGCTTGCCCTGGTGGCCACTCTGGCCAACACCAGAGAAACTCTATTGCCCCCCTCCCGGCCCCGGACACCTTAAAGGGGCACTGGCTGGCTACGGTGCCCGTGCCAGGTGCAAGCCTGCCCGCACCCAGCCAGCAGACCCTGCACCTGGCACAGATCGAGCCAGCCACCCGATGCCCCCCAGCCCTCCCCCTCTTCCCGGGACCAGGCTGGCGGCTCCCGGTAGCTTGGCCAGGACCGCAAGAGGCGGGCACCCGCCTGGGCTAGTGCGGACATCGTGGACCTTGTCCACGATCTCCACACTAGGCACAGGAAAGTGGCCGTCTAGGGCAGGAGAGCTGCCAGCCTGGCCACCCAGAAGCAGGTGTGCATGAAAATCAAGGGGGTCCACTGAGACCCCCGACCCTGAACCCTGAGCTTACAATGGCCGTCCTGGGTCAGACCAAAGGTCCATCTAGCCCAGTAGCCTGTCTTCTGACCCAACCCTAGGGACCCTAGGGACCTTGGAAGGGATGGACCAAAGACAGTGACCAAGCCATTTGTCTCATGCCATCCCTCTCTAGTGTTCCACAAACCTTGGGCAGGGACACCACTCCTACCCCCTGGCTAATAGCACTCCATGGACCCAACCTCCATCACTTGATCTCACGTCCCTTTAAACTCTGTTCTAGTTCTAGCCTTCACAGCCTCCTGCAGCAAGGAGTTCCACAGGTTGACTATTTGCTTTGTGAAGAAGAACTTTCTGTTACTAGTTTGAAGCCTGCTACCCATTCCTTTCCTTTGGTGTCCTCTAGTCCTTCTTTATGGGAACTAATGAAGAACTTTTCTGTATGCACCCTCTCCACCCAACTCCTGCTTTTAGAGACCTCTATCCTGTCCCCCCTCCATCTCCTCTTTTCTAAGCTGAAAAGTCGCAGTCTCTTTAGCCTCTCTTCATATGGGACCTGTTCCCAACCCTTGATCATTTTAGTTGCCCTCCCCTCTCCCAGCCTCTCTCTTCCCCTCTCCCACCTCCTTTTCCCAGTCTCCCCCAGTTTTGTTCAATAAAGACAGATTCCATTTTTGAACACAATTGTCCTTTATTTTGTACATCAAGAAAAGGGGCTAGGGAAGGGTAAGTGGAAGGAGGTGAGGGAGGAATGGGGTACGAGCCCCCGATGGGGAGGACTGGGCTGGCTCTGCGGGCTTCTGGGGGTGGAAGCTCTCCTGCAGCCCCCCAATTGCCCCCTCTCCCCAGATGGCAGCCTGGGGCAAGTGCAGCCGGGCTGATGGCCGAGTGCTGTGATGTGCCCAGTGTGGGCACTCAGGGCACTCCAAGCCAGGACTGGTTTGCAAGCGGGGCACCCCTGAGAACTGTCTGTCCGGGGTGGGGGTCGGGTCCCTTTAAGCGCAGCCCTCGGCTAGCCTGAGACAGCAGCTCCACGCTCTAAGTCCTCCTCTGATGCCCTGCCGGCACTGCTTCCAGCCATCCTTAAGCCCGGTTCAGGGTCCACTTAATGTGGACATGCTAGTTCGAATTAGCAAAACGCTAATTCGAACTAGTTTTTAGTTCTAGACGCGTTAGTTCGAATTAGCTTAGTTCGAATTAACTAATTCGAACTAAGTTAGTTCGAATTAGCGCTGTAGTGTAGACATACCCTTTATTAGTTAAAATGGAGCTTTTCCCAAAAGAAATTCAAAAGGTTCTTCAAGTTGTTAGCATAAAAGACATCAATCCAAGTTCACCCAGTTTACATATTATTATGAGGCAGCAAATCGTCTCTACACTATTAAAGTGGACAAAACTGTAGGATAGCACAATAGAAATATTAATTTGAATAAAAACGCTGTTTATTGCACTGGCTCATAGGTGCTAAATGAGGGGAAGTACAGTCGTTAATAAAGAATCGCATACGCAAATAAGTGATGTGAAGTGCCATTCTATCTTGATAAATGGTTTTGAAGTTAATGGGATTGTTCAGGTGCTGAAAGATAAGTACATGAATAGATGTTTACAGGGTTGAGACTTGATTGTACGCAACACCCAGAGAAATATTACTTTCTAAAAGCACCACCAATGGAAAATAACTAGGAGATAGGATATAACACTGAGGAAAACAAACGGAATGACGCTCAGAATGGTATCTGAGATACCACAATGTCTCCCAATGCTGTCAGTATTACTAATTATTCCTTTTTTATTTTCCGGTCTCAGGATGAGGGGCTTCAGGAACTCATCGTGGTACACAGACAAAACAGAAAGATGGCCCCAATCCCAAGGCTGTGTCCAGACTCCATGCCTCCGTCGACGGAGGCATGTAGATTAGCCACATCGGAAGAGGGAAATGAAGCCGCGATTAAAATAATCGCGGCTTCATTTAAATTTAAATGGCTGCCCCGATCTGCCGATCAGCTGTTTGTCGGCAGATCGGGAGAGTCTGGACGCGATGCCCCGACAAAGAAGCCTTTTTTCATCGACACAGGTAAACCTGGTTTCACGAGGCTTACCTGTGTCGATGAAGAAAGGCTTCTTTGTCGGGGCATCGCGTCCAGACTCCCCCGATCTGCCGACAAACAGCTGATCGGCAGATCGGGGCAGCCATTTAAATTTAAATGAAGCCGCGGTTATTTTAATCGCGGCTTCATTTCCCTCTTCCGATGTGGCTAATCTACATGCCTCCGTCGAAGGAGGCATGGAGTCTGGACACAGCCCAAGTGTGTTTAGGAAATAAGAATAGTATGACAAAGGGCCTTAAACTGTTCAACAGGAGCAGGACTGGGCAATGGGCCATCCCTCATAGGGGACAGGGATGGAGCACCACCCCACTCCACTCTTTGCCCCAGTCCTGGCTACAGGCCCCCGCTGCCAGCCCCACAGACAGGACTCTGCCCCCAGCTCTGCCCCCAGCTCTGGCCCCAGCTCTGGCCCCAGCCTCAACTCCTTTACCTCTCTCTGTACTCCCCCTCTCTCTGAGCCACAATCCTGCTCCCAGCTACAGCTCTGGTGGGAGGAAGGGATGTGGACAGGATAAGGGGGAGCATGACACAGAAAAGGTTGGGGACCACTGGCATATGAGAGATTGTGGTGTGGTGATTGTTAATTAATATTTACTTTTTAATGGTGATCACTTCTGTATACAAGATGATAATGTGACAGGCCAAGTGAAAACAAAGCGAAAGTAATGTGGTGCACTAAAACCATACTGAGACTCTCCAGGCTTTTAGACAGAAAGGAAAATAAATACACTCTATAGCAGGTAATTAGAAACAAGCATTACAAATAGTTATGTCTGAACGAGGCTAAAGCAATGTACTGTTCTGTTTGCCTGTTGAGTTCCACTTACATATGGGGAATGGCAATCAAAAGAGCTCTCTCATGTCATGGCAAATTCAAGCAAAACAGCTCCTGTAAGTTAACCACTTTTATGCCATTTTTAAAAATAGACCCTTTCAGGCCATCTATTCTTAACCCACTGTCAGCCTTTTTTTTCCAGGGGGCTGGTTAGTTTGTTCAAGTCTCTACCTGATTCTCAGACCTCAAATACAGGGTTGCTTTGAAGCCAATGGGAATGGTGAATATGTTTCTGAAGAAAGCAAACAAGAAAGAAAGAAATTGCTTAAAGAACTGCTCAGATACAATGTCCCTTTCTTTATAGCCTATATCAGATACCAATATTCCAGCTATGGGAAATCTCTTAGTTGTCATGAAAACATTAAAAAAATAGTGAAGATAAATTTAGATCCTGTGTTCTTCCAAATAATTAGTGATACAAAGAGGTGACATCTTCTCCCCTGAGCCTGTGCAGAAGGATTAATGCAGTAAAAATGAATATTTTACATAAGCTCCTCAGTATTCCAAGCACCCTACCTGCTTATATCCCTCTGTGATATTTGCTGAAAATTTAATAACATGATTAGAGCCTTTCTGTGGCACCTTGGTCAATGCCCACACTTATCATCTAAACATCTCCAGCTCCCTATAGCCAAGGATTGGTGTCTCAGACCCACAACATTACTGTCATGTTTTTACTAGAAAATTTACCCAGAGATGCTCAGGTCCTTAACTCACTTAATTTTTGTTTTTTGAAAAATAAAATGAAAATATATATGCTTTATTGAAATCATTGCTTGGGGGTGGGAGAAGGAGGCTGGCATGAGGAGTTCTGTACACAGGCTGACCTGGGAAGAGAGGACTACCCCAGCCTTCTCTCACTGCAGCAGCTTAGGGCCAGGTTACAAGCACCTCTCCATGGCTGCTGCAGCTCCAGCAAGTACAGCCGGGGGCGGGGGAGGGTGCTTGACCCCTGGCTGGTGCTGGTCCAGGTTCATCTACCCCCTGTTCCCCAGCCAGAGTGAGGAATTCATAAAACTGTATACTTTCCCCTCAGTCCCTGATTAAGGGGAACAGCCAGCAATGTTTGAATCAGGGAGGATACTTCCAGGGGCGGCCCATGAGCCTTGGCGAACTAGGCAGTTGCCTAGAGCACCACTGGCCCGGGCGCCCGATGATGATGTCACTGCTATTGACGGCCATGCAGGCGGGGGCGCCAATCGCGCCGCCTGCTTGGGGCGCCGGGTGCCAGCTGCTGCAGCTGGCCTCGGGCCACTCCTGGATACTTCAGCCCCTGCCTCAGGGGTGGGAGGCTTGGGGCTGGGGCAGACCCAGATGGGAGATGTCCCCAGACAACCCATTTCACCTGTCTTGTGATTCTGTCTTTTTTCTATATGGTTTTATGAGCAGCAATGCCATTATAGGCACATCCCATTTTCTTGGCACAACCAAACCCTGACTTTGCTTCAAGTTACGATAAGAGAAAACTGTATACCAAATGTGGTGGTCCTAGCTCTTAGGGTATGTCTACACTACCCTCCTAGTTTGAACTAGGAGGGTAATGTAGGCATACCGCACTTGCAAATGAAGCCCGGGATTTGAATTTCCTGGGCTTCATTTGCATAAGCGGGGCGCCGCCATTTTTAAAACCCCGCTGGTTCGAACCCCGTGCAGCGTGGCTACACGGAGCACAAACTAGGTAGTTCGAACTAGGCTTCCTAGTTCGAACTACCGTTACTCCTTGTGGTTCGTGCCCTGTGTAGCCTACCTAGTTCGTGCCCCGTGTAGCCGTGCTGCATGGGGTTCGAACCAGCGGGGTTTTAAAAATGGCGGCACCCCGCTTATGCAAATGAAGCCCGGGAAATTCAAATCCCGGGCATCATTTGCAAGTGCGGTATGCCTACATTACCCCGCTAGTTCGAACTAGCGGGGTAGTGTAGACATACCCTTACTGTTTAGGAGGAGTTATTGAACAGACAGACAGACGGATGGATGAATAGACAGACAGACAGATGGACAAACTCTCGAAAATATACAGTAGATCATGTCAAATTGATTCTAGAATGCTAACCCCCTGGCAGCCACATGAGTGGAAAAGTAAGAGGTACTAATGGATCCAATTCCTCCTGTGGGTCTACCTGGTTCCTTTTTTTGTTCTGTGGGAAAAAAAATAAGGTAATTTAGTGGCCATGAGAAGGGTCAGGTCTATGTTAGCTAAGAGGTACCAATTTCATCTTCCCTATCATGCAAAAGCACCTGGGGTGACCCAGACTTGTACATTGGGGAAAAAATCCTGGAATTTCAAAGAACTGGCTGAGCAAGAGCATCATAGTTGAGGATGAGGATTATGTCTCTTTTCTAACACTAAAGAAAAATATGACCTGCCACAGTCAATGGCAGTTCTTACCGCTAAACTACTAGCTAATATATCAGTTTGGTCCAGATGCCCTAGGATTTCAATAGGCTCCAGAGCTACTGGGAACCTTGGAAATGCTTCATAAACTCCCCAGACTCATGACCACTAATGTTTTACTAATGAGGAGGAATTCCACTGGTATGGAGTTTTGTGAAAGGATGGGAAGGGGAATTACCACAACCTTTAAAAGAACCCCAGTGGCAGAGCAATGTTATGGAACAGCAAAAATGTTTCTATGTTCCTCAGGCAATGCCTAATACTGCAAACAGATTCTATTCAGAGTGTATTCAATACCACCACACAGCTCTGTGTGAAATGTCCTCTCATGTTTGTTGATGATAAAATAAAGAAAAAGAGAATCCTGATGCATGTACTATGGAAATAATCAACAGCCGGGCAGCTGTGGAAAAAGTTGAACACAAAAATGAAAACAGTGCTTTTCTTCAGGACTCAAATCTCAGTTGAAAACTATATCCTGAGTTTAACTCCATCACAGAGACTTTGGTTCTTGATGGTAGCAGTGATTTACAAGCACATAATTTTATAAACATGGAGGAATAGGTTGGTGCTCAGAAGAGAGGATTGCCATTCATACCTAGCTGAATCAGCAGCAAAAGAAACACTAGCTAATCACAGTACAGATAAATTACATAAATTTGAAGGAATGAGGATCCCATTTCATAATACATTTGGATAAAGAATGCTGAGAGCTCAAATAATGCCATCCATTCCCTCCTCCCCCTCTACTTTTTCACTGCCTTTTCCTACTCTCAACTCTAAAGCCTTATGTGGATACAAAATTTGTATTCACTTCTGCATCTATATCCACAAAAATGAGCCACAGATATATGCATTGGCATCTGTGGAGGCAGATACCCATGGATATTCACAAATTTTCAGGGTTCTAGGTGCGGATATCTGTATCCACATCTGCAGATACTGTAATACTGTCTGATTGTGTAGTGCAGTGTCTGGTTGTGCATCTTTGACAAATTGAAAACTTTCATAATTGCATATGATTTCCTGTGAAATGTGCAGTATTTGGAAACATATTCAAGCTGCAAGCCATTTACTACTTTTATTTTGTGTCTTTATGAAAATCAATCAAATTAATTCACAAAAAAATAAACAATGCAATGGGAGATAATTTTAAAATAAACAGGAATTTATTATGGAACCCGTGTGATAAATAATAGCACAAAAATGAAAGGAGAGCTGACAATGCACAGAACCATAATGGGTCTCTTTAATATCTTTATCCCAATCATACTAGCATGCTTTTTTTTCCCCTAGTGCAAATTTAGGTCAGATAATGCATTTTTCTTGTCAGTATTAAACTGTAGACTCATATAAATGATACAAATCTTGCTCACATAAAGCGTGGATGATTATGATGTATTCAGAAGGGACCACACCATCTTGTAGCACTAAAGTTCTTATTTCCAGCAATGACTCATTATTTAATTTTAAAATGGTATATTATAATAAATCTGGGAACATGTAATAGAGCTCTTGTGTGTATCTCTTAAGTATTCAAACTGGGGTGAAATACCATTAAATTAAATATATGTTGATAAGAAGGAAATTACTTGTTAGCATATATTATACAAGAGAAATTGAATCACTAGTTATATATTAAAATTTGTGTGGACTCATTTTGCAGCTCTGTGCAAAGAAAACACACAGGGTATTTGTTAACTGTGGGGGAAAGTGCCTGATCCCTGTACAATGCATATTAAGAGATTTCTCTTCATTGCATCCCTGACACATTGCTCTCCACAGTGCAAAGGCTGTTGAGTGCTGCTAGTGCTATCAGGCACCTAAAAAAGAGTAGGATAGTGTCCAGCATAGCTATCCTTGTAATGACAGAATGTGCGGCCCCTGAGACCAAAGCTCATCTCGGAAGCATGGCTCTCTGGACTGCAGATGACAAGGGACAGATTGGGCAGTGGCAGACAACATCTTAGATCAGACTAAGGTTTCTCTGTTACACAATTCTTCAATCAAAGTAAAAACAAAGTAAATAAAAGTAAAGCCAGAAACTGCTGCTTTCCCCATCGCTTAGTGCAGCGATTCTCAAACTGTGGTCCATAGCCCAACTGTGGTCCATGAGCTCAATTCAGGTGGTCCGCAGATAGTTTCCTTCAAGGTTCCAACACTGGAAAGTTTTCTATCTGAAAAATGAACTGGTTCATGACCCCCCGCCTCCCTCCAAAAAAGCCTATCATATCAAGACAACCTTCAGGCTGCACTAGTCTGCAGTGGAAGACTGTTCAAGCATAGGGAAGATCTAGGATTGGGAGACACAGAGAAGCATCTCAACCCAACAGTGGAGAAGAAAGGTACCAGAGCTGCTGTTGAGTACACTACATTCCTATCTTGAGGGCTTGTTGGCTGCAGCCCAGGATCTGGGCTTTTATTTCAAAGTTTCAGCAGTAGCTTGAGCTTCCTGCTGAGTGGGAAGGATTTTAATTAAATGCAAATTATCAATCTCTTGTGTATATTCACTCAAACGGTAGGGGACATTAGAGAACAAACATTCAGCTTAAAGCAGGATGCTTTTCTTTCTTAGCTAAGGAGATGATATCTGAATAAAGAAAGAGTGTCTCCCCTGAAAAATCCACCAAAAACCTTTTAAGTACACATCAGATTGGGAAATGGCAGCAAACTCTGCCATAAATAGGACAAATATGCCAGACATTTAAACACTGGAAAGATAAGCGCAGCCTTCCTGGTATATGAATACATGTATTTAATTATCTGGATTTGAGTAATTTTTCTCATTTTCATTTTAGATCAGTTTTCATTTGTCTTAAATATTTGGTATAATTCCTCCACTTTATCCATAGCATCAAAGACATGCCTTCGGTTGTTCAGCAGTTATGCTAAATTCACTCTATTCTGAGACAGTTTATAAAATTCCATTCCTTATGTTCATTTTCACGCTGATGATGCATTGATATGTTTGATATTAATGGCATGAGGCGCTCAACACATCACCTCTCCCCTACTAGCACAATACTACAATGCTCCATGCTTAGGCAGATCTGAAAAGTGCTACCTACAAGTGACACAACACTGTGACACTGATTGCCAGTGTACTCATTGATCTCAGGCAGGGTGGCAACTAATGCAGCTCATGTTCCTGGTTATTTTGTTTGCCAGACATACATGTGCTAACACAATATAGACAGACCAATGAAAACAACCATGGGAGAGTCCCATTCAAACATTCCAACAGCACACATTCAAAGCTATTGTAGATCCTGAGGCTGGAGAGGACATAGAAGTGCCTGTATGTGTCAGAATTTGGAACTATATCCCTGGAAAATTCTAAACAGGACACTGAGGATTTGCTGGAGTAACTCATGAAAGTGAAATCCTACTTCATTGGAAGTCAATGGAAGTCTTGCCATTGACTTCAATGAGTCCAGGATTATACCCTGAGTGTGGACACTGACAGGGCCAAATCCTGGCCCATATTCCCCCTGTTTTGCACTAGTCTGGTTGTGCAAAGTAGGCAGAAAACTGGTTTAATGAGCCAGGTGCAGATTCTTCCAATGTACAGGAGTTGTTGGTGGGCAAAGCACTGGCCTATTTGCCTATGTGCTATCCCCCAATCCTAGCCCTAGCACAAGGGCCGTGTCAGAGACACTTGTGGGGAAAAAGGACCTGACTAAAGTGATGTCAAAGTCATGCAGTCTTAGACTATCTGGTGGTGAGAAGCCATATATAGGGAGGGAAATGTAATATTAGTAAGACAAGTATTAGCATAGAGCACTGTGAAACTGAGGGCCTGCTGATCATCACTAAAGTTGTCAAATTTGCCATATAACTTTGTAGATCCACGACTGATTCCATCCAAAATGACATCAAAGTTCCTATTATTTCCTGTCGAAATGAAAAATGAGCTTCTCAAGGTGATGATTCACCATGGGTGTCCGAGTGCCACACATACAGGAGTGAATACTGACTGCTGTATTGCACCGAGAGGGTCAAGGGGTTCCTAACTAATGCTAGCATCTGACAAAGGGGTAAAACAACTCCTGCTGCCTGAGCAGCAGGAAGGATCTTGGCAAACAGAACAATGCTGCAACTTCAGAAACTTGTACTGACTAAGATACTTTCCTTATGGCACTAGCACTGTGATTTGCAAGCAGGGTCTCTGAAAGTCTGCTTCAAGTCAGTCTCTGCTACTGAGCTGTATGCAGGTGGCAGACAGTTCAGTGGCCAACATTCATTTGTATTTACGTGATTCAATCTCAAGTGTCCTGGTAGGGATTGGGAACAGTAAAACTGTTCAGGCAGCAAATCAATATTTTTCCAAATTAAAGATTGCATTCACAGCATTACTCGAAATTCCTTTGAAGTGGCACACAGGAATTAAATGCAAGTTGGTTTGCTTAAAGCTGTGACTATGTAACTTGATGGAAGTAGGATAATCAATGACCGGGCCTGCAGTTTATGGATTGGTTGTTGGCTGACCAGAATGCTGAAGAAGTCAAGTGTCCATTTTTTCTTAAGTGCTATTATTGTTTGAGGGTTCTGAGAAGAGTAAGATAGTGGCAAAGGACATGATTATCACAAGCAAAGGGACTAGTGGGAAGGGCTGGTACAATCAATGAGGTAAACTAGTATATTAAGTTGTATCTCTGATAAGTGTGGGCAGCGGCAAGGGGTACCAGAGAGATTTCTCTGCTTGAAGCATCAATGTGAGACAGCTCATGTACTTGATTTTCCTCAACAGTGGCAACCAGACATATCTCTACTGAAATCAATGGGGTTTCACCACTGACTTTGATGAAGTCTATTTCTGATTCTAACTGGTGTAAGCATTGATAAGAATTTATATCTCTAAAGTGATCATGCAGAGTGAAATAAATAACCCCATAATTAAGTTGTTACAGCACACATTGTACCATGTACTAAAACAATATAAACATTTTAGCTATTTGAAGTTGTAATATTTATTTATAGTATCTGAGGTCCTCAGACATCAGTGAATGAGAGGTGGGAAAGTAGCATTATCCTTATTTTACTTATTGGAAATTGTCATGCTTCAGTGGACTTGTGCGGGCTTAGCATCTCTCAAAGTCAGGCTCTGGGTATCCCCAGTTAGACACCCAAAATTTAAGCATCCCAAATATGTGATCATATTTGAAACATATGGCCCTATTATCAGTTTGTAGGGGGTAGGATGGCTCTCCAATAATAAAACAAACAGCATTTTTTTCAAAATGATTATTTAGAAATGTCATCTACAGAGAAAGTGTTTTGTTGGGTTGAAAACTTTCTGTACTATCCTTCAACCTACTAAGACTACTGAAGCAAATGCATTCTTTAATGCTCTGCTGAATGCCAACCACAGTGAAAAAAGGGACTGAGAGTTACATCAGCTCCCAAAATTCCAAAAACAAACTGCAGCATGAAACTGCAGAGCTGAAATTCATATGCAAACTTGACATGATCAGACTAGATCTGAACAGAGACTGGGAGTTGCTAGCTCACTGCAAAAAGTAATTTTCCTTCTTTTGGTATTCTCACCTTCTCATCAACTGTTAGGAATGGGCACATCCATCCTGATTGAATTGAATTCATTAGCACTGGTCCTTCGTATAGTAATGTAACACAGCCATCTCTGCAGGACTATTTATAATTTGTATCCAAGACTGACTCTTTTACAATAACTAAGCTTAACTCTGATACGATGGATTAACAGTCTAGAAAATGATAAAATGTTTTTGTGCACTTACTGTAATTATTCCTTTCATAAAATGGTCTGTAAATGGATAGATCTAGTAGAGGTTTTCTTTGTGTTAAGCCAAGTTATGATGCACTGAAGGACATGAAGAGATACAGATGTAGATATGTACAGACATAGACATATTAGAGTGTGTCTGTCTGTCTGTCTATGTGCAAGTTTGTTTGCTCAAGAACTTCTCCTAAAAGGTAAGAGCTAGGACCATCACATTTAGTATGCTGCTTCTTCTTATCATAACTTAAAGCAGGGTCAGGGTTTGGTTGTGCTAGGATGATTAGAAGCCCCAGAAAAAGGCTGTTTTCCATAACATGATGTGGGGCAGACTGAAGAGGGAGAGAAAATGCCCCTGGTAGGCAGGGAGGGAATTGGGGGGAGAGGAAAGGCCCCTGGCAGCTGAGGGGAAGGATGAAGGGACAGAAAACATTTTAATCAAAAGATTCTTTGCCATCTCATATCATCCAAACTCCCTCAGCCAAACAGCTTCCTTCACATTTAAATCTCCACAACCAAATTCATAATTGATTTTATAATAAAGTCAGCAAATATGTTATTAATGCTGAAAATAAATGTGGATAAAAAGGGGGGAAATAAATTTGCATGTGATACTTCAAACGTGATTTTTTTTAGCAGTTGATAGGTATACCAATTAAGTTTGGGAACTGCTGACTTACAGGATTTAATATCATTTATATTTATTATTATGCCTGGATCATTTTCCGTTATAACTTTACTTTTCACATAAAACATTACATCAGTTCAGTTTTTATACATGTTATGGCCAGATGACCCTAGCGAGACCCAAACAACAAGTGAGAGCGGCAGCATGGAACGTAAGAATCATGTACGAGACCGGGAAAACAGCACAGGTGGTGAGAGAAATGTCCAGGTACAAGATCAATATTTTGGGCATTAGTGAAATGAGATGGACTGACTTAGGGATGCTAACACTTGGTTCAGGGGAGACTTTCTGGGTAGGTCTAGACTACAGGCTTTTGTCGACAGAAGTTTTGTCGACAGATACTGTCGACAAAGCTTCTGTCGACAAAGAGCGTCTAGACTACATTCAGTTCTGTCGACAAAGCAAGCTGCTTTGTCGACAAAACCCTGTAGTCTAGACACAACCCTAGATGCAATAACACCTTCTGTCGACAGAACTCTGTCGACAGAAGGTGTTATGCCTCGTAAAATGAGGTTTACCAGCGTCGACAAAACTGCTGAGTTCTGTCGACGTTATGTCGACAGAAGGTGTTATTGCATCTAGGGTTGTGTCTAGACTACAGGGTTGTGTCTAGACTTCAGGGTTTCCCTGAACCCGGAAGTGCCGGCGAGTTACAGAGCCGGGGGCCCTGCTCCACCAATATGTGGAGCTGGGTCTCTCCCCCGGCTCTGCCTGGTGCGGGTGGAGGTCCCCCGCGTGTCCTCCCACCCCGCTCCCAGAGCGTCCCTGCCGTGTGCGGCTCCTACTCACCGCCTGCTGCTGCCCATGTGCGGCGTTGCACGTGGGTGGGGAGGACGCCCAAGCGTGACATGACATCACGGCCCTGGATTTTAAAAGTCTTCGGAGGCACGTGGCGGGGCCACGCTGGCTCCGGCGGCCTCCAGCCCCGCAATGTGGAAGGCAGAAGGTAGGAAACAGCAGCGGGCTTGTGCGGAGGGGGAGGAGTGGAAGGAGAAGGGGCTTGGATGGGGAAGGCACCAAGGGACAGGGTGCAGGAGAGAGACAAATGCCAGGGGGCCAAGTGCAGACAACGAGGGAAAGGGTAGAAGGGGAGTTGTCAGTGGGAGGGGGGACAGGGTGATGCTGGGAGAGGAGAGGAGAGGAGAGGAGAGGAGAGGAGAGGAGAGGAGAGGAGAGGAGAGGAGAGGAGAGGAGAAGGGCATTGGGGGCTGGAGGAGGAGGTGCTGGGAGAAGGCTTGAAAGAAGGGGTGGGCATGAGAGAAGTGGGGATGGGACAAGTCACGTGTGAGGACACAGAGGGGCAGGAGGGGATAGGGCAGAGAGTGTTGAGGGGGTTGGTATCAGGGAAAAAGAGGGCAAAGGGGGCAGGGGCAGTAAGTGAAGGGGGAGGCACCAGGATGGTGCAGGGATAAGGGAAGGTGCAGGTGCCAGAGAATTCTGGGGTGAGGAAAAGGGGAGAGCTGGCCACCGGAAGCAGCACTGGATGGGGGAATCGGGGCAGGCTGGGGACATTGGGGGGCTGGTGGAAGGAGGGCTGCCGGGGGATGCGAGGTTGGGGGCAGGGAGCTGGCCGGGGAAGATGGGGGGGGCAGAGAAGAAGTGGCAGCCGGAAGGAGGGCTGGATGCGGGCAGTGGGGCTGGCCAAGGAAGATTGGGAGGAGAAGCGGGGTGACCTGGCTGCCCGGGAGGGGGTTGGGGGAAGTGGGGCTGGCCAGAGGAACAGCAGGGAAAGCAGGGGGGAGGAATGAATCGGCCTTCAGGGAGTGGGACTGACCCGGCCACATGTAGATCTTGGGACACTGCCCCTGTTCCCCCCCACCCGCCCGCAAAGCACAAAGCATGAGTTAGTCCAGCCTGGGATTCTATTGTCCCCCCCACACACACACCCCTCGAGTAGTTGCAAACTGTCTGGCTGGCAGACACACTCATGCAGCCTGAGCACATTTACCAGCCAGGCAGTTCGAAACTACAAACTGATACATCTAGTAATAATACAACTTACCTAATGAGAAAATACCAGACATGTTATATGTCTGGTATTTTCTCAGTTTGTTTTTTATGTTTATATTTTTGGGCTGTAAAAAGCAGTATTGAAAAAAAAGGGTTCCAACTAAAGTAAAAAGTTTGGGAAACCCTGGTCTAACCAGCTTTCTGTCTGTCTTACAGTCCATTTATCCAATCCATATTCCTTAACTTGCTGGCAAAAATATTGTGGGTGACCATATCAAAAGCTTTGCTAAAGCTGGCACTAGGGGCTTTGGGAGGACCAGAAACAACTTATTTGAATATTCATCATTTGATTAATGAATATGCAAATATGTAAATGAACATTATCGGTCCTCCAAAAGTTCGTGAATGGATTTACTGGTCCCCGTGTCAAAAAGTTTGGGAACCCCTGCTATAGCAACCTGCAAGAGCAGAGAGACAAGACACCTCGCCATGACATTTTGATCGTAATGGGGGATCTGAATGCAAAAGTCGGATCGGATAATGAAGGCTACGAATCCTGCATGGGCCCAGAGGGTGTCGGCGAAAGAAATGATAATGGACAGCGTTTTGTAGATTTGTGCCCGGAGAATGGTCTGGTGATAGGAGACACTGTCTTTCAACATAAGACAATACATAAGTTGACGTGGATATCTCCAGATAGAAGGACTTGTAACCAAATTGATCACATTGCTATCAACCAGAAGTGGAGAAGATTCATGAGAGATGTCCGAGCGCTGAGATTAGCAGATGCCAACAGCGATCATCATCTTCTTCTTTGCAAGCTGCAGCTCAAGCTGAAATGGCTGAAAAGGACAGACAGAAAGACTGGTGGCCAGCTCTTTGATTCCAGTAGACTAAAACATCCAACAGTGAAGATCCAGTTCACTCTAGAGCTGTCCAGCAGATTCAGCCTGCTCAAAGACCTGATAGATGATATTAATATCCACTGTGAGGAGATCCAGAAGGTATACCTGGAAACCAGCAAGATTGTATTGGGGTACAAGAAGAAACAGAAAAGGGAGTGGATTTCAGATGCTACATGGCAGCTCATTGAGAACAGAAAGGCGGTTAAACAGCACACAGTGACGAAGATAAAATAACAGCTGTACAGGTCTACAGGGACCTAAACGTTGCCATGAAGAGAAGTGTACGGAGAGATAAGAGAGCGTATGTGGACAATATTGCCATGGAGGCCCAGTCAGCAGTAGACAGAGGTGATACTAGGACAGTGTACAAGATCACCAAGACTCTTATAGGAGACTTTACCAACAAGTCTACTGTAGTAACAGACAAGAACGGGAAAATGCTGGTGACAGCAAAATAACAGCTCAGCAGGTGGACGGAACACTTCAGGGAGACTCTCAACAGACCAGACCCAGAGGAAGAGGCTGATACTAGAAGTATGAACCTCCAAGTAGACATGGAATGTGGGGACGTCGGTGAGCTGGAGATAGACGCTATCAAACAAACGAAGGGCAACAAAGCGCCCAGGGAAGACCAAATCACTGCTGAAATGCTTAAGGCAGACCCCAAGGCAAGCGCACAAGCTCTGAGGGGTCTCTTCAACAGGGTCTGGGAAGAAGAGAGGGTACTGGAGGCCTGGAAGAAGAGCATCATTGTGAACTTACCCAAAAAAGGCGATCTGTCCATCTGCGGGAATTGGAGAGGCATTAATCTGCTGTCTGTGCCGGGAAAGATTTTCTGTAGAGTCCTGCTACAGAGAATGCGAAAGGGCATTGAGAAAATCCTCAGGGAAGAACAGGTTGGCTTCAGAAGTGGAAGGTCGTGCATGGACCAGATCTTCGTCCTACACACCATAGTGGAGCAGTCAATAGAGTGGAACTCTTCGCTCTACATTAATTTCATGGATTTTGAGAAGGCGTTTGATAGCATCCACCACCCCTCACTCTGGAGGATTTTACAAGCATAGCAGGTTCCCTAAGAAGGTCATTAACGTCTTGAAGGACCTGTATGCTAAGAATCAATGCTGTGTGCGACATGAAGGACAGCAGAGTGACTGGTTTCACGTGAAGACAGGGGTCAGACAGGGCTGTGTAATCTCACCTGTTATCTTCCTTGTGGTCATCGACTGGGTGATGCACAGAGCCACTGAGGGCAGATCAAGGGGAGTGATATGGGGATCGACTGCTCGGCTTGAGGACTGCAACTTTGCAGATGACCTGGCGCTTCTCACGCATGATCAGCAGAACATCCAAGAAAAGACCGACATTGTTGACCGGACAGCCAGAAGTGTTGGGCTCAGAATTCACCCTGGCAAGTCCAAAGTGATGAAACTGAGGACAACTAACACCGATAAAACCACCATCATGTGTGAAGAGTTAGAGGAAGTAAATGACTTCAGGTATCTCGGCAGTTACATCTCGGCGGACAGCAACATTGACAAAGAGATCTCCGCTAGAATTGCCCTGGCAGTGCAAGCCTTCCAAAAGCTTAACAACATTTGGAAGTCATCACTGTGGCAGACCAGGACTAAACTGAAGATCTATAGGTCGACTGTGCGCTCAGTCCTGCTGTATGCCGTAGAGACTTGGAGGACTAACAAGAAGATTGAGAGCAGATTCAGAGGTTATGAAGGATGGTGCCTTCATCGTATCCTCAGAGTCCACTGGGAACAGCATGTTACCAACAAGGAGATAAGCCAACACACTGGCATCAACAATGTTGTGGATGAGATCAAGCAGAGACTCTGGAGATGGCTGGGGCATGTCCTTCGGATGAGTGAAACAAGACTCCCTCATATTGCACTCAGATGGACTCCACCTGGAAAGCGTAAAAGAGGGAGGCCGTTGGGCACCTGGAGGAGGATGGTGGAGGAGGACATGAAAAGGAAGGGCATGACCTGGGAAGAAGTCAGCCGGCTTTCTCAGGACTGTGAAGGCTGGAGAAGATTTGTTGGCACCTTATGCTCCATTAGGAGTGAAGAGGACTAATAATAATAATAATATGGCCAGATGAGACTCTTGTGTTCATCTAGTATGACCTTCTCCATAAACACAGGAATAGAAGTTCACCCAGTAATTTTTGCATCAAGCCCATAACCTTTTTAGCTGCAACAAAGCAGTTAGAAAGATATTCACTCATACATCCCTTCATTGGTTGTTCAAATGGCTAATTACCTTCTCTGTTAAAAATCAGCATCTTATTTCTAGTCTGAATTAATCTGAATTTGGATCTAGATACATCTTTTTTCTGCAAGATTGAAGATCCATTTACATTAGAAATTTATTTCCCATCGGTGACATGACATTCCTATACCAGGGGTAGGGAACCTGCTACATGTGGTTGGTCATGGTTAGCCACTGGAGGGCCACCGGACAGTTTGTTTACCTGAATGTCCTCAGGCATGGCTGCTCACAGCTCCTGTTGGCCATGATTCACCACTCCTAGCCAATGGGAGCTACAGGAAGTCGTCTGAGTTGTACCACTGTTTCCTGCAGCCCCCATTGGCTGGAAATGATGAACTTTGGCCACTGGGAGCTGTGGTGCTTTGTGCCTGCAGACGTGCAGGTAAATAAACCATCTGGTGGTCCATCAGTGACTAATTCTGATGAACCACATGCAGCCTGTGGGCGAAAGGTTCTCCACCGTTGGTTTATAATATAACCCAGTGTATGTAATTTCTACCAGGGGTTGGGAGTGAGAGGCTGTGCATACCTTCTTTCCTAGTGAGGAAAGAGGCAAACTTGATATAAGTTTGGGTTTTGTACCTCAAAGAGGGGGGTGCTGGAGTAAATCCCTTAAGCTGAGTCCCCTCAGAGCAGTTCTCAGAGCCTGTATCTGCAGTGGGGTATTGCCTTGTCTGTGGGCTTTGCTGGAGAAGGCCTGGCTCAGCAAGCCCAGGTAAAAGGCGGGGGAGGGAGGAAGTACAGGCTGATAGAGAAGATGGGCTCAGTGGTATTTTAAGCACCTCACCTATTCACCTCACACATTCCATTACAACTTCATTGTCTACAAGAAATGAGGCTGAATTTAACACCATTAAGATGTCACAATCCTTAGTGAAAGATAGTGGATGAACCTAATGTCACCATGCAGAGCAGTAATGCCGAGTGAGGTCCCCACCACACAATTGCATTAGTCATGCCTGGAATATGACTCTGTGAACTGGATAAGATCACAGACTAAGCACTCAGTGTTCTCCCACTGAATGAGTGGGTGCGGAATAGGCAGTGGTAGAGCAATGTCTCTGTTCCCCTTATGCACTGGCCTGCACAGCTGATTGGATGTGAGAGCAGAGTCTTGTAGCAAATTAATTCCCCTCTTCCCAGTGCAACTACTGGAACTGGGCCTCAAGGAGTGTCTTCAGGAGTTGTACAGCATATGCCCACCCTTTGCTCAGAGCAGTGTCTACAGTCACAGTCTAATTATCTTATTTTAATTACACTTGTTCTTCCAATCCCTTTCTTTTCATTACGTGATGTGTCAATATCTTACAATGTCAATTCAGACATAAGGAAAAGGACTGTGACTTTCCCTTTTTCTGTAAAGTGTCTAGCATATTTTTGTATTAAAATATAAGAATAATCTATCCTACTGATCACTAAATAAGAGACAACAAAAAGGACACAAACTTAAATACTTTAATTTATGCAACTATAACTATTATTATCTAACAGCCAGGCATTTACATTTCATTAGCATTTTTAAAGCAGTCCCACTACCTCTACATCTACATGCCATACATTTATACAGCTATATAGTTATATGACTTGACATTTTGAGTTTTCCTTTGACCGTTACTAAATTTGCTATTACTTGCCAGTTTTACTCAAAATCTCATAAAGCGGTGTTTGCCTTCAAAATAAGGTTCTGCCTTCAAATAAAATATTTCAGAAAATAAAATGTTAGGATCTTCCCTCTCACCTACATGTCGAATAAGATTTGTTTGTTAGCTAGCAGCTCAGAAGTTCATTTGCCCAAAGCACTTGCAAATACACCCTTTCTTAATAGGATTCTATGTTCTAACAAATTGATACCTTTACAACCAAGGGGGCAACCTACCTTGAAATTGAAGTGCCACTAAAACAAGAAGAATATGCACCTTTGGCAGAACATAAATGACAGCTCAAATATTCCTATGAATCTTACATGCTTCCCCCATTCAATTACCAATTCCTCTAAGGAAAATAGCCTGTCTTTAATATATTTTGGTGTATTCTGAAGCGAACCACTAGAGTAATGGAACTGTGCCCTTGATATCTGAGCACTGCACTATGGAATAAAATAAATGCAAAATAGAAAAAAAATGCAGAATGAGAAAATAAAGAAAGGTAAGAGATAAGGTGTGGGAGGCAATATCTTTGGGTAGACCAGTTTCAGTTGACGAGAGACAAACTTGCAAGCGCCAATGGAAATTTCAACTAGCAGCTGAATAACAATCCAATAGCAAATTTCAAAGATTTATGTAACTAATACCAGCCTCTCCCATCTTATTTATTCCCCAAAATAATTACTGGCTAGCCAACCTGGATAATGAAAAATATATATAAAAATAATTACACTTCAGTGGAAGCAGCCCTCTCTGGTAAGAAATTGCAGCCACCCACTCCCTTGTGCTAGGATGAAGAACCCTCCTATAACCTGATGGAAGGCAGGATCACCTTGGAATCACTCCAGCACAGAGATCTGTGCAGTGTAATTATCAGCATGAACAAAAGAACCATGGTGCAACTGAAAGGAGCAGTTAACAGGAATACAATAAACTCAAGGCATCACAAAGAAATCGCACTCCACCAACAAACAGCCCCTTCAACCTGAACCCCTCACTCTTCAATCTCAGCACCTCTTGCATTTGGCCAATGGCCAATTCTGGTGCTCAACGCAATCTTGCAATGCCCTGTTACAGGGTGGCCAGTCCCTTGAAGGAGGAGCTGGTCTGTCCCCAGGATAGCTGTCCCAGACTGGGGTTGATCTAGAAAGGTCAGCCTGAAAAGGGGAGAAGTTTTAATGAACAGCAAGAGAATGTGAGTGAGTCTCCTAGCTACATATGGAGACAGTGTGGTCACAAAGAGAGCAGAGGAGCTTGAGAGACAGAAGATAGGACACTCAGAGGTAGAATGTCTGTACTCTCTGGGAAAGGAGATGAAGGATTTAGTATGCAGGCTGCCTCTGGGAGGGAGGACAACCCCAGTCCTTTCTCACTGCAGCAGCTGTCGCCAGGTAAGAAGCACCTGTTCACATGTGCATGAAAGACATACAAATAGACAAACTCTCTGAAATATATAGTAGGTAGCTGTCCCTTTCTCCATCCCTGTCTCCTGCTGGCCCAATGGGAATATAGCTTTCCCAGTCCCCATCTCTGCCCCCTGTGGTCATTCCACAGTATAACACCCTCTTGCCAGACCCTTCCTTTTCCATTTTATGAGAATTGAATTCCACACACATCCCATTGTCTTGGCAGAACCAAACCCTGACCTTGCAGCAGTGAGTCTCACTTGAGCTTCCAGAATATGTTTTTGAATGGGTGTTCCACCTGGTCACCCTAGTCCTACTCCAAAACTAGCCCCATGTGCACAAAAGTGGCTCACTGGCCAGTGACCCTTATAGCCATCTCCTGTTGGCCACCTATGTCTGGGTCTTCTGTGGCTTAGCCCTCCAAATAGGTCACTTAGAAGTTCAGTCCCTTTCCAGGAAATCCATGTCCTGCTGTGTCTGGCCAAGCTCTGAGCTGGCTTGTCCCAGCTGGCTTCCCCTTCTCCCCACCCTCACCCCCAGTCCAGCAGTAAAATCCTTGTAAATCAGAGTTGCGCTCTTTTTTTGCAGAGCCACAGACTCCCAGAGCTTTTCCCTAGGTTCTCAGTTGAACTACAAACAGAACCAAAACATATTTCATCCTTCTCTGGGCTTGAACCGTTCTTTGTTTTGGGCTCAGTCGTCCCTCATCTCTGTTCAGGAGTCCCTCCTAGCCCCCTTCCAGGAGCTTGGTGTGTGTTTTATACTGTTATTTCTTACACAGAAGTCTCCAGCTCTTCTCCTTGGAGCTGGGCTGTGAATTCGTCCATTGCAGAGCATTAGCCAGCTTCTCCCTGACTTGCCCCCTTTTCAGGCTCAGAGTATACTGGTTTGATCTTCTACTGTGTCTGCCCTGATATGGGGGACAAGGAAGTGTTCATGCTGGTCTCCTTATCCCAGCTCATCCCTAATGACTGAGTGAGAAAGGTGCCTTGTCCTCTATGCAAACCTCCTAGCCTTGGCTCCTTAAAGATATGGTAGGGTTTTCTCCCACTTCTTCTGTCTTCCTATCCCCTAATTCTTTATATACTGAACCACTCTAAACCTTAAAGGACCATGCCTTGTGGCAGGGTAGGCTGATCATTAGGCACTACTACTCTCAAGACTACAGCACCCCATCACACAAGAGACTATGTTTCACTCTCAAAGAGTGAAGCTGAATGCAAGTCAAGTTGAACAAATGGAACTTTATTAAACCATGTGCACTACTCTGTCCATGTGGCTGAACTGGTTGCTTCTAGTCTAACTCTATCCATTCCCTATTGAACTGTTGCCCTATCACTAACAGTCCCTCTAGGAAACATGGACCCTTTGCCTCCAGTTCCTCTGATCTTTCCTATCTTACAAACAATTCAATATAAACATTAGAAACAAGCAATTGAGGTCCAGACACCCACCCTGTGTCCCTTCAGTCAGAGGCTGCTGCACAGAGCTGAGCTGGAGTCTTGTCTTTACCAGACTTTGTGCTGCTACATTGTCTTTAAGATACAGATGACCTGTCTTCCTATCACCTGTCTCTGAGTCTAGCAAACTATCTGTGTAGAGTCTCTTCCTTCCCTGTGGGGTTGCCTTGGGATGGTTCCATGTTTCTGTTCTTTCATAGGCTCTGTAGACTCTCTCTGCTTACTGCATCTGTTGGCTCATACATGCCTCCTGTTTCTTTGGATCACTTGTCCCTTTTACATAATCACTTTATTATGATCTGGGTGCCACTGCATTGCTCACAAGGCCTTTGGTCCATTCCTTTAGCTGTCTTTCTAATAGGTAGATCCTCACAGGAATGCCTGTCTCTAGAGCCAGTAGGTCATTTGTTTGACCTGTTGTACCCTACAGCCAGCTTTATGTAAGTATTGGTTGCCATCTCTCAACACAGGACAGACTCTTTCAGACAGAGTGCTGTGAAAATGTATTCAATCAGGCTGACTTTCCTAAAAGATGTGCAAAACTATGGGGGATTTTTAGTCAGACTGCCCATGTGGAAGAATGTCAGAATCCTTGAAGTACATGCTTCCTTTGTGACCCTTCGCATGTGGAAGCCCACACATGTGAATTCATATATCTTTGTCTGCTGCAACAATTCAGCAATGGTGGCGTATGTTGATTGATGAAGCAAAAATTGTATTGTGTCCTTCATTTTTTTTCTTTTAAGTGATGTTGTAGTACCAATACAAAGAATATGGGGCGTAGTTAGAAAAATGTAAAGAATCAATACTGTGGGAAAGTGGAAAAACTTGATCCTCATTTAGGGTATGTCTGTACTGCAAAAAAAAGAAAAAGAAAAAGAAAAAGAAAAAGAAAAAGAAAAAGAAAAAGAAAAAGATGTGTCCTTCACTTGTGTTGGCTACCCTGTGTTAGCTAACTCAAGTTAAAATGAGAGGACTAACACAGATGAGGTAATATCTTTTAATGGACAAATTTCTGTTTGTGGAAAGTAAAAGCTCTCGACTAACACAGAGGTCGTTTTTAGTTCTGAGGAAGGATGCAGAGTATCTGAGATGAATCCAGGTCGGAACAGATTGGTAAGCAGAATGGGGCCTGCTGTTGAATGCAGTTGCTTGAAATGAAATGGCCAATTAAGTGTAACAGGCAATGTGGTATACTACCCATATTGTAATGAGCCATAAAACCAGGGTCCCCGTTGAGTCCATGATTTTTAGTGTCTAGCAGAGTTTCAATCTAAGGATTGCAAGTTGCCTTTGAGGACAGATATTGAAAAATCAGATAACTACCAATTAAGAGTTGGCATGTGAGTTTAACAGTGCAAGTTGAGCTATATCAGTTTACACCTGCTGAGGAACAGATCTTAAGATGACTTGATTTGGACCAGTGGCTTCCAACATTTTTGAGGATACAGACCCTTTTTCAATCTATTACAATGTTACAGACTCTGCCCCCCTCCCCCCAACAAGATAGCTGTGCCTGCAGTCTGCATGTCCCTCAGCCCACGCTGCTTCCCAAGCAGCATCCCTCAGCCCACTGGGGAAGCTGCATGGGCTGAAGGATGTGCTGGCTGCCAGTATTGTTTTAGTATTGTTTCATACAGTGCTCCTTTACATTCATCAAGGGGGAATTAAGTAACATTTCGTATATATCATACTGCCAATTTTACCTGTG
This sequence comes from Pelodiscus sinensis, assembly GCF_049634645.1. Taxonomy (NCBI): domain Eukaryota; kingdom Metazoa; phylum Chordata; order Testudines; family Trionychidae; genus Pelodiscus; species Pelodiscus sinensis. The sequence continues at coordinate 211,414,413 of NC_134711.1, forward strand.
TGATTGTCTGATGATAATACCCAGAAGGAAATATAAAACATAGGGATTCTGTTTTGTCCAAATCAGTGGTTCCTAACCTGTGTTCATGGACCCAGGGAGGGGGGCAGCAAAAATGCCTTATCTGGCAGTATGCTGTATATAAAATGCTACTTTTTTCCCCTCAATGAATGTAAAAGAGACCTATATAAAACAATGCTGTGCTGATTCATTGTGAAAATTACTAATTGCTCTCCTTATTTAATGTGAAAAAATATGGTGGGAAAGGCGAGTGGGCTGTTCATAGTCTTAATTTCCAAACTGAAAGGCTTTTGGTTTTGGTTTTGGTGTTTTTTGCACTGTTTTCCAACCTGAGGATTTGCAATCTCGTCTCACATACAGACCTAGGAATCCAGCAGGTGATTTTTATCTCCATACATAGTTAAAACAACAAAAATGCTTTATCTGGTTACATTTTGTCCTTGAATAACCTGACTACAGCCATTTAGTTTTAATAAAGATTTGGAAATTATTCAGCCTAGATTTGCACCCCGATGTGTGGAGTGTACACATTGCTATGAGCATATTAAATAAAGGTTGGATCGATTTTTATTACATTGAATTGTTGGAGGTATAGGAAATTCCATGTCTATAATATAGTTTGCCTGCCTGCTAGACATTAGAGTTTGGAATCATGGACTACAGTTTTGTCACAGTATTTCCTCTCAGTGGTCCAGCCAGCTTTGAGCAGGAAAGTGGCAAAAGGAAAGTGTTTGCAGGGCTTTTTATATTCTCTGCCATGGGGAAGGAATCCCATTGTTCTTACTGTAGAAAAGCACAATAACTAGATGGAGTCCATGCCTAATTCTGCTTAGTCACAGAAGTGGCCATTACCCATAATGGAACCTTTATACTAGGGATGGAACGTTCACAGGAAAGTCTAATTAATGGAGATTGGTAACTCCCATTGTGAGTTAAGTGTCCTTTTGATGGGTCACTCAATTTGAATAGTCCCTTCAAGATGTGCTGACAAAATACTTCTTGGGGATTACTCCAGGAGCAAACATTTGGGAAATAGATATAGAGTCAATACTCATAACTTCACATACAAAAATGATATGTGCATACAAATATCATAATCACAAGCAACAAATCATAACCTTTCTATAGATACCTCACTCAATAGACTCTGTACAAGATTTGTTGCAAATATATAACAGTGACTGCTGTAATGCTCTGTATGCTCATGTTTTAATCAAATAACATCACAGAAGGGCCTTACTCACAGGACCGTGACTCTAGCCAAAAGTTCACTACCCTAACCATTGTGGGGAGATAAATACATTAGAATCCTAACCCTGGAAGGGGAGCCAAATAAAACCTAACTATAGCCCCAAGTTCCCCTCCAACGGGAATCCTAATCCTAGAGCAGAGATACCATCTCACAGAAACTCTAATCAAGGCTCCCTCTAAGCTGCGCAGCAGCACAACCCTGCAGCTGCTTAATGAGTCCCATCCAGCCAGGGCCTCAGGGCTGTGTGCACGGAGCTGCCTGGCTGGGGGAGGGGCACTTCTCCCTTAGCAACAGCAGCAGCTCCCAGCTGAGGACAGAGCAGAGAGTCTCTCCTAGACAGCAGGGAGAGGACGTGTCTCTGCCGGCTGGGAGAGACATTGTTCTGTTCTCAGCAGGGAGCTGCTGCTGTTGCCGAGGGAGAAGTTCACCTTCCCCAGACAGGCAGCTCCGTGCATGGAACTCTTTGCCCCTGGCTGGGCAGGGCTTATGAAGCAGCTCCGGGGCCCTGCTGCCATGCCCAAGTCCAATACCAACAGGAACCTGGATACTAGGGCTGGCAGCCCAATTGATTGAAAACCTAATCCTAACTCCAAGGCCATCTACATTGCAACCCTAACCCCAACTCAAAGGAACATACACATAACAACCACAAGGCAGGAAGCCCCAGCCATAAGAACAAAGGCCCTACTGATAGGAACCCTAACCCTAACTTGGGGAGCCACATCCATAACAACCCTAACCATAACTCCGAGGGTGGTACACATCCGAATCCTAATTCAAAGGGTTTTACCAAGAAGAACTATAACTTTATGGTGGGGAGCCCCATCCATATGAACACTACCCATAGGAGGAAGTCCCCTATCCATAGGAAACCTAACCCTATTTCCAAGCCCATACATAAGGGACAACAACCTTAATTCCAAGGGTAATAGTCATAGAATCTGTAACCCTAGAGCTGAGGGCCCTAGATATAGGAACCCTAACATCAAGAGCCCTATCTATAGAAGCCCCAACTCTAGAGTGCAGATCCATACTTCTAGGGATCCTATCTGTAACTCCATGATTTTACCATTTAGAACCCTAACCTGAGTCTGTAGAGCCCTACTCAAAGAAACCCTAACTCTTATTCCAAAGACCCTACCAATTAGAACCCTAACCTTAACTCCCAAAGTCCTAACCAAAGGACCCCTAACCATAGGGAGGGGAGCCCCACCCATAGGAAACCTAATCCTAACTCAAAGACTCTATGCATAGAAACTTTAAGCCTACACTGGGGATCTCTACCTATACGAATCCTAACCCTAATTTGAAAGGACCAATCATAGGAACCCTAATCCTAAAAGCAGGAATCCTTACCCATATCCCTACCCACTAATGCTATCTCTAAATGCCCTATTCATAGAATCCTATCTGTAACTCCAAGACTCTACCCTTAAGAACCCTAACCTGAGGGTGGGGAGTCCTACCTGTAGCAATCCTAACCCTGACTTGAAAGACCCAACCCACAGGTAAACCGTAGCATGGGAAGGTAAATAGGATGAAGTTTAATAAGGACAAATGCAAAGTACTCCACTTAGGAAGAACAAGAATGATTAAAAGTCTAGAGAACATGAGTTATGAGGGAAGATTGAAAGAACTGGGCTTGTTTAGTTTGGAATGAAGAAGACTGAGAGGGCACATGATAGTGGTTTTCAAGTATCTAAAAGGGTGCCACAAGGAGGAGGGAGAGAAATTGATGATAGGACAAGAAGCAAGGGGAGATTTAGGCTGGACATTAGGAAAAGCTTCCTAACTGTCAGGATGGTTAAACACTGGAATAAATTGCCCAGGGAGGTTGTGGAATTTCCATCTTTGGAGATATTTGAGAGCAGGTTGGATAGACATCTATCATGGATGATCTAGATGGTGCTTGGTCCTGCTGTGAGGGCAGGGCACTGGACTTGACGATCTCTCGAGGTCCCTTCCAGTTTTAGTATTCTATGATAGGAACCCTAATCATAGGACAAGGAGCACCCTAAGTCTAGGACGAAGCACTCTAGCATAGGAACCCTAACAAAACATTCAAAAGTCCTGCCCCTAGAAACCTTAAACCTCGAGCAGAGAGCCCTACCCATGAAAATCCTAAGCCTAAATCCAAAGCCCCTAACCATAGGGCAGGGAGCCCTACCCATAGGAATTGTAATCCTAAGGGACAGGAGCACTGAACAGAGGAACCCTAACCCTGACTCCAAAGATCTTACCCATAAGAACCCAAATATTTGGATGGGAAGCCCTACCGATAGGAACCCTAACCCTGCATGAAGGATTTCTACCTCCATGATTCCTAACCCTAATTCAAAAGGTCCAACCCATAGGAACCTTTACCCAAGAATGGAGAGCTCATTCCATAGGGATCATTTTCCTAACTCCAAAGGCCATTTCCATAGAAACCCCATGTCTAACTCCAAAGGCCCTACTTATAGCCCTATCCATAAGAATCCTAACCCTAACTCAAAAGACTCAACCTGTAGGAATCCTAACTCTGGGGTGGGGAGCCATATCCATAGGAGTCTTAACCCTAACTCCCACCTATTCAAGATGGAATGGTTTCAGCTTAAATGGCATTACATTGACAGTCCTCCAAATTTCTCTGGGAAAATGCAGCAAGCCAGGACTCTATATAATATTTCTAATGGAAAAACTATTAAAACACTTTAATAGTGCTATTAAACAGTCCTAATGTATAAAAAAGGCATGACATTATTAATTATCATGGTTATTTTATGCATTGCAGTTCATCTTTAAATAATATTAACAAGACTGAGAATACTAATAAAAGTCATTTGGATATGTGCTAAAATGACTCTGAAATCAAAGTTATAGCACAGAGATGTACTTTGGAAAAATCACATAAAAGCTAGGACATTTTTAGGTACATACTTTTGACATGACATTTATTGTATTAAAAAGCAGATGGATTTTCACAGAACAGTCATATCTTGAATTTCATAATTGTTTGTAGTTGGTGTGTTTTAACAACTAATGTTAATGTGCCTGAAAACCTAATTGAGAAATACAGTAGATTCTGCCAGTTATAATACAGCAAGCCAGCTGTGCATCCAATGTGCTACTTAATTTTTGCTATACAAAAGTCACCTGGCTAGTTTAATATTTTAAAAATGCTGTCACCTATGTTTAAAAATATATAGCAGCAATCCATAAAGCCAATTAAATCCAAGAGGGTCTTGCCATATCAAAATGTACAGCATTGCATGAGAATGTCAGCATGTTAAAATGCTTGAGATGGATATATTTTTTTGGCCCTTTAAAAGTCAGAGGCCAGTCCTTTAAGTTGATAAAGCTTTCTTCTCAAATTAAATGTAAAAATGTAATAAGAAAAGCCAAAGAAAGAGTTTGAAGAACAGCTAGTCACAAACTCAAGGTAATAATAAAATGTTTTTTAAGTACATCAGAAGCAGGAAGCCTGCTAAACAACCAGTGGGGCCCTTGGGCGATCGAGATACAAAAGGAGCACTTAAAGATGATAAAGTCATTGCAGAGAAACTAAATGAATTCTTTGCTTCAGTCTTCACGGCTGAGGATGTTAGGGAGATTCCCAAACCTGACCCATCCTTTGTAGGTGACAAATCTGAGGACTTGTCCCAGATTGAAGTGTCATTAGAGGAGGTTTTGGAATTAAATGATAAACGTAACAGTAACAAGTCACCGGGACCAGATGGCATTCACCGAAGAGTTCTGAAAGAACTCAAATGTGAAACTGCAGAACTATTAACTATGATTTGTAACCTATCCTTTAAATCAGCTTCTGTACCCAATGACTGGAAGATAGCTAATGTGACGCCAATATTAAATATTTAGAGGGCTTTAGAGGCGATCCCGGCAATTACAGAACGGTAAGTTTAACATCAGTACCAGGCAAATTAGTTGAAACAATAGTAAAGAATAAAATTGTCAGACACATAGAAGAACATAATTTGTTGGGCAAAAGTCAACATGGTTTCTGTAAAGGAAAATCATGTCTTACTAATCTATTAGGGTATATCTACACTACCCCGCTAGTTAGAACTAGCGGGGTAATGTAGGCATACCGCAATTGCAAATGAAGCCCGGGATTTGAATTTCCCGGGCTTCATTTGTATAAGCGGGGTGCCGCCATTTTTAAATCCCCACTCGTTCGAACCCTGTGCCGCGCGGCTACACGCGGCACGAACTAGGTAGTTCGAACTAGGCTTCCTAGTTCAAACTACCGTTACTCCTCGTGGAATGAGGAGTAACGGTAGTTTGAACTAGGAAGCCTAGTTCAAACTACCTAGTTCGTGCCGCATGTAGCCGAGCGGCACGGGGTTCGAACGAGCGGGGATTTAAAAATGGCAGCGCCCCGCTTATGCAAATGAAGCCCGGGAAATTCAAATCCCGGGCTTCATTTGCAATTGTGGTATGCCTACGTTACCCTCCTATTTTGAAATAGGAGGGTAGTGTAGACATACCCTTAGAGTTCTTTGAAGGGGTCAACAGACATGTGGACAAGGGGGATCCAGTAGATATAGTGTACTTAGATTTCCAGAGAGCCTTTGACAAGGTCCCTCACCAAAGGCTCTTACGTAAATTAAGTTGTCATGGGAAGATCCTTTCATGGACTGAGAACTGGTTAAAAGACAGGAAACAAAGGGTAGGGATAAATGGTAAATTTTCAGAATGGAGAGGGGTAACTAGTGGTGTTCCCCAAAGGTCAGACCTAGGACCAATCCTATTCAACATATTCATAAATAATCTGGAGAAAGGGGTAAACAGTGAGGTGGCAAGTTTGCAGACACTACTAAACTGCTCAAGGTAGTTAAGACCAAAGCAGATTGTGAAGAACTTCAAAAAGATCTCACCAAACTAAGTGACGGGGCAACAAAATGGCAAATAAAATTTAATGTGGATAAATGTAAAGTAATGCACATTGGAAAAAATAACTCCAACTATACATATAATATGATAGGGGCTAATTTAGCTACAACTAATCAGGAAAGAGATCTTGGAGTCATCATGGATAGTTCTCTGAAGACATCCAGAGTGCAGCAGCAGTGTGCAGCAGCAGTCAAAAAAGCAAACGGGATGTTAGGAATCATTAAAAAAGGGATAGCGAATAAGACGGAGAATATTTTATTGCCCTTATATAAATCCATGGTATGCCCACATCTGGAATACTGCGTACAGATGTGGTCTCCTCGTCTCAAAAATATATATACTTGCATTAGAAAAGGTTCAGAAAAGGGCAACTAAAATGATTAGGGGTTTGGAACAGGTCCCATATGAGGAGAAATCAAAGAAACTGGGACTTTTCAGCTTGGAAAAGAGGAGACTAAGAGGGGATATGATAGAGGTCTATAAAATCATGAGTGGTGTGGAGAAAGTGAATAAGGAAAAGTTATTTACTTGTTCCCATAATATAAGAACTAGGGGCCACCAAATGAAACTAATGGGCAGCAAGTTTAAAACAAATAAAAGGAAGTTCTCCACACAGTGCATAGTCAATCTGTGGAACTCTTGCCTGAGGAGGTTGTGAAGGCTAGGACTATAACAAGGTTTAAAAGAGAACTAGATAACCTCCATGAATTTAAGCCAGTATGGGTAAGGAATGGTGTCCCTAGCCTCTGTTTGTCAGAGGATGGAGATGGATGGCAGGAGAGAGATTGCTTGATCATTACCTGTTTGATTCACTCCCTCTAGGGCACCTGGCATTGGCCACTGTTGGCAGACAGAGTACTAGGCTGGATGGACCCTTGGTCTGACCCAGTATGGCCGTTCTTATCTTCAGTGTTGAATTTAAAGGGAATTGAGAGCACTCTACCAGGCATAGGAAGCACTCGGCAAGTTGCAGATTTGGTGAACTTAAATTGTCCAATAGACATTCTGATTGTGTGTCATTTAACAAAAGACTGAGTTAAATCACTTATCATTAAGGTTAAGATTTTTTTCATGGGTATTTACAGGCAGGACACAGGCAATAAACAAAAGATCACAGAAACCGGAGCCCTACCCCAGCGGGCTGTCAGGCCCAGCCCAAAGAGAGCAGAAGCTGAAGTCAAAGAGATATGTTAAAGTCACTGAATCTGTGACCTCTGTGACCAAATCGTATCCTTACTTGTAATATACCATAGGGGGAAACTCTGCCAAGACAACGCTTCGTTGATCTGCAATTAAAAAATGACTGAAGAGGTAAACTCTGATCATTATGAAATGTACCCTACCTAATGTTTCAGTGTTACATCTACAAACGAATGTTTCCTCACAAATCCTTGTGAGATTGGTTAATGTTATTCCTATTTCACAGATAGTGGAACTGAAAAACAGAGGGAAAGGTCAAAATATTTACACTTGGGTACCTTAACTTATGTACCCAAACTCATGTTCAGTAACCTAAATAAGTCTGATCTAAAGTTCACTGTGGTCAGTGAAAAGACTCCTAGTGACTTCAGTGTACTTGACCTATTTTGTTTCAGGCTGGTCATACAAAAAGGGAGGTCCCAAAATTAGTGAACATTCTTGGGCAGGCTGGTTGTGGAAGAGCTGGGATTAGAATTCAGAGTTTTTGTTTTTCATTCCCTAGTCTGTTTTGTCTGGTATAAAGAATTGAACTATGCTGATTTTCAGTTTAATGTATTCTAAATTACCTAAGAAACAGTGCAACAACCCCCAAATTAGCCTTGGAAGTGGATGAATTATATTTGGTTCATGTTGACTTTTTCATTAAATTATTCATATGTTTTCTATTCAACCAGCTCTAATTAGTGTTTAGAGTTAAATCAATTATTATCATTCAAGTCATGTCTATATGGAAGAACAAATTGTGATTTTAAATCTCAGGGCTATCAGAATCTGCTCTGTTGCACTGTTTGATAAAACTGCCCTCATTTCCATCAGGAGATGGTATATAATTACAGCCTGTAAGTATATCATATATATCTGACATATATCTGTCAGATGGCAGAGCCCTCAATAGCTTCCTTTCAAATAATCTGCTGATAATAAAGTACCCATGGGAACAGGGCAGGCTCACTAGTTTACAAACGTGTGTGAGAATGCTGTTACAAGTAAAAATTACTCTTCTAACATGTTAAGTAAAATATCAAAATCAAACAGGTTCTTAGATGGTACAGCATGAAATTCCTAGCTATAGTTTTTGAAAGAGTTGTACAGGGTTTTTGCCACGGTTCAGTTAAAGCCAATGGACACAATGCAGTTAACACCCTGCACAACACTGAAAATATAGAGAATGGTGATATTTTGGTAGAAAACCTTTGTACTGGCCTTCAGCACAGCAGTGAAGTGTACCATTTGGGAGCAATATTAACTTGTGTTTGAGCTGAGAGAAGAGTATTTTCTTTACAGTTCCCTACATACGTCCTTCAGAGGAGGTTACTACCACCATTTGGGGTACATCTACATTGCAGCTGGAAGCATGCTTCCCACCTCAGGTTGACAGACATGCTAGTTCTTCTCAAACTAGCACACTAAAAATAGTGTAGCCAGGGGGAGCATAGGCATTGGCTCGGGCTAGTCACCTGAGTACATACTCGTGGGTTTCTATAGATCTTTCTACAGGAATTGGGAAGCACACTCCCAGCTTCACTGTAAGTGTTCCTTGGGAGACCAAGAAAAATGCCAAATTTGCTAGGGGTAGCATCAGGGTTACTTATTCAAAGTCAAGAGATGGAGGTGGTCCCCTCCCCCCATATATAGATGGAGGTGGTCACCCCTGCCCCCGATATAAAGTTTCTAAATATAACAGAAAATTAGGGTTCTTTGTGGCACAGTTTTACAGCCTCTGCCACTCACTCCAGCTCATTGGCTGGCAATATTGGTTTCTTGCCTTTGGAGGCACAATGCCTCCTAGAGGTACATCTGGAGTGGTGAAGTTTCATCATTGTGCTTTACTGAAGATTGTTCCTAAAGACATGTTCCTGCCCAAGGGAAAGACATTCACCTTGGGACAATGGTAGCTCCTATGTCCTCTACCTTTTCATTACTAATATTTGAGAAGCAGCAGTCTATTTGTAGGACATGCTACCCTCTCTCCTGGAAACTGGTTTAGAGTGATACAGTGGTAGAGTAAAAGCCTGGGACACAGCAGCATCTAATACAACCACAGTTTTCATGGCAAATTACTTCCTCTGTACACTCTCCCCTTCTGATGAATGGGGATACCAATGGGACTGTAAGAAGGAAAAGTTGTACCTCCAATCAGGGGGAAATTATTTTAGATTTTTCATTGTCAAAGCAAGCATTATGTAGTTTGATTTTTCAAAAAGCATTTGAAAAGCTCCTTGCTTGTGGTTTATTCTCTAAAATGTGACTAGGAAAATGACTCACTGGTCTGGCAATTGAAAAAAAGGATTTTGAAAAAACCTACTGTAGTCAGAAATAGAATTTTTTAAATGGAACAGTATTACACTTAGAAGGGGGTATCTCAGAGACTCACTGTCTGGCCTTTCACGTTTTCTTTTTTCACATAAATATATCATACTACCAAGAGTGATGGCTGGTCTGTGTGGCAGAACAGAACGATCTCATAATATTTTATGAGCAGCAATTGTAATTTTTGTTACAAAGTCCATGGATGCTAATTATTTTAGTGGTGTGTAACATACACCATAAAGCAGTACCTGACAAACTAAATTATAGAATTTAAGATGTGGGTTAGGCAGGAGAATAGTAAATGTATGATTAGCCAATCAATCATAAATAGATTTCTATAGCCACTCTCCCTGTCCTTAAAGTGTAGCACAAATATCCACTCTACTGACTACACTTTTTCAGCCATTCTTTTTTTTGATGGATAGTTCTTTGCCTCCTCTTGTCTAGCAGATACTTACCATTCTAGCACCCGGATGATGCACACTGGCTCACTTTGCTGTGGCTCTTCTCTAAGGCAACCGCACTAATTCGGTGCTGCCAATAAATGCTTATTAAGGCTCTGTTCCAAAATCCATGGAAGGCAACAGGAGTGTTTCCCCATTAGCCTGCTGGGATTAGGCCTCGAGACCCTAAACCTTCACAACATCAACTTTGCCAATTCAGTTTAGTCTCTTTCTTAAAGTCCTTTCCAGGAAAAGCCAGAGTTCCAAGCCAGAGTGAGGACATTCTTTTCAGAGCTGCATCTACATGCATTCATTTTGTGATCTGCACCAGCTACTGATGACACGGATCCTGCTGGAAGTCCCTGTTAGTGGATAGTTCACAAAGGGGAAGGTTGTACTTCTAAAAAGCAGCCACTCCCTCCCCTCTACAAGGAGCCATCACAGCACAGGAAGTGAGTGATGCTAGCCAAAGCCAGGCCTAGCAAAGCCTTCCAGGTAATGTGTTTGCTAATTGAATTTCACTCCTGTACATTATCTACACAAGGTCTATTTACCATTCTGCTTCCACTTCAGCCAAAAACAGGGTGGCCATTCCATTGCCCTTTTACACTAGTTAGGGTTCCATCCAAAGGGAACATCTTCTCAGTTCCTAGTGGTAAGCGGTCCCTTTAGTTCCCAAGTTGTAATTTAACTGCTTCCTCCATGGCAGGAATTCAAAGAGAGGCGACAATAGAGCAACCATCTTTCTAGCCCTGGGCAAATCCCAGCTAATAGCAGGGGACAAAGAATTCTTGTATTTCTGGCCCAGAAGGCTTATTTATTTTCCCCACAGATTTATTAATCCCCTAGAAGACTTTTACAAGACAACAAAAGCAATGTACACAAACAAGAACAGACACAAGAATCCCACTGTGTTATCATACACATGCCTCACATGTTTAACCAGGACCTTTTAAAACTACACCTGGGGGAGCAATGCCTCCAAACAGCAAGAGTACCTGTCTGCTTTCTGATTGTAATACGTGGGATGACACAAGAGTGGACACTGTAAGGGTACGTCTGCATTGCACAGTTGTTTTGGGATACTAGAGGTATCCCAAAATAGATACCCCACATCTGCATAAGCTGCCTCTTATTTAGAAATATTTTGCCATCCTGGTAAACCTTGTTGCATGAGGGATAAGGGATGGCTCAAAATAGTGCGTTATTTCAAAATTTGGCACTGTGTAGATGCGCCAAATTTCAAAATAGCCTATTCTGAAATAGATTTGAAATAAGATACGCAATTTGCATGTCTTATTTTGAGTTTAGGGAGCTGTGTAGACACACCCTAAGTGTGTGCACAAAATTTGTAAGCACAGCAATGTCACCCACAGAACTCCTATTTGCATATAACAATTTCTATCTAAAATGCCAGCCTGGGTAACTGCAAGATAGTTATGGATGAAGTTACCCAATGAATGAATACATATAGGGTGTGTCTAAACTACATGGCTCCATCGATGGAGCCACGTAGATTAGGCTGATCGGCAAAGGGAAATGAAGCCGCGATTTAAATAATCGCGGCTTCATTTAAATTTAAATGGCCGCCGCGCTGAGCCGACAAACAGCTGATGAGCTAGTCTGGACACTCCCACGCCGACCTGAAAGCCCTTTATTGACCTCCCCGTTATGCCTTGTGGGATGAGGTTTACCGAGGAGGTCGATAAAGGGCTTTCATGTCGGCGTGGGAGGGTCCAGATTAGCGCGATGAGCCAACAAACAGCTGATCAGCTGTTTGCTCAGCGGGGCAGCCATTTAAATTTAAATGAAGCCGCGATTATTTAAATCGCGGCTTCATTTCCCTTTTCTGAACAAACAAATCTACGTGGCTCCGTCAACAGAGCCATAAAGTTTAGACGTACCCGTAGAGGATGTGCACTCATATTTTATGCATGCAAATTAGATACCCACTTAGGGAAGGAAAGATGATCCAGCAGATAGGATGCTAGACTAGGAGTAGGGAGACTGAGGTTCAATAACCTGCTTTGCCATGGAGCTCCTGTGTGATCTTGGATCTTTCAGTGCTTCTGAGCCTCCTTTTGCCTCAGTTCTCCCATTTATAAATTAGGGCAGTGCCATTTAATTGGCTGGAATGTCCCTGCCTGAGGTATGCCTAGGCTAGGCCCACCATGGACAGAGGCTATTCTGGCATGCTAGAGTGCTCCCTGCCCACTGGTAGGCCCTGCAGGGCTACAGTAGCCCGCTGCCTGTGGTAGGTGGGGATCTGCTCCAGCCCCCAACAGGTAACCATTCATATCCCTAGTGTTATTATCCTTCCTGTCCCCTGGTTTGGAGAAAGATAAATTAATTAATGACTGTAAAGTGTTTTGAGATCTACTGATGACAAGTGCTATAGATAGCTAAATATTAATATCAATATATGGCACAGAGATCTTAAGGCATTAGAACATAAGAACATAAGAACGGCCGTACTGGGTCAGACCAAAGGTCCATCTATCCCAGTATCCTGTCTGCCGACAGTGGCCAGCACCAGGTGCCCCAGAGAGGGTGGACCGAAGACAATGATCAAGCGATTTGTCTCCTGCCATCCCTGTCCAGCCTCTGACAAACAGAGGCCAAGGACACCATTTTATCCCCTGGCTAATAGCCTTTTATGGACCTAACCTCCATGAAATTATCTAGCTTCTCTTTAAACTCTATTATAGTTCTAGCCTTCACAGCCTCCTCTGGCAAGGAGTTCCACAGGCTGACTACACGCTGTGTGAAGAAGAACTTTCTTTTATTAGTTTTAAACCTGCTCCCCATTAATTTCATGTGGTGTCCTCTAGTTCTTCTATTTAGGGAACTAATAAATAGTTCAAGACTTGGTATTATTTTCTCTTTCCTTGTTGCTTTCTCCCCTTCTTCTTTCCTCCAATCCTATCTCTCATTCTCTCAGCTTTTCATCAAATCCTAAAATCAGCTATACTTATTCATTCAAACTTTCCTTGTCTAAGTATATGTCCCTGATCCATGCAGGAAGCAGGTCCAAGCAGCAGGTATCATGACCAACTTGTCATCCAGCCACTTCTAACTAACTAACCATCCAGTGTTCCAAACATCAACAAAAGCCATATTTCACTCATCTTGTCTACCCTGTCTCTCCTTCACCTGGGCTACGTCTAGACTGGCCACAAATTCCGGAAAAGGGATGCAAATCAGGTAAGTCAGCACAGGGAAATCCGCGGGGGATTTAAATATCCCCCGCGGATTTAAATAAACATGTCCGCCGCTTTTTTCCGGCTTGGGGAAAAGCCGGAAAAAAAGCGTCTAGACTGGCGCGATCCTCCGTAATAAAGCCCTTTTCCGGAGGATCTCTTATTCCTACTTTCAAGGAATAGGAATAAGAGTAGGAATAAGAGATCCTCCGGAAAAGGGCTTTATTCCGGAGGATCGCGCCAGTCTAGACGCTTTTTTTCCGGCTTTTCCCCAAGCCGGAAAAAAGCGGCGGACATGTTTATTTAAATCCGCGGGGGATATTTAAATCCCCCACGGATTTCCCTATGCTGATTTACCTGATTTGCATCCCTTTTCCGGAATTTGTGGCCAGTCTAGGCGTAGTCCTGCTGTTTGTCTGTCTGAGGATAAGAGAATGCCCTTCTCATATCAGGACTGAGAAAAGAATTAGCCTTTTTTATTTTCAGCAAAGAAATCTTGTTCTGGAAGAGAGACAGATATTTTGCCTCTAAAAGGAAAGGGGAAATTAAAAGTTTGAATTAAGCTTATTTTGCAAAATCACTCAACCACAGTTGCCGTATCAATACTTGTTTACATTTTTTGTTCTTTCTTGTGTTTAACCAATAAACTTTCATTGAATGGTTTTGGGTGTTTTCCAAATAACTGAGCAGAATTGAGGCCTGTGTAAAAGCATAACCCCAAATCTAGCGCTGCTTAATGCTGGACAGTAAGGATATGTCTACACTACAGAGTTTTTTCAGAAAAACAGCCATTTTCCCAAAAAACTTCATTTATGTCCACACTGCAATCGCATTCTTTCGAAAAAAAAAATCAAAAGAACAGAGGGGTGTTTCTGACATTGGTAAATCTCCTTCTATAAGGAAGAAGCCTTATTTTGAAAGAGCTCTTTCGGAAAAAGGCGTGTGTGGACAGGGAAGAAGGAGTTATTTCGAAAGAAAAGGAAAGAGGAAAAAGCACAAGTGCCCTGGTGGCTACTCCATCCATAGTAATCACAGCTTAAATGCGATATAGTGTCCATTCAGTGTGGATGCTATCTTTCAAAAAAGCAGATCGCTTTTTCAATGCACTTTGGCAGTGTGGATGCTCTTTTGGAAGAAGTTTTTTTGGAAGATCTCTTCCGAAAGAAGCCTGCAGTCTAGACATAGCCTAAAAGAGGTTAGAAATACCTTTAACTTTTAAGATCTTTGAGATAAATATCAACACAATTGAGTGATTTTGTACAAGAGCCAGACCAGAGGAAAAGAGAGAAGTGCCCTTGCAGGCCCCATGCTATGCCACGAGAGGGTGTCCTGAGGGATGGCTGCCTGTTGCACAAAGGGCTATTATTATTATTATTATTATTTGTACTGTAATAAAACATAAAGCACTTTGCCCCAGTGTGTTAAACAGTACAAAAAGACAGTACCTGTCCTAAAGAGCTTACAGTCTAAATTTAAGATCAGAGACAACAGATGGATACAGCCAATAGAGGAGAGTGACAATAAGACATTTATGCTTGGCCTGATAAGTAGCATTACAACACAGCTTACTGGCCCATTAATCCAAAGCCAAACATTAATTGCATAAAGCTTTTAAAAGATGCAGTATAAAATGTAGTAATCTGTTTTATTTTATATGAACTAAGGTAAATGATGGAGACGGTGTTGTATAGGGCTTAGTCCAGTCCAAGATTTGTCATGGGGTTTTCTGCTACCTAGGAAAAACAATCCATTAGAAAATTGTCTTTTTTCTTCTCTTGTTCGATATTCAACCCAGCTTGCAGCATTGTTCACTTCAGGCTACAAATGAAGGAAAAATGTAACTACTCCTGACCTATACTCCTGCTCCCTATCATAGTAACCTGCATGGTACCAGTAAGTGGTACTGAAGAATTGCCTCATTTTCTGTTACTTTAGCTTGGTGCTTCAAGAATTTGCCTTGATTTTTCATCTCAAAATTATAGTAATTTTGTCCACTGCTAGTAAATGATACACTAAAGCAGAAGAAACCATTCAAAACAAGCATTAGTTGTGTAACCCTAAAAGGCCCCTCACTCTCAGCTGGCAGAAGGCCAACTATACCCTGTCTCCTCAGGCCTGCCACACTTGCAACCCCTCTGTGACAGTTAGGATCCAGACAACCCAAGGACACAACAGGAGGACTGAACCCTAAGAACAGGCAATGGAATCAACTGAATGTATACCATATAATTGTGCTATTAAAATGCATCAAGTGAGCTATTGCATGAAAGCTGGTGACACTTTTGATCATGAATATCTTTGCAAGATGTATGTACAGCTGGTGCATAAAGACTTGCGTATGTGAGCTGGACATACATTCCTAAAATACGTTGTGGAGATAAACCAGCCAATGTTGGAAAGCAGATCATGACGCTATGTTTCTGGGTCAAACTTTGGGAGCCAGAGAACAATGAAAATACATTTAAATATAATATAAACAAAAGTAATCAAGCTAATAAATGGCAACTTGGTGAGCTTACAGGAGGATAGAGTTTGCAGCCACTGGAAGTCTTCCTGTCTCTTAAGACAAAGAAAACATAAAGGGGAGCAAAAATGGCATTTTAGTTATCCCCCCACTGCACCCTCTGAGTTTGAAAGCTGGATCCCCTAAATGGGAAGGCTAGAGATATTGGTAATTAAGTAAGTAAATTGCCTAGGCAAATATTTTAACTTGCTAAAATTAAGTTTTAGATGTTCAAAAATGTGTTCTGTTTGTAACCTTACTCGTCTCTTTTGCTTGAGTTTAGTGTCAGTTCAATCTTTGGTTATTAAACTAGTTCTTCATTTATTAGAAACCATCTCAGTGCTGCTATACTGAAGCAAGTATGAGTTCTAAGCTAAACTAACTGCTTGGCATGTGCTCTGTTTCTTTGGAGGCAGAAAACTGAATAACGTCTGTGAGTCTTCCAGAGAGATGTCTCTGGGGAACTTGGGATCTGGACTTTACAAACAGTTACCGGCAGGGCAACCACTTCTCTCTCAGTGAGCCAGGTCAGAACCACGGGATAGGGGGTCCTAGGGAGAAATGTGTCACAGTTTGGAGCAGCTCAGAGCATGCAGAGGTGCCTGTGACCCCCATGTGCCCTTGGCTGAGGGTCGCTGGTGGGGAAAATGGGAGTGGATTGGCCCACCATTTCCTCCTCTGAATGGGACTCCTAACCCCGTCCCACAATGCACAGGGTGCGCCTGGCTCCCTCAGTGCTGGCTGCATGGAAATACCCGCAACGGGCACGGGGGGAGAACCTCCCCTACCTCTCCTCCTTGATTTGTACTGCACATGCCAGGGGCTAACTCCTCCCCCACAGCTGGGCCTTGCCCCCCACCCTCTCACTGGCTTTGTGAGGCACGAGTTGGGGAGTTAGCTTCCTCCCTCACCATACCAGTCAAGCCTTCCCCCCACCCTGGACTCTGCACCACATGAGCTGGCAGTTAACCCCCTCCCCCACATGTCGCCTCACCCCACCAACGGACTCCGTGTGGCTCGAGTTGGGGGACTAATTCCCATCTATCGCCCCCTGAGGCATCACAACGGGACAGCCCAACAACGTTCAGAGCAGCTGCCAGCCCACTGGTGCTGTTTCCTTGCTGGTTAGGTTGCCTATTCATGGGAGGGACAGGACTCTAAGCATTGACCTATGAGGAGAGACTGAGGGATTTGGGTTTGTTTAGTCTGCAGAAGAGAAGAGTGAGGGGGGATTTGATAGCAGCCTTCAACTTCCTGAAGGGAGGTTCCAAAGAGGCTGGAGAAAGGCTGCTCACAGTAATGACGGATGGCAGGACAAGGAGCAATGGTCTCAAGTTACAGTGGGGAGGTCTAGGTTGGTTATTAGGAAAAACTATTTCACTAGGATGGTGGTGAAGCACTGGAATGGGTTACCTAGAGAGGTGGTGGAATCTCCGTCCCTAGAGGTTTTTAAGTATCGGCTTGAAAAAGCCCTGGCTGGGTTGATTTAGTTGGAATTGATCCTTCCTTGGGCAGAGGGCTGGACTTGATGACCTCCTGAGGTCTCTTCCAGCTCTATGATTCTATGATTCTAACCTCAGGATAATTAAGGTCTCTCATCTCACCACTTGAATTGGAAATTGAAATGATTTGCTTTCAGTGTCCTAAGCCACTAAACACCAGGCAGTTGAAGCATAACCTCTTTCCACCTAGCATCAGACATATAGGTTTCCAGCAATGCAATAAAAAACAAATACCAAAAATATAATGTAAGCAGAGAAGTATTGCTTAGAGCTATTAACTACTGGGGGTGCAGGGTTAAAATACGCACACAGTGTAACCTGTCACTGGGGAAAACACATCTTTTTATATTAGTTGCACACATGTTTACTACTGATCTTATACAGATGTGCTCACCACAACCTCCATGTTGTGAGTCCTTGTCTGGCTTCCTGCAGGAAAGGGACTCTTGCTCCCTTTAAGGAGGGCTTCTCCCTACAGCAGATAGTAAAGTGGGGCAGGGAAAAGTTTATTGGGCTGGTGTGGGAAGGAAGGGAAGAGCAGGAAGTAAGTGCACCAAGTTGGGGGAAAGAGGGTGGAAAGGGAGCACAGTTCTTCCTGCTGATTGGAAGAGTGTGGCGGCGGGGAGAGACTTATATTCTGTGCAGCTATGGAAAAGCCTTTTCTTACCAGTACATACCTTCTTACATACCTACCCACAATGCTTGCAAAAGGACCAAGTTTCTCCATGACCCACTGAGATAATTTTGCTAGTTACCCTTTTCTTTGAGGGGGTTGGGAAGGAATTTTTCCCTCAATGTCTGATTAGCTGAGGCAGGGTAGGATTTTTTGGCTTCCTAGCAGAAAGACAGGAATGCAGAAGAGTGGAGTAATAAATTTAGGTTATAATGCTACAACTTAGTGTATAAAATACATGGCCAAAATCCAGTGCAGGTACTCGTTATGGAAGAGAGAGAGACAGATTCAATGGACTGGTAAAAGAATTGAAGAAAAGCATTCCTTAAGGGAGCTCAGAAAGGAGTTAGGGAAGGCTTCTACATCTCATACCATTGGGGGCTGTCTTCCTCTTTTTCCTATGGCTGCTAATACATCCATATTGCACTATGCAGACCTTCTGACTCAGATCTGTGGCTCGAGTTGCATCCACCCTGCAAATGGTCCAGGTGTGGGCCTAAAGTACAGCATGACTTGAGCCATTACTCCCTCCCCCTTGTTGCAGGAGGGTCCTAGCACTGGGGTCCTGAGTGCTTGCTGAGCTGGGTTGGACTGATTTGTGTGTGGACAGAAGGGTGGCTTGAGTCAGAGGCCAGGCTTAGTGTGTGGTGCAGATACCCACAAATATAACTGATTGCTGTCTCTTTAAATATTATTTCTCATTAAATCCATACAAATCTGGTCAGAAAGGTCAAATACCACCAGGTGATTTCCCTGCCCACGATTGGGATGGCTAGTCTTCACTGCTCCAGCTCTGGGCTGGTAAACTCTCCCTGGCTTGTCTCTAATTAGTAGCCATGACTAACATGGAGGACAGGCCCTGGGCTCTCAAGTACCTCAGTAGCCTGCCCTCCCTGTTGATTCAACTGACTTTGCGTGCCAGCCTCTCCCTACTGGGGATCCTGACTGCTCTTCTGCCTTCCCTTTTCTCCAGGTATTAGAGGGCCAACCAAAAAGTCAACTAAGTTTCAGTATGGAGCCAACTGCCACTTTCCAGCCACATAATATCAATGGCAGAAGCATTTAGTTTGTTTTCATTGTTCTAATATGGATTTCAAATTCAGTTTACTGAGAATTAGAAAGGTCATTTAATGGTTCTTTAACTCTCTCTCATTAGCTGGAATAATTACTTAGATAAATGTCTAATGAATTCCCCACAGGAATACATTCCTGAGAATAGCAAATTAGAATTTGCTCAGTGCAAATATATTTTGATTACTTTATAAGCCAATGCTAGCTTCAATGGTTCTGTTTGCCATAACGTTATAAAGCAAAAGTAGAAAGTTGAGAGAACTATGTTAAGGGAAATGATTAGTATATAAATAAGGATATATTAATTACAGACCCAGACAATTTGTCATTTTTTTTCTCCACAATCAAAGACATGCATTGAGAAATACTGTTAACATATAGGTCCTCAAAGGAGAGAGGAAGTATTATCTTTTGGGCAAGACGCTAGTCTGGGATTCAGAAGGTCTAGGTCCAAAACCTGACTCTTCCCATATGATCTTTGTCAACTCATATAATCTCTCTGTTCCTCATTTGCCCGTCTCTAAAATGCGGATAAAATCCTTTGCTTCATCTGTACCAAGCCCAACAGGGCCTAGATCCAAATTAGAGAATCTAGCACTCGTGTAGGACAATAATGAAATAGTGTCACTTTGATAAGTCAGGCAAGGATGTGAGCTCTCTTCTCTGAGGGACTTCCTTTGTCTTTGGAATTCCACCAGTTAGAAGACACCTATCCCGTGCTTCCATTTCTGTTTCCTACTGTACTATCCACACTTTTGGGGGGAATTCATTGTTTCATAAATCAGAAACTTATTAATATTTCATAGATAGAGGACTGACAGTGTGCCCAGACATATACCATGTAAGAAGGCAAAGAGCTTGGACAGCAGATAAAAGATTTGATACATAATTCTCTCAGTGACATTGCAATATACAGGCAGTCCCCGAGTTATGCGGATCCGACTTATGTCGGATCCGCAGTTATGAACGGGGTTTGCTGCCCGTCCCCCTGGTCTGCTGGTCTCCAGCAGACCAGGGAGACGGGGAGCAAAGCCGGGGAGCATGCGGGCAGCAGACAGCCCAGACCTGCCGTGGCTGTCCCGCTGCCGGTGTCCTCAGAGGCTTTGCTGCCCGTCTCCCTGGTCTGCTGGTTTCTAGCAGACCAGGGAGACGGGGAGCAAAGCCGGGGAGCACGCGGGCAGCAGACAGCCCAGACGCACCGCGGCTGTCCCACTGCCGGCGTATTCCACGGCTTTGCTCCCCGTCTCACTGGTCTGCTGGAGACCAACAGACCAGGGAGACGGGCAGCAAAGCGGAGCAAAGCCGCGGAGCACGCGGGCAGTGGACAGCCCAGACGCGCTGCGGCTGTCCCACTGCCGGCGTGCTCCGCGGCTTTGCTCCGCTTTGCTCCCCGTCTCCCTGGTCTGCTGGAGACCAGCAGACCAGGGAGATGGGGAGCAAAGCCGCGGAGCACGCGGGCAGCAGGACAGCCACGGCACGTCTGGGCTGTCCCGCTGCCCCCATGCTCCGCGGCTTTGCTCCAGACGCCTGTGGTACAGCAGCTGGGGCACTGCCGGTTGGTCCCGTAGCGCCGCTTTGGGCGCTACTGGACCAACCCAGCAGCACCCCATCTGCTCTGCCCCAGGCGTCCTGATTCAGCCACTGCTGGTCAGTTTCAGCAGCGGCTGAATCAGGACGCCTGGGTCAGAGCAGCTTGGGTGCTGCTGGGTTGCTCCAGTAGCGCCAAGGAGTGGTGCTACTGGAGCAACCCAGCAGTACCCAAGCTGCTCTGACCCAGGCGTCCCCAAGTCAGCCGCTGCTGAAACTGACCAGCGCTGACTACAGGAAGCCCGAGGCAGAGTTGCTCTGCCCCGGGCTTCCTGGAATCAGCCGCTGATCAGTTTCAGCTGCAGCTGACTTGGGGACGCCTGGGGTTCTTAAGTTGAATCTGTATGTAAGAACTGGCGTCCAGATTCAGCCTGTTGAAACTGATCAGCGGCTGATTCCAGGAAGCCCGGGGCAGAGCAAATCTGCCTCGGGCTTCCTGTAGTCAGCCGCTGGTCAGTTTCAGCAGCGGCTGAATCTGGATGCCAGTTCCGACTTACATACAGATTCAACTTAAGAACAAACCTACAGTCCCTATCTTGTATGTAATCCGGGGACTGCCTGTAGTGAAATTGTGCTAGACAAATATTTAATCAAAAGCCTCACAGAAGAAGTGTAACTTACGGAGAATGTATAAGAGATGAGGGGGACTGTTCCAAGTGTGATGGGCAGCACTGACAAAAGACAAAGGTGAGTTTGGAAAGAGACAAGCAAAGAAG
Organism: Pelodiscus sinensis; assembly: GCF_049634645.1. NCBI lineage: Eukaryota > Metazoa > Chordata > Testudines > Trionychidae > Pelodiscus > Pelodiscus sinensis. Next base: position 211,435,781 of record NC_134711.1, read on the forward strand.
CTCAGAGGCTGGCTTAGAAGGCACACAGAGCAAGAGCAAGAACGTTTTTATGAGGAAATAAAATCTGAGATATAACCTGGGTCAGAGTTTGCTTGGCCTAGAAGATAGTCTTAGATAGGCTTCAAGTTCAAGATTGAAGTTTGTATTTGTTTCAGAAGGAGCGGGGAACCAGTGAAGGGTAAATGATTTGGTCAGAGCTGTGGGAGAGGAAGGAGGTTTTGGCAGCAGCACTTTGATCCTTACCAGGGAAGGGCTACAGTTATGCTGACTTTTTTTGCAGAAGAGGTTTTGCTGATAAAAAGCTCGTGTAGACGGGGTCATTTGTTGGGAAAAAAAACCCTCTTTCGTAAGCTCCCTTATTCCTCAAAAATCAAGGTTTACAGGAACTTGTGAAAAAGGGGTTTTTTTCCCCAACAAATGGCCCTGTCTACACAAGGCTTTTTATCGGCAAAACTTCTTCCACAAAAAGAATTGGAAGAAGATATGCAAATGTGAGCACAATTTGCATATCCTCTTCTGCAAAAATAGGGCAGTGTAGCCATAGCTTGGGTGAGAATATACAGGGAGAAAGGTGAAAGTAAAAGGTTGTGCTCTGGTGTGCAATGCCAGCAAGAGCTGACTGAGCTGCAGCAGAAGCCAGCAGGGAGCTATTTAATAAGCTGGCAGAGTCCCGGATTGTGATAGGACAGTATCTGTAAGAAATGTTACTTTCACCGCTGTGCAGGGAGGTCAGAGTAGGCAGTAGCTAAAGAGCAATGACATAATTCTTCCCTTCCCTCACTACTAATGCTCTTTTTTACGCGGAGACAGATGTTACAAATGTGGTGCAGGAAAAACCAATGGGCAAAGATTTGCAATCTGCAAATCATAGCCAAGGAATTCCTGGAAGCAAGGGAGTTACACATGATGATGATGCCAAACTACTGTCAGCTGCCACAAAATGAGAAGCAGCAGGGATACCCCAGTTTGAAAGTCAGTCTCACTCAAGCAGATGGTACCACAAGAAGTCCTAGGAATAAGGAAGCCAATCACAGCAGCCCAGAGAGCAAAATGTGAATTGGCACAAATGATGCATTTCTCAAACCCACAATTCAAAAACACCCAGAAACCCTGATACAAATCTGATACAAACATAACATTTTCAAAGCCTGTAATATATAGGATTTGTTATTTTGCAGGAATTTACATTTTGCCATAGTTTAGAAAATAGGTCCATCAATGGCTATTGACCAGGATGGGTAGGAAATGGTTTCCCTAGCCTCTGTTTGTGACAGGAGATGGATCACGTGCTGATTCCGTTGTGTTCCCTCCCTCTGGGGTATCTGGTATTGGCCACTGTCAGCAGACAGGATCCTGGCTAAATAGACCTTTGGTCTGACCCAGTATGGACGTTCTTATGTTAACCATAATCTACAAGTTTTTCACATAATTTGTACTAGGAATTTCCATCACATTGGAAGAAATACTCCTTTGAAAAAGATGAGGCATTTTTGTACAGGTAAGAGATAATTTAGCTATTTTCTTTTAGAGAACAGCAGGAAGCTTGTTCCTTATATTTATGATGTTAAAAAACTTCAGCCAGAGAAAGAAGGTCTGATTTTCTTCATCTGATCATAAATCAAAATGCAAATAAATAGAAAGCTTACAATAACCATGACAGATATTTCAAAATCTTATGGTGAGCATGCTTAAAATTGTCCTAGTTCTAATCATATTTTGTCTACATAAGAGAGACAAATATCTTGCTAAATAACCCTATTTTTTGGCTAGTTTTACTGTATAATGTTATTTTGATCCTTATCATTTCAGATCTGTAGAGCATATTTCTCAGGATATATTCACACCATCATCTGGTGATGGAAAGAGCAAAAAATACAAAACCATGCATTATAAGCAAGGACATATTTAAGCACACTCTGCCTATGGTTCTGAAATATCTGTGATAGTTACTGTAAGTTTTTGTTGGTTTCTAAAATAAAAAAAATAAACAGTTTTTTTGTTTCCAGATGGCTCTGTTGATAGTTGGAATATAACATTCATAAAAGGTAGCCATGGAGAATTGTTCATGAACCATCTAACAGTCTGAGGCTATGTCTAAACTACAAAGAAAAGTCAGAAAAAGATTGGCAAATTGTAGGTTGCAATTTGCATATTTTTTCCCACTTTTCTTTCAGAAGAGGCTTTTCCAAAATTTGGCCTGTCTACACGGGGCCAAATTTCAGAAAAACCTCCTCTTTTGACATATCCCTTTTCCTTATATAATGAGGATTACAGGGATGGCAAAAGAACGCATCTGCTTTTTTGGAAATTGTTCCAAAAAAGTGGGTGCATTCCTTGGACACAGCATAGCTTTTCCAAGATATCTCTGGTATCCCAGAAAAGCTCTGCAGTCTAGACATAGTCTGAGAGGGTTTTGGTTTTTTTTGGAAAAAGATACGCAAATTGCTAATCGGAATTTGCATACCTTTTTCCGCTTGTTTTTTTCTAAGAGGCTTGTCCAACATTTGGCCTGTCTACATGGGGCCAAATGTTGAGAAAACCTTCCCTTTCAGAAGATCCCTTATTCCTAATAAAATGAGGAATAAAGGGATGCCAAACGAACATGCCCAATTTTCTGAAACTGCTCCGAAAAAGCGGACACATCCCCTGGACGTGGAAGAGCTTTTCTGCGATACCTCTGGTATCCTGGAAAAACTCTGCAGTTGAGACATAGCCTGAGTGCAAATATCTGCACTTTCCTATAATTTAATAGTACGTAGTTCCCTCCCCCCGAAAAAATCTAATTTCTATGGTTCCATGTGTCTGCAGGTGCAAGAGGGTCTTTATAGCCCCCAATCAAAATTCATTGGCATCCCTGAGAGTCAGAGGGGCAACTCACAATCTAGCCATTTTATATATTACACACTCCCCAAATGTGACTACGGACAATGATTGTGCTGCTCCTGCTTGATCTCTTCTATTCCACCCTTGATCTAGATTACCATTAAATTGCAATTGCAACCTCTCCACAGCTCATTAGCAGATTTACTTCTCTTGTGTGGGAGAGCAAAGTTACCCTGGGAAGGAGTAGAATTTTCAAAAAAAGATATATTGAAACATGTTGAATAGCTCCTATACAGTATCTGGCCAGGATGCAAAACCTCCAGGATCTCATTGACAATCACCTTGCTATCCTCAGCCAACATAGGTTACTGCCACTACAGGATCTCCACAGGGGAATTTGACAAATGACTTTCTGTCAAGAAGGAATATAAACAAGAGAAGAGAAAGAGGTAGGAGAAACTGGACATCTGGATCAGGGAACAATTGGATGCAATTCGTTTCTCTCAGCAAATTACACCTTGGTCAACAAGCCTGTCTAACATCTGTCCCATTTCAAACGTGTCTATTAGCAATGTTGAAAGATAGTTTTGAGCAAAAGATACTGGACTGAGATTGAGGAATCTTGTTTGAGTTCCCAGCTCTCCACAGACTTTATGTGTGAACTTATGCAAGTTCCAGAGGCCTGGCTCACCACCCACTAATCTAGCCCAAGTAAGGGTCTCTCTTTCCCAGTTGCTCCATGAGGAAAGTAAGCTACTTACTTTTCTCTCTGTGTCAGTTCACCAGGCGAGTATCCATACTACCAAGCTTGTTATTCAAAGAGGAATAAACTTATTTTGAAATAGTTATTTCGGGAGTTATTATTTCAAAATAACTTATTTTGAAATAACTTGATAGGATAGACATAGCCTAAAGAACTATCACTTACTACGTGCAGAGATTTAACTGCCTTTGTATAATCTGGGTCTGTCCAAGTGTCTCCTACAGGTACCTTTCTAAAGCCTCCAGTTGGGTCCCTAAATTCTTCCTCCACACTTTGCTGCCCTTCATACTATATACCTCTCTGTCCGGCTCATCCTTTATTACCACAGGGTTCTGCCCCATCTTCTTTGTTAAGATCACTCTGGTACCTCCTTATGATCATGAGCCAGGGGAGATATTTGACTACCTGTAGTGGGGCAGTCACCTTGCTCAAGGCATAAAAGGCTGTCCCGGAAGCCAATCAGAAGGGGGCTACAGTCAGCCAATCAGGGGCTTGACTAGGCCCCATAAAAAGGGCTCTTGGAGGATTGGAACACACTCTCACTCCACCTCTGGAGGGAGAGGGACTGAGCTGCCTGCTAGTGTGGATAGCATGGGCAGAGTAGTGCTAGGGAAAGGCAGGGTGCACCAGGGGAGCTCCGGCCTGAGTAATCCCAGGCTGAGGCCCAGCACCAGGGCCTGAGGACTGCTAGTGAGTCCCAATACAAGTTGGTGGAAATGGACAACAGGAAACACTGGGTGAGACACCATGTGGGAAGAGGGCGCTCCAGTGCTGAGCTAAGCTAATTCCCAGAATAACCAGTGGGAGGTGCTCTGCTGGTGAGATATGACTTTTTACATATGGAAGAGAATGTGGGCACTGCGGTGTATCCCTGGGACAATGGAAATTAAATGAGAACTGGGCGAACTGTGCCATGTAAAGACTAGTAATTGAAGGTGGGGATGATGGATCCAGGATACATGGAGATTTTCTTTGCAGAGGCCCTGTGTGCTATTTCTGGATAGACCCTAGGATCAGTGCCCCGCAGAAGGGGGCTGAAGAACCATGGGGACAGAGGGAATCCCTGCTGCGAGGGATCGGGAACACCCAAGAAAGACTTTGGGAGGCACAGTGTGCCCTGCAAGAATGGTTGGTGCAGCTGGTCAAGGAACAGCAAGCCCAGGGAAGACTACTGAGAAGGGGGTCTGGAACAACTAAAAGGAAGGGTATCAGCCAGGGTAGGTGAAGGCAGCAGAATGAGTAAATGGCAGAAAGCCCAGCTCTTGCAGAGGAATGAACATAAGAACAGCCGTACTGGGTCAGACCAAAGGTCCATCTAGCCCAGTATCCTGTCTGCCAACAGTGTCCAGCACCAGGTGCCCCAGAGGGGATGGACTGAAGACAATGATCAGGCGATTTGTCTCCTGCCATCCTTCTCCAGCCTCTGACAAACAGTTACCCCAATTTTCCTAATTGGTTTAGGAAGCAATTGACCCTAGCAGCACTGGGAGGTCCAAATAGTCCAGATGAAGTCAGTTCTGGATGTCTGAGCCCTGGGAATAACCTGGTGTAGCTTGACCTATAGATGAGGTATTAATAATATTGATTCTTAAGAATTTTCTGTGATATCTTTGAACGTTGACATCTTCTTGTCCCAAGATAATAAGGTAACTCTGGCAAGGTTAAAAAAAAAGAGCTAGAATTTTGCAGCATTCTGTGTTTGCCCCCACAGAATTTCTGTCCATGACAGGGGCCACTGAACTCTGCAGAGCCTGGCTCACAGTGAGCATGCCCATCCTGGCTGTCCTGGAAGGCTGCATGATCTTGACTCTTCATTTTCCCAGGAATGGGAGAAGGCCTGCAAGACTCGTCCAGCTCTAGCAGAGGGTCAGGAAGGGCAGGGCTGCATCTACTGCCCACAGCTGGGATATCACACCATGTCCCCTGGCAGGATAATAAAGAAGCTGGGTGGAGTAAAGGCTCTGAGAGAGGCTGGTGTCTGAGCTGGAGTCTGCCCCACAGCTGGGTTTTGTGGGAGGAGGAGGGAAGCTGGTGTCTGGCAGCTGCCCCATGGCTGGGCTTGGGGGAGAGAGGGCTGCTCTGCAGCTGAGTTCTATGGTAGGATCTGGTATCTGGGCTGGAAGATGCCCCATCACTGGGGTTTGGGTGGGGAGAGGGACACGGGAGTCTGAGTGTGTTTGATCTAGGGAGAAAGGGGTGTAAGTGTCTGGGGGCTGCCCTGCAGCTGCGATCTGTAGGGATAGGAGTGATATTTTCTGGGCTCTGCCCTCCCCCCATTGGAACTTGGTTGTTATAGGGTTGTTGTTTTTTTAAACTCTACTCAGGGGGGAATTATTTTGCTGTGTTCTGTATTGTTAACATACTTGCTGACAGGTATTTTGAAATAAATTGCTAAAATAATTCATAGTGGAGTGATTATATTTTGACAAATAAAATATGAACCATTTTAAAATGTTGCACACATTTTTTTTCCTTTTGGCACACAATTCTCCCAGGGTATGCCATAGTTGCTGGGCAGCAAATTACATCTCCTGCTCCTTTTGCAGGTTTTCCATGAGCTACTAGAGACGCCTCTGTGTGTTGCTGCTCTTGCTGCCTTTGTAGCACAGCCACATGTTGTTGCTGGGCAGATACAGGCAGATGTACCACTTCCTCCCCCTTTAGGCTAATGGTCAGTCTCACCTTCCACTTGTATTGTGGGAGGAGGGTGACAGTCAGACTCATATAGAACATTCAACTCATTTGTGGGGGCATATCTCCTCATATGTGAGCATGGTATAGCAGGCTTTCTTCCTCCGGTGTCCTCACCTAACAAATGTTCTTGTCCTGTAATGATCTGGCTCTCCTTGGGACTCAGCTCTCTGGCCTGGTCATGCTTTTGTCCCACTCCCTATAGGGTAACAAGGTCTAACTACAATCATCTGAACTCTTTACGTGCTCTGCCATCCTCAGTTCTGGGCCCAATGCTCCATTTCTCAGGACTTCCAGTAGTCTATATCTCTTTCCCAGAGGCTTCATGCTACTTTTCCAGTGACTGGTAGGGGACCACAAGTTGCCAGTGCAGGGACTATTGGAAGTCAAGCTTTACTCTGCCAGACTTCATGCTGCTAAATGGCCTTTGTGTGTACCACCGTCTAGTCCCTCCCCCTCTGAGGTTCATTATTCATTAGGTCTGCACAACTCTCCAGATGGGATTGATGGCCCTCCCTCTCAGCCACAATGTAATTCTTTTGCCACCTTTATGGTGTAGAAGCCCTATCAGAGACTGAGTTTTGATGGCTCTAACTGAATTTGTGTAAAAAAAAGTGTATTAAATGATCCATTATTTATAACTCATCATTACATAGTGTGATGGAATCCCTCGGGTGCAACCTGGGACTGAGACACCGTTGTGCCCTTTTCACACTATACTGGGTTGTCTCTTACAATGCCTGGCAGCAAATAGCAAACCCTTCCAGGTGCTCTTACCACTGCATGTGGAGCCCCACGCCCAGCTAGACTGCATGAATGCTCCCAGACCTACCGACAGGCAGGGAAGGGGAGGCATTGCCAGGGGTCTGGGTGATTTTAAAGGGCCAGGGGACCTTGGCTGCTGTTGCAGTAGCAGTGGTGCAACTTGGAGCCCTGGGCCCTTTTAAATCACTTGGGAAGGCTGCAGGGTGCCTAGGCATGCATGGAGGTGATATTGCTTTGGAGAAGGCACCTGTGCAGGCATGTGAGAGCTCTGGCCATGCTGGCAGCTCACTGGGCACCAGCCAGTATAGACACAGCACCATCTAAATGTCAGGTGGGTTGCATCTGTGCAAGCATAGTTTGTGTGTGTATGGGGCGCCACTGCCTATTCTCCGTGGGGTCTGGACTTGCTGTTGGCAGTCCTGAATACTCACAGAGTCACTCATGAATCACACAGAGAAAGGCACCAGAAAAATGCCCCCAGCTTTGTACCTCAACAATATACCACTTTGAACTGCTCAAGATCTTTTCTTGAGGAATGCAAGGTGGACAGACACTAGCCTTTGTGACCTGAGTAGATTTACCATACTCTTCAGTCAAACACACTGGTAAGGAGAAACATAAAAATAAAACCTATCTTTTGCAACCAATAAACTTAAGTGTTTATAAATGACAAGCAAAAAGTCAGAGTGGTTACCAGATGAAATTATAAGCCGTGGCCAGAACCACATCTGGGAAAAAGGGATTGCATTTCTTAGCAAACTATGGATAAAGGCGGGTTATGTACCATCACTGATTTGTAGGTTAAGTGCAGCAATCAAGGGGGATGAAAGGAGGAAAGCATTATTTTTTGGAGGAGAAAGGCAGTGACCAGTCCATACTTCAAGAAGTTTCTTCCTTCTAATCAGGATCACTTTGGTCCTCCCTGGTTCAAGAGCAAACATCTCAGGAATGGTTTCCACTAGCATTGGAACATTTTAGCAAAGGTGTTGGTTGCATCAGTGGAAAAGGAAAGATCAGCACACAGTTTAGTATCGTCAACATGTTTTTGGGAGTGGAATCTGTGGGGTCTCAGACCCTACGTGAGTAGCCCAATGTAGAGGGTCACTGAAGGGCCAAGATGTAGTTCTTGGTATCTGAGTCGATTCAATCTTCTGGCACATAGGACTCCTCCTGATTTAGTTATTACACACACAAAATCAGTAGTGACCAGATTCTGAGAGACCCATACACAGCTGCCCAGCAGGCAAAGCATACAAGGAGCCCCTCCACCTTCAAAGAGAGGTCTACCAGCAATGAAATCCTTATGCTCCCAAGATGGGCAGAGCAGCAGGAGCACTTCTCTGACACCCAGCTGAACCCATCCATGAGAGAGTAACATTATTAGTGCTTGTTGCAAAAGGGAATGGAATACAGAGGGAGTTTCCATGGACATATGGGCTCTGCGGTGCTCACAGGAACACTTATTTTTGTCTTAGGAGAAAAGACTCAGACAACCTATATGATATAAGACAGCCAAGTTATTGATTTGTAGATTCACTTGTTACAACACTTCAGATTTACCCCCCCCTCCAAAATAAATCTTATTTTTTGTTACTTAATTTTTAGAGGCCTCTTCTAAATCACTGTGAATATATTTAATGCCTTAGCTTGGATTTTAAAAACATCTAATCATATCTTTATGAATTTACAAAGAACTGAGATGTTCATTTTCTTGTATGCAAAAGTGAAAAAAACACTAAGAGAAATCCCTATCCATCAAAGCAGGGGTGAGGAACCTTATTTGGGTTGCGGGCCACTGACCCAAAGAAAACTAACTGAGAAAGAGAAATACTCCCCACATTCACCTTGCACACCAGAATCTAGTGGGGTCCAGGCTAGAAGATTTTGTGTGCTCCAGTCCCACAATAGGCATGGACTCTTCCATGCTGGGAGAGGGAACCCTGAGCATTAAGGGGCTGGATCGAGGCAAGCTGGGGGCCACATCTGGCCCCCGGGCCTGAGGTTCCTCACTCCTGCATTAATGCATAATAAAGGTATTACCTCACTATACATTTCTAAAATTCAGACCAAAATTCAGAAGATATGTGCAAGCCCACACACACTGCATAAGCCCTTAAAAGGGAATCTAATTAACATACAGGGATCTTTGAGGGCTTTCTGCACTGGGGAATTTTACCCTCATAGAGCTTGCCATTCTTTGTGCTGGATTGTGATCTGCCCTGGCACAAATATGACAGGAAGCAGGATGTGCACTGACAGCTTCCTCACCCCAAGCATGGCACATAGAAAACACTAACAGTCCCTGTGGACAGGAATTGTACTTGCTCTTTTCTCCTTCTGGTGATAAAATCATACAGCCACAAAATGCTCCCTCCAATAAGCCTTGAGCAAGGTTATGATCTAGCTCCTAATAAGTCATTTCAAATGAACTTTCTTTTGGACTATAAATTTAAGACTTTTTGAGAAAGATGTGGAAAACTAGATATGAACAATACTTAGAAACTTCCAAAAATTTATCTTTTCGATAGTGTCAGTACACAGAAGAGTAAGAGACATTTATTAGTAGAACTCTGAGTATTTATACCTTTTGATCTCAGAACATTTATAATTTTGGAGAAAACAGCATCCTCATAGACTGTCAAATGGTAATCAATCAAAGGTTGTTAAAGCACAGAAAATTCATTCCTATCTCTTAAAGGCATTGCCCCCTCTCCTTTCTGCTTCTGTCTCAAAAAACTGGCATTATAATTAAAAATGAATATGTCTCACTTTTATTTATCTCCAGCAAGGTGTTTGGGATATTTGCTGTGGATTTAGAATAACAAATAGTAGGAGTTCCTTTTGTTAAGAAAATCTTTTATGAATCCTTTTGAGTTTTGACAAGAACTTTCATTTGTAGAATGACAGTTGTTTGAGGCTTTGTCGCCCTCCTCTGCCCAGTCTTTTTCATACAATTCTCTTTAAATACATGCAAAACCTACAGAACCAGCAAGCCTCATAGTGCATGTTTCCCTTATTCACACCTCTGGGTACCAATAAACAGGGATAGAAACAAAATTATCTAGAAGATTTTGCTTTGCTTTACATAGGATATTTTCTGCATTATTATTCTGCAAGATCATGCACAGCAACTATACTCATGCAGCTTTTCAATATGCATAAAGATTCCAGATCTCATTTTAAACAAGTATTTATGATAACTATGTAATATAGACTGCCAAAATGAAGATTAAAATGTTCAGTGCGAGCCACTGGCTATTATTATTCATCCATACTTATTACAGCAGTGTGAAAAGGCTAATCAGGAATGGGGGCCACATTGTTCTAGGCAATGTACAAACAGCCTCTGCACCAAATAGTTTACAGTCTAAATAGAGAAGACATAGGGTGAGGTAGAACACAAGCAGAGCCTATGTCAACACTGCATTTTTTTTTGCAGAAGAGGATATGCAAATGGTGCACTCATTTGCATATCTTCTTCCAATTCTTTTTGTGGAAGAGGTTTTGCTGCTAAAAAGCCCCATGTAAACATGGCCATTTGTTGGGGAAAAAACCCCCTTTTTCGCAAAATCCCTTATTCCTCAAAAACTGAGGTTTACTGGATCTTGCAAAAAAGGATTTTTTCAAACCAATGGCCATGTCTACACGGGGCTTTTTAGTGGCAAAACCTCTTCTGCAAAAAGAATTAGAAGAAGATATGCTATTGAGCATGCTATCTGCATATCCTCTTCCGCAAAAAAACCGCAGCGTAGACATAGCCTGAGAATCTTCTCACTGAGGGTGTTTGCTACAGTTCTGCCCTGTGCTGATTGAGAGGAAGTGTTGGAGTAAACAGTCAGGATACGCCTACACTGCACCGTTTTCCCAGAAAAATGGCTATTTTTCCGGAAAAACAATACTTACGTCCACACTGCCAGTGAGTTCTTTCGATAGAAAATCAAAAGAATGGAGGGGTTTTTCTAACAGAGGTAAACTTCATTCTATGAGAAAGAAGCCTTTTTCGGAAAAAGGCATGTGTGGATGCAGAAAAGGGAGTTCTTTCGAAAGAAGAGACCTCCAGGAAATAACACAGGTTCCCTGGTGGCCACTCCATCCAGACTAATCACAACTTAAATGCAAGATAGCATCCTATCAATGTGGATGCTATCTTTCGAAAAAGCAAATCGTTTTTCCATTCCACTTTTGCTGTGTGGACGCTCTCTTTCAAAATAAGCTTATCTGGAAGATCTCTTCTGGAAAAGCTTATTCCGAAAGAAGCCTGCAGTCTAGACGTAGCCTCAGAGAACAATCCTTCGCCCATTTGTAGTGTAATGAGGTAAGATAAGTAAAAAATCTCAAGCTTCTTGATATAAATTGATTCACTATTGATTCACTATTTACAGAGTTTTAGTTGTTAGAGCATCTTCTAGCATGTTAGCACATCTTCTAGCATGTGGTATTTTCTAGCATGTTGTTAGAGCATCTTCTAGGGATACTGAGGGTTATCTTTCTGCTTAAAAGCACTTTGAGATTTTTATGCTGTGCTCTTGCCAGCAGAGTATGCTCTTGTGTCAGGACATTGTACTCCAGGGCTTTGCTTTCCTCCAGTCAAATAATCTCTCAATCTAGTCTCTTTCTGAGGTTAGCAGAAAACAACTTAATGCAGAACTTAAAAATAGGCACCGGAGCATTGCAAGTCCATAATGCAAACTGTAGTTCTTCATGGAAAGCCAAGGTTAATGCTCTGAAGGTTGGGCTCCTGAGTCAGCCATGTTATTTGGTGTAAGGCAGGGACAGCTGTTCTTCTCTATCCTGGCTTCATCTCGAATTTAGTAGTTAATACGGTTTCAACATGTTTACCCAATATTGAAATTCGATTTCTTGGCCTGTAATTGCTTAGGTCACCTCTGGAGCCTTTTTTTTTTTAAAGCTATCCTTCTGTCATCTGTGACAGAAGCTGATTTAAATGACAGGTTACATACCACAGTTAGTAATTCTGCAATTTCACAGTTGAGTTGCTTCAGAATTCTTGGATGAATATCATCTGGTCCTGGTGACTTATTACTGTTTAGTTTATCAATTTGTTCCAAGGCCTCTTTTAATGATACCTCAGTCTGGGACAGTTCCTCAGATTTGTCACCTAAATAGAATGGCTCAGGCTAAAGAATCTCTCTCACATCTTCAGCTGTGAATATTTATGAGAAGAATTCATTTAGTTTTTCTGCAATAGCCTTATCTCTCTTCAGTGCTCCATTAGCACCTTGATCATCCATTTGGCCTCACGACTGGCGGCCTAGTAGGTTTCCTGCTTTTGATGTATTTAAACTTTTTTTTCTTGCTATTACTTCCTGAGTCTTTGTCTATCTGTTCTTTGGATTTTTTTTTTTTTTGGCCTTCCTAGTAATATTTTACACATCATTTGCCAGCGTTTATGCTCTTTTTTATTTTCCACACTAGCATTTAACTTCCACTTTTTAAGGGATGCTTTTTTGCCTCTCATTGCTTCTTTTACTTCGTTTTTCAGTCTGGTGGCACTTTTAATTTGGGTTACGCATTTAAGTTAGGCCTCTATTGTGGTGTCTTTAAAAAGTTTCCCTGCACCTTGCAGAGATTTCACTTTTGTTACTGTACCTTTTAATTTCTTTTTGACTGACTGCCTCAGTCTTGAATGCTAATTAACTGCTAGCATGGTGGGCTACCTAATTACTGACCAGGTGGAGTGAATGTGCCGGATTGGTTTTAAATCCTTTCTCACCCATATTAGTCATAGACTCATAGAATACTAGGACTGGAAGGGACCTCGAGAGGTCATCGAGTCCAGTCCCCTGCCCTCACGGCAGGACCAAACACTGTCTAGACCATCCCTGATAGACATTTATTTAACCTACTCTTAAATATTTCCAGAGATGGAGATTCCACAACCTCCCTGGGCAATTTATTCCAGTGTTTGACCACCCTGACAGTTAGGAACTTTTTCCTAATGTCCAACCTAAACCTCTCTTGCTGCAGTTTAGGTCCATTGCTTCTTGTTCTATCCCCAGAGGCCAAGATGAACAAGTTTTCTCCTTCTTCCTTATGACACCCTTTTAGATATCTGAAAACTGCAATCATGTCTCCCCTCAATCTTCTCCTTTCTAAACTAAACAAACCCAGTTCCTTCAGCCTTCCCTCATAGATCATGTTCTCTAGACCTTTAATCATTCTCGTTGCTCTTCTCTGGACCCTCTCCAATTTCTCCACATCTTTCTTGAAATGCAGTGCCCAGAACTGGACACAATACACCAACAGAGGCCTAACCAGTACAGAGTAGAGCGGAAGAATGACTTCTCGTGACTTGCTCACAACACACTTGTTAATACATCCCAGAATCATGTTTGCTTTCTTTGCAAAAGCATCACACTGCTGACTCATATTCACTCCATCATACATCTCCCACCCTTCTCTAAATTTGAGTGTCACCATGTGGTATTTTTTAGGGTTTACCATGCAGGTCCAAACTACATTTCTAATTCCTCTTCTAGTTCATGGACCTGCTTGAACAATCAGTCTTTTTCCTCCAGGATCTATTGATACTCTTCAAGACTTTTGTATGTGTGTGTGCTACTTTTTACAGAGCCTGAAATCTTTATGACAGTCTCTCAATCCATGTGCTGCGGACATGCCTCCATTTTCTCCTGAGGTTGAAATTTGAGTTCTGTGGCTAGTGCAGTATCCTGTGTCCTTTTGCAGAGGACATCCTTCTCCCAACAGTCTGCCTAAATTTCTTCCCCTGAGTCAATGGGTGCTTGTTCCTGGCTCGCAGGGTCTGGCATCTGGTTTACAACTTACTTTGCTGCCTGCCATGTGGCCACTTCTTGTTTGAGCAGCTGGCAAATAATATTCTTCCTGTTTCAGTTCTGGATTAATTCCCATTCCTGTTTATCTGCTTCTAACATGATTTTCTATTGAGAGCCCTTAACTTCCTTCACTTTTCATCATGCCTTAAGTCATCTTCAAGTTCTCAAGAACTTACAGCCGCTCCCCGAGTTCTGAACAAGTTACAGACTAACACTTGGTCCATAACTCGAAGTGTTCTTAACTCGGATCCCATAGAGTTACATGGCGACTGCGCTGTTCGTAAGCGTGGATCGCCGTTCATAACTTGGATCAGCATTTACGACCACTTTGGTTGTAAGGACAGGTGGTCATAAGTGGAGGTGGTCGTAACTCAGGGAGCAGCTGTATTTGGTCTCACCAGCTAGCAATATATATTCTGTTAAGTCCCTTTGTTTCAATCATTTCCTGTCCTTCCAGTAGGGCTAATCAGCTCTAAATCTTGTTCCTGAGTAGGGCTGTCTTGTGTCGAGTCATTGTGTCTTGTGTCAGGCAAAATTCCTCCTTGACAAAACCTCTCCAGTCTTGACCCACAGTCACAGGTTGGGGAGACTCCTGACCATCCCAACTCTAAGCTGGATTGCTGGTAGAATAGTGGGGTTGAACTGGGCAGAACCATGGCTGAAACAGGCCATGGAGGAGAAGGTGCAGAATAGGGTGGAGCCATGGGTGGAAGGAGTGGGGAGGGGCCTCCCATTTGCTCTGGTCCAGAGCCCCATGAAACCGTATTCTGCCTTTGGACATGTCACTGTACAGAGCAATCTCAATTGCTTGATAAACTGGAGGCAAGCAAAAAATATGCATTTCAGTATGGCCAAATGTAATCTCATATATCTAGCAACAAAGAATGTAGGCCTTACTTATATGATGGGGGACTCTATGCTAAGAATTAGTGATCCTGAAAAAAGAGGGCGATAATAGTGAAGAATCAGCTGAACATGAGCTCCCAGGGCAATGCGGTGGCCAAAAGTGCTAAGGCAGTCCTTGCATGTATAGACAGGGGAACAGTGGGTAGGAGCAGAGAGGTTATATTCACTCCTGTATTTGGCATTTGGCATTTGCTCCTCAAATGCTCTATCCAGTGCTGATGTCCACAATTCAAACAAAGGATGCTGAAAAATTGAATGGGGTTCAGTGAAGAGCCAGGAGAAGGTTTAAGGATTAGAAAACATGCCTTGTAGTGACAGACTCAAACAGCTCAATATATTTAACTTAACAAATAGAAGATTAAGGAGTGATTTGATCACTGTACCTATATGGGTTACAGACATTTGATAATAAAGGGCTCTTGTATCTAGCAGACAAGACTCCAGTCATAAGTGCATTTTATGCCTTTTTCCGCTAGATTAAAGAGATCTTTAGTACCCAGTGTTTGTCCCCGTGAAGATGTTTGTGCACTGCAATCAAGTCAGCTCTCAGTTTTCTTTCTGATAGAGATTGACCTCTTTCTTCAGCCCTCAAACCTCCTAGTCATTGCCTCTCTTCCTTTCTCCCTGCTTCAATTCATCTGCCCCCTATGGGTTTTACAGACCCCACACCTATTACTACACTCCAGAATTATAGGAGCTGTATCACATTGTTGATTCATATTTAATTTGTAAAATACTTTAATCCCCATATGCTTGTCAGCAGTGTTCCCACCTAGCCATTTTGTAGGCGTACATCTGATTTTCCCTTGCTCAGCATAGTGCTTTTTTCTTGTCCTTACAGAATTTTATCTTGCTGATTTCAGAACAATTCTTTCCTGTGTCAATATTCTCATTTGTGAAACTCCTACCGACTTCAATATGATTCAAGATTTCACCCTATAAATCTGTTAATATGGAAATCCTATACCTAGGAATATTCTCTGTCTTAGATACCAATGTGTCCTCCATTACCTTATTATCTAAGTTCCTTCACACTAGTCAGTGCAACTAGGGACTGGCATTTAATACAAGTGTCGCTGCTGATATATGCAGCCTGAGTAGGAGTAATCTCTCCTTAAAATCAATACCAGTGTTTTTGCATACCTGTATATGTGTACATGCATACTTATACAATACAGTTCCTACTGGGATCTGAAAAAGCGGGTCTTTCCCACAAAATCTCATGATACTATATATATTTTTCTTAAGGTATGTCTATGCTGCATGGCTATTTTAGGATAGCGGAGATATCCCAAAATAGCATATTTTTTGAAATAATGGATGTGCTATTTCTCCATCCTGGTAAACCTCATTTCACAAGGGATACAGGATAGCCCGAAATAGTGACTTATTTTGAAATTTGGCACGTGTAGATGCGCCAAATTTCAAAATAAGCTATTTTGAAATAAGATACACAATTTGCATAGCACAAATTGCGTATATTATTTCAAGTTTAGGGTCCTGTGTAGATGCACCTTCGGTCTCTAAGGTGCCATATGACTATTTGCTGTTCATGGGTATTGTGCATGATTCCGTACGTTAGTTCTATGTTAAATTTTTGCATACCAGATTCCAGCACCTGGCTGATTTTTCTAGTTTTAGAATTATGCAAACAATGCCCAGCCTGAAGTAAATGTCTGACTCTCCTGTACATTAAAATAATGGATACGCAAAGAGAGATTAACATTTTGCAGACATTCATTTAAAACTATACATGTGCATGAAAAGTGCATATAATGGCATTTATTAAATGATAATCCATAAGTATACATCACATAGCTCAGAATAAATAGGGAATTGCTTTTAGCTGCAGGAACTGTACATAACTTTTGTTGTTATGTTAGAGTTCTTATTGTGATTTTACATAAATTTGTTCTTGAAAGGGGGGTGAGAACAGCAATTGATGTACTACATGCCACATAAAACCCCATCAATCTTGACTCATAAAGTAAGCAGAAATACCGGGCAGAATATGCAAGATCTGTATGCAAGCTATACAATCTTAAATTAATGTACAAAACATTTATAAATACTATTATATATTCAAGACTTTGGTAATTTTATGAGTTGCCCAAAGCAAAAATCCTGAGCTGAATTATTCACTCAGGGCAGCATGCATTCACTTTTCCCTTGGGAATTGATTTTCCATGGTTTCCTCTAGGCTGTGCCTTCTTCCATCACTCCATTGTTCTCTATGCTGTTTGAGGTTGGATTGCTATTCTATAGATTCCGTGTTGCCCAGTAACCCTTGACGAGATCTCTTTAACAAGCATCAGGGTGACTTGATTCTCCACATGCTTTCCTCATTTCTGGGAGACTGTGGATTTGCACAATTTTCAGTCAGATTTTGCTAGGTTACTGTCAGACAACTGAACAGTCATCTACTTATCATCCATTTTGCTGTAAGCAAATTTGAAATGGAGGCATATGCCAAACTCTCAGTTACCACAGTAAGTCAGTTCAGTGACTCAGCAGAGGGAGCAGGTCAAGTCAACATATGGCTGTCTGATATTCATTTTTCAAAACACTGAGCCAGATTCAATTATATGGTCTGGTTTCTTTGTCCAGCTTTGACACAAAAGAGCTGAAATCCTAGTTCAACCAGCTACTTAAACCAGGTTTATTGCTGTTTTGCATCAGTGGAGTGCACTGCTTAATCGGGCTCATTATTTAAACAGCTTTAATTTTTTTTTCTGAGCTACCAACTGAATTCCAGCTGTGGACTGGACCTGTCCCTGATGTGTTTTGAAGGCAACCATCTTGATACAGCTCTTAATCCTATGAAAACATCTGAACTAATGCATACTGCTGTTTTTTTTATCCCTCCCTATGGCTACACCTTTTAGTCACAAGTTAGTATCCATTTGCCTAGTTTAACTAGAGATAAGCCCAAGCCATAAAAGCTTGCTTGGATCTAAATTTCATTAAAGTTATAGGTTGTTTAAACATGAGCTTTGGGACCTATCTAATTTTAAAATATAAGACAATCAACACTAACTGGCTGCTGCTACCTGTTTACTTCTGGGCCTTGTTTTTTGTTTGTTTGTTTTTGTTTTGTTTTGGTGTTGTTAAACCACCTATAACAAATCACCTACGGATAGCTGCAGTGCCTAGTATCCTGCTCTCCTACCTACTGTTCTCTTTATCCAAAACAACCCTAAAATATGAATAAACAATACTAATCAGGGTCTTGCGTCAATTAGGCAGTGTGTTTTCCTCTTTTCCTTACAGGCGTGACTCATACTTGTTGGTGCATTCTGTAGCTCTGCAGAGGAAAAAACCCACCCATCAATGAGGTAGACTGTGTCTGCACAATCACCTTCACCTGGGTATGTTGCCGGGGAAAGTAGAAGACAGATCAGCTGTTTTGGGGGCTGTGCTGGTCAGACATAGAACCTGTAGTGTGGCCCATAAGCTGATTTCAACAGACTAACTTTTCATTCTGACTTGTTGATAAAAATTGCATTGAGGACTGATTCTAGGAGAGAGAGGGGGATAGCCCATCTGTCACTGGGTGGAGAGCCAGTGGAGACCTTGGCTTCCTCTAGCTATTTCTGCTGTCACTTCTGGGCTGGGGAGAGAGCCCCTGTAACAGGGCTCTGCTCATCATGCTTGTGCCTCCTGCTGGTCATCTTGGGAATTATCACCGCAGATCAGTGATGCCACAGCCCTTGGAATGATGTGGGTCCAGGAGCAGAAGGGACAGCAGGCAAGGCACCACCAGGAGAGGTGCTGTCCCTTCTGCTCCTGGACCCACATCATTCCAAGGGCTGTGGCATCCTTTTCATGACAGAGCCATATGGCTGAGTTATAACCTGTGCTTTCTTCTTCTGGGGGCGAATGCTACAATCCAATTGTCCTACCGCTTCCCCAGTGGCGACAGTATCCAATTGCCTGACCACTTCCCCACAGCTATAGCACCCTCTTCACTCTTGCCTCAAGGCCTCGGCCTATAAGTGCCAGCAGCTAGCCAAGAACTCTCTCTAGCTCCGCTGGTCCACAGTACTGTGGTCTACTTCCCCCTCCACAGTACTGCTGTGTCCAGGGTACATGAATGCTTGCTTCATAACTCACCCTGCAGCTCTTCCTTTATGGGCCTTTCAACCTCTGATTGGCTGCTCCTCTCACCATCTCACCTATTGGCTGCTTTCTCCATAGCCTTTCTAGGGTTCTATTAACCCCATAGAGGCCAGTCTGGGGCCAACACTCCATCATAGCCCCCTTCCCCTAGTAGGTTGCTTCTCTTGGTAGGACTCCCTTTAATTATACAAAACCTTACTTTACAGATTCTACCTCCTGTAGAAGATTGTGGCTCCACCCCTACTGATGATAGGTGACTTAGGTTTTTAACAAGTTAATGGCTGTACTTCCACCCCACTGACATCTGTCAAAAAGACTCATCAAGACATTAATTTAGGAGGAAGAAACAAAGTAGTCTTAATCAAACTAAGCCAATTGTTAATAACTTAGTTGATCTGATATTCTTTGCCTATGTTAAAAATCCTATACATCATATGTATATTTTAATAAATTGCATTTTATACTTTTGGGTAGTTTGCCAGAGTAAAAGCACCAGGAAATCAAAAAAGTGATGAGCAGGAATTGTCTTCTGTTAATAAAGACATAATGAACTATTTCCCAGTCAGTCTCTGAGGCTTTGTCCAATATCTTAGAAATGGATTGAGAAGCCTAAGCAAAAACTTAGCAACATTGCTTCAACAGCAGTTTGTTGAGGACACTAGAGAATGTAATGATGTAATCTTAGACTTCATTGGTCACTTCATTTCAATTTGAAGGACAGAGGACATTTTAGTTAATAAACTAGATAACATCTACCAATATGAATCACTTTCAGGAGGAGGTTATATAAGAGTAATGAGCTACGACAGAGCGATTAGTGCATAGCTAATGAGTCTCCAGTGTGATTGATGTGTATATTTTCTACATGCAAATGGAAAAACTAGGAAATTGCTTTTGATTAGTCTAAACACAAGAGTGCAGATGGACACAGGAATGGCATTAAAGAGTGATTCCCAAACTTTCCAGGGCTGCACTCTGCTTACCCCTGTCAGTAGTCTGCCTCCATCCTCCAGAGCAGGGCTCTGGCTTGTGGGGAACGCCAACAGGGTAAAGAGATGAGGCTGGGTACATAGCTGAGGTCAGTGCTGGGGCTGGGGTCAGATGCAGAGCTGTAGTTTAGCTGTGGGTAAAAGCCAAGGTGGAGGTTGGGCTGCAGCAGAGCTGGGAGTGGTGCTCCCTTCCTGCCCACAATGGGGGCTGGCCTGAGCCCTGCCATACCCACTGAATGTTCCTCACACACCCCTATTGGGGCTTACACAGACCTGCTGCTGTCATCATCATCTCTGGGCACCACTTCTCCAAGAAATAGTTTCTCTTTCTCCTCCCCCTGCGTAGGCTTCTGGAGCTCTCTCTATACTGCTCTTTTCCCCACAAGCATGCTCAGCAATGCCTGAGGGTCAGAGCTTTCCTGGCCCAGTACAGCTCCACCCTTTTCTCTGCCTTGACCTGAGCATGGAGGCAGTAAATTCCCTCATGGAAGGCTACAATTTTGTTAACTTTTAAACAGACTAATATTGTGGGACAGTTGCTCCCTCAAACTAACAGGCAGTAAATGGGTTCAAAGTCAACGATCTTTAAGCCTGAGGACTACACGGAAGTAGAGTCAATGCCTTAGCTTCGACTGTCTGAAGGAAAGGCAAGTGTCAGCTCAGCTGCTGTCTCCTCCCACCCGGGCAGACAGGAGCATAGATAGAAGGTGTCTTTGTCTCAGCAAGGTCATGACCTTCTCAACCTCCCAGGCTGCTGGGTTCCATGCCTGCTATCTCCTGTGTTTGGATTTACCCCAATGGGTGGTCTCGAAAGCATCTTCCCAACAACAATTGTTCAGTTTATTATACTACTTTTTTGTTGTTGCAATCTCCTGTCCTTATCATCCCATCAGGTAACCTCCTGGATGCTCTGATGGGAGGAGGGGGGGGGGGGGCGGGGAAGACATCTGCCTCTTTGCCAGTTTTCCCCTCATTGAAAATGTCTTTCCTGCTCCCCAAAAAGACCATCTGGTCACACCCACAGCATGCCTGTAGCCCAGCTCCCATGATGATAACATGTAGAGCAGCAACATTTGAAAGTCTGAGATATTGATCTGAGAGGATCTTCAGTAACAGAGAAGTCCACTTTTCTGCTTTGCCTATTTGGCTAGTAGGCGGCCATTGGAGGCATAGGCTCCCCTGCCCAGCATGGGCTCCAACTGCATTCTGGATAGGGGAAGAAAGGTCCCACTGCTGGATATATCCTTCCCAAAGATAAGGACCTGAAGAAATAAATATCCCCTGATGGCCTGATAAACCCCACTAGGATGGGACAAGGAAGGGATTTTCACACTGTCACCTTTATTTATGATATAACCCCCTTATCTGTAATTCTAGATTACATATTCCATTTAGAAATGTCTAAAATTAAAAGGGTATGTGTGAAAAGGCATTGATTGGTGATGTATGTCCACAGAACTCAGTTATAAGGTTATTGGTGCTATAGAAATACCAGCAATACCCAGATGCGTAGGGGCTTACTATTTTTTATTGATCACAGTGATCCCCAAACTTAAGTAAGATTCCTGACTAGTAGATAAAGAAATTGAAATGTCTCATTCTTTGTGAAAATGTACTGAGAAACAGAGCAGTTCTGCTTTCATTAGTATATTTCGAGTCCTATGCAATTACATGTTACATCTGCAGTATTACTGAGTGTAAGTTATTACCATTTTTACAATAGATTCCTAAGGAATGAATAAAAATGACAATGATAAAAATGTGGGTGGTTTGAATATAAAATTGAAAAGCATTCATTTTCAAAAGGGGAGTCTCCTTTTTCTTTTATTCCTCCATTTGAGTTCACTGTTTATCAAAAAATTAGAATCTGCCATCCACATATTTACATTTTGGTAAAGTGGTGCTTTATGTACAAACAACTGCAGACAAAAACACTTCTTATATAACAAGAGAGAACAGATTTACTATGGTGACAACAGTTCTCCTTTTATGTGATTAAGCAAGGTTCCCTCTAAGCTGCGTAGCAGCACGGCCCCACAGCTGTTTAATCAGACCCACACAGTCAGGTCCTCAGGGCTCTGCACACAGAGCTGCCTGGCTAGGGGAAGGGCACTTCTCCCTCAGCAACAGCAGACGCTTCCTCGATATATTATTATTGTGTTACCACTGTCCCCAGATTTTTTTGCAGCAACTGTGTAATTAATTCGTGTCACTCCTGCAATAACAATTTACCAAGACATGTACTAATAGTAAGTCAGAATTTGTAAATAATCAGAAGTATTTTGCATTGATAATGATTCAGAATTGGGAACTATTTAAAATTTTATGACAGGGTTATTAATAACCCCATATAAGCAACGTTGCTGGTTGTTGGATTTAAAGTGAATTAGAGCCCATTTAACATGATGCTGGGACAAGTATGAAAAAAGGAGGATTTCAAAAAGTGGTGAGGCTGCTCTCTGAAGCATTTGTTCTCCTTACAAGATTTATGGAGCATTAGACAGGACTGTTCAGTGGTGTCGAGCCAGGAAGTTCCAGATCACATTATTTAGTGTTTCCTTTTTTAAACTGTAAACAATCCAATTAAAAAAGGGGAAAGAACCTCTGTACGTTTAGATTACTTTACTAAAACAAGTTAAAGCAGCTCAGGAAGTGACAGAATTAAGTCACTTATTTCTCAAGCCTAGCCACAAGATGGCATCTCACTCCCACAGTAATGTTTAGCAAGAGGAAATATACTTTTGAAAGAGAACTAGGCAATGGTGGCCAGTATACAACTAAAGCCAATATATTGGAGACTATTTTAATGACAAGAGTGTTTTAACATTTTTAATTGCCATCCTTACAGAAAGTGAACATGCAGTCTGAACACTCCATTAATATAATGTGGGCACTTTGAGGATTTTTAGGCATTTTGATCATTCAAAACTATTTGCTAACTTTGTGGTAGTAGATTGTGCTAAAGTAAAAGGCTGGCAATGACTTTCTTATATTTTAGTACTCTTTTATTCTCAATGTCTGAAAAAGTATCTTCAGATCTAATAAAAAATAAATTAGGTAGATTAATGTGCAAAATTTCCAGTCTTTAAATGGCAGTGGAATATAAAGTAAAACTATAGATCAATTTACTGTTTTGCAGTTACATTATTGTGGTAGGAAGTTTCACTGGCTTTCGAATTGATGCAATAGGGAAGATCAGCTGTTTTATTAAAATCTATCTTGACTAGACCTGACAAAAAATGGAATTTCCCTCCCAAGATTTTTTTTTAAATGGGAAGACTTATTTGTCTTTGGGGTGAAAAGAATCAAAATTGTAAAATTTTCAGCCATTATTACCTTACTCTTGCCTGCCCAACTCCCCGTGTAGTTCCCTCCCCATAGATCAAGCAGCTGCCAAGCAGCTGAGGAAGTCGTTCCCTGAGCAGTTTCCTGTCAGTGGTGCCCACCTCTTCTTGGAGCAGGCTGCCTGGGGAGTCTGAGAGTGGGTAGCTTGGTTTCCCTCAACAATTTTGACAGAAGTTACACATTCTCTCCAAATGCTTTGCTATGTTTTCTGATGGAAGAGTGTTCAATGATAATTTTTTTGACCAGAACTAATATTTTTTATAAATATCTGGACTTGTATATACTTTAAAATAAACACTGTTTAAAATATAAAGCCTCTTGCTCTTTTATTTCTATCATGGATATACAGCACTTTGAGGATCTCAAAGCACACTATTAACTGCAGACTAAATGAGGTGAAGCAATCCCATGATTATTTAATCCAGGCAAGGATTTAGGTAGATTCTACATGGTGACACAGTACAGCATGTCTGACAGATTGCAAATGATGGGGTCTCTCTATGTGTTGTGGTTATTTACTAGACGAGGATCCTCTTTGTGTTTACTACACCAGAACCCTATCTTGTCTCTGTCGTGAGAGGTACTGTCACAGCATCTGTCTGGACTTGGTGGGAGTGAGGGGAAGCAGACTGCACCAACCTACTGTGCCTCTATGAATCAGTCCCTCCTCGCACTACTCTAATATTACAGGTCTGCACTGCCCAGGCTCAAGTAAAATGCCCCAGTTGGCATCACTTCACCATTACTGAACCACAGTCTCTTCAGTGCTGAAACACAACTTTCTCCCCCTCCCCAGCCCCCCAACAACCCACTGCACAACACTGTGTGACAGCAAGTATACTGCAACCAAGTGAAACTGCAGGGAGAATTTAGCCAAGCTATAATCATCCGAACTGGAATAAAAACAAGATTGCTGGCTCTATTTTTTTAGACTGTGTCATGAGCTCTTTACTGACCATCATAGGTCAAGAGCACAATTTCATGACTCATCTGAAAGTCAGCACCTTGCTCCCTAATAAAATCTCAGGGTATTTGTTCATCTGCTGCATCATCAGCATCAGTTCCTTTAGCAGCTCTGTTTTGCTGAAGTCTCTCATTGACATACTGGACATTTTATGCTGCAGTTAGCTTCTGAGCTTTCAGAAACTAAAGCCCAGTATTCTGTGGCTGTAGCCTTTTTCAAATGCAGCTTGGAGAAATGCTGCATCATAATTTTCCCAGGCAAGAGCCCTTTTTAGCTTCATAAGGGACTTTTTGTTCCAAAAACATACAATGAATGATGTGTGCAAGTCCTATTGTTACTAAGGGAAGGTGAACAATGTTTCCAAAAAAGATAAATCTGTTTTTGTGCTGAAATAGTCACAATATGTGCAATGTAAAAAGGGTGGTTAGAAAACATCAGGGGAAAATAATCAAATAGCCCTTTCCTTTCATATTATAAATTCTTTACCATTTTATCTGTTCCATTTAAAAACAGTTCTTTGTTGTTTGCAGTAGGAAGGTATTGACTTGCAATTTAAGCAGAACAATTACCAGTTTGAGAGCTATTGCTGTAAGAGAACTACCCAAATGTTATTGTTATAGAGAGCTTCCTAGATGCTATTCCACATCAGAACATGCAGGCTGTGTCTACACTGGGCCACTTATTCCGGAAAATCAGCCGCTTTTCCGGAATAAGCTGCGAGCTGTCTACACTGGCCCTTGAATTTCCGGAAAAGCAACGATGCTCTACTGTACAAATCAGCCGCTATTCCGGAAAAACTATTCTGCTCCCGCTCGGGCATAAGTCCTTATTCCGGAACACTGTTCCGGAAAAGGGCCAGTGTAGACAGTCCAGTAGTCTTTTCCGGAAAAAAGCCCCGATTGCGAAAATGGCGATCGGGGCTCTTTTCCGGAAAAGCGCGTCTACATTGGCCACAGACGCTTTTCCGGAAAAAGGGCTTTTCCGGAAAAGCAGCCTGCCAATGTAGAAGCTCCTTTTCCGGAAAAACTGAAAACGGAATAGTATTCTGTTTTAAGCATTTCCGGAAATTCATGCCAGTGTAGACACAGCTGCACAGTGTGACATTATTGACACTTGGTGTAATCTCAGTAACTACGACTATAGTTTATGACAAGTTTCACAATGGAGAGTGTCTTTTTATTATCCTTTGACACTTTACAATATTATATCAAGATCTTTCTGACAAACACTGCTAATAAAACTATATTCAGAATTATTAAAACTATTACTTACAACAGTGTGGCAATTTTTCAACATACTTCTTCTGCATTTGCTTTTATTTTCATATTAGAGTTGTTATTTTGTCTTATGCTATAGTTTAGTCCTAAAACTCCCAGTTTATCCATGATGCTGGGGAAGATTCCGCCGGGGACAATAAGATTACGTCTACATTGCACAGTTATTTTGGAATAACATATTCCGGAATAGTTATTCCAAAATAGTTTATTTTGAAATAGAACATCTACACTGCAGGGAAGCCTCAAAATTAGTCCAAGGCAGGCTTTCCTAGAGTAGAAGTGCTATTTTGATTTTGAGCCCCAGGAAGAATAAATTAGAATGACCCTGGTGAGGGGCTATTTCGAAATAGCAGAAGTAGAGTGTCTACGCATGCCTTATTTCAAAATAGCTATTTCAGAATAGGTGTTATTCTTCATAGAATGAGGTTCACAGAAGTTGGATTAAGCCATCCGTTAATTTGAAATTATTTTGAAATAACGGAATTGCTGTTTAGATGCTCGCATAATTGTTTCGGAATAATGGCCGTTATTCCGAAATAACTTTGTTGTGTAGACACACCCTAATGCTTCTTAATGAAAAGCCAATGGTCTTTTGATAGCTTTGTCTTTGTAATTGCGTGTTCCCTACTTCTGTCAACAGATTTTCATGGAGCTTCTTACAGATCACCACCAGCTTCTTAACAATTTAAGTGCATTCACTTCTTTCAGGCCCACCTCTTTGTCCAAGTACTTTATGTCAGGTACATTTTGATGCCTGTTCTCGTTCTTACCAAAGTTCAGAAGTTTGTTTTCCTGTCTTCGGGCACAAACTGCACTGGATACTTCAATAGGAGACCAACAGTATCTAAAAGCAATGTTCTGAATACAGTTTTATTAACAGTGTTCGTCAGAAAGATCTTGATATAGTATTGTACAATACTTGATATAGTATTGTAAAGAAAATCCAGGTTAATGAATTCACATCCAGTCTATGGTCTAGGTAACAGTCTATCAAAGAGATCAGCTGTGCTATGTAAGCAGAACGCAGGATACGGAGAGCCTGAGTGCATTGCTCCGGGATGAGCATCAGGAGTCATTCTGCCATAATCTGGTGCAATGGGATAACAAAGTACTAATGTATCAAGCCTTAGGAGAGTTTTATAGGGGATCCTGCTGGATATAATGGAAATGGCTTGGTTAACTAACCCAATGGTTAGTTAACCTGTGGGCTATCTGGGCTCTATTTAACATTATAAGCACCTCACTTTGTAAGCTTAGTGCTAAAAGAGGGTTTTCTCAAAAGAAGTACTCCCCCAAAAAACAGTCTACCAAAAGGCATTTTATTTAGCAGGACTTCTCTGTCCCCTGAAAGGAATTCAGGAATTCTCCAAAATCATTTTCCTTTGCAGAAATTTTGTCTAGAGATTCCATTCCCCAGAAGGTTTACCCTGACCCCCTTAACACAGGATTTTATTTATGATACAATTTTAATGTTTAGTTTTGTTTGATTTGAGCCACACTGTTTTAGAACATGATAAATACTTCACGGAATGCTCACAACCTTGGGACTGGCCATAAACAGAGAGTACTTTTGAGAAATGTTCTGAGCATTTCTGAGCATGAAATGTAGTATAAAAAATAAATCCATCTAACGTCAGCTAGTTCCTTCCTCCCTGGAAGTATGTTAAAGTACTTCCTGCAGAACAGGACTGTAGAACAGCATAAAGGATATATGTCAGCCAGGGCTTGATTATGACAGTACGAGGCCCTAAACTATGTCAAGTGTAAGAGACTCTGTGCCATAAAAAAAAATTAAATGAACTACAGTATTTTCACAGAAAGGACATAGAATATATAAACATGAAAGTTTTATGTTGCAGGATACAAATATTTTTAACTTTTTGGATTAAATACAAGTCTAATCATAATCTGCACTTTCCGAATCTGACCCATATATCTCTATCTCTTCTTCTTCCTCATACATACCCTCTTCTTCAACTTCTTCTTCTTTCTCTTTAGCAACACAATTTCTTCTTCCTTATTTCTCTGGTTCTGTTTCCTTTTTTCTCTTGGGGATTTCAACGGAGCATCATTTGGGTTTTTAAGAAGCCCAAATGAATGGGCTATGAATGTCAGCTTGCCTGCCCTTTCTTGTGTTAACTTGTTTCTTTTTGCATTATGAATGATACTGTAAGTACTGAAACTTCTTTCAGTTGCTGCCGTTGTTGGTGGCATATTCAATATGTTGATCACTGCTTTCCCTAATTTTGATCCATAGCAAATACCTTTCCACCATGTTGCTGCATCTACTGAGCCAGCTGATTTTGTTGCATATGATTTTCCAAAAAAACCTTCTTTAGCATGATACTCTGCAAACTCTGCAATGACTTTTGCTGAGTGATCAGTGCCATACATTCTTGTGACTAATTTATTGATGAATTCAGTTCCTTGTATTTTTTCATTTCTAGTAAGGCACTTGCCATTGAATTTTGGATCTAGAATATTTGCAGCATAATGAATGTCTTTTAGAGCCATATCTTTTCTTTTTTCAAAACTTTTCATCATATCCTGTTTTTCTTGTTTGGTAAGTGGACTTTCGGGAAGTAGCCTATCAAAATGATTGCTTAATTCCCTGAAATATTCAGGAACTTTGCTCATTTTTGGCTGGTCAGCTTCAAGCACCGTAATCCATTTAACAACAGGATTTATCAGTGCATGCAGTTTTTGGACCCGTACCCAAAATACATCTTCATCCAGGATTGAATTCCTCGTACATTTGCTCAGTTTAGTCTGTAAATCTTCATGGACAGCAAGGCATTTTAAGACATTTTTTTTATTTCAATAAGCTTTTCAAACAATATCAAATGAAACCCCACCTAGTTTTAACTGGCAATTTAAGTGCACAAGTTTGATTTTTCTCTTTTTGAAATGCAGTAAAATGAGCTTGTAAAACTTGTGATTTGTTAATTTCCTTCACAAGAGTTTTACAAGTAGCTTCAGTTTCTTGAACAGATTTTAAGTTACTGATGTCACCTGTTAACAAATTTAGTGTATGAGCAGCACAAGTGTACATAGCAATGTATTTTTCATTAAGCATTAATAAAGATTTCAGCATTGATAAAGATTTGCAGCATTATCAGTGACAATGGCACCAAATTTTTCAGTGCCTATTTCTGTTATTATTTCTTCCATACGGAATGCCATATACTCAGCAGTATGGCATTCAACATCAGTTGCCACTGTCTTGTAAAACACTGGTTGGGGTGTTGATATAATAAAATTTATAACAGATTCATTTCTTCAGTTGCTCCAAGCATCACACTGCAGTGCAAGAGAAGAGGCTTCAGCAATTTTTGTTTTTATAAGAGCATCAACACGTTGATATTCAGCTTCCAAAAGTTTGTTAGAAAGTGTGTACCTGGATGGCATCTTGTAAGATGGTCTTAATTTTTGCATGAAAGTAATCCAATCTTCATTTTCAACTAGTGAAAGAGGCGATCCCAATGAGAATATAGCTAGTGCAAAAAAAAAATCATCCAAAATTTTGTTTTCAGTTTCATTCATAGAATCAAAGTAGCAACTTATAGAGTGAGACACCTTGGCTGAACTAGATGTGGAAGGTGGTGATGTAAATTCACAATCACTATCACAGTTTTCTATAGATGTTGATTCAGTTGATGGTTGAGGTGATCTGCTTCTGAACTCTGAGAATTTTGTTGCCTTTTCCTTGATGTAAACAGGACTCTTCAAACAATTGGAAATATGCTTTCTCATCCTTGTCGCATTTCTGATGTATTCAACCTTGCAGTACTTACATTCATATAACACTTCGTCTTTAACTGTTTTCTGAAGGAAATAATCCCACACATCACTTTTAGGCTTAGTTCTTCTTTTAATACTGATGAAAACACAATTACACCTTTCACAAAAGAGAATAAATGTGTTATTGCTTCTTTATATACTTTTTGTGATGCTTCCAGAAAGTTCCATAACAGTCAGAATTCCTAACTCAAGAATGTTCTAAAAAGTTCCATAACATTCTGGAACATTCTATAACGTTCTCAAACTATCTTGAATGATCAAGAAAGCTCTTTAACATTCAGGGTGTTCTAAAAGTTAAATACAATATATTATTTCAAGAGGAAATGAAAAATTAGAAAATTCTCAAAAATTCTCAGGAAATAATCTTTTGGAAAATATTCTTAGAATATTCTTGTTCTTGGAGAATATTCTCCAGAGAATATTCTCACCTCACATCACTAATTGTGAGGCAGCATAGCTAGAATACTGTACAACAGGGCTACTCAACACATGGCTTGCAGGCCATATGCGGCCAATGGCCCATTTATTTACGGGGGCTCAACACATAGCCCATGGGTGGGATCCTTTGAACATGGCCTCCACTGGGAACATGCTCCACAATGGTGAGGCATCTCCTAGGCAGGGTGAGCATTGAAAGACACAAGTGGAGAGGCTGTCTGGAACAGACAGTACAGGATATTAGCAATTCTAGCCCACTGGGAGGAGGTGCCAGGAGTGCCGGGGCATTGTAGGGAGTGCTTTGTATTCAGGCCTGTCAGTGTGAAAGAAGCTATTTGCATTTGTTTGCATATATATTTGCATGCATATGCAATCACACTTAAGTTGTGGCCCTCGGCATGTGCTGTGAGTATCATTGTGGCCCTCGGGGCTTCCAAAGTTCAGTAGCCCTGCTGTACTGGAACTGAGATCTTTTGTCTGTTTTTCTGCTGAATGACCTTGGCCATATCACATCCCCTCTCTGTAACTCTGTTTCACCCTTTATCTGATTTCTCCATTTAGACTGTAAGCTCTTCAGGGCAGGGACTATCTCTGTGTTTGCATAGTGCTTTGCCCAGTGGGGATACTATTTTGGTTGGGGCTTCTTGCAAATAGCGATAGAGATATTGTTATATGAAAGCTGATGTGTCAAGGGCTCTTCCCAAAAGTGGTAAAGCACGGGCTCCTTCCCACATAACTCTAGTTGTGTTACTACAACACAAATTAATAACAATATCTTAATTTTCTAGGTATGATTTCAATACAGTTATTTCAGTAAGCAAATGGATATTAAAATGCAGGATAATGTTCTCAATTCTTAGTAAATACAGCTTAATAGAAACAGCATCTTGGAATATACAACTATTTCAGTAGATGCACATTTCTAAATTTATGTCTTAAGACAGGAGTAGCATGTGGCCATTTCATATTTCTTTTCAGGCATGATTTTAAAAACATTGGAAAGTTATCCCCAGAGACACAAGTATAATTTATATGCAATTTGTACCTACCTGAGATTTAAAGGTGCTGCTTGTTATGCTACAGCCAGTTATAAAACAAATGATCCAGGTTCAGTATTACGTGAACTGAAAGCATGCCAGAGGAATCCAGCTGTCACTACATTACAAAGTCATTTCCTCAGACAACGCAGATTTAAATCAATCAGTTTAGCAACATATTTCTTTGCTCAACCAGATTTGTGTAACACTAATGGTTTGTATGCTTCATGGAGAATCCAAAAACAAAAAAAGAAAAAAATCCCTAAAATGATTTGTCAGGAACTTTTAAATGTGGATGAACAGATGGTGCTAAACTATCAAACAAGGATAACAATATTTGCAGCATTTGAGCTACAAAATTATTTCTCCCTACTTAAAATGAGAGCATAAATACAAAAATGCCTTTAGGCATACTCAATCCAAGGTGTTCCTCCTCCTTTCTGGATGACACAGTTGAGGAAGCCGTAATCTCTGGTGGACCTCTATTCCAGATTCTTGACCAAGAAACAATAATCTTTTCTTATGATTGTCAGAGAGAACAGACATCCAAAATTTCTCTGACATTCTGTAGCTGAGTGCTCTATTCAGTATGATATACTAAGCAAAAAGTGGTTGCAGTAAGGGGACAATCAGAGGGAAAACCTAGACACCCCAGGTATTATGATTTTTCTTTAAACATGATTCTCCACTATCTAGTCCAAAAAAAGGACTACCATCAGTTAGGGAACAGAGAATCCCAAGATGTCTACAATACAGAGTTTTTCTGGAAAAACTTCAATTACGTCCACACTGCAATCGTGTTCTTCTGAAAGAAAACCAAAAGAATTTTCCGACATTGGTAATCCTCATTCTACGTGGAAGAAGCTTTTTTCCGAAAGAGCTCTTTCAGAAAAAGGCATGTGTGGATGGGGAAGAGGGAGTTCTTTTGAAATAAGAGGAAAGAGGAAAAAGCACAGGTGCCCTGGTGGCTTCTCCATCCATAGTAATCACAGATTAAATGAGAGATAATGTCCATTCAGTGTGGATGCTATCTTTCAAAAAAGCAGATCGCTTTTTCGATGCACTTTGGTAGTGTGGACACTTTCTTTCTGAAGAAGTTTTTTCAGACGATCTCTTCCAGAAAAGCTTCTTCCCAAAGAAGCCTGCAGTCTAGATGTAGCCCTGAGGGATACTTAAGTATGGGGGGCATTTATATAAGCTATACAATGAATGGCAATAGAACAGTTCATTTGTACATTAAAAGTGTTCTCTAGCAAACTGTTTGTTATGCTGAAAGAGTCAGGCATAGATATTTTTAGCTGATGGGCTCTTGCACAGTAAAATGGATTATGTACTTTGCCTTTCCTTGTAGTTAAAGGATCCAGGTTACAGTGTTTCTAACTCTTGAACGTAATGCAAGTCTCATGACATTTGTAGCCTTTTTTAAAGTCCCAGCTGTTGGAAGCAACTGATTTTGTGAGAATCATTACAAAATAAATAAAAGCTAGATTTCAAGCCATAGGATGCAGACAAAAACTTTAAAATGTGACTTGAGTGAACCATAAAGGCCCAAGAACTAAAAGCCAAATAAAGAAGAAATGCATTCTTTTAAAATGATGAGATTTTTTAAGCCAATCTCATGATTTTGGGGTCTGGCTTATGATTTTTGAACACTCAGGATTAGCAATATTGTCCATGCAAAGTTTTTTAAACCAGTGTAGATTCTACAATGTAGTCTTTGGAGTGTCAGGTTGGAGCAGAGCTCTGGTATGTTACACTGAAGCACAAAAGAGATTATTACTCTCCTACCCATTAAGGCTGTGTCTAGACTGCATCCCTTTTCCGTAAAAGGGATGCAAATTAGACACATCGCAATTGCAAATGAAGCGGGGATTTAAATCCCCCCCGCTTCATTTGCATAAACATGGCTGCCGCTTTTTTCCGGCTCGGAGCTTTGCCGGAGAAAAGCACCAGTATAGATGCGGATCTTTCAGAAAATAAAGCCTTTTCCAAAAGATCCCTTATTCCTCTTAAAATAAGGAATAAGGGATCTTTCGGAAAAGGCTTTATTTTCCGAAAGATCCCCATCTAGACTGGCGCTTTTTTCTGGCAGAGCTCCGAGCCAGAAAAAAGCGGCAGCCATGTTTATGCAAATGAAGCGGGGGGGATTTAAATCCCCGCTTCATTTGCAATTGCGATGTGTCTAATTTGCATCCCTTTTACGGAAAAGGGATGCAGTCTAGACACAGCCCAATGGTAATATATTTTGGTATATCTTAGAAGTATACATTATTAACATGTCTAATGATAGCAACTAAAATACACTGTAGCTAGACCTTATCAGTCTATTTCTTGCAGAGAGTGACAGAGATATTGCTATATGCAAGCTGATGTGTCAAGAGCTCTTCCTTAAAGTTGAAAAGCTTGGGTTCCTTCCCATATCACTTTAATTGGAAAGGTTCATAATGAAAATCTGGCTCCTGTTTGGGGTGTCTGTCTCTCTTAGCACCTGACCACGTGACCCACCCATACACCTCCCTTTGGTTATGAAAGTGCTCTGGTCATTTTTTCTGAGAAGCGCTAATATGATCAGGAAACCTCTTCCTAACCCTGTACAAACCAATTCCTTATTTTACCTAAAGCTGAGTCCGTACTAGCACTATTCTCACATCATATTTACTTTTAACTATACTCCGGGCATGTATACACTAGTGAATTATTTTAACATAACTAAATTCGCAATAACTAATAAAATAACAAAACCTAAATAGCGTCTCCACCTTTCCAGCAGCTCTGTGAGTGGCTCACTCCTGCCCTCAGGCAACAGTACACTTGGATGAGACCCACCATCCCCATGCAGAAGTACGTTGTCATCACCTTGTGGAAGCTTGCCACGCCAGAGAGCTATTGCTCCATCAGGAACCTGTTCCGCATGGGGAAATCCACAGTCAGGGCTGTGCTCCTGCAAGTAGGCAAGACCATCAACAAGGAGATGCTACAGAGGGTTGTCACTCTGGGGAACGTGGACATCATCATGGATGGCTTTGCAGCCATGGGCTTCCCCAAATGTGCGGGGCCATAGACAGCAGACACATCCCCATCCTGGCCTCTAACCACCGTGTCTCGGACTACATAACAGGAAGGGTGCTGCAGGCCCTTGTGGATCATAAGGGACACTTCACCAACATCAACGTTGGGTGGTTGGGAAAGATGCACAACGCCCACATTTTCTGGAACTTCTGACTGTTCTGAAAGATGCACGCCGGCATTTTTTCCATGACTGCACCATCAGAGTCAGAGAGGTGGAATGCCCATTTGCATCCTGGGTGACGGAGCCTACCCCTTGCTCCAATGGCTCGTGAAGTCCTAAACGGGCAGCCTGGACCCCACCAAGGAGCACTTCAGCGTCAGGCTCAGCAGATGTTGCATAGTCATGGAGTGTGCTTTCGGCCACTTGAAGGAGAGGTTCTGGAGTCTCCTCACCAGTGCTCCCTCTAAGCTGCATGGCAGCAGAGCTTTACAGGTGATTAATCAGCCCCACCCAATCAGTCAACTCCCTGCACGGAGCCCTGAACCTCTGACTAGGTGTGGCTGATTAATCACTTGTGAAGCTGTGCTGCCATACAGCTTAGAGGGAATACTGCTCCTCATTTGCCTGGACCTCAGCGAGTGCAACATCCCCTTCATGGTAGTGGCTTGCTGTGTGTTCCACAACCTTTACTAGAGCAAGGGAAAGACTTTTCTGCCAAGGTCAGGGAGAAGAGGCTGAACGGCTGGCCAGGACATACAAGCACCTGGACACCAGCGCCATATGGAGAGCATATCAAAGGGCTGTGCTCATCAGGGAGGGCTTGAGGGAGAGTTTTGTCCAAGGCCAGCTGTGAGACTCTTCCCTGTGACTCTCCCCAATGGGCCCTGCATTCCCTGTGTGTGCCTTTCCTCTCCCTCCCTTTCCCCCTCCTCTGCATAGCAAATAATAAAGACATCTTTCTTGAAACAACAGAACTGTTTATTGGGGGGATATACACCAGGGAAGATACACACCAGCAAAGGGACTGGGGAAAGAACCTGGAATAGGG
Organism: Pelodiscus sinensis; assembly: GCF_049634645.1. Lineage (NCBI taxonomy): Eukaryota > Metazoa > Chordata > Testudines > Trionychidae > Pelodiscus > Pelodiscus sinensis. The sequence goes on from NC_134711.1 coordinate 211,470,572, forward strand.
GAGAGAGAGGTAGAGGTGAGAAGGGCTCAGGAATAGGGCAGACTGTCACCTGCCTCTGCTTATTTGGGAGGCTTCAGCTGCCCAAGAGGTCCCACCACCACATGTTGTGAGGTCCTGGCAGCCCCTGTGGGACCTAGGAGGGGAAGCCATGGGGGGGTGGAGAGGTGGCTGGTGGCCCGCTCCATGCACAAGGCCATGTGCTCCATCACCGAGGTGAAGGAGGAGCACATGGTCTCTTACTGGGGTGCCAGCTGGTCCTAGGCAGAATGACTCTGCTCCTGGTCAGTGGGCATGGTCACCTGGCTGGTTTCCTCCTTCTCATCCCCACCCTCTTGGAGGCTGACATTGGGCATGTCCTGGTTGGACTCGAAGACACCAGAGTGGGGTAAGGGGAGGTGACCAACCCCCCTTCCAGGATGGCATCCAGCTGCTCGAAGTAGCAGAAGGTGTGTGGTGCCTCCCCGGAGCATCCACCCTGCTCCCTGGCCTTGTGGTAGGCCTGTCGGAGCTCCTTCACCTTCATGTTGACCTGTTCCAAGGTCCAGTTATGTGGGCCAGGCTGGTGACAATCTGGCCATACATGTCTACATTCCTTTTTCTGGTGCAGAGATCCTGGAGACTGGTCTCCTCCCCCCAACCTCAATGAGGCCGTGGATCTCCGCACCAGTCCAGGCTGGAGCTCTTCTGTGTCCCTGGCCCATGGCAGCTGAGGGAGCAGCAGGAGTCCTGGCAGCCATAGGAGGCTCTGAGGGAGTGTGGGGTTGCACATGGCTCCCTGGGATGTTGCTGTGTGGCACGGGACTTGCAAAAGTGAACAGATAGCACAAGTCCTTCTCCTGCGGCCTGGAGCTTTAAGCTCTGCAGGAGAAGAAGAGCAGTGGAGATGCCAGCTATGGCCAGAATGGTCAGAAGTGCACATGAGAGGCCTCTGGAGGCCAATTATTTCGAAATAGCAGCATTAATAACAATTTCAAAATAAGCGTTATTGCCCAAGGATGCAGGAGTACAGATTTCGAAATAACCAGCCTGTTATTTCAAAATAATGGGCTTGGTAGTGTGGGCACTCTGCTTATTATTTCAAAATAAGGGGGCTTATTTAAAAATAATTCCCTAATATGGACCAGGGCTCTGAGTCACCAAGTAGTGAAACACCCTATTTTATCAAGTATATTGACGAGGATTTATCAAGCATACATGAAAAGCAGAAGAAAAAGAAGGAATAAAAAACTTGCTTCCTTTCCCTCAATAGCTTGTTTTTTCCCCACAAATCATGCTTCACTTAAAGATTCCCCCATTTGCTACCATGCACAACTGCTGACTACAGCACTTATGAAGGAAGATACTGAAGTATATGTTATTAAGCACTAAGCAATGCCATTGGAATTAATGCAGCTGATATGCTTAAAGTTAGGCATGTACCTAAATATCTTGCTGAACAGAGAAATCTGACCCTAAGCAGGCTGTGTACACTAAGGCAGATGGTGATGTGAGTGATACACTGACTCTAGTTTGACTTGCAGGACTGAACTAATGAGAGATTGATCCATTGCTTTCCACCTGCTAACACTGGAACAGAACAATTGATTCCAAATTAAATATTTACAGAAGATTAATAGAAAAGAGTGTCCCAAAGCAAACATTCATCTGTTTCCATTTTCAAATACCTGTTTGCTCATTACATTCTCTCTCTTATGATGATATAATTGATTTTTTTTCTTCTGTCTCCAATTTGTCCTCACAAGCAGTGTCTCCCAGATGCATATAGGGACTGGAGCTTTCTCTTTACATTTATGAATTAATTTAGTGCATATGAGAGTGAGGATCTGAATTGTATTGAACAACTTCAAAGAAAGTTCCCAGACCTATCTCACCCATATGGCAACTGATTTAACTCTGAGAGGGTATGTCTACACTACCCTCCTAATTCGAACTAGGAGGGTAATGTAGGCATACCGCACTTGCAAATGAAGCCCAGGATTTGAATTTCCCGGGCTTCATTTGCATGAAGCCGGCCGGCACCATTTTTAAATGCCGGCAGTTTGAACCCCGTGCCGCGCGGCTACACGCGGCACGGAGTAGCTAGTTCGGATTAGGAAGCCTAATCTGAACTTGCTACTCCGTGCCGCGTGTAGCCGCACGGCACGGGGTTCGAACTGCCGGCATTTAATAATGGCGCCGGCCGGCTTCATGCAAATGAAGCCCGGGAAATTCAAATCCCGGGCTTCATTTGCAAGTGCGGTATGCCTACATTACCCTCCTAGTTCGAATTAGGAGGGTAGTGTAGACATACCCAGAGTGAATATATGATATGAAGCCTCCATTTTGGCAAAATTAAAATGATATGAAATCACCAGTTCTATTTATGTGTTCTCTTTAGCTAAAAAAAATGTCAACAGGGATTCATGCTGAAATCCAAATTCACCTGAATGATAGACTTATATTTAGATTACTCAGCGTGTGTATTACTAGAAAATAAAGGGGTATAAAAGGCAACATGTATAGGCTGATTTGGTTTATCTGCCAAATATACTGCCTTACAAAGAGAGAGACTCTGTCCAGCAACAGTAGATTTATATACTCCCTCTTGTTGTATGAGAGGGAGAGGCTCTGTATTTGGGACAGTAAGAAATCCTTCCCAAACTATTTGTTATGCATAGAAACAGCACTGTCAGGACAGTGCTGAGGAGAAGCTGTTGGTCGTGTTCAGGATATTCTTGCTTTCTGAGTTGTGGAAGAGCGTGTTGTTTTCCTTGTGTTATAATTACATCTCTTTTCTTTTCTCACTGCTGCACTCTTTGACAAATTATACCACTTGTTTCTGGTAAGGTAAGGGGGAGTGGGCTGGAGGAGGAGAGTCACTACATAAACTATGCTGCTTGTTACAGTTTTTAAGTTTGCTGTTTTGAAGCAGACGTATTGATGAAATGCTGGCAACCATCTGTTGCCAACACTTGTAAATAAATAGAAGCTGATTTAAATACTCCCTCTTCGGTTGCTCTGTTTCAGTCAGAGGGCTCTTCTTTAGTGTGCTGCAGGTTTTTTGTCTTATCTACTTCAGACTAGATGGATATTAATTTTTATTTCTTTGACACGTGTTATTTCAAACTGCTGACTATCAAGGGTATATAATCTACACATTCCATGACAAAAATTTGTCTTTTTTCATTTTTGTTGGGTGAATTATAAGATATATCCAACTTACAGCTCATTTCAGAAATTTGCCAGAGTGAGAATGAACTTCATCCACTACAAATAATAATTTATTATGTTTATCATTTATATTACTGTAGCACCTAGAAGTTCTAGTCATGTCCCAGGATCCCACTGTGCTAGAGGATGTACAAAAATAAAGGCTGACATTTTAAAAGGTTTGCATTCCAAGGTTAAGAGGGCTTTTTTTTCTTTCTTTATATCGAGAATTACCAAACACTTTTGTGTATTGGGGCATATTTTAATATCTCTCCTTCCGAGTCACACTTTCATGGACACTTTTCTTCCCAGAAGTGACATTGTAATCTCATTTGTATATACTGTGATTTTTTGCAGGGAAAAAATAACACTGGGAGAGCAGTCTTAGGGTATGTCTAGACTGCATCTCTCTGTCAGCAGAGGGATGCAGATTAGGCAGGTCGACATTGCAAATGAAGTGGGGATTTAAATATGCCGCGCTTTATTTGAATAAAAATGGCCGTCGTTTTTGCCGACTCAGCACTTTGTCAGCAAAAAGAGGCAGTCTATAGGGGGAATCTGTCGAGAAAGAAAGCCTTTTTCGACAGATCCTGTAAACCTCCTTGCAGGAGGCATAAGGGATCTGTCAAAAAAAGCTTTTTTTCCTCGACAGATCCCCCTCTACACTGCCTCTTTTTGCTGACAAAGTGCTGAGTCGGCAAAAACGATGGCCATTTTTATGCAAATTAAGCCCGGGATATTTAAATCCCTGCTTCATTTGCAATGTCGACCTGCCTAATCTGCATCCCTCTGCCAACAGAGGGATGCAGTCTAGACATACCCTTAGATAAGAGTTGCTGGTAGTGCTTCAAGCACCTATCCCAGCAGTGTTGCTTGTGATCCCTAATGCCATCTTGCACCATTTTGTCCAATGTAAATAAAACTTCATACTCTTGGATCTGGTTTGCTGTCTCATGGCCTTGTCCTCTACAACATACGCTTCCTTTAAGTTAAGTGTTCAATGAAAACCCCATATTTAGGGGGTAAGATTAAATGAAGGAAGGTTTTCTTGCTAAAGTTTTGCTAATTTCTTTAACCTTTGATTATTATGGGAATAAAACAAGGACTAGACACATTTCAAATACTTTTTTTGTGAATTTTTCTGCTAAACATAATATTGAGAACAATTACAGGTTGTACCTTAATTGGGACTCCCTGGTCTGGCAACATCCACGGTCTGGGATGGACCATGGATGTTTCTGGACCACAGAGCCCAGGAACAGGGAGGTCTGGTGGCAGGGAAGGACTGGCAGGGGGCACCAGCAACCCAGTGGCTGTGTCTACACTGCACCCCTTTTCCGGAAAAGGGATGCAAATGAGACAAGTCGGAATTGCAAATGCAGCGGGGATTTAAATTTTCCCCGCTGCATTTGCATGAACATGGCTGCCGCTTTTTTCCGGCTCGGTGCTTTGCCAGTCTAGACAGGGATCTTTTGGAAAATAAAGCCTTTTCCAAAAGGTCCCTTATTCCTGATTTTAAGAGGAATAAGGGTATGTCTACACTACCCTCCTAATTCGAACTAGGAGGGTAATGTAGGCATACCGCACTTGCAAATGAAGCCCGGGATTTGAATTTCCCGGGTTTCATTTGCATAAGCCGGGCGCCGCCATTTTTAAATCCCGGCTAGTTCGAACCCCGTGCCACGCGGCTACACGCGGCACGGAGTAGCTAGTTCAGATTAGGCTTCCATGAGGAGTACAGCTAGTTCAGATTAGAAGCCTAATCCGAACTAGCTACTCCGTGCCACGTGTAGCCGCGCTACACGGGGTTCGAACTAGACGGGATTTAAAAATGGCGGCGCCCGGCTTATGCAAATGAAGCCCGGGAAATTCAAATCCTGGGCTTCATTTGCAAGTGCAGTATGCCTACATTACCCCGCTAGTTCGAACTAGCGGGGTAGTGTAGACATACCCTAAGGGACCTTTCGGAAAAGGCTTTATTTTCCAAAAGATCCCTGTCTAGACTGGTGCTTTTTTCTGGGAAAGCCCCAAGCCAGAAAAAAGCAGCAGCCATGTTCATGCAAATGCAGCGGGGAAAATTTAAATCCCCTCTGCATTTGCAATTCCGACTTGTCTCATCTGCATCCCTTTTCCGGAAAAGGGGTGCAGTGTAGACGCAGCCTGGCCAGTGTGTATATGGAGGGGGAACAGGTGGCAAAGCAGGGAATGCTGGCTCCAGCAGCAGCTGTGGTGCTCCAGCGTCAGCAGCTGCCAGGGAGCTCTGTCCCCGGCTGTGGAGCTCTAGCCCGGGCCTTCTACCCCAGCCCTAGAGCCAGACAGCTGCGGTGCTCTGCTCTGGCTGCGCACTTCTGGCCATGGTGCTCCATGCCAGCAGAAGTGAGACTGGCAACATCTAGAGAGCCCTGGAGGACTGGGGCAGCAGCGGGGGCAGGCTGGAGCCCTAACTCAGTGGCCCTGGCCAGGAAGAGAGAGACCTTTCCTAGTCCAGCAAATCCCCTCATTCAGGACCAGTTAGGTATTGAGGGTGCTGGACCGGTGAGGTCCAATCTGTATTATATCTTATTTCACATGATCACACTTTCCTGTAACTGTAGCATGTCTCTGATGAACCTTAATATATAAAAATTAAAAATGTAAACTCCCTTTTCCCACCAGAGAGCCTCATCAATGAGAGACAAATACAAAGCATGGCTGTGTCACTTTTCACTAAAACTGCTGATTATTTTTGCTTCCAGATGACTGCAATGCTTCTGGAAGCTGCCAAGATAGATTAAAATCATTCATGAATCTGTAACAAGAGTCTTAAGTTCAACTCAGCACGTAGTCTGCAGGGAAAAGGGTCATTGCAAAGGTTTCATCCTTGTTAACAGCCTGCTCGGCAGTTCTGAAGTGCTGCCCTCCCATATTTGACCAAATAATTGAGTCTGTTTCTGACTTGGTACCACTAATGATGCATTGGTCAAGGTCTAGTAGCACAGGGCAGAGTCATGCAGTCAGAGAGGAATGCAGTCTTCTTAATGAGACTTACTTCCTACCAAGTTGAATAGGCTAGTGCATGGATGGCAATGAAATGAGAGCCTAGACTGTGGTAAGGCAGGCAGAGAAATGGAAAGAATTCCTACGTTCTCTTCCCATTTTTAGAGTTCTCTACTGACAAGGAAGCCCATATGCATGTTTCCACACCTGACAGTCATTTTTCTCTGGTAAAGAAGATGCCATGTTTAGTGTGCAGTTGCTTTGTGCCAGGGCAGTGAGGTTATTACAAAATTGAGTTCTAGTATGTGGTAATATTGATTAGAGGGGTGAGTTTTGGGCATCCTGGCTGGGCTGGGCTGGGCTGGCCAAGGAGAGGTGATTCCAGCAGCTGGGTTTGGCTGCAGTTTTTTATGAGAAACCCAGCACTCTCCAGCTGCTGGGCTGGGAGGGGAGCAAAGGGGGAGCAGACTGCATGGGGTAGGTAGGTAGGTGGGGAAAAGAGGGAGTGGGTGGGTGCTGGCATCTGTGTGGTGAGGTAGGGGGAGTTTGTTGGGTGTCCTGACTCACTGCTGTCTGGGCTGCAACTGCTGGTGCAAGGGAAAAACATAGTACTCTTTTCTGGGCTGGGGGAGGGGTGGGGAAGCAGGCTGCATGGGGTGGGAGGGGGCTGGTATGCTGATATGCTGGAGTATGGGGGTATATGGCTATATGGGAGATGGGGATGCTGCTGTGGAAACTTCATTGTCTCATTAATGCATCAGAGGGAGCTTAGTCAAATATATCTTCCCTTTACTTGTTGAGGCTGGAGTGAGGAGGGGTTGGTATTAATTACTGACTGATTGGTGATATAATTACAAGATCTTAAATATGCCAGGAAAATATGATGGGGGAAAGAATGATGTATCACCCACTGTAAGACTTGTAGTGCGTATACAAAACAGTGACTCCTCAGCTGTTCTAGACCAAAATATTTTTCACCCTGTATCAGGAGGCAAAGATAGAGTTTGCTTTTGGCCATGTTAAATTTGTTAACAGGAGGCAATCTGCTTGGAGATGTTAGCCTTAGCTAAACATTTGTTTGTTTGGAATGAGACAGATCCAGAGCAGACAAATAAATAGGGTGAAGAGATTCTGCATTAGCAGATCTTAATGTAGAATCTGACCTCACTCGTATTGGTGTTTTTCTATTGTAAAACAGTTAGGTTGCTTTTGTAGATAAGGATTATATGGATAGGCCTAACTCATGACATTTGCATGATTACATTTCAAAGAAAGTTTACATAGGTGTTAATGGCTTAAGTTAGGGAAAGGAGAGGATTCTTTTAACAGATTTTTTTAGAGTGTTATAGATATCTGAAGACTCTGATCTTTATTTTTTAAAATATCCTGTGTTCCTAATTAATACATGGTAAATGGTTAAAAGTGGAAGAACTTTGCCACGGAACCTGTTTATTTCTTTAATCTTTCAATTAGAGTTGGATTCCAGACAAGTGATTCCCATTAAATTTTCGAATTTGTTTGGGAAGAGGCATTAAGACCAGATCTTTTCTATATGGAATAGTTCTGGTTCTTATGAGTCAATGGGCATACTAGGTCTGATGCTAGGAGTGTTGTAGGACAAAGACTGTATTTGCAAGCTCTTTTAAAAATGGATTTTTCTACAAACTCTGAAGTCATGTGTTAAAGTATTGCTCTGGAGCTTCTATTCCTTGAGTTGATGACACACACAACGCCAAAATTTCAAACAAGGATAATTTTTATCTGTGTTTACAAGGCTCTGTTTCACTTCCATAGTGATCCTAAACATTCATTTTATCACCAACACCTGATATTTTACTTCCCTTTCTATTTTCACATTTGTGGCTTTAGTTGCTTTTCTGTGTTGCATTATTACTTATTTATACTGTTCTGGCTATGTCTAGACTGCCACGATTTTCCGCAAATGCTTTTAATGGAAAAGTTTTCTGTTAAAAGCATTTGCAGAAAAGAGCGTCTAGATTGGCATGGATGCTTTTCCGCAAAAGAACTTTTTGCGGAAAAGCGTCCATGCCAATGTAGATGCACTTTTGTGCAAAAAAGCCCCGATCACCATTTTTGTGATTGGGGCTTTTTTGTGCAAAACAAATTTGAGCTGTCTACACTGGCCCTTTTGCACAAAAGCTTTTGCGCAAAAGGACTTTTGCCCGAACAGGAGCAGCATAGTATTTCCGCAGGAAGCACTGATTTCTTACATGAGATCGTCAGTGTTCTTGCGGAAATTCAAGCCCAGTGGAGAAAGCTGGCAAGTTTTTCTGCAAAAGCAGTTGCTTTTGCAGAAAAACTTGCCAGTCTAGATGCAGCCTTCTGTGTTTGTGCAATATTAATCAAATTAAGAGTTGACATCCCAGAGAAACTGTATAAGCCTGAGTGCATGCATTTTTCTCTCCTTCCCAATGTAAGTAAATATTGTATTAATATTTGCAAGGACAGCATGACTGTTTCCAGTTGACTCATAGATTGATTTAGCATCTTAAAGCTGAGCTATGTGTGGATAATACACATTTTGGTGTGTTTACTAGCTTGAGTTGTTAGAAAGGATAATAAAATGCACATAGTTCCAGAGTAGTATTAATTTTATTTGTATTTGATATTAAATAAACATAATCAGCATTGCTCCTTGTTAATTATCCCTTGTTTTAAAATGTTTGTCTTCCATACCTATGAGTTGTTTAAAATATATATTTATATCTAAGTTTTTGTTTGTACTGGTAATGCACATAAGAAAATACAACCCGCACAAGGATTGAAAATGTTAGAGGGAATACTGCTTATTACTATAATGATTGCATTTCATAGTTGTATTTCAGGAAACCCTAGGCTACTACTAAACACTGTTTCTGGCAGAAATGTATAGCTAGCATCAGCCAACGTACTGTTATTTTGTAAATGACGTTGAACAATCTTAAGACACAATGTTGCCAAGTTATCAGCTCTTCAGCAGAATGCATTGCTCTGTGGATTTTACAGTTGTAATGGCGGCAACATCACCTTACTTTTCTGTTTATCAGCCAATTAACTATAAGGTGAATCCTAAATAAAATTGTAGTATACACCAAAATGGCTGTTATACTAGAATGAAGTACTATGAATTTCTCACATGGTGCGCCACTTTCAAGAGGGAAAACTTAAGTGGGTGATATTAGGTGTATAGGTAATAGGGCATTTCTCCCTTATATATTTCAATATAGTCTAATTCAAGGGTCTACAATTATGAGAGTGCTAGGGCTTATGAAGAGCTTAATCCGGCACTGTTATTGCCAATCTCAGAACAGGCTTGGAAACTGAGCTGACCTCTTGCTCATAGTAGTGGTGAGATGTCAATGTGGAGAAACTGGCACCATGCTGACCATACTTCATGTGCTCTCTGGAAAGGGAACTTACCTGTTCAAGACAGTCAAGCTGGCACCTTTCACTAACACTAAAATTCTATGCACAAATACAAGATGGCAAACTTTAGGGCAAGGCCTGTGTCTGCCCACATGCCTGAACAGCAGCTAATTCAAAGCTCCTTAATCCTTACTAGGGACTCAAGGCACTACTGCAATACTAATAACGATACTAATAATCAAAACAATACCCAGATGAGCGGTTCTCAAACTGGATCTGCAGACTGCTGGGGGGTCTACAAGAGAACTTTAGGGCATTTGTGAGTCCACTGATCTGCTCCTTCCCCTCCCTCCCAATGCTGTCTGCATGCTACACAACAGCTGATCAGCAGTGCGTAAGAGGGGTTGAGAGGAAGGAGAGCAGGAGTGGAGACAGAGCATGCTTTGAGGAGGGGTGGAAAGATGAAGGGAAGAGGAAGGGCAAGGGTTGGGCCTGGGGGAAAAAGGTGGAGTGGGGATAGGGCCTGGGGCTGAGTGGAGGCTAAGTACCCTTTGGAGAAAATTTGAGGCCAGTCTGGGAGTCCATGAAAAACTTTAAATCAAAATGAGGGTCCTCAGGTTGCTGAAGTTTGAGAACTGTTGACCTAGATAATTTAAAAGGGCTAATCCTGCTGGTGAGAGCAGAACAGGAACATTTGCTAGCTGTCTCAGGTGTGTATTTCTGATCAAATGGCTACAGCACTGTCCAGCAAGCTCAGGCAAATGACTTTTGAGAGCAAGTGGGAGATAGTAGGCAGCTGCTATAATACACATGTAAAAGAGAGAGAGAGTGACCAGACAGCCCAATATTAGGAACTTTGTCTTATACAGGTTAAACCTCTCTAGTTGAGCATTCTCTAGTCTAGCAACATCTGTGGTCTGGCATGACTTTAGTTAGCTGGACGTCCACTTATCATGGGTTGTGAGCCAAATTTCTTGCAGTCCCACAAAATTGGTTTACAGCCGCCAGTCCTTGATCTCAGCATTCTATGCTGTTACTTAGCTCTAATTTACCCCAAACATCTTCTAAGAGCCCAGTAAGTAGTGGAAGTGTTGGCAATGCTGCTAGACAATATTGACCTCCCGTGATTTGACACATTCTCTGGTTTGGCACTGGTCAGGTCTCAAGGGTGCCATGCTAGGGAGTTTCAACCAGTATCAGCAACAGTATCCTTCCCAAAAGAGTGTCCCAGTTTTTTACACTTGCCACCAACTGGGAGAGTGACACCAGACTCTAAATACTGTTTATCTACACACAACACAAATGGTTCATGTGAAAACTGACATATCAACTTAAACTGAAAGCAGTTTGTTTCAGTTTCAACCTCTTCCTCTGTTTCTGAAACGCCAACATCGGGAGTGAAACTACCTTTGGTCCCCATTGTATTGTTGCTTTCTGCCCTACCCACATGGATGATGACTTTGCAACATAATATATCCCATTGTACCAGCAGTCTCATCATGGGATCACCAATTAAATTATCCTGAAGTAACTCTGGAGCAAAGCAGTGCCTAATTGATACATTAGGATGGATCGAGGAGAGCCCACAAGGCTAATTAGCTCAGATAATGGAACAGGTTTAGGAAGGAAGTGCTCAGGTGGAGGAAGGAGACTGGCAAGACTTTTGCCAGTCAGAGCCAGGAGAGATTGCTTGGGGAAAAGATATCTCCTGTCTCCCTGCTCCTTAGCTGGATGAGCTAAGGATCATCTTCTTGTAAATACAGAGGTGAACATGTATGTAAAGGTGGAAGGGGCCATGCATGACATAAATTGCACAGTATGTTTGACCAGGAGAACTCCAACCAGTTTGTGGCTTGAAAAGAGTCAGGAGCAAGATGATGCCCTGGCATGTCCACTTGCAGGGGTTTGCTGTTGGTAGAAAACTGAACATGTTTAGGGGGAATGCATATATCCAGAATGACCCAACAACCACCTTGTTGCATTCACACTTGAAGAGGAGGGGGATGAAGGCTCACAATGAGCAATGCAAACCAGTGAGAATCAGCCAATGCCAGCCTACCAGTTTGCACTGAAGTGTAGTTCACCTTTGTCAAGGAAGCTGGCTACATATAAACAGAGATGTGTAGCAAGGAGGGTGATACCGTAATTTATGGCCTCAGTGTATGCTTATTTCCGGCTCAGCTGAAAATAATAGCATTTTACATGAAGCATAATGGAACTTTAATAGCTTGGCCAATAGTCAAATTGTAGCTAGTGAAGAGAATTGTGTATAATATTACAATATCCTGTTTGCAATCTGAAGAGGCAAAATTTTAACAGTGATTACTTGCAGAGCTAATAACTCAGTTCTTCCTGCCTTCATAATGACTGCATAGATATGCAGACAAGAGGAATTATGTCTGATATTGTGCACCAAGAGATATCCTTACAGTAAAATGAGTTGCACACACACAACCAATATCTAGTGCAGACCACATCAGTAAAAAGATAGTGTGCACAGATCGAGCACACAGCACTCCTTCTCAGGGAAGATGAGCCTCGTTAAAAGAAATAGGGAGGAAGGAAAGGAGCCATTAATCTTCTAAGTGCTGGACTCTTTTTTTTACAGCAATAAAAATATTAATAATTAATAAGCAATCATTTCTTCAGAATTAATGACCAACTCGAGTTATAAAAGTCTCTTGGCTTACCAATCATTCCTTTTTCCAACAACAAAACACAACAAAATGCTATTAGGGATCTCAGACTGGGCACTGCAACAGCATATAAAGTGCTTGATCCCAGGATGTTGGTTGTTTTCCTTACACATTTTTATACAAAACCCACATATCCAGGCTATCCTAATAAATTGGAACTAATTAAGAACATTGGCATAAAGCATACTTTGCAAAACAAGCAACTTCATCTTTAATTTATGGAAGTCACCTTCCTCCCTCTCTTTGGCCTGTTGCATTCTTTCCCTGCATCACATCTTGCTGGATGATATCTAGACAGCAAAATTCCAAGGCCTAGGACCCAGATGTCTTCCTTATTCCTGTGAAAGACCATATCCATGGGTGGTATCATATGCAAATACATCTATGATATCATATGCAAATATTATATAATAATGAAAAATGAGGCAGACACACACAACTTTTTTAATGTATATTTTGGATTGTTTAGAAACCTGTTGCTATCCTTGTTTTATGAGGTTTCATGGAGCTGGAAGATGCAGCCTACTTGTCCTTATTAGCTTTGCTGGAGAGGGCCATAATCTCTTCCAGTTTTGGCAGCTCTTGTGACTACATACACTCTTTTTCCTGTTCCTGCCCAATAGTCTGCAATCTTCAAACAGAAATATGTACCCTGAAGTTTTGTTTTGTGTTTTACAAAGAATAAAAGGGACTTATCCAAGTAAATCAGGGTTACAAAAATAAGTAATAGGGAGAAAATAGACCCATTAATAAATAAAAAAAGAGTACCAATAAATAAAGATAATGGCTTAAAAATATGAGAGCCTCTGAACTAATTTTTTAAAAATTCATCTAGTTAAAGCTGGCTATATCTACACTGCAGCTGGGATTGTGCCTCCCAGCATATGTAGGTAGACATACATTAGCATAAAGAGGGGTTAAAGGGTATGTAGCTAGGGAATGGCAACTTGGATTAGCTGCATGAGTACAAATCCACCCACTCACCCTGGATACATACTCAAGTGACAAGCCCCAATCTGATACCTTTTTTTACCCCATATGCTGCTATTTTTAGCCTGCTAGCTTGAGTAAAGCTAGCATGTCTGTCTGCCCACGCTGGGAAGCTCACTCCCAGCTGCACTGCAGACATGTCCTAAAAGATGATAAATGAAAGGTAATGGGAAATGAGCAAAATGAAAGGAAGACTCATTGTGCATGTCTAAAATTAGATTGTGAGGTTTTGTGGGGGCAGGATCCAGGCTTTATGTCTATAAAAGGCCTACCCCACTGGTATATAGTAATTACAAAACATCTCACTGAGTTAGAGATGGTGATTAGCTGGTTATTGCAGGGATCAGTAAGAGGCCTGATCTTAATTAATATCTTTATTAATGGGTGCCAGCTTCTCATTATGAAACCTTTTAGGTGATGCTAAATTAGGAGGATTTGCCAACATCAATCAAGACAGAGAAATTACATAATGAAGAGAAGTAAGGACAGGAAATAGGAAAAAAGGGAAATTCATCTTGAAAAATGCAAGCTGATTCAGAGGAAAATAATTGAAACAGAAATGGAGTTGGTGAGAGAAAACGGAAGTGGTATCACTGAAAGAGATCATGGACAGACTGGATACAAATCTGACCTTGGAATCAGAATTACAGAATTTTAGGGCTGGAAGAGACCTCAGGAGGTCATCGAGTCCAACCCCCTGCCAAAAGCAGAACCAACCCTAATGAAACCATCCCAGCCAGGGCTTTGTCAAGCCGGGACTTAAAAACCTCTGGGGATGGAGATTCCACGCCCTCCCTAGGTAACCCATTCCAGTGCTTCATTACCTTCCTAGTGAAACAGTTTTTCCGAATATCCAACCTAGACCTCCCCCACTGTAACTTGAGGCCATTGCTCCTTGTTCTGCCATCCGTCAACACTGACAACAGTCTCGCTCTATCTTCTCTTGAACTTCCCTTCAGGAAGTTGAAGGCTGCTATCAATCCCCCCTCACTCTTCTCTTCTGCAGACTAAATAAACCCAAATCCCTCAGCCTCTCCTCCTAGGTCATGTGCTCCAGACTCCTAATCATTCTGGTTGCTCTCCACTGAACCCTCTCCAATGCGTCCACATCCTTCCTATAGTGGGGGCCCCAGAACTAGATGCAGTACTCCAGATATGGTTTCACCAGTGCCGAATAAAGGGGAATAATAACTTCTCTAGAACTGCTGGAAATGCTCCTCCTAATTCACCCCAATATACCATTAGCCTTCTTGGCTACAACGGCACACTGTTGACATATCCAGCTTCTCATCCACTGGAATGTCCAGGTCCATTTCTGCTGAACTGCTGCTTAGCCAGTCGGTCCCCAGCCTGTAACAATGCTTGGGAATCTTCCATCCCAAGTGCTGGACTCTGCACTTGTCCTCGTTGAACCTCATCAGATTATTTTTCACCCAATCCTCCTAATTTGTCTAGGTCACTCTGGACCCTATCCCTAACCTCTAATGTATCTATCTCTCCCCCTAGCTTAGTGTCATCTGAAAGCTTGCTGAGGGTGCAATCCATCCCCTCATCCAAGTCATTAATAAAGATATTGAAGAAAATTGGCCCTAGAACTGATCCTTGGGGCACTCCATTTGAAACCGACCACCAACCAGACATCGAGCCATTGATCATTACCTGTTGAGCCCGACAACTTAGCTAGCATTCCAACCACTTTACAAGTGCATTTATCCAATCCATACTTCCTTAACTTGCAGGCAAGAATATTGTGGGAGACTGTATCAAAAGCTTTGCTAAGTCAAGGTATATCACATCCACTGACTTCGCCATATCCACAAGGCCAGTTACCTCATCACAGAAGCTAATCAGATTGGCCAGGCATGACTTGCCCTTAATGAATCCATGTTGACTATTCCTGATCACTCTCTCCTCTTACAAGTGTTTCAAAATGGATTATTTGAGGATCTCCTCCATGATTTTTCCAGGGACTGAGGTGAGGTCTATAGTTCCCTAGATTGTCCATCTTCCCTTTTTAAAGATGGGCACTACATTTGCCTTTTTTCCAATTATCTAGGACCTCTCCCGATCTCCACGAGTTTTCAAAGATTATGGCTAAAGGCTCTGCAGTGACATCTGCCAAATCCCTTATTGCTCTTGGATGCATTAAATCCAGACCCATGGATTTGTGTATTTCTAGTTTTTCTCACTAGTTCTTAACCAGTTCTTTCTCCACCATCGGCTGCCTACCTTCTTCCGATACTCTGGTGCCTAGTGCAGTAGTCTGGGAGCTGACCTTGTCCATGAAGACAGAGGCAAAAAAAGCATTGAGTACTTCAGCTTTCCCCACAGCGTATCCCTATGTTACCTCCCTCATCCAGTAAGGGTCCCACACCTTCCCTGATCACCCTATTATTGCTAACATGCCTGTAGAAACCTTTCTTGTTATCCTTCACATCCCTTGCTAGATGCAATTTGAATCGCACTTTCACCTTCCTGATTACTCCCCTACATTCTCGAGCAATTTATACTCCTCCCTGGTCATTTGTCCAATTTTCCACTTCTTGTAACCTTCCCTTTTGTGTTTAAGCTTGTCAAGGATTTCACTGCTAAGCCAAGTTGGTTGCCCTCCACTTTTGCTTTTCTTACTGTGCATCAGGATTATTTGTTCCTGTGCCTTCAATAAGGCTTCTTTAAAATACTGACATTTCTCCTGGATTCCTTTCCCCCTCATGTTAGCATCCCAGGGGTCCTGCCCATCAGTGTTGAGATGGTGTTCTAAGCCCTAAGGTAAGTGGGGACGTGGGATACTGGGAAGAAATAGAAGGAGGAAGGAGAAAGAAAGGAGGACCCCTGATTCGTATGGAGAACGTGTTTGCTCTTCTGCTTTTTTTTGCGGAAGAGCAAATGCGCTCTTTCAGAAGCCCTCTACTCCTTGTCCTCTTTCAAAAGAGGGTTTTTTCTGACATTTGGCCCAGTCTAGACAGGCCAAATGTCGGAAAAGCCTCTTCCAACAAAAGAATCCAATAAAAACTTGTAGTCTAGCCATACCCTAAGAGAGCAGTATGATTGCTTAGTACTCCAGTATATACAGGGAGAAAACTGTTGAGATTTTTTGAGTTAAGCTTAGAGGAAGGAGCAACAGAGGTGATGTTGTGGTTGGTATATGCTATAGACCTCCAGATCTGGTAGATGAGGTAGACAAGACTTTCTTCAGACAACTAAGAGAAGCTTCCAGATCACTGGTTCTCATGGGGGACTTTAATCGCGTGGACATCTGCTGGGAGACCAATGCAGCAGTACACAGACAATCCAGGAAGTTTTTGGAGAATGTTGGGGATAACTTCTTGGTACAAGTGCTGAAGGAACCAACCAGGGACCATGCACAGCTTGACCTTCTGCTCACAAACGAGGAGGAACTAGTAAGGGAAGTAGATGTGGGTGGCAACCGAAGAAGCAGTGATTATGAGATGGTTGATTTCAGGATCCTGACCAAAGGAAGAAAGGATAGACGCAAAATACACACACTGGACTTCAGAAAAACAGACATTAATCTGGAGTCAGATGTGGCAGCTAAAAAGTCAGTGAAATGTTGGGGGCCTGATCGTGGTAACACTAAAATGTGTGCATGATTGTAAGAGTTTCAATAATATGGAAGTGCTTGAGATTAAAACATACTTAAGTGTTTGTAGGATCATAGCCAAGCAGATAGATAAACAGAAGTTCCTTTTATAGTTCTGGTCTGACTTTGGAATGATCTATTCACATCTCAGCTCTATATTATCAGAATGATGCTAATACATTGGAAGGTGTCCAGAGAAAAGCAAAACATTTGTCAAGGATTGGGACTGATGATTTATGCAGAAAGATCAAAAGTAAGAAAATTGGATTGCTTGCTTAGGCAATGACTAAGAAGAAAATAGACATATTTGAAGGTTATATATGGCAAGGATGGATAAAAATTATATAATGTATACGCCTGTAAAAGGAGCAATGGGATTCAATTTCAGAAAGAGACGAAGAAAGAGTGGGGGGAAGGAACCACATTTTGTGGGACTTCTAAACTTATAATGGCCAAGCTATTGTAAGATGTATTGTAGGGAATAATCCTGTATATGCAAAAGGATGTACTGGTTGATTTAACTTCTTTCCTTCTTTTATCCATCAAAAACAACTAAATACCAGACTCACAGAAAGGCAAGTTAAAATGGGGATATAATGAATTTACTAGT
This sequence comes from Pelodiscus sinensis, assembly GCF_049634645.1. NCBI lineage: Eukaryota > Metazoa > Chordata > Testudines > Trionychidae > Pelodiscus > Pelodiscus sinensis. Next base: position 211,488,000 of record NC_134711.1, read on the forward strand.
TGAGAGAGTTTTCTGTGTGTCTGTGTTGTTTGAGCAACAACTCCTCCTAAATGGTAAGAGCTAGATTCACCAAATTAAGTATGCAACTTCTTCTTATCATAACTTAAAGCAAGGTAAGGGTTGGTAGTGCCAAGAAAATGGGATGTTCCTGGAATGGGACTGCTTCTCATAAAACCATATGGAAAAGAGACAGACTCACCAGGCAGATGCAAGGGGCTGGCTGGGGATGCTTCCCTCCCTCCCATCTGGGAGTGCCCCACTCCCAAGTCTCCCACCTCCCAAGCACACTTTAAGAGGGGGGGGGTTATTCTCCCCATTCAACGATTTGTAAGGGAACATTGCTGGCTATTCCCCTTTGTCAGGGAGTGAGAAGAAAGTGCACAGTTTACTGCATTCCTCAGTCTGGCTGGGAAGCTCAGAGGGCAGACAAACCTGAACTACCCCAGCCTGGAGATATGCTCGCCTCCTCCGGCTGTGCCCACTAGAGCTGCAGCAGCCATGGGCAGGTGCTTCTCACTTGGCCCCAAGCTGCTGCAGTGAGAGAGGGCTGGGGTAGTCCTCTCATCCCCAAGGCAGCCTGCATACGGAATCCCTCGTCCCCATTCCCAACCCAGAGCCATGATTTAAATGAAGCATGAACATTTTCATTTTTATTAAAAAAAGAAAAAAGAGTTAAGGACTCAAGTAATGCCAGTAAATCTTCTAATGCTAAATAAACATTTACATATTTTGGTGATGCACGCCTTAAATGGTGTCTTTGGCCTAGGTTCGAAAAGTTACTTAGTCACCTAAGCCCTAGAATTAGGCACCTACGTTCCATGCCAGAGTCTACTGCAATCCACAAACCTTCCTAAACTTGTAGTTGACTAAATTCTTTTGGTGCCTAAGTTTTCCAGGAAAAATTTCCCCAGGCATCTATGTTTCCACCTCTGGGAATCCATCTCCTGCCTAAGCCCAAACAAGATCTATAAACCAGGGGAAGAGTGCCTATTTCTCTGATCTGATAGTCTTGCTCAGAGCATGCTAAGGGATCAAACCTTGTTCAAAAATTAATCTGTGGGAAGAGAGCAGCAGGTAACCTTATGGGTATGTCTACACAGCAGGGCTAAAGTCAAATTAAGCTACACAATTTCAGCTATGTCAATTGCGTCGCTTAAGTCAAAATCACTTAATTTGGCTTTTGGCACTTTCTGCTCAGCAGGAAGTCAAAGGAAGAACACTCTTCCTTCAACTACCTTTACTCCTAGTAAAATCAGAATTACCATGAGTCAGAGTAAGAATTCTTCCAGCTTGTCATTATTTTGAAATAAAACCTTGTAGTGTAGATGTGCACTATGTTACTTCAGAAAAATGTCAGTTATTCCAAAATAATGCTGCTGTATAGACGTACCCATAGGCTACGTCTAGACTGGCATGATTTTACGGAAATGCTTTTAACGGAAAAGTTTTCCGTTAAAAGCATTTTCGGAAAACAGCGTCTAGATTGGCATGGACGCTTTTCCGCAAAAGCACTTTTTGCGGAAAAGCGTCTGTGGCCAATCTAGACGCGCTTTTGCGCAAAAAAGCCCCGATCGCCATTTTCGCGATTGGGGCTTTTTTGCACAAAACAAATCTCAGCTGTCTACACTGGCCCTTTTGCGCAAAAGTCTTGCGCAAAAGGGACTTTTGCCCGAACGGGAGCAGCATAGTATTTCCGCAAAAAGCACTGATTTCTTACAGTAGGAAGTCGGTGCTTTTGCAGAAATTCAAGCGGCCAGTGTAGACAGCTGGCAAGTTTTTCCGGAAAAGCGGCCGATTTTCCGGAAAAACTGGCCAGTCTAGACACAGCCATAATGTTTAGCCCATTGGCTCTCAAACTTTCCAGTCTACTGTACCCTTTTCACGAGTCTGATTTGTTTTGTATATGCCCAAGCTTCATCTCACTTAAAACCTATTTGCTTCCAAAATCAGACATAAAAATACAGAAGTGCCATTGCACAGTATGATTGAAAAAATGCTTACTTTCTCATTTTACTATATAATTATAAACTAAATCAATTAGAATATAAATATTGTAATTACATTTCAGCATGTAGTATACAGAGCAGTATAAAAGTAGTCACTATAGGACATTTTAGTTTGTACTGACTTTGCCAATGCTTTTATGTAGCCTTTTGAAAAATTAGGCAAATATCTAGATAAGTCCATACACTCCCTGGAAGATCTCTGCATACTCCAAGAGGTACACTTTTCCCTATTTGTGAATCATTAATTTAGCCCAGTGGTTAGTTAGCACACTCAGTTGGGTTCTGAGAAATGCAGGTTTAATTCCACTCCACCCTCCTTGTAAGGGAGAAAAGATTGAACAAGCAGCCCTTGTGAATATGTACCAATCCTGGTGCTATGGGGTAATCTGACACTGAGCACCCTCCCTTTCTCCTGTTGAAGCTGTTCTGCTTTGAAGAATGACTCAGTCTTTGGACCAGAGTGTGTGAATGACTGTATAACTGAGGCTAGAACAACCACTCAGGCAGTAGTTGACCCAAGGTCCAATCTGTGGTTCACAAACATGGTTGCCAACCTCACAGCAAACTATTATAAACCTCAAACTGGTTGTGTGTTCTATAATTAGATTTCAGTAACCCAGGAACAAGTGTAAACTTATATTCATGCTATGACCAGCCACTTATCACAGGTCAATTATATCTTATATCTCTCACCAAAGACAATACGTAAATGAGCTATAAAGATTTATTAACTAGCAAAAAGTGAAAGTTATTATTAGACACTCTTTCTATTAAGCAGCCACCGTTCTTGTCTGTCTGTCATGGAATTTTCAATTTGCTACTCCTGCGCACACACCAACGTGGCCCAGCTGCTGCGCACGTGCCAATGCGGCTGCTCCTGCCAGCTCCTGCAAGCATGCTCTGCTGCCTAGCTCTGTGCCTTGTGGCTCCTGGCCACCCTGGCAGGTCGCCCCTGTCATGGCTCCTTCCCCACTCTGGCATGATAAATGCAGAAGTGGGGGCCAGCAAGTGTACCCCAAAGCCTTATCTACCAGGCTTTGGTATAAAACTTCCCCCAAGATCTTAAAAACCTTGATCTTGGGAATAAAACTTCCACTGCCACCACTCAAATGTTGATAAAGAAATTAGGGGAAGGATCATTTGGGAAATCTCACCCCTATGCAAAAATCAGGGCACACAATTAACCACTGCTAGGTTAATAAAAGAAAAGAAAGAACTTTTATTATTACAATATTCCTGTTGCAAGCATAATGACTAGATAGGAAGGTAACAAAATATACTCATGGAGAAACTCCATCGGCCTAGAACTTAATTACAAAGAAAAGCCAAAACATCTTTTAAACAGTGCCAGATCTCAGATCCCATACCCAATCCTTAAAACAATAAAACCTAACGAAACTACCTAAACTTTACCCTACTTACAGAAAATGAAGAATGGTGTCTTGGAGAGAGAGAGACATGCTTGTCCCTCTCTGTAGCTGTAGAGAACTCTCTCAGGGTGTGTCTAGACTACAGGGTTTTGTCGACAAAAGTGGACTTTTGTCGACAAAACTATACCTGCGTCCACACTACTGCTGAGTTCTGTTGACATAACGTCGACAGAACTCAGCAGTTTTGTCAACGCTGGTAAACCTCATTTTACGAGGCATAACGCCTTCTGTCGACAGAGTTTCTGTCGACAGAAGGTGTTATTGCATGTAAACTGTCCTTTGCGTCTACACTACCATGTCGACAAAGCAGCTTGCTTTGTCGACAGAACTCAATGTAGTCTAGACGCTCTTTGTCGACAGAAGTTTTGTCGACAGTATCTGTCGACAAAACTTCTGTCGACAGAAGCCTGTAGTCTAGATGTACCCTCAGAGAGACAAAAGGGAGAAAAGAAAAACCCAAATTCCTTTGTCTCAGTTTGAAAAGTCCCACCTACATTCCTATTGGTCACGCCACCTGGCTAGGTGTAGTTAACCCCTTAATCCCCAGGCTGCTGGCTAACCCTCATAATCATGACAGCCCCCTCCGCCAGCCTGTCTGCGGAAGCCGTCGAGGAAGCCTTTTGCTGCCACCCTCCCTCGGCTGGCCTGACCACGGGAGCTGTCACGGACCTCTTGCCACCATTCTCCCCTCCCCGCCAGCCTGACCACAGGAGCCGTTGAGGGAGAGGGCAGTTACAGGTAACAGGAGCTGAGTGAGAGAAAGTAATTGCTTGGAAGGGGCCTAAGAGAAAAACTAGAGGATTGCTGGGTGTGGTGGGAGAAGTAAAGAGCAGATTTTTTTGTGGGGAGGAGGAGGGGGACGGGGACTGTTAAGAAGTTGGTATTCTCATCCATGCAGACTCTAGCCTCTCCCATTTAGTAAGATACTTCTGTCTTGTACCCATGTGTCCCTGCACACTTCCATCTCCCTATCCTCATGTATCTCTGCTCCCTGCCAGCCCCATGTGTCCCTTCACCCTCTACTCATCCATCTCTTCCCCATCTCCATGTCACCCTGCTCCCCTCCTCCCATTCAGCTCCTACTCCAGTCTGTCCCTCCACTAGCCGTTCTGAACTCCTTGCCGCTCATATATCCTGCTCTGTCTGTGCCCCATAACCCATGACTCCTTACCTGGCATCATGAGGAATACAGCCTATCCCCCTCTATTCCGGCATCACAACAACCTCTGGTTGGCCAAAGGCTTAATTGCAGCACCTCTCCAGCAAAATATATTTTCTGCAGGAGACATGAATTTTGGGCATGCACAGTTATGTAATAAGTTTCAGGAGCTTTTGCTTATGCTCCAAATTTTAAGCAGGATAGTGATAAAGTGATTTCTGTTCAGGATTTGAATTCTCTTCCCCCAGAGTTCAAATTGACGGAACAAATTTTAGTGCTTGTTTCCTCTTCGAGGGGTATATGCAGGGTTTGTGTATGTATGGATGAAAGGGCATCAACACATTTTTTGTTCTTTGATATTTCGCAATGGCTTATATAGTTTCAAAAGGCCTTCTTGTGAAACCACTTCACATTCATTAATGCTTCTTTCTTGTTTGGTGAATTATACAATTACAGAGGCTTACAATATAATTTAATACTACAGGCTACAGATGTAGTAAGTAATACGCACAGCATCCTACAAGCATTTAACCAAATCCAAACAAACACACTCTTATAAACTTCACATCTATATTAATAATGCTAACACACAGGTGATCAGCTATGTATTTGTCACTGCTCTGAGGGCTAATGCCCTCGGCATGAGCTGGCATCTGGTCTGTCAGTATCAATCTCTCCTGTTGAAGCTATTTCACTTTAAGGCTACATCTACACTGGCACATTCTCACGCAAAAACTCTTTTGCGGAAGAGTTCTTCTCCGAAGACTCTTCCAAAAGAGATCGTCTACACTGACATGTGCTTTTGCACAAGAGCATCCATGCCAGTGTTGACGCTCTCTTGCGCAAGAAAGCTCTGACAGCCATTTTAACCATAGGGCTTTCTTGCACAAGAAATCCATGTTGCCTGTCTACACTGGCCCCTTGCACAAGAGGGCTTATTCCTGAGCTGGAGCATCACAGTTTTTGCACAAGAAGCCCTGATTTTATACAGTAGAATGTTCGTTTACTCACACAAGAATACATGGCCAGTGTAGCCAGGCAGCAAGTTTTTGCGCAAGAGTGGCCGGTTTGGCACAAAATCGCGCCAGTGTAGACACAGCTAAAATATCTGACTCCATGAGAGGGGCTCTCAGGTCTGGATCACTAGCAGAGATAAGGACCTCCCTGCATCCAGGACTAAACTGAGATAGCACATCTACATTAGTGAAGCTTGTCTTTTGAGGCTTCCCTGAAGTGTAGATGTGCTATTTCAAAATAAATTATTCTGGAATAGCTTATTTTGAAATAAATGTGCAGTGTAGACATAAGTGCCTACCCCAGGCTTTGTGGATCCTAGTCTTGCTCAAAGGTTTTCAAGGCACCCAAAAGTTAAACACCCGTTGTGGATGTTGTCTTCTTCTTTGTAGTCTTCAAGCTTGTGATCAACTTTTCTGTCGAGTTTGGCTTTACACATTCCTTTCCTTTCATATGTTAGGTTCTAGACTAACAATTGTCATCTCAATATTAGAGATGAAGAAAGTAAGGCACAGAAAGGTGTGAATAATTTGGTCAACAGTAAATCACTACTAGAACTAGGGATTAGATTCCAGTTTTTGCTCTAACTGCTACACATCATTCACTTACTTGCCAATAGCTTTAATTGCTTTAGAAAGCATCAGTTTTTATATAGTCTTTTTTTTACTACTGTTATTAACTACGTAAGTTTAATAAATTACATGCTTTTGGAAAGAAACAGTTGTAGCAGCAGAAGTTGTTACTCCAAACACTATTTGGAAATGTTTCCTGCCATTTCATAAGATGTTGTAATCAAAAGTACTTGAGAAAAATTGCAAATATATTTCCCTTTCTGTGCCTTACTTTCTTCATCTCTAATATTGGAGGGGGGGGGAAGGACAATTACTAACAACTGTAGTGTTGAAATTTAAGTTGTTTGTTAAAGCACTTTGAGTTGCTTATACAGAAGTTTCTTTAGAAGGTCAGCCAGTACATTCTATCATCCCCATTTTTACTTTCTCTTATTCCTTCTGTACTGAAATTTTGTATGTAGGTTCTTAACTAAAAAGGTGTGAAAGGGAGGGGAGAAGAGGGGGAGGAAAAGAATTTGAGTTGTTTGAGCTATGTGATTATGGAAAAAACACTTCCCCTCCATACACTAATCACTATCATAAATTTTGCAGTCTGATATAATTCAAACCTCTGACCAGAGGCCTTACAATTACAGTAAAACTCTGATAGTCCGGCATCCAACTGTTCAGCACTCCTGATAATCTGGCATCAAAATGCCAACTGCTCCTGGCCAACTGATTAAAAAGCCTGCCGCTCAGCACATGTGCTGGCTGTAACCAGAGGGAGCATAAGGTTGGGGGAAGGAGAGGGGAGAGAGAGAGTGGGATCCTGTTACAGTATGGAGAAGAGCATTTTGCTTCAGGGAAGGGGAAAGGAGAAGGGAGGGGAAAGGAGATTGTGTCCTGGCCAGCTGTTAAGCCCTGCAGCTGTACCGGAACTCCCGATTCTTCAGCGAATCTGATAATCCGGCACCACGTTGGTCCAAAAGGTGCCAGATTATTGGAAGTCTACTGTACTTTTTGAAGCTCAACTGTCATTCAAAAAGGTGACACAAAAAGTCTGTTGAGTAGGTTTTAAATTATGCATGATTAAATTCAGCAGTTTTGCACATGGACACAATCTAGTCCCAGTTTTGCAGACTCATTGCAGCTATGCATTTGTTTAAAAAAAAAAAAGCACACACACAAAACCCTAAGCCACCCCATTTATTTCACTAAGGGTTTGTCTAGACTACATGGCTCTGGCGACAGAGCCATATAGATTAGTTTACTAGACATACTCAAATGAAGCAGGGATTTAAATAATCACCACTTCATTTAAATTAAAATGACTGCCACACTGAGCTGATCAGCTGTTTGTCAGCTCAGCGCGCTAGTCTGCATGCTCCGTGGTAGACATCAAAGGCATTTGTCGACCGCCCTGGTAAACCTCATCCCACGAGGCATTTGGGTATGTCTAGTAAACTAATATACATGGCTCTGGCAATAGAGGCATGTAGTCTAGACATACCCTAAGACAGTGGTCCCCAACTATTTGAAGCTGCTGGGTGCCAGGGGGCAAGGCCATTCGCCTGCTAGGCGCCAGAGAGCAGGGACACTTGTGCACACGGGGGCACGCATATGCCACACCTCCCCATGATCCACGTGCCTGGGGCCAGCAACCCTATGTGCCACGTGGCCACGGGTGGGGCCGCCCATTTGCAGCAAGCCTAGGGCCAGCACTCTGCAGAGCCATGCACCCAGGGCCAGCACCCCCCCCATAGCTGTGTGCCCAAAGCCGGCACCCCCCCCCATAGCTGCGTGTACAGGGGCATGGATGCCAATTTGCCGCAATACTGGGGCTGGCGCACCCTACAGCTGCATGTCCGGGAGCTGGGGCAGCCAATTGGCCACGCTCCTGGGGCCAGCACTTCCCATAGCTGCACGCCTGGGGGCCGGGATGGCCAATTCGCCATTCGCCTGGGGCTGGCACTCCCCATGCGCCATGAGCCTGGGGCCGGCTCCAGCACTGCACATGCGCCACACGGCGCCAGCCCCGAGCACTCGGCGGGAACACACAAATGCCCCAGTGGGAGGACCATTGCCCTAAGGGACTCACAAAACGTGTAGATGGTACCTTGAGTTTTCATGGGCACAGCCCCCTTCTTCATATGAATTGGTTTGAAGAAGAGGGGTGTCCCCACAAATGCCCATGCTAGCAGCTACACGCTTTGTTACTCTCTACGGTGCTGCAAGACTAATCCTTGTTTTTTAAGTTTTCCCAGTTACAGACTAACTCGGCCAGCCCTCTGCAGCCTTTGGAAATGGCCAGTTGCCCTGCCTTCACCCTGAACAGCCACTGAGAAACCCCTGAGGCAAAGGATTCAGCTTCCTCCTTCCCCCACCCATTCACACCAGCCTCCCCAGGCTCCCGCTCTGGAAACACCCGCAAGACTCTATCAGCTGCCTAATAAGTTTCCCTTCGGGATGAGTGGCGCATGCGCAATAAATACCCCTGGCTCAGCCACTTCCGGCTCTGTGGTAGCGGAATTTATCTCCAGCTTCCTGATTGACTGATGTCATTTTCCTATCTGCGTTTCCGTCGGTGATTGGATACCGCAAATAAAGGCTCCGTCTTTGATTTTTCTGGTTGGTTGCTGGACTCTCTTTTTCACCCCTTTTGTGGTCCCGTCTCGATGATTGGCTCCTTTCGTTCCCTCACGCCCTGCCCAGAGCGCCCGGCTCGCTCATTGGCAGCTGCTAGGCTACCTCCCGGCCTGCCTATGCGTCCGACTCGCTGACTGGCTGCTCCAACCGCTGCCCTCCCACAGCCGGGTGCGCGCAACTCCCCCCGCCCTTCTTTCCCTCGCGCGCGCGCGCGCGCCTCTGTTCGCCGAGCTACTAAAGTTTTGCGGAAAGAAACTGCTCGCTCCTGCCCCCTCCCTCCCGGGCTGCTCGCCGCGCCCGGCCCCTCCCTCCCGGCTCGAGCCCGCCCTGGGGGCGGTTGTTTGTTTCTCGCCCAGCTGCGCGCGCGCCACGAGCTCGAGCCGGAGACTCCCGGAGGCTCCCTCCGCCCGCCCCGCGCTTCTTGCCGCCGCCGCCGCCTCCTCCTGTGGGCACGGTAAGCGGCTGCGGGCCCGGCCGCGAAGAGGCGTTGGGGTGTCCCCTGGGGGTGGGGGTGCTGCTCGGGCAGGGACTCCGGGGTATAGACCCCCCCCCAGCCGCTCGGCGCGTGTGGCCCCGGGGAGTTAACGGGACCGGGGGGGGGGGGGGCTGCGCAGGGTTCTCTCCTCCCGGTGTGTGCGCGGCGGTAAAGCGAAGCCACCTGCCTGCCCCGGGCCCTTCTGCCCGGCCGGGGCGTGCTCCGGGCCCGGCTCGTGGCGGGGGGGCCGAGGCGGTGCTTTGCCCCCGGGCGGCTCCGTTTCTGCAGCCGCTTGGGACCGAGCATCCTGCCTGCCCTGCCTCCGGGTCGGGTTGAGGACTTGGGGAGAAGCAGACCCGTCCGACAGGGGGGTGCTGGTGCGGCCCCTCGCTCTTCCATTCAACAGACCTCAGAGGCCAAACAAAAAAAAAACCCCAACAAAAAACAGAAACCCCCCCAAAAACCCCCCAAAAGTACGTTCGGTCCCATCATCGCAAGAAAACGCGCTGCAGATAAGTGGTTTCTCAAACATCATAGTCCCATCACACCGTGTGTGTGGTGGTGGTGGGGAGGGGGGGGCGTTGCGACCTGGCACAGCGGTCCTTAGCCGGCCTCTTCATTTTGTTCCATTTTCCTTGTTGGTCATACGGGGAAAAGGGTTGCCTCCTCCTAGGATGTTAGGAGTCTTAATCAGTGTCTTGCAAGCGCTTTCACACACTGGAATAAATTAACAATGGTGTGGAAAAAAGTGTTCTTCATTCAATGCCTATAAGCTAGTCGACAGTGAATTTAGATTTTGACGTTAGGCAGGTGATTGTGCATTTTTTTTCCATTTGTCTACAGTGGAACAGCTGTGTTGATGACCGTGAGTATCAGCAAAAATATGTGAATGCGCTAGTGCTGAACATGGCTAAAGCTGCAAGCACAGACTTATGTGTTCAGCATCTGGTGACATTAACCTCTGTTTTTGAAATTCCTGAACACTGTTTCTTTGTCTACATGTTACTCTTGAACATCTTCACTGTTCAAACTGTTGTGGACATCTTATCAACAGTGCTTCATTTTTCTATATAGAACATGCTTTAGTTAAGACAGTGGTCACCTCTTAAAATATCTTGTAGATAGCTTTAGCATGTCAGTCTTTGATACATCTCATTTTCAATTGTGTTTGGGGGAATATGTGGTTATCTTTTTCTACATTAAAATATTTTTCAACCAATGAAACTAATTTTAAACTATTTGCATTCAGTACAGCTGATCAAATAATTACACTTTTATTTGTTAATTCAACAGATGCAGTTTATGTTGCTTTTTAGTCGTCAGGGGAAGCTGAGACTTCAGAAGTGGTATGTCCCATTGTCTGACAAAGAGAAGAAAAAAATAACAAGAGAACTTGTTCAGACAGTGCTAGCTCGTAAACCGAAAATGTGCAGCTTCCTGGAGTGGAGAGACCTGAAGATTGTCTACAAAAGGTGGTTCTGCCTCACTAAGCTTGTAATTATTAGATGTAAAAAATAATAATAGAAGTGGTATGTTTTCTCCCTTACTGGTTATGAAAACAGGCTCATTTTGAGCTTTTTCTTAGATCTAATTTGATAATCTAATAGGAAGCATTCATGTGTAAAGAGCACTCATGCGTTTAGAAATGTGCTGAAGAACAGAGATTAGATTTTCTTAAATTTGAGAGAATGATTCTTTCTGGTTCTGTGTTCAGCACTAAGTAAAACAAGACATACAAATAGGAAAACATGTATGATTTAATGGATATTTAGAATGATTAAACTCTATGTAAATATGTTTATCTCCAGCAGTGGATGATTTAAATTGGTTTCAACATAATTGGTTCTAAAAGGCCTCATATATATGAATAAGATTAGATTTTTGCTATCAGTAAAAAAATATTTTTTCACTTTGAGAAATCAAGATCAGTTTTCTATGGGTGAAAATACTATGCAGTTTTCTTAGAAAGCTCTCTTTGTATCTGTTTACAAGCAAAATACTAAGGTGGAATGTTTTGATTCTGCAGACCTTTTGAATGTAATACAAAACGGCAGTGAAATTGCTTTTCTCCAAAAATTACAGTAATTGATAATTCATTGAGATGAAAGAAATAAATGCATCCTGCCAAAAGCTAATTTTATAAAAGGAGTTTCATTCTTTCAGTTTTAATATTTAAGTAGGAAAATCAGGGAACATCAGAGGTTTGTTTTTAGTATTTACTGTAATTCTTTCTTGGGCTATAAATGTTTTGCTCTACTGTTGTTGACTTTTCTGTTGATAGCATAGATTTCTCCACCTTAAAAATGGAAATGAAATTATTATGTAAATAATATTGATGTATTGTGGCAAATAGTATAGCTATATTCAAGAAAGAATTTGACACTTAAGCCACGGTCCTGCCTTTTTGTAATTGTGTATACCTTTATTCATATCAGTCCTGACATTGATTGTCAGTCTAAAACATGTGAGTAAAGGTATGCTTATATTAGCAAGATCAGTGCCTCAGAATGAAAGAGGATATTGTATCACTTGAAGCATGCATATAGAATGTGTGCCTTTTATGTCTTGCTAATTGATCATGGAACATTTCTAGGCAGTACTTGAGAGAGGGGGTATGCATACATACTTTGAGTCCTTATAACCTATTAACAAAGATCTATAGTATCCATTGTAATCACTAGTTTCATTCTCCTCACCAACAGGTGGAATTAAGTTGAGGAATTTATTAAAACAATTGCGTTTGTAGTTTTTTTTTTTTTATGGAAAATTATTTGATGTTGGGGAAGTAATTTAATTTTTCCTTTGTTTATTTTTCCTTGTTTTTCTTCAGCTTTGGATAGTCATGGTTCTTGTGCAGCTCAAAGAATACTACTAAGAGGACTGTGTTTAAGTAGTGATAGATAAAAAACACTTAGGCTGCGTCTAGACTGGCAAGTTTTTCTGCAAAAGCAAGTGCTTTTGTGGAAAAACTTGCCAGCTGTCTATACTGGCCACTTGAATTTCCGCATGTAAGATTGTCAGTGTTCTTGCGGAAATGCTATGCTGCTCCCGTTTGGGCAAAAGTCTTTTTCCAAAAAACTTTTGCGCAAAAGGGCCAGTGTAGACAGCAGATATTTATTTTCCGCAAAAAAAGCCCCGATTGCAAAAATGGCGATCAGGGCTTTCTTGCGCAAAACCGCTTCTAGATTGGCACTAACGCTTTTCTGCAAAAAGTGCTTTTGCGGAAAAGCATCCATGCCAGTCTAGATGCTCTTTTCCGCAAATGCTTTTAACGGAAAAACTTTTCCGTTAAAAGCATTTGCGGAAAATCATGCCAGTCTAGACGTAGCCTTAGTCTGATAGGTATAAGTGTATTTGGCATTGGGAGAAGTACATTTTCCAAATATACTAATGAAAAGCAAATGGAATAAGCAACCTCTGGTGGCCCAAGAGCAGCCTTAAAAGGAAGCAATCCTTCATATTGGGAGAGGTTTTGTAGACTTTGTCATAAGCAGGTAGCCTAAAGAAAACCAGACACTCTATAGTAATTGACACACTTTGGCAAGAGTTATGATCTTCGTTAGCAAGAGATGCAAGTTTGATGATGCTACAGAGGATCCTGAACTAATCCGCTATCAAGTTCTGCCATCTATCCCATTTTTGGTGATAGTTTGGATCATGTTTGGTAAAAAACATGAATTGTTAAAAATACACAATATTTAACATTTTTAGTTTTATGGGGTAGTTCTTCACGTGTTTCTAATAGTCTGAATGGCTGAATGCTTTGTACATATTTCTTCTTTAATTATTAAATGTTTAGAATTTCAGATACAGCCGTTCCCCAAGTTACGAATGGTCAATTTACGACCATTCTCATTTATGACCAGACCTCCCATTAAGCGGTCATAAAGGTGGTCCCCGAGTTACAAACGCAACCCGTGCTTACAAACAGCGCAGTCGCAATGTAACTCAATGGGGTCCAACTTACAAACATTTCGAGTTATGGCCAAGTGTTTGGTCCGTAACCCGTTCGTAACTTGGGGACCGGCTGTATTACAGAGCATGGTACAAAGAAAATTTAAAGTAATCAGTTTTAATTGTTTTTTCTTTTTACTCATGAAGAGAAATGGTTTCTCACTGATATTTAAAAAATTAGTTTGTAACTAAATATAGCCTTTATATTTAATTTGATACTGCTTTTTGTAAAGTAGGAGGAAACACTATGTATGCACATTAATATAAGCAGTTCTATAGCTTACTTTACATTTATTCAGATGTTTAATTTTTCTAACATATGCATTGTTAGAAAACAGTTAATGCATTTATTTGCTAGATTTTTTTTATTTGTGGTTGTTTTGAGCTTTGGATAGCAAATGATATGCAAGTAAAATGCAAATAACATTTTAGTTTTTAATTAATAAACTAAAGTTATCAAATATTCTGAATGCATAAAAAAGTTATTCAAAACATGTTTAAAACTATCTGATTTGTTACAACAGACAGGACTATGCAGCACTTTAAAGCCTAACAGGATGGTTTATTAGGTGATGAGCTTTCGTGGGCCAGACCCACTGCCTCAGATCAAATTATGGAAGAAAATCGGCATGACCATACATACCAAGGGATACAATCAAAAAAAGTGAACACACATAAAATTGACAAATCAGATTTTAGAGCGGGGGGGGGGGGGGGGGGTCAGGGGGTGGAGGTTAGTGTCTGAGATAATGATATTAGGGGTGATAATTGGGGAAGCTATATTTGTAATGGGTAAGATAATTAGCATCTTTGTTAAGGCCCATTCGTAAAGTGTCAAATTTAAGCATGAATGACAGTTCTGAGGCTTCTCTTTGTAGTCAGGTGTTAAAGTCTCTTTGAAGCAGGATGCATGTAATAAGGTCATTGAAACAACGCCCAGTCTGGTTGAAATGGCAAGAAACTGTTTTTTCTTTGTGAAAACTGTTTTTTCTTTGTGGATGGGAGCTGGAGGCATTTAGGTAACTCTGAGTCAGTGGGTTTTCTGTAGAGAGTGGTATCTAATTTACCACTGGTAATTTTACAGTGGTGTCCAGGAAATGGATCTCTCGTGTAGAATGGTCCAGGCTGAGATTGATAGTGGGATGTAGGTTGTTAAAGTCTCTATGGAATGCATCCAGTGTTTCTTGCCTATGGGTCCAGATCATAAAGATGTCATCGATGTACCGTAAGTAGAGAAGGGGTAAAAGGAGATGGGATCTGAAAAAATGTTGTTCTAAGTCAGGCATAAAGATGTTAGCTTACAGTGGGGCCATGCAGGTACCCATGGCTGTGCCGCTGATCTGGCAGTATAAGTTGTCCCCAAATTGGAAATAATTGTGGGTGAGAACAAAGTTACATAGGTCTGCTACCAGATTGCCAGTGGTATCCTCTGAATATGGGAGTGTTTCTTTAAGAGGTCAGGCTTACTATTGTTTTGATTATTTGATTATTGCTGACATTGTTTTGAAAGACTGCTTTCTTCCTAGCCAGTGTATCATTAAAGGCAACTTTGACTTTAACCTTTGTATTAAAGGTGCCAGCTTAGATGCTTTTGTATTTAAATATATTTAAAACTAGCAGGTGAGGCCTGTCGCTGACCAGGCAAAGTCATTTTGCGTAGATTACACCTATAGGAAAGTCCAAGAAATTAGAATATATGTAATAGTTTTTTTAATTAATGTGCTTGCAGAAGGGAAATTAAAGAACAGTTTTAAATTTATGGGATTTCAACTTCACACAGTATTTTATTGAATACCATGCACAGTAAATTTGAATCAGAAACTTGTAAAGCTTCCATTACTCTTTCCAGAACTAATTTCAATTACTTTGTGATTTGTAAAAGTAAAAATTTTCTTTGCACTAAAATGACAATTGAATAGGTGACTCGATTTTAATTTTGTTAGCAAATACTTTTATGAACTCTAATCATAATAGTCAGAGCTCGACAAATAATGCAATCTACTCGCTCGTGGCGAGTAGATTGCAACCTGGAAGAGCCGGATTCAGCCGATCTGCGCATGCGCAGATCACTGGACAGCGCGGCTGGCGAGCCTTGATAATAGTCATGACTTTTGTCCAATGAAAGCCAAAAATAATTATTTAAACCTTTCACCCAGCATATTTTAGTGTAAAAAGTAGTTCATTCAGCTATTTAAGTAGCAGGATTGTTTATGCAAAATGTGTTATCTGTATAATCACAAAATATGACTTGTGTTTGCACAAACAAATCCACAAAAATTATTTAAAACATAGTAGGTTTCCCCTCCAAATTGCATGTTGTAGAACTTGAAAATGTGTTTTAGTTAATGCTTGCTTTAACTTAATCCTAAATACCATAGAATGTTTCCTACTTTTAATTTGCCTTTAAATATGTTCATAAAAACAAACTGTATAGTCTTTAAAGAAGAAAGATCTAGGCCAGGGATGGGGACCCTAAGGCTCGGGGCCGAATTAGACCCCTGGCTTGCCTAGATCCAGCCCCTGAAGCTCTGGCAGCCCATGCTGGTGCTCCAGTCCCACACCGCCTTCTCTTGTAACTCCCTCCATGGAAACTAGCCTGGGACCTCCAAGGCTTTCCTGTGCGAGGAGAATATGGGGAAGTATCTTTCTGCTTCTCAGATGGTGGGGTTTTTTTTTTTCGCTTTGCTTTTTTCTTCTCACTTCTTTTGTTCAGCCTCCCGACTGATTTTTTTTTTTCCTGTGGGTCAGTGGCTTCTGATTCAAAAAGGTTTCCCACCCCTGTAGGCTATGTACTCTTTCATATTCTCAAGACATACTTTTATGTATTAAAATGGTCTCAGAAAAGGTTCTAGTTTTAAAATCTTAGTTGTGGACTCTATTATAATCGTGTTGTGGAGCGAGTGTACTTTTTTTAAGTGGCACAAAAGCTGTTTTGTCTGAAACAATTCAAATTGTTTAGATTATATTTAAGGCCTGTTCTTGTAAGAGCTTACTACTCGTTTAACTTGAAATGAAGGTCTGCTGTTGTCATGAGATTCAAATTATCCTTACGCATTAGAGGAGAAACAATTTAGCTGAACCTAGCAATACTCAGCTGCCATTAAAATGAATGTGGAGGAAGTCATGTGCTTTGAGTAACAGAATAGAAGTATTCAGACAGACTTGCTTTGTGTGCTAGTAATTAGAATAAGCTTCAGACTAATGTGCTAAAACAGCACACAAGTATTCTTGTTTCTCCAGACTGATATTTAAACCCTAATGTATTATTTCTAATCTAGATTTTTATATCTTATGTTGTGAGGCTTCTGTATCCTTTTAAAAACCAAGCCAGTAGAAAGCGATTTATACAACTGTGTATAAAAGACATAATTTGCTTTGTAATGTATTAAAAAAATCTTTGCGTTATTAACAATGTAGTTCCTATGTTTCTATTTCTGTTAAATCAAGTTTGACAGAAAAAGCTAAATTTTTTTCTTTTCATTTTTTAGCCATCTCTATTTGACCTTAGAGAAGCCAGTGATTAAAAAGGCCATAGAAAGGGGTAAACAGTGAAGTGGCAAAATTTGCAGATACTAAATTGCTCAAAATAGTTAAGACCCAAGCAATGTGTGAAGATATTCAAAAAGATAGCACAAAACTAGGTGACCGGGCAAAAAATGACAAATGAATTTTAATGTTCATAAATACAAAGTACAGGTAGTCCCCGAGTTATGTGGATCCGACTTATGTCGGATCCGCAGTTACGAACGGGGATTTTCTCGCCCCGGAGGACTCGAGCGGCGGGACGCCTGGTCCCGCCGCCCGCCTCCTCCGGGGCGAGAAAAGTTGCTCCCCGTCTCCCTGGTCTGCGGGAGCCAGCAGACCAGGGAGACGGGGAGCAAAGTGGCGGAGGACCCGGGGCCGGACCCGCGGCCGCTTCCAGATCAGCTGGAAGTGCCGCGGGTCGGGCCGGGTCCTGCGCGGCTTTGCTCAGCGTCTCCCTGGTCTGCAGACCAGGGAGACGCTGAGCAAAGCCGCGGAGGACCCGGGGCCGGACCCGGGGCCGGACCCGCGGCCGCTTCCAGATCAGCTGGAAGCGGCCGCGGGTCCGGCCGGGTCCTGCGCGGCTTTGCTCAGTGTCTCCCTGGTCTGCAGACCAGGGAGACGCTGAGCAAAACCGCGGAGGACCCGGGCCGGACCGCGGCGCTGATCTGGAAGCGCCGCGGTCCAGCCCGGGTCCTCCGCCGCTTTGCTCCCCGTCTCCCTGGTCTGCTGGGGGGGATGCAGCTAGTGCCCCCCCCAGCAGACCAGGGAGATGTGGAGCAAAGCCCGGGGCCTGTGGTAGAGCAGGTGGGGCGCTGCCGGTTGGTCCAGTAGCGCCGAAGAGTGGCCGCACTACTGGACCAACCCAGCAGCACCCGAGCTGCTCTACCCCAGGCGTCCCCAAGTTAGCCGTTGCTGAAACTGACCAGCAGCTGACTACAGGAAGCCCCAGGCAGAGTTGCTCTGCCCCAGGCTTCCTGGAATCAGCTGCTGATCAGTTTCAGCAGCAGCTGACTTGGGGACGCCTGGAATTCTTAAGTTGAATCTGTATGTAAGTCAGAACTGGTGTCCAGATTCAGCGGCTGAATCTGGATGCCAGTTCCGACTTACATACAGATTCAACTTAAGAACAAACCTACAGTCCCTATCTTGTACGTAACCCGGGGAATGCCTGTACAGTAAAACTCCGATGTGCTCCGGGCAGCCAGACCATTGGAGCTGCTCTGCCCCCAGCTTCCCGGATTCAGCCGCTGCTAAAATTGACCAGTGGCTGAATCAGGGAAGCTAGGGGCAGAGCAGCTAGAGTGCTGCCGGTAGGTCCCGTAGCGCCGAGGAGCGGTGCTGCCAGACCAACCCGGCAGCACCCCAGCTGCTCTGCCCCAGGCGTCCCCAAGAGCAGCTGGGGTGCTGCCTGGTTGGTCTCGCTGTGCCAAGGGTCGGCGCTACCGGACGAACCTGGCAGCACTCCAGCTGCTCTGCTGCAGGTGTCCCCAATTCAGCCGCTGCTGAAACTGACCAGCAGCGGCTGAATTAGGGATGCCTGGGGCAGAGCCGGACTATCGGAAGGGGGGACTATGAGGAGTCTGGGGCCAGACCCCTCATAGTCCCCCCTTCCGATAGTCAGGCATATTTGATAATCCGGCACCCCCTGGGTCCTAAAGGTGACGGATTATCGGAAGTTTACTGTAATGCATATACTGGAAAATATAATCCCAACTCTCTCTATATCTATATCTATATCTATATCTATATCTATATCTATATCTATATCTATATCTATATCTATATAATAAAAATGATAGGGACGAAATTAGCTATTACCACTCGAGAGATTTTGGAGTCATTATGGATAATTATTTGAAAACATCCATTCCCTGTGCAGCAGGAATCAAAAAAGCAAACAATATTAGGAATCCTTAAAAAAGGGAGAGAGAATAAGACCGAGAATATCTTATTATCTTTGTATAAATTCATGGTATGCCCACATCTTGAATGCTATGTACAGATGTGGTCACCTCATCTCAAAAATATATCTTATCATTGAAAAAAGTTCAGAAAAGGGGAGCAAAAATGAATAGGGGGTTGAAACTGTTGCCATATGAAAAGAGATTAAAAAGACCGGGACTTTTCAGTTTAGAAAAGAGGAGTTGGGGGTAGGGGTAGAAACTGCGAGAGGTCTATAAAATCATGACTGGTGTGGAAAAAGTGAATGAGGAAAAGTTATTTACTTGTTCCCATAGCATAAGAACTAGAGGTCACCAAATGAAATTAATAGGCAGTAGGTTTAAAACAAACAATAAAGGAAGCATTTTTTCATACAATCTGTAGAACTCCTTTCTAGAAGATGTTATGAAGACCAGGACTTTAATAGGATTAAAAAATAGAACTAAATAAATTCATGGAGGATAGGCCCGTCAATGCTTATTAGTCAGGATAGGTAGAAATGGTGTCCCTAGTCTTAGTCAGAGGCTGGGAATGGGTGACATTACTTGATGATTTGTCTGTTTTGATCATTCCCTCTGGTGAACATGGCATTGGCTACTGTTGGAAGACAGGATACTAGGCTATATGACCTTTGGTCTGGCCCAGTATGGCCATTCGTATGTTATTAAATTGAAATATTATTTGTAGAGATGTTAAAATGGTTAACTGATTAGACGAGAGCGCTTAACTGGGTAACCGTATTGACTTGATCATTAGGTTCCACCACTGGGTGCGCTGGCCCAGCAGACTGGTCACCACTGGAGTTCACTGGCAGTGGTTTTAACCAGAAAGCATATCAGTAAATCTCATGCTTACTAATAACCTAATTATTTTATCCATGGAGGTTGTCCCTGCCAGTTATTTTTTAGTCACAGCAGGCATACTGTGTGGGCAAGTTTGTGGTGCTGCTGCCTCTACTCTGCTGCTTCTGAGGATAACAGATCTTAATTTCCAGGATTGAGGACAATTTGGTATCTTTCAGGAGCAGTAATTTAACTGACATAGGCATTGGTGGTTTTATACTAACAATAATTTTGTTGTTGTTGCAGATATGCAAGTCTTTACTTTTGCTGTGCTATTGAAGATCAGGACAATGAACTGATAACCCTGGAAATAATTCATCGTTATGTGGAACTACTTGACAAGTATTTTGGCAGTGTAAGTTAGTGGTTCTGATTTTGGTTTCATTTTTACAAAGTTCTGTTGTGCTTTTGTTAATATAGCAAGTACATCATCTAATTCAGTATACAAAATATTTTTTAAAAGTGATGTTTGCTCCTGGATATGGATTTCTGATGGACGTGGATATGGCAAATCTTACATCACTTATATTGCCAAACCAACTTGGTAACTAACTTACCTTCACAACACCCTTGTCAGGTCAGCAGATGGTCATCTGTCCTGTTCCCTTTTCTTCCCAGGTACCTTCCCCAATCTGCTTTCCTTCAGCTACAGTTTTAGGGAAAGTTCTTTTCAACCTCCTAGTTATGAAGCTCAAGCAAGTCTCTACTAGCAGATATGAACTGTGTTTTTTCAAATGCTTGTGATTTGGTCCATTTGGGTGGATTCTCATGGGGAGAGTGAAAGGCCCATCCCTGACACTGCCGCCTCCTTTCCAGATTTTAAATACCGATTCCAAAACATGGAGGTACTGGAGCTTATCATAACAAAAATATCACAAGAATTTTTTTTAACATGTACAAGATGTATGCCTCACTAACCACGTTCTCAGAAGTGACTGAACCGTTTTGGCTGAAATTTTTCGAAGATACAGCCTCCGGCAAAGGCTAAAAAGTTGGGCTAAGTTATGAGCAAGAGAGAGAATCTAATGGCAGGAAGCATAGGACAACCTTAATAAGACTGGGCTACTTCCCCCATTATAACACTTACTGTGTTTTTCAGGTGTGTGAACTTGATATCATCTTTAATTTTGAAAAGGCTTATTTTATTCTGGATGAGTTCCTGTTGGGAGGGGAAGTTCAGGAGACCTCCAAGAAAAATGTTCTCAAAGCCATTGAGCAGGCAGATCTGTTACAAGAGGTAAGCAAATGGTACTTCTGCCTAAGCATCAGTTTGCTGTACTCTGGCAAAGGAAGGTTCTCACTTTTCTAATATGGTAGAAAGTGCTTTTTAGCATGCTTAGGATGTACTCTCCATTTAGTTTTCTTGTGTGTGCAGTGTATGTACTGTCATATGATTTTCCTTCAGTTTTATTCTTTTAAACTTTTATTCAGTATACACATATGTAACCTACTGAATGGTTTGCTGCTTTTTACAACTTTAGATTTATTTAGTCATTGTCCCTATGTTGTAAGTTTTTTGCTAAAATTGCAAGCTGCTTTTCTGTGCTTATACCTAATATTTACAGATATTGCTATTTTATTTTATCCATATCTTTTCCTTAGATTTACCTTTATTTCACTTTAATTATCTTGATAATTATCACTAGCTTTTTGTCGTATCTGATGCATGTGTGCTTCTTTACTGTTTCATTGCTCGTATCCAGAAGCTAGACTCTCTTCTTTGAGGCTCTTTCAGGTATAGTTAATATTAACTATTCTAAAGACATTGGCTTAATGCTACAGTTAATTTACTTTAAAATAGAAATGCATTATAAACTTAGAATAATAGTCATTAGTCATGGAAATATGTAGAATGAAATAGAATAAGTATTCAAATCTTCACCCGTTATTCAGTTATTGGAAAAAAAAAATAAAACTGTTCATTTCTGACTTTGGAGAATTGTTAGTATATGAACTCAGCTCTTAAACCCAGAGTGTGGAAAGCAATTATCTTTTAATTGTTTGGCAAAATCCCTGGTAATAAAGTAATTTTTTTTAAAAAAGTCCTCTTGTTTCTACCAGCCCTTTTGTATTTTATTCACTAATTATGATCTCAGGGTCATAACAACGAGTTGGCACTTTCGACCCTGTCATTAATACCTAGTAAGACCTTAGGAAAGTCACTTAACTTTTCTGTGTACAAGTTTGTCACAGGGATGTACAACTTGCCCATCTCATGTGCATATTAAATTTTGAGGCTTGTAGAGTAAAGCCCTTTTATCTGGCACTTCACAAACTGGCAAGCTCCATAAACTGCCATTTCTGATCTGCACGGAAAGTCCAGTTTATAGGATGGTTGGTGCATAGCTAATAGCAGGTTGGGATGAGGGAGAGGTTTCAGAGCACTTTCTGGGAGGGAGTTAGGGTCCAAAAGGGGTCTTGGGTCAGAGGTTGGGTCACAGGAGGAGCTCGGGATGCTGGATTGGAGGCGCTCACTTCCAGTGGCTCCCTATCTTTGCTGTTGCTGGTAGAGACGTGGTTAGTTAGTGGCTTGGCAAGCACACTGCTTCCATTTCCCCCACCCTGAGTACTAACTCCAAGGCTAACAGCTCATTGACTGGGAATTGCTGCCAACGGGAACTGCGGTGGGTGGCACCTGCAGATGGAGGCTTGCAGCAGACCTACCTGGCTGCTTGTGGGGGCTGTCAGAAGAGAGTTCCTTTCCCCATTCAGCACACCACGCCCTTTCCAGGCCCGAATGCCATGCTGGATGCAAGCTTTGTCCCAGAGTCTGTCCCCTGCCCTGCACTCTGTCCCCCCTACTCTAAATCCCTCCCTCTTAAATGACATTTTTAGTTTACTGGCACCCCCTATTTCTCCATGCTGAGTTAAAGGGCTTTTACTGTAAAATGGAGGTCACTGGTAAAAGATGCTATATAAATGCAAAATATTTTTCTATGTTTGTCCTGTGAGCATTTTGTGGTGGTGTTTTGTCTGCGAGAGCTTTCTGTTGATCTATCGTGAGCATTCCATAGTTTTGAGGGTCTCTTCCTGCCGTCTGAGCTATTGCCGCATGAATATTTTATTGTTAAATTATAGGATCGCAAATTCATGCCATTCTTTATTCTCCATCCTTACAGTTTAGTTGCATTTTGTAAGCCTATAACTTGAGGTGAAAATGAGAGGATGGCATATCAGCTAAAGTTCATATTCATAGATACAGTTTACTAGCATCTATGTGATATATCCTTCTTTTTGGTGTGGGAAGCTTAATTATTCCTGCTTTCAAAGAATGCTCAGAATCCTGTTTCTCATCACTACTTTATTGTGATAAAAGGGAAATTTCCTAATGAGGTGGATCCTACAGAACTGCTGAAATTTTAGCTGTTTGTACTCTACTAAAGTATCCATTTCAGGAAACATTTCATGGGGTTTTACTTTTAAAGCTTTTGCTTCCCTAGAATCAAAGAATTGCAGAAGTTACAAATGGGAAACGACCTCGTAAATAATCCATCTCCATTTTTTGAAGAGTGAATTGCCCCCTTAGAGATTTGTCCGTTTGTATTCCCCAGCAGTTTTCTAGGAGATGCTTTGTACTCTAGAGAACCTTTTGGAGTATGGTGTACTTAAACTCTCAGTGCTGTTATACTCTCTTAAAAACACTCAAAGCTTGTTCACATTTAAAACACTGCAGTTGTACCTCTGTAGTGCTTCAGTGAAAACAGGAGGGCTTCTTCCCTCAAGATAGGCACTCCTATCTCCTGGAGAGGCAGTAGTTGGGTTGATGGGAGAATTTACCTATTGACCTAGTGCTATCTATGCTGGGGGTCAGTTCAGTTTAAAGACATTGCACAGATGTAAAAGTTGTTTAATAATGTAACCGCTAAAACTCCTACTGGTTACACGGCTGCATGCACTATAGATTCTGCAGTACAAAGCTTAAATAAGCTTTCTACAGTACTGCCTGCAGTGAAGTCATGGCTCCTAGGGAGAAGGCTTCACAGTGGAAAAGCTTCACCTGTTAAGGTTAACAATTTAGATCCCTGCTCAATACTGACACATAGCAGGCCCCCACTTTACGACGGCCCAATTTACAACCCCCCACACTTACGACCTTTTCCGTAAGTGCGGAAAGGGCCGAAATCCCCCGACTTACGTCCTCACATTTACGGTGGCGTACGACGCCTGTCATAAATGTGGGCCTGAGTTGCGATGCCCCTGACTTGCGACGCTATTCCTGGAACTGATCACGTCACACGTCGGGGACAGTCTGTAGTTATACCAGCTTAATTTCCTAGTGTAAAGCAGCCCTAAATTTTGTTAGCCCTCATCTCACTGTAATGTACTGTTTTTGGAGACTAACATCTTTGTACTGAAGCTTGTAGCCCTGCATATCCACAGATAGTGAAGAGGATACCATCGCAGCCCTGTTCTTTTCACTTCTTCCTGCCACACAGAAGGAGGGAAAGGACTCAAGAAGCTGTGTCCTAAATCTCCCTGCAGGAAAGGTTGAATGCTGGCCCTACCCAGCCCCTTTCTCTCCCCCTTCATCTGCCTGGTGAGCACTGATCTGCAGAGACCCAAGCACATTGTTAAAAAAGGACAGAAGCCTCCACAAGTGTGGAAATCCAACAGGTAGTTGCTGATCCATCCTTCCCCCCCACCCTCTTTCTGTATGTAGGAATGGAAACAATAGTGCTCAAAATAGGGATTAAGTGATTAATCGACTAGTTGACTATCCAATAAGCAAAAGCTTATTGGATAGTCAACACATTAGTTGACTAGTTGCTTCCCCCCTTGCTGCCTCTATCAAAGAAGCCGGTTCTCTCCAGCTCCAACTCATTGGGATGGGGTAGCGGCTCAGCGGCGGTGCTTCCTCTCTGAAATGTACTAGAGCCCCAGTAGGGGCTCGAGTGCATTTCAAAGATTGAAACGCCACATGGAGCCCAGGGTTAACCGGGGGATTCGGAGTATCCTGCTGGCCCCAGGATCCATGCTGCACTTCCTCTTTGAAATGTACAAGAGCCCCAGTGGGAACTATTGTACATTTCAAAGTTGGAACACTGCATGGAGCCTGGGGCCAGCAGGGAGCGCCCCATTGATCCCAGACTCCATGCTGGGGCTCTTGTACATTTTTAAAGCGGAAGCGCCCATATGGAGCCTGGGATCTGTGGGGGATTCCCCGCTGGCTTCAGGCTCCATGCTGCGTTTAAATCTTTGAAATGTACAAGAGCCCCAGGAACGGCTCTTGTACATTTTAAAGGCAGAACGCGTGATAGTCTTTATCAACTAATTGAATAGTCAATGGAAATCCCATCAACTATTGGATTAATTAATTGGTTTTTAACATCCCTAGCTCAAAAGAGACTAATAATAAAATAAAAAATGTGACAGTCTTGCTACTTGAGCACACACACTATCCCTGCTGCTGCCTGCTTCTTCCATGCGGGATCTTGTCCCATCTTTGCTTATTGGTGTTTCTTCTTCATTACCTCTCAAGATTTTTTTGTGCAGATACAAATAAAATCTGAATTGCAGATTGGATGTGGCTCCACATTTTTATATCCATGCAGAGCTCTACTGATGCTCATTTTTCTTTAGAGTCCTTCTTTGCACTCTCCACACTGACAGCACTTTGAGTGTTTTTGTATCTGGTGCTGTCTAGGGATGTTAAGATGCGGGTAATTTGCTCATTGAGTTGTGGATAGAATTTTTATCTATACTCACTCAGTCCTAGCTCGTGAAGAGTCCTTGCATCAACCTAGCTGCAGCTCTGCAGTAATAAGGATCTGGGGAGCTGACACCAAAGGACACTGGCTCAGTCCTGGCTCTCCTACTTATAGCGTCTCAGCCCCCTGCAGTGTTTCTGTTGCCAGTCAGCCATCTCGGTTTTCCTATAATTAACCTTCTGGCTTGCTCAGTGTCCTGGCTGTTTATGGGACCTGGGGGTTCTTTGTTACTTTCTGCCATTAATTTCCTTTATGCCTGTCTCGGCATCAGCATTATTGATGTGGGCTGCTGGTCCCTACTTGGGCTTTGCTGTTCTCAACGTTTATCTAATCTGCAAATATTCCCCTTCCCTCACGTTGTTGTGTCCTCCTATCTCTCCTACCACATGTCTTTGTTTCACTCTGCAAAGTAATTCTCCCTCCCTCACTCTTTGCTGGTGTCCTTTTGTTTCCACCCCCAACCCCAAGTCTTCCTCTGCCCTCACACTTTTGGTAGCCATCTTCAACCAGCTACCACCTGTCCTTGTCTTCCTGGGCAAAATGCAGAAAAAATTCAGTTGGTGTCCCACCTGTTTGTACACCTTGCCAGCTTTCTTCATAGTTCAAACAGCATTGAAGTTTTTGTTTTATTTTACTGTTGGTGACAGCTACTGGATAGTTAAGATGGAATGATCAGAAAGGAGTGTTGCCTGGAATTATTTCACACAACTTAGTGGAGACACTGTTACATGTAAACTGTGTTCTGCAGAGCTAAAGTATGCATGGAGTACGGATCAATGCGCAACCATTTGAGGCTGAAACCACCCGCCTGATTCATGTGAGCCAGAAAGCACACAGCAAAAAACATGGACAGCATTTGTTTCTGGCAGTTCTTCAAGAAAATGCAATGCACAGCATGAGGAACAACTGACGGAATTGTTGTGCACCGTGATCACTACAGACATGCTTCCCATAAGTTTCGCTGAGGGTACCATTTTCCGTGTGCTGATAAGCTTTGTGGAACCCAAATATCATGTGCCTGTGAGACAAACAATGACCTTGCAATTAGAACATTGCTATAAAGCCTGTTTGAAGTCTCTCCGTGGCAAATTGGACAAAGCTGTGACAGTAGCTTTAACCACTGATTGCTGGACTGCATTAACTACTGAAAGCTACATTATTGTCACTTGTCATTACATTGAAAATTGGGAGCTGCAATTTGTAGTTCTACAAACCCAACAGTCTCCCAGGCGGACATACAGCAGAAAACCTTGCTGCAAAATTATGTGCTGTAGTTGAAAGACAGGGACTGGTAGGCCATGTCCTGGCGTACACGAATGACAATGCAAGCAATATTGTGTGTGCTAACTCATCAAGGTTTGTTACATGGGAATCTGTCCATTGCCTTACCCATGCCTTGCAGCTAGCCATAAATAATAGCTTCTTTGGGAAACAAATGCACAATGCGATCACAGCAGTGAATAAACTAGTTGCGCACTTCCATCACAGCACCATGGCCACCAAAACACTGGAAAGAAAACAAACTCCGCTTCAAGTTCAGAAACACCATCTGATCCAGTCATGTAAAACTTGCTGGAATTCAGTCTAACATGTTTGAAAGACTCTGAGAAAAGGTGGGCAATAACGGCTGTGGTTTCTGAAAGCACTGTAACAAGACAGGCTGATGCCCTCACCCTTCAGCTGTGCGATGAACAATGGCAACTAATAGAGGATGTCTTATCAGTGCTTTCCACTTTAAAGTATGCTACAGCTGTCATGTCTGCTCAACAGTCAGTCAGTTTCAAATATTTACCCAATTTGCAACAGTCTTCTCCACACTCACCTGAAAAGTAAAGCTTCTGAGAATACAATTGCCAGTACCTTCAAAGGTGCTGTAAGTTCCTCTGGAGTGTCTCATGACACAGTGACCTTGACACATTGCCTCCTTGTTGGATCCACACCATAAGTGCATGCGGTTTCTTTAATCTGCTGTCCATGATTCTGCTAAGACTAAGCTTCTTGAACTTGCATCAGACTGGAAACAGAAGAACCTCCAAGTGCTGGGGCTGAACTAAGAGATGCTGAGCCAGATCAGGCATTAGAGCTAGCACCGAAGAAAAAAATGTGTCATTGTGATGCTTCTAGGTGAAGGTTACACCAAAAAGGATATTGAGGAGAAATGCTGTGGAAAATGAACAGGAAAATTACTTCTGGGAGTCTTGCCCTTCATTGGAATGCGGTTCTTTGGCGTGGTAGAAGGCCAAAGCCTAGCACTTTCCCATTACCTATGCATTCCAGGAACCTCTGTGCCTTTGGAACTTGTGTTTTCTAGCGCTGGCCTTTCTGTTAATTGGCTTCACTCAAGGCTGACATCAAACCATTTAAACGTTCTTTTTTCTTAACAAAAATAAGTAGTAGTAATGCAATTGTAACCTGATGTTGTGTGGTTTTTGGTTTGGATACCTCAGGGTTACTGTGCACAAGATTTTAACAGTTCAGTTTTTGCACTAAGACTGGGCTGGTTTTGTTTGTTAATAAAGGCATTTGAAAGAGAATACATAAGTATGACTGATTCATTGTGAGGCATTTGCACTGGAAAATCTGTAGTGGGGACCCTAGGTGTAGGCAGGGTCAAGCCTAATGCCAGATATGCTAAGAAGGGATGCTGGGCATCAACGGAGCCCTAAGCAGGGCACAAGTATAGCCCCAAGTGTGGGGCTTGCAACTAGGACATCAAGAGAGGGGCTGGCAGCCCCTAGTTCCCAGTGGAGTGCACACTTGTGTGCCTGCACAGGAGGAAATGAAGAGCTGTGCATCTAATTAGTGGCAAGCATGGCTGTTGTCCCACTAATGAGGTGCCTCTGAGCTACCTGGACCCTGAAGAAGACCTGGCAGGGAGAGGTGTGAAAGAGAGTTGGGCAAGGATCAGTGGGTCAGATGGAGTTGGGGGGAGGGCAAAGTTTGAGGTGTCCATCCTACTCCTAGCCAGACTGCCTATGACAGCCAAGAGAAGTCCCAATAGCTGGCCGGCAAAGGAGCATTCCGTTCCATGCAGCCTCGGCTGAGAGAGACTGGAAGTGTGAGCTGCAGCTATGTGAGTCAGCAGGTAGAGGACAGTCTACTTCCATTTCAGCCCACAGTAGGGTGGGGAATGGGGGCGCTGGAAAAGACTGAAAACCATTAAGGGTGGATGCCAGATCTTTGTTTTCTAGGGTAATTTCTTGATTCTTCATGGTACCTCAGTTACTCATAAGTCTCACAAGCACGGGAAGCAAACTCCACAGAAATGTGTTAGTGCTCTGTCTCCTTTAGTGGAGGGGGAAGCAGGAAGGTTACCTAGTTAAGCCTACTCTGATTTGGGGTGTGTGTGGGGGGAGGGTGTGTTTTTTTTTTTTTTTTTTTTTTAAATCTTTGTGAAATACAGTGAAACCAAGAAAGTTTTGCCTTTTTCCACAGGGCTCTGGTCTGCAGCATTTGCTGTGTGTGGATCCAACACACTGAGGCAGCATCCTCTGGCACCAGCTCCCTAGTCCCTAATAATGCACTGGAGCCTCAATGGGCCGGGGGTTAGGTTGTTATGCTGAGATCAGGCGGGACCAGGGACGGAGCCAGCATCTTTGCACACTGGCTCCCCAGTCCCTTAATATTGCAGAGTTGCAGCAAGGAGGTGGGGGTGAGGGTTAGGGTGCAAGTAGTCGATAGTGTTAACCGATAAACTGCTTATCGGTTTGTCGACGACTCACATCCATAACTATGGAACATTGAGGTAAAATTTTTCAGGTCTTGATGTGATATTAACCACGTTGCATTGTAATTATATTTACAGAACTAGTTTTCCATGCCATGTTCCTCTATTCTACTCTGTTTGGTTTGATACTGATATTCTAATAGTATTTCAAAAGAATTATAGGAATTTCTAATCTATGCATACAGGGTTTTTTTCTGTGTAGATAATGTTTTTCATTATATATTTTTTCTTTGTAGATTTCATGATGTGAGCATCAGTTCAGCAAAGCATTTAAGCATAGTTTTAAGTAAATCTTCATTTAGCAGAACACTTTAGTATTGTAGTTCAGTTTGGCTGCGTCTAGACTGGCATGATTTTGTGCAAATACTTTTAACGGAAAATTTTTCTGTTAAAAGTATTTGTGCAAGAGAGCATCTATACTGGTATGTGCCTTTGCGCAAAAGATTTGCTTTTGCGCAAAAGCATCCATGCCAGTGTAGACGCTCTCTTGTGCAAGAAAGCTCCGATGGCCATTTTAGCCATCGGGCTTTCTTGCGCAAGAAATTAACGTTGCTGTCTACACTGGCCCTCTTGCACAAGAATACTTGCGCAAGAGGGCTTATCCCTGAGCAGGAACATCAGAATATTTGCACAAGAACCACTGATTTTGTACATTACAAAGCCAGTGTTCTTGCGCAAATACTTGCGGCCAGTGTAGACAGGCGGCAAGATTTTGCGCAAAAGCATCTGCTTTTGCGCAAAATCATGCCAGTCTAGATGCAGCCTTTAAGTTTAAGTGCTTTGCTGAACAGGGTCCTTTTTTGATGAAACATGCCTGTTTTATTGCAGTTACCAGTGAGTTTTATAACTCAAAACAGTTAGGCATACCATTGTGAAAAACAGTATTTTGCGTTTGCAGTCATAGCTGAACTCTTCACCCTCTGGTGACATTTTTCCTCCCTAAGTATAAAATGCTTTTGCATTTGTGCTAATTTGTGTCTTGATACTGAGCAGCAGAAAAGTAATTTTACTTTACCTCATGCATCATATTTTGTGGATAAGTATAGGTCATGTGTCCAATTTCATGTTTGTTTACCATTCCAGTTAACTGCTAATTGTTTTAATAATGCTCGACACATAAGTAAATAAGGCAAACAATATAGTTTTCATTGTTGTAGCATGTTGATTGCAGGATTTGAAAGATAATGTTAGTGAGCTTACATCTTTCATTAGACCAACTTCTGTTGGAGGAAAAGACAAGCTTGAGCTCTTTCACGTTTGAAAAATAGGTTAATTGCCTACTTCATTTTAAGAGGTTTCTTTCAGCATTTGTAAATCCCTTATTTTTAACAATCTGTCCCACCTTGTAGT
Source organism: Pelodiscus sinensis (assembly GCF_049634645.1). NCBI lineage: Eukaryota > Metazoa > Chordata > Testudines > Trionychidae > Pelodiscus > Pelodiscus sinensis. The sequence goes on from NC_134711.1 coordinate 211,518,328, forward strand.
TAGCTGTGATATTCTGGTTATCTTTTTTCCAGACCCGAAGAACTCTCAAAAGCTTGTCTCCCTCAAGCATATGTTTGGTCCAGTAAAAGATACTACCTTATGCCCCTTGTATCTGAGTGTAGTACAGAACAGTAATGAAGTGTCAGTTTTTCATTTAGCAATATAGGAATTGCCATTTGGTAATTTAATGATGGTCCATTAATACAAGATATTGTCTCTAACAATGACTATTGTGCAAACCTACATAATAGTTCCAATATTCAGTGTGGAATTTTTTGTCTTCAATTCATGATCAGCCTTGAAGCACGAGGATAAAATAAAAGGGCAAGCAATCCCACAAGTATAGTTACAGATACTTTATTATATATTTTAATAATATTTAAAGAATGAATCTCCTTAAACAAAACAATTACCATCAGTGATTATTAAACAAAGAACATAACTGTTAAATGTGTATGAGTTAGTGATTTTTTTTTCTAGTAACCACACTTCAAAATAATTTTGTAATGTAAGTGAATTTTTTTTCACTAGAATTTCCCAAACCTTGTGCAGCCCACATTTTCACTTGGAGATATTTATTTCTCCAGAGGTCTTCAGCTTAGCCGTTGGATATTTCATTTTGAATATTGTTGTTTGTTTTCAGGGGAAGTTCCAACAAGAGCGTCAAAAGGCCTGATGAATCACAATTGGTTATTTGTTGCCATATTTTTATTCATATTTTATAATTGTATGGTCCTTTACTAAATATTACTTACTTATGTGCTGCATTAAAATCAACAATTAACCATATTTGTTTACTCTTTTAAAAAATATCTTGCATCCTAATTTCAGTCAGTGGCTACTTGTTCTTGTATTTGAAGAAGGATAAGTGTGCATTTTCAATCTCTTACTACTCTACTTTTTTGAAGGTAAATGTTTCAGGGGAAGGGGGAGTTGTATTTAAAATCTTCTTCCCCACTGAGATAAGTAATGTGTGTGTGGAGGTTATTTTGGAAATCTCTTAATTATTCCATTAGAATTTCCCATCAGAGGAAGAATAACTCAACTTGGAAACCATCAGTTTAAAAGAGCACCTATATGTAGACTGTAGAATTGTATATGGTATTTTAAAGGTTGTAATATGACTTTAATAGTATATAACAATTATGTTTATAAATAATGCTAGCAAAATAAAATCTCCAAATATTTTAACCTGTTTAAGGGATCTCCACAAGTGCATGAAAACATAATTTTTCCTCTATCTCTATTAAAAGAGCACCCCTGTAAGCAACAGCTTTTGTTGGTCCTTCAGTAATTGCTTAAGATTGTTTACTTATAGTAAAGCTGAGGTTGAAAAACTCAGCCACTGGTGAATGGAGCGCTTTCCATGTAAACGTGGTGACTTCACATTCAGTTTATGCAGAATTTGATCTTACATTTAGAAATATTTTTAACTTCTCATAGATATAAACTTGTCTTATCTATATGAGAAGTTTTAGTTGCTTCTCCCACCCCCTTTCTGCCTCTATTAGATAGAGGCAGCAAGGGGGAGAAAGAGGAGGCTACCACCACAAAGGGGCAGTACCACACAGAGCCTGGGGTCAGCTGGATTCCCCAGCTGACCCCCAGGCTCCGTTCAGTGCTAAGCCTGGGATCAGCTGTGCGCCGCTGCTCCTTTGAAATGCTGCCACAGTGTTTCAAAGCAGCAGCACCTCATGGAGCCAGGGATCAGCTGGGGAATCCATAGCGACATTTCAAAGGGGCAGTGCCGCTCTATCAACTAATCGAATAGTCGATGCAAAAATGCATTGACTATTCAATTAGTGAAATACATGCTAGTTAGCATCCTTCTGCTGAACCCCTCGTCCTTAGCCCCACCCCAGATCAATGATTTAAATGAACCATCACAGTGTAAATCTAATTGTTCATTTTCACAAAAGTAAGAGAATTAATGAGAAAAGCAGAGTTTTGACTAATTCATGCAAGCTTGCATATCATGATAGTAGTACAGTAGACTTCCGATAATCCGGAACCTATGGGACCTAGGTGGTGCCGGATTATCAGATATGCTGGACTATCAGGAGGTACTATAAGCTGGTTTTATCTATATACTGTATACATTATATACTGTATATAAAGTGTTCCTAACCCTTTTTATTGTACATACTGTATACAGTATACTGTAATGTTTTAGTTTAAGCCTTTTTTACCCTTTTTGCTCAGTTCAGCTGCTGCTGCTGTTACCTTGTGACTCATTTTTTGCCAAAGCTCACTCACTAGGCTCTTGCCATTTTGATGCCGGACTATCAGGAGTGCCGGAATATTGGATGCCGGACTATTGGAGTTTTACTGTATTGTGAAATGTGTTCATCATACATAACTTCCACTGATGTCAATATGGGACACATCTTATTGTGATACCTTTAGATGTTAGTCCTTCAGAAGCCTACAGATATGTTGTGTCTCAGGGATAATCTAGATAAGGGCTACTCAATTTTGGAATATGCCACGGGTTGCAACTTAAGTGTGGGTGCATATGCATGCAAATATATGCAAATAGCTTTTTTCACACAGTGCCCCAGCGCTCGTGGCACCACCTCCCTGGGGACTAGAAATGCTGATGCCCTGTACCCGTCTATTCCAGCCATCCTGTCCATTTGCATCTTTCAGTGCTCACCCCATCTGGGAGACACCTTGTTGTTGTGGAGCGTGTTCCCAATGGAGGCCACGTTCAAAGGATCCCACCCACGGGCCACGTGTTGAGCCTTGTGTAAACCCAAACTGCATTGTGGGCCACAAATAAATGGGCCATGGGCCGTGTGTTGAGTAACCCTGATCTAGATGGTGCTTGGTCATGCCATGAGGGTAGGGAACTGGACTTGATGACCTCTCGAGGTCACTTCTAGTTCTAGTATTCTGTCTAATTTCATGCAAGAATTTCTCTTGATTTGCATTTGTAAATTAAGCTATTGTGTGGGAGCACTTGTGGAAAAGCAATATTGTGTGTGTCAGTGGGATGCATTCAGTTAAGTATCTGAGGGTTGGGCAACAATGGAAATTTATATATATTTGTTGGGAGACCGCAGAATCACAGGGAAATGTAGGAAGCAGTGGTGTTGATCAAGTAGACAACAGCCTTCCCCTAAATCTAATACTGGGTAGTGATGTTACATAGTGGATAATAGAATAGTTGAGTAACCATATGAATTCTTATTGGTTACTCAGCTATTCTATAATTCTTCACTGCTTGTTTGCATCCTAATGCTGAACCAGTATCCCTACATCCCAGGAGAGTGAAGGGGAGTGAAGCTCTTCATTTTGGAGGTGAAGTCTTTACAATGAGGTGGGAAATATAAGGGTATGTCTACACTACAAATTTAAGTTGAATTTATTAAGGTCAACTTTTTAGCTTCCGAATTTACAAAGTCGAAGGTGCATATCCTCATTGGGCACATGAGGTTGACAGAGTGCATCTTCAGTAGCATGGCTACTAGGGATGCAAATGGTTAACTAGCGCCTAGTCTGGCCAGAGCAGCTTCCCTCCCATGGTGTGCTGGGCCTGGCCCAGCTCTGCTGCAGGCGAGGGAGACTGGCACACCCAGGTGGGTTGGACACTGTGCTGTGGGGCCTCCGGAGGGGGCGAAGTGTTGTTGATGGGATAAACATAGTTTATCCAGTTAACATTTTAAACAGGATTTTACATCACTAGTAGCTACTTTCAACTTGAACAGCAATACACTATGGGTATCCATCTTACAATTTGTTGTCCATTTGCATTCTGGGTTAGGCTTCCAGTATCTAATGGGACAACAACATTGCAGCGGGTGGTTGTGTACATACCAGCTTCCCATAATGCACTTATCTCCTCCCTTCCTACTTGAAAGAGATAGCAAACAATCTTTTTGCTCCTTTTTCCTATGTTATCCATCCAGACGTCATAGCATTGCAGGCATGGACTCCACTCAGCTTTAGACTGCTGTGGCAAGCATTACAAATACCTTGCGTATTATGCTGCAGTTTGTCCAGAGACTAGCCAAGAGCTGCCAGTACAAGGAAGAATTTGAGTAGCCATGAACACAGACTTGCAGGAACCCACAGCATTTGGCATATGCTGGCAGCAGTCAGACCTATTGATAAAGTGGAATGCCAGTTCCGATCACATGAGATAAGCACAGACTAGTGGGACTGCATAGTAATCGGACATTATCCTTTTGAAGAGGTGTTAGCCAGATGAAGAGGTCCTGACCACATACAGGAAAGATGATCTTGTGCCTATATAATTGGTTTGGTATATGTTTGGAGCATGAGATTTGGGTTCTGATGTGGCTGTGCCATATATTTCCTGTGATCTTGAGTAAGACATTTCATCTCTATGTGATAATACATTTTGAAAAGATATAGTCATTAATGTTTGAGGCCCTAAAATACTGCAATAAAGCCTGTAGAGAAGTCTATATGTAAATAAAATACTTGGGTACAGTTTGGGAAACAACATTAACCCTATTTCAATTTCCTCTGAAGTTTCACTTGCTTTCTTGCTTCTGTTGTTATAAGATGTGGCTGCATCTCAGTGCTAAGATGAGGGGATAAGTAACGTATGTTTTTTGCGAGGCACTTGGGGATCCTCTGGGTAGAAGGATCTAAATGTGAAATGAAATAGCTTTTGTGGAGCTATTTAATTGAGAGTTAGGAAACTTGTTAAAATACTGAACTCAAAAGCAAAATGTAACAGTGTTAACCCAAATTAAGGTAATAATTTAAATGTTCATGTTTCCAGGCTTTTAAGTTAAACATAAATTATTATTTTCTTCCCTATCCAATTAGTTATTTCCATCATTTCATCAAAAGTAAATGTTTATATCTTTTAATCTCTGGCTTTCTGGACCAAGAAGATATTTGTTAAAACAACTGATACTTTTCTTTGAGGTGTGTCTTTGTGGGTGCTCTACCTTACATGCCAGAGCGCTGCTGAGCCTCTTATCAGAGATTTTTTGATAGCAGTGCTTACTGTCAGCTGTGCAAGCAGACCTACCAGTGTGCAATATTTGAAACAGCTATTCCACATTCGCAGCCAACTGTCCCTTCAGTTCCTTCTCCACTGCTGCCGGCTTTGGTCGCAGCTTAGCAATTGCCCTCATCTCTTAGAATTAGATAGCTGTTAATAGCAGTTTTTTCTTAGTAGTTAAATGTTAGTTACTGTTCTTGTTGACGTGTAGTTTAAACGTTTTTTTTTCTTAGTACAGTTGGCCTAAATAGTGTAGTTTTGTGGTGCCATTTTCCAGCAACCACTAGAAATATTTCTCCTACTGGGACATCCCTGGCTCACCTGGGTTTAAGAGGGTGTATATAGCCTGCAGTTGTCCATTCCAATAAGATGGGCATTCACAGTGTGTCTGCTGCCTATGAGAGGATCACTTCGCTACTCAGTGCTCCCACTGTAAGAAGTTAACATCTAGGATGAGAAAAGCCAGGGAGATCCAGTTAAAAATGATGCTCCTAGGAAAAAACAGCTTGTCCCGTGTTGGACCTGGAGTGTGCCACACTGCCCAGGCAACCATCCCCTGGCACGGCATCAGGAAGAGTGGCTTCCACAAGTTTGAGTCCAGAAGATCATGACAGGGCTCAGGTGCCCCAAAAGAGGTCTCACTCTTCTCAGGGCCTGATTGCCCCTTAAGAAAAAGGCTGCTCCTGCACTGGCAGCACTGAAGACACTGGAAAAACCAGTACAGAGACCCTAAGAAGAAGAAGGCTGGCTCGCTCCAGGCACTGACAGAGGCCAAACAGAAAACCTCATCGGGGCCAGCCAAGGCACCATTGGCACCAGCCACGGCACTGACCAGGCAACACTTGGCTTCAGCACCAAGCGCCACCATGCCGCTACCAATGGTAACATTGGCACCATCCAAATACTCGGCACCGACAATGCACACCAAACAGTTGGTACAGTCTTAAGCCAGATATCGGCTTGGTACCGATGCTGCAAGTTGTATTGGTAACCATACTGCTCCCTTCTCTGCCGGTACTGCATGCTTTTATTACTGCCACAGAGCTCATGGTTTCCTGAATGCATCTTGATTAAGCCTCTCATTTACTCCAGCTACCTCAGCACTACCATTATCCAGTGATGACGATGATGAGCCCATCCAGGGACATACCCTAAGACACCCCTCAACCAAGCCCACTTGGCAGCAGTGGCAACCACCACAATGGCTTCCACCACCCATCCCTCCCAGCTGGCCCTATTGGGACCCATGGGCAGCTTACAGACCACAGCAGTCAGAACAACTGCAGCAGCCATCTACAGCATCCAGATATCAGGCTCCCATGGCTCAGTCACCCACTCATTCCAGTTTGTGTGGGGATGAAGATGACATGGATATAATGAGCAATGACCAGAAACTTGATTTGCCCCCATGCTTGCTTCTATCATCATTATCTCTGGTCAACACAATCATGCCCCTGCCTTCAACATTGGAGGATGATTTAAAATTATCTCAAGGACTTTTAAAGAGAATTGCAGACACATTAGAGATCTTTTTCAGCCATGCCAGAGACTCAGCATAAGTTGACAAATATACTCCATGCCTCCCATGCCATTCTCGAGGCTGGGCATTCACATACCTGTCAAGAAAAGAAAGCAGGGAAGGTCGTTTACACAAAGATACACACTGACACTGTTCAACCAGCAACCCAGGCAATACAATAGGTACCAACCATGTCAAAGTAGGTGCAGACAGGCGCCTGACCAGGCAACGACCCAGCAACAATCCACTTCATGACAAGCATTTTGAAATACTGGTCAAGGGTATGACAGCTTCCGTTTTTCTATGGCAGCAATTTAAATCTGCTGCATTCTAGCCAGCATGACACATCATTCCAGACAGGTGGGTGCTGGGAATCATCAAAACTGGTTACTGCATCCCATTTTTAGTTATCCCCCCACCCATTCCTACCCCTCTTGCTTATCCCCCTTCAGGTACCCCCTCCTGAACATCTGCTCGTGCAAGAAGCAGAACGCCTCCTCCAGTTGGTGTTATAGAAAGAGTACCTCCAGAGCACAAGGGCAAAAGGTTTTACTCCCATTACTTCCTCACTACCAAGAAGATGGGTGGATGGAGGCCTATTTTAGACCTTGGAAAATCCTTACCACCATCATTCCTGCCTTGGAAAAGGGAGCTTGGCTGCCTATCCTCAACCTCCGGGACGCCTATTTTCATATATCAATATGTCTACCATACAGATACTTCCTGAGATTCACCATAGGCGACCTGCATTTCCAATACAGAATACTACCATTCAGACTTTCAACAGCCCCAAAAGGTTTTCACAAAGGTCCTTGCCATGGAAAACTCACCTACACATATTCCCGTATCTGGATGACTGTCTAATAAAAGAACCCACGATATGTGACACAAAACAGGCAGTCAAGACCATTAGAGCCCTATTCGACAGCGTAGGCCTCAAGATGAACCTGTGAAAGTGCTCACTCGTTCCTGCTCAGAGTCTAGAATTTATTGGAGCACATCTTGATTGCAAGACACCAATAGTCTTGCTACCAGAACAGAGTTCTCAGCAATTGTAGAGCTTATATCTCTGGCACACACCAGGCCATGCATAACAGCTTGACATGGTCTCCAACTTCTTGGACACATGTCTGCAACCACATTTGTGGTACCATATTCCCATCTCCATGAGAGACCACTTCAGGCCTCATTACTCATAGTATACAGAGCACATGTCCATCATATTAATAAACAGTGTGCCATGCCCTCCGAGATAAAGAGCTCGCTCATTTGGTGGACCGCTCATGACAGTGTTTGCAAGGGGTTTCCTGTCCCACAATTACAAGTGCCGCTAATAATCACCACGGATGCTTCGCTAGTAGGATGGGGAGCTCACTTAGACCACCAAGTTATCCAGAGACAGTGGGTCCCAGAGGAATGCAAACAACATATCAATCTGCTCAAGCTCAGAGCAGTCTGTAAATTTACTAATATACTTACCATTAACTGTTTTTGAGGCTACTGTTAAAATGTCCTAAACATATAATAAAAGTAGAGCTGGCTTTGATATGAATAAATACAAGACTATGCATATTCATAAATTATAGGAATAGTGGAACCATCATCCTTTTGGTTAGTATTTTAGATCAGGTATCTAAAATAAAATATCGATTAAATGAATAATTGTGTAACCCTATCAAAACATAAGTTACATGATTATTCAGTAGTTCTGGGGAGTGGGCTGGCAGCCAATGCGCTCCCAGTCCCACTCCCAGGGAGTTCCCTGCCACCTTCGGCAGCAGTCCCTGTCTCTGGGGGGCCCGAGCTCATCGTGGACAGAGCTTACACCACCATCTCACAGAGCAATCTCTATTTGTGGTGAGTCTGGATCTGCCACGGACAGAGGCTGCTCTACTGTAGCTGCCCTTGCCCCCTGTGCTGCTGCAGCAGTGGAAGGTGGGGGGCTCTACAGAGCTGGTGCTTATGGTCAAGCCATCTTTTAAGTTGACTCTTCCAGAGCACAAGCTCCTGTCTGCCCTCCCTCAACTTCCCCAACAGCCTTCCCCTAAATCTAATACTGGGTAGTGATGTTACATAGTGGATAATAGAATAGTTGAGTAACCATATGAATTCTTATTGGTTACTCAGCTATTCTATAATTCTTCACTGCTTGTTTGCATCCTAATGCTGAACCAGTATCCCTACATCCCAGGAGAGTGAAGGGGAGTGAAGCTCTTCATTTTGGAGGTGAAGTCTTTACAATGAGGTGGGAAATATAAGGGTATGTCTACACTACAAATTTAAGTTGAATTTATTAAGGTCAACTTTTTAGCTTCCGAATTTACAAAGTCGAAGGTGCATATCCTCATTGGGCACATGAGGTTGACAGAGTGCATCTTCAGTAGCATGGCTACTAGGGATGCAAATGGTTAACTAGCGCCTAGTCTGGCCAGAGCAGCTTCCCTCCCATGGTGTGCTGGGCCTGGCCCAGCTCTGCTGCAGGCGAGGGAGACTGGCACACCCAGGTGGGTTGGACACTGTGCTGTGGGGCCTCCGGAGGGGGCGAAGTGTTGTTGATGGGATAAACATAGTTTATCCAGTTAACATTTTAAACAGGATTTTACATCACTAGTAGCTACTTTCAACTTGAACAGCAATACACTATGGGTATCCATCTTACAATTTGTTGTCCATTTGCATTCTGGGTTAGGCTTCCAGTATCTAATGGGACAACAACATTGCAGCGGGTGGTTGTGTACATACCAGCTTCCCATAATGCACTTATCTCCTCCCTTCCTACTTGAAAGAGATAGCAAACAATCTTTTTGCTCCTTTTTCCTATGTTATCCATCCAGACGTCATAGCATTGCAGGCATGGACTCCACTCAGCTTTAGACTGCTGTGGCAAGCATTACAAATACCTTGCGTATTATGCTGCAGTTTGTCCAGAGACTAGCCAAGAGCTGCCAGTACAAGGAAGAATTTGAGTAGCCATGAACACAGACTTGCAGGAACCCACAGCATTTGGCATATGCTGGCAGCAGTCAGACCTATTGATAAAGTGGAATGCCAGTTCCGATCACATGAGATAAGCACAGACTAGTGGGACTGCATAGTAATCGGACATTATCCTTTTGAAGAGGTGTTAGCCAGATGAAGAGGTCCTGACCACATACAGGAAAGATGATCTTGTGCCTATATAATTGGTTTGGTATATGTTTGGAGCATGAGATTTGGGTTCTGATGTGGCTGTGCCATATATTTCCTGTGATCTTGAGTAAGACATTTCATCTCTATGTGATAATACATTTTGAAAAGATATAGTCATTAATGTTTGAGGCCCTAAAATACTGCAATAAAGCCTGTAGAGAAGTCTATATGTAAATAAAATACTTGGGTACAGTTTGGGAAACAACATTAACCCTATTTCAATTTCCTCTGAAGTTTCACTTGCTTTCTTGCTTCTGTTGTTATAAGATGTGGCTGCATCTCAGTGCTAAGATGAGGGGATAAGTAACGTATGTTTTTTGCGAGGCACTTGGGGATCCTCTGGGTAGAAGGATCTAAATGTGAAATGAAATAGCTTTTGTGGAGCTATTTAATTGAGAGTTAGGAAACTTGTTAAAATACTGAACTCAAAAGCAAAATGTAACAGTGTTAACCCAAATTAAGGTAATAATTTAAATGTTCATGTTTCCAGGCTTTTAAGTTAAACATAAATTATTATTTTCTTCCCTATCCAATTAGTTATTTCCATCATTTCATCAAAAGTAAATGTTTATATCTTTTAATCTCTGGCTTTCTGGACCAAGAAGATATTTGTTAAAACAACTGATACTTTTCTTTGAGGTGTGTCTTTGTGGGTGCTCTACCTTACATGCCAGAGCGCTGCTGAGCCTCTTATCAGAGATTTTTTGATAGCAGTGCTTACTGTCAGCTGTGCAAGCAGACCTACCAGTGTGCAATATTTGAAACAGCTATTCCACATTCGCAGCCAACTGTCCCTTCAGTTCCTTCTCCACTGCTGCCGGCTTTGGTCGCAGCTTAGCAATTGCCCTCATCTCTTAGAATTAGATAGCTGTTAATAGCAGTTTTTTCTTAGTAGTTAAATGTTAGTTACTGTTCTTGTTGACGTGTAGTTTAAACGTTTTTTTTTCTTAGTACAGTTGGCCTAAATAGTGTAGTTTTGTGGTGCCATTTTCCAGCAACCACTAGAAATATTTCTCCTACTGGGACATCCCTGGCTCACCTGGGTTTAAGAGGGTGTATATAGCCTGCAGTTGTCCATTCCAATAAGATGGGCATTCACAGTGTGTCTGCTGCCTATGAGAGGATCACTTCGCTACTCAGTGCTCCCACTGTAAGAAGTTAACATCTAGGATGAGAAAAGCCAGGGAGATCCAGTTAAAAATGATGCTCCTAGGAAAAAACAGCTTGTCCCGTGTTGGACCTGGAGTGTGCCACACTGCCCAGGCAACCATCCCCTGGCACGGCATCAGGAAGAGTGGCTTCCACAAGTTTGAGTCCAGAAGATCATGACAGGGCTCAGGTGCCCCAAAAGAGGTCTCACTCTTCTCAGGGCCTGATTGCCCCTTAAGAAAAAGGCTGCTCCTGCACTGGCAGCACTGAAGACACTGGAAAAACCAGTACAGAGACCCTAAGAAGAAGAAGGCTGGCTCGCTCCAGGCACTGACAGAGGCCAAACAGAAAACCTCATCGGGGCCAGCCAAGGCACCATTGGCACCAGCCACGGCACTGACCAGGCAACACTTGGCTTCAGCACCAAGCGCCACCATGCCGCTACCAATGGTAACATTGGCACCATCCAAATACTCGGCACCGACAATGCACACCAAACAGTTGGTACAGTCTTAAGCCAGATATCGGCTTGGTACCGATGCTGCAAGTTGTATTGGTAACCATACTGCTCCCTTCTCTGCCGGTACTGCATGCTTTTATTACTGCCACAGAGCTCATGGTTTCCTGAATGCATCTTGATTAAGCCTCTCATTTACTCCAGCTACCTCAGCACTACCATTATCCAGTGATGACGATGATGAGCCCATCCAGGGACATACCCTAAGACACCCCTCAACCAAGCCCACTTGGCAGCAGTGGCAACCACCACAATGGCTTCCACCACCCATCCCTCCCAGCTGGCCCTATTGGGACCCATGGGCAGCTTACAGACCACAGCAGTCAGAACAACTGCAGCAGCCATCTACAGCATCCAGATATCAGGCTCCCATGGCTCAGTCACCCACTCATTCCAGTTTGTGTGGGGATGAAGATGACATGGATATAATGAGCAATGACCAGAAACTTGATTTGCCCCCATGCTTGCTTCTATCATCATTATCTCTGGTCAACACAATCATGCCCCTGCCTTCAACATTGGAGGATGATTTAAAATTATCTCAAGGACTTTTAAAGAGAATTGCAGACACATTAGAGATCTTTTTCAGCCATGCCAGAGACTCAGCATAAGTTGACAAATATACTCCATGCCTCCCATGCCATTCTCGAGGCTGGGCATTCACATACCTGTCAAGAAAAGAAAGCAGGGAAGGTCGTTTACACAAAGATACACACTGACACTGTTCAACCAGCAACCCAGGCAATACAATAGGTACCAACCATGTCAAAGTAGGTGCAGACAGGCGCCTGACCAGGCAACGACCCAGCAACAATCCACTTCATGACAAGCATTTTGAAATACTGGTCAAGGGTATGACAGCTTCCGTTTTTCTATGGCAGCAATTTAAATCTGCTGCATTCTAGCCAGCATGACACATCATTCCAGACAGGTGGGTGCTGGGAATCATCAAAACTGGTTACTGCATCCCATTTTTAGTTATCCCCCCACCCATTCCTACCCCTCTTGCTTATCCCCCTTCAGGTACCCCCTCCTGAACATCTGCTCGTGCAAGAAGCAGAACGCCTCCTCCAGTTGGTGTTATAGAAAGAGTACCTCCAGAGCACAAGGGCAAAAGGTTTTACTCCCATTACTTCCTCACTACCAAGAAGATGGGTGGATGGAGGCCTATTTTAGACCTTGGAAAATCCTTACCACCATCATTCCTGCCTTGGAAAAGGGAGCTTGGCTGCCTATCCTCAACCTCCGGGACGCCTATTTTCATATATCAATATGTCTACCATACAGATACTTCCTGAGATTCACCATAGGCGACCTGCATTTCCAATACAGAATACTACCATTCAGACTTTCAACAGCCCCAAAAGGTTTTCACAAAGGTCCTTGCCATGGAAAACTCACCTACACATATTCCCGTATCTGGATGACTGTCTAATAAAAGAACCCACGATATGTGACACAAAACAGGCAGTCAAGACCATTAGAGCCCTATTCGACAGCGTAGGCCTCAAGATGAACCTGTGAAAGTGCTCACTCGTTCCTGCTCAGAGTCTAGAATTTATTGGAGCACATCTTGATTGCAAGACACCAATAGTCTTGCTACCAGAACAGAGTTCTCAGCAATTGTAGAGCTTATATCTCTGGCACACACCAGGCCATGCATAACAGCTTGACATGGTCTCCAACTTCTTGGACACATGTCTGCAACCACATTTGTGGTACCATATTCCCATCTCCATGAGAGACCACTTCAGGCCTCATTACTCATAGTATACAGAGCACATGTCCATCATATTAATAAACAGTGTGCCATGCCCTCCGAGATAAAGAGCTCGCTCATTTGGTGGACCGCTCATGACAGTGTTTGCAAGGGGTTTCCTGTCCCACAATTACAAGTGCCGCTAATAATCACCACGGATGCTTCGCTAGTAGGATGGGGAGCTCACTTAGACCACCAAGTTATCCAGAGACAGTGGGTCCCAGAGGAATGCAAACAACATATCAATCTGCTCAAGCTCAGAGCAGTCTGTAAATTTACTAATATACTTACCATTAACTGTTTTTGAGGCTACTGTTAAAATGTCCTAAACATATAATAAAAGTAGAGCTGGCTTTGATATGAATAAATACAAGACTATGCATATTCATAAATTATAGGAATAGTGGAACCATCATCCTTTTGGTTAGTATTTTAGATCAGGTATCTAAAATAAAATATCGATTAAATGAATAATTGTGTAACCCTATCAAAACATAAGTTACATGATTATTCAGTAGTTCTGGGGAGTGGGCTGGCAGCCAATGCGCTCCCAGTCCCACTCCCAGGGAGTTCCCTGCCACCTTCGGCAGCAGTCCCTGTCTCTGGGGGGCCCGAGCTCATCGTGGACAGAGCTTACACCACCATCTCACAGAGCAATCTCTATTTGTGGTGAGTCTGGATCTGCCACGGACAGAGGCTGCTCTACTGTAGCTGCCCTTGCCCCCTGTGCTGCTGCAGCAGTGGAAGGTGGGGGGCTCTACAGAGCTGGTGCTTATGGTCAAGCCATCTTTTAAGTTGACTCTTCCAGAGCACAAGCTCCTGTCTGCCCTCCCTCAACTTCCCCACTGCCTCTGTGGGAGGCAGCAAGAGGGAGGGTAGGCAGCTCCAAGATCTGGCAAGCAAGGATGGGCTCCTGCCACTTCCCTCTCCTCTCTCTCCCCCGACGCTGGTTCCTCTGCGCGGGAGGGCAAGTGGCTACATGGGAGCTGATATGTGTGGGCAGTTGACTGACGCCTGCCTCCCTCACCCTCTGCGATGCTGCCTTTCTATCAGCGCATGGGTGATTGGAGCAGGTGGCTCCGTAGGATCCAGAGGCTATGGGGAGTAATCTTAAAAGCTGTGATACAGAGGCAGCAAGGGGAGAGGAGTGTGTGTAGTCAATGGGATTAACCGATGAGCCCAGGCATTGCTAGTTTAATATGGAGTCTTTATTTTAAAAGTTATTTAAAAGTAAAATCAGCCTTTTAATGCTACTAAATGTGCTCTCTTCATGAGTCATCAGCAAACTATTTCTTCCATCTTTGGAGGAATGGGAATTAGGATAGATGAAAAGCAGATTGGACCTGTTTCTGGTCTGGCACACTCAGGACCTGACTGGTCCTGGATGAGGGACCAACCCAGGGAAAGTCATTTTTGCCACCACCTACTTGCCCTGCTGACCCACTGGGAAGCCATTGCTGTGCTGCCAGGTAGCCAGGAGCTGGGTCTCCAGGTAGCTGCACACACCAGGGCTCCCTGGGCAGCCATGTTCTGGGGCTTCAGCTCTGCTGGGCAGTCTCGCTTCCATGTGCTGGGTGGCCCCATCATCATCTCCCTGCAGGTAGCCCACTACCCTGCTGGCCTTTCAGCGATCCTCACTGCTGGCCCTCCACTAGGACTCTCTGGTCCTGCAACATCCATGCCGGACCATGGATGTTGCTGGACCAGAGAATCCCAGTTGAGTTTCAACCTGTATGAGAATTTCTCTAAAAATAAAATGTTTTAGAAGAGCAATATGTAAAAGTAACACATAAAACTGAAAAGGAACTATGGCATTTGGGCATTGTAGAGGTTGTGGAAAAAATTCCTTATTTTATTCCTCCCCCTGAATGTGATTATTATTTTTTTTTAAACCATAACTGCAATATCTTGATGATTGTCCAGACAAACTCATTTTTTCTGTAAGTATTATGAAATAGAACTGTTCCTAATTTCCGTAGATTGGTAGGCCAAAATGTTTTTAAAAAGTAATCCTTCGCTCCTCCATTCTAGCAAATGTGATTGCAGACAAGTGTCACTGAATGTGTGCTGCTACAAGTTTTCAGGCAGTTCTTTACACTTTAAAATTTCCAGTTATGCCTCCCAAAAAATTTATTCAGTGGTGGAACAGCTCACCTCTTCAGTTCTGTTTGCATGGAATTGGATAGGGGACTTGACTTAATGTAAATAACATTTTTCATAATATAAAAAGAGTTGGTTCCTCGAGAGGTTCATAGATTTTAAAATTAATTCTTTGGGTCATATGTGGAGTTTGGAAAATTTCTTCCTCATTAGTACTCGATTTAGTTTTCTTATGCTGCTATCTGTTGAAAGTACTACAAGAAATCTTAATGATAGTTTTTCCTATTTAGAGACTTTCCAAATTCATTAATACTAAGAACTGGGAATACTAGTAACATTACAAAACTATCATCATGAAATTATTATAAACAATCTTTGTAGACATGCCAAGGAATCAGTATATCTGCAATCTAAATTACCATTTCATCCCTAGAGATGCTTTATTCCGGAACAGGCTTGAGGCATGCTGTTTTAAAGCAGTATGTGAGAGCTTGCATTATCGTTGTGTGTATACTGCTTGTTTTGAAGATTTTTAGCCACCAGGGTGGTAATCAATATGCACAGTAAAATCACTGAACAATTGGAGAACACTCTCTGCTTTATAATAGTTACTACTAACTCTTATCTCTCAATTCGTGTGCTTCTTGTTTAGTGATTTTTTTTTAATAATCTGCATTTCAGCATATTTTATACTTTCCTTGAATCCACACAATGCTGAAGAGTAATATTTAATGTTTCATATGTATAGAGGCTTTCCAGTTTTGTGGAACAACCTGCCATTTAGTATGCCACCTTCTCTTCCTTCTCATTACTCCTAAAGATGTTTCTTGAGGCTTCAAAACTCTAGGAAAAATGCTATTAACTCTGCATCTGTCCTCGCATTGTGTTCTGTCCTGTACTTAAGTTCCTTATGTTAGGGATTGTATTTCTCTGTCTTGCATAGTACCAAGCATATTGTTGCCCTTTTAGCAATAGTTTCTATTCTTTCTGGCTGTCTCTATACAAAAGAAGAAATTGTAACAAACAAAAGATAAATTCCAGTGCTGGCTTTTAAGGTTCATTAAAATTAAATGCAGAGGCTTTTTAGATGTTCTGCCAAAGAATAGAGAGGGAATACTTTTAATCTGTAATCTAAATACATATAATCTAAATACATGTATACATTTTAATCTGTTGACATTCATCTATTGTTTTTAATATTTTGTAGATTGTAATGCTACCTGAAATAATTTCTTTGAGTTATTACCATACATAACTATATTACTGATAAGGGTAATCGTAGGAGACGTTTTGTAAAAATATGGTTGAGTGAATTTTGTTTTAAAATATTTGCTCTAAACTAAAACAGAATATTGTATCTAATAAATTAGTCTACAATGTAACTTTTGCTTTATACAGGAATAAAACATTGATTTTGCTTTAATTATAGAGCAATATTAATAGTAAAAATTACTTTGTGAAATGAAACCACAAGGATTAAATATATACAACATATTGCTGTAGCTTCCTACTCATATTTTATAACTCTTACAGGTATAAGTAGTGAACGATTGATGTTACAATTTAAAGCTCATTTTGGTACCTGGGTGATGGTTAATTATAAATGTAGATTTATAAACAACTTTCAGTAAGTTCTTTTTTTTAAGGTTTAAAATTCCACTAGTGTTAAACTTTTTGCTTCTGTTTAAAAATTATCAAAATTAAACTATAGCGCGCTTTTTCTCCCAATGTAACCTATTGAGATCCTCAAAAGACCTTTGTTCTATATTTTCCTAATTGTATCTAGAAAAACTCCTCTATGAATAGTTTATTAAAGTGGTAACTATGAAATTTTCACTACTGCTTGATTTTGTGTTTGTAGAGCCAGAATGAAGACTGGGGAGGTTTGTCTGAGGATATCTTATGATTAAGAACAGTCTAAGGCTTTATCCCTTTTGAGCTCCCCATCTAAATTGGTAACTACCAGATTTACCATTTTGGTGGCATGGATTAAATGGGTGCTATGCAGAGACTATTGCACGTGTAATGAAGTCCTTGCCTGATTAGTAAAGGGTATACACAGGAATTATGGGTGATGGGCTTAACCTTCTGCAACATTTGCATGATGGTATTTGGACAGTGCTTTGGGTGTTCTGTTTTATTTTCCCTTTATACTAACAGCATCAGTTTGAAGTGTGATTTCTTTTTTTATGAGCTTTATTTTGGTGTTGGCAAGTAAGTGGGTTAATGGAGTTGAGAGAAGTGGTATACCAAAACTAATTACTAAACAGATGTTTGACTTCGTTTACTTACAAGCAACCAACTTAAGCATATGTTTACTGGAAAATGCACTGTTTCCTCTGGTAGGCAAATGATATAGAGCCCTGTATAGAATGGGCGCTATTGCAATTGACTATATCTAATATCCGATGCTGCATGACAGAACAGAAACATTTGCATATATAGTGCATAGCAAAATATTTTTGTACAGGCTCCTAAGAGAGGAATATATTGTGACAGTGTTATAAAGAAAAGGTAAGATTGTCTTCAAAAACCCACACAATCGAAAAATGAGCGACTTTGAAAATCTGTTAGTCAGTCTTACTCTGTAAGTCAGTTCTGTGACACAAATCTAGTTAAATCAACGTTTATTGTGTACTAATGCAACAGTAGATATGCTTTATTTCAAGTGTAGTTTCACATGTGTAAAGATTAAGACTTAATTCATTAGACCAGATAAATGTAAATTTACACTCTTTGCAAATAATAAATTTCATCTTTAAGAAAATACAATTTTGGAAAGAATGAGTTGAGATGCTCAGATTTATTTTTATGATTAGTTATAATTTTGGTTCATGTATATTAGGAATGTTAATCTGTACTCACTATATGATTAACTGATAGTATCGGTTCATTTGTTGACTACATGCATTTCTCTTCCCCCCCCCCCCTTCCCCCTCGCTTCTGTATTAGAGACAGCAAGTGGAGGGGAGCAGGAGCCGGTGCTGGAGGGAATCAGTTTAAAAGCAGATTCCCTGCCCTCCAGCACTGGCTCCATGGTGCCACATGCCCTTCCCCCTCGCTGCTGCTTATCAGAGATAGCAAGGGGAGGGGAGCAGGAGATGGTGCTGGAGGGAACCAGCTTAAAAGCTGATTTCCCCCCAACACTGGCTTCACGGTTCAGAGGTGTTTGGGGGGGGGAGGGAGAGGAACAGGGAAGGCTGCTGCAAAGCTGCCCAGGCCATCGTGGGCCCAAGCGTCCCATGGACAGAAGCTGCTCCACATCCCGTAGAGCAGCCTTTGTCCACGGGGAGCCTGGGCCCGCTGAGGGCATAGGTTGTTTTGCTGCAGAAGCCCTTGTCCATGGGGGTGATCCAAGACTGGTTTTTAAAATGGCTCCCCTTGTGACTTTTAAACTGTCTCCCCTTGCTGATAGAGGGGGCAGCTTGGAGTAGCAGGGGGCTCCCTGGGAGTGAGGCCAGGAGCACTAAGATTTCATGCAGTTATGACTATTTAGTTACCCAATATCGAACATCCCTAATATGATATATAATTTTTTCTTTATATGATGTCTTCTAAATAAATTTTTTTTTATTCATGTGATGACTCCTGTGCTGGCATTAAAGTGTTCTGCTATAGGTTTTTTTTTTTCTCAAATGGCCTGGTTTGCACTTCATTATTTCATTCTACATGGCACTGTTTAATTTAAACTGTAAAAATCTTGCAGAGCTCATGGATTAAATTGTTACTTATATAGATTTAACATTATTATTTACTTTCACTGGAAATGTATTTGTTGGAAAGGAATTTTTCCACTTTTTGGAAGTATGAGGGAGATCGTTGTAAAGTGTGCAAGAAGAAGGGACTTAGGGCACATAAAAATAGAAATTTGAATTCATTCAATAAAGTAATTTTGATAGGTTTGTTTAAGGGAAACATGGAGCATAAATATTCATCATAATGCATTTGTTTGCTGGGAATATTTTGAAACTTAGTTGGATGGAGCTCCATGTGAAACCTTGATACAGCAGGTCCTCGCTGTAAGTCCAAGATACGTTCCAAAAAACTTGAACTTATAGCGAAACAACTCAAAGCAAGGAATTTTTTCCCGCAGTTGACTTCCATTTAAGCAAACTGGAGGAAGTGTTTCACATTACTTATAGTGGGGAATGGAGGACTTATAATGCATCAGTTCCTACAAATATCAATGACTTCAGTATGGAACGGATGTATACCGGGGTGACTTACAGCAGGGACTCTCTGTAGCACTTTTTTCATGCAATTAATTGCCATGGGGAATGGAGCCTTTATTAGAACTATTGACACTATATCATGTTAAAACAACTTCTGTTGTGGCCTTTAAATAGCCTTCAAATCATAGGAGGGTAGTTATTTAAAATGATATAGAAGACATACTAAATTTATATCTGAAGGACATTCATCTAGGACTGGGGGTTGTGCAATTACCCTGCTGGGATAGATGGGGATTCCTAGTAGCAGTTTCAGGCTACAGTGACACAGATCTACTGATCTAGAAGTTTTGCATGACTTAAAATATTGATGTGACAATGGAGTTGCTTTGTTTGTTTGAAATAAAACTATAAGAAGTGAGTCATCGTCTTCGTGGGTGCTCCACATCAGATCAGTGCAGCACTTCTGAGCCCTCAATATGAATTTTCAGAGCCGTGTCCTTGTGGCTGCGCATGCACGCATCTGCAGTAGCTTCCTTCTAGTTTACAAGCATCGCATATTCGTGAGCCTCCCTCCTCCCCCAGTTTTTTTCCTTCTACCACCGCTCCCAGCTCCCCAGGCTTTAAGCACTGTTCCTCATGCAGAGACCCCATACTGGTGTCTGATGGACACGTAAAATGTGTCTGATGCCTCAGTGAGGCACGTGTCTCAAGAATAACTTTGTACAATGCAGGCAAAATCTAGAGCTTGATGAGACAGACTTGTGACTCAAACTCATTCTCCTTTAGAAATCATTAAGACCAGCCTCTGATCCAGGCAAGCAGCTTGAAAAGCCACAAACGCAAAGGGACAAAAAGCCCATGAAAAAGCGAGCTTCTTCTCCATCTCAGAAGGCTTTGGCATCGAAATGACTTTCACCAACACATTCGGTGCTGAGACACATGGCGGCATCATGCCTGAGCACCTTCGATGCACTAGGCTTATTGGGCAACATCAGCACCAGAATCAAAGTGGGTAGTTTAAAACCCTGCTCTGAGGCATCAGGCTTTAAGTTGCCTGCCTCATTTGCTGCAGCACCATCTGGCACTGAGAAAATTTTGCCGGCACTGCAAACAACCCTGGTTTCAAGTTTGGCACTTGGCACCACAGCAGCACTAACCACATCGCCTGGCCAATCAGTACCGAGACACCATCCGGCACCACAGGTAGCATTGGTGCAGCCAACTACGGCACGATCAACTTCAGCACTACAACATAGGGTCCTCTTGGTTTCCTCCACTTTTAAATCCCCTTTCCTTGGTATCGGCCGTTCTCCTGGCTCGCCAGCATCACAATCAATTTTGTTGCTGGAAAGATTTTCCACCGACTCAGAAGAGGACTTGGATGTGGTTTTCTCCCCCCAAATAATTCTCCTGCCGCCTACCACTTCATCTATACTGCCAGAACCCACCCACCACATTTCAGGCATAGAAGCATATCACCATGGTACGGTAACCTCTCGATGAGCCCCCGTGCCATACGCACAGTGGCAATACTGGAGCCCCTGGCAGTCTCGACACAGACCATATTATACCACAACATTCCCTGCCACCACAGTCCCCATCTCTCCAGCAACAGTAAGCCCTAGAAGGGGACCTCTGATTCATTACCTGACACCTCGCCGAACACAAAAGAATCCTCATACTAGACAAAGCATTCATGCCTTCACCTCTGACTACTACAGATGATTTTGTACATTTCCAGGATCTTTTTAAACAAGTATCTACAGAGCTGAACATCCCCTTCCAAGAGGTCACCGAAAACCAGCATGAGTTGATGGACATCCTGCATTCTGTGACATCTTCTAAAATAGCACTACCCATCAATCCAGGAGTCATGGAGCCGGCAGAGACATTTTGACGAACGTCTACAACAGAAATGCCTACTTGTAAGAGGGCTGACAAAATATTATGTTCCACCCAAGGGCTCTGAGTGGGTTTTTTTTGTTTTTTATTTTTTTTTATTCACCCAGTACCTAACTCGTTGGTAGGAGCTGCACACCAAAGGAACAAGCAGCATCATTATAGATTTACACCATCATATCGTGACTGCAAGAGGCTCGATTTGTTTAGACGCAAAGTATACAAGTCCTCAACATTACAATTCCAAGTGGCTAACTACGCTGCTCTTCTAAGTAAATATGACTACAGGAATTATACCAAACTTAATGACTTTATTTCGGACATTCTGGAGGCAAAGAAACAATAGGTCATGACCGTCATTACTGAGGCTCATACAATTTCTAGGACCACCCTACGGGCCGCGCTAGATGTGGCAGACACAGCTGCGTGGTCTACAGCAACTGTGGTGGTAATGACAGGAGCCTCCTGGTTCAATGCTGCTGCTTTCTCCAGGGAAATTCAATCTGCTATTGAAGATCTTCCATTCGGCAGTCAGAAGCTCTTTGCGGCAACACTAACAACGCCTTCCACTCAATGAAAGATTTCGTGGTATCCATAACTCAGTACCTAGGCGGAGGCAATACAGGTACCAGCCTTACCTTAGGCCACGATATCTGCAGTACACCCAACAATACACTAGACAAGACCAACATCATCAGAACCATGGCAGAGGCAGAAATCAACGATGCCTGACTAATTTGCTACAGTCATATTAATCCAGCAAGCAAATTTGAACAGCATAACAAGGGTCAAGAGAGTCTCACCTATTCTAACACCATGCTTGCAGTTTAACCTTTTGCAGCATGGTCTATTTCCAGTTTTAACAACTGGCAATGTATAGCCTCTGACAGATGGTGCTTCAGATTATTGAACAGGTTTATATCAACCTTTACGTCTATACCCCTTCCCATCCTCCTCCCCAGTCCCTCTTCAGGGACCACTCTCAGAAAATCTTCTCCAACAGGAGGTGGAACATCTCCTTCACCTATGGGTGACTGAAATAGTCCCTATTCAATTTAGGGGAAAAGGTTTTTATTCACATTATTTCTTCTCAGTGAAGAAGTCAAGAGGATGGAAACCTATCTTTGATTGCGAGCACTGAACACATTTGGTAAAAAGTGGAAATTTAAGATGGTGACACTTGCTACCCTCATACCAGCATTGGAACAAGGCAATTGGTTTTCGTCCCTCGACATACAAGATGCATATTTTCGTATTTTGATCCATCCAGCTCATAGACATTTTCTCCAATTCATTTTAGGTACACAACCCTACTAATACGAAGTTCTGCCAGTTGGCCTTTCTACAGCTTCGAGTGTCTTTTCAAAGGTCCTTTCAGTCGTCACAGCATACCTGCAAAACAAAGGGTCATCATATTTCCTTATCTGGATGACTGCCTTCTCAAAGCACCGTCAGAAAACTACTCTCATCGCTCGCTATCTGTCACCAGGCATTTATTTCAACACTTAGGCATGTCAATAAACTAAACCAAATCAATCTTAACCCCTACTCAGAAGATTCATTCATAGGGGCCAGTCTTGATTGTACAAGTGCCATTGCTTTTCTTCCCACAGACCGCTTCGACAAAATAGTGGCCTTGGTAAAGCATTACAGTACACTCTAAGAACGACAGCACATGACTGCCTCCAGCTCCTGGGCCACATAGCAATATGCAATTTTGTTGTCAACAACACTCACCTCCATATGAGGTGTCTACAGGGCTGGCTTAAAACAGTTTACGAGCCCAGCCTACACCCTTTATCCAAGTCCATCTCAATTCCACTACCAATAAAGAAGTCCCTTCAGTGGTGGACAGTGCCACAGAACCTTTGCTCTGGAGTACCATTTCTCCCCTCAGAGCCGTCCGTTTCCATGACGACAGGCACATCCCTCACAGGATGGGGTGCTTATCTATGACGACATACGGCTCAGGGACTGTGGTCCAGTAAAGACAAGAATCTTCACATAAATGTCCTTGAACTTACGCCTGTGAGAAATTTCTTCCATTCATTGCCAGTTATGTAAAACTGTATATAGACAGTGTCATGGAAGTGTTTTATATACGTTGCTGGGGGGAGGAGATCTCATGCCCTATGCGCAGAATCAATCATATCTTTTGGAACTATTGCCTAAAATATGGCATAAATATCATGGCTGTACACCTTCCAGGCACCGTCAGTACGACTGCTGAAGCCTTGGCAGGACCTTCCCACCAAGCACAAGTGGCAATTGAACCCAGACTTTTTGTTGTGGATTTTTCATCAGTGGGGTCATTCAACCATAGATTTATTTGCCACACAATTCAACAAAAAGTGTCACTGATTTTGCTCAAGGGCTGGTATGGGGAAAAGCTCCATGGGAGATGCCTTCCTAATGAGTTGGCCATTCCATTCCATGCCTTTCCCCCCATACCTCTGTTAAATAAGGTTGCCAACAAAGCAAGGAGGGAGAAAGCATGCCTAATTGTCGTAGCGCCATCGTGACCGTGACAACCTTGGTTTCCCTTCCTAATCAATATGTCCCGCACACCACCAATTTCCTTACCACGTATTCCAGATCTCCTTTTCCAGCCTTGAATGCAGACCAACTATCCAAATCTCTGCATGCTGTATCTGGAAGCTGGGCTCCTGAATAGTTCTTGTGCAGAAAACCAAAGTGTTCACAACAGAGCATCCGTAAGACTTATTTTTAAAAATGGGAGAGTCTCGATGTGGCTCTCAGACCATTAGTTTGCTCTCTCCATATCTTCCTTACCCTTCATTCTTGTTTACTTGTTGCACCTTAAATAAGCGGGCCTTGCCATGAGTTCCATCGCGGTTCACCTTGCTGCTATAACAGCCTTCCACCTCAAGATAGATGACTTGTCAATATTTGCACATCCGCTCACTAAGAAGTTTTTGAAAGGCCTACAAGAACTTTATCCAGAGGTCACCTGATCGGTAGACATCTCATTTTGAACATTCGTACTTGACCTTCATTTGAACCAAAGGTCTTTTGCACCTTTCTGTGAAAACAGCCTTTCTCATAGCATTATGTTGTCTATACGGGTGGCAGAAATTGCAGCTTTGATGGCATACCCTCCCGCCCCACATGTACCACCTTTTTTCAAAGACAGGCTCACCTTATGTACCCACCCCAAGTTCCTCTCGAATATATGGTGATTCTTCCACCTCAGTCAGACCATATACTTTCCTACCTTCTTCCTCAAGCCCCATGTGAACTCCTTCAAATCTAAGATGCACACGCTTGACTTAACAATACACTTAGACCATTTAGGTCCTCTCCAAAACTGTTCGTGTCTATAGCATACCACAATAAGGGTCAACCCATTTCATGACAAAGGCTCTTCCACTGGATTTTTGACTATATCAGACTTTATTTCCTGTCAGAGATGTTTCCTCCTAACAACGAACAAGCACATTCCACTAGAGCCATGTCCACCTTGATAGCATTCTTCTGTAAGGTTCCCATAATGGATATTTGCGCAACCGATATGTAGTTGTCAGACAACATTTTTGCAAAGTACTGTGCAATTACACAAGGTCCCTTATCCAACTTAAAATTCGCCAAGTTGGTCCTGTCTACCACATTCATGTCTGATCTGAAATCCCTATTTCCTTAAACACATATAGCTTTGCACCTATGGGGAAATTCATCTCAAAGAACATCAGTTACTGCACAGATGAATAACCTCCTTTTTTTTTCTTTTTCTTGAGAGAGAGAGGGGGGAGGGAGGGGAAGTTACTCATCTGTGAAGTAACTTACATTCTTTGCAGTGAGTGCTCCACTACTTTCCCTTCCTCCCCTCTACTTCGGAATTTTGTCCTCCTTAAGAGGTTTTGTTCCAGTTTGGAGGAGGAATTGAGGGGAAGGGAGCTTGCACATGCGCAATGCCTGCAAACTAGGAGCGTGCAGCTGCAGACATGCACATGCATGGCCCCAGAAACACTGCTCTGAAAACGCTGAAGGCTTAGTGTTGGCACACCAACCTGATGTGGAGTACTCACAGGGACACTCCTCTCGAAGAACGTCTGTTACTGCACAGGTGAGTAACCTTCCCTTGTAATACGTTCATTGTATACATTCAACAACCTTTGGTAAGTATTGCTGGGAGAACGTTGTTCACCAATCATGAATACTGGGTTTCTGTTTCTTTTTGTACTTTGTAGTTTCTCATCTTTCTGCTAGAACAGAAATCCTATATAAAGATGTGACATGTGACTCTTACGGTTTGGCCAGTGTTAATTTTGTGATTGTAAAACATTGATGCTCCCTGATTTGGTTTTTCTTAAGTGGATACTTAAAAAAATGTTCTGTTCCAATCTATATTGAGCTGTTAGACTATGGGCTTTTGATGAGTCTATGGAATTTGTTATCCTGTTTAGTTTGGCTACTCCTGGAACGTTTTTAGGGTGGGATCTATATTCATATATGTACAAATGGATGTAATCCGTGGTATGTGACAGTGCACATATTCTGTAGCATAGATGCAGAGTTTCTCCTTTTGTGTTTTTTACTCTGTACAGTAGCATGCATATGCTCATATCCCAGAACCCGCAGTGCTTGGTGTGTTCAATCACATGTTGAGACAGTTTTTGCCATAAAGAGCTGCATCAAATTTAAGGCAAGGCCACAACTGTAATGAATAGTCAGAAGACACAAGATGGCTTTGTTTGGCTGTTTCTATTTTTTTTCTCTTTTAGGTTATTTAAATTATAGGAATAATTGGGGTTTTGTATCTGGGGACTGTTTTGAGCTTTTGTTACTTGAATCATCCTTGATCATCTTTGATTAGCCTCAGTCTGCCTTGTAATCACCCCCCACCCAATGTGATTAGAGAGCCTTAAAAGCAAGAGGCTAAGCAACCAAGAGGAGCCAGTGAACAGGGGACTGCAGACAGAGGAGTTTGAAAATGAATTTGTAGGAGAGAATCATAATATAATTGTTATGATTAGGAAGGGCTGGACACTACTTCTATCTTCTAAACCTGCACCTGTATCCAGTAAAATCCTGTTTAGTTAACTGGTTGAACATTAAGTTTAACCAGTTAACTGATTAAACAGGGGCAGTCAGAGTGTAACAGCCCCTTCACTGCAGGCAGGGGCTACTCCAGCCTGGCTGCTTCCAGCCCCGTGTGGGGCAGCCGCCTCCCAGCCCTCATGGAATGGGTGCTGGCAGTGCTGGAACAGCCCTGCCACCCATGCTCCCTGGTTCTGGTTTAACCATTTCCCAGTAAGTATCACCCGTTACCCCTTAATATGCCAGGTATCCAGACAGGGAATCTGACCATAGATTCTGAGGTGGATTTGCAGAGACTGTGGCCTGCATTTCTCACACACAGAAAGCCAGGCTTGGGAGACCATCCAGTGTAAAAGGTTCCTGTTGGTGGAATCTCTCAGGAAGTCGATGGGAGATCTACAGGAAGAGGTGGCTAGGCTGAGGAGCATCTGAGCTCATGAGGAGTTCTACGAGAGTATTCATATGGAGACATCCAAGGTTGAAGAAACTATCCAGCTGCAGAGGGCTGCTGTCATGCTTCCATGGAGGTGGAAAATAAGGCTCTGTTACAGGAAGACATGAGGTACTGGTTACTTATGACAGCAGGTAGCTCACCATCCCTATTCCCAATCCACTTGCTGTGGTGATGGAAAACTGTTATGCTGCCCTCGCAATGACATAAAGGAATCAACTCCGAAGGTGGAAGAGGAGAAGCCACTACTCCCAGGAGGGGAGCAGTGGTTGGTGACTTTATTCTGTAGGGGACGGAGGCGCCTGTCTGTTGCCCTGACATGTCATCCTGGGAGTTGATGGCCTTCTGGGGCCTACATCTGAGATGTTAGAGGGATTGTCTAGGATCATCTAGCCCTTGAACTACTATTCCACGCTACATGAACACTAATGATTCTCTGAGGTATGATCCTCAGCAGATCAGAAATGACTACAAGGCTTTGGCAGCAAGGGTGAAGGAGTTGGGAATGTAGGCAGTGTTCTCTTCAATCCTTTTAGTCATGGGTAGGGGCCTAGACAGAGACAGTTGCAACCTGGAGGAAAGTTGCCTGTGTGTAAGGATGGTGTCCTAGAAAGGCTTTGGCTTCCTTGACCATGGTATGCTGTTCCAGAAAAAGATGAGGTTGATCTATCAAGGAAGGGGGAGAGCATATTTGGATACAAATTGGCTAACCTAATGAGGAGGGCTTTTTAAACGGAGTTAAAATGGGGCAGGTTACCAAAGCCCACAGGTAAGTAAAAAGCATAGAGACCTGAGAGAAGGGTTGGAGTTTGAGAGCATGAGCCATGACAGCAGGGATACGGGAGAGATGAAACTGAAACTGGGGAGGATCAAATCCATATCTTAGAGTAATGCGAGAAATATGGGGAATAAGCAGGGAAAAACTCATAATACTATAAATAGTTGGCACCACAGACTATGGTGGGATATTACTCATGACTGGAATATTGGAATAGAAGGATACAGCTTGCTCAGGAAGGACAGGCGGGGAAAAAAGGAAGAAGGTGTTGCCTTATGTATCAAAATATATGCACTTAGACTGAGGTTGAGATGAAAATAGGGGACAGACTTGTTGAAAGTCTGGGTAAGAATAAAAGGGGTTAAAAAAGGTGATGCCATGATAGTGGTCTACTATAGACCACTTCAGGAGGAAGAGGTGGATGAGACTGTGATGATCTTCCCCACATACTTTATGAAAATTAGCTTATAAGTATAAATATGCGTAACTTAAGGATGCTTTAGACAAATACCTCAGCCTATCAGTGTTACTGTTACAGTCTGCTGGATAAATCCTATGTTGGTGCATATATCATTCTTGTATGTAAGTTTGAAATATGAGACTATATAGGTTTAAATTTGCTAATGAGAGCCTTTACAGTTGTCCCTGATGCCTTAATGACTGAATGATCCGCTTAACGACTTAGACAGCCTTGTTTGTCCTGTAAATCCAAAGATGATTGGAATAATAAGACGTGGCCATCCCATCTGGTACTGGGATTCCATTTTAAGCCAGGTTATTTTCCATGGAAGGGGGAATGGAAAACACAGGATTCCCACCTTGTGGGGAAAGACTCTGTGCCTTGTTGAGGGGAGACCAGAGGATCTGGCTTGGCTTAGGACAGAGTGGTGGGGAGCCCCAGAAAGCAGGAAGTAGGGTTTCAGTCCCATGATCAGCACACCGGGGAATAATTCCAAGGGGTCTTTTGTGAATGCAACCCATCACAGAGGCTATTTTTTAAACAACTAACAAAAAAGTAATCCAAAGCACAGAACTTGGTAGTGATGGGAGACGTCAATTACCCGGACATCTTTAGGGAAAATAACACCAGCAGAGCACAGATTAAGATTTTGTTTTATTATTTAGAAGGTGGAGAAAGTTACTGGAGAGAGGCAGGTTTTTATTTGATTTTGACAAATAGGGAGGAACTGGTTGAGAATTTGAAAGTGAAAGGTAGTTTGGGTGACAGTGATCATGAAATGTTGGAGTTCATTATTCTAAGGTATAATAGAAGAGAGAATAGTAAAATAAAGTAGCCCTGTGTCTGAGAGTCTGTAACGCCAAAATGCTGTCTGTTCCCTTTGGGCGGTGCTGTTTCTGAAATGCTGGATGTTCCCTCCGAGCGGCCCGTGCTGCATGGGGAGTGCGGGGCCCAATCAGCCGCTTGCTCCCACGTGGCGGCCTCGCTGAGCGGCGCAGAAGTCAGCCAAGCGCTACGGCAGGAGGGGAAGGGGGGCAGGGCGGTGATGTGCAGTGTGACAGTGGCTCCAGGCCCTGCCCCCTGGCCATGAATGTTACCACCCTGCCCCTCTTTGCCTCCCGCCATGGCGCTCGGCTGACTTCTGCACCGCTCAGCCAGGCCACCGCATGTGAGCAAGTGGCGCAAGTGTCCGTTTGGGTTCCGCACTCCCCATGCAGCACGGGGAGCTTGGAGCCCAAAAAACCATTTCGACTTTGCGGTCCCCCCGAGTGAGAGGCAAGAGGGGGAGGAGAGCTGAGAGAGAGCGTGGGGGAGGCAGTAGGAGGAGAAAGAGGGAGACAGGAGGCTCAGGAGAGAAGACCGATGTGGAGGAGAGACCTGAAAATCCCGTCTTATGACGGGTTAATTGGCTAGTAGTAAAATAAAGACAATGGATTTCAAGAATGCAGAGTTCAGCAAAATCGGATTGGTAGGTAAGGTTCCAAGGGAAGCAAGTATCAGAGGAAAAACAGTTCAAGAGAATTGACAGTTTTTCAAAGACATTTTTAAAGGCTCAAGAGCAAACTACCACACATTGTGTAGGAAAGCTAGGAAGCATGGCAAGAGACAATCCTGGCTTAACTGTGTAGAAAATAGGTCAAATTACAAATGATGAATATAAATGAGTAAGTTGGGACAGAATTAGAAAGGTCCAGGCACAAAACAAGCTCAAACTAGCTAGAGACATAAAGCATAACAAGAAAACATTATAAAAATACATTAGAAGCAAGAGAAAGACCAAGGACATGGTAAGCCCATTACTCAATGAAGGAGGTAAAACAACAGAAATGGCAGATGTGCTTAATGACTTTTTTGTTTGTTTTCACAAAGAAGGTTGGTGGGACATCTGGCATAGTGAATGACAATGAAAATGAGGTAATAACAGAATCGAAAGTAGGGAAAGAACAAGTTAAAAATTACTTAGACAAGTTAATCTGAGGGGTAGTCTGTAACATTAAAAACAAAGAGCGGTCCTGTGGCACCTTTGAAACTATTGTTAAAAGTACTTGAGTTACAGGTTTTTGAAAACAGTCCTGAGACACATCCCTCCTATGCCTGATCTTGTTCCTTCAGAGAGTTCAAGATTTGTCAGTGTTGAAGCTAAGCTGAGTCCTTCCTGCGCCTTCTGTTTCCTGCACATCTAGCTGATGTGATAATGGTCAAGCCCCCTTCTTCAGAGCAACATCCCTTTTTAAATGTATCTTTAAATGTTTCTTCTTTTGTCATGTGATCAAGCTGAGAAGCTACAGATCCATCAGCCATATTAGTTAGTGCCCATTTGTAGAAAATTCATTATTCCATATGTCATAGATTTACAGGATCTATGCCATTCCCTAATTTTTAGACCATCTCTGGGGAGTATATGGTTGATGTTAGACCCCTCCCCCCGAAAAAACTCCTTTTTCCAGAAGGGCAGGCTATGCAGCCTTTGTGGCTACAAAATTGTGCCTCTGGGCTCCAGTATTCCTGTTTCTCTTACCCAGCACGTCCCATTGAAGTAGACTTCTGTTCAAAGACTTTTACTCCCTTCAAGGACCAATGCATTACAGCAAGTATTTGCAGCAACTTCAAATAGCCTTTTCAAAAGTAGGCTTTTTATTGGTCACCTGGAAAATAGCCTCAGGAAGCCCCTACGTTAACCTAGAAGAAACAGAGGTTAGGATGTATTCTAAACTGACACTCAGGGAAGAATAGAAATCTAATTTGGAACGTACAAAAACAGCAAGGTAGTCACTGGAGATAGTGTTCTTATTGTCATGTTCCAGTGCTGCAAGAAATTGAATTATAGCCCTCTTTTTTCAGAAATGAACTCTTGTGCAAGAGAGAAGTTGGCACTGTTCTCTGAAGATCTTTAATTGATGGGCTTTTCAGAGAAGAGTTATGGAAATTAATTTTTGTTGGATTCCATGGATTTTCCTTGTCACTGACTAGAAAAAGCTGTCAGGTGGTTGAGATAAGCGATAACTCAGCAAGCTGTGACAGTGGCAGCTGCTGAACAAGGGGAGAGGAACCCTATATTCCTTCCAGCGACAAGCAAGAGGAGAAAATAACGTTCGTGCATTATTCATGGCTATTTCACATACCTTTCCCAAATCTAAATTAGACACAACTAATTTAAATGAACTTATTAGAGACAAAATTAAAATAAAAATTAATATAGCACTGTTAAAAAGCGATTTATTTGGACTTAACAAATTAAAACATCTATTATCTTGCAGTGCTTCCCAGGTCCTTTAACTTGCACCACTCAGTCAATATAAGGCAAGCAGAAACTTTCCATAAAGACCCTGTTGGGATTACTCCTTCCGTGGGGGGAGATCTGAACAAATATTTCTTCAGGATTCTACACAGCCTTTTCAAAGCAGAGCATGGCTTTTATTAAGTCAACTGAAAAACTACGTCGAGAAGCCCCTAGGTTAACATAGAATAAGTCCTCCATTTCTTCTATACTGCCACTGAGGGAAGAATAAAAATCTGATTTAGAAAATAGAACTAGCATTTATTCCTCCTTTCCCAAAGGCCACAGTATGGGGGGAGAGAGAAAGAGAGGTCAGCGCTAAGGCAGAGAACAGCCCTCCTCCCTCTCAGAAAATCTGTCTCAAGAACTCTTTAAGTGCCCATGTCACTGAGAGAACCCCTCCCATTAGCATAAGGAGTCTTCCATTGATGTAATGCTGTCTATGTATTGATTCAGATTGGCGTGGAACTTAAGGGTATGGATTTTTAACATGCTGGACTGAATTAGATAAACCTGTCTGATTTTTCTAGTGTAGACCAGGCCTAAAACTTTCTCTTCAGTGTTTATGCTAGCTTACATCTGTTTTGGTTTGGGCAATGTGAGAGGTTTCAAACTGCCATGTTACTTTTACTAATTTAATCAGTATAGTTAATAACTGAAGAAGAATCTATTGTAAGCTTAAACCAACCCATGTATATTACCTGATTGTTTCTCTTCCACCCATAGTATATGCACCATAATTTAAGATGTGCTGAATTACTCAAATTCACTTGTTTATAGTCAATTTCTAACTAATTGGTATGCTTCAATGTTTGAGGGGCAAACATTGTGGGGTAATATTACTTCTTCAGGAATGGTTTTCCTAGAAATTGGAAACTTGGTGTGGTTGGGGTTTTTTTGTTTTTTTGTTTTGTTTTGCTGATGTGTTAAAATATTTGATATTAAGCTGAGTTGGAGATATTTAAAGACCGACTATTTGGAGGGTGTTAATTGATGAGATTAGCAAGTGCAGAAGTATTTCCATCCCTTTTCAAGATTTTTGCTTGTATTGAGATGTATTTTCTTGGAGATTCCTGATATGGAAAATGAAGTAATATATTTAATAGGCATATAGTAAAGGATAGTAACTGATGGGGAGCTGTTCAGAAATGCCTGATAGACTTCAGAAGTAAATGCCCTATTGAAAGTTGACTGGACTTCTAAATTCCTTGAGCATTTCTGAAATTTGACCCATTTGTCCTTAAAACTTCATAATGCATTGCAGACAGTGAAAGTGTGTTGTGAATGTTATGGATTTTAACAGTATATTTCAATTGAAGCTGTTTGTCTAATGTGCATATTCATAATGCAGTCCAAGAGCATAGTTATAATAATAAAAATAATTGTGAAATAGTACCATTTCATCTGTGAAAATGTTTATGCAAACCACTAGTTTGTTAAAGAAGATGAGCAATCATTAGAAGTGCCTTTTGAGAGGAGGGAATCTCTATAGTACCTGGCCTTTTCCATGAGTCTGATGTGCATATTTTTGACAGAAAAATGAATTTTTGTAGCTTAACCTCTTGGCAGTACAAATGGAATTCTGTACTTTACTTCCCGTAACAAACTGTACTATGCTATAGAGGATAATGTAAGGAAAAATATACCGAGCCATCATTTCGGTAATTTTTGTTGAAATACGCTTCCTTTTTTCAAATCTTCTGATTTGGATATTTATGCCTTAAGAGGAAGAGTTCACACTACATAATTTTATCAGGAAATTCCTATCTACACTATCATTTCAAATACACCTGTGTTAGTATTCAGAGCTCCAGAGAGGACAAGTCTTTGTTGCTTGGAACTGGTGCAGATAAACTGTTGGTAGTACCAGCCATGATTTGGTTTAAAGAAGCTTACATGGGTCCTTTCCACATGTAATGCACAGTTAGAAGATCAGATAAGCACATAACATGTATCTATTTCAGCAGTATATCGTTTCCGCAAGTATACATGTTATAGCACTATATTGTTACATGGATGTTGTATTCACCAGATTTGAATTCATGATAACAATTGAAAGGCAACCATCAACCTGTGAATGAAATTTGTGGTGTTTATATATAGGGAGGGAAAATATCTTTTTCAAATAATAACAAAAAACCTCACCTGAAATGATTTCCAGTACTGTCTACATTACGCTTTTTTGGAAATTCACTTGTGCAGTGCTGGTACTGGTAGTAGTGGTGGAAGAGCTAATGCAGATAGACCTCCAGCATATTGTAACCTATGTCTTCGGTATCTGCTCATATTAGAGCTAGATAATGCAGTGGTAGAAATGCCTGTGCCCTGTCTTAGTGAACCCAGCATTACTATCTCCAGAGGAGGAGCATTAGTGGTAGTAAAATATTTCCCAAGAAAAGGGGCTAGTGGAGATGAGGATAGTATATAACTTTATATTAGTCTTAGTACTGTAAGAACCTTTTGACAAGAATATTTATTGTATGTCCACCTGTATACTATGTGTAAGAATGTATACATTTCTTTTTGTAGCCACGTCATGAATACTTTAATGTCCCAGTGTACTAAATGGCTTCATTCATCATGCATGCAGAATTTCAGAGAGGAGATAGACCTGACTTATTCATGGCAGAACATTATCATCAGCTTGGTGAAATCAATCATCTTGAACACAATAGAATATACCACAACCATTATCTTTGCTGTTGTACGTTTCTTCTTCTCCTGTTTGTGTATTCTCATCTCATCTTGATATAACTTGTTCTTGTCAGCATGATTTCTTACTGTGTGAAAAGTTTCTAGTCTTATGTTTAACATTCAGCTTGAATAAGTACATACTGTAATATAAAAGGCCAAGTTAAGTATTTCAGCTGTAGTGTTACTTTAAAATACATATACAAATTGTACTATAAAGCTAAAGCTAATGATCACATGGGATGGGATAATGTGAATGTTACGTTTTTAGTGTGTGTATAGAATATATACATAGTTATATACATATGTATAAATTTGCTTTATGTATACTTGTAAAACTATGTATGTATTGCTAATGAAAAATGCAGAAGTAAAATCCATTTTCCTCTACACTTTTAATTTTCTTAGAAAGTATTATCACTGGGGCAGTGGTAATTTGCTGTTTATCATAAACATAGGTAGAGGGGAGAAATTGTTCTGCCTGATGGTTGGCACTTAGGATAGATAATGTTTTTTTTGTAATGTCACAGAATGTCTAAGCTTCTATCATTCTGATTTGTGTTTAAAGGTTGAGTACTTGAGCAGTTGTCCTCCTTTTTAAAGAAATGTTTAAATAAGTTACCCGGGTACATTCCTTTGCAACCTAATATTTCAGAGTTGTAACTTTTAGTTTTATTATTTAGTTGCTAATAGCATATTCCAGGCATATTAAAATTTTAACATTTATTCGTCAGTTTTTTAGATTGAAATAAGTTGTATTGAATTGCAAAAGGAATACTATTACTTTGAAACTTTCTATTAAAGTAAACTATCCTGGGTGTATGCAGAGCCAAGATGAAGATATATACTTTACCCTATAATGTCCTGTAAAAGTAAAGGTTGTTACATTATATAGAACTAGCTTATCTTTAAGGTAAAGATCATATACAGTTAAATAGAAAGGAACTAGTTAATTAAATCAACCCCAGTTTAAAATTTCAAAAATATTTCATGTGTTGTAATGCACTACATTTTAAATGCTAATCTGACTTGAAAGGGGGATTCTTGTATTTAATTTGCAGCATTTTGCGATATGTTACAGAAAATTAAAATAGAATATAAGGGTGGCTTTCCATTTCAAAGTTTGCTACTCTGTTTTGTAAGACATTATTAACAATTTGTGTGAACATGTGTGTTTGGTTAATGCTGCTTTAATCTGCATCCTCTCATGCCTGCTGGCTTAAAATGCTATGCATTGGGCTGTAACAAAATGCTGTTTTTCTTGTTGTTTGTATACAGCTGCTTGCTTTCATATGACTAGATAATGAATTTGCTTTCCTGGCATGTCTGAAATAAAGTATTGCATGTACTTCTGTCTCATGTGAATGGCTTTTTACTCCACTCTTGGTTCTGGTATTTCAAGTGCACACTGGTTACCTCAGTTAAATTCTGAATTGCAGATGCCATATGAAATGTTTTATAAAATGTTTTTATCTAGTTGTTATGGAATATATGCAAATGTTTTCTAAATTTATACATAAATAGAATTTAAATATAGCATAGATTTTGTCCATGTTTAGTTTCTTCAAAAGTTTTAACATTGATTCTTAAAATTCATAACAAAATGTGTTTAAAAATTGATAGGCATTCTAAATTGGAACAATGAAGGCAATAACATTTTCTCCTGAATTCTATGTCACAAGACTATCGCTCTCAAACAATAAGCATGCACTCTGATGCACTGGTGAGATTTAGCTCTAGAGTTGTAAAAACACAGTACCCGGTCAAGTGCCAGTGAATTTTATTTGAGTAATGAATCAAGCAGTGTGCCTAGCTAGACAGGATCGGTTAGCTGAAAAAACGTTTGACTACCAAAATTGAAGTGGCAACATTAATCAATAGTTACCATGGAGTTCATCATGTAAGAAGTGTTGTGTGTGGGGTGGTGTGTTTTTTTTTTTTTTTTTTTTTTTTTTGTAATTTAGGAAATAATCCAATTCACCTCAGTTGTAGTTGTAGATTTTCAAATCCATTATAATTGAGTGAGACTTGCAGAAATGTCCAGCTGCAGGGTACCTTGCAATCATAGTCCAATACGCTGCCCTGAGAGAGGACCAAATAAACACTCTTAACGGGTGTTGAAAAATTGCATTAAACAGAATACATTTGCTCATCAGGCCCCAGAAACTTGCATGAAAAAATTGACATTTCTTTTAATCCAAACATAGGAATATAGTTCAACAATCATTTCTTATAATGTTTAAAATCAGTGTAAAGGGAAGCAAATAGTATTTTCATGCTCCAAGATCATTGAAGAACAAAAACAAACTGAACAATATATTTAATGAGTTAATAGTGTCCTTTTCACTATTTCTTTTCTCACCAATTTTGATAATTCGTTTTCCTTCTATTATTGAGTAGAAATTTGCATACATATTTTTAACATTTTTATAATGTATAGTATGCCAAGACTGTTTCACACCTTCTTCCATGTGAGTACAGGTCTGGAAATATTTAAATATTGCTTAAGAAGGAAAACCTACCTTGTTACATGGCTGGAAGTGGGATTTTATGTCTTTGGCTTTATTGGAAAAGGATTTTTTTTCATTTTATTGAAAAGTAGGTGGATTGAGAAAATCCACTGGATTTTGTCTAATCAGATTGTAATAACCTTGATTTTTCAAGTGTGGGTTGTTTTTTTTTCTTAATTTCCAGCATTATCGTTGGAGTTGTGCATACATTGAGGGTAGGAATGGGCATCTTGGATGGGCTTACGCTGTTTAACAGTGGCCTTTGAATGTACTAAAACACACCTGTTTCATGTGAAGTGGCACTGTTAATATTTGTGTTTTTTAATAGTAAATCAGGGTACACACATGGGTTAATCTGAAGGTTATAAACCTGATCATTCTACATATAGAATGTATAGAGGATACTTTTCAGAAGTGCTAGTGTTACAATACTAAACCCCTTGAGTCAAATAGGTACAAACTATTAAAGTGATACTTTAAAAATGCATCTAA
Source organism: Pelodiscus sinensis (assembly GCF_049634645.1). NCBI lineage: Eukaryota > Metazoa > Chordata > Testudines > Trionychidae > Pelodiscus > Pelodiscus sinensis. The sequence continues at coordinate 211,555,333 of NC_134711.1, forward strand.
ATATTCTGTAAAACTACGCTAATTGAGAATTTGCTGCTTAATTGTAATTTATTTTTTTTCTTGCTTCATGATATGCATTGTCTTAGGATGCTAAAGTAAGTTTTTCTTTTTTTCCTGTTTGCTGGGTTCTTTAAAATTGTTTTTGTTTCATAGAAACATAGTATCCCTCTTCATTGACTATTATAATGTTACTAGTAATTGTTGAAATGAACAGCTCAGTTTTTGTAATCTGATGGATCTTTTAGTTGTTTAGAAATAACTCTTCAAATTCCCAACATGAAAATCAGATATAGACTTATTTAATTTATTTGTATATATGCTAATCTACTTTATTTGGTGCAGGCCAGAGGCTTTCATTGAAAATGTAGTCCAATAACTTTAGGGAAGAACTGGTTTCAGAAGTATATATCTGGCCTAAAATATTAGTCACAAATCTTGGGCTTCTCTTCACTTCAGACTTGGCCATTTCATCCTTCTAAAGTAGTTTTTATCCAGTATACAGTAGTCTCTCTAGCTGGGAGGGCTATTTTGAGTATTAATGATTTTACCTGACTAGGACCTGTTTTGAAAACTTACAAGTTAAGATTTAAAGCAGTGGTTTGGTATTGGTAGCACCTTTTGCACAGCAGGCATCTAGGTACGACCCCCCCTCCTTTATACATTTAAAAACTTTTTTAAATATGTACTGCTATTATAAATGTAGGAGGAGAAGTGGGGCTGAGGGTGGAGGATGACAGCTTGCGTTCCCCCCCCACCCCCACATAATAAACTAATGATGTCCAGTTTGAGAGCATCTGATTTAAAGTATATTGTATCTGTACAGTACAACAGCCATTTTATTTTTTCTTGAGGGATTTTGGAGTTCTCGTCAAAATATCACAATGCAATAAATTTGAATCCATTACATGATTTTTTTAAAGTTTGTCTGTTTTTCTAAGTTATGACTTGTCCCATGATGTCAATATTTTGTGTGCTAAGGAGGGGTCATAAAGCTTACAAGCCATCCCTCTACATTACGGAAAACTTCTTAACAGCCCTTTTAGAAATGCAGCTGTTGTCATAAGACACTTTCCATATTAACTTTCCACATATGAGCATGTTTGTTAGGCGCAGAGGATCTGTTTACCACTTTTTTCAAATTTTTCCTCCACAGGAAGCTGAGACCCCACGTAGTGTACTTGAAGAAATTGGACTCACATAAATCTTCTCCTCTGGCGTTTCCTGGGTGTTTCACATACTGTAAATGTTCACTGCCATCATTTTAATGTTTAGCTAATGGTGTAAGATGCTGTCTGTCAGTATTACTGTTTTGCTAAGTTGCTTCATTTGGGCCTACAAAGTAATATACCACTTATAGGTTTAAAAAGGGAAGAAAAATTTAAGCCTCCAAAAAGGATAAAAGAAAGGGATTTCAGTTTACAATGAGTAATTCCAGACTCTCTCTTTGGTGCATCTGAGAAAATCATAGGTGATGACTTCTGTAATTAAACTGTTCTATAAGCAACTGTGAATCGGCTTCAGTGCATTATATCATTTTAACAGAAAGGAAAGTATTTGTGACAACTTCAGTAATTATATCATGTTTAACAGGAAGAAAAGTATACGTGTCAACTTTAAATGTGAAATGTAACAACATGGAATTTGGTTTTATGCAACCAAAGACTTATTTGTTCATCTACATTTTGACAGCATTTGTGAAAATTGTTTTTTCAGTTAATACAGAAAGATTGGGAATTAGCTGCTTACTGTGGATTTTTTTTCATTATACCAAAGAACCCTATTATGAGCTGTATATAAAACTGGTATGAGCTGTTAAGGTGTTTTCATTTTTAGCAATGGGTCTGTAACCAGACCACTTGATAGACATGAAAGTATTCAATACAAAGATTTTACACAAAACTGCATGAGTTAGAGTTAACTTAATACAAAGGGAATGCAAGTTGTAAGAAGTAAGTTTTATATTGGAATCATCCTGTTTTTAACTCCAGTATTATTGCTTTAACCACTGTGAACTTACACCTAGATTATGGACTTTGCCCTTCTTACTGTTCAGATGAGTAGATATATAATGTAAAATATGGTGGGGGTAGCACTTGAAATCATGGTGAGGAGAGGGGCTGACTTAAAGGGAAAGTTACAAATGTGCAATTTAAAAGAGAGAAAAGATGGGTGAGGCAAGATATTTCATTGGACCAATTTCTGTTGGTGAAAGAGACAAGTTTTTGAGCTAACTACACTGAGGTCTTTTCTAGGTCTGTGAAATGTACTCTGAGGGCGACAGCAAATACAAGGTGGACCAGATTGTTTAGTAGTAAACAGTTAATCTATATTGGAAAGGATTATTCAACTTAAAGGGTCTCATTAATACCCCTCCAGGCCTAAGGTGAAAAAGAAGCAGGCAGAAGACCACTGAGAGAGGGCTTACATTTATAACTTTGCTACACATTAAAAATCATGGACTGATCAGACATTGAATTTATAGCTTAGAACAATAATCTATATCCACTAACAACCCCCCTACCCAGTTAGCTTCTCTACCTTTCTCCCCCTTCTCACCCCTAAGAACGAGGGGCGCGTTAACAGGCTGTCACTTTGAATCCTCCTTGAAATGTAACAACTACTTATGCAAAATATTCTGTTCCACGTTGTATTTAGCTGTGACCCTCTGTGTACATTTCTCACACCTGAATAAGAGCTCAGTGTAAAATCATAAGCATTTTTCTCTCACACTGATAGTTGGTCCAATAAAAGGTATAATCTCACCCACCTTGTGTCTCTAATATTCTGTGACAGACATGGCTGCAACACTTCATGTAACAATTTAGAAGTTCTTGTTTTGATTCCTAGAAACAAGACTAATGGCATTGCATTTACTGCTGTATTATTATGTTCAATGGTGGCATAAGCACCTATTTAAAATCTTTTAATAATCTATTTCATTAATAGATCTTTTTAATTAATGTCCTGATTGTCACCATACCTGCAGGTGACATCATTGTTAAACTACTAAGCTTAAAGAAACACCAGTGTTTGTTTACAGTAGAACCAAATTAATTTACACTATTTGAAAATTAGTGAGTTTCAGCATGTAAATGAACAAATCAAGGATAATACACCATAAAATGTACTTCATTTATTTTGACAGTTGCGTATTACAATATAGTCTACACTTCCGAGTATTTACTCCGAAACCTCTGTACAGAACTCTGTTCTGTTACTGAGAAAACCAGTGCCATTTTTTTCTGCAAATTACATATGAAGTACACAGTAGAACTTTGCTGTATCTTCAGTGATCACAAGGTGAGTGGTTTTTTTTAAGCTTGCTGTTATGTTGGAACTGACCAGGACTCCCTCACATTTCAGTTTGCACACTTGATGTGAGCAGTACCACACATGTACAGTATTGATTTCCGTTCATTTACAGAACACAGGCCTCTCAGATCACTAGAATATCATATTTGTATCAGGTACACAAGAGCCCTGTTTTGTATTTCACTCATGTAGAATGTGCAAAAAAGAGGAGGTACAGCTAGTATCGGGATGGCCTGTTGTTTGTGCTGTCAAAATGATTCTTTAATTTAAAGTGTCAACCCTAAAGCAGTTTTATGTGTGTTTTAAAAAACCTGTTTCTAAGGTTTGTCACTTGTATGTGCTAGGCTGAATTAAGCTTTGTTGTGATTGTCTCAAAACCTGTGACCATTGTCTTAGTATCACATCAATTTAATTGTAATAAATGCTCATTTTTACACCATTGCTATGTGCTTATATATAATCAGAGGTTTAATATTTTTCCTGAGGAGAAAAAGGATAGGCAAATCTTTTAGTGAAAGGTAAAAATAATGTACAGTGAAACTACACTATAGCACTTGAGTTGCATCAAACTTTATTAAAAATGTTTAAAGTTTACTTGAACTCCATTTATTTACAATTATTACAATTTCTACAGAAAACAATAAGCAGGTAATTGAAAGCTTAAGCCACAACACTGTACTGTAAAGAAACTTCATCTAAATGGATATTTAGTTTAGGTTATAGTGCTATTTAATTTTAAAGTAAAAAACACATTAACTGAAGGTATTTTGAATAATAAAACTTAACATTCCGTTTCTTGACTAGAATAAAGGGCAATTTAGTACACCATAGGCAGTCCTAATTTCAGATGAAGTTTTTCTGTAACTGGGAGAAGCCACTTCTCATTTTCCAAAAAGGCAGCACTAAGATGCTTGCCTGAATTCCACTTGACTTTACCTAGAGAAAAAAAATATGGAAAATCATTAGAAATCCTTAGAGAGGATACTAACAAGGATAAGATAAAAGCAAGCGTACATACAAGAGTAAGTTTATCTACTTAATCATCACTTTGTATTCCAGCTATTGCAATGCAGTCTATGCTGTCCTTGGAATACCAAGCATTGGACTCTTAAATAATTTCAAGCCGAATGCCTTGCAGAATATTTTTCCAAGTGTTGAGAATAGACCAAGAAACAGCATTGAAGAGGTTGATTTATACCCAAGTTAACTTCACTTATCTAATTTATAAGCAAAATTTCTGCTAACTTTGCCGTGCTGCAAAATTTAACTCTGGCCAGCAGTCAAGGAGGAAATCTAGTTTTTTCTGGCAGTTTGGAGTCCACCTTTTGATCTCCTTTAGTACCAGGACTGTAAAAGTCTGATCTGCTGCTTGATACTACTAGCCTTAAAAAGCAAGAGGATGTTCTCGTTTATATTCTTATTTCAGTGAAGTGATACATCCTTGTAGAAATGCTGGTTTGAGATTGCTGTGACCAGGGTATCTTGGACTAGTTCTGTCCTATAGCTGTGACTAAGTAGATGATGTGGGAAAAGCTGAAGTACTCAATGCTTTTTTTTTGCCTGTCAGCTCCCAGACTACTAAACTAGGCAGTGCAATAGGGGAAAAGTGGGCAGCCCTCAGTGGAGAAAGAACAGGTTAAGAGCTATTTGGAAAAACTAGATGTACACAAATCCATGAGTCTGGATTTAATGCATCCAAGGGTAGTGACGGAGTTGGTAAATGTCATTGCAAAGCCTTTGGCCATTATCTTTGAAAACTCATGGAAATTGGGAGAGGTCCTGGATGATTGGAAAAAGACAAGTGGAAAGCCCATCCTTAAAAACGGGAAGGACAATCCAGGGGACTATAGACCAGCTAGCCTCACTTCAGTCCCCAGAAAAATCATGGAGGGGATCCTCAAAGAATCCATTTTGAAGCACTTGAAAGAGGGGAAAGTGATCAGGAATAGTCAACATGGATTCACCAAGGGCAAGTCATGCCCGACCAATATGATTAGCTTCCATGATGAGAGAACTGGCTCTGTGGACATGGAGAAGTCAGTGGATGTGATATACCTTAACAAAACTTTAAATACAATCTCCTACAATATTATTGCCAGCAAGTTAAGGAAGTATGGATTGGATAAATGGACTGTAAGGTGAACAGAAAACTGGCTCGATGGTGGGACCCAATGGATAGCTTTCAATGGCTCGATGTCTGACTGGCATTCGGTTTCAAGTGGAGTGCCCCAAGGATCGGTTCTAGGGCTGGTTTTGTTCATCTTTTATTAATGACCTGGATGAGGGAATGAATTACACCCTCAGCAAATTTGCAGATGACACCAAGCTGGGGGAGAGAGAGATACGTTAGAGGGTAGGGATAGGGTCCAGAGTGACCTAAACAAATTGGGAGGATTGGGTGAAAAGTAATCTGATGAGGTTCAACAAGGACAAGTGTAGAATCTTGCATTTGGGACAGAAGAATCTCAAGCATTGTTACAGGCTGGGGACCAACTGGCTAAGTAGCAGTTGAGCAGAAAAGAACCTGGGCTATGTCTACACTGGCAGGTTATTGCGCAAGAACGGCCGTTCTTCCGCAGAGCGTTCACAATGCCCACCTGCTCTTGTGCAAGATGATTTACAGTACGGTGTGGTGAGAGAGGGCTTCATGCGTAAGAGCTATGCTCTTTTCTAACAGGTGTAAGCTCTCTTACACAGGAGCTCTTGTGCAAGAGGGCAGTGTGGATGTACGCCATGGGTTTCTTGCACAAGAAAGTCCTATGGCTAAAATGGCCATCATTGCTTTCTTGTGCAAGAAAGCATCCACACTGCCATGGATGCTCTTGCGCAAAAGCACATCTTGCACGTGGCAATGTGGACGTGTTCCTGCACAAGAGTTGTTGCACAAGATGTTCTTGTGCAATAACCTGCCAGTGTAGACATAGCCTTCGAGATTACAGTGGATGAGAAACTGGATATGAGTCAACCATGTGCCCTTGTAGCTAAGAAAGCTGATGGCATATTAGAGTACATTAGGAGGAGCATTGCCAACAGCTCTAGAGCAGTTATTCCCCTTTATTTGGCATTGATGATGCCATGTCTGGAGTAGTCATCCAGTTCTAGGGCCCCCACTATAGGAAGGTGGTGGATGCATTGGAGAGGGTCCAGTGAAGGGCAACCAAAATGATTAGGGGGCTGGAGCATGAGACTGAGGGATTTGGGCTCATTTAATCTGCAGAAGAGAAGGGGGGAGGGGATTTGATAGTAGCCTTCAACTTCCTGAAGAGAGGTTGCAAAGAGGATGGAGAGGCTGTTCACAGTAGTGACAGATGGCAGAACAAGGGAGTAATGGTTTCAAGTTACAGTGGGGGAGGACTGGGTTGGATATTAAGAAAAGCTATTTCAGTAGGAGGGTGATGAAGCAGTGGAATGGGTTACCTAGAGAGGGGGTGGAATCTCTATCCCCAGAGGTTAAGTCCCAGCTTGACAAAGCCCTGATTGTGATGATTTTGTTAGGGTAGATCCTGCTTTGGTCAATGACCTCCTGAGGTCTCTTCCAGCCCTATGATTCTATAATTTGAACATACACCCTTTCATCTCAAAGCTACCCTCTTTCCCCCCCCAAAAAACTGTTGCTTTAGCTATTTGTGTCTCTCCACTATCTCTGTGTGATCTCCACTTCTTCCCCTGCCCGCCATTTATATCTTGTGAAGCTGGAACAATGGTGGCATGCCAATTCCATAGCTTACAGGAAGGGATGCTGTTTTTTGTAGCATGCTAAAGTAGATCCCTGCATCTTGCTCATAACCTGCCCCAGTAAGGCTTTTTTTGAAAAATTCATAGATAGTGATCTCTCTGGCTCTCATCATATAGCCTGACCTGTATAACACAGTGCATACCACTTTTCAGCATTAATTCATGTTTGAACTAGAGCATGTCAGAAAAACCAAATTTGATTAAAGTCTAGTGATTGACTACAGCTGTACTAACTTTCAGTGGTCAGTTATGCTCCTTGTTAAGAACTGCATCTATGTCTAGTCAGATTGTCTAGCTTCAACTTCCAGCTGTTGAATCTTATCTTTGTATGCTAGCCTTGAGAACCATCCTATCTTGCTTTTGTTCCTCACATAGGTACTCAGACTTATCAAATCACCCTTTAATCTCCTGAGTTAAATAGATTGAGCTCTTTGAATCTGTCACTACAAGGCATGTTTTCCTGTCCTTTAATTATCTGACTTGAACCCTCTTCAGTTAAAAGCTTCAGAGGAGTAGCTGAGTTAGTCTGCAAGACTATTCATTTTTAAGTTTTTCCAGTTACAGACTGACAACATGAAATGGTGGTATGAGCTGTCATGGGTACAACCTTGAAATAGTGGATGACAGAACTGGATGCTATAGTCGAGTAGTGGTTGCAATAGCACTGTATATTTAAGGAACCGGGTGAGGCATCATAATGTGTGGTAAACACTCTTGAAAGAAACTGAAAGCAGTCCTCCTCTTGATCTCTCAACCTCTGCAAAGAAAGCTACATGTGCTCACAATCCTCAAACTGATGTACCCATGCTTGAAAGCATTACTGGTTACAAACTAACATGGAACTACTCTGCTTCTGAGAGCTATTGATGTGGGCCTGAGAACAATTTGGATGACATACAGTATAACTCTAGTTTTCATTATTTGAGGCAAAGTACAGTCAATGACAAATAGCATTACAGATGTCACCAACAGTTGTGTAGGTTTTAATACTGTACAGTAAATATAGTAATGCAGAGCATGCTTAAAATCTGTCCTGAGAAAATTACTCTTCCCTTCAAGCATGGAGGGCAAAAGTTAGAGCTAAAAGTGTTTTCAGATGTTTTAAACATGCTCTACTGCTATGAACTGGCGAACTAAGCAGGCCAGAAGAGCTGAAGAGCCTGATTTTCCTGTGCCTTGTACCTGGGTCACTAGCTTTTCTCTGAAGTAGAGTGCTATGAAATTAGTTGCTGCTGCTGCATTTTTACAGAGCATGTACAGAAACCCTGTTTAAAGTACACTCTACCAGGATTAAATCTCGCTTTGGGGTGGGAATCTTGTCAATAGCCTACACTTACTAAAGACTACTTGAAATGCCCTTTTTGGGGGGAAGAGACTGAAAGGTCCATGGAGCAAGGAGCTACCTGTACAGTATCTAGAACATGGACTCCTCAGTGCTATTCTCATTTCTTTAGGACACCATGTATTAGGAGCTATTAGGGCAGTAGAACTACACCATGAAAAATTCATCTAATGAGTTTAGTCCCTTTGTAAGCCCTTCTGCTATTTCTCCTGCAAAATTTAAGCTTACATTTAAAAGAGAAAATTGTGGGGGATTTTAAACAAAACAGATTGCTCATTAAGCTATAGTGTAATTGCAAAAAGCCATACCTATGACTTATTCCCCATGCACTTGATCACTAGATGTTATGCAGGAGGAAGAAAAGCAATTGAAAAACAAATGCTGACACAAAGTTGTGGCAACCTAGCTTTTGATGCTAAATGCATATCTAAACAGCTTAAATGTGGAGAAAAAAATAGCTGCTGAATGCACTATTGATATTAACACACTGATGCATGGATAAAGCTTTAGAGGAAGCTGTGCCCTCAAGTCAAGGCTAGAATAAATACTTCCTTTTCTATTTAACAGTGTAGCTATAAACAAGCATCTGCATTATGGGTTGTATTTTCAAGAATAGCTACATTCCCAGTTCTGCTTGAAAAAAAAAGTCAGTAGGAATTAAGTGCCCTTTGAAAATCTTTTAAATTCTGCATCTCTGTCCCAAGATAATACTGGTTTCAAACATCCAGTTGGAATGCAAATGAAGTTTTTAAACACTGATAGATGTGGGGTGTTATCAGGCTTAACTGTGGTTTCTAAATATTTTTATTACCACTTTGACCAAAACAATTCACCCAAGTTCATTAGTGGCAGCATGCTCCACCTAGGAAAGTATATAAAGAACTGGAATAAGGAAGTCCTGACAGCAGTACACTTATTACTCCCCTACATGTACTTTATTAGTTTCTTCAGCCACTCTGTTTCTTAACACTCCTGTATTTAAGTTTATAGTATCCCTGCAGTGATCTTTAACCCTAAGTTCATGTTAGCCATTGCTCCCCATTTTAAATTACCATGCCTTAACATTACTGCCTTGATTTATGCCCAGTTTAGTTGCTGAACCATGTCTTTCCTCATTTAAAAAGGCAGGAGGAGGAATAAGAACATTTCTGCTAACACTATTATCTAAAGCAAGCAGACTTTTTTTGGGTCTATTCAAAGTATTTCCTGTTGCTGCTCTAGGAATACAAGCACAAACTCTTAACTAGCTTAAGGAGCACAGTATTAAATATCAGTTGGTGTGGCCTACCATTGAAACCCCTGTGCACTCCCTCTTGGTATTTTTGTTCCTCTCCTTCATTCATCAGGACCATTCCTATGCTGTGCCTATATGCAGAATTTCCTCAGTGGCACTAGTACAGAAGTGGGCAAATTCTGGCCTGCGGACCTGCTTCGGTCCGCAGGGTTAGTTCCTGGCAGGCCTGTCTCTATTTACCTGCACTTCTGCTGATATCTGGACATGGCAGCTCTCGTTGGCTGTGGATCACTGTTTGTGGCTAATGAGAGCTGTGGGAAGCAGCGTTCTGATCCATGCTGCCATGAACAGCAATCTGTAGTCAATGAGAGCTGTTGTTGCCTGACACCTGGGGAGGCACAAGTAAATACAGTGGCCAGTCAGAGACTAATGCTGGCAGGCTGTTGGGGTGGGTTTTTTTTATTGCTCACCCCTCACTAGCAGAAGAAGCAAAGTGGCTTTCAAAATCTTAAATGTCACCCCATGATTGCTTAGTAAATACAGGCAGTCCCCGGGTTACGTACAAGATAGGGACTGTAGGTTTGTTCTTAAGTTGAATCTGTATGTAAGTCGGAACTGGCGTCCAGATTCAGACACTGCTGAAACTGACCGCCAGTTCTGACTTACATAGAGAATCAACTTAAGAACCCCAGGGGTCCCCAAGTCAGCTGCTGTTGAAACTGATCAGCAGCTGATTCCAGGAAGCCCGGGGCAGAGCAACTCTGCCTCGGGCTTCCTGTAGTCAGCGCTGGTCAGTTTCAGCAGCGGCTGACTTGGGGACGCCTGGGGCAGAGCAGCTGGAGTGCTACTGGACCAACCCAGCAGCACCCCAGCTGCTCTGCCCCAGACGTCCTGATTCAGCCGCTGCTGAAACTGACCAGCAGCGGCTGAATCAGGACCTGGGGCAGAGCAGCTGGGGTGCTGCCGGGTTGGTCCAGTAGTGCCCACGGGCGCTGCAGGACCAATCGGCAGCGCCCCAGCTGCTCTGCCCCAGAGTCCAAAACAAAAGCCTGGTCTGCAGGGGGGGGGGCACACTAGCTGCGCCCCCCCCCCCCCCCCCCCCAGCAGACCAGGGACACAGGGAGCAGAGCCGCAGCGGCAGCGGGGTGCCGCGCCTCTGAGGCTTTGCTCTGGCAAAGCCTCAGAGGCGAGGGACCCCGCCACGGCTGCGGCTCCAGTCTAGGTGCCTGTGGTCTGCTGGGGACCGTCCCCAGCAGACCACAGGCACCTAGACTGAAGCCGCAGCCGCGGGGGGGTCTCGCGCCTCTGAGGCTTTGCCAGAGCAAAGCCTCAGAGGCGCGGGGAACCGCCGCTGCTGCCGCTTTGACTGAAGCGGCAGCAGCGGCGGTTCCCCGCGCCTCTGAGGCTTTGCTCTGGCAAAGCCTCAGAGGCGCGGGACCCCCCCGCGGCTGCGGCTTCAGTCAGGGTGCCTGTGGTCTGCTGGGGACCGTCCCCAGCAGACCACAGGCACCCAGACTGGAGCGGCAGCAGTGGCGGTTCCCCACGCCTCTGAGGCTTTGCCAGAGCAAAGCCTCAGAAGCGCGGGAACCCCCGCTGCTGCCGCATGAGACCCGGTGCCTGTGGTCTGCTGGGGACCGTCCCCAGCAGACCACAGGCACCCTGACTGAAGCCGCAGCCGCGGGGGGGTCCCGCGGGGGGGTCCTCTGGCAAAGCCTCAGAAGCGCGGGAACCTGCCCGCTGCTGCCGCTTGGGTCCCGGTGCCTGTGGTCTGCTGGGGACGGTCCCCAGCAGACCACAGGCACCAGCACCCAAGTGGCAGCAGCAGCGGTTCCCGCGCTTCCGAGGCTTTGCTCTGGCAAAGCCTCAGAAGCGCGGGAACCCGCCCGGTGCCCCTGGTCTGCTGGAGACGGTCTCCAGCAGACCAGGGGCACCGGAGCAGCTTACGAACGGGGCTTTCTTGCCCCGACTTCCGGGGCGAGAAAGCTCCGTTCGTAAGTGCGGATCCGACATAAGTCGGATCCGCGTAAGTCGGGGACTGCCTGTAGTAAGTTAAAGGAACAGCACAGGGAGCATTTTGATCCCTGTTCTCCACTTGATCTTGGGATAAATTAAATGATCTAGTCCTCCAGGAAGGATTTACACAAAATATTGAATTTCCATAATCCTGGTCTGTGGTAAGTTTAAATAATTAAATTTATACCATCTTTCTTGGTCATAGTCCAAGGTCTTTTATTATTAAGATACTCAATTTTAATACAAGATATGCCCTAATATAGTACAACATTCTTTATACATAGCCATCTTTGACACACATGGTATGTTAGTAACACTATAGTTGCTCAAGTGGCAACTCCTCAAAGCATTCTCACTTTTTTGGCGGGAGATCATTGCTTCTGCCCCTGCTGTCTGACCTCTTTTTGCCCCGACTCCTGGACCGAGAGGAGCTTCGGCTTCGACTATGACCACGTGTGCAACTATGGCTTCTGCTGCGACTACGACCTCTCCTCTTCTTCCCTCTACTATGTGACCGCCTTCGTTCCCGACTTCTCGACCTGCCAGACTGCCGTCTTTTCTTGCTCTTGTGGCTACTTTTTTTCCTATCTGATTCTCCATTTCTTTTGTAAGAATGGTCTGAGCTAGGACTGGTCCGTCTTCTTGACTTGCTGTAATAGTCCTCATGATGGCCTGATCTGTTTCTCCTTTCAGAGTTTTTAGCTGATTGACTGGTCCGTTCAGGAGAAATATGTATATCTCTATTAGCCTCCCAGAACTCATTGTGTGGATTTCTGAATACGTGAAGAAAGTTGCAGTGTTTCCCTCTTGGGCATTTCTGCCTTTCAAATAAACCTGCAACAGATTTTTTTTTAAATGTATTAAAGGTTACTTTAATATTCTTTAAAGGCAACTAAATCCTATTTTACTGTAATGTCAGTCATTAAATATGCATTTTAAAAGACTTTTGTACTTAAATCTTTTGTTTTTCCACTGTAGATATTCCTACCATGTCTATCTCATTTACAAAGAGAAAAAAAACCCTTCAGTTCTTTCCAAGATTACATTTTATAATCTTAGTCATGAGACCCACACATTCTAATAGTAGTTTTAAGCATTCAAACATTCTAGTATGTCTTATGCTGAAGTGATTTTAGTAATTTTATAACTTAATTTTTACACTTCACTAAACTAAAAAGTAAGTATCCTTATATAAATTGGGTTGAATGGGTGTGTTAGTTCTGTCTAATGGCTGGTTTACTCATGCCTCTATCTAAAATGTTAATGTACATGGACTGGCCTTTTAAGTGCTATCCTAGAGGTAAGAATTTTTTGTTTAAAGACCAATACATTTAGTATTGTAACAAGACTGAGGAAGAATCCGCTAAATATAAATCAACACTGATCATAATTACTCAAGGAAATTCTGCACTCAATATTTTAAAATTCTGCAAAATCGCCAGCATGACAGTAAGAGATAAGACAGAGACCACTAGCTGCACAGAGGTGGGAGATCAATGAACAGGGTCCCTCTTCCCCACATGGGCACAGACTCTATGGTGAGGCTGCATCCAACCCTGACACAGCACAAGGACTGGGACTGCCCTAGATATACTCCAGGACCCTGGCTCCTCCATTGGGTGGGCAGGCAGGCTCAGCAGGGCAGAATTCAGGTTTGCAGGGATTAGTGTGGGGAAATGTGGGTGCAGGCAGCTCACTGGAGGATCTGGGTGCAATGGTAATTGAACTCTGCACAGGTCCAAGGTGAAGGTAGTTAGGGATCAGTGGGGGGAAGGAATCTGAGGAAGGGCACAGAGCTCACAAGGGGCTCTGGGTATGTGGGGCTCAATGGGGGGTGGTAGGACTTGGTGGGAATCCAGATACAGCTGACTGGAGCTTAGTGGGGTGGAGATCCTAGTACTACAGACTCATCAGGATGGTGCAGAGGGAGTGGGGCTCATCACAGGGTATGTGTGTCAGCAGAAGGGTCTGGATCTAAAGGGTAATGGGGGAGCAAGTCCCTATACAGAATCCCTCCCCCTGCAATTGAGGAATGATTGATGCAGGTAGTGGAGATGGGGGGAGGGAGTTTGTAGATCTTCCTCTAGCTGAGGGGAGAAAGCTGGTGTGTCTCTTGTGGCTTTGTTTGCTTCATCAGAAAGCAATTTTTCTGCAGGGAAGCAAATCTTGCAGAGGACATAAATTCTGTGCATGTGCAGAATTCCCCTAAGAGTGTCATTATGAAGAAGCTCTGTTTTAACATTTCAGAACCTAACTAGGTAGCTAGTTTTGAATGAGATAACAGACGTCCTGCTTATTTTACAATCTATAATCCCAAAGCATTCTTCCTAAAGATTCAGGGTGACACTGCATCCTAACTACAGCCAGTTTCCTAAATCACTCCCTGCAGTTGGATACCATATTCACTTCCTGCCCAAAGCTTTTGTATATTCACCCCAGAAAGTTCCTCTACTGTAATTTTATGTGGATCTCTTTCTGATTTGAAAGCCTATAAGACACCACTTCTTAATCTTTCAGTTCTAGAACAAGCATTTTGGTAATAAGACACTTTCCCCATCTATAAAGATAAGTCCTTGGCATACCACATATAGCAGTTTTCCATCTTGTCACTGGGCAAAATTCACACTGAAGCTGTCGTCCTGCATACCATCGTCCATTGAACAGAGCAAGGGCTTCTTGACAGTCTCGCTCCCTTTAAAGATAAGGGCAGCATGTAGCATAATTGTGATGTTATATAAACCTTTAAATTCTGTTCTCTATCACGTGTGGACTGTTACTGCAGTGTGGGCATTAGTCATTTACAGGGCTTGACAAACGGCGGTGAATTCTACTCACCAGCCCCGCACTGCACAGCACATGTACAAGACCTGCATTGCACATGCACAAGACCTGCATTGCACATGCACGTGCCGCCAGTGAACGGGGCGACTGGCTGAAATCTACTCGCCCTGAGCGAGTAGAAACAGCGATTTGTCGAGCCCTGGTCATTTAGATAAAATAGAGTTTAAATGACATTCAAATTTAAGTAAAATGGAAATAAGGAATTAAACCTTTTAGAACCTAACAGGAAAAGTAACATTTTATTTCTGGGGTACTGCCTATGACCTAGACTATTTAATTGTCAGACATCATAACAGTTAACTGGAAAGCACTTACAACTGGTATTGAACGTACACATTTCCCCGCAGGTGAGGCTCATAGTTGCAGCTGACCTAAGAAGAAATTAAATATTTTATTAATACTTCTGAAAAATTGAGAGATCCGCAGCAGCTCATTCATGATGGAACAATACTCACTCCGATTTCACTCACACACTGGGTGACAAAGTAAAAGTATTTAATTTATCGATTCTTCTGGCTTGTTTTCACATATAGATTTAATAAAACTGAATATTTAGTTCTGATTAAATAGGGAAATTAAGTATTCCTGGTGTGTTTGATTAACATTTAAAATGAGTTGCTTTGATGTTAAATTCTTGATGTTTCCATTTCCCCCTATCGCTGACAGCTTTTAGTTGAACACACACACACACAAACACACACACACCTCTGCAAACTAAAACCTCATTCTGTTAATCAAGTTGTGTTTTATTTTCCATGAGGCTGTGGGTAGGCAATATTGATGGCACAGCAATCTTCCTGATTAGATGGTGTTCTGTCCATCTAAACTATAAGATTTCACCAATCCTAGGAAGACAGTCAACAAACAGCAGCTGGACTTTTAATAGAATTTAATACTAGTAATATAAGCTAAGTTACTGCTGGATCTGCTAATGCTCATGATTAGACATTAAGATCATTTATAGGAAAGGAAAAAATGACTAGTCAATGGGGAGAATGAATACGGAGATGGAGAAAAATGGTAGAAGTGAAAAAAAATATCCACAACAAATTTAAATCAGATAAGTAATATTAGCACAAAAAAGTTTGATATTTTGGAAGGTTGTAGGAGCAACGACAACTAACTCACCAGAAGTGTATTAAAAAAAAAAAAAAAGATCACCATGCTTTTAAAATGTTAAGATACTACAGCTCCAAAGTGGGTACTAAGCACTAATTCTTAAATTCACATAAAACCAACTAATTTTGACATGGAATGAAGCAAAGCTCAGCTTAAAACAAGAGTAAGGTAGCTATTTGGCAAAAAGCTGTTAAAAATTTAGCCCCTGTAGTTATTTTCTTTCCTGTATTGTACCATAAAGCTGGCTTCATTCCACAGAAAATGATTTAAAAACTCTTGCAGGCATGGTTTTGTTGCACAAATAAATTGTCTAGTCTTTGTGATATTTTTCATAAAAGGTATGTTATATCAGATTTAACTTGCTTGTCAGACAGAAGTTACCCAACAGGTTGAAAAATGCTTAGTACAGGAATTTTCAGACGGATACAAGTAAAATACTTAAGAGAATGATATTAGCTTATTATTAGTAAGTAGTGACATAGTCAACACTGTGTAAAATAACTCAAGTGATTAGATACAGAATGGCCCTACAGCAGTTGTGACTGGCCTTAGAAGCTCTGTCTATACCAGGACTAGTAGGACTTTGTTGTCCTAGTTTTGTCCTACAATAATCATGCCAAGCATGACATTTGAGAATGAATCAGATCACTCCTACAGGGTTCTGTGTAAGGGCTTGATGTAAGGTGTGAAAACCAAAGAGCATCACTTCTGTAGAACAGTACTTTAAAACAGAACAGGTATGTGTTAAAACCTGCTACTGAAACATCTTGCAGGGAGGATACATTTTGGTCCCATCTCTATTGATGTGCATCTTCACTTACACCATAGTGATTTTTTACCCTGAAATCCTTTAGTATCAGAATCCCTTGTCTTTTAGCCATTCATTTCAACTAATATTTTCCTTGATAGGGCATCAATATCCTCAACTGCTGTCATTCTAGCCTGAGTTTTGAATCTTCCAACTATGGCCAGATCATCAGCTAACTCCCATATGCACTTCAGTGGGAGAAGCCAATGTATTGCCTTTCTTTCTGATTCTCCAAGTTTCATTATCAACAATGCAATTCACACTGTTCAGGTGGAAATGTTGTCTTGTAATACAATTCCCTACAGTGGGCAAATATATTGTACAATAGGAGAAAAATATCTGGGGGTAAAAAAAAGTAGTAGATAACCCTCTTTCCTTTTGTTGGACTGTGTAAGGGAGAAAAAAAATGGAAAACAAGACTGCTCATGAAAAAGATATTTCTCTTTCTTGAAACAGATTAGATATGTTAAATATTTGTTAATTGGCTCGTCGAGTAACCTCACGAATTCTTGTTGGTTAGTCAACTACTCTTTAGTACCCGGAGGCAGCCAATGCACTCCGGCCCCACTCCTGAGGAGCCCCCTGCCTCTAAAAACCAGCTTCCCTTGCAGACTGGCTTGTCTCAAACAGAGGCAGCAGCACAGGGTGGCAGCAGCCCGTCTTGGGGTGAGGGGAGCTGTGCTCCTGGACCTGGCCGAACTGGAACTCAACCAGACTGCCTGCCAGCCTAGCTCCTAATACACTTTAAATGCAGAACCACAGCAGGGGTAGGTCCCAGACCTGTCACAAGGCAGGACTGAGTCAGGTTGATGGCCAGCTTGCTAAAAAAAATTTACTTGGGGGAGGGGGAATACGTGTAGTCTATATCATCAAACTATAAGCTTTTGCTTATCGGTTAATCAACTGCACTATTACATCCCTAGAATAGGTCATAATTAAAGCTGTAAGAAAAGAAAATTGGGGGGGGGGGGGGGGTTGTTCAAAGGTTGTAACCACAGTTAATTTAATTTGCAGTTTTGGTGCTGAGCACATGTGCTCTAGAGTTAGCCCCAGCACAGAAACCCCTGAGGCCGGTGGGAAGCCAGTACTCAATTACCCCAAGCCCTGTCTGTACCTGTGGGAGGCTGAAACTCCAGACCAGTCTCATTCACTTAGGCCTCCCCAGGACCATCCTCTGATACAGCTGAAAAAACCACAGAAGGCGAAGTCCTCTAGGTCACAAAGGAGCTGCTGCTTCTTGGCAGGCACCACCTGGTGCAGCCAAAACTGCATCAGGTCAAAGTGCAAGGCTACCACCAGCAGGACAAAGTGCAGGCGGCAGCACTCGTCCTTGAGCTCAGGCAAATCCCCATGGAAACCTGATCTCAACTGCGTGGCTCCTTTGCCTCATCCTTCTCATCAGCCTTTGTGCCTGTCCCGCTCATGATGAAAGGTTGGGAGGTCAAATTTGAGTAACTGGCACTGCAACCGAGCACAGGTAGGTACAATGCCTCTCAAACATGCGGCAACTATTAAAGCTGGTGGAGGTCAAAGCTGCAGTTTCCACAACAGCGTCACATCCTGCAGTTTTCTTACAGCTTTAATCATAATTGAAGTAAAGATACAAAAGGGAATAAAGGTATCATAAATTAGGAATGTAGTCCTGTTTAACTAGTTAAACGTTTAAACCGGTTAAACATTAAGAGGCTGCTCTAGTCCGGCTGCTTCCGGACCAGGTAAGCATCACCCATTAAGGGTGATGCTTACCAGGTGACCAGTTTACCCATTAACATCCCTATCAAACATGATGCAGTGAGTAAGGATAGCTGAATGGTATTTAACAGTTTGACAAATTACACTAGGTGGTTACTGAACATATCTTTGTGTGTATTCTATCATTTCTGACTCACCATGTGCTAGTCACATATTTTACTTTCATACTGTCAAACAAATGTTTTTCTGCTCTTCACCAAGCCCTAGTAGCAGTTACATTTTAGAAGTGAAAAACAGAAAGTTGACTGTTCCAAATCAAGCATATAACAACCATTTTCCTCCTTTAAAATTCCACAAGCACAACTTGTAAAGGGAAGGCACAGGTTGCATGACCATGGCTGCACAGCTACCTTTACTTTGGCTCAAAGGCTTAGTCCTTGGGTTAGTAGGTGGTTGATAAAGTTTTCCAGCTCTGGCTGAACTGCTCAGAATCTTTGTAAAATTGGGAAATAAACAGATTAGTTTAGAAGGTAATTTTATAAATATATTGTGAATTTGTCCCAGAATAAGTTTTGGGAGAGATTACAGATGCAAAGAGGATGCTTTTAAAGCTGGATTGGGGAAACTTTTTAGGGTTGGGAGCTGCTGACCCACAGAAAAATTAGTTGGGAACCCACGGACATCTGAGAAGCAAAAAACAAACCCAAACCCTTACTGACGTGGCCCCTGACTGAGACTCTGAGCCTCAGGATTGCTAAATCCAGGCTGTATTCAGCCTGAGGCTCCCCAGCTGTCTTAAAGAAATACAGTCCTCTGTGATGGCACAGAGCTTAGTGTACAGGAACCATCAGAAATATATGCATTAAACTTAGCTATGCCGTACTGCACAACTAAGAAGTACACTATTCAAGACCAGCAAAGGAACCATGCTGGTATGCAAGAGAGGTGATAATTATCTTTGGGCTCATATGCGTACCTTGAATTGAATAACCTTCCCCACATTCTTGAACTCAGGCAGCACATCTTCATAGAAATCTAAGAACTGCTGATAAGTTTCCTCTTCACTGTACTCAAGACTTGCATCTGTATCATAGTCATCTCTTCTACACTGCTCCATCCCAAATGTCACAAACATACCTCTGATCAGAAGCGTCTGACTAGATGTTGGGTAGTTGTGTTTGCGGGAACACCTAAATCATTTATGGTAAAGAAAAAAAAATGTTCAGCAAAGGCTACAACTGCTCAAGCTGCAAACATTGCTATCTCTAGACCCACTAACAGATCTTCATTGGGAAAAAAAAATCTATAAAGGAGCCTCATTAGTGTAATTATGAGACTGAATCAGCATATTTCAAGGACTAAAGCAGGTCATTCATGACAAGTTTCCTGATAGCTTTAAACCCTCCAGCCATATATAACCCCATCAATGGTCAGACACACAAAGTCATCACTTGGCAATTTCAAAAATTAAAGGGGTTTATTTAATGCTGCTATTTTGAAATGTGTGTCAATTTCTAAATTGTGTTTCCAGATCCTTTAAAGTCTCACTTCTGTAAGAACCCCTCTATTATTTTATGCAAAATTAAAATAACTTAATGAAGTAAATGTAGTTACCCTCATCCTATTGGTAAGGAGAAGGAAAGTCAGGTCCCAGGTTGTGAATTTATGCAGCTATGGAAGTACCAGATTTTACAAGTGACAGCACCATGCAGGTTTATTTTAATCTTCATCATATTGGTGGCCACAAGAGGCCTTCAGATGCTGCAATAGAGTGTTCACCAGAACTGCCTGAAGTTCACTGAGACACCCTCAAGTAACAGTCTCCGTGACTTGCTTCTGAATGAAAAGGGGTTCATTCTGGTGTAGGATCTCTGTTCTCCCAGGTTAAGTGAGCTCTGTCCAACATGTGTCAGTTTTTTCTTGGAAGCACTTTGGAGGATGTATCTTACATTTCATGTAGAAAACTACATCATTTATTAAAACTATGTATGAACAAACCTTATATTAGAGGAAACTAACATTGAGAATTAGGGAAACCATGTTACTATGAGCTCAGTAGCTTTGTTCATGACATAGGAACAAATGTACAGCAGAATTTATTTATCTGACCCATGATTATCCTCTTCTCTGCATTAACCAAGCAACCAGCACTCCAGGGCCAGAAGTGGGTGATCTCTCCTGTGACTGCTAGACTACATTGAAACATGGCACTCTCCCATTCTCTGGATTATCCAACTTTCTGATTATCCAATCTGGACCCAGTGTGAATTAAATTAGATAAACAGGTTCTGCTATACCTGCTCATATCAGTAATCAATCTAGTGCAGTAACACATCTGACACTGGCAAAGAATAAATACTACAAGGTACAAGCTCTGTAACAGATAACTATCTAATAAGCTGCCCACAGACAGTTTCTTCCGATCTCCACACAGTTAGCGTCTGACACACACTCAAGTCCCATTTACTGTAAATATGTTTTCATTTTTTGACAAGACTCTCACTTAGAATCCTACTAAGATCAACTTCAACATGTAGACAGTGATTTTCACAGGTTATTTCTGAATTATACAAAAAGTTTCACTTCAGATTTAAATGTATTATTTTTCAGTTTGATCTCTTTTATTGCAAGATAGTAAGAGCACACCCTCTTGACCTTCTGTACCCTTAATTTCATGTATTTCATAACAGAGGAGTGTGTAAGAAAGGCAATACATGTGATTCAAATCATGGAATCACATTATGGCTTATTAAGTTTTGAGAGGCGATAAGTAAAAGATTAGAAAGTCTTGCAGTTGTGTTTACCTTGCCTCATAATATGGAAATGGATTAGTGAAATTAAAAGAAAACATTTATACCCCTGACATTAATTTTTGGTTTTTATTCAATACATAGTTAACCCACGGAACTCACTGCCACAAGATACCACTGAGACAAAGAGCTTAGAAAGATTAAAATAGGTTAAATGTTAATTTGAAAATTGAAATAGCTAGGATGAAATTTAAAGGTGATACCAACTCTCCTTCAGGACTGAAGCCAGCCATTAATTGCCAAAGATAGTAAGAAGCTTCTCCAGGGTTAAGTTATTGTAGCCTGTATTTTGCAGATCTCTTTAAAGCAGCTGACAGAGCACTTTTTGAGAAAATGTATTAATAGATGAACAATGTGTACTGTACAAATAATGAGATATCGGAAATCACGTGACACACTTCCGGTCATGTAGATAGATATATACTGACTTGATTTTCTAGTAGTTTATGTGCATTGTATGCAAATTAAGACATCTGACTGGATATCATCTTTTAGAGTTGTACCAATAATTACAGGAAACTGGATATACTCCAATGGCATAATGATCTGCCACTGCAAATGCTTCTGCTGAATCAATCAGATCAAAATGGGGACCTATCTATTAGCAGTTTAGTATTCTAGTATTTGGTATTCTAATAAAAGAAGATAGCCCAGTTCAGACTGTGCACTCCTTTTACTCTGAATTCACAGCTGTATAACTGAGAACAGACTCCAAACCAGTAAGTGTACAAGAAACCCCCACCAACAGTAGTGACAAGATAATCTGACAGGCCTGTAAGAAATCCCAAAGAAGCTAACCTTTTTAAAACATATTATATTCCCAACATTGGACCAATTACCTGTCTCCAAATCTGCAGGATCCTGTTTTGATATAAAATGGGCAATTAGCTCTATCTTTTTCTGTTCCTATGTTCTCTGGAGGTTCTGGGTTATGCCAGGTAGTGCCGTTTTCCAGCTGTTTAAAAACACCATTAACATATCATTACTTTAACAAACAGGAAATCATAAAATAAGTAAATAAATGAATATGAAGGTATGGAGTCACATTTGACTCTCATATAATTCAATATTACTTCCTTTGATATCCAGATAAGTTTGAATGAAATATCACTGCTCTGTATGGTGATCCAAGTGCTTTTAATCTATCCAAAGATGGACAACTCTTCCTTTATACCTACTCAGATTCAAGGCATCTCTACAAAAAGTGAACTTATAAGGGCACAAATGGAAATCTCCCATTTGCCAGAGTCCAGAATACATTAAGTTTTTACAAACAGTGACAGTACTCAGCCTTTGGGTAGTCCACATTCCAGCATTGGGACGGGGGGGGGGGGGGAGGAGATAACCTCAGGGAAGAGGCTCATCTCCAAGCATAGCAATCCCAGGACTAGGAGTGTTTGACAGTGGCTAAAGATACCTTTGCATCCCCAATCCTGAGTTGGGCTGAATACTTTTTTTGGCAGGAACTGAGGGCTGTGTCCATTAACTAATTTATTCTTACAAGAGCCCAGTGAAGTAACTTAACAAATAGGAATTTATATGCAGGCAGAAAAAAAATGAATTACTAAAGTTAAAGTAACTTGGCTCTAAGGCCACAGGAAAAAAGTGTCAGAGCTATGACTGGGATTAAAACGCAAGAATTCCCTCTGTCTAGTTCTGTATTGAACTCACTGGCCTGGGACTCCTAAAATTGAATACAAGATTAGAAATGGAAAATATCTGTGAGTGGAAGCAAAGATGAAAGCACCCCTGAAAAGGTGAATTTGACCACCCATATTAATAAGAGAAGCAGTTTAGAAAAGTGTCGAAGCCAGGCTTCCACATTAAATAACTGAAATTTATATGAGTATTTACAGTTGGCATTTCTGAGCCTTCGACTGGTGATAATGCCATTTGGCAGGAGGCGGGATCAAAATGTCATTTGTGGCTTCAGCTGTGATATTTAAAAATCGAATACATTGTATTTTTCCTTTGTTTTTATTGTACAGGGCTCAAAGCACACCTCTGGTACTTCTGGAGAAGAGCAATCAAAGCAGTATTCCATTCAGGCTTTTGTCAAGCAAGTTTAGTTCCCTTGCTTGGTCTAAATATAATTGAGAACCCAACAATATTCCAAAGTGGCTAACAGCAATCAACTCTGAAATTGGTAACTATTAACTTTACTTTTCAGATGTGCAGGAGTCTATTCAGTGAGAGACTCTTTACAAACCTTTACTGCCTGGGTGAGATAAAATACATTGTTTTCTTTTACAGAGATGGAAAGACTGAATTCAGGCACTGAGATCTAATCTTACAGCATTCTGCAGAATTTTACCAATTTGAGATCTGTACATTTCCAGATAAAGAAGGAATCTCTTGGGTATTTCAGATTCAGTACTCTTTTCGGCTACAGACTTCTTTTATTCAATATAAACATACCATCATAGCAATTGAAAAGGAAAGGAAAATCCCAAAGTCATTCTAAATCTGGCTCTCCTAACCAACCACAAGCACATATAGCTACACTGCTGCCAAATAGCCACAAATGTGCAACAAAATTATAGGTTGCAGCTAATAAATACATTGTTTGTGGCTAATGGAAACTATTACATATTAAATAATATAAGGCCATTAGGTTCTCAGAAAAGATGAATATCATGTCAGAAGGTAAAAGTCAGATGGTAGTTAACTATCATCTTTCAATTCTTTATTGAAAAGAGACTGAACATACCTGACTTTCAGCTTGATCCAGCATCTTCTGCACGGCTTCCTATAAATGGTGCAAACACAGGACTAGTGAAAACCTTGAAGGGTGGTAATTCATCTGTTTTCTTTAGTTAAGAACCTAACTCAATGTTTAATGACCATACACGCTAAAGAAGTCCAGTGGTAGGTTTTAAAAATGCTGAAAATTTGATTTTTGCTTCGCAGTAAATCAAGCCCCCCCTATAATGTTAAAGGATACATCTGAGAAGATTTCAATGTAGATGACAATTTTCTAATATCTAAAAGCCAGACCGCTTCACAAAATTACTTTTGAAACAAATAGCCTTCTCTTGCTCTAATTCAGATGTCACTGAACTATATCTTACTTTGCATGCCTAAACTTATCTGTGGCACTAACACTTTGCTTGATAAGCGCACATAGAGATATACACAATGGCATTCAGGTGAAGCCTCTTAATATATATTAGTATTAAAAATGCATTTGAAACATAAGTTTGAATATGTCTAGTTGTAGGTCTCTTTGCATACACACAGCCAAGTGAGCAATATTAACAACAAAATTGTAACTATGCTTACATGAGGGATCTCCCTCCACAATTTAAATTTCTTTTTGTGTGCACATGTATAACACATGAGGTTCAGTTTAAAGGCTGATTTTGGATTTTAATTTTAGCTCTGGTGTTCTCAAACCATTTTATGAACGGAACCACATATTAATAATGCTCAGCACATGCAGCCACCTTTCCTCCCTGTCACAATGATGTAGATTGCTTCCCCTCTGAGCATTGATTATACAGAGTTTCTGTGCAATTACAGCACATTTACATTAAAAAGGAATTTTAGGAGGGCATATAATGTATTTACATTAATTTTAGTGCTATTTAAGAGAGAAAACAAGATGTAGAGACCAGCTAATTGTCTATGGGCCACTATCAGATGGCCATGAAGAACCATGGAATCAGTTTTGCCAACAATTCACAAATTTTCACTGGCCAGAAGCAGCACATATGCACTCTCTTTAGTTTAAACATGACATTTATTCTGTCAGATTCGCAGTGCTCTTCTTACATTATCTACTGGATTCCAGAATTCACAACACCTTAATTTCACCACTCTCCTCTTCTTCAGTTCTCATTTCAATCTTTTTATTGTTTTTGCTTCTCTCCATTTCAGTCTATCCCACTATGTTTGAGGTTCTCCTCATACCTATGTCTTGGTTTGGACATCTAGAATCATACACAGAAAACACGCACCATAGCAACTTTCTGTTCGGTGGAAGGAAAGGGAGTAATGGATGGAATTGATTTTGCAGTAGTCCCAGCTCCTGCTGACTCAGGGAATGAGGGACATAATTCTGCTTAGCCAAGACAGTGCTGATTGCTGAACCAAATCCATCCATCCTGTCAGTCTCCATTATTTTATTGCATTTGGACCAATTTACTAACTTCCTAGTTTACTAACTTCTCCCACTTATCCCCATTTTACTTTTCAGTTTATCTTCATCCAGATGATGATAGCTATATCTTGGTGGCTGTCTCCCCCATATCACTTCCTCAGTAGTTCCAGAAAGAGACTGACAATTCTGGTCAGTGTTACATTTTTGCTTGTACTGAAGAAATATTATGTACAGTAGCCTCAATGCTATCTTCCATTATTAAAGGCAGCAGGAAAAACTACTTGTTCTCTCTCCTGCTGCAGCTACTTGAATGTGGCGGAGGGCTGAATCACGTCGGCATTTCTAGTGAAGCAGCTCTGAATGATCAGATCAGTTTTCATCTCTTGCTGCTCTGGAGAAGTTGAAACAAGATAGATGAACTCCAGAAAGTTGTGATCATCCCTCTCCATGAGAGCAATGGGTCAACCTGACTTTGGATCTTTGGAAGACGAAATCCAAATAGACAACTACCATCTCTT
This sequence comes from Pelodiscus sinensis, assembly GCF_049634645.1. Taxonomy (NCBI): domain Eukaryota; kingdom Metazoa; phylum Chordata; order Testudines; family Trionychidae; genus Pelodiscus; species Pelodiscus sinensis. Next base: position 211,580,859 of record NC_134711.1, read on the forward strand.
TCAATTCTAAGCAGATACTCTACCAAATCACTTTTTGGTTAAATTAGTTGTGCAGCTCTTAATACTTCTCAATATTATGTTCTTCCCCATCAAAAAAGTTATGAAAAAGATACATCCTGATGAATGAGTCAGGTAAAGGGGATCTGTAACATCTTTTGAGTAAGAACACTGTTAAGGAACAGCAGCAATATAATTCTAGATCAATGTAAGAACCTTTTTCTTTAAAATGATTACACTAAGACTGCTCAGATGTCTTATAGGGAAAACATACAATACTATGTTAAGAGTTATCTTAAACATGTTACATTTTGGATGAAAATGTGAGAACTGGCACCACCAATATATGTTAAGATTGGCCCAATGCAAATAGTTATAAGGGAAGGGTTATACATGAAACCAATAGTTTGGGTAGAAATGTGCAGGACTTGAAGCTAGTTTTGTTTAATTCTTAGCCACAGTAGAAGGTTTCATTATAATAAACTATTTGGAGTCTATTTCCCTGTATTAGAACCACAAGATCCATTTTTACCACTCCCCATTTTTAACTCCAATAAGCAGATAAAGTCAAGCTAACTTTTGGCATTTATATACAATTGTAGATTGTTACATCTGGTACTTTAAGAGGATATGCAGAGTGTTTATCCTCCTAGTGCAGGCATCACCTCTCTTTCTCTCTTCTCCTGTTGCTTTTGCTCCTCCTCTTCTCTCTCCTTCCTTTGCTGTTCTTCCCATTCTTCTTTTATCTTTCTCTTTGAGAAGAAATACATAAACTCTTCATTTTCTTGGTAAGCGATTAAAAGAATATTTTCAAAAATATAGCAGAATGTACATGAATGAGAAAGCTATAAACATATCAAAGCATTTAAATAGTCAATTTTAGGGATGTAAAATCCTGTTTAATTGACTAACTAGTTACACGTAATGTTTAACCTCTTAACGGATTAAAAGGGCAGCGGGCATGGAGCATGCCCCTGTGGAGGGGGCCTACTCCAGCAGAATACTACACCCTGTCTGGACCTGCTGCAGACAGAAGCTGCTCCAACTAGCTGAAGTGCTCCCGCCTATAGCAAGCTGCTCCAGCCCCCACCAGTTACCCATTCACATCTCCAGTTAATTTTAATCATGTTTAAATCAGCAAACAAGAAACCCTTATTTATTTGTAACTAAATAATCAATAAGTTCTTATGGTAATCAGAGACTTTCCACTAAATATAGTATTTTTTGCAAACCAAAAAGATACACAATATATATCTATATACATTTAAGCAATTACATAGTTTAACTTGCATATATTCAGATTCTTAATGTTTACATTATTATGGTAAAATGGTAACTGACGCATTTCTCATTTTCTAGATAATTTTTACCTGCAATGTGTGTCAAGTTCTGTTTCAATTCAAATAAAGATGCACAAAGACAGCATTTTACAATTTTTGTCATTAAATGAAACTACTTGCAATGCACTCAATACCTAAGAAAAAATATAATCAAATCGTGCTTTGCATTTATAACTACAGGTTGCACATACCTAAACTGGGACTCTCGGGTCTGGCAACATCTGGGGCACATAAAGATTACTGATGTTCCTAGATGAGAGTGCCCCGACGCAGGAGGATCAGCAGCTGGGAGCCCAATGGGGTTGGTGTTGGCTGGGTGGGGCCAGCAGCTGCAGAGCCGCAAGCCACCCAGCAGAGGCAGCCTGGCATGGGCTGCGGCAGCGGGGCTGGTTCTGTGACAGCCCAATTGGGACTGCATGTCATCTGGCAGCGAGGCTGAGGCCAGGGCCGGGGCAGTGACAGCCTGGGTCAGGGCAGCCCAGCAGGCAGAATGAGCTAGCAGCAAGAAGAAACAATAGGCTGAGGGGCTGTGGCAAGGGACTTCCCCATGTCCGGCAAATTCCCTCATTAGGGGCCAAACAGGTCCCAAGGATGCTGGACCAAGAAGGTACAAGCTGTAATTGATTAATTAAACAAAGGAAATATAATTTGTAAAGAGTCAACTGAACTGATTGTTTCTGGTCCCAAATCAGTCAAGATTTTAGAACTAGTCGATCTCATTCTCTCACTCCAAGACTGGTAGAAGAAAACAAGCTTTTCTGCTTTTTCAACTCCTCATTGGTTTCTTAGCTTGAGTGAACTAAAATCCCCATTAATTGAATTTACTGAATACACTCAGATGAAGATAATACTGTCTGTATATCTGCTACACCTGGGAAATCTGCATCAAAATGACAAACCAGTTCCTGGTTCTCTGCCCCCTACCCCTCCAAAGCCCAGATGAGGGAATATACATGCACAACCCCTCCTATCCCAGTGCCCAGTGGTGCAGAATTCTCCCAGGAGTAATCTACAGAAGAGTCACTGCTGTCAAAAGTTGGCTCAGCATTTCAGCTGGTTGAACTTCTTGAAAACTTGGCATCAAACATATATTAAATATTTTATGTAATTTATTTTAATAAATTATAGTAAAATAAGCCTTAATATATTTCATGTCATCATTTCAAATTAAATTTTAATTTTTAACAATAAACTGGAATTAAAATATAGGGTTTTTATCCACCTTGCCATGTTATATATTGTAACCTTTCTACCTCTGAGTTTTTAGATGTACAGATATCCTTTGGTAAGCAGTGAATGGTTTGTGTCTTTTAAGATCAAAACTGAAGTAAATAAACATACTGGACTTCAAGTATTGTGTATTTGCTATTAAAAAGAAAGACATTAATAATTCTCCTGAAGGATGGGTAGTATACTACAGTTAAACATTGATCTCAGTTTATACTTCACCTCCTCTTCTTCCTGAAGTTTTCTTATGGCCTCTTCTTTTTCCTTCTTGACCTTGAAGTCTTCTTGAGCCTTTTCTTCTCTCAGCAACCATTCCTCATGTAGTTTTTGCCTACCAATAAAATCGGATATTACTTAGTAAGAGAAGTTTAGAGTCCATCACTAAGTTGTTAACATACTTTTGTTTATATTTCATGTACCGTGGTTGCAGGCTTATTAAATACAATTATAATTATTGAACACTGCAGCATATTACAAAGACATTGTCCTAACATTAAATTTCCCCATAAAAGGTGCTTATCCAGGTACTTTTAATATCAAAATGCCATTTTGAGTCTGGAAAAATCAGGGAAAATTAAACAGGGTTTTAGACAGTTATACTTCCATTTTTTATTCTGTTGCCAGGAAACTCTGTTGGATCCAGTTAAATTTTCAGCAAAATTTGACTAAACTGCATAATATGGATAAATTATATATTTACTTGTCAGAGATTTTAATATTTAATTAAATAAAAGACTAAACAAGTTTTCAGCTGCTGATATTATTTTAAACACAAGATTATTTACCTTTCAGCCTCAAGTTGTTTTTCCTCTTCTTCCAGTTCCTCCTCTTCAGACAATGGTTCATCTTTTTCAGTGACTTCTGAGGAAAAAGTAACACGTCCCTCTACATACAATTTTTTCTCCTGGGCTTCAATCACTGTATATAACATAAATGCTATAATATAAACCTTCAAATTAGAGCTACATTAGTTTTAAAATAGTTTCTCCTTAAATTAAAAATTTAAAATGCCATTTAATCAAAGATATGAATGTGTTAGTGCACTCTTTTTTTTTTTAATCCTAGAGATTTAAATTTAAGGTTTATTTAGAAAACCTTTAAGAAACTTCAAAAATATTTACTATACATTGTTGTAAGTCATCTGACATTGTATGTGGGAAATATTGTGCTACATGTACTTATCTTCTAAAGAAAAATTTTATATTATAAATTCCATTTTTCTGGAGCATCATTAAAATTGTGTGTGTTCTGGACCATCATAAAAGTAGGCTCATATTTTAATGTTCCTTTCTTTCTCCTAATAAGAATTAGTAATGCGTACATTGTTACAAAGTATCAAAAATAAAGGCTTAGTTGTTTACCTGAATCTCTTAACCTGGCAAGTGCTTGCCTTTTTTTCTTTCGTTTCTCTTTCTTCAGAATAGCTCTGTATTTTTTATGGCTGAAAAAGGCAAAGTATATCACCTATATTATGAAAAGTCTTCAGAACATTTTTCATTACATAGTTAAAAATAACATTTCATATTCAAATTTCAGCAACACTAATTCATAAAATCAAAGATATTAAATAACACCAAATATTCACCGATGCAGTATTTCTCAAATTGTGCTCTGCGGAGCCCCAGGGCTCCGCAAGGTTGACAAACTGGAAACATCGATAGGTACAACACATACAATCAGTGGACCGCTGGGCCTCTGCATAAATGTTTATGCACGTAAAGGGCTCCGGAGTCCAAAAAGTTTGAGAACCGCTGTATTAAAGTTTCAGATGTTGGGTTTTTTAAAAGCAGGAAAATGTGTCATCAAAACTATGTCTGGCCAATAGTAATAATCATAGTTAGGCTTAAAAAAAATAAAATAAAATAAAACAGCAGCTCATTCTCCTTGAATTCTCTGCTGTTTTTGATATTACACTGCTGATCACAGATGCTTTATGATATGTGGAGAGATGAGACTTCGCACTGACAGTTTTGAACTCTGTCCTCTCCTAGTTATTCTATCTCTCGATTATTCCTCTGGCATCCCGTTTGCTTGGTCCTCTTCCTCCTCTCTCCTGTTGTCTCATATTACTCTGTCTTTATCCACTTTCTCCTCTAAATATTGTGTGGGTGTATAAAAGCAACAGAAAATTCTCAGATCTACCTTTCCAATTCTAAATTCTTGCCAATGCCACATCTCGGCCTGTGTCTGACAACTCTAAATCAATTAGACTCTACATTTATTTCAGCCAAAACTGAATTCATAATTTCCTTTTGAAAGTCTGTCTACTTCTCCAATTTTCTGTCACTATCAATACTATTTCTAACCTTCCTCTCATTCAGGCCTGTAATGAAGTTTTGTAGCTGGAGAGACAACTCATCTCTGATGGCTCTTTTTTACTCCAAATATCCAGGCAGCATCCAAAAATGTTGCTGCTTCATCCTCCATAATACACCTACAAATCTGCAATTTTCTTTCTGCTCAGTCCGCTGAGAACTCTCCTCCCCACTCTCAAGGACTATCTCCTACAGCCATCCTCCCACACCACACACTGTTGGAAAAAAAAAAAAGCTGTCAAAATATCTTCCCCTGAACATCCATTCTAAATGCATTATCCTCTTTTTTTAATTTCTTCATTTAATCCCAGTTTCCTCACATTCAGGATTCACGCTTCCTATCCTTTCAAAGCTCTCCACAACTCTTTAGCTCAGAGATAGTCAACAGGCAGGTTGTGGGTCAAATCCGGAATGCCAAACAATGATGAACATATGCCAACACGTTTTTTTATTATCATTAACATTTGTTATTTTCTCTAGAGTCTAGACCTTTGACTATGCCTCGACCAAGACATTTGGATTCCAACAATCAATAACCCCTGTTTAGCCCCTTCTAGTCGTCAAACCGTCACGCTCTTAGTCATCAACAGCAGCAGCACCCTTGTCTACCAGGTTCTCCATCTCTGTCAAGCCCGTTTCCGTGCTTCCTGTTAGACCTCCCCGCCTCGGAGCCCATCTGCCACCCGCTGGGGGGAGAGAAGAGGGGGCCGCTCCCCAGCACAGCAGGCAGGCGAGGGGCCCGGACTAGCTGCACGGCAGATGCTGGCAGGTGTGTGCGGCGGCGGGAGGCGGGGGGGGGGGGGGGGGGCTGAGGGTGGCAGATAACGGCAGCACGGGCGGAACGAGGAGCCGTCACGACAGCGCCGCCGGACTCACCCCAGCTTCTCCGGCGCCGCCGCGGGGAGCAGCACGGGGGCCGCCATGTTGTCTACAAAGGCGCGTCACATGATACAACAGGAAGAGGATGAAGCGGCACCTTCCTTCCGCTTCCCTGGGCCGGGAGGAAGAAGGGCGCGATGGGAACTACGCATGCGCGGCAGAGCGGCTGGCTGATGTCCTCTGCGCCGTGTCCTTGCTTGAGCGCCGGGCCTGGACCCTACAGCGACCATGGCATCCGACTCCCCCCCCCCCCCACGGGAACATGTTGGCCACGCCCCCTGGCCGTGTTAGCCACGCCCCTGAGTCCTTAGTCCCGCCCCAGCTGTCACAGGAAGTCCCGCCCCAGGTCAAGATGGACACGTGACCCAGAGTAAAGGGTGTCCTGTGACCCCCTCTGCCCCAAGAGCTCCCACGGGAGTTCTCTGCTCGGTGTCCCCATTTGGTTCCCTTGTTTCGAACCCGTGACCCGCACTCCTTGAGCCTCCTGTCATTATTTGTCCACCGTAATCAGTTGGACGTGGGTCCAGTTGTCCCTCCTGTAAGGCTGGGGAGGGGCTTTTAGAACGTGGGCGGGCTTTGCCCATGGTTTTCAGATAGACCCAAGAACTCCCACCCTCCTCTACCAATAGGGATGGGTTTGGGCCACATAGGACCCTCCTCCCCGCTACACTGGGCCAAATTTCGGAAAGTCCTCCTCTTTCCCTTCCATCGTTCCCTGGATGCGGCGGTATCCCAGAAGAACCCCATAGTCTAGACATAGCCTGTTTAAAGAACTTGTTTGTTCTCCCAGTCAGCCGGAACATCCATCAGGGACATATTCATGATAGCTGCTCCATTTTTGAGCTGTTATGCCCATCTGGATGCAATTAATTCTAATCATTTACTTGATAGAGCCTCCTAGCTGGAAGAGGATGTTGAAATGGTCTGAGATCCCCTTTGTTACTCTAACACACTATCTTAGAAGTTAATCACATTTATCATCCTTGCAATTGATACAGGTACTAGTAGTCAGTTACGTGTACACAAGTTCTACACAATGCCTTCTTGGTGATTCTAGGATCACAAGGCACTCAAATAATCTAGCTTCTTGGGAAGCAGTCACAAAAGAGTTAAAGAGCATGTTTAAAAAAGCCAGACTTATTTCAGTTGAGACAAAAAACAGTACATCACTAAATCCAACAACTGAGCTATCTGTATACTCTGGTGGTCATCTCTGCAGCATTTCACCTGATGTCAGAAATCAGAAGTCCCATGTAGAACCCATCACACAAAGTTAACATGCAAGTTGCCAGATCTGTAGTTGTTTTTGCCTATGTTGAAGATCAGATGCATTTGGAAAAGCTCGCAATTCAAATCCCCTTCTGCAATAATGAATCAGTTTCATTTGCCTGAGTTTGAAATATCCATTAACATTGCAGAGTGTAAAGGAATATTAAGGCATAAACTACTGATATACATCAGTACATGGCTGTGTGCTCCTGATGTTCCCAGAACTATTGCATAAAATTCACAAAAAATACCTTCTTCAGTTGCTAGCAATGAAGCAGTGATACGTTTTATAAAGTCATACTAAATGGCTATGCTAGCCACTATTTTCTTTGTCATAGTTCAAAGGGTATGTCTACACTACCACCCTAGTTCGAACTAGGGTGGTTAATGTAGGCAACAGGAGTTGCAAATGAAGCCCGGGATTTGAATTTCCCGGGCTTCATTTGCTTATGGCCAGGCGCCGCCATTTTTAAATGTCCACTAGTTCGGACTCCGTGCCCGCGGCTACAGGCGGCTCGAACTAGGTAGTTCGGATTAGGCTTCCTATTCCGAACTACCGGTACACCTCGTACACCTAGTTCGAACTAGGGTGGTAGGGTAGACATATCCCCAGCAACTGCATCTGTATTTCTTCTCTTCTCCCACCCCTTCTCCTGGCTCCTCAGTTAACTTTCTTGGGTGGAGACTCATGTCTTTCTCCTTCCTGACTGTGGGTTCTTCCGGGCTTCAGAGTTCTCTGCCTACAGCATGATATCTCCAGCAAGATAGATGGCCTAAACAGGCCAGCATCTCTGCTTGCTTACTCTTTGAAGGCTGTTAAAAGTTGTAATTGCCAGCAGTTACAAATTACCATACAGCTATTTATAAACAAGCACATTTATTATTAAAGTGAAATTATTATAGAGAAAATATTGAAAACAGTAAAAGAACCTACACATGCTAAACAGTCTCAGAGGGGTAGCCAGGTTAGTCTGTAACTAAAACGTCTTTAAAAACAACAATGGTCCTGTAGCACCTTAGAGACTAACCAAAAAATATGCTAAACAGTTTGCCAGAGATAATGCAAACCTTCAAAATCCACGACTAGGTCAGCCCTTTGGCAACAAGTTCCTCACTGTTCAGGACTAGAACTACCATGAATAGTTTAGCCTTTCCTGCGTATAATTTGGGGTTTTCATCTTAGCTGCCAGGAATATGTAATCGGCAGACAACGATCCTCTCATCAGGACTGAATTATAAAGCAGGACTCTCTGGTCCAGCAACATCTGTGGTCCAGCAGACCCACAGATGTTCCTGCAGCAGAGCCATAGGGCTGGGAGGCTGGCAGTGGGGCTGAGGGGTCAGTGGTGGGGCCAGTAGCCCGGCGGCAAGGTGTGGGAGAGCTGTCTGCACAGCCAGGAACCCAGTGGTAGGGGGCTCAGGTGGCATGGGCAGCCCAGTGGCACAATCAGAAGCCCTATAGCAGTGAAACTCCAGCAGCGCAGGGAGCCCCATGGCACAGCCGGGAGCCCCACAATGCGGCCAGAAGCCCTGCAGCAGGAAGGTGTGGGCAGGACTGGCAGCACAGCTGGCTGGCTGCAAGGAGGATGACAGGGACCAGAAGTGGAGCCAGTAGTGAACTGGGAGGCCAGTGGCAGGGGATCTCCCCAGATCTGACAAATTTCTTTGTTTGTGATGGGTCGGGTCCCAAGGCTGCTAGACCAGGGAGGGCGAACCCATAATGAATTTGTTGTTCATTAGAAGCAGCAGATGGCAGTAGTGTGCTATCTGAGAACTAATCAACTCCTTAGATTCTCAGAAAAGTTGTAAAAGACCTAAAACAGTATCTCTCTCAATTCTGGTATCTCCTGTATAGTTATTGAGTTATAATAGTAGTCAGTATGATAAATCTCTTAACTGAAATCCCTCAGCAACAGAAAATTAGGCATAGTTGTGAACCATTCTTTTGTGCATTCTTCACAATATAATATAGATTGAACCTTCCAAATCTGGGACTCTGGTCCAGCAATATCTGTGGTCCAGAAAGGCCATGGATGTTGCTGGACTAAAGAGACCTGGGAGTGGGAGCCAGCCAGGAGAATGTGGCGTCTGCAGAGTCACGGCTGATCCAGCAGTGACTAGGGAGGGGAACCTGGCATCAATGGGGCCAGGCAGTGTTGAGAAAGCTCCGCCCCCTGCTGGAGAACCACGGATGTCAGTGGGGTTAGGCAGCAAGAGTGGCCCTGGCAGCGTGACAAGCGACATCCGGGTGGCCTCAGCTGGGGAACCCCGGGAACCCCTGGAAAGTAGTGGGGCCACACAGCAGCCTGGGATCCCCAGCCAGGGAACCACAGGTGGCAGATGGTGAATTCTGGTCCCAGCAGGGACTCCCCAGTGGCAGTGAGGCCAACCAGCCCTGGTCACGAAAGCCTAGGATACTCTGGGTAGCAGGGGGGCCAGGCCACAGCAGTGGGACCAGCAGCAACCAGGGGCCCGGGGCCAGGGCCAGGGAACCCCGAGGAACCCAAGGAGGTAGCAAGAAAAGCAACAGCTGAACGGGGCTGGCAGTGGCCAGGTGGCCCTAGCTGGGGAATCCCAGACAGGCCATGGGTTAGTGGGGCAGAATCAGGGCGGGAGCCCCAGCCTTGAGAGCCCCAAGGAGAGGAGCTGGCAGTGAAGCAGCTAGCAGTGGAGCAGCTAGCAGTCTGGCAACCTCCATGGTCCAGGTCAGCTTAGGTCCCGCGGGTGCTGGGCCAGGTAGGTCCAACCTGTACTGCACTTTTCAGTGGTTAATTTCAGCATCCATTTGTTTATTATGATCACTCATTATGTCCTTATGGAAAAATCATTCTTAAGACTTCATAACATATTTAACTGGTTCAAAAGATGACATTCTGCCCAGCACTCTCTATGTTTATATATTTTTTGGGGAAAATATAGTAGTGTAATTTTGTCCATAAAAACTGATTAGTCTCATGTAGCCAGCAGTAAAGACAATGGTCCAGTGAAAATGTGATCATCCGTCCTTGCAATGTCTGTACAATATTGCGTATATGTATCTTTCTGTGTTAAATGCTCCCCAAAACTTATTCCATACATCCCAAATAGTATGGGGATGTTGAAATAATTATTGATGCAAAAATGGACAAATATGATGTCTAGATCAGCATGTTCCATTCATGTAACTAAAATAATCTAGATTTCTAATATGATCATTCAAGTTTTATAGTACATGGGTTTTAATACACATAGTTCTTTTAGCAGCAAGTTTCCAGTGGTCTGCAGAAGTCACGTCTTCAAATTGCTTCACAATTCAAACTGAGAAAATGTATTTCTGGGGATACTTCTTTTACATCAACTTCCATAAAAAGTAATCGTACATTTTCCCCTCGATTAATATCCCACAGCTCCAAAGCTGCAACTGTAAATACATGTGAACATATTTTTGCCATGCTGTGGTGCATTCCAGACAGGGTGCATCTACACAGCAGGGCTTAACTCGAAATAAGATAATTGAGTAGCTTATTTTGAAAAAAGCGTTCTTCCTCCTAAAATGAGGTTTTCCACTGTCAAAAAAACTGCCACGTTCCTTTCATTTACTTTCAAAAGAACGCAGCAACAGGCTAGACACGAGAAGTTTTTTCGAAAAAGGCCACTTTTGTCGAAAAATCCCTGTAGTCTACACACACCCTATGTCAAAATAACTGCTGGCTGTGTAGACGCAAACTATGTTATTTCAAAATAACTCTAGTTATTCCCTCTGTGTGCTTTTCATCACCCACCCTTCCCTTTTCCTGCCCTCCTTTCCCTGCTTGGATGGGGATGTACTGGTTCCCAACTGAATGGTAGATGTCCAGTGTGATGAACTTCCACAGGGTGATGGCCACACGCTTCTGCACGGGAATGGCAGGTTGCATGTAGGTGTCCTGTCACCTGAGAGCAGATGTGAGCCACTCATAGAACTCCAGGAAGGTGGCCTTCTGCATGCGGAAGTTCTGTAGGCACTGCTGGTCATCCCATCGCTGCAGGATGTGTGGTCCCACCAGTCTGAACTTGTCTCTTGCTTCCAGAAACAGCATTCCACAGTGTCCTGGGGATTGAGGAACATGCGCAGCAGCAGGAGCGCCAGGATCTGTGTGAGCAGGGTCTGCAGTCCATGCTGTGGTTCGTCCTGCTGGTCCTGCTGAAGCAGCATGTGGGCAGTTAGGAAGTACTGCGCCGTGAGGCACAGCACGAGGTCCATGAACCTAGCACTGCTTTGCAGCAGCTCTGGCTCTGTGCTGCGAGTGCTGTGGCATCTGCAAGGGCAACCAGAGCACAAGAAGGCACATGCCCACTGTATCCCTTTTGTGTCTCACAAGGGGGAGGCAGTGCAGGAGTGGCTTGTGGGCGTAGCGAGGAGCCCCTGAAAGCTTGCCTGACTAAGCAGCCACAGGAAGTATCTGCCCTCCTGGTGCCCTCCCCACAGTGCTTCTAAACTCAAGGCAGGCTCCATTCAATCTGGACGTGCTATTTTGGACTTATTCTAACTAATATCGATGCTTCCCCATAGTGGACACATACTGTTTCGATTTTATTCAATTGGGAGTTATTAAGTTGATTTTAAGTATCAGAGGGGTATCCGTGTTAGTCTGAATCTGAAAAAGCGACGAGGAGTAAGCAACGAGGAGTCCTGTGGCACCTTATTGACTAACTGAAGTGTAGGAGCATAAGCTTTCGTGGGCAAAGACCCACTTCATCAGATGCATGCATCTGACGAAGTGGGTCTTTGCCCACGAAAGCTTATGCTCCTACACTTCAGTTAGTCTATAAGGTGCCACAGGACTCCTCGTCGCTTAAGTTGATTTTAGTAATTTCATAATAGTTTTCCTAGTGTAGACATGCCCTAAGGTGCCACAGGTCTACTCATTTTTAAAAGTTGTTTTTAAAGTTACAGACTAACATGGCCATCTGTCTGAGCCAGGGAAAAACAAGATCAGCTTCACCATCCTTTTCCAATGTACAGGAAGTCACTCTCCCACCTCTTTTCCATCCTTAGTGCTAGTTCCAGTGAAGCAAGTCCTTAATGCTACTCTTTCCCACCTCATTGGTGTGCAGATTTCAAGGGAACACACAGTAACTTCTCAACATACAATGTATTTGCTGAAAATATATATTAAAAATAAATCATGAATTAATTGCACAGGGATCACTCCTTCCTTCATTTGCACAGCTAATAGATATAGAGTTGCTGTAAGAAGCTACAGATGTGAATGACATATATCAATCAAACTGGGCACTTCTATGAGCACAAAGAAAAGACACAAGTTATGTTTAGTTATAAATATATGCTTTATTTATACATGACAGTCACTATGTATGTCTAGATTGCATCCCTCTGCCGACAGAGGGATTCAGATTAGGCTGGCAAAATTGCTAATGAAGCAGGGATTTAAATATCCTGTGCTTCATTAGCATAAAAATGGCCGACACTTTTTTCCCCCATAGAGCTTCGGCGGCGAAAAGCGGCAGTTTAGACGCAGATCTATCGCTAAATAAAGCCTTTGCCAATAGATCCCCTATGCCTTGTAAAACAAAGTATAAGAGATCTATCAGCAAAGGCTTTATTTAGCGATAGATCTGCGTCTAGACTGCCGCTTTTTGCCGCCAAAGCTCCGTGGCAAAAAAAAGCGGTGGCCATTTTTATGCTCATGAAGGACAGGATATTTAAATCCCCGCATCATTAGCAATTTCGCCCAGCCTAATCTGTATCCCTCTGCCAGCAGACGGGTGCAGTCTAGACATACCGTATGAGTCCAATCTAACTACTGTCTGAATAATGGGAGTTTGTCATTTTGTTTAATAGAGATGGATTGGACACTATATCATCCAACATCGACATATAACTTTGGGACTTTATGTTCACTTGGAATCTGATTCTGCACAATTCTGATCACTTGAAGAAGTGCTGAGTGCCTTATTATTCCACTGAACTCAGTGGGAACTACTAGGCACTTTCTAGGGTTAGGTCTGTGAGTGATTAAATGCTGACAGTAGCACATTGATACTTTTGTGCATAATAGTTAATTTTTAGTCCCAAGTGGTAGATTAACTTTCTCAGAATTGAAAACTGTTAGTTGGTGAAACAGAAAATCAGGATGAAGCATAGCTATAGCTATTAATTAACTTATACAATGGCTATAAATAGACAAGGTAGGTAAGGTAATATCTTTTCTTGGACCAAATTCTGCTGGTAAGAGAGACAAGCCTTTAGAACTTTGTCCATTTAAAGATATTACTGCATCCACTTTGATCTCAGGCTACTAGAGACAACATGGCTATAACAACACTACACACAGAAATCAATAAATACTTTAGTGTCTTGGGATGTTCCATTTCAAAGATATTTAAATGTGAGGAGGAAACAGAATACTGTAGTACTTTGCTAAATCCATCTTAATTGCCTCCACAAGTTTAAAAATATAAATTAAGTATAATTTATGTAAGAGACCTTTGCTTTGAATTCACTTAGCCTGATAGGATAGGTATTAGTTGCATTTTATTCTTATCTTCTTGAAACCAATTCTGACGTCTATGCCTCATTACCTGTAATCAATGAAAATGTATCTTTATGTAGTTAATAAGCTAGTTTTATTGATTCACCTTAATCAATGTATTTTGGATGGAAGTGTTTGGGGAATTCCATTTGGGATAACAGGATTTATACATACCATTTTCTATTAATTAAATGACAGGCTTTAAATGAGCTTGTGTTGTCCAGGAGAGAACAAGGCAGTACAAAACATATATTTCTGGGGAAAGTTTGGGACTGCAAATTTTGTTGATGTTGCTGTGCAGTTTAATTTATGAGTGTCTGTCTGTAGTGCTCATCTACCATATATTTGAAAGAGTTTGTCTGTCTGTTCAAGAACTCCTCCTAAACGGAAGGAGTTAGGACCAGCACATTTGGTATACAGCTTCCTCTTATCATCATTTAAAGGAGGAAAATCTGCCAGAAAATGGGCTGTGCCTGGAACAGCACTGTTACAGGCTGGGGACCTACTGAGTAAGCAGCAGTTTGGACCTATAATTTCCAGGTCCTTGAAAAAGGACCTAGAAATTACAGTGGATGAGAAGCTGGATATGAGTCAACAGTGTGCCCTTGTAGCCAAGAAGGCTAATGGCATATTAGGTTGCATTAGGAGGAGCATTGTCAGCAGATCTAGATTCTTCCCCTTTATTCGGCACTGGTGAGGCCACATCTGGGGTATTGCATCCAGTTCTGGGCCCTCCATTACAGAAAGGATGTGGATGCATTGGACAGGGTCCAGCAGAGGGCAATGGAAATGATTAGGGGGCTGGTGCACGTATCTTACAAAGAGAGGCTGAGGGATTTGGGCTTGTTTAGTCTGCAGCAGAGAAGTGTGAGGGGAGATTTGCTAGCAGCCTTTCATTACTTGAAGGGAGGTTCCAAAGAGGATGGAGAGAGGCTGTTCTCAGTAGTGACAGATGGCAGAATGAGTAGCAATGGTCTCCAGTGGTAGTGGGGGAAGCCTAGGTTGGACATTAGGAAAAACTATTTTACTAGGAGGGCGGTGAAGCACTGGATTACCTAAAGAGTTGGTGGAATCTCCATCCCTAGAGGTTTTTAAGTCTCAGGTTGACAAAGTACTGGCTGGGATGATTTAGTTGGGGTTGCTCCCACTTTGGGCAGGAGGCTGGATTTGATGATCCCCTGAGGTCTCTTCCAGCCCTATGATTCTGTGATTCTATGGAATGGGATTTCTTCTCCTAAAACTATACAAAAAAGACAATCACCAGGCAAGTGAAAGGGGCCGGCTGAGAGTGCCACATGAGTAATTTGGGGGTATAATGTATTTGGACTTTCAGACAGCCTTTGACAAGGTCCCTCACCAAAGGGTCTTAAGCAAAGTAAGCAGTCATGAAGGGTACGTCTAGATTACATGGCTCCGTCGATGGAGCCATGTAAAATAGTTTACTTGGCATAGTCAAAGAAGCGGGGATTTAAATAATCCCCGCTTCATTAAAATAAAAATGGCCGCCACGTTGTGCTGACGATCAGCTGATCTGGCACAGTGCGACAGTCTAGACGCAGCGCGGTCAACAAGGGAAGCCTTTGTCGACTGCTTTGGTAAACCTCATTTCAATAAATAGACACAGTGGTGGCACAGTACAACTTCACATCCTGTGAGTGAGAACACATCACACAGCTACTAAATCTGCAGGTTGGCCCTGAATTAAGTACCTTATGATCTCAGACATTGTTGGTATGTGTTTCAGAAATCATGACCAACTAGCTCATATGGTATAGTTATGGGTAGCATACAAAAGATTTTGATTGTTTTAGGAAATAGCCTGGAGGAAGAATATTAAATGTATCTTATTTCTTTCTTTGCTTAAAAGAAAAAAATAGTCAAAATTGATTCTTTCCAATGATAGTTTTAGCCAAAATAACGGAGGGTTAATTATTAAACCTTTGACTTAGTTGCTCATTTTTTCTGCTGATGCTTTAATCCTGGGTCACAGAAAGTTTAAGACTGCTTTACCGAGGTGACATTTTTCTTTTGACCAAAGTTTTCCACTCTGAAAGGATGTTAGGGGTTTTGCTGCTTGTTTTCTCCTTGGTTGCCCTAGCTCATGCTGAGCTGTGCAGGCCAGGTAAGTTTTGCAATTGAGCCTCATCCTTTATCAGTTGAAAGTTTCAGTTTGGTGAACACTTTCAAAGCTGGCCTCTTTTTAGACATATATTTGTAAGACTTCTGTATTGAGTTTGAGGATGTATTCTTTGAGCCATATTAGGAATCCATGGTGTGCAAGCTTGGTCATTAATGACATTATATTCTCCTAATAATAATAAGTAATCATATGTGATAAGTTATGATACATTTAGAAGCTTTTATGACTATGCTCTGATCTGTAATACAACTGGAAAAGGAAATAATTTAAAAACAATTTCCCAAGATTATTTTATGTTTATTGCTTTCTTTTTCTCTCTTTGTATCAGATGCACAAAATGCTTTCAAAGTAAGGCTTAGTATCAAAACAGCTTTGGGAGATAATGCAGTAAGTAAAGTATCTTCATGCATTCTTTCTGATTGAATAACTGGCACATTAGAGCTAATTTAAATGATAAAATCTCTGAGAGAATATGTGTAATTTTCACTGATGTCTTTATTGTAAATAAACTGCCCACCAAGACATATATCAGGTATAAGTTTTTTGAGGTATGAATAGCATTGGTCTAAAACAAGCTTTCTTTTAAATGGTATAAAAGTTTACCTCTTTATAAAGAGATGTTCTGTGTACATTATTTTGGAATCTACCTTCAATATGAAAAGTGCTATGTAAATACTAATTCTGTTATCTCTTGGTTTGGCTAAGCATGTCTGTTTAAGAAGGCTAATGTAAAGTCAAGCAAGTTGTGACAGATAATCAGGTAAAAATTGTTAAATATTCCTTAGCTTTGGTTTTAGTTCAGATTTTCAAGCCAATAGACAGACCCCATTAATTCGTCCCCAGTTTTGAATACTTACAGTATATTTCCTGCATGTTACAGGATTCAGCATTGAATTAGGTATGAAATGTCTTGATCTTTTTCTTTATTGGGAGATATGAGCCCTGTTATGCTAGAAGCGTGGAAAATAAATTTCCACTGTAACATGAAGTAAAAGGTATTTGTTGGAGATACTCAAGCTCTTTTTATGACACAGGAAGCTAATCCCAAATAAAAGTGAATTGTTAGATATTTTAAATCTGTGTTAGCAGGGACCTCATTGTGGTAGAAAGTGCAACAACCAGAACAAATATAGAATAGATTCACAGGATTTATGTTAATGTATTTGTCTTTCAACATTTAAATCAGCTCTCCGTGGCTAAGAAGGTTTAATGAAAACAGTTTAAGTTGGATTGTTTTAAAATGTATATAAAATAATATAATCCTGCAACAGAAAATATGATGAGATCCTACCAGACACCTTAATTACAACTGTTTCCATTCTGAGCTAAGAATGAAAGTAACAGTTCAGTGTTTTCTCCCTTAACAATTACATCATCTCTCTGATTATAGTCAATTTTTTTCAGTTTCATCTACCATTTAGTATTTTACTAAGTTCTGCATCACAAAGGCACCCCTTATCCTCACTTTTGTTACAATAAAGTATTCCTTTAGTTGTTTTTACACAGCATAAACTGTAGTTTATTTCACACAGTATGAGAAGTCTGAATAAAGCTGAAATCTGCAACAATGTAATTTAGGGTAGTTTGTACATAACCAACTTGCTGAGAGTAGTTAGTTGATATACAAAAGTGTCAACATAGCATCAGTAATTGCTTCTCTAGATGCACAAGGAATGGAAACCACCTCTTACGCCACCTTTTTACAGCACCTCTAAAGCTGTCTGCAAATAAATTAAATAGATATCAATGTACTCTAAAATAAATATAGTCTTCATAATTTGGGGCACAATGCTATCTTCCCTTTTTAATACAGAGGAGAGAAAGAGAGAGACAGTACAATTACATAAGTTTTAGGTGTAAAGTATATAGTCCCCTGTTGCATTGATTAGATGGTCTGCTACTTAATTCTCTTGTATTCATTTTCAAATGAATTTTTTAGTGTATAGTGATACAAGACTGGCATTTTGAATCTTGGATGACAGGATCACCCATAAAGATGTACACCTCCAGGGATTTAGCATATAGGTCAGTAGAGCTAACAAATAATAGAGACTAGAGAATAATTTAATCACTGAATGTCACCTATTTTGTAAAGACAGACACCATTTTTCATCATGTCCAGGAATGAAACTGTCAATACTTTGGTACAGGGTCTGTCATTTACTAAGTTTATACAGCAACTCACACAACAGAGTCCGGACCTGGCTGGCGTATTGCTGCTACTGCAATATACTTATGATAATATCAATACCTTTACTTCAGATCATAATAGGTTACTACTGAGTTTACTAAACTCTGTTATCTGGTCCTTTGGTGATTCCCAAGAGTCTCTGCTCATGTTGCACTATGTAACCTTTGTATTTCTAGCTAGTAAATCATACTGAAGTTGAGCTGAAAATACAATAAATGCTTTACTAATATTTTCTTTTCCATGTAAGAAACTGCCGTAGCTGTCACAATACACAAAGGTATTATTTGACCACCAGTGAAGGAAGTGTGATCCATGTGACTATACAATGAAGGAGAGTCTGCAAGATAATCTTTTGAAATGGTTTTTACATGATAAAATAATTTGAGAACTCTGGTACTACTAAGATTGTGTTGCTGACTGCCAGTCACATTGGTATTTAGAATGGTAGAGTTAAATTAATAGGACCATATTGTCCATGGTATAAATACATAAAATATGTATTTAAAGTTAATTATGCTTGTGCCTTCTGATGTCTTGTCTCAGTTTGACCTATAGCGTCAGACTGCAAAAGCATAACACAGAATGCTAGAGTGATCTGTATAACTCTGCTACTTTACAACAAGCCAAATCTGTACTCAGCTATTTAAAAGCCAATGTATTTGGTAATGCTGTATTGCATTTATTATCTATATTTGCAAGCAATAGAGCTTACATAAGTCATCTATTTTCATGGCACCTCATGTGGGTCTTTTGAGAGCTGGGCAAAGAGGTATAATGATTAACACGGCAGGGATTTTTTTCCCCTTAGAGCTGTTCTGAAAAAGTGTAAGTGTGTGTGTGGTGAGTAAGTCAGTAATTCCATGAACAAATAAGAGCAGATCTTTTATTTTAGCTCTGTAAATAGAGGTGTTTTGTTTGAATAAGGATGTCCTTTAAATGACGAAAAATAAGATTATGGTTCTCATCTGCATTCAGTGAGCTTTCATACTTTATCTTTTATTTTTAAATCTCAGTATTTTTGTTGTTTCTGTTTTACACCTTCATCAGTTATGGAGGAAGAAAGTTTAGGCATTGGGAGAGAATCTTTTGTTTAGACAACTATTCTTCCTATGTTTTTATGTTGGCATGCATCATCACAGTCTACTAGCACCATTCTTGTGTCCTAGCAACTAGAGATGGGCCCCAATGTGAAAGTTCAGATGTGGACCAGAATCTGCACATTACTCAGGTTCTGAGTTGTTACAGATTCCATGTCCAAGTTCAGTGTTATTTCAAATGGTCCATTTATGATCTCCTCACTTGGTGATGAGTAGTTTATACTAAGCATATAGCCAATCTAGTCCCTGCCTCTTCTCCGGTGTGGATCCCAACTCCTAAGGGAGGTTCTAAGAGAGGTGAGGATTGTATTATGCACATGGTTCATAGCCTCATTTATGTGCAAGAGTGAAATCTTTTCACAGAGATACCTACTCTTCTGCTCATGGGACAGTAGTGGGTTTAAAAATCAAAATTTGACATTTTCAGCATTATATTTGGATCTATGTAATGATTTATGTTTTTGCTGAAACTGCCTACAACAAACAAACAAAGAAACAAACAAAAAACAGTTCCAAATTGTGTCACAGAGCTAAGTATTTTTTCTGCTGGGCTACTTTTCTATAATTTAGAAAATTATAATGGGGATTGTTTAACAGCTCATTTTATACTGAAATCTATAAATTGGGTGTAAAAAGCAGTCTCTGACTTCCATTCTTATGGTTCCAGCAAATTATTAATGTTTGCAAACTGCTGGAAAGGGGTTAAACCAGCCTGTCATTGAAAGGGCAATACATACAATCTCTATGATTGATTAGAATTAAATACAAAAATAAAAACCATTGGGCTTATGAAGCTTCCTAAACAATGTGAAATTGTGAAAACATTTTCTCATCAAGAGAGCAGAGGATGAGATCAAATAAATCAAACGGAGCCTATATATTGGTTGCATTTGCACTTACTGAAACAGCCTGAGTGTGTCTCTTTTTTGTTCCTCCCTATGTGCAGTAATAATCTGCAGTGCATTTGATTCATTTTGTAACGAGGAGATAGTGAGTGTGAAAGTCTCAAGCGTGCTGCATATGCCCATTCCAAAGGATGTGTGTGATGAGTGTTAAGAATGTCATGCCTGAGGCATGTCTAGACCAGTAGGCCTTGTGTTAGGGTATAATATCCCAGTGAGGCCTTTTGAGAATACTATCAGATATGTCCTTAACCATGTTCCAGTCCTGCCTCTTTCTTCACCACTTTTAACTAAGTATTGCCAGCCCACAGCAATTGCTTATAGTCCTTTTAGAAAATGCCACGAGTGCCCATAAGACCCAAAACACCCTGTGCAGGCTTGTCAGTGTTCTGGCCTCAGCCACTAAAGCACCCAGTAAGAAGCATCATTAAATTGTAATACAGAATCCACATACCAATCTTAGGGTATGTCTACACTTCAATACTATTCAAAATAACTAGCGCTATTCCGAAATAACTTAGTCCACGTCTACACAGCTGGCAGTTCTTCTTTGAGTGATGTCCCTGTGGGTGCTCCACAGTAGGTGCTGGGCTTGCCCCGGCGCCGCAGAACAGAGATTTTTCCAGTAGCAGTACTTGGCTGGATTGCACATGCGCGGTTGTGTCTCACGGCATTCGTGCTCTTTTGTGTGAGTGCGCGGTCCGGCCCTCGCCAGTTCCTCTCAACCGCCTCAGGCTGCAAACGGAGTGAATTGGTCTCTTCAACTTCCCTCCTTACTGTGAGATTGTTCTTGTTAAAAGTTACTATTCTTCCTGCTTTTACTTATTCCTATCATTCCTCCTAGTTTTCAAAAAAAAATATCCTAAAGTTTTTCCTCTCTCATTCCTACGTCCGTTTTTCCTAGAATCCCCTATGTGTTGTTGTACATAGTTATATATATAAGATAGAGAAAATTTCTGGTTCAACCAAAAACAAATAAATCTTTTCCACTTAAAGATTAGAAATGCCGTCCTCACCCGGCTTTAAGAAGTGCGACACCTCGGATGGGCATTCATCATGTATCCGGTGCCTCAGGGAAGCTCATTTCCCACAGAAGTGCCCACACTGCACAAAATTGACCGCAGGGGCCCGACGGGACAGGGAAATGAGGCTGTGGATGATTTTGTTTGATAAAGCCCTCCAGGAGTCAGCCTCAGCAGAGCAGCCCCCGAAACATAGGACTTCATCTCCTACAGCTGTTTCGCCCAAAAGATAGCAGGTGTCACCTTCCAGGTCTTTACCGGCCACCTCGGTCAGCAGAGTTAGGATGGGAGATAAGCCCAGTATTTCAGGTACTGCAAAGCCGCGTCTAAAGACCTCTGTAGCACCAAAAGCCAAAAGACCGGCAGGAGTGGCACTGACAACGGCACCAAGGGTTGCCTTGGCACTGCCCACTACTAAACCTCCGGTACCGAAGGACTCCTCCATGCCGAGGTCATCATTGGCACTGGCAGCAGCGACTTCGGCACCAGCGCCCACCATTGTTTCAGAGTGGGGGTCGGCATTGAGATCTACGGCACCAGAGGCACCAACTCTGCATACGGGTGGCACCGAACCACATGTCTCGGTACCGAGTACTCCTCCACACCGGAGTCGTTCCTGATCACCGGTATTTTCACCAGCACCATTGCCTTCCCCATCGGCACCGAGCTCCCCGAGATCTTACAGCGCAGGCCGCCGCCGATAACCATATTCTCCACACCAGAAGCTGCCCTCCCCATTTTTAGCAGCTTACAGGGACCACCGTCAATACCATCATCAACACTTCTCCACTTCTCTGGCTTCCTCTAGAGCATAGTACATCCCCTCCCACTCTCCCCATTCTCCTCACATATGCCATTGGGAGCACGGCCAACTTACTTATTCTGACAGGCACTCATCACTTGACAGACTTTACCACCATGATGACCGTTACCACCATTATTCACCCAATAGATACTCGTACCACTATAGGTCCAGATCTCATGGACAGTCATACTGGGACTGTATATCTCCCAGACACTCCCCAACTCCAGCTCCTCCCACCCCAGTGGGACAACCTCCATCTCCACAACAACTTGCATCAGAGCCAGATGATACCCACCTTTCCATCACCAAGAAGCACCCACCGGAAGTGTCCTCTACTGATCATTCTTCTTCTCTAGATGAAGCCGTCATCCCTGGAGATGTTTCCCTGCCAGATGACCTTTGGCAGTTCCAAGAGCTCTTCAAGCGGGTGGCAGTAAGCCAGGAGATACCGTTTGACGAAATAAAGGACAAGCAGCAGCATCTTCTCAAAAATCATCAGCCTCAACATAGATCGAGGATAGCTATACCCCTGGATGATGCCATATTGGAAGTCGCCGAAGAAATCTGGCAAACTCCGACCTCCATACCATCGACCAGCAAGAAAACTGACAGGACGTACTTTGTACCTCCTAAAGGCATGGAAATCCTCTTTACCTATCCCCAGCCCAACTCCTTAGTTGTGGATGCAGCCCATCAAAGGTCAAAAATGCTGCAATACAAACACGCCTCTTCAGATAAAGACACAAAAAGACTCGATTTATTGGGCAGAAAAGTTTACAAATCCACAACGCTCACACTTAGAGTAGCCAATTACACCGCACAACTCTCCAATCACATTTTTGATACTTTCACAAAGCTGATGTCACTGCCGGACCATATACCAGAGTCCAAAAGGACTATATTAAAATCAGTTGTGCAAGAAAGCTACACGTCGGTGAGGACAGCGCTCCAGATATCAATGGACGTGGCGGATACAGCAGCCTGGTCCACAGCTATGGTGGTAGTCATGAGGTGAGCATCCTACCTCTAGGCAGTGGGAGTCCCAAAAGACCTACAAAATAAACTCAAAGACTTACCATTCGACAGAGACAAATTATTTGCCAAAAAGATGGACAGCGCGTTACATTCGTCCAAAGACTCACGCACAACCCTTCGGACATTGAGTATGTATACCCCACCATATATGAGATGTCGTTATAATCCTTACCAATGGTATTACGATTACCCATATGTCAGGCAGCAGTGGCAGCAATAATAACGGACCTTCGATCAGCAGTGTCCGTACCAAAGACCCCAGAGGCGTCGAAAATTGGGCAACTGTACACAGACCCCACTGAACAAGAAACAGCACTCAAAAAAAGTCAGGAGGATGGCGACCAAGATTAGATCTCTGGTGTTTGAACAGATTTCTATGAAACAACTATTCAAGATGCTGACACTTGCTGCTATAATACCCGCATTGGATCATGACGAGTGGTTTGCTGCCCTTGACCTCCAGGATGCATATTTTCATGTGTCAATCCATCCAGTACACAGAAGATTCATGTTTTCCAGTCAGCATAGATCATTACCAGTACAAAGTCCTGCCCTTTCGCCTCTCATCCACCCCCAGGGTATTCTCAAAAATCTTGGCGGTAGTCACAGCTTACCTCAGTTAAGAAGGAATAATCATATTTCCTTACCTAGACTTCCTACTGAAGGGTCACTTGCATACCGAAGTGCTCAATATGGTCCACACCACAATGAGAACTTTCTACACCCTCGGGCTTCTTATCAACAACCAAAAGTCCACTTTTCACTCTACTCAAGAGCTAGAATTCATCGGTGCCTGGTTAGATGCGAACATTGCCAGAGCATACTTACCCCTCCAGAGGTTTCAGGCCATTCAAGACTTGATACAAATCATTTGAGGCAGTCCAACTGTTCAGATAATCATTTGTTTAAAGCTCATGGGTCACATGGCTGCCACAACTTACATGGTACACTTCACCAGACTACATTTTCGCAGCCTCCAGTATTGGCTAGCACTAGTATACAATCACATGAAACACAATCTTTACAGATCTGTGACACCTCCACAATCTGTTCTCCAGTCACTCCGCTGGTGGACGAATCATGCTTACCTTCTTATCGGCGTACCCTTCTGCCAACAGCAACCCTCGCATCACATCACCACCGACGCCTCCCTTCTAGAGTGGGGCGCACATATGAGCACCATATCTGCCCAGGGCCGATGGTCACCATCAGAGACACGACTCCACATAAACTTTCTGGAACTTCTGGTGATCTTCAATGCCTGCAGATACTTTCACGGCCACATCTGCAATACCACAGTGAGAATCCTCACAGACAATGTTGCAGCAATCTATTATGTAAACCATCAAGGCGGAGTTCAATCCCACTTTCTCTGTGTGGAGGCAATCCAGTTTTGGAACTGGTGCATTCACCACAGAATCCCACCTGTGGCATCTTACTTACCTGGCACCACGAATGTCACGGTGGATTTTCTTAGCAGCCAATTTGCTCCGGATCACGAGTGGGAATTGCATGATGGGGTACTCCATATTCCCTTCCAATGCTGGGGCACTCCCCTAATAGATCTCTTTGCCACTCATCACAACAAAAAATGCCAAAAGTACTGCTCCAGAGCCAGACTCGCCCCCGGCTCTCTACGAGATGCATTCCTTGTCAATTGGAAGGGACCTCTCTTGTATGCCTTTCCACCTACAGTTCTCATTCCCAAAGTTCTGCAGAAGGTCAGAACAGACAGGGCCACGGTCATACTAA
This sequence comes from Pelodiscus sinensis, assembly GCF_049634645.1. Lineage (NCBI taxonomy): Eukaryota > Metazoa > Chordata > Testudines > Trionychidae > Pelodiscus > Pelodiscus sinensis. The sequence continues at coordinate 211,605,345 of NC_134711.1, forward strand.
TAGCACCAGCATGGGCACGTCAGCACTGGTTTCCCTTCCTCCGACACGTCACCATGCAGATAGTATCCATTTCCAGTCCTGCCGAACCTTCTCACCCAGAACCAAGGCTCATTACGACACTCCCAGATACACACTTTGAAGCTCACCGCATGGTTCCTAACTGGCTGAATCCCTCTGAGTCCCTTTGCTCTACAAAAGTCAGAGAAATACTAATCCACAGCAGAAGACAAACAACCAAATCCACTTACCTCTCAAAATGGCACAGGTTCGTTTCCTGGTGTTCCACACAGCAACTGTTTCCTCAGTCAACTCCACTTCACCTCATCCTCAACTACTTGCTACACCTAAAACACACAGTGCTGTCATTAGCCTCTATCAGAGTTCATCTAGTGGCCATTTCGGCATTCAGACAGCCGATAGAAGGCACCTCCCTATCCACCCACCCAACTAGCAAGAGATTCAAGAAGGGCCTTATGAACCTAAGCCCCCCTTGCAGCCTGTTCCTCCAGTGTGCAACTTAGATGTCGTACTTGGAACTCTAACTACTCCACCATTCGAACCGTTGGCGACTATACCACTTCAGACATTAACTATGAAAGTGGTTTTCCTTCTTGCCATTACATCAGCACGTAGAGTTGATGAGTTATCGGCCCTTATGGCAACACCCCCGTATACCATTTTCAATAAGGATGGCATAGTCCTAAGGCTTCACCCAACATTTATCCCTAAAGTTTTGTCAACGTTTCACATCAATGAACCACTTGTCCTTCCATCTTTTTACCCGAAACCTCACGCCTCATTGCGTGAAGCATCCCTTCATTCACTTGATATTCTCAGAGCCCTTGCATTTTATATAGAACGCATGAGACATTTCAGAAAAATTGACCGACTGATTGTGTCTCTGGCCGAGAGATCGAAAGGACACCCAATATCATCTCAGTGCATCTCAAAACTCATAACCACATGCATAACTGAGGCCTACGCATCCAAGCGTATACCACTTCCGACACAACCTCGAGCCCATTCCATGAGAGAAATGGCAAGCTCAACGGCCTTCCTCAAGGGTGTTTCCCTTAAATACATATGCAGAGCAGCTACCTGGTCCTCTCATGACACTTTTGTAAAACATTACGCTATACATCAGAGGAGGTTTTCAGATACTGAGGTGGCATCAGTGGTGCTCTCTTCAGCAGACAAATAGGGACTCCGTTTTTTCCCACCTTCCTGCTGGACACCTAGTGGAGTTCTGCTGCTCAGTCACCTACAATGGAGCACCCACGGGGACATCACTTGAAGAAGAAAGCAAAGTTACTCACCTCGTTGCAGTAACTGTCATTCTTCGAGATGTGGGTCCCCGTGGGTACTCCACTACCCGCCCTCCTCCCCACTTCAGAGTCTTTCTCCTTTATATCTTCCAGATTCCGAGGCGGCCTTGAGAAACTGGCGGGTGCCGGACTGCGCACTCACACAAAAGAGCATGAATGCTGCGAGACACCACTGTGCATGCGCGGTGCAGCCGAGTACTGCTACTGGAAAAATCTCTGTTCTGCGACACCGGGGCAAGCCCAGCAGCTACAGTGGAGCACCCACGGGACACACATCTCTAAGAACGACAGTTACTGCACCGAGGTGAGTAACTTCGCTTTATTTGGAAATAATGTCAAAATACTGTCAAGCTAGAGGACCTCTTACTCTAAACTCCTGTGTAACCCCCTTTTTCCTCCCCAGGTTACTCGGGAGTAGGTCACACTCACAGGTGTGCCTGGGCGCCTGATGGTTTTAACATAAAAGGAGATCCTGCGTACCCCAGTGGTGATGTTGTTTTGTTGGGGAAACCCTATCCACCCCCTTGCTGCTGTCCCTTACTCATATATAACATATAATGGAGGTGCCTCCACCTGGCTGGCCCTGTACACACATGGGGTGTGTCTAGACTACCTAGTTTTGTCGACAAAAGTGGACTTTTGTCGACAAAACTATACCAGCGTCTACACTACCGCTGAGTTCTGTCGACATAACGTCGACAGAACTCAGCAGTTTTGTCGACGCTGGTATACCTCGTTTTACGAGGCATAACACCTTCTGTCGACAGAACTCTGTCGACAGAAGGTGTTATTGCCTGTAACATTGCGTCCAGACTACGGAGTTCTGTCAACAAAGCACCTGTAACCCTCATTGTATGAAGAATAAGGGCAGTCAGAAGAAGAGTGCTCTATTTCAAAATAAGTGCTGTGTAGACACTCCCTATTTTGAAATAAACTGTTTCAAAATAAGATATGCAATTGACGTAGATCAATTTGCGTAGCTTATTTTGAGTTAAGCACAGCTGGGTAGACTCACACATGCACAGAAAGCAAAACAGTATTTTCAGAGCATATTCTGAAAGCTGTTCACCACATTGATCTACTATTATTCCTACGACTCTTATTCTGCATGTAGTTGTGAATAAAAACATATGTGTGTTGTGTCATGCCAATATGTTTCTCTGCCTGCATATTGAAAACCTTGCTAAAATCCTGGCCCCAATTAAGTAATTAGCATACCTCCCACTGCATACCTCCCAACAGCCCTAGATTGCCTGCGATTGTCCAATTTTGACCCTGAAGCCGCCTGTCCTGGATGAAGTGGCTCCTGTACCAAGGGGCTGGCTAGGCACAGCTCCCCACTCTAGGCATTGCGACCTAGGTCCTAGCACACTGGGTCACATTGCTGACCAGGTTTGGGGAAATCTATTACCCACTGCAGTGCCATTTAAATTTGGCAAAGTCACAACCCCATTAGGGGACAGGGAGCCAGGCCCAGACCTGTGGTATAGGACCAATGCTGTGGATGAATGCAGGATGAGCTCATCCTTCAACTCCCCATGCCTCCCACTCATGGAAGGCATCATTCAACTCCCTCCAGCCAGACTCTTCCACTACCCAGGACAGCACCCAACATCCCCCCTCACCTCCCGGGGCAGAAATTGAAAACACTGGGATTTAATGGGGTTAGGATTTCACCTCGGGTCTAGGAATGTACTTGTGATTACTGTCTGACTATCTTGAAATAGAAAATAACATACCCAGAGGTTTAAAATATATTCCTAAACTGAATATCCTAATCTGTCCTAACATTTCCTTTGCTTTAACTTTAATTCTGCAATCATTTCAAAGTGTAGTTATGATCAGCAAACTGATTTTTAAAATGACATCTTCTTACTCACAGTGTCTCTGAAAAAGTTAATCGTTACTACTTTTTATGCCCTTAACCACTATTCAGCCCATTCTCCAATGGAAGAGTTAGCTGAATTCCTTTCTGTGTGCAACACAATCAATAATTAATAAAAAAAGGCTCAGATTTGCAGCTGGTGTAAGTTGGGCAGAGCTCCAGGGAAGTCAGTGGAGGTATGCCGCTTTACCCTAGCTGAGACCCTGTGGCAGAATCCAGTGGCAGAATCTATAACTTGTTAATTTGTGAACAAAAATAACACAGAGCAAGACTTTCATATCTTAGAATAAATATGCAGAAGTGGGCACTAGAGAAAAAATCTTTCTACTAACAGAACGAATAGAATATGAAGTTATTTAGAAATAATAAACACGGACTCTCACAGATTCTTACAAAGTCATTTTTTGAAATGTAATTGCACTTTTAGCCTGTTTGCCCTACAGTTTCAAAGAACATTGTTACAATGATAGCTTAATATGGATTCAGGAATATTTTTAGTAGCTCTTAGAATATTAATGATGCTAAGTCAGGCTTGGGCAAAATATAGCCCCCAGGCCAAATCCGTCCCACCACGCCACTGGATCCAGCCTGTGGAGGCAGCAGGGAACCCCAGGCAGGCTCCTCTGCTTGCCCGGCAGCCCCTCACACCGTTCAGAAACAGTTGCCAGGCTCCGTTTCTGTTTCAAAACTGGAGGGGATGGGGGAAACTTCAGGAACTGCCCCTCAGCCCCAGCACAATCCCATTGGCCTGTTCCTGGCCAGAAACCGGCCAATGGGAACTGCTTGTTTGAATAACAGGCAGCCAAGAAGAACCACACCCCAACTCCTCGGCTCAGTTATTCACTTAAGCACATGGCCAGGCAAGCAGGCAGACTGGCTGGCTGGGAAAGGTTTTAAGGTCTTCAAGCCTTAGCTCTGCAGGCAGGCAGGCTGGTTTGGCTGCTGGCTGGTAAGTGGTAAGTCTCCTGGACACAGCCTGCATTTGGCACCCCAGCGCCTCCCTGCCCCAACCCTCTGCTCCCCCCTATTCAACATACCCAAACCCTCTGTCCCCCTCTTGCACCCATATCCACTCCCAGATCTGGCACCCCAATCTCCTGCCCCAGATCACAATCCCCTCCTACTCTAGATCACATCCCAAACCCCTGCACTCCAAACCCCTGCCCTAAGTCACAAATGCCTCCTTCACCCAAACTCCCTCCCAGACTCCAGTCTCCCTTCTGAACCCCAATCCCTTACCCCAAGCTCTCTTCTGCACCCAACCTCCATCCCAGACCTCGCATTTCCTCCATTAATATCATGGAAGAGTGTGGCCCTCAACCACTTTCCAAAATCTTGGGGTGGCCCCCCCATCAAAAATTATTGCCCACCCCTTTGCTAAATGCAGTCTTCTGTCAGGTGTTAAGACAATGGGTTAAACTCAGCCCTTACATAAACGGGTGCAATACCATTCAACGTAATTTAGAATTATACTTACCTGTGCCAAAGAATATAACAAGAGTGTGCATATGTGTGTATGCATACACACACACGTCACACACACATTGATAGCAATGTATTAATTGAAAACAAGGTATGTACACTCGTCCTTTATTTCTATGTCACTACCTGGCCTCGGTCTGTTTTCACTGAAAGTTGCTATTGTCTGATTATTGTTCACTAGCCTGTGTGAAATGAGTTCATTTCATGCTCTACAGAACTCCATATCCCAGAAACTAGAATCCCAACTAGCACTTCTTCCCCAAAGTTCCTGAGCCGTGTGTAGAACTTGAGATATAAGCCCTTGTGTCAGAGGCCTGGCCAAGTAGTGGCCAAGCTTTGCTAATATAAAGCAAAGCTAGTAAAAGTTAGGCTGTAAGCAAACATCAAACCCTGCCTGCTTGGCCATTTATAGAATTTATCAAGAACAGAGCTAATATTGCAAAAATTCACATTCCTTTGAAGCACTAAGTACAAGGTACTCACACAAGCACATCCCGATATCAAGTGATACCAAAACATCTCAATATACAAAACAATACAAAAACATTCCCCAAGAATAATAGGAACACACTAACCTCTCCTAAAAGATAAGGTCAGGATGACAATATGGGTACGTGTACACAGCAACATTATTTTGAAATAACTTAGTCTAGGGTCATTATCTTTGAAAACTCGTGGAGATCGGGAAAAATCCCGGATGATTGGAAAAAGGCAAATGTAGTACCCATCTTCTAAAAAGGGAAGAGGGACAATCCAGGGAAATACAGACCAGTCAGCCTTACCGCAGTCGCCGGAAAAATCATGGAGGGGATCCTCAAGGAATCCATTTTGAAGCACTTAGAATCATGCGCAACAAATGGTATTCAATAAGTTATTTTCATATCTTTATTAGGAAGGGTTTTTTTTGAATGATAGACTACTTCCGGATAAGCACTCCATGCAACCCCCTCTCTGTTGGTACTAGTGCTAGAATTGTTAATTTTCTTTCTTCACAGTATGCCTGGGATGCAAGTGAAGAATACCTGTTCAAGGCAATGGTAGCTTTTGCCATGAGAAGATATTCCAACAAAGAAACAACTCAGTAAGTGAATACTCAGTCCTTCAAGAGAGATATTCTCAGTAATGCTTAAGATGGAACATATTTTAATATAGAGAAGTTATAGAAATAAACACTAGGTAGAACTAGCATACTGCAATGCCATTAATATATTTTCTGCCATCCTGATATGTGCTAGGTGGCTTGTGAGTTTGATCACTGCCAGTTTCATCCTCTAGGCCAAATTCTCTATTGCCGTAAATTAGTTACTTGGCTTCACAGGAGCTGTGCCTGTTTAAAACAGCAGAGAATTTGGCCTTAAATGTTACATGACTCCATAAGTGAAGGTTCAGAACAAACAAGAGTTGGAAGAAAAGAAAAGAAAAGAAAAGAAAAGAAAAGAAAAGAAAAGAAAAGAAAAGAAAAGAAAAGAAAAGGGGACAATAATGAGAAATTATTCTCAGGTAGACATGATGAAGGTGGCCCAGTTCTCTTTTTTAAATCTTTGTCTTCTTGGTTACCTTTGATCTGTTTTGTATCTCACAGACGAGATGACGCAAAGGCCAGCATGCAGGAAGACATGAAGGGTACATCTACACTACAGAGAAGATCAACAGTGGCTGCTGTCGATCTTCCAGGGTTCGAATTAGCAGGTCTAGTGAAGACATGCTAATTTGAACTGAGGGGGTGCTCTGGTCGATACTAGTAGTCCTGCTTCCATGAGGAGTAAGGGAAATGGAAGGAGGAGTGTTCTCTCTTCAACTTCCTGCAGTATGGACAGTGCCAAAAGTCAAGTTAACGTACTTCGACTTCAGCTACACAATTAAATTAGCTGAAGTTGTGTCTCTTAATTCAACCTTGTCCTGTAGTGTCGATGTACCCAAAGATGCTTATGAGAAAAGGAGACAAAAGTGATATACAATGACACACTTATCAGAATATGGAGGGTTATCTGTCCCTGAGGATGCATCTACTCTGTACCCGTGGGTCAATATAAGATATGTGATTTGAGCTACACAAATTGAGTATCTTTTTTCGATCTAATTTCTAAATAATGCACTATTCTAAATGTCCCTTAACCCTTATGGAACAAGAGTTACAGGGATGCCGAAATAATGCGCCCGTTATTTTGAAATCTATTTCGATATAATGGGCATGTTTAAAGATGTGGAATAGCTATTTCGAGATACTTTCAGTATCCCGAAATAGCGTCGCTGTCCAGACATAGCCTAAGAGTACAACTGACTAATTTCCTTACACTTTTGTCAGGAAAAAGCTTCAGATTTCACACTTCAGGGCATAAGCTGATTACCAGCTGGAGTCAGGAGAAAATCTCCCTATATTGTTATTATACTTTCTCAAATGTCTGGTATTGGCTCCTTTACAAAACAGGCTACTATACTATATAGGTCTTTGATCAGTATGGCAGTTCCTATGTCTTTATTCACCTCCTCCTTAGAGATGAAAATTATATAAACATATTTCAGTAGCCTATATTTTTGCTTATGAGTATAAACAGAAATGTCTACAGTTCTAGTACATTACTGAGGCCAGGCTTTAGATTTACTTTTAAGCAAAACTGGCTCCGGCTGGCACTGAGTCTGATGAAGCATTTTCCATATTTGCAAAGAGATTAGCTAATCTGAGTCACATGATATTTGATTGCAGCTACAGTAGTGGGTTTTAAATAGAACAATCCCATCCATAACCAAGATGTTGGCTCATTACCATTTCATTCTGATTTGTAAGAAGCTCTCCTTTAAGCTAGAGAGCCATATCTGGTATGTACCAATATCACTTTCCTCAGGCTCCACAGGAACAAGTCAGGTGACAGCATGCTTCTATTATTTTGTATCATTGCAAACAACATGAGTGCTACTCAGAGAAAATGAATTAAAGTAAACAAATCATTAAAGGTGGCCTGAAAAGCTTTTTCAAGATTGTACACTTTTGCAGCTTATGAAATTTATGGTCCATGAACATTCACATCTTACTTATTTGTGATACAAAGCCTGTTTTTCTTCAAATTTGTGGCAATTACACCCACCTAGAGAAAGAACAAGGGAGAGGCACTTAATCTATACTACTTGTTGGCATCACTGCTACTTTCATGCTATGATAATAGCAATAGAAATAACAGTAAGTTGACTTGGAAGCAAAAAAATAATGATGCTGATATCAAACGGGCTTACATTTTTAATATTAGCTAGTCTCATAGAGTAGCTATGTTAGTCTGTCACTTTAAAAATGACAAGTAGTTCTGTGGTACCTTAGAGACTCATCTGAAGAAGAGGGCTGTGCCCAGGAAAGCTCATAATACTATATATATTTTTGTTAGTCTCTAAGGTGCCACAGGACTACTTGTTGTTTTTAATACTAAATAGGTTATCTGCCTTGGGAATTTATAGAACCTACAGCTCAAAGATAATCATAGAAGTTTAGGACTGGAAGGGACCTTGAGAGGTCCCCTGTACTCGAGAGGCCTATGTATTATCTAGACCAGTGTTTCTCAAAGTGATCTGTGGACCCGCTTTGGGAAAGCTGCTAGCGGGCCCACACCAGTGTTCCCTCTAAGTTGCGTGGCAGCAGAGCTTCACAGGTGATTAATCAGCCCCACCCAGTCAGAGGCTCAGAGCTCCCTGCATGGAGCTGACTGACTGGGTGGGCCTGATTTATCACCTGTGAAGCTGTGCTGCCATGCAACTTAGAGGGAGCACTGGCCCACACCACTTTGTTTACCTAAAGGCCCAGTAGCCATGGAGCCTTGTGGTTTCCATTGGCTCTGGTTTACCACTTCCAGCCAAGGGGAACCACAGAAAGTGGTGTGGTCTCGGCAGCCACTTCCTGCAGCTCCCCTTGGCTGGAAATGGTGAACTGGAGCCTATAGGAGCCACAAGGCTCCATGGCTACAGAGCCTTAGGTAAACAAATGGCACAGGCCTGCTAGCAGTTTTCCCAAAGCAGGCTCATGGCTCACTTTGAGAAACATTGATCTAAACCATCCTTGACAGGTATTTATCCAACCTGCTCTTCCCCAGGCAATTTATCCATTGTTACGGTTAGAAAGTTTTTCCTGATGTCCAACCTAAACTGCCTTTGCTGCAATTTATGCCCATTGCTTCTTATCCTATCCTCAGAGGTTAAAGCAAACAATTTTTCTCCTTTCTCTTGCAACAATCTTGTATGTACTTGACAACTGTGATCATGTCTTCTTCCAGACTAAACAAACTCAGTTTTTTCAGTCTTTGCTGATAGATCATGTTTTTAAACCTTTAATCATTTTGGCTGTGTTTAGATTACATCCCTCTTTCGATAGAGGGATGTAAATTAGGCACTTCAAAATTGCAAATGAAGCCGGGATTTGAATTTCCTGCGCTTCATTTGCATAATCACGTTATGGTGCTCTTTTGAAAAAGCGCTATTTCGAAAGTAAAACCGCGGGATCAGTCGTTTCCCATTTTGTATGTGTACAACTAATTGTTCCTTTCTAAATGGAGTACTTTGCATTTGCCCTTATTAAATTTCATCCTATTTTCTTCAGACCACTTCTCAGTTTGTTCAGATCATTTTGAATTTTAATCCTATCCTTCAAAGCAGCCCCTCCCAGCTTAGTATAATTTGCAAACTTTGTAAGTGTTCTCTCTATCTCATTATCTAAACCATTGCTGAAGATATTGAAATGAATTGGACCCAGAACTGAACTCTGCAGAACATCACTCATTATGCCTATCAGTTGGTCTGTAGGAAAATACTGTGGGGCTGTCTCTATATTGGCACCCCTTTCCAGAAAAGGGATGCTAATGAGACCAGTCGGAATTGCAAATGCCACGGGGGATTTAAATATCCCCCGCGGTATTTGCATGAACATGGCTGCTGCTTTTTTCCGGCTCGGGGTTTTGCCGGAGAAAAGCGCCAGTCTAGACGGGATCTTGCGGAAAATAAGCCCTTTTCTGGAAGATCCCTTCTTCCCTTGAAAGTAGGAATAAGGGATCTTTCGGAAAAGGGCTTATTTTCCGCAAGATCCGGTCTAGACTGGCGCTTTTCTCCGGCAAACCCTGAGCCGGAAAAAAGCTGCAGTCATGTTCATGCAAATGCCGCGGGGGATATTTAAATCCCCCGCGGCATTTGCAATTCTGACTGGTCTCATTAGCATCCCTTTTCTGGAAAGGGGTGCCAATGTAGAGACAGCCTGGCAGTTTCTTCTTTCACTAGGTCATTTTGCAACTAACAGAATTCCCCTCATGGAAAAAAATCTTTTCCATAATCAGTTTTAAACCAACCTATCAGTTTAATACAGAATTAAATTTCTGCTATGAAATCCTATGGATTAATTTATATACTTGGTAGTACAGTTGTTATTCTCTCACAAATTCCATATTCACTTCAGCTGAATTATTGCTGGTTTATACCAGTGTAGGTGAAAAAAAAAAGAATCAAGGCCTTTCAAAATTATAATAATTGATACTTTCATGTCAAGATATCAGCTCACTAAAGGTGTGGTCTCCTAGCAACCATTGAGCTTGGCCGAGTCCAATAACACCCTCACTAATTGACTCTGCTCCCTTATTGGATATCAGGGCCAACAGATCATCATTTAAGCCATGCAGCAACAATAGCACAGTGGCTGCATATTGTGTTCCATGGCCGCAGCTGTACCACACTTGATTCCTGCACTAGCCCTTGCTCCAAACCCTGTTTGCTCTGCTCCAGCCCTGCTCCCTTCATTCCTCAGAATTCCTGGCTCCAACCGTTGTCGTGTTCCCTCATCAAACCCCTTGTTTTGTCCATTGCTTCTATTCTGGCTCTGACCATTGGCTTCTTTCCCGACTGTACCTCTAGCTTTGTCCTTAACTCTGCTCCAACCCGTAGGCCAGACTCTTGTTCCAATCATCAGGCTGTACTGCCTACACCCTTCTGTGTGACATTTTGTGCTAGTGTTGTTGTTTGCTTGGAGGCGAGGTTTTGTGTGTCATTGGAAAAGGGATAATTCTTTGGTGCTACAGTGTCAAAGGAAAATCAATGTAATATGTCATATTAGACCAATTAAAATGTTGTGTGTGAAATCAGAGAAATGTCTCTGCCCCTACATTTTCTTTATCAGATAAACTTCTAGCCATGTAACTATGAGCCAGTAAATTATATGATTAGATAACCTGTTTAAATTCCATTTTATGGCCTCAGTGATTTTACTGGCAAAATTTCAAGGAACTTTCATTAGGGATGTAGAAGATTCACCATGGATTATTCATTGTCATAAAAGAAAAACCATCTGATTATCATTAAGGAATGGTCGAGATTAGGGATGTTAAATATCGGTTAATTGAATAGTCGATTAACCTCATGAATTTTTATTGGTTACTTGACTATTTGATAGTCCCTGGAGGTGGGGCCAGCAGCCAGTGCACTCTGGCCCCACTCCTGAGGAGCTGCTTGCCACTCCACGTTGCTGCCTCTGTATCAGAGGCAGCAGCTTGGAGTGCCAGGCGGGAGCTGGTCTGCAAGGGGAACCAGTTTTAAAACCAGCTCCCTTCACAGACTGGCTGCCTAACCCCACTCTGCTGCATGTGATACAGGGTGGCAGCAGCCCCTGTCCGGGGGATTAAGGGGAAGTTCTGAGCTCCTGGACTGGCATGAGCTCCTGCCCACCTGGCTCCTAATATACTTTAAATGCAGAGCCGCAGCAGAGGTACATCCTGGACCCCATGCAAGCCAGGACTGAGCCAGGCTGTCTGCCCACCTGACTCCTACTACACTTTAAATGCAGAGCTGCAGCAGGAGTAGGTCCTGGACCCACTGCAAATCGGGACTGAGCTGGGCTGCTGGCCAGCCTGCTAAGAAATTTACTGGCAAGGGGTGGGGGAGGAAATGTGTGTAGTCTATAGCACTAACCTATAAGGTTATTACATCCCTAGTTGAGATTTAAACAATATGAGACATTGTATGCCAATGATAAAAAAATTATGACATCAGAGGAACAGAGAATGATTGAAGGTGTACATTTTTGTATGAAGGTCCAGATCCTTGATCCCCTGGCAAGTATATAGGCTGTGGAGAGGATGATGGTCTAGGAGAGGAAAGACTCATTGCCACAAGGTCACTGAGGAGCAGGAGAGATGTTCCATAGCTCTATTGCATTTCCAGGGCTTCATTTACCATCACATGTAATGCAAAGTCTTCCAGGACATGGGAGATGAATAGTGGGTAAATAATCACAGTCAGAACACCCTACTTACTAGGATTCAAAATGACCCCTTGCTAGACCCCTGGAGGAAGGATAAGGGGGATTTTTTCATCACAGTGACAAGCTTTTGGCATAGAAAATGGCAATAGTCCAGCAGTAGGTACCCATTACTGCCCTTGTGTCACTACTAAGTCCTGTTCAGACCCTATTTTCTAGCAGCAAGTCAGTGAAGGTTTCCCTTATATTCAAATTTCAACCAAAAATGTATCCAATTAGAATTTAAAAAAACTAACTCACTGATTTGAGCTTAACATTGTAAAGACATTAAATTGACAAAGTAGTGTGAAACAGACAAATTATACTACCCATTTGAGTATTCTGCAATAATGAACAGGAAATGAGTGTTTATTGTAAAATTTAAACTTTTGCAGCAGAGGCACAAATCCTTGATTTCTTTGTTTACTAGGGTTTTGTAATTCACTTTGAAAGACAGACATTCATGAACTATGTGAACCAGTCTCTGACTGCACAGTGTAAAAACCTGATCTTTTGTAATTTGTGTTGGTAACCCTAGTTTCCCTAATCTGTGACTCATTTTAAATAATGTACCTCTCTTTTGTGTTGGAGACAAGTTAATCTTTAGCACATAAAGAATGTGAAAAAATTTCTTTTAATTTAACAGTGAAATCGGTTGTTGCCATAACTTTTATCAATGCTATATTTAAAAATCTGCATTATCTTTCACTGCCCTGCTAGACAAAACCAAACTTTTTCTGTCTCTTTTACACAAGGATTACATCTGCATTTGAAGTATTTTGATCATTTAGAAATGGAATTATAAATCTTCATGTGTTCTCAGATTTGAACTGATTATGTCAAGATGAATGTTTTGGCCCTGTTGGTTATAGGAGGTTCTATGAGGAGGAGAAGCATCTGCTGCCTTGCAAAATGTCAGACCAAGGGCATCAGAAGAACCCAAATTCTGGGGTCTTCCTATGATCCAGGAGAGGACAAGGTCTGCACAGAAGCTATGTGTCTCTGCATTGCTCTTTGGCTCACTGAACTTTCTTTTATTTCTTGACAATCTGGTATTTCCCCCATTAGAAAAGATGCTTTGCTCTCTTAGAAACCTACACGTTTCTATGGATGTAAAATCCCAGTTAATCAGTTAACTAGTTAAACGTTAGGTTAACCAAATGTTTAATTCGTTAACGGACTAGTGGGATCTCAGTGCTCCAGCCCTCCCTGCCGGCTCCCAGCCCCTGCACCAAGGCTGCTGCCAGCTCCCAGCCCCAGGCTGCAGGCTGCAGGCTGCAGGCAGGGGGCTGCTTCTGGAGAACCAGTTAACTGGTTACCCATTCACATCCCTAGTATATATAAAAGAATAACTTTGAATGATAACCACACTGTGAAAAGATATGTGAACTTGTGTGTTACATGGTAGTTCATCTTGGTGTTTACTCATCCTCCTTGAAATTCCCATGAACAACAAGATCATTCTTTTCAAAGCCTAGGATTTGCTACTCTCACATTCTGCTGATGAAGAATGGCAGGAAAGCCAAGTTCTGTATGATTATAATTGTGCAAGGATTTTATATGCAACAGGGAGCTGAAAGGAAGGAAAATTGACCTATTTTCCTGAGTCTTGCTGTTCGAATTATTAAAATATTAATAAAAGCATTTGCCTGTTAATTATATAAATAGAGATGGAACTACAACTAAGCATTTTGGGAAAGATTGTAAGTAGATGTGGACCCAAACTTTCAGTTGAGATCCATCTTTGAAGGTGGTATGATAATTCCAACTAAATTATCTTATAAATGAAACAAACTAGTAGTTTTCTATTGTCAACAAACTGAAGCAAAACATTTTAAAACACAGAGGTCTGCCTTTGGCTTTTATTCAAGCATGCTTTCTGTGTTGTTGAAATTTATAAACCGCTTACAATCATGGACATGGTGGAGGTTAACAACATAGTTCAAATTTCCAAAAATAACAGAGGGTGTAATTCTAGTGCATATCTCTACACAGTGTATTTCAGGTTCTGAAACCAGAAAGGCTTCTTCTATCTAAAGCATTAGGCAACCTCACATCACTAAAACATACAATAAATGTGGCATTTCTTAACAATATCTGGTAACAATCAAATAAATAACATAACATAACAAGCATATCTCTATTCTGCCTCAGAACCTAGCCCACTTCCTTCCAAATCAAGGCTATAGTTGTATAGGCCATGACTGTTCTTCTCCATAACCTCCTACCTTGTGCCAACCTTCTGTTGCATTTATCAGGAATCCCGAGGATTTCTAGAAGTCACTTAATTATGTTTCTGATCAGCCAGCAGATGTCACTATAGAACATTACAGTACTCGAAGGTAGCTGTTGGCAGAAGAAAATATATGTTAACATTTATGTTTTGAGAAGGATGGGCTGCGCCATAAAAATAAGGAGGAATCAATGGAATAATAATAATAATAAATACTAGGCATTATAATTACTTGCATGTATAGGCTTAGGAATTCATGTGTCCCAGTGGGGATCTCTGCCAGTGACCTAGGGCTATGTCTAGACGGCAGGATTCTTTCAGAAAAAGCTTTTCCAGAAGAGACCTTCCGAAAAAACTTCTTCCGAAAGAGAGCACGTCCTCACTGCCAAAGTGCATCGAAAAAGCCATCTGCTTTTTCGAAAGATAGTGTCCACACTGAATGGACGCTCTCTCGCATGTAAGCTGTGATTACCATGGACAGAATGGCCACCAGGGCACCTGTGCTTTTTCCTCTTTCCTCCTCTTGCAAAAGAACTCCCTCTTCCCTGTCCACTCACGCCTTTTTCCAAAAGAGCTCTTTTGGAAAAAGACTTCTTCCTCGTAGCCTTCCTTCTTTCCAATGTCGGAAAAACTCCTCTGTTCTTTTGATTTTCTTTTGAAAGAACGTGATTGCAGTGTGGACATAATTGAAGTTTTTTTCAGAAAAATGGCTGTTTTTCCAAAAAAACTCTGTAGTGTAGACATACGCTTAGGGTACATCTACACAGCAGGGCTAAAGTCAAATTAAGCTACACAACTTCAGCATTAGGCTTTTGGCGCTGTCTACACAACAGGAAGTCAAAGAAAGAACACTCTTCAATTTCCCTTATTCCTCTTGAAAGGCGAATTACTATGAGTCGGAGTAAGAAGTGCTCCAGCTCATCATTATTTCAGAATAAAGGTTTGTAGTTTTGTTATTTCGAAATAACGCTGATGTGTAGATGTACCCATAGCATGGAGACTTGCCAGGGCTCTGCTGAATTAGTGCAGGTGATAATCAGCCCAGGAAATTCAGTGGAAGTAAGTCTGGACCCTAATTCCTGAGTTTGATCTGCAAGTGTAACTTGCTCAGAATAGCTGCTTACACAAATTTCAACTAAAAACTGTTCAGATACTGCAGTCTCAGCAATCTGACCACCTTTTAGTTTCAGAATACAAAGTCAGCTATTGTCAGTTATACTTTACATTCCTATAGGATTTTATTCGTGCATATATTTCTAATGGTATTTTCCTTATGAGTTATAAGTGTACAAGAATCAAAAAATTATAAAGGTATTTTCAGACTCAATTTTATGTAGCAACTCATGAAAATCTGATCGCAAATACAGCTTCCATTAACTGCTTCACATCCATCTGAATGTTTCTGTCTCTAGATAGTTAAATGTAACTTAACAGAACTGAAAGGCAATGGGTCAGTTTTAGAATGGTGTGTGGTTCAATAGTCCCAAGAAAACTTAACTCATTGTCTCCACAATCTACTCAACTCCCACTGACTAGATTTGTTCCCAGGGCGAGGGTGGCTTTTTCAGGCATAAAAGCTCTCAGGCTACATCCAGACTGCAGAATTTGATTGGGAAAAGATACGCAAATTGCAAACCGCAATTTGCGTATCTTTTTCTGCTTTTTTTCAGAAGTGGCTTTTCCTAAATTTGGCCCATCTACACTGGGCCAAATTCTGGAAAAGCCTCCTCTTTTGGAACATCCCTTATTCTTCTCACCAAGAGGAATACAGGGATGCCGAAAGAACGCGCCCACTTTTTCAGAAACTCTTCCAAAAAAGCGGACGCATTCCCTGGACATGGCAGAGCTTTGGTATCCCAGAAAAACTTTGCAGTCTAGACATAGCCGCAGAGAGGCTGAAGATCAGGAGTGGATAGTAAAAAAGTGATGGCCCTGGCAGGCTGCTGACACTATGTTTACCTGTGCTGCTGTAGGTATTTGGCGATTGCAGCTGTCCTTGGCCACAGATCGCCGTTTGTGACCAATGGGAAGTGGCATGGACTGAGGACACTGCTTCCCACCATGAACGGTGATCCACAGCCAACGAGAGTTGTGTTCACCCAATACTGTGGAAGCACAGGTAAACATAGAGGTGAGGGCTCACCAGGAACTAATCCTTATGGACCAGATCCAGCCCATTAGTCAGTATTTGTCCACTCCTGCTCAAGACCGAAAATCTGTAAAAGAGGTTTGCAATCAGACAAAGTCTCCACAGCCTTCTTGCTTCCAGTGGGGGAACAAGGGACCAACACAGCCTCAAATAGTTGAGTAACACTGTGTTGGACCAGGACCCCATTTGTGGTGGGTACTTTACAAACACAGGACAAAAAGTTGGCCCCACAAATGCACTGATTAAATTTCAACATGATATGATGTAAGACTTGGCTAACTTGTAATAACACATTTTCTAATGGTGAAATGACAGTGATTATATGGTCAGAAAATGTATTTTAAAAATAAAATAAAATAAAATAAAATAAAATAAAATAAAATAAAATAAAATAAAATAAAATAAAATAAAGCCTATATAAATACAGGAATATTGCTGGTGTTTTGTTCTAGTATTGGAGGATAGGAAATGGTATAATCAGTACTTCTTTCTTAGTCATATTTACAGAAGCTACTAATTTCCTTTTCTAAAAGATTTTTCTCCTGAGACTAAAATAACTGCAGAATATAGTGATAACATCTACCACTTTTGTAAGTACTTTTATTTTGTACTTACTTTTGTATTATTTGTGTTGTTTTAAATGTTCACAGAATTTCCAATGTGCTGCTTTGCAATATGACAGAGAGGGTGTCATTTTGGTTTGTGGTCACAGACTCTTCCAAAAATGTGACAACTGTTCCTGGAAGTGAAGTAGAAGCAGCCATAAGGTAAAGTAATAGTCCCTCCCTGTGATTCTTCCTTGCTAACCAAAGAGGCTTGCTTAGTGTGGGCCTATGTTTCAGGCTGTATGAATTAGGCACTTTTATTATTAGACTTTGTGTCTTTTATTTAATTATATTAATTAGTTTATAGTTAAACAAAACGGGGTCTGTACTCTTCTTCTTACATGCATGTAAGAGATTAGAAGGAGTTATACATGGCGGAGGGAGAACAACCTTTTTGAGCTCTTGAAACATGGGAGCCTCTGGGAGTTTGATTGCAACTTCGAAAGGGGTCTTCTTTTAACTATGAATTCTCACGATGTCTTGACATGATGAGCTCTGACTGTGGCCACTGTTCAGGGTGCATTGCACATGCCTCTCTAATGGCTGATCCACAAAGTCTGCTACAGCTCCCAGCCAGTAGATTTAGTATTTTCAGTTCAAGTGATGGAGGATCATGCTTTTAGTCCCGGCTGTTCTAGTGTCATATTGTACTGTGAGACCAAACAAATAATGTAACGCACACATACTTTTTATCATAGGTCTTTATGGGAAGCCTGTCACTGTAGTAGATGTAGTAGATTTGCACACACAGTACAATGCAGCATAAGTTGTCCTACTTCTCCATTAAAAATTATGTTCTGAAGCTAGAAAGGCAATAAGGTGGAGCTGCACAGGAAAAGAAGAAAAATAGGTTATCGAACCTCAATAGTTTACTATGTATTCAGTAGGGCTTTGCAAGGGTCACCCCTATAAACAGTTACCCACATATGTTTCCCAAGTATCAAGTGAAAAACAGACCCCTTTGTTTTTAAATATACTGCACTTTGTCTTTAAAAATCATGTTATCTTTACAAAGGCATAATACCTAATTCCTGATGAATGAGTATGCGTTCTTTTGCAAAGATTAACTTTAAGCTTCTGAGCAGATTAAACTATTTCCTACAGAGATACCCAGCACAAACTTCAGTGCATTGGTGGGCAAAGGAGGTTATTTATTCACTGAAACTTGCTAAGAGTGTTGGAATGTACCTTTTTATTTTGCATTCATTTATGTTGTTCACTGGGTAGCATAAGCTGATTTACAGTAAGTCTTTTATTGGCACTGTTTGCCAAATGAATTGGATGCTGTAATAGCATGTTTGGTTTTTAACTGTTGTCTCTCCCCTGCTACAGAAGAGAATATGCTTTCAAAAATGTTTAAATTCCTGTCAGCAGGTTATAGACAAGAAACAAAATTCCCACAGAGAATGAGAACTCCTGGGCTTAGTACTCAGCTACTTTTGCTTATACAAGTTAAACCGCGCTGGTCCAGCACCCTGGGGACCTGACTGCTTCCGAACAAGGGATTTGTTGGACCAGGGAAAGTCCTTCCCCTTGTGGCGGTGCTGCCACCACGCTATGGCTCCAGCCTGCCCCTGCTGCAGCCTCAGCCATCCAGGGCTCTCCCAGCTGCGCTGATGGCAGGGCTGGAGCACCACAGCAAGAGCTCCACAGCCAGGGCAGAGCTCTACAGCCACCTGACTCAGCGGCTGGGGCTGGAGTTCTGTGGCTGGGGCAGAGGGACAGGGATGGAGCTCTGCGGCCCAAGCCAGAGCTCTCTGTTTGCTGCTGGGGCTGAGGCTGGAGTTCCCCAGCCTCTGGAATGAGAACACAGCCAGAGCTCCACGCCTGGGGACGGGGCCAGAGTTCCCTGGCCGGGGCAAGAGGTCCACGGCTGCAGCCAGGCTAGGGCTCCCCAGCTGCTGGGGCCAGGGGGCTTCGCCGGGGCTAGAACACCCTGCCATTCCATCCAACCTCCCTCCACATGCACATACACTCTGGACTCTGTGGCCCAGGAACATCCATGGTCCATGCCAGACCACAGAAGTTGCCCTGGGAGCCCTGGTTAAGGGAGGTACAACCTGTAATATTCAGAATCTACATTGTACATGCAAAATCTATTCAGTGTTAATGAATCAATCAACATCTCACAAGTACAAGATTCTTCCTTTGATAATAGTTACATGAATTTCTCTAATATTTCTTTTAGTGACCATTCCATTTGTTTTGTACATATTCCATCTCATGCCTAAAGAAGAAACAATTAATAATATAATAAATATATAAACTATGACAATAGCAATGTTGCATCTTTATCCCCAATGCTCCTAAACAGTTGCACATAGGAATCTTGTAACTAACCCCCTGTAATGGTTACAGAGGGATTAGTGACAGTGGCTATGCAATGTATGCAGCCTAAAAACATCATACTGGGCCACATTCTGCCCTGCCAACATTGTACTGCCCACAGCAGGGCTCTATTTTCCTCATTGTCTTTTTGTTTATAAATATACTAGCAGACTGACCCGGCATTGCCTACATCCTTCAGGGCAGGGGGCAGGCAGTGTGTGTGGGGGGGGGGAAGGGTGTTAGACTCAGAGCAGGGTCTTGAGGATGGGGGGGGGAGTGCAGGAGCCCAGGGGAGCAGTGAGGGTTGGGGGTGAGGAGGGTTCCGGGTGGGAGGTCCCATCCAGCATTGGCATTTTCTCTCCCCTTCAGACCCTGCAGCCACAAGGGGCTCCCTTTCTCTTCCTCACAGCCCCTCAAGTCACCAGAGGCCCTTTTCTCTCCCCCAGGTGCCCCTAGCTCACAGAGGCAATTTTCTCTTCCCCCCCCTTTCTCTCTGTCCACCAGGGGCCCTTTTCTCTCCTACCCAGCCCCCAGCCTCCAGGGGCCTTTTTCTGTCTTCTCCTAGCCCTCTCCCAGATGCCAGGGGCCTTTTTTCTCCTCCCTCCTCCAATGGCTGCAGCCAAGAGTGGGGGGGGGGGGGGGGGGGAAGGGTTTGGGGAAAGGGGGCTACTTACTTATTGTGCTGGCAGGCAAGAGGGCAGAGCCCAGCCCTCCTGGCCACTCCCTTGTATGTTAGGGAAAACTGTTCTTTTCCCGGGGCATCTGGTTCTCCTGGCACAACTAAACCCTGACCTTGCTTTATATTAGGATAAGAGGATGCTGTGTACCAAATCAGGTGGCCCTAGCTTTTACTGTTTAGGAGTTCTTGAACAAACGGACTTGCAGATAGATAGACAGGCAGATGCACTCTACTACCTGTATCATTTTATATATATAATTTGTGTTGCTTTTTGTATTTTTTTAAAGGATGAACAGAAACAGAATCAACAGTGCCTTCCTACTGACAGACAACACGCTGCAGTTCTTGAAGATTTCTTCTACTTTATCACCACCCATTGAACCCACTGTGCCTGTCTGGCTTATCGTGTTCAGTGTTGTTCTTTGCCTCGTTGGGGCGGGAATTCTTTTCCTTGTTGTGTCAGGAATCCGGCAACGCAGAAAGTAAGTTGTGGTTTTGTTTTCACCAGCTGTTAGTGAATTAAGTGAATTCAATGTGCTACGGTTGGATCACTCTAGTTCACGTTGGCTACAAAGAAACAATAGTAGTCTTTGCTCCCCAGCTGAGGATATCTATGTCCTTTCAGAGGGCAGGTGTTGTTAACTCAGGATAGGAATGTGATCTTAGTGGCCCTGTTAATAAAGATGATTGCTTTACAAGGAGATTACTTCCTGCCAGTCTCTTCGAAGTTTAGTGCACTGTAAGGTATGTCTCCTGTCAGGCATAAGGCATGTCAGAGGAGAAAAAGCTGGCAATGATTGTAGCTACTGATTTTTAAGACTGGCATATTTAAAACAGTGCTCCTGATTGTGCAGATTCAGGAACTGCATGAAGACCAGATCAATGACCAAAGGGCTATTTGACTGATTTTTTTAAAGGGCCTTATCCTGTAAGTTAGTGTATGGCCTCAGCTCCCATTCACTTCATGAGGAGTTCTAGGAGTTCATCATCTTATCTGGTTAGTTTGGGTATGTCTACACTACCCCGCTAGTTCGAACTAGGAGGGTAATGTAGGCATACCGCACTTGCAAATGAAGCCCGGGATTTGAATTTCCCGGGCTTCATTTGCATAAACTGGGTGCCGCCATTTTTAAAACCCCGCTGGTTCGAACCCCGTGCAGCGCGGCTACACGGGGCACGAACTAGGTAGTTCGAACGAGGCTTCCTAGTTCGAACTACCGTTACTCCTCGTGGAATGAGGAGTAATGGTAGTTCGAACTAGGAAGCCTAGTCCGAACTACCTAGTTCGTGCCGCGTGTAGCCGCGCGGCACGGGGTTCGAACGAGCAGGGATTTAAAAATGGCGGCGCCCAGTTTATGCAAATGAAGCCCGGGAAATTCAAATCCCGGGCTTCATTTGCAAGTGCGGTATGCCTACATTACCCCGCTAGTTCGAACTAGTGGGGTAGTGTAGACATACCCAGACAGATACCTGGGACCAGATTTTCAAAAGAGCTCAGGTTGTTGGGTGCTTTTGACAAAAAGGCCATAGCTGTCACACTGGGAGTTACTTCCTTTTGAGTACTTTAAAAACCTAGTCTCCATGATAGGTGTGGAAAGTTTGAAAGTCCAGCCCTTTTTTACTTCAATGGGCTTTGGATCAGGCCCTTACAGAGTGAGCAATGTAAGACCCTGATTCAGTAAAGCATATAAGCATGTGTTAAATCCATCCATGTTCAGGACAGCATATATGCATGTGTCTAACTTATGTAGGACTTATTAAATATCATTGAAATAAAGCTCATGCTTCAATGTTGTCCCAAATAAGGATGCTTGTCTTGATCAAGCCCTTAGGGAAGAACATTCAAGCTCTACTACTCTCATATAACCTTCAAGAACTATCCAATTCTAGCTTCTGGTCCTCTTATTATAATTTCCAGTTCCTCTCTGTTGGAATCTTCATAAATTTGGTTTCCAGTGTGTTAGCTCTATCACCATGTCATCTCCTTCTTTGCTAACGGACTTGTCTCATTTCCAAATTAGAGGAGAGATCCCCAGAAGATGTGGCTCTGTAGAGACATCTTCTCCCTTTAAAAGCTGGTCATAGTCACAAGGAGAGGATTTTATTGCTCATGCTCATTTATTTTTAGCAAGTCTGTAAGTCCAAGTATCTGTTGCAGGCCAGTAAAGTTTTATTATTGTTAATATTATTGATATACAAGTACTGAGTCAGATTGTCAGAATGTGTTATAATACTGGAAGAAATACTGTAGCGAACCTGTGAGTTCTTTATCATTCTAAGTTGCTGATGCTGTAGTTTGTGAAGTACAGCAGGTTCAACTATGAATCAGCAGATCTCAAGGTCACCATAAATCAGAAGTTTGAAGTGCACATAAGATAAAAGTTTTGAACGGTGAAAGAAACTTGCCATTGGAGCAGATTACGAAGAGATGTGGTGCATAGATTTTCAAATATTTGGGTTTTCAGTCATAGCTGGATGCTAAGAACTATTCTAGTTCAAACACAAGTTATTGGACTAGATGCAGGAATCACTGAGTGAAATCTATGCCCTAAATTATGCAGTTGGTCAGACTAAATGAAAATGGTGGGCTCTTATAGCCTTAGGTCTATTAAATATATGAGTGTATATTTTATTCTTTGTTGTCTTTTCTATTTTGCACCATATCCAAGCCATTTTCCAGAAGAGGAAATTGAAGTATAGAAGTTAATTGAGGCAACAGAAAGGAACCAGTATCATAAAGTGATATTAGAATTCACTCAAGAGTTTCTGTCTCCCTTCAGACCACTAGACTATGCCTCTCTGTGTATAATGTATTGTGAACTTCTTTATAAAAGTGCATGCTAAACTCCTTTATTATGTCCAGTCTTTGCTGAATGGTGCACTTTTATTGCAGTAATGTAATTTTGTTATTCCTTTTTAGAAATAATAATGAGTCTGCAGAGAACGGAGATTTAGAAGACAAATGTGACACACCAGTGACTACAGAAAATGGAATTCCCTGTGATATACTAGATTTAAAAACAGGCCGGATCAACGGAGTCTATACAGCAGATGATGAACGGTTCACACCATTATAAAATGTTACAGTTTCTTTTTGGCTTCTTGAGGAGAGACTGTGACAATTTTTATGTAGTCATGACTGATGAATATCAAACCTCAAGGCAAGAAAAATTTGACTTGTCAGTTATTTTTCCTTGAGAGAAACTTTCCTTGATAAAACACAAACACACAAATTGGTATTACAAAGCTAAAGCAAATGTGATGACATCCATGCAATTGTTGTTCATTAAACATTTACAAGAAGTGTGAGGTGGAATGGGGTTGAAGCCTGTCTTACAATAGATATTAGTTATTAATGATTATTTAAAGACATCATTATGATTAATTATGACATCCTCGTGGGTGCTCAATTGTAGGTGCAGCAGTGTTCCCTGTACCTGGGATCAGAGTTCTTCACCAGACAGGTCAATAGGAATGCACATGCACACCTTGCATCTGTCACACTGTGCACAGGATATATGTATAGTGCTGGGGTTTTGTCCAACTGCCCCAGTTCCTTCTCTCTTCCTTTGGTCTGGTCTGGAAGCCAGTAGCCAGTAGCAGAGCCTGTTGCTCCTGTTCTCTCACAGAGAGAGCTTTAACTGATAGTGTAGTTAGTATTTTCCTCTTCTACTTCTTCCTATCTAGAATATTTATTTTTGTTTTAACTTTAAAACTATTCTCACAGCTCAGGTTTCCGTTTCTCCCATTTCCTGCCCTTCCCAACTGGGAAGCCTTTTCTCCTTCACAAAGCTCTCCCAGGTTTAACAGGTGCATTTATGTGAGGCCACCTTCTCAGTAAAGCTACGTCTATACTGAAAAAATGAGGAAGAACAGCTCTTGCGCAAGAGGGGTTTTTTGTGCAAAAAGGAGCCGACTACACAGCTCCTTTTTGTGCAAAAGCCTCTTGCACAAAAACAGCCCCTAATTAATTATGCAAATGAAGTGCAGTGATATTCTACTCCATGCTTCATTTGCATAAGCCTTTGCGGAAGACGGGTGCCGTATAGACGTAGCACAAGGGACTTCCACACACAGTGTAGCTATTGTTTGGGAGCGCAACGCATCCCTCAGAAGTGTTCTCACTGCCCCAGCCTGGAGCCAAGAGCAGAAAGGATTGGCACATTAGACTGAAACATTTCCTCATGGAAAAACTGTTATATTCAGAACCGTACCCAGGTCCAGACTCTTGCTCAGAGAGATGTTAATGCTCTGCCAGATTGCCTGCTGATCCCCACTCTCATTGTCCTATAAAGAGAAAATCATTCTGTAATCATGCAGATGACATGAAATGATCTTCTTCCTCCTCACCCGCTGAAGCTCAGCCCTCCAGATCATTATCACTGGCTAAGTCTATGGCTTCAACCATAGCTGCAGAGCTCATCCAGGTACCTCTAGTACTCACACAAATAAACAATTTAAACACCTTATCCGGGCACCTTCAACCCTCAGTGGCATTTCCCAGTTCTGGGCCCATTTGCAGGAACTACAGCACCAATGCCATTTCTGGCAACCATGAAGCTGTTGGCACCAACTAAGTCCTTTTCACCATCAAAATTGTTCCACTAGCCAAGTCACCAGCACCAATTGATTCATCAACGTCAAAATCTTCGACATGAGATAAGTCTTTGGTACTGGGCAAGTCACTATCACCAGCCAAATCTCTGGTGCCGTCTTCTGAAACTTCAGGAACATATTCTCTCTCTATCACCATGTGATACAATGACACCAATGATGCTTTCTCCCCCATCCACAAGACTTCAGATAACCCAAAGATCTTCTGGTATCTGACACGCCCAAGTCTCTGCTTCTTTGATGGGACTTCCCCCCATTTCTGCCCTCCCCTTTGGATTCATGACATTCCTTTTCCTCTCTGCCAAGGACAGCACCTCCATTCCCCAGTGAGAAAGAGCCAAAGGAGAACGAGGGCTCTCTTGGGCCATTGATGACTGAACAGTTTGCACCAGCTTATCTTCACTATATGCAAACTACGTCTGGCCCCCAGACCACTGTAGATGAAGATAGGGACCACTGTGGATGCAGCCCAATGTGCCACTCCCACCAAGCTAACCATATCAGGACTCTTGGGCCAAGTACAGGGCACAATCTGGGAACCATCTCAGATATCAAAGACCTCCATCAGGGTCTCACCCTCAGGGAGTCAAACCACCAGGGATACCAATTCATGAGGAACAGGAGGCTCCCCCCAACTTTAATTTTTCCTTTTCTTCACCTGATGGGGTGATTATGCTTCCATCCCCTATATCTGCCGATGACTTCAGACACTTAGGCACTTCCAAGATTTATTCAAAGAATTGCAGACTTCCTACAGATCCCTTTGGAGGAAGTTAAAAACAAACAATACAAACTGCTGGGGGTCTTCCACACATCCTCTTCCTCAAAGACTGCACGACCAATCAACAAGGCTTTTCTTGAATCTGCAAA
Organism: Pelodiscus sinensis; assembly: GCF_049634645.1. Classification (NCBI taxonomy): domain Eukaryota; kingdom Metazoa; phylum Chordata; order Testudines; family Trionychidae; genus Pelodiscus; species Pelodiscus sinensis. The sequence goes on from NC_134711.1 coordinate 211,630,767, forward strand.
AGTTCTGTGGCATATCATGGTGTCCATCTTTCCAACCTGCAAATGTGCCAACAGAAAATATTATATTCTGGCAAAGGATACTGAATTTTTATTTTTGCACCTAATCTCAGATTCTTTGATGGTGCCTGCCAAGAGAGGGGCCATCAGTACCAATCTTAATATAGTTATCCAGATAGGGACTGGAAATGCCTGAACCTAGTCTTCAGCAACACTCCAAACTGGGGTTTCAAATTATGACACTCTAATGGCCAAGTCTAATTATTTGAACAAGTCCAAATGGGAGAAACTTTGCCATGATCTCCCAGCAACTAAAAAGCAGCAATTCCAGTTCTTAATTTCAGTGGGACAGTTCCTAGCCAGTATAGCTCTATAAGCCTTTTTAGACTCTGCAGACACTGCTGCTTCATCCCTCGTTTCTGTTATGGCGATGAGGCGTACATCATGGTTCCACTTCTCAGGCTTTCCTATGAAAGTCACAATTCGCTCAGTGCACATGTAACTCTTTGCATTGCCTTAAAGATTCCCAAGCTATAGTTCATTTTTTCAGGATATGCTCACAAGCACCATAGAGATGCTTGGGGAATTATCAACAACCCCCGCAATCCCAAACAGCAATACGCCTTTCAATGGCACTGCAACACCCAATCCTAATAACAAAGGCCTCAAACTAAATGTAGACTGCTCACTTCTCAAGAGGCTACCTCTCATGTACTGGTACCAAAGCAACAATTTTTGAAAGTATGGTCAAGGCCCCAGAAGCCTTCCCTTGTTCCATTCACCCATATCATCTCTGATGTTCCAACAATCTGGCAACCAACTAGCTCCATTTTTCCCATCTTGGAGTCTCATTGCCTCAGATAAGTGAATTCTACAGATAGTCAATGAAAGATACTTCTTCCTTTTCCTACCTGGTCCCACCATCACCCCTTCCTCACCCTTCTGAAGGACCCCTCTTATGAGTCCATTCCATGGAGAGAAATAAATCCCCTTCTGTAACTGGTCCCTTCCCAATACATGGGACAGGGTTTATTCTCCCACTGTTTTCTGATTCAGAAGAAGACCAGAGATGGGTATCCTGTTTTAGACCTTTACAATCTAAAAAAAAAAAATCATCAAACTGTAGTGTTTCAAGATGGATATTCTCTCCACTATTATCCCAGCACTGGAAAAGCAGGAGAGGTGCTCTGCCCTCCACCTCCGAAACACAGTTTAGACTGGTATGATTTTCCACAAATGCTTTTAACAGAAAAGTTTCCCGTTAAAAGCATTTGCAGAAAAGAGCGTCTAGATTGGCACAGACGCTTTTCTGCAAAAGCACTTTTAGCGGAAAAGCGTCCGAGCCAATCTAGACGCGCTTTTGCGCAACAAAGCCCCGATCTGAGCTGTCTACACTGGCCCTTTTGCGTAAAAGGACTTTTGCCCGAACAGGAGCAGCATAATATTTCTGCAAGAAGCACTGATTTCTTACATGAGATCGTCAGTGTTCTTGCGGAAATTCAAGCGGCCAGTGTAGACAGCTGGCAAATTTTTCCACAAAAGCAATTGCTTTTGCAGAAAAACTTGCCAGTCTAGACACAGCCATGCTTTCTTATTTCTAGTCATACTGCCCATGTCTGATTCCTCTGCTTTGCCACAGACATAGACCACTATCAGTGCACACAGGACCTTGGGAGTCCTCCAAGGTCCTCACAATAGTTGTAAACTACTAAAGAGAAGAGCAATCATCATTTTTTCCATACTCGGATGACTGTGTCCTCAAGATACCCATCCAAAATTGATTCTCTCCAAACCACCCACGTAACAATGGACCTGTTCACAAATCTCGGCCTCTTTGTAAATCTAGAAAAGTCCACTCTAATGCCAGTACACAGGTAGAATTCATTGATGGGCAGTTATATGCCATGCAAGCCAGACCCTTTCTACCATCTCCCAGGTTCTCAGCTATAATGGATCTGGTATCTGCTGCATGTGTCTGCCCCTAGATGTGTGCATGAATTTACCTCTACCCTCTAGGCCACATGCAGCTCTTCAGAAGTTAATATGCGGCTCCTTACATAGGCACCAAATCCAGGGCTGGAGCTAAGGTGCCAACTTTTCACCGGGCTGAAGGGTGGTCACTATTCAACCCCCAGCTCAGCCTTAGGCACTGCCCCCTCCAGCCTTTCCCCCTAGGATCCTGCCACTTCCTGCTCTCTCCACTGAGTCTATCACACCCATGCTTCACACCTCCAGTGTCTCCCACTGATAAAGAGATGATCACAATGGGTGGGAGGAAGAGGCAAAGGAGGTGCTCACTGGTGGGGCTGCCATTGGACAGGATGGGCTGACAGTGGTGGTGGGGAGATATCAGGGCTGGAAACATAGAACTGTGGCTCTTTGGCAATGTGTATTGATAAATTCTGGCTCCTTCTCAGGGTTAGGCTGTCCACCCCTGTTGTAGGCCATGTGGTCGTGGCCCTGTTTGAGGTTAGGCACACAAGACTACACATGCTGTGTCCTCAAGCATAGCTCTGTACTGTATACTGACCCCACAAACACACTATTCACCAACTTTTATCCATGCTGCGGTGAGTCAAGGACTCATTTCTGTGGTGGATGCAGCCCAGCAACATCTGTGTTAGAGTTCCTTTCCTGCAACCATCATTAGCTGTGATCCTAACCATCAGTGCCTCCCTAAACAGTTGGGTGGGGGGGGGGGTCGCATCTACATGAACACTCCACCAATCTACATGAACCAATCCACCTTACACATCAACATCCTAGAACTACAAGCTGTTCTCAGTGCCTGCCAACATTTCCTTCCTCTTCTCAAACATCATAACACGAGAGTGATGCCGGACAATCTCACCTGAATGTATTACATTAATAGGCAGAGCAGACAGAGATCCTGCTCTTTAAGCGCAGAGGTGATCAAACTGTGGAACTGGTCTATCCAGTGCAGTATTTCCATTTCAGCCACATACCTCTTAGGACACCAGAAGACCACCATGGACACATTGAGCAGGGCAGGCTATTACCAAAGTGGGCTGGATATGAGAGCCGTTCAACCTATATTCAACTAATGGGATCTTCCCACCATAGAGCTCTTTACCACTCAACATAATGCCCATTGCTTTCAGTTCCAATCCAGAGGAGGACTGGGTATGGATTACAAGGAGATACATTCCTCATAACCTGGGATGCACCATTCCTTTGTGCCTCCCCTCCTTTTCCCTTCTTCCTCTGAGTACTTTGCAAAATGCAGAGGACCAAGCCCATGTCATATTAATAGCTCCATCATGGCCATGACAGCTCTGGTTTGTTTACCTTCTATGCATGTTGGTATGCTGACTGATCTCTCTCCATCTAACTCCGTGGTTTCTCTCATAAGACACATTCTCCGTCCCAATCCACAGAAGCTCTACCACAAAGCCTGGCTCTTCGATGGTTCTGGGCTCTGGAAATAATCTGCTCAGACATGGTCAGACAGATACATTTGAATGGCAGGCATGACATGACCAGACACACTTACATTCACAAATGGACCAGATTTCACTGCTGGTGCACCTCACAGCAGGTTGACACAGCACATGCTGCATTGCCACTTATTCTTCACTAGATTCTATACCTGGAACAATTAGCTCTGCAAGGGTACACTTGGCAGCAATCATTACCTTTCACTTCCCCATCAATGACCACTCTGTTTTTGCACATCCCCTCACAAAGTGCTTCTTGAGAGGTTTTCAAAATCTTTGTCCATATATATGAAACCCTACTCCAGTCTGGGATCCCAGGCTATCCCCATTTGAACCAATGACAACCTATTCTCATGTACCCCATCATTGGAAACAATCTTTTTTGTCTCCATCACTTCTGCTAGGCAGGTGGATAAAACTGCGGCCCTCATAGCACGGATCCACCAAACACAGTGGATCCGCCAAACTTTATCTTTATAAAAGATAAAGTTTCACTGTGCCCACACCCAAGATTCTTACCTGAGGTCCCAACATCTTTTCATCTCAATCTCTCGTTTCACCACCATTGCTTCTTCCTAAAGCCACACAGTAATGAACGGGAGGCAGCTCTTCATACCCTAGACATGAGGCATGCACTTGCCTTCTACTTGGACAGTACTAAGCCCTTCCAGAAATCACCACAATTATTCCTGTCCACCACCAATGATCCAGAGGCTCTGCCATATCTAACCAATGCTTCGGTAAGAGGATCTCACAGTGTATCTTACAAAAAATAGGACTATGTAGCACTTTAACGACTAACAAGATGGTTTATTAGGTGATGAGCTTTCGAAGGCCAGACACACTTCCTCAGATCAGATAGTGGAAGAAAATTGTCACAACCATATATACCAAGGGATACAATTTAAAAAAAGGAACACATATGAAAGTTTTTAATTGTATCCTTTGGTATATATGGTTGTGACAATTTTCTTCCACTATTTGATCTGAGGAAGTGGGTCTGGCCCATGAAAGCTCATCACCTATTAAACCATCTTGTTAGTCTTTAAAGTGCTACATAGTCCTGTTTTTTGTTTCAGCTACACCAGACTAACACGGCTACATTTCTATCACTATTCTGTATCTTACAAAGTCTATGATAGACAACTTTCCACCTCTATAAGAACACATTCCATGTTTATTAGCTTCCTCAATTGTCTTTCCTAACAATGTCCCCATTGATGACATTTGTAAGGCTGTCACATGGACACCCACACAAAAGACACTTTTTGCCTGGCACTATGGTATTACACACTATGCCTCAACAGACCCACTCCTAGGCCATGCTCTCCTTGGCAATACATGTCCTTCCAAAGCCCCATCCAGGAGCCCTGCTTTAAAGTCATCCACAGTAGAGCACCAATAGGGACATGACTCAAAGAAGAGAGGGTTACTAACCCTGTGCAGTAACTGAGGTTCTTTGAGATGTGTTCCCTTATGGGTGCTCTGGTACTTGTCATCTCCCCCTTTGCTTCAGAGCCAAAACCGTAAGCTCTCTGGCAGAGAAGGAAAGGGGGTGGTCGGACCGCACAGCAATATATACATCCCTCTCACTGTGCAAAAGGAGAAGGTGTGCATATGCGATCCACTGCTGAAGAAGATCATGATAGGGACACACATCTCAAAGAACTTCAGTTACTGCACAGGATGAATAACCCTCTCTTTTCTATTACTGTAATAAATGTGAATCAAATTATTTATAAGTGTTCCATGAGAGCATTTGTCACTACCACATGTAGCGCCCCCTCTCCACCTGGTTACCTTCTTTTAAAGCCAATCTCCTTTCAGGTTTGGATGGATAGGTCTGGGTTCTTCTGGATCCCGCCACCTACTCAATTTTATTCTTTCTGATTGATGTACTTGGCGGTGCCTCCACCCCCCTCACTCCTTCCTAGCAGGGTCACCAGGGCAGCTTGGGAGGAAAATTCTAGCCCAGGATAATCCCCACGTATTTGCCAGATAGTTGGAGACTCCCAGAAAATAACACAAACACATACACTATAATAAACACAATTATATTAAACAAGAGACAATTATAACAGAACAGGGTAAAATACTATTTTTAGGGTCACCGGTGCCCAGCAACTGTGAGGTTAGTGTCCCGTTGGTACGCGTACTTTGTTGGGGCCCTTGATGACTGTTGACCACACAATCCTTCTCTGCAGTGGTTTAGCAGTGGGGCTGACTAGGTCCAGTACAGCCCAAAGGATTCACAAATGGGAGAAGGCAGTAATCCCTCCACAGTTTAATATGCTGCAGGTAATAAAATCCCCAAACAAATTCCCTGCCTGACTAACTAAAAATTGGTGCACTCACACACTCCATGAATGAGCCTCAGGTTGAGAGATGACTCAGTCTCTGCAAAGGGCTGCTCTCTTCTCACAGGGGTCCTCTTTAAGCAGGAACCAGGCTGCTTCGGTCCCAGAATTTCCCCTCACCGCAAAGGGGTGCAGGGCTCAAGATGCAGACCACACAACTGCACCAAAATTCAAAACTATAGCCTCCCAGCCCAGCCTCCAGACCCACATAGCAGGCAGCAGCCCTGAACTTGCTGCTAGAGCCCAGCTGACCATGCAGTGACTCTCTCACCCAGGGAGCTGGAGAGCCAACTCAGCCTGGCTGGGGAAGCCTCCCAGCAAACTCCACAACTGGGAATCAACAGTGGAGACATAAACCCAGCTGAGGGATCCTGCCTTCAGGTCCCTAGAGGCCAGTTCTCAGGGGGAACCCTGCATGCAGGCCTGGGGCTTACTAGCTCCCACACAGCCAGTCCTCCCCTTGCCCTGCTGGCTACAGACTCTCCTCAACAATGGCCTCTCCTTCCCCCTGGGAGGGGCATCTCACTCCCCATGGGTTGCCGGGCAGACTCTGTCCCTGGTAGGGAGGGGGAGCCAAGGCAAACTCAGAGTGCCTCTCCCTGAGCTGCCAGCAGACAAGGCCCCGGGAATCCAAGTAATCTCCTTGGGGGTTACACACATTTTGCTGGCGCTCATCTTAATTAGAGATTAATATTTCCCTGCAAATGGACTCAGCATGCAGAAATGCAGTGTGCCTTGAAATTCATATGAGGCGTTTTCATTTACTGATGTTATGCAGGATATCAGACTAGATCAGGGCTACTCAACATGTGGTCCATGGCCCGATTGTTTGTGGCCCTCAGTGTGATTTGGGTTTACACGGGGCTCAACACACAGTCCGTGGGTGGGATCCTTTGAACATGGCCTCAACAGGGAACATGCTTCACAATGGCAAGTCAATATAATGGTCTTGTGGATATGCATTTTAGTAGTTACATTCCTGGGCTGTCATTGCTCATTGAAAGTGCTGTAATATGGGTGGAAATCAGGTAAATATTGCATTTTATTAATTACAACAGAACTGACTTAAATGGGGCCTGCGTGCTGTGTAGTCTTGCCTTAATCTTTGTATTCATACCCATCAGTGTGAAAGAATCTATTTGCATATATATTTGCATGTATATGCAACCCCACATAAGTTGTGGCCCTTGGCATGTGCTGTGAGTATCACTGTGGCCCCCGGGGCTCCCAAAGTTGAATAGCCCTGGACTAGATCATCATAATTGTCCCTGCTTATGAACAATTCATATTTCTGAATCTCCCATTGACATGAATGGGAGTTGAGGGGGCCTCAGCGAATTAAGCCGTAAATTCTGCCCTTGAATGACTTTACTGGGAGCAATTCACACATAATCCATGGCAGACATCAATATTAAGGACTTTAACCTGCTCCCATAGAAATCCATAGTAAAGATCCCATTGATTTTAGTGGAAAAGAACTGGGCCCTAAGCAGAGTAGAATGATATAGTTAAAAGAAGCTCTGAGTATGTTAAGCTGAAGAATTATATCTACATGACTGCATAAACATCTGCCTTCTTCAATATCCTGTCCCACCCTCACAACTCCTTTGCGAAACACAGTTACACTTGAGGATAGAATTTGGCCAGTGTCACTACAATTATCATTTCTCATTTCAAAAGAACATTTAAACCATTATTAAGTACCAGTGTTTCACAACATATTTTCAAACTCTTTATCTACAACAGGAGCTGATGTAAAGTGGTAAGAGCTGGCAAGGACTCCAAGGTCTGGACTGGCTCTGTGGGTCCTTGACTCCAGGAGCCTAACACCATGTTCAATGACTGTTTTCCTTTTTGGTCTCACCCTCTCATCCCTAAATCTTAGGCATGGGCTGAGAAAGGTAGAAGATAGAGGGAACAATGGGCATAACAAGGAAAATGGGGCATTGAGACACAGGAGAAGAGTGAAGGAAGGAAGAAGGCAATTAATACAATTAAAATCATGGCCCTAACAAGACATATGCCTAGGATGGCCTCAGTTTTGCTTGTATCTCTGCTTGCCTCCCACATCTGTTATATGTCACATCCATTTAGACTGTAAGCTCTTTAGGGCAAGGACTGTGCCTTTACTATGTGCCGTGAGGGTCCTAGGATAAGCTTGGGCAAGAGATTGAAAAAATAAACAAATTTAAAAAATGGAAATGAATGATCATCTCTGTGTGTCACGGGGATGCTGCTAGGTTTAGTTCATCTGAATTAGAAGACCACTTTGAGATCTTTGGATAGAAGATGCAGAAGTACAAAATATTACCTGCCCCCATCCCGAGGTCCTTAACTCAGGCATTGGCTTATTTTAAGAATTAAGGATTAAGCCTAGTATTATTTTGTTGCCTACATGGGTAGCTGGCTGCCTTCATAGGTGCCGTGCTCTGTATCGCTAGGAGTGAACTATGATGTGATCTGTGCTGAATAACTGGAACTGCGACATCTGTGATGTGGCCCTTTGGGAAATGGCATATTAGCACAAGAGCAAATGGGAAATGCTCATGAAAAGAGGCAGTTATACAGTCTGGGTGAAATTTACTTAGGCTATGGCTACGTCTAGACTGGAAAAACTCTGCCGCGTCCAAAGAATGTGTTTGTTTTTCCACATTTTTTGTAGAAGAGCAACATGCTCTTTTGAGGAGCCCTGTATACCTCATTCTATGAGGAATAAGGGCTCCTCTGAAAGAGGAGGCTTTTCCGTCATTTGGTCCCATTTAGATGGGGCCAAATGGTAGAAAAGCCTCTTCCAGAAAAGAGATCGAAAAAAGCAATGCAAATTGTGAAGTGCAATTTGTGTAGCTTTTCCAACAAAGGACTTCAGTCTAGACCTAGCCTATGTCTACACAGCAGCATTATTTCAGAATACCTGACATTATTCTGAAATAACTAAGTGTGTCTATACAGCAAGCCATTATTTTGAATCCATCTGATGAAGTGGGTTTTTCCCATTAAAGTTTATGCCCTAATAAATCTGTGAGTCTTTAATGTGTGACAGGATTCCTCATTGTTTTTGTAGAAAACAAAGAGTTCAACTTGGTGAGCTCTACCCTTTAAACACCACTAATGGCACGATACTGATTTACACCAGCTGAGAAGCGGGCCCAACTATCTGATATGACCTTTGCCTGTTTGCAGCTGTTGTTTTTTCTTCAAGCAACCTGCCATAGAATGGAATTATTTAGGTAGTGAAATGAAAGGCAATTTGCCTTACTTACATCACTTCCTTAAAGACACTGAGACAATTCTGCTCTCAGCTACATCAGTGCAGTGTCATGAGGTATGAATGGGGTAAAACCGGTGTGACTGGGAGGAGAATTTGGCTTTTCTGACCAAAGCTTGATTAGAGGCTACAGATCACTACCTAAACTCCAGATATATGCACTAAAATACAATTAAATGAAGCACATATAAAATTCAGAAATGCTCTATAGAGAGCAAAGTGTGATCAGGGTTGATCAGTAACTCTAAGTCCAGTTGGCCACAATTTCAGAAAGTACAATGCAGATGGGCTTCTGCTCAGCTAATAGAGAGAATGTTGATGCCTATGGGTTAAAACTAGTGCAAAATATAACTTTGAGCTGTCAGTTTACGCTGCCATTCAGAACTTTTCAGAATGTTCAGAGAAGAGCATTGAGAACTTTGAACTATCTGCCCCTGAATTAGAGAACTACCTCATTTTGACACTATTCACATTTGCTGGTTAAATCTGTACAGAACAGTGAGTGCAGCACCAGACACACAGGGCCGGCCCACAACATTTTGGCACCTGAGGCAGGGAGCTCAAATGACACCCCCGGACCCCCTTTTCTCCTGCATGCCTGTTATGTCTCTTGTGCCCTCCTTCCTCCAGCACAGCACGCCACCAACTCTGTGCATCTAGAGCAGAGAGAATACATATCCACCAGCAGCAGACACAATTTTCTACACTCTGGATCCTAGTCATGTCCCCCCTCCCCACTGTCTGGCACCTAAGGCAGCTGCCTCAGTTTGCTTCATGGCAAGGCCAGCCCTGCAGACACATTCTTTACTTTTAAATTAAACATAAATGTTATGGTTAAAAGCAAAAGTGTAAACTAGGGACCAAATATTGGAAATGCTTACTCAGGGAATTTTGCCATTGATTTGAGTGGGAGTTTGTACTAACCCTTTACCACAGTTTATAATGATTCTCCACTGGTCTCGACCTATCCTGAGGCCTTGTACATGTAGGGGAGTGAAGGAGTTTGCTCTTGCTCTCTTGAACAAGGTACAAAGCCATATAGAGGGAAATGTGTTTGTGCCAATGAGACACCTTTGTTCCCTCACAGTATTATGTTATCTGCAACAATCAGACCTCCCCTGGATCCCGGTCCATCAGTCTTCACCAGTGATGGTTAAAAGAATTATAACTCTAGTACCTTCATCTCTTCACATTTACTGTGAGGTAAAGATGTGCTCAAAAATGGACTCCCCACTATGACTCCAAATAATCATAGTAGATGTTGGAGGAATTTCTTTATGGTTATGTCTCACTTGATCACATTGAAGGTCTGGCCTAGGCGGCCCTGGACTCTTCTCCTAGATGACAGCTCTGGCTTAACAGCTCCTTTCAGTCTCGCTGGCTAACTGCCTTTCCTCTGGGAAAGAATGTTCCTCTATGTTGAGTCAGGAAGACACTGTGGGTGTGTCTACACAACAAAGTTATTTAGGAAAAATGGCTGTTATTCTGAAATAACTGTATGAGCATCTACTATTCTGAAATAGCTATTTCAAAATAAGGCATCTGTAGATGCTCTACTGCTGCTATTTCAAAATAGCCCCTCACCAGGGCCATTCTAAGTTATTCCTCTGGGGCTCTAAATCAAGATAGCACGTCTATATTAGGGAAGCCTGCCTCGGATGAATTTTGAAGCTTCCCTTCAGAGTTGACATGCTATTTCAAAAAAATCTATTTCAGAATAACTATTCCGGGAATAGCTTATTCGGAAATAACTGTGCAGTGTAGACATACCCTGTGGCTGTGTCTAGACTGGCAAGTTTTTCTGCAAAAGCAGCTGCTATTGCGGAAAAACTTGCCAGCTGTCTACACTGGCCATTTGAACTTCCGCAAGAACACTGACTTCCTACTGTCTGAAATCAGTGCTTCTTGCGGAAATACTATGCTGCTCCCTTTTGGGCAAAAGTTCCTTTTGTGCAAAGCTTTTGCGCAAAAAGGGCCAGTGTAGACAGCTCAGATTTGTTTTGCGCAAAAAAGCCCCGATCGCAAAAATGGTGATCGGGGCTTTTTTGTGGAAAAGCGCATCTAGATCGGCACGGACGCTTTTCCGCAAAAAGTGCTTTTGCGGAAAAGTGTCCGTGCCAATCTAGACGCTCTGTTCGGAAAATGCTTTTAACGGAAAACTTTTCTGTTAAAAGCATTTGCGGAAAATTATGCCAGTCTAGACGTAGTCTGTGTGTTTTAGTGCATATGCGCAGGACAGAGTTTGTGTCTATCTCCCTAGGCAAGGGAACAGGTTAAGGAGCTGTATAGAACCATCTACGAGGACAAAATTTTGTCCCTTAGAATATGTACAGACCTTAGGACTTCAGAACCTGTTCAGGTGGCACAGTTCCAGTACTCTGTTTTCCATGGATGCATCTGGACTGGGGATTAGGAGACTATAAATCATTTGGTTCTGGTCTTCAGCAATGTCACTAGAAGTACTGAAATTGCAAAACAGAATTTTTTATTGGAACTGCCCATCACATCAGTAGGGAAAAAAATGTCCTTGTTACCATTTGACCTTCATAATGAAACACTTTGCTGGATATTCCTTATTAGGCTTATCATTTGCTCTATAATTTGATGGAAAACACTCTTGCAATTTAGGACTTCTCTCCCCAATATAGTTATCTGAAAAGAAAGAGATTTGCATTTGGGTCAGTAGGGCTATGCCTACATTGCAATGCTATTTTGGCATACTGCATCTTCGCGGCAAGCCTGTTATTTCAGGCTCGCTATTGCAACATTCCTGTAAGCCTCTTTCTACGAGGAGTAAGGGATATTTCAGAATAGCACTTTATTTTGAAATTCGTCACCGTATATACAGCACCAAATGACTAAATAAGCTATTTCAAAATAGCATCAAAATAAGATACGCAATTTGCATAGCTCAAATTGTGTATCTTATTTCAAGTTATGGCACTGTGTAGACTCACAAAAACTATTTGTGGGAAAGGATTAATTTCAATGAATTTCCTATTTTGGAAAACAAAGTTCTGAAACTGTTCAAAAAGGGACATTGTGACATTTTCAAAATGAAAACAATCTGGGTTTTGTCTGTTCAGACCAACTTTTCATTTAGCAATATACATTAATTATAATAAAAATACATGCAAAGGTCAAAATTAAAACAAAACATTTAAACTGGCCCAAACCAAAACTTTTTTTGCAGTTTGTTGATTCACAGTTTTTGAGATTTTTTTTTTTACTTTTTGTCCCAATTCAGAATGTGAAAATATTTTAAAATCTTGAAAAATGTTCTTTGAATAAGAAAACCATTTGCCAGCTACTCTAGTGTCATGTTCATATCTTGAGTGGTAACAAAGCCCACCTATGGCATCAGAAAGAATGTGCACTTAGAGCATGCCTACACTAGGGAGTTATTTTCAATTAACTCATAAGAACATAAGAATAGCCACACTGGGTCAGACCAAAGGTCCATCTAGCCCAGTATCCTGTCTGCTGACAATGGCCAATACTAGATGCCCCAGAGGGAGTGAACACAACAGGTAATCCTCATGTGATCTCTCCCATCACCAATTACCAGACATCCAACAACTCCCCTTCCATTTGAGGCCCTGCCCCTTCCAGGGTGGTCCATGACCACTTCAAAAAATTTGGACATGACCCCGCTCAAAAATTATTGCCCACCCCTGTGATAACTGAATGTTCTGTAGCCATATAAATATATGTGCATTTTAGACAGGTAGATTAATAAATGAATATTTTCCCCTGTCAATGAGGGCTAAACCTTCCATTAAAAACAATCGTGAAACTCCTCTTGACTTCAATGGGAACTGGATTTGACTCTAGTGTGTATTAGAGAAAAGTTCCGTTTTTGAGCTCTCTACCTCACAATTGCTTTTTTCCTCTTACCTGTTTGATGTGCCTTGTTAGGTGGGTTTTATTGTTACTAGGTATAAAACTCCTTGATGCTGACATCTCATTGAATTTATCATAATAATAACTAAAAAGAAAAAAATTCTATGGAAAATAAATGCAAAAAATGTTGACTTCTTGCTATTGTTTTATTAATGTGTACTAGCACTGTCTGTCTCTTCGGTTTCTTATTGCCTCATAATGCAATATGTATCTCTTATCAGCTATGGGCCAACAGGAATTTTGGACTTTGAATGAACATTCTCTCTGATATTATATCTAAATGATATTGCAAACTATGGTATGTGGACACATTCCCATTAAGAACTGTACTGAGGCCTCTTTGTCATTATTTAATTTTCTGTGCCCTAGCTTGTGGTAGCAGTGGCACAGTTCAGTGTCTAATAATGCATATGCCTGTGTTTCATGCATCAAGCAGAAGCACAGAATAAAGAGTAATTGCAGAGAAGTTGGAGTCCTGTGGCACCCTAAAGACTAAAGGGTACGTCTACACTAGCCCCCTAGTTCGAACTAGGGAGGCTAATGAGGGCGACCGAAATTGCAAATGAAGCACGGGATTTAACTATCCCGTGCTTCATTAGCATGTTCCCGGATGGTCGCTATTTTGGAAACTGACTAGCCCGGAATAACTGCCCACGTCTACATGCGGCAGTGAAACGGGAGTTTGAAGTAAACCCCTAACTCGAATTAGCTGTGACTCTTAGTGGAATGACATTTAACAGCTAATTCTAGTTAAGGGGTTTACTTCGAACTCCCTGAGGTCCCAGGTTCAAATCTGCCTTGGTGGCGGTTATGAGTGGGGGCTCGTCCGGGATCTCACCTGGGTCTTGGAAGCTCTGGATGTGCTTCCTCACCTAGGGGAAGTATGTAACCCATACACCTACTGTGGTTACTGAGCAATGCAAGTGGCACCTAGACCACAACAACAGTTGAGATCAAGAGATGCTTCAGCATGGGCTGGCAGCCAGCTGGCTTTTAGCTCAGAGGGCAGAGGCTCCTAAAGTCAGCTCCCAATGTCCCAGATTCAAACCCGTCCGGTGGCGGTTACATAAGCATCAAGTCAGACACTTCACTAAGAATGGCAACAGCAGCCATGCAGCTGACTACAGCAAGGAGCTCCTGACAGGGCTGAGAGACAAGTTGAAATAGGAGAGAACTAAAAGTGGAGGAGCCAGGAGCTGCCTCTTATTCTGGCAGGGAAGGTGAGGGAGGCAACTGGCAGAACTGGAGGGGAAAGAGACTTTTGCTGTCATACGAGGCTTTATCTTGCACAAAAATTATAACATGTTCATTATGATCCCTTCTTGCCCAGGGCCAGCAAAATTATCCCTGATTTCTCCATGCAGGACTGTACACATGGCATAGATAACCTATTGTCACTCAGTTGCTGCCCTTCTTCATCCCAGACTGCTTGGCTGCTGTCCCCCTTGTCATCTCCAGAGCGTGGGACTGTCTGAAGAGGCTGTAGGATCTTAGCACAGGCTTCAGGCATCTCACACTCCATGTCCTTCTCTCTGTTGGGGCCTCCAAGTTAGGATTCCTCCCTCCCCTTTGCTGTTCTTCTCTGGAGCAGGCCAAACTGCATTTGTACACTTGAACAGCATCCCGAGCTAAGCTGAAGAGCCATCACTGAGTAATCTGTCTAGTTCCCCATGGAATGGGCAGCTTTCCTCCCTGTTTGGAACATGCCATTATTGCCTCAGGCCATATTACAGAGCCATAGAGTTCAAAGCCAAAAAGGACCACCAGATCATCTATTCTGACCTGCAGTATATCACAGGTCTCCAACTCCACCCAACAGCCATACACCAAACCCACCAACAGAAATCAAACTAGAGTATTACAGCCCACTGAAGACTAGAATATAGTGTGCGACAGGCAGGACCAAGGTGCACCAATGCTTTAGGCCCCTCAACAGCAGGGAAATGATGATATGAGATGCACCCCAATAATCCTGACAGGTCACCCACAGCCACATACTGCAGAGGCAGACAAAAACCCCACAACCATCAATCTTACCTGAGGGAAAATTCCCCTATTGCCATCAGTTGGACCCTGAACTTGTAAGCCAGTACCAGCCAGTCAAGCACCTGAGAGAAAGAATGCTAAGGGTCACCTCAGAGCACTAGCCCACTCTGCCCTGTGTCCATCTCCAGCCATGGCCATCCCCTCAGAGGAAGAGAGAAGAAAGAACTTCCCAGAATACACTGATGGGGAGAATCCCTTCCGGACTCCTGCCCTCAACATCCTCCTGCATTACTAAATAGACTGAGTGATATCCTGTTCAGCAAGGGTATGCCTACACATCAAAGTACTTCCCCATGTCTTCACAAGCCACTTGTGATTTCAAAATGTTTTTTCAAATAACGGGCGTGCTACTTAGGCATCCCAGTGATCCTCATTCCCTGAGGGTTAAAGGATGTCTCGAAATAGCACCTTATTTCGAAATTTGGTGCTGTGTAGACCAAATTTGTGTAGACAGCACCAAATTTCAAAATAGCCTATTTCAAAATAAACTCAAAATAAATATGCAATTTGCATAGCACAAATTGCACATTTTATTTCAAGTTTAGAGTGCAGTGTAGATGTAGCCCAAGGGATTTGAAACTAGATGACAGACTGGGTGTTCTGAATGATAAATTTCAACTATGTTTGGATCTCCTTGATGTCCCATATGGTCATTAGTCCTCCCCACAACTGCTTATGGACATCTGGCAAGACAACCTTGGAATCCTTCTCCTGAGACTTGCTGGTAAATGATGCTGCAGAAGAAGCTTATGCAGGCAAAATTGTGAACAGATGTGCTCAACAGTATATGCAACACTTACAAGTCAGATTAAGCCACACAACTTCAGCTACATCAATTGCATAGCTGATGTCAAAATTGCTTAACTCAGCTTTTGTCACTGTCTCTACAGCAGGAAGTCAAAGGAAGAACACTCTTCTTTTGACTTCCCTTACTCTTTGTAAAATGAAGGTTACCAGGAGTCAGAGTAAGAAGTCCTCCACTTCGCCATTATTTCGAAATAATGGCTTGCATTTTAGACACACTCTTTGTTACTTTGAAATAATGTTAGTTATTCTGAAATAATGCTGCTGTGTAGACGTACCCTAGAAAACCTCATAGTAGGCCTCCATTTCAGACTAACAAAAATATAGAATTGAACCAGGAAGCTTAGAAGAGTATTTGAAGGACTAGAGATACTACATTGATAGTACGACTGCTATATCGCTGAGGACTGGCACGATGGAAAACCACATGGTGGTTAGCTTTTCTTGTCCAAAACATACTCCAAATGGTGGAGCAATTTTGTGTGGTGTGATGTGTGTGTGGTATAATCTGGGACAGGCATCTTGGATGGTCACCATGTGGTGATTTAATTTAAAAAAACAACGAATAGTCCTGCAATACCTTAGGGTATGTCTATACTGCCACCCTAGTTTGAACTAGTGTGGCTAATGTAGGCATTCAAACTTGTAAATGAAGCCCGGGATTTAAATATCCCAGGCTTCATTTGCATGTTCCCAGGCGGGCGCCATTTTTAAATGCCCGTAGCCTCTGATGTGGTGGCTGATGTGATTAGATCCTGTGATGATGTTGCTTGTATAGGTGTGTGGACAAATTTGGCACCAGAGTTGATTGTGTTGGTGGATACCTGGATGAGTGTGATGGAGTTGTGCTGCATGGTTGCTGGAAAGAATTTGTTTGAGGTTACGGGGTCGTCTGTAGGCAATTGGCCTGTTCCCCAAGGCCTGTGAGAGTGAGGGATCAATTTCCAGGACAGGTTGTAGGTTGATAATGATGTGCTGGTGGGGAGTGGGATTCATGTTGGGGGCTGTAGCTGATGACAAGTGGTGTTCTGTTCTTTTCTTTGTTGGGCCTATCTTGAAGCAGCTGATGCCTGGGTCCTCGTCTGGCTCTGTCAATCTATTTTTTCACTTCCCCGGTGGGTATTTAAGTTTTAAGAATGCCTGATAGTGATCCTGTAGGTGTTTGTCTCTCTCTGTGGAATGGGAGCAAATGTGGTGGTTGTCAGGCTAAATTTATCTGCTGTAGGCAACACTCAAATTTAAACCTATATTAATTCATATCACAACAAAACTTACCCTATGTGGAAATTCTGTATTATGTGCAAAGTGGAATTCCTGTCTGCATTACAAATAGCCTATAATTATTAAATATTTTCTCTTACTGGTGCACTTTGTAATATCCTATAACTAAGTCAGAAAGTTTGAAAGATTTCATAATGAAGTAAGTATGGATATGTCTACACATCAAAGTTAATTCAAAATAACAGCCGTTATTTCGAATTAACTTTAAAAGTGTCTACACAGGCAAACCGCTATTTCGAATTAAATTTGAAATAGCGGGGCACTTAATTCGAATTTGGTAAACCTCATTCTACGAGGAGTAACACCAAACTCAAATTAGGTAATTTGAAATAAGTGCTGTATAGACACTTATTTCGAAATAGGGGGCCTCCAGCCTTCCCAGGGTGCCCTGGTGGCCACTCCAGCCTCCAGCAAGAACACTTCTCTCCCTTTCCCGTCATCCCCAGAGCCCTTAAAGGGGTAGACTATGGCCACAGTGCCTGTGACAGCTCCAAGCCTTCCAGCCCAGAGCCAGCAGTCACTGCCCCTGACCCAATGGCCCCAAAACATGAGCCATCAAACCACTGGCAGCCAGCCCTCCACTGCTCCCCAGGAGCAGTCTGCCAGCTCCCAGGAGCCTGCCAGGGCCTGGAGAAGGTGGCACCTGCCTGGTCTAGCATGGAGATCAGGGTGGACCTTACTCAGGTTTGACGGGGGCTGCCCCCAATGTCCATGATCTCTGTACTAGAGGGAGGAATGCAGCTGTCTATGGCAGGATAGCTGCCAGCTTGGCCACCAAAGGCCACATGCGAACCCAGGAGCAGGTTCGCATGAAAATCAAGGTGGTCCAGTGAGACCCCCTTCTCAATCCTGAGGCCTGAGTTTCCCCTCCCCCTTCTTCCCTTTGCTTCCCCCTTCTGGCTCCCTCCTCCCAGGTTTCCCCCTCCCCTCTCCCACCCTCTCTTCTCCGCTATCCTGCCTCCTTTCCCCAGTCTCGACAGAGTTTCATCCCCCCCCCCCCCAGTTTTGTTAAATAAAGAGAGTTTGTGTTCATGAAAATACGTGTATTTTATTTGACATCAAAAAGTGGGGTTGGAGGAGGGGTAAGTGGAAGGACGTGAGGGAGGAATGAGGCACAAGCCTCCAGTGGAGCAGACCAGGGAGGCTCTGAGTGTTCCTCAGAGTGGAAGCTCTCCCGCAGGTCCTCCTGGATACTGACAGCCCCCCCGATGGACCTCCAGATGGCAGTCTGCAGAAAGTGCAGCCAGGCTGATAGCAACGCCTTCACGAGAAGCACCAGAGTGCCCAGGGGCACCTCTGGCCCATGTTGCAGAGAGCTGTGGTGTCCTGAGTGAGGGCAACCAGAGCACTCCAAGACACAAATGCTTTGCTGTCCCTCATCGAGGCAGGCAAACAAGCAGGGACACTTGGGAACTGGCTGCCTCTGTGTGTGTGTGTGTGTGTGTGTGTGTGTGTGTGTGTCCCTTTCAACACAAGCCTCAGATAGTATCAGGCAACAGCCTCCTGACCTGATGCCCTACCCCTGACCTGGTTCTGGCCAGCCTTAAATCCAAATCAGTGTCCACTCAGTGTGGACGCGGTATTTCGAATTAGCAAAACACTAATTCGAACTGCATTTTGTCTGTAGATGTGTTAATTCAAATTAGCTTAATTCAAATTAACTATTTTGAATTACGATAAGTCAAATTAACACTGTCGTGTATACATACCCTATGGGATATAATTCAGAACAGCTCTACCTGACAGAATGAGAGCATGGTTCAAAACGTATATGCAATGTTCTGCATGTGACACATCACATTGATCCTCCGCTAAAGGAGATTTGAACTGCATCTTGGTAAGTTACAGTGGAACCTCTGAAATAGTATCACTTAGAACGTCCCAGGTTTATCCTTAGTTATTCCATCACAAATGGCTTTTCCCTAGGCACTGTCATAATAGAAATAATAAATAATAAAATCCAACAACAATGAGATATTTTTTGTCTTTGTTTCTGGTAGTGCCCACACGGTGCAAAGCCCTTCCCAAACAGAAAAGAAGGCACTGCAATGCCTAAGTGACATAGGAGGCTAAGTATCATTTTCAGAAGTCACGTAGAAGCCTAAATCCCATTGACTTTCTGGCTCCTATGAGACAGATTTTTAAAGGTATTTAGGTGCCTAAAGATGCAGGCAAGTGGGATTTTCAAAAGCACATGAGCAACTTAGATGTTTAACTTCCATTAATTTCAGTGGGAATTAGGTACCTAAATAACACTGAAGATCTGGGCTAGTGGGTATGTTTACACAGCAACGAAAAACCCACAGCAGGCTCAGGTTATGTGTGACGCCCCCACGCCGCCCCGCGGCGTTTGCCCGGAGGGCTCGCTGCTGTCCCCGAGTCCTGAGTTCCCCAGTTCCTCTTATCCGTGTGTTTATCTTCGGTTTCCCACACCCCAACAAGGCGGGCGGGGGGGGGGAAGGGGGGCCCGGGCCCGCCCACTCTCACGGGCCCCAGCCCAGGGCCCTAAGGGTTCTGGTCCAGCCGACCCGAACCCGGCTGACGGGGTACGACCTCTTAACTCGTCAGCCCACCAGTCATCCCTGACTCTGCCCTGGGCTGCTTCCTTCCCCTCCGGCTCCCGTGCTCACCAACAAGCCGTGGTCCGGTGCACCCGTATGCCGGGTGGGGGGGGGGCAGCTGTCGCTGCGTTGCTCCTCTAGTCCGTGGGGCGGGGCGCGGCGCTACACTCCGCTCCGCTCGGCTCCCTCGCTCGCGGTCGGCCCCCCCTTCCTTGGGGCCGTGGGTCCATTTTTAAAGTTGGCGCCGGGGTCGCGGCCCCGGCGTCCTGCGCCGTCCCCGCCCCTCACGCCGGGGCGTCTGCCCGTTGCCGAGGCGACGGGGGCCTGGTCTCCGGGGCGCCCGGATGACGTCCTCCGGTGCGCCTGAGGCCGACACGTTCCTCGCCGCCGCCGAACACCGCGGACAGCGGCGGGGGGCGCTCGGCCTCCCGCTGTGCAGGGCGGCCGAGACGGGGCTCTCCGCCACGGGCGGGGCCGCCCCGTCACACACCTCCCCCTTTAACTGCCCTCCCTCCTCTTCCAAGTCTGCCTCGTACCTTCTCGAAAAGAAGTCTGCATTTTGGTGCTGCGCGCCAGGTCGGTGGGCCACGTCAAAGGCGTACGGCTGGAGGGCCAGGTACCACCGCATCAGGCGCGGGTTCGCGTCCTTCATAGTTTGTATCCAGCGAAGGGGGGTGTGGTCCGTGATCACCTTGAACCGTCCCCCTAAAAGATAGTATCTTAACATGTCTAAGGCCCACTTCACCGCGAGGGCCTCCTTCTCAATGGTCGAGTAGCGCCGCTCTCGCGGGAAGAGTTTGCGACTGATGTACACCACCGGGTGTTCTTCCTCCCCTTCGCCCTGCAACAGGACCGCCCCAATCCCCGTCTCGGAGGCGTCTGTTAGGACCGTAAAGGGGAGGTTAAAATCCGGTTGGGCCAACACGGGGTCGCGACTTAAACTTTCTTTTAACCGCCGAAAGGCTACCTCGCACTCGGCCGACCAGCCCACCTTCTGGGGCATCGTGGCCCGAGTTAAGTCTGTTAGCGGCGCTGCTATCGCCGCGAAGTTTGGGATAAAGTGCCGATAGTATCCGGCTAGCCCGAGAAACTGGCGTACCTGTTTCTTTGTCTTGGGTGGGGGGTAGCTCTTCAAGGCTTCTACCTTTTCTACCACTGGGCGTATTTGACCCCGTCCCACCACATACCCTAAATAGACTACCTCCTTCTCCCTGAAGCGGCACTTCCGTGGATTCACCGTCAGACCGGCTTCCCGCAAAGCCCGTAGCACGGCCCCCACGTGTTGGAGGTGTTCTTCCCATGTCTGGCTATACACGACGATATCGTCGATGTAGGCGGCCGCCCATCCTCCCTGTTCTCTCAGCACCCGGTCCATAAGGCGCTGGAACGTTGCGGCCGCGCCATGTAGCCCGAAGGGCATCCGGGTGAAATGGTATAGCCCGAACGGGGTCGAAAAGGCCGTCTTCTCTCGGGAGGTTGGTGATAGGGGGATCTGCCAGTATCCTCGAGTCAGGTCCAGTGTGGACAGATACCGGGCGCCTCCGAGCCAGTCTAGCAGTTCATCTACCCGTGGCATGGGGTAGGCATCGAAGCGCGACTGCGCATTGACTTTACGGAAGTCAATGCAGAATCGCAGCGATCCGTCGGGCTTCGGGACGAGCACTATAGGGCTGCGCCACTCGCTGAAGGATTCTTCCACGACTCCCCACTGGAGCATCCTCTGTACCTCCCCTCGCACCGTCTCCCACATCCGCCGGGGTACGGGCCGTACTCGCTCACACACCGTCTTCCGGGGTTCTGTCTCTATGTGGTGGTGGATGAGGGTGGTCTGCCCGGGCTCAGCGGTCAGGACATCCCCGAAGGTCCGTAGCAACTCCTCCAGGTCCTTCCTCTGGGTCTCACTTAGGTCGGCTCCTGTGGGAAAGCTCTCGGGTGGGGCCGCCCTGCCTAGGTTCTCGGGTCCCAACTCCGGGTCGGGGGGGACTGGGTTGATCCAGAAGGCCTCACGCTGCTTCCAGGCCTTCAAGAGGTTAACATGGTAGACGCGTGTGTCATTTTTCTTCCCTGACACCCTAACCTCATAATCTACGTCCCCCACTCGCCTCAGGACCTCGAAGGGCCCTTGCCACTTGGCTACCAACTTCGAGCCGGGGGTAGGCAACAGCACCAGGACCCGTTGACCCGGGTCGAACACCCGCAATTGAGCTCCTTGGTTATAGTACCGGGCTTGCTTGGCTTGGGCCTGCTCTAGGTTCTCTCTCGCGAACTCCCCTAGCCTATGCAACTTTTCCCGGAGGTTCAAGACGTACTGTACCGACCCCTGTACTCGGGTCCCCTGTTCTTCCCAATTCTCGCGAACAATGTCTAGTATCCCCCGTGGGTGCCTGCCGAATAACAACTCAAACGGGGAAAATCCTGTGGAGGATTGGGGCACCTCCCGTATTGCGAACAGGAGTGCTGGCAACAGCGTGTCCCAGTCCCGGGGTTCTTGCCCTACAAACTTCCTCAACATCTCCTTTAGCGTTCTATTAAAACTTCTACTAACCCGTCTGTTTGTGGGTGGTAAATGGCCGTTTTCAGCCGCTCAATCCGCAGCAGCTTACACAACTCGTTCATCAGTCTCGATGTGAAGTTAGTCCCCTGGTCAGTCAAAATCTGCTCCGGCAGCCCCACTCGGGCGAAGATTTTCACGAGTTCCGCGGCAAGGGTGCTGGTGTGCACGTTTCTGAGCGGGACGGCCTCCGGGTATCTGGTCGCGTAGTCTAATAGCACTAAGATATACTGGTGCCCGGTTTTGGATTTGTCTAATGGGCCGACTATATCCATGGCGACCCTCGCGAAGGGCACTCCCACCACGGGCAATGGCACCAGGGGGGCTTTGGGCAACCCCTTAGGCCTAACCTTTGGGCACTCAGGGCAAGAGCCGCAAAAGTCCTGTACCTCGCGGAAGATACCCGGCCAGTAGAACCGTCGGATAACCCGCTGTACGGTCTTTTCTGCACCCAGGTGCCCGGCCCATGGGTTAGCGTGGGCTAGCTCCATGAGGCGTTGTCGATACCTTTTTGGCACCAGCAACTGCTCGACCCCAGGCTCGCCTCCCCGCCCCCTGTCCACCCGGTACAACCGATCGTGTCGTACCTCAAAGTATGGGCCGGTCGGCCCCTCGGCCTGCGGGGCGTCCTCGTCCTGCGGATCCCTGGCGGTACTCCATGCATGCCGGAGTGACGGATCCTCCCGCTGCTCCTGTATAAAGTCACCATCCACTAGCTCCAGTATTCGCGGTCCTCCCGTCTCGCCCTCCTGTAGGCCGGGGCGGGGGTACCCGATCATACCCTCCTCTCTCTGGGAGGGCCCTAGTTCCCGCCATGCGTTCAGGGCCTGGCGGAACCCCCGCCAATCCCGTCCTAAGAGAGCGGGGTACACCAGCTTAGGGGCGACCACCACGTAGCACCACTCTTGGCGGTCCCCATCCGATATCTGGGCCCACGCGGTTGCATACTGGTGGGAATCACCGTGTACGCACTGTACCCAAACTGGAGGGCCCCGCGGACCTCCCTCGGGGAGTAGGTCGGCTCTCACAATCGTCTGGCTGCAGCCAGAGTCCACAAGGGCTACCACCGTCTTGTCCCCTATTCCTATGGTCCTTAGTATCTTACCTTGCCCGTCGCCGGCCTCGGGTTCGGCCCCCGCCAGGGCCTGGGCGTAGGAACAGTCCATATAGGGGAAGTCCCTGATGAAATGCCCCTCTTGGCCACAACGGAAGCAGACCCCACGGGCCGGAGGCGGGGTGGCCGGCCTCTGACGCCGGGGGGGTTCGGGCCGGGGTTGC
Organism: Pelodiscus sinensis; assembly: GCF_049634645.1. Lineage (NCBI taxonomy): Eukaryota > Metazoa > Chordata > Testudines > Trionychidae > Pelodiscus > Pelodiscus sinensis. Next base: position 211,654,268 of record NC_134711.1, read on the forward strand.
GGCGCCTCCCGCGGCCCCTCCTCGCCCGGTGCTGACCTCCCTACGGCGGTCCATCTCCGCTGTCCTTCCCTCTCGGGGCTCCTTCTCCTTTGGACTCCCCGACCAATGGCTGTACGTGATGAGGGGGCTGATTTCCGCCCGCGGTCGCGCCCATCGGCCCGTTCGGCAGCCTCATAGTCTGTCATTAACTCCACGGCTTCCTGGAGAGTGGAGGGATGATGTCTGCGGACCCATCGTTGTCCGCCGGCGGGGAGGATGTTAACAAATTGTTCCAGGACGACCTGCTCCGCGACCTGGGGTCCCGTGTGTTGCTCAGGCTCCAGCCAGCGCCAGGCAGCCTCCCTTAGTTTCTGGGCCATGGCCCGGGAGCGGACCTCGGCGCTGTAGGGCTCACCCCGGAACTTCTGGCGGTGCGTCTCGGGCGTGATCCCCATTTGGTCGAGTATGGCTTCCTTCAATCGGTAATAATGCAGGGCCTCGCGGTCACTTAGACCCCTATATGCTAACTGTGCCGGGCCTGTTAGGTATGGGGCCAGCAGCGTAGCCCAGTGGGATTCTGGCCATCGAGCTACCGTCGCCACCCTCTCAAAGGTGGCGAGATATGCCTCGGGGTCATCGGCCGGCCCCATCTTAGTTAGCCTGATGGGCAGGTGTGCCACCTCCCCCTCTTCTGCTGGCCCCTCCTCCTCGGGGCATGCTGGAGTCAGGGGAGTCACCATCGTCGGTGGATATCGTCTCATCCACTCTTCCTGTTGCGCCTTCATTTGTTCGGCTACCTCCCGGATCAGTTGTTTTTGCTGCTCTTGTTGCTGGGTGGTGAGCTGCTGGATTAAGGCTGCCTGCTGCTGTTGGTTCTGCCTTTGGGTCTCTTTAACCCATTCCATAAATTGTGCCAGATCCATGGCGGGTCCCGGAGCGGTCGCCACTTCCCTTTTTCCGCAAACACCACAAAACAAACCCCTCTGTTAGTGTCCCCTAACCCTTCTCGCACCCCCTTCCCTCCCCGAGGGGAGGGTTGGGTTTTTTTTTTTTCCCCCAAAGCCCCTTACGTCCGGGGTAGGACCCCCACTATGCCCACATTCTCCACCACGTGTGACGCCCCCACGCCACCCCGCGGCGTTTGCCCGGAGGGCTCGCTGCTGTCCCCGAGTCCTGAGTTCCCCAGTTCCTCTTATCCGTGTGTTTATCTTCGGTTTCCCACACCCCAACAAGGCGGGCGGGGGGAGAAGGGGGGCCCGGGCCCGCCCACTCTCACGGGCCCCAGCCCAGGGCCCTAAGGGTTCTGGTCCAGCCGACCCGAACCCGGCTGACGGGGTACGACCCCTTAACTCGTCAGCCCACCAGTCATCCCTGACTCTGCCCTGGGCTGCTTCCTTCCCCTCCGGCTCCCGTGCTCACCAACAAGCCATGGTCCGGTGCACCCGTATGCCAGGTGGGGGGGGGGCAGCTGTCGCTGCGTTGCTCCTCTAGTCCGTGGGGCGGGGCGCGGCGCTACACTCCGCTCCGCTCGGCTCCCTCGCTCGCGGTCGGCCCCCCCTTCCTTGGGGCCGTGGGTCCATTTTTAAAGTTGGCGCCGGGGTTGCGGCCCCGGCGTCCTGCGCCGTCCCCGCCCCTCAAGCCGGGGCGTCTGCCCGTTGCCGAGGCGACGGGGGCCTGGTCTCCGGGGCGCCGGGATGACGTCCTCCGGCGCGCCTGAGGCCGACACGTTCCTCGCCGCCGCCGAACACCGCGGACAGCGGCGGGGGGCGCTCGGCCTCCCGCTGTACAGGGCGGCCGAGACGGGGCTCTCCGCCACGGGCGGGGCCGCCCCGTCACATTATGGGGCTGTTTATCTCCTGTGTAGATGTCTGGGCTCAGGCTGGAGCTGAAGCTGAAGCTCTAGAATCCTCATACCAAACAGGGTCCCAGAATTCCGCCTTCAGCCAAAGCCCAGAAGTCTACACAGCAATGATACAGCTCCACAGCTTGAGCTCCTTGAGATTTCAGCAGCTGGCATGGGTGTTGGGGGGTTTTCTTTGCTGTGTAGATATATCCTAAGAGGCTAAGGAGCAACAATACACCAGACGTACAGGGTATGTCTACACTGCACTCTTACCTCAAAATAAGCAATTGTGTAGCTTATTTTGAGGTAACTTCGAAATAGCTTATTTTGAAATTTGGCTTTGTCTATATAGCACCACATTTCGAAATAAAGCGCTATTCTGAAACATCCAGGATGCCAGAATAGCATAGTCATTATTTCGAAATCTATTTAAAGATGCAGAATTGCTATTTTGGGATACTTCCAGTATCCTGAAATAACTCCGGAGGGTAGACATTGCCATACTGAATTTGTTTCTTCCCAAGAGTTAAGGTCAGGTAGTGTCTCACTGAATTTGTTAACTACATTTGTAGATTATCATCCAGCTCTTAAAGGATTTGCAAGTCTTGGGCTTCCTCTGACATTGTGAAGACTATAGATAATAACCAGCAGTATCATTGACAGCATACTGGGGAAATATTAACTAAAAGTAAAAGCCTTTTATAAGAAGACCATAAAATGCTACTAGTAATTATGCTTCTCCAAAGTTAACCATTAACGTTTATTTGCTTTTTTAAAGCTATTTTCATTTCTGTCCTTCACTGGATAAAAAACTATAAAAGATCCAGCAAATTGGATTCTCCCTTTTTCCCCTAGCACACACACCTACGTGCAAAGGCTGATGAAACACAAGCTGATTAAGAAACGTATTTGAGGGAACCTAATTTAGTTAGTGCATCTTGACTCAGAAGGAAGTATGTTGTCCCATCTTTGGATTCTTTGCAGTCTCACTGTTGTTGTTAAATCACAGGATATAACACAAGAGGCCATCAACTTTTTGTCTGAATTCAATGTACAAGCAGAAGATCTGTCTTATGCAAGTTCACTTGCCTCCTGGAACTATAACACCAACATCACTGATGAAAATGCCAAAAAGATGGTGGGTACTCAATACTGTCTAGGAATATTTGTTATTATTGTAGAAATTATAATATAACTGCCTGGTATTTTATTTTATTGCTGTAGAGAGAAATATAAGAATTGCTAATGGAAAAAAACTAGAGATGGGTTCGATATTGGATTTTAATTCTGTAGTTATTGAAAATTTTCTGATGGTCATTTGGTCAGTGATCTGAAATGAGTTGGTGACCTAAATATTTCACAGTGAATTATTGCCTCAGAACACTGCCACTATTCTCATTATAAACATCCTTAGCTATCACCAATGGATTAGGTATGATTATAGGATGAGGAAAATTTAGAGAAGATATAGATTTCCAGATTGCCAAGGCCCCGTGTTCTGACTAAGAGAAGCTATTACATAGCCACAAGAAGGACAATAATAGTTGTGCTTGCAGTACTCTGTCTCCCAGTCTCTCACTATCCAGCCTTTTCTCAACCTCTTGCTATCCAGTACAATCATCTTCCCCTCTAGACAGATATTCTCTTCTCTGACAGCATTCAACTGTAATTTGACTTGGTTGCTGATGATCAGTGCTGCAGCCATATTAGTAAGCATCTCCAATCCTTGTAATTTTGAAAATCAATGAAATATATTGTAGTGATTTTTCTAGCTATATTTTAAAGGAAACCAGTTTCTAAATATGCTTTTTGGCATGTGATGGTGCAGTATAATATCAAGAGACCTAATTTTGAAAAAAAGGTATAACCCAGAATCATCATATTCAGCAGAGTCTTGCTATTTAATAAAAACAATCTTTACTATAGCATTTCTTAATTAAAATATAGACTCTGATTGCAGGATAGATTCTGATGAGCCTCTTGGCTAATTGTACTTCTGTGACATTCCGAAACACATACAATTGAAGCTCTGCTTAGCAGCTCAATAGTATAATAAGTGGCTTAGTGTTTAATCAGTAATGAGCACAGTATGGTGTTGCTCAGGAATGCTGCCCCTGGTTGTGTTTTATTCATGCCCTATCATGATGCCAGCAGTGACACTGGTGTCATGACCAAGGTTCCCTCTAAACTGCACTTCAGCACAGCCCTGCAGCTGCTTAAGCAGCCCTGCCCAGCCCGACACTCAGGGCTTTGCACTTGGAACTCCCTAGCTGGGCAGGGTTGATTAAGCAGCTGCAAGGTTGTGCTGCCATGCAGCTTAGAGGGAACCTTGCTCATAACCCCCATCTGCTAACAGGGAAGAGTTAATCAAAGGTGCCCCTGATGGCTTCCTCAAATGCACTTTTTTCATATAATGGGATTACCCGTCCACAAACACACAATCCTTTTGCCTGCTTCTCAACCAGTTCTCCAAATGAGTGGGGGCAACCCATGCACTCAGCCAGCCCTTTTCATGGTGAGGTACCAGCTGACATCTCAACTTCTCTCAGGTGGCTCTTCTCATTGGGCAAAAAATGCCTCCTCTTCTCTGGGCCCCCAACGTGCATAGTCATCCCCATAGGGATCAAATAATGTAAAAAAAAAAAAAACTTCGAACACTTTACATTTTACTCTGAACTGAGGTGTAAAAAGAGTAAAAAGAAATGATACCCATTTTTTATCATTTCAAAAGAATGAAAAAAAAAAGATAGTGTCAACATATATATATATATATATACTCTGAATGTATGCATGCTGGGTGGTGATTCTTATCTTCTGAGGAGTCACTACTAAGGAGCTATTATCACCATAGTTACAATATCCCTCAAATAACATGAAACATACAGAAGGGAGATTAGAAGTGTCCTTAGATTCCAAACCAAACCTGCATACCAGCGTCTCGTGCTTATTGCCCATAACAAAAAGATGGTAATCAAAAGTGGCTCTTCTAGTGATTATACAAATCCATATAATGTTCTTGAGTACTAAAGATTGCATTGCATCTGAGAGCTAGCATGTCTTGCAGAGTAAAGACACACAGTGTGCAAGCAATTGCATGTTGTGAGTTCATATACTGCATGGACAATTTAGGATCCTAAATTGGTTTTGAGACTATGGGGTCTTCTGCGGCCAGTCAGTAAGCACTAATTATTATAACTGTGAAGATTAAATATTTGCGTAATCAAATTAATTACTAACAGTCACATGGCAGTTGTGATTTATTACTTCTATTGGGGCAGCACCCAGAGGACTCTGCTGAGATCACAATTTTTGAGCTATGGACTGTTCAAATGGACAGGTAGGCATGCCCCGTGCCCCAAAGAGCTTAGAGTCTAACTTAAGACAAGATAGAACATCTGGATGCCACAAACATAGGAGGGGAAGATGATGAGAGGAGCAGTAATATAAATATGTATGGTTACATGAACCAGCTATGTGCATAATTTGATGGTTTTGAATCAATTGAAAACTGGTTGGTTTGTTTTGGTGGGAAGGTATTGGTTACTTGATTAGTATTTTTCCAAATACAAATACAGGTTGAAACTTTCTAGTCCAGCACTCTCTAGTCTGGCAACATCCATGGTCTGGCATGATTTTAGCCAGATGTCCACTTATCATGGGTACGGCCAATTTCCTATAGCCCCATAATGTTTGTTTACAGCCGCCAGTCCTGGCGCTCAGTGTTCTGTGCAGTTATTTAGCTCCAATTTACCCCTAAATATTTTCTAAGAGACCTCTAAGCAGTTGAAGTGTTGGTAATGCTCTTAGACGATATTGACCTCCTGTGGTTTGGCGAATTCTCTGGTTCTGCACCGGTCAGGTCTCAAGTGTGCCAGATGAGAGAAGTTCAACCTGTAGTTTGAAAATGTCTACATTTGTGAATAAATGGAATGCACAATATTCCCTACTTGTTTTCATTATATAGCAGCAATATTTCCAAAGTTTAATAAGAACTAGCAAAATCCACAAAACTAATTTTTCAAGCAAGAAATATTTTCTACCCTTGATTTCTTACAAATGAATATTAATCTGTTTTAGAATGAAGCAGGAGCCAAATGGTCAGTATTCTATGATGAAGCATCCACCAATGCCAGCAAGTATGCAATAGATAAAATTACAAATCATACTGTCAAACTCCAACTTCAGTCTCTTCAGGGCAAAGGAACATCAGTATTATCTGGGGAAAAATACAATGAAGTAAGTTGTTAAATATATGTAGACTGACCCAAGAGTTGAAATAAATGTTGGGCAGTGATTACAAAATTATTCCCTGTCTTTCTTTATCCCAGGAACATATTAAATCCAGGCAGCATTGTCTTGTTGTGAATGATATATCTTATATTAGATAATATTGCATACATGCACATTTAATTTACTGCTAGTTTATATTATGCATTAAGTGTGTAAATTTTAGAAAATGACATTAAGTCATTGACTACTCAGCTCCTTCAACTTATGCTACATACAATTAAACAATATCCGTGTGCCTGTATAGCATAGTCAATGGGACTATTTATATAAGAAACAACATGTGATTTGTAGAGTCAGGATCTTGGAGAATAAATAGAAATACGAACGAGAAGGTATTCAGTGAAATCCAAGATGGCAAATTTACCATAGAGACAAGGAAATAATTGTTCAGGTGTGTAATTAGATTACGGAACTCACCACTACAGGAAGTGGTTGAGACCAAAAATTTAGCCAGACTCAAAATGAGACCAGCTATTTATATGGCTATCAGGACTAACCAGAGTTATGACTAATGACTATACATATAATACATATAGCAGAAGTGATATTGAACCTTGTGCTTTAGGGATTAAGCCAATTGCTAACTACTGCAGATCAAGATGAGATCTAATGTGGAGGAAGATTATCCTACAGATGTTTATTGTGGGATTCTTACACCTTCTTCTGATGCATCTAGTGCTGGTCACTGGAGGCTGAGGGTTAGGTGGGGCGAGGAGCTGGGTTTCTGAGAAGGGATAACAGACCAGAGGTTGATGAACAGGAATTGGGCCAGAAAAGACAAGGGTGAAACAATGCTGCTATCTGCTAAGGCTCTCAAAGCTTAATACACCCGCAGAGATCAAGAGCAGAAGCAGTTGTGGATTCCTCTCATGGCAGTCCTAGTGAGTGGCTGTGAAAGGGGCATTTGCTAGGACACGTGACTGCAGGTATATGGTCCGCGGTGAGGGAATATGCTTTATATGACACTGGAAATGCTGAGGATAGTTGAGATAGAAGCGAACTGTAGAGAAATGAAAAAAATAATGCTCTGTCACACAACTGGTGAGGCTAAGAAGGAACTGAATATTTTCAGATGCATTTGGCCTTCAGCTGAACCAAGACATAAAAGCTAGCTTCTGTGGAAAGTTAGTGTAAAGTAAACAGATCAACAAAATCTACCTTATGAATCATTAAAAAATTCAAGCAATAATCAATCAGTCTGTACCTGGAAAAGGAACCTTTTCCCTTCCATTACAATATTTATACTGTATACTTACCTAGAAACCATATACATGAGAGCCATATACATAAAGGCTGTGTGTAGACTGAAAAGTTTTTCCGCAAAAGTACTTGCTTTTGCGGAAAAACTTGCCAGCTGTCTACACTGGCGGCTTGAATTTCTGCAAGAACACTGACGATCTCATGTAAGATTGTCAGTGGTCTTGCAGAAATGCTATGCTGCTCCCATTCAGGCAAAAGCCCTCTTGCGCAAATGCTTTTGCGCAAGAGGGCCAGTGTAGACAATGCAATATTGTTTTGTGCACAAAAGCCCCGATCGCGAAAATGGCAATGTCTAGATTGGCACGGACGCTTTTCCACAAAAAGTGCTTTTGTGGAAAAGTGTCCGTGCCAATCTAGATGCTCTTTTCCGCAAATGCTTTTAACGGAAAATCTTTTCCGTTAAAAGCATTTGCAGAAAATCATGCCAGTCTAGACATAGCCAAAATGTACCGTTGATCTTTATTATGACGATGTATTTGAAAAATGTTATGGAGTCACTCAATATCTGCTCAAAAGATATGACTTTATCTGTCTTGTCCAAGTAGGCGCCAACTTCACAAAGCATTTAAGCACATACTTAAATTAATCTTTACTCAGGTACAGTGCTTAAGCACATGCTAAACTGCCTTGCTGGTTGAGATAGGCTACTGGGCTGAGGTAACATTTTGTATTTATTGTGTTTTCTTTTTAATGGGATTTCTTGTATTTAAATTGCAGCTGAATAAAATTTTAAGTACAATGAGCACCTTCTACAGCACTGGAACTGTGTGTAAACCTGATAATCCAGATAACTGCTTGCCACTGGAGCCAGGTACCATATAAACAATGTCTGTCCTGTGCCCTTTACATTAATAGGTTTCAAGAAGAGTGGAACAAAGCATAAAGAATAATATATTAGATTTAATAGAGCTGCATTCTCCAGATGCTTTTGTTTTTATAAAGCTTATCTGCTATTTTTGGCAGTGGGGATTTTGATTTCCCAGTATAATTTTGCTGTGACTTTTCACACGTGGATACATAATTTAGTGAAATAGCATGAGTTGCAGAGTTCATGGTCCTCTATCTGGCTTCTTCAAAATTGCATGCCCCATTTTAGAGGATGTAGGTTTGTGGAGCCAAAACTTAAGCTGTGGCTTCTAAAGTTGCAGAGCAGTCTGTGCTAGGTTCACATCACATGGGGATTTTGCCATCCTGGGAGGGTTTTGTTGAATTCTATCAAAAGAGAGAAATCCTATTCACAGACTTCATACCAATTTCTGATTTCTGTTATGTTGGGGTAAGTCCAGAAAACTGCATTAACTTCAGTGAAGTTAATCTAGAGTAGCACAAGTTTTAACTGAATCATAAACTGGCCCCATGTCTTACATGAAGCCAGAGCACAAAAGGAGAAATGGACACACATAAAACATTTCTTTCAATAAATCAAACATCAAAACTTTCAGGGACAGAGTGACTGGCTTTACTCAAAATGTACATTGAGCCATTTTCATTCTTTCTTGTTCTCCTGGGTTTTTTTTAAAATATAGAATCACCACTACTTAAAGAGTTCCTCTTTTTATGGGTCTGCTACTTTTGTTTTAAATGACAGGCCTAGATGCTATTATGGCTAGCAGCACTGATTACTTTGAGAGACTATGGGCTTGGGAAGGCTGGAGAGCTGATGTTGGCAAGAAGATGAGAGAGTTATATGAACGCTATGTTGAGTTGGAAAATGAGGCTGCAAGACTAAACAGTAAGTTACAATTACAATTATTTTGTCCTTCAGAAATACAGGGGGCCAGATTCTCCACAGACTTTCATATCTTGTGCAGTCATTTGTGTCCAAGCAAGGTCAGGATCTTCCACAAACTGATGGGTAGCATGGTGCACACATACTTTGCATGCTCTTTATATATGTGTAACCTACAAAGGCCTGGTCTAAACTTAAAAGTTGATTAACATAAATACCTCCTGTCAGGGTGTGAAAAATCCACACTCCTGATCAAAGTAGCTGTGCTAAGCTAACCCCTTAATATAGAAGGTACAAAAACTATCTGGAATTTGCATTGTAAGCAAGGGGAAATAACTAGTAATGAAGGGCTGCAGACCTAACTGGATGAATAACCAGCCCCCAAAAGGAGATTACAGGTTGAACCTCCAAAATCTGGGACTCTCTGGTCCAGCAAGCTCCGTGGTCTGGCAGGACCACAGAAGTTGCTGAATCAGAGAGCATTGGAGCCTGGGAGTGTGAACCTCATCCCCTGGGCAGCAACAGGACTGGTGTGCCCTGTCCCCGGGGAGCCCTGGCCAGGCAGTGCAGCAGCAGGACTGATGAGCTCCATCCCCAAGTATCCCCAGCAGAGCACAGCAGAAGCAGAGCAGCCAGCAAGCCCGGTCCCCAGGGATCCCCGGCAGAGTGCAACAGAAGTAGGGCAGATGGTAAGCCCCATCTCCGGGGATCCCCAGTTGGGCAGGGGGAAAGCGGGGCTGCAGCGGCTGGGGAGCTCTAGCCTTGGGAAGCCTCAGCAGGCCAGAATACAAGTCCAAGCCCTGAAGGCAGGAGCCCAGTGGCAGTAGGGCTGGAGCTGAGACAGCAAATTCCCTCATTCAGAGTAGGTCAGGTCCCAAGGGTTCTGGACAAGGGAGGTCCAACCAGTAGTGGTAATTAGAGAGCCTATAAAGATGGAGTATGGGATTGATCAGCAAAAAAGTTACATCTTAGAGGTCAGAAAATGTAAGGACAAAGAGAGAATTGCTGAAAACCAACTTGAGTTAGATCATGCAAAGGAAATGTTCAAGTCTAAAAGAAGTGAGGCCACTATGCTGTGAGAGTGGAGTAGAGGGGAAGGATAATCTAGGTGTGACCCAGCAACTCACAGCTTGGTTTTCTATCAGGATGATGAAGTAGAACAATGGCAGGATGGCTAATGGGAATGAGTGTACAGAAATGGAAATTACCACATCCAAGGTAGAAGCAAAACCCAGAGCTTAATGCTCTCAGTTCCTGGAGACTAGATAATAGAGGTAATCTGAAAAGGGGATACAATGCAACTCAACAGTAGATCATGCCAAACTAATCTAATCTAATCTAATCTGTTTATTTTAACTTCCTTTGAGGTGGGAAATTAGGTATTAGGTGGGAAATTAGTAAAGACAGAGAAGATATGGATAAGTACAGGAATTCTAAGCTAGGTAAGGAACTGGCTAAAGAGGAGACAACAGGCTGTATTGAAAAGAGAGTTAACAGGCTGAACAACAATTACTTGTGAAGTTCCTCAAGGATCTGTCTTAGGGCTGATGTAATTTAATAACTTCATTAGTGAATAACAAAAACAAGTAGGCTTGTGCTAAAGAAATGTACTGATGACACAGTGCTGGGAAGTATCCTTTATAGAGAGGACTGGAATATTCTATAAGAACTGGATTGACCCAGAGGCCTGGAGTAATAACAAATGAATTCACTTAGGCTATGTTTCACTCGCGGCTTCTTGTGCAAATATGGATATTCTTGCGCAAGAATCCACAGAGCGTCCACACTGCCTGCCTGCTCTTGCGCAAGGAAATTTACAGTATGGCGTGGTAAGAGAGGGCTTCTTGCGCAAGAGCTATGCTCTTTTTTAACAGGTGTAAGCCCTCTTTCGCAGGAGTTCTTGTGCAAGAGGGCAATGTGGACATTCGGCAGGGATTTCTTGCACAAGAAAGCCCTATGGCTAAAATGGCCACTAGTGCTTTCTTGCGCAAGAGAGTGTCCACACTGCCATGGATGCTCTTGTACAAAAGCACAACTTGTACATGGCAGTGTGGATGTTTTCTTGTGCAAGGGTTCTTGTGCAAGAAGCCCCTGGGACTAATAAATACCCATGTGACTAAGTATACAACGTGCAGGGCAGTGGAGAATCAGGCCAGTGTCAGACCCGACACATGTCACCAGTCTCATCCTAGAATGAAGAGGAGATCTATCTTTGTTGGCATTTCATAGAATCATAGAATAATAGGACTGGAAGGGACCTCAAGAGGTCATCGAGTCCAGCCCCCCGCCCTCAAGGCAGGACCAAGCACCGTCTACAGGACCAAGCACCATTTCATCTCACTCCTGTAACAGAACAGTATTTTTCACTACCTGAACTTCAAAGCTTCATGGAAACTTTAACTAGAGACCTCTCTAGCAGTTCCCCAGTATTAGAGACAGCCCCAACAATGGGCCTTAAACATGAACCGTCCCCTCCATGGTCAAATTTCAAGGAGGGGAGGTTGAATTTGAATCTTAGTATTTGAACTTGCCCCTGCAGTCATACTCTTGGGGTAGATTCAAAATTAGAAATGGCTTTTTTTCTATCTGTAGTTTGGAGGCAGCTTGTCCTGTGTATGTTTTATGTGAACGATTTGTGAGATTAGTCTTCATTCACCCTTGACCCCAAAATCTAGTGGAGAGCCCTAGCCTAATCCGTCTCTTCATTTGGCACCTCTGAGTAAGTGTGAATCACAGCAAGATGTAAAAGTAGTTGCTGCAATTTCTGTTCCAACTGTCCCTGGAGACCTGGGCTATCTAACCTGCAGTGGAACAGAGCTCTTCCAGGGGGTGACTTCCTCCCTCTCACCATCTGAGAGAGCACACTGAGGTCTTGAGTTCTAGTACTAGTAACTTCATCTCTTCCTTTCTAGGGAGAGATTGTTTAAATTGCAGGCTGGAGTCTAGTCTCAGTAAGTGCACGCCTTTGTTTTACAGAATATTCTGACTACGGAGATTACTGGAGAGGCAATTATGAAGTAAATGATCCCACCGAATATGCCTATAGCCGTAATCAACTGATGGAAGATGTGGAAGCGACATTTGAACAGGTAGTGATTTGGTGTCAAGCATGGGAGTTTTCTTAATTCTGTAGTTTCATTTTGTCATTTCTACGTTAGTTGCTAATTTGTGAAAGTTTTGTGATTTAAACAGCGACACTATGAGGAAATCCTACAACGCTGCCTAGCCCACTGGCTTTGGCTAATGCAGGCTTCACAAACCATAATCAGATGGTTTTAGTCATAACTTTTGTTTCTATTAAAGCCCTTTCAGTTTTAACTGGGAGTTGCACATTCTCGCGAACCTATGGCTGCGAAGCAAACCTGGGGCAAACCAAAAGGGAACTTTGTAGGTTTCATATGAACCTGGACTCTTTTCTGGACATCTCTTCTCCCCTTTATTCAACAGGACCTGAATTTGTTGCAAAACCTATATATTTATATAGTCTTTTAGGGGCAAATTTAGCTTCCTGTGTCACAGCCATAGAATGTACCCTTCACAGTGAAACCTGTGCATTTTTGCTGCAAAATGGACAGCAATGTGCAGAAAGTAGGTGAATGATGGGTGTGACTATGACTACATCTAGACTACAAAGGTAAGTTGGAAAAAGATATGCAAATTGTGAACCGCCATTTGTGTATCTTTTTCCGTTTTTCTGTTGAAAGAGGCTTTTCCGAACTTTGGTGCGTCTACACGGCACCAAATTTCAGAAAAATCTGCTCTTTTGACGCATCCCTTCTTCCTTGTAGAATGAGGTTTACAGGGATGGCGAAAGAGTGCGTCCACTTTTCTGAATTTTTTTTTGGAAAAGCCGATGCGTTCCTTGGATGCAACATTGCTTTTCCGGGATACCTCTGGTATCCCAGAAAGCGCTGCAGTCTAGATGTAGCCTACATGGCCACCTGCTGTGCAACTTCATCGAGTCATAGAATCCTAGGGCTGGAAGAGACCTCAGGAGATCATTGAGTCAGGAGGTCAATGTCTTACATCTTTCTCCAGTGTGGGAGTTAGGTGCAGCCCCACACAGAGCATTCTGTCATGAGGCTATAGTGACTCCCATTGGGTGGCTTCATAAGTATTCTGTGGCTTAGGGATAGATTCCCCCCCACGCTTGCATCCCTTACTGAAGGGAAACTGGATTGCAGTAGCATTTTGTCTCCAAGCTCTCATCTGCAACATAATGGATGGGAATATGGGTGCTAGAGTCCTATTAGCCAGCCATTTCCTCTGGGAACACCTTACCACAAAGAGGTCAGGATGGTCTTACAATGGACCTTGTAAAAGTCATCAAATTCATTCTTGAATTTCATCGCCTGATATCATTGTAGTGGGACAAGATGACAACAACAGCTGGATTTCAAATTTCAGAATGCAGTCACATGACATTGTGTGCACGAACCAATAATATTTAATTGAGAGGTGCATTCTAATATAATAAGCAATCCAGTTGGGGGGAACTGTAGAGGTTCTACGTTTCCAGATGGTGGCATAGACAAATTCATGGCTCTGTGATCTATCCCCATTTTTTTCAGATAAAACCTTTATATCGGGAGCTACATGCTTATGTGAGGTACAGGCTGGAGAAATTCTATGGCTCAGACCACATCAGTTCAACAGGCTGTCTTCCTGCTCATTTACTCGGTATGAAAAAGCATCTGTATTATACAAGCTTGATTTCATAGATACTTACTGCTACGGCAGCAGGGCAATGCCATTTAACACATATATATTAGTACATTAAACTGCATGTTAATCCAGATTCTTAATATAATTTTGGGCCCCATTACAAATACATAGGAAGAAACAGCCCTGGCCCTGAAGAGGTTACAATCTAGATAGAGAAGACAAAGAAAGGGGAATCAGAGGCATGGAGAGTTGAAGCAGTTTGCCGAGAGTCATATAAGCTGGTAAGAGGCAGAGCTAGAACTCAGATCCTCTATTGTTCAATCCAGTGCCCATTTCTTTAGACCAGTGGTTCTCAATTAGGGTGTGCAGAGATCTTCCAGGGAGCATCAACACATCTAGATCAATGTTTCTCAACCTGGTGGTTGTGATCCCTGAGGATCTTGGAACTGTTTTAAGGTGTTTGTGGCGGGGAGGAGTTAATAAGTGCAGGGCTGGCATTAGGTATCAAGAAGCAGGGTAGTTGTCTTGGGTGCCACAGGAGAGAAGGCTCCGTGAAGCTAAGTTACTTGTTTCAACCTTGGGTGGCAGGACTGAGAGTAAAGACAAGGCATATAAGTGAAAAACAGGCTCAAGTTTCTCACTGAAATGTAAATACAATATTTATATTCCAGTCAATTTATTTTATAATTATATGGGTAAAAATGAGAAAGTCAGCATATTTTCAGTCATACCGTGCTGTGACACAGTTGTCTTTTTATGTCTGACTTTATAAGCAAGTGGTTTTTAAATGAGGTGCAACTTGGGGTACACAAGACTAATTTGACTCCTGAAAGGGGCACAGCAGTCTGGAAAGGCTGAGAGCCACTGCATTAGACTATACTACCTTCCAAAATTGTCACTATACAATGTAACCAACTTAACATCATTAAGAGAAATTAGGGACATTAGTTCAAGATTCTTAACCTATCTTAACCTAAACTACTAAATTCTTACTTAGGAACATAATTTCAGGCCCATACTTTTAAAAATCTTGACCTTAACTTTCCCATTCTTATTTTAACTGCATCATCTTTATGTTACATTAATGGAATAATGTACATTTAGCTATAGATTAATAGCAGTTAATGGAAATAATTAACTGTCGTATTACATAGAGATGCAGTGGATGTTCAGTTGTTTCAATATTGAATGGTCCTGAAGCTGTATAGTAAGTAGTAGTTTAGGAATGTAATGGAAGTAGAAGGGAATGGAAATGTATAATGTTTTTTCACTGAAAAAATTAGCACCTTTGAGGTTGAAATAATTTTTGTATGACAAATAAAACTAAGATCTTGCACATTGTTTAAAGTATTCTACTAGTAATATCATACTTCTATTAAATATATTCCTGTCTATGTGAATCCTTCTATTGTCTCGGGCTTAGATTTTAAACTCCTGGGATAGGGGGACCTTTGTGTTGTGTCTTTGTACAGCACCGAGCACAGTGAGGCCTTGACTGGGGCCATGACTGGGGCTCCTAGGAGCTAACATAATAATGATAATGTGCAAAGCCCCTTAACATTAATGTAAGACCTCCCAGTAAGTCCCAAGGGCTTTGCATCAGGCCCTCACCTACATGTGAGAAAATCCTTACTGCTGTTATGATACGAACCCAACAATCTTGCAGTGACTTTGTGCCTGGCTTGTAGTAGTTAATGCCACTTTATTAATGTGTAACTTTCCCTTCTCTCTTGAAAGGTGACATGTGGGGTAGATTTTGGACTAATCTCTATGCCTTGACAGTCCCCTATCCAGACAAACCAAACATTGATGTAACTTCTGAAATGGTTAAAAAGGTAGGACTTCTAATGAGATGTCAAGCAACAAAGGGCTGCATTGCAAATAAAGTTTTGCTGCAATTCTTATGATTCCTTAAGTGGTGTTTTTAGATAGTATATTAAATAGAATACTTCAGCCTTCCCCGGGAAACCATGGATGGCCTTAGATGTAGCCATGCTTCAGGCACAGAATTACTTGCTACACTCCCTTTTATTATTTCCTTTACTCTTCCCCTGTGTTTATCCATTCACTTCCCATCTGTTCCCCTCTCCTGGACTATTCCCTTCCTTGTCTTTCTCACTCCTTTCTCTTCCCTCGGCTAGTCTCAGTCACAGCTCCCTTTCCATCTTCTACTCCTATTCCCCAAGATACATCTTTTGTGTATAAAAAATCCCAATAAATATCTCTCTCAAGAAATTGTGGCACTAACAAGACATTTACCAGTCGTGCTTGTATGTTGTATCTTTTCCCCCCAACTCTGTGCCAATCTTGCATCTTTAAATGTTAAAGATTTAGGGCAGTAAGGACAGTGACTATCTCTTATGTTTTGTGCAGTGCCCAGCATAATAAGGTCCTGAACCTGGTTACGGCCTTCAGGCATAATAATAGTAATAATAACAATCATAACAATTAAAAATAATAATTAATATTACTCTGTAACGTTCTGTCAAATGATTTGTAGGTTTCCCTGAATTTCATTTATTTTACAAAAACAAACACAGTCTAGAGAGCTTAATATTTAACATGTGACTATTTATCCTAAATACACCCACTTCTTGGATAGGGAGCACCACTGATGTGGCCCCCTTTGGCAGAGTATCTGAAACCCTCCCAATTTTTCATGGTTTTATTCTCCCAATATTACTTCTTAGGTAGGGAAGTGCTGTTATCCCCATGTTACAGGGAGTGAACTTAGGCACAGGATGAGTAGGAGCTTGTCTGTACAGAGAAGCTAGTGTTCAATCAGCTAGGTGTAAATTTACTGCTCCCACTAACTCCCCATATGGACACTCCTATCTTACATTAAGGCTGTTGTCACACCTTCCAATTTAATGACAAAATGTTTCTCTTTCCTGGGTATATTAAACCCTACCCTGAAAAACAAAAGTGTTGCCATGGCAAGTGACAGAGGAAATGGCCCATTGTGGACAGGAGTGCTTTCATGTCAACAGCACAAACCTCATTCATAGAAGGATGAAGTGTTTTATCCCTAAATTGCCAGCAAACAGTGTTTACATTGCCCAACTTCTAGCAACAAGGCTGTGTAGTGTAAGAGCGTCCTCAGGTGGCTTTGCTTAGTACACTTGCAAAGTGCATTAAGCTAATGTATACAAAGGCACTCTTAAAGTACGTCTACTCTGAACACTTATTTTGGAATAAGCTATTCTGGAAGATATACTCTGAAATAGCTTATTTCGAAATAGCGCGTCTACACTACAGGGAAGCCTAAAAATTAGTCCAAGGCAGGCTCCCCTAATGTGGACACGCTACCTAGATTTAGAGCCCCAGGAGGCACTAGGGAGTAATTACTTAGAATGGCCCTGGGGAGAAGCTATTTGAAATAGCAGCAGTGGAGCATCCACACTACTGCTATTTCAAAATAGCTATTTTGGAATGGGCATAATTCTTCGTGGAATGAGGTTTACAGAAGTTGGAATAAACCGTCTGTTATTTTGAATTTATTCTGAAATAATGGAATTTCTGTGTGGCGACACTCGCACTGTTATTTCGGAATAATGGCCGTTATTCCAAAATAATGCTGCTGTGTAGATGCACTCTTAGTGTGACACAGTAGGAGTATCCACAGAATAGCTGGTGCATGTCAGCTCCTGTGGACTTTTCCCCCATGCAGGCAAAGCCCTGTGTGACTTGCCCAAAGTCACCTAGGTTGACTGTAGCAGAGAAGGGAAATGAATCTAGGTCAGCTATGTCTCAGGCTAATGTAACCCAATTTCTGGGTGTGGTGTATTGTCCCATCTAGTGGCACCAAAACCATTTACACAGAGAGAATAATGAGCCTGCTGAACGGCCTTAGCTTATAGCCAGTTGGCTTTTAGCTCATGCATTGAAGGCTCATACCATAAACTCCAGAGGTCCCAGGTTTGATTGCACTTGTCAGTGTTACACTAACAGCCTTTCCACTGGACTATCATTTTCCCCCTAATTGTAAAGCCTCCGGCTTTATGGCTGCAGTATTCTATTTAGAATACATATAATTGACAAATGAAATTCAGAGGCAGGTTTTTAAGCGAACTTTCAAGTACAAATAGTGACTCTAAAATTAAACCCTTTTTACATAGCTTTGTTGTCTGTTTTCTGAGTTACAAATTCAATTCTCCCGTCACACTGGTTTTACAACACTCCCACACCCATGCCACTGGCTCCGACATGTTACTCCTGATCTATATCGCTGAGAGAAGAGGAATAGACCTTATAGCTGTGTCCACTGCTGACAAATTATAGTCTTGTTAAGACTTTCCTGTTCTGACTCATGCATTATCAACAGACTAGCTTTCACTGCAGAAACCTGATAAGGGATAGTGATCCATGAGCCAGTTTGACTCTCCACTCCCGCAATGAGTTTTCAGGACTAGCAGTAAGCTACCAACTTAGTTGCAAACTGTAAGAATTTGATTTAAAGTCACTGAGACACAAGAAATATGGGGACCATGGTGCTGGTTTTCAGAATCACTGTTCAACATATACTCTGTTCTACTGGGCTGTGAAAAATATCTAGCCATAGAGTAATTGGCTAATATTATAAGTGAATTATCACTGTCTGTTTCAGAATTGGAATGCAACAAAAATATTTAAGGCTGCTGAGGATTTTTTCATGTCTGTTGGGCTCTATAAAATGACTGAAGGCTTCTGGAAGAACTCCATGATTACAGAGCCTAATGATGGAAGAAAGGTTGTTTGCCATCCTACAGCTTGGGATATGGGAAAAAAGGATTATAGGTACTATAACACTTGTAACTCTTTCCTATAGATCTCCATAGCACCATCACATTTCTCTTCAGAGATGTAACGATTGTTATAAAAAGGGTGGTGATCCTTTGTTCTTCATGTCTAATGGATGTAGGCTAAGTAGTAATCGCCTTAGTTTGTAGCAAGGGAAATTTAGGTTAGGTAAGAGGGAAAAATTTTGTGTGGTTAAGAACCAGCATAGTTTACCAAGAGAGGTTGTGGAATCCTGGTTACTGGAGGTTTTAAAGAAGAGATTGTCTTATCCGGGATAATCTAGGTATACTTGCTTCTGCTTCAGCATAGGGGGTTGAACCAGATGACCTCTTGAGGTCCCTTACAGGCTTACATTTCTGTGATTCTTTGAGATCTAGTGCAGAAGCACCAGGTCAAACTGATAGTTCATCTTTTCCTTACTTGTCTAAAATATGTGCTAGGGGTCAAATAGAGGATGTTTAGGGGATTCTAAACTATAATTTGTAACATTTTTCTGTAGAATCAATGGGATGCTAAACAGATAATTATTTTTATATTCACGTAAGTTAGTGATAGAACAACATATTCTGGGTCTTCAGTTATCACAAATGTACAGTGCATACCCACTGGGACTTGGAATGCAAGTCAATGAAAAAAATTGTCCCCTGGAATCTATTTCATATTCAATGGGAATGTACATTTATATATGAGCAAGAATGACAGGAGCAAAGCTTTTGCGCAAAAGGGCCAGTGTAGACAGCTCAGATTTGTTTTCCGCAAAAAAGCCTGATAGCTTGAAAAGCACGTCTAGATTGGCACGGATGCTTTTCCGCAAAAAAGCCCCGATCGCCATTTTCACGATCGGGGCTTTTTTGCACAAAACAAATCTGAGCTGTCTACACTGGCCCTTTTGCACAAAAGCTTTGTGCAAAAGGGACTTTTGCCCGAACGGGAGCAGCATAGTATTTCTTCAAGAAGCACTGATTTCAGAAAGTAGGAAGTCAGTGTTCTTGTGGAAATTCAAGCGGCCAGTGTAGACAGCTGGCAAATTTTTCTTTTTTGCTTTTGCAGAAAAACTTGCCAGTCTAGACACAGCCACAGTAGTTACCAATATCCTGCAGGGAGAGAAATGAAACAATGGTGGTTCACCACGTATCAGTCCTTGATCTAGGGCTACACATTTCCAATCCTGGGCCTTCTAGCAATGTAATTTGATGGCAGTGAGGGAAGCCACATTTGATGGGGAAAAGAGTAATTTATTTGGTTGGGGTTTTATGAAATAGTAGTTGTACAAAGGTGCTCCTAGGTGTGAAATATCAGGAGCAGCTTTGGTTGAGGTGGACGGGTTAGTGAGCACAGTGCAGGGGAATTGGCCAAAGGAGCATGATATATTCAGTTCATCACACGCTTTCCTAATTTAGCTCATGGATATCATTAAGTGCTCTATGGACTTTGTCCTTAAATGCCACTTTATAAACATTACATTGTGAGGTCTATAAATATTACACAGTGAGGCCTAACAACACCTACATGAGGTGAGCAGAAATTATCATCATTTCCATTTAACACATGGGGGAACTGAAAACATAGGCAGGAGTTAAATGAGAGAGCGTGGCAGAGTTGAGATTAAAAAGCAGGCCTGTGCTCCATTTCTTAGTCACAAGATCATAGCAGTCCCCGGGCAAATTGTGCTACCTGAATGGTAAAATGTAGCAAATAGTGATTATCCATCACAGGGAAGTGTTCTCTGATCAAGAGATAGAAAACTGCCACATCTGCTGTGGGTAGGTACAAAGTACCATCTACAGCAGGGAACACAGAGACGCAGACTTGTTAGTTAATTTGCTTGGAAGGCACTGTGTTCAAGTGGATTATGCAGAGGCCTATCAGAAAGCAGGAACTTGGGTGTAAAGATTTTGTTTCCAAAACCAACTTTCTGTGACCTTGGCCATGTCCTTTAATTTCAGTTAATAAGCTGTTTATTCCTGTTGCACAAACCCTCGTTTAGCTCCCCCAGTATTGAGATACCTCTGCCCAACATTTTACTCAGGACAGTATGCAGTTTGTGCAGTTCAGCTAGTCATAAGGGCACAATAAAGACTTACATCTCCATGTAGCAGCAGAAGTGTTAATTAATGCATATTGACAAGAAATGAATGTGTTCAATGTGCATCTCTACATGTATAAACACTCAAACTAAAGAAAGAGTTCTATATGCAGTAGCCAATATTTGTTAATTTCTTGCTATATTATTATCCAACCAATTAGGTAAATGTGGTAATGGATATTCTCCTTAATAAGCACTGTTCATATGCCAACTTTCAGCTAGTTTTACTTCTCTGCATACAACATGCATGGCAGTATTCATTTAATCTCTGCAGAATTTAGTAACATTCAAAGGAATTTTATTTAAAACCTTCCCCCAATCAATGTTTTGGAAAACTATGAACATGGAATACATCAGAGGGTTTATTGAAGCTATTTTGCAACCATAACTACAGACAGCATCCAGTACCAAGCAAATGGCATAACTCTGCTAGAGTCTTTAATTAATTTTAAACATTTTGCATTGGAATGTAGGATCAAGATGTGCACTAAAGTGAGCATGGATGATTTCTTGACAGTACATCATGAGATGGGGCATATAGAGTATGACATGGCATATTCCAACCTCTCTTATCTGTTAAGAAGTGGAGCTAATGAAGGATTTCATGAAGCAGTAGGAGAAATCATGTCATTATCTGCAGCTACTCCAAAGCATTTGAAATCACTTGATCTTCTAGAACCTACTTTTCAGGAAGACAATGGTAACTAATAAAAATGTATTCATCTCATATTTTGTAGCAGGGTATGAGGTCTGCCAAGCTACATCTAGACTGCAGGCTTCTTTCAGAAGAAGCTTTTCCAGAAGAGATCTTCCGAATAAACTTCTTTTGAAAGAGCACATCCACACTGTTAAAGCATATTGAAAAAGTGAGCTGACAGAGTGGCCAGCAGGGCACCTGTGCTTTTTCCTCTTTCCTCTTCTTTTGAAAGAACTCCCTCTTCCGCATCAACACATGCCTTTTTCTGAAAGAGCTCTTTTAGAAAAAGTCGTCTTCTTCATAGAAAGAGGTTTACCAATGTTGGAAAAAACCCTTTGTTCTTTCCATTTTTTTTTTCAGAAGAACACAATTGCAGTGTGGATGTAAGTAAACTCTGTAGTTTAGACATAGCCTTAGACAAGTGATTGAAAATTCCATCTCATTTACATATAACAGTATGCTCATTTCCAAAATGACATCATGGATTGGAAACACTCATTTATAGTGCAGCTCGAGTTTGATGATATTGCAGGAGTCTAGAAGTAGATTGGTAGCTTGTCGCTCCCTTCAGAACTGAATAAATATTGAGGAAATCTTCATAGTACCGTAAAATTAGTGGCAGGGCTTGTGCCTTTTGTTTGCATAAAGCTGTACAAATCTGTATCAAAATGTAAAGGGCTGCTTTGTCCAGCTGCTTCTTTCCAGGCAGATTTGGCTGTCCAGTTAAATATTACATGACAAAGAGGAGCCTAAATCAAATTCTTGAGTCCAAAATCCATCACCACTTGGGAAATTCAGATTAGGATTTAAATCAGAATGCGAGCCCAGGCCCACAACAAGATAATGTTGCAGCCAAAGCCACAGGGAATATGAATGCTTAGAAAGTAGAGTTGAAGCAAAAAGAGAAAAATAATGTACAGATTTGCATAATAATATCTTCCCGTATTTCTTTGGTTATATTATTTGGTAAAATTTTCTACTCAGAGGTACTCATTAGCTATGTATGGTGAAGCAATATTAGTAGCCTGGCCTTTATCATCGCCTTAACACTTACATTGTGCTCTTTTTTTCAGAAACTGACATCAACTTCCTACTCAAACAAGCCCTCACTATTGTTGGAACAATGCCTTTTACTTACATGCTGGAGAAGTGGAGATGGATGGTGTTTAAAGGTGACATTCCAAAGGATGAGTGGATGAAGAAGTGGTGGGAGATGAAGTAAGTGTGAGGAAACAGGAAGAAGAATTTCTGGGAAAGAGGGTTTAAGAGATCATTCAGTTTTCAGGAGTACCAAAGGGCTGTGTCTAGACCGGCCAGTTTTTCCGGAAAATCAGCTGCTTTTCTGGAAAAACTTGCCAGCAGTCTACACTGGCCGCTTGAATTTCCACAAAAGCACTGACTTCCTACTGTAAGAAATCAGTGCTTCTTGCGGAAATACTATGCTGCTCCCATACAGGCAAAAGTCCTTTTGCGCAAAACTTTAGCGCGAAAGGGCCAGTGTAGACAGCTCAGATTTGTTTTCTGCAAAAAATCCCCTTTTGCGAAAATGGCGATCGGGGCTTTTCCGTTAAAAGCATTTCTGGAAAATCATGCCAGTCTAGACACAGCCAAGGAGTCAAGGAAGTGGAGGGGAATGCCAAATTATTTAGCAAAACTAATCAGATCTATTTGCAGTGGCACTGAAATGCTACCTCCTGGTAGATTATATTCTTGGTCTTCATACACCTGTATGGACTAAGGGTGTGTCTAGACTACAGGGTTTTGTCGACAAAAGTGGACTTTTGTCAATAAAACTATACCTGCATCTACACTACCGCCGAGCTCTGTCTACAGTAAGTCAACAGAACACGGCAGTTTTGTCGACGGCGGTAAACCTCATTCTACGAGGAATAACGCCTTTTGTCGACTGAGTTCTTTCAATAAAAGGCGCTATTGCATCTACACTGTGCTTTTTCAAAAGAGAGTGTCTAGACACTCTGTTGAAAAATCGGCTTGCTTTGTCGACAGAACTGGCTGTAGTCTAGACGCTCTTTGTCGATGGAAGCTTTTATCTGTTGACAAAAGCCTGTAGTCTAGCCGTACCCTAAATGTCTGCAGTTTCAGAAATTTAGGCATGTTGAGATAGGTGTGTCTTCATGTTACAATTTGGGGAATCTGTGTGTTCTGTTATATTGCTCTCAAAGATAAAAATAGTTAGTAGTGCTATCCACTCTTTCACAGTCCAACAGTGAAACAAAGATACTTAGGTTTGGAGTGTTTCTTAACAGAGACCTTGCTTTTACATAGTACCTTAGCAAACCCAAAAACATTCATTCTAAAGCTGAAACAGAAGAGAAATAAAACAAGTACTAACATTGAAAATGAGTCATTATGCAAAATTAACGTAAACATTTAAAATCTCTCTGCCTTTGGAGACAAAAATATCAGTCTCTTATTCACAGAACAAACTTTCTTTGATGAAAAGGATTAATTTCACTTTCAGTCCTGTTGTGCAAAATGCCTTCTGTTTCTAAAAAACACACAAACACAAGGGCTACAACTACAGAGCTCTAGATTGCAAGCCTCTTTCAAAAGAGGCTTTTTCTAAAGATACTTTCTTTAGCCTCTAAAGCCTCTTTCAAAAAAGAGCATTTAGATTACAACCAGTACTTTCGAAAAAGCAAGCCGCTTCTTTGAAAGAGAGCACCCAGGCAGTCTGGATGCTCTCTTTCAAAAAAGCAGAGTTTGCATTACATGGCGCCTTTTTTTCTAAAGAACACTTTCAAAAAAAGGCGTTATTCCTTGTAAAATGAGGTTTTCTGCAGTGAAAAAAACTGCCATGTTCTTTCAATTTACATTCTAAAGAACACGGCAGCAGTCTAGATGCAGGGGAATTTAAGGAAAATTTCAGGATTTGAGGAAAAACCAAAGAATAGGAAATAGGCTACAGAAAAGGGGAAAAGCAACACAAGAGCGAGGAAATAGAAGAGGCTCTTATGTGCTTTTGCAGTGCTGGCAATGAAGTATTTATCCCCATGGATGGGCTGAGGTCTGGATGATATGACAATATGATTTCCAAGACTCACAAGTGAAAAACAAAGTTTCGTGAACAAGAGCAAGGCCTAGGGGCCCTCATCATAGGAAGAAAGTCTGTCAATCTGGTCGGCTCCTTCTATTACGGGATCAGAAAAGATGAGATGAGATGAGACCAATGGGAATACAAAGTGGGAGAGGAATATTTTTCAAAGTTTCTTCCCACAACCCCCCCAAATGGATGAGTGAACAGCAAAGTTTATCCCCTTGTTATTTTGTCCAGTGGTTAGGCCTAATATGCATTACAACACTTTTGGCTATGCCTCTTTTGTTTTTATGAAGCATGATTTCAACAGTCATTGAATGACATCAGTCACCCCTTTTTGTTTGGATTAATTGAGTTTCAATGCCTAGTTTTCTTGCATGTATTAATAACATCACAAAAAAACACCTTGTTTACCTTGGTTCATTTTCAAGTAGGCAAAACATTGTAGATGACTGACATTTTCACTCACTTCTTATTTTTGAGTTTACAATTGGGGTCAATGTTTAGATCCAATAATCCCAACAGTCCCAGGCACAGATCAATAGCAGTTTAGAGCCTAGTTTATTTTGTTTTGTTATACCTGTGTTTGGAAGGTAAGGGAGATTCCAACAGAGATGACTCCTACAAACAGTAGCAGCTATGTGGAAAGGTCAGTTTATTTTTTTCTCAAAAACATGTAATGAAAATGCCTTTATTTTTTTCTTCTAGGAGAGCAATAGTAGGTGTGGTAGAACCAGTGCCTCACGATGAAACATACTGTGACCCTGCTGCTCTGTTCCACGTGGCCAATGATTACTCTTTCATAAGGTATCCTTCTCATCATCTTTCAACTCCTAGCTGGCAAGTGGCTGCTCGCTAAAATACCTCTGTGAATGAGTGAGGTCACCATAAACCCCTTGGGACTGCTTCCCGGGGTGCTGACAAAGCCACTGCCACTTACCTTCCTGCTCTCTGGGGCTTCTCACTGCCCAGGCCTGCTGAGCCAGCTCCCTGGTCTCCCCCAGCCAAGGCCCCGAGTTGAGATCCCTGCTCCCTGAGAAGCAGTATAGACACCAAACCTCTTCCGGTCCAAAGCAAGTGCAGTTTTGGGCCCAGCTTCCTGTGATACCACTCCCCAAATGGGATCAAACCCCAATGGAATTATTTTGGTATGTCTCCTTTATCAATGAAAGGAGAATGTACACACTGGTTGTCCCTCCAGTTAACAATGATTTAAACTGGGTTTGATAGAAAATAAAAGTGGTTTGATTAAGTATAAGCAGTAGGATTTAAGTGGCAATAAGTGAGAACAGGCAGAACAAAGTAGGTTACAAATCAAAAGAAACAAAAACACTTGTCTAATTATACACTGAAAGCTCAGTACAAACTTTTCAAACTCACCCTAAAACCTATTTTCCACCTACCCCTCCAAACCAGGGCTGTCTCCCCACCCTGGGGTCTTTGGCTCCTAGCTTCAGGTGCAGCCCAAAGAAAAGAGCAAAAAAACTCCTCCCTTCCTATTCTTTCTAAAAGAATTCCCTTGTGGTATGGGGAGTCACCTGGCCACTCTCTGCCAACCACTGCTAAGCCTTAAGGACAAAAGGCTATTTGCCTATGACTGCCCAGACACTGAGGCCCCACTTGATGGCTTCCATTCACACATTTAAAAATCATAAAGTATTCCCTGCTCCATGGCTGTGTCTAGACTGCACCCCTTTTCCATAAAAGGGATGCAAATTAGACACATCGCAATTGCAAATGAAGTGGGGATTTAAATCCCCCCCGCTTCATTTGCATAAACATGGCTGCCGCTTTTTTCTGACTCGGAGCTTGGCCGGAAAAAAGCCCCAGTCTAGACGCGGATCTTTTGGAAAATAAAGCCTTTTCCGAAAGATCCCTTATCCATTATTTTAAGAGGAATAAGGGATCTTTCGGAAAAGGTTTTATTTTCCGAAAGATCCGCATCTAGACTGGCGCTTTTTTCTGGCAAAGCTCTGAGCTGGAAAAAAGCGGCAGCCATGTTCATGCAAATGAAGGGGGGGTTTAAATTTCCACTTTATTTGCAATTGTGATGTGTCTAATTTGCATCCCTTTCACGGAAAAGGGATGCAGTCTAGATACAGCCCAAATGTCCAATTTTACACACAAAAAGGATACACACATCAAAATAAGATAAACAGAACCAGTGGATCATGACATGAAGATTGATAGGTTCCATTAAATAATTTGCTCAAGAACCTTTGAGTTATGTATATTCATGTCCATGTGAGGGGAGGGGTCCGTCACAACCTCATTTAGAGCGTTACGGTCAAATTTTTCTTCTTGTTTTGGCCCAGATGTTAGGAAATGTTTCCATTGACTGCAATGGGCTTTGGATCAGAGCCACCAATTAGTTAAATTTGTAGAGCTGGATTCTTGTGTGACGTAGCGTGATTGGCAATGCCCCATAGTAATTTCTTGCTGTGCAGAGGAACTTTCTGGTGTACAGTTGGTGGAGATGGCGCTGATGTTCCCTATGACAGTTGATCTCACCATAAAGGGAAGGAGGGTGCATGTTGCAAGTCCTTCACTAGAGTAAGGTTCTTAAAGAACTAGTGAAGCACGCCCTTGAAGGATCAGTAGCTACATTAGGGATGTCCTTGACTCACAGAGCTGCAGCTGGCTCCTGGGGTGCTGTCATTCAACCAATCCTAGCTCTGTACAAGTGGAGTGGAGAATCAGGGTTTCTGTAACGCAGCTTCCTCCAGCTGGGGCCCATGGGAGGGGAGAGCACATCTTGGCTCTCATGCTGTGTTTGATTTTGGCATTTGAACATTGTCAAGGTGTTTGACCCTGCCTGTCATCTGTGTCAGTTCCTTCTCCCCACAATGCCCATGCCACTAGTAGGAGTGGTAACCTAAATGGTGCCCCATACAAAGGCAATGTGCTGCTCCCATGTGAGCTGAGTAACACAAAGTGTGGCTTGTGTTCTTGTTTTCTCTTCTTTTAGATATTACACAAGGACCATTTACCAGTTCCAGTTTCAGGAGGCACTTTGCAAGGCTGCTAACCATGGAGGCCTTCTTCACACATGTGACATTACTAATTCCATGGCAGCAGGGCAAAAACTGCGGTAACAAAACACACATTTAGTAAATCTAAAAAAGAGCTTAACTATAACTGGGTCATAGAATCATAGAATCATAGAATAATAGGACTGGAAGGGACCTCAAGAGGTCATCGAGTCCAGCCCCCCGCCCTCAAGGCAGGACCAAGCTCCACCTACACCATCCCTGACAGATGTCTATCTAACCTGTTCTTAAATATCTCCAGAGAGGGAGATTCCACCACCTCCCTTGGCAATTTATTCCAATATTTGACCACCCTGACAGTTAGGAATTTTTTCCTAATGTCCAATCTAAACCTCCCCTGCTGCACTTTAAGCCCATTACTCCTTGTCCTGTCCTCAGAAACCAAGAGGAACAAATTTTCTCCTTCCTCCTTGTGACACCCTTTTAGATATTTGAAAACCGCTATCATGTCCCCCCTTAATCTTCTTTTTTCCAAACTAAACAAGCCCAGTTCATGAAGCCTGGCTTCATAGGTCATGTTCTCTAGACCTTTAATCATTCTTGTCGCTCTTCTCTGTACCCTTTCCAATTTCTCCACATCTTTCTTGAAATGTGGCGCCCAGAACTGGACACAGTACTCCAGCTGAGGCCTAACTAGTGCAGAGTAGAGCGGCAGAATGACTTCACGAGTTTTGCTTACAACACACCTGTTGATACAACCTAGAATCATATTTGCTTTTTTGGCAACAGCATCACACTGTTGACTCATATTCAACTTGTGGTCCACTATGACCCCTAGATCCCTTTCTGCCATGCTCCTTCCTAGACAGTCGCTTCCCATCTTGTATGTATGGAACTGATTGTTCCTTCCTAAGTGGAGCACTTTGCATTTCTCTTTATTAAACCTCATCCTGTTTACCTCTGACCATCTCTCTAACTTGCTAAGGTCATTTTGAATTATGTCCCTATCCTCCAAAGAAGTCGCAACCCCACCCAGTTTGGTATCATCCGCAAACTTAATAAGCGTACTCTCTATCCCAATATCTACATCATTGATGAAGATATTGAACAGTACGGGTCCCAAAACAGACCCTTGAGGAACTCCACTTGTTATCCCTTTCCAGCAGGATTTAGAACCGTTAACAACAACTCTCTGACTACGGTTATCCAGCCAATTATGCACCCACCTTATCGTGGCCCTATCTAAGTTATATTTGCCTAGTTTATCAATAAGAATATCATGCGAGACCGTATCAAATGCCTTACTAAAGTCTAGGTATATGACATCCACCGCTTCTCCCTTATCCACAAGGCTCGTTATCTTATCAAAGAAAGCTATCAGATTAGTTTGGCATGACTTGTTCTTCACAAACCCATGCTGGCTATTCCCTATCACTTTATTACCTTCCAAGTGTTTGCATAGGATTTCCTTAATTACCTGCTCCATTATCTTCCCTGGGACAGACGTTAAACTGACCAGTCTATAGTTTCCTGGGTTGTTCTTATTCCCCTTTTTATAGATGGGCACAATATTTGCCCTTTTCCAGTCTTCTGGAATCTCCCCTGTCTGCCATGATTTTTCAAAGATCATAGCTAAAGGCTCAGATACCTC
This sequence comes from Pelodiscus sinensis, assembly GCF_049634645.1. NCBI lineage: Eukaryota > Metazoa > Chordata > Testudines > Trionychidae > Pelodiscus > Pelodiscus sinensis. The sequence continues at coordinate 211,683,295 of NC_134711.1, forward strand.
CTCTATCAGCTCCTTGAGTATCCTCGGATGCATTTCATCAGGACCTGGTGACTTGCTGACATCTAACTTTCCTAAGTGACTTTTAACTTGTTCTTTGTGAATCCTATCTTCTAAACCTACCCTCTCTCTGCTTGTATTCACTACGTTAGGCACACCTCCAGACTTCTCGGTGAAGACCGAAACAAAGAAGTCATTGAGCATCTCCGCCATTTCCAAGTTTCCTGTTACTGCTTCTCCCTCCTCACTAAGCAGTGGGCCTACCCTGTCCTTGGTCTTCCTCTTGCTTTTAATGTATTTATAAAAAGTCTTCTTGTTTCCCTTTATGCCTGTAGCTAGTTTGATCTCATTTTGTGCCTTTGCCTTTCTAATCTTGCCCCTGCATTCCCGTGTTGCTTGCCTATATTCATCCTTTGTTAGTTGTCCTAGTTTCCATTTTTTATATGACTCCTTTTTTATTTTGAGATCGTGCAAGATCTCCTTGTTAAGCCAAGCTGGTCTTTTGCCATATTTTCTATCTTTCCTACACAGCGGAATTGTTTGCTTTTGGGCCCTTAACAACGTCCCTTTGAAATACTTCCAACTCTCCTCAGTTGTTTTTCCCTTCAGTCTTGCTTCTCTGAGCTTATCAAAATCTGCCTTCCTGAAATCCATTACCTCAATTGTGCTGGTCTCCCTTCTACCTTTCCTTAAGATCATGAACTCTATTATTTCGTGATCACTGTCCCCTATACTGTCTTCCACTTTCAAGTTCTCAACTAGTTCCTCCCTATTTGTTAAAACCAAATCCAGAACAGCTTCTCCTCTGGTAGTTTTTCAACCTTCTGAAACAGAAAGTTGTCTCCAATGCAGTCCAGAAACTTATTGGATAGCCTGTGCCTTGCTGTGTTAGTTTCCCAACAAATGTCTGGATAGTTGAAGTCCCCCATCACCACCAAATCTTGGGCTTTGGATAGTTTTGTTAATTCTTTAAAAAAGACCTCATCCACCTCTTCCACCTGGCTAGGTGGCCTGTAGTAGACTCCTAGCATGATATCACCCTCGTTTTTTACCCCTTTTAGCTTAACCCAGAGACTCTCTACACAGCTATCTCCTACATTCATCTCCACTTCAGTCCAAGTGTGTACATTTTTAATATACAAGGCAACCCCTCCTCCCTTTTTTCCCTGTCTGTCCTTCCTGAGCAAGCCGTACCCTTCCATACCAACATTCCAATCATGCGTCCCATCCCACCAGGTTTCTGTAATACCAATGATATCATAGTTGTATTTATTGGTTAGCAATTCCAGTTCTTCCTGCTTATTACCCATACTTCTCGCATTTGTATATAGGCATCTAAGATACTGATTTGATCTTGCCTCTTGCCAGGGTCAAATGTGTCCTGGCTATAAAGCCACTTGTTACTGAAGTCAATGGGGCTCCATGAGGTAGAAAATTGTCTCTACATTAAAATCCATTGCCTGAGCTAATTCCAATGGAGTTATGCAGACTCACACCAGCTGAGGATCTGATCCGTAGGCACATGGGAGCTCTGAGGCTGGAGTACTCATGGGGAAAAATTAGCGAGTGCTCAGCATCCATCAGCAGCCAAGCTCACCCCTCAAGTCCCCTGCCTCCCAGTGCCTCCTGTCTGCCAGCAGCTCTGCTAACCGACTCCTCCTCTTGCCTGCCACAGAACAGCTGTTTTGTGCTGTTTGGGAAGCTCCAGGATGGAGGAGGAGGAAGGATGGGGCATGCTTGGAAGCTGAGGCAGGAAAGAGATGGATCAGGGCAGGGATAAAAGGACGAGGTGGAATCAGGATGGGAGTGAGGGTCTGGAGGAAGGGAGTGTAATAGGGGTGGAGCAGAGGTGATAAGAGGTGGGGCTTGGTGGAATGGGGGTGGGGCCTGGGACAGAGGAGGGGTTGAGCATGCCCCCCAGCTTGAAAATTGGCACCTGTGCTCATAGGGGTTTTGTCTCTTAATTTATTTGCATTCATATGAGCATACACATATAATCTGTGCAGAGATGGCACCCAGCAATCATTTTCAATCCTTTGATACCCAGAGACATGCTTGCCTTAGGGCGATCACAGCCCTGGACCAAGGCCCTAGAAAGTATAACAGGAGAAAAGAAGATGAATGCAACACCCTTGCTCCACTACTTTGAACCCTTATATCAGTGGCTGATCAAGAACAATAGTGGGAGAGCTGTTGGCTGGAACACATTCTGGAGTCCATGTACGTAACAGTTTTATATGCAGTTCAGGACGCTTGATAATACTCACAACTGCGCCTCGGCCCATGCCCCATTTCTCTTTCTGCAGTTGTTGAATCTGGCAGTTGGGAAAGGCAACAGGCAACTCCTTTGGCCCTTGGGCCCAGAAGTAAGAGTTGCTCTGGCAAAAGTGCATTGACTTCATCACTCCCAAAGCTGGAGAGTCAGCTCACCCAGGACCACAGTGGCTATCAATCACTCTGTCACAGGTTCACCTGAGTCCCAGAAACTGAGCACTTGACCCTGTTCATGAATTATTGACACAGGGCACTTTAAATGGCATTGAAACACTGGCAGTGCTAAAAACTCAGGAGGGGTGAACAGAATGAAGGGAGACTAGTGGTCTGGGTTTGTAGGTCCTTATCAGTCTCAGTGCTCCAGTCGTAACCCTTGCTTGAGATGACTAGGCATGCTTCACATCTGCCAGGCTGGGGAGAACTCATCTAGATTCTGTCATCAGAGCTGGAACAGTGATCAGGCTTTGCAAGCCAGCTGGACTGTTAAATGTCATCTCTACCTGGGGCTCCATGGCTGGCCATCTCAAAGAGGGGGTCCAAGGAAAAGGAGTAAGAGAAAAATTCAGCCTCATATCACTACATCAAATGCTTAACCACATATAACACACACACCTGTAGCCACAGTCAATATGGGAGAATGCAGGGTATCCTAGGGACTGAGAACAGTGTTGTGACAGATACCCTTATTAGCTCAGGGAGGGTAAAACTATCAGTAAAACAAAATCACCTCATCATCTCCCTTACTATACAGTAGCTTTATGAAACAGACATTGCTGTTCTGATGTAATGCTGCTTTTCTTTTCTAAATCAGATTCTGGCAACGCAATCAAAGTGAGGATCAGTCTGAAAACAGCTCTTGGGGACAATGCAGTGAGTAAAGCCAGATCAGTCTATTCATACTGTTACTATGTCATGTTTTGTTTAAAAACATTATAGCCCAACATGGAAATATATAGCTGAATCCTATACAGGAGACATTGGGCGCTCCCTGTTACAAACAATATGACTGCTCTTTCTAGCAATTTGTTTCATCCTTCCAGGTACTGAGAAACCCTGCAAACCTCCTCACATCCTCCCCTCTGCCCATGCTCCAGCTCATTTGTCCAAATGTCCTTAGTGTTATGTTCCTGGAGTGCAGCAGCTAGTTGACAAAAGATGGTACCCCCCTCAACATTGTGCTATAGAAACGGCTCACTGCTAACACAACCCATCTGTGGAGGATGGGCATTTAGTTGCAGATTTATTCCTCATTCTAGATTTCCTTCTTCATGTTACTTTCAAAGCCACAGTGTCCAGACCCCTTTCTTCCTTTGAAAGGTTGCCATTGTCTTCAAACCATAAGCATTTCTTCCCAGTAACATTGACTCACACGGGGTATGTGCTTATTGCTTATGTGTCCAAATACTCACATTTGAAATTCAGAGCTAGGTGTTGGAACCTATTGGTCTGGGCAGGTTACACAAATGTGTTCTTATTTCTCATGCAAATCCACACTTCTTCAGTTTGGTCACTCTCTTTAATGGAAGCACTAGCATTTTTTTTTTTTTTTTTTTTTTTGCTTCCTGTCCTCCTAAATTGAGTTAGCTATCATTCAGTGGTGATAGCAGCTCCATGAAAAGGGTCCATATTACAACTTATTTTTAACCATTATAGTTAATAGTTAACTAAATACCACTTTATTCCTGGCTTTTGCCGTGATGTTCTTGTATTGTGCAATTGAGTGGTTATAAAACAATCTTATTTACAATATTTAATTTGAATGTACAGGCAGTCCCCAGGTTACGTACAAGATAGGGACTGTAGGTTTGTTCTTAAGTTGAATCTGTATGTAAGTCGGAACTGGCGTCAGCCGCTGCTGAAACTGATCAGTTTCAACCGCGGCTGAATCTGGATGCCAGTTCTGACTTACATACAGATTCAACTTAAGAAACCCAGGCGTCCCCAAGTCAGCTGCTGCTGAAACTGATCAGCGGCTGATTCCAGGAAGCCTGGGGCAGAGCAACTCTGCCTGGGGCTTCCTGTAGTCAGCCGCTGGTGAGTTTAAGCAGCGGCTGACTTGGGGACGCCTGGGGCAGAGCAGCTGGGGTGCTGCTGGGTTGCTCCAGTAGCGCGGCTCCTCGGCTCTACTGGAGCAACCCAGCAGCACCCCAGCTGCTCTGCCCCAGGCGTCCTGATTCAGCCGCTGCTGAAACTGACCAGCAGAGGCTGAATCAGGATGCCTGGGGCAGAGCAGCTGGGGTGCTGCCGGGTTGGTCCGGAGCGGTGCTGCGGGACCAACCCGGCAGCCCCCAGCTGCTCTACCCCAGGAGTAGGCAAGAAAAGCCTGGTCTGCTGGGGGGGGGGGGCACTAGCTGCACCCCCCACCAGCAGACCAGGGGGACAGGAGCAAAGCCGCGGAGCACACCTGCAGCGGGACAGCCCAAGTGCGCCTGCAATTGGCCACATTCGGCAGTACAACTTTCTACTGACCAGGCATTGCAAAACATCCCAAATCCCAACTGTTAATGAGTGGCTATGCTGGGTTTACCACTGTTTTGTATCACCAGTTCAGCATAGGAATGAATCTGACTCAACTTATTAGTAGCAGTCAAGAGTTCTGGGAGAAAGAGCCCTTGTGATTCAAAAGTGAAGTAACGTACACCTTTTCTGAATGAAGGGAACAACTTCACAGCATCTTACAGGTGCTTAGAAGTGGGGCTAAGGAAACATGACTTCTGAATCCTTTCTAAATATGACAGTGGCAGCGGCAGCTATACTGTATTACACCAGACAGACTGATGCTGGTAAAAGCCAGGGAAAGGCTGAGACATTCCCTTCAGTTATGGAAATGCTGTGATGTTAATTGAGACAGAATGCACTGGCTTAGCCTCAGGTAACATTGATCAGATAGAGACACTTGCAGTTTTGTCCTGGCTGTGACTTTAATAGACCTGGGAGAGAAAAAATATTTAAAATACTGCCAGGACCAGTCCTTCTGAACTCAATTAATTTCTGCCTAATTGTAGACAAAAGATTTTCATTTAATATGAGAATCTATCTCTCATTTTTGAAACATCCTTTCTAAATATTAACCAGAACCACTCTGTCAGCAAAAAACAAAAACCTGAAATGCAAGCTGCTGGGTCAGCAGCTTATAGGCAGTTAAGTGTATTTTAAGATGGAGATTCCTTCTAGAATTAGAGGCCAAACTTAAATTTTCTCTTAAATAGCATGAGATCTTTTCAGGTATCTAAAAGTGTGTCACAGGGAGGAGAGGGGGAAATTGTTCTCCTTGGCCTCTGAGAATAGGACAAGAAGCAATGGGCTTAAACTGCAGCAAGGGAGGTTTAGGTTGGACATTAGGAAAAACTTCCTATCATGGTGGTTAAACACTGGAATAAATTACCTAGGGAAGTTATGGAATCTCCATCTCTGGAGATATTTAAGAACAGGTTAGATAGACATCTATCAGGGATGACATAGACTGTGCTTGGTCCTGACATGAGGGTAAGGCTATGTCTAGACTGCAAGCCTCTTTCGAAAGAGGCTCTTTCGAAAGATACTTTCGAAAGAGCCTCTTTCGAAAGAGAGTGTCTAGACTGCACGTTGAACTTTCGAAAAAGCGGCTTGCTTTTTTGAAAGAAAGCATCCAGTGAGTCTGGATGCTCTCTTTCGAAGAAGCCCTATTTACATTGAAGAATGCCTTCTTTCGAAAGAGGAACTTTCGAAAGAAGGCGTTCTTCCTCGTGAAATGAGGTTTACCGCCATCGAAAGAAAAGCCGCGTTCTTTCGATTTAATTTCGAAAGAACGCGGCTTGAGTCTGGACGCGGGTGAGGTTTTTTCGAAAAAAGGCTACTTTTTTCGAAAAAAACCCTGAGGTCTGGACACAGCCTAAGGGACTAGACTTGATGATCTCTTGAAGTCTCTTCCAGTTCTAGTATTCTATGATTCTATGATCTTTGAATACTTTTATGAGTGAAAACATCATAAAATAGATTTTATAGAAACAAGATAAATAATTAAAGTCAAAGGAACTGATAAATAGAACTAGTCAGGAAACAGATTTTTCCATACTGTGAAAATCTTTTTTAAAATAAAAAAAAAATCATTCTGAAAACCAACATTTTGAAATTTTGCCAAACAAAAATTTGAAAAGTAATTTATTTTCAGTCAATCAAAATGCTTTGTTTGGATAAATCTGAAATGAGGTGGTTTTGCTTTTGGCCCTTTTTATTTTTTAAATTGTTTATATAAATTATGTGCATTTAAAAACAAAAAGTCCTTTTGATTTAAAAATGCAATCTTTCTATTCTGAAAATTTCACGATAGGATATTTTTCCATTTTCAAAATGTCTTTTTAAATTCTAAATGAAATGTTGAAATTGATACAGAAAAAAAATCTGTTTAATTGAAACAGCATTTTGCAAACGGAAACTATGTCCAGAAAAAATTTCTAACTAGCTCTACTACCAAACATGAAAATTGATGGCTGTGGAATCAAATTTTGTTAATAGAGTGGGTTCTTTGGGGGGGGGGGGGGGGGGAAACAGATATTGTGGCATGTAAAGGGGCAGAGGATGAAAGGAAAAATAGCAAAAATCAAACACAATAGCATGATGAACTGAGATGGTCAAGCTACAGGAGAAAATAATGCTAACTCCTATGAGTACTTAAGCAAAAGCACTGACATGCCTAGTATCAGCTAAATAATAAATGTATAGATGCCAGTGCAGAGAGTACCCATACAGTTGTATCTTTCATTAATGCCAAGGGCCAGATCCTGGGGTACTGTCTTTGCATGTTTAGCACAACTCAAAAGAAGGTGTTTGTGGGCAACAGTGGCTTTAAGACACCCTTATTGTCTCACAGGGCCTGATCTCTAGCTCACTGAAGTTAATGCAAAGACTACATTGACTTCAACAGACTTTGGATCAGAGCTATGTTCCTCTGAATGCTGAGCACTGGGCCCCTCCTTAGAAATAATGTAGATTCAAATCAATGGCGCTGTGCTACACTACACTTGCCGATGAACTGGTCTACTGGCTGTGGCTGAGTTTAGAAGCATTTGCTTCTGTTCTAGCTGAATCCACCATTCACTTCCATGGAGCTAGGCTGAAGATATGAACCAGTGCGTCCACCTTTTATGAAATTCACTGCAGCATGATACCAGAGAATTAAAAACCGTAGTTGGATTTTAATAAAAGCTATTATATAAGAGGTAACTATAGTTTTATATGCCCATAAGCCTCATATCAGAACTGGATTATATTACCAATAACAATATTTATGGGCATGCATGCTAAGATATAAGTGTAATCAAATCTTTGGCTTCAAGTTATAAACTGATTGCTACAAAGGTCAAAAATAAAGTTTCCTTTTACGTACACCATTGCACAATTGCATAGAGTATATTCTCCATTTATTGCTGGGATTTTTCACCTGGACAGGCAGGGGCACCTGCTGGAGATGAGCAATTTAACTTCATGTATCACCATTTCTGTTTCTGTATTCCATTGGCATTAATATCTGACTGATCATGTAGTTTGCAGTGAAACACTATCCATGCTCTGCAGTTTTTTGCCTCTAGTCTGTTTGAGGGCACCAAAAATCAATAAATACCTTTTGCAGAATCATTGCTACAAAGAATTCTTTGCAACAAAAATCCAAAGACAAAAATAACTCCTAGGAAATTATGTGTTAATCTATACAATTATATAAGAGAAGTCTGTGTCTAAATCATAAAGTCTTTATCCAAACAAAACTCCCAATAATTCCAGTGGAACTATTCCTGGGTCAAGAATCTATGAGAGCTAGAATTTAGCCCTTGTTGTTTTAAGCAAAATAACAAGAACTTTTCAACTATTATAAGCCCTTGTGTTGAAATCAGATAGGGTATGTCTACACTACCCCGCTAGTTCGAACTAGCGGGGTAATGTATGCATACCGAACTTGCTAATGAAGCCCGGGATTTGAATTTCCCGGGCTTCATTAGCATAAAGCCGGCGCCGCCATTTTTAAAAGCCGGCTAGTGCGAACCCCGTGCCGCGCGGCTACACGCGGCACAGGCTAGATAGTTCGAACTAGCTAGCTATTCCGAACTATCTGTACACCTCATTCCACGAGGCGTACAGATAGTTCGGAATAGCTAGCTAGTTCGAACTATCTAGCCTGTGCCGCGTGTAGCCGCGCGGCACGGGGTTCGCACTAGCCGGCTTTTAAAAATGGCGGCGCCGGCTTTATGCTAATGAAGCCCGGGAAATTCAAATCCCGGGCTTCATTAGCAAGTTCGGTATGCATACATTACCCCGCTAGTTCGAACTAGCGGGGTAGTGTAGACATACCCATAGCTATTCCCCATGCTATTTGTGGGATTCAGTCCAGACACAAAATAGGCTCAGGTGATATATAACCTAAACTGGCAGAACTTCAAATAGATGATAACACATTAAGAGATGGCCAGCTTCAGAGGACAGCATCTGTTGTGGACTAGATATGGGACTGGAATCCAGATAATGTGTGTATTGAGATAAAAAAACCTGGAGCATCAAATCTCAGAGTCTGGGTCACCTGATTCAGGCTCGCAGGGCCTGGGCTGCAGGGCTAAAAATTGCAATGTAAACATTAGGCTTGGGCGAAGTTTGGTTTGGACACACTCCCCTGTCTCAGGGTCTCAGAGCCCTGTCTCCAGTCCAAGGCCGAATGTCTGCATTGTAGTTTTATAGCTCTACAGTTTGAATCCCACAAGCTCTAGTCAGCTGACCTGGATCAATTGCGTTGTAGCCATGCCATGGGTCTTTCGCTGCATTGTGAACGTAGCCTCTGTGACCTTATTCAAGACACTTCACTTACATAAATCTAATTTTCCTCATTTGTAAAATGGGGAATGTTAGTATTTACCTTCCTTGAAGAGAGGTGTGAAGATTAATCCGATATTTGTAAGTCACTTTGAACATGTAAAGTACCTTCGTAAAGTAGGTAAGTGGTGAGCCACGACTTCCATATTTCTGCTAGTCTCTGTTTATTTTATTCAATCATGCTCCCATAATGTTAGTCCACCTGTCGTGTATTGACTGGTAAAATGTGTGTGAGCCCTATGGGATAGGGAATATCATCTTTGTTATCTTCAGCTCTAGCTCAATCAGGCCCTGAGCCATGACTGGATCTTGATCCAAGTCAACACATTGCATTTTTACATTTAACAGGTTATTTTAAATAAAATGGAATTAAATTTTGAATTGGAAAGTTGTTTTGAAAATATTTAAATGAAAGAAAAATGTTGGGAGGGGTGTGTATGGTTTCTAACCATGACAATTCTGCAGATTCAACACAAATTTGCAAAATGTTTTGGTCTATCCAAATTTGCATTTTCTGGCAAAAAATTGCCCAACTATAATCATAATTATTACTACTGAAATAATGTTTTAAAATGATTGCTTCATACAGGGTAATTTTCAGCACAATTACAATCTTTACTGAAGATTTTTTTATATTTACAGTACGAATGGGATGAAAATGAATTATATTTCTTCAAGTCATCGATTGCCTATGCCATGAGGAAGTATTTCTTAGAAGTCAAGAACCAGACAGTCTCCTTCCAGTGAGTTATTTTTTCAGCAGGGCTATGTATTGGTGGACATAACTCTGATTTCTGGGCAATGTAGCTGGAGGAAGAGTGCAAGGTCATATTAGGAGAGCCACTTGTTTTGCTTCATGCTGCTTAATCCTGCACTAGTTAGATGATACTTTATTTTTAAGTGAGGCATGAGACTAGAGTTAATCATTACTAGTGGGGAAATCTGATTTTGAGAACATTTGCTCAACTACTAACAGGGGAAAGGGCTATGTGAGCTACAGAAAAGAGCAATAGAGATGCTTTTCCAAGAATAGAAAAGAAACATTAAATTAAAAATTAAAATGAGATTATATAAAAGTCTAGGCAAGAATACACATATCATATACATGATGCTGACTAGCCAAGAGATGGTGGACCCATGAAAGCTGAGCTAGGTGATTTGTATGAGTTCAAAAGTCACCCTTGATAAATAGATGCTACCCAATTCAATTTCATTTAAAAATATACAGTACTTACTAACATACCTATGAATAGAAATAGATTTTGCCTCCCATTATTCTTGCTAGGTTTCTTTGAATGAATTTTAGATAGCGACAGAAAATCATCAAAAGAGACCTACCCACCCAATATATCTGATCATATTTGTAGCACATCAGTCACCATTATGTCTAAACTCTATTCTCAGCAGGCCTGGGGGCAACCAAATGCTAGTTTTTATTCTCCGAGTGCAAGAAGCTGAGCTAAATTTTGCCCCAAACAGGTGAGGGCAACTCCTGTGATCTGTGCTTGGCCAGGAGCTTGAAGGGATTTTGTTAGATGAGGGTTCCTCAATTCCTGGGGCACTGCATCTGCATCTAGAACTACTTAGTGTAGTAGGAAGAGAACCTGAAACACAAGCCCTTTTACCAGAGGCCTTGTGTAAGACCTGAGGTCTGGGCTAAAGTAGTCAAAACTTTGCTGATGTAAAGCAAAGTTAAACTGTGAGCAAGAGACAAGCCCTGCTGACAGAATTTGGCAAGCATGGGGATGATCTGGCTAGGCACAGAACACTCATGAAAGCACATTCCAAAAGGGTGGTATTCGAACACCTCTATACCAGCACATTCTTCACAGCTCACAGGAACACAGTGACCCATGCAAAAGATGAGGTCAGAATGACAGCAGGGTGGATAGACATGTTCTGATGAAACCAAAACATGTATAAGGTAATGAGTGGCCCCTGGATACATCAGTGGGTGTCATCCTAATATGTCAAAGAGGGCACCCTAATATTTTAGGAATAATACATAATTGGTTTGTATTCATGTATAAAGATGTATCTCAGAGGGAGTGCCTTTGTCTGACCAAGGGGAGAATGGAATGTCCTGCCATTCACTGAACTGGTCCATTGTCATGGGCAGACATGTGCTAGCTAACTACAGACACTGATCCAGAACGATGCTTCACTGACAGTAAATCTGATCAACTGCCTTAGTATCTTAATGGATTTTATGGTGGTTCACTGGAGGTCTGTAGTGTTAGCTGTCTGCACAGAGTTGTGACAGCATATAGGAGAACACTCACAGGCAGCGAAACATCCAACAGCGTCTGACAAACCGCATCTAATGACACGAATACACAAAACTGAGAGCTTAGGTGGTTACCAAAATACCTCTTTCCAGTGATGGACCCCAAGTTGTGTTGCTTGATGTTGTTTGTAGATATAGTGGATGCAAGATTTTCATGCATGCGGTTTTTATTTGGAAGTATCTCTTTAATCCTGAAAACAAATTTTAATATATTTTTCATCAGGTGCACAGATATCCACGTGTGGGCGGTCACACAAAGAGTCTCCTTCTATTTTGCTGTCAGCATGCCTGGTAATGCCACTGACTTCATTCCCAAAAGTGAAGTGGAAACAGCCATCAGGTGAAATTTTGCTCTTAGAGGAAATAACATGAAAGAAGGGATGGAGGGAATATAAATATTCAAGTGACCGAGGGAGATATTGTGAAAGTCTGACCCCCTATTTTCTTAAAATAAGAAAAAATTAGGATGAGAGAAATAGTCTTACCTAAAAAGAGAAATAGCCCATCTAATCTGGGCTACGTCTAGACTGGCCCCTATTCCGAAATAGCCATGCTAATTTCCAACTTTGGAATAGGGAAATCCGCGGGGGATTTAAATATCCCCCGCGGGATTTAAATAAACATGTCCGCCGCTTTTTTCCGGCTTGGGGAAAAGCCGGAAAAAAGCGTCTAGACTGGCGCGATCCTCCGGAATAAAGCCCTTTCAGGAAAGTAGGAATAAGAGATCCTCCGGAAAAGGGCTTTATTCCAGAGGATCGCGCCAGTCTAGACGCTTTTTTCCGGCTTTTCCCCAAGCCGGAAAAAAAGCGGCGGACATGTTTATTTAAATCCCGCGGGGGATATTTAAATCCCCCGCGGATTTCCCTATTCCAAAGTTGGAAATTAGCATGGCTATTTCGGAATAGGGGCCAGTCTAGACGTAGCCATATTGTTTTCAAAGTAGCCAATATAAAGCAACATAGAAAAGTTGTGAAACTCCTAGAATACATCAAGTTATGTTATGGAGAAGGAACATTTCTCCAATCACAGCTGGTGACTATTTTATGCCCAGAAATTTAAAATAGCTGGTCCATGGGATTTTACTCTAACTAGTGTAAATGCAAGTGCTATTTTTTAGCAGGGCAGTCTGGATGATATGTTAGAAAAAAATCCAGATATGGGAGACTGTACAGAAGAGGAGAGATTAAGGATGGAGATTTTTTATACCATCACAGAGATGATAAATTAAATTGTGTGAACAAAGAGGTTGCAGATAACATAAAGAGAGAAAATAAGAGGGGACAGAGGACAAATTCCTAGCTGGTGAGAAGAAAAAAAACCAAAGGAGTTGCTGAAGAAACAGTTAGTTGGAAAGACTGGAAAACTAAGGGGAGAACATATTGTCAAAAGCAGCAGAAAGATCAAGATGCAGAATAGTATTTTAGGGTACATCTACAAAGCAGGGCTAAAGTCGAAGTAAGCTACGCAACTTCAGCTATCAGAGGGGTAGCCGTGTTTGTCTGGATCTGCTGATACATCTGACAAAGTGGGTCTTTGCCCACGAAAGCTATGCTCCAATACATCTGTTAGTCTATAAGCTGCCACAGGACTCCTTGTCGCAACTTCAGCTATGTCAATGGCATAGCTTAAGTCAAAATAGCTTAACTTGGCTTTAGGCGCTATCTACTCAGCAGGAAGTCGAAGGGAGAACACTCTTTTTGACTTCCCTTACTCCTTGTGAACTGAGGGTTACAGGAGTCAGAGTAAGAAGTACTGCAGCTAGACATTATTTTGAAATAAAGCCTTGTAATGTAGACGTGCTCTTTGTTATTTAGAAATAATGCTGCTGTGTAGATGCACCCATGTAGACATGTCCAGGAAAAGATCACTGGAGACTGCTGAGAGTGTTTTTGCAGGAGTGAACAGGGCAAAATGCAGATTGTAGACAATTCAAGAGGGAAACACAGAAGTCAAGGCTGTGGATTCATGTTGGACTTTCATAGAACTTAGAGGTAAAGGTAAGGGGGGAGATAAGATGCAAGTAGACAGTGAAATCAAAGAGGTTGTCTTGTTTTGATATGGCTATTAGCTATTGGCAGGGCTTGCCAAGCAGCGGCAAACCCCGCTCGCCAGCCATGCAGTTCGGCACGCTGCACATGCGCAGACCGCACTGCACGGCTGTGCTGGTTTGTAATCGACTCCACTAATTGTCGAGCCCTGGATATTGGGATACAATTGTGTACAGTATCAGATCTGAGTATGTCACTTCTGGTTACTACAGAAATTCAGGCTTTCAGTTACTGTCTTTGAGGCAGGAATAAACCTGGCATGTCTTGCTGCTGTAGATCTGCTGTATCATTCCAGGAACAAAAAGTAGTTTATCACTCCAATACTGAAGCAGAATCTTCAAGCAAGGCGTTAAATGGAAGTTTAGAATCCCTAGAGGATTAGAAGGAATCCAAACATATGTGATTTATTTGTGTTCAATTTATTCATCTATTTGACTGTGCTCTTGATGGCAGAATGTCTCGGGGACGAATCAATGAGGCTTTCAGACTTGATGACAATACTCTGGAGTTTGAAGGTCTTCTTCCAACACTGGCATCACCTTATGAACCACCTGTCACCGTCTGGCTAATACTGTTTGGGGTGGTCATGGGCGTAATTGTGGTTGGAGTCATTGTCTTGATCGTCACTGGGCAGAGAGACCGAAGAAAGTAAGTAATATTTTAAATAATATATGCCAGCTGTGGGAGACCTGGCAATTCAGATGAGAACAAATGTTTTTGAAACTAGTCCTGAACATAGGTGTTCAGCAACCCTATTAATTTTTTTTGAAGGGGAGCATTTCCAAGCCACCCTAATGCACTGAAAGAGCTGATCTATAATGTGATTTGCAAGTCTTTTCTTCATAAACATAATTTGACCCATAGTTTTGATCTGCAACCAATGTAATGATTGGCTCATTATTTTACAGTTTTTTTGTGTCGGTGGCATTTCTACAGGGTACCTCCTCCTATTCCTATTAAAGTCAATAGGCCCATTTTGGCAAAATGAGTCACATGAAATTAATTTTTTTTTTGCAGTAGTCTCTTGTTAGAATTCAGAAGAACTTAATCAAAGCAGAGGCTCAGCTTCTTATGTATTAACACAGTCTTTTTGCTTTTAGGAGAATGAAAGCAGGCACAAATGAATTAGTACAAACCAACGCCATTGACCCTGAACTTGAGAATGGAGAAGTCAATCCAGCTTTCATAAAACACGAAGAGCGCCAAACATCATTTTAGAAAATAATGTGGATTCTCCAAGTTTTTGTTTTCATTTAGCTTTAACAGCAGTGCATTGAAAAGGCCAAATAATTCAGATGTCATTAAACATTACGGGTTCTTCTGATATTTTCAAGCTACTGTCTGTGTGCAGCCTGAGGCAAGTTAAGTGAGGTATTTGACATCTCTGTGTTCAATAGGTGATGCACAAATACACAAGAGGTACACTGTGTGTGGCCTTTTCGTGAAATGTATTTACTATATCGCACTGTCACTCATGCTGCTATCCATCAACCAATTAGTTGCAATTTTGCTGCATTTCCTTTGTTTCTAAAGGGTTTTAACTTAACAATTTCTAGACCAAGAGCAGATACATAAGCAGAACTGAAAAATAAAGTGCTTCCTCCAGATGATGATAAAGCTGTCCGACAGGAAGAAGGAAAATCAGAACCTATCAAGAGAAGGAGCTGAAAAATGACCTATTCATCAGTGGTCACACACTGAGTATTTGAGGAAGCTCAGCTTTGGAGAATTCACTTTGAAATGACAGGAATATTTGTACCTTCAAAGTACCTTACACCATATTAACCCAAAAGAGAAAGAGAAAGAAGACAACCAGGTACATGAACTTGGTTAAAATGTAGTGGTGTATGTAATCTGCCCAGTTGGTTGGCCTGGTAAATACGGTGTTGAGGCCAAACAGCAAATGTCCCCTGACCTCCCAAATTAGCTTTTTGGATTATGCTTCCATCTGAAAAGGAAACCTAGTATATAACTGTGTTTTGGAATAAACAATTCTAATAGAAAGAATCAGAACTTGAATTCTAATTAAAAATACTTCAGCATTTGGTTCTATTATTGGCCACTTCCCCAGTGATAGCAGTTAGGTCATCATAATCTCATAAGCAGCTTTTATTTGCATATATGGGAGTTGCTCCCAATAGCCTGATTTCTGACTTACCTTATTTCTTTTATTTAATAGCTGATAGACATTAAGGCCAGAAGAGACCATCATGCTCAGGTAGTCTGACTTCTTGTCCATCGTAGGCCACAGAACCTCACCCATCCATTCCTGGCTGAGTTACCAAACCTCTGGCTGAGTTACCAAAGTCCTCAAATCATGGTTTAAAGTCTTAGTTATTGGTGTTTTTAGATAATAGTTCTGATTTCAATATAGAACAGGATAAAGTTGAGGTCCTGTGTACTGTGATTTTAGGCTTCCCAGCTCTTGCCTTTATTAATATTTTAATCAAGCTAAATAACAAGCTAATTCATGCACAACTCAACAGCAAAGGGGACTGATACATTTTATGTTTGTATAGATGAAGGGCCATATCTTCAGTGAGTACAGATCACTGTAACACTATTAGGCTGTGTCTAGACTACACCTCTCTGTCGACAGAGAGATGCGGATTAGGCACGTTGAAATTGCTAATAAAGCAGGGATTTAAAAATCCTATGCTTCATTAGCATAAACATGGCCACCCCTATTTTTCTTAATGGAACTTTTTCGAAAAAATGGCAGTCTAGATGCGGATCTGTCAAAAATAAACCCTTTTTCGACACATCTTATAAACCTCATTTTTTGAGAAATACAGGATCTGTCAAAAAAGGGTTTATTTTCAACAGATCTGTGTATAGACTGGCTTTTTTTTCAAAAGCTGTTTTGAAAAAAAAGAGGCGGCCATGTTTATGCTAATGAAGCATGGGATATTTAAATCCCTGCTTCATTAGCAATTTCGACGTGCCTAATCTACATCTCTCTGTCGACAGAAAGGAGTAGTCTGGATGTAGCCTTATAGTCACAGACCAGAATGTTTAGGAATGAGACTTTGAAAAAATAGAGGCAGACAATTAGACTGTGAAGTCCATATTTAGGCTCGTAAATATGTTACCTGATTCTAAAAGATGCAGTGGATTTCAGTGGGAGTTTGTGTCTTCCACACTTTTGAAAAACAGGTCATTTAATGCAGAGTCCTTAATCAGGATTTAGGAGCCTACTCTAGGACCCATTTTTTAAAATCCTGACCTCCAGCATTATGCAATTGATCTGTACTGGAAGCCAGGAAGCCATCTTAATGGGAGAAGATAAATCATGACTTCCAGTCTTTAGACCACCCAAGTGGTTTTGAATTTTACAGTACAGAAAGAAATCTTCAGGTCTCCAGGGAATGACTTGGGGAGAGACTCATATGATGTTACCATTAAAGCTAGGTGGGTTTTTTTGGTTGGTTTTGTTTTGTTTTGTTTTAGCAGGGCAGAAAAACTAGCCGTATAATGTACATAGTGTCCAGCCTGGAACAAATTATCTAGACCAGTGGTTCTCAAACTGTTTTGGGCTCCGGAGCCCTTTTCATGCATAAAAATTTATGCAGAGCCCCAGCGGTCCACTGATTGTATGTATTGTACCTATCGATGTTTCCAGTTTGTCAACCTGGAGCCCCTGGAGTTGTCTTGTGGAGCCCCCTGGGGCTCCACAGAGCACAATTTGGGAAACACTAATCTAGCCTAGGCAGTTGATCGTAAAGTTAGGAAAGACAATTATATTTTAATAGTTAGATTACGTTTAACATTAATTATATACTAAATATATTATTTGTGGTCGTGCTGCATTATTTAATCAGGAATGGGCTCTATTATGCTGGGTGCGGAAGAACACATACAGCCCCTTCAGTATTCAAGACCGTTTTAATGTATTAAAAACATTTAATCAACGGTGAAAACCAAACCATATAGGGGAATTGATGGCAGCCGCGCAGAGTGTTCTGGGGAAAAAACACTAAGGGCACGTCGAAACTACACTCCTCTTCCAAAAGAGGAATGTAAATGAGCCCAATTGAAAATGCAAATGAAATTCAGATTTACAAATCTCGCACTTCATTTGCATAATCATGTGAGAGTGCTTTTTCTGAAAAAATGAGGTGTACAGGTTCTTTTGAAAAAAGGGTTTATTGTTTTCAAAAGAATCCCATCTAGACTGCGGTTTCTTTTTCGAAAAACCCTTTTTCAAAAAAACGCTCTCACATGATTGTGCAAATGAAGTACGAGATTTGTAAAACCATGCTTCATTTGCATTTTCGATCAGGTTCATTTACATTCCTCTTTCAGAAGAGGAATGTACTTTAGACATAACCCTAGAGACACAAAGACGGAGCATGACAATGCAGACTGACCAATTTTGGAAGTAGGAGGTGAAGCGTATACATGGCCCTGTTTTGCATCTTTTTCACAAAAGATATTGCACATACGTCTTAATGCACTGAAACAAAAAATGTGTCTGTTTAGAACACTTCACTTACAGAAGACTTAGGCTTGACAAAATCATTAAGAAACATTCAGTCACTGTTATTTTTCTCCATATGGCAACAATTATTCATAAAACATGGAAACTGAGTGGCTAATGATGATCTCATGCTGTTTAATTATGATAATATACAATTATACTAACTAAACAGTATAAAAAGCATTCTGTAAGCACAAATACACACTTCAGGGTGTGAAGTCTGAGATGCGCAGATACTGCAGTGATGAGTAGGATATAAAAAATCCTGACTCGACTAGTGTCATGGCTAGGAGCAGTCAGATATGAGCAATCTCATCATTAGTACATTTTGAGCATACAAATACAGCTTCCCAGCCTGAGCTGCTGTGCCTTATGCCCTATCAGAATGATATTAAATAGGTGTGAGAGGTCCTTTTGCAGCTCTGTGAGAAAAAACAAGCCAAACATAGGAGGGTATGTCTACACTAGTCCCCTAGTTCGAACTAGGGAGGCTAATGTAGGCATTCGAAGTTGCAAATAAAGTCCAGGATTTAAATATCCCGGGCTTTATTTGCATCTTTCCATCTGGGTGCCATTTTTAAATCCCCTTAGTCCGAACTAACTGCCCGTGGCTACAAGCGGCAGTCAAACGTTAACTCGAGGCAGTCAAACGTTAACTCAAACTAAGGACTTATACCTCGTGGTTCGAGTCTGACTGCCGCGTGTAGCCGCGGGCAGTTAGTTCGAACTAATGGGATTTAAAAATGTCGCCTGGATGGGAAGATGCAAATAAAGCCCGGGATATTTAAATCCTGGGCTTCATTTGCAACTTCGAATGCCTACATTAGCCTCCCTAGTTCGAACTAGGGGGCTAGTGTAGACATACCCGGAGAGAGCAGAAACTTAGGTGCTGACTCGGTGGGTGCTCCAGAAAAAAAATGGTGGGTTCTAGGCACCCTAAGGCAGCCAGCTCACCCTTCCTCTCCAGTATCTCCTGCCCCTTCCCTGTGATCAACTCTTTCAGAGTGTGCAGGAGGTGCTGAGGGGACGGGTGAGGAGGGGAGCAGGAGGAGGGGGAAGCGGATATGTACAGAGGAGGGAGTGGAATTGATGGAAGAGGCAGGGTATGGGTGGGACCGTGGGGAGTTGAGCACCCCAGGGGCCCAGTGGAAGCCAGCACCTCTGAGCAGAGAAGTGCTTAAAGTGGCTCTTTCCTGCCTCAATCCCATATAAGTTAATGGGTATTTTCCATTAATGTGGGACCGGGATTTAATCTAGGACAGAGGCTCACAACTTCTCTCTTTTTGAGGCTCCTCCAAACATGCTATAAAAGCTCCATGGCCCCCAGTGCCACAACTGTTTTTCTCCATATGAGTGCCAAGGCCAGCATTAGGAGGTAGCATGCAGGGCAATTACCTGGGAGCCCACACCACGCAGGCCCTGCACAGCTATGTTGCTCAGGCTTTGCCTTCACTCCATGGTGGCAGGGCTTGAGTCCCTGGGTTTCAGCCCTGTGCAATGGACACCTGTTTGAGAACTGCTGATCTAGTAGACCTTGACTTGTTTTAATAATGAAATCACAGAACACTGAGTGTTTTTTTTTCAGTTTTATGGATATGTCCATGAAACAGCACACCTGACTCAGTTAAAATCCTATATCTCTCTAGTTAGATGTCAGTAATGCAGCTGACAGTGCCTTGCTACTAAAACAAAATTGTGCATGCATACCCACACAAGCATGCTTACTAATAATTTCATATTATGTGTGCATATTTCACTATATTTAATAGGGGAGTCTATCCTCTATTATTGGTAGTGTCTGAATTCTCTTTTTGATGGCTATGTGTGTTTTGCACCTTCCTACCCTCCTGGGTAACTTGTTCTATTTTTCATTTAGACCAACAAACAAATGTTATGCAAACAAGAAAGCAACTAAGCATGCAGTGTTCCCTTCATGCTGTAATGTCACAAAATGCCAGGCAATAATTCAATTGACAATGCAGAATAAGAGGTGTAGGCTAAAAATAACACTCTCAGCATCTGTTCATCACTTGCAGCTAAGAAATGTGTTCATTTTCAAGTCCCAAATGTCTTGGGAAGTCTTATTACATATAGGTGCAGGAAGACACTCACCACAAAACTCTGGTAAACTTGTACTTTGGGATGTGTGATGTTTGCATTTAGATGCAAAGTTACAGGGTTCTGATACAGACGATAGCCAAATCAACTTTGCAATGCTCCACTTAGGTTTGTCAAACTCAAATAATGCTGCCTCGTATAGGTTTGGAGTTCCATCCAAAGTACTAATTAAAGTCTCCTCTGAACATGATCAAAGTGGCTCCTATATCTATAACCATAACATTTGATATTAACAAGAGAAAGACTAACAGCAAACATTGGTTAAGGACATATAGAAAAAGTTCACGAATGACTCTTATATGTACTAGGCTTCAAAATGATTCAAGCAATTTAAAAAAGCAATTTAAAATGAAACTGAAAACAAGGGCAAGGCCTGTAAGGAAAGCTCAGTTAAAATCAACCATCTTCATTTGTCTTAAGCAACACTTCACAGTCTGTACCGGATATTACAGAGAAAAGGATAAAACATGGCTATGAAGAGATTACTGGCTAGTTCCTAATACATCAGACAGGAATTTTTGTTAATGAGCATCTTTTTCTCTCATGTGCCTGTCTCCCACTGTCATCTCATTGCCAAAGCATCCTCAGCATTAGTACTTCGGTCTGACTTAAATATACATATTCTTTCTGTATGTTCTTTCTACTCCTTTAAAAATATCAAGAAAGGTGGCAAGACAAACAGTTGAATACATATAATTCAATGTGCCATTCCCTCACCGGAACAGTTGAATACATATAATTCAATGTGCCATTCCCTCACCGAGCCATAATTATTATTATTATTATTATAAAAACTTCCATTAAGACAAACTTTTTAATTTCAAAAAGGAGAATTAAAAAAACTCTGAATAAAACACTATTCAAAATTTTTCAGCATGTATATAAATTAAAATAGGTCAAAATTGGCAAACCCGGGTGCCTAAGGTTAGGCTCCTAGATTTATATTTAAACATTTGCATAGAAGTGGCCTCATTTTCAGAGGTGCTGACATAGGCACCACTTTTACTTTTCCCCAGAGGTGCTGCACTACCTCTCTTCCCTGAGGCCCTGCCCATTCTCCAGCCCACCCCCAAAGACTCCACCTTCACCCTGCCTCTTCTTACGCCGCCTCCTCTGCCGATGCCTCACTCTCACTCCACCTATCTGGAGGGCCTTGCCCTCACTCCACCACTTTCTACTCCCTCTCCGAGGCCCTGCTGCTCTTCACCCTCCTCCTTACCTGCCAGATAACTGTTTGGCACCATCCCCCATCAGCTCTTTGGCAGCGCCCTGGATTAGCAGATTGGGGGTGCTGCCAAACAGCTTGGTCTGGAGGATGCTGAGTATCCACTATGTTTCCCCTGGCTGCTCCATCCCCAGAGCACCCATGGAGTAGGCACCTATGGGTGCTAAGCAATGCCAACACTGAAGTCAGTGGGAGCTACAGTTGCTTAGCACCTTTGAAAAGTCAAACCCATCTATTTAAGTGTCCAAATATGGATTTAAGAGCCAAATTTCAAGCACTGCAATTTGAAATTTTTTAGTCAGACCATTATGTTATTAACATTTCAAACTGTGATGGCTTTTTCAGGAAAATCGCCTTGTAATTCCAATATGTATGTTTCAACAGACCGGTTTAAGAGTTGTGGAATTTCTACATGAGGATAGTTTTGCATTATCAGGGATTAAATAGGGAATCTGAACATATCACTGCCAACATTAGCTCATAATTGTATTTCAAATGTCACACAGGTCTAGTTTAGAATGAACAATAAATCAAATCTATGTCATGAAGGCCCAGTCCAATATGTACTAGTCAATGGAGAGACTCCCAGGACTCCGATGAACTGAATCTGGCCCCAAACTGTTATGTTGTTTCACTGGCAATAGCATTCACATTAATGCCACTGGAGTTGCAGCCACTTGCACAGGTATGAATCTGATCCATAATACCAACCTCAGGCTTACATAACAGAAAATACCCTGGGCTCTGATAGGATAATGGGAAAACATATTATGCTTATATTGCCTACATTTGCATTTTCCAAATAAAGATTAATAAAAACCTGCTGTGACCTGAAAAAACCTCACTACAAACCTTGACCGAGTGTACATTATTGCTGGATATTTCACTGCTGTGAAGTACAATGGGGGGTCATACTAACAGCACTAGGAATGCATTTCTATGCTCTTCTTTCAGCTGGTACAAAGTCACCACTGGAGGAAGTTTACTTCTTTATGTTGTCAAAATGCTGGAAATTAAAAAACAATGAAAAATCAGAATAATACTGCTGGCTGGAGTCAGCCTGGTTTCAGAATTCATACAAGAGTATTAGCTCCTACAAAAGAGACAGATGATACCTCAACCAGTGTTCAAAGCCACATGATGAGAATTTATCTTTAAGGCTTGTCATCTTCTCTGAGTGTCTCAAGAATTGATATTAGCTGATGAAATGTGGGGCGCTTCTCTGGAAGCTACATGAAAACAAAGAACAAATTATATGACTACTTAACATTGAAAATATAACATATAGTTACTGTAACATTCATTTTTCTTAGCTCAAATATATAGAACTAAGAAATAATAGCATTTAAGTGGCAAAGCAATATATTCTTTTGAAAGTGCTATATGCTTTAAATCTCTCTTCTGGTTATATCTTGTTCTTTAAAATTTTTGTTCAAATTGAACTTATTTTTGTCATGCGTGAGTAATTCAAAAAATAACAATCACCATTTTATGATAGCAGCAGTAACGTGGCAGGCATTTTCTAGATATCCAAGAAGGGACATATCACAGTTTAAAGACAGGTAAACAGAGGTTGGATGAAGAATAAAAAAATCAGGATTATTTTTACTAGAGTCACTGTAGGCAGCATGACAATGGTCTTTAAGATAAATTTAAATATGAATATAGAAAGATCAATATTTGACCTACAAACCTTGACAGTCTCTCTTATGTTTAGAATTGCAGGCATATAGACATTATGATGAATCATTCAAACTCCAAATCTGTCATCCACTTTGAAACATATTTCAGGTATCTTCCTAAGTGAATGGTATACCTTCCTCAAAAGGAAAATTAAATAGTTCTCCTTCATCTTTAATGTATGGGCCCTTCCTCTGGTGTACTCTAGTAGAATGCTTTATGGAAACTAGTTTCTCTCTACAATTGATGTTCTTTAACAGAAACAGTTTATGTATTGATTTTTTTCAGCTGACCATCATGCGTCTCAAAAAATATTTTAGCAAGTTTCTCCAACGCATATGGACCAATGTTCTTACCTCATGCCAGCAGCTGTACATTATCTCGTAGATGGTCTCTGAGGCGAGTTGTGGTCGGTAAAGCCGATATCCCTCAGAAACTTTCTCAATCACTTGGATATTTTCATACAGTTCATAGGGTTGCTTTCCCAGAGTGAACACTTCCCACATTAAGATCCCTATGGGAGTTTTCATTGTTAAAAGACAAGAAATTTAACAGATAACCATTGCAGACCAAAACACCTAATGAATGCTCATTAACAGAATGGCAGTAACAGATGAGACTTTTATCAAAATGTTTTTTTAGAAAATGCCTGAGGATGATTTGTATCCAGTGTATGATGCTAGCAGTGTACTAGTGTCAGTGATGTTATATTCACATTGCAAACAACGTGATGTTTTAGTGGTATGTGAAGGTAAATGATACAGGTGTTTGGTGATAATGCCCAAGACATGGCAATCCAAGAACTGTCTTGTGTCAACTTTTAAAATAACACAGAACAGTGGTTCTCAACCTTTCCAGAGTACTGTACCCTTTTCAGGAGTCTAAGAGTGCATCTACACTGAAGGGCTTATCTCAAAATAAGCTTCACAAATTGAGCTATGTCAATTGCATAGCTTATTTAGAAATAGCTTATTTCGAAATACAGAGTGTCTCCACACAGCACTTATTTTGAAATAGAGCACTCTTCTTCCAACTTCCCTTACTCCTCGTACAATGAGGGTTACAGGAGTAGGAGTAAGAAGTCCTCCAGCTTGACAATAGTTTGACATTATTTCAAAATAACTGCCTGCTGTGCAGACGTGGACTAAGTTATTTTAAAATAACGCTAATTATTTTGAAGTAGTGTCGCAGTGTAGACATACCCTAAGTGTCACAGCATGCTGTTAATGAAAAATTGAGTACTTCCTCATTCTTACAACATAATTATAAAATAAACGAATTGGAATATAAGTACTGTATGTACATTTTAGTGTATAGTTTATAAAGTAGTATAAACAAGTCACTGTCTGTGTGAAATTTTAATTTTTACTCACTTAGCTAGTGCTTTTTATGTAGGCTGTTGTAAATCTAGCCAAATATCTAGATGAGTTGATGTACTCCCTGGAAGAAATCTGTGAATCCCAGGGGTACACATAACCATGTTGGAGAACTACTGATAAGAATAAGTATTAAAGAAATTTTGTAGATGATTTCCTCATGTGATTTTACAGATGTTTTTAAGGGACCAAGACAATTAGTCTTTTATCCCTGGTCTACACTAGGGAGTTATTTCAAAATAACCCCGCTTATTTTGAAATAATAAACAGAGTGTCTGAACTACCAAGCCCATTATTTTGAAATATTATTTGAAATCTGTACTCCTGACACACCCCCGGGAGGCCTCCCATAGCTCCCCAGTGCTTCCTGGGGCTCTGAATCTGAAGTAGCACGTCCACATTAACAGAGCTTGCTTTGGACTACATTCAGTTCTTCCCCATACTGACCATAGAGCACACTTATTCTTTCTCTCTGTAAGTGGTCCTAATGCCACTACATAAAACAATACACCACACCCAGAGAGTGTGTGAGTTACATAAGCACCTTCAATATGAAAGGTCAAATCCCATACGTACCAAAGGCCCATACATCTGATTTGCTGCTAAACTTGGTGTAATGGAAAACTTCTGGTGCTGACCACTTCACTGGAAACTTAGATCCTAACGAGCTTATATACAGGTCATCCAGAACATACCTGAAAGGGAAGAGCCAGTCGTCAGGCTGTGACAAATGTCTAGTGAAATCCTGCTTACTGCTTCTGCCCATTAGCTCCAAAAAGCCATTCACAACAGACATTATTGCACTGCAGCGGTTGAAGATTGCGTCCGTGGCTTACCTCGCCATCCCAAAGTCAGACACCTTCACGGTAAGATCACTATCAACCAAGCAGTTCCTAGCAGCCTTTGGTGGGAAAACAAGAAAACAGATTGAATGACCAAAATAACAGTTGGGGTATTTTCTAATAATATTTCTGTCCTGTAGAATTCCACTGGAAGGAGGCAGGGGTTAGAACCTGGATCAGCTGATGTTCCCATAATATCATCAAGAGACCCTGCACAGCTACAAGCAGGAGAATAGGTGCTACAGGAAATATAGCGAGCTGATTGGCCAGGTGCTCCTCCTTAACCTTAGAGGATGCCCCAGGAAGTTGTCTGGGTAACCACACAGACTTTGGCCTTCTGTGATGCCAGACTTTGCCTTGTCTCTTGATCTCCTATCCCAGCCTGAGTGATCCTGTGTCCTGATTCCAGGTTGGTACTACACCCGTCTTCCACTCTCTGACCCCAACTCTTTCTTACTCAGCTTGGCTCTTGTGATTCATCCAACTCCTGCTCACATGTAGGCCATATGACCACTAGCCCACTAGCTTCTATCTATGAAGTTCTTTGATATAAAAATGCACTATTTTTAATTTGTAACACGAATAATGAGTAGTTCTGCAACAGCATTTGTCATCCATTGATCTCACAGAGCTTTACGGAGGAAATCAGTATAATTATCCCCATTCTACAGAAGAGGACACTAAGGCACAGGGAGGGGCAGTCACCCAGAAAACCAATGGCAGTGCCATGAACTGAATGCCTGTATCATGGGTCCCAGACCAGTGTTCTAGCCCCTAGGAAGCACATCAAAAGTTGCTAGTACATCAAAAGCAAGAACACCACAGCAGTTTAGGAGAATGCTGATATGATTATTTACTGTGCATTATAAGGAAAGTGGAATATTGAGAGACAATATAAGCAATATGGGCAATGAATAGGCAATAAGAGCCCAGTTCTGTGCAGACTTATTTTTGTGAGCATTTACCCTCTACCCTGAGGGTTATTAATCCCAGGGATATGATTCATACCTCCTAAAGACAAGATTTATTCTTGGCTCTCCATCATGTGTAATAATCAGTAGCTAATTTTCAAAAGTTGCTTTTATATTTATAATTTGAACGTTGCCTGGATACACTGTTCAATACCCTAGATTTCTGATTTTAATGTGCAGACTGGTTAGTGACCTGTCCAGTTACTTGATTCATGTAAACAAATAAATAATGGCAAACCTTAAAACAAATATTTAAAATTATGGTTGGGGATGGAGAGATTGGCCCGAGGAACCTTTTAAAAATACATCTCTCTCCATATTGTAGATTCGCATACATTTTCAAATGGCTATAGTCACACCACCCAATGTCATGACTGAGACTGGAACATGTGTTTCCAGGAGCAGGAGATAACTCTCTTTCAGTGATCTCCTACAACAACCAATTTGATTCTACCCCAATCCATGTGCCAATGTTCTTGAACACTCACCTGTACAAAGAGCAGGCCTAGAGACTAATTGATTAATTGATTCTGCTCTCAGCTACACTAGTGTAAAATAGAGTTGGACCACTATAGAACCAGGATGCATAATGGAAGGAAGAAGATGCAAGTGAGTAAAATACTGGCTTATTACAACACAATCTGAAAGGTCTTGACATGGCTGATCATCTCATAACAGTAATAAAACATCACTAAAAAGAACTCTCTATTCCAATGGCCAACATGTCCATGCAGTTACACTTGCTTTATGCCAGTGTGAGTTATTCTGGTCCAAAATTGGAGTAGCAGAGTGCTGAATCAGGTCCTAACTCTCTTCCCCCTACCTATGGGATAATGGCTAGAGCTTACCAAGTCTCGATGAATGAACTGCTGACTCTCTAAGAAGGACATAGCTTCACAAATGTTATAACACATTTCCAGCAACTGAAAGGGTTGCAGCTCCTTTCCATGACTCTTCAAGTAGTGAAGCAAGCAGCCATTAGCCATATATTCAGATACTATGTAGATGGGATAGGTCTTTGTGCAAACTCCATAGAGCTTAACAAGTTTGGGATGGTTAAGTTTCCTGAAATAAAAAAATAAAAAATAAATACATTCCTCTGTTTTGTGAGCTTTTCTTCCTCATTATTATCTTGTAATTCCTAAAGAAATGTTTGGAACCACACAAATACATAACAATTAATAAGAGGATAGCCTCGTTAGTAAATCCTTGCACAAAAGTTCGGGTTTCATCAATGATGTCTTAGATTTTAAACTTTCCCTTTCAAGCACAGGTTAATTTCTTTCTCCATGCTAGCAATAAACATGTGCTCAAATAATCAGTTACGGTGAAACTGACTCCTTTAGGTTGCAGTAGTGCAGATCTTTGAACTAGGGATGTTAAATATCGGTTAATTGAATAATCGATTAACCTCATGAATTTTTATCGGTTACTCGACTATTCTATAGTTCCCGAGGGTGGGACCAGCAGCCAGTGTGCTCCGGCCTCCCCCTGAGGAGACCCTTGCCACTCCATGCTGCTGCTTCTGTGTCAGAGTAGAGTGCCAGGTGGGAGCTGGTATGCAAGGGGAACCAGTTTAAAAAACAGCTCCCCTCGTGGACCAGCGGACCAGCTGCCAGCAGCCCCTGTCGAGGAAGCGGTCTGAGCTCTCAGACTTAGTGCGAGCTGGAACTGAGCCAGGCTGCCTGCACACCTGGCTCCTAGTACACTTTAAATGCAGAGTTGCAGCAGGGGTAGATCCTGGACCTGGTGGAAGCCAGGACTGAGTCAGGCTGCCGGCCAGCCTGTTAAAAAATTTACTGGCAAGAGGTGGAGGTGAAATGCGTGTAATAGTATAATAGTATAGTTGATTAACCAAAGCAGAAGCTCTTTCTACACAGTGCCAAATTTTGAAATAAAGTACTATTTCCACAGGGATGCCGGAATAGTGTGCCCGTTATTTTGAAATATATTTTGAAATAACAGGCATGTTTAAAGATGTGGAATAGCTATTTCGGGATACCAGAAGTATCCTGAAATAGCTCTGCTGTGTAGACATAGCCTAAGAGAACATAGCAAAGTAGAATCAGCTCATATAACCATTTCACCTAACCCACTGATAGGGGCACAGACCATTTCCTGTGTTGTGACATCCCTAAAAGGGCCTTGAATAAAACAATTTGCAAACTGGTATCTCACTGTGGAGCCTGGGGTAGTTACCTCCCCCTACCAATGTGAAATATAATCTGGATGCATTCCTGGATCTGACACATCCCATCTACTCATGTCTGTGACATTGCCACCTGCTGCTGGTGCCAGAAATAGATCATTCCATCCTTGCCTGTTGGAGGAGGTATTTCTGCGATGAAGTACATTTTTAAATCACGCATGTAGCAGCTCTGCAGTCAGTGCCACTGAGAAGCACTATAATACTGATTACTGCTAACTCCAGCAATCTCTCTACTATTCTGTCGATGCCTCTTTTAATGTGATGCCCCTAAGAGGCCACATACGTAGCCTATGCTAAAGTTGCCTGTGGGTACTTATGGTTTTACTTTTATTTTGAAGAGGCACTTTTTTCAGTGACTATTCTGTATTACTGACGTCACCTGGGGAAGATCTTTATTTGCAATGTTATTTCATCAAGCAAAGTGCAGCTTACATCATGGTGTGAGCTTCCTCTATGAATTCATCTTCTGACATTGATCCTTCTTTAATCATCTTAATGGCAACATCATACTTTCCTTTCCATTTTCCCATCTGCACCACTCCGAACTGGCCACTTCCTAATTCCTTGAGCAGGACGATTTCTTCTCGTTTCAGCTCCCAGATCCCTAGTGGGACAAAAGTAATTCCCTTTAGCTACCAGCATGACACCTGCAGTCACAGGGTCCTAAAGGCATCCATTTGTTTTCTTTTGCCGTTCATGAAAGCGTTCCACGTGGAGTCTACAGGTTACATATGTGAGTTGCAGCAGAAATGGGCACCCTGTAGCTCCCTCCCCAAGGGTCATTGGATACTGAGGATGTTAGTTCACAAAACCAGACAATATTCATGTGGCTTTTGAAGGACTTTTGGGTCAAGCAATAGAAATATCGCCAGTCTGTTTTACACTTGGCCTTGCAAACAAATGCAATCTCACCACTTAGTGTGCTAGAACATAATGAGAAAGGGTGAGATGGCCATGGCATGGGTGTGTGCAGATGGACAGAGTGCACAAGCAGCCCATCCATCACTTGATCCCCGAAAGAGTCGGAAGGCCATTGGACCAGATTCCCCAACATCCACCCACACACACAGCAGCCTTTGGAATAGGCTGCATGTGCTGGTGGGTAGTAACTGCATTCAGATTCTAGAACAGTGGTTCTCAACCTATTAACCATTGTGGGCCTCATATGCAGCTCTCTGTGTTAGGTGGGCCACATCCACAAATTGGTAAATGAAATTTAATGTTGGTAAATATGAAATAATGCACATTAGAAAAAATATCCCAACAATACAATATGATGGGGACTAATTTAGCTATAACTACTCAAGAAAGAGAGAGAGATCTTAGAGTCATTGTGGATAGTTCTCTGAAAACATCCACTCAATGTGCAGCAGCAGTCAAAAAAGCAAACAATGTTGGGACTCATTAAAAAGGGATAGAGAATAAGACAGAGACTATCTTATTGCCTCTATATAAAGCCATGGTACGCCCACATCTTGAATACTGCATACACATGTGGTAGTCTCATTTCAAAAAAGATATATTGGCTTTGGAAAAAAGTTCAGAAAAAGCAACAAAAATGATGAGGGGTTTGGAACGGGGCCCATATGAAGAGAGATTAAAAAGACTGGGACATTTCAGCTTAGAAAAGAGGAGCCTGAGGGGGGATATGATAGAGGTCTATAAAAACATGACTGGTGAGGAAAAAGTGAATAAGGAAAAGTTATTTACTTGTTCTCATAATATAGGAACTAGCGGTCATCAAATGAAATTAATAGGTAGCAGGCTTAAAACAAACAAAAGAAAGTTTTTCTTCACATAGTGCACAGTCTGCCTGTGGAACTCCTTGCCAAAGGAGGTTGTAAAGACTAGGGCTTTGTCTACACTGCAAAGAGATCTTCTGCAAAAACTTCTTGCGCAAAAGCGCGTCTACACCTCAAAGCGTATTGCAAAAGCGATGTGCTTTTGTGCAAGAAAGAGTCCACACTAAACGGACACTCTTGCGCAAGAAAGTTCTGATTGTCATTCACAAAATGGCCCTCAGATCACCTGTGCTTTTTGTGATCATCTCTTTTTGCACAAGAAACCCCTGTTGAGCATACACACACATCTTTTTGCATAAGAACTCTTGCGCAAAAAGGAGTTATGACTCGTAGAAGTAGGTATACCTACACCGCAAAAAGCCCTCTGTTCTGTCGATTGACTGTAGATTTTTTTGTGCAAAAGTGCGCTTGAGATGTGGACACTCCACGGGTTTTTGAACAAAACCCCTGTAGTGTAGACATAGCCTAGGACTTTAACAGGGTTCAAGAAAGAACTAGATAAATCCATCGAGGTTAGATCCACCAATGATTATTAGCCAGGATGGGTTGGAATGGTGTCCGTAGCCTCTGTCAGAGGCTGGAAATGGGTGTTGGGAGAGGGATTGCTTGATGATTCCCTGTTCTGTTCACTCCTTCTGGGGCATCTGGTATTGGCCACTGTCGGCAGACAGGATTCTGGGCTCGATGGACCTTTGGTCTGACCCAGTATGGCTGTTCTTATGTTCTTATCCACATGACATATATTCTATCCATACTGCCCTGAGGATGTCACATGGGCTGCAGCTGTGTGCTGACTAGGCCACAAGTGGCCCATGGGTTGAGTAACACTAATCTAGAAGCTTAAAGGATTTGAGGATTCACCTCTGAGATCCCCTCACAGCAGCCTGGTGAGTGTCCAGCAGGGGGTGCTCAACTAGCATTTGACAGGTGGCAAACAGTGACAATAGTTTTAAAAGAGAAAATCATGTCCATACCATTTCCCAAGGAGGCTGTGGATGGGACCTTATTTACTTTCGTAGTCACAGCATGTCGAAGCCTGGTAATAATACCTACAAAGAAGGCCAGTCAATGATCACAATACATACAGCACATTAATTATTTATTAATTATTATTATTATTAGCTAATATACATCTATTCTTATTATTTAGTTCACTGAGTAGGGCAAGAGATTCGCCATACAGTCTACAAACCCAGTAACTTGGGTCTCTCTAATCTATCTATGGCAGAATACATATGACAGGAGACAAACACTTTCAGGGTCACCAGAAGGGACAGGGAGAGATTGCAGTGGTTTACCTGCTGAGTTATGCTGATGATAGTGAATGAGCTGGGGAACGGAATCAAAACAATAATTTTCAGCCAGATAATATTTGTTTTCGTGGTTCGTGTTCACGTGGTAATGTTTGACAGTTCCTTTTTTTTCTCTGAAAAATAACACAAAGTAATTTTTATGTAAGAGCCTTGTTAAATGGACTTAATAAAGTCCAAGTCTTATTTAGTTAATTAGACAGGTAGTCACCAATCTCAAAATACACCTGTTACACTTCTGATGCTATTTTTTCTTTGCTGCTACCAGTTGTCATTCAGTTAAGGGAATGCTTTGCTTAGTAAGTGGTATTAGCAGTCCTGTAAGTGAAGTGATACTTTTATTTCACTGAGCAGTCCTTTTACAAAATTATGTTGCAAATTTTTCATATTTCCTTAGCTTCTAAGAAGTAGTATTCAGAAAGCTAGTCATATTTATAATAGGGATGTAAATAACTACTCAAGTAGTTGACTACCCAATAAGCCTGGATTTATGGCGTAATCGAGTCACTACTTGACTACTTGCTCCCCACCTGTTGCTGCCTCTGATACAGAGGCAGCAAGTGGGGGGAAGCAAGAGTCTAAGCTGGGGGATCTGACTTAAAAGTCGGTTCCCCCAGCACAGTCTTCACAGTGTGGGGAGGGAGGACAGGGGAGGCAGATTGCTCAGTCCCGGGGGTTCTGGACCTATCCCCGCTGCAGCTCTGCAGTTTAAATGTAGAAGTAGCAAGGTTGCCTGCGTGCCTGGCTCCTACTACATTTAAACTGCAGAGCCACAGAGGGGCCCCTTATCAACTAATTGTGTACTCGATACAAATTGTATCAACTAAACAATTAGTCAATTACCTGCTTCTTAACATCCTTAATTTACACTAACTGCCGGGGGAGAGGAAAAAACTTTTTCCATGAAAATCATAGACCCATAGGGATAGGGTCATCTGGCAGTGGATTTCAAACTATGAGTCATGACCCAGTACCGGATCGTGGGATGTCAGGCACTGGGTCTTGTTGCTGCATGGGGATCAGGCGACCAGTGGGAGTGATAAGGCAGATGACCTGCCTGTCCAGGCACCGCAGACTGTGCGGCAGGCCCGGATCCTTGGTGTGGGGGAGGGAGAGAAGAGCACGCACAGAGCTCTGTGCACAGCCCCTGCCCTGAGCACTAGCTCCACACTCCCATTGGCTGGGCACCTACTGCTGGCTGCTTCTGGGGTGCATAGTCTGTGGTGCCAGGATAGGCAGGAAACTGCCTTAGCACCCCTGCTGC
Organism: Pelodiscus sinensis; assembly: GCF_049634645.1. Lineage (NCBI taxonomy): Eukaryota > Metazoa > Chordata > Testudines > Trionychidae > Pelodiscus > Pelodiscus sinensis. Next base: position 211,716,012 of record NC_134711.1, read on the forward strand.
ACCGCTGACTGGGAGCTGCTCAAGGTAAGCCCCTCCTGCCCCAGCCCTTCTCCCCCTCCCAAAGCTGGAGCACCCTTCAACACCCCAAAGCTCTCATCCTCAGTCCCACCCTGGAGCCTGCACACTAGTCAAATTATGTTGGGTCACAGGCATCAACAATTTTGTTCAACTGGGTAATGAGAAAAAAAGTTTGAAAACGACTGGTCTAGTCTAACCCTTGGCCAAGATGCAGGATTTGTTGTTCTATATGTTATTTAATGCAAACAACGATGATAGGGAACTAGGGTATTGTATCTTCTTTTGAAGCATCTGTTGCTGGCCACCACTGATTGCAGGATATTTGACTAGAAGGACCAGTGGTTTGATCCACTAAGGTAGTTTTTTTCTGAATGTTTCCAGTTCTATTTCTAACCTCGCTTTGCTTTTATCCTGCCCCTCCCAAGCTTGATCTCCTCTCTCCTTCCCTATTTTTCTCTGTCTTCAGTTGTCCTCTTTCTTCCCTGCATTACATTAACCTCCTATATGACTTATCCTGCTCCATGTTCAGCTGGCTGTAAGAGTCCTTTCCAGCACTCTCCTATGCTGTCATCCCTGCAATGAGCACATCTCTCTGTAGGGCTTCCTCTCTCTGTTGCAGTGGACTCAGCATAAGGGACCAGAGGGTTAAGGCACAGCTGGATTTAGAGGGATAATAACTGTTTAGAAGTCTGTACCAAGGTTGCCCAGAGTTCAGTTCTGATTTGATGAAATAACTTTGATACTGAATGGTTCCAGGTAACAAACCCATGGGGCACACAACAGAAACAAAACCAATCCTTTTGATACTCACTCCAGAGCTTTGCTGAATACAGACACTGTGTACTTTCCCATGCGGCTTGAATTTCGAACCATAAAAGCACCTTCTTTCCCCTAAAAATAATAAATGAAAAGAAAGGGAAACATCATGCGAAACATCCACTATCTGAGAAATATTTTGAAATTTTGCCTAGATGCGTGTTCCTTTAAACTCTCTTTGGATTTCCAATGTCTCAGTATATCTGGGGGGCCAAACAGATAGATATTCAGAACATATTCATTATCAGGCAATTTGTAATGTGAGAGGCAGCTAAATCCTATTGCCCCTCCTCTTTTCTATCCCCCAACTTTTCACTCTCAAATTCTGCTTTTCACTATAGGTAGGTGCTGCAATTCTGGTTTCCACAAGGGCTTTCTTAGTAGTACCTGTAGTGGTGGCATTGGTCTTGTGCTTCATTTGATTGTTGTGTGGCTGGAGCAAGTCCAGCTGCGACTAAGATTCAGTGCTGCAAGGTGCTGCAAAATCTCATGTCCCATTCAGCTCAATAGGATTTGGGACCATTCAATGTCTGATCTGGCCATAGGTATCTAGTCCTGCTACTGGTCCCCCTTCCCTCTTAGAAACACACAGTGGTTCACCATGATTCTACTTCACTTCTGCCCTTGGGGCAGGCAGCTGAGAAGGAATGCAGGGGCCTGGCTGGGGCGAGCATGGGTGTGAGCTGTGCAGCAGTGCCTGAGCACTAATGCAACAGGTAATACACAAGAAATGAGCATGAAGGGACTTAAGAGGGATAATAGGGAAGAGCCCTAACTGCTGACCTGTCAGGTCTCTGATGGAAAGGAGCATGTCATTGCCATTGTCTAATTGTCCCCATTTGTTCACATCACAGAACACTCCCCTATCCCCCGGTATCCTCTCACTGGCAGTCTGGACACAAAAAAGACCAACATCTGAAATGGCAATTTAGGGTCTTGCATGCCAGGAGTGAAATTCATTGGCAGAGCTTCAGGTCCCCTTCATTCACTCGCAACCTTTTTGAAACCTAATTACTCCTACATCTTCATACTAAGCTAATTTCTATTTTAGATTCTACCATTCTCACTTTAAAGAGCATTAGCACCCTCTAGACACAAGGAACAGCAAAAACAACAATTGATGCAGAAACATTTGGAGAGAGGTTTAAGCACAATTACTAAAGATATTTCTGGTACCTTCTGTCGCAGGAGTTGCTCTGACTGGGCCCTGGAGAGATCACCTGCATACCAACTGCAGCAAGAAATATGGTTTACAGCATGGTTTCTGAATAACTGTTTGGCAACACAGACTTATGAAAAACTCTTACAAGATGCTTCATTTTCAAATCTGCTTTTAAAAAGCCAAAATATCTATCTGACATAGTCCTGATAGTAATAGTACTTGATCACCTCACAGTTTTTAATGCATTTATCTTCACAACACCCCTATAAGGCAAGGCAGCGCTATTATCTTCAGTCTTCAGGTGGCAAACTAAAGCACAGAGCAACTAAAAAATTGCCCCAGGTTACACATGAGTGTCCTAGCCAAATTCTCTAGCCACCGAAGCATTTTGCCTTTCTGGTATAGATCAAGATACATTTGCTAGTTACATGTGATTTCTAAGGTAACAATTAAGTGTGATCTTGAAATAGGTGAAAGTACAGGATGAACAAATAAATATATTCTGAATTAGCCTCTTAGAACACTGAGACTCACTGCTGTTTATTCCACACAGATGATACCTATAACGTTACATTATTAACAGTAGATCACATGACACTCAGGACCAAATTTGGAAGCTCACTCCCAAATGCTCAGATATTTAAATACCCATTTAGATGTATTATTCTGGGGAAAGTAAGAGTGTAAGCAAACTGTGGCTTCCAGGGAGCCTTCCTTTATCCATTAAGATTGTCCCTTGAGAGGCCACGTGTAAGCTAACAATTGACAGTTTTCAAACACAAAGTTCCTTAATGGTGTTTTTAATAAAAAAAACTCAGATCATTAAAAATTTAACATCTAGGGTAACCGCTGCCTCTCCATATTCTCTGTGTAGGGTCTTGGGGTCACTGACATCATGTAAGTAGCCCCATTCCTGTGGCTCTCCTCACCCTGACTTGGATCTCAGCATGGCACCCTGCTCTGCAGCTTTCAGAGAGTGAGGATTCTTTTTCTCTCTCTCCCCCACCACCATGGAGAGCCCTTCATGCACCCCATCATGGGGAGACTTTCAAATGAAACGCATCAACTGTTGTCACTCCTGCACATTTGAACCCCTTTGTGATAGTCAGGCTTTAACGGATATAATCTGTTAAAAATGTGAAAGCTCCCAAAGGAAGGAGACAGATACTTCCCATATGTTTTCAACAGAAAATCCCCTCAGCCTTCTCATGGATGTCTATCTTTTGTGTACATGCCACTTTATCAGGGTAGCAGACAGGCTTTTCTTAAAAGCATTCCCATCCACTGACTTGTTGGATGAAAACAGAGTCATTCCACTGGAAGATTATTAATAATAAGGAAGATTTGTATTGCCAAAGGATTGAGAGGAGGATAAATGCTTGAGCATGCTAGGTCCTGGGCAGACATCTAATGGAAAGGTCATCCTAGTCTCAAAGAACTTAAGGTTTACATATGAAAATGCTCCACATGCTCACTCATGCGCGACAATGTTCTCCTCTTCTTCTGATGAAGCGTCACTTCCACTGGAGTTTTCCCTACAAAGACAAAATACTCCACTGAAATCATGATTAAATACGCCAACCTTCTTTGAGTCCAAATGCATATTGAAGGTATTCACGCCGAACTACTATTGGCTGAGCCCAAAGAGGATTCTTACTCCCTTCAGGCAAATTTGAGGAGATATTTCATTTACTTTCTATTTCTTTTTTGGTTTGGTGAAAGTCAAAAAATTAAACATTTTCCCATGGTAAAATATGCTAACCTCCATTTTAAAGCTACAGCAGAGGCAGCTGAATTTAGCAAATGAACATGTTGCAGTTAAAAAGTCCTTTGTAAATAGCAATGCCTTGTCTAGTTGTGGGAGGAAATTTAAACTTCAATTTTCAAAATTATCAGTTGAAAAATCAGGAGCATGCTCAGAGGGCATTCACTGAAACTTATGAGCAGAGTCTAATATCCCTCCACCCCCTTCATGATAATACAGTAATTCCTCATTTAACACGTGCCTGCTTAACAAGTTTTCGCGATAGCACGATTTTTTTTGTTAGGGAATGTTTTTTGAATTACACGACCGTCCCCGTAATAACATGATTTCCCCAGCCGGCCTGTTGCCGGCGGCTGTGTGGGGCTTCCCCCACCTCCCTGCAAAGTGGCGGAGGGTTCGCCGTTCGCCGCACTGTTCCCTGCTGACTCCTCCTCACCGGACGCCTTGCCCCCTCTCCTCTGCCCCCACTTGCAGGCTGGTGGCTGGGTTTCCCCAGATGGCCCATCGCTGGCGACAGCACAGGGCTTCCCCCACCTCCCTGCAAAGCGCCGGAGGGTTCACCGCTCACCATGCCATTCCCTGGCGACCCTCCTCGCTGGACACAGTGCGGGTCCCGGCAGACCTGTCACAGGGTTATGCTCCCAACCAGGGGCAGATGAGGATTTTGTGGGGCCCAAAGCAGCACAATTTCACAGGGGCCCCCCTTTGACACAGCGCATGCACGGTGGAGCCACGGTGCATGCGCGGGGCTTCTTGAAGCACGTGGCCCGGGGCGGCCCCCCCGCTCGCCCTGCCCTATATCCGCCCCTGCTCCCAACCCAATCCCCCTCCCCTCTCCTCCCTTTCCCCAGAGCCAAACACCTCCCCTCCCTGCTGTAACCCAGTCCCCTTTCTCCCCCAACCTTATGTCCCGGTCCCAACAGACACCACCGCTTGAAATGCAACCCCAACCTTTTCCATTATTTTCATTTGGAAAATTGACCCCACATAACACGTTTTCACTTAACATGATCATTTTCTGAAACATATCTATAGCATTAAATGGGGAATTACTGTACCTACAATGCTAGGGCAGTTAAACACTCGCTGTCTCTCCTTCTAGGCAGAGGGGCTGAACCTCTCTGCTGCAGTTGTTATGAGACTATAATTGTCTCATTGAAGCTTACACTGAAATCCTCCAAAATCATAAAAATTCAAAATTCTCCAATAAACGTTCTCGACACCAAGGACAGAATTAAAACTGCACATGCCACAAGTGACAATAAAATAAATATCTTCCCCTTCTTTCAGTAACCCCCAAAATAAACCAACAATTTAAGATTATAATTTTAACTGAGTTCTACAACATTCAGGAAATTATACAATTACATTTTTATAAAAAGCTGTAGGCCTGATCCAGCACAACTTACTCAGGGTACGTCTACACTACAGCGCTAATTCGAACTAATTTAGTTCGAATTAGTTCATTCGAACTAAGCTAATTCGAACTAACGCGTCTACAACTAAAAACTAGTTCAAATTAGAGTTTTGCTAATTCGAACTAGCATGTCCACATTAAGTGGACCCTGAACCGGGCTTAAGGATGGCCGGAAGCAGTGCCGGCAGGGCATCAGAGGAGGACTTAGAGCGTGGAGATGCTGTCTCAGGCTAGCCGAGGGCTGCGCTCAAAGGGTCCCGACCCCCACCCCGAACAGACAGTTCTCAGGGGTGCCCCGCTTGCAAAGCAGTCCTGGCTTGGAGTGCCCGGACTACCCACACTGGGCACATCACACCACTCGGCCATCAGCCCGGCTGCACTTGCCGCAGGCTGCCATCTGGGGAGAGGGGGCAATTGGGGGGCTGCAGGAGAGCTTCCACACCCAGAAGCCCGCAGAGCCAGCCCAGTCCTCCCCATCGGGGGTTCGTACCCCATTCCTCCCTCACCTCCTTCCACTTACCCTTCCCTAGCCCCTTTTCTTGATGTACAAAATAAAGGACAATTGTGTTCAAAAATGGAATCTGTCTTTATTGAACAAAACTGGGGGAGACTGGGAAAAGGAGGTGGGAGAGGGGAAGAGAGAGGGTAGGAGAGGGGAGGGCAACTACAATGATCAGGGGTTGAGAACAGGTCCCATATGAAGAGAGGCTAAAGAGACTGGGACTTTTCAGCTCAGAAAAGAGGAGACGGAGGGGGGACAGGATAGAGGTCTCTAAAAGCAAGAGTTGGGTGGAGAGGGTGCATACAGAAAAGTTCTTCATTAGTTCCCATAAAGAAGGACTAGAGGACACCAAAGGAAAGGAATGGGTAGTAGGCTTCAAACTAGTAACAGAAAGTTGTTCTTCACAAAGCAAAGAGTCAACCTGTGGAACTCCTTGCTGCAGGAAGCTATGAAGGCTAGAACTAGAACAGAGTTTAAAGGGACATGAGATCAAGTCATGGAGGTTGGGTCTATGAAGTGCTATTAGCCAGGGGGTAGGAGTGGTGTCCCTGCCCAAGGTTTGTGGAAGGCTGGAGAGGGATGGCACGAGACAAATGGCTTGGTCACTGTCTTCGGTCCATCCCCTCCAGGGTCCCTAGGGTTGGCCACTGTCGGCAGACAGGCTACTGGGCTAGATGGATCTTTGGTCTGACCCAGTACGGCCATTGTAAGCTCAGGGCTCAGGGTCGGGGGTCTCAGTGGACCCCCTTGATTTTCATGCACACCTGTTCCTGGGTGGCCAGGCTGGCAGCTCTCCTGCCCTAGCTGGCCACTTTCCTGTGCCTAGTGCGGAGATCGTGGACAAGGTCCACGATCTCCGCACTAGCCCAGGCGGGTGCCCGCCTCTTGCGGTCCCGGGGAAGCTCCCTGGAGCCGCCAGCCTGGTCCCGGGAAGAGGGGGAGGGCTGGGGGGCATCGGGTGGCTGGCTCGATCCGTGCCAGGTGCAGGGTCTGCTGGCTGGGTGCTGGCAGGCTTGCACCTGGCACGGGCACTGTAGCCAGCCCGTGCCCCTTTAAGGGGTCCGGGGCCGGGAGGGGGGCAGACGAGTTTCCCTGGTGTTGGCCAGAGTGGCCACCAGGGAAATCTGGGGAGGGCTAGCCTCCCACTACACAGCCCTTAATTCGAACTAGTAAGTTCGAACTAGGCTTAATCCTCGTGGAATGAGGATTACCTAGTTCGAACTAAGCGCTCCGTTAGTTCGAATTAAGTTTGAACTAACGGAGCGCTAGTGTAGCGTCTATGAAAGTTAGTTCGAACTAACATCCGTTAGTTCGAACTAACTTTGTAGTATAGACATACCCTCAGCTAAATCTCTCTGTAGTCCATGGGATTATTCAAATGCTCCCTGCAAACACTCAGGCGAGTGCTTAATTATATACACAACCTAAGTGTTTGCAAGATCAGGGCCAAAGATACTTACAAAAAAAAAGGATCTGGTCTGGCAGGCTTCACTTAAATCACATTAATTTCCATGGGATTGCTCACATGCAGAAAATTACTTACATATGTGATTGCAAGGGTGAGGCCTCAATAGCGGATGTGTAGGGTGAAATCCTGGTCCCACTGAAGTTAATGGCAAAACTTCCTTTGATGTCAGTAGGGGCACATCTCCACAGCAGGGCTAAAGCTGAAATAAGCTACACAACTTGAGCTACATCAATTGTATAGCTTAAGTCCAAACAGCAGGGAGTGAATAGCTCAGTGGTTTGAGCATTAAGGTGCTAAACCCAGAATTGTGAGCTCAGTCCTTGAGGGAGCCATTTAGGGATCTGGGGCAAAATCTGTCAGGGATAGTACTTGGTCCTGCTGTGAGGGCAGAGGACTAGACTCCATGACCTCTCAAGATCCCTTCCAGCTCTATGAGATAGGTATATCTCCATAGCTTATTTTGGCTTTTGGCACTGTCTACATAGTAGGAAGTCCAAGTCAGAGCACTCTTCCTCTGACTTCCCTTACTCCTTATAAAATGAGGGTCACAGGAGTAGAAGTAAGAACTCCTCCAGCTTGACAGTATTTTGACATTATGTCGAAATAGCTGCTTGCTGTGTAGATGCGGACTATGTTATTTCAGAATAACGTCTGTATACAGCTAGGAGGTGAAGATATAGTCTAGCTGATATTTTTCAGGACACTTTATGTAGAGTATTAAAAAAAACACAGAATAGATCACAAAATAGTAAAACATTCTAAAAATTTAGCCAGAGCTGTTCTAAAATGGTGGGATGAAAATTTAAGCACTGAATGGCTGCAGGTTGATTTACCCAGGTTCATCATCATCCAAGGAAATTTCTTTCAGGTAGGTACTTGGTGCGAAGCCTTCATTCCTACAAATTAAAAATTTCACGGTTCAGTTACATGGTTCTTGTATAAATCCAACTTAAATTTTTAAAAAATAGGAATGGGGATTAAACAAAGACTCACTGACAGGAGCAGCCCGAGGTGGGCTGCGGCAGCTAGTGCCCCAGGCGGAAGGAGCGATCGGCGCCCCTGCCTGCATGGGCGTCAATGGAGTGACGTCATCATTGGACGCCCTGGGCGCCCCGTTGAAGGCGGCGCCCTAGGCGACAGCCAAGTCCGCCAATAGTCACGGGCCGCCCCTGCTCACTGATTAAGTGTTAGAGAGATTTTCATGTTTAAAATATTTAAAAATAGCCCTGTTTTTATATACCGCATAGATGAATGCATGGGGAATTTTGTTGTAGGAAATTACTTTTTAATACATTAAATCTGTAACAGCCACTGAAATAGGGCATTTCGACACTATGCAGCTTTTAGTGACATGACTATGTTGACACAATGTTGTTGGTAAAAGTCAGCTTGTGTGAACACTGCTTGCTGGCACGTTTGCGGACAAAATACTTCCACTCCATATCATGTGGTTTCGCTTTGACAGCAGGAGAATGCCCCTGCCAATAAAACAGCATTTAAACTTTTACTTGACACAGCACAACTTTGTTGATCATGGAGGGGTTTAAGCACCCATGAACCACAAAAGTTTTATTGATCAAATGCAAATGTAACTTCCATTTTTGAGACTGGCTTTCTTATCAGGATTGGAGCAAGCAGTTTGTAGGTAAGGCTGCTCAATAATTTCCTGATGTATTAATGGCTGCCAGCAGAGTGTGCTCTGATCCAAAAAAACAACTCCAGACCTCATTAACTTAATGGAGATCTCAGGCACGCTCTTTCAGGTTCAACTCAATCAAGGCCAACAATATCAGTTGGAAGCTGTGTCTGTTGGAAGGAGAGAAGGATAGAAGAGTAACTGTGATTGTCACTGAAGCAGAGAGAGACAGGGCTTATTGGGCAGAAGACTCAATGGATTTCTGAGTGAGGGAACTGCCTGCTATTTGTTTCTGCTATGTTCAGGGGGAAAGAACAATGTGGATTATTTGTTTCTTTAAATAAAAAAAGATTACACCAAAAATATACTTGACGCATACTTTCAATTTCTCATCTTACCATCAATAGACTTACAAGGCCCTGACTCCAACTAACCGCGCAGACCGCAGGGGAAACACTAGGAATAATTCTTTCTCTCTCTGTGCTCCTTCCCTTCATCTGTGTTGTGAGAGCTAGGAGCTGATTGCATCATGTATATACATAATACACTCTTGACCATCAGCCAAGCAGTCGTGATTTCTGCATTCTGTGCTTTAAACCATGTAGCACCCCCTCACATTCGTTGCTGACCTTCTACTTTCTTTAATTCCATAGGATTTTTTTACAGTGAAACTGAATGTTAAACTGTGTAGTGTGTGCTGGAAACTAATGCTTTTTGTTTTGTTTTGTTTCTTTACTTGAATCACTGAGTTATTAGTGGACCAATCAACTCAACTCAGTCCAAACTCCTGTCTGGGATCTCTCTCAGCTGAACACAGATATTGCTCCCATCTGGAGATTACTGAGAAAATGCCTTTCTTTAATTTGCTGAAGAAGATTCCTCCCTTTGGGGACCACAAGGGAAATAACCAAGAAAATCTACAGAAAGGGATGTCTAGTCATTGTGGTAGAACAGTAAGGGCTTGTCTATATGGGAATTTAATCCAGATCAAATCAAGTTAATCTGGTTTGATAACACAGGTGCATGCTACACAGAACCAATGACTGTGTATTGATTCCACGACTATTAGGAGTTCTGAAGTCCACTAGATTAACTGAAAATTGTATTAATTTAATCTTTTGTTTGTGTGCAGCAGACTTCTCGAGTTTCCTGGTCTGGACGGCAGATGGATAACTCCATCCCCTAAGGAGGGAGTCTCTGACCGCCACCACTCATCACCTTCTTTTGGGAGTTGTGGTTGCAATGCCTGTGTCCCAGCACAACCCCAGTGCGCTACCAAGTTCAGATCCAAGACTCAAAATACAAACATGGGCATCCCTGGCAGAATTCTCCTAGCTGTTAGTGTTCTCTAGGAGATGCCTACCTGGCTGCTAGAACCTCCAAGCAAGTCTAGAACGTTAGCCGCCCACCCAACGGAAAGGCACCTCCCACACTCTCACAAATGTTGTGCAGAAGCACAATGTGCCCTTAGAATGGTTAAAACAGACTTTTTCCTCCAGCTTCCAACCTGCACCATAAACAGCACCATCTGCCTTTTAAATGGCCAAGTGCACACTCAACCCCCATTCTGCCATTATTCCAGCAATAGATAAAATATGCTCTCCTTCTGTTCCAGTCATCTGTGTATGGCTTCATTAGCCAGGGTATTGGGGGTAAGCCAGGTCTCCCAGAATAACCAGCCCAACCTACACTCAATTGATGTCTACAGTGCTCTTGAGGTGATTTTCTCCATTATTCTAAAAGGAACTGAGTTCCAGAAGCTCCAGCATCATGGATGCTTCCATAGCACCCTGCATATATGTCTGAAATCCTGCTCTGGGAGTCCATTTGTCTTTGGTACAGCATGAAGAAATACCCTCTTGGTTGTGTCTAGACTGGCCAGTTTTTCCGGAAAATCAGCTGCTTTTCCGGAAAAACTTGCCAGCTGTCTACACTGGCCGCTTGAATTTCTGGAAAAGCACTGACTTCCTACTGTAAGAAATCAGTGCTTCTTGCGGAAATACTATGCTGCTCCCATTCGGGCAAAAGTCCCTTTTGCGCAAAAGTTTTGCGCAAAAGGGCCAGTGTAGACAGCTCAGATTTGTTTTCCGCAAAAAAGCCCCGATCGCAAAAATGGTGATCGGGGCTTTTTGCGCAAAAGCGCGTCTACATTGGCCACAGACGCTTTTCCGCAAAAAGTGCTTTTGCGGAAAAGCGTCCGTGCCAATCTAGATGCTCTTTTCCGAAAATGCTTTTAACGGAAAACTTTTCCATTAAAAGCATTTCCGGAAAATCATGCCAGTCTAGACGTAGCCTTTCTGTTTATAGAGTCTGCAGCCTGGCAAGGGAAGGGGGCAAAAGATAGGCACATGAGTCCATTATGTCCCTATGCAATTTGGGAACCCCATTCATGCAAAGCCATCAGTAATCTCCTGAGCATTATCCAGTTTCGTGACCCAGTCAGACAGCACCTTATCAATGGCCTAATAGAGAACAGTCCCAACAGCTGATCTCCCTGCACTTAATCCAAGTGATAACATTCTAGAGCGGCCAGCTTCCAAAGGAGGATGGTTACCTACTTCTCCACCAGCATGGAGCACCACATGTTGGCAGGCTGTTGCTGCCGCAGCTCCAGGATCAGTCCTGTGCAGATCTCCAAAATGGTTCCCTATCCTGAAGTTCTATAGCCACTGCTGCTCATCCCAGCGCTGCAGGACAATTCTCTTCTACCAATCCATTCTGGTTTCCTGGCACTGAATGCTGAGTAGGTGATCTAGGAACTAGTTCATTTGTTTCAACTGTGTCCTTCTCCTGCTGCCGTCACTGTAGAGTCCCGCTGCTGCTAGAGGACCTGTTGCTGATTCCATGGGATATTCTCCTGCTCCCAGCTCATCCACTTGGGTGGTGCAATGGGCCTTTGCTCAGTTGTAAATGCTGTAATGCAGTCCAAGCAGCTTCCCATCCTCATGCTTGTCACCACAGTGGTGTGGAGCATTGTGGAGTCCAGGCTGGATGACAGTATTTTGGAAATGGTGCGAACCAGCCCAAAAATGATGTATGGGCAGAGGTGGTGGAAACATGATTTTTCTAAATAAAATTGAACCTGCCTGGCTTTTCACAATTCACAGAGAAAAAAAATCCCAGGATTCACAGTGCTCAGTAGTGAAGCAAAGACATCTCCCTTGGAAATTCATTCCATTGGATACTTCTGGAGAATCCTATGAACCTTCTTCTTCTTTTCCCTTAGCTCCTATGGGAGCATAGGCCATCAACAATTTCTTTCCAAGCCTCTCTGCTATGAAGCTTAGTTGGCAGCAAACTGCCACCATGTGTCTACATGGTGTGAGCTGAAAACAGAACAGCCTGTTCTGCATATGCACGCTGTTGGTGCACCTCACATCCTGCAAGTTTCCTGGTGTGTAACAAAAAGCTTTGGATTAACTCACACACCCCATAAGCCTTCCATGTGGACACTCCAAAGTTGAAAAATGCTTCTTTCCTAATAGTCTCCACTGACTTTGAAGCTGCCACTGCTATTGCAGGTACATACCAAAATAAAAACTACCAGAGACTGTTAAGATAGTGGGCTACTGAGACTCTTGCCTGATCTGGTGGCTAAAATTCTAGTTGTTTCTCAGGGAAGAGTGGAAGTAGGTGAAATGGAAGGAAAAAATGGGGCAGGACAGATTTTTGAACAGTCTTAAGAAATGAAAACCCTGTCCTTTGTACATATTGTTATATGGTGTGCAAGGAGTGGACTTTTTGTGAGCCTTGGAATGAAAATGATTAATCCTGAGAAGGCTTTACTTTCCTCTAAATTTGATGCTGACATGTTAAATGAACATGCATCAGAGACACTCTATTATGTCATCTATATAAGACTGTGTCAAAGATCAGAGAGGAGTCAGAAGCAAGGTCAAAGGAGGTGATGTGGGAGTGTAGAAGAAATTAAGGATCATGAGATCAGCTGGAGCAAATTTTAAAAGCCATCAGGGTAGTTCTTAATTGCATTTTGGAATGCAACAGTGCCAGCAAGGTTTTTTAAAGTTGGATGTGATTTGAAATGTTACTGTTGCAAATATTCTCTATTGACTGCACAAAGTGCACTTACCCTTGCAGGTCTCTAACTTGCCACCACTCAGGATCCTCTTCTTTCAGAACATAGTACTTGCTATCCCTGACAAGCTGGATGTCAGAGTTTCCTTTGGGTTCATAATCATATTCTGCCACAGTGATCTTCAGCCATGTTTTACCAGGTGCTAGAACTGGAGGCAGACTGTCATGCTTCAGCTTCTGAAGGCAGAGGAAATAAAATTACAATGAAGAGCATTGCAGTAGAAATATCATATTTAGCATTTAGATTGTAGTTTGCATCTTCAATGAGCTCTCTGAGCGTGAAGAAATTAGCACAAGCTAACTAGAAATGCATGGGGCACTGAAGTATTTTTCCCTTTGTCTGTTTTGAAATACATTCCAACAGCTGTAGTCCAATATAAATAATGAAATACAAACCAAACTCTGTTACAATAATATTCAAGGCTTAGTTCTACTCTAATGTATGTAGAGTTGTGTATCCCTAACCTTTAGGAACACACCTTTTTTGCAGTATAGATTTATCAGAGGTGTAAGTTAACTGACACTTACACCTCTGATAAATCTATACTGCAAAAAAGGTGTGTTCCTAAAGGTTAGGGATAAAGTAGATAACTTGGGTTAAAACAGTGGTAAAGACATAGAAAATTGGCATTTAACTTGGATTAGCAGCTCAAGTTAAAGCCTATAACTTACCTTAGGGTTGAACTGAAGTGCTAACCAAAACTAAAATCACACCTTCTTTTCAGTAAAGACATAATTGTAGCATGCATTGTGAGTCATGATGCTTAAGTACCTTACACCATATGCAAGTGTGCTGATATCAGACATACCAAAAGTCTCTGCTGTAATATTATACAATAGCACTTTGTATTTAAAAAAATGAGGTGTCTGTTATTTCCTTTTGTATACACAGTATTAAGAAAAAGATATTTAAGATAATTATGGCTGATTATTTGTCATGGAATAAAACGGGAAGAGTAAGGGCTTTGCCACAGCAGGAAATGCAAATTTTATTTTAAAAGAGGAAATCATGTCTCACACTAACTTTGCTTAATATTAAGTTGTCTGTCACAGAAAATTATGAGAAAGTTAAATAATTGTTTAAAACTATGCAATAACAAGCAACTTAAAATCATTACAAACCTTTCACTACAGTGTACATACATAGATCAAAAATTGTAAAATTCACAGAGGAGTCCTGGTTTAGTGATGGACTGGCTGAGATTATAAAAACTCTGAATTTTTGTTAAAAATTTTTGTAAGTCGTGGTTCCAGTCATGGAAGGTATGGCCATCAGAAATGTACAGATATGCAGGCAATATACCACTCTGAGCCCCAGTTACCTTTCCCTGACATCAATAGGAGTTTTGCCATTGACTTTAACGGCAGTAGGCAGGGGCAGATGGCCATTTTGCGGGGCCCAGAGCAGCACAATTTCACGGGGCCCCCCTTTGCCACGGCGCATGCACAGGGCTTGAAGTGCAGGGCCCGGGGTGGCCGCCCCGCTCGCCCTGCCCTATATCCGCCCCTGGCAGTAGGAATGAGGCATAAAAATAACATTTTCAGAAGTGTCCCAAATCCCATTCACTTTCAATGAGACTTAGGCACCCATGTGCCTGCTACTTTTGAAAATGAGATTTAGATTTCTAAATTGCTTAGGCCACTTTGAAAATATTTCCCTAACTACCTGCGGCTGGGAAATACTGACTCTTTTAAAGCTAGCCCTGTGGGGTGTCTATACAATACATACATAACTTTAGGTAGAGTTTATGTGGTTATTGTTTCAATCTCTGAAGAGGCTATTTGGTATTAATCTGTCATATTATTTTCAGCAATTAATTAAACTACTTTGTAAATCTGACCATTCTATTGTAATGTAAATTATAATACTAGTCAGCACATGGTGTTTGACCCTATACTAATTAAAGTCAATAGAAGTCCTATTATTGACTTCAGTGGGTCCAAAAGCAGGCCAAGAGCACAGTACATGTGTTTATAAACATAAACTTTGAAATTCTGAAGTACTGAGTATTATTGGCTATGGTGACTGAGGAAGGTTGGCAAGGAAATTATAAATATTGAAGGAAGATTACAATAGGAGGAAGTGGTCCCATTTTAATCTATGTGCATACATTTTACCACTGAAAGTATAAAGAGTACAGTGCCAGCAAAGTCAGGGAAAATGCCAGACGCCCTCAAGCATATTATATCCTTTTATAAACAAATTTCAAAACATAGCATTACATGTTTACTTTGATCTCTTTATTTGATACACTTCATAATCAAAACCAAAACAACCCCCCAAAACTGACAGACCCAATGGACTCATACATTCCACCTTTAAACATATTGGAGCTGATTCTGATCTCACACTGGGTTGATGCCAGAGCAATTGCATTGGCTGCACTGCAGTTATTCCTGGTTTAACGTGGTGTCGTGGAGGCTATGTCTACACTAACAGCTAAGGGTATGATTGCCCTCGTTGGGTACATATTCATTCTAGCTCTCATCAAGTTAGTGTGAATACAAAGAGCAGCGTAGCAGTGGTAGCATGGGCCGCAGAGGCACAGCGGTCTAAGATGGGGTTGTGCTCAGCATCCCTAAGCTGTACCTTTGGTGCCACTGCTCATCTTCTGCAGCTAAACAACAGCCAGACAGATAACTCATGAAGCATTCACACTATGGACTGGACCCTGCAAGCCCTCTGCATGTGGATCTTGCTTGACTTAAAAGAGAGAGTTGAGTGCACACCAGACTGTAGGACTGGGCCGTACGTCATAATTATGAGACTCACACCATAGCTGTTCATGTTATAACATGGCAATATACTTGATCTTCATGTTTCTCATGGGAAGAGAGATGAATATAATAATCTACCAAGAAGATTATATATTAATTGTTTCATGACCATTCTAGCCAATATCCTGTGAAAAAAATGCACATGAGGTGACATGCACACTAAGATTTGCTTCAGGTAACCTTTGGCAGGAGATTGTTGTTTGTTAATGTCCCTTCCTTTGCTTCTGGAAATGTCATGGTCCTGCAGAAACTAAGATCTGTTTTGGGGCTATCACCACGGGCTCTCCAGTCATGGAGCTGGCAGAACCCAGGAGCATTATGAGGAGGTGGAATTCTCCTATGGTGCAAAGAGAAGGAATTGCAAAGGACAGGCCTGAGTGGCTGACATGATGCCCCTTAGCTTGGCCTATCAAATATAGAAGGCAGAAAAACTAGAAGAGAATGAATCTATCAGACTTGCTTTCCTCAGGTTTTAACATAGGATGCTTGTTTCTTTGTTCTGATGTAGCTCACTTCGTTGGTGACCTGTGAGGACTTCATGTTTTTACTTGAGAAAATACACAGATTTACACTGTCACCTGTAAAAAAGTGACATTGTTTGGAAACCAAAACTCTCAGAGCTTCCTGAGGTCAGAAATTAATCATGCAGCATCTCTTGCTTGCTCTGCTTCTTTATGTGGTCACCAGCCTGGATTTAATTTGGATAGTGGCACCCCGTGTGTTGGTGTATGTGTGCACAGAACAGGCTAAAATCCTTGCACTGAGGCCACAGAGCAATTGTGGAACTCCCTGGTGACTACACATGCACTTCACAGATGCAGAAAGGGGGTAAGGGAATGACGGGAGTGAGGCTAGGGCTGGGGAAGGGCCCACACTCTGCCCCCAGAATGCCTACTGTAGATCTACTGGGGGTGGAGTGTTGCTGCCCCCAGCACCTGCCCTCCCAGTGCTCCTGGCCTGGGAGGCTGGAGCTGCACACCGCCCACCCTCCCCATGCTTCGGGGCTGGGAAATCTGGAGCCACCCACTTTCCTTCCTTCCCATGCTTCAAGGCTGGGGAGACGAGAGCCATGTGCCACCCGCCCTCTCTGTGCTCCAGGCCGGGGAGTTGGGGCACACATGCCCACCTGCTCGCCTCTCCTCCCCCGTGGTAGTGGGGATGCAGCGCATTGCCCTGCCTCCCTGGGGTGGTGGAGGGGAGGTGGCTTGGCTCCCATGGGAGGTGGGGTCTCAGTGAAAAGGGTGGGGTTGGGGGCTTGCTTCCCCCAACCCTACCTTCATGGACCGCCTGTGGGCTGGCCAGTGGATTTATCCCTGCTTATCTGCTGTTGCTGAAGAGAAGGAAGAAGAGAGACACTAAGGGCTAAAACGGGTGCAGAGAAGAGGTGAAAAACAGTTTTTCATGCCGGGAAACAACAGTTATTCCCAAAGAGGTGGGAAAATGTCTGGTGGTTCCTGTGAAAAACCAGTCATGCCCATTAATCTGATTGCTGGTCCCTCACTCCCATAACTGCCTGTGGAGTAGCCTCTTCTGTCAGGCCCCAGCATAAAAAGGCAGAGGTCTGATATTGGCCTGAGGAAAGAGATACCAGAGACTCGGAGATGTGGGGAGAAGGACAGCACTCACTGGAGAGAGAGAAGAGTGGGACAGAATGTCCAGAGATTTGGAGAGAAGATAAGATGAGGGGCATGAACCAAGAGAGATTTGGAAGGGAGGATTTAGAGATTATGATGTTGGGTATGTTGAACAATTTGAATGGGTGGTAAAAGGGCAAAAAGAAAAATGCTATCCAAAGTTGTGTTGGGAGCTGGACCGCATAGATGCTGCTCCCTCTCACTGGACAACTTTTGTAATCCTGACCTGTGCATTGAGACAGGGCCCAGGAAATAAAGTTGCTTTGTCTCTGGAAGGTATTTGAGAGTTATTATAGGGCCCCTTTGAATTTGTATTCAGGACCCATCTAACCTTTTTATGCCCCTGCTTTTTAAATTTCCCTTTCAAAACATTTCCTTGGAACTCAGTCATAATCAAAATAAGCTGGAAATTCCTAATATGAGTCAACCAGTCCAGCGGCTGATTTGCATGACTGATCATATCTTTAGATAAACAAAATCCTTTTGATAGGAATCAGGGAGGATGGCCCATGGCATTGAAACGTGTTTATTCACAGTCTCACTATCCACAAACTTCATTATCCGAACAAGTGTCAAAAGCCTGTTTGCTCAGTTACACTTGCTTTCTAAGTCTCTACTCACACAAAAATACTTAACATAGCGCTGCCGGTTTTTCTGATTTTATCATGAGTCTTGCGATATTTGGTATGTGTCTTAAAACCCCTGCTCCTGGAATCAAGGGATTATAAATTAATGGAGATTGCCTATATCCTAGAACTGGAAGGGACCTTGAAAGGTCATTGAGTCCAGTCCTCTGCCTTCACAGCAGGACCACGTACCATCTCTGACGAATTTTTGCCTCTGCAAGGATTGAACTCACCACCCTGGGTTTAGCAGGCCAATGCTCAAACCACTGAGCTATCCCTCCACCCATTATGTGAGAAGCTCAGCTTTTTTTTTTTAAAGCTCCTAGTGCTCACAGTTGTAGAGAAAAGCTGGAAACTGTGACCTGCATATATCCAAGAGATTAAAAAATTAGGATGTAAATAAAAAGAATCTAGAATGTATTTTTAAAATGTACTTTCTAAAAAAAATACAATGGTTTTAGAGCAAATCTTGTGATTCAGGAGTGGGGGAGGGCCCAAATGAAGAATTCTGACTCCCTGGCTTTGGCAATACTGTTAGTCACTACTTAGACGTAGAACATATACTTGAGCTTTTAGTCCCAAGCCCTCTCCCCATTTCCAAGCTTCAGTGACCTTTCTGGACACAACAGAAGCATTTGGTGGAGACTACCCCAATTCCCAGCCATGGAACACAGGGAAGCTGCACTGCAGTCACTACCTGGGCCTAAGTGCTGGAGCGACCTGCATGGATCTTATGCTCTGTAGGGAGGAAAGGACCAGAGAATCAATGTAGCAGCAGATTCTCCAGACTCATCCTGATTCTTGTCTCTGACAACCACCCCTCTTCCCTTCATTGTGCTTCTATACATGACTATAGCAGGAGTCTCCGTGGAGCTGGCCTCTGGCTCGCAGAGGCTACACATTTCCTCTGTAGACTCACATAATCCGGTTCTCTCTCCAGTACAGGGGAACTGCAGCATTCCCACTCCTCTGCACCTGCTGAGTGGGGAGATTTTGGGCTCTAGATTAATTTTGGGCCAAGGCCTGTGGTAAAATTCCTATTGACGTCTGCAGAAATAGGCACATAAAGGTAAATGTATTCAAAGAAGCAGAAGTTTGTTATAGCCCAAACTGACAGCAGCACACTGCAATGCCTAGAAACTACCCGAGACTTTCCCAGCTTTACAGAGCCTGCGGTGCAACAGCCTAGAAGGGAGTGTGGGCAGAGTGAGAGATGAGTGGAGAAAAGGAGGGACTGAGGATGGCTAACTGTACCCACCTATCCTTCCCTAAGCTGTGCTGGAGGCCACTAAGGATGACTGATGCTCCTCAGCGATTAACGGGTGTACCCTCCGTTGAACAGCTGTCTGAGGGAGCAGATTCCCCATTTTTTCCTCACCGGGACTCTCCATCATCTGAATGATAGGGACTGTATTTACCCCCATCACAGGTTTCATTAAATGCTGATACTAAAGGCTTGTCACCTACCGGTTTCGCAGGAACAGGAGGCAGTGGTTTCACACAGCTGGTTGGGCTGGTTAAGCTGGTTGGGCTATACAGACTCACATCTATAACTGGGAGCAAAGTAAAAACAACACAAGCAATTTACTGCATGACTCCAGGACCTTGCATTCAATCGGCTTTTCCAGTTATTAAGCTCCACTAGTGGCAGCGCTGGTGAGAGTGCTAGAGCAGACACAGCACTGGTCAGGGGTGGATGAGAGTGCCGCAGGGCCCAGGGCAGTGAAATTTTGCGGGGCCCCCTCTTTGACATGGCGCATGTACCGTGGCGCCATGGCACATGCGCGGGGCCTCAGGAAGCGCAGGGCCCAGGGCAGCCACCCCGCTCGCCCTCCCTAAATCTGCCACTGGCACTGGTGACCACCCACATTTTACCTCCACAGTTGGTTACCTTGCTTTGGGAGACACTATAGTTAATATGGCAGAGGTGGCCTGGAAGATTCCTTCTACTAGCCCTCTCACAACACTTTTGCTGTCCCAGGGTATGTCTACACAGCAGGGCTAAAGCTGAAATAAGCTACACAACTTACGTAGCTTAAATTGAAATAGCTTATTTCAGCTTTTGGCATGTCTACACAATAGGAAGTCCGAGAAAGAGCACTCTTTCTCCCACTTCCCTTACTCCTTGTAAAATGAGTGTTACAGGAGTCGGAGACTGAAGTCCTCCAGCTTGACATGATTTTGACATATCAAAATAACTGCTTGTAGTGTAGACATGGACTGTTATTTTGGAACAATGTCGGTTATTCTGAAGTAACATTGCTGTGTAGACGTACCCCAATAGAGCTGCATTATCAACAATAGGACATTTTCTGAAGCAAATCTGGAGTAGATACAAACATCCTCCTTCATTCTGCAGCATTTCAGACAAAAACTAAGTATTTGATGATACATGGTGACCCTACTTTTTGGAAGGTTTTCTTTTTCTACATACTACTCTGTGTGGAAGTTAAGTGGCTATCAAACAGTTACTTGTGGTGCTGTGTGGGTTTTATAGCATTATTTGCATATATCGTATTTGCTTTGGCAGTTATATAAGGCCATTCAAATTACAAAAAAACCCCAACAACTGGCAACTCTTTAAAATAGTAGGGCATTGTTTAGTGTTCCTACGCTGTGTCCGTCCATAATACCTAGGTTAATACTAAATCAAGCAGGCAAATTTTCAAAGGGGGCCTTTATATATTTTCACTTGCAAATTAGGAGTTTAGATGTTTAGGCTTCCATTTTCAAATGCTCCCTTAATTATGGGTTGCCTACGATTTTGAGTACCCGTCTTGAAACAACTGGGGCCTGATTATCAGAGGGGCTAAGGCCCACTGAGTTGATGGGAGCTGTAAGAACTCAGCACCCTTGAAAAATCAGTCTTTCAGTATCTCAGGTAGGGCACTCAAAACCAGAGGCATCCAAAACAAGTGTTCACTTCCAAAAATGGAACTCTCAGCTCTCCAGTGTGCATGCCATAATGTGTGTGTGGTTGAGGTGGGATGAGGGCAACATGCTTACGAATATATAGATCCTAGGATGCAATCATTTTGCAAATTTGCTCCTCATACTCTTTATGGTGACTAATAAATGCTCTAAATAATTGTGATTAATTTCCATTCCGGTATTTTACAAATGAATAATTAAAGAAAAAATAAAAGAATAATATATGTTAAAAGGGTTCTCCTTCATTTAGTAAATGCGTTGTTCTAACATAGTGCAGACATCTACAACTCAGATACGCCATCACCAGGCAGCTTGGAATACCCTTTCATTCATTTAGTTTTACATATCCATTTTTGTTCCTACATATTTGTTTTCAAATGGTGCTCAGGAGGGAAATGCACAAATGCTTTGTGAGGTTCTGGAATGTGTATTATTTGAAACAACTGCTCCCTAGAACTGCCCATTTTTTGGAGTAATCTGATTGACAATTTTTCCTAACTAAAACTTGCTTCCCAGAACAGTAGAGTTTATAAAGTTAAAATGATTTTTCAGCTATTCTCTTGATTCCCTGATGTGCATTATAATCTTGTTTCTTATAAATGCAGATTCCATGGGTACCAGAAATCGGCTTGTGGAGGAGAATATTACACTGTTTAGAAAAGTAACCCCCGTCATGGATATAATGAAAAAAATCAGTTTTACTTTGGATTAATTATGAAGTTGAATTCTTTAAAACTGACTTACACAAATTTTGGTGTGGAGCTACAATTATTAGTAGAAGTTGGACTTCCCTGGTCTGGCACCCTTGGGACCTGATGGGTCCCAAATGAGGGAGCTTGCCGGAACAGCAGAGGTCAATACCGGCCCCTCATTCCTCCCCCTCAGCTGGGCTCCCAACCCCAGCAGAGCTGCTAGCCCTGTTGCCGCCAGCCAGGCAAAGCTCCCAGCCACCAATCCCCTCCCACCAGCCCAGCTGGGCTCCAGGCCCCATTGCCATCATTCCATTATTGCCACCCTGGCAGGACTCCAGGTCCTGGCAGAACGGCTGATTCCGCTGCTGCCAGCCCTGTGTCCGGCCACTGACTCATCAGCACTCCCAGATGCTGGCCTTCCTGCCGCTGGGCTCTCAGTTGCTGGGGCTCTCTGGTCCAGCAACATCTGTGGTCCTATTTGACCACAGATGTGGCTGGACCAAACAGACTCAGTTTAGAGAGGTTCAACGTGTAGATAATTTGGCCGGAAAGATGAGCTCTGATTTTTTTTTCTCCCAATTCCATGACAACAGCAACAACAACTCAGCATACTGAATCAAAGAATTAAAGAGAAAAGATTTTTTTTTGGTGCATTTTGGAGGTACACTATAAAATTATCATGATCTCAGCTTAGGTGTTTCATGTACTACATTATTGCCCCCAGCCATGTTATCAAACTACATAGTACAATTTGCAATGCTGTTAAAAGAAGTTAAGAACCAATATCAAAAAGAATAATTGACCAGATTGTTTATATTTACCTCCACTGACTACAATTATCCTTGTAGATTTAGCAATATCGTGAAAAGCACCATTATGGCTAACAACATATCAAAAAACAAATGCAAACAAAATGGCTCATTACATTTTTCCCAAATAGTACATCCAGGGGCTGCTTTACAGGTCTGGTTGCAGCAAAGGAACTTCCCACTGGCGAAGAATCCTTTGTGATACTTGTTTAGTAAACCAGGATTGTCTTTGATCTCTGGAGAGCACAGGAGGGGAAAAAGAAAAACTTTAAAAGGCATGCTGGTAGAATGTTCTCAGTAAGTTGTACAGACTGATATATTAAAAGAATTTGGCATGAATCAAGATCATGGAGAAGATATAGATTGTACAACACCTTAAAGATTTTGCTTGGCTGTCAAAAAGCCCATTTAAATAAATGTGGGAAAATCTAATAGAATATTTTAATTATCAAAAAGGAAGAGCAATTTCCATTTCTAATTCTGTCAAATTAATACGTAATATGGAAATAAACGTATCAAACAGTAGGTGTTTGGGTCATCAAATGGAAAATTCCAGTGCAAAACTGACCTATTAGTAATGTCCAGTTGAAATGTAACACTTTCTATTTATAACTCTCTTAAAGAAACATTTGTTACTTGTATATAAAAATACTACAGGACCCTATAGAACTGCCTCCAAATAGTTTAACTGGCAATAGTGACACCATAGTTGTTGTTTTTTAAAAAAATCAGGCTTGTACTATTTATTTTAAAAGATAATAAAATAAATAATTGTAAAAGTTAGGCAATTAAATCCTTGCTGAGGTCCCTGAATTTACAGATCCATTTCCAAAAAATGCTACAGGTTCAGATGCAAGGGAACTGCTGCTAATTGTTCAAAATCTTGGCCACAAAATTTTGTTACTTGTTTTTATAGTTAAATTTGATTTTAAAAATTCTTTAGAAAGGTATAATCACTTTGCTATTATGCACATTACAAGATGTATGCAATAATCACTTAATAAGCAGTTATCCTCACATGCTTTTTTTAAAAAAAAAACCCCACCTTTTTGACAAACTTTTATTAATATGTGCAACTGAGAATACTGGACCAATTCCTGAGTTCCATACTTAAGAACAAAACTCTCTCCCATTAGGTAAAAAAACAACTATGGACAATAAGACCCATGAAATGACAAATCTGGGAGTTTCCATGACATATTTCCATTGGGCATATGAAATGAGCAGAGGATTCAGCTGCCAAGAACTCAATCTGCCTGAGGTAAGGGCCATGTGTAGGAAGCCTTTATGCCTCCAAACTGCCTACTGGTTTCTTGTGGTTCTTCCCTACTCTCTTGCCAGCCTGGATCCCTGCTGGCACGTGCCTTCACGATCCTCTCCCCACAGGGGCTTTCAATACTAAATGTTTCTTCAAAAGAATTATTCAAAAGCATTTGTCCTGGTTTTGAGACGAAACAATGCACGGAGCCTAGTGGACTGGCCCACGTCAGCCCAGATTCACCAAGGACAAAGTTGCAGAGATAGTTAATATATCTTGACTTCCATGTAGGCAAGGAGATAGGAGAGAACCACACACTCAGGGCTTGTCTACACTGGCATGTTTTGTCACCAAAAATTGCCTTTTGGAGACAAAACTGTGAGAGCATTTACACTACAATGCAATTTTTGTAGGGCAAAACACCCAGTTTTGGTGACAAAAAACTTCCAGTCCTGTCAGAGACTTTAGTTTTTTCCCCTCAATTTATTGTAAACAAAGAGCCAATGTGGACTCTTTTGTTTTCTGCCAGTATCCCACAATGCTGGCTTTGATGGCTGTGCTCAGTGTTTTATGATCTTTGCTGCTCTGCAGGCATCCACCTTTGCCCTTTCAAAGGTCCAGGGAGTATCTGACAGCTGAGTGAGCTACTCTATTTGGGGAACAAACAAAAATAGTAAATCATTTGAATGCTCCCGTTCTGCCCTGCATTAGAAAGACATAGCAGGCAAACTGCTTCTGCAGGGAGAGGGCTGGAGAGACTTATTTGTTGCTTTGACATTCCTTAGCACAGAAAGCTCACAGAGCTATGAGAGAATCCTAAGAAGCAAAGGGATCAGCTCTGCCTTCCCACAACACTGAACGGTGGGATACTTACCCACATTGCTTTGCTCTATATGTCGATAGGGGAGCTAGCAATGTGGCCATGAAATGTCTACAATGGGAGGCAGAAAAACCAGAATGACTGGTTTTCACTTTTGCCAACTTTTGCATGTTGACAGCACTTTTGTGGCCAAAACTTCCCAGTGTAGAAATAGCCTCAGAGTTATCTCCATGCGCAAGGGATAAACGGGGTCCGAGTGGACTGCCCACTCCCTGAGGAGTCCCATTGACTTCACTGGGGTTTGCCCAGGCCCAAAACTCTGCCTACATATTACTTATTGCATGGATGGGGCCCTGCTAAGCTAAAGACAATCAAAAGAGTCAGAACAAACTAAGTAAAGACAAGAGCTGGTAGGAAAATGCTTTCAGGGAAATTTTGTGAAGTTTCTTCCCTCATCAATTTCACTGCAATGTTTGCAGTGTTCTCATCCACTCTAGTTCTGATGGGGTGAGATTGAGGCTGAAAATGGCTGACAAAAGCAATGCATTAAAATGAGAAACTAGAATTATCGACTCCCCTTATTCAGATGATATCTTTGAACACACAAACACCCCCATGTTTAATCATGTTAAAAAAAGTCCCCTCATAAAATGCTAAAAACAAATGTTACCTTTATGTAATGCATTTACCCATTGAGTTCGGCTCTCTTCATTTGCTGCATAAACATAGAGAAGGCCATCCTTATATACAATCTAAAAGAGGGGGGAAGCAATTCATTCTAGTTATCTGGTGCTTCATATCTGGTTCAAAGTTCATTAGCTTTGTTTTATTATTTTTAAGGCCTAAAGTAATGGAAACCAAGTAAAAGATTCAGGAGCTCAAGGATCAAGTTCTGCAGGTCTGTTAACACCAAAATGCATGCATCTCAGGACAATGAAGACCCAGAATTAAATAGTTACGCTTGCATTTCACATATATGTGAGTTTGCTTTATGGGTGAACCAATCCTTTCCCCAGTGGTAAAACCCACTTTGGTATTTGTACGCAATCAAATAGATTCTACATTTAGTATCTTTTATAGTCTCATTAGAACTAGAAAGTACAGTGTGTGATTTTCATTTCCCTCCCCTAATTTCCTCCCACAAGTTTGAGTGTATTAGTTGCTCACAAGAAAAACAAACTAATTTAATATCAAATACTATTTTATGGGGCATATTCAACCTCAATAAGTCAGATGGGCTATGTCTAGACTGCAGGCTTCTTTCGAAAGAGCCTCTTTCGAAAGCATCTTTCGAAAGAGCCTCTTTCGAAAGAGAGCGTCTAGACTGCACGGAGAAATTTCGAAAAAGCGGCCTGCTTTTTCGAAAGAAAGCATCCAGTGAGTCTGGATGCTCTCTTTTGAAGAAGCCCTATTTACATTGAAGAACGCCTTCTTTCGAAAGAGGAACTTTCGAAAGAAGGCGTTCTTCCTCGTGAAATGAGGTTTACCGCCATCGAAAGAAAAGCCGCGTTCTTTCGAATTAATTTCAAAAGAACGCGGCTTGAGTCTGGACGCAGGGGAAGTTTTTTCGAAAAAAGGCTACTTTTTTCGAAAAAACCCCTGAGTCTGGACACAGCCATGGTGATAACACTGCTGCCCTTTCTTAGGCTATGTCTACACTGCGGCCGTTTTTCAGAAGAGGAAATGTAAATGGAGGGCTCATTTGCAAATCTTGTGCTCTCATTTCCATATTCTCTTCTGATCATTTTTACAGAAGACGTTTTTGCAATAAAAAGCCCTGTGTAGACGGGAACATTTATCGGAAAAAAACCATTTTATGCAAGATCCTGTAAACCTCATTTTTTGAGGAATAAGGGATCTTGCGCAAAACGGATCTTTTTCTGACAAATGGCCCTGTCTACACAGGGCTTTTTATCGCAAAAACCTCTTCTGCAAAAAGGATCAGAAGAGCATATGCAAATGAGAGCACAAAATTTGCAAATGAGCGATCCATTTGCATTTCCTCTTCCAAAAAACTGCCACAGTATAGATGTAGCCTTAGGGGTGGCAGTTAATTAATGAAATCTGCAGCCCAGAACATATACCCTTTTCAAGCCACTGCTGCCCATTTTAGACTAGCTTTGTACTGCTGTATATTCTTCTCCTCATAAACTCTCTGCCTCCAGGACTCTGCTCTGGGTTTGGCCTTGGAATGGCCCTATCCCTCAGAATTAACACATACAAATGACAGCAAATTCAAAATTATGGCTTTTGCAGCAGATATGACTTCGCTCCAATGCATATATTTAGTATTGTGTATGACTGAATATGTTGATAAAAATAACATTTAATGGAGATGTGCAATTTGGATGAGGTACAATTGCTGAGGGAACCATAACTTTGAATTTCTGGACTCTTGTGCATTTAAAATTGTCAACCTATATATTCTATATCAAAGGACCCAAATTCTGTACTTCCTTTTACCACTAAAGTGGAAGGTGGTGAGGAATCTTAAAAAGAGAAAATGAATTGTGATCAGTATTGCACATTAAAATAAACATGTGTGATATTCAAATAGAAGCACCATACTTGTGTGTGTGTAGTATCACAATAAATAAACTATTATAAACACATGAATGCACAAACACACAGATCCTGATCCAAATTCCATTGAAGTCAGTGAAAAGACTCTCATTCATGGTCTTTGGATCAGGATTATAATAAGATGGATTCATTTCCAACCTGCTGTAAGGTTTTATAGCAGTCAGCAATGCCACAAGCCTTTAGTAGTCCTAAAAACAATAGTTTACCACAATAAAGATCAGTTTCTTATTTTGTAATCTTACCTGAAATGGATATTGTCGCTCCAATGGCACCTGTTGTTCATGATTCACTCTCTCAACACATCGAATTTTCTTAATGTCAATCGATCCTTTTTTGCTTCCTTTTTTCTAAGAATAAAAGACAAAACATGACTACTCATCATGCTAAACACAAGACAATTGTCCTCAAATCAAAAACACTTTATGGGCATAACAAGCTTTATAAAAATCACACATAATCTAAGCTGTGTATAATTGCACACTTCAGCCTGGGTAAGGCAGAAGTTCCAATTTTGTTTAAACTGTTTGGGAAAAACTTTGAGAACCTTCTATTCTATCTTAACATGCAATCCGTTCACTCACAAAATTCCCTTTGAAGTCAAGGTATAAAGACTACAGGATAAGCCCCATTTTTGGTACTAGAACTTTGGTTTAACAATGCAAAAGTAGAGATGAGGAAAGAAAATGAAAAAGTTTCTAATGGGAAAGGGGAGTCTGATTTTGTATTACATTATTTTGGTTAGATATTGGCACCGATACTGCCACTCTTACTCACACAAGGAATCATAATTCACAGGAGTAGTCCAAATGTGCTACCAGGAGTACAAATAGTAAGAGTGTATTTTAGTCATTTTGAAGCAATTATCTGAGTACATAAAAAAGGCCACTGTGCTGAAAGTACCAGCTTTTTGTATATATAATTACTTTTTAAAATACAATCACACTTTAGCCTCTTATTTCATATAAATTATGGATCAAATTCTGTACTGAGCTATAGAGTTGGTGACAGAATTTGCTGGACCCAGGGCAATGTGGGGGGAGCTCAGCTTGGGTGGAAGGGGTGGACATTGCCACACAGAGCTCCAGAGACAATTCAAATGGTCCAGGACTCTGGCTGCCACTGCTACCATAGTAGCAGCAGTGGCAGCCTGAAGCCCTGGGCCCTCTTAAATGGCTAGGCCCCACTTTGCCTCTGCCCATCACCAGCCCTGCTGAGCTATCTCCTGTATACATGACCTCCAAACCAATGCCAGATATGTAACTCACCGCAGAGACCCTGATTCAGGAAAACATCCCTGTTCAGTATGGTACTTACACTTGTGCTTAACTTTAGATATGAGCTTAAATCCCATTCACTTTAATGACATTTAAGCATATGATGAAAATTGAACATAGATAAATTCTGTCCTGAAGAGGGATGGACCTAAACATATGCTTAAATGCTCTTCTGGATCATGGCCAGATTTTGGTGGCATACCATTGTTAAGTATCACTCGGAACAAAGTATATCACTACCCCAACTATATGACATTGAATCAAAGCACACTGAGGAAGAAAATCCAGGGGCATAAGCTGACTTTGGCAAAGTATGTACCCGTGTAGTTACAAAAATGATTTCTCACCTCTTTATCATATTCATAGTAAGAAAGGCTTGTTTTGGTGAGAACAAACAGTCGTTCTTTGTAATTATTGGGAGAAATTTTTTTCTTCTGTTGTGACTTCTTTAAAAGAAGCTCCTCTAGAATTGACTCCTGCTCCATTTCATTGCTCTAGAAATTGGAAATAGTGATTGTATTATTATTATTAATTACATATGATTATTAATAATAGTAGATGTTAAAAGGTTAATGAATGGATAGTAAAGCATGTAATAAAATGAATTTAAGATAAATTGATAGCATGTTCTAATAAGCTGGTCTAAAGAATATAATTTTATAAACAGCTGTGAAAGGTTAGTTTTTGACTCAAACAAAAATAAACATGTTATAGGAAAATACATTTTAAGATAAAACTGTAGCTCCAAATCAGACATTTTCAGCCCTTTTGTTGCTTGAAAATTTAAAATCTTGCATTGCCTGGCAAACAACTGAAGCTGTATTAAGCACAAATGTATCATATCTGAGACATAGTAAGAAAGTCATAGCAGTAAACACACAATTCTTTATATCACAGATGAGAAAAAGCATAATTCTTGGACCAGTAATTTCTGATTTTTTAATTTGCATTGAGAGGATCGAAAGGATGTGAAACAGAACCATTCAGATACAGAAATGTTAAAAAGTGAAAATGTAATAGTATGATTATTCAGATATGTTAATTTTGTTATTAATTATGTAGTAATAAGTGAAAAGAGGAGTGTTTGGTTTTTGAAACTATTTGAATTTAAGATTACTTACACGTGTGATGTTCTTACAAGAAGTAGTGTGTCCTTTCTCTTTGGTTTGTTTGGTGCTCCAAAGGGAAGTGTCCTGCTGACTTATTCTTCCTCACATCCTTATCAAATCCAGAGTGTCTATCAAAAAAATAAAATTTGCATGCTTTTCATTACACCCACGCTATCAGAACACAGGTATGTTGTCTGTGTTAGCATATACTTTGCACAATTCTATTTTTAGTCTTGATACATTAAAGTCAAGGGGGTTTGTAGCCTCTGAACGTTCCCTGTGGTTCCTGCAGCTGAGATACTGCAACATTACAGTAGTGCATTGTAAAAGGAAGAGCGGCTAGTCTATTTTCGCTGTCTATTCTCATGAAAAGGATTGGAAGTTGGTTTATGGGGATAGCATGGGCTGTAATGGCAAGGATAAGGGCAAGACAAAAAACACAAAGGGAAAATCAAATCAATAGCTTTGAAGTTGAAATGATAGTTACTACAGACACCAGTGACATAGCTGGCATCACAGCGACTTGGTGGGATAATATACATGACTGGAATATTGGTATAAAAGCATACAGGTTATTTAGGAAGGAGAGGCAAGGAAAAAAGGGAAGAGGTGTTGTCTTATATGCGAAAAATGTATATACATAGACTGAGATTGAGATGGAAATAGGAGACACACTTGTTTAAAGGCTCTGGGTTAGGATAAAAAGATAAAAAACAAGGGTGATATCTTGGTAGGAATCTAGTACAGACCACCTAACAAGGAAGATGAGGTAAATGAGGGGTTTCTTTAAACAAGCAATAAAATTATCCAAAGCACTGGACTTGGTGATCATGGGGGACTTACTACCCAATCATTTGTTGAGACAACAACACAGGCGAGCACAGGTTGTCCAAGTAGTTCTTGAAATGTATTAGAAATAATGTTTTATTTCAAAATGTGGAGAAAGCTATTAAAGAAGATACTGTTCAAGATTTGATTTTCACAAAAATGGAGGAACTGACTGAAAATTTGAAAGTAGAAGGCAACTTAGGTGGAAGTGACCACGAAATGGTAGAGTTCATGATACTAAGGCAAAATATGGCCTGTGGGCTGCATCCAGCCCACCAAACCACCAGATCTGGCCAGTGGACCACCCTGCCGGGACACTCAGAAATACAGCTGCTATGGTTTAAAGTGCAGTCCGTGAAGCTATCTGCTCTGCAGGCAGGAGGAGACTTTGTGTGAGCTCCCTGCCCCATGTCCAATCCTCAGCTCCTATTGGCTGGAAATAACCAGACAATAGGAGCTGAGAGATTAGCCTGGGGGACAGGAGCAGCGCAAACCTCTTCCCTCTCCCGGAACTGAGAGCTATGCGGAGGGTAGAGCTACAGTTTCAAGTGGTCTAGGGCTGCAGCAGGCAGACAGTCCAGCCTGCCTTGGGGGTGCTGCAGGGCTGCTGGCCAGGAGATGCATAGGTAAGCACCTCCAAGCACAGCCTGCCCCTCCTGCACCCCAACACCTTCCCTCAGGTCACCACCCAAACCCTCTGCACCCCTTTGCCCTAAGTCACAACTCCCTCCCAGACCCTGTACCTCCTCTTACACCCTTCCCCCAGGCCAGAATCCTCTCCTGCACCCAAACACCCTCCCAGACCCTGCACCCCATTTCCCTGCCCTAGGTCACCACCTAAACCCTTTACATCTGCACCTCCTTTTTCCCTTCTCCCAGGTCACAATTCTCTCCCAAAGTTTGTACCTACTCCTAAAGCCCCTCTCCCAGGCCAGAATCCTCTCTCTTAATTAGGCCTCAACTAGAGATTTTTAAGAGCAAGTTAGATGAATACCTGTCAAGGATGGTCTAGATAATACTTAGTCCTGCCATGAGGACCAGACTAGATGACTTCTCAAGGTCTCTTCCAGGTTTACAATTCTATGATGACCATAGCCCTTGCCATTTCCTTATGTTAGGGTACGTCTAGACTACATGCCTCTGGCGACAGAGGCATGTAGATTAGGCTACCGGACATAGTAAAATGAAGCAGCGATTTAAATAATCGCCGCTTCATTTAAATTTACATGGCTGCCGCGCTGAGCCGACAAACAGCTGATCAGCTGTTTGTCGGCTCAGCGCGATAGTCTGGACGCTCCCCTGCCGACATCAAAGGCATACCTGGGTGG
This sequence comes from Pelodiscus sinensis, assembly GCF_049634645.1. Taxonomy (NCBI): domain Eukaryota; kingdom Metazoa; phylum Chordata; order Testudines; family Trionychidae; genus Pelodiscus; species Pelodiscus sinensis. The sequence goes on from NC_134711.1 coordinate 211,747,561, forward strand.
TCGACAAATACCTTTGATGTCGGCAGGGGAGCGTCCAGACTATCGCGCTGAGCTGACAAACAGCTGATCAGCTGTTTGTCGGCTCAGCGCGGCAGCCATGTAAATTTAAATGAAGTGGCGATTATTTAAATCGCCGCTTCATTTTACTATGTCCAGTAGCCTAATCCACATGCCTCTGTCGCCAGAGGCATGTAGTCTAGACGTACCCTTAGTGTCTACCCACGTGAATTGAGCAACCGCTCAGAACAGACACATGATGTCAGTTCCTAACCAATATTCTATTTTTGAGAGATCATAGAAAAAGGCACGGGTCCCTGGTAATAGGAAAGCAGAGCTGCCTGCTACCCGCCACGTTTCCAGGTGGCGGATAGGAGGCAGCCTCTCTTGTGAGAGGTCTGCTGCAAAATACGCATGTCTCATTGTGCTAATATGCAGCCGTGGACCAGCAGTGGCAACGCTACTAGGGACTGATGGGACATTTGTTGGCGGCCGCTGTACTGATCAAAAATCACATGTTCCCAATGACGGCGTTGGGACATGGTGAGTGTTGCCTGCCATTAAATAAGACTGCTGCCCCCACTGCCTTTTGGGTTAGCCTGCTAAGGGAAGAAACCCCTGAAAGAAAATCCCTCAATGCCTTGTGAGTAGTTTCGGGAGAATCAAAGGCTACGGGAGTAAACCCAAAAAGAAAATCAGGAGTGGAGACCCTAAGGCGAGTAGCAGGAAGGACGCGTCCAATCTGTTTTCCAGCATCTCCTACAATGAGTCCAGTTCCAAATGTATAGACTTTTGTCTTTCCTTTGGGCTTAACTGGAAGGATTAAGTGGGGGATAGTGTCCTTGGGCAATGCACGATCTCCATATTATCTGCCCAGGCAATGCAGCAGAAGACAACATGGAGAGGACACTCCATCCTAGCTGTTAAGCATGGTCATCAGTTTAATGCTGCATCCCACCATCTTTCGAGACGTATGGAGGCCATGATGGTGAGTAGAGGCTCATGAACGCACTAAGCTTTGGAGATCCAAGGTTCACTCCTGCCTGCAGATGACCAGTCTGTCGGTGTTACACATACAAACGGTACCATTAGTATGATAAAAGGCCTCAACCCTTTGTAGCATATAGCACTTCCTCATCTCTGCACTACTAGAATCTCCCCCTCTTAGGATATGTGACCAACCCATCCTTTGTTTCTTGTTTCCAAGGAGACGGGGGATCATGGGCAGCAGATATGAGCTTAAATGGGGCAAGAAATGCTGGATGTGTCTTGCTTCCCTTTGGAAGCATGCCAGCCCTCCACCCTTGGAGTACAGCTTCCGGAAGCTCCTGAGAAGACGACGCCTTGTCCACTGTGGCCCCAACATCCCTGTGCCTCTTTCTACCTCTTCCTGTGCCTGCTCTGCCTCTTCCCTTGCCTGCCACTTGCTCCTCTCCACCTAGAGGAAATGGGTGAGGCAGAGAGGAGCGGTTGAGGTGGCAGGTGTGGGAGCCTCAATGCCGGAGAGGAGTGAAAGGAGGTGGAGTCTCAGGGGAAGGGTCATAGAAGAACAAGCAGTGGCGGGGGTCCTGGCGAAGGGGGCACAGCAGGGTGGAGCACAGGCAAGGCCTCAGGGGAAAAAGGATGATTAGGGTGGGGCCTCAGGGCAGAGGAGGGGGAAGTGCCACTCCCTGCCCTCCACTTCCAGGGCGGGTTCTCTGCCAGGTTTGTCTCAATATAACATCTCCCTAAAGTATGAGATTCTCATGTTCCATAAATGTATTTTTGCACAATTATGTGTAAACAGTATACCTTTAATTTAACTATTTTCTTAATACAATACATTACAACATTTTTTTTCAATCATTATATGGAAATAAGCACATTGTAAAATGTATAGGCTGCGTCTAGATTGGCATGATTTTCCGGAAATGCTCTTAACAGAAAAGTTTTCCGTTAAAAGCATTTTCGGAACAGAGCGTCTAGATTGGCACGGACGCTTTTCCGCAAAAGCACTTTTTGCGGAAAAGTGTCCGTGCCAATCTAGACGCACTTTTCCGCAAAAAAGCTCCGATCGCCATTTTCACGATCGGGGCTTTTTTGCGGAAAACAAATCAGAGCTGTCTACACTGTCCCTTTTGCGCAAAAGCTTTGCACAAAACAGACTTTTGCCTGAACGGGAGCAGAATAGTATTTCCACAAGAAGCACTGATTTCTTACAGTAGGAAGTCGGTGCTTTTGTGGAAATTCAAGCGGCCAGTGTAGACAGCTGGCAAGTTTTTCCGGAAAAGCGGTTGATTTTCCGGAAAAACTGGCCAGTCTAGACACAGCCATAATGTTATGGGCTCTGGGTTTATTTTTACATAGGAAATGACATACTGGGCAACACCGGTGGTTTATCCAGTCCAATGTCCTAGGTGTCAAAATCCAGTATCATATTACAGAGAAGGTGTCAGACTCTCTATAGTAAAGAAATATGGAATAACTTGCCCATCCAGTGCCCAGCAGTGAGTGACTATCATATGTCCTGAAGCATTTTAAAAATTTTACTAACTAGTAAATAGATACAGGCTAGTTTGTCAATATTAAAAAGTTACCAAATAATGGGAGCTGCTTCCTGGCAATAACAGGTACTATCCCATTGTACTTGCCTGACATGTTGCTGCCTTCATCAGAAATTCATTGTCAGTAGCAAATATAGGCACAGAATGGTACCATACACAAAGATTCCATTCATAAAATTCAGTTCTTGAAAACATATTTTCCTCTTCTCTGTCCTTTATTTCTTTTTAGCCAATAAGTGAAGTGAGAGGCTTTTTGGTGTTTTTCCAGGGTTCTTGGTTTCTTTTGTTTGCCACGCTATAACCTTTCACTTGAAAAATTTTGGAGTAGACATAGGAAAAAAGGAAGAAGAAAAACAGGAAAGTTTGAACATAAGCAGAATGTGGTATCTATTTGAAATGGTTATTTTCTTGTTTTTATTGTCACTGGTTCGTAACATCCTGAAACCTGTTTCTTATATACAATGTTATATTTACTTTTATGTCTTTTTCTCTAATGTAAAATAACTAAATAAGAATATGGCAAATACTATGGGCCCCTTACTGGCTTCAATTTGAATGGTAGAATTCCAACTGATCTCAATGGAAATTAGTAATTCCTAGATGTTCTACAGCACTTTCGTTGGGTATTCTTATCTAAGCACAAAGAGGTGAAGTGATTTGCCAAAGGTCACCCGGCAGGCCACTGGCAGAGCCAGGAATAGCACGCAGACCTTCTGATTATCCATCCACAACTCTGTTCACTAGACCACACTGTCTCTGGGAAGTAATTTCCATAGTGGTAACCCCTTTTTCTAAGTCAGAACTTTTGCTACGTTTCACTCCCATAACATTTACTGTAAGAGTTAAAAAAAATGCATAAAAAATAACAAGGCTAAGGCTATATAAGTGATTTATTTGGGCTCGTCTACAGTGCAATGGCTACAGAATTCTTCCATCAACCTTGTGGTGTCCTAGGGGGAAAGAAATTGGTTTATCATTCAGGGGCATAGATGTTTCACACCCTTGCTCAGTATAATTATTCCAACCTCATTTTCTAGTGTACATCAGGCCTCTGTGCATCTTTGGAGAGATGTCCAGACACTGCTTCTCCTTGATGGAGAAGGGTACGCAAGGAGAAGGGAGTGATCATTGTTTTCCTTTAGATCCTGATATAATTTCCAATAACTTGATATGCCCTATATTCTGTATAACCCATTGGTTATAAAACACTGTCTTAGTAAACTGAGAATACAAATAGCTTCTACTTCAGAATTTGGGATTGGTTGAGTTGTCTCTTGCAGTAGCAGCACACAAGTATGGAACAGAAATATGCAGTTAGACTGACATTTCCAGTTTTGATTTCAGCTTGTGTGACATACCATGGTACAGGCCAGACCCCACTGGCACAGGCAAACACTCCCATTGGCTTCCCTTACCCCTCGCAGAAGGAGTACCACCAGATGCCAGAGGGGGCTGCCCTCAACGTTCGATTTATGGGTCTATATTAGACCCTCTAAATCTAATGCTAGAAAATTGACCTTTTGGGCACTGATCTTCTGCCAGGTATAAATGTGCCGTAAGTGTCTGTATGTAATTGCACCCACACATAGGTTATACTCTGGCTCTCATCAGCCCTGGTTATATTACGATGACTCTAAAACACCTTCAGCCCCAGATTTCTTCCACAGCAGCATGTCCTGTATTACCCAATCCTCTTGAAATAAGCTACACAAATTGAGGTACGTCAATTGAGTAGCTTATTTTGAAATAGCTTATTTCGAAACTGGGAGTGTCTACACAGCACTTATTTTGAAATAGAGCACTCTTCCTCCGACTTCCCTTACTCCTCATACAATGAGGGTTACGGGAGTCGGAGTAAGAAGTCCTCTAGCTTGCAGTATTTTGACATTATTTCAAAATAACTGCTTGTTGTGTAGATATGGACTAAGTTATTTCAAAATAACGCTAGTACCCCTAGACAACATAAATATTCCAATTATATCTTTGAGGGAAAACATGCCAACTTGAAAAGTTATTCAGAAACTTCATTTTAAACGCTCTGGATTAGATAAAACAATAAATTAAATTTATTAACTATGAAAAATAGATTTTAAGTGAGTGCAAGCAATGAGGAATAAAAATCAGGAATAGTTGCAGGAATAAAGATGCTTACTAGTACCTAATTTAACAAACTATATTTGATTCAAACAAAATTTCTACCACATTCTAACAGATTACTGACCAATTCCTCAGGCAGGACCCCTCCTGCAGAGTTCAATGACCAAACTAGTTTGTTCACTTCAGGCACAGTCAATCAACTAAACACAGAGAAAGAGACTAGGGGTGTTTATTCCCCCTTTGTTTTCCCTTCCAGCTTGATGATCCTATTAAGTGGTGAAATGCAAATTATGGAACACATGCATTTTTTCTCTAAAAAGGATTGCCCCCCACCCACACACATATTCCATGGAATGTGACCCTCACTTTTATGCTGCTGCTGGTGCGCTCTTTGGCTGTCCAGCTCTAAAGGCAACACTGCCTCCAGCAACGACGCAGAACTACACGTGCCCATGTCATGCCCTCCCTACCACAGTTTTGGAGCTCCCTCCCTCCCCCTCCCGCCGCACACTACCCTTTGGGGCCAGCACCCCTAAGGTTACAACACCATGATAGTGCAGATTTAGAAATCCCAGACCATGACATTTATGATTTAAAAAACCACCCTTGTGACCACGAAATTGACCAAAATGAACCCTGACTTTCATAAGGTCCCAGCTCTGAGCTTTGAGAAAAAATAACATCACCTGGGGGCCCTTACGACGTTACAATGTTCCCAACACACATTTTTTACCATTGCAACAGTGACCAGCCAATTACGAGTTTTCAAAGAGGCGGCGCCTTAGCAGCCGCCCGTGGGACACACACGCCACCTATCGCACTAGCACGCAGGGCCTGGGGGGCAGTCGCAGCGCCAGGTTCCCTGCCGCCTCCCTCTGGCTGGCCTTGGTGCAGGGCGTCACGGCGAGATTTGCATTTGCTCCCCCTGCTCCTTCAGAGAAGCAGAGGGAGCGGCCCGGGCTAGGACACCAGCCCCCCAGCCTCTGCCCGGGTGCTGCGGCTTCCCGGGACACACCGGGGCTCGGCCCCGAACTCACAGGAGTAGGAGCCAAATAGGCGCCGAATAGGTCACAGCTCCCACCCAGCCCCCGGCGGCTCGGCCCCGCCCCCTTCAGCCAATAGGCAACTGCGTTCACGCCCCGCCCCTTTCTGGAGCGGGGAGGGGGAGGCGGAGCACTAGCTCGGGGGCGTCAAGGGAGCCCCTCTCCGGTGGGCAGCGCGAAAAATCGCACAGCGCGTGCGAAATCTGGGATTGCCTCGTGTGTGTGTGTGTGTGTGTGTATTTGTGATTGCATTATTTCAGTGTGTGTGTGTGTGTGTGTGTGTGTGTGTGTGTGTGTGTGTGTATTTGTGATTGCATTATTTCAGTGTGTGTGTGTGTGTGTGTGTGTGTGGGTATTTGTGATTGCATTATTTCAGTGTGTGTGTGTGTGGCTCAGAACACGTGTCTGATCGTGTCGTGTGTGTGTGTGTGTGTGTGTGTGTGTATTTGTGATTGCATTATTTCAGTGTGTGTGTGTGTGTGTGTGTGGGTATTTGTGATTGCATTATTTCAGTGTGTGTGTGTGTGTGTGTGTGTGGGTATTTGTGATTGCATTATTTCAGTGTGTGTGTGTGTGTGTGTGTGTGTGGGTATTTGTGATTGCATTATTTCAGTGTGTGTGTGTGTGTGTGTGTGTGTGTGGGTATTTGTGATTGCATTATTTCAGTGTGTGTGTGTGTGGCTCAGAACACGTGTCTGATCGTGTCGTGTGTGTGTGTGTGTGTATTTGTGATTGCATTATTTCAGTGTGTGTGTGTGTGTGTGTGTGTGTGGGTATTTGTGATTGCATTATTTCAGTGTGTGTGTGTGTGTGGCTCAGAACACGTGTCTGATCGTGTCGTGTGTGTGTGTGTGTATTTGTGATTGCATTATTTCAGTGTGTGTGTGTGTGTGTGTGTGGCTCAGAACACGTGTCTGATCGTGTCGTCTGTGTGTGTGTGTGTGTGTGTGTGTGACCGCGGGCTCTGATTGTGTCATTTGTGAGCGTGCGATTCTGCGTGTGCTGCTGTCACTGCGTCCATTGATCCCTGAGTCTAGTTGCGTGTTTGTGACTAGCGCTGAGTGCCACAATAAGCCTGTGCGATTGTGTGCACACTGGGGGAATCATACCACACAAGTATTAGCATGGTAAAGCCTGACTGACTGTAGCATACTTCCCTGACACTGCCCTACCCCAAGCTGCCCCCCCCCCCTCCAAATATGTGACTCGCCCATTTTATTTGCTAGGAGACGGGATGCTTTGTGCTGACTCATGCTGAGTTAGTTACTGTGAAGTGCAGAACAGAGGGAGTTAAATGAAAAGCAACCGGTGGTTTGCAGGCATTGAGATCCCGCACAAATAGGGAGCAGCAAGGTACTCTGCTGTGGGGTAGTTCATAGGGTACCTGAGGTACAACTTTCCTTTGATGGAAAAAACGAACTCTTTTGCTTAAGTAAATGGAAACCCCTTCTATTGTTTTGGTTTTTGCTACTGGCAACGTGCTGGTTGTTTGCAGATTTAAAGTAAAACCAAAACTCATAGTATTTATATCTTCATTTGCAGTTAATGTTTTGGGCTTTGTGAGCTTGTGTGGGGTGTATGTGTGTGTGGGCGGGGGAGGGTGTGCTTTTGATTTTTTTATTTCCCAAGAGACAACATTTAAAAATCTTATTTATTCCCTGTGCAGATTTTTGAAGTCTTGGAAACTGCATCTTCTTTCTGAAGGAAGGATGACAACTCTGAGGAAAGTTATCAAAACTGTACTCAGCATTGAGCAGGCGGAAGGGGTTGGGGCACGTGTTCGGAGGAGCATTGGCCGGCCTGAGGTATGCTCTACACTTCCCTCTCCACCCAAAGAGATTTGATGTGATGCTGAATGATGAGCATTACCTGATTGAAATGTTGGTTGGTGGATATACGAAAAACAAAGCCCATCCATAATGCATTAGCCTCCTACAGCAGCAGGAAGAAATAACACCATCAATGAATGGTAGGTCCCCCAGTCCTGTGTCAGGGCTTTCCTGATACTCTGGCTGTGATGTGATTTTGGGATTTGGATAAGGGGCCACTGTTGATGCTCAACCACAGATGATGGAATTGATGCTGTGAAGATCTCTAGAGAAAACAGGAGCCTTGATACCTGCCTCCTTTACATTTTAAGCTAGAGATTTTCATGCTCTTGTCAGTATAAGAAGAAAAGTAGGGGTCCTGTTGGAGACCATGTCTGGTATTAAATAATTGAGTGGCAGTTGTGCCACTATTTGTCTTGGAAATAGTGACCTTCTCTTTCACATATAGAGTTATCAGTTATCTGTGTCTTAGGTTCAGTGCTGGATTGGTACAATGAACATTAGATGAACACTAAAAATTATGGCTGCAGGCTGCAGGCTTCTTTCGGAAGAAGCTTTTCCCGAAGAGATCTTCTGAAAAAACTTCTTCCGAAAGAGAACGCTCACACCGCCAAAGCGCATCAAAAAACTGATCTGCTTTTTCAAAAGATAGTGTCCACATTGAATGGATGCGATCTCGCATTTAAGCTGTGATTACTGTGGACGGAATGGCCATCAGGGCACCTGTGCTTTTTCCTCTTTCCTCTTCTTTCGAAAAAACTCCCTCTTCAATGTCCACACAGGCCTTTTTCCGAAAGTATCTTTATGTAGGTAGCATGTTATTTTTGTGCTCTGCTTTCCAGAGCTCACACTTGATTCAGGTTTGCCTCTGAGTACAATTCATGGTGTTGGCTTTGGTGGTTCTCAGTAAAGTTCTGTATGGTTTGGATATGTACTATCCTATAGCCTACCTCTTTATCCTTGTGTGGTGATACAACAGTTGAGATCAGGGCCAAATTAAGACAGACACTTTAGGGGAAGCAGCCCTGGACTAAAGGGGGTCCACTTACTTTGGAGCCCTGGGGTGTAGCCACTAAAGCCCCTGTGTTCTGAGTTAGCCCTGAACTGGCAGGTGAAAGGAGGAGGTGGCTCCCTGCGCTGCCATTCCTCCCTCCCCTGGGCAGGAGCCATGTCACCATAAGTGCCAGAAAACTCTGTTCCTGCACTGCCCTCACTGGCGGCTCCACACCCATAGCTCCCATTAACAGAATCATGACCAATGGGAGCCATGGGGGTGGAGCACAGGGTAGCATGGAGCCACCTGTGTCCCGCCCCCACAGCAAACAGAAGCTACCCCAGGTAAGCACCCTAACTCCTGCTTCAACCCTAAGCACCCTCCCTGCTAAACTCCACACCCTCACCTCCTGCCTGGAGCCCCATCCAACATCCTAGTTCTCACTCAGACCTCACACCTCCACCTCAGCCTCCTGCCCTGAGTCCACTCCTGCATTCCAAACCCCTTGGCCCCAGACTGGAACCCCCTCCTGAACATCAAATGCCTCATCCTCAGTTCTACGCCACAGTCTGCACCCTCTGTCAGATCCCTTACTCCACTCTCGCACCCCAACCTCCTGCCTCAACTCACAGCTGCCTCCTACATTCTGAACTCCTCATTATTGACACCATCAGAGCCGGGGGGGGGGGGGGGGGGGGGACGACAAAATCTAATAACTCTGGGCTCCAAAATGTTCCTCTGGCCCTGGTTGAGATCAGTTGATCTACTCAAGTTGACAGATCACAAGGAGGCTTGTGATATGGTGTTACCAAGAGTTCATGCCTCCGGAATTCACTCCATGCATCAGAATCTATGTCTGCTGACTTCCCAGGCATGCTTCAAGGCCTGTTTATTCACTCAAGGTTTTGCCTGAATGGATCATTAGTGGGAATCTTTACGCTGGGGGAGGAGTTTGTGTCTTATTGGTCCAGAACCAATCTGTAAATAGCTCTGTAGTTATTTTAAGTTATTAAATATGAATGCTATGAAATTGTTTTGAATACAGGTTGGACCTCCCTGATCCATCACCCTTGGGATCTGACTAGTCCAGTATGAGGGAATTTGCGAGACCTGGGGAGGTCCCTTGTCATTGCTCCCCTCCCATATCGCCATGCGCTCCACTGTTGGTTCCTCTTTCACCCCAGTTGGCCCCCTTACCATCGGCCCAGCTGGGCTGCCGGATGCCAACCCGGCTGCCAGATGCCAACTCTGCTGCCACCTGCTCTGGCCCTGGCCGGGCTGCCAAACACTGGCTCCAGCCTCACTGTCGCTGGATCTGGCCTTGGTTGGGCTGCCAGATGCTGGCCATGGCCCTGCTGCTGCTGGCCTGGATGTTGCCCAACCAGAGAGTCCCAGTTTTGGGAAGTGCAACCTGTAGCACACTTCAAAAATAAATATGAGAAATAAAGATAATGATCAGTGAAAAATTAGATAGCTTCTAGAAATTCAGTTGCACCTACGTTTGTATAACTTACATTTTGAATGCTGGGCTTTAACGGAATCCCTTCAAGAACCAAAGGATATTTCTAGGTTCAGTATTTCTTACACATAGGCAACTCATAGCACTCAGGAGGTTCACTGCCCCTTATGCCCTCATCCACATTTTAATTGCTAAATGGGGTGCCTCCTCATGTCCCCTCCCTGTTCCTCTGGGTGGCCCTCGCTGCACCTCCTCCCACACAGGCACTAGGTGCCTATGTTCTTACTGTTTTGTGTGCAGCATATAATGTAGAAGTCAATATAAAGTCTTTCTCTAAGCACCCTAAATTTGATTTATTTCAGTTAAAAAATTTGGATCCTTTTTTGTTGCTTGATGAATTCAGAGGAGGAAAACCAGCTGGCTTTCCAGACCATCCCCATCGGGGCTTTGAAACGGTGAGTAATCGTAGGTGAGTTTACAATGTATGTGTATCTAAATTTAAACTTGCTAATGTCACTACTATAACTCAGGGAGTGGCTATTGCACCATGTCTGTGCTGATGGTGGTGTTTAAAGGACAGGTACTCCATGCATGTGACAAGGCACAGTGAAATGAAGGCTGCATCCACATTTGTCACTGCATTGTTGTAAGGTTCTTGTATCTCAGGAGAAAAGCCCCACCTGTTCCTCTCGGCAGCGTTGGGAACTAAGCGTCCACCCCAGATCTGTTCTGCTTTGTGGGGCAACTAAATAAGCAACAGCTCAGGTCTCCTGGGTGTGATCTGAATGAACGGGCAGTCAATAGTTCAGGCCCCATGGGTGTGGGCTGAGCAAATATACAGTCACAGCTCTTAGTTTAGGGCTGAGCAGTCAGTAGGTAGGGCCTCCTGGGCGTGGGCTGAGCAAACAGACAATAGCTGTATTACAGGTTAGTGCAGCCATGAGTGTGGGGCAAAGGGACTGGGACCAGTCTGCTCCTTTGGGTCCTAGCCTAGGATCCTTGAAGGAAGGGTGATCCCATCACTGGGTTGGCAGGGAAATGTAGGATTACTGCCTTACCTTCTGGCAACACAGCAGAACCAAAGTCTCATTTCCCTGGGCTGCTGCTCACCAGCATCTGGCTGGGTTGCTCTTCAGCTACCAGGGCCTGGTTCCCAGTTTCTTTTCCAAGTGGCTCACTCTCAGCATTCCTCAGTCTCCTTGGTCAGTGGCTTTTCTTGTCCCCAGGCCAGCTCAGGAGAGTTGTTGCCCACCACAGCCGGTCACGGATCCGTGGACAATTCCCCTCCCTGGGAAGGACATCTGGCTGCTTCCCTACTCTGGCTCCAGCTGAGCTCCAGGGCCATGTTTTTATATATCCTGCAAGAGAGAAAGGATGGGATTAGCTGAGCACAGATTTGTCTCAGGGCTGTATGGGGCAATCAGCAATCCCTTCCAATCCCATCTGGATGTCAAGAGACTCACATGGTGTATTTGTCATTTCTTCTTGTTGTCCAGCTGCTGGATTGCATAGTTAATGTCCCCACTTGGCGGATCACTTCTTGGGGCCCCCGCCTTTGGTCGAGCAGAGTTGACTCCTCAGAGGAGAATAACAGGACAGCTTTTTCCTTTGGTTCAAAGACCCTTTCCTGGCTCCCTGGTTGTATGCCTGTTCCTGTGATTTGTATGTGTTGCAAAGATTCTCACACACTAAGGCCTCCACCATTCTCAAGTTGGTCCTGCAATCAGAGGAAGGTGCCTGCTCTCAGCCCTCAAATATCAGGTCCAGGACTCCCCATTGCTACCTCCATAAAGGCTCTCAAATGGAGAAAACTTGGTTCGTGATCATCAAACTTCCCAGATTGTGGGTAGCAGAAGCTCTTTCAGGGCCAATCTCCAACACATGCCTTTGAAGGTTCTACTGAAATGTTTGAATAAGCCATTCATCTGAGGGTGAAAATCAACTGTCTGAATCATCTCAGTGCTCAACAGCTTGTAGACTTGTTTAAGCAGCTTTTATGTGAAGTTTGTGCCCTGATGTGTCAAAATTTCTTGTGGACAGTCCACTCGAGTAAAGACTTCACGGTAATGATCTGTGCTGTGATGTTACAGAGAGTGAATGCTTCAAGGAGATGAGTAGCATAGTCCAGTATCACCAAAATATATCTTAAACTGGCCATACTTCTCAGAAGGGTCCCAACAGGGCCATGGTGATCCTCCCAAAGGACACTTCCACCACAGATAGTGGGAGTAGTGTGGCCTTTGGCACTCCCTGAGGAGTGATGAGCTGGCACTGTAGCAAAAGCTGTAAAAGTCTTTGAATTCTCAGAGAATTCCTGGCCAGAATGAATGGGCCAAAACTGGGACCAATGTCTTTTTATGACCCAAATGCCCCGCAGCAGGGACATGATGAGTGGACCTCATGACAGCTTGCCCATAGCACCATGGCACAACCAATTGGGTCTAGCCCTGTTGGCTTTGCGAGTCATGGTCAACCTGGTACAGGCTGCCCTCTTTTAGCTCTGTTGCCCTTCAGGGATCTGTATCCCTTCCATTTATGCTAGCTTGTTGCTTGTTTGCTCCACTGAGCATAGGGTCTTCTCATTGTTTTTAGCCGAAGTTGGCTCACAAGTTCAGTGGATCCTACCCGTGTCAATGAACTGGGTCTGCCTCCTCATTAGGGCTTCTGAGCTTGCTGTCTTGGGTAATCCTCAACATCAGTGTTGGGATTACCGGATGTCTCCCCCATTTCCTTGAGGGGTTTCCCCCTTGCTCAAAGGCTCTGGTTTGCCTAGCTTAGAGTTTGCCAGGCCTACTATCATGATTCTGATCTTGCTGTCCAATGCCATGGTGGCCCAAGTGCTGTGGGAGGGCTTTGCTAATACACTGTAATTGGATGATTTAGCTCTGCAGATTTGGGATTGTGATGAGATCTCTTTAGAAATAGACTACATCCAAATCCCATGAGTGTGAGGATCCGGACCCTGTCAGTTTTACCAGAGGTTTTGATCATATGTGTCTCTGGTCCTGACTTGCTTGAAGTTGCATCCAGTGTTGGGCATTCTCAGTGGCGCTAGCTGAGGTGGCTGCAGTTAAAACACAGATTAATCTCTGACTGCTTGATCCTGTGTGTTGCTATATTTCTCACTCTGCCTTGGCCAAGACAGGTTGGTGGTGATTAGAGACCTACAATAGTGAATACTGGGAAAAAGGAACTAGGTTTAGAAGCTAAAATAGGAAAAGAACAGGTTAAAAATTACATAGAAAAATAAATTGTCTTTAAGTGTTCAGTGCCCAGGGGTGAAAGTAACTTACATTTCTAACAGGTGCTATCCTATCACAACCTGTCCCCTCCTCCCCCCATCCCCAGAAGGGGTCTTATAGCAGGTGGGGGAATTGTGATACAACAATACCTGCAAGAAATTTAACTGTGGAGTGGAGTGTAGAGATCTCAGGGCAAATGGTTGGGGTGTGGTGGGCACAAGAGTTAGGGAAGGAGGCTGGGGACATGGGGTTTGCAGGAGTCAGGGTTGGAGTGAATGAGGGACTCAGGACAGGGGGTTCGGGTGTATGAGGAGCTCAGGGCACAGGGCTGGAGTGTGGAGTGTGCAGGAGTGTTATGGCAGGGGGCTGGGCTGTATGAGGGGCTCCGGGCAGGAGACTGGTGTGTGTAGGGCTACAGGAGTTAGGGTAGGGGGCTGAAGATGTGGGGGGTTCCAGAGTCAGGATTAACATGTATGAGGGGCTCAGGGCACAGGGTTGGGATGGGGTGTTCAGGAGTGTTAGGGAGAGGGGATGGGGATGTGGGGGGGCAAGAGTCTGGGTTGGGGGCAGGGGTCTGAGGTACATGAGAAGCTCAGGGGGCTGGGATGTGGGGGGGGGGGGTTCAGGAGGCAAGGCAGGGGGCTGGGAGTGGGAAGTAGAGTATGTTGGGGCTCTGGGGCTGTGTTACCTGAACTGGCCAGGGCTAGGCTGCAGCACCAGGGCAACAGTGGCTGGACGAGGGGATGGGCCAGGATCGCTGCGGCTAGATTGTGGTCTTCCTTTCCACCCCCGCTGCAGAGGATTGGGAGGGCAGGTCACTGCCAGTCCTTTCTGCAACCAGATGGGGGCCAGACAATGGGGCCTGCCCCAGGACTGGGGCTGGGGACCAGATGCTGAGGCCAGATGAGAGCTGAGGCCTGATTACTGGCTGGGCTGCCGCAGCTGAAGCTGCACTAAAACCTAAGGCTGGCTTCCACAGCTGGGGCCGGGTCACCGGGGCAGGAGCCAGGGCCGGTGCTCATGCTGGGCCGCCGGGGCTTGGCTGCAGGGTCTGCCCTAGGAGCATATCGGCTGGGGACAGACCGCAGTGGTCAGATGGAGGTCAGAGTTGGGCCGCCACAGGCAGATGAGGACAGCTGCCACAGCCAGCCCCTCTCACTGTCCTGGCTACAGTGTGCCCCCAGCCGGCCCCTTTATACAAGCAGAGCGCCCCAGCTGGCTCTTGCTGGAGCACAGCCAGATCTTACCGGAGCAGTGCACCAGGATGCACCTCTGCCAGGGCCTGATGAAATGCATCCTAGAATACTCAAGGAGCTGATGGAGGAGGTATCCGAGCCACTAGCTATCATCTTTGAAAAGTCATGGAAGGCAGGAGAGATTCCAGAAGACTGGGCAAATATAGTGCCCAAATAAGGACAACCCAGAAAACTACAGACCAAATTAGCTTATTTGCTCCATTATTTTTCCTGGCATAGACGTAAAGGAATCCATCTGCAATGTCTAGAAGATAATAAGGTGATAAGTTATAGTCAGCATGGATTGGTCAAGAACAAATCATGTCAAACCAACCTGATGGCATTCTTTGATAGGATGACAAGCCTTGTGGATGAGGGAGAAGTGGTAGATGTGGTAGCTGGTGTAAACTAGATCAGTGTTTCTCAACAAGTAGTATGAGTACCCTTAGGGGTACTTGAGAAAAGTCCGGGGGGTTGTCAGCCGACGGTCAGGGCAGTGTGTGTGTGTGTTTCCAAGAAAAGGTTTAACATCCGTGTCTTTACTGCTAGGACTGGGGTCCCGTCGCAGAGGGTAGCCAGCAGGCCACTAGACGCCCCTTTATAGGAAGAGCTTATTACACCTCAGATTTTAGCTGCTAGGATGCAGAATCCCTTTGCAGCGGGCAGTCTGGGAAAGACTGAGAGATGCCCCAACGGATCTGTCACCTGGGAGTGACACAAATCCAAACTCCCAAGCTCTTCCTATACCCGTCCCTTATGACCAGCTGAAGTTCTTTTAAATTGTGCTTGGTTCTGTTACAGCAACTGAAGGAGTCAGGTTAAAAACTTAAACAGTTACAGGTTTATTAAAAAGACTTATAAAAGCATATGGTTACAATGGCTATTGCTCTATTTTTTAACTGCTAGCAAATATAGATTTAAAAAAAATAGTTACGAAGAAAATAAAGATAGAAAATAGAAATAATGGTACCAAGTGACAGCTTAATCTTTAAAAAGCTCTAAGTCTATGTGTACACTTAAGACAAAGGACCACATCCAGGTACAATTTTTACCCCCTTCTGTGCCTGTCGACTCCAGCGTGTCAGGCCAGGGCCGGTCCCTCAATTCCTAGGAAAGACAAATACGAGGTGGGCGTCCCCTTGGAACCTCGGGAGATCAAACACCTAACCCGACCAGCAGATAGATGGTAGATTGACGCTCAGAGTAAATGTGCTGCTGGACCCATCTTTATACCCCTGGGGGCCCGTATCCTCTTTCTTATCTAAGAGGCCAAATTGTACTGGTCCGTTTTGTGGCACCAGTTCTTACAAGCAAGTTTCAAATAATTTACACTTGCAAGAGAGAGAACTAAATTGTGAGTACTAGACATTTTTTACTGGGCGAGAGATTCCTCCCCCCGCGGACGGCTGTGCGTTCGTATCAATATGGGTTAAGTCAAGGGCACTCCTTGGCAGCCTCTTGATCAGCAGTTGGCGTATCTCTGTTTACAGCCATTCACGGTCACACAGCCTGGGCCTTCTGCTCTGTGTGCCCTGTATGCTCCAGGCAAGCAAAAATGGATGTTACAAGGGGGGGTTCCTGTCTGGATACAGGGGTACATCAACACAACTCAAATGTGAAGAAAACTGAATTTTTGTTGTAAGTTTTACAGCGCTTTATTATTTTTGTACTTTTTACACCCAAAAATTTCATTGCCCGCCCAGCTACAATTAAGTTGTTTAAGCAAATGTGTTGCAATGGTAGAAAAACATTTTGTGTGTCTGAAAACTGTAAGTACTGGGGGTACTTATAGCTCTTTTTTAAAGAGGGTACTTTAGATAAAAAAAAAGGTGAGAAACACTGAACTAGATTGTCCGTTGGTGTAAAACAGCATTAAGGACAATGGAGTTATGCTGATTTACTCTAGGGGCTTGTCTACATTGGCCCCTTTTCCGGAAGGGGCATGTTAATTTCACAAGTCGTAATAGGGAAATCCGCGGGGGATTTAAATATCCCCCGCGGCATTTAAATAAAAATGTCCGCCGCTTTTTTCCGGCTTTTCTAAAAGCCGGAAAAGAGCGTCTACACTGGCCCCGATCCTCCGGAAAAAAAGCCCTTTTCCGGAGGATCTTATTCCTACTTTGAAGTAGGGATCAAAAAAATGAACACATATGAAAAGGACAAATCAAATTTCAGAAAAGAGGGGGGATGAGGGGTTGAGGTAAATGTCTGTGAGCTAATGATATTAGAGGTGATAATCGGGGAAGCGATCTTTGTAATGGGTAAGATAATTAGTGTCTTTGTTGAGACCTAGGTGTAAAGTGTCAAATTTAAGCATGAATGACAGTTCAGAGGATTCTCTTTCAAGTCTGGTGTTAAAATGTCTTTAAAGCAGGATGCAGGTAGTTAAGTCGTTGAGACAATGTCCTTTCTGGTTGAAATGGCAAGAAACTGTTTTTTCTTTGTGATCCTGTCTAATATCTGTTTTGTGTGCATTGATTCTTTGGCGAAGTGTCTGAGACGTTTGTCCAATGTACATAGCAGACGGACACTGTCGGCACATAATAGCATAAATTATATTTCTGGATGAGCAGGAATATATGTTCTTGATCTTATAACTGAATTGGTTAGGTCCAGTAATGGTATCAGCAGAGTGAATATGTGGACAAAGCTGGCAATGGGGTTTGTTGCCAGGGAAAGTTCCAGCATTGGTATTAGTCAACAAACCCCGTTTGTTATTATTATAATTATTATAATATATATATATATATATATATCGTTATATAGTTATTATTCGAATTATTATCAGAATTATTAGACACATAGAAGAACAGGATGTATTGAGGAAGAGTCAACACAGCTTTTGAAAAGGGAAATCATATCTCAGAAATCTAAACAGGCCACAGAACTTCACCCACCCGCTCCTGTAATAGACCCGTGACCTCTGTCTGAGTTACTGAAATCCTCAAATCACAGAATAAAGAATTTAAGTTACATAGATTCAGCATTTACATTAGTTTAAACCTGCAAGCTACCCAAGCCCCATGTTCCAAGGAAGGTGAAACTTCACTATGTTATCTGTTAATCTGATCCGGGGGAAATTCCTTTCCAACTCCAAACATGGTGATTAGTTTGACCCTGAGCATGTGGGCAAGACTGACCAATCAAACATCCAAGAAAATTAAAGTGGAATTTAAAATGGTGCATAGAATGGTGAAGGCCCTCTGCATGCAAGTGAATTGAACCCTTTATGGACTGAATATAAAGGTATGTTTTGAGCCACTGTAGTAAAACTATCCTTTACTGTTCAAGAGTGGAGACTGAAGAGTAGCTAGCTACCTTCAGTTTGCTTTTGACCATGAATTGGCAGTGATAATTTATTCATAAGATAGGAACTACTAATAAACAGTATAGCCAACATCAGCTATTCAGCCATCATGAATCAGGCCTGAAAGATTCATGATATTTTAAAGAGGAATTTTTGTGCTCTCTTTATTATCTTCTGGCTTTTGCACCTGTAGAATGCAGTCAAGTCCCACATACAAGTTTTTCCCTGAAGCTTGAGTAGTAAAATTTTTCAAAATAAAAGCTGAGATATTTTCAAGTATTCAGTTGACTTAAAGAAGTGGGTCTTCAAAGAGTACTCCAACTGTCACGGGACTAGTTATTTAAAACAATCATGAACTTATAGCAGGAATATTGAATATGTACAACTAACAGCGTCAATGGGCTGAGTCCATCAAAGTTTATTTCTCATGAGAACCAGCAGATGGCACGGTATGGCAGCACTAAAAATCAGCATGCCTAAGTAACAATGTATTTCATGAGTATTCACTGGTGAGTGGAAAGTACTCATAAAAATTCCTGTTTAAGAAAAGTGTCTTCATTTATGCATTGAGGGTTTGAGCCAATGCCTATTGAAATAGTAGGCTTTCCATTAACTTATAAAACCAAGTACACGAGCCAGTCATTGTGCCTTAGTCAAGTATCTGCCTTCTGACTTTACTAATGTTTTTCTTGAAAACATGAAAGAACAAGAAAAGTCTGAGTTCCAGTGTCTTTGTATATGATAATTTGGATAAAGTATTTATTTACTCCACTGGCTTAATGCAGCAGCTGTTCTACTTAGGTTTAATTGTAATGGGAGTACTCCCTATTTCATTGCCCATTTTATAATACATAAAAGAATAGGTTAAACCTAAAAGGAACTATGGATAGTTGATATCACCGTAGTGTTGATATTATCGCACCATGATATATTTTATGAACATAAATATACCATTGTAAGTTCAATATAGCAATAAGATAAATGCTTTAATACAGATTGTTATTTCATTCTTGTAGAATAAGGAATGAAACTGTAACTGGAAATGTAAAGGAGAAATAGTATCTATAACTAAAAAAGTTCACTTAAATATAACAGAAATGATTGTCAAAACTGAAAATTCCCCCTCTTCCCAAATGGCTCTGCTTATAAATAGATCCCCAAAGCATAAGTTCACTTAAATTGCAGAGAGAACTCAAATAAACAAATATAAACTTTGCCTGATGAAATAATGTCACTAAAAGAGGGTTTTGCATTTTTGTCTTACTTATAACTACCATCAGCTTAGAATCATTATAGAGAAAAGTGAGATTTGGAAGCCACTTCCATTCATCTCTGCTAGGCTATGTCTAGACTGCAAGCCTCTTTCGAAAGAGGCTTTTTCGAAAGATACTTTCGAAAAAGCCTCTTTCGAAAGAGAGCGTCTAGACTGCATGCGGAACATTTGAAAAAGCAAGCTGCTTTTTCGAAAGATAGCAGCGAGTGAGTCTGGATGCTCTCTTTCTAAAAAGCCCTGTTTTCTCTCAAGAACGCCTTTTTTCGAAAGAGCACTTTTGAAAAAAGGCGTTCTTCCTCGTTCAATAGGTTTACCACCGTCGAAAGAAAAGCCGCGTTCTTTTTATTTAATTTTGAAAGAACGCGGCTGCAGTCTAGATGCAGGTGAAGTTTTTTCGAAAAAAGGCTACTTTTTTTAAAAAAAAACCCTGAGTCTGGACACAGCCCTAGAGAGCTGGTTGGGAATTATTCAATGAAATGTTTTTCGACCAAAAAAACCCGCTGATTTATTAAAACAGAGATTGTTATGATGATTTTCCTGACTACAGGCAGTCCCCGGGTTACGTACAAGATAGGGACTGTAGGTTTGTTCTTAAGTTGAATCTGTATGTAAGTCGGAACTGGCGTCCAGATTCAGCCGCTGCTGAAACTGACCGCCAGTTCTGACTTACATACAGAATCAACTTAAGAACCCCAGGCATCCCCAAGTCAGCTGCTGCTGAAACTGATCAGCAGCTGATTCCAGGAAGCCTGGGGCAGAGCAACTCTGCCTCGGGCTTCCTGTAGTCAGCGCTGGTCAGTTTCAGCAGAAGCTGACTTGGGGATGCCTGGGGCAGAGCAGCTGGGGTGCAGCTGGATTGCTCCATTAGCGCTGCTCCTCAGCGCTACTGGACCAACCCAGCAGCACCCCATCTGCTCTGCCCCAGGTGTCCTGATTCAGCCGCTGCTGAAACTGACCAGCAGCGGCTGAATCAGGACGCCTGGGGCAGAGCAGCTGGGGTGCTGCCGGGTTGGTCCAGTAGCGCCCAGAGCGGCACTGCGGGACCAACCGGCAGCGCCCCAGCTGCTCTGCCACAGGCGTCTGGAGAAAAGCCTAGTCTGCTGGGGGGAGTTGGGGGGGCGTACTAGCTGCGCGCCCCCCCCCCCCCATCCCAGCAGACCAGGAAGACGCGGGCGGCGGACCAAGACGCACCGCGGTCCCGCCACCTGGGTCCTCCACGGCTTTGCTCCCAGTCTCCCTGGTCTGCCAGGGAGACGGGGAGCAAAGCCTCTGAGGACGCCAGCAGCGGGACAGCCGTGGGGCGTCTGGGCTGTCCCGCTGCCGGCTTCCCTGAGGCTTTGCAAAGCCACGGGGGGGGGGGGGGGGGGCTCGGGCAGCCGGCTTTGCAAAGCCTCGGGGAAGCCGGCAGCGGAGCAGCCCAGGCCCGCCTGGGCTGCCTCGCTGCCCGAGCCCCCCCGCGGCTTTGCGCCACGTCTTCCTAGTCTGCAGACCAGGGAGACGCGGAGAAAGCCCCGGAGTACACGGGGCAGCAGGACCGCGAGATCTCGCAGTCCGTGTCCTCCGGGGCAGCCCCGTTCGTAATTGCGGATCCGACATAAGTCGGATCCGCGTAAGTCGGGGACTGCCTGTACAAAAGCCTCTGGGAAAAAAACCAAAATTATAAAAACAGTGGTATTTTAGAAATGAAGGATTTTGGTTTTCTCTTTTGAAACAGCTTTTTATTTTGAAATTTAAGCTATTGATTGACAAAAGTTACAAAAGTCAGAGTTACAATGGAATATTTGGATTGATGCAAACTAGAAATCTTTGTGACTTGTTTCTGACTTTGAGATGGCATAAATGTTTGAGTTCTCAAAAACAGTCAGGGGATGGGAAAATCATTTATCACCCAGTTCTAGTTAGCTACTTTAGCAGCAGATGTGCTTTTTGTTGTTGAAAGACAGTTGCCTGTTCCAGTTGGAGTAAGGAGATGCAGTACAACCACTTAATAGGTTGAGCATGCTTGACATCGCGAGATGAGAACTGTATTTTAAGTGTTTAATTCTCTTGTGAAAGAATGAATTTCTGCTGTGATGGGAAACTAGGTCCCTTGGTTTAAAAAACGCCTTGGCTAGAGGCATCATTTTTTGGCCCATGATATGCCTATTATTATACTGTCATGCTGAATATTTTGAAATGTTTTTTGCTCCTTCATTCTGATTTGTTGTCATCAAGAGAAGTCATCCGAATGCCCACAACAACCTTGTCAGGATAAGTTTGTTGGCATAGGGGTGCTCAGATGGTAGAAACCTGTATGAAAAAGGGCTTTATATTTGGTGCAAGAAAAGAGAGAGGACACTTCAATATATCTTAATCTTCAGGAGGGTACAAACTGTTGCCTCAGTAACTATTTTGGGCTAAGAAACTCTGCCCTTGAGGTGTTTTGGAATTTGAGGCAGCAATGTTTGTTGTTGACCTGTCAATGAGGAGTTCTGAGAGTTATAACAGAACGACTTGCATAACCACATATGGTTATTTTCAATATGAATTTCCCTAATGTAAAAATATAAAGGAGAACAAGGAAAGAAAGTCTCTAGGAAAAAGCAGTTTGTGTCTTCTAACATCTTGACACTCAACATGGCAGCACTCAACATGAATGTATTTTCTATTTAATAAGTATAGCTTTGGGCTTGGTATTCCCTTATAAATGGTGAAAACTAATATTACTACTATGTATATTATGTTAGCACCCAAAGATCCCCCAAGCAGGCTATTGGTTCCTTTATGCTAAGTACTATGTAGACATAGAGGCAGACATAATTCATGCCCCAAAGAGTCACAGCCAATAGGGTTTCATTTAAGGATCTCATATTATTCTCCTGTAAAGTACAAAAATTGTCCAGCTCATGTTTAATGTTTTGTTAGCTTAGCACTTTGTTTTTGCTGTTTTAGTCTATGAAGCTTTCACACTGAGTACTTTAAAAATTTAACTTTTAATATACAGTACAGGGCATCCCCGCTATAAGTTGCCCTGATATACATCATTCCACACTAAAGTAGTTGATGCTTGTAGGAAATGATGCATTATAAGTCCTTCCATTCCCTGCTCCTAAGTCACACGACCCCCCCCCCCCCCCCCACAAACCTCATTTGCTCAAATGGAAGTCAGCAGCGGGGAAAAAAATCTCCACTTTAAGTTGTGAGGAGTCTCTATCTGCTTTAAGTTGTTTCACTATAAGTCCAAGTGTTTTGGAATGTATCTTGGACTTATAGGGTGTGTCTAGACTGCTGCTGTGTTCTTTCAAAATTAAATCGAATGAGGAATAAGGCCTTTTTTGAAAGTGCTCTTTCGAAATAAGGCGTTATTGAATGCAAACAGTGCTTTTTCGAAAGAGAGCATCCAGACTGCCTGGGTGCTCTCTTTCGAAAAAGTGGCTCTCTTTTGAGAGAGGCTTGTAGTCTAGACGTAGCCATAGTGAGGACAGCCTGTATATGAATTTTTCCAGCCTTTCTGCTGAAGATATTAATGTAGCCTTTCTGTCATTCTTGATGACTGTTTCTGGAACATCTCAATGTCCTTTCTGTACAAGGCTGCCAGATACTTGGTGGAGTACTGTAAATGTCTCAGGAGAAGTAGATCAACTTATTCCTCTTTGTTTATTTACAGCCATATGTTAGTTTTGATGGTTTCATGATTCTGTCTCACACCCAAATCCCCTCTATGTGCTTGTGTAATGCATAGGCCTCAGTTACCATGGGCTGTGCAGCCAATTTAGGATGCAGCTCTGAAACTTCATTCAAACTCACAGTGAGACTCATTGTGTGCAAACACATACAAAACAGAAACAGTAACGCTTGTTTAATCTTCTATAAACTGAAATCTTTTAGTCCTGCACATCACTATTTGAGCTTTTTAAACTCTCCAAACTCTGACATCTTACTTGCTGGATTACTTGGACTCTAATTTTGTTTGTGAATTGGAATTAAGTTACATTATGCTTGGTTCAGCAAAGCAGGTATGTATGTTTTCATGTGAACATCTTTTTAAGAGATTCTCTGAGGTATTTTCTTTATTGCCGATAATCACTAGGCCTTATATACTGCTTTTCATTAGAAAATGACAAAGTTCCTGGCTTAGTGGATAGGGGAGAAACAAACTCGGGAATGGTGAACTAGATGAAATTAGTGTAAGGTAGGTGTGTAGCTAATTGAAAGAGTCTACTCAAAGAATATTTAGCAATGGTTTCCTGTCAGGGAGGATGAGTCAGGGGTCAGTACTGGGTCTGGTATTATTCATAGGATTGCCAGGTGTCCGGTTTTTGCCCAGACAGTTCGGTATTCGGGTCTCCCGTCCGGTAAAAAAAACAGAAAATACCGGACATTTCACTTGTCCAGTATTTCCTGTTTCCCTCGGACGGAAGCCCAGCGGTGACAATTTTCCCCTGCTGCATCTGGTAGGGGTGGGGGAGTGAGGAACGCAGGGCTATTTAAAGGTGCAGTGCCCCCCCCCCCTTTTTTTTTTTGCTCAACAACTTTGGTCTCTCCCTTTTTTTTTCTCAACAGAATTTTTTCTTGGTGGTTTGGGGGTTTTTTGGAGGGGGTATTCGGTATTTTTTGTTAAACCATCTGGCAACCCTATTTATTTAATATGTTAATTAATTACTTACCTAAAGGAGAGGAGAGTATGCTTATAAAAGCTGTAGCTGCCACCAAACTGGGAGTGGTTGCAAGAACTTTGGAGGACAAAATTAGAATTGAGAACAACCATGCCAAATTGGAGGACTGTTCTGAATTCAACAAGATGAAATTCAGTTAAGCTAAGTGTAAACTGCTGCATTCGGAAAGGAAAAATCAAATGCATGGTTACAAAATATGGAATAACTGGCTAGGTGGTAATAGTGCTGAAAAGGTTCCCAGGGTTATAATGGGTCGGAGACTGAATATGAATCAGCAATGTGATGTAGTTGTAAAAAAGAAAAAAAGGCTTAGATAATCTGACCTATTAGGAAGAGTTAAAAAAAAAACTGGGCATGTTTCACCTTGAGAAAAGAAGTCTGAGGAGGGACTTCATAACAGTCATCACTATGTTTTAGGCTGTTTACTAGAGGACTGTGAAGTTTTTCTTTATGGCCATTAAAGTTGGGACTAAGAATAATGGGTTTATCTGCAGCAAGGGATATTTGGGTTAGATATTAAGAAAAGTTTTCTACCTACCTCTTTAATGAAACTAAATACAGAATAAATTAATCAGCCAAATATAATAAATCCAATTTTTAATAGACTGAGGACCTATATATTGCTTAAATCAATGTAACTTACATTGATCGAGGGTGTGAAAAAAGCCATTCCCCTGAGTGACACATGTTACATTGACTTAAAGTGGTGTTCATAATGTTGTTGGAAGGAGACCCTCTTCTGATGACATAGCTTCCACCTCTACTGCAGTGTAGACTAGCTCTTAGATTGGGAGTGGGAAAATACTGGCATGTGGGCTAGATCCAGTTTGCCAGGGTTAGTCTGTTGCACGTTACCATTGCTGTATTTACCTTAGCCTCTGCAGGTACGGGCGATTACAGCTCCCATTGGCCGCAGATCACTGTTCCAGGCCAATGGGAGCTGCAGGAAGCAGTGTCCTGGTCCTTGCCACTTCCCGCAGATCTCGCTGGCCAGGAATGGCAATCCATGACCAAATGGACTTGCAATTATCTTTACCTGTGGAGGCGCAGGTAAATAGAGCGGCGACCCATCAGGGTCTAACCCTGGCAAACTGTCACCATTTTATTTTCCACTTCTGCCTTAGATTATCATTTAACAAATGAATTTAGGATAATAATAAAGCTAACAAGAAGCTGACCTTAAAATTATGATTTGGATGTTTCTCCCTTTTGATTTTTTTAAATAAATTGTTCTGGAGTTTGGCCATTTTACCTAAGTACAAGAGTTGAGAAAGTCATTGGGTTTGATTCTGTTACCTTGCAGTCATATCACAAGTGCTGCTTTGCATAGACTTTTACACATGTGCAGAGTCAGAGTAAAAACACTACCATTTGGATTTACACTCCCTTACACAAGACTTAGAGATACATCTTTTAGAACAAATGCCATGCATAAACTGAGGGAAGGCAGGTCTATTCAAATGCAAAATGCAGTGTTGTCAATCTTGAGTATTCAATAATTATGAATTTGTTCCCATATCATGAGATTTTCTTATACTTAATGAGATCTCAGAAAACAATGAATTTTTACTCTGTATTTGTCTTCTAATTTTTTCACTGCATGTTTAGTGTTCACGTTGTCAAGCTTTTCTCTGCATCAAGGGCTAAAAATGTAAATTATTTTAAATGAAAACTACAATTCTCATGACTTCAGGAGATGAGAGCTGCAAGAAAAATAGCAAATATTGTGAGATTTGCAATAAAATCATGAGTTGTCAATACACAGTGAGCAGCTCAGCTGCCCCATGGTTAGAAGGCCTCTGAATTTCAGGGGTCAGACTCTCAGAGCACATGGCATGGCCAACTCTGATTGGTCTCTGAAATCTCTTCACCCATTCTCTTTCTTGGAGCAAAGAGAGAAGAAGCACTGAGGCAATCCAAGCTGAAGAAACTTGATCCCCCCCCATCCTAATAGTCTACTGCTGTGGGCACTTGGTTTAGACAAGAGGGAAAGGGATAGGCAAGTGATGAGGTGCACTGTCATTAAGAATGCTTAGAATTTAACCAGTGGTTCTGAAAACTGAATTCATGGATCACCCACTTCACTCCTGATGGTCAGCAAAAGGAGAAGCTTTGTGAATCAAAGAGTGGGAGATAGAGATTTGAGAAGGATGTTGCTCCACGAAAGGGGCTTTTGCTAAGTGGTCCAAAGCAGGATGTTGAGAATTGCTGTTGTGACTAAGCAATTTTCTATGTGATAACAGATAATGTATCTCATAACACATAGTAACAGAGATTGTACCACAGTCCTTCCAAGCATAAGTACATTGAAATAGTGATGAACTTGGTCCAAAAAATTCTTAGTCATCTTAATATTGTTTATTTTCATCGGTTGTATTTTGGGAATTAAAAGTTGGGTATTGAGAGAAATGGCTCCTAATTTATTTTGTTGTTTTTTTGACTTGACTTTTGTCCTATTTTGTATCTCTTCTGGTTGTTGTGCTATACAAGAGCTGACTCTTGGTGGTATTAATAGTTATTAATACTTGTGGGTGTTAATGTTATTGTCACAAATATCTGTCATAGAAAAGGTTTCTCCTATAGTTAAAAACTTACATAACCATGCCAAACCTTTAACCACATGATAGTATATGTCTGTTTTGAAGGACAGTAATTATGTATGAGGGATACTAGTATCGTGCAACTTTCTTGGAGTCTCACAAATAAAAAAGAAAGCAGAGAAATTAATCTTGTCTTGGTTATGTCTGAAGAACTGTAATCTCTTTTCACGAGGGGGGGAGGAGGATTCTTTACAATGAGTATTAAAATGTGCATATATCTTGCACTTAAGGAATGTGATTTTTTTTTCCTTTTTCCTCCATTCCTCTGAAAAGTGTATGGTTTCAAACAATCTTAAAAGTCTCTATTTTGTTGACTTGGGCTCATGCTGTTTGCTGTTGGCACCAGGTCTCTTCATTCTTTAGTTACTTACTATTAAATATTTTCCCTTCAGTGTGGCAGAGTCTTAAAATGAAAATGAAGATTACAAATGGTATTGTGGGTAGAGTGCTCAATGTCTGAGTTACTACAGACATTTTTATCCCATGTGTGTTAAATTTGACTATTGTCAAATAGAATTTACATGTAAAAATTATTTGACTCTTTCATGCTAGTTAACTCTGTCAGATAATATAGATTGCAGCAAGGCTACTATTAACAAAATAAAAACTATTGTAAGAAAAAAATTGCCCCAATGCAGCCAACTTTATTTGGCATTTTTTTCAGGATGGGACTTGGAACTGCTTCCAGTCTCTCTTCCACACGAGAGTAAATGCCGTTCAAAACAACCTACTGTAGAAAGATGTTTTTTTAAATCATGGATTGATTGATCATAAACTCCATAGACAATGGTAAAATAAGTGCAAATACGTTGTTTAAGATCATCATAGTTATACGTTGCAGGCCCTGCATCTTGAATTTTAAGGTCAAAGTTGCCTAAAACTTATTAGCAACACTTTTGGGGTGACGGGAGAAAAGGGGACAGCAACACAGCTATTTACACTCCCCTGCCCGTTCTTTCAGATGTAACCAGCTCATGTCCACTCTCACAATACTACTACTCATAAGGCCAACATTAGGATTTTGGGGCAAAACTCTGAAGTAATTCTTTAGAGGAATTGATTCTTAACTCCCTCACCTTGCACCTTCTGAAAGAGAAGTGGAGCCCAAAAGTTTGTGCTGTTCTGTACAAAGCTGCCAATATTTTATACCAGTATTAAACAAGTGGTCTTTTTCTTTCAGGCTACAAACACCAGGAACCAACGGGCGGTATATGGGCTCTGTGTCTCTGTATCATCCCCACTCCTTAGCACTATAGTATCGGCTACTGATGGCTGCTCCCTGTA
Source organism: Pelodiscus sinensis (assembly GCF_049634645.1). Taxonomy (NCBI): domain Eukaryota; kingdom Metazoa; phylum Chordata; order Testudines; family Trionychidae; genus Pelodiscus; species Pelodiscus sinensis. The sequence goes on from NC_134711.1 coordinate 211,775,119, forward strand.
ATTGTTGTGGGTGGGGGGCATCTCCAGTGCAGAACCAACTCTTTTTATGGAAGAGAAGCATACTTGTATTTTTATCCTTGCATAACTCAGAAATGTATGAACAAACTTTCCTTTGGACATCTGTAAAAATGTCACCTCAAGACTGATAGCATGCCTAGGAAAAATGAACTAGGCCAAAAAGTATTTTAGGAGAAAGTTAAGCGTTTACATAAACAGAAGGTTTGTAATGGAAGTCTCTAGGTAGCTTACCGTATACCATCTGTTCTGTAACAGAAGAAAAGAGTAAAATATATTTTGCAATACCATATGTAGTATTGGCATATCAAAATGGCGTCCAGAAGAGTCTAAATAGCCTGATTCAGCAACAATGTCATACTGTTGTAACAGTAATGTATTCCGTGGAGTTATACCAACATCAAATTAGAGTAATGTAGTTATGAACCCATCCATAGATTTAAAAATTTAACTTTACTTATGTCTTGAAAGCAATACTAATGTGTGAGGACGCAGTTTTGGTACATGAGTGATCCAGCCAGGCACTAGAGAATGCTCACATTAATGAAATAGGCCAGAAAAGTTCTGAGACACTAATCTTCTTTCAGTGAAGTGGAAAAACAGCAATCAACCTTTAATAAATAGAAAGGTGTAAAATAAGTAGAGAGCTGTTGAAATAAAATTTCTAATATTGCATTAAAACAGAGTAAAAAACATGCAATTTCTGCAACAATGTGTTTTTAAAGTGGAGGGGAAAAACAATTGAAAGTCAGGAAAACAGTTTTTAATTGGAAGAATAGCTGTGCATTAAAAAAAGTCTTTTGGTACTTACTATGTAATTCTTGAGTATAAGATGAACTGAACGTAAAGCTGTACACAAAACTCACAAGAAAGTTATATATCAGTGGAGACATAAATCAGTACAAACATCATAAACCACAAGGACTTAGTTCTAGAGACTTTGAAATGTTAGCAATGTCTCTGTAATTGAAATAGGCGCTTTAGAACTTTTGTAATAAATGCAGGATAAAATTGAGACGTTGTTAGGCTTTAGGTTGTTTGAAGAAAGGCATAGAGAGTACATGAAATGAGGAGGAAGATTAGTGTGGGTAAATGTCTAAAGAGGAATTTGTTTTCTTTAAAAATTAGATTTTTCAGCAATTTGAAGAAAACGTACATTGCACAAAAATAATATAGTGTTTCTCTGAAACATAAACAGATCCATAGCTGCATTGCTCAGGGTGCTTTTTGATGAGGTGGCAGTAGTAGCTGCTATTTGCCTACAGACAGTATTTCCTTAATATGGAAAAAGGCTCCATCCCTTTCCTCAATTCTTTTATCCTTGCATAAATAAAAGGCAGCTCTCTGGTTGTGTTCTGCAAGCAAAATTCAGCCTTGACACGAGAATGAACATCAGTATTGACTCCAGTAACTTGCCCTGCTTCATCAGCTTCTAGTATTGAAGTAGTATGAATTTAGTATGGCAAATAGTCATGTGATATTTGGATGTTTTAAGTTTCACCTGATTTCTGTATTTCTGCTTTCCAGCTTATAACTTTTTCCTCATTCAAGATGTCTGCCATCTCTTCCAATAGGGCTGAAAATGTATGGGATAAGTAGGAAACTAAAGAAGAGACTGTGGAAAATGAGGAGGATAACTGTATGAGGAAGAGCTAGAGATAGGAAAACTGCTTGCCTATCCCAGTTATTTTGAAAGAGTAAGCAAAAATTTCCTCCGAACAATCAGCAGGGAGGTGTGTATTTTTGATGTGCATTTCAGGTTGAATTGTGAACCAGAAATGATTACACACAGGGGGCTTTCTAGAGGGACTCAAAAGAGACACAGAGTAGGTGAGGTGATACCTTTTATTGGGCCATCTTCTGTTAGTGAGAGAGATGTGTCCTCTCTAATGTTGTGGAAGAAACATGACTACCATAACACTGCAAATATCCAGAAGCACATGGCAAAGATATATTTTTTTAAAATCTCATGATTTTTGGAGGTCTGACAATACATTGGCAACACCAGAGTTTGGCTTGGAGTAAGAGGCAGGAGCTCTTTGATAATAGCTGTCTGTTGATGTCTGACCCCAATGTGGAGGATCAAATTTGGTTTAACAAGCTATTTAGTCTGGAAGTCTAAATATGTGGTGCATTTTATATCTTTGCTTTATATAGCCTTATTTTTATGTTTTTTCCCCACATGTAATTGTACTCCTTGCCTTCCTCCACTCTTGGCACTGTTGCCTATGATCCATAATTTGTAGTGGCTCTGTTTTACTCCAGTGGAACTATGTCTCAGCTTGTGTGGGAGGGTGACAAAGATAGCTGCACTGTACAGTTGTGCTCCTACTACATTTCTGGGGCCAGCCTGGCATAGGGTTGGTTCCAGAGGTGAGCAAGAACAAGTGATGTGCTATAACTCATGCACAGCTGCTTTGGCCCCCAAGAGATTGCTCTTGCAGCGGAGAATAGCTGGGCTATATTGGTGCTTAGATCATGGAACCTCTTCTTGGCCATGCCCCTGACCAGCCCCTCCAAGCGATGTGGCTAACTGGGAATTTCCCAGTGGCTTGTTCAGCTGGCTGTATTTTACAGTCCTTTCATAGCTGCAGAGCTATCATAAAAATCAGAGTCTAAAACTGGATCATCAGCTGCAAGAATATCATTAAATGCACTTCCTTTCCCCAATATGTCTGTGCAGATTAAACTGACCAAGGGTTGCGTTTTGTAACTGTCCTTAGTGCCTTCTGCAGCAAGAATAATCTTAGTTGGTTTTACTTTTTCCTTGTTGCCTTCACAGTAAAAACATTGTGTGAGTAATATACTCAGGAGATATGTCCTTGGTTAGTTTCTTCTGCAGTTTTCCTTTGTGATGGAATTGAGACCAAAAAGAGGAATGTTAAAAGAAAAACAAAGGGGAGAAAAAGAAGACAGGATTGTGGGAGAAGCCCATAAAAAGAAATGGATGAAAAGGAATGAGTGAGAGGCTGAGAACAAAAAGATTCAGTGCTGATCCTAAAATCTTTTTTCAATATTGGTAATCTTGAAATCAAAGATTGCATGGCCATATCAGTCAGTATTAGGCTACTAGAACTTTCTGATTTCAACTGCAGTGGAATAGACTAATTCTTTTGTACTTCCACCTCTGTTCTTATGAGTGCTCTATCCCTTTTATAAACAAACAAACAAACAAACAAACGGGAGTCTTTGAATAATATTTTCATCTCTCTCTCTCTTTCTCTTATTCTTCAAAGGTAACTTACCTGTTAGATGGTGGCTCTATGGCCCACGAAGACTTTTGTGGACATGCTGGACAATTGAACCCAGGAGATTTACAGGTATGGGAAAGTAGGCAGAAAAGAATCATTGACTTCTTATTCATAAATAATGAGTACTTCTGCCTTTTCATTTGTATTTGTGAAAAGCCTGTAGTTGAGGAATGCTGCTTCTCTTTCTGTTATAATAGAAATTACTTTTAAACACGGCCACTCTATTGCATTTAAATTCCCAGCACTTCATGTTACAATGGGAAGCTTTGTATTTTACTTATTTAAAATTTCTGCTAAAATAGATTAACAGAGACAATAGATAAATATTCTATTGTTTCAATGCAACACTTCAATTTTTTAAATCAATAGATAAACTAAATGTTAGGAAAGGTTATTTCTTATCTAATCTGACTTTTAACCAGATAAAAACTTCAGTTAACTAATCCCATGTAATGAAATACTAGTGTTTTCTAAATTTACATTTTCTACAATGTAATGCCTGTCTTTTGTACTTTGTTTTTCCAATATCGTCTTTCTAGTGGATGACAGCTGGGCGGGGTATTCTTCATGCAGAGATGCTCTGCTCAGAGGAGCCGGCACATGCTCTGCAACTCTGGGTGAATTTGAGAAGTTCAGAGAAAATGGTAGAACCCCAATATCAAGAACTGAAAAGCAAAGATGTCCCCAAACCTTCCAAGAATGGTGTGACTGTATCTGTTATTTCAGGAGAGGCATTGGGAGTAAAGGTAAATTGTTTGTGATCATTGCTACAGGTGGTGTCTATGTACATATAACACATACATTTGTAAACATTGAATGTTTTGTCTGCCCACTTTTTTTGTGAAAGGAGAGAGTTTTGTTAACATTCCTTGAAAATTGCTGTTGTAGTTGTTCCATCTTGCCATTTCTATTTGGCTAGATATATTTCTTGTAAGAAAATGCTGCATTACATGTTATTACCTTAGGTAATATAGACTAAATCATGCATACGGAGCAGTTGTCCACTCAAAAAAGAGCAAAGCCCATGTGCACATGTGCTGGACAGAACTCTCCTTCACCATTTTAAGGAATATGATGAACTATCAGTTAAAATGTCTTTTCTTAGGGCCTGTTGCAGCCTTTACTTATATGTGTAGTCTCTTTAAATTCATTCAGACCACTTGCGTGGGTAGGGCTAACCAATGTAAGGGTTGCAACTTCAGACCTTTAAAAGTGTATGAAGAGCTAATCATGTCCCTGCAATAGACTTGCAGTTCACCTGAATCAACTCATTCTGTTATCTGGCTTTGCTTTTGCTGGGATCAAAGCAGGTCCAGAAAGGCAGGAGCTCAGTTGTTGGGTGCAGGAGGATGTGGGGAGATCTCAAGGATCTCAAATCTCTATTCCCCTGACCAACCACTTGGGGGTAAATGCCGGGCATTAGGATTCAGGCTGGCTAGTGTTGCCAGTGACAGCCCTGAGGACCTGGCTTTATACTGCCTATACATTTACTCACTGACCATCTGTGCAAACTGAGTGTGCCATGTACCATATCAGAATGGCAGCATTTCACATCCATTAGCACAGATGCAAATGAGTATACAAGGCATTGGGGAATGTCTGGTTGAGGCCAAGACCTGAACCACCCAGAGCGCCTTGGTGGCTGCATTGTAAGGAGTATGTAGCAAATAGCTCTTCTAGGCACACTGCCTCACATTCCCAGTAGCCAAACAGACACGGTTTCTTTAGAAATTGTAGCACTTTAAGCTGCCTCTGATGCTCACCTTTGCAAAAGGGAAAGTCGGTTTTCATAGTCTCTGAACTCTCTGGAGTACTCTCTTAGTCAGCTGTACTTTCTTTTTCTAATTGTGGTGGACTAACTGAATATTGGCTGAATATATACTGACTACGGCCTCATTCCTCCTACTCCCTTGCCCTTTGCATGGCCATATAACACTTCTGAATCCAAACAGTAGCATTGTACAGTCACTCTTCACAAAGGGCAAGGCAGTGGAGAATCATGCCCTGAAACTAATCATAACAATTTCCCTGGCACTTCACCACAGTGGATATTACTATTGTGCATGAAGTAAACCTTTGTGCTAATGTTCAGTGAAAGCAGAATGTTTGGGGACTTTGCAACTGTAAATTTCTTTTCAGAGATCTTGTACTTGCAATTCCTATTAATGGAAATTACATTAAGCAGGAGGAAAGCTATATAACGCTAATTTGTACTAGAAAAATCAAGTTTTTTGCAAACAGTGACCAGTTAAGAACTGGTACCACAGCAAAATCTTGCCATTATTAGGGCACTTTGAACTATCAAATTCAATGTATTTGTTAAATCTATATAATTATAAGTGTCTATCCCCTGTACATTTCTTTCAGCTACAAGTGAATTTGTAGTGGAATTCACTACCAAGTAAACAATTTAATATTATTGTTTCACATTTCAAGTTCTGCTTTGAACTCATGTTTACTAAAACCAGGAAAATTAATGTTATTTAATATTGGTCATTTTCATGGCAAATAACGAGGATTCATAATCTTGGTATTTGAATCAATCTTTTTATTAGGTATTTTATAAGCGAGTTAAATTGCACATAAATTTAGCAGCATATGAAAAAAACTGGGCCAATGACCTCTTACATGTATAACATTACTAAGTGGAGACATACCTTTGTGAACTACTGGAATGTGCCTTGTAAAGAAAGACTGAGCTTTTGTCTTTTCACTGAATCAATGTGATCTTTTAATTCGACAAGTTTACACAAAAATAACAATCTGCACAGCTTACTAGGCTGGGGCCAGCTGCCCACACATAGTGGCTACGTCTACACTGGCCCCTTTTCCGGAAGGGGCATGTAAATTTCACCAGTCGTCGTAGGGAAATCCGCGGGGGATTTAAATATCCCCCGCGGCATTTAAATAAAAATGTCCGCCGCTTTTTTCCGGCTTTTAAAAAAGCCGGAAAAGAGCGTCTAGACTGGCCCCGATCCTCCGGAAAAAGCGCCCTTTTCCGGAGGCTCTTATTCCTACTTCAAAGTAGGAATAAGACCCTCCGGAAAAGGGTGCTTTTTCCGGAGGATCGGGGCCAGTGTAGACGCTCTTTTCCGGCTTTTTTAAAAGCCGGAAAAAAGCGGCGGACATTTTTATTTAAATGCCGCGGGGGATATTTAAATCCCCTGCGGATTTCCCTATGATGACTGGTGAAATTTACATGCCCCTTCCGGAAAAGGGGCCAGTGTAGACGAGCCCAGTGCTTGTGAGCCCATCCCTTCCCTTTCCAAGGTGACCCCTGACCACCCCACTTTGTCTTTACATTCCACTGCTCTCATTATGCTGACAGTTACTTAGTAGAAGCATTACAGCAGCCAGTGGTCTCTTAAAGAACTATGTGTATATTTTCTGTCCACAATTAGGGGCTGTTCGGTCTTGATGCCCATTGAAATCGGGGCCTCACATGGTACTGGGAAACAACCCCATGAGCTGGAGTGATCATGACAGTCCTGTTTGAATCCCTGCACCTCCTCCTTTCTACTTCGAGTTTGATCTTGTTGTCCTTGCTGCCAGGTCCTTACATAAATGCCCCTGCTTAATTATCCACCCTTAATTCAATGAGGGTGCATGGGTGGTGTAAGAAGGTTAGAATTTGGCTCTTACACTGTAATCTTTTGGGCCCCAAAACTTGTCTTACTCTACCTGACTGTAAATCACCCTAGTGCACTTTGGCAGTACATAATTTTATATCGGGAGGTTGGTTAGAAGAGAACAGTCCTCATTTACAACAGGAATAATATGTCTTGGACAACTCTTCTAGCAAGTCCAAACTTACATAGTAAAGGAATGATTCCTAGTCCCCTACTGGGTATGGTTGGTCATTTCCTAACTAAGGAAGTGTGAAGTAACTGGTTCCATCTGTAGCTGCAGACATTTAAATGAAGAGATGGGGGGAAAGTAAACAGTTTCAGGAATGCTCAGCAAGACATAACCATCTTGTTGCATTTTTTCTTGTCATCTTTTTTATTTTTGATAATAGGCACATTGTATATGTGGAATGTTGAGCAGAAATGAGTTAACTTTTCTGTTACACAAATATAACTTGGCATGAGTTTCTGTTAAGGCTGCTCTTGAGACATAGAAAATGTACATGGTACTATAAAGTATGGAAATTTTGTTGCCTTTTCTCAGTGGACATTAATGAACAAAGAAATAAGCTTTTGTGGACTGGCTTTGCATAAGATAGCCTGCTACTATGGGTTCTCTGAAAGGCATTCATTGTGAGTATCTTCTACAAACTGGTATTTTCTTTAGTTTACAGGGCCCTTTATTTCAATAAGTAGATATTCTCCCAAAGAATATCCATGCTTCCAAGGTAAACTGTTTCCCAGGAGCTTGGATCACACAACTACAAGCATGAAGGGCTGCAACTTCATTTGTAATTCAAAATTGTAACACAAAGGCTACGTCTACGCTGCAGGCTTCTTGTGCAAGAACCTTTTTGCAGAAGAGATCTTGCACAAGAAAGCTCTGATGGCCATTCACAGAATGGCCATCAGAGCACCTGTGCTTTTTCTGATAGGCTGTTTTTGCGCAAGAAACCCATGTTTACTGTTCACACACACCTTTTTTGCGTATGAGCTCTTGCGCAAAAAAGGCTTATTCCTCGTAGAAAGAGGAATAACTCTTGCGCAAAAAGCCCTCTCTTCTTACAATGTACTGTACATTTTCTTGTACAAAAACGCACTTGTAGTATGGACACTCCGTGAGTTTTTGCACAAAACCACCAAAATAAAATTATTTCACTGACTTCAGCATTATTAGTAATATAATGGGTAACTAGTGGGCTGTGCCATCTGCTCGCTACACTTGCCTACCCCACTCTCTCTGTCCGCTTTTGCTTCACTGAGAGAGCCTGTTGACGCTGATGGTGTGATGATGTCATTCAGTGGCCCGGCAGAAACATTCTGTTGTCTATCAGGAAAAACTTTTTTATAGAGAGAGATAATGAAAGTAAATATCTCCGGTGCTCCATGTTTGTGTCTAGTGCTATAAAAATATGAATTTACATTAGAACTTAGCCATCAGAGCAATAGAAGATGGAACGAGTTTATAAACATTGTACATAATATTGTATCAGAGATGCAGGACAGAAATGATACTGGTTCTCTTCCAAATGAAAGAATTTGTCTTATGATAGAAAGAAAGACCACTTATTCTCTAATTCATGCTTTGAATTAGTGCCCATGAAGAGCTCTGACTGGATTCTTTGTGGAGATTGTGCTGTGAGAAGCTGGTCAGCCAGGTAGAGGTCACAGACACTTGGATGTCCTAGGTGTGCTTTTGCCACTGCTAGGTAGTTGCTGGAGTCTTCTGCAACTATAGCAAGGCTAAAAGGGACAACTCTCCTCAGATGGAGCAGGTTTTCAGAGCATGGTCATCCCTGCAGCAGGGCAGGCCATGCTCATATACTCTGTACAACATCCTGTGTTGTTTCCAGCCATAAAGTTTAGAATAGGGATGTAAAGGAGTAGTCGACTACCTGATTAGTCTATGCTTATCAGGTAGTCGAGTCGACTACACACATTCCTCCCACTTGCTGCCTCCGTATGAGAGGCAGTGGGGCGGGAAACAGGAGCCAGTGCTGAGGGGAGCTGGTTTCCCCAGCACTGTCTCTGCAGTGTTTCCCCCACCCTTGCTGCTGCCTCTATCAGAGGCGGTGGGGACAGGGGCTACTGCTGCGGAGCAGCCCCTGTCCATGGTGACCCAGCCGCAGGCAGGGGCTGTTTCGCAGAAGCAGCCCCAGTGAGCAGGTGATTCTAAATCTCTGCTGGGACCTCCATGCACAGGGGCTGCTGTCAGCTGGGCAGGTAGCCCTGCTCAGTTCTGGCTTGTGCTGGGTGCAGGATAAAACCCCACTGCAGCTCTGCAATTTAAAATGCTGTAGGAGCCAGGGGGCAGGCTGCCCAGCTCCTACTGTCCTTTAAATTATTGCTGCAGAGGGGGTTTGGTTCTGTACCCAGTGTGAGCTGGAACTGAGCTGCGCTGCCTATTGACTAATCAAGTAGTCGATACAAATTCTATCTACTACTCAATTAGCTAAATCACGCATTTTAACATCCCTAGTTTAGAGCCCACATACTTGAAATCTGTCCTCATGGAGCAATAGCCTGTCAACCAAAACAAAGGGTGTAGAATGAACTGGATTGATCTTATTGCACAACGGGACGGAAACTGAACAAAACTACACCAGAAAACTGCTGTATTATTTAGTTTTTGCAAAGCACACCAATTAAAAGTTCTCAGTCTAAATTCATGGATAAGATGGGACAAGAGGCAGCTGCAAGTGAGAAGGAATAGTAGCCTTGAAGATTTTGATTCCTTCAGTTGATATGGCCAAAAGAAACTGTGGTGAGGTTAGGTCAGTTGCTCTTTGTATGCACCAAACAGTGGGGGGAATGTGTGCAGTCGGTGTCTTGCAGAAGTTTCTGAACTTCAGGGGTGAAAGAATTAGTACTCCTGTATGTGAGGGATCTATACTGGCAATAGAAGTAATAGGGAGTAATAAAGCTTTCGACAACATCCAGTATCTTTGTGAGAGAGAAAAATGAACTGGACAGTCTCAGGCTTCCATGTAGCCAACTGTCTTCTATCCAAAATTCAGTGCTATGTTAAAAAATCATTTCATAAATAGGCCTGGGAATAGAAAAATGGTGACTAAGAAGATAAATTGCAGACACAGAGTCTATTGCTACACGCAGAATGTTGGATAGAGGATTGATTTTTTTCATGGCCAAAACTCTGTATTTTGAGACAAGAGCAACTCCAGCAACAGGGAATGTCCCTTACTAATCTGCATTTAGGAACCTGAAATCCATCACATTAGAAAGCAAACTCCATAAAAAAAAACCCTGCATTAGCATGTACCTACTAATAACAGTATCTGTTAAGGGATAGCTACCGATATTCTCTTCTCATTCTGTAGAGGTAGCATTTATTGAGTAGGGGGAACAATCTACTGGAAATGACCCACAACTCATTTTGTGTGTGTCAGTCTTATTTGACCTTCAGTCCATCAGAATGAAATCTGTTATGTAAGACTTCTAAGTTATTCAGATACAAAACTGCTAAAGTGGGGGAAACTCCTCTTTTTCAGAATAGACTGATATTGAGAGAGTAGATCCAGTGCTTCCGTTCTCCCTGTGTGAACACAAGAACAAGGGGAAATTCAATGAAACTGGAGGGTGGTAAATTCCAAACTGACAAAAGGAAATACTTGTTTATGCAATGTGTAATTAGACTGCAGAAGTCATTGCCACAGGAAGTTGTTGATGCCAAGAACTTCACAAGATTCAAGAAGGACTAGAAATTCTATAGGGACAACAAGAATATCCAGAGTTCTGATTATTGCTAACAAAATTTTTGGAAAGGATATTTAAACCTTATGCCATAGGGTTTAAGCCTTTCACTAACTATTAGATATTAGCATAAGACCTAACATGGGAGGCTGGTTATTCAACATCTTTCTGATGTTGCTGTCTTACACCATGCTGTGATGAGCCTAGTGCTGGCCATTGGAGGAGACAAGGTACTGGACTAGATAGATTTTGGCTCTGATGCAGTGTGACAATTCCATTGTATCCAGCACATAGAAACAAAGGGAGAGTCTGTATTATACCCCTTTTGAAATAAGCTAAAGTTCCCATTGACTGTTTGTTTTTCTCCAGAACTTATTTGTATATTAATACATACATGTCATAGGCAGTAATTTTTTAAGTTATGCATACTGTGTCACTTAGTGAGATGGATCACTTCTGCTGTCTTAGCTCAGTTCTTACCAGCTCTTTTAACCACCTCTTCCCACCTTTGCTCTGCCCCCACCTCACCTCTTTCCATGCAGTCCTACCCCCTTCCCTGATCATACCTTGCCCTTACTCTAGTCCTCCTCCCAGTGCTTCCTGCATGCTACTGAATAGCTGATCCATTGCAGACAGGAAGTGCTGGGGAGGAGAGAAAATGCAGTAAGAGAACCAAAGAAGTGCCACCAGAGCTTAACAATCAAGTAAAAGAAGCAATGACAAATAAAAAGACATCTTTTAAAAAGTGGAAGTCAAATCCTAGGGTACGTCTAGACAGCAACCTTCTGTCAGAATAAGATACGCAATTTGCACTACGCAAATTGCATAGCTTACTCTGAGTCTAGGTGGAAAGAGCATAATTTGAAATTTGGCGCTGTGTAGACAGTGCCAGATTTCAATATAAGGCACTATATTGTCAAATCCCTTAACCCTCGTGGAACAAGAGTGACAGGGATGCCAGAATACCATGCCTTTAAAGACATGGCGTTGCTATTTCGGGATACTTCTGGTAACCCGAAATAGCGCCTCAGTCTAGACGTACCTCTAGTGAGGAAAATAGAAAGGAACATAAAACTTTAACAAATTAAGTGTAAAAATATAACAAGAAAAGCCAAAAAGGAGTTTGAAGAACAGCTAGCCAAAAACTCAGAAAGTAATAGAAACATGTTTTTTAAGTACATCAGAAGCAGGAAGCCGGCTAAACAACCAGTGGGCCCTTGGACGATCGAGATGCTAAAGGAGGACTCAAAGATTATAAAAGTCATTGTAGAGAAGCTAAATGAATTCTTTGCTTCTGTCTCCATGGCTGAGGATACTGGGGAGATTCTCAAACCTGAGCCATTATTTTTAGGTGATAAATCCGAGGAATTGTCCCAGATTGAGGTTTCATTAGAGGAGGTTTTGGAACAAATCAATAAACTTAACAGTAACAAGTCATTGGGACCAGATGGCATTCACTCAAGAGTTCTGAAAGAACTCTAATGTGAAATTACAGAACTATTAACTGTGGTTTGTAGCCTATCCTTTAAATCAGCTTCCGTACCTAATGACTGGAAGATAGCTAATGTGACGCCAATATTTAAAAAGGGCTCTAGAGGCAATTACAGACAAGTAAGTCTAATGTCAGTACTGAGCAAATTAGTTGAAACTATAGTAAAAAATAAAATTGTCAGACACATAAATTAACATAATTTATTGGGGGAGTCCTCATGGTTTCTGTACTAATCTACTAGAGTTCTTTGAAGGGGTCAACAAACATGTGGACGGGGGAATCCAGTGGATATAGTATACTTAGATTTCCAGAAAGCCTTTGACAAGGTCCCTCACTGAAGGCTTTTAAGTAAAGTAAGTTGTCATGGAATAAGAGGGAAGGTCCTCTCATGAATTGATAACTGGTTAAAAGACAGGAAACAAAGGTTAGGAATAAATGGTAAGTTTTCCAAGTGGAGAGAGGTAACTAGTGCAGTCCCCCAAGGGTCTGCCCTGGGACCAATTCTATTCAACTTATTTATAAATGATCTAGAGAAAAGAATAAACAGTGAGGTGGCAAAATTTATAGATGATACCAAACTGCTCAAGATAGTTAAGACCGAAGCAGAATGTGAAGAGCTTAAGAAAGATCTCACCAAACTAAGTGATTGGGCAACAAAATGGCAATGAAATGTAATGTTGATAAATATAAAGTAATGCACATTGGAAAAAATAATCCCAACTGTACATACAATACGATAGGGAATAATTTAGTTACAGCTACTCAGGAGAGAGATCTTGGGGTCATTGTGGATAGTTCTCTGAAAACATCCACTCAGTGCGCAGTGGCTGTCAAAAAAGCAAATAGAATGTTGGGAAAAATTTAAAAAAGAATAGAGAATAAGACAGAGAATATCTTATTGCCTCTATATAAAACCATGGTACGCCCACATCTTGAATACTGTATACAGATGTGGTCACCTCATCTTAAAAGAGATATATTGGCATTGGAAAAGGTTCAGAAAATGGCAACAAAAATGATTAGGGACTTGGAACGGGTCCCATATGAAGAGAGATTAAAAAGACTTGGAATTTTCATTTTAGAAAAGAGGAGACTAATGGGGGATATGATAGAGGTCTATAAAATCATGAGTGGTGTGGAAAAAGTGAATAAGGAAAAGTTATTTACTTTTTCCATAGTATAAGAATAGAGGTCACTAAATGAAATTAATAGGCAGCTGGTTTAAAACAAACAAAAGGAAGTTTTTCTTCACTCAGTGCACAGTCAACCAGTGGAACTTCTTCCCAGAGGATATGGGGAAGTCTAGGACTTTAACAGGGTTCAAAAAAGAGCTAGATAGGTTCATGGAGATTAGGCCCATCAATGGCTATTAGTCAGGATTAGGGTTGCCAGGTGTTCAGTACTGACCCGGACAGTCTGGTATTTTTGCCTACTGTCTGGTAAAAAAAATTCAGAAAATACTGGACACCTAAAATGTCTGGTATTTTCTGACTTTTTCCCAGCCAGGAGGCCAAAATCCCGGGTGCTTACCTGGTTCCACAGGGGAGTTGTCTGGCCCTGAAGACAAGACGGCGGACGGCCGCAGGCAGCCTGTTAGGGTCAAAAAGCATCCAAAGGATTTCTTAAAGGTGCCATGCTTTTTTTGTTTATTTAAATTTATGTATTTATGTATTTTTAAATTTTTTTTTGCTTAACTCTCGGGGTCCTTTTTTTTCTCAACAACTTTGGTCTCCCCCCTTTTTTTCTCAACAGAATTTTTTCCCCCGGTGTGGGTTTTGTTTTTTGGGGATGTGGGGGGAGGGGTTTGGTATTTTTGGTTAAAACATCTGGCAACCCTAGTCAGGATAGGTAGGAATGGTGTCCCTAGCCTCTGTTTATCTGGAAATGGGTGGGGTCACGTGAGGATTACCTGTTGTGTTCCCTCTCTCTGGGACATCTGGTATTGGCCACTGTCAGCAGACAGGACACTGGGCTAGATGGACTTTGCTCTGACCCAGTATGGCTGTTCTTATGTTCTTAAGCTGATCAGGGAGGCTGTCAGTGGGAGCTAAGCCACCACCATTTTTTTCTGTGGGTGTTTGTGCCCCGGAGTACCCATATGGTCAGGTGCTACGCTGGTGATAGGAGGGAGAAAATAAATTAGTGTGTGTCATGTACACTAGTGAGGTCATGTACAAGGCATGTTATTTAGCTGTATGTTACTGATTGCTCTTGTTTAGCCACTTTTTTGTGGTATCTCCAATTAAAGCTGGACATTGTTGTTCTGTGTCAGAATTACTGGATTCTCCTGGTCTGCAAAATGTACCTTGGAGTTTGTAGTACCTTGGCACCTTCTGACAGTGCTATTGGAACTATTTGTTTTCAAGAAAATGAAAGTAATTTTTCAGCATGGGAGAATGTTAGTAGTTGTGGGTCGCTCTTGTTCTGACTTGCTTTGTAAAGCTGAATCTGGCTCTCTCTCTTGTCCAAATTGAACTAAAGGTCAAGGAGATCACTGTAAACATGTGCCATAGTTAGTGTGTGAACTGAATGGAAGCTTTGAAGTAAGATTTATTAATTGATTGTCACTGACTTGTAATTCCCTAGCACTGGCACATTCCGCTGATTCTGACAGCTAATACATAATCTTCACCCCAAGGACACTTCTTAGACCGTTGAAATCAGTCTTGTGTGGCTCCCATAGTTTACTGTATTTTGCCTGTTTTGTAGGTCAAGTGCTAGACACCTGAGTTGTTTGATCTGTTTGGGTGCGTCTGTACTGCAGGGCTTAACTCAAACTTAGCTATGTCAATTGCGTAGTTTATTTCGAAATTGGGAGCGTCTGCACAGCATTTATTTTGAAATAGAGCACTCTTCCTCCGACTTCCCTTACTCTTCATAAAATGAGGGTTACAGAAGTTGGAGTAAGAAGTCCTCCAGCTTGACAGTATTTTGACATTATTTTGAAATAACCATCTGCTGTTTAGACACAGACTGTTATTTCAAAATAACGCTAGATATTTCAAAATAATGTTGCAGCGTAGACATGGACTAGTGGCTGTGTATAGACATGGGTCTCTGCTTGAGCACAAGTACCCATCCATGTGGATCCATCTGCTTTAGTTAAATACCTGGTAAACTCTTTCCCTTGTATGTCATGGAGCAGGACTGGGCAGGGAGGTGTTAGTCTTTTTATGACAGAAGAACAGAACATGCCATCCTCTTACACAAATATTTCAGTTCTGGTGGCTATCAGATTCTCAGAGCAGTATCACACAATGGAGGTAAGAGGTCCTCAATCTAGCATCAAGATTTTCAGCAGAAGACCCCCTGCACTCATATGATGTCTCATGGAAACAGAGGTCCACACTAGCAGATCCTGATGCAGAATTGGAGCCTAACATTGCTCTACAAAAGAGTTAGTGGCTTACAGTTCTGCCACCACATTCACGCTGAGATTTTTTTTCTATCTGGATAGGGATAATGGACAAAAGACTTAAATTTTTTTAAAAAGGCACAGAAGGCAAATGCCCACTCAGTCTGCTTCGGTCCCTCCCTGCCCCTCCAGGACCAGATGCTCATGCTCAATGGATGTCTTTGAACCAGTACAAGATAAACAGCTGTTGCCCAGTCTTCAAGCAGAGCGTGAAATCTGGTACGACTTTAGACACCTTTGCCAAATGGTAATTGTAAAGATGGGCCTTACATTTCACTCCTGGGAGCTTATTTGTTCAGTGATCTCATTATTTGTATTAAGGGTTTTGCACAATCAGAAGTAAATGATAGGAAATAATGCTTTTGATATTCTTCTGGGCAGGATGTGCAATTTTATTAGATTACTTCATCCTTGTAGAGGGAAGAACAGATCTGTTCAAAGTGGATTTTGATACAGAAGGCTGGCTGCCAGGCATAGTTTCAATTTCTGAGTTTACCCTCTGTAACATGTAGTAGAGTTGAGAGATTTTGATTTCAATAATTGGTTTGTACAATACATCAACCATACAGAAAAGGGGTAGCCAGTGTCATCAGGGTTAATTGTTTTGAATTTAAAGTTTATTTTGGCTAGAAAATATACTTGATTTGTTGCTATTTAATGCTCTCTGGTAGGAATTCATCAGGTCCACATGGCAGTGTTTATTTTTTCTCTCTTATAAAAAAGAAATATCATCTGCCAGCTCTCTTTGTCTTCCCCCCAGTAAAGGGTCCCAGAGCTCAAATATCTGAACAGAAATGTTATTACAACTCTGCGGCGCATGTCCCACAAGCCTTAGTCAGCTGACCTGGGCCAGCTGTGGTTGTTTAATTGCTGTGTAGACAGCTCCATAGAGGCTATCAGTAAGGCTACATATACACTACGAGTTTTCTCAGCAAAAAATATGCTGAGGGACTCATTTGCATGAATCAAAATCTCATTTGCATATTTTCTTCTGATCTGTTTTTGCGCAAAGACAAGCAGTGTGGATGTTTTCTTTTTTCATAAAAAACTCTTTTTCCGCAAGATCCTTATGTCCCAAAAAGGGAGGTTTACTGATCTGAGGAAAATGGGGGTTTTGCACAAAAAGAATCTTGCAGAAAAAGGGGTTTTTGCACAAAAAGAAGACGTCCACACTGCTTGTTTTTGTGCAAAAACCGCAGCGCAAAAACAGATTGGCAGGAAATATGCAAATGAGTCCCTCATTAGCATATTTTTTGCTGAGAAAACTCATAGTGTAGATGTAATCTAAGAGGCTTTCATGTGACCTAAGGAAGAAATTTGAACCGAGTTAGGAGTTTAAGTTTTGTCCTTGAAGCACGCTCATTCATTGTCATTCATTTTTGCCATTTGTAATTTTATTTTTTAAGTTGTGTCCTTTATATGTAAATAGTGGTATCTTTCTACTTTGTTTTTCTCTGGTTTTCCATGTTTCAGATTTCATACCCATCACAGTGTGACAGCTTGAATTCTTGAGGTTAGATCCTGAGCTGCTGTATCTTGGCGATGATATGCCCAAATTAAGAAAAAATGTATGATACATGGTTAATTAATTTGAGTAACATTTCTCCAATGGCGTTTTTAAAACATTGGCTAAAATAGATCAGCTCAGAACTAAAGGAAGTCAAATATTAAGAGTTGCATGCATTGGGACAGTGATCATGCTTCAGTGGTTCCCGTCTGTGCCTCCCTCCCTTTGTGGAAAAAATGTGTTAAGCTGAAGTTCTTTTTGCCCAAGTGGGGTGACTTCATTTGGAAGCTAAAAACCTTGTACACTGTAGTACTTTTCACGAAGAATAGGAAGAGTACCAGTGTTTTGGCCAACGGTTCCTTTCTCACAGGAAAAATGCTAAAATCTGAGACTATATGTGAGCTGTTAGAGAGCCTATAATAATAATAATAAACTATTTGACACTTTTAACCTATAGATCTCAAAGCTGAGTAAGCATTATTATCCCCATTCTGTAGAAGGTAAAACTGAGGCACAGAGAGGCCAAGTGACCTGCTCTAACCCACTCACATGACAGCACAGGTTAAAATAGAACCCAGCTCTCCTAACTTACAGTCTAATATGATGCTGGCAGCAGGATCACTTTGTATTTACCTAAACTATTATTGGAAAATAAGTACAGACTTTTTGTAAAATATCTTGTGTTGCATATGAAGGCATTAAATAAACAATACTCCATTCTAAATGCAAACCAATACATGGGAGTTAAGTAAAACAACTAGAAAATGGTCATTGTCAGGCTTTCCTTCAGATAATTTTTCTAATTAGAGAAACTACTTAATCAGAAATATTTGAGGGTAAAATCCTGGCCCCATTGGAATAAATGGGTGCTTTGCAGTTGACTTCAGTGGAGCTAGAAGTTCAGGTCTAGTGGAGATCAATAACTGATTCCATAGTACTTTGTGTAACTCTGTATTTTATGATATGGTATAATTTAAATAAGTTATGTCTAATTTTTTCAAAGTCTGAGCCTGGAGGACTATCATGATCCCTGATCATAAACATATCATTTTTGGCCTTACCTTTGTTTGTACACAGAAGAGCACTTTCTGCTTCCCTAGTAGAAATCTCTACAAAACATCTGCACCCCTGCGATTAGCAAGGATTGATTTGCTGTGAAGTGCATGAAGGAATCCAGTTCCATTTTGGAGATTTCAAACTCTGTGACTAAATTGGTGGCTTGTTTGTGCAAGATTACAGAGAGGGAGAGGGAGTAGAGAGGATATACATGACCACAGGAAAGAGGTTACAGGAAAAAACAATGTGGAATAGCTTAGAGCAGCCCCAAAATTTGTGAGTGGGCCACATGACTGGCCCTCCATTTCAGAGGCTTGCATGCAGCCTATGCACCCCTGTGTCCCCCCCTTGCTCCCCCATGCACTAGGCCACTGGAACCCTACACTTACCTTCTCCTTCCTCTCATTCTCAGAGCTTGAACAGCCACAAACAGCGGATTTGTGATACTCCAACTCTCTGTGGGGGGGAGGGAGGGAGATATGGGGACAGTAGTGCCCTGAAAGTGCTGAGAAGGAGGGGGAAGAGTAGGACATGTATTAAATTCAACTTTATTCTGAAAAATTGAAACAAAATGACATGTGAATGTAGTATGACAGGCAAGAGCAGCATTGCAGTGGTCACATTGCCTGGGTGAGACTAGAACAGGCTTGTGTGATATCCATTCCATCTCCCTGCCTATGCATGTGTCACTGAGTGGGGAGTCTCTAGGCCCTGTACTCCCATCTGCAGCCAGATATGACTCTGAGCCAGCAAGTAGAACAGAAGGTTTATTCGTTCACAGGGATACAGCCTAGCACAGACTTTTTAACACAAGAACCAGGAGCACCTAGTACAAACTCCTGGGGAGAGGGGGGCCCAGAGCCAGGCCCCTGGCCCCCTCCATGCATCCTAAGCCAGCTGAGACTCACACACTCAGCAACTGGTCCCAGCCCTGCAGGCAGCCCTGCCTCCTCCTTTTTCCAGCTTCCTGGCGGGGGAATAAAATGTCACCTGATGTCACCTGGTTGCTCCTTTCACCTAGGTTCAGGTTACAAGAGGGCCTGAGCTATTGTTGTGTGCCTGCTAAGATAGGACAGCCTGGGGCAGCCTCCAGCTCAGTGAGAGTCACATCCAAAACTCCCATCCCCAGCTCGGCACCAGTGCTCTGCCCAGGGAAACTGAGGCACACACACAGCGTTACAACAAAATTTGTGAGTGGGCCACATGACTGGCCCTCCATCTCAGAGACTTGCATGTAGCCTATGCACCCCTGCCCCCCCTCCCCCGTTCCGCCATAACAAAGCAAACAGAGTGAATACAATACCCACTTCGTCACAACATGATTGTTCTCTGCTGTATATTTTCAATTGTCTTCACCAATTGTTAGACAATTCCCTTAACAGCCTATGATTAACATCTTCCAGATTGACTGATTTATATATGTTCAGAATTTTTGAAGGCTCTTAGGTCTTTTTTTTTTTTATATAAATCATTAGTTTGCAGGGTCTTTTTACTCATTGATTGTTTAAATCTCCTCTTTTCTTTATTTTTCTTGCCGAAGACCAACTTTTATCAGCAATTTTTGAGTTATTAATTTTCATTTGTATGTTTAATTTTATCTATTTTGGTTGTATATAAAAGGATATTTGCCCCTTTGTGTAAACTTCCAGAAACTATAAGAAAAGTAGGACAAGAAGCAATAGGCTTAAACTGCAGCAAGGGAGGTTTAGGTTAGACATTAGGAAAAACTTCCTAACTGTCAGGGTGGTTAAACACTGGAATAAGTTGCCTAGGGAGGTTGTGGAATCTCCATCTCTGGAGATATTTAAGAGCAGGTTAGATAGACATCTACCAGGGATGATCTAGACGGTACTGGGTCCTGCCATGAGGGCAGGGGACTGGACTCGATGATCTCTCGAGGTCCCTTCCAGTTCTAGTGTTTTATGATTTATCAAAATGAAAACACACTAGATGAATGGCAGCATGCCTCACAAAGTCCTGCCCTTCGGTAGAGAAAAATTTAAAAAATCCAAAATTTGTTTGGGCCTCATTCAGCCCAGCCGTCACCAAATGTCTGTCCAATAAAATTGTCTTTGCTGCATGCCCAGATGGTTGAGGTACAAGGGCTGTGGCTGGGGGTGTAGGCTCTGGGTTGGAACTGGGGATGGAACTTTGGGCTACAAGAGGGGGCTCCAACTTTGGGGAGGTTTCTGAGGTGGAGGTTGGGATGCAGAAGAGGATTCAGGCAGGCTCTGGGCTGGGGTGAGGGCTTCGGGGTGGAGGAGGGTGTTTAGGGCTGAGGGGGGTTCAAGTTGGGACACAGGGATTGAGCTTACTGGGTGGCTCCCTTGTGGGCCCATGGGGGGGGCACTGCACCCCCTCCTCTGCAGCTCTGTGCTGGTGCTGGTGGGAAGGGGCTTCTCCCCCTCCAGTCCCCAGCAGCTTCAGGAGTTGGGGAGAGAGGTCTCCCGCTGTAGCCCTGACACTCTGTATAGGGCTTAATGGGAAGCTACAGGGCAACGCAGATTAGGGGAAACTTAGAAGTTTCATGATACTTCTATCAGTGGATACCCAGAATCAGGAGAGTATGTATTCCTTATTTTAAAAATACAGTCTAGTAACTATGAATGTGATCATTGTTCATATTAATTTCTAGGTTGCCCCCTCCTTTTTTAAAAATTGCTTGCCCTTTGGCCTCAATGATATCTTGTAGCTGTAGATACTATAGGTTAATTGCCATTTTCTTAAATGTTTCCTCTGACCAGTTTTAAACTCTTTACCATTCACGTTAATTGAATAGTCTTTTGTTCATATACTTTGAAATGGCAAAGTATGAGGACTTGGTTGATCTAACCTGTAACTCCTGAGCATCTCTGATAACTTGGATTCTCATTTTTATGAACTAGTTAATTAATCTATATTACGTGCTGACAAAGAAAACTGTTGAAGTAAAAACTTTTGTGTGTATCTTTGATGTCTCTCTTGGTACCATTAACATTTCATACAGAAATACCATATATGGTCCAGACTGCTTCAGATTTTCATGTTCAAATATTATTACTTGGATATGGAAAAAAATAGCCTTGAAATGTGTTTTTTAACAAGCTGTGGAGTATGAAAATGAAACTGTTGTGCTTTGATGTGCTGGAATTTAGTCTTAGTCCTTTTAATATTGGTCAGGTAACCTAATCACAACAACCACATTCTTTGTTAGCAGTCTCAGCAGGGAAGGCAGGAATTGATTTGGCATGGAGACTAACCTTGCACCCCTTGAGGTGGTCTCCTTAGGACAGTGGGGGAGGCGCATAAGTGGATTAGTGGGGGGACCCTCACAAGGCTGGCTGGCAGTTCAGTACTTTCCATGAGCATTACAACCTGGTTGCAACCATAGCTTAGCTCTGTGCAACAAGTGGAACACATTATCTTTTCCCATAGCATGCACTCTTCTCTTCACACTTGTTTTTTATTTCCTTCTCAGACAAAGCTTTTCCATTGCATTTGTACCCTCAGTTTGTAGAAGTAAGATGTGAATGTGACTAATGCAGATCAGTCTCCTAACTGTTTGAAGCAATAATGACTGATGGGTAGAGTATTTCCTGGCCACCAGGGACCATCTGGAAGAGGCCTTTAACCCATCTGGTAATTAACTGCCAGGAAATGATTGACTCTGAGGTTGTTATTGCTGTTGTAAAGCAAATAGATTTTTTTTTCCTCACCATGTCTGTTTCATTAGATACCTAATGTGCTGTCCCTAATTAATATTTTTTCTTTACTGAATAGTTTATTATGTGTATAGATAGTTATCTAACATGCATTAGGACTCTCCAGCAGATTCAAAGATCTGTCCCCTCATGCAGTGCCTTTAAGAGGAGGAAAAATTGAAGAAATCTGGGCAGAGCCCCCACAAAAGTCACTGTTTGTGCATACTATTTATAATGTCCCACGAATTATGAGTCCCTCCGATTCTAATGCAATATCCTGATGGCACATCATCAATGTGCAATTAATCACCAATGCAGACAGAATCTGTGTGATTTCTCCATTCAACTGACAGGAAACAACTCGTCTGGGAAAAAGAGTAGATTGGACCATTAATTATGTGATCTGAGGCTGTGGGTGTTTCTTACCTCAGTTACAAATTGTAATATGATCAGGAATTGAATTACAATTGAAAATGCCCAATAGTGAATTTAAGAAGCGTGTCTTCTGAAAAACATTAAATCAAAATGTCTTTCGGTATGCTGCTATAAACTACTTATGGAAACTTTTGAATCCACTTTACATATACATAGAATGTAGAACTATGTTGATATGCAAATTCCAGTTCATTTTATTGTATTTTGTTTTGTTTAAGTATGGCAATAAAGTGCCAGCATGAAAAAGGTTCAGTAAATCTGCTCTGATATGTAGAAGGAGATTTGATGGTGGGCTTTAGTGTACTTTTATCTGTCAAGTTTGTATTAGAAAATACAGTCTCGCCTCATTGGTGCAACCATGATTTCATTAGGCTACACAGCTTACATGCGGCAATGATTTCTTGTCATGATTAAGAACACATTTACAAATAAAACCTGAGGAAGGAAGGAAAGAATGTTAACACTGATAAAAATTGAAGACTTGTGATCGGGAAGTCTTTGAAGTGCATGCAGCGTGGGTAATCCTTGGTTTTAAAAGGAAATATATAAGTGCAGATTAATTATACTGTGTTTTTGTTTTGTTTTGGGGGTTTAATATGAAGAAGATGCATAAAATTAGAATGGGTCACTGCTAACCAAAGGCTAAATTCTGAACTTCTTATTCACTGCTTGGTCAGGGAATTTTCCATTGAAGCCAGAAGAGTTTTGTCTGAGGAAGGATTACAAGACAGTGAGCAAAGACTTTAGGATTTGGCTCTATGATTATATATCTTAGGTACATAGGAAGCGGTGGAATTATTTTTACATGTCTGGCAGCACTGCATAGTTAAGGGTACTTTATAAATCATCTTCAGGATATGCATAACTTACAGCTACACTGTTCCTTTGGGTATGTGGAAGGGGAAATGTCAACTCTTTGGCGACATATCCTGTCCCCAACTCCTGCAAAGAGCTCACTGTGGAGTTACTGGTTCATGAGTGGGGAGGGTGGAAATGGGTTTGCTATTTGCATCATCTCTTCCTATTTCCCGTGGGAACCACTATGAAATCCACTGTCAAATAAATGTTGATGCTAAATTTGAATTAGATTCTTGTAGGGAGCCCCTTTCACTCTGTGAAACCTTCCTTTAGAAGAAGTCTCCTAAGGCAGCTTCAAACATGGGAAGCCCTGACAGCCACAGCTCCACTTGAAAACTGCAGAAGCACAAGATCCCGTGCATGGACAGCTCTGTTCTCTGATTACACAGATCACCTGGAATCCAGAAACTCCTTTGGCCAGCCCTCCTGTTTTTGTTTAGGGATGAAAAATCCATATCTCTTCCCTATCCCCAAGAAAATGGTCTGGAGTCTTTTAGTGGGCATTCCCATGGTGGGAAATGATCTGATCCCTGTCAGTGGGAACTCACTCTTATATGACAGTTGGCCTGTGAGGTTAAAGCCTGTCTGCAATTTGTTTAAAGACACAGAAGAGTAATGTAATATGGCCAATAATATTTGTGCCTTTACAGAAGAAATAATTCCCTGGCCTCTTTGTGTTGCAATTTGAGAGGCAGATTTTATTTTTCAAAGATGATTTTGCAGTTCATTAATCCACACATAAAACAGAGCCCTTTAAGTGTTTAACAGTATTAGGTAAGATGAAGATTGAGGGGGTATTTGATAGCAGCCTTCATCTTCCTGAAGGGAGGTTCCAAAGAGGATGGAGAGAGACTGTTCTCAGTAATGACAGAAGGTAGAACAAGGAGCAATTGTCTTTGTTGAAGCACCGGAATGGGTTACCTAGGGAGGTGGTGGAATCTCCATCCCTAGAGGTTTTTAAGTCTCAGCTTGACAAAGTCCTGGCTGAGATGATTTAGTTGGGGTTAGTCCTGCTTTGGGCTCGACCTCCTGAGGTCTCATCCAGCCCTATGATTCTATGCTTCTAGGAAGATTGATTTAAACTATCTGGTGTATGTGTGCAGAAAATAATATCCGCAAATATATCTTGTCTATTTTGGAGATAATGGATAAGGCTGTACTGCTTTAATGGTTGCCAGCGATCTCTCACAGAAAACAGTAAACAGTTTTGTTGTGAACAATATAAAATTTCAGTGAAAATTGTAGAATTCCAACTTCCTCTCTTAATTCTTCTCCACTCCAAATTTTTCTAATAGTTCCTAATCCTTTCCTCTATTATTAACTTCTTTAAGTGTTAAGCTCTGAATGTATGTATTCGTGTATAACTTTTGTCTCCATCACGGTGCTTTGCACCTACATTGCAACATCGTACTTATTCTCTATTTATGTAAGACCGTAAAGCATGCACAATATTTTACAACTTGTCAGCATGCCATACAAAGAACATCATCCCTGTTCTAAGATACTCATGGGCTACAGGCACAAATGAGAAATAGGAGGTTTCTTAAATGAAAATATAAGAAAAGCCTGCACTGAGATCTCCTGATGCAGTTTCAAAGCTAAAAGACGGGGCCCATTCTGTTCATTACAATAAAAGTGAAAGTTGCTAGTGGTAAGCTCTACTTGGTCTAGGTGTAGGTAAATAAAAGGAAAAACCTCTAGATTACAAATCCTCTTCTCTCCCCCTAGAATGTTCATAACTGTCCAGCATAACAGTAAAACTACCCTTTTAAACTAGAGCTCAAAGCACACTGAAATTGTCTTGAAAATGTGACATTGTGTGTGTGTGTGTGTGTGTGTGTGTGTGTAAACAGTGAGACAAAACTCGTTCAGTACTTAGCATATTTGTGGCATGGTTATGATACTAAATTGAATAAAGGTAACTTTAGAAAACATTGTTGTGCATAGGGTTGCCAGGTGTCCGGTACTGGCCCGGACAGTTCGGTATTTGCGGCCTCTGTCCGATTTAAAAAAAAACAAAACAGAAAATACTGGACATTTTTTCTGTTTTTCTCAGATGGAAGGCCACTTGGGACAACAGTCCCCTGCCACATCTGTCTGGGACAGGGGGAGTGAGGGGATTTAAAGGCGCAGTGCCTTTTTTTTTCTGAAAATATCTGGCAACTCTAGTTGTTCATTACAAACTCCACTTGTTTTGTTCTAATCTGAATCCTTTTTAGTGAGCATAAAAGGCAATCTCTATAAAAAGTAACATAATAAAAAAGCAGGATTTTTAGTATTCTGTAATGGGAGTCAAATTATCACTGCTGTAGCTTGAAAATGGCTGTATTGTTTTTTCTCAGTGACCTAGAGGGCAGAGCTGTGTAAAAACTGTTTATTGCAACCTGTTTTCAGATTTAATGATCATTGTTTGTTCACAGATTTCTTACAATGTGTTCTGTCCTGTAAGAACAGAAGATATATTCCCTGATCCATGGATAATCTCTTGCAAATATTTACTGTCAAGCATATTGACACAATAGTTCTCTATTTTATGTCTATAATCCAGAATTTTAGTGTGGTCAGACATGAATGCTAAGTCTTAAATTGGCTGCTGCAATAGTGATCATTAGTCAGTTTAAATGAGGGAAAATCATGTTCAAACTTGCACCAACACAATCTGTTAGCTGACATGGTGCTGAACGTGGCGTATATTGCCAGTCAGTTGTGGTCAGCACTGTGTCAAGAAACTCACACTTCGCAGTAAAATTTTATGTCTCATCAACATCTATAGGGCTAATGTCATTGAGCACCCTTCTGAAAATGCCCTATAGAATTTTGAAGAATACCAGTGTATTTATTAAGAAATCTAATGGACTCTTATAAAGACTACTCTAAATATCTATAGAATTGACAACAATAGTGTTTCTAGAAGTTTTTTTAACTTGTAGCATTCTATAGCAGGAAAATATTTTTCTATTAAATTTTATAGGATGATTCAAAACCTTGAACTTAAGGGGTTTTTTTTTCTATTAAACTCAACAGAACTTCCAAAAGGACACTAGCTAAGCACTAAATGTTTCCAAGAATGGGCCCTATATTGTTAACTGTTTGGAGGGAAAAGTTCTGCCAAGAGTGCAAGGCAATCAAATCTAGCAACACTCCGCTTAGAGGTGACTGAAATATCATAAGAAAATGGCTGTCATTATTTTGGCATGGATGTCCTTTTTCTAGATACATCCTGACCGTTTAGCCAAATTATTCCAGCTAAACAATTTTATAAAACAACGGACCCTTTCTAGAGTGAACTTATCAGTTGCTCTTGTGTATTTGTCATTTAGTTGTTTAGATGAGACCTAAGAACATTTTAGTGACTATATGATAGCTTAGAAGGTTCTGAAATAGCTTTCTCACTTGTCTGCTAGGAAGGAAGGCATACATATCAGAGGACTTAATGATTTGGCATATACACCATTGAGAGCTCTTTGTTTTGGGGACTTTTTTCATGCAAGTCTAGAAGTGCGTCTTAATTAGAAAAAAATCCAATTAAGAATAGGCCAAGTTATTCCCCTCCACTGGAAAGAGTATTTTATTGCAGTAATAGTCCTTGTGAATTATTTATTAGTTTTATTTGCTTCTATTCTATTAACATCTGTTACACATGTGAGATCATCATTGTCACTGACTTCTCTAAGAATCATTTTTATACAAAACAAAGACAAAAACATTCACTAGAATGCTGGCTTCTTTGACTGCAAGACAGTTGATTGCCAATATGGGGGTGCACTCATGTTTGTCTGCAGAGTCCAAACAGCAATCGTATTAATGTTGATGAAGGTGGGAGTCACGCTTGTGCTTACACTAAACCTGGCTTTTTTAACAAGTTATCTTGATTTTCTTCAGTATAATGTAAATGATAAGAATGCATGTATAAAAACTTACTTGTCCAGCTTTTGGTTGCCAGAAATTTGTTATTTCTCTACACATCTATGCATTTCTCTTCTATTTAGGCAAAACCCTGTTTTTCTGAAGAATTTTATTCTGACTACCATGCAAAAAAAGAGAAAAAGCTATTTTTCATAAAGTTTCTTTTATTGGATGGGCTGGACATTCCCCATGAGTTACACTATATAGGCCCAAAGGAATAATGGCTTCCTTGAAACAAGTAGATTAGGGACATTTTAAATATTAATCAAACACTGCTCCTTCTCAACTCCAACCTCTTAGTTTCTCTGCCTGTAACCTTGGCATAATTCTTCATGCTGAACTGTTCTCCTTAATTTTGAATTTTTATGAATCTGCCTTAATGACAGTGGAAACACCATTGCTATAAAAATCATCTACTACTTTGTCTCACCCTGGAATATTGCAGGTACCCTCAGTATTGAATAAATGGAACCTGGGGAAGCAAACTTCATATGTACAATGCTTTTGCTTGCCTTCTTGCATGTACACAGAATATTTTATCCTCAAATTCCTTTGCTACTATTCCTCTCTGAACCCAGTTCAAAACTGTATAAGTATTTCCCATGCGAGCTTCACTTTAAACTACTTCTTACTCCCCTGGGTCTCTTAGCACCCAATTTCAGACCCTCCATGCAATCTCCCTGTTTTGGGGTCACCATCTTTCTGCTGGTCTTGCTATTTGGAAGTGTCTACTTGTATCTCATCACCTCATTAGCACTTCCAAACTTTTCATAACTATCTGGAAATATAACTTTTCACCTTTGTATCTTTTGATCTCTTGGTCTCTCTCATTTTTCTGTAATATATTTATTTTTTAACTTTGTCATGAACCTACTTAATTATGAAATATATTTCAGGACATGGCTTGTATGAAAAATGCTACAAATTACAGTTAAATAAGTATAGTGCTGAAATGATCATCAAATAGTGTAGAGCGTTAATAACTTTTTTGTCAAATATCAAAATGTAATTCATTTAATTGAATGTTATTTTTAAGTGAAAATCATTATATGATACATTCTACTTATAGAAGTGACCTTTTTCTCCGTTCTTCCCTAGTCCAAGGTATATACTCGCACACCAACATTATATCTGGATTTCAAGCTGGACAAAGGAGCTAAGCACATTCAGCCAGTTCCAAAAGGTAGGTCGGTTTAATAAAGAAATTGAAGACACTTCTCCTGTAAAGGGTTGGGTATGAATCTCTGTATCTTTGTATCATTATGTGCAAAATATTCCCCTTATGGAGTGGTCTGTAGCCGCAGAGTTTAAAAATTTAAATATAGCAGTTAGTTACCTGTGGCCAAATTTTGCCCCTGAATACAGGGGCATAATTCTCATTGATGTGAGTATTGTCCATGTATCCAGGGCTGAAGATCCTTCCCTGTAGCTGAATAAAATATTATATCGTCAAATTCTAGTGTCTGAAAACCATTAATAAGTGGGAGATGTAAAACTAGTCCAATTAATGTGATTTTGGGAGACTGGTTTGCGGAAAGGGATGTACCTGGTTTGGATCCACAAGTTGATAGTGACTAAAAATCAATACCTCCCTCACCTGCTTATTGGCTT
The DNA here is from genome assembly GCF_049634645.1 of Pelodiscus sinensis. Taxonomy (NCBI): domain Eukaryota; kingdom Metazoa; phylum Chordata; order Testudines; family Trionychidae; genus Pelodiscus; species Pelodiscus sinensis. The sequence continues at coordinate 211,803,682 of NC_134711.1, forward strand.
GAGTAAAAGGATTGGTGCTCTCGGATTTGGGGTCTAATTAGGGTTGCCAGCCCATCAGAATACGCCTGGAGTCTCCTGAAATCGGCATTAATGTCCCTGTGACTACTGAAAGCAGTCCAGGAGATTTCAATGGGATATTTTAATAAAATGACATTACATCATGTTAGAAAAAAATCCCCTGTAATAGCTGCAGTCAGAGTTGGTAAACCTAGTCAGGGGTTCACATCACAGTATGCACTGTAGTATCTTTATTGCTTGTTCTCAGTGGAGAAATTTAATAGAACAGTAGGAAGAGGACTAACCTACTCTTTACCTTTGACAGTGGTTTCACTGCATTGAGGTTGAACTACCGGAAAGAAAATTTGCACATATCTGCCTGCATTATGCCTTGCCTGTGGATAAATAGGCCCTTCGCTCATTGTTCCACTCTAGGTTCAGTGGCTCTTCCTTCACAGAGAGGCTGGGCCTTCCATTATTTTGGTGTACTGTGCACATCAATCCCAGTCATTGGAAAGTCTCAGCACTAAATTCACTTCAGTTGGGAACAGTTAAGAAAATGAAAACAAAACCAAGCTAATAAACAACTTAAAGTTCATTTGTTAGTTCCTTGTATTGGCCTGTGAGAAGCCATTTCAAATGTCATCAGGAATCAGCCATTTTACTAATTTGAGAGTTGGACAAATGGTAAAATATTATTAAAGCTCAGACAACTTAATCCACACCATTTATTTGTAGTATTTCAAATATTGTTGTCTCACCATTTACTTGGATGTACATTTTAATATAGATTTTGTATATTTGTTAATTAACAGACTACACTCTTGATGTTCTATAGCAAATACTAATACAATGTGGAAGATTTCCCACTAAATCTACTGTAAAGTAGTAAGGAAACAGTCTAATAAATATGGGATATTAATGTATAGCTACTTCTCTAAAGTGGCTGTTAATGTATTTACATCCCGTTTCCAGTTTTTCTTTTGATTGTCCCATTGATCCCTTCAGAGTAGGCACATCTAAGAGTTAAGCAGCAAGTCAGTTACATTGTTTTCTCAGAAAACAGATGTGTGTGCAGAATATTTTTACAATAGCAGATGAAGTATGTCTATAAAATTTTAACCATCACATTCCATGTCACTTGCAAAGAATCTAGGGTCCAGTTCTGTAACCATGTGGTGTTTAACCATTCCTCTCATGAACAGTCTCAGTAAATTCAGCAGGGCTGCTCGTGTGTTTAAAGGTTGGCAGGATTGGGCTCATAATTAGCAAAATCTCCAACATAACCAAATTCCTTCACATTTGTAACACATTTTTGATTGTTAGCTCAAGAAAAAAGAATTCAGTGTTGTTCATCGCTGTAACAGTTCTGAAGTACAGGCAGTCCCCGGGTTACGTACAAGATAGGGATTGTAGGTTTGTTCTTAAGTTGAATCTGTATGTAAGTTGGAACTGGCGTCCAGATTCAGCCACTGCTGAAACTGACCAGCGGCTGACTACAGGAAGCCCGAGGCAGAGTTGCTCTGCCCCGGGCTTCCTGGAATCAGCCGCTGATCAGTTTCAACAGGCTGAATCTGGACGCCAGTTCCGACTTACATACAGATTCAACTTAAGAACCCCAGGCGTCCCCAAGTCAGCTGCTACCCCCCAGCAGACCAGGGAGACGCGGAGCAGCTTTTCTCGCCCCGGAGGACGCGGGCGGCGGGACCGCGGCGCATCTGGGCGTCCCACCGCTCCCGTCCTCCGGGGCGAGAAAAACCCCGTTCATAACTGCAGATCCGATGTAAGTCAGATCCACGTAACTCGGGGACTGCCTGTATTGCATAACAAATTGATTTTACTTTTAGTAAAACAATGCAGAATTTTTTGTTGTTTTCACATTTACCAGAGGAAAAAATGATCTTGGGATTTATGCTACACATAACAGAAAAACAAATTATCTTTTTACAGATTTTTCACAGGTTTCAGCACATATAGGCCAAAAACAACAGGGGAACAGATAGTGTAGGAGCCAAACCTGATTAGCAAGGTAAGCATGAAAGAAGTAGATTAGACATGGGGCAAATATGTTATCATGGAGGAGAAGACAGATGAATTTAGCAGTTGCAAGCCATACTCTTGGGCAGTGTTAGTGAAGCGTCAGACCTTTGTGTGGGAGTTTACCAGAGATGTGGTACTCTGAAACATGCATTGTCTATCATTTAAAAATGTTAGACTTTCAGTAGGAGACAGAAGGATATTGGAATACATCAGTGGCTTTCACACTTTTTTTTCCCCCATGACCAAGTTGAAGAAAATTGTTAATGCCCCTGACCCAACATCATTTGAATAAAGTGTGGGCTCCAAGGTGGGCTGAGGACAAGAGCTTTGGGCTGTAGTAGGGAACTCAGGCTTTGGTGGCGATGTCAAGACTGGGGCAGGAGGAGCTTACCTCGAGCAGCTCCCGTCAGCGATGCAGTGGCAGTGCTAAGGCAGGTTTCCTGCCTATCCTGGCACTGCAGACTATGCTGCGCCCCAGAACCAGCTAGCATCAGGTTCCCAGCCAATGGGAGTAGGAAGCTAGTGCTCAGGGCAGGGGGAGTGTGTGGAGTCCTATGCACTCTTCCACCCCCTCTCCCAGGAGCCAGGCCTGCTGCTGGCCACTTCTGGGGCATAGCACAGTCTGCAGTGCTAGGACGTGCAGAAGCCTGCCTTAGCACCCCCACTGGTCACTTGATCCCCATGTAGCAACGAGACCTAGTGCCTGTCATTGCAAACCCCTAGTTTGAAAACCACTGGAATACACCCCTCTTTTTCAAGCAATATGTTTTGTAAAAGTGATGCAGAAAAAACAGAAGGGAAATGGCTAAAGGAAGGAATTAGGGATTTGGAATGCACAGAGAAAAGAGATGAAAGATACTTGACAATTTAGAAGACCTGGAGCACCAAAAATAGACTTTTGGTTTATTCTAATATACAGGGGTCGACAAATTATGGAAAACCCTACTTGCCATACAAAAAAGGGACTCGCCACCCTCCCCCACAAAAAGTGGTTTTTTTAATGGCATAAATTCCTAATAAGAATAAGAACAGTAATTACTAATAAGTTATTAATAAATATCTTATGAACCTCTACCTTTTCTCTCTGCTGCCATGTCTCCTCCCCTTGCTCCATCAGCTCCCCAGGTGCCTCCTGCCCCCCAACCCCTCACCCTCTGCTGTTCTGACTCCTGCCTTTCTCACTGCCCTCAGCCCTCCTGAGACCTGCCCCCCTCCACTAGCCCTTCTCTCCGCCCTGTGCCCACTTCTCTAGTAGCCCCACTCTGATCGTGTGAGCTACCCCTCCTCATCCCCTCTCCTAAAACCTCCCTCTACACACCTGCCCTGCCTCTCTCCTCTGGTGCTGGTCCCTCCCCTGAAGGTGTCTGCCCTTCTGCTTCTCCCCCAGAATCCCTTGGCACCTGCACCTTCCTGGTGCCTCCCACTTCCCTCACTGCCTCTGCCCCCTTTGCTCTCTTTTTCCCTGATACCCACCCCCTCACCACCCTCTGCCCCCGTTCCCTTCATGCCCCTGTGCCCTCACAGTTGCCTTTCTCCATCACTGCCTTCCTCATGCCCACCCCTTCTTTCAAGCCTTCTCCCAGCACCTCCTCCTCCCCCTGTAGCCCCCAGTGCCCTTACCCTCTCCTCTCCCAGCATCACCCTGTCCCCCCTCCCACTGACACCTCCCCTCGTGCCCTTTTCCTCATTGTCTGCACTTGGCCCCCTGGCATTTGTCTCTCCTGCACCCCTGTCCCTTGGTGCCTTCCCCTTTCTTCTTCTTATTCTTCTCCTGACCTCCTCCCCTCTGGGATCGGGGGGGAGCAGGGTGCAGGGTGTAAGGGCGGTGCAGAGCCAAAGGGTTGCAGGGAAGAGGGAGAGCAGGGGGTCCAGGGTGCTTCTTAAATAAAAAAATGTTAAGCCGATCATGGTAACCCAAGCCAGGCCTGTGCACCTGAAGATGTGACAGTATTTTGGCTGGGGGCAATGCCAGTTCACAAAGTGCCAGATAACAAAGATTTCAAAGGTAACAAAGATTTGCTCAACTGCACTTCTGGAGAGCCTCTGTCACACTGAAGTACATGTGCCTTTTATACCTGAACATCGATACACGAAGATTTAATTTATCTTCGTTTGTTTTCTCCTTCATAACTGACTTTTTTTCCTGCCTCAGTCCCTAGCGATGTCACAAAATTCACTCCCTCTTCGACAGAGTATGATGTCACATACACTGTATTATTGTTTCAATTATATTAATCCAGTCTGTTCTTCAGAGTAAAAAATTGTGGAGGGGAAATTAGTTAAAAATTTCTGTGACAAAACTGGGTATGGCCATTTGTGGCTTTTTTGAGGATTGAGATGAGTATGAAGTGCTTTACAGCTCAGAAAAGCTGCTTTCATGCGGAGGGCACTAGTGCAGCTTTGTCTAGATTCATTGCCAGTTTTCCAACGGTGGGAAAGCTAGTAGCTAATATACCCTAGCACTCATGATAATGTCATTGATGGAAGAGCTCTATAATCGAACGGAAAACTACATTAGGGTTTGGGAAAGCTGCATTGAGTCATTGGCTTTCATTACCCAAGGCCAGCACTGACTGACTGATGATAGGATCTTAGGCATTCAGCAGAACACCATTTTCTTTTGAGACCTCAAATATACCCATGACATTGTCTTATTGGCTCAGTTTGGTGAATCCCTGCTGCTGATGGTTGATCTGATTAGGCAAGAAGCAGAATGCACTGATCTGGCTTTTAATCCAAACAAAATTAAGCTCCTGGTCATTACAATCAAGCAGCCAACAGCTCTAGCTTACAAGCAGCCAAGTATTACCCTGTCTGGTTAAAATGCTGAGGAGAGGAGATGGCAACTGTCAAGTACTTGGGCAGCATCATTAACCAAGCTGGAAGATCCTCAAAAAAGGCAGACACTCCTATAGCAGCAGCCACCACCATGTTCCAGGCCCTTCCGCAGCCACTGTTTGGGCTGTCAGGACATCAAACTTGCAATGAGATGCAGTTCTATAATACTATACCTATACCCAGTCTACTGGACAGCAGTAAAATGTCAGACTTGAGGAAAGATGAAGAGTGACACATTGGTGGTTTTGATTCTTGCTGTCTTTGTCAGCTGCTCCATATTAAGTGGCCGAACAAGATCAGTAATATGAATATACATAGCCAGATCCACTAGCCATCTCTGTCAATTCTTGGTCTTCGTACAATAGAGGACTACTGAATTTTGAAGTGTGTTCACCAGCAAATGCTGCTGCAGAGATTCCAAGTCACCTCATTAGATCACACAAGCTTGCTTGTTGCACCAAAATCAAGGCTTGATGGAAATCTATGAATTATTTTCTGCACATCTTATTAAGTTTAGCCATCTTTTTTAAAAACTGTCTCAAAGAAACACTCAGGTCCAGAGACATCCCAGCCTCTGCCATGAAGTTCATAATTGTTCTGAAACAATAACATGGATAAAAACTTAAAAAACAACAAATAGACTAGTAGCACCTTAAAGACTAACAACCTATTCTTGCTTACAGACAACCCCCTAACCTGAAACGTATTCTTTCTGATAACCATGCCACACAACCACATCATAAGCCTCCAGGAACCAGGCCCTGCAAGCAGAAAAGATGCCAACTCTGCCCACATATCTACGCGGATGAATTCATCACTGGAGCAAACAACACACGCCACAAAATCAAAGGGTCATTTGGCTGCTCATCTAGTAATTTGATATACACCATCAAATGCCAACAGTGCACCTCTACTATATATATTGGTCAAATTGGACGTTCTCTGCAGGAAAGAATCAATGGACACAAATCAGATATACATAAAGAAAATACTCAGAAGCCAGTGGAAGAACATTTCTGTTTACTTAACCATAATCTCACAGATCTGAAGGTGGCGGTCTTGTCACAGGCCAGCTCCTCAAGCCAAATACTCAGGGAAAGCTTGGAATTAAAATACATATGCAAATTCAATTCAATTACTTAATCAAGATATGGGGTGGTGGACCTTTTATCACTGGAGGTGCTAACAGCTTTCTGAATGGTATCCTTCCTGCCTTAGCAATCTATCCACTGTCTTTGATCTTTATCTAGTCAGGTTTAGCACCCTTTTTCCTGATACTTTATGTATAGAGGTAGGGGGTGGACAACAGAGCATCTTTCTCTTCCCCTGTCCCTTCCCTTCTCCTATTTATTTTGAGTTTTCTTATCCCCTAGTCATAACTCTGGTCATCTGAAGAAGTAGGCTGTGCCCAGGAAAGCTCATGATACCATCTACATGTTTTGCAAATAGTCTGGTAGCACTTTATAGACTAACAAAACATGTAGATGGTATCATGAGCTTTTGTGGGCATAGCCCACTTCTTCAGATGACTGGAGTCCAGATCCAAGAATAAATGGGGGGTGAGGGGGAGGGGAGGAAGAGGGCAGAAAAGAGAATAAAGGAGGGTGAAAGAAAAAAAAAAGAGAGAGAGAGACAGACCGTGAGTATTTGGTTCAAATAGTTACCAGAGGCTGATAAGAACAATTGGCACCTCCATTGTTTGGTTGGTTAGTTAAGTCATTAGGATGCGGAAGGTAGTGTGTGAGCCAGCTCATACCATTTTCATAAGAATTAAACTTTGTAAATGAAGTTAAGTTCCAATGCTTCCCTGTGTATTTGGCTTGTGGAATTGGCCTGAAGCAACAAGGTGACTTGGAGCTCTATTAATGAGTGCCCAGGCAGATTAAAGTGTTCTCCAGCAGGTTCTTGTGTATTGCCTTTTCTATTATGGATAACAACAGCATAATATTTCTGTGGTTACTACCTTCACCCTTACTGTCCTTTTCTGAGTGGAGGCAGAATAGCTCCCTTCTTCAAGTCATTGTGGATGATAATCAGTGCACCAGTTAATTTGGAATAGCCTGTGCGGTCATGGTGCAATATTTTTACATGTCTTGAGCAGCTCATGGATGACATTATGGACTTCTTATGGTTTCACATATTTTAGCTTATGGGCTGCAATCCAAGTCTCTTCTTGGTTGAAAAAGGTGGCTGTACCAGAACTTTCTGACCCATTTCAGTCAGAAGGTGGATAGAAGGCAGAGGACTGCTGAGGAGTGTCTTGAAATGATCTTCCCACTGATACAGCTGATATTGCAGACTCGGACTGAGTCTTTACTAAACAAAGCTGGTGCCACTTTCCCCTTCAAACATTGTAAGGTGAACATAAGATGTGGGGATTATGCCTGTTCCAAATGGGCTGCACGAGTAGAACACCAGCACAAAGACATGATGTTGTGCAACTTATACCTCAGATCAAATGCTGTCTTCAGCTCTCAAAATTAACATACCTGTATACATTCAGTGGTGGATTATTTTGAGCTACAAGATGAATATATTGGAAATCTAAAAGTACATTCTACCCCTAAGCTTAGTATAGAAATTGAGTGTAGAAATGGAAAATTCAAAGCACCAAACAGCCCGGGTATTGTATACAACGTTGCTGTTTCCCAGTTACATACAATTTCTGTTAGAGAAATTCCATTATGTCATTTTCTCATTTGTATTCTAATTCTCAATATTTCTTTTGGCCTGCCCACATTGCCAATGAAATCAACAGTTAAACTCTTTTTTTTTTTTTTTTTACTGGGAAGAGGACCGGGGGCAGCAGAAGTTTTAGCAGAACTTTTAAGTCTGGGAACATAGCAGTGGGAAAGACTACATCATCAGAATAAAAAAAACAACAACCCTCTTTCCTGAAACAATAGGATTATAATAATGCCAAGTAAGTGCTGTGAGCTCTACCTGGTCTCTAGGGCCTCAGCACTCTATGTTTAATGAGTCTTTCCCTATGTTTCTATTTCTGGAGACAGCTAGTGACCTTAAAACAGAAGTTTATGTATTATGTTTTTCCAGCCTAATGACAGACTGATAAACAGAGTCCAACTATCTGCGTGTTCAGGGCCACATTCCTGGGAGAGGGGGCGGGAAGAGGTGGGATGTAGATTTTTTTACAATTATTTTCGGCGGTAGTTCACATGCAAGTACTATTAGATGTTTTCTTTAAATTTGGGGTGGGGGGAGACTTGGAAGAAAAATCCAGATGGTATTTCAGAGGGGCATGCTTTACTGCTGTAACAAGTCTCCAGCATAATAATAGTTTGTGTATACCACTTTTAGATTTCCAAGTATTTTACAAATTAGGGAAACTGAGGCACTGGTCAGTGAAGTAATTTACACAAGGTTAGTGGTAGAATCAGAACTAAAACTTTTGATTCTGTAACTGCTCTAAGCACTGTACCAAGCAGCTTTTTCAGAGTCTGCATTTCAGATAGATAGGTGATGTAAGTGTATTGGGTTTATGAAAAGTTTGGTGTGTTTTTTTTCTTTTGAAAAACTTAACAGGTTGCCTGATTCTCCCACTACAGGGATAAAAGTAAATCTGACCAATAGCCTTGCTTCTCACCTGTGCCAGATGTAATTATAGAGCCAAAAAGAAGCACTGTGTTAATTTTGTTTATTGGTAATTGAATTTTAAAATAATTATTCACAAAATCCTTGTTACTGCAGCGTTACCATTGCAAAGTTAATCAAATGGAAAAAAAATCTCTAAAAATGTGAAGGTTAATGTTTCAATAGCAATGTTATCTTGGCTGCATTGTGCAAAGCCAATTACAGGATAACACACAGTGGATATTAACCACTACACTGAAGAATCTGATCAGTAATTGAAAATAATATAAACCTTTTTAACTCACACTAATGACTGGGAAACCCATGCAAATTATTGAGTTTAGGAAATTACTAAGAATGTGAATAAGACGTCTCTAATACAATCACCAATGAGAATAGTGTATATATATCTCAAATGAGAAACCACAACTTCTCTTAAATGTAATTATTTCTTCCTGTAACATTAAAGTGAAAGATCATTACACAACAAGAAAGGCATCCTTACATTTAATTACTCTCCCTTGTGACTTACATGGTAGAGGTGATCAATCAAGTGTAGCTAATAATAGAAGAAGGCTTTGAAACGAAAGTATGTGGTAAAAATGTTATTCATGGGTTTGGAATGGATTATAGGGAAAATACTTACTAGGGATAAATTCATCATTTTGTCTTACAGAAAAGAAATGAGGAAAAAGCTAGGAACACTTTGAAGAAATTAGTGGGCCAATTCCTTATAAAGTATAAATTACTGAAATGATACTAATGGAGCACGTGGCTGCAGGTGTTTAGAAGCATTGCACAAAGAGAAAGGATCCAATACAATATTAAACTGTCCTAGTAGATAAGGAGAGAAGACTGAAAAAGCTCTGAGGCTAATACAGAATTACTGTGAGGAAAGTAATAAAATGAACATGATTCTGGAATTTACATTTCCAAACCAGGAAAGGGAATCAAAAACATCTCTTATGAAATAAAGAGTTAAATGCTTTTCCTTCCAATGATAGTTGTATGGAATTTGTGGTATTTTCTCAGAGACTTTATGCAGCCAAAACAAAAGGCGAAGAACAAACACACTGAAAATTATTTAAGCTAAGCTAACATCTGAGAGGGCTGACAGGAAAGTATGGAAAAACTAATTTTAATGCAGTTAAAATGTTTGCAATCAGGTGAAGTAAATGATCTGGTGGGGTTATTTTGTGAATTCCGTAATTAGTCAGTGACCTGTCTGATCATGCAGCAAAGTTATTTAAAACATTTTTTCAAGGATGAAGTCACTCAGATTGAATATAAGAGGAAAAGAAAAACAAATCCAGAATGTATATACCAATTTCATTGTATGGCTAAATATTTAGAGGAGTTCTTCCAAAACTAAAGGTAGGAACCAATCAGAGTATGCCAAAGGCAGGATTGTAGGATCAATCCTGTAAAGTGCTGAGTGCTTCTTCAGGGATAATGGAATCTTGAAGTGGCAGGAGTGAGCCCCGTGTTAAGAAGACTTCAAGGGTACCACGCTTGCTCGAATTCCAATATAAACAGCTTAATTAAGGCAGAGTTAAGATGTGGGTGCAGTGTTAAGATGTGGGTGCATCTAATAATCAGCAGGCTCTTCCTGACCATGGTAGTTTAAATGCCCCACATGAAAAGTTAGAAATTCTGAGGTGAGGCCCACTTTGCATGTCCTGTATAAAGGTAAAATAAAGAGCCAAGATCAAACACGAGAAAACTAGGAATTGCAGGGTTAAGGTTGCATTTCTCAGACAAAACATACATTCACACACAATCTTAACCTTGGGATGTCAGCATGTTGTAGTACCATTCTTTGGAGAGGAGATGATCATGTTGAAAATTTGTATCACTTGTTTTTTACTTGTTTCAAACTAGTAATATTAAGGTAACATTAGGAAATTGTCTCAGAGGGGTTAGTATCTTCGGTGCCATCTTATAATCCTTATGGGTTTTGCAGATACCCACTAACAGATTTATTAGATCCTCATTTTATTAGGATATTGGTTTAATGTATGGTTATCCGGACCCATTGTAACTGTGGCTGAGTTGTTGACAACAAGGAGAAAAAGCCACTCAGTAGGTCCATTATTATTATTTATAGGCTCAGCCCCCATTGTGCTAGGCATGACCATAAATGAATGAGCTGGTTCATGTCCTAGATAGTTTAGAACTAAGGGTACGTCTAGATTACATGCCTCTGTCACCAGAGGCATGTAGATTAGGCCACCAGACATAGGAAAATGAAGCGGCGATTTAAATTATCCTGGGATGAGGTATACCTGGGTGGTCGACAAATACCTTTGATGTCAACACCCGCGCGTCCAGACTATCGCGCTGAGCCGACAAACAGCTGATCAGCTGTTTGTCGGCTCAGCGTGGCAGCCATGTAAATTTAAATGAAGCGGCGATTATTTAAATTGCTGCTTCATTTTCCTATGTCTGGTAGCCTAATCTACATGCCTCTGATGACAGAGGCATGTAGTCTAGACGTACCCTAAGTCCAGAAGCAGGGAATCAGCGATGCTGTACAGATCACATTCAGACTTGCATTGGATTGTATGAATTCGAGACTTGGTTTGGAACTGAAGTAAGCATAGAGAAAATGGCATTTTCTTTGTTAGGGACAAATGTGATATTCCAGATTCTTTGTGCCACCAAAAAGTGTTAGGACTGTTCAGTTTTATATAGACAAGGTGAGTGAGATACTGTCTTCTTCTGTCTGAAGAAGAGATCTGTGTGGTTCAAAAGCTTGTCTCTCTCATTCCCAGAAGTTGACCCAATAAAAGATATTACAGTAATTACTTGTTTAACACATGCCCGCTTAACACATTTTTGCAATAGCATGATTATTTTTAGGGAACGTTTTTTGAATAACACAACTGTCCCCAAAATAACATGAAAATAATCAAGTGGTGGACTGCTTTGCACAGCAGTATAAGTTGGCAAAAACAATGGTAATATGCATGAGCAGATGAATACACGAGTTTATCTTTGTGTTTTAACAAACCGTGGCAACTTGTGTTTATAGGTGATGTAATAAACATTTTTTATGAGAATGATCCCCATCATGAACGGAGATCAAAAGTAGTGAAAAGCTTAGAAAACGCCATATCTTGCTACAAGCAACTTTACAACAAAAAATAAAAAGCAGCAAAAGCAGCTCTCTATCAAAAGTTTTTGTTGTGTTCAATCTAAAAAAAAAAAATCAGCTGATGAACAAGATAGACCTGTTCCATCTTCATCATCTAATATTGATGTTGACCCTCCACCAACAAAAAATTAACTTCGCCACTACCACCTGAAACACAACCCCCACCTTTTCCATTATTTTTAATGGGAAAATTGACCCCGCATAGCACGTTTTCACTTAGCATGAACATTTTCAGAAATGCATCTGTCATGTTAAATGAGGAATTACTGTACCTCACTCACCTTTTCTCTTTAAAATTCTGGGACCAACAGAGCTACAACACCAATGCAAACAACAATTGTGCAGAAGCCTAAATTAATGTGGGGGATAAAAATGTGCCCCATAACAGACACATGGGAATTTTTTTCCAGAATGAGTAATATTGGAGAACTTTCACCTTGTTTTTATTTTTGAACATATTTTTGTGGTTATTTTTAGTGATATTTCTGTCCACTTTCTTTGCTAAAGTTCTGCACAAATAATAGAAGAAACTGGATAGTTATGCAGAAGAAATAGTAAAAGTGATCACACACACACAAAAAAAAGGAAAAAATATCTAATTGTTTCCAGTTCTAGTAATCTCAGTTATTACTTTTAGGAGATACAAAATTTGCAGATGAAAATACGAGCTTTTAAATTGTAGTGTCACTTTAAATTGGAATGAATCTATATAATTACAAGAGCCACTATGGAATGTATCGTGGAAACCAAAGCATATAGTATCAGTATAATTCCATGCAGTATTAAATACGAGTACATTAAGATTATGAATGCTAACCTTTAATATTGCTTGATTATATTTCAGGATGGACATCTTTTATTTACACACTGTCTGGCAATTTGTATGTTGGTAAGTTTCCCATTAAACTCTTATTTCACTTGTTAATAGGGAGGATTCAGCTTCTGAAAACTACTGTTCTGCAGGAAAAAAGGAAGATCAGGCCTAAAAATAATTTAGATCTTGTACTTAAAAAAATAAAAATAATAAAAGCATGTGGTTTACCACAGTGATCTGTCAGTGTGCAATAGTTTATACTATTCACTTCCACTGGGTATTAAAACATATGCCACTGATGCTATCAGGTTTTAATAAAAAGTATCCCAAAGAACTCAGTTACATTAAGAGATGAGACTTTAATTGTCAATATCACTTCTCAGAGGTTTGACAACATAGTAAAACTGACTATGACGATGACCCTGTCCAGCAAGTGATTCTAGGCTGATTCCTATGTCTTCACAAAGTACTCATGGGGCCCCACACAGTGCAGGGATATACCATATGAGGCAACTTATATACTGTGCTCATTAAAATGAACTTTATAACAAAATGACATAGATATTGTCTTGAGCAAATCAAGGAATATGAAGAGTGAAATGTTCCATCTCTTTACTTAATTTTTTTAAACAAAAACCAGTCAGATGATAATAATGTCTAGCTTTTATATAGTCGTTTTTATGAGTAGCTTTCAAAGCATTTTACAGAGAAGATCAATATTATTTATCCCATTTTATAAATGGGAAAACTGAGGCATGGGACACTGATGTGACATGCTTAGGGTCATTTAGCGTGTGTCTACCCTGCACCCTTAGCTCGAAATAAGCTATGCAAGTTGAGCAAATTGCGTAGCTTATTTTGAGTTAATTTCAAAATAGCTTATTTCAAAATTTACTACTGTCTCTACAGCACCAAATTTCAAAATAAACCACTTATTCTGAAACATCCCTTAATCCTCATGGAATGAGGTTTACAGGGACATTGGAATAGTGAGCCCGTTATATTTTGAAATAATGGGCTTGCTTAAAAGATGCAGAATAGCTATTTCAGGATACCTGAAGTATCCTGAAATCGCACTGCTGTCTAGACGTACCCTTAGCAAGCCAATAGAAGCACTAGGAAGAGAACCCAGGTTTCATCCAGCACACGGATCTGTCCACTAAGCTATGTTGCCTCCCATAAATGGCCTTTCTCTCATCTTTTCTTTTTTTTTTTTTTTTTGAATGGTGCGAACTACTAGATTCCATTCTAGGCCAACTGGGTTGGGGCAGAGCAAAGTCACTGTTCCTATCTCTAAGACACACTCCTGGATGAAGAGCTTATGCCTGACACCCTTCTTTGGGACATGGGACTCTATAAACCAGCCACAGTAAACTACCAGCATGCATCACCCCTTTAAGCCCCTGATAGTTTAGTTACAGTGCCCCAGAACTCCACCTTGCTGTAGGCATGATGACCTTCTTTCAGAGAAAAATGTAGCAGGCAAGCAAGGGATACAGGCCTCATAAAGGAATTTCTTAACCATAGTCACTTTTAGGAAAGCACTGTAGTGTTACAGATTTTTAAACATAACTAACAGTCCCAAGACACAGCAGCTACGTCTACACTGGCAGCTTCTTGCGCAAGAACCATTTTGCGGAAGAGTTCTTGAGCAGAAAGTCTTCCACAAGAGCGCATCTACACTGGCATGTGCTTTTGCGCAAGAGATGTGCTTTTGCGCAAGAGCATCCATGGCAGTGTGGACGCCCTCTTCCTCAAGAAAGCTCTGATGGCCATTTTAACCATAGGGGCTTCTTGCACAAGAAATTCATGTTGCCTGTCTACACTGCCCTCATGTGGAAGAGCTCTTGCGCAACAGGGCTTATTCCTCATGGGGAGAGGAATAACTCTTCCGGAAGAAGCCCTGTTTTACAACGCGATACTGTAAATTTACTTGTTCAAGAACACACGTGCACTGTAGACAACAAGCAAGTTTTTGCACAAGAACAGCTGTTCTTGTGCAAGAAGCTGCCAGTGTAGACATAGCCAACCTGTTTAGGCTGTTCTCAGAATCTCTGAGGCCTAGTCAACATTTTAGGCTCAGCATCTTCTCCTGTCTTTTCCATCTTCAGCCCTGTCTTCTGTCATGTGGAACTGGACTCCTCCCTTCTCATGCAGCATCACCCCCTTAAATATGCCCTCTGATGCAATGTGCTTATGATGAGCGTAACTGTTTACTGTAGGCTAACTTTTGGCTTTGCCCCAGGCCTGTGCAAGGGGCATAGGGTTACCAGGTGTCCGGTTTTGAATCAGACAGTCCAGTATTTGAGCTTTCTGTTCGGGAAACCAATTGAGACAATATACATGAGAAAATATAAATGTCCGGTATTTTCTAAATAAGATGTAATGCAGATTCTGATGTAATGTCGTGTGTGTCCGGTATTTTTGTTGAAACCGTCTGGCAATCCTAAAGGGGCAGCACATAGTTACACCAGATGCCAGATTGAATGAGTGTCTTAATGTGGTTTCTGGCCACTCCTCTTGCTCAGAGTATCCATGTCAGCCCTCTACCAGGCACAGATTATGTGTGCCTGCTCAGCTGTGCTAGCTGGTGCATATGTGGATGGAGTCAAGGACCCTCCCATTCCGTGTTCCTACTCAGATGTTCTAGAAGGGGAGTAGCATCATGGAAACAGCTGTCCCCTGTGTTGTAACCTGCCAGATGAGTTGCTCATGCTAGATTGTGCCGGAGTATCTTAAATCACCTTCCACTCCCTTGTGCAGGTGTGATTAGGGCAAGTCACAACCTTGCTCTAAATTGGCAACCAGAAACAAAAAGAACAAGATTTGGTAGCAGTATAAAGTTTGATTGCATGTCATGTGGTGATTCTAGCTGAATATTTTCATCCAACTGGGTTGAGTAATATACCTTATAATACTAGAATTTTCAAATGTTTTTAAATCTTAGCTCCAGAAAAAAAACAAAACCCCAAAATACTGGGGAACACATAAGTAGTAGTTGAGATAGTCACACACTGAAAATATTACAGTGTACATTTAAAACCTGTTTTTTCAGGTTGCTTTCCCTTTCTTTTTACAAATGTTTGGACAGCCAAATCTAAGCAACACTTGCAGCACAGCTATTTTCAGTGGGGCTTTTGTGAATTTCACTGTTAGACTTAGCATTCTTGGCCAAGGTCAGTGATGGAAAATATTTATCTAATTTGTTTGTATTTATAACTGAAAGTCATTTTAAAAACTTTTTTTGTTGGAAACTTTCTTTGCTTAATGTAAGAAAAAATAATTATACTGATAAAATATAAGAGAAATCACCTCTGAGCATAGACACTAAGGCAGTCCCCGGGTTATGTACAAGATAGGGACTGTAAGTTTGTTCTTAAGTTGAATCTGTATGTAAGTCGGAACTGGCGTCCAGATTCAGCTGCTGCTGAAACTGATCAGTTTCAACAGCGGCTGAATCTGGACGCCAGTTCTGACTTACATACAGATTCAAGTTAAGAACCCCAGGCTCCGCGGCTTTGCTCCCCATCCCCCTGGTCTGCAGACCAGGGGGACGGGGAGCAAAGCGGCAGAACACGCGGGCAGCGGACAGGGGGACGGGGAGCAAAGCAGAGCAAAGCCGCAGAGCACGCGGGCAGCTGACAGCCCAGACGCGTCTGGGCTGTCCGCTGCCCGCGTGTTCTGCTGCTTTGCTTCCTCTCCCTGGTCTGCTGGAGACCAGGGAGAGGGAGGGCCCCGTTCGTAACTGCGGATCCGACATAAGTCGGAGCCGCGTAACTCGGGGACTGCCTGTATTTTCTTTTGTGCTGCTCTACTGCCCTTTTGCAAACATTTTACACACTTTTTTGCAGTACTGGAAAATAAATGTACGATGTTACAAAATTTACTCAAAGGCCTACCATTTAACCATGGTGCCAGAAATTGCTAGAACACAAACAAAACATACGGATTACATCTATGTATGTATCACATTTTAAATGTTTCTTCAAATCACAACTTTGTGGCTCCTATCCATGTACTATGACAATGAGTGAGAGAGAGCAATAATCCCATATAAAGTCAAGCCTGCAGTTCCTTGGCAGACTTGCGCTAGTCAAGTCTAAATCCTGATTCCCTGGAAGAACAGTAGAAGAGAAATCATGTAGGAAGTGAAATGGGTCATTCTTAAAAGGAAGCTGATGCTATGCCTAGAATATGGGCCACTTTTAGACTTTATTTTGTTGGCTTGCAAAGCACAATGCAGTTTTCAAAATTAATGCTTTTGTGTTCTTTCTGTATATATAGAACAAATTGGTTCCAACAGCACTCTTTGAATATCAAACTACATTATGCACCCAAAAGAACACAGATGAGTATATTCACTGTCCTTGTACAGCTGCCCTTTCAGTGATCCATGATTGCATTTAAGGAAATTTAGCTCTGCCCTTCCCTATTATAGCGACAAGGAGTCCTGTGGCACCTTATAGACTTAGGGTACATCTACACTAGCTCGTTAGTTCGAGCTAGGTAGGGTAATTAGGGCAAGCGGAGTTGCAAATGAAGCCCAGGATTTAAATATCCCAGGCTTCATTTGCATGTTCCCAGGCGCCGCCATTTTTTAATCCCCCTTAGTCCAAACTCCGTGCCCGCAGCTACACGCGGCATGGAATAGGTAGTTCGAATAAAAGATCCTAATTTGAACTACCGTTACTCATGGAATGAGGAGTAACGGTAATTTGAATTAGGATCTTTAGTTCGAACTACCTACTCGGTGTCTCGTGTAGCTGCAGGCACGGAGTTGTACCAGCCTACAAGAAATACATTAATTCCAATATACAAATGCTATTTATCTGAAAGGGGTTCATTGCAATTTAATTTGTCCATTTTAAAGCCTTCCCCATGTTGAAGTGCTTAAAAATGTCAATTTAAGAAAAATAAGTCATTTCTTACTCCTAACATAATTCAAGGGATTAGTTTTGAAAAGTATTCCCACCCCGCAGCCTACAACTAATAAAAAAGTCCACCAATCAGGTAGAGATAAGAATTTGTGGTGAGGTTAGGGGAAGTCTTCATAACAACTAGAAAAACTAAATTACATCCTGTGAATATGTGACTAGTAGTTATTCAAGATGAAGAGGACCCAATAAAGATTCTATTCATCTTCTTAAGACCAATATTACAGGTATAAGTGAACGCTAAGTGGTAGGCAGGGCCTTGTGAGGGACTGCTATACTGGGTGTGAAATGTAATATGAAAGTAAATAATAATCCTATTTGAATATGTATCAAATAGTTTTCATAAGAATGTGACTATTAAAATTCAAGGCATTCCTCTTCTCTAGGCCTCTTTTTTTATCCCTTTTATTAACATACGTGTTAATACTGTTGCAGTTGTTCTCAATATTTTCTATAGAGCAACACCATGTTACACCAGAAAGAAACTTAGGGATTCATCTGTCTCCTCTCGTATCTAGCCATAAAGAAAAAGATGGCAGTGACCACTTTCCAGACCTGTTTGCAATCCCTAGGTTGAGAACTCCTGTACTTAATCTATCTGATGCATTCACCTCCATCACACTTCTTCTCTCAACTGGACAGTACTCTAATTCCTGTAGCCATGGTCTGTCAGAGGATGTATTGGGCTTAACAGAAGGCGGAGAAATGGCTTTTGTTCATCTGCTGCAGAAAGTAAAGTAAAAGACAACTGAGGTGGACAGTCGGTATGTGTGAAAGGCAGAGTGGGAATCTTAGAACAGAGGTTCTCAAACATTTTCTTCATGAGCTTCCCCCCCAGACATGTTATAAAAACTCCACAGCCCACCTGTGCCACCACTACTAGGTTTGTGCAGATAAATCCAGGGTTGTCATTAGAGGATAGTGATCAGGGCAATTACCTGGAACTCCATGCCACAGAGAGCACTGTGAAGTTAATGAAGGGCACGTCTACACTGGGGGACAAAGTCAAGTCAAGCTACGCAACTTCAGTGATGTTACTTGCATAGCTAAAATAGCTTAACTCAATTTTAGGTACTGTCTACACAGCAGGAAGTAAAAGGAAGAACGTGCTTCCTTCGACTTTCCTTACTCCTCGTGAAATGAGGGTTACAGGAGTTGGAGTAAGAAACCCATTGTTTTGAAATAGTTTTGAAATAACAGGCTTTCTGTGTAGACGTGTACTCTGTTATTTTGAAATAATATGAGTTATTTTGAAATAAGTGTGCCCTTAGACATACCTAAGTTCCTCAGGCTTCTTCTTCAGCTCAAGGTGGAATGGTTCAGAGCTCTGGGTTGCAGTCCCATGCAGGGCCTTCAGCTTTCTGCTCTAGGCCCCAGTGAGTCCAAGACTGGTCCTGCTTGGTGGCCCTTCTGACACCTGCTTGCAGTTCCACGGAGGGGGGCATCCCGGAAAAACTCTGCTGCATCCAAGGAACACATCTGCTCTTCCGAAATGTTTTTCAGAAGAGCAGACGCTTTTTTTTGACTTCCCTGTAAACATCGTTTTACAAGGAAAAAGGGATGTTCTGAAAAAGGTTTTTTTCCCGACATTTGGCCCAGTGTAGAAAAGCTTCTTCCAAAAAAAGAAGCGGAGAAAGCTTTTTCCAGAAGAACTGTGTAGTCTAGATACAGCCTGGTTGAGAACCATTATGTGAAGATGAATGCAAGAAAATTATGTGTGTTCTTAAGCAAAATAGCTCTCAGCAGAAAGAATGATTTGCATAATTTGCAACTTTCTTTGTATCATTCATTGTTTTTTTACATATCTGGTCTATTCAAGGCACTGATGATACCCAACAAAAAATAGAACCCCACTACACAGCTGTGTTGGATGATGGCGACTCTGTTCAGTTAGAAAACAAGGTAATTCTGATCCTGTCCTCATGCCTAGAGTTTATAACTTATTTCTGTAAAAGATTTTGGATTGCAATTATCAATTTTATTTCTTTGGTATTTCCATCACTCCCCTCTCACCCCCTGCCAGTCTTTTAATGCACAGAAAATGCAAGTATACATAAGAAATATTAGGACTAGGAAGATGCAGGCATGTCCATTTAGAACTAGTCTTAAAACCACTTTTTTATTTTTTCATAATACATATCAGTTCCCCCCTGGTGTTGGAAACACGTCAGATTAGGGGTGAAATCCTAACTCAGGAGCTTTGCCATTGACTTCAGTGAGGCCAGAATTCCACCTCAGCTGTTTGTTTCAGCGCCTTTATTTCTTCTTTCATAATTCTGAACATTCTAACTGGGTAAAAGTGAAGTGTCCCCTTTCACAAAGAAGGCAAATTTCAATTTTAGTAATCTTTTTTTTTTTTAAAAAAGCAGCTAATCCCCAAGTGAACATTATTTCTCTGGTTTCTGGAGAGCCTCCAGTGAATAAGGGGTTGTGGTGAAATGGGGCGTGTTCTGCTGGGAAGTAAGCCTGATGTGAATCTCAATCAGCCTCATCTATACCCTGTTGAGATCAACCTGCCACCTTCTTCCTGGAGTGTCCTGTTGCTGAATTCTAACTCCACCTTGGTTAGGTCCTAGTCCTCTCTCACATTATGAAGAGTCATAGAGTGGGACAGTGGGTGTGGGGCAGACCAAGAATAGAAAGTGATACACAAGGAGTGCAGAGTTGCTTGTGCTCAGACATGGGTTGGTGCGTGAATGAAGACTCTCTCTGCTTGGAGGAGACCTTATTCCAGAACTCCAGGACAGGAGTTTTGAAGGAGAGTAGTTAGTTAGTAGGTAGTTTGAATTAGAGATCCTAATTCGAACTATCATTTCTCCTCGTGGAGTAATGGTTCCATGAGGAGTAACGGTAGTTCGAATTAGGATCTCTAATTCGAACTTCGTACTCCGTGCCGTGTGTAGCCACGGGCATGGAGTTCAGACTAAGGGGGATTTAAAAATGGCGGCGCCCGGGAACATGCAAATGAAGCCCGGGATATTTAAATCCCGGGCTTCATTTGCAACTCCAGTTGCCCTCATTTGCCTACTTAGCTCGAACTAACGAGCTAGTGTAGACATACCCTTAGATAGGCCACTGACCAGCCATTAGATGACAGAGACTAGCAATTACTGACCCGGACTTCAGTGCTCAGCACAATATAAATACAAAGACAGAGAGGACTGGAGTTGAACTGATCACAGAGATGTTAAAAGCACATTACCAATTCCTATGAATCAGCCAGTCCTTTTGCAATTATATTTTTTAATAGAAAATGCAATCTGTAATCTTCAGTAACTGTTCTTGATGGTTACAAGATCAAATAAAGGTCAGGAGTATGCCAGATGAACTCTTAAAATAGTTTTTGGATGTCTTGAGAGTGGAAAAAGTCATCCAGTTTTGTCCAGGTATGAAATTTAAATATACATTCTGTATAATATACATTGACTTCTATGTAAACAGCTGCAGGGGCATAGATCATTAATTCTCTCTTGCTGACACCAGGGAACTGATTTACCCTTTTTTTTGACCTGAGAATTGAAATGTTAAAATCCCATAAATGTAAGTGTAAATAATATTTCACCCCCAGACTTCCCCACTAGTATCATATGAGTTGTCCTTTCAGGTTAGTGTGAATGATCCTGAAATGGAGATGAGGCCTGGTGGAGTCAAGGTAGCTCTCACAACTTTGCTGTCATATACCATTCCATCTGTGCTTTCAGAGTTTATATTTCCAAGTAACGTTTGGACCTTGTGTTCACTCTGGAGCCATCTATGGTACATGCTATACTGTGCTGAGGCTGTCAGTAGAGGGTATTGTAGGAGCAGTAATCGGCAAAATATTTCAGAAAAATATATGTGTCTTCCTGTCCTAATTTCAGACTACTGTCTATATAGCCACTGAAACGCAGTAGTTTAGCTTAGTTCGACCATAGCTACCTTTTCTGTTAGCTCCACTGCACTTACTATCTTTTTTTGTGAAGATTACATTATGGAATACGAAGGTGGGTTGTCTCTATTCTGGAGACTCCGTGCTGAGACAGGTTAGCTCTTCTTTTGAGATCTAATTCAGGTCAGTATCTATGAAGGTATTTAGGCACCTAAGTCCTGCCTTTAGGCATCGCTCTGATCCACAAAACTCCCAATCAGTTGCCTAAGTTGTATGGTAAAAGTTCCCTAGGAGGCTATGTTTGATTCTGGGCAAGAGCACTGATGTCTCTGCTCTAGATGGCTGGGTACCTATCTGAGCAATTCATGAGCTGTAAAAGATAAACACACCTTTGCCTAACTCACCTGTGGGGTCAGATCTAGCAGGTCTGCTCAGAGGCCATCTAACGCCACCCAAAGTGGCCTTATAAACTTATTTATAAACTTTAGCCAAGGAGCGAGAGCATTCACATGGGATGGGAGATACCACAAGTTCAGGTTCCACTTCTCCCTCTGAGGGAGAAGGGATTTGTACAGGGATCTGCTGCCTCTCAAATGAGCGCCTTCACCATTATACTACAGAGTCATTCTTACCGGCCCTATTAATATTTAAATATTCAATTAAAGTGGAATAATTGCAATAAGAGAGATTCAGGGAAACCCACAGAATACTCTGTAGCATGGTAGTTAAGGCACTCCCTTGTGAGGTGAGAGACTCCTTTTCTCCTCTTCTCCTCTTGAGGCAGATGCTAGGG
This sequence comes from Pelodiscus sinensis, assembly GCF_049634645.1. NCBI lineage: Eukaryota > Metazoa > Chordata > Testudines > Trionychidae > Pelodiscus > Pelodiscus sinensis. The sequence goes on from NC_134711.1 coordinate 211,825,714, forward strand.
GACTTGAACCAACTCCTCTGCCTTTCCCACTCCCTGGCTGTCTTGGGTAAAGTTAGACAGTCTTTGAGTACAGCTATTGGATAGACACCCCCACCCCCATGTTTGTTAGATAAGAAGTGCCTGTCTTCCTCTAGTTCCAGAGGGGTAACCGAGTTAGTCTGTAACAGGAAAAAAATAAAAAACAACAAATGGTCTGGTAGCACTTTATAGACTAACAAAACATGTAGATGGTATCATGAGCTTTTGTGGGCACAGCCCACTTCTTCAGATGACCCGTCATCTGAAGAAGTTTCATGGTCACTTTGGGATGGCAGTGCCCATGAAATCTCATGATATCATCTACATGTTTTGTTAGTCTTTAAAGCGCTACCAGACTGTTTGATGTCTTCCTCTAGTTTGTGGTTCAGAAGCAGACATAGGCACCTAACTCTGTGAGAGGGATGGGGCTTAGTACACACCCCTCTTGTGCATCTCTCTGACTGGCTAGCTTACAAGGCTCCCTGCCTAGCATGCTGACTTTGTGGATCACATTCTGAGGCATCTATCTTTCCCCATTCGTTATGTAAGAAGTCTAGGCACTTAATTCAGCTTGGTGGCTCACAGTTTGTTCCCTGATTTTTAAGTGCCTAAATTCCATAGTGGATCCAAACATCAGTTCCTCAGGTCCTGCATTTTGGGCAGAGATGGAAAGGGGGATATATGGGGAGAATAAAAAGCACCTTGCACTTCTTATATGCTAGGGCCTGGCAAAATCTTGTCTGACTGCTGGTGTAAGTTAGGCTAAGAGCAGCTCCAGTTTACACTCTGCTTTTCACAGTCTCCTGTGGTAGGGCTGCCAAATTTCTAATCTCACAAAACTGAACCACCTTGCCGTGCCCTTTGCCCTGCCCATTCTTTGAGGCACACCCTGCTTGCTCCATCCGTCTCCTTCCATTGCTCACTTTCCCCCACCCTCACTCACTTTCTCCAGGCTTGGGCATGGGTTTGGGGAGAGCGCTCCGCCTTGAGGTGTGGGCCCTGAGGTGAGGTTAGATATGAAGGGTTCAAGGTTCAGGGAAGGGTTTGGATTTTGGTAGGAGACTGGGATGTTGGGGGGCGGTGATGGCTCCAGATGAAGCTGTAGGCTCTGGGCTGGGGCTAGGGATGAGGGTTTGGGGTGTAGAAGGGACTCAGAGCTGGGACAGGGGTGGAGGGTGCAGGCCCTATTAGAGGTTTGGGTGCGGGAGTGGACTCTGGGCTGGCAACCCTATCCTGTGGGTGATAGGAAGCAGATAATTGTCAAAGTACACTCAGGCCACACCTTCTCAATCAGCAGCTAGGAACAGGGCCTCAAACAGCCATTTCTGCTTACTCTAGGGCCTCTTTTCTTTCTGACAGCACAGTGTGAACGGACCTTTACCACAACTGAGACAGGCCCTGGGATGTTGCCAGTACAGTTGTCAAATCTGTAATATTTAAAAACTGGGCACTTGAACCCGAGTGCTAGAATCTCCCCTTTGACACTGCTTTCCTGTGAGGCCCCATTCCTGCTCCCTTTCCCCCCGCAGGCCTCACCACTGCCCTGTCTCTTCCCCCGAGACCCGGCTCCTGCCCTGACCCTCCTTCTCCATGAAGCCCCACCCTTCCTTTGGTCCTCTTTTTGCCTTACTCTATCACTTACTGCTCCTCTCTGCCCCCTCCCTCAGTGGATCAGGAGGCGCTGACTCAGGTGAGTGCACTCATGCTCTCAACACGGCGCTAAAGTTTATAAATGAGCTAGGGCTGGGAGCCGCAGATGTCTGTTGCAGATAGGAGCAGAGGTGGCCCTACCTGAGTAGCGACTGGCACAGGAGATGACTCCACACTTCCCCACCTTTCTTGCCCTCAGAAACTGGACTTTGGATGTCTGGTCAGTAGATTTCACTAGGCACTGTCAGGTCCACTTTTTGACCAGACTTGCTGCTCAAAAACCAGGATCCTGGCCACCTTATTTGCCAGTCAGTTGGAGACAAGGTATTTTGTGCCACTTATCAGAAATTTTGTAGCACACGATAGCTGATTCAAATACCAAAAAACACCAATGTTTCACTTACAGTTTATGTAACTATGATGAGTTCACAGATATCAGAGTTTTTTGTGTTCCACCATGCTGGGCTGATTTCTGTTCACTTTCTTCATGCATGTGGTCCCACCAACTTGTCATGTTAGGAGTCAGCAACCTTCGGCACAGAGCCCTTCAGAGTAATCTGCTGGCAGGCTGCAAGTTATTTTGTTTACATTGACCATCTGCAGGGATGGCCCCCTGCATCTTCTACTAGCCGTGGGGGGATCATGCCTGTGGATGGTCAATGTAAGCCAATGGGAGCTATCTCATGGCCCATCAGTGGAATAGATGAGCCACATGCTGAAGGCTGTCGACCCCTTGCTTATGTGAACAAGATAGGGTCTGGTCTAAGTCTGAAATGCACATGGGGAATCCAATCTTACATCTTCTGTTTCTTTTATAAAATCCATCATCCTCAAAAAATGTAATTGCCACTTGGATATAATCTGACTTCCACCCCCATCGTGCAGCCATTCTACAATGTGTTACCAAAACTGTTCAGCTGCGTGGGGCTACTTATTGATGAGAAATGTTCAGTCAGATTTCATTCATATCCTGTGGGCTCTAAATCATTAGCCACTTAGATTGACTCACTGCAGAAATTTGTGTAATCTGTAAGGACATGACTGCAGTAAAAAGCCGTTCGTATACAGTTGATGACATATCAACTTTGTTGATGTTATTTCCTGCTGAAATATGTAACAGTGTTCTGACTGAGGGATAAGATAAATGCCAAATATATCCACTTAGTCTGAAATATTAGCAATACAGAAGTCATGACGAGAAGCAGCCATGTGGATTCTCTTGCTTGCTGAGTAAGAAGAATCACTTATAAATACAGAGCAAGGTTAAGGATGTTGATGCGACTTGCGGTGCTGCCTTTCCTTGACAAATCCTGTATTTGGCATGGTCCAAAAGTGTTTATTCAATTGTGCAATTGCTTCAGTCTATGCCCTTATGTCCCATGATAATTTTGCAACAGCAGTACGTGTCTTTAAGACAATGAGGTTCTATTATTGTAATTTCCTCCTTGTGAAGCATCCAGCTGTTCATCTCTTTTGCTTGCAGTCACTTCAGAACACAGCATTACATTTGCTCACTGCTTCAGGGCACTGGGATCATGTTACGCTTTCCTTGCTTATTGCACATTGACTGCTTATGAAGTGTCAAATTGACTTGCAATTGTTCTTGGTTTGTACACTGTTAGTGGCTATATTTGTTACCTCCTCCATCACTCTCATTTGGACAGGTAATTACATTCTGACAGCATATGCCTCACAGCTGTGTGTCATATTCCAGCATGTGACTAGATCCCCTCTGAAGCGCCTTTGCTATAGTGGCCATTGGATGTGGAATTCCCTCCACCAAAACCTGTGTCTCCTTTTTTTCCTCTTGTTCAGACCTTAACTTTTTTAACCCCATATTCTATATTTTTTCTTTTCCGTCCTTTTTTATGTTAGATTTCCTCTTAGATATCCTCTTAGACAGTCAAAAGTGAGGGGGTTCATTCTGTTTTATAACATTTGAGGGCATTAAAAATGACAGGTTAAACCAGAGGTGGGGGAGCCAAAGGCCCAGGGGTCGGATGTGGCCCCTGGCTTGCCTAGATCTGGCCCCAGATGCTTGGGGCTCTCTCCAGAATAGGGGAGCCTGCACTAATGCTGCAGTCCCTCCATTGTTCCGCCCATGGGGCTGGAGCACACAAAATCTACTAGCTTAGGCCCCCCCTAATCTCTGAATGTGGGGAGTGTCTTTCTCCTCAGTCAGGGGCCACATCAGAGACTGTTTGTTTGTTTGTTTGTTTGTTTGTTTGTTTGTTTGTTTTGGCATCTCACTTGTGTCAGCCCCTGATTTTTCTGTGGGTCAGTGGCCCCTGACCCGAAAAAAGTTCCCCATCCCTGAATTAAGCAAAAGAGAAGTTGTGGATTGATTGCACCACATTGTAGTTAATATTTGGTAAACATCTCAGCTGTGTTCTAACTACATGTAACATAAACACGTATTGAGGATCACAAGTTAGTGCATGTACAAACGTGCAAAGGAGGAAGAACACAATTTGCTTCCATTTTCTTTTATCTCTTGCGTAGCAAGAAATCACAGTTCTTTATAGCTGTTGCTGTCCTGGCTGGTGCTCTTAAGGGTATGACTTGCATCAAAAGGGTAGAGAGGAGGCAACATTTTTGAACACCATTCCACCACAAGAGGAAGCAGATCTGACTCGCCATAGATGGGATGTTGCACCCTCTTAAGTGTAGAGACCATCTCCTTGAATATGTACGTATAGCACCTAGCATAATGGGGGCTTGAGCCTCAGGAAAATCTCTCTGGGCACTTCTACACAACAGAACTAAACTCAAAATAAGCTACAGAACCTGAGCTACGATAATTACATAGTTTAAGTCAAAAGAGCTTATTTCAACTTTTGTCGCTGTCTACACAGCACTCTTCCCCTGATTTCCCTTACTCCTCATACAGGAGTTACAGGAGTCGGAGTAAGAAGCTGATTATTTCAAAGTAACAAGCTTGCTGTGTAGACACGCACTACATTATTTAACGCTGATGTGTAGACATAGCATTTTGGTGCGCCTGTAATATAAATGTGAAATGAGGGTCGGCACAGCCGTTTTTATCTCCAGGAGATTTGTGCACAATGTCTCCTATAAAGAGAGCTGTTGGAAAAATGTCTAAGTATTCTACAGTTTCATTATTTTTTTTTCTGCCAGTTCTCCTCCCTGAATCTTCCTGTTGGGATGTGTGGGACCTGCACTGCCTCCTGTTCTGGGCTAGGCTTTAGTGCATAAACTGGACTTATGTGGACACTGAACACTGAATTCATGGTTATCATCATTCTGATGTGCTATCGATGAACAGATATCAAAGGCCCTGATTCGGAAACACTCTTGGTGCTGATAGATCCTTGTGTGCTGCCACATCACCTCATTTCTCTCCCTGCATTCAGGATCAGGGCCTAAATTAGTTGTTTGATTATATTAATTATATATATAATTTCTGGTTGCAATCGCCATGATATTAACAGCAATTTTTTTTTACTAAAACCATCTTTCAAAAGTTTAATAATGTGTGTCTGTCTGTTCACTGATAAACCTAAAATCAGCATTTAATTGTTGTCATATTATTATCTTATTAAATCTAAATTAGGTCCTTATTTGAGACACTTGAGATAATCAACCCAACTTTTCTTTTTTCCTTGTAATTGTAAGTAGAACAAAAGATCTTCTGTGTGTGGATTAGTTATAAGGAATGTGCAGATCCCCTCATAGGATCAACTTACAAATACTTGCTTAATGATTTTAGCTGGGAATTATGTTAGCTTCTTGAAGTTTACTAACCACAAAAACTTGAATTGGTGCAGAATCCTGTAACTAATGGTTTCAAATGCAAAAAATGTGATGAAGTCATATGTTATTTTGAGGTCAAGGTTAATTAACTGCTTTTATTGAGCTCATATTTTATTGTTGCAGCCTGAAACTACCAGTTTAATTGGTGATAATCTAGGGCCTGATTCCACAAATCCTTTTTCATGTGAGTAGTCCCATTGGCTTCGATGGACTACTGTGAGCAGGCTTCACAGAATTATGGCTTGAATGTTTTGCTACATTTCTTTGGCTTAAGATGATTTTTGTTTCCAGTGTTTCTCCTTTTTTGTTTTGTCTGGCATGTGGAAATGTTCGTCTGGACCTGTCCTTGTGCATAAGATGTTGTTAAATAACTGAAAGGAATTTATTTTGGCACCTGAATTTTAACCCTAAAGTATACATGTGGGCAGATATTATACAGAAAGAATTTAATACCAGAGGAAAACTTTTTGTTCCTTGTTTTGTCTGTGTGACCCCATCCCTTTCATGTGCTCCCATGAGGCCTGCCATGGCACAATGCAGCAGTGGCTCTGCTACTGGACATGGCCTCTGTGAGGGGAGGTAGGTCTGCTGCTGGATGGTTCTTGGGACTAAGGGGGAACAGAAGCAGTCTCTAGTCCAAAGAACCACCTTTGCTGCTCCGGAGCTACCTTTCCACCATGTTCACTGCGACATTATTGGCCTTCTCCCTCACTCAAGGTTTCTTCCCTAGAGTCCTTTCCTAGACTGGTTCTCCTCAGACTGGATACTTATTCCCAGTCTACCTCCAGGCCAAATGCCAGAAGGTGGTTGGAAGGAGGAGGATTGACCTTTCCCAGCTTCTTCCTGCTCTGCCATCCTTTCTTTCTGGGGCCAGTCACAGCTGAGTCTCCAAGTTCCCACATCACTCTGCTCTTCCCCAGCTGGGTCTGATGAATTAATTGAGCCACATGCTCTGCTCCAGAGCTAGTCAGGATTAGTTGCTTATGCTCAGCCTGTCCTGATACTGATTAGCATTTTTCCCCATAAAATGCCAGTACAGGTGACAGTCTGTAAAATGTCTCTTTAAATATAATCTAAATATATGTTGCTATTTAATAGATTCTATTTATCAATTTAGGGTCCTGAAATAAGCCATTTTGTCTTAGTCGCTGGTGAGCCAATTAAGGAATCTGTGGTACAACATGGTAAGTATTTCTAATCAACAAGCCACTGGTCAGTTGATGGTTTTGCCTTGTAAACAAGCAGAAAGAATTAAAAGGATGAAGACCATCTCCCACAACTACCAGTTTTTGGAGCCTGTTATATTCTTTTTCATCAAAAATATAGTGATTGAAAATGAAAATCAGTGCTTCCCATATTCCCCGGCCAGTTTGTTTTAATATGAGATAGTACTGTTGTACTAACGGTATATTCTTTGTATTCTAAAAATAACATATACAGGCAGTCCCCAGGTTACGTACAAGATAGGGACTGTAGGTTTGTTCTTAAGTTGAATTTGTATGTAAGTCGGTACATATTGTAGGGGAAACTCTAGCCAAACATTTCTCCAGAGCTCAGTTTTATTCTCCCACACCTCACTTCCCTCAGTCCTTTATTCTCAAGCTGAGGTGTCTGCTGAGAAAAGCCGCTCTGCATCTCCCTGGTCTGCTGGGGGGGGGGGGGGGCGCTAGCTTCGCATCTCCCTGGTCTGCTGGGGGGGGGGGCGCTAGCTTCGCATCTCCCTGGTCTGCTGGGGGGAAGCAGCTAGTGCGGGGTTGCCTCACCCCGTTTGTAAGTAGGGATCCGATGTAAGTCGGATCCATGTAACCCGGGGACTGCCTGTACTATATTTTTAAAGTACTATACTTTTCACTTTTAACATGTTCCCCATCTATGTTTGCTTGAAACATTTAAAAAACAACATGAACCCTAAAAAAACCTCCATAAAATCCATTAGGATCTTTGTTATTGCTATTGATTTTGGTGGGGGGCAGAGGACGTGGGAAGTGCTCAGATATGACAGCAATGGCCGACATTTGTATCCTGGAAAAATGAGGGAGATGTGAGTCAGGACATGGTGCAGTGGGTAGGGGGAAAATTGGGACCCATAGGAGCAGATAGTAGGAGCAAGCTGTTTCCTAGGAAGCCAGTTAAGTTCGAGTTTTTCTATACTTCCATTGACTCTGTGTGTCCTGCGTTCATTAAGATCTTTAAAGTTGGATTAAAATCCCGTTAAAGTCAACAAGAGACCTTCTTTTGACTTAAATCGGCTTTGAGTCAGGTTCTGTAAAGGGAGTCTAAATATAATTGTCTGTAACTGCAGCAGTTGATTTCATTTTGTAAATATGATGGAATCTATTAATTTAACACTAGAAGGTAGCATGGTGATCATCCACTCCAACCTCCTGTGTAATACAGGCCAGAGATCTTACAGAGATACTGTTGAGATTTCCTGCACGGCTGCTAATACACTTAAACCTGTGTACTCCAGGTGTCCCTATTCCGGGAACACCCATTGTATAGAGGAGAAGGCAGCTCTCCATGCTGCCTCTTCCCCTCTCTCCCAGCTGGGGGAACGACAGCAAACAGAGGCTTTTCCCCACCACTCCCATAGCGGCAGAGGGGGCGGTGCCTGGGAGTGGTGGGGAGCGTGGAACCACTGTGTCCCCAGGAGTGAGATGGCAGATTAGCACCTCACCTCCACCTTCTCATGCTCAGATCCACAGCACCCTCCCTGGCCCAGCAAAATCTTTAATCCCAGGGTTGCTGGATTAAAGAGGTTCAAGTGTACCTAGCTGTTAGTATTGCACTTTTCAGCAATAGCTCTCATACCCAAGGACTTCACTATCATTCTCCCCATTTTACAGATGAAGAAACTGAAGCATAGAGAAGTGCAGTGACATACCCCGGGTTGCCAAACTAGGAAGAAATCCCAGGTTTCCCAAGTACCAGTCTAATGCTCTATCCGCTAAGATGCATTGCCTCCCCACATTAAAACACACTGAAGTAGTGCCTCCAAATGGAAGTTTACAATAAATCAAACCGGGTCATGCCGTACTTGGGGTGGATAGCAATATGGGAAGGAGAGAAGAGAAGCCAAGTGTTAAATGAGTCATTTGAGTTTAAAATATTTTAGATTAAATAGCATATGAATTAAAATTATTAGTTAATTAATTTATTATAATTTAGTGGGAAACTCCACTATATAGGGTAAAATTGCCCCTTTGGCAAAGGATCTATAGAAAGCCTATTGATTCCCCTTAACATATCACAGCGGAAAGCTTTGGATTAAAGTTATTTTCCTTCCTAGGGCCATTCGTGATGAATACTCAGGAAGAAATTATACAAACCATTGATGATTACAGAAATGCAAAAAATGGATTTGAGAGAGCTGCCACTTGGAAGTCAAAGATCGGAAACCAATGATCTGCATATTAAGAATTTAGCTGGCTAGTTCATATTTACATCTTGTAGTCTGATCATGCAGTCTTTTCACATATAAATTGTCCTGTTGCCTTCAGTGGAACTATTCATCTACATAAAAATTACTAGATCAGGCCAGTGTATGTGTGTAGAAAATGCATTAAATCCTTTTTGTTTTGTTGTTCAAAAATATATTTCTCTTTTGCTGCAATAAAAAGACTTACTCATTTTAAATCTATTGCTTCCTAAGGTCTCTTTAAAGAAAACTATTTGTTTAAACTATTCACTTTCCTTTGTGAAACCCCTTTAAGCAAATCTTAGAGCCCAGAAGATATAAAAGGGTATGTTCTTTAAATAAAAGAACTAGCTATTGTAATATGTGTGCTGTGTAAGAACGTGTGCTGAAGTTTCATGTTTCAGGTAATCTTTTTAAAATAATGGCAGTCTAGATTGCATCAGTTAGTTTAAAAACTGCTATGCTATTGGTAGGGACAGAATGGGATTAGAGCCAAAGTTTGACTCTGCTTCTGCCAAAGTCTGTATCAGATTTAAGACACATGCTTCTGCAAGCTTCCACGAGGGTTGTGAAAAAAGTTTTAATACAGAGTTGGATTACAGCTCTCTGTAGCTGAAAACATTGGCCGTTATACTACCATCTTAAAAGGCAGCTGTAACGCAGAGCACAGAATAAAGCATATTTTTAAATTTTCTGGACCACAAATGAATTGAGTCCCTTTGTGAATCCAGATGGGAGATCTTTTAATACTATTAATGTGAATCTGTACCTGGTTACTTGTAAGAGTATCATCTAAAACCAAGCAAATCCTTAAAATTTTCTTTCAAATGTATCTAAAGAACAGTCTAGGAAATGACATTGTCTAGGTGAATTATAATTGTGTTGGACGAGAGAACAGTTATTTACTTTCTCACGTGCATATTCTGTTTGGATTTACAACTGAAATTCTGGAAACTTTTCTTTTTTTAAATTGTTGCAAGAAATGCATTTCGGAACAGAACCTTCCAGCTGCATGATATCGACTGCACTGTAATCTGTGGATCTTAAACATCAGAATGTACAAACCGTGGGCAACCTTGAATGTTTTCATGGTGTCTGTTCTGCATCTGCTGCAGGCATCCGATTATGAGTATGGACCTGTGAAGGTAGGTGGGCTTTAATTTGCTAATATAGCAATTAATCTCAATTGTCTGAGAATACATGGGTTGCATTGTATGAAGTGGTGGTGGCATCTACATAATTTTTTGGTTTTGTTTGTTTACCTGTTTGGTGATGGGAATTATTGTTGTTCAGTTACTCAGATATCCAGCAAGCAGGGAGGAAATATTCTGTACTAAATAGTTTAATCCATAATTGTTTTATAGTTTTGCCCTTTTGCCATTTCTAAAGTTTCTGCTTTATATAAATCCTTTAATATTGGTTTTAAAAATAAAAAAAAACCTTGAAAACCAGGAAAATTATATTTTTGTATAAAAATAGGCTCTCCCTTTCACTTTGTATTAGTATATTGTCTAGAGAATTACTTACAAAGTATAAAAAGATTTCCTCTGAAACACTTGTTCAATAATTTGCCTCTGCTCAATGTCTCTTCTCACTGTTGTTTAAAGGCTTTACACAGGTTTTTAACCTTTGCAGTGACAAATACAGCATAATGACCAGGATTCAGTTTGCATCTAAATGGGATAAATGGGGCACTTTCAAATCTGACCTTTTCAGAAAATGTAAATACTCCCAGACCATAATTTACAAAGGATACAAAGTGTCAAATAGGATTCTTAATTTGCAGGATTTCCAAATCACAGTGAATCCAGTGTGTGCTCCTGAGACATTAGCAAATTGTTGGCCTTTTTTACTGTATGGTACAGCACCACTTAACTTTCTTGTTCTTACTTCAGAGAACTTCTCCCTTTGCTAAGCAATGACTACACACTAGTCCATAAAACACACTGAATTTTGATCTTTGTTTCAAGAGGCTGGTTTGCACACACAAATGCAGAGATCCAAGAGATTACAAGAATGACAGTTATCATTAGTGCATGGTGTGTATTTGAAAATGACAAATAACTAGTCCCGCTGACTCTTTCTGATAAAGTTTTAGTTTACAGAATGAACAATCTGTAATTTGAAACAGTGAAGACTAGTATGGTCAGTCTATTCATCTCCTTTGTACCTTGATTGATATAAATGATTTTTAATCAGAGAACAGTTTCTAATTAGATATTAAACTTATATGTGACTGAGTACACAATGGAAGTAAAAGATATGATGAGAACTTTTTATGCAGATACAGCACAGAATGTTGATTCAATACATTGTTAGTCCAATTGTTATGCGAGTAAAACATCTTCCATTGAATTTTGCAACAGTATATGCTTTCCCAAGACTAAATGCTAAGGCTTATCCTTAATGGCTTTTCTGCATATAATGTGTACTATGATGGCATTGTCATACAGTATTTCAATATATGTACAGCTTTAATGGGTGACATTGGGCTGCACTGTCAGTCATAGTTTGTCCATAGTGTGTTACTGCAGTATAATACCAATTACACTCCAGCACTAACATGAAGAGGTAACATAAGTCACTCTAAAAAAAGATCTCTGTTTCAAGTAGACTTTACTTACCACTTGATAAAACACAAGTTAATTTCTCTGCTTTCTCATACTGGGAATATTTGTCTCTTTTTTATGAAAAGAGTTATTTGTGGTTGTGTAGTACGCACCTTTAAGTTTTTAGATATTTTACTGTTTAAGATAAAGTTTTTGGTATTATTGGCATTTACTACAGATGAATTTCCTAAAAATAGAAAGTATTTAATGTAATGATGTTTAATGTAATTCATAGTTTCCTAGCCATTAGGTAGCGAAAATGTCATTTGATTAATTCAGCCTAATTTGCAAGACTCATATCTATAGCACTTCTACTATTTGTCTGACCAAAGACATTGTAGAAAAATTTCTATGATGGCACCTTGGCCTCTCATCTTGGTAGTTTAATCACTTTCCAGTTGCTCCTCTTGGGTAAGATCGTCTCTTTTATTATGCAGTAGAGAAAGGAGTAAATGGACCTAAGAAGCTACATGGAGAGGAAATATAGATATGCAGGATCACGTTGTAACCTTCTGGTGCTGTTCAGATGTCAGATGTATATTTTCTGCGTGCAACTAGCAGCTTTGTCACCCCAGAGGGCTGTGTATGTAACCAAGGATGCTGTGAACAGTACTTTAATTGCAGGACACGGACAATGTATCACAATTTATAGCAGGAATTTTGTGTTGCATTTCAAGCTCCATAGGACAGTGTCTTTAGTGGGCACAGACCATTCTGCCCATTCCCCCTCCCCTCCCCTCAAGTTGCCAAAAGTCCCTTACTGCAAGGGATTTGTTTTATTTTTTCATCTCTGTATAAGACTGGGAAATGCTGAGTGCTGCAAAAGGAAGATAGAAATTCCCCCGGTGATTATATGATTCATTACTAGAAGATTTACCTGCCATTGTTTGGGTAATTAACTCAATTAATTTGTGTTTTTTGGAAAATGAAATGAAAATGTTCATGTTTCATTTAAATCATTGCTCTGGGGTGGAGCTGGGGATGAGGGGTTCAGTGTGCAGGCTGCCCTGGGGAGGGAGGAGTACCCAGCCCTCTCTCATTGCAGCACCTTCCGGCCAGATGAAAGGTCCCTCTGCATGGCTGCTGCATCAGGCACAGCCGGAGGAGGGGTGCAAGTCCAATGGCTAGGGAAGGTCCCAGGTTTGTCTGCCCCCTGCACTTCCCAGCCAGAGGGAGGAATGTAGCAAACTGTGCACTTTACCACACTCCCTGATGTAGGGGAACAGCCAGCAGTGCTCTCTGACAAATCAGTGGGGGAGCCCCACCAGTCTCCATTCCTCCCCTCCCAGAATTTCTAAGCTGTTTCTCTCCCTGCCCACTCTCCTCGTTGTCTACTCACTGATCCCTCTGCCAGTTTCAGTTTCCCACTCCACTGTCAGCCTCCTCACCTCACTGGGCTACTCGTCTCGCTCTCTTTGCCAGTTGTCCTCTCCCACCCTGGCTCCTTGTTAGAGCTGTTTCCCCTGCACAGGATTTTCCAATCCCAGTCTTGACAGTTCCAGGCTTCCCCATGGCTCTGTCTCTGATATCTATCCCCTACCCCAGCTGCAGCATCTTCCCCCACCCTCCCATTTCCACCTTTGGCACTCAGGCCCAGCTACCTTCTTCCTGTCTGCTAGCCTTCAGTCCCACTATCCTCCCTACTCCCCACTCCAGCCCCAGACCCTACATCTCAGTCTACTCCACCCCTCCCCCGCATCCCAGGTCTGGCTATTGACTGCTAAAGTATTTAAATTAGACAGGGTTCTCTACTCTGCCTTAGGCCAGAAGATGGGGCATTGCATTTACCAGAGACAGGCTCCCTGCTTTTCAGTTTGTGGCCTATGCATGGCCCAATCTCCTTGAGATACAAGTACAGGGAGCATGCTCAGCACAGACAGAATCTTTGGCGATTTTAGCTGCTCAAACTATAAAACCTCTCCACTGAACATGTGTGAGTGATGGATTTTCAAAGACTGATAATTTATGTGGATTTTCATGGAAACTGACACAAAAGCTTCCTGCTTGTCTAATGTCAAGTACTTGCTCCAAAGGGGAGTGGGGGGGAGAGGGAGAGTTTAGAACTTCTCACATTAAAGGTTACCAGTTTATGCTAAATGATATAGTTTTCTGTAAATTCATTCATGGAAATAGCTGAAGCATTTTGGCTTGAAACTTTCCCAAAAAATAAAATTCAGCCAGAGGCAGACATTCACCAGGAAAAAGTTTATCCTGAATAGTGAAAGTTTGGTAAAGTTATGAGCAACTGAACACAGTGGTTTGATATTAGGAAGCGTAAGGCATCCTTAATAATAGGTAATACTGCATCCCCATCTCAAATAATGGAAGGCATCTGTTGTGATTCTAAGCTGAGGTTGTTTAGTGAGTGGCACACAATTGGGAATCCTAGTTCAAACTGTAATGATTAGACTTAGGCTGCAGAATTTGGCACACTGACTTTTCAGACAACAATTGCAGTTTCCAAGTCATTGTTGGATGGCTATTTATGATTTTTTGTAGAAGAAACATTAAAAAATGTTCCTGTGTTAAAATGTTATCCCAATAGTCTCTTATTTTTAGGAAACTGCTGGCTAAACAACCACAACCATCTTTTCCTGTCTGTCTCCCAGAAATTCTCTCTAAGTATCCTAGGCATAGGGCATTTTTTCCAGAATTTTAAAATTAAATACAGAAAGAGTTATTCCTTGTATGCATCATAACACAACTGATCTCCACCAAGAAAAGCCAATTGAACTGCACTGATCTGTAAGCCACTTCTGTTCTCCAACACCGTAGCTGGAAGTTCCTCATCTCTGATAAACTTGGGTTTCATCTTCCCTTCCTCTTTTCAACCTCTTTGAAAGGGAGAGTTGAAGCCTAAGTTGTCAAGATTCACAGCCCACCTCTTCTGTTAAATAAGGCTCCCTCTAACAAATCTCCTGTAGCTATTAGAGAGGAGCTATGAGCTGACAGACCTGAGGACCACCATGGGACTGGAATTCTGCTTTGCTTAACTGCAAGAAAAGGAATTCTCCAGCCCCTGCACATTCTTTCATTACTCATGAACCCTTGTACAGTCAAAACCACCTCTTTTCTGTGCACCCCATCTTCATACAGTTAAACCTTTAGAGGCCATTTGCAGTTCAATTGCTGTCTGGAATCCCTTTATACTGGGTTAAATTCAAAGGCTGACCTGAATAAAGATGAGCTTGTAGGATTTGATACCCTGAAAAACCACAATCCAACTGAGGAGATTTCGTGAATGTAAAACACAGCATCTTAGATTCTTCTCGGTACCGGCTTTGATCAGTGGCTGCATTCTGCAGAAGGTTATGGCAACCTTTCATAAAAAAGATCAGTGAATTTCCTATCACATCTGGCATTCTCAGAGAGGAGGCTGCAACACCTAGAAGCAGAGCCAAGCACACAGTGATCCAAAAAAAAAAAAAAAAGAGAGAGTTTTGAACCTGCTGGAAAATACTTCTGCCTTTTAACTAGGTATCTCTTCAGTGTTCATTACTCCCAGGTTTCTTTAGCAGTCAGCAAACTGTTTGAAACTAGTACAGTAGACTTCCGATAATCTGGCACCTTTGGGACCCAAGGGATGCCGGATTATCGGATATGCCGGAGTATCAGGAAGTACTCTGGCAGGGGGGCTGTGATGGGTCAGGGAGGAGGTCGGGGGTGGAACGGCGCAGTGTGGGGCAAACTGGGTACTGGTGAGGGGCTGTGCTGCGGAACCAACCCGGCAGCACCCCAGCTGTTCTGCCCCAGGCTTCCCCAAGTCCGCTGGTGCTGAAACTGACCAGCGGCGGACTTGGGGAAGGGTGGGCAGAGCAGCTGGGGTGCTGCCGGGTTGGTCTCGCAGCGCCGCCCCTCACCCCCCTGGTCGGCGCCCGGCAGCACCCCAGCTGCTCTGTTCTGCAGCTTCCCCAAGTCCGCCTCTTGTCAGTTTCAGAAGCAGCACCAGCAGACTTGGGGAAGCTGCGCGGAGCAGCTCCAATTGTCCATCTGACCGGAACACTTCCAGGTTCCAGTTGGTGCCGGACTATCGGGACTGCTGGACCACTGGATGCCAGACAATTGGAGTTTTACTGTACTACGAAACAGTAGCTTTCAACAATATGTCTCACCTTTGCTGTATCATTGCTCATATTGATTCACTGTGACTAAGGTTAATAGTCACAATGAGTAACATTTATAAAGCCTGCAAAATGTCCCTAGGCTTCTCCTTGGGAGTTTAATTTCCCTCCAGTAAATCATGCAGACAGCTGGTTTGTTCCTGGCTTCTATCTCTCATCAATTTTAAAACCAACAGAAGAAGATTAAAGCAAAATTATTTTATTGCCATCCTATACTGCATTACTCCTTTACTCTTTGGGTGCGTCTAGACTGGCAAGATTTTGCGCAAAAGCAGGTGCTTTTGCGCAAAAACTTGCCAGCTATCTACACTGGCCGCTTGAATTTGCTCAAGAGCACTGACTTTGTAATGTACAAAATCAGTGCTTCTTGTGCAAATACTTTCATGCCCCTTCTCGGGAAAAAGCCTTCTTGCTCAAGAATACGTGCACAAGAGGGCCAGTGTAGACAGGGAAGAACTGTTTTGCGCAAAAAAGGCCCGATGGCTAAAATGGCGATCGGGGCTTTCTTGCGCAAAATCGCATCTAGACTAGCCACGGATGCTTTTGCGCAAAAGCACTTTTTGGCAAAAGCGTCCGTGCCAATCTAGACGCACTTTTGCGGAAATACTTTTAACAGAAAAACTTTTCTGTTAAAAGTATTTCCGCAAAATCATGCCAGTCTAGACGCAGCTTTTTTTTTAAATCATTTTGGAAAGGAAACTAATAACACTATGTTACCTTAGTTAGCACAAGTCTTACATGAGAAACAGCAAGGAAAAAAATCCTCTCTACTACCTAGGCTCAGTAGGAAACAATGTCTGGAGATAGAGCAGACCTCTCTTAACATGACACACTATGTAGGGTAATCAAACACAGGCTGGCAAATGCTTTCAATCAATCAGCTACTTGAAATGAAGACAGCAACTAATTAAACATGGACATCAATCATGGCCCACAACTGGAACTCTATAAAACTGGCAGGAAGAGCAATTGGAATACATCCCCAAACAATAATGGGGTCACCATTCTGCTGGTTGGTGATCATAGTGGGGGAAAAAAACTAAGCAAATAACTAAACAACCATTTACTTATTAATGGTTTTTCTCTGCATCTCTTTCTTATGCCTTGTCCACATGAAAGATTTGCTTCAGCTGTACCACCAGTTATAAGTGTTGTTGCACTGGAGCAAACCAAATGCTCCAGGTGAGCAGTAAGAGGCATTCTGCTCCCAGGAGACAGGATACCTCTCAGAATTCATGTGCACACATGAAAGCACATACAATACTACATCTTCCATATGGTGCCCCTCACTCCTCTTGCTCTATGCCTGTCCATTTGGTGCTACCATGGATCTTGCCCCATCCCCTTAGGGGAACTGTGCACTCTCCTGAGTGCACGGATTGCAATTTTGCTTAGTTCTTACACACACTGTGCAGGGGCAGGACAGAAGGAGAAAGGTCCTTGCCACATTTCCCCCCATGTAAACGCCAGGCAGAATTTGGACTTTCACAGTGACTGTGCGGAATAGACATGCTGTTCTGTGTAAATAGATAGCAGAGCAAATAAATACAGCATACTGGTTTGCTCATGTTCAGATTACTCAGCTTCTTGAACTACATCTATGTGCCTACTCTTCCCCTTCCCACCAAAAATATGATTTCTAGTGTATGGCTTCTGTCTCCTTAGCTGGAGATACAATGCCATCTAGGTCCTTGGGATCTAAACAGAACTGCATCAGGCACTAAGCTGGAGGCATGCTATGCAACGGATGACATTTTGCAAGACCAAATGAGCATCACATCAAGGCTTGGAAAGAGAGATTTCCAGGGATGTTTTTTCAGGTGGCTGTAGCTTAGCCGTATGTATTTTCCTAGGAGTAGGATTGAAATACAGCAGTTTTGATGCTGTGCCTGAGAACACTCCTGCAGCACCACTGATTGCAACAGCGCTGTTTGCATGGAACTTAAGGGTTAAGTTTGACTCCTGTTCAAGCACAAGAAGTTTTCATCCTGCTGGTGCCCTCTTTGTAGTGCTTCCAGTGGAAAGTGAGGCGCACAATTGGGCATGCCTATAATGGGGTGTGGTCACAGAAGTCCACTTCAGATTGTTCACCAGTGTACAGATCACACCACTGATGCCTGCCATCTTGCTCTCAGAGGCTCCCCACCATCCTGTCCTGCTGGGCCAGATCCTCTGGTCTTCCCTAGACAAGGCACAGATTTGGGGTTACCGCCCCCCTGCAGAACAACACAGACACTGAACCAGTTTGGCTCTGGGAGTTGCAGTTTTAAGGCACAGCACCCAGGAAACCAATCCCCAAAAGCGATCAAAGCATCAAATAAATCCTTCTTACTCTGAATAAAAGTTTTACATTGGGAGAGCTCATAAGGTAAAGCCCGCTTTATCACTGAGAGAGATATGCACAGTGGTTGTTCCCCCCAGGTAACAATTATTTACACTGAACCTGATAATAAACAAAAGTGTTTTTATTAAGTGGTTGCTACTTAAAACAGATAGATCAAAGTTACTCAATTAAAATGAATAGAAGAAGCATAGCTAATTCTAATCCACTAAGAAACCTGTTACGTGCAAATTCTTACCCTAAACAGTTGTTTTTATGTCAGGTAAAAGCTTCAAATTAAAGTCAGAATCATTTACTTTGATTTCAGCTGGCCTATGAAACTGCCATAGGGACTTCTGTGACTGTAGCTGTCACAATGATGTTTCATTTGAATTAGGAACATAAGTCAGAAGCCTTTTCCTTTGGATACTTGACTCAACTGCTAGGGAAATATGACTTGCGAAAAATTACAATTCCAAGAAATTGTAGGCATGTGGGCGAGGTAACATAAGTTCATTCAGCGATGGCAATTGCTCTGCATTATACAGTGACATTTAGAAATCCTGCTTCTTTGATTGGTTCCAAACCACTTTTAAAACAATGCAGGTCAGAACTGGATACTGACAGACGTGCAAAAAAGAAAAAAAAAAAGCTCCACTGCATTGAAATAATATTTGCAATTTATATTGAAAATTCATATTCTCTATCTCAATTCTCCATCTATAGGACAGTCCGGACTCATTGTCCAACCCCTGAGCCTTTCAAATAAGGGTCAGTTGCCAAACTAAAACAGCAGCTCCCTGAAAATAGTCATATACCTTTGTAACAAAATATTTCTGGTCATGTGTGTCCTGTCACAGTATTGAACTAGCTCCTAATATTTGGTATGATGCAATATTACTATAGTAGACTTCCGATAATCCGGCATCTTTGGGACCCAGGCGGTGCCGGATTATCAAATATGCTGGATTATCAGGAGATACTTCGGCGGGCGGGCTGTGACGGGTCGGGGGGAGGAAGGGGGTTGGTAGGGAACGGCACGGCGAGGGGCAAACCCTCCGGCGTTTTGCAGGAAGGCGGGGGAAACCCCGCGCAGCTACCGGCAACAGGCCAGCTGGGGCTGCAAGCGGCAGCGGCAGACTTGGGGAAGCGGCGGGGCAGAGCACTGCGGGAGCAACCCAGCAGCACCCCAGCTGCTCTGCCCACTGCTTCCCTAAGTCCACCGCTCGTCAATTTCAGCCGCGGTGGACTTGGGGAAGCGGTGGGACAGAGCAGCTGGGGTGCTGCTGGGTTGGTCCCACAGGGCTTCCCCCCGCCTCCCTGCAAAATGGTGGAAGGTTCGCCCCTTGCCGTGCCGTTCCCTGCCAACCCCACCTCCTGGCCGGCCACAGTGTGGGTCCCAGCAGATCTGTCACAGGTGTATAATCCCCTTCCCCTCTCCTTTCTTTGCCTTTCCCAGCCCATGAGCATGCATGAGGCTCACAGGAGCTCCAATTGTCTGGTTGGCTGGAGCACTTCCGGGTTCCAGTTGGTGCCGGACTATCAGGAGTGCCGGACCACTGAGTGCCGGACAATTGGAATTTTACTGTAATTAGTATCCAGAGCTGAATTCTGTACTGTTCCAACCCCATTGCCAGTTTGGAAAGAAAAGATTATTGCATCTCAGAAAAGTACAGGTGAATATGGCATTTATACAAATGATGGTCTGAAGACTATACTGCATGGTTTAATAAGAGCTACAAAGCAGATGGTACCATTTGGCTCATACTGACTTAGACAATCCAGTGCATTTGTGATGGAATTCACTGCTGTTGAATTTTGCATGGAGAAGCTTGTGTGTGTGATAAATGGGTAAGGAATCCACTACCTCAACTATTGTGGGTGAGTGAACTGTGATGGGGCAGGCCCCATTGCGCTTAGCCTGGATTCTTTCCTCTTCCTGCCTCTCCAGCTGCCTTTCTTGCTTCTCCTCCCCAGTCTTCCCCTTCCCACTGAGCTTGTGAGCTGCTTCCCACATCAATGGTTTTCCATCCAGGTTCCTTAGGAGTTTCCCCTTCAGTATTTTCTGGCTGCAGCACCATTGGCAGCCTCCCAGCACTACTCCTGTTCCTACCACTCCATAGCCCCACAAGGATCTGGATTGAATGCTTAGAAAAGGGAGCACTAGACAGCACACATGTGTTAAAGACAATAATAATTCATATGATAACATGGGCCCAAATTGGGCACTAACCATGGACAGAAGGAATGTAGCTGGTCTCTTGCCTATTCTGTTACAGTCCCTGCGCTATCCTGAAAACCACTAAAAGGGTGAAGAATTGCTGGAGCACCAATCCATGTCTGGCACATGCTACTTTTCTTTTGGAATGGTCCCTGCAGCCATTGGGGTGATGGTCAAGAATCTCCCCAAGATGGCAGGCCTTCCTGGGGGGAGAGATTGAGGCTGTCCTATGGATCCTTTGCACTAATCTAGCTAGAGTATGGAACAGCCCTGCTCTGCTACATCAGGCCCACTCTTGTGAATTTCAGATTTAATTGGGGGACTGCTATCTCTGTGGTTAGCATCAGAATGGTGTGTGGTTTGTGTTTTCATGGCCGACACTGCGTTTCAGTAAGAAAACTATGAGATCTGTATTAGAGCTTTGTGAAATGTTGCTTACAAACTCCTAACTCAGTCACAGTTCGTTGAGAGCTTGCTATCATTTATAAACCTTGCAACCTGATAGTGAGAAGTGGTGTTGTTTAAAGGGAGAGCAAATTGATTCTCTAAACCCTTTCCCACTCCTTTCCACAAACATGCACCTATCTCCCCGCCTTTTACTGTAAGAGCTACTACTGGCTAAAAGGGTGTGATTTATTTGTGAGATTCCTTTTGATAAAATATTAGGAACACTTAACTAAAGCAAGTGTGACAAAAAAATTGAATTAACCTGAGTTTATTATGGCTTACATTAAAATCTGATGAAAATCTCCAGGGTTTGGGTGTGGGTTGTTTTGTTTTTTGTTTCCTTTGAGTTTTGGGGTGCATTCAAATCAAAGGCTCAGAGTGAATCAATGCATGTTAATTTGCATATGTCTGAGGGCTTTCATAGCATAAGCCTGCTGTTAAACTGCAAGAAGTCCGATCTGCATTTTCTGTGGCTATACAAATGATGCAATTCCACTGGACCAAGTCAATCAAAATATAGAACAGCTGCTTCCTTGAAATCACACTATAACTAATACAATTTTGCTATGAAAACCCATCACGTTCAGTTAAGCCAATGGCCATTTTATAACCATTTTGTAGCCATGAATGCTCAGATTAAGAAGCAGAAGACTAATTAAACCTCCTACTTCAAGGAGTGAGTTACTAGGATATGGGAAATAAGAAGGAACTTCTCCTAATGGATGGGATTGCACAGTTGTAACATGATAATCATGTTTCCCTGTCTCTGAATTGAGTATTGGTCCAAGAATGTGCTGCCAAGGATTTAATGAAGAACTCCCTGAAATGTTCACTCTCTGACAGTGATACATGTGACATTCCCTGGGCAAAATACTCCCCTTAACACAAATCCATCAATCTCAACCTCCCTTGCACAAAGTCCTGACAAAACCTGATGAATTTTACATATTTTCTACTTCATGGAATCCATCCTCCCCCCTCTTCCCCCAAATCAATACAACCTTCCAACCCTAGCATTAGGCCCAGTACCTTGCAACCCACTATGCTCTGTTGCACTCCCTCACAGCATGCTGGGGGAAAGGCGGGTGCAGACATGTTGTGCTGCAGCTTTTACAGCAGTGGTGACAGCTAAGTTGTCCTGTTCTCTGAGAAGGGGCTGGATGGGTATGGAGAGGAGTTACATTCTGTGGACAGGGTGTGGTCAGTTGGAGAAAATGATCCTCTTTACTTCTTGATGCAGGCAGGTGTCCAATGCATGTGGGAAACCTCCCCTACATGTTGTGGTGAGTAGCAGATGAATCTCACCAACGCTAGTGTGTGGAAGAACAGAGCTCCAGCTCCCTCTCAGTATGAGCTCTTCAAACTTTGGTTGACAGCTGGGCAGGCAGGCACTAATGACGCAAGAGTTGGACTGCAGCAGCTTGGCCACTCTTCATTTCCTCATGCATTGCTGGAGCAGCTGTCTTAGAACTACAGGGACTACACAGTAAATTGCCTGTGTGGAGCTAGAACTACAGAGGGGAGATGCAAAAGATCATTGCTATACAGAGTGTACTCAGAGAATGCTGAATACTTTACCAAATGAAGTCAGTTTTATCATTTTGGAGCATGTTGGGAAACAATTGCTGCTATCAGCCCAGGGATATACTCCAAACATCACTGACACATTTTACATAACCAGCGTATAGATGGGGGGGGGGGGGGGGGATCTTTAAGTCACCTCCAACTTCCTGTGGCAGAATTGAGCCCAGCTGCATATTCTTGTCAATCCTCGTACTCCAATTGTGCACAACCGGTTCAAATTTTCAAGGTTATCTTTGCAAGGGAAAAAGCTATCGACCGTCTTTTAAAACATTAAAAGGACTCCAAAACTGGTTCTGTCAATAAGTGGCTCCAGTTCTACACTATATGGGCTCTACACTATATACTACACTATAGTTCTACACTGTATGGATCCTGCTGTAATGATGACAACAAACGATGTGGTCTAAATTTTATGGAAATCCCAATACAACAACGGGATCACTTACACTTTTTCTAAAGCGTTGAGACAATTTTCCTTTCCCCTGGCAAGAGAGGTGAGTAGCAATGTTCAAATAACCTAAGCCCAGAATAGGGAGTCAGTGAGTAGTTTCACAAGTGGTTTGATAGAAGACTGACATGCCACAGCAAATGATCCAAGTGGGCACAGATTTACAATACAGTCTGTAGTTTGTGACTAGTGTGCACAGTTACATTGTGCATTGTCTCTCATCTTGGCAGGGCTGTAAAAGATGACAGCATCTGCTATGCAAAGTTCAGAAATGGTTCAATACAGACTATTGTTTCCATGGTAGGTTGGAGCGTGGGAGTTCTCCTGTGGGGTTGGCAATCAGATGTATGTTTGGGACATTAGCATTATCCCAGAACTCTTTCCAGTGTGCCTCAGAATGTAATGAGGATACTGTAAGAGCTTTACCCCGATCCCTAAACACTCTTGCAAGATTTCAGATGTGTCTTTGGAAGGTTCTGGGCGTAATCCTGGATCTCTAAATGATTTGTTTATGATCACACTGGTAATTAGCAACATTGAAATCTTACAAGAGTGTTTAGGGATCGGGCTAAAGCTCTTACAGTATCCTCATCAACCAGGAACATTGAAATGGCTTGTTTCATTCTGAAATGAAACGTTTGGACTTTTCATTCTAAAATAAAAAAAAATTACACTTTGGAATTTCCCACACTGATATTTTTAAACACAAAAACATTTTTAAAAATGCAAAATCAAAAGAAAATATTTCAGTTAATGGAAAACAAACACTTTTTTGACGCGTTTCACCAAAAATATTTCACTCTGGCACAACCTGAAACAAATTCAATTTTTTACATTTTTTCAGTTTAGCCACTGACCTGAAACATTGGTTATTTGCACAATCGCACAGAAGATCTCTGGCTCTAGTAACCCAGGGAT
This sequence comes from Pelodiscus sinensis, assembly GCF_049634645.1. NCBI lineage: Eukaryota > Metazoa > Chordata > Testudines > Trionychidae > Pelodiscus > Pelodiscus sinensis. Next base: position 211,849,242 of record NC_134711.1, read on the forward strand.
ACTAAGTATCCACAGTTCCAGTGGAGGCTGATGGGCAATACCAATGCTCCATGTCCCTGAAGACTGGGCCCATAATGGCTATTGATTAATAGGTATAATTCTTAGATATAGGTGAAGGAATGGCTATGAACAGAAACTAAGTTACTTTCATATACACCACACAAAGACCTGCGGTACCCAAGTAACTGGCCATTTCAGTGTTGTGGTGATTCATTCGCACATTATTTTAAAGTCTAGATCAGCTGTAATTCTGAGTATAGCATTCAAGCAGTACTGGAAGCTACTCGACAGATAACTTCTAACTAGAAAAATTGGGAATATTTCGTCTCACCACTTTCCACATGACTTCTCGTGAATTTAACTGTATTCCTACTTTACCCTGGTGAAGAAATTCATATCCAATTTTTTTGTCCCTTTTCAAAAGTCAGCTGTAATGTTCCAAACTGTCCAGATGCCCATGCTACATTGTGAGAAGCACTGTCCCAGGATAAACTGATTAATGTTACACAGAGATTTAATTCAAGCTTATTTTAAAATACATGTAACATGGTATTAACAAGAGCTCCACTCTGTGGTATGCAGAATCTTTTCTTGCGGAGGTATAACAGTTGGCTTCTCTTTATAGCATAACCACTGAGAAACTATATCAATGCTCCATAAAACAGTGCAATATTATTATCCTCTTTCTTGGCCTGAGACATAGGCATGATAGCTTAGCTTTCTATGGGTACGTCTACACTATAGCACTAATTCGAACTAACTTAGTTCGAATTAGTTAATTCGAACTAAGCTAATTCGAACTAACGCATCTAGAACTAAAAACTAGTTCGAATTAGCGTTTTGCTAATTCGAACTAGCATGTCCACATTAAGTGGACCCTGAACTGGGCTTATGGATGGCCGGAAGCAGTGCCGGCAGGGCATCACAGGAGGACTTAGAGCGTGGAGATGCTGTCTCAGGCTAGCCGAGGGCTGCGCTTAAAGGGACCCGACCCCCACCCCGGACAGACAGTTCTCAGGGGTGCCCCGCTTGCAAACCAGTCCTGGCTTGGAGTGCCTGGAGTGCCCACACTGGGCACATCACAGCACTCGGCCATCAGATCTTGGAAGAGGGGGCAATTGAGGGGCTGCAGGAGAGCTTCCACCCCCAGAAGCCCGCAGAGCCAGCCCAGTCCTCCCCATCGGGGGCTCGTACCCCATTCCTCCCTCACCTCCTTCCACTTACCCTTCCCTAGCCCCTTTTCTTGATGTGCAAAATAAAGGACAATTGTGTTCAAAAATGGAATCTGTCTTTATTGAACAAAACTGGGGGAGACTGGGAAAAGGAGGTGGGAGAGGGGAAGAGAGAGGGTGGGAGAGGGGAGGGCAACTAAAATGATCAGGGGTTGGGAACAGGTCCCATATGAAGAGAGGCTAAAGAGACTGGAACTTTTCAGCTTAGAAAAGAGGAGACGGAGGGGGGACAGGATAGAGGTCTCTAAAAGCAGGACGTGGGTGGAGAGGGTGCATACATAAAAGTTCTTCATTAGTTCCCATAAAGAAGGACTAGAGGACACCAAAGGAAAGGAATGGGTAGCAGGCTTCAAACTAGTAACAGAAAGTTCTTCTTCACAAAGCAAAGAGTCAACCTGTGGAACTCCTTGCTGCAGGAGGCTGTGAAGGCTAGAACTAGAACAGAATTTAAAGGGACGTGAGATCAAGTCATGGAGGTTGGGTCCATGGAGTGCTATTAGCCAGGGGGTAGGAGTGGTGTCCCTGGCCAAGGTTTGTGGAAGGCTGGAGAGGGATGGCACGAGAAATATGGCTTGGTCACTGTCTTTGGTCCATCCCCTCCAGGGTCCCTAGGGTTGGCCGCTGTCGGCAGACAGGCTACTGGGCTAGATGGACCTTTGGTCTGACCCAGGACGGCCATTGTAAGCTCAGGGCTCAGGGTCGGGGGTCTCAGTGGACCCCCTTGATTTTCATGCACACCTGCTCCTGGGTGGCCAGGCTGGCAGCTCTCCTGCCCTAGACGGCCACTTTCCTGTGCCTAGTGCGGAGATCGTGGACGAGGTCCATGATGTCCGCACTAGCCCAGGTGGGTGCCCACTTCTTGCGGTCCCAGGCAAGCTCCCGGGAGCCGCCAGCCTGGTCCCGGGACGAGGGGGAGGGCTGGGGGGCATCGGGTGGCTGGCTCGAGCCGTGCCAGGTGCAGGGTCTGATGTCTGGGTGCTGGCAGGCTTGCACCTGGCACAGGCACCGTAGCCAGCCCGTGCCCCTTTAAGGGGTCCGGGGACGGGAGGGGGGCAATAGAGTTTCCCTGGTGTTGGCCAGAGTGGCCACCAGGGAAACCTGGGGAGAGCTAGCCTCCCACTAGTTCAAATTAAGGGGCTACACATCCCTTAATTCAAACTAGCTAGTTCGAACTAGGCTTAATCCTCGTAAAATGAGGTTTTCCTAGTTCGAACTAAGCGCTCCGCTAGTTCGAATTAAGTTCGAACTAGCGGAGCGCTAGTGTAGCGCCTATGAAAGTTTGTTCAAACTAACATCCGTTAGTTCGAACTAACTCTGTAGTGTAGACATACCCTATTGCTATTTATATAGTGCTCATTAGAACAGCACCCAATTCCCTGATTCTGGAAAGCATGGGAATAGTTGCTTATGTGTGAAGATGGTGTGGGTAGAACTTCAGGGAGATGATTTTATCAGTTAAATAAGCTTTTTGTGGGACCTTTTTTGCATTTGAACATATTTGACTATATATGGTAAAGGTAAAAGAGGGAGCATCATCAAATTAATCAAAATGCAACCTTAGTTTTATCATGTTTTCTGTCATTCTGCACTGGATATGCTTCCCAATAGATACATTTCCTTAAGTGAAGAGGCTGACTGTTGCAGTCATTGAAAAAAGTGGCTTTTGATTTGAAGATATACTAGGTTTTTTACATATCCTCACATAAATTTAAGACCTGAGTATATCTTTCTTTTTTTATTACTTTGCCCATGCATGCAAAATTCCTGCATGAGATACTGAATGGTCCAAACAAATCAAAAGTGCAAAGTCCTTCTGTAACAGGCCAGCAGTTTATTAGTCTTAAGCACCCCACTTTCTCAGCAGATGTTTATGTTGCTGGGAAAGTGTTAGGTGGGTTCTGCTGATTTCGGGTATGTCTACACTGCAGAGGTTTTTTTGGAAAAAAGGATGTTTTTCTGAAAAAACTTCCCTTATGTCCACACTGCAATCGCCTTCTTCTGAAAGAAAATTGAATGAACAGAAGGATTTTTCTGATATTGATAAACCTCTTTCTATGAGGAAGAAGCCTTTTTCCGAAAGAGCTCTTTCAGAAAAAGGCATGTGTGGACGGGGAACAGGGAGTTCTTTCGAAAGAAGAGGAAAGAGGAAAAAGCACAGGTGCCATGGTAATCACAGCTTAAATACGAGATAGTGTCCATTCAGTGTGGACACAATCTTTCAAAAAATCAAATCACTTTTTCAATGCGCTTTTGCTGTGTAGATATGCTCTCTTTTGGAAGAAGTTTTTTCGGAAGTTCTCTTCCGGAAAAGCTTCTTTCGAAAGAAGGCTGCAGTCTACACATAGCCTTAGTCATGTAGACAGTCCTGTGGGAAGTTAAGCTGTAGATTGAGAGCTGAGCAGTCCTTGGGAAGGAATCATAGGCTTACACAAGGAAGAAGGTGTTACTGATATTTATTTCATGTGGTTGATTGTTTTGTCACTAAAGTCCAATCTCAGGACAAGCCTGCGTTTGTACTTTATAGATGTACTGCATGGTCTGTGGACTAATTCCTCATCTGGAGCTATGCCTAATTCATACGTGATGAAGACCTAGCCTTGCATTTGTAAATCAAGTTGGAAAGACCTTTGTTCACACTATCTCCTTTTACATTCTGGTGTTACTTATTTCAGGGGGTTTTATGATTCTGCATACATCTCAAATTATTAGAAAGAAGATAGACGTTAGACCTTTATGGCTTCTTCTGAAAATACAAATGTCATAATTATCTAAACATCCCAAAGTTGATTTGAGGAATCATTTCTTGATGTCTTGTGAAATTGTTCGTAGTCCAGTGCAGGAAAACAGATTTTCCTCTTGTTTTTGAAGGATAGCTTTGGAAAATGTGAGAGCTCAGTGTTATGAAAAAACATACAACTTGACACAAGTACAAATATGACTATTACCTTCTGGTATGGAATTTATTCTTACAGTTCAAAAAATAGTATTAAAAATAATGGTAAACCAAAGGATCTGGAATCAGTTATGGAAACATAAGACTTTTGTTTGATATTTGTTATTGATATCTTGCTGCAGAACCTCTGAATGCAGGCCATAATGTTTGTGTTTTATCATTTGTAGTGTGTGTTTTTTGGTATAGGAACACTGCAAAACTTAATAGATTTTACCATGAAACAGCTTGAAATGTGATTTTGTTCTCTTTGGGGTCATGTGTATGAGTCTATCATGATTAGGTTCTCCCCAAATCACTGGAGATGGTAAGCTTTTTGAGGGATGGATAGTGTTTTCATTAGCTGTGTGTACAGAGCCTAGCACAATGGGACAACAGTCCATGAGTAGGTACTGTCACAATACAAATAATAACAACAAAGGAAATGACAGATATTCCCACATCCTTCTGGACTGACTTTAAGAAAAGGGGATGGCAGTGAATGAGAGACCCCACAGCACCAAAATCCTCCGGCCTGATCAAACCACCAGAGATTGACCATAGGTAGGTCTGATCAGACCCCCACCAGACTAATGCCAACAGCAGAGCCTTGGTAGAAGAAGTGCCTGACACAGAACTAGAAAACACAGTGTGCATCAGAGCAGTGTGAGATGGAAGGGGCCGACCAGAGGGGCTTGCAGAGCTGATTGATATGAAAGAAGATCAAGATGGGGTGTCTGGGACAGACTAGGCTATGGACCTGTGGAAGAAGCTATGTCTGGAACATGAAAAGAATGCAAAAGGGATGGTATCAGGGCAGCGAGAGGTGAGAGGGAGGTGTTCTTTCAATATTGCAAGTCAGAGATAGCAGAGAAAATGCAGAGGGGAGCTCCCCTCCTTTCCCAAGCATTTGGAACTTGATCCTATGTCAGTGACAAAGCTCCCATTGACCTCAATGGTGCAGGATCAGCCTCTTGATAATCAGCACTCTTTACAGCGCTCCCCTTCCCCCCCACACACCTTTGTCTGTGCAGTGAGTGCTGCCCTTCTCTTTCAAGGGAAGCTGTGGTGCAGGGAAGAAAAGACATTTGAACATCAAGCAGGAGGTAGACTTGGGAATTCTACCACACCTATCTTCTGGGCAGCTTTTCCATATTTTTTCGTGTCTAAAAATGGCATAGCTGCACCGTTTGAAGATAAGGCCTTGCAGCCTGTGTGTGTGTGTAATATGTGTTGTGTGTTGTAGATTTGTAGCCATGAGCAGGCAGGCTCTCGTCCTCTTGTGCATGTTTTAGAACACCAGGCAACCATATGACACTTAACATGTAATATTACTTGAAAGTATTTGAGTTTTTGTATTTCTCTGGATGGTGTCATTTTAGAACAATTTCTTTGACTATATATGTATGTACTTGGACCATCTTAGTATCAAACAATATTCATTTCTTCTCTGCTGCAAGGAACAGTGCACAATCCTGTAAAATCTCTTGTACCTCAGAATTCACAGGACTCTGGATAATCAAGAGGATTGCTGCATTTTTCGCATTGTTTCTTTTTAAAAGTTTTTATTTCTGAATGCTCTTAAATTATGAATAGCAATGTATATACTAAGGGCGTGTTTAGACTACAGGGTTTTGTCGACAAAAATGGACTTTTGTCAACAAAACTATACCTGCATCTACACCACCGCCGAGTTCTGTCGACATAAGGTTGACAGAACTCGGCAGTTTTGTTGATGACGGTAAACCTCATTCTACGAGGAATAATGCCTTTTATTGACAGAGTTCTGTGGACAGAAGGCGTTATTGCATCTACACTATCCTTTGCGTCTACACTCTCATATCGACAAAGTGGCTTGCTTTGTCGACAAAACTGGATGCAGTCTAGACACTCTTTGTTGACAGAAGCTTTGTCGACAGTATCTGTCGACAAAGTCTTTGTCGACAAAAGCCTGCAGTCTAGACGTACCCTGTGTCACCTGACTGGAAATAAGAGAAACAATTTTTATTACAATAGCCCTTCCAAAAGTACTAAGATGGCCACATTACAATCCCTTCAATTAACATACTAATTTTTCTGGCTCTTATTCCACTTGCTTCAGAGGGGGGACCTCGCTCAGAAAACATGCCCAATCTCCAAAGAATCTAGACAGCTGGATTTTTGTTAGGACTGTGGTTCCCTTTCATTTAAGTCTGGTTTTAAAGCCCCAGACACATTTGATTGGGTTGGAATGTTTTATTGCAATAATAAAGGACATCATGGTGGCATTTGATGGTGTTTGCCATGCTATTCGGTTTTATTGTGCTTGACCTACTTATTTGCTAACTGCTTCATTATTGGTACTACACTCTTAGCATGTGTGGGATTGAGTAGACATTTTGAAAATGGAAAAACAGACACAATGCTTAGAATTAATCATTTATTACAAATTATTTCCTCAGCTTTTCTTTCAGCTTTCCTAGATCACGAGGTCTAGAATGGCACTGCAATTCAGTATTCATGATAATGATTCAGGTTTATGATTTGGGGCCAGGTTTCCAGAAGGGTTAAAAAACACTTTTGAGGCTTCACTCAATGCAAACTACATCAAAAATCATTTCACTAATCAGTGAAACATGGCAGCCCACTGACCAGAGTACAGAGTAGTCTGTCTATTTCAGAAGGCATCTGTCTGTGAATCCATTTGTTCAAGCTCTCCTCCTAAACTGTAAGAGCTAGGACCATCACATTTGGTATGCAGCTTCTCCTATCTTAAAGCAAGGTCAGGGTTGGTTGTGCCAGGACAACCAGAAGCCCTGGGAAAAGGATTGTTTTCCATAACATGCAAAGGGAGGGACTGCTATTCAGAGGGATGCAATGTGAGAGTGGCCACTGGGGGCAGCCACACCACCAAAGGAGTGGCCAGCAGGGATGGGGCTCCCATCTTGTCTCCAAGCACTCTGGGTAAGTAGCACCTTTCCCCTTAGCCGCAGCACCGGGTGGGGGGGGGGGGGAAAGACCCCTGGTGGCTGGGGGAGAGGGTTTGGGAGAAAGAAATCACCCCTGGCAGGTGGGGGATGGGTTGGAGGAGAGAAAATAACCCTGATGGCTGGGGAGAACTGGAAGGAAAGAACACACCCCTGGCAAGCCAGAGGGGCCAAGGGGGAGAGAAATCACCCCTGGTGGCAGGGAGAGGGCCTGGGTAGAGGGAAAATGCCCCTGTTGGCTCGAGGATTTGGGGAGAAAGAAAACACCCTTGGGGATGAGGCAGGGCTGGGAAGAGAGAAAATGCCCCTCCCAGCCATTGTGGGGGGCTGGGCAGACAGAAAACATCCCTAGCGGCTGGGGTTGGGAACTGGGGGGAGAGAAAAGGCTCATGGCAGATGGGGCCTCCCTGCCCCGAGCTCCTCCTTACCCCGCAACCCTCACTCTCGCACCTACCCTCCTGCACTCCCCCTGTCATCCCCACGGCTCTGCCCTGACTCTCCCACCCCCCACACTACCGGCCCCCTGCCCTGGAGGACCCAGGCAATGCCAGATAAGTCTGCTAGTGCTACATATAGGCTTAGGATAAGAGTGAATAATTTATTTCAAGTAAACTAAGACGGGAATTTTAGGTAGTCGGAAAGTAATTATCCCAAAACAAAGTTGGCCAGAACATCCGAACTAACATCTGTACTCTTGAAAATAAATAAATAAAATTAAAATGCCACAGATGTTTTGATAATTAACACCATATGTAGTCAGTCTGTTGTTTTACTGCTTTCCTCTCACATCATGGGGTTCCCTTGACTGTATATGGAGCACTGGCTTAGTAGTGATACAAATCTTGGACTACTTACTACCTGCTCAATTTTATATACAGGCAGTCCCCGGGTTACGTACAAGATAGGGACTGTAGGTTTGTTCTTAAGTTGAATCTGTATGTAAGTCGGAACTGGCGTCCAGATTCAGCCGCTGCTGAAACTGATCAGTTTCAACAGCGGCTGAATCTGGACGCCAGTTCTGACTTACATACAGATTCAACTTAAGAACCCCAGGCATCCCCAAGTCAGCTGCTGCTGAAACTGATCAGCGGCTGATTCCAGGAAGCCCGGGGCAGGGGCTTCCTGTAGTCAGCCACTGGTCAGTTTCAGCGGCGGCTGACTTGGGGACGCCTGGGGCAGAGCAGCTGGAGTGCTGCTGGGTTGGTCCAGTAGCGCCGCCGCTCCTCGGCGCTACTGGACCAACCCAGCAGCACCCAAGCTGCTCTGCCCCAGGCGTCCTGATTCAACCGCTGCTGAAACTGACCAGCAGTGGCTGAATCAGGACGTCTGGGGTAGAGCAGCTGGGGTGCTGCCCGGTTGGTCCAGTAGCGCCCAGAGCGGCGCTACGGGACCAACTGGCAGCGCCCCAGCTGCTGTACCACAGGTGTCCGGAGCAAAGCCGCGGAGCACGGGGGCAGCGGGACAGCCCAGACGCGCCGTGGCTATCCTGTTGCCCTCGGGCTCCATGGCTTTGCTCTGCTTTGCTCCCCGTCCCCCTGGTCTGCAGACCAGGGGGACGGGGAGCAAAGCGGCGGAACACGTAGGCAGCGGACAGCAACCTGGGATTTTCTTAATAGTCTTTTACCTATAAGAATTTAAATTTTACTGATGAGAAGTCATGAGAGATGATCCTCGGAGGGCAACACTTCCTCATGTGGCAAATTTTTTTACCATGTGTGTCTTCACAGCACAGTACACATGTGTGCACACACTCAGAGAAATCTTGCATGCAACTAGTAAAGGATGCCCACAATTTAAATGTTAAAATCATAGCTGTAAATTCACTTGTGAACAGTACTCTTCGTGATCACAGGAGCTTTGATTGAGTAAGGTCTGCAGGATATGGCCAATAATTATTACTGAAAAAACAGGTAAGATTGTTGTGAACTCTCCACCTGGCTCTCAGCACTGTGCCTACCCTGGGTGATTGTTCAAAACTCCTCCCCCTCCTGCGGTTCCTCTTCACCAAACCATGAACCTCAGATGAAGCTTTCTCCTGAGTTTGGTTTGTTCCTAAGATTTCTTCTGGCAGAGCCTCCCTCCCCTTTCTCCCTGTCTATAGCCTTATCCGTAATTTCCTAGTTCTTCAAAGACATATTAACCCTTTACTCCACATTAATTAGAGCAGGGGTTCTCAAACTTCCCTGCAGCACAACTCCCTTATGGCAACAAAAATAAATACATGAACCAGAAGAGGAGACTGAATCCTGAGCCACCTAAGCCCTAGTGCCCTGGATGAAGGGCATAAAGCTAAAGCCCAACGTGTCCTGTAACTTGAGCCCAGCTACACAGGACTGAAGCTCTCAAGCTGTGGCTTTGGTGTGGGACCCTACCAAATGTAAGCCAACCTTGGTGATCCCATTAAAATGGAGTTGCAACCAGTGTTCCCTCTAATTTTTTTCATCCAGGGGTAGAATAAATTTTGTTATGTGCAGCAAGGAAAGTGCAAATGTGCACCACTAATAGAAACACACACTACTGACTTTGGGTGGTTGTGAGTGCTCTGCCATTCAGCTGGGCAGCACTGGAATCTCTCCTGCACAGCCGCCTATGCGCTCAGCTTACAGGGAACATTGGTTGCAACTCACTTTGGGTTCCTGATTCACAGTTTGAGAACCCCTGGCATTAGAGCTACTCAGATTCATTTGTTCTGTTGAGTCAGCAGAAACAGCTCTGTAAATAGGCACTAATCTTTACATCAGACTGAGTCAGCAGAACCCCCCTGCATTTCTAGGTAATGTTCTAGAACATGGCTCCCCATAATGTATTAATATTGACACCAAGCACCAAGCTGAATTGGGCCTTCATGGTACTGTTCTGCCTTGGGAGTGGTAGAGATATAACATTCCAGCAAGCTTTGTGACTCGGGCAAGTACAATGATTCCTGGAGCTGCCTCACTCTAAGTAAAGTGTTGGGTTTTTTTAAAATGTTGTTCTTATATTCTGTACTCTGTATACATTGCGAGCGTAGTGCCCTTCTGATGTTTCACTTTTCTTGTAGAGAGCATCTCTGTCAGCTTTGGAACGGTCAGAACAGCTGATAAGGAACGCTGCCAGTCTGGAAGAGCTACTTCGAATCACTCACTCCGAGGATTGGAAGCTGTGGAAATGCAGACTGAAGCTCAAAAGCCTCTCCCATTTAGATTCCCGGTCTGCGTCTCATCGCTCCACCAGATTTGCTGCTGCTTTCTATGACATTGAGACACTGAGAGGTAGGTGTGCGGTTGTGCATGACTCATCCACTTCATCTTCAGGATCAGTGAGCGAATGTGCAAGTAGGAGTTAAATAAATAGGCATGCTTAGAATAGACCAGCCTCAGTGGGAAATTGGTGAACAAGGAAAGCGACATCATATGAAGGAATGTGTTAGGCGACAGCCTGCATACATCTCCCTAGTTTATGGTCAGAGTTGGTTTAGTGCTCTCTGATCACAATTCAAAGAAAAGATATATGAAATAATGGATTTGCCAGTCAACAAAACAAGAGCAGTAAACATGTAGGAATGGCTTGGAAAGGCTGGCTGAGGGGACTGCCAACAGCAAAATGCTAAGTCCTGGAATTTGCCTGCAGGCAAAAACAAATGAACTTGACAGAAAATGTTGGAATTACTGCTTTTATGAGCTGTGTTCTGATATAAAACACCTCAACAGCAGAGAGGTTGTCACCACTTTTTATGGGTGGAAGCTACCTAGCAAGGGAATACCTCCTTGATCTTCTTTAGTGAAAATTCCTTCCTGCTGCTGAGTATGTGAGCAAGACCCATCAGCCAAGCACCAGAGTGAGAGAATTCTGAGCATCAATCCACCTCATCTGGTGTCCTATCCTCCTCTGTAGCAATATCTGAGACAAAAACAAAACAGAATTTGTTAGGGATAAAATATCCTTTCCTGAGCACTGGAATGACTGGCTGATGTTCTGAAGCATGAGAGTGAAGAAAACAAAACATAAACCAGAGACCCCCTCGGGACTACCATAAACAGTCCTGTGCTACCAAAACAACCCTGCCATACAATTCCACTCAGATTTTTTAAGCCCAGTCTTAACACTAACTAGTTTGTTTGTTGCCCCCACAATTCCTATCGGGAAGCCATTCTAGAACCTCTTTCCTCTGGTGACTAGGTACTTTCTTCTGATTTCTAACCAGAATGTATTCCTGACCTGTAGATACTCATTTGTTCTTGTGCCAACATTTTTCTTTAGCTTAAATAGCTCTTTTTCCTTCCTGGTATTTACCACCTTGACATACTTAAAAATGGTGTTCCCACCACTTGCAGAATTTATTTTTAAGACAACAAAATCCTAGTGCATCATTGTTTGAAAATGCCCAGAGGAGATCCATGGAATTTATCTATGCATCTTTAAGAATTATGCCTAGCAGCATAATTAGCTGTCATGAGCCAGCCATTGTATTGCACAAATTTCTAGTATGAGTTGCTAGATTTTTCTATAGAAAACTTGAAATACACCTTTTACATTTCTCTTTTAGTGAGATAGCAACATTGCAGAAAATATGCAGCCCTCCCATTTGTCCACACAATAATACAATTGATGAGTTCAGAGAGGGGCACTGGTGCAGTGTATGGCAACAGGCTTTTATCAACACTTAAAAGTAATATAACTTCTTAGCTAATAAAATTAGAAGAACAGTACCCTTTCAACAAAAAAGTGGCAAGTGTAAACAGATAAATCAATAGCTTACAGATGTCCTTTACGTATGCCCTCTGGAGGGGCTGTTAGCTTTCTTTTCCCTTTCCCTTTAAACATCTAACTTCAGGTATCATGCTGCCAAATATCCTAACCAGGATCCAAATGAGAAAATCATTTAAATTCAAATTATAATTGAAATGTAAGGTAAAAAAATCCAGTTAGGTTTTCTTCCCCATCTTCTAAGGCAGAATTATTTATAGGCCAACTCTATTAATGTTGTACTATGCCCTTTATCATCACAGAATCTGACAGAGCACCTACAAAAATCATACATATTAACTTATATTTTTCTTCCGCTTTCCTAGTCATCAGAAATTGATCTCTGTGTATGGTATGTATTTTACTTTAATGTAGTGGCATTTTATGAAGGCTAGGTCCAAATCATAGGCCAAGTCTATGGTAGACCTAATACGTCAGCTTAATGTAATGTAAAATATGTAGCTGGAGTCAGCTTACTTTAAGTCAAGCTTGGTGCCTTTCCCACTGTGGGAGGCCAATGGGAGCAAACACCTTCATCGGCTTCCCTTACTTCTTGTGACTGTGAGGAGTATGGACACCGGATGGAACTTCCCTCAGTGTTCAATTTATGGGTCTATACTAGACCCACTAAATCAAATGCCAGAACGTCGATCTCTGGTGCAGTGAGTGAAGATGTGCCCATAGGTGATCATCATTTCTTGTCTCTCTTTACTGGTTTGCAAAACTACCAGGGCAAATTCAAGGTTTCGGTCTTCATCTCCATCCTGGGCAATAATGGTGTCCCTGAAAAAAACAATTTCCTTTGGAGCAAATAGAACTCCCTACCGTATGTGGTGGAGGTGGCACTTTCTTGGCAACTGACCCATGGATATGGAATGCATGCATCAGAATGCTCACAGACCTCAGTGCTTACCGAAAAAATGTAAAATCTACTTCCATGACCAATCTCCCTACAACTCTACCTCGGTTTTTAAAAAGTGATTAATAGTGGGAGAGTATGTGTGCTTGAAGAGTATTTCTGTTATGCAAGTGTCATCTTGAATGCTTAGTTTGGAGAGCACATTGTTTTTTTACTTCAACAGAAAGCCTGAAGTGACATTCCGATCTCAAGACACTGGTATTAAATGGAGTACCTCTCTCAAATCTAGGGCTGTTCCTCCAGTTTTACACTGCTGTAATCAAAATCAAAATCCATGCCCCAAAGTCCTAATTAAACAATGGCAAATAAATGCCAGAGCCATCTCAGAGCCAAGATATTCAGAAATAACTGGTGATTTTGGGTGCGATTTGAGACATCTTGATAGGACCTGATCTGAAGAAAGTGCTAAGCACCTCCTTCTGTAAATGAGGTTCCTTTCAAGTGACTCAAGATGGGTATCCAAAAATAGAGGCACACAAATTCATTGATCAGTTGTTAATGTCTTTGTTTTTCAGTGAGATCCTGTCCCTACTGACGTCAATGGGTCGTTTGCCATTAACTTCAGTGGGACCAGGATTCTACCTCAGCTCTGATTGCATCTTTTTTAATTGAATGCAGTTTTTGTTATTTTTTCAATATTGTTCATAATGTTTGTATTTTCTGCAGTCATAGATGAAGAATGGCAAAAAACTCAGTGCGTGCCAAGGGAGACCTGCGTGGAAGTGGCCAAAGAGCTGGGCACAACCACCAACAAGTTCTTTAAGCCTCCCTGTGTGAATGTGTTCAGATGTGGAGGCTGCTGCAATGAGGAGAGCCTGGGCTGTATGAACACAAGCACAACTTACGTTTCAAAAACGGTAATTGAAACAATTTGCCTTCCTTCTGGCCTGTCACTGGCTCTGAAACAAAAAAGTGATGGAAGGGGACGCTGGATCTCTAAATGCTGATTATGGAGTTAATCTCTGCAGTAAGGATGATAAAATACATATGTATTTACACAGAGTGAATAAGGCCTGGTGAATGATGATTTAGGCCCATTTTATATTTGCTTTACAAGCATACATGATGGAACATGGTGTGCAGCAGTGGAGAATGAGGTCATGTAAATGCACTATGGTCTCATGTAGTATTAATGAGTTTTAAATTCTTCTTTATTCTATAGTTATTGAGATTTATTGATGCTAGCAGCTCATAGAGACTACCAGCAACACTGACCTAAGGAATTCTTTAGGAAATTCGGATGTGTAATGCCTCACAGATAAGTTCTAAATTTTGAAAATTGACAAAACTAAAGTGACTAGTGATTTTAGGTGTCTCGCTATTGGAGTGCCCTGCTTCACATACATTAAAGGAACTGTAGCTGCTCTTTGAAAACTCAGGTGCCATCAGCACAAATGCCTTAAGTTGTCAAACACGGTCCCACAGCTGCTTAATGAGCCCTGCCCAGGGGCTCATGGCTGCTGCACATAGAGAAACTCGCTGCTGAAGACAGAGCAGCAAGTCTCCTCTAGCTGGTTGGGACATGTCCCCTCCCTGTCAGTTGGGAGAGGCAGGCTGCCCTGTCCTCAGCAAGGAGCTGTTGCTGTAGCTGAGGCATAAGTGCCCCTCCCCCAGCCAGGCAGCTCTATACGCGGAGCCTTGAGCCCCTGGTTGGGTGGGACTCATTAAGCAACTGTGGGGCCTTGCTGTCACACAGCTTAGAAGGAACCTTGCAAATTGCTTTTGAATAATGCAAGCTTCAATCAATAGACGCACACTCCTAAGAAGCAACAAGGCAGCAAATAACCTGCATTTTGCAGGCAGCACTATTATTTTACATTTGTTCAAGCTTTATGCCTTTATAGGGCAATATTAAATGCTAGCGATGAAAAGTTTTGCATTGGTACAAAATTCATGGACAGTTGTTTAGAGAGAAAATTAAACTATTCCTGGAACAAGCATTCTAAAAGCAGTGGGCCTGATCCACCTCTGTGTTATTCCAGTTGTGCATGAGTGTAATTCCATTGATTTCAATGACATTGTGCTGGAATAAAACCGCAGTGAAAGCAATGTGAACCAGGCCCAATAACCACTATTCTGATGTTTATTAATCAACCCCGTTTCACATCACTAAGGGCATGTCTACGCTAGGAAATTATTTTGAAATAATAACTCCTGAAATAACTATATTGAAATAGCATGTCCACACTACAGGGAAGCCTTAAAATTGGTCCGAAGTAGGATCCCCTAATATGGATGTGCTACCTCAACTTACAGCCCCAGAAAGCACTGGGGAATAATTACTTTGAATGACTCTGGGGAGTAGTTATTTTGAAATAGCAGCAGGGGAGCATTCTCACTACCGTTATTTTGAAATAACTATTTCAAAAGAAGCATTACTCCTCATGGAAAACTGGAGTTATTATTTCAAAATAACCAATCCCTTATTTCAAAATAGTGGTCTTTCTAGTATGGATGCTCCACTTGTTATTTTGAAATAAGGGGAGTTATTTCAAAATAATTCCCTAGTGTAGAGCAGGGCTAGGAAAGCACTCTTAAGTGCTGTTGTATGTATACCACTGATGTCTGACCAGCTCAGAAGTCTGGGTCAGGTTAGAAATCATTTATTTATTCATGTTGTTATTCTTGGTGCAGTAGTTCATTAGTTTGTTAAAAAAATAAAGTTTGTTCAATTCTGCAGAATGTAACATTCCTTTAACTTCCTTCAAAAGAGCTATTTTCAAAAGTTTGGGGTACATTCTGTTCCCACATACAACTTTGTAAAGCCAGAGTCCTTCTACTAAAATCAATGGAGTTATGCCAGACTTACATCAGTGCTGCTGAGAATAGAATTTTCCCCTGTGCTCTTTATTTCTTTGCAGAAAAATTGTAGGCTTCATGGTGAAACATTCACTGGAAATTGTAGGCATTCATAGTGAAACAAACATTCACTGGAGACAGAGAAGATAAATGAAATCTCTATTAAGTGACTGAGGTTACATTGCTAATGTATGTGAAGACGAGTTGAGGTTTTTAAGCCTCATTCAGAAAACATACCAGTGATTGCTCAGTAAATGATCTTTACAATGTACTATTTTGTTAGCCTGGGTCGATTATGCTGACCAGTTCCTAGCTCGGAGGGCATTGCTTAATTTTCCCTTTGGATTAATTTAAATTAGAACTGCAGTGACTATCAGCAGAAAAGAGGCAGGGTGAGGAGAAAAAGCAGTGGGCGCGAAGCATTTAAACAATTTTAAAGAATAATGCTGTTCAGTTTCTATTATACAACTATCTCATGTCATTCTTCTAGCTCTTTGAGATTTCAGTTCCTTTGACAAGTGTACCAGAGCCAGTGCCAGTCAAAATTGCCAACCACACAGGTTGTAGATGCTTATCAACTGCTCAGCATCACCAATATGCCATCATACGAAGATCTGTCCAATACCCAGAGGAGGATGGGTAAGGCTTTCTGTTGGAACAAAATACTACAGAGGAAGCTCTTTTGTTTTAAATTATTCACTACTGGTTTTCTTCCATCAACTTTCCCACCAGTTTCCAAACATCAGAGGTATTCTTTAGACTGATAAAGCCAATCTCAAATCCATTGTAAACAAGTCACAGAGGGGTAGCCATGTTAGTTTGTAACTTTAAAAACAATGAGTAGTCCTGTGGCACCTTACATACTAACAAATATATATAGAGAATCATGAGCTTTTGTGGGCAAAACCCACTTACTGAGATGAGATGAGCTTTGTTAGTTTCTAAGGATGTGTCTAAATTACACCCCTCTGCCAACAGAGGGATGTAGATTAGGCACATCACTATTGCAAATGAAGCGGGGATTTAAATATCCTGTGCTTCATTTGAATAAAAATGGCCACCGCTTTTTGCTGACGCGGCACTTTGAAGGCAAAAAGCGGCAGTCTAGACAGGGATCGGTCGACAAGGGAAGCCTTTTCCGACCGATCCTGTAAACCTCGTTGCACCAATAAGGGATCGGTCGGAAAAGGCTTTCCTTGTCGACCGATCCCAGTCTAGACTGCCGCTTTTTGCCTTCAGAGTGCCGTGTCAGCAAAAAGCAGGGGATATTTTTATTCAAATGAAGCGAGGGATATTTAAATCCCCGCTTCATTTGCAATAGTGATGTGCCTAATCTACATCCCTCTGTCGGCAGAGGGGTGTAGTTTAGACACACCCTAAGGTGCCACAGGACTACTCTGCTGTAAACAAATTTAGTCTGCACATGTTTGGCAGTTAGATTGAGGCCACAGTTCAGCAAATGCCTAATTAGAAGCACTTGGGTAATCCCATTGTAGTTAATGTTCCTACTTGTATTCCTAAAGCTAGGCATGTTCCTAACTGGTGCATCATTGAACTGGGGCATTAGAGCAGATTGCCACAGAGTTTCCATCTAGGGTGATGTGACACGCTCTTGTCCAGTGATTAATTTGTAATGAAAGAAGTGCTTTTTTTTAAATGTTCATAACTGACATGGCAAGCCTGCTTTCCAGTGGTACATAGTGATGTCGACATGTAGATGGCTACATGATTAACTGATAAGACTGGGCTTATTGGTTAATCCTGTTGTCTACACACATTCTCCTGCCCCTTGCTGTCTGTATCAAAGGCAGTGAGGGGGGTGGGGAAGGTGGGAGCCGGTGCCCATGAGAGGGGGCTTTTAAGCTGTCTCCCCGTGAGCACTGGATCTGACTGTTCCCCCCACCCCCAAGCTGCTGCCTCTGATAGGTGAGGGGGGCAAGCGGGAGCCAATATGTACAAGGAAGGGAGCAGCTTTTAAGCTGGCTCTCTGCACATGCCGGTTCCACAGACCCACCTGCCCCACCTTGCTGCCTCCTACAGAGGCGGGAGGTAGGGGAGGGCTCTGCGAATAAGCCTCTGTCCATGGCAGACCCAGGCTCACTCCTGACAAAGGCTGCTCCATGGCAGCAGGGGTTCAAGTTCCCCACAGACATGGGCTGCCGCCACGGAGCAGCTTCTGTACGTGGGGAGCGCCAACCCTCACATGGACAGGGGCTACTACTATGAGGCAGCCTCTGTATGTGGGGAGTTCGGGCGCCCCGTGGACCTGGGCTGTTGCTGCCCTGTGCTGCTGCCTCTGTATCAGAGGCAGCAACGTGGGGAAGCAGGCAGGAGCCAGTCTGTGCGAGGAGCTGGCTCCCCTTGCTGATTGGCTCCCGCTGGCCACCCCATGCTGCTGTCTCAGATACAGTGGCAGCAGCGTGGCATGGCAAGGAGATCCCCATGTGTGGGGCTGTGAGCACACTGGCTGCTGGTCCCAGTCCCGGGGACTATTAAATAGTCGTGTACCCACCACAACATAACTGTTCAATTTCACACTAACATACTTAGAGCCATGGGGACATTTTTAAGGGGGGGGGGGCTGATATATCTTCATCTTATTCCTGTCCTGCCCCACCCCCATGCTGAGGCCAAGAGCAAAGTCCTGGTGTGTGGCTGGGACCCAGGACATGAGGCTGGCAGCAGAGTCTCCAGTGTAAAGGGCTGAAGCAAAGCCTCACTCCTCCCTTCCCCCCAGCATGCAGGGCTGGCATCTGGGATCCCAGGCCTGGAGCCAGAAGCAGAGCCCCTGGAACAGGGACAGTAGCTGGGTTCCTGGGTGCGGGGCTGGCACAAGAGCAGGGGTGGGTAACCTCCGGCCTGGGTTTGTCTGGAAATGAGTGACAGGGGAGGGATCACATGAGGATCACCTGTTGTGTTCACTCCCTCTGAGGCATCTGGCATTGGTCCCTGTTGGCAGAGGGACACTGGGCTAGATGGACCTTTGGTCTGACCCAGTATGACCGTTGTTATGTTCTTATGTTCAGATGTGGCCCTCAGCTTGCTTGGATCTGGCCCCCACGATTCAGCCCCGCCCCCTGCATTGGGAAACTTTTGCTGGTGCTTCAACCTCCCCGTCTCCCCCACTTCTCCACCACGATGCTGGAGCACACAAAATCCACTAGGCTGCCCCCACCGGGCTCTGGTGTGGGAGGGGAATGTGAGGAGTGTCTTTCTCCTTCTCAGTCAGGTGCCACATCAGTGAGGGTTGTTTTTTTTTGTCTGCAGCCCTCAACTGATTTTTCTGTGGGTTAGTGGCCCCCAACCCAATAAAGTTTCCCCACCCCTGCACTCTGGACCCTGTGGCATATGGAGCAGTAGGTGGTACACTGAGCATTGGGATGGGAGCCCTGGGGTGCTGCAGCATCCCCCATGCTCCCTGTTCCTGTGTCTATGCTGCTCTGAGCTATGAACTGACAAGTCTAGAGGTGCCAGGGCTCAGTCCTGGCAAGCCGTGGCACTAATTAAGCAATGCTATTGCTATGAATTTACATAATAGAGCTGTCTGGTCTGGCTGTAAATAACTGTCTTGAGCAAGCTATCTTGGCTAGTCTTTTTCAGTAGCTATATTAATTCTTGGGATGCTTTTATAAAATATTTGATCATATTGTTTTTCCTTCTAGTTGCCCCTTTACCAACAAACTTTGCCACGGTGGCTTGATATGGGACAGCAAAAAATGTGAATGTGTTGTAGACAAAGAACATCCTAGCAGAAGGGAAGGTAAAAGTAGTAATATTGACTGACACTTTTGCGACTTCCATCTCTATCAAAAAACGCTTGATAAGGTTCTAAGATTTCTCTGATTCTAAATCAGTAGACTGCATTACCTTACTATATAATACTCTAGGGCTGTGTCTAGACTGGCAAGTTCTTCCTCAAAAGCAGCTGTGGAAAAGTCTTCACTGGCCGCTTGAATTTCCGCAAGAACACTGACGATCTCATGTAAGAAATCAGTGCTTCTTGCAGAAATACTATGCTGCTCCCGTTCGGGCAAAAGTCCTTTTGCACAAAAGCTTTTAACGGAAAACTTTTCAGTTAAAAGCATTTGCAGAAAATCATTCCAGTCTAGATGTAGCCCATGTGTAAACATGTTCACAAATGGTGTTGTCTCATCTCATTTTCTTCTGAAAAAAATTTAAAAAACAAGTGGTCCTATAGCACTTTAGAGACGAACAAAACTCACTTTTTCTTTTTCATACTAGCAATGGGAATAATGTACAGCAATGTACTAGAAAGAATTACTGTAGCTGTCAGTCACTCTCAATTTTCATTGTACGTAGATAACTTAGTCATTTTTAGGGGGCTTTCAACTCAGTATCCCACATATATTCAGCTGTATTCAAGAAATGCTCATGTGTTTCTGGGTTTAAAATAAACTGGCAAGGATATTAACGCTCAAATTTGGGGCTAAGTTTTACCCTCATACGTAGTGCACACATGAAATCTAACTGAAATCAATGGAGTTGTATGGGTAAACATTTGGAGTATGTACTTCTGTCCCCCATTTAGAGTGTGATCTGGCAAACCATTCCTCCCATGACTGGTTTTCATAGTCTAGACAGGGCATAAACTGCACCTGAGAGAAAATGTACTCGAGAGACACCTCTCGCAGGCATAATGCTTCCTCTTCTCCCCTCCGGTGCTGAAGAAAGAGGGAATATTTCACTCTACTCCTTTACAGGGCTCTTCCCTGTCTTCCCTCTCCTGCCCAGCTAGTTCCCTGCCAATGGAGCTAGTTGTGAGAGTAAAGCTGTCTGTTAACAGGCTATTTGATACAAACTGAACATAATAAAGATATAAACATTATATGTAGGAGTGACTTCCAAAAAAGCATAATTATCAGCAATTTGCCTCCTTTCTGTTCTCATGGTGGAAAAGAGTTGAATCCTTCAAAGAAATCAGATGAAGACTTTCCTTTATATAGGAAAGTTCCTATAAACTCTTCCTATAAATCTAAAGAATCTTTCAAGCTGAACACATTGGAGGTGTTATAATTTCCCTAAACACTGTAGAATATTTATATTCAGATGAAAAATAATGGGTATTTAACAAATCTGGACTACCTGGAAACAGAGGGAAATCTTGCCTTTCTATATGATTTTACATTCAACACATTTAAGAATACAAACCAGTAATAAAAGCAACTTGGCAAGCATTTGCATTCCTAGGCCAGTGACCTAAAATAAAAGGATATAAACTCTTTCTGTCTAATATGCTTTCTTAATTCAGGCTGAACCTCTCTTGTCCAGAGCTCTGTGGTCCAGCAACATACGTGGTCCAGTAGGACCACAGATGATGCTAGACCAGAGAACCCCAGCCGAAGAGTTGAGAGCAACAGCCAATTTAGTCAGTGGCAGCCCGCAGTATCAGTGACCTGGGGTAGTCAGCCCTAGGAGAGACTGCCACCCTGTGAGGGATGGGGCAGAGAGCCCCAAGAGTGGCTGCTGCCTTGCGCAGGGCCATGCAGCTGGTGGAAGGGAATTTCAGGAGCAGCTGCCACCTCGTGTGAGGCTGAGGAACCCCAGGAGCAGCTGCTGCCCCATGCAGGGTCAGTGAAACCCAGAAGCAGAGCCCTGCAAACAGGCTGGGGGCAGCAGAACCAGGCAGGTGGGCCAGCGGAGGTCAGGACTCTGTGTTCTCCTGGGGCGGCAAATTCCCTTGTTTGGGACCACTCAGGTCCCAAGAGTGTCTGATCAGGGAGGTTCAATCTGTATCAATAGACAAGAAACCAATTATATTGGTCCCTATGGGATACAGGTTTGTCTTGATGTGTTAAGATCATTAGTCCATCAAGTATGATATCTTGGTTTTATCAGTGCTAAGTACTTGATACTTCGCAGGAAGACCAAAGTGTGTGTGCATGGAGGGGCAACAGACAAACTCACATTGCACTTAACATCTAGTTGTTTGTGCTATGGGCTAATAAAAAGATACATAGACTGACTTATAATAACTGTACTGTGGCGTTTATTGATGGAAGCCAAAAAATTGCAATAATGAACAATCAATCGCTGCAGTTTGACAGTAGCTTAGACAAATTAATTTTAAATGACACCTTGAGGCAAAGAGAACTGAACAATCTGTACCAATTAATATATGCCAAGGGTCATCACCCAAGGAGAGAGGTGGGGATCATTTCACCAAAACCCATGCCGATTTTCTAATCTTTAAATAACATTTGCTTTTTATTTTGTTTGGCTGTTAATTTCTGGTTTTAAATTGACAACAATGGAGGCTTCCCTCAAATAATGAGAATATCCTTTCTGGCCAGTGAGGTCAGAGCTCAGATTCTAGAGGTCATAGACACAGGTTAAATCACATTGCACGGGTTAAATCTGAGCTATTTATAAAATTACAGGAAACTACCATTCCTATGACACATTGTATGCTATGACCTTTAACCAGGGTGTGTTGCTATTACTTTACTAAAGGCTCTCATTAAAATCACTTTTTGCCAGGATAAATCTCATGGTATGCAAAGATGTACATGTTTGCACAGAAAGGGTGAGGTATCAAGGAGCACAGTCATTTATTTTCTGTTTAATCAGTGAAACAAAATGTTTTCTCATTGCCCTAACCATATTAACCAAGAGGGGAATGTGTGCTGCTTAGTAAACAGACTTCGACTAGGCTGTACCTTGCTAAAATTGTTTATACTTTGTTTCTGAAAACATATACTCAGTACATTGATTGCAACAAACACAATGTTGTGTGTTGTTTGTATTTTGTGCAGGATACATACTTTTATAATATCTGCCATTAGGTGTAATGTGATGCATTCGACAACAATAAACTCTTCATAAATATTTTGCATGGGAGTCCGATTGGTTGTCTCTTGCAGGGGTGATTTAGCAGTATCTAAAGGGGATAACTCCATGTGATGCAGGGAAATCATCCTGGTCTCTTCAGTTTGAAGGTGGTCTCATTCAGGATATTAATTTGTATAGAAATTCTAAGGACCCGAGTCCCTCTTCATGTACATATGGATAAGCAGAATCTAGGCATACAGAGCTTATTACCAAAAGATATGTCTACTTTTATAGGACTCCCTCCTCTTGCAGAGCTGGCTAAGTGTGGACCACATATGGAATTTGATGAAGATAATTGTGAGTGTATCTGTAGATGGAAATGTCCCACGCATTTTTTTCAAAATAAAGAGAATTGCAGCTGCTATTTGTGTAGGGAGAGCCAGGAGAGCTGCTCTCAGAAACACAAGATATTTCATTCAGAGACCTGCAGGTAAGTGTTCCTTCCCTTTCAATTTCACACCCCTTAACATAGTTGGACAACATGAAAAACATATTCTTTTCAATTAAGCAACACATATGAACTTTGAAAATGTAATTCATTTTGTTAGTCTTGATGTAGCAGTTGCATTTTAATTAGGGATGGCAAGTGATTAAAAATAATCATGCGATTAATTGCACTGTTAAACAATAATTGGAACATGTTTTCTACATTTTCAATATATTAATTTCAGTTACAAAACAGATTACAAATGTACAGTGCTTACTTTACATTTTATTTTTATTACAAATCTTTGCACTGTAAAAATAAAAAAGGATGTTTCAATTCACCTAATAAAAGTACTGTAGTGCAATCTCCTTATCTTGGAAGTCAAACTTACAAATGTAGAATTGCATGCAAAAGTAAAACAATGTAAAACTTGATATCCTAAAAATCCACTCATTCTACTTCTTGTTCAACCAATCATTCACACAGACAAGTTTGGTGATAATTTGCAGGACATAATGTTGCCCGCTCCTTGTTTACAATGTCACCTGAAAGTATGAACAGACATTTGAGTGGCACTGTTCTAGCTGGCATTGCAAAATATTCCTCTTCCAGATGTGCTAAAGATTCATATGTTCCTCTTGTAAAATTTTACAAGTAAAGTGTTGCTCTTGTAACATTTCTGAAACCATGATCCATGCTTCCTTCCTCTCAGATTTTAGATAGCCCTTCAGATTCTTTAACTTTCAGTCGAGTGCTGTAGCTATATTTAGAAATCTCAGGTTGGTACCTTTTTTACATTTTGTGAAATCTGCAGTGAAAGCCTTCCTAAAATGAACATGTGCGGGGTCATCATCTGCGCTGGCTATGATGTGAAATATCTGGCAAAATGTGGGTAAAAGAGAGCAATAGATATACAATTTTTCCCCCAAGGAATTCAGTCAGAAATGTAATTAACGCATTTTTTAATAAGCATCATCAGCATATCTTCTAAAATAGTGGTCAAAGCATGAAGAGGAATATGTATGGTTAGCATATCTGGCAGTAAATATCTTGCAACGCCAACTAAAAAACTGCCATGTGATTAATTGACAGCCCTGATTTTAATGTTTGCCAGTTTTCTTTAGGCTCCCAATCCATTGATATAGTGTTATATATTGATTAAACCAGAGGATGGGGAATCAAGACCCCACGTAGTATTCTTAAATCTACCAGATACTCACTGGCAAGTCATATACTCTATCGATTAACATTAAACAATTTCTTAACTATTTTATCTGGACACAGTCTATAGCCTAGAGGGTTTGTGGTGAGCTATGGGATCTTTCATTTCCAGGTGGTTCAGATTCAGTCCATGCAGCTTATGACTAACAGTCATTTCCATCTGACGACTCTTCATTGGCCTTTGGGAAATAAGTAAAAATCTCAGCATCATTCATCTTGAATAGGTGTCCATATGACAAAAACATCATCACATAATACTTACCCGTAAATGAGAATATTTGCTTATCACCTTAACAGAGTACTCAACAACTTAATGGGGGTGGGAAATTAACTACCCTTTTATAGGGTATGTCTACACTGCCACCCTAGTTCGAACTAGGCTTAAATATCCCGGGCTTCATTTGCATGTTCCCAGGCGGGCGCCATTTTTAAATGCCAGTAGTTCGAACTACCTGTCCGAGGCTACACATGGCACGGACTAGGTAGTTCGAATTAAAACTCCTAATTCGAGTTACCATTATTCCTCCTGCAAGGAGGTTTAACGGTAGTTCGAATTAGGAGCTTTAATTCGAACTACCTAGTCCGTGCCGCGTGTAGCCGCGGGCAGGTAGTTCGAACTACGGGCATTTGAAAATGGCGCCCGCCCGGGAACATGCAACTGAAGCCCAGGATATTTAAATCCCAGGCTTCATTTGCAAGTTCGAATGCCTACATTAGCCTCCCTAGTTCGAACTAGGGTGGCAGTGTAGACATACCCAGAAAGAGAGATGGACCCTGTAGGTCAGGGTTAAGGTAGTTTGAGATGCCTTTGTTGTATCTGTCCTGTAGAGCACTTCACCTGCAAAGACATCACTTCTCAACACTGTCCAGGAGCACTGCATTCATCTAATTTAAAAAATATTGAACTAGAGTGGCCCCTTCATTACTCTGATGGGGGTTCAGAAGGAGGGAGGGAGACTATTAGCTCCACAATATTGCTCCCTCTCCTGGGACTCTCCTGGAGCTCCCTGACATGAGGACTGTCCATGATTTGGAAGTCAACGGGGCACAAAGCAAGGAAACAGCTACTCTCTTCAGATTGTCATCTAGTGGCCCCTGGGGTTTCCTCTTAGGACTCTGATTAAGAATTATGTGTTACTCTTTAAAGCAGCATTAACTTGGGGATACTCTAGGGCTGCTACTTTGCAACTACTAGAAGATTCAGGCAATTGCAAGACACTGCTAAAGAGAATGGGTGTCAGCAGAATGATGTGGAAGTCCTCCATAGAGACCCCACTCTTCATCTAGGGGCGTGTTTTCATTATATTTCAGATCGATGGGGCAATGATTGATCTGGGGGTGGGGGACAATTTTTCACGTGTAGTATAGCTATGATAAATTGACCAACTGCTCTCCCGTCAACTCCAGTGCTCCACCAGAATGAGAAGAGTAATGGGCGCTGACCTGAGAATTTTTTTCTGTTGACCTCCTGCAATGTGGCCCCGTGGTTAATAGATCTAAGCTGTATTGATTTGAGTTACGCTACTAATGCAATTCAAATTGTGTAGCTTAAATCAACCTGTCTCCATAGTGTAGACTTGCTCTAGATTTCCCCTTTCATGTGGATTTACTGGACCTATCTATTCCATGCCTTTCCAGTCTTTTCCAACACACGGGCATTACATTTTGGGTAAATATGCTAAGATGCTGAAAGTATTGAAGGAAATGCAAGTGGAGAGTTATACATCATGCCTCTCTCTCTCTCTCTCTCTCTCAAACAGCTGTGAGGACAAGTGCCCATCACAACCCAGGATGTGCTCAACTGCAAAACCAGTGTGTACAAAGCACTGTCGTTGTCCAAAGGAGAAGAGAAGCTCTCATGGGTCACAAAGCAAAGAAAATCCTTGATCTAGCTTTTTTTCCAACAACACACTGCTTTGCAAAGTAGCTGTCACTGACTTTTAAATCTTTAGTAAACATGGGACATCTTCCACATTAATCACAGAAGAATGAATCCAGTCTGCATTTATTTATTAGATTAATCACTATTAGTGGACCCTCTGGGTCATTGATAGCTGTCTTCTAATAGATACTACAGTAGAAAAATTACCAGCTGTAGGAAGGGAAGCGTGGAAAGAGCCAACTCAGCACTGTTATATGGAGGATGAAACTGGCATATGTGTAGTAGAGTGAAAGTTACCGTCCAGCAATTCAAGAATTTGGACTGGATAGTCTCTGAATCCTTAGCTAGTGCATCTCTTTGGTGAAGCATTCTTCAAAACTTCAGTGTACAGGATTTGGCTTCTAATATGTTCAGCACTGAATGATTTGATCTACTGTCCAGCATTATCATTTTGAATCTATCGTACAACTACTGTCAGATGTGCCGTATTTAAATGTATATAAGAAAATAAATCAGTTATTCAAGCTGTTTATATCTAATGTCATCTCAGACAAATGCATATGGAAGCAGACCACCCCACCTCACAAAAGGATCAAGCTATGGCTTTGTTGGGTTTGTCCCCAGTCCATATCTTGTTTGAAGTTAAGACACTTGGTAAATCTAGTTGTTACAGTAGCTTGAATAAAGGATTTCATTTCCCACACAGGTGATGGGTTTCAGTTTTTGTTTTCTAGGCTCCTGCTATGCTGCACTATTGAGGTGGCACTCAGACAAGTACGAAAATATCCTCAGAGACTTTGGGAATACAAATACTGTTTAGGGCTTGTTTTACTTTTAGCCTGTGATGTTATGGAAATAGACAGAATTTATTTCGCCCACATAAGACCTGAGCATTGGAGCTTTCAGCAAGTCAAGTGTGGGAAAGGGTTGGGAAGCTCAGTCATTTGAGTCATTTAAACCTGGACTGGACAAATCTGGAAAAAATACTGTAAGGAACAACCTTGCATTGGCTGTGGGAGGGATTAAATGATCTAACAGGTCTTTTCCAGCTCTAAATTCTATGTTTCCCTTTGCTATTTTCAGACAATAGAAGCCCAGAGAAAACAAAACTGGACTACTGGGGTAATGGAAAGGCTGACATAACAAAAGGAACAGAAACAAATCTTTGTAATGTGTGGGCTGGGTGTTATTTTCTGTCTGTACACAAGGTTAACATTTGGATTTCTTTGAAAAGAAGTTAAGGACCAAATCCTGCAGTATTTACTCAGGCATTTAGCATATTTCTCATTGACTTCAGTGGGACTTTCTATCTGAGTGGGACTATCCGGCTAAGAGATATTGGATTTGGCCGTAGACAAATGTTCTGAGCAATTATTCTCTAGACTATCATCTTACACATTTTCCTAACATGCCATGCAGTTATGGGAGAGACTGCACTTCCTGAACACAATTTTTTTTAAAGTTAGGAAATACACTTCTATGCCCAATTGAGAAGGGAGAGGCCTTGTTAACATTAGGTTTGCTACTATGTACTCCTGAGGAATAATATTCTTAAAAATAACAATAGAAAAAGAAGGCCCTGATCCTGCAAAGACTCATGCATGTGCTTTATTTTACTAATTGTGAGTACAGGTTGGACCTCCCTTGTCCAGCACCCTCGGAACCTGACCCGTCCCGAATGAGAGAATTTTCCGGATATGAGGAGGTGCCCTGCCATTGACCTCCCAGGATGCTCCCCGTCCCTGCAGCTGGCTCTGCCTGGCCTCACTGCCACGGGGCTTCAGCCTGCAGGGCTTGGATTTGGGCTCTGGCCTGCTGGGGTTCCCTGGAGACCGAGCTCCCCAGGCAGTGTGGGCTTGCTTGTCGCCTGTCTGACAGGGAATTCCTGGGGACAGGGCTTGCCAGCTGCCCCACTTCTGCCACGTGCTTTGCCGGCCCCGCTTCTGCTGTGCTCTGGGCCCAAGGATGGGGCTTTCCTGCTGCCCCGCTTTTGCCACTGGCTGTCCTGCTGGTCCCCTGCCTGGCTGAGGCTCTTTGGGGACAGGGTTTGCCAGTACTGCTGCCCCGCTGGCTGGGACTCATGGGGGACAGGACTCCTAGCCAGTTCACATTCCTGGGCTCTGGGGCTCTTTGATCCTGAAACATCTGTGGTCCTCCTGGACCATAAATGTTGCTGGACCAGAGAGTTCTGGATTTTGGAGGTTCAACCTGTGATTCCATTGACTTCCAAGGGACTACTCCTAGTGGACAAAATTAAGCACTTTCATGAGTCTGCAGGGTCAGGCTGCCTTTTTGCCTTCCCCATTCCTTGATAATACACAATATCAAATTTAACATAAGCAAAGCTTCTTTCCTGTCTCTCATGTACATAATTGGCCAGATTCGCTATGGCTGATACAGGAACGCAAAACATGCATCTCTAAACCTGCTAGGTCCCTGGTGGCTTGATGGAGATGCAGCTAAAAGGGATTCACCATGTGCCAGCACTGCTTTTCTGTGGTGTAGAAGGGTAGATATAATAAGAACCCTGCTGATAGAAGAAGCACTGAATCAGTACATCCACTCTCCTACATATCCAGTCACCATAGCCTACTTTTCAAGTGGTGCTGACTCACTACTGCCCTTTCACTGCAAAGGGATGGCGGCTTATTTCTTCTACAATAAATTAGAAGAGATACTAGCAGATCTTCTGCTGCTGAGGCCCTGTGCTTTGTACTGCTGGACGGTGTCCTTTCCATACTGCTATCCTATACAGTGAGAAAACAAAACTGGAGCATGTACTGCATATTTGTAACATGCCACATGACAACACATGTGGAAAAGTTGAAGTGTTTAAGCATAATACTGCAAATGCCAGTTCTGTAGGATGTTCTTGATTATCACAGCCACAAGATGATCCGGGTGTTGCAAACACCATGGCAAAGACCATAAATCCTCCATGTGGAAAACAGGGACTAAAAGGAAAATACTGACAAGATCCTTTGTTGCAGATGGAAACACAAGCAGATATGTAACAACAAGTGTTTGTTGAGGAAACAAAAATAGTCCTTGGGGCTATTTTATTTGACGAATACCAGGAATGATCCATTTTGAAACCTTTAATGCACCATAAAAGAAATGTTTTTATATATCAGTTTTCATACTAATATATAATGCTTTACAGATTTAATAATGGAGGTTTAATATAACTATGCAGAATGCTTAAGTGAGGCATGTAAAACTAATGGTAGATCTATATTTTGATTTATGTAATTAGCTCTTGATCTATGACTAAAGACCTCCACAGCAAAAAGGGTACTTGATCTGAGAAACAGTTCTGTTTGAAATTTGACATACCTTTTATTATTGTGTTCAGCCTGCATTTTCAAACATATGGACCTGATCTACAGATCTCATAACCAGAGTAAAAATTCTAAACTTTCCTGTTATGATATGGTATGTCATAATTTTACATAATAATAACTTACTACATTTAGATTCTGGAGTTTTGAGTTCTCCATACATTAATATGCACATTAATATTCAATATTTTTAAATATAACTAATTCCTCATAAAGTCAATATGAAGTTAGATTAGACCACCAGTAATTACTGACTAATCCTCTCACATCTTCTACATTTTTCTATTAACTGAATAAGAAACACAGTAAGTTTTAAGTTTTATGCAGGCCCCACCTTTGAAAGTCAGGAAAGTATTGTCCACAAATAAAAAAAGATATAAAAATTCTGAAGAGACAGGGGAGGAGAAGTGACAATGAAGAACTCTAAACAAATCTGGTAAGTATAATTAACCTATGTATTTCAAACCAGTCCATACTTCATATACTTGTAGAAGTGCCAGCGGCACATGAAATACGCAATAGAAACCTGAGAGTTTATTCAAAGATTTTAAACATTATTATTTTTAAATATAGCAGGATCTATCCATACGCCTCATGCCCTCTCCACCAGTAGATTTCCATCTCCATAGCATTTGTTCCCCAGCCCATTCTGCCAACCATGTAGAGTTTGGGATTTCAAGAAGTACTACACCGTGGGGCTGGGTGGATACTGTCTATACACTGCTTCTTCCACTTAAGACTTATGAATATTTCTCACCTATATTAATATGGACTATCACTGTCAGCATAGGCCTACTCACACTCCATAAACTCCCCTGAAGGAGCTTTCTGGGGAAGCGTCCACCACAAAATGCCTTGAGAACTAGGGAGAGAAGTGGGCAGGAAGACACTGTAGATAGCTGAGATGGTGGTTCCAGGCTACTGTTGTATGTGGCTATTATTCTGATTCAGAAAGCTGATTTTCAACTGAAAGTAATGACCCCTGAATTAGCCTAGCAGCCTACTTGTCCATCCTTATCCAGCAATAAAATTAAAATATTGGGGTTCCAGTCTGTTTTTCTTCTTCTCTCACTGATGTACATCAAGAGGAAGCCTGTTTAAATCAATAATTACACAGAGGTGGCTATTACAGTGTAAACAAAAGGAGAATCAAACCTGTAGGAGGAGTGGGTTTGATTTACCTTCCACAGGCAATAGGACTTATCTTTCTATTGCAAAACATGATCCAAACTATTAGCTGGTAATCCATATAGATGTTGGACCCTAGCTGTGACCATATAGATTTTGGACCCCCTAGGAGGGTAACAACGCAACTCAATCTGTGCTACTTAAATAATTTTTTCTACATTGAATGATAAACAACCATGATGTCCTGTCATCCATTTTCCTACATGAAAAGTTACTAAAAACAACAAGAGATGTTTAGCCGGGGGGGAGGGAGATCTGGTTTATATTAAGTTTAAAAGGAAACTGTACCCAGTCAGTTAAGTATGATGGATGTTGTAAGGCAGGGCTACTCAATACGTGACCCACAGCCCGTTTGTTTGCGGCCTGTGGTTTGGATTTACACGAGGCTCAACATGTGGCCCATGGATGGGATATTTTGAACATGGCCTCCACCGGGAACACGCTCTACAAAGGCGAGGCATCTCCCAGGCAGGGTGAGAAATGAAAGATGCAAGCAGATGGGTTGGCTGGAACAGATGGGTACAGGGTGTCAGTGTTTCTAGCCTCCAGGGAGGAGGTGCTGGAAGCACCCTGGGGCATTGTGTGAAAGAAGCTATTTGCATATATTTGCATATATATTCGCATGTACATGCAACCACCCTTAAATTGTGGCCTTCAGCATGTGCTGTATCATTGTGGCCCATGGGGCTTCCAAAGTTGAGAATCCTCTTGTAAGGGCTTGGCACCTCATGCTCCCAACACCTTTTTATTGTTTTATTCTAACCATATTTTGTAATACCCCTAATCCCTAAAGCCCCTTCATTGGGATGACCACTCCCTTAAGTAGAGGAAACCCAGAATCTGTTTCTTCCACACACTGCCAATGTTTTTTCCTTGGAAAGCAATAGAAGGTGCCCCCTGTACCTTGGACTGAAAGCATTGGCCCTCTGCAGAACAGCGAGTGCCAGCATGTTTCGGAAGAACAAAATCTTACATACTTTACAATTTTTGTAACTGGGTAGGCAATGACTCCTTGATTCTATATGATTAGATTTTGTTTTTAAAAAATATGATATTCAATTCTTGAGAAATAATCTAAGATTGGGTGACAAAATAGGAACAGAATAGGAACTGTTTCATCAGGTTCCTGGGCTGGAGTGTGTTTGGTTAGAGTGGTGATTCTTTCTTTATGAAGATTCTCATCCTAATGTTTGGTTTATATAAGGTTATTTCACAAGCCCAAGTGAGACTTTGATGAAGATTAAATTGGTTAACTTTGTTGAATGCATAGACACTGTCACAGAATAAAATATCTATCTGGGTTGTCTATCCAGCCCAGAGACACCAATTTTCTGAGTTTCCAGGGGGTGCTCTACCTCTGCTCCAGCCGAGGTCCTACCTTCACTCCATCCTTTCCACCAAGGCCTCGCCTTTCTTCTTCCTGCCCCATTCTGCCCCATCCTCCACCTCTTCTTCCTGTCCCCACTCCTCTTCTTCCCTCCACAGTGCCACAGCTGATCACTGGTGGGCCGGATGCATGGGGTGGGGTGTGTGCTGAGCACTTGGTATTTTTTCATAGGCCCCCACAGAGTACTCACAGAGTCGGTATCTATGATTGAGCACATCACCTTAGTACCTAAATTAATTTACTCCCCTGGATAATTATACCTGAATGGCAACCTCCTTAGTGGATTTCTTTCTTTCCTGCTAAAGAAAAGAGAGGACTATGCAACACTTTAAAGACTAACAAGATGGTTTATTAGATGATGAGCTTTCATGGGCCAGACCCACTTCCTCAGATCAAATTCTGGAAGAGA
Source organism: Pelodiscus sinensis (assembly GCF_049634645.1). Lineage (NCBI taxonomy): Eukaryota > Metazoa > Chordata > Testudines > Trionychidae > Pelodiscus > Pelodiscus sinensis. The sequence goes on from NC_134711.1 coordinate 211,881,516, forward strand.
ATTGGCATGACCATATATACCAAAGGAATACAATGAAAAAAGCGAACACATTATAAAACTGACAAATCAGATTTAGAACAGAAGGGGGATGAGGGGGCAGGCTAGTATCTATGTGAGAATGATACTAGGGTGATAATTGGGGAAACTATCTTTGTAATGGGTAAGGTAATTAGCATCTTTGTTAAGGCCCATTCGTAAAGTGTCAAATTTAAGCATGAATGACAGTTCTGAGGTTTCTCTTTGTAGTCTGGAGTTAAAGTCTCTTTGAAGTAATATACATGTAGGCTGTGTCCAGACTCAGGGGTTTTTTCGAAAAAAGTAGCCTTTTTTCGAAAAAACTTCACCTGCGTCTAGACTGCAGCCACGTTCTTTCGAAATTAAATCGAAAGAATGCGGCTTTTCTTTCGACGGTGGTAAACCTAATTCCACGAAGAAGAACGCCTTCTTTCGAAAGTGCTTCTTTCGAAAGTGGAACGAGGCGTACCGGTAGTTCGGAATAGGAACCTAGTCCGAACTACCTAGTTTGAGCCCCGTGTAGCCGCGCTACAAGGGGTTCGAACAAGCGGGGATTTAAAAATGGCGGCTCCCCGCTTATGAAAATGAAGCCCGGGAAATTCAAATCCCGGGCTTCATTTGCAAGTGCGGTATGCCTACATTACCCTCCTAGTTCGAACTAGGAGGGTAGTGTAGACATACCCCCAGAGACTAACAGGGCTACATCTCTATCACTTTCCTGATAAAGAGTTACTTGTTATGAATGAACCTTCCTGGTGAGCACAGAGTTTAGTATTGAGAGCAGTTGCAAGGAAGTTAATTAAAAGGGATATGTACCCTATTGACATAGCTATTCAGAATTAGAATGGATGTTCAAACATAACTGTGTAGTATTTGCCCAGCTTTATTCTTCAGGCAAAAAAGAAATCCTATAAAAACTGTATTACAAAGCAGAGCTCACCAAATTAATAAGAACTATGAAAAAGCTGTTACTAGATGCTGTCCATTTAATGAAGTGTAATATTTTTCTTAATTACATGACAAATGAACTACTGTCAAAAGACTTTTAAAGAATTTAGTCCATCTCCAATCTTGGCTTATCCTGTGTATCCTTTTAAATAAATACTTGTTTTACACTTTACTGATTTTTAATTAAAGTTACAGTTGAGTATGCAGTTTGCTCTTAATCTAAGCCATGCAGAAGGCATTCAAGAAGCTACACAGTAATGCATGAACTAATCATAATACTGAATGTAATAAGCTTTGTGCTTACAGTTAGATAGTTGGAGGAAACAATTCTGACATCACATTGTCACAGAGTCATTTCACATGGCTGCTGGGTTTACAGAACTGCATTCAGACTTACGCAGGCAGTGCCTTGATTCACAACACACTTGAATCAGTAAATTTTAAGGTTCCTCTAGCTCCCTCTCCTGTTGAAACAGCACTTTTCCTCATTTTTATTAACAAGCCACTTTTGATAACATTTTAATGTGAGAACCATAGATTTTTTTTGCCATTTATTTTGTACTGGTTTTATTGTACTAATTATTAGGCTTATTTTTCTAAAGGGATGATGTCAAATATTGTTTATCACAAAAATAATTATTTTGTAAGATTGGCCTTTCTGGACTGTGCTATCATTGGTATACAAATGGGGAAGAACATGTGTGTCTAGTCTGACCAGTTTGGATCCAGCTCTGGGGAAATTGATGTTTAGATCTGAATGCTCTCTGCAAGTTAATATACAGAATAGGGATGTAAATGGGTAACCTTTCCTGGGTGATGCGTACTGGTAACTAGTTAACCAGAGCCCGGCTGGCCGGAGCAGCCCTCTTCAAGCCCATCTGGCCCTACTGGGCTGCAAGCGGGAAGTGCCCCAGCCTGGCTTGGCTGGATCAGCCTCCATCGGTGGCACAGTGTGATGAGCCTGGCCTGGCCTGGCCCCCCGTGGCATGCTAGTTAACCATTTAAACATATAATTTAACCAGTTAACATTTTAAATGGGTTTTCACATATCTAATACAGAAAGCCATTTTTAGGGTGCTCTAAAGCAGGGGTGGACAATAATTTTTGACCAGGGGCCACTTCAGAAATTTTTGAAGGAGCCCCAGGCCACCTCGGAAGAGGTGTGACCAGGACATGTCCGTGCTTCTCCACCCACAGACCCTGATTGGTCTGGGGGTGGGGGAGTGCACAAAGTCTTTGCCCTCCTGTTCCCCGAGAGACCCGCCAGCCGTTCAGAAAAACTGGTGGTTCCCGCTAGGTACCCATGCCCCTGGTGGTGGGAGGAGACTTCGTGTGCTCCTCCTGTTGCTCACGGGTCATTCAGGGCCTGGGGAGTGGGAGCTTGTGAGGTCTCTGCCCCCGCCTTGCAAGGGGGTGCCGTGCTTACAGTCAACCACCATCTGATCAGCAGTTGGTGGTTGACTTTCAGTGCTGAACCCCTTGCAAGGTGGGAGGAGACTTCACATGATCCCTCCGCCCCCAAGTCCTGATTGGCCCGGAGGCAAGGTGTGCAGTAGGTCCTCTGTGGGCCGGATCAACTTGCTTGGCAGGCTGAATCCAGCCTGCAGATGCCCTTTTGCCCACCCCTGCTCTAAAGGCTCTCGTGAAGAAAACTGAGCATTAAAAAGTGTTGGCTGACTATTGAGCAAAACTAAACAACAACACAAATTATCAGGGTCTGATCCTACAGTCTTCCTGTGATAGGACTGTAGGACTGGACCTATAGGGCACATCTACACATAGGGCTAAAGCCGAAACAAGCTACACAACTTGAGCTACATCAATTGCGTAGCTTAAGTTGAAATAGCTTATTTCAGCTTTTGGTGCTGTCTACACAGCAGGAAGTCTAAAAAACAGCCTTCTTCCTCCAGCTTCCCTTAGTCCTCGTAAAATTAGGGTTACAGGAGTCGGAGTAAGAAGTCCTCCAGCTCGACATTATTTTGACATTACAGTATGTCAGAATAACTGCTTGTAGTGTAGACATGGACTATATTATTTCAGAACAAGGCCAGTTATTCTGAAATAATGCTGCTGTGTAGAAATAGCTTTAGAGTTTGGAAAGGTCTCTTCATGGAAATACTAAAAGACTCGTATCTTGAGCCATTTTAAACAAGATTGAACAAAACAAGGGACATCACACGGTAGAGATCAATCCTGTTCTGGCCTTGAGCTAGACAAGGTGACCCACCAGGTAGCTTCCATCTTTAATTCCACAGATGCAACAATCACTAAGTCCAGCTGCATTAGAAACACTGGATGGTGGGGAGCCTGGCAGGGATCTGAGGTTGCAACATGGAAAGACAATTTATTTTCACAACTGTGAAAGAGAATTTCAAACAAAAGAAAACAAGTACTTTTTTTACAGCTTATATGTGTTGTTTTGTGCCTGGGCTTTGTTGTTTAACCTATGTCTAGACTGCAGGCTTCTTTCAGAAGAAGCTTTTCCAGAAGAGATCTTCTGGAAAAACCTATTTTGAAAGATAGCGTCCACATTGATTGGACGCTATCTCACATTTAAGTTGTGATTACTATGGACAGAGTGGCCACCAGGACACCCGGGCTTTTTCCTGGAGGCCTCTTCTTTCAAAATAAGCTCCTCTTCCCCATCTACGCATGCGTTTTCCCGAAAGAGCTCTTTTGGAAAAAGCCTTCTTCCTCGTAGAAAGAGGTTTACCACTGTGGGAAAACCCCTCCATTCTTTCGACTTTCTGTCAAAAGAATGCAATTGCAATGTGGACATAAATGTAGTTTTTCTGGAAAAATGGCTGTTTTTCTGGAAAAACTCTGCGGTGTAGACATACCCTCAGTTGCTTATGTAAAATCTTACACCAACATGATATCTTACCTAGTTTCCAAGAGATTTCAATAATATATTAAATCAGAAGATTTACAGGTGGGATTTTAAAGAAAAACAAGTGTTTGAACTTAATATTCTCCTTCTTGACCAAGTGTAGGGTTGCATCATGTATTTGGCAGGCTCTCCATCTACAGCAGATATACTCAGATCACAGTAATTCAAAAGAACCATAGTATAATTAATTGTTTCCTTTACACACAAACACACTCTTCTTCTTCTCTAATTTTCATGTGAAATGACTGACCAAGGATTATTATTTTATGAGCTACAATTGTTTAATAACATAGTAAAACTATCTTGATTGGTTAATAATTAAATCAGTGTTTAAATATCATATTGGCAGGAAACACATTAAAAAGCCACTTGAGGCTTGCTAGCCTCAAGTTTGAGTATCCCTGATCTACAGAAATAATGCAGCACCAGAATGTCTAGGGTGTTAAAGGAACCTGCTATTCTCTATCTTTCAAAAATTGCTAAAATGGACAGTTTCCTCTCTCCCTGCCACTGCATGCAAAAATGCCAAAAATCTCCTGTCTCAATTACTATATAATACCTCCAGCCAGCAACACAAAACAAAACCCAAGAACAGTTTATCCTTCACTACAGAGTAGAGACACAAAATATCAGTTCCTTCTTCACCTCAAAGAAGAGGCAAAGCTATCATAATCACAAACCAAAAAATGCCTATATTTTCCACATGTGGCTCTTGATTGCTCTCTGCTGCTTCCTGCTGAGCTTCACCTAGATTTTTTGCTCCATGCTTGGCATGAAAGGCCCTACTTCTCCATTGTGGGACAGTTCTCAGCAGTAAAGTCAAGCAGGTAGCATTTAAGTATTTATAGGAGAGGGACCAAAGCCAATCTCTGTAGAGCACTGTGTGTGTTTTTTCACACCCCTGAGGTAGAAAGTTACAGTGCTGAGAAATACCAGTGTAGATTTGTCCTCAGCTACACTTACTACAAGGCAGCACTCATGATTCTTCACTTTCAAGAGTCTCAAAGTTATTCCCTTGAGAAAAGATGAACTGAACCACAGAAGTTGCTGTCCGCTTCGCCATCTTCCCATCACTAACACAACCTCTGTACTTCCTTAGCCCTGGTCTGCACATGGGAGTTGTTTTGAAATAAACAAGTGGCGCATCCACACTATCAAGCCCATTATTTTGAAATAATGGGCTGGTTATTTCAAAATATTAACTCCTGCTTTCCACAAGAAATAATGCTAATTTCAAAGTAGTTATTTCAAAATAGCGGTAGCGTGGACGCTCCAGTGCAATTGAAATAACTACTCCCCAGAGTAATTCAGACTAGTGCTTACTGGGGCTCTAAGTCAAGGTAGTGCGTCCACATTAAGGGAGCCTGCTGCAGACTAATTTTGAGGCTTCCCCGTAGTGTGAATATGTTATTTTGAAATTACTATTTCAGGAGTTATTATTTCGAAATAATTTCCTAGTGCAGACATGCTATTAGGGAGCACTCCTAAAGAGAACAAACATAGGGTGCTACCTTCACAAACCATGGCTAGAGAGGAGTTATTCATTTGTTGTGCTTCTAAACTTGATGTGTCCCAACCCCATGCGTGCATCCTTTTCACTGGCACAATTAACAGAAGTTAAATAGCTTCACCTCAGATTAGGAGAAGTTAGGAACTGGATCTCTGCACTAGCTATTGTTACAGATGTTTAAATGTTATCAATCCAACAATAGGGTTCTGGATAAGAGGATAGTGCTCTATCCTTGGGGATTTGATAGGGGAGCAGGAAGCAGGTATGGCAAGGAGATTTAATTTTTGTTAGAAGCATTTTTGGTAGGCCAAAATATATGGTCTATGGTTTACATGTTTATATTTCTGGGCCATTTTATAGTGGCTGGAGGTGAAATGGTATTATTTGTATCTGGAGGCTCAAGAAATGACTAGTTCTAAATCTAAGCATTTCTAATGTGTAATTGTAACCCACACACTTTCTGGGTGTGGAGTACTGTCCCATCTAGTGGCTATGAGACCACTTACAGAGAGAATAATGAGTCTGTTCTACAACCTTAGCTAATAGCCAGCTGGCTTTTAGCTCATGTGGTAGAGGCACATGCATTAAGCTCTAGAGGTCCCAGGTTAAGTTCTGCTTGCCAGCATTACACAATCAAGATGCCAAATTTATTAGTAGTTAACAGATAGGGATGAAGGCAGGTAAACTTAGCCAGCATACTCTTCTTTTGAAAGGCCATTCCAGCATCTTGGACCAGCTGTGGTAAAGGCTCTACCTCCTGTCCAGTGCTCAGATAAATATAGAGGGTCCAATGATCATAGCTGTTATGGCAGCTTCCTGAAGAAAAAAACATCTCTGAGAGAACATGGGACTATCCGCCAAAGGCTTTTGTGACTCAGTGCCAGATTCCTGAGTGGCATCTTTTGGATCTGGTAGTGTCAAGGAGTCAGCTGCAGCTTGCAGTGCATAACAATATACAGTCTTCAGCCCATTTCACTTAGGGTGCTGCATTGTATGCCAGATGTCATTTCACTGTAAATTTTCTCAGGCTGAGACTGAAAGAACTGCAATACTCCCAGAGGTGATATATAAACTCCTGTGGCCAGCTGACACCTAAAGAAGATTAGGAATTTTCTTGATAGCTAGTGATTCTCCAGGATCAGCATGATTCCAAGGCTGCATATTAACGTAATACTGGAGCTATAATGAGGTGTTGGTGCTGAACAGAACCTTAAAACGATTACCTCTTTCTATTGGCATTACTTCAGTTTCCCCTGAATTTAAGGCAGCTAGTTTTCATCCTGCCAGGAACTATGCTATTTATGACCCATTAATGTCTTCGGTTAGAAGGATATAGACATCTGCAGGTTAGAGGCATATTGGCATTGCAACCTGTCATCTTGCCGTGTCATCTGCACATAGATATTTGAATAAGAACAGACTAGCCCTAGGGACTTCAAATGTCAGCATATTTGGCAAGATGCAGTAGTTTGGTTAAATTTAATCTATGCTGGCCTTGGATGGTGGTGCTATGGGCTGTTTGGTAGTAGTTTACTCCAGGGTATATGACTAGTGGCATCAGAAATGAACATCCATTTTGCCATCTCTTGGGATTCTACTATGAGTCCTATAACTTGCAGGACATTTTTTTGAGCTCCAACTCCTGGGACTTCCGACTCCAGTTCCCCACTACCTCCCTAATCCTGGGCTTAATCTGTCCCCAGCTTGCTAGGGCTGAGTAAGCCTGCTGTGAAAAGTGATACTCATATCACTTAATATCACTTTTCAAATCAGACTTACTATTTAGCAGAGACGTGTGCCTATTTAGCTGTTTTTTCTCCTCCTAACACTAATTAAGTAAACACTTAAAAAACAACAATAGACTAGTAGCACCTTAAAGACTAACAAAACATGTATATAGTGATAGAGATGTAGCCGTGTTAGTCTAGTCTAGCTGAAACAAAAAACAGGACTATGTAGCACTTTAAAGACTAACAAGATGGTTTATTAGGTGATTAGCTTTCATGGGCCAGACCCACTTCCTCAGATCAAATTGTGGAAGAAAATAGGCATGACCATATATACCAAAGGGATACAGTCAAAAAAAGAGAACACATATAAAAAGGACAAATCAAATTTCAGAACAGAAGGGGGATGGGGGAAGGTAAATGTTGTGCGCTAATGATATTAGAGGTGATAACTGGGGAAGCTATCTTTGTAATGGGTAAGATAATTAGTGTCTTTGTTAACACCCTGGCGTAAAGTGTCAAATTTAAGCATGAATGACAGTTCAGAGGTTTCTCTTTCAAGTTTAGTGTTAAAATGTCTTTGAAGCAGTATGCAGGTAATCAAGTCGTTGAGACAATGTCCTTTCTGGTTGAAATGGCAAGAAACTGTTTTTTCTTTGTGATACTGTCTGATATCTGTTTTGTGTGCATTGATTCTTTGGCAAAGCGTCTGAGACGTTTGTCCAATGTACATAGCAGACGGACACTGTCAGCACATGATGACATAAATTATATTTCTGGATGAGCAGGAATATGTGTTCTTGATCTTATAACTGATTTGGTTAGGTCCAATAATGGTGTCAGCAGAGTAAATATGTGGACAAAGCTGGCAACGGGGTTTGTTGTAAGGAAAAGTTCCAGGATTGGTATTAGTGTGGTATGTCCTGTGGTTGTTGGTACAACCCTACAGACAACCACCTAACCTCAGGATGATTCTTTTGGTTACTAGAAAGAATTTGTTTGAGGTTAGGGGGTTGTCTATAAGCGAGGATTGGCCTTTCGCCCAAGGCCTCTGAGAGTGAGGACTCATTTTCCAGAATATGTTGTAGATTTTTGATAATGTGTTGGAGGGGTTTAAGTTGTACACTGTAGGTGATGACGTGTGTAATTCTATTGCTTTCTCATTTGGGCTTGTCTTCAAGTAGTTCATGTCTGGGTACTCTTTTGGCTCCGTTGATCTGTTTTTTCAGTTCTCCGGGTAGGTATTTCAGTTTTATGAATGCTCTCTATAGATCCTGTAGGTGTTGGTCTCTATCTTTGGGATTGGAGCATATCCGGTTCTATTTTAGGGGTTGGCTGTATACAATAGATTGAGAAATGTGTCTTGGATGAAAGCTAGAGGCATAAAGGTATGTGTAGTGGTTGGTAGGTTTCTGTTATAGGGCAGTGGAAATTTTTCCATGATTGAATTGTACTGTAGTATCAAGGAAGTGGAGCTCTCGTGTGGACTGATCCAGGCTGAGGTTGATGGTAGGGTGGAAGTTGTTGAAATCCCTGTGAAATTCTTCAAGGGTTTCTTTCCCGTGGGTCCATATGCTGAAGTTGTCATCCATGTAGCACAAGTAGAGTAAAGGTGCTAAGGGGTGAGAGCTAAGGAAATGTTGTTCAAGGTCAGCCATAAAAACGTTGGCATATTGTGGTGCCATGTGGGTGCCCATCAATGTGCCACTGATTGAAGATACAAATTGTCTCCAAATCAGAAGTAGGTGTGGGTAAGGAAAAGTCACATAGCTCTGTAATTAGGTGCGCAGTTCTGTCTTAGGGGATGGTGTTCCTGACAGTCTGTAATCTGTGTTCATGTGGAATGTTGGGGAAAGAGCTTCTATGTCCATAGCGGCCAGGATGGTGTTTTGAGGAAGATAATTGATTTTGTGTAGTTTCTTCAGGAAGTCGGTGGTGTCTCGAAGACAGCTAGGAGTGCTGGCAGCATAGGGTCTGAAGAAAGAGTCACTATACCCAGATAATCCTATTGTAAGTGTGTCGATGCTTGAGATGATGGATCGTCTGGGATTTCCAGGTTTGTGTATCTTAGGTAGTAGATATAAAATTCCAGGTTGGGGATTGCGGCAGGAGGAGGGGGGGATGTAAATTTGGTCCTGAGCGACATCAGGGAGTTTCCCCTCTGAAATTAATTAAAGACTTTAGGAAAAGTGTGGGAGCAGCCACGAGCAACTACAGGTCACCACTCTTTCGAAGCCACCAATAAGGTGTCCAGAGAACCCCTGCCCCAGATAGTAACCAGCCCTTCTGGCCTGGGCTGGACTTACATTTCATGTGACCCAGCACAGCATCTGCAGCCCCAACCCCTCATGTGGCATATACTTTCACAGTCATAATGACCCCCCCTTTAGCACTGGCACCTTGAGGCACATGCCTTCTGTACCTGACTGCCAAGCACACCCCAGAGCTGGCCCACAACATTTTGGCACCCGAAGCAGGGAGCTCAAATGATGCCCTCATGGCCCCCTCACTTGGGCCAAAACTTTGAAAGGTCTCTGGTGCCCTCCCTGCTCCAGCACAGCACTCCACCAGCTCCGCATCTAGAGCAGAGAGAATCCACATGCACCAGCAGCAGACACAATTTTCTACACTCTGGGTCCTAGTGCCCCCCCTCCCCCCCATTCTGGCACCTAAGGCCTCAGTTCGCTTCATGTAGGGCCAGCCCTGGCCCGCCCTGCTCCCGCCTGCACGCCCACGAGCACAGGCCAGCAGAGAGTTCCATAGGTGGGACTCCGCTGCTGTACCACGTGGGACTGTGGAAGGCTGCGCAGCCGCACACGCACGGCGGGCCCGGCGCTTGGTAGCCTGTGTTCGCACTAGGGGTGTAAGCGGCCCTCAGACAGAACTAGGGGAAGGAAAGGGTTAAAGGGGCTAGGTGGGCTCGGCCCCCTCAGCATGTCAGCGACGCCCTCCCCCCCCCGCCCCAGCAGGGTCCTGACGTTCAACCAAACTGCTGCGTCTGATTGGTTGCTCTGCCCCACGTGACTTGACGCTGCCCCTTCCGTTGGTTGGCTGCGCGGCCGTGCGTGGAGGCGGAGCGTCGGGGATGCGGCGAGGGGGCGGGGCGGTTGTCTAGGTGACGGGCAGAACCGGGAAGTTCTCTCCTGCCGGGAAATGGGTGGGCCCAGCCGGCGGCCGCGCGTGGCAGGTACGTGAGTGACCCTAATCGCCCCCCCCCCTTCGGGCCGGGACTGCCCGCGTCACCCACTGACATCCCCTGCCCCTCCCCCCCCCCCGACAGCCGGGCCCTGCTCCCGCGCCTGTCCTGGGAGGCGGCCCCGGGCCTGGGGGGCTGCGCTGGGGCCGCTGCTGCTGGGAATCCCCCTGGGCCCCGCTGGCTGCAAGAGCCCCCAACAAACCCTGCAGCGCGCGCAGCCTGCGGGTCACGGGCCGCTCCCCGGTGCCCTGCTGCCCCTGGCCGCTCTGTTAGTGATTCGTGGGTTCCAAAGAGGCAAATAAACTGGGCCTTGCCGCCCCGTGCGAGCCCTGGGCAGGGCGGTAGGAGCAGGTGCATGAGGCACGTTTTTTTGTTGGATCATTTTCTGTCGGTGCCAGAGTCAGTCTTTCCAGCTGCACACGGCTCTTTTTCAGGTCTGGGAAAGGCACTCAGAGGGTCACGGCTAAATACCAGGGTCAATACATTGTTGAGCATAAATAGTTTATTTATATTTTAAGGGACTGCATCCAAAGAAGTGGCATCTCAGTATCCTGTAGCTTTAGGACACAAAGGAGGCATTATTGGGTATCAGGTTGTTGTAATAAGCCGTACATGCAGTGTTTCCCATTTGGTCAATGTTCTTTGGTGCCTAGTAAAATTATTAATTTAAATGTCTAGGCTTATCTTTTGAAGGTGTTGTGTAGGTTTCTTTTGAGCTCAAGGACTGGTAAGTCAGATATAGAGTGATCACTTTGTGAAAAGTGTTCACTGGCAGCCATTGTGCTCCTGGTTCCACTCCCAGGGAGCAGTGTAGAGTGGTAGTAGCCCCTATCCTTGTGGAGCTCAGTCCCCCCCCCCCATGAACAGAGAGACTGCACCAGAAGATGCAAAGCAGTCTCCTCTCCCCTTGCCCAACCCCGCAGCTGCTGCCTTTGATAGAGGCATCAGCACAGAGCAGCTGGTTCTCCTCTTCCCCCCACACCTCCTGTTGCCTCTGATGCAGCAGGGGTGGAGGTAATGATAGTAGTTGACAAAATTAACCAATAAGATGAGACTTATCAGTTAATCATAGTCGACTACACATTGACATCTCTAGTGGGGTCTAGGGATGTAAAATCCTGTTTAATTAGTTAACCGGTTAAATGTTAAGCTTAACCAATTAACGGATTAAATGGGGGTGGACTGCTTCCAGCCTTGTGTGGGGCTACTAGCTCCCAGCCTGCACGAGGCCAGAAGCAGCAGTAGTCCTGTGTGGGGCTGGCAGAGCCACTGCGGCTTCTGGAGTCATTGTGGTTGGGAGGGCTGCTCTCCAGATACCGGTTGCCCATTACCCTGTAAGCATCATCAGTAACTGGTTACCCATTAACAACCCTAGCAGGGTCTGGTGCTGTTTTGATTTGGTGTGTCTGATCTATAGGGAGCTGTCTTCTGATGAGTTCAGAGAGATTTATGGAAAGTGTTGTGGGAGTTTGAATGCCAAAAGAGGAGTTTCAGAAAAGATTTCTTTCAGGGTGGGATACCCATTGAGTATGGGTTGTAACTGTTTGATATCTCCATATGGGTTTCACTGTGTGGTACATAACTAGGGGTGTGAAGTTTTTAAGGGGCTTCTTTCTGTATTAAAGCAGAAATTGGGGGCATGTAGGCAACCCATTCACTGTTATGATCTACTTCCCTGATGAAATGTCTGTGTTTGGTGAAGGAATTTTTGACTGTATAAAAGTATGTATCTTGGACTTTCTCCTCAAAGCATATTCTGTGGTAACCAAGTGACCGGCTGTAGATAAGATTTCTGGCTATGCTTGGGGTGGTTAAAGGATCTGTGAAGGTAAATGTGGTGATTTGTAGGTTTCTTATACGCAGCTGTCTGTCGGTTTCTACTGTTGAAGCTGATCATGATGTCTAGGTCGTTAGTGCTGGTGTGAGAGATTTCCAGAGAGAGTGTAATGGATTGGTGGTGGGTGTTGAAGTTGTGGTAGCAGTTTGAGCAAGTTTGACTTCTGTCCAGAGCATGAGAAGATAATCAATGTGTTCAGGTATATCATTGGTATTATGGTATAGCTCAAAAGCTTGTCTTACCAACAGGAGTTGGTCCAGTAAAAGATATTACCTTATCTACCTTGTCCTTCTGATATCCGAATACTCGCATGGCTTCAACAACACTGCATGCATGTACTGAAAGTGCAGCAATTGTTAAATGAGATCTGGACCCTTTGACTAGAGGATGTTCTTTCATAAAAATAACTTATGGGGCATGATGAAGGTGTACCTGTGTTAAGTTTTGTGGCCTATGCACAGTGTTCCCTCTAACATTTTCTATGCGGAAGAAAATATATTAAAACAAGTGATAGCTAAAAAGGAGCAACGCTTACATTATTTAATATGAAAACAAAAAAGAACACTACCCTTGGAGTATATGTATCATCATCCTTTCTAACAACTCAAGCTAGTAACCACACCAAAATGCGTATTATCCACACGTAGCTCAGCTTTAAGATGCCAAACAAATCTATGAATTGACTAGAAATAATATTTGCAAGGAGAGTATGACTAGTACAATATTTACTGACACTTTAAAGGAGAATAAAAGGCATTCACTAAGGCTTATACAGTTTCTCTGGGGAATGTTTAGGATCCATATTATGCAAGAACAAGTAGGAGACCTGTAAACACAAATAAGTTCTCCTGTTTTGAAACTTTCACCTTGTATGTGTCAACAGCTCAAGGAGTAGAAGCCCCAGAACAAATTAACACATGGCTTCAGGGTTTGTAGACAGATGCATGTTTCAAATAGCTTGCAAATAAGGTTTCATCCTACAAAACAACTAGCATCTCACCTACTACTTGCTACTTCTTACGCATAAGAGCCAGAACCCTACCACATAGCAAAGATCTGGCCTTAATGCAGCACAATATACCTTTTATTAATTAGTAAGACAAGATTTAAAAAATAATAAAGATCAGAGTTTTAGATATCTGCAAAACTCCAAAAAATTCTGTTAAAATAATCTTTTTCTTTCTTATCATACGCCAGTTTTAGTTTGTAAACTTTGTTTGAAGTGTCGTCATGCAAATGTCCTCACATACCCACACCCCCCTTACAGCCTGCTTTCTTCCTCTCTCCACCCCATCCAATCCATCCAGCCAGAGAGGACTTCAGTAAATGAGTCAGGGTACCCCAAACAAACTGCACCCTGCCTCCTCCTCTCTGCACAGATGCCAACATCCACCCACCTTATTTCCCCCCACCTACCCTTCTGCAGACTGTTCCTCCCAGCCCAGGCAGGGGCTGGAATAAAATCCTGCTTCTCAAACTTTTAGGCACAAACAGCCTACAGGACACACAGCACAATCCCCTTCCCCAACCTCACTTCAGTGCCAGCACTCCCGCACTCCTCTTTCTCCCCCACCTATCCCATGCACTCAGCCCCTTAGCTCCCACTTCCCAGCTCAGGAGGCTTGAGACAAGTGCTGAGTTTCTGCCTCTCTCTTCTTATGCAGATGGGACTCTCCAAACTCCTCTCCCCTCTGATTCTCCCCCAGCCAATTACTCACTCACTCACTCCTCCCCCCCAACTTATTTCCTCCGTATCTCCCCTCCTTACCTGCTCTGGGAGCTCCTTCATTTCAATCACACAGCAGCTCTGTTTGAAGCTGCTGCTTAGCAAGATGCCCCTCCACCAGCTGGTCAGCTGAGCTCCCGCCTGTGTGGGAGCTCTGAACGTGGCTCAGAATACAGCTGTGTAGCCACATAGCCTACAGGGAAATTTGCCTGTGAGTTACAGTAGTCCAAAGTAGATCAGCAGTTTTCAACCTTGTTTCATTTGTGGATTCTTAAAAATTTTCAATTGTAGGTGCAGATGTCTTTGGAAATCTTAGATGTAGTCTGTGGACAACAGGTTGAGAACCACTGGACTAGATGATTAAGTGATTTCATGTGGCCTTAAAATCTATTTTAGGTAGGAGTTACCTCACTTTATTTTACTACACGTTTATAAAATGTCAGATTTTTTTTAAAAAAATTATTATGCAAGGACAGAACCTCTGACTATACAAGGTGGACACTTGTGTGGAGTCCCTGTGAAGTTAATGAGTAACATAAGCTTGGACTCCTTTAAACGGCTAGAGACAATGATATGAATGTGTGAGTCAGACGCTCAGAAAACTGACAGAATTTTTATGGTCAATATAGTAATTATCCCTGAATTGTGAAAACAAATGTATGGTATTTTACAATAACTATATAATAGGTCCATCAGCCTGGCATTATCTCCAGTTCCATAACCACTGTCCTATTTGATCATAGAAAACTGCAGAAGAGGACTGGGGTTCTATCTTCCTGCCACTCAGAACCAAAGAACACCTCTATTTCTTTGCTTCGTGCTCCATAGAATGAAGAGACGAAGTCACAAGAGGCCACGCAACCTCACAAATTAATGAGGGAGATAGTTGCCAAAGGTAGGATGTGGTTGGGGAAAGAGGGTGGGTTCTATTATAGATGGATGGCTTAGAGCTCCCCAGAAGTCAGTACCAGTCACGTGGAACCTAAAATGATAATATTGCTATAGCATGAAGGTCTTAAGCCCTGCTTCTTTGCATACTTGGCAATAATTTTTTTTCACTGTTTTAGGTAATGAGCAGGCCCAAATCTACAAACTGAATGGCTACCAAAAGGATTGATTTCTGAACTTTTTCTAACTATGGCTTGCAGAAGAATAAGAGGCCACGGAGGCACTCTCCCTCCAGCTTCCTCCATGAACTGTGTAAAATCCCAAGCACCTGAAATTCGAACACATAGTATATGTATGGTATCTGATTTTTTTTATCCAAATATGGGAGGAGTGGAAAGTCACATCTACCAACTATCACAGTGCCTGATTGAAAGAGGACACAAAGTTATAATTGTCACCCATGCTTATGGAAACCGAAAAGGCATTCGTTATCTCACCAATGGTCTGAAAGTTTATTATTTACCTTTGAAGGTCATGTACAATCAGTCGACAGCAACAACACTCTTTCACAGTCTGCCTCTGCTCAGGTACATATTTGTGCGGGAGAGAGTCACCATAGTCCATTCCCATAGTTCGTTTTCTTCCATGGCACATGATGCACTCTTCCATGCCAAGACAATGGGACTACAGACAGTTTTTACAGACCATTCTCTTTTTGGATTTGCTGATGTCAGTTCGGTGCTTACAAACAAACTTCTAACTGTGTCACTATGTGATACAAACCACATCATTTGTGTCTCCTACACTAGCAAGGAAAACACTGTACTAAGAGCAGCACTGAATCCTGAGATAGTGTCTGTTATCCCCAATGCTGTTGATCCCACTGACTTCACTCCAGACCCAAGTAGGAGGGATGATAATACAATAACTGTTGTTGTTGTCAGCAGGCTTGTTTACAGAAAAGGTAATGAGGTTCAAACTGTAAGTTACTTTTCAAATATTTTTTCTCATTTTTCAAATGGGTGGTAAGAAATGTTCATTGTTTAAGTAATTGAATACAGATGCCATATCTGTGCCCAATTGAAAACACACTGAATCTGAAACAGTTGTTTCACTCTTTTCCCTCTGTCCACTTGCATGTGTTATGTCTAAGGGCCTGATCCTAAGGGGTTTAACTCCTGTTAACCTCACTGGAACAGAAGCTGTCCTTGAATAGCCAACCCTGTGAGTCACTAGCAGTTGTCGTGGAGTCAAAGGTCTTGTTGCCAGTCCCTTGAGCATGACCGCTGTAGTGTGCCAGGTCCTAAGGATCTACACCAATGGTTCTCAAACTGCAGTGGTCTGTGGCTACCTTCCAGGTGGTCCGCGGCTTGAGTTCAGCCCCTCCTCCACCCTTCCTTTCTCCTTCTCTCTCTGCAGCAGGGAGCCTGTGCTGGTGCTCTAGCTTCGCCCGCCCCCTGTGAAGTTGGAGCATCAGTGCCAGTTTCTTTTTGGGGGGGGGTTGGAGAAAACTCTGCACCTCCTTGCCGGATCCAGTTTGTGGGGAAGAAGTGGAATCGTAAGCAGCTCTGTGTGCTGCCACTTCCTCCCCCAGCTGGGAAACAGCAGCGCATAGATGCGCTGCCTGGAAGCTTTCCCCCCTGCTCCCATTGGCTGGAATGCAGCCAATGGGAGCAGCAAGGGGCCATGCCTGGGAATGGTACTTGGAAATGATGAAGGGCATGAAGGCAAGTAAGTGCCCCCAGCCCTCATATGCAGACCGTGCATCCCCATCCCCTTCACACCCCCCCGCTGAGACCTCAGACTCCCAGCTTACTCCTGCATCTCGCCTCCACTTCCCCCTGGCTGAACACCATACCCCCAGCTTACTCCTACATTCTCCCTGGCTCCTGTACCCTCCCCCCTGGCCAGACACCCTTCCCCCAGCCTGCTCCTGCACCCTCCTTTCTGGCCACACAAACACTACATTTTCCCTTGCTCTTGCCCTCGTCTATCAGGCCAGACACCCTACCCCCAGCCTGTTCCTGCACCCTACCTCCCATCCAGGCCTCGCACCCTGACCCCCACCTCCTGCCCAGACCTCGCACCCTCCCTCCCTCCTGCACCTCACCTCCTGCCCAGATCCTGCACCCCCATCCCCATCTCATTTGCTGACAACCCTGTCCTGCACACTGAACCCCTCATTTTTTTTCCCCATCCAGAACCTAACGGTGTCCACAAAATCCACTAACCCCAGAAGAGTAAACTGGCAGGACTCTTGTTATATTTCAAAGGTGGAGGTGCCCTAATTGAATAGTTGATTGATCTAAATTGAACATCCTTAGTGAGACTATCATCCATTGGCTTCATTGGATCTACTCATGTGACTAGAGTTGCAGGGTTGAATCTTTGCTTTTTGCTTTCTAGCTAACTATATGCATATCTCAATTGTGGCAGTTAAGATTTTGGTGTCTTCTGTAGTAACTTTGTATAAAGATGAAACTGGTTATATCCTTAAAATAATGTTAGTTTGAGAACCTACATTTGCTTTAGATTTCTTTTGACAAGGAGTGTCTTTTTTTAAGGTGCTAAGCAAAAAGGATATGTAATTTAAACATTTCTTATACCCTTGCATTCTGGTACTCTATTCTGCTAGTTCATTGGTTTTAATATTTTAATATCCACTAATGCAACCATCTGTCAGAGCCCTCAGGTTTTGACATGTGTGAATGGTGTTATAAGAATAGACGGTGTCAGAAAGATAAGCTCTACACACTAAGTACAATAATAATTTTTCTATATTTTGTATTTTTAGGTATAGATTTGCTCAGTGGTATAATTCCTGAACTTTGCCAGAAATATTCAAATATACATTTCTTAGTTGGAGGAGAAGGACAAAAGCGAATTGTTTTGGAAGAGGTACGAGAGAGATTCCAACTACATGACAGGTTTGTTCTGTGTTTGTGATTGCCATGTAATTATAAAAAAGAATATGGTGCAAAAATGAGGGTGAGGAGAGAAGTGAGTTGGGACACAGATAAAACAAGGGAATAAGCACATTCTTGCAAACTTGCACCCTGATTCTGCAAGTTGATTTGTTCAAGTAGACCTGTGTTATGCCCCATGATCTCTGCACAGGCATAAAGATCTATCCATGGAGATCCAGTTGCATGATTGGGGTGGTAGAGTCCTCTCCCTCACAAGAAATATCATACAGTGAAATAAGAGGTTCATGGTTAAGCAGCTGATTTGCTATGACTGCTGCTTATCAAGATGACCTGTGCTATTTTATTTTGCTTCCCCCATCTGATGGGTACGCAGATGGGGGAAGCAAAATAAAATAGCAACAAATGGAGACTATTTGTTAGGAACTATTCACTCGCAGCTGGGTCAAATTTATGCTCACAAATGATTATTTCCAATTCATCTTGTTTATTACCTAAATTCCTATCATTCATGTATATTATTTTTTGTTTGCATATACCTTAATTTTATTTTTGGCATGTTGATCTTGTGCTAAATGAGTTAGCATTTCTTCTTCCTTACACTAATAACAAAAAGGTAAGGGGGAGAAACACCTTCCTAGCTCATCTAGTCAGTGAATTCTTAATTGGTGCTCGTAGGCGCTATCGTATTAAAACGAGTAATAAATTGAAGTAGGATCTGTTTCCATAGAATATATTGGTGTGAGTCGGCTCCTCCTTTTTGGAGGATAGGGCAAGAGAGCTTGCTTTTCTATTAGACAACAATATGGGTTTCTAGTTCATTATTTATTCATATACCATCAAGCAGTAAAAAAAACTTAAGGGATTTTTGTACTGTCTCAAAAATTTAGTGGTTTAAAACAAGTCAGTGTATATGAACACATCATGTTCCCTGTGTGCCACCATTCCATTCCCCTCTTTCAAAATATTCTCTTCAAACCCATTCTGCATGCCCTCCCTCCTAGCAGAGGACTCCTTATAACCTGGCACACCTTCCCTCGTGGCTGGGGCACAGAGCTCTCCTACTCAGGTCTACCATTCCCATACCAGGGGTTCTGTGTGTGCCCTCCCTTTCTGACTTTATTTCATTTCTCTCTGAGGGAGAAAAAAATTAGGGTGTCAGCATGTTTCCATTCCGTTTTTTCTATTTTTTCTATTCCTCCCTCCCCCAGGGTTCTTCCTGTTAATGGCTAGAACATTCCCTGAATTTGATTACATGTTATGCTGAAAAGTTACTGTTTGGCCAACATATATGAAAAAACAATAGGTATTTTGTTTCTTTTTTTATAGTGTACACATGCAGGACATGCTTTCCTAAATACTCTTACTAGAAATGTGATAGCTGGGTTATCTATTACAGACTTCAAATATCTGGTTGTTAATTAACCAGAAGAAGCCATTCTGATTTCTTTCATGTGATTTTTCAGAAAAATATTTTCAGAATATTTCCTCTCTTGCATTTAATGTGTGACACAAATTTCAAAGGCTGAAAGATTTTTTTTTTAAATAAATAATGACTTGAAGGGTCTCTTGTCAGTTATGTAACAACCTTCTGAGTAACAGGGGTCTTGAACTTCCCCTAAATTAATCCATGCTTCATCCTCTGGCCATTGTGATCTTTCCTGTATACTTTATAATCAGGGATTTTAACATTTCAAGCACGCAGATCTTCACACCAGATATCAGTAATATCAGCTAGGTCAAATTTATGTTCATAAAGGATTACTTCCAATTTATCTTGCTTATTATCTAAGTTCCTATCATTTGTGTATATTTTTTCTCTGCATATACCATGATTAATTTTATTTTGATACCTTAATCTTGTGCCAAATGAGCTGGTATTTGTTCTCTCCCACCACCACCACCACCTTTTTATTATTAATTTAACACCTTCATGACTAGTGTAGCCATCGTGTCCCCTAGAAAATGGAAGTCATCCAAAATGTATGGCCCCCTCTCCGCAGAGAAGGTGGTCCAGTTTTCCACAAAACCCTTTACCTAATGCCACTTAAATAGCCAGTGGTTCACTTTCAAAATCTTCTGTTTGTTGTTTTCCTTTACTCAGGAGACTTCCTTCCTCTCCTTCAACACCTTTCCAAGTTTTCTGAAGTCATTTATAATCCAAGTTATCACATGCAGCAGTGTCATTAGTGAAGATATGCACCATCACTAATGGAGTCTTGCTCATCTAATCTTGCATTCACATCTGCTGTCTTGGCTTTCGGAAGACTGCCTGTCATCCTGTTGTCTGCCTGTCCCTGCAGAATGTTGTTCCCATTCTGTAGCATAGAATCACAGACAAGATGTTTGGAGATCTTTGTGAGCATATGACATTTTCTTAAGGGTTGGGATGAACAGCCGTTTTCAAGTATACCCTCTACAGCTGACCATTCTTTTTGACTGTCTAAAACTTTAGAAGTTTCAGAGAGGTAGCCAAGTTAGTCTGTAACAGGAAAAACTTAAAAAACAACAAATAGACAAGTAGCATGTAATGGTATCATTAGCTTTCTGTCATCTGAAGAAATGTTAATACTCGTGTCATCTGAAGAAGTGGGCTGAGCCCACGAAATCTCATGATACCATCTGCATATTTTGTTAGTGTTTAAGGTGCTACTAGTCTATTTGTTGTTTTTGAATCTTTAGATACTTTGTTTTTTAAAAAAAGTCCATGCTAAGAATCGGGTAATGATTGGATTTTTCTAGCTGTATGGATTTCCATGTGGTCCTTGCTTGAGTGGTCACACAGTGTTCATCTTCTTTACCCTCTAGCTGTGTAGAATGCCACTTTGTCCTCTTGAGATTACAAAATGCCAATACTGGGCATGTCTATGCTCACAGAAGATTGACCTTCTGGAGGTCAACCTTCTAATGTTTGATTTAGCAGGTCTAGTGTAGACCCCCAAATTGAATGCTGAAGGTGTAGCTCCTCATACTGTGAGGAATAAGGGAAGTCAACGGGAGCATTTGCTCCCGTTAGCCTCCTGCAGTGTAGACGCTGTGGCAGCTTGGCTTAAGGTAAGCCAAATCCAGTTATGTATTTTGTGTAGCTGATGGCATACCTTAAGTCAGGCATGGCCAACCCGCGGCTTGCGAGCCACATGTGGCTCTCCTCCTCCCTCCCCCCTCATCAGTGTGGCTCGCAAAGCTGCCCCCGAGGCTTGCAAAGCTGCCCCTGCCTCCTGGCTCCCATGTGCTCACCGGGGCAGGGGAGCCATCCGGATCCAAAATTGCGGCTCCAAAATGGAGGCCGCAGACGGGAGCCTGCTGAAGCCAGAAAGCTGTTGGATCCAAAATGGCTGCTGGTAGCATCTGTGGATGCCTGCTGAGACCAAAAAGCCTTCTTAAAGGGCCAGTCTTCTTTTCTCTACCCTTTTTTTTGCCCCGGCTCTTCACGCTGCATCCAGCTGGATCTTGGTTCTTCATCCGGAACGAGTTGGCCACCCCTGCCTTAAGCCAACCTGTCTGGTCTAGTGTAGACCAGATCCCAGGGTACTTTCTCTTCTTTCTGGTTACTTGGTCACAAAATTCTTCTTGAACTTGGGGTGATGATGCTTTCAGAGTCTGGTTATCCAGGTACTTAGCCTCTCAGATATATAGTGTCAATACCTGTGCTTCCAAATCGTGAATCTTTTCTTCCAGCACAGCCACCAACTTGCACCTCAAACAAAGTCTCTCTTGCTTCAGGCAGAAAAGAAAACATGGCATATCTGTTTTAGGTCATAGCTACTTTCCCATTGCTCACCATAACAACTGAACATAGAACCATACCTAGAAACAGAATCTTTCACTCTCCCTGCAAGCTCCCCTGTTTGCTGCACTTATTTGAACTCGGGCAAGTGATAAATGTGGCATTTTAACCATATAACACATCTTCCCTTCTTAACCTAGAAAACACAGTAAAAATGTTTTAAAGGCAATTACCATAAAACTCAGTTTTTCATACTGTTTGGTTTTTTCTTTAAAAGCTAAATATGGAGGCTTATTTTTTTTTAAATCAAGGTTTAAAGAAATTGGAATAAGACAGTGTCAACTGTGCTTTAATACAGTATTGTGTATGCTATAAAATGTTCCAAAATATTTGGGTAATGTTTTGTAGCATTATTACAGTATGTGAAACCTGTATTTATCTTTTTCTTTAACTGTGGGCAGAGTGCGTCTTCTAGGGGCTTTGGAACACCAAGATGTTAGAAATGTTTTGGTCCAGGGACACATTTTTCTCAATACTTCTCTCACTGAAGCCTTCTGTATGGCAATTGTGGAAGCAGCCAGTTGTGGTTTACAGGTAAAAGAATCTTTGTTGTATATAGAATGCATGCATACATATTTTTACAGTGCTTCATAATACATGCTCATAACAGAGCATTTCATAGGAGGATCTATAAATGGTCTACCAAGATTGGCAGATATTAATTCACATTTCCACATGCTCTGGAAACTGAGACAGAGCGATTAACTGATTTGCTTAGCTCCCAGAGGAAATTCATGAAGAGTAGGGAATAGTGTACAGGTCTCCTAGAACACAGTTCTCTGAAGTGACCAAACTGCCTCTTCAAAATGCTGTTCTGTATGTGCTTTTGAAAGAGTTTTTGGCTATTTAATTCTCTGACCATGGATGACTATATCTGTTAGACCTTTGCCTCTATCTTCCATCAGCAATAGGTAATTGACGAAAAATATTTGGTGACCGTGACTGACCTTTGGTAATTCGTGTAGCCTTGACTAAGCCATTGTTCTTTGGCTGACTCAAGAACTGACAGTCATTTTCTCAGTCAGTTGAGAAAGTATTTACTCTATGTAGAGATTTCACATAAAGAGGAAAAACTAAAACAAATCAAACTGGAACATTTTTGGTGGAATCCCTTGCTGCTTGTATATTTTTGTGAGTGTTAGTGCTGTAAGGGTGAAAAAACAACTGAGCGGAATCAGTGTTATCAGAGATTACATTCCCAAGGAATATTTTAAATATAGAAACTGTCATGAGCATAGACATTTTTGAGAGAGAAATTGATGGTGACTGGAATGATGGTGACTGGAACCCTCTCCATCAATCAATGATGATAGATTCTTCCTGCTAGCCTCCCCGCTCTCTTCGGTCACTAGTTGTATTACCCATTCCCTTTCCATTTGCTTCTTAGAGTGAGTGCTTTAATTTTCTTAT
Organism: Pelodiscus sinensis; assembly: GCF_049634645.1. Lineage (NCBI taxonomy): Eukaryota > Metazoa > Chordata > Testudines > Trionychidae > Pelodiscus > Pelodiscus sinensis. The sequence goes on from NC_134711.1 coordinate 211,904,374, forward strand.
TGTTGCCTAATAACAATAGACTTGACAAGAATCTATGTTCTGCTTACTTTTTAATCTTCAACTTTTTTTTAAAGAAATTAGTATTGCAAAACTTTCAAATATAGCTCAAAAGTATGTGTGGGAAATAAAACAATCCCTGCCTAAAATTAGCCTACTCTATGTAGAGATTTTCCCTCCTTTTCCCTTAGGGACTAAGGGCAAGAGACGAGGCAATTGAAAGGGAATCCAAGCCTGATTATATATAATCGTTTGAATATTGTGATAGATACCTTTAGGAAAGATAATTCCTTTCTTTGAAAAATTCTTTTGTACATCGTCCTTTCTTCTGCACGCATGGCTCTTTGATACCCAAATACTGATTCTGAATATCACACAGCTAAGCTACAGCACTATTCTAGGGCCCAGACCTACAGTTGGCATGCAGATGAAACACTTTTTGAAGTTATTTGATGTTGTGCCTGGAAGGCACTTGCAAGGTTGGATCCTTTGGTTTAATCTAAAGTATTCCTATTGAACAGTTTTCTTATTATCAGGATAGCTGTATTTTAGTGATTACGTGGGTTTTATCCACAAAAGCTCATGATTCTATATATTTTTGTTAGTCTGTAAGGTGCCACAGAACTACTTGTATTTTAGTGAGTTACACATGCTACTTAATTGTTTTGTTCCCTCCAAAGGTTGTGAGCACAAGAGTTGGTGGAATCCCTGAGGTGCTACCAGAAAATCTTATCATCTTATGCGAGCCCTCAGTGAAATCTCTGTGTGATGGTCTAGAAAAAGCTATTGCCCGGATCAGGTCAGGAACACTACCAACCCCAGAAACTATCCATAACCAAGTAAAGACATTCTATACATGGAGGAATGTCGCAGAGAGAACAGCAAAAGTATGTAGACCTCTACTTCTGACTGTCTTAGAATGATTTTACCCTGAAAAATGACAGTACAAATAGTGTTGTAAGATTCTGTGTTTTATTTCAGTGATTTTCATATCAAATGTGCATAGTTTAACAAGTAAAAAGTAAATATTTTTTCCTTCAATTACCAAGACTGTAAATTCACACTACAACTAGGAAATCAGACTGAATTATTTGTGTCATGCACCATTACCATCAATAAAGATTCTAAAATGCAAATAGTATTTCAGTTATATCTGTGCAACCCCGTTGTTTTTAGTTGGTTTGTGCACATGTAATTGAAATTGCTTGACCCTGCAATTGAAAAAGGTACTGAACTAATCTGATGCATGAGAAAGAATAGAATCTGTGTCTTTTGGCTCTGCCAGATTAACGGAAGTAAAGGTTAGTGTCTGCAATAAAGATCTTAATGTCTCCAGTTAAGGATATGTCAAATAAGAAGTTGCCATGTTTTCACAGCTACTTATCAGAGTCAAACTGTACTTTGTGATTATAGAGGTTAGTTTGGTATAGATATTAGGGAAGAGTTAAAAACGGGACTCTAAACAAAAGAGGTAAATGTTGGTATGAGTAAGAGTCATTTTCAAACATTAAACAATACATTTTTTCTATAGCTAAGTTCACTTTATCTCTGAAATAGCTGTAGCATGATGCATCCAGTTTTCAAAGACATGGCTTTTGTGCTATTTGAAAACATCTGTTGATCTGTGCATTGTATGTATGTATTGTGCTGCCCTATACTGTAATATAGCATCATTCCTTTACTAGCAGTTTTGAATAATAGTACCCATTAAAAAGAAAGTAACATTAAGTAACTTAGTATTTTCAAGCCTGTACTATTACAGGTTGAACCTCTCTAGTTCAGCACCCTCAGGCCCTGACTGGTGGTGAACTAGAGAATGTGTTGAACCCTAGGAGGTCAGTATTGTCTAGCGGCATTACCAACACTTCCACTGGGTTCTTAAAAGACATTTAGAGGATAAATTAGAGATAAATAACAACACAGAACACTGAAAGCCAGGACCAGTGACTGTAAACAACTTTATGGGACCACAGGAAACTTGACCACATTTATAATAAGTGGACTTTCAGCTAACTAAAATTATGCCAGACCACAGATGTTGGACTAAAGAGGTTCAACTTGTATTATATTAGTAATTCTTGAAAATTTATTTGTATTAAGAAAGCTGTAGAAGATCCCATTCCTATTCACCCACTAACTACATGCACAAACACTGGAAGGATGAGCAAAGAATCTTTGTGCTGTAAGTCAGGTAGTTAAATGTCAAAATTATTTTTGGTTTTTCCTATTATAAAGAAAAATAAGATTTCTGATCAAACACACTGGCAGTACTCAATATTCCCAATACTTTTGTAGTCAGGAAAAATAATCTTTTCATTATTTATCATCACATTGATGGATCAGTGAATAGAGTTTGCATCTGGATTGGTAGATTTTCATTGAAAGTTAGGATTTTCAATTAAAATAACTTGTTAAATAGCAAAGTGTCTGATCTTTTTTTTTAACCCCACTAAGCTCTTTGTCTTCGTGATCTCGTGTGATGACCAGTTCTGCAATCTAGTTTAATGAAGTTGGGAAAGTATTTCCTTTTCATCAGTTTTAAATTTGTTACCTTTCTGTTTACTCTCGTATTACAAGAGATTATACGTTACTATTTAGCCTTTCTCTCCTCTGTGCCATTCATTATAAAGAAGGGTGGGCAATATATGACTTCCAGGCTCGATCTAGCCTGCCTAACCTCTCTGTCTGGCCTACAGCACAGTGCAGTGCTCACGCAGGCTGCCTTCCTGCCATAGCCCCATGTCATGATTCCATGCTGTTCTGGGAAGCAGCCAGCTGCTGCTGCCATGTCTCTGTGAGCCCCTGATGGGGATAGAAGATGACAGCAGGTCTCAGTGTGCTGCCAGTGTGTGTCTTTCTGGGCACAGGCAGTTCATGGAAACTCAATGCCCTCCTCCCCTCAAGGGATGCATGGAGACATGCCAGCAACAGCTGGCTGTTTCTGGGAGTGGCATGAAGCCACATCAGGCAGCCTGCCTAAATGCCCCACTGCTCCAGGAGCTGCCTGTGGTGAGTGCCTTTTGGCCAGATCCGGCACTCCTCACCCTCTCCTGCACCTCAACACTCTGCACCAATCTGGAACTCCCTCCTACACCCAAGCTCCCTCTCCATTAATATAGTAGAAATGTGCAGCCCATGATGACTTAACAAAATTTGCCTAGTGGCTCCCCTGCAAAAATTATTGCCCATCCCTTTTATAAAAGTGACACACAATAATGTTCCAGTCTTTTAAGTCTGTCTTCCTATGGAATTTTTTTCCATTTTGTTATTCTCATTTATCTTTTCTTTTAAACAGGAAAATCTTGTATATGTATTTTTGTTGGACATTCCCATCTAAGTTCAGAACAAGATTATTCTAGTGTGCAATACGAAGTAACATACAGTTTTGCCTAATTTTCAAAGATAATACATCATAAAAATGACTCTGCAATAGTTAACTATTTCCTCATTCCCCTCCTTGCAGGTGTATGACAGAGTTGCAGATGAAGTGGTGTTATCAATGGACAAGCGGCTTGACAGACTAATATCTCACTGTGGCTCAGTGACTGGTTGTATTTTTGCTCTTTTTGCTGTATTAAGCTTCCTTTTCCTGGTATTTCTGAAATGGATGACTCCAGACTCCATTATTGATGTTGCAGTAGATGCCACAGGTCCCAATGGAGCATGGACTCGGCAGTATTTTGCTAGTAAAAAAGGAAGTGAGAAGAAGAGATTTCAAACTGTTAAAATGTTTTAAGTGGAGAGAAAGGGCAGTGCTGTCTAAAAGGTTTTCGGATTTGCTGATAGAATTAATTTCACAAAGAGACATTGTTTTTAAACTCAAAAACTTTCCTAAATTGTTGGAAAGAAATTTGGTAACATGTGCTACCTCAAGTTAGAATTGTACCAGTTAGTTCTGGGAAAAGACTTAAGCATATGCAGATTTATGGACACAGCTCTTTTGCAATTTATAGTTAAAACTGGGAGGAAAGTTGTAATATGTATAGCTAAACTGTACAACTATTTTAAGACACAAGAATACTCCAGTTTATCTGCTACCAGTGTATTACACAGAGAATAAGCATGGATTTGTCATAGCATTCAGGGTGCCAAAACACAAAATTAACTAGATTTAGATGGTTTTAACCAACTCCTAATATTTGTAGAGTGACCATATTTTCCCTAAGCCCAGTACGGGTCACCAAAGGGGGTGGGGGCGGGGGCGACTGCCAGCACTCGGGGCTTCAGCCCCATAGGATGGGGTGGGGGCTGAGCTCCGTAGCTGGAGCTATTCAGGAACAGGGCTTTAGCCTTACAGCAAGGGAAAAGGGGCTTCAGCCCCACAGAGGCGGCCGCCCAAGAACAGGGCTGATCACCGGGGCTGGGGGGAGTGCCTGACAACAGGGCTGATTGTCACTGGGGATGGGGGCTACTCAGGAACCGGGCTTGAGCCCCACAGCAGATGGGGGCCACCCAGGAACCAGGCTTGAGCCCTGCAGTGGCAAAGGCTTCAGCCCCGTGGGGAGGGCCACCTAGGAGCGGGGCTGTAGCCAGTGGTGGGAGTGCTTGAGAGAGGAGTTCCAGCCCGGAGTGGGGGCGCCAGCGGTCAGGGCTTCTGCCCCATGTTCCTGAAAGGATGGCAGACTTTCCCTCTCGCCCCCTTCTTTAGAGTGCACAGGGAGGGAAGACACTACACCTGGTTTCTCCCTTGGCACTCTGCCTGACTCGACACACCATGTGCTTTACCACCAGCCACAAATAGAGGCTGCTGGGCTGTGCTAGCTGGGGCACTCAAGGACGAGCAGGGGGCGTGCAAATATAGGACATTTTGCCCTTTTTTTAAAAAAAAATGGTGGGACGCTTGGGAGACAGCTTGAATACGGGGGCACTCCTGGTAAAAATGGGATGGATGGTCACCCTGAATATTTGTATTACTTTCCTGGAGACTCGTAAAAAATTGGCAAAATAAGAATAGATACCTAAATCAATCAAAAATGAAAAAGTGATATGTGAAATCACTTCTGTAAAAGCAAGCACATTACCATGTATACTTTCAACATTTGGTGTACTGCTAATCAGTCCTTGTCCTTCCCAACTGTGACCCTAAACAGACTCTTCTGGCTGCACAGAACTAATTTTGAAAGGGTTTAATGTGCTTTCTTAATGTAATCAGTATCTTTTAGAGAAGTGAACGGGTAACGGGTTAACTCTTACTGGGTGATGTGTACTGGGAACTGGTTAATTTGTATCTGAGAACAACACTTGCCCATGCCCTGCCATTAGCAGAGGACGGCTCTAGCCCTGTGGGGGTCGAGCGCCGACCCTCCCATCCTTGCATGGGGGGGACCCAGGAGCAGGAGCCAGTAGCTGGACTGGAACAGTCGTCCATGGGATCCTGCTTAATCAATGAACTGCTTAACTGATTAACCTGGATTTTACATCCCTAGTATCTTCCTGATATGTCAAAACTCCATTCTGGACTTTTAAAATATATTTTAGATAATGCTAAATGCTGCCTATTTTACTCTTTTATGTAAAAGTAAATTTTTATTTTGGTTTAAAGTATTCATTAAAGGGAGGAAGTTATTTTTTAGAAACCAGCATAATGCAAAGGCATAAGCTTCCAAGAATAGCACAGGCCTGCCAACTTGTCTAGTAGACCATACCAAAGTGTATGATAACGTCAGCTTGTGTGAGAGATATAGATAAGCATCTACTAAAGACTAGATAAAGATGACCAGCTTTTGTTTTTCAATTATGACATAATTTGCATTTGAATTCTTCTTTAGAAGAGAAAATATTCAACAGTAGTTATGCTACCTAGACTGCACCAAACCTAGTCTTAAATTAATCCAGCAAAAATGTTTTTCTAGAAAAACTTAATAGATCTGGCCAATAGATTTGTATACTCCCTGTAAGAAATGTGGCCCCTTGCAGTCACTGGTTCACTAGCCCTAATCTGAGTAGTACATCTATATCAATTAGAAAACAACTTTGAACACACAAGAAGTAAGAGAAGAGATTTCATATACCTGTAAAGCACTTCTCACACAACCTTATTTGCTGTATTCACTAGATTAATTTCTTGCCTATCTCGTTTTAAACTGTGCATAATGAAACACCTGATGTAATTGTATTCTAGATGTGCAATATGCAAGGTTATGTTTACAGAATTTTGCAAGATAATTTTAAACATGCAACCAGTCTGTTTTGTATAAGCATCTTTTTAAAATTTAAGTGTATTTTTTAACTGTGTTTAATTAAAAAGTATTTTAAAGAAGCACTGATGGGACTTTGAGAGGTACACTGTTTACAAAGTAAAATTCTCAGCTCGAGATATTTAATATACAATAAATATAATGTAAATTTGAACATTTTTAAAATGTTTAAAAAAGTAGATATTAAATATAGTAGTGCTACAGGGATTGACAAAGTGAGTTAGAATTTGTAGGTAATACTTTATTAAGGAGAATTTCATAATTTTAAAAATCTGGTGCATAATTTTTTTTGTAAATACAACTTTTTAAAAATCATGGATACCATTTAGCTTAATTTTGCAATAAGTATTTTTGAAATGTTGTTGATTTCAATTTCTTTTATAACTTTAGGCTACGTCTAGACTGGCCACAAATTCTGGAAAAGGAATGCAAATCAGGTAAGTCAGCATAGGGAAATCCACGGGGGATTTAAATATCTCCCGCGGATTTAAATAAACATGTCCGCCGCTTTTTTTCCGGCTTGGGGAAAAGCCGGAATAAAAGCGTCTAGACTGGCGCGATCCTCCGTAATAAAGCTCTTTTCCGGAGGATCTCTCATTCCTACTTTCCCTATGCTGACTTACCTGATTTGCATCCCTTTTCCAGAATTTGTGGCCAGTCTAGACGTAGCCTTACTGTTTTGATTGCCAATAGTATATAGGGACTCATGTAAAATACACACAACTCAAATGTGGAGTAGGAGAACTCTATCTATAATACTCTGGCACAAGAAAGATTATACAGGGCATGCCTGAATAATACAATAAGGCCTTCTCTCAAGCTTGTGTAACTTACAGGTTATGTATGTCTTTGGTATCTTACGATAAAATACTGATATCTTTAGTTATTATGTGCATACCCACATACTAGCCACATATATGGAAACTTTTTGCACAGATGCTGCTGCTCACCATTCTGACAATGTAAATGGAACTTACTATGGTAAATGATGTGTAAAAGAGAAGGGTGTTGGCCTGTTGCAGATGAAATTCAACTTACAATTGTAGTTAAACCAGTTATCTCAAACACTGTAATTTATAATATCCGTAGTTTGCTTCATCCCTCTCTCCGTTTGCTGTTTTCAGACACTATGGCCTTGACCCTGTCAACATATCCTTGAGTAGTTCCAGTGAAATCACTAGGATTCCTCTTCTATGTAAAATTATTTATGTAAATATTTGCAGTTTTGGGCCCTAAAATTGCAATGTGGAAGTTAGATGACTAAAAGCGTGCAGAATGATATTATTGTCCAGCTATCCCAAAAAAGTGCAGGAGACACTTGATATGGTTTTTATTAGGCTGCATCTTCATTGTTAGATGTTCAGGACTATCTAGCAGATAAAGGTGTACAGTGCAAGTAATCCCATGTTCATTCAGTATGTACCCAAGGGTTTCTGCCAGCCCCATTCTTTTTCCATCAGGGCCCCCAGCCAACCTTACCATCTCTCTCCCACTTGAATGATGGTTAAGATGGGCTTTAAGAAAGTGTCCTTTAACCAACACATCTTTAAAAACTTTTTACAAAGCTCTTTATCTGATCACCATACCTTCCCTAGTGAGTACCAACATTGAACAGGTATGCAAGTTAGATGAATAAAAGTGTGCAGAGTGGTGTCACTCCTTTCACAGTCAGTGGGTGATTCAGAAGACAGCAGTGGACAAAAATGGAGAAAGGAGAGGAGGCAGAGAGATCTCTAGAGGCATAGAATATTTGTGGGAGTTATAGAGGCATAGAACATTTCAGGAACAAAGTACAGAAAGCCATGCAGAGTTCATGGATAAATGCTAGTATCATAGTAAACACATAATGCTTTTAAAAAAATCAAGATACAATTGTGAAAAGTATTTTCCACTTTTACCAATAATATCAATTAAGTGTTACCAGCAGTGAATCAAACCAACTGAAAAAATGTGTCCTAAATGAAGCAAAGTCTGAAACAAACCTTTTGAATAAAGGATTATAGAAGTCATTTCCTCCTTTATGGAGTGGGTCATCTTGAAAACTAGAGTAGTTTGACCTATTTCCTTATTTCAAAGATGATGGAAATCTTAAACTGATTCGAATTCCATAGCATGTGAGACCTGCCTCTTGTGCCTAGACACTATGTGCAGACACTGTGAACATGTATAACAGCTTGTTTCTAATGTAAAATAATCTGTTAAAATCAGAACAAGTAATAAGTGAAGTACGAATGCCTGCATACTGTGTGATGTCATTCAAATGCTTTTTAAGCATCTGGATAGCTCTATAATGGTATATCAAACTGTAATGTTTAACCATTTTTTGTGCTCAAGGCTTTCTGTATAAATAAATTTATTTTCCTTTTGATATTTCTTGTACTGTTTGGTTACTGTTTAACCGTTCATCCATGCCTGGACTTTTAAAGATTTGTCTACTCCAATAAAATACAGGCTTGCCACCTTTACTAAATCCTGTCTACCCCTGCAATACTACAGCAGAATTTCAAAGGGATAAGGGGGAATGCTAGATACTAAGCATAGAATATCTATAGCTCTGACTAGTCTCAAAACTATGCTTTTTACTTGATGTGCCAGGTATGCATGTTATGCCTTTGTTCTACTAAAGAAAGACTGTTTCAGCTGCCAGCTTACTTATTCGTTTTATCCTCTCCTAAGTTGTTCTAGGTCCGGAACATAGAGAAGATATGAGCCCTATTACAAATATGTTACAGGCTAAGTCCCTGATTTTGTGAACACTTGTGCACGAGTCAGTGGGATGACATTTGTGCATAAATGTAAGTATGTATACGTGTGTTTAAACCAGAGTTCATAACATAGAAAATTAATACAGGCAGTCCCCGGGTTACGTACAAGATAGGGACTGTAGGTTTGTTCTTAAGTTGAATCTGTATGTAAGTCGGAACTGGCTTCAAGATTCAGCCGCTGCTGAAACTGACCGCCAGTTCTGACTTACATACAGATTCAATTTAAGAACCCCAAGCTTCCCCAAGTCAGCTGCTGCTGAAACTGATCAGCAGCTGATTCCAGGAAGCCTGGGGCAGAGCAACTCTGCCTCGGGCTTCCTGTAGTCAGCGCTGGTCAGTTTCAGCAGCGGCTGACTTGGGGACGCCTGGGGCAGAGCAGCTGGGGTGCTGCTGGGTTGCTCCAGTAGCACCGCTCCTCGCTCCTCGGCACTGCAGGACCAATTGGCAGCGCCCCAGCTGCTCTGCTCCAGGGTCCAAAACAAAAGCCTGGTCTGCTGGGGGGGGGGGGGCACACTAGCCGCGCCCCCCCCCCCAGCAGACCAGGGATATGGGAGCAGAGCCACAGCGGCAGCGGGGTGCCGCGCCTCTGAGGCTTTGCTCTGGCAAAGCCTCAGAGGCGCGGGACCCCCCCGCGGCTGCGGCTTCAGCAGACCACAGGCAGGGGACTGAAGCGGCAGCAGCGGCGGTTCCCCGCGCTTCTGAGACTTTGCTTTGGCAAAGCCTCAGAAGCGGGGGAACCCGCCCGCTGCTGCCGCTTCAGTTGCGGTGCCTGTGGTCTGCTGGGGACTTTGCCAAAGCAAAGTCTCAGAAGCGCGGGGAACCGCCGCTGCTGCCGCTTCAGTCCCCTGCCTGTGGTCTGCTGGGGACCGTCCCACAGGCACCGCAACTGAAGTGGCAGCAGCGGCGGGTTCCCGCGCTTCTGAGGCTTTGCTCTGGCAAAGCCTCAGAAGCGCGGGAACCCGCCCGGTGCCCCTGGTCTGCTGGAGACGGTCTCCAGCAGACCAGGGGCACTGGAGCAGCTTACAAACGGGGCTTTCTCGCCCCGGAGCTTGCAGGTAGCAATCCGCCACCTCGACCTCCGGGGCGAGAAAGCCCCGTTCGTAAGTGCGGATCCGACGTAAGTCGGGGACTGCCTGTACATAAAAGGGAGGGGCGGGGAAAGGAGAGCAGCTCTACAACAAGACTCTGTTTTTGGGGCAGTGAATGTTAGTAGATTTTTAAGAGGAACTGTTACAGTGGGATACATTTATTTACACGAGAACTGCTCAGGGAATGAATGTCTTGCATATTACAACTCCCTGCAAGATTCAAAGCAGCAGTGAACTGACTCGCATGACTTTCCTATTTTTTAATCAATATAATGGTTAACACAGGTAGGTTTAAAAAATAAAGATGAAGTTGTATTATGCAATTGAAACTCACTTGCTAAATATTTTTAAAGTCACACATTTTGTTTGGAAATTAACACGTGGCTAATGAATCTTTCAATTTCCTACTTTGTTCTTACGCCAGTGTAAATCTGCAAGTCAGGAATGGGCACTTGCTGAGTATGCATTCTATGTGCATGAGAACCAGCATGGAATAAGCACCTCTCTGGGTGTGTCTGCCATGTGTCAGATGCATTTTAAATAATGTTAGCTTCAGACACTTACACATTCAGCTTGTAAGAAATGTACATTTACAGCTCAAGGGTTGGTAAGGCATAAAGTACAGCAGTTCTTTCCCAATCTTCTTTTGGGGGATATTTCCCTTCTCTTTTTCTATCTTCTGGCCAATTCTTGTTTATACAAAAGCTCAAATAGCTGACTTTGCGGAGTAATCTAAGCTTAAAAGACTATGTATTGAAAATAAATTGGTGTTGAGAGTTAAGGTATGTGGAGGTGATGGCTAGGCACTGAGAAATGCCTCAGCTGTACACTGTATTGCTAATGTTACTGTGGTGACATTCCCTGCCCTCCATCTTGGCATACCACTATACCACACCATGACATATTATGTCAACAGGAAGGAGGACTAAGCTACCAAGAGGCAATCAAGCTGTGGCAACTCTGCATAGAGGAGAGTATCACTTCAGTAACCAATAAACTTGCTTGGGGTCCAGGATCATCTCACAGAGCATCTTAGCAGGATTTTTTTCTCCTGAGTCATGATTGGTCTCTTAGGCCCAGTGCTTTGAGAGTCATCTTCACCGCTTAGGTCATCCTGATGATTCAGCTGTTTGCTGCAAAGGACAACAGAAAATGCCAACTGTTCTGTGATCAAAGGAGGCTCAGTTCAGATTCACTTCCAGTACCTTCCACCTCAGCTGACGATTGGCTCTCTTACAGACTTTTCCTCCAAGTGTAATTATTCCACAGGCCAGCTTCAAAATGAGAGCTAGTCAGGCAAGCTCATTTTCATTTTTCTGGCTAGGCCATGGTTTTCTGACCATCTCACATCGTTGGTTCAGTCTCCCGTAATGCTTTGCTCTCCAGTCCAGACTTCTGCCTCAGAATTACCTCAACCTATGCACTCTGTGCTCAGCTCCCTGCATCTCACTTGTGAGGCTGATCTGAGGTTGAAAGAAGAGGATGTCTAACATTTGGTAGCTGTTCAACAGGTCCAACTCTCAAGCTGAAAGCCCTCTACCAGAACGGTGTATTTGTCACAATGGAAGCAATGTTTAATGTGATTGAAGGCCCATGGAGTTCAGCCAATGCTGGCTTGTAATCAGGGTATGTTGCCATATTTGCTGCAATGTCTGTTGTAAGGCCTTTTGCTTAACTCATGGAAAGTGCATCTGGAAGCAATATCATTGTTTCATCCTCATATTCATGGAAGAACATTGTTCTAATGCTGGGCAGAACCTCCTTACCTGCAACTCTCCAAAAACACAGTGATGTTGCAACCACATCTGAAATTCCTGCAGCTTTGGTCCAGCAGCATCTGTGGTCCAGAAGGACCACGGATGTCATGGCTTTCCTGGTCTCTCAGTTTAAGTTGAATCAGGTGGTATGTTTGCCTGTTGTCTTTCCTGGAGGAACAGCGCCTTCATACTACATGTCAGATGAAGTTTAGCCTTCTATCTGTACCAGACTAAACCCTTTCATGCTTATCTGTTTGTGTCATAGACGTATCACATGAAGGGACAGCGGTCTCTTAACAGATGATATCTAAGTGGATAGCTTCCTATATTGAGGCTGTATACAAAATAGCCTTGACTATATTCTCTTAACAGATACAAGCTCATTCTATGCGAGCACAAGCAACATTAATTAAATTTTTGAGTGACCACTCAGTATTGGACATTTGCTGGGCTGCACATGGCCATCAGAACATATGTTTATGAACCATTGTGCTATTACTGCTGCATCCAGAGCAGATCTAAACTTTGGGATGTCATACTCCCCATTTAAGTGGACTTCAAGCTTCACTCGAAGGTACAGCTTGTGAGTCACTCCTGTAAAATATATGGGTAGATCTACTCAAAGAAGAGTGGTTACTTACTGTGACTGGTTCTTTGAGATGTGATGCAGACATGTATTCCTGACCCACCCTTCTCCTCTCTGCATTGGAATTTCGTCTCTGGGGCTATGTCTACATTGGCGCGATCTTGTGCCAGAGCGATGCAAATGAGGCTAAGCGTGGAACATCGCTGAGCCTCATTTGCATATCTAATGAGACGCCATTTTTGCAGAAGAGGCTCTTGCGCAAGAAGGAGCTGTCTACACTGCCTCTTCTTACGCAAGAAAAACCCTCTTGCGCAATGCTGTTATTTCTGAAAATAATCAGCGTAACAGCATTGCTCAAGAGGGTTTTTCTTGCACAAGAAGGGGCAGTGTAGCCACCTCCTTCTTGAGCAAGAGCCTCTTCCACAAAAATGGCGGCTCATTAGATATGCAAATGAGGCTCGGCAATATTCCACACTTAGCCTCATTTCCATAGCTCTGGCGCAAGATCGTGCCAGTGTAGACATAGCCTCCGTGTTTGATGCAAAGGAACTGAGAGTGGGTTGAGGCAGCAGCATGTCATACAGTCAGAGCAGGGCCCATGGCCATGATGTGTGAGTGCCACCCCTCTACAGGCAAAATTCTCTAGCTCCGGTTTAACTGGGTGTGCGCGCACACAAGTGGAATATACATCTGCATCACATATTGAAGAGCTACAGTTACAGTAATGAACTGTTTCTTTTCTCTAATGCAATAATTCTCCATCACTAGTCTGTGGAGACCTGGCTGTCTATATGACTCTGACTCTCCCCTTATTTTTACTGGCTAAACTGCTTCATAGAAGTTAAAAATCAATTATTTTACTTATCCAGATGAACAGTTGCACTAGTTATGCACTTGTGGGTGGGAAAACAGGTGGTGTGTATAAACACTTCCCTTATTTTTAAGATGTGGCGCATATTAAACTTCTTTACAGTATCACAGCTTCAAAGGTGACAGACAGGTTCATTTGAATTGTGCTTTTACTTCCACCACCTAAGAGTGTGTCTTTTCTTCCGGTATCCTTCCCCTTTTTCAGTCTGTGTAAGCATTCAATGTTCCAGGTGCTAGTCACTGGGATTGGAACACCAGTGGGCAAGTACCCGTATTTATTGCCGTGATAACTGAGAGACTAAGATGCTGAAGAGTGACATGGCGATAGCTGGAATGCTGAAGAGTGGAGGGGGCAAGAGGGGAAACAAATACAAGTTCAAACTCTCTTAACCCAGATTCTCTGGTCCTGAAACATCCATCATCCAGCATGGATGTTGTAGGACCAGAGAGTCCTGGTAGAGGGCCAGTAGTAAGGATCGCTGAGGGGCCGTCAGGGCAGCGGGCTACCCACAGGGAGCGGATGGTGGGGCCACCCAGCAGAGCTGGAAGCCCTGGTGCACGGCTGCCCAGGGCTGCTCAGAAAGCCCTGATATGCGTGCCTGCCCGGCAGAGCCATGGTAGCAATGGCTGTCCAGGGGGTTAGCAGGGCAGTGGTCGGGCCAAAGAGCCAGTGGCAGGGGTCCAAAAATCATAGAATCCTAGGGCTGAGAGAGATCACCGAAGGATGTCAAGTCCAGCCCCCTGCCCAAAGCAGGATCAACCCCTGCTAAATCATCCCAACCAGGGCTTTGTCAAGCTGGGACTTTAAAACCTCTAGGGATGGAGATTCCAGCACCTCCCTAAGTAACCCATTCCAGTGCTTCACCACCCTTTCTAGTGAAATAGTTTTCCCTACTATCAAACCTAAACCTTCCCCACTGTAACTGGAGACCATTGCTCCTTGTTCTGCCATCTGTCACTACTGTAAACAGCCTCTCTCTATCCTCTTTGGAACCTCCCTTCAGGAAGTTGAAGGCTGCTATCAAATCCCCCCTCAATCTTCTCTCCTGCAGACTAAATAAGCCCAAATCACTCAGCTTCTTGTAGGTTATGCGCTCCAGCCCCCTAATCATTTTGTTTGTCCTCTGCTGGACCCTCTCCAATGCGTCCACATCCTTTCTATAGTGGGGTGCCCAGAACTGGATGTTCCAGAGTACTCCAGCTGTGGCATCACCAGTGCCAAATAAAGGGGAATAATAACTTCTCTAGATCTGCTGACAATGCTCCTTCTAATGCACCTTAATATGCCATTATCCTTCTTGGATACGAGGGCACACTGCTGACTCATATCCAGCTTCTCATCCACTGTAATTCCCAGATCCTTTTCTGTTGTACTGCTACTTAGCTAGTCAGTCCCCAGCTTGTGACAGTGCTTGGGATTCTTTCTCCCAAGTGCAGAACTTTGCACTTGTCCTTGTTGAACCTCATCAGATTTCTTTTGGCCCAATACTCCAATTTGTCTAAGTCACTCTGGACTCTATCCCTGCCCTCCAACATATCTACCTCCCCCCACTAGCTTAGTGTCATCCACAAACTTGCTGAGGGTGTAATCCATCCCCTCCTCCAGGTCATTAATAAAGATGTTGAACAAAACTGGTCCCAGAACCGAACCTTGGGGCACTCCACTAGAAACTGACTGCCATCATGACATCGAGCCATTGATCACTACCTGCTGGGCCCGACCTTCCAGCCAGCTTTCTATTCATCTTACTGTCCATTTATCCAATCCACATTCCCTTAACTTGCTGGCAAAGAATATTGTGGGAGACCGTATCAAAAGCTTTGCTAAAGTCAAGGTATATCACATCCACCGACTTCCTTATGTCCACAGAACCAGTTACCTCATCATAGAAGCTAATCTAGTTGGTCAGGCATGACTTGCCCTTGGTGAATCCATGGCATGGATGACCTTCCCTAGTCTTGCAAAATCCCTCATCTGGGACCAGTCAGGTCCTAAGAGTGCAGGACCAGGGAGGTCCAACCTGTAGTTGTATTTGAAGATGTCCAAGGAATGACTCGGTGTAATATTTTGTTCTATGTGTCCAATCATGAGGTATCTTTAAGATGAGAGGTCTTGCTCCCCAGCTGGTATGACCCTTGAGGTTAAAGTTCTTCTATGCTTGGGCTGCAGGTGGACTTGCAGGAAGGAGTTCCTCCCTCCTTTCTAGGCTATTTTACCCATAGTAAAATATTTGTTTGGTGCTGACAATATGTGTGGGGAGGAAGAATACACACACATATGCCTCCATCCCCACACAGAGACTGATTGGGATTCTGAACTAGCATAAAGTATTGCCTACCTATGCAGATCCCTTTTCAGGATTGGACGCTACCACTGACATATACTTTGGAATGCACTGGGACATCATGAGGGGGAGGGGAGGGTTGGTTGGCTTAATGCCTTGGGATTTTAAAATCATAAACTCACTTTTAGATTCATGGAAGAAGTTCTTTTTAAGAGGAATAAGGGGAGGGTTATGAGTTCAGCTACTTTCGAAGTGTTCTGGTCTGTATGGGAGCCATGTGCTCCTCAGGAAAAAAGTCAACCCAGTTGGAAAAAGGTAACCTCTCTAATTTTCAAATATATTGCACCTATAAATTATTAAAACCCTTTCCATTTCTTCAGTGTGCATTATTATATTCATTTATAGTGAATATTCACATAGTTTTCTGTCCTCCAGAGATGGAAAAAATACGTACCTGCCATCTAATTCCAGCCCAATAACACCATGAAATGATTTAATCCCCAGTATTGTTATTCAATATCAATGGCTGCTCCAAAATAAAAACTGAATGTATTTCTGGTAACTGAGGAACAGCAAGTGCTAGAGGTTTTAAATAGATGTCATATGATACCAATTATAGCCTGGTGAAACTTATCAGACCTGGGAAACCATACAAAGAGCAAGCCAAAATGGAGGGCAATTCCATACTCCATGCTTTTAACAACATTTATTTTGCAATTTTTGCTTTATTTTGCTTCAAGCTTTTAATTAAGATTTCTTTGGCTCTGCTGACCCACTTCTATATTGTTAAAGGAAACAGAAAAGAGGCTGCCAGGATAGCAGAAGAGATCTATGGAATAGCCCCAGGTAAAAGCTTAATTATCGACACACAAGAATTCAGCAGTTTTTTATGTCTTGAGAAATTAGATTTTAATAACTGTGTTGCTTCACACGTGCATTCCATTTCCAAAGTCTTTGCAAAAGTAGCATGAGTTGGTATGTTTTAGGTGTGCAAAATGAGACTCTCTAACAGCTTGAGTGTGAACAACACTTGATTAAGTATAGTAAATATAGAACAACAGTAAAGTAAAAAAAGAAGTCTGCTTTGGAAAGCATTGTAATTGCCAGCATCAACTGTGTGCATGACACAGTTTTACTGTGTATCCTTGTTTACAACCAGAGAGCATGTAAGGAAGAGGTTTAGACTGGATTTTCTAAAGAAAGGTACCAGGAAGGGTACAATTAAAGCCTGGCTAGAACTAAGTCAGTGGTCCCTGTTCTTTTGAATGAAACCATAAAAGAGAGCATTGATAAAATTCCTGTGAAACCAACAGTACAAAAACGATTTATATATAATGGGCCTCCAAAGATTCATTTTCCTATTTTTCTTTCCAAGTAGTTTTTTCTACAGACTTCCACAATAGTGCATTGATAAAAAATTAACACCAAAGTAACAATTCTAATTAAAATGTGTAAGTACTTGAAAAATAACAGCTAACCAGTTATTAATTAAATCCGGAAGACACAGTATTTAGTGACATTTACAATGTTCTTATCAGAGGCTAGAGCCTCCAACTCTGATTCACTCTGTATATTGCCCTCCTCCATGAGTGGTTCTGAGGAAGCCAATGGAACAATTAGCAATGCAAGATGACAGCTCACTGCAAGAGTATTAGAATCTGGCCCAACAGTAACTTCTTACCAAGAAAGAGAATCCTCTGAACTGTATTCATGTTTAAATTCGACACTTTACACTCAAATTTGAATAAAGATGCTAATTACCTTACCCATTACAAAGATAGGTTCCCCAATTATCACCTCTAATATCATTAGCTCACAGACATTTACCTCCCCCCTCCCTCCATCCCCCTTCTGTTCTGAAATTTGATTTATCCTTTTCATATGTGTTCATTATTTTAATTGTATCCTTTGGTATATATGGTTGTGACAATTTTTTTCCACTATTTGATCTGAGGAAGTGGGTCTGGCCCACGAAAGCTCATCACCTATTAAACCATCTTGTTAGTCTTTAAAGTGCTACATAGTCCTATTTTTTGTTTCAGCTACACCAGACTAACACAGCTACATTTCTATCACTATTCTTACCAAGCTGATATAAAGAAGAATAAATAGTTATTTATACTAGGGATGTGAAAAGGTAACTGGTTAACCAGTTACCGGGTAAGTATCTTCCTTACTGAGTGATGCTTACTGGGTAATGGTTAGCCTGTGCCTGAAAACAGCCCCTGCCCACAGCCCCACATGGAATTGGGAGCCCTGCTGGCTGGGGGCTGCTGCAGCCAGGCTGAAGCAGTCCTCTGCCCAGGATCCCACTTAATCGGTTAACCAGTTAAATGTAACATTTTACCACTTAACTGATTGAACAGGATTTTACATCCCTAATTTATTCCCACTTCTGCAATGCGTTAGAAACTCTCTAACGGTTTATTAAAAAGACTTCTGTTAATGTATTGACAAAGAGCTTATTATATGTGCCTTGATTTAAATTTAGTAAAATATTTGATCAATGGCTTTTTTTTTCTCCGCCAGTATATAGATTCTTTATCTAAGTGCATACAAAGTTACCAGGACTACATCCTTTTTTTTTTTTTTTTTTTTAATCTGCAAGTGGCCATTTGCAAATCTCCATGAAGGATAATCTTTCAAAACACAAGGTCATGTGATGTTGTTGCCTGCATACTAGATTGGATTACAGATGCACTGTCACAGCCTAGCCTAAGGTAAAGCAATGTGGAGAGAAGCAGCAGCAGAGCTGCTTGAAATACTCTGTAGAAATTTAGAAAGGACGTTTCAGATATGCCTTTCATAACCGGGGAATTAAGAGATGCCCCTTATGGGAACTACATTTGCCACACATTTCAGGGAGGTATGTTGCTGTGGTGGCTTGAAGATACATAGCTTTATATGCATGTTCATGGTGAGAAGTGTGCCCTGCATTATGTAATGTGAAGTGTGTAAATATACATATACAGTATATATGTGTGTGACATGTTTGCCTATGCAGCACAGCATATTTGTGTGTAATTAGAGGTGGAGGTAGAAGTACTATCTATCGGTTAGGTTGCTTGATGCTTCCTATTATATACCTTTGCCAAAGTTTTACCTGTTCGGATGGAAATTTCTGTCAGCTGTCTGTCTCAAGTTGAATGGAATACGTGTATATAGCGATACAACTCCACCAAAACATTTCAGCCTTTTTGGAGAGCAGGATGGGAGCAAGCCCCACAATGTTTCTGTGGTTCCCTCAGTCAGTTCCCTCTGGTATTGAGGTTTCTTTGCAGTCTCCTTTGGGTGGGGAGAGGATGCTTACGTGTAGGTGGCTGTTCTGGCTGGCAGGCCCATGTTCTGTTCCTTCAGGCAGGGAGACGGTTCCTGCCTCTTTGCCAGTCAGCCCTGAACTGGGCTCCCTTTTTTTATTCCCTCTCCAGGCCTGGCATTGGTTGCGGATATAATGGCGTGGGGCTAGCTAAGCCCAAAGGCTTGCTTTAACTCCTGCTGTGCTGTCTGTCCATTTCTATGCTTCACCACAAAAATAAGAAATTATGTCATGTGGGTGTCCATACAATCCCACATTTTCATCAGTGGGGTTAGAAGCTTTAGATCCAGGGAACTGAGCTCATCGACTCCTGCAAATAGCATAACTGATAGCATTAATAGGTTGTTGTCTTGTATGTAGGATGGCACCAGAAGCCTCTGAAGCACATACATTGGCAGCGGAGTTCACAGAAACTTACTGATGGCAGAAGAATGGAGAAACTCCAGAGTTTTGAGTTCCATTCCAGGCAATGGAAGGAAAACAGTGTCATAGACACAGACTTGTCTGTCCATTCCTCTCAAGCTTGACACTTTCAGCCCCTTCCCAGTCCTGTCTCTCTTCCACTCCAGGCTTCTTGTCCCAGCCCCATTCTCCTGGCTTGCCCAGTTCCAGTCTCCATTCCTCAAGTTTCTCTGCCTAGCTCTGCCTTGGTCTCCTTTTCTAGTCAGTCCCAGCAACCATCCCCTGGCTTCTGCTCAGTCCCTCTCATTCCCACTCCAGTTCTAGTCTTAAGAGATTTCTTGTCTCAATCATCTCCTTTCCCTCCCCTTGCTCTGGTTTTTGTTCCTTCTGCAACTGGTCTCCTCCATGTTCTCTTGGTGTTGGCTGGAGGTTCGTTGGGAGTGCAGGAGAGACAGACTCCCTGCTCCCAATTCCAGTGCCTAGTTCCACCCTGTCCCAGAGTAGCAGGGAGCAGCCATTACAAGGAAAGTTCGGTTTCATTTCTGTAGCTGATGACTTAAGGGTTCATGCTTAGTTGTTCAGAGGGGACAGTGCCAATGTTTCCTCTAATTTTTTCCATCCATCTGCAGAATGAATTTTATGTTCACTAAGGCAA
This sequence comes from Pelodiscus sinensis, assembly GCF_049634645.1. Classification (NCBI taxonomy): domain Eukaryota; kingdom Metazoa; phylum Chordata; order Testudines; family Trionychidae; genus Pelodiscus; species Pelodiscus sinensis. The sequence goes on from NC_134711.1 coordinate 211,924,292, forward strand.
GTGCAGATGTGTACCACCAGTAGAAACGCATGCTGCCAGCTGTGGGTGGTGTGGACAGTCTGCTAATGAGCTGGGCGGCATTTGACTTTCTCCTCGGTGGCCTCCCAAATGATCAGCTTACAGGGAATGCTGGATAGTGCACATGCTGTCTAGTCATTACTAGAGGTTATGAGAATCTCAAACCTTCTTAGTTAGGATGGAATTGTCTGGGAATTTAGCTGCTAAAATCCAAAAAATCTCTACTGTTTATCATGTGCACATTGTCATTTTCAATAGGTTCACAACTTGTTCAAATTTAGGCACATTTTCATAAGAACAGCAAAAGGCCCATCCCTCACACACAAGACCCCCTGTTTTGGCGTAGTTTTCAAGTCCTTGCTCCAAAGCTTGGGGGGAGCTTCAAAGACAAGGTTGCCACAATATTTTATCATGGGCAAAACATTTTTTTCTAGCCTCATTCTCACAAACAGTTCATTCAAACAGTGATTCAACCTCAGGCAGACATCTGGCAAGGACAATTTCAGCCCAAACAGCCAAGTTTGGCCAAGTTATAAGCAGCCACAATAAGGTTTTTATTATGGGAAGTGTTGAGCAACCTACAAGTAGGTGGCACTACTAGCTCAGCCTATAAAACAAGCTTCTTTAAGATCATCTATAACAAAATATCATGCAACACTTTGTTTTTTTCCTGGGAATATGATATGGTTGCAAACCCAAGGCAGAGTTAAGGCTGCTGTTATTAACGGACTGTGCATCATTGTCTTGTGTAAGAAGGTGAAACAGTTTGCTCAGCTCTTACCTGTTTTCTAACTTTATGTTCTTCCCTTAACTCTAGCATAAGGCACATTTTGGAGGTTCACTGAAATGTGGCAGCAACTTCAGTTTCAGCTTTCACTAAGTTTTTTTTTTCTGGTAAATGTGTTGTGTATTGTTTGTGAAAAATCATTCCATGAGTGCTGAGTGCAGGCTAGAAAGGCCACTCAGGGTGCCATGGCTACGTTCTATTTTTAGTGTGCTAGCTGAATGAGAGTGAGAATGGGTATGTCTCCTTGAGCAGGGAGCCATGTCCCAGCTTCAAGTGCAGACATACCTGATATCTTGTAGTATTCTCACCAGTGTGCCCTTTGAAACTTTTTTGGGAATCCAGAGAGAGACCAGGTATCCCAGTGGTCAAGGTGTTAGCCTGGGACTCTGCACATGCAGGTTCAGTTTTCTGTTTCACCACAGACTCCCTGCAATCCTTGAGAACTCCCATAGCTTCCAGGCTCCCTGCTCTCAAGCTGTGGTTCTTGGGATATGAGCTCTATGCACTTCCGCAGAGAGCCTGGGAGACTCAACTTGAGAGGGGCTTTTTGGAACTTCCAGGCTGCTTGCCATTGAGCTGGGAGCCTGGAAAACATCTGGACCTGCTGGAGCCACAGGCTGTGCAGATGTCAGGCCAGATGGCATCCAATATTGCAGAAGTCAGGCAACTTGGGAAGTAACTGGCCTGAATATTTGGTAGCCCTGGGGACCTGTGTCCCAGGGCAGCTTCCAGGCACTAGGAGCATTAGGCCCCAGGAACCCAAGTGGCTGCAGAATGAAACTGACAAAACATTTACAGTGTCATGGCTGTTCACAACTGAACAGTGGTATCATGTCTGCTTCACTCATGATCTGTCAGGATTCCCTGGAGCATATTTTGTTTCAGAAACACCATGTTTTGGAATTTCCAAAATACAATTTTTGGAACCTCCATATTGTGGAAAATCTGGGGGGAGGGGAATGGTTTTGATGAGAACTGGACTGAAACCAAATTTCAAAATTTCCCACAAATCAGATTTCTGACAGCACTGATTGTGATGCAGTTGAGTTTTAGATGCTGAATTGTGGGCAGTAAATTCTCTCTGTCAGAATCTCTATAGATATGACAATGTCCCTAATGATCTGTTTGGCTGAATAGATATACCTGTAGGTAGTAACTCTGCTGAAATGGGACCACAAATAGAATATTTAATAAAAATATACAAATGACTCAGCAGTCTAGGGTTTGTTGAAGTTAACTTGTTCAAAATGGTGTAGAAAACAGGAATCAAGCAGTTGGCAAATGTACTTTTCTCCATGTTCCTCTGAAATCCTCAAGTGAGGAAGAGGGAAAAAAAACCTGTTATCTGCTAATGCATGTAAGAAGGAAAGGCAGTCTAATATATAACACATATTAAATGTATTCATTTAAGAGAAATAATTGCTGGGAGCATATTGGCTTGATGGACATGTTACCCGAAAAGCTAAGCCAGTATTTGCAGGCACTACATCTCAGGACAAAGTGAAAATGAACCCACAGAGTAATTTGGCATAAAATGTAAGTCACTGAGGAAGTCCTATGGCCAAGATTTCTTTTTTAAAAGTGGGGATTGTGCTTAAAATTAAAGCTACAGGTGGGATTTTGAAAATTGCCCCAGAGAGTCTCAATCAGGCTCACTAAGAGGATGGGCAACTGCCTCACCTTTAAAGGGACTTGAGCTCCTTCCTGGCTGCCATCATTGCAGGATGCCATCACCCAGGCCCTTTAAATCACTGCTGGAGCTGCAGGTGGCACTGAACGGCTGGCAAAGGAGGCTACCCTAACCCCACCCCTTCTTTCCAAGATCCCGCCCCTTCTAGGAGCATGGAGACACACTCCACCACCTTGCTAAGTGACTCAGCAAGTCTGTTAGCTTCCCTGGTCTTAATGATACTGTATTCCTAACTCACAAAAGTGCTTTCAAAAATCTCTCCCATAAGGCTTTGCTTAGGTTCCTAAATAAGTGGCCTGATTTTCAAAAAAGCTGAGTGCGCAGCAGTTCCCATTGAAATTAATTTTTTACTAGGCAATCCCATTTTGTTGGTTTCATGCCATAGGTACAATTTGCACACTGACACAGATCAGTATTCCCAAGTAGACAAGACAGGAATGTGTGATTTTTTTTTCTTAAACAAAAAACAGGACTGTGTAGCACTTTAAAGACTAACAAGATGGTTTATTAGGTGATGAGCTTTCGTGGGCCAGACCCACTTCCACAGATCAGATTGTGGAATAAAATAAGCATGACCATATATACCAAAGGGATACAATAAAAAAAAATGAACACACATAAAAAGGAAAAATCAAATTTCAGAACAGAGGAGGGATGGGGGGGGGGGAGGTAAATGTCTGTGAATGTCAAATTTAAGCATGAATGTTGGCACAGTGTCCATCTGCTATGTACATTGGACAAATGTCTCAGATGCTTTGCCAAAGAATCAATGCACACACAACGGGTATCAGACAGTATCACAAAGAAAAAACAGTTTCTTGCCATTTCAACCAGAAAGGGCATTGTCTCAATGACTTGATTACCTGCATACTGCTTCAAAGGCATTTTAATACCAGACTTGAAAGAGAAACCTCTGACCTGTCATTCATGCTTAAATTTGACACTTTATGCCGGGGTCTTAACAAAGATGCTAATTATCTTACCCATTACAAAGATAGCTTCCCCAATTATCACCTCTAATATAATTAGCTCACACACATTAACCTCCCACCCTCATCCCCCCTCTGTTCTGAAATTTGATTTGTACTTTTTATATGTGTTCGCTTTTTTTGATTGTTTCCCTTTGGTATATATGGTTGTGCCTATTTTCTTCCACAATTTGATCTGAGGAAGTGGGTCTGGCCCACGAAAGCTCATCACCTAATAAACCATCTTGTTAGTCTTTAAAGTGCTACATAGTCCTGGTTTTTGTTTCAGCTAGACTAGACTAACACGGCTACATCTCTATTACTATTTTTTTTTCTTGTGATCTTTTGGAACTGTTTGTATTTTGGCATCTCTGCCTTTGTAGTGCCTTTGAATTAACTCTTGGGGTGTTTTAGGTTCCTGGGCAGATCGCTCTCCTCTTCATGAAGCTGCATTCCAAGGGCGCCTGCTATCTTTGAAAACTTTGATTGCACAGGTAAGAACCAAAAGTAAATATGCGGTGAGGCCTCAGGATTTTTTTGGTTAGGCCTTACCCAGGAATGATGTATTACAGTGGGCACCTCAAGACATAGAGCTGGGTTATAAATAAAACTATAAACTGGACTCATTTTTGTCATATTACATGCTAGGAGTAAACCCAAGACACAAGCCACACAACAAACTGAATTATAATAAGCAAACATCATTGGTATGTTCCTTTTAGGGTTGCCAGATGGTTTCAACAAAAATACCGGACACTCTTGACATTACATCACAATCTACATTACATCTTATTTAGAAAATACTGGATATTTATATTTTCTCATTTATATTGTCTCAATTTGTTTCCTGAACAGAAAGCTCAAATACTGGACTGTCCGGTTCAAAACCGGATACCTGGCAAGCTTAGTTTCTTTTCAAAGGCAAACAATACAAGCTCCATAGAACTTGAACAGAAAGAAACTAATATATTTATTAGGTATTAATGATCAAGTATTGCACTTTTGTAAGGCTGAAAATGTACATGTTGCCTTATAAAGCAGAGCCAGATGTGTTCCCTTCCACAGAGAAGTGCTATATGCTCTCCACTCCCACTGATATTGCAGATCCAGAGGAGCAAAAGTGGGAAGGAAAGAAAGATTTTGGAGAACAAGAGGAGGAAGCAGGTAGTGCATAGGTTCAAAGGAGAAGGTTATAGTTGTTAGAGGGCGTATCCCTTCACAAACCCCTTCCCCCCCACTTCCCTGGTCCTTCTCATGTGAACAAAGAACTGTAATACCCAAAGTCCGGAAATGCAAACAATTTGATGTTTATTGGTGCTAGCTTCCAGCAAGTAAAAATCCTGTTTCCTTTCCATTTTCCCTTGTTTTTTCCCACCTACTTCCTGTTTGTCCCAATGTATATAGTATTATTTTCAGGTGTACTTTAACCAATTATTCTACGGAAACGTAACTAACCAATCTTAACTTATTGTAACATGATTATCTAACCAATTATATCCCACCACCTTAATTGGTTTAAACCCAGCAAAATTAATTATACAGAAGACAGAAACACTCAAATAACCAGATAAAGATCATAAAGATAAACAATAGAGAGATGGGGAGCATAATAATGAAGCAATAAACAAATGAGGATTTCTCATACCCAAATACAGGTTGAATTTCACTAGACCAGCCAAACCAGAGAATGTGCTGAACCACAGGAGGTCAATATTGTCTGTCAGCATTACCAACAATTCCACTGCTGTTAGATGACATTTAGGGGGCAAATTAGAGCTAAATAATTGCACAGAACACTGAGATCCAGGACTTGTCGCTGTAAACAAACTTTATGGGTCTATGGGAAACTTGGCTACAACCATGATAAGTGGACATCAGGCTAACTAAAACCATGTAGGACCACGGATGTTGCTTGATCAGAGAGTGCCACTCTATAACTTGTATTGTTAAGTGGATCCTTGCCACACAAAGCCATCAGCCTAAGTTTCCTTTAAATCTTCTAGGTTCTTCTCTTTGTGTGAAGGTAATAGATTGGATCGTGGTTCTGACAGCCCCAACATGCATTATTTCAACATGATTGGTTTGGAATGTGCCAAGAAGTGACTGCACATTTCCCAGCTCATGGATGCTCCTGCTGCTTAATCAAAAGCCTTAGCTCAAGAACAAGGCCTCAAACCATCATACAGATAGACTGTGATTTTGATTCTTTGTTTTTATACCCATGTAAGAATACACTTACATTCTTAAAGTATAGGCATAGGAGGCAGGCCTGAATATCTAGATCCTAACAATAGATAGAAACTCAAGGAGAGCAACTCGCCAAAATGCAACCTGGAAGGACAGCAGATTAGTTCTCCCTTCCTGAAAATGATCTGATACCAAGGAGCTGGTCAACGAAGTCCAAGTGCAGTCTATTTTGTTAGAATATAGGGGTAGGATTCCAAGAAGTGGGAAACATTTAAAATCTTTTAGCAAAGGCAGCCAGTGTTTGCTGGTTTGGTCACAACTTAGTGGATGTTTAGTGGAAGGAAAAAAATGTGTCTACCCAGCAGTAGGTTTCAAAAATTCTTGGCATTATGATCGATCTGAGTCAAAAGCTACACTCTGGGTGTTTTGATTCCTTGCTTGCTACCACATTGTAATGGGATGTCACTCACCCCACATGAGTGGACCCCACATGAGTGGACCCCTTTTGGCGGCTGAGTGCCTGTGTCTGCACTCCTTGCTCTGGTAGCCCTCCTGCAACTCAGCCCTATCTGAGCCTTTTGAGCTCCCAGAAGGAACTGCCTCACTCTAGCCCAACAGCTTCCTTGTAACAGGCTTGCTGGGCCCTTCTTGGTCAGGTCCTTTGTGCCACTCTAGCTTTCTTGGAAGACTTCCCTATGGCTTTCTGGGTGGGGTGTAGCAAAGCCACAAGCCTGCAGCAGGGACTTCAGGGCCTGGTCCACCTCGTTATAGATGTCAGCCAATAATATTCAAGATTCCTCTCTTCATTCTTGAATTATTTCTCACAGGGTTGTCCAACACATTCTGTGAAGAGGGCCATAAGGCAGTTTGAATATGGTTTATGGGCCAGCCCAGCAAAGTTAGGCTCATATCCCACCACTGATCCACAACAAAACAACTGTGGTATTTGCACAGTTGAAGGGTAAAATATGACCATAATGCTGTAACTAAACTCTTAGTACCTTAACTAAAGTAATTTCATTCAGCATCACTCACTGGGAAAAATGATGCAAGACACCTTCAGGGACTTTGCTTTTTCTGTCTTTTGTTTGGACATTTACGTGCTCTCTTGCGGTGACTACACATTACAGGCCTAAAGGCTTGTTTATACTTATCAGAGGATTGACACTCTGGTGATCAAACTTCTGGGGTTTGATTTAGCAGGCCTAGTAAAGACCCCAACACAGTCACATGGAATAAGGGAAGTCAATGGGAAATCCATGGCCAACAGGAAGTTGCAGGTGGCCAGAGCTGCAGACATGCAGGTAAATAAAGTGACTAGCAGCCCACCAGGGCTAACCCTCATGAAACACATTTATCTCATGGGCCACTTATTTCTCACCCCTGATTTAGAACCCAGCATGATATAGTTACTGCATTTTGAATGTCAGAGTCTGGATTATGTTACAGTACATGTGCATGAACTCTTACTTGTCATTTGATGGAGCTATACTGTGGAAAACATACAGCAAAATCTCAGTCATGTTTCAATCTAGTCATATTTCTGCTGCGTTTTCCTCTATGACTGTTTGCATGGCTAGTTTTAGTTCATACAGCTGTTAATAGAAGGGCTGTTTTTTATACAAACGCTTATAAAAAGTATTTGCTATTCAGCATTCTTTACTCCTGTTTCATCAATTTGATAAACAATCCACTTGACTTGGGAAATAAATCACACTCATGGTCAGAGTGCTCATCGTCTGGATAAAATATGTAGCTATGACATATCCTAGTGACCTTTGTATATCTGGAAATAGGAAATTAAACTTAATCACTAGAGGCCAAAGTAGTACAATATCTTTCTTGCAATGTATTATGAAGCAACAGAGATAAAAATCATTCAGTTTCTTTACCTTTTGCTTTAAATCCCCCTCCAGTGGCAATGGATGCAGGAGCTGCAGTGTCAGAGTGATTGTCTGAGCCATACGTATTCCAGGGCAACTCTCATTGACTTCGGTAGGAATCTAGCCAGAGCAAGGACTGTAGAGCTGACCACTATGTAACTCCTGCCTGGAATGAACTCCAGTCATGATGGTTGTGTTGCTTGCTTGTTTTTTGTTTGCTTTTTTTTTTTTCACATCTTGGCTCTGGATTCTAGGGATTCAATGTGAACATTGTAACAATAGACCGGGTTTCTGCTCTCCACGAGGCCTGTCTAGGTGGCCATGTTGCTTGTGCGAAAGTCTTACTGGAGAACGGCGCTCAAGTGAGTATGAGCATATAAATGAGGCCAATACTTCCTTGGGAAGTGATGAGAACTGTGGCAAGACAACTGGCATTAGCAGAGATTCTCAATAGAGGTGCATGTATTGGATGCTTTTCATAGAGAGCGTGTGTGTTATGAGAGAGAAATTGTGGCCACAAAAGGGGACTATGTTTTGCTCACATTTCTGTAGTGGTTGCCTTTCTCCTGAAGGACTCCACCTTTTCACAGCTTGGTTGCTGTTTTGATCTCAGACATGTACCTCTATGTTTTTCTTCTCTGAAACTTCAATCTGATCGGTGCAAAAAAACGAGACCAAATTAATTATGACTATTCATTATGCTTTGTGCTTTCCAGAATGGTCAGTGGAATTGCCCCAAATTTTCTGATATAATTGAAATGTTTCATCTAATAAAAGCACAAAATTTTTCTACATTAGACCTAATGTAAAAATACCCTAAAAATAAAATATGAGAATATAATGATACATATGATTCATTACATTGGGTCTGTTTACAGCAGGGTGGAAAGCCTTTTTTGGGTCGGGGGCTGCTGACCCACAGAAAATCAGTTGAAAAGCAAAAAACAACCTCCCCCCAATCCATACTCCTCACTAATGCTGACCCCGACTGAGAGGGAGAAAGACATTCTCCACATTTTCCTTGCATGCCAGTGCCCTGGGAGGCCCAGGCTAGTAGATTTTGTGTGCTCCAGCCCTATGTGGGCATGGCGGGGGGCTGAAGCAAGAGCTCCCCAATGCTGGGGGGAGCTTCAGGGGGTTGGATCAAGGTTAGCAGGGGCCGCATCCGTGGCTTTACACGTGGCTTACTGATTACTGTGCTGAAAAATTTATATGTGGAGTGGCAAAACAAAATCAAATGAGCAGTCCAACAACTGATCTATTCATTAACAAAAAAGAATATTAATACTGAGTAACCATGTTTGTACATTTAACTTATAACCCCTAGCCAGGAATTACAAACCTTGATCTTCATATTATTCAATTTCAGGTTATTTTTTAAATTACCCAGTTTAAAAAATAGAGCTTTATTGATCACATATCTTTTCAGCATACGGAAAGTCACAAATCAGAACTATCAGTTGTCACCATTTGTAAGGTATCCTTATTGTTCAGCTCTCCCCATTCCTTCTTCATTGCTAACATACAGTCTCGGTCAGTCAGTGTCTTTTACTTTACATAAATTAATAGTCAGGGACATGAGAAATTGTCCCCCATTCTGTTGACTTTCGTCAGCACTGGGGTGTTTTTCAATTTCTTTCCCTAGACTGCCATTTAGTTTAAAACAATCTTCCCTGGATTCCTTCCTTTATTACCAGATAAGTCAGTTTCCATCAGAGAGGCTTTGCTAGTGTTTTTGTAAGAAGAATTGGCTATCAGCAAGGCTTTGTCTATGCTGGTGGAAAGCATCATGCTAGAAATGCACTCACTACCTCATTTTAACTAGCAAAAGTGTCAACAAGGACAGAAATGTTGAAATGATTCTAGCAGGTGTTTAAACATGACGGCTGTGTCTACACTGGCATGAATTTCCGGAACTGCTTAAAACGGAATACTATTCTGTTTTCAGTTTTTCCGGAAAAGGAGCGTCTACATTGGCATTGGTTTTTCCGGAAAAGCATCCGTGGCCAATGTAGATGCGCTTTTCCGGAAAAGAGCCCCGATCGCAAAAATGGCTTTTCCGGAAAAGGACTACTGGGCTGTCTACACTGGCCCTTTTCCAGAACAGTGTTCCGGAATAAGGACTTATGCCCGATCGGGAGCAGAATAGTTTTTCCAGAATAGCGGCTGATTTTGTACAGTAGAGCATCGTTGCTTTTCCGGAAAATCAAGGGCCAGTGTAGACAGCTCGCAGTTTATTCCGGAAAAGCGGCTGATTTTCCGGAATAAGTGGCCCAGTGTAGACACAGCCGACTTGTCCTCATTTACCTTCAGTGCTATCATCATGGCAGTAAACATGTTTTCTAATGTTTTTGTTCTTACTGTAGACATGGCCTTACCATTGAATACATTGTCAAAGTGTTGCGCTCAGGAGCTGGGAGAGATGCCATCAAAACACATTAGACTGACTTGTACCAGTTTGGGCAAATCCCCTTGCAACACATATGGGAAACCACTCTAGTAGGACTTAGGAATCCAAGATGATGGTTGTCTATTCCTTCAGATATACTGTAGTCTTCATGACTGTCCTTGTATTCCTTCTGGATCTCATCTTTCTCTGGGCTTTCCCTTTCTCTAGAAGCTGAACAATTCCCTGTTCTGTACAGTTTCCAAAATAGGAGATGAGCAGTCTGGAAAAGAGCTGTAAAATGGCCTCTTTTTAAATCTTATCTATCTATCTATGCAGTTCAAACAGATATATTCAACATCTTGGAAAAAAGTTAATCTTTGCACTCATTCATACGGCTGCATACTCTCCTCAGGTAGATGTTGGTGAAGCTGCTCCAAGAACTGGGAATTGATTGGCAGCATTTCATATGGGACTGCCAATTCAGTTAATCAGGCATCAAAATACAAGTAAGAACACTTAGCAAAGAAGCAACTCCTCTCCACCCAGTACTGACTCATCTGAGGAGAAAGGCAGGGATCCTGAGAAGGTTGCTTCAGAGTAAATGGCTTGGTATGGAAGGAAACAGAAAAGACTACAGCACTGCAGAAAGGCACGAGTGTACAACACTGCTTCTCTTAGAAGGCTGTGTACTTATAAAATTATATTTTTAAGTAAACAAAAATAAATAATCTTCCACTAAATAAACGCCTTAAACTAATTCTGCTCTAGAAATTGGGCTTGAAAAGAGACCAAGTTGGAAGCAGGGGGTCTTTGTGAACCTAGCTGCTCGGTTATAAGGAGAACACACTGAAGCTGTTCATCATTTTCCACTAGGACAGTTGGGATCCCCAATTCCCATTCTGTGGCACTGGCACAAAGGGCACCATGTGCTATCATACAGCATACTAGACCCATGTTATGCAGCAAGTAGCTCCTATTCAGCTTATGCAGCAGAGCTGCCCTTCTCTCTGTGACAAACGGGGACTCATGCAATGGTGTTGATTGTGAAATCTGATATCTGTGTGGCTTCTTGAAATGGAGAGAGCAGGAGATAGACAGGGCCAGAAGGTCAACACAAATGTTCACTGTGTATTTGCTTTCCTTCAAAGTTTTTGATTCAGTCAGAAAACTGCAAGTGTGTGGTTTGAGGTGGATGAAAACAATTTTTGATGATTATATGAAAATTCTAAATTTTCCATGGTGAAAAACCCCTTCCTTTCAGTCAGCTCTCGGTAGGAGCTCTCAGTAGAAGCTTTTCAGTGTCAGAGTTCTATGCTGCTGCTGCCCAGAGAGGTGGGGTGGCACTTAATAATATTACCCATCTCCTGCTGCAGGTCACTGAATTTGGTGGCAGATATGGATTTGGACATTAAATAAGATCAGCACTTTCCTAGTATGCTGCATTTAGCGTTGAGATGTGGGTGGTTTCCAGTGGAAGTGCATCACTTTTAAAAAAGATTGTCTGTCTATCTTGCTGTTTCAGGTCAATGCAGTCACTGTTGATGGCATCACTCCTCTATTTAATGCCTGCTGTAGTGGCAGTGCAGCTTGTGTGAACATGCTACTTGAATTTGGTGCCAAGCCCCAGCTAGAGAGTCACCTTGCTTCACCTATTCATGAAGCAGTAAAGAGAGGTAATTTCAGGGCTTTGAGTACAACTAACTATAAGTAGATCTGGATTTATATTTCCTTCCTAAACAAGTGTGGGGAATTAATCTGCACCCATGGGCTACACAGCTCAATATGAGTTCTTGGTATGCTGTGTTGGGGGGGGGGGGGGGAGGGAGAGAGAGAGAGAGAGTGTGTGTGTGTTGGGCATCCTGCAGGGAGGCACTGATGTGACATGACCTCTCTTCTGTGTTATACAGGTCATAGGGAGTGTATGGAAATTCTCGTGGCCAATGATGTTGACATTGACCAAGAAGATACTCAGCATGGAACACCCCTTTATGTGGCCTGCACATATCAGAGGACAGACTGTGTCAAGAAGCTTCTAGAATTAGGTGCTCTGGAGGCTGGGGAGGGGAAGCTATACTTGTTTGAAGTCACCACCTATTGTTTTCCCTTTAATCCTTCCCTGCTCCTGATATTAGCATTTAATTCCTCTTGACTCCAAGTACTTTGACTCCAAGTACTTTGAGGATGGGGTAAAATAAAGGATTCTGTCATTTGAAAATGATGATGAGAGGAGCAACGAAGAACTATTTGGCATAAAGTTTGCCATGTGACCTACATCAATCCCTTTTGATTATTATAAAATAAATAGCCATGTATGCTAAGCATTCACCCGTCCATGGCTCACCACATGCAGAAGGAGCAGATAAGCTAACTAAATACTCAAAAGATCCCCTATGCAGCAGGATCATGAAGATCCCCTATGCAGCAGGATACCTTCTCAGGTGATGTGGCTTGTTTTAGCCATTGCAACTATCCTGATTGGCATCTGCTAAGGCTCCGGTCCAAAATGGGTGTTACTGTCAGCCCAGGATAAGCATTTTACTCTTAGACCTTGATTGCAAAGTTATTTTAATTAGATGTTTAACACCCATTTGAATGGATCAAATGAAAGCTGCTATAGATTTTAAATACCCACTCATTTAGTAGTTAAAAAGTTCAGTATTGGGTCAATTCCTGTTGATTCGCTATCCTCTTTGTCTTACTGCTACTCTTGATGCTAATCCAGTAGCCATGTAACTTCTGGATATTGAGCACTGCTATACTCAAGAAAAGATGGCAAGTCCTGTGTGCCATCAAGTGCACTTCATTATTGATGCCAATGATGGAAGTCAAAGTATGTGATGTAAATCTTAGACTCAGCCAGTCATGTGTTTCCATGCTTTTTTCCTGGTCTATTCTTATCTGTGTGTTTTGAAGGAGCCAGTGTTGACTTGGGTAAACGATTGGACACCCCACTCCATGCTGCAGTTAGGAAATCCAGTGCAGAAGTAGCCAACTTGTTAATAGACTATGGTGCTAGCATGACATGCAGAAATGCGGAATTCAAATGTGCCCTGGATCTGGCAGCCCCCAACAGCAAAATGGGAAAGGTGCTCTTGCTTCGGGAAGGTAATGGTTCTTTTTGCTTTAATTGGACAATTTTTTATTTCCATTTTGTAAGTATTTTTCATGTTTATTATTTTGCTTTTCCATACACAGCAGCTCCCTCTGTTAGTTCTCTGAGATTCTCCATGATGTTTCAAGTCTAGCTGTCAGGGCATAGGAATAAGAGTTGAGAGACCTCACTTCAGTGCTTAGCTTTGTTATTGACTGCCTATACGATGGCAGGCAATATGATGTCTATATAATGATCCTAGTTTTAATGGATCCTTTAATCCTCAGTTTCCCATCAGTTGAATAAGGATAGTATTTATCTGCCTCTGTAAAATGCTTGGAAAGCTATGGGTAAGAGATGCTATAAATAAGCATCAGGTATTGTATCTATTACTGTTGTTATCAACCTTATATGAGTCAACAAGCAAGCAGCTATTTTGCATACAAACCAGAAATCCCAATGAAATGTACACATCAATGGATGTAATGGAACTTATATGCAGCTCCTGGCATAAACAGCTACATGAATGTGTATAACTTGGCTACAATGAGAAAGAGGAACTTAAATCCAGTGAGTTATTCAGCTTCTCTGGTCACTGCTGTTTCATGAAGCTTCACAAAGCATACCGTTATAAAAATGAGCCTTCCTAATTTACCTGCAGTGTCTCAGAGTATTTCTGGTACCATTTAAAAAAATCTGTGTATAAAAATCCTTTCCACTAAAGACATGCCAATATTTTATCTAGCTCATCTTGCACCTTCCTCTCATGGAGAATTCTTGCCATAATGTTTTTAGCCTCCATAAGTTTATCTAACTATGGAGAGTAGTGTTTCCACTCCAACTCATCGTCTGAGGTAGTGGGTTTTATATGATCCTATATATATTTTTGTTAGTCACTAAGGTTGCATGGGACTACTCATTTCTGGAGAGTAGAAACTCTATTTCTACTTGTTTTTTGTAAAGTCAAACGCACATCTAAGGCTCTGTACAACTAATAATAGTAGCTCTAAAATACATGCATGGTGAGCTGAATTATTCTTTCCCTTAGTTATACTGTTTTATAGCACATTTTCATCTGAGGAAAGCTATTTGGGTACCTACTAATTTAATAGGCTAGGCCTAGTGATCTGTAGCATTCAAAATCTTCATTAGAGCCCTTCCTAACTGTTGGTCCGCTAATAGCTTTCATCTAATCCTCAGCTATTTTCTCAAATTCCAGCAAGATGATAAAAGTTCCTTATTTTACCAAAATTCAATTGCTCTGATTTCTTTCTGTGTTCTGAGCTCAGTATTTTTCTTCTCCTCCAAGATATGTTTATTTCTGTAACTGGCATCATACCCAATCTTTCCTTGTGAAACAGCCTGGCCAAGGATCTCTATGCATGTTTCCACTGTCTACCTAGAAAATACAAAATAAAACTTTGAGTATGGCTCTGGGAGACAGACCCATAGTCTCCTATAGACAACCACCTAACCTCAAGATGATTCTTACCAACCACCACAGGACATACCACACTAATACCAACCCTGGTACCTTCCCTTGCAACAAACCCCGTTGCCAGCTTTGTCCACATATTCATTCTGCTGATACCATTATTGGACCTAACCAAGTGAGAACACATATTCCTGCGCATCCAGAAATATAATCTATGCTATCATGTGCCGAAAGTGTCCGTCTGCTATGTACGTTGGACAAACATCTCAGACACTTCGCCAAAGGATTAATGCCCACAAAACAGATATCAGACAAGATCACAAAGAGAAAACAGTTTCTTGCCACTTTAACCAGAAAGGACACTCTCTAAATGACTTAGCCACCTGCATTCTGCTACAAAGACCTTTTACATCTGCACTTGAAAGGGAATCCTCTGAACTGTCATTCATGTTAAAATTCGACACTTGCCAACAAGGACTTAACAAGACTTTGAACTTTCTCACCCATTACCAAGACAGTTTCCCCAATTATCACCTGTAATACCATTAACTCACAAACATCCCACTCTCCCTACCTTTAATATCAGCAATTCACAGACACTTACCTTCCTTCCTCCCCCTTCCCACCCCCCCGCATCCCCTTTCTGTTCTGCAATGTGATTTGTCCTTTTCATATTTGTTCATTTTTTTTAATTGTATCCTTTGGTATATATGGTTGTGACTACTTTCTTCCACTATTTGATCTGAGGAAGTGGGTCTGGCCCACGAAAGCTCATCATCTAATAAACCATCTTGTTAGTCTTTAAAGTGCTACATTGTCCTGCATTTTGCTTAAAGCAGAAGAGGAGTGTGTCCCTCTCCGATTTCCTGCAGCAGCAGTCTGCCAACTTCTGTGTTCCTAGAGTGAAGGGCAGAACAGGAGCATTCCAATGATTTGCTCTTTGCTTGTTCTGCAAACAGGGTAGCACATGCAACCAGCAGATACTTCCCGGAGGTTTGAAACGGGAGGGATGAATGCCTGCAGGGCAGCAGAGATTAAACACTAAGCGGAAGGCAGGCATTGTGGGTTACAGGTGGAAGTCCATTCTGTCGCCAGTCAGACAGCAGAGTCTGTATTGGCTGTTTGTTGGCAATAAAGAGAAGAGAAAAGAGAAACGTTTCTTGTAGGGATGGAAGTTTTATTGTCTCTGAAAAGGCGCATTTTTCCTAACAAAAGTTACATTACAGTGTGTGTGTTCTCACTGTTTTGTCTTCAAAAGGCAATTTTGGCCACAAAACTTGGTGGTACAGGCAAGCCCACTGTGATATTGATTACCAGTGTGTATTAGCTTTTAGAAAAGACGTTGCTCTATAAACACCTATAATACAATAACATCACACATGATCAGTTGATTCAATTGTTTATCATTTGAGGATTAACTTCCTTGTCTTTATAGACCAGGAAACATTTGCAATTGATTTTGTGAGGTTTCCCTTTCAAAGTCAAATTTATTCAAACATCGAGAAAGGCAACATGGAGTTGGATTGTGGAAGAAAGAACCTGGTGCTTCCTTCCTCATTTGTTATTTTAGCGGCTTTATTTATCTAACAGGTAAAAATTAGACCTTCATTACCTTTGTGGGAAGATAAAATGATACTCCAGGAGGCATATTTGTTAGAAAGATCATTACAATGGTGTGTGGGGCATGAATCGAAGGGTGCTTAGTGTCATAAAAACCCAACTACATTTTTGCACCTCCAACTTGCCTGATCAAAGAAAAAATGAAAAAGGTACAAGTAGTAATACAACTGGAATACAACATGCTTGAAACTGACAGGAGATCAGATGCATACATTAGCAGCTACATCAACTGCTAATGGAACAAGTCCCTTACTTAAGCCTGTTAATTGGGACAAATATAGCCAACACCCAACCCTTCTGCCCCATGTTATTTTTGCTTCTTTCTTAATTTATCTAACAGCATCCCTGTGAGTGCCAAATATTTTTAGTCTATTGAACTTTCTGTCTGTGAATGTGAAGGGATCAGTTTCTCTGTGCACCTATGGGGATTCAGTGGGTTAACTAATTAGGAAATACTCTAGCATTTTAAGCCTGATTCTTCTTTACATGAGTGCCCCTTTATACTATGTCATGTACTTCTAGTTAGTACATGTTAGGTTGCAGACCTGCTACTAGCAGGTCAGGCTCTTGTATCATGTATGGCTTGGCTTGCAGAATCATAGAATCATATAATTATAGAACCATAGAGCTGGAAGAGACCTCAGAAGACCATCAAGTCCAGCCCCCTGCCCAAGGCAAGACCAATCCCAATTAAATCAACCTAGCCAGGGCTTTGTCAAGCCGAGACTTAAACACCTCTAGGGACGGAGACTCCACTACTTCCCTAGGTAACTCATTCCAGTGCTTCACTACCCTCCTAGTGAAATAGTTTTTCCTAATATCCAACCTGGACCTCTCCCACC
This sequence comes from Pelodiscus sinensis, assembly GCF_049634645.1. Taxonomy (NCBI): domain Eukaryota; kingdom Metazoa; phylum Chordata; order Testudines; family Trionychidae; genus Pelodiscus; species Pelodiscus sinensis. Next base: position 211,941,202 of record NC_134711.1, read on the forward strand.
ACAACTTGAGACCATTGTTCCTTGTTCTGCCACCCATCACTACTGTAAATAGCCTTTCTCTATCCTCTTTGGAACCTCCCTTAAGGAAGTTGAAGGCTGCTATCAAATCCCCCCTCACTCTTCTCCTCTGCAAACTAAATAGACCCAACTCCCTCAGCCTCTCCTTGTAGGGCATATGCTCCAGCCCCCTAATCATTTTGGTCACTCTCTGTTGGACCCTCTCCAATACATCCACATCCTTCCTGTAATTGGGGGCCCAGAAATGGACACAATACTCCAGATGTGGCTTCACCAGAGCCAAATAAGGAGGAATAATCACATTTCTAGATCTATTGGCAATGCTCCTCTTAATGCAACCTAATATGCCATTAGCCTTCTTGGCTACAATGGCACACTGTTGACTCATATCCGGCTTCTCACCCACTGTAAACCCCAGGTCTTTTTCTGCAGAACTGCTACTTAGCCATTCAGTGCCCAGCCTGTAACAATGCTTGGGATTCTTCCATCCCAAGTGCAGGACTCTACACTTGTCCTTGCTGAACCTCATCAAATTTCTTGTGGCCCAATCCTTCAATTAGTCTAAGTAACTATGGACTCTATCCCTGCCCTCCAGCATATCTACCTCCTTTCTAGCTTAGTGTCATCCGCAAACTTGCTAAGGGTGCAATCCATCCCCTCATCCAGGTCATTAATAAAGATGTTGAACAAAACCAGTCCCAGAACCGAACCTTGGGGCACTCCGCTAGAAACTGACTGCCATCCTGACATCGAGCCATTGATCACTAGCCGCTGGGCCTGACCTTCCAGCCAGCTTTCTATTCATCTTACCGTCTATTTACCCAATCCACATTCCCTTAACTTGCTGGCAAGAATATTGTGGGAGACCATATCAAAAGCCTTGCTAAAGTCAAGGTATATCACATCCACTGACTTTCCCATAAGCTTCAGAACCTTCCTTCTCGGAGAGATACACCAGTGATGTGTTCTCTTTACAACAATTTAACAGACTGCTCAATGGTTAGTATATGTTCTGAAAATGTCTGTTATACATGGCACCACCTAGTGGCTGAACAGTATTTAATCACTCTCTCAGCCCAGCAGAAGAATCTGTCCTATCCCGTGGACTTTCCTTCTGCCCCACCATCCCCACAAATATGATTCAGTTCTGTGGGTTTCTGGAATCTTATTTTGCCGCCTCCGCCTGAAGGAGTATTTCCAACACACTGATATACAACATACTGATCTCATTGCTCCCCTCCATCAATCCCACAAGAGGAATGCTTCTATGTGGATCCCCACCAATGGACATAATGAAAGTCTTGATTTCTACATTGACTGTTTCCTCAAATGCGCTCAAGCTGACATTATCAGCAAACAACATATAACGTACAACCTCAGTCATGCAGAACACAATGCTATTCACAGCCTCAAAACCAATCCTAAAATCATACTCAAAGAGGCCGACAAAGGAGTCACCATGAACAAGACAGATTATGAACAGGAGGTGAACAGACAACTCACCAATACCAGATTCTACAGGCCTCTCTCCTGTGACCCCACTAAGGAATATAAAAAAACCATGAAAAATAACTGCTCATGACACTCCCTGATGCTGCTCAGGAACAAATTTATGCTAACCGCCCCCCCCCCAAATCCCGGACCAGGAACTTTCTATCTACTACCCAAAATACACAAACCTGGTAATCCCGGACGGCCCATCATCGGCACACTTACCACAGGATTATCGAGCTATATCGACTCCCTCCTCAGACCCTATGCTACCAGCACTCCTAGCTATCTTCGCGATACCATTGACTTCCTGAGGAAACTCCACAACATCAGTAGTCTTCTTGAAAATTCCGTCCTAGCCACCATGGGTGTAGAAACCTTTTACACCAACATTCCACATGAAGATGGATTACCGGCTACCAAGAACACCATCCCCGATAACACTGCACACCTGATTACAGAGCTCTGTGACTTTGTCCTCACCCACAACTACTTCCAATTCAGAGACAATTTCTATCTCCAAGTCAGCGGCACAGCCATGGGTACCCACATGGTACCACAATATGCCAACATCTTTATGGCTGACCTTGAACAATGTTTCCTCAGCTCTCGCCCCCTAACACCTCTACTTTACTTACGCTACATCAATGACATCTTCATGATATGGACCCATGGAAAAGAGACTCTTGAAGAATTCCACAAGGATTTCAACTTCCACCCTAATATAAACCTCAGCCTGGACCAGTCCACACGAGAAATCCACTTCCTGGACACTACAGTACAGTTAAATAATGGACAAATTTCCACCATCCTATATTGGAAACCCATCAACCACTACATTTACCTTCATGCTTCCATCCCAGACACATTTCTCAGTTGATTGTATACAGCCAAGCCCTACGATACAACCAGATTTGCTCTGACTCCACAGACAGAGACAATCACCTACAGGATCTTTAAGAGCATTCCTAAAACTGAAATACCCACCTGGAAAAGTGAAAAAACAAATGTACAGAGCCAAAAAAGTACCCAGACATGAACTACTTCAAGACAGACCCAAAAGAGAAAATAACAGAACTCCTCTTGTTGTTACCTACAGTCCACAACTCAGACCCCTCCAACGCATTATACACAATCTACAACCCATCTTGGAAAATGATCCCTCACTCTCAGAGGCCTTGGGAGAAAAACCTATTCTTGCTTACAGAGACAACCCCCTAACCTGAAATGTATTCTTTCTGGTAACCATACCACACAACCACATCATAAGCCTCCTGGAACACAGCCATGCAACCAAAAGAGATGCCAACTCTGCCCACATATCTATACTGTCAAGTATCAGAGGGGTAGCTATGTTAGTCTGATCTGCAAAAGCGGCGAGGAGTCCTGTGGCACCTTATAGACTAACTGAAGTGTTTGAGCATAAGCTTTTGTGGGCAAAGACCCACTTCGTCACATGCATCTGACGAAGTGGGTCTTTGCCCATGAAAGCTTATGCTCCAACACTTCAGTTAGTCTATAAGGTGCCACAGGACTCCTCGCCGCTTATATCTATACTGGTGAATTCATCACTGGAGCAAACAACATAAGCCACAAAATCAAAAGGTCATTTGACTGCACATCCAGTAATTTGATTTATGCCATCAAATGCCAGCAGTGCCGCACTGCTATATATATTGAACAAACTGGACAGTCTCTGTGGGAAAGAATCAGTGGACACAAATCAGATATACGTAAAGGAAACGTATAGAAACCTATTGGTGAACATTTTAACCTTCCAAATCATACTATGACAGATCTCCAAGTAGCTGTCTTGTCACAAACCAACTCTACGAGCCAGATCCACAGGGAAGCATTGGAATTACAGTTCATCCACAAATTCAATTCACATGCTAATGGACTCAGTCGTGATAAAGATTGGTTAGGACATTACCAATTTAACAACCATTGAAGGTGCTAACAGCTCTCTGAGTAGTATCCTTCCTGACATGGGAATCTATCTATTGACTTTGATTTTTATCTGCTTAGGTTTAAGTAACCATTCTCCAGATACTTACTGATGCCCTGTCTCTCACACCCCTTCCCTTATTCTTTCCCCCCCACTCCTCTTCCCCTCTCCTATTTATTTAGTGTTCACATCCCAAACTCATAACTCTGGTCATCTGAGGAAGTGGACTGTGCCCACGAAAACTCATGATACCATCTACATGTTTTGTTAGTCTATAAAGTGCTACCAGACCATTTGTTGTTGTTTTTTCAGTATTATATGGTTAGCATTCTATTCCATTAACATACGATTAGTGAAGAGCGGCGGTTCTCATCCTTCCCAGACACTTCTTTCAGGAGTCTTATTTGTCTTGCATAATTTAAATTTCACAACTCTTACAAAATCAGACATCATATACAAAAGTGTTACAGCACACTGTGACAGCAACAATTAAGTTTCTCTCCACATTGAGTCTATGCCTACTTTTCATTTTGATGGCAATCATAGCAGAAAATGAGACTTCACCATAATATGACCCAAAATGTAACAGAACATCCAAAGCAGTATTGCCAAGGTCAGTGTAGATTTTCTGTACAAAATGCCAGAACTGGATTAGAGTGGAGTCATTAAACTTCATTTGCAGACTATGGTCTTTACAACCCCTCAAGAAGATGTTCTTACTGACAGTCAGAGAGGTTATTGCAGTTAATCTCTGACAAAATGAATGGGTTTCTTACCCAGTTGTGTTGAGCTGAATGATGTTGAATGTTGGGGAAATATGACTTGAATTCAGAAGTCAAGTGGTCTAAATGATCTACTGTTATTTTTTTAACTTTGCTTTGCTCAATTTCCCCCGTGCCTACATCTGTGACATACATGTGAAGGAGTGGAAAATAGGTGTGAAGACTTTGTCTCTACATTTGGGCATCTAGAGTTCAATTTTCTTGGTAAAAGCATTCACTTTATCCTAGAGATTCAGAACATTAGTGTCATAGCCTTGCATGGACAAATTTACATCATTCAGCTTGCTCAATATATTTGCAGGGTAGGCAAACTGAGCTAACTACACAGTATTGTCAAATACAAGAGGTAAGAGGGGATGAATGTTCAGAAAGAAACCTGTGAAATTCTGTGCATAATTCAAACACTCCGTCAAGTATTTTCCTTCTTGAAAGTCAGTGAACCTGTGTGAAGCAACAGTTGATGTTCTGACTTCATCTCTTCACACAGAGCATGAAACAGGTGAGCACTGAGTGGCCTGGGCTTGATGTAGTTGAGTTTTTGACAGATTCATTTCAAACTTCATGCAGCTGAGAACTCATCCTTTGCAGCAAGTGCCTTTCTGTGTATGGTAAAAAGCACCCACTACTAAGCAGGACTTTCTTTCCTGTTCCTACTTACAAGTCCCTTTGCTTTCCCAGACACTGCAGCAGCCCCATTGGTGCAGAGAAATTTGCATACATTCCAACACAAATCATGTTTAGAAATAAAAAATCAGTTTAGAAATGTCCGCTGCAGCTGATATTGTTTTGCAAAAGTATAAAGGCAATATGTTGATATCAGTGTTTTCAAGGTATCGAACATAAGCAATCAGCTGAGCTTCTCCACTAACATCTGGGGACTCAAATTGAAGGACAAATGTTTTGGCCTTTTTAATTTTCTCCACAAATTTAGAGACTATCCTTTTCCATTTCTTCAGTTCTATGACATATAGTGTCATTTGATAAGGGTACTACCATTTTGAGGGTGTCGACTGCTTTTTTTTATAAAGTATGTTTTCTGCAAGCACCACAGCGGCAGGCAGAATCAGATCTCCTGCAACTGTATTTGGCATCTTTGATTTTGTTACAAGAAGAGAGACAGCATGCAAAATTTTGAGTGCTTTTTGTAAAGCTAGTGGAAGCTTTTTTTCATTTGTAGCTGGCATGTCTGGAACTTAGAGCTTTCTTTGAAAACTGGCTCAACTGCATGTACAAGGTGTTTTGCCTTCAAATGTCCTTCCAAATATGCTGCCTTTATACTGTTTTTTTTAATCAGTGTTTCTATGCAAATGACACACAATGCTTGAGGTGGATTGCAATTCAAGAATGTGAATCCAAAAGCAATATATTCCTTGCAAATCTGATTATGGGGTTTTTTCAGTAATTTTCAATTTCTTACAATGTTCACTGTTGCCATGATTGCTGCTTCCAGCTCCTCCTTTTAAAAATCTATCAACTTTTACATCACAACTACATAGGCACTATGACAACTTCAACCTAATTAATGTGCTTGCATGCATCAATTAATTACATTAGATGTGAGTTTTGTGTCTACACCTTATGTTACCATATAGACATATGATGTAGAGCAGTACACACAAATTGTATGAAAGTTCAGTTTGTGCTGACTTTACTAGTGCTGTTTATGTAGCCTGTTGTAAAACTAGCCAAATATCTACAGCCTCTCCCCGAGTTACGAATAAGTTACGGAACAAACATTTGGCCGTAACTCAATCCGTTCGTAATTCGGACCCCATTGAGTTACACACGACCGCGCTGTTCGTAAGTGCGGGTTGCGTTCGTAACTCGGGGACTGCCTTTACGACTGCTCCATGGGAGCTTTGGTCGTAAGTGCAAACGGTCGTAACTCGACCGTTTGTAACTCAGGGAGCGGCTGTAGATGAGTTGATGCCTCCCCCCAGAAAATGTCTGTGTACCCCCAAAGGTTCAAGTATGCCTGGTTGAGAGCCACTGGTATAAAGAGCTTAGTTTCAATGAGAACAGGGCCTTTATGAATCAATACAATTAGAGAATTGTTGTGCTTCTGTATCTCTACAGCATTTCATCCTGTAACAAGGTGACTTTTCTATGAACCAGAAACAGAATTTCTATTGATTTCAGTGCCTATAAGATCAGGCCATTTAGAAACTAATAGGAAAGTTCTGGGATGTGCCCATCCCAATAGGAATCACTCCTGTCACTACATTAAGTGTTTTAGAGGCTTTACTTTAACAAGCTCAATTGCCTTAGACCCTTGAAAAGTAGTTGTGCACTCTTCATGCTCTGCTCTGTCTTTCTTGTCAGTTGTAGGCAGTGCTGGTGCAAGACATGTCTGTACTTCACTCACCTTTACTGTCATTTCTTTCTCTGTACTCTCATTAGGGCTCTTGCAGGGAAGTGTCGATAGGCCCACTGCCCCGCAAGGGAGGGAAAGTGGTAATTATAAGAGCTTCTATGTGTTCTGCTTAGCTAGCACTGTCTGTTTGTGGGGCCCTGCTGACCCCTTCCTACCTCTTTCAACACAGTGAAACTCAGGCTGTGGCTCTTTTGCCTTGCTCCAGGCTCTCCCCGGGCAGGTTTTCCAACAATAGCTCCCATGTAAAGACCTACTCTGGCTCATGACAGTGTAAGTCTGCAAGTGAGTCTGGCTCTTTGTTTATTGATGATATATACACTAATACAGCCACCTTAGACAGACTAGATGAAATTCACCCCACTCAGAGGGCCTATCCATTGGCTTAAGACCTGGTTTGACCACCTAAGTACAGTATTTGGCCTTTGTGTTGGCTTTCTGCACAGAAGTGAATGTCACCCACTCATGAAATGTAATTTCCCCTTAATATCTTTCCCTTCCTAGTCCATTATTGGATCGGTTTCCACCCACAGCTTCTATTAGTCATCCAAAATCATTGCAGCTTAAACGTGATTATAACCCTGGTCAAGCACTTGTACATGTACGGTAGGAAACTTTTATATCTTTTGTTACAATATCTGGGGTTATCCGAACTAACTCAAAAATTATCTATATGGCCTGGTTTATAGTGGCACGAGCAAGTATAATGTTACTAAATCTACTACTCAAATGCTTTTTCTATCCAGACATAAACTGAGAGATTTAATGGAAATTTCCCTCTTTTCTATTAAATTTCCTCCAAATCCTATTTGATTTCTATTATCAGCTATTCAGCCTTTGTTTTCCTTACAGCAGGAGTGGGGAACCTTTTTTTGGGTCAAGAGCTGCACACAAGTGAGAAGCAAAAGAAGCGGCATGGGGGAGATGCTTGGGGGAAGGAGTGGGGTGGGGGCATGTTTGGGGTGGGGATGGAAGAGGAGTGCTAAGAGGCAGGGTGAGGGTGGAGCACAGGAAGAAAGGGGTGTGGGAGTTTGGGGGAAGAGGTGAATTTGGGGCAAGGACTGGGGCAGAGCCTGACAAATTACAAAGTTGGTACCTTTGCACATGACCATATTAGCTAAAGATCTAATATACTTGCACGCTTTCATGGTTCTCCATTTATCTCAAATGAAGAAACACAAGTCTGAATGTGCGCATGAAAATGCTTTTAGAATTCACAGTGTCAAAATTTCTAAACCAGTTTCCATAAAACAAGTCAAGTTTGAACAAAACACGTTCAAGCATTATTGATTTATTCATGGCTAATGTTTCTCGTATAATGAATGGTTTTTCTTTTGTTATGCAAACAGCTCAAAAATCTGAATGGAGTTTGCACAAACATTTCAGAGATGTTTAGGTCAGCAGGGTCCATTGTGATCATTCAGTTTGATCTCCGATAAGCCATTGAATTTCCCCCAAAGACTTTCTAAAGCAGGTCTTTCTGGGTGCGTTTACACTGCACCCATAGCTCATAATAAGCTACGCAATTTGAGCTATGCAAATTGTGTAGCTTATTTCGAGTCCATTTCAAAATAACCTGCTATTCTATAACATCTCTTACTCCTCATGTAAGGAGGTTTACAGGGACGTTGGAGTAGCAAGCCCATTATATTTCAAAATAACGGGCTTGCTGTTAAGACACAGGATACCTCCAGTATCCCGAAGTGTCACTGCAGTGTAGATGTAGCCTCAGAAAATATCTAATCTTGATTTAAAAATGGGCAGTGATAGAAAAATCACCATGACCCATGTTCCCTGTAAGATGAGTGCTTTTGTAACACCAACATGCAGAACCAAACCTGGGACCTCTGGAGCTTAGTGCATGAGCCTCTACTGATTGAGTTAAATTTATATTTTCTCTCTGTGTGTGTGTGTGCGCGCGCGTGTGCTCCTGCTTCCCATGGGCAATCTTTTTTTAAGGAAGTTATGACCAGCTTCAAAAGAGTTTATAAGGAGTCTTGCCTTCCAGCCAGGAGTCAGATCTAAAGCTGGTTAATACTGGCCCAGCAACATTGTAATCAGTATAACTCTGCTGATTATTACCAGCTGACCAGTTGACTTTTTACTGATACGGGTTGCTACCATTCCACCTGGAAAGCTGAAAACAAACCACGAATTTTGTAAGTATGTCGCCTATAGATTGTCATAAATGAAATGCTGCATGGGATAACATTTCTTTCTGACAAGCACAATCTGGATCCTTAATGGGTTGTCTGTGTCATTACAAATGCTACTATTCACTTTTTATCTCCAAAGTGTACTTTGGTTCATCTTTTCTTCATCCCATAAGAATGAGACCCATACATTCCAACAGAACCCCTATTCACCATAATGCTAACATGTATTTATATGTTTTAATGTTTAGTCATGTATTTAGACTCCTAAGGTACTTATCTAGCTGGCACTCAACACCATGCTATTAGTATTTCAGCTCTGGAGAAGGACTCTTTAAATGTATAGCAAACTAACAAACAAACAGGAGGGACATTGTAATTTAATAGAGACATCACAGCAAAGGATTTTCCCTCAAATCTCTCTTTTGATTTAAGGGAATTTGTTAGGTTTGATCTGATTTTTAAAGCTTCACTTGTATTCTGTTAGTTTTTTAATGTATACTTATAGATTTTTTTCTTTTTCTCTTATTTTCCAGGTCCTGCCAGCCTTGCCCAACTATGTCGGTTGTGTATCAGGAAGTGTCTGGGTCGCTCATGCCTTTATGTAGTCCACAAGCTGAATCTTCCTGAGCCACTTGAAAAATTTCTTTTATATCGATAGCTCCACGAGTGTCTATGAGATGATCGCCAGGGGAGGAACAGAATGCCTGTTTACCACAAATATATCAAATCAGGGTGAAAAATGAAGACATCATTTACTGCTTATAATAGGTACCAAACTACTTTACTGCTGACATAACAGGACTCCCTGACACAGTACTTCTATATGTTGAAGCCACTGGAAACTGTTTTGTAGCCCAGTGCATCTTACCATGGAAAGGATACCCTCACACTTCAGAGTTAGTCCACTGATCTTAGATAAGAGATTCACATACACAAACTACTGATTTATATGGGTGTGCTTGTGTAGGGGGGAGAATTAATACACCCAAACAGCTGATTGTGGGCAGATATCATAGAATACTAGAACTGGAAGGGACCTCGAGAGGTCATCGAGTCCAGTCCCCTACCCTCATGGCAGGACCAAATACTGTCTAGACCATCTCTGATAGACATTTATCTAACCTACTCTTAAATATCTCCACAGATGGGGATTCTACAACCTCCCTGGGTAATTTATTCCAGTATTTGACTACCCTGACAGTTAAGAATTTTTTCCTAATGTCCAACCTAAACCTCCCTTGCTGCAGTTTAAGCCCATTGCTTCTTGTTCTATCCCCAGAGGCCAAGATGAACAAGTTTTCTCCCTCCTCCTTATGGCACCCCTTTTAGATACCTGAAAACTGCTATCATGTCCCCCCTCAGTCTTCTCTTTTCTAAACTAAACAAACCCAATTCTTCCAGCCTTCCTTTATAGATCATGTTCTCTAGACCTTTAATCATTCTTGTTGCTCTTCTCTGGACCCTTCCCAATTTCTCCACATCTTTCTTGAAATGCGGTGCCCAGAACGGGACACAATACTCCAACTGAGGACTAACCAGCGCAGAGTAGAGCGGAAGATGTGTGTGTGGGGTATGCAAACCACCTTAAATATGATTCAGTTATGTCAACTACTCTATGGCAAAACTGTATCAAAATTCTGAGACTGAAGAAACTCATGCTGAAGAAGTTTAAATTAAGCCACAAGAAATAACTCATTTTCTCCTGTCTTTCCTTTCAAGTGCAGCAAAAGTGTACATGAATCCCAGACTTTAAGATTTCAGGAAATAAAACCTTAAATAAAAATATCAAAGGAGAATGGAGCCCCCAAAGATTAAACACATTTAAGGGGTGGTAGGTTCTTTCCTTCTGTCATTCCCACTCTGTTTGGCTCTCAGCAACTTCATTAGTGAAAGAACTCTTAAACTTTATTATGGCTTTAGCCTTCCCATTATTAGTTCAAAAGCCTGTGGGCTAGGAAAGTGAATAAAGTCTAGACAGAAGGCATACTTTAAGTTTTGTTTTGTTTTGACCAGAGGTTGGTTGATTAATGGAAGGAGTATTTCTTCAGTCTCAGAGTTTAGGTACACTTTTGCCATAAACATGGGGTAGTGATGGCTCATTTAGGGTACGTCTAAACTACATGCCTCCGTCGACGGAGGCATGTAGATTAGCCAGATCGGCAGAGGGAAATGAAGCCGTGATTAAAATAATCGCGGCTTCATTTAAATTTAAATGGCTGCCCCGCTCTGCCGATCAGCTGTTTGTCGGCAAATCGGGGCAGTCTGGACGCGCCGCGCTGACAAAGAAGCCTTTCTTGATCGGCACAGGTATGCCTCGTGAAACCAGGTTTACCTGTGCTGATCAAGAAAGGCTTCTTTGTCGGTGCGTCGCGTCCAGACTGCCCCGATCTGCCGACAAACAGCTGATCGGTAGAGCGGGGCAGCCATTTAAATTTAAATGAAGCTGCGATTATTTTAATCGCGGCTTCATTTCCCTCTGCCGATCTGGCTAATCTACATGCCTCCGTCGACGGAGGCATGTAGTCTAGACACACCCATAGATTCACCAAAGCTGAAGAGGGATTCCAGCTTCATTTTGTTATCTGAACGTGTTAAGGGTTTCAGGAAAAACAATACATGTTCAGTCTCTGACCAAACAGTTTTCAATATAAGCCACAAAGGAAAATAAAAAGAAATAATGTGAGAAACAGGCATGGTCTAATGCAATGGTTCTCAACCTTTCCAGACTACTGAACACCTTTCAGGAGTCTGACTTGTCCTGTGTACCCCTAAGTACTTCTGTTTGTGAAAACTAGTGTGAATGCAGGACTGGAAGCAAGGAACTCCTGAGCCTTAACCATTGCTCTGACAGAAGCAATATCTTTGACTTTGGACTTGTCACTTAACCTCTTAAGGCTATGTTTACACTATGGAGTTTTTCTTGGATACTGGAGGTATCCCGGAAAAACTCCACTGCATCCAGGGAACATGTCTGCTCTTCTGAAGTTTTTTTCAGAAGATCAGACACGCTCTTTCAGAATCACTGTATTCCTCATTTTATGAGGAATAAGGGCTCTTGCAAAAGAGGAGGTTTTTCCGATATTTGGCCCAGTGTAGATGGGCCAAATGTCGGAAAAGCCTCTTCCAAAAAAGAATCAGAAAAAGGTACTCAAATTGCAGAGTGCACTCTGTGTACCTTCCCCCCCAAAAAAACAATCACCTAGCAGTGTAGATATAACCATAGCTGCAGTTTGCTATCTGTAAAATGGGAATATGTCATTTCAGCGCACAGAAGATGAAAAGTGCTAGATATCATTTTTTCCCTCAGATCAAGCAAAACAGACCTGGGATGTTATAACTGAAGTTAAGTGCATTTTCCTGCCTGTAAAAATAGTCTGTCTGCACAGTTTGGATTTTTTCCCCATTGCCATTAATAGCAAGAGTGATTTTAAAGGGTCAACAAAGTTTTCACTGAATGTAAGTATTTCCTCATATGACACAGGGCATACGTCAGGGCATTCTGTGAGTTGAATTAGCATTTGGTGCAAACTTTCAGGACCTCTCAAAACCTGAAAAGACTGTGTTCTTTTTCTGTCAATGTCACTCTCCTTATCTTTATCTAACCTGCCCTATTTTAGAGCATCAGAACATCTATGTGACATCTGGTATCTAAATGGAGAGCCAGACACCTAGCTGATATCAACTGTCATAGTTCCATTGAAATTAGGTGAGCTACAACAATTTAGCTGAGCTAGGATCTGCTTCAGAGTGTATAATAAACACTTGTTTTTCTTACATGTGCAGCAATTAATACAATATGTAATTTACATGGACTTTAATTTAAAAGAATATATATTCCTTGTAGGAATGCAAATCCTAAGCAGTAACTCTGGAAGGTATGCATTCTGTAGTATCAGTTGCTACTCGCTAATTATAGTTAAAACTATCTTCCTGTCATAAAATCAGATTTTAACCCCACACCTCATCTTTCCCCCAAATGCTGTTCTTCCTGAAATTTCACCTGCCATATCTTAGTTCCAAAAACAGGTTTTTGAGAAGTTTGGTTAAAAAAAAAATCAGAAAACAAAATTTACAGTTAGGATGTCTTGAAATGAAATTAGAAGTTCGCTTGATATGGTGTCCAAACTTTTTTTCTCTAATCTAATGATTGCCTGGTCTAAAAAACTTTGTAATTTTGTTGACTGTATTTTGTTTTGTGACAATTTACAGAACTATTGCTCTGGACAGTGGTGGGCAAAATATGGCCCGTGGGCCAGATCCCACCCCCACCCACGCTGCAGGATCCAGCCTGCGAGAGCCTCAGCCCAGCTCCCTACCTGCCCTGCATCCTGCTCAGAGCAGCTTTCTGAGCTTTGCAAACCTGGGGAAAGGGGAAAGAGGCTTTTGCACACTACCCCCAGCACAACCATGCAGCTCCCAATGACCAGTTTCTGGCCAATGGGCGCTGCCTATTTTCAGGACAGGAAGTGTGCAATATGCTCCTCCCCCATCTCCATAGGCTCGTAGCATTCAGAGCAGCACACGTGGCCCTCACCTTAGTGAGGAACCTGCTGGGCATGGCTGCTGGCCCCTCCTACTCTCCTCTTCCAAGTCACAACCCTTTCCAGACCCTGCACCCGCTCTTACACCCTTCATCCAGCTCATAATGCTCTCCTGCACCCATACTCCTTTCCGAATCCTGCATTCCCTACTTCACCCCAGTCTCCTGCTGCAGGTCACAACCCCCTCCTTTACCCAAACTCCCTCCCAGATCTGACACCCCCTTCTGCACCCTAATTCCTTAACCCTTCTACACCCAACCTCCATCCCAGACCATGTACCTTCTCCATTAATAACATGGAAGAGTGCAGCTCTTGATCTTACCAAATTCTTGGAGTGGCCCCCCATCACAGGGTATACCCCTAGCATGGGGTGCACCCCCCCTTACGGTCCCGTCGCCTGCTCTATCAGAGTGACTACAACCCCAGCAGTCCCCACATAAAAGTCCAGGCCCTCTATCAGGGCATATACAGTATTTGCGGCCTACCTCCGGGAAAGGCCTCTCCTGGCTGGGGGTGATTGCCCAGGTGCGGAAAGGAGTACTGGGGGGACCCGGGCCCTCTCTCTCCACCGGGTCCCAGCCCAGGGCCCTGTAGGCAGGGACTCTTGCTCCTGCCTGCTCAGTGGGGCATCCGGCCGAGCTGTGATAGCAACCCCTTGCTCTGGGCTGCTTCCTACACCCTGGCACCCCCATAGTCTGTCCGCCTCGGCGTCTGTCCTTACCGGGGCCAGGGCTGGCAGTGTAGGTGGTCTGGTCCCTCAGGTGAGGTTGGCTGCTGGCTGCACTCTCGGAGGCTGATGCGGGCCCTCGCTCTGGCCTCAGCTGCTGCTGGAACACTGGGGTTGTGGCCTGGGCCCTCCTACTCTCCAGCTGCCTCCTCTCCTGCCTTTATATGCTGGCTCTGCTGGGAGCATGCCGAGCAGGGCTGGAGGGGCGGGGCTCTTTCTGTCAGCTGGGCCTGGGCTGCTCCCAGCCCTTCAGTGTGGGGCCGTTTGCCCCGTCACACCCCCCATCAAAAATTATTCCCCACCTCTGGCTTAGGACATTGCAGTATGTGGTCTTTTAATTCCTCCCTCCCTCCCCCCACTATATCCCTTACATCATCTACCCAAATCTGCTGTTTGGGTGAATCATCTTTCATGAGGACAAAGGAATTGCTGTGCTGGAATATCTAGTGGTCCATCTAGTCTGATATTCTTTTTTTCCAACAGCAGCAAACATCAGGTGGTTCAGGGAAAAGTGCAACAAATTAGTGGGTAATTATGTAATTTCATGCCCCTAGGGCTAGTTTCTTTTGTAATCACAGGCAGTTTGTATTTGCCTTATGCTTTAAAGCATGAGGTGGAATCGTGGAAGTTCTTCATTATCCATATAATGATATGATAATTTTTTGGTAGGGAACAAACACCATATCTTTTATTAGACTAACTTCTGTTGGTGGGAGAGACAAGCTGTTGTGCTTATATACAGAGCTTATCTTCAGCTGAAATTGGTCCAAATAAAAGATAATACCTCGCCCACCTTGTCCCCGCCTATGAAAAGTAGTTATGTGGTAAATCAGCCAATTTCTACTGTTTGTTTTTCTGCAAGATGAACAAAAATAAGTGTACCCTAGTGGGCTATAAGTGAATACTCGAGGAAAAACTTGCATACCTCCAAGCTCCTCAAATCACAGATACAAATTCCTGCTTTCTGAATGGCTTGTCAGTAGTGAACATGGCCTTTTCCTGGATCAATAAGTAAAACTCCTTGTATACATTTTTGTTTAAAAGGGAAAAAGTGGTATACTGCTGAACTCTGTATAATTAACAGGCTGTAAGATATTTCCAGGGTAGAAATTCCATTTGTGTATATATAGCAATATACACTGCATGTTGGCTTCATACACAATGATCAGTATGCCCTTCTTGGGCTAATTAGTCTTCCTGTTCAAGTAAAATTAATTTATTATTCAACTGTTCATTATTACATGGTTCTTTCTATCCGGCTAACAGTTTATGATGTCTTTGTGTATTTTGTTTAGAAAATAGTTTTTTTTCTTTGCACAAAACAGTTACTCTTCATTGTGAATTTTTTAAAATGATCTTCAGTAGATATGTAATAGCTAATAGAGTATATTTCACAAAGAACTGTTTGTCTGGCTTTATTTTTATTTCTGGAAAAATACCTTTATCCTTAAGCTTCTTGACAATTGTAGAAACTCCTAAAACAAACTTGGTGGTGGAAGGGAAAGAAATCATATTTAGGATGAACATATTTTCCTATACTGAGTATTGGACAACTGGTAAAATTACTTATGTTCAAGAGAGTTGAATGACAATCAATCAGAACTATGCAGTACAAACTTTCAAATTAGCATCAAGTTGACCGAGCCCCTGGTAAAAGAAATATTATGTAGCTGGAGTCTTTTTAATTACCTTCTTATTTTTAAGCTTTGCACATTGAGTGGTGACACACACACATGTTGCCATACTCCTTTCTCACACCCGGATGGGGGTGACTGACCAGCCTGACCCAACCTCGGCTCAGTGCTCTTCCCTCTCCATGCCTGGTGCAAGGCCCCTGGGATAGATCCGCTTCTCCTGGTATCTGGTGCTGCAACCAGCCCCCTCCACATATCTGTCAGGATTCATGCAAGAATGAGGCAAGCAGGAGCCTTTTGGTATTGTGCATGAGGGAAGGGCCGGGACGGGATGGGATGGGAACTGCTTCCAGCAGATTGTGAATACTGGAATATTGGTTGAGCTCAGGACTTTTAGAACAGACAGAGAAGATGTGGTGATGAAAACATCCAATACTTTAATGAAAATGGAATAATCAGTTGCTATGTTTGGGACATTCCAATTTAATTGTAATACAATGTACCTACTATTCAGACTGATCTTCATGAATCAGTTGCTTCTGAGTAAAGATCACCCTAAAACACTATAAAAATCAGAGGAGCTACTGTACATTTTCACAATCTCTCAGTCTTACTCCGTGCAAGATGGAATATTTTCAAGCCACTGGCCCAGCAGGCATATTTCTTTGCTTTCTATTTGTATCTCCTCATCCTGCAGTGTGATACCTGCTTTTAACAGTTTCTAACAGTTTCCTGCTCTCTGCAGCCTGAGATGTATATAAAGACACATTGTTTTAAGTTTGTCTCCAAAGCTTTGTGCCTTTCATCAGTGAATACCTGTCACAGAATAATCAACCCCCAATACCCAGACCGGCTCCTCATTAGGAAGAAGATCATTTTGATTAGTTATTGCCATTCGTAACATTACTGTAGATTCAGAGCTGACAATACACTTATGAGGTCTCAGACAACTGTACCCTGCCAAAGTCTGACATTTGTCAATCATAATTTGTGTCAAGAGTATGGCAAGTCATTCACAGGAAAGTTTTCTATAAAAAATCCCAGCAAGTAATATATCAGTTTGGTCCCAAAGGAATTACACCTAGCAGGTGAATAACTGGAGTACATTTAGACAAGGCAGGCAATTCCACTCTGATATTGATGCAGAATCTCTTTCTTGCTTCATACAAATGAAGTTACAGTCCTCGCTACCCTTGTGCAGGAGTGAAGGACTGGAAGCCCCTGGGGTTGGGATGCTGCAGGGCAGGACTGAATTCAGATGGGCATGCGATCTGTCAATCAGTTGGCAGCACTGTGTATGGTGGCGCACCTTTTACAGTCTATCTCATGTGTCAGAGACACAATGGTAGGGCTCCGGTTATTGCACTTGAGCAACTTTAAAGAGAGAGTATCACAATACACTACAGCTTCTGCTAGGTCTTTCCTACCTTTTTGGTAAAGCATGTGTAAGTAATATATGCCCTATTTCCCATCATGCCTTGCCAGAAGCTAGGACTACAGTTATGTGTCAGAGTAGACTACTGTTCCCATTCTGCCCTGCTCTCCTGGGTATCAATAAGAGAGTGCCCAAGAAACAGAATTGTCTTTGCTTCAGCTGACTCTGCTCTTGGCCTTGGACCTTCAGCTGTAAATCAGTAGAACAGGCAGTCTTGCATCACCTTATGTCAATTTCCCACAAACACTTTCCTTCCCCTCAATCCCATCATTTTCCTGCTTTGACAGACAGGTTTCTTATAGGCAAACGTGGGTTTAGGTGCTACTTGCCCAAGAGTGTCCCTCTCATTAAATGCCTGTATACTCCTTAGTATACTCTTCAGGAAATGTCTCTCATTCCCTCAGGATTGGCACAGACAATTCAGCAATTCCTAACCTAGGTTACAAATGAGGTTAGGTACTCAAGCCATAACAAAATGAGGGTCTGCTGCTTCAAGTTCCACTCAATCAGGATGTCCATCGCAGTGTCGACCTATTCTAACAGTCAGGTGAGTTCATAGGACAAAAGAAGTGGAGTTTGAGGTAGAGACGGAAACTGTCAGGTTGGTGGATGAACCTGAAGAAGCTTCAAAACCTAAAATTCAGCAAATTACAAACATTCTTCATATCAAACAAAAAGTTTATTTTATTGTAGTGGTGTTTATCAGCTCATGAATACAGATGATCACATCTGACTGTGTTTCAGGAGAGGCTGTGACATGGGATTATTCTCTGTAGCAGACACTAATCAAAATAATTACAGAACTTCTTGCTGTGAGCGTCTTTAGTGTAACAGTTTCTTTGTTTTGTTTAGTTTTAAAAAACTGGATGTCTTTCCAATCCCGAGAGGCAATTTTTTCCTGCATCTTAGTCATGAGGACCCTGTGTAGACTGAAAACTAAGGACTCCAGTGAGGCCAGCCATTTTAATAAATTGAGAATGATTTGGCACCAATGCAAAGTTTTACAACCTACTTATATAGAGGGGATGCACAGCAATTGCACAATTGCCATGAAAAATTGCTGCAACATTTAGTGTGCAATCCTGTGTGAAGATCTCATGCTGATGCTACCCGCATCTTGCTGACTGGCAAAACAGCAACACGCTTTAAGGCATAGATCTAGGTCCTTTGAACTCAAAGGGTGCTTCCTAGTGACTTTACTACAGTAGGGATTTGATTTGGTTCTAACTAAATGACATTAGCTCTGTTTGTTGGTATAAATTGTGAGACTCTCCTTCCTTGAATGCAACAAGCCTTTGTAAGGCAAACAGTAACCGGAAACAGACTTTTGTTCACACCTCCAGTTAGAGCACAGAAAGGCTAATTTCTCATAGGAAGAGAGGATGTTTACAGAGGGAAGTTCTGTGAGAGTGGAGGAGAGGGACGGGGGGGAGGGAGGAGGTGTTGCTGTTGCTTCAGAAGAACAGCCAGCATAGGGTGGTCTTTTTTTATAAAACCACCACCACCAGCTCTGGAAAAGAAATTTTTTTGGTGGCTAAGGACTACTAGAGCACAAAGCTTTTTTCCCCATGAGATCTGACAAGATTCCAAACATCTTAAGGGGCTGAGTGTTCCGAGTTTTGATGAGACCCATTGGAGAAAAATGCACGCTCTGAAGGAAGGTGGCATTGGTGATTTCTGTATATGACAGTTTTTGCTTCTGTGTCAGTGTTGGAGCAGTATCCTAGCAATTGGAAGGACTGGTTCAAAACCATCATACTGAGTGCATGTAGTTATTAAAGATTCCATGACATAGTCTGTACAGGAGCAATGGTCCTTGTGTGCTGGCCAAATTCTAAGTTGGGCAACAGCATTCTGCTTGTTTAAATTTTCCCTTCATTTGAAGTTCTTCCTCCCTACCATTTGGAGACTTTCAGAGTGTTGCTGGGCATTAGAATGGGTGAATGATACAAATCTATTGAGATGAATATTCATTCAGCCTGAACTATGAATTTCAGCCATGTTTGCACCACTCCTTGTGACCATATATATACACCTGTGCTAGTCATATTTGTCTTTCATGCTTGAAATATTAATCAAATGTGATTTTTTAATTCTCTTGCTGCAAACATTTGCACCTGAAACCTGATAATTAGTGTTATGCACATCCAACCAGGAAACAGAAATACAACTATAGAGAACCTCCGACAGTGGGCCCAATAGCCTCACTAGGCCCCTGGGCAAGGCAGAGGTAGCCTGCTCCATGCCCCTGGAAGGGGCAGGACCTCAGACGGAAGGGGCAAGGCTGGGGCTATGCAGACCTCAGCGCTACTCGGAGAGCACTGTGTCTTCCCCAGGAAGCCCTCAGTGCTTCTTGGAGCATGTTGCATGATTTAAAAGGCCCAGGGCTCCAGCCACTGCCACTACTGCAGTAGCAGCAGTTGGGAGCACCAGCATGTTTTGTATTACTGAGCCCTGGGGCAGTTGCCCTCTTTGCCCTCTCTCCCACCCCCTTTAAAGTTATGAACACCATTGTTACAAACTATCCAGACTGCCACATGCCTCAGTTGGAACTGGAAGTCCACAATCAGGTGGCAGGAGAGACAACCACCCCCATAATCTCCCCCAGAAGAGCAGTGTGTTAAATGTAAAAACAAAACAAAGGAAAAGCAGCATTTTAATTCTGCATAGTAAAGTTTCAAAGCTGTATTAAGTGACTCCTCAGTTGTAAACTTTTGCAAGAACAGCCAAAACATTTTGTTCAGAGTTATGAACGTTTTGGAGTGCTGAACAGCTTCTCTTGCCAAGGTGTTCATAACTGAGGTTCTGGGTGTCTTCTATGACCAAGACCAACTAGCAGCCAGAGCTCAGATTTCACTTATTGAATAGCAAAAAAGAGAGTAAATAATCAGTGAAAAAAATCATTGATTAGTTTGGAATAATTAATACATTTGAAGAAAATCATTGGGATTAGCTTGCAGGCAATCTGTGAACAGAAAAGAGCGAAAAATCATTGAATGAATTATTATTCACTACCTACTTGCTTCAACTTTGCTCTGCTCTTTTGAACAGCTGTCGTGTTGATATACGGATCGTTCTTTTTGGGAGGTGGCGAAGGTGATTTCTGTAGATAGCCAAGCTGCTATAAAACTTTAGGACCCTGCAGGATAAAGGGTGCTATATAAATGAAAAATAGCACTGCAATTATTAAAAACTCTGGTTTGCATGTGTATTCGCTCTTTTTCTAGGTTGGCTATAAAGTTGTGAAGAGTTTGACCTGACTTCTGGGTTTATATTTATGCATGTTGCCCAGGTGGTAGCATTTGAAATTTTTCCATTAAAAAGACACTGCAACAAGTACATTAAACTAGCAGGAGTTTTCCTCCTATACTCTGCATCTGACAAGAGACCCTGAGTATGTCTACACTTCAGTCCAAGGTGTGACTACCACTCAGGGAAACACTCCTGTTTAGTACAGCCAAAAATAGTAATTTGGAAGTGATGGTGGGGATGTCATCACAAGTACCTACTGGTACCTACTCACACAGCTGAAATCCAGGCTGAGAGAGTTACATTACCATTTTTAGCCATGTCAGTATAGGCTAAGAGATCCCCTTGAGCCTGTCGTTTGATGGGCTGACCATATCACTCAGCCCACCTACATGCTCTCGGGGTGCCCCACCACCCTGTTCTGCTCTGGTTTTGCCAGCAAAGGCAGAGTTGGGGTGTGAGGGGGGCGACTCAGCACCGCAGCATCACCAGCCAGCTGTCCTGGGAATTAGCTCTTTCACGCCTTTGCTGGGTGCCTTCCTCCAGGTGGTGTCTCCCCTCTTTCTTCTGGTCACGGCATCCTTTTCAGGACACTGCCCTCTGGCAGCACCCACACCAGTCTCTGGGCCCCCTTCTGTGAAAAGTTGTTACTCCACAGGCCGTGTTTCAGGCCTGGCAGCCGTGGAGCGTATTGGACCCGAACTCTCCTTGCCCCGCCTTGCTTCCCCAGCGCTGCTTTCACTCCGGGGATCCTCCTGCTCCTCTAGCAACTAGGCCCTCCCTGCTCTCCTCCCAGAGCAGCAGTTTGACTTCCTTCTCCCTCCAGGCATCCTTCCTTTTATAGGCCCCAGCTGGGCCCTAATTAATGAGGCCTGCCTCAGCTGGGGCCTTACTCTCAACCCTTGCTCCGGGCTGGGGTTTGACCTTAAAGGGCCAGTGCAGGGCAAGCGCCCTGTCACATGGGGCAACAGCCCTCCCCCAACAGAGTGACACAGACACTGAGAGCAGCTCAGCTCTGAAGAGGGCTCAGTTACAGGGATTTGACAGCATCCAGGAGCACAGCATCAAATAGGACCCAAACCAGTGTTTCCTCTAAGCTGCAGGGCAGCACAACTTCACAAGTGATTAATCACACCTGCTGATTGACTGACTGGGCAGGGCTGATTGATCACCTATGATGCTATGCGCCCATGCTAACCTAAAATCAACAAAACATGCCAGTTAAATCTACTATACTAAGAGAAATTGTTACAAATCATAATTTCTCACCCCAGTCCTTATTTCATGTAAAATGTTTCAGGTCAGAGCTGATCTTTTTTCTCACCTAAACCCAGCTGCTTCTTTCTCCTCCCATTCTCATTCAGGTCTCTTCTTGTGATGGGGAGCAGCCTGTGAAGCCAGCTGAAGACAATCATACTTTGCTTCCCATCCCTCAAATAGAATTGTCCCAGGGCAGGAACTCTTTATTCATGTCTCCCCTGACTGGGAAAGTACAAAATTGAAGATGGATTCCAGCACTAGGTGACATGGTCAGATGTCTTTGTAGGACCAACCACAATCCAGGCTTCTAGGAAAAACAAAACTATTCATTGCCTTGAGCACAAGGCCATTAAGTTCCTTAAGCACCAAAAAGCTAGGAGTACAGGATCTGTCGAAAAATCACCCCGCTGTTGGCAGAACTGTGGTTAAACCATGGTTTCAGTTTTGAAATGGTGCTTGATTGAAACAGCGCCAAGACAGAATTATGCAAATGAAGCATGGGATATTTAAATCCCCACTTAATTTGCACTTTCAAAGTGTTTTATTTGCATCCCTCTGCCAACAGAGGGGTTCAGTGTAGCCACAGCCTAGAAGACCTCGTTTAATAAACAAATGTACAGTCCATTTTTCTAACTTCATAATCGAGAAAGATACAGGCACACAAATAAAATATACACATTCAGGGGATTACTTGAATATTCTCATATGTATATTCATAGTCATGTTCATGTTTATATTCATGTTCAAAACCATATTTCCTTAAAAATATGGGGGTAGAGTGTCACATGGCAGATAGAGACAGTGTGGGTATGTCTACCCAGTTACATTATAGATATATCCTTTGTGTGAATGCTACTGTATTGCCTAACCCTTGATTTATATTAGTCTTATGTTACCTCTTGGAGGGGAAAAAAACCCCCAGTTAGTTCTGCAGTTGTGGTTTCTTTTCCTTCAGCTGGTCTCAGCTCTGTATTATTCATCAAATATAACTACCACGGATTGCCCCTAGTCCCCAATACTGCTTTAATACTGCCCAGATGATAGGCACACACTTTACTGTGGTGACCTTTGGTAATCCACTCTCCAATTTGCTGCTCACTCATAGCTGTTGGAGTGAGAGGATGTCAAGAGTGAAGAAAAAGGAAACAGGCAGTGTACCAGCAAAGAAACGTTTTTGTTTGCCTTTAGTTGTATAATCTTAATTAATCTAAATTGTTTGTTTAATTTTTCTATCCACGGTCCCTCAACTTCCAAACTCAGGCTACAGTATTTAATGCTGTAAAACTAAACCTCTTATGTTTGTACATAATTTTCTGTATCAGCTTTGCTAATGTACTTGATAGAGAAAATTGCTGTGAAGTGAGACTTATGCAAACAAAGCCATCTTTTAGAGGGGAATGCATGCAGTTTGCAAACATCGGGTACTGAAAAGAGATAATGCTGAGACACCATGCAGGCTGAGGATGTGGGATAGAAAACACTCACAGGATATGATTAGAATCTGTGTTAGGGGATCCAGGGACCCAGCAGCAGCAAGAAACAAGAAAACTTTTAGGGCTCTGTGATATTTTTGAACTACTGAAGTGAGTAAGGGCTGCAAAACTGCATTCCTGCTTCTTGGTATATGTTAAGATATTCAGTACAAACCACATAAAAAGAACATAATTTGTGCTTGTATCTGTGTTTGTACAGTGTCTAGCAATATGGAGTCCCATCCTTTGATGGCATTAAGGAATGGTGACCATATTTTCTCAATCAAAATTAAGGACACATTAGCTGTGCCCCCTGACTCACATTAGCAATGCCCTCTGATCCCTATTAGCCATGCCTCGACTTCCAATAGCAATACCCCCTATTCTCCATTAGCCACGCCTGCCTGCCATAAGTCCCACACCTGGAGGTAGTACTCCTGGGTCAAGATGGACACATGACCTGCAGTAAAGGGTGTTGTGTGACCCCTCTAAGAACTCCACCCACCATCCTCTACCAATAGGGAGGGGTTTGGACCTCATAGGACCCCTTCCATGCAACTATGCTGCAATTGCATTAACCCAACTTGCATTGCATTAACTCGGTGGAAGAGGCTGGGGATGCCTCTATTTCAGGGGTTCTCAAACTTTTTGGCCTATGAACCACCTGGCTTAATGTAAACCTTTCCGTGGATCGTCGGTTGCTAATGGAAACTTACCGTTATTTACATAATTATACCCACCGGCAAAGCTCCAATGGAGCCACCTATGTGCTCTGCTGGTGGGGAGGAGGCCGCTGTTGTGCTGTGCCGTGCCGTGCCGTGCAAGGAGCAATGGCAGTGCACAGAGCCATTTCTCAGTTGTTTCTTCCCTGCAAGCTGGTGTCCCCATCAAGTAATGAAATATCCGGCAGAGATTTCCGGGACATTTCACTACTTGATGGGGTACTGAGACAGAATATTTCAATTCGGGACTATCCCGGAAAATTTGGGACAAATGGTCGGTGTACATTTGTGTACTAGCAACAAATATGATTAATAATTAGTTAATTGTTAGACATTGCCCTTTAGCAACGTGGAGGAGTGAGGATTCTTTGCTTGTTTGAAAATGGCATCGTCTGTCTTTGGTAGAATGATGTCTTTGGGTAGGCCACAGATTATTCAAAATTAACCAATGGCTTGAGCCAAAGGTCTTCGGTTCCCCCAAAGCGCTGCCTGACAGAATGGTTGTGCTGGGAAATAGCATCACTCCCTGTGCACTGCAGAGATATCAGTGCTGCCCTATGTATGAGGCACCAGAACGAGGGAGAGAAGCAGGCTTCATGGGAAAGGCAGCTGTGTGATTCTAGTCAGGCCCATATGTGGGAGGGGGGGAGGTGCGAACGGTGCGAAAGCACTCCCCCATGGTCCCCCAAGTAAGTGTGCTCCAGCTGGACAGCAGAATGCAGGAGCAGTGCGCTGCCCTAGCCTCACTCCCCCATGCTGTGGACAGCCAGGGGAAAGCTGGGGCTAGTGATTAGTACTTCATGCAGGGGCAGTTGTTTTTCCAGTGCATGGGCTAGAGTAGTGGCCATGTTACACCACCTTCCTCAGCTTTGGAACCGTCTTGCTTCTTAACCCCTCACCTACAGTCCAAAATAGCCCTGACCTTAGGGCATGTTGTAAGAGCAAATTCTTTACTCAGGCTTTGGGGGATGGAAGGAGATGATAAAGGCTTGTGTTTGTGGGAATTCATCTTTGTTTATATTCTGATTTGGTGGTGAAGAGCAGGTGCCAGGTGGATGATAGGGCTTGTCTTCACTGCCATGCTACACAGAATCCTAGGCTGGAAGCCTTTTGGAAAATCTCACCCTGTTTACTTGTCTGTAGGTTAATTATTTTTGTTTCTAGTGAAAAAGCAGATCCAGCCCTCTGCCACCCACCCACAGGGCTGGAGCACACAAAATCTACTAGCCTGGTCCCCTTTTGGCTCTGGTGTGTGAGAGGGATGTGAGGAGTGTCTTTTTCCTTCTCAGTCAGGGGCTTCTCACTTTGCCTCTCACTTGCGTGTGGCCCCGGACTGATATTTCTGTGGTTCAGCAGCCCCTGACCCCCCCCAAAAAGGTTCCCCACCTCTGATATATAGTGGTGGTGCAACTATGATGACTCAGTGAAGTTGATTGAAATGGATGTAGGGAAATAAGGCCACATAATACTATGCTTTTCATGCCTTAGAGACAATGAAGCACTTCCATGGGAAAGCACAGCTTTGGGAACATGTGGTTTCAATATTATCATGGCATGTAGTGACTGCTGCTGTGTAAAAGGAATTCAGTATTCCATTCTTTGCATGCAGTCATGAGCTTTTCAGATAATGTCAGTGTTTGAAAACTGGAGGCACACTAGATACAGGAAAAAGGTGTTGTCTCAAAACAACCTAATTTGATCCTTCTCTTGAAAGCAAAGCATTGAGCACAGTTATCTTCCTGAGATACTTTTACAAATCCCTAAAAGCAGAATTTGCTCAACTAGTTGAGCTGGCTCTCTCTTGGTTTGTTGGCAAAAACTGAGAAGTTCCTTCCTGATAAAAACAGAAGGCAGACTTGCTGATTGGACGTGGCTTTTGAAAGGATATGACATCAGCCACATCCCTCACTTTGTACAGTGTAGCCTGTCTGATCTCTGTACACCAAGTGAATGAGGAGGCGTTTCATTAAATCGGCAGTGCACACAGGTACTCAAGTTATTTGAAACTGCTGCCGGCACCAAGTTCCAGTCTGCTGAGAAGTCGGCTTGTCTCACACACACGGTGTTTGCTTAATAGATTACTTGCATAACTAAGATTTTCATCAGGGAGGATGGAATTTGAACTCTCAGGAGCAACTGTGAAGTGAAATAACAGAAATTTGACTGCCCAGTGTGCAATGGATGGTGCTGGAGCAAAGGAAAATGCCAGTATATCCCAGGGAGTGGAAGGACAGTCACTTGCAACTTCTCCGTCAAATGCACTGATGAGCGGTAAGTAATACAACTGTATCTATCCAAACGGTCTTCCCGAGAGCCTTCTGGTGGTCATGGAAGGGCTATGGATGATATCTATTCAGAGCTCTGGAGGCATATTCTCCCTGAAGGCTTGTTTACATGCAGTTCTTAGGTAGACATCGGGGTACATGGCAGTAAAACCAAAATTTATTTTTAAACACTTCACAGATATTAGGAATCTGTGTAAAGAAAAATAAGCATTACAATCTGACCTGGACATAACTGCAAAAGAAATTGCACTGTGGGCATGTTTGGTTTGCATTATTGCCAGCTGAATGCTCACTGCTTGCTCAGCGGAACAAGTTCCTCTTTTGTTTCGAAAGATACGCTACAAAAATCTTTGCTGGTGACATTGCCACATTTGTGGCTTAGTCCCAGCAGGCCAGGGTGCGAACCCCTTTCTGTCACCGAGGAGCAGTTCTGCATCCAATTTGCCCCCTTTTTGCTCACCCCTTTGAGTAAGAATCTCAGTTTGCTCCCAAGCATGTGAACAATCTGATGCAGTGTCACAAGACAATCTCTTTTCACATACAGCTTGGTTAGTGGTGTTTCACTTCAGTCCATGTCCTTGGGGAGTCTAAGCTTTCAGTTTATGGCCAGTGTGCTGGGGGAGGAAAAATGAAGACAACATGCTGTAACATTGCAATATTCTTCTTTTCTTCATGAGAACTCTGGAGATTTTTCCTTTGTTACATAAAGAAAAAAGACTGGTGCAGTTAGGATATGAGAACTACAAGGCCAGCTGCAGCGCAGAAGTGACCTTGGTGTCTTGCTCTCTAGGTTGATTTGGGTTTTGGGTTTTTTTTTGTGAGGGAGGAGGGCAGAACAGTGATAACAATCCAGAATGAGTCTGGATTTGAAGTGGATTCTTACTAAATGGCCGACAGGTTTCCAGCATTTGGAAGGAAGGAGGAAAGGCTGTGTTTGTACAGAGCCTGCACAATGAGAACCAGGTACATGACTAGGCTCACAGGCACTATGGTAACATAAAAAAGCCTATTGTGAGGCAAAGATTGGTGCCACTAATTTAAGGATTCAAAATAATATGTGGACAGGATTTTTTTCAATGAACTTAAGAAATTAGACACCCAACTCACCCTGAAAGTCAGTGGGAGTTTGACTCCTAACTTTTAGGTCCCTTTGAATATCTCAGCTTTAGACTACTACAGAAGATTTCAGTTCCTATTTATAATATCTATGGACTAAAGGCAGAGGCACCAACTTTCTGATTTGCCTGAGAGTGTTCAAGCCCCAGACCTGCCTTCTGCTGACCAGCAGGGCACACCGTGGATAGGAGGTGCTGGGGGCCAGGGCAGGAGCAGGGGCTGGGGGTGGGGCCAGTAGTCAGTAAGTGCTTAGCACCTACTATTTTATTTTGGTCAGTGCCTATGGTTAAAGTTCTTGGGTAGATTTCAAAATGTTACAAGCACACTAGGCAGTTCTGGTGAGGGAATTTTTAAAAATATGTTTGCTTCTCCGAATTCGCTACTGGCGTAAGCAGGCTCACCTCCCTTGCAGTTACTATTCATGTGCAGAATGGAGTTTAAATATTGATTGAAGCCAACATCTGGAATTAAAAAAACTCAGTGGTTGGTTAGCATTGGCTATCGGCTGTGTTTATCTCAATAATTAGGGTCTATGTTGCAAATCCACAAAATATTAATAATTTACTGCACAGCTGCTACTACATCTACAGTACTGAGTAGAAAACAGGGCAAGTAGAACATAACCTAGTCCTACATTTTCCCTATCAGTACACCTGAACATGTACCGCAAAGAAGCAGAGGCAGCTATCCACATTACTGTAACAACTTGATTGTTTCCTTATTCTTTAGATGATCCCATTTTTCAGTCTGTAAAACTACCCCACATTGTTCATGGATGAATGTGATTTAATAAACAATATTCTACTCAAATTGCTTTTAAAGCAAAATCCATATACTGGTAGTTATGAATAGCACAATAGCCTTCACCAAACAATATAATATGGCGTGGGCTCACTGTTGCTCTATCCCTCTGGGGATAGATCTTTAGGGACACAGTATGTTGCTGTAGTTTCAGTGCAGCCGATGGAACTTTGCCACCTTGCTTGCGAAAAGAAGTGAAATGCTACAAAACTAACATTTTTTTAAAATCTAATTTTCTAAAGAAATACCACAAAATAGGTTACACAAAAAGACTTACTTCATGAAGGTCTGTACTCCATGCACTGACTACTACCAGTAAGGATGCATTTAAGGCAGGCCATGCCTCCCACTTGGCCCTTTGACTCCTCTACATTTTACAGATCTGAGTAATCTTTTTTGAAATTTTATTTTATTTTTCAAAGAGAGGGGTGAGTTTTTCTGCCCCTTTGAATTAGTGATCATTGTCTGCTTCCCAGTCTTTCTTTCTTTCCTCTACAGTGCTGGTTTCATTGTGCCTTCTTCTGAGACACCATAGAAGATAAAAGAAATGTTGGGCTCTATGAAATCACTGGCCTACTAGTTTGTCCATCTGTGATGATAACCCTTCTTATAAAGGCTTCATTCCACCTTCAGAAGTTAGTCCAGACCTGTCTGTCAACATGCTGTAGCAGGTACCAGTAAAGGTATTTCATTCTGGCCTAAACCTGCTCTGAACTCTTCACTTGGGATAACAATCAAGGTGCCATTAGAATTGCTCCATCTTTCTTAGCCCCAGGATGACAATTCCTTTAGAACAAATACTGTTGAATTCTTATCCCACCGAAGTTACAGAGGCTTGACTACACACACCAAATTCCTTTCAATTTACTTTATTTGAATAATATAATAAGCCTTGCAGATTGGAATACTGTTGTCAGATGTGTGCTACTGTTGTCAGTTGATAAACTTTCCAGAGGCTTTCAGTGTGGGAAAGTGTGAAATGCATTAAAATTTGCCTAATTTTTGTACCTTTAAAAAACTTATTATTTTAGACAGAACAAAAGCAAAATTAACCAATGCCAGTAGCACCATCCCTAAAAGATTACTCTGCATGATTTACCTTCCATAGAACTTTCTACATCACAAACATTACACTAGTATGGGTGTGTCTAGACTACAAGGTTTTTTCGAAAAAAGTGGCCTTTTTCGAAAAAAACTGTACCTGCATCTAAACTACCGCCATATTCTGTCGACAGTAAATCGAAAGAACGCGGCGGTTTTGTTGACGGCAGTAAACCTCATTCTACAAGGAGTGACGCCTTTTTTCAAAAGTCATCTTTCAAAAAAAGCTGCTATTGCATGAAAACAGGGCTTTTTTTTGAGAGAGAGAGAGTGTCTAGACTCTCTTTCGAAAAAGCCAGCCACTTTTTCAAAAAATCTAGTTGTCTAGATACTCTTTTTCGAAGGAGGCTTTTTTGAAGGATACTTTCAAAAAAGCCTCTTTTGAAGGAGGCTTGTAGTCTAGACATAGCCTTCATGTCCAAACTTCTTTCAATCTCTTGTCTATGTCTTGTGTCTATGAAATATCTTTCAGTAGTTATAATTGGAAAGAAAAGAGGAGTAATCAGGGGGAGGGGTTCCCAGCTACCTAAATCAGTGGAGATAGCTAACTGGCTTAAAGGTAGTGACTACTAGCATAGTATTTTACGTGTTAGATCCATAACTCTCAAACATATTTGTTTCCTCTCTTGGTCCATTAGAGCGAAGCCCTGGTCTACATCAGGGAGTTATTTTGAAATAATCCCTCCTTAGGTCAAATTTATAAGCAGAGCATCCACACTACCAAGACCATGATTTCAAAATAATAATGGGCTAGTTATTTCGAAATCTGTACTCCTGATTTCCTCAGGGAATAACGCTAATTTTGAAATTGTTATTTCAAAATAGCGTTAGTGTGGCTGGTCTGGTGCTGCTAATTCAAAATAATTGGCCTCCAGAGGCCTCTCTCAGGTACACTTCTGATCACTAGGCATATCCACTGCTCCCCTCCTCCTGCAGAGCATAAAACTCCTGGCAGCAGGAGAAGGGCTTCTTGCACGAGGCCAGCTTGGGAATCCCATTTGAGACAGCAGCCAGCAAGGCAGCCATGAGTGACTCTTAATGCCCCAGCAGACCCTCCCATGGCTGCCAGCACTCCTGCTGCTCCCTCAGCTGCCACTGGCCAGGGACACAAGAGAAAGCTCAGGCCTGGACTGGTGCGGAGATCCTGGACCTCATTCTGAGGGGAAGAGACCAACCTTCAGAATTATCGCACCACAAAGTGGAATGCTGACATCTATGGCCAGATTGCCACCAGCCGGGCCAAGAAAGGGCACATCTGGACACAGAACCAGTGCTGGATGAAAATCAAAGAGCTCCAGCAGGCCTACTGCAAGGCCAGGACGCAGAATGGATGCTCCAGGAAAGCACCATACAGCTGCTGCTAGTATGACCAGCTGGATGCCATCCTGGGAGGGAGGGGCCGTCACCTCCCCCATCGTTGTTGTGGAGTCTGGCCAGGACATGCCCGGTGTCAGCTTCTAGGAGGGTAGAGTGGCAGGCGATGATGCCAAGGTGGAGGAGGAGGCCAGCCAGGCAACCATGCCCACCAGCCAGGACCTGCTCCTTACTCTAGAGCCAGTACCCAATTCCCAGGATGTCTCCCACATTTTGGATGATCCCAGGGAAGGCACTGCAGGTGAATTCTATAACTTTCCATAGCTACACAAAGGGGCAGGTAGCAGACTGTGGGGGGCTGTGTGCTCCTCTATTGGCCTACTCAGCCTGGGGGGGAGGGCATCACATGACAGCCTGTGCACTTGAGTGCAATTGGATCACTAGTCCAGAGCCTTTAGCTCCATGACATTTTCACACAGGAACCCCTCGCCCCTTCACACAAGGTTCCTGGAGAGGCCTGTCTTACTCCGGCCTCCGTGGTGGGACACCTTCCCACAACAAGCCACCACTAAGGAGTGTGGGGTCAAAGACACAGCAGCGCTGCACATATCACAAAGTCATGCCCACACTCAGGCAGCATCTGCTCCCAATCAAACACAATGATGTGGAGGAGACCAATTTCATGCATGGGAACCTGCTAGGGGGAGGAAGAGAAGGGGACCCCATCAGCACTCTGTCTGGCAAGTGGTGTCTGTCACTGACACACACCTTCCTCCGCACTCCCCCCTCCAGCGGGCAGGGATAGATGTTCTCTCTCTGTGAGAAGTCACCAGTGCTGGACCTGGTGTGTGTCGGACTCAGTAGTAAGCTGAGTTGTCCCATCTCCCTCTCCTGCCTGTAGGCTCCTGGCCTGGCTGTCACCTTTCCATGCTTGCTTGTCCCCTGGCTGTGGGTGTAGCAATGCTCCCCTGGGATGTTTATGCTCCTTTCGAAAAGTGCCTGCTGTCTAGGCAACATATGGCCTTGCTCGAAACTCATCACCATAGTCTGAACTGAGACCTTCAGTGTCAGCTCAGAGATTAGGGCTAGAGTTCATACACAGTGTCTACTGGGATGACTGCCCATGTCATTTTTCTTCACGGCTGGGCCAGCTGCTGGCTTGGTGCACCCCCCACCTCCCAAGTCATCTATCTAACTCTGTGGGATTTGCAGGAGGAAACACACTCATGAGAACTTCCTGAGGAAGCCGATGGCCTGCCTGCAATCTCTCATCTTGGAACTCAAGGAAAAGCACTAAGAGTGGGCTGCTTAACCAGAGAAGCACCAGACTAAGCGGGAGGAGCATTGGGCTGACTGGGAAGAGCACTGGGCTCACTGGGAACAGAGGGTACGTCTACACTACAATGTTAATTCGAACTAACTTAGTTCGAATTAGTTAATTTGAACTAAGCTAATTCGAACTAACGGATCCAGACTAAAAAACTAGTTCGAATTAGCGTTTTGCTAATTCGAACTAGCATGTCCACATTAAGTGGACCCTGAAGCGGGCTTAAGGATGGCCGGAAGCAGTGCCGGCAGGGCATCAGAGGAGGACTTAGAGCGTGGAGATGCTGTCTCAGGCTAGCCGAGGGCTGTGCTTAAAGGGTCCCGACCCCCACCCCGGACAGACAGTTCTCAGGGGTGCCCCGCTTGCAAAGCAGTCCTGGCTTGGAGTGCCCGGAGTACCCACACTGGGCACATCACACCACTCGGCCATCAGCCCGGCTGCACTTGCCGCAGGCTGCCATCTGGGGAGAGGGGACAATTGGGGGACTGCAGGAGAGCTTCCACCCCCAGAAGCCCGCAGAGCCAGCCCAGTCCTCCCCATCGGGGGCTCGTGCCCCATTCCTCCCTCACCTCCTTCCACTTACCCTTCCCTAGCCCCTCTTCTTGATGTACAAAATAAAGGACAATTGTGTTCAAAAATGGAATCTGTCTTTATTGAACAAAACTGGGGGAGACTGGGAAAAGGAGGTGGGAGAGGGGAAGAGAGAGGGTGGGAGAGGGGAGGGCAACTAAAATGATCAGGGGTTGGGAACAGGTCCCATATGAAGAGAGGCTAAAGAGACTGGGACTTTTCAGCTTAGAAAAGAGGAGACGGAGGGGGGACAGGATAGAGGTCTCTAAAAGCAGGAGTTGGGTGGAGATGGTGCATACAGAAAAGTTCTTCATTAGTTCCCATAAAGAAGGACTAGAGGACACCAAAGGAAAGGAATGGGTAGCAGGCTTCAAACTAGTAACAGAAAGTTCTTCTTCACAAAGCAAAGAGTCAACCTGTGGAACTCCTTGCTGCAGGAGGCTGTGAAGGCTAGAACTGGAACAGAGTTTAAAGGGAAGTGAGATCAAGTGATGGAGGTTGGGTCCATGGAGTGGTATTAGCCAGGGGGTAGGAGTGGTGTCCCTGCCGAAGGTTTGTGGAAGGCTGGAGAGGGATGGCACGAGACAAATGGCTTGGTCACTGTCTTCGGTCCATCCCCTCCAGGGTCCCTAGGGTTGGCCGCTGTCAGCAGACAGTCTACTGGGCTAGATGGACCTTTGGTCTGACCCAGGACGGCCATAGTAAGCTCAGGGCTCAGGGTCAGGGGTCTCAGTGGACCCCCTTGATTCTCTTGCACACCTGCTCCTGGGTGGCCAGGCTGGCAGCTCTCCTGCCCTAGCCGGCCACTTTCCTGTGCCTAGTGCGGAGATCGTGGACAAGGTCCACGATGTCTGCACTAGCCCAGGTGGGTGCCCGCCCCTTGTGGTCCCGGGCAAGCTCCCGGGAGCCGCCAGCCTGGTCCCGGGAAGAGGGGGAGGGCTGGAGGGCATTGGGTGGGTGGCTTGATCCGTGCCAGGGGCAGGGTCTGCTGGCTATGTGCTGGCAGGCTTGCACCTGGCACGGGCACCGTAACCAGCCCGTGCCCCTTTAAGGGGTCTGGGGCCGGGAGGGGGGCAGACGAGTTTCCCTGGTGTTGGCCAGAGTGGCCACCAGGGAAACCTGGGGAGGGCTAGCCTCCCACTAGTTCGAATTAAGGGGCTACACACCCTTTAATTCGAACTAGCTAGTTCGAACTAGGCTTAATCCTCGTGGAATGAGGATTACCTAGTTCGAACTAAGCGCTCCGTTAGTTCAAATTAAATTTGAACTAACGGAGCGCTAGTGTAGCGCCTATGAAAGTTAGTTCGAACTAACGTCCGTTAGTTCGAACTAACTTTGTAGTGTAAACATACCCAAAGGAAGGTGGCCTGGCACCAGCTAGAGAGCCAGTACTGTGGCATGTGTTCATCCCTCACCTTGGTGATGGAATGCATGTCGTCGTGCATAGAGTGGGCATTAGATTCCTCATTAGAGACTGTTCATGGTTAAATGTTCTTTTTGTGGTATTGACTGAATAGTACTGTCAGATGGCTCATGCCACAAAGCCTTTTGTGTTAAGGATATTGATCCTTTTGCTGATATTTCAGTATTTGTACAAGTGCCTACATATTTGTGTAAATCTACCAACTCCAGAATTGACTGAAAAGCCTTATGAAATGTATCAAATTGTCCTTTTGCCTCACAAATACCAAATCAATTTCTTTCTTTCTCTTACAATAACTGGCAAGGTTTTTTTTATCATATTTTAACCATAACAATTTCCCCAATATAAAAGACTCTTTCAGATCCTATCACGGCCATCCATGCTGACAAAGTTCTGGGTAACAGTTTTCCATTAAAACCTTCCAATGTCAGTGTTTTTACAGACCATGTACTACTTTGGAAATGCTGTGAGACATATCAATTTTTAAATGCCTAGATTTTCTGGAACTGGTAGTTCAAATCTTAGCTTGACTTAGGACTTCAACTTTCAAAGGTAGATAAATTGACTTCCATCTGTTTTACTGTATGCAGACTTTTTTAGACAAGATTTTAAAGCCAAAGATCTGTTTCCTGCATGTGGACATGAGTGACCTCAGAGTAGTTCTTACAGTAGTAGGGATATCTCCTTATGCCCTTGGATGAAATTTAACTCCTGACTCCGACTACTGCAGCAAGCTGGTTCCCAGGATTGTTGCTAAAAGTTGTTTGCATTACAGTGTTTTGCTTAAGGTCTGAAATCATGCAAAGGAATCCAGGGGGAGTAGAAAACACAAATGAACTCCCAACCAAGGCATTTTAGTTAGCATTGGCAGAGCCCTTTGAAAGACTGGGGCTATGGTCTTTGTTTGTTTTTAAAGTGGCTGAGACAGGATAAAATTCAATGAGCCAATGTTATGGTGGTTTAATGTTGTTTCAAGGCAGTAAAGCAGTAAGAAATCACATAGCTTTTGCTCTTTGGGAGAGCCAACCCTCTTGAAATTAAAACTTACTTTCCTCAGAAATTTTATCAAGGCTAATCCAAAGCCCTCTGATCTGTTCATTAAATGGTACAAATAAGCAAACAACATGCTAGAAAAGTGTCTTCCTCCAGGTCTCCCCTGTACATTTTGTATCTAATTTTGTGGTTTTAATGGTACAGAGCACACAGTGGATATTTAATTCCTACTGTCATTACAAGAATTCTGACCACCAAAACTTGAGGTACAACATCAGTGGGTAACACAATTACTCCTGGATAATTTGGCACCAACCACAATTGATTGTTGTTAATTCTAATCCATTTCTGGCTATTAGTAAATAATTTAGCAGCTGCAATTTTTTCAAAATAGCTTCATTTATAATAATTGGCAAAGCATGCTGAGCTTAAAAAAAACCCAAAGGCATTACAAAAAAATCAGAGCAAGTGGCAGGCTAAGTAAGAACAAGGCTATGCTGTATAAATTATTCTTGTGTCCTTCACTGGGGAATTAGTTTACTGGTATTTGTTTAAAACACAATTTAATTCCTCATAAAATGTATCTTGTTTTCTTACTCCCTCCAAATGAGTTAAGGCTGGTAGCTCAGGTAATAAAACATCTTAACCAGAACTAAATGCAGCAGCAGCACAAATGTAAATCTCCTGCCAGGTGGAGCCACCAGTAGCCAGCGCCAGGTTCAATATTTAGGGGTTTCTCTCCATCCATCCAACACAGAACTGTTTGAGTCCCCACCCAGTAACCTGGGAAATTCACACATCACCCCTGGGCACCTCTGAGGGTATGTCTACACTACAGAGTTTTGTTGGGAAAACTTCACTTATGTCCACACTGCAATCATATTCTTCTGTAAGAAAATCAAAAGAACGGAGTGGTTTTTCCGGCATTGGTAATCCTCTTTCTATGAGGAAGAAGGCTTTTTTCAAAAGAGCTCTTTTGCAAAAAGGTGTTTGTGGACAGGGAAGAGGGAATCCTTTTGAAAGAAGAGGAAAGATTAAAAAAAGTAAGTGAGCATCAAGACTCTTTGAGATGCTACTAGACTAATTGTTTTTTAAGTTGTTCCTATTACAGACTCACTGAACTATCCCTCTGAAGCTTATCTACTCACTGTCTTTTTTTCTTCCTCCCCTTCAATTTTTTTCCTTCTCCCCCCTCCCTCCTTCCCTTATTTAGTCTTGGACTTCCAACACTCCGGTCATCTGAAGAAGTGGGCTGCGCCCATGAAAGCTCATGATGCCATCTACATGCTTTGTTAGTCTTTCAAGTGCTACTAGACTATTTGTTATATAAATTTTTTCCCTGTATTTACATAGATACACAAAGGGTTTCTCTCCCATTCCAGCTACTTGTAATGGAAGCATTCCTTCAGCTTCTGCTTGCCCATGCAATGTTTAAATGAGTGGAAACTGGAGAATACTTAAGAACCTCATGTGAAGGAAGCAGAAGTTTAGATAAAGTAAGTCAATGATATAGTTCTTGAAATTCTTGACTCTTCTCTTGTCTGTCTCTATTTGCAGATTTTGTTTCAGATTGGTCTCCCTTACATGATGCCTCTATCCATGGGCATCTTCTTGCTCTGAAGAAACTCATTAATCAGGTATCATTTTATTGGGGGATATGAATGCTCATTGATCCTGTTGTTGAATAGAGGGTGTATTTTATTTTGTAAGAGATCTGAGGTTAGTACAGTGAACTCCACTTATGATAGATGGTTTTATTATAGCCAACTTATTATCTATGCAAAGCCATATAAATGAAAGTCTGGACTCTTCAAGAAATTATGTATATGATCAATTCTTGCACAAGTAGCCTCACTGAAGTCCATGGGATTACTTATATACTTCAAGTTAAGCATATGTGTTAGTGTTTGCAAGAGTAGGGTCTACATGAGCTGTATCCTCATCTCCTGTCAAGACTTTGGCTGGAAATGCCCTGTGTTTGACCTTGCAAATCTCATGAGAATTTCATAACTGAAAGATTTGCAGTAGAGCTAAATAAAACATTTCTAATTCAAGGCTTGCTTTTCCATCAAAACTTGGTCCTGAAATCATGGAGGTGTCTGGAAAACAACTTGATAAGATTCCAGAATGTCTTGATAATATTGCATATATAATATTTGCAAAAATCAAAAGGTCACTTATTTTGAAAAGTCAGAATTCTAAATCCTGAAGGAAAAAGGTCATATGGCATAGTGGGAGGTATGTCTAGACTGTGGGATTTTCCCAGGATACTGGAGGTAACCCGGAAAAATTCCACCACATCCAGGAAACATGTTTGCTCTTCTGCTTTTTTTTTGTGTGGAAGAACAAACGTGCTCTTTCGGGGAGCCCTGTATATCTCGTTCTACGAGGAATAAGGGCTCCTCTGAAAGAGGAGACTTTTCCACCATTTGGCCCTGTCTAGAATGGGCCAAATGGTGGAAAAGCCTCTTCCGGAAAAGCAATCAGAAAAAGCTACGCAAATTGCAGAGAGCAATTTGCATTGCTTTTTCCGAAGAAAGGCTATAGTGTAGACCTAGGTGATGTAAATGACTGGGAGCCAAGATCATTCCAAGACATGTAAAATATGTAGAGCACTATATAAGTGGTAAGAATTACTGTTTTTGCATTCAATAATAATTTCTGTTATTTCACAAGGGAAGCAGTGTTAACCTTATTACAGCAGATCATGTGTCTCCTCTCCATGAAGCCTGCTTAGGGGGCCATTCTGCATGTGCCAGTGTCCTATTAAAACACGGGGCTCAAGTAAGTAGAACACAGATATTTGGGAGCCACATTTTTACACAAAATAATTTTTTTAATAAAATAATAAAAATGTTACAGATATAGGCAACCTCTGCCATTTTTATTATTATTATTTATATTTTGGTGGTGCAGTTTTATATATTTTAAGGCCAGAAGGGACTACTCTGATCATCTAATCTGTGTAACACATGTCATAGAATATCCCTGAACAAATTCCTAGAGCACATCTTCTAGAAAAAAATATCCACTATTGCTTCAAAAACTGCCACTGGTGGAGAATCCACCGTAATCCTGGATAAATTTCCCCAATGGTTAATTACCCTGACTTTTAAAACTTTACACCTTATTTCCAGACTGGATTTGTCTAGCTTCAGCTTCCAGGCATTGGATCATGTTATACCCTTCCCTGGTAGGTTGACAAGCCCATTATCAAATATTTGTTCCTCATGTAGGCACTTATGCATAGTGATAGTATTACCCCTGAGCCTATATACAGTAAAACTCCATTGGTCCGGCATCTGACGGTCCGGCACTCCTGATGGTCTGGCACCATCAGGAACCCAGAAGTGCTCCGGGCAGTCAGACCATTGGAGCTGCTCTGCCCCCAGCTTCCCCTATTCAGCTGCTGCTAAAACTGACCAGCTGCTGAATCGGGGAAGCTGGAGGCAGAGCAGCTGGGGCGCTGCCGGGTAGGTCCCCTAGTGCTGCCCCTGGGGCCTGCGGGACCAACCCGGCAGCACCCCAGGCATCCTGATTCAGCCGCTGCTGAAATTGACCAAGAGCTGACTCCAGGAAGCCCGGGGCAGAGCAGCTCTGCTTCGGGCTTCCTGGAGTCAGCTGCTGATCAGTATCAGCAACGTCTGACTTGGGGACGCCTGAGGCAGAGCAGCTGGGGTGCTGCTGGGTTGATCCAGAAGTGCCAAGGAGCTGCGCTGCGGGACCAACCCAGCAGCACCCCAGCTGCTCTGCCCCAGGCGTCCCCAAGAGCAGCTGGGGTGCTGCCTGGTTGGTCTCGCCGTGCCAAGGGTCAGCGTTACCCCGACCAACCCGGCAGCACTCCAGCTGCTCTGCCCGAGGCATCTCCGATTCAGCCGCTGCTGGTTAGTTTCAGCAGCGGCTGAATCAGGGATGCCTGGGGCAGAGCCGGACTATCGGAAGGGGGGGCTATGAGGGGTCTGGGGTGGCACCCCCCCACCCCAGACCTCTCATAGCCCCCCCTTCCGATAGTCCGGCAT
The DNA here is from genome assembly GCF_049634645.1 of Pelodiscus sinensis. Lineage (NCBI taxonomy): Eukaryota > Metazoa > Chordata > Testudines > Trionychidae > Pelodiscus > Pelodiscus sinensis. The sequence continues at coordinate 211,979,957 of NC_134711.1, forward strand.
ATCTGATAATCCGGCACCCCCTGGGTCCCAAAGGTGCCGGATTATCGGAAGTTTACTATATTGAGCTCCTTTAGTCCAATCTTGGTTGTAACATTCAGCATGTTTTAGGCACTTAGCAAACAAATAAGAAGACATGGTCCCTCTCCCAAAGAGTTTATAATCCTGCAAAAACATATGTGCATGCTTAACTTTAGAAATGTAATTAGTTTTGCTGATGTGAGTGGGATAAATCACATGCAAAAATGCAGTATGGGTGTAAGTATGCAGGAGAAGCACCTAAAAACCCCCCACAAGAAGCACATAAAATGGAGAGGAATAGAGACAATGTATAAGTGCCCAGAATGGTGATGAGTGCAAATCTCATGTAATTTCTGGTAGTCAAGCAAATGGTAAAATCTGAGCTAATATAAAATATATTTTTAAATTATTTTCCCAGCAGGAAGTATTGACATTTCAGTGACAAATTGAAAACTGAATATTTTGGATAGAAAACCAAAAAATGTTAATTCACACGTCACCTCAATATTGCATCCTGGGAGTTCTAAGTTAAGTGCTTCCTGCTAATGTTTTCCTCAATCGGCCGTGCTCTGTGGTTGGACTACATCTCCCATAATGCACTATGATATCCCCCGTTGCTAAGCAACCATGCTATATTCTGGAAGCCCTGAGCCATGGTACATTATGGGAGATGTGGTCCAGTTGGAGAATCTGGCCCATACAGGCATGATAATCAAAGACAGCTCCTTTGAGCAGCATAGTGGTATTTCAGACTCAAATAGTTTTTCAGTTTTGACAGGGTAGGTTTTTTCCAATGAAAAGTTGATATTTTTAACAAAAGGTAATCACTTAACAAAATATTTTAATTGAATACTTAATTTTTCATAGAAAAAAAACAGTTTTGATGAAAATATTCAACCAGCCCTTGTCAAAATATTCCCAGACCTCTACTGTTTTTAAAGAAACAACTTGCCTGTCATTTTCCCTTCAGGTAAATGGAGTTACTATTGATTGGCACACTCCTTTGTTCAATGCCTGTGTCAGTGGCAACGTGGGCTGTTTGAATCTATTATTGCAGCATGGAGCCAGTCCACATGTAGCATCTGACTTGGCTTCTCCTATCCATGAAGCTTCTAAACGAGGTAGGTGATTCAGTCAAGAATTAGAATTCCTTTTCCTGTTACCAAAAGCTTTCAGCTGAAGTTAGCTAGATATAAGAAAGATCAGTCAGTATACTGAATTCATGTAAAATACATCCATGTATACTGAATCCATGTAAAATATATCATTGACAAAACCATAATATTTGTTCTCAGTACTGGTATCTCAGTTCCTGACATCCTGTCTTCATTGGTGACACTCTCCCCGGGAGTTCCTAATAAGCTCCTGTGGTCCTGGATATGTGTGCTGTGATCTCTCTTAACTTCCTCCACCATACAATCTAGCTCCCAAGCCATCACACCAACCAGTACTGCTGTGGGAGGAGGGGGTTGTCTTCCCACAGCTTAACTGTTCTCATTTGGTGTGGAGGGAAGGGTGCAGGAATTTCTTTATCTGGTACTTTGATCCCCAAAATGGCGGTGTTCATCAAAGAGGAAAATGTCCCACCAACAGCACAGCTCTGGCCTCTACCTATCATAGCCCTGACATTACTGCCATGCCTTCTACCAAACAATGTAACAAGTTTTACCACTGGTGGAAGCTGAACTTGAACTTCTCATCTCCTAAATTAACATGCTTGTCAAACGTAGCGAATTCAGTGAAGAGAGAATTACTGAGAATTTTCTGAAAGCGCTGGAAATCAAAACCAATTTCCACAGACACTTCCATTCCCTTGTAAGAACTTCATGAAGCAAGGAGTCCTGTTTCTACTACTGTTTTAGTCTTATAGACAAAAAAGACTGCTTTAATGCTTTCATGGTGAACAAAGGCCAGCTACTATTTTCCATTAAGAATAGATAATGATCTCATATTAGCTAGCAAAAGGAATACTAAAATGAGATCCCCATTGAGAGCAAAATATTTCAGCTAATAAATGAAAGAGAAGAACCTAGGAAGCAAGTGGGCTTTCTTGCACAAACCTTCCCTTATTTGGCTTGGCTGTTCCTGTTTTTCAGTGTAGAGACTATCCAACAAGTAAAATGCATTCCTTTGAAGATGTCATGGCATAATTTGGTCACATGTGTAATGTAAACTCTACTCCATTACATGATAACATTACATTACATTATGGACAGGAAATAAAAAATGGCAGAGATGACTATTTGGATGAGCATCTTTGAGACTATTGTTGTCCATGAGCTGAGTCACTTGCTGGTTCTCACCTCCATCTCATCCAAATGATTCATTACAGGATAGGTAGACAAAGGCATGTTGAGTATATCCAAATACTGGGGTCCAGGGAGAGGATCAAAAAGAAAATCTAAAATCGCTTGTCAAATCAATGGAGCAATGCTGATCTACACTTGGGAGGAGGGAGGTGTATCTGCGCCGCTTTTATTTTTATTATTTGGCCTTCCTTTATCCTTTCTAAGGACATACTGAATGTGTTGAATTCCTCACATCCAATGGAGTAAATATAGACCACAACATCAAACATCTAGGTACTCCGCTTTATGTGGCTTGTGAGAATGAGCAGGTATACTGTGCCAAGAAGTTACTTGAATCAGGTAAAAAATAAAATAAAATTGTTATTTTATTTTGTGTAAGATCTCTTTATACTCTGACCGCATCCATATTTTAGGGATGTTTACACAAGGGAGTTCTGGAACACTTGAATTATATAAGTGGCTTTGTATATCATGATGGAATTTTAAATTGACTAGAAGGAATTTAGACACACACCTCCCATTTAGTCTAGTACAATGAATCAGTACTGCATTTTACTAGTGGGTCTCAGCCCAAGCACTATCAGTTACAATGTGACATTTACAAAACTTATCACAATATTTTGTCTAAGTCATTTGAGGAGAGCAGGAGGAAACAAAAGCAGAACTCTGCTTTTCTCACACTTTACCCGAAGGTAGCCTTTCGGTCTAAGAGAAGCCATTTTTATACACAATGCATCACAATTTCAACCAGCTGCAAAACAGAAGAAAATTAGAGTAACATTATACTAGAATTTAAAAAAAAAAACCCTCATGGTCCTGCAGCACTAGAGACATTTTTTGTGTCAGACAAAATAGTATTGAGGCTTAAGGCTCATTTGTATGGTTGATTCTGGCCACCTCTTGTGGTCTAGAAGATTCCCCTTTTCTTCTGCAGAGGGTCCTGTAGAACTTCTACAACCTTAATGTTATCTGCCCAAAAGGACAAAATGGTTGGCTGGAATTAGTTGGGTAATTTGGAATAAATTTTGAAATTCTATCTGATTTAAATCTTCAGGGTTTACAAGGCAGAAACATGACATACATATTTTGTAACACTGGTGCTGGGAAGGCAGAGAGATGAACAAAAGATTCATGTGGAATTTTCAAGTTCAAGGAAAATCAGTGAGACAGAATTAGCACTTGAACTTCCTCTCTGTTCTTCTTGACATTTTTACTGGTGGTGGAGCTGGAGTGAGGGTGTGTGTGCGCGGGGAGGGGAGGGGAGGTATCTCCATATCCCTATTGCAGCCTTGATAATTTCCTGCTTTACACTTCCTACCTTGGAGATTGTGTGCTGCAGGAGCTATACTTCCACCCATGGAAAGGCTGCCTCTTCTCAGCTAGCCAGAGCTATAACTGATGAGCAATACAGGACCCATCTATTCCAGAGGCTGACATGCTATCTTCCCCACCCTGACAGCTCCTGACTGCAACTGGGCACTAATCACAAGTCTCTCATAGCGTAGTTCATTGTATTAACTAGCTAATTTGGCTCCTGAGGCAAGACCATCCTCAGCACGGGTGGGGGTGGTGATGGTGATGTAGCTTGAGGCATGAGTGAAGAGAGCGTATTAGCTGTCTTTTCTGCGCTCCTTCAGCTGTGCGCCTGAGGCAAATGCCTCACTCGACTCGCCCTTGTTATGGTCCAGGGGCATTGGGCCTGGTCCAGGATCTGAGACCTGAATCCATACCTGGAAAACAGTCTTAGTAAGGAAAAGTGAGGTTGCCAGGAGAGCAGGTGAGTCAATGAGGCTAAAGATTTAATTCCCACCTAGGAACTAGGTTGTGTCCAGCTCAAGCACTACATGTGCACTTCGCCCTGCATTCATGGATCCTTTGTACACCTAAGCAAGGGCCAGACACAAATGTGCTCACTAATTCAGCAAGATGCTTATGTATGTGCCTCACTTGCAGCATAAGTAGTCCTGCTCAGGTCAATGGGACTCTTCATAAGTGTAAAGTTAGGCATGTGCCTCAGTACTCTACTGAACTGGGATCTGGGCATGTGCAATCGCATTGTGCAAACACTGGGATACCGAAGCACTGCATGTAGTGCTAGCAACTCCATAGGCACTAGGAACGGTGATGTGGGGGCTGAAAATGAAGCTGTCTCTCTCCCCTGCTCTGCAACATCCAGCAAACTAGTCTGTGGCTTGTAAGAGAGTACAGCAGGTAACTCTGCTGTGTGTGGTCCCCCACAGCAGAGGCACAGCCTTAGGCAGAATGTCTCAGGGAGATTTCAGTGATTCCCAGGTCCTCCTCATCCCACAACAGGTGTGGTTTAAAACCATAATCTAGCCTCTTTTAACTTTCATCTCCAGGGGTGTGTCTAGACTACAGGGTTTTTTCGAAAAAACTGGCCTTTTTTCAAAAAGACTTCCCCTGCGTCTAGACTGCTGCTGCGTTCTTTTGAAAGTAAATCGAAAGAACGTGGCAGCTTTTTCAACTGCGGAAAACTTTGTTTCACGAGGAATAATGCCTTTTTTCGAAAGTGCTCGTTCGAAAAAAGGCGCCATGTAATGCAAACTGTGCTTTTTTGAAAGAGAGCATCCAGACTGCCTGGGTACTCTCTTTCCAAAAAAGCAGCTTGCTTTTTCGAAACTACTGGTTGTAGTCTAGATGCTCTTTTTCAAAAGTATCTTTCAAAAAAGCCTCTTTCAAAAGAGCCTTGCAGTCTAGACATAGCCCAGGATTCCAGGAGGGTAAAGGGAACCTCTATTAGTGCAGATTGGTCAGAAGCCTAGCAGGTGGCCAAGGAAATGGGATGGCCCAGCAATGATTTTTTGGTAACTGTGAACATATTTTTGGTCCCACCTTATTTTCAGGGGCAAGTGCAAATGGTGGCAAAGGTCTGGACTCTCCTCTCCACGTAGCAGCCAGGAATTCCAACGCTGACCTGGTGCACTTGCTGATTGACTTTGGAGCAGATGTGCGAGCTAAGAATGCAGAAGGCAAAAGGCCAGTGGAGCTGGCTCCACCAAGCAGCACTTTAACACAAATATTTGTGCAGAAAGAAGGTGTCCTTTAATATTTGCTTTATTCACACTCATAATTCATAAGGAGGCTTGTGTAAGTGATTGACAAAAGGGCATATTATTGACTGTGCTGCATTTCATGTTATTAACTTTGCAAATGGCCATGTATCATGGAACAAAACTGAAAGTAGCTGGGCTCAGTTCTGCCCTCAGATATTTAAACAATGTCTATCAGCATCAGAGTTATTATTAATTATTATTATTATTTATTAAACTTTAAGGAGATTCCAGCCTCAGTAAAAAGGAATTTCCAGTCATCACAAATATGATAGAATATTATTTAGATCCTAAGCATCTGTAACCCCTCATATTTGTCCTGAAAGTCATCCATAAACAGATTGGGAGCTTGTAATGTAGCACAGAAATTAGCTTAGGAGATGAAGAACAACACTTACAAATCAACTGGGAAATTTCCTCTCTCTGACAAACTGCGTTCTTGGGACTGATTCTAAATCCACAATAGTCAATTGGAAAATTGTCATTGACATCAGTGGGTTCTGGATAATTCCTGAGGCTGGGTCTAGACTACACCTTTTTGTCGATAGAGAGATGTAGATTAGACACGTCGAAATTGCTAATGAAGCAGGGATTTAAATATCCTATGCTTCATTAGCATAAACATGGCTACCACTTTTTTTCGAAACAGTTTAAAAAAAAACGGCAGTCTAGATGCGGTTCTGTCGAAAAGAAACCCTTTTTCGACAGATCCTGTATTCCTCAAAAAATGAGGTTTACAGGAAAAAAGGGTTTATTTTCGACAGATCTGCGTCTAGACTTCTGTTTTTTTTTTTTTTAAAGTTCTATTTTGGAAGAAAGTGGTGGCCATGTTTATGCTAATGAAGCATGGGATATTAAAATCCCTGCTTCATTAGCAATTTCAACATGCTTGATTTGCATCCTTCTGTCGACAGAGGGATGCAGTCTTGACACAGCCTGAGTTCTGTTAGAGCCAGTGGTGCTCCTTGGAGCATGTTAGCAAATTTGAAAGGAATAAAAAGTAACCTCAAATCATCCAGTAAGAGATGAGACCAGTTACCAGAGGGCAAAATTTACCCACTGAGTTTTAATCATGTAATTTTTGGGGTATAAATCCAGCAAATGCCAGGAAAATCTGTGTTAAAGTTCTGCTGGGTAGCTTTTAATTCATATTGTATAAAATGGCAAATGGACTGTAACTCTGATCTATTTCCTTGCCTTTTGCTTTTTTTTTTTTTTTTTTTTTTTGGAGGGGATGATCAAATCTTAAAAAGTAGCAACACGTCTCTCTGAAAATTAATTTCTCTGTTATGCATTTTTGAAAAAGGTTGTAAAACACATCCCAATACATAAGTATATATGATATATGTTTATTAAGCTCCTATGTTATGTCCTACAGAATCCAGCCCTTTTTCCAATCTTTAGGTTCGATATTATTTAACTGCAAATCAAAATGGTTTCAAGTCCATTTTGTTTTAACTGGCTATATTACATTCATGAATTCTGGGGGAAAACCAGGGAAATGTGAACCAAGCTTTTGGTCAACAGAGTTATATTCTTATAATGCATCCATTTAGAACTTCCTATGCAGACAATAAACAGTATCACAGTTGTTGATAATCTGGACTTCCATTATGTTAAAACAAGGTACTGCTGATATGATCCATCATTATATTACTCCAGTTTTATGCCAATGTGACTCTGTTGAGATCAGTGGAGTTACCAGTGTAAAACTGGAATAATACAGTGATAAATGAGGGCCTGTGTGTGAAGTTGATAATATTATGAAAACAATCACCTGATGCTGCATGGCACAGATATTTGGCCTTTCAATACATTCTGCCCTACACACAGGTGTAATGTTACAGCTCTCAAAACCTCTTTCTGATAGAATTCTGATTTGCATTACATGTGTTTATCTGAGATAAAGGAATATGTCCCTAGAGAACAGCCACAGATCTACATGTAACATTGGAAGGACTGAGCTGAGAAGGCTGGACAATAATTAATATTTCTAAAGAAATGCAATAATTGAAGTAGGTACTTATAAAATCCAGGAGATCTTTTTGCTATTGAGTAGTGTTTCGCAAAAGTTCTTCAAAAGTCCTTTTAGGGGACTAAGTTCCAGGTTTGCTAGCAGCTGGCTTCTAAATTGTCTGGTCTGTAGGACTGAAGCAATTGAAAACACACTTGTAAAAACATACACCCTCAGGGCCAGCCCATGACATTTTGGCACCTGAGGTGAGGAGCTCAAATGATGCCCCCATACCCCCTTTTCTCCTGTCTGGCTGTTATGTCTCTTGTACCCTCCTTCCTCCAGCACAGCACTCCACCATCTCTGTGGTGCAGAGAAAATACATATGCACCAGCAGCAGACATAACTTTCTACACTCTGGGTCCTAGTGGCACCCCTCTTCCCCTCCCCCACTGTCTGGCACCTAAGGCGGCCACATCAGTTTGCCTCATGGTAAGGCCAGCCCTGTACACCCTCTTCTTTAACATTCAAGTTCCCTGTCTGTAGTGTTACTTCTCTTTGTTTTCATTCAGATTCATTCTGTGAGCACTATGATTTTTGACACAGGCAGCAGCTTTAATAATTCCCACAATCTTGTGCAGTCTCCATTATTCCAGTAGATTCAACTGCTAATCAGAATTGTTTTCCATTTTCTTTTCTTTTCCTCCATTTGATAAATGCTTGGAAGGCTCTTCCTATAAATGTGCAGGAAATGACAGCATCTCTGGGGGTTTGTTTCAGTAGACTATTATTGACCAATTTACCAGCCCATGTCATCAGTATGAATAGTTACTGAAATGTTTCATTGCATACATTTTCTGCCTGAATGAAAGAGACAGTTGTGCCTGTTCCGGTTACCTAACTCAATCTACTATATATCTGAGAGTTTGTCTGTCCACCTGCCAGTTTGTCTGCCTGTCCACCCGTCTGTTTGTCCAAGAACTCCTCTTAAACAGTAAGAGCTAGGACCACTGCATTTGATATGCAGTTTCCTCTTATCCTAATTTAAAGCAAGGTCAGGATGTTGGATGTGCCTGAAATGGGATTGCTTCCCATAAAACCATATAGAAAAGAGAATCTGCAGGCAGGTGAAAGGGGCTTCCCAATCCAGGACTACCCCAGTCCTGAGTCTCTGCCCCCCCCATCCTTTAGGGAGTGTGTGGGGGGGCGGGCAGAGGGGGGTCTGAAGCTCCTCTCACTCCCTCAATTCATACAAGGACACTGCTGGCTGTTCTCCTTCATCAGGGAGTGAGCGGAAAGTGCAAAGTTTGCTGCATTCCTCACTCTGGCTGAGGAGCAGACATGCACCCCTCCCCCAGCTGCAGTAGCCATGGAGAGGTACTTTTTACCTGGCCCCAAGCTGCTGCTGTGACAGAGGGCTGGGGTAGTCCTCTCTTCCCGGGGCAGCCTGCACATTGAACCCTCATCCCTAGCCCTACCCTGAGCAATGCTTCCAATGAAGCATGAACATTTTCGTTTTATTTTCCAAAAAACAAAAGTTAATTGAGTTGAGGACCCGAGCAACACTGGTGGGTACATTTTCTAGTAAACAAATCAGCATTACATTCCTGAAAGAATTACTTTGCATGTTTTGGTTATTTTTCAGGAAAAGTGAAATTAATTTTTTAAATATTTTTTAAAACTGTTCTCTTTTTCAGTGAAACATTTTCTGCTTTTATGGGGTGTTTTAAAACTTTTATGAAGCACCCAAAGTGTCGTCTATTTTTGGTGGAGTAAAATAAAATGGACAAAATGGAACACTGTAATACTGCAGTTGTCCCTCCTGTTCCCATTGCTGTCAACTGCAGTTTCAAAAGCTGAGCTGGGAGCTTAAATTCATAACTTTGCTAACATGAAAAATCACTGACTGGACAGTGTGACACTGGATTTATGGCTTATTACAACAAGCTGTAACTCACTATAACCCCCTCTTTTTTGTTCCACGACTGATGATATGTTAATGGGCCACTCTGACTTAAATGGGATCTTAGAATATGTGCTATTTATGCTACACAATCTGTTCCTCTTTACATTTAGCTGCAATGCTTGGAATACCTTTCCCAGACATGAAGAAGAGCTCTGTGCTCTCTCACCAACAGGAGCTGGTCCAATAAAAGATGATACCTCATCCACCTTCTCTGTTTAATTGCAATTCTGCCAGTTTCAGCAGGAGCAGACCTTGAAGCATGAAATTATTCTGGTCTAGATTCATCACTTCCTTGCACTATACAGTCTTCTAAACTTGTGTAATATGGGTGTAAAATACTAGTGTGCTGACTTGGAACAGTTTGGCAGGTATAAATGGGATAAGATGCAAAGCAGTGGAGAATTAAGGCTGGTGTATTTACCACGTTCATGTCTCATTAGTGCTGTGGGTTGACAGTGCTCTTGATACAGCCACTTGAACAGCAAAGCAGTCTTTAAGGGAACCCAGCCAGCTGTGAAGAGCGGCTGAAAAAGTGGTAGTTGGACTGTAGAGAGACACTGTAAACAGCTGCTTTTCAAAGCTGTTAGCCAAAAGCAATACCAGCTGCTTCCATCAGTTGCTTCCACTCTCTTACCCATAGCGACTACCAGCTCAGCTTCTCTAGTGACCACAACTGCCTTCTTTTAGAAAATCTGACCTGGGACTTGCTTTTACCTAATATCATTGTCTCTGCCTCTCTGATTCCCTCTTACTTTCTTAACTGTCTCATAAAGCTCATCTCCTCTTACACTGCTTCAACCCAACCCAATCCTGCCTCCCACCCCCCAATAGTGCCTCCCATTTGTTTGTGCTCCTTATCTACTCTGTCAATAACTGTTCTGTTGTTATAACTGCTGTGTATGGTGCAATAGCCATATAAATGACAGGTTATATGACCCCACTGTTTTGTTTCTAAATACATGATAGTAACTACCGCTTAACAAGAAGGATACATCCTCCATTCAGCATGTTGTGCTATTACATTTAAATAAAAGACATGGATTCTTTCACTAGGGCTTGCATTATCAGCATGAGACTAAATAATCTTGAAGCTTTAAACAAGGGATTATATATTGCATCTCTTGCTATGTGTTTATCACTGTTATACTGTTAGGAATACGTGTGCAAAAATCAGTGGGCTGCAAACCTGAATCTCACTCAAGGGAAAGGATTTTGAAGGAAACATTAATCATCTCATATTTTCAAGCAACATAAAGTATTTAACATTTATCTTATAACTTGTAGGAAAATAATACAGCTATTAATCATACCTGTAAAAGGATTAAGAATGACTGTGGTTCCAAGACAGTACATTTACCTTGTGGGCTTGCATCTTATATGGTCATTTACACCTGTGCAACATGGGGGTATATTGCTTCTACCGGGGTAAGTGAGAGGCACTTTCTCATTTGTCAGTGTTTAAAACACAAACAGAGTATGTGCTATGGGGACCCCACATATTATTCTTGCTTAGGGCACCCATAGGGCTAGCTCCACTTCTGATCTACCTTAAAGAGCTAACTACTCCAAACACCTTATAACTAAAATGATTCAGTAAAGAATTTCCAGTGTGTTGAGCTTTTAGGAGCCAGCAGGAGCTGAGAACTTGGGAATGATGCCCTTAAGTAAAGCTGGTGTAGACTGAACTACACAAAAGTTGGCCTTGTTCCATAGTTACAGTTTAAGTTCTGTGCCAGCTGATCTTGGGTCAATAAAATCATATTTTATAAACTTGTCTTGTGGTGTCTTTCTCCAGGGCCCCTGTCCTTGATGCAACTGTGCCGCCTATACATTAGGAAGTGCTTCGGACACAAACAACGTGACAAAATAACTGGACTTCTGCTTCCGGATGAGCTGAAACATTTTCTCCTCCACATTTAAACATGTTTTGTTGAAAACCAGACCAATAAAAATAAGGTGAGATTTGTAATGGAAACAGACTATTCTTGCAATTTTATTGTGTGTTTTGTGGCATTTGATGTTTCTCCAAGAGCCCCAGTTGCTTGAGTCATGTGTTTAGATGAGACTCTCAGTTTTCTTAAAAAAAAGTGAAATTTTAGCTCTCTTAGTTCTGGAGAAAAGCTTGATAATGTGACAACTCAGAAAGCAAGTAACATGAGGACCAAATTTATCATTTTTTAAAGAAAATTATTTTTAGCTAATCTTATGATTCTTTGAGGCTTGATTTTTGAAGGCTTGGAGTTGGTCATAGTGCAGTATAAACAATATCTCAGATTTACTAACTAAGGAGGATGTCTGAAGTCTTGCTTTAACCAGCAATAACCTAAGAGGCCCATGCAGGCTATGGAAAATGTTCTGCACTTTTTGGCCCTTACGTATCGGTATAAGGATATGGAGCCTATTTTAACCCTGAAAAGCAAGTGGGGGGATTTGGCATGGGAAAAATTAGTTAATCTTTTGCAGTAGTAATTCCACTCTTTTAAAAATGATCAAAGAATTTGCTGACAATTTCTTCCTTAGAATGAAAAGTATAGGAAAGACAGTGAATGTCAATTATTTTAGAGTTAGGTTATTTCTGCCTTTAATGTTTTAAACACGAACATATTAGCCAGTTCTTAAAGAATATTCTGTGTTTTCAGAATACCCAACAGTGCTATAGATGAGTCCCAGCCAGTAACAATTTATTTTGACCTGCATCTGAATCTTTTAGGAGTTTACATTGTTGTTGTTAGCAGATAGGTCATTGTTGAGAGTATCTTCCTGCAGCGGGAAAACAGTAGGAAAATTATTTTTGATCAGCCATTAAACACACTTATCCATTGATGTATTTTGAGACTTAATAATCTCCTATTTCAGTATAATTTCTCCCTTAAGGATAAATTTTTCAAGAATACAGGTTACCACTTGTTGTCAGGTAATGAATGTTCTTCTGCTTTTTGCAAAGAGAAAATTCCTAAGGATTTTTCAGCAGGTCATCAGAAAGGATAGCTTTGTTTTTTTCTTATACAAAAAGGTTACCAAAGAGTTCATGTGAAGGGTGAAATAAAAAAAAGCATTCTTGGAAAACATTCTACCTCTTTCTTAACATTTCCTACTTGAGAAAGAAAGAAACAATTATCTTTGGTGCAGAATACTAAATAATGAAAACAAATATTTTGAAAACACTGGTTCTTTTTCAGGCTAACTAAAAAATAAAATTAGGACAATGATAAAGTGCCCTCCCCCCTTTTCTCTTTCTACATTAATTTGGATGTTGGTTAACCAAACACAAAGGTATAAATTCTGACTCCACTGAAGTCAATTGCAAAACTCCTATTGACATTGGTGGTGCCAGGATTTCATCCATCAATAACCAATTTTAGATTTATTCATAACTGTCCTACAAGCTCTTTGAGTTGCGAGTGTGCTCTTTTGAGTGGAAAAAGTTATTTCAATTACCCTCCCTCTCTTCATGCAGCTCTCTGCATTGACTCTGTTCATAGAATGTTTGAGTCTGAATAGAGATGGATTTGAAGCAAAACCCCAGAACTGCATACCCTGTGTTTGGGGAAGTCTAGATCAGGATCTGAGGGCAAACTTTCTAGCTCATTCTCATCTCTACTTCTGAATCATGTTCCTACTATACAGTACTTACTAAAAGCATTAATAATTCAGATGTATATTCTTCTGGGTAGCTCCATACCATTTGGGTGTTCTTAAAAAATACACATGTAGACTCAAATGCTATAATTCATTAAATAACATTTTCAAAATGTTTCTTATATATGGAGATATACCTATCTCATAGAACTGGAAGGGACCTGGAGAGGTCATTGAGTCCAGTCCTCTGCCGTCACGACTGGACCAATACCATCCCTAACAGATTTGCCCCAGATCCCTAAATGGCTCGCTCAAGGATTGAACTCACAACCCTGGGTTTAGAAGCTTCAGGGGGTAGCTGAGTTAGTCTATTACAAAAAAAAAACACAACAAATGGTCTGGTAGCACTTCATAGACTAACAAAACAGGTAGATGGTATTATGAGCTTTCGTGGTCACAGCCCAGTGGACTGTGCCCATGAAAGCTCATGATACCATCTACATTTTTTGTTAACTCTGGGCTTAGTAGGCCAGTTCTCAAACCATTGAACTATCCTCTTCTTTTTGCAATTGCTAGGACCTCACTATGGTTGTGTTTCGCAAATAAAAGCTGACTGCATTTCTAATATGCAGAATGAAGGAACATGCTTTGTATTCAGTGCTGGTGATGTCAGCAACTTCTGCAGGAGGAAATAGAGAGTCCTTAGTATAGAAATGAAGGGCACACAGTTTTCAAAATAGAGCTTCTTGTTTAAAATGTTTCCAATACACCTCTATGGTTACGTAGTTGACAAACATGGGAACTTTAATAGGATGTCCGAATTCCACAACTGTATGCTCTTATTTGGTCTTTGGTATATCAAACAAGCATTTACATCCCTACCTGGGCTAGGCATACAGCTGCAGGATATAGATACCCTACTTAAGGACTTGATCACATTAAGTCAAAAGTACTTCCATTTATTTTAATGAGAGTTGGATCACGTTCTAAAATACCCACATTTTAAAATTGAAAATTCAGCTCTCCAAATTTTAGAATCAGAAGTGGTAGTTAATTTTTTTCAACAGTTTTGCCACTTTCTTTTAAGCTTCTGATTTTGTGACCTCAGTGTGTTTATAGGACTAAGCTAATATTCTGAGATGTTCAGTCATATCAGGTGATGAGTGGGTTTTTTTAGGTCTGTTTATCTTTTGACAATTTAATAGCTTGGTTCTGTTTACCTGATTCTTTTTATCTAGTATGATTAGGATGAATTCCCTGTGCTCATTTTGAATCATCTCAGTATATTTATGTATTTATTTTTAAACCATTCATGATTGAAACTGATGGATTACAGCTTTATGCATAGATGTCTTTGAAGTTATAATGTAAACGTAATGAAATGTGGAGCTGTTTACAAACTTGAAATCATGCCAATGCCACTTAGTGTTTGAAAGTCTGTTATGAATATATTTTTTGTAGATTCTAGGCTGCTATTTTGTTAAAGGATTCTACTTCAGCAGTTTTTAACATGAATATTCAACCCACTATTGTTTATGATGTTTACTCAGAATGTTTATATTCTGTTTTTCATTTTTATTTAGAGCACCTATTCTGTATTATGATTAATATTCTGGAGTTCTAGGTTGAGATCTGTTACTCTGGCTTGTAACAGGGATCTAACAACTTTATTAATAGTAGACACACTCTCATCATAATCTGGAATCCTGTCTGAATCCTGGGACTTTTATAACCACAGTACTTTTCCTTTAAAATTTCTGAAGAATGCTGTGATAAGAGCTGAAGCAGATGTTTTGTCCCCTGAAGCTGTGTGGGAGCTGGATCTCTCTTGAAGATTTCAGTTTTTCTTAGAACATTTATATTAATTAAATAAATATACAAATTATTGTTTCATTCTTTTAAAATAGATACATTTTTCTTTATTAAACAGTTCTTGGTGGAAACAAATAGACAATGTGCTGTCCATGAAACCCCTCTCCCCTTTAAAAAAACCCCCAAACATACTTTTTATTAAGGCTCTGATCACTTAGCCCGCTACTCCAAGTGGGGTGCAAGGTTGGGGTGCCAGGACTTGCCCTGTTTCCCCTGGCCTGGTGCTACCAGAGTGGGGCTGGGTAGGACTTGCCGTGCTCTGCCCGTCTGCCACGGTGCTCCTGCTGCAAAGCAGGATCAGGAGTTGACCCTGCTGACCCTACCCACCTTGTGCTCCTGCTGGGAAGCGGGCTCAGGGGCTAACAAGCCCCCAACTCTGCTCCCTGGCACAAATGCTGGGCAAGCAGAGCAGGCCTAGCCCGCGACTCCACTCCCAAGGCCTGACTGGAGCACTGGGCAGAGTAGGGCAAGTCCCCATGTCCATGAGGGAGCACAGCCAGGTAGGTGAGCCTGGATCCTGGTGAATCCACATACCAATGGCTCTAAGAAGCCATTCCAGCAAGGAGGGATAGCTATGCACTCCCAGCAGACAGCACTGTGGAAGTGATGCTGAGGAAGCAAATGGCTGTACACACATGAGGCTCCTCAGCTGTCAGCTTAGATAGCTAGTATGGGCCCCTCTGCAGCACCAGACATATACCAAGGTGCCTGTGACAGAGTGCATGGTGCAACAGGATAGCCTGCATGCTGATTACTTAGCTGTAGCTCCTTGAGAAAGCTGACAGGGTCAATTACTCAAGCAGGCTAGCCAGCAGGCTCTCTCTCTTATAAAGAGACAGGATGAAAGTGAGGGGGGCAGAAGGGTATGGGCAGGGCTAGCTGAGTCTGGTACACAGAGGCACAGAATAGGGGGGCCACTGTTCCCCTCATGCCAGGTGCAAGGGCCAAATGTTTGGCTGCCATTGTAAATAGGCTCCTGAACAAGGGATTGCAAGGACATGGTGAAAGCACCACTGTGAAAGTCTATGCAGTTTTGGCAGGAGAGGAGCCACACCCTGTAACAGGGCCATAAGTGGATTCAAGAATCAGGCTCAACGACTTTACTGCATGAAATTGTCTAGATGGTTATACAAGTTTAAAGAACAACTTGAATTTTCCTCTGTTGACACAGTACTAGATTTGACCAGTAGATGGTGCTACTGCATACGTCTTCTGTTCAAGATTTTTTTTCAGCAATCACAAAGGAAAATAGAAACGAAAATAGAAAGGCAAAAGCAGACAATATAAACTCTGCCAAGAATAAAACAGACAGCCTCCAGAAATTTCCATTCCTGACTGAAAACTTTGTCACTTATTTTAGTGTCCTGCTGTTGGCCTCTTTTTTGTATCTATTTGTCCAGTATGGAATTAACCAGGGTCAATGTAGCCATTAGCATTTATTTATCTTGACTGACTTGTTTACTGGGTTTTAACTTTTTTTTTCCAGGGTGGAGGCTAATGTGTTTTTCATTCACAGCTGGTGTGAAGAAAGCAGCAGGGAGCTCTGAAGCTAATGAACACAAACACTGTCACTTGGTCATCAGCTGCCAAGGACCCAGTAATTACAGATATTCCACAGTACTCTGGAGTTTGGAACTGTGTATTCATGTTATGCAGTTTCTCTCATTAAATTGAATTACTCCAACCATTTTGCTTAAGGGAGCTTGTATTTCCAGTAGTCATGAGCCATTTACAATGGACTATAGGAGCCAGAGTAGATTAGAGCCATCAGTAGCAGCACCCATTCTTACCAAAATTATAGATAATTAACCAATGATGGTATGTCTACAATGCAGTGTTATTTTGGAATAACTGACGTTAATCCTGAAATAACAAAATGTGCGTCTACACTATAAGCCTTTATTCCAAAATAATGTGGAGCTGGAAGACTTCTTCCTCCGACTTCTATAGCCCTCATTTCACAAGGAGTAAGGGAAATCGAGGGAAGTGTGTTCTCCCTTCAACTTCCTGGTGTAGACAGGCCCAAAAGACAAATTAAGCTATTTTGACTTAAGCTGCACAATTGATGTAGCTGAAGCTGCGTAATTAATTTGACTTTAGCCCTGCTGTGTAGACGTACCCTGAGAGACTCAAGCCTGCCAGAGTGTTCAGCACAAATACAGCCTAAAGCTAATATTCTCCAGAAACTTTCACCATTGTAATGAAATAATTGTTCCTGCTGGGATTATTTCTTCCTCTGGTATTTTTTATTGTGATGATGACTGATGAATATTTGAGATCTCACTTTGGGAGGCCACAGGGAAGCAGGATTGGAGGACTAAATAGGTCTGTATCAGTCAGGCCTCCCTGACAAGTGCGTGTTCCACATTCAGGGGGGATAATGGACATCTAGCTACTGCCTAGTTCTCTGTGTGAGGTGGTGAATGGATAGCTGGGGTGTGTGTATTTTAACTGGCCTTTTTAGAAAGGAACAGTTAAACCTCATTGGATGAGGAGTAACAGTTATTTCAAGAGAAGGGTTTTCTCTTGAAATAATGCTGCTACACAGGTTGTTTTATTTCGCAATAATGCGATTTCAAAATGGCAGCCAGACGAGATTATGCTAATTAAGCACGGGATATTTAAATCCCGCCCTTCATTAGCAATTTTGGTACACTACATTTGCATCCCTATCTCGAGATGGTTCATTTCATGTGTGTGGTACTGTACTTGTCTGCACTGATATCATTAAAAATAATCTTCTTTACAATGATCCTAGAATCCAAATTTTGGTTTACAATGGACTTAAGTTTGTAACAACTGGAGGATCATTCTTCTTCTTAGGTTTTATTAATCTCTTTCAATCATTTAAAAATAAGCAATTTAAGTCACTGCAGGATTTTCCCTGTTTTCCATTAATAACACTGTAAGCCTAATTTCCTCCAGTTGATTTTTCAACTTGAATCTTCAGTGCTTACTCATTTTTAAAGCAATTAGATCTGTCTGCAGGGAGAACAGGCTTAATAAAACACCAGATATTGTACTGCCAAAGAGATTCATAGGGAACATCAGGTATTTCACTATTTGCAGCATTTTCTAGTCATTTAAGTAGCAAATTTAAGCACCATCAGAGGAACAAAATTAAGGGATGGTTCACAAATGTAAATTCCAAGTCCAGGGATGCACCTCCCTAGTTTGAGAATCACTGTTTGAGAGTCATTGTTTTACCTTCTTTATTGCTCTGCCAGAGTTCTGGTTTCCTCAAGAATTTCATTGACTATTTTCCACAGATCTGAGCAAGAGAGTTTAGCTCTTAACTTTTACAAACACATTTACTGCATTAATCATTTCAACTTCGGAAAGTAATAACACAACAACTGGCAATGAAAATGGCGAAACACTTTAAAGTAACTTCCAGAACCCTAGGTAAGATTTCCAGAGGTAAGCAAAACCCAAGATCAGTAGCAAAGATAAGTTCTTCATCACTGGACTCTTAGTTCTAAGAACTTACTCATAATTTCCTATTCGCAAGGATTTTTGCCTTTTCAACCTTAAGAAAAATGCAGCATGTCTTTTGATAGCTGTTAGCTAGGCTCCAGAAAGCTTCCCAAATTGAAAATGAATTGGCACCATGCTCCAGTGATTATATAAATGCTCTGACAATAGAGCCACAGTGCTGCTTCCATAGTTGGATTAAATCTGTTAAGAAATCATTTATAATTAGTATCTCTGATTCAGACTTTCTGGTTTAAGGTCAGTCCAGTTTAGGTCTCAGATGTTATTTCAGCTGACTAGCAGTTAACATTTAGGTCATTTATGATAACCTTACTACTGATCATCTAAAAATCTGTTAATTCATTTTCTAAACCCGTAAAGGCCTTTTAGCACTCTCTGTACCATTTAGCCTGCTTTTTGAGTTGTCAGGAAGGGCGTGGGCCATCTCATACTCCAACACCCACTTTATGATAAGGTTGTTTCCTATTAAGACCTACGCTATAGCACTACATGACATTTCCCACCATTTATTAAAGTAAACTTGTTTCCCTCAGAGTTCTACAGTAAATGTTTTACTCCTGATAGCATTTCACATATTCTTAGAGAGTAATTTTATATTCCCCAATTACTGTAGCTTGATAAAATGTGCTTTTATTGTCTCAGTAATTCTATGTTTTTATCCTTCAGCTTTCATTTCTACCCATGAATATGGGGTGACAGAGTTGTCTAGTAGTTGCAGCTTTACAGTCAGATCTGGGTGCACCACTGGGTCACACTGTGGGCCTATTACTCTTAATGACAGTGAATAGCATCTAACTCGAGAAACAGTCCATTTGATTATGTGAGTCTGGACAAGTCACTTTGGCTTAATTCTGAATTTCTACCCCTCAATTTCCCTGCATGTAAAAATTAGGATAACAGCCACTGCTCAAGCCCTCAGGGTCAGCTCACACTTAGAGATGGGGGTATGAGACTCAGCTGGAGGGGACATATCTGTCTTAGCTGTGCTCAAGCTAGCATGTGAAAAACATGCAATTTCAGTGACAGGAGCCATGGGAGAAGGTAGCTGCTCCAAGTGCATATCATCTGAGCTGTTAGGCTAGTACTTGGGGTGACTAGCCCCACCAGCCACTCATGCTGCTGCAGCTTCACTTCTATATTTACTATGCTAGATCCAGATAAAGATGGCTGAAGTCAAGCACTGATGTAGGAAGGACTTGAACTCCCTTGGGACATATTTCGGGGCTACTCATCCCAACATTACTTGGTCCATCTGATCAGCCTGATCTCTCACTGCACCCAATCCACCTTCATGGTGATGTCCTTGGTGGCAGTAGTGGTACTCCATTGATTGGGGTTAGGGGCAGTTGTGCACATGACTTCAGAAAGGCAGGTAAGAGTGAAACAAGGCTAGAATGTTTCCTGCCTGGCTTTGGGGTCTGAGTGGTGGATGGAATGAGCACTCATGGGACCAGCCCAGATCATACCTAGTAGGTATATTCAGAGTTTGAAACAGTCTTTGACTCAGAAAAAAACATTCCACTGTTTTTTAAATGTAAATGCCAATCTCACTGGGATTTGGTATGCTAAGAACCTTCAAGATTGTGTCCATTCTAGAAGTAGACAGTTTTATAAAATCCTATTGTTTAGGCAGTTTCCCACATGCCTCCCTGAACAGATATTTTAAAAGGTCTTCTAGGAGACCAGGCAGAAGAGCACAAACTCCATAGATGCTTGGAGTCAACACCATTTCCAAATACTTTTCTAAAAAAAATAGAGGGTGGGTGGGATGAAAGCTCAGCATTTGCTCTGTGCACAGCAAGAAAGGTTTCTGCCGGAACTTTAGAAAAGCAATTGTAAGGTGACATTCCGATATTTCAAGGTGGAAAAGATCTATTAGACAATTTTCTCCACCTCCTGTCAGTTGAAATGTGTACTGGGAAGTGTTCTGCTGGGGCTTGTCTGCACTGGTACATTTCATCACCCCAAACTCTCTTTTGGTAGCAAAATAGTGAGAACGTGTACACTGCAATGTTTCTTTTGTTGGTAAAAACACCCCCAAAATTCCACTCCTATGAGAGACTTGTGTCTTTTTTCTTCCCTTTCTTGTCAACAAGGAGTCAATGTAGACTCTGCTGTCTGTTTTATCTAGAGAACTGGCGTTCGCCAGTATCCCATAATGCCTTTCCTGATGGCTCTGCTAAGTGTTTTGTGATCTCTGTTGCTCTGAAGGCATGCACCCTCTGCTCTTTCAAAGCTCTGGGAATGATCTGACAGCTGAGCAAGCTGCTCCATTTGGAGAACAAACAAAGAACAAAGAATTGGAGTGATTCTGTTCTGTTTCTGCAGGGGGAGGGCTGAAGAGACTGCTGTGCTGCTTTGACGTTCCTTAGCAGGGAGAGAGAGTTCACAATCCCAAGAAGCAGACATCAGCTCTGCCTTCCCACAACACTGCACTGTGAGATGCCTACCCACATTGCTTTGCTATGTCAACAGGGAAGTAGCCATGTGGCCATGAAATGTCAACAATAGGAGGCAGAAAAACTGGTTGTTGGTGACTTTTGCATGTCAACAGCACTTTTGTCACCAAACTACCCAATGGAGACATAACCTAATATTCAACCTGTTTCTCTTTTCTTAATCACTTCCCATTACTCCTAGTTACACTTCCTCCCCAGGTTTAAGCCCTTTCAAGTTGAATGTGAAAGTTAGGTCTGCAAGGTCACTGCAGATGGATTTCTTCAAAAAGGGAAGTCAGAGCATGTGAAAGAGGACTCCTAGGAAGCTGTGAAAACAATGCACTCTCAAGAAAAATCACCTTGTTGTGTGACAGTACTACATTATTGGAAAATGACAGGCTTGTCACAATCCACATGTTAAATGAGAACATTAACAATACAGAATAATAATTCAAACTATTGAATGACAATGATAGTGTGCTACCCTGGAGGGCATGCATGGTACAGCCAGAAGTGGCGTGGAAATGCAATACTTCATATTATTGCTTTAGAAATTTATGGAAGGTTTAAACTGGTATTCAACATCTGGTATTCTAAGAAACTCGAAGTTCCGGAGACAGCAAAGGTTGAAGAGGCAAGTTCAGTTGCATGGAATGTTATGCAATGGTTGTACAAGTTTGGATTAATAACTAATGTCCTTGTTAGGAGATGAAAACAAGTTGAAGAAAATCCTCAAGTGTTTCCAAAGAGGCTTCACAGGTTATATTACAAGGTCATAAATTGACCAACACTAATCTGTTGTTGCTGTGGGTGATATGAGAAATGTAATAGCACACATGCTTTAATGGAGCTATAAATGAACTATTCAGACATCTTTTCTTATCGCTCTCATACTCAGCTACAATTACATTTGAGCATTTTTTTAAAAATCTGTTCATGTGAGTCTCATGCCAGGTAATCATTTAACATTCCAAAACAATAATTAAGCATTTACTATTGGGCTTATCTATGGGGCTACTGACTGGTTTATTTGGCAGCAGTCACTCACATGCAAGGGGAATGCACATCTCCCTGGGCCATTTAACTCCTTCCCGATACATAAATCTTCTGTGGTCTCTCTCTCTCTCTCTTTTTCTCCATACACACACCTAATGGCCTCTCTCTTCAGCTGGCAGAAACCAATTAACATTATCTGATGATATGAAACTTAGTGAAGAGAATATACAGTAAAAAGCATACCAGGCACATTATCAGCACTGCTGCAAGTGCATAAGTTTTCACCTTGCTATTGGTAGTAAGAGTAAGATTAAACATTTATCAAGAGACATTTTTATTAATAAAATCTCCAAACCCGCAAGATGCAACACTTCAGCTCTGTAGGACTCATTTGGTCAAAGACTAAAGAATTAACACCTCTCCTATAAATTATATGATTGCCAAGCATATCAGGCTTCAAATTTAAGTTAAGACTGAATGATGTATGAAAACGAACATCTTTCTTGCTTGGAGCTAGATCCCCAACTGCAGCTAAGCTAAAGGTTGCAGTAGGGAATCCACTTTTCTGCCTTCCCAAACCCGGGACTGTCTTGGCCCCTGATGTAAACAAAGCAGCCTAAATTAATCTCATTAGAAGACTGCCATAGAGAGCACATCACCATTCGGAGGCCATGGGAACAGATGCTTCAGCCTCACTCTTTATTTATATTATATTTAGTTATGAATATCATTGGGGGATAATATAGGCTATGTCCATGTTGCTCTTTGTTGCAGCTACTTACCTTGACACTGCCTATGTTTTAGCAGAACCAGTCTAATTACAGGCAGTCCCCGGGTTACATGGATCCAACTTACATCAGATCCCTACTTACAAACGGGGTGAGGCAACCCCGCACTAGCTGCTTCCCCCCAGACGACCAGGGAGACGCGAAGCTAGTGTCCCCCCCCCAACAGACCAGGAAGACGCAGAGCAGCTTTTCTCAGCAGACACCTCAGCTTGAGAATAAAGGACTGAGGGAAGTGAGGTGTGGGAGAATAAAACTGAGCTCTGGAGAAATGTTTGGCTAGAGTTTCCCCTACAATATGTACCAGTTCCGACTTACATACAAATTCAACTTAAGAACAAACCTACAGTCCCTATCTTGTACGTAACCCGGGGACTGCCTGTATATATTTTCATGTGCTACCTATTTAGGATAATTTTAAACTACACCTCTGAGGCTACATCTAGACTGCAAGCCTCTTTCGAAAGAGGCTTTTTCAAAAGATACTTTCGAAAAAGCCTCTTTGGAAAAACTGTGTCTAGACTATAACCGGTACTTTCGAAAAAGCAAGACGCTTTTTCAAAAGAGCACCCAGGAAATCTGGATGCTCTTTCGGAATAGCGCCTTTTTTTTTTGAAAGGGCACTTTCAAAAAAAGGTGTTATTCCTCGTAAAATGAGGTTTTCTGCGGTCGAAAAACTGCCGCATTCTCTCCATTTACTTTCAAAAGAAAGTGGCAGCAGTCTAGACTCAGGAAGTTTTTTCAAAAAAAGGCCACTTAAAAAAAAAAAACAACCTGTAGTCTAGACACACATCAATGTCTATCAATCTGTAAATAACAAAGATGACAGGTTACTGATAAAGAGCAATATAAATCATTTGGTAAGTTAGAGACAAGCAAACAATATGCATTTTAATATGGTTAAATGTAAATCTAGGAACATCTAAGAACAAAGATATAGGCCATATTTGCAGTATGGGAGATTCAGTCCAATAAGCAGTAACTGGGAAAAAAAGTTGTTTATTCATGGCAGATAATCAGCTGAACATAAGTTGCAAGTCCAAAGCTGTGTCCAAAGTGGCTAGTACAATCTTTGGATAAATACACCAAGGAATTTCATGTGGGTGTGATGACTGCTGGAATACTGTGGGTAGTTCTGGTGTCCATAATTCAAGAAGAATGTTGATAAACTGGATGGAGAGGGTTCAGAGAAGAGCCATGAGAATGGTTAAAGGTTAGAAACTGTACCTTGTAGTTGTAGACTCTGTAAGCTCAATCCAATTAATTTAGCAAAGGGAAAGTGAAGGGGACAACTCTTCTATTTTTGTTCTTTAGTAGATTTAGAGGAAATCCTGTAGGTGAGTATCTAAAAGGGCATCACAGGGAGGAGGGAAATTGTTCTCCTTGGCCTCTAAGGATAGGACAAGAAGCAATGGGCTTAAACTGCAGCAGGGGAGGTTTCAGTTGGACATTAGGAAACATTTTCTATCTGTCAGGGTGGTGAAATACCAGAATAAATTGCCTAGGAAGGTTGTAGAATCTTCATCACAGGAGATATTTACAAGCAGATTAGATAAACATCTAGCAGGGATGATCTATATGGCAGTTGGTCCTTTCATGAGGGCAGGGATCTGGACTTGATGATCTCTGGAGGTCCCTTCCAGTTGTAGTATTCTATGATTCTATGAGTATGAATGGATTCTAAAAGGAGGCAAAGACCTTATACATTTAATGAACTGTGAGGTTGGCAGGATAGATGTGTGTCAACGGGACATGTTGAAGTACTGCTGAAAGAGGCCAGAGTTAAGTTTGTGTGGGCACCCTCAACTATGAATTTCCTAGTTTTCAGAGCATTGAGTTTTGCTCAACTCAGAATTCTGCAAGGGTATGCCATACCATTAAGCAACCATAACTCAGTATTACCATGGTTTTTGCTATATATATATTAGTACTCTTAATTCCAGAGCAGGACTACTCAACTTTGGAAGCCCCAGGAGCTACAATGATACTCACAGCACATGCCGAGAGCTGCAACTTAAGTGTGGTTGCATATACATGCAAATATATATATGCAAATAGCATTTTTCACACCGACTGGCCTGAATACAAAGATTAAGCTGCAGTGGCAGACCCAAATATAGCCAGTGTAAGCCAGTCAGCAGCTCTCAGACTCTGCCCACAAGGCTAAGCAGCCAGCACTTCCCACAATGCCCTGGCACTCCCAGGACCTCCTCCCTCAGGGTAGAAATGCTGACACCCTGTACCCATCTGTTCCAGACAGCCTGTCCGCTTGCGTCTTTCAGTGCTCACCCTTGCTGGGAGATGCCTCACTGTTGTGGAGCGTGTTCCCTGTGGAGGCCATGTGTTGAGCCCCGCGTAAACCCAAACCGCACTGCGGGCCACAAACAAATAGGCCGTGGGCCACACGGGACCCGCGTGTTGAGTAGCCTGTTTTAGAGCATATGAAATGTGTTGCTAAATCTGTATTTAGACGAAATATGGTAAGTTGTCTTTTGGGAAAAGGAACCAATGCATTTCCCGAGGGAAAGAGCAATTGACGGAAAGATGACCACAATGGCCTAGTCATGTGGATGATTTTGTTGGCTGTTACCTAAAGTGGTATGCAAACAGTATATCTACCAAACTGCCATGCATGTTCAAAAAGGTTCTTTTGTTTTTGGTTTTTTGAACTACTGCAAGTTAGCTGGAGGGAAGTTGAAAACCTGTCCAGTAATGTGAACCTCAGTAAATACAGATACAATGGCAAACTGTATGGAAGAAAACACAGCATAGGTGTATTCTAATATATTATAATAAAAATAAATATAATTGATCATGTCTAAATGATAAATGGGCCTTGGCTTCCCTAAATATCAAAAGGGCTTTACTTACACAAGGTATTACTGTAAACTGGAAGATACACTGAGTGCATTTTTTTCTTTATATCAGACAATGCAAATGGAAGTATCTAATCAAGCAAAGTTTGTTAGAGTTCTAGAATACGTAGGATATATTTTGCTTAACTCTGGTTACATTTAATTATCTATGTTTCCTAACTTGAATAAAATCGGTCCTGTTATACTGAAAAGCATTTGAAACTATTTACTATTATCTTGGGACAAGTTCTGAGAACACTTCTCTGACAGAACAAAAAGAGTTCTTGCGATTCTGCTGAGTTTGCACCTAGACTGAGATCACTAGCACTTGGCCAAAGGGGGATGTGAGTTAAAACTTGAGAGGAGTGGTTGACAAAGGAAATTTTAAATACTCATGGGGAATGGAAGAAATAGTTTAACAAACTGAGAAGGCAAGCAATGGTATGTTTTTAAAAATCAAATGGCTGGTACTTCATATACCCAATGGACTGAGCTGACAGATGTGCCAGACACAGCCTTCTCTCACAGCTGAGAGAAGGAAATGAACCTTTTCTACCATGCTGTAGGTAATACTTTTGTAGTTTGCAACCTGAGCTTTGTGGATGCTTAGTAAGCTTATTCGTGGTGTTAGATTTAAATTCAGAAAGGGACCACTGTGCTCTTTTAATCTGATCTCCTGCATAACATAGCTCGTAGCATTCATACAATAATTCCTGCATCAATCACTTTTCTGGTTGAGTTAGAACAGCAGTGGGTGATAACTAGACTATGGACTGGATGCAGTTGCTGCCGGCACATTATTTACCTGCACCTCTTCAGGTACAAGTATCAGAGGGGTAGCCGTGTTAGTCTGAATCTGCAAAAGCGACGAGGAGTCCTGTGGCACCTTATAGACTAACTGAAGTGTAGGAGCATAAGCTTTCGTGGGCAAAGACCCACTTCGTCAGATGCATGTAGTGGAAATTTCCAGAGGCAGGAATAAATATGCAGGCCAGGATCAGGCTGGAGATGACCAGGTGGATCCAATCAAGGAGGATGAGGCCCACTTCTAGCAGCTGATCTGGAGGTGTGAATTCCAAGAGAATAGAAGCTGCTTTTGTAGTTAGCAAGCCATTCACAGTCTTTGTTTAATCCAGAGTTGATTGTGTCAAACTTAAAGATGAACTGTAGCTCAGCAGTTTCTCTTTGAAGTCTGGTCCTGAAGTTTTTTTGCTGCAGGATGGCTACTTTTAGATCTGCAATTGTGTGTCCAGGAAGATTGAAGTGTTCCCCTACAGGTTTTTGTATGTTGCCATTCCTAATATCAGATTTGTGTCCATTGATTCTTTTACGTAGGGACTGTCCTGTTTGGCCAATGTATATAGCAGTGGGGCATTGTTGGCACATGATGGCATATATTACGTTGGTGGATGTGCAGGAGAATGTACCAGTGACAGTATGGCTGATCTGGTTAGGTCCTGTGATGGTGTTGCTGGTGTATATATGTGGGCAGAGTTGGCACCGAGGTTTGTTGCAAGGATTGGTTCCTGAGTTCGAGTTATTATGGTGTGGTGTGTAGTTGCTGGTGAGAATATGCTTCAGGTTGGCGGGTTGTCTGTGGGCAAGGACCGGCCTACCTCCCAAGGCCTGTGAGAGCGAGGGATCATTGTCCAGGATGGGCTGAAGATCACTAATGATGCGTTGGAGAGGTTTTAGCTGGGGACTATAGGTGATGGCCAGTGGTGTTCTGTTGGTTTCTTCAGGTACAGCTGCTTGAAGTTCCCATTCTCCACAGATTGCCGCTTCTGGTCAATGGGCACTGTGGGAAGAGGCACAAACAGGGACACTGTTTCCCAAAGCTCCTTTTTGGCTGGGAACAGCAATCGGAAGCCAATGGAAGCTTCAAGTATCCATAATGGTGGAAGCATAGGTAAATAAAGTGCCGGTGCATCCAGCTTATTGCCCACCCCTGAAATAGAGCATATATTTTAGAAAGACAAGACTTCAATGTGATGGAGAATCTATCATGACTCTAGAAAAGTTGTTCCTCTGGTTAATTTCCTTGGGTATGTCTACACTACCACCCTAGTTCGAACTAGGGTGGTAATGTAGGCATACCGCACTTGCAAATGAAGCCCGGGATTTGAATTTCCTGGGCTTCATTTGCATAAGCCGGCCGGCGCCATTTTTAAATGCCGGCTTGTTCGAACCCCGTGCCGCGCGGCTACACGCGGCACGGGCTAGATAGTTCGGAATGGCTTGCTAGTTCGAACTATCTAGCCTGTGCCGCGTGTAGCCGCGCGGCACGGGGTTCGAACAAGCCGGCATTTAAAAATGGTGCCGGCCGGCTTATGCAAATGAAGCCCGGGAAATTCAAATCCCGGGTTTCATTTGCAAGTGCGGTATGCCTACATTACCCCACTAGTTCGAACTAGCGGGGTAGTGTAGACATACCCTTTCACTATTAAATATGCGTATCTTATTTCCAGCCTGAAATTGTCTAGTGTCATCTTCCAGAAGTGCTCATCAAAAAATGAGCTCTCCTCCCACCATCCTCTTAACTTCCAGGTCATGTGTGCCTTTGTCTTCACTTGCTTTTTGGCATTATCATTTCTGATGTCCTTCTCTGTACCTTTTCCAATATATCTTTTTTGAGATGGGGCAACCAGATCTGCAGGCAGTATTCAAGCTGTGGGAGTACCCCACTGACTTAGAGGCAATATGATATTTCCTGTTTTATTACCCGTTCTTTTTCTAATAATTCCCAATATCCTGTTAACCTTTTTAACAGACTGCTGCTGCACACAGAGTGGTGTTCTCAGATTCTCAGAGAACTATCTACAATGACTCCAAGTTCTCTCTCATGAATGCTAACAGCTAATTTAAACCCCATCATTTTACATGTATAACAAGGATTATATTTTCCAAAGTGCATTACTTTGCATTTATCAACATTGAATTTCATCTGCCCTTTTGATATGCAGTCACCCAGTTTTACGAGATCCCTTTGTAGCTCATTGCAGTCTGCTTTGGAGTTCACGATCTTGAGAAGTTTTGTGTCATCTGTAAATTTTGCAACCTCACTGTGTACCCCTTTTTCCAGATCATTTATGAACATGTTGAATAGAACCCAGTATGAACCCATGAGAGACACCACTCTCCATTCTGAAAACTGGCCATTTATTCCTACCCTTTGTTTCCTATAACTAGTTACTGATCCATGAGAGGACCTTCCCCTCTCTTCCCATGACAGCTCACAATGCTTAAGAGTCTTGGGTGGGGGACCTAGACAAAGATTTTCTGAAAATCTAAGTAGACTATATCCACTGAATCACATTTGTCCACATGTTCGTTGACACCCCTCAGAGAATTCTAGTAGATTGGTGAGGCATGATTTGTTTACAAAAGCCATGTTGACTTTTCCCAGCGAGTTGTGTTCAACTATGTGTCTGAAAATTTTGTTCTTTACTATAGTTTCAAACCTGTCTCTGAAGTTAGGCTTACCAGCCTGTAATTGCCAGAATTACCTCTTGAACCTTTTTAAAAAGTTATGGTCACATTAACTATCCTCCAGAAGCTGATTTAAATGACAAGTTACAAACCACAGTTATTAGTTTTACAATTAGGTTCCTTCAAAACTCTTGGGTGAATACCATCTGGTCCCTGTGACTTGTTAAATTTATCAATTTATTCCAAAACTTACTCTGAAGACACCTCAATCTGGGACAGTTCCTCATATTTGTCACCTAAAAAGAATGGCTTAGGTTTGGTAATTTCCCTCACATCATTAGCCGTGAAGACCAATGCAAAGAATTAATTTAATAATCCACATGAAATGAGTGTTTGAGCTACTGAACTCTTCAGATAACAATAAAAGGAAATGAATACAAATATAATTTAATAGGCTGTGGATAATTGTCTTCCAAAAGGAAATCTGTTCAAAGAATGTTAAAGATGGAAAGGGAAGCAATCAAAAGTCAAATGCGCACCCTTTTCAACTACCTAATCATACTGTTTTAAATTTAGGACCACTGCCTCCCACAATGTACAGATTAAACAGAGAAGGAAGCTATTCAATTTCAATAGATTTTTATTCCCAAGGTTGCGGCATGCGATCAATGAGAATGAGGCAGGCGTCCTTTCAAACTCCCAACTCATTTACTAACCTGAGCAAACAGGTAGGAGTCCTGTAGAAAAAAAAAAAAAAAAAAAAAAAAGAGTATCCTAATTAAGTCTCTATCATAATGCACATATGAAAATTCACACTCACAAGCTTAATTTGGTGTTTTCAGTTGTCTTGGGGTGTGTCTACACTGCACTGTTACTTGAAATAAGAAACAATGCGTGTAGCTCAAATTGTGTATCTTATTTTGATGCTATTTCAAAATTGCTTATTTTGTCATTTGGCACTGTCTAAATACTGTATGTAGTATTCAAGATATGGTATACCATGGATTTATATAGAGGCAATAAGATATTCTCTGTCCTTTTTAAAATGATTCCTAATATTCTATTTGCTTTTTTGACTGCTGCTGCATATTGAGTGGATGTTTTCAGAGAACTATCCACAATGACTCCAAGAGCTCTCTCGAGTAGTTGTAGCTAAATTAGTCCCCATCATATTGTATGTATAGTTGGGATTATTTTGTCCAATGTGTATTACTTTATATTTATCAACGTTTAGTTTCATTTGCCATTTTGTTGCCCAAGCACTTAGTTTTGGGAGATCTTTCTTAAGCTCTTCACAGTCTGCTTTGATCTTAGCTATCTTGAGCAGTTCAGTATCATCTGCAAATTGTCACCTCACTTTTTACCCCTTTCTCCAGATCATTTATAAATAGGTTGAATAGGATTTTTCCCAGTATGGACCCTTGGTGGGAGAACACCACTAGTTACCTCTCTCCATTCTGAAAACTTACCATTTATTCTTACCCTTTGTTTCCTGTATTTTAACCAGTTATCAATCCTTGAGTGGACCTTCCCTCTTATCCCATGACAAATTACTTTACTTAAGAGGGACCTTGTCAAAGTCTTTTCTGGAAATCTAAGTACACTATATCCATTAGATCCCCTTGTCCACATGCTTGTTGACCCCCCACAAAGAACTCTAGTAGGTTGGTAAGGCATGATTTCCCTTTACAGAAACCATGTTGACTTTTCCCCAACAAATTATGTTAATCAATGTGTCTGACAGTTTTATTCTTTACTATAGTTTCAACTAACTTGCCCAATACTGACAGACTTATAGGTCTGTAATTTGCCAGGATCACCTCTAGAACCCTTTTTAAATATTGGCGTCATGTTAGCTATCTTCCAGTCATTAGACACAGAAGCTGGTTTAAAGGATAGATTACAAACCACGGTTAATAGTTCCACAATTTCACATTTGAGCTCTTTCAAAACTCTTGGGTAAATTCTATCTGGTCCCTGTGGCTTGTTGTTAAGTTTATCAACTTGTTCCAAAACCTCCTCTAATGACACCTCAGTCTGGTACAATTGCTCACATGGTTGTCACCTAAAAAAAAAATGACTCAGGTTTGGAATCTCCCCAACATCTTCAGCCATGAAGACAGAAGCAAAGAATTCACTTAGTTTCTCCGCAATGACCTTATCATTTTTGAGTGCTCCTTTAGCATCTCAATCGTACAGTGGCCCCACTGGTTGTTTAGCTGGCTTCCTGCTTCTGAAGTACTTAAACCTTTTTCTAATACTTTTGAGTTCTTGGCTAGCTGTTCTTCAGACTCCTTTTTGGGCTTTTCTTATTATATGTTTAAACCTTAACTTGACAGAATTTATGCTCCTTTCTATTTTCCTCACTTGAATTTAACTTCCACATTTTAAATGATGCCTTTTCATCACTGCTTCTTTTACTTGGTTAAGCCAAGCCACAGTGGAACTTTTTTTCTTACTGTGTTTTTAAATTTGGGATATACATTTAAGTTGGGCCTCTATTATGGTGTCTTTGAAAAGTTTTCATGCAGCTTGCAGGAATTTTACTTTTGGCACTGTACCTTTTAATTTTAATTCACATGGTTAGATCATCATTATTTCCATTGTTTGTGATGGTGTGCCCTTCCCAATAAATGTCAACCAATAAGCAAGTTTAAGTGTTTGCCTTATTGTGTGTTTGAATTCATCCTCATGTTGTTTAGACACTCCTGGCAAAACATTTCTAAGGTAACATGGCACTTGTACAGTTGATAGCCTCTTCTCTGTCAGCCTTGTGACAATATCCTGAAGTGTGCTAGCATCAAGCAGGTACATGTTTTATTACTCTTTCTTAAACAACACAATATATTTTATCAGTTCCCTAAGTGCTGATTGCTTTGTGACACACTGTACCAGTCTAGCCAACATCAATCACATCCCTCCACCACATCTGACATATCATCCCACCAGGGAAATGCATCAAAGCTGATTTTACCATTTGCGCTACCTTGGAAACATGGAACAAGCACTGTTTTCCTGACATTTCAAGCAGAGAAATTACCAGAACAGAGAAGCCCTCAGTATCTCAATCTTTGCCCGCATGAAAACAAGCTATGGCCACTTCTTTGGCTTTTAATTTTTTTTTACTGAGAATTCATGTTTGGAAGGTCTTACTGTATTTTCAGTAAAAGAGAGGGACATGCCCAGCTTTCTATTTTTTGAGAAGTTATATTCCAAGGATTATGATACATATTATTATCCTAGTAACTTTTCCTTCAGAAAATAAAATAAACATCACAACAAACTGTTTCCTCCCCAACTCCAGGCTAGTACAGAGTTTGCCTTTTGCTAAATGGATACTTGCAGAGCAGGGGGGTACTATAGGTCCACCTGAGAACAAATTGCATATCTCCAAGCAACTTTTTGCAATACCTTGCTGCAATTTCAGGATACAAAACATTATTTTGCAGTGACTCACAAGAAAAATGCATGAAGTGGGACTAAAGTACTCTAAGGGTGCGTCTACACAGCACCCTTCCCTTGAAATAACTTATTTCGTAATTTGACGCTGTCTAGACAGCGCCAAATTTCAAAATAAAGTGCTATTTTGACAAATCCCTTAACCGAGGGTTATAGGGATGCCAGAACTGCACACCCATTATTTCAGAATATATTTTGAAATAATGGGCACGTTTAAAGACACAGAACTGCTATTTCGGGATACGGCCAGTATCTCGAAATAGCTCCGCTGTCTAGATGTAGCCTATTTGATTTCATTTTATACTTACCTCAGATTCCTTCTTTTGTATCTTTTTCTGGTCTTCGTAGATGCTGACACTGAGCCTGAACTTTGTAAAACTTTGCTTGTCAGGTAATGTATACTACTGGATAACTGTCGTTCAAATTATGCCAAGGTCTCCAATAAATATGACTGTTGTATTCCTGCTAATTGTGTTCCTGATTCTTCTCATGAAACTAGCAAACAATTTAGCATAATTAGCTGTCTCTGCTCTACAGAGAGTGAGGAGTGGACTAGCCTGTGTGTAGAAGGTCAGCAGAGGGAGGCACTGGCAGAGCTGGCTGGTTATAATACAGAGTCATTAATTCACTCATAGGCAGATTCAGCCCGACAAGGTAAGCTAGGTAGTCACCTAGGGTGTCAGTCTTTAAGAGGTGCCAAATTAGATGGGAGTGAAGTAGATGGAAGAGATACGTTATATCTTATAAATGAAAGTATCAAATATCGTACTTGTAAAGGAGTGCAACATTGCCAAGTCAGAAGCTGAGTTATATTGTTTATTTCCCATTGTGGAGCATGGCTGTGTGTGTAAATTCAGGTAAAATGTGTCATGGCAGCTCTTCAAAAAAGCAGGTCCTGGGTTTGTTGCCTGAGAGCAAGGTCTGGCAGTTAGGTCATTCTCAGTAGCCCAGTCATGCAGCTGAGTCAGTGTTGCTTGCCACTTACTGAAGGCCGGTCAGCAACCGCCAACATATGTTCTGACATGTTGTGAACTGTGAGCCTGAGGATGCTGTGCCTACAAAGAATGTGTATGACGTTGGACTTGAAAAATTTGGTAAGAAGTTTTAACAAGACTGTAAAAGGAGATTCACAAGTATATGTAGGATTAAGGTTGTGTATTTATTGTAGACTATTACGGATACAGAGTAAAGCCTTTAAATGAACATTGTAATGATGAAATAAGTTTAAAGTGTACCAGATTTATGTTACTATGATGTCATCACATGTGTAGTAACTCATTAGAAAATGTTTCAATAGACAGCTACATGCTCTATTGTCCCATAGCATTACAGTTTCATAATTTTGATTAATTTATCTTTTAATTTAACATAAATAGTATTCTACTTCAGTGTCCTTGATCTCTTGACTCTTCCAGTTTGTTACTAGTGTGGAGTGTAGCATTTAAAAGTTAAAACTGATAAAGAATCTTTGTTCTTCCATACTGAAAGAGTTTTGTTGGATGGGCCACCATCTTGATAGAATATGAAACAGCTTCAAAACTTTGTCCCAAACAACTTATTGCCCAATTTGGACACATCTACGTTGCAGGGCTAAAGCCAAAATAAGCTACACAACTTAAGCTACATAATTGACACAGATCAAGTAGAAATAGCTATTTCAGCTTTTGGGGCTGTCTACACAGCAGGAAGTCCGAGTTAGAGCACTCTTCCTCTGACTTCCCTTACTCTTCATAAAATGAGAGTTACAGGAGTCAGCGTAAGAAGTCTTCTAGCTTGACATTATGTCAAAACAACTGCTTGCTGTGTAGAGGCGCACTATAGTATTTCGGAATAATGTCAGTTATGCTGCGTAGACATAGCCTTTGTGAGAGCAAATGCAGAGTGTTAAATATTTACACAAATTGATGTCTCAGTGCAAAAGGGTTACAACTCAAAACCAGACTTCATTCAGTATCAAGGGATAAAGATGTTTAGTCTCCTGAAATTTCAGGAAAAGAAAAGGTTGGGATTTTGGAATTATATAAAACTTCAGTGAAAAGTATTGCACTGATTATCCAGAAAAAATATTTTCCCTGATAAATAATAGTTATCCATAAGTTTTGTATTCTATGCTATATGGCTATGTCTAGACTGGCATGATTTTCCACAAATGCTTTTAACAGAAAAGTTTTCCGTTAAAAGCATTTGTGGAAAAGAGCATCTAGATTGTCACAGACGCTTTTCCGCAAAAACCCTTTTTGCAGAAAAGCGTCTGTGCCAATCTAGATGCGCTTTTGCGCAACAATTTTGCACCATTTTCGCAATCGGGGCTTTTTTGCACAAAACAAGTCGGAGCTGTCTACCCTGGCCCTTTTGCGCAAAAGCTTTGCGCAAAAGGACTTTTGCCCGAACGGGAGCAGCATAGTATTTCCGCAAGAAGCACGGATTTCAGACAGTAGCAAGTCAGTGTTCTTGCGGAAATTCAAGCGGCCAGTGTTGACAGCTGGCAAGTTTTTCCGCAAAAGCAGCTGCCTATCAGAACAGATACTCAACCAGTGCACACTGAAGGTTTTCTAATCTTTTATTTTGTTATAGATATATCTGTGCTTTACCATTACCCTTGGACCTGATTGATACTAGTGAGTGCTGTTGGTAACTTGCAAGAAAGCCATGCAATGCTTGCTGGTGAAATAATAGTTCAGAATTTCCTTTCTGGTTTCAGACTCATAAAATGTTCCTACATGTCCTCACAGAACATCCCTGTGGTCAACTTCCCTTTGGTATAAGAAACTCAATACAAACCAATTAAAATAAATAAAAAAAGATTACAGAATCCTCATTGCTCTGGAGAGGTGTAATTGTAGACATGCCTTCTGATGGATATGCTATCTTAAGAGGGAAACAATTATCAGTAAGCAAACCTTATAGCTATGGGAATACATCCCCTCTCTTTGGGCTTTATCCAAAGTTCACTGGTCAATAGTAACCTGTCAATAAATCATGGTACAGACCCTTAAAGAACAGGAAGCTCAGGAAAGGCAATCCCTCTCTTTAAAATTGAAAAAATGAGCAGATCCTCCAAACACAAATCCCCCAAAAAACTAAAATCTGAACAAATGGCATGCTTGATTATCAAGCCTTTGAAGATCTTGACACTGAAGGCTTAACCTATATCTGTTAGAGATAATTTCTCTGCTTGATATTTCAGGAACAGTGTCATTCCCCCCTCCTCCCCCCTCATGTTTCCAGGGTAGCATACTTCATCTGTAAAATGAGATTTTATGGATGTCCCTGACAGGGGTGTGTGTCAGATGAGGTGAAAGTATGAGACTTGTGTTGCTGAGAGTGGTATGATGTGTCACAAAGCAATCAGCACCTAAGAAACAGATGAAATGCTTTATTCTTTAAGCTATACTTACACAGCATGTCCTTGTTGATGTTGATGCGCTTCAGTTGGTCTTATAAGGATGACAGAAAAGAGACTTTATCAGCTTGAAAAGTGCCCTATTACCTTAGGAATGCTTTGCCAAGAGTATTTTGAGGACCATGTGCATAAGACAAGCACTTACACTTGCATAGTTGAGAATTACTGATAAGGCATTTCCATACTCATGGGCCAATATTAGTTATGATGACCAAGGTGGGAGAATAGGAGTTTTGTGGTTTCATGGGAATCCTTTGTTGACATTCAATCACACAATTGGAGAAAACTTGGTGTTTTCTGTTTTGTGTATAGGTAATTCTGCTCCAGATTCTGCTAAATAATTCCTCCCACTGAACAGTGGTGTTAAGGAAGGATTGTCTAATGGTAGCCTGGGAAACAGAAGACCGAGTCCATGTCTCTGCTCTACCTCAGACTTCCTGTGTGATCTTGGGCAAATCAGCTGGTCTCTCTGTGCAGGATCCACAAAGGGTATGTCTACACTACCCCGCTAGTTCGAACTAGCGGGGTAATGTATGCATACCGAACGTGCAAATGAAGCCCGGGATTTGAATTTCCCGGGCTTTATTTGCATAAGCGGGGAGCCGCCATTTTTAAATCCCTGCTGGTTCGAACCCCGTGTAGCGCGGCTACAATTGACTCACAATCGGTTCCAAAGCTGCTCCTGGGACAGAGAACCAATGTGTTCTACTGTTTCCTGTTATTTCCCACCAATTGTTTCCTGTCTAATTCTTATATTGTAAACTCTTTTAGGCAGGGACTATTTGTTTTGTGTTTGTAAAGTACACAGCAGAATGAGGTACTTCCTCATTACCAGCACCTATAAGCAATAAACAAAAGGGCCTTCTTGTAACCATGATGGAGGTGGGAGGCAAACAACACACAACAAAATATTTGTTTACATGAACATTGATAGAAATGTTGCTGTTTTGTTTCCTGTAATGTGATTTCTATGTTTGGCCTGTACATAATTCTGCTTGCATATTTGCTGTGGGGCAGGGAGTGAGTGAGAGAGACTGAGTGTTTGCTCACCAAGAAAGTCAGGTGGATTTTGTGAGCAAACACTCAGTCTCTCTCACTCACTCCCTGCCCCACAGCAAATATGCAAGCAGAATTATGTACAGGCCAAACATAGAAATCACATTACAGGAAACAAAACAGCAACATTTCTATCAATGTTCATGTAAACAAATATTTTGTTGTGTGTTGTTTGCCTCCCACCTCCATCATGGTTACAAGAAGGCCCTTTTGTTTATTGCTTATAGGTGCTGGTAATGAGGAAGTACCTCATTCTGCTGTGTACTTTACAAACACAAAACAAATAGTCCCTGCCTAAAAGAGTTTACAATATAAGAATTAGACAGGAAACAATTGGTGGGAAATAACAGGAAACAGTAGAACACATTGGTTCTCTGTCCCAGGAGCAGCTTTGGAACCGATTGTGAGTCAATTGGCTTATGGTTCCAATGTCTTTACTTTAAGTGAAAGTAATCTACATCAGCCTTTGTACCTGGTGCCAATGACTTCTTCTGACATGCTGACTTAGCACTCCTGACCAGAGAGAATACACTATTTTTCAATCACAGTACGTAATTCCTGGTTTCATAGAAGTCAGCAGCAAAACACTCACCTGTCTCTGTTGCTTGTGTTATATTAAATTCCTACTTAACTCTCATAAAAGGCCATCCACCATGGTGTCCTAGCTAAGTAGATTTTATCAAAAGAGAGTGGGGGGGGGAGGCAAGATGAATACCTCTACCATGACATGGATGTTTCCTGAACTACACAGACATTTGGCATAATCAGCTTATCTATTAAGGGATGTGTGCTGTATACTAACCTAAACTGGTAAGTCTCAGAGGGGTTGGTGTGTTAGTCTGTAACTTAAAAATACTTGAAAAATGAGTGGTCTTCTAGCACCTTGAAAGCTAACAAAAATTTAGATATAATATCATGAGCTTTCGGGGGCACACCTCACTTCTTCAGATGAGTATAGGTTGTGCCCATGAAAGCTCGTGATACTATATATTGTTTTTGTTAATCTCTAAGCGTATGTCTACACATCAAAGCTAATTTGAAATAACAGCCGTTATTTCAAATTAACTTTAATAGCGTCTTTACAGGCAAATCGCTATTTCAAAATAAAATCAAAATAGTGGGGCGCTTAATTCGAATTAGTTAAACCTCATTCTATGAGGAATAATGCCAAATGTGAAATAGCTAATTTGAAATAAGCGCTGTGTAGACGCTTATTTCAAAATAGGGAGCCTCCAGCCCATCCCAGTTTTCCCTGGTGGCCACTGCAGGCCAAACCAGGAAAATTCCTCTCCTCTCCTCCAGCCCCGGAGCCCTTAAAGGGGTAGACTCTGGCCACACTGCACGTGCCAGATCCAGGCCTGCCAGCAGTTGCTGTCCCTAACCCAGTGGCCCCAGGATAAGCCGGGCAGCCAGAGCCAGCCAGCCATCCCCCGCCCAGTCCCCCAGCTCCCAGGAGTCAGCCAGGGGCCAGAAATGGCAGGCACCCTCCTGGACTAGTGCGGAGATCATTGACCTCATTGAGGTTTGGGGGGAGGCCTCCAATGTCCATGATCTCTGCACTGGAGAGGAACGCCACCGTGTATGGCCGCATAGCTGCCACCATGGCCACGAAAGGCCACATGAGCATCCAAGAGAAGGTTCACATGAAAATTAAAGAGCTGTGGCAGGTGTACTCCAGGGCAACTCAGGGCAGCTCCTCAAAAGGGGCAGACACCTGCCCCTATTTTGACACCCTGGACTGCATCATGGGGGGCAGGACAGTCTGTTCCACCCCTGGGGGCAGCGATCCGGGAGTGGAGGGCCCTGACCAGGTGCAGCGGAGGAGCCACAGGAGCCACCACAGAGGGTGGCACACCAACAGGACTCCCGAGTTGTCCCAGCAGCAAAATCACCAGGGTCATCTAGGGAGGCCACACCAGGTGGGTGTCATCACTGTTCCCTTCCCAGGGGAGGGGAAAGGGAGACCAGAGACCACGCGCATGGGCCTTGCTTACCATGGATCACGCAGCAACCTGTGCATATGTGAGCACATGCCATGCCATGCCACCCCTGGCAGGTGGCTCCAGCTGCGTGCCACACAGGGGCCGTGGCCTGATAGCCACACGTGTGTGTGAAGAGACCTGACATGCTCCTGACCCCAGGGCAGGACACAGCAGGACGCCGTCCCTTCACAAGCCCCTCTACACAGAGGCAGGGGACATCTCCACCCCACCCGCACTATACATAGCACAGGGGCATGGGTGCGGTCTCAGGGCAGCTCCCACTCCCGGGGATAGCTGGACATTCTGACCATGGCCTCTGTGCAAGCACAGTGGCTCTGATGGTGCAGGGCATTGTCATCCTCACCTCACAGAGAGGGGCTGGGCTTTATCCACTGTGTCCCCACAGAGAACTGACCACTTTTCTCCACAGCCGCACCAGCTGCATGTGCAGGGCGCACCACCCCACCTGGGACATGCTCCTGCACCCAAGGGCTCAGCAGGTTCACCGCAACACTGCAGGGGTAACAAGACCAGCAGCTGGGGGGCCCTGTGAGCCCTGCACCACACCATTGAGCCATGAGTGCAGGACAAATGGGAGTTCCAGAGGGAGCTGCTTGCCCAGGGTCAGACTATCTGTGCCCATCTGCAGACCCTGGTGCAGAGCGTGCTGCCTAGTGCCGTTCCAGCACCTGCTGCCTCAGCAGCTCCCACTCCTACTCCTTCTCCTTCTCCCTCTCCCCCCCTCAGTCTCCACACCCCCCACCTCAACCTCCACACCCTCCTCCCCATCCCCCTGGGGATACCAAGGCCCCTGCACCCGCCATGCCAGGAGACAGTTGGCCCAGCGAGACCCCCACCTCTGAGCTTCCCTTCCCCCTTGTTCCCTTTGCTTCCCCCTTCCAGCTCCCTCCTCCCAGTTTTCCCCCTCCTTTCTCCCACCCTCTCTCACCTCCTTTTCCCAGAGTTTCATCTCCCCTCCCCCCAGTTTTGTTAAAGAGAGTTTATATATTTGAAAATGTGTATTTGCTTTGACAGCAGGAAGGGGGGCTAGGGACGGGTAAGTGGAAGGCAGGCAAGCAAAGAGGGACACCTGAGAACCAGCTGCCCAGGGAGCAGGGGTTTCCCTTTAAGCACAGGCCTCAAAACAGCCACACAAAGACACTCCTTACCTGATGCCCTAACCCTAACCTGGTTCCGGCCTGCCTTAACTCCAAATCAGTGTCCTCTCAGTGTGGACACAGTATTTCGAAATAGCAAAATGCTATTTCAGAATGCATTTTGTGTGTAGATGCATTATTTCAAAAAAACTTATTTCGTATTAACTATTTCAAAATAAGATATTTTGAAATAACACTGTAGTGTAGACATATCCCACAGTGCTACAGGATCACTTGTTTTCTAAACTGGTAAGTGATGTATCTTATGTAGATCATGTAATTCCCAACTGATGAAAACACATTTTGGTGACACCGATGCAATAAGGAGTCTGCATAACCAAAGGCCACACACAAAATTGCATTTTGAAAAAAAAAAAAACAAAAAAAAAAAAAAAGAAAGGGCAAGCACCTATCATTTCATCTATTCTTTAAATTGTTCCACTATAAATCTTATTCCAGTTTGCAGAGTGAGTCTTTCAACTGTGATAATTGACTGCCTTTTTAATATCACTTTCAAACCAGCTGCACTAAATTCATACTGCTTACAGCTTTATGCTATGTTTGACAAAAAGAGAATATTTATACATATGCTAAAATAGCTGAAGAAAAATGAATTCACAGGTGGAATTCAATAACGATTAGCAATTGAACTTGCTGTCTTGAGCACTTATGACAAATCACATTACTGAAATGGACTTAGCCTGCTTTGGCCTACAGCCATTGAAGTCATAACATTGACATCACAAATGGTCTCCACGTTCAAGTATCACTTTTCCTGGCATTTGTATTGAATGTTTCAGGAAATTGAAAACGGTTATTCAATTTGAAATCTTTTCTAAAGTCCAGGCCACCATTCAAATTACAATTATCTATTAAGTGAAAGTCCCTTTCCCCTTCTTCTTTTAGGATTATGCTATGAAGTGTCCTCATCATGTTAAAAGCCATGCCTCTTCAAAGGACAGGAGTATCTTGGGCTTGCTGAGCTATGATCTGCCATTACAATATTCAAGGATGCCAACTGATCATATGGCTACATTTGTCTCTGTTGCTATCAACTGGTGCTGTCTTTGGTCACAGACAAGTTTATCTTATTGGAGCTTGAAAAACCAATTGACTTAATACTTATCTAGAATCAAACTACTTTTGATATCTGCTGTCTGTAAAAACAGTTGCTATGCGTAACAGGAGAGAAGGGACATACCAAGTCATTAATCCCATTTATCATAGACTTGTTTTCGCCTACTCTGCAAAACTTCCTCTTCAGAAGTGTCAGCTGAAAGACTTTTTTCCAAGTCCCTTTTTCTCTTTTGGAAATCCTCTTTCAAGAAGTGAGAGAAGACTATGTATGGCTTATATACTATATAAGGCTAGGTCTACACTAGGGGATAAGTTTGAGTTAAGATTCACAATTCCAGATACTGCAACTCCAGCTACGTAATTAAGGTATCTTAAATTACATTTTGGCATGCACACAGTGTGAGATCAATGGGAGCACATTCTCCCTTCAACTTCCTTTACTCCTCATAGAAGCAGGACTACTGATGCCGAGGGGAGTGCCCTCTCAATTTGAATTAGTGTGTCTTCACTAGACCCACTAATTCAAACCCCTGAAGATTGACTGTGGTGGCTTCAATCATCTCTGTAGTGTAGACAAGTCCTAAGAGTAACAGATTTTGCATCCAGTTTCCTGAATGATAGAGTCATTACACATTGTGTTAGAGAGGTTGCCAATAGGATGGAAAGAGAGAAGACTATGAGATATAATGGAAAGTTACTCAGTAAATATTTTCAGCCAGTGTGACTATTTCTAGTGCTGTAATAGCTGAACATCATAATGGAGGGGAGTGAAACACAAGGGGATGATCTTCTTCCTCT
Organism: Pelodiscus sinensis; assembly: GCF_049634645.1. Lineage (NCBI taxonomy): Eukaryota > Metazoa > Chordata > Testudines > Trionychidae > Pelodiscus > Pelodiscus sinensis. The sequence continues at coordinate 212,021,656 of NC_134711.1, forward strand.
CAACCTCTGTGATTAGGACAGAGTGAATTTTTTTTTGGCTCAGTGACAGACTCCCAAAAAACTAGCTTGGGTCTGACATCTTTTTTTTCCCCATTGCATTTCTGAGTGTTTTATACCCAATTTAAAAAAAAAAAAAAAAGTCTAGCTAAATTTCAAAGTGAAAAGTTAAATACTTTATGAACAAACATTTTTGGAGAGGCAAAATGAATGATTAAATTCTATCCAAATCTGTGAACAGTTCAACACAACTTTTTTTTTTTTTTAGTATCAATGCTTTATCTGACAAATTTCACTCAGCTCTGCTTGTAATACTAGAAGAATATCTGCACTCTGGACTCAAAGGAGCATGTGAGAGCACAGAGAAACTCCCTACCAGCAAAAAGAAAAGAAAAAAAGGGAGGGGCAGCTGAAGAGAGCCTGTGAACCCAGTTAGCCTGCTATATATGCAACCAATGCCAGACATGGAGGGGGAAGAAAAGAAGAGAACCTGGCTTAATTCAAGTTTCGCGCTTTCTCTCTCTCTCTCTCTCTCTCTCTCTCTGAGGGGAGGTTTGCTACAAAGCAGACAGCAGCACTATGTGTACCTTACTGAGACAGACCTCTGAGGATACTGGGAAGCACCCAACAGTATGTGAACTTTGCTTTTGCTCTTAGGACATTGAGGGGCTGGGCCCCGACATCCATCTGACCCAAAGGGAACTCAGGCCACCAGCAGAACACCACAGAAGCCACCACAATTCATTTTACCCCCCAGTTCCTAGTGATTGCTGAATTTGTATGAATGAATTCCTACTGGGAGGCTACAAGGTAGCAAAAATAATCCAGATCATTTACTGTTTGTGATGCATGTCAGAGAACTACCTGCACAGGGAATGCAACACAGAACTTAAGGACCAAATTCTGGTTTAACGGATATCTGCAGAACCACACTGAAGTCAACAGGATTGCCTGTGATGCCAGAGGTTTGGGCCAAAAATTTCACTCTGACATTCCTTAACAGGAGAGTGATTAAAAGATGGGTCTGCTATTAACTTATGAAAGTGATGTGTGTGTGCTATGATGTCTTTTTACCTCAGGTCAAACTTATTTGGTGGCATTCATGAATGCCAACTATTATGACAGAACTAAGGGTTATTAGGAAGTGATCTGGGCTGTTGTATCCTTTGATGGGGTGGGATATTTTCATGATATAGTATTTTGCAGCACCTGAAGTGTGATACTGCTAACACAATTCAGTGGAAGCACAATCTTAAGTCTGTAATTATTGTGCTCTGTTGCTGGAGAGTGCATGAGTTACCTTACCTCTCAGGCTATCTTGTTGCATTTGCCCACAAACCCTGCCCTATTCTTGACATAACCCATTCCTCTTATGACTGTCGACTAGCATTACATCCTATGGCTTTTCTTGGACAGGTCTCATGATGGTGAATTGTTGTTAGTTTCAGAGGGGTAGCTGTGTTAGTCTGAATCTGCAGAAGTGACGAGGAGTCCTGTGGCACTTATAGACTTACAGATTTATTGGAACATAAGCTTTCATAGGCCACTTCATCAGATGACATGCAGTTTATGACTTGCTGCCCTCATTTTAATTTTTGTATATGCTTTATTAAATTGTAAGCAATCCCGGGTTTTGGTACTAAAGTAAGATGTTTTGCCTTCAATAAAAGGAAGTTTGCTTCTTTATCAGACTATAATCTCAGCTCAGATGCAAATTGAAACATCCTAAATGTACAAACTAATTAGGTGGAAGATCTAATTAACAAAAATTAGAATATGTATGTTTCTAAAGAGATCTACCCTAATGAGGTCTTTCAGGAGCCAGTTAGAAGAAACCACATCTGGTACATGAAATAAGTATCCAGATCATTAATTGTGCACAGATGAATTTTACAAATTAATTATATTTTTCCAATGTTGTAGATATTATAAAAACCAAAAATACATCATTGCATGTGCAAAAAGTGAGACTGAGAGGCATTAATCACGGTAAACTGTATTCGTTTTAAACAGCTTACTGTTGGCTAACCTGTTTAGAGGTATAAGCTACACTATTAAAAATGCAGTTTAACTTTGCATCACTGATTTTCATGTCCATTACATGTGAAAGGATTTTCATTAAGCAACTTTATAGCATCAGATTAATCATGTATATTTCTGTCTCCTAGATTCATCGTTCAGTGAATTAGGTCTTTTAAACTTTTCCTTTTATTCAGTGTCTACACCAGTTAGGTAGACTGATTCCTTTTCCTCATTCACTCATTATACATCAAACAGCCATAAAACAACTACAGGTTGAACCTCCCAAATCTGGGACTCACTTGTCCAGCAACATTCATGGCCTGGCAGGGCCACAGATGTTGCTGGATCAAAGATCCCTGGAGCAATGCAGGGGCTGGTGAGCTCTGGCTGGGCCACGCAGCATCTGGGGATCCCCAGGCCTGGTGGGAACCCCCAGGATCAATGAGCCAGGCAGTGGCCGGGGAGCTCCCCCCGACCTGGGGAACCCCCAGCTGCAGCAAAGCTGCAAACCCCTGGTGACAGTGGGGTGATCGGGCATCCTCTGCTGGGGCTCCCCCTGCTGAAGTGGGGCTGGCGGAGGCAGGAGGCCTCGCTGCAGCAGGACGGCCTCAATCTGGGTGACTGAGGTAGTGGGTGGGCAGCAAGGTGGGGAGCCATGGCAGTCCAGCTTTAATGGGGTGGGCAGCAAGAGAGCCCTAGGGAGAGTAGCCCAGGAGCGGGGCAGTCAGCAGGGGAACACTGACTTCCCTTGGTCTGGAAAAAAACCCTCCTCTGGGACCAGTCAGGTCCAACATGTATCATCACTGGGTTTGATTTTTAGCTCTCTGCTCAGGTCTGATTTGGCCTGTATACCTTGAGTTTCAGCCATGGTTCACATGTATATAGATGGATCCATACCACCCATCTGTTGCTACAGCAATCACCAGTGATTATAAGCGCACACATCTCCAGTCAAAACATACGTGCATCCCTGTAGACAAAGGGAGTGGAAAGGCTCAATCTTTCTCCCCCCACCCACCTCTGCTTGTTTTTAATCCTGTAAAGCACTGGGTTTTTTTTCCTGGCTTTATTGGGGCCGGCCATTACATTTATTATGGTCAAGAGTGTACAATAGTGCTCAACTCTCTCTCTCTGGTTGTTAACATGCGGGAAAGGCAAGCCGCATTGTTCCCTAAACCAAATGCAGATGTGTATAGGAGAGTCTGCCTTTGAATGTTGGTGAAGGGCGGAAACAACCAGTTTCTCTGCCATATGAGTCTTTTTTCATAATGGGGATGGCTTGTTAATGGGAATGGTTACGTTTCTCTTTCATGGCAGGGTTTGAGGACTCCCCACATCATCATGAGCTGCTGTGACTCAAGGAAACAAAAAATTGGTCCTATTTCCTCCTTCTTAAGCACTATTGTCATCTATGAGCACTGACACTCTGAGCACATTCAAGTGTCCCTGCAGTGTGATGGTGAGCTGCAGTTAATGTAGCTGGAGTGCAATGCCAGCTGACATACATCCAGAGCTTAGATCTGTGTCAAAACAGAAGTCTTCCCTTTAGAAGAGGACACTGAACTGGTCAATAAACTGATAACATAGGACTAAATTCAGACCCGATGCCCATAGATAAAATTCCCACTGAAGTCTGTGGGAATTAATCCACTTCCACCAGAGCTTACGAGGCAACTGGTACTAAAAGATGCATAAAACTTCAGCAATTTATTTTTATCACTGAAAAATAGCTGAGCATCCTCCCATTGCAGAAAAAACACTATCAATTCACACGAGGCTATGCCCAATTGCTTATTATTTTAATTTATGCTGGCATAATTCACAGATGGTCTCTCGGAGTTGATATACAGTAAGAATATTTTTCACTGCAAATTTATCCTGACAAATGATGTCAGACTATTAGTCTCAAGTCTGGCTGCTGGGCTTTCCAGCCAGGGACTCCAGTGTATTGTTATTTGACAAGTTGCAGGAGGAGTTAATGATGTTACCAGGAACGGGACTAAAACTCCACATCCCCTGACCAATCAATCTGTTCTCAAAAACTGAGTCTAATGAGTGCTGTTCCTAATGCTGCACCTCTTGAGACACAAATACCACACTGGACACTTGGAGCAGACTTACAGATGCCACTCTCTCTGCAACACTCCCTCTGGCTTCACTAGCTCCTGTGTAGCCAGTAGCTTGGCAGTAAAGAGAAAAGGCCAGGGGCTGTATAAGTTTGGATTTGAAAGTCCCCTCTATCTCCTTGAAGAGCTCAGGTGCTCCCATGACCCTCCCATCCCCTCTGGGATACAGGTCGGAGAATCATAGTTCTCAATGACAAAAAAAAAAAAAAAAAAAAAAAAGAGCATGGGGCTAGTTGCACAGACAGTCCTGGAAATATGAACCAGCTGCTTGGAAACAAGTTACGGGGCTCTATTGCATCTACAGAAAGGGGAGGGCTACCCCTATACCACACACATTCAATGTAGAATGAAAAATGGCAAGTTTTGGGGTGTATCCCAAAGAGTAAACTCACTCATCATCCTCAATGTCCCCAGGCTGTGTTAGTTCAGTAGCTAGAGATGCAGCAAGCATGCTGTGTTCGAAGAGATTGCACTTGATTATACACACAGGGAGGCCAGGATTGTACCCTTCAGCTCTCCTGGTAACCTTGGTACCAGAACAAGTAGCAGCTCTTGCATTTAACAGATTCCAGTGTCCCATTAATATATGTCCTTCCTGAAATCTCAACCGCCTTTCCCATTTCCAGTCACCATACTACAAGCTGGCCATGCACACAGTGCTGCACAGGAATCAATTGTGTGCGATAGAAGAAGGGAACAACAGCAAAAAATTCACAGGTCTGGCCAATCTGCTTATTAACATCCTTAACCCACTTTGAGGATGGGACTGAGCTGATGTCATGTGCCATGGGAAGCCCCTTGTGTCTTCTAGCAGTATCATGAGGACCACATGCAAGAGGCACCACATAGTCCCTGCACTGTCCCCCTCTGCCAACTGCCCCAGCAGTGCCTAAGGAGAAGGAGGAGGGGGGGGGGGACAGAAGAGGAGGTGCCTAGCTGCAGCTATATAGCTTGGGACTCTTGCAGCTCCTCTCACACTATTAGTGCCTTCTTCTCCAGCTGCAGCCTAGAGTTTAAAGAATCAGTGCTGGGAGGGAATGTGGATGGACCCTGCTGTCTCACCATAGAAGCAGGCCTGTGTTCATGGGTGAGTGTGAAGGGTGCGAGCTCCTGACACTAGCATTCAGTCAGGCTCTCTCATCCCTTGGAACCACCCATGCTTTCCGCCAGCTTTTATGTTTTCCCCTTTAGGGAGAAGATGCCCACCCTCAATTTCTGTGATCATCTCAGATTCAAAATTCAGCTTCAGACACATTCTGAAAACTGCAAGCCAACCCACCCTTACTGCTTGGAGAGTACTCTGCTTAACCACTCTTATCCCATGAGTTGTAGGGAATGGCCATTCCCCCTAAAGAGAAAGGATAAGTAGCTTTTCATCTCCCTCCATGTTGCCCAACTTCCACCTGTCCCCTGCCGCCCCACAATAGACTACATTATTTCTTTCCCTTTCCTCTGACAGCCTTAGGGTTGTCAACCCACCAGGACTGGCTTGGAGTCTCAGCAATTACAATTTAATCTTTAATTAAAGATTGTCAACTGAAGAAACCTCTAGGAATATATCCAACCAAAATTGGTAACTCTACCTTCTACTCATTAAGTTCCTCCTCTCTGCTAAGGCTTTTTCCCTTGCCACTTCAGTCGTCCTCCTCCCCACACACATATACACACTATTCTCCACACTCCCCTGCATTCCTTCCTCAGTCTCCTCCCTACTTCCCACATTACTATGCACCTGCTGCAGTGTTTCTGCTTCCCTCAGTCATCCACACATTTCAGTCTCTCTTGTCAACACCAAATCTCAAAGTACCCCTCTGTCTGGCTTTTGTCCCTCACAATCCTGCTCCTTATGGCATCTAATCTAGTTTCTTCACCAAGAATGGCTGCCATCTTCCTGAGGACAGCCTGACTTCAAGCTTATTCACAACATTGGGAATTGGTGGCCATCGTACCAGGCACATCTTCATTTCCACAAGTAGGGTAATAGTGGCCATCAAAGCTGGCTTCAGCTCCACTGAAAGACAGGGGCACTGACATTTGACTAGTGGAACTTCTGAGAGATTGAAGTGGTGGGCCTATCCTTATCTGTACAGTGAGAGCAAGTCCTGGAAGGTAGCGTTTGTGCTGGTGGTTTCAGGGAGCTTAGTTACAGCAGGCACAGAAAAGGCTACTTCACTTTCAGGGCATATGGTGGTAAGGAGTCTCAAAGCACTGCGTGCCCTTGGGGAGAGTCTGGATATTTTTAAATTAATTCCTCAGCAATTCATGTGATGGCTTATGCAAATTTGCTGTCAAGGTTCCCTCGTCATACAAGAGAAGTAAGATTTCCCCAAAAATGAACAAACCAGAAGATGGCACTCTTCCACAGAACTTATCACAGAAACGTGTTCCCTGCTGCTGCTAATACAGTAGTCAAAGTAAATAACTTCTCTTCAAAAATGATAACGTTAGCTTTTCTGGTAAAATGATCCGCAAATGGATGTCTCAGAGTTCCAGAAGTCTTAGTGGAAAAATACCAGAGGAGTCTGAAGCCTTATCTTCCAACGCCAAAATAGGAAAAAATTCTTCCGAGAGCGACTGACTCACTTCTTGGGTTAACTAGTGGAGCAGAAATAGCATTTCTCTTTATTGGCAAAGAATATCTTCAATTGCTAGCTTCACTCAGAAGTTTAAGGTGCTACATTACTGTAGTATTCTGGCAAGTGTAAGCAGAATATAATATTTTAGACTGCCGTATACAGCTATGTTTAATTCACAGATGCAGTGTTATGGTATGTACAAGGAGACTTAACCAGCCAACACAAGCATTTGTTGTGTTACAGCGACAACAAATGAAGAGAAACTGGAGCAGTAGGAGGCGGCCATTATAAGAGAAGACCATCTGCTCTGAGAGCAGAAGATCAGATGCTTCCACTGAAACAGATGGCTGTTGCTCCTCAAAAAGTAAATTGGAGATCTTTAACCAGTGCTGGGTATCTCTACCAACAAAGAGGAGTGAAAAGAGATTGTAACAAAATGAAGAGAAGATCAATGGAAGGTCAATTAGGTGCTGAAAGCAACAGTAGGTAAAAACGACGAGGAGTCCTTTGGCACCTTATAGACTAACTGAAGTGTAGGAGCATAAGCTTTCGTGGGCAAAGACCCACTTCGTCAGATGCATGTAGGTAAAAAGGAGAGTTCTAAATCTGAATGATATGAGAAAGAGGCTCCATTTGTGTGTCACTAAAACCCACTCATGGAATTAATCCCCCATAATGCATAAGTATAGTACTATACATCTTGGGGAATTAAACTTCCTAAGTTCTCCTAAGTTGGCTGTACTATGCACTTTACTCTCATGCAATGAAAGTAAGGGGGGATATGATAGAAGTCTATCAAATCATGACTCGTGTGGAAAACATGAGTAAGAAAAATGTATTTACTTACTCCCAAATATAAGAACTAAGCGTCACTAAATGAAATTAATAGGCAGAAGGTTAAAAACAAGCAAAATGAAGTTTTTCCTCACTCAGCACACAGTCAACCTCTGGAACTCCTTGCTAGAGGATTTGGTGAAAGCTAGGACTTTATCAGGGTTCAAGAAGAACTAGATAGATTCATGGAGGTTAGGTCCATCAATGACTATTAGCCAGAATGGGTAGGAATGGTGTCCCTAGCCTCTGTTTCTCTGGAGGTGGGTTACAGGGGAGGGATTACATGAGGATTACCTGTTGTGTTCCCTCCCTCTGGGGCATCTGGTGTTGGCCACTCTTGGCAGACAGAATACTGGGCTGGATAGACTGTTAGTCTGACCCAGTATGGCTGTTCTTATGTTCTTAAGCACAATTTATGACACAAAGGATTTACCAGTTTTACATACATGCTTACAAACCAAGCATCCTCCTTCAGGCATTCCTAATACACCTATGGGATGCTGGTAAGCCAAGTGCCTGCTCTGGCCCAGGCCCTGGGTGTTAGCTAAGAACAGACTCATAGCTGGAAAACAAACCAGCTCACCTGTAGGCTAGTTTTGTTCAAAATAGGCATTGGTCTTATAAGAAGGTATTTAATGCTTACGCTTTGTGAAATGCTCATCAGTTGCTGAGTCTGTTAATTTCACTTGTAACATTTATATTCCACACTGTAAGGAATACATAGGTTTTATTTTATAACTTTGTAATGGGTCATAACTCACCGCCACGGCACCTCCTTCTGCTCACTCAGGGAATCAGCGCTCCAGCTTTGGAGTATCTTCTGCTGGCCAAAGTCTCACCTTCAGTTATCTGTTGCTTGTACTGGCTCTCAGTGCCCTTTCCTCACAGTGTTACCCTACTGCAATGCCTCTGCACCCTGTAGTCCTCCCCTCCCAGGGAACCCCAGCCCCCTATAGCCACCTTGCCTCAATGTCCCATTGCCAGTCATCTAGCCCCTGACTCAGGACAAACTGCAGTCTGAAATGGCCTCTCATCATTGGCAAGGGGGTGGACCTGCTGCCTTCTCCTGCCATGGCTGCTTCCCCACAGCCATTGGACCCTTAGGCCTTGCCTCAGGTCCTGCAGCCTGGGAGTGGAGTCAGGCCAGAGCTCCCCAGTAGCTTCCCACAGCTAGAGCAAGAATGTCTGTTTCCCTCCTCTCCAGTAGCCCCTAATTATACATCTCCAGCTGAGCTCTAATTGGCTGCTATCTGCAGCGCTGCTGGCTTCACAGCCCCATACCTCTCCCAGTGCTGCATTTAACCCTTGGTAGGGCAAGTGACAGGGCAGCTGCCCCATCATAAAATGTAGAAGTGTTTCCACCAAATATATGAACCCAGACATGAGAATTGTCCACCCCTCTCCACCCAGCTCCCTTCTCCCCACATTAAGGAACAATACAAAAGATCAGTGTATGGTCCTATCTCACCTTGAAAATGTTATGTGCAAGGGAGCTCACCTCATGAACTGGAAAGCCACTGTAAATAATGAAATAGGACACAAGAAAATTTGTCATCTTTGCTGTTGAACTTTCAAAGGGCCTACAGACTGTAAACTGAAAAGAGAGATCCCCCACATTTTGCCCTGAAATACATCTTAATTTGAGACATCACACAATTCTGTCACTTAGGATTTAGCTAGTAACTCATGTGTGTTTATATGCTTGCTTTAATCTGTAAACAACTCTCACGCCTCTTTCCTACTTAGTAAACCTTTATATAGTGTGGCAAAGCTCCAGCTGTTCCCAGTGGATCTCTCACTATTGGTGGATTGTGTTAGCCTCAGAGGCTCGCTGTGGCCCTCCACATGGCCTCTTTCTCTCTACTGGAGGCAGGAGCCACAGCTTAACAAGCCACACTCACCACAGGCTAGTTCATAAATTGGGATAAAATCTGGAGTCCTGATCTCCCTTCTTGGGGGCAGGTTCTTGTGATGTCCTGGCAAGGTTGGGGGAACCCAGGCCTGCCTATTACTCAGTGTTCCAGCCCAGGGACCCTAAAGCAGCAGCCACAGGCAGGGGTACTGCCACTCAATCTAGCAACTTTTCCCTGGACCACTTCACCAAATAATCCCTCCCAGCACCTTTCCTTTGGTACCTGCTCATCAGTCCTCAGCTCACACCCACACAGCACTTCCTGTCTTTTGCCCGGTGGAAGCCCTTTTAAAGCAGCACCACATGCCTTAGTTGGTTGCAGGTGTCTAATTGACCCCAGGTGCCTGCCTTATTATGCTGCACTTAGACTTGTCTTTTTGTTATCCAGGGAAGAGAAAGATGGTGACCCCAAGCTCCAACATGTCTTCCCTCTATTAATGTATGGCAGACAACTGGTCTGGGTCTGTCACAATAGTTTATTACAGGATTGTCTACAGACATTGTCCTTGGTGTAAGATCTAGGGAACCAATTGTTCTGGGGTAAATGGCTTGTCTCTTGGGGCTGGGAGCAACCTGAATATTTTATGGGTTTAGTGACTATCACTAAGCTCAGCTTGTGTGAATGCAAGTTAGACTGGAGAGACTCAAGGAACTGACAGTGAGTCCATGGTAAGACAGTTGGAGCGATCCATGCGTTTACATTTGTTACTGAGTCGGTGAAATCTAATTATAGAACATCCCATCAGCTTGGGGTGTCTGTCCAATTTTTGATAGTTTGCCCTGAGGTAGGCACTCGTGTCATAAGTGTCTCTAGAGAGCATGACAAGCTCAATGATACAGACTTGTTAACTATACATCATGACATACTGTAGTGTAGTGACATTCAGAATGACCAAAGGAGACCTAGTTATACTTAAACTTCCAAAATCCACCAGCTACTTCTGTTCCCTCCGCTTGCACAGCAGCCCATTCAGCATATTTAAGAGACTCTTCACATCAAATAATCAAGAGTTACAATCTAGAAAATGAACCGCATTGCAGAGAAAACATTTCTGCCAAATTAGAAACAAACATAATTTCTCATTTAATTGTAAATACACCGCATTTTCCAAATGAAACCATCTGCATCGTCGTGTTTAATTAGAGTACAATTTGTCAAAGAGGGGAAAAAACACAACCAAGATTTATGGTTCCTTCATGTAGGTCAGTTTCCTACATTCCACTGTGAATCCCATCAAAAATAACTGTGTCAGTACTCTGGCCTCCCAATCTTTCCCCACAGCCTATAAATGGGCACCCATTCATCAGTCTTGAGCAGAGCCTTCTGTCCCCCATACTGTGATGTATGATATGGGAAACCTGGTTGTGACAATAAGGGGATGTATCATAACCCTAATTCCTGCTCAAGAACCAGTGTAGCCCTGAGCAATCAGCGTGGCCCTCAGCAATCAATTCTTTAGTACCTTTTGCAATAAACATTTCCAAGAAGGGCTGAAAAGCACATGGGATTCATGAGGATGGGTGAACAGTTCTGATGTTAATTAAAGAAGCCTTCAAATTGCTCTAGCTTGTATTAGAGTCAGGGCTGGGCGAGAGAAAGAGGAAGTCAAAAACAGCTCACTACTGCCTTCCCTATGATCAGCACAAATGAGTGTAGTAGAGGATGTGACCCATAACGTTCAAGTTCTTGAATTTTTAATAGAACATACTGTAATTTCTGTAACCGGCCTGCTAATGGTAGTATCTAATTAATAACGTATTAAAAGTGTGTAAGTTAATGGGATAAATCCATTAGATTCCTTTCTGTTAAAATTAACATTTCAAACATGTGTAAAGGACACTTTAATGAAACATCTCTAACAAGAGGATTGCACAAATGAGTAAGATAACTTTAAGACATCGAGGTAATTTTTGGAATTGCGTGCTCTGGCCCCATGTCAGTTATGCTCAATGCTGGCAGACATCATAGGGTGGTCATGCCTGAAAATTATATTTCAAGGCTTGTCACAGATTAATAGAAAAATCATATTAACGCTGCACACATTGAACTATTGATTCTCAAAGCTTACCCATGCTTTAGGAGGAAGGTGAGCTGGAAACAAAAATGAAGTGTTTTAAAAACAGAATTTTTAATCTATACCTCAATTACATACCTCAGTGCATTCAGGCAACAGCAAAGGTGGGAGAGATTCTCAAGTGCTCAGAGGAGTTAAATCGGTGTAAAGCTGTTGTCAGTGGAATCAGAATTTATCCTTGCACAGCTCTCCCACAGACATTGGAGAGTTGCTTGCAAAACATTTCTGCCAGCTGAAGTCAGTAGCAACAAGGGCCAGGTTCACTACTGGGGGGGCGGGGAGTCCTCTTGGCACTGCAAAACAGAACTGGCTCTAGCTCCCAGCCATTAATCTGAAAATGTAACAGAATCCCTGGGTACCACTAAGAGGTAGTTGTACCCTCTTGCAAGCCTGGAGTCTGCATATAACAAATGAGAACTTTTATTTCAAGGGAACCAAACAATAGTTTGGGAAAACACCACAACTATGGTCAAAAGACATGTGATCATAAGCAAAACACGAAGGCTGTGTCTACACTGGGCCACTTATTCCGGAAAATCAGCCGCTTTTCCGGAATAAGCTGCGAGCTGTCTACACTGGCCCTTGAATTTCCGGAAAAGCAACGATGCTCTACTGTACAAAATCAGCCGCTATTCCGGAAAAACTATTCTGCTCCCGCTCGGGCATAAGTCCTTATTCCGGAACACTGTTCTGGAAAAGGGCCAGTGTAGATAGCCCAGTAGTCTTTTCTGGAAAAAAGCGCCAATCGCGAAAATGGTGATCAGGGCTCCTTTCCGGAAAAGCGCGTCTACATTGGCCACAGACGCTTTTCCAGAAAAAGGGCTTTTCCGGAAAAGCAGCCTGCCAATGTAGACGCTCCTTTTCCGGAAAAACTGAAAACGGAATAGTATTCCATTTTAAGCAGTTCCGGAAATTCATGCCAGTGTAGACACAGCCCTAGAGTGCGTTGGGTGGTATCGTTGCCTCAGTTTCTCACCTTGCTGTGAGAAAGGCCAACAAGCAAACATATCTTTTACACCCCACCCCACTCCCTTCTCCCTCTATTGCACCCAACTCACAGATGCTGTCCTAGGCCAGCAAAGGCCAAAAGATCAGAGATGTGTGCACGTAAATTTATCACCCATCTCAACTGTTGCTGCCATCACTGCACTACAACTGGTTCACAGTCACTGCCATTCCCTCCGTGTTGCTGCCGCCTACCTCTGCACCATCATTCACTATGAAGGTCATAGGCATCTGCATTGTCACGTTCTCTGCTGTCACTTACATCTCTATTGCCACCTTCATAATGCCACATCTGGAGGTTCCACTCAGCTCTCAGTGATTTCAGCAGCGAGTGGAGGAACTTCACTGCTAGTGCAGGCTGTGGAATCTCTTTCCCTGAAACACTGTGCCACAGCAGGTGTGAGACTGAGCACTTCAACCTGGTTATCAGTGGTGTCAGCTCTAGCCATCACAATAAATCAAAGGGCTCTGGGTTGAGAGTATTCAGCTTTGTCTTTAAACAATAGAGAGGGGGAGATTCTAAGATTCTGAGGCAGAGCTCACACCATCAGGCAGGAACACCTGTCCCCATCCCCTATTTCCTTTTACTAGGATTTGGCATCCCACCCCCTGCTTAGCAAGAGCAGTTCAGTTAAGGGTGATCCTCTCAATCAGGGCATGAGTAACTATTGTTCTGATGCCTTTTACTTATACAATAGAAATAACAATATTTCACTATCCCTGCATTCAGCACTAAAGAGATTTGTAACCCAACACCAGCCAAAATTGATTACTTTGGCAACCTAGGTTAGTCAGTGGAGGCAGAGTAAATGTGTTCTTGTAAATACAGTCTGGTCCTAAAGACTTCCCCCCACTAGTTCATCACTATATATCAGGGGAGAGCTCATTTGCTTACACTTGCAAATTAAGGGCCCAATTCAAAAAGTACATAAACCCATGCCTAAATCCAATTGAAAATTAGGGGGCTTAAGATTATATTATACATGTGCTCATTTTCTCTTCTAAATCAGGACCAAAGCATAGAATATGTGCCCCTAAGGATTGGACACTCACCCAATATTTGAAGATGTGTGCATTGCAATAGGAAAACAAACTGGTATAAAGAGCAGATTTTCCTCTGTTAATTCATTTGCATGGTCAGAGCTTGATGTGCATGAGTCTACAATGCCTTAATACTCTCTTCAGCCTGGAAGGACATTACCAATGTCAATTTGGCACTTTAACTCTTAGTCTAATTTAATAGTTACCTGGAAAGACAGGTAATTCCTATGATGTCTGATTTTTTGCAAACAATATTTATCTAATAATTTACAACCATAAAACAGGTTATTATAAATGTTGCAGAAACAGGCCTACCTGAACTTCACTCGCATTCAGACTAGAGCAACTAGCAATCTTGATAGCAACAATCCTCATGAATTTAAGATTAAAATCTAATCAAAATTCGTATCTGTGCCTCTTGAATATTGCATGTATTTGAGTAAGATTAAGCATATTTCCATGCAATCATCTAGTCTTTTTCAAGCTCCATTTTAAAATTACTGTGACAAGTTCTTTTGTAATTCAAAAATAACTTTATACAACTGTTCATCCACTATACAAATGCCTTTGAAGGCCACATTCAAAAAGAACTTCCTGGTTCTGCTATCTCTTGACATCACTTGGAATTTTACTGAAGTTAAATGTATATGACTTGGTCCCTTACTTGAAAGTCCCCTTTAAGATACATGTAAAGATTTCAAAAGCACTTTGATTCAAGTATGAGTTGTTTGATATACACCACAATAATATGAATTGGCATATTACACACTTTTCCTACATTTAAAATCCACTTGTAAACAAATTCATTAGAATTCTGTACCAGTTGTACCAGAAAACAACAATACAAAAAAGTCCTGAACAGGGCACTTAAGCCAGATAGCCATTGTTACCAACAGCACATGTTATTCCAAAAAAGAAAGACCTGCACTGATTTCTTCCCTGTTCAAATACTCTGAACTCCAAACTCCCTCCACTAATTCCTCTGTCTCAGCCATCCTCGTCCTTCTACAAAACCCCCTCCACCACTGCAAAAAAGTATGGGAACGCAAGCAAGCAAGTAGAATGTCCTGAAATTCAATGAAGTCAGGCTTTGATAAAGTTCTTCCCATTTCTACTAGTTTATCAGATAATTTATCTACTGCAATACTGCACGCAGACAGACATCTAGACCCCAACCATTTAGTGCTTTAAAGGTCCAATACCTTTGTGATGCTGGACCTCATATTTTTATGGAAATGTGTTTTAATACGAATATGCATAACATCAAATATGCTTTATGCAAATAAGAGCATGTGACCTATCATTGAAGAGCTTGTAGTCTCCTGAATGTGTATACAGGCAGTCCCCGACTTACGCGGATCCGACTTATGTCGGATCCGCACTTACGAACGGGGCTTTCTCGCCCCGGAGGTCGGGGCGAGAAAGACCCGTTCGTAAGCTGTTCCAGTGCCCCTGGTCGGCTGGAGACCGTCTTCAGCAGACCAGGGGCACCGGGCAGGTTCCCGCGCTTCTGAGGCTTTGCCAGAGCAAAGCCTCAGAGGCACGGGGAACCGCCGCTGCTGCCGCTTCAGTCTGGGTGCCTGTGGTCTGCTGGGGACCGTCCCCAGCAGACCACAGGCACCGGGACTGAAGCCGCAGCCGCGGCGGGGTCCCTCGCCTCTGAGGCTTTGCCAGAGCAAAGCCTCAGAGGCGCGGCACCCCGCTGCCGCTGCCGCTGCGGCTCTGCTCCCCGTGTCCCTGGTCTGCTGGGGGGGGGCGCAGCTAGTGTGCTCCCCCCCCCCCAGCAGACTAGGCTTTTGTTTTGGACTCTGGGGCAGAGCAGCTGGGGCGCTGCCGATTGGTCCTGCAGCGCCCGCTCTGGGCACTACTGGACCAACCTGGCAGCACCCCAGCTGCTCTGCCCCAGGTCCTGATTCAGCCGCTGCTGGTCAGTTTCAGCAGCAGCTGAATCAGGACGCCTGGGGCAGAGCAGATGGGGTGCTGCTGGGTTGGTCCAGTAGCACCGAGGAGCGGCGCTACTGGAGCAACCCAGCAGCACCCCAGCTGCTCTGCCCCAGGCGTCCCCAAGTCAGCTTCTGCTGAAACTGACCAGCGCTGACTACAGGAAACCCCAGGCAGAGTTGCTCTGCCCCGGGCTTCCTGGAATCAGCTGCTGATCAGTTTCAGCAGCAGCTGACTTGGGGACGCCTGGGGTTCTTAGTTGATTCTGTATGTAAGTCAGAACTGGCGGTCAGTTTCAGCAGTGTCTGAATCTGGACGCCAGTTCCGACTTACATACAGATTCAACTTAAGAACAAACCTACAGTCCCTATCTTGTACGTAACCCGGGGACTGCCTGTACTCTATTTGTGTGCATGTATCTTTGTACGTGAAGTTAGAAATATGAACTGTAAACATGTTTATTAATCTAGGTCTTGTAGTGAAAACCATTAGTGGTACTTCAGGGCCTTAATGGCCTGGTGCTCAAGACAATGATCTGTAAATAGTTTTGTTATTCCTGTAAACCTGAATTATAGTAGGTTCTATAACGTGCCCATGCCACCTGATGTTGGAATCCATCTTGAATTTTGTATTTTTCCACAGAGGTCGGGGGAATGGAACAATGAAATCTAGCATTCTATTTAGGGAATGGGACATTAACAATGATCATTTTGTGCTGGCTTCACAGACTGCTCCTCACCAGAAAAGGACATGTGAAAGCACCCAGAAATAAAAGAACTCTAACAAGGGGAGAAGCTGCTAGATCCAAGTCAGGGAAAAGATCAGCTCTGTCCTGAAAAAAATTAGGATTAGATATTATGATTTCTCTTAGTGTATTAGGCTTAGCTGGCCTATTTTATTTTATTTTAGATTAGCAGCTTATTTTGATCTGTCATCACTTGCAACCACTTAAATCCCACTTTTTATACTTAATTAAATAATATTTTGTCTATTATCAAACACAGTGCTACCTGGAAGGGAGGGGACAACAGCAGTGCATATCTCTCTTTCATTGATAAAGGGGGCAAACGTTATGAGTTTTTTCTGTGTAAAACTTTTATACAAAGTAAGATGGATTTATTTGGGAGTTTGGTTCCATAGGGGTTGTACACTTGGATGCTCTCAAGTCTCCATAACGGAGTCCTCCCAGAGCTGAATTGTTCTCAGTGTCTGTGTTATTCCACTTGGGGACTGTTACCCCAACTCTGTGCCTTTGCTTGGGGAGATCAGAGCTTCTGGCTCAGCAGGACAGGTGGTGGGGCATGCCAGAAGGCAGACAGATGGGCTCAGTGGCATGATAAATTCATCAGGTGACAGTCTCAATGGGATCTCTGTGACCCAAACCATCACAACCTTAAACATCATTCAGAAATAAGTTGGAAGTCAGTACTGCTCATGCTATATTCTTTCTCTAAAATCCTATGTAATAAGCAGGCCAGGACAATCTGCTAGAAACATCACAATAATTTAGACTTTTGCAAAAGGCATTGCAAAAATGTAATTATGGTGGCAAAGATGTGGATAAGCATGGTGAGCCTTGCATTCAAAGGAAAAGAACATAGCCTTCATGTCAAATGAAGATGATTAAGAAGCACAGCTATTTAAGAATCCCAATTTTGCTAAAGCAAAATTCAGAGCTGGAGAGCTGGTTGGTCTGCTGATGAAAGTGAATCTTAACTCAGAACAGCTGAAATTGATCACTGTGTCAAACCACACTGAATAACTGATCACAAGGCAAAGTAGGTGTGTCCGTGCAAATACTATCAGTTCCACTGGAAGTATTTTCCCCCAGTTCATCAACAGATGACAGGGGAGAACTCAGGCAGACCACTGCTTGCAATTAGCAAGACAAAATATTTGCTGTTTGTGCAGCTTTTGATACTGTGAAATTAAATCCATGCCAATCATTTAAAAATACAAGCCCTCTTGCAGATGACTTTCCACTGTTATCAAGGAGGCGAGACTTTTTTTCAGAGTGGAAAATCCCCGCGTGCTTGGTGTACAGAGGGAATAGCGGCAGTGATGTGCTGACCCTGCTTTGCTTTTCATTCCCAAATAGATGCCATTAGATTTATTACCAGTGACTCAGCAGACTCAGGACTCAAGACCAAGAACATTCCTGTTTATTTTGATTCTGTTCATTTGTCAGATAGTTTGTTCTCCAGCAAGAAACCAGCTGGAATTTTAAAGGGAGCTAGAAATGGAAAGAGGTAGTGCCTCAGGTAGGGATATAGTGTTTATAATGGCGCTGCATTAGTGCCATGGAGGTAATATAGTGATAGAAATGTAGCCGTGTTAGTCTGGTGTAGCTGAAGCAAAATGCAGGACAATGTAGCACTTTAAAGACTAACAAGATGGTTTATTAGATGATGAGCTTTTGTGGGCCAGACCCACTTCCTCAGATCAAATACTGGAAGAAAAGTGTGTGACGTAGTGGGGGTACTTGCTGGGCTGTGGTGACCCCTGCTGTCTGGAGCAAGACCCAGCAGGGAAAACCTCACTAGGCCAAGGTAATGCCAAACTTGTTGAACCAGTGGCCAGACACCCCCCATGGAGAGGAACAAAGGAAGGTGGAATGCTGCCCTGACTGGGGGGCAGGGCTGGAAGGGAATTTAGTTAGTTACTGTCTGGGAGCATGGAGGAGAGCCTAGGGAAAGAGGCTGGAGTTTAGGGGCCCAGTCTCCCCCATCTCAAGGGGGCCTGAGGCATCCTAGCCCAGCTCTGTGACCAGACTACATCTGTGCTGTGCTGTATCCTGGAGAGGCAATAAACTTCCTCTAGTCCACCGGCTGGTGCAGTCTGTTTGTGCCATTTCGGGGTGCAGGAGACGGGGGACCCCAACGCACCGTCACAAAGTGTCACAACCATATATACCAAAGGATGCAATTAAAAGAAAGGAACACATATGAAAAGGACAAATCAAATTTCAGAACAGAAGGAGGATGCGGGGAGGGGGGGGAGGTAAATGTCTGTGAGCTAAAGATATTAGAGGTGATAATTGGGGAAGCTATCTTTGAAATGGGTAAGATAACTAGAGTGTTTGTTGAGACCCCCACGTAAAGTGTCGAATTTTAGCATGATGCTGTCACATACTTCTCTTCCATTTGGGGTAAACCCACCTTTACCTCACCTGCAGTGTTTGAAAGTTGCTACATCAATTATGCTCAGTGCTATGCTACCTATGAACTGTTTGTCTAATGTCTGTGAATAGACAATGAGCCTTATCCTGGGCTGAGAGACAAGAAGCATGAGGAAACTGGGTGTAACCAGTAAGGAAAGAATGAGGCAAAGTATTGTATCATAAACGGGAAAAAAAAAGAGTGTCCATTGGTTAGAACAAGAGTTTGCTTTAGAGGAAATGTTGAACTTTGAGGAAGTGCACTCTGCCTTGTTGCATAGTAATTACTCATTTAACACAAGACCAGTTAGCACGTTTTCACAATAGCGCGAATTTTTTTAGGGATCGTTTTTCAAATAACACGACTGTCCCTGAAATAACACCAAAATAATAAAGTGGCGGACTACTTTGCACGGTGGTATAAGTTGGTGAAAACAGTGGTAATATGCATGAGCAGATAAATACACGTGTCACAGCACTCCTCTGTTCACTCATGTGTTTATCTTTGTGTTTTAACAAACCGCGGTGACTTGTGTTGCTAGTTTTCTTGTGTTGCTAGATATCTAATGTTGTTGTTGATGACCCAGCACCAACAATAAATTGACTTTGCCACCACCACCTGAAATGCAACCCCCACCTTTTCCATTATTTTTAATGGGAAAATTGACCCTGCATAGCATGTTTTCACTTAGCACGAATATTTTCAAAAATGCATCTATAGTGTTAAATGAGGAATTACTGTACTTTTATTTCAGTCATGCCATACTTTCAATCTCAAACATTCAAAAATTCAGCTCCTAAAATAATGAGCAGAGTCTTACAAGATTCATTGCCATGAAAAATGCATCACAGACAGTGAAATCTGGTCTCCCCTGTGAAATTTGATCTTTTATGGGCTTTTACCCTGTACTCTACAGATTTCATGAGGAAGAGCAGCATTTGTCAAATTGGGGGTGCTGACCCAGCAGAGAGATGTGGAAGGAGGGTGTCAGAAGGTTATTTTAGGGGGATGGAAATAGTCCCATTCCTAGCACTTCCTGTTTTCCTGGCACAACTAAACCATGACCTTTGTTTACGTTTGGGTAAGAACAAGCTGCATACCAAATTTGGTGGTCCTAGCTCTTATGATTTAGGAGGAGTTCTTGAACAAACAGCTGCAAAGACAGAAGCACTCTAAGGGTATGTCTACACTAGCCCCCTAGTTTGAACTAGGGTGGCTAATGTAGGCATTCGAACTTGCAAATGAAGCCCGGGATTTAAATATCCCAGGCTTTATTTGCATGTTCCCATTTGGCCGCCATTTTTAAATGTCACTAGTCCGGACTAACTGCCCACAGCTACACATGGCTGTTACTCCTCCTGGAATGAGGCTTCATTTGCAATCCCGGGCTTCATTTGCAATTTCAAATGCTTACATTAGCCTCCCTAGTTCGAACTAGGAGGCTAGTGTAGACATACCCTAAGATAGATAGATAGATAGATTAGAGCATGAACTTTCATGAGATACAACTCACTTCCGCAGATGCTGAAGAGAAAAAAAAAGAAAGAGAGAAGGGGGGGGGGATACAGAGATGGAAGTGTGAGGGCAGTACTAATTAAATCAGAATGGATGTGGCTAATCTCCAACAGTAATAAGGCCAGAGTACCTGAATGGGAAATTACCTATTGTAATGTGAGAACCATTCAATGTGTTTTTTTAGACCTGGCCCAGGATGTCTATTTCTCATATGAATTTCAGCTCAGCAGTTTCTCTCTGCAGTCTTTGTTTGAAGATTTTCCGTCTGGGAATAGCAACTTGTAAGTCTGAAACTGTTTGCATGGGGGGGATGTCTGATTTGTGTCTATTTGCATGTAATGTCTGATTTGTGTCTATTTATTCTTTTACTTAAAGACATTCCTGTTTGTCTGATATACATGGCAGAGGGGCATTGTTGGCACATGATGGCATATATCACATTAGTAGATGTGCACATGAATGAGCCTTTGGTGGTATGTAGCTGATGTGGTTAGATCCTGTCACCACATCTTTTCTTTCTTTCTTTCTTTCTTTCTTTCTTTCTTTCTTTCTTTCTTTCTTTCTTTCTTTCTTTCTTTCTTTCTTTCTTTCTTTCTTTCTTTCTTTCTTTCTTTCTTTCTTTCTTTCTTTCTTTCTTTCTTTCTTCAGCATCTGAGGAAGTGAGCTGTAACTCAACAAAACTTATTCTATAATATCCTAATAAATTTGTTAGTCTTTACAGTGCTACCGGATTCCTTGTTGTTTTTGCTGAAACAGACTAACACGGCTACCCCTCTGAAACTTGATTTTCCATGTTATTCTCTTTCCCTTTCTTAATACAGTCCAAAATACCTTACACACTTTAATTGTCACTGTTGCCCATTAAGACACCATCAGGTAACTGCCTACATTGATTCCTAGATATTTTTGGTCAGAGTTTACAAGTAATTCAGAGCTCATCAGTAGGCCAGATGCTAGCCTGTGAAACAATCTGTTTGTGCCATTCTGTAGGGACCTGTCTTCATCTCTTAGAATGGTCCTTCAGGGGGTCTCAACTTTTCCTGATTGACCCTCCTTAGTTTGCCCTCAGCCAAGTCAGTTCTTAGACCCTCACTTCCAATTAAATCTGTCAGCCCTTCACTGTGGGTGTCTCCTGGCTGTTTTCCTGGAGGCAGCCAGGTACAGGGTGGTTACCTCATTGTTATCGCAGGCCTTCTTGCCTCCTTTTTCTCCTCTGTGCTCTCCCCTTTCGAGAGGCCTAGTTTTCTGTATTAGATGCAGCCTTGGCTATCTGTGCCTACATGATTGGCAATTCTGGCAACTGTGAGGGGATGTGATCAGGCTGCTTGCTTATAAATAGGAGAGACTCTCCTCCCTCCCCCCTCTGTGCTCAATATGGGTCTGGCAAACCCCATTATAAGACCATAAAGCCACCTAGTATTTGCTCTGTGTAACAGGAATCAGTGTTTAAAAAGTAGATAGCACTCTTGACACCTTCCAGGATTTAAATATTACAGTGGTTTAGGCTGGGCAGGAATTCTGTTCTGCCACATCTACAAAAGAACATGCATCTCATGACCCTGCTCAGATTACAGTGGGGGAAAACACCTCTGGGATTTTACAGTGTTAAGTGCAAATGTCAATTCGATTGACTGATGTCTCTAAAAGGAGACTCCATTTGTGGTAGAAGTACTGCAGTTGACTTTTATGCTACATTTGTTCCCATCCTCAGTATGACAACATGTCTCTGGGATCAAAGAATTTTTTTCCCCTTCAGTGCAACTGTGGTGAGTGTCTCTGAAAAGAATGTCGTTTCACTGTTATTGTGAGAATAAATTCATCACTGGCGTTAACTGGATTCACGGCAGTACAGAAAGGGCAGATTGGCAAATAGTTTGGCTAATGAAGGATAATTGGAAGGCAGGCAATAGATTTTATAGTCAAACATCTTATGAAGCCAATGAACTGTACTTGGATCCCAACCGTGACAAAAGTGACTGATAAATTGTGCTATTTAGATGGCTTTAAAGGGTTCTTGCTGTCAAATACTCTCAGCTTCTATCCTTGATATCTGGTGCTTGTGATCAGAGGACATAAGTTAATCTGAGAAATGGCTGATTTACTTTTTGATTTGTTATCTTTCGGTAGAATTTCCATTATTATTGAGCCACTGAATAGTATAATAAGGCAGAGTTTCTTATGCTTCTGTACTGATAGTGGATAATGCTCTGGCCATTACTAAATGAAAATAGTGTGATCAGGTCTAATTCCCATGTTGCTCACCTCATCACTTTCCACTTTCAAAAGTTCTATTGACTTTTTCTTCCCTGTGTCCTTTAGATAATTCTCAACCCACTAAGACAAGTTTCTCCATGCATAGCCATGATGCATGTCCTAAAGCAAGCTTCAGTATGAAAAGCTTAACCTGGTATTGTCTGAATTTCTCCTAGAATTATAAAATGTATTTTGCAGATGATAATTAGAAATGGCTAGAAAATGTGGGGAAATCTATTACATTATTTTAAGCAGTTTTATTAAGATGAATGTCCAGCTAGTTCTAAGGATTTTTTCTTAAACCATAGCTATCTTTCAGATGTGTTAAGCTTCCTTCTCAACCACCACTACCGTGTGCTACTTACTGCTTCTTCACCTTTTCTCTCCCATCACGTCTCCTGTGCAAGAGAACAACTGATACTGGTAAGTAATTTTCTGCATCTGTGTTGTTCGTATCTGGGGACTGAAGGCAGAGCTCTACTTAAGATGTTGCACTGGTGCAGTGGTGCTGCTGTTGCACTTAAGTGAAGATGCTCCTACACTGAGCTTCTCCTGTGGGTGTAGTTAATCTGCCTTCCAGAGAAGCTGTGGCTATGTTGATGAGAGATGAATTAATTATGTTCTAACTATGGGAGTTAGATTGTAGTGTCCTAACTGCATTAGGTCGTTAGAACAATGTTGTTCAGGAAAATTCACACCACCTGAGCAACATAGTTATGCCAAGATATGTCTTAGTGTAGACTTGCCCTATGACTTACTCTTCTTCACTTGGCCATGGAGATCCTCTGTGGGACACACTACATCACCTGGGTCCTGTCACCTTCAAATAAAGCAACAACAGGAGCATCAAGGCCATTGGCTCAGCCAAATTGCCCCTGGCTTCTGTGTGTCAACAGTGAGTACTTTCTAGGTTTGTCATATTTTATCTTATATAACATCTTATAGTATTTAAAAACTACACTCAGGTCTGTATGTGCATGTCTGTATGGGACTAGTGTTCAGATTTTGCACCAAATTCTGAGGTGCTGTAACAGGTAGATTCTCTGTGCTTGACTCATTGATGCCAGGGGCCCATTTATATTGGCTTTACTAGTGAAAAGTAGATACAAAGCAGCCCTATGCCCTCCCTGTCAGGAATATTCCCAACATAGAAGGCCCTCCCCAGCAGACATAGAGCCAATTCTCCTGGGGTCCTGCAAAAGTCCCCCCACCCATGCAAATGTATGGTTTTTTGAAATAGTTAACTTGTTAAAGAAAATGATGACCTCTGAAGTGCTAAAGTTGTTGTATCCTACACCATATATTACGGCACATGCCAATATTTTATACATAATAAAGTGAGTTTGCAACTCCAAGTCCTGTTGTCCCTCTCTATTCTAGTCTACCCCCAGGCAGGTAAATGAAATCAACCACAACAATACAGGCATGGCATTTTATCTGACACAACTGAAAGGACAAATGTAGATTATGAGAAGCGAGACATCTTGTTAGAAAACAAATCTCATTCCTAGGGATTTAACTTTGCATTTTTTCAACCTCATTTCCCGCCATTAACACCAGAATTGAGGATTTGTCACTGTTTTGAAACAGGGAAATATACATACAGTTATCATATATTCCAATGCCAGACTGAACCATTTTGATCATCTAGTCTTATCTCCTGAATAACATTAGCTATAGAACTTTCCCCAAAGTACTTCCTAGAATATAGCTTTTAGAAAAGGAATCTAATCTTAATTTAAAATTTGTCATTGATGGAGAGTCTGCCATCACCTTGGTAAAGTTGTTTCAATGCTTAATTACACTCACTTAACAAGTTATGCACTATTTCCAGTCTCAATTTGTTTAGTTTCAAATTTCTAGTCATTGGATCATGTTGTACCTTTCTCTGGTAGACAGAAGAGCCCATTACTATTTGTTCCCCATGTAGTTAATTATAGACTAACAAATAACCTCTTAACCTTCTCTTTGTTAAGCTATGTAGATTGAGCTCCAGGGGGGCATGTTTTCTAATCCTCTAATCATTGATGTGTCTTTTCTCTGAATTCTCTGGAGTTTGAAGTGTGGGCATGAGAACAGGGCACAGTATTCCAGCAGCAGTAGCACCAGTTCCAAATACAAAGGTAATATGACAGGATATTGCATCCCACTAGCAATCAGTGGTGCCAGTTGTATGGGTGCTGGGGGTGCTACTGCAGTTTCAATAACAAACACCAAAGAAGTGAAGAAGTGGGTCTGCCCCACGAAAGCTCATCACCTAATAAACTATCTTGTTAGTCTTTAAAGTGCTACATGATTGCTATTTTTGCTTTTGTTTGTTTTACCAAGATCAGACTAGCTTGGCTATTTCCCTGTTACCAAATACATGGTTTCCACCATCAGCCTACCACTATAAACATTGTTCCAGCACCCCTGCTAGCAATGAAGCTTTTTAAAACTGTCTTCTATCTGCTATTGCCCATGCTTACTGTAACAATGAAGATATTTATATACCAGGAAAAGATTCTGTCTATTGACCTCTGAGATCACTTTCTTAATGCATTCCAAGGCTTTCAAATTTTCACCTAATTGCTTAGCTTATAAACATTTTCCCTCACATAATGGAAAAGTCAAATGAAGGCTTCTGTTTGACTCAAGTCATTGACATTCCTTTTGGATAAAAGATTTTATTTTGTGTATCTGCAATCCATACTCCCACGGCAAATATTAAATCACAAGCCTCCCATTTTTCAGTTATCAAAGAAATAGCCAGTAAACAAGTATGATTGTCTCTTTATTGAGAAAGGGACAATGATCGCCATTCTATTTCTTTGCCACTAGAGGATTTATCCAGCGTTGCTTGGGTCCTTAACTGAAATAATTGTCATTATTTTTCACTTAAATTGTTGCTCTGGGTGGGGCTGCGGATGAAGGGTTCAGTATGCAGGCTACCCCAGGGAGAGAGGACAACCCCACCCCTCTCTCACTGCAGCAGTTTGGGGCCAGGTCTCTTTCTCCACCCCTGCCCCTTGGTGCTCCAATGGAGTTCTAGATCCTGGTCCCCATCTCTGGCCCCTTACTGCCTCCCTGTGGTCACTATACAGTATAACCATCTCTGCTAGCAAACACCTCCCTTTCCATTTTATGAGAAACAATCACATTCTGGGAACATCCCATTGTCCTGGCACATTCCATAGTCCTGGTATCACTTACCTTGGTTTAAGTTATGATAAGAGGAAGTTGCACACCAAATCTGGTGATCTTAGCTCTTACCAGTTAGGAGGCGTTCTAGACAAGACAAGCAAATGGACAGAGAGACAGACACACAAACTCTCTCAAATGTCCTTCTGCTTTCCTCCCAGATGTGTACTGCTTGGGAGCAAACAACTGATTGGAGCAAGTTGTAATAAATGATTCTTTACATTTTAGTGGCACAGAATCAATCTAATAATCATTCTTTGTACGGGAAATGATTCACCATTTTTCATGCATCCCCACTGAAAATTTAATAAACTAGTGAAACCATAATCCATCCAAAAAATACACTCCACCCAAGTTATTTTTATTTGAACCTTTGTGAAACCACCATTTTTGGTGCTGCAGAAAGTGCCTGTTGACATCTAAGTGGCACCACAGAATTAATGCTTTTCATTTACACACCGACCCCCACACTTTTTTTTTGAAGTAACCTTTTAAAACA
The DNA here is from genome assembly GCF_049634645.1 of Pelodiscus sinensis. NCBI lineage: Eukaryota > Metazoa > Chordata > Testudines > Trionychidae > Pelodiscus > Pelodiscus sinensis. The sequence goes on from NC_134711.1 coordinate 212,047,790, forward strand.
AATCACACTGCATGGTAAAACAGGAACACTTTGGAGAGGAAAGTAGCGACAAAAACATCAATAGCAAAGGGGCTAGCTCTCTACCAAGCTGGGGGGATGGGAAGGGGAGAAAGGGAGCCATTCTGGTCACTGTTCTTTTTTTTTTTTTTTTTAGCAAAGTGAAATTCCTTAACTTTTAAATCCTCCTCAGCCCACAAAGCACATGTATAGTTCTTTTCGTAGGGTGTCAGGAAGTTAATTGTTGCCAATGCTGCTAGAGTAAAGACTATAGTCGTAAGTTCATAGCCCTGCTCACTAAAGTATCTGAGCACCTCACAGTTTTCAATGGAATTTTATCCTAACAATGCTCCTGTGAAGCAGCAGGGAAGTATAATCATCACCATTTTTCAGGGGGGAACTGAGACACAAGGTACATTTAATGATTTGCCCAGGGTCAAACAGGAAGTTTGCAGTTAGGTCAGAAGTTGAACCAAGGCCTCCCAAGTGAACAGTGTTCATCTTCTGTTTGGGAGACAAAATAATGAGTTTTGGGAAATATAAAAAGTAAAAAGACAGCTTTTTTTCACATTGATGGGATATATCTGTTTCTAAGCCCTTGAGCTAGGAAGCTCAGGAAGAAAGGTCAGCTTTTCAGTTCTTAATTACTTTTCATATTACTATAAGTGCACTCTGGTAAATTTATACATTCATAGTCAGGTCACATAATCTTATCAAAGCTAGTACAGGTTGAACCTCTCTAGTCCGGCACCCTCGGGACCTGATTAGTGCCGAACCAAAGAATTTGCTGAACCACAGGAGGTGAATATTGTCTAGCAGCATCACCAACTCTTCTGGTGCTTAAAGGCCACTTAGAAGACATTTAGAAGATAAATTAGAGCTAAATAATAGCACAGAACAGAATTTATACTAGGGAGTTATTTTATAAAAATAAAGATCTATCTATCCTATAGAACTGGAAGGGACCTTAAGAGGTCACTGAATCCAGTCCCCTGCCCTCACAGCAGGACCAAGTACCATCCGTCCTAGATCCTTAAATGGCCCCCCTCACAGATTGAGCTCACAACCCTGGATTTAGCAGGCCAATGCTCAAACTACTGAACTATCCCTCCCCGTTCATATTGCCCTTTATTTCAAAATAACAACTCCTGCTTTTCACAAGGAATAATGCTTATTTAGAAATAGTTATTTCAAAATAGGGGTAGTTTGGATGCTCCACTGCTTCTATTTCAAAATAACTAGTCCTCAGAATCATTCAAAGTAATTACTCCCCAGGGCTTCCTGGGGCTCTAAGTAGAGGCAGCACATCCATATTAAGGGAACCTGCCTCAGACTAACTTAAAGGCTTCCCTGTAATGTGGACACACTATTTCAAAATAGTTATTTTGGGATAATTTCCTAGTGTAGAAATGCCCTGAGAGCCAGAACTGGTGGCTGTAAACACATTTTATGGTACTGTGGGAAACTTGGCCACACTAATTATAAGTGGATATCCGGCTAACTAAAATCATGCCAGACCACAGATATTGCCGGACCAGGGAGTGCCGGACTAGAGAGGTTCAACTCCTATGTTCATTCACAAGGCATGGGTATAATTCATATAATTTTTACCTGTATATGAGAGACAAAGTGAGTGGGATAATGCCTTTTATTAAATCAACTTCTGCTGGGAAATCAGTACTTCCATGGTCATAGGACAAAGGAGGGTTAGTAGGTTACAAAGTGTTGTAATGATCCATAAAACCAATGTCTCTGTTGAGTTCATGATTTGTAATTTCTTGCAGAATACCAGTCTAGAAAACATGACCTATGAGGAAAGATTGAGAAAACTAGGTTTGCTTAGTGTGGCGAAAAGGAGTCTGAAAGCAGACATAACAGTGTTCAAATAGGTAAGAGATTGTTATAAAGAGGAGGGTCATATATTGTTCTCCTGATCCACTGAGGACAGGAGAAGAAGCAAGGGGTATAAATTGCACCAAGGGAGATTTAGGTTATTATATTAGGGAAATCTTCCTAACTATAAGCACTGGAAAAAATGACCTATGGAGGTTGTGGAATCTTCATCGCTGGAAGTTTTTAATAACAGGTTTGAAAAACACCAGTCAGGGATGACCAGATAATACTTAGTTCCACTTCATTGCAGGCTCTCTTTCACCATGCATTTTTTCTATAATTCTGTGAGATGCTGAGACTACATAACTGCTATTTGCTTCCATTGCGTACAACGTGACCTCTGTAGCTGTGTAATGGCCTACATATTGTAAATGACTTATTGAATGAAGCAATGAGAATATTTTGGAGGAAAATACGGCCACAGCCATACTTTTTTTGCAATACTGGGGCCATATCCTCTGCTAGTGTAAATCAGTGCTGCTGACTTCACTACTCAGGATGTGGCCCACTCCTTTTACCCTTGCATTTTGCTCTTTGACTCATCATGGAACCTTCTCTTGCTATATGTGCAGTTTATATGTGCAATCCTAAGAGTATATAAGAGATTTTAAAAATATTTCTATTGGTGCTTGAGAAAAGTCATAAATGTCCTCTTTCTCACAGGAACATCTTGATGATCTGTGTGCTTCCTTGACAGCCCAGTTCTGAGTTACTGTACTATATCTTCTCTGCTAATGGCTGACAATTTGTGAAATACAATAAATAGGTGATAAATAGCCTGGGTAACACATGTTTCAGATTTAGATAGCTATTGTGGAATAAATCAATGGTGGTTGAATCTTAAAGGAACATTGAAGATTAACAGCTATTCTTGGAAACATTTGCTTGTTGCAGAGGGCTAAAGCATCCTAGTTTGATCCTTCAATTGCATGCATGTGAATGGACCACTGTACCTGTATAATGCCCCAGTGGCCTCAGTGAGGCTCTGCATAGGTACAAGAGTTGGTTTGCAAGCATCTGATCACATAGTCAGGGTTCAACTAGGTGTCAAAATTAGACTTGGAAAAGAACTAGAAAATAGGGAAATGGAAAACACTAGAACTGCCAGAAGATGGAGTGGGTCACTTAACAAGCCCTTTTTAATCTCTATGATTCTATTTAGTAAATAGAATCACACAAGTCTCATAATTTTAAACCTTTATTGAAAGAAGATTTAAACCATTTGAACAGAGTTAACAAGACAGCTGGTGAATTTGGTTTTAATTGGCTGTTGTATGAACAGAAAAAAGGATTGCAGCCCTGCGTTTCTTTGGTAAATTCAGTTTTATAAATTTTCATCAGATGTGCTAATTACAATTTCTACTGGGCCAGAGAAAAATGCTATTGAATTAATTAATTAGATTTTGATTTATGACCCCGTCTCTCAAGTTCTCCAGGTGTTCGGTGAAAACAAAATGGCTGACTTCCAGTGAAAAGGGGGTAGGAATTGAATGTCAGAATTAAATTTTTCTAGTGGCAATGTATTGTTCCATGCTGAACGAGCACTCCGTAATTGGAAGCACTCACCCTGACTGCTCAGTGTAGGAAACAGGAAAGAAAGAGACTACAGGCCAAGGTAATATTCACTGAAATCAGTTGTAGTCTTTCTGTTCTGTTTAATGGGTATTGGATGAGACCCAAAATGAAGAAGGAACATCCGTGGTGCAATCATCTACATTCAAGAAGGCTGGGGGTATAAACATGGGCAGTAAGGAAAAGGCAGAGAAATCCTGTCAAATATGCACTTGAATGGGTAAAACTGGGGTCCCTGACTATCGGTTTTTCTTATTTATCTTTCACATCTGGATTAAAATTGAGTACATGCTTCTGCTGCACCTTGTATTTGAAGAGAGAATAAGAGGATGAAAGGCACTGAGGCACTAAGATGTAGAGACCTGCCACCTAAGCTGTAAGGACCAGATTGTGAGGCAGGAAAACAACTGGAAACTCTCACATGGGTTGGGTAGTGTCTCCTCCTCCTGCCTGTAGGGTCCCATGGTGGTGGTGACTGCATGCCCCGCTTCTGCCAGGCACTGCCACCTCACTGCACAAGGTATGTGCTGAAGATTCTGCCTCTCCCAGGCCTTCTCTACACTAACGCCCACCATCTATCTAATCTATGTGACTTCAGGTATGCAAATAGTGTAGCTGAAGTTGACGTACTTACCTCAGTGCCTTGTGCAAGGTAAGGTCAGTGGGGGCTGCTCTCCCATCAACACTGGCTACTCTTCTCATCCTGGTGGAGTGCCAGCATCGATGGGAAAGTGCTCAGAGATCGATTTATCGTGTCTAAGCAGACGCGATAACTTGACAGCCAATGAATCGAATGCTGCAGTGTTGATCCCTGACGTATTGTGTCTACCCAGTGGCAGTGAGGAATAAAACAAAGTAGGTCTATACTAGAGACAGTATAAGGTTTTTAATAAAGCAACAGACAGTGAATGGTTTAGATACCGAAGATGTTACTGCTTTTACAAAGCCTAGGAAGTCACCTTTAGTGCATCCTATGACCTGTACAGGATTTGAACTTTGGCTTGGTAACTTTGGAATGTGAGTGAAATTGAAAAAGATTTTACAGCAACAATGCTTTTCATATTTAAGTAGATTGTTTACTGGTACTAAAATCTACATTGTTCATTACATGAAGGGCTTGTGGAAAAGAAGATTGCAAATAGCCTATTAACAACAACTTAGTCACAGCAGAAGCTAAAGCTAATTGCTATCTGGGCTGTTGGGGGCAGATGATAGAATGGTATAGGCCCTTAGGTTTAGTATTTGTGGTGCCATTCTTTTATTTAAGGACAACTGGATATCTCCAGAAGGTCCTACTGTCCAGGGCTCATCTCCACAGTCTGTTGGCTCATTGGGGTCCTCTCCAAACTTTCATCCAGATGTTGCTTTCCCTGTGGTAGTATGAAGGCTGCAAGCCCTACTTCACAGTCCTGTAGGGTTGTATCTAACTACTGCTGTAGCTCTTGCCAGGAAAACCTTCCTCCTTTATTGGGCTCTCTGCTCTTGATCCAGAGGTCAGGCTGTACAATGAAGTCCATGGAACTTACACCACATACTTAAAATTTTAAATGTATGTTTAAGCGCACTGCTCAGTCAAGACTGTAGTGCTTTAATAAAGATGCTGTATGCCAACAGGCAAGAGCTCTCTCATCATTATAGTTAATCCACCTCTGCAAAGGGAAGTTCTCTTTGTCTAATGTCAGAAGGGGAAGTTCTCATTCTGATATAGTGTGGGTTACACCAGGGCTTAGGTCAGTGTAAGTACATTGCTGAGTGATGACAATATTTCACATTCCTGAGCAACATGGAGTACCAAAGTAAATCTGCCCAGAAATTCTAAATAATGATGGCAATTAATGCCAAGTATGGTGGTGTTTTGGGTCAGGTGGACGTGTCCACTGGGAAATAGATTGGGAGAGCAAGAATTTATTTCCGATAGGCCACGTAATAGCTATCGCATAGCAAGTTTCTCTGTCACTCTTGGAAAGCTGCTACATTTTAATGAAGTCAGCTCACTTATAAAATCTAGCATTTCTAAAGAATACATATGCAGATTTACATACGAGGTATGCTGTGTCATCAATAAAATCTTTTTGCTTATAAATACATTTTAAAATTAATAATGAAATATGCCAAACACAGACCCAGAGTAAAGCCATGCAATTATGCAGGGCAATGAGAAAAATAAACCTGTTAGTAAGCTGCTTGAATTGAACCGTCAGATAGATCAATGTGCTGCACAAAATTGGATGGAAAAGTAGGACATTTGTTTCCTGTAGCACTGTGGTTCCAAATGAATGAATTCAGTCCTAAAATGAGTAAGAAATAAGCCTTATCCATATTTGTATGAATTGATATTATATAGCCATATGGGTCCTATTTCTATTTATAAGCTTTTAAAAAGATAGTACTCTATAAAAATGCTCACAAAAATGTGAAGGCAAAGCCTTTTTATATACCTCATTGTATTACATCAAATAATTCTTAACCATAATGTGAGAAGAGTAGAATTCCAGAACTGTGGTTCTTCCACCGAAAATGTTTTTTGAAAGTGGCTAATGAAGAAAAAGACTGTAATGTAGGGAAAACAATCCTTTGCTACATTTATTTTTCTCTAGTATTTATAAAAATCTGACTGTACATTTAACTGAAAAGAGATGGGATTTGTACATATTGTACTTTTGACACATTTTGTATTGAACACACCAAAAAACATCAGCTGAAAGCAGTGGGCATACCTAAACCGTGCTGCCTCTCTGCCTGTGCTGCCAGGGTTACATTCCTATTTATACTTGTGCTAGTTTTCTCTGAGCCACCATGAGCATGTGCACATAACACTGCTGTCAGGCATTGGAACCTCGCCCATTTACCTCAGCTGAGAAAATGGCCCTTTAAGTCTGGTTCTACAATCCTCATTCAGAAATGCTTATGCTTTCATTAGCACACTTTACATGTGACTTCAGTGCAGAACTACATGTAGTAGGAAGATATTTTTATCTTCACTTTTATTTAATTGAAAACTGCAGTAATTCACCTAAATCCTGCATCATGTCATGGGATGAGATTAGCTGACCCTGGCGGTTCCTTCTAACCCTATGGTTCTATTATTCTAATTACAATGTACACTCCATTCAGGTATGAACCCAATCTACTAGGAATCATTTATTATACTACGGTAAGTTTTTAAAGGTGACATCTTGTATCGGTCTTGAACATATATCTAAAAATCCTAACTAAAGATAAAAGGAGTGCACGTTCTGGGCTCATTTCTTTTCTGGTACAGAAAAGATAAATTACATCACCATTACTCCTGTACATCACGTCTGAATTTGCTCCAGTACAACTAAGGAGTCTAAATTATGTAATCTCAATCACCAGCAGGCTGGAAGAGAGTAACTTTGCAGAGAAAAGACAATAAGATGGGCAGATTTAGACTCCTTTAAATGTAATATTCCAAATTGAGAGGTGATGTATAAAGGGTTACTCTTTGGGAAGTGCTTTTGGGAGTATGTCAGTGTAACATACAAGCTGAGGGGACTGGAAGTAAGTGTAACTCACACCAGGCTAGACTCTCTTTTGGCTTGGCCTGTTGTCTTTGAAATAAATTAAACATTAGAAGCAATCAAAGATTAATTGTACCTAATGTTTGGGAACCTGAGACAGCCTTTCCTAGAACCAGAACATTTTAATAGATCTAATTATATATTCTCTTAAAGATTCATGACAAGCCTGCTGTTGCCTCCTTGCTTTAGTGGCAAGAACGCTGTTAAAAGTCAAGGCCATTAAAGACTTTTTGACAAGTCTGTTTTAATTGCAGCAATTCCCACATGAGAAGAAACTGTATAAAATGATGGCATCCAACCTTTTTTTATTTTTTTCTAATGGTTATTTAAAGAAACAATTTCATTAAACCAGCTGCAAATGCTGTGTAAGATCTATACCTTAATGATACCCAGACCAGTTTTTCATTTGGATTCCAATGGCTTGCACTTTGCCAGAATAGTTACAGGATCAGCATGATATTTGTTAATTTTTAATAACAGCACCAGCACTGTCTGGGGAGAAAAAGCAACACGGAAGTAAATTACTGTGTTTTCAAACTTTTTGTTTATGCTAACCACATCAAGCCCAAAGTCTGCTTGGACTTCAGTGAAACTTAGATTAGCAGCTTGAAATTAATGATGACAACACACCCTGAAAGAGCCAGCTGCATTAGACCCCTTTGGTCACTTTTGAGATGTAATATGATTTGTTTGTAGGTAACATTTACCGACCTCACCCAGGTTTGAGTTCCCACTCTGCTGGCCACTGTACAAGCCTGAGGTAAGATCTCAGGCTTGTTTCAATCCCTTTGCACCAGGTAAAAGGCCGGAGTAACATAAGAGAGGAGGATTGGGCAACTGCAGCCAGGGAAGGATTTGTCTGGTACAGTCACTGCAGAGGTAGACATAAGTCTACGTACATATGACTGCCTCAGGAGCTCCTCACTTGGGCTGTGGAATCTTACCCACTGAAGAGAAACCAATCTCTGCCTCGAAGCTGTGGTGCGGGAACACTTTTAATAGTGGAAGGTGTTATGCTGCTTATGTCCCTTCCTAGAACTATCTCTGCCATTGGCCATCCTCAGTGCACTGGAGAAGGGGAGGTGAATTTAGAGCTGTCACAGCCTAAGTGAGTCAACGGCTTCCCAGGGCTCCTACTGTGGTAAGCAAAAAGCATCCAGCCGGATTAATAAGTATGTATGTGCATACTGCTGCAACACGCATGCTACCACAAACAGGTTTGCAAGCAGTCAGAATGTGTAGTAACACACGGCCATTTCTAATTGAAATGCAGAAATGCTGGAGCAGTCACTTCAACAGGCAGCGGGTGTGAGGAAAAGAATAGTAATGGAAAACCTCTAGCTCTCTTCAATTAGGTTTCATAACAGCAGTGAAGCACGGCAGGGGAAAGCTTTGTTTGGCATTTGTTTTCATGGCAACACATTCCTCTTTGCACCTATGACTTCAATATTAGAGGCTTTGCTATCAAGCATATTATTTATGCTTGACAGCATTGACTCTACCCGTTGATTACTTTTATACCAAATGAAATCCATACAACTCAAGAGGGCAAAAGGAGGCAGGGCCCATTGTGAGAGTAGATGCTAGACAACCGAGTGTGAGGAACTACTTCTGATATTTTTAGCAAGTTTTTTTCCAAAGTAATTTAGACTAATAATACCAGAAAAAAGATGGACTTAAGTAGTATTCATAAAGTGACAAAACTTTTTTTTTCATTTAAGAATACTGTGTCTGCCCTTTATGCAGCATGCTATTCAGTCCAGGAAATGGTTTTATTGCCAGACTGAAGTATCAGTTAATGTGGGTGAAGCATTCTGAGATATTGAAAAAGGAAGCAGTTTTAATTCCAGTCATACACGTGCCTTTTTATGGACCGCTATAGGCTTAATCAGATCAGTCTCTCTGATAAGTGCATTAGCACTGATCATGGGTTAGCCTGGCACCTCAGACCCTTTTAATCAAAATGAAAGACAACTTTTCCCTTTTCCACTCCTTCTATATGATATGATTAAGAATGGATCCATTCCAGGTTCACAGAACAGACTGAGGGCAGTGATCAGTACCATGTAGCAATGGTGTTTTATTTTGGATTTGTTTTAAGGCGCTAATGCATAATAATATCACTCTAGTTTCCCAGATATACCCTTCCCAGAAAAAGACACTCAAATTTTCTTTTGTAACTACAGAAAAAGATTGCTTTAAAATAACAGTCTGCTCTTTATTTGAGGCCTTAAGACAGGAGTCAGGTTTGCTCTTAGGATGACCAGATGGCAAGCGTGAAAGATCAAGAGAGGGGGTGAAGCGTGGGGGTAATAGGTGCCTATATAAAACAAAGCTTTCAATATTGGGAATGCGGTCATCTTCAGGTTTTTGCACCACCACTTCTAGGGTACGTCTAAACTACATGGCTCCGTCAATGGAGCCATGTAAAACAGTCTAGTCGGCATAGTCAAAGAAGTGGGGATTTAAATAATCCCCGCTTCATTAAAATAAAAATGGCCGCTGTGCTGTGCCGACGATCAGCTGATCCAGCACAGCGTGGCAGTCTAGACACGGTGCGGTCGTTGAGGGAAGACTTTGTCAACCGCGCCGATAAACCGTGCTGTTTATTTTAATGAAGTGGGGATTATTTAAATCCTCGCTTTTTTGACTATGCCAAATAAATTATTTTACATGGCTCCATCGACAGAGCCATGTAGTCTAGACGTACCCCTAGTTTCCTGGACCTAGAAAAGTTCAGAGAGTGGATTCTAGAGGGGAGGTCTGTACTTGGCAGGGGCATAGAGACCTGAATCAGGGCACCTGGGATGAAAACCTGGTTCAAATGAAGTCAGTAGAATCTTTGCCATTGAGGTCAGTTGGGTCAGGATTTTACCCAGGACCAACTCAGTCCAAATCAGCTTTACCTCCCACTCTTTGGGAACCACTGCTCCATCCCTGGCCCTGCCTGGGAATATACACTACTTCTTGCCATGGCCAAACCCTGTTCCTTGTCTCAGGCCAGCTAACCTCAGGGGCAGCAGGCTCAATGCACTAGCAGCAGCCTGGTGCAAAGTAGAAGCAGCAGGTGGCCCAGAGTGGCTCTGTGCAGAAGCAAGTAGACGGCACAAGGGTCTGATTGCTTGTGTGAGGACATGGGCTCTTTTGGTGCCATGGAGGTGAGGACAAGGGAGACATAGTATCTAGAGAGTGGAAAAGGCTCCTTCACTGGATGAAGGAGTAGGGAGGAGATGGGAGACAGGTGGGTCTGTTGCTGGCAGAAGAAAGAGTGAAGAAATTAACTGGCTTGTCTTTCTCTTTGGAACCAAAAGGAAAAACAGAGCCTGCTTCTGCTGTGCATCCTTGTCAAGATTTGGTTCCTTATCAATGGGCTCCATACCTGCACACTAAGCTCCTGCTTGGTGAGTAGGGCTAGCACAGCCTTCTTGGACTCCACTAGCTGATATTGAGAAGGGCAAGTGGTTACCCAAGACAGGTAGTAGTGGAGATGGAGGGCCTGCTACTAGAGCTGGGCACCACAGGACCTCCCTCTGGGGTGGTGCTTTCTTTGTCTTTCTGGCCAGACTTGGGACAGCTGGGTGCTAAAGGGCTGGCATGGAGCAGAAAGAGGACTAGGGAGCCAATGGTGGAGCTGAGGGGAAGGAAGGCAGTGACAGCTGCTTGCACAGTGCAGTGGCCTCCTGGGATATGTCTGCACAGCAGCTAGACACCTGAGGCTGGCCTGTGCCAGGCAGCTTGAGTTGGTAGAACTCAGGCTGTGGGGCTGTTTCACTGCTGTGTAGACATTTGGGCTTGGTCTGGAGTCTGGGTTCTAGGATCATGTGATGGGGAAAGGTCCCAGAACTCAAGCTCCAGCCCAAGCCTGGACATTGAAACAGCCCCGCAGCCTGAGTCCTATGCACCCAAGTGGGTTGGCACAGGCCAGCCGTGGACTTTTCTTTGCTGTGTGGACATATCCTAGGTGTATGTGTGGTGCTTTTTCAAGAATATTGTGCACAGAGGCCCCTCTAAAGACAGGCAAGCTAAGCAGCTGCCTATGGGAACAGAATCTCAGCATGCTCCAGGGGGAAGTTCATCCCACACTAGCCCGTCATGGCATGGACTGGCTGGCGCACACTGGTGCTAATTAACAGTTCCTGAATGCACTTACATTTAGTTGTGAATGCAATGCGAAAGAATGTGCATCATCAGTCTGCACTTAACGTGCACCCTGCTCACATTCATATATCCACACAGCTCTTGGCACAGGCCATGCAGCTGGAGGAGCCAGCCTGGCAGAGGGAGCCCAGGAGGAGCCCACACCTCTGGCTGATCCCCGGTGGCCTCTCCTGTCAGAGCCCAAGGGAATGGCTTGCCACACAGGAGCCCTGTTTCACTAGCCCCTGTCCATTCACCATGTTCTAATCCCACTCCAATGGCCCATCCCTCCAGCTTCCTTCTCCCCTGCCCCCCACCTTTCTGCCATCACCCCCACATCTCCCAAAGTTGCAAAACCTGACTCTGCCACTGAGGGTGTGCAGGGCAAGTACTCCCAAGCCACAGAAGCACCTCAGCTGTTGCTGGCTAGTGCAATGCCCACTAAAACTGGCAGCCACGGTATCGATATTGATTTGAGAGAGCTGCTAACAGTCCTTTGCAAGGCATTAATTTCAGTGTCAAGGTGGCTAGAATAACAATTGCCTTTAATGACATCTGTGATTGTCAACTGATACAAGACAGCAGCCATTGGCACCTTTCAGCATAACAAGATCTCTAGTTGAAACAAAAAACAGGATTATGTAGCACTTTAAAGACTAACAAGATGGTTTATTAGGTGATGAGCTTTCATGGGCCAGATCCACTTCCTCAGATCAAATAGTGGAAGAAAATAGTCACAACCATATATACCAAAGGATACAATTTAAAAAAATGAACACATATGAAAAGGACAAATCAAATTTCAGAACAGAAGGGGAATGGTGGGGGGGGAAGGTAAATGTCTGTGAGCTAATGATATTAGAAGTGATAATGGGAAAGCTATCTTTGTAATGGGTAAGATAATTAATGTCTTTGTTTAAACGTAGGCGTAAAGTGTCGAATTTAATTATGAATGACAGTTCAGAGGATTCTCTTTCAAGTGTGGTCTGAAAAGGTCTTTGAAGCAGGATGCAGGTAATCAAGTCATTGAGACAATGTCCTTTCTGGTTGAAATGGCAAGAAACTGTTTTTTCTTTGTGATCCTGTCTGAGATCCGTTTTGTGGGCATTGATTACAAAGACATTAATTATCTTACCCATTACAAAGATAGCTTCCCCAATTATCACCTCTAATATCATTAGCTCACGGACATTTACCTCCCCCCCCATCACCCTTCTGTTCTGAAATTTGATTTGAAAGCTACACCAGACTAACATGGCTACATTTCTATCAAGATCTCTATAGTGTCGTGTTAAAGGAGCATGTTATATTGTTGTGTGTGTGTCTGTATTATATATATAGCCAGATTTTGCCACCTTTACTCACACTTAAGTACTCATCTTCTCAAGAAGTCTTGTTGATTTCAGATGGACTCCGACTCAGTATTGAGTAAAGGTCCATCTACCAACATTCATTCTGGCCTGCAGACTGTTACTGAAATACCGTTGTTATTTCTATAAAAAGGAAAACTTGTGCAACTTCAAGTAGGTCAATAATAAATTCACTTTTAAAAAATAAGTAGGTAAGGAAGGGCAAACCTTCCCTCCCTCCTTCAATTATTGTTGCAGGGGAGTTGTACTGTGTTGCATTTAGGATTCAATACCACTGATGGTCTGTCAGCCTGAGAATGAACCCAGGCACTATTGGATAAATGGAAGGTTTTATTCTAATGGTTGTAGATACATGGGACGCTCTTAGAAAAAATGTTTGAATGATGCATGAGGCTCAAATGGAGAAAACAGTGACCTCCATTAAAAAGGAAGACATGAGTTTAATCATTCGAAGAGAGGGCAGAATGGAAGAACCAATTCCTATTAAATATTTAAGGCAGTGTCTTGACACCCTTATTCAGTCTGAGATGCATGGAATTTCATGGGACATTTGTAGAGTTCAGTTCAACTTGAATAAGGGTATCAGTGGCTGTAACTTAGTAATCAAGATGTAAAATTAGATCATAGCAACAATGGTGAGGAATTTAAGGAAAACTAGTTGACCTGGAGCAGAGGAGCAGATGCAAAAAATGTACAGCTGGATCTGTGTAAGGGATTTGAGACCCTCAAAGGTTGTCTAAATCTACCCTGGGAATAGCAAGAGAGAGAGAGAGAGAGATAATGATTTAGCAAGAACATAGCTCATTACTGCCTGAACCCTGACTGTGCCAGATAAGCTTTGTTAAAGTTTCAAGACAAAGTACACATTCCAGTGGGATAATAATAATAAAAAGTCAGAGGTCATCTTTCAAGAGCATTGAATTTACATGTTTAATGATTATTTCCTTCAATTCTCCTGGCAATGAAAGGCCTAACACATCAATCCTTAATGGGCTTCAGGAAGTGAGAGTTTTTCTGCTCTAACTCAATATCTGGCAACTTCTTCACTACATAAGAGAAACTTGTATGGATTTAATATCACAGAGGAGTGTCTTAGATTTAAATGCAGTGACCTTTTTGGTCAAGCTGAATACTGGAACTAGAGTTTCCACTCTGGAGGATGAAGCTCACTAGAGAAGTGAAAGGCATATTAGTGGATCAATCTTATTTTGTTCAGCCACTGTGTTTCATTCTCGTGCCATCCACCCACTCCCGTGCTATCAGTTTTAGTGCATCTCAAACGGAGGGTATGTCTGCACTGCAGATTTTTTTTTCAGGAAACAGACATTTTTCAAAAAAAAAAAAACCCTTCACTTGCATCCACACTGCAATCGCGGTCTTTTGGGGAAAAAAATTGAAAGAACAGAGGGTTTTTTCCGACATTGGTAAACCTCTTTTTACGAGGAAGAAGTCTTTTTGCGAATGAGCTCTTTCAGAAAAAGGCCTGTGTGGACAGGGAAGAGGGAGTTCTTTGGAAAGAAGAGGAAAGAGGAAAAAGCACAGGTGCCCTGGGGGCCACTCTGCCCAGAGTAATCACAGCTTACATGCGAGATAGCATCCAATCAATGTGGAAGCAAAATGCAGGACAATGTAGCACTTTAAAGACTAACAAGATGGTTTATTAGATGATGAGCTTTCGTGGGCCAGACCCACTTCCTCAGATCAAATAGTGGAAGAAAGTAGTCACAACCATATATACCAAAGGATACAATTAAAAAAATGAACAAATATGAAAAGGACAAATCACATTTGTTCATTTTTTTAATTGTATCCTTTGGTATATATGGTTGTGACTACTTTCTTCCACTATTTGATCTGAGGAAGTGGGTCTGGCCCACGAAAGCTCATCATCTAATAAACCATCTTGTTAGTCTTTAAAGTGCTACATTGTCCTGCATTTTGCTTCAACTACCCCAGACTAACACGGCTACATTCCAATCAATGTGGACACTCTCTTTTGAAAAAGCAGATCACTTTTTCAATACGCTTGGGCAGTGTGGACGCTCTCTTTCGGAAGAAGTTTTTTTTGGAACATCTCTTCCAGAAAAGCTTCTTCTGAAAGAAGCCTACAGTCTAGACATAGCTGGAGTGTGAAAAGGACTTTTAGGACCAGGTTTTGGAACCATATTTATTACATTTTCCTCTGACTCCTTATATTTTGGTTTTCAGGACATCCCCTACACTAACTCTGGATTCAGGGTTTGATGGTTGTTAGATTGTCCCATAGGTGCCGACTCTGTGGGTGCTCCAGGTCTCAAGCACTCACTGAAAACAATAGGGGGTACTCAGCACCCATAAGCCATAGTCATGGGCAGCACATGACTCCTGCACTTGGGGAGGTTGGGTGGGGCCACTTCCTAGAACTAGGGGGAAGGCACCAGAACCCAGACAAAAGACCTAAGTTCTGTCTAAGCTACACAGCTACACAGCTGCCTATTAAGTGCTGTGAAGGTGCTCAGGGCCACAGTGGGGAGAAATGCTTCTCTCCTGTCCTTTGACTTGCCAAGGTGCCTCTCCCTCAGCTCCAACTCAGCCCCAGCCCAGATTTACTGTGGCTGGGGGACAAGCAACCCTCACTCCCATCCTGGACCTGCTGCATCCGTGGAGCGGTGCCCCTAGGCCCAGTATATCACATGTCACCTCCACATTGGTGCACATAACAACATTCATTCTGTACATGGACATAAATTAAAGGGAACACTGCAAGGCCTCACTCCACCAAAAGGCCCCACTCCTACTCCCCCCCCAAAGGCCTCATCCCCACTCTGCCACTTCCCACAGCTGCTCTGCCTCTTCCCCTCAGGCCCCCTCCCTCAAGGTGCTCCCCGTCCGCTCCTCTATGCCCTGACTCCTGAGGCCCCTTTGCTTCTCTCCATCTCCTCCCCCAATACACTCCCCTGCTATTTCTTTCTTCCTGCTGCTCTAAGGTCCTCTTCCCCCACTGAGATTACAACTGACACAGATTCAATAACTAGAATATGAAGGAAACATATAAATATGTTGAAAATAGCCTCCCCTCAAGAAAACCGCTGCCACCCCAGGAAACTCACACACCTCTTCAAGGACACCCACTGGCACAAACAAAATTCGGTGTCTGTGGATTGTCGTCATGGTACCCTCTCGTGTTAATATTGCACAGTGCCTTGGACAGGACTGCCAGAGGGTAGTTCAGAAATACACTTTTTCTTGTCAGCAAATGGTACTTATTTGCCAACTGTAATACAATTTAAAAACAGGGATACAGCTCAAGTGAGTCCCTGGCTTGAGCTCTTCACCAAACCAGATGCTCACTGGTGCGTGTTATCTCAGACAGGAGCAGCAGAGCAGCTGAAATGTGAAGTACACCAGCCAGTAGTCTCCAGAGGAGCAGAACTGTGGGCTGCATGAGAGATGTGTTGTTTATGTGTCAGACACTGAGCCCATGGGGCTTTGCAATCTGCAACAGAGCAAATCAGAGTGGGTTTAAAATGGCACCCAAAAGAGACATGAAAGTCACAGTATTGCTTATGTTAAACTAGGGCACATCATTCATCAGAAAAGCCCACTTATGTACTTTATTAATGATAAGGCAATAAAAGATAAGACGATAAAGCAGTTACAAAATTGTTATTTGAGCTTTTACTTCTAGTCCCTCTAGAAGTCAATCTAAGCACCTCTAAATATGCCTTTCTAACCCAATTAAAAGCTATTCAGAAAGGCCCTGTTTTCATTCTCATTGAAGTCAATTGCAAACATCCTCTTGCTTTCCATGGTTGGAAAACTAGTACCCAATGCATAAAACATTTACCCCTTTTGTGGGCTATTTTAAAGTATAAAAAAGTCTCCCTGCTTTTTGGACCAAGGCACATACCTGCTTTTAATTTCAAATCATTATAGCTCTTTGGCTTAAGCCAAATCCTGAACCCTGACCTCTTACCTGGGTACTATTGCTAGACTGCTCAGTTAGATGCTAATTCAGGAAAGGACTTAAGCAGATGCTTAACCGGAGCTCAACCATATACTTATAAAGGTGCCTTTTTAAAAACTTGCCCTGAATAAGGCTTCTTTCCTTAATCTGGGCCAGGGGTCGGCAACTTTGGGCATGTGGCCCATCAGCATAATCCACTGGCAGGCAGTGAGACATTTTGTTTATGTTGACTGGCCACAATCATGCCCCTCCACCCTTACTCCAACAGTTCCCAATAGCCATAGTTCACTGTTTCTTGCCAATGGGAGCTGCAGGAAGCAGCGGCCAACAAGACCCTGCATCCTACATCACCTCCCACAGCTCCCATTGGCCGGGAACAGTGCAACCTCAGCCATTGGGGGCCACAGGGGGCTGTACCTGCACACAGTCAATGTACACAAAATGTCTCATGGCCTACCAGACAAATACCATGTGTTGAAGGTTGCCAACCCCTGATCTGGGCCTTAATTTGGAAGGAGAGGGGTATACATGTAGCATATAATGAAAGCATCATATTATTCTCCAACAAACAAGCATCCATTCTTCTTTTATATTATTCCAAATTAAATTACATCTACTTTCAGCTTTCTGGAAAAGGGGCATAGTGAAAACGAATATCAGGTCTTTAGAGTCGGTATTATATAAAACTCTGGCATTCATTGATGACCTTGTGAGAAAAGTGGCTCGTTGAACTTACTAATTGATTTTTATGGAGACAAAATTGCCAACACTGAAATTATCTTTTATGAAAGGAAATGTGGAGTTATAGATTCACAGTAGGCCCTTAGGCACTTTTAAAGCCATAAATACATTGTGCTGGACTTACATAATGTTAATTTCTGTGCATTTTTTTAAGATATCAGAAATACTGCTTTTAGTGATGTTCACAGTACAGTGAGAAAATAAGTCTTTAGGGAAAAGAACTACATGTCTCCAGCAATTTAATCCTAGGCATTTGTTTACCAAAGGAATATTGATTTATTCATACTGCTAAGAAGAATTATATTTTCCCCAAAGCATATTGGTGTTGTTGTTTTCTACATCTGTATATTATGAATTCCTCAGTGCAGGAACTCTCCCTTTTTTCTTTGTTTTATACATCACTAAGAACATTGCTGAACAAAAAATAGATAATAGTATATCCATGAAAGGGCACATTTTCCAAGCAAGGTGCACGTGCTGATTTGAATGTTCTCAGTATATTTTAATAGGTTTACAAGAATGTGATATGTAGAAGTGTTGGATATTCACACATAAATCAACTATTTAGCAGGAGGTATGGCCATGTAGGCACACCAACACTTGGTTTGAATGAATACATTGGGAATTTGCACACATCAGACGTGTAAATGTAAGCACAGAATTATTCTGAAAATCTGCTTCATAGACGATACCTTCAGATTGGCTGTAGAAACCAACAAAAACCCAAGAAATTCATTAAAAGTAGCTACTTTACTTGAAAAAGGATTAATAATTCAAGTAAGTCTCAGCTATTGTGCAGAAGTGCAAGCCAACATCATTTACATTGTTCTGCTGAAACAAACATTTCCCTTTATTGTTGCTGGGCAAAGTATCAATGCAATCTGTATAATGACACAATGTGTTATTACCAAAGAAAGTGTCCCATTACCTAGCTTATTTCCTACAACAGAAGCCATACTTCTTTTTTCTTACTCCATAGGTGAATGAATTTCAGGAGTTAGGAGAAAGTTATTTGAGTCTTGTCCTTCTATTTTCTTGAAAAGATGTAACAGTGGGTCAAACTATTGCTATTCATGGGCAGTAACTTCATCTAACACCCTAACTAGTATCTTCCTTTCTTGTAATTATCTCAGCTATGGTGTGACACACACAGGCGAATTGTAAGAAACTGGACTCATCCTGATACTGATCTTGACTCCATCTCATCTGATGAAGTGGGTTTTACCTGTGAAAGCTCATGATTATATATATATATAATTTGTTAGTCTCTAAAGTGCCACAGGACTACCTGGTACTTTGATATCCTGATTCCTGCTACGCATCACCAGATATGGAACAGGATTACACAAATGTAGTGATTCTGTCATATGATGGGTAGTTACCACTCACACCAGTCGCTATGTTAAAAATAGCTCAGATAATTTTTGATGTAATGTTTGATGATAAGCCTCAATCTTTTAAGTATAAATGGGGCGTTAGCAGCATATGAAGGAAAAAAATTGCTTCACTCGAGGACTTTAAAAAGCTTACATTCTTCTGAGCTTATAAGCCTAACAAATGGAATGTCCAGGGCTGCAGACATAGACTTCATTTAGCTGTGCCTCTCATGCCATTTATTTTTACTAGCATTTAAGCTGATTGTGTATTTTCAATTATCAAAGTTGTATGTATGTACATGAACTCAAGAAGCCTGGGAAACAAGCAGGTTGAATCAGTTCTGGTATAGTCAAAGAACTGTGATTTTACTGAAATAATGGAGACTTGGTGAGATGACTCACAGGGTTGGAGCACTGTCATGGAAGGGTATAAACTATTCAGGAAGGACTGGTGGGGGAGAAAAGGAGGAGGAGTTACAATGTATGTAAGAGAACACTACGATTGCTCAGAGCTCCAGTATAAAGCAGGAAAAAAGCCCGTTGAGAGTTTTTGGGTTAAATTTAGAGGTGGGATGTTGTGGTTGGTGTCTGCTATAAACTGCTGAATCAGGGGAATGTGGTAGATGAGGCTTTCTTCAGATAACTAACAGAAATGTCCAGATCACAGGCCCTGGTTCTCATGGGGGACTTTAATCACCCTGGCATCTGTTGGGAGACCAATGTAGCAGTACACAGACAATCCAGGAAGTTTTTTGAGAATGTTGGGGATAACTTCCTGGTACAAGTGCTGAAGGAACCAACCAGTGGCTATGCACAGCTTGACCTGCTGCTCACAAACAGGGAGGAATCAGTAGGGGAAGTAGATGTGAGCAGTAACCTGGGAAGCAGTGATCATGAGATGGTAGCTTTCAGGATCCTGACCAAAGGAAGAAAGGAGAGCAACAAAATACATACCTTGGACTTCAAAAAAGCAGACTTTGACTCCAGTAGGGAATTGATGAGCAGGATCCCCTGGGAGTCCAGTAGAGCTGAGTTAAAGACGTTTTATTGAAGGCACAGGAACAAACCATCCTGATGTGCAGTAAGAAAAGCAAATGTGATAGACAATCAGCTTGGCTTAGCAGTGAAATCCTTGATAAACTTACACACAAAAAGGAAGCTTACAAGAAGTGGAAGCTTGGACAGATGACTAGGGAAAAGTATAATTATATTGCTCAAGCATGCAGGGGTGTAATCAGGAAGGCCAAAGTGCAACTGGAATTGCAACTACCAAGGGATGTGAAGGAAAACAAAAACAAAATTTCTAAAGGCACATTAGCAATAAGAGGGTGGCCAGGGAAGTGTGGGGCCTTTACTGGATGAGGGAGGTAACCTAATGACAGATGCTGTGGGAAAAGCTGAAGTACTCAATGCTTTGTTTTCCTCTGACTTCAAAGACAAGATCAGCTCTCAGACTGCTGCCCTAGGCAGCACAGTATGGGAAGGAGGTGGGCAGCCCACGGTGGAGAAAGAACAGGTTAAGAACTATTTAGAAAAGTTGGACATACACAAATCCATGGCGCCAGGGATGCCAAAGGAAGTTGGCTGATGTGATTGCAGAGCCATTGGCCATTATCTTTGAATACTAGTGGCAATCGGGGGAAAGTCCTGGACTACTGGAAAAAAAGGAAAATGTAGTGCCTATCTTTAAAAAAGGGAAGAATGATCCAAGGAACTATAGACAGGTCAGCCTCACTTCAGTCCCCGGAAAAATCATGGAGGGGATTCATAAGGAATCAATTTTGAAGCATCTGGAAGACAGGAAAGTGATCAGGAATTATCAACAAGGATTCACAAAGGGGAAGTCATGCCCAACCAACCTGATTGCCTTCTGTGACAAGGGGAAGTTGGTTGATGTGATATACCTTGACTTTAGCAAAGCTTTTGATGCGGTCTCCCACGGTATTCTTGCCAAAAAGTTAAGGAAGTATGGATTGGCTAAATAGACTGTAAGGTGGATAGAAAACTGGCTAGATTGTCAGGCTCAATGGGTAGTGATCAATGACTCGATGTCTGGTTGGTGGTTGGTTTCAAGTGTAGTGCTCCAAGGGTGAGTTCTGGGTCCAGTTTTGTTCCACATCTTTAATAATGACCTGGATGAGGGGATAGATTGCACCCTCAGCAAGCTTTCAGTTGACATTAAGATAGGGGGAGCGGTAGATTAATTGGAGGTTAGGGATCGGATCCAGAGTGACCTAGCCAAACTGGAGGTTTGGGCCAAAAGAAATCTGATGAGGTTCAACAAGGATCTCATCTAATATCTAGGTTAGATATTAGGAAAAACTATTTCACGAGGAGGGTGGTGGAGCTCTGGAATGGGTTACCTAGGGAGGCGGTGGAATCTCCATCCCTAGAGGTTTTTAGGTCCTGGCTTGACAAAACCCTGGCTGAGATGATTTAGTTGGGGTTGGTCCTGCTTTGACCTCCTGAGGTCTTTTCCAAGCCTATGATTCTACAGACAAGTGCAGAGTCTTATAGCAAGCACTATTAGGGTATGTTCAAACTAGGGTGGTTAATGTAGGCATTCGAACTTTCAAATGAAGCCTGGGATTTAAATATCCTGGGCTTCATTTGCATGTTCCTGGGCGCCGCCATTTTTAAATGCCCCGTAGTTCGAACTACCTGCCTGCGGCTACATGCAGCACGATCTAGGTAGTTCGAATTAAAGCTCCTAATTCGAACTACCGTTATTCCTTCTTCAAGGGAGGTTCCAAAGAGGATAGAGAGAGGCTGTTCTCAGTTGTGACAGATGGCAGAACAAGGAGTAATGGTCTCAAGTTACAGTGGAGATGTCTAGGTTGGTTATTAGGAAAAACTATTTCACTAGGAGGGTAGTGAAGCCCTGGAATGGGTTACCTAGGGAAGTGGTGCAATCTCCATCCCTAGAGGTTTTTAAGTCTTGGCTTGACAAAGCTCTGGCTGAGATGATTTAGTTGGGGTTGGTCCTGCTTTGGGCTGGGGGTTGTACTTGATGATCTCCTGAGGTGTCTTCCAGCCCTAGGATTCTGTGAAAGTTATTGTTCACATAGTTGCAGCAATATGATCTGTGGCAGCAATGTCTGGTGAAGCCACTGTCCCTGCAGTCCACCCTTTCAAGAGCTGTCTCCCTTCTTCCAGCAGCATGTACACTGCTGTAGTGGGACTTGGATGTTCACAGCCTTCCCAACAAGGGGAAGGTTAACAAGTGGTCCCTCAGCACATGCATTAAAGTTCTGCTGTGGTGGTCACGAGTTGTTACCAGTGCATCTTCCAGGTGCTCAAGGTAGAAGAAGAAGGAGAGTAGCTCTGCTCACTAGTTTTACAGTGCTGAGTAGCTGTGCCTGCTTCACAGGTCAGAAAGGAACAATGTTCTTTGTCACCTTGTGTTTTCTCACCTCTTGCCCTCTGGCCAGTGTATCAGCAAAAGCTAATGAAAGGAAAATCTCTTTTTTTAGGTTTTAATATAGCAAATATACCATATAAATAACCTAGGATATGCTGGCTATTTGAGTTGGGGAGGAGTCATCCACTATCTCTACATTTTCTTCCTCACTGACCATTATTTCTTTTTTGATACCTGTTGTGAAGTCACTGAGGTTCACTTCAGACTCCTGCTATCCAGTAGAAAGAGAGTTTTATCTACCCCCTTGCTGAGTGTGAAATGACTGATTAGCATCCTGTCTCTGTCACAGTTTTAAGATATTTTTAACAACTCAATGGAAAATAAGCAACACTCATGTTAAAAGAAATAAAGGAGTCAACATATCAGGACACCTGTCTCAACTGTCCCTAAAATGGAAAGTCACACTTACATCTAGTGCAGTCACTTCCCATTGGTTTCAAAAGTCATTTTATCAGAGCTGCACGTAGCTCTGTCTCCTTCATGCCATTCTAGGCACACGTGACTGGCACACTGACTTTGTCCAGAACTGCTGTGACTGTCAAACTGTGTAGCTGTTGTCACTGTAACCTTGTAATCAGATTGATTGCTGAACAGACTTGATTTTTCAGACTACATAAATGAAATTAGTTAGTTCTTGAACACCTAAGTAACATTGCCACTTGTTATTGCATGCCCAGCCATATAGAGTGGATTAAGCTAAATGTGAATGAAATTAGAGAATTAGTGGGTAAAGTGAGCAGAGTCAACGGAATATATTTAGATATTAGTGAAGAATCTGATATAGCAGCACTCAAAATCTTACATGAAACCTTGCATTGGAATGGGCTTGTCATGAGAATGAAAAACTGGCTCAGCCTTATAATGATTAATGACAAAGTATCAGGTGGAGGGAACTGGTTAGTAGGTAACTGCAAGGTCCATTTTTGTTCCTTCTAATCTAAAAACGGAGCAAACAGTGCACTAATGAAATTCTCAGATAGGATCAAGTGGGAGAAAGGTGCAACACCAGTCACAGCACAGAAATAATAAAAAGGAGACTAGAGATATTAGAAACATGGGCAGAAAACAACAAAATGAGATCCACTTTAAAAGATGCAGATTTATATGTGAGGAATAATGATTCAAGGGAAAACATTAAATACAAAGGGGATATCTTAAAGCTGCAGGAGGCCTACAGGTTCCATGATGGTAATTTGTTGCACTAATATCAAAATCTAAGGGCCAGGTTTCCCCATCTAGCAATATTGGTGCTGGAGTTAGGGGTGCTGTACACCCTCTGATTTAAAGTGGTTTCCATCATATACAGTTTGGTTCAATGGCTCTCAATGTCCCCACTCTACAAATTGTTCCAGCTCCCCTGTCTAGCAACGGAATTAAAAGGAGCTATAAGGAAAATCTTGACCCTGGCACCCTCTATGTGGGAAATATACTTCTTTGTGACCCTTATTGTTGGTAGCAACATGGGATTGATCATCATTACGGCCCTACAACTGAACATGCCTGCTACTCCTATTTTTCCACCTGTGGGTGAGAGGAGAAGGGAATGGCTCAGCTTTGAAACCACTCTCTTTCCTGCCAAAAGGAAGTCTAGCACATCTGAGCTAACACAGATGTGGAAACAATCCCAGCCAGCTGTGGAGCTAGTGCTGAACCATTCCACCCAACAGAAAGGCAGAAATCAGGAACTAATTAGTGACTCAGCGACATTATCTGGCTACCCCTTACAATTACATGCTACTCCTTACTCAGAGCTTCCATGGTAGAGTGAAGTGAAGAGTGTATTCTGCCTTAATAATCCTTGGGTAAAACAGGTTTTAGGACTTCTGGTACTATGTGCGCTATCCTAAGCAAATTGACTAACCATCATGTGAGTCACAGAAATTTCACCGTCGGTGAGTAGCCAGGCTTAGTTTCATTTTGCTAATTTCCTCTGATAAAATATTAATTTGGAGCTGAATCTGAATGCAGATGAATTTTGACAGGAACTGTCCACGAGTGAAACTATGCCTAAAACTGTTAAATCTAATTGCAGACTGAGGCAAAGTGGAGTGGGGAAAGGTTAATTCACAGGACAAGGACGATATCACTGAGTCTCCCATTCTCACTGACATTTCCTAGTTCAGTTGCTTCTCTCTTAGTGCTCCTAGTACACATCCCTGGTGTTTTAAGTTTGCTAAGTAAGAGTTTCATAATGCCATTCAAGTCCTCAGCATTACTAAAGCAGGTGTCATCTGACACAAGGCCCAACAGTATCCTTAATGCAGCTACTCTGAGGGGTGTGATCCTGAATAGATCAGGTATAAAGTGGTGTCCACAGAAGTGCAAGGTAAAAAGCAGTGCAGGAGAAACACCATCTTCTATTGGTAAGAGTACCACTGTGTGCCTGGCCTAGAAGCAGAAGCACAGAGTGAAAAATGAGAAGCCAGCTGCTTCAGTGGTATGACTGAGGAGATGGGGTCTGAAGCCATATATGACCCCTCCCTCTTAACCAGGGCTTTAAGACTCACTACTTCTTAGTGTAGAGAATTAAACTGAGGCAGTGATTTTCAAAGCTGCCTAAGGAATATAGGCCCTTGGTGCCCATCATTTTAATTAAGGGGTTTGCAGTCCAGCTTTGAAAATCCCCACTGTATTGATTATTTGTGTCCTAAGTATAGCCTCAGCTACCCTTGAGCTAGAGAGCAACAATCATTTATTTCCAAGATTAAATCCTGTATGTTGCAAATATTATCAGTTTGTCTACCAGACACTTAGGAGTGACGGACCCAATTCTGCTCTGAAACCCCCAATGTAAATCTGCAGCATTGGCACTGCCATCAATGCTATTTCTCTGTCTTTTTTTGAGAATAATATTGCCTCTTGAGGGGCATGATAGAGTCAAGGCTTCACCTGCCTCTGCCCACTCATTTCTCATCCCACTGGGGAGGAGGAGGTGTAGCAGTCATGTGAAGGCTGATCTGTCCCATATAACTACAGTTGATAAGGGAGCAAGGACATGGTGTACAGCCACTTACTCCCTTGGATGGGAACGCATCGAGGCTCAAAATTTTGTCCGTAATACCTGGTAATTTCACTGGGAGCAGGGGAAAGAAGCTGGTCCTTAGAGATTCTTTTGACTTCACTGAGTAGCTAAGTACTTGTCTTCTCTTGAAAACTGACCTCAGAGATGCCATGTTAGTTAATAGAATGTTCAACATGAATTTATAGGCCACATAGACAGGAGTATGTCTTGTTTAACATCCTGTTAGCTTGTAATGAATAAGCCATACAGGACTTGAGAATAACTGGTGGTCAGATAATAGGGAGGTAAACACAACTGGTCCATGTGTGCACTTATTGCAGAATCCTGTGGAAGATAACGAGCCTTCACTCTGCATTGTGTTTAAGCAACAAGTTGCCAGAGGCAGTTTATTCAAGCAATATTGCAAGGGAAGACAGCATAGGTGGATCTTCAAATACAAAATAATTGAAAACCAATATATATACCTTTCCGCTACATATAACATTAAACAATTACTTCCCTGCCCACTCAGTTCCCATCGGACACTGTCTTATCTCCAAGGTTCTCACTGAGGTCAGCATTCCATTCTTATCTTGGAGAGCGAAGCAGAGAGGTGAACACAGCGTCTCTTCTAGCTCTCGCCTTAGCAGGAGTCAGAGTGAACCAGACTCTTGCTCTGCTACTGACAAACCCTGAAATGGCCACCCAAATCCCCTCTCCCTTAGTCCTGCTTCCACAGTCCTATTCAGCAACATGTTGGTTAACGTGACTCCTCATGGTATTCTAACTCTGCAAAGACAAACCCACAGTACTGCAATGGCCACTTATCAATAAAACTACAGCCGGTTAATAACTAAATATATTCAATAATATACACACTGACAAAAAATGCACCTTGATGAACATTGGAAGCTGTTTACGATTCCATCAGGTAAGGAATTTTGACAAGTAAATTTCCCTGAGCACATGACTTATGGGATCTGACCCTAGAAAAGTAGATTCCTGCTGAGGCTCAATATGGGGGCTCCTTTTCAGAGGAGTTGTGTTTAATCTGAAGTGAGAATTGACAAATGCTGACGAAGGACAGATTTAGTCCCAGAAAAGGGTTGTTCAAATAAAAGTCAAAATGCCAGCCAACCAAAGTGGTCTATGTTTATCTTGGAACTAAAGACAAACTTTCCTCAGTACTTTACTAGGGAAGGGGCATTGCACTGTAGCATCCATAGACAGCTCTGTTATCATCCATTGCACTGGAGTTTCCCTGACTGTAAAATGTAGATAATCTAACTTCCCATCTTCACAGGATTATTGTGAACATTTATGACTGAATGGAAAGCACTATAGAAGGGTAGAATCAGATAATCTGCTCTGCTTTCAGAGACAGAGGGGATAAAAAGAGGCCAAATACTGACTAACATGGCTGGTATGCCTAGGCGGAGTTGAACTAAGTGTCACCCGCCTTTCCTTAATCCTTTCAGAAGGTATTCAGGGCTTTATAGTGGAAATGACTGGGCCGAGGTGTGGACAATAAGAACAGACAAACCTCCCAGTTCAAATGAGATAAAAATATGCTACTAGCTAGTTTGCAAATTACTGCTGGCTTGGGCAGCTTGCCACAGGCACAACTCTCTCTTTTCCACAAACTTTGGGCTGCCTGATGCTGGTCTGACAGATTCAGAAGTCAGGGGGGTCCGAGCTGCAGTTGTCCCTGCCAGGAGTGGGACAACAAACTTCTGGAGCACTCTGCTCATACGAGTACCTACTAGAGGGCCCTCCCACTCACCATGCAGCAGCAGACTGACAGACCTGCCCAAACTCTATGGGATTGTCCTTGTTCTCTCCTCACTTATGGAGACTTTTTGGCCATGTTCTTTCTCTGTCTTCTAAGAGCTAGTATATGCCTTTTGCCTATAGAAGGGGCTGGTGCCTCTTGATGAAGCAGACTTTAACAAACTCTGAGAACCAATAGGTAAGGTCCCAGGGAAAGAAAATGCAAGGGACAACTGCAAACTATTCAGATGTGAAAGAAAGAGAGGCAGAAGAGTAAGAGGTCAATATGACTCCATGTGGAGTTTTTTAATGACCTCAGAAAGGAATCCTACAAAAAGTAGAAACAAGGACAAATTGCTAAGGAGAAGTACAAAAGAATAGCACAAACCCATAGGGACTGAATCAGAAAGGCTACGGTGCAATAGAGACATGAAATAGAGACACCTAGCAAGAGACATGAAAGGGAATAAGAAGTTCTTTCATTACATTGATAGCAAGAGAAAGAGAAAGAAAAAGGCACTAAAGTAGATGCCCAAGGCCCAGGCCATAGAGAATGGCTGGAGTCTATACCCCATCCTTGGAGAGCCTAAAAGCATATGGACCCAGGCACAGCAGCTTAGTGAGGGTTCAGCAGTGGAAACAGGACCAGAGCTGAGGCATTAATCCCTTGCAGAGTCTCAATCCATTTTATAAATCTTATTCTTCTGAGACAGCACACATCTCACACAACCCTTTAAAAAGCAAGCACATCTCTAATTTCTCTCAACACCCAAACTGCTGCTGTTTCCAATGGAAATCATATTTTTCTGGTGCATGGCAGGATGCTGTTTATATACTCTCCTCCCTTTTTTTCTCGGCACGGATTGAGATCAGCTATAAAAACATTAACATGGACCACATGTAGAATTAAATCAAAAGTTACATCATCACTGAAAGTGGCCTGTCATGCAAGCTACCGCTGACCGATTCAGACAAGTGGGTAAGGTGTTCTATTTTATTCCTTACATTTAGGTGACATATTTGAAAACTGAATGATAACCGAGCACTGAAATCTCCTCACTTTCAAACAAGGGTAGTGACATGGGCCCAGTCCTCCTGTAACTCTGAAGAACTAGGCACCTTCCTATAAATGTGATGTTAAATCATGAAGGTGTGCTGAGACCACAGCCTGCCTTTGTGGCAGACTGGCAGTGTTGTCTTATTGTTCCTTTGTACTCTGGCTGTACCCACCTATCCCTTGTCTTATGCTTGGCATGTATGATTTTTGGAGCTATATTTTGTTCTCTATTTGCACAGCACTTAACAAATGGGATCTTGGGAGACAATGAAAGTGGTAGGCATTACAATAATACAAATTAATAATACGATGCACACTTTTTGGAAGCATTGGGGTTTTTTTTTATTTAACTCAGGCTTAACACTTTTATGGTATCTATTGTCTCTTATTTTCCTCTTAATTTAAAATAAATTCTGAATGTAACTCTGATGTATTAAATTCGTTTTCATTTGCATGCCAATCTGAAAGTCGCATTTGCCCTAAAACTTATACAATATGGTAATGCACAATATTACTGTGAAAACAAGCTCATGTTGCATTAAAAGTCCAATTATTTAAACACAAATTAGTATGGTGATGTTTAAAGAATGAAAAGCTCGTAAGGTCCCTTCTCTAGGTGTCATTCTGGTTTAAAATCAAACAAGTTACTCACACTGCTACATGTATACAATGCAAGATTCTGAATTCACAAGTTCTGTACCATTTATATATGGTTATCTATCTTGTTAATAAGCACATTTTTAAAGCGAGTAATTGAAATGTGACCAAATACAAAAATTGCAGGAAAGGAAATCTTAAGAGCTTATGAACTGTTTGACTTCCAGGTAACTAATCTGGCAGAGAAGTATATGGAATAATTTTTTCCTCCTCAATGATCTCTTCAGAAGCTTAAAAATGAAAATTGTTTCCGAACTGCCTTTTTTATTTCAATTGCATGTACACACTGGCTTGTTATTCTGAGGTTGCTCATGAGTGCTGAGATGCTGGCATTGATGTTTCCTTAAAGAAACAGGAGAATTGAAACTATTCTTGAGCAGAAAATATAAAAAGAAATAGATACAAAAAATGTAATGGCTTTTGCCATAGAAGTAGGTAAAAGTGCATCAATATTGGGGCTCCATTCTATTTAAAATGTCCCTTTAATATATGATGCAGCATTTATAGGATTTCCATAATATTTTCTGAAAATTTACTGCATTAGTTTAAAAAAAACAATTTGGTCATTTACTATTATTAAACATACACAAATCCATACACCAAAATTCTGAGTTTGCACATGCGGATCTTACACGTACACAAATGGCACAGCTAATTGGGCATGTGTAGAGCCATGCATATTTGCTGATATCTCCTTTGTAGCCGGGGTATTGACATCCGCAGATGTGGATGCAGAAATTCACAGCTCATTCTTGCAGATATGGATGTAGATGGAAATTTTGTATCTACAACCCTGTAGATTTGCAGATACCCACTTCATAGGTGTGAATACCCGTGGCTCACTTTTGCGGATACAGATGTGGATACAGATAGAAAATTTATATCTGCACAGGGCTCTAGGGATGTGAACAAACAATCCATTTGTATGGAAGTTAGGCATGCTGTTGAAGCTAAATTAGGTCCCTCTTTCTCAGCCCCCTGTTCACTATTCTCCCTTTGCTAAGTCACTCATTTTTCTTAACCAGTCATTGAACAACAATCAGCAGATGTTTAAAAAAACCATACATAGCAAGTAATTAATTCAATGGCATCAACTGGCTTCAAGGGAGTTATGCTGATTTACATCAGCTAAGGATATGGCTCTTATTTTGTTTTGTTACTTGACTGAATAGCTCACCTCCCTACCCCAGATTTCCCTAATATCCATCTGGTATTTTTCAAGCACATGCCCAATCTCTGTGCTGAATGTACAGGAAGCAAACTATTGCCATATCTCTGAAGATTTTGAAATCTATGAGTTTGGGAAAAAGCTTGACCCCTATATTGCATGACCTTCCATACTCCTAAGGATTCAGGAGAACAGTGCCAGGAATATGTCATGTGTTCCCATTCCCAAATATATCTTTTCTGTCAGAGCAGATGGTTACAATATGAACATAGAGCAGATATTTTTTCAATAGCACAGCTATTATTAAATATGTTTATCTCATGTTTAAATGTAATTAAGTCAAACAGTCAAACAATGCAATTAACTGTACTAATCACACAATGCTTCTGAATCCCTCTAGTTTATTTTGAAACTAAACACCTCAGGATTCATAATGAATATAAATGAGCTCTTGTTTCATGAGTCTGAGACTGTTTGATGCTAACAGATGACATTGTGTCACACACATGTTGTGAGAGTCTCAACAATCAAATGATAAATAGCTTAAGGGCATTAAACATGGATTTCTGAACAAGTAACCTCAACCACTATTAAAGACCCAACAGAAAACCCCCATTTGATTTTGTATTTTTCTTTAATAATTATGTGTTAGCATGATAGTTATAGCATGTGCGCCATATAATAGAGCTATATTACTGTTCCTGCCTTGAAATAATTTTCCACTACAGGTTGGACCTCTCTCGTACAGCACCCTCGGGACCTGACCAGTCCCGAACGAGGGAATTTACCGGATGTGGGGTGGTCCCCTGCTACCGAACTTACAGCCTGTCTCCTCTCCCTGCTGCTGGCCCTAGCTGGCCCCCCTGCTGAGCTGCCATGTTGCTGCAGCCCCAACAGCCCAGACTGCTATGGCCCTGGCCCAGCTACCAGGGCTGCTGCGGCCCCGTCCCTGATCCTACTACTGGCGCTGCCACATCTGCTGCATCCCCACCCTGCCTCTATCACCAAGACAGCTGCGTCCCTGGCTTTGGCCCCACTATCGGAGCTACTACAGCTATCGTATCTGGCGTGTCCCCAGACCTGCTACTGGTGCTGCTGCAGCCCCAGCTGTGCTACTGGGGCTCTGGTCCTGGTCCCGGTGCCAGTCCCAGAGTCTCCGAGCCACCAGCCCGCTTGCCACTGGTGCTCCCAGTCAGGACTCCACGATCCAGGAACATCCGTGGTCCTACTGGACCATGGATGTTGCCAGGTGAAGGAGTCCCAATTTTTGGAGGTTCAACCTCTATAGATTTGCTAGCTTTTGTTTTAGGAAAGATACTGAGGGATTCCATATTTCTATAGTTCCTTAAGAAAAGAAAGCTGCGACAGAACAGCTGGGGCGAAAATTTCAAACACATCTAAGTGGTATAGAAGCCTATATTACAATTTTTTCAAGAGAACAGTTTTCCACCAGAAAACACAGTTTTATCAGAGTCAAAACATTTCTCAGGAAATGTCAGTTACGATGACATTTTTTATCAGAAAGTGTCAGCATAAAATGTTCCTGCTTTCTTGTTTCATTTTGACAGTGTCAAAACATTTTGTTTCAATAAGGTAAGAGCAGTTTGTTTTGACTGTCATTTCAGTTCATTTAGCCTCTTAGATATAAATATAAAATTGTACATATTATACATTGAATCAACTTTGGAATTTAAATTTGTCACCTTCAATATGTGGAAACTGTGGTGACTGTTTTCTGGCATTTCCCCCTCCTCTCGGAAGGAAAAGTACACTTTGCTAAGGTGAATGTGTAAGTCATGGGAGCTACTATGTCTACACCATGAGATTATTTTGAAATACATTATTTCGAAATAATAACTCCCAAAATAACTGTTTTGAAATAAGGAAAAAGGAGTTATTAATCCAAAATAACCAGCCCCTTATTTCAAAATAACAGGTTTGGTAGTATGGATGCTTTGCTTGTTATTTCAAAATAAGGGGAGTTATTTTGAAATAACTCCTCAGTGTAGACATGCCCTGGCTCAATTTGTTCTAGAAGCAGAGCTGGGTGAATGGAACAGGTTGGTGGCTGTTAGGTGCATAGACAAATTGCTATGCTGGACTAGTTGAACCACTGGCCTCTATATTTGCTATGAAAAATGTTGGGTTCTGAACATGCTGAGATACCCATAGAAGGAAGTATCTTGGAACTCTTTTGTGTTGGTGGTGATTAAAGTTCCTCTCTGTAGGCATTATGGCTACATCTAGACTGAAGGCTTCCTTTGGAAGAAGCTTTTCCAGAAGAGGTCTTCCAAAAAAACTTCTTCCAAAAGAGAGCATCTACACTGCTAAAGCACATCGAAAAAGTGATCTGCTTTTTCAAAAGAGAGTGTCCAGACTGAATGGACGCTATCTCGCATGTAAGCTGTGGATGGAGTGGCCACAAGGGCACCTATGCTTTTTCCTCTTTCCTCGTCTTTCGAAAGAACTCCCTCTTCCCCGTCCACACACACCATTTTCTGAAAGATCTCTTTCGAAAAAAGGCTTCTTCCTCATAGAAAGAGATTTACCAATGTTGTAAAAACCCCTCTGTTCTTTTGATTTTTTTTTCAAAAGAACGCAATTGCAGTGTGGACCTAAGTGAAGTTTTTTCGGAAAAACTGCTGAGAGTGAGAATTTTGTATTGCAGTGAGTGAGAATTTTGTATTGTGCTACACACTTCTTTTAACCAACATAGCTTGAGAGAACACAGAAATGCATTTGATGCCCATGTCTGATGTGATAAATGCCCCTTCTGTTCTGCTTGTGCTAGGAGGGACTTTTCAGTTTGTTTGATGCAGCTTTCTTTTCTCACTTCAGGTTGTTAAATCTGCAGAAACGTGGTGATGGACACAGATTTTCATCTGCGGTGAAAGCTTTCTGTTGCAAGCACACTGTTGATTGATTAGTGTGCCTGGAAGACTCCTGATTACAAACAGACTGGCAAATCAAGGATCATGCTGCAATTAACCTTTAGGCTGCTGGCATTTTTTATTTTACTGCTAATTCAATCTGTGATGTAGGGAAGGAATACCCTCAGCCATGAGCCAGAGTGTTTAAGATTTCTTGCTCTCAGATAAGGGTGGGGAACCTAAGGCCCGGGGGCTGGATGCAGCCCCTGGCTTGCCTGGATCCCATCCCTAATGACTGGAGCTTCCCTCCAGCATTGGAGAGCCCTTGCTGGTGTTTCAGCCCCTCTGCAGGACAGGATCACACAAAATCTACTAGCCTGGGTCCCCATAGAGGAATGTGGGGAGTGCCTTTCTCCTTCTCAGACAGCAACCATGTCAGTGAGGGTTGTTGGGTTTTTTGTTTTTTGCTTCTCACTTTTGTGCAGCCCTCAAATGATTTCTCTGTGAGTCAGTGGCCTCTAACCCCAAAAAGGTTCCCCATCCCTGTCTCAGAGATATTATTTAATAAATCATTTTTAGTGCCCTACTCTTTTGACTCTCTTTCCTACTCTCTTTCCTACTAATGTAACTCTATTTCCCTCATGTTCTTTGGTCTTTCAATTCTCTTTTTTCACTCATGCTTAAGGCCATTCTCAATGCAAACTAAATAGGAATGCTCAGAAGGAAAAGGATATACAAAAACAATTGGCCTGGTTCAACAATTAGTTGCCCTTGTGTCGTCATAAACACCTGAACAAAATGGGTGTAAAATACTGCTATGCTGATCTGAATACATTTGACACCCACTTAATCTGGCAGAAATGTGAGTGACTGCACAAGGCACAAGGTTATGGCCAGTCAGGCCAAAAGACTCTTATACAGCTAACTGTAAAGTGCATTTCCTCCTCCATCCTGAATTCTTTAGGCCAGTGAGACAGGCGGGGGTTGGGGGGGGAGGGAGGAGGAGAGGGAGGGCTACGAAAGGTAAAACAGGGATTCTACAGGAATCTATAGAAACCCCAAGTTTGGAATCACCAAAGAACAACTCTGAGGGGCCGCCATTGGACATAGGGTCACTCTCAGTGCTGTACCTTAAGAAGAATCACAGACCATATCAGATTGACCAATTGGTGCTGCTGAAGCATTCTCTATTCTGGCTTTCATTTTCCTCTGTGGACTTTACACCACAGCATATAGGGAATTTAGTGAGACTCTCGCTTCAGTCCACATCTTTATCCCATCCAACTCATGGGATATTTTGTAGAGATGATTTGAAGCAGCCCCATATATAGAGTGACCATCTGTCCCATTTTTACCGGGACTGCCCCATATTTAAGCTGTCTTCCAGGTGTCCTGACTTTTTTTTAGAAAAAAGGGACAAAATGTCCCGTATTTGCACACACCCCTGATGGTTCTTGAGTTGCCCAGTCAGCGCAGCCACAGCAGCCTTTATTTGTGGCTGGCGGCAAAGCAGGCACCAGCACATGGTGTCTGGCATCAGGCAGGGAGCTGAGGGAAAAACATAGAAAGAAACCTGGTAGGAGTGTTTTCCCTCCCTGTGCACCCTAAAGAAGGGGGCAAGTCTGCCAGACTTTCCAGAACATTGGGCTGAAGCCCAACCACTGGCACCTCCCCCAAGCTGAAACCCCTTTTCTCTCACCCCCACGACTGGCTGCAGCCTCGTTCCCACGCAACTCTCGGTGCAGGACTCAAACCCATTCCCAGGCAGCCTTCAACATGGGGCTGAAGCTCTTCTTCTGCTGTGGGGCTCAGCCCCATACCCAGGTGGCCCCTGCCATGGTGCTTGTTCCCTGTCCCATCCCATTTCCTCCCCGCTTCCAGTTTGGGCCTGTAGACTCAAGCACCTGCGGTTCCTTGCCCATCCACTGTGGGACTGGAGTCCCAACTGCTGGCAGCTCTCCCTCCGTCATCCCCCCGACTCCTGCTGCAGGGCTGGGTTTGCGGTTCAACTCCTGTGCGGTTGAACCCCCCTCCTCCCCCCACACACACGCTTGGTGTCCCATATTGGGTATAGGGAAATATAGTCACCCTACCCATAGAAGAGAATGGGCCAAAAAGGGGAAATTTGTTTTTTCCTTCTATATAGGCTCCCATGACTTTGCCTGAAACTTTGGCTTCCCTTTACACTGCATCTGAGAGAACACATTATCCAATTGTTAAATCAGTTTATATGTCACCTGTTTTTTCAGACTCCATGAAGTGAGGCAACAGCAAACGTACAGTTCTTTAACTAAGGGGCATCTATATTGATCTAAGAAATCACTCTACTATTACTACATCTATTCTAGAAGTTTTCCATCTACCATCTCAAATAGGACCAAACTCAAACAACCACTCAAAGAAAAACAAAACAAAAACACTGACGCTTTGCCTTCATTGAGCCTAACTCCTCATTAGTAAGTCAGCTTAGATCAGATCCAGCTCTCCAAGGAGGGAGGCAGTCTTGCTCTGCCTGTATGACAGCTGTACAGTTTTGCTGCCTCATTGCATTCCAGCTGGGAAAGGCATAATTCTTAACCCACATCCTAACCTTAACCACACCCAGCACTGCATTGAACATGTTGTTAAGATATGGTAGGTATCACCCGGCAACACCATTACTCAGAGCCTTTCAAGTGCTAGTTTTTGGAAGGCATGTTGTGTGGGGTTCATAGATGACTAATGCCTGCAGGGGAATGGATGTAGGGAAGGCCACCCAGAAGGATAGGGAGGGGGCACAGGAAGGATATGCACTTCCTAGAGTGCTACCGCATGTCATCTGTGGTGATGCCCTTTGTTTATGTACTGTTCTGTGAAGAGGTGGTGATCCCATGGGGGCAGGACAATTTGAGCTCTGCCTGACTCACATATTGGAGTCAATCAGTGAGTCACAGCTGCTAGCTTGGAACTTACTAGACATCAGGGTTGAGCTGACACTACTGCTCTAAATGTAGTTTGGCCACCTCTGTTTCAGGACTGAGGGTAGGGATGTGTGCATAAATAAAACAAGTTACACTTAGAATGTACTCAGGGGTGTGTTCAGGGACAAAAACAGACTGCTTTTGGAGCAGCAGGTTCTATGGTTCTGCTGTGGCCTGGTGGCACAAGGAGCTCTGTCCCGTGCTGCACCCTGGGGGAGTTCATCCCCACCGATTATTGTGAGGGCCCCTGCCCTTGCTTACCTCCTCCTTGTTCATGCCCATGACAAAACCAGATTAGTATAATTGCTTTCTCTTCCATTGGAAAGCTGGCCTGAAAGGCCCCAAACAACTACTTATATATATTCTCAGGGGAAATGCAAATATCAGAATAGGACATGGCTGTCAGAAGTAGGGGCAATATTGACAATCTAAAAAATGAAATACTTTATCTGCTTGTCTCAGACACGTACAAGACCCGTAGGCTGGTCTACACCACAGGGAAAAGCCAACTTAAGATATGCAACTCCAGCAATGTTAATTAAGTAACTGGAGTCAACTTATCTTAAATTGTGTTTTCGTGCTGTCCGCACAGCAGGAGGTCAACAGAAGCACACTTCCCTTACTCCTCTTGAGAAGCGGGACTACCAGGGATGATGGGAGTGCCTTCTCAGTTTCAATTAGTGTGTCTTCACTAGACCCGCTAATTAGATCCCTGGAAAATCGACTGCGGCAGTGTCGATCTTCCGTGTAGTATAGACAAGTCCTCAGATAAGCAGAGATAATCTGGTCCTAACACTTCCCTTATAACTGGTATAAAAATGAACAAAATCCATCTGTTTCTAGGAATATGGCACCAATGTCAGATTGTTATTTGTATTTTGAAATACATTAGGGCTACGTCTACACTGGCATGATTTTCCGGAAATGCTTTTAACTGAAAAGTTTTCCGTTACAAGCATTTTCGGAAAAGCGCGTCTAGATTGGCAGGACGCTTTTCCGCAAAAGCACTTTTTGCGGAAAAGCGTCCATGGCCAATCTAGATGCGCTTTTCCACAAAAAAGCCCTAATCGCCATTTTCGCAATCGGGGCTTTTTTGTGGAAAATAAATCTCTGCTGTCTACACTGGCCCTTTTGTGCAAAAGTTTTTTGGAAAAAGACTTTTGCCTGAACGGGAGCAGCATAGTATTTCCGCAAAAGCACTGACAATCTTACATGAGATCGTCAGTGCTTTTGCGGAAATTCAAGCGGCCAGTGTAGACAGCTGGCAAGTTTTTCCGCAAAAGCAGATGATTTTGCGGAAAAACTTGCCAGTCTAGATACAGCCTAGAGGTAATAAGATACTATGGCAAAGGGGCTACATATTTCAAGGAACAGAGCTCCTTTGTTTGAAGCAACAACATTTCTGAATTCACCATAACAGATATGTGATGATATTGGAAAGTAATTGTGTTCCAAAACCTCTGAGTATCTCTCTGTGGGTCTTTGTGGCAGATTATAATTACTGCCACACAGTGAAGAAACTGCTATGAGTATCAGGTATTTTCCAGGCAGATGGAGCAGGAGATGAATTACAGTAGCTTAACAGCTGGTTTAAATTGTCCTCATATATCAAAATCCAAAGTGTTGTGAATAGTGTTGTGAAAAAGTGTATGTACATCCCCTTTTCATTTCTGTTTGTCTTACATCTGTTTATTTTATCTGCACTTCCTGATTTTAATGTGTTTATGTTTCTGGTGTACTTAAATGGAGCTACAATAGGAACTACTCTATCAAAAATTTGTGTACTGCATTTTTAACTTTTACTGTGGCAATAACATGCAGCTAAGGAATTGTTGCAAAAGAACAGAACTAATTTTCATGAGTCCTTATGGTTACAGTCCAGTGATTTCCACAGTGAGTTTATGTTGGCTGCAGCCCTGCAAGTGATTTTCCATCCTGTTAATCTTATGATTTAGTGTGGCACATTACATAGCTGATCCTCACATTATTAAATGAGGTGGCTTTGTTTTCTCAAATATTCATCATAATGCTGCTGGATTAGCAGAATATTTGAGGGGAATGAAACTTGCTTCCAGTTAGGTCTTCATTAGCAAAAAACGAGCACAGTTTCTGTTACCTGCTTCTCCATTCCCACCTTACTTCCATTTCTACAGGTAAAAAAAAGGTATAACTAAAAATAAAATAATTTGTAAGAGGCTTGCTTCAGTTACAAACACGGATTACAATACAGTAATGAAATATGCTTCACATCTTGTATAGTCATTACACCTAAGCAGAGCAGGTGTGATGTAACATGCGTTCGGTCTCTCTCACAAGTGACAGCACAAAATCCAGTTATGTCAAAACAACACCTTTAACCCTAGAAGATCTCTGGGCATGCTACAAACTCTATACATCAGTATGATTAGTGACTATGATTAGTGACAATGAAGGCTGCAGGGCATGCGTTATCCACCCAAAGCCTTAAAGACATAAGATGTTAAGGGAAGAGTGTTGTTTGTTTCTTCCTAGATTCATATTGCCAACAGCACTGTCAAGAAACACACTGCTCCATTTACCTTTTACTTCCATCTCCAACAACCATAAATACCCCAACTCCAAACTTGTGAAAGGACTTATACTAAGCCAGGGCTGATTATGTACAACACATGTTCTTTTTTATCACTTAGCAAACTATTTTGCCTTATAATTGCCCATCATTGGGGAGTTTGCATTTGACTTTGAACTCTTTGTCACTCCTCTTTTAAAAGATGCTTAACTCTAGGCTCCAGGGGCATTTGGTGAGAGCTTCTTATTTTTTATGTTCTTCTGCAAATGATGGGGGATGTTAGTCCCAAAGCAAATTCATTGTCAAATTACAATTTGGAAGATTTGCCGTGGCATTTTTGTTGCAGGAAGTTATAAAATGCTTTATTGGGAAACTCTCCTAATGTATATTTGGTATTCTAGGAAGTGGCACATGAGAAGCAACAGTGTGGCCAAAGGACAGGTTCCAAAACGTTTTAGATTTCTTGCAAAAGGAATACAATGAGACAATGGGGAGGAGGTTGCCAAGGAGGGTGACAATTAAACCTCCAGGAAAAAAATCAGATTAGACTCAAAGCTTATAGTCTATGTTTGTTTTTTGTCATTTCAATGAGAATTTTACAAAATAAAAGCAAACTCATTTTCAGCACTGCAACCTCATCTGTGTGAAGTTACTATGACTTCATATAAAAGCATACCAAAATGTTGTCTACAATACTGGCTATTCCCACATTATGACATGATTTGCATG
This sequence comes from Pelodiscus sinensis, assembly GCF_049634645.1. NCBI lineage: Eukaryota > Metazoa > Chordata > Testudines > Trionychidae > Pelodiscus > Pelodiscus sinensis. The sequence goes on from NC_134711.1 coordinate 212,086,545, forward strand.
TGACGTGCCTGCAATTATACACCCAAATTATGCATTTGTGCACGCAGACACCTTTAAAATATTAGACCCTTAATGTCAATACAGAATGGACAGAACATCAGTTTTTAGAGTCTCATCGGAAAGAACTCCATCTCTCACCCTCTTCATACTGAGTAAACAACACAGAAATCCCATTTATCTTCATGGAATGATGAATGACTGAATCAACCCTGGATTTGAGTTGTAAGTTTTGTAAGACCAAAACTGAAAAATAAAATTAAACATGAGCTGTTGTAAAGCAACTTGTATAGAACAAGCATACATCCCCACCCCGGGTTGATTGTTTAACTAAGGGTGTAAAAATGTAAAAATAAAGGAAATTGAAAGGAGGGCGACAAGTGCAGGGGACCCAGTGAATATTTAACTGCAAAATGCCTGAAAAAACTTAGATTTTCCCTACCAGTTCAAAATTGCAGCAATTATTCCTTTATTGGTAAGCAGTTGGTTTTTAGGACTATGTGCACTAAAATAATATAATTTGCAAAATCTAATTCCAACTTCCACTTTAAAAAAAGTACAGAGAAGAGTCAAGAATTCTAATTCCCCTGAGATTCCTATGACCTAGACCTTATGGCAGAACCAAAAGCAATGGTCTCAAAATATTGCACCTTACAAGAATATCCTCCTTTATGGAATCCAGTATTGTAAAATGGTGTTTCACTGGAGATGTTAAGATTGTATTCTGCATAAATTTGTGTGTGATTATATATTATAGTCTTCTGAAAACAATTCAGGGCACTCAGCTTAATATTTACCCATATGTAATAATAGCAATTAGGCCTGATTAAATAAGAAGTCAGTTAGAACCTCTGAGGCAAGTCTTCCTTTGGCCACATACTGTATCATTTTCTTTACATTTCTTAAACAGCTGTACTGAGCTGATGTTTGAAAACCCCAAACAAAGCCAAAGCTTATTCATTCTGGTACAATACCGCTGTGATAAAGATTAAAAAAGAGACAAAACTAAATCACTTTTCATGCACAGCAGAGGACCAGCAGGTGTTACCATGGAAACAAAGTCTGTCCATATCTGCTTCATCACTGCGTGGGCTTCTAGAAAACAGCCTCTCGCCTCACACTTGACAACTTTTTGGGCAAATTGCTCTCCTGGGTAATAGAACAACTCCTGCTAGGTTACATGGATCCATATCTGGGATGGCCTGGCCATTCTTAGCAGCTCACAGGCCTTAGGAAAGAGTGATACTGCAATTTTACCAGCTGAAAGGGAGAAAGTGAACAGAAGTGACAGGAAAGAGAGACTTTCCCCAGCTGACTTCTGAAAGGAATGACCTGGGGCTGACTATTGTCTTTTGTTCCCTCCACACCTGTAGGATACATTATAAAACACACATCAGCTTCTCTTACAACCAGGGAACTGATTTGAACGTAATGGCAGTAGAAACTATTTATGTGACCTGCATACAGACATTGAAAGTCTCATTACTGCGCACATTGTTAAAGGTACTCAACTTTTTTTTTGAGCCATCTGCTTCTGGTATCAAAAATAGATCTGAGGAAAAAATCAAGTAGTCTCATCCTTAGAACACAGTCTGATCCTGAGCCACCGCCCCCTCCCCCCAAGCCACCATACGCACTCTTCCATTTCAGAGTAGCTTTCAGCTGTGCATCTGAAGAGAGCTAGGATAGTACAATTGGTTTTAATTATATTTTAACGCCATGAGACAGATGTACACTCTGGTATTTGTCCAGGTACAGTAAGCCTGTTTCATGCTGGTTTTGAATTTGTTTGATGTGATTTTACTCAGCAGTGTACTAGTAAAGTCTCCAAGGCTGTCATGATCAATAAACAAATGGGAATGACACCAAGTGAAATACAAAATGAAAGGGTTAGGTACGAGGATGCGGCTTGAATACAAAGCCATCCAACCAGTCCACTATGCGCTCTTTGAACATCATTTTAAGTTCATTATCTTTCATTAGAGACCATTTTCGGGATATGTAATGGGGGCACCCACTTCTTGAGTGCCTCCCGGAAAAATCATGGAGGGGATCCCCAAGGAATCCATTTTGAAGAACTTGGAAGAGGGGAAAGTGATCAGGAATAGTCAACATGGATTCACGAAAGGTAAGTCATGCCTGACCAATCTGATTAGCTTCTATGATGAGGTAACTGGCTCTGTGGACATGGGGAAGTCAGTGGATGTGATATACCTTGACTTTAGCAAAACTTTTGGTATGGTCTCCCACAATGTTCTTGCCAGCAAGAACATTAAGGAAGTATGGATTGGATAAATGGATTATAAGGTGGATAGAAATCTGGCTAGATTGTTGGGCCCAACAGGTAGTAATCAATGGCCTGATGTCTGGTTGGCAGTTGGTTTCAAGTAGAGTGCCTAAGGATTGGTTCTAGGGCTGGTTTTGTTCAACATCTTTATTAATGACCTGGATGAGGAGATAGATTGCACCCTCAGCAAGTTTTCAGATGACACTAAGCTCCTGCCTTGCATCATTCCTAAAAATCTGACTTTGGGCTTTCATTCCTGGCCTCCAGCTCTGACCTTGGCCTCTCTCTTCTGCCCCAACCACTAGGCCTGTCCACATCCCAGTAACTGACAGAAGTGGGTGTCCAAAGCAGACTCACCCTCATTAGCCCTCAGTCTGACTCAGTGTATTATAAATCATGCCCTCAACCTCAGGATATAAACACTAGAAAGAAAGAGTAAGAAGTTTGAAATTTAATAGCTTCATTCACCTGTAAGCCTCAATTTGAAGTAACCCTGCTTTTAAAACTTAAGTATGAAAGAATTGGCTACAACAGTTGTTTCACATTTATGTTGCCCTCCAAAAGATATGCCTTAGCTTGCAGCACAGTAAGTACTGTAGTGGCACAGGGTATACTTCACATTCAGGTTGGTTTAACAAATTAACTAAACTTATCAGAAGTCTGCCTTAATGACATTAGAAACCTGGACTCTCTCAATAAGAAAGATACATTCTGGAGTCTTTAGGCTGCATTCTCATTGCTTTGTATCTTGCATCTTTATTTACCGTTGTGCAAAGAGGGAGCAAGGTCAGTGTAAGCTATTAGTAAGGCTGGATAGTAGCATGGTCCACCTGCTTTAAATACCTCTGCATATCTTCCAGAGTAGAAACTCCCTGTTCATTCCTGCACAAAAGAAAAGACAGAAGAACTTTAGTCAATTCAATCACTGTATTAGTAAAAAAAAACCACATTTCTCTTCACAAGTTCTTCTTTACATACATTTCTAAAGCACTTCTCACTTTGGTTTATACGTACTGTACAAGAATCATAGAACTGAATGAGCACTGTCATGAATGGATGTTCCATCTCTAGCCTATTCATCTTTTAAACCTGTTTTGCTTGATTTAAACCAGTTTCTGTGTGCACACACTACTGGCTCTGCCCTGGTTCTATGAAAAACAGTATGGGGAAGAGATGAATTACAGTACAACCTGGTGAGTGAAATGGTAAGTGACATTTTCAAAGTGCCTCAGTGAAGTAGAAGCTTAATAGGAGTTAGTCTCCTAAGTCACATAGGTGTTTTTGAAAGTTATACCAGTGACTCTTGATCTCGTTTGGGAGTTATTATGGAACCTTGTGTCTGCTACTGAAAGGTTCTTCCTTTAACTGAGTTTAAACCTGGGCCCTATTAAATTGATGCCAGACACTCACAGCTCCTATGATGGGTCCCAGAAGAGATGGCTCGGAGGCAATCTCTGAGACTCTATGAATCCTGTTCTATTAAGTTCCCAATAAACCAGTACCTTGAAGCCATTCAGCTAATAAAAGGAGATCTGGTGGAGGTTACTGAACAAATGTGATTTCTTTAGTTGCTTGACCTGCTTAGGAGAGAGGCCATAAAGGTGTGAACTTATTGTAGTTTCTTCATGAATTTCTTATTTTGGCCCAGCATACCAGACAGTAAGTGACAGAACAATAATTTTAGTGTCACTCATTATGGCACGAGGTGTTTGACAAGATTAGTCAAGTGTTGGATTTGGGATGCATGATTTAGATAAGTAATTTGCTCAGACTTAATATTATTGTCTCCTTTTTGTGAAGGCTTTGTAACTTTCAATATGTAGCTTGTTCTCATCTGCTACAGAGCATAGCTCATCAGCTGTCAGCGTCTGTGTGTTAGAGACTGTTTCTGACTACTCTAACTGGGAATTAGATGTTAAGATGCAGGGGTTTTCCTCTGCAGGTAGGAGCCAAATCCTGCTCTCCAATATTCAGTGCAGTTCATCCATATCCAGGATGGAATTTCACTTGAGAATGACTTAAACATGTGCATATCCCATAATGCCATTATGGAAGATAGCCTAGAAATACTGTCAGGGTATCCGCCAACCTGATTTGCAATAACTGTGCAGATCAAAAGCAACTTTTGGTAATATTCTAACGTGTCCACTATCTCTCATTAAACATTAAGTTTGCAGATGATACCAAACTGGGTGGGGTTGCGACTTCTTTGGAGGATAGGGACATAATTCAAAATGACCTTAGCAAGTTAGAGAAATGGTCAGAGGTAAACAGGATGAGGTTTAATAAAGAGAAATGCAAAGTGCTCCACTTAGGAAGGAACAATCAGTTCCATACATACAAGATGGGAAGCGACTGTCTAGGAAGGAGCATGGCGGAAAGGGATCTAGGGGTCATAGTGGACCACAAGTTGAATATGAGTCAACAGTGTGATGCTGTTGCAAAAAAAGCAAATATGATTCTAGGTTGTATCAACAGGTGTGTTGTAAGCAAAACTCGTGAAGTCATTCTGCCGCTCTATTCTGCACTAGTTAGGCCTCAGCTGGAGTACTGTGTCCAGTTCTGGGCGCCACATTTCAAGAAAGATGTGGAGAAATTGGAAAGGGTACAGAGAAGAGCGACAAGAATGATTAAAGGTTTAGAGAACATGACCTATGAAGCCAGGCTTCATGAACTGGGCTTGTTTAGTTTGGAAAAAAGAAGATTAAGGGGGGACATGATAGCGGTTTTCAAATATCTAAAAGGGTGTCACAAGGAGGAAGGCGAAAATTTGTTCCTCTTGGTTTCTGAGGACAGGACAAGGAGTAATGGGATTAAAGTGCAGCAGGGGAGGTTTAGATTGGACATTAGGAAAAAATTCCTAACTGTCAGGGTGGTCAAATATTGGAATAAATTGCCAAGGGAGGTGGTGGAATCTCCCTCTCTGGAGATATTTAAGAACAGGTTAGATAGACATCTGTCAGGGATGGTGTAGACGGAGCTTGATCCTGCCTTGAGGGCGGGGGGCTGGACTCGATGACCTCTCGAGGTCCCTTCCAGTCCTATTATTCTATGATTCTATGATTCTATGATTCTATGGAATTGGCAGTTCTTAGACTTGGGTAGAACACAATACAAACAGTCAGCAGGGCTAACAGCCCTGCCAGGCCGCTGGCCATAGCGGGGGGAGGACCTGATCTATGCCCTCAGAAGGGATGGGATCTCACCTGGAAGGGGTAGGGTAGGGGCAGATGAGGATTTTGCGGGGCCCAGGGCAGCACAATTTCATGGGGCCCCCCCTTTTACATGGTGCATGCGCGGTGTCACCACGGCGCATGCGTGGGGCTTCTTGAAGCATGGGGCCTGGGGCAGCCGCCCCACTCGCCCTGCCCTATATCTACCCCTCGGGTGGGGCCAAGACTAGGCATCCCTTGGTGCTGCTCGGGGAAGGCCACGCCTCCACCAGACAGCTCTCAGTGCTGCCCAGAATGCTCCGCATGGTGCTCCTACAGCGATTCAAAGGTCCCAAGACTCCTTATTGCCGAGCCCTGGGGCAGTTGGTGGGCCTGCAAATAGCTTTCCACTCGGGAAGTAGTTAGAAACCCAAGTCATTGGCCAGGATACTACTGCAGTAGGTCCCTGCCCCAGAAAACTTAGTTTTCACACAGTCAGCTCATTAGGATCTGCCTCTTCATACTAAGACTCTGAAGATTCTTAATCTTTAATCTTCAAGATTATTTTAGGTATAATTCACAATTTTGATTGTAGTTTGTTCTCTTTGTGCAAACATACATATTACTTAAACTCAGAGTTTGTTGTTTAAGATTTATTCATAATTAGACAATGATGGCCCTTTGTTTTAATGGAAGGCCAGGAACATTGTTCCAAAGAAGAAAATGTTAGCTTAGTTTGTTTGTGAAACTCTCACAACTGTTCTGATCCAAACCTTTCCATGTGAGTAATGTTTTTCACACATGAAGCAATTTGTTTTCCGTTTCTCTCAGAAAGAGCTGACTCAGTATTAATAAGCTTAGTTCGAATTAACTAATTCGAATTAAGTTAGTTCAAATTAGTGCTGTAGTGTAGACATACCCTAACAAAACATGTAGATGGGGTAATGCAAAGTTGTCTTAACAGGGCCAGGGACTCTGACCTAGAATCAGTGACAAGGCTGCTAGCAGAAGAATTGTTAAGCCCAACAGACCACATAGCTTGAAATGTTTGTGTTGTTGTAATGGATATTCCACACAAAATAAAATAATGCAATACTAAACGTCAATGTCAACCTACTGAGAAAAATGGAAACCAGTATATAGAAACAACCACAGGAATAAAGCTATTTTCTCAGTGAAGGCTTAATAGAATCAGTAGATTCTTTTCTTGCACAATAACTCAGACATGAGCACAGGAGGAAACCTTGGTAGTTAGGTAGGAATTACAGGGACCCAAATTCTGCCTTTAGATATGCACAGGCAGTTTCCATTGAAGTCAGTAGGACAAAGTATTCTTTCTGTTACACTACAGCAAACATTCAATGTGGTTGAGATCAGAGATCCAAAAAGAGAATTTGGCCCTATGAAAACAATTCATGCATACTGAGGGCAGAATTTGGTTTAAGATATATATTGCAAGAATGATATGGCAAGGTTGGAAAGAAAATGCAGTAGATCTAATCTATTTGGGTTTCAGGAAGGCATTTGATCCAGTTCCACGTGGGATATTATTATGGAGAAGACGGGGATTAATATGAGAATTGAAAGGTGGGTAAGGAATTGGTTAAAGGGGAGACTACAACTAGTCATACTGAAAGGTGACCATCAGGCTGGAGGGTGATTTCTAGTGACGTTCCTCAGGGATCAGTCTTAGGACCAATTTTATTTAACATTTTTATTAATGGCCTTAGTACAGAAAATGGGAATGTGCTAATAAAATTTACAGATTACATGAAGTTGGGAAGTATTGCTAATATGGAGGAGGACCAGAATTCCATACAAGATCTGGATGACCTTGAAAGCTGCAGTAAAAGAAAAATTTAAGAATACAAAGTTCATGTGCCTAGGCACTAGCAACAAGAATTTTTGCTAGAAACTGGGGATTTGTCAGTTGAAAGTAACAAAGGATGAAAAAACCTGGGTGTTTTGGAAGATCACAGGATGGCTATGGTCTGCCAATGTGATGTGGCCATGAAAAAAAGCAAGTGCAGTCCTAGGATGCACCAGGCAAGATATTTCCATTAGAGACAGGGAAGTGTTAGTATAATTATACAAGGCACTGGTGAGAACCTCATATGGAACGCTGTATGCAGTTCTGGTCTCCTGTGTTTAAGAAGATAAATTCAAAGTGGAGCAAGTTCAGAGAAAGGCTACCAAGATGATTTGAGGTATGGAAAACCTACCTTTGAGAAGAGACTCCAAGCTTGACTTGTTTTGCCTATCCAAGAGAAGGCTGAGGAAAGATAAGATTGCTCTCTATAAATACATCAGAGGAATAAATACCAGGAGTGAGAGGAGTTATTTAAGTTAAGTACCAACATGGGCACAAGAACAAATGGCTATAAACTGGCCATCAACAAGTTTGGGCTTGAATTAGACAAAGATTTCTAACCAGCAGAGGAGTGAAGTTCTGGAACATCCTGCCAAGAGGAACTATAAAGCCAAAAAACTCTAACTGGCTTCAAGACTGAGCTTGATAAATATATGGAGGGAATGCTATGGTGAGGCTGCCTACAATGGCAGGTAGTCCATCAATGTCTGTTAGCAGCAAATACTTCTAATTGCTGGTGACAGGACATTAGATGGAAAGGGCATCAAATTACTACAGAGAATTATTTCTTGAGATGTCTGGTTGATGGATCTTGCCCACATGCAGTATTCCCTGTAAGCTATGCACTTGTGTGGCCATTCAGGAGAGATTCAGGTACCTCCCAGCTGATTAGCCATGTCCACAGCTAGGTTTTTTATTTCTACTAGTGGTGCACATTTGCATATGCTTCAGTATACATAAAAATTATTCTGTACGTGGATGGAAAAGATTAGAGGGAACATTGCTCACATGCTCAGGATCATCATATTTGGAGCCAGGAAGGAATTTTCCTTTGGGTCAGGTTGAGGCCCTGGTGGGGATGGGGGCGTTACCTTTCTCTGCTGCATGGGGCACAAGACACTGGCAAGTTTAAATCTGTGTAAATCATGATTCAAAGATGTCAGTAGCTCAGCCAGCAAGTAGGGTGGGTGAAGTTCTGTGGCCTGTAATATGTAGGAGGTCAGGTTAGGTGATCTTGATGAGCCCTTCAGACCGTAAAGTCTGTGAGTCTACAACTGAGATGTCACACATTCAATCGCACTTTGTCCCTGGCTGCATAGATTCATGTGGTAGTCTCTCGCTGAAAAAGGGGGAAATGTAATTGATTAATTAAGTACTGTCTTAGGGTAGCTGCTGGGCAGACAGAAATGGACAGGAGACTTACTCTTAGTGAGGTGGACAGTGCCTAATGTTTATACACCCACATACTGATTCAGTAAACACGTACACTGACCTACAGCAGCTATGTACCCTCTCCGACATTGCTCAAAAAATTGCAGATCCAAGGCCCATTATAATTTAATTATGCCTCAGCTAAAGTGTTTATGAAATATCCTCATGACACCAACTACAGTAAAGGTGCATCTCTTTCCTCCCATCCTCATTAGCTGGCTAAACAGGGGAGTGTTTACAACCCAGAGCCATACGATGCATTAGTCTTGGCTTTCCAGCCAAGCAATTAAAAACAGAGGTGACCTGTCTAAACAGAAAAACTGTTTGCTATAGTCAGTCTGGTCAGACACTCTATTCAGGTATTTGTGACAGGGGCATAACAACAGGGCTGGTGTGATTATTTGCAGGGCCTAGTTCAAATATATGGAGCAGGAGCAGGGCCTAGATAAATAGATAGATAGATGTTGTGCCACCCAGTGTGTGTGTATGCACACACACATATACTAGGTGGCATAATTTTTTAAAACAATGGTAAAACAACATTAACACACTCAAAATTGTCAAAATGGCCATTCACCCACCATGTATGATGGACATACGTATTTTGACCTTATTTGTATATGTCATAAATAAAACGTCTATAAAACAAATGTATGTTCATAGGCTTTTTAATATAATTGAACTTTTAACCATTATTGTTTCAATATGTAATAAATTGTCTAAATCTCCAGTATTTAAGAATGGAGCCTAGAGCATGGCCAATAGTAAAGCATAGGGCCATGTGCAAGGGAACCGACTGCATATGCCTCATGCCAGCCCTGGGTATCAAAATACTCTAGCAAATATTAATTTATTGGCACTCTATCACATCATATTTTTCCAATATGAAGCAAAAGTTTTCATGGTGTAGAATTAGAGATATCCACTAGTAGCATTCAAGATAGAGATTTATTCTTAATTGGTGATGTCAATAAGAAAGTTAAAACATTAGTTCCAGGTTCCTAAAAATGTCCATGTTCACTGGGCAACTGAGCCCATAAATATGCACTTGAAGGTACATGTCTACGAATAGAATTTTGACATATGACCAGTAGAATTCAGTCTAACAGCGGAAGAATTGCTTTTTCATCTCCCAGAGATCTGCAAGAGTATTTTAGCACAGCATGTATCGTAGTCGGGCACTTAATGCATCAAACAAAACAACTAAAGAAAGGCCGAGATGCAATTTGTTGAGTACTTTGTGATGTTTAGAATTTGGAGTCTGTCACTATTTTTGAGTATTTCAGCTCCAGCAGGTGAAATGAGTAGTGTCCAACCTTATCCCACATAAGGGCTACATAAACTAAAGCACAACCTTGCACTGGACAAACAGATTCTACACATTCTAATAAGAATTGAAGTCACCTGTATTGATTTATATTTTAAATTCAGCTTGTTTCCTAGGTATTTTGATCGTTGTTTCTTGATAGAGTATTGCCAGTTTAAAAACAAATAAAGAAATCAGCACATAAAACATGCATCAGAATTATAGAAAACAGAGAAAAACCCCAGTAAAGAATGCACACCCTTCTCCCTAATCACACATAAAATGTTCCCCTTCCAAGTTAATGAGAAGTTTGAGGCTGTTTCTCAGCAACCAGTTTGTTGAAATTTGGCTCAAAATGAGAGACAGTCACATGAACTACAGCATGCAGGTGGTCGTCTATTAGACAGTACCACAGCTGAGCCTTATTCAGCTTCCTAATGGAGAAAGTCTGTTCACAGATGCATACACTGCCAAAAATTGGGCACATTTGACTAGCCAATCCATACAGATTTTGAAACTGATCACTGACCAGCAGTGAGTAAAACTCCACCAATTTCTTTTCATGAAAGATGTGCATTACAAATGAGTTAAATCAGTTCCATTTGCAGAGGCACATAGACATTTTCCACGTTATCAACAAAAGGGTTTTCAGACAGACAGATGTCACTTGCTTGTGGCTTGAAGTTAGAAAGTCTGGCCTCAAAATTCTCATCCAAGAGGTCCAGTAATTTTCCCATTCAGGCACGCAGGACTGGAACACTGAAGTGACCCTTTCTCCCTGAGTTTTTCACGGGGCGGAAAGTGAAATAGTGTTCCCCTTTGAGCATTGGTGTGAGAGTTTCAGTTCTTCTTGTAAAGCTTTTACATCTGAGTATAACTGAGAAACAAGCCTCCCTTTTCCTTGCAACTTCAAATTGAACCAGTTTCCTCTAGGAATGCTTAAAATGATCAATGCTTAAAATGACCATCTGTCCTGATGGAGTTTATGGTGGCCACCATGGTTTTCATTACATTTTCCAAGTTTAGAACTTTGCCATTGGGAGCATATTAGTGAATAATACGATGCAGTGCTGTTGGCTTTTCAGCATTACATGCATAAAGTCTCTTATACAACAGTCCAATCAATCCAGTCTCATGGCCTACCCTGTTCTTAGCACTATCCACTGTCACCCTGGCAAGCTAATCCCAAGACACTTTGGCTGTGTCTACACTGGGCCACTTATTCCGGAAAAGCGGAATATTTTTATGAACTCTAGTCATAATAGTCATGACTTTTTTTTGATGAAAAACAAAAATAATTATTTAAACCTTTCACCGAGCATATTCCAGTGTAAAAAGTAGTGCATTCAGCTAATTTAAGTGGCAGGATTGTTTATGCAAAATTTGATATCTGTAAGTAATTCCGAAGTATGGCTTTATTTTGCACAAACTCTTCAAAATATATAAAAGATTCTTCATGTAAGGTCTGATTAAATGGACCTACTGCTTCAGTAAGATTCCTTTGGTCAGGACACATTTCCTCCATAACCACATGCATTGACTGTTTATGAACTCCCCTTCAGAAAAAGATTTGAACTTAGTACCCCTACTACATACACAACACAGTCGCTTACCTTCACTGATTCTGCATTTTCTTCTTGATGTATTCTTAGCATTTGCTGTAAACTTCCAACCACTTTCTCAAAGATTGCATCTTTGCAGTTTGGTGTGTACCCTTGTATTCATCATACTTTTCCCTGTATTTGTGTCATAGGCTAGCGTATAGCAGCGCACAGCAGTGTTATTTCAGAATAACTAATGTAATTCCAAAGTAACAAAGAGCACATCTACACAGCAACCCATTATTTCAAAATAATGTTGAGATGGAGGACTTCTTACTCTGACTTTTTTGTAAACCTCATTTCATAAGGGATAAGGGAAGTCAAAGGAAGAGTGTTCTTCCTTCAACTTCCTGCTGCGTGGATATCACCAAAAGCCGATTTAAGCAATTTAGACTTCAGCTACACAATTGCTGTAGTTGAAGTTGTGTAGCTTAATTTGTGTTTCTTCCTACTGTATGGCTATGTCTACACTACAAGGTTTTTGCGCAAAAACCCGCAGAGCGTGCACGCCTCAAGCGCATACAAAAAATTACAGTAAATCGACAGGACAGAGGGCTTTTTTCTGTGAATGGCCCTCAGAGCTTTCTTGCACAAGAGCGTCCATGCAGTGTAGACGCTCTCTTGCACAAAAGTACATCGCTTTTGCAATGCGCTTTTGAGGTGTGGACGCTGTTTTTGTGGAAGATCTCGTCTGCAAAAAGCTTCTTGCCAAAAACCCTGCAGCGCAGACAAAGGTAAACAAACTCAACATGCACTTGTTGTCACACTGAACCACATTCATCACTCTAGCTGTTTAAGAGTGTTCCAGAAGGTTCACTAGATCTTGTATTGGTTTAGTCAACTTCACAGTCACACTGTACAGCAGCATGTACATGCTTATATGTGTAAGGAGCCCTGTGTCATTGACACTGAGCCTAGGGTAAAAAAAGGAACATCTGTGGTAACAGAAAGGTTTAAAAACGGTATACTAGGGGGCTGCACCCTGTGCTCGCTATGCTCGCCAACCCCCACCCTGGCTGCTTTCACGGCCAGGAGTCTGTTAATCTTGCACCTATTTTATAGAAAAGTGAACAAAGCTGTATAGAAAAACACTGTTAGTTGGTCTATTGCTCACATACTACATGTTACAGAAGGATCTTCAGACAGATCTCAGTTTTGTAGTTGGTTCTGGTTGAAGCACAAGTTAAGTGAGATGCTGAGACTCCACTTTCAAGTGGGCTGACGACGTCACTCTGTCGTGCGTCAGGAAAAACTTTTTTATAAATATATATAGAGAGACAATATATCTCTTCGGCAGTACCCCTTGCTTCCAAGATGGAGAATTACAAAATATCAAATTATGTTTTAGTGAAACTATATTCACATGTAAGGACTTATTTGACAGCCAATTACAGAGGAACATATGCTTTTTGTCAGCTTTCATACAATATGAGATAACCACAGTAACTCCATAGTTACCATAGTTACCCAGTATCCCTTAGGAAAATAAAGCTGCCTGTTATCATCATTTCAAGAAGATACTAGAAACAAAACACCCACAGTCTAACAGAGTCTTACCCAGTTTATACAGAATACCTATTTCTTAATTATGCTATGGAAAGTGACTAATACAGTACAATGTGTTTATGTCACATCCCATGATGAGGCATCTCTGTCCAGTTTGTATTTTGCTGTTCATTGTGGACCGTATCACCAAACAAACATAGTTTAGTAGACATATCAGAACTCACATATAGCTCTTCATGTCACAAATGACATGCCTTCATGCTTGCCGCATTCCTGCCACTGCCTCAATGTACCATCCAGCCCACAAAACAAACTACCACAACAGCTGGTTTCGCAATGCCACTCTCTTTCTGCATGTGGCTTTTTACCATCAAGTAATAAAGCATTCCAGCCCTCTTCCCTTGGCTCACTTGCCCCTTTCAGACAGTTTATAAGGAGTTTCAGTATCCATAGAATCCTCCCTCTCAGTTAAGTTTTTGCTGTTCATTAGCAGAACTTCATTGTAATCCTTCCTCTAGATTCACAATCCTTTGCCGCCATCCTAGCTTCCCTCCCACAGCAGGCTCCTGTTCCCAGCAGGTTTGGTTTCTAGTCACAGGTCCCATTCACATGACCTAGAGGTGTATAAGCAAACAATGTCACTCAAGTTACTTTGAAAATAGACCCCAAAAAATCACAAAGTAAAACTGTGAGGACACTGCCTTAGTTATGGCATATTTCACACACATACAAAGCAATGGAGATTAAAGTAACCTGTGGCAGTTGTTATGTTCTTTGTAGCATATCTAACTGATCATCTTAAATCCCTACATGCAGTGAAGAACTGATGGCAACCTTGATGCCTTGGTATTTCAATGGTGAGTAATTGCAGTACCATGCTAATAAATGGCAATTAGCTCAGGGACACCAGCTGCTTCTATAAGACTCATTATGTTGTGACTATTGAAGTCTATGAACAGCTTGTATTAACTGTAGACATTTGGGAACTATCTTGAGTCAAAGTTATTTGAACACAGATATGGTTAATGGCCCTTTTATTTCTTTCTGGTTTTGTCTAATGACCTTGTTCTGCCCTTAGATATTTCAAACACGACAAATGTTCCACTGGATTTGAAGATGACATGCAGGACCTTAAAAAGAAATGTTGGTTCTAATACATGGGTTAAACACCATTTCCTTTAATGGTGTTACCTCATATATATATCAATTTAAATGAGACCAGAAGCCAGCCACTTATAATTAGAAGCAGTAAGAAAATGAGTGCAAGAATGTTCTTCATTTGAGAATAAGGCTCCATATTCAATTGGACCATTGTAAAATATATCTGTGTGTAACCAGGCAACATTTCCCTTCTAAATTAATGCAACAGATTGAACTAATAATCAGCAATACACATAATTAGTCTTACCTACCATTTTGCAGAGCTGTTATTGATTTTAATTAAAGTCTTCCCAGGCTTATGAATTTAAAGCTTTTTTGTTATTAAAAATGTATGCACTACAGATGACATTTCCAAACATAGCTAAACCAAGATGCTGCATAGCTCTAAGTGAGCATTTTAACAGTGTGTATCAGTTAGGTTCCACTATATACAGTAGAACCTCAGAGAACCTATGGGCACCTCGGGAATGGAGGTTGTGCATAACTCTGAAATGTTCTTAACACTGAATAAGCCATTATGGAATGCTCCTCAGTTCAGAATGGGGACTCACAGTTCTGCAATGGCTGCCCCGTGAGTGGAGATGGGGATAGGCAACTGGTTCTGACACCTGGCTGCAAAGATGATGAATGTTGTGTTCCAGGGCACTGCAGTGTCAGTGGGTGCACAGAGCAGCTTGGGGCCCTTTAAAATTGAGCTGCTTCTCCAGAGCACAGCATGCGGACAGGAACTCAGGCTCCAGTTCCATTGACTAACATTCCAAGCCAGGTTTCAGTAGCTGCTTGGGAAGATTTTTTTCCAAGTTTTGAGCTTGCAAGTTTGCTCCCCTCCCAGTCAGAAGCAGGCACAGTATAGTACATATTTGCTAGTTTGTACTGTAGTGAGGGTTTCCTATAAGCTGTGCACTTGTGCATCCACTCAGGAGGGATTCACATGCTGCCCAACTGATTAGCAGGATGCCCATAGCTAGTTTTTTTTTAATTTCTACTGGTGGTGGTGAAAATTCACATATGCTTCATTACACACAAAAATGTATTATGCACATGGATGGAAAAAATCTACCCATGGATGGAAAAGATTAGAGGGAACATTGACTATAGTACAGTCTCTTACTCATGAAAATGCAACTTAAAAAATTAGAATTTTTTAAAAATAGCTCCACTCAAAAACAAAATAATGTAAAACTTTAGAGCTTGCAAGTCCACTCAGTCTTACTTCTTGTCCAGCCAATCACTGAGACAAACAAGTTTCATTTATGGGAGCTAATGCTGCCTGCTTCTTATTTACAATGTCATCCAAAAGTGAGAATAGGCATTTGAATGCACTTGGTAGCGGGCATTGCAATATATTTACATGACAGTTATACTAAATATTAATATACCCCTTCATGCTTTGAATGTAGATTTTAAGGTGTTATACTGTTTTGTTTTAAAGAGCAGTTATGTAAAAAAATATTTCTACATTGATGTACTATTTCTTTTGTTTATCTCTTTTACAGTGCAAATATTTGTAACAAAAATAGTATAAAGTGAGCACTGTGCACTTTGTATTCTGTTTTGTAATTGAAATCAAGATATTTGAAAATGTAGAAAAATTTCCAAATTATTTATTTAAAAAACAATTAGTATTCTATTACTGTTCAACTGTGATTAAAATTGTGATTAATTGCAACAATTTTAATCACATGATTGTGATATTTCCAAAATAATTTGACAGCTATAGTTATTTTCTATTCTGGGTGAATGCAGTTCTAGGGCACAGCACCCTGGAAACACCACCCTCAGTGGTATCAAACTCCCAAATAAATCCATTTTCTCTGAGTAAAAGTTTGACACAAAGAAAGCCCATGAGGCCATTCACCCTCTTTATCAATGAGAGAGACTATGAAAACTGATTGTTCCTCCCAGATAACAATTATTTACAGTGAGCTTGATGGTAAACAAAAGTGTTTTTATTAAGTACAAACAGTAAAATGTAAGTGGTTGCAAGTAAAAAAAAAGAATGGAAAATACATTGCTAGTTCTAATACACTAAAGCTTATTGAAAACTTACCCTAAAACCTGTTGTTATTTCAGGCAAGCCTTGAAGTAAAAAATGATCTTTTTGCTTTGGCTTGCGTCTTCAGCTCTCCTTTTGGGTATGTCATGCCAGCCAAAGAGAAAGGGACTGATACTGCCCATTGTTTATATAGACTTTTCCCTGGGCCGGAATCTTTTGTTCTACATCACCCCTTCCATGAAAAATTATCTAGTCAAACTAGTATCTCAGTACCACGTATGGTCACAAGTCTTCCTAGAACCAACCACTGCTTAGACTTCAAGGACAAAGAAGGCTGTTTACAAGTCATTAAGTTGCTCACCCAGCAAAGTAGGGTTTCAAGGTCAGAATGAACTATTGTGATCATTTAGTCTTTGAGCTTTTTAACCCAAGCCATCAAACTTCCCCAAAATAATTCCTAGACAGATCTTTGAGGATCTTCCTTTAAAAGTAGCCAGGATGGCAAATCTACTACAGTCATTGGTAAGTTATTTCAATAGTTGCTCTCACACCTGGGTGATG
The DNA here is from genome assembly GCF_049634645.1 of Pelodiscus sinensis. NCBI lineage: Eukaryota > Metazoa > Chordata > Testudines > Trionychidae > Pelodiscus > Pelodiscus sinensis. The sequence goes on from NC_134711.1 coordinate 212,103,413, forward strand.
AGTGACATAGGCAGGGGGAGGTTGTGCCTCCCCAAACAGCCTACCATGCTTAGCCCATGCTCAGCCCCTAACAAGCTCTCTCCTGCTGTTCCTGGCATTCTGTCCTGCCTGACTCAGGTTGGCTGGAGGTGGCTGGCTTGCCTCCTGCAGGGACTCTGAGTGGTTAATGTTGGGGCCATGCTGCCCAGCCAGCACTCAGATTGTGCCTCTAGGACTTTGGGGCTGGCTGTCTAGAGCTCCAGGGCAGATGGCATCTCACTGCTAGGAGCACCAGGCCTGGAGGTGCAGCAATTGTGCTGTCAGGAGCACTGGGATCAGGGGCATGGTGACCTCACTGCCTGGCCTCTCTGAGAACTGGGACCGGACTCATGGCAACAGCATGACCCAAGGGATCTCGTGTTGGGGCTGGGGGCTGTGGTATCCTGCCATGATTTTAGTTAGTTGGATGTCCACTTTTCATGGGTGTGGCCAAGGTTCCCATGGTCCCATAAAGTTTGTTTACAGCCACCAGTCCTGGCTCCCACCAGTCCTGAGCTGTTATTTAGCTCCAATTTACTCCCTAAGGGTATGTCTACACTACAAAGTTAATTTGAAATAACCCCCATTATTTTGAATTAACTTCAATAGGCGTCTACGCAGCCAAACAGCTATTTTGAAATGAATTCGAAATAGTGGAACACTTATTTTGAATTTGGTAAACCTCATTCTACGAGGAATAACACCAAATTCGAAATAGCTAATTCGAAATAAGTGCTGTGTAGACACTTACATCGAATTAGGGGGCCTCCAGCCCTTCCCAGTTTCCCCTGGTGGCCACTCTGGGCACAACCAGGAAAACTCTTCTCCTGTCCCTCAGCCCCGGGGTCCTTAAAGGGGTAGAGTCTGGCCACTGGGCACATGCGAGAGCCAGGCCTGCCAGCAGCCACAGCCCCTCACCCAGTGGCCACACAAATCCATCCAGTGGCAGCCAGCCGACCCCCGCCCAGTCCTCCAGAACCCAGGGGCCAGCCAGGGGCCGTAGATGGTGTGCGCCTGCCTGGACTAGTGCGGAGATCATGGATCTCATAAGGTTGGGGGGAGAACCCCAACATCCATGGTCGCCACACTAGGCAGAGGAATGCATCTGTCTATGGCCACATAGTGGCCACCATGGCCAGGAAAGGCCACAGGTGCACCCAGGAGCAGGTGCGCCTCAAAATTAAAGAGTTGTGGCAGATGTATGCCAGGGCCACCAGGGGCGGTGCCACAGCAGGGGCTGACACCTGCCCCTACTTCCCCATCCTTGACCGAATCCTGGGGGGCCGGGCGGTCCACATCAGCCGGAAGCTGAGGCAGCAAGGCGGGAGCTGAAGACCCTGACCCGGGAGCAGCAGAGGGGCCACCATCAGCTGTCCCAGCACCGGAGTCAGCAGGGTCGTTTAGGGTGGCCATACCAGGTAAGTGCCAGCACTGTCCCCCGGGGGGGAGGTGGGGAGGGAGACCAGGGACTGTGCGTGTGGGCCATGCTTCCCACGGATCACGCAGCCACCTGTGCATGTGCGAGCACGTGCCATGCCACCCTTGGGCAGGTGGCTCCAGCTGCATGACACCCAGGGGCCGTGACGCAATAGGCACATGCGTGTGTGAAGATACCTGACATGCTCCCGACCCCGGGGCAGGACCCAGAAGGATGCTCTCCCTTCACATGCCCCCTCTACATAGAGGCAGGGGACATCTGCCCTACCCCCTGCCTCGGCCACACTATACATGGCACAGGGGCAAGGGTGTAGTATTGGGGCACCTCCCACTCCTGGGGAGAGCCAGACATCCCAACCATGGCCTCTGTGCAAGCACGTCGGCTCTGACGCTGCAGGGCACGGTCATCCGCACCTCGCAGGGGGTGCTGGGCATCATCCACTGCGTTCCTGGGGAGAAATGACCACTCCTCTTCTTTCTCCACAGCCGCACCAGCTGCACGTGCAGGGCGCACCAGCCTGCCTGGGACATGCTCCCGCACCCGAGGGCTCCTCCGGACCACCAGCACATCGCAGGGGTACTAGGACCAGCACCTGGGGGCCCTGCGAGCCCTGCACCACACCATTCAGGCCTGGATGCAGGAGGACCTGCAGCTCCACCGGGAGCAGCTTGCCCAGGACCGTGCCATGTCCTCACACCTGCATGCCCTGCTGCAGCGCCTGCTGCCCTCCCAGACACTGTTCCTCTTCCCACTCCTACTCTGCCTCCCACCTCTCCCTCCTCAACCTCCTCACTCTCCTCCTCAATCTCCACATCCACCACCTCAACCTCCACACCCTCCTCTCCATCTCCCCAGGGATGCCGAGGCCCCCGCACTCACCATGCTGGGAGATGTGGCCCGATGAGACCCCAACTCCGAGCGCTGAGCTTCCCCTCCCCCTTCTTCCCGTTGCTTCACCCTTCCAGATCCCTCCTCCCAGTTTTCCCCCTACCCTCCCCCACCCTCTTTCCTCCTCTCTCCCGCCTCCTTTCCCCAGTTTCCCCAGAGTTTCATTCCCTCTCCCTAGTTTTGTTAAATAAAGACAGTTCGAACTAGGAGGGTAATGTAGGCATACCGCACTTGTAAATGAAGCCCGGGATTTGAATTTCCTGGGCTTTATTTGCATAAGTGGGGCGCCACCATTTTTAAAACCCCGCTCGTTCGAACCCCGTGCAGCGCGGCTACACGGGGCTCGAACTAGGTAGTTCGGACTAGGCTTCCTAGTTCGAACTACCATTACTCCTCGTGGAATGAGGAAGCCTAGTTCGAACTACCTAGTTCGTGCCCCGTGTAGCCGCGCTGCACGGGGTTCGAACGAGCGGGGTTTTAAAAATGGCGGCACCCCGATTATGCAAATGAAGCCTGGGAAATTTAAATCCCGGGCTTCATTTGCAAGTGCGGTATGCCTACATTACCCCGCTAGTTCGAACTAGGAGGGTAGTGTAGACATACCCTTTGACATCAGGAAGGGGAGCTAGCGAGGGGTAAGTGGAAGGACGTGAAGGAGGAATGGGGCACGAGCCCCCGGTGGGGAGGACTGGGGTGGCTCTGAGGGCTCCTCGGGGTGGACGCTCTCCTGCAGGGCCTCCTGGATCCTGACAGGCCCCCGATGGACCTCCCAGATGGCAACCTGCAGCAAGTGCAGCCGGGCTAATGGCAAAGACCCCACAAGATGCACCAGCGTGCCCAGGGACAGGTCTGGTTCCATGTTGCAGAGTGCCGTGATGTCCCGAGTGAGGATAAGCAGAGCACTCCGAGACACAAAAGCTTTGCTGTCCCTCAGCGAGGTAGACCAGCAAGCAGAGAAACCTGAGAACTGTCTGTCCGGGATGGAGGGTAGGGTCCTCTTAAGCACTGACCTCGGATAGCCTGAGGCAGCAGCCCCACACATTAAGTCTGACCCTGATGCCCTGCCGGCACTGGTTCTGGCCAGCCTTACCTTCGATTCCGGGTCCACTCAATATGGACGCGCAATTTTGAATTAGAAAAACGCTATTTCAAATTAGTTTTTGTGTCCAGATGCATTATTTTGAATTAGCTTAATTCGAATTAACTATTTCAAATTAAGTTAATTTGAAATAGCGCTATAGTGTAGACATATCCCAAGGGCTCATCCAGACTACACTGAAGTATTGAAAGGGGAAATGCAAATTCCACAGGAATTTGCATATCTTCTTCCGATCTCACTTTAGAAAGCAGAGCTTTCGAAAGTGAAAGTAGTCAAGTCGCGTTTTTTTCGGCAACCTCCCCCCTTTTTCGAAAAGCTACGTAATTTCTTTATTCCTACTCTAGATTCCCCTGTTTATACAGCCAAGAATTGTGTTGGCTACAACACTGCGTCAGGAGCTCATTATCCGCTGATGATCCACCATGACCCCCAATTTTTTTTCAGAGAAACTGCTTCCCAGGTTACAGTCACCCCCCTCATCACATAAGATCCTAGTTGTATGCATTTATATTTAGCTGTATTAAATCACGTTGTCACTATATACATTTCAGTAACCATTTTAAATTTTCTTCAGACCACTAATAAAAATATTAACTATCATAGTGCCAAGAGTTGATCACTGAGGAATCCCACTAGAAACACATTTAGCCAAGATTATTCCCCATTTACATTTTGAGATCAATCAGCTAGCTATATTAATGTGCCATATTAATTTAGATTTTAAGCAAAATATTGTAATTCAAATACCAGAGTAAAAATAGTGTCTAAAGGCCAGAACCCATAAAACACTTAAACACATGCTTAACTTTAAGTATGGTTTGCAGTCTAAGGAAAATATTTGATTTCCCTCAGTGGAGAAATCTTGGACAAGGCATTTGGACTATGTCTACACTACAAGCTTTTTGTGCAAAAACCGGTGGAGCGTCCATACCTCAATCACGTTTTTGCATAAAAAATACAGTAAATCGACAGGACAGAAGGATTTTGCTGTTAGAGTTATTCCTCTCCCCACGAAGAATAACTCCTTTTTGCGCTATAGCTCTTGAGCAAAAAGGCACGTGTGGACACTCCGCAGGGGTTTCTTGCACAAAAAGAGCCTCTCAGAAAAAGTACAGGTGCTCTGATGGCCATTCTGTGAATAATACAACAAGGCTTTGTCTACACTGCAGGATTTTATGCAAGAAGCTTTTTGCGGAAGAGATCTTCCACAAAAACTTCTTCTGCGAATGGCCATCAGAGCTTTCTTGCACAAGAGCATCCATGCAATGTGGCCACTCTCTTGTGCAAAAGCACATTGCTTTTGCGATGCACTTTTGAGGTGTGGATGCGCTTTTGCACAAGAAGTTTTTGTGGAAGATCTCTTCCGCAAAAAGCTTCTTGCACAAAATCCTGCAGTGTAGACAAAGCCTTGTTGTATTATTTTAGAAGAACAATGTACTCATCTGATGCAGTGGGTATTATCCATGAAACGTCATGATTCTTTATTTTTGTTAGCCACTAAGGTGCCATAGGATTATTCATTGTTTTTTAATGTATTAATAATCAGGGTTTACAATACTGTTATTTCAGCTACATCTAAAAATATATGTAAATAAAAATAGATATTTAATATATAAGGGTATGTCTACACTACAGCGCTAATTCGAACTAACTTAATTCGAATTAGTTAATTTGAACTAAGCTAATTCGAACTAACGCATCTAGAACTAAAAACTAGTTCGAATTAGCGCTTTGCTAATTCGAACTAGCATGTCCACATTAAGTGGACCCTGAAGCGGGCTTAAGGATGGCCGGAAGCAGTGCCGGCAGGGCATCAGAGGAGGACTTAGAGCGTGGAGCTGCTGTCTCAGGCTAGCCGAGGGCTGTGCTTAAAGGGATCTGACCCCCACCCCGGACAGACAGTTCTCAGGGGTGCCCCGCTTGCAAAGCAGTCCTGGCTTGGAGTGCCCTGAGTGCCCACACTGGGCACATCACAGCACTCGGCCATCAGACCGGCTGCATATGCCGCAGGCTGCCATCTGGGGAGAGGGGGCAATTGGAGGGCTGCAGGAGAGCTTCCACCCCCAGAAGCCCAGAAAGCCAGCCCAGTCCTCCCCATCGGGGGCCCATACCCCATTCCTCCCTCACCTCCTTCCACTTACCCCTCCCTAGCCCCCCTTCCTGATGTAAAAAATAAAGAAAACGTGTGGTCAAAAATAGAATCTCTCTTTATTGAACAAAACTCGGGGAGACTGGGAAAAGGAGGTGGTAGAGGGAAAGAGAGAGGGTGGGAGAGGGGAGGGCAACTAAAATGATCAGAGGTTTGGAACAGGTCCCATATGAAGAGAGGCTAAAGAGACTGGGACTTTTCAGTTTAGAAAAGAGGAGACTGACGAGGGATAGGATAGAGGTCTATAAAAGCATGAGTGGAGTGGAGAGGGTGCATCTAGAAAAGTTTTTCATTAGTTCCCATAATAGAAGGACTAGAGGACACCAAAGGAAAGGAATGGGTAGCAGGCTTCAAACTAGTAACAGAAAGTTCTTCTTCACAAAGCAAAGACTCAACCTGTGCAACTCCTTGCTGCAGGAGGCTGTGAAGGCTACAACTAGAACAGAGTTTAAAGAGAAGTGAGATAAAGTCATGGAGGTTGGGTCCATGGAGTGGTATTAGCCAGGGGGTAGGAGTGGTGTCCCTGCCCAAAGTTTGTGGAAGGCTGGAGAGGGATGGCATGAGACAAATGGCTTGGTCACTGTCTTCGGTCCATCCCCTCCAGGGTCCCTAGGGTTGGCCGCTGTCGGCAGACAGGCTACTGGGCTAGATGGACTTTTGGTCTGACCCAGTATGGTCATTGTAAGCTCAGGGCTCAGGGTCGGGGGTCTCAGTGGACCACCTTGATTTTCATGCATACCTGCTCCTGGGTGGCCAGGCTGGCAGCTCTCCTGCCCTAGACGGCCACTTTCCTGTGCCTAGTGCAGAGGGCGTGGACGAGGTCCACGATGTCCGCACTAGACCAGGCGGGTGCCCGCCTCTTGCGGTCCCGGGCAAGCTCCCGGGAGCTGCCAGCCTGGTCCCGGGAAGAGGGCTGGGGGGCATCGGGTGGGTGGCTCGAGCCGTGCCAGGTGCAGGGTCTGCTGGCTGGGTGCTGGCAGGCTTGCACCTGGCATGGGCACAGTAGCCAGCCCGTGCCCCTTTAAGGGGTCCGGGGCCGGGAGGGGGGGCAATAGAGTTTCCCTGGTGTTGGCCAGAGTGGCCACCAGGGAAAGCTGGGGAGGGCTAGCCTCCCACTAGTTCAAATTAAGGGGCTACACACCCCTTAATTCAAACTAGTAAGTTCGAACTAGGCTTAGTCCTCATACAATGAGGTTTACCTAGTTCGAACTAAGCGCTCCGCTAGTTCGAATTAAGTTCGAACTAGCGGAGCGCTTGTGTAGCGCCTATCAAAGTTAATTCGAACTAACGTCCGTTAGTTTGAATTAACTTTGTAGTGTAGACATACCCTAATTGAGTAATGCAGCTTCACTGGCACAGAGAAATTTACAAAATATGCTGAATGGCTGTGAAAATAAATCTAAATCAAATTCAGCTGTTGTTAACAAAAATACTTGTGGATCACCATGTTAAAAGTAAAGTTGAGAGTCTAATGTAATCTGCCTTATTTGCTTTGAAAACTTAAGTTAAATAAAAGGAAAGATTACACATTGCATGCAGAAATATCATATGGTATATAAGTCCACATAATCAGGAGTAGTTTGAATATAGCTAGAAGTTTACTGCGTGGGTGTATGAAGAGAGATGTATGTAATGAAAAGTTAGAAAGGTCATTGCATTCTGGAAATGTAAGTCTGTTTTGAAATTATTTCTTGCTTAAAATGTACAGTACAGTCTGTACCAAGAAGAGTGACTTTATTCTTTGCACATAAGATATTTAATGTGAACAAATATGATGCATCAGTAAATGTGTTATTATTTATTGCCTGTATTACCATAGTGCCTAGGACTCTTAGTCTTGCATCAGGATATAAGTGTGATAGGTGGTATAAAAACACAGAACTAAAAGATAGAAGGAACTGTTTCCAGGACAATCAAATTAGAACAGTGTGTGTGGCACTGTACAAGATAGTAAAACACAGTCCTCAGCCCAAGGAGTTTTTAAGCTAGTAAAGATAGAAACAAAACAGGTCAGACTCTAGTGGTACATGTTCTGCTAGCATTTAGAAGGGATGATAGCATCGGACATGTCAAGCTTTGTGGATGAAGTGTGCATTGTCATGGATTTTGAAGGAGAAGGAGAAAAAATTTTGACACATGAAAACAGGGAGGACAAGGAGTGCATGAAATAGTGAGAGAAAGATATAAAGGGGAAAGCTGGAAGGAGTGCTTAGAGGAATATGAGAATCAGAATCAGAATTATAGAACTGGAAGGAACCTTGAGAGGTCATCAAAACCAGTTCCCTGCACTCGTGGCAGGACCAAGCACCATCTAGACTACTCCGTGTGGAACCCCTGTTGTTATGCCCTTCCAGCATAACCGTGAATCATTCATAAGTCCACTCTGAAATGTTTATTCAACCAGTTATGTAACCACTTTATAGTAGCTCCAACTATATTATATTTCTCTAGCTGGTTAATGAAAAGGTCATGTGAGACTGTACCAATGACTTACTCAAATTTAGATACACCACATCTACCACTTCCCCCTTATGCACAAGGCTTGTTTTCCTATCAAAGAAAGCTATCAGGTTAGTCTGACATGATTTGTTCTTAAAAAAGGATGTTTACAAATTGATTCATTAATTATTTGCTCCATTATCTTTCCTGGTACAAGTCTCCGAGGGTATGTCTACACTACCCCGCTAGTTTGAACTAGCGGGGTAATGTAGGCATACCGCACTTGCAAATGAAGCCTGGGATTTGAATTTCCCGGGCTTCATTTGCATAAGCGGGGAGCCGCCATTTTTAAAACCCCGCTCGTTCGAACCCCGTGCAGCGCGGCTACACGGGGCACGAACTAGGTTGTTCGAACTAGGCTTCCTAGTTCGAACTACTGTTACTCCTCGTGGAATGATAAAATAAAAAAAGAACAAGTTAAAAATCACTTAGAAAAGTTAGATGCCTGCAAGTCATCAGGGCCTGATGAAACGCGTCGTAGAATACTAAAGGAGCTGGTAGAGTAGGTGTCTAAACTGTTAGCTATCATCTTTGAAAAATTGTGGAAGATGGGAGAGATTCCAAAAGACTGGAAAAGGGCCATTTTAGTGCCCATCTATAAAAAAGGAAATAAGAACAACCTAGGAAACTACAGACCAGTCAGTTTAACTTCTGTGCCAGGAACGATAATGGAGCAAGTAATTAAGGAATTCATCTGTAAATACCTGGGAGATTATAGGTTGATAGGTAACAGCCAACATGGATTTGTAAAGAACAGATCATGTTAAACCAATCTGATAGCTTTCTTTAATAGGATAACAAATCTTGTGGATAAGGGAGAAGCAGTAGACATGGTATACATAGACTTCAGTAAGGCATTTGATATGGTCTCGCATGATCTTCTTATCAATAAATTAGGCTAATACAAGTTAGATGGGGCTACTGTAGGGTGGGTGCATAACTGGCTGGATAGCCATTCTCAGAGAGTAATTATTAACACTTCATAATCATTCTGGAAGGGCATAACAAGTGGAGTTCCGCAGGGATCTGTTTTGGGACCGGTTCTGTTCAATATCTTTATCAACTATTTAGATATTGGCATAGAGAGTATGCTTATTAACTTTGCAGAAGATACCAAGCTGGGAGGGGTTGCAAGTGCTTTGGAGGATAGGGTGATAATTAAAAATGATCTGGACAAACTAGAGAAATGATCTGAGGTAAATAGCATGAAGTTTAATAAGGACAAATGCAAAGTACTCCACTTAGGAAGGAACAATCTGTTTCAAACATACAGAATGAAAAAGTGACTGTCTAGGAAGGAGTATGGCAGAAAGGTATCTAGGGGTCATAGTGAATGACAAGTTAAACATGAGTCAACAGTGTGACACTGTTGCAAAAAAAGCAAATATGATTCTGGGATGCATTAACAGGAGTTTTGTGAGCAAGACATGAGAAGTCATTCTTCCTCTCTACTTTGCACTGATCAGGCCTCAACTGGAGTATTGTGTCCAGTTCTGGGCACCACATTTCAAGAAGGTTGTGGAGAAATTGGAGAAGGTCCAGAAAAGAGCAACAAGAATGATTAAAGGTCTAGAAAACATGACCTATGAAGGAAGACTGAAAGAATTAGGCTTGTTTAGTTTGGAATGGAGAAGAGTGAGAGGGGACATGATAGCGGTTTTCAGGTATCTAAAAGGGTGTGACAAGGAGGAAGGAGAAAAATTGTTCTCCTTGGCCTCTGAGGACAAGACGCAATGGGCTTAAACTGCAGCAAGGGAGGTTTAGGCTGGACATTAGGAAAAACATCCTAATTGTCAGGGTAGTTAAACACTGGAATAAATTGCCTCGGATGGTTGTGGAATCTCCATCTCTGGAGATATTTACGAGCATATTGGATAGACATCTATCAGGGATGGTCTATATGGTACTGGTTCCTGCCGTGAGGGCAGGGGACTGGACTCAATGGCCTCTCGAAGTCCCTTCCAGTTCTAGCGTTCTATGATTCTAAGATTGACATTATAGCCTCATGGCTATATCAAACCACGCAGGAGACCTAGATTCCAGTCCCATGTAAAATTGCTTCTTGCCTGCCACCTCTTCTGAAAAAAAACAAGAAATGGTCTAGTAGCACTTTATAAACTAACAAAATATGTAGATGGTATCATGAGCACAGCCCACTTCTTCAAATGACCGGAGTTATGAGTTTAGGATGTGCAGACTCAAAATAAATAGGAGAGGGGAAGAGGAGAGGGGAGGAAGAAAAGGAGGGAGGTGGGAGACAGTGAGCTAGAGGGAATCAGTAAGTATTTGAAGATTGGGTAGTTAGTTAAAACAAAGCAGATAAGAATCAAATTCAATTGATAATATCATTCCTGACATAGGAATCTACACAAAGAGCTGTTTGTACCTTCATCAGCTGTTAAGCTGGTAGTGCCCCAACCAACTTTCATCATGATTGAGTCCATTAGCATGTGAATTGAATTTGCGGATGAACTCTAATTCCAATGTTTCTCTGTATATCTGGCTAGTAGTTCTACACAAAGTCTGCACATCCTAAACTCATAACTCAGGTCATCTGAAGAAGTGGGCTGTGCCCACAAATGCTCATGATCCCATCTACATGTTTTGTTAGTCTATAAAGTGCTACCAGACCATTTCTGGGGGGGGGGGGGGGTGTTTGTATTGCCTAACTCGGCTACCCCCTGAAACATCTTCTGAAGTAATTCCCAAAGACCATCTTCTACAGCTGCTTTTCTTAGAAGTTTTAAACTGTAGTGGGTAGCTCCTGTTTCCACTGCAATTTGTGTAACCAAAATGCCCAAGCAGAAGCCCACTCCCTTCAGCGTAAGGGAGAGGAAACATATTCTAATGTTGAGATAAATACTGTACACTGGGCATCTGTGTGATAAGTAAGTATTCACAAGCTTTGTTCGTCTCAAGGTTATTTTTAATTGGAGAAACCATGTCAGCAATTTAATCTATAATGTCAAATGTTTTCAGTGTCAATATGAAGACTCCAGTCATTTAAATGTCACTGACAACTGCCCGTTTTCAGCTCTAGCTTACAGTGCCTCTCAGGAAGGGAAAGAAATGGAAGTCACAGTGTCACAAAAGGAGGTATTATTTCTGAATTCACTTCATCAACCAGTCTGGCACTGGAGGCAACTGGTTTTTTAATTTTGAACACAGGCAGGTCTACACTTACAATGTTGCATCAGCACAGCTGCACTGATGTAGCTATGCTGCTGTAGCCTGTAGCGCTTTACTGAAGGCATTCTATGCTGACAGGAGGCAGCTCTCTGGTTAGTGCAGTTAATCCCCCTCCATGAAAGGCGGTAGTTATGTTGGCGGGAGAAGTTCTCCCAACAGCGCTTCAGTGGGTGTAACTATGTCACACCCCAAGCAGGAGCATCCTACTGAAGTAATTCTGTAAAGTAGACCTGCCCATAGACACCTACCTCCTCAATGAAGAATAAGACTTAATTTCATTACATCCTTTAATAGTAAGTGGCTGCTTTATATGCTTCAAAGTGATAACACCGAGTTTATTTCACAATAGGAAGGACAAAACAGACTAATCCAGGATCACTTCTGGATCTAATTAGCTAGAATTTGCTGACAGAAATGTTGGCAGCTAATTGCCCCTTTCATTAGCTAAGCTCCAAGCTACACTATCTAATCTACCTCTGGCTGAGGCTGGCTGTTATTTTAACAATGATTGTAGGCTTAATAGCAGTGCTCCCCTCAAGCACTTAAACAGCAGTCATGAATGTTTGGTAAAATATGAGGGGCTCTTGGCACAAAAAGAAATGAAAAGCTTTACTGCAGAAATCCATGGTACATTAGAGCAGCATTTCCCAAACTAAGAACCATGGCCCGGTACTAGTCCACAGGGAAAAAATACCGGGTCTCAGTGTGGTTGCCGGGGTGTTCCAGGCTCCCAGGGTATGTCTACACTACCCCGCTAGTTCGAACTAGCGGGGTAATGTAGGCATACCGCACTTGCAAATGAAGCCCGGGATTTGAATTTCCCGGGCTTCATTTGCATAAGCGGGGAGCCGCCATTTTTAAATCCCCGCTGGTTCGAACCCCGTGTAGCGCGGCTACACGGGGCTCGAACTAGGTAGTTCGGACTAGGATTCCTATTCCGAACTACTGGTACACCTCATACTACCTCGTTCGAGCCCCGTGTAGCCGTGCTACACGGGGTTCGAACCAGCGGGGATTTAAAAATGGCGGCTCCCCGCTTATGCAAATGAAGCCCGGGAAATTCAAATCCCGGGCTTCATTTGCAAGTGTGGTATGCCTACATTACCCCGCTAGTTCGAACTAGCGGGGTAGTGTAGACATACCCCCAGAGTGCCTATGCAGCACCAGGTCCCCCAAGCCCTGGCCCAGGCTGGGCGGAGGATGCAGCCGGGTGTTTTGGGCTCCCGGACTGCCCGTGTGGTGCCGGATCCCCCAAGCCCTGGGCCGGGCTGGGCGGAGCATGCAGCTGGAGTTGCTGGATGGTGGCAGTCTCCTTGGGTGAGTGAGTTGCGCCCTGCCGCCCACTAGCTCCTCCAAGGGGCAGGGCCTGAGAGCTGCCAGCCTGTGCCTGGGGTCAGGCTCTCTGCCTGGGTAGCACAGCGCTTGGGCACCACTGGGGGAGCACAGGCCACTTGGCAAGGGTGGTGGTAGGCCCCGGGGAAAGGGCTTCGTCTCCCCGAAGTGTGCGTGTTTTCATGCAGCCGAGCCTGTGTCATTGGTTTTCCTGTCACGTGACACAGCAGCCTCGGCTTGTTTCTGCATGGTGCGACAAAGTGCATGTCTTCTTAGGTTAACTGCTTAAGTTGTCTTTGTTTATTTTCAATTAAATACCCTCTCGTTTTCATCTTCAATATGGATAAATGGCTGAAGAATGTGACTGGAAATGCATCAAAAAAATGTTTGAACGTTGTGCAGCCTAATACAAGTGAGAATAAAAAGATAAAAACTCCTTGGACCCGCAGTTATTCTGACGAGTATTTGAAATTTGGTTTTATAAGTGTTGATAGTAATAATCATTTGCCATTATGTATAATCTGTCACACAGAACTATCCAAAGAGTGCATGAAACCATCAAAACGGAAATGCCATTTGGAATGCAAACATCCAGAATACGCAAGTAAACCCATAGATTTTTTTCATAAATAAGATAAATGAATTATCTTTTGCTAAAAAAAGCCTGAAAACTGTACTTTCTATGTGCTCTTCAAATGAAAACTTTGTGTTGGCTTCATATGAAGTTTCAAAACTAATAGCCAAGTCAGGTTATCCACATACTGTTGGTGAAAAATTAATACTTCCTTCATTGCATATTATTACATTCCGTATTATGGAGGAAAAAAAGGAAATCAGTTGGGTTCACTGTCTTTATCCAACAATACAGTGAAACATAGAATTGGAGATATGGCAAAAAATATTGAAGAAACTCTCATAAGTCAAATACTGAATAGTCAGTTTTTTGCATTACATGTGGATGAAAGCACTGATATAGCTGACACTGCCAATTTGATGTGTTTTGTTAGATATGATTACGAAAGCTCCATTCAAGAAGATCTCTTATTTTGTAAACCATTTCCTACAAGAACAACAGCTGCCAAAATTTTTAAGCTAATTGATGATTTTATTATTCAAAGCGATATTGACTGAAAAAAATATGTTGGACTGAGCAGTGATGGTGTTCGAGCAATGGCAGGGTCTCACACTGGGCTTGTCCCACAGATTCGAGCTGTAGTGCCAGACTGTGTATGAATGCATTGTAGTATTCACAGAGAGGCACTAGCTGTGAAAACTATGCCATAACTTTTGAGTTCCACTCTTCAAGAATGTGTGAAGTTTATAAATTATATAAAATCTCATCCTTTGAATTCCAGAATCTTTACTGCTTTGTGCAACGAATTAGGAAGTGAACATGAGCATCTCTTACTACACTGTGAGGTTCGATGGCTGTTGAAAAGAAACTTTTTGAAACAACTCTTTGAAATGAAGAATGGAGTTTTATTGTTCTTGGAACGACACCCTCCATCGGCAAAAGATGTTATATTTACATTTAAGGACAGGTTTCATGAATTTGATTGGTTAACAATGATGGCTTACTTATGTGACATATTTTGTCTTTTAAATGACTTAAAGTCTGAATTTACAAGGCACTAAAATTAATATTTTCAAAGTTCACGAAAAAGTTGAGGCAATGATTAAAAACTTCATTTATGGGCAAAGCGAGTTAACAAGAGAAACTTTAAATCTTTTTGTACTTTAACTGAATTACAAGAAAAATATGCTGAATCTAATATCTCAGAAGCGATTTCTGCAGCAATTCAAGAACCTCTCTTGGGGCTAACATCAAGCTTAAAGGAATATTTTCCTCCAACTGATGCCAGTAAAATGTGGATTAAGAACCCGTTTACAGTTGACACTGAAAATGAAAGAAATGTTACAACTGGATGCATCAGAAGTGGATTCATTAATTGACCTTTCCTGTGACTCTGCCTTAAAAGAGAACTTTGATAAACTCTCCTTGATTGATTTTTGGTTGAGCTGTAGAAATGAATATTCACATTTATCTGAGAAAGCAGTCAAATTCTTAATGCCTTTCGTCACGACATATAAGTGTGAAACTAGTTTCTTGTCTTTTGTTTTCTTCAAAAATAAATATAGAAATAGATTGAATGTCAAACCAGATTTGAGGATAAAACTTTCTTCTTTTGCTCCTGACATAAAGTTGCTATGTGACGCAAAACAACATCACCTTTCCCAATAGTTCTCTTTTTAGTTATTTAAAAGCTATAAAGTGCACACATAATAAATGACTTATATTCAACTCATTCAATTATAAATAAACAAACTTTACATCTGTTAAAATTCTACTGGTTAAATTATAATTAAGGTAATAACAATAAGTTAGGCAGTATTTTATATCAAGATTTATATTATGTATTGTTATTATTGTGAATAAATAATAAACAGTGAAAATTTATTCATTTTTTATATGCATTTGTATTTTTGGGCTGCAAAAAACTACTGAAAAAAATGGGTTCCAACTAAAGTAAAAAGTTTGGGAAACCCTGGTCTAGACAGCTTTCTATCCATCTGACAGTCCATTTGTCCAATCCACATTCCCTTAACTTGCTGGCAAGAATATTATGGGTGACCGTATCAAAAGCTTTGCTAAAGCTATCACTGGGGGCTTTGGGAAGACCAGAAAATTTATTTGCATATTCATCATTTGCTTAATGAATATGCAAGTATGCAAATGAATGTTACTGGTCCTCCAAAAGGTTGTGAATGAATTTACTGGTCCCCATGTCAAAAAGTTTGGGAACCCCCTGCATCAGAGGATCCTTGTTATTAAAGTCTGGGCTAGAAACCAGAAAACTAGAAGGTTCTATTCTTGGTTCTAGCACTGAGGGTTGTCTGAAATCTAAGTTTCTGATCTGAGCAGGAGAAATGAAATGTACTGATTTCACATTAAATGTGTCATACTTAACTCTTAGAAATAATGGGAGATAGATGCTTAAATAGCTTTGAGGATCAGGGCCTTAGAGACTTTGTTGAATGGCACTATAGAAATGCACGTTTCATTATTATGAGCAATAAAGGAATGAAATAAAGGCTCTAACTTGAAAAAAGGTTAACAGTTTACAGCACACACAACATTTTTATTTACTATTCTAAGTGTAAAGGGGGAAGTGTAGTAACAGTTAGCAAACTGATTTAATAAGAACCATCCTATTATTTATAACAGTTCCAGGCCAGGCAGTTAGTGCTAGCACATATGTAGTGTATGCAGGCAGAATTATTTCAGGGACGTCTCTTTTACATAGAATTATATCACTATAGAAAATCAACCATTTAATACATGGTGAGCATGAGCTAACATGAATAAAATATAAATTAAATACATTTTTCTCCAAGTAACATCATTCAGAATAGAACTAGCTCATACAATGCATGGCTTACTCTAATACAGGGGTGGGCAATAAAATGGCAGTGGTTTACCAGGGTTAGCCTCTGGAGGGCTGCTGTCACTATATTTACCTGCACCTCTGCAGGTGGGTGATTTGATGGATCTGGTCTTAATTTTGATTGGTAACTAAATTTCAATTCAGATTAATTTCTACTGTCACTGCAAAAATTTCAGATAACTCCATGGAGTCAGTAACTCTACCTCTGAGCAAAGCTGTTCTGATCCCCCAAATCCTGTTTTAATGCAATCTTGCATGCAGAGATTTCTGCTGGCAGAAAGGATTATTTTTAGTTCCATTGGACTATAAAATTATAATAGGTTTCATTTCCTCAATATGTAGGAGCTATAACATACAACTTGAGCAAGATAGTTCTAAAAACCAACATGACTGGATTACAGTATTTAATGTGAAAAAAAAAATTAAAACAATGAATGGTCCTGCGGTTATTGTGTGGGGCTCACTATGATGGTATTTATGATGGTACTCACACACTAGGTGGTGCTGGTGAGCTAGAACAATGCTTCTCCAGCTCCTTCAATATAGGAACCATTTTGTAAGAGAGAAAGCCTCCCAGGAAGCTTGTGGAGGTGGTCCATACACCACGTGAAAGAATTCATGAGCTAGAATGATTAGCAAAGGTGCATTTGAAAATTGCAGGTAAAAGCCAATAGGATTTAGGCTCCTAACTGCCCAAATCATCTTTGAAAATGGGACGTACATTTCCAAAGCACCTATGTCATTAATTTAAATATACAATAGACTCATAGACTCATAGACTTTAAGGTCAGAAGGGACCATTATGATCATCTAGTCTGACCCCCTGCACAGTGCAGGCCACAGAATCTCAACCACCCCTCTTAGAATACATTCAGCTCTGTAGAAAAGTAGAATAAAAGCCTCTGCTTTAAGTAAATGCCACCATAATAAACACATCACCAAAACACAAATATGATAGTAGGCTCAAAGGATAGTACATTTATTTGCTACAAAGATATTTAAAAGAAAAATATAAGGAAAAGTAGCATATGATGATTTGGATGACAAAAACAAGCATACAATTTCTGTTCTTATACATACGTTAGTTAATATGGACTGGATTATGGACTGATCAGATAGCTACATTGACTTCAATGACCCATAGACACCCAAATCTATATGGGACCAAATTCTGCTCAGCTATGCTGATTAAATCTACAACATTTATGAATTACAGAGCAAATCTTATCATTTCAGCTTCCTTTCTTGACGTATAAGAATGTTATGTGTGTTTTCCACCCTGACATCACTAGCTCTACCATGGCCAACTGAAGGCTAATTTGTCAGTTACACAAGATGGTCCCATGTTCTTTGCCACTCCCTGAAACTTAATTTTATTATTGGATAATTATTCAAACATTAGAGTGTTCCATTGTCTGCCCTATCAATTAGAGATCATCTTAACAAGGTAAATATAAGAGTTTTATTGTTCTTTGAAGAGGAGGCCAAACACTTCATGGACAAATTTGTTATTCTGGGAAAGAGCAAAGGGCATCTCTTCACAGAAGATCAGATTATGTTTGTCCATGATGATCTTGATGTTGCACCCTTAAAGACAGTCAGTAGGGTTCTCTTCCTTAATTGATCTCACACATTAGTGTAGAGTGCTTAACATGATGGCCAAACAAACTATTGTCCTATTTCAAAAAGTAGATTTCTACATCAATGGCTACATTGTGATCTCAATCAGATGAGTGTAAATACAGATCAACTCCCAGAAAAAAATCAACATTATGATGATTTATTATTGAAGTCAGTGACACTCCTTCAGATTTACACTGATGCCAGGGAGATCAAAACTGGGCTTACAGAAACTAGCTAGTATTTTGTTTGATAAGGTTTTTATTTCAAAATATATTTCCCTTCCATAATCTCTCTCTTGTGACACTTCATTCCTGTATTCATTTTTACTAGCACAATAACTTTCATTACTGCATTGTGGTTGGTCTGATCCCACAAGCATTCCACAAACACTCCCATGCAAAGACAAATATGTAAAAAAATGTGTATGAAGACTGGTGATAAAAGACTTTATGCATAATAAAATGACAAAAATACTTGTTGCCATTTTTTTAAAAATAGTCACTCTATTGCATTTGTAGACTACATTTATTCCTTACTAAACCATCTTACTAGTCACATATTTTCTTTAGTAGTATCTATTCCGCTGTTTGGTTTAGCAATCTGTGTGTGTGTCTCTGTTGTGTGCTGGTTGAGTGTTCAGTTGTCTATTGTCCTATTTTACAATATTGGGATTCTTCCATTTACTCATGAGACAAACATTTTTTGATCTATTTATTCCCCACCTCTTAGTTATTATTCCTCTATTAATATGAGATGGCTCTCCTCTCCAATCCCTACTGTGGATCCTCATTTCATGCATTCTGTGTGTGGAACTTCACAGTTGCCACAGAGAGTTCTGTGCATATAACAAGTGCAGAATAAGCAACAGAGGTCCAAGGGTTTGGATAAGAAATAGGCAGGTTGGGGTCAAGGAGAAGAATTTTGCCCATTGTGTTATTGATTTGTCTTTATTGTCTCGCAATAAAATGTGTTGACTAATTTCTAGCAGAGAATCATGGGGGATCTCAAATCCCCCTTCTCTGAAATGCTCAGAAAAGACCACAAAAAAAGCTTAGAATATATCTTTAAGGAGGTGGGCCAAATCTTCACACATTTACAGGAAAATTCAGGTTTTCGGTTTCAGGTGATTTATCAAAAAATAAAGACTTCCAAAGGCAACATGCTTCATAACTTGAAGAATGATTGTGAAATTGGTGAAAGAGAGCCACAATCCATGTGACAACTAGAATTCCATTAAATTCTAACAGGCACAACATGTTGAATGGAATTAATCTTAACCCTGTGAATAAGTAGCAGTGTGTTGGCTTACAAAAGCAGCGTGCAGGCTCACTGTAAATAGGTGGAAGGTTAATTACATCGATAGACCTTGCAAGTTTGCCTTTGCTGAATATTCATAAAAATATTGCTACTAAGTTGCAAAATTACTTGATCATTTAAAAGTGTGCTTTCCCTAGCATTCTTTGTTCAGCTAGGGAAAAGGTGTCTTCATTTCTCTCCTTATATTTGATGAATTGACAAATAACTATGATACTGGATGTTGATATTTGGGAGACACAACTGTTAGCCCACTAACATAGTTTGGTTCTCTCTCCCTCTGTTGGCTAGACCACTTCTAGAGGTTTGTGACTACTACCACTTTTTAGACAAGAGAGCTGGCCCTTTTAGTTCACACAATAGGTGTTCATGCTTTTAACTCCAAGTTCAGTCCCAGCAGATGACCTGTTCAAGGGAGTCATTACCTTTTACAGAATCTCTGAAGTTGAGGATCAGCTTTTCTGGAATAATGCAGCCCAAACTGGCACAATGTAGATCTTTGTCCCCCTCTAGCGACTAGATCACGTATAGAGACTGACAAGTCTTCAGCTTGGCCTCCCACTTAATTCCAGAAGTGGGTTCAGCTTCTGCAAAGGATCCAAGCAATTTGTCACTGAAAGTCCATAGAATGTACAGGTTCTTACCACGGATGCTGCTGAACCAGAGAGCCCCCAGCTTGGGGCTGTGGAGTGCCGGCAGCCCGTAGCCAGCCTTGGAGCTCCAGTGGCCCCAGAGCAGCTGAGGTTCGGCAGAGGATCCCTGGGGCAGCAGAGTCCTGAGCAGTGGAGACTCAGATCAGCAGAGCTGTGGAGCCGTAGAGCTCCCAAGGCCCTGGGACAGTGGAGTGCTGGCAGCTCCAGGGTGGTGGAGTCCCAGGGCAGTGGAGCCCTGGAACAGTGGAGCCCCGGTGGCCCCACAGCAGCTGATTCTGGGAGCCTTGAGGCAGTGGAGTGCCAGCAGCCCTGGGTCTGGCCAAGGAGCTGGGAATCTGGTGGCCCAGGGGCAAGGGAGCCTGGTAATTTGTTGAGAGATTCTGGGAGAGCCTGAAGTCTGTCAGCATAGGGGCCGATCTCCCTTGGTCCAGCACAATCCTTCCTTCAGACTGGTCAGATCCCAAGGGTGCTGGACCAGGGAGGTCCAACCTGTAGCTGAGTTCCTCAAAGATGCTGAGGCCTCTAACATTTAAATTAGACCCTTTGACGTTCTGGGCTTAGCTGCCTAAGTCACTTTTGAAAATCATACTTGTCGACCTAAGGATATATCTGCACAGCAAAGAAAACCAGTGGCTGCCCATATTAGCCTACTCAGGCTGCGGGGCTGTTTCATTTCTGTGTAGGCTTCTAGGCGTGGGCATGAGCCCTTGGAATCCTACATAGCAATCCTACATGCTCTATAGTTTGAGCCACACAAGCCCAAAGCATCTGGTAGAGGCCAGCCATGGGTTTTTCTTTGCTGGGTAGACACATCTTACGTCATTTAACATTGTTTTGCCCTATGTCTAACTGCTATGGCTGACACTCTTGTCCTAAAATATGCATGCTGCAGAAACAATATGTTATATTTCTTCCAATATTATACAAATATGATTACTGAAATGAAAATGGCCACATTTTACATTAAGGCTATACATTTATAAATAGTTTATGTAGGTATAAATGATTGATGATGTTAAATAAATGATTAATCAGTTAGTTTAGCTCACTGAAGAATGTTCACCAGCTCAATAGACTGCTGAAAGTCAAGACAGATAACCATCTAACACCTGTTGGGTGTCAATTCATCAATTTATGTCTATAACATACTTATAACACTTGCTAATCTTTTATAAGCCATTTTAAAATATCCCTTTCCTATAAAGTTTGATATGAAATGCAAAGACAGAAGCATCAGAAGCAGGAAAACCATTATCTAGTTCATCCCTCTCTCACACTGGCCCAACCTTCGATGTGTGGACACTGTTCCCTCTATTTTTTCCCTTCCATTGTGCTATGCGCACCAAGGAATGTGTGGATTGTGCCCTGCTGGTCGTAGGTGCTGTGGGCACTCTACTAATCAGCTGGGCAACACCTGAATCTCTCCGGAGTGGCCATCCCAGTGCTCAGCTTACATGGGACACTGTGGCTATGTCTACACTGGCGGGTTCCTGCGCAAGAACTCTTGCACAAGAATATGTCCACACTTCCCTGTGCTTTTGCTCAAGAGCATCCATGGCAGTGTGGACGCTCTCTTGCGCAAGAAAGCGCTGATGGCCATTTTAGCCAGAGTTTTCTTGCTCAAGAATCCCCTGCCGCGCGTCCACATTGCCCTCTTGCGCAAGAGGGCTTACACTTGTTAGAAAAGAGCGTAGCTCTTGCACAAGAAGCCCTCTCTTCCCAAGCGTTACTGTAAATCCTCTTGTGCAAAAGCAGGTGGGCAGCATGGACACTCTGCGGAAGAATGGCTGTTCTTGTGCAAGAACCCACCAGTGCAGACATAGTCTGTGAACATATCTACACTACGCAGAAGATCAGTGCTGCTGCAGTTGATCTTCCGGAGTTGGATTTAGCCGGTGTAGTATAAACCCACTACATTGAACTCGAAAGTGCACCCACTGGTGCCAGTGCTCGGAAGCCAACGGGAGTGCTGTGTGTAGACAGTGTGGATATGCAATGTAAGATACATTTATTCCAGCTACGTAATTTATGTGCCTTACTTCAATCTTCCCATGTAGTGCAGACCAGGCCTGTGTGTGGAGCTACAGCTGAACTTCTGCAAGGTCTGGAAGTGGGTGGATCTTGCTTCTTTGTGCATTTCAGTTTCTCTCCATAACTGTTTAAGGAAACATGCCAGACAACATTAAGAAATGTTTTTTTCTAAACCACTTCCTATTATGATCATGGTCAGTTGATGAAAGTTGTATTCACTAAGGGTGAACTAACGAAGGCATGATATTGGTGAAGACAATGTGCCAGAGGGAACATATCTACGTAAATTATTAGAAAGGGTAGATGATTCTAATGATACTTTTATCTGAAAAATCGGACTATTGTCAGATGCTCCAATATTATTAGTTTGATCTCTAATTACAATTACTATTACTTTTGTTTCTAAATCACTTCTCAGTAATTTACAAGGAGTACCTTGTAAAGATTAAATAGAGTCCCTAACAGTGAAATAAGTTCTCTGAACTCTTCACTACATGCATTTTATCACACAGAGCATGTGGAATCACTGGGAAAAAATGGACATTTTCCCTAGAGTCCACAAATGGCAGATAGTATCAGATTTAATTCAGGTCTATATACATCTTTATATCTTGATATATTTTACTAATGAGCCACTCAAAATCACCATAAATATACCTAAATTCTCACTAGCCAGATTATTGAACAAACAGGTAGGAAAATAGGAGAAAACAGCTCTCAGATACCGCTTTAACCCACTTTTAAAGCTGATTTACAGCATGGTACATTTGAATTGTTTCCAAGGGTAACAACATGTCCAAATAAACATCGGTCTGTGCCATTCATTGTTGCAGCTCTGAAATCTAATGGTGACTCTTACAAAAAGTTTACACATTGCACTCTCAAGTTACAGTGAAAATTACATTTTTATTACAGTACACACGATGAGGCCTGTATGAATTTACATGCACACAAGATGTCAGGTTTTCTTTAAAACCTGGCCTTTTTTAGTCTCATACAAGATGCATAAATAAGTCTTCACATTTTGTTGCTTTTTCTTCGGTTGTACTGTTACCTCGGAGACTTCGGGTAAGCAATTAAAATGGCCAATTAGTGGAAAAGTTAGGGTTAGGAATGTGTCTGCCAGAAGCCAGATTCGGCCTGACAGTATCTATTACTGCTTAACTGTTTCAGAAATGATGACAAAATGTTTAGGGCCAAACCATATATTTGAAAAGAAATGGTTGAGCACAATAAAAGGCAATGGTACATTGAACTGAACGATCCCACCCTATCCTGAAGAGAAGGAAGATAGAAAGAGAACCTGATACAACAAGGGGGGATCTTACAACAATGAGGAGACGGCGATAGAAGCCTGTGACCTTCTACCCATAGACTATTGGGAAGCCCTTGGGGAGGACTGACAGGGAGGTCCCACAAGGGGAATCTGTCCTGTTGGAGCGACGCTCGAAGGGAAGAGGTCCCTTGCCTCGGTGGTGGATGGCACTGCTGGAGAGCTTCTCCGATCCTTTGACCACGTGAAGATCCACTCAGGGACTCGGTGGTAAAATGTTTCAATACAGTCCATAAATCCAGTCCCAAACTAGTACTGAGAGGTTTCCCAAGTACTCAATGGAGACTCCGTAGACCAGGCCAGTATAGATAGTCCCTAGGCCATAAGTTCACGCATGCTGGAACTTCTCGCAGGAATGAAATAAGGAGAAGAACCCGAGCCCTTGATAGGACTATTCTTATAAAACACTTAAGGCGGGAAAACCAAACAGGGGCAGTGTGCAGTGTTAGAGCCGAGTGCAGAGGTGTTAGGGAGGAGTGCAAAGGTGATTTAGGCGGGAAAATGCGGACAGGACACTGTAAGGCAGGAAACCCTTGAACAAGCACACAAAGATTCCATTTTGTTTTACCAGACTCCATTCTGAATTTATACCATGGTAACAATCCCCTCCTTGATGGTGTATTAGGAACTGGAACGGATTATTATACATCATCACATTTCACTATTATCCTGTTCTTCCTCGATCATAAAAGCACTCACAACTGCGTTGGTTAACTTAGGTCTTGATTTCTTAATGCATGCATACAATGTCAATCCCACTATGTAAAAAATTACACACAACTGTAAAATACAACTTATGATTAATGGATGTTTCAGAGTATTTGATACATTATTCATATCGATCACCAAATCCCACCAATGATGCTTCTCCATTGTGGATTGGATTACCTTGCTTATCTTTACAATTTTATTAATGTCATGCTGTACAACAATTCCCGTTTTTATCCTAGCTGTTTTTACCTCATTTACTAACTCAATCAACTCAGGGTGATGGATCAATGATTTAAGCGTTACAATATCAGGACCAAGATGAATAGGCTCTATTTTCCACATCAGATGAAGATCAATATTATAATTATCCCTTGTAGGCGTAAACAATGTTATGTCTACGTCACATCCTTGAATGTGCAAGGTATTACATATACAAAGGTTATCATGAACTGTATGATTAACAATATAGAAGGTATTAACAGTAAACATGGGGCACAAACTTCTGATACATACACATCCTTCCTGTACTTGCACTACCACAGAGTGATTGTTATGGATGTCAGAGGGATGCAGATCATAATGACACTCTCCTTTGGCCGAATTAAAACAAATATGGTTCTCTTCCCACAATCCGGTAGTACAGGTAGACAGTAAAGCATCCTGGATTGGATGGGAGAAAGCAGCAACATGCTGTGACAATGTAGCCAGTAGCTTTGCCATTTGTATTTGATTGACAGAATTTATCGTGCCTAGGCTGACTCCAATGCCTCCCATTAACTTAGCAACCAGATCTCTTTTAATTCTTGATGGTGGAATATTTTGTTCCATTATTTGCAGCCATCGATTCCATCCTATTAGTAGTGGAGTGACGTACTGATGACACTCAGGATTAATTCTTCCAGCTGATACATGCAAGGGGACCGTTACTATTTTTACAGAGCACTTTGGTTCTATCATGACCGTTCTTATCAAGTCCTTTTTTATTACATATGGACCTACATATTTCACCTCTGGTGGGGGTGCCACTATGATGTTTAATTTGTAACTGGCCCCGTATGGACCTTGTATGATCCAAGTACATGATGTTCTGATCTCCTCTTCGATATCTCCGTGACAACCTCGCCCTACCATATGGTCTCTTTTTTCCAAACTACAGTATGGGGATCCCTGATGAACAGTGTCGCGGGCTGATTGTCCCATATCCCCACAAGAGATCAAGAATTCCTTTTTTTGCTTGTTCGGATCAATGATGCCTGGAGGGATCTTGTCCACGTTACATGCCATATGTACCACTTGAACAGTAATATTGGTTTTTCCAGGCTTGACTAGAGTGGGACTGATTACATCTATGAACACACACTTGGCATCCCAATTATTGATTTTCTGATGGTAATTTGTTATGCATCGTACAGGACATCGTTGGTGACAATCGGTCTTTTCCAATGCTATACTCCAATAGCATCCTCCAGTAGGACTCAGCTTCATGTCAAACCAATTAAGGGTTTTGATGGTAATTTCCCTCACTTCTTTCTTTGATGAAATTACTAATTCTGGTTGACCTGATATTTCATCTACGAGATTGGCGTAGTACTTTCCGTCAAATTCGTAGGTATACATGAGCCTTAAACTGTTCTGAGTTGAATATTCCTCTTTTAGTAGTAGCTATGCATATGAACAACATCTTTTGAATATTCCAAAATCTTAATGGGTGAACGATGGCTGCAAATAATGGAACAAAATACCATGGTAACAGTACTAATAGTTAAATGTAGTCAGTTTTCTTTTCTTGATAACACACAGAATCTGTCGCATAACCTTGGTTTCAATGTACAACTAACTGTGTGTGTTGGCCAGAAGACTGCAAACGTAGTGGAATTGGCTATGATCAGATCATTTCATAGATAAACTCTTTAAAATATATATGGTTTGATTTTCTGTGTTTATGAGCAGAGTCCATTACCATGCCATTTTGCAATATACCAGTACATCTGCAGCTGGAGTATTATTATAATAGAACAGGCAAAGATCATGAAGAGTTATTTTAATTCAGTGCATTACTGTTAATGCAAATTTATGTTTAGATATCATTAAATGTCTCATCTCTTCCAAAACCTTAACACTATGCCTTCAAACTGTTTGCATTTGCCTGTAGCCTAATGCTCTAAGAATCATATGCTTTTTCAATATGCAACTGTGTTATCGCCTCATTGGTTTACCCTGAAATAATACACGTTTCCCTTTGTCTATGGTCACAGTTTCAAACATTTTTCTATCTGCCCAGCTCATGAGATAAGAATTACTTTATCTGAACACTGTATATTCTTCTTCTTAGGCAAGAAAACTTCATTATTATTTAGTCATTAGAGTGATCATTTCTCTGTGGATTAACATACACAGTATGCAATTGGTATGGCATAAGAACCTATGGCCCTGGTCTACACTAGGGCTTTATTTTGAAATAACTCCCCTTAGATCAAATTTATAAGAGAAGCGTCCATGCTACCAAGCCCGTTATTTCAAAATAAGGGGACGTTTATTTCAAAATCTGTATTCCTGCTTTTCTCGGGGAATAACACTCATTTCAAAATAATTATTTCAAAATAGTTATTTCAAAATAGTGTTAGTGTGGTGTGGATAGTGTGGATGCGCTCATTTCAAAATAATTATTTCAAAATAGTGTTAGTGTGGATGTGCTGGTGCCACTATTTCAAAATAACTACTCCCAAGAGTAATTCGAACTAATTAGTCCCAAGTGCTTTCTGGGACTCTAAATTGAGGTAGTACATCCACAGTAACAGAGCCTGCCTCAGATTATTTTGAGGCTTCTCTGTAGTGGGGACACGCTAGTTCAATTTTGTAAAATCTGGAGTTATTAAGTCAAATGTAGTTATTTCAACATGTTTTCTAGTGTAGACATGGTGATATGGAACAGAATAGGTTATTATGTGTGTCATATAGCATCTAGAAGACCCAGCTACAACTGTGCTAGTTACTGTAAAAATGCAAACTGGCCAAATCTGGGAAAAGCAAAAGACATATCTTCACCACCACAGCAATGCCTCTGCTGAATATCTTGTATGTGCTCCAAAACAGGAGGCACTAGAGCTTCTCAATGACATTGCTTAATGTGAGCAAACAACATATTTTCTCTAACTTCATTCTTAGGAACAGAAGGACAATTTTGCCTAAAACTTTTCAAAATACTCACCTGAGGCTGACACAAAACATGAAGGCTGTGTCTACACAGGCATGAATTTCCGGAACTGCTTAAAACGGAATACTCTTCCGTTTTCAGTTTGGCAGGCTGCTTTTCCGGAAAAGCCCTTTTTCCAGAAAAGCGTCTGTGGCCAATGTAAACGCGCTTTTCCGGAAAAGAGTCCCGAGTGTCATTTTCGCGATCGGGGCTTTTTTCCGGAAAAGACTACTGGGCTGTCTACACTGGCCCTTTTCCGGAACAGTGTTCTGGAATAAGGACTTATGCCCGAGCGGGAGCAGAATAGTTTTTCCGGAATAGCAGCTGATTTTGTACAGTAGAGCATTGTTGCTTTTCCGGAAATTCAAGGGCCAGTGTAGACAGCTCGCAGCTTATTCCGGAAAAGCGGCTGATTTTCCGGAATAAGTGGCCCAGCGTAGACGCAGCCGAAAAGTTTCAGCTTGACAAAGTTGTAAACAACAGTAAGCAGGGTCCAATAAACTGTTCCTACAATGCAGGGGTGGGGAACTTTTTTGGGGTTATCAGTGTATATTTGTCAGCTGTTTTCATTAAGATGCTCATAATGATGCCTTAGTTTTGTTTGTTTGTTTGTTTAGATAGATACAATAGGTCAAATCCTCAGCTTGTATAAATCTATATAGTTCGACTGAACTGCCTGAAGCTCTGCCAATTTACCCTAGCAAAAAATATAACTCAGTGAATTTAGAACCTAGCATGATGATAAAAATTTTCCTTTGAATTCATATTGTCTTGCACTTGCCTATAGTAAATTTAAATTGTCATAGTTGTATCCAATTTTTTTGCCAGGTAAATCTAAAGTTGTTCATGGCTTGACACCATCATCTTCTTTCTCAGATCATTAACAAATTAAGGTATGGCAATCTTGGTACAGAATCTGGAAGCATTGCACATTCCACAGTTCATCTCTTTCCATGCTAAAAATTGGCCAACTGCCCTTATCTTTGTTTTCTGTCTCTTTCCCACTGATCCATAACAGAAATTCTCATCTTTCCTCATCATTGATTGGAAGAGATTTGCCAAAGATTATTAAATCAGTTCACTCTTATCCACAATTTTGTTGATGACTTTATTTAGTTTGGTATTAGAATTCTTTGAGCTGAAAGAATTCTAATAGAGCAAAGAAGTTTGTTTTTCCTTTGTGGAAGCTGTACTGCTTTGTCCTTTAAGCGTGATCCTGTAATTCTACTTTTCATTATAGTTCCAACTTCTCAATTATTTCTGGTACTGAAATAAGACCTATCAGTTTGTAATGTCCAGGATCCATCCTAGAATCCTGGATATTAGGATTGTTCCTGCCTAGAGCAAGGGGCTGGACTTGATGACCTCCTGAGGTCTCTTTCAGGTCTATGGTTCTATGATTCTAGAGAGGTTTTAAAAAATCAACACATTTGCTGTACTCCAGTAAGGTAGCTGATTTTTAAGTAAAGGTTGCACCTCTATAAACCAGGATTCTCTGGTCTGGCAACATCTGGGGTCCAGTAGGACCATGGTTGTTCCAGGATCAAAGAGGCTAGGTGCACTGCAGTGGGAAGGGGGAAGACCCAGCATAATGCAGCAGGCCGGGAGCCTGGTGTGCAGCTCAGCTGAACTGTGGATGGGGAAGGCAAGAGACTGGAGCATGGCTCAGCTGAGCTACCGGAGATTGGGGGAGGGGCAGGTGGGGCAGTAGTGGGGCCAAAAATTACTTCCTTTGGTCGAGCAAAATCCTTCATCCAGGACCAATCAGGGAAGTCCAACTTGTAGTGCAGTCTAGTCATTTCATTCCTAAATTTCTTCAGACTACTATTTGGTCCTGATAACTTGTTCCTCCTTAATATATTGGGTTGTTCCAGTAGCTCTTCTGCAGACCGGTCAAGTTCGCTTAGTTAATACCTCCTCTTTATTATCTGAAAAGATAGAACTCTCCCTAAAATTCTCTGTGGAGAAGAGTTATCTGCCCTCACCCGCCAAAAATCGGCTTCTCTGCTATGTCCTTATCTTCATTAGTTGCTCTCCTTACTGCTGGAGTCTCCTGCAGGCTTCCTGCTTGTGATATACTATTTAAAAAATCAGATTTGTTTTTCTATCTTCAGTTATTTTAAGGGAGAATCCTAGCACTTTAAATCTTACCAGTGGTGAGAAAAATCATAGACTATGAGGAGCTATGGATTACACATATGAACTTCAAATTGAAAGAGCTACTGAATATGTATAAAACACAAATGTAATAAACTGAAATACACCACTAATGCTCTACTGGAGGGGGAGGAGAGTTCAAGTAATCTAAATCTCTGCAATGACTGTGCATTACCATGAGTTATCTCAATTTCCGTTTCTGTAACAGGGGAATTAATGAAGACACGTGTGCCTCCCCAGTGAAGGTGAATGTATTGGAATGACCTCCAGAACATAGCCTCTGATTTTCAAAGAACTAGAACTAATTCCTTAAGTTCCTCCTTTGTGTTCTTTATCACAGTCAGTGGGTAATCAGGGTAAATTAAATGTGTGACCCTTGGTAAGAGCATTCTTTCTTGCTATTATGTTTTTCCCTGCACAAGAAGCAATCAGATAAACCTGAATGACTTATTTTAGATTAAGGGAGTGGGGAGGGGGGAAGGCCAGTCTCTCTGAGAGCACATTGTCTGATTTCTCTGCAGCATGTTGAGTCAGCTCTGCCTCACAGGAGAACTGCCTTTGCAGACAACAGTCCCCTATAACTGTAAAAGTGCAGTGCACAGAAAACAAGATGCTGACAATCTTGGAATTATATCTGTCACATTTGCCAGCCAGATTTTATTCCAATGATTTACGTCGCAAATGGAAACTCTATATTTTTGCTTGGTCCATCTCCCTCATTCGGATATATCTTTACTGGAACAGTTTCTCTCCTCCAACAGGAGGTTTGCTGGTGGGATGAACAGTACTGTGATAGTCGTAACTTTTTGATGCTGTCAGTCAAAGTACTATTTCCTGGACCTTTCATTTGACTTTTAAAGACCAAAGTGCTTAAAGAATAAATGCTTTCATTATTTTCCCGCATTTTTTAAAGACAAGTTCTGTCAAATGATTGTACAGGTTGTACGTCCCTGGTCTGGCACCATTGGGACCTGACTGTTCCCAGATGAGGGATTTTTCCAGACCATGGGAGGTCATTTTTGGACCCCTGTCCTGGGCCTCTCTGCCCAACTGCTGTCCTCCCAGATGGCTCCTTACCTCTTACTGGCCCCACTGCCCTGTTGACCTGCTCGCTGCCATGGCTCCACATGCTAGGGCTTCCTAAGCAGCTGCACAACTCGGCTTGCAGCTCCACTGGGCAGCCTTACTGCCACGCACTGGGTGGCCCCGCCATCAGCTACCTGTGGGGAGCCCACTGCTCTGCTGGTCCTCCACCAGGACTCTCTGGTCCTGAAACACCCATGATGGATCATGGCTGTTGCCAGACCAGAGAATCCCGGTTAAGAGAGTTTCAATCTGTATACTCTCTTTTTAAAAATCGCTATTATTTAATAGTGAATAGATATGCAAATGCACCCCCATGTTGTTTTTTCCATTGACATCATCATTTGCTGCTTTAAGAGATCTGAGGGTATGTCTACACTACCCCGCTAGTTCGAACTAGTGGGGTAATGTAGGCATACCGCACTTGCAAATGAAGCCCGGGATTTGAATTTCCCGGGCTTCATTTTCATAAGCCAGGCGCCGCCATTTTTAAAGCCCCGCTAGTTCGAACCCCGTGCCGCGCGGCTACATGCAGCACGGAGTAGCTAGTTCGGATTAGGCTTCCTAATCTGAACTAGCTGTACTCCTCATTCCACGAGGAGTACAGCTAGTTCGGATTAGAAGCCTAATCCGAACTAGCTACTCCGTGCCGCGTGTAGCCGCGCGGCACGGGGTTCGAACTAGCCGGGATTTAAAAATGGCGGCGCCCGTCTTATGCAAATGAAGCCCGGGAAATTCAAATCCCGGGCTTCATTTGCAAGTGCGGTATGCCTACATTACCCCGCTAGTTCGAATTAGGAGGGTAGTGTAGACATACCCTGAGAGAGTCTTCTCTGAAATAGGCACTCATACTATTTTATATATCCTGACACGCATCTAAGTTTGATTTCCTAGCGAAAAGACTGTGGGTTGTATTGTATAAAGCACATTGTTGGTTGGCTCATTCAATTCTAACCTTTAAAAAAATACAAAAGGGTGTAGGTGACTGCAATTCTTGGGCACCAAACATAGGTTCTTTATTGCTTCAGTTGACATCTCTTTTGAGAAAGTTACAAACATAATGGTATTTCATAGGTTCTTCATTGTGAATGACAAAATATAGGAGAGTACGATGAACTTTCTAATGAGAATACGTAGATAAAGAGCTACAGTATAATGATGGATATGCATTTACTTTGGGAATTAGCACATGATGCAAGCACATACTTCTCAATTGCTATTTTAATTGCCTTAACTGTAGATTCTTATAATCTATATCTAGCTATCGCCAGCTAACCAGCCCAACAGTGAGAGACCTAGGCTGAGACACCCTTTGAGATTGTAACAACTTAGTAGGTCCCTCCTGCATCAAGGAGTTTTACCCTTCCCTTTTCTGTGCTCTATGACCTGCCCTCATGAACTCAAGTCTAGGGGCTGCCAATGATTGCTGAAGTCCATAAAGTATAATGAAGGGCAGTCCTGGGGTCAGCAGGCCATTGTTGGGAAGTCCACACAGTAGGTCTGTGTCTACACTGCACCCCTTTTCCGGAAAAGGGATGCATATTAGACACATCGGAATAGCAAAATCCGCGGGGGATTTAAATATCCCCCGCGGCATTTGCATTTACATGGCTGCCGCTTTCAAGTAGGAATACGAGATCCTCCGGAAAAGGGCTTATTTTCCAGAGAATCATGTCTAGACTGGTGCTTTTCTCCGGCTTATCCCCAAGTCGGAAAAAAGCGGCAGCCATGTAAATGCAAATGCCGCGGGGGATATTTAAATCCCCCGTGGATTTTGCTATTCCGATGTG
The DNA here is from genome assembly GCF_049634645.1 of Pelodiscus sinensis. Classification (NCBI taxonomy): domain Eukaryota; kingdom Metazoa; phylum Chordata; order Testudines; family Trionychidae; genus Pelodiscus; species Pelodiscus sinensis. The sequence continues at coordinate 212,135,359 of NC_134711.1, forward strand.
TCTAATCTGCATCCCTTTTCCGGAAAGGGGTGCCAATGTAGACACAGCCTAGGGGACTGGACAGGTATTAGAAGATCTTATTAAGAGGCATGAAAGATGGGAATCTTGATACCCTATTGAAGGGGCAGGCAAAATACGGCCTGTGGGCTGGATTTAGACAGCCAAAAATTGAGATCCAGCCCACCAAAATACTCCTGCAGCCCAGTGGAACCCTTGGCCAGGCTCCCTGTCTGCCATGCCCCCATATGCCACTCCAAGTAACCAGCACACAATTGTCACAGCTCCCATTGGCCAGTTTCTGCACCCCCAGGGAGAAAACCCAGATGGCACTTTTTTGAAGCTCTGCTGTGACACATTTTAACTCTATTTACATACACAGATGTGCTCCACAATGGGAAATAAATAATGTAACTCAGCTTCTGATGTGGCAATGATGCACTGCTTTACAAGTATGATATTTGATACTTTAATTGATAAGAGATAACAAATTAATACAGATTTTGAAATAGAGTAAAAAAAATCACTGCCATCTAATTGGGTGCCCTTAAAGCCTGGCATCCTAAGTGACCGTTTAGTTCACCTGTATGGTTGGGCCAGCCCTACTTGCAGGTGAATGCAGCATGCAGAGACCCCTCCTGAGTGTGTGTCACACAGAGACGTATGCTGGCCCCAGCAGCTGGCCACTTTGAGCAGTGTGTGGGGCAAGCAGGGATCCTGCTTCATGGTTATGCTGGGCTGCTGACCAGGAGCCATCTCTAGTAAGTGCTTCCCAGCCAACGCCTGCACCTGGCACCAATATTCCCTCTAATCTTTTCCATCCGTGTGCAGAATAAATTTTGTTATGTGCACTGAGCCTAATGTGAATGTGTGCCACCAAGGAAATACAAACCTAGCTTGGCTAATCAGCTGAGTGACATTGTAATCTCTCCTGAACAGCTGCCAGGGAACCCTGCCTGGAACCCTACCCCCCCTCCCACACTCCAGCTCCCTACTCCAGGTCACCACCCAAATCCTCTGCATCACCTCCTGCACCCCTGTCCCATATCACAATCCTCTCCTACCCCAGGTCACCACCCAAACCATCCGCACCTCCTCCTACACTGCTGCTCCGGTCACAACTCCCTCCCAGGCCCTGCACCCTATCCTACACACCTTCTCTTGGTCAGAATCCTCTCCTGTACCAAACCCCATTCCAGACCCTGCATTCCCTCCTACACCCTAATCCCTTGTCACACACCCCTTCTTCACCCAAACTCCCTCGCAGACCCCACAACCACTCCTTCACCTCATTTCCCTACCCAGAAATCCCTCCTATACCCATTTCCATCCAAGACCCTGACCCCCCTCCATTAACACCACAGAAATATGTGGCTTTTGACCACTTACCAATTCTTGGAGTGGCCCCCATCAAAAATTGTTGCCTACTTTTGCCCTATTTCTTTTAACTGTTGAGTTTGAAGTTGTGCCTGAACATAGCATTCTGGGAAGACAACGCTTGCCACGTGATATGATGGAGCTGTAAAGTCTGATCGATAGAAGCCTGGATTTCATCTCCTTTACTCTGTAGATGTTGCTTTGCCTTGCTCATCTGTAACACAGACATCCACGAAGTCCAGGAATCAAAAACCTTTTAGATGAGACGCTTGGGCTATATTAATCTCCTAAGGCTTTTTGTCAGTTATAAGCCAGGTTTACAGAACAAACACTGCAGTCTCCTTATGAGCTTACCTGTGCATGAGTGACCTTATTCAGCCTAAATAATTGGAAACATCAGCTATAATCAACCCTGTGCCTGATGAACTCACTGTAACAATTAAACATTTTCGTAATTAGTGCTTTTCCTAATTAAACTCTAAATATTTGGAGGTCTAAGACACTGGTGTAAATCTTAATGAGGCATATCTCATGAATGAACAGACTAGAGGGAGGCAACTATGACTTTTGAAAGACTATGCAGTCTGCTCCGTACAATGTGTTCTTTTACATGTAACTTCTTGGTTCTGCAATGTTATTTCTGCCAATGGTAACCCTTCAGAAGCTTAAGTAGTCTCCTAAGCTCTGTGGCTTTTGTTATATAAATCTTTCATAATCAGGTTTAAATAATACCCTCCTTTTTCCACCTCACTTTAAGCCATTGCTCCAATACATTACTTTGCTATATAAAGATTACTTTTCAAGACCTGCTCAGAAGAAAATGTAAAATCATAGCATTCTCGAGAAATGCCTGATGCAAAAAGGTGTCCTATTCCCAAACGTTTGCCCACTATGTGTGCGTGAACCTAGGTGTGTTTGATTTTAAAAATCACAAACTACCAAATTCATTAACTTGTGAAGTTTTTAAGGCATATTAGAGCAGAATCCAGCTTAAGTAATTACGATCTCCTGTTTTTCTGCTAGTTTTAAGTAGCAGATGGATGAAAGTAAAATCTGAGAACCATAAAGGATGTATTGTGAATGAGAACCTATTTTCTCTGTAGACTAACTCCTTTTATTTTTCTTAGAATCAGGAAGAGAGTGCCAGGCAGATCACAGTGAGCTGTTGCTGCCTTTCCATGTTTGCATTCCCTGTCCCTCAGGGGATTTAAATGAACAGCATAAGAGCCTTTTGGTGGTGAAACCATTTTCAGAGGTGCTGAGTCCAGAGATAATGCTTCTTAGATCTTTTGCTGATCACTCAGGCATTCTTTTCCATGGTATCAGTGCCACAGATGATATGGCAGAATGGCAGCTCTCTCCATGTCCATGGATGGGACCTCATTTGTAGATGCACAAGTGTAAGTGTGTATGCTGTTGCATATGGTCATCTTCAGTGAGCAAATACCCCCATTAAATGTATGAATGCTGCTACATATGGGCCACTACTGGCCATTCTGGCAGGTTTATGTGAATTTCTTGCAAATCTAGAATCACATCAATCCCAGCCTACACTTAGGGTTATCTGTTTTGTATGTTATTTCATGAAAGTTTGCGTTCCACATTGGAATAAAAATAAATGCTGGAACCTCAACTTTTGTTTCTTTTTTATGAAGCAGAATAGCTGGATGTCAACCAGCTGTAGTAAAACAAGACTTTGAAAACAAATTAGTATATTGGGCCTACGACACTGAACCTTTAACAATATGCCTTTAACAATATGACAATGCTATAACAGTAGCAATAAGCATCCTTCCATCTTGAGAGAGCATGGGAATGCACCCCGGAGAGGTAAAGAATTTACTTAGATTTGTGGCAGCCATGGCTGTGGCTGAAGAGACCTACTCAACAGAGACAATCTCTGCTGCATCTGTCACATTTGAAGGTGATGTTTGGATTCTTTAGGATTAGGCTTCTAGAAGTTCTTGTCTCCTCTGCTAAGCTGGACTGCTTCCTTTCATAACTGTAACCAAAAACCTCCTGGGTGTGGTGCTCTGTCCCATCTAATGGTACTAGGACCCCTTAGGGCACGTCCACACAGCAGTGTTATTTCGAAATAACAAAGTGAGCACCTACACAGCAAACCCGCTATTTCAAAATAATTTCAAAAAAACGGGCATCTTATTCCAAATTCTGTATCCTTCATTTTATGAGGAATAACACCTATTCGGAAATAGTTATTTAGACATTGGGTGAGTATAGATGGGGCAGTTGTAGTTATTTTGAAATAACTGGCCTCCAGAGCGTCCCACAGTCCACACTCTGTCCACACTCATCAGAACTCTATAGTTCCCCTTCCCCTGCAGCCCTTAAAGCTGCAGTCACAGGGGAAACAGTGTGTGGCACAGAGCAGGCCCAACTCGCACCGTGCCACACAGCAGCACCCAGATTTGCCAACCCAGCACCAGGCCCGCCAGCCAGGAGCTCAGCCAGTCCCTAGAGTCAGTACCACCCTCCCAGGATATTGCCCAGGGATTGGACAACACAGGGGAAGGCCCATCAGGTGAGCTCCATGACTGTTTCTAGACACCCCCCCCTCCCACCCCAGATGCACACTCCTTGCTCAGCCTTCTCAGCCTGGGCTGCCTCAGAGCACCCTTGTGCTCCTTCTCACAGGGTTTCTGGAGAAGTCTGCCTTACTCCTGACTCCGTGATGGGACACCATCCCACCATCAGCCAACACTAAGGAGGATGGGGTCAGAGACACACACACAGCAGTGCTGTGCACGGCATAAGGGCATGCCCACTCTCTCGGGGCAGCGTCTGCTCCCAGGCACGCGTGGCAAGGTGGAGGACACCAAGCCCCTGCTGGGGAGCCTGCTGGGTGGGAAAGGAAGTGGAGGGGACCCCAGCAGCCTGCAAAAAATTACACCAGGGGGTGCATCATGAGGTCCAGGAGCTAAAGACTGTATGACAGCAGGTCCGGCTCGATGGCTGGGAGTGCTGTGCTGTCTGCAAGGGCAACCAGAGCAGGCAGGGAAAAGGCTTTGCTAACCCTCAAGGAGGTAGGCAAAAGACAGATGCCTGAGACACGGCTATACAGGGGTGTCCCTTTAAGCATGAGCCTCAGCTAGCCTCATGAAGCAGCCCCAGGAAGGGACTGCTGGCCTGATGCCCTGCCTGAAGTGCTTCCAGAAGGCTTTAAATGCGATTGCGGCTCCAATCAGTTGGATGCTCTATTTTGAAATAGCTCAGCACTATTTCGATTGGCATTTGCTGTGTAAATGCGCTATTTCGAAATAAGCTCTTTTGGAGTTTTCGTCCAAAATAACTTATTCTGAAATAAGCATGCAGTGTAGAGGTACCCTCAGAGAGAGAATAATGAATCTGCTCTACAGCATGAGCTGAGGGCTGTGAGGCTTTTAGCCCATGCAGTAGAGGCCCATGCATGTTGCTCCAGAGGCACCAGGTTCTATCCCTCTTGTAACACTAATGGACCCTGGTTATTGGTGGGCAGGCTGGGTATGCTTGCCCACTTCAGTGTTGGTGACACTGTCCCTCCAGGCTACTCCAAAGATTTGACAAAGGCAACTCATATGAAAAATCTTTCAAGCCTTCTTTTCTGATGAGAGTATAAGGTCCATATCTCACTTCCATGCAAAAGTGTACTGATAACACATGCACGATACACTCCCATCTTTGCTGTAGCAGTCTAAATACACACACACAAAACCTTTATCAATATGACAATTCTATATCAAAGTTTACATATATACACACACAAACACAGAAAAGCTATCAAAGTACACTAAACTTAGCCAAGGCACTAATCTAAATATAGCATTGACAGGATGTGGAATGAAGGTCCCCATATTCTCAGCAAGCTATGGGAAAGAACATAATCAGTTAGGCAATACACAGCCCTTGTTAAATATCAGCACATCTCTAAATGTTCAGAACCAGAAGGGGAGTTCATCCGTTCCCAAAAGATTTCGTTTTTGTAGCTGGTTCTTGAAATGCAGTGTTGCTTGCAGTTCATGTCCCACAAGCGTGAGCATGCTGATGCCACCTTTCAGAACATGGGAGGGGGGAAGGTTTCCCTTCAGGGTTAAAATCCATCAGTTAATGCAAAAATACTTTCAGTGCTCCCCAGAAGTCTTACACAAGATGAATTTGTTCCAGCACAGTTTTAGGAGGAGGAGGCTCTTATTTGCTACACCTATTCCTCAGAAAGATAATTCATGGCCTCATCATTGCTGGATGAGGTAATGCAATGAGAAATTATTCCTTAAGGTTCCCACTAGCTTCAAATCAGCATATTCGGTAAAGGTGGCTCATTGGCTGTATTCAGCAGCTGTGTACAGTAACCTACCATTCCTTTCAGCAACTGTATAGTCTGCTCTGCTGTGCCCTCATTTAAACGAGATGTCATTGTAGTCAATGGAGATGACTCCTGAGGATGCAAAAGAAGCAAACATGATTTAGCATTGCCAAAACCCACCAAACAGCAACCAGAGAAGCAGGTATTATGAAAAAAAAAAAGAACTATCCTACTGCTATTGAACACAAGCCATTTTTAGTCAGGGTCTAAACCAATGCAACATCTTCAGGCCAAAATCTGTCGAAGGGGTTTTAACCTGTGTTTATAGTGAATGTAAAAAATAGCTGGGCTTTGTCTGAATAAATGAAGTTATATTATATCAATGTGCATTCACATCAGTGGTTGTAAATACTTACAAATATATTCCGTACCGCTTTGGGAAATGGTGCTGTATTAGAGCTCTAGCAAATACAGGGCTGCCTTCTGTGGGTTTATTAAAACATGTTGGCCAGATAGCAAACACACATTACCCATACTGGCCAGATTGTCTGCTGGGTTCAATGGGGTTGGGGGAGGGGGAAGGGGAGCGATCAGGGAGCAGACTACAGCTTCCTGATTCTCAAGTTGGCTTTACCTTGGCCCTTCGTGGAGTTGAGAGCACTCCCCGGCACTGTCACAGAACTGTCCTCATGGTGAGGGTTGCAGAAGACAGGAAAATACAAAGCACTGGCAGAGAAGGCCAGTGGTATAGCAAGGGGGTGGGGCATGGGGGGCAGTTGCCCCCAGGTGCCATGCTAGGGGAGCACCAATTTAGTCCCTTTCACTCCACCTGTCATTCCTCAGGTCGACTGCTCCTCCATCCACTGCTGCCAGCTGGATCCTCCTCTCCGCCTCTCTGTCCCCAGCCCGACACTCCTCCATCTCCACAGCGGCTTAGTGCATGCAGGGGCCTGGTCCCAAACTGGAGTGGGCGGGTAAAGAAGTGGTACAAGCCCTCCCGCCCTCCTCCCAGGGTTGGGCTCAGCCGTGCACCAGATTTGGAGCTGCGCCATGCACCGACGGCGGAAGGAGGGCTCAAATTTTGCCTTTGCCCCTGGGTGCATAACACCCTCGCTACGCCTCTGTAGAAGGAAGCTGTATCAATTCTTCCCCACCCTGGGACTGTCTCGAGCTGGGGGAATCCCAATCAGGAGAGATAGAATCATTTCCTCTCCTATTGCACTATGGAGGAGCCCATTGTATAAGTCGGGCATTTATAAATGGTGGCAGGGCAGACAGCAGTTTACCCCACTGCATTTGACTGGAACACATCTTTTTAACAGCAACAACTTAATTCAGGAATAAAGATGCCCAGAGATTAGGTGATGCCTCAGAGAAGCATGGCCAGGGGCTTATTCTCCTTCTGGACAACCGGGCAACAGTTGTTTTACAGGGTGGAGAGCACATGCTTCTCCTTCCAGGCTCAGGTATATGGAGCACTACGCTATGAGCTCCTGCATCAGTACAGGCAGTCCCCGAGTTACGCGGATCCGACTTATGTCGGATCCGCAGTTACGAATGGGGCCCTCCCTCTCCCTGGTCTCCAGCAGACCAGGGAGAGGAAGCAAAGCGGCGGAACACGTGGGCAGCGGACAGCCCAGACGCGTCTGGGCTGTCAGCTGCCCGCGTGCTCTGCGGCTTTGCTCTGCTTTGCTCCCCGTCCCCCTGGTCTGCAGACCAGGGGGATGGGGAGCAAAGCAGAGCAAAGCCGCGGAGCCTGGGGTTCTTAAGTTGAATCTGTATGTAAGTCAGAACTGGTGTCCAGATTCAGCCGCTGTTGAAACTGATCAGTTTCAGCAGTGGCTGAATCTGGACGCCAGTTCCAACTTACATACAGATTCAACTTAAGAACAAACCTACAGTCCCTACCTTGTACGTAACCCGGGGACTGCCTGTACTGTCTGGATCAGACATGGTGGGCTGATTGCCTTAGAGCACCTCTGTTCAGCCAGAAACTGGGCCACTGCACTCCTCAGCCCTGTATGTGCAGCACCCCTTTTGCACTCACATAGCTCTTTGCACATAGTCACTAATTAGTATTTGAAATTAAACTATGTGGGGGAGACTAAGTCATGTTTCCTTGAATTGTTAGACTGGACGTCTAACCATTTTGGCTAGCTGCTTTCACTAGGAGACGTAAGGACCTTAATCTAAACTGAGAGAGATTAATTTCAGGAAGTTTTCATCTTTACAGCCAGCCAATGTTCATTACTGAATTCCCATCAAGTAAATTAACAGTCAAGTGAGGCTGTGTGCTGTGCTGACATTTTCATGAGTGAATTCCGGAGAGCCAGCAGTACAGTATTTAAAGACCTCAAAGGTTAATGCATCCTCAGATCTTGGAGTCTGATTTTCCCCTAAAACATGAATACATAATCATCTCCTTAATCAATCACTTTAACCTTTTAGTATTTGACTGCAGTCTTGGTGCTATAATAAATGTGAGATTTAAAGGGTGAATTGTGTGTGAAGCACTGCTATCATCTCTCTCTTACATAGGAGAACGGGAAGTCACTTTAAAAAATTACAGGTTTCATCAGTGCACAGCTTTGCCACAATTTGGGTCTAGGTTTTGTTATACTTGGGATAGCAGAGGAGTACTGGCTGAGGCCTTGGACAGGATCCAAGACAGTGAACGAAAGCAACAATGGATATGCCTCTTCTCCAAAGCAGGAATCAAGCTACCTTTCATCACCTCCTTCCCTTCCAATGGCCAGAAAACATCGAGCCTCTGAGCCAGTACCAAGGGGTGGTAAGTGATGCTAATGTGTGATGGTCCTGGGACTATAGGTTCTAATATTTTCATTGGCCCGAGACGTCTAATTAGCACTTGATTGGCCCTGAAAGCATTTTTGGTCCTTCTCTGGTATTGTAAGACTCAAGGCATGTAGGGTAATTTTTCAAAAGTTGTTAAGTCACTTAGGAGACTACATTTCATTGTCAGAAGTGACTTAAGCACTTCTACTGACATTCAGTGTCACTGGGCCTGTTTCCAAAGGGACAGTTATTATGTGCGTAAAGATGCATATAGGTACCTAATAGGACTTCAAAAGCAATAAGGTGCTCAATTTCCATTGATTTCAATGGGCTTTAGGCACTTGGGATTTATTTTAATATCCCACTATGTGGCTATTTGTCTTCAGGCACCTAAACACCTTTAAAATATTGCCCTAAGAGCCTAAGTCACTTTTAAACATTGGAGTTTGGCTTCTAAACCACACACATACTTGCCTAGGGAGCCTCGCCACGGTATGCATGACTGCTCAGGAAGCCCGTGTACACAGCTGCCCTGAGCCCCAGTGCTGGGCTGCCCCTTGGGCTGGCAGAGCAGCAGGGCCTGTAGAAGCTGGGAGGCTAACTGTCAAGCTAGGGGAGGCAGTGGCAAGGGTCCAAAAATGTTCTCCCTTGGTCTGGTAAAATCTCTCATCTGGGCCCAGCCAGGTCCCGTGGTGCCGGACTAGAGATGTTCAACCTGTAGTGTGACTATTTGATTTGGGGGGTTATTTGACCTATGCCACTCACTGGGTTTCACAGCCCAAGCTGGAGTGTTTATATTTACTATTATTAGCACCATACGGAGAGCTCTGAAAGCTTGAGTCTGCAGAGCCTCGCTCTAGGACTCACTGCTATGGGAGTTTTTTCCAAATAAAGGCTATAAAAGCTATAAACCCTGATGCTTGTCATTTTCTATCATGATTCCTCACGTCAGATGTTTCTCTTTTGATGTTTCTAAAGATGATACTGTGTGATGGGGTATACAGACTGCACGCTGGAGAACAAGGGGTTAAGGAGCAGCGCTGGGCCCAGGGATCCCTGCCCAGTCACACATGCAAAGCCTGCACCAGATGGAGGCAGAACTTACAAGGGGAAATGGAGAAGCTCAGAAGGAAATAGGTAATGAGGTAGACCAGGGCTCTGTGGAAATCAAGGAGCTCTGATACCTGGTCACACTTCCAATACCCCAAAATAGCTACACAGTGTAGATGTAGCCATAAAGATCAGATGTAATGTTGGAAGCTAGAGTCATTGTAAAGACTCAGATGTTGAGAAAAAGGGGACTTCGACATTTGAAAGTATGCATGGTCAGCATGGTTTTCATACAAAATCAATGTTATTGATTTTTACCAATACAGTAAAATTCAAGGACCACAAAATTAAAGTGGTTATTTTTCAATGAAAAGTTCATGGGAAATTATTTAGTAGCTTTCCCCAATACCAAGTGAAGATAAACAAACAGCATTTGATGGAAGAGTGCAATCTGTAAAAAAGGTAATAATAATATGTTATTCTCGGAAACATCTATCATTCTGTTATGTGCTTGAGATGTAAGCCCCCTTCTTGAAATTAATTTTCAGTGTAAATTCTTCTTTCTTTCCAAGGACATAAATAAATATATTTAATCAGTTTTTATGCCATGAAAATACATAATATAAATTAACAGGAGGTTCAGTTAAAGCACATCCACTTTTCCCTTTTCAGTGCAATCTGTCCTCAAGAATCTTGATGCTTGTCATTTTCTATCATGATTCCTCACATGTTCCTCATTTTTCTTATTTTCGGCCAACCTGGGGCCATTTAGGCAGAGCAAATATCCTCTGTTTGATCAATAAATAGACTATTGCTTGCTGAAAGGAAGTTAGACTTCCCTTTGTCCATCACAGTTTGCTTCTGTAGTTTCTTCACTCTACTCCAAATATCAAGGTTATGCTTGGTAATATCAAGGTTATCAATTGACTTTATCTCGGACTAATAGATTTGCTGTACAAGAAAACATTGGCAATCAGAGTTCCCCTTTTTTCACCCAGTCTATCATGAGAAAAGCATCATTACTATTTTTCTCCTCTTTTCAGAGAATTTAATAGGCTCCCACCAAATGATTTGCATTTTATAATTTTACTTTTAAAAAAAAGCCTTTAGAAAAATATTCTGGTGTTGTTTAGAAAACAGTGCTTCAAATCCGCCAGTCCAGAGATCAGGGCATGCTCTTAATGTTCATTCTGACCATGTTCTTCAGTCTAGTCTGCACAGCTGCCTCTCAAACGTTGCCACAGGCATTTCTTTGAAACTCTTCCTTGTTATATAATTGATTATTAGATCAGCACCCAGATAAGATGTAATAGTTCTGACAGTGGAATATCTCATGTGCGCCAGCCGCAACTGAAGAGTGACTGTAATTATAGTCTGTGGCAATCTAGTTTTCTGCATCTGTGAAGCATTCGACACCCGTACTCCTTGCCTAGCATATTTATACCAAATGTAAATCATAGACTCGCAGCCTAGAAGGGACTGCAAGGAGCATCTAGTCTAAATATCTTAACACCAGTCCTCAATATATTATTCCAAACTCACCTCTGATCTAACAAAGGGCAAGTCAATGGCAGAGCACACGCTCCACTCCTCCAGACAATGCAGAAGTGGCAACTGACTTACAGAGACTTCAGTTAGAGGATATAGGACAAGCTCATATTCTGTCCCTGACTTCTTCCAGTGGAACTATTCAGAGACCTTCTTCACCCAGTGATTTATTGACAAAGTTCATTCCCACCACTTTTACAGATTGTGCAACAGCTTTAACTAGCATCCTGTGTCTCTAAGGGCACATCTCCACAACAGCATTATTTTGGAATAACTGATATTATTCTGAAATAACATAGTGCGCATCTACACTACAAGCCATTATTTTGAAATGATGGCGAGCTGAAGGACTTCTTACTCTGACTCCTGTAACCCTTATTTTATGAGGAGTAAGGGAAATCAAAGGAAGAATGTTCTTCCTTCGACTTCCTGCTGCGTAGACAGCGCCAAAAAACAAATTAAGCTATTTTGACTTAAGCTACTGTTGTCTCATGCAAGCAAGGTACTAACAAATGTCAACAAGACTTTATTTACCAAAAGTGAAACCTCTTTACAAAGCTGCTGCACCCCTCTGTAGCTCTCACTCAGCCGTGTCTAAATTTCTTCCCCCTTCCTTTCTGTTTCCTGTGCTTCCAGACTCCCAACAGCCAGTGCTCCCAGTTCTAATAATTACAAGCAGCATCTAAAACACCACAGCTACGCAGTTGACGTAACTCACGTTGCATAGCTTAATTCTACTTTAGTCCTGCTGTGTAGACATCAGCACAGAGCAGCTGGTTCTCCTCTTCCCCCCACCCCTCCTGTTGCCACTGATGCAGCAGCAGGGGTGGAGGGCAGCAACAAAGGTTCTCCATTTTTGATTGTCTTTGGCCATTTTCTCCAGGGTGTCCCAGTTGTAATTCATTCTCTTAATGTCTGCCTCAACAGTATTCCACCATGTTGTCTTGGGCCTCCCACGTTTGTCGTCCTTCAGGCATCCTGGGAAGTGCTATCTTTACAATGGCGTCTGCCTCCCTTCTCATCACATGCCTTATCCATCTCCAGCATCTTCTCATAATGCTAGTGGTCATGTCCTCCTAGTGGCATTGCAGGAGTGGGTCGTGGTTGGAGATTGGTTTTGGCCAAAAGATGTGAAGTATCTTATGAAGGCTGGTGGTGTGAAAGGATGAGAGCTTGGCATGGTCGCACTCTCATTTGCCAGCACTCTGAGCTATATAGTAGTGTTGATATGACACAGCTCTGGTACAGCTTAAGCTTGATGGACACTGTACTGTGTAGATCTCCATACATTGTTCATACTCCAGAGGACATTTCTGGCCTTTCTTTGTCTGCTCTGGATGTCGTTCTTGGTGCCTCCATCATAGCAGATGATGCTGCCTAAGTACGTAAAGCTGTCTGTGCTAGGTAAGTCTTCATCATCTATTTTGATTGGTGCTGGTGAATCTATATTGAGAATCATAATCTCTGTTTTCTTCTGGCTAACTCTTAATCCAACCTGGCATCCAAGGGTGCATAGGCGTTGTGTCTTTTCCTGCATGTGTTGATAGGTATGGGAAAGCAATGCAAGGTCGTCCGCAAAGTCAAGGACTTCCAATGTGGAAAAAGGTGTCCATCTGATACCCCTTGACGCATCTGCTGTTGTTCTCTGCATCACCCAGTCGATCACAATGTTGAAGAGTAGTGCGGACATGACACATCCCTGTCTGACCCCAGTCTCGACTTCGAAAGACAGATTGCAGTATCCCATGCTACATGTGAAGTTGGTGTAGAAACTCTTAAAGAGCTGGACCACTTGTAGGGGGATTCTGTAGGCTCTCTAAATGCGCCAAAGGATTTCTCTGTGTATGCTGTCAAAAGCCTTCTCAAAGTCAATAAAGTTTATGTACAACTGTCTCTGCCACTCTGTGAACTGCTCAAGGTCCTTCTCAGCTTCCTGAATGTCCGCTTCTTCTTCAGGCGGTGGTCTATTCAGACCCCCTGAAATGTTCTGTCCAGCGTGCTTCTTGTTCTTTCTCTGTTGACAGTAGCTGCCCTTGTTTGTCCTTAATGGGGGCACTTGTCCTGCCACGATACTTGCTACAAACAAGCTTGTGATTCTGTACATGTTTCCTTGCTCCCCTTGATTAGCTGCATCTTCAGCTTTTGTTGCAAGGTCCTCCATGAAAGCTTGTTTGTCTGCCCTCACTAACTTCTTTACTTTTTGATTTCCCTCTCTGTAATTCTGCTTGTATCTTTCTTGAATTCTCACTGATTTGGCATCTACCAATCTCTTCTTTATGTCCCATCTCTCTTCGATGGCTTTCCATGTATCAGGCTTAATCCACTCCTTTCCATTTTCTTAGGTGATTCCTAAGTATAATTGTAGTATACACCAAAATGGCTGTTATTTTAGAATGAAGTACCATGAATTTCTCACATGGTGCATCACTTTCAAGAGGGAAAAATAAAGTGGGTGATATTAGGTGTATAGGTGATAGGGAATTTCTCCCTTATATATTTCTACATAGTCTAATTTAAGGGCCTACAATTATGAGAGTGCCTAGAGCATGGGTTCTTAACCAGTGAGATTCTAATGATGTTGCGACTTAAGCTAATGAGTCCCTCATTAGAATCTTTTCTGCCGGAAAAACTCGCAGTGAAGATGTAGCCCCAGATGCCCAAATACAGAGATGACAAGCAGAAGTTTCCACAGAATCGGAAAAAAGGAGGTGATGCCTGAAGGGGTGGGATCACACCACATTGTGCTTTAGAAGCTGATGCCCTATCCCCAAGTTCATTGGAGATCCTACTCCACCAACCTGCCTTCAGCAGGTCCTTACCCTGCTTTCCTAATGCAGGAGCCAGCTCTATCCCTGGAGTAGCCTGTGTTGGCTGCCTGGCCACTCCCAGGATGGGCAGACATGGGGGGAACCTCTTTCTGATTCAAATCCAGGCTATTTCTATAGGTTTTTATACTTTTCCTATGGGAACAAATGAAGGGGATTATCTGTCCTGGATAGTTTTTCAATTAGGCTCCATCAGGACTTAATTTTGTCTGATACCAAATTAATTCCCTTCTCAGTTTCTCTCGCTGGCTATGTGTATACAGCACCCGTTTTGCACAAGAAATATGCAAATGAGGCTAAGTGTAGAATATTGCCGCGCCTCATTTGCATAATTAATGAGCGCCTGCTTTTTGTGCAAGAGGTTTTTGCGCCAATAAGAGCCGTCTACATGGCTCCTTTTTGCGCAAAAAAACCCCTCTTGTGCAAGAGCCATTCTTCTGCATTTTTTTCAGGAAGAATGGCTCTTGCACAAAAGGAGGTTTTTGCACAAAAAGGAGCTGTGTGGACAACTCCCTTTTGCGCAAAAGCCTCTTGCGCAAAAAGCGGACGCTCATTAATTATGCAAATGAGGCTTGGTGATATTCCACCCTTAGCCTCATTTGCATATTTCTTGTGCAACATGGGTGCAGTACACACATAGCCAATGCATTGAGTCTTCTCTGTGTCACATCTCTTGAACTTCAAGCTGTTCATTGGTGGAGACAAAATTTCACCTTTTGGGTCCAGTGCAGCACTATGCACATTATCTACTTACCAAATAACAGTAATAATAATCAAATTGTCCAGTTTTAACATACAACAATAATAAGCCAGTAGTTGGATGCATGTCCACTCTTTAAATCATACATCAGATTCTGAGGTTTTGGAATGTATTAATGTGTAACAAAGCTCTTCATTTGTGAGGCAACATAGCATGTAAGTCATTTATATATTTATTTATTTATTTGAGAGGGAAAATTCAAGGTTGTCCTGCAGGCAACTAATGGTGAGTTAGAGAGAGTTAGTAATGCATGTCAGATATTATTCTGCCATGCTTTCTCCTTGTGGTTGGAATGCCTTTGATCACATCATAAAGCAAGTTCCTTGCAGATCAAAGAGGTCTTTATAGCTAGGTTTCTTATCAAATTTGGATGGATTCTAAGCACATAAAAGTTGGCATGAATGAACAAAGAAATAATTCTAAAAACTTACACAACAGCCTCTCGGGGTTTTGCAAATTTTAGGAGGAAAGAATGTAGACAAGTCAAATTGGTAGAAAGGCCACAGAGAAAAAAACCCTGCAAAACAAATATCTGCCCTTGTTCTTAACTCAGGGTCACTTAAGTCAGTGATACACTCTGTGTTTGTATGGATATTTTATATTGACACATTCTTGTTGGATGTTTGCAGTATTTCAATGGTCAGATATTGCCAGGTAAACTAGGAGACAGAAAAGTCATGTGGGTGCCACAAAGGAGGTTAGGAAACATCATGGCTACGTCTACACTGGCCCCTTTTCCGGAAGGGGCATGTAAATTTCACTAGTCGTCGTAGGGAAATCCGCGGGGGATTTAAATATCCCCCGCGGCATTTAAATAAAAATGTCCGCCGCTTTTTTCCGGCTTTTAAAAAAGCCGGAAAAGAGCGTCTAGACTGGCCCCGATCCTCCGGAAAAAGTGCCCTTTTCCGGAGGCTCTTATTCTTACTTTGAAGTAAGAATAAGAGCCTCCGGAAAAGGGCACTTTTTCCGGAGGATCGGGGCCAGTCTAGACGCTCTTTTCCGGCTTTTTTAAAAGCCGGAAAAAAGCGGCGGACATTTTTATTTAAATGCCGCGGGGGATATTTAAATCCCCCGCGGATTTCCCTACGACGACTAGTGAAATTTACATGCCCCTTCCGGAAAAGGGGCCAGTGTAGACGTAGCCCCCGTGTTTGGATAGGTGAAGCTTTTGCGCGATCATTCTTTTGGATGGACTGGAAGGGTTACTCTTCTGCAGTAATGTTAAGGTGGTTAAACTTTGAAACATCTGGATCAGTTGGAGGCTCAGCTATCTGTGAAGCAACTTTGTTATGCTATGCTTCTACCTGATTACCCTCTCCTCCCTCAATGTCACCCCACAGGGCACTCTAACTGTTATAGCCTTAAGCATCTTTATTGTTCAGATGTTTGCTGAGACCTGGGGAATTGTAAGAGATGAATATTGACAGGGTATGTCGGAATGAACCCTTGTATTTGCATTCTACACACCATTATAATAATCTTTGTACAAAATATACCTGATGAGATATCATTTGAAACTGAGTAACTCACTGGTCAATAATGTCATGATGAAATTTGTGTTGCAACATTATGTGTAAAGTTGCTAGAAGACTTTCTCAGCTTGGGGTAGGGCCATGCACCATGGCTATTGGTTTCTTCTCAGATCAGCCTGGGGCAGAAGGGAGAGAGGGTGTTCATGCTTGTCACCGGTGCTCCCTGGGCCCAGACTGGGAGGCCACACATGCTGCTCACCAGCACTTCCCAGGGCTGGCCCAGGGTCAGTGGGCGTGGCACAGTGGCCAGCAGCTGCTACCCAGGGTAGACCAGGGTGTTATTGCTCTTAAAATCAGGAATAAGGGATCTTTCAGAAAAGGCTTTATTTTCTGAAAGATCCCCGTCTAGACTGGCGCTTTTTGCCGGAAAAACCCTGAGCTGGAAAAAAGCGGCAGCCATGTTTATGCAAATGAAGTGGGGAAGATTTAAATCCCCGCTTCATTTGCAATTGCGCTGTGTCTAATTTGCATCCCTTTTCCGGAAAGGGGTGCCAATGTAGACACAGCCCTATAGTATAATGCCTTATTTGAGACATAATTATTTTCTAAGAAATTTAGCTCAGAACTTGCAACCCAGGTGACAGGGGAAAGATGCCATTAAGTCCCCTTTGTGCCCCACTGATCTTAGGCTGGCCCAATTTAGACTATCCAAGGCCATCTCTCTAAATTACAGCCTATTCCTCAGGCTGCTGTGGCTCTATCCCTGATATGCAACCAGCTCTGTCCCCTGCATCATCCCTTTGCCAGGGCTTGCAAGAGGGTCCACAGAGGGTGTCTTCTGCATCTTCCCCTGGACAGTTCATTTACTCAGAGTAAAGGGGCTGGATTAGGTCTGAGGATTATGGATTTCAGAGAGGGTGGGGGCAGTAGCAACAAATTAATTGTTAAGAACTAAAATTCTCCTGTCCTGCAAATGTCCTGCAAATGTAGAAATTCCTATTTATATAGAGATTCTTTTGAGCAGTGAGAGAGTTAGAAGAAGCCCAAATTTCCTACACACCATCCTATCCTCAAAAGCCCTGCATTGCTTCATCTTCTGTGAGCCAGAGAAGATCACTGATGAATTTACATGAGGTATTCCAGCCCCTCCCCCGGCTCACAGAAACTGCATATACTGCCTATTAATCCAGAACGACTCAGACTCAAACTCTGTGAACATGTGTCAATGTGTTTCACTGCCACTAGGGAATTGGAAGCTTCATGGAAGCCTTCACCACAAGTTGCTTTAAATATTAATATCCCCTCCCCCTCTACACACACACACATTCTTTATTTTCAGGCTGGAACAATTTGTCCGAGGGGAGGGTGTGTGTGCTGAGTGCTGTTGAATCAACCTGCAAATGATGGAAACTAGTTCCAGCCTATCAGCAACTCCCACCCTCCCCCTCCAAAAAATGCCTACACAGAGGTCTCTCTACATTCACTTATTATCATTCTTGTTCCTGAGCAATTAAAGATGACTCCACAAATCTGATCTTCCACAGACATGAGACGTCGATGATTTCAGAGTGCACCTGGGAGAACTTTAGCTCACCGAGTTCCGTCAGAATGTTTTATTCATATCTAGTCAATGAGAAGGATGATGACCCAAGCTCTGCAGTGCATTCAAATGAAAAGTTGTGAAAATATATGTAGATTTGTGGTGGCTGCAATGGCTGGAGTTACTTTGTGTTTTTCCAGAGCATGGGTAATATGAACGACTCTGACTAAAGTCAGAACTAGTGATCCTCTAGAGGACTCTTTGAAACAGGCAGACTGGTGACAACAAGAGACAGAGTCCTCACACATAACAAAAAAGTCTGAGGAGAATAAGGCACAAGTGCCCACACTTGCCCAAAGGTATTAAATGTAAATGAAGTGTAAATAAAGTTAAACATAAAGGATTAAAAAAGGTCAAGAACTGTCAAGGCAATGGCAGCAATTCAACAGCAATGTTCAGGCAGCGTCAGGCTCCAAAGACATCTATTAGGATTAAGAACTGAGAGAAAATCCAAACCCAGTGGGCATGTCTGTTTTTTCCTCTCTCTGGCTTTCAACATTGATTCCTGATGTATGTGACTTAGCTTTCTTGGTTTCTTTGACAAACTTTCATTGAAAGAGGAGTCAGACTTCTGGAAAACTCCCTCTTTCAGGATTTGGTCCTGTGAGAAACTGCATGCTCACTGGAAGCATGTGCCTGAATGGATGTTGTGGGTGATCAACACCATGTGCAAATCCTAACGAGGACGTGAGGCAGAAGGAAATCAGCAGCACTTCTCTAACTCAAGGTAGTTATCACCCAGACAGTGCTCAGCATATAGCACTGAGCATTTGCCTGGAGTTAGCTCAGTAATACAAAAGCTTCAGAGGGGGAGCCAAGTTAGTCTGTACCAGGAAAACTTTAAACCATGAATAGTCTAGTAGCACCTTGAAGACTAACAAAACATGTAGATGGTATCATGAGCTTTCGAGGGCAAAACTCACTTCTTCAGATGACCCTAGTGTTAGAAGTTCAGATCCAACAATAAATAAGGGAGGGGGACGGGGCTGCAAGAGGGGGAAAAAAAGGAGGGTGGGGGGAAGAGAGAGTGAGTATATGTTTCAAGTAGTTACAAGAGGCTGATAAGAACAATTAGCACATCCATTGGGCTGGTTGGTTAAGTCATTAGAATGTGGAAGGTAGTGTGCGAGCCAGCCAATAGCCCTGTTCACTTCATTTGCATAAGCATTAAACTTGTAAATGAAGTTAAATTCCAACCCTTCCCTGTGTATTTAGCTTGTGGAATTGGCCTGAAACAACATAGTGACTTGGAGATCCATTAATTAGTGCCCAGGCAGATTAAAGTGTTTTCCAACAGGTTTCTGTGTGTTGCCTTTTTGGATATCTGATTTGTGTCCATTAATTCTTTCCTATAGAGACTGTCCAGTTTGGCCAATATACATGGCAGTGGGGCATTGCTGGCTTTTGATGGCATAGATCACATTAGTGGATGTGCAGTTAAATGCGCCTCTGATTTGTTTGGATCCAGTTATTAAATCAACCATTAGAACTCGTTGCCAAGGGAAGTTGTGAAGGCCCAAAGTGCAATGGGCTTCAAAAATGAATTAGATAAATACATGGAGAGTAGGCAAGATGTCCAGGGATGCAACCTCATCCCTTTGGGTTACGCTAAGTCTCTGACTGCCAGAAGCTGGGAGTGGACAACAGGAGATGGATCCCTCCATAAGTGCCCTCTCCTATTCATTCCCTCTGAAGAGTCTGGCACCGGACACTGTCACAAGACAGGATACTGGGTTAGATAAATCATTATAGCCATTTTTATGTTCTGATAAGGATCTGAACTTCATACTTTCAAAGTCTTTTAATGCTCTTCCAAAAGGAGCTAATTGGTGTCCTGCCCCTTTCATCCCTGTACAGAATTTATGAATCCTAAATAAAATTCCAGGGCTCAGATTTACTTTGTGTCATACATTTGGCACAAAACTGGAGCACAATTAGATTCATCGTATGTTCCCTGAAGGAGGTAAGAAATTCAGAATATAATTAAACTTGATTAATCTGTTTAACATTAACTGAAACTGACTTGTCTTTTGGTAAAATAGAATACTATATCTCATCTGATACACTCTAGGCTCCCTCAAGTCAACAACCCAGAGTTTAGTAAATTCAAGATATGCTCATGAAATTTGCAATGGCCTGGATCCTGTTCCCAACACCCACTGTAAGTACCCAGGCTGTGCACTGAAGAGATGAGTGAGGGTTTTGGGAATCAAGTGTCCCCCCAAGGCCCAGACTGAAGCATTATTTGAACAACTTTATGGCTGCTTTTACAAGTAGCTTTCTCTTCTGAGGGAATGGCTGTTTGTGGTTGATCTGCATAGCTTGTGGGGGGTGTGGACCTCGCTGTAGGATCCCCAAATAATAAAGACTCTCACAAGGCAGGGGCCATACACACACCTGTACCTGGTCTCTGGATACTTCAGCCTCCTCAGTTGTCAGTATGGCACCTTTTTAAAATAAATTCCACCCCATCGCCATCTGAAGGCTATTTGGTGGCTTAGGTGAAACAAATGAATGATAGCAGTGTAAAGTGGATAGGTATCAATGCCACAGATGTTCACAGTTAGCCCAAGCTGGCATTCTTGAATGCAGTATTGGCAGAAAGGCTAAGGACCAAAAGGGGTTTGGAAACTGAGCTGCCTGCTCCACTCCTAAGCAGCAGAGAAGGACAGGAGTCGTCTCCTGTGGGGAAAGATGCATCACTGTTGCCAACACTACAGCTGCTAGAAGACTTTGCACTCCTAGGTTGTCACCCCAGAACCAATGTTTGGTGGGATTCGGTAGGAGTATCATGCGTGGTACAGTGAAATAAAGATCCTACCTGAAGCAAAGGCTATGCACACTGTGTGCACTATCTAGGTCCAACATTTGGAAAAATGTACCCTGTGAAGTCCATACGTGTACTAGGGGAAAAATGTGTCATCTTGTTGGGACTTGAATCCCAAGCTCAGAAAAAACATGTTCTTACTTCAGAGACTAATAGACTTCAAAGCCAGAAAGGACCAGTATGACTATCTAGGTTGACTTACTGTATAACACAGCCCATAAAATCTCACCCGTTGATTCCTGCAGCAGGCCCATAACTTGAGTTTGACTTGTAGAATATCTTTTGGAATATCTTTTGACTTAGTAATTTATTCGTTTCTCAGATCTATGAAACAATGAAAGGGAAATACTTATTTTGATGCTTCCTTTTAAATTGCAAGTACCACAATAATTTGACTGTGGTCTTCTTGCAGAATTGCTGCATGTCAGTTCATACGTCTAGCTGGTACAGCAGAGGAACTCTTCTTTGCCTTTAACACAGCATCTAATTTTTCTGACAGTGTGTCCTTTGCTATTAAGCATATCTACTAGGGTTGTCTTTCTGTGAAAAGTGATCTGGTAGTTTAAATAAAAGGAGTCAAGTTTATCACACATTGGAAAAAATCATCCCAACTACACATACAATATGATGGGGATAATTTAGCTATTACCACTCAAGAGAAAGATCTTGGAGACGTGGATAGTTCTCTGAAAACAGCCACTCAATGTGCAGCAGCAGGCAAAAAAGCAAATAGAATGTTAGGGTACGTCTACACTAACACTCTAGATCGATCTAGGGAGGCTAATGAGGGCAACCAAAATTGCAAATCAAACCCGGGATTTAAATATCCCGCGCTTGATTTGCATGTTCCCGGCCAGTCACCATTTTAGAAATTGACTAGCCCGAAGTAATTGCCCACGTCTACACGCGGCAGTGAAACTGGATTCCAATTTAAAGCCCTAACTCAAATTAGCTGGTATTCCTCCTGCAATGAGGTTTACCAGCTAATTTGATTTAGGGGCTTTAAATCGGAATCCCGTTTCACCGCTGAGTGTAGACGCGGGCAGTTACTTCGGGCTAGTCAATTTCTAAAATGGCGACCGGCCACGAACATGCAAATCAAGCACGGGATATTTAAATTCTGGGCTTGATTTGCAACTTTGGTCGCCCTCATTAGCCTCCCTAGATCGATCTAGGGGGCTAGTGTAGACGTACCCTTAGAAATCATTTAAAAAGGGATAGCAAATAAGACAGAGAACATCTTAATGCCTCTATATAAATCCATGGTATGCCCACATCTTGAAAACTGCGTACAGATGTGGTCTTCTCATCAGTAAAATGATATATTGCATTGGAAAAGGTTCAGAAAAGGACCCAAAAATGATTAGGGGTTTGGAACGGGTGCCATATGAAGAGACATTAAAAAGACTGGGACTTTTCAGCTTAAAAAAGAGGAATCTAAGGGGGATATGATAGAGATCAATAAAACCATGACAGTATGGCTGTTCGTATGTTCGTATCCCTCATGTAGCCCAATTTTTGAAATGCAATTCTAATTCAAACACAAATGGTGCTTTGACCTCATTTGTCTGTCAGAGGGGTGTGTTGCACTTCGGGCACTATACTGGATGTCAGAAAACTGGAGTTAGTTCAATGCTCTGCCACTGATCTATTGGATGTCCTTGGATAGGTCACTTCACCTCTTTGGGCCTCCATTCCCACTTCCCTTGTCTGTGTTGTCTAATCAGTTCTAAATGGAAGTTCTTCAAGACAAGGACTTTCTCCTCCATATGTGCATAGTGCCTAAGAAACACAATGAGGCTTTCAAATTCAATGTACCATAATGTCAACAGGAAATGAACAAAGGTATCTGGAGGTGGAGATACAGTAAGCAAAGAAACAAACAAACAAGAAATGCATTCAAATTCTTTGTTACCTTGGAAACCAGATGTAAGAAAGTGGATGTCACAGCATCACCTGTGCTGACCTCCCTCTGGAACAAGAGATTGCAGGAAAAGCACTATTTGATGCTGAGATGCTTCAGGCACTGACTGTGTTGCTTCTCTTTCATTTGGGCAAGGCCACACACTTCAATATGGCTGCTACCAAGTCTGAAGAAGCTGCTTTTAGGGAGAGGTCATAGCAGGGTAGATGGCCTTTTACCCCAAACATACCAGATACTCAGTCCTAGGCTCTGTTGTCTGGACCTGAAGAGCCTCCACCATGAATAGAATTTGAGGCAGCTTCCCAATTCTTGCAGGTTTAATGGTAGAAGGAAAGGTATATAGGTTGCCTCCGAGCTGTACCTTTTCTCTAGGTGCTAGACACCAAACATGGACACTACTAATTGGCATCACAGCCAAGACATTGGTGGGGCCAGTTCATCACTGGGATGAGAATCTAAATGAATCTTCACCTGGAAGGAGAATGACTTTCTTTGGATCCTGTTAGCTTGAGGAGTACCTCTGTTGAAGCATGTGGAATTACACTGATGTAAAACCCGTGTAAACAAATCAAGTACAGTGTGCAAAACCATTGTGTTATATTGCAGCAAAGAGAGGTGAAGTATATGTTTCAGGAGTAACAGCTAGTGAAAGCATGTAAGGTAAAGCAAGTATCTCTTCAGATTGGGACTCGGGACTCAATATTTTTCTTTTCTTGTCATTCATTCAGAAAAGGGTATAAGAATAATTATTTGTTGGCTTGAGGTCATTTGTACTGAACATAAGAACGGCCATACTGGTTCAGACCAAAGGTCCATCCAGCCCAGTATCCTGTCTGCTGACAGTGGCCAATGCCAGGTGCTCCAGAGGGAGTGAACCGAACAGGTAATGATCAAGCGATCTCTCTCCTGCCATCCATCTCCATCCTCTGACAAACAGAGGCTAGGGACACCATTCCTTACCCATCCTGGATAATAGCCATTAATAGATTTAACCTCCATGAATTTATCCAGTTCTTTTTTAAACCCTGTTATAGTCCTAGCCTTCACAACCTCCTCAGGCAAGGAGTTCCACAGGTTGACAGTGTGCTGTGTGAAGAAGAACTTCCTTTTATTTGTTTTAAACCTGCTGTCCATTATTTTCATTTGGTGGCCCCTAGTTCTTATATTATGAGAACAAGTAAATAGCTTTTCCTTATTCACTTTCTTCACACCACTCATGATTTTAGACCTCTATCGTATCCCCCTTTAGTCTCCTCTTTTCCAAACTGAAAAGTCCTAGTCTCTTTAATCTCTCTTCATATGGGACACGTTCCAACCCCCTAATCATTTTAGTTGCCCTTCTCTGAACCTTTTCTAATGCCAGTATATCTTTTTTGAGATGAGTATATCATTTTTGAGATACTGGTCTGTTGGAATGTTCCTCTGACCTGCGAAGTTAGAAAGTCTGACCTAAGGAAACATTTCCTTACATCACTGGGCTTCATTGTGAATCTTCTCTTAAAAAATGAATGTTTCGATATATTTTTCAAATAAGTGTTATCGGATGCATCTTCTATATTGTTAGCATTGTGGTGTTTACACTTTACTTTCATTTTGCTTTTCTCTTCCTTAAACTGGATCCTTAAAACAAAGTGAGAAAGCAGACAGCTCTGTATTCAATAGATTGATTTAATAGCACCATAGGATCATAGTTCTGGAAGGGACCTGAAGAGGTCATCTAGTCCAGTTTGCTGCACTCACGTCAGATGTAAGACCATCCCTGATAGGTGATTCTCTAACCTAATCTTAAAACTCTTCAATGATGGAGATTCCACAACCTCCCTGGGCAATGTGTTCCAATGCTTAACCACTCTGATAGGAAAGTTTTCCTAACACCTATCCTTACTGAAATGTAAGCCCACTGTTTCTTGTCTGATCATAAGGTTACAGAGAACATTTAGTCTCTCTATTTCTTGTAACAATCTTTTAGGTACTTGAAAACTGTTATCATCTTCCCCCTCATTTTTCTTTTCTCCTGACTAAACAAATCCAATTTTTTCAATCTTCACTGACAGATCAGGTTTTCTAGATCTAGGGTTGTGGTCCCTCCTTGTCAAGCTCAGGGGGAGGCCTTGCCTCCTCCTTACAGAACTCAGTCTGTTCAGCTGTACAGGAGAAGGATGAGGGATGACTTGATGACAGTTTAAGTAACTATTTGAGAATCAGAAATTTGATAGTATGAAGCTCTTCAGTTCAGCTGACAAGAGGTGCAATATGATCCAATGACTGTAAATTGAATCTTGACAAATTTAGACTAGGAATAGGGTGCATACAATTGAGGGTAATTAACCAATGGAACAAATTAAGAGCCATAGTGGATTCTCTCCACTGGAAGCTTTTAAATCAAGACTGGATTTTTTAAAAAAAATACGCTGTAGCTCAAACAGGAATTAATTCAGGGAAGCCCTTTCGCTTGTGTTATTCTGGAAGATAGATTAGATGATCACAATGGTCACTTCTCGGTTTTACAATCCATGAATGTATAAATATATGAAAGCCCAGTTCTGGAAAGGAAAGTTACCTCTGTTATTGTAGTAAAAAAAATTTAAGGTCACCTATATCTATATCTAGATAGTTTCTCTAATGGCACCATCTAACCATATGAATCCTTGGGTTTCTTTTCATATTGGGTGTGCAACTGATGAGAGGCTGTCAACCTAACTCACAACCAAAATTAGCCGAACTCTTCTTGATGTCAGATAAGAGATTTTGCAACCACGGTCTAATAAGGATGTTTCACAAAGCAGACACATTGTATTAGACCTTTTATAAATACATTAAAAGCAAGAGGAAGACCAAGGACAGGGTAGGCCCACTGCTTAGTGAGGAGGGAGAAGCAGTAACAGGAAACTTGGAAATGGCAGAGATGCTCAATGACTTCTTTGTTTCTGTCTTCACCGAGAAGTCTGGAGGTGTGCCTAACGTAGTGAATACAAGCAGAGAGAGGGTAAGTTTAGAAGATAGGATACACAAAGAACAAGTTAAAAATCACTTAGGAAAGTTAGATGTCAGCAAGTCACCAGGTCCTGATGAAATGCATCCCAGGATACTCAAGGAGCTGATAGAGGAGGTATCTGAGCCTTTAGCTATGATTTTTGAAAAATCATGGCAGACAGGGGAGATTCCAGAAGACTGGAAAAGGGCAAATATTGTGCCCATCTATAAAAAGGGGAATAAGAACAACCCAGGAAACTACAGACGGGTCAGTTTAACGTCTGTCCCAGGGAAGATAATGGAGCAGGTAATTAAGGAAATCATATGCAAACACTTGGAAGGTAATAAAGTGATAGGGAATAGCCAGCATGGGTTTGTGAGGAACAAGTCATGCCAAACTAATCTGATAGCTTTCTTTGATAGGATAACGAGCCTTGTGGATAAGGGAGAATCGGTGGATGTCATATACCTAGACTTTAGTAAGGCATTTGATACGGTCTCGCATGATATTCTTATTGATAAACTATGCAAATATAACTTAGATAGGGCCATGATAAGGTGGGTGCATAATTGGCTGGATAATCGTAGTCAGAGAGTTGTTGTTAACGGTGCTAAATCCTGCTGGAAAGGGATAACAAGTGGAGTTCCGCAAGGGTCTGTTTTGGGACCCGTACTGTTCAATATCTTCATCAATGATGTAGATATTGGGATAGAGAGTACGCTTATTAAGTTTGCAGATGATACCAAACTGGGTGGGGTTGCAACTTCTTTGGAGGATAGGGACATAATTCAAAATGACCTTAGCAAGTTAGAGAAATGGTCAGAGGTAAACAGGATGAGGTTTAATAAAGAGAAATGCAAAGTGCTCCACTTAGGAAGGAACAATCAGTTCCATACATACAAGATGGGAAGCGACTGTCTAGGAAGGAGCATGGCGGAAAGGGATCTAGGGGTCATAGTGGACCACAAGTTGAATATGAGTCAACAGTGTGATGCTGTTGCAAAAAAAGCAAATATGATTCTAGGTTGTATCAACAGGTGTGTTGTAAGCAAAACTCGTGAAGTCATTCTGCCGCTCTACTCTGCACTAGTTAGGCCTCAGCTGGAGTACTGTGTCCAGTTCTGGGCGCCACATTTCAAGAAAGATGTGGAGAAATTGGAAAGGGTACAGAGAAGAGCGACAAGAATGATTAAAGGTTTAGAGAACATGACCTATGAAGCCAAGCTTCATGAACTGGGCTTGTTTAGTTTGGAAAAAAGAAGATTAAGGGGGGACATGATAGCGGTTTTCAAATATCTAAAAGGGTGTCACAAGGAGGAAGGAGAAAATTTGTTCCTCTTGGTTACTGAGGACAGGACAAGGAGTAATGGGCTTAAAGTGCAGCAGGGGAGGTTTAGATTGGACATTAGGAAAAAATTCCTAACTGTCAGGGTGGTCAAATATTGGAATAAATTGCCAAGGGAGGTGGTGGAATCTCCCTCTCTGGAGATATTTAAGAACAGGTTAGATAGACATCTGTCAGGGACGGTGTAGACGGAGCTTGGTCCTGCCTTGAGGGCGGGGGGCTGGACTCGATGACCTCTTGAGGTCCCTTCTAGTCCTATGAGTCTATGATTCTAGAGCAGAGGTGGGGAACCTTTTTTCATCCGGGGGCCACTGACCCACAGAAAAATCAGCTGAGCATCGCACACAAAAATCCCTCACTGATGTGGCACCCAACCAAGAAAGAGAAAGATACTCTCCACGTTCCCCTTGCGCATCAGAGCCTAGGGGAGCCCAGCCTAATAGATTGAGTATGCTCCAGCACCGTGGTGGGGCAGCACAGACTCCACAATATGGGGAAAGGGGGAAGAAGGGCTGAGTCATTGTGGCCAGATCCAGGCAAGCCAGGAGATGCATTCGGCACCCAGGCCTGATGTTCTCCACCCCTGAATTAGAGCATCTAATCCACAGACACTAAGACATTGATCCTGTCCCTCCTTCCTCACAGTATTCCAAGGCTAAGGCATGGGGCTCAGCTTTGCAAGGACCTTAATTCCCATTAAATCAGTGATATATGCTCAGTGCTTTGCAAAATCAGATCCCATGTTCATTGATGCAGAATCAATTAAAGAGAAGTATATATCAATGTGATAGGGGGTGATTTAATGAATACAGAGCCTCCAAAATGGCTACTTAATAAGTTGTCCCAGTTAGTTAATAAATATGAATAAGATCTATGGATGACAAATTAAAATAACCTGCTAGACCCCACAAGAACTTTTTGCTGTCTTTGGATGCTGAGATATCATATGTATTCCTACACTAGTGCTGCAAAGGTATTACTTCTATTTGATTTTAGGATTGTTCATTCATCATCTGACTATCACCTCTACTCTCAGTTTCAGATACTGTAACCCCTCATACTAGAACAGCTCACCAAAAAACTGTAATTCCAAAGGAGATAATTTATAATCGAGACGCTAAAAAATGGTAATACACTACTTTTCTCATCCAGACTGGTGGAAGAGTCTAATTAATTTGGCACACTTCTCTGGTCCTTGCTTCTGACATCTGTTATGCTGTACGATTATCCAAACCAGCCATCTGTCTTTCGACATGCAAAATGTATGGATGAGCAAAGATTTAATATTTTTTGACAGCAAAGGATGGAAATGAGCATGATAATAAATCTAAAGATGTGCACTTCAGATAGTCAAGGTAACATCTTGGAGTATGCACCGATTCACATATTGGATCGGTAGTACGTGTTTAGTGCCAGGACACTGAGTGAGAACTACTAGCAGCAAATAAGTTATATTGAGCTGGGCAGGTTCATTATATTTAACTTATAAATCATTTCATGTAAACCAGCCAATCACCACTTATCCCAACTAAGCACCTGAAGCACTTCCTTTTTGCCAAGAATCTCTCTCATGCAAGATATACATTTATTACCACTATCTTAGAGTATAGCAGATCTTCTGCAGCTGTCACACCTTATGGGCCTAATTTATAACCGCCCTCTGTCCCCTCCCCGCACCAGGATGGAGGGGAATGCAAGGATCCGATGTGCTATCCTCTGCTCTCTGACATTGACAGGTCTGGGGCAGTCTCAGACAGGTTGGGGAAGCAGGGGGTCCCCAGCCAGCCCCTTTCACCCACTTGCTGCTTAGTGCCACAGCCTTCAGCAGAGTCCTGTGAGCCTGGTAAGGAAAGCGCCCTCCCTTCTCCTGCAGAGGTGTGCTACAGCCAGCCCTTACCAGAGCGACGCACTGGGGCAAACCACCTCGGTTTCACCTCTGACCGTGTCTGTTACTTTGAGAAGCCCAAATTGAAATACGCTGAACCTGGTTTTCAGAGATAGCCAGTGAGTCTCCAGTGTGTGTTGGGAGCACTTGGCATATCTGAAAATGAAACCTCTGTGTTCAAAGTAGAGCTGATTGAAATATTTCACTGTAAAATTGACCAAAAATAGTTTTCTAACCAAAGTCATAGAATCAAAGAATATTAGAACTGGAAGGCTACATCTACACAGCAACATTATTTCAAAAAATAACTAGCATTATTTCAAAAACTTAGTCTGCGTCTACACAGCAGGCGGCTATTTTGAAATAATGTCAAAATACTGTCAAGCTGAAGGACTTCTTACTCCAACTCCTGTAACCCTCATTGTATGAGGAATAAGGGCAGTAGGAGGATGAGTGCTCTATTTCAAAATAAGTGCTGTGTAGATGCTCCCAATTTCAAAATAAGCTATGTAATTGAATAGATCAATTAACGTAGCTTATTTCAAGTTATGCCCTGCTGTGTGATGCACCCAAAGGAACCTTGAGAGGTTAGCAAGGCCAATCCCCTGCCCTCATAGCAGGACCAAGCACTGTCTAGATCATCCCAGATAGATATCTATCCAACCTGCTCTTAAATATCTCCAGAGTTATAAATGAAGAGTTATATTCAGCCATGCAATTTATTTTGTTTTACCACTGACAAACTGAAAAAAAAATCATTTTAGTCTTAGTTCTTTTTTGCAGAAAATATATAGATTTTTTTGACCTGCTATATTCCTGAAGTTCTGTACCAAAAAAAGAAGGCATCTGGAATTCAAACACTTCTGGAGATTTCTCATGATGACTTAATTTCATGTGCTCATAAAGTATGCAGAAATCAAAGTGACAGTTGTGATCCATGCACATAGCTTATGACTGAAATAGATGAGGTCAGATTTAATAAGACAAGAGGTGCCATTAACAGACCATACTTTGTAAAATATGTAGGTCTAGCTTTTAAACTAGAGTAATTTATTTCTTTGACAAATGTTTTTGTAAGTTGTCACAGTAGACCAGAATATACAGGCAGTCCCCGACTTACGCGGATCCGACTTACGTCGGATCCGCACTTACGAACGGAGCTTTCTCGCCCCGGAAGTCGGGGCGAGAAAGCCCCGTTCGTAAGCTGCTCCGGTGCCCCTGGTCTGCTGGAGACCGTCTCCAGCAGACCAGGGGCACCGGGCGGGTTCCCGCGCTTCTGAGGCTTTGCCAGAGCAAAGCCTCGGAAGCGCGGGAACCGCTGCTGCTGCCACTTGGGTGCCGGTGCCTGTGGTCTGCTGGGGACCGTCCCCAGCAGACCACAGGCACCGGGACCCAAGCGGCAGCAGCGGGCAGGTTCCCGCGCTTCTGAGGCTTTGCCAGAGCAAAGCCTCAGAAGCGCGGGAACCCCCGCTGCTGCCGCATGAGACCCGGTGCCTGTGGTCTGCTGGGGACGGTCCCCAGCAGACCACAGGCACCGGGTCTCATGCGGCAGCAGCGGGGGTTCCCGCGCTTCTGAGGCTTTGCCAGAGCAAAGCCTCAGAGGCGCGGGGAACCGCCGCTGCTGCCGCTCCAGTCTGGGTGCCTGTGGTCTGCTGGGGACGGTCCCCAGCAGACCACAGGCACCCTGACTGAAGCCGCAGCCGTGGCGGGGTCCCTGCCTCTGAGGCTTTGCCAGAGCAAAGCCTCAGAGGCGCGGCACCCCGCTGCCGCTGCGGCTCTGCTCCCCGTGTCCCTGGTCTGCTGGGGGGGGGGGGGCGCAGCTAGTGTGCCCCCCCCCTGCAGACCAGGCTTTTGTTTTGGACTCTGGGGCAGAGCAGCTGGGGCGCTGCCGATTGGTCCTGCAGCGCCCCTGGGCACTACTGGACCAACCCGGCAGCACCCCAGCTGCTCTGCCCCAGGTCCTGATTCAGCCGCTGCTGGTCAGTTTCAGCAGCGGCTGAATCAGGACGTCTGGGGCAGAGCAGATGGGGTGCTGCTGGGTTGGTCCAGTAGCACCCCAGCTGCTCTGCCCCAGGCGTCCCCAAGTCAGCTTCTGCTGAAACTGACCAGCGCTGACTACAGGAAGCCCGAGGCAGAGTTGCTCTGCCCCGGGCTTCCTGGAATCAGCTGCTGATCAGTTTCAGCAGCAGCTGACTTGGGGACGCCTCGGGTTCTTAAGTTGATTCTCTATGTAAGTCAGAACTGGCGGTCAGTTTCAGCAGTGTCTGAATCTGGACGCCAGTTCCGACTTACATACAGATTCAACTTAAGAACAAACCTACAGTCCCTATCTTGTACGTAACCCGGGGACTGCCTGTAATGGAAATATCTATGTATATCAAACATTTAGATCACTAAATTATGCAGAGCTCCAAACTTGGGGCTAGTGGTAGGCCCATAATGTAGCAGCCACCTGGTGAATGGGCACCTGCAGCTGCCTGGGAAGGTCCATCAGACTTAGATATACAAATGCAGATCAGCCCCAAAATATTCCGTAAGTGGAAGATTGGACTCAGAGGTACAGCATGTGTTACGGAAACTTCTCATGTTCTCTACATTGTTTCACAATGTAAAATAGAGGTAAGAGAATAATATCATTTTCATGACCATTCATGTAGTCTACTTTACCTTCGGGAGTGCCCCCAAAACGTCAGTGTTGGCTTTGGTAATACATTTTACAGCATGAGGCCTGTCTGCAGAATATGAACTGAGACTATAAACCAGTTTCACAAAGTTTTAGTTTCTCCTATCAAACAGCACTTTAAACCTGCAAGCAGAATGCAGCTAAATTTACTATCACTTTTTAGTTCATTCGTGTCTTTCCCATGCACCATATAATTCTCCATGTTTCTTTTTCTGTCATTGTGTTTTGCTCTTGGACTCTTTCCCTGTTCTCTTTCAACATCTGTTCACAGGCTACTTTCAGCAGGGTAAATTCAATGAGAAGATGGTGGTGTGGCAGCTTGCCAGTATGCATTTGTAGCACCTGTTTGCCATCGGACAGAATAATGAGCAAAGTGTTGAGTGGCATAAATGATACCTTCTTAATCACATTAGGGATGTGATGCATTGATTGCATTGAGCCCAAGGCTTGTAACCTGCCACTATGCTAGAGAAATGCTAATTGCCTAGATTAAAAAAAATGAGGAGGAGGAACTTGGAGCCCTATTGTTAGTTAAAATGTTGCCTTACCATCCTGTGGCTGGGTGTTTGCTGTTTCTGTGCTGACCAGCAAAGTGCAGATGAGAACAAGATTATTTTATTTTCTCTCCCTGGCATTTCTGGAAAGCCTTGGTTTGCATAGACTTTTGTTAAAAAAGGGGGGAATTTAGCCTGCCAGCTGGGTTCTCCTGGAGTTAGTTTTGTTTAGTCTTTACTTTCATTGCTTTTGCATCAAAGAAAAAGCAGATTTATTCCTTAGAGCTAGAAGAAAATGTGATAATGAAAAGAAAGGACTGATAAAAATAACCCACTTCTGACTGGCAAATATCTCCTTAGCTCAACAGCTACCAGCTGTCACCAAGACAGATTGACCATATTTCCTCAGCTCTATTTTAGGACCACACATTTGTTATTGAAATTTAATTTTAGAAAGGGATGGAAGGAAACACTGTTTTTAAGGTAAAAGCATCAAGTCCAAGTCAGATTCCATTGAAATCAATAGAAAGACTCTCAATGTCTTCACTGACTCTTGGATCACGTTGATTGCTTTGTTCGCAGATATTAAAATAACCATTCTTCTCTCCCCCAATTGTTGGGACTTTATCATCATGCTGCATTCATAAAAGAAGCTGCTATGTGCCTTAATAGGCCAGCTGGAAAGTGTGGATGGCTTTTGTTAGAAAAGTTTTCCTGACAATCAACATGCCAAAGACATGACACAAAAATAACTTCTGTCCAATGTTAATTATACACTCTGCCAGTTCAAATACACATCCTTCCAGAGATGCTTTTGATCCATAGTGACAGTGGGCATACAACAAGTAAAGCTGCTATACTTTAAAAAACAAGGAAAGGAAAGGTGGAAATACATGTGTAAAACACCACAACGTGGCAAGACAGTGTGCAGATAAAACTGCGTGTCATCTGGAAGACACACAAACACTGATACCAAGGAAACCCATTGCTCTCACAAAGAAGAATTCCACATAAAAGAGGCTACAGTTCAAACACACAGTACTAACACTATAGCTAAATTAAGGACATTCAAATTTAGAAAAAATGTGTCTGTTTGGGAATGAATGGGAGAGACATTCACAAATCTGACCAAAATATTTTCTTCCTCTAGCTGTAAATCTAGCATGAGTTTGTTATTATTAATTATTATTTATATATATTATGGCCCACAGAAGCCCTAGTAATGGACCAGGACATCCTTGGGTTAGGGACTGTACAAACATTGCATAAAAACTCAGATCCTGCCCAAAGAGTTTATCTATTAAAGCCATACAATTTAAAATTAAGGCAACTGACATTCCAATGACAGTCAAAACAACAAAATCCTGCCCCCTACCCTTCTCCATCTCCCACTGACCCTCTAATAAGCTTCTGTAACGTTGTCTGTGTCCTACAAAAGTGCATTGGGTGTTTAGACCTGATCTTGAGTTCCTTTTGTACCCAAAACATGCACTCAAGTCAATGGGAATGTCAAGTGTGCTGGGGATGCAAGATTTGGTCTACCGTTCCCATTCCATGAAGTAAAGGAGAAGGGAGGTCAGGGAGAAAAGGATAAGCTACGTAAGAATCCACACAGTCTAGTCAGAGGTATTATTTTGTATCTATGTTCATATTGCTGAAAATTGGCAGGTGCTCAGTGCAGGTGTTTGTTCAATATGGGGTGTAGTTCACTGGTACACCAGAACTGGAATAAAGTTTGGGGAAAGCAGGAATCCCTAAAAAAGGGGAGGTGGACAAGAGTGGAGGTTGGTATATGTGCTACAAGAGGCTA
Organism: Pelodiscus sinensis; assembly: GCF_049634645.1. NCBI lineage: Eukaryota > Metazoa > Chordata > Testudines > Trionychidae > Pelodiscus > Pelodiscus sinensis. The sequence goes on from NC_134711.1 coordinate 212,169,026, forward strand.
CTCTGTTTTCCACAAACCCTCAACCCAGAAAGAAGATATCATTCTGTTGTACACTGCACTTTCTAAATATAGAGGAATTTCGCTGTTTCAGAGCAAATTACTTCTCATTTCCCCAAAAGTGCTTTGTATTCATTTTTTATTTTCTGTTTCTTTTTCCAAAATGAAAGCCATGTTGACCGGAAGAGACAGGTTTTTTCTCTGCACATGTGGAAACAGAAGGCATTCTGCTTGCAGATTGTGAAGGCAGAAAGAACTCCTCTAGCGGACAGAAATCCCAGATGAACCACATTTATTGTACCAGACCTGCCAACAGGGGGGCAAAGGGGTAATTGCCCCAGGGCCTGGAGATTCAGGGAGACCCAGAGCTCCAGGCTGCTGCTGCCGATTGCAGCGGGAGCGCTACTCCAAGGGCTAGGGAGAGGCTTGTTGCAGTCTGGTCAGTTCTCAGGGCTGATTGACCTCGGCCCCATCTCTTCCACCCTTGGCTCCACCCTTTCTGGGGGAGCAGAGCCTCCCTTGTACTGGGCCTGTGGTGGCTGTCGGCCCCACCGCGTGGTACTCTGTGTACCCCTGCAAAACTGAACTCAGAGTGCGAATGAATGTGAGTAGAAAGGGACAGTTCTCAGAATTGTAACCAGTGGAAAATAAAACCACTTCTGCTGTTCTCACTGAATGGGATACATTCCACAGGCTGTCCCAGTGGAACAACCTCTGTATTAACCACAGATTAGAAAGATTCTGCTATGAGAGAAGGATAGGAGTTTGTGGCCAAATCTTGTTGCCATCTTTACCTATTGTTTCAACAGGCCTAGATACTCTGTGATAGGAGTCATATAAACCACTCTCACTTTCTCTTAATATATATATATAATCATGAGCTTTCATGGGTAAAACCCACTTCTTAGATGAGATGAGATAATTAATTGTGATTAATGTAAATTTTATATTACAGAGCAGATATTAGGAATGTTTTGCCATGTTGTGATGTGTTACCAGAAAGCAGCACATAGTAATATTAAATACTGTCATCTATTCAACAAGACCCAATTGACTGCAATTGATATGCAGAGATTTCCACTTCAAAGCCTTATTGCCACTATAAAAATAATAGACCAAATTGTGGCCTTATTCTAGCAAAACTCCCAAACACTTCACTGAGCATTTTGTCTGAGAAAGGAAATCAGTATTTGGCTAGTTGTGATGCAATTCTTATCCAAGAATACAGACTTACTTATGGAAGTCTCCCAACACCCTGTAAAGCTAATTAGAATTATAACCCTTTTTCAGCAGGGTCAATACACACAAACAAAGGAACTGGTACCATTTCAAAGGAACCACAACTTAGGCTCAATCAGCACAAGCAGTCACTGCTTGCCCTCCAACCTTGGATAGCTTTTATCGTCTCCTGTGCATGCACATGAAATTGTTCATATGCACGAAACCATTTCGTGGTTTGTTATGAACACACTAAACTGCTGTAACTGATTAATTTAATATAACATTTTTGTTTCACTTAATTAAATATGTGGTAATCTGGAATGATTACTTAATGAAGGTTTAAGAGTGCATTTACAATATAAAATCAGTTTAGAAATACTGATGAAGAAAATGTAAAACAAAGAAGAGCTGCATCATGTATTCCATAATATTTAATGTTATGTTCAGCAGGACAGCTGATTTGTTCTTCCTTTACCAAGTTTGTACAAATAAACCTGTGACTAACATCAGGGCATATAAAAAACTTGTGGCTGACATTTTTTATTCCCGTATTTAGTGCTTTTAATTAGGTACCTCCTGAATGTCCAGTCTTCACAATCTGGCATGCAGTGGGAAACATGCTGTTTTCTTTAGAAAGAATTTTTAGAAAAGTGGGTTTTTTTCAAATGTCATTTGCTACATTTGGATTCAGGGAGCTGGCTGAAGGGACTAAGCAGAGAGGGAGGAAAGAAAAGAGGGAGACAATTGGGAGGGAATGGTGCCTGGGTAGAGTTGGGGTTCAGCATGGGTGGGGACCATGTCTCCCCCAAGCAGCAGCTTTGCCCACTGCCCATGTGTTAGCCCACAAGTTATTGCCTTGGGTTCCGGGCGGGCTTGCCCCATCTGTTATGCATTGTGTGCTGCCTCAGCTTGTGTTCCAAGGCCTAACTACCAAGATCAAAGCTAGCTCACCATGTGATTGCAGTGTATATATATACCCAAAGGCTAGAGAACATGGGTAAGCTTGCTCTGCGCCTGCCTGTTCAAAAGCATTCTGTGTCTAAGAGTTCTCTGGAATTGTTACCCTGCCACCTTCCACAAATGTTACATTATCTTCCAAAATGAATCAAAATAATAAATGTGAAAGTAATAATACATGAACAGTGATGAAAGATCCCTTCATTTCATTTGTTCAAGCCTCCGCTAAAAGACCCCTTCATCAGAGGTGAGTTGTCATGTAATTTAACAATTTTATATGGGCCTTCTGCTTAAAGTTTCCACTGGCATTGGATTGGGTCCAGTAGTCCTACATTTATGTAGTGTACATGAGCATGAAAATCAGGATGGATTTGCATATATAAAGGTAGTACAGTCACAAGGCATAAAATACTTACAACATGTTGCCAATGCACCGGAACTGCATGATCCATCAGGAAAGATCTTATAATAATTTGTTGAGTCTGTGTAATATATAAGCCAATGGTTCCCAAACTTTTCCTTTTGTACTCCCCTCCCCACTTAACTAGTAATAGAATGTACCTGCACCCCATGGACCAAGAGCCAAGTTACAGCTGGGCCAGGGGCTGCAGCTGGGGCAGAGAGCAGAGCCAGTCAGAAGCAGGGGCAGGAAGCTGAAAACAAAGACCAAGAATGAGTACCAGAGGCCAAGCTATGGCCACAAGCAGGGCTGTGACCAGTGTCTGGGCACAGAGCTGGATCCACAGTTGTGGCCAGGGGATGTGGATGAGGGCAGAGCCTGAGGGGATGTGGGCAGATCAGGGCTGGATGTCATTCCATCCCTGCATCCTTGTGGGCCTTGACCCAGACCCCACTGTTCCCTCCCATTTCTCCCCCCACACACAATCTTCATCCACTGGCAGGTCCCACAGTTTAGGAACCATTGATTAAAATCTTTTTAAACAGCAAGAATCAGGTCTGGGATCTGACTCTACATGCCCAAAGTATATGTTCATTGTTGGGATTTTTAAAGAAAGACCAGCATTTAAACATGGCTAATTAGTTGCAAATTCAGAGCTATGTAATGTGATTAGAGATACACCTTTTGAGTGCTAGATATTAACATGGAAATTAACACAAGCTCTTGGCTATGTTGTTGAGAGAAAATAAAGATAACTTAAGTTATGGTGGTGTCTTTCATAAAGTTTGCCCTTCTCTTGGTCTTTCTTTCTTTAACCTTGGTATTGGACAAAGTTGCTCGAAGGTGGTCACATTGAGATCATAAATGATTGCCCCAAGTATAGATTAAGAGAGTCTCAGTAATAAAAAGCTGCAGGTCAGAACACGGGCATTGGAGTGTGTAGTTGTCATTTACCAACCCTGTTGGCCTTCTGAAAGCAACTCCTAAAAATATCAGTTGTTATTGTAGAAGTCAGTGACACATCCCACAGGGAATTGTCTAAGAGAATTCTCCTTTTGATCCGGTAAAGATAAAATCAACCTGACAATCAATGTCAGAAATGACTCAGCCAAACACTGGTACACACACAAAAAAAGAAAGGTTCCCAGGGAAAAGAAAGGTAGAAAGAGAAAATTGAACTCAACTGATACCGTGCCTCAGGACAATCCTCAACAGCTCTGAGGTCAAGCCACCTTGAATGGAGACAACTGGGAAATGAGTCTCATATAAGTGGTGTCAGAGCCTGGCCAAGTTCTAGGAAAGCAAAAGGAACCCATAGGGAGGACTGGAAGTGGTCTGGTCCAGAATGGGTCATGGCATTTGCGTACACACACTATGGTCAAGAATGATAATAAGAATAAAAAATAACTAGTTTGTGTCACTTCATTATGGTAATGATTGTCAGGACCAAGACTCCCTTAAGACAGTTTTTCCATGAAATTTACCATCATGGTACTGAGTGAGCAGGTATTATTACTGCCAGGCCTGGGAAATTCTAAGGATTTTTTTCAAGACTGCACTTAAGGAGACCTTTGCAGTCTTCTCTAAAATTAAGACGTTTCCTGAGTTGAATTAACTTGGGGACTATTTTCTAGAAGACTGTCATGGGGTGAATACTTCCAGCCCCCTTTGAGGCAGGGTTTTGGGCCTTTCACACCTCTTAAAGCATGCTCCATCCCATGAGTGTCTCAGGTTCTAGGGTTCAGGTCCTCTGAATACACCCCTTTTCCAATACAGCAGTCCAGTCTAGTGGCCACCATCAATAAACCACCCACCTTCTGAAAGGGTAGTGAGGCCCAGCCAAATGAGTCAGTAATTGCTCTCTTCCCTCCAGGTGGCGAAGCCTAGTGGCAATTCCCACCCGCTTCCATCAGAGCAGTGAGGCCTAATGGCCAGAGTCAGTTCTCATTCATTCCCTTCTCTTAGTAGCAGTGCCCCTCGTCCCAGGGCTGTAAGGCCCAATGTCCCGAGTCAGTATCAATCACTCCCTGTTCTCAGGGTAGTAAGGCCTAACAGCCAGAGTCAGTGTCAATTACAGCTGTAGCACCCCTGTTGGGGTTAATGGTGATGGTGTAGTGCAGAGGTGGGCCGCTGCCCCATCCCTAGGCCAATCAGGGCCTGGGGGCAGAGGAGTGCGCAAAGTTTCCTTGCCCCTGCAAGAGCACACAGCGATTAAAGAGACATGCTGGCTGTTTTAAAACAGCCAACATTTATTTCTAGCTGCCATGCATCTTTGCAGGGGGGAGGAGAGGGTGGAGCTTTGTGCGCTCCTTGCCCCAGGCCAATCAGGGCCGAGGGGTGGGGAAAACATTAAATCTCTCGTGTGCCGTCCCCACGCTGCCTGGGGCACGCAGCAGCTAAAGAGACATGCCAGCAGCTGGCATGTCTCTCTAGCTGCGCGGTCTTGCGAGGGGGAGGAGACTGCACACTCCCCCACCCTCAGCCCCTGATTGGCCTTGGGGAGGGGAGAGCAAGCAAGGTCTCCTTCCTCTAGGTGCCTAGAGGGAACCACCAATCAGTGTGGGGGAGACACAAGATGTCTCCTGGCCCTGCCCCTTCTAGGGGGGCCCAGGTCCACTTCAGAAATTTCTGAAGTGGCCCCCTTTTAAAAATTGTTGCCTACATCTAGTGTAGGGGGAACTGGGCCCTCCCTCTCCACCAGGTCCCATCCTAATGCCCTGTCAGTGGTGCCCATTAGCTCAGCAGGGAATCCACCTGAAATATGCTGAGCTCTTGGGGGGGATTTTCCTCCCTGCCCTGAGCTACTTCCTACCAGACTCACAGCAGCTGGCATCTTTCCCCCTTTTATCTGGACTGGGGGCTTCTCTGGCCATATCCTGCTGACTGGCCTCTGTGGCACGGTCTGTCTGGAGCTCTTCCTGCAAAGCTCTGGCAGCAGCTCCTTCCTCCACAGCAGTCAGCCTTGAGTGAGCTGCTCCACTGGCCTTTATTCATGTCCTCCAGAGCTGTAGAGGTAGGGTGCTCTCAGCCAGGTAACCTTGGTTAACTCTTTCAGGCCCACTGTGAGTTTGGCACACCCTGTCACAGAGGCATAGATGATGCTCTCTAGTATACCTTAATATGTAACATGTTTAAAACAAACAAAAGTTTTTTTCTTCACACAGCGCACAATCAACTTGTGGAACTCCTTGCCAGAGGATGTTGTGAAGACCCAGACTTTAATAGGGTTCAAAAAAGAACTAGGTAAATTAATGGAGGTTGGGTCCATCAATACTTATTAGCCAGGATGAGTAGGAATGGCATCCCTAGCCTCTGTTTGTCAGAGGCTAGAAATGGATAACAGGAGAGGGGTCATTTGATAATTACTTGTTCTGTTCACTTTCTGGGGCACCTGGCATTGGCCATTGTAGGCAGACAGGACAATGGGCTAGATGGAGCTTTGGTCTGACCCAGTATGGCCATTCTTACTCATATATTATCTATGCATGAAGGATCCCATATGCTAACTGTAAGGTGCTACCTGAAAGTTTCTTAACACTTAATGATTAACACATTAGTTATACATGGGTTTTTTTCTTAATGTATTGCCATTTTATTGTATAGTTAATTGTGAGAGGACAGTGTGTGCCTGCAGTGGGGCACAATGTCAGGATTTGGACAAGGACTGTCAGGACCAAAGGTTAGAACAGGGGCAAACCTGAGGCTGAGAGTAGTTCAGGAGTTTGTAGTCAAGTTACAGTTGGGGTGAATACCAAGGATCAGAATCCAAGTCAGGTGGCTGGTCTGATGAGAAAAGGGATTGTCAATGTATGTGTAACCCTTCTGCCAGGTGAAGCCAGCAGCAGCCAGGGCCAGGTTCAATATCTAGGGGTTCCTCTGCATTCATGCAACACAGAACCAGCTTGAGCTCCCACCCAGTACCCTGGGAAATTCACACACCACCTCGGGCACCTCTGGGAGGCATTGCTTCCCCACTTGCCAGCACAGAGTCTGAGCATAGAAAAGAAACTTTTTACAAAAGGAAGAAAGTAACTGAATGAATTTGGGAAAACACTACAAACAGGGTACATAAACAAATCATGAGTAAAAGACCCCAAGTAGGCTGGACTTTTCCCTCTCAGGCTACATCTACACTGCAGCAGTTTTTCGGAAGTGGAAATGCAAATGGATCACTCATTTGCAAATCTCGCACTCTCATTTGTATATTCTCTTCCAATCCTTTTTGCAGAAGAGGTTTTTGTGATCAAAAGTCCTGTGTAGACGGGGCTATTTGTTGGAAAACCCTATTTTGCACAAGATCCTGTAAACCTCATTTTTTGAGGAATAAGGGATCTTGTGCAAAACGGGGTTTTCCCGACAAATGGCCCCTTCTCCACAGGGCTTTTTATCTCAAAAACCTCTTCTGCAAAAAGGATCGGAAGAGAATATACAAATATGAGTGCGAAATTTGCAAATGAGTGATCCATTTGCATTTCCTCTTCCGAAAAACTGCCGCAGTGTAGACGTAGCCTCAGCTTCTTAAGTCCAGCAATCCAAGAGTCTCTTTCACTTGCCCAACCCTTCTCTGCACCCCGTTCACAGCTGCAGTCCTTGATCAGTGCAGATTGAGATTTCAGAGGTGCCTCTGCAGAATGCACCTCCCACCCAGGCTGGAGTAAAGAGACACCTTACTTGCTCCACTGCGTGGGAACTCACTTACCACCTCTCTCTTCCAGCCACCATGTTGGCCACTCACTGGCCATTCTTAGAAGCCTCCTGCTCACTGCTCTTGCCCTGCCTCTACACCAACTGCCATACTGGCCGCTCATTATACCTCTCCTCTGTCACCCTGCTGGCCTCTCACCAGCCACTCCTGCTGCCTGCCTGCTTACCATTCTCGACACACCTCTCTACCAGCCACCCTGCTGGCTGCTCATCATGCCTCTCCATCACTGTACTGATGGTTGCACCTCTCCATCTTGCCAGTCACTCCTTCACTGGCTAGCAGCAAGTCACCTTCTGCTACCACCTGCCTCTCTGCTGTGACCTCTGCACATCAGTCTTAGTAATTTTCAGCTTTTTGCAGGCTGGGCAGAAACACAGCCAGTGATCATCGGAAGTGATTTCAGCTCTCAGGGAACATTTAACATCACAAAGAGACTCTTAACGAATCCTATTTGCTCTATTCTTTGAACAGTTGGGGGGGGGGGGGAGGAGACGAGTAATCCAGGAAAGACCCCCTCTCTCCAGGATTTGCAGCCTCCTGGTTGGCATACCTGTCCCCACCCTCTTTTCCTTTCACAGGGCTCTGGCGTTGTATTCTTTCAGCTGAGGGTGTCCCCCCTCAACGGGGACAGGTTAAGCACAGGCCTGCTTTTCTGTATTCCCACGATAATTACAATATTGGTAACCATATTTCACTACCCCTGCATTCGATACTTAGGTAATTTGCACTTAATATCAGCCAAAGCTGATCACTTTGACACGGCTGCATTTGCTGAATATATAAGCAAAGCGGGAACAAACTGTATTTACACTGAAGATTCCCAAGTCTCTCTCCCCCGTCAGCTAGTTGTTAGGAAAGCATTCATACAGATCCTGCTTACATATGGTTTTAACAAGGATATGTAGTATACCAGGTGGATTTCAAGGGATCTAGGTAATTGAACTGATTATCTGACAGATGGAATAAGGCTCAAGGTATCACTAATCCAATTTGACACAGCCTGCTGTTAAGGAGGTGTTGAGCTGAGATCCACGTTACTTGGGCCAGTGGTGAATGCTGAGCCTTCCCAATGCTGCTGATCTGCACACTGACAGTAATCTTCCTTGCTCTTGCCCAGATGTGCTTTGAATTCTTTGTGGACCTCATGGATCCAGTCAGCAGTTGTGGGATTGGTGGAGAGTAGAGCTTAGTTTGGGTGGAGACAGGGACAGAAGCCAGAGTTTGCACAGAATGGATTCTTTCTGGTGGAGACCTGATCTATATTGTTTTAAGCCAACTTGTCCTGAAGTAAGAAACTCAACAAATTGTTCCGGGGGAAATGTGTGAAGCCTTGCAAGTATTGTTCTAACACTTGAATCACTCACTCAGACTTGCTGCCAGAGTGTGGGTGATAGGTGACAGATGTGTAAGCATGGCCCCTGAAAAGACACAGGATTTTTCACCAAAAAACTTTAACACAAACCACAAATCCTGATCAGTTGTGACTCCCTCTGGGATTCCATGGAGACACATTCACCAAGAGTTAGGCCATTTCTACTGCCATTTCTCAATTGGCTGACCACAGTGGGACGATAGTGTGCCCACCAGACTTGAGGAGCTCAACAGTAAAGTGTAGGATAATGGCATCCAGAGTTTGGACTAGGTCTCAGGCCTAAGGCCTAAGAGGTAAAAGTAAGGGGGAGAACTCCAGCTAGAACTAGTTTTGATATGGCAAGAGCCTGCTGGGGCCCTTGAGCTGGCTGGGGTAATCTGCTGAGAGCTGGCTTGTGGCATGGCTTGCTGTGTGCTCTCCTGCTGCAGGCTGCTGCTGGTAACTCACTGAGTGCAGGTAGGTTAAAGGAGCCAGCTGGAAGCATGCTGTAGGGAGGTTGTGCATGCTCCCAGCTGGGCTACTGATGTGTGTCTGCACCTGTCCTGCTGCCTTATCAGTGGACATTGGGTGTGTGCTGTTGCCAGAGGTCCCTGGGAAGAAGCCAGGGGAAGGGAGTGTTACATGCAACAGTACCCACACACAGCTGGCCCATAGATCCCTTGTGGCAAAAACATACAGCGCTGGGCTGAGGGTAAAGTTCATATTGAGCCATTGGAATGCTCACTGGCCATAAGAACGGCCAAACTGTGTCAGATCAAATGTCCATCTAGCCCATTATCCTGTCTTCTAACAGTGGCCAATTCCAGATGTCCCAGAGGGAGTGACCACAACAGGTAATCATCATGTGATCCCTCTCCTGTCATCCATTTCCAAACTAACAGAGGCTAGGGACACCATTCCTATCCACCCTGGCTAAGTGTTCTTGCGCAAGAGGCCAGTGTAGACAGGTAACATCAATTTCTTGTGCAAGAAAGCCCGATAGCTAAAATGGCCATCGGAGCTTTCTTGCGCAAGAGATCGTCTACACTGGCATGGATGCTTTTGCGCAAAAGCACATCTTTTGCACAAAGGCACATGCCAGTATAGATGCTCTCTTGTGCAAATACTTTTAGCGAGAAACTTTTCCGTTAAAAGCATTTGCGCAAAATCGTGCCAGTGTAGACGCAGCCATTGAGTGTTAAGTGTCGTCAAGCTAGCCTTGGAAGCTTGCTTGAAAGCAGTAGCTGACCCCTAAAACCACTTCTATGAGTTGTGCACTCCCCTTCCCCTGCTTTCAATGTTTCCTGGGTGACTGAGACACTTCCTGGTCTTTCCCATATCTTCTGCAGCTGCCACTGTGCAAGTTGGTGTACTGTGGTTTGTTCTCATTAAAGGCAGATAATGAGTTTGGGACTCACTGTCACAGTGCCGCCTGCTGGTCTCCTAAAGAATTAGCTCTTCAGGCTTGGAGCGCCTTCTGCTGGCCAGGATCTCGCCCTCAGTTACTTAGCTTCTGAGCTATTTCAGGCCTAGTGTCCCTTTCAGCCCATGGTGCTCTTTCCTTTTAATACTGTCCTACAGCAATGCCCCCACTTTCTGGGATTCTCCCCTCTCAGGGAACCCCATGCTCCTATACCCACTTTGCCTCAGTGACCCACTGCCAGTTGTCATCTAGCCCCTGACCTCAGGGGCAAACTGCAGACTGAAATGGCTTCTTATCATTGGCAAGGGGGTGTGGACCTGTTGCCTTCTCCTACTTGTGATTCCCTTACTATTTCCCACAACTTCCCCAAATAAGTTTTATCTGCATTATAAAACCATGTTTTCATTCAGACACAATCTGTAGCTCACTTGGACAATTGATTCAAACACAAAAAGACACTTCTGTGTATTCCAGGACTATAAGGAAAAGAAGTTATTGAATTATCAGGCATTCTGTTTCACCAAAAAATAAAATGAATTTCCTGTTCAAATAAAGTCCCCATATTTTTCTGGAAATCCTCATCCTTTCTGTTAGAAATTAATTCCTAGCATTGATTTATCTAGTGAACAATAATAGGAATGGAAACAAAACCAAAGTGTTAAAAATGTATTTATTTAATGGACACTAATTTGACCTGAAAGTTTTCTAAACAAGTTTTCAAGGCATTGAAGGGATAACTTTAAAAAGATTTCCAAGTGTTTAAAGAAAATATCCTAGCTTGACATCATTTAACAGGATCGACTCTGGCCACGTTGCAATTCAGAAGACTTCTGATGACTAACAAGAAATGCCTAATATAAGCTATTATAAGTAGCTCTAAAAGATTGGCAGAATTCTTTCCCAAGAGGGAAAACAATCTCACATTCCCTATTCCAAAATATAGTAAATAATTCAGGTGAACCATAATTTGAAATTTTGTTCTATAATCTTCGGATAGGAAATTAGTAGATTCATTTTTAATTCCTCCACCCCCAATTTAGACATATTGGTTTAAACCTTTTGATTTAAAACAGATAATAAGTGAACAGACAAAGAAACCCCACACAAGGAATTTGAACATGCCATGTCTTACATTAGATTCTTTTTGAGCCTGGAACAACCACTATGGTTGATCAGACATTCAATTCTCCGGCAGAACTTCACTGGACAGTTGAGAGACAGCATCATTAGCAGAATAGTAACACCATACCAAATCCAAGCTAGAAACATAATGGACACAAACATACCCTGCCATTGTGAATTAGACCTAGTCACAATTTCACCATTTTTTAAATTCAAAATTGTATTCAATAAATCCTGCTGGATATTTGTGACGAAAAGGGTAGGGGGTGTTATCCAACTCCATTGAGAACAAGGCAAAGTATTTGAGCTATGTTTCAGACTGGAGCAAGTCATGGAAGATGTATCATTGCAAAATGTAGTCACTACAGCCTCTCCCCGAGTTACGAACGAGGTACGGACCAAACACTTGGCCATAACTCAAGGTGTTTGCAACTTGGACCTCACTGAGTTACATGGCGACTGCACTGTTCGTAAGCGTGGATCGCATTCCTAACACAGGGACGACATTTACGACCGCTTTAGTTGTAAATGCGAACGGTCGTAACTCTACCGTTCGCAACTCAGGGACCAGCTGTATATTATCTGGAAGGATGGCAGTTAAACGCAGCTATCTATGCCACAGGTTTCAAATATTAAGAAACAAAAAATCTAAGACATCCCTATATTGGGCAAACTTAGTACATAACTTCTAGCTGTTGTCCACAAAACAAAACAAAACAAAAATGAATAAACTTGTTGCTTGTTGGTAAAGCCTATTGTGAATTTTTATTTTAGTTAGTTAGGGTGTTTTTAGACTACAGGGTTTTTTCGAAAAAAGTGGTCTTTTTTTTCGAAAAAACTTCCCCTGCATCTAGACTGCTGCCACGTTGTTTCGAAAGTAAATCGAAAGAACTCGGCAGTTTTTTCGACTGCAGAAAACCTGATTTTAGGAAGAATAATGCCATTTTTCAAAATTGCTATGAAATGCAAACTGTGCTTTTTTTAAATAGACCATCCAGACTGCCTGGGTGCTCTCTTTCAAAAAAGGGGCTCGCTTTTTCGAAAGTACTGGCTGTAGTCTGGACGCTCTCTTTCGAAAGAAGCTTTTTCGAAAGTATCTTTAAAAAAGCCTCTTTCAAAAGAGGCTTGTAGTCTAAATGTACCCTTAGATGGTTAGTATTGCTTCTGGAGGGCTAGATTTGCCCATCTGCCAGCACTCCATAGTGAGGCGAGTACATGTTCACCTGTCTTAGATTCATGCCTTAACACCACATACATGTTATGAAGTTGAGAAGCAGGTGCTATGGAGCATGCACCATTTTGGAATAGAGCTAAACAATGCTATGGAACATGTTATCCTCAACTACCTTTCCCTGAACAAGTAAATAGTAGGCTCTGGACATTCCACTCAGCTACTACTGCTCTTCCTTGCCCTACAAATCAATCTGATGGAGAGCGATGGCAGGAATTTATCCTGAGCGTTTAAACATAAGAATGGCCTTACTGGGTCAGACCAAAGGTCCATCTAGCCCAGTGTCCTGTGTTCTGACAGTGGCCAATGCCAGATGCCCCAGAGGGAATGAACGGAACAGGAAATCTTCAAGGGATTCCCCTCCTGTCACCCCTTTCCAAGCTTCTGGCAAACAGAGGTTAGGGACACCATTTTTACCCATCCTGGCTAACAGCAAGAAGTCAGTACAGCCTCTCCCCGAGTTATGAATGAGTTATGGACCAAACACTTGGCCGTAACTCAAAGCGTTCGTAACTCAGACCCCAATTGGCTACACGTTGACTATGCTGTTCGTAAGCGCGGATCATGTTCATAACTCAGGGACCGCATTTACGACTGAAGCAGTCGTAAATGCGAATGGTCGTAACTCGACCGTTTGCAACTCAGGGACCAGCTATAACAGTAGCTTATTATTGAGCTTATTATGTCTTATTATGTCTTAACTAGATAAGCTGAGTAACCTGCAGTAAAAGGAGGCAAGAACATTCAGAAAGGCCTGAAAGTGACATGCACATTAAGGTTCACCTTAGGTATCTATGATTTAGTTACTGCCCAAGAAGAATGCTTTCCAACAACCATGTGTTCTTTATAAAGATGTATTCATTTCAGAGTAGTGCTTGAGGCTCGCCCTGTCATTACCAACAGCTAGGAACCCTTACAGGGTGCCGTCTCAGACTTCATTACTCACAGCCTGACCCATTCTTCTTCTCTTTGGCTGCAGGCCCAGCTCACCATCTGATCATTCATCTTGGTAGCTCAGGGCTAACTTAATCATGCAGCTGGCTCAGGATTCTGGTGACTGTCACAAACCTTTCTGTAGCTAGCGACATAAAGGGTAACAAGAAAACATTAAACCAATATATTAGAAGGAAGAGGAAGACCAGGGACAAGGTAGCACCGCTATTCAATGACGAGGGAAAAACAATAACAGAAAATGTGGAAATGGCAGAGGTGCTAAATGTCTTTGTTTCGGTTTTCACCGAGGTTTGTGGTGATTAGATGCCTAGCATAGTGACTGCTGGTGAAAATGGGGTAGGTTCAGAAGCTAAAATAGGAAAAGACCAAGTTAAAATTACTTAGAAAAGTTTATATTAAAGTCAATAAGGCCTGATGAAATGCATCCTAGAATATTTGAGGAGCCAATTGAGGAGATATCTGAGCCATTAGCTATTAGCTATCCTTAAAAAATTATGGAAGACCCAATGGTAAAAGCAGTGGTTCCCACCCACCAGTCTGCGGACCGGTGCCAGGCCGTGACCTGCTGGCTGCGGCACACTTCCAAGCCACACCCATGCCTTGACAGGCCTATACAAAGGGGGCTGCAAAAGGTGCGAACACCCCATCCATGATCACTATGTTGGTCTCTCCTGTGGCCTAATGGAGGTGCCAGGCCCTTGGCCACCTTCCCCCCATGCCTAGCTCAGTGTGCGGTCGGGGCTGCCAGGGGAAGTGAGCAGGAAGCTGGCTTGCAGCACTTCACCTGCCCTGCGGCGCACTAGCTGCTCTGTCCCTGAAACTAAGTATTAACTCCAGCTCCTCTCTCCTGGCGGGGAGCAGTGGTGCAGCCAGGGTGGGACAGACCCAATTGTTGCTGGGGGAAGCCATGAAGGGACCAACAGGGGCCTGGCTGCTGACAGCGGCCCCCTGCGGAGATGTGAGGCCTTCCTGCCTGCCCCATGTGTCCCCCGGTCCTGGAGGTGGGTGGCAGCATCCTGCCACTGCTCTCGCCTTCCCCAGGCATACCAGTTAGGCTGGAGCTGTTCTGCCCAGTTCCCGTGTGGGGCATGCAGGCTGGGAGGCCTAGATGTGTACCTCTCCCTTTTGCCAGGGGTGGGGACTGCAGTGAGGTGGGGACAGAGGGAATGTTGGGGTGTCTAACTTGTTTCCCTCTGGGCTGCAGGCAGAACAAAAGGCCTAACTCATGACAGTTGCATGATTACATTTCAAACAAAGTTTACATAGCTGTTAATGGCTTAAGATAAGAAAGGAAAGGATTCTTTTAACAGAATTTTTTTAGTGTAGATATCTGAAAACTCTGATGGCTGTGTCTAGACTGGCAAGTTTTTCCGCAAAAGCAACTGCTTTTGCGGAAAAACTTGCCAGTGGTCTACACTGGCCGCTTGAATTTCCGCAAGAACACTGACGATCTCATGTAAGATTGTCTGTGTTCTTGCGGAAATACTATGCTGCTCCCATTCGGGCAAAACCCCTCTTGTGCAAATGCTTTTGCGCAAGAGGGTCAGTGTAGACAACGTGGTATTGTTTTGTGCAAAAAAGCCCCGATCGCGAAAATGACGATCGGGGCTTTCTTGCGCAAAAGCGCGTCTAGATTGGCACGGACGCTTTTCCGCAAAAAGCGCTTTTGCGGAAAAGCGTCCGTGCCAATCTAGACGCTCTTTTCCGCAAATGCTTTTAACGGAAAAACTTTTCCATTAAAAGCCTTTGCAGAAAATCATGCCAGTCTAGACGTAGCCTGATCAGTTACAAAGACATGTATTGTGTGCATACAGATGAAATGTAAAATAACAGGTAACCTCTTAAAGTGAATTACCATAATGAATATTCAAATATGCAAATAAAATGTTACCAGTCCACCAAAAGTTTGTGAACGAGTTTGCCGGTCCACGGTATAAAAACGGTTGGGAACCACTGGTAAAGTGCCCATGCTCTGTGAATTCGCAGGGAATATTGCAGGGCAATGTCTTGAAAACATCAGTCAGTTTCTCCTCTGGACAATTTGTTTTTGCTTTTGGACTGTCTGTACCTTCATGTGAAAAGAAAAGAGTAAAGACAGCATAAGAAAAAAGAGGGCAGAGTGGAATTCAGTGTACAAATGCTTTTTATATATATATATCCAGTTGCTGCACTATTATTACCTGTATCACAGAACACAGGAACACTTGTTTTTACACTTTTCCTCAGTGTTTAGGGACTTCTGTGTCTGGATAAAGCTGTCACAAAATTATAACCCAGCCAAAAGAATTCAGCTAGTATGATGTGCATGGTTTCATAAATATTGAGGTCAAGTTGAATGGGAAGAGATCACAGCGTTTAGAGCCATGATATTGCACTCTCGGGCTGTGTCTACATTGGCACCCTTTTCCGTAAAAGGGATGCTAATGACACTTCAGAATTGCAAATGCCACAGGGGATTTAAATACCCCCCGTGGCATTTGCATGAACATGGCTGCCGCTTTTTTCCGGCTTGGGGTTTTGCCGGAGAAAAGTGCCAGTCTAGACGGGATCTTGCAGAAAATAAGCCCTTTTCCAGAAGATCCCTTGAAAGCAGGAATAAGGGATCTTCCGGAAAAGGGCTTATTTTCCGCAAGATTCCGTCTAGACTGGCGCTTTTCTCCGGCAAAACCCCAAGCCGGAAAAAAGCGGCAGCCATGTTCATGCAAATGCCGCGGGGGATATTTAAATTGTTGTACCAAATAAAAGCAAGCAGGATCTTATGAGGGGGATAAGGCAAAAAGCCACATTTATTGTAAAGATAATAATGAAAAATAAAGAAAAGATAGAAGCAAACAACGTTGTTTAACTACTTATTCCTAACACTACTTAACCCTTATACACTTATATATATATATAAACCATTCATTCATACATCCATTCATTCAAGTTCTGTGTATAGTTACCAGCCTGGAAGTTGCTTGTGACAGAATACTGGCCAGGTATTCTGTACACAAGTGATGGTAGTGGGGAGCGAAGTCCTGATCAGATGTGCATCTGAAGCTCCTGGTGGGCTGGCAGCAGAACCTTGGACTCTGATTCCATAGTTTTTTAGTCCAGTTTTTATAGGAATTTCTTCCTATGCCAGTCTATGGAAATTGCTGTATCATGCTGATGTCTCCAGGGTGGCTGCCAGGTGCTCATCAGTGATCTCATCGGGTGGACCTCCAGTTTCTCCACTTGACACCTTTTGGTTGCACTGGCACCTGACGCCTTCTTCAGCCCTTTGTTGCTGTATTCTCAGGCTGGCACCTCTCAGAACCATTCATTCATCATCCAAGCACTCTCTCATACATTCATACAGTATTTTGTATAATAATAAAAGTTGTAGTTACAGAAAGTTTCTGGGTGGTATTGCTTAAAACATTCTCTGACTGCTAAGTAAAGTTAACAATGCCCTTAGACAATTACAGGGCTTGGCTCCCATAGCAGAGTTAGTGGCTTGACAATGCATTGTTACAATGTATCTCTGCAATGTCAATTTCAAGCAGCCCCTTGCACAAGCTTGAGCATGCCCTGGATCACAGAGGGGGGGGGGGCTGTTTCTGGTTACATAGGATTATATTCTTAACAGTTCGGATTATATTTTTAACAGTTCTAAGTTACATGACCTAATATATTATATTCTAAAGGGGCAATAATAATAATAAATCTAAACATTTAACAATCTTAACAAATAATAATAATAAGAAGAATTAATAATAAATCTAAACACTAAGTTGTGGGGAACAAATTATGGGGAGTCACTTCCATTTGGAGGAATCATTTTCAATACATTAATATGTTATCCCTACATACTCCCCCGCGGCATTTGCAATTCCGAAGTGTCCCATTAGCATCCCTTTTACGGAAAAGGGTGCCAATGTAGACACAGCCTCAGTGTTTTGATTTGTAGGTTATTTTGCCTATGCAATGGATTAAATTCAGATGAACTTGAATGATATTTCAGTTTGATGAATACCTAAATTATTAATGAATCTGCATGGTTGGAGGTAACTCTTTTCATATAAATGTCACCTTCTGTTCCATTTAAGAAGGGAAGCTAGATCTCATCAGAAGTGAGACAGATTACAGAGCTAAGGAAGCTATACCAAATAGAATATGAAATGCATATTAACATAAAACAAGTATGTATTGATGTTATATCATCCTACCTCATCTGGCATTTGACCCTGTTGCTTACCCCTTTTGGGGCTTCCCAATAATGGGATGCAGGCTGTCACATGAATTATCTCTCTTTATGGTGTCTGGCTTATTAACATAAAACAATATCTTAACTTAAAGCTAAAATTTTCTGTATTCTTCTCCAGGCTCACCAAGCCATTTTGCCCTCGTGGACTTCTAGCCTCCTCTGAAGGGTTTTGCTCCTGCTTCTTCACCAGAAGTATCTCTAGCCAGGTTTTTTCTTTCTGTCTGGTGTTGAAAACTTCTTCCCCAATGCTCTGACCCTGCGTGCCTGGCTGGTGCTTCTCTGCAAATTTCCTCTTCTTTACCCTTGTATCAGGCTCAAGATCTCTCAGCTCACCAAATCTGTTTGAGAAGGGACACTCTGTGCGTCCATTTCCAGTTATAGTTCACCTCTAGACCTCTCCCTGATGGTGCAGGCTCTGTCTTATAAAAATAATGCCTAGTCACCTAAACCAACTACTTGTTGAAGCCCCAACCCAGAACCTGGAGGGTAAATAACTAGCTACAATCAGAAGTGAGACCAGTTCCCTTTAAAAGACCAGTCATGTGAAAGTGTCTTGGTTATATTTCAAGTATCCTATGAAACTAATCAGTGTACATGCTTAAAGGGGTGTGCACTGGTTAGCTTCTGAAAATGTGTCCCTTTTATGCCAGTTCCTTTTAAAATGAGGATAAATATTACTTAAAGTCTACAGAAGCTTTCTTGAAAATAACCAGTGTATCTGAATCAAGCCCAAGGGCAGATGGCAAGGGAAGGCAAAATGATTTGAGCTTTGAGAGAAACATGCTTAGTCAGGGTTTCCAGAATATCTCAGCTTGCCAAATGAAAATGACACTTGGATCTCATCTTTCAGTTCAAAGTGAAGAAGAGATAAATAAATAGCCTGTTGTCCAAAAGATCTTCCAGTTGTTTCTTCCTCAAGCCCTCCAGCTTGTCCACCATCACTAGCCAAAAGAGAGACAGGGCTAGATTGGGACCTACACTTGGCACATCTAGACAGGGGAACACAGAAGAGGGAGAGGATAATCCTAGAAGGCAGATTCTTCTTTCCATATGCAACAGATTAGATAACAGTACTTTGTTTCTGCCTCATAAGCACAGAGTCTTTCCAGCTTTGTCACAGATGGAAGGACCTCAGAAAATAAATATATCAAGTTACAACACCAAAGCCACAAGACTTTTCTTTTATCCTGGCAGGCTGCACTGCTGATAAAGTTGTTTGAAAATTGATGTACTTCTGTTTTGTGGTTTCTGGTATTGTGTATAGTGAAGTACTGCAAGACCTGTAGCATAATTCTTGTATCAAAAAAGGCTTCCATTCTATACTTTAAAAAACATAAGAGTTTTTAAAAAGTCTATAGAAGCAATTGCTTCTAGTTCAGTCTCGATTACATCAGCAGTTATTCTTCTAAAGCTTACATGCATAGAGTGTCAATCTTCCAGACTTCAATAAAATATTCCTTAAAATTCATTCATTGACTCACGTATACTCCAGAAAAGGTGAATGTAAAAATACAATATACCAGTTGTCAAAGTCAGCTGTTAGCTGCCTTCACTTGAATTTTCTTGTCAGGGGCTTTAACTGACCTAATTTCAGGTTGCTTGAATCCATCAAACAGTCTGTCTACCACACTCACCCACTATTAGTCTCCCAGATCATATTCAATGCACAATATGCAGCAATAATGGTTGGACTATTTTTTCAGTGAGATTGAGTCTCATTATGAGAGACCTCGACCGACGGGCATCCAGTATCCTAGTCAGGGGAAGGCATTGCCTTCCCAAACCCCCAGGCCTGGCCCCACCCACATTTTGTCCCCAGAATGCCTGCTGTAGGCATATTGAGCAGGGTGTTACTGCTCCTGAAAGCCTGCCGCCTCTGTTTTCCAGGCCCAGCGTGCTCGAGTTGCACGCCCTCCTCCCTCCCCAGGGCTCTGGGCTGGGGCATGCGCCCTCCTCCCTCACCTCTCCATGATGGGGAGGTGGAGCTGTAGGTGGGGCCTGTCACCAGAGCCTTATCTTCAGCA
The DNA here is from genome assembly GCF_049634645.1 of Pelodiscus sinensis. Classification (NCBI taxonomy): domain Eukaryota; kingdom Metazoa; phylum Chordata; order Testudines; family Trionychidae; genus Pelodiscus; species Pelodiscus sinensis. The sequence goes on from NC_134711.1 coordinate 212,188,639, forward strand.
ACTACCCACACCTCCACCTCCTTTCTGTGCCCCACAGACACATTCCATCTTCATTTGGCCACTGCTCAGGAAACAGTTAACATTTTATGTGCAGCTGTCCAGCTTGCCAGCATATAGCTTTAGGAGCCAGGGAAATAAAAGGTGGGCAGTGTCACCTTGAATTATTAATGGAGCATAAACCCCCTCAATGTCAATTGGAGGGACCAAGAAAAAAGTCAGTGTTTTCAGAAGATCAGTGATTGTAAAAATCAAGGCATTATGGACCTTTCCTAACCAGCCAACATTTGTCAGTGAATTGTCCACAGTGAACCACCAAGGCCTACATAAATACTGAGATAATCTCTTTTTGGGTTTAGCTACATGGAGGCTAGGAATGACGGGAAGCAGAATTGGGAGACAGTCCCACCGATCACTCCAGCACAGTTAAGGCTGACTGAATCCATTGTCATTTATGGCATTTCACCTAGCCTGACTGCCCTGCACAGGAAGACACCTTGAATACCTTAATGATAACCACCACTTCCATGGGTTTCAATGCCAAACCAATAGAATCTGGGGTTTCCCTATGGCTATTGTTATTCATTCTCAACTAGCAAGGCAGATATCAATGTGATTTTTCTATGTTGCAAGGCACGGGCAAGCTCAGTACACAATATAGCCTTCTTCCTCTAGAACAGGGGCAGGGAACCTATTTTGGGTCAAGGGATGCTGACCCACAGAAAAATCAGTTAGGTGGGGAGCAGTGGGGGCTGGAGTGCCAGTACAGGCTCTTCAGTGCTTGGGGCAGGAGCCTTGAGCCCTGGGGGCCAGACCTAGGCAACCCAGGGACCACACCTTGCCCCGGGGCCTTAGGTTCCCTACCCCTGCTCTAGAAGTTCTGGAATCACTTCGGATTATCCCTGTGTTTCATCATAAACAGGTCCCGCCCACCCTGTGCCAGTTGAATGGGCCCAAGACCCCTGCTCCCATCAAGTGCAGCTGTGTGCTACAGTGTAGCCTCTGCATTCCCTGTCTAGTCATGCTTGCCTGACTTTGTCTACATGCTATCTATGTCTTTACAAATGCAACAGGATCATCCACTCAGTGGAGAAGAGGCCACAATTCCTCTGTGTTGTAGCCATGTTTGCTGTGGTTAGCTCATAAATGGCATGAGAGAGTAATGTACAGGTATCCCACAACGCACAGCAGCTGAACCACAATTCACAGTGACTATTTCCCACTGTGATGGGGTGGATATACCCCACACTAGAGAGAGGGGGAGTGAAAGGCTTATGGGTGGAGAAAGCACCTCCCCTTTCAGCTAACTGGGCATGCTCCGCTGCAGGGACTGTATAAAATGCCTGAGGCCAGCTCATTCAGGGGGAGCTGCAAGCAGGAAGGGAGTTCAGGCTGGAGCAGCCGTCTTCCAAGCAGCAACCCCAGCAGCAGACCCAGCCACAGCTGCTGCTGGAGGAACAAACTGAACAGCTGTCACAGCCGCAGTCCTCTCTGGAGCCGCTCATCCCATCGCAGGTGCTACTGCCGTGACCCCAGAGACTACCCTGTGACAGAGGGACAGCTGCAAGGGTCAGGTACATCGTGCCCCATTCCGGAGACTGAACCCCATTAGAGACAGTAGGAAGGGGTCCAGGGTGGAGGGATGCCCCTCTGGGAGCTCAGCATGTTTTGGGCGGACTTCCTGCTGAGCTGGCAGTGCAGTTACCAATGTTAACAGGGTCCTGGGTTGGGACCTGGTGGAGTGGAAGGGCCCAGGTCCCCCTACCCTCACCCCAACTGATGGTAGGCTCTCCAACAGCCAGGGAGAGCACACTGGCCACTTTTAGGCCACTAAACTCAGGCCTCTATCCACTAAACAGGACTAGACCTGCGGGGCCATATTTCCCCTGAAAAAGGGGCACTGAACTCTTGGACTAGGTCTGTGGGGCTGTATTGCCCCTGAGTAAGGGGCATCAAATTGTGAGGTTGGTATTGTGAGGGTGTCGCACCCCATGACAGGGGCTCGCCCCGTGACACCAACAAAGGTGAACCTAAAGGTAGGTGGAATGCCTTTGCACAGCGTAACACACCATTTGCCAGTACAACTTGATGCTATGTCGACGCAATCCGCTGGCACAAGTAGCTGAGTGTGAACACCCTATGCCAAAATAGTTTTGTCAATGGCATTATGCTAGCAGAACTTTACAGATTTTGCTACAACTAGTACAATTTCTAGTGTAGGCACAACTTTATTAACTGGTTTGTAAATGAAAGTTTGAAAAGAGCACAAGTTTGCATCTGAAAAACAGTTTGTAATAACTCTTTCAGGGTGTCTTACACCACAACCATTTGTTAACAGTCTCCATTTAGGCTTTCAGTTTGATCTTGGACAAAAACGAGGGTTGGGCTTTGTACTAATAACGAGAATACTTAAACTTGCAATAATTTAATTTCAAAATGAAACATCATAATCTGCTGACTAGTCACAATATATACATTGCTAAGTATGATTTGAATGTAGAAAATGGTAATGAGGGTCACCTGAGTATTTTCTGGGGCCAGATTCTTGGTCAGGAACTAGGCCTGCATTGTACTTAACACAAATGAGCTTTGATCCTGACTAGAAACACTAGGTGCTATCAGAATGTTAATTAAAAATAATAATAGTAGCAACCCCGTTCACTGACTCACTGACTTCTCACCTAAATACTCAACTTTGAACCTGCAATTCAGCATAGGGAAGTAGGTCAGGCCACATAAATGTATTCAGTTACGTCATCTCAACCACAGACAAAGCTTTTTGAATGCAGTGAAATTAAATAAAATCGTCTGTAATAGTCATGCAATTTCGCCTCTTCTATGGCCACTTTTACATACTGTACTGAACTGGGATCGTGTCAATCAACATGACATTATGGGGATGTCCTAATGGCTCTCATGTACAATTGTGCAGGTGTCCCAAACTATGCAATTCCCTGCACTCTTACTGGATGGACATGAACTGTAATTTGTTTGTTTATACTCAAAGAATTCCTTTCAATTTAGTTGTTCAACATGAGATAAAACTAAACTACAGCACAGTTACTTTGGGGAGAAAAGCTGCCTCAGAGGTCACACAGAGGGAGGGAATGGAAGGGGAGTGGGCTTATCATTCAAGGGAAAAGCAAAATAGTCTGTACCTTTAAAAAAAGATTCTCATCTAGTAATTTGGAGCCATTCCAATTGCTGGGTTTTTGTTTCATCATAATTGTCTTATTTTTGTTTTTATAGTTTTCCTTCATTTACAAGTTCAATACTTAAGTAAAGCTACTTTCAGTGCAATAATCACCTGATGGTGCTTCTTACTACCTCAGTAAGAGTAATCTGTGCTGCTGTTAAAAACCTGGATCTCAGAATTTATTCAGCCTAAATCTCAGTGTTGTGTGGTTCGGTTTTTAGATATGAGAGGAGCCAGTAAAAATACCTCAGATAAACTCTTATTAATTTTATCATGCACAGAATAGTAAAGGAAAGCAGTGCAAAGTTACACAGATCTATTTCAATACATGGGATAGTTAGCATAGACAATATAATAACATCTTTACCCAAGGCCGGCCCACAACATTTTGGCACCTGAGGTGGGGAGCTCAAATGATGCCCCCATTCTTTCCCCCGCTTGGGCCAAAACTTTGAAAGATCTCAATTCTGCCTTCTTCCTATTCTACTCCTCTCATGGCACTCCACCATCTTTCTGCATCTAGAGCAGAGAGAATACACATGCACCAGCAGCAGACACCATTTTCTACACTCTGGGTCCTAGTGGCGCCCCCCCCCCCACCACAGTCTGGCACCTGAGGCAGCTGCCTCATGGTGAGGCCAGCCATGCCTTTACCTAGGACAATACACAAACTACTCAATTATAAGAATATGAATATACATATACTTATTCCTATGAATCACACACACAGTTCCAATGCTGTTACCCTTATGATTATCAGACGGGAGGTCATGGCGTCTTTCATTCCCCATGCGCAGAGGCATCCACAATGCATTGGGCAGTAGGAACTGGTTCACCTTCTTGTTGCAGTGAGTAAGGTAGAGGGGACATCTTACTCAATCCCTCCCACTGATTAGATCTTCTATCCCTATATTTATATGAGACTGGGTTGGTCTAGTAATATCTACCAATTAATTACATTTTGTGTAAGATATCTATTATGCCAATATCTAGAATACATTTTGCTTGCCAAAATTTTGCAAAAGCACTTAATTCATAGCTCTTCGTCTGTCTCTGGAATTTCTCTCATCAAAAGAATGGGATGTACTAGTACCAGGTTGTTTCTTGTCTTTTTGGCCTGGTCTTGCCGTCCTGTACAAGTTATGCATAATTGGGCAAGCACTTCAGACTTTCCCCCACCATTTTTAGCCTGGTCTGTGTGCATGCATACGTGCTGCCCAGATTTGAATCAGGCCTCGGGTGGCTTGTTAGAGATCCATACTTTGGACAAGGCCGGGACGAGGCTGAGCACTGCAGACAAAATATTTTTAGACAAGGGAGGTCCATCCAGGTTCCCCTACAATCAGTTATCACAGAAATACATGTTTACATGGTATCCTTTTTACAGAGTACAACCACTGGTCCAAACCTGCAGCTCAGAGACAAAATTCAGTGGGGCTACGGCTACACTACGTGTTTTGCCGGAAGAGGCAATGCAAATGAAGCACAGGTTAGTATTTTCTCATGCTTAATATGCATAATTTCTTCCAGTCCATTTTTGCACAAGGGGTTTTTGTGCAAAAACAAGCAGTGTGGACATTTCCTTTTTGTGCAAAAACCTCTTTTTGCACAAGATCCTTGTGCCTCTCCCCGAGAGTCCAGAAAAAGAGACAGATAAAATACACAGCTGTGCAATTAAACTCAGCTCACAGCTTGCCTGCATTCTTCAGCCTTTTGCAATGAGACCAAAAAACAATAGACACTCTTGTATTCTGACTGAAGTGGAACAACAGTTAAGGGACAAACGGAGAGATTCTGCAGATGTGCTATCAATGGCCCAGTGATGTAGACACTGGTACCAAGTGTAGTGCTTACTATCATGAGCAGTCCCACTGAAATACCTCTCCTCCCCTCCTCAATGAAGGTTTATTCCGTTATGTGGCAATCACTGTCTGCTGTCCTCAGACCAATGCATCATATCAGTGAGGATTTGTTAGCAGGTCACATACAATGCCAGTGTTAAATACTCACATTAGTAACAGACCAGAAATTAATTTAGGAGAGGTATGCATAAAAAAGCAACACAATGCCTTTGATAAAAGCTTACCACACAAAGGTTAATTTTTACAGTAATTTGATATTAGTCCCCATCAGCTACAGCAAGTTATTTTACTAAAAAAAAAAATCAAATAACTTTGTTAATATTCCACTTTGTTCTCTGCTGAGGATAAATACATTTCTGCCATAATGGGGAGCTTAAGTTCACATCATTCCATGCTTTATAATGCTGTGCCAAGATATAGTGACATGGCCAACAGCTGTGCAACTGAGGCAGATGATTTGTTTTCATTCAGCTAAAAGGTATGTATGGGGGTGCGGGTGGAGGAAGATTTCTGAAATAAAGTACCTTCTGTAGTCTACTTTTTCTTCACCTGTTACTTTCAGGGGTTGTAAATTTCTATGCTTTCCAGAATCTTCTGAAATAAGGTTTCAAGTCTCAAACATTTCTCTTACTCAGGGAAATATCCCCTTTCTCTAAATATATTCCAGATCCACCAGGTGCATTGCCAGCAGAATGATGGGCTTTATGGACGATAAAGATCCAGTATCTGGCCATATATTTGTGTGTGTCTTGTGGGGGAAGAGGGTGCTCGTAACACAAGAAGGTCTAAATATGTCTCTCAGGAAGGAAGAATTGTCTTAGACAGAGTTAAGGATAAGTTCTGTTCTGAAAGCCAGTTATGGATAAGCAGCATTGGCTTACACAAAGGATCCACTCCTGGGTACAGATTCTGTGCTGTGCTTTCAAAAGAAGCAACATGAAGGACGCAAGCCAGGAGAGTGGGGGGAGGGGAGGTGTTCTTTGTCACTTCTGTATCTCATGGAGTCTGTGCTGCTATCTGTGTAAGGTATTTGTATGGCCCTTCCACTGTAGTATCTGAGCACTACACTCAAAACAGCCCCATAAGATAGCAGTACTCTAATCCTCATTTTAGAGATGTGTATCTCAGATTTAGGGAGGTGCATGTGGCACACAACCTTTTGGTTGATTATAGATTAAAATACATTGGATTAATTTTAGTCATTGGATTTAGTGTGCAGGTGTTGGATGGTGTCGTGACCTGTGATATACAAGAGATCAGACTAGCCTTAAACTCTGACTTGCCCAAATTCACACAGGAGGTCTATGATAGAACAAGGACATGTCCTGAAGTCTCCCAAGTCTTAAGCTATGGCTTAAACACGGGATCATTCACCCTCCTTAGTGAAGGGTTGTTTTCCTGAACCTGGTATAGCCCCCACTACTAGTAAGAATAGGCCTGGGGGGGAAACCACTTCAGACCATAGTGTGAGGAGTTGGATCACAGAAATCCCTTTGGGTGCTGAAAAAGCCACTAATTCCAGCGTTCCTGGCCTCTGGGGCTCCCCACCACCCTTTCCTGTTGGGCCAGAAGCTCTGCTCTTTCCCAGCCAAGGCACAGAGTTGGGGTAACCACCCCCTTTGCACAGCAACACAGACCTTGAACTGGTTCAGCTCCAGGAGGGCTCAGCTGTAGGGTCACTTGCAGTACCAAGAATGAAACCCCTAAAAGGGACCCAAACCCCAAATAAATCCATCTTATTCGGTGTAAAAGTTTTATATGGAGAAAGCTCATAAAGTCAGCCTACTTTATCAATGAAAGAGGGAGATTCACAGTAGTTGCTCTCTCTCCTGCCCATGGTAACTATCATTGATTCTGGGCTTGATAAAAACACTTTTGTTAAGTATAAAAAGTAGGATTTCAGTGATTGCAAGTGAAAACAGACAGATCAAAGTAAGGTACAAAGTTAAAATAAACAAAAGATGCTTAGCTATTTCTAAGCCACTAAGACAATTGTCATATGCAAATTCTTACCTTAAACAGTTTTTTCCCCTTCAGGTAAAATGTTGCAAGTCAGAGCTGATCTTTACTCTGGATTGGGTCTACAGTTTTCCCCAGTGTTCTTTAGAGTCCTTTGTTTTCATTTGTCTCCTCTTAAGGTAGGCGAGGCAGTTTCAAAGACCAGATGAAGGCAAAGAGCTGATTGTTTTCCATTCTTTATAGACTTTTTCCCAGGGCAGGAAACCTTTGTTCAGTCTTCCTCCTGTTATGGAAAAGTATGAGATTCAAAATTGATTCCAGTACCAGGTGGCAGAATCACATCTTTCTAGGACCAACCACAATTTGGGCTTACACGACAAACAAGACCATTGGTTTGAGTCGTTGCATTCCTAAAGTGTCAAATGGCCCTCACTCTCACATTCAGAATTAATACCAGATTCCCACTTCATACTTCTGCTTTCACAAACAAGAATGATACATGCACAAAAATAGGCTAATCCTATTCAGCAGATTGCAATTTTCAAATTGATGTTACATGATGCATTTTGGATAAAGCATCTTCAAGTTATACCTATTTATGTTCATAAGCCAATTTTCATTAAGTGAATGGGGCCCCCGTTACACATAATATATGATAATCTTACAGATACTAAGCACTATACAAGAACAGAGCTTTATTGTATTAACTATAAAAATTCAGTCTAAATCCTTTATCTATGGAAAATTGTTTTACCCCAGATTTACTATTTTCTTAAAATCAAGAATATTTTGGGCCCATGGCAGAAGTTTTCCAACATAATAGCCAAAGGTTGCTATATGATTTAAGAGAAATTAGAAATGAAATCCCCTATCCTAGATTTCCTAGCTCATCCCCAGCTCAGAGCAAGATTATTTCACTCTGTGGTACCTATTGGACAATTGACACAGTGACTGGAATGCCTGTGAAACAGTACATTATGAGACCAGTTCCATGATACAGGAATATTAGCACCACAACTCAAACCAGATAGTTAATGTTACTAAATTAAAATAATTAGGCCTATCTCTTGAAAGGGAAGCAGGACATATTACAGAATGCATGACTATAAGCACCTAAATTAGTCTCATGTAGCTGAAGATAATTCTTATCAGCAGCTGGCTTTCATTCATTATAATATCTCATCACATGAAAAAGGTGCTTTTTAAATAAGAGATTATTTTACATTTCATATGATACCACTTGTTCCTCATAGGAAAATAAAGAGATGCATGCTAAACTGAGATTTAGCAATGGTACCACATTATTATAGAGCAGCAACATTATAAACTCTTCTTGAGGTTTCCGACTTAAAGCTACTTTATCTTGAATACCTGCTTGCCTACATTAAACCCTCTTGTAATATTCTTACCTTATGAAACAACTTCCATTTATTACTCAAAATGTATAGGAGTGATTATATTTTCTATGGCAAACCAAAGTTGGTAAAACATATATCAAGAATACTGTTCAGATTGCCACTTCAGATGATTCCTTAAAGCTTACTCAAAATCACAAGACCTCTAATTAAATTACTTTATTCACCCCATCTGGAGTATATGTAATTCTCATTAACCTTCATGGTACTCATGCGTATGCTTCAAAGGACAAATAACCCACAGCTCATAAGGTGAGCACTTTCTTTGCAAGGTTAGCACATAATTGCATATTCTAAAATGTTCCTGAAAATGGAATTGTTTTCACCTAAATTACTGGAAATTTTGTATAGCAATTATGCATCCAGAGTGAGCTGATGGTGTCCATTACCTGAATATTGCACAATAACTCAAGTAGAAAGTTCTACAAGAGTCTTTGGTGAGTAAAATAGGTCATAAAGACATTGAAGGGTTTGTTTAATTGTGTATAATTACCTGCAGATTCTCTCCACTAGGCATTATCTTGGGCAAATGTCTTTCTCCACAGGGTTTGGGAAGAGTGATATATGAAATACTTGCTTTCCATTTGCATAAAAAAGAGCTCATTTCAACCAGTGCCAAAGCACTCAAATATCATGAGAGACTTGAACCCTGTCATAATACATTTCAGAATTTTTCAGCACCACAGCAGTGATGCACTTGGCTGGAAACCGGAGGCAAATGATAAAATATTGCTATATTTATATGCATTCCACAAAGCTGGCCCATATGCTATTTGGTCTCCTTTTGACTCGTTTAAAAATAGGATCTTAGGAGGAGACATGCTGGTGAAAATTACTACTGCCATCTGTCACTTTCTCATGAACGAGTATTTGGCTACACCACCCACCTACCCAACCTCCATTTTGAACCATAAGTTTATTATTTTGTTTTCATGTACAAGTAAATCTTTCTGGCACAGATCATTAATAGATGGAGCTGTTCTGGCACACCACGAACTTACATGAAAAATTCTCTTCACTCATTTCTTTTAAGGAGAAATGCAGCAGTTTTAGATCCAGTGGTTACAGAGCTAGCCTTTAATGCAGGAGACCCAAGTTCAAGTCCTCTTCTGCCACAGACTTATGTACCCTTGCACAAGTCACTTAGGACTTGTCCAGATAGCACAGCAATGCAGCGTGCAGATGTGCAATTTTTAAAGTGCACCAATGCTTTCCCCCTAACTGATCTGTGCACATCCTGCTGACACACACTAAAAGTTCCCAGAAGGGCTTTAATGAAGAGAAGTTTGCAGTACTGTATTAATGCACCCTAGAGAACTTCTTGTGTGTGCTAGCAGAGTCTGGGCCAGTTAGTGTATAAGACATTGGTGCACTGTAGAAATCACACTTCTATAGTACACATTGCAAGGCCATTTAGACAGCACTCTGTCTCTGGCACAGATGCTCAAAAATATTTAGGTTCCATTGGTTGATTTCAATAAGAGTTAGGAGCCTAAATACCCTTGATAAGATGTATCTCTGCTCCCCCTCATACTTCCGTACCTTACGGGATGTTGTGAGGTTAATAGATCAAAAGAATGTGGAGTGCTCAGATACTCTGGTGATAAGGACCATATAAGTATTACGGATAGAGCGGTATGGGGATTAAGGCTGCCATCCCAGACTAAACAACTGGGACATCCGAGATGATCCTGAGTCCATAAAATTGGATGGCTCTTTGTATACTGGCTCCTTGCTAAAATAAAGCCAAAGCATGTGTATTACTCACATTCTGAAGAGACTGCACAAACATGACTAAGTCCCTTAGACTTCTCACACCCTCACACTTGCTCTTCAACATGGAACTGAGTTTCTCCACTAATTTTCAGTCCCTTGGCTTCTCTTCCACCAGAAGTCCTCCAAACAAAATGAGATATGCTCCTACTCTCAAGCCTCTCTATTCCTTCTCTATAACCCTTCAAAGAATGCAGATGCATTCCTCTAAACATGTGGACAGTTTCATGTGCATACTCACTTCACAGGATGACCAACACTGCTTCCAATATGTAGGCCCACTTTATGCTCCGTGCTTGTTCTTTCAAGTTCATAGCTCTGGCTGTGCACCATGTTCCCACCACTGGAACCTGGGGCAGAGGGAAGCAGGTCATGTAAGGATTATAAGGTAAGTGGAGGAGAGGGAAACAGAGCCAGAGATAAGACTCAATTAAGCCATGAGTCCACACCCAGCTCTACTTTTGAGTGGTCATGAACAGTGTTACCTTCTCTAATTTTTTCCATCCATGGGCAGAATTCATTTTTTTTATGTGCACCAAGGCACATGCGGATGTGCATCACCAGCAGAAACACATGGGGCTACATCTAGACTGGCATGATTTTCCGCAAATGCTTTTAACGGAAAAGTTTTCCGTTAAAAGCATTTGTGAAAAAGAGCGTCTAGATTGGCACAGACACTTTTCTGCAAAAGCACTTTTTGCGGAAAAGCGTCCGTGCCAATCTAGATGCACTTTTGCGCAAAAAAGCCCTGATCGCCGTTTTCGCAATTGGGACTTTTTTGCGCAAAACAGTTTTTAGCTGTCTACACTGGCCCTCTTGTGCAAAAGCTTTTGTGCAAAAGGAATTTTGCCCGAACAGGAGCAGCATAGTATTTCCGCAAGAAGCACTGATTTCTTACATGAGATCGTCAGTGTTCTTGTGGAAATTCAAGCGGCCAGTGTAGACAGCTGGCAAGTTTTTCCGCAAAAGCAGCTGCCAGTCTTCCCAGTCTAGACACAGCCATGCTGTCGACTGGGGGCAACTTTGGGCGCTCTGCTAATTAGCTGGATGGCACCTGAATCTCTACTGGGTGGCCATTCAAGTGCTCAGCTTACAGGGAACACTGGTCATGAACCCTTGTTCTGAAACATCCATGTGGGGATTAAGCTATTTTCTTAGGTGTTACTTTCAGTTGTCTTGGTTTTTGGTTGAAAAGTTGCAGTCTGCAGAAAATACTCATGTCCTTCATTTTCCTTGAACCAAATTATTTAGAATCTAGTCTTTTTTCCTTCCAAAACCTCCTCTCAGTAAGCCTTCCTGAAAATAATGCCTTCTTGATTACAAGATTATATCATCACATACCCCATCTCTTTGTAGAGTTCTTTGCATCTTCTACACTTTGCAAAACCGGATGATTTCATATAACTTCAATAAATTGGGAAGCCCCTTACACATCACTATTTGCTGTCTCACACCCTGCAGTCCATGCAAATCATCACATTAATTATTCAAAACAATTTAACGAGGCACCTGGGGAGAAATAAAAAAGGTCATTTTCTAACATCTCCAGTTCGCATGGGTGTTTTTACTTCTGAGGATCTGAAACTGGTTAACCTGATAAAAGCCAAAAAGTGCTATGGGAGAGGGAGCCAAGCTAAGCCAGAGATAGCTCTCTTTAGAAAGGGAGATTTCTTTTCAGCCCTAGTAAAGAGGCGCTGAAAGATCTAGTCATTTACAACTGTGATGCTGCATTGTACTGGTGTGTGTGGAAGGGTTTAGAGTAGAATATAAAGTGTACATTAAAAAAAAATGGGTCTGAGCAGTTCCTGGGGCAGCAGAGGACCAGGGACAGAGCGTTAGTCCATCAGTTAACAATGCCTTCCCACACTCAGTACACCCCTGGCATGAGAAGAACGGTAGGAAGGTACCTCTGAGTCAGACCACTTGCTGGGGCTTCTCCTGGGATGATACAATTTACACCCCTCCACCCTCTTTCCCAGGGTTGTGCCTAAAATTACAATCTAGCTCACAGTAGATCTAGCACAGTTTTGTCATTTATACTGTTGACCAACAAGCATGGACCCGTACACTTGCACAGCATCCCAGGAATAAGGATCCGTATTTACAGCTCCCCTTTGCAGAATCATATCCTTAGATGTGTAAACTCTTCAAGGCAGGTACCACACCTTTTCCCAGTGCTTTGAACACCACTGAACACTGTTGGCATGCTATCAGAAAAGTAACAGATGTGCTTTAAACTTGCATATAATGAGAATTTCTTTGGTCAATGGTTTTCATGCATATGAACATGCACAAAGAAGCATTATGGCATGGGAATTATAGTCATGCACAGGTGCCAGAGGGTTAAGCATCAATCTGTATGTGCTAATTGTACTAGATTCATGGGACATCTGCGGTGTTTGTACAGATTTGCTTTTCCTTTTAGCAATTTACCAATTGTACCGTGCTAGAAAAAGAAAGGAAAACGTAAGTTCTGTTTGTGTTTCTTTCACATGCTACCTCTGTCATCTGTATTTATGTAAATGATGTTCCTCATTTCCGACATTTTCCCCAAGGCTGGAGAACAAGTGTTCAGCGCTGGCTCCAAGCTGTCAAAAATGAAACTGCTTGGAAGTGATTGTAGTGGAGACAGGAACTGAGGAAACACATGGAAGTTATTTAAAAAAATGAAATGCACAATTTGTTAGCATGCCTCATGCTTTAATCATACGATCTTAATTCAGTTTTCTTTATGAAAGGATAGAATCACAGTAGACTAGAACTGAAAGGGACCTTGAGAGGTCATCGAGTCCAGCTCCCTGCCCTCCCGGATGGTTAATATAGTGGAAATTGGACTAAGACTCATAGGATTGGAACTCTGCTAGACTTCCTGGTTGGCACTGCAAGTCCTTGGTACCTGAACCAAAGCCCAAAGGGAGTCTGTCCTGAGCCCGCACCTTCACCTGATCCCAAGCTCTACAGAGCTCTAACCCAGCAGAGCCAGAGACACTTCTGTTGGGTGTGTGAGGGGGTAATGATGCTGTGCAGGACATGCTCTCCATTCTCCCTCTCGAGGAAGCTTGCCCAATGCTCACCCTGGATAAGGAAATGGATGGAATCTTAGTCCTTGGCTTCTCATGCATTCTCATGGGCTGAATCGCATGGCTACTTTGTCATACACACAAGGACTAGGGGGAGTCAGGCACAAGTAACCTAAGATTTAAATGGAAGCCTCCAGAGGTAATCACACTATCCTACCGAACTATCTACCCTTTCTAGCAAAACAGACCCTATCTCTAGGATTGTAGCAAGGAGAAAACAGCATCTATACACTCATTCTATATAAAGAGTCCGCGTTTACATACACACCCAAACAACCTTAATTGTTAGCACAGATTTGTCCAAGCAAGACTCAGAGCTAAGAGAAAAGAGACATTGTGAATCATGTTTTTGAAAAAACTTAAACAACAAATAGTCTTGCAGCACCTTAGAAACTAACAAAACATGCAGATGACATCATGAGCTTTCATGGGCACAACCATCTACATGTTTTGTTAGTATCTAAGGTGCTGCAAGAGTATTTGTTGTTTTTTTAAGTGTTTTCAGTTACAGACTAACTCTGCTACCCCTCTGAATGGTTTTTGAAAGACAGCCCTGGAATATCATTGGAAACATGCTATGGCCCTTGTTCCACCACAGGTTTGCAACTGAGAGTAACCTCTGTATTTTGTGATCTTTGGTGTACTAAGGCAGTGCACTGTTTCTAAGATTTTTCCAGCAGCCAGCACTCACTTTCTCTCTCACACTGACGCTCCATTCATACACCCTATCTGTTCAGATCGGGGAAGGGGAGACAACGGAGCAGGAGAGCTCTGATACCATCTTAAAGAGAAAGCTCATGGTGTCTCAAACTTACCCAGCAGCAGCGAGCGCACAGAAACTCTCTCACACCCTCTGTGCCACACACACACACACACACACACACACACACACACACACACACACACACACACACACTTTCCCAGTCTCTGTCTCTCTCTCACACACACATATGCACACTCTCTCTCTTGCCCTCAGCCTCTTCTGTCTGAGGACCTGTCCATTTGGGAGGCCCAAAACTTGCCTAAGATCACTTACCAAAATTTGTGGAGTGGACACCCTGAAAAAATTATCAGCCCACCCCTGTTTGAGGGGCTAATGTGTAGTTGGCAAGAGAGCACAGCGTAGCCCTGGAATCCTTCATGGTATGGAACACCTCGTTAGTCTTAATGGCAAATAATTCTTCACTGTTGAATGGGAGGTCTTCTACAGTGGATTAGCTCACATGGCAAAGAGGATGAGTTGAATCAGGAAGCACGGTGCATAACAACTGTCATAGTGGTGACTGAACATTGAGGACAGACTTCAGTGCCATGCAGGAAATTACTGGTCTTTCAGATATTACCGCCTTATACTGTTGCCTTGTTCCCTCAGGAATGTCATTAATAAAATTAATAAAATCTGTTAATTTGCTATAATTTCTATAGCTGTATTTTGGATAATAGCGCCACAGTTTCCCACCCCGAGTTTCAGTGCGGAGGAGAGAAACTCTGAGCTCTTGGAGGAGACATATTTCCAATCAGCCCTCTTGTAGGTAGAGCGTATGGTGGTCAAGGTTTGTCAGTCTTGGCTGATCCATAATAACCCTATTGATTGGGAGTAACTTGGTTGGAGGAAACTGCCGATTGTAAGATATTGCAGTTTGTGTTGGTTCTCAGATATCTCTTCTAGAGCAACTATGAGCTCATTAGCTACCTAGTTAAACAGGTCTTGGAAACAGGTGAAGTCATCCATTACAGTAAGGTGGCAGTGGCATTAATCGCTTCATCCAGTGAAGATGATGAGTTGGTGTAATCTGAAGAGGTGACGGTGGCACCTTCTCTGTATGTGCCAGTGCAGGTTCCCCATGTGCCTTAGTGACAGAGGAAAGATGAGATGGAGATTTGTTTCCATATCTACAGGGGGTTGTCTGCTGGTCTGATGCCTTCTGTAAGACCCCCAAAGGCTCCAATACTGCCACTGGCCAGGAAAGAGCATGGGTGGTCCCATCCAAGGGTGTCCATAGCTGGGCAGTAGGTCCCTTGCACACAAGATCTTTATCTCATTGGAGCAGAACTAATAAGAGTGTTCACTGAAGAGGAGTGTTGTGGTGAGAAGAATCCCTGTATAGCATCATCCTCATCACCTGAAAAGAGAGAAGGAATAGGGGATAATTACTGGCATGGTACTGACGGTCCCGGCAAGCTACCAATACTGAATAGAGGAGAGTCAGGGTTTGGTGAGACAAGCAGATCCATGTGGTGGGTGAACTGCAGTGCCAACATAGGTGATGGCAATATGTATTGCACCAATTGTAATGGCAGTGTAGTAGGGTCAGTTGGTACCATTTGGCATCATATCAACAGTGTCACAGACAGATGGGTAGCTGGTGCCAAGGCTGTGACAGCGATCATGTATGGCATGGGCAGATGTGGCCAAGGAGGCCCAAAGTCCTTGTTGGTGCCAGACAGTGCTGCAGTTGAAGAGGAAATCAACTTCAAGCCATAAGCCTTGGCAGTGGAATGGTGCACACCAGCAGAAGATGGAGTATGATCGGTGTTGGAGACACCCGGAGTGTCATATAAGCCAACGTGTGGTGCAACAGGCATGAACAGCACCGAATGGCTTGGACAACGCTATCAGGCAGGCTGGTATCCCTGAAGTGATTGAGCAGTTTTTCACAATTTTTTGTGATTATTGGATGTCGATGGATTCTGCCTCAAGGAGGGTTCCCAGTTTGGGTCGGAGCGATTTCTCCATTAGAATTAGCATGATCCTCAGGTCTCTGTCCTTTCATGCCCTTGCTTGGAGTTTACTGAAATGGGCACATTTTGGGGGGAATACGGGATTTTCCCAAACAACGGCCATGTTGAGAATGTCTGTCAAAGATGGGAATGGTATCTCTGCATGTAATCTCTCAGTCTGGCAAACCAGGCACAACTCAAAAATTAACAGAGGGAGAACAATGGGAGGGGAAACAAGGGTTTTTTTTGTTTGTTTTTTGCTTTGATTGCAACAGGGAGAGAAATAAATTATTTGACTAAAACAACTATGCTAAAAACTAAAATAACTTTGGGAGTAAAAAATGTGTGTGACACCACCGAGCTCCATCTGAGGCTGAGGACGGCAGAGAAAGAATCGGATTCATGTGGTGCATGAGTGCTATTGGGCACCGTGCATGTGCAGCTCAGGTGGACACTGCTGTTGAAATATTTGAGGGAAAGTGCAGGGTACACCGGCACCTAGAGAGGCACACACAAAGGAAAATCTCTCAATGAACTGTCCCATTTAACAGCACATTAAAGCACTGCACAGCTATAAGTAGTAAGAGATAAGGAAAAACAAAGACCCCTTTTTCCTACATACTGCTAATTTACTTACTGCTTATTCATGTAATTATGTCCCCTAAAATGGTTTTTGGTCCAAAATTTTGCATATGCACCTGAACTTCAAAGGAAATGCTCAAAATTATCCTTCTGCAGTGTACTGTTTTAAATAATTTAGATCTCCTAGCCTAGCTATTGTGTGCTGTATGACTACTCAGCTTCAAAGGTAGGACCTTCGTACAAAATGAAGAGTTAAAAATAAATTGTGTTTCCTTAGGTAAATAAAATCACAAGAGCCTAAAGTTACAGATAACACTAACATGTACATAGTCTTTAGCTAAAACACATTCATTTAACATGCAATTTTAGGATTAGACATGTATGATGTAGTGGGCCAGAGATCAGCAGGAGAGTAGCTGATAGGGGATATAGGAGCTCTAGGATGATTAAGGCCTTATTCCTGCAGAAGAGGGAAAGGTTAGTACAAGATAATTGGAGCATGGTCCATATGAGGTAGTGGAAGCCATTGGGGAGGTGGACTATAAGGGTGTGTCTAGACTACATGCCTCCGTTGACGGAGGCATGTAGATTAGCCAGATCGGAAGAGGGAAATGAAGCCGCGATTAAAATAATCGCGGCTTCATTTAAATTTAAATGGCTGCCCCGCTCTGCCGATCAGCTGTTTGTCGGCAGATCGGGGCAGTCTGGATGCGCCGCGCCAACAAAGAAGCCTTTCTTGATCGGCACAGGTAAACCTGGTTTCACGAGGCATACCTGTGCCGATCAAGAAAGGCTTCTTTGTCGGCGCGGCGCGTCCAGACTGCCCCGATCTGCCGACAAACAGCTGATCGGCAGATCGGGGCAGCCATTTAAATTTAAATGAAGCCGCGATTATTTTAATCGCAGCTTCATTTCCCTCTGCCGATCTGGCTAATCTACATGCCTCTGTCGACGGAGGCATGTAGTCTAGACACACCCTAAAGGTAAAGGAACTAGCCCATAAAAGGCCATAGCAAGTCTACTCTATCAACTTACTGAAACCGTGCCATGCTTGGGAGACATGCCTGGTCACCTAGGGAACTCCATTCCAGGCAGGCAGCCCACAAAAGGAGGTGAAGATATTCCCTAAGTTAACCCCAAACCAACGAACAGAAGTCACTGATCAAGCACAACCAAGAAATAGTCTCTGTGCAGCTAGACTGTACAACAATGGTCCAGCACCATGCCATCACCTGTCCTGGGGCAAAGGTAAATCATAACGTTTTAGTATTAAAGATGATTTATTAGAACTGCTCTGTGTTCTTATAGCAATTCTTCAATAAAGGGCTGTGAGCCTACTGTAACTGGTGAAAACTGTAGTTAGCGATGATCACATTTGGCCTTTTTCAGCACTTATTTGTAAGGAGTAAAGCTAGAAAAATGTTTACCCCATTCACTTATTGCATGTACCACTAATGAGTTCCTTAAGAGAGGAAAAGAAAAAAAAAATCAGATTCTTTGTGGGGAACATGGCACTTTTTATCTGTCCTGTTACACAGGAGTGTTTATGCCATTTTAGCCTCCTTAATGGGTAGTGGCACTTTGAAGAGTGTTGACTGCAAGATATCCACATGTGGAATCACATTTCTGAAGGGATCTGGAGAGTAGCAGCTATCCTAATGAAGTCTTCAAATTGTCTGAAGCTGTCAGCAATGGAATGGGATAGAACCATAACAGCCTGGTCTGTTATGGGAATTTCAGAGGTGGCCTCCTCATGAGCCTAGTCTCTGGCTCCCCAACTGTCTCCTGTAAGGAGGCTAATCAGGGAGGTGAAAGTTGCATAACTCTCCTTACCCGATAAGACAGTACCAGTGGTTTAGTAAACTGTTGCTAATTTACGGCAAGCAGAGTGTTAGTTTCATCACCCTCTGTGATGAAATACAGGGTTGGTTTCATCACCCTCTGTGACCCGTATAACACTCCCCACTAACAAGCTAAAAGGGGATTTCTGAAGAGATATGTTGAGGAACCCCACTGGTTGGAAGTCTTGTTCAGATCACGTCACGGTGGAGGGGTGTCACCTTCTGAAAATGGTTGAAAGTCTGCAGGGCCATACACCAGTAGTTCGGAGGTGTGGGTCTCAGCACTGAAAGCTGCTTGGTTCCCCTTACAGGAATAGTCTCTTGGCAGGAGAAGCAACATTCGAAGCCTGGCAAGGCAGGCTTGCTCTGCCAGGAAATCCAGTCTTCCAGAGGAAAAAGGGAGCAGAAAACAAACCAATCCTTCAGCACCTCTAAATAAAAGCTAACTACACAAGCTACCACCAACTACTAGACTAAGTATCCTAACACGAGGGAAAATTAGAAAGGCTGAGGCAAGCTCAAGGTAGATATGCAAAGGCTCCATTTCAGGTCAAGACAGATTATATCGGGGCGGCCATGTTTTTGGCCTGAGAGCTACACATCAGGGTATGGAAATTTTATGGAGAGCTGTGAACACTCACAAAATTGGGGTTAGCATGTGGGAGGCTGTGGGGTGGGGCTGAGGAGTTTACAGTGTAAGAGGGTGCTCTAGACTGGGGCAGAGGGGTTTGGACAATGGCAGGGGGGATCAGGGATGGGCAGGGGTATAGGTGCTCATGGGTGCAGGTTTTGTGTTGCGCCTACTTCCTCAAGCAGCTTCCAGGAGCAGTGACATGTCCCCCTTGGAGCTCCTACTCAGAGGCATGGCCAAGTGGCTCGGTACGCCGCCCTTATCCACAGTCACTGCCCCTGCGGCTCCCAAGGGCTGTGGCTGTCAGCCAAATGGAACTGCGGGGGCAACGCTTGGACCAAGGATAGCACACAAAGGATAGGCTGCCTCTATGCATAGGAGCCAGGGGAGAGGGCATACTGCTGCTTCTGGGACTTGTACAGGGCAAGGCAATCCCATCCCCAGACTCTTCTCACCAACAGGAGCTCAAAGGCCAGATTAAAACGATTGATGGGCAGGATACATCTCTCAGCCTGATTTAGATCAAATTGAGGGCAGATCAGCTCTGCACCCCTATAGCCTCAGCATATGGCATAAGGTGGCACAGGGCATATGCACAGGCCAGATAAGCCCTTGTTTAGAAAGTAAGAAGCACATGTATGCCTGAAGTGGATGACCCAAAGGGACACTGCTCAAAGAATTGTATGTTGCGTGATCATGGAAATATAGGTACACAAAAGATACCTTCAGAGGTCACCAAGACCAGCCCTTTGTACTCAGGCGGTACCAAATAAACCTAGAATAATTTCACTTTTTGGTCTATGGTTCATTATACTCTTTGGATTACATTTATATCTTCACATACTATACCATACTGAAATTTTAGTTAGGTTTTGCAAGATAATGTGTCTGTGGGTACACATCACATGCATACACAAAATCTTGGCAAACCTTGTACCTAGAGGCCACTACTACGCTGGTGTCCGATTGTGCTAGGAACTGTACTCTAAAAGGGCAAACCCACAATGCAAAACCCAGCCATTTTTATCTCTTTTAGGATTCTGAACAGTAAATGCCACATTTTTTCCTATTTCACAAGTGCATTTATTTCTCTAAAACATATTAAAATAGAAAACATGTTCATCTGATCAGTCATATAAAGTAAATACGAACATAGTATTAAAAGTACTGAAAATATAGAAAAGCACCAAGACATTAGAATATTTAAATTGGCAAAGATACTAAGAATATATTTTTTGTAATTTTACAATAAAGTGCTATTATATCCAATCAAAATTAGTGATTAACATTTTGTAATCAGAGTTAGTAAATCTTGTCTTTAATTTACAAATTACTGTATATTATCAGAACATGATCATTTTTCCAGAGGATGTTCCATTAAATGTCTTATTTCATCTTCAACATTTGAATCTTAAGTATAGGAAAATAATTTGAACAATATGGGCCACTGGTAACCATTTTTGAATGTATTAAATATTATGGAAAATAAAAGAACAGAAGAAAGCAAGCTCAACAGAACCCCAAACAAGGAAAATTAAGATAACATTGTTACAGAATAACATTGAAATATGAGTTAATACAGGATTGCTCACCAAGTACAAAAATACTTCTGCAGAAGCTTTCCATTTATATAGTACATTTTCTGTTATTTTATTGGATTGATATTCTGCTTTACCAGAATTAGTCTATTAGTATACTACCTACAATTTTGTAGAATAAATTATCGATCAGAATTTTTTAAACAATTTTCTTTTACTTTGTCAACTATGCCACATTTATAATCATTCAAAAGACCCTGACAAGAGACACTCAAACTTTGTCCTGTTTTTCCCCCCATATATTTGTTTTTTTGGGGGGGGACAGAATGCTGTAAATATACATGAACTCTGCAATGATCTTTTCTAATTTATACAAAAAAAATTAAAGCCATCAGCCCAGCTTTAATTAATAGACTTATCCAGACCTAGCCAATTTGTGGTGAAAATTATAAACGAATTTCAGTTTTAAATTTCAAGCAATTATTATAAATGGTTAGTTAAAAAAAGGATTAAAAGGTATGAAAGATACTATACCTCCTATTCAGCTTTAGACAATTTAATATGCAGAAATGAGTATAAAGAATTTCTGCTACAATAAATGCTCATTCATTTTCAATACCATTCCTAAAATGCTTTTAAAGTAGCAGCAGATACTGTATTTTTCATATTCTATTTAATATGCCCAATCTTATCCTGATTTGGCTTATCTCTTCCAAATATTCATGCATGATTGAAGTAAACTGTGCATTTCTCAAATGTTTCTTACATTGGTTATTTTTAGCTTTTTTTATGAATCATGCAGCTGACTATCCAGATATATTTAACAGCAAGTTGCTTTGGTGTTTGAATAAAAAGTTCCTTCCACAACAACACAATTAGTAAACACTGAAGAGAGAAAATGTAACAGAACAAAATATTTATAATTAATTATGACAATGTCTCAAAAGTATTTTAATCAAATGTCTTTGGAATTATTATTTTTCATGGCAATATGGCTACAAATCGATGAGCTGTGTATACTGTTTGGCATGACATATTTATACAACAATTTACATTCACAAAAAATACCCATGATAAGGATGCTATTCCTGAATTTCAATATGCATGACCATCTAATTACTGTGTACTGCATGTTCATGTCCCTCTATTTTCATACACATATACAACGTAAGAAAAAAAAAATCTAACCTACACTTCGCAACTATTAATTCTGTAAAAAAGGTTATTTTTAAATAAAGTTAAGCAGTCTGTTTGCACTTTAATACATCTTGCTTACATGATCATGAATGAACCAAAAAAAGGTGACATTTAAAGTACTTTCAACAAAAAGGGAAAAATAATATATTCTACGCAGTTTTAAGTTATACTGTTACATTGTCATATTTTCTGTTTTGTAATTTTCAGTAACTTGTCCAGTGAACATAGCTTCTAGTTCTTCTAATATACTCTTCTTTCTGTGTCAAGACAGTCTCAGTAAATTTCTGAGCTCTTGTTGGTCTTTCATTTCTTCTTTTATCAGTAGTAGTAGTATGACTCAAAGTTGTATTTTTCAGTCTCAATGGAGCACTGACCTCTCTCAGTTTTGGTAGTTTCTGGGTTTTAGTGGAGCAGCATTGGATTCTTTCTTTTGATTAGAACAGGCAGCATGTGTAGTACAAAGCATTGCTTTTTAGCATCTTTGAGTGTACAACAAGTAGAAGCAAAAGGCAGCAATAACAACTAAGACCAATGCTAATACAACTATTAGCTGTTGGAACCAGACACAGTAATCAATCTGCTCTTGAAGTTTTTTATTAACTTGTAATAATTGAGTTAGCTGAAAAGAAAAATAGGTTATATGATATTAAATAGCTTTTTACTGAATGAACTGTCATATTTCTAGTGATTTTAGCTATCTGGTAACTGAAAAGCAGTTACAATACTGAATTAGCCAACAGTATGAGGTACATACAAATCTTCAAGAATTCCTCTACAACAGTCTGCTCCCATACTTTGGATCACATCTGTAGAAGATATTATTTCAGATGTATACCCAATTCTATCTTGATATACCTATAATGTGTATATACATATCAATACAAATAAATAATATCACATTTTTCTACTAAGTGGCAGATAAGAGCACACAGAAATTCCACTACTTGAACTACGCTATACATTCTAAAGGAAAGTGAGTACTGTGTTGGAACTGGCAAAGGTGCTAGAGTTCATTTTATTAATATAACAAGAATAATTTAAATCATGTCACTATTTGGTTTATAGTTCCTTTGATGCATTCCAGTGCTCCACTGGAAATACTTTCAACATTGAACTTGTTTTGTACTATTTCATTAAATTTTCTATTGCCATTTATAACTGCAAGCTAATAACCTGTAATTCTGTTCCCTCTTACCTGTAAATGTAAATCTTCATTGGTTTTTGTTGGCATATTCAATGAATTCTCTTTTAATGACAGAGTAGAAGGTTTGCTACTTTCTACAACATGACATCTTAACCTGTGAAAATTTAAATGCAGTTTATTAATAATAATAAGTTTTCATGTTTTAGATGAAACAACAAAAACACTAAGGACAAAAATAATAAAAGACTTTTTGTAACATATTACAGTTCAATTATTTTACACCAAATAGTTCAATACAACATTCTTATCAAAATATGACTCTGACCCAAATTAAGTGAACAGGATATAGATCATGCCCAAAATATCATGGGCACTGTGACTGCTTTTGAAGTACGAAGGCAAAACATGAACAGAATAATCCCTTAGGACAGTAGTTCTCAACCACGGTGACCATTGCTGGCCACACGTATAGCTCTTTACCGGTTATCTGAGCACCAGTTACACTATCTATTCACTAACTACAGAATGGCCTGAGGATGTCACATGGGCCACAGCTGCATGCTGATCAGGCTGCAGGTTGAGAACCACTGACTTAGACTATATCACTTATCTTTATGCTTTTAACCTTGTTACATACACCATATAACTGATTATAATAGAAGATTCAATACTAAAGAAATGTTGATTTATTTTAAGTATAAAATATTTAGAGAATCCAGAACTAAATTTCAAAACATGCCTGAATATACTTAATTATCAGCTTCAAGACATATGGTTTACAATAACAAGATTAGAAAAATTATGTGAGAAGAAATAAACCAGTCATTAATGCATTTAATGTCATAGGATATTGGAAACTGAAGCAGTTTATAAAACACACAGCAGGATCCATTCTGGAAACACACCCATTAAATACGAAATGGATGCCTTTATTTTGCTGCGGGTGGGAATCAAGTTTATCGTGAGACTTTTTTTCCCCAGTCTATTCAGGTGAAAAGAATGGAAATGCTAAAACTTTGCATAGAATAAAAAGAACAGAATGTTTTGAAATAACATTTTTTTTTTTCAAAAACCGGTTAAATGGCTTCCTCTGGGAGAGGACTTATCAAGATGGAGCTATTCATCTCCGTCTATAAATATTTAAATAACAATGCATGACTTTAGGTGGACAACAATGACATGCTCTACTGCACCTGATTTAGGTTTCCTTGAACACACGAAAAGGTCAGAACTGTATAAAGCTATATGCCACATTACTGGATCAAGCACATTTCAGAACACCTGGCTTCCTGGGGCATTCATTTGTATTGGTTCATTAGTCAAGTATCCCTTAAAAGCTACTGTGGGCAGCTTTAATATCGTCAAGTAATTTCTCATTATTGTTCAATGCTCTACCATAACAGAATACCCAAGTTTAAGTAAGTGCTTTCTTGCAATTTACTTCTCAGTATGCAGATGTATATAGCTTACTTTTCCAATATGTGGAAAAAAAAAGGATCTAAAAATTGTGTCATTTTCCTATATGGAACTTTATTCTTTGGGGATTTTGGAAGAATGGAGAGATTAAACAATCCTTATACAATTTGTATTTTGAAAAACAAACAAAAAAACCGATAAAATATGAGAAAATCCCACAATTCCTTGAAAAATTACATTGTTTTTACACTTTCCAGAAAGAACGAGTTTGTTAATAACAGAGCAACAGAAAATGTACCTAATGGCTGTATTTATGAATTGCTTAATAATCCAAAGGCATACAGGTTGGCCCCAAAAACTGGGACTCCCTCGTCTGGCAACATCTGTGGTCCGGCAGGGCCATGGATGTTCCTGGACCAGGGAGTCCTGGCTGTGAGCCCCAGTGGCAAGATGGTTGGTGGCTCAGAGCCCACAGTGCTGGGACTGGGGTTGGAGGCCCGGTAACACAGCCAGGGCCATGGCAGCTCCAGTAGCAGGGATGTGTCAGCTGCAACAGCTCTAGTAGGGGAAGCAAGGATGGAGACGTGGCCACACACAGAAGCAGTGGGGTCAGGGTTGGGGATGCAGCAGCTGCGGCAACCCGAATACCAAGGCTGGGGACTCCTTCTGCAATGAGGAGTAACGGTAGTTCGAATTAGGAGCTTTAATTTGAACTACCCAGCCCGTGCCGCGTGTAGCCGCAGGCAGGGAGTTCGAACTACGGGTCATTTAAAAAGGCAGCGCCTGGGAACATGAAAATAAAGCCCGGGATATTTTAATCCCAGGCTTCACTTGCATGAGTGTTCTGATAAACTTTGCATCATGGATTAAACTTTGTATCATGGATTAAGGTATGCAATCAGTAAAGCAGGGCTGCTGGCTCTATGGGAGACATTTCTACCAGTGCATTTCTGACAGGGGAAAGAGTATACTAGTGTTATCTGGAAAATATTTCTCTATTACTTAATTCCTCTAACTATTTGCTGTTTAGAAAATAGAAAAGAAATTATACTTTTTTTTGTATTAAAGAGAATGCTTAACTGCAGTTCTCATATAAAAATAGTACTTTCTTACTCAGCATAGCTACTCTGTCTATTGAGTAGCATTTGTTTACTTTTGTTACAGAAATAATTTTTGCTACTGTGCAAGTGCAAATGTTCAATTTTATTACAAAATATGCATCAATAACAAACCAAGTCCCAATCAGTTTTATCTGCAAAACCCACTGCAGGCAATGGGGATGAAAAGAGGTCACAAAAACCATAATTCAACTTGCAGAATTTTTTATGTGCACAAATACGAGAAATTGAAATACAAAGTCCCTATAAGAAAGTCTTTAACACAAGACTAAACTATATGCTTACCTATGTTCCATCACTTTGTTTCTAGGAACTTCTTTCCAAAACTGAGCCAGTTCTGGAACACCTGCTCCAGAAGACTGGTCCATTTCTGCTGCCATTATCAGGAAACGATCCTGCAGGGAAGCGGTAAAACCTACCCTCAACCAAAAAATCCAAAACAATAGATTTAGAAAAGGCTGCATGCATACATCACTTTTGCTTTTTCAGGAAGGAAGTTGAAAAGTAATTTTAGTTAGTAAGGAAAATGTGAATTGTGCAGTTAAGTACATTTAACAGAACTGCATAAATACTAGAGAGAGGAGGTCACTCGTGTAATTGAAAGCTCTTCGAGACAAGTGGTCGCTGTGTGTATTTCATACATGGATGATGTGCATGTGTGTCATGCACCTGAGTCTAGAAGTGTTTCAGAGCGAGTCTCTTTCTCGCTCTCAACTGAGGGTATAAACTAGTGCGGGTTGATTCCACTGCAGTTTCCCTCTTACCATGAGAGAATCCATTCCAAAGCAGAGGGGATGGAGGTTGGATAGTGGAACACAGAGAGGACCCACACACCTGAAAGAGCTTCCAGTTACAGGTAAGGACCATCACTCAAAGAAGAGGAAGTTACTTATGTGTATTCCACATGTGGGTGTCTTGCAAGCAATCAGCACAGAGACAGGCATGAAGATACCAACAACACCGTGATCTATAGTTTGACACAGCATGATGTGAAAGCGTGGAGAGCGCACCTTGTCAAAGCTCAACAGATGTCTTGCCAGGACATATCCATCAATGAGGCTGAGGAGGTAACCTGCGTCTTTGTACAATGAACCATGACCCTGCCTGACGAAGATAGTTGGCGTGTTTGTAGCATTCAAGGATGCACTCCAAGACAAATTTGGAGATGGGCTGAGGAGAAAGGGCTTGCCCCTTTGATATTCTGGCAATGCCCACAAATTATTTAAGTGATTTTTTTAAACAAATGGTCCTGCGGAAGAAGAACACTCATGAGCATTGGATGTTGAGGGAGTGCAGGACCCTGCTGGTGGTGTGGTGCATGAATTTGGGTGGAATACTGGTAACTGGATGGACTGATGGAAAGAATCTGGGGTACAGCCATAAGGGCATCTTATTCTTGTGGATTATTGTGGGTGAGTGGGAGGGGAGGTCGGCCATCATAGCTGCAAACTCACTGACTTGTTTGGCTGAGGTTATGGCTACCAGGAATGACACTTTCATTGAGAAGTGGGAGAAAATGCATGTGACCATTGGTTCAAAGGGTGGTCTTGTGAGGGCAAAGAGAAGGAGATTAAGGTTCATGGGGGTGTGGGCATCTACACTGGTGGAAAGGTATTGAATAATCCTTTCATGAAGCAGACAGTGATACAATGCATAAACAGAGATGGGTGGTTTTGTGTGTGTCAATGAACATGCCAGTTGTTTGGGTGTCCAGATGACCACTAGTATCGTTGGATCACACTGGTACCTGCTGTACATCTCACCCAACTTGGCTCAGTGAGGAAACGCTGAGCCTGAGAGCAGTCCTTTGCAGACACCTGCTCTTGTGCTTATAAGAGTTTTTTGCTCTTGTTTTGTGACCTGACCTTAATCTATAGTATTGCCAGCTCCAAGGTAGGCACTGTGCTCAAAGGGGACAGTCGCTGCTGGTGATAACTGCTGTATGTGAAGAAAGAGGGGGAGTCTCCTGGACTAGAATCTGAGCGAGGCTAGGGTTGTATCATCTCCTCTAAAGTATTTTCAGAGATGGAACTCATGGGCTTTCCTGGTTGTGGGGAGGAAGGACTTACAGAGGACACAGTGTGCCATGGTGTGTGTCTCACCCAAGCAGTAGAAGCACTGCTGGTGCTGACACTCAGAGATGGAGTGTGGGTAGGAGCTTTGTTGAAGCTTGGGATCTTGGGCTTAGTCCTGGGGCTTAGTCCTGGGGGGGGGGGGGGGGGCAAGGATTGGAGGAGAATGCAGTTCCTATACAGCAGGGGTCCACAATATGGCTCAGTATGGAACCAAAATATGGCTCTTTCATTCCCAAAATACATGCAACTTTTAAAATTAAAATGAAAAAATTCAAAATTTTAAAAACACGTAATTACTCATGTAGCTTGGATGTGTGCATGAACCTGGATTTGATCAGTTATGATGTAAACTTCAAAGAAATGTGCAAAAAGATGGAGCAACATAAGTCCCCGTAAATAAAGTCTGTGAGTACAAGGTTTCATTTATGTTATTATTAGTCATTATGTAACTAACAATAATATCAAGTTGTATATTTTCCGTCATGCAAATGGGCATTCTTATATGGCTTTGTTGACCACTTGTTCTGAATTTTAATGCAGTTTGGCTCTTCGGTTTGAAAAGGTTGCTGATCTCTGCTATACGGAGAAGAGAACTATTCTAATAACTACTCTATAACCTAACCATACTAACAAAACTATTTACAAGCTATGTACGAAGTAAAATCACTCTTAGTCTAAGAGCATGAAAGAACAGGGGATCTCACTGAGGCCATGCAGAGGTGAGAGGGAACTGGAGTGGTGTGAACGCACACTACCTCCTCTACTCCTGCGAGCCTAAGGAGGAGCATTATGCACATGTAGGTCAACAGACATTGCTAAAAAACACTTCCAGACTCATGTGCATGCATACCATGTGCCTCCACATGTGGAATAAACATAGGGACTATCACTTGAAGAAGGTAGGTACACTGCAACTATAGCAGGTATCAAAAACTTGTGAAGTCACACAGGAATAAAGGGGAAAACACATTAAACTGTAGAAATTAAAATTTTCATAATGGAGACTATTTAGCTAAATTGCAACAGCAAAACTATGCTAATGAATAATCCAATATTTGTTTCCATTGGTTCACAAAAATCAGGAGGTTGACAAGGCTTGTAGTTAAAAAAATAAAAAAATAAAAAAATAAAAAAAAAAGAGTGGCAGGATGGCAACAGATGCATAAACAAGATAATCACTTTATTGGATTTAGGGTACAATTTGACATAATTGCCCTTAGCAAAATTATTTCAAATTTTGGACCCTTCAAAATTAAAAAGAAAGTTAAACATAGTGGTGCATTTTAATTAGAAATGTTTAAATAAGAATGTCTTATGGAAAAGGTGCATGGATTTAGTATTCACTCATGCTAAACATTCCCTTCAAAAATTTGTTAAAAGATTCCACATTATTTCATTATGAAGGAACAAACCATGCAGAAAAAGGCAAGATGTAACTAGTTTACAGAAATGTAATTCCCAAAACTACTTACATTTTATTTTCATAACAAATTTTGAATTTTTTTCTTTTCCAAACGTCAGTAAGCAGTACAATTGTATTACAATTACAAATCACATGAATGAAATGATTATCTGTACTGAAATGTGGCTCTCCAGAAGCCAACCTAATTTTTCTTGTTTTACATTCAAAATCTTGGCACTTTAGCAGTAGTTTTTGTTGTTGTTTTTTACCAATCATATTAGTGATTAGCAGAACACTTCTCTACCGGATGAAGAAAATAATTCAAACCATTTCTCCTCAATATTCAATATACAAATCTACACATGATGCTTATTTTAAATCCTCCACTAGGCACTACAGGCAGTCCCCGGGTTACGTACAAGATAGGGACTGTAGGTTTGTTTTTAAGTTGAATCTGTATGTAAGTCGGAACTGGTGTCCAGATTCAGCCGCTGCTGAAACTGATCAGTTTCAACAGCGGCTGAATCTGGACGCCACTTCTGACTTACATACAGATTCAACTTAAGAACCCCAGGCATCCCCAAGTCAGCTGCTGCTGAAACTGATCAGCAGCTGATTCCAGGAAGCCCAGGGGCAGGGGCTTCCTGTAGTCAGCCACTGGTCAGTTTCAGCAGCGGCTGACTTGGGGATGCCTGGGGCAGAGCAGCTGGGGTGCTGCTGGATTGGTCCAGTACTGCCCAGAGCGGCGCTACGGGACCAACCGGCAGCGCCCCAGCTGCTGTACCACAAGCGTCCGGAGCAAAGCTGCAGAGCACGGGGGCAGCGGGACAGCCCAGACGCGCCGTGGCTGTCCGCTGCCCGCGTGTTCCGCCGCTTTGCTTCCTCTCCCTGGTCTGCTGGAGACCAGGGAGAGGGCCCCGTTCGTAACTGTGGATCCGACATAAGTCGGATCCGCGTAACTCGGGGACTGCCTGTATTATAACCAAATTATAACCAAATTAAATAGGTTTTCTGCAAGAATGGTTGAAAGCTAACAGTGGCCCATTCTTAAATTTTAGTAGCAAAAGTCTTGGTTGATGACACTACAGCAATACCAAAGTGAAAAAATACATTTTGGGAGTCTTATGATGTTAGGTAAGTCTCCATGATTAGTCCCAAAGCTCACAATGCCAGGTGGTGTGCCCCAACAACTGAGAATATATAGAGACCAAGTCAAAGAAAAGCTGTTAATTATGCATGTACCTCCGGTAGACTTGTTTGAAAATTCCATCTTATGTGTTTTTACTTACCACCATGGAGGGATACTACTATGTCTATTGATGTACCAGGTTCACAGCTACTATTACTTGGTTTAACTCTATACTTGTCTGGAGCAGTGGTTCTCACCTAAAAATACATGTAAAAAGCATATGGTGTATGTCAGACACATTAAACACAATATGCTGACCAGTCCCATTACTGCTAACTTACAATAAAGGAAAAAAAAAAAAAGACAGGTTGGTTTTCTTAAAATACTAACAGCCCTCTGTTATTGCCAAAAAGATGAACAAAGACAAAGATCTAAACAAACAATAAAAAACACCCCACAGACTTTTCCATTTTGGAATCAGTCTCAGAAGTTAATATTTCCAATTTCTTCTACCAAACAGGGAAGGACAAAACTTGTGAAGTTTGTTTTATCTATTAAGAGAGAGAGAGAGGACAAATAGAAAAAAAAAGCAAACAAGAATACTGAACATAATACTTATGAAAGTTGCTGGTCTGACAACTGTGAAACCCAATTCATATTCACATACACATGCAGAGAACAAGTATAAAATGGTGGTAAACCAATTCTAGGAACATCTAAATTAACTTGATTTCTTGCATCCCTAAAAATGCAGCTACTATGTTGACAATGAAACAGTGCACTTATTCCTCTGAAGATGATCTACTGGAGAATGGACTTTTGAAGGGTTTGTTCATGGAATAAACATGTACATAGTGGTTCCCACCTTGTACTTTCTAGGGATAATCCAGAGGATTATAAGGTAAAAATTTTTAATCATCCCTAAATCCTCTTTTATGTGGGGTTCTCTCCTGGATTTATGCAATTGACCATCATATTTGGTGTTGTTTGAGTCAGTGCCAAATGCATGTAAAAATGTGTTTTAATTTCTATAGTCTGCTCCCAGACACAAGGGATGAAACAAAATATTAGGTGATCCAGAAAACCTTAAATAAAATAGTCCATTTTTTCCCTTCAAATACTAAAAGTGGAAGAGAGTGAGTGAGTGAGTAGATGGAGGGGGGAGGAGGGCAATTCAGCAATGCATAGGCACCCAAAGAGACAAGAAATGCTTCACACTTTAAGCATAAGGATATTGCCCTTTCATTATTTTTACTGATAATTATCTCTTTGGACATTTATTCCCATGAAAGATTAGGACTTTACACAAAGATTGCCACAATAAATTTGTATTTCCACTAAAAGATTTACCCAGCATTGCTTGGGTCCTTAACTCAATTTTTGTTTTTTGAAAATAAAATGGTGGAGCTGGGACTGAAGGGCTCAGAATGTAGGCTGCCACGAGGAGAAAGGACTACTCCCAGCATCTCCATGGTCACAGGAAGCACCTCTCCATGGTCACTGCAGGTCCAGCACACATAGCAGGAGGGATGCATGTCTCCCGGATGGGGCAGGTCCAGGTTTGTCCGCCTCCTGCGATCCTCAGCCAGAGCAAGAAATGCAGAAACTATGCACTCTCCCCTTACTCCCTGACAAAGGCGAACAACTAGCAATGTTCCTGCTCCCATACAAATTGGGGAGAGGGGAACTTCAGCCCCTCCTGTCCTCCCTAAAGGGTGCCCCAGGAGTGGAAGACTTGGGGATGGGGCAGTCCCAGAAAGGGGGAAGGACACTCCCAGCCAGCCCCTTTCATCTGCCTAGTGATTCTCTCTCTTTTCTGTATGCTTCTCATAAAGCCAATCTCATTCTAGACCCATCCCATTTTCCTGGCACAACCAAACCCTGATCTTGCTTCAAGTTATGATACAAAGAAGCTGCATACCAAATTTTGGGGTCCCAGCTCTTACTGTTTAGAAGGTGTTCTTGAACAGACAGACACACACACTCAAATATATGTAGTAGATACAAATGCAAAGCATGTGGACAGCATAACAAACAAATAATATTTACCTTAAAGGCCACTACATTTTTAGTCACATTTGTCAGAACTATCAAACATTTTTTTTCTCCAGTTTCCTTGGATCCAAAAAACAGTTCTTCTGATGGACTGATTGAAAACAACAAAAATATAGTTAGTTCATATCTGTATTGAGTAGTTCACTATTTTTAAAAGAAATCTTTTAAAATAATTTATCTTAACACAAGAAAAATGTACTTTTTGTTCACCAGCTATACTCATTCTAAATTAAGTTATTCCCAGGGAAGCTGCCACAGGATTAAGCAGCATATTTAAGTTTGAAGGAATCTCAATCTGGCAATGGTAAAAGGTGTGAGTGTTGTGCGTGTGCACATATACTAGGAACCATATGTTTGTGTCTCCCTTTATTTTATGCTCTCATATAATTGGGAATAAAATAAATGGTTATGTTCCTTTCAAAAATACATGACACTGGTATTATCATTCTGGAATTTGACATTCATCTTGAATAGTAAAAACAGGGCATATGCCTGAGTTGAGTAAAGAAAAGATGGATAATGGAAGGAAATGGCACAAGAAAATACTATTTTTAAGCCACTGAAAGGCCCCAAAAAGTGTTGCTTCATTCTTTTTCCTGACAGTATTTTTTCTGAAAAATGAGTCATGTTAAGAAATTATGGTCAGTTGCTTTCTCCCCACCAATTTCTTTATAGTAATTTAGTTTGCTTTGACCCATTTCCCCCTCCGAACTACTTCATATCCCTTTCTCTCTACCAACCCTTATATCATGCACAAGTAGCTTTGTATTTCACCTGGAAGAGGTCAAAGTCAGCAATGAAAGTACCTGGGATAGCAGGACCTGTCTGAGAACAAAAGGGTATCCTAGGAGCAGTCTAGTAATATTTTGAGGGAGGAAGGGAAGACGAGTACCTCTGTCCTATAAAGGCTTCTAGTCACCAGCACGGTAGTGGAAAAAGCAAATCAAAGAGAAAGAAGGGACGGACAAGAAATTACGAGGGAGAAGGGATGGAAAGAGCTGGTTCTCTGATAACACAAGACATCTGCCCTAGACACTAGACTACATATCTTCTCTAGGAAAACTCAAGTGTCTATTATTTCAAGCAAGAATTACAGATAGCAAGTGTGAAAAAAAAATCAGGTTTTTTGGGGTGGGGGGTAGGTTGAGGGTGTCACCCTGCATGCCCATCACTCTCGTAACCAAGTTTGTACAACTGCACAGCCAATGCTAAGTGTAAAAAAGTGGTTACTTGGTCACTGCAATGCGAACCAGAAAACACATAGGGATAAACTTTTTTAGGTTTAAAAAAGCCAACAATTTTACAAAATTCATCTTTCTGTATATAAACTGCACCCAAAGTCTACTACTGCACCACAAAGATTCTAATACCATAGATCATTAAATACATTTAGCTGCCTCCCCCACAGTATAATATTTTGATAATGAAACTAATTACGGAGTGTAGAATATTCTAACTTTCTAGTTTTTACTTTTGCAACAGCAGCACAAGCTATAGTGGCATCTTCAGTTTAAAAGTTAGTGACACCACAAGTATGAGCAGTTGTTGATTTCATTAATATTGATTTCCTCCTTTTCTTTCCAATAAACTCAAGCACTTCTAATCCAACTGGAATTATGAGGGGCATGGAGTAGGGCTTATTTCATGGCCCATGACATGTTTTTCATGGCTATGAAATTGATAGGACCCTATCAGAAGGCAAAAAACTACTTTCAATTATTTTCATGGATTCATCTAAAATCAAAACAAAAATGAAAGTTAACTAACATCTACATTTCTGTTCTATTTGCCAAACAAATACCGTGAGCTGCAGAACAATGGGTTGAGAAAGATCACATTTGTTAATTCCTTCTCTTAATAAGTTTTATATATAACAATGCAGACTCTCACAGCTAAGGATAAGGAGCGATAAAAATGTAGCCATGTTAGTCTGGTGTAGCTGAAACAAAAAAACAGGACTGTGTAGCACTTTAAAGACTAACAAGATGGTTTATTAGGTGATGAGCTTTCGTGGGCCAGACCCACTTCCTCAGATCAAATAGTGGAAGAAAATTGTCATGACCATATATATCAAAGGATACAATCCAAAAAATGAACACATATGAAAGGGACATATCAAATTTCAGAACAGAAGGAGGCTGGGGGGGGGGGGGGGGGGAAGGTAAATGTCTGTGAGCTAATGATATTAGAGGTGATAATTGGGGAAGCTATCTTTGTAATGAGTAAGGTAATTGATGTCTTTGTTTAGACCTAGGTATAAAGTGTCAAATTTAAGCATGAATTACAGTTCAGAGGATTCTCTTTCAAGTCTGGTGTTAAAATGTCTTTGACGCAGGATGCAGGTAATCAAGTTGAGACAATGCCCTTTTTGGTTGAAATGGCAAGAAACTGTTTTTTTTGTGATCCTGTCTAATATCTGTTTTGTGGGCATTGATTCTTTGGCGAAGATCTGAGACGTTAGTCCAATGAACACTTTCGGCACATGATAGCATAAATTATATTTCTGGACGAGCAGGAATGTGTGTTCTTGATCTTATAGCTCAATTGGTTAGGTCCAATAATGGTATCAGTAGAGTGAATATGTGGACAAAGCTGGCAACAGGGTTTGTTGCAAGGGAAGGTTCCAGGGTTGGTATTAGTGTGGTATGTCCTGTGGTTGTTGGTAAGAATCATCTTGAGATTAGGTGGTTGTCTATAGTAGGCTACAAAACAGATATTAGACAAGATCACAAAGAAAAAACAGTTTCTTGCCATTTCAACCAGAAAGGGCATTGTCTCAACTTCTTGATTACCTGCATCAAAGACATTGTAACACCAGACTTGAAAGAGAATCCTCTGAACTGTAATTCATGCTTAAATTTGACACTTTACACCTAGGTCTAAACAAAGACATTAATTACCTTACTCATTACAAAGATAGCTTCCCCAATTATCACCGCTAATATAATTAACTCTCAGACATTTACCTCTCCCCCCCACCCCCCCAGCCTCCTTCTGTTCTGAAATTTGATATGTCCCTTTCATATGTGTTTATTTTTTGGATTGTATCCTTTGATATATATGGTCATGACAATTTCCTTCCACTATTTGATCTGAGGAAGTGGGTCTGGCCCACGAAAGTTCATCACCTAATAAACTATCTTGTTAGTCTTTAAAGTGCTACAAAGTCCTGTTTTTTGTTTCAGCTAAGGATGAGAATTTTAGATGACGAATATCATCAGGGCAAGGACCTGTGTTGCACCAGTTAACAAAATGATCTAATTTAATTAGTGCAACGCTTTAACGTAGACACACATGCGCCAATTTTTTTATATTTGGTTTTAGATTAAAGTCGGACACTAAAGTTAAACGGAATATTTTTAAAAATCGTCATCTTACCTTCAGTGAAACAAATTTAAGCAAGAGTTAAACAAGTTATGGAGTTTAAAATGGTTTAACTAAATTATTTAAAAGTTAATTACACAGATATACCCTGCTAATACAGTTGAGCTGTTAATCAGTACCAGGCATATTTATGGCACTACAAAAAACAACTAAAGAATATTTTTTGATCTATGTGGGAAAATGAATGATCGCTCAAAAGCGTTCATCCATAGAAATACATATAATACGTGACAGATACTTGAAACTGTTGAATGGAAGAAAAGCAAGTCTGAGAACACTTCAGATCAAAGTACGAATTTTTAGACATTCAAAATGTATTAAAGATTGGTCAAATCAATTAATTCTTGACTTCAGTTTGTGGTTTTAAACTGATCTAATTAATTTTAAGTAAGCTATATACAATGTAACAGTAAACAAATTTACTACTGAACATTATTACCTTATATGTAATAACAGTCCTTTAAAGACGGTTAATGCTTTCTTTGAATTTTTTGTTTTGGAATCTGTTTTGTCATTCTCTTCTGGTTTGGAAATCTGTTCTACAGAACATACCTAAGTAAAAATAAATGAGAATGATAAAGGAATAAAAACATGAATCACACACAAATATTTCTGCAAATATAATAGCAAGATTCTCGTTCCATCAAAATGTACAGTTAATATCTTTATTCACACCCAAGTTGATAGTATACAATTCCACAAACAAGAAAGGTAACTACTTTGTCTAGATGTCCATCATGGTTCAGTGGCTAAGTAAAAACACCAATGAGAAATCTATTAGATAAGCAAACGGATAAAGAGGGAAATAGATAATAAAATTGAATTTAAGTACAGAATTTGATAAGGAAAGCTAAAGGGAAAAAAATCCATGGCTAGCAAGGCTAAGATCAATACATTTTATTTTTGAAAGTATATTAGGAGATAAATAAATCTTAGCAATTGGGGCACATCTAAACTACATCCCTTTCAAATGAGGAATATAAATGAAGCAAATTGAAAGTACAAATGAAGAGCGGATTTAAATATCCCACACTTCACTTGCATATTCGTGTCTAAGTGCTTTTCTGAAAAACAGTTTTTCGAAAGTGAAAGCGCAGTCTAGACAGGGTTCTTTCAGAAAAAACCCTTTTTCGAAAGAACCCGTACTTTTGAAAAAAATGGACTAGACTGTGCTTTCACTTTTCGAAAAACCCTTTATGGGATATTTAAATCTGTGCTTCATTTGCACTTTTGATTTGCTTCATTTACATTCCTCTTTCAAAAGAGGAATGTAGTCTAGACATAGCCTTGTTGTGGTGAAAATGCGTGAGCACCAAGTAATTTTATCTTAAAATTACTAAAAGAAATACAAAACAAATGGGAGAAAATGAGAATTAAAATAGATGGAGTTACTATCTAATCATTTCTCATGCACTTTGTTCAGAAAAAAATTCTGAAGATGAAATTAATAATTACTATTCATTATTCTAAACAGAGAGTAGTTACACTTTTTACCACCACCAAGAGTTCTCTTTCCTGCACTAGGGGATACTATGGAAACAATAGAGATTGGACCTCCCTGGGCCGGCACTTTCGGGACCTGACCAGACCCAGATGAGGGATTTCGCCCATCCCTGCTAAGCCAGGCAGCCCAGCTCCCTGCATATGGGCTCCTGGATGTGATGGGCAGCCCCGCTGTGGCACGCCGAGCTCTTGGACATGTGGGGCTCCTGGACCTGCCGGCCTGCTCTACTGGGTTGTACCTAGCAACCCAGCTGTGGCATGCCAGGCAGCCTAGTTGCAGGGAGCCGGGCAACCCATCCCAGTCACCAGCCTTCTACCAGGACTCTGGTCCTGGAACACGATGCCAGACCAGGGAGTCCTGGTTAACAAAGGTTCAACCTCTATAACTTGATTTCGAAAAAGAGAATTTGTGTTTTAAGAATTATGACAAAAAGTTCAGTTAAGAGTATTCAAATAAGTCACACCATATAATAAGTAAATAAATGATACAAGATATTAATGATAAAAAAGCAACTAAGTATGAAATTCTTATGAAACAAAAGAAAGTCAAAATTCAATTAACTATGTGAAAGGACTAGTATCATAGAAGTGAGTATAAGAGAATCAACTCTATTCAATAACTTAGAACACAAACATATCAAAAAGGGTGTTTCCCCCGTGGAAAGATTAATGGATAAAAAACAGCAACAATTTAATAAACATACTTAAGAACATAGTATTGGATAACCAAATGATAATCAAAATAAATTAGTTACAAACCTATGATTCAACTTCACATCAATTCTCAAACGAAATAAAAATGGTAAAATAGGATAACTTATCTTGTTTAAATTGGGATTCATTTATTGTTTGACTAGAAAGTGTTAATTCTGTTTTAAGAAACTACAGTTTTAGGACTAAGCACAGAATTTAGTGAGGTAAATACAAGGTCAGATGACAATTACGGCACAAAGTTCTTATACACATGCATGTTAAAAAGTTTACAATATGAAAGAAGCAGGTTCCAGTAACTTCATATACATGGATTGTTACAATAAGTTGAAGTGGATACTTTTAGTTCTGGGTTGCCAAGTTAATAAGCAAATATGTAGTTTGGTGACAGGGCTAAAACAGTTTAGTTTTACTTAAGGTGAAAGTTGAAATAAGGCAAATAAATTTAGCAAGCTTGACTTTTGACAAAAGCTCTTTGTTGCTATTCACTTTATTTGCATGAGGGATTCTCTACATGAAGACAATCACAGACAAACACGCATACAAAGAGTAAACACTGTCAAAACAATTTAGAATTCAAAAATACTGATTCCTATTTGATATTCTGGATTATAAAATATTCTTATGAAAAATTAATACATCATGAATGTCTCATTGTACGAGGATTCACCACTGCTAACAGAAAATGGACCACGTATACTATTTAATCATGGAGGATTTCTTGCCAAAAAATTAAAAATTCAGCAACGCCATTTGTCAAAACAACACTACATAGCCACAACAGTTTCAACTATTTTGGTAATTTATTATTTCAAAATACCTATCAGCACAGGGTTGGGCAAACTACAGCCTGTGGGCCACGTCTGACCCATCCAGCCCTTTAATTTTGGCTTTTGCTGAGGAGCAGGGCTGGATGCTTGCCCTAACCTGCTCGCCTGACACTTCCCAGCCCTTGACTGACAATTTTATGAGCACCATCTTCCTGCACGCAAAGTCACACTGTGCAAGTGGGATTGGCACAGCTTACCCTGACTTCATTGTGCTGTGTGCAGGATCGGAATCCCACTTATATATGGCAGCGTGTCCAATCCCTGAAGCTCTAGTCTATGTCCAAACTAGCAAATGATCAAGGCCACCAGCACTGTAGGATACCATTCCTATTACAGTCCAATTAGGAACTCTGAGCTCCTTCATTGACCCATCCCCGAGGCACTGCTCCTTCCAGCGATTCACTTTATTTCTCATCAGCCAATCATCTCTGCCCGGATCTTCATCGTCTCCTATGGCCTCATCCTCGGGAGTCTCATAACTGCCATGGGGCCATACCCATCCTAATGCCTGGAATGGCCATCTTGATGCCCTTGCCAGCAAGGCACCTATTTCTTGAATTATTGTTTCAGTGAGCATTTATGGCCCACCATACAATTCCAAACTCAGAT
The DNA here is from genome assembly GCF_049634645.1 of Pelodiscus sinensis. Classification (NCBI taxonomy): domain Eukaryota; kingdom Metazoa; phylum Chordata; order Testudines; family Trionychidae; genus Pelodiscus; species Pelodiscus sinensis. The sequence continues at coordinate 212,227,807 of NC_134711.1, forward strand.
GTGACCCTCAGCCCAAAAAGTGCCCCCACCCCGTGTCCACAAGTACATTTGTAATAATACAAAAACAAAATATTAATGTAGAAGTAGAGAGTTAAAGAAACTGTTATGACGATGCTTACTGTGTCCCTTCCTCTCTCCGAGCCCAGCCAGAGCACCAGACACCCACTAGGGATGTTAGACAGCGTGCAAGTCAGTAGTTGTGCAACTGCATCAAATATGCGACAGTCCCCAGGGACTGCAGCCAGTGCACTCCAGCCCCACTCACGAAGAGCCCCTGCCACCCAGGGCTCCTGCCTCTCTATCAGAGGCAACAGCACAGGGTGGCAGGCAGGAGCTGGTCTGCGAGGGGAAACGGTTTAAAAATCAGCTCCCTGTACAGACTGGGGAGCACACGGCAGCAGCAACTCCTTTCCACGGGGGCCCGAGCTCTCCACGGAAAGAAGCTGCTCCACATTCCACGGAGCAGCCTCTGTCCATGGTGAGCCTGAGTCTGCTGCGGACCCCCCCCCCCCCACAGACAGGGGCTCGGACCCCCCACAGACAGGGGCTGCTGCCACGGAGAAGCCTCCGTCTGTGGCAGGCTCAGGCTCATCATGGATGGAGGCTGCTCCATGGGATGTGTAGCAGCCTCTGTCCACGGGGAGCTTGGGCGCTGCATGGACAGGGGATGCTCCATGGCAGCCTAGCCTGCCTCCTTCCCCCCACTGCTGCCTCTGATAGGAGGCAGCAAGGGGGAGGAGAGGCGGTCCACAGAGCCAGCTCCTTGTACATACTGACTTCTGCCTGCCCCCCCACCCCACCTTCTGCGCTGCTGCCTCTATCAGAGGTAGCAGCACAGAGGTGGGGGGACGAAGAGACAGATCTGGTACTCATGGGGAGCCGGCTTAAGAGCTGGCTCCCCACAGGGACTGGCTCCTGCGTCCCCCTTTTACTGCCTCGGATACAGGGAGGGAAAGTGCGTGTAGTTGACAGGATTAACTGATAAGCCCAGGCTTATTGGTTAATCATGTAGTCATCTACACATTGACATCCCTAGCACTCAGAACTCCTTTCCCAGGGCCAGTTATGGGGGGGTGGGCGAGGTGTGTGTGGGGGAGGGGTCAATTCCCACTCTCCAGCTCAGAGATCCAGAAGTATAGATAGCCAGATACTTGGTCTTAGGCTTGCAGAGTTTCCTGTGGGCCATCTACTCCTCCTCTAGGGGCATGCTGGGAAGCGCTGTTGCCAAGAAACTTCTAGCTCTCCTCCTCCTCCTCCCATGGGCATCCTGTGGCTTAGGCAGGGGAAGGCTTTGCCTTCCCAAACCACCAGCCTTGCACCACCCACAGTCCGTCCCTAGAATGCCTACTATAGGCAGTCTCGGGACAGAGCATTGCTGCCCCCAGCTCCTGCCCTCCCTGTGCTCCCAGCTGAGGAGGCTGGAATCACACAACTGACTCCCATTTCCTGATGCTCCAGGATCTGCACCACGTGCACACTCCCTTCACCTCTCTGCCCCTCCCCAATACTCTGGGGGTATGCTGACCCGCTTCTCTGCCCCTCCCTCCAGGGAGGCCATGCTGTGCTTGGCGTGCTGCCCTGTCTGATTCCCTAGGAGGGCTATGCTCAGGATGCTGTTCTGCCTCATTCCCTGCCTGTGGGGAATGGGACCTCAGGAGAGAGGGTGGGGCTATAGGTGGGGCTGGGGGAACCAATTTCTGTGGAGCAATGGAAATTTTGTGAGTATATTAAATTTCTGAAAAATTCTGCATTGTGCAGTGGTGCACAATTCCCTCAGAAGCAAGAGGACAAAAGGAAGGTACTTAAGGTTAATGAAATGGCAAGTTATGCCAAAAAAAGGAGAAGCTTCCTCTTAAGGGAAAAGCTACTTCATCATCTGTAAGAGGGACATTATGGTGTTTTTTCTGAAGCAGGGGTAGCTAATCAAGAGACAGAACAAAAGAAAGAAGCCAGGGAGGAGGAGGGGGTTAAATAAGAAAAGACGAAGGGTACGTCTAGACTACAGGCTTTTGTCGATAGAAGTTTTGTCGACAGATACTGTCGACAAAGCTTCTGTCAACAAAGAGCGTCTAGACTACATTCAGTTCTGTCGACAAAGCAAGCTGCTTTGTCGACAAAACCCTGTACAGGCAGTCCCCGACTTACGCGGATCCGACTTATGTCGGATCCGCACTTACGAACGGGGCTCTCTCGCCCCGGAGGTCGAGGTGACGGATTGCTACCTGCGAGCTCCGGGGCGAGAAAGCTGCTCCGGTGCCCCTGGTCTGCTGGAGACCGTCTCCAGCAGACCAGGGGCACCGGGCGGGTTCCCGCGCTTCTGAGGCTTTGCCAGAGCAAAGCCTCAGAAGCGCGGGAACCCGCCGCTGCTGCCGCTTCAGTCCCGGTGCCTGTGGTCTGCTGGGGACGGTCCTCAGCAGACTACAGGCACCGGGACTGAAGCTGCAGCAGCGGCGGGGTCCCGCGCCTCTGAGACTTTGCCAGAGCAAAGCCTCAGAGGCGTGGCACCCCGCTGCCGCTGCGGCTCTGCTCCCCGTGTCCCTGGTCTGCTGGGGGGGGGGGGGGGCGCGCAGCTAGTGTGCCCCCCCCCCCCCCCCAGCAGACCAGGCTTTTGTTTTGGACCCTGGGGCAGAGCAGCTGGGGCGCTGCCGATTGGTCCTGCAGCGCCGCTCTGGGCACTACTGGACCAACCTGGCAGCACCCCAGCTGCTCTGCCCCAGGTCCTGATTCAGCCGCTGCTGGTCAGTTTCAGCAGCGGCTGAATCAGGACGCCTGGGGCAGAGCAGATGGGGTGCTGCCAGGTTGGTCCAGTAGCACCGAGGAGCCGTGCTACTGGAGCAACCCAGCAGCACCCCAGCTGCTCCGCCCCAGGCGTCCCCAAGTCAGCTTCTGCTGAAACTGACCAGCGCTGACTACAGGAAGCCCGAGGCAGAGTTGCTCTGCCCCGGGCTTCCTGGAATCAGCTGCTGATCAGTTTCAGCAGCAGCTGACTTGGGGACGCCTGGGGTTCTTAAGTTGATTCTGTATGTAAGTCAGAACTGGCGGTCAGTTTCAGCAGCAGCTGACTTGGGGACGCTTGGGGTTCTTAAGTTGATTCTGTATGTAAGTCAGAACTGGCGGTCAGTTTCAGCAGCGGCTGAATCTGGACGCCAGTTCCGACTTACATACAGATTCAACTTAAGAACAAACCTACAGTCCCTATCTTGTACGTAAGCCGGGGACTGCCTGTAGTCTAGACACAACCCTAGAACTCTGTTGACAGAAGGCGTTATGCCTCGTGAAATGAGGTTTACCAGCATCAACAAAACTGCTGAGTTCTGTCGACATTATGTTGACAGAACTCGGCGGTAGTGTAGACGCAGGTATAGTTTTGTCGACAAAAGTCCACATTTGTCGACAAAACTCTGTAGTCTAGACACACCCGAAGGGAAGGGGAAGGCAGACAGAAACAAGAAGTATTGGGCAGTAGATAGCAAGGTCACAGAAAATGAGGAAGGACTCTGAGGGAGAATTTACCCAAAAGTTACTGCCGGCACCAAGGCAGGAAACTGCCTGCTTTACTGGACACAGATTGCCCCAAGGAATTCTTTGGGCTGGTATCAATATGTTCTGGAGTGATGAGGAAACTAAGGAAGGGAAAGGCATGTACAATGTATTGTTCTGTAGACTTGTACTCTCTTGCACACTGGCTATGCTACAAACTAGGGTGTGATTCAAAGCTCATGTCCACAGACTTAGCCTGAGAGCTAGGTTATGTCTATACTACAGGCTTCTTGTGCAAGAGAGCGTCCACACTGCAAAAGCACACAGAAAAGGAAATATGCTTTTGCAAAAGTGTGTCCACACTGCATGCATGCTCTCAAAAGGAAGCTGATTGCTATTTACAGAATGGCCACCACAGCACTTGGGTTTTTTTCGATTTCCTCTTTTTGTGCAAAAAACCCTGTTCTCCGTCCATACACACTTTGCTTTCCTTGTAGAAAGAAGAATACTTACACCGGAAAAAACTCTGTTCTTTCATTTTACTTCTGCAAAAACGTGCTTGAGGTGTGGATGCTCTGCAAGTTTTTGCGCAAAAACTCTGTAGTGTAGACCCAGTCTCATTGAGCAACTGAAAGTATAAGTGCAGTGCCACAGTAGCATGGGCAGTGACTGCAGCAATAGAGCTTAGCCATGCCAAGTACACATTCACTAGCGTCAGCTTCGGCTCAGCTAAGTCCACTGCCCATGCGATTGTGGCTATGCTATCTATGCTCATGCTAATTCATGAGAGCTAGTATGAGTATGCATGCACAAGCTGAGAAACACTCCTCCTAGCTTGTAATGTAGATGCAGTCGTAGACACTAGGCTGTGTCACTGTATGCTGAATGTTTTATACCAACTATGTTGCCTCTTGAGAGAGTGTTGCTGTAATCCAGAAACTTGCCATTTTTTGGAGAGAAGTTCTGGAAGAGGGTGTGCTTTCTTTTCTTAATGGCAGAGTCTGAAGGATCAGCGACTTGTCCAGTGACTGTTAAGTAGGGAAGTGGGTTCCAGCTCTCAGAAGGGCATTCCAGATGGAAGGTTGGTACCCTGAATACACCCCCCCCCCCCAAAAAAAATATTGCGGGCAATGGCTGCATCCCATTCAGGCTCTTGACATGCATTCACCCAGCTATCTCTACACTGTAGTCTGATGGGTGGCCAGCAGGGTGATGCCTGTTCAGATCTGTAACAAAATGGTGCTAGTGCTTGGGATTAGTTGTAGCAGGGATTAGTGCAGTATTGTAAGAAGCTTTTAAAAACGCTTTTGCAAGGAACATCACTTTTGCTATTGGTCTGAAGGGCATGAGCAGATCTTTATCATCATCTTTGATAAAAATAGTTACCAACTATGAATTTAGAACAGCCCAAGAAAGAGCAGATTCTCTACTTGCGTGCAGAGATAGATCTGATGTCTGCTGATTAGAAAGACTGGAGATAGTCCATAAGATATAGTGGTGATGGCGAGAAGTCCCGAGGTGTGTACGCTGAAGTGAAAAAACACTTGTGAAGGAGAGGCAGGTGGCGTTTGTGGCATTGCTGCACTCCCATGTCTGGAGGCAGGATGGAATACACACTCCAAAGCAGGGTCCCTTCACATACAGAGCCTGCAAGTTACCAAGCAGATGGTGCCACAGATGATCAGTCATGGTGACAGATCCACAACTATGGAGGCTGGTGTCGAGAAGGCAGCTTGTGAGGAGATAGTGATAGAGGGTGCTGGAGGCTTGGCTTCAGCGCTTGCAGACCAGGACAAATGCCACCTATTCAAAACAGGAAAAGAGGGCAACACTACATTCATGGGACCCAGGGGGAAAAACTTGAGGACATGCCTAATACAGTGTTACTAGGCAAACGTATGTGGGTATGAAGAACTCATTCACTGTGCTTGTATCCTGAGTGTAAAGAAGATTATGGGATGCTAATTGCAGGAATATGGCAGGTGACTTCTCTTTGTGTTATTCTGTATAATGATACCTCAGAGATTATGCCAGAGAGATCATGTGGGTAAGACTCAGTCTCTGAAGGGCAAGCTCACTCCTTACCCTTCCTGGGAGAACTAAATCAGTGCTCACTGCTTCTGTGGCTCAGAATCATAAGAACATTGAGAAGCTAAAACAGTTCAATGTCATGGGCCAGAACATCACTGGAAGCAGAGACCAAAGCACAGCTAACAGGTGCTGTATGTCAGAACTTCCTTGGGAAGTGCAACAGGGTCAAGTCAGAGGGTTACAAAAGAGTACCAGAAGGAAATTATGGAAAAAAAAAAGCAAGTATGAAGGAAAATAATATGCGAGCCTTAGACTAAGTAGGTCTCTGTTCCCTGGGAAAACGAGCAGTGGCTGGTCTAGAACCAGCCGAAACTTTCCAGAAGCAGTCTGGACAATAAGGCCAGTTAGAACACCTGGAGTTAATTAGGAGCCTTCCAGAGCAAAGAGTCAGGCTAATTAGACCACCTGGGGCCAATCAAGAGCCAGTTGAGATTGGTTTAAAAGGACTCCTTTTCTGTCAGTTAGGTAGCACATTGAGAAAGAAGAAAGGTGTCAAAGTGCTGTGAGAGAGATGTTTGGGTGAGAACTGGGAACTGCCAGGCAGGAAGTGTTTGTTGGAGGAGCAGGTTCCAGGGCAAGGTACTGGGAGGGACTGTCTGGGGAAGTGGCCCAGGGAAGTAGTTGCCAGACAGGGAGTTGAACAAACCCCATCTGTTGCCACTGTCTTATGGTCCTTGGGCTGGAACCCAGAGTAGTGGGTGGGCCTGGGCTCCACCCACTCTGCCTATACCACTACAGTCTCTGTCCCTGGATAAGGAGGCTGGGACTACAGAGGGGTTTCACCCCCATACCCTGGACTAGCCTGTGATGAGTATGGCTCAGTACGCTGTGAGACCTGCCACTAGTAAAAAGAAAGACTGTGTGGTGAGACACAGTGAGCCTCTGAGGCTGAACACCATCTGCCATAAGTGCAGGACCCACAGGCACAGCCGTAGCTTTGCCACAGAAAACAAATGTAGAGCAGGGTGGAATATTGCCAAATTCATGATACCTACTAGACAGTAGAAAAAGCCCCAAAAGAGCATGAAGTGACTGCTTAGGGACATGCAGAAGAAATAGCACCCCATAATCTATGACTCATGATCATTACAATGCAACAGAACCAAAGGCAAATTGGGGAAGCAATACATTTCATTTTCTCTCTTCCCCAAGAGGTGGGAAGAAGGGGACTATGTGTAGATTCCACCTTGCCAGGGGACAGGGACTACTCTTCACAACACCACTGCAGTGCCAAGAACCACTCTACTGGGACCCAAATCTTCCTGTGGCAACTCCAATCAGCAGTATTGAGGTGACCAGAAAAGGGTGGAGACCCATGAACTCCGCAGCCTTTGTAATCCCTTTCCCGAGATATTGAGGGAGAAGAGTTATACAACATACACAGGCACTAACTTATAAAGGTTTCATGCAATTTGTACATTGGTGAGATCCCTGGAACAAATGTATGATGTTAGTGTCTACTGCTACTATTCAATCTAAATATGGACTGTCAATAGTGTTCCCTGCAAGATGAGCACGAAGTCATACAGGAGAGATTCAGATGCCGCCCAGTTGGTTAGCAGAGTGCCCACTGCCACCTATTTCTACTGGTGGTGTACCTCTGCACATGCCTTAGTGCACATAAAATGTATTCTGTACATAGACAGAAAAAAAATCAGAGGGAACACAGTGTCAATGTACCATAGACTATTTGTTGAGTATCTCCTCCTTTTTTTGGTCAAGAGAGAAATGTGACAGTCTGGTAATCTCCCTGTAGGACCAGTTCATAATATCCACCAGGAATTACTAAATGTTCTTCTTCTAAACTGCTGTAGCACAAATGTGTGTCTAGGTGGTGCCACCATCTCTGATACAACATGTATCAGTAACACTACAGTCTGGTACTTCAGATGCAAAAAAGCTATATGAAAAAGGTGTACTGACATTGTAGAAAGAAAGCACCCAAGTTATCAGAAGGGGTTTAAAATAAGGAAGCACAACACAGAAAGCTAGACAGGAAGAGAAAGTGTTGGACAGGAGAGCAAAGTCATGGACAATGTGGAAAAAGGAGACTTCATTAAGGAGAAGCCTGCACAACATAAACCAGCTTGCATGAGGACGGGAAACCCTGCCTCTCCCCTGCAAGGAGATGTCTCTCCCCCTCCCTTCACCAAGTACTCTGAACCGGCCTAAAGAGAGCTCTGGAGTAGCGAGGAAACTGAGCAGGGAAAGGCACATAAAGTTCATTGGAGCTGTGCAGTCTTGTGCTTTATATAAACTGAAGCGAAGAACAGGGGTGTTAGACTCTGGGAAAAGTATTGGTGTGCGTTGAATGTTTTATTACTACTAGGCTGCTTGCTTCCTGAGAGTTAAACTACAAGCCAAAATTTTCAAACTTAAGTATGGAAGTCTGAAGGGTGAGTAGTGTGTTCAAAGCACTCAGCTCAGTCTGGGGGGGTCTGTATGCACACTCTGGCACAGACCTACATTCCCTTACTAGAGGCTTACAACACCCAGGGAAACAGACACAAAAGCTTGAATTCCCTTCACAGCCGTCTAGTGGGTGGCTAGCAAAACAGAAGCTGACTGTCACAAATTTAAAGTTGATATGCAGAGAAGTAAGAAAACCACAATGCTCCTTTGTATTTGAAATAAATATGAATTTGTACTTTGGTGTGATCACTGGAATTGTACAATCTTTGAAAGAACAGTAGACACAGCCTAAAGATCAGTTTAGCAGATTACTTGCTGAGTAATAGGCATGTAAAAGGTTAATCAGAAAGCCTCACCCTTCGTGAGTGAGACTTACAGGGTTCCAATTAACCAATAGGGGCTGGAGCAGTTTGCTGCCCACCCCAAGCAGGGGGCTGCTCTAACCCTGCTGAGCCCACCAGAACAGCCCCTGTCCGTGGCATGACCTGGCCGCCCCTTCCCACAGCGCATGTTACATGCTGGCTCCTCAGGAGCAGCAGCAGCAGCAGCAGCAGCAGCAGCAGCAGCAGCAGCAGCAGCAGCAGCAGCAGCAGCAGCAGCACTTGCCAGCCCCACTTCTAGGGAGACTTCCACTGCAAACTGTGCAGTATAAAGCTTATTTAAACTTTACACTGCAGAGCCCTCAGTGCGTGTAACTGCTATGATTTTTAGCGGTTAGATGGTTACATTTTTAAACAGGTTTTTACACTCCTATTGAATACTCTACACTTTTTGGGTTTTTTAGGACAAGGGAGATGTGACTATTTGGCAGATTATATGAACCAGGAATTATGAAATCTTCCTACTTAAAAACTGCTATATTAAAATGTCTCAGTAAAACATTACCACACAAAAATGGAAATGAAGCGAGTATGGGACATGAAAAACTAGTAGTCCTGCGGCAACTTAGGCTGCATCTACACTGCAAGTTTTTGCAGCAGAAAATATGCTACTGAGTCTCTCATCAGCATGAGTCAGTGTCATTAGCATATTTTCTGCCAATTTTTTGCACAAGGGGTTTTTGCGCAAAAAGAAGCAATTTAGCCGCTTCCGTTTTGCGCAAGCCTCCTCCTTTTGCGCAAGATCTGTATGCTTCTCCCGGATCATGCGCAAAAGGGGGAAAAAAGGGTTTTTTTGCACAAAACGGAAGTGGCTAGACTGCTTCTTTTTGCACAAAAAGTCGGCAGAAAATATGTTAATGACATTGCGACTCATGCTACTGAGTCCCGCATTAGCATATTTTCTGCAGCAAAAACAAGCAGTGTAGACAAAGCCTTAGAGACTAACAAAATATAACATATGGAACAGGAGGTATCACACATGCTATTAGTTATCTATAGTTAGAAATACAGAACACAACTAAGATCAGTATCCAAAAGTATTCCAGATTTTATATCAAAGTAACCTTGAAGTGAGGTTTGGAAAGAGCGTCTCTTGTTCACATGCATATGATGTAGTTGCCACAGAGGAAGAGAGCTGAGGACTTTAACAAGCAATTTCACACTTACAGATCTATCAACTGCCAGGAGTGAGTGAAAGACAGATAGTGGAGAAACAGTGATTAGAGTCCATAAATGTAAGCACTCCTGAAAACTGATTAATGTATTAATTTTAATTGGACAAAAAAAGTTAACCCATGTACAACTCTCAAAGATCTAACCCATTATAATTTCAGATTTTAGGCAACACACAAGGTCAACTCTAAGCAATAAAAAGAATTTTGCTAAGCAAGTGATGATTAAATCAGCTGTAACACAAAATACAGAGTATCTAGGTGAAAAACAGACAACTTCAATGCTATTTTCTTTCCTGTTCCCAGTGCAATTTTGCTTGTTATTTATTTGGAACCAGATTTCAGTATCATCTATGGAAATGAAATTTATTAATTTGGTATATTTCAATGAATACATCTCATCAGTACTAGGGTCTAGATTTAAAGGAACAAACATCTGAACTTCAGAAGAGTTTAGTATTCTAGGGGAACATCTTCATTCACTAAACTGGAGACAGACATTATGGAATTCAATTTAGCAGATATATTTATAGACCTGTAAATCAAACGCAGAGGGCAGCTCTGGCTGGCGTACGTTACTCCTCACAACGGAGAGGAGTAAGGGAGCTAATGGGAATATTTGCTCCTGTCAGTCTCCCACAGTTGAGACACTGCCCAACCTGGCTTATGGCAAGACAACTCCAGTTACACAGAATACACCACACACCTTAAGCTGACCTGCCAGGTGTATGTAGACAGGCAGAGGCTGCTCCAGCAGCAGTCCCTGTCTGGGGGTGGGATCTCAGCAGGGAGCTGGGCCCCCCAGTAGACAGGGGCTTCTGCTTGAACAGTCCATGGCCATCCCTGGCCGCTGTGAGCCGGGCTGCTGGATTCAGTGCGAGCTGGGACTGAACAGTCCTGGCTCGCGGTGGTCTAGGATACTGCACCTCTGCATTTTAAATGTAGAAAGATCCCAGCAGCTCTTACTACATTTAAAATGCAGCACCAGCCAACTCCAGGAACTACTCCCACTGCAGTTCTGCAGAGGTTCTGCAGAGTGGCCCTTACCAACCCATTGCACAGTTGATACAAATTGTATTGACTACATGATTAGCCAGATAACCACAATTTAATATCCTTAGTTCCCTCCAGCACCACCTCTGCAGTGTGTGCGTGCGTGCACGGAGGGGCGGGGGAAGGTAGGGAAGGCAGAGCCTCAGCAGTCCTGGAGCAGGCTGGCACAAGCTAGGACTGCTCAGACTAGTCCTGGGAGCTAACCCCACTCCAGCTCTGTACTTTAAACATAGGAAGAGCCCAGTAACTATTTAAAATGCAGAGCTGCAGTGGCAGTAGTGAGTGCCCCCCTCATCAAGTAGTTGATGGAAATTCCATTGACTACATGATTAGCTAGTTAACTGTTACTTAACATCCCTAGTCTGAATCAGTACTGAGATGAGTGTGTTTGGGACTTCTGGACATTTCAATGAAGACACCCTCTGAATCACTCATATAAAGAAAAAAAAAAAACCCTCAACTGTATTTGGTGTCTCGGTTCATACATTAGAATTCCCTTCAGCTATAATGATGGGCTGGCTCAGCTTCAAAAATATATCAGTATTATAATCACAATATTTAGGATGTACCCATCTTGGGTTGCATTTTATCAGATAAATTAAGTCATCCTTACACAATTCCTACCCATCTGGTAGGTGGCAACTGAATTTTTACAGTTCAAAATGCTATACAGTAGAACCTCAGACTTATCAATGACCAGTCAACTATATACATCATTTGAAGCCAGATGTAATCAGACAGCATCAGAAACAAAATAAAAAAAGTGCAAATACATTACAGTACCGAGTTAATGTTAGCCATTAACTTGGCCTAAAAAAAAACAAAGGCAAAGTTTAAAAAAGATGCAACAAGGTAAGGAAACAGTGTTTGTATTTGTTTCATTTAAAGATGGTTAGAAGCAGCATTTTTATTCTCAGTAGTTAAGTTTAAAAGCCATACATACATAAGTCAATGTAAACTTTTGAAAAAACAACTCTGAACAAAATGTTATGGTGGTGAACATTGCAGTGTTAACTTCAATTCCCAAAATATTCATAACTCTGCAGTTCTACTATAGTTCTTTAATTTCTTAGTTAGTATTAACTAAAAATATAAAACTAGTAGAATTCTTGAGAAGCCTTTTACCTTTATTGCGTGTTGCTAGCTCTTCTTGAAAGATTTAACAGGATACAATTTTCCTGTATTGTGTTGTACCTTGGTGACTATATCCTTGAAATTGTCTTTCATTTTGAAATTTTAAAATTTGTCCTTTCTTCTTTCACTTACCAGTAGGTTAGGAATCATTCACCATCTTTCAAGTGTAGCAAAAGTCATTTTTAATTTGATTCTAATTTTAGAAAATGGCCCTATTAAAAAAAATATCCTAAATCCCCATTATTAAAAATATTCTAGCTATCCTAGGCAATGTCCTCAGTAATTTGAAAACATAAGTAAAAATAAACAAGAATTCTATTCCAGAAGCTAGTAACATTTTCTAATATTAAATCCACAATTTGTATTCTTAAACTTTGTACAAGTTGCACCTCCTTCATCCGGCACCCTCGGGATCTGACCAGTCCCAATTGAGGGGATTGGACAGACCACAGGAGGTCCCTCCTAACATGGCTGAACTGCTGCCTCCCTGCTAGGGCTTCAGCCCAGCACCACTGTTACCTGCCCAGCTGTGGCTCCCCAGGCCAGGTCCCGAGCTCGGTGGCCACTGCCGGGACCCGAGCACCGCGGCCAGAGCTGGAGTTCCCTGGCTGCTGCTGGACCAGAGCTCTGCAGCCGGACCTGAGTTCCACAGATGCTGACCACTACTGCTACCTCCCAGCCACAGGGTGGCAGAGTTCTCCACTGCACTGCCTGTCTCTCTGGCATTTTCTTCCTCTACCCCCACACATGGGGCTCCCAGCTGAGTTGTTGCCAGACCATGGATGTTGCCAAAGCAGAGTGTCCTGGGGTTAAGGGAGGTACAACCTGTTCAACATTCCCAGTGCTGAAATGTTTCTTGCATATTTGTTTATTTGCATATGCTAATGCGACTATAATCGTAAGGAGTAAGAATACTTATTTTCCAAATATAAAAACTGTAACAAACAATGTTATACAAGGGGTTTTATTACAAGAAAAAAAACCCGAATTCCTATAATCTTGAAATTTAATATAAAACCATAAACTTTTGTTGTAATAGCCAACACACTTGGCTAGCAATTGTGATCTCAGGATCTGAAACTTCAGTGGGAAACATCTATGCTAAAAACATTCAAGGAAGTAAGTCAAAGTATTCAGTTACAAAGATGGCCACAAGGAGGTTCCCCCCCCCCCAAATCAAGCATCCTGATGTCTAAACCAAAGAAAGCTGAAAAGTTTACCTTCTGATAGCCAACAGTTTAAGGTTCCATCCCTTCCTTGTTACCATCATGTTACTGCCTCTTCACAGCTAATAGGAGTAGAGTTTACCTCAGTATGAAGCTTAAATTACAGCCTTTGAGAATCTGGATGCAACTTTTAAAAAGAGATGGATTTGTGTATTTTAAGATTAAACATACACCTCTCTTGGGATACACACTTTTTTTCCCCAATTTCATTAACATATCAGTTCAGTATCATAGCTTAGCCAAAGTCAGAGTAAGAATTTAAGGGAAAAAAAGATGGGAGTAGGAATAAAAAGAACTCACAGGTGTGCCGCGACCGTTTGAGGAAAAGTAATGGCCGCTAGAGCCACTGCGACGCAGCAGGTGATGCGAAGGGTGGAAGAGGTGAGTGGTGATGCAACGGTAACATGACTGGAAACGAGACGGGGTTAACTGCGTTCCTCCTCAAGTGCTTCCACGTGAAGGGTGGAAGAGGCGAGTGAGTGATGACACAGCACGAAATGAGGCGGGGCTACCCACGTTCCTCCTCATGTGCTTCTGCACCCGGCTTGTAATTGCCTGAAAAAGCTCCATGCCTTGGTTGCACCCCCTGCCAGAGGGGAGGAACATTGTAGGGTCAGTAGCAGGGCCAGCTCTGATTGGCTGTCTCTGCTGCTGGTCTGGGGATCCTGCCTGCCAGGAAAGAAAACTGCCCTACAGCCGCCACCCCAGCTGGGTCTTTGTACCGCTGCCTTTAGCCCTTACTTGTTACCCAGGACAGCTGAGGGGGGCCAGATACAATGTTCCTTCTTTGTTGGACAACTTTTTTTTATTTAATGGAGAGCAACTGACAGGTTATGTTTGGGATACTTAGATTAAAAAAGATGTTCCACTTTTCAAAAGATTATTTAAAAGATACTTAAATAATCATTGGGCAGTGAGCGAATATTGTCGTTGTCAATAGAAGTGTCACCTGGTGTTCAAGGTGTGTGGGGTGTGGTTTTCCCTCCCTCCCCAAACCAAAAACCTCTTGGTGTTCCTCAAAAAAAATTGTTTGGTGTTCCTTGGTCTTAAAGTTTAAGAAACACTGGTTTAAACCAATAACGGTAACCGATAAGCTCATGCTTAGCAGTTAACTAGTTAATCGGTTGAATTCTAACATTACTAATTCACAACCATATGTCGTTCTAAGGAGATTCATACTTACAAAGGGGGTTCTAATTCATGCAAAAGGAAGAAAATAATGAATTATGGATGTTATGTTAGTTTACTTCCCAGTAACTCTGGCCTGAAACTCAGGAGAGGTGTCTGGTGTGATTCGATGCACGATTTAAAAGATAGACATTATAATGTAATGGTCTAAGGGAATAACTACGTAAAAGAATATCACATTTGCATACTCAAGAGTCATATCTGGTGCCTTTGGTATAGGACCATTACTAGATGGAACTAGTAAAACTGTTAATGATACACGGAAGACCAAAATGTTTATATAAATTTCTAATATTTATTTGGTAAAAAGCAGAATGAGGAACTCCTATCATAGGAGGATGAAGTAATTTACAGTATGTTAATAAGCAAGGACGATATTACATAACCTACAAAGGGATAAATATTTTAAAATCAGCAGGTTCCAGTAACTTGCTCTGTAGAGTTCTAAAAGAGTTGGCTGGGGAGATCTGAGTTGCTGATAATTTTTTATGAAGCCTTGGAATACTGGGAAAATTCCAGAAGATTTAAATATTGGCACAAAGTTAGCCACTATTTCAAAGAGGGTAAAGAGGAAGACCCAGATAACTATCTAGTGGAAAAGCTGATATTACACTGATTTGATAAAAGATATGAAGATGATTAATGCCAATCAATAGGATTTTATGGAAAACATGTCGTGTCAAATCAACCAGATTTCATTCTTTGAGATTAAAAGTTTGATTGGTAAAGATAATTGTATAGATGTAATATATAGAGACTTTTGCAAGACATTTGACATAGCACCACACAGTCTAACTAAAAATTAGCATTATAAAGTATCTGTAGAATACACATTAAACTGTCTGTGTAAGTAGTGGTCTACTTCTAGTAGAGTCCCACAAGTACTAGTACCAGGTCTTGTGCTATTCAACCTTTTCATGAATGGTATGGAAGTAAATATAAAGTCACTGCTGATAAAATATGCAGATGACAAAGACTGGTGGAATGGTAAATGATAAGGAGAGAGTAGTCAGACATCAATGGGTTTCAGCTGGTGAACTTGGCCTATTCAAACAAAATGCGTTTTCAAAACACAGCTGAATGCAAGATTACACATCTAATAACAAGGAATGCAGGACATTCTAACTGAGGGTACATCCACACAGCAGGACAAAAGTTGAATTAAAATATGCAACTTCAGCTATGTCAATTGCGTAGCTGAAGTCAAAATAGTTCCAATACACAGCAGGAAGTCAAAGGAAGAATATTCTTCCTTTGACTTCCCTTATTCCTCATGAAATGAGGGTTACAGGAAGTCCACCATCTCAACAACATTATTTCAAAATAATGGCTTGTTGTGTAGATGTGCATTTCAAAATACCATCAGTTATTCCAAAATTATGCTGCTGTGTAGAGGTACCCAAAATGTCCTGGAGAGCAATAACTCTGCAAAACAGGTGGTTTAGAAGTCACAGTGGACAAGCAACTTAATATGAGCTTCCAATTTGCTGGCAAAGTAAGTGAATGTAACCCCTGGATACATTTAAAAAAAAAAAAAAAAAAAAAAAAAAGGAACAGTGAGCAAGAGTAGGGAGGCAATTTTACCCCAGTATATAGCATTTGTGAGACCGATACTGAAATACTGCATACTGTTTCAGTGTCTTTCAAAAGACTGTAGAAAAAAAAAAAAAAAAAAGAGATAGCAAATGGGCAGAAAAGAGCCATAAAGATGATTAGACGGGCAGAAAAAATGACAGAGAGAGAGACTTAAAGAATGCAGTCTAATTTATCAAGACGACAACAGATTATTTGATTATAGTGTGTAAGTACCTCTACGGGGCCAAGATGTCAAGTACGAAATGACTCAAATTTAGAGGAGAAAGGCATAACAAGAATCAATGGCAGAAAGCTGAAGCCACACAAATTTAGGCATATTTTTTTAATAATAAGAGCGGTTGACCCTTGGAACACAATCTACCAAGAGAAGAGGTGGATTCTCCAACTCTTGACATCTTCAAATCAAGACTGGACGCCTTTCTGGAAAATATGTTTTAAGCCAAAACATAAAATGCAAGTTAATGGGCTCAATACAGGGGTAACTTGACTAGATTTAAGGGCCTATCATAGGCCATGTACTTTGATTTCTTGTTTAATGGTTCCTTCAGGCCTCAAATTCTAAAAGCATATTAAATAGAAATTGCTCTCTGTACATCAAAAAGAAAAAAAATCTTAAAGTACTAATGGAAACTGAAAATGTTTACACTATAAATTAGAAATATTCAACGTAAATGATATAAATATTATTAAAGTAATATTCTAAGTATGAAGTTGTGGCAATAACCAAGAATTCCAGATTCTGAACTACAATTGCTATTTTTCACAAGCAACCGACAAAATTTACAAAAGCCTATCTTCATGTAATCCTTGTCCCCTGATACTGGAATGGATTCTGTACAGGTGTAAGACTATAATCACACAGATAAGATTGAATGATTCTGAGCCTTGACCATATAAAAAAAGCCTAATACCTTTTCTAGATGCTAACCCTCAATAGCATGTTTCAATTGTTTACTTAGTAGTCCCTCTCTCAGGAGCTGATTAAAACATCTATTGAGAAAACTGGATACATGGTAGTTAAATTAATGGAATGGTTACACCAAAATAAGTTTAAAATCTATTTATATATCTAAATTTTATGGATAAAGTTTTTTTATATATTAAAAATCACATTGCACATTTAACTGAGCAGTACCCAAACACACACACAAACACACACACAAACAAAGGTTAATACTAGTTTTTCTGTGTGCGCACTGTAGTCTCCATGATAGCAGAGCTAGTTCTTAGGTTTTTAATGCGTTTTTCCACTGTATGCGACAAGCATCCAGACAGTGTAAAAAATAAATTACGCCCAACTTTTCATATCATTCTTAGCCTTTAGAGTTAATGGATACCTTTTTTGAATTGAGAACTTGCTCTTCACTGCATTCTCTAGCCTCCTTGCTGTCTGCTTCTATCTCCTCTTTACTTTCAATTTCATCTTCACTAGCAATAGGTCCATTTTCACACAATGGAGTTTGAAAATCATCATCAACCAATGGAGGGTAACTGTACTTGAAAGTATCCTATAATACAAGAATATTTAATACACTAGTATATCAGAAGAAAGGAAAAGTGATCATAAAAGAAGTGTTTTTTTTTTTTAGTTTTTACATCTTATATATTTAATTTATATAATGTAAGTTCCATTGGATCCATGGAAAAAAAACTGGTTGAATTTTGTTCACCATAATATCAAATATGATAATCTAACACAGCCATTAATTTATAGCTAATAGCAATGTTTATATTCCCTCAAACAGGTTGCAGAATTTGTTGTGAACTGAAATTCGGCATTGAAAAATATAAAGGAGTGGGATTAATCCAAATTTTGTTTCTACATAACACAGACACAAACTTAAAACAGAAATAAGACAAAGTTACAGAAGTACAAAAAAATTGAAAAAAAAAATCCTTTAACTGCTCTGGTTTTAAAGAAAATTATACAGATAGTCCATGATTTGGATTTGTAAAAACTAAAACAGATAAGCTATATATTAATGTTTAAAGAATTAGCATTATACATGTGCATTACCTATTTTAATACAGACTTTCAGTCGATATCACTAGAGACTTGAAAATACACAGGTATTCACTTTCTCCTGTCAGGTTGGTTAAACACTAAAATAAATTGCCCAAGGAGGTTGTGGAATCTCCATCCCTGGAGATATTTAAGAGCAAGCTGGAGAGACATCTTTCAGGGATGATCTAGAAGGTGCTTGGTCCTGCTGTTAGGGCAAGGGACTGGACTTGATCTCTCGTGGTCCCTTCCAGTTCTATGCTTTATATCTGTGGACCATTTTTTTCAGATAGCAGCAGAGATGCAGATACAAATTTTGCATCCATGCATGGCTCTTCAGCAGACTCACCACAATGCAGTGGCTGTCACCCAACAGCGCTGCTCTCTGATTCATACAGCAGAGGGGATAGCTTGGTAGGTATTCTGGGAATTGGAGCCCTCAGCTTCTCTGGATGGAGGAAGTAGACTAACTACAACTTCCAGAATGGAGTGAAGTGCCATTTTGAAAGAGGTGTGGCAGCGTAATTTAAATTAGTGGGTGGTGAGGGCCCATGCTATGGAGGGACAGTAGTTAGCCCCAATCTGTACAGACTGGGTCTGCATACATTACTGCCCCCGCAGCTGTAGCGGGGTGTCCAAGCCTGCTTCATTGGGTGGGTGGCACTGCACATAAGGACCCAGGATTGCAGCTTTCCCACCAAAAACAGGGGAAGGAAGTACGGCAGAGAAAGAGCAAGGGTGGGACAGTAGGTCTCTGGGGAGAAGGACTGGGTGGATCTTCAATCTATTATGGTTTGGAAGGAAGTGAAAAATACAAGTCCTGTGCAACTGAAGTTACCAAATTAGGATTACAGAGTTACTGCCTATCTTACAAAAAGAGATAAGAAATCTCTTTAAGACTTACCATTTAAAATCTCCAGTTGATATTTAATAGAACTTAAAATTAACAGTAAATGTGTAAGTTTATTAATATCAAATGGACACTACCAGACTCTTCCCTGAAAAATTTTAGTTGGCTCTACTACCAAAGTGTGTATTTTATATACAGCCGGTCCAAGTTACGAACGCATCAACTTACAACCATTCGTATTAATGACCAACCTCCTATACAGCTGGTCCCTGAGTTACAAATGAAATCCGCACTTACGAACAGATCAAAATACAACCTAGTGTTTGGTACTTAACTCATTCGTAAGTCGGGAACTGGCTGTACACAAAAAAAATTGCATGAAGATATTAACCAGTGTATTTTAAAATTTTAATATACTTACAATTCCACCCATGTAGCCAGGCAGATATTCTGCACTGATGTATTCCTGTATTTCATTCTTGTTTGTGAACTTCAACATGCTTATTGCATCTGGACCAAGCCAACCCTTCACAATTTTAAAAGCAGCTAGACAGAAAATAATAAATAAAGTTGCATGAAAAAAATACTGCAGTCTTATCTGACATTGATGGCATGTAAATAAAAGCTCATAAAATAAATGCTCATAAAAATGTTAGGCATGACACTGCTAGATGTCCAGGTAGGGTTTCTTTACCCAGTTATAAAATGTTACAATAGGCAAAGAGCACATGTACATATCAGGATCTTGTGGTATAAAAACTTTGAGATAAATTTGTGAAGAGTCCTTTTGTGTAATACTTGTGAGCGGCAAAGTAATGGAGGTTATCAGAAAAGTGTGCCTATAAAACCTTGATAATTGTTTTGTGTAAAACATGATCTTTTTCTGAGTTTTGTTTTGCTTTAAGTTCTTTTAATTGGTTCTATTGGCCTCCTCTGCCTTTTAATACCATGAGACCAAATACATAAGATTCAAGGAAAGAAAAAAAAAATCCATAATGAAATGTTTAGAAAAACTGGAAGCACCTGAGAGGGAATTATTTACAAGTGAGAGTTCATTTTCTGAATGTATTGTCTCAGAGCCACACAGCACCAGGTCACTTGACCATGGAATCTCTGAGTAGTTGTTGACACTAGACACAATAAGCCACAGAACAAACTTGCACCCAGAAGCCTGATTTGGATGTATGCTCTAAAAACTGAGAAGAGGGATGTTCAGTGAAGGCAATAGATTTGTGCAACAAAAGTTATTGCTGGTAAGTAGTCCCTTGGTACTACCGTTTCCCCAGTCCCCACTGCAGGACACTAGCTCTTTGAACAGTAACTGATGTACTACCCACCCAAAATAAGCATCTGGTCTTGTCAAGGGACCTGTAAAGTGGAATACTGAATTTCATGCAGCAGCCCCACCCTAGATAAGGACCAGTACCTCTTCCTGTGAAAGGGATCTCTGAAAAGGAAGGGCGGAATGGGTCTTGGCATGATTTCCTACTAGAGGAAAATAGCACAGCTGAAGTGCTACATATGAAAAAAATGCAGTAAAAAGAGGATTTTTATGCTCTATAGTTAGTTTAGGACTCTCCAATGTATTTTTAAATTTGCTTAAGTGTAACAGTGGTTGTTGCAAAGGTGGCTGAAGCAGGGGAAAAAGGTTCTGGATAAGTCTGCGAGGACTTGGGGTCTCTGATGGTAACCTGCTCAACAGAATTGCTCGAAATAACCTCTATGGAACATTCTGTAAAACAAGTGGGATCAAATTCCATGACCCAGTTGCTAATATGATTACTTATATCCTTCCCAAGACTGGATCAGGCTATCAACTGAAGTGGTAACAGGACAAAAAACTAAGGGTATGTCTACACTACCATGTTAATTCGAACTAACGGACATTAATTCGAACTAACTTTGATAGGTGCTACACTGCGCTCCGCTAGCTCGAACTTAATTCGAACTAGCGGAGCGCTTAGTTCGAACTAGGTAAACCTCATTGTACGAGGACTAAGCCTAGTCTGAACTTACTAGTGCGAATTAAGGGGTGTGTAGCCCCTTAATTCAAACTAGTGGGAGGCTAGCCCTCCCCAGCTTTCCCTGGTGGCCACTCTGGCCAACACCAGGGAAACTCGTCTGCCCCCCTCCCGGCCCCGGACCCCTTAAAGGGGCACGGGCTGGCTATGGTGCCCGTGCCAGGTGCAAGCCTGCCAGCACCCAGCCAGCAGACCCTGCACCTGGCACAGCTCGAGCCAGCCACCCGATGCCCCCCAGCCCTCCTCCTCTTCCCGGGACCAGGCTGGCGGCTCCTGGGAGCTTGCCCAGGACCGCAAGAGGCAGGAACCCGCCTGGTCCAGTGTAGACATCGTGGACCTCGTCTACAACCTCGGCACTAGGCACAGGAAAGCGGCCGTCTAGGGCAGGAGAGCTGCCAGCCTGGCCAACCAGGAGCAGGTTGGCATGAAAATCAAGGTGGTCCACTGAGACCCCCGACCCTGAGCCCTGAGCTTACAATGGCCATACTGGGTCAGACCAAAGGTCCATCCAGCCCAGTAGCCTGTCTGCCGACAGCAGCCAACCCTAGGAACCCTGGAGGGAATGGACCACAGACAGTGACCAAGCCATTTGTCTCGTGCCATCCCTCTCCAGCCTTCCACAAACTTTGGGCAAGGACACCACTCCTACCCCCTGGCTAATACCATCCATGGACCCAAACTCCATGACTTTATCTCACTTCCCTTTAAACTCTGTTCTAGTTGTAGCCTTCACAGACTCCTGCAGCAAGGAGTTCCACAGGTTGACTCTTTGCTTTGTGAAGAACAACTTTCTGTTACTAGTTTGAAGCCTGCTACCCATTCCTTTCCTTTGGTGTCCTCTAGTCCTTCTATTATGCGAACTAATGCAGAACTTTTCTTGATGTACCCTCTCCACCCCACTCATGCTTTTATAGACCTCTATCCTATCCCCCCTCAGTCTCCTCTTTTCTAAACTGAAAAGTCCCAATCTCTTTAGCCTCTCTTCATATGGGACCTGTTCCAAACCCCTCATCATTGTAGTTGCCCTCCCCTCTCCCAGCCTCTCTCTTCCCCTCTCCCACCTCCTTTTCCCAGTCTCCCCCAGTTTTGTTCAATAAAGAGAGATTCTATTTTTGACCACACGATTTCTTTATTTTGTACATCAGGAAGGAGGGCTAGGGAAGGGTAAGTGGAAGGAGGTGAGGGAGGAATGGGGGTACAAGCCCCTATGGGGAGGACTGGGCTGGCTCTGCGAGCTTCTGGGGGTGGAAGCTCTCCTGCAGCCCCCCAAATACTCCCCTCTCCACAGATGGCAGCCTACGGCAAGTGCAGCCGGGCTGATGGCCGAGTGCTGTGACGTGCCCAGTGTGGGCACTCAGGGCACTCCAAGCCAGGACGGCTTTGCAAGAGGGGCACCCCTGAGAACTGTCTGTCCGGGGTGGGGGTTGGGTCCCTTTAAGCACAGCCCTCGGCTAGCCTGAGGCAGCAGCTCCACGCTCTAAGTCCTCATCTGATGCCCTGCCGACACTGCTTCCGGCCATCCTTAACCCCGGTTCAGGGTCCACTTAATGTGGACATGCTAGTTTGAATTAGCAAAACGCTAATTCGAACTAGTTTTTTAGTCTGGATGCGTTAATTCGAACTAAGCTAATTCGAACTAATTAACTAATTAGTTAATTCGAACTAAATTAGTTCGAATTAGCGCTGTAGTGTAGACATACCCTAAGTATTTACCCCTTATGAGTCTCAGACCACTAATTTATTTTGTAGAGGGAGAAATGGGTAAGCTCCCAATTTTAGGTGAGTAAAGCTGGGAGAATTAAATTGTTCTGGCAGCTGTTATTTTAAATGGCAATTGTTTGCACTAAGCATGTTTGAACAACTAAAATAGCCTAAGTGGGGATGGACTGTGCATGTTCAGCAAAAGGGTAGTTTTTATAGCTATGTGCCCAAATGAAATATAGAACAGAGCTCCTCAACTTTGCAAGCCCCAGGGGCCACAATGACACTTTCAGCACATGCCAAGGGCCACAACTTAAGTGTGGTTGCATGTACATGCAAATATATATGTAAATATATGCAAATAGCTTCTTTCACATCGACAGGAATGAATACAAAGATTAAGGCAAGACTACACAACACACAGGCCTCATTTAAATCAGTTCTGCTGATATTAATAAAATTCAATAGTTACCCAATTTCCACCCATGTGACAGCACTTTTAATGAGCAATGACTGTCCAGGAATTTAACTACTAAAACGCATATCAACAGAAGACCACTATATTGACTCGCCATTGTGGAGCGTGTTCCCAGTGGAGGCCATGTTTAAAGGATCCCACCTGTGGGCTGTGTTGAGGCCTGCGTAAATCCAAATCACACTGTGGGCTGCAAACAAACAGGCCAAGGGCTGCATGCGGCCCGCGTGTTGAGGAGCCCTAATACAGAGAATTAAAAACTTGTCTTCCAAGTGTGTTGACTAATTTGAACTCTGGAGCATACACAATCAGCACAGATTATATATCGGGGTGGGCAATAAATTTTTGAGGTGGCACCAGGCTGCGCCAGAAGGGGTAGGGCCAGGATGCTTCCAGGATTCCTCACCCAAAGACCACGATTAGTCTGGAGGTGAGGGATCCCCTTTGTTCCCCCTTCCCGCTAAGCACCGATGCCCTGGCAGTGGGAAGAGACTTCCTGTGCTCGATTGGCCTCGGGGTGGGGGAGCACTGGAAGTCTCCTCCTGCTCTGCCAGGAGCACGTGGTGATTCTAAGTGCCGTGCGCACCTCACAGGGTAGGGGTAGGGCAGAGGAAACTTCGCACATTGCCCCCCTGCCTGCAGGCCCTGACTGGCCTGAAGGTGGGAGGGGAGGGAAGTGCACAAAGTTTCCTCCAGCTAATCCCTGCCCTGTGAGGAGCGTGTCGCGCTTAGAATCGCCACATGCTCCTGGCAGGGAGAAAGGAGGCTTTGCACACTCCCCTGCCCCCAGACAAATCAAGGTCTGGGGGCAGAGGGAGCATGCAAAGTTTCCTCCGCCCTACCCCTGCCTTGCGAAATGCCACTTAGAAATTCCACATGCTCCTTGCAGAGGAAACTACGTGCACTTCCCCCCCCCCCCCCCCCCCGCCCTCAGACCTTAGTTGGCCTGGGGGAGGTAGGGGGGAGCGGTGAACGGCGGGCCTCCACGGGCCAGATGAACCCACTTGGTGGTCCAGAGGCCCTTTTGCCCACCCCTGTTATACAGTCATTACTCATTTAACACGTGCCCGCTTAACACGTTTTCGCAATGGCACGTTTTTTTATTTAGGGAATTTTTTCAAACACGACCGTTCCCAAATTAACACAAAAATAATCAAGTGACGGACTACTTCATGCAGTGGTATAAGTTGATGAAAACAGTGGTAATACACGAGTGGATGAACACGTGATCAAAGCACTCCTCCACTCACTCACGTGTTTATCTTTGTGTTTTAATAAATAGCAGCAACTTGTGTTGCTAAATATCTAATGTTTACGTTGACAACCAAGCACCAACAAAAAGTTGACTTTGCCACCACTACCTGAAATGCAAACCCCACATTCTCCATTATTTTTAAATGAGAACATTGACCCCGCATAACACGTTTTCGCTTAGCACGAACATTTTCAGAAACGCACCTATAGTGTTAAATGAGGAATTACTGTGTATGGTGATTATCAGTGGCATGCGTATGCCTTAACCTATACAATACATTATTTATATCTGGCCATAGCAGAAAAACCATTTAGGAGGCCTAGCAAGCTTGGATTGAGAATAAACTGAGCTTTAGAGACACTAAAAAATGGAGGCTTCAAAAAGTAATCTGCATCTCACGGGCTTCTGAGATCTGAAAATGGGGAGGTGGACACAAGTCTTGAGCTGCACTTTGAAGGAGACTATTTAATCTTTGCGTCACTGTACAATGTGCATCCTAAAGCATTGAACTGACAAATGTAACGTACCATATGCTTAGTTAAAGAAAGAATTTGGCCTACACATTAGTTACATATTTCTATACATACACAGAGTAACATTAAAAACATTTTATAAACTCAAAGAAATTCTGTTTACGTTTAAATTCGTATGATATCAGAACACTGATTTTAAGCCTATTATGGGAGGTTACAAATATATTTAGTTTACTTAAACTTACCATTCATTATCCATGGCATTTCGAAGATTACTATCTTTGCTGCAAAGACAACAAAAGATAATTGAAAAACAAGACATTATTTCTATATTAACAAAAGGGAAGAAATCCTTATTAATATTAGATGATTGTTAAAAGCAGAATACTTAGTTTCCATGCTTACTTATCTATGAAAAAAATAAGTTTACCCCATTTGTCAAATAGTATTTTCAAAACTACTCCAATGATAGGACAACTGAAATATTCAGAAGCCAATTTGAAACAACAGAAAATACTGTTTTGGTATACAAAGTCAAAATTATTTCATAAGAGTCAGAAATACTACCCATAAACAAGTTCTCTGAATTTGGGATAAGTTACAATATTAAATACCAGAAGATGCAAATAATATGCACCTTAATTCTAACAATTTTATCATTGTGTGACCTTTACCAAGAAATTGCAACACAAATTTTTAACAGCTCTGGATACTAGCAACTATAACAGAATGCTATCTTCTATTCTCAGAAATGAAATTCCACTCACTCCAAACTTTAAAATGTTCACAACTACAATTTTTTTCACTAACATTAAATTTAAAAGTCATGGCAGAGAAAAACAGCAGCACTGACTGAAGCTTTGTATCTACCCATAAAAATAAGTTAATATGCAAGTTTTTCCCCTCACACAGCCCCATCAATGTGTCTCAAATCTGTCATGGACAGATCATCTGAGACAATTGGGTAGATTCTATTCCACTCAGTCTTTAGCCTCTTAGCTGTTAACAAGTGCCATTGTCACAGCACCATCTTTCAACTTTTGGCAAAACCCTTAAACTAAACAAGGGTCAGCGATGTTCAAAAAAAGGAAGGCAATAAGACAGAAAAGCACCACCAGTGCAATGCTGTGGCCAAGAGGTTTAATAGGATCCTTGGATGCATAAACAAGGGAATCTTAAGTAGGAGCAGAAAGGCTATTTTATCTTTGTACTTGGCACTGGAGTGATCATTTCTGTAACAATGTGTTCAGTTCTGGTGTCCACAATTCAAGAAAGATGTTAAAAAAATTGAGAGGGTATAGACTCAAGTAGTTAAGTCTATTTAGATGTTTAGCAAAGAACAGTGACTTGATCTTATTTTGTAAATTCCTACTTGGGGAAAAAAAATATTTAATAGTGCACATTACAGTCTAGCAGACAGAAATATATTGCAATCCAATGCTAGAAGCTGAAACTAGACAAGTACAGACTGGAAATAAAAGTGTACCCCTAAAAATGAAAGTAATTAAGTATGGGAACAATTTACCAATGATAGGGGTGGATTCTTCCATCACTGAATTTTAAAACCGAGAATGGATATTCTTGGTAGAGATATGCTCTAGGAATTATTTCAGAGAAGTTCTGTCGTGTGTGGCATACAGGAGGTCAGTCTACAATGATCACAATAATCCTTCCTAGCCTGGTAATCTAGACATATTAACTAAATGTTTATTATTCTAAAACTAATTATTAGATGAATTTGTATCTCCTAAAATACTTGTTTTAAACTATCAGAGGGGTAGCCGTGTTAGTCTGAATCTGCAGAAGTGGCGAGGAGTCCTGCAGCATGTTATAGACTAACTGAAGTGTAGGAGCATAAGCTTTCATGGGCAAAGACCCACAAAACTATTTACATTTAAAACAAATCCATATTTTACCTGTGAATTTCAAACCAAAATTAAGTTGATAAATGTGTGGTAATTAGCTCCACTAACCAGTCAGACAGTGTGATGGGGAAATTCAACACAAATTAATCTTTCTAAAAGCTATTATTAGTAAATGTATTTATATGAATTATCCCACTGCCTTGGCACTTTGTTTCTGGGGCACGTCACACACAGATTTCTGGACTTGATTTTACCTTTGCAGTCCGCACACTGAAAAAGTAGTATTTACAAACTTTTGAAGAAAATCTCTCTCCTGATCAGTTATAAATATTTACATAGCAAAAAAAACCCATACTGGATAATACAAATCTGTAACACTGTGTCCCCTTGTAAAAGGGACAATATACATTACTTACAGAGATAATTTGGATAATAAACTTTAAAACAGTGGACGATGAACCGAATGAAGTCCAAGTCCTAAAATAAAGGCAAATAATAATAAATGCAGCACAAATATAAAATGTTTTATATAAAATTATAAATTTTGTAATAAGAGATTTTTCAAGATAAGTGCTCAACTACAACAAAACAAATATCCATCAGCTATATACAGAATATTAAATTTCGAACATTGCCCCAACTTCCAGTGCAATTCTACTCATTCAGGCCACGATCCTGCAAAAATTAAAATCCACGTTTAACTTTGTGTAAATTTTACTAAGACTCTAAGTACATAAAGTTAAGCACATATATTAAGTCTTTGAAGAACTGGGGACGCAGGAAAGGGTGAGGAGATTTTCCCAAGAACTACAGCCTAACAGAAAAAACAAATCCCTGTCTCTATGGCAATGTGCTAGGCTTTCCTTACATAGTACAAGTGCAGAATTGCATTCAAGACAGACAAGCGAGTTACATAAGGTCTGTACATTGAAGGTAAAATGTCTAGGAAAAAGAAAAATGCCTTTTATAAGGATTTTTAGTTCTGTTTATCTTGATTTCTAATTAAATAATTCACTACATTTAGACAAAAATTAAGATTTAAAAGTTTATGAACATGGTTCTGCAACAGATTAAGGAATTAACATTACCTGATTATTAGGGATGTTAAATTTCAATCAATCAGCTAATCGAGTAGTCAATGGAATTTCCATTGACAAGTAGATTAGAGGGAAGTTGGACGCTCGTGATCCCGGCTGCACCTCTGCCTTTTAAACGTATTAAGAGCTGCCGGTGGGGAACATGGGGTGAGCAGGGACTCTAACAGTCCCCACTCACCTGTGTTCCCCAGCTGAGCTTTTGCCTTTGAAACGTAGCAAAGGGCAGCAGTCAGAACCCAGTCTGCTTCAGTCCCTGCTCACACTGTTTCCCTACTGTACCTCTGCCTCCCCTTCTCCCCCACTGTAGAGACGATGCTGGGGGGGGGGGGGGGGTAACTGGCTTTTAAGCTGGCTTCCCCCCAACACTGGCTCCTGCTCCCCTCCTTGCTGCCTCCGAGGGAGGCAGTTAGAGGCCTGTTAGAGAACTCATAGTACCTCCCCCATCTTCCTGAGCATTACAAATATAAAGTGCGTCCTGCCACCTCAGTCCTTGCACAGCTACTGCAGGTTTAATATCTTATTAGAACTCTGAAGAAAATGGAAAGTGGGTAAAGAGTGCAAATATACAGAATGCATCACCAAAAACTCTGGTTACTTACCTTTATAATCTCCATTTCTTTGTTATATATACTCTGCACATTCCTACTCATGGGATACTTTTGCAAGCAGTATGCATGATTGGACAGTGGAACTTGAGAGTCTAAAGTAGTAAACACAGCAGTGCCCTACCAAAATGAGCATTTGACTCAGATGCCAAAGCTAATGAATAGTGTTTTGTAAGGGTCCGAGCAGTGCTAAAGGTGGCAGCTTTACATATTTCAACAGGAATGTTTCTATAGCAGTAGACTCTGCATTAGTTGAGTGTGATCTAACTCCAGCAGGAGGAAGAGCTTTCTGATTATATGCTTATTCTGTACACGGTCTCAGCCACTAGATAACTGAACAGAAACTTTCTGACCCTTCTGGTTTTTAGCATAAGAAATAAAAAAAGTTTTGGAGAGCGTTGACATTCGCTTGTTCTGTTTAGATAGTAAGCTAAAGTACTTGTAGCATCTAAAGTTCAAATTCTCTTTTACGAGTATGAGGTCTCAGAGCTGGCACAGTAATTAATTGATAAGAAATTCAGTATGGTAGGAAGGAATCTAGGGTGAGGTCCAAATACAACTTTCTTTATGAAATATAATAAATGGTGGGTCTATCATGGGGCATACAATTTGCTGATCTACCTTGCTGATGTAAAGGCTATTATAAAATGGAGGGGGGGCCCCAGCCCACCCGCCCCATTTAACCAGTTAATTAAATAAGATTTGATATTCCTAGTACAAGATCGATGTGTTTTTCAGCTACCCAGTTCACAAATCTACATTATGTTCATAACACTTGCTGCAGGTCTAAAGTGCAAGATATTTCAACATATGTTAAAGAGGTTCAGGTGACAAATTCTGTCTTGTTGCAGAAATATGTCTGGCATATTCTCTTGGACAGTTGATGGAAGTTTTCTATATCACCGTTGTCTCGCACATGAAAAAGCAATTGACCTAGCCCCATCACATTTCATGTCTGTAAAATCCTCTGCACGAAAGGGGGGGAAAAAAGGAAACACATAACAAGCTCATCCACCAATTCAGAAGGAAACATCCAGTATGGAGAGCTTGTCTCTCCCCTCTCTCCAGTGGAAAGGAGGTCACTATGTTTTTCCCTAATCAGATCTCTGCTGTGTTGGCCAGCTTTATCACTTCCTTGTCTGCTAAGTGCAAAGTAATGGGAAGATATTGAAGTGGATACACCAGTCTCAAAACTTGATCACTTCCCTGTATAATTAAAACAAGCAAGCTCCTCCCTGCTTGCTCAATTATATACTGCCATCTTGTTGTCCATGACAACTTGTATTGCTTTGTTCTGGATGTGAGGTAGTAATGAATTGAGGAAAAACAAGTAAGTTCTCAAATGACTGTGTCTTCATATGTAATGTCTTTTCCTTGTATCTCCAATGGTCCCAAACTAAGAGATAGTTATCAGTCTTTGGAAGCTTCAAAGTCATCTTCAATTAAAGAGCTGAGGCACTGAAATGTGTCTCCTTCAGAACATTCTCTGCATAGGTCCACTGAGACACATATGAAAGAATTTCTTTGGGGACAGAAGTTATCCTGAAAATGTTATCTTTGCATGTGTCACAGTTCTGTGCCATCTCATTGCTATACAGACCTCTTTGTGAGTCTGGATAAGTTGGGTCTTACGTTCTTGCAAGATAAGTCACAACTGACCCAGAAAGAGAGTGATCTTTTAGGAAGGATTGAGATGCAATAGCCATATGGTAGAAGAATTTCAGAAAGCTCTCCACTTTCAGGAATGCTCTGCCTTTTTTCAAGTCAAAGATTGCTCCTATGAATGGAATCTTTTACTAAAGTCTTTCATATTTATTAAGGCCTGTAACATTCCAAAAAGGAAAATCTAAGGTGTACATCACTTATATGATGCTCCGACAAAGATTTAAGAAATCAATTATTTAACTATGGGTAGACTAAAGTATCTTACTCTCTCAAGACAAGCTCCTACTACAAAGGGGCACTTTGTAAAATCCCTGAGTGGTAAAAAGGCCAAAAGCTTGTACTGAAAATGGTCATGATCAATAGTAAGACAAAGACACTTGCAATCATCATTTGGTCTTCTAGAAATATGTATCCTTAAGATCGAGAGCTACAAACCAATCTAAGGTTGAAAAGGAAGGAAAAAACATGAGGCTAGCACTAACTACCAGAACCTGAAGTTCCTGACAGAAGTGCTGAGATTTCTCATATGTAATATCAGATGAAACCAAAGAAGGATGGAGGTTATTAATGAAATACCTTGAGTAAAATCCATGATTTCTAAATTCCCGTGGAACCTCCCCTATGCTTTTCCCTGAATCTCAGACTGGATTTCTGATTTTAGCACACAGTCTTAAGGGAGAAATCTTTGAATATCAAAAAAAGGGTTAAGGGAGAAGAAAAAGGAAAGATGTTCTTGCAACAGGTTTCACACTTGGGCATAACACATTTATATTATCCTCAAAACACATTTGTTCAAACTTACAAAACTGCATAAATCAAGGAAGTAAGAAAGCCTGTTTTCCAAAGGCTGGGGATATAGGTACATCATCGATTGTTTTGCAAATTTTGATCCTCCTATCAAGGGGCTCAGCTAGCAGATGACTAAGCACAGTGCTCACTTGCAGGGCGGGGTCAGACTTCGCACACTCTCCCATCCCCAGCCTCTGACTGATGTGGGGATTGGAGGGGGGATACATGAAATCTCCTCCCACTGCCAGGGGTGTGGGCTCCTAGAGAGAACCGCTAGCTGTTCTGAACAGCTGGCGGTTCTATGGGAGGGTACGGGGGAAAAGACTTCATGCACTCCCTCACGTACAGACCAATCAGCGTCTGTTGGACAGGAAGCAGGGAAGTGTCCTGGCCCCGCCCCTTCCAGGGAGGCCCAGGGCCACTTAAATTTCTGAAGTGATCCCCCAGATAAAAATTATTGCCCACTCTTGATGTAGGTTTTGTATCCTTCATTCTTTTCCAATTGCTTATCTTTTCTATTATGAAACAGCCCATCTCCTCCAAAACTGATACTCAGTTTCAGTTTTTGTCTCAGGTGAGTGAGTGTAAGATCATAACCATGTGATCACTACCACCATCCAACTTATAACCAAGCAAAAGACAAAGGATATTGTGTGTTATGCTATTGTTCATTTATCTGTATTATGTAACTGTTAAACTGTCTTTAGGAAGTGCCTTTGCAAACATCAACATTTTGTCCCATCAATGGCATGGATACTACAATGTCACTGGCCGATAATTTAGCCCTCTCACCTGAGGGTGAAGAAAGAAGAAATCATTTTCCTTCACATTCAGAAGCTGTAGAAATAAAATGTCCACCTCTTGACCTGTTGGTTACTGCAACCATAACCAATTATGAGGAACGGGAGGTAAGCAAAAGAATCCGTCATATGGAATTTGCTATAGCTTATCAGCATTTTTGAGAGCAGTTGACAAGAAGCAGTATTAAACCACAAAGTTTTAGATTCTTTGATAACTATCAAAATAAGACAGGACACAGAGACTTTGCTCTATGTTAAAGCTGAGAGCACCAAAGATTCAGTAAGAAGTCTCCTTTAAGATAAGACAAGAGCTTTAACAAGATACCATCCTATTTACAAAAAGCTACAAGCTATATAAACAAACATTCTCATCAGGAGAAGAAATAATCAAATACTGAGTTTAGGTGCTGATATTCCATTTGTACCCAAGAGGGCTTCTTCAGATATAGTACTATAGCAGAAGAATCTTCTACACGGGACGTGAAGGAAGAGGGTGACTCGTAGGACCCCTTCTCCTTATGTCCTGGCATCACAACCTGACCGAAGGACGAAAACAAACTGACACTAGTGGCTCCAAAAGCTTTTTCCAATCTGATGGAACACTCTGGAGCAAGGGACAGGTAAAACTTCTCCTGTAAGTTTTTATTCTTGTTGCGTGTGGATTCATGAGATTTGATTCTGCTCCAAGAGATCTGAAGAATCTCCAGCTTTATCACACGCAACAGAACCAAGCTATTCAGATCTGATGCGCTCACATGATTTGGATCTTATGTAAGAAGACAATACAAATAGAGATAGTAAGTAACAGAAGATCCAACAACATCTAGATTTTGGTATCAAGAGCTTGGGGTCTTTTGTTGAACAGTTTTCTGCTTTGATCGGGAAGGGTCACCAGTTGACACTGGCCTCCTGTTATTAGTCTCTCAGACGCTTTCACAAAGTCAGAACACACAAGATTTGAAACCACAATTGCTTGCAATACTAAGACTTGTAGACTATTCTGACATTTCTTTCTTGCTTTTGGAGTAAAGCTGCTGCAGATCGTACAGCTTCAAGGAAAGTGAAGCTCACCCAGGCATGCTGGGCCTTGAGTGCAAGCATCCAATGCCACAAAGACTAGTGCAAATGATGTGCACATTTTAAAACTCAATCTTTTCAGATATGGATCTGCATGGAAAATAGTTGGAATAAAAACTAACAATCCGACTTTTCTAAATTACCAGTAAAAAGTATTCCTAGAAGTACTAAAATCTTTTTAGTGGAATGGAAATGTATTGGTTCACATCGATCTGCTGCTGTGGTTGAAAGGAACCAAGGCAGCCAAGAGCAAGATGCCACCTCAAAATTCACAGGAATGCTAAGGGATAGGGCAAAAGGAGTGCCATGACCATGAGGATGGGCAGCAGCCTGGGGATTAAGGGGTTAACTTTACCTAGCCAGGTATCTGCTCAGCCAACAGAAATGCAGACACGGATTTTAAACTGGGACAAAGGAACTTTGGGATTTTTGGGATTTCTCTCTGGGCAGTTTCTCTCCAGTTACTGAAGGGGACAGACACTGTCACCCTCCAAGAAAAAAGACTTTTCACTATCTGTAAGTAGGGTAAAGTTTAGATAAATCCGTTTTATTGTTTGCATAGACATCAGCTTCCCATTCCCATTTAAAAATGGGTTTTCCTCTACTTTGTAAGTAAGTTTTGGCCCATTGTGGAATCCCCTCATGAGTATATTCATTTGTGACTTTTCCATCTATCATTATGCTTGCAACAGGAATATTGTGGTGATAATAAAAGTTCTCTCTCTCTTCTTTTTATTAACCTGGTAGTGGTTATTTTGTGTGTCCTGGTTTTACTTTTGGGGCTGAGATTTCCCAAGTGGTCTCTCCTTAGTTTCTTTATTATTACTTGGGCGGTGGCAGCAGATTTATCCCCAAAATATAGTTTAAAGTTCCAACATCTTATGTGCCCCAGCTGTCACATCCCATGTGTGCGAACAGGCAGAGGACACTCAGAAGAAATATAATTTACAAACTAGTCAGTATAGCTTTACAAACTGAAATCCTGAAGAATTAATTGGAAATGTACACTTATGAGATCTTACGGGGCTGTGCTGCCTAGGTTCTAAGGCTTTTGCTGTATAATTCATATCTAATGTGGTGCCCAGGACCTGAGTGCCTTGGTTAAGCTATGCACAGTCTAACCAAAAATCACAATTAAAATGCTTACTATGTGACTGACTCCAGTTTCAGCCATGTCGAACACCACTGTTAAAGGCTTTCCGTGCTCTCTTCTGGCATAATGTTCTAACCAAAAGGCTACAAACTTCTTTTTTTCAAATTGCACTTTAGGATCTTTCGTATGAAACTTCACTCTGAACCAGACTACAAAAGAAAACATATACATGTATATAAAAAAACCTGAATCTTATTAGTTGAAATCTTTAAATGGATTTCTTATGAAATCTGCCAACTCCTTGATTTTATATATATAGTTTTTATATTTTTCAGCTATTTCACAGGTTCTCTTATAGCAACAGTGGCCAAATAATGTACAAAACACAAGGTACAGAATAAAAATAGGAAAATAAAAAGATTATATATAAAAAAATATTTGAATGCTAGCTGACACCTGAAAAGATCTCCTACACACAACAGAGGAGAGAGACAAGAGACACTCATTTGCTCTTTTCATTTAAGATCCGACAGCTTTTTTTTTTTTGGGGGGGGGGGGGGTATCAATTCTATAATACATTGAAAATTCTATATTTAAATGAAGTCGTTATTTTATTTTACTGAAAAGATAGACATTCCAAATATTCAATAATAGGAGCAAAAAGAGGGACTTCACTAGTACTCACTGAAAAACAATCAAATTAGGAAGGTGAACTGTGATAATTTAAATGTTAACCTTACTGAACATGAGTGATTAGTACCCCCTCCTTGCACACCCCATTCTCTATTGTTTTAGGACAAGCAGAGGAAACTAAGTAAAGCGGAAGTCAAAGAGGAGCAGTTCACACCTTTTACCTTTTTGGTATCATGAAAGCTAAAATACAGAAAGCTGAATTTCAAGACCCAAAACATGAACACTAAAGATTTATTCTCTCTATTAAAAGACTCTTGGGATTCAATAAGCATTGCTAACGGTCATAATACTTGATGAAAAAGGGACTGTACTCATCTGTCCATTATCTATTGTCAGATATTCACTGGAAATTCACTTGATTTTCCCATTTCTTTTCATAAAGGTATCTCCTGATAAGTAGTTGCTTCCAGCATTTTAGTAGCCTCCACTATGAAAGTGTGTGTATGTATAAACACTAATAGATAACTGAAAATATAGGAGTACATGTAACTTACATAACTTGTAGCCCTCTTTATCATAACCATGTAGGTAAAGAGCACCATTTTCAAATAACCATTTTGGAAGGACGGATTCAGACAAGTCTGCAAAGCAAACAGAAAAGCTATTTTGGCAAATTGGTATCAGGCACCCTTAATTTTGCTGTTTAAAAGTCACTACAAACTATCTTTTAATGTTAGAATGAGAAACTTCATATTTAAGATAAGATTTGTATGTGAGAGAAAATTATAAAAGTAGAGGAATACATCTATTTGTAAATTAATATTTTTCCTCTTTTCATTTTAAACTCTGCCAGAAAAGGTAATAATCTATATATAAGATGGTGTCGGGGGGGGGGGAGGGGGGAGAAGAGGGGAGGGGGAGAGGAGTCTTTGAATGACCTAGAGGGCAGTAGAAATTTCCCCACTGAGTCATTCCATTGTGGCAAGTACATATGTGTAGTGGTTCAGTAGAGTCTCCTGACAACTTTGACTGTATTTTGCTTTACAATAAACCTGGCCTGGCATCTTTGATCTTTATCTGGTTTGTGGTCTTTGGGGGCTCTCTTGGGGTCTGCTGTATAGTGCACAAGACAACACAGCACACACCACTGAGCACACACACAAGCAGCCTTCTGGTTATCATCATCATCATCGTCGGAGCCAGACATCTGTGAGGACACCTTGGCAGTAAATCTCAACTGCCCTCCTGAATAACTACAATAGGGTCCTAGCTTCTTATTGAACTATACATCACCAACATATTAGTTAGTAGTAAATGACATCTTACCATTGACCGTGTATTCTTTTCTCCACTGAAAGCTTTCATCAATCATCTTCAATGTATCATCCACAACATCATGACGCCAAAGTAAATAATTTTCAACCCAATTATCATCTTGTTTTAATCTTTCCACATCTCTGGAATCATATTTATCTGATTTATCTAATTTTAAAAAGGAAAAATGTAATGTTATATAGACACACAGTGCATGCTACAGAAATATTACAAAATTGAAATTGGGAAAATTTCAGGGCAGCAGTTTGCTTGGAAATACAAACATCCCAAAGATTTCACTTAAGGCAGGCATGGAATTCAAGCGACTGAAAATTTCTATGAACTATATTAAAAAGTGGAAATTATTAAGAAACAGAATATTTCTCAGGGTTGGAAAGATATGTGATTTATATTATTTTTAGGTAAAGAAAAATGCTAAAAATCAGCAAAAAAAATTTATCTGCAAGTCAAGCAGGTAAGTTTCTTCTAATCTTTTTCTTCAAATACTGCACACAGAAAAGCAGACTGGTTTCTAACAGCATTAAAAAAAAGTCTAGGGTCTGGAAGTTCCAAAGCTTTATGACTGCATGTACACGGAGACATAGATATATCAGTTCAATGCCTGGATTTTCCAAACTGATTTATCACAGATATTATCCTTTAAGAAATGGTATAATAAGAGACATAAAAACTGACAGTGTGTGAGTTGTACAATTGCAAGTTCATCTAAACATCTGCTGAAGTGATAAGGAGAGATTCTCAGTCTTGTGACATTCACTTTTTATTTAAAAATCAAGAACACTACTGCTAATGTGGTCATATGTCTTAATTAAATGGTAGAACATTTTGCGTTATCAGAATTACCATCAGTTACACCATTGTAAAATATTCTTGCTAGGCCAGCTGTGTAGCCCAGTTATAGTTAGGCTTGGCAGAATTCAATTTCTGCTTGTGTTATTTTGATAGATAATTTTTTTCCAGTTGAATTTGCATCGACTATTTGATTAATCGATAAGGGCGCCTCCGCCTTTAAAGTATAGCAACAACTCTAGGACCGATGCTACACCTTAAAGGCGAAAACTCTTGGGTGGGCGTGAGGCTACTAGGGACAATGCTCAGTTATCCCATATTTTTATTTATATATATATATATATATATATATATATATATATATATATATATATATATATATATATATATATATATATATATGGCCTGTTTAAGTGCTAACCTTTTAAAGCTTTCTAGATAGAAAGTTTTTGAAAACAACTCCTCTCTTTTAGTGCTTAAGTCTTAAAAGTTCATAAAATGTGCAGAACAAAAGGACAGAGATTGTTATCAGCTCGCCTGGGGAAAAGTCCTTCTCCAATTGAATCTCTAAACTCTTCACAGTTCCAGTCCCAGCAATTCCTTATAAAATATTATTCAATAAATTAAATGTTCTTAAGTAATTACTTAGAAATTATCAGAGATGACCACTTCTAAAAAGGAAAAAGGAAGACAGATTATTTACCTATAACTGCAGTTATTAGAGATTTTTGCTGGCACAGATCCACAATCTTGGGAGTTAAGCAGTAGTGATCTTCACAAAAAGGTGGGTCAGAAGATGACCCAAGTAAATGAAGACTAAACACCTCTACACTAAACTGAAGTCTAAATCTATGGAATACCACATATAAGCACTGAAAATACCCACAAGTAGGAAATTTGAGGCAAGATGTGAAGATTATTCTGGCTGTACAAATACACCCTAAGACTCCCAGATTATGATTATCTCCAGTATTATTTACCAAGACAGGATAAGCAGATAAGAATCCAAGCTTTGGACTTACCCCAGAAGTTAACCCCAGAAGTTAATCTAGAGGACTATTTTTTTTTCCAGATGAAAGCTAACTGCTCTCTGAATATTTAAGACTATGCATTTTAGAGTCTCCCAGCACTTTGGGGAAGAAAGTTACAGAATAAGTTTGTTTGACCTTAAGGAACTTTACTAGTTAATGCTGGTAACGTTTCAAATAATCTTTTCTAACTGCATTTGTGACAAGATGTTTAGATCTTAAGCACAAATTTCATCCAGGAATTCACTACTTTCAGGAGGAAATGATAGTTCTCAATACCATGAAAAACCATTTGTTGGAAGTTGGGAGATAGTCCAACACAATAGGAAAGGTAGCAAATGCTGGGTCAATGAGCTAGCAATCTGCCCAAAGTTTGCCTTCCTAGTAGTTAGAATACAGTTACTAGTAACCACTTCTAAGAAGCATTAAAACTTGTTTTTTTTCCCCCCCATTAAGGATATGAAATCCAGACAGTTAATGCCAGGCGTAAAATGCTCCCCCCCCCCCCTTTGCATGGAAGAACCACCAAGAGCTCCAACATTAGACTGAGGACTTTTGTTTATCAATAGCCACAAAGTATCAGCCACACATTTTCTTCCTTCTTTCTAGTTTTCCTGGTTAACCTTGAGAACAAATTATAGCAGAAGGCATGCATACAGGATCTGTATATGCCAACTTTAAAACAAGTTAATTGACAAGACAACAGAACTTATACATCCCTGAGGTACAGAGCTAAGACCAATTATGCAGACTTAAGGAATGAGGTGAGGTTTCCTGTTACTATGCTGAACTCTAGCTTGCAAATGAATTTGTTCAAGCTTCACAGATTTAGAGTGGGCCAAAGTTCTCACTACCCTTTCATTCTTTTGGAGATTTGACAATAAGAGTAAAATTTCTTTCCTCCATGAGAATTCCTATGGGCGTACCTAGACTACGTGGAACGGTCGAAAGGGGATATGCTAATTCCACGGGAATTTGCATCTCTTCTTCTGATTTCACTTTTGAAAGCAGAACTTTTGAAAGTGAAAGTAATTAAGATGCGGCTTTTTCGGCAAACTGCCTCCTTTTTTGGGGAAAAGCAGCTTTTCGACAAGGTACACTGAATGGAACTAGATGGAATTACTGTTTTTTGTAACTTCCACATCCACTTTTTCCAAGGTAATGCTGTTCCATGCCACTAGGAGTCACAAACAGTCCCCTAAAGGAAATGCAGGTATTGAGTCCAAAAAGTTTTGGTATGAAATTCTGAAGCCTAGACTTATAAAAGTGTGGCTTTGTTGAAGACCCAACACTGAAGATTATACAGTTGCAGTCTTATGTCTGGGACCTGATTTCTTGTTCCTTAAAGAACAGTAGGTGAATAATTTCCAAGTGCCCTTTCTTTAGTGGCCTACAGGTTGAAAAGATTGACCTTGACTTTGATGTAATGAGTGTTTGTTTTTTGTTACATAACTGATACGGATCCAATGAATGAAGAGTGGATTTTGAATCTTTTGATTACTTCAGGGATTACCTGGCTCTCTCATCCCTGTGTTATATGGGAACAGATCTAATACGCTGTTTTGTCCAAATCATCACAAGCAACATTTGACCACATTGTGTCTTTGTACGATGGTGTTTTCTTCCTTTATGTCTAACAGGTGAGCCAAGTGCATGCAACTTGTAACAAAGAATATAAGCCACAGTTATGAGATAGGGAAGTGTTTCTCAACCAGTGGTACCTGAAAGAAGTCTGGTTGGGGAGGAGGGGGTACATTAACAACTGAAATTTGGTGAAAACTGAATTTGTGTTTTAAGTTTTACAGCGCTTTATTATTTGTGTACTTTTCATACCCAAAAATATCATTGCCCACGCGGTTACTTATCTGTTATCAACTGGCAAACCTCAGTCAAATTCTTGAACTCCTTCAATCCCTCAGCTGTATTACGTAGAGTGATATGCGCCTCTGCTTACAATTCTTTTCCAGAAGACCATTTTACCATTGCGTTTAAAGCAACACAATCAAGTCCATTTGTTTACTATATGGTGACATTTGATGAGTGTTTGAATTTTGCTATGTTTAACAGTGGCTCCTGACACTGACATAGCTTTGGATAACGTTGAGATGTTACATAAAATGTACATAGGCGCAGCCATTTTGCTTCCAATAAACACAGGTTTCAAGTAGGTCAAGTAGTTCTGGTAATGGACTCGTATATAATACAGATGAGGTTAGATGGAGGTATGGAATCAGCCGACTGGTATGTTATCAGAAAACTTTGTTCATCTTTGGCATGCCTCGCTATTCAGTAGCGCCAGTAACTGCCAGCATTCATAGCGGATGGACGTAAACAGTCAAATATTATGCTTGTTACTATGTGAAGTAAGGGATAAAATTGCTGTTAGTACAATTTTAGTTTAAAATGGACCAATTTCTTGTGAAAACAAAGAATAAAACTGCAGATTTGGAAGAAGGTAGTACACAGGAAACCAGGTTAGAACATTTGAGGTGGGAAAACTTGTAGTGAAAAAACCACACACCAGTGGTGGAAATGGAAATTCTTTTGAGATAAGAAAAAACACTCAGATACAATTCCAAGTATCTTAAATTCAGGTTTACTACAAATGGAGGTATACCCCCTTTGCCACTTTGTGAGATTTGCTGAGAGACTTTATCTAACCACTCATTGCATAATTCACAGAAAAGCATTGGCTTCAAAACAGTTGAATGAAGATTTAAACGCTGCAATCTCTAGCACAGAGAAGGCAGTTAACCTCAAAGTTTCTGGCTCTAACTTCACTTTTTTTTTTATTGCTATGCAATGATATGGGATCTGAACATATTACTTCATTCCAATATTTGATGGTTGTCATATGGAAGATTGTTCAACTGTCTGACTTAAAGGCTGAATTTGCAGTGTTCCCCCCTTCCCCCACAGAAATCAAATCCAAGTTAGTACAATATTTTCAAGACGAATTATGGATTTGCAGATTAGGTGTCATTTCAATATCTTTTGGAATTGTTTGGAAAATGAAATTATTTTGGATGAACATGTCAAAACATCAAAAGAACATTTGATAAATTTGGAATTAAATTTTGAATGAAGTTTTCCGAGCTTTGATGAAGCTGAACACAGGCAGTAATTTTGGATTTTGAATCTGTTTGATGACAATGCTATTGAGAAAGCAGGGATTTCAGAAGAAATAACTTTTTATTCTTTCTACTGAGTGTATGAAAGAGGGAAGGCATGGTACTTGGCAATGTTGCCATGTCTGGCAGAAATGAAAGGTGAATATAAACAATTGGGTAACATGGCTCTCACGGAACTCCTCCCATTTGCATCAAACTATTTATGTGGGGCAAGTTTTTCGGCTATGATTGAATAAAAACCTAAGTTAAGAAATCGTATATCTCCAGAAAATGATTAAATTGTGACCCTCGGCAGTTTGAAACCTAGGTTTCAAAAAAATTTAATCCAAACAAGTTCAAATTTTGCATTAATTATAATTTCTTATAACTTTATTGATCATTGTTCATTGGTGTTTGTATAAAATATATACATGTGTATGTATATGTATGAATAAAAAATGGAACTTATTTTATGTTCATCTACATTTTTTTTAATCCTTTTTGCACAGTCATAACTACGATGGCAAGTTTATTGCCTAGAGGCAATTTCTTCCAACCAACCAGTTACGATTAAGTTGTTTAAACAAATGTGTTATAATGGTAGAAAAAAATTGTGTCTGAAAATTGTAGGTACTGGGAGTAATTTTTTTTTTTTAAATAAAAGTTGAGAAACATTGAGATAGGCGACTGTATCTTGGAAAGCAGTGACTTTAAAGATCATTTAGAAACCATGACTGAATCAAACTAGCATGGGTCGCCAATGGGAAGATGTGGCCAAATGAGCTAATGCAATCCTTGCCTACCCCCAGGTTGATGAGCATAGTAGCAGGAGGCACTCCCGCCCCCCCCCCCCCCACTAGCCTTTGACTAGGATTTCAGTGAATCTACTACTGGAGTACTGTGTCTAGTTCTAGTGTCTATAATTTAAAATGTTAAAGAATAGCAGAAGATTTAGAGAAGAACCACAAGATTTAAAGACTGGAAAATAGACCATAACACAGGCCTGGGCAAAATGTGGCCCGGATGCA
Organism: Pelodiscus sinensis; assembly: GCF_049634645.1. Classification (NCBI taxonomy): domain Eukaryota; kingdom Metazoa; phylum Chordata; order Testudines; family Trionychidae; genus Pelodiscus; species Pelodiscus sinensis. The sequence continues at coordinate 212,269,230 of NC_134711.1, forward strand.
GCCCGCCAAGCCACCGGATCTGGCCCATGGAGGCAGCAGGGCACCCCTAGCTAGGATCCCCAGCTTGCCCTGCAGTTCTACACATGGTGCAGACAAGCAACTGGCAGGGTTTCATTTCTGTTTTGAAACTGGAGGGAAGGGGCGGAAGTTTTAGGCGCCACCCCACCCTAGCACATTCCCATTGGCCGGTTTCTGGCAGAAACCAGCCAATGGGAGCTGCTTGTTAGAATAACAGACAGCTAAGAAGAATCACGCCCCTTCTCCTGGGCTCAGTTATTCATAAAGCACATCTGGCTAGCTGGGAAACATTTTAAGCTCTGGAGGCAGGCTAGTTTGGCAGCTCATAAGCAGTCTCTTGGCCAAAGCCTGCTTCTAGAAACCCAGCCCTTTCCTGCCCCAACTCTGTTCCCTCCCCCACTCAATATATGCAAACACGAATGTCCTCCTCTTTTACCATACCCCCTCCCAGATCTGGCACCCCGATTTCCTGCCTAGATCATAATCCCTTCCTACCCTTAGTTCACATCTCAAACCACTGCACTCCTAAGTCACAACCACCTGCTTCATCCTAACTCCCTTCCAGACTCTAGTCTCCCTCCTGCACCCCAATCCCTTACCCAAGCTCCCTTCTGCACCCAACCTCCATCCCACACCCCACTAATGGAAGACTGCGGCCCTCAACCACTTTCCAAAATGTGGGAGTGGCACCTCTCCCCCCCCCCCCCAATCAAAAATTGCCCACTCCTGCCATAAAATGAGAGACATAAGGAACCCAATTTATTTAGCTTATCAAAAAGAAGGTTATGTGGTGATTTAATTACAGGCTGTAAATATTAAAGGTAACAAAAGCTACAAGGTTCTTTAATCTAGCAAATACTGACAAACAGTTTACCTTTCCTATTCACTATATGCCTTGACACAAGTTTAAATATACCATTTCTTAGTCTGTTGTGACAATTTTCTTCCACTATTTGATCTGAGGAAGTGGGTCTGCCCACGAAAGCTCATCATCTAATAAACCATCTTGTTAGTCTTTAAAGTGCTACATAGTCCTGTATTTTGTTTCAGCTACACCAGACTAACAGCTACATTTCTATCACTAGAAAAACCATGTTTTTCAAATTGTAAATAGACATGAACAGGCATGCAACACATTTGGCTTTAGGAGTTCTAGGGGTTTTTCTGTTTTGTTTTAAGTAACAGCACCAGTTCTCATGAACCCTTCCCATTCATGTAAATCATGGTTCTTTCAGCACACAGAATTCAAAACATGTAAGGGCGGATCCCACTCGTTTTAAAGACTACTACAGATTTGTCACTGCCTCAAATTAGGCCCAGAACAAACCTTATGTTTGGAACAAGTTACATTTACCAAGAGACCTACATATCCAAAACAAAACAAAACAAACAAACCCAACACCTCAGAAACTAATGTTACAAAATTGTATTTAAAAATTTACTGATGGTTAAGAAAATACATGAATTGATTTAAATAAGTAAATCTAATTAACATTTGTTTTCTTCTATTATCCTCCCTTATGTGTTACAACAAGACGTTACACGGGAACAATTAAGCTACCATGAAAACAATTAGTATTCTTCCTTTAGGATCACATCACTTACATAAAGAGAGGAACACTGGAACAACATCATCATATGACCCTAAGACCAGCTGTGGAAATTCCTTAAGTAGTGAAAAGTATTAGCAAGGAAAAAAAGACAAAGAAAAACCAACACTGACAGAAGATATTGCTATTACCAGTCTCTACTGGCAAATAATCTTGTTTCCACTGTTTTTCTCTCACCGCCCCCAAATACTTATGTCAACAGCTGTCACAAAAAAACAAAACAAAAAGAATTGCTTAAATTCTCACTCCTTCCCTCTACTGCATGTGCTAACCTGCACTGCCACAATCAGTACAGTTTAGATTGGGGTGGGCAATAATTTTTGGCCAGAGGCCCTGGAAGGGGGTAGGGCCTAAACCAGAAGGGGCAGTATACTCCTGAGCTACCCCACCCCCAGACCATGATTGTTCTGGGGGTGGGGGAGCGCCTTTGCCCCCCCTTTCCACTCGGCACCCAGACCCCGGCAGGGCGGGAAGGGGCTTCGCACGCTCCCCCATTCCAAGGCCAATCAGGGCCTGGGGGTAGGGGGAGCTGCATGAAGCTTCCTTTGCCCTGCATGATGGTGGTAAAGTTTGTGGATTACGCTAAACTGTTTAAGATAGTCAAGACAGAAGCAGACTGTGAAGATCTTCAAAAAGATCTCACCAAACTGAGTGATTGGGCAACAAAATGGCAAATGAAATTTAATGTGGATAAGTGTAAAGTAATGCACATTGGAAAAAATAACCACAACTATACGTACAGTATGATGGGGGCTAATTTGGCTACGGCAAATCAGGAAAGAGATCTTGGAGTTATCGTGGACAGTTCTCTGAAAACTTCCACACAGTGTGCAGCGGCGGTCAAAAAGGCAAATAGGATGCTAGGAATTATCAAGAAAGGGATAGAAAATAAGACAGAATATCTTACTGTCCCTGTATAATACTATGGTATGCCCAAACCTTGAATACTGTATACAGAAGTGGTCTCTTCGCCTCAAAAAAGATATTTTGGCCTTGGAAAGGGTTCAGAGAAGGGCAACTAAAATGATTAGGGGTTTGGAACGGTTCCCATATGAAAAGAGGTTAAAACGACTGGGAGTTTTCAGTTTAGAGAAGAGGAGACTGAGGGGGGATAGGATAGAGGTCTATAAAATCATGAGTGGTGTGGAGAGGGTGAATAAAGAAGAGTTATTTATTAGTTCCCCAATAGAAGAACTAGAGGACACCAAATGAAAGTAATGGGTAGCAGGGTTAAAACTAATAAAAGAAAGTTCTTCACACAGCGTGTAGTCAACTTGTGGAACTCCTTGCCAGAGGAGGCTGCGAAGGCTAGGACTATAACAGAGTTTAAAGAGAAACTAGATAGTTTCATGGAGGTTAGGTCCATAAAAGGCTATTAGCCAGGGGATAGAAATGGTGTCCCTGGCCTCTGTTTGTCAGAGGCTGGAGAAGGATGGCAGGAGACAAATTGCTTAATCATTGTCTTCAGTCCACCCCCTCTGGGGCACCTGGCGTTGGCCACTGTCAGCAGACAGGCTACTGGGCTAGATGGACCTTTGGTCTGACCCAGTACGGCCGTTCTTATGTTCTAACTTTAACAGGGTTCAAGAAATAACTAGATAAATTCACGGAGGTTAGATCCATCAGTAGCTATTAGCTGGGATGGGTAAGAATGGTGTCCCTAGCCTCTGTCAGAGGCTGCAAATGGTTGACAGGGGAGGGATTGCTTGATGATTCCCTGTTCTGTTCACTTTCTCTGGGGCATCTGGCACTGGCTACTGTCGGGAGACAGGACACTGGGCTAGATGAACCGTTGGTCTGACCCAGTATGGCTGTTCTTAAACTTTAAAAAAAATATATTAATGTTGTATATTTTATCTTCATTGTTTGGGATGAAGAAAAAAAAATGTGCCTATGAACAAATATATTTTCTAGAAACAATGCTCTGTATTGGAATATAGGAAATAGGTTTTTGAACATTTCTTTTACTCAATTTGAAGTATTAGTGGCTTCTATCTAAACCAGGGGTGGGTAAAAGGGTCTCGGCAGGCTGGATCCAGCCTGCCAAGTGGGTTGATCTGGCCCACGGGGGCTCTGATGCTCCCCCACCCCTAGGCCACTTGGTTTGGGGAACCCACGAAACTGCCTTCCACCCTGTGAGGAGCACGCGGCACTTCAAAGTACACATTCCTCCATCCCCAAGCCCTGATTGACCTGGGAGTAGGGGAGCTGCACAAAATTTCCTTTGCCCACCACTCCCTGCCCTGCACGGAGCACATCGCACTTCAGAGTGCAGTATGCGCACTCCACCCCTTTCTCCAGATCATTTATGAATAAGTTGAACAGGATTGGTCCCAGGACTGACCCATGTCTTAGTTTAGTTCTAATCTTTACTGCGTGCCAGAGGATGTAGTTCTACAGGCTGGCCACGTGCTGTGTGAAGAAAAACTTTCTTTTGTTTTAAACCTGCTACCTATTAATTTCATTTGGTGACCACTAGTTCTTACGTTATGAGAACAAGTAAATAACTTTTCCTTATTAATTTTTTCCACACCATTCCTGATTTTATAGACTTCTATCATATCCTCCCTTAGGCTATGTCTAGACTGCAGGCTTCTTTCGGAAGAAGATTTCCAGAAGAGATCGTCTGAAAAAACTTCCGACAGAGCGTCCACACTGCCAAAGCACATCCAAAAAGAGATCTGCTTTTTCGAAAGATAGGGTCCACAATGAATGGACGCTTTCTCGCATTTAAGCTGTGATTACTATGGAAGGAGTGGCCACCAGGGCACCTGTGCTTTTTCCTTTTCTTTCAAAAGGACTCCCTCTTCCCCATCCATACATGCCTTTTTCTGAAAGAGCTCTTTTAGAAAAAGACTTCTTCCTTGTAAAAAGAGGATTGCCAATGTTGGAAAACCCCCTCTGTTCTTTCAATTTGTTTTCGAAAGAATGTGATTGCAGCGTGGGCATAAGCAAAGTTTTTTTCGGAAAAACAGCCATTCTTCCAAAAAAACCTCAGAAGTGTATACATAGCCTAAGTCACCTCTTTTCTAAGATGATAAGACCTAGTCTTTTTAATCTCTCTTCATATGGCACCTGTTAAAAACCCCTACTCATTTTTGTTGCCCTTGTCTGAGTCTTTTCCAATGCCAATATATATTTTTTTGTTTTGAGATGAGGAAACCTACATCTGTACACAGTATTCAAAATGTGGCCATACTATGGTTTTATATAGAGGCAATAAAATGTTCTGTTTTATTCTCTATCCCTTTTTCAATGACATCTAAACATTGTTTGCTTTTTTGACTGCCGCTGCACATTGAGTGGATGTAGTCAAAGAACTATGCATCATGACTCCAAGATCTCTGAGTAGTTACAGCTAAATTAGTCCCCATCATTTTGTATGTATAGCTGGGATTAATGCACATTGGAAAATACTTTACATTTATCAACATTAAATTTCTTTTGCCACTTTGTTGCCCAAGCACTTAGTTGTGAGATCTTTTTTAAGCTCTTCAGTCTGCTTTGGTCTTAGCTATCTTGAACAGTTCAGTATCATGTGCAAGTTTTGTCACCTCACTTTTTACCCCTTTCTCCAGATCATTTATAAATAGGTTGAATAGGATTTGTCCCAGTTCAGACCCTTGGTGAGGTAACTAGTGGTGTTCTCCTTCTCCATTCTGAAAACTTACCATTTATTCCTACCCTTGGTTTCCTGTCTTTTAACCAGTTATCAGTCCATAAGAGAACCTTTCCTCTTATCCCATGACAAACTTACTTTACTTAAGAGCCTTTGGTGAGGGACCCTGTCAAAGGCTTCATGGAAATATAAGTATATTATATTTATTGGATTCTCCTTGTCCACATGTTTGCTGATCCCCCTTAAAGAGAAACCAAGATCACAGTGAACACAAAAACATTTTCCCATCTCATGTTGTCCTAAACCTTCTTTCCAGATTGCTTTAAAGGACATGGACAAGAGAAATTGTCATGCAACCAGTCATGTAATTTGGGGGAGGGGATGAAACAGTAAAATTATCTTATATTAATATGATGCCCTAAGTTCTGTATTGTTTCTCAAACTGCATCTGGTTATTAAAAAGCTCACTACTTTAACTACATAGATCGATGAACCAATGTTACAGCAACTTTGAAAATCTTTTCAAATGCCCTTTCGTTTCTTAATTCCTATACTGAAAATCATCATCAACACAGCAGTATACTTATTATTCTTTCTATTCTTTACATTTAGGATGGTTCAAAAACACTATGCAATGAAGGCCTTGTCTCCACTAGAAGCATTACATCGGCTTAACTGTACCAATGTAGCTGTGCCACTGTAGCACATCTGGTGAAGGTGCAGTATGCTGATAAGAGAGGACTCCCACGAGAGGTGTGGTCACATCAGCACTTAGGTTGGTGTCACTTGAGTTGCTCGAGGAAGTGGGGGTAGTTCACATCCCAGAACCATGCAAGTTAAACCGAAGTAGTGTAGACCTGGTGTGGAGGCAGGAAAAGGGAATTTGTGTGCAGCCATCTTGGTCTTGTTAACAAGAAAGCAAGAATCAGGCTAAGTCTGTGGCCTGACAACGTGAGATCTGTAATTAGACGCTGCCTTTGTCTCTCACCTCCATATGGAGATAAGGATAGAATGCTGACTCTGGCAGGGACATTGAGATAAGGAGCATCTGGGTGGAACTAAAATAACTGTTAGCCATTGGTGTTTGTAATGGGAAAGAGACTAACTGTTATTATATCTAATGGACAATATATAAACTGCTTCATAATTACTTGTATTCGAAGATCTGCCTCGGAGGGGAGGGGGGCCATCCCAACCAGTTTTTCCCTTGCTGCAGCTCGTAATAAGACTGCCTCTGGCTACTTGTTGCTTACAAACTCAGAGTGAGGACAATGTTTTCTTCTACACTGGTCTTATGTTTAATTGATACATCTAACTACAAAAATTACTACATTTTATATTCAAATTTCTTTAAAGATGAGCAGACAAGGAATATGTATTTTAATTTATTCCTTTTCAAAATGTACTCCTTTTATGCAATGGGAAAAAACTCAAAAGCAACTAATAGGTTTAAGTGTTTCCACTAAACTAACATTTCAAAAGTTCTCCAACTTCTCATAACATAACATTAGTAAGCACCTTTTTGACACCAACACCTCAGTTTAAGTAGTGACACAACCCAGAGTTCATGAATTCTGCATTATGGCATAGTACCTTTCTGCTGTGGGGGAACACCTTTCCAATATAGTCAAGGACACTGATTTCCCCGTGTAAGTCGATAAAGAAGCAAAAACAGTGGAAGATGAAGTTCTCTCATACTCAGATATGCTGAGAATTTTAGAATATCACACAATGACTAGCTTTTAGCTCTCCTAGCTAATCTGTAAATGGGAGAAAAAAAAATTAAGATTCCTGTGGTATATAATAATGGTCTTGGGCAGTTATCTAATGCTGCTTACACAATATCTGTTGAGAATTAGTATCTCCTTTGAATAGGAAGGAGATACTAATCATATTTAGAGTAGGGATGTAAGTGACTGGACAACTATGCTACGAGCATAAGCTTATCAGATAGCTGATTAGTCACCCACTCCACCCACTGTCCCCTCCCACCACCTCTATCAGAGAGGGGCAGTGAGGGGGGAGAGAAGGAGCTGGCTTAGAAGTCGGTTTCCCCCAAGCACCATCTCTGTGGGGGCAGGGGAGGCAACGGGGACTGGAGGGCAAGCAGGGAATTCCCTGCCAGCTCTTAATAGATTTAAAAAGCAGAAACACAGAGGATGGGTGGGAGGAGGGAATTGGGGGAAGAATCTGGTATGAGCTGGGAACAACTAGTTCCCCCTCTGCTGCTCTGACAAATGTAGTAAGAGCCAGCAGGCTCTTAATATATTTAAAAAGTAGAGGCCCAGGGTCTGAGACTGGGCAAAAGCCAGGAATCAGCTGATTCCTGGCTTGCCCCTGGTCCCTGCAACCCCCCCTCCCCCCGCATCCCACAGAGACAGTGCTCAGGAAAACTGGCTTTTAAGCCAGCTTCTGCTCTCCTCTCCCCTCCTCCACTGGATATAGGCAGCAAAAGGGCAGGAGGGGGGAGCAGGACTAGTTGACTATCCTATATGCTTATCAGATAGTCGCCCAGTCACATGCCTACTCTAGATACGATCAGGGAGGCTGCTTTCTACTCCAAGGAGATACTAATTCTCAACAGATATTGTGTAAGTAGCATTAGATAACCACGGAAGACCATATGGCTATAATGTCAATGTCATGGTATCATGCTGATAAAGAGCAGTGTAATCCTTTCCAATACTGATATGGAGAAAGGAATGGTTTCCTGTCTGAAAATGACAATATTCAAGATGTCTAATAACTCACTTATTAGATCTCACATGCTATGTTAAGTTCCTTCTTCTCCCCAATATAGTTTAAGAATTGTATTAGCACCCAAGCAGTACATAATTTTTCTTCAACAAAAGAAAGGCAAAGCAATTTCTGAATATGAAAAGAGAGGGACAAAAACTTTTCCTATTCAAGAGACAATGTTATTTATTTATAAGCTGCTCCTCAGCTAAAGAGTGAGGACTGAAATATAGGAAGGAAGAACACGGTTATGATGAACTTCAGTTTTGTTTCAAGTGAGCTAGAAACCTTTGTAAATATTGCATACTGTGCTCACACAGTGCATTCTACATCATGTGAATTTGTTTTAAAAAACAAAACATTAAACTTACTGCTAAGGAAGGCTGACTATGCACAGGTACCTGGTTAAAACAGTAGTCTGAAGAAAAAACAAACATACTGAAGTGTATATACACTGAGGTTTTACCAAATAAATATGGGTTAACAGTGAGTGCTGTTGTCTGGAAAAAAAATTAGAAATTCAAAACTGCTCTTTAATTAGAATATTTTCATTACAAAGTTAAATTTTCCATTACAACCAATGCAGCTGGTTGGGCTATTGAAAAAGTAACAACATTAATTTCCTTGTTATTATGGGAAAGTATATCTGCCATGGTTCTCCAGAATCAAAACACTCACTCAACTCATTGACAGTTGGTCTCACCTCACCACCAGATTTCCCATTCCCCCACATACACAAAGAAAAATTCACCTTCAGGCCAATCCTAAAATATTGCAACCCAAAAAAGATGAAAGTTTCACCAATTACGAACAATTGTAATTGGGGAGATTGAATGCTGGCCATTATACAAACACAATAGATGTCCCTTCTATTTCTACTGTATAAAAAAAATAATCAAGATTAATATGCTTCACATTTAAATGCAAGTCCAATTATGCAGTATTCAAGGTTTTTTTTACAGAACTGCACAGGAACAATAGGCACTCACTATCAAGTCACCAAATTCTTACTATGGACCCAACCCCACAAATGCTTACTCACATGTTTATCATCAGTAGGACTACTCTGGGTGCAAAGTTAAAGCACAACTTCAGCTCAGTATGTAGAAGTTTAAAAAAAAAACCATCAGAATGTTAGGAACTATTATTAAAGGGACAGTAAACAATACTGAAATAGCATAATGTTACTATATAAATCCCAGATGTACCCACACTGTGAATACTTCTGGTTGTTCCAATCTCAAAAAGGGTAGAATGAAACTGGAACAGGTTCCAAGAAGGGTAAAGATGACGATGGGTACGGAACAGCTTCCATAAAAGGAGAGACTAAAAAAAAGTTAGAGCTGTTCAGCTTAGGGAAGACACAACTAAGATGGATATGATAGAGGGTATACCCCCCCCCCCCAAAAAAAAAAATTCAGGAAATGACGTAGAAAAAGTGAACAGATAAATGTTATTAACTCTTTCCCACAAAACAAAAAATAGCCATCACCCTGTTAAATTAATAGGTAGCACACCATACAAACAACCGGACCTGCTTTTTTGCACAATTAACCCATAGACCTCATTGCTATAGGATCTTGTAATGGCCAAAAGCATAAGTGGGTTTAAAAAAGAATTAGATGTGTTCATGGATTCCTCAATGGCAATTAGCAAAGTTGGCTATGCATGAAATCCCATGTTTGGCACAACCCTAAACCTCTGCTAAAAGCTGGGGTATAGTGCCCAGATGCTCTGGTTCTAGCCACAGTCAGAGATAAGATAATGGACTAGAGGGACTTTTGGTCAGACACAACATCAGTTTTTATGCTTCTGGGTTTCTTCTATTCACAGATTTATAAAAAAAGAAAAGAAGAAAGACTAGAGAGGTTATCGACACTGAATGTCAACTCATATTTGAGATATTTAAAGCAAAAGTTCGCAGCCCACAGGCAGCTTGCAGTCCAATCAGCACACAGCTAAGGGCCACGTGACATCCTGAAAGACATGCAGATAGTCTATATATTGTGTGGATGCATCGGTCCACATAATACATAGAGAATTATATATGTTGCCAATGGTAAACAGGTTGAGAATCACTGTGTATGTTTACACTAGTTATGTTACAAAACACGACTAACGTGCTAAATATTAAATGAAGTTGTCTGATGTTATGTCAGTGGTCTCCAACCTTTTTAACCAAAAGATAACTTTTTCAATTTAAGTGCAATGTAAAAATCTACCTCAAATCCAAATACCCTTGCTCCACTTCTTTCCCACCACTTCTTTGAGGGACTGCCCCTGCTTCACCCCTTCTCAGAGGCCTCACCCAGCTCACTCCACTCCCCCTTCCTCACTCACTTTCACCAGGCTGGAGTAGGGGGTTGGGATGCAGGCTCTGGTCTTGGGCCAAGGGTTTTGGAGTGTGGGAGGGGCTCTGGGCTTAGCCCAGGGCAGGGGATTGGGGTCCAGGAATGGTTTCAGGATGCAAGCTCTGGGAAGGAGTTTGGTTGCAGACAAACTCACACCTGGACAGGAGACTGGGTGTAGAAGGAGATTCTGGGTGTAAAAGGAGGTTCAGGGCTGCGGCAGGGGTTCAGGAAGCAGGCTCTGGCTGGCCACTGTTTAACTGAGATGGCTTCCAGGTGGTGAAGCAGTGGGGTTAAAGGCAGGCTTACTCCTGCCCCAGCCCTGCACCACTCCTGAAAGCAGCTGACATGTACAGCAATGGCTCCATGGCACCATGTGCTGCCCCCCATCTACAAGGCATTCACCCTCAACTTCTACTGGTCACGGTTACCCATTTTTGATCGATGGCAGGTGCAGGACTGGTGTCTACAGGCAAGAACAGCATGTGGAGACTCCCTGCTCTGCCTCTCTCCTGGGCTATAGGGACATGCCAGCTGCTTCCATGAGCGGCAGTTACCATAGGGATAATTACTCCAGCCACAACAGGTTGGGTGTTTTAAAACTCAGTATTGAAAGAATTAAATATAAGCATTAGAGAGAAATGAAAGTTATGAAATGCACAGTCTGGTCAAAACCCAAAAATGCCACACTTTGCAAGCAGTAAAATTAGTAACAACAACTATCCATGTATGTGTAGGGTCAGGAGATGAGAGTGAAGGACAGTGTGTGTTTGTGAGAATGACAGAGGCCCACACTGTGTGTGAGAGTGCCAGAGATTTGTATTGCCACGCTCCCTCCATCCCCTTCTCCCTGAGTGTGGAGATAGGGTACAGAAATAGGGAGAGGAGGGACACACTGACATCAGTGCCCTGCCTTCTCTCCCTCCCACACCTTACACAGCACGCAGGAGGCTCCCAGGGGATGCAGCTCCAAGAGAGAGGGCAGGAGCAGCATGACAGTGGGTAGAGGAGCAACTGAAGTGCCAGCACTTGATAGCTTCCTAGCCAAACCAGTCAGGATCACCTGTTAGAGGCTCCAAGATCTACCAGCAGATCCTGACCTACTGGTTGATGATTAGTGTGTTATGTTAACTAAGGTACTATCATCCTATGTGTTTCCTTAGTACAGACTAGGAGTCAAACAGCATCAGCACTATGCCCATTTTATCCTTGGCCTCCTCTTTAACACTGCCAATTTAGAAGTGCACCAATTAAAGTGGTGGTTTATGATGAAGTAACCTGGGTAGTAAAAATCAACAGGACCAACTCATTTCACAGAAGCCACTAAAATGTGCACGGTATGGACATGTGATAAGCCTCATAATCTAGAAATGAAGGGTTCTTCAGGTCAATTCAGACTGGAGAACAGACAAGTCATCCACTCAACTTGGTTGCATGGGGAAACAAGAATAGCAACGTGACACATTTACAAAACAAGTCAGGGTTTGTTTGTTTTTTTTAAAACCCAACCACATGATGTGCAAATCTAGGTGAAGAAACACTTGTCCTAACCCAGCAGAGCAGCTAGGGACGGAGAGCGCATGACACCCGAAAGCAGATGGGCATCGCTACCAGCCTGGTACCAACCTGGCAGATATTCCGTCTCAAAGCGCCGTCTGGTTTGGCTAATTAAGGCAGCCTTGTCCTGCTGCTGCTGCTGCTGCGAAACAAGAGGAGAAAGCTGCGTAAGTCCCACGCACCCCAGGCCCGGGTACCTCCCCCCTCTCTGCCGCCCCCGCCCCGCCAGTGCCGCCCCCGCCCCGCCAGTGCCGCTCCCGCCCCACGAAAACTGCCCCCCGCCCCGCTGCCGCGCAGCTACTCACCCCGGCCGCCATGGTGCGGCTGCCCGGCTCCCCCGGCAGCAGGTGACCAAGCAGGAGGGCGCACGGGGCCGGGCAGGCGCGTGACAGAGAGAGCTGGGGGGGAGGAGGAGGAGGAGGAAGCGCTGCCTGACACCAACCGACACCTCACGCGCTTCCCGGAACTGCCCCCCCCCAACAGGTCAATCATCCCGAGGGCCCGCCCCTATGACGCCCGGCGGAGCGACAGCCCCGCCCTTCGAATCCGAAAGCCCCGCCCACTGCCCGCCCGTCGTTTCTCGTCTGCCTCCCCTCCCCTCGCCCCGCCACTCCGGCCTTTCCGGGCGAATGAGGCGCTTTCTGTCCCACAATGCTTTGCGTGGCGGGCTATTCGGTGGCTGGGGACTGTCCACGCGGCGCGTGAGGCGGGTAAGGGCCCGAGCGTTGCCCCCCGTTCCCCGCCACTTCCGGTCTGCGGGGGGCTCGGCCCTGGGGCTCCCTGGCGCTGGCCGGCGGGACTCGCCCCCCCCCCCCCCCCCGCTGGGCACGCAGTGGGAGTTGCGGGGAAGGGCCGAGCTGGGCGGCTGGTGGCTCCACCTGGAAGCAGGGGGCTTGGCTGTTCCAACGGGACATGGCTTCAGGCGCGGGCTGAGCAGCCTGTGGGGAGCAGCAAGCTCTGTGGAGAATTGGGCTTCATAATAGTGTGCGGGGGAGCACACTGGGAGAGGAGTCTGCCCGCTGCCATCTAGCTCCAGGAGTGGACCCCTTACTCTCGGGGCCGGTAGAGACTCATGTTCTACACACGTTCCGAGTTGGAACAGATACACATCACCTGATAAGTTTCTTATCTTACTGTAGCTTGCATTTCACTCTGAATGTGGGCCCTAGCTGTATTTCATCCGGTTCAGCTCTGTGATGGGAAGGATAGTTTGGTATTCAAAGAGAGATTTTTCTGTCTGAAGTGCCTGAATAGGGATAGAAATGTAGCCGTGTTAGTCTGATGTAGCTGAAGTAAAATGCAGGACAGTGTAGCACTTTAAAGACTAACAAGATGGTTTATTAGATGATGAGCTTTTGTGAGCCAGACCCACTTTGATCTGAGGAAGTGGGTCTGGCCCATGAAAGCTCATCATCTAATAAACCATCTTGTTAGTCTTTAAAGTGCTACATAGTCCTGTATTTTGTTAAAGTTTGTCTCTCTTTGCGAATTCTACATCTTTAATACATACAGTTATAAGTAGCTTTTTGGTATCTTACATATTGATTAAAAATATAACTGAATAAGAAGGTTGATGGAACTCAAGACAAAAATATTTCATGAATAGAAGACTTTGGACAATCTCAGGATTTGTTTTAGCACCAAAATCTGATCTGCCCACTGGATTTCTACTGCTCTAAAAGTACTTTGCCAGAGCAGGTAGTATTGTAGCTTTAATATGAATATGCTGTAATAGGCAGCAGCTGATATTTTACATGTAGTTTAGGACATTTTTGTAAGATTGTCTTAGGAAGTTCTTAATGGGATTCCTTATTGGATGGCTAGAAGAACAGTTTCATTCCTTTTGGACATTCCTGGAGAGTCATTTTTCAGATATGTGAATTACCTTTTTAAATGAAAATACTGGTTCTGAAAAGTCTTGTTATCTGGAAAAGCCTATTTTAATGTAACCTTAGGGCTTATCTTGCAACTTGTTCTGCGTATTCAGGTACCATTTCAGCGCACACACCTACCCACGTGAATAAAAGTTGCAATTTCTGTGTCTTAGATGTACTGGACTTGAAAAATAGGAAACGGCACACAGATACTACAGTGAGGAGGATGTTATAAGAATCTCTATAAAATAGGAACCTCACTTTTGCAGGCTACTTATACATTTTGAATATTTAAACGGATTTCATTACTAAAATATATTGATTGAGACCCTGAGGGCTTCTCTGCACTATGACAGGCACTGACAGTTCACTGAAGATCTGTTTAGCAGACCCACTCAATCAATAACTGATCGCTCAGATATCGACTCTTGTACTCCCAACGGAATGAATGGAGTAAGGGGAGTCAATGATAAGTAGGTTGACATTATGTTGACTTGAGTTGCACTACTAATGTGACTCAAATAGTGTAGCTTAGATCAAATTCTCCTCATAGTGTAGACCTGCCCCAAAATACTAATCTTTACCACACTGATGTGAGGTAGGAAAGTACTACCGTTCCTGTTTTACAGATGGGGAACAGATGTGTAGAGTGACTAAATGACTTGCCCATTCTTGTGATAATGTTAATTTATGTTCATTGGATGGGTATGACTGTATGTGTACAAGTTACTAGTACATGTTGGACCTCCCTGGTCCGGCACCATTGGAACTTAACTGACCATGGACAAAGGAGATTTCTGGACCAGGAAAAGTCGGCAGAAGGGGGTGCCAGTCTCCCTATTGAGCTCCTCTCCCTGGCCACCCCATTGGCTCTGCTGCCCTGCTATTCTGCAGCCCTGCCGGCTCCATGGCCCCACTGGCCTGTGGACCGTGCTTTCCCGAGGGCTTTGGGGCCCGACAGACTGTGCAGCCCTATAGGCTCTGCTGGCCTGTAGGGATGTTAGATATCATGTAACTGCATGAAATGTTAGCAGTTACATGCCTATTCAATAGTCTCTGGGGGAAGGACTGGCAGCCAGTGTGATCCCAACCCCACTCCTGGGATCCCTCTGCCACTCCACACTACTGCCCCTATATCAGAGGCAGCAGCACGCAGTGGCAGGCAGGAGCTGGTCCACCAGGTGAGCCAGTTTAAAAACAAACGTTGTGTGCAGACCAGACTGGCTGCTACAGAGGCAGCAGCAGCCCCTATCCACGAGGGTCCAAGCTCCCTGTGGACATGGGGAGCAGGCGGGTCCTTGGAGCTGGCACATGCAGGGAGCCTGCTTGAAAAATGGCTCCCCATGCACATTAGCTCCAGCCTGCCTCTCCCTCTGCACTGCTGCCTGTCTATCAGAGGTAGCATCATGGAGGTGGGCAGGGACAGGCGATTTGGTGCTCATGGAGAGCCCACTGCTCTCCCCTCCTTATTGCCTCTGATACAGGCTTGTTAATCATGTATGTAGTCGACTACACGATGACATCCCTAGTGGCCTGTAAGCTCCACTGTCCCTAGTGGGTGGCTCCATTCCCAGCTGCTGGCAACCTCTGGACCACAGATGTTCAGCCTGTTCATGTATTAATACAGGTTGGCAAATTGCTTGTAACAGCAGTGGTGGGTAGTCATTTTTGAAGGGTGGACTACTCCATTTTAAGTGGTTACAGGATGCACTTTTATATTACTGGAGAAAGTGTGGGGTCTGGGACTAAGTTTGGGTGTAGGAGGGAGTTCTGCACAGAGATTAAGGTGCAGGAGGGGGTTCTGACCTGGAGCAGAGGGTTTGGGTGCAGAAGGGAGTGCCAGAGGCAGGTTCTGGCTCTAGCCAAGAGGTGCTTACCACAAGGGGCTGTCCCAATGTGCCAAGGGCCAGTCCTCAAGCAGCCAGGCTACCTGCATGCTCTGTTGGCCCTGCACTACTCAAAGCTGCTGGCAAGCGTGTCTCTGCATGCCTCTTTGGAGGATGGGGATAGCAGGTCTCCACAGCTCTCATTGACTGGTTTCTGGCAAGTGCTGGAGCGGGGGCTATGTGCAGAGACCCACAGCTCCCCTCTCCCACCAGGTGCATGCAGAAACTTGCTTGCCAGTAGCCTCTGGCTGTGGCACTTCTGGGAGCAGCATAGCTGCGGGCACGGCAGGCAGGCAGACTACTTGAATACCTTGCAGGGACATGAGAAGCTTTCCTCCGGCCCTGGGTTAGAGAAAAATATTTGAAGGGCCGGATGTGGCCTGTGGGCCGTATTATGTCCACTCCTGTTTAATAAGGTCTTTTATAAACTGAATGTGGTCTCACTTTTGTTTTTGTAGGACCGTTGAATAAAAATACAGCAGAGAAAATTTTAACTAAATATTTACTACTAGAATATTTACCTAGTGTTGCTTGTGTCCTTAACCTGTTTTTTGGAAAATAAAACAAAAATGTACATGCTTCATTTAAATCAGTGCTATTGGGTGATGTTGGTGTTGAAGGGTTCATTATGCAGGTTGGGCTGGGGAGAGAGGGCTATCCCAGTCCTCTCTCGTTTCAGCAGTTTGGAGTTAGGTGAGAAGTGCTTCTCCATGGCTGCTGCAATTCCAGCAGGGGTACAACGTACCCAACTGAGGCAAGTCCAGGTTCATCTGCCCCCTGCACTCCCCAGCCAGAGCGAGGAATGCAGCAAACTGCACATTTCCCTCTCTCCCTGATGAAGGGGAACAGCCATCAATGTTTCCATACAAATGGGAAGGGGAGAGTTTGCACATCTCCCCGCCAACCCTAAAGAGCCCCTAGAGAGTGCGATGTTTGGTGTTGGGGCAGTCCCAGATTGCGAGGGGGAAGGAGAGGCACTCCTAGCCATTCAGCCCCTTTCACCTGCCTCGTGATACTGTTGTCTGTATGGTTTAATGAGAAACAATCCCATTTCAGGCGGGCTACCAAATTTGGTGGTCCTAGCTCTTAGCATTTAGGAGGAGTTCTTGAACAAATAACTCTAAAACTTCTGACCAGTTTTCCTTAAACCTGGTTTGCTTTTTACGCTTCAGTAAGAACAAATAAGCCAAGTTTGAAGTATCTTGCTTTGGATGTATTTATTATCCAAGAACAAAACTTCTGATTGGATCTTAGGTGGGAAATGTATTTTTAGTCTCAAAAAGGCTCAACAAACTTGTGCCAGACTTGAGTGAAAAAAAATCACTTTCAAACTACATCAGATGGAATGAGAAATACTACATGAAGAGCAATTTTGTTTAAGATTGTGAACAGCTAAACATTAGTGCTTACTATGGAAGTGATTCAGTATTATTAAAATGATTACTACATATTTTAAAATATATATTTTACACAATGTGTAGTATTGATATAAAAAATGCAGCTAAGAATTCAGTTTACTTTCTTAGTATCTGCTTCTTTCCTTGCTAAAAATAAACTAGTTATAAATCATGCTGTTTTCAGTTACTGTTGATTTGTGGGACCAACTAATGGAAATGAACTTTTGTTGTTCTTAGAAGTTTGCTAAGAATACTGTATGCAGAGTTCCCTGCTGAGGCTCTTGTACATTTCAAAGGAGGAATGCGGAAATGCATATGAACTAGTCGATGGAAATTCCGTTGACTAGTCAATTAATTGCATTTTAACATCCTTATTCCAATCCAGCATTTCTAACTGTAGCAAATCTCACACTAACTTCTGAACATTATAGTATGGATCATATGATTGGCTTGTAACCAGTGCCCTTGGTATATGCAATCTGCTTGAATTATATTCCGTTAATCTGAAAAGCTTCTTTTCTTTTGTAGATTGAAAAAGTCCACTTGGATTACAAATTTCATTGAGCAGAAAAATATCTTAATGAAAACTGGAGAGACGTCCAGAATTCTTTTAGTGGAATAACCATAAAAAAGGAAATGCAATCAGATGAACAAGAAAAAATCTTACCTTACAATGGAGAAGTTCTCATTTTTCAGTTATCAAAAGCAAAATGTGCAGCTGAAAAAACAAGATTACATGTTAACAGAATGGCATATGACAGTGGCACTAACATATTTATTCAGAAATCCTCAGGACTGTTCAGCATGCATGGTGGAAGCTTGAATATTGAAATTGTTTGTTGTGGATGTACAGCAGATTTCAGAACAGGAATTAATCTTCCCAGTATTTTGATGAGAAAGAAAAAAAGTAATAGTACTTTCAAATATTTTTTGTTGTTGCTTCACAGCTCCAATGAATTTGAACAGTGCTTACATTTTAAATTGGACTATGAATTGAAAGATGACATAAAGCTGCTTAATGGTCCAACAATATTGTGGAGACATACCAACAAAATTTTTTATATCTCTACCAAAACTTGTACAGTGCTAAGTGCTTCTGTTCAGTTTTCTTCCATTGAATGGGCGGATGAGGTTGAGAAAGAAGGCATTGTTATATTAGGGACGAGAACTGTTTGTTTTCCGGAAGAAAAAGATGGGCAAACACTTTCAAAATCAGATGGAGCCATCTGGGGTGGTGAATTTGTTGTATATGCAATTGAAAATCAAAAAACGCTAAGTGGCACCTGTTTTCTGCCTCATGCCTATAGCAGCGTGATATCTTGTGTACATGTCTGCAGGACTAATATATCAAGAAGCCCCTTCAGAACATCAGTTGTTGCCGTTACTCACAAAAAACAGTTGATTTGGTTCCAAGATGGTCTTCCTAAAGATGTCTGCCAGCTGCCATATGAAGAGCCCTGTTCACTACAAGTAGCGGCAACAAGTGAAAATGGCCTTCTGTTTATTGTGTCATTTGCTTCTGGAAATGTCTGTGTTGTGCGTAAGGACGGCTTTCAGGTATTGTAGTCTTATCTAGTTAGTAACAATGGAAATTTTTAAGGATTCTATTTTTTTCCCCGTCTGCAAATTAAGAACATAAGAACGGCCATACTGGGTCAGACCAAAGGTCCATCTAGCCCAGTAGCCTGTCTGCCGACAGTGGCCAGCACCAGGTGCTCCAGAGGGGGTGGACTGAAGACAATGATCAAGCGATTTGTCTCCTGCCATCCCTGTCCAGCCTCTGACAAACAGAGGCCAGGGACACCATTTCTGTCCCCTGGCTAATAGCCTTCTATGGACCTAACCTCCATGAAATTATCTAGCTTCTCTTTAAACTCTGTTATAGTCCTAGCCTTCACAGCCTCCTCTGGCAAGGAGTTCCACAGGTTGACTACATGCTGTGTGAAGAAGAACTTTCTTTTATTAGTTTTAGATCTGCTACCCATTAACTTCATTTGGTGTCCTCTAGTTCTTCTATTATGGGAACTAATAAATAACTTTTCTTTATTCGCCCTCTCCACACCACTCATGACTTTATATACCTCTATCATATCCCCCCTCAGTCTCCTCTTTTGTAAACTGAAAAGTCCCAGTCGTTTTAACCTCTCTTCATAATTTGTAAGTTATGTTCCCACAAGAGAGAGATTAGTGTTAATCATTTACTCTTCCTTATGTTGCTTCCATTAAAGTGACCTAAATACACTAAGGTACATCTTTCCTTTTGTTGCTCTATGATTTGTCTAAAAACTAGGTATGTGAAAGGGTACCCAGTTACCCTTAACCAGTGATGCTTACCAGGCAATGGTTAATCATTACCTGGGAGCAGCCCTCCGTGGGCAGAAAATTGCCCCAGCCCTGCAGGAATTGGCAGCGGGGAGGACTGCCAGCTCCCAGCCCATGTGCCGCAGTTGAGTGGGGGTCAGTAGCGGGGCGCCGGGGAGGTAGCAGGCCCCCCACACTCGTACTGGTCCCACGTGAGGCTGCTGTGCAGGCTTGGAGCCAGAAGCCTAGCATAGGATTGGAAGCAGCCAAGCTGGAGCAATTCTTGCCCACGGCATGGGGGCTACTCCTGCCCAGCTATGTCAAGTGGGGGGGTACTCCAGCCTAGTGGTTTGAAAAACTCCTCCGCCCACTTAACATTTAACCTGTTAACTAATTAAATGGGATTTTACATCCCTACTAAAACAGTAATTGAGTCAATTGTTTACTTAAAAAAAAAAAAAGAAAAAGAAAGAAAATGAGACTTGGCCAGTGTCCCTATTGCTGTTTCAAAAGTTCTTTATAAAAGCAATTCTTATTTTAACAAGACTGTGTTATGAATGTTTTTATATAATTCATTTTAGAGAACTGAGCTGATGTTAGCCTCAGATTTAAATTTGCTGCTTGAATTTCACTACAGGCTGCACCTCCCTAAACCGGGACTCTCTGGCTTGGGGTGGCTGGGAGTCAGGCAGCAGGAGGGCTGGCTGCTGAGAGCCCTTGGGAGCCCGGCAGGGTTAGCGGGA
This sequence comes from Pelodiscus sinensis, assembly GCF_049634645.1. Lineage (NCBI taxonomy): Eukaryota > Metazoa > Chordata > Testudines > Trionychidae > Pelodiscus > Pelodiscus sinensis. Next base: position 212,289,319 of record NC_134711.1, read on the forward strand.
GGGTTATGTGGCTGCCTGGCAGGGGGCCACATGAACTGGGAAGCCAGGACCACGCAGCAGCCGGGCAGGGGACCAGAGCCATGCATCGTGGGGAGCTAGAGCCAAAGCTGGATCTGTGCAGCTGCCCAGTAGGGGAGCTGGATCCAGGGTCACAACAGTGTGGCAGGGGAACCAGGCTATCGCAGCCTGGCAGGAGCAGGGGAGACAAGGACATCATCCTGGCAGAGGAGCTGGTCCGGGGCTGCACAGCAGCTCACTAAGCTGGGACCATCAGCAAGTATCCTGACTGGGGCCGTTAGCAGGGTGAAGCAGCCAGAACCAAAAGCATATCCAGTGGCAAACTAGAAAGCTGGCAGCAGGGGACCTCCCCTGGTCTGGCAGATTTCCTCATTTGGGACCTGTTAGGTGCTGGACTCAGGAGTTCCAATCTGTAACTTTTGCTGACATTTTGGCAGTGAGGAAATGCAACAGATGAAGACCATGGACATATTTTGGCTTTAGTTTTTCTAAATTCATGAGGTAATGTGAATTATTAGTGTTTTCTTGATGTGCTGCCAAAAGCTCTGTGTAATTTTGCTTTGTTTAGAAATTTCTAGTGTGCCTGTAAAATACACAAAATACAGTACACTTTTTGTTCCATTCTTTGTATTGAATGGACATAATTGACAAAGTTAAAAATATCAGATTAAATATTTGTAACTTGAGTTTTCACAGAAAATATGGGGAGTGCTAAATGCTTAACTGTTATGAGTATAAGCTTACTTTCCATACTCAGTGCAGAATTTAATTCTACAACTATCTTAAGTATTGGTGGGGGAAACATGACTAAATCATAAGTCTTAATAAATTGTATTTAAGAATAAACATTCAAAAGATGCAGTATTTGAAAGAAGTTATCTAGAAAAATGGACTTTTCTTTATGCACTTTACAGATGAAGACAATTGAGACACAGAAGATAACAAATTTGTCCAGGGTGACACAGCTAGTCTATGATAGAGCTAGGAATAGAATTTGGGACTTGATCTCATGGTATTGACCAGCAGTTCTCAAAATTCATTACAACATGATCCCCCTTCTGGCAATGAAAAATTACTATAAGAACCCAGGACCAAATCCTGAGCCCACCCTAGCTCCAAGGTTCCAAAGCCTGAACCCAACCAACCTGAGGCAGATGGGGCACAAAGGCAAACTCCAAGGGTTTCAGCCTTGGGGGAGAGGGCTGTAATCTGAGCTGCACTGCCCCGGGCTGAAACTGAAGCCTAAGTCTTAATACCAGCCTTGCTTTGGGGTCCTGATCCACAATTTGAGAACTGCTACTCTAGATTCACGTATGTGCTTGTTTGTAAGTGTTCTCTTATGTGCTTTTTTTTAAAAAAGAATAATTTAGATAAATTGAAACAAAATTAAATCTCAAATACAGATGCCTTAGAAAAATACATTTTTAATATTGTATTTTACTGCAGGTTGCTTCTAGATGGCAAGAAGTGAAGTCTGTTCTGATAGATGACTTCATTGGCACTGGGACTGAACAAATTTTATTGCTATTTAAGGACATATCCAGTACATCTAGTTTAACTACATTCATTATAACAGATATTGGAGAAGTCAGCTATGCAGTAAGTTAATTTTATTTTTTCTTCCCATTCAGTGTACACTAATGAAATTTCATGAACCGAACTTCAAGTTAAAAATAAAAAATTTTGTGCAAAGTGACTCTGTACATATGCTAGCAAATCCCCTTAAACCTAAATACTATTAAAATAATAAGGCACTGTGAATTTATAAAAAGTAAGAATCAGTCAAAATAACTGTCTGGCTTGAAGTAGGGATGTTAGGTATCAAGTAATAGAATAGTCGAGTAACCGCATGAAATCTTAGCGGTTACTCAGCTATTCTATAGTCCCTGTTATGGGGCCAGTAGCCAGTGTGTTCCAGCCCTACTTCTGGGGATCCCCCTGCCATCCCATGCTGCTGTATCAGAGGGAGCAGCGTATGGTAACAGTTTAAAAACCAGCTCCCCGTGCTAGGGATGTAAGCAACTAGTCAACTACCCCATAAGCGGAGGCTTATTGGGTAGTCCAATTGACTAGTCGCTTCCTCCCCCACCCTTCCTGCCTTACTTTGGGGGGCAGGGGAGGCAGAGGTGCAATGGGGACTGAAGCAGTCCCATTGGCACTGGGTTCCCACTGCAGCAGCTGTTGTACATTACAAAGGGAGAGGCTCAGCAGTGGGGGACCCACGCCAGTGGGACAGCTTGGGTCCCCGCTTACAGGGGTTCCCTGCTACGCCTCTTCCTTGAAATGTACAAGTGATGTAGCGGCTCTTGTACATTTCAAAGACAGAGGCGAACCAGAGATCCCCCATCGACTAATTGAGTAGTTGAGGGAAAGTCTATCGAATACTCAATTAGCTGATTAATCAACATTTAACATCCCTATCCCATGCAGACCGGCTATGGACAGGGGCTGCTACTATCTGCCTGTCTGTGGCGGGTCCGAGTTCCCTGCAGATGGAGGCTGCTCTGCCTCCCACAGAGCAGCTTCTGGACAGGGGCTGCTTTGCAGCAGTCTTCCATGTTCCCCCTCCAGTCCCTAGCTGCTGCCTGTGATAGAGGCAGCAATGCAGGGGGCCAGGCGGCACTCCAGACTCAGTGCTGGGGGAACCAACTTGTAAGCTGGCTCCCATCACCACCGGTTCCTGCTCTCCCCCACCCCCCTGCTGTCTCTGTTTTTTTGTGGCCTGTGGTGTGGTTTGGGTTTATGTGGGGTTCAACACAAAACCCATGGGTGTGATCCTTTGAACATGGCTTCCACTGGGAACATGCTCCACAACGGCAAGGTGTTTCCCAGGCGGGGTGAACATTGAAAAACACAAGCAGATGTGCTGGTTGGAACAGACTGGTACAGGGTGTCAGCATTTCTAGCTGCAGGAAGGAGGTGCTGGGAGTGCCTGAGCATTGTGTGAAAAGCTATTTGCATGTATATGCAACTACATGTAAGCTGTGGCCCTCAGCATGTGCTAGGAGTATCATTGTGGCCCTCCCTGCTTCCAAAGTTGAGTAGCTCTGTGGTAGACTAACGTTTGCTTTTCTTTAGAGCGGCATCAGGTCTAAAGAGGATTGTCTTCCTGAGGAAGGACCACAAGAGCATGGTTTTTTTACTATCCAAGCTCTCAAAGCAAGGTTACAGGTTTGCATTCTGCTGCGCTCTCTGTATTTCCTGATAAGCAAATTCCTATCTGTGGTTTGTTTTTAAAGAAATTAGAACTAAAATTCTACTGAAGAAAATTGAAAGGAGCATGAACTGTCAAGTCAAGTGTAAAAATATAAGTAGGCCAAAAAGAATTTATAGATCAAATAGCAATATGCATACACTAACAACAACAAAAAATTTAAGCTGCAGTCTGCCAAATAGTCAGTGGAGCTACTAGAAAATCAGTGTATTAACTGAGTACTCAAGGAAGATAAGACCATTATGGATAAATACCAACTTAATATTTCAATGGATATTCCTGTTGCTTGAGATTCTCTTCGCTACTAGCAGGGCAGTCGTAGGTTCTTTAAGCAGTGATAGTTTGACTTGAGAAAAAGGAGGGTACAGTGGTCTGTTGGGTTTTGCATAGGTTTAGCAGCCTGGTGATTTGGGTCCTTATTCTATTTTTCATTCTGACTTGATCTGTGACCATGGATGAGAACGTAACTGCTTGGTCATATTTTCCAACATGTCGGTAGCTGGCATGGCTCAAAATCTGTATAGTTATTTGATAATCTCTCTGTAACAGAAGACTGACTTACTGTTCTTAGTTATCTGACCCCCTCATTGTGGTATGAGTACTTATAGCCATGCTTAATTTATTAGAAAGATATTCCTGGAGTGGCTTTGTTATCTTCTTAGAGATTGTAAGTGGTATTTTAGGTAATTGTTTGCTCATCTGCCCCCAAAGGATCAGTTATATTGTATTCTGCAGTTTTCTGCTATTAAGGCCTGCCCAACATATATAAAGCCCCAGTGGTAGAGCTAATGAAGCAGTCTGTGCTGTGATTTATGTATTTTGTATGTGTTGTAGTACCTAGATAACCTAATCAGGCCAGGAACACATTGTTCTCAGTAACTGGATGTAAGCAGCATGTAGATACTACGTATGCTTCATCAACCTTTGAGGATGCATGGCTGTACTTTCCAATGTTCAGTCTAGCTAGGGATTTGGTTGACAACAGATCACAAAAAAATGCTTATAGAAAAATATACTCATAAGGTAATCTCTGTGTAAGTCCCTAAAGTAACCTAGGCCCTTGAAGTTTTATAGGTACCTTCTTCCTGTCTCTCCTACCTTCTTAAAGACAATAATGTTCTTTGCTGTGGTCTTCAAGGACCTATTAACTACCTCCCATATAAGATTCTTGATACTAAAAGTTTTCTTTGAGTGCTTTTTGATCTGGATAGATTTGCAATCAAAGAAGAGAACCCTGGGATCATAAGACCTCCATCCTCCTGCTGACTATAATTTTATATAACTTAATAGGCAACATTTTCTCTTGCTCTAGTAGATTTCATTGACAGTCCTGAAGAAATGCAGCATTCTTTTGCCAGAAAAATCCCAGGGCTTAATCTACACTAGAGGGGAAAGATTTGTGTAAAACACACAAGAATAATTCTTATTCAAAAATTGCTCTATATTTTCAAATTCTGTGCATCTTAATTTTGTAGATTAGTATCATTAGCCAACCTTTAGAGACCTTACTCTCAACTTAATGGCATTTTACTGTTGGAATGTAATGTGATAATTTTTGATTATTCCAAAATTTGAGGGAATATTCTAGGCCTCAAAGAGCAGAATCCAATTAATTGTGGGTGGGAGTCAGAAAATTGGAAGGGGGAAAGTGCAGGCCAGGTGGAGCCCTTGGAATATGTTTAGCAGAGCCATAACTTCAAACACCTCTGCAATTGTTTGTAGACTAAATTAATTGGTTGATGGCACTGATTAATAACTTTTCAGTAAAACAGTATTCCTGTCTCACCCATGCATATTGTCCCAAAACGGTTTAACATATTGATACCCTAAATGATGTATCTCAGATAAAAAGAAGAAATAATGGTGGGTAGATAAAAAAGATGTGTTCACAGAATCCCTGGCATGGGTTGGGGAAAAGAGGTGCCCTCAGACCTTCGCAAGAAAAAAAAAATCAGTGTAGACTCTTACACAGAGTGAAGGGGAGGGCATGGAGGCGAGATTTGGGAATGGAGATTGTCAAGGCTCCTTCCCCACTCTGGCACAATACATGCAGAAGTGGGGGCCCGCAAACGTACCCCAAAACCTTATCTTTCCAGGCTTGGATATAAAATTTCCCCCAAAAATCTTAAAAACCTAGATTTTGGGGATTAAAAACTCTGCTGCCACCAACCAAGTAATGATAAGAAAATCAGGGGAGAGATCACTTGAGAGAGCTCACCCCTAAAGTAAAAACCAGGACACAAAAATTAACCAATACCAGGTTAGTAAAAAGAAAGAACTTTTATTGTCAACACAATATTCCTGTTGCAAGTATAATGACTAGATGGAAAAGTCGCAAAGTAATATACTCATAGGGGGAGGGGAACCCCACCATGGGCCAGGAGCTTAGTTACAAAGGAGATAAAAACCCATTTCTAAATGCACAGTCATCAGATCCCATTTCCCAAACCATAAAACAATAAAACCTAACTAATTTATCTAAACTTTATCCTACTTACAGATAGGTAGAGTCTTTTCTTGGAGGGAGACAGTGTCTGTCCCACTCAATAGCTGGAGAGAAAAAAAACCCAGAGACAAAGGAGGGAGAAACCAAAAATTCCTTTGTCCCAGTTTGAAATTCCTACCTACATTCCTATTGGTCAACTCTACCTGGGTCAGGTATAGTTAACTCCTTAGTCCCCAGGATGCTGGCTAACCCTCATGATCATAACAGAGGTGCACACAATGAGGAGTGACAGAGAGCTCTTGGGGACATGAGAAATGGACACATAGAGCCCTAGGCATGAGAATGGTGAAGGGTTTGACTGAGTTCCTGAAATAGAAAGGAATGTGAGGGTTCCAAACGGAGCTTAGGATCAAGAACAGGGTGATGTGCAGGAGGTATGCACAGAGTTTGGTTGCAGAAACATATAAGTTTGTGAACCCCTACTTTTACATGTTTATACCTTTCCCCTTTGAAAAGATACTTTTTTGTGCCTCAGAATTTCTAAAATTCTGTTGAAACTCTTTTAGAAAGTAGGACAGAAGTGGCAATGCAGCAAAGAGCACATTCCGGACTTCTACATCCGGATTTCTGGAGAAAAAGCATAGAAGACGCAAATTAGGGTGCAATATTTTATGCTTACAGCATGGTAAATGTAGGCTCTGACTTTATTCGACTAGTAATCAGTACCAGTATGTGCAAAAAGAACTTTCTATTTAGATAAGGAAAATTAAGGAAGAAAAGATGACTAAATATCTGTCTGGTTGGTGGGGTTTTTTTTTAAAGGGTCCAGAAGATCATTGTAAAGTGACGATATTTTTAAGTGCCTAAAGTTGGCACCAAAGTTTGTTTTGGCAACAAAATTGACCTGATTTAAAATACTTTTAGTGCCTACCTTCAGGCACCCTGTTTTTTTAAAATCTTGATTTACATATCTAGAGTACAATGTAAAGCTGAAAAGCCCTAGGAAACTTTCAAGCTCCTGCTCATACTTTGCTGACTTACTCTAATCACTATCCTTTTTATACCTCACAGGCTGGTTACAATTCTGTTCGGGAACTACAGCAGCATTTACGGCTCAAGGAAAAGGTTCTTTTTGAATCTTGCTGCGCATTAATAGACCTTGTCCATGGGAGGGAGCATATCCTACCAACTGCAGAAGAGGTAAAATAGATCATTCTATTACAATTTCTATATTTTTGTCAAAATGAAATATCTCTTTTAACTGGAGATGGAGCTTTACTATTTCTAGAGCAGAGTAGAAAACTGACTTTTCAGACTTAAGGAAACTGACTCTTCAGTATATTGCCCTAGATGTGTAGTATGTTAGGATAACCTGTATTGGGGCATCTCAAGACTCTCTTTCAGACAATGGCTAACTAATTAATAGTTTTAGGCACCAAAAGTAATTAAAAAATTTAAGACGGGAACAGTGTAAGACAACTTTGGTTCACATAATCCAATTGGCTTGAACAGAGTTATGTGGTAGTCCAAGATTGTTATAAAATCAGTTTTCATAATGAAAGGAAGAATTTTGAGTTTAATGCATGTGAGGCTCCCATGGCAAACATCAGTTAAACATCTGACATTTATTGTAGAAGATAAAAATAGTTTCTGGAAATTTCCATTTGTACTTCAGGTATAACAGCATATTCCAGATTCATTTATTTTTCATCCTCATGACCACCTGAATACTTCTTGGTAAACAGGACAGGAAAAACACTTCAGTACTACAATAAAAGAATTACATTCTATACACTTCAGTTATTTAAACAGATATGTTTTTCTTAAGGAAGGTCTTGTTTCTCTCTGGGATGATATGGAAGATCTTCACCCTCTTGATAAAAAGATGGCATTGACATCTGAGGTTCCAGAATATCTCGTAGAGAAATTATGGCAACGTGTGGTAGATGACAGCTTGGTAGTTGGAGTTAAAATAAGAGAATCACCTAACTTGTAAGTAAACTCATTCTCATAACTTAGTCTGTAAGTTCAACCCTGCATTTGCAAAGCTGAAGAGGACTACAAAGTTCAAAATGTAACTTTTAGCTCTGAGTTTTAGAAATCCATTATAAGCCAGGGGTGGCCAAACTTACTTTGCCTCCAACCTTCACACAAGAGTTTTCAGAATTTCAAGAACCTGCAGAGTTTGGGGTTCAGCCTCACAGGAGACACCTGCTGAGGCTCTGGGCTTCAGCCTTTTGTAGAGGCGGATCTCAGACATTCAGTTCTGCAGGAGAAGTTTGCATAGGCTCACAGCTTCAGCCCTGTTCTTGCTGAAGCCCTAAGTTCTGGCAGGTGTGCCCTATGGGGCTAACACACCAGGATCCTCCTCCCCATTAGGCAGAAACCAGGAGTGATACAAGTGAGGAAGAGATACTGTGGCCTTCCCCTCCATTCAGTTTTGCCAGAGCTTGCTGGCCTGCTTGGTCACATGGTACTGCCAAACCAACTGCCTGCATGGCAGTTGCTGTAGCTGACAAGCAGGGAACTAGGATTGCCAGGTAGACCCTGCCAAAAAAAATGGACACACTTGATCGGGGGAAGGAGGGGAGAACTAGCAGGGAGGGGGGCGGGGCTGTCCGGGAGGTGGGAGGAGCCGGGATCTGCAGGGCTGGCCGGGAGGAAGAGGAGATGGGGGGGGGGGGGTGTCCGGGGGCCGCAGGGCTGGCAGGGAGGAAGGGGGGGGCGGGAAGCAGAGTTGCGGGGAGTCGGGGGCCGCGAGGCTGGATGAGGAAGGGGGTGGGAAGCAGACCTGAGGGAGGGGAGGGTACAGCCACTGGCCACAGCCGGAGTCCTTCGGGCCGTGCCCCTGGCAGGCACTCCCTTTAGTTGCGAGCAGAAGCTGGGCGGGGGAGGGGCTGGAAGTCACTCTCTCCGCCCGGCTTCTGCACGCAACCAGGGGTGCCCAGCTGGGAGGCAGGGCTGCGATTAGCGCTGGGAGCCTCTGGTCACGTGCAGAAGCTGGGCGGGAGCAGTGGCTGGGAGTCCCAGCTTCTCCCTCCCCCCCCCCTGCTTTTGCACATGACCACAGCTCCCAGTGCCATTCGTGGCCCTGCCTCCCAGTCGCTCCACTACCCCCACCAGGCTTCCGTCTGGCGCCCAGCCAGGAATTCAGAAAATACCAGACATTGCACGTGTCTGGTATTTTCTGAATTTTTCTACCGGACGGAGGGTGCAAATACCGAACTGTCCGGTAGAAAACCGGACCCCTGGGAACCCTGCGGGGAACTTCCTCTGGATTGAGAGGCAGCAACAAACAGCTCTGAGCCACAGGGAGAGTCGCTGCTTTTGCTGCTCTCTCCCCCCACAGAGCAAATACCTAGGAGCTGCAGGGAGGGACTTCTGGTGGTGAGAGGGACTGTGCTTGAAGGGAGCATGACTCAAGCTGTTGGGGCTGGTGATCTTTTAAATTCTGCCTTCCCACCCTCAATAGGCACCTAGTTGTCTCATGCAGAACATCTAGCCTCTCTACCCCCTTCATCCTGCCACAGGGCAAAGAAGCCCTGAGTTCCCCTCAAGTCTAATAGATAGAGAATGGCCGGGGAGCCGTGCAAGCCACACTTTAACTTTACAAGAGCCATGGTTTGGCCACCCCTGTGATAACCTCAAAGAAATTCTACATGTAGCGCCCCCTCTCCACCTGGTTACCTTCTTTTAAAGACAATCTCTTTTCAGGTTTGGATGGATAGGTCTGGGTTCTTCTGGATCCCGCCACCCACTCAATTTTATTCTTTCTGATTGATGTACTTGGCGGTGCCTCCACCCCCCTCACTCCTTCCTAGCAGGGTCACCAGGGCAGCTTGGGAGGAAAATTCTAGCCCAGAATAATCCCCACGTATTTGCCAGATAGTTGGAGACTCCCAGAAAATAGCACAAACACATACACTATAATAAACACAATTATATTAAACAGGAGACAATTATAACAGAACAGGGTAAAACACTATTTTTAGGGTCACCGGTGCCCAGCAACTGTGAGGTAGTGTCCCGTTGGTACGTGTACAGGCAGTCCCCAGGTTACGTACAAGATAGGGACTGTAGGTTTGTTCTTAAGTTGAATCTGTATGTAAGTCGGAACTGGCGTCCAGATTCAGCCACTGCTGAAACTGATCAGTTTCAACAGCGGCTGAATCTGGACGCCAGTTCTGACTTACATACAGATTCAACTTAAGAACCCCCAGGCATCCCCAAGTCAGCTGCTGCTGAAACTGATCAGCGGCTGATTCCAGGAAGCCCGGGGCAGGGGCTTCCTGTAGTCAGCCACTGGTCAGTTTCAGCAGCGGCTGACTTGGGGACGCCTGGGGCAGAGCAGCTGGGGTGCTGCTGGGTTGGTCCAGTAGCGCCGCCGCTCCTCGGCGCTACTGGACCAACCCAGCAGCACCCCAGCTGCTCTGCCCCAGGCGTCCTGATTCAGCCGCTGCTGAATCTGACCAGCAGTGGCTGAATCAGGACGCCTGGGGCAGAACAGCTGGGGTGCTGCCCGGCTGGTCCAGTAGCGCCCAGAGCGGCGCTACGGGACCAACTGGCAGCGCCCCAGCTGCTGTACCACAGGTGTCTGGAGCAAAGCCACGGAGCACGGGGGCAGCGGGACAGCCCAGACGCGCCGTGGCTGTCCGCTGCCCGCGTGCTCTGCGGCTTTGCTCTGCTTTGCTCCCCCCCGTCCTCCTGGTCTGCAGACCAGGGAGACGGGGGGGGGGGGCAAAGCAGAGCCAAGCCGCGGAGCGCGCGATCAGCTGACAGCCCAGACGCTCTGGGCTGTCAGCTGGCCGGGCGCTCCGCGGCTTGGCTCTGCTTTGCCCCCCCCCCACCCCGGTCTGCAGACCAGGGGGACGGGAGGGGGGGGGCAAAGCAGAGCCAAGCCTCGGAGCGCGTGGGCAGCGGACAGCCCTGTCCGCTGCCCACGTGTTCCGCCGATTTGCTTCCTCTCCCTGGTCTGCTGGAGACCAGGGAGAGGAACCCCGTTCGTAACTGCGGATCCGACGTAAGTCGGATCCGCGTAACTCGGGGACTGCCTGTACTTTGTTGGGGCCCTTGATGACTGTTGACCACAAAATCCTTCTCTGCAGTGGTTTAGCAGTGGAGCTGACTAGGTCCAGTACAGCCCAAAGGATTCACAAATGGGAGAAGGCAGTAATCCCTCCACAGGTTTAATATGCTGCAGGTAATAAAATCCCCAAATTCCCTGACTTACTAACTAAAAATTGGTGCACTCACACATTCCATGAATGAGCCTCAGGTTGAGAGATGACTCAGTCACTGCAGAGGGGCTGCTCTCTTCTCACAGGGGTCCTCTTCAAGCAGGAACCAGGCTGCTTCGGTCCCAGAATTTCCCCTCACTGCGAAGGGGTGCAGGGCTCAAGATGCAGACCACACAACTGCACCAAAATTCAAAACTATAGCCTCCCAGCCCAGCATTCAGACCCACACAGCAGGCAGCAGCCCTGAACTTGCTGCTAGAGCCGAGCTGACCATGCAGTGACTCGTCTCACCCAGGGAGCTGGAGAGCCAACTCAGCCTGGCTGGGTAAGCCTCCCAGCAAACTCCACAACTGGGAATCAACAGTGGAGACACAAACCCAGCTGAGGGATCCTGCCTTCAGGTCCCTAGAGGCTAGTTCTCAGGGGGAACCCTGCATGCAGGCCTGGGGCTTACTAGCTCCCACACAGCCAGTCCTCCTCTTTCCCTGGCTGGCTCCAGACTCCCCTCAACAATGGTCTCTCCTTCCCCCTGGGAAGGGCATCTCACTACCCAAGGGTTGCTGGGCAGACTCTGGCCCTGGTAGGGAGGGGAAGCCAAGGCAAACTCAGAGTGCCTCTCCCTGAGCTGCCAGCAGACAAGGCCCCGGGAATCCAAGTAATCTCCTTGAGGGTTACATACACTACATAAGAATCAAGAAAACTTAACATAATACACTATGTGCAATAAGGTTACATCAGTGCTATAAGTTTCACCCTTAGGTTTATTTTTCACTTTACCTTTACCCCTGCCTTAGCATAGTTCCTTCAATAAATATGAAAATGTTTTATTTTTATTTCCATTCTTAGCAAGAGTTCATGTCATTTTTAAGAGAAAAAAATCAGAAGAAAATATCAGACGTTCTATTCACCATAACATTTGTAACATCAGGCCGTGTGACATCCATCATATACTTTAATTCATTTTCTGAAATAAATTGTTAGTTTGGTGTTAAGTCAAATAAAAAATTGGCAGTCCCACATGATTTAAATTAGGGATGTTAAGTAGATATCCATGAGCTAATCAAGTAGTTGAATTATTTTAGGTATCCTTGTACTGTATTATAAGTATATATCCTCTATAAAAATAGAATTTAAATTTAAATGTTAATAGTTTATATTCAGAAACTTGTCACTGAAAATCCCAGTCATATCTGTGTTAAGCACACAGACCCTATTAATTTTTAATGGGAATTGGATACCTAGCTCCTATAGGCTCCTCTGAAAACCCCAGCCTGTGTTTTTGGAATCTAACACCGTGCATATTGTGTTTTGTAAAGTATGTGCTAAAATATATCTTCAAAATGCTTACCAGACATCTTTGCACTATCCCGTGAATTAGTCTGAAAGTATGTTAAAGATTTTTGATCCATTCATCTGTTTATTTGGTAATGGAGGACAACATAAAATCTTGAATTGCCAAGATTTTAAAGCACTAAATGTCAGTACACATTTTTGCAGAGTTTTGATTCTATTTGCCTGAGTGTAAAATGTGAACTTGAAATCCAGTAATTTTATATGGGTTTTACAGGTCATTGAATGATGTTAGCTTATCCCTGGTAATGGGTCATGACTTCTCTTCAGTTTCTCCAGTTATTGAGTGTCAGAGTAAATTAGTTAAATTAAATAAAACTTTCTCAGCAATGTCTATCTCCTCGTTCCAACTGGAGCCACAACCAAAAAAGATAAAACTGGACTTACACAGCAACAATGATCTGAAAAAAGAGTACCATAGAAGGTCTTCTAAAATTCTGTCAGATGGGGCAAAGACCTTTGTTGCTGTTACCCGACTTTCACTGCTGCTGGCATTCCGTGATATACGTTGTATAATACTACTGCATGCTAAGAGGAGAAAATATCAAGATGGCAACCTACAGGAAAGCAAAAAACTGACTATGCTGTGTGGGAAAATTTCATTATGCCTGGAAGATATTTCAAATGGAAAATATTCAGTAAATTTGCTAAGGAATAATAGTCATTGTACAGGTAAATATTTAATGCATTGACTTGTTCACATTAATCTGAAGATCTGGTTAATTCAATTTCCTCCTCTTTGTTTTTAATCCAGAATTTAATTTTGTCATGTTGTAATCATTTTATCATAATATGTTTTTTATTACAAGCTAATGGTCTGTCATGAATTGGAAACTGAGACAGAAAACATGAGGAAAAATGGTCAGTTCTGTGTGGGGAAAATGTTATGTGAGTTGTTCCCAGGTTCTGTACTAAGATTAGTGTTTAAATATAGTCTCAGCAGGGCAGCTGTGTTAGTTTGTATCTGCAAAAACGAGGAATCCTGTGGCACCTTAAAGACTAACAGATTTATTTGTGCATAAGTTTTCATGAGTAAAAGCAACTTTGTCAGAGCCTTTGTTTGCTGTTTCCCTCCCATCACTTGCAGAGAGTGAGAGGAGAGCACACAGTGTCCCTGCATTCCTCTCCCCCTTAGTTGATGCGAGAAGGGGGCAGAGAAGTGTGTGACCCATTCTGTGAGCTTTCCTCTTACTCCTTGGCAGTGCCAGAAGGGGCATAGCAAGCAACAAGCAGTGGCAATAGGAATTAGGAGTAGGGGCTTCAGGCCTTGCATTCTAGGGATGTAAGCGACTAGTTGATTACCCAATAAGCATATGCTTATCGGTAGTCGAATAGTGACTCAACTAGTCGCTTCCTCTCTTGAGAGAGAGGCAGTTGTGCGGGGAGCAGGAGCCGGTGCTGGGGAGAGCTGGCTTAATAGCAAGTTCCCCCTAGCACCATATCTGCAGAGGGCCTGGGGAAGTAGAAGCGTAGCGGGAGGGACCAGGTGCGAACTGAGAATCAGCTGCCCTGACTCGCACCCCGTCCCAGACTCTACACCTCTGCTTTTTAAATGTATTAAGAGCTGCAGAAGAATATTAGTTCACCTGAATGTTTGCTAAGAACAGCAATAAGAAGGTGATGGGAAGGGCTGGATGGTTGGTAGAGTTGTGAGGCAAGGCAGGATCCAAGGATGACAGTTGTGATGTAAGTTCAAGCAAGAAGGACATACTCATGATACCCCCCTCATGATACAGAGGCAGCGGGGGCGGGAGGGGGAGCTGTGTGTAACTGTAAAGGGGCTCAGTAAGTAAATTAGGTACGATTTGTGGTCCCAGAAACTTTGAAACGTCCCAGTTCCACCTTCTTTAAAATAACAGTAAAAACGAGGTAATGAAATTAAGCATGAAATAGAAAAGAAAAATAGCAATATTAAAATGTATGTATTTAGGTATACGTATAATCATTGAAAATGTCAATGTTTACACATGAGGGGAAGTGGCTTTTAAGCTGGCTCCCCACGCGTGCCCCCCTCATGATACAGAGGCAGCAGGGGCGGGAGGGGGAGCTGTGTGTAACTGTAAAGGGGCTCATCAGTTAACTGTGTACACATTTACATTTCCACATCCCTAAAGAAAAATACATTTTTTATCCATATTTGTTAATTAGTAAAATGTTAGATTTAATATCCTTTCATGTTTTTCTCTTACAGACACCATTGAAGATGTATATGCTATTCTTGCAGTATCTCTTAAATTCTCCTTCCTGATAGTCTCATCTGACTGTACCCTGACTCCAGTGAACATGTGGCTGTTGACACAAATGGAGTGTGTACCAATCAAAGAATGCCCTGAATATATGTTTTGTCATAAATTGGGAAGTTTGCATGGCACTATCTTTAGCTGGAATCTGAAAACTCCATTTGAAGGAATTTTAACATTGTTTTGCAGGTAATAGAAGTAGAGCTTAGGGAATATTTAGTCTCTATAACTTGAGTTTGTGGCAGAATATCACTTTTTCATTATAATTATTTTGCCACAGTGAAAAAAGCATACAAGTGACAGCCATTTAGAACTATCTTAAATTGCCATCTTATGCCTATTAGTAGATCTGACTGGATTGCTTTTTGCAATCATTTTATGTCTGTGCAGAGCATAAATCAAAGTATATACAGGACTAATGACATGTAATATGTCACCATATACAGTTCCATAAACTTTCAATTATGTATGTTCAGCAACTTAAAGTAAACTTTGTTTACTACCCTTGGAAAATAATGCATAGCTCTGAATCAGTTGTCTGGCTATATTCACTTGGCACTAGAAAGTGGAATCTTCTCACTACTAAACACAGTTCTTCAGTAAATGGATAAAGCTTAGCAATTTGCAGGCTTCCCTGTAGGATTTCTTATCGATAAAGTTCATAAGGCAGTTTGGAGAGTGCAAATAGCTGCAGCTCTCATGAGTTCTCCACTTTTTTTAGCTTATGGCAATTCATTTTTAATTTCAAGATTTTTGTCAATTCAGGAAAGTCCTGAATTCCACTAGAAGGTAATATTATAACCTTTATTTAAGTAAAAATAAATTTACCCTTATCTTTAACACTTTGACTTAAGAATAAGAAATCTACAAATAGGGAACTGAATATTGACCATTTTTTACTTAGTAGTAACACTTCAAAGTGACTTTGAATTCCATATTTTGTTTTCTGTGTTGATTAATTCCTGTCTTAAAAATCTAATAAATGATAGCATAAGTCTTTGAATAGTCACAGGTTGCCCCTTTATATAATTCCTGTCTTAAAAATCTAATAAATGGTAGCTTAAGTCTTTGAATAGTCACAGGTTGCCCCTTTATATTTTTCTTCAATGTGGATCAGTTATGTTTAGATTATATCTGTTTCAGAAATAGGTATGCCACAGAACTTATTCTGTCAGGCTAAGTACTGAGTTAGTAATATCAGTATTATTTGACATGGTATCCTGCACAGTATGCTAAATAGTTTTCAAACATGAAACCTGGTACATTTCCTGCCCTGAAGAATTCAGTCTAAAAGACAAAGACTAAAGAAAAGGTATAATGTGCCATTATAACTATAGTGGGCTCTGTTTCACTCAAAATAGGGATTAGCCTCTTTGTTTCATATTAAGAATATAGTGTATCATCACCACATTTAAAGGCCATAATTTGAGTAAAGATTGAATCATCTAAGGGTTTCTGAATAAATCTGCTAGTTAAAAATAATTAAATATCGGTCCAAGAAACTATCTCACTGTTTTTATCCATTTTGCTAACAAACCACTGGTTAGTTATCCTTCAAACTTCCCATGTAATTAATTAATTGAAAATGAGTGCCAAATGTACATTTAAGGAATTTAAGTTCTCTCTCAAATGAAAGTATTAACAAAATTTCATCTATGTTTGTCTTTATAATTAAATCTTATTCATAATAGTAGTCATTTTTTATAACTTATGAGACTGAAGCCACAGGCCTGTCATGTGGAAATAAGGGTTTTCCCATTTTTCCCTTGTCTTCAAATGGACTAAAATCAGAATGCCTTAAAGAAAAATGGCAGGCCCTATATTCTATTATTAAAAAAACTGTACAGGAAACTGAAAATAACTGCAAGGAGTCCTATGGCACCTTAAAGATTAACAGTTTTATTTGGGCATAAGCTTTTGTGGTCTGGAGCCCACCTCGTCAGATGCATTTGATAGTTTTTAAGGTGCCACAGGACTCCTTGCTATTTTGCTGAAACTTTAAGATCACTTTAAGATCAGTTTTGTAGCATAGGTTCAATCGGGATTGCATCCAGAGTGCTGGGCACTTTCAAGCCTTTATCTAAGCTTTGTGGCTTCAAAGACTCCTCTCTTCTGAGGATCCGGGATAGCCAAGCTTAGCAGATACAGCAGTTGACATGCCCATTCTGTCCTTCCTGACTCATAATTCCACATCTACATGTCATAATGGAAGTTGTTGGAGCAGCATCCCACTCTTGTGCCCTTTTATTCTTGTGTTTGAAAAATCCAGGAAATCATAAACTAAAACACACGCTTTTTAAAATGAATCAAAGCTGGTTAAGTGCAAGATCCCCATTCCTTCTGTAATCCCTTTAAAAACAAGGAAATGCCAAGTTATGGGATGCCTCTTTACTGCACTTTAATGTGCATACAACGCATTGCCTTGTCACAAATAACTTCCTTCTGGCTCAGCATGTAAGGAAACACACTAATTCAACGCATTAATCTCCTTCACATTATAGGCAGCCCCCTTAATTACAGTCTAATATGTCTAGAAACAAATGATGCACTGCACTCTTAACTGTGAGAGTACATTTCAGCACAGAGTATTTGCTGATGTTGTGCAAGTGTGCTTAGCATTAATGTTTTAGCTATAAAGTATTTGGCATGAGCTCCAAATGGAAAATTTTGCTTGCCATTCCACCTGCAGCAAATATAACTTAAAAGGTTTACACAGTAAGATGTAATTTCACTGGTCAGTTCAGAGTAGCTTCATTGTATAGTTCCACTAATGAATTTTGAAAGGATTGTATCCTTGTATTGATGACTGTTTGTTTGATTTTTACAGAAATCGAACTATCTTGTTGCAGTGCCTTCATAGCCTCACTGGAGTTCTCCCACCAACCTGCAAAATAAAACTCCTAAGGTTAGAAAGCAAGGACATCCTTATTGACCAGTTTGCAGTAGCTCTGGAAAAGGAAATGGTCAGCTTTAGGAGTTGTTTCTCCTCTACAGTAAGTGAACTTGAAAACAACTTAACACAGAGCTATGAGGCTGGCGAGAAAAGGAGCGGGGTTACAGTGTCATCTTTGTCTGGCAAAAAAGAAGCAGTGCAGCAATTGAGAGAGAAGTTTCAAAATGAACAGAAGCAAAGTGCATTGAATATGAACCGAACAGTGAGCGGTGCCCTTTATAGACAAATTACTTTGAAAATTGCTGAGGCTCAGCTGTGTTCTGATACGATTGCATGGAGACTGAATGTTTCATAATGACTCCTCTCTGAATTTATTTTGAATACAGTTTTATTTAAATGAAATGAAGCACTATTTATATTTTGTTTTTACTTTCTATATGTAACTCCTTTTTAGAAGATGGAGAATAAAACTTTTCTACCAGTGTTGTCATTACTGTTTGATGTGCGTATTTTCATTTTTTAAAATGCCATACATAGTATTAATATAGCTTTTTACTTTGTAAATCGTAATTGTTATAAATACCTATATTTTGGCTGATGAAGCATAGCCAGTTTGATACTTAGTGAACATTAAAAGTATCTCCAGAACAACTAGATAGCAAATACTTTTTACAGTTTTAAATAAAGCCTGTGAGATGATGTCTGGTTTAGACATTGACAGTACTTAGATTTGTATCAATCTTAAAACTGAATTTTACAGTGAGGATTTAAAAGAATCTAAAGGTTTTAAACACCCAGTTCCCATTGAATGTCAGTAGGGATTGGACACCTAACTTCTTTAGACTTGTAAAGTAAGTTTTATAGACTTCCTTTTTGGAGAAGTGAATCCAAAAGCTTCCTAACTGTCTGGGTAGTCAAGCTCAGGAATAAATTGGCTAGGGTGGTTGTGGAATCTCTCATTGGAGATATTTAGAAGGAGGTTGGACAGATAGCTGTCCGGGATGATCTAGGTCAGAGGTGGACAAAGGGGCTTCCATGGGCCGGATTCAGCCCGCCAATCTGGTGGGTCCAGCCTATGGCCACCCTGCCACTCCCCCCACCCCCAGGCAAATGGAGACTTGGGGATTGGGGAGCATACAAAGTCTTCCTGCTCCCTCCCTGCGAAGGGTGCAAGGCAGCTAGAGAGAAACATCGGCTATTTTAAAACAGCAGGCATTTCTCTATAGCTGTCATGCTGTCCTAGCAGGGTGGGGGCAGAGGACGAGAGACCTTGTACACTCCCCTGCCCCCAAACCCTGATTGGGCATGGATTTGTGAAGGGTGTGCTGCATCAGAGGGAAACTCCGGCTGTTTTAAAACAGCCAGTGGCTCTCGTTGCTGTGCGCCTCTGGCAGGAAGCAAGACACTTTGCGTGCTCCTCACACTTTCAGGCCCTCATTGGCTTGACGACAGGGAGTGTGCAAGATCTCCTCCCATGCAGCGCCTAGAGGGAACCACCAGCTATTTTAAAACAGCTGGTGATTTTGGGTGGAGAAGGTGGGGGTAACTTCACACATTCCCCCCTCCCTAGGACCATTGGGAGCAGGGAGGGGGACACACGAAGTCTCCTGTCCCTGCCCCTTCCACAAGAGGCCTCACCTTTTCCAGGACAGCCCAGAACCACTTAAAAACTTATGAAGTGGCCCCCTTCTAAAAATTATTGGCCACCACCCTTGATCTAGATAGTGAGTAGTCCTACCGTGAAAGCAGAGGACTAGACTTGATAACCCTCCCAAGGTCCCTTCCAGTTTTAGTATTCTATGAGGGACACTGTGCAGACGGCCCAAGAGTCCATATGTACAAAAGCATGGGTTGTCAACTACTTGTATATAGTACATTATTTAAGTTGGAGACGAGTGAAATTTCTTTGAAAAATTTGAAAAATTATATATTGTACAACTTAAATGTTTGACAAGGTAAAAAAAATCAGACCTTTTGCATGTAGAGTATTTTTTAAAAATTGAGCTCCCAAATTTGCTTGAAGCTTTTTGCCTTCACTGGGATAAAGGAAGAGTGTGGTGATGTAGTTTAAACATTAGTTGATAAAATGAATCCTAAAACAGTCCATATATACACGGTAGGGATGTTAGCGGCTAACCATTAAACCAATAAGCAATTGCAGACTATATCCCAAAATGAGTTATCTGCTTTTGAGTGGTAAATATTAGTGCCATCAGCCCATCCACACCCTAATTTCTTTATTTAGCCTTGTAATTTTCTCCATTAAATTAATTTCCTTTGTTACTGCAACTCAGTATCCTCAGTGGTATGTTGTCAATGTCCTTTGTTTCAGCAAATAAATGTGAACTATTTGCCCCTCGTATCATTCTTGCTAAGGTCAGAAGTTGATCACTCTGCGTATGTCTACACTACAGAGAAGATGGAAGTTGCTGCTGTCAATTATCCAGGGTTTGAATTAGTAGGTCTAGTTAAGACAGCTAATTCAAACTGAGAGGGAGGGGCACTTTGGTCTATCCCAGTAGTCCTGCTTCCATGAGGAGTAAGGGAAATACAAGGGAGAGTGTTCTCCCTTAAAAGGGTGCTACAAGGAAGTTGGACAGATAGCTTCCTGCACTGTGGACAACGCCAAAAGTCATGCTAAGGTGCTTCAGCTACACAATTAACGTAGCTGAAGTTGCGTATCTTACTTCGACCTGATTCTATAGTATAGACATACCCTAATAGACTCAGGTGCAGTGTTCCCTATAAGGCTGTGTGTGCTTATGTGGCCACTCAGGAGAAATTCAAATGCCACCCACCCCATTAGACATGCCACGAGATTTTGAAATACCCTGTCACAAAAGGTTTCTGTTTAAAAACTCCCCAAGTCACAGATTCCTTGATTTTGTATTTGTATTGCTTCCACCACCCAAATGCAAAAACCCCTTTGAGAACCAAGAAAGACACATTTGGGCACCCTCAAACTCTTTAATCCTCAGTCTGAAAAAAGCTTGAATAAACTATTTTTTCTTAATAGGTGGCCTTGCAGTCTTAGGCATGTGCACACACAACCTCTTGACTTCTAGGACACAGGAATAAGGAACATGTCCTCCCTGGGAAGGACATCTGAGGTTTGCCTTTCCTTCCTCGCTGTTCCTGCCTTGAGTCCTATGGATAGAATAGGCACGAGTTATCTTCATTGCCCTCAGTTGGACTAGACACTTTTGGGTCTTGTACCTGCTTTTAATATTATCACATCCTTCAATTAGCATCCAGTCCTTTTTCAGTGTCTTGATCTAAGAAAAGACTGGGATCAAGCTTCCCAACCTCAGTACATGTAATCTCATGGCTTGGTTTTTGAATGGGCATTGACTTTAGAATGTACCTGCTTTGAAGCCATAAAACAATCCTTAATAACAGCAGAAAAGATTCCATTAAAAATGTTATTCAGCCAAGTGGAAGTGCATTTTCCATCTGTGCAGAGTTAAAACATGTATCTCCTGAGTTAGTAAATATTCCCCTTATTTTGAATTATCATCTTTCTCTCAGAATGATTGGGCTATCCCATCTGGTTGTGGGTACCATCCATTATTAGATGGTTACTCAATTTCACCTGTTCATTGACAGGTTCATTGATTCTTGAAAGGCCTAATCAGAACCTTCCCACTAATAAAGAAGCCTGCTCCTTACCGGTATTTAACCTTGTACTTTGGCACTCATTAAACCTCCCTTAGAACCACAATCACAAATTCATATCACCTAATAATGGTTGCATCCCTTGTGATCACACTTCATCCAGAAAGATAAATGAGATTGGAGCCCCAGAGGCAGGTCTACTGTGAACTATATTCCATAAGGACGATATCTCATTATGAATATATCCACAGTTCATTTCTAAGGTATTTTGAGAGTTCTACTTAAATCAGGTCTGCTTACCTGTATTTTTTCTGAAACCATATGCATCTGAGGAGAAGAGGCAACTTCATTGCCTTGGCAAAGCAACAAATTTTGATACTGTACCTACCAGGACAGAAACAATAAAAAAAATCACCTGTCCTGATTTTCACTGTAGCACGATGACTCTGAGGTCAATCTATATGCACTTTAGGCTGCATCCTACTCTGCTAATAGCTGTCACATCTTCCTCCCTCTTATGGGGTAAGAGCTCAATCTGCAAGAGCACAAGCAACATCAGGTGCAGAGCTTTAGGAAGTACCCTCCTTGACATATGCAAATGAACTGTGGAGTTCCATACGTATTTGTGAAATGTTCTAGAACAGGACTCCTCCACTGATGCAACCTTTAGGAAAGCATCAAATTGTTCTGCATCTTCACATCCTCCTCTTATTTGATTGCTCGTTGTCCAACCATGGAGTACTACTAAGGATTGGCATTAGAAAAAAAGTTACTTACTTTATAGTAACTGGAGGTTCTTTGAGATGTGTGGCCCCTATTGGTATTCCATTGCCCACCTGTGAAGGATCATAGGCTTTGAACCCAGATTTCCAGGTCATGCTTAGACTATGGGTGCCACGGTGCAACTCATCTGAGCTAGTGGAGAAGGCAGTGAGAAAAGCTTTAGCTCACAAAATACCCTACCCATTAAACACCTGATTGAGAGAGATGTCCAGCCCCACAAACTATCTAGGATGAAGTACTTAAACCAGAACGAGGCACAGGAAATGTGTTCATGTAACGAGGTGAATCCCTAGCTGGCCGTTACTACGGGACTCTGCCTACGTGCCTGACTCCTGAGCTCAACCTTCCACTTGTTCCTGGTTCCTGTCCTTCTTGTCGCAGAGCCTCCCTCTGTTCCAGTTTCTGCTTCCCTGCCTCACTCTAGGTTCCTGCTCTTATGCCCTAACCCTGACACTGACTCAGGCTTTCACACTTGACTCTGGCTCCCACTCCAGTTATGCCAGGCTCCTGTGTTCTAACCATTTTACTGGATCTCTATACCACCCTCCTTTCCCTCTTTAGAAAAAGTAACTGAGACCTGGTCTATACTACAGTGGAAGGTTAAAGTAAGATACACAATTCCAGATATGTACATTGTGTATCTGGAGTCGTATCTTACATCATGTGTCCACCCCATCCACACAGTGGGAGGCTGACCAGAGCTTGTGAGGAGCAGGAGTACCGGTGCCAATGAGAGCACCTTCTGAATTCAATTAAACTGTATTCAAACCCTGGAAGATTGACCCTGGTAGAATCAATCCTCTGCATAGCGTAGACATGCCCTGTGGAGGTTACTCTTCTCTTTATACACTTGATTTGTAGCATAAGGAGAGCAAGGGTGCATGGATAGACCAATGGTGCTACTTGAAAGAATTCTCCCACTTGGAACACATGATGCTCACTGACAGTGGAATACAGATGGTGGGACTACTCATCTCTTACCATAAGGAAAGAAATTTCGTTGTGTTCACTAAATGAAATAGATAAAAGGATCAATTTATGTTCCTCACCAAGTCTTTTACATTTAAACTGTTTTTGATTTTCCGCTTAAGATAGAAGACTTATTTTTATTGCAGGAAATGAACATTGATTTACCAGTATTTCATCACTAAAATTCCATATCAATCTAACAGAAATTGGAGTAAATCCATCTATATAAAGTATGCTGGTCTTCCCCATTTGTAATTTACCGGAATAGCAAAGTCGATTACAAATTAATATTTCACTCGGGAAGAAAAAAATAGACAATTCACTCTCCTGTTTTCTTGAAGAAGAGCGCACGCTCTAAAAGGAGATGTACAGTTCACATGGTATCTGGTCTCATTAAAATAAAAGCTTTTACTAACCCTCCACCAAAATATCAGATCTGATTTCTGTAAATTGGGTTCTAGGATGGCAAAAAAGCCTCTTAAGAAATTATAATAAAAAAAAAACTTGAAACCTCACTGTGCTTTTTACATGAGTTCAGATTGCAACAAATACAGTGTTGATCAATGTATTAAAGCTCCAGTCACTAAAACTGCACTTGTCAGAAATGGGCTTCTATCAATGCTTAAACTAAAAGTAAGCATAATGACAAATATTATAAGCGGTACTCTGTGTGTGTAACAGTATGAGCACTGCATAGTATAGTACTCTTGCATAGTATTGTTGCCTTGAGATTGTGGAGGGGAAAGAATCTTTTATTGTGATATGGCTATTGGAATGTTTAGTAAAACCTATTGTTTCCTCTTCCAGGTAAACATTAATATGCAGACAAAACTCCAGTAAACACACACACACAAATAAGTAGTTAAAAAGTAGACTTTGTGGTCCTAGATGATTTAGTGTGTGGGGCCAGTTTATTTTAGCCTGCTTAGAAGATACAGTACTACCCAAAGCAGCTTCTGTCTGATCACTCCTGTATGTTTCTATTTCTGTTCCTGTGGGTCTGCTTCCCTGCTTTGAGCATCTGTGAATCTTCTAATTTCATCATGCCCTGTGTCCTTTCATGCAAGTTGTCTTCCTGCCACAGGCCTTTGGAAGATCTCTGCCTCAGTCCCTGTAGCTCATGGCAGGTGAAGAGTATAACCATTCAAACATCTCCATTGAATATCAGTGTGAGATGCCCCTTGAGAAATCTCTTCCATTCTCCCTCATTAGATCAGGGCACATACGCTGCAGATAACTAACTCTTTCAGGGTATGTCTACACTAGTTCCCTAGTTCAAACTATGGAGGCTAATGTAGGCATTCAAAGTTGCAAATGAAGCCCGGGATTTAAATATCCTGGGCTTCATTTGCATCTTCTTGGGCACCGCCATTTTAAAATCCCCCTTAGTCTGAACTCCGTGCCCGCGGCTACACGCGGCACGGAGTAGGTGGTTTGAATTAGGATCTCTAATTCGAACTACCGGTACACCTCGTTCCATGAGGAGTAACGGTAGTTCGAATTAGACATCCTAATTCGAACTACCTACTCCGTGCCATGTGTAGCCAGCCGCGGGCACGGAGTTCGGACTAAGGGACATTTTAAAAATGGCAGCGCCAGGGAAGATGCAAATGAAGCCAAGGATATTTAAATCCCGGGCTTCATTTGCAACTTTGAATGAACATAAGAACATAAAAACGGCTGTACTGGGTCAGACCAAAGGTCCTTCTAGCCCAGTATCCTGTCTGCTGACAGTGGCCAGGACCAGGTGCCCCAGAGAGGGTGGACCGAAGACACAATCAAGCGATTTGACTTCTGCCATCCCTCTCCAGCCTCTGACAAACAGAGGCCAAGGACACCATTTTATCCCCTGGCTAATAGCCTTTTATGGACCTAACCTCCATGAAATTATCCAGCTTCTCTTTAAACTCTATTATAGTCCTAGCCTTCACAGCCTCCTCTGGCAAGGAGTTCCACAGGTTGACTACACGCTGTGTAAAGAAGAACTTTCTTTTATTAGTTTTAAACCTGCTACCCTTTAATTTCATTTGATGTCCTCTAGTTCTTCTATTTAGGGAACTAATAACTTTTTATCGGCCCTCTCCACACCACTCATGATTTTATATACCTCTATCATATCCCCCCTCAGTCTCCTCTTCTCTAAACTGAAAAGTCCCAGTCGTTTTAACCTCTCCTCATATGGGACCCATTCCAAACCCCTAATCATTTTAGTTGCCCTTTTCTGAACCCTTTCTAAGGCCAAAATATCTTTTTTGAGGTGAGGAGACCACATCTGTACACAGTATTCAAGATGTGGGCGTACCATAGTTTTATACAGGGGCAGTAAAATATTCTGGGTCTTATTTTCAATTCCTTTCCTAATAATTCCTAGCATCCTATTTGCCTTTTTGACCGCCGCTGCACACTGCGTGGAAGTTTTCAGAGAATTGTCCACGATAACTCCAAGATCTCTTTCCTGATTTGTCGTAGCCAAATTTGCCCCCATCATACTGTACCTATAGTTGGGATTATTTTTCCCGATGTGCATTACTTTACACTTATCCACATTAAATTTCATTTGCCATTTTGTTGCCCAATCACTCAGTTTGGTGAGATCTTCTTGGAGTCCCTCACAGTCTGCTTCTGTCTTGACTATCCTAAACAGTTTGGTTTCATCTGCAAACTTTACCACCTCACTGTTTACCCCTTTCTCCAGATCATTTATGAATAAGTTGAAAAGGATTGGTCCCAGGACTGATCCTTGGGGGACACCACTAGTTACCCCTCTCCAATCTGAAAATTTGCCATTTATTCCTACCCTTTGTTTCCTGTCTTTTAACCAGTTCTCAATCCAAGAAAGGACCTTCCCTCTTATCCCATGGCCATGTAATTTACACAAGAGCCTTTGGTGAGGGACCTTGTCAAAGGCTTTCTGAAAGTCTAAGTATACTATATCTACTGGATCCCCCTTATCTGCATGTTTGTTAACTCCTTCAAAGAACTCTAATAGATTAGTAAGACAGGATTTCCCTTTATAGAAACCATGTTGACTTTTGTCCAACAATTTATGTTCTTCTACATGCTTCACAATTTTATTCCTCACTATTGTTTCTACTAATTTGCCCGGTACTGAAGTTAGACTTACCGGTCTGTAATTGCCAGGATCGCCTCTAGAGCCCTTTTTAAATATTGGTGTCATGTTGGCTACCTTCCAGTCATTAGGTACGGAAGCCGATTTAAAGGATAGGTTACAAACCACAGATAATAGCTCAGCAATTTCCCATTTGAGTTCTTTTAGAACCCTTGGATGAATGCCATCCGGTTCCGGAGATTTGTTAACATTAAGTTTTTCTATTTGTTCCAAAACCTCCTCTAATGACACTTCAATCCGGGACAGTTCCTCAGATTCATCACCCACAAAGGACGGTGCAGATTCAGGAATCTCCCCAACATCCTCAGCCATGAAGACCAAAGCAAAGAAATCATTGGCTACGTCTACACTGGCCCCTTTTCCGGAAGGGGCATGTAAATTTCACTAGTCGTCGTAGGGAAATCCGCGGGGGATTTAAATATCCCCCGCGGCATTTAAATAAAAATGTCCGCCGCTTTTTTCCGGCTTTTAAAAAAGCCGGAAAAGAGCGTCTAGACTGGCCCCGATCCTC
This sequence comes from Pelodiscus sinensis, assembly GCF_049634645.1. Classification (NCBI taxonomy): domain Eukaryota; kingdom Metazoa; phylum Chordata; order Testudines; family Trionychidae; genus Pelodiscus; species Pelodiscus sinensis. The sequence goes on from NC_134711.1 coordinate 212,315,725, forward strand.
CGGAAAAAGTGCCCTTTCCGGAGGCTCTTATTCCTACTTCAAAGTATCTTCAAAGTAGGAATAAGAGCCTCCGGAAAAGGGCACTTTTTCCGGAGGATCGGGGCCAGTCTAGACGCTCTTTTCCGGCTTTTTTAAAAGCCGGAAAAAAGCGGCGGACATTTTTATTTAAATGCCGCGGGGGATATTTAAATATCCCCCGCGGATTTCCCTACAACGACTAGTGAAATTTACATGCCCCTTCCGGAAAAGGGGCCAGTGTAGACGTAGCCATTTAGTTTATCCGCAATGGCTTTATCGTCCTTGATTGCTCCTTTTATAGCTTGGTCATCTAGGGGACCCACAGGTTTTTTAGCAAGCTTCCTGCTTCTAATGTACTTAAAAAACATTTTGTTATTTCTTTTTGAGTTTTTGGCTAGCTTTCCTCAAAATCTTTTTTTGCTTTTCTTATTGCATTTTTACACTTGATTTGACAGTGTTTATGTTCCTTTCTATTTATCTCACTAGGATTGGACTCCCACTTCTTAAAAGATACCTTTTTGTCCCTCACTGCTTCTTTTACATGGCGGTTAATGCCTACATTAGCCTCCCTAGTTCGAACTAGGGGGCTAGTGTAGACATACCCCTATTGACATGTCTTGCTTTTTGTATCTCTCATTGAACATTCCCTTAAAGGCTTTTTTTTAGTGATACAGGCATGCAGCTTCTTCACATCCTTCAGTTATTCCCAAGTCACGCAGCTGGTGTTTCAGAAGAGAAACTTTCCTACTCTTCTGCATAAATATTAATTTACAAATATCCTGTGTTCTGTTTCCCAAAGCATATCATGCGTAGTGACTTAATACTGTCTTTGATATGAAAATTGCTGCAACACTCCCTTTCTAGGGGCTATGTTTCTTTATCTCACCCTCCTTTTCCCCCTTTCTCTATGGATCTACAAAGGTGTATGGATCTCCACATTCATATTGAAGTAGTGCTCCATTATAATGTTGAGGAATGTTCTATTGCTGCTTATAGGTTTTCCAAATTTTCATCTTTCCTGCTGAAATTTTCCATTCTTGGTCTTTGCATGAACATGAAGAATTTGTGAAAATGTGAGCCAAAATATCACAGCCAAGTTGATCAAAGAAATTGGGTTTTCCTTTTCTCCCCTTTGCTACCAACCTTCTTTTATCCATTCACATGTGTGGTTATAAACATTGGGCAAGGTCTTCCTTGCAGAGAAATATCTGTCCTGAGGAAAATGCAGTATGAGCTTGGTAGGATGATTGTTCAGCATTTTCAGGCTATATTCAAATCAAAGGTAATGTACACATCTTATAGATGTTCATTAGGCAATGCATCCTCTTTATAAAATATGTATGAAGCTAATGTACACAGCCTGCATGAGCAATTCAAACTTTCTGTACCTTGAAAGAGGTCAGCCTACATAGGAGCATTTTTGAAATGGGCTGTGATCCAGTGAGTACATATATCCATTTGTTCACTGTAAACCTTCTGGTCGGTCCAAATAGTAAAGCAAGACACCACAGAAGTCCATAGTCTTTGGAAGTATCTATAGCAAATTCACAGATAAGTTTGGTCCACATTCACAGTTAACAAGAAATCAAGTTTTTTAAAAGATTGATGACTTAAGTGTGGGGGAGAGAAAAATCAAAATAATTCATAAAGCACATCTGATGCATCGCTATTCCACCCACAAGTATTCAGAGATCTAAATAAGCTGACATTTAACAGTATGAAGAGCTATGTATAGGAGCAGGACTGCTATGTATATCACTATTTGTTTCAAAGCAGTGTATCTGAGTATGACTTACAAACCCTTTATCAAGTGGTAAATGATGTCCATGAGGTGCAGGGGGCAAGAAAGACCCAGAGCCCAGTGAAACCAATGCAGTCCTATTGTGTGGGATGAGGGGCAGGAAATCTGGGTACATCTGCATGCCGTATATATCACTGACCACTGCTCCACCAAGGCTCCCTTCTAAGTGTCAAGAGAGGAGGCAGAGTAGTAAAGGACAACTGGGGACAGTGGAGTTTCAGCTACCAACCCTCTTAACCTCCACCCCTACTGAGAGGTAGGCCATTGCTTTGTGGCCGTGTGAGGTTGGTTGGTTTAAATTCACTCCTTTCCCATCTTATTGTGGATTGGGTGAAATGGCATTAAAGCTGGTAGGAAGACCCATCAACAGGGGAGGGGAGCAATAACCCCAGAGCACTGTGGACTTAAGGGGCAATAACCCCAGAGTTGCTGCTGTAGCCACCGCAGTAGTTCCCTGCCACATTGAACCCTGCCCAAATCCTTTTAACTAGCGCTGCTGTAGCAGCAGCTGCAGGGTGCCCCAGAGCAGTGGGGAAGGGGCCAGAGCTCAGATCTGCAGAGCAGCAGCAGTGTGTGGGTGGGGGGAGGGGAGGCAGGGGTTTCCTGCTGCTTTGAAACATGCTTGGTCCACTGAGTGGCATGGTGGGGACTCCCTGCCACTTTAAATCTCACTCAGGTCTACAGAGAGGAGGAGTAGAGCTCCCTATTGCTTTTAGAAAAGTGGCAGCAGCAGCAATGAGAGCCCCTGAGCAGTGAGGAATCTTGGGGCTCCCTGCTGCTTTAAAATCATAGCAATGATTTAAAAAGAGGCTACCGTGGCAGCTGGCAGCTTGTGACCCTTCCTGGTCCAGCTCTGCATGGTGCCTATGTGATGAATGGCGAGGGGTGTTCCCCTCGTTGTATGAGAACAAGAATAAAATCTCTCTCGCTTTTTCTTTTCTCTGCCCCCTAGCCATGAGTGTCCATGGGAGAATGGGGGAATAAGGGATTGAACCATAGATTTTTTTTGGTGGTTTTCATTCCTCACTCTGTTTTCCTTTCCCCAGATGTCCTCTCTCAGGTGCAGCTGGTCCAATCTGACCTGGGTGCGGTGAACCCTGGAGACACCCTCAACCTGACCTGTGCTGTCTCGGGTTATGCCATTGCTAGTGTTTACTGTTGGTACTGCTTCTGTCTCCTCCCCGCAAAGGCCTGAGCCGATGGGGGATGTAAGTCCATATAACAGAGGGAGTATAAACTCTGCTCCATCTCTCCAGGGCTGAGTTACCATCTCTGTGGACACCACCAAGAACCAGTTCTCCCTGAAGCTCTGCTCGCTGACAGCTGCTGGCACTGCCACCCTCTTACAGCACCAGAGGATGCACAGTGACACAGGCCAAAGCATGTACTGGCACAAAAAAGGGAAGCAATTTCTAAGCAACCAAGTCAGACCACAGAAGCAGGGAGAACTGAGCCCCTCAGGCTATGTCTACACTATAGGATTTTTGCACAAAACCAGCCATTTTTGTGCAAAAACCCGCAGAGCTTCCACATCTCAAGTGCGTTTTTGCGCTAGAAAATCTATAGTCAATCGACAGAACAGGTATACCTCCTGCTAAGAGGCATAACTCCTTTTTGCACAACAGTTCTTGTACAAAAAGGTGTGTGTGGATGCTCAACAGGGGTTTCTTGTGCAAAAAGAGCCTATCAGAAAAAGCACAGGTGCTCTGATGGCCATTCACAGAATGGCCATCAGAGCTTTCTTGTGCAAGAGCGTTCATGCAGTTTGGACACTCTCTTGTATAAAAGCACATTGCTTTTGCGGTGTGCTTTTGAGGTGTGGACGTGCTTTTGTGCAAGACGTTTTTGCAGAAGAGCTCTTCCGCAAAAAGCTTCTTGCACAAAAACCCTGTAGTGTAGACAAATCCTCTGAGATGAAAACACACACAGTCAATTGAATGTGAACAACCTACATAAGAAAAGATACACTTTAAAAATGCCTCCAGCAGCCACCCAGTTTCTCTGAACACCATTTACCTTTCTGCAGCTACAAGAATCTTTGCAAAGTTACTGAGAATTGTGTCATTTGTTACCTAAAATTTATTATAGAAACAGCTAGAGAAAGATCCATCACAAGAAAGATACACGAAAATCAGTCAAGATTTCTGTGTCTGTTTCCAGGTGTCTGTGAGTATGTGAGACAGAGGGGAGGCTGTGAGGGGAAGACAGTGAGGGGAAGCTGGTCTGAGCTCAGACCAGGAACCTGCTCTTGCTGTCTGAGGACAATGAGAAGTCCTATGGCACCTTATAGATTAACAGATTTATTGGAGCATAAGCTTTTGTGGGCAAGGACCTACTTTGTCTGAAGACAAACTCTCTTCTGGAGTTCTACAGTTCATCTGTATCACATTCTGTCTCTCATACACATAGGCTACGTCTACACTGGCCCCTTTTCCGAAAGGGGCATGCTAATTTTACAGGTCGTAATAGGGAAATCCGCGGGGGTTTAAATATCCCTCGCGGCATTTAAATAAAAATGTCCGCTGCTTTTTTCCGGCTTTATACTTTGCACATAACACAGTGTACTGCTCATGTGGATGAAAAGAGGGAACATGCCAACAGTGCAGGGGCAGCACCGCCCAAATGTCAGGCATACTAGTCATACCCAGTCCAGTGTGTATTCTGCACCAGAGCCCAGAATTGCTGTCAGTGGGCCTGGTGACCACAGACAAAGTCATAGCCACTTGTTTATTCACAGGGGTCCTCCAGCCACAGTCTGTATTGCCCTAACGTTGTCTTTCTCCTCTGCTTTGCAGCCATCGTAGGGTTAGTAAAAACAAAACAAAACACCTGGTAACACTAACTAAGATAGTCTGGGTGATTTAGACTTGCAGACCAAACAGTACTTGTAAAGCTAATAATTAGATGCTACCTTTGAGTGAAATGGTACCTGTATTTCCAGCCTTAGGAGACCCAAGGGCTATGGTCCAGATTCAGTCTCTGACTGCCTGCTCCATTTCCAAGAGGATACATCTAATGGTGGGTGGATACAAAATGTTGGCATTTAAAACACATGACTATTTTTTCATTCTGAATTGAGATTGGCTACGTATGATAATTGGGATTGAGATGGGGAGAAATTTGTTGTGGGTAGTTTAATGTATTATGCAGTTGCCTCACCTTAATATGAACCTTATGCTTCACTTCTTTCTCTCTCTCAAAGATTTCTGAACAGCTAGAATTCAACCTTAAGGTACAATAGTGGAAAGCAGCAAATTACTGTAATTCAGTGACTACATTATTTCAGTAATTAGTTTTACTAGTCCCAATTGAATATTTATGAGCCTTCCGTAAAAGATGGTAGAACTTAATAGGGAGCAAGCAATGCAAATAGAGACCATATAGTCTGTTTCAGAAAAAATGCCTTTTTATCTAAAATAAAATGTAATTCTTTACTGCATTTCTATTGTGAAGATAATCTTTCCGATATAAATCACTGTAACACCATTCTCTTAAGGCATACTAGCGGACTCCACAATGTATGCAGATGATCAGATATGGTGTGACTTACTTTGCCCAAACTTATAGAAGTTCACATTCCGTGACCACATAATTGCTTCAGGTTTTTTTCAAGGCAGTAGCATTTTATAATAAATCCAACACACAAGAATAGTAATCTGCCTTTCATCTGAATTATAACCTGCGGTCTGAGTGAATCTCTCAAATTATTACATAGATCCAATTGATTAAAAATGGCATCCTGCCCTGAAGTAGAAGCTGAGCTTGTATTACTTTATTTAATACAAGTGAAGGAGCAAATTCTACTTGCTTTACCCAAGCAAGCATTACCTTTGGCCAGAATTGTCAGAAAAGCATGAGGGGAAGAGTGCCTCAGTTTTAGACCCCCTCCCCAACTTGACACCTTAAAAGACCTAGGGTACGTCTAGACTACATGCCTCTGACGACAGAGGCATGTAGATTAGACTACCCGGCATAGGAAAATGAAGCGGCGATTTAAATAATCGTCACTTCATTTAAATGTAAATGGCTGCCGTGCTGAGACGATCAGCTCTTTGTCAGCTCAACATGCTAGTCTGGACGCTCCGCAGTCGACATCAAAGGCATTTGTCGACCTCCCAGGTATGCCTCATACCAGGAGTTTTCAGAAAGTGCTGAGCTAGCAACCTTTGTCAGACACTGTTAGTGTTTCACGTTGGGCACCTTGAAATTGAGGCCCCTCAGATTACTAGTCGCATACACAAATATTGTCTATAAATGATGACTTTAGAGGGACTGCTTGTTTAAATAAAATGAACAAGAATTGACCCAGATCAGACACTAAGGGAAACAACTTTCTTTGAAGATCTGGAGAAACAACCTGCTGGAAACAGTTTCTGAGAAAATACGTGCTCTTGAACTGAGTTATGGCTCAAACAAGATCTGATCTTGATTTTCCTGAATCCCAGAGAATGCATATGCTCTCTACATAGTATCTGTCTAACTAGCCAGATCATTAATGAAGCGCTATATGTGATACCACACAAAAAGGCTAACCAATTCCATAAGCAAGGCTTATACATATGTGAAAAATCTGCTCTTTAGAACCTGTTCTAGGTCCCCTGAAGAGTCTTGGCTTTAAGTGGGAGTTTGATTAAACCATCATTCTTGGACACACTTTGTATTTAAATGGAAGTGTTACATATGTAAATTATACCTGGGAAATACTCTGTAGTAAAGTTGTAAACTGAAGGAACAACTCAGTAGCCACATGTACACCAGAGAAGGGGAGAGAAGAAGAGCTAGTGTAGAGCTTGAGCTTAGGACTTTATTTTATTTGTATTAATCTTTTGATTTAGCAGACAATCATGCAGGTTTATCATGCTACTATGGAACAAATGAAGGATGGAATTGAGAACTCAGTCTCCTTTATTTTTGTGGACATGTGGGATGTTTCCCAATGCAATTGATACTGTAATATGAAGCTCTGGGGATCAACATGTCTGTCTAATTATTTTTCTTTGACAATATGGAATGTGATGTTTTTATTTAATACAGTGGTTAACCTATCGATCACAGTGTGTTATCTGGGCCACAGGCTGAGAACCACTGCCCCCAAACCTGACCCCTATGCCCAATGCCCTCCATCCAGAGACCCCTCCACAAAGTTATGCCAGGAGCGCAGCCCTGGGCAGGAGGATCCCAGATCCCTGGGGGCTGGCCAGTAGGGACACCTGGACCCTGTGGTGGCCCAATAGCTGGGCTGCAGTTGTGTGCTAATTGGGCTATATGCAGCCTGTGGGTTGAGAACTGCTGATTTAAAACATTGCATAAGTAAAATGACATTCATGGTGGTCATTGGTTTCCCTGCTGTGGTGATGAACTTGTGCCCACTATGCAATTCTGCTGCATATTTAATCAACATAACCTCCTGCAGCCCCACATCAAGGTTTTAAGGTGAAGTCTGGCACATTGATTTTGATGGAAGATGGAGCCACTGGCTGTATTTAGGGCAACTGATATCTGAATGGCAAGTGAAGAGAGAAGTATTTATAATTGTGTCTAATCTGCTCTTTTAGGAAGTATGGAGAGCTTGTTTTTCCATTCCCTTTTTTCATGCTTGATTTTATATTACAAAGGGCAAATTAAATATTGTTCTCTTTCTCTGGATGTTCTGTGGAGGATCTGGAAGCTTAAATGTCTCTCACACAGAAAAAGGCTGTGCCCTTCCTCTTTCTACTCACATAAATGATCCTTCTGAAGTCTAAAACCTGGTTCTCTTCTCACTTTACATCAGTTTCACCCTGGTTTAATTTCATTGACTTCAGTTGAGTTATTCCTGATTTACACTAGGACCTGATTCCCCTTTCACACTAAAGTCCCTGCTACAAAGTATGTCTCTAGTCAGGAAATAATCTAAGCACATACTTAATTTGAGGAATAGGCTTAAGCCCAACAATTTGATGTAAACACATGTCTTAAAGATAAGCAATCATGTACTTAAGTGCTTTGCTGAAAAGGAATGAATGCAAGCATAAGCATGAATGCTTTTTTTGAACTGGGTTTTAATGTTTAATTCCTTGAATATTGGTACTTGAATTTTTATGTGACACGTGTAGTTAAAATGGAAATCTGTATTTTAAAGCATGTATTTGAATCCTTGGCGTGAGGTGAGATACAACTGACTGGATCTGCAAAATGTATATCAATGCCTTTAAAAGAATTCTTACATTTTGTTTGCAATGCTACTTCATTTTTTCACTGCATAGTATTTAACTTTTACAACACACATCTGCGTGCCACCTAGTGCCCAGATCAAGAATTGCACTTTATAATTTAAAGTATGAAGAATGGCTATATTGCATACTCAGTTAAATTGCTACAATTCTTGCTCCCATCTTTTTTATGCCAGCTAATTAAACATTGTGATTTAACTAATTTGTTATGAAAAATGCATTAATCTTTTAAATTATAGCGTACGTTGAAATCCTCTGATTAAAACACAGCAGTTACACATTATCGTATATTTTTATTTTTTGTTCATAGTAAAGTAGCTGATTACAATTTATGAGATATCATAAAAACATTATAACCTCATCTCATACTTTCCTAAAATGTATCAGTTTATGGCTGTAAATATTTCCTCAGGTACCTCTGGTATGAGTACTAGAATAAAGGATTGGATGGTCATAAAGGTAATATTTAGCCATGCCTGCCTTTGAATATGCTATCATTTTCCCTCCAAAATGATAGTTTCTACTTGTGAGTTTGGCAAAATAAACAGTGTAGTCATTTCTGTAGTAAAAACAGTTGCAGAAGGAGAGTTGGTTCTTAAGAATTGTAAGAATACCTTTCTAATTAAAAGTTCATTTCAAGACAGACAATTGCTTTATTTTTCTGGAAAGCATTGTTTTATTTTGCTGGTGAAAATTCTTATCACAGGTCTTTTGATACTATTGTATGCTGGCCATTTCACTCTAATGTCTTGCTTTTGGCTAGCCGTACCTCTCCAAATGTCCATTTTATGGCTGTTTTCCTGGTTGTATCCTGCTAAGTTGGTACAAGGGGAATAGGATGATGGGTCTGATCTGTCATTTCAGACAGGTGCTCTGCTCTCCAATTTATGCTTTGAAATTTCAAGAAAGATAACACACCTGGCTCCACATGGGACTTCTAATATAGCTGAGGAAAGGAGCAACTTGAGTCACAGCAATGATGAACAAACAGAATATATTACTTGGATAGGCACTTACACTATACTGCTTCTACAAAGATGCATTTCACTGTTTACTAGTGTAATTTCAGATTCTAAAAATTATGGTTCTTTCACTCAATGGCCTACATTTTTGTCCATTTTGGAGCTGGAGATGTCAATGTCAGTGACAATTCAGGAAGAGAGCAGATAATTTTGAACCTTGAGAACATCTTTACCTCCATGCTTTACTTGAAGCTTAATTGTGAAACTGTACCATATATGAAGTGGCTATAGGGGTCATTGATATCATGCTTGCTTCCATTGGTGCATTGGATAATGACAAGAATAATGTAATTTTGCTCTTTTACTATGACACTTCGCTTTATGCCATACTTCCACTAGTTACTATCTGCATCCTATCCAACCTGGCTGTGGGTTGCAAAGTTGTGTGCATGTTCAGTGAGGCAACTGTGCAGCTGTCCATTGCAGTGTGCACACCCCCAGCCGTCCACCCACTCCACACCTTTATATATAGGGTGTGTCTAGACTACAGGGTTTTTTTGTTTCTTTTTTCGAAAAAAGTGGCCTTTTTTTCGAAAAAACATTCCCCTGCATCTAGACTGCTGCAAAGTAAATCAAAAGAATGTGGCAGTTTTTTTCCACCACAGAAAACCTCGTTTTACGAGGAAGAACGCTTTTTTTTTAAAGTGCTCTTTCGAAAAAAGGCGCTATGTAATGCAAACTGTGCTTTTCCGAAACAGAGCATCCAGACTGCCTGGGTGCTCTCTTTTTTAAAAAGCGGCTCGCTTTTTCGAAAGTACTGGTTGTAGTCTGGATGCTCTTTTTCGAAAGAGACTTGCAGTCTAGACGTAGCCACAGTGTTTTGCTGTGAACTGCACCCTGTGTAACTTGAAGCCTCACTTCATCTCTCTTGTTCAATCCAGCATGTAGCATTATTTGCATTCTGACATAATTTCTGCCATCCTGTACTGGATTTTCTTACTAGGGCTGATAGAAAGATATTCTATGTGTTCATGCATTCTCTTTCATCAGTCCCCATCATCTTTTTTGCCACTTTCTTATTTGCAGCCATCAACTTGTATTGACTTCTTCCAAAACTCATGATTGTATGCCTTGCTGCATGCAAATTGGTCTCTCTAAGGCAGGGGTGGGGAACCTTTTTTGGGTCGGGAGGGACTGACCCACAGAAAAATCAGTCGGGGGGACACATAAATGAGAAGCAAAGTGAGAAGCCCCTGACTGAGAAGGAGAAAGACATTCCCCACATTTCCCTTGCACACCAGAGTCCAGGGAGGCCCAGGCAGGTAGATTTTGTGTGCTCCAGCCCTGTGGATGGGTGGCAGTGAGGCTGAAGCATCAGCGAGGGTTCCCAATGCTGAGCCTCAGAGGCTGGATCCAGGTAAACTGGGGGCCGCATCTTGCCCCCAGACCTGAGGTTTCCCACCCATGCTCTAAGATCTGTTGCTATCCACATTTTTTTGCATCCCACTTGGTTGTCTTCTGTTCACAATCATTGAAAGGGCCATCCTACTTATATAGCTCTCAGCTCCTTGTTGGCCACAGCCATACCAATATATCTTAGCCTCTCTCAGCCTGTCTTCAATTGGGGCAACCAACAAATGAACCCTCACAATATCATTTTTTTTTCCTATCATGGGGTGTCCAACTATCTGACCATCTCAACATCTTCATATGTCTGTGGTAGTGAACATTAGGATTTCCCTTCCTGTGGCTGGCCAAACCTTTATGTGCATTAGGATGGGCCAAATTACAGTTTTGTACACTCTATCTTTTAATTGCATTGATTTTTTTTATCACAGAAAACTGGGATCAGCTTCCACTATTTGCACAAAGTAGCTTTGGTATAATGCCAGGCATCACTCAAGGGGGCAGCATCATTAGCAACCCTTGATCCTAGGTATTTACATTCTTTCACTCTTCTAAGGTTTTTGCCTGTGATATCCTTTATGGTGAATCCTCCTCCCCTCAGTTATCAAAGCCTCAGTCTTACTAATGTTCATTACCAAAGTCCTGCCTGCTCAAAACTGTGTTAGCACTATTCAAAGTCATTTTTCCATATATAACTAAATCATCAGTGAACCACATATGCCAACGTGTCTGCCTTTGTATATTCTCACTTGTCACATTGTTGCATAAATAGCAAGGTTTGTCCCCTGGAGGCCAGTCTAATTTGCCCACAGAAGAGAGTCACACTTTCAGGCTGGGTCCAACTCCATTTTATTGTTTGCAAGCAATGGTCAGCCAAGGAGCTATTGCTCAAAGCAAAGCTGACCCTGGGCGTTGGCTAAGCATCCTTTTTTATACTTTCTTTAATTTTCTTATCTAACTTGGCACGTCTTGATTTGTTACCTTAGCTTCGTGTTGCCGCGTTAGCATATTTCAACTCTATTCCATTCAGTAACAACCACCAGTATAGCTTACTTAAGCAATAGCAATTAGCAAATTCCCCTAACTCAAGTAATACGTGTACTCCAGTCCTTGAGAAATGGGTCTAAACAGCTAGTTCCTCTACAGCTTCTAAAACATGCGCAATCGGCTAAATGATACGCACTGTTTCAAGCTTAAGTAATGGAAAGGGGAAGAAGCACACATAGTTTTTACTATATTTTACTACAACATCCCAGGTGATCACAAATAATAAAAAAGGTTCAATGCTAACGCCAAGTGCAGGTCAACATTTGCTGGAAATTCTCTGCTGTAGCTCCATTTAGTTTTGACTATGGTGGTTACTGCATTATACCTACCTGGATAAGACTGCAGTTACACTAGGGAAGAATGTGGCCCTTTATGTGATTGTTCTGTATACACCTGAGTAGAAAATCTGTCAGAATGCGTTGAAGTTAACCCTTGGAGTTCCCATTTACATATTTTTACTGCCTAGTCTCATGAGTGCATCTATCATGCAAGGCAAAAGTTTCATTATGACTAAAGTGTCTAAATTGTTAGTTTACCCTTAAAAAGTCTCATTAGGAATTTCATTCTACAGGAACTGAGTAGCTTGCTTTTAAAAAACTATCTGTTCCAAAGGACTAGAAAGTTGATATGATAATTAGCCAAAGACAGTAAAAGTTCATAATTTGGTAATTATGTGCTTCAAAAATCTATTTCCTGAATAAAATCTGTCAAAGAGTATCTCTGTTTGGCACATCATCTATAAATGTATATATAGTACTAAAGATGACACCAGATGCTTCAAAAAATAACAGAGTTTGACATTTGACTAAGCCCAAAGATAGTGATGACAGAGAAGAGCAATGTCTGTTCTAAATAAGGTCTTCTGTTTCCTGAAGCAGCAAAGGAATAACAGATAAGAGCTGTATACTCCCTATTGTGAATTCTAGGAAAGGAAAGGAAACAGAGCCTCATTCCTGTTTTTAGAAGCAAACCACCACATAAAACACCAGAATTACATATGCATTATTAAACATCATTACTGTTGCTGTTGAGGAAATGGTGGAAAAGAGCTACTTGAAGAGGATGAAATGGGGTCACAGAGCATTGTAACAGCCGTCTTCCCTATGGCACAAAGGCTGGCATACATACTGCTAGATGTTATTTGTTGCAATTCGTATGTTTCAAGGCTGTTCTTCCACCCCTACATGAAAGGTCTCCACAGTGCTCTTTCCTCAAAGGAAGATTATAAGTGGTAGCTTCAGCAGAATTCCACTCCATTCACCCAGTCCTGGGCAACCATCTTATACAATAACAACAGGAAATCAGTTCTTAGAAGGCTGTGTTACAGCATTCTAGGCACCCAGAGGAGGAGGTTTTTCAGGGGCGATAGGCTGCTGTGCAGCTAAAATTGGAGTGATTGGAAATAAAGGGCAAGAAAAAAAGTACCATATTTCCTCTCTCTCATACACATAAGTGATGAGATTCTGCCACCCTCTCACACATTTTAGTAGCATCTTATTCAGCAGTCCCATTGCAATCTGGCCCAAAGTGATTGGAAAACAAATAAAAGCAATGCAAGACTAAAACACCCCTTCTCCACACACTGCTCCATCCCCCTTCAAAATGGGAGGTGGGGAGAGGTCTCTTTTCAGTCTTCAAGTGGCCCTTTGCACAGAGTGTGTGACTCTTGGCCATCTTGACGCTATCGAGTAAAATACTCTGTGAAGACAGTTCAAGAGCTCTGTGTTGATTCCCCCACTGAAAATGAAAAGAGCAGCCTTGTTACGTGCCTTCATGTTCCCGATCAATACAATTTGCTTCTCTGGAGAAAAAGCAAAGGAGCCAGATGCAGAGAGGAATTCCCAGGAGCTGAATGCAGAGCCACACATGGAACAGGCTGTGAGTGCCAGATGTGACAGCTGAGCACAGGGCTGCATGGGACATAAAGGGGCAGAAGTAACAGATGGGGCAGGAGAGCCAGTGAGGCAGGTGCTAATGAGGGACACTCACTGAGCCAAGCTGGGAAACCCGCAAGCTCCTTTTTGTGTGAGTAGAGGTTGGACAGTGGAGGCTACACCAGCCACTAGGTCTGAGGAGCCCTGACTCCCCACTGGACAGGGACCCAGACAAGATCTGCTACTGCTCTATTTCCACTGGCACCAGGGGCATGAACAGGAATTTAAATGTGACCACTTTAGGAGGGGCACATTAAACACATTCACCTTATACACATGAAACCCTATCAACACCTGCACAAACATCTTACGCCTAGAAACAAACAGCAGCACACTCACTAGTTTAATGAAAATCCATGCACTGGGGAGCCACCTGTATAAATGCATCCCGAGTACTATGCCATGGTGGGATCACAGAGTTCCTCCAGCCCTGGGGGGCGGTCTGTGGAGAGAGCAAGCGCCATCAGCCCTGAGGCTGCAGTGAGAAGTTAGCGGAGTAAGCTCTTCCAGCTCCTGGGCTGGAGGAGCTCTGTGCTCCTGCCAATTATTTGTGGGTAGGGGGTGTCATTACTTGCTTCCCCTTATGCATATCCCTGACAGGAACTGTTTAAACCTTTTGCTAGGATATCTGCAACCTTTCCCTTTCCTGACAGCCTCTAATAAAACATCACTTCACTGAGCCATGTGTCTCAGTGGTTAGTGGGACCAACAAGGGCTACCACCTGTAGCTACTGAGGCATCTACAGTATTTACCTCTGAGTTGCAGGAGACCAGGCATGCTACTGTCTCCTTGGGTATGTTTACACTACAGCGCTAATTCGAACTAACTTAGTTCGAATTAGTTAATTCAAACTAAGCTAATTCGAACTAACGCATCCAGACTAAAAAACTAGTTCGAATTAGCGTTTTGCTAATTCGAACTAGCATGTCCACATTAAGTGGACCCTGAACCGGGGTTAAGGATGGCTGGAAGCAGTGCTGGCAGGGCATCAGATGAGGACTTAGAGAGTGGAGCTGCTGTCTGAGGGCTGTGCTTAAAGGGAACCGACCCCCACCCCGGACAGACAGTTCTCAGGGGTGCCCTGCAAAGCAGTCCTGGCTTGGAGTGCCCTGAGTGCCCACACTGGGCACATCACAGAACACGGCCATCAGACCGGCTGCACTTGCTGCAGGCTGCCATCTGGGGAGAGGAGGCAATTGGGGGGCTGCAGGAGAGGTTCCACCCCCAGAAGCCCGCAGAGCCAGCCCAGTCCTCCCCATAGGGGGCTCGTATCCCATTCCTCCCTCACCTCCTTCCATTTACCTCTCCCTAGCCCCCCTTCCTGATGTACAAAATAAAGGACAATTGTGTTCAAAAATAGAATCTCTCTTTATTGAACAAAACTGGGGGAGACTGGGAAAAGGAGGTGGGAGAGGGGAAGAGAGAGGCTGGGAGAGGGGAGGGCAACTACAATGATGAGGGGTTTGGAACAGGTCCCATATGAAGGGAGGCTAAAGAGACTGGGACTTTTCAGCTTACAAAAGAGGAGACTGAGGGGGGATATGATAGAGGTCTATAAAAGCATGAGTGGGGTGGAGAGGGTGCATACAGAAAAGTTCTTCATTAGTTCCCATAATAGAAGGATTAGAGGACACCAAAGGAAAGGAATGGGTAGCAGGTTTCAAACTAGTAACAGAAAGTTGTTCTTCACAAAGCAAAGAGTCAACCTGTGGAACTCCTTGCTGCAGGAGGCTGTGAAGGCTAGAACTAGAACAGAGTTTAAAGAGAAGTGAGATAAAGTGATGGAGGTTGGGTCCATGGAGTGGTATTAGCCAGGGGGTAGGAGTGGTGTCCCTGCCCAAAGTTTGTGGAAGGCTGGAGAGGGATGGCACAAGACAAATGGCTTGGTCACTGTCTTTGGTCCATCCCCTCCAGGGTCCCTAGGGTTGGCCGCTGTCGGCAGACAGGCTACTGGGCTAGATGGACCTTTGGTCTGACCCAGGACGGTCATTGTAAGCTCAGGGCTCAGGGTCGGGGGTCTCAGTGGACCACCTTGATTTTCATGCCAACCTGCTCCTGGGTGGCCAGGCTGGCAGCTCTCCTGCCCTAGACGGCCACTTTCCTGTGCCTAGTGCGGAGGTCGTGGACAAGGTCCACGATGTCCGCACTAGACCAGGCGAGTGCCCACCTCTTGAGGTCCCGGGCAAGCTCCCGGGAGCCACCAGCCTGGTCCCGGGAAGAGGGGGAGGGCTGGGGGGCATCGGGTGGCTGGCTCGAGCCGTGCCAGGTGCAGGGTCTGCTGGCTGGGTGCTGGCAGGCTTGCACCTGACACAGGCACCGTAGCCAGCCCGTGCCCCTTTAAGGGGGCCGGGGCCGGGAGGGGGGCAATAGAGTTTCCCTGGTATTGGCCAGAGTGTCCACCAGGGAAAGCTGGGGAGGGCTAGCCTCCCACTAGTTCGAATTAAGGGGCTACTCACCCCTTAATTCGAACTAGTAAGTTTGAACTAGGCTTAGTCCTCGTAGAATGAGGTTTACCTAGTTTGAACTAAGCGCTCCGCTAGTTCAAATTAAATTCGAACTAGCGGAGCGCTTGTGTAGAGCCTATCAAAGTTAATTCGAACTAACGTCTATTAGTTCGAATTAACTTTGTAGTGTAGACATACCCCTAGTTAGGTGTACTCTAGTCCTGAGTAACCCAAATAATTGCACAAGAAAATAATTTCACACTCTTTGTGAAATTCTCTTAAGGCTCCCTAAGCACATAAACACTGTAGCATAATGGGCGGGGAGGGGAAGGGTATATAAAAACATTTTGTCTTTAAAAATCACTTGAATTAATCGGTTTAGTCTAATGTATAGTTATAAGCAACATATTGAACAGTTGGACTCTAACAATCTATAAGAATTGATTAACCATTTTAAAGCATTTATCAACCATTTATAAAGTTATTTAGAACTATAACTATAACATAAAGTGAGACCAAAACCAGGATGGATTTTTTTGATACTCTCATATTTATTTAGCTCTAAAATAATAATAATAATAATAATAAAAAAAGATAATTGTGGCCAATGCCACATTAAGTGTAAAGAAATTATTTTTCATTCTTGCAGTTCAAGTATGAACTGAGGCTTGTATGATTGCTTTTTTATGCTGATACTGGTAGTTTGCTGGCATGAGCGAACCTTAACGTGTGGTGTCTTAGTAAGATTATATCATATGATCTCCTGACCTTTCAGATCTAGTTGGTCTCCTGAACCTTCACTAGAAGATCTTGATGCCTTTGTGGACTGTTGGAACAGATACATTATGGAGGTGTTACTAGCAACTCCATAGCTAAGATTGCACTAAATTTGGTGTGAAAAGAAGGATAGTATCCTCTTGAGAATGAAAAATACTGTATATCCTTTTCACATTATGGTAGTTAGTCTGAGTCAAAATGAATTGTCTGAAAAAGTACAGGCCAGTTTGTTAATTTAGGAATTAAAATTCATATAAATGAGCACTTCGAGAAATTTTTCATGAGCCCTTAATAATCACCCTTGCAGGGCTTAGGGTGGCACAGCTCCCAGAAGAGCTGCCAGCTTGCTCCTTTTCCAGCTGCCCCTCCCAGAAGGGAAATGGAGCAGAGCCCCCAACCCTGTCCTGATCATTTTCTCCAGTTTGTCCAGCTCATTTTGAATTTTAATCCTATCCTCCACAGCACTTGCAACCTCTCCCATCTTGGTATTATCCGCAAACTGTGTAAGCATTATTGAAATCATTGATGAAGATATTAAATAGAATAATCCCTAGACCTGATCCCTGTAGGCGGCCACTCAATATGCCTTTTCAGCATCTCTGTGAGCCACTAGTAACAACCTTCAGGGAATGGTTTTCTCACCAGGTATGCGCCCAACTTATAATAGCTTCATTCAGGTTGTAGAGTGCTTACGAGAAAGCCATGTGAGACTGTATTAAAAATATTACAAATATCTGCTTAGAACCTACCAAGTGAACCAGACCTGCTCAACAGGTAGGACAAAAAAGAAGGGAAATCTGGCATGTGCGTTGGAAAAACAAAACACCTGTAAACACGAGTCTGTGACCCAAGATTAGACTACAATGATTTTTTAAAGACACATTTTGTTTTAAATCTTGTTTTTTTCCCCCTCACGCTGTCAACTCAGGGTAGAGTTAAGGTTCTTTGGGTGCTCTGTATATTTCCACACTTTAAAATGTTTGGTTTTAGTTTAAGTGCAAACTTAACTGTGCAATTGCTGGGGTTGTAATGTTTGTTTTTGAAATCATTACAACCCTGTGTAGCATAGCTTTCCCTAAATTATTGACATGGATTTTCAACTTTACCTCCATTTTCACATAACTTTTTGAACAGGAATACATTTTTATACATCTTTAATATGATGAGTGGTCATATGATGATTTTACTTCTCATCCAAAAGACAACACATTTTCCAGCATCACAATGACCTTTATCATCATCCTGGCACATTGTGCTTCAATACTAAATCATTGTAAGGTTGCTACATACTCTACCGCATCACTGACTCAGCTAGATGGTGCATTTCAGTTTTCTCTGGTGGTCTCCCGTTCAAACAGTGATCAGTAATGAGCACTGTATCTTAGAACTGATATGATCATAGCCCTAAGCAGTCTGGGTAAATCTTATTTGTATACATACTTTTCTTAAACCAATTCATCCATGACTTAAAAAAAAAACCTGATCAAACATCCATTCATTACTAATCCTGGGAATGCTCATTTTCAGTAGTTCACCATAGAAAAATATACACCAGGAAACAGTCAGAAGAAATATGATTGTTAGCTAAGTTTCATACTACAAAAGCTCCAAGATCTTGCAAAGTGTCTCCCCGGCTTGCTTTAGATGGGAAAGGCTTGGATATAGCTGATTCCTCAAGTCTTTCTGTAGAAGCACTTATGCACTGTGTAGATGAAAGAAAAAGGGACAAATGAATAAAGCCCATTCTATTGATATTCATATATTGTTCAGTGACCATTTAATGGCTGTGTGTTGTCCTGTATGTGACAAGTGAATGTTTTTAGTTCAGTTCCCAATGGACAGCTGCCTGTATCACAGAAAACAGCAGCAATTGGAACTAATTTTCACCTTTGTTGGCAGTTTCAGTAGAGACAAAGGTGCGGTTTAGACATGGCATGGACTGAAATACCAAATTAGTCTGAGATACCTTGTCCATGGAGAGGGAGAGTTTGCACTGGAAATAGCCATGCTGATCTGATCTGTGAGCTTTTGTCTCCATTCAGTCCTTGCTATCCCCTATACTTATTCAATTATTTGATACCCCTTTTCCAAATCCTTTTGAAGAGCTACAGTAATAATCCACATATCAATGTAAAGTAAGTTTAGGTTTTACCTCTTCTCTTCTTCTCCTGACTTTTCTTCTTGCGCCTTTTATCCCTCCTCATCTTGCGCAGTTTTCGTCTCTTCTTTCTATTCCGGTTGCGATATCGTCTTAATTTTGCCATTGCCTGTTCTGAAGATCCCACACCTACTTTTTGTTTTGGTAGATCTGTTTACCTGGGATGGTGAATTAAAGCCCCACACTTGTCTGAAATATAAAGAGGCCTTCAATTATGACATGTGAAGCTCAGTCTGCCTATGTGTTTGCAATTGTGATGGCTGTTTTAAGTCAGTTTATGCAAGCTATCACACACACACAAACACACACACACACACACTACATTAAAAGAACATTTAAGGACAAAGTCAAGTACCCAAAAGTTAGGAAATGCCAGAATTATGGGTGCTCCCCATACTAGGTCTCATCTCTTCCCCTCCCCCCCCCCCCCCAATGTTTCAATGCTCCGGGGTGCCAAAGACTGAGATATGGGCAGTAACTCTTTGGCTGTGTCTAGACTAGCAAGTTTTTCTGGAAAATCAGCAGCTTTTCCGGAAAAACTTGCCAGCTGACTACACTGGCCACTTGAATTTCTGGAAAAGCACTGACGATCTCATGTAAAATCATCAGTGCTTTTCCGGAAAAACTATGCTACTCCCGTTCGGGCAAAAGTCTTTTTCTGAAAGACTTTTGCGCAAAAGGGCCAGTGAAGACAGCATAGTAGTGTTTTCCGCAAAAAAGCCCCGATCGTGAAAATAGCGATCGGGGCTTTTTTTGCGGAAGACCGCGTCTAGACTGGCCACGGACGCTTTTCCGCAAAAAGTGCTTTTGCGGAAAAGCATCCTGCCAATCTAGACGTGCTTTTCCGAAAATGCTTTTAACGGAAAACTTTTCCGTTAAAAGCATTTTCGGAAATTCATGCCAGTGTAGATGTAGCCTTTGTGTTCAGACCAGGCATCAATGGCCAGGTGCCAGAGCCAAAGCTCAGAATCAAAGTCAGAAGTCTGGAATCTGAGACAAGGGTTGGGACTGAATTATCTGGAGTAGGCACAGAGCTATCATGGCCATGGGCAAGTGCTTTAAGCAGCTGTGACCTGCTGCTGGGCTCACAAGCCGATCTGCTGACTCTTCCCCTCAATCAGGCAGCTTATACAAGCCAGCTGCACTTTTCAGGCTGCTTAGACACCAACTCTGCTGTAGGACCTACTTCTAAATTTGCTCTGCTGCAGGCCCTGATTCCTGACAGTGCCCCCTACCACCTGAGGGTGCCTCTTTGGGGTCTGGTTTCTTCTGGTACTTTTGATGAGACTCTTGAAATAGGTCTGAGGTGCTGATGTTCTTTATTGGCTCCTCACATTGTCTGTTTGTCTTGTAGCCTTCCCATTTCACTGAGTACTGGAAGCCTGGCCTAACCAAGAACTGAGGATCTGGTGGACCAAATACTCATGCTCTGGCATGAGTTGTGGGTGTCAGTGGAGGACTGGAGTGGTTTGGGTATAGGTTCTCAGTGAAGGACTTTAACAGTGAGATGTGAAAGACAGGGTGGATCTTCAAGCACTCAGACAGCTGTAATCTGAAGCCCATGGGTTTACCTTTTGTATAATCTTGAAGAGGCCCGTGTATTAATGCAGTTTGGTGGATTGATTTAAGGTTCTGGGCAGACAGCCACATCTTTGCCCCAATGGTCTGAGTAGGGCAGCCTGATAGTTTTGATCCACATTATGTCTGTAGGCTTTTTTTTCCAAATTGCAAGTCCCTGATGCACCTGGTATAGATTAAATCCATGGCAGCTGGATTACAGGTCTTGAATTGGCCAAAATGGCTCGTAAGTAGTGAATCATGGCACATTTTCAATATCTGAAGCCTGGAGTGTCCCCCTGGGTGGCTCTTGGGAAACAGGACTTTCAGCAAGACAGCGAGTCAAAATGTATCATACCTAACTGCTAGTAGACGTGCAGGTCATGAGCGATAATCCCAGGAATGTCAAAGATATCTGATGAATTCAGGACACAAATTATTCCAAACTGGAGAATTTCTTGGTGGCTTCAAAGGGTAATTATCTCTAGGGGACCTGCTTGGTGGCTAACTGGTCCTGACAAAAGGAGTAACCTGTCTATGGACTCCTCTAACTTGGGAAGTCCTTGCACTGGGTAGGAATATTTTGTGCTTGGGTGAACACTAGGTCCATGAAAGTGACTGAGGCACTGAATACACCAGCACCCCTAAATCGATGTTGGACATTGCAGAGTGCTGGAGCTAAAGAGGGAGTTGGAGATAAGTTGGATACAGATTGGCCATCCCCAGACTACCAACAGACAAGTTAGTATGGTCTTTGCGGGGGAGAGAAGACTGTTACTGCAGCCTAACCACCATTGGGGCTGATGGTAAGTGTTTCCCAACCAACATGTGAGGGCAGCTTGATGTAAAGTGTCTGGACTCCCCATAGTATAATCATAGGCCCAATGCCAAGTATAAATTCTTCTCCATGTGGGAAAGACTGGACCCGATCAACTTGCAAGTTTTCAGATGATGGAGAAGGGACTGGTGATGTCAGGGCAAGTGCTGGCGGGACCCGGGAGAATTTTGGTTGTATTTGGTCAGGCAGTCAATGATCTTGTTGCACAGGTTGACTAGGCCACACAGGGATTCTATTTTTTAATACCATCGTTTAAGCTAAGCCATAAATGATACTGCAAAGGGACTTAATTCCACTCTGGATCTATTTCCAGGCACTGGAACTCTGCTGCATTTTTAGCAACTGGCTGGCATCACTGCTGCAACACTTGACACTTGGCTTCTGGATATTGAAGCTCTCTGCCTTTGTGCAAAGTCCTCAAATTGCCCCAGAAGCAGGTTTGATTTTTCCAGGATTGGAGATGTTCAAGGCAGCCTCCCTTCCCTCCCCCAGTAAGCAGACTGAGAATCAATCTCTCCTGTGCTTGGTAAGTGGGGTATTGTGGTGGGAGCAGCAAAAATAAGGAGTCAACACTGATTTAGAGACCTATGACATTTATCACAATTGCCATTGAACTTGTGAGGTAGTAGGGGGATGTTGGGCTCGTAGGGAGTGGGGTTTGGAGGTGAAGGCAGTGTGGCTTGTGACACTTGGACAACTTTCTGCACCTACATGGTGGGAAGGTGAGCCAGCAAGGTTTGTAGGTTTCTCACTATCTCTATCAGAGAGATCAAGGCCTTTGTAGAATCCTTGCTCCCTGAATCAGCTCTAGCTCTTTTATACAGATAGGATCTCTCTGGTCCAGGACTTTCTGGTCTAGACCGCAGATGTTGCTGGATGAGAGAGCCCTGGTGGCTTGGAGTGGGGGCCAATTGGGAGACCAGCAGCAGACTGGTCAGTGGCCAGGACTAGGAGCACAGCTGGAGGCTGGGACTCGGACCAGGAGCATTGCCAGGTCCAGTGGCCAAGGCTGGGGCCAGTGGCTGGGGCTGGGAGTGTGACTGGGGCCGGGAGGCTGGCAGCCTCCTGGGAGAGCCTGAAAGCCAGCAACAGAATTGGCTTCCCTGGTCTGGCAAACTCCCCAGTCAGGTTCCCAAGGGTGCCAGACCAAGGAGGTCCAGCCTGTCATTTGTGTGGGGGCTACTCAAATTCTCCTAGACCTAGACAGTCTTACCTCATAGTTAGAGCAGCAGTCACAGAAAGGGCAGCTGCAGACCTGCTGTAACTTCTGCCCAGAGCCAAGGGATGGGGCCACAGAGCCTCATGGAGCCCTGATAATGGAGACCAGTCCTGTGTCTCTTCTGACTGTGTTTAAATGATTAAGCAATCTCCTGCTAGAATTTCTTGGCATATGGGTACAGGCCCAACCTATACACAACAGAACCCAGACAAATGCAGAATACACATTATTTGGAAATAAAAATGAAGCTTGATCATTGTCTCTCATATCAGAGTCACAGATTAAAATGCAAGAAGGGATCATTGTGGCTATCTAGTATGACTTTCTGTATAACACAAGCCATAGAACTTTGCCGAATTAGTTTCAGTTTGAACTAGAGCAGACTAAGTTGAATATTTGGAAAAACTATTTCAGTAGAAGGGTGGTGAAGCAGTGGAATGGGTTACCTAGGGAGGTGCTGGAATCTCCATCCCTAGAGGTTTTTAAGTCCCATCTTGACAAAGCCCTGGCTGGGATGATTTAGTTGGGATTGGTTCTGCTTTGGGCAGGGAGCTGGACTCAATGACCTCTTAGGTCTCTTCCAGCTCTATGACTTTGGCGCTACGTCTAGACTGGCATGATTTTCTGCAAATGCTTTTAACTGAAAAGTTTTTCCGTTAAAAGCATTTGCGGAAAAGAGCGTCTAGATTGGCACGGACGCTTTCCTGCAAAAGCACTTTTTGCGGAAAAGCATCTGTGCCAATCTAGACGCAGTTTTGCTCAAGAAAACCCCGATCGCCATTTTCGCCATCGGGGCTTTTTTGCGCAAAACAAACACTGTTGTGTTCTGTCGACTTGCGGAAAAACTTGCCAGTCTAGACGAAGCCTAGGGGTGTGTCTAGACTACAGGGTTTCGTTGACAAAACTATACCTGTGTCTACACTACCGCCACGTTCTGCCAACAGTAAGTCGACAGAACACAACAGTTTTGTCAACAGCAGTAAACCTCAATTTATGAGGAATAACGCCTTTTTTCAAAAGTACTCTTTCAAAAAAAGGTTTTATTGCATGCAAACTGTGCTTTTTTGAAAGAGAGCGTCTAGACTCTCTTTCAAAAAAGCGCTAGCTTTGTCAACAATACTGATTGTAGTCTAGACACTCTTTTTTGACAGAGGTTTTGTAGACAGTATTTGTCAGCAAAGCCTCTGTCAAAAAAGGCGTGCAATTTAGATGTAGCCTATGATTCTAGATCTTTTAGGGAAAAAATATCCAATCTTGACTTAGACATTGCTGATGATAGTCTACCACAAACTTTGGTAAATTACTCTAATAATTAATTGTCCTCACTGTAAAAAAATGGTGCCTTATTTCTAATTGGAAGGTTTGTCTACATGGTGAATTAATGTGTGGCTGGCCAAGGTGTGGAACAGTAGCCCACTAGCTTGCTGCACACTAAGGGTGCATCTACACTGCACCCATAGCTTGAAATAAGCAATGCAATTTGAGCTACACAAATTGCGTAGCTTATTTTGAGTGTATTTCGAAATAAATCACTATTCCAAAATGTCCCTTAATCTTCATGGAACAATGTCTTCAGGGACATTGGAATAGCAAGTCCATTATTTTGAAAGCTATTTCAAAATAACGGGCTTGTTTAAAAGACGTGGAATTGCTATTTCAGGATACTGGAAGTATCCCAAAATAGCGCTGCTGTCTAGACGCGCCTTAACTGACCCTATGGACCCAGTTACTGTTTGTTAATGGGCTTTGGCATATTCCTGCTTGAACTGGGAATGCCAGAACTGGACTCAGTATTTGAGCAGCAGTTGCTCCAGTGCCAAATACAGAGGAAATGGAAGCTCCCTATTCCTTCTTGATATTCCTTTGTTAATTCATTCAAGGATGACTTAGATTTCAAGTTAGACAGGCTCTATTTTCTATAAACCCCTGTTCATTAGCACTAATTATATTGGCTTCCTTTAATTTTTTTTATTGAGTTCTGTATCAGCTGTTTTATTATTTCCCCCTGAGATCAATATCAGACTTATAGGCCTATAATTAACTAGGTTGTTCCATTTACCCTTTTAAAATATTGGCACAACATTAGGTTTCCTCCAATCTTCTGGAACTCTCCCAGTGTTCCAAGAGTTACTGAAAACAAGCATTTTAACAGCCCAGAGAGCTCCTCATGCAGCTCTTTTCAAGCAAGCTCTCAGGGTCTGCAGCTTTAAAAAGGAATAACTTTAGTTGCTCCTAACTGAGATTCTGCTGAGTTACTATGGGAATGAAAAGTGTGTTGCCATTGTCGTCATCATTATCATGAGCGATAACAACATTATCTATTTTTCACTCAAATAGAGAACAGTTAGTTACTGAACACTTCTGCCTGTCCTGGTTTATTATTGACAATTCTATTTAATTCCATCTAGGAGAGGACGTACAGGCTGTGGACCCCCATTTAAAATGTGTGTGTATTTGGGGCAGCAAATTGCCTCCCTGACTGATTTCCCCTATTAGGCAGTCTCTCCTCTATCAGAAGTCTAACTCCACCCAAATCCATGAGCTCCTACCTACACTCCCTCCCTCTGAACTTGAGTGAGTGGCATGGCATGATAGAGCATGCGGTTGAAGTGCCACACAAGTTTGGACCAGTTTTGTACCAGGTTGCAGTGTCACTCACTCAAATTTCCCCCAGTTACTCCCCTGTCTTGGTCATGATGGAGGGGCAGCTGAGGCCAGGTCAAGATGCCACTCTTTCAGATTTGACCAGGCTTCTCTTCCTTATAAAGGAGGGACAGCTAAGCTAAATCTGAGTGAGTGGAGGCTAGCCAAAATTTGAGTGAATGATGTTGTGATCTGTAATGTGAAGTATCAACACCACTCAGGTATTGGCTCAGTCAAAAGATGATCAGGTCAGGATCAGGGTAACTGCCCTGGCTCTATAGCCAATGAACAAGCCAATATATTTACCAAACTTTATTGTTCCTTATGTCCCTTTGCTTCCCTTATCAGTTTTCTTCAGTTCCAAGCTTCAGATTTTTATTCATTACTAGGAATTCTCCCCTTTCCCCTCCATTTTATATTTATATAAATTACAGCTGCCTCCTCCCTCTAAACCTTGGGGTTTTCTTGAAGTGATACTACTTTCTTCCTTGATTGCAAGATTTTGGCTTTTTGGGAGTCTAATAAAGTATTCTTTATCAATTACAAAATATTATTTATATTTTTCTGTTTCAATTCTGTTTCCTAACTCTTTTAGCTCATAAATGTTTTCAGATTTGTAAAATTGGCTCTTTTAAAGAGTCATGATGTATATCATCATGTTTGAATTTATATTCTGTTTTCACAAAATATAAAAATAATCACATTATAATTATTTGCACCTAAACTACCATTGATTTAGTTTTGTGATGAATTCATCCTTGTCTGTCAAAGATGAGATATAATAGAGAATTTTCCATTGTTGGATGCAACATTTTTTAAGTTAGGAAACTATCATCCATAACGATTAGAAGTTCCAAGAATGTTTTAGTACTGGCAGCGTGAGACTAGTATATGTCTCTGAAATTGAAGTCCCCTATAATCATGCAGCATTTTTTCTACACATTACAGAGAGGTGCAGAAGGACTCGATCATTCTGTTCCCTAGTGTAATTTGGAGGCCTATAGCAGACTCCAATTAATATCCCATTTTGGGCTTTATCTGTTCGGATGATCGACATGCATTCAGAATCATCTTCTTGAGTTGTCAGTGACTTGAAAGCAGGTCATTTTGTACACAGAGTGTTCTTTTCAATCCTTCCTAAATAGGTTATTATAAGAACTGATTTCTTAGAATTCCAATCATGCGATTCATCCCACCATCTTTCAGTAATACCAATTGTATTGAATTTATGCTTATAAATGAGCAATTCCCCTTGTTTATTACCTAGGATCATATATAGGATATAGGCATTTAAAGAATAAGAATGGCTTGAGTTCTTGACCTAATTCTGCCCATAATTCTGACAATTAGATTAGCTACAAAAATCATTAATAATTTTGATCAGTTACAAATTAAAGTATTCAAATGTAGTCTATGCCTTAGATTTTGGAGCAATTTAACTATGAAAAAATATTAAGAGTATTTTTTATTACTTTGTTAGGGATGTTCACAAAAAACCGAGACAACTCATAATGATTTACAAAAAAAAAAAAAAAATGTTTTAGATATTCTGAAAACATGAGAAATTCATCCAAGAAAATTCAGTTTTCCTCTGAAGAGCAATTATGTTGAATTGGAAATCAAATTCCTTCAAAAATTCCAGTGCTAGATACTGTGATGATGACGACTTGAGAAAAGAGGGAAATAGATAATTTTCTTCTTAGCTGGATTACTTCACTTAAACTTGAATCTGATTGGAAATGGCCAAAGCTGCAAAATTAGTGTTCATGTTTCTAGAAAAATAAAAGATGAGTATGTGCAGTAATTTATTTATCCCATTCTAAAAAAATGTGGGGAGCCCATTGAATCACAAAGATCTGTTTCAATTCTATAGCCATCTGTAAGCTGAAAATATTGAGATTCAGAGAACACCAGCAGTCATCTTGTAGTCTGGGATTTATATATAATTGCTCTATCCAATTTTATCTGTTTTGCTTACTGCTGCACGTCAATTCATGACACAGAGATTCAACTTATGGAAATAATTTTTTCAGTTAATTTATAGAATGATAGTTTAGAATGAACATGTTAGAGGTGATGATGGAAATTATCATCTAAGTCAGGGCTACTCAACTGTGGAAGCCCCGGGGGCCACAATGATACTCACAGCACATGCCGAGGGCCGCAACTTAAGTATGGTTGCATATACATGCAAATATATATGCAAATATATGCAAATAGCTTCTTTCACATTGACAGGCATGAATACAAAGATTACGGTAAGACTACACATCTCAAAGGCCCCATTTAAGTCAGTTCTGTTGATATTAATAAAATGCTATATTTACCTGATTTCCATGCATATGACAAGCACTTTTAATGAGCAATGACAGTCCAGAAATTTAACTCTGCTAAAACGCATATCAACACATATTATATCAATTTGCCTTTGTGGAGCTTGTTTCTAGTGGAGGCCATGTTCAAAGGATCCCACCCACGGGCCACGTGTTGAATCCTACGTAAACCCAAACAGCACCATGGGCTGCAAACAAATGGGCCGCGGGCCGCATGCAGCCCACAGGCCACATGTTGAGTAGCCCTGATCAAAGTGTTAAGCAAGTCTAATTCTAAAATACAATCTGTGTAAGAAGAGGTGACTAATTTGTTTAAACAATTGATTTGAATCTATCCCGACTAGCATGGGAAATCTGAGGTAGGCAGAACACAATTATCCATCTTGAATTTGGCCAAGTCTCCAGGATCAAATAGAGAGGAGTGTTAACATATGGCATCGTCCAGGATCCTAGAATGAAGACGTAGACATTCCATTCAGGTCTGACTCTGAAGAAAGTGATTCAACACATCTATCCATCTAATATATTTATCTAATCTACATAGCATAGCATCCACATGTCTGCAGCTTCCTGAGCTATTTCCCATGAAAATACCAACCAACCTGTTGCTGCTTAGTGTTTATTGAAGTGCTGATTAGATGACAGTCTGAGATATTATGGCTGCAAATGTATACATGTATCTATCCATCCTACCCACATTCCTCAGGCTATATTGGCCTTTTGATGGCCCTTTGCTTGTGCAAACACACACCAATGAAGTACTTAGCAGCAGCCATTGTTGGCAGAAACACTGTTAGCACGTGTCCTGCAGAACCCTAGAACAACCCTGCCAGAAGGGTGTCAGTCCCGAGCTAAAGTAGAGACACAAGTTGTCTGTGTAAATGCATAGATTCAAAGGCCAGAGGGGGCCATTTTGAAAATCTAGTCTGACCTCCTGTACAACACAGACTAGAAAAATCTCACTCAGTGTGTCCAACAGTTTATGGTTGAGCTACTTCATGTCTTTTGAGAGACAGCCAGTCTTGATTCAAATACTTCCCGGCTACATCTACACTGGCATGATTTTCCAGAAATGCTTTTAACAGAAAAGTTTTCTGTAAAAAGCATTTTCGGAAAAGCGCATCTAGATTGGCAGGACGCTTTTCTGGAAAAGCACTTTTTCCGGAAAAGCGTCCGTGGCCAATCTAGATGCGCTTTTCCGCAAAAAAGCCCCGATCATCATTTTTGCGACCGGGGCTTTTTTGCGGAAAACACTACTGTGCTGTCTACACTGGCCCTTTTCTGGAACAGTTTTCCAGAAAAAGACTTTTGCCCAATGGGAGCAGCATAGTTTTTCCGGAAAAGCACTGATGATTTTACATTAGATCGTCAGTGCTTTTCCGGAAATTCAAGCGGCCGGTGTAGACAGCTGGCAAGTTTTTCCAGAAAAGCGGCTGATTTTCCGGAATAACTTGCCAGTGTAGACACAGCCCAAGTGTTGGAGATCCCATCACATCCTTGGAGAGTTGGTCTTGCAAGGTGGCTCTTGTGTCCAGTAGATGATATTAACTCTGAGATATTATGAGAGTATTTATGAGATATTAGAGCTCAACTGATAGCTTTGAACATACCCCAGTAAGCAGCCTTATACTACAATGCTAATAGTGTTCTTTAATGAATGTTGTCTTGCTCTTAAAAGTTACATTTACCATTCCCTAAAAGATTTCAGCAGTGAGTTAAGGAAAACTTTTTCTGATATTATTCCTGAAGGATAACATAAAATTTGTGGGAAGATTTGAAAGATAATGCACAGGATTGTAAAACAATTTCAGGATAACTTTACGCTCATTCTGTTGAATTGCTACAGCCTTAATGCCAAAATCCTTGCGCAAACACTCTGGGATTCCTTTCCATTACAAATCCTCTCCTTTTGGTCTATGAGAAAATAGAAGGCTACAGCCCTTCTTTCCTCCTTATCCAATAATTTATATTTGCTCGTACTTCTGTTAGAAACAGCTTTTCTTCTGTTTATACTACTGAATAATTCATATGCTTACAAATAAATTAAGCCAGACTAAGCACCCCAGCTGCTCTTGCAGTGCTCCTTGGCTAAGATCTGAATCAAGGAGCAACTTCAGCAATCTTTTTGGCAGAGTAGTAAAGGATCAAAACACATTTACATGGGGATTTGGAGGAGGCTGAGAAAGTTGTTTGTTACCAAATGGAGGGCACTGTGCTCACTCACTGCTAAAGAAAGGCTTGTATTTATTTATATAGGGTCAGCGCGAACAAATCTGGAGTTCCCTGTGAAGTCAGGAAATTACAATCTATTTCTGCAAGGTATGTGACCTTCTCACATCACCTGCCACAAACTCTTGTGTCACACAAATTCCAGGAGATTGAATCTGCCGGGAACTGAAAGGAGAAGTAATGACGTGTCCAGAACTGGTGTGTGTGTGTTTGTGGGGAGAGTTAAGGGCACGGTAGATTAAGTTTTCCTAGTAAACAGGAGAGAGAACCCGGGATGTTTTCCAGCCAGTGATAGAAAATATCCTGATTCCCCAGGAAACTCAAATGATTCTACGGACAGAGTGCTCAGCTGGCCTGAAACAGCTAGCACGCCATGTGGCACTGGACTATGAGCAGTGAACATCGCATTACCATTTATGGGGACTCAGGACTGTCGACAGGGAACTGTGGGAGGGAGGGAGGGAGCAACTGTCTAGGGGCCCAGCAATTCAAAAGTGCCCGGGGCTCTGAGTCGTTGCTACTGTGGCAGCAGTGGTGGATGGAGTTCTGGGCCCTTTAAATTGTGACCAAAGAGCCACACAGAGCCTCTCTCAGTGACTCTGAGGGCTAGAGGAGGCATGAGGCCCAGATTGAATGAAGCTGAAGGCCAGCTGCTCCCTAGCCCCATCCCTTCTGCCTGAGGCCCCACCCCTTCCAAGAGCGCAGAGCCACCCCCACTCTCTACCTTACCCTGGTAAGTTTGTTGGCTCCCCTTTGGGTACCCAACGCCTTATCACTGCAGGTTTGGCAGTATTGTCTGAACTCCCCCTGCATCTGTGATCCATAGGAGCACGTAGGAACAGATCAGCTGTCCTTGCAAAGGTGCACAGAGTGGGGGGCCCACAGGAGGCCTGCACCTCACTTGTGTGACCTGTGCAAGGGGAAACACAATAACAGTCCCTATGAGCCCTCTCCTTTCTTCCTCCAAGAAGTCACATACCGAGAAAAGGGCTGGAACAGAAGGGAAAAGGGAGCGCTGTAGTCCTGAATTCTCATCTCTTTGCATGGAGAATGGGGCTGAAGCAATTGATGAGAGCAGGGGAGGGGGGCATGGATGAAATCCTTAGGGATGGCACAATGGCCACACCAAGCAGGTCTATGACAGACCGAATCTCCTGAGATACAACCTCTCCAGGTCTCTTGTAGGGGCAGGAACTTGCAAAAAGATCTGCATTTACAAAGGTTGTTTGCTTAGTGTTAATTATTCCTATTCTTTCATTAAAAAGGAAACTGCTGTACAAATTCTCTGATAAATGCATTGGAAAACTGTCTATTCCACTGTAGCCCAGGAAGCACTCTCCCTGCAGAAATGCTGTTTGGTCAGTTCTTCTGGCATTATTTTGAAGTAGATTTCTATCACCCTCCAAGTAGTGCAGTAGGTCCATAGGGAGAGGCTAGTCCCCTCTTTCTGGAACTGGAAGGACAATCGTGCCAGAAGCCTCCACTCGACCCTGATGTCAGTAGTCTCTGTATGAAAACTGCAGACATACATTTTTTTTAAAGGAAGTGGCAGGGATGGAGAACATTGAGAATCATTGCTACAGCAACATATGGCTACTGACAGGATGCTTGAACTCAGAAAGGATCAGATCAGATGCAAAAGCATCTGGATATGTTGTGTTCCTGCCAGAAAGGGTAAGCCCAACCAAGGAACATGGAGAAATTCCTTCTTTTGATATTGATACTCCTAAGAGCTACCGTAATGCTCCTTTGAAAGCCTGAAGTGAAAAGTGCCCCAGGAATCAGAGTGGGGGTGGGGGAAAGGTGTGTTGCCATAGGAAGATCTGTGGATGGGAAAGTATTTTTAAAATGTTCTTGCTGTGAAGCTGTTGCTGCTTATTGCTGGCATATGGTGGGGTCTCCTGCTGGATTTGTCTTCCTGGTAAGATTTGTGTTCTTAAAGAAAGGGTAAGGCTGCATTGGCACCTTTTCCTGTTTGTTCTTTCAAATCCAAACAACTGAACTGAAATAAAAAGCAAAGGTAACTGAGATTTGAAAAGTGGAAGGACTCGGGGAAAGCATAACCATACTGCTAGGTTTACAAGGCTGGGAACAGTCTTCTTGGGACTTTTACAAAAGGGAGGTCTAGTGATTTGAGGGTTTTAAAATCTCAGCTGGTATAAATTGGCATCACTCCACTGAAATCAATAGAGCTATGTCAATTCATACTACTTTAGGATCTGGGCCTCAATCTTTCTTGGGTCCTGCAACAAAGTTAGGCTGCCACAAATATCCAGGTTTCCTCCAGACTTTGGTTTGCATTTTAAGTGGAAGACACATTTTGTAATCAATCTTCTGCAAATTTTTGTTGTTCAGAATGAAAACAGAGGAGTCTAATCCTATGACATGCTCTAGTTTGGAAAAGATGAATTCAAGAGAATATGGATTTCCCATAATTGAAACTTATTACATAAGTCAGATTTTGGGTTATGTCTGTTCATTCAGGTTCATTGGAATCAGTAGTAGAATTAATAATGGTTAGAGAGAGACAAATAAAGCTGGGTTATGTGTGTGAATGTGTCAGGTGTTTTAAAAAAATAGGTAGACTAAGCAGAACTCCATGTGTGTATGACATAGAAGCTGAGGTAGACAGACTCTCAGAAGCCTGGCTGAGGTAGCACCCAGGCTTGTGAGAGTATGTACCCTCTATGTATCTCTTCCCATCCTCCACCTGTAAGGGTGTGGTAGCAGGTGGAGGATGGGAAGAGATACATAGTGGCTATGTCTATACCGTAGCCTTTTGTCCGCAGAGAGAATGCAAATGAAGTACTCATTAGCATTTGTCGCACTGTCATTTGTATATCTCTGCCAATGCTTTTTGCAGAAGAGGTTTTTGTGCAAAACCAAGCGGTGTAGACGGGGCCGTTTTGTGCAAAAAAAACCCCTTTTGCACAAGATCTCTTATGCCTCAAAAAAAGAGGTATACAGGATTTTGCACAAAAGGAGAGTTTTGCACAAATCGGCTCCGTCTACACTACTTTTTTTGCGCAAAAACCTTTTCTACAGAAAACATCGGCAGAGATATGCAAATGACTGTGGCAAAAGCTTATGAGCACTTCATTTGTATTGTCTCTGCCGACAAAATGCTGCAGTGTAGACATAGCCAGTGTTGCTGTCAGCAGACAGTCAGGGTCAGGTTGCCATATCTTAGCTGTCTCACGAGGCTCTTCATTTCAGGGATTGTGTCTTCCTATATCTTTATCTACACTATTATAAAAGGAGAGGTGTCTGTGTCAGAGAACATTTGAGAATACACTGGAAGAATACACTTGAGAAGTCTGGGTTTGGGGCTGGTCCTCTAGTGGCCTAATAGAAAAGCTGACAGCCTCTGAAACCTGGGGTAGCGGGGTGGAGTCCTGCCCCAGGAGCAGCCAGGCAGCTGCCTCCAGCTTCCCCAGGGCTAGAGCTGGCACCAGCTGAGGGTAGGGATGTTGGTTACCAGCTTCCTTAGGGGTGAGCAGCTGGCTCTGGAGTTACTCCCTAACCCACCCCCAGCCAGGACAGATACCCCTTCCCCCAGTTCTCCCCTCCCAGACAGGACAGCTTCTTCCTTCACCTCTCCAGCCAAGACAGCTCCCAGCATATATCCCCCACACCAGTGCAGGGCATCTCCCTTGCACACTCCCAGTCTGGAGGTCCTAGGCTGCCAGCACCTGTCCCCCCACCCCCTGCAGAGCAGGGCAGGTCTCAACACTCTCCCCCCACCCATGCAGGACATCTCCCCAGCCAAACCTTCCCCTGCACCTTGGGACAATGCTGGCCCAGTCAGGACTGGAGAGCAGCCCTGCCCACCCCCATGCCTCTGGGCTGATCCCACTGGGGCAGAGCTCTGCCTGCAGAGCAGGGATCCCTGAACCCCAGCTCCAGTGTCTGTAGCAGGGTTTATTTATTGTAACAGTCACTCCCATGTGGCAGCCAGGTGCTGCTCCAAACAGGAAATAAGTTCAGGTCCATGGGCCAAGTGTGGAAGGGAGGCCGTGCCTCACCAGGAGCTCAGGGAGTCCGGCTGGCGGGTCCGGATAGGCTGGCCAGGATCCATCCTGCTGGCACCTGGATGACAGACTCCAGTGGCCCCATGGTGCTCTCTGGCGGGTCTGAGTGCATGATGCATGTAGATGGTGCAAAATGGGGGTGGAGCAGCGGGGACATGGCCATGGCAGCTGCAGGTCCTTCACGGGCAAGATGGCGGCCAGGTCTGCTTTTGCTCCCTGAGCCGAGCCAACCTGAGTGTACGCCTACTGTCACAATGGGCTGGGTAATGCTAGTATTTATAAAATGTATCATATGTTTTGACTGCCACTGAAATGTAAATATCATTTTATTTCTCATTTCCTCTTTCCTGTGCCAGAAATGCCAGCCTGTTCCACCCATTTGGTTACTCTGCACCTTCTCAAATAGTGCCCAGTATCCCCAATCCCCAATGCAAGGAGCATTCTCAGAGGGCTGAATCCCACCAACTTTCCAGATTTGTAATGCTGCAGGCATGAGAATTTTATCCACAAACCACTAGTTATGATGGAAAGCCATGAAGAATGTTTCAAAATAATGCTATGAGATGGAATTTCCTTGTAGTGCATAGTGTAAAAGAACTCTTCACTAATATTTTGTTGTGAAACTAAAGGCAGAAATTTTCAATACAGGTTGAATGTCTCTAGTTCTTCTCTGTCTAGACTAGCAACATCCTTGTTTTGGCATGATTTTACTTAGCCAGATGTCCATTTATCATGGGTGTGGCCAAACTTCCCATAAAATTTGTTTACAGCCAGCAGTCCTGGTCCTCAGTGTTCTGAGCTGTTATTTGACTCTGATTTACCCTTAAATGTCTTCTAAGAGCCCAGTAAACAGAGGAAGTGTTGGTGATGCTGTTGGTGATGCTATAATACAATACTGACCTCCCCTGGTTCTGCAAGTTCCCTGGTTTAGCAGTGGTCAGGTCCCAAGGGTGCTGGACTAGAGAGGTTTAACCCATAGAGACTAATGATTTTGAGTGCCTAAGGTTTTGGGAGCCCAACTTGAAATATTTGAACAGAGAATGAGTCCTAAGCCTTTCTGAAATGTAGTTCCTTTCGGGCAATTCCAGAAAACAGAGGCATTAAAATTAGTTTGATTTTTTTTGGAAACCTGACCTAGTATTTTCAGAATGAATACACTGTATAATCTTTTTAAAAGAGACTAATTCTAGCTGTAGACTTCTCTGAGATACAAACATCAAGGATTTTGAAAGAGTTTTTCTTGCAAGATTTTTCTTTGGAAGAGAGATTAAACAGTATTATCTCTGAAATCTTACCTTGAACTTTAGTACTGTCTGGAAGGATAGAATTCTTATTTGATATTACTATGCCGCTAAACTCTAATTAAATAGATATTTTCAGTGTTTAGCTTGTCTGTTCAGTGACACAAAAGAACTAATAATAACACTGTTTTTGAAAGATTTATCCACCATAGGCATCCTGATATTTTTGAATCGGTATGAGAAATAGTTTAAGGTGTTCTAAAGATGCCTTGAAAAGAAACCCTGCATCCTTGAACTTTGGCAGCAGGATTTGAAAGGTATAGTTTTTAAAAAAATCTCCCAGACAGGCAATATTCCTGGAACAGTGACAGAA
Organism: Pelodiscus sinensis; assembly: GCF_049634645.1. Taxonomy (NCBI): domain Eukaryota; kingdom Metazoa; phylum Chordata; order Testudines; family Trionychidae; genus Pelodiscus; species Pelodiscus sinensis. Next base: position 212,350,950 of record NC_134711.1, read on the forward strand.
TAGTTTAGCTCACACCTGTTTTAATAGAGCTGCATTAATTAATTATGGCATTGTGTGCTTGGAAAATCTTTAACCAATGGATCTGCACTATAACTCAGTATTACATTTGCATTATTCTTTTTTTTAAAAATGTGTAGTAATTGCAGTACTTCTATTGCAGTTGCTTTTCTGCTCAAGGAATTCAGATATTTAGAGGATTTTTAATACTCAAAGATATACATTCATATTAAAGGCAAATAATGGCATGTAATATTTCCTTATGAAAATGAAGTTAAAGGTGCATAAACTGGAAAAATAGCTTGCATGGGAAATTTATCCTCTTTGAATACCACTGCTGATCTTTAAACCACAATACTGATCTCAGCTGCACAGTAGTGTGTATGCAGAACTCTTTCATTTCAGCGGAAGGCTTGTGTGGAGAGGGTGAAATCAAGTCTTATGCAGAGCCTGCACAAGGGCTAGATGTATACCAGATAAAAATAGATGCCTATTTTTAGGACTTAAGAACATAGACCTTGAATGTCCCTCCCTCTGCACAGGGATGAATTTCAACCAGAATGAATGCAGAATATAAAATTATATTGCTTAAGTCGCATATGGCACTTTTTCATCTTCAAAGCCTGAGTGTAGACAGTACCTCCACCAGGTGGTGCTGTATCTATATCTTAGTGTTTGTATGTTAGGAGATTGTCTTGGTTGAAGGAGAAGGGGTGCTAGGAGAGAGTTAGTTCTGGTTAGGTGGGTTAGAATTGTTATTCTTTGTGTCCCAATAAAGCCTTTGCTTTCTATAAGCTAGCATTACAGTAGGTAAAATCATTACTCCTGGGCTGAAATGTTATAAGCCATGTTCCAGCCTAGATTGGATTTCTGCAGCCAACAGATATATGCCTTAAAATAAGAGTTTATAATAGGACTATTCAGTACCTCTTATTCTTGTGGTGCCAGTATAACCCACACACCTACCGGGTGTGGTTCATGTCCCATGTAGTGGCTCTTGGACCACTTACAGAGAGGAAGGATGGATGTGCTTTACGATATTACCTGAGAGGCAGCTGGTTTTTCGCTCAAACGGTAGAGGCTCATGCATTAAGCTCCAGAGGTCCTAGGTTTCATTCCACCTCTCTGTGGGTGTGTCTAGACTACTGAGTTTTGTCAACAAAAGTGGACTTTTGTCGACAAAACTATACCAGCGTCTACACTACCGCTGAGTTCTGTCGACATAACGTCGACAGAACTCAGCAGTTTTGTCCACGCTGGTATACCTCATTTTACGAGGCATAACACCTTCTGTCGACAGAGTTCTGTCGACAGAAGGTGTTATTGCCTGTAGAGTTGCGTCTAGACTACAGGGTTCTGTTGACAAAGCAGCTTGCTTTGTCGACAGAACTCAATGTGTCTGGATGCTCTTTGTCGACAGAAATTTTGTCGACAGATACTGTCGACAAAACTTCTGTTGACAAAACCTGGTAGTCTAGAAGTACCCTGAGTTACAATAGCATAGTAGTGGGAATTGAATCCAGGGGGTTAAAGTCCAAAAGTATTGTCTTCTTGTGCTAATAGAGTCGCATCATTAGCTAGTAATAGCAAGTTTCTTAAAGTTCTGGTTTATTTCTCTGAGGGAATTATTCTTTTGAACCAGAAATATGAATATCAGTAAAATGAATAGTAGTCTAATATAATAATAGTACTGAATACAATAACGATTTACAACCTTATCATCTTACTTTGTTGGATTAAAAAAAAATCAAAGCTTTCTAAATATCACACCTCTTTTTCAATAGGATGAGACCTGTGAGATCTATAACTAATGAAGATAAAATAAACTTTGTCTATTCAACCAGCTGACCATTCTAATAAGATAGTTACCTTTTGGCCTGAACAGTTTGCCCAGTGCTCTCCAACCTTTTAAGCACAAGATCACTTTTTGAATTTAAGTCAGTCCAGGATCTACCTCAAACCCAAATAGCCCTGCCCCTGCCCTATCCCTTTGCTGAGGCCCTGCCCTCCTCACTCTGTGAAGATGGGGTACAGAGGAGGGAGACAAAGTGACACCAGCACCTTCTGCCTCTGTGTTCCCCACCCTGCACAACAGGCTGGAGGCTCCCAGGGGGCAGCTCTGAGGCTCTGGGTAGGAGCAGCAGGGCAGTGGTGGGAGGGGGAGCCGAAGTGCCGACACTTGATAGCTTCCAAGACAAACCAGTCAGGATCACCTGTCAGAGGCTCCAAGATCCACCAGTAGATCCTGATCTATTGGTTGGTGACCACTGAATTATCCAACGTTCTGGACCTTGCCAAATTGTTTCCACTAGAAGGAAAAACAGATGGTATGAATCAGCTGCTCCTATGGTATAATCCTGTTTATTTACAAAGAATGTACACAAAGTCCTGTTTCCCTGAACATAGTAGGAACAAGTAGCAGTAGGCAGTTTCTTGCTCACAGTTTCAAGTCTACTTTGTCAGCAAGTCCTGTGTTCCATGGAGTTTTATCGCTATTACTCCTCAGGGCCTTGGGCAAATTTTTTTCTGCTGACTTTCTCTGGGCCCTCTACCTGTCTTACACAGTTCAATGTCCCACACCCTGCATTTTCACATAGTCCTAAGGAAAACCCTCAACCCACATGGCTTAGCTGCCAATCAGTCTTGTGTGCAGTGAGTGCCTTAGGCAGTGGTTTATATTGGTTCAGATATCTCACTTCATAAAGTGTGCCTTAATACCCTACAGCTCTCTTCTTCAATTCCTGCACCCCGGGACTCCTCCTCTGGCTGAAATCAGGGCTTGTAAATTCTCTTTTCCACCCACTCTTTCAGCCAGCATAAAGGAGCTGGAGTGATGATAAGCATCTACCTCTGGATTGTATTGAGTACACATTTCCCATTTGGTATTTAACTTAATGAAAGGATGTGCCTGACTGTAACGGAAATCATGTTGTATTTTAGATTCTCGTCTCTTAAAGTGTGACCCAGAAACTTTATCTGAGAACACAAAATGCCTGCCTAGCAAAACACACTTTAGTTATATGTATTCTGTAGTTTGCTGGATGTCCAAGCTGTACCTCAGCTATTTCAGCTGATCTAAGTATTTTAATCCATTGCAGCATATTAGCAGATCAGACTTAATCAGTCTTAAGGGAGCTTTTGGACCTTTTCCATAAACAGGTCAGAGATAAGTAAGGCAGACTGTTCTGTTCTATCATATCTACAGCAAGTGAAATTTTCAGAGACATCAGTCAGCAGGATGGACTAAAGAGATTAAGGGAAGCAAAACGAAGGGGGTATGACTGGGACACTGATTTTTCAGACAGAATCACTTACTTTGCATTTGCATTTTCTCTATTGTTATACTGGCAAATATGCAAACTTGCTTTGATAATATGTCCCCTTTCCATTGACTTAAGGCAGCAGTTCTCAGACTTTATTGCATCACATTTCGACTGAAGCCTGCGTCTGCCCAAGCCTTGCTGCCTCAGGTGGGAAAGGGACAAAACGAAATGGGACCTGGTACTTGAGCCCTGCCACCCAGGTCTGAAGACCTCAGGCATTAGCTCTAGCCCCGTCCCCAAAAAGTCTATGCCAACTTTGGCAACCCTGTTAAAACAAGGTCACAACCCACTTTTGGGCCCCAACTAACAGTTTGAGAACTGCTGACTTAGGGCATGTCAGCACTACAATCTTAGGAAAAACTAAGTGAGTAGATAAAGAAAGAACTTGGGGAAATCTCACCCTTTATTTATAAGTATATTTGCATAACATACTAAGGAATGTAGTCCTTCCATGTGACCCCATGTGTTATATACTACCACATAGTTCTTTCTACCATACAGTTTATAGAAGATGCTTCCAGCTACCATATTTTCAGTCTACTAATATCTTTGCAATAGGCACCTTATCTCCTAGAAGGCCAAATAAGACAGTTTTGGAGGATAGTTGTGATGATTTGGGAATCTGTTTGTACAATTCATGAATTCTGTGTGAAATTATGAACTTTCATCATGTATCTTTACCCAGCTGCAAAGTCCCTTTTGAACAGGCAGTTCTCTGTCTTCTCTGTTAATTACCTCTAGTTTGGAAATTCCAAAAGAGATAGCAGTACAAGGCTGTCATTAATGTTTGAGTGCTCTGTCATTACAACAAAATGGCTCCAAACACTAGACTGGCTGATAAACAAGGACTGGTTTATCAGAGAGGTCACCTGGCAATAAAATCGCCTGATAAAGTTCTCTGATCACCTGATGAGATGAATCCAGGAGTCACCTGACAGAGTCCCTGGAAGCTATGAAAGCTATGAAAAGACAGACATGGTTTTCTTGGGTGTCATCCCCAGCCATTTTTCCCCAGCTCAGGATGAGAAGCTGCATGAAAGAGCATGATGAAAGAGGGGCAATTTTGACCCCCCTGAACATGGTGCCCCAAATAATCTCTTGGGAAGGCTGAATTAGCAAGGGACATTGCACTTAGGATGTTCATGGTTTTCTAAATGAGTTGTACTCTCTTGTGATTTATCTATTAGTAGATGATCCATACAAAGTGTCTCTGTGTGCCGTGTACTTCAGAACTACCCAGAAAGCCCAGTACAATCGTTGTTTCTGGAATGAAATAAATGGGGCTCTAAATAAATGGGCTTATTGCTGTTGGCACCACCTGCATTGGCTGTTTTGTTAACTGCCCCTTCAAGAACTTCTTTCGGGGGAGACAAATAAGATTGATTCAGTAGCTTCAGGCGGTAGCTGAGTTAGTCTGGGTAGAATCTTAATGGAAAAGAACTATTCTCGACATATTGTCAAATGTCTTTCCAGTTACAGTCTGAGATATGTTGAGCCATCCATTACTTTTTCCTGCTAAATGAATTATACTGTCAAATATTTTAAAGCAATTTCCTATTAGGGATTGAACTAAAATCTACTCAAGTGAAAGGACTACCATTGGTTTCAGTGAGTTTTGGATCATGCCCTCAGAGAATGTGATTTGTTTTAAAGCATGTTCTGAATGACTTCCACCAAAATCAGAGACACATTGTGCTAAGTACTGTACATATACAGGGCATCCCCACTATAAGTCACCCCGGTATACATCTGTTCTGCACTAAAGTCATTGACGCTTGTAGGAACTGATGCGTTATAAGTCCTTCCATTCCCCATTCTTAAGTCATGCAAAAAACAAAAAAAAATGTCACAAATGGAAGTCAGCTAAAGGAAAAAAAATCCCTGCTTTAAATTGTTTCATTATAAGTCCAGGTTTTTTGGAACGTATCTTGGTGTATAGTGAGGATGGCCTATACATAGTGGCTACGTCTAGACTGCCATGATTTTTCCGCAAATGCTTTTAACGGAAAAGTTTTCAGTTAAAAGCATTTGCGGAAAATAGCATCTAGATTGGCACGGACGCTTTTCCGCAAAAGCACTTTTTGCGGAAAAGCGTCCGTGCCAATTTAGACGCGCATTTCCACAAAAAAAGCCCCGATCGCCATTTTCGCGATCGGGGCTTTTCTGCGCAAAACAAATCTGAGCTGTCTACACTGGCCCTTTTGCGCAAAAGCTTTGCGCAAAAGGACTTTTGCCCGAATGGGAGCAGAATAGTATTTCCGCAAGAAGCACTGATTTCAGACAGTAGCAAGTCAGTGTTCTTGCGGAAATTCAAGCGGCCAGTGTAGACAGCTGGCAAGTTTTTCCGCAAAAGCAGCTGAGGAAACTTGCCAGTCTAGACGCAGCCAGTGAGAGACAGTCCCTGCCCTAAATTGCTCATTTTCTAAACAGATAAGACAATTAGAGTAAGTAGGGGGAAAAGACACAGAGAAATGAAGTGACTGAAAATGACAGCAGACCTGAGACGATACTTCAGCTTTCTTGATTCCTACTCCGTAGATACCCAAGCTATGCTTTCTCCAGTTAACATGGCCCACTGCTTTTGTATACATGCTTTAATAAACTTGTATAATTTTTGATACAAAGACCTAATTGATAAAGGACTCCAAGATTAATTCTGTATACTTAAGATTATTATTCAATTTTTTGTGGCTAATTTACCATGTCTTTCCAATAGTTTTGACAAGTGATCTGAAATTAAATTGGAAAGTGTGGTATTTCCATGCAAGTGTTAGAAACAAACTAACCTGGTGTTAGTGATGGTGATGTTCTTGATGCACTGGAGATCACCTCAGAGTATGGTGAAACGTGGATTCATAGGCAGTGAAGCTGGTAGTCTGGTTGACTAAGGAAGTCAGTATAGGCCTCCAGATAGTGTAATGAATATATTTTTCATTTGCAACTGAACTGGTTACTAATTAAAACAAAAATGCCCCCCCCCCCCAAAAAAAAATCAGAGAAGAGAGAATTTTTATTCCCCCATTAAAAGTATCAAACTAACTTAAGTTGTTTGAAAATGTTAGCAGTAATTTTCATTTGCAACAATCCCAGGTTGCAAATAATTGTAATACCTGTTGGCTACGTCTACACTGGCCCCTTTTCCGGAAGGGGCATGTAAATTTCACGAGTCGTCGTAGGGAAATCCGCGGGGGATTTAAATATCCCCCGCGGCATTTAAATAAAAATGTCCACCGCTTTTTTCCGGCTTTTAAAAAAGCCGGAAAAGAGCGTCTACACTGGCCCCGATCCTCCGGAAAAAGTGCCCTTTTCCGTAGGGTCTTATTCCTATTCAAAGTAGGAATAAGACCCTCCGGAAAAGGGCACTTTTTCCGGAGGATCGGGGCCAGTGTAGACGCTCTTTTCCGGCTTTTTTAAAAGCCGGAAAAAAGCGGCGGACATTTTTATTTAAATGCCGCGGGGGATATTTAAATCCCCCGCGGATTTCCCTACGACGACTCGTGAAATTTACATGCCCCTTCCGGAAAAGGGGCCAGTGTAGACGTAGCCGTTCAGTTCAGCTGTTTCCCTGCTTCTCAGCAATACAAGGGTAGCTACAACATCTTTCTGTGTCTTTGTTTATTTCTATAATGTTGTGTTCTAAATTGAAGTGGATGAGTAAAAAGCTGCATGCCCACTTTTATGCCCATATGTCTACTCTGCTTCCAAATACAGAAAAGTAGATGTTAATATTGTATTGGGCCTGGTCTTTTGAATATAGTCATTAAGTGTGACTTCCCTTTGACATGGAATCTTGACCCAGAGCCAAAGTTTTCAATTAAATCTTTTAGGTAAGGAAGTGAGGGAGCTGGTTTATGTAAAATGTGTTTTGCGTGTCTTTTTCATTTTGGGTGCTGTTTTACCAGCGCTGCAACCTTGCTGTTTTCCTCTGTAGCTGGGAGACCTATGACATACATTCATTAAGACTGAGGCAAGCACAGAACTTTACAGGATCTCTAGCCATCTTTAAAAAGATGGACTGCATCAACATTTGCTTAGCACTGCTATCAAATGCAGTCATTCAGCGCTCTCAATAGCCTTGTCGGCATAAAGAAGATAAGGCTATGGGTGGATTTCTTGATAGTTTGTGCCTCGAACATTAAGTGAAATATTTTTGTGGATGTTATCTGCCTCAAGCCTTCCTTTTACAAACCTAGTGTGGTGCACCCGTATATGGTAGAAATAATTTATCAGACTCAAGTTGCTAATTTCCTGGACATCCTTACATGCCGTTTCCAGGAGTGAGACAGATCAGAAATTGCCACAGCTAGGCTTGGCCTTATCTTTTTTAGCTTTAAATGAATGAAATAAAAATGTCTTTCTCCTACCACGACAGGATTTCTTTCTGAGAAATTTCCATTAATCCATTGTCTGATTCATACCAGCTATGCCCAGAATGTTTTTAAAAATGTCAGATAAAAAGTCACCTGCACCACATGTTATTCCTGTGTTTGGGTCCTGTGTGGTTTTTTCCCCCCAATCTCCCTGAGTATTCTAAACCTATCTATTTGATGCACCTGATTCTCAGAGAGTGCACTGAAATCAAATATATTCACGAGGGGTTCAAACCAACACTGCTTAGAATATCTGATAATAGCTAAGGGTATGTCTACACTACCCCGCTAGTTCGAACTAGCGGGGTAATGTAGGCATACCGCACTTGCAAATGAAGCCCGGGATTTGAATTTCCCGGGCTTCATTTGCATAAGCCGGCCGGCGCCATTTTTAAATGCCGGCTTGTTCGAACCCTGTGCCGCGCGGCTACACGCGGCACGGGCTAGATAGTTCAAACTAGCAAGCCATTCCGAACTATCTGTACGCCTCGTTCAAATCCCGGGCTTCATTTGCAAGTGCGGTATGCCTACATTACCCCACTAGTTCGAACTAGGGTGGTAGTGTAGACATACCCTAAAAGAGAGTTGTAGAACTTCTTCAACCAGGTTGATGATGATGCAGGAACCAACATCACCTATCTAGTCTTTTATGTGCTAAGTGTAATGTATTACTAAGCCTTCAGTATTAAACTCTTTCTTTGGAGAGGGTCAAATTCCATTTTTAGTGATGGTTCATAATTTATAAGCCAACATATAAATGGAGCCTGACATACCAGCCTTACTCCACACTGCATTTCCCAATGATGTCAACCGTAGTTATGCACAAAGGTCAAGGGAAGATCATTTAATTATTTTTATTTCTGTAGTACCTAACACAGACCAGAACCCCCTTATGCTAGTGCTGTACCAACACAGAACATGGCCTGTATGTAATAAGTACATGTTGTATTATTGTCAATACCTTCTTGCTGAGTTAAGCATCTCTCATTGAGGACAAGGTGGGATAGGCAGGGAACGGGGTGAGCTGCATTCCACAAAGTATTCTAAACACTCACACTTCCTGCTTTTGCAGGAGTGGAGGAATTGTGACTCTTGGAGGTATAATTTTTTTTTTTGGAGCTTCTCCTAGGATGGCACAACTACGCACCTAACTCATGACTGAGACTCCAGGTTCCAGGTAATTGTACAATATAATTCAATAGCCTCAGAGCTTCTCTTATAGAATAAAGAAAATGGAAGAAACAGAAGGAAAAAGGGGTGGAAAGAAAACTCGAATGTATTATTTGCACATTTTTCCACTTTCTTCCAGTTATTGTGGCCTTTTAAAAGACCCCTTTCTTTTCCTATAGGATTGACATCTGAATAGCTTTGTGAGGAGAATAAAATACAAGTCCCTTTTTCACAAATCAATTACTAACATTTACATTGAATAGCCATACTCTTGGCAGCACTTGGTCTCTGTTAGTGAAACACTTCTGGTCACCAAAAGCACTTAGTAGAGTCACCCAAGTCCAGTGTGAAATGGTAGACTAGCTAAGTGCTTATGTGTAAGGCTATGTTGTGGTTTTGGATACTTTTAGTAAAAGTCATGAACAGGTCACGGGCAGTGAACAAAAATTCAGTTTGTGACCTGTCTATGATTAGTACTATATATCCTTGATTAAATCTTGGGTGCACAAGGGCAGGGGGCTGTCAAGGGTGCCACAGGTGCTGGGGGAAAGGCTGGGTGGGGGTGCACATACTGGGACCCCTACCGCTGCTGGGAGTGGAAGCATGGTTGCTGGAGCTCCTGATTCTTCTGGGGGGAAGGGGAGTGTGTGGCCCAAGACTGCCCCAGCAGCAATCACTGCTGGCTGGCCCAGGGCTGCTCAAGCGGTCCCAGAAAGACAGAGAATCCATGACTTCTCTGTCCCCTTTGACAGACTCTTAAGCCTTCCCTATGTCACGTCAGTTCCTTTGAAGCTTTGAAGCTGCTTGCATTTCGTCAAGCTCTGTTGGGAAGTCTGCATTCATTATCATCATTTTGCCATTAAATGTGAGTCACTTAAATATCACGTCGCTTCTTTTTTCTTGATTTTCCTTATCTTAACTTAGTAGTCACTATTTCAGTTCCAGAAATGTGCCTCTGCAATTTTAACAAGGCAGGTAGCAGTTTTTGTAGCAAGGCCATTGGCTCCCCTACCCCCTTCTGCTAGTCATAATATGTGAAGTTTACTCCTTTGGGACCTTGTCTTAAAATCTTCTTGTTTCTCTTCCATTTTCTCCATAGGTGCCTTTAATAGAGAGTGCTTCAGCATTTAATCCACCTGTCCTGTGTTTGTGTAATTTGTTTTAGTTTCATTCCCCCAGATAAACTCCATATGAGCATTCATTTCAGAAACAGCTTTTGAAAGAGTTTTCATATTCCCCAGAACTTAGTGCTAACTGTGTGAATATAATTTTTCAACTGACCACCACAATTTCCTGTGAAAGTTCTCAATGCTGAACCACCATTATTTCTTTGTTAGGTAAGTCCTCTGACACACTTCTTGTTGTTTTGCTTTTTGTCAATATGGTCCATTTTTTGTAGTTTATCTTTTGCCTTGCTACTGTCAACACTGTTACCAAGACCTTTGTAAGTAAAAGCCTAGGAGAGATGAGGAGTAGACAGAACAGGTTGCTGTCTTTCCTTTCCCACTCCTAGCATACCTGACATGTTTTGTACTGCTTCTGGTGACATGTATGTAAATTATATAATGAGCAAATTTGTATCTGCTATTAATTTGACTATAGCCATAAACTTTGTTTTAAAAAATTGTATCAGCTTAGCGCTTGTATAGCTTTTGGTTTATCTACAGGACAACAGCAAAGCAAGCTTGCCACTCACAGGGAAGGTCTACACGGAAGAGTTATTTCGAAATAACTGACAATATTTCAAAATAAAGTGCACATCTACACAGCGAGCCATGATTTTGAAATAAGTTCATGATGGTGGACTTCTTACACTGATTTCTGTAACCCCCATTTCACAAGGAGTAAGGGAAGTCAAAGGAAGAGTGCTCTCCCTTCAACTTCCTTCTGTGTAGACAGCGTCAAAAGTTGATTTAAACTATTTTGACTTCAGCGATGCAATTGATATAGCTGAACTTGTATAGCTTATTTTGATTTTTGCCCTGCAGTGTAGACATGCCCACAGTTCTGATCTCGGGAACATCTGTCAAGAAGTTGAGAGCAGCCAGTTATTGCAAAATGTGTTGGTGAGCTTGTGTTGCAGCAACTGGGCCTGAGACCCACCAAACTCATCACCTAGGGGAACCACCAAACGTCCACTAAACTGGACTGGATTCATACTGGTCACCATCAGGTTTCAAAGCTCACTCACAATGTTTAGAGACACCCATCCCCTTCAAACACTGCACCTTAGAGATTGAAGCGCATTTTCTAGAAAGATGAGTTGTTAAAGTTCTCACCTTTTTGCAGAGGTAGGGTCACCATTCTGCACAAAGATCTTCCATCCATTGCTGTCAACATTAAATCTTGACCCCGCTGAAGTAAATGACAAAATTCCCATTGAATTCAGTGGGGCCAGAAGTTCATCTTCACTATTCTTAAGCTATTCCTATAATTTGTGTCCCACTTAGTTCTTAAAAAAAGACACAATATTCCAGGAAATGGGAGTTAAACATAACAGGTACAAAAAACAAACAAAACAAAAAAACCCACGATATCCCCATTCACTTCTAAATATAATTATGCAATAAAAAGTAATTTTGACAATTATTCCAGCATCTTCCCCTTAATTTACATATTTTAACCCCAGGATCCCTCAGTCAGGTTTGAAGCCACAATCTTTGGCTACATAACAAAGACCTTTTCCACTTCAACCATAGGAGTATCTGGTGGGCAAGTTCAGTGTGTGTATGTGTGTGTGTGAGAGATATAGTTTATCATTGACTTACATAAATTAATGAACTAGGATGTTGGTAGTCAGGGTTCCTGGGCTCTCTTCCTGGCTCTGGGAATACAGGTATGGCTTAGTTAGCCAGAGAGTATCTAAGTATAACACCGCCCTTGTCTTCGCTGGCTGGAGTGGATGAAGCAGTAATCTCTGAGCATGAGCTTTTACCATTTAATCTAAAAAAATAATGCCTTCTTAGCCTGGAGGCTGTAGCAAACTTACTAACCTTTATATGTATCTAGCTACTAGAGAGGGACAGAGATCTTTATTGTGTCTGTGGACTACACAAGTTCATAATCTGCGCCGTTTTCTCTGATAAGCAGTGTGGCTTTACTCTGTCCCATGAGTCAGATAGCTTCTCCTCTCAGTGTGCCTCCACTAACTATGTGCAATCTCTGTTATCTTAGCCATTAAGTGGTAGTCCCTTCCCTTAAGATAGGGGTGAGGCCTTGAAGGTTATGAAATGCACAGAAATATTAAGACCAGTTGGGAAAAAATTAGATCCAAGAGGCTTTTGGCTTGCCATTCAGTGTGTCTTCCCCAAAGGCTACAGGTTATTAGGATCTCCTTTCCCTCCTTTTCTACCCTGCAATTCAGGGGTCTGCCTGGCATGGTGCACTTTTCCTCAAATGTGCCTCAGGGCTGATATAATTTGGGCTGGAGAATAAAAGGGTTCTGCTTAGCCAAACAAGATTGCTGCAAGTGGGTTAAGAAACATCCTCACCCCAGAGTTTGCCCTCAAGTGCCTCCTCTGCTGGAGTGGGGTGAGGGAGTTCAGGAGTGACCAACGTAGGCCTTGGTTCCCACTGCTGCTTTAAATCCCTTTGCTGCTGCTGGAGTGCCCGAGGATTTGGTCTGTAATGCATATAGCACTACAGGTAACCCACATGAAAAAGGAGCTTTGAAAGAAAAGAAAAATTAGTAGCACACTTAGCTTTATTGAAACTGAACAAATAACTTTTTTTAATAAATGCTTTTACAGCAAGTGTAAAATTTTTAATGAACTTGTTATGTTTTCTTACAGTTTGTCTTTTGTCTGTGTAAGCAAAAATACCTTTTTTATTTCAATTTTTATTGTTTTTCTACTTTAAAACACGTAGCAAGGATTTGACCCACGTAGCTCTGGCACCAAAAGGTAACAGGTTATGAAAATCACAGTACAGTTTTAAAATTCTTAGGTTAGTCAATGATATTTAAAATGATAGCCACTTCGAGTAAAGATATAAATTAGAGGTCTGTAAACAAGTTGTGTTTACCTACAGAGCTATCAATTGCAGCTACAATGAGCACAGTAACAAAAAAATCAATGCTAAACTGAGCTACACCAGCCAGGAAACAAGATCTTAATAAATAGTGTGGTACAGGGTAGCACAATAGGAAAAACACAGTTTGGCACCTCAAGTTGCATGTAAAAACAGAAGAAATCAAATGAAGTAAGTGCACTCTCTTAGAACAAAAATAAAATGGGCCGTTTAACCGGTTTCTGTGAGTGTCAGCAGTCAAATAAATAGCGCAATACACAAGTTTGACCCCCAAATTGCAATTCTAATAAAGCAAGATAATATTAAAATGCACACTTACAAGGGTATTAAAGTATAAATCATTTTTCCCTGTTAGTAGAAATAAGTTACAACGCACAAAAGGACTTTGTGGTGAACTGCTAACTACAGACATTTTAATGGAATGTAGCTCAGTAGACTTGTTTCAAATAGAAAGGCAGCATTATCCTGAATAAATTTGGTCCTTTTATAACTCACTGTACTGTAGCCACTACAGTCCTATAGTAGGTGTTTCACATTGGTTGTTTTTATTTTTATTTTTTTCAATATCTTCATGACACAGTTGGGTAACATTTCTCCTGTTTAAGAATGCCTGATCAATGCAGAATCTGGAAGAACAATATTGAGTGTCCATAAGGAGATCCTTAGTGCATGGCCCCACGGCTTCTTGTTCTTGCATTCAATCACTTTTTGCCTATGCTTTGTCTTCCCTTCCATTTTTTTTTTGTCTTATTCTCTTCAGTAGCACGGGTGAAAAAAATTCCTCAGTCCAAATTACAGAAAGACTCACTGTTTATTTACAAGCAAATCACTTTGGCTAGAAAGTCCCAGCACTCCAGAGAGTTGCTTATTTCTTGTGAATATCCTCATGCCGTATAATTTTGTACGTAATCCAGTAAAAGATGTTGAAAATGAGGAAGGCTAATGGGAATGCAGCTCGGGATATTGTATCAATCCTTTTTGCACGGTCAACAAACTTCTTTTTGATGGACTCGGAATCCTTTGGTGGTGCCAAGGGAGGGTTTGGAGGAGTGGCCTTGACCGCGGTGCCATCTTTGACCTGGAGACAATGACCCATCCCATAACCACTGAAATTGAATCGACTGTCACGGGTGACATCATCTTCCTGGAGGATAAAGGAGAGAAGTAAGAGAGAATCAATTGTCTATATAGAAAACAATTAAGGTAGTGGCATCAAGGAGTACTGCATAGTTCCTTAACAAGCCAACAGACAAGCTTTGTGGGTGTGTGGTATGAGTTAATTTAATTCTGCCTTACAAAATTCCTCTGGCTCACTTGTCTCAAGCTGGATAATATTTCTGACAGGTGGGTAAATATCATGCCCTTTATCGTCGTCCTGATAACTAGATGATGAAGACTTTGTACCTGAGGTGGTAAATTTTCATGACCATTTTGCCAAGCTGATAGAATAACAATGTTTGAGCTACAATTACCATCCATGGATTCCCATCCATGAATGATTCCCAACCAAACAGTGACTTTATTCTCCTGCATTCTCCTCAGGAAGAAATGCAAGCCCTAATGCAGCCCTAGTTTACAAAATTGATTTGGCTGAGGACAAGGCCAGTCAGGAAGATCTGGAAGAGCACTGAGAACCCATCACCTGCTGTGCTCTTTATTTCACTGTTATATTATTTCACTTTTTTTTTGTACAGATGTTTCACTGTTGACTTTTTAAAATAAACTCTCCTTAGAGTGCAGAGTGCTCTCTCATGTCTCTAACTCACCCACAGCTTTCTGATGGTGGTAAAACAGAACAAGGGAGTCCAAAAAACAATGGGCCAGATCCACAGCTAGGTTATGTCTACACATCAGCGTTATTTTGGAATAACTGACATTATTTCAAAATAACAAAGAGTGTGTCTACACAGCAAGACATTATTTCAAAATAATGTAAAGCTGGAGGACTTCTTACAAATTACTCCTGTAACCCTCATTTCATGAGGAGTAAGGGAAGTTGAAGGAAGAATGCTCTTCCTTTGACTTCCTGCTGTGTAGACAATGCCAAAAGCTGAGAAGCTATTTCGACTTCAGCTACACAATTGATGTAGCTGAAGTTACATATCTTAATTCGACTTTTGCCCTTGCTCTGTAGACGTGCCCCTAGTGTGAAGCTTTCTATTTCCACTTTCTCTCCTTCAGGTGTATCATTTGTACCCTCAAGCTTGCTTCACTTACCTTACTGTTGACGTGCTGATGTAAGCAAGTAACAATGCAACACAAGCCCGTGATAAAAGAAATGGTTTATACTGAAGTAGGGTAAAAGAAGTAAAGACAACAAATAGTGCTTTGGAGACCCAAGTACTTTGGCGTGAAGAGTGCTATATATCATACTCACTAGCAGGGCTTGTTTCTATTTGGGTCCCTTTCATCTCAAATCTTCAGCAGTGTGAAAGTGAAATGTTTTACTCTCTTTTTTTCTGATTTATTTATTTACAGTTGTCAGGCCTTCTGGGAAAAGCTAAAAAGGTAACATTTCTGCTCATAGTCGCTATTATAAATAAAGTGCTTAATGAGGAGACAACTCAGAAAAGAGTTCAGGATATGGGTGCTTCTGTTGTATATGATATTCCTAAACCCTGCTACAGCACAGGGAAAGGCACTATCTGCAATGCTTTCTGTGTCACTTGCCACTGGAGATGAAATACAAATGCAGGATGTGGAAGATGATTAAAGGA
The DNA here is from genome assembly GCF_049634645.1 of Pelodiscus sinensis. Classification (NCBI taxonomy): domain Eukaryota; kingdom Metazoa; phylum Chordata; order Testudines; family Trionychidae; genus Pelodiscus; species Pelodiscus sinensis. Next base: position 212,366,556 of record NC_134711.1, read on the forward strand.
TAACAGATTTTCAGCAGCTGTGTTAGCACATGCATTTGTTTTAAATGCAGACACATATTCTATAATTTGTGAGGGAGACTTGGGAGGAAGATAGGCTACTGAACTGACCACAGCACTGTGAGACTCTAGAGTTCTAGTCCCATCTCAGCCACAGCCTTGTTGTGTGTTGCTGCACAAATCATTTCAGTGCTCCAGGTCTGAGTCTGTTCTCACACTACTGTAAATCTGGGGTAACACCCTGGGAGTCACATCCAATTTATAGCAGTGTAATAAAATGCAGATTCTAGCTCCTGTATTCAATTTTCCCCATCTGCAAAAAAGGAGTATAATAAATACTTACTTCATGAATTGTAAGGAGTAAGTAATTTTCACATGTGCAGGATATCAAAGATAGAAAATTCTATACAGCAGGAATGCAGCAGTATTACCTTTATTAGTTTGGTTTGGATTTTAAAAAGAGCTTTTCCAGTAACTTTTAAAAATATTTAGGGAAAACACATTTTTTTCTTCAGAACCAGCAAGCACAAATATGTTCTTACAATAGGTGCCAAACTGGTTAGTCTCTTGAATGATAAATTATTCTGACCCAATGCCTGAAGGTGGTGGGGAGGAGGAGAAAGAGGTGTAGCTATTTTATTTATTGAAAATACACTAGTTTTTAGGTGCCTTGATAAAATGCAAAACACAATCCCTTATAATGAAATAGAATTAATAGAGAAATAGCAAAGCTCCCAACAAACCAGTGTCCTGATGCAGGAAACATAACTCAACTTCCTATCCTTCTCTTCTCTCACCCCCAAATCCCTCCATCCCCGCACTCTAGCTCTTCCCAAAATGATGGCCTTTGCTGTGTGCCTTGTACATCAACAGACTCAGGCTTGTATCAGATCAAGAGAGGGGGTGAATTCCAAATTGAAGGTGTTATTTCAGCACCAGCCCCTCCATGTACTTGTATCCCAGAAACAGAAAGCCAGTTTCTCAGGTCACAGCTAACCACAAATTTGCCCTAGTTTAACTATAGTGGTGTAGATTTAAATAGATTTAATTCAACCAGTTCAGGAGTATGTGCACATAAAGCCTCAGATAGTCAAGTCTTGTACAATTTATAGCTTTATAAATTAAAAATCTGTTAATTTCCATCTAGAAGCCAACAAACCACCTCTGCAGAAGATAATGCATCAATGTCGTGTGCTTGCTTAAAAGTGGACTTGCTTCAACTGCTAAATGAATGCAAGATTAGTTAGTGCTGCATATTGTTGTTATCTAATCAAGTTGTAATGAAAATAGGGGTAAGGAGGGAAGGGCCACAGCTAAGTGAAATAGTTCCCCTCTCCTAGCCAGACACAGACAGAAACACGCCTCCCTCCCCCAGCTATTTTCACTTGTTATGATCTAAGAACATACCCAAATTTCTCACTTTAGTAATAAATGGACACACCCTCAATCAAAGAACTAGCTGTTGGCCCACATCCTGAACAGTGGTCAAGACACATTCAGAAACCAACTCTGTGATGTGGAAATGAAATGTACCAGTTGCCCTGTAATATATTCTTCTTAACTTCATGGACTCTTAGGGACATAAGGTGGGAGGAAGAGCTTGTAGTTTAAACAAAAAACAGGACTATGTAGCACTTTAAAGACTAACAAGATGGTTTATTAGGTGATGAGCTTTTGTGGGCCAGACCCACTTCCTCAGATCAAATAGTGGAAGAAAATTGTCACAACCATATGTATACCAAAGGATACAATTTAAAAAATGAACACATATGAAAAGGACAAATCAAATTTCAGAACAGAAGGAGGATGGGGGGAGGAGGTAAATGTCTGTGAGCTAATGATATTAGAGGTGATAACTGGGGAAGCTATCTTTGTGATAGGTAAGATAATTAGAGTCTTTATTCAAACTTAGGTGTAAAGTGTCATCCTCCTTCTGTTCTGAAATTTGATTTGTCCTTTTCATATGTGTTCATTTTTTAAATTGTATCCTTTGGTATATATGGTTGTGACAATTTTCTTCCACTATTTGATCTGAGGAAGTGGGTCTGGCCCACGAAAGCTCATCACCTAATAAACCTTCTTGTTAGTCCTTAAAGTGCTACACAGTCCTGTTTTTTGTTTCAGCTACACCAGACTAACACGGCTACATTTCTATCACTTGTAGTTTAGTTTGTGTAACAAACTGTAACTTGCATGGGGTTTTAATAAATTAGCAGCAAGATTGAAGTACTTTGCCCCTTCCTTAGTGGTTCATTCCCAAACTTTCAGAAGAATTGTGCTATGGAAATTAAATATATTTTCTAAGGGCTAGGAAGATAATATTGAAAATGTAGCACAGGAATCTATTTCCATATGCAGTTATATCTTCTTCCTGTGTCTTAGGTGCTGGCTGCAGAACAATGTTTATAAAGGAAACAGGATACTAAGCAGTGAGGGGGAGTTTCTACATGATTTGATTTATTTTTTCTTCTTTATGAATGGGATCAGTTTTTGCTCTAAAAGCATTAGATCCCTTTGAATTGGATCTTGAGTGGGCATAGTCATATGAGATCACATTTCAGGACAATTAACTCTGTTGCTTTCCTTTTTCCACCTTACTGTAAAACTCTGCTTTTAGATGAGAGGCACTACAGATTGCTTCTTCTAAGGCAGGAGTGAGAACCTTTTTTGGGTTGGGGGCCACTGACCCACAAAAAATCAGTTGGGGGCTGCACACAAGTGGCAAGCAGGGAAAATCCCTCATTAAGGCCCCTGATTAAGAAGGAGAAAGACACGCTCCACATTCCCCTCGCACTCCAGAGCCCAGGGGGCCCTAGCCTAGTAGATTGTGTGTGCGCCAGCTCCCAGGGGGGCAGCAAGGAGGCTGTAGCACCCGCGCGGGCTCCCCAATGCTGGGGGGGGGGGGGAGCTTCAGCCTCAGAGGCTGGATCCAGGCAAGCTGAGGGCCACATCCAGCCCCCATACCTGTGGTTTCCCACCCCTGCTCTGAGGTCTTGGCCTAGAATCTCTGCATAATTAAAGCTTTGACTGGCTCTGGGTCTTATGGTTAACTTGTGGCAGTTAAGAGATGCGGAAAACTTACTAGGTTATCCAGCCCGTCCCTTAGCTGATGCCGGACTGTTATTTCAGTATATCTTCTAGAGAAATGTCAGCTATAATTAAACTGTGAATAATAACATTGAACTCAGACAGGTGTTTTCAAAATTAAATTAAAACTTTGCATACGTAGGTGTTAATAATTGAAAATAAACCAGTGTTGCACTGAACTAGTCACGAGCTACTGATCAGGTATTCTTGTAATCTACTGGCAGGCACTGATGTGGCTCCCCATGTGGTGCTGCAGACACTGTAGTGGAAACTGGGGGTCGGGGCAGGGAAGTTTCTCTTCAGTGGCTCTTTACCTTCCTTTTAGAGAAGTGAACCAAGATGATAGCTGATAGGGGAGCGGAGACTTTGGAGCTAGGCGTGCAGCCAGTCAGTGGTTTTGGTATCTAACCTGTGTACCAGAACGCTGGTTCTACAGTTAAGTAGTGTGATCCTGAAAGCAGTCTAGATACTCACTGCCTCTGAGATTCTTCAGCACTTGACTAACATGAACAGTCCACCTCTAAGATGAAATAACGGGAAAGCCTTGACCCTTGTCAATAGGAGGCAACAGAACAGTGTAGGGCATAATTACTGTGCTCGCTACATGTACACCCAACTCGATGGTCAACTCCAGTGCTTTGCCTGGAGAACCAAAGTGTCTGGGCTCCTCTGTGGTATGTGAACAACTCTTCCTGGGCATTGCCCGTTTGAATATTAAAGTCTCTCAGGACAATAACGTTTGGAGACTTCAGTCCCTGTAGGGCAGCTGGCACTGGCTGCTGTCACAAGACAGGGTCCTGGGCTAGATGGACCTTTGGTCTGATTCGGTACGGCTGTACTCATGACTTAATTACTAGGCTGATGGTTCTGCCAATCCATTTGTAATCTATACCACTGTCTTCTGGTAAGCATATCAATGTTAATTTCAGATTAGCTTGCCTCTGGATATACATAGCAGAAGAATCCTTTCAATTATTTATATATTCATATTTAGATTCCTCCTGAGGTCTCTTCCAACCCTAAACTTGTATGATTCTATGATTTGGGGGTTACCAGATTAATACAGCATAACCCCTTACTTTCCTAGTTTTGCCTGGGTTCATGCAGGTCTGAGTATACAAGAGTGCACTTATTTTAAATGTATGTAATTAGTGGGCATTTTAATTAAAATATGAGACAATCATTAATAGGGCTGCTAACTTGTGACAAAAGGGAATGGGGGAGTTTTAGTAAAAGAGTGACTTTGCACCAAGGAAAATCCTCCCTCCGAGTGATCACTATTGAGGCCTTGTCCACACTTACCTGCACTGTCAATCTACTTCAGGTAAGCAAATAGCATAGCTGAAGTCGACATACTCACCACAATGTCTTGCATGCTCCAAGGTCAGCAGGGGCTGCTCTTCTGTCGATGCCAGCTACTCTTCCCATCTTGGAGGAGTACCAGCATGGACAGGAGTGCTCTTGGAAATTGATTTATCACATCTACAGCAGAGGCGATAAATCGACAGCCAGTGGTTTGATTCACAAGGCCTGAGGTAGGCTATGGGGCAAATGTCTGAAGAACCCAGGACACAGAGGGTATGACTAGACTACATACCTCTGTCGCCAGAGGCATGTAAATTAGACTATCCAACATAGTCAATGAAGCCGGGATTTAAATATCCCTGGCTTCATTAAAATAAGAATGGCCACAATGCTGTGCCAGCTCAGCTGATCGTCGGCACAGCGCACAAGTCAAGACGCGGATTGGTCAACAAGGGAAGCCTTTGTCGACCGCTTCCTTATGCCTCTTGAAACGAGGTTTACAGGAGCGGTTGACAAAGGCTTCCCTTGTTGACCGATGCGCGTCTTGACTCGCATGCTGTGCTGTCGATCAGCTGAGCCGGCACAGCGCGGCGGCCATTTTTATTTTAATGAAGCCAGGGATATTTAAATCCCGGGTAGTCTAATTTACATGCCTCTGGTGACAGAGGCATGTAGTCTAGATATAGCCAGAGGCAGAGACTCTCAGACACTCAGGGGAAAGTGGTGCTTGTGCAGGTAGGGAGCAAAGATGATTTGATTCCACTCTGTTTAAGTTTAAAGCCTCACTAATTTCAGTGCAGTCAGTGTCGTTACACAACTGTAAAACCACCCTGGCTTGGATGAGTTTTCTGGGTCAGTGATGAACTCTAGAATCTATCTGCCCACAATGCAAACAAATACAATTTAATTTAAAATGACACAAAACAAAAATTATAAATGCACAGGAGAAATTTGCCTGACAAAAGTCTGCCTGCCTCATTGATTTCCATGGGCGCGGAATTTCTGACCAAACTAATTTGCTCTCAGTGGGTGGGAAATGGTTGTTTCAAGAGAGTGCCATTTTTAAAGAAGCTTTAATCCTGCTCTCACTGTGCATCAGGTGCATAATAGCCTCAGGTGTACCACCAATGCTGCTGTCTGGAAAGAAGCATCTTCACCAGGGCCAGCAGTTGAGATCCTGAGGTTGTTGACTGCACTGGGATTGTTCCTTGACAATAAATTCCCATGTGCTTTCAGCCAGCCCAAGTTTAAATGTTTGAGGCAATCTGCTTCCACTGCTTTCTTTGTGAAATTATTCTCTAGTCTATGCATCAGCTGGAATCAATTTGAGGGACGTAGTTACAATGCTATTGTTCTCTGACCTGGACAGCCCTGGTCACCCAATCCAAAGAGAAAATGATGAAAGTGGTAGTGTCTTATATGACTTGGCTAAAGCTCTGGCATGGAACTAGAAGCCCAACAGATCTCACTATTAGGAATCTTTTCCTGATTTTTTTCATCCTTGGTTTTCAATTCTTTCAGTTTTCCCTCTTTTCGGGGAGACTGTACTTAGGTGCTGCCTCTTACTTAGGGCAGACTGTATTTTTACACTCTAGCCCTAAGGTCTCAGAGTCACGGTGCAGACCCTGTCTCTCCACGTGCTGCAGTAGGGAAGTAACGTCACCTGCAGCAGCCTTTTACGAGGCAATGATGACTTCCCTTTCTGTGCTGGCTGGTAAACAGGTGATGGGGAAGGCTCTATTCAAGTTATGGTCTGCCTCCCTGCACCCCAGTCATAGGCACAGAAAGGAGAGGGGCAACCAAGGTTACCTCCAGTCTTTTCCATCCATGCATGGATTTTTTCCATTCATGTGCAGAATAGTTTTTATCTGCAGCCAGGCATGTGTGAATGTGCACCACTAATAGAAACACAAAACCTAGCTGCGGACACTCTGCTAATCAGCTGGATGGCACTGGAATTTCTCCTCAGTGGTCGCACAAGCACACAGCTTACAGGGAACAAACCACACAAAGGGTTCTCCAACCTGAGCTATGAGCCACGATGCAAGGAAGTAAGGGAGTGCCTTATGCTGTACTCCCCTCATGGGGAGTGAAAGTCTTCCTCAGCTGTCAGCTACCAACAGCAAAAAGAAGGGATGGTAAAAGAGGGCAGTTCACACCAGGTTGTCGGGATGTGGGGAATGAACTGAAGTCCCCTTTCATCTTTGAGTGTGCCCCATATCACTGCCACTTAGGTCAAAAACAACAAACACATGAATATCATTTCTTTAGCTAAAGATTAGCCATGTGGGGAAGGAGAAAAACATGCTTCTTTCCTCCACTAATGGATCCCTTTAAACTATTTACTAAAACCACAGCCGGCCAGAGAGAGATTTCCACAGTGTTCTCAGACAGACCTCATGCATTTAATTTATGCAAATGCTTCTCAAAACTAATTAAACATTTCAAATGATATTAATAATTAAAAATCTATAGCTAAAAATAGACAGGAATGTCTGCACAATCCTCCTTCCTGGCTTTGCATACCATTTATGTTCTGCTAGCCAAAATCTCAATCATCTGGATTTCATCGGGGGTTTTTTGACATGGCTCTGAAGTAAGATTGAGTTAAACAAAGTTGTTTCATCTTAAAAAATATCCTGACAGCACGATGCTATCAATTCTCTCTTCTCTTTCCATTTTGAGCTGCCTTTATAAAAAGATCATGCTATTAAAAACCAATTCTTTTATTCACAGCAAATGAAACATAAGACTAAAAATCAATACTAATTGAAAGATATACAACCTGATCTGCAAACCTTTTTCATAATTGTTTTTCATTGGGTAAGTGACAAATGAAACTCCCACAAGGTCATTGATAACATGCATAAGAGAGACATAAAATAAGATCCTAGTAAAATTTGAGTATAATTATGTATAGGTTGGATCTCCCTGGTTCGACACACTTGGGACCTGACCAGTCTCAGATAAGGGATTTTGCCGGACCAGGGGAGATCATATCTGTGCCCCCTCCCTCTCCCAGCCTCCCCAGTCCTGGTCCTGCTGCAGGCCCTGCCGGTCTCCATCCCCTCTTGCCTACCACGCTGGACAGCCCAGCTCACAGTGCACTGCCCTGTGGGGGTATTCCAGGCTCCACCGAGGCTCCTGGCTCCACTGGGCAGCCCCGCCAAGCAGCTCTGCTGCAGCGTGTTGGGCTCCCAGCCCCATCAGGAAGCTTAGCTGGGATGTGCTGGGGAGCCCTGCTAAGCAGCCCCGCTGTGGCGCATCAGGCTGTGTCTAGACTACATGCCTCTGTCGGCAGAGGCATGTAGATTAGACACATAGGCAAAGGCAAATGAAGACGCGATTTAAATGATCGCGGCTTCATTTACATTTACATGGCTGCCGCGCTGAGCCGACAAACAGCTGATCAGCTGTTTGTCGGCTCGCGCGCTAGTCTGGACGCTCCCCTGCCGACATCAAAGCCCTTTGTCGGCAGCCCCCGGTAAACCTCATCCCATGAGGAATAATGGGGCTGCCGACAAAGGGCTTTGATGTCGGCAGGGGAGCGTCCAGACTAGCGCGCGAGCCGACAAACAGCTTATCAGCTGTTTGTTGGCTCAGCGCAGCAGCCATGTAAATGTAAATGAAGCCGCGATCATTTAAATCGCGGCTTCATTTGCCTTTGCCTGTGTGTCTAATCTACATGCCTCTGTCGGCAGAGGCATGTAGTCTAGACACAGCCTCAGACTCCCAGCCTGCCCCCTGGGCACACCACACAGCTGAGGCACACCACACAGCCCTGCTGTGGCATGCTGGGAAGCCCTGCTAGGGCACTCCAGGCCCCACCGAGCAGCCCCACTGGGGCCCCCCGAGCTCCCAACTCCACTGAGCATCTTAGCTGGGTCGTACTGTGTGCTGAGCAGCCCTACTACAGTTCTGGGACATGCCTAGCAGTCCAGGTGCGGGGAACTGGGCTCTGGCCCCATTGGCAGCTCATTGCCAGCAGCCTGGGACTCTGTGGTCCTGGAACATCCATTGCTGGACAAGAGAGGACCAGTTTACAGAGGTTCACCTATACACTGAGTCCCAGTTTGCCACAGTTGCTATTTGTTTACCACCCAGACTGCAGTGCATGTATCCATGCATCTCTTTGCTATAATGGTCTGTCTGCATCCCTTACTTCTTGTCTGTGATATTACAGATTTGGAAAGCATTTAGGAATGTTCGATTGGATAAAAATTAACTCGTTTGTACAGCAGGTGAACACCTCCCCGTTTTATTACTTTCCAATCTTGAGAACAGCAGCAGCAATACATGTGTCTTTAAAGGGAACAAGGGAATTATGGCAAGAGGAGACATTTTACATGCCCCTACCAGTTTCCTCCTCCCAGCTGTCCTTCCCCCCTTCCACCTTTGCCTTTGCTGGCTGTCGTTAAATCTCACCACTCCACTCTCTTCCTTTTGCAGTCCTTTCCCCTTCTTTCCCATCACATCCTTTGCCTCCTCCTACACCCCAGCCCTGGCCAGCCCCTGTGTTCTCTCCTCCCACTCCCATACCACTGCCTCTGGAGAAAGCCCCAAGACCATGCAGGCTTCCCACAAGATGTTTGGCTCTTCCTTCATTTCCAAAATGGTCCTGGCCAAACATCATCATGTTACCATTGTCACTGACTTCCAGGCCCATCACCCCCATTGTCTATGTGCTGCATGCAACTCCCTTCACAAATCCTCTTCTCTTCCTGCCCCCTCTTCCCATTCCATACAAGTTCTTGCTTGCTTTTCCAAAGAGAGGACCAACAAGCTTTGCCATGATTTCTCTCTCCAACTCCTTTCCTCTCTTCGAAGGCCATGACTGTATTACGTGGGCATGCACGGATGTAACTACGCCAATACTCTTTTCCTCATTCTCCTTCATACTTAATGCTCTCACTGGCTGAATACTTCTAATACCTCCCCCTGCTCCTATAAATCACTTCTCTCCTGCCTCCTAGCCTGATTTAACCCCACCATTTCCCTCCACTTCAATCTCTCTTTACTCGTTGGATCCTCTCTCTTGCTCGCTAAATAAAAGCATACAGGGGACTTCTCCATTCCCCATAAAATATCTTGGATTCACCAGACTGTCCAGCTCCCACCAAATTTCTTTCCTTCCCTCTATCTCTAACCTCTTTAAATATGCCATTTGCAATTATTGCCTAAAATTCACTGATTTCTGCCAGTCTGTTCTGTCCCTTTCACTCTACCAAAACCACTCTCACTGAGGTTTCTAATGACCTCTTCTTGGCCAAACCTCAAGGTTCCCCCAGTATCCTCACTCTTGACCCATTTGCTGATGTTTTAACTGTTATATCATCATCTCTTCTGCTGCATTTTTCTCTCACATCCTCCCGATATCAGTTGGAGTGCCACAGGGCTCTTCCCTCACCCTTTTATGATTACATCCTTTCATTGGGTATTCCAAATGCTCAGGTTCAACCATCTTCTATCTCTATGCTGATGAGTCTCAAATCTATCTCTGTACCCCCAGATTACTGACTCTCCATCCAATCCTGAAACTCAATTTCTCTTTCTTAACTTGCTCCTAAACAAACTCTATCTTCCCCTTTCAAATCCTCTCACTTAGCACCTTTCTCTGACTTTGGGTCACTTGGGATGGTACAAAGCAGCTGGAGCATTCTGGTGAATTTGTCCATTAGATATTTAAGGTAGCCCAATAACCTCAGTCTGTGAACTCATATTCAACATTTGAGCTTCTTGTTGACTTCAGATTTTAACATTCTCATCCTTTGGGAAAAGCTATTACTCATAGAGGAACATATCTCAGGTTCAGTTGGACTTCTAAAAACACTTGTAGCTCCTAGCATAAACATTGCTGGGTCATGGGCTGTCGATTGTCAAAATGTTTTAGCGAACAAAATATAGACATGGCTAATTAAGTATAAGAATTTCTTTAGTTTTTCAGAATAACAAAAAATCCTTGAATGCTTACACTGATTTTAAGTGACTTAGAAATATAGACTTTTAAATACAGGCTATGTCGAGACTGCAGGCTTCTTTTGGAAGAAGCTTTTCCGGAAGAGATCGTCTGGAAAAACTTCTTCTGAAAGAGAGCATCCATACTGCAAAAGCACATAGAAAAAGCTGAATGGATGCTATCTCGCAAGTCAACTGTGATGACTATGGATGGAGTTGCCACCATGGCACCTGTGCTTTTTCCTCCTTCCTCTTATTTCAAAAGAACTCCCTCTTCCCCATCCACACATGCCTTTTTCCGAAAGAGCTCTTCTGGAAAAAGGCTTCTTCCTCATGGAATGAGGATTACCAATGTAGGAAAAAAACCTCTGTTCTTTCCATTTTCTTTCAGAAGAACGCAATTGCAGTATGGATGTAATTGAAGTTTTTTTGGAAAAACTTGTAGAATAATTCAACAGAAGAAAATATATCTGTTTTAGGAAATTCAGATAGTTTCCCATATCTCAAAATAGTTCTAATTATGCAAGACACGTTTGCAATAGCTTATGATTTATTTGTGCTACAATTCACTAAATAGGACATTCCCAGATCCTGACATGAGAAATTGAAGTAGAGTTAAATTATGTTTCCTAACATTTTCCTACCTTTGCTTGTTCTGATGGCTCAGAAACTTGCTGCATGATCCGCTTAGTGAATTTTTGAAAATGAATACTAAAAGTATTCAAACCCAGAATGTGGGATTTTGCTACTTTTCTAATTTTGGAACTTAACAAACAGAGTTGCCAATCATGCATATTAGGTGTTTCTGTATGCCATGCTAAACTCAATAACTTGCTAAATTATCCATAAAAGGTGAGATTAATGATTCAGCATATTGCTGGAGCTGCAGCGCCATGTCCAGTTATAACAGGCACAGCAACGGCATTTGCCTTTTCTTATATGATCTAAATTTATAACCATGTGCTAAATTCTAAATTAACATACACACTGCCTACAGGAACACATGCTTAATAGATAAGCAATGTTTGTTTAAGCTATAGGTGTTTGCTTAAGATAAGGCCCAAACGAATTTTTCAACTACCATTCATCCTATTCTTAGAGAAAGAAGTGTAGCAATCAACAAAATTAATCATATATATTATTTTTATTCCTAAAGGAATGTTGGTGTCTTGAAATTAAATAGTTATGTCCTTAGGCTTCTTGTTTATTCAAATCTGTCTGAAATTGCAAAAAGGTATGATTTTAAAAGGCATCAAAGTGATTTGCTTTCCATCTACAGTTTGTACAAGTTGGACCTTCCTGGTCCAGCACCCTCAGGGCCTGATTGGTCCTGGATGAGAGATTTTGTCAGATTTGGGGAGGTCATATCTGGATTCTGGCCCTCCCCAGTCCTGAACCAGTTGCCGGCCTCCTAGTCGGCTTCCCCACCTTTCCTGCTAAGCTGGGCAGCCCAGCTCCCTGGGCTCCTGGCCACCTGAGACAGCCCTGTCACAGCACACCAGGCAGCTGCAGAACACTGGGTTCCTGGCCCCGCTGGGCAGCCCTGCTGGGTTGCACCTAGCAGTTGTGAGGAGCCCAGCCACCAGCCCTCCACTGGGACTCTCTGGTCCAGGAACAAATGTGTCCTGCCGGAGTCCCCGTTAACAGAGTTTCAACCTGTACATTAGTATTGTTCTTCACAGAAACCCATGATGCATCCAGAAGCTATTTTAACTGTACCAGAATACCAACCAAACAGGACAGAAAACTTGGTAATAATTCCGTTTCCTGCTACAGAAACTGCCACCTTATTGACTGGAACACTGCAAGCAAATAATCCTATAACATACATCATAGCGGCATGGCTGTTCCACTACAGTTATCATCATTGTGTCACAACTTTTGTTTTCAGATTGACCTTTCCACGTCCTTCAAAATGGCCATAGTCGTTTTCTTCTGAAATTTGGTGTGTCTCAGGGCTGTGCAAAGTCATGGCTCACATGAGGGGCCAGGAAAAAAACAGGCATTTTTCAAAAATTCCGTAGATGAGTTGTGTGTGTGTGTGTGTGCCTGCGTGCATGGGTATGTGTGTACGTGCAGCACTTATGGCTCAAACTGATGACATGGTGCAGATCAAACTGGTCTCATCTGTCAAGTTTCATGCAAGTTAGTGCATGGAACTCACTTAAACTTCAGGAGACTTTACGTGAGAACAATATTGAAACAATGTACCATGTTTTTCAAAGCTCATGCACCAACGACTACAAGATTTCATTCCTGCCATTTTATATTCTTTAAAGCTTGATAAAAGTGCTCTAAAATCCAAATGATTAATCAAAGGGCTTTGAAATTCAGTGTGTCTCATGGGGATGCAGGAGGGGGCTCAGGGCTGGGGCCAAGGACTTTGGAGTGGACAGGAGGTGGAGATGTAGGTTCTGGGTGGAAGTTAGTGTGAGTCAGGGGACTCAGGCCTGGGGCAGAGGTTAGGGTTACCTGGGGCAGCTGGCTCTGTGCATTGCCCTAAACTCACCTGCAGGCAGATGGAGACGGATAGTGATGCATGACAACTTGCAACAGAAGCTAGAAGCCAAAACCAGTATGTTAGGACCTGGTGACCATAGCAACAGCTGGTAATGACAGTCCAATAGTTAAGATTTGATAACCTACAGCTACAGTTGAGGGTTGCACACCCACTGGGAAGAGTTATAGAGCTATAGCTTTTCTAAGGCATGTGCAGACCTCATAATTGTAGATCCAATCACTTTTCCTGAAAGTCTGCCCTCTGTGTGTGTGATGTGAGGGCTTTTTTATGTGTTCTATTTTATTCTTCGAGTCTTTAGTTCTGATTTGGAGTTTTAGCCTTCATCCCCTAACCAGGGTTATGTGTATGGATACCTAGAGAAAACAGCCCATGTCTATGGCCTGGTCTATTCTGCATTGATTTGCCATGCTGCACTCTATGAGGGTAAGCGGGTGGGGAACCCAGCATGGATGATTAACCCCCATGCTGAACTCCTTGAAGGTGAGCTGGGAACAATGCATTGATGAATTGAACCCTCGGCCACATTTCAGGAAGATGAGCAGGGGAACCAGGCCATCCTGCACTCTGCAGACAAATGCAATTTGAGGGAAACAGATTTCTCTTTATGCCCCTTGAGCAGCTCCTAGAGGTGCCCCTCCCCCCCCGAATCAAATTCTTCGGAAGATGAAAGAGATTGGAGACTTTGTTGTGTGCTTTGCTTAAGTGACCAAAAGAAGAACATCAGTGAGACTTCTTCCTTATGCCTCCCCTGGATCCGGCTCCTCAGACTCATGGTTCCCTAGAAATGTGGGAGGGGGATACTTTATCTTCCTCTTCTGAGAAGCTTTCTTGCCCTGAGAAAGAGGGATTTGTGCTGCACTGTGCCTGGAAAGGGGGCTTCCCAGGGTCTTATGCTTTATTAATGGGAATTTCCTGATATGGCCTGGAGATAGGTGGATTTCATCACAGGCTCAAAACCTGGACATTCACAGGGAGCCCTTGGCCTGTTTGTTGCACTGGGAGTCAGCATTGGGCTGACGTTGCTGGCAGGGAATATTCCTGTGCCACTGCAGGGTTGGGCAGGGAGGTGCTGTGGAACAGAGGGATGGGGTTGGGCCTTGGGGCCACTTACTAGGCTGTCCTTGCTCTGTCGCTTTCCGTAGCTGGGCAGCAGCTCCATGATTAACAGAGGTGGCTGTGAGGGTGGGCTCCAGTGGCTGGGTTCCCACTGCACTCCCACTGGATGGAGGGGCGGGGGGATGAAGGAGCATCCTACTGATGACCTCAAAGTGCCACTGTCTCCTTTGCCAGGCCCCTGGAGATTTTGATGCTGAGGTTTGGCCATGTTTCCTAGGGGCTCTTATACATGAGGAAGGAAGATGCTGGAAATGCTGTCCCTCTCTGATCACTTGAGAGAGGCCAGGGCCTCCACGAAATAGATACAGATCACCATGCAGCCATATGGTCAGCAGGGGAGGTACATGAGATAACTCATCGCTATGTCATGCTGCATTCAGTGGACTTATTCTTAGGACACCAGGGCACAATTTCTGGCTCTGCCACGGGCTGAAGTTGAGCAGTTTCTTGATCTCTCAGGCCCAGATCTTCAAAGCTGTATAGATGCCTAACTCCCATTGACCCCATCAAAAAGGGTGAAATTTAAATTCCTGTGCACACCCCTAGGAGTCACTTAGATCAAGCCGGGGCAAAATACCCTCCATGGGCCAGATCCAGCCTGTGATGCCACCAGATCCGATCCATGGATGCAAGACTTCTTGCTTGCTCTTATGGCCTTCTGTTTGAACAGCAGTGAACCCAGGGGAGGGAGGAGAGGTTTCAGGCACTGCTTCCACCCCCAGCACAATCCCATTGGCTGGTTTCCGGCCAATGGGAGCTGCCTGTTGTCAACAAGCAGCTTGTGAAGCACCCTCTCCTTCCCCGCAGGCTCGTAGCTGCTCAAAAACCACGTGGCCCCTGAAGCCAGTGCAGGGCCAGGCAGGCAGGGAGTCTGCTTGAGAAGGCTGCTGGCTGGGAGTCAAGGAGCTAAGTCTCCCAGGCAGAGCCTGTCTCCGGCACCCCAACCCTCTGCCTCCACCCCACATAACCCAAATCCTCTGCCCCTCTCCTGCACCCATATCCCTTCCCAGATCCTGCACCTCAATCCCCTGCCCCAGGTCACAACCCCATTCTGCCCTAGGTCACAGCCCAAACCCCTCCACTCCTGGTCCCCTACCCAGGTCACAATCCTGTCTTGCCCAACGTCACAATCCATACGCCAGCACCCTAGTCCCCTAACCCAGGTCACAACTGCCTCCTTCACCCAAACTCCCTCCCAGACATCACACCCTCTCCTGCACCCCAGTCCCTTACTGCAAGCTCCCTTCTCCACTCAACCTCCATCCCAGACCCCGCACCTCCTCCTTTAATATGGAAGAGTGCGGCCCTTGACCACTTTCCAAATTCTTGGAGTGGCCACCTCCATAAAAAATTATTGCCCACCTTTAACTTATATACTACCGTCACAGGGGTCAAGTAACTGGAGAGATAGTAAAATGAGAAGACATTGTGTATAGATCTATAGCAGTTGCCCACTTTACAGTGATGTAGTGTACTACCTCCTGTATGATTTTCCCTCTGGTATTCTTTTGCAAATTTTCAAAGCACAGTTGCAGGTACAATAGGCAGATTTCAATTTGAAATTAAGTATAAGCCTGGGAGAGCTAACATCAAAACAAATTTCTATTTCCAAATGCCTCTGAAGAGAGAGGAATATATGTCCCACTGTGCAAGCAAATGTAGCAACTCTCAAATAAAGCCACCTTTGGGGCTGAATGCAGCTGCCAAACTGAGATTACACTGCACAACAAGGGAGGGAAATATTGGCCTAGGAGACCAAGGTAAAACCTCACTCTTACAAAAAGTGCTGTGCAGTCTGTAGTATCCCCCACTCTCTAAGCCCTCTGTCTTTAAAATATCACATACAAATAAGCTGCATGGAACTCAATGGTTCTACCTCAGAGGGATGAAGGAATGTGTTATCCCTAGCACTGGTCTGAGGGAAGCTAGGTATTTCAAATGTGATGCTTGGGCCACTAAGTCATCGCCACAAGGGACAGCTATGCAGGGACATTTTAAATGTGTTTGCCCTGTTTAAACAGCTTTCACTTTCTCTGTCTTGGAAAAACTTCTAAAATAAATTATAAGAAGAAATCTATTTCATCCTGCCATAAAGTGCAGGAGACTGGGATAGACCACCTTTCAATGTACCTTCCAGTCCCACACTTTCATTACTAAGATTATATCAAAAGTATGACATAGTCAGAGTATGACCATTCCAATCATATACTCATTTCAATTTACAGCAGTGTTTCTCAAAATTGTCCACAGACCCACTCTGAGAAAGCTGCTACTGGGCTGCTCCAGTTTGTTTACTTACCAGCTCCACGGCCTCGCGGCTCCCATTTGCAGACTTGCACTCGTTTGCAGCCAATGGGAGCCGCGAGGCTCTGTGGCCATGGAGTCGGTAAGTAAAGAAACCGGAGCGGCCCAGTTGCAGCTTTCTCAGAATGGGTCCACAGACCACTGTGAGAAACACTGATTTACAGGGAAGGAAATAAACTGAGCCTCTTCATTTTTTCCTGTTCTTGGTATTAGTCTACGTATGCACAACGTGACAATCTAAGATATTAATTAGTTGAGTCACTGAACAGCCCTTGATCATATGTTCCATTTCTGCTCAGCAGGGCCTGCTGCCTGTATATAACAAAGGAAAAACAGGGAGACAGTTCCTTCTTCAGTCATTATAAGATGATATTATGTTTAGTTTGCCTGTTGCTTCAAAGGTTGTAAAAGATATAATTTTTTACTATTATATGTGGCGGATGTTTGTTTAGGTTCTCAAATCTTTATGTAGAATCCAATACTGCCCTCTTGACACACATTTATCTAAAATGTAGACTTCTACACAGTCCAAACTGAAATAGCCACCTAGCAATTTCCCAGTATTGCCTTTGGAGCCTTGTAAAAGTCTTCAACTCCCAAATGTCATGTCAGTAGTCAATATGGCAAGCTGCTTTGCAATTTACAGAATTATAGGAACACAAGTCCCTACTTTCTTTTCATTCACCTAAAGTTACCTGATCATAATGAAAATTGCACATACCTAAAAAATATCATTTGGGCATTTTAATCCATAGCTTTGTATTATTGCCATCAATTTTTACAAAGCTGTGGTTGCTGAACTAACTGCAAACATAGCACTGTCAGATTAGGCTGCGTTCTGAGACTGCAATGTGCTTTTAAGTTTTCGTGTGCTACTATAACATAACTATTGGATTTAGCCTTTGCTCATCATGCAAACTTGAAAATAGCATCCCCAACCAAAACAGAAGTCGGAATTGGGAGTAACTTCTAAACGGATCTAGATAACAGGGTGCAATTCACAAGTCTGAGATGGTGAACAAAGACTAAAAAAAAGATACAAGTTGAGGGGAAACTGACAAGTCACATCACATTATTTGAGTATCAAAAGCTGTTTAGCCTCTGTTGTTATAGTAGAAGGAGCAGTCACAGAGACCTAGTCCTAGAATGGAAAAGATATTAATAATCTTGCCCGGGACAATACTTAATTGATTTTTTAAAAATTGATCTTTGTTCCAAGTGTCTTTGGAAATTAAGGAAAATTATAGGATGTTATCAAAACTACTATGCTTGAAGTCAGCACATCCAAAAAGCAGGAATCGCCTCATTGAGGAGCTGAACCCTCACGAGCATTGTTGGGGAACTTACTGACTGATGTAACAGATAATAGCCACACAATGGCAAAAATTATATGAAAGCACTGCTTCATATTTTCACCTGCTGGGAACATGCTGCATGACAGTTCTGTCCATAAGAGTGGGACAGAAAAGAACCTATAAGGCCAAATCCTTTTCACCAGCTCCAACTAATGTGTGTGTGTGTCTGGCAAAAAGAGCTGGAATCTTGTAGTACTTGTTCACTTTAGAATTACCCTGGTTGGAAAGAGCTTTCAGTTGGTATGTAGCTGGTGCCAGGTCCAACAATGGCCACCCTCTCCTTTTGGTAAGGAGGGAACAGAATAGGAGCCTTGTGTAGAGAAAGAATAAAACCTACACTCCAGTGCTTTGCCAGTGGTCAGCCGGTTCCTTAGGGAATCTAATCAGCGGGTATAAATCAGAGCAGCTCTTAACCCACTCTAATTTGCACCATGGCTAGAGTGGCTATCGGGTGAGAATCAAAGAGCCATAATCTGCTCCCTTTGGGAATGTCTACACTAGGAAATCACTTCAAAATAAGAACTATTGAAATAACTATTTTGAAATCGTGTATCCACATTACAGACAAGCCTTGAAATTAGTCTAAGGCAGGCATACCTTTATGTGGACATGCTATCTTGACTTCGAGCCCCAGGAAGCACTTGGGCAGTAATTACTTTGAATGACTCTGGGAAGTAGTTATTTCAAAATAGCAGCAGTGGAGCATCTACACTACCCCTATTTTGAAATAACTATTTCAAAATAAGCGTTATTCCTCGTGGAAAGCAGGAGTTATTATTTTGACATAGCCAGCCTCTTATTTCCAAAAAACAGGCTTGATAGTGTGGATGCTCGGCTTGTTATTTCGAAATAAGGGGAATTATACAGCCCTCTTGTGTGTGGAGTGGGTCTCAGTGCTGCAGATCTGGCCCACTGGAATTTTAATATATTTCTATAATGCCAGGCTACAGACAGCATACGGCATTATTGTTCGGACATGGGGCTATCAGTAAGGAAAGTGAAATCTGAGAGAAAAAACTAAACAGAATTCAATATATTCATTTGGTTGGAATGAAACCATACATAAGGTCATATAGGATGAAAAAACTAATAAAATAACAAATGTTGAGACCAAACTTATGCAGCTGATAAAAAGATCCTTTCTCTGATATTAGATCCAGATTCCAAAATTACCCACAAGATAACACAGAGCCAGAACAAAGAGAGCTGACAAAGCCCTGAGTCTTCACATGGCAAAATGCAAAATACAATTTGATTATATTTACCTCAAAACAACATGAGCCACAAGAAAAAAGGGAGTACCAATCAAAGAACAAATAAGAGAAACAATAAAAGAAAGATGCATCTCCAGGATATAGAAATAATAATGGAATAAAAGTGGGCAGCAGTAGTTGAACTTAAAAAGGGCTGCTGCCTGTTTGAAAAAATGTTGACACACAAGTCCTTTTTGTATACACTACAAAAGAGTCTTTATTTGTAGCAATAGACGTGGACATCATTTTTTGTGCTTTCAAAATCTGCTTGCGTCAGACTCTTAATACTCCTACAATCCCCTTGGTCACTAGAAGGAAGAACAACATTTTTAATCCCCCATGCTGACATCCAGAACATAAATACGGTAAGAACAGAACATGAAGAGCTCAACCTATTTATGAAAAAATGGAGCTCCTTCACTTGCAGTGCATGATAAACATAGCTATAACACCCTCCAAAGAAGGAAATACAGGGATTGTATGCATTTTGAAAGAGAATTGCAACTGCTAGCCAGTCAGTTGCATTTATGTACTTCTTCAACATGGCATAAAGGAGTCTCAGCCAAAGGGTGAAACTGGAAACTCAGTTTCCAAATGCTTGAATAGTACAGGAGTGATGGAAAAAAAACTTGACAACCGCATTGCCTTTAATCTCTCAGGGTATGTCTACACTACAAAGTTAGTTCGAACTAACGGACGTTAGTTCGAACTAACTTTAATAGGTGCTACACTAGCGCTCCGCTAGTTCGAATTTGAATCGAACTAGCGGAGCGCTTAGTTCGAACTAGGTAAACCTCATTTTACGAGGACTAACGCCTAGTTCGAACTAGCTAATTCGAACTAAGGGCTGTGTAGCCCTTTAGTTCGAACTAGTGGGAGGCTAGCCCTCCCCAGGTTTCCCTGGTGGCCACTCTGGCCAACACCAGGGAAACTCTATGCCCCCCTCCCAGCCCCGGACCCCTTAAAGGGGCACGGGCTGGCTACGGTGCCCGTGCCAGGTGCAAGCCTGCCAGCACCCAGCTAGCAGACCCTGCACCTGGCACGGCACAGAGCCACCCACCCGATGCCCCCCAGCCCACCCCCTCTTGCCGGGACCAGGCTGGCGGCTCCCGGGAGCTTGCCCTGGACCGCAAGAGGCGGGCACCTTCCTGGGCTAGTGCGGACATCGTGGACCTCGTCCACGATCTCCGCACTAGGCACAGGAAAGTGGCCGTCTAGGGCAGGAGAGCTGCCAGCCTGGCCACCCAGGACCAGGTGTGCATGAAAATCAAGGGGGTCCACTGAGACCCCCGACACTGAGCCCTGAGCTTACAATGGCCGTACTGGGTCAGACCAAAGGTCCATCTAGCCCAGTAGCCTGTCTGCCGACAGCGGCCAACCCTAGGGACCCTGGAGGGGATGGACCGAAGACAATGACCAAGCCATTTGTCTCGTGCCATCCCTCTCCAGCCTTCCACAAACTTTGGGCAGGGACACCACTCCTACCCTCTGGCTAATAGGACTCCATTGACCCAACCTCCATCACTTTATCTCACTTCCCTTTCAACTCTGTTCTAGTTGTAGCCTTCACAGCCTCCTGCAGCAAGGAGTTCCACAGGTTAACTATTTGCTTTGTCAAGAACAACAACTTTCTCTTACTAGTTTCAAGCCTGCTACCCATTCCTTTCCTTTGGTGTCCTCTAGTCCTTCTTTATGGGAACTCAGGAAGAACTTTTCTGAATGCACACTCTCCACCCAACCCCTGCTTTTAGAGACCTCTATCCTGTCCCCCCTCCGTCTCCTCTTTTCTAAGCTGAACAGTCCCAGTCTCTGTAGCCTTTCTTCATCTGGGACCTGTTCCCAACCCCTGATCATGTTAGTTGCCCTCCCCTCTCCCAGCCTTTCTCTTCCCCTCTCCCACCTCCTTTTCCCAGTCTCCCCCAGTTTTTTTCAATAAAGACAGAGTCAATGTTGGAAGAAACGTTATCTTTATTTTGTACATCAATAAGAAGGGGGGCTAGGGAAGGGTAAGTGGAAGGAGGTGAGGGAGGAATGGGGTACGAGCCCCCAATGGGGAGGACTGGGCTGGCTCTGTGGGCTTCTGAGGGTGGAAGCTCTCCTGCAGCCCCCCAATTACTCCCTCTCCCCAGATGGCAGCCTGCGGCAAGTGCAGCCGGGCTGATGGCCGAGTGGTGTGATGTGCCCAGTGTGGGCACTCAGGGCACTCCAAGCCAGAACTTCTTTGCAAGCGGGGCACCCCTGAGAACTGTGTGTCCGGGGTGGGGGTCGGGACCCTTTAAGCGCAGCCCTCGGCTAGCCTGAGACAGCATCTCCATGCTCTAAGTCCTCCTTTTATGCCCTGCCAGCACTGCTTCCGGCCATCCTTAAGCCCTGTTCAGAGTCCACTCAATGTGGACTTACTAGTTCGAACTAGCAAAACGCTAGTTCGAACTAGTTTTTAGTTCTAGATGCGTTAGTTCGAACTAGCTTAGTTCGAATTAACTAATTCGAACTAAGTTAGTTCGAACTAACTTTGTAGTGTAGACATACCCTCACTGTTTTAGCCAACAGAGCCATACTGCTTGTGTGCTAACCCGCAAGATGCTTCACACACCTTGCTGAGTGTTGCCTTTAATGGGAGCTGAGGGCACTAGCATTTGAAAGAAAGGCACAGCCCTTAGCGTGATCAAGCCTTTAAACATTATACGAGTGCTGGTGCACTCTGTCTGTTTGTCTGTCTCTCTGTCTATCACTCTGTCTCTCTCTCTCATGTGCACACACACACACACACACACACACACGTGCATACAGAGGAAAGAAAATACAAAGAACAGGATCACCTTGTACACCTAGGATTCAATGCTGTGGTCAAGCTCTCTGAAGTGGTTCACAACTATGAATTCCAGTCTCAGGGACAACTGTCAAAAAGCAGGACAGAGATACCAAACTGGTAGTATTCTTTAGATTTCACCAACCCAGTAACAAATGTGAACTCCTTGGTCACTGTATTAGTCTTACCATGGAGTCACATGCACTCCCCTGGGGCACTCCACTCTATCTTGCCACCTAGACAAGCTGGATTTAGTCATAAAAAGTCACTTGAATAAAAAAATCACAAAATATTTAGGTTGCTCCTAGTCCCAAAAGACCAGTGACTTATTCCAGGTCAATTTGTACTTTAGATCTCACGCCAAAGTCAAATCTGATAGCCAAGCCTATAGCAAACTTAGAATTTGTTAATGAGGAAAAAGGAACGAAAGAGTTATTTAGTGATTAAAGCAGGCAACAGATAAGCACACATATGTTATGGTCTTCGGTTCCAAAAAGTGACAGCGATGTAGTAATCTGGGTTAGACCTAAAAGACATTCAGTGGACAAATAGACCTTGGGGATTTCTGCTTTTGTTTCTTAGTGTACAAGTCCAGAGTTAGCATTTTCCAGTTATAAAGCAAACCCTTCAGATTACATTATAGCATGGAATATAGACCTTAAAAGTAAGATTTACACAGGAAGTAATTACAAGCATTTTTCGAGTGTAAACACTAAACACATGCTTAGAGGTCTAACATCTATCTTGAACAATACTAATATGCATGTGAGCTCCTCTGATTGCCAGCTATGAATTCATCAGTGCTCAGCTCACATATACAGAGCTGGCAAAAGCTGGCACCTGGTCTGCCAGTGTCACACCTACTTTCCTGGCAAATTGAAGTCAAAGAGATTTTTGTGCACAGTGAAAGCTAGAATGGGCCCCACACAAGCATTGGTAAAATCAGAGTTGGAGCACTTTGTACCACTAATCTCTCCAATTTGCTTTAGTCTAACATTTAAGATTTCTTCATTTTTCTTAATTTTTCTTATTACCTCTCTTGATTTATCTTACATGATGTGGTCTCGTTCCTACCACTCTTTCATTCACAGTGGGATACGTACACATTCCCAGCTGCCCGAATGGACACTCACTCAGTTCTAATACCACTAAGGCTAAGTAAGTACTTCATGACCAAATAAAGGCCAGCTCTACACTAATGATGAACTAAGGCAGTGTTTCTCAACCTTTTTTTATAAAGTAACCCTTTAAAAAAATAAAATTAGAAGTATCCCTACTACCTACAGTTTTCAGACACACAGAGGTTTTTTCTACCATTGCAATACATTTGTTTAAACAACTAAATCGTAGCCGAGCAGGCAATGAAATTTTTGGGTATAAAAAGTACAAAAATGATAAAGCGCTGTAAAAATTACAACAAAAATTCAGTTTTCTGGAATTTTCAGTTGTGTTGAAGTACCCCCCAGACTTCTCTTGAGTACCCCTAATGGTACTCGTACTACCGGTTGAGAAACACTGAACTAAGGTATGCAACTCCAGCTATATTAATAGTGTAGCTGGAGTTCATGTAGCTTAGTTCAAGTTACCACAGCATCTCCACAGTGGGGGGGGGGGGGAGGGGGGAGGGGAGGGGACTAATGGGAGAGTACTGGAATCAACAGGAGCACAAGCAGCAGTCAATTTAGCGGTTCTTTAATAGACCTGATAAATCAACCCCCAAGGAGATTGATCCCCACAGTGCTGACCTCCTGATAAGTATAGACAAGGCCTTAAGGTGCTAAATAATTCATAAATGTTAGTGCTGAGTTGACTGGTCTACCTACGTATAGCATCTTTCTGGATTGGGCTTTCTACGCTGGGGAGACACAACAGACTGCTACATGACTCCACTGTGAATTTCAAAGCTACATTGTCTAATTTATTTGCAAATATAAAAAATAGCCAAGAGGCGACATCCCTACCAAACGATTTATAGACATAACTCTATTTGCATGCTAACCATGTATTACAATGCAGGACTTCAGACTTTAATTCAGGCAGGTAAGCACCTTCCTTTTGCCCTTAGTGTGAAATCTGAATTAATATTTTCACAGTTTTTGTTTCTGGCCACATTATTAACATTGTTTTCAAGTACAGACATTATACCCAACAATGATATTACACATAATAAATAACTCTTACTACTACCTTCTTATTTTTCAAATCCCTCATGATGACTCATTTCTGCTGTAATTGCTAGAAGAAATTAGTCACACTCGCACATCAGAAAATATGAGTAGGTAGAATAACATCTTGGGGATGGGAAATACATAAAACATACATTGGAAAGGCTGTGCAGCCACCAAAGGAATGCAAAAGACAAATAGGAGAAAGTAAAGCACAGTGATGGAAACGAGGTAGAGAAATAGGAGGCGAGTTGAAAGGAAGGTAGCAGACAAATCAAGAAGAAAAGAAAGCCTTCAGCTTAGCTAGGGAGATGTTATTAGCAGGGATCTTAGAAATCAGAGATTGCCTCAGAAAAAAGTGGAATTTATGTTGTTACAGAGAATCTTTAGTTTTTACATTTTTGAGAAAAAACAAAAACACATAGAGCAGAACCCTTATTTATTATCCAAGCCTCCATTATCTGACTCTGTATTAATCAGACTGGGGCTGACAGCCGGGGACATCTTCAGGATTAATAGGACCATGTGAAGTACTATTAAACGGGTGCCCCTTTTCCCGACATGAGTCCATGGGAGGAGAGTGACAATTTTTTAGAGATGTGATTTTATAATCCTCAGCAACACACTACAGGTCAAACCTCCCTTGTCCAACACCCTCAGGATCTGAGTGGTCCCGAACCACAGTTTGCCAGACAAGTGGAGGTCAAGGCTCCCTACCCAGGTGTAAGCTCTGCTTCTGGCTGGGACTGTGCACCCTGCCATCTGCTGCTGTCTCCAGCCCCACAGCCTGCCAGTCCTGGCCAAGGCTGAATCCCTCACTGAGCCAGCCCTGGATAGGGACTGGCCCCACTACCTTCAGCCCTGGCCAGGGCTTCTCTCTCTGCCACCAGCCCTAGCCAGGACTGCACTCCTGACTGCCAGCCCTGCTGCCTCCAGCCCCAGCTGGGGCTGTTCACCCCACTTCGCCAGCCTCAGTTCCTAGCCACTGGCCCTGCTACCTCTAGTCCCAGCTGAGGCTGCACTCCTTGCCACCAGCCCTGGACAGGGATGTGCTCCCCACTGCCAGCCCAGCTCGGGCTGCACTTCTGAAACTGAGCAGCCAGGCTCTCTGGTCCAGCAACATCCATGGTTCCAGATTTTAGCGGTTCAGCCTGTAGTGAAATATTTTAAAACAAATTTTGAACTAAGGTCCTATAGACTAATGCAGCACATTCAGAAGCTGACGGTATATATGGGGATGGGGGGTCCTGGCAAATGCCCATTAAATGGCTTCATTACTACTTGAATGGCTCTTTTTACAGGTTCGATGTTCTGGTAATAGGTCTGGCAGGCTCTCTCACTCTCAAGTTAACTAGATCCTCACCAGAGGAAGCAGAGCCACAGAACAGGGATAGGAAGAGGCAGATAGATGGATACTAAGACCTAGTGGTGCCCCAAATTTGCAGTTGCCCTATGCAGCTGCGTGTGTGTAAGGATGGCCCTGTTGAAAGCCCAAGCCCTAGGCAGTGGGACTCAGTCAGTCAGTTCCACATAGATGGGCTTGAGTTTCAGCAAAGACCCGACACCTGGAGTTGAAACTCTTTGCATTATCCACATTTTTAATTATCTGATCTGCTCCCACCACCAATTAGATTGAATAAAAGAGGTTTCACAATGTCAGCACTGTATTCTACTAACACACAGACACACACATATAGGGTGTGTCTAAACTACATGGCTCCATCGATGAAGCCATGTAGATTAGGCTGATCGGCAAAGGGAAATGAAGCCGCGATTTAAATAATCGCAGCTTCATTTAAATTTAAATGGCTGCCCCGCTGAGCCGACAAACAGCTGTTTGTCGGCTCAGCAAGCTAGTCTGGACGCTCCCGCACCGACCTGAAAGCCCTTTATCGACCTCCCCATTATGCCTCGTAGGATGAGGTTTACCGGGGAGATCGATAAAGGGCTTTCATGTCGGCAGGGGAGCGTCCAGACTGCCCCAATCTGCCGACAAACAGCTGATCGGCAGAGCAGGGCAGCCATTTAAATTTAAATGAAGCCGCGATTATTTAAATGGTGGCTTCATTTCCCTTTGCCGAACAAACAAAACTACATGGCTCCGTCGACGGAGCCATGTAACGTAGACGTACCCATATATATATATTGTAGCTAGGGAAACAAAAGTTCAGCATTTCATTTTAATCACAGAAAAAAAATGTAGATTTTTATTTTGTTATATTGGAGAATTTAGCAGAAAGGGTGTTAACACTGAAAATTAGACTCTGGTTATTAGTAGTCTTGGTGAGGCTGATTTTGGAGTAATGGGAATGAAATCCAATTTTCATGGGATTAAAAAGAGAACTCAAATAGATAAAGCTGGAAAGGTTTAAAACAGGACAATTGAGCTAGGAAGCAAGCACAAGGATTTCAGAGGTGAGGAAATTATTTGTTAAGTGATGAGTTGGGTAGGGGCAAGGAAAGACAGAAGACAAATATGGGAGTCACTGTGGGAATACAATATAAACCCTGGTCTACACTAGAACCTTATTCTGAAATAACCCCCACCAAGGTTAATTTATAAGCTGTGCGTCCACACTACAAGGCCCATTATTTCAAAATAATGGGCCATGGAATTTGAATTCTGTAGTACTGCTTTTCATGAGGAGTAACACTAACTCTGAAATAGTAATTTCAAAATAACGTTAGTGTGGATGCTCTGGTGTCAGTAATTAAACTTATTGGCCTCCAGGAGGCCTCCCGCAGTTCTACAGAGAGCTTTCTGGGGCTCTGAGTCTGAGGTAGTGTGCCCCCACTAACAGAACCTGCTTCGGACTAATTTCGATGCTTGCCTGTATTGAGGAAATGCTTGTTCGAGTTTGTTAAATTGGGAGTTCTTAAGTCAAATGTGGTAATTTCTAAATAGTTTCTTAGTGTAGACATGGCCTGTAAGGTTGATCCACCTCCTGGGAGCAAGAAGGCAGCACTCATGCATGCAGGCTTCAGTGAAGACAGGTTTGCCACTCTTCTGGTGCTACCTAGGGACAATGTGCAGTGAAGATGATTAGGCCCAACAGAAGATGATACAATAGGCTCCAGTCCAGGTCAAGCTGGAAGATGTCTGCACAGTTTGAGTAAAAAGCTTGCTTGAAAGCTGCATACAATAACTCCATCTGAAAAAATGCTCAGGCACCTGCTTCTGCCATTACCTTCTTGTGGGTGCAAGTGTATGCAATTTGTATCTGCACAGCAGACATGGCACCCACAACACAGGCATACCACTACCTGATTTTCGCACAAATTGCTATCTCCTTTTATGGGCACAGGGGCAACTCACTTTTGTGAGTTTTAAATATGCAAGTCACACATATTTTATCGGCATGCACCTTGGACCTATGTTTGAAAATACTACCTTGAATAAATATATAAAAATACTATTGGATAGTTTCATTACTAAAAGATGGAGGATTCAGGACTTTTGCAATACATTTTAAGATAGTAGAAGCTCCTGTGAGTGCCAAAATAGAGAACCCTCTAATATGTGATATTGTGACATTTTGTAATGGCATCACTTGGCCCTTTAAAATGGGGATGACAGTCTGTACTGTAGCCTCTGGGTACATTTAGACTACAAGCCTCTTTCGAAAAAGGCTTTTCCTAAAGAATCTTTTGAAAAAGCCTCTTTCGAAAGAGAGCATCTAGACTGCAACCACTTCTTTTGAAAAAGTGAGCCGCTTTTTCGAAAGAGAGCACCCCGGCAGTCTAGATGCTTTCTTTTGAAAAAGCCCTGTTTGCATTTAAGAACGCCTTTTTTTGAAAGAGCACTTTCGAAAAAAGGAGTTCTTCCTCATAAAATGAGGTTTACCGTGGTCGAAAAAAACCACCGAGTTCTTTTGATTGAATTGTGAAAGAACGTGGCGGCAGTCTAGACGGAGGGGAAGTTTTTTCGAAAAAAGGCCACTTTTTTCAAAAAAGCCCTGTAGTCTAGACACACCCTTCCTGGCCTGCTGGGTTCAGCACAGAACAAAGCCTGTTATATTGAACCTCAGCGGATGTAGCCGACAAGAATGACAGTATTTGATTCTACTCTATGCTCTGTTAAGCCTAAAAAGAGTGATTACAGCAGAGCTCGGTGTATGCTCGAGTTATTTGTTGTATAACTCTCTCTTAGTGACTTGAAGACACAAGTAAACTACTTTACAGAGGTGAGACCTCAATGCAGTCATGATGAGGAAGCTGTTACAAGTTACCAGAGAGCAGTTCGGAGCTATGCTCCATTAGGAGCTCAAAGGACTAATAGATAGTTAGGTGACTCTCTTGGAAAGAGATGTGCCAGAGGGCAACTGCTCAGCTCTGCACAGATAAGAACTTTTTATCCAAGAAAAAAAAAACACAAAAAAAACCCGACAAAACTTACTCTTCCAAAAGGATGAGAGCTTTGACACTAACAGAGTCTTGTAATTTAGCTCCTCTCTAATGAACATGGACTGCAATCTCAATTCTTAATTAGCAATTCTTTTGGCAGATGAAGATTACGGAGCACCAGGAGGCAACTCTCTGTTACTGTTCAGGAAGGCACAGCCTCATGGAAATGAATGAGTGATTCACAGACTGTTCTAAATGAAATCACTCCATACAGACAGCTGAGAGATAGCATGCTGGAAAACTACATGCAGAATATACAGAAAGGTGGGTTGTGAGATATGAAAATGAAGGCACTGTGCTTTCAACTATCCTAAATGTGGTATTAGATATGGCATTAGCTATCACCAAGGTTTCCAGTTGCTATCATAAAATGGTTTGTAATTACATTTACATTTATACATTAATTAATTACAGTTACATATATACAGTTCAGACTAGAAACAAGGTATACATATTGGTACAATTTAGCTTGAGATATGGTAGTTTTTCCATAAGCTGAAATCTTTAAATCAAGTCAGATAGCTTTCTGAAAGATATGCTAGAAGTTATGAAGTTGATGGTGACATCACTAAGTGTGGTTATGTGGCTTGTGTTATGAAGGTTGTCAAAACAGATGATCATAATGATACCTTCTGACCATAAAACATGAACCTAAGATCTAACACCCTTACAGAGCACTGAGCTTAAAAGAGTTCCCAAGGTAATCATTGGAAAATTAGTCCCTTAAAACAGTGTCCATAACAATCTCTCTGCATCCCAATGTTATCAATCCTACCTCTCTTATAATATATATATATATATATATATATATATATATATATATATATATATATATATATATATAAACTTTTTAAAAAGACAATCTTTCTAACAGTGCACCAACAGATTAAAAATAATAAAAAAGTGACCCAAAAAAGTCAAAAAGAAAGTTTGGATGGCTAATAGTTAGCAACTAGCTTGAATCCTACTTAGCCATCCAATCTTTCTCCTAAATTGCTAGCTTAAAACTTTATTTTTGACTTTTTGGTGTACTTTTTATATTATTTTTAGCCTTTTGGTACACTTTTAGAAAG
This sequence comes from Pelodiscus sinensis, assembly GCF_049634645.1. Lineage (NCBI taxonomy): Eukaryota > Metazoa > Chordata > Testudines > Trionychidae > Pelodiscus > Pelodiscus sinensis. Next base: position 212,395,900 of record NC_134711.1, read on the forward strand.
ATTGTCTTTTTTAAAAGTTTTTTTTATATATATTTTTAATTTTGTCTTTTTGGTTTTAAATCTAGTGTGTTTCAAGTAATAAAAACTCCAAGGTTCATTTTGATATGCTTATATATTTTGAGATGGACAATTGGAGCTGCTCTACCCCCGGCTTTCCCGAGTCAGCTGCTGGTCAGTTTCAGCAGTGGCTGAATTGGGGAAGCTGGGGGCAGAGCAGCTGGGGTGCTGCCTGGTTGGTCCCCTAGCACCGCCCTTCAGACCAATCTGGCAGCACCCCAGCTGCTCTGCCCCAGACTTCCCCAAGTCAACCGCTGCTGAAACGGACCAGGGGCTGACTCCGGGAAGCCCGGGGCACAGCACACTCTGCCCCGGGCTTCCCGGAGTCAGCCGCTGGTCAGTTTCAGCAGCGACTGACTTGGGAAAGTCTGAGGCAGAGCAGCTGGGGTGCTGCCGGGTTGGTCCCGCAGCACCGAGGGGTGCATCCCCCACACTCCACCCCAGACCCCTCATAACCGCCCCTTCCTATAGTCCGGCATATTTGATAAACCGGCACCCCCTGGGTCCTCAAGGTGCCAGATTATCAGAAGTTTACTGTAGATGTCTTGGCTCAATCTGGAGTCCAGGCTCTGAAATTTAAGGTGTGGGAGGGTCCCAGAACCTTGGCTCCAGCCCATGCCTGAATGTCTACACTGCAATTTTAAAGCCCCAAAGCCCAAGGCCTGCAAGCCTGAGTCAGCTGACTTAGCCAAGCCATGGCTGTCTTTTATTTATCACAGCATAGACAGACCTTTTTTTTTTCCCCTCAATGTTGTTTGGCCAAAGTCATTACAGAATGCTTCACAACTGATTACATTCAATCAGCAGCCTTTTCCCCCTCTGGAGAATGGGATTAATTGGGTCATATGTAAGTGTGCATTTCATGGAACCTATTAGACACTTGCCCATCTCACACATTTACCACATAATTTGAAACTATTAGCATTCTGTTCTATGCTCTGGAGAGGCTCAGTGCTGGCCTGACCTAGATCAGGATTGAAATACCTTGGTAATCTTAAAAAACAACAATGGCCCTGTAGCACCTTAGGCTATGTCTACACTGCAACGCTATTTCAGGATACCAGACTCTTCCAAAATAGCTATCCCGCATCTTCACAGCAAGCCCATTATTTTGGACTTGCTATTCTGACATCCCTGTAAACCTCATTATACGAGGAAGAAGGGACGTTTCAGAATAGCACTTTATTTCAAAACTTGGTGCTGTGTAGACAGCACCAAATGATGAAATAAGCTATTTTGGCATCTGAAGAAGTGGGTTGTGCCCACAAAAGCCCTTGATACTATTTATATATGTTTGTTAGTCTCAGAGGGCATGTCTACCTTATTTCGAAATAACAAGCAGAACATCCACACGATCCAAGCCTGTTATTTGAAATAAGGGGCTGGTTATTTTGAAATAATAACTCCTGCTTGTGAAGAGGAATAAGCTTATTTCAAAATTGTTATTTCGGGAGTTATTATTTCAAAATAACTTATTTTGAAATAACCCAGTAGTGTAGACATAGCCTAAGGTACTACAGGACCATTGTTGTTTTTTAAGTGTTTTAGTTAAAGACTAACACGGCTACCCCTCTGAGACTTGGTAATCTTGTCTACATGACACCTGGCTGCAGTGATGTTTGTTACTCCCTGGCTTTCCTGCAGGAATCCATATGTATTTATATATTTTGAAATACTGTTATTAAAAAAAGGCAAAGTGCAAAGGTTCTGTGAGGGTGAGATGTATTCAGTTCTATGGCTTGGACTGTCCCCTGACAATCTGAGTACAAAAATCCTCCTCACATTGCTCTCTCCACTCCCAAATGACAGTGGGGCCTGAGCCATCTTTACTATATTAATTCTCCTGAGTTCCATGGATGATGTTCCCTGGGTTGTGGATCTTGGCAAGGAAGGGAATAGAGATTGGATAAGGTGCAGGAATGAGCCCAGGATCAGGGAAAACAGCATCTCCCCTCCATCCCTGTGGAGCTTAAGCCAATAAGATAACAAATCGTGGGAGTGCATCAACATTTCCACAGGGTGACCAGTATCTACCAGGAGTTTTGGGGGCAGCTAAGGTCAGAGACTATCCCTGGAACTCCCCCTTAGTTTTTTGTTGAAAAAAAATGATGAAAATTTTTCCAGTCAGCTTCACTCCAGAAGATGAGCAGATCCATGAGATGTTACTTGTGAAAGAACTCACTAAGGGTGTGTCTAGATTACAGAGTTTTGTCGACAAAAGTGGACTTTTGTCGACAAAACTATACCTGCGTCTACACTACCGCTGAGTTCTGTCGACATAACGTCGACAGAACTCAGCAGTTTTGTCGACGCTGGTAAACCTCATTTTACGAGGCATAACACCTTCTGTCGACAGAGTTTCTGTCGACAGAAGGTGTTATTGCATGTAAACCGTCCTTTGCATCTACACTACCATGTCGACAAAGCAGCTTGCTTTGTCGACAGAACTCAATGTAGTCTAGACGCTCTTTGTCGACAGAAGTTTTGTCGACAGTATCTGTCGACAAAACTTCTGTCGACAGAAGCCTGTAGTCTAGACGTACCCTAACAGAAGAGTTTAGCCATTGGCTCCAATGGAACTAAGCCTGGGAGCTTGGGTAGACAAAATGCAATTATCTGAGCTGAAGAACTCTTCTAATAGAGAATTATGATTACCTTATTTAAAACATTGGGAAAAATAAGGGGTTGGTAATATAATTTAAGCCCTACTTGAATCAAGGGATGATTGTCAAATAATTGTGGCTGAGCTGTGGACAAGACCTGGGAAACCATGGAAAAGTAATAATGGATCTTTATTAATTGCACCTGATAGTGGAAGCCTAGAGAATGAGAGGGAGCTAATTAATCAAAATTGCAGTTGCAGTCTACTATTGCGGGATCTGCAATTGCTGCAATATCATCAATTAAGTAGGGCCTTAAATATAACACATGTCTTCAAACAGGTGAAATTAAAGTTTGTTTGTGTTACTCTTAAGCAGTGGTGCCCAACCTGCAGTCCAATGGCCACATGTGGCCCATCGGGGTTCTATGTATAGCTCATGAGACATTTTGGGCACATCTACACAACAGGGCTAACGTCAGAATAAGCTACGCAACTTCAGCTATGTCAATTGTGTAGCTTAAGTCAAAATAGCTTCCTTCAGCTTTTGGCGAATATGTCTATACAGCAGGAAATCGAAGGAAAAAGACTTCCTTTGACTTCCCTTACTCCTCGTAAAATGAGGGTTACCATGATTCAGAGTAAGAAGTCTTCCAACTTGACATTATTTCAGAATAAAGGTTTGCTGTGTAGACGCTCTCTTTGTTATTTCGGAATAACCACAGTTATTCCAAGATAACACTGCTGTGTAGACATACCCTTTGTTTACCATTGCCCATTCACAGGGTTGCCAGATTCTGCTGGTTTTCATCTGCATAGTTCCCCCCCCTCCACCAGTATTACAAAAGTGACACACCCTTAAAGCAAGGGCATGTGAAGTGATATGCAGGCTGATTGCATGCAACATTGACTCTGAGAGCCATGAGCTTCCCCTGCATTCAAAGCACTGCTACAGTTCAATGGGTACACCCTGCAAATTAAGCACATTTATCGAAACTACCCTATCTGGGAGACTGTCTTGGTTACTACAATCTTGCAGCCCACTGAGACGAGTCCCTCACTGCTTTTAAGCACTGAGATACTCAGTTTGCTTTCTGGCTGCTTTTCAGTTTAGCCTGCCCTATTTTCAGTTTGCACTCCCCTCTAGGTACAATAAAGAATGAGACATTTGCACACAGCAGGAGAGCATCTTTCACAATTTGGAGAACTGTAGAATTCATTTCAGATGTGTTCCCTGCTGTTTGTGAGTAAATTCTATGACAAACTCAGCCAAGTGAAGTGCAAGCTCTTTAGTAATTTTGGCCTGTCACCTTAGCACTTATTATTTCATGCACTGCATGTTTGGTAATAACACAAGAGGACTTATTTATAAAGCTAAACTGGATCACTTCACATATACACTCCTTGGGTCATCTCAAACATGTCTTTATCCTCAGGTGTGAAGTGTGCATCTTTCTCATATCAGCACTTAAATCTGCTGGGATTACTTCTTGGTCCTCTTTAAAAAACAATCTCAATTTGCATACATGGCCCATCCCTGCCCTAGTGGTAGGGAATAACCTCATGTGATCCTGGCTTCTTGTAATCTGTTCAGCCCGCAATTAACTGTTTTACTGCCCATAGTACCCTTTTCTTTTCTGTGTGGTGTTGGGCTGCATGGAGCCTCCCATCAGAGATGTGGAAGTATTATAACATGTCTATAGATTCTAGCTCCAGTTTCACAGAACCATCTGTGGTATACTGTGGAAAGTCTACCCTGTGCAGTGCATCTGCCACTTGTAGTGACCTTCCTGGGCAGTACCCTTACCTCACAGTGCTGAAGTCTCAATAACATATTGCAGTCAGTTGGGTGTACTCAGCAGCAGTGTCTTCAAGGCCCTTTCTGCTAGTTTGTGCTCAGACTGCATGTCCACCTGGACCCAATCATTCCATCCCAAAGAGCACTGCTAACAGCTCCTTCTCTATTTGGGCATATTCTCTTTGGCTACGTCTAGACTACATCCCTTTTTCATAAAAGGGATGTAAATTAGACGTTTCGCAATTGCTAATGAAGCGGGGATTTAAATTTCTCCCGCTTCATTAGCATAAAAATGGCTGCCGCTTTTTTTCGGCACGGAGCTTTGCCGGAAAAAAGCGCCAGTCTAGACGCGGATCTTGCAGAAAATAAAGCCTTTTCTGAAAGATCCCTTATCCCTCTGTGAAATAAGGGATAAGGGATCTTTTGGAAAAGACTTTATTTTCCGCAAGATCCACGTCTAGACTGGCTCTTTTTTCCAGCAAAGCTCTGTGCCAAAAAAAAGCGGCAGCCATTTTTATGCTAATGAAGCGGGGGAAATTTAAATCCCCACTTCATTAGCAATTGCGATACATCTAATTTACATCCCTTTTACGAAAAAGGGATGTAGTCTAGACGTAGCCTTTCTGTCAAGGCTCTACTGGCAAATGCTATAGGCTTCTAGCTTTGCATCAGTGCTTCTCCAAGTCTTCCTTGGTGGGCATCTCCCTGTATCTCTAGCTCAGGGGTGGGCAATAATTTTTGATGAGGGGCCTCTCCAAGATTTTGGCAAGTAATCAAGGCCTATACTTTTCTATGGAGGAGCTGCAGGAGCTGGAAGAGGGGTTGGGTGCAGAAGGGAGCTCGTGGTAGAGAACTGGAGTGCAGGAGAGGATGTGGGGTCTAAGAGGGAATTTGGGAGGAGCTGATGGCTATAGGCATTCATACCCAGCAAAATAAGTACCTGCGAAAAGGTGTGGGAAAGGTTGCCAGATGGCTCAATGGTTCATTTAGCTCAATATGCCACAATCTACTCTTCACCATGAACACTTTTGCCATGGATAAACGGGGTAGCATGTCCTCACTCATTGGTAATGAGTAGTGACTTCTTTTCAATGCATGGTTTTGTTGCTTTTGGCCAGTGCAAGATCCTCAGTTTACTTGAAGATTTTCTAACCCCTAGTAGGTTGCTCATCCACTCTGGGCAAGTTTCAATGGGTATAATGATGCCTCTTCTTCTAAGCTTGTCAATTCCTTCTTCAGTGGCTCTCCCTGAGCTAATGGAACACTACATTTGGGTAGACTCATGGGCTGCACAGTCTAACTTTCCCTTTCCCCCTAGGGGTGCATCTACACTGCACCCTTATCTCAAAATAAGCTACACAATTTGAGCTACACTTATTTTGAGTTAATTTTGAAATAAAGTGCTATTCCTAAACATCCTTTAATCCGTGTGGAACAAGGATTACGGGGACATTGGAATAGCGCATGCCTGTTATTTTGAAAGCCATTTTGAAATAACAAGCACACTCTCAAGATGCGGAAAACGCAATTTCGCAACACCAGAAGTATCCCAAAATAGCACTGTTGTCTAGAGGCACCCTAAGGGTGTGTCTACACAGCAGGACTTAATTCGAAATAAGGTACACAAATTGAGCTGTGTCAATTGTGTAGCTTATTTCGAAATAGCTTATTTCACTATTGGGAGCGTCTACACAGGACTTGTTTCGAAATATAGCACTCTTCCTCTGACTTCTCTTGCTCCTCATACAATGAGGGTTACAGGAGTTGGAGTAAGAACTCCTCCAACTTGACAGTATTTTGACATTGTTTCTAAATAACTGCCTGCTGTGTAGACACGGCTTAAGTTACTTCAAAATAACGCTAATTACTTTGAAATAATGTTGCTGTGTAGATGTACCCTAAATGTCCATCTCCTTGCAGCATGAACTCGTATTCCTTTAGAATGCTGGGCAGGGCCCATGGTTTCCTTCTTCTCTCATGTTGAGCATAATTTGGTGTTGTCCAGAAATCAAATCCATGGCTTGCACTGCCTCTGCCTCCCAACAGTGGGTGGTATTCCTCTGTGTCTACTGACATCTCAGCTCATGGGTTTCTTAGCAACAGCCTGCATTTGCTCATTGGCCACAGACTGGACATCAGAGTGGCTTTACTGTATATCGCCAGCACTTGGTTACATTTCTCTAGTGTAATGTTGCTGCTTATCAGTGTTGCTGGGATTTTATTGCAGCTGGCTTCACAATCCATCTGGAATCAAATTGTTCATTGGTCTAATAGCCTGATTTTATATGGCTGGCAGCCTTCTTCTACAATGCATCTGTACAGAGAGTCTTTGAATCTGCTAGTCACGATGCAGCCATCCTCCTCTCCACTGGAAATCTTTATATTCTCAATGACAGCAGGTACTGCTGCTTTTTTGTTCATGGAGTAACAGCTTGGGAGATAAACTGGTCTGGTTCCTACATCCCATACACTGTTGCCCATAGATGGGGTATTTTTCATTATGTCTTTGTTGCCACATTTTAAAAATGAAAAAAATCCAGTTTTCTGGTTGGAAATGACTTTTCTTTTCAATATGTAAGGAGAAAATGTCCAACACTGAAATGAAAAATGTCTAGATTATCAGAACAAAATGTTTCAATAGCCATAAATTGAATTTGTTGGGGATTCCCTGCTGCCGGCCCCAGATTTAAACTTTTCATCCTAGTTTGAAAAGAAAATTTTCTGGAAATCTCAAACATTTCAAAGGTCCAGGAAAACTGTTTCCTGCCCAGCATTATTAACAGCCCTTGATTGCTCTGCATTGCTAGCTTTCTGATAGGCACACGGTTTTTTCCCCTGACACCTCCATGTTGCTTCCAACAGAAGAAAGGTAAAAGGCAAAAGTGTAGGCAAAATACAGTCTGATCATAAAAATGTAACTCACAAAAGAACATAGAGTTTGAGTGATATACATATGGACGTACACGAATCTGTCACAAATATTGATGAATTGACTGTGTATTCATAGATAGAGTAGTAGAATTGGTTGAACTAGTCATTGTAAGCAAATTATTTGGGGGATTTTGCCTTTCTCCTCCCCTCCTTCTTGTGTTTGGGAATTGGATGTGAGCCTCCCATTATTATTACAAATTTGTTCATTATTCAGAATTGCAAAAGAATTCTTTTCATGAACATATTGAACTAGGAGTTTTTCTGAAACAATTCATATTGAGTGCTGTTTCTAGTGGTTTATATTTAGAATTCAGTAATCTGTGTGCCTGGTGTGGTTTTTCCTTCCTAGTGGACTACTTTATAAATAAGAGATGTGCCTGAAGAAATCACTAGGACACTGACAATGCTCAAGTCCTTACTTGAGAAAAATAAGTGCTGGAATGAGGAGCACACCCGGAATTTTCCTAAGGAGGAGGCCTGAGGGAGTGGACCCTTCCTTAGTAGGGTATCTGTCTTGGAATAGGGTACACCATAGGCGTGGTTTGGCTTCGCACATGGTTTGCAGAGGGCAGAGCCATCCACAGGCAGGTCTGTGGGAAGGATGTGCTGCAATGTGCCTAGCCAGGACCCCGGTGCCAGTGCAGGGTGCAGCCCAGAAAGTACAGCCCTATGGAAAGTTCTGGCACCTGGCTGAAACCCTTCTACCACTCAGAGAAATATAGGGGATTCTTTTCCCAGTCTGCAGCACTGAAATGCCAAGCAGGGCTTCCAGCCCATTATCTTCTGCATGGGCAGCAGGTCTGATTTGCTGTCTTATCTGTGGCTGGGAGGGGAAGTAGCAGCTACACAGTCCTCCCCTGCCTGTACCCCATGCACGATAGGCCAGAAAGCATTACTAGAACCTGCACTCCTGGTTCCATCTCTATTTGTACCAGAATGCTCTTCCTGTTCCTCAGCGAAGTGCCAGAATGGCACTCCAGAGCATTCCAGCAAAACTCAAATCCTCTCAGAGAGAGTCTGGGGAAGACTTTAGGGAGACACCTAGTGGGGATAAACAGGCCTGCCCATTTCGAGCACACTTTCTTGTGCTGGTGCTACCAACCTGGCTGCTGCTATAGGATTTGCCATGAACAGTCTTTCTGAACTGGGGTGCTGCAGCTGCTTATTGGCTCCATTTCTTTCTCATACTGGTGAGTGATAGCTGCCTCTCTTTGCCTCACTATTTACACCACACACAGAACTTGTTCCACAGAGTAGTTTTGCCCTCACCTGAGTACTTGGCCACAGAGCAAGTTCTGAGGCTAGAACAGTGCAAAGAATGGGAAGGAAAGGGATTTCTCTGGTAGTGAATCAGCCAGCCCCCATCATGGCTGCCCATGAGGAATATCCACGCAGGTGCCAAGTGCTTGCTGCACAGAAGAAGGCAAGGACATATCATTTGGGTTTGAACCAGGCCTCAGCTTTATTCATCAAATTAGATCCAAAGTTCCCATCAAGTGCAGTCACTCATACCCTATGGATCCTTTGCCACTTGGTGGCTTCTACCACAAGAGGAGCTAATCATCACACTAAGAGGGTTTTTGAGCACCTTCACTCACCCCCTTGCATCCTCCCCCACTTTGAGGAACTGAGGCGAGAGAGGACCTGAGTGGTCCCCTTCAGGATAGCGTCTCAGCTCCTGGTTTTCATTTGTCCCCAAGGGGTCAGACACAATGTCCCCATCTCGTAAGAAGGTGCCCTCGGGATGCCCATTATGCTACCTTTTTGCATCTGGAGCCTAATTCTGTGAGTTTCTCTACTGGGCACTTGTCACAAGTAGGTGCTAGCATCAGATTGGCTGACTCCACCCCCACCCTCAGGTGCTACCTAGAAGTTCAGTTAATCCAGTACTGTGATTTTCCAGGAGCAAAATGACTTCTGTGCCCAAGAGGTGCCGTCCATCCTCTTGCAAAGTTAACATGCACTCTGGGCTATACAGCCGTGTCTGATAATTGAGCCACCTGGACTCCATGGATTCCAACAATTATATTTTCCAACTGGCCATCCTTTAGGCCCCATTCATCTTCTCTGAGTTGACTGCAGTCTGCCAATCCCTGCAAGCCAGCATCTCCAGCCATGCCAGACCTGAAACATGTCTGCCAGTAGTCCAATTTCATGTATACTCTTCCAAATCAGTTCAAGCCCAGATGGCTCTCCCTTAGGTGAATGGCGATGATATCCATCATGTTCACATGAGGTGCCAACCCATGCAAGATGGGCACAAGCTGGACCTTGTGAATTCCCTATCTGCCGTGCTAAGACAAAATCATGGGAGCAAACCCCTGCCTATGTAGCAAGACCATGAACTGTCAAATACAGGGTTATGAAGTAGGCCAGGCCCTGGGCAAACAGCAGCCCCCTGAAAGCCTGAAACTCTTCAAACACCACTGTGTAAGCCAAAATGGTACATGATGCTAGTGATCCCTTGGCGTCTAGGAATCAAGATTCCATAGGGTTGCCAAGATCTGGTGGAGCATCTCTGTGGCCCCCAGTGCTAGTGATCAGAATCTGTCAACCCTGCAACAATGATCAGGCATTTCATTTTGCACCTGACCACTGCGTTCCAGGCAACAATTTCATCTGATAATGGGCTGCACCTTTTTCATAAGTTGCCTCATCCCTGGCCACTTTGGACATGGCTTCCTTCCTGACCTCCTTAATTGCATCCTGGTCCAGGATAAGCAACACATGGCTACCTGCATCAAGAGGCTGCAGTGGGTCTGTTAGTCTGTTCTGCTGCCCCACCACATCTTAGTCCCAGCCCTGCAGACATAAGAACATAAGAACAGCCATACTGGGTCAGACGAAAGGTCCATCTAGTCCAATATCCTGTCGGCGGACAGTGGCCAATGCCAGGTGTCCTAGAGGGAGGGAACACAACAGGTAATCCTCACGTGATCCCTCCCCTGCCATCCACCTCCAGAGAAACAGAGGCTAGGGATCCCATTCCTACTCATCCTAGCTAACAGCCATTGATAGACCTAACCCCCATGAATCTATCTAGCTTTTTTTGAACCCTGTTAAAGTCCTAGCCTTCACCACATCCTCTGGCAAGGAGTTCCAGAGGTTGACTGTGCTCTGAGTGAAGAAAAACTTCCTTTTGTTTGTTTTAAACCTGCAGCCACACATGTTTGGACATTGCCAGACTGATGCCTGTTATCCATGTGATCTGCATGCTCTTGTCCTCTGGCTTCTAGAAACCAACAAACAGAAAGTGGCCGTGAGAAAAAAGGCTCCTATCATGATTCTAAATCTCATGCCAAATCCCACAAAACCTCAAGCCCAACCAAAATTCACTCACTAGGCTAAGGGCCCTCTTTGTTTTGAAAATCACAGGTGTTTTCACTCTTCTATTCCCCTCCATCTCTTAAGATCCTCCCTGACAAACACAAAACAAAGAAATACAGAGTAACTGGGCAAGCCCTTCTAGCGTGAATTTGCTCGTTCCCATTCAATACACAAAAAAGGACACTCGTGGTCAGAGGAAATCATAAGAAGGTTTTAGCTAATGTGATTGTCAATTCATCGCCCTGCCATTTGCTTGTCTCCATGCAGTAATATAAGTCTCACTGTAATTCAGAGCTAAATAACAATTTCAGTGTATTTATCTTCTGTTAGTCTTCCTGGGTAGAGTGCTAATGTAACTGTCCTCAAGAAAAAAAAATACCAGACTATCTCTACTGCCTCTTTAATCCATTAAGTAAACAAGAGGTTAAAGAGACGGAAAGCTATTCAAACTTGGACTCTTGTTTTTCACAATGAAGTTCACGTGCCTGAGCTCGCCATGTGAGTGCCCAAAAATAGCACAGCACAAAGGGCTTTCCTCAAGCACTTCCATTATTCACATGATGTGGCATGTTACATAATGCAAACTGTGCACGTTAGACCACAGAGTGCTGTACACAAGGATGTTAGAGTATAAAAATGTCCATTGGGGACAGTATCACTGAATGTTTTAAAAGTAAAGTCATGCTGCAGGATGTGACTACTATTACAAAAAAGGCTAAGAAACCTTAGAAAATGAATTGTTCAGAGGTCTGAGAGAATTCAATGCAGGTCAAGACACTTCTTTATACACAATCTTAGTCTCTGTTTACTTCCTCGCAGGTTATGGATATGTAAATATTTTAGCTTGACAATTACTCATGCTGATTGTGTTTGAACTCTGCCACTGCCTGTCTATCATCTAACAACTCCACCCGCAAAACAGAATACCCTTTTTGCTGCTCTACCCATGACTGTAGTCATGGTTTAGTAAAGTTGTCTACAGTAATAATTTAACGTCAGGCATAATTCTTTAATCCAAGTAGAACACCCCAACTGTGCCCACTCATGGTAATTGATATAAAGGTATGTGGAGCTAGACACATCTGACTGGGCCTAATCTACAAAGATGAAAGGCTGTTATAGCCTCCTGTAGAGCTGAACTCTTTAGTGCAAGCAGTGGATAGCTGTGCTTTTAGTGCTGCTGATCATCAGTCCAATCCCTTGTTTTAGCTATGATGGCAGGCACGATGTATACATCAGTGCTAAGGGAATAATTTTCATATTTTTTGCAATGCACTTACATGCTATAGAAGAACAAAGCACTACTGTAAGATCTAAAAGTGCAAATATCCATTTGTTCCTTTTACCATCACCTTGTTTCTTTTTTATATAGGAAATTGTTATTCCTTTTATAATGGGGAAATAAAAATTTGATGTAAATTAAATTCTTATGTGTCCTCAGAATCATATGATTTGGAAATATAAGCAAACCTTACCCATAAGTATCACAAATAATACTAAAAACAAGTCTTTCACTGCCAAGCAATTTGGAAATTTTGCAAAGTAACATATTAATGTAATAAACAAAATTATAATGTTTATATCTATATATACATATCATACAATATATATATCACCACAAATTATCTCCAAAATGTACTTTACAAAAGTAATTACCTTTCATTAATGTATAATTAAATAATATATTTAATATAGCTGAAGAGCTTCACTGGTCACTGAAATACAGTCATCCATAGAAAGAAATCTACAGGTTTTTAACACTGCACAGAAAATGACACAACTGTTTAGGACAGGAAGTGACTACTGTAGCCACCTGAAGCTTCAATGAGAGACTGGAAATGCAAAAGAGAATGTGATCATCTAGAATGAAACTCAGATCTTGGGAATAGTCCTCTGATTCTTGGGGAAAATGCTATGAGATCTTTAATGATCACACATGATCAGGTTTTACTTTATATGAAAATAGAGATCTTTTAATAGCTCAATGCTCTCCATTGCAATGATGGTTCACTAATGAAGCAGAGAGAGGAAAGCCACTTACTAGATTATTAATATTACATCCTGCAGCAACCTACATTTTCCTTGGAGATCACTTGGCCAAGTATTGATTGGGTCCAACTTTGATCTCATATGCCAAATAAGCTAATTTTTTTTTGGATCTCTGCTGGAACTCCTCCTCTGGTTATACTACTTTTTCCATAGGCCACATCTCCACAGAAGAATTAAAGTTCTCCCATTTCTCTTAAGTGTATATATATTATACATGTAGCACAATCATCAAAGTATATAGGAAGGCTCTTGGTGACCTACTCATGGAGATCCTGGAAGCAACTCTTTTAAGATGACTCAGGTAAAGTGGATACATGGGGCCTGCACATGAAAGTTCAGGCTCTTCAGACTATGCAGATATTTCTGGATCTTGAGGGGAATCTCTACTGTGCAGGTCATGCTTGCTGTTTCTTTCAATGAGAGACAACCCCTTCACCCCCAAACAGAAGAACTCAGAGAAAACTCAATAAGTGGAACAATTGCAGTTTTCTTCCCTTTAGGCCCCATCTCACGGTTTTACTTGGGTAGTTCACTATCTGGGTTTTCTCCCCTAACCCTGCTTAGAGGGAAGGAACTTAAAAAACAACAAATAGTTCTGCAACACCTTAGAGTATGTCTATACTTGCAGCCTATTTTGGAATAGGGCTGCAAATGTAGGCATTCGGAATTGCAAATCAAGCCCGGGATTTAAATATCCTGCACTTGATTTTCATCTTTCCGGCCGGGTGCCATTTTTGAAATTTACAAGCCCGGAATAACTGTCCGCATCTACACTCAGTAGTGAAACGGGCGTTCAAAATAAAGCTCTATTTCGAACTACCTGTTATTCCTCCTGCAATGAGTTTTAACAGGTAGTTCAAAATAGGGCTTTATTTCGAACGCCCGTTTCACTGCCACGTGTAGACGCGGGCAGTTTTTCCGGGCTTGTAAATTTCAAAAAATGGCGCCCAGCCGGGAAGATGCAAATCAAGTGCGGGATATTTAAATCCCGGGCTTGATCTGAAATTCCGAATGCCTACATTTGCAGCCCTATTCCGAAATAGGCTGCAAGTGTAGACATACCCTTAGAGACTAAGAAAAAATGTAGATAGTATCATGAGCTTTTGTGGGGAAAACCCACTTCTTCAAATGAATGGAGTAAGGGGTCCAGGGTACAAATAAGTAGCAGAGAATAAGAAGGGATGGGGAGGAAAAGAGAAGGAAAAAATAGCAAAACAGATTATCAATTAGAGTGTCTATGTTAAATGAGGCTAACAGAGTGGGCTATAAGTACCCGGTACTTAGCTTTTTATGTCATTAGGGTGTGGAATGTAGTGGCCCATCCGGGTCAGGCCTTTGTTCAAACCTTGATTACAGGTGTCAAACTTGTAAATGCAACCAAGTTCTGCAGCTTCTCTCTCCAGCTGGTTTTTGAAATTGCTTTGTAACAGTATAGTCATTTTTAGATCCATTAGTGAGTGCCCGGGCAAGTTAAAATGTTCTCCAACAGATTTCTGTGTGTTACCATTTTGAATATCTGATTTGTGTCCATTGATACTTTGTGTTAGAGACAGTCCAGTTTAGCCAATATACATGGCAGAGGGGCATTGCTGGTTATGCACGGATCACATTAGTGGATGTGCAGCTGTATGAGCCCCTGATGTGGTGGTTGATGTGGTAAGGCCCTGTGATGATGTTACTTGTGTAGTGTGTGAATGGAGTTGGCACCGGAGTTGACTGCAGGGGTGAGTTCCTGGGTGAGTATGTTGGAGGTGTGCTGTGTGGTTGCTGGAAGGAGGAGGCAGAAAGTGCTATGAAAGCATAAATAGAGACTCTAGTAAAGTCTGTAAGATTTCTGTTTGTATATTCTGTTTAAAGCTGGTTGTCTGTGTGAAGCATGAAACCTTCCTACAAAATAAGAGATCTCCCCACTATGGCTGTGTAGGAACCTGGTTGGTTACTCTATGGCTACGTCTACATTGGCAAGATTTTGTGAAAATACTCTTTAATGCAAGAGTTTTTGCATTAGAGTATTTGCGCAAGAGAGCGTCTACACTGGCATGTGCTTTTGCGCAAGAGATGTGCTTTTGCGCAAAAGCATCCGTGCCAGTGTAGAGGCTCTCTTGCACAAGAAAGCTCCGATGGACATTTTAACCATTGGACTTTCTTGCGCAAGAAATTCATGTTGCCTGTCTACACTGGCCTCTTGTGCAAGTACACTTGTGCAAGAGGGCTTATTCCTGAGCGGGAACATCATAGTTATTGCTCAAGAAGCACTGATTTCTTACATTAGAACGTCAGTGTTCTTGCACAAGAACTTTTTTTTTGCGCAAAATCTTGCCAATGTAGACACAGCCTATGTGTTCAGATAGCACATGCAAACCTGTGGAGATGGTATGTGTTTGTAACAGACTGGATTTATATGTATATTCATACTGTGCTGTGGAGGTTGTCTCACAGAGAGGAACAAGAGCTAGTGGCAGTTGAAGGAGATCTCCACTAGCTCAATGAAAGAAGCCTTTTAATCCTTCTTCTGCAGATGTGTTATTTAGAAGCTGACTGCAGCATACATTCATTGTCAACTCCGTCCAAGCCTTTCAGTGCTGTTAATAATGACCACAAATCTTTGCATGTTTGTGAGCCTTCTCAAGTCCCCAAGATCTATGTTCCACTCTGTCTAGTAATCATCTGCACTGTACAGTTGGGTGATCAGCTGACTCTTTGGCAGCATCTTCCCTGGAACTTGCTGAAGATCTTCACCTGGTGAACTGGTGGTGAGGGGAAGATGTGGCAGACCGGATATGTGGCCCTAGGGATATGCATCATCTCCCACTGGCCCAGTGAAGATTCCCCAGTAGCAGACTACTTTCTACGGTGGATGTCCTCTGTGCCCAGCTCATGGTTACACTAACCTTGATAATGCAAAGTATCAGAGGGGTAGCCATGTTAGTCTGAATCTGCAAAAGTGACGAGGAGTCCTGTGGCACCTTATAGATTTATTGGAGTATAAGCTTTCGTGGGCAAAGATCCACTTTGTCAGATGCATCTGACGAAGTGGGTCTTTGCCCACGAAAGCTTATACTCCAATAAATCTGTTAGTCTATAAGGTGCCACAGGACTTCTCGTCGCTCTTGATAATGCAAGTTCATTGGAGCTCAACCTGCCAAAAAGTGGTGCCAAAAATACTGCAGAGGTATGCAGCATCTATGTGGACAATCCTAGCCTTATGTGCAATGCCCTCACAGAAATCCAGAGAGACATCTCTGTGGCTTTCCTTAGGAAAGGGGAAATCAGGCCCCATGCTGGCCTCTAGATGTCTCCAAAAGGTTTGTAAGAACAGCACAGCAGAGCATCAGTTTCAACTAGCTTTGCTCTAATGAGTGTGGTTTCCAGGGATGTACATTATGCTTGCAGTATAAACACATTAATTTTACCTTGTAGGGAGAGCCTGACAATTCTCTTGTTATTGTGAGTTCTGTGTATGCATAAATATGGTCACACCTAGGGCAAAAACACTGTTCACATTGCAAAGCCACTGTTGAATCTTCAGGGTTGCATATGGAATCCAGCATAGCTCTTAGCTCCACCTGACAATCAGCTTATTGAATTACACAGGAAAAATAGAAGAAAGGGCTCACACCGGGAACTGTGTTGTTCTGCTTTGATCATGAAAGCCGATGCTGTTTTTATAATGCAGCAAAATCCCCTGAAATCGCTTTTTACTGACCTTGTCAGAGTTAGAGGCATAAAACAATCCTCCAGTTTTAGAGCAGAGATGAGCAGAGGAAGCTGTGTTTTTGTTTTGGGAAACCAATTCCTTAGAAGTTTAGAAGGTTCTATTTTATCTGACCCGCCAGCGTTTTGTAGGTCATTCATGAGCACTATATAATGAGCAATATCCCTAAAATTATTTCTCCCTTCAGTGCTGAATTTATTATCTCCACTTCTCATCCATAATCTGGGTCTATCAACAGCCAGTACATTGCTGCAAACATGCAAAAACAACCTGTAAATATAAAAGGTTTCAGATCACCTGATCCTCATATAATAATAATTATCATAATCAGTAAATCAGTTTCTTTGTAATTTATGGGTTTTAACACCCCCATAAACAAGAGCCAGAGCATGCTGAGGAGGAACACTGCAGGGTTTCAGGTTGAGGAATGAATGTCATGTCAATCAAAGTGCATTTCACTACACAAACCTAGTTTTGTTGGAATACAATCATTTGAAAGATGCGAGAAGAAAGGCTTTTTCTGTCTCTTGGCACTGTCTACTCTCCTGTCTCTACTCACTATACAGTAAGTACATTTACGGGGGAACCAGACTATCCAATGCAAATGCACTTTCCCTGAGAAAATTTGTGATGACAGTACCAGGAACGTAGTGATGTGGGGGTGGGGGGTAGTATAAAGATAGGGAATGAGAGGTAGAAATGTATAGCATGAAATAGTTTTTCATGCTGGAGAGAGTATTGTATATTTTGCTGTGATATGTAGTAAAGAGAACACAAGAGGCCACAGGTGATGCCATGAAAACAAGCCGTGCTGCTGATTTATGGCATTGTTTTCACACCAAGTGTCTCTCTTGGTCCCTCTTTCTCTCTACAGCTTTACCCTTGAGTTTGAATTGTAGATCTGATTCACTTTTCTGTATGTTGGCGACTCTTTACTTCTTAAGCAATTCATGCGCCGCACCGACTCGACGCTTTCATTCCCAACAGTCACAGTCTGTGTCTGTCCCCAGATTGTCAGAACACATAGCAGAAGTGAGAATGGAAATAGCACAATAAGAAAGAAAGAAAGAAAGAAAGAAAGAAAGAAAGAAAGAAAGAAAGAAAGAAAGAAAGAAAGAAAGAAAGAAAGAAAGAAAGAAAGACACAGTTAGAGAATACTATCATGCAAAACCACATGGATCAGTTTAAAAGGAAATAAATTGTGAAAGTCAAACTTAAGCAAATAGCAGTGGAAATAAAATAAAAAGGATGTCTTAGAAACTTCATTACTTGTGAAAATCTAGCATCAGGGTTCCTAGGAAAGTCAAACAAAGCCAGCCTAAATGGATAGCTGTCTTATCTATTTTACATTACTTTATTCCAACAAAATATTTCCATGTATCTTTCACATTTAATTAATTTAATAGAATAAAATCAGCAAAGAGTAAAGACAGGTCAGTACAGCAAGTGATCCTAGATCATAAAAACATAAGAATAGTCATAATGGCTCCATCTAGCCCAGCATCCTGTCTTCAGACAGTGGCAATTCTAGGTGCCCCTACAGGGAATGAACAGAATTGGTAACCATCAATTGATCCATTGCCTGCTGCCCACTCCCAGCTTCTGGCAAACAGAGGCTAGGGGTACCATCCCTGCCCATCCTGCCTAGCCATTGATGGATCTATCCTCCATGAATTTATCTAGCTCTTTTTTGAAATCTGCTATGGTCTTGGCCTTCACAAGATTATCTGGCAAGCAGTTCTGCTGATTGGCTGTAGTTATGTGAAGAAAGCAGAAAGAAGAGCAGAACAACCACTGAATGACTTCTGCTATTGCTGATCAATGCACACACTGTTAGGGCTGTGTATTTACAGCACTGTCACTTGCTAACACTAGCCCATTAACAGCTCATTCCCTGCCAGAGAAGTCAATGTATCCAAAACTGGAATTTCAGCACAAATAAAACAGCTTCAGCTGCTACCAAATCATTCTGGGAAATAAAAGACTCTAGTGGCAGCACTTCTGGCAAACATTCCTCCAGGTTGGCAACTGTATCTTACACATACCTACAGGGATAATTGAATCTTAATAGGACCCTCTATTCACATGACAACAGCATTATATCAGAAGGCAACACTGGATTCCATCCAAAACCGCCCCTCAGATAATACAGTAGCAGTTTAACTACAGCGTATTAGTTAAACAAAACTGTCCAAACACAAAGGTCTCGGTGCCATTGCCGTCAGCCTCTTTCTTGCCTTAAACATTTATGTAACCTACTATAAACTCAAACACTGGGTTAAACTTGAATTTCTCTACTATCATGATTAAGAGTGATTCTAAAATGCAGCTAAGGCCAGGTCTATACTGGAAGGTGGGCTTAAAGTACGCAACTCCAGTTACATAGATAACATAGCTGGATTCGACATAACCTTAAGCTGAGCTTGAAGCCATCTTCACAGTGAGAGGCTGATGGGAGTATCGCTTCCCTTACTCCTCACACCTGTGAGGAGTACTGGCACCAACCAGGGACACCCTCAGCATTCACAGAGCTACCAGTGCATTTTTAGCACACCATGTAGGGCAGGGCTAGTGCCTGTTTGTCTACCCATGCCAAGAAGCGAGCTTCCAGCTGTTGTGGAGACAGAGCTTTAGATACAAAGAAGGAGAATAATAGAAAGTCCCTAAAATTGTGAGAATGAATTCTGCTGTCCTAAAATTGAATATATTGCCTCTTTCCAAGTCTCTTATATAACAATGAAAATCCAGGAAAGATGGGGGGTTTTTCTTGAATACACAGGAAATGTTCGCAGATGATCATTTATGACAAAACAAGTTTCTGTTCTATTTTTAGGTTAATTATATGGGAAGAGTTGGTCCTTTTTTTTTTTTTTTTTTTGCAGGGGGCGAGTGGGGTTAAGCAATTTCAGGTCTATAGAAATCAACAACTTGAAATGTATAATATTGACAGGAGATATCAATCCCTGATCCTGATCTCCTTTTTAGCAGTGTCACTCGTGACTCCGTTTTACTCAGCGACATTATTCCTAATGTCAACCCGTTTAAACGAAGCAGACTTGTGGTCTTTCCTATACTAGCTTTTAAAAAAATCAGTTTCAAGAATAATAGTGCTACAGTGGGAGCATTAGAAAGTCTCAGGAAAGTTCTGGCCTCAGCAGGTCTAGACTAGTGGTTTTCAAACTACGGGTCACAACCCAGTACTGGGTCATGGAACGTCAGGCGTTGGGTCTCATTGCTGCAGGGTGATCAGGTGACCTGTGGGGGTGCTCAGGCAGGCTGCCAGCCGGCAACAGGCCGAACTCCTAGGTTGGGAGGGGAAGCTCTGCGCACTAGCTCTGTTCTCCCATTGGCTGGGAACCTGATGCTGGCTGCTTTTTGGGCACAGCTTGCTCTTCAGTGCCAGGGCAGACAGGAAGCCTGCCTTAGCACCCCCCGCTGCACTGCCCAGGAGCTGCTCAAGGTAAGCCCTACCTGCCCCAACCCTGATACCCCCAAAGTTGGAGCCCCCTCCAATGCCCAAAGCTCTCATCCTGAGCCCCATCTGGGAGCCCAAACTCCAATCAAATTATGTTAAGTCATGGGCATCAACAATTTTCTTTAACTGGGTCATGAGAAAAAGTTTGAAAACCACTGATCTAGAAGACACAGAGGGAAGCTTTGATGCCCTGTTTACAGTAGTGCTTCCAATTTTTCTGTCTACTAATGAAGTTGCATCCATGGTAGTATAAAAAGTGAAGATTAAAAATATCTACAGCCTTATAAATTTGGTACTTAACACATGAAGTCACAATTGCCTCAAGGAAGCTGGCTGGAGAATGAGACAGTCAGGATCAATGGCCAATCTACTGTCACCTAGTTATAAGGATATTGAACTGCAGATAGAATCTATTGCAAGTTTTCAATGTCTTTTATCAATGAATGAGTAATCACTCAGTGGAAAGGAAGATTCAGAGTGTGAATTTAAAGTAGCTGTACCTTGCTTTGTCTCTTTTGTCTTCTTCTAAGCCTCAGAAACTCCTTGTGCTGCCTTGAAACAAAGTTGACTGCGGCATATTCCAGTAATGCAGCAAACACAAAGAGAAGGCACACAGCCATCCAGATGTCAATAGCTTTTACATAGGAGACCTAAAAGAAAACAGAAACAGGAAACAGAATGCCTGGTGAATGTCTTATGTGGAATCATAGTTTTTCTTAAATGGGAGATGTTTATTATAGAAAACATCTATACCTATAAAAAATACTTTGACACAGCATGAGTTCCAACTTTGCCTCCTTTGTTTACCAGGGACCACATCATGTCTAGAACATTATAAAGCACACTTGAAACATCTAGTGACTGAACCATATACTTCAAAGTAAACAATATACTGAAAAGTAACAGTATACTGTAAAGTAAGCATATACTGAACAATATACTGCAAAGTAAACATATTTGCACTCAGTAGGTATTCACCATTGTCTAAATGACATTACATGGTCTAACTTTTCAATACTTTTATTAAACACATTTGGCCAATTCTCTATAGTGGTCCCCTATGAACATACCACCACAGCTACTATTGTTTCTTTATTATTGGTCACATTTTCACACTCCTCGCAGAGCATGCCCATTACATTTATTTTGCATATGAACAGCTTCATCCTTGTGGGTCTAATCAAAAGCTCACAGCAGTCTATGGGAGCATTTTCATTAATATTAGTGTGCTAAGGATAGCTCTATGTACTGGGGGTTTCAAGGACCCTATGTGCACAGGAATTAAATATTTAAAGAATTGTAGAATGGATAAAGGGCTTCATCCTGCATATCACTGAACAGAATGCAGAGAATTTCAGAGAATTTCTGCATTCACATGAGTCTAGACATGCTACTGCCCTCCCCCCTGACTCCCTGTGTTGAGTGGAAAACCTAGATATAGTGGTGACAGTTGCCAAGTGTCCAGTTTTAAATGGGAACAGCCCATTGAAAAGGAACCCTGGTGTTTCCAGTCAGCACTACTGGCCAGGCCATTAAAACTCTAGTTGGAGGCACAAGCAGGCTCTGTACCTGGCTCTGCACAGCTCCTAGAAGTGGCTAGAATGTCCATCCAGCTCCTAGGTATGGAGCAATCATTGGGGCTACATCTAGAGTGCAGGCTTCTTTTGGAAGAAGTTTTTTTTCAGAAGAGATCTTCTGAAAAAATGCTTCTGAAAGAGAGTGTCTATACTGCAAAGCATCGAAAAATCGATCTGCCCCAGCCCAGGACCTCTGCTTCACCCAGAATCCCTCATTTCTGACCCTACCCCTAAACCCACACCCCTAGCCAGAGCCCTCATTCCCTCCCTGTAGCCAGACAGGAACCCCCTTGTAACATCTATTTTTGCTTGCCTGGAGCATACAGGGCACACAGAGCAGAAAGCCTAGGCTGTGTGACCGTGAATGGCTGTAAACAGAGATACGCCAATTGCTGACCAAGAGGCTGCCAAGGAGTGCCCTTGACTGAAACTCATATTGATACGAACACACATCCATCCGCGGGGGGAGGAATCTCTCGCCTAGTAAAAAAATGTCTAGTGCTCACAATTTAGTTATCTCTCTTGCAAGTGTAAATTAACTTGAAACTTGCTTGTAAGAACTGGCGCCACAAAACGGACCAGTACAATTCGGCATCTTAGATAAGAAAGAGAATACGGGCCCCCAGGGGTATAAAGATAGGTCCAGCAGCGCATTTTCTCTGAATGTCAATCTACCATCTATCTCCTGGTCGGGTTAGGTGTTTGATCTCCCGAGGTTCCAAGGGGACGCCCACCTCATATTCGTCTTTCCTAGGAATTGAGAGACCGGCCCTGGCCTGACACGCTGGAGTCGAGAGGCACAGAAAAGGGTAAAAATTGTACCTGGATGTGGTCCTTTGTTTAAGTATATATATACATAGACTTAGAGCTCTTTAAAGATTAAGCTGTCACTTGGTACCATTATTTCTATTTTCTATCTTTATTTTCTTTGTAACCATTTTTTAAAATCTGTCTTTGTTAGCATTTAAAAAATAGAGCAATAGCCATTGTAACCATATGCTTTTATAAGTCTTTTAATAAACCTGTAACTGTTTAAGTTTTAACCTGACTCCTTCAGTTGCTGTAACAGAACCAAGCACAATTTAAAAGAACTTCAGCCGGTCATAAAGGGACAGACATAGGGAGAGCTTAGGCGTTTGGATCTGTGTCACTCCCAGGTGACAAGATCCGTTGGGGCACCTTTCCAGCCTTTCCCAGGCTGCCCGCTGCGAAGGAACTTTGTGTTCTAGCAGTTAAAATCTAAGGTGTAATAAGCTCTTCCTATATAACGGGGCGTCTGTTGGCCTGCTGGCCACCCTCTGCGACGGGACCCCAGTCCTAGCAGTAAAGACACAGACGTTAAACCTTTTCTCAGAAGCATACACACACACACTGCCCTGACCGTCGGCTGACACTCAACTCATGCCCCAGCCTGAGGACAATGAGTCAATGAGGGAGGGAGGGTGGGAAAAGAGGGAAGGTCAGAGGGAGCGGAGATGGAATGGGTGGGGATTGGGACCTTGTAGAGGAACAGAGCAGAGGCTGGACCTTGGAGAAGGGGTGGGCTAAGGGTATTCAGTTTTCTGTAATTAGCAAGTTGGCAACCCTAGTGGAGTTAGTGGCCTGGTACAAAGTTAGGAAGCCATGCATTTAAATTAGACGTACAGCAGGCATATTTGAAGTTAGAGGCCACACATAGGTAGGAAGGTTTAGCAACAGCATTTAATCATTCTGCAAAGCCTGGTGCAAACCCCTCCACATTCCAGGTCCCCTGCAAAGCATGGGCTACAGGCTGAGACATATTAAATAAGTCATGATAATTGCTTCAAATATGTAGCTGCAGTTGGCATTCTGTTTGTAGGTGCAGCTTGTTTTCATGTAGAAATACCTGAGTAATCACATTCAGAATATACAAACACCTGGCATGTGCTGCCAGAGACATTGCATTGTGGGATCAGCCCCAAGGATCAGCATTTCTGATTGAGCACATCCTGAGCCCATGTGCATCAGGCATTGAGGGCAACACAATAAAGGAACTCCTGAATTAGCCATCCTGCCACTTACATAGTACTTCTGCACCCACACAGTTGTGGAGATAGATGAATTATTTTAACTCTATCTTGCGCCGCTGGAATCAGACACTCAGCAAAAGCAATCACAATATAATGTGGCTTTAAAAATGGAAAACTCCAACAGCAGGGGAACACCAATCCCCCTAATTTCCAAAACAATTTGCATCATTTTACCTATCTAGTCCTCCTAAGTGACAGGTAGCTAAAAGCCCCAGGAAATGCTTTTAAATCTATCTTTGGGCCTTCTTCCAAGACCCGTAATACACGGAACAATCTGTCAGTCACGCCCATTCCTTCTGCTAGTTCAAATTCTTCTGAAGGACTTGCTTCTTTTCCAGGACCACACAAACTAACTCACAGCAATCACAAGTTGATTTGGTTTGGTTTGACTTTGCTGCGTCACAATATACAGAAGAGGTTACAAGGAATCCCTTCACTACATATCTTTTTTTCTTCCTTCAGTTCTGCCCTATTCCTTGCCAAACAGAACTATTTCTCTAGCCTCCTTGACTTCCATATCCCATCTGTTTATTTTCTACATCCTGCATATGAGGTGGGAATGTTTCCTACTTGTACTGCTAGCCATCTATAGAGCACTAAGGCCCTGAGCTGGACATAGAAAACACAGAGGCTACCTTTGAAAACTTTCTACTTCTCCCCTTGGCCTCTAGATACATCATTTACCTCAGCATTTTCATCCTTTCCTGTCTTTCCTTATAGAGGAAAAATTGTACATTCTGAGGAATTATTTTCTTTCTCTCTAGTGTAATTGAAAAAGTTGGGAAGGAGGGAGTTTGGTTGGTTGATTGGTTTGTTTGTTTGGGGGTTTTTTGGGTTTTTTTTGTTTTTTTAAGAGTGACCTCTAGAAAACCTTTAAAAAATCCTAGCACATTCATTCACCCTACTCTAGACTATTTTTAGAATTTGATGTTTGGAACTATGGCCTTGTTCAGTTTTATCACATTCAAAAAGTCCATTAAGCATTTCTTGTATTTTTCTTTTTTTAACTCACTCAATTGCCATGTACCTTATGTTGCAAAGCTTCCCCTCTGGTGGCTTTTTTAGAGAGTTAATGGCTCCCTAACTATCACGCTATAAATAATATAAATTATTCAGATACTCTGTAAATGTTTTCGGATGAGTTAATGAGGAAAGTTTTTCAGAATGAGGTCTGTCTGCTCCAAGAACCAGGAATGATAAGGCTGAGTATAACAAATGTGGCAAAGCACTTCCTTTTCCTTTTTAGCATTTACACCTTTCATCTCTTCACTTAGCTGATATTTGGCCAAACCATACACTACATAAGCAAATTAATTTCTGCTCTGATTCATGCTGCCAGGACTGGGGAAATCCTGCTGAGCTGCAGGACAGTCAAGGTATGTCTACACTGAAGAGTTTTTTCAGAAAAACGGCCGTTTTTCCAAAAAAAAATTCACTTACATCCACACTGCAATCGTGTTCTTTCGAAAAAATTTCAAAAGAACAGGGTTTTTTCCCGCTATTGATAAACCTCTTTCCACAAGGAAGAAGACTTTTTCCAAAAGAGCTCTTTTTACTGTGGACACTATTTTCTACAGTTATTTTTTCCCCAAAATGGACATTAACTGAGATCCAAAAAAACAATTTCAACTCAGCTGCTGCCAGCTATGATGCTGTCATTACATTTGCTACCTGGTTGGGCAGAATGGCTCCAGATCTCAGTATTCTTTGACCCCTGAATAGAGTGACCTTGTGCATGGCTGTTTTCAAATAATGAGGAGACAGGATAAATGAACCCCATTCTTCCATGTAAGCCAAATAATAACCACAGAATTGACAGAAGGCAATGTAGTAGTTGTGACTGATGCCAGGTGTATATGTATACATGCATATATTGTTTTTCTACTTGATAGCACAAAAATAGTGCTACTGTTCAGGTAACTACAGTACATTCTAAAACACATTTGCCATGCTGCAGTTTCTATGGCAGTCACAACTAAGCGAAACCATTAAAAGTGATCCAGTTCACTGAACCAAACAACAAGAACCTAAAATTAGAAAAAGTATGCCTAGGGCAATAAGCTTTTTAACTCTTGATATCTTCTGTTTGTGATTAGACAAAAGACTCATGTATTTCCTCCCTCTCCTTCTGCTTCTCCTCTTCCCTACATTTTAGATTTCTTATGACTATCTCTAAGGCATAATTTGGAGATAAAAGGCATTTGCTTATTTTTATGACTGTCAGTCTCTCCACATTAGTAGTAGATGAATTAAACAAGTCCTTTGGTTAGTGACAATTGCCCTACCAACACTAACAACAATATCAGCTTAAACAATTGGGGGTGAGGAAATGAAATGTCTCACTACATTATGCTCATTCTTGACCATTCGTACTGTTTTCTGAATCTGCTATTGGAGTACATGTGTATGGTGTTGAAGGGGTTAAGCATCATTATTATAACATGTAAGCCTGTCTAATTCTTTTGGTATTATATTCAGAATTGCTACCTTCATCAGATCAAAACATCTAAGTCAGGTAAGAGCGTTTCTTTGTGTTTAGTTTAAGAATTTTTAGATTAAGGATCATGTGACAAAAAGTCTCTGAATGTGGATTCTTTCAAATTATCTTTCTCCTATATTTGCAAAAAAAGGAGACAATTAAAAATGTTTACTGGACATCAAAGTTGAGTTTTTAGACAAGGTAAAATCAAGAAATACACAACCAGATTCCCATTGTACTTATACATCCGCCACATTTAATCTATGTTCAACCACATAGGGATAGAATTGAGAGAAAATGTAAAAGAAGATTAATAGATAATGGAGGTAGAAGAAATGGAGAGAGGGAAATAGAGGAGAGGAAGAACGGATATATAATAGAGTACAATAAAAAGGGAGAAGGAAAGAAGAAGAAACTAATAGAAGAGAATGAAATACATAATGGAGAAAAAAGAAAGAAAAGGGGATGAAAAATAAAATGGCAGATGGAAGGAGAGAAAAAGGAATCAAATAAAAAAGTGAATTAGCAGCATTTAAATATAACTATGGAGATTCAATGTTAGTAAAATTATTTTACTCATGTTTCACATTCTAAATGGATCATGGACATAAAATTAATGTAAATGCATGAAAATACACATTCCAATTAGCTGAAGGTCTCAGGTTCCTGGCAAGAACCAGACATCCATTCCACAAGCAACTTTCTGTGGTCCTAGAGACTTTCTCCCTACTGATTCAGATTGATCTTTGTGCTCAAATTCAGGCCCTCATGTGCAGTAGCTTTGCAGGAGGGAGCATTCAGTTTGGCAAAGAGTGGGTGGCAGGACCCCTCACTTCTTCCCAGAGATTTCACAGATGAAGGGTATATATGAGCTCACCACCCGCTCCAGACTCCTGACAAAAAGGAAATTATGAGCAGCTTGCATTATCACTCCATTGAACTTACTGGGGTGCACAGGTTGGATGACTCTGAGATCAAACCAGCCCTAAACAATCCAAAGCAGATCTGAGACCATGAACAACCAACTCAGATTTTATTTTTCCTATTCACATTATGCCAGGTTGACTGACTCAATCCATTCTACAATTTCACAGCAGTATTTGTAATCAAGATCTAATTGACCTGGATGGTCTGAGATTTCTAACCCAGAAACTTCTGTCTTTTTTGTTTTTTTAATGAAAGGTAATGATGATCTAATTGTATTTACAAATGTAGGGAGAATAAGTTCAGTCTTTGGAATGAAGAAGCAGAAACCAGTTGGCTGGGAGTATATTTCCCCCTCAGTGCGCATGTGTAACTCCCATGAGTGCTTGAGTGCTATGCACTTACATACAGAATAGAACAGAATAGTTAGCACCACATTTTATACACATTTTCTGTGGATGATACTGATTAACCAAACTCAGTTTCTGAAATGTTGCTGCTAACACCACAGACCAGAATGAAGAGGTCTCCTATGCTATTGGGAATATAAGGTAGCCTGTTGATTTACACTACAAATTGGCAGGGATTTGGATGGTTGGAAGCAGAGACAAGTAATAATGTTTTGTCTGCAAGTGACAAATTTTGGGCAAAATACCCTTCCGGCTGCTAGTTTCTGATCCATACTATAATTTTTCAACTGAACAAATGAACTGAACTACATTCTCATTTGTTCTCTATTATCGTGGACTTTGGCTGCTTGAAACTGCACTGCCACAAAGCATGGCTCAGGGAAGGACTCCTCAGCTACAACCTGCATTGCCAGGCTGGGGATTTAGCATAGGTGGCCTGACCATGACAATTGCGGAGGCTTATGAGAGAGAAAAAACAAAGTGGTAAGCTCCTCCCCCTGAAGGATGTTTGGAGTCTGCCATGCAGAGGCCCATTACCCAAGTATTCATTTGTAGAGGTCACACCTATTTTCTCCCTTCCACATTCCACAGTAGTAAATAAGTCACTTTTCGTGGCATAAGTATGCCTTGGCTGCAGGAGTGGCCCTAGACGAGCTGCCGGCAACTGGTGCCCTAGGCGAAACGAGTGATCGGCGTGCATTGGCACGCGATCGGCGCCCCCGCCTCCAAACCCCTCAACAGCGGTTTAATTTGGTGCCCTAGACGACCGCCTAGTTTGCGCCTATGGACGGGCTGCCACTGCTTGGCTGGGTTCTTGGTAGCTCCTTCTCCCATTCCCTCCCCTGCAACAAAAATGCTTGATGAAACAGAGAGGTCTGTGCTTCAAGATTCAATCTTTGGTTCCTAACTCACTGGCTGCTGCTGAACATACTGAGTGTGTGATACTCTTCTGTATTTCCTGCAGCAAAAGTTCCAGCTTCCAGAGCTTCTTACCTGTGGATTGGAAACACCCATATCTGAATATCTCCAAGAGGTAAAAGAGTTGCCCTGCAGGGTAAAAGGGCTGCCCTGCATAGATGGAGGCAATCCAAGAGTACAGCTGTAAGCTTGTGTGAAAGTTTTACAATTCCCTCAGTGCAGAGTTGCCTTAGGAACTATAGGCCACAGCATAGCAACCAGGAAATGGTTTCTACCGGAATCTGACCGCATTATGCTCAAGACATGTTCAAGTGTACTGAACCTGAACAAGGGAAGTTTAAGGTGACTTGATGTTTGCAATACAGCTTCATGATATTGCAGCGTGAAATCTCTGCACACACAAGGCTAGAGAGAAGCTGACTACCCTGTGTGCTTCCCTCTTTGGTGAAGAGAGAATGCCGATGCTCAGGGAAAAAGTAGTGTCCAGGGTCAGGCTCACTAAACTCTACAGTACAGACAAAACCCCTCCAGGTTCCCTTACCTCTGCTTGCTAAGAAGCAGACCTGGGCATTTATACCTAAGATATTGGGTTATAAATGCAGGTTGCTGTGACCCTGGCTCAGGGTATGTACCATTTCATAGAGCCCAAAGTCACGATGGCCTGTGGTAGATCCCCAGCTACTCCAACGTTATTTATGGAGTTAGTAGGTGTTTCAATTGCGTCTCTTCTCTATGGTCCCCAGGCTACTGTTTTACTAAGCAAGAAGAAAGATGTGTTGCTCACCAGGACTATGATTCACCATTGTCCTGCAAGGCCAGCATAAAGGGCAGCCACATCTTTGGTGCCAGAGACCCTCCAAGGGTGCCACTTCCCACAGTAGGCTCAAGGGATAAGCAGGAACCAATGTGTGGAGGGAGTATGTTGAATGAAAGTGGATGACCAAGGCATCTTATGCATAGGGACTACTGCAATCAAAGTGTAACCCTAAAATAACATTAGTCAACCTGTGCTAGATATGAAAATGACGTGGCTTGCCCTGGAATTGGGCACAAGATACCTCCTTTTTGCCTTCTCAGCACCAGCTGGCCCTATGGCTTCCTACAGTGGCAATTTCTTTCTGCCTCTAGTTCCTTCTGACCAGAGAAAAGGCTTCCACCCACCACTCTGGTAGCCAGTTGATGTTTATAAGCCATGTCTTCCATAGTAAATCATCAGAATTAGCAGTAACATGCAGAAATCTAATTACTGTATGGGCCAAAAGAAGAGTCCTGTATCTTGTCTGCAGAACTATAGAACATACCACCCTGGTACAGAATATTTTTATTATAGTGTATACATTAAGGCTAAGTATGCCTGAAAAAAATTGTTTAAATATAATGACCATGCTAGCAAATTGATGAGAGTAGTTACACATGTCTAGAACATGAAGAGAAAAATTTCAAAGCTACATTTAAAAGATATCTCTGTGTCTGATAAGATATTAATAGATGTCAGGAATTTCAGTAACACTTCCTCTATCATTCTTTATTAGGGCTGCAGTGAAGTGTTTGCCTTGTTGGTGAACTCTGGTAAATGCTTCTCACATAAGCTGGCGTTTACTCACCTGCCATTATGAGTCCACAATGCTTGTGATGAAAAACAAACAAACAAATTAAAAATCAGGTCCCCAGGCTGGAAGAAGAGCTCAAGAAATAAAAACTCCTGCATGAAAGAACACCACATTGGCAGGGAGTAGACTATACTTAGTGTTCTTGTGGGAGGTGAGTGGGGGTGGGAACTGGCAAACTTTGTCTCTGTGGTTGGCTGCACTACATGGCTGGGTGGCTCCTAGCCAGGGCAACAAGTGAGCAACCGGACAGGTGGGTGCCGGGCAATGCAGGGCCCTGAAGGCCTGGGGGCCAAGGCAACCGCCTTGCTTGCCTTGCCCTAAGGCTGGGCCTGAAGACTGCACACACCACATTCCTTTAATTCACACTCTAACCTAAAAACTATAATACCAACCTGATTGATACCATGCATTTGTTGTAAATTTGTGCTGTTGTCTGACATTCTGCTCTCATGGGCAAAGTCTAAAGCCTGAGTTCAGTTTCTATGTCAGGATGCCAGTGGAAGGAATTTTTGGTATGTGATTTATGCTTCTTTATATATTTTAATGGGAGAGGGAAGAGAAAAGAAAGGTTAGGAATGCTATAAAAGGAAAAGCAGCAGGACTGGAACATGGATGAAATGATAGACAAAGCAGATGGAAGAGTCAAAGGTGATTCCCCATGACATGGCCCAAGTGAAAGGGGGACGCGCTCTTGAGCAAGAACTTTTTGCACAAGAACTCTTGCAGTGTAGACGTAGCCTATGATTCTATGATAAAAAGGGTGGTTAGCATAATGCCCACAGCTGGTCTTGAGCGAACCTGGTATTTCAACCACTTAAACGGGAGGGGGAGGGGTAAGTGCCTCATTCTGCTCTGTGGAAAAAGGAGCTTCACTACACGGGTTGTCTATTTTACATATCTCTACCCTTCTGTTTATGAGGGATGAGTCAGCAACCAGGCTGCCCCTTCTTCCCTTTTTTGCAGCAGTTTTTGACCTCTCCTGCCCCACAGCCATAAAACATTGTTCTCCTTCCTTCAGTTAGCCAGCTAATTTCCTCTCCACATAAAGGTGAGGTGCAGTCATTCTGTGGGAGGAGAGACTTCACTGATCAAGACTATTAAGAAACTAATAAAAAAAAGATGTGATAGAGTTATATCAAATAATGCATGTTATAAGGAAGGTAGAACTCATGCTCCTAGCTACTGCGTCTCATAAATAAGTACAAGGGATCATTCAATAAAACTGAAAAGCCACAATTTTAGGGAAATACTTCCTCCTACAGAATGCTTAATTAGACAGTGGGACTCAATATCACAAGATTGCCTTCAGACCAGGAGCTCAGTAGGATTAAAAATGATAGTTATATCAATGAGAATAGCTACATTGATATTAGATAAGACAAAAATTAAAGGTCTAAGCCTTTATGTCCCAGAGCATAAGCCAACCACAAACTAGAGAAAGAAGAAACTACCCCTATGTCTAGGTTATGCTACAGTTGCCCATCAAGGAGTTTTTGTAGATCCTCTAAATTATGTGACACTGGTCATTGTTGGCGATATGAGCAACTTCTCTGATGAATGCCAATTCCAGCATTCCTAGGGGGGGAAAAACCTGGGAACTAAGAAAAGAAGCATCTGTTGAAATGTACTAAAGCTGGAGTTTAATCTACAAACCATTAAGAACTATTGCTCCAAAACGGATTCCATCCTTTTATCTCTTAAGATCTTATTGAGACAAAGCCTTCTATGAAGAACAATTCTCTTGTTATAAATGGGTTTAATTAGCTTCAGGGCTTTTCCAAGAAAAACATGATTAAAACACAGTTTGAGGAGACTTCCAACTCTTCCATTTATTATGAATAATATTGTTTAATCACAGATTTCTCATGCTTAGACTTTGGGGGGTTTAAATCAGTGTTTTATTGTGATTTGGCATCATTAGAGCAGAAACTTTGTAATAACCAAATAATATGATAGTCTAATCTAATAATTTGTGCATGCATATGATGTTCAGGGAAATTATTAAAAGTATTATCTCTTGTTACAGTGTTATCAAGGCGAGGAAGCCTTGTAACATACCTACCTATATTCTAGGCCCAGGACTTTTCACTGCAAATATGTTTAATTAAATTCTATGTATCAGAGTATAGTTGTATATGTTAAAATAATTAAAAGAATTGAAAGACCCTTATGCTCCAACCGCATATGCTCCAACCCCTCAGACAGAGACCTACACCTACAAGATCTTCAGCAAGCATTCTGTAAACTGCGATACCCACACAAGGAAGTGAGGAGACAGATTGACAGAGCCAGACGTGTACCCAGAAGCCTCCTGCTACGGGACAAGCCCAAGAAAGAAACCAACAGAACACCACTGGCCATCACCTACAGTCCCCAGCTAAAACCTCTCCAACGCATCATTAGTGATCTACAACCCATCCTGGACAATGATCCCTCACTTTCACAGGCCTTGGGAGGTAGGCCGGTCCTTGCCCACAGACAACCCGCCAACCTGAAACATATTCTCACCAGCAACTACACACCGCACCATAATAACTCGAACTCAGGAACCAATCCTTGCAACAAACCTCGGTGCCAACTCTGCCCACATATATACACCAGCAACACCATCACAGGACCTAACCAGATCAGCCATACTGTCACTGGTACATTCTCCTGCACATCCACCAACGTAATATATGCCATCATGTGCCAACAATGCCTCACTGCTATATACATCGGCCAAACAGGACAGTCCCTACGTAAAAGAATCAATGGACACAAATCTGATATTAGGAATGGCAACATACAAAAACCTGTAGGGGAACACTTCATTCTTCCTGGACACACAATTGCAGATCTAAAAGTAGCCATCCTGCAGCAAAAAAACTTCAGGACCAGACTTCAAAGAGAAACTGCTGAGCTACAGTTCATCTTTAAGTTTGACACAATCAACTCTGGATTAAACAAAGACTGTGAATGGCTTGCTAACTACAAAAGTAGCTTCTGTTCTCTTGGAATTCACACCTCCAGATCAGCTGCTAGAAGTGGGCCTCATCCTCCTTGCTTGGATCCACCTGGTCATCTCCAGCCTGATCCTGGCCTGCATATTTATTCCTGCCTCTGGAAATTTCCACTACATGCATCTGACGAAGTGGGTCTTTGCCCACGAAAGCTTATGCTCCTACACTTCAGTTAGTCTATAAGGTGCCACAGGACTCCTCGTCGCTCTTTTAGGGACCTTGTCATTCCCTGTTTTTTTGTTTGTTTGCTTGCTTGTTTGTTTGTTTTCTAATTTTCTTTTAAAAACAAACTGGTTTAAACTGAAAACCAGAATCCCTGATTACATCAAATATGTGTTGGCCTGAGAAGATTTCATTGATTTACTTCACCTACTGGTACTGTCCAACGTTTCCCTTCTTAATAGTTTTTTATTTCAGGTTACTAGGGGTGCATTTACACTGCACTCGTACATCAAAATAAGATACATAATCTGAGCTATGCAAATTGCATATTTTATTTTGACCTAATTTTGAAATAGTTTATTTTGAAATAATTAAAGTGCTATTCTGAAACATCCCTTAACCCTCATGGTATGAGGAGTACAGGGACGTCAGAATAGTGAGCCCATTATTTCAAAATAAATCTTGAAATAATGGGCTGGTTCAAATGAAATACTGCCGCAATCTAGACATACCCTCCTAGGACAAGAAAGTGGAAAAAGTGAAGGGTGTAAAATCTGATCTGTACATCGTTGCACATGATGATAAGAATATGCTCCTTAGGAAGACAGAATAATATTAAGAATCATGAACACAAGTTCCATTCCTTAGAATTCTTTGAGCAATTTGATATTTGATATTTTGATATTAACTAATTTGCTTAATTTGATATTTTTGAGCTTCAAAGCCACCTTCCTCCCTCCACCAATGTAACATTTTGCAATATAATACCTTGTTATGTATACTAAATGTCAGGGAGGCTCTCTCATACAGTTTATGACTAAATATCTAAAATTTGCCACAGAAGATCTCACTACCTAATCCACTAACTACTACTGGCAATGGCCAATACATGACACTTAGAGGAAGTGCTCTTCTACAATGTACTTGGCTGATTAGGTTGGTAGAATTCAATTTCTATTTTTTGATAGTTTTAACAGGTATCAATGTTTCTTTTAAAGCATTTTTTATGTTTTAATCAATTTAAATTTTCATAGTTATATAAAATTACAGGGTTTATGTTTTTTATTTGTATCTCTTTAAAGTTTCACAGTTGTGGGGAATTATGGTGGGAGTCAGACAATAGGGGAATCAGATCTGTAGTTTTGATTATTATTGATGGAAAATGTTTTGTTGGCTGTGCCTGCATGGTGAACTTGATGTTTACCAACATTTCTCAATAAAAATCTAACCCTTCCAAGCCTACTAATATTGTGGTTATGATTATAGAAGAATTACCTGCAATAAATGTTCAGATAAATATAAAAAGAAGTTTCACAGATTACTGAGCTACCACTGACATGATGTGCTCTATCCATGGCATTTGCAGCTCACTTTTCTAGTTTGAAAAAATAAACATTACTTTTGGTTTTGTTTCTAACATTTTTATAATTAATATTTTGTGGAATTATTGTAGATTTTTAAGTCACAAAAACCACGCTCAAAAGTCTTCTTGTAAGAAGCCTGACTCCTTTCACATAGATTAATGAGCCATTCTCAAACACATTACTCCGACAAAGATTGGCCTCCTCTCGCATAACTCTGCTGCTTTGCCTTGATT
The DNA here is from genome assembly GCF_049634645.1 of Pelodiscus sinensis. NCBI lineage: Eukaryota > Metazoa > Chordata > Testudines > Trionychidae > Pelodiscus > Pelodiscus sinensis. The sequence goes on from NC_134711.1 coordinate 212,430,581, forward strand.
ACTGCAGAGTTTAACATTTATTACAGCTTCATTTAACAGGGAGATTAGCAGATGAGTCCAGGTTGATATGATTTCAAGAGCTGTAATATACCTTGAACACTACCAGATTGCTGCTGATGTAAAAAAAATGTAAAGAAATGGCTGTTGTTAGCATTTATGATTTATATCATTCTATGGGGTACATCAATTAATAGGCACCTGTCAATAGCCCTGTGCATTTTTCACAGAGACTTTCTGGAACATGCAGTATGAGGTACCAATCTGTATATTCTCCATTAAGCAATGCTACATACACTGTCTATTTTTGGAGTCTGGACAATTGTGTATATCAGCATTAAGAATTAAAAGTGAATAACTATTTTTATTTATTATTTAGCTGCTGTGTTTATACATATAGATTCACCAAAGACCAATATTTCATTGTATAGAGGAGGCATTTTTGCCAGCACCAGAAGCAATGGAACAAACACAACAGTAGTGTTTTCAACTAGTGAGCCTGGGAAACCTGCAGGGGGGATTGGGATATGGTTTTGGACTTCAATTTGTACATAGTTTCAATTTATTTTCGAGAATAATTTTGATAAAATACCGAAGGAAGAACTATTAACAATTTCATAGTAACACAGGAACCTGTAGGAACATAAGAACCCCCTGTGACGGACCGGGCCGTGTCTGGGCACAGCTGAGGGCGTCCACTCAGGGCGAATCGCTCAAATCCAGGGCTCCTTACAGCCCCCAGACTGGTGACCTCTCCAAACAGGCCACAAACCAGTCCCACAGAGCGCTTCAGCAGCCTGCCTGAAGCCTCATGAGCAAAACCCCTCCGACACTCCAGCAATATCCGTGCCCCGGATGGCCCCGGGCCTATACACAGGTGGGGGGGTCCTAGCACCCAATCCCACCTACCCTGAACAAGTTCTGTCCGGTTCCAAGAAACCAGCCACAGATCCCTGGTCAATTTACCCTCTGGATCTTACCCACAAATCACGCTGGGCCAATCCTTTAGAATCTATATCTAAAGGTTTATTATCACAAGAAAGAAAAGCATGAGAGTAAGGTCGTTAAAGAATAGTACGTTATATGCACCGAATCTCCCAGTCCTCGATGCATGCTCTAGCAGAGATGTTATAGCTGCTGGTTTAAAAGTCCTTGTTGCACATCCTAGCATCAGGATGGGTTCACAGGTCTTCCAGGCTCTTCAATCCCTGCAATGCTGCCTCTGGGATGAAGTGCTGAGCTGAGAACCAAATGGCATCTACCACATGGCCTCTTTATACCTCCTTCCTGGCCTCTTCTTGTATGCAGCCAGTCACCTGGCCCTCAGCCTCTCTCTGCTGGCAGCTCTTAGGTCTCCGCCCTCATGCTTTAGGTGTGTCCTTGGCCCATCGAGTGCCATTGTCCCACAGGGCCTCGCTAATCAGCCTGTCCATAGCAATGCTCAACCACATTCAGAGAAATATTCAGCTTTCACACAGATTACAGATTCTTACCTACACACACAGACATAATACACTCACATAAATAGCATACACAGGATCAGCAAACAATAAGCTCCCATTCAATACCCCACATGCCCCCTTTTATACCCTTGTTGGGGCCAGCACCCCCACCTATGGGTGCAGCCATGATCTGTCTGCTTCCCTCAAATTCCAGTAACGTGACACCCATTTAACAGCACACAGAGCAACTATTAATATAGAGAACAGATGACAGGATATTCATCAGCACTGCATCTGCAGTCACTGTTTCCATTATGAGTCAATAATATCACTAGAGCTATAAGACTTTGCAAGACTGTGAATACTCTACAAAGAAACTGCCTCAGCTCTTAAGTTTTCTGCCACCTACACAGACCTTTCCTTTCCCCACAGGAAGGAATGATGGAAGGAAAGGGTCTTTGGAGAACATTTTGCTTTTTTTCAGGCTTTACCCTTATTCTCTCTGCTCCCAAATAATGCCAAAATTGAGTGGATATTTCCTTGTTTAATTGAACATCTCCCACTCTACCCAAATGTTACCCTTTAACCTACTTTTATAGTTAGAGAACTACAGTAGTTTCCTTTCTGATCAATAGTTCAGGACCAATGCCTGGAAAACATACTTTAGTCTTAAATACAATCTTAAATGTGTAGCTCTATAAACTTTAAATTAAAAAAAATCAGAACAGTGTTAGCAACAGATATCTTGCAAATCTTGAACAGGATTACAACATTTGAGAACTGGATTTCCAGGCATTCAAGAGGTATCAATAATTGGTTTCTGTCTCTAATAAAAATCCTGAGATCATGACTGTTGGAGTTATGTTAGAAATGAAGTAGAAAAGGTGGTAATCAGAATGATGTGCTTTTTGAGGGTTCATAATTTGCAACATGCCAGCAGTAATAATGAATGGTTATGCCGTGACATCTGTCTTTTTCAACAGACACAAAGCATTGTATTCTAGCTGTGTTTTTTCATTAAAATAGCAGACTGCAAAACTATGGCAGAGGTATGCTCATTACTCATTCTAAAGGTACTTTTCTGGCACTGATCCAGGGCTGATTATAATGAATCCTAAACCAGTGTTATTTTCACCTGTACTTCTATTCTCCAATGACTCATGCTTGAGGTTCCCAGAAAACTCAACTCCCAGCTAAATGTTTTCTTTCTTTTTAAAACTTATTTAGTGAGTCCCTGCATAGAAGGTCACACAACTTCAGATGGAATCCTCCCACCCACTAATCCCCTGTGAGCCTGACACAAAATATGTGTGTGAAAAGATGTCATAATTGCAATTTTTAAGAGAGTTTATTGGGTCTTCTTTACCTGACCTTAAATTTCCTGGTGAACAACTCTCTGTAGTTCACTTCTCATCATCATCACTGTCATTAATGGGCTCATCTTCATTCATGTGTAATAGTGGAATCTCCTGTCTCTATTTCTACCCTTAGGTCATGGCACAATATCCGTGATTTGTGGGAAGTGACTGTTTCTTTCAATACTGCATTTGTCTTCATTGAGAAATGCAACATATTTTCTACGCCATTTTTTTAGTTCAGTCAAGACAAGTGAAGTAACACAATGATGCCTAACATATCATATTAGCCAATTAGCCCATCATAAGACGGAATTTTCAGGTCTCTCCTCCATGCCGGTTTTCTCTCCTGAGCCTCTGGTCTCTCACTCCGTCTCTCTCTCTCTCTTTCCTCCTCCTACTATCCCCCTCTCTCTCAGCTCTCCTCTGCCTCCTGCCTCTCTCTCCGTCTCTCTCTTTCTCTTCTCCTCCCCCTCCTGCCTCTCACTCAGGGGAGCGCGGAGCCCAAACGGTTGCTTGCGCCACTTGCTCCCATGCGGCAGCCTGGCTGAGAGGTGCAGAAGTCAGCAGAGCGCCATGGCAGGGGTGCAAAAGGGGGCAGTGATGTTCACGGCCGGGGGCAGGCCCTGGAGCCGCTGTCACGCCGCACGTCACCGCCCCGCTCCCCTTCGCCTCCTGCCACGGCACTTGTCTGACTTCTGCGCCATTCAGCCGGGCCGCTGTGGGGGAGCAAGCAGCGCAGGTGGGCCGCGCTCCCCATGCAGCATGGGCCGCCCAGAGGGAACAGCCAGCATTTCAGGCAACAGCGCCCCCCACAGGGAACAGCCAGCATTTCAGCGTTACAGACTCTCAGACACTGGGCTACTATATATATGATTATGCAGCCCTATTAAGGACCTTTTCCTTCAGCAGCTGGCCACCAAATAAAAAACATGTGCTCACCTTTCCACAGAAATGTCTTTTGCCAATGGGTTTCTGGCCATACTACAAGACTCAAGTTGTACCTTTCAGAAAGCTTTCGGGCTTTGCTGGAGGAGGGCCAGAGTGTTTGTCACCTGGCAAGATTGAGTCCCAACAGAGCATACCAGCAAAGACAAGGCGTCCTTTGACAAATGGAAGTCATGAAATATTTCCATGTGCTATTACTTTATTTGTTTTGAATAACACATGCAGAAGCCTCATTTGATTAGATCTAAATGAGCAGTAATGTCTGATGAAATTTCAAATTATTATTATTTTCCTCTCTCAAAGTGTTAGTTTCTTGCCTAAAGCAAGTAGGAGAAATTCAGATCGCTCTTTGTCTATATGTATGTTTTGCCCATGGTAGTCCATACTAGAAAAATGACCCAGATGCTGAGGCTATGTCTACACGACAAGGTTTTTGTGCAAAAATGGCTGGTTTTGCGCAAAAAAACGCAGAGCATTCACACCTCAAGTGCATTTTTGCACACAAAAAAAATACAGTAAATTCGCAGAACAGAGGGCTTTTGACAGTAGAGTTATTCCTCTCCCTACAAGGAATAACTCCGGGTATGTCTACACTACCACCCTAGTTCGAACTAGGGTGGTAATGTAGGCAACCAGAGTTGCAAATGAAGCCCGGGATTTGAATTTCCCGGGATTCATTTGCATAAAGCCGGGGGCCGCCATTTTTAAATGTCCGCTAGTGTGTGAAATGAGGAGTAACGGTAGTTCGGACTAGGAAGCCTAGTCCGAACTACCTAGTCCGTGCCGCGTGTAGCCGCGCGGCACAGAGTACGCACTAGCGGACATTTAAAAATGGCGGCACTCAGCTTTATGCAAATGAAGCCCGGGAAATTCAAATCCCGGGCTTCATTTGCAACTCTGGTTGCCTACATTACCCTCCTAGTTCGAACTAGGGTGGTAGTGTAGACATACCCTCCTTTATGTGCTACAGCTCTTGCACAAAAAGGCACGTGTGAACACGCTGCAGGAGTTTCTTGCACAAAAAGAGCCTATCAGAAAAAGCACAAGTGCTCTGATGCCATTCTGTGAATGGCCATCAGAGCTTTCTTGCACAAAAGTGTCCATGCAGTGTGGATGCTCTCTTGCACAAAAGCACATCGCTTTTGCAATGCGCTTTTGAGGTGTGGAGGCACTTTTGCACAAGATCTCTTCCACAAAAAGCTTCTTGTGCAAAAACCCTGCAGTGTAGACAAACCCTGAGTTGCGTCAAAGGGGAGGGTGCAAAGGTGCCATTCACAAATCAGTGAGTCACAGCTGGCCCAGTCCTTGGTTCCAAAAGCTGTAAACTGCACTCATAAGGATACTCTGACCCCTTTTCTACAGTTCTGTTCTGTGATGGGGCAGGTTCCCGCATGGCCTAGGGGATAGGGTGCAATGCAGGTATATGTGTATGTGTCTGAGGGAGGGAAGCATGGGAACCATTACAATGGCTCTCTGCCATCTAAGGATCTCACACTACTATCTCCTCAAGCAGATAGGTAAACTCTTTAGGGTAATTATGTGGTGCTGGAATGGGCCAAACCTCTTTGTGCTCGTTTACCAATGTTTGACAAATGACATCCATGACCAATGGGTGAATAAAGATGGCACATTTACAAAAGGAGACTTTTCTCTTTCATTCTTTTATGGAGCAGGGCAAATGTTAATCTCATCTATATCAGTCAACTTGTCTTCCCAATTAAAATATAACTGGCAATTTGCACAAAGCACCATTTGCAGCTTCCCACAGCGTCCCTTGGCTGCAAATGGCAAACTGCAGCCAAAGGGAGCTGCAAGGCTCTGTGGCTGTGGAGACTCTAAGTAAACAAATTGGAGCAGACCAATAGCAGCTTTTTCAGAGTGGATCCGCAGACCACTTTGAGAAACACTGAACTAAGCTAACAGTATTTCTTTTTTTATGGAGAACAGGGATGTTCCCTTCTTCTATAGCTCCTGGTGTCATTTTGAAAAGCAATTTCAGAAGAAGAAACTCTTACGCTGTATGAAGCCAATAAAAAAAAGGTGTGAAAGATGCGCATACAACAGTAGCTCAAAAGAAAGACTTAAAAATAAAGTCCATATTACAATAACTGAAATGCCACGGTCTATGTGCAAAAGTAAAGATAGTTATTCAGCACCTTTAACAAAAGCAGCATGATATTAACATTCACAGCTGGTATTTTGTTCCTTCAAATAAGTTATCTGAAACGACACTAGTGAAATAATGACAATGGTGGCATCATTTGCACTCCTTTTGCAAGGGGCTCTGTTAATTGACTATTGTATCTGACAGAATGACATTTCTGAATTTCCTATGTATAAAGGGTGAGTTGGTGGTGGGAAGGGAATGAATGAGTGTACTTCTTAGTACATACTGATTCACTGCTTTTATTGTTCTCTAAAACCAATGTGTAGCTTATGCCCTTTGCTTAAGCTACTACGCATTCCGAATTCCTGTTCAGGTTTTAATCTGGAAAAATAATCTGTATGTGGAGGGTCTCAATATTTTGCTTTTAAGCATATGGCTCCCAAAAGGACATGGCAACCTCTAACATGTTCTGTACACATCATAGAATCATAGGACTGGAAGGGACCTTGAGAGGTCATTGAGTCCAGCCCCCTGCCCTCAAGGCAGGACCAAGCTCCGTCTACACCATCCCTGACAGATGTCTATCTAACCTGTTCTTAAATATCTCCAGAGAGGGAGATTCCACCACCTCCCTTGGCAATTTATTACAATATTTGACCACCCTGACAGTTAGGAATTTTTTCCTAATGTCCAATCTAAACCTCCCTTGCTGCAGTTTAAGCCCATTACTCCTTGTCCTGTCCTCAGAAACCAAGAGGAACACATTTTCTCCTTCTTCCTTGTGACACCCTTTTAGATATTTGAAAACCGCTATCATGTCCCCCCTTACTTCAGAAACTATTGAGCATACTATCCCCTCCCCCCCCCCACACACACATGTACACATGCTTTATGAAGGATGGGGAAAGTCCCTTGTGGAGCTGGAATTTTTTGTCAATGAAAATAGTGATTTTACCCAACGAAAGTTGCATTGCAATGCGAACGCTCGTGCAGTTTTGTTGCCAAAAGGCACTTTTCCTTGGCAAAACTTGCCAGTGTAGACAAAGCCTCATAGATTCAGTTTGGGGAAAGTTCAGTCATAAGAACTTAAGATCGGCCTTACTGGGTTGGACCAAAGGTCCTGCTTTGGGACTCGATAACCTCCTGAGGTCTCTTCCGGCCCTTGGATTCTATGATTCCATCTAGCCGAGTATCCTATTTGCCAACAGTGTCCAATACCAGATGCCCCAGAGGGAGGAAACACAACAGGCAATCCTCATGTGATCCCTCTTCTGTCCATTTCTAGACTGTGCCCATTTCTGACACTCATTCTGGCTCTCTTTGGGTCTGGAACGCTGGTCTGGAAATCTCATGAGAACAGGCATTCTCACAAGATATCAGGCCTTTCTGTTTCTGGTCACAGCTGGAATTCCTGATAGAACAACCTTTTTTGATAGTATCCTAGCAACTCCACTTCCAGCCATAAAATGAAATAAGTATGTGTGTGTGAATGAGAGAGAGAGAATGTGTGTGTGTGTGTGAGAGAGAGAGAGAGAGAGAGAGCGAAAGAGAGAGAATGTGTGTGTGTGTGTGTGTGTGTGTGTGTGTGTGTGTGAGAGAGAGAGAGAGAGAGAGAGAGAGAGAGAGAGAGAGAGAGAGAGAGAGAGAGAGAGAGAGAGAGGAAGGTGGAACCCTCTGTGAAAATTTTAACAACACTTTTTAAAATAAATATGCTCACTTCCAGTTTGTTTCTACAAATGGGCACTTTAGCAAGCAGTAAGGTGCATTGTTCTCACTTCTGCTTACCTTTGAAACTACCTTGAATACATTTACTAATTTTAGGCTGGCTCAGTCACCTTCTGAAATTTCAGTTTAAAGACAAAAGGGGTGTAAAATCCAATTTAAAGAAGAAAGTCCTTCTTGTTTTGCTTCTAATACCTTTTATTCTTCATTCTTAATGGCAATTACTGAATATTCTGCACCCTCTTGGAGATATTACTGTGATACAGTTGTAAGTATGCCACCCTTTTATTCTTAGGTGTTAATGGCAATTACTGAATATTCTGCACTCTCTTGCAGACATTACTGTGATACAGTTGTAAGTAGAGGTATTTAAGTGTGCCAAAATACAATTTGCCCTGGCAATATTCCCAGAACAGGAGAAAGCTGTTTGCAACAGTTACTTGGCAAATTCCATGCTTACTTGTCAAGTAAGATACTTACTTTTGTTTTATTACAGTCATTGAATTCTAATCCATATTTTGGAGAATATAAACAAAATTAAATAAAAACCCCTCTCTGAGATCGACTTAGCTCACTTACATACATACTAATGCAAACAGTGAAATTCAGAAAAACTAAACAGCTACAGGAAGATGCAGGATACTACCATTTTCTAGCTTTAGAACTGAAGATGTTGCAGTAAGATGTATCTAGACGAGCATGAGAAAAACAAATCAGTGTTGCACAAGATTGGGATGTACTGGACACTGCCTATGGATCCAGCACTGTATTTCTCAAACAGCTAAAGTTCATTTTGATTCAGGATCACAGAGGATCAGGTCTTAAAGGAGAAGAGAGCACGGCCTAGGAAAAGTTGAAATGAAATTATTTTAATGAGTGTAAAAATGCCTCAGTAGTAGCCTAGAACTACACTGATGTCACATAACTAGAGCAAGTTGAAAATAACTTTTTTCTATGGAAAATGACAAGTTTGGCATTTTCTAAACCAAAACAAATTTCAGCCAAAACAACAATAGTAACAACAATCTATTAGGAACTGCTACTAGGATGCCTTGTAGGTTGACATGTCAGTGCCACATGCTCCCGCTCTTCTGTACAGACTGGGCTCCCTGGTCAAACTGCATCTTCCACAGAGTACCTCAGTCTCCCCTCTTGAGAAGGGAGATAGTGTACCTTCAGAGTCCAGCCTGTAGAGAAAAATGAAGACACAAAACAATGGAGTACCAACTCCTGTCAGGCACTGTGGCAGCATATTCAAATAAAATATACATGTATTGGCCAAAATATTTTAGTTTTCAGGTCTTTGGTTTGTCAATGAAAAATAAAATCAAAAGTTGTCTTGTAAGACAGACCTTTTTCTTGAAAAAAGTTGGTTCAGTCAAAAATCCAATTTCCCACCACCAAACTTAGTGGAATAATGCCAGTTTATGCCAGTGGAGAATCTGCCCCCTTTTCTACAAGAAGATTTCCATTGTGTTTTGGGCAAATAAAAAAGCTACATAGAGCCACAGGATTTTATCCAAATTATCCAGAAAGCTCAGCATTTGATTTACACAGGGAGGATATTTGTTCTATTGGTAGTTGGTCCAACTAATGTGGAGGAGAGTATCCATAAGTGTTCACTGGATCTTGAGAACCACATTCTACATTCATCCTGCATCCTGAACTCTTGCTGAATGTGTGTAAAAATAGAAAGTAAAAAGAAAAAAAATATGGAGTTAGCTACCTTTGTTTCAGTGATTGTTATATGCCTAGATCTGACTTTGCCCATATTCAAACTGAGAGCACAGTGGCTTCTACAGTATCCTCTAAATAAGTTTAAATCAAAGTTTTTGGTGCAAGTGCAGTCAAGTGGTTATGAATTTAAGAAATATTTAATGATTTCAAGATACAGGATATAATTTTCATATCCAAGAAATATTATAGCCCTTTTCTGTGATTACTGACTAGACCATACAAAAGCCTTTTTAGTAGGGCCACTCCACTCTAGAAGTGACTTCATTTAAAAAAAAATTCATTGCGTAGCTAGTTACCTGTTTGTTTTTTCAGTAATCACTAATTCATATGTGCTCAGTTTACAAATAAATATGATTCTTCTCTCTCATTTCCTGATGCAAAAGTAAAAGTGAGTCCTTTTGGCCACACATTTCTTCATCTGTAATAAGGATTCTGCATGCTGAATAATACTCTCTGTGCAACCCCATTGTCTCTATAGCACACCTTCTGCGTCAAACAGGTAAACCACTTGGCCTCCATGTATTTGCAGAGGCATAAGAGACTGGAACTAAATAAACAGTTGTTTGGATGATACTTGGATGGAATAGCCACTGCTCACTCATTCTTTGCTGTGTTGACTCTGCAGGACTAACAGGAATAAAAGTAAATTCAGTGAAAATGCTTTTATCAGTAAAATCAGTGTATTTGACTCACTATATACAAGGACCATGTCTAGGTAAGAAAGTACCAACTATAAATGGCCACTTTCTAAAGCAAAATTTCACCTTAGTATTTTCAGTGTGCATATATTGTAACAGGAATGTCTACTTGTGCCTTATATTATATGTTTGATTTAAGAACTCTTTCATTTACAATTGGTTTCTGTGAAATAGTGTAAAAGATTATGTAAAACATTGTGAAAAGTGATTACTATTGGTTCTAAGACTCAGTTTTGCTTTTCTGTTTTAGGTTTTAGAAATGAAAACACGGTAAAATAGCCCATGGGGCAAAAGTCTGTGTTCATTACTCTCCCTTTAATCCCCTATAATGAATCACATAAACAAAAATAATTTCTTAAATATTAATTTAAATTTGCTTATGAGGAATTTCTGTGCATGTATAGTTAATGAAGCTCATTTAAAATAAATAAATAAGTCTATTTAATTCTTTATCTTTCTCTCATTTATGCTTGGTTAGTTTTCTTTTTGATGGTTATTCTTTAGCATGTGTGTTCAAAATAAAACTTACACTGTTACCTTACAAGTTTTAAATGCCAAAGCCCATGTTCATTTTCATTTTGGCAATATTTTTAAAAAGATTATAATAGTCTTTGTTCATTCCAAGTTGCCAGAATGATTGCATACTCTGAGTCTGAAAAGGTTTCTAACAGTTTTCTTTCTTTTAAGGCTAATGTTGCCACTGGCACTTTGTTGTGTCATAATAAATGAAACATAAAAACTTGTATTTGTTTTTATCCCTAATCCCTATCATTCATATTTAATGTCAGATACACTTGCCTTTTTATTTTTATTTTTTAAAAATCACCTCAGTAAAGAGAACAAATATAGGCAAACAATAAAGCCTATCCTTCAGATATCCTCTTTGCTAAACATTTCTACTCTCAATTTAGATAATTTCAGTTATTTTGGTCAACAATATATTAGCACACTTACTAGAGCTACTCAGCTTGAACATTAAATTCACTTTAAGAAACAAGACAGACATATGGTCTAGCAATTTGGTATCGCATTGGCATTCCCCCATTTGGAGCTCCATTCTGCTCATTTGGGAACTGGTGGGTTCAGGAGTGTACCCGCATCGTACAGTATTGGAGATGATTGTATTTCATTAGCTGAATGAATTTGTATCACTATACAGTATAACTGCTTCTATATCCTTTTAAAGTTATTACTTGACTTTACTTAATTGTTTTTGCTCTATTTCAGTTTAATCAGCAGTCCATCCACATATTCCATGACTGACAAAAAATGGCCATAGAAGCTTTCAGAGTCCATTTTTTGTTCCTATTAGTTCTAGCACAAGTGTGTCTATCATCAGGATTTTCATATTTAAATATTTGATGCCTGTATGCAAGTTATAGAATGCATTAATTGAAATAATTTGTGTTCCATTATGAGTCAATATAGTGCCATGGAGAAGCTTAGCCTTAAAAAAAGGAAACTGATAGAGCTCCTTTGAAGCAGCAACCATTTTTATAGAGATAAAAACACACAGAATACTGCAATTATTAAAAAAAACCTTGTTCCTAGTAAAAATGCATGTGATATTGAGCTTTATTAGTTTCTTCCCACACAAAATGCTAAAGTTAGCCACTTACACAAAATTAGCTATAGAGCAAGTGGACCTTGTCTGGAATTTATTCTGGACAAGTGTAAACCTTTGCAGAAATATTTTGTGGTAGTAGGCATGTCTTAACTATACAAGGGATAAAAGATTGTAGAAGTCTCAATTCTATAAGAGCAAAGATGACAACTTGGTTAAAGGCCCATCCTGGCTAAGAGACAGAATAAATGAAGCAATTAGAAATGTTAAAAAGACACAACACTAATAGCTAATAAATGGGAAAAAGGAGAAGTAGAGAGCAATAAATATAAATTGGAAGTGATGAATTGTAGGAAATTGATAAGGGAAGCTAAAGAGATCAGGAAAATAATCATAATTGGCAGGGCTAAGAATAATAAAATTGTTTTAAGTATATCAGAAACAAAAGAAAACATAAGTCCATTACTACATAGAGATGGCAAAATTGTTTTATTGGATGCAGAAATGACTAACTTATTCAATAAATATTTCTGTTCTGTATTTGGAAAGAAGCAGAATAATGTTCTTATTACATGAGTATAATGAACTACTTTCTAGTCTATTTGAGTAATTCAGTTAGGATGTTGCACATCTTCTAGAGAGAAACATGGTGAGCAAGGTAATATCTTTTTATTGGACCAACTTTTGTTGGTGACAAACATACACTTTTGAGCTTACACCAAACTCTTGAGGCCTGGGGAAAAACATTTTACAGTCATCAAACCCAGATAACTTGTACTCTAAAGCCCTAAAAATCCCGAAGCAGATTGCTAAGGACATGTCAGGCCCATTGACGTTAATTTGAATTTAATTTTGAAATACTGGGGAGATTTGAGAGGACTGGAAGAATGCGAAAGGTGTGTCAATATTGCAAAGGAGAAGGGCATGACCTGGTAAATATAGGCCAGTTAGCCTGACATCTGTCCAAGGAGAAATAACAGAATAAATGATCTGGGATTTAATCAATAAAAAAACGGGATAATCAGTATTAATAGGGAGGTGATTTTATCTCTGTTTAAATCGCTGGTAAGACCATTATAGAAATACTGCAGTCAATTCTGATAGGATGGGGTAGGGAACCTTTTTTGAATTGGGGGCTGCTGACCCCCAGGCTAGGTGGAATGGCGGGTGAGCTGGAGTGCCAGCTCAGACTTCCCAGTGGTGGGGAGGAAGGGAGACCAGAGCCTTGGGGGATGGATCAAGGCAATCTGGGGGGCCACAGGTTCCCCACCCCTGTGATAGGATGATTGAAAATTTGGGAAGGGTGCAGAGAAGAACCACAATATGATTCAAGGACTGGGGAAAGGCCTTACAGTAAGAGACACTTATGAAAAAGAAGACTAAGAGGTAACTTGATTATGGATTATAAGCACCCTCATGCGGTGTGTCTAGACTACATGCCTCCTTCGACGGAGGCATGTAGATTAGCCAGATCGGAAGAGGGAAATGAAGCCGCGATTAAAATAATCGCGGCTTCATTTAAATTTAAATGGCTGCCCCGATCTGCCGATCAGCTGTTTGTCGGCAGATCGGGGCAGTCTGGACGCGACGCGCCGACAAAGAAGCCTTTCTTCATCGGCACAGGTAAGCCTCGTGAAACCAGGTTTACCTGTGCCGATGAAGAAAGGCTTCTTTGTTGGCGCGTCGCGTCCAGACTGCCCCGATCTGCCGACAAACAGCTGATCGGCAGATCGGGGCAGCCATTTAAATTTAAATGAAGCCGCGATTATTTTAATCGCGGCTTCATTTCCCTCTTCCGATCTGGCTAATCTACATGCCTCCGTCGAAGGAGGCATGTAGTCTAGACACACCCCATGGGGAGAAAATAATGGATACTAAAAAGTTATTTAATTTAGTGGAGAAAAGTGTAACAAGAATCAATCGCTGAAATTTAAAACCAGAGAATTTCAAATTATGTATAATTTTTAACAATGAGAACAGGATAATTAATCATTGCAAAGCAGTGGTTTCACCATTTCTCAGTATCTTCAAGCCAAGACTGGAGACCTTTCTAAAAGATATACTTTAATCAAACATGAATTGTTTGGCTCATTACAAGAATTACTGTGTGATTAAAAGATGAAAAACACTATAAAAGTGACAGGTTAAAAAAACAATAACTGGATGAAATCCAGTGGCCTATGTTACACAGGAGATCAGACTAGGGCCGTGTCCACACTCAGGGGTTCTTTCGAAAAAAGTAGCCTTTTTTCGAAAGAACTTCCCCTGCGTCCAGACTCAAGCCGCGTTCTTTCGAAATTAAATCGAAAGAACGCGGCTTTTCTTTCGACGGCGGTAAACCTCGTTTCACGAGGAAGAACGCCTTTTTCGAGGGAGATCCGTCGAAAGAACGTGAGTCTGGACGGGGGGAGCCCTTTCTTTCGAAATTATTGGCCTCCAGGAACAAGCCCTGGTGGACAATCTGGGCCATGGGTTGCACGTCTGTGGTTCCTGGCTGCAGCCATTCCTTAAAGGGACAGGCGCACCCTCACAGCCACTTGTTGCAGACAAGGAGCCAGAGCACACGGCGACCTTGCTGCAGCATGTCACAGCCCCAAGAGCGTCCTGGCCCTTCCTCCGAGCCTTCTGGGGACCCAGCCAAGGGCTCCAAGCGCCGGGCACCATCCTGGTCCGGCGCAGAGATAAAGAGCCTGCTGGAGCTGTGGGGAGAGGAGGAGGCCTTACAGGCCCTCAAAAGCCGGCGGCGAAACGCCGACATTTATGGCCGCATGGCTGAAGCCCTGGCCCAGAAGGGCCACTACCCCCGCACCCAGGACCAGGTGCGCTCAAAGGTAAAAGAGCTGCGGCAGGGCTACGCCAAAGCCAGGGAGGAGAGCTCCCGTTCTGGGGCAGCCCCCCACTACTGCCCCTACTACCCCGAGCTGGACCAGATCCTGGGTGGCAGTGCAGAAGCACGCACACCACGGCGGTTCGTGCAGTCCGGACTGGCAGACCCGGTGGTGGACGCTCCAGAGCGGGAGCTACAGCAGTCTGGAGACGGGGACATGGGCCCAGAGGAGGAGGACACCGAGGAGACGGCGACCCTCACCCTGGAGCCAGTCACCCAGACCTCTGAGGCCTCCCAGGCGTCATCTGGCACGGGAGAGGAAGCAGCAGGTGAGTACAGTGAGTTTGTGTCACACCCGGGGGGGGGGGAGGGGAAGGTAGGTGGGTGGGTGCACAGTGGGTGATGCACAAGGGAAACCTGTCATGCTCATGCTGATGCCCAGGTCTCACACACACACACACACACACACACACACACACACAGTGTGACCTTCAGAATGTCTGCTTCCCCTGTCTCAAGGGAGAGGGCATGCCCTTTTGGACAGCTGTTGCACACATGACTGATTGTGATAGAAATGTAGCCGTGTTACTCTGATCTGAGGAAGTGGGTCTGGCCCTGGAAAGCTCATCCCCTAATAAACCATCCTGTTAGTATTGTAAGTGCTACAGAGTCCAGTTTATAGGACTGATTGTGTCTTCTTCTTTTCCTCCACAGCCGGACCAGCCGTGGAAGAGGGCCGCAGCACCCCAGCCCCACCTCCATCTCCATCTCCACCTCGGAGACATGGGAGCCGCAGACACAGGCGTGTCTACGCCGACATCCTCCGGCAGCACGTCGAGGCTGTGCAGGAGCAGAACGCCATCCTGCTCCAGAGGGCGGAGGCAGAGGAGAGGTGGCGTGATCGGCTCATGAATGAGCTGGTCCTGCAGCGCACAGTGCTGTACGCCACCCTGAGGGAGGTCAGCGGCTTGCCTGCTGCTGTGCCTGGTCCTGCTCCTCCAGCACCCCATGACCCCACCCCACCAAACCCCCCTTCCACAACAGCAGCCCTTTCCCCCCTTGGACCTCCCTCTCCCCCAGCCCCCCCAGCTCCCCAGCCCCTCTCTCCCCCTGGCCCTCCTCTCCCCCAGGCTTCCACGTCCCAAGAGCCCCCCAGCAGCCAGCCAACCGACAGGTGCATCACCCGATCCCGTAGCCGGGGAGCACCCCAAACACGAGGCCCAGCCAGGAAAGGGAAATCTGCCAAGCCCCGTTCAACCTGATCCCCTTCCCCCCTCCAGGTTTCCAGGCCCCTTCCCCCCTCCAGGTTTCAATCACCCCCATCACCCCAGTTAAAGCACAAACAAAGGGTTAAAGGCACTGTTTGTTTATTGTATATAGTTTGGCAACAACAAAAATGAAGAAAATTTTTGTTATTTTGCCACATTGTTGGATTATATGTACAAAATTATAAATAAGTAAAGAGAACATTTTATTTTGAAACACACCCTGGTGTAAGTGATGTGTCCAAACTGGGTCAGGAGATGGGTTGTGCAGTGAAGCTTCTATTGGGGGCCAGGGCCCAGTCCCCAGGCAGAAGCCCCTCAGTGCACTCAGTGGCCTCCACTGGAGAATTGGTCCCGGAGGGCCTCCCGGATGCCAACTGCAGACCGGTGAGCCTGGCGGATGGCAGCTGTCCGGGGCTGGGCAAAGAGCCTCTCCTGGGCATCAGCAGCTCTCCCTCACCCTGGTAGGAAGGCCTCCCCTTTCCTCTCCACGAGGTTATGGAGGACGCAACACGCGGCCACCACCTCGGGGATGTTGGTCTCCCCCATGTCGAGGCGTGTGAGCAAGCACCGGAATCTGCCCTTTAAACGGCCAAACGCACATTCCACCTGGTTGCGAGCCCGGTTAAGGCGAGCATTAAACTGCTCCTTGCTCGCATCCACCTGGCCGGTGTAGGGCTTCAACAGCCACGGCATCAGGGGATAGGCGGCATCAGCCACTATGCACACCGGCATGTGCACATCCCCAACCGCAAACTGGCGATGGGGGAAAAAAGTTCCTGCCTGAAGCCTCCGGTACAGGTACGAGTTCCTGAAGATGCGGGCATCGTGTGCCCGCCCTGACCACCCAACACAAATGTCCGAAAACTGTCCACGATGGTCGACCAGGGCCTGGAGGACCATAGAAAAGTAGCCCTTTCTGTTTATGAATTGGGCTGCTCGATGGGGCGGTGCACGGATGGCAATGTGTGTCCCATCGAGCGCTCCTCCGCAATTGGGGAAGCCGAGGGCAGCAAAGCCGGCCATGACGCTGTCCAGATCCGGTAGACAGATGAGCCTGTTGAGCAGCTCCGAATTGATGGCCCTCACCACCTGCAGAACGAGACAGACAACAAAGTGTTAGAAGGGGTGCCTTATGTCTTAGGAGGAGAACCCACCGCCCACCTTCCCTCTCAAACAAACAGCCCGGGAATCCCCTCCTCAGAACCCCCCCCCCCCCGCCCCCCAATTCAGGGTGAGTGGAGGAGCTCCCTCCCACTCCCACTCCACTTGGCCCTTCCTGACAGTCTCCCTTCCCCCCACCCCAAACTGTGACTGTCCCCAGACAATGACTTACCTCCATCAAGACGGCCCCGACAGTAGATCTCCCCACGCCAAATTGGTGTCCCACGGAGCGGTAGCTGTCGGGGGTTGCCAGCTTCCAGAGGGCAATGGCGACCCTCTTTTCCAGGGGGATGGCGGGCCGCAGGTGGGTGTCTTGCCGTTGCAGAGCAGGGGCGAGCCAGGTACAGAGCTCCTGGAAAGTGGTCTTTCTCATGCGGAAGTTCCGTAGCCAGTCTTGGTCATCCCAGATCTCCATCACGAGCCGGTCCCACCATTCAGAGCTGGTGTCAAACCTCCAAACACGCCTGTCCACGAAAAAGTTCGGAGGCAAGGGCAGTGTGGCTGCCGGACGGGGGAACCCCTCGTCCCTCTGGTCTGGGTCCAGCTCGGGAAGGAGCCTCATGATTGTCTCACGAAGATGCAGCAACAGCTGCAGTATGGTGGTGTGGGGCCCTCGCCTGCCCAGGGGCAGCTCTGGCTCCATGCCACAAATAAGGGTCTGCAAGCAGAAAAACCTCAAAAGAAAAAAGCTGCTGGGGTGTCCCAGGAAGCTGAGCACTCCAAAGCAGCACTGCAATGCCTTGCAAAATTCCTCAAGGGACAGCAAAGGCAGCTGCAGGAGCAGAGCAACGGGTGTTCAGGAGTGTCCCTCTCACCACGCGTCTCTGCAAAGGGCAGGCAGGCAGCACCCGGAAGGAAATGCTGCCCCCATGCCCTGGCAGAAGCAGTTCCGGGTGGCTTTCAATTTCGAAAGAGCGTCCGGCAGTCTGGACGCTCTTTTTCGAAATAGCGGATCGATCTTTCGATCCGCGCATTGTAGTCTAGACGCGCTCTTTCGAAAGAGCCTCTTTCGAAAGATGCTTTCGAAAGAGGCTCTTTCGAAAGAAGCCTGCAGTCTAGACACACCCTAGGATATCTAATAACCTCTTCTGTACTTAAATTCTATGAATCTCAGAAGTTGCTAAGCAACATGGTTCTGCCAAGAAGATAGACACAGACAATGATATTTTATTCTGATGATATAATACTGTAAATTAATATCTTTGCTAGAGTTTGTGTGGGTGGAGCTCTTTGAACTGGTTTTCTTAAACCACTTTGAACTGGTTCTCTTAAACACTCAGAACATTACACAGCTTGCTCATGTGGTTAAATTAAGTGGTTTTTTTTTACTGAAGTGTGCTTCTAGATTTGTAAAATCATTCCAAGTGCAACACAGAGAGAGGCAATAGCTTTCCCAACCCATGAGAATTTAAGGTTTCAAAAATATTTTCTGGATGAATCATGCCAAAAAAACAAACTCTCAAATCTTTTCACAAATAGACTATCCAAAAAACTTTTCAGATCCAGTCAATGTTTCATTGCAATAATTGTGAAATATTTCATTTCAATTTCAATCTTTTCAATTTTGTTTACTTGTTAACTTTCGTTCACATTTTAAATAAAAAGTTGTTTCAAACTGAAAAATTTCATTTTCAAAATGTCAGAATGGGATATTTCTTCTATTTCAAACTGAAAATTAAAACAGAACCTTTCTTTTAGTTTTGACAAATCAATATTTGATGATGAAAAAACGTTCCATCAAAAAATCCCCAGCCAGCTCTAATATCCATCTCTGTTGCAACAGAAACTTAAAACTGGTAGAATGTATATTATGTGCAAAGAAGAGTTTAGAGCAAATTCTAATAATATGGCTCAAAGTTCACATTCATTCTCTATTCATGATGATTTGCAATTACTACAATGCTTTCATTTTTGAAAAGCATATAAATTACAAGCACATGATGATGATGGTTAGCAGCGGCAGGCATTTATTTAAAAATACCGCTTAACAGCTGGCAGGAGAAGAAATCAGTGAAGACATTTTTGAACTCTGTGGGTTCAACTGCTATAAGGCTGTCATTCTTTAAAGAAAAGGCAAGCATATCTAGAGGAAGCCACTCTAGTCATCCAAATCATGAATGAAGCAGACTAAATGAACTCACCATACAGTACATTACACATACCCAAGAAGCCCAAAGTCTTTAAATTGGATAAGTGGACCAAGCCTATCTTGTAAATTGTGAAAAGCTTTTACTGAAACTTCATTAATATGTGGAAGATGAGAAGCTAATCAACTCTTATAGCCACATTCAGAAAGAGAATTTTACATTAGCCAATTTACCAATAAAAAGCACTTGCTGTTACTGTCTTATGAAGGTTTTAAACAGGTACAGGAGACACAGTTTTGCCAAGGTTACAAAGCATCTGTCTCTTGCAACTGCCAATCTAGAAAACATATGAATTCTTATTTCCCTACAGACATCGCCTGAAAAATGACAAATACAAATGTATAAGAAATAATAATGCATTACCCTTGCCACTCATTAGAAAGGACAAAGAGAGAAAGCAAGACATAAAGAGAAACTAACACTGTTGTCTGGATCACTATTTCAGCCATTTCTGGATGTGGACAAGCAACGCTATTTCTTGTCTGCTAGAGGTGTGTATAATCAAGAGACTGTGAATTGGTTTCTTAATGGCATTACCCCTAAATGTTATCGTGTCCTTATGGACAAAATAGCAAGGCATAACAATGACCTTACTGCCTGAATTTTCACTTTAACTTGTGTCTCTCTCCATGGCAGGATTTTAATTTCATTTTGAGCAGATTTAGTTCTTGAGTGGATGGGCCAGCAACCCACATAATGCAACAAAAAAATCTCAAACAACAGGACTTTTCAGACAATCACAGGGCCATTAAAGAAAAGAGAGTGATTTATTTGAATCATCAAACAACAGCTGACTACATTGCCTAGTTCTAACAGTATGGGTATCTTTACATATACACATCTACTCCCAAAAGCCACACACCCTAACCCATCCTTCTCCCTCCATATTCTTTGCAAATCAGGAAAATAGAAACTAGAAACTTGTTTGACAAGGAAGTCCACTTATTTGTATATTCCATATGTTGATTTGTCCTCCCTATTACAATCAGTTAATAATTTATAATTATATTTACATGTACCACTAATAAATACATATATGTGTACTGAAAAGGGGCTTCTCCCCCCCTCCCCCCCAGTTTTCTTACTTTAAAAAAATTCTATTTGTCTACTTTTTGTTTGGTGATCATGCAAACCAGCTTCTTAAATCAGTTCAAATTCAACATTTTTAGAATGTAATTATCATATGATAATTAATATGATAAACCTTTTCATATGATATAATTTGTACAGCCATGGGGCCTGTTTCACTGCTCCCTTGCTCCTTATGAATAGCAAATTCGAATGACACTCTCAACGGGTGTAAAGGACTACACAATGGATCAAGCAATGAAGAACAAGCCTCATTTTGTCTAGTCTTCCCTTTCCTTTCATTAAAATATCACAAATAGAACCAAACACAAATTCCCAATGTCTAGAAAAATAACTAAGGAGGAGAAGAAATAATTTTGTTATTGCTTTAGTTTTATTATCTAGGCATCAAGAACAATTAATCATAAACTGCTATCATGACTGACACACATATATTTTCATGCTTTACAAGGCAAACTGAATTGTTTTCTTGCCAATACTACTTTTACAATACTCTCTGCTGCAACAGATGATATCCCTAACACTGAAAAAGAAATCATTTTTCTGCACTACCAGCAAAGAAATGCTAGTGAGGTCATATAGAAGAAAAGGATATGTTAGGTCACCTACTTCACCCTCCTGCCAGTGCAGAATTGTTCTCTATATTGTATTCTCTAGTGCTTTGTTCTGGTTCAGTTTGAAACAACACCTAGGGAGGTCATCTTCAGAAATTGAATTTTTATAACGTAGCATCACTAGATAAACTGGGACCCAATGATGTTGCAGATGAAGCCACTGGAAGTTTTTCTATAGATTTCTGCAGGATCAACAACAGAACAGCCCCTAGTGTGAAACACCCAAAAAGAAAATAAAGTTGTCTTTGCTTTGTACATTTGTTTGGCTCTTTTCAGCATCAGTGGTTGTGCTTAATGCTTGAGTTTCAAAATAGCAGTTCCAAATGAAAATGCTGTTGCTGAGATTGGTTATTTCAAACAACCTCTTTGTGTCCCAAGGAATAGTTAATGAATAAAACTTAGATGGGTCAACTGCCCAATATATGTTGTTTCACAGTAATGAGATGATTGCAATGCAATGGCTTATTATCTTGGGGTCTGCAAAGGAAAATGCTTTGCATACAGCCCAGGAGGGTTTAATAGCATTATTTCAAATAAAATATTAGCTGCAAAATTTTCATAAGTAATGTTCCAGAAGAACTGGTTATTAATGTGAATGAATGAGCTGCAGTATTGTACACTGCTGATCTCATAGAGGAATCATAGCACTAGTGTATGTGAAATAGTTGGACTGTGCACCTCTCTCTGAAAGTTGCTAAAAGCTGTAAGAAAGTAATGGAGGGCATGCAGGATAAAGCAAAGAACTCTAGAATCCTGTTAATGTTCTGAAACAAATGAAGGAACAAGCTGAAACAACAATTTGTGTCTTATTTTAGGCTTGATATAAGCCTTGATAAATGCCAGCACTCCCAAATGGCAGCACTATCAAACTTCAGGGAATGTACTTGAAGTACTCAACCTCCATCCCAGAGGTATTCAGACACATCTTTTTGTGTATTTTTAGCAGTCATGCATGACAGAAATTATTTTTTGTAATGTAATAAATGCCAGAATATTTACTATAAAAGCTAATCACTTCTATAGCAGAAGCATTAACAATTGAAAGATTGGCCAAAGCACTCATTAAACATTTGGATTTTCTTCTCCATCCAAGTGAAACCATTGATAAGGGTCCAATTCAGCACTCTATCCAGGCAATCTGTCTTCAAATAAAAATTTCACATGGGCAAGAACTATAGGATCAGTCACATCTGGAACATGACTATAACCCAAACTCTGGTGTTTTGTGTACCACACAGTACGTTCCAAATCAGGGGTCTTGCCAAATGCTTTATGTATCAGAACTGAATTGTGTTGCAATTTGTGGGAGTGAGACTTTGCTCCAGCTAAGTCGAGGAGCCCTATGACACACCCAAATCCTCTGTCTTCCTTTTACACAGGTATCCCAGTCACTTCTTCCTCCAGGTAACCCCAACCTCCCTTGCAGAGCTATTAAAGCCTATGGGAGGAGAGAAACATAGAAGCTGGGGTATATCTCCCTTAATCCAACCCAGACATTTACACTTTACACACACATAGACACACGCCTCTGCAAGAAAGTCTGAGCAGACTGGAAATTATTCATCCTTGGTGCTCTACTCATTTCATTTTGAAAGGCTCTTGCTCTCACATTGCTTTCCCATTTATTCTTTTAAGGGCAGTAGATCAGGACAACATGAAATCCACTGACCTTCTTCATTGGGAAACAGTAGAATAAAAAAACATAATACTGATAAAAGAAGCAAGAAGTCAGAAAGGTAAGATGGCAGGTAGAAAAGCTGAAGGGCAGAAGAAGGCATTATTTCTGTGGATATGAGTCATAAGCAGGAATTTATGAGCAAGCTTACTAAGGTAAATCCCTGGCCCTTTGCATGACTGCATTATTTGTGCACAGAGCCTTGGATTTAGTGTTTATAGTGAAGTAGTTGTTTCAACACATTGCATTGTGCAAAATGTCTACCCAGTTCTTTTGAGATGTCTACCCGGTCCTTTTATTTTGAAACTGTTCTGTGAACAAAGTGACTTCACAGTCCTATGGATTTTTACTGAACAAATCTCCATACCTGAATTCAAACACCAACGGGGGT
This sequence comes from Pelodiscus sinensis, assembly GCF_049634645.1. Lineage (NCBI taxonomy): Eukaryota > Metazoa > Chordata > Testudines > Trionychidae > Pelodiscus > Pelodiscus sinensis. The sequence goes on from NC_134711.1 coordinate 212,453,323, forward strand.
GTGACAATGGACATTGTAGAACAATATAAATGCAATGAGATTTTGCTTTATGCATGGCAGATACAAAGAGTGATCCCTGCTAGGGCACATGTCCCACAGAACTACTGACATGGATAAAGGAGGGAATATATGATTTGCCTCAAAATAAATCATAGCAGTAAAGAAAGCAAGGGGAAAAGGCACAAGAGCACAGCAAAAGAACAAAATAAAATAAGTACTGAAATGTATCCATGTGTATATGTACAAGAAAGCAAACACTTGTGGTTATTTAGCAATAGGCCAGTATTTTAGGTGGGCTTTGTCCTGTTATGTCATTTGCAAAGGGCTAGAACTAGAGTTGCTGGTGGTGCTGATGTACTCTCTGATTTGTAATATTTTCCATCATATACAGGGTTTACAGTTTGGTCCAATAGCTCCCAGCACCCCATTAAACAAATTTGTCCAGCACCCCAATCATTTTATTTGAATACATATGTATTTACTTATTTATATACTTATTTATTTGCTTATTCCAAGAAAGTATGTCAGTATCCAGATACAGCCGATCACCCCCCAAATTATGTCCACACTATTTGTACTCTGGTAAGCGAGGCTGCTGTGGGATGGTCTCATTAAAATCAGCAGCATTTTAGAATAAGGAAGACAGACAACTGTAGGCTTTAAAGCTTGTCAGGCTGTCCATTACATGTTCTTCGAGAGTTTATAAATATATAATATCTATAAGGTTGACCTAAGTGACCTAACCATTTAAAGAGCCTTTCAAATATTCAGAATTCTGGATATGCCAAGGGCCAGTGAACAGATCTGATGCCAGTTGCACCAGCTATATTATTTATTCGTTTTTATCTTCATTTAACAAGAATACTGGGGCTAAATTAAAAGTACTATAACCTTAAACATTACTTCCATTCTCAATTATTTGTATTAATGATCTTCTGATATAGCTGAATCATCTTATGTTTACTAAAGAGATTTTAAAACACAGAAATTACACAAAAAAGTAAGCTATACACTTCCCCCCAAGGTAGTGTTCCTCCACTTTGTTTACTGTTCTCGTTCCTCACCTCTTTTTCATCCACGTTTTCTTCCTTATGTTGACATTGCTCTCACACAGGGCCACATCCATGGAGGTCCTGGACACCTATTACTTCATTGACTTCAGTTTTTCAGGGGCTCAGAACTGGCAAGTTTTTCATGTTTCTGCAGCTCTCAGAATGCAGTGCTCCAACGTGCCCCATTTAGAGAGTCACAGAGCACTGGAGTGAACTGCAAGAGTCCCCTCACTTCAGTGAGTTTTCAATCAGGCCCTTAGTCCTTACTCTTTGGACCTAAGCTATTATGGTCTGCCATTTCCTTATCAATCCTACACCATTCTACACTCAGTTTTCTCCCAACACATAAACCTTGCTGGGGCCATGCAGGGTGACCATTTAGTTATGGTTACAGATAAAGAGGAAAGAACACTATCATCCCTCTCCCCTGCTGTGGCCATCCCCCTGGTGATGGGCAGAGGCCCCTTTGACTCTAGAATCATAGAATACTAGGACTGGAAGGGACCTCGAGAGGTCATCGAATCCAGTCCCCTGCCCTCATGGTAAAGAGAATGAGTCAGTTTAGTCTGCTATTTTATTTATAACGAAGTAGAAATATTCAGAAATGTTCAACATTTTCTATATTATTTTGAGTCAAGTTCTAATCAATGTAACGGACATGGACATAGTCATATTTATACAACTACTTCAATATGCTGTACGGATTCAAGCATCTACAGAATTAACATGATAGTTACCACAGAGGTAATACTTTTATTTAGAAAAAGCTTTTTGACAATGTTTACCTCACAGCATCCACAATCATAGACATTTACTTCCATTTCATTCACTTCAAATTACAGCACTCTCTATTTCCTTTTTGTAGTCCAAAGCTCATGTTTTAATTCTAATTCTCTGTTGCTTGAATGCATAATGCCTGGCTTGTCTGTGATCTACCATTATGCAGCATGATGGGTCAAAATAAGTATTTGTTATTAATGTATGAAAGTGTGATTTCAAGCAGCTCTATTATTATAATCTCATATGCTGGTACAGTAAGAGTTTCTGATGTATGATTGCTTCTAAATAGCACTTTCTCATCATTTAGATAACTGCTTGAAGACTAATACAAAAACAAGCAAGCTATGAATCTCCTCAACCTATTTTCTCTTGAACGTCATTAAGGAAAGGAATTATTGCCTCAAAAGTTGTTGGGAGTTTTGTGTGTGTGTGTGTGTGTGTGTGTATCTGTATCTGTAGTAATGCTCTAATACAATAACGAAGAAGAAGAAATATTTCTCTGATGCCATTCATAAATTAAAGGCAATGCTAAATTCTTTAAATGTGTGTAAATAAAAGTAAGATGTGAATAAGATAAGTACACATTAATAAAAGAATGTGAGGGAACAACAAAGGAAGCAATTATTGAACAGCAAAATAGTGTAGTCAAATTTGGGCTGACTTCACACAGCTTTCATGCACAATGTCTATTTTTCCCAATGTTCTTACAATAATATTCTCCTGGCTTCTATTATTCTGCTAGATAGTTATGCTTCCAACCAATTTTTAATGATGTACTGTTGGCCTAATGAATGCAATTTACTTTTGGATCAACTCAAGAACCACGAAATACAGGATACTGAGATTGCTCGTTGACTTAAAAACTTAACTTTTCATGATGAGCAGAGAGACATGCCGGCCTCTTTCAGTTCATATAAGAGCTCCTCATGTAGGGCAACCATATTACATGCTTTACAAACACCTTGCATCAATCAATCATAGTTATAAGGCATAGTTCATTTTAACTGCAAACAGCGGGTCTGCTTCTGATATAATTTACATTGGTTTCAATCAAAAGTAAACTCTAATAAAATACACTATCCAGATTCTCTATCAAGATCCATCTCCCTGGAGCCAATTCCTTGATGTAAGGATGCTAGGGAAGTGTTATGGGATAAGATGGAGCATGGCCAGAGCATTGACAATTCTGACAATCCTTGGCTGGCATTTGCCCATTTTGGAGCCACAAGCAGTCTAATCTATGCTGAGACTTTACTAAAACTGCCTGCAGAATCAAGGAGCCATAACCATTTCTTTTACATCTCCCCGCTCCTGTATTCAGCAATTGTGTAAAATTAGCAAGGTCATAGACAGAAATCTGGGATTTCCCCATCCCCACAAAGGACTAGAAACACAAGAGCAAATATGCCAACAAGAAAAGGGGTTGGATGATGAAATCTTATTCTCAGGAAACATTTTATCTAATCCTGTCCCTCTCTCGATATCCAGAAGCCCACCAGCACACACTGATTTAGAAACAAGTTAGTTCTTTGGTACCATTCTTTCAAACTCTACTTGGTACAACAAATAAAATAAACAGCAGATGGTAGGGAATCATCCACTTGGAAGCCTAAATTCAGAAATGATTTTTTTCTCACAGTATTCTTGAAAAATGATACATATTGTCAGTGAACAAGTGAAGCTGAACTAAATACTGTAGTAGTCACCAGATTTTTAAGTGCATGTTCGCATTACCAACTGAACAGCAACAGCAACAAAATCTGTGCAGTTTTTGAAGTTTCGCCACATATGCTCCACTTAAGCAGATAACAGTATATTCAGTTAAGACAAAATCTGATAGTGAGGGTGTAGCAAAACACAACAGACTTTCAGGAATGGATCTGATCCTGTGCAAACACTCGAAGGGCATGTCTACACGGCAGCATTATTTCGAAATAACTCATGTCTACACAACCATCTACACAGCAAGCATCTACCCCTCATTTCACGAGGAGTAAGGGAAGTCGAAGGAAGAGTGTTCTTCCTTCGACATCCTGCAGTGCAGACAGCACCAAAACCTAAGTTAAGATACTTTGACTTTAACTACACAATTAACGTTGCTGAAATTGCACACCTTAATTCAACTTTAGCCTGCAGTATAGACGTACCCTAAGAGTATGTCTTCATTAGCCCAGATAATTGGCACCTTGGTTAGCTTACACCAGGAGTGAGCAGACACAGTACAAAAACGTGCCCTAATTACTGTGTTCTCACTTGTGCTGTTCTCCCCAATATATGGCACTAGATTTTGGAGGGCATTTCCCATGATTATTTGTGCTGCAGTGATGGGGCTTACTTTGGGATTCTTCCCCAGGGAATTGTGATATGACTCATACATACCTGGGAATAATTATGGAGGTCTTTGGAGGACCATCAGCGTTTGAATTGTTTGAAGTCATTCCAGTCTCACTTGCCTGACAATATACATTTTCCCTCTCAGACAAAAATGCTTTTCCCTCTTTAAACAGCTGCCTCCAGTTGTAACTCATGCTTACTGAATCAAAGGATTTACTGGAACACTGTAGATAACTCTACCACAATCTGAGTGAGGTAATAACTTTTATTAGACCAACTTGTATTGGTGAGAGTTCACTTTTGAGCTTAAATAGTTCTTCAAGTCTGGGAAATGTGCTCAGAATATCACAGCTGAATACAAGAAGGAACAGTTTCTTTAGCATAAGTAGTTAACACATATTTCAAAAGACCTTTCAAGAAAAGATGGTCCATTAACACTGCAGTCATGGAATCTTTTACATTCTTCCCAAGATGTACAAACAAGGGAATATAGACAGACCCATAAGATTTAGCTACAACGCTTTCACTGAAAGAATACTCGTATTCATAGAAACCATCCTCAAATCACTCGCAGCACAAAGGACCAGCTTCCTTCCTACACAACTGACTTCCTCCAGAAACTTTGTGACATCCCTCAGAACCCCATCCTAACCTCCACAGATCTCACCTCCTTGCACACCAACATCTGTTACAATGGTGTCATTGTTGTCTGCCTAAAATATCTACAAGACTATGGACAACACTCGGATATCCAACCAAACTCTCATCCTTATCCATAACTATTGGATATTAAACAAAAAACACTTGTCACCCAAATATCCCCAAAGGAACATGCTTCAAAGTAGAAATAAAACCTATTCCAGTTTCATAGCTTCGCTGTTATCTACCACTCCACAGTGGAACATACAGGCGGCATCATTGCACAATTACAACCCATACTTGACGGGGAGCACATCCTGAAAACAATCTTCCCTGAACTCCCTCTTCTGCCCTTCAAATAACCTCCCTCTCCCCAACTCTCTAAGATCACTATTAAAAGCAAGCTCTCCTTAGACCAGAACACACCAACTCAAAGTGGCATCAGACACTATCATAGTTGATATATCTCCAGCACTATGATGATTCACAATACATGGGTCCTACACATGCCTATTGCAACATGCATTCAGTGCACTATATGCCTCAATTACAACTAGGTGAATGCAACCAGACAATCATTATGCTCTCCGATGAATTGATGCAGAAAAAGGATAAAAAACAAAACCTCTTTTGTTTACACAGACTTTTGCACCAGTTTAACTACATCATCACATCACTAGTTAAATGTCCACAACTTCCTCTAATATGCCCTAAGCATATTAAACTGGGTTTTCAGAATCTCTAAAAAATGTATACACAGTTCTTGGAAAAAACAATGAGGAGACCTGTGGTTATACATTTATGCATCTGATAAAGTGGGCTTCAACCCTTGAAAGCTTATGCCTATATATATTTATTAGGCTACGTCTAGACTGCATTCCTCTGTCAACAGAGAGATACAAATCAAGTACATCAAAATTGCTAATGAAGCAGAGATTTAAATATCCTGTGCCTCATTAGCATAAACATGGCTGCCGCTTTTTTCGAAATGGAGTTTTTTCGGGAAAAACAGCAGTCTAGATGTGGATCTGACAAAAATAAAGCCTTTTTCAACAGATCCTGTATTCCTCAAAAAATAAGGTTTACAAGATCTGTCGAAAAAGGGTTTATTTTTAGATATTTTTGAGACAGATCCATGTCTACACTGCCTTTTTTTTCGAAAAAACTCCATTTAGAAAAAAGCAGCGGCCATGTTTATGCTAATGTGGTGTGGGATATTTAAATCCCTGCTTCATTAGCAATTTTGATGTGCCTAATCTACATCTCTCTGTCAGCAGAGAGGTGTAGTCTACACACACCCTTAGCCTTTAATGGTCCACACTGCACCGTTATCATGCATTCTGTGAGGAATAACGCCTATTCTGAAATAGCTATTTCAAAATAAGGTGTGTGTAAACGCTCCACTGCTGCTATTTTGAAATAGCCCCTCACCAGTGCCACTCTAAGTTATTCCTCCCCAGTGGGCTCTAAATTGAGATAGCATGTCTAAATTAGTGAAGCCTGCTTCAGACTAATTTTGAGGCTTCCCTGCAGTATAGATGTGTTATTTTGAAATAAGCTATTTCAGAATAATTATTCCGGAATATCTTATTTCAGAATAAGCGTGCAGTATAGACATACTACCACAGGACTCCTCATTGTTTTTGCTAAAACAGACTAATATGGCTACGCCTTTGAAACTCCTTGGCAAGATACCAATTAATAAGGAATGTGTATTAAGCAGAGACTCCTTACTTTTGGAAGGGAAGCTCTGGATCCTGAACTCTGAGTAGTCATTGTCAAGACTGTAGTGATGCCCAAAGCGACCCTGGCTGGAGCAGCATCCATGTTGATCCAGAAAGAAACCCAGGACAAAATGACGATCAGCAGGCTAGGAATGTACATCTGGATTAAATAGTATCCCATCTGACGTTCCAAATGAAACTTGACTTCAATGCATGTAAACTTTCCTAGAACATGAAATTGCTTTTATAAATGTTTTTTGCACATTTTGTCTTATTTTATGAGCATAACTTAGCTTCCTGACTACAAGCATATATAAATTTTGCAGCATTCTATCATTATGTTTTAGCTCTAAATCAGAGGACTCAGTATTAAAAAGTTGTTCTGGTTAAGCTTTTTGATAACATTGTCATTTGGTTGAGTTGACATCATAATGTTCACTTAAAACAACAGGTATTTATTTTTCTGACTGAATCTTATTACTTTGAATGCCCTACAAAAGGTCTAATCCCATAAGAAAAACCCACTCCTTTTAAATGAATGAATCCCATTTTGCTTTGGTTGGGTGAACACCACCTCATTCAGAGGTTCTTTCTTCATCTGACCAGTAGATCAGGTATGTGCCTGCATCTAAACATGTTGGACTTCCTCCATCCTTGCTAAACAAAATTATATTGGTACATGTTTTTGGTGCTGGAGAAGAAGCTGTTAAAAACAGACACTCAGCTTTATATCTGGTAACTTGTCACCTTGTTCTGGAGCTTTGTGTGACTTACACAAATTGAGAGATACCAAAGCTGCCCACATCCACAGATGTGTCTCAAGAAGCTATACAAATCACCAGAGAGGTTAATTGTGAACTTCTTTAGATGTGTTTTTGACTCTCCTTGAGGTTCCAAGGGTATTTTCTTGGTTCATTTGACTTTCCATCATGACAATTATGGACTTAAAAAAAATGAGGGGAGTCTTGGTGAAAGCCTATCTTAAGGGAGTAACATCTCAATGTGAACTGAATGGAATAATGCTTACTAAATAAAATTATATTGATACATTTTCATAGTGTTGGAGAAAAGGCTGTTAAAAAGCAGACACTCAGGGCAGGGCACTGGTTTTTTTTGGCTGAATAAACGGTGCTGGACTGCATTATCTCGCCAGGAACAGATTGAAGGGTTAAGTACAATACAGAGAGCATTAGTGTGCCCTCGTCATTCAAGAATTCTATTTTCTGATGTTCTGTGAAACTGCAAGGGCTGAATGAGATAGAGGGTAGGAAATGTGAAAGGGGAGATTGAAACTGAATAATATTGCTGTTATTTCAAAAATTTAAAGTTATAATTTTCTGTGAACATTTAGCATATAAAAATGGTGTCCTTTTCTGTGCTGGGTCCTGATTACATACTTTGAATAGGTTCAAAACTTCAAACTTCAGCCACATCAATCACCTGGTAACAGGAATCACAGGACACCATGCTGCTTAGTTTTTATGTGCGTGTGAAAAGCAACTGTTTCCCAGTATTATCAATAATAAGAACAAAACCTCTCCATGTGCCTCTGTTAAGGAGTTCTCTATGGATTATTTCTCAGAGGAAAGCCAGTTTTTGTCCCCTTCAGACCAACCACTGCTTTCAGCTCTCCAAACCTGCAAATCTCACAGGATTTTCTGGAGACAAGAGCCATTCATAAGTAGGGGCTCCTTCTAAATGCACAGTGCTTCTCAGCATATTCTGTTATACTGTCAGGACTTTCTCTGCTGGCCTCTGCCCCCAAATCTTCCCTCTGAGCTAGGACTGCCCACCATGTGAAACATAGGTTTGTTAGGAAATGGCTGGACAGAAATTACTCACCCCTCCCCATACTTCCCTCAGCCTGTTTCCCATATTCCACAGCATAGGATTTCAATCCCTTCCACAGCAGTGAACCACTGTGTTTTCATCTTCTGGCATTTTGGGCCATAAAATTAGAAGCAATTTTTAAGGCAGTGTTGGGTTTGTTTTGTAAACTAAACGATCAAATTAAACAATTGTTTCATTTAATTAAAACTCATGTGACATTAACTGACTGACGGGGGCTGAACCTCTCATGCTGACACAATGAAATACCTATTGTAGATGGGGAGGATTTATATTTAAACCCAGCAGGTGCCAAGAAAACCATTCATAAAAATTACTGAATGCTATCTGCATATCACAGACTCCGAACAGCCAAATTTGGGTCTCAGTAAACTTCCCAGAGGCAGCATTTCTGCCATTAAGTATGTGCATACATGGTAGGTAGAGAAACAGCTTTCACATATGGAGACTAGCTGTGATATGATATGAGCAGAGAAAACTGTTAAATAATCATATGTTGACAATGTGAGGCCAGTACTAACAGGGTGTGGTGATGTCAGGCACAGATGTTACTGCTGCCTCTAAAAAATGCCATGAAAGTGCAGAAAGATGGTTCTGTAACATGGCAAAATTAATCAAGTACACCCACAAACAATAGATGAAGAAATCATTTCAGCAATATAAAGACTTCTGTGACACTGACAGACCAGGTCATGTCAGACTGGATTCAGGCCAATTCATTTGTGTATTAGTATAGATCAAAGTGTTTGTTAAATATAGAAGTGTTTGAGGGAACTTACTCTTCCCAAAACTAATGGGGAATTACATGCACTATTTTTTACCTATCTGTATCCTGCTATAATGTGATAGCAAACATTTACATTGTAAATATTCCTGTAACTAAATAACTCATCATACATCAGACGAGCATTGCGGGGCGCTAATTAAGGACGTTATCAGAAAAAAATGCTAATTCCAAAGCAAATGGCCATGATGAGTGATGCCCAGAGGTCAGAGATTCAATGTGCATTCCTAACTCACTGTCATCAAAGGTAAAGCATATGTGGGTAGCACACCTCTTAAATTCTTTCGTGTGTTGTTCAAAACCAAATACAAGGAAACATAGATAACAAAATAAGTGAAGAATATAGTTTCAAGCTTGAAAGGGCATGATAAATGTCAGTATGAGCTTAAAGCCCCTATTACAAATAGCAAGTGAAATAGGGAAAACAGGACACTTGTGTTTTATTGATTTCCAAATAACATTTGACAGAATCTATCACTATACATGTTTCAACATATTAATATTTGTAGGGATTGATTGATATGGACTCCAAAGTCATAAAATAATTTTACTGGAATCAGAAGATGGTTTTAAATGGAGATTAAAATGAAAATCTAATAAGAGATCAACAGAGGAGCGAGACAAAGTTGTATAGTGTTAACAACTTTATTTAACATTCATAGCAAGTGTTTGATTAAATTAATTGAAGAAACAGGAGGAGGTATTAAAATGAATGGAAAATGGGTGAATGTCATTCACTATGCCTATGGCAGTATTACTGGCTGATTGAAGTAAGTTAGTGGAGATTATATACAAATATGGCAAAGAATATGGTCTAGAGTTGAATGTGGACAAGGCAAAAGCTGTGGTGAAATACACAGAGCCAAGGGAAATATACAAGATTCCAATGAACAACACAACCATGCAAAAAGTGAGCAAGGTACTTGAGCAGCATAATTACAAAAGTTGAAAGACTGGATACTAAAACCAACACCAGAACAGCAAGAACAAAAGAGACAAGGACTGGAACCTTTCTTGGGATCAGTGGCTGCTGACCCACAGAAAAATCAGTTGGGGGCTGCACACAAGTAAGAAACAAAAAAACAAAACCCTCACTGACATAGCCCCCAACTGACAAGGAGAAAGATACTCCTCACATCCCCTCTTCCTCCCCCCCCCCCCCCCCAGAGCCTGGGGGCTCCCAGCCTAGTAGATTTCAAGTGCTCCAGCTCCGTGGTGGGATGGCGGGGGGTGGGAGTGGAGGCTGGTGCAGCAGCACGGGCTCATCAATGCTGGGGGGGGGGGGGGGAAGCCCTGAGCATTGGGGGCCAGATCCAGGCAATCCAGAGGCCACATCTGGCCCCCCGGGCCTTAGGTTCCCCACACCTGTTACAGGAGAACAACTGATGAGAAGAGACATACGTGTGAATAACAAACAAACTTAAATTATGGCTGTGAAATGTGAACATTCAAGCAATTGATAATAAAGAAACTATAATCTTTCAGATTACATTGTTATAGAAGAAGTATGAAAATATCCCGGAAAGACCACATAACCCAGGAAAATACTGGAGATGATCAGAATTTAGCAAACACTAGTCAGTGATCCTATGAAAAGAAAAAATTGATTTGCAGGGCACATTTTATGAGGTTCAGAGGGTGATGCATATTTATAGGTACTGGAAGTAAAAGGAAGAAAAACAATATCTGGAATGGACAATGTAATATTCTGAACAGATCAAAAGGACTATTAATCCACAAATAGATTAGGAGAGAATCATACAGAATGGGCAACCAGAGTTCCAAACCTCCAGTAATAGCAATTCTACATATGAAAAGTAGGAACAGCCAAATCCAAACTCAACAGAGCAATTCCTGATCTGAACATAAGGTATGAAGCACAGGATTTTACATTTTTAAAGGGAAAGTAACCTTTTAGTGTTCCTGGCCTTCCTGTTTTGCCCAAACCACTCTTTTCAAACACCTGTGTCTAATAAATAAGACTTGGTATAAAACTATTTGTGGACATCAGTAGCAGTCATTATTAATGGAAAAAACAGAAGAGTGCTCACCAGTATTGTAGTGTTTTGTGCAATAACCAAGTTCCTTATCTTCTTTCAAAATAAACTGTGGCAATGTTAAACCTTCGGCAACTTGCACTGGACCATCACTCAGCCACTCAAATATCAGATCATTCATCGTGTACCCAACTAGAATAAGCAAACCACAGTTTATTAGGTGATAGAGTAGAGTTTCAGATGGAAACAAATTATGACTCAGAAAATATCCTCACTTTTGAATGGGCAAACTTCAATACAGGCATGTCTAATTCATCCATGAGCTGAACTGCAATGATTGTAGTTATCATTAAAACTTTGAAATAGCATGAAATATATAATTGTACTCGAGGCAAAATATTCCACTACAACGTCAAACACATGCTGCATATCTGTTTGGGTGTATTTCTAGTAAAAGTCAATGTTAATAGCCTGTCAAAGATATTACTGTTCATAGTACAAATTATATTTTACTGTAGCTATGTATCAATTTTTGCACTCTTTTATTTTTGTCACTCTGGTTACACAATTCTTACTCTCTACCAATGTGAATATTTCTAGATTACAATATGATGGAGTAAATATATCAATAACAAAATTGAATAATTTCTATTATTCTAAAATATATATTAGAATGAGAAAGGCAGAGAATAGAGAAGACAACGCAGACAAAAAAAGAATGAAAATACAAAAGGACAGGCACTTAAAATACTCCACACTCTTATTTCACTCTAATGCAGTGGTCTTTAACCGCCGGTCCACAGACCATTGCTGGGCTATGAACCACTGGCTTCCGGGCTATGGCACACTGCCAGGCCACACCTATGACTTGACAGACGGGCTGCCAGGGGAAGAGAGTAGGAGGCCTCGCCTGCTCTGTGGAGCTCTAGCTGCTGCAGCTCTGCCCCTGCAGCTGAGTTTTTACTCCAGCTGCTCTCCCCCAGCATGGAGCAGCAGCGCAGCCAGGGTGGGACAGACCCATCTGTTGTTTGGGTAGCCACTGAAGGACTGCCAGGGGGCCCTGGCTGCTGACAGAGGCCCCTTGTGGAGATGTATGACCTTCCCGTCTGCCCCATGTGCGTCCCTGGCCCTGGAGGTGGGTGGGAGCATCATGGCTTCTCATGTTGCAGTTGTTCCTGCTTTCCCCAGCTGTTCCAGGTAGGTGGAAGCCACTCTGCCTGGTTCACATGTGGGGCGTGCAGGCTGTGGGGGCTATCTGTGCACATCTCCCTCTTTCCAGGGGTGAGGAATAGAGCAGTGAGGTGGGGACAGAGGGAAGTTTGGGATATCTAACTTGTTTCCCTCTGGGCTGCAGGCAGAACAAAAGTCCTAGCTCACGACATTTGCATGATTACATTTCAAACAAAGTTTACATAGGTGTTAAAGGCTCAAGGTAAGAAAGGAAAGGATTATTTTAACATAATTTTTTTTAGTGTTGTAGATATCTGCAAACTTTCATCCATTACAATGACGTGTATTGTGTGTGTTCAGATGCGATGAAAAAAAATAATTACAATAATGAATATGCAAATAAAATGTTACCAGTCTGCCAAAAGCTCATGAATGGGTTTGCGGGTCCACAGTATAAATAAGTTTGGAAACCACTGCTCTAGTTATACAGCAGTATTGTATCTCACTATGCAGATTACAGATTAGAAAGACTTTCTGGAGGGATTATCTCTGTTGTAAATCACAATAGTGAAGCTGTGAAATTTGATTTTAAAAAAGCAAAATTCTTCCCTATTAAGTCACTTGGGGCATGTCTACACTAGGAAATTATTTTGAAATTACTTATTTTAAAATAATAACTTGCAAAATAACTATTATGAAATAAGTGTTATTCCTCATGGAAAGCAGAAGTTATTATTTCAAAATTACCTGCCCCTTATTTCAAAAAATCAGGCTTGGTAGTGTGGCTGCCCTACATGTTATTTTGAAAAAATAGGAGTTATTTCAAAATAGTGCTGTACTGTAGACCAGGGGTTGGTTACTTACAGCTTTCTAGTTGCATTGTACAAGTCTGAACATCCATAGGAAAATTCTTCAAATCCATTGGACACGATAAGGTTAATGTTAACCTAAATATAGGCAAGAAAGTAAAGTACTGTTAGAAGTCTTTGCGAGTTAATCCTAAGTACAAAATGTATAGTTCAACAATGTTAAAAGTGAAGCAGTTAAGCTTTAAAGATGCAGGTGTTTAGTCCTTCATCCTCATCCTCTTTAGTGATTTGAGACAAGTCCTGCAACAGTGTCAGAATTCTAACTTGTAAGGTAGAGAGCCCAAAAGAAAGCAAGATGATCATTAAGTGCAGTGGTTTACTATTCCAGAGCCAGCAAAGATAGCAGGGCATGCCAATGTGTTATTGTACAACCTGTATGTTTTACTGATAACAATGAACCCAAACAAAGTAGCATCTTGAACTGTCGGTTATCCCCCCCTAGGATTTTTAACTTGTGTTGGCTCTGTTATTCGTGGGGGAGCAGCAAATGGGGAAAACACAGTCACAGGGATGTTTTAAAACAGAACGTGTAATGTGTACAATGCTGAACCCATCATCTTTACCACAGTCCTTGGAAAAATAAAACAATAGCAGAAGGCTAAATCTGCAACATTAAACACAAAGGCCTGGTCTACACTAAACGAGAAGGTCAATGTAAGATACTCAACTTACATAGCTAAATTACATAGCTGGAGTCGATTTATCTTAAATCTCCATCCACACAGCGGGGCTGTATCTACACTGCACCTCTTTTCTGGAAAAGGGATGCAGATTAGACACATCGGAATAGCAAAATCCGCGGGGGATTTAAATATCCCCCGTGGCATTTGCATTAACGTGGCTGCCGCTTTTTTCCGGCTTGGGGATAAGCCGGAGAAAAGCGCCAGTCTAGACGTGATTCTCTGGAAAATAAGCCCTTTTCCGGAGAATCTCTTATTCCTACTTCAAAGGAACTAGGTTTCCTAGTTCGAACTACCTAGTTCGTGCCCCGTGTAGCCGCGCTGCACGGGGTTCGAATGAGCGGGGTTTTAAAAATGGCGGCGCCCCGCTTATGCAAATGAAGCCCGGGAAATTCAAATCCCGGGCTTCATTTGCAAGTGCGGTATGCCTACATTACCCCGCTAGTTCGAACTAGCGGGGTAGTGTAGACATACCCTGAGAAACTAACAAAAATATATACAGTATCATGAGCTTTTGTGAGCAAAACCCACTTAAGCTCATCTCATGTGAAGAAATGGATTTTGCCCATGAAAGCTTATGATAATAGAGACTTTATATATATATATATATATATATATATATATATATATATATATATATATATATATATATATATATATATATATATATAAAGTCTCTAAGGTGCCACAGAACTACTCCTTGTTTTTAAAGTTACAGACCAACATGGCTACCTCTCTTAGATTTTAAACATCTTGGTTTTATGTACAGTAAAACCTGGGAGTGAGCAAAAGTGGTCTCTTATAAGAGGTGGTCTCTCTTCAAAGATTTGCACACCACAGACCAAAGGTATTCTGTGGGCCTATGCAAGTAGTTGCTCATGACAGGTGTGGTCTCTAGGGCAGGTTTTATTGTATTTGAAATCAGTGTTAATTTTTGTAATCAGGTTCACGGGAAGATGAATCTGACAAAATGGCTAGATTTATGTATGAATCAGGTACAGGTCTGAGGTTTACCTTGTCCCTATAGTTCTGGGTGGATTTAAGAATACCTATTGGTTCGAGTGCTATTTGTATTATGAGTACATAATCCCTCTACAGTAGGTAGGCTATGTATCAAAATGATAAAAATAATTTTAAGTGGGCCCACTGTATGAAGGTGCTGTACTTTAATGAGCATTTATCCACTTTATTACTCTCAGACTGTGCTTTCATTAATTCAGGAAGGTCCTTCAGGCTCATATGGAGGGCTTTGTTTTTAAGCAGAGAACACCAAATGTTTATGCTATTTTGCTTAGGAAAACTGAATTATTTTTCATGTGCTAGATAAAAAGCACCCGAAATTTCCCCAGAGAAAACAGGAGCCTATGCTATCAGAGCTTTGCTTCCCCAAGGAAATGCCACCTGGACAATATTATTTTGGTAGGACTGGTCAAACCAATAAAATGAGAGAGGAGTGTTCACAGCATTCACTGCTTCTCATGTAGCAAACAGTGGTGTTAGTAATAATAATGACCTCTCTCCTCCCACTCTCTGTTAATCTCCCATGACAAGACAATGCTGCTAGTGAAGTCAAAATCCTCTTAAATCCTAACATTAGATTATACAATAAATTGAAGTAATCAAATGCAAGCACAAAGATTCATACCTTATTTTAGCTCTGTGGAATATTCTCCAAGTTGGGCTGGCTATTGTAATTTAACTACCACATGCCAAATCCTCAATTGGTATAAAAAGGCATAGCTCCATTAAAGTACATTTTATACCAACTAAGAATCTGACCCCAAGACAATCTTAGAACATGCATACCTAAATCAGATGACTGTTTGTGCTGTGCCACCAGCTTTTACAGTGGCCAAAGTAAACAGCTCTCAGAGGCTATTTCAACCCCGTCCCCATGCCCTGTAGGGACAGGAAGGAAAAGAAGGAACTATGTTGTAGTACAGCCTGTGACTTTGCTCAGAGCCACCCCATGCCCTACTGCCCTCTAGGCTCTTGAACCTACTTCCTGTACCATGAACCTTTGGCACAGTAGATGACACCTGTTCCACTGCCACAGGAACCTCTGCAGTTGCAAACAAAGGGTCTGGATTTGCTTCTAACTTTTTAGCTGTTTTGTTTTTTCTTCATATAGGACAAAGGACACAGGTACAGAGGAGACTATTCAATGATTGCAGCTTCATTCATTGTGGCTAGTGCATTTCCACTAGCACAAACTTACCTGCTTTGTAGTGGGAGGTCCAAAATG
The DNA here is from genome assembly GCF_049634645.1 of Pelodiscus sinensis. NCBI lineage: Eukaryota > Metazoa > Chordata > Testudines > Trionychidae > Pelodiscus > Pelodiscus sinensis. The sequence continues at coordinate 212,469,445 of NC_134711.1, forward strand.
CTCCAGGGAAAATACTCCAGGGTTAGAGATTGCTTTTGCCTCTAAGTATCTTGTATGTTGTAATCTTTATTATTCAAATTATGCTTAGAAGGATTAGATTTTTATGAGTAAATGCTGATTTCACTGTATACACACAAACTGATGAAAAAATATTTCCATTGCTAATAGGTATTTACAGATAGGCAATATGAGAAAATGTCATTTGATGAATTATTAGAGTTTGATTTAGATCTATTTATTATGTTTATTTTGACAATTAATGTTGTAACCGTTTTAAAGCTTTAACGTTTTTAATCTTATCTTTTACTATAAAAGAATAATTATTGTCTTCCCCTATAAGTCCACCAACTGAAAATTGAAAAATGATTAAAAATGCTTAAACCCCATAATTTTGCTCAACTAGTGACAATTTGAATGAATACAATTAAAATGTGCTGAAAATAAATAGTGATCTTTTCCTTTGAAAGTATTTTTAAAAATTGAATTCTGACAAGTCTCATCATAATATAACGAAAAACTTGTGCAGGGGGTTGAGCATGAGCAGTTTCTCCTGGCATGCAGCACAATTGCCATAGTATGAAAGAGAAAAAGAACAAGAAGGAAAAAAGAGGCAATTCAAAGAAAGAAGTTGGAAAATTAGACTTGATTGTGCTTTGGACTGTGATCTCCTGAATCTCACTAGGTAAAGCACCTGGTTCACAACTTGTACTCCAGATGTATTGCCATTTGTATCTATATAGAGCATCTCTGTGGGCTGGGAGAGCCAGGGTTGTTGCGGTGGAGTGAGAGTGGAGCAGAGGCTGGGTGGAGTCTGCAGTAGTGGCTTTGCCCTGAGTCCTGCACCTGGGAAAGAGGTAGCCTCCTTTCCACCTGGGATGGCCCTGAGTATGGAGGGTACAGAAGTAGGGTTCTTTTGCATAAACAGAAAGGAGTCAACACCAAGCCTGATTCTTCTCCATCCCACGGTGTTCTATGAGCATTGTTTCTTTTTATACACTCTCTACACCAACACCCTCTCCCTGTTCTCTGCCCTTCTCCATAATAGCATTTTACATTTGGATCAAGGTCAGGACACATGACCATAAAGAGGCAAGAGCTTAACTAGTTACATCTCACCCAGCACAATGAAGACCAACAAAACAGAGATAGCTAATCTGAAAATGGGTGTAGCTATTTTGAAATATTTTGAGTACTTTCTTAGCCAGGTCCTCAGTGTAACCATACAGATACTCTAACCAGAGCTGGGTGGAGAAGGGAGAAAGAATGGTAAACAGTTTTTAAAAATCTCTTCCCCTATATTTCTTTCCAAGGCAATTCCAAATAGCTCTTTCCTAAATAACACAACAAACTGTCATCCTCTCATGCTTTTAAAGTGTGACTATCCGCTTGATAATTTACTCTGTATGGAGAAGACTTCACTTAGTCTCTTGGATTCAAGGTTAGGTGCATCACATTCTGCATCAAGCTGATATGTCTGCAACCACTCGGTAACATGAGCATAACAGTGTGTGTGTGGGGAGGGGGCAGCTAAAGTGGCAAGGAAACCCTTGCACCTTCCTGCACCTCTTTCTGCCACCTGCATGTTGCTAAATAGCTGATCTGAGCTGGTGAGAGGTGGGGAAGGATTTGATAGGGGCAGGGAACTGCCAGTGGTTACTGTCCACCCACTATCTGTTTTCTGTGGGTGCTCTGGCCCAGAGCATCCATGGAGACTGCACCTATGGTCTGTGCTGACCAAATTGTGATAGAGAAAACATGATCTACGTCCCAAAGTACTTAAATCTATACTGATCATGACACAAAAAGCAAATGAAGATATAACAAAATGTACTGTGGGAAACAGGCCATGGGAAGAGAAGATAGGATTTCAACAAAGTCAAGAGATTGCTTTGGCCCAGATGCTGAAGAACTGCAATCCAAGTTACAGAGTACCTCTGCTTATGGTGAAGTTGTTCTGTGGATGTGACTTTATTGTATCTATTGATTGTAACTGCCAGAAGACATTTCATACCTGCAGAACAAAGGGCAGGATTTGTCTCTTAGGGCACACAACAAAATAAACTGCCTGTCTCTGTGGTGAACCATCTTGTTGCATTCCTAAATACTTTTACTGTTATTTTTACATTTACTGTTAGAATGTTACCAATGCAGTAGGTAGGAAGACCAGACAGAATAGAAATGTCTGTCTTCTTAGTCAATGCATATTGGAAATCATTCCACTTTTATTTTAGAGAAAACATGTTTATGTTTATTTCAGATTAACTTTCTCATAATTTCATGAAATCTACAAACATATGATAGAATAGCCTGAGACATAACTGTAAAGTCATATCTGTAAAGTGCTTTGAACATTGAAGTGTAAAAAAACCTACATATGATTATTATAATTATGGTAGAGAAAATGGAATAGCAATTACAACCATGGCTTCCTAATACAATGGGACTAACTAGCCAATGCAGATCTTCAGTTTTATTCCAATGTAACATCACTAAAGTCAATTGAGTTATGAAGTTATGGAATGATCAATCAAGACCAGTATATGGAGCATAGAGTCAAACAATTATTTTTTAATTGCTTCTAATTGGTAACTATCTTCAAACAGAGGTTATGTTCACTATCAATTTTATTAATGTGTAAACTGCATGCTGTTGTGTTGTACAAGCACCAGGTACAATATATGGTAATGCTGTGCAATGAAAATGAGACACAATACACTTTCCCTTAGCACAAAAGATTACTTGTGTTTACTCTATTTCAAATTAACTTACAGTTAGTTTGTGAATTTTACAAATATGATATGACAGCTTGAAATATTACTTTTGCAGCATGGACAAATGTCAGGAAAATTATCCATCTGTGCTCAGACTGGCACCCAACTGCACTGTTGCCTCCAGTAAGATGGTGTCTGATGTCACTCAAATGAACAGAAGCATTCATTTCTTTCTTGAGATTAAATAACGGATATTTGTACGTGACAGAATGCTTAATGTATGGTATAGCTCTCTGTGAGTTCTGTTTTCACCCTGGCGTACTGCTGTTTTTCTCCCCCTTTAACGATATAACCATTTCAAATTTTGCCCACTGAACAGTTATGTTATCTATCAACCCATCCTCATAGAATGCTCCTCATAGAATGCACAGAATTTCCATGGGAATTAAGTAAATTGAGTAGGCATAATTTTTTGTCCGCTGAAAATCTACTTTCTCATTAAATAGAACAACAATAATCTAGTCTTAAAAATCTGTGCTTCTGTAAAGCTTAAGAATGCCCAGTCAGAAATATACCCATGCTGTGAAATATCTCACTGTCCTACAGCCCTTACATATAATAGCTCCCGCTACAGATACTACAAATTTTGTTCAGGTTCATAAAGAAGAAACTGCTCATCAAGCAGCTAGTTACGCATCTGAAAGAATGTATACATTCTATACGCCTACCACTGCAAAAAAAGACGTCTGCAGGAATTCAGAAATTATGATTAACTTCTGTAATAATAGTAATAGAGTGCTTTACATCGTCAGATCCCATTACAAGTGTTAAGCAGTTCATCAAATAAAAGTGCACACTAACCTGCATGTCAAATGAGTGCTGGAGATTGTTTGCTGCAGCCAATTCTTAAGCAATGCAGTTTTTACCTCTCTATCATTCAGATTCCCTGCGTGTGTCCCATTTCATAAGGTCACATCAAGTTATGTTGCGTCAAATAGCATTTATTAATGAAGCCTAAACTCAATCAGTGTGACATATACACTATACTACATTGCACTTTGTATCAAAAATAAAAAGCAATTCCACTAACTTTTAAATGCATGCAAAGGCCAGCAGATATATAGGTGATTTTCATACTTATTCCAAGCCAAGTTATTACATGGCAGGAAGGACTTCACTTAAGAGGCTCTTCCACCATTTAAAATAACCCTTTCCCTTTACTTTGAAAATTCTGCCCACATAAGACTGGAAGATTTTTTTCCCCTCCTAGTAAAAGAGTAATGCCAATTGGTGATCATGGGAATGACTGATGCACACAATAGGATACTAGACCCATTCATTCTTCAGAATGGCTAGGAGATACTGATGTGCCACTCATATTCTAATTTGTGAAGAGGTAAAATAGATTTTCTTTCTATTCTGCTAAGCTTATGTCTCAATAAAGTATACAAAATGGGCAACAAAAATGAACGACAAGTGTGGCCTATCTCAAAGCAAAGTGACATGCGTAAAAAAAAACTGGTTCACCTGATACTGTACAGCACTTTCCCAGTCTTAGAAATCCTCAGCAACTTGTTATCTGTGGTAACATCATGGAAGTTTGCACCTTTCTCATTGGCAAAGAATAAATCAGGCTTCCAAATGGAGTCTAACATAGATGGATCCAAATCCAAGGAGTCATCGGGATATTCACTGTAAGCGAGGCGTGAGTCATTCCACTGTTGTCTCAAAAAGATGTTCACTCTGTAGTCCTATGGAAATGTCATGCACAAAAGTCAATCCCTTGCTGAGGTGGAGAGATTCATTTTAACTTTCCTGATGTTCACAATCATTTTAGGTTCAGTAGTGTACCAATGATGTAATTACTCTTTCTTTTGAATTAGAGGACTGCACAGGTACATTTTCCAAATCAAAACCAATAGTTCCTTTTCAGCTGATGAAGATAATATTCACTGTAACCATAATAATAAGTACAACCCCCTATGCAATACTTTGGATTAGCATGAAATGTCAAAGTATTACTATCTGTACAATGTACAGTAATCACAGTGTAAAATAAAAAAGTATCAAAATCTCAGGGAGGAACTTAACTAAATCATTCACAATCTGTAAATCAACAGATTCTAATGCTTCAGGGGACGGATGCTAATTCCATGGAAGACGATTATGTGATAGGAGAAATTATATCTCCATCATTTCCCATTCATAACCCTTGCATATCTATAATATGTTTTTTTTCATGTGCTCTCTAATTCTATGCTCCTTCTCCAGTGTTTTTCTATTTATCTTTATGCTAATTGCATTCTTCTGCCCAGTAACCTTTTAATTACAACTGGGAAGATAGCGATTATTAAATGGTTCATTTAGAGTCAACTTCAGTACTGTGGCAAAACTGGCCATTAATGTTATAACAGCATTTAGGTCCTGATCCAAAGCTAATAGAAAAAACTTTCACACTGTCTTACATATTCTGAGTTTATCATTCCTACTGAGTTCCTATGCTCAGCAAATTCAGGTTTGGCATTTCTGGCTTTACTGCTGTTATACATTTAAATGACATTGAACAACCCACATTTAACTGCCCTGAGAATAGCTTATCAGAAATCCATATAATTCATCTTGGATATTTTAGTTTCAAGGAATATTAAAATGATTATATTATCTGATGGAAAAAAAGAGGTTAATGAAAGGGACTCAAAATAATTCCATCCTCTATACAAAAAATCCTGTATTTAGGATTTGTTCTGCAGTAGCGCGAATATAGGAAAATGACAAAGATATACTTTTGACTTGGAAAATGTATAAGTTGACATTTGTTTAGTTAGGCCACTGGATTGCACAGTCCAAAGAGTTTATCATCATTGAAAAGAAATTTAATATTCTCCCTATGAGTAGCAATGCAATAAGTTAATTGCCAAATATGCAAGCTCTGATGAATAAGCCCCTCCAAACTTAAGAGTTTCCCAATGTTCATTCACAAGGCTCACGGTGAATAGTGTGCTGCTGAACTGAGAAAACATTTTAAATGGCTCCAAGAACAGGGACTGAGGAAACTTCTGAAACCACAGGATAATGTTTTGTGATTTCATTAGAAACATGATTTTTAAATTTTTTTTGTCTGTGTGGGAAAGAACCAAAGAATGAGTGCCAGAGAGTAATAGGGTATGTCTACACTAGCCCCCTAGTTCAAACTAGGGAGGCTAATGTAGGCATTCGAAGTTGCAAATGAAGCCCGGGATTTAAATATTCCGGGCTTCATTTGCATCTTCCTGTGCGCCGCCATTTTTAAATGTCCCTTAGTCCGAACGCCGTGCCCGCGGCTACACGCGGCACAGAGTAGGTAGTTCAAATTAGGATCTCTAATCGTGGGCACGGAGTTTGGACTAAGGGACATTTAAAAATGGCGGCGCCCAGGAAGATGCAAATGAAGCCTGGGATATTTAAATCCCGGGCTTCATTTGCAACTTCGAATGCCTACATTAGCCTCCCTAGTTCGAACTAGGGGGCTAGTGTAGACATACCCATAAAGAGCTGATAGTGGGAGGCTGAGCTTAAGGACAGTCAGTTATTAGCAGCACTAATAGAAGTCTTCAAAGACAAGACTACATATATTTTTCATAGCCAAGTGCATGTTTTTCTGTGCCATGGAGTTTCATATGGTTTATGATTAAACAAATATTTTGAGTTCTAAATTGCCAAAATATCTTCATATCTCATAAGGATACAAACTTCAGGCATCTCTTTTTCTTGTTTTCTCTACCTTAAAAATATGGTAATTATCTTGTCAATGTGTATGGAACAATTTCCACTACAAAGGCATGAAAATACTCTTAACAAAATTGGTACAGGAAAGAGGGGACGTGCTAGCATCAGAGATTGCTTAAGAAATAAAGTTAATATATTCAACTATGTGAGCGTCTTTTAAGTTTTCTAAAGCAGGACACATACTGACGTCTAATGATAGCAGCAGAGGGATTTTTTTATTTTTAGGACACTTGTATAGTTATTGCAGCCTTTACATTTACATGCTAATTTAGATTAGAAGGAATCAACTGCAAAATCCTTTTTGTTAGAAAAGTTTATATAGGATGATATACATTGTACTAAAGCTGAATTAAATACCAACAGTCTTAAATAATCCTTGGGGTTACATCTACACTATGGAGCTATTTTGGGATATTGGATGTATCCCAAAATAGCTATTCTGCATCTTTTGAGCATGCCTGTTATTTTGAAATGTAACAGTCTCACTATTCCGATGTCCCTGAAAACCTCATTCCACGAGGGTTAAGGGACGTTTCGGAATAGCGCTTTATTTCTAAATTTGACACGGTGTAGACTGTGCCAAATTTCAAAATAAGCTAATTTGAAATTACCTGGAAATAAGCTATGCAATTTGCGTAGCACAAATTGCTTAATTTATTTTGAGGCAAGGGTGTAGTGCAGATGCACCTTTATTGACACATCTGTAAAGATCATATTCAGATAAATCACTTAAGTATACTTGGAAATCTTCTCTCTGAGCACATTTTTTAGAAGCAAAATTGCATTATTATAGCCCCTGTTTGTCTCTAATTATTTTTGCTTCCAGCCTTGATGAAAAATTAAAATGAAAAGCTTTAAGAGGTAGTCCTGATTTTCTTTCCCTCCTTCCTGTTTGCAATAGGGAGAGCAGCAGGCTCTGGAATGTTACACCTGTAAATTAAGTACATTGATACAGTCTAGAATTTTGTATTTCCCTGACACTGTTTGTTTGTTTGTTTTGTTTTTCTGGTGCTTTGAATATCATCCTGGGGAGCAGTCTCTTCTGAACTCGTATGGATTATTTGGCAAATTCCTGAAGGCAGGCATGAGAGGAATGTATTAAACATTCCACTCATGGAGGGCTGCTTTACACCAGCTAAAGAACTGATTTATAAACTGTAATTGTATTTGCTAGTCTCTCTGAGAAATGTGATCTGATCAGAGTCCTGGGAAACAAGAACTCCGAGTTCTAATCCCACCTAAGCACTGTCCATGCCATGGGGCCTTTTCCCGTCCCACCTTCCACCAACAATGGCTTTATTCATGCAAGGATTTGATTCAGGTGTTGGGAGAATCAGATGCTCCATTCAACCTCAGCAGAACAAAGCATTTGGAAAAGGATCAGAGAATTGTGCTATATACATTCTACAAATTAATATTAACAGGAAGGGAATAGTTAAATGATCTGTTGTAGGGCCCAGAATCAGCCACATACATGAGTACACAGACTTCTGTGAAACTATCCATGTGCTTAATCAGGGCCTGAGTGGCTAACTCGGAGTCCCTTTTTTTTTTAGTGAAAAGATGTCACTGTCTATGCAGACAATGCAACGTTCTATTGCACTTTACTGGTTATAAAGACAGAGTTAATATCTTTGCTGGAGTGAGTGGGTGGAATGACATCAAAGAGGTGATTTTATCCCAAATGTCAGCCATTGACTCAAGTACACACCAGCAATAAAATATCTTGGCAATTAGTCATATATAAAATTAACAATTAGTTTGTCAATCTATGAACATGCTTTTAGCTTCTCCAAGGGCAACAGCTAATTCCCCGACCCCCGGTCATTAGCTACAATGAATAACTGAATTCTCTGGGATTGTTGCTCAATTTGATACAGATTATTCAACAGTGGCTTTTAGTCCCAGTTATTTCATGCTGCAGTTTTACTGCTCAATTCTACATTGTAAAATAATTCAAAGTTGTTGTCTTGTCAGATGACCAACTTCATTCCCACTGTATCTCTACGTTCTGAGATATACAAAGGATGAGTTTTGCCCGCTCTTCAAAACATAAGGCCTGATCCAAAAGCTAGTGACGAAAATGAAAACATTTTCATTGACTTCAAAGGCCCTGTATCAAGTCCTTTATTATTTATCATCATTCTGGCACGATGTATATCACCCTAACAGGGAAGAAAACAATTTCCTTTGGAATTAAAAAAAAAGTGATACTGTCCGATTTGTGTATTACAATGCAGAAGAATTAACAAGGCTGCATTTTATTGTTATAGACCATTTCATAAAATTTAAAATGAAAACTCACAGAAGTACTGAAAGTTGTGCTTTATAAACTGATATTTTAAAAATATTTTTAATAAATGTATGCTTTTAAATATATGCATACCCTTATAAATAAAAAATTTCCCAGCGCTAAAGCATTTCAGTAAGTAAGAGTAGCAAATATGTTGGATGGAATTTTCAAAAGGGTTTAGCATTGGTTTAAATCTATTCCCATTGAAATCGACAGTAGAACACCCACTGACTTCAATGGGAGTAGAATTGAGCTAAATATGGAACTTTTTTAAAAGAAAAAGCCCACCAACAGAATACAGAATTAACTTCAGTTTCCCACGAATGTGTCATCATTAGAATAAAGATATCAGACTATGCAGTCATTTCAAAACCATTGCTTGCTGTGAACACAGCACCTGTTACTGGTTAAGGACCAAGGGCTCAATCCACCAGTCTGCTCATGGTCAAATTGTTCTCATGCATTCAAATCAGTGGAACTTGTGCATAACACGTGAAATTCACCCACTGCACAGGACCTGAATAAGGTACATCTACCACTTAGCTTCCATTTAAACCTCCAAAAAAGGGCTTGAATGTGACTTAAGTTGATGTTTGGTCACAGAGTTGAATTTTATTTCCATATCAGCCCTATACAGAAGTAAAAAATTATGTATGGGTTAATAAGGATTTTGCATGAGCAAATACTGCAGGATTGGGCCAAAAATCTTTTTTCAGTGAGATCATCTGAGGGCAGATTTTGGTCCCCCAACATTTTCAATATGTCTATTCCAAGCAATGTTCTGAAAATATCCCCATTAGTACTTTAAACCTAAGTACTTTAAGCATTTTGTTCCTCTGAGAGATGAACATCTTCTTTTGATTTTCAATCTAATGTATAACCTACTTGCAATTTTTCTTTTTTTTTATTTTAGTTTTATGTCAAAATCATCAAGAGCATTTGATGAGAACAAAATGAGTTCTAGATGGCAAAAAGAAACCTTTCATTATTTATCACAAGGGATGCAAAACTTTTTACCACATAATTAAATTTACTTTGGAAAGCGTGGTAATGAGTAGTAATTGATGTCTGCCTCTAGGAACATTTTAAAAACATATTCTAAACTAGTCATTAATGAGGTAACAGTATTAAGAAAATCAATATCAAACAGCTGAACAGCACCCACTTTAACAGAACTCATTCAACACTGTCTGCAGATACTATGAATAAAGCAAAACAAGGAAGCCAACAGTCTTTGTTTTCATTTACTTGAGTGTTTAGCTTTTTTCAGCAGAATGTGTTAATGAACATTGAAAAGGTGCACATTAACATATTTGATAGATAATAAAATGCAATGAGGGGATTTAATCAAAGCAATGAAAGAGTCTAATTAATGCAATCAGCATTAGGTCGTGCAAATATTCTCATTGAATGCCATCTTGTAAAGCCAGTGACGTGCAGGGTTTTTGCTACTTAATGCTGCGCTAAGACCAACAGAATGACAGAATGCAAAATGAATGGCTAAGACCTCTCTTCTCAGAATCCTTTAGATTTAGCAAATCTTACCAAGACTTGAAGGATACTGAAAATAAAGTACGTTGATTGTTATAAATTATGTGGTATTCTGATTTCCCCCCTCCCTCTTGGTTTCAATGTTATTTTGATGTTCTTCTCAAAGTAATTTTAAAAGACTATGTATAAATACTATAGGTCAGTGCCTTTCAATCTTTTTCCTTTGTGGACCCCTATACATTTTCAAAAGAAGGTGGGGACTCTGGAAATTCAATCCACAGACCCCTTTCATAGAAATCTTTGACTGAAAACTGACTCAATAGAATTCAACTATAAATTTTTTTGATCTGAGGAAGTGGGTCTGGCCCACGAAAGCTCATCATCTAATAAACCATCTTGTTAGTCTTTAAAGTGCTACATAGTCCTGCATTTTGCTTCAGCTACCCCAGACTAACACGGCTACATTTCTATCACTATGCTCAACATGGCATTTGAGACAGAGTGAGAAAGGGCACTAAACTGTGTGTCTATGGTAATGACAGCACAGCTGGGTTTTAACCCCTAGGTGGGGATATTCACATACTTTTGATTAATCCAAAAACCAGATGTTTTTGCTGGGTTCTGAAACTTTATTTTCATAGTCACCCTTTGTAGACCCCATAAATATAGTCTGGGGATCCACAGGGGTCTGTGGACCATAGGTTGAAACCTACTGCTGAAAGTTATAACATATGCTGCCTCCACTCTGCTATATTTCCTTGTTGTTTATAGTAGAGCCCCTCTCTTTTCATATTATGTAAGAAAGTTACTTAGCCTGTTAAAAAATACAGTTCATCTTGAGTGAAAAGTTAGATGGCAGTTTTTCAAAAACCACCAAAGGATTTAGGAGTAGAACGCACATTCGTTTCAATGGGATTTCAGCTCCTAAATCTCTTCAGTGCATTTGAAAATGTCTCCCATAATTTATTATATAATTTAAATAAATATTTAAAATATTTAAATCAAATATTGATTAACTAACTAATATAAATATGTGTTTTTTCAGAAGGCAAACATTACAGGACAACATTTATAACTACAAAAAAGCACAAAAAACGCAAAAAACAACAAATAGTCTGGTAGCACTTTAAAGACAACAAAACATGTAGATGGTATCATGGTCTACATGTTTTGTTAGTCTTTAAAGTGCTACCAGACTTTTTGTTGTTTTTTAAGTTTATCCTGTACAGACTAACTTGGCTACCCCCTGAAAATTTATAACCACATTTCTTACACCTGGTCTTTGATTTACCATGTCTTTTTATAGATAAGGTGTTTGATGTTGATTATAGAGATTTGACCCTACAAAATGATGAGAACACTCTACTTCCTTCAACTTCAGGAGGTATATAAGGCATTCAGCAGCATAGGATGGGACTACACAAAACAGTGTCAAAACTACGGTGTGATTACTTTAGAATCGACAACAGCTCCTTCTTTACAGTGGTGTACAGGAAACGCACTGGATTTTATTGTAAAGTGAGGTATGTTCTAATTTCCTTGGAGATGTGAATATGCCTGATTTTTAGGCAGGGGAATGTTACATCTGAATCCAAGTTGGAATCCTTATCTCTAGGAGACTGAACTGAATCCCTCGATCACAGAATTTTCAAGGATTCAAAATATGAATCCATTCTGTGGCTCCAACGCATATTCATTTCTACAATGGATTGAACTGAGGGTAGTGACAAGACTTTATCACCCTCTATCCTAGTACCTTCACTCCATGTACTGTATAGTTCCATGAAAATCTATAGGCCTATTTATAGCATTATAATCCACTGATGTCAGGAGCACTATGCTATTTTTTAAAGAAGTCCCTTCTACATTAGCAGGAGTTATGTATGCTGCAAGAAAGCATGTGCAACAAGCTTATTTTGCCAAATTCTTCTCTTTTAAAATTATAGTAGAAATGTAGGGATCTCAGCAGTTAAGGTTAAAATGAATATGTGGGAATCTTTCTTTGAACCTAGTTGTATAGATTAACATCCACTCCATTTTGCTTTGAGTTGTCAGTTTCAAACAAAAGCAAAGACTCAAAGCAAATATGTGGGAGGGCAAACTGTCACAATCTACCTGATGTTGGGCTGACTTTTTCATGGCTTCAAGCACAAAACCATAAATAGGCCAAATTCACTGAAATGGAGCAAAGATAGCCCCTCTAGTTTCACATGTTTTGGTGAAGATGGTCAAAGATTCCCATCTGTAACAAAATCTAACATCAGAGGAGTTGTATCTGGTTCGTTTCCATTTCATTACGGGAATTTCACACAACCCTAATTTATAGCCCTGGGGATTACTAAAATATGTAAGACTCTAATTATAGTATTATCCTGCAAATGTAAGACAGAGCCATCATATATTTCTCTTAACTTTGATTTCCAGGTTTATTTTCAAGGGCTACATTTATTTAAGATATAATCATATTTTTTACTTCACTACTTATTTATTATTTAGAGCATTGTTTCTGACCAACAATAGCTATTCCTGAACTTTAGCACTATGGTATGTAGAATTTATTATATTTTAATACTATAGGTACATGCTTAGTAGCTTAAGAACTCAGTAATTGTACCCACATCCATAATAGCACCATTCTATATCACATCCCACTCCTTCACAAGATGGCTTCAATGGTCAGTCCCACTCACCATTGTAGTTTCTGCTATTGAACCAAAGCTGTTGATAAATATGTTGCAGGTAACATTTACAGGAGGACCTGCAGGTTGAACAATAAATAGAAAAATTGACAGGTTCTGTTCATGACATATCAAGTATTGTTCTTTTCTTGCCAGTGGCATCATAACACTTACCATTGTGGTTTCTGTGACTGATCCAAAACTGTTGATAAAAATATTGCAAGTAACGTTTACTGGAGGACCTGTGGAATGCAATAAAAATGTTGCAATATACATTGAAGGAAAAGCACAGATCCATCAACATCTGTACAGACCGGGACAGATGTGGATGAAACTAAGTAGAAAAGTGAGATTTCAAAGACAAAGACATGTGCATGTGCATTAAAGAAACAATGTCACTACAACTACTTTGATTAAAATGATTTGGTTAGAAAATATTTTCATTTTTTCATGTAAGGATTTATGAAGTGTTAGACTGACAGCATTAGACACAAAAGTTCTTTGTTGATCGACCAAAGCAGAACAACAGAAGCAGAGGTATTATAATCTTCCCATACTGCCCGACATCTCAGTCTAGCAATGGCAAGACCATCTCTGGAGGTTCATTATACTTATTCCATTCAGCCCTTCATCTTTTGCCTGAGACTTCCAACAAGGACAATTATTAACGTAGATTCATGGCCATTAAAAACTGGATACAGACAACCAACCCTTTTCACATCAGGAACTTAGATGACTCTCAATCACAATTATTTTTGGACATTACTAATCTTGTCTGGACACAGTTTTTGCAAGAGAGCAATCCTCTTTACCCCACTCCAACCTTCCCTGCTATTTAGGAACCAGTAACGTATATGAACATGAAGGGAGCCCTAAATTATACTTAATATGTATCTACTAGCTCTTTAGTGCTGATGTAATGAAGAGGTGGTTTTATATGAATTCCTAACCAATCAGGTTGGATTAAGACTACATGATTGAATTCAAGCAGTGGCGGATTTCTCATATACAGTTAATATTATGGAAGACTGAAAGACAGAACTGAACCTGGAACTTTTGCAGCTTAGTGCATGAGGCTCTACAGCTGGAATTAACAGCCAGCTGGCTTAGCTAAAACTGTAGAGCATACTCATTCTTTCCCTAAGTGGTCTAACACAGTGAACCACACCCAATAGTTGTGTGGATTACATACTTCCCCCATCTGAGGAAGCCTGTTCCAAGCTTCAGAGATCCAAATGAAATCTGGATGAGACCCCAGTTGTAACGTCAACAAGCGGAACTGAACCTGGGGAGATTCATGTATAAGCCTCTACCACTTGAGCTAAAAGCCAGCTGGCTCCTAGCTAAGACTGTAGAGACATGGTATCCAACCAGTTCTGAAGCAGTAGCCACTATCATGGCAAACTAATCACACTCAACAGGCCAAATAGCCACATTGTTCAGGCCAACTAGCCACATTCAACCAGCCAAATAGCCACATGTGGCTAGTGACTAGTATATTTGGACACCACGGCTGTAGAGCAAAGTCATTCTCTCCAAGGCTACATCTACATTGAAAGCTTCTACACTGCTGTTCTTACGCAAAACCTTGCGGAGCATCTACACTGCGTACATGTTCTTGCGCAAGTAAATTTACAGTAAAGTATCAGAAAATAGGACTTCTTGCGCAAAAGTTATTCCTCTCCCCATGAGTAATAAGCCCTCTTGCACAAGAGCTCTTGCGCAAGAAGGCATGTGTGGACAGGCTACAGGGGTTTCTTGCGCATGAAACCCCTATAGCTAAAATGGCCATAAGAGCTTTCTTGCACAAGTGAGTGTCCACACTGCCATGGAAACTCTTGTGCAAAAGCACATCTCTTCTGCAAAAGCACATGGCAGTGTGGATGCGCTCTTGCGCAAGACCTTTTGCACAAGAACTCTTGCACAAAACAGTTCTTGTTCAAGAAGCCTGCAGTGTAGACCTAGCCCAAGAGTACATCTACACAGCAACATTATTTCAAAATAAAGTCAAAACACTATCAAGCTGGAGGACTTCTTACTCTGACTCCTATAACCGTCATTGTACAAGGAGTAAGAGAAGTTGGAGGAAGAGTGCTCTGTTTTGAAATACGTGCTGTGTAGATGCTTCCAATTTCAAAATAAGCTATTTTGAAATAAGCTATGCAATTGACGTAGCTCAATTTGCATAGCTTATTTCGATTTAAGCCCTAAATGCAACCTAAGTGTTCTTGGTGCCACTATCTGGGACAGTGAACCATACCCAGTAGGTGTGTGGGTTACAATTACATACTTTTTTCTTTTCCCATTACCAATTATTTAATCTTACAATTTTCCTAATATTGAAAAATTCTGTTTCACATCTGCATTTTTGTGAAAGGCATAGAATATTTGTAAAAAAGGTTTTAAAAAAAACAACAACAGTCCTGTAACACCTTAGAGAGTAATATATATATATATATAATATCATGAGCTTTCATGGGCACAACCCACTTCTTCAGATGACAAATATGGAGCAAGAGACACAGAGTTTGAAATATAAAGCAGAAAAAGAGGGAAGAGAGGGAGGTGGAAGACAAAAAAAACCCTGCAATTAAAGTGTTGGTGCTAAATGAGGCTACTAGATTAGGCTGTAAGTGCCTGATTCTTGGCTTTTAATGTCATTTGGGTATTAAATATAATGGTCTATCCAGTTCATGCCTTTGTTCAGGCCATGCGAGATAGAATCAAATTTGCATATGAAGGCTAGTTCCGCAAATTCTCTTTCTAGTTGATTCCTGAAATTGTTTTGTATGAGACAATTATAGCTACCTTTAAATCCATTAATGAGGGCTCCGTCAAGTTAAAATATTCCCCAATAGGTTTCTACGTGTTACCATTTCAAATATCTGATTTGTGTCTATTAATCCTTTGTTGTAGAGACTGTCCAGTTTGGTCAATAAATATGGCAGAGGTGCATTGCCAGCACTTGATGGCATAGATCACATTAGTGGATGTGCAGCTGTATGAGCCTCTAATGTGGATGGTTATGTGGTTAGGTCCTGTAATGATGTTGCTTGTGTCGATGAATGGACAGAGTTGGCACTGGAGTTGATTGCAGGGGTGGGTTCCTAGGTGAGTATGATGGAGGTATGCTGCATAATTGCTGGAAAGAATTTGTTTCAGGTTGGGGGGCTGTCTATAGGTGATTGGCCTGTTCCCCAAGGCCTGTGAGAGTGAGGGATCATTTTCCAGGATAGATTGTTAGTGATGCGCCGGAAGAGTTTATTGCTGGGGGCTGTAGGTGATGACTAGTGGTATTCTATTATTTTGTTTGTTGGGCTATTTTGAAGAAACTGATGCCTGGGTACTCATCTGGCTCTGCCGACCTTTTTTTTTTTCACTTCCCCGGATGGGTATTGAAGTTTTAAGAATGTCTGATAGAGATCCTGTGGGTGTTTGTCTCTGTCTGTGGGATTGGAGCAAATCTGGTTGTATCTTAGGGCCTGGCTGTAAACAATTGATCGGGTAATGTGTCCTGCTTGAAAGCTAGAGGCATGAGGATAAGTGTAGCAGTCGGTCGGTTTCCAGTATAAGATGGTGGAGATGTGGCCATCATTTAATTGTACTGTGGTGTCAAGGAAGTGGATCTCTTGTGTGGACTGGTCCAGGCTAAGGTTGATGGTGGGATGGAAATTGTTGAAATCCCTGTGGAATTCTTCAAGGGTCTCCTTCCCGTGGGTCCATATGATGAAGATGTTGTCAACATAGCATAAGTAGAGTAAGAGTGCAAATGGGCGAAAGCTGAGGAAACGTTCTTTGAGGTCAACCATAGATGTTGGTATATTGTGGGGCCATGAAGGTACCCGTAGCTGTGCTGCTGACTGGAAGCTATAAATTGTCCCCTTATTGGAATAGTTATGGGTGAGGACAAAATCACAAAATTCGGTAACCAGGTGTGCATTGGCGTCATCAGGAATAGTGTAAAAAGGTAACATTCCTTTGAGGTGTTTAAAAGTGCATTTCAGTGGAGACCAGCAATGTTAGCTTTTCTAATAAAAGAGATTTTTGTGCAAATTTCTCTTTTTATCTTGGAACAAATACCAGCATGCAAGCATTTGCAAATAAAGTGCTGTGTTGCTCTCTTTTTTCTCAGTCAGAGGTATAGCTTTTAACAGCATTTCCTTTTCTTCTCTTCTCCCAAGTTTCAGTCTAGTAAATCCAACATTTTTCTCATTTCGTATCTTCTCATTCAAGCCATTCATTCCAGCTGTGGAATTTTGGCAAACAGTTTCTGTTTATTTAAATATTGTCAAGGTATCCACTCTCCTTTTCTCCAAACTCACTTTGCTATTCTGAAATAATTCCAATGTATCAATAAGGCATGGATTTGTTGTATCCGTATTTACATTTATTTATATATCCATCATAGGATTTAATGAGGTACTCTACAAATTAGCAAAAAAGCATTTGCCAGAGAAACTTACATTCCATGGCCCCAATTCTGCAACATTTATAATGTGAGTAGATGGGTGCACCTTCAGGGAGCCCCACTGCAGTCAATGTTTGTACATTGTAAATTGGAGCCTAATTAAACAATGTACAGGGAAAGAATAGGAGATAAGTGTAATAAAAAAGCAAAATGACTCAGCAATTCAGTTTGGCACATCTTAATTCCCTCGTCTTCTTTTTTTAAGATTTGTCTTTTGTTGATTCTATTAGTAGTTCAAAGAGTGTGTGGGGGATAATTGTTTGTAGGCCTCAATGGGCAAGCATGCCTCTAAGGAAAGAGTGTTCATAACACTTTTAATTTTAAAAAGTTTCAGACACCTGTATCCCTTCTTGAAATTTTTCTCCTCTAACAGTGCATTTGCAATTGCAGTGGCAAAACCTCTTCAACTGCACTTGAGGTTTTAGGGCTTATTCCAAACTAGGGTTGCCAACTTTTCTATTTACAGAAATTTCTATTTGCTCTGCAATCTGCCCTGCTGCTTCTCTGAGTCCCCTTCTCCCCCACACTCAATCCATACCCCTACCACATCTCACTCTGCTACACCCTTGCTCACTCATTCATTTTCATCAAGCTGGAACAGGGGTTTGTGTGTGTGTGAGGGGGACAAGGGCTTCAGCTAGGGGTGCAAGCTCTGGGGTGGGACTGGAGATAAGGGATTTAGTGTGCACAACAAAGCTCTGGGCTGGGGCAGAGAGTTAGGGGGTGTGGGAGGCAGGTGAGTGCTCTGGCTGGGTGTGCAGGATTTGAGGTATTAGTAGTACTGAAGTGGGCTTCAAGCCGGGGGCAACAGTTTGAGATGCAGGTGGCGGCTGGCAGCTTCCCAAGAGCCATGTAAAACTGAGTAAGGAGATGGCCTGCTCCTCCAACCAGACCTTTAATGGCCTGGTCAGCAGTGCTGACCAGAGCCACTAGGATCCCTTTTCAACCAGGCATTCCAATTCAAACTGGATACCTGCCAATTCTTATTCCAAACTCACAAGGTTCCAAAACCCACAAACTTTCACCTGATTTGACTACTCAAATCCTACCTCTACAAAACAAGCAAACTAGGTGTTAAATCAAGTCCTCCATGTTCCTGTGCATCTAAGCCCTTTATTAAGTATTATTACATTGTTTTGGCTATTTTTTAGTCTTCTAGAACAGGCCAAACTAAGGCTGAGTATGCAACCATCCTCCAGGGTTCTGACGTTCTGCTGACCAGATTACCCACATGTTCTGGATCTGAAATAGCTAGGTCTTATTATGATTATTTAAAATAAACAAAAGCTCCTCACCGCCAGGGTTTTCAACTGAAAGTGAAAAACAAAAATTCTCCATCCTGGTTTCTGAAAGGAATTAGCCCCACATCGCTAGCTGAAGTGGGAATCCATCAGAAAGAGGGCAACTGTCTGCCAGGTGGATAGGGTTTCATAGTATGTATGATCACCTCCACAGCAGGCCTCTGCCACCTGCCACCTAACCAGATTTCTGATTGTGCATCCTTCTGAAAGAGGACAGATGCTTTAAAGTGCAGCACTCCTCCTGTAACTAGAAGGTACTTACTACCTCACCTAACAATTTCTTGAATTGAGCCCTCAGTATTCCAGAGATAATTCTCAGAGCCATTCTTTTTTGGCAGATCCTATATTTATGATATGTAGATGTGGACTCTCCTCTGCAGGAGTAGCGTGTAAGCTTCTCCCTTCTAGGTGCTAGCCGGGGGTCTGTTTACTCCATTACACTTGACTACAGCTGAATTGAATTAAGTGTATATAGAAATGTCTGCTGAGGCTGTTCCAATTGTTAACTCTGTTTTTGTCAGTGGCCTTTGATACATATTCTCTGTGTGCTGTGTTCTTACATTCAAAGTCTTATTTCCTGGGAGTGGTTATTTCCAGGTGTATCTTTTCTCCTTGCCTTGGAGAGTTTTTTCACCTAAATCTGTATCCTGTAGTGTTCAGTTTGCATGTGGTGCCTTTTTTCTTCTCAGGAATCAAATTCTCTGTAACTAAAATGTCAATGGTGTTGTCATTATATAAGAAATATAAAACCATTCTCAGATGTTTGACAATTTTCCTTGGACATTTATTTGGGTACGGAAGCATACAAGGAAATAATAATGATTGACAATCAAAGAATGGAACACAGACACACCCACATGAACTACGGGAGGGTGGAAAGGTGTAAAAGCCACACTAGCGATAGAGAAGCAAAAACTCTTCATTTTTACATGCACACACAAAGAATGGGAAAATCCTAAGAGACTGAGTGAAGAAGGATAAGCATATTTAGGGTGTAGCCTTGACGTTACAACTGTGTAAACTCTCTCTGTAGACCGACAGTCTCCTTGGAACTGTGAGCTCCCACAGGGAAGTAAGAACGCCACTAATGATCCAGTGTGGGAGACCCACATCTTGGGCCTGGGCCTACAGGAACAAGAGTATGCTAAACACCTATTATTACCCAGACTGGCGCAGGTGGGCAGGAACTGGATGGGGGAAATCAGCAGAGTAGAGCCTTAGCTCAGTCACAAATATGACAGAAAACAAGCTGACTTGGCCTGGGGAACTCTGCAGTTTGCAGGTGGTACAGGCAGGCTCACCGACAGGAAGAGGGGTGGGGAGCTTATAGGGGGCAGCTGCCCCAAGGCCAGGTAAATGTAAAGGACATGGGGCTTTGGCCACCACTGCTGCCGCAGTAGCAGTGACCAGCACCCTGGACCCTTTAAATTGCCGCCAGAGCCATGAGTAGCATGCTCCAGGTGATGGTGAAGGCTTGGCTGAGGAAGCCTAATTCCCCGGCCCACCCCTTCCACCTGAGACCCTGCCCCTTCCAGGGGCATGGAACTGACTCTCCCCACTCCCATCACAGCATCTTGCCCGGAGGCCCATCAAGTCTGTTGACTACCCTGGGTAGAGCACAGCAGTAAACGACTCTCTCCCCACATCCCAGAGCAAGGCAGAAATAGGGAGGTAGTTGTGCAGCAGAAAGGTGCCAGTTTTGAGGTGCAGTGCCTCCTAGATCTACTCACTGAAGTGTTACCATTTTCTCAGGGACATACCTCAAGGCATAATCTAGCTCTAAACCAGACAGACTCACATGGGACTCAGTAAGTTTGCCTAAGGACAAAGTGAAAAACTGAGAGCCAGACTGTAACTGGTCCCTATGGAGGTACATGGGGAAATCCTCCTATCTTGCATGGTCCAGGTAAGTTACAGTGCCTATGCTCAGAAGAACACAGGGGCTATGTCTACACTGGCATGATTTTCCAGAAATGCTTTTAACGGAAAAGCTTTCCGTTAAAAGCATTTTCGGAAAATCGCATCTAAATTGGCAGGACGCTTTTCCGCAAAAGCACTTTTTGCGGAAAAGCATCTGTGGCCAATCTAGACGCGCTTTTCTGCAAAAAAGCCCCGATCGCTATTTTAGCCATCGGGGCTTTTTTGCAGAAAACAGCACTGTGCTGTCTACACTGGCCCTCTTGCGCGAATGAGCAGCACAGTATTTCCGCAAGAACACTGACAATCTTACATGAGATCGTCAGTGTTCTTGCGGAAATTCAAGCGGCCAGTGTAGACAGCTGGCAAGTTTTTCCGCAAAAGCAGATGATTTTGCGGAAAAACTTGCCAGTCTAGACACAGCCAGGCTCTGTTTATTGTCTGCACCCCACAGGGGTGTAATGCTCCCCAGCATGAGGTGAGGAGATTACCCGACCATCACACCACCCCTTCACCATACCAGCCTGCAGGAGTGAGACAGATGAAACTAGAAGGCCCAGGAAAATGTAGCTTTTCGCTGTCTGGAGCTTTAGACAAGTGTTAACTCTGAAGAAAGAGGGAGCAACACATCACTCATGAGAGGCAAGAAGCAGGGGAGCAAATGTACATGTGGTCACCAGACTGCTTATAAATGTGGCATTTCTCACCAAAGAGTGATGTACTTTGTTTACTATGATGTCTTTTTTAGACATCATGCTGTTTCCCTGAGTATGATAACACCTAATAACATTAAAATCCATTTCCTATAATGCATATTTAGAAACATTCTCCATATGGTGATATATTGTAGCCTTTAATATCCTTAAATCGCGTTTATCCTTCATTGATGATAATTTCAACCACTATGCACAAAAATGGGCAAAGATCTCAGGGACCTCTGAAATGCAGTAATTGTATGGTATTTTACCAGGCTCCAATTTGCTGGAACAAACAAATAGACCCAAAATTATTATTCTGCTTCATCAAGCTAAAGCTAATATAATCTTTAAGTGCCTTCCTCAGTAAAATAGCTTAGTTAACCGAGCATGTTGTATCTAATATAATCTTACTGTGGCAATGCACAATTCTGGGCATTGGCTGTAGTATTCAGACACTGGAATTTTGTGGAACTGACTTACATGTATCAACAATAGAAGAATCCTTTTGTTCCTACCCTGATTCCACCTGATTCTTCCACAGGTGCACTGTGCTGGGGCAGAGAGGGGGAGAGGAGGGAAAAGGGAATTTGCAAGGTGCATAAAGCCAGGCAGAAATGTAGCTCTGAGCACAAGAACTGTTCTAGCCCTCTTCTCCTGATGGTGCACGGTGCCTCAAAGTGAGCATGGAGAGATGGACATAAGATCTGGGTTCTACCTCTCCCCCTGTCGATGGGGCACCAGTCAATGGGGTAGGGCCTACAAGAAGCATGCCAGATGGAAAACTATTATACATGAGTAGAGCCCTGCCAAATTCACAGTCGTGAAAAATGCCTCACAGACTATGAAACCAGATCTCACCCATGAAATGTAGCTATTGGAGGAGAGAGAGTGGACCATATGAGATGTTACTGTGCAGCAAACAGTAACTTGCCTTGTAGACAATATCTTAGGTTGGCTAACACTGGGTCTCTACTTAGCAGCTCTGCTCCCAGAGCTGTGATCTAGAAGTGAAAGTTCTATGTGCACTTACCAATCTCCTAATCTATCAAGTCTCCTTGTTTTCATAAAATACAGTTACACACATTCATCCCTGTGCATGAAAATAAGAGCATGGGTAAACATTTTAAAAGACCTAGATGACTTTGGAACCTAAGTCCCATCGACTTACAATGGGTGTTAGATACTTAACTGCCAAACTCATTTTTGAAAACAATATCTAATAATGCTAATTCTTTTTGTATATGTCAACCCAAAAATGTCATGTGAATTTTCTTCTTCTATGTCCTTCCATTCCAGTTGAATTCAACCACTCCATTGCAAGCTGTCACTCTGCAAATCTGTCTTCATTACCACATTGTAGGAGACCAATTGCTACCACTTATTTCTTCAATTGGGGAATTTGAATTGATTGTCTTTATTTTGGTGTGTGAAGACCCACGAGTGTGCTTCTTGTCTGGTCTCTAGCAAATGCACATTGGACCTAGAAAATGGGAAGCTAGCAGCTTTTCAGACATGAGAGCAGACAGCTCCAGGATTATCAGTGTGAGCAGATTGCAAAGGCAGTTGTTTCACAACAGACTATGAAAACAGCCAGTCGCTTTGTATTCATGGCTCTGTGCTTCTGGGCATAATCTGTGCCAAGATATGAGTGGGAGTCTAAGCGCCCTACACACTGCTTTAATGTCTTTTGTACAAAATATACCCGGTAAGGCATCATTTGAAATAAAACACTGGTCAATAATATAATTGTGAAATGTATATGACAATGCAGGGGGTGGGTTTATAGATACTATGGCAAGGTTCTCCCTCAGGTCCCTTGCCCTAGGACACCTTCTTTGGCCACAAATCACCCAGAGACCCTCTGTTGTTCAATCACCTGTGTGTTTTAATTGGCTGTGCCAACCTTCCACTACCTTCTATTTACAGAGCTTTGTTTTCCCAGCAAACTCAGCTACCTTCTCTAGCTAGCACACACACGCACTGTTACTTCTCCTCCCCCCCCCCTTCCCAGCCCCGACTTATATAGCCCTCTAGCTAATAAGGCCCACAGCTGTTTCCCATTAGCCACTTGGGCATAGGCTTGCTCAGCTGGCTTTAATTGCCCATTTCAGCCAGGCTATAGTGGCAGAGCTCTGACTTAGCCAGCAGCCTCTCACAATACTTCCTAATATTATCCTTTTTAGTGGGCTATTAAAGATGCTTAAACCAAGTATGTCAGAAGTTGATAAACATGTTTTCTCCAGATAAAGGAAAGTGTCCAACACCTCAAACCAGGGATAGCCAAATACAATGGGCTATTTATTTGTATCAAGAGTTATAGGAAGAGAACATTTACACTGTAAAATTGCTTCAGGAAGCTTCACATAGGAGCATGCCAGGGACATCTTAATCAAGATGGAGTAGGCTCCTGAGTGGAGGCAGGAAACTGAACCCCAGGAGATCAGTGTAACCCTGAAAACAGGGGCAGACTTTGAGATATAAGGACACACCAAAAAAATAAGTTATTCTTCAACTGAGGAGAACCAGCATCATGGGCTCTTTGAGGACCCTGGTTAACAGCTATTGCTGGGAAAGGAAGAATGGTGAGGAAACTATCTTGAACAAAGATTGTAGTTTATTAAATTAGGCCTTAGACATAAGAAAGCATATCTTTACTTTTACTTGTTTGCAGCCATTTCTAGATTTATTCTTTCTACTTGCTATCACCTAACCTATGCCCTTTGGTTAAGAATCTTGTTCTATTTTTACTATAAATCAATTCTGTGCTGTGTTTGAAGGAGAGGATGTGCTTACACGAGACAAGTTAATAAGCTGTAATATACTGACTCTATAAAAAAACAGCAAACTTAATATGCTCTGTAACTATACAGAGATAAGTGCTGTATAGTGCAGAGACACATCTCTGAAGACCTTGGAAGCTGGAGTTCACTGATTATTACCTGCTAGGCACAGTTAAGACTAGTAGAGTCTCAAGAAAGAAAAGAAAAGAAAAGAAAAGAGATTGGTCTGTCAAGGAGCGGATACAGTGTCATCTCCAGCAAATTCACTGTGGTTGAGGCAGAGGAGCAACACAGTGGCTCACAGCTCTGGGTGTCCCCAGTAGCATGTTACAATGAGATGTTGCTTAAAATGCTCTAATAAAAACCCATGAAATTTGTATTCCAGCATTGGAGCCGCCAAATTCCTCCCATGCACAATTATTTAACATAATTTTTATGAATGAAATGAAGCCAGCTCATCCAAACGATCACACAGTAGAGCCATGAGATAAAAAAGGGATGCGTTAAGATAGAAAGGTAGGTGTCTGTGTATGTGGGTTAAAATGAAAACAGATTCATATTGAAATGTTAACCAATCTAACCCATAATTCAATTTTCAGACACATTGCACTGCTCCATTGTTCTCTTCTGTGTGTCCTCCCCCCCCCACTTTCATGTAGAATCACAGAGATGTAGGACTGGAAGGCTACGTCTGCACAGCAACATTATTTTGAAATAACTTAGTTCACGTCTACATAGCAGGCATTTATTTAGAAATAATGTAGATATACTGTCAAGCTGGAGGGCTTCTTACTCCAACTCCTGTAACCCTCATGGTAGGAAATGAGATTGGTCAGGTATGGCTTGCCTTTGGTGAATGCATGTTGTGTGTTCCTAATCACCTTCCTCTCTTCCAAATGTTGCAAAATGGATTCCTGTAGGACCTTCTCCATGATTTTTCTAGAGAGTAAGGTAAAATTGACTGGTCTATAGTTTCCTGGATCCTCGTTCTTCCCTTTTTTAAAGATTGCACTACATTTGCCCTTTTCCAATCACCCGGGACCAACTCCTGATCACCACAAGTTTTCAAAAACAATGGACAATGGGTGTGCAACCCCTTCACCCAACTTTCAGCACCCCGGGATGCCTTAGATCTGGCCCCACGGACTTGTGCATGTCTAAATAGTCCTTAACTTATTCTTTCATCACTGAGGGCTTCTCAACTCCTCCCCACACTGTGCTTTTTAGTGCAGCAGTCTGGAAGCTGACCTTGACTGTGAAGATTGAGTCCAAAAAAGCATTGACTACTTCAGATTTGTCCACATCATCTGTCACTAGTTTGTCTTTCCCATTCAGTAAGGGTCCTATACTTTCCCTCACCTTCTTCTTGTTGTTAACATAGCTATAGAAAACTTTCTTGTTATCCTTAACATTCCTTGCTATCTGCAACTTCAGTTGTGCGTTGGCCTTCCTGATTATACTCCTGCATGCATGAGCAATATTTTTATACACTTCTTTAGTCATCTTTCCAAGTTTCCGCTTCTTGTGAACTTCCATATTGTGTGTAAGCTCCCCAAAAATGTCTCTGTTAAACCTACCTGATTGCCTGCCATATTTGCTGTTCTTTCTGCATACTGAGATGGTTTGTTCCTGCACCCACAATAAGGCTTTTTTAAAATACAGCCAGCTTTCCTGGCTTCCTTTCTCCCTCATAAATTAGCCTTCAAGGGGAACCTGAATAATTGGCTCCCTGAGGCAGTCAAAGTCTGCTTTTCTGAAATCCAGGGACTGTATCCTGCTTCTGTCTTGTCTTCCTTTCGTCAGGATCCTATACTCAATCATCTCATGATCATTGCTACCCAGGTTGCTATCTGCTTCCACTTCCCCTACCAATTCATCCCCATTTGTGAGCAGAAGGGCAAGAGAAGCATGATACCAATTTGGTTCCTCCAGCACTCGCAACAGGAAGTTGTCCCCAACACGTTCCAAAAAGTTCTTGGATTGTCTGTGCACTGATCCTATTGCTCTCCCTGTAGTACACAGACATACTAGCTATTCCTTATTATCCTCTAGGTCTGTGTCTACACTGTCATGATTTTGCGCAAAAGCACTCGCTTTTGCACAAAAACATGCTTCCTGTCTACACTGGCGGGAAGTTCTTGTGCAAGAACACTGATGTTCTAATGTGTGAAATCAGTGCTCCCACTCAGGAATAAGCCCTTTTGTGCAACTGTTCTTGTGCAAGAGGCCAGTGTAGACAGGCAACATGAATTTCTTGTGCAAGAAAGCCTGATGGCTAAAATGGCCATCAGAGCTTTCTTGCGCAAGAGAGCATCTACACTGGCACGGATGCTTTTGCGCAAAAGCACATGCCGGTGTAGACGCTCTCTTGCACAAATACTTTAACACAAAAACTCTTGTATTAAAAATATTTGTGCAAAATCTTGCCAGTGTAGACATAGCCTAGATGTTTACAAAGTGATGGAGGTGGAGATGGATATAGGAGATAGACTTGTTGAGAGTCTCTGGGTTAGGATAAAAGGGGTAAAAAACAAGGCTGATGTTATGCTAGGTTTCTACTACAGACCCCCTACTCAGGCAGAAGAAGTGGATGAGGCTTTTTTTAAATAACTAACAAAATCATCCAAAGCACAGGATTTGGTGGTGATGGGGGACTTCAACTATACAGACGTATGCTGGGAAACTAACAGATCAGGGCACAGATTATCCAGTAAATTCTTGGATTGCATTGGAGACAATTTTTTATCTAAAAAGGTGGAAAAAGCTATTGGGGAGAAGCTGTTCTATATTTGATTTTAACAAATTGAGAAGAATTGATTGAAAATCTGAAAGTGGAAGGCAGCTTAGGAGAAAGTGATCATGAAATCGTAGAGTTCATGATTCTAAGGAATGGTAGAAGGGAGAACAGCAGAATAGAGACAAGGATTTCAGGAAGGCAGATTTTAGTAAATTCAGAGAGCTGGTAGGTAAGTAAAACTTACCATGGGAAGTAAAACTAAGAGGAAAAACAACTGAAGGGATGGTGATGGGGTGCCTAACATAACGAATGCTAGTGGAAATGAAGGTTTAGAAGTTAAAATGGGAAAATAACAAATTTAAAAAATCTTAGAAAAGTTATATGTCTTCATGTCACCAGGGCCTGATGAAATGCATCCTAGAATACTCAAGGAGCTGATAAAGAAGGTATCTGAGCCTTTAGCTGTCATCTTTGAAAAGTCATGAAAGTTGGGGAGATTCCTGAAGACTGGAAAAGGACAAATATAGTCCCGATCTATACAAAGGGAAATAAGAACAACCCAGGAAACTACAGACCAGTCAGTTTAACTTCTGTGTCAGAGAAGATAATGGAGCAAGTAATTAAGGAATTCATCTGCAATCATCTGGAAGATAATTAAGTGATAGTTAACAGCCAGCATTTTTTGTAAAGAACAAATCATGTCAAACCAATCTGATAGCTTTCTTTGATAACAAGTCTTGTATTTATAAAACAACTTCTTATTGCCTTTTATGTATGTTATTTGTGCCTTAGCCTTACTGCTTTTATCCTACATGCTTCTACTGTTCTTTTGTACTACTGATTGGGAATTTGTCCATATTGCCACTTTTTATAGGGTTTGTTTTTGCTTTTCTGGTCAGTTAAGAGCTCATGGTGGAACCATATTCCTACATATTTTTCATTGTGGACTATTTGGCAGTTGCCCCTTTAATGTTTCTCCTTCAGAAACTGCCAGCTCTCCCAAACTACTTTATCCTTATATTTTCTTCTCGGGGGTCATTGCCTACCAATTCTCTGAGTTTGTTAAACTCTGCTTTTTGAAGTCTGTTGTCCTTATTCTGCTGCTCTGACTCCTTCCTTTCATTAGGATAATTAAATCTATCCTTTTCATGATCACTCTAACCCATATACATTTTCATAAACCATTTGATGTCTTATTACTGAATTCTTTATTTTCACACCCAAATCCTCCCACTCCCTCCCTTCTCTAAGGCCTGACCCTGCACCGAAGCAGTGAACGGATCTTTTGAGTTCAGTGAGTACAGAATCAAGACCTGTATTGATCAATATTTCTTCTAGTCTCCCTGTCACTCCTCTGCCCAAACTCAGCTCAGTGTTGACACCTTTCCTTTCTGCATGAGTCTTGTTACTTCCGTTTCATTTCAAAATCTGCCATCATTTCACTTAATTTCTTCATAATCCACCATCCCTTGTAATCTCTACCAATAGAACAGTTCTCTGAATTTTGAACATCTCAGCGTCTGTTGCCTCCTGTTCTTTAACTCCTTATAACGCCACTCCCCACAGAACATGCTCTCCACAAAGAACACTGCTCCTCCTTCTTAGCTCATATCACTCCATGTCTGAATAACTCCATTAGCTACTTATAAACCTATGTATTATTCTCAAGCTCCTGGTCCTCACCTCTATGACCCTGTATAACTCTGCTTTCATTTCCTTCTACTGTCTCTAAATTGTTCTTTCTAAATTCTCTCTATCGCAGCCTTCTACATTACTGCTCACTTTGTGTCCTTCTCCAGTCACCTTTTTACTTCCCTTGTTTGCTACCACTTATGCATGGAACAGTTTCCCATTGTCTAGGCACTAAACAACCACTCTCTCTTCATTCAAATTCCTTCTTAAAACACAAAGCAGTGATTCTTTTCACCAATCAACTATCATTGTCACCAATTCTTTTTGTATGTCAAGTGAAAAGAAATCTTGTAAACTGGGTTACCCTGTGTATTTTGTCTGCATAGGTTGGACTTCCCTGGTCCAGCACCCTTGGGACATGACCAGTCCAAAGGAAGGATTTTGCCAGACCAAGGGCATTGGCTCTCTGCTGACAGACTCCAGGATCTCCCCAGATCTGTCAGCAAATCGCCAGGCTCCTCTGCCCCTGGGCCACTGGGCTCCCAGCTCCTCAGCCAGCCCTAGAGTTGCTGGTGCTCCACTGCCCCAGCATTGCCAGACACTCTGGGATGCCACTGTTAAATTGCCCTGGGGCTCCACTGCTCTGCTCCAAGGCCACCAGGGCTCTGCTATCCCAGGACCACTGGGGCTCCACTGGTCCAGGGCTCCACTGCTCTGGAGCTCCGCTGTCCCAGGACATCGCTGCCCAGGACTACCAGAGCACAGCTGCTCTGGGCATGGTGGAGCTATATGGCCAGCCACGGACTGCCGGCATTCTGCAGGCTCAAGATTGTCCCAGGGTGCCAGGACTCCACTGCCCCAAGCTGGGGCTCTCTGGTCCAGGAGCTCTCAGGTCCAGCAACATCCATGGTCCTACCGGAACACGGATATTGCCAAACCAGAGTCCCAGACCAGAGAGGTTCAACCTGTGCTAGAAAAACTATTTTTCTGAAATTATGCCTTCTGGAACAGGGTGCTCATTAGAGGCTGCAAAGAACTTCAGTGGGGCTTCATGTGGGCACAAAGGTTCTAGATTTCCTGCATTTTGGACATTCTAGATTATACAAGCCTTTCATTAGAGAAGTAGCCTCTTTGAAAGCAATGGAGCTTCATGCAGACTAAGGAGCTAATTAATGTAAGAGTGGCAGAAATTGACTCAGACTCATTATAATTGCAGTGATTTATAAAAGCATATTTAGCTTCTCATCTTTAGAAAACAATCACGTTCTGCTTTGAACATACAAAATATGCACATACACTTAAGAAGCATGGCAAAACTGTAGTTCCAAGGGAGTATGTAGCATGAAAGCTGCAAAATGCTGATGCATAGGTACTTCTGTGTTGGCTATATTTTGTCCATTCAACCTGATCAAAGCTTTAAACAAGGTTTATATTGAAATAGAAAGAAAACATTGAGCATAGGATACATATGCTGTTTTTTCTCTCAGAAAAACACTTCAGACTGACCTGATCTTATATGCTTTTGTCATTTGGAAATGAAAATTCCCATTGTATGATGTCCCTGCGAGCCATGGACCCTCCACATTTCCAGTTTGTTATGAGTGTTGGAGGCAAAGGAGGAGCAAGGAAAGAGTTAAAATGGATGTTGTTCTCTTTCTCACCTGTTAATGATGTTATTTGGTTCCCTAAACTGTTAGTTATCTGTTAACCCCCTATCCCTTCCCTGAGTGACTGCAGAAGAATGTCCGAGGTGGACACCAGAAGCGGGAAAACTCTGAAGTAAACAGCAGGAGTAAACAACATTGTACACGGCTACCTGCAGGGAGTGCACATGGCCTCAAGAGTCCCAGAGACACAGAAGCTGTATGTGGCTGATCCTAAAAGGAGAGAGGGACAGAGACACAGTTGGTTGACCATCAAGTGGAGCTTCCAAGAACACCCTTTGCTCAGATCACCTGGCCAGCGAAGCAGCTTAGGAGTCAACTTGGGAAGATCAAACAACATGAACTGCCTTCTGCTCACCTTATCATCCTGCCTGGGACTGTAAGTGTGGTTGAGTGTATGAGTGAGATTCCCCTCTCTTCCCAGTTTTAAATGAATAAACAACCCCTTTACACTCCTATGTGGTGATCCCCTCTCCTTAGTGTTTGAAGCAGTTGCAATCCACATCCCCTTGAAACAAAGAACTTGTGTGCATGTATGTGTGAACAGGAGCAGCATATCAGGGCAGTTTTGCGAGGGAGTTCTCCAGGCAAAGGAGGTGAGATTGCACGACTCTGTGGGTGAGTTTATTGTTGTGTGCTTGTTTGCTTGCCTTGTGCCCTCCTGACAAGTTTGTAATATGTTCTATTGGGACGGCAGGGGGGCTGTGTGCTAGGCAAGGACAAATGCTTCCTACTTTGAGCCATACTAATCACTTTATGATCCCTTGACATAAATCCCTTGATTTATGTCTTCTGGGAAGGTGGCATGTGTGCATTCAGAGCAAGCAACTCAAGGTCCTCAGAGACTGAAAATAGGCTCTGAAGACCAAAGGGGCTGAACTGGAGCTAAGGGAAACAGACGTAAAAAGATGAGAGTTTCCAGGACACAGTAGAGCAGTCTCACCCCAAGTCTGATGGACTCCACACTGTTGAGGAAGATGAAAGTCTCAAGGAAAGAGAACATCAAGCTGGAACAGAGGGAAACAATTGCATAATTGGAACCCTTCATTGAGATAATGTCATGGTATCCTAAGGATACCTCTCTGGGGGAGAAGACTCCTATTATTAGAAAGAGACAGGGAATTGCACTGGGTGATTCAATTATTAGAAACTAGAAGACTTACCCAGCATTGCTCAGGTCTGGCCAGGGGTGGGGGAGGACAGGCATCCAGCCAGTGAGTGGAGGCCTTTGGCTGTGGTAGGGGGATCATGCAGCGTAGCTGGGTGCAGCTATGATAGGCAGCTCAGTGGTGCTAGGAGGCAGTCTGTGGCTCCTGCGGGGGGAGGAGGGAGGGCAGAGCTGCGCTCCCTGCCCCCGGTGGTGCTCCAGGAGGAGTGTGTCATTGCAGCCAAGGGCCAAGGAGAGGGGTTTGGGATGGGGGAGAGGGGAAGGACTTACCTTGGCCAGTGGCTGGCAAGATGACAAGACAGGTCCCTAGCTGGACACTCTTTTCCTAGTGCGGCTGCCCCCAGTATTCATTCTGCAGTAGAGCATGCCTCCTCTCTGCCCCTCCCTTTCCATGTTATGCAATACAATCAAATTCCAGGCACATCCTGTTTTCCTGGCACAACCAAACCCCGACCTTGATTTAAGATAGAAGAAGAGGAAGCTGCCTACCAAATTTGGTGTTCCTAGCTGTTACCATTTAGGAGGAGTTATTAAACAGTTGGACTCACAAACAGACAGACGCACACATCTCTAAAATATAGATATAGGTTTAGAGAGTTGGGTTTGTGATGACAGGGAGAACTGCATGATGAATTGTCTGCCAGGTGCAAAGGTTGTGGAATTCATGAGATATCTATACAGACTTACATGCCATGCTGGGAAAGAGACATGGTCATGGTGCTTATATGTGCCAATAGCATAATGAAAGGCAGGGAAGAGGTCCTGGAAGCCTAATTAGGATTGATAGATAACAGATTGAAGTCCAGAACCTCCCTGGTGGCATTCTCTGAAATGCTTTCAGTTCTACATACAGGGTGAGGTGGACAATAAGAACTACGGGGTTATAAGGCATGGATGAGATGATGGTGTTCAGAAGAAGGATTTAGGTTTGTTAGCAACTGGGGAACTTTTGGGAAAAGGAGGAGCCTATACAGGAAAGATGGGCTCCATCTAAACCAAAATGGAAGCAGATAGCTTTCATGTAAAATTAAAAAGGTTGTAGGGGAGATTTTAAACTAAGGGCTGGAGAAGGGCTGACAGGGGTGGAGGCGCATACAATTCAGAGAGCCACATTCCTTAGGAAGGGATTTATTAAAGAGAATACTCTATATTCCAGTACGGAGCAGAGGACAGACATTGATAAAACACCTATACAGTACAGAGAAATCATGCCTCACCCATCTACTGGAATTCTTTAAGGGCATCAACAAACATGAAAGCAAGGGTGATTCACTGGATATATTGCACTTGAACTTTCAAAAAGTCTCTCACAAGGTCTCTCACCAAAGAACAGTAAGCAGTCATGGAATAAAAGGGAAGGTCCTCTCATGCATCAGTAACTCATTAAAATACAGGAAGCAAAGGTTAGAAATACATAGTCTGTTTTCAAATAGGAGAGAAGTAATAGCAGAATCCTCCAAGAACCTGCACTGGGACCAATGCTGTTCAACATATTCATAAATGATTTGGGAAAACACATACAGAATGAGGTGGCAAAAGTTTGCAAGTAATTCAGAATTACTCAAGAGATGTAAGTCCAAAGCCGACTTTGAAAAGTTAAAGGGATCTCATAAAACTGAGTGACTGGGCAAGAAAATGGCAGATGAAATTCAATTTTAATAAATGCAAATTAATGCACACTTGAAACCACAATTTTCACTGTACATATTAAATGTGTTTATGCATCAGTTGGATGTGTTTTCTAATGCAATCAGAACACACCAAGATGTTGGCTGAGTCATTCAATCTGTCAACCTCCACAGCATGAAATATTTAATTCTATGCAGAACATTAAGTTGATATAATCCAAATAAAACAATATAAATAGAATTTTATCAGAAGATCAATGTCTTCTTTATTGATATCAAAGATCTTGGGTATTGCTTTTGACTGCTGTAGTTTAAACAGCAGTAGCATCACACCAATATTCCATAGCAACAGTCAAATCAACAGATATCTCTTACTTGAATCACTGATTCTGAATAAAGACAACACACCATAATGACAGTGATCACTTTCAGTCCCTGTAACTCCCATTGGCTGCATTGTTATATATTGGAAGAGAACTCTGAATTAAAGATTGATGGGCATGAAACATAGCCCTCCCACCCAGTGCCCTTGCAGGCTGTAGCAAGTATACAGGAATTTAAACTCAAACAGAGAAGATGTGTGTTGGATAGCTATGGTAAATAGGTGTATCCATTAAAACAGCAGGTGAGCTGTGCATGCCAACAGATGGAGTTTGGATTGGATTGCCTTTTCTGTGTATTCTCACAAAGAATAAAACAATTGTTTATGAACAGTCTGTCCTTACATACAGCCAGTTTCTTCATAACCTTTATCCCCATGGCAGTGCTCCCTCTTATACTCAGGGGCAATGGCAGCATAGATATAGGGAGCATGACTGCCTGGCCACGTCCCTAGACTGACAGATTGTTGGCCAGGACCATCGATCTATTTCTCAAAGGAGAATCCGGCCCGGTTATAGTGTGCATGCACTGGCAGGAGGGTGAGCTGCATCCTTTTGCTCCTTTGACACACCCAATCAAAACAGAATAGAATTTTGACATCTGTTGGATTTGGCCCTTATGGATTTTAAAGTGTATGACAAATAACCCACATTTTTCATACTCCTTTTGTCTGGTCTTTTGAAGGATGTTAGCTGTTAATCATTGACTTCTGGCTTTCTGAAAGTTGTTAGATGTGCTCAAATAAAGCTCTCCAGTTACATCGCCACTGCATGGTGAGGTTTTCAATGTTTATGTTATACTTTACCAGGTTGTTTTAAAGTAGTTATTTTAAATTGGCATCTTTTGATTTATATTGAGACATTTCTACACAGTGCCTCCTCTTAGCAGATCAAGAAACGCGACATTGACGTGTGAAAACTGTGGCTCCGTTCATTCCACTTCCCTTGTCACAGAATGCTTCTCTTTCTCTTGTTAAATACATATGTAATTTATTCCAGATACATGCAGTGGACAAACAAGTAAGCAATGGATTCAAATAGAAGGGACAATCTGATACTTGCTGCCAAGGAGTTAAAGCGCCATTGCTTGTAACAGTTGTGAGGCTAGTTTTTAGTCCATGTGTTTATAATACAGATTTAAACCCACTGACTCAACACAGAAATGACATGGGGCAATTATAATCACAAACTACTCTTTCATAACGACAGCCATTACATGCCTAAACTTCCTCTCTCTTCACAAGACTTCAGTGTGTATCTTGTGTGCTCTTGCCACAGAAACAACAGCTTTGGAGCAAGAGACCACATCATAAATTACAATAACTGTGCTGCTGGTGAAAAAGGAGCACGCACTTCTTGCTGTACCCCCAAATGTCAGTGGATACAAAAAATGGAAAGGTTCTTTAATGTAACTATGGGTATGTCTACACTAGCCACCCTAGTTCAAACTAGTACCCCATGTAACTATAGCCTGGAACTTCCCTGTAACCAACACTCTTAAGCTCTTCTATGCCAAAGTAGAGTGAACAAACAGACAAGGGGCCAAATCCTCCCCATACCCTACCACACACGGATCGCCCATTCCCAAGGATGCAAGTGGACCACCACAGTCCAATTAGCTGTACTGGCAAGTTATTTTTAGCGGGTACGGCACACTGGAAAGACTCCCTGCTAGCCATCCCCAACCCCGCCTTGCTGCAGCATCTCTCTGCACAGAGCTGTGGTGGGGGGGGGGGGGGGAGCAGGGGACTGTGAGCTACTGGCTTTCTGCTCCTTCTCCCACTGTCCCCCACCCCACCCCCAACTTTGAGCTCTGTGCCAAAGCAGCTCCTCTTGCTGGCATACTGCTCCCCCTCCCCAGGTAATGTGGGATTGGGAAGAGGGGAGAAGAGCGTGAGGATCCTTGCCTGGGAGCAGGGTGGAGTCATGTGGGGCGGTCACGTGGGCCCTCTTAGCTGGTGTGCCCTCCTGATCCTGTTCAGGGAAGAATTTTTGTATACTTCCACCACTGCCCACTCCACTTTCTTAATGTGCCCCACAGCACAATGCAGGCAGATAATCATTGTAGTCAGCCAGATGGGGACATCCCTGGCAAAACTGGATCTAGACCCACAAAATGGACAGGTGTGTTAAGACACAGGGCAGTATTTTTCAGAGAAGCCAAGGTGGATTGTAAGAGAGCTATTACACAGGTAGAGCCTCATGTTTTATTGATACTCATGATCATTTAAGAAATTAAACTGAGAAGAGTGGAGTAAAGTTAAAGGGAAATGGCACCTTTGGGCTGGCGAGAACATTATGCTCAAGAGGTGTAATAAGCCACTGGCCGTGAGAGAGTTAGGGTATGTCTACACTACCCCGCTAGTTCGAACTAGCGGGGGTAATGTAGTCATCCGCAGTTGCAAATGAAGCCCGGGATTTGAATTTCCTGGGCTTCATTTGCATGAAGCCAGCCGGTGCCATTTTTAAATGCCGGCTAGTTCGAACCCCGTGCCGCGCGGCTACATGCGGCACGGAGTAGCTAGTTCAGATTAGGCTTCTAATCCGAACTAGCTGTACTCCTCGTGGAAGTACTCCTTGTGGAAGCCTAATCCGAACTAGTTACTCTGTGCCGCATGTAGCCGCGCGGCACGGGCTTCAAACTAGCCGGCATTTAAAAATGGCACCGGCTGGCTTCATGCAAATGAAGCCCGGGAAATTCAAATCCTGGGCTTCATTTGCAACTTCGGATGGCTACATTACCCCTGCTAGTTCGAACTAGCGGGGTAGTGTAGACATACCCAGAGAGAGATACACCAAAGCTTGAGTAGGGAATATAAGAACTGGGTCAGGACCTAAGGTTCCTCTTGCCCAGTATCCTTTCTTCCACCAGTGGCCAGAGGAAATGACCAGATCACAAGTAACCATCAAGTGATCCATTCCCGCTTGCAAATTCCCAACTTCTGGCAAATAGTACCTGGGAACACCATCCCTGCCTATCCTGACTAATAGTCATTGATGAGTCTATCCTCCATGAACTTATCTATTTCTTTTTTGAACCCTCTTATAATCTTGGCCTTCACACCATCCTCTGGCATAATGTTCCGTTTGTTGACTAGGTGCGGTGTGAAGAAATACTTCCTTTTATTTTTATAAACCTGCTGCCTATTAATTTCATTGGATGGCCCTTAGTTCTTGTATTATGAGGGATAAATAGCACTTATCTACTTTTCCTATACTAGTCATGACTTTATAGACCTCAATCACATCCCCCCTTATCTCTTTTCCAAGCTGAAAAGTCCCAGTCTTGTGAATCTCTCCTCATACAGAAACTGTTCCTTACTCCTAATGAATTTGCTTTTTTTAAACTTTTCCAGTTCCGATACATATTTTTGAGATGGGGTGACCACATCTCCACATAGGATTCAACACTTGGGTGTTGAATTTATGGATTTATGTAGAGGCAATGTGACATTTATGGTCTTATTAGCTCTTCTATGCTCCTTCATGCTACTTCCCACTGCAACTACTAAATTTCCCATAGCCCAGAAGGGAACTGTCTTGTAAGGTCAGCATGTTGGAGAGGTCCTATATTTTTACTGTCACCACTCTTCCACTTAAGAAGCAGCTTTAGATTTCTGTCAAGGTTCCATGGAAGGCTCATTGGCACAAGCTACTGAGAAGATGTGTTAATACATCTTTTGATCACCCAGAACACCTTCCCTTCTTCTGCACCACTCCTGACTTGTTGGTCTGTCTTTGTCATCCATGTCATCTATCCCCTCTTTCCCCTGACAGCAGAAGCCACTGGGTCCTTGACTCTGAATTCATGTCAACACAGCCAGGCTGAATATGCTCAACTATTTCACGAGAACTATTTGGGGCATGTAGGCCAGTGGTTAGTCCCTCACCACGGCACCTATTTATTTTATTCCTTTAGCTGCAATTATTAAGCACATTGGAGCAAGCTTCTCTTGGCAATAGGAGTGATTGAAAATCCTAAAATAAACCTAAGGCATTCACTAAATTGCACATAAGCACCTATATCCTCTAAATGTGCATAGATCACTATAGCTGCTCTGAAATGAATGGCACTGTGCCAGTTCACACCAGCTCAGGATCCAGCACCCTGCCTTCCCTTCTTTTCATGCCCTTTTCTCCCTCCTTCTCACCTGCAATCTTTTCATTGTGAATGTAGAGATTTGCCCACATTGGTGCAGGCTGTGTTCCTTTTTTTCTACTTTGTTAAATCTCAGTGTTCGAGAGCTGAGCAAATAGTGAGGATAAAATCCTTGCTCCCCTAAAGATAATGAGAGTTTTTCCATTGACTTTGACAGAGCCAGGATTTCACCCAGCACAATACGGACATTTTGGTTGGCTCTTCACACTGCCTCTGGCAATGCTCGGCAGCTTGCAGGACTGAGCTATACTGGAAATCCAGTGCAAAGTCTGCTCAGAGACTGTCAGATGTGTTAATTACCACCACATTTGGGGTGAAGAACATACTAATATAACTGGAAAATGGTTTTCATATTTGATTTCCTGGAATGTATCTTTAAAATTGTTTTTAGACTACGGTTGTAACAAATGAAAATTAGAAAAAACTAACTTGAAAGGTCAGCAAATGCAAGGACATTCTCATTTTAAGATGTCATTCTGTCATCCCAGTGACCCATGTGAATGAGTCACTGATATGCATGGCCATTATGGAATTGCATGTGCTTTTGCACTTCCTGTTGAGTCAGCCCAAGGTGAGTAGGTGGTAAACCATGCCTGAACGCTGCAGCCCTCCTGCATTCTCGCTCTCTCTTGGCTATGAGAAAGCAAATCCTTGGCTATAATATTGTAGCACAGACATCCTCTTCCATTACCATTGCTATCTCTACAAAAATGAAATGAGTTAAAGAGAAAGCACCAATCTCCCCTCAGAATTTCTTTGTTTTTGCAATGTAAGGCAGGACATTAAGATTATTTCAGTAAACCATGTGCAAGGATCAACTTGCACTTAGTATTCATAAGAAACGGCATTCTCCAGATATACAGCTAAAAGAGAGCAACGTCAACTTGAGTCAAAGCACCTGATCCAACTCTGAGCTGAGTCAATGGAAGGATTCCCATACACTGTTATCACTATCAGAACTTGATTGGGCCTCTATAAATATTTAAACTGAAATATGGTGTAACATTCGGCCCCCTGTTCTTTGTTAAGACATTAGGACTTTCATATTAAGTGCAATGCCACTGGAAGATAAAATACAGGCTATCTACACTGTATTTCCACACCTG
This sequence comes from Pelodiscus sinensis, assembly GCF_049634645.1. Taxonomy (NCBI): domain Eukaryota; kingdom Metazoa; phylum Chordata; order Testudines; family Trionychidae; genus Pelodiscus; species Pelodiscus sinensis. Next base: position 212,508,021 of record NC_134711.1, read on the forward strand.
CTACTGGCCTATGTCAGCTGAGTTGGGCTCAGAGGGATCAAGCTAAGGGGCTGTTTAATTGTGGTACAGACATAGGGCTTAGGCTAGAGCCTGAGCTCTGGGAACTTGTCAGGGAGGGGATGGTCCCAGACCCCGGGCTCCAGTCCAAACCCCAACATCTACTCTGCAATTAAACAGAACCTTAGTCTGAGCCCTGTGAGCCTGAGTCAGCTGGCACAGGCCAACCACAGGTGTCTAATTGCAGTGTAGACTTACTCTTGGTGTTTACTTAGAGGGCGAAAAGCAAGAAAATTCATAGCTGAGTCTGTCGCTCAGTCCTTAACTCACTCTGCAGTGCCCATCATGGTGACAATCAGTCTTACTCCCTGCTGCTTTTTCACACAATATCTTATTAGGCCCATAGGAACTGGAAAACAACTTTCTATTGAAAATAATGACAAATGGCAGTGATAATTCATAAGGCCATTAGAGCAGAAAAGACTCTGCACTAAACAGTCTTGCTTTTCAAAGAGCTAAATGTTGACTTACATCATCAATGGTTAATATTTAGATTATTTGATATTCACCTTGTTGCTTTCACTTAATCCATCTGAATTCTCTTTTGAAGAATGCAAATAAGAAAAATGTGAATCAATTTGGATCAAGTGTTTTGCTTAAGTGAACAGTCATTTTTTCCTTATGCTAAAGAAAGTTGCCTTTATGTCAGAAGCTAATCAAATAGTTGTCTGATTTCAATTACTCAGATTCTGAAATCTGCCAAATAAATGTATTTAAATTAATGTGCATGAAATAGCATAATATTAGAGGATGCAACAGAATTGCCTTCTTCACGAATACCAGACTCTTTTCTGACAAAGCAACAAATGCCAGTTATAGACCAGAAAGCTGTGGGATTGAACTGTTATTGATATGAAACAGAAGTAGTCTGGATAAATGCATAAACAATATCCAAATTATTTTGATTCACCATTTCTTTTGTAAAATGCAGTTAATAATATATAGCTGTTCCATAACTATATACAAAGTCAAATAATGGACTTATTTTTAAAAACATTTCTAACAAATATCTTTTTGGCTTAAAATTACTTATATTGTTTTCAAATATACAGTGTTATCAACAAGGCAATACTTTGACATTTTACACTTTAACATATTTCTCTTAATTGGAATGTTGATGTTTTATTGATGGACCTGATGACAAAAATGAGGTAAAATAGATCAGTAAAATCTAAGAAACTGAAATATACTTTGTAACATGGTCATAATACTCAGCTCAGTACAAAACTCCTTTGTAATATTCCGATTCATAACAGCAATTCACTATGATCCTCCACAAAAGCCATCTGATTGTACGTTTACATTTATTTTAAGGGAAACTGGTGCAAATTAGAAAGACAATACTTTCCACTTGTACTTTTTGAAAAAAATCAATGAGATTTGGACATTAGTCAAAAAGGCTATGGTTTTCAGCCAACTAATTGGAACCTGACATATATAGTAAATAGACCAACAAGGCTGGCTATGGTTATTCAGGGTTTTCACTTGAGGCATGAAAGTCAAAACTCTTTGCATTGTTTCTTCATTCTGTGTCAACAAACTTGAAGGCTTTGTAGAGAGGATAGGATAATAGAAAAGGATGATGAAACCGATGAAACCCTTCACAGAAAGATTCAGAAGAAGGGAAGTTGTGCAAATGTTAAAGCTGAATTTCTGATTTTAAAAATGCTATGCTGTGCAATTCGTCTCTGAAAAATTATTGTGTGAAAACAACACGGGGGGAGGAAGGAAAGGAGGTTTTCATATTTATTGAATCCAGGGTTTTACTGTGCATTTAAGGCACAGCCTTCTTTTCAAGCTAGGGCGAGTCACTACCTCCCAGGGGGAACAATGAAAGTAACTTATGTCTAGCACTTTGGAATGGAGCAGTATCCCCACTTTTATTAGTTACTGCTTATTACCTCCTACGCAGCTTGTCAGCTCTGCTTCTCAGTACATCGAAGGAACAGAGCCACAGTCCTGTTTGCTCCCACTCATCTCCTTTGGAGGTGCTACATGTTTCAAAGGGAGCAGGCAAAAAGCAATCAGTGCACCCATGTGTATATAGTGTACAATGTGTAGCATGGGATGGCTTTTTGCATACTCCTCTCCAAATGCATCCTTAACAATTATTTATCTGTTCAATTCAGGACAAATTCTTCCTTCTTTTACAACCTGTCAAACTTCTCTGAAGTCCTGGTGACTACACAGCATGTGAATGAGTGCAGGAAATGATTTGGGGTTTTTGTTTGTTTATTTTTTACTACTTACAATACAGCCACTGCCACAGGAAAGCACTGAAGTACATGCTAAACTTTAAGCACATGCGTAAATAGCATTGAAGTCAATGCCTGAGAGCATTCTTGAATCTGGGCCACAGTTTGTCAAGCAGTTTTTATCTGCATTACTTGGGAACCTGGAAGTCACACTAGCTTCTTCCAGGCTCATGCATCATAAACAGTAAAAAAAGATTCCATATTACAAATTCTGCAGTTTGCACAAGAGGGAGCGAAGACAGAAATTGGTTCTTGATCTGAGATGTAATTAACATTGCTATCACTGATGGGTGAGCTCCCTCCCTCATACTAACAGCCTCTGCTGGCTGAACAATATTCTTTCACTTCACTCTAATACCAACAGCTTTCATTGCAGGGCTCACAGGAGTAAAAAGTAGTAAAAAAAAAATGTTACCAAAGCCAGCAGTTATGCAACTGAAATGCACACAGAGAAGCAGATATACTGAGGAAGAAAATATCCTTACACACAGTCACTTTTCAAAGTCACATTAAAAAAAAAGTGATAGTTTGTTGGAACTGTAGAACTCTTGAGTCATTCTAAATGCTTAAGGGAAAACTTGATCTCCCCTCTTTTCTTGTCTAGGGACCAAATCCAGAATTCCCTTGCATGGACGTTGAAAGGGCAAAAGCAGCAGAAACACTGTTTATCCACTGACTATTGGGAAAGCTGCTGAAGCCTCAGCATCTGCAGCCTCACATGTGCTGATACTAAGATGCATATGGCGTTTCTCCAGACAGCAATGAAAATGGTGTGAGAAAAAGGGTAGGATATGGCCAAGCAGAAACACAAACCTAGGTATCCCTAAATCAGCATAGGAAAGGAGAATTGGCTATGTCCATTATCCTCCACTGCCAGCATGGCTGGAAAATGCCTACTATGTGGGGACCCTGACCCCTAATTCCCTCATCTTCCTCAGAGTTTTACATGGGCAGTGCCCTTTTAATTGGGCTTGGCTTGAGAGTTCAGGATTTGGCCCCATATGTCTAGAAACTTTCGAAAACAGTAAATCCAATTGTTTTTTGTAAGGGAACCTGGAAAGTTGTTTATTGTTTAGATCAGTAATTAGAGAGATTTTCAGAAGTGACTTCTAGCAAAACTAAAATCTGGGTCCTTTCCAGTTTTATTTCTTGTATGGCTCCCTCTAAAGCACCAGTTGTGAGTCTCCACTGTGCTTCTTCAATTTTATGCCAATGAAATAATTGATTTCAATGGAATGATTGTTCTGTAAAACTGGGATAATAGAAAGAAGAATCAGGCCACAGATGTAAAGTTATCACAACCCGTAGTATGCCAAGAAGATCTCCAAGGAGTTGATCAATAGACACAGAGAAACTTACCTTTAAAATTTGGTCTTATTCTTGCATCGTACCCTGATGTCCTTCCCATCAATTTGTCCAAAAAATCTGAAGGAGACAGGGTCTGTGAGGGGGATTTTCCAGATCTGGAATCATGTTCTTTACAGAAAGCCATCCTAAACAAATTATTAGTCACCATTAGCGACTAGTCAGCTTTTATTGCCTTTATATTCAGGAAGAAAAATATAATACCCTTTTGAAAAAACCTTCATCGACACATTGATTCTATTAACGAATAGACGGGTAGAAAATGGATCCTTGTTTTCACCAGAAAACTTTATTTTAGAAGTGAAAATAAGTTTCAAGAAAAAGAAATATAGCAGTGTGCCAAAATGTGCTTTATAAAATACTTAGACTATAAAAAGAAAATTGTTAATACTGCAGGATTTTAAATATAAGTCTTCAACTTATCTAATTATTTCATGCATTCTCCAGAGGACTGCAGTCTCCCAATTCATAGTATTGTCAGAGTTACATGTATGCTACAGAAACAATTTTCACCTTCAGTTGGCCCTAAGGTGGCTTTAAACTTTCATGCAATGACTGAGAAAACTCATCACACAACAGTGAAAATTGTTGACTTTGTTAAGATTAAAAATCCTATAGAAACAGCAATAGTCTTTACATATTCCATCTAACTTGGTTTTAAATTCTGTTAATTAAAGAACCAGGTTCTTTAGTAGTTGTAATTTTATTTTCCCTGAAAAGGGTGTGAGAAGCAAACACATCTGATTTTACTCTACTAACCCACAGTAGGCAAGATTATGGTCCCATTGCCTGCCTTTCCCATGACTTTGTATTTATATCAAGACTTTTTCAAATAGGTCTGTGTCTTGCGGTTTTAGCATTAAGTTAATGGTAGCATCATGCCTTTGTAGCATTTTTAGATGTAGCATATTAGATATTTCGGGGGAAGGGAATCTCAGATGGTTGGTCCCTAGAAAAAGAAACCAGAAGCACTTGAACAAATTTGGGCTGCAGGGACATGAATGCTATCATGTCTGTTATTAAATCAGTGAGTTTAACATATGTCTAATTCTGATGGTTCCTAAACTATCTGTTTTGTTCTATGTTTTAATAGCACATCTTAGAGTCACCAGAAGTAACCCTATCAGAATGTCTTCTATAGTGTTGGTGTCTTAAATATGTGCCCAAAAGACATCATTTGCTTTGAGCAGTATTCCTTCTTATCATCAATGTGTATGTGCTATCTGTAAAACAAACATGATTATCTGAAACCTAAAGCAAATAAATCCTATTTCCTCCACTAAAATACTCGAATTATTAGAATATTCTGTTATCATTAACATTTGTTATATTATTGCCGTATTTTGCAGGTTCTATTTTCCGGACAATTATATTGCTCTGCTCTGATATTTTAACAAAAGGTAAAAATTATTCCCCACTTAATTGATACAACTATAATATACAACACTAAAAAGTGGGTAGCCATTCAGTATACTAATTTGGAATGACCTCACACAAATCACTTGTGCTTCCACTTGGAACCACCATGCTGAGTGATGTGGTCATCCCAAACTTGTGAATCTAAATAATATTTCACTATGTCATTGTACACACACATACATTTATAGAGAAAGAGAGAGAGAGACACACACATGGAACACAAAAACATATCACATTAATGAAACTAAGGTGAACCAGAGCTTTGACAATTAACCCTCCAACGTTTTTGTTTGTTTGTTTTGAATGGTAAAGAAAGTCAAGAGCAAAAGCAATATCTCCTCCCTTTGAAATTTCAAGAACATTCATATATACTGCTGCTTGAAGTTAAAAGTGTAAAGGAATTTCTGACTGGTCCAAGATTTTCCCAGATTCAGAGGGCTGGTTCTTGGGATACAAATAACCACATCTGTGAGAAAATTGGCTCAATCATTCTCACAGCTTGGGAGGGAAAAAACAAGGCAACCTACTAAATAACTTCCAGTGGGAGTGAACAAGCTACATTGCTGAAAATGTTGTTCAGCTATGTAGATTTTATTAATATGTCATTATAAAAACGAGTCTTTAAATCAGAGAAGTGGAAAATGTACTGCACAAACTTGGGATTTTTTTGTGTGTGTAACCAAGCAACGGGGCTTTTCCAGCGTAAAAGATGTTGCCCATACAAAATTAATATGAAATACTTTCAGAGCAGCAGATACACTAGCGGAATGTAAAGTGGTTGCTTATAGCTCTGTTTCCCCACATCTTTTGGTAAATATCAGTGTACAGTTATTTCACCTACCTGAAGTGGTTTGTCTCTAAGAAAAATGCAAACAAGGCTGTCAAAATTTTCACTAGCTGCCCGTTCATTCCTCCTGTTTTCTGTGATGATATGAAAAATATCCCAGAAACGATTCCAGAGAGTAGCAGGAGGGAAGTACCTTGTGCTGTCTAGATGCCCAAATCCAGCAATAATTTAATTTTCTTGAAAATCAAAAAGAGTAGATCTGGATGTCTAAAAATTGGGGGTAAAAAATAAGAAGTGCCAGTCCTCGGAATCATGGTCAGGTCAAACCCGGGCTCATTCCCAACAGCCAATATAAAGGAGACAAAGCATCAGAACTGGTGGTTCCCCCGGCTGCTTTTCCTGAATGATGAAAAAAAGCAAATTGCCCTGCTACCTTGAGAACATCGTGCAAATCGCTGCGCGCTGGAGAGCTTGTCTGCTAGGGGGGCAGTTTGCTTTCCCTTTTTGCTTTGGAAATCGGGAGCTGTGAGTCGTGGTGGGGCTGTTTTTTTTCTGCCCCCCTCACATCCCCTCCACCCGGCAGCGAGTTGTAAATATTGCTGTGGACTGGCTGGTGTGGGCTGCCGAGAAAGCTACGCTCCTGTGTCGGAATGAGAGAGACGGGAGCTTCCCCTGCCTATAAATTTCAGCACTTGGACAGCTCCGAGCCCGGCTTGTGCGCATGAATCTTGCTTGAGCAGCGGGGAGTTGGGGAAGGGGGGGCAGCAAGAACTGGCAGCGACCCAAGGGCAGGGCCCCCACGGGTGACTAACTCCCCGTTTGCTCCAGTGTCCGCCTGGGCTCCATCGCCCAGCACATGAAACCACAGGTCGCTCGCCTCTCCCGTGCCCAGCTGACTGGCAGAGGCCGGAGGGCGCCTGAGCCCGGGGGAAAGCAGCGTGGAAACGGGGTAACCCAGGGAACTCCAGGCCTCTCTACTGGGACCGCTGCCCGGGCCCTTCCACACCAGGATCAGCTGGAAGAAGGGAACCTGTCCATAAGGCCTGGGGGAAGGGCAGGGCGGAGGTGGCCCGGGTGGGGAAGCAGGTAAAGACCCATGGCAGGTAAAAACTCATGGCTCTGCCTCGCAAGCAGCAGGGGGGTAGATTGCTCTGGCCCCTGCGGAGAAAGGAGAGGTAAGGACAGGACTGGTTATTGGCCCCAGGGAAAGGGGAGGGAAAAGAGCCTCCCCCCTTCCCAGTCCCGTTGCCGGGAGATGCCTTTAGCCCTATCTCTCCAAAGGAAAGGTCAATAAAAACAAACTTTCCCCTTTCTCGTGCAGAGATCTGGGAGGTGTGGCCCACAGCCTCTCCCTGGGCCACAGAAGGAGAGCAGGGAGAAATCAGCTGCTCCCTTGCCCAGTGGGAAAGAGCAGGCTAGAGCAGCCTCCACCCTCTGCTCAGGTCTCTGTGGGTGTGAAAGGGCTACCTGCAGGGCAGGAAAGCAGCCCTGTGCCCCCTGCCTGGGGGAGGTGTAAGTGGGTGAAAGGCAAAAAAAGGTCCCTTCTTTAGCCATTATGAGAAGGAGGGAAAGGGCCCCAAGACTTGAGCGCTTTGCCCTTTGTGAGGAAGGTGAAGTGGTTCCTTCATCCACTGCCCCATTTCTCCTTCCTTTGAAGGGAAGGTGAAATGAAGATCACTCAGCAGGTAGATGACAGATCCAGGGTTACAGCCCAAGGTCTCCTGGCTCCCAATACAGTGCTCTATCCAGACCATGTACTGTTTATGTATTTGTTAGGTCTTCCTGTGGTCAACTGGTGACTGAGAACTCATTTCTGTCAAGATATGTATCAAGATGTGCCACATCGCTTAGTGTGTTGGAGGAACATAAAGAACTAACATTGGCAAAGGCAATTGGTAATCACTGCTAGGATTGCCTTTCTGAGTTTGTCACAAGTTGGCACAAGTTAAAGATGCTCTGAAGAGCAACGGGTGGAAGCTGTCCCCCAGCATTGGGAGAGTAGACAGATAGCTTTGTATCACCTTTATTCCTATTAGGTGTCCTAAATAGGGCTCAGCACTCATGAGGATGGTGGAGCCTATGACTGTCATAAAAATAGTTCAATAATTTCTTTTAAGTAATAAAATATAAAGGGGCCTGCTGTCTCTGTTAGTGGTATGGAAATCAATCAGTTAATGGAGAAAGGAAAGGTCTTTAACCCCTTTATCACCTCCCAGGCAAACAAGTTATCTAAGTTGTATGTCTAGTTATATCCTCCTCCCTCGAGCCCCTCCATGAACTCAGCTCACCAGAAACACCATTTCAATCCCTTAAAGAGGCTCCCACAAAACAAATATTTTTAAACACTGAATACAAACAGATCTTGCTTTTCCTTTGGTGTGAAAAACCCTCAGTTTATGACCCATTTCTGTAATGGTTGCTGTCAACTTTAAAAATTGCCAATGAAGAGCTGTTGCTGTGTTCCAAAATTAGTCAGGATCAAGGCTATTTAGCTTCGCTCATTAAACAGGAAATAGGTGTTTGTAGTTAGTCAGGTACAGTACAATTTTTTTAAAATGACCTATTGGCCAGGCACAGAAGTTACCAGTCATTGATTTTCTCTCCTAAAAGCTCACAAAAGGAATAGTATTTACAAGTATAAACCTAACACAGTTCTGTCCCCTCCTTTCTCCACCAAGACAACAATATCAGCTGCAGCTTGGAAGGTCCAATACGTGAAATGTCAAAGACAGCATGTATTTGTTAAAATCACTACCAACAATGTCCAGCCATACATCACAGGTATACACTGAATCATCATTCTCTGTCATCTAATAATACCTTCAGCAGATAGTTCTGATTAAAATGGTGTCAAACAAGAGAAGGCATGTGTCTGGTACTGTGGTCTCTAATTCTGGGACGTGCTGCCTGTGAGATGCTTCTGGAAGTATCATAACAGAGTGGGATTCCCTTTAACAAAGACACACATTTCAAAATGCCTTCCTAACCCCACCAGCCTCAGCAGGGAATTGCTGATATTGCTAGGTAAATTATTCCTGAAAATTCGAACTGAAGGAAAACTGTGAAGTAACAACTTTTTCCAACAACAGGCTATATCTATTATGTCTCTTTAACCTACACTGCCACCTGCTTAAAAATGTGAGGAATCTCAGGAATGCTTGTGGATGTCATGCCACAGAAATCATTGTGTAGTGCTGGTATCTCTTTGCAGAGGGTATTTAAATAGTTTTTGTGACATGGTTACTGCTTTTATAGGCAGGCAGATATATCCTTCAAGACATAGCAACTGATACTTTTTAAGTGTGTAGACTGGAACTAAATACATTCTGTATGTTTTTAACTAGCCAAGCTTTTCTAAGCTATACCACTTACCAGCTGTTTCTGTGTTTCTCAGCTGTTTTTCTCAAAATAGTTCTCCAAATATCCTGTCTTCAATTTTTTTTAAAGAAGTATTCGTAAAAATGCCACAAGAGGCATAACGATAACAACAGGCCATATCCTAATGTTTTACTAGGGGTTTTGTTCTTTCTTTGCAAGAAAAAGTTCCTGCTAATTATAATGAGAGATTTTTTTTCTGATTAAGGACTGAATATATTGAAGAACTGAATAAAAAAGCGAGTTTTAAAATTTGGTCTAATAACAACAAAACTTAATAAGAAATAGCATATTTGAGCAACTCAAAACAACTGAGATCTCTGTCTTAGACTACGTCTACACTGCAGGCTTCTTGCACAATAACTTTTTGTGCAAGAGTTCTTGTGCAAAAAGTTCTTGTGCAAAAGCAGGTCCACACCACCATGTGCTTTTGCGCAAGAGCGTCCCTGACAATGTGGATGCTCTCTTGTGCAAGAAAGCTCTGACGGCCATTTTAGCCAGAGGGGTTTCTTGCGCAAGAATCCCCTGTTGCCTGTCCACACTGCCTTCTTGTGTAAGAGCTCTTGCGCAAAAAGGCTTATTCCTTGTAGAAATATGAATAACTCCTGTGCAAAAAGCCCGCTTTTCTTACGATTTACTGTACTTTTTCTTGCGCAAGAACACACTTGTAGTGTGGATGCTCTGCAAGTTTTTGTGCAAATATGGCTGGTTTTGTGCAAAAACTCTGCAGTGTAGCCATAGCTTTAGAGTGCAGGGAATGCTGCCATCATTCAGACATTAAGGAGACTTTCCATGCACAGACGTCCTGCTTCTGAGAAGTGGTGGTGGAGGGAGGGCAAGTCATCACTGCAAGTGTTTCTCCGTCCCAATGTAGAGAGCAATGAAATAGGAATAGTCTGTCAGGACTTGTCCACACCGGGGCACACAGGAAAGTTGAGAGTGAATCTGCAAAAGATGTGAAGTCAATATGTATAAATTAAAGGGCTTTAACATCCCATCCCCTCAGTATTCTTATTCAGAGGAGGAAAATTTAAATGGCAAGGAACTAAGACCACTTTACCCCTGATTTGAAAAGGATTAGCACTTAGTGCACATTGACTTCACATCTTTCAATAACTTTCTTGAGTGTAGCATTGGTCTAGAAACGGGTTGTTCCTTTAAGGCAGGGGTGTCCAAACTTTTTTCAAAGAGGGCCAGATTTGATGAAGTGAACATGCGTGAGGGCCGACCATTTTGCCTGACATTCTTTGAACCATTAAAATTAAATGCAAATTAACTATTTTATGCAAAGTTTATTGCAAACGGCATACTTTTCATTTCGTCACATGGATGACAAATCTAAACAGGTGTTAAATCACTCTGCCTTTCATATCTGAAGGCCAGATGAAAAAAAAATCCAGGAAGCTGAAATATGTCAGGAACTTTGTAAAGTACATTACATATTACTGGTAATAAAGGTTGTCTGTCAACTTTTAAGTTCAAAAAATATGAACAAGAACATGACACCAAGTATACATGTTGTGTCCAAATATATTTATAACTGATTTAGACCAACTGACATTAACTGAGATTTTACAATGTATTCATCTCAATGCATATGGATTCGTTGGGGGCCATAAAAGATAGATATTGCCAAATTACCTGTGGGGCCGTATTAAACCGGAACACGGGCCGCAATTAGCCCGCGGGCCGGACTTTGGACATGCCTGCTTTAAGGCATAGCCTTTTGTGAATGCCATACATCACAGGGGAAATACTCTACCTTAGACACACAGAAGGCAAGGCCTTCCAGTGCTCCCTCTGCTGTTCTTTGGAGCATAATTTGCTACCCTTGAGGAGCACAGTGCACATCTCTTGACTTAGCCTGTCTGCCTCCTCAGTACGTGATAGGACAGAGCCATGGCTCTGCCTATTCTTTCCTCCCACTCTACCTCTTTTTTGGTGACTTGCCCCTAGGACGGGGATGGGCAATTATATTGATGGGGGCCAATCCAAAATTTTGATAAGTGGTCAAGGGGCCACACCGTTCTATCGAGGGGGTGCAGGGTCTGAGAGGGAGGCTGGATGCAGAAGGGAGCTTGGGGTAGAGGATAAGGGCTCAGGAGAGGGTGTGGGGACTGAGAGGGAGTCTGGGTGAAGAGGGGGTTTGCAGCACACAAACCTTCCCTCTCCCTGTAGCACAGAGAGGCAGATGGAGCAGCCAGCTGCTCTGAGCTCTGGGGCTGCTCCCTGCCTGTGGACCCAATGCGGTAGGCTGGATTGAAAGACTTAGTGAGCCAGATCTGCCCCCCAGGCCATAACTTGCCCACCCTTGCCCTAGAGGATGATCTTGGCACCTTTTTCTATAAGCCCCTATGTTCGGAGGTCACTATTTGGGCAAACCTTACTCCAGGAGCTCCTTATTCCCTCTACCCCACAACTGCCTTAGACACAGACTAAGTGTTTAACCTGTGTTCTTCTTGGGGCCTGCCATTTATACTTCTATAACATTCTATGTACCCCTGTGGTGCTGTATAAACAACAGATCATTGACTCCCAGGGGACCCCTTTTTCAGGCTGCTAGGCCACTAAATGTGGTGATGCTTCTGGGTAAATATATTTATTCTATGAGGTTTCTCATGTTAAGAATATGCTTTAGCTCTAATGCTCTAGGGAATCACCTTTCCTCCTTATTTCCTCCTGTCACACAGAGGAGAATACAAAATAATAATACAAATACAGAAGCCTTATTACTGTTACCACATGCACTCTCTCTGGCTTCCACTGGGCCAGGTGCTGAGCACTCATGTGGCATGTGGCTTGCCCTCAGCCCCTTCAATGTCAGTGGAAGTTGAGGGTGCTCAACAAATGGGTGAGGCCCCTGCAGGATTGAGCCTTTCCAGGATTACTTTATAAATCCACATTTCCATAGGATCTGTGTATTCCTGCTATTAATTTACACTTGTAGTATTTGTCACTTTGTATTTAGCCACAGCCATTTTAGCCTCATTTCAGAATTTAGAGAGAGAGGATGGATTTTTAAAAAATATTTGAGGACATTTTAATCCAGTGCTACCTGATCGGTGCATACAGATTTGTGTTTCCTTCATCAGCAACAGATGCAATCTGTCACTTGATACAGTATATTTTGGATATGTTCCCTTTCAAAATTTCTGTATACAGACAAGAAGCTTCCCAACATTTTATCCCCATTACACCCCCACACACACTCACGCACCTTCTAGCTGTTCAGGGACACTTCTGGTATCAGTCTCTGCTACAGAAAGCAGGATTCCAAGAAAAGGTGAGGGACAGAAGATGTAGGGTCCTGACTATGTCCTTCTTTTGACATACATACTCACACACAGGCCTGCACAGCATCACTGACACACCCAGAGGAGCCCTCTGCTCCCTCCATTCACGAGAAAAAGCCACAATCTAGACCAAAATATGGAATGGAAAAGGGTCTAGAGTTTGTTCTTTTACTAATCAGCTGTGAAATAGCTTCTTAAATTTGATAATGTTTTGTGTTTGTCGATACAGGGAGGTTATGTATAACTGACAATCACTGAGTGTATGTCTACACTACCACCCTAGTTCGAACTAGGGTGGTAGTGTAGACATACCCCAAGAGATTAAACAAATCTCTGCTGTTGAGTTTTTAGAGAGAGTATTTTCTTGCAAATTCCTTCTTTCCACTATGAGTACAATGATCCTGATTCATCCTAAGGGTTAAACTTGCTTAAATCCATTCCTGTTCAGCAAAGCACTCCCTCATTGCAACATGGCTTGTGTCTAGCCACCTCTCTGACAATCTTGTACAGATTGGACCTCGCTGGTCTGACACCTCGGGACCTGATTGGTCCTGAACAAGGGGATTTGTTGGACCAGGGAAGGTCCCTCCCTTCCTGGCCTGTGCTGCCACTGGATTAGGGCTCCAGCCTGACCCCGCTGCTGTCCCAGTCCCTCGGGGTTCTCTAGATGCTGCCACCCCCACCAGGGCGGAGTGACATGGCTGGAGCTGCACATCTGGAGCAGAACTTTGCAGCCACGTGGCTCCGCTGCTGGGGCTGGAGCTGTGCAGCCAGGGCTGAGGTGGAGAGCCAAGGCTGGAACTCCATGGCTAGGGACAGACCTCCCTGGCCATTGCTGGGGCTGGAGCTCCACAACCACTACTGGAGCCAGAACTCCCCACTGTGCCTTCCGTTCTCCTCCCCCTCCCCACACACACTGGGTTGCTAGTGCCCCCTCCCATGCTCCTGCCCTGTCGCCAGACCTCGCTGTTCCTGGGATCTGGGATCCAGGAACATCCGTGGTCCATGCTGAACCCCGGATGTTGCCAGACCAGGGAGTCCGAGTTAAGGGAGGTACAACCAATCTCATGTTGTTTTCATGAGAAAACAACAGCCTCCTTGGCCTCTTTGCTTCTTGGCAACTCTGCTTCCTCCTTTAGCATCTTTAAGGAGGGTACATCATTTCCATTTTCCTACAAGCATGGAAAATCAAAGTCTAAAGGGCTTCTGCTGCCCATCCTAAGCAACTTAGGTAGAGACTCAAACCAATCAGGAATCAGAAACAACATGTGAGTTAACAACATGTGACAAAAATCCAACTAAACTTGCTCAAAATTTGAAAACAGACCAAGAAAAGTTGTACTGAATTTTGAATGCTAATAATGAGATAGTGAGGGGGAAGTTGTATCCCATTTTGATGAACTATTGACAGGAAACATTCTATTTTTATGAAAGCTCCAAGAACTTGGAAAAAGGCAAAATTTGACTATTTTTCAAAGCATTCTTGGAAAATAGTTATAAAACTTATCATAAACATTCATTGCTGGACATAAGCTATTAAGCAACCTACAGCAGAAGGCTCATGCTAGAAGAAGTTTAAAATCTGTATCTATGATCCTAAAACATGATCTGACCTGAGTGTGGATGAAGGCTTCATGGTATTTTGACATATACAATTTATTTCTGTATGCCACAAAGAATACACATAATCTATCTCATATCATGCCTTTTGGCTCCAGGACATCATCCTTCCACATTCAACACACTTATCACAGAAGAGTACCAAGAGGAATGATCAAAAAGAGGCTGGAACATGTTCTACTAATGAGGTCTCTTTTTAAAACCACACACACTGGTTTGTGGTATTCTCCTGAAGCAACGGAAAAAGACATGTTCTTAATCAAACGCAAAAGCTTAGAAGCAGAAATAAATGAACTCCTATGATTTGAGTCAAAAGTCATCAAGAGCATGTTGAAACTGTTCAATGTAAGTCATTTCAACTACAAAGAAAAATGAAAAAAGTGTGACTAGATTAATAAGGATGCCAAAATTGTGGACCCACATTAAAACCGAGCTCCATGGATCCCCGTGAAAATGTACCAATTCACAGTAGATGAGGATCTGACTCTATGTGTGCATTCTCTGCTATAGAGTAGCGATAGAGTCTGATCCAAAGACCACTGAAAGCAATTAGTAGCCTTTTCTTGATCTCAGTGGGCTTTAGAGTCAAGGAGTCAAACAGAAAAATAATCAAGTCCAATATAAGGACTTAAACAGATGTGCTAAAACAGAAATGGTTGAGTTTAGCTAAAAAGGTATGATCCTGAGCTTGTACAACTTGATTTCAGTGGAGCTAATCTGATTTACACTAAGTGAGAATCTGACCCAGCAAGTCTCCCAGTCTCCCAGCTTCCTGGGAAATAATGCAAAGCTGAATTATTTAACTCTCCACCATCCTGGGGTCTCAGAGACTGGGCTCCAGCCCAAGACCAAATGTCTATACTGCAATTTTATAGCTCTGTAAACCAAACCCAAGGCAGTTGACACAAGCCGGCTGTGGCCATGTTGTGAGTCTTTTAATGCAATGTAGACATTCTCTTAGGATATTAAACTGATGCCTTGGTGGATGCTTTGCAAATCTCTTCTTATGAAGCTTGAGCCTTCTTCACTTTGGAAAGTTTTTGCTGACATCCAAAAGTCATTTCAGGCCTATGCCAGCAGTAAATTACTATCCTCCTGCACTGTGCTGGTTCACCTATCCTAGCCAAGATGTGAGGAAGGTGGAATCAAAGCTCCGTTCATTTCCTGTTCTCTTGTAGTGGTTCCAAGGAGGAAAGAAGCAGGCAACCCCGTTTATTTCTAAACCCCTCTATCTAAGGTCTGGTTGCTCAAGTATTGAGTGTGTAAGGGTGGGGATAGGCAGTCTTATTCCCTTTCATGGACTTGTGGCCCAAGTCACACTCTAACTCATAATAAATACCAGGAAAACATTAAGAATCTGCCTTTCCACTGAATGTGGCTTTCATCTCATGTGAATAGAAACCTCAAGTACAATTTCTATACACTATATCAGGTGTAAACTGAGGGCTTGTATACACTGCCTCACAGTTCAGACTACAGAGGTGAGAATAACTATGTGCTCCAAAGGGCTGTGCTATAATTTCCTCACGTGGACAATATGGTTGTGAATGAAAGGATCCCTAGTTCCCTTTAGGTAATGTGAACTAAGAACTAAGAACCCACAGCATCCACATAGGGGACTTTGGAGTGTACTGCTATTCACATCCTGTAGTTCGAACTGCAGGGTGATGTAGACATTATCTAATTGTGGCCATTCCCATTAAAATCGATGATGTGAGCTAAATCATTCTTTCATTTGTTATGCTTGAACCTACACTCAACAGGCTTGTGAATATTAGGCATCTGCATGCTCCTACTCATCTCATTTGTTTAGTTTACCTGAGCTAACCACAACCATAAAAGGTGAGTTTTTGTAGAAAGTCAGCAGCCTCTATCTTTTCATTTTGATTTCTGAGAAGGATTTTTGCTCAGACTTCATTTTTAACATTTCTAATATATGAAGTTTTGAAGAAATGAATTACAGAAGACCACAGCAAGAAAGAACAACACAAAATATTTGTCTAATGTAGGTCTGGCTGAGTGGCTAACAAAGAATTCTGGTATATCAGACTACAGGATTAAGATGATTTATCTAGTGAACACTGCAATCCAGTACCTATGTACTTGAAAACTCTCTCTCAGTTCTTATTTCATTCCCAGCAATTACTTTCCTCCAGCACATTGATTTGATGCACAGTACAACCTGCTTTTTACTGTTGATTAGTTACTTTAGTAGACTCCAAAATATAATAAGCATGCCACATATTATACAGTCTTCTTACAGTCACCAAGCTAAAATATGCCCGTGTTGTTATACTGATATTTGTAAATCTTGAACTTTTAAAAATCAAATCTGCATCCTCCTTGATTTGCAACAAAACTGATGTTTTCTTTAACTTTGTTCCTTTTAATGCTCACTAAGCTTAGTCACAATAGCATTGTTTAAATCATCTTTGCAACATGGCATTCCATCAAGTTTTAAGTATGTTGATATCTGGAATGGGGGTTATCATGTTTACAGACAGAAGAAAACTGGAAAAGCTTAATTTATTTGTAAATGGATTACAAGAGTTTCCTTAAACTGCTCTTTCAATTTTTTATGCCTGGCGATGAACATGCTGAAAACAATCATAGTACAAAATATGAATGATTTAGATAATTAGTCATGTTGGAGACTGTGCTATTGTGTGCAGTTGTCCTGATCTATATCATCAAGATTAAGTATGCCCCAGAAAATCCAAAATGTGTAGTGCCCCAGAATTTAATATATATATAAATGCTGAGTGATGTCCTGATAGTGTCTTATGATGTTTATGCTACAATATTTCTTAGCTACAATCCAACAGAATGATCAGTATTGATGCAATATCAAGACACAGATGTTAAACTCATAGAATCATAGAACACTAGAACTGGAAGGGACCTCGAGAGGTCATTGAGTCCAGTCCCCTGCCCTCAAGGTAGGATCCAGTACCATCTGGACCATCCCTGATAGATGTCTATCTAACGTGCTCTTAAATATCTCCAGAGATGGAGATTCTACAACCTCCCTAGGCAACTTATTCCAGTGTTTAACCACCCTGACAGGAATTTTTTCCTATTGTCCAACCTAAATCCCCCTTGCTGCAATTTAAGCCCATTGCTTCTTGTCCTATCCTCAGAGGCCAAGGAGAACAATTTTTCTCCCTCCTCCTTGTGACACCCTTTTAGATACCTGAAGACCGCTATCATGTCCCCTCTCAGTCTTCTCCTTTCCAGACTAAACAAGCCCAATTATTTCAGTCTTCCTTCATAGGTCATGTTCTCTAGATCTTTAATCATTCTTGTTGCTCTTCTCTGGACCTTCTCCAATTTTTCCACATCTTTCTTGAAATGTGGTTCCCAGAACTGGACACAATATCCAATTGATGCCTAATCAGCACAGAGTAGAGCAGAAGAATGACTTCTCATGTCTTGCTCACAACACTCCTGTGAATCCCAGAATCATGCTTTTTCTGCAGCAGCGTCACACTGTTGACTCATATTTAGCTTGTGGTCCACTATGACCCCTAGAGCTGCAGTACTCCTTCCTAGAGTAGTTGCTTCCCATTCTGTATGTGTGAGACTGATTGTTTCTTCCTAAGTGGAGTCCTTTGCATGTGTACTTATTAAACTTCATCCTATTTACCTCAAAATGAAACACTGATTATTTTTGTGGCCCTTCATGGCCCTCTTTCCCAATAATGTCTCCTCTCTTATTTTCTTACAACTTTAAATTGTTAAATTAACAACAGGTGTGTATGTGTGTTCTTCCCACAGTTCTGGCTGGAGGGATGGAGGCCTGTTTCTTTTCTCTATCTTTCACACACTCCACCTCTTTTGGCAGCTAGTGCCTTCATTCCAATTATTCCCCACAAGTGCACTACCTCATGGAAACTAAGCTGTGCTGTGAGCATTCTAATGATCAGAACTCCCATTAAATATCAAAACTGGTGAAAGATCTTAGGAAATCTTTGGTGATTCTGCAGCTACAGACTCAGAATCGCTTTGCCTGCTTTCTTTGTGTGGGGAATTAAGCCAGTAGTTGAACAACACAGAATGATTTATATTCAGGCAGGACTACCATGCCTCCAAGGAATTCGGGGCATGGAAGTGGACTGAACCAGGAAGGGATCATGAATACATAAAGGGAAAATGTGTGTTTAGTCACAATCAGAGCATTTTTCTTTGTTTTGGTTGTTTGGTCAAACTTCTCTGTGTGAATCTATGCCTTCCCTCCCCCACTCACTATCACAATCAGTGAATCCGTGACTCTGGGGAGTTTTTGTAAGCACAGCCTATAGAGGCAAGGTATATAAGGTCTCTTGTGGGCCTCCATCTTCTGCACTCGGCATGCTAGAGTGTGGAACAGCCCCAACAGCATTACATACAGTTTAAAACATATCATACTGTACATGCATTGTGGGCCAAAATTAAGGCCACTGTGCATATCCTGATTTCTTGTTGCTAAACTGCGCAACCTTTATATTCCCTTAACTTAAAATTCCAAACAAAAACTTTGCCCACAATGCTCAAAGTTTTAAAATATCAACTAGTTTCATCTCACATTTGATGATGTCCTCTGGCAGCAACAATAATGACTGACAGCTTATAGAGAGGAGAAAAAAATACATTACAGAAAATATTTATGTTCTACCTCTTTCGCTTTTGAGAAATAATTAAACAAACAAAATTTGCATCACTAACATTGTACTCGTTGTGGCATCAATATAAGTTTGATTTATAAATATTAGATCAGTGCATTAAGCAGTAGTCTACAGAGTAAAAATAACCAGGTTTGTTGCAGAGCTACAAAAAGTTTCTGTTCCCCCTCACTGCATTACTATTGACAATAACTATTGATACATATATATGAATTATGCATTTATTACACACTACTTGTGGAGAGGAGAAAAGACTTCTGAAGAGATTGCAGAGCCTTTTGTATATATCCTTTAATTGTTTATACAAAAGAAAATAAAGATCATTCTCCCAGGCTTTTCTCCTGTCTTCTCATGTCCTGGCAAAATAGAAGGCAAACTGAAGTCAATTGGAATTTCAATTGGAATTAGAGCTCATTCATCCACTGTCAATGCTCACCGCAAATTGTGCCTGTTAATCAGGTCAGTCTTTAAGGAATTTAAAAATAAAAAGCTTGCTTTGCCCTCAGATAAGTTCAGGGGGAACATGGTCAGGGAGCTATTGGGTGCAGGAGGATTTTGGCCTGGGAGGGAGTTGTCACCTGGAGTTGGGGGTGCAAAATATTTGGGTGGTGGCTTAGGGCAAAGGGTTGGGATGAAGGAGGGCATGAGGTGCCAGACTGAGGCTCTGGCCAGGAAATGCAGCCTAGCAAGATCCTGAGGGTATGTCTATACTATCCCGCTAGTTCGAACTAGTGGGGTAATGTAGGCATACCGCACTTGCAAATGAAGCCCGAGATTTGAATTTCCCGGGCTTCATTTGCATAAGCGGGGCGCCGCCATTTTTAAAACCCTGCTCGTTCGAACCCCGTGCAGCGCGGCTACACGGGGCACGAACTAGGTAGTTCGGACTAGGCTTCCTGGTTCGAACTACCGTTACTCCTCGTGGAATGAGGAGTAACGGTAGTTCGAACTAGGAAGCATAGTTCGAACTAACTAGTTCGTGCCCCGTGTAGCCGCGCTGCACGGGGTTCGAACGAGCGGGGTTTTAAAAATGGCGGCGCCCCGCTTATGCAAATGAAGCCCGGGAAATTCAAATCCCGGGCTTCATTTGCAAGTGCGGTATGCCTACATTACCCTCCAAGTTTGAACTAGGAGGGTAGTGTAGACATACCCTGAGGCAGGCTCCTTGCCTGCCACAGGCCACTCACAGTGGCTAGCTGCTGGTGCCATGTGCCTCTCTGCACTAAGCATCCTGGGTAGGAGAAATTTTACATGCTTCCCCTGCTCCTAGCACAATCATTGCAGCTCCCGTTGACTGGTTTGTAGCCAAAGGGTGCTGCGATGATTGTGCTGGGAGTGAAGGAAGTGCATGAAGTCTCATCACCCCTCGCAAGGGGTCCACGATGCCTAGAGGTACATGGTCCGAGCCAGTGGTTGCTTTAGGGCCTTGGGCTGTGATTTAAATTTGCCCATCTTTTTCTTTCTAGAACTATAAATCCATCTGTTTTACAGAGGTTTGTGTTTAATACAAATGACTGAACAAAAACATTTGAAAAAAACAGTTTTAATTCAAAGTAAAACAAACATTATGTCAAATGAAAAGATTTGAAACAATTCATGTCAAGTCAAGTGAAATGTTTCAGTTTGACCCAAAACTACTTTTGGGGTGGGAGGCTGAGATGGGGTTATTGTTTTGTAGTGATTGTTTTTTTCTTTCGTTTTGAGTCACCAAAACACTTCAGTCCACTGAAAATGAATTTCTGACTCAGAGTTTTTCAATTTTATTTTCATTTGGCCATGTGTGGCATTTTTTGTTCTTTTGTGTTTTCTTTTTTTAAAAATGGACCAAATCTAAAATCTAACTGCCATTTTAAAGAGAAGCATCAAAATGAAAGAATGAAAATGAAAAGGTTTCAACTCTAACAAAAAAAAATCCTCCCTCTCCCATTCTAATCTAATAGTTTTAGAACCTGAAAAAAGTGTTCCTTGGCAAAAACCAATGCACTGAAAATCAATTTGCCCAGCCTTAGTTAGAAGCCACAGGAGTTTAGGGCTGTTATGGTGTCCACCAGAGGGCCTGCACATGAATTTTTTATTAATGCAATTGAAATATATAGAACGGCGAGGGGCGGGGGCAAACTGCAGCTAATGAGCTGCATGCGGCTCTTTTACAGCTAAAGTGTAGCTCAGAGCCTCACCCCCAATCATTCTCTGCTGATCAGACTGACAGTGATGATGGCTGAGAGTTGGAGGCCACAATTTAAAGCCTCCCCGCCCCCAACTGCTTGAGTTACCCACTGCCAGGCACACACTTATCCTCAGTGGCTGCCTGCAACTCCCAGACATTTGTTGCTGCTTCTCCTCATGGCCATAGCTGTCAGCTTGCCAGAGCCACCAGCTGCCATGCAGGGAGGGGCCCTAGTGGTAACATGTAACTGAAAATCCTGGTAAAAATCAAGGGGCCGAGGAGAGATGTGGCCACATGTGCCCTCCCCATGCATCGCCTCTGGCTTCTGCCTAGCAGTGAGGCACATCTCAAGGCTTCATCCCTGCAGGGCACCCCTGCCAAAGCTTAGGGCTTCAGCAGGGAGTGGGTCTGAAGCCCTGAGATCCAGTAGATGTCTCCAGTAGGACAGAAGCCTTTAGCCCCATCATCCTGCTGAAGAGCTGAAGCCCCGCACCCTGGCAGGCACACCCCACTCTTGAACTACTGAAGATTGTTGTATCTGGCTTGGAAGGTCAGTAAGTTTGGTCGTCCTTGGTATGGAGATTGCAGGAGAAAAAGTGATTTGAAATATTGCATATTATATAAGGAATGCAAAGGACACAGATTTGTAGCCATCAGTGCATAGAAAAAGAAGTTGCTTGTGGGATTTCCTTGTTCAGAATGGCTGCAGGGTTGAGCTTAACACAGTACAAAGTAACTGCAAGAATGTTCTCTAAAGGGTATCAAAATAAAAACACTTTACAATGCCATAGTAATCAGATTTAACATATAATGTCATTTTTGCTTCTCAAAATGTGAGAAGAATTTCCTTATATTTTGCTTATGTGCTTTTCCTAAATAGGGGCACTAGCGCTACATTGATTTTATGGGATGTTAGAAATATTTGATCTGCCCCAAAATACAAGCAGAATAAATAGAAAACAAAAGATAGGATAAAATTCTCCAAAGTGCTATTTTCCAAATGATTTAGGCACTTAGGAGTCTAATTCTCACAGAAAGTCAGAGACCAATCGGGCAATAGTTAGAGGAGTAAAAGAATAACCTCTTCAAACTGTTCTCCTATCTGCAAAGCGCATGCATCAGGTTCTCAGCCTTTCCATCCCAGCTCCTAAGTTGCTTACTCCCCAGCCTTTTCTCTGTTCCTAGGATGCTGCCTCTGACCTGCTGTTCCTGCTCTCTTGGGCCTGGTGTACACTCCAGTGGAGGTCAAAATGAGATACGTGACTCCAGATATATTAATTACATAGCTGGAGTCAACATATCTTAAATCGCTTTTCTGCGTGGTCCACACAGCGGGAGGGCGACAGGAGGAAATGCTCCCATCGGCTTCCCTTACTCCTCACAAAAGGAGGAATACTGGAGCTGTCCCCAGCATTTGATGCATGGGTCCATACTTCATCTGCTAAATTGAATGCCAGAAGATCAGCCTCTGGTGCGTCAACCTTCCACATAGTGTAGACGTGCCCATGCGGCCTCTGGTTTTCACATCTCCTGAGCATAGTCTCCCTTTTCCTGTGCTTTAAAAGCTCTTTAGGGCAGGATGTTATATAGTGCCCAGTGATGAACCAGCAGGTTCATTACATTGTTTGATATCTGAAAGGATGAGCTTGTTGAGCAGTCAGCAGCCAAGAAGGATGTAGTATACACTTTGCAGCAAAACAATGGGGTGTGACTCACAAAGTAATGAGTGGGCATGTCTATTTGTATTAATTTGAAATTGCTCAGTCCCGCACATAAATGGATATTCCTGATATATTTCCAGGGCACCCAATTTAAAATTCTAACATTTTGTCAGTAGGAAAGAGAAATCTCAAGGTTGTGTGGTTATGTCCAGAGCACACCTATGGACGATTTTATTCAATTCCAGACAACATAGCACACAAATTACACATTACCAGGATTAGCAAGGAAAGCCATAATGAAGTACCACAACTGGATATGAAACTCCATACCTTTTACTTTGAATCATTCACTTTGATGAAGCCTGCTGTTCCTCCTGACAGCAAATTACAAACCACTACTCTTAGGCACGATTTGCATCAATTAATTGAAAATGCACTCCATAGATATTCCTCTGCTTTTAAGTGTCATTTGTTTTTCTGTTAGACAAGTTCATATATTTCAGTCAGACATGCATATGTATTAAAGGCAATTATGCATGATTTATCTATTAGTTGCAGATACAAATATTTTGTGATGATTTTTATTGGTTTTTCAGGTAGTCAATTTCACTTCACCTTTCCCCTGGATTACTGAGGAGTCTGAACTTGTGCTTTTGAATACCACTCCAGTGAAAGAGATAGGCATCAACTAATCTAGTTAAATGGATAGCCCTTTCTGAAGGCTTTGTTCCCTGATAGTTTTCTGTACCTAAGAGACATCTAAAGAGCAATGTCTGTCTGTCCCATTCTCCATAGAGTTTCATCTACCATCACCATACTATAAAATACAATTCTTCACCATTAGCAAAAAAGGATGTTAGCTAAAACACATTCTTGAATTCAAGCTTCCATGAGCAAAACTATGTGAGAAAATTTTAAACACATTTGGTAGAACTATGATACTGATGTGGATCGTAACTTTTGGAATAATCAGTTGAAGTGAGTATGATCACTCCCAATAATCATTGCTCCATTTTGCATAAAACTCTCTGATCACTTCTGAAGCCCTATGCTGCAAGATTTTGGGAAGAGAATTCCCTGGAACAACCTCAGTAAAATGTGACCAGTGATATTTTTCTACAGGTTGAACTTCTCTAGTCCAGCATCCTCAACACCTGACCAGTGCTGAACCAGAGAGTTTGCCGAACCATGGGAGGTCAGTATTGTCTATCAGCATTATCAACATTTCCACTACTTACTGGGCTCTTAAGAATACATCTAGGAGTAAATCAGAGCTAAATAAGAGCACAGAACACTGAGAGCCAGGACTGGTGGCTGTAAACAAACTTTATGGGACCACGGGGAACTTGGCCACACCCATGAAAAGTGGACATCCAGCTAACTAAATCATGCTGGACCACAGATGTTGCCAGACCAGAGAGTGCCAGACTACAGAGATTCAACTTGTAGTTTTACAAGCTTTTTCCTAATACGATTGTAGATTCTTTCCTCTCCCCCGGCCCCTTCCTCAGTCAATTGTTATACATTATGTATTTTTCAGAATAGCAGACTTTTGGGGCTGTCTAGTTACCAGACAATTTGCTCTATTAACAGTAGTAGCTGAAGAGAGATACATCATCATTCTCTGCGGTGTTTCAAACACCACCCAGGTCTGCAAATTCTGGAAGCAGTACAGCACCATTGCTACTGGTTTTAATTAATTACAGTGTTAAATGTGGTTACGATAAACAGAGATACTGCGAATGCTAGACAGCTTTGTTCCTGAAATATTGAGGCTTTAACTAATTTGCATTTCTCTAGACAGTGAGCTATAGACAGCAGCATTGGATATGAGAACACATTAACATGTAAAAGTGGCATAAAATAATCACTAAGGAATCTCAAGAGTAATCTGGTTTCTTTTAAATAAGCTATGTAATGTAAATATTAAGGACAGCATGGAAAGCAAATGTTCAGCTTCTCTGGTTTTTAAATTTTTAATAAAGGAACAAAATGTATGAGAATTATTTTTAGTTAGCTGAATTCATTGTGTGTTAAAGATTAGTTGGGATGTGAATTAAAACTTCTCACCTTACGTCTCACCTTGAGAAATGCTCTGGCTTGACTTTCAGAGGAATATCCGCAATCCCCATTGACTCCAATGAGATTTTTGAGTGTTTGGTATTTCTGGAAACAAAGCCAACTGCATGTAAGAGGGATTTATTTTCATGAGTCAATCTGGCAGGATGGGACATAGACTGGTACCAAGACAACAGCCTGCATTCTCAAAAAGCACCTGGAACAAAGCATTGATATTCCTCTGTACTTTTTGTCTTTTGTTAATCTTGTTACTTAAAATACATGTACTTATTTATTCAGATGCTTGCCTCCAAACTAACAGAGGTGAATAAGTGCTTGCTGTCAGGAGATTTGAATTTTATTCCCAGCTTTACCAGGGGCTTCCCACATATCACGTAAAATGTGCCTAGCATTGTGGTTTTCCATATTTCGTGTGTCAATAATTCCCATGTTAAACATGCTCATTTAACAAGGAAAGGATGAGTTCTCAGGTGGAAATTTACCCCTGCAACCTGTGCTAGGCGCAGTGCAGGTAAAATGGGGAAATTACTTTTATAACAGAACCCCAGACGGGGTTAAAAACTCACTTTGTGTGTGTGTTGCTTTACCAATCCAAAACTTGGGGCAGATTCACTGATGGGAACATTCTGACTTGCTAAACAATTTATTTTTATTGGGGCTGGAGGAATGGAGTTTACCCTCCCGCTGAAGGGAGATCATGCTGAGTTGTATACAGACCAATGTCACTTCTGATCTGGCTCTGGAAAAAATAGTCATAATAAAAATCCCCAATTGCTGGAGATGAGATGGGAAGGGCTCTGAGTTACTACAGAAAATTCTTTTCCAGATATTTGGCCGGTGGGTCTTACCCACATGCTCAGGGTCTGACTGATCACCATATTAGGAGTCAGGAAGGAATTTCTCCCTGTCAGATTGCTAGAGACCCTAGTGGGGTTTGCCTTCCTCTGCAGCATGGGGCCTGAGTCACTTTCTCTGTAACTTGAAGTCATTAAACCATGATTTGAGTATTTCAGTAAATCAGTCAGAGGTTAGGAGTCTATTTCAGCCATTGGTGAGGTTCTGTGACCTGCAATGTGCAGGAGGTCAGAATAGATGACCAGGACAGTCCATTATGATCTTAAAGTCTATGAATCTATGAGATTAAGCAATGGTGACTATTTCTGCCATGCTGAATAAGTGATGTGCATTGGCAGTATTGTGAAGGCAATCATAGGTGGATATGTGTGAGATGTGGGAAGGGAAAAGAATTCATAACTAGGGATAACACAGGTTAGCAAGTGCAAGCAAATACAATCTGAGCTGGACAGGGAGATAAAACAGAGGCAATGGAGCTGTTGTACTTGAGGAATGAACACTGCTTTGTAATGTCCTCTGTGAATTAGACAGGGAAGATAAACATATTTGTCACTTAGCTGCCACTAAGTAATATGTGAACTCAAGTGTCCAGATTATATATCCTGACTCCCATTAACTATTGCCCTCCAGTTCTTTCACATTTCTATTACTACCTGCAGAAAGAAGCATTAATTAACCAGAATAGAAAAATAATGTAAATCCACATATTGAATTCAAAATATCTTTTGACAGGAAAGTATAATTCACAGCCAAGTGTAAATATTGCTGGTCTGTCAATTAAATGGGACAAGATATGGAATGAAGGCAAAAGAGATTCATATCATTTCCTTGAACTGAAAGGATCAACAGCTCAGGCAGTCAAAAATAATTGTCTGTGTTACTGTCTACAATTACTTTTAATGGGACTGTGGTAACATCTGCCCAATCTTCTGATAAAGTTCTTGAGACAGAGTGATAAAGAACTGTTTGTTCAGCTTTGTGAAATGGATGAATTAGGAAAAGGTTCTTCATAGTGAATTGTAGGTGTAGTTCAGACCATAGCTGCATGGCAATTATATCCTGTGTAAATGTATTGAGTGACATTGTAGATTCAGTCTATGAAACAAGTGTAATGACTTTTGAAATAGGCCAGCAGAATATTATCAGGGGCCTCCTTGAACAATGCTAGCGAGGCTGTGTCTGAATTGAGAAAACAATATCACTTTAGGCTTAATTTTATACCTGCATGGAATCAGTTTTAAAGAAAACAATCAGTCTGTTTTTCCATTGTAGACATATTGTAGGTAACCCTCCTCAATATTTTAGGTGGAAAGATCACAGAAATCAGAAGTTCTCCCTCTATGTAGAAAGTAAGGACAGTCTAGGGGTTAGGACTCTAGCTTGGGAAACTAGGGATCAAATTCCTTGTTTTGCTGAAGACTTTCTGTGTGATCTTGATCAAGTCATTTATCTGAACTGTAAAATGGGGATAATACATCACAAGGGCTATGTCTACACTGCAAGGTTTTTGTGCAAAAATCCGTGGAGCATCCACACCTCATATGTGCTTTTGTGCAAGGTAATCAAGAGTAAAACGGCAAAACAGAGGGCTTTTTCTGCCGTAGGTAAACCTCCTTTTATGAGGCATAACTTCCTTTTGCGCAAGAGTTCTTGCGCAAAAAGGCAAGTGTGAACACTCCAGAGGGGTTTCTTGTACAAGAACCCCTATGGGAAAAAGCACAGGTGCTCTGATGGCCATTCTGCGAATGGCCATCAGAGCCCTCTTGTGCAAGAGCATCTATGCAGTGTGAGCACTCTCTTGCACAAAAGCACATCACTTTTGTGATGTGCTTTGATGTGTGGACATGCTCTTGCACAAGATTTTTTTGCGCAAAAACTCTTGAGCAAAAGTCTTCTTGCACAAGAAGCATGTAGTGTAGACACAGCCAAGGAGTGTTGTGCTTAGTGCTTTCAGATCTACTGATAAACAGTGCTATCTAAGGGTGCATCCACACTGCACCCGTAGCTCAAAATAAGCTACGCAATTGGAGCTATGCAAATTGTATAGCTTATTTTTGCAGTGTAGATATAGCTTAAGAGTTAGGTATTCTCATCAGTGGAAGGAATAATTCAGATTATTTTCTTGTTACTCTTCTGGAAAATAGTCTTGACTCAAAGGATCAAAGACAATTTGCACCCTGACTTCTGTCAGAAGGAAAGCCACCTCTAGATAAGAACTTTAAGGGGGACACAAAAATGAGGGAGAACAGGAAGAAGAAGAACTGGAAGAATTTTAAAAAATTTTGAATTTAAATAAAAAATGTACTCAAAATGTTGAGGAAAATTGGGGGGAAATAAAATGTTCCATTTTGTTTTACTCTTTTTTTATTAACTATGGAGGTGGCTGAAATTTTTTTGTATTTTAACTTTTTGGTGGAAAAATTAGAGAATTGTTTTAATAAAGGACTCATTTTTCAGCTATTTCTAGACAGAATATTTTTTCATGCTTTATCAGTTCAAATTTATTAATTTAGCTTTTGCTACCTAAGAGTTTATACCAGTCATAACATGTAATTAAAAAAATTAAGATACAGACATTGCTAGTACCTGATTACATGCATTCACTGTTCAGACTCAGCAATGGAGATTGAAAGTAGCATGTTTTTGCATATGTTTTTCTATAAATTATTGGCCAATGTAATAATTTGCTCATGGGTTTCACCAGAGTTGGGAAGCATTAAATGCATATTCCATAGTACTGTAGTATACTAATGTCAGAAAAACTTGAAACAAGCACAGCTCTGTAATTTTTTTTAATATAACTTGTTGGATTCCTGCCCCACTAGATAGATCTAGTGCCTAAATAATATACAATTTTATGCAAATGTTATTAGTTTGTTTTCTTTACTCACATCTCAGCTGTGCCGCATGCTTAGTACAACCCTCAAGTTGCAAAAGTGCTCTTCTGTTTCCCCAGCAACTAGCTGCTCTATAAAGATTTGGGGAAGGGGGGAGTTGCTGCACTATCTTATGCCACACAGCAATGAGTTACACTGCAATAATATTTTCAATAATTCATGGAGAAATAGATACATAATCCAGCACCACCTGCTGGTAAGCCTGTGTCAAATCTAACTTGGTAAGTGTCTGTCCTGCCAACATACAAAATAAATCCAGAGTTTTAGGAAGGGGGTATTGATCCATGTCTGAGAAAAGATTAATTGCCACTTTATAATCCTCATGTACTGGTACACCACCATCTGTTTTTACTACAGTTCAAATATAACAGGAGAGATTATCCCTTCATTTTCTACCTCCCTGCACTGTTGTTTCACAGAGTCTCTTACTTCAGAAGCTTGGTCTAGTTTTACAGAATTTTTCTTTGAAATATACTGTTTTGCCTCAATGCTATCAACAAATGCTTTTCCTAGTTTGAATCAAGAAGTCTGTTTAATACACAATACCTGTACTGGGATCAATGATTTGGTTAGCTCCTAACAGGCCTACATTTAGCTTTGGAATCCAATTTCTACCAAAAGGACAGCTTGATATAAACAGTGTTAAATTGCCACCTGCTCCAGATGCTTCATTTTTCCTGGCACTTTCTCCAGGATTGCTAAATGTTGTGCGGTATGTGTCTCTGGATACATATTATGGAATCAGAACATCATGTTTCAGAATTGACTTCTGTATAATTTTCCAGAAATAGATATAATTGCCCTAGTATCATTTCCATTCGGATATTCATGACACATGAATATGGTTTTACATAGAAACTACATTTAATAAATGCAGTTCCATATTGGGTTTTTTTCCAGTGCCATAATCCTGTGGTATAGATACAAAGGTGTACACAAGTACAGTACAGAGGAATAGTAGAACCCTGTCCTTCTTCTGTAAGTGCTACACACAGATATATTTGGTCAGCGTTTCAGTCCTACTCCAGGTATTCCAGGCACAGATACAGAGGCTACATATGTCAAATGCATTATTTGTTGCATATTGTTCACCACTAAATCATCATGCATTCCATTTACCTCAGAATTCACATGCATCAAAACAAACTTCAGTGTAGTCTCATAAAACCAAACATCATATAGTGGAAAAACCTAAAAAAACAACAAATAGTCTAGTAGCACCTTAAAGGCTAACAAAACATGTAGATGGTATCGTGAGCTTTGTGGGCACTTCTTCAGATGACTGGAGTATTAGAACTTGCATCTTCTCTTAGGGATGGTGAAGTGACAAAGTCCAGATCCAAAGTCCGGAAGTCCAGATCCAAGAATAAATAAAGGAAGGGGGTGGAAAGAGGAAAAAAGAGGGGGAAAGAAAAAAGAGAAAGAGAGTGAGTAGATGGTTCAAATAATTACAAGAGGTTGATAAGAACAATTAGCAATTGTTTAGTTGGTTGGTTAAGTCATTAGGATGTGGAAGGTAGTGTGCGAGCCAGCCCATGTCCCCATTCAGACCATTTGCATAAGGATTAAATGTAAATGAAGTTGTGCCCATGAAAGCTCATGATACCATCTACTTGTTTTGTTAGTCTTTGAGGTGCTACTGGTCGATTTGTTGTTTTTTAAGTTTTTCCTGTTACAGACTAACTGGCTACCCCTCTGAAGATAATATAGTGGAACAGTGATAGCATGGCGATCTGCAGCTTATAGAGCCAAGATAGACAGATGAAAACCTGGAGTGACAGTGTGGTCTGTGGACCCTGTCAGTGGTGCTAGAACATGTTTCATAGCGGGGCTGCTGAAAGCCAGCCCCCTTACTCCTGTCTGTTCCCCTCCCAGAGCTTGGTCCAGGAGCAGGGTTGTGTCTAAAGGGGCTGGGGAGACCAGGAAAAGGGGTAAGGCTGAGGCCAAAGCTGGGGGTAGATGTGAGGCCAGCAGCTGAGCCCTGGACACAGGGCTGGCAGCCTGGACCCACATCAAAGGTGTGGGCACTGCAGCATCCCTCCCACACCCCTAGATCCTGGGCCTATGGACCCTATACAAGAGTCAGCTCTAATTGTAGTTCTGCCGCTGATGTGCTCTGTGGCCGCTGAGAGTCACTTTACCTCTCTGAGCCTCTGGTCTACTTAAGAGTCTAACTGGAAGTGCTTTTGGATGGGTACTCCCACGGTGAGTTTGCACAGTGCCCAGCCCAGCGGAAACCTGATCTTGTTTGGGAGACAAGATATTCCTGTAAGGAATAAGAAGAAAAGCAACACTAACAAATACAGAACCTTAGTAGAGGGCTGATGGAATGTGGGGTGATGAACAGATCAGTACAGTCATGGAGCCTCTCCCTCCTGTCGCAGCAGCCAGCCATTATCACTAGCAGAGGGAGATGCACAAGAGCCTGTGCTGAATTTCATGTGCAGCCCTGTTGACTTCCATCAGGTTATATATTGGACTCACTAGCAGTGAAAAGGTTCATGTTTAAAATAGTTCATGAAATCCAGGCTATGGCTACACAACGGTAGGGGCCGTGCTGCCCAGGGTGGGGAGGCAGACATGGGCTAGCTGTGTTTCAGCAAACATGCTACAAATAGCAGCGATGCCACAGCAGCATGGGCAACAGCTCGGGCTAGTCACCCAAGTATGTACACAGGAGGCCGGGTGGGTTTATACTCGGGAGCTAGCTTGAGCCTCTGCCTGTGCCTCCTGCCATGCTGCTGGGTCCACACTGTGGATTTTAGTGCAGTAGCTCATGCTGAGCTACCGCCCGTCTTCCAGCTGCAGTGTTTCTCCCAGCAGTAGTTATGAAGTCATTGGGCTCGACCCTGTGCTGTGATTCACCGGCTTTGCAACGTTCCAAGAAACCCTTAAGTTGGGTAACTCAAAAGTCTGGCCTCTTGTGGATTCTCCCTGTGCCACACCCATCCTGGCCCCCAGCACAGGAAATGAAGTTAGGTTGTCTCTACACCTTGGCAATCCCTACCTGCTTAGGGCTCTTGGCAGCTGACACTTCCGTTTCCTGGAGGATGCTCTAATCAGGAGAGCAGGGACACAAAAATACATTTGTATCCCCCTGCCTGAGCTATGCTGAATGCACCACAATTCAGGACCCAGCCTACTATTCACAGGGATGCAGCGTGTTCTTTTTCAGTTTATTAAACATACTGAATATGCAGAGCTCTGCGCATATAGTCATAAAACTTCTGCATTACCTGTTGTTGTAACTGTAATAAAAAGCTCAGCAGTCCCAGAAAAGCCTACAATTACTTTTGGCTGATCATCGATGGCCATTTTTTATAACAACCTGCACGGAAAGCATAATAAAAATTAAATAGCAATAGTGATATATTCAAAGGTGTTCTTCCTAACACTGTGTTTGGAGTTTGTTTGCCTAAAAATAGCTGGTGTAATGCATATTTTGGCAGCATGCCTAGCTCGGCCTAACAGAGAACACTGATGACCAGCATATGCGCTAACACCATCCTTCTTGTTTTGAAAACATAGTTCTAATTTTTTCCAGGTTTAGAATTGATGAGCTAAATTCTTCTGAATTATTTCAGTGAGCAAGGGATTGTTTTCCTGTGTAGGTTTTAAATGATCCCTGATAACAGAACTAAGCAGTGAATAAAACAACAAACTTTCATAGTGCCTTATCACTTCCTGGCATTTTATGGTAGCTTTCAAAATAAGTGATTCCTCCCTGCAGAGATACCACTTAGTTACAACCAGGTAAAAGCCAGGAAAAGCAGACATGTCTTCCACTTATGTTTGTCTGAAATAAGGGGAAGGCACATATATCCCTGAAGTCACTCTAACAGTACAGTTCATCACTTGAGCTACATGAAGAATTGTCATTACCTTGTGTCAAATAGAATGATATGTCATTAAAAATTGAAGGGGTAAGTTGGACCTTTTGTGAAAAAACTTTAAAAACTTACTTCAGTTATCTTATGTAATTAAAACCAAATATGACTGGTGATAACTAGTGCAACTTACACTATTCAGAATCAGAATATTGGCACTAGACTCTGTGGGTGCCTCTACACTGAATCGTAACTTGAAATAAGATACACAATTTGAGCTACACAAATTGCATATCTTATTTTGACGCTATTTCAAAATACCAAACTTCACAGCACCAAATTTCGAAATAAAGCGCTATTCCGAAACGTCTCTTACTACTTTATAGAATTAGGTTTACAGGGACATCGGAAAAGTGAGCCTGAAATAATGGGCTTGCTGTGAGGATGCAGTATTGCTATTTTGGGATACTTCCTGTATCCCAAAATAGCTGTTTAGACATAGCCTGCGTTTTTAGGACCTGATGCTAAATTCAAAGTCAATCTGAGTCAATCCGACCTTAACTCTGATCTCATTTATGACAGTTTTACAGCAGTTTAATTCCACTAAGCTAGACTGACTGCTGTTATACACTAGTTTGACGGTTGTAAACATTGACTTCGGTGGAGCTTTGCCCCTTTGTACAAGCAGAGGATTTGGCCCACTGATTTCAAAGGACTTACCCCTGATTTATTTTGAAGTGAGAACAGAATCAAAAAGGCAAGGAGAAGGAGACTAATGTCAGCAAAAGCTTATTTCATGTAAACGGTTTTTATGCAAAATGCCTGGAACTGGTTGGAATTGGAATTTCCATTCCAAGAAAAAAGTCCAATATTTCAAAGTTTGTTTTCATTGCAAATAGGGAAAACAGGCTGAAATTTCCAAATTATCAATGGAACAAGAAATCTGAAACATTTCAGTCTGGGATTTCAATAATATTGAAACCTTTCTCCATAAGGTAAAAATAAAATAATGTCAATAACATTGAATATATTAAATATAATATTAAAACTGATATTAAATTATAATATAAATGTGGAAACAAAGCGACTCAAAACAATACATTCAAAACAGTGCATTTTGACCATACTGAAACAAAACATTTCAACATTATTGAAACTGGTAGAAATGATTCATTCTGACTTTTCCCTTCATCAAAAATTTCATTCAGGTAGACATATTTTACAGAAATATATCCATTTTGTTTAAACTGAATTTTCCAATACAAAATTGTTCAGTCCAAATTTTTTTGGCCAGCTCTAAACAAGACACAGTTATTTCACATAGAACTGTAGGGTAAACTGAGGCAGTCCATGGTATTTCACTAAGAACCCTTATTCAATCCTAAAATTTGACACAGGCCTGGGAACACACACATTAACATGACCCTGGTCGCCCAGGCAACCACATTCCAAGGGACTGCACGAACTAATACCAAACAACCTTGCTAACATGTTTCGCTTTAATCCTAGATAATAAGCCTCTGACCCAAGGACCTCGCCAACGCGAGGCGGTATCATCCTGCAGGAGACGCATCATAACTCCAAACAGACAAAGTTACTGTTAAAATGTCTGTCTTGTTTATGTTGGCTTATTTAGCTTGTTAGGAATAACTACATGTATTATTGATAAGGTGTTTAATTGGCGATGGGTGGAGATGCTATGTAACCTTCGTAGTTGATAGGCTTACTTGATCATTTCGTCTTGCTGCCAAACCCTATCAAATTGCTTCTCCTCCGTCCATCCGCTGCCTATATAATCTATTGTAATGTTTTGATTAACTAATGTTCACCAGGTTAACCCCTGGTTGTCACTCTACCAGCGCTGAGTGTGTAATAAATCCTCTGACTTGTTTTCACCTGCATCCAAAGTGTCAAGAATTATTCCCTACAGCGGGGGTTCTCAAACTTTGTGATACCATGACTCCCTAAAATGCTAAATGAATTTGTGTGACCTCCCCTCCCCCCCCCACCACCCTCACTGCCCTGGGTCGCTTCCTCCCCCCTTCTCACCAGACTCCTTGCCCTCCTGGGGTTCCTTCAAGGTGTTTGTGGTCCTCAATGCCCTTCCCCACTGCACGCTCCTTTCCCTCCCTCCCCCTGGCTCTTTCTCTTTTGTGCCTCTTCTCCACTCCGCATCCCTTTGGTTCCTTCTCTCTCTCTTTTCCTCTCCTCCATCCTCCACTCGTCTCCTGTGTCTCCTCTGCCCTCCATGTGCCCTTATTTACCTCCGGGTCCTCTGCCCCAACCTAATCCCCCAGCCCACTGCCTGAGGGACCCCGCCCTCTCCCAGCTGGGGAAGCATTCGGTTGCCCAGCAACTGTGCCCCAGCTAGCACCTTGCACATCCACTCCTGCACCAGCGCCGGCCTCACTCTCCCGCCGCCTTGCCTCCTGCTGCAGCTGAGCCGCACTCCTGGAGTCCCACGGCCCCGGCCATGCTGCACGGCTTGCCGGCAGCTACCTTCCACCACCCTGCTGCTCTTTGCAGCCCGGGAGAGAAGGGTCACAATTGAAAAACTGAATACAGCTGCGACCCCCCCCTCTAAATTTCTCGCAACCCTCCCTGAGGGTCGCAACCCACAGTTTGAGAAACGCTGCCCTCCATGTCAAATTCATCTTGTGTTGTTATTTTGTTTTTAACCGATGTAAAAAACTTTATACACAGTTAGTCCAATGAGTATACTCACAAATTTCTATCTTATGTTCATTCACAATTGTTTCTGCTAGTTATATAGTGCTTGGTTATGTTCCTGGCAGATCAATCAGATATGAAGCAGTACAAATTAGTCTTTAAAATGTGTAGAAATGTTGTAAAAGTGCTGGTCCAAAAATATGAGAGACACAAAGTGGGTGAAGTAACATCTTTTGTTGGACCAACTTCTGTTGTTGGAAGAGATAAGCTCCTAATAAAAAATATTACCTCACCCACTCTGTCCCATTTGTTAAAAATTGGATGTTTTTGTACTGGTTAGATGAGTTTTATTCTCACCATTATGGAAAGCTAATTATATTTCAAAGCATTTTTATTGGATTGGCTTTACTAATTATGGGAAATAAATATAGTGAATTGCTGGAGATCACATATCATTTACAGATGCAGCACCGGTTAGACTATCTACATGATTAAGCCTTCAGACTTTGGCCCACCAAGCACATAGTTTTTCCTAGAGATAAATAAGTCATTTTCACAATTTTAGGTCTTGATCCTGCAACATGTAACATACAGGGTCTGTGAAAGTGCCTGCTGAAGTCAATGAGCTCTGCACAAGCAAAGTAATTCACCTGTACACTAAACATTGCAGGACTGGGACCTTAATTTACATTCACTGAAAATTGTCATCTACACACAGTATCTAAAGTGTTCTCTTTAACTTTTATCTTGTAGTGGGAAAGTGCCACATTTAGAACTCTGCCATATTAAAGAATTTATAAAGTTCTTTCAAATCAGCTGAAATCCATTCCAGGCATCAAAATATGTAGGGCTTTATATTAATTTCCCCTCCTTCCTCCATTCATTTTTGAAAGTATGCATTCAACATTTCCTTATTAAATCAATTATTGAGAGTTTCTTTTTCATTCTAGGCCTTTCAACTCCTTCATTTCAGATGAGACTGAATTAAAAAATAAAATATCCCGCCGAAGACATACTCTTAATGTCACAAAAACTGAAGTCCGGTCACAAAGAAACATTCCCCTTTCAGCCAGTAACTCTCTTTTATTTACTTGTCTACTCTTCATGCTGAGTTCTTATTCTGATAGCTCTGGTAAAACTGTCTCACCTACTTGAATTAAAATCCACACAAATGGAAGGTCTTACAAATTGAGCAATTGGATTCATAATTCAATAAACCAAAAGAATACAACATGAGATAAAGGAATTGAAACACCTAAAAGCTGTTTACAGAATTAAAAAAGAAAAAAAGCCAACCAGTAATATTATAATATAGATTTGTAATCTTCACTTAAAAAGCTGAATAGAGTTTTGAATACATAGTGGGTTTGAGGAATGATATTAAATGGAGTCTGTGTCTTTGTACACCTAGTTACAGTTCTGTGACGAGATGATTCTCTGATATCATGGTATTTTAGCATTTTTAAAGGGTAAACATGAACTCATAACAAGTCTTCCCAAAGGGGGTGAAGAAGTTGCAAAAATGCAGTTATTTTAATAGTATAGTCCAATCAACGGTAGTGGCAACAGCAGTCTTCATGATGTCACTTGGCAGGGGGAAATGGTCAGTGGATTCCCACAGTGCCAGATGATCCAAGTGCTTTGCTCCCCCTCCCAGGCCACTCTCACAACCTCATTGCACAGGGCATGGCAGAATGACAATACACTGTGCAAGAACTACACATACAACACCTGTCGCCTTGGCCAATGTTTGGGATTGAACCAAAACCTCTAAAGCTAAATCCATGAATCTGTGTAGCTTGAACTGAAGATCCAGGTCCTCAGGTTAAAAGCTGTAACAAACCCAATTCCTCAGTGAATAGTGTCAAAGAGCAGGATGTGTAACTCACTGACAAGTAGGTTACAAACACACTCCTACATGGCTACCTCCATTTACTTCCTGCCATTTCCCACCTCCCACCCAAAAAACCATTTTGACCTGTGATGAAGAATTATGCTTGTCTGTCATTGGCTGATCTGCCAAACCCATTGGCTGTGGGCAGTTGAAAGAGAGCTGGAAAGACACCACACAGCACACAGCACATGGCACACACATCCCGGATCTCTTGACACAACAAACTGAGGACACTGTACCAAAGAAAGGACCAAGCTGGCTGTTCCTCCAAGTGTCAGACTGAGTTAAGCCATAGGGGTCATTGCTGACCACAACCAGCTTATGCAATCAAGCCAATCATAGAGGTGGTTTTAGAGAAGAAAAATATCTGCTTTATTTTACTTATAAAATAACAGAGTCCTGGTGCAACAGTGATCACTAGAGGAGCTATACTGAGAATGCTTATTCAGGGCAAACTGCAAAGAACAGAGCAGATGACCCCCCAAACTGGTGGTTTATTCTATTTTACAATTAGATTTCACCAACCCAGTTACCAAACAGCTTCTGTAATACCTTAGGGTATGTCTACACTAGCTCGTTAGTTTGAGCTAGGTAGGGTAATTAGGGCAAGCGGCGTTGCAAATGAAGCCCGGATTTAAATATCCTGGGCTTCATTTGCATGTTCCCAGGCACCACCATTTTTTAATCCCCCTTAGTCCGAACTCCATGCCCGCGGCTACACGCGGCACGGAGTAGGTAGTTCGAATTAAAGATCCTAATTCGAACTACCGTTACTCCTCATTCCATGAATCTTTAATTCGAACTACCTACTCCATGCAGCATGTAGCTGTGGGCACGGAGTTCGGACTAAGGGGGATTTAAAAATGGCGGCGACCGAGAACATGCAAATGAAGCCCGGGGTATTTAAATCCCAGGCTTCATTTAAAACTCTGCTTGCCCTAATTACCCTACCTAGCTCGAACTAACGAGCTAGTGTATACATACCCTTACTGGTTACCAACAAGCCAAATATAATCCCCTTTAAGCAATCCATCCCAGGGGCATAGCCACGGGTGGGCCGGAGTAGCCCATGGACCACCCACGTTTAGCACAGGCCCACCCATCCATCCTCGCAGGCTGGGTGAAGGGGCTGACTCCACTGTGCCTGGTGCTCTGGCTGGGCAGAAGGGCTGGGGCTAGGGGTTGACTCTGCGCTGCCAGTGCTCTGGCCCAGGAGCATCTGGGGAGTGAGGCCAAGGCTGGCACTGCTCTGCTGGCATCCCCACAAGCTGACACTTCATCCAGGGATTGGGACCAGGGCACAATTGATCCCGCATTGCTAGTGCTCTGGCCAGGAGGAGGGCCAGAGCTGATCCCAAGCCTGAGCTCTGGCCCGGGGAGCAGTCAGGGAGCAGGACCGGGGCTGACCCTGCTCCTCCAGAGATCCTGTAGGACATATTGCCCACCAGGTCAATAAATGTGTCCGATCTCATCCAAATGCATGCTTACAGACAATCCTGACTCCCCAAATCTAAGATTTAGTCATTAAAAAACAAAGCAAAGAATTACTGTGGTTAAAAATCATTATTCAGACAGAATTGAACGGAGTTCTCGGGTCAATTTCATGGCAGAGAGGTGAGGGTGATGATTTGTAAAATCCTTCCAGAATCAATTAAAAATTTATATGGTCCACCACACATAGTCCATGCACAGAATTTGTTCAAACTCTTCCTTGAGAAATTGCATAGTTAATCCAGAGGAGATCAGCCGATGTCATGTTTACTGACTTATCCTTTTCCTGACAAAATGAAAATAGATCTTATGCAGCAAGAATCAGGTCCAAGGCTTTCTTCATAGCTGAAGCTCAGCTGTGGTCACAGCAGGCCCTCCTTGACTGAAGAACAGGCAATGTATATTGTTGCCTGGAGTTAATCTATTTCCTGGGCATACACCAATAACTTAACTGCACTCATTAACATTAGGCAAGTAATTATCATTAGGAGGTTCACAGGTAGTTTACTAAACAGTTCAAAGTGAAATGAAGACAATGATATTATTACACCACAAGTCCCATCTAAATGATAATATTTGATTGTTAAATCAACAGAATATGGTAATGATAAATTATAGACAGGAACAGAAGTTTAGCAGCTACAAGCTACTTAGATCACATTATTAAACTTGTAACAAGATATAGGTAAACACAGACAAATACAATTTGTACTTAGTCCTAACTCTCTATCAATACAGGCCAACAATTTGAGAGCTCTAGTATATTTAACATGACTTTGCTAATTATCTACAACAGTGACAGGCATGTGGCCCATTGAGTTTCCACCTGTGATCTTCAGAACCCATTTGCCCCCCTGACCTTATGTGCCTCTCATGCACTGGGGCACAGGAGCCCCACACTTCCTATTCCTCCTCCCTTCCTTACTCCCTCCCAGCACTTTCTGAGCATGGCAAATCTGCTGATTCACACTCAGTTCTCCCTCCTCTCCCTCCCTCCCAGAGCTTGAACACCATGAGTCAGCTGTTTGCTTGTTCAAGTTCTGGGAGGGAGGAGAAGGAGCGGTGATGGAGTGCGAATCCGGAGATTTGTGGGACTCCAAAAGTACTGGGAGGAAAGGGGAGGAGTAGGAAGTGTGGGGGAGGGAGTCAGACAGGGAATCTGTGGGCTGAAGGTGAAGCCCCAGAGGGATGTGAGCTGCTGCTGTTCTCTCATGCCGTCCACTCACTATTTGTGGTTGCCCATTGCTGACCTACAAGGAATGGCACTGTTTGCCATTTCAATACTCTTCTAATATGTTCATAAGGGTTGCATTTAAAGTCTTCAGCCTGTGGGTGGCTTAACCCTTGCTGGCTCAGCAACACACCTGGATTAGGAGGAATGTAAAATCCTTTACTTTAAATTGGCTTTACTTTCTCAAGTTAGAAAATGTTTTAGAAAAAGATTTAAAACTAACTCCCTCCCAAAAATCCACTCTTCAAAGGTTTTCGTGCACCCTCAAACGATGCTGGATCCTCGCCTAGAGGGACAGTACAGGGGCTCTAGAAAGTATCACACTGTGTTCCTGAAGAAAGTTAGAGAACCTTTATTTGCTAAAGGTCAGATTGTGGCTGGCTCTAATGAAGGAGTAAGACTTTTGCATGGCCTCCTCTGGGAGCAGTCCAGGCACAATGCAGGAGCTGGTTGAGTAAGGGAAGAACATGGGCTTCATGCCCAGAACTTCCACGTTCTCCCCAGAGTGTGTGAGTAAATAATAGATTAGCTCCTTCTCTCCCTTTGTATGGGCCAGCATAGACAAGCCAATATGTGCTGGTGAAGAGGAAAAGATTCTGCACCTGAAGAGGGTAGTGCAAATTTCTTTCTTCAGAATGGAGTTAATGACAAAGGAAGGTGATTGGGGCTCAGTTCCTTCCCTGCACTACTCAGTGCACACTACTGTGCAATGTGTTGCGCTTCGCCCAACATTAATGGCACTGAAAAAGAGATCAATTTAGCCCCAAGGTATGATATAACAAAACTTCACCAGCAGAAGAGGGGCAGGCAGAGAGAACTTGCAAGAGAGAGGTGGCCTCCTTCACTGTATTTAACCCCATGGCACCATTCCAGAATGTGCATTAGTCTAACAACATATTTATTCAATTAATCTGACTGATGCTTATGAGGATTGTGTGTCATTTTATATACATGGTTCTTGAGATGCCACAAGACAATGCTCATGTACTACTATAATTTGTGCTTTTAAAAATTAAAAAAAAGGTATGCAGTAACTCAGCTTTTCATTGTTCTAATTATGTATTACTTGCTTATGAATAATTCAAGTTTCGAGACTACTGTACGATCTTTTGCCTAGGTGATGTAGATCAGCTGTCTCCTTTCCTTTATGTTCCAAAAAACATGAGTGTCACAGGCCACAAATACCCTTGGTGTGTGTCTTACAAAATTAAAATGGGTATAAAAATAAGGATCAATGATCCATATCATTACTTTGATTTCCTCAGGGAAGTGATATCATGAAATTCTAAGCCATTCCAAACCTTTAACAGGTATGAAGCCGATGTCCTTTTTATTATCCCTCTGATTTGCTAAAGGTTAGTCAAGCAGTCCACTGAGTTTTCACTTGTGTGCTGTGAAAGTGGGGAGGGACAGTTGATTTGTTTTTCTTATGACAAGGTGAAAAGTATCTTCTACCAAGTGCTGAGCACCCTTTATGTCCATTTATTCATTTCCCATTAAACCCTTTGAAATTAATGGGAGCTGGGCACACTCAGCAACTCTCATCAGCTGCTCCAGGAGACAAATACCATCACAGAAAGAGGTCTTACTCTGTCGCCCCCTAGTGGACAATGATGAGCACAACCAACAGGAATAAGAGTGGTAATCTGTAACTATATCTATATCTATATCTGAGAGTGTGTCTGTCTCTCTGCAAGTCCATTTGCTCAAGAACTCTTTCTAAACAGTAAGAGCTAGGGCCAACAGTAAGAGCTGCATTTGGTATGCAGCTTCATCTTCTAACTTTGAGCAAGATCAGGATTTTCTTGTGCCAGAAGCCCTGGGAAAAAGACAGTTTTCCATAACATGAAAAGGGAGGTGCTGCTGTTAAGAGGGATGTGATATGAGAGTGGATACTGGAGGCAGCAGCCATACCACCAAGGGAGTGGTCAAGGCTGGGGCCACCATCTTGCCTACCAGCACCCCTGCCACAAACCCTTCCCCTCCCCTCCTGACCCTTGGCTGCAGTGCTGTGGGGGCCCCTGGCAGCTGGGGGTGGAGTGTG
Source organism: Pelodiscus sinensis (assembly GCF_049634645.1). NCBI lineage: Eukaryota > Metazoa > Chordata > Testudines > Trionychidae > Pelodiscus > Pelodiscus sinensis. The sequence goes on from NC_134711.1 coordinate 212,549,669, forward strand.
TGTGTGGGGGGGGGTTACATACTTTTGGATGTGTAACTCATGACAGCTGAAAACTCCCAAATAACAAACAATACACATGAAAAATGTGTGCGTCTTACTTTTATTTTCTTCTTGAACAGTTGGTTATTTTTTCTCCACATAACCACAATTGCTAAATTAGTAAACCCCAAACTCCTGTTTCAGACAAAGCTGAGATTTGCTGGGTTAAAACATCAAGAGTGAAATCCAGGGTCTTTTGAAGTCAATGGGAGTTTTGCCATTGATGTCAATGGAACCATTCGATCACCCCTAAAGAGAATAATATGTAGGGGTAGTTTGACATTTGTCCCTGAGATGGATCTGGAGTAGTCATGAGACATGCCTATTGTTCCATCTTCAACTCTAAGAAGGAGAGTGATTAAGAATATTTATACCACCCTCGCATGTCAGATATCTGGTGTGTACTTAACCGAGCATAATGAGAACAGATTATACCAGATAAATTGTCCTTTTCAAATGCAATATTGATATGTTACAAATCATCTGGAATGATGATTTCTAAAGGCTTCTGGGGATGCTGGGAATGCAGAGCACAAATTGATTGGTTTGGTTTCGTTGATTTGGTTTAGTTTTGTTACTTTAAACCAACCTCATTCATAACATAAGATGACAGAATTGTTACTGAAGGTTATCTTTCCAACCCCCATCATGCTCACTCATCTACATGTTCCCCTCTAAGGAATATGATGTACTTCTCTGCTCTAAATCTGAACAATGACTCAATTGTGAATGACTAAACAAAGCTTGATTTCCCACGCCTATCCTCAATAGCATGAGTTCAGAGGGACCCTCAATGCAGTCACCAGGAAAAGAGAGAGAATCTGACTCAACAACTTTACCATTCTGACATCACTTCCTAGCCCAACCTACCAAGAAAGATCCAGAAAAATCCAGCAGAATTAATGAATCAAAATTGTTATATAAAAGCTAAACATAGTCTGTTCATGACTTTTTTACATTATATATTGACATTCCTTAGAAAAACAGTTCATTTTATCTTTTTGTGCTTTTGTTTTTACTGGCTAAAGCTATACAAGCTTTGTTCTTTTTATACCTTTATTTCCCTGGATGCCTTTATTTCCCTGAATTCCTTCCAGCTGATCAAGAACATTTCTAAAGAGCAATGTTCCAAACTGAATGTATTACTCTATGAATGATCTTATGGCACCACCAATTTCCTGCTTTTGTGCTGACACTAGTGGAGTCTGAAATCATGTTGGCCATTTTATTTTGGTTTCCTTGGTCCATTATAAACTTACATGCAAATCCACTGGACATTGTTATCTCTAAATAAAAAGAGCAGAGTTCACTACTGAAGTTTATAGCATTCAGATAAAAAAAACCCACACCTGTTTTGAAGAAGCTCCAGAAGAATATAAAGGAATGTGTGTCTTGATCTGAGGCAAGGAAAAAATAACTTCTTACAACTCTTATTTGAGAATTGGTGAAATCTGGGACACCGAAGTGTTTCTCACAGCCTCGTTAGCTAAATTCTCAGCTCATCTGCTTTTCTGGGGAAATTACTGCTCTTTCTGGGGAAGGGCAGGTCAGCTTTTGTGACTTAGGCACAACTTGTGTTTCTCTTGTTGGTTGTTTTTGTTCATTAGCAAAGAAAAAAAGAATTAAAAGTTCTCCAGGTGAGAGGGAGGAATAGGCAGTGAGTATATTGGAGTATATCCAATGGGGAAGCCATGTAGGGAAAGGAAGAGAAAACACTGACTCCTTTGGATACGGTCATTGCCTTAAGAGCAGCACCCAGATACAAGTTAGCTTACCAACATTTACTCAATATGTACATCCAGGGCATGTGAGGATAGGTGCATGGGGACATACAAGAGAACCTAAACAGGATAGGCAACTAACCTTTACTGAGTCCAGGAGAGTTAGGCAGCTAAGAACTTCTGAAATTCCATTGGGAACATTCCTGTATCTTCAGGTACCATAGTCAACCTGTGGAACTCCTTGCCAGAGGATGCGGTGAAGGCTAGAACTTTAACAGCGTTCAAAAAAGAGTTATATAGATTCATGGAGGTTAGCCAGGTTAGCTATTAGCCAGGATGGGTAGGAATGGTGTCTCTAGCCTCTGTTTCTCTGGAAGTGAGTAACAGAGGAGGTATCATGTGAGGATTATCTGTTGTGATCCCTCCTGCTGAGACAGCTGGTCTTGGCCATTGTTGGCAGACAGGATATTGAACTAGATAGACCTTTGGTCTGACCCAGTTCTTACATTAATACCTTTGAAAATCCACCCCATTTTCTGAGTATTCCCTCCCCACTACTGCCCAGAGCTGCATGGGATAGAGATGACCCAGCATCACAGCCCAGAGACCTAGACACAGCCCCAGGAGTGGGGTCTGAGTTGCAGCAGCTGCCAGAGTGAAGGGTTTCCCCTCCCAGAAGAGTGCCTCGTATCAGCAGAGATACCACATTCTGTCTAGTGCTATTGCGTGCATTGGAGAGTAGCATCCTGTTCCTATGTGTAGTTGATCAGATGACAAGTAAAATATAAATGTAAGAGGTGTGGCAGTGTAATATGATCCCCATTTAAAGATCAGCATTTTCCAATGGTCACAGCCCAAGGATAACCCACAGGAAAACCTCCTGAAAGGAGCCACTGAAAAGGAAGTCTCTGTGGGAGTATGGGGTTTATTCCCCACATCATGGGGGAACAGGTTACATAGTCGCTTGTGTTCATCATAGCTCTAGCTTTCAGCCTTGCCCTACATTACATTTAACCCATGCCCACAGCACTCCTGACTGTCAGTGAAAACCTCACCCACTGCTTTATTTTTAAAAGGATTTCTTGCGTCTTGCTTTAGTTTAAAAAAATTAAACTTGTTTGAAGGTGCCTTTGTAATTGTGAATGGCCACATATAAGCTCCATTTCAAGATCGCTGTGGTTTCCTATTACCATCAATCAATGCAACACATATTAATTAAGCACTTTGCTGTGCTCTTGCATGATTTATTAGGTCTTCCTTCATTAATGTGTTTGATCAGAAAAAGTAATTAAACAATGAACAGCAGCAGCAACGCCTACTTTGCATCGATTATTAAAAGCAGGTTTCTTAGAATAAAATGTGGTAATTAATGCTTGAGTTCCCGTGGGTTTCACTTCATGTTGTCAAATTATCTGAACTGTTAGTAGCACTAATCCTTGGCTTTACCATAAACAAGCAAATTAGATACAACAGTGTTAAGGAGGAACCTACAGCAGTTATTTGTGATACTGACACTCGAAACACTTTAACAGCAAGCAGAGATTGCGGGTTCCCAGACATGGAATATTTTACAAGAACATCTTTGATAATAAAATATGCATTAAAATATAGGTGATTGTCCCCCCTATTACCAGCCATTCAGTGAAGCTAGATCAGGGACAACTAGAGTGGATAATTTTGATGGAGGAAAAACATGAGAAACCAATGCATAGATAAACCACAGAGTTTAGTTCTGTGGGTCAGAAGGTATTGGACTTTCTACACAGTATCACTCCCAAACCAAATGCCAGTATTGCTCTGAGTAAAAATCATCATCTTCTCACCCAGAAACTTCCTGCAGACAATGAAATACCCACCAAGTAGCAGAGAGAGTCCACAAGGGAGCATGGATATTTAAGATTCTGTTATTATTCACATCACAGCATAGGATGAGGCAGGCCATCAGTGGCTCTGGATGAATATGATAATATCACTTAGAGATTCCAAGTCAGTAAACTCTAGACATTACTTAAATATTTACTTAGCTTCTGCAAGCAAAATCAGTCCAGGGTGTTACATGAACTCAAGCCCAGATTCTGAAAGGAATTTAAGTACCTAAGTTCCATTGATTTCAGGATCTGTGCCTTAGTTAAATAAAGGCAAGAACATCAGAGTTGCCTGATTCCTGCTTAATGAGGACTTGCTGATTTGTGATATGGTCTCTGACTTCCATTTGGATATTTATAACACCTTTCAGAGAGGAGATGCGCCTAACACCAAGGGTAAAATCCCAACCTTATTAAAGTCAATGGAAATTTTAAAATTCATTTCAGTGAGGCAAGGATTTCACTTCAACAGTTTCTCAGAGCTAAACGAGTCGCTTTTTCTTTGAAATGCGTAGTTCCTACTCTACTCAGCTCATTTTAAATGGCTTATTAGGTCTTCCTTATGCCAATCAAATTATCCATGTTTAGCTATTTGAAATCTGCAGAAACTGATATTTGCTTCCAATAGCACTACTTACCTGGGTGCACTTTGATGTATTCATGAGACAGTACATTTACAGAGGCAAATGCTATATTTGTATCCCTATTGGTTTCTTCCAAGTTTATCCTGGCTCATATCTGTCACAAGTGATGGAAGAATTGAAAATGTGAACATATTGCAGCCTGACATTCAGAAGAAAGAATAAAAGGCATCCAGTTCTACTCTCATTAAATGCTAAAGCAAATGCTAAGGCCCCTCTTTCTGCTATGTTATTGAGTCTGAGAAGATAATCTGATAGCCAATTTATTTCATAATGCAGACCAGTTCCTAAATCCTGGGACCCTGAATATTTTAAAAAATATTGCCTCCTGAGCATTATGCATTCCTTTCGGCTCTGTGTTACTAAAACAGTTAGCCTCAGGGACCTGGTTCCTCTTTATTCACGTTAATCATATTCTGACCTTGGCCTTCTGCATGGTCAGAGAGCATTGGGACACACTAAAACTGACAGCTTTCGATTTTTTTCAGGTAATCCTGCAGATGTGCCCAAACACCAGATGATTTGATCCTCAACCAAATGGTATTCAAAGGCATACTTCTCTGTAATGGTCCCAATCTGAGAGGACTACATGCATCTGACGAAGTGGGTCTTTGCCCACGAAAGCTTATGCTCCTACACTTCAGTTAGTCTATAAGGTGCCACAGGACTCCTCGTCGCTTTTGCAGATTCAGACTAACACGGCTATCCCTCTGAATCTGAGAGGAGAATGCTTTCTTGACTGGGGCTGGCAGTATTTTTATCATCTTCTATAAAGTCAGTCTACAGTGTCCTATGGCCACCTGACTTACTGAAGGGGCATTCACTTTTTCCTGCATGCCTTAGTAAGTTCTGAGTCTGTTTCTTTCCCTTTTACCTGACGCCCACACTGCATGCAAATCCATGTTTCTGCTTTCTTATTAGCTAATAATAGGCTCTCAGTCAGAGCTTTGTATAATCAGTGCATGGTTATTTCCTAATACTTCTACATTCAAAAACAGATCGCCAGCCCATGTAAATCATTGTTGTGACACTAAAGACAGACTCCCTTGTAGTACTCACGTTGCCCTACTCTGACTGGCTATTATCAGGACTCCTGATGGGGGGGGGGTGGAGTAAAGTGGGCAGCTGCCCAATTATCCATCAGTTGAAATGGGCCTGGGGCTCCTGGCAGCCAGAGGACCTTTACATTGCCACTGGAGCCCTGGACCCAGTGTGCTCTGGGAAGTGCTGAAGGTCTGGCTGGGGGAGGCCAGCCCCAACCTCGCCCTTTCCGCCCAATGCCCCGCCCCTTCCAGAATAGAGGAGCTGGGTTCTACCACCACATTGCCCTGCGGGCCAGCAATTCTGTTGGTCCTCCTGGCTTTTATAATTCCTCTACTCTGATAGGGTCCTGCTCTCAGATATTTCCAGTAGTTTGCCAGCACTGAAGACACCTCCCCAGCTCTGTCCTGCCTTCAGCTGAAGCCAAAATATCCAGTACTTATATTAAAAGAGAGGAAAGCAAAAGAAAAATGGGCTGCCATGCTCTATAAAAAGAAAAAGTTATTTTAAAAATGTTTCAAAGTCCTCTAATTCATTTCAACATACTTCTTCTCCTATTCCAGGTAAGCTATTTCCAGTCATGAATATAAGTGTTCACAATATATAGGTTCCCTATATATTTACAGCAGCATCTAAAAGTTTTTGCAAGGTGCAAACAATAACATTACAGCCTTATTTTCATTGCATTAGAAGCACGCAAAGAAGTCTGACAAACTGTGGTATCAAGTGGCTTGCCAATACCATGATACTTTGTAACATGTTGATGTTATATTGTAATATTAATCCTTTTTATGTCATATACATTTTGTAAAACGATACAACACATACCATCAGATACTGTTCATGCCTTGTGAAAACTGAGAGTGTTTCAGGAGGAAAGGAAAGAACCACACTGATCACTAGGAGGCTACATCTACACAGTGGAGCTATTTTGGAATACCTCCGGTATCCCAAAATAGCTATTCCATGTCTTTAAATGTTCCCGTTATTTCGAAATATATTTCAAAATAACGGGGATGCTGTTCCGGCATCCCGATAGCCCTCATTCCATGAGGGTTAAGGGATTTGTCAAAATAGTGTTTTATTTCAAAATTTCAAAATAAACTCGAAATAAGCTACACAATTTACAGAGCGCAAATTGCGTAGCTTATTTTGAGGGTAGGCATGCTGCGTAGATGCACCCAGGGTGTCCCAGTTATGGAATACCTTTCATTGTTAAATAGGTTTTGCTGGCTGGCTAGCTGCAGACAAATCATTCAGAGCTCTGTAGACCTTGGGGTTATCCTAGGTTTGTATACCTTGGCAGTTACCACTAATTGGGATGTGGATAAGCAGAATGATGCTCTAGGTAGAAAAGCTGTAATCTTTCTGAATGTAATACCCATGATCCATTTGCCTCAGTGAAAATTGTTTTAAGGCTGCATTAGCATTTATCTGAAATGGACACAAAGAAACAATAAGCTGATTATTTACTCTGAAATAGACAGATGTGTTTCTACATGGCCCACAGCACTTTCACCTGGTTCACCTTCACTGGCATTTCCAATGATGCTAACCCTTTTGCTCCTCTTTTATCACAGTAACCTTGGGTTGAGATTTCAGTTGTTAATAAAGACCATTTGCTCCACACATCAGAAAGTTACTTTTTTCATTATCTCACAATTTTTTTTGAAAGACAGATTGTAGATGCTTTTCACCATGAGCTCTTGAAAACTGACTCCATCATTTTATCATGTGCCAGGTCAGCAACAACAAATTCTCTCTGTGTGATTGTGAGAAAGTTTTTTTTTCTTTTTGTTCACATCACATCACATTCAGAACTCAGGGTGCGGCTACACTGCACCTGTAACTCGAAATAAACTACCCAATTTGAGCTATGCAAATTGTGTAGCTTATTTCAAGTGCATTTTGAAATAGCTTATTTTGAACCATCCCGTAATCCTCATGGAATGAGGTTTACAGGGATGTCAGAATACAAGATCGTTATTTCAAAAGCAATTTAGAAATAACAGGCTTGTTTAAAAGACACAAAATAGCTATTTCGGGATACTGAAAGTATCCCAAAATAGTGCTGCAGTGCAGACGTGCCCTCAGTGGCCACAGAGATCCACCCTTTGCTCTGAATCACTTCTCTCAGCTTTTTTTTTTTTTTTTTTTTTTTTTTTTGTTGCTTACACTGAAGTATGAAAGTGACCTTTTGGTTGTATATATTTTGCTCCTAAATCCTTTACTTCAAACCAAGGCAAGGGGTTTCCAAACTGAGGTGTTATGTCAGACTGTACTAAATCATCCTACTTTACTCAGCTGCTGGACTCTGCACTGTATTTCTAATTACTTTGTAATTTAGCAGCTGAAGGCAAAAAGCACTTTCGCATAGTTCAGAATTTCAAAATAATCCAATATGCAATTGCATAAGGCACCCAAAAATTTGGGGCAAAAATGGATCTTAATGTCCACTGATCTGCTTCTTTCTATTCCTGGACTGTGGCTTCACTTCATCTGAAAAGCATCTAGTTCACTTAGGCTACGTCTAGACTGCAGGCTTCTTGCACAAGAAGCTTTTATTGGAAGAGATCTTCTGCAAAAACTTCTTGTGCAAGAGCGTGTCCACACTGCATAAGCGCATCAAAAAAGCCATGCGCTTTTGTGAAAGAGAGCATCCAGACTGCATGGATGCTCACTCGAAAGTAAGCTCTGAAATCTATGCATAGAATGGCCCACCAGGGCACCTGTGCTTTTTCCTCTTTCCTCTTTTTGCACAAAAAACCTCTCTTCTCCATCCACACACATCTTTTTGCGAAAGAGCACTTTCGCAAAAAGGTGTTCTTCCTTGTAGAATGAGGAATACCTACAGCAGAAAAACCCCTCTGCTATTTCGATTTTTTTGTGCAAAAATGCATTTGAAGTGTGGATGCTCCACGAGTTTTTTTTTGAAAAACAGCTGTTTTTTCGAAAAAAACTCTGTAGTGTAGACATAGCCTGAAAAGTGAAAAGGCCTTTCACTGAACGTATTTAACAGGCATTTGCCAACCCCAGGTATATGTTGTCTGTTTTTTAATGTACTGTAAAAATAAGAAGTAATTTAGAAAAAAGGGTTTTCTTTCGAAATAACCACATCTAGACAGCATTTCTTCTTTCTAAATAGGGTATTTCGAAAAAGCAGCCGGACGCAATTATGCAAATGAAGCACAGGAAATTCAAATCCGTGCTTCATTTGCAATTTTGTTCGTCTGCATTTGCATTCTTCGCTCAAAAGAGGAATGAAGTGAAGACATACCCTCAGAGACTAACAAATATATTATATCATGAGCTTTTGTGGGTAAAACCCACCTCATCAGATGAGTTGAAGTGGAAATTACTGAATCTAGAGTATATATAACAGCAAAAGCAGTTACCTGTCAATCATAGAATGTATTGTGTAAGTCTACAGGACCTTAGTTTAAAATTCACTTTAATATATTTCATTGGTGTGTTGCTGAAGATTATAAAATTGCATCACTAAAATATCATCCCCCCTGGCTGCCATCAGGCATAGAGGCACCAGTTTAATTGTACTGCATAGGGGCCCATAAATCCTAAGGACAGCCCTGGCTGCTTTTCTATATGAGTGAAGCTTTCAAAGGCTGGACATTTGGGGTTTGAGTTTTTTTAGGTTTTAGAAGACAGTCCTCAATACACAGCTGGAGAGGGAGAAACCAGTTGACTAATAAGAAAAATGCACTTCAGGAGTCTATTTGCATAGCAGGTCAGTGCTTCTGCTACACCACAGTTACCTCAGAAGAGTCCCACACTGAGATCACATGGTGGGAGGGGGCTGGCTAATAGCAGAGCAATGAAGCAAATAAAACCTGTCTGTCAGAGGAATTTGAGCTTGGGTTTTACAAGTTCACAAAACTTTTGTGTCCTAACCAGTACACTCAGGAGTGAACCTATTTCACCCACCCTTAATAATGCCACCATCAAAATCAGAAAGCTTGGCAGGTCAGATCATTTGCTCAGACCACAGAGACCACCAATAGCCTTGAGGAAGGTTATTCCTCTCATCTGTGTGTGTGCATGTGTCCCGGTTTCTAATTAGATCATATCCTCAGTCCAAACAACAGAAAGTGCTTTTTCTCCTGTCAAAGATGTTTTAATTTATTGAGTTAGTGTCCTAGATGTTTTTATCTTTGTCAGTGCCTTAGCTGAGCCCCTGAGGCTAAACACACTAGAGATATAAAAACTGTGATGTGATTTCTAATAGAATTGTCCAAAAACTTGTGTTGACTGTCCAGGACAAATAAAACTTGGAACATGTTTTCCATTTTCAAGTGCATTTGGCTAACTGTAGATGCTAAACTCTAGCACAAGAGAATAATAATAATAACGAAAAAAGAATCTCAGAGAACATCCTTTATTCCAAGTGAGGGGAAAGGTGCAGTTAAAATAAAAAACTGAAATTGCTAGGTTTGGTAGCAGAGAAATACCCTCTCTGCAACTGCTTGACAAGCTGATCTTTTTCTCAGAATTTGTTAGATATGTTTACAATTATTTGGCTTCCCCTTGTGACATTTTAAATGACTTCACAGGTAGTAGATATCCTTGTCGTATAGCAGAGCAAAGTAGCAATACTGCTGGCATATCTCACCCCTGTGGATTCATCCTGCCTGGCATTTCCTACACCATCCCCACCTACCCCAGGTGCACAAGTGTGGCTGGGAGAAAAGACAGTCAGAACAGCCTCTTCTGGTTGTAAGCCTTATGGCTGCTCTACGTTATTATGGGGACCTGGGCAAGTACATTACATATTTGGTCCCATTACTGCATCCTTTTTCTTTCCTCTTCAGCGCTAGAAAATCTTTTTTGCCTTCTGTATTAGACTTGTCTTGTGATAAGATCCAGTGCTAGGATGGCTATATAGCTCATTGTCCAATGGTTCTAATGATAGTGATGGCTTCTGTATATCTTCCCCCCACCCCCTGATTTCTGCTCTTGATGTACTGCATTTAGAAATATAGGGCTCGTCTACACTGGCCCCTTTTCTGGAAGGGGCATGTAAATTTCACCAGTCGTCGTAGGGAAATCCGCGGGAGATTTAAATATCCCCCGCGGCATTTAAATAAAAATGTCCGCCGCTTTTTTCCGGCTTTTAAAAAAGCCGGAAAAGAGCGTCTACACTGGCCCCGATCCTCCGGAAAAAGTGCCCTTCAAAGTAGGAATAAGACCCTCCGGAAAAGGGCACTTTTTCCGGAGGATCGGGGCCAGTGTAGACGCTCTTTTCCGGCTTTTTTAAAAGCCGGAAAAAAGCGGCGGACATTTTTATTTAAATGCCGCGGGGGATATTTAAATCCCCCGCGGATTTCCCTACGACGACTGGTGAAATTTACATGCCCCTTCCGGAAAAGGGGCCAGTGTAGACGTAGCCATAGTGTCAGTGTTTTGACCTCCTCTATCCTATACCCCACAATATAATATTACTACTGTATATAAAGAGCAATTTTCTTTCCTGTATGTTAAATTCCACTGGTGGTATTTGAGTGGCAAAAGAAGTCTGTGGCCTTCTTTTGAAGGGAGATCACAGACTTTTTCATGCCTCTGGTCCAAGTTGTACCCTATACTCTATCAAGGCCATGTCACACATTGTCTCCAGAATAACTGTCCCAGTTTATTGAACTGAGTTGCAGAACTGAGTTGCTGAACAGAAGAAAATTTTTGCTGGCAAACTTTCAAAAAGTCTAGACTGCAGGCTTCTTTTGGAAGAAGCTTTTCTGGAAGAGATATTCCAGAAAAGTTTATTCCAAAAGAGAGCGTCTACACAGCAAAAGCGCATAAAAAAAGCAATCTGCTTTTTTGAAAGATAGCATCCATGCTGATTGGATGCTATCTCACATATAAGGCCACCCAGAACCAGTTCAGGCAGGGCATTAGGTCACTAGGTGCTTCCAGGTGCTATTACCTAAGCCTAGCTGAGATACGTGCTTAAAGGGACCCCCCCTGGACAGCCGTTTCTCTGCTTCTGCTATGGACTTGCTACCTCTTTGAGGGACAGCAAAGCTCTCACAGTAAATTCTCTGGTTGCCCAGCTTTTTTGGACACCACAGCATTTTTCTTTTTGCCATGGAGCCAGAGCTGCCGCGGGTCATGTGATGGCCCCACATGACCATGCTGAAGTTTCTGCAGCAGTTTCTGCAGGCTGTCTTCATGGCCCTCAACAAGCTCAACACTGAGCTCCTTTTTTACACCCTCTCCCTGTGTGCAGGAGCAAGACCCTTGCAATCACACCCCACAATGGAGAGATGGTTCTGGAGGCTGGACACCAGTTCTGGCTGGTGGAACCCGCTGGTTATGGAGCAGTGGGATGACCAGCAGTGGCTCCAAAACTTCCGCATGCAGGCCACCTTTTTGGAGCTATGTGCCTTGCTCGCCCCTGCCCTCTGATGACAACACCCACCTGCAGCCCGCCATACCCCTGGAGAAGCGGGTCGCCATCGCTGTCTGGAAGCTCACCACCCCTGACAGCTACTCATCAGTGGTCAACCAGTTCAGCATGGGGAAGTCCACCACTGGGGCCCTCCTCATGGAGGTAAGGCACTCTTGGGCTGCAGTCCCTGCACGGGGAGAGGGAAGTCCTGGAAAAGGGGTACCCTAGGGAAAGCAGGGTGGGAGGGAAGAGAGGCTGGGGCTGGAAGCCCCATCCCCGTGAGGTTGTGTTGTCTCACCCTCACACAGCCTGCTGCTGAGGGGGGGTGGCCTCATAAGGGGCAGTTTCTGGGGTGCTCAAGGGGGGAGGGAAAGGGGGCAGGCACCTCCCAAGGGGTCAGGTACTCCCTCTCATTCTCTGTTTTGTGTGTTTGTTTGTCTCCTTCTGCAGGTTGTGAGGGCCATCAACTCCATCCTGCTGTGCAGGGTCATCCACCTTGGAGACCTGGACCTGATCGTCACAGGATTTGCCACCCTGGGGTTCCCAAACTGCGGGGGAGCGATTCAAGGAACCTATATTCCAATCCGTGCACCAATTCATAGAGCAGCCCACTATATTAACAGGAAGGGCTACTTCTCAATGGTGCTGCAGGCCCTGGTCAACCACCGTGGACAGTTTACAGACATTTTTGTCGGGGGTCAGGCAGGGTGCACGACGCCCACATATTTCACAACTCCAGCCTCAACGGAAAGCTGGATGCAGGCACATTCTTCCCCGGGCATGACATTGCAGTTGGGGACAAGCAGATGCCACTCTGCATCATGGGAGATGCAGCCTACCCCCTCATGCTGTGGCTGATGAAACTATATACTGGCCACCTGGACCCCAGCAGGGACCAATTTAATTTCCACCTCAGCCAGGTGAGGATGAAGGTGGAGTGTGCCTTTGGCTACCTCAAGGCATGGTTCAGAAGCCTCCTGACCCACCTCAACATGGGGAAGCACATCCCCGAGGTCATCTTGGCGTGTTATGTCCTCCACAACATTGTGGGGAGGAAGGTGGAGGCCTTCCTACCTACATGGGTAACAGAGTGCAGACACAAAGGGAGACCCTTCAAGCAGCCCCAGACAGCTGCCATCTGCCAGGCCCATCAGTTGGGGGTATGCATCTGGGAAGCCCTGGGGGAGAGTTTCTTGCAGGGACCCCAGTAGCTCTCCCCAGAACCCCTCCCCCCCAGGGGCTTGGGCCTTTCTCCAATACTCCTCCCTTCCCTGTATAGTCAATAAACACACCAGTTTTGATTTCAATAGAACAAATTTTATGTTTATCTTTCAATAAAAAAGCTGGGGGAGGGGCTGAAAACCTGGAGGGGGCTCATAATCTGGAGGGGAGAAGGGAGCTCATAGCTTGGAGTGGGGAGGAAGGCTCAGGGCTGGGAGTGCCATGGAGGGTGGCTGGAAGTGCGAACTTGGGGTTGAGTGGGTCCTTTCGGAGCTCTTTCAGAAAGTCATTCTTCCTTGTAGATAGAAGTTTACCGCTGTCAGAAATACCCCTCCATTCTTTTGACTTTTTGTTGAAATGATGTGACTGCAGTGTGGACACAAGTGAAGTTTTTTTCACAAAAATGACCGTTTTCCCGAAAAAAACTCTGAAATGTAGACATACCCTCAGTGAATACTATGGAAAGCACTGCAAGACTGGAGCTAAACCAAGGCATGTGGCAAAAAGGATTTTGTCTCCTCCAGTTAAACATTCTATCTATAGTGTGTGTTTGTCTCACCTGCTCAATGGGCATATCCTTGTGGGGTCACTTTAAATCACCTTATTTATAGCCATATTTTGCTGTAGAATCCCCAAACTGAGTCAAAGTAATTTCCTCCCCACTTGGTGTTACCTCCTCCTACAATTAACACACACACACACACAGTATCCTGTACATGTAAAACAAAACCCCTGTGTTCTTTTCACTTCCCAACCAACTACATTATAGTTCTTAGCCCTTTCATTATATAATGCCCTTGCAAGGAAATATTACTGTTCAACCTCTCTCTCCTCCCCCGCAAGAAGTTCAGCTATAGGTTATGTGTAGGATAGGATTTTAAAAGGGAAGATGTCAGCTCTAGATAGGTAACTCAAGCTAATTAACACCTGAAACTTTAGTGAGGCCAAGGCAGCTGTACTTAAGAAAATGCTAAAACTGGTTGAATTGAAACCTAGGGTCTATCATTTCAGCATCTTCTGAAAAACTGCTAGATCCTAAATTTCAGTTCAACTAGTTAACATGTTCTAAAGTACAGCTGCTTTGCCTTGCTTAGAGTTTTAGAAGGCGTTAATTAGTGTGAATCACCTTGCTCAATCTACTATCTCACCTCTATATTCTTGTCTAGAGCAATTTATGTAGGAAACTTAAAATATGGACTATTTGTTCCTGAGAGCTTGATTGAATTTAGAATTGGGGTTTTTAAGTGAACCTAAGCCAATTTCATGTATATATAGAGCAACGCATGGTTTTTCCATCAGTAGCAGAAACTCTTGTTTTTTCTTAAACCGGTGTGATACTCCGTAGTTTTACTGTACCTTGCTTTAAATTTTTGCATTCATTCAAAGTCAGAGTGAAACTTAGTGAGGGTTGCACACTGAAAAAGATGAAACCTGAAGAAAATATTGATACAAATCCTCCAAAGTGAAGAGAACAAGTCTGAAAAGTATTATAGTTTAGTTCCCAGAAATCAACAAAGTTTGGCCCAGTTCTAAATTTATTTAAGATGGGTTGTCACTTTATGAAATTGACTGCATTGAATAACATTAAATATTGTGAGCTGATATTTTCATTGCATATGATTTGCAGGCATATTTATAATGTTTTATCAAAAATTCTCCTTACTCTCCTATACTCTCATGTACTGGTTTATTCACATGTGCACTTTTTCCTTTCATTATATGGAATGTCCAGACCTGTTCAAGTGTACCATCAGTTTGCTATATAACAGTTAAAGTAGATTTTCCTAAAGCTCAATTGATTGGGGCTATAACTCAATTTTATCCCCACATCTTACTATAAATGGTTGGACATCCACAATGTGTTGTTGTTGTACCAGCTAAGAATGGTACCGAGATGCAAAAAGTCATTTTTCTGCATGTCAAAAAGCTGCCCCAAAAAAATCAGTGTGATATGCTGATATATCTCTCATTGATGAAAAATCATTTTATGTTAATGCAACACCGATGAAAACATCTCACCAAATATCAGCACATCCTGCTGTGACTATTTTATAGTTTACTGTAATACTATCTAATAAAATATCACCATCTTATCTCTTACCTTCTATTCTTCCTGACTAAATAGGAACAAATTGGAGTCAATGCTCATTAGTCTTTCCTGTTGCTGTATTTGTATCCAACAGTTTTGGAAATAATCCTATTCGCTTTGCCTGAGACCAAAGATAGCATACAGTAGCTCCAGACAAACCTCTAGAGCACCACAAAATCTCACATTATAGACTAACTGAAGTGTAGGAGCATAAGCTTTCGTGGGCAAAGACCCACTTCGTCAGATGCATGTAGTGGAAATTTCCAGAGGCAGGAATAAATATGCAGGCCAGGATCAGGCTGGAGATGACCAGGTGGATCCAATCAAGGAGGATGAGGCCCACTTCTAGCAGCTGATCTGGAGGTGTGAATTCCAAGAGAGCAGAAGCTGCTTTTGTAGTTAGCAAGCCATTCACAGTCTGTGTGACTGTGAATGGCTTGCTAACTACAAAAGCAGCTTCTGCTCTCTTGGAATTCACACCTCCAGATCAGCTGCTAGAAGTGGGCCTCATCCTCCTTGATTGGATCCACCTGGTCATCTCCAGCCTGATCCTGGCCTGCATATTTATTCCTGCCTCTGGAAATTTCCACTACATGCATCTGACGAAGTGGGTCTTTGCCCACGAAAGCTTATGCTCCTACACTTCAGTTAGTCTATAAGGTGCCA
This sequence comes from Pelodiscus sinensis, assembly GCF_049634645.1. Classification (NCBI taxonomy): domain Eukaryota; kingdom Metazoa; phylum Chordata; order Testudines; family Trionychidae; genus Pelodiscus; species Pelodiscus sinensis. Next base: position 212,565,352 of record NC_134711.1, read on the forward strand.
CAGGACTCCTCGTCGCTTTTGCAGATTCAGACTAACACGGCTACCCCTCTGATACAAAATCTCACATGTGTCTTTAGACCACCCAGTCTGTTGTAAGCCTCTATAAATCATGAACGTGAGTGTCAGTCTCTCTGAGTCGTGTTTTCTGTTAAAATGTTCCCTGGATCTAACAATATATCAAGATTTAGATTTCTGAGTGTATATCATATTTCATCCGGAACTTTAATAGCCAAGGGCATGTCTACACTAGGAAATTATTTCGAAATAACTACATTCAAAATAATAAATCCAGAAATAACTATTTTGAAATAAGCTTATTCCCTGAGGAAAGCTGGAGAAGTGATTTTGAAATAGCCAGCCCATTATTTTGAAATGGGCTTGGCAGTGTGGATTTTCTGTTTATTACTTCAGAATAAGGGGAGTTATTCCAAAATAACTCCCTCATGTAGACCAGGGTCTAGTAACAAAATCCACTGAAGCCAAGCAGCTAAGGCTGACATAAAAGTTTGGGAGAAAGTAGTCTGTATAAACTTTTCAAAGTTCTATTATGATCAAAGATGTCAGAACCATATTTTTTATTTATTCTCCCATTGGAGGGAAAGCTTGTGTTGTGTAGGTTACTTGTAACTCTTTCAATAAATTAAAATAAGAACAAAAGAACACATACAAAAGCAGGGCTTTGTATTTAGTTCAAAGTGTGAAAGGAAGTTCTTAACAAGCTCTTTAAGAAGCCTGGAAGCAGTCTCTTTCTTTCAAAATCTGAATTTATAAAACTTGCAGGGCCAAGTTTTTAGCTTCAGAACTACAGTGATCTTCATTCACCTTGGGTGCTATAAAATCCTTATGCATATGCATTATCCATGAACTTCGAAGCTACATGGTGTACATGTGACTAGCAGATACAGCTGTGTGATTCTGTTATTATTACCCTGGTCCATACTTTCTGCCTATTGATTTTTATACTCACTTATTTTCGTTAGCCATAGGTTTAAGTGAAAAGAGTGGCATAAAAGGCTGTAGATCAGTTAGCCATTGTCAGAGTTTTATCACATATACCAATTGCACATGGGTGTGGGGTTTTTTAATTGCACATTTTAACTGTCAAACTTCAAAGGGCAATGTTTACACTTGTGACTCTCTCTCTCTCTCTCTCTCTCTCTCTCTCTCTCTCTCTCTATATATATATATATATAGATAGATAGATATACTGTTAACAGTGATCAAGAAAAGGAAAAGGTTCAATGAAAATATCTAATTTTGTTTCATTATGTGTTTTTCAGCAAGCCTGGAGCATCACTATTAAAATCTCATCCACAGTAGCATGACCAGTTTCAATTCTCCCTTGTTATCTGCATTAATTTTAATGATCATCTAAACAATATTTTCCATCTTACTACTGGGGGTGGGGAATTAGCAAACCTAACAAGACAGTGCTTGATGGTGAGATAATATGTCCAACAATTATTCCATGATGACTTTTTGCTTGCTGCTTTATTTTTTATTTACAATATACAAAATGTACAACAACAATAAAAACAACAACAATGGCCTTGTCTAGAAAAGGATTTAAAGGTGCGATATTAAACAGAACAAGGTAACTCAACCCAATTAACACCGTGTAAACTCTAGTCAAGGCAAAGCAGCTGTACTTCAGGACACACTAAACCTAAGTGAATTGAAACCTAGCATCTAGAACTTTAGCATCTTCTAAGAAATTGATAGGTCCTATTTGCTTATAATGTAATTAATTCTTCCAGGACAAGCCCAGAACGTTGAACACGGGTTCAAAGTAGGTAAATATAAAAGCAGGTAAGGATAAAAAGGATTCTATACCCCCAATATGTTTAAAAATACATTTGATTTTTACTTCACCCTATGGATTTTGCTAATGATTTGGGATCATACAAGGTTTTTTTTTATCCATTTAATTTTATCTATTTAAAACTCACCAAAGAATAATACAAACTAAAAAGAAAGAACACTTGCAAATCAGCTGCAATCATAGCACAGAGAACTTTTCACTGCAGCTATTGCTAAAGTTAAGTCAGAAAGCTCATAGTTGGCACCTGCCTTACAGTATAATAAAATGAAATCATTTAAGGCAGGCAGTCACAGATTGTAAAGGATATCACATAGAACACAATGACATTTAAAGAAGCTTCTGAAGTTTTGTAAGTGCAGTCTGTATCTAAGTTGAGGCATTATGTCTCCAAGTTGCAACTATACGTTTTAATAATTTGCTTGAATGTGACATTAACTATCTTTGGCATGTTTCTAAATGATAAACCCTTACAAATCAAAAGTCCAAATGGTGCCAGGATAGATAGAAATGTGCTGATCTGCTGGATGGAGCTCTTGGGGATTCATCTCTTTTAGAAATTGTCATCAACCTAAAGAGATGATTGGGTGATTTTCCTGCCTGTGATAAGGCCTTAAAATCATAGAATCATGGGACTGGAAGAGACCTCCAGAGCTCATTGAGTCCAACCCCATGCTAAAAGCAGGACCAATCCCAACTAAATCATTACTGGATTCTATTAAACTATTCCTGCCTGGAGAGAGATCATAAGGCTCAAAAAAACATTTCTGAAGAGCAATCTTATTTGCCTATGCATGCATCAAGATTCATACCTCATGGTCATAAGAGTGGTGTGGCCCAGTATGCGCCATATTGCACGAAATAGCAGGTCTGAGCTTTTTTCTTTTTTTTTTTTTTTAAAGAAACCTAAAGGAACATATGTCTGCACATTCTTCCCATGGTCTTCACCACCTACCCATCCACTTCAAGTGAATAAAGGCATTGGACTCTCAATAAGCTCTGAATGCTTTTCAGGAAACAAATATATATGTTACAACAAAGTACAGCATACAGTAATATATGTGTACTTGCCAAAGTAGCCTTCTGTTCTCCTAGACTTTGACAATGCATAATGGAAAGACAAGTGAATAGATTCCCCTTTAACCTGTTCCTGACTCGGGAGGGTGGATGGGATGGAAAGTGCTTCAGGACCACAACAAAAGCATGGAAAGTGGCAGGGCACACTTTTGTCTTTTGGATACATCTCGTGGATAGCCGGGAAGATTTCACACAATTAGGACATTTTCACAAAATTTTCATAGTGTTTGAAAATCCATTTCAGAAAATTACATAATCAGCTGTAAATGATAAGCTCCATGGAGTGTGACCTGTCTTCTTACTGATCAGTATACCTGCTAAAATAGTTCTGGTGATGTGTATCTAAACACTAAGGGCATGTCTACACTATGGAGAAGATTGACCCTCCAGAGGTTGATCTTCTAGCATTCGATTTAGTGTAGTCCAATGTTTCTCAACCAGTGGTATGAGTAGCCTTAGGGGTACTCAAAAGAAGTCTGGCAGGTACGTCAACACAACTGAAATTTGGAGAAAACTGAATTTTTGTTTTAAGTTTTACAGCATTTTATTATTTTTGTAATTTTTACACCCAAAAGTTTCATTGCCTGCCCAGCTACGATTAAGTTGTTTAAACAAATGTGTTGCAATGGTAGAAAAAAAAATGTGTGTCTGAAAACTGTAGGTATTAGGGGTACTTACCAGTTTTTTTAAAGAGGGGGTACTTATAATTTTTTTTAAAAAAAGAGGTACTTTATTAAAAAAAGGTTGAGAAACACTGGTGTAGACCACCAAATCAAATGCTGAGGGCAGCCCCTTCAGTGACCTGTGAGGACTAAGAGACGCTGATGGGAGTGTGTGCTCCTGTCAGCCTCCTGCAGTGTAGATGCTGCAGCAGTTCGACTTAAGATAAGTCGAATCCAGCTATGCATTTTGCTGGGGTGATGTATCTTAACCCAACCTGCCTGGTCTAGCATAGACCAGGACTAATAATGTGGTGCTAATGGTTTTGTCCATATCATGCACACTTCTGTAGCATCCCTTAGCAAGATGACCCCAAGCAAATTTGCTTTGAACTCCATCCACCTTTCACTGAAAATAAGGAAAATTAAAGGCCTGATCCAGCCATCCTTGAAGAGTAGTGTGATGGGGTGGACTAAGCCCTGATGCCCTCTGCAAGAGACCAGAGGCCTTGCCACACTCCATCCCAGCAAGAGGAGAAGAAAAAGAAGTCCTCCAGGTAGGATAGAGTGGCTGCTTCAGAGACAGCCAATGAGGACCCAGCAGACTAGTATTAAATAAGCTGCTGGGCTAGGGCCAGGAAGTTCCTTCCTGGAGCTTGATGCAGGCAGACCAGGAGAACAGCAGCACTACGGATAGCTCCGAGTGGGAGCTGGACTTCAGACCTGGTCAGAACCAGGTCCAGCAGCTGAAGACTAACCAGTAAGCCAACAACAACCCTTGCAGAACCCTGGACAGGGAAGACTTGCTACAAGGTCCAAGAGAAAGGTCTGCACAGAGCAGCTTCCTGGAAAATGGGCCATGGAATGTGACCGCAACTAATCTCTTTGAGACTCAGCAGGTAACTGCTACTTACAGGGTCCCTGGAACAGGACCCAGAGGAGTAGGTAGGCCTGGGTCCTCTGCAACCCCAATCAGCCACAACAGGAGATAAGAAGAAGCCTGGTTCCACATTACATACCAGAGACTTCATCTCCAGCAGACAACTGGGTAGAGAGATTATAAGACTCAGCCACCAAGGGGCATTCACAAGAAGGGCAGAACCCTTTACAAGAAGTCAAAGTGGATTATGGATATAGCATCAGAATGTCTCTGGCCCTGCTGTTCTGTGCATGACTATAAAGGGCTTGAAAGCTCATGATACCATCTACAGGTTTTGTTAGTCTATAAAGTGCTACCAGACCATTTGTTGTTTTTTTCTGTATCAGACTAACTCGGCTATCCCCTGAAGCTCCGTAATAGGAGTCAACATGTTAAAACAGCTTTATATTTGTTGGACAAGTCCTGTAAGCAGCTATGCCTTTGAGTATAAAGGGGATAGATTTGTTCAGAAACAAGGTGACCGTTTTATATATTCACTTCCCTGTCCAAAACCATGCTTTGCAAACATGACTTCCCTTCTGCTTGGCATGAACATGCCACTATTTGTGAGAACAGGGCTTGATCCTCTGACAAATGTGTCCCCTCTCATAACTGTTGTGCTCTTTGCAGATTGGCTGTCACCATCCACCCTAAAAATAACTTCATTTCACTTACCCTATTTAACTCTGTGAATACTTGGAGTTCTTTCAGGGCAGAGGTACAACTGTGGTCACATAACCAAATCTAGAATTCCCTCTTGGTTATATAAAGTTTATCAATAGCTGACCGGCGCATGTGCCCCCATCAAATAAAAAATGGCTACTTCATCTACCCTGAGAAAGGACATTAACATTAAGTTGACAAATATTTGGTGGTTTCCTTTTAAGTAACATGAAGGTTTTCATACAAGCCATTACAATGGAAGGAATTATGTACATTTTCATGAATGTGAATATAGTGTCAATGTGTCCTAAAGTAATTTAGCTGAGGTTCATGTGTACTTCAGTCTGTATGGGTATGTCTACACTACCCTCCTAATTCGAACTAGGAGGGTAATGTAGGCATACCGCACTTGCAAATGAAGCCCGGGATTTGAATTTCCCGGGCTTCATTTGCATAAGCCGGGCGCCGCCATTTTTAAATCCCGGCTGGTTCGAACCCCGTGCCGCGCGGCTACACGCGGCACGAACTAGGTAGTTCGGACTAGGCTTCCTAGTTCGAACTACCATTACTCCTCGTAGAATGAGGAGTAATGGTAGTTCGAACTAGGAAGCCTAGTCCGAACTACCTAGTTCGTGCCGCGTGTAGCCGCGCTGCACGGGATTCGAACCAGCCGGGATTTAAAAATGGCGGCGCCCGGCTTATGCAAATGAAGCCCGGGAAATTCAAATCCCAGGCTTCATTTGCAAGTGCGGTATGCCTACATTACCCCGCTAGTTCGAACTAGCGGGGTAGTGTAGACATACCCTATGTGATTAAACCAAAAAAAAGTAAAGGCAACATTTCTGAACAAAGTTATTTTATAGTAATGTTTTCTTATCTCCTCCCATCTGCCCCACTCCCCCACCTCACAAAAAAAAATCATGAAAATTGAGCACAACCATTAGGAAGGCAAAATTCTGCAGCTGGCTTTTGATAAGAAATTGGTTCAGAACAAAGGCCTACATCCTCAAAAGTATGTAGGTGCCTAATTCCCACTATTTTCAATTAGAGAATCTGGACCAATAGTCTTAACATTTGTCATGACCATGAGGGATGGGCAGCAGCCTGGGGACTAAGGGGTTAACTGTATCTACCCAGGTAGCAGTCAGCCAATAGAAATACAGATAGGAATTTCAAACTAGAACAAAGGAATTTTTGGTTTTTCTCTCCTTTGTCCCTGGCAGTTTGCTCTCTAGATACTGAGGGAGACAGACAACATGTCTCTCTCCAAGAAAAGACTATTCGCCATCTGTAAGTAGGGTCACATTTAGATAAATCCATTAGGTTTTATTGTTTTATGGTTTGGAATTAGATCTGATGTCTGTGCTGTTCAAAATGGATTTTCCTCTCCTTTGTAACCAACGGTGTGTCTAGACTACAGGTTTTTTTTTAAAAAAGTGGCCTTTTTTCGAAAAAACTTCCCCTGCGTCTAGACTGCTGCCGTGTTCTTTTGAAAGAAAATCAAAAGAACGCAGCAGTTTTTTCAACAACGGAAAACCTCATTTTACAAGGACTAATGCCTTTTTTTGAAAGCGCTCTTTCCAAAAAAGGCACTATGTAATACAAGCTGTGCTTTTTTGAAAGAGAGCATCCAGACTGCCTGGGTGCTCTCTTTCGAAAAAGCAGCTTGCTTTTTCGAAAGTACTGGTTGTAGTCTAGATGCTCTTTTTCGAAAGAAGCTTTTTCGAAAGTATCTTTTGAAAAAGCCTCTTTCGAAAGAGGCTTGCAGTCTAGACGTAGCCCAAGTTTTGGCCCATGGGAATCCCCATAAGTATATTAATTGGTGACTTTTTCCATCGAGACATTATGCTTGTAACAGGAGTATTGTTTTGATAATAAAAGTTCTTTCTTTTTCATTAACCTGGTATTGGTTCATTTCTGTGCCCTGGAAAATTTGTCTGTGGGATCTGCATGCCTCTTACTAGGGGATAGCAGCTACAGACTGCAGTTTATATTTTCTCTTTCTTTTTCAAGCTCTTTGGAGAAAAGAACTTGGGGTGCCCTGGGGTTTGTTTCAATATCCACCCCTGTTTGTGGGTTCAAAAGCACTTGATGGTGGCAGTGGATTTTTATCCCCAAAATCTAGGTTTTTAGGATTTTGGGGGGAAGTTTTATACCAAAGCCTGGAGAGACAAGGTTTTGGGGTACTTTTGCGGGCTCCCACTTCTGCATTCATCATGCCAGAGTGGGGAATCAGCCTTGACAACATCAAATCCTGGTCTCTTTTTTAGCATTATGTGCAAAGAGTTCTGATTTAAGGATGCGTCCTTCAATCTAGCCAAATGCAGCCGCATTGGCATCAAAACACTACTCATGGAAATTCCACGTGGAGAACGAGAACAATAAGGCACAATGGGATGCAGTTATTCTCTACTGCCTGCTGTGGATAGGTATGGCCATCCCATAAATCAGGTCTCATCAACAAAGGATTGAAGCAGATATCAACAAAATTCTCAGATACACATCAATATCTGGGGTCGGAATTTGCCTGGGAGTTCAGGTATAAATCCATTTTATGCTCAAGGGCTGCAAAAGTTACTAGGGTTCAAAAAAGGGCCTAAAAACAATGGGCTTGCTAGCCAGCTCTGTCTGCCTTGCGCTACTCCAGGGACACAAAGCAGCTATGACCAAGCTGAGCTAGCCAAGTTTACGACTGGCATGGATCACCTTAAGAGTGCAAAGCAGCTTGAATGTGCTAGTAAATCCAGCCCAATAACTTCTATTTCCACCCAGGGCATCTCAAAATAGTATAATTATTTCATTTTTGTTTGGTTAAAAAAATATTGGCTTTCTTGCTGGTTACACAGTAACACGAATAGAGCACCTGGGTCTCAAATAACTACATTTACTAACTAGACACAAACATGCTAGGCCTAACTACACACGCTGCTGCTCCAAATGGATTCAGGAGATGTTTTAAAAAGCGCACAATAAGTGCCACTAAAAGACTTACAAACTAAAGGGAGAGTCCCTCATTCCTATAAACAGAAGGTTGGGGTGTTTGTCATTGTGTTGAATTCATGCCTTGGCAAAATTGGAATAGCAGAAATATAAACCCACCTTTATTTTATAAACCCTAAAGAAAAGGGTTCTATGGTGACAATGTAGACAGACTCCATAGACTCATTGGGTTAGTACAGACCTTAGAAAGTCATCAAGTCCAACTCCATGCTAATAGGGATGTCATTGCTACAATATCTGTCAGATTTTCTGGAAGTTGTGTGATTTTTTTCACAGACAAACATCAAACTTGAAACCTCAGTTCACAGCAACCTTTTGATCAGTTGGTTCATAAACCTGCCACTATGGTTTACATTACTAAACTCAGATGGAAATTGTGTTAGTGTAATCACTTCTGGTCTATTAACTCACAAATTGTCTTGATCCTTTGAAGATGTCAGCGGTTCTACGGGCTACACATAACACAGCATAATAATTTCTTCAGCTTCTTGCACAGAGGATCTGTTAATTCATTGTACAGTATCCAATGTGAACTCTGCAGCCGAGAGAAAAACCTGCATTCATTTCTCTGTGGTAAAGACATAAAATCTAGAGCAGAGCTGAGCCACAATGTCAGGTTTATGAGTCAAAAGAAATGATGTTTGCATGGAACAGAGGTGCCACATATTAAGTTTCTCTGATAATAAAATTGCTGGTGGAAAAAATTTGAAAATTGCCTTCAGTATCTATTTGAGCAAGTAGGTTTCAGCTTCACTTTCCATAAATATTTGTGACAGAAACATTTGCCCACATGAACATCTGCATAAAGAGAATACAAAAAGGAACAAATTATGGGGAGTTTCTTTGTTTGCAGGGGATTCTTTTTGACAGTATTGGCAGCCAAGAGCCAAAGGACTTTCTGCTCTCATGAACAACAGTTTAAGTCCATTGATTTCAGTGAAGTAGCTTGTGATCTACTCTGATCTGCTGCTGCTGCTACTACAACAGTGGTGGCATCTGGAGCCCTGGGCTCTTTGAATCACTGCCGGAGTGCCATGTGGTGCTCTCTGGAGTGGACTGAGGACTGTCTAGCCCCAGGCACATCTCTTCCACCCAGGGCCGCATTATGACTTTCGTGGGCCCTAGGCACTTTCGCTTTTGTGGGCCCCTCCCACCATAATAATATCAATATTAAAAATTATTTTTGATATAACTTTAAATACGCCAACATTTTATTTTGTTTCTGTTTTAGGCAAAACGTAATAGATTTTCATTGGCCCTAAAAGTTTCATTTTTTTTCTTCTGATTTTAAAAGAAATTAAAACATTTTCATGGGCCCCTAAAAGTATCGCGGGCGCTAGGCACTGTGCCTAATGGATAAGTCGGCCCTGCTTCCACCAGAGGCCCTGCTTCTTCTGGAGGTGTGAAACAGGGTGCCCCTGCCTTGCCCAGTGGCGCTGCGAGGCTGTCGGCCCCACGGATTGCACTAATGTATATAAGCAAATGTCACAAAGAAAGGAATTTTGCAATCAGTAGCTTTACAGTCAAGTGCAACTCCCCCATGAAGTGACAGAAACCAAGGCAGATTTACCTCAAAAACAACTCCAGAAAAGAAAGATAAGGCTGCACATGGGCAGCAAGAAGATAAATCTTTCCCTCTTCCTCATACACGGAGTCACTCTGAACTCATTACTCCATTCTGTGGTGCACGTCAGTTACATCTGTTATGACTTTTTTCCCCCCTCTCTCTTCCTCCTCATTGCATAGCCCACTAGGCATTTTATAATCAGTTCAGTACAAATAGTCAGAGGAGCCACACAATAAATGTTCTCTTTTGTGAATACTTGAGTCATGTTTTTCTATGCCCTTGTTATTCTCTTAGTCTGCACTCAGTAAATTCCTAACTGAATGTGTAGAATTACTCCCCTGCACGGCAGGGTGCATGGAGCTTCTGTCCTTGTCCATGATCATTAGAGGCACCCATTCCATGTATTTGTAGACCTGATGGTAGGGCAGTCATAAGAGAAGTCAACACCTTCCCCTGGGGTATGTTTTGGATACTCATCGTTCTTTAGCACTTCTTAGAAGAAGTCTTTTTTACCTCTCCACATGCAGATTCCTAAAAGCAACCAAGTTATGATCACTGACATCAACCGAGCATCTGCACTTTAAATTCTACATAAACTAATCCAGACTGGGACAATCTACATTACTGAAGAAAATAAGAATTAGACTACTTCTTGAGTTCCCCTCCCTCCATACCTTCTTCCATTTTTCCTGACCTTCTGGTCAGACATGTCAATCAGCCCATGGTATCACATCTAGTGATTCGTTCCCCATACTCCAGTGTCTTACTCTGAACTGCATTGTGACTACTTTCACAACAACTGATTTTCACAAATATATCCTCTAAGCAAGATCTCAGAGACTCTCATATGCTGGGTGATAGGTTTCCACATTCCAGACAGGACTACCTTCACTGCGTTGGACAAGCAGGTATATTACCTTTTCTACCATTGATATTTTACGATTTAAAATGCCATTTTCAAGGTACCTAACCAATCTTTTGCATTTTATTTCCCAATAGGCGCATCTCACTCTGAGGCAGGCCTGCTTTTTGTCCTAGTTTAACTACCAGGCTTCACTCACCACTTTGAGGCTGTGTCTAGACTACATCCCTCTTTCGACAGAGGGATGTAAATTAGACACTCTGAAATTGCAAATGAAGTAGGGATTTAAATATCCCGCTCTTCATTTGCATAATCGCATCATGGCACTCTTTTGAAAAAAGCATCATTTCGAAAGTAAAACCATGGACTAGATTCACATTTTCTTATAATTTCTTGCCAATCTTATTCTAAACACAATATGAATTAAACACAAGTATTCAGTCTGATTAGCATCGGTCTATTGCAGCCCCAGGGTACTGAGCACCATATTAAGTGGCAGACACTGAATCTTGCATGAACTCCCCAAAGCTTACCAACCATAAATTAGAACTGCACTAGTTACACCCCAGATGTGGAACATCCACACCCATAGAGCTCATGGCAGGGTTTGCACATGCAGTTGGGTTATTGTTTGCATGAATTTGGTGGACATGAGCTACTTGCTCAGATATCAAAAGCTACCACTAAGTTTCTTTCTGGGAATGACTGCTTATGGTAATAACAGATTTGTAGAAGAAGCAAAGCTTCTAACTGCAGAAGCATTACTGTCATCTCTATAGGGAAGGGACAGAATATTGATATGGGATTTTAGAAAAAAGTGGTGTGTTTACAGTGCACTAAATCTGTTGAAATACATGATTAAAAGGGGCTAATCTGTTTGTTCTGAGCTGTATTGGTGGCAAAGGATTTGACTCAAGGCTACTCATATTTAGCATTCTGGCTTTGCTAGTTCTGAAACTACTCAAGTAGAAAGTGGCATTTTCCCTGATGTGAATAACTTGCAAAGGCAATCAAGACCAGGGTGTCTCAAGCTGCATTGCCTTCCATCTCCCCACTCTCCTGAATAAATGAACTTTGTTACAAACTGACGGAGTAGGGAGATTAATTCAGAACGTGTGTGCATAGTGCACCTGGCAGGCCAGATAAAACCTGGCTCAAAGAGCGGAGATGAAACAAAGGCATAAATAATACCATAGGAGGACTTATAAAGGACAAAAAAATATAGGCAGCCATTTGGAGGTGACAGTAATTACTTAAGTAAATGTCAAAACTCTTCAAAGAAACATGGGGGATAATATTCATGAATATATAACACAGAGATGTGCTATCATGATGATTTGCCATGTGGAAGGTTATGTTTCTGTCTTATCTTTTTGGCGATAGCTCATGGAATGGATATTTGAAGCTGCTGCAGGCCAAACACAAAGAAATCAAGTATAATATGAGGGTCTGTTGACTGTCAGCTATACTGAAACCAATGGTCTTTTAAATCACACATGGGACAAATTGTTTGCCAGCATGGAGCTTGCTATTAGAAAAAGATAACCACTAAAAGTACATATACCACTAAATACACAGGGACAGATTCTTTGCTGTGGCCTAAATCAGCTCATCACAGTGAAGTAGGGAAGGTCTAAGATACTCGGTTCTGGTCCTCTTATCCTTTGATCTGTTCCACTCCATGCTGAATCTTCATAGAGACTAGAGGAGCATGTGGGCAGCTTTAACTATGGCAGGTGGCAATGGTTCCTGGAGACCATTCGCCATCTGGGAATAGCCAGACCTTAGTGTTCTCCAGCCACATCCCCTTTCCATTTCGGAAATATTTCTTTCACTGGGGTCTCCATCCCCTGCCAGTCCATCTCCATAGTAAAAACAGGTACAAGTCATAAAGCAGTTACAACAGCAGCATTTGGAAAAAAAAATGTCCAAAGATAAACAAGTCATAAGCTAACATAGACACAGTCTAAAAATGTATAGTTATGAAGTTTAGTCATCCCCCATTATGATACAACCCTGTATTTAGATTCCTTGTGGTGCAGAGCCCCAGCTAGCAGAAAGGGAAGTTGGCTGGTTCAGTTTTATGACAACAACCCCAGGCTGGTGTAGCACCCCCTGTATAAATGGAGAAATCCCTAGCATGCTCTAATTTATAGTGGGAACCAAACCAGTGGTCACATAGACCCAGGAGAAGGGAGCATATAAAGACGACTTAAAACAACCTTTACACTAAACCCAGCCCACTAAGCTGAGTCAAGCTTCAGTTTAGGATTTGGGCATTAGAGCAAAAAATGTTAGATGTCTTTTAAAAACTCGCCGTTGTTCAAGCATGAGATACATCAACCACAGAAAATTTTATTTAGTACAACATTCAGTGTTAGCTGCTCATCGCTTTTACCTAAACTTAAAACTAGGCAGAGAACCAGGCATCCCTTGGCATGTATTTAATGTGCCTAGCAAATACTAAACAACAGGGCACAGATGTGTGCTGTTAGCCACGCGATCTGTTCTATGCAGTCACATCTGAGCAATTTGTATTTGTTATTTAAGGGAATCTGTTAAATGACTTTATGCCACAGAAAGTCAGGACATTTTAAATAGTTGTAATGGATAGGCCATACTCCTTTTGCTATATACAGATTAAAACAGTGGGAGGAGTACATCATTCCTGAGAAAAATATGGCATGTTTGTTCCAATTTATCTTCACTTCTTAGTGAAAGTCAGTTAGAGCTGCATTTACTGATGACAGCTAACCTAAAAAAAGTTATCACTGCAGGAATCCTTTGGGACAGGCATCTAGATTTTACATTTCAGATATTGATTGGAAGCAGCAAGTTTATTACAGTAAATGAGGGAGATTTAGGAGAAGAATAAAAACATGCTTTTAAAAATATTTCTCTGTCCACTAGTACCATGAACTCCCTTCTGGCTAAACTCTCGAAGCTCTGTCTTCTCACTGGACAGGCACCAGCCAGCCATTCTATACCAAACTCTGGCTGTTGTCAAGATGTTAACCTCTTCCCCTGAAGGGAGAATGTTTATAGTGCCCCGAGGCCAAGTCAGACAAAGTGGTATGTAGGATGGAGTAGTAAATAACATTAAGAAAAAATGTTTTGTCTCTTTAAGTCAGAAAGTCCAAATTTTAGTTTGAGGTACAAAGAAAGCACAAGTAGCTGGGAAGGAAGGACAAAATGCCTTTCTGATCTATGCAGAAAAATCTCCCTTATAGAGAGGCAAAGGTGCCATGATTCTTAACCTTATGCACAGCATAGTGAAGTCTCCACCCCAACCCAGCCCTGTTTGAACAGGTGCATTGTATCTTTTCTCCATGGCAATACACACAGAATCAGCAGAGGCCAACCCATCCTGGAGATGGATGAGTGGGCGTTGTGATGCCAGGACCATAAAGGCAGAGGATCACTACTTTCCAGTTAAGTAGGTAATACTGCCCATGGGACACAAGAAAGAGTGGTGCATTGCTAGTCTTAGGGAATGTCTAGACTACAGAGTTTTTCCAGGATTCCAGAGGGATCCTGGAAAAGCTATGCCACATCCAAGGAATGCATCTGCTTTTCTGAAAAATTGTTTTTGGAAAAGCAGACACATTTTTCGGCATTCCTGTATACCTTGATTTATGAGGAAGAGGGGATGTTCCAAAAGAGGCTTTTTTCCAACATTTGGCCCTAGTAAGACAGGCTAAATGTCGGAAAAGCCTCTTTCGGAAGAAAAGTGGGAAAAGATACTCAAAGTGTGGTTTGCAATTTGTATATCTTTTCCCAACATTTCTTTGTAGTGTAGAGACAGCCTGACACACAGTTTATCCTGGTGGATAGTGCATGTATCCATGGCAGTGGTATCAAATCCATTCTGAAACATTGCTGGTCACTGCAGCATCACAATCAAGCCATAAGACATCCTGTGTCTGTTCCAGTTTGAGTGATTTTCTGTTCCTTGGTGGATATTCTTGCTCAGGGGCTATATAAAGTAGAGTAGCTGACATTTTAAAGGAATACTGCCTAATTCCCACACATTGAAAACATGAATTGGTACAGGTTGGCTAAAAATCCCGAATCTCATGCATAAGAACATAAGAACATAAGAACGGCTGTACTGGATCAGACCAAAGGTCCATCTAGCCCAGTATCCTGTCTACCGACAGTGGCCAGCACCAGGTGCCCCAGAGAGGGTGGACCGAAGACAATGATCAAACGATTTGTTTCCCGCCATCCCTCTCCAGCCTCTGACAAACAGAGGCCAAGGACACCATTGTATCCCCTGGCTAATAGCCTTTTATGGACCTAACCTCCATGAAATTATCTAGCTTCTCTTTATGTAGTTGACTGTGCTTTGACACCTTCCATCCTTATAGAGCTTCTGGGGTTAATTTAAACAGCCTACAGCTTCCTTTCACTTATATCCCTTAGCATGTCATTCATGCACTGACTCTCTTTTGAACATTGGGTCACGTTTAAGACCCTCCGAGGACCTTTCATTGTCTGGGAACTCAGTAGTTCCACTTCTCTCTAGCAATGTTGCTCTCTACGAGAGCTGGAAAGAAAGTCAACAACGGTTTTTACATTTAAAAATATCTAAAGTGTTTCAAACTGAAAAAAAAAGATTAACAAAAACCCTTCAGTTTTCCTACCAGAATTAGTTACTTTTGAAAAGATGTGGGTTTTCCATTTTATTTAATTTGTCTTTAATATAATCTCTTTCACCAATTCTTTGTAGTACCAAGCATTCCAGTGACTTTTTTTTCCCTAATCTTAGTTTGCTCCTAATGGCAAGTATGGTAAGTTTATGCACAAAAAATATTAGATATAACGTGTTTTGATTTATGTTATTTATTTTGCCTCTAATATATGCTCTTTCAACAAATGGGATTCAATATTTTTAATAGGAGTAAAATAAATGTACTTTTAATAAGTGATGGTTGCTTGGCAGAAGTTAAGTTTGTTTTTCTGATGTACTTGCTGCTTCCATTTTCCCTGCTCTTGTCTGCAATTTCATGTGGTAAACTGGAGAATCTACCTTTTTTTCATTAATGATAATGAAAGAGCTACTGCTCATGCTCTAGGTATTGAATTGGCAATATACTGTGCTGTGCTCTAAATGGACTGAAAAAAAATTGTCCATAATATGCTGTACAAGGTGGCATGTGATTTCTATCACTTCGACAAACATTTTGTATTGCGAGGACTGTCTCCTACTAGGTGTTTGTGAAATACCTAGCAGAAGGAGGTAGCGGGAGAGGGAGAAACATGACATAGCCTCCGGGTAAGAAAAGATGAAGTAAAACTCAAATGCTTCCTATGGAATTAATATGCATAGTGGAAATATGAGACTGGAAATTGACACATGTGCAACACTATACACAAGACATTTTCTCCGTTACACCAAGAGAAGCTAATTTTTAAGACAAGGTGAGGTTTAGAACACTTTCAAATCAATGTAAAGAAAAGTACCAGACTTCATGGTTGTTGTTAAGAAATTAATTGTTACAATAAAAGGCATCTTTTCACTATTTGACAGAAAATGGCATATTATGGGAAAGTTAGATAGGACCACTATGCACCAGGTGTGAAAGCTTGTGAAGAAATTAAGAGGAAACTTTCACCTGTATTCAATGTAGATCTGTAGTAATAGGCATCACGTCTCAAACTTCCCTTTTGTCTTATCTTCTGCTTTGTGGGAACCTACAGAATAACAATGATAACGTATACAACAGCAGCGAGAACTGGAGAAGCTGAGAATAATTTCACTGGTGGAATTTAGTAAATAGGCTGCATCAATTATTCATTGCATTTCTAAAACTGAAAGAAGCATGTGGATTTGTGGGAAGTCCCCATAGGCCTTTGGGAGGAGGCAAACAAAAATTCTCTTCCCACACCACTACATTTATTAGTTAATCTGTGAGAGTCTGAAATTTACAAAGTCTGCTATAAGCAGAGTAACATGTGGCACTACAGACTAATCCTGAAAAAAATGTGGAGAGTGAATACACACAAATAGATATTGGTAACTGTATAATGTATAATATCCCTGGCATCTTCCAAAGAATAACAGCTTAAGATCAAGCAATAGCTCATTTTTATCTGAAGAAATGATTCAGACAAAACAAGATAGTGTCTTAATGTAAACCCTACCAGAGATAACTGAGAATGGAAGAACCAAAAAGGTTGTATTGGTTTTAACTGAACTTGGATTTATTTGCTTTAAATAATTTCATGGTAACAAATTCCATAGATTGCCCGTACTGTGTGACTAAACATTTTTTGTTTGTTTTAAACCCGTACTCCTCATTTTTTCAGGAGTACGGGTTCTTTTGAAAAAGGTTTTTTTTTAAAGAACCCCATCTAGAGTGTGAGTTCTTTTTAGAAAAACCCTCTTTCAAAACAGCGCGCTCATGCGATTATGCAAATGAAGCACGAGATTTACAAATCTGTGCTTCATTTGAATTTTCAATGTGCTTCATTTGCATTCCTCTTTCGAGAGAGGAATGCAGTCTAGATGAGCCCTCATAGGGAAGTTCTTCTCCATACTTTTTAAATTCTAATACATCATTTTGGAGATGGGAACTACATGTGGTATTCAAAATGTGGGGACACCATTGATTTTTATGGTGACACTGTGATAGCTTATGTCCTATTACCTGACCCTTTCCTAATAGTTTCTAACAATCTTTTAGCATTTTTGTCAGCCACTGCTCATTGAATAGATGTTTTCAGAGAACTATCCACCATGAATCCTAGATCTCTTTCTTGAATGCCAATAGCTAATTTAGACTCTATTGTTTTGTGTATACGTAATTGGGATCATATGTTTTCCAATGTGCATTGCTTTGTATTTATCAATTCTAAATTTCCTCAGCCATTTTCTTGCCTAGACACCATTTTTGTGAAGTCTCTTTCTAACTATTCTCAGGTTGCTTTGGACTAAACTATCTTGAGTAATTTTGTATCATCTGCAAACTTTGGCACGTCACTGTTTACATTTTTTCCAGATAATTTACAAATATATTGAACATCACTGGTTCCAGTACAGATTTTTACCTTTCTCCACTTTGAAAAAAATATTCCTACCTTTTGTTTCCTATCTTTTAACCAGTTACTGATCCATAAGTCTTTCTTTTTATCCAATGACTGCTTACTTTTGGCAAGGAACCTTGACAAGTACACTGTATCGATTGGATCACCCTGTCCACATGTTTGTTGACCCCGTCAAAGAAATATGACAGAGTGTTGAGGCATGATTTCCCTTTACAAATGCCATGTTAATTCTTCCCCAATATATCGTATTCATCTATATGCCTGACAATTTTGTTCCTTACTATAATTGGAACCAGTTTGCCTTTTACTGAAGTTAGGCTTATGAGTCTGTAATTGTTAAGATTGACTCTATGCCCTTTTAAAAAAATGGACATTACTCTGCTATCCACTAGCCATCTGGTCCAGAAACTGATTTAGTGAAATAATGGCCACAGTTAATAGCTCTGAAATTTCAGATTTGAGTTCCTTCAGAACTCTTGGATGAATACCATCTACCGTCCTCATGACTTATTACTGGTTACTTTATAAATTTGTTCCAAAATTTCCACTACAGTACTGACATCTCAGTCTGAGGCAAGCCTTCATATTTGCTACCTAACAAGAATGACTCAGACATGGAGATCTCCCTCACATCCTCTGCAAAGAAGCCCTGTCTTCCTGGAATGTTCCCTTAGGTGCTTAGCACTTTGAACATCCCATTTGTCCCACAGATTCTTTGCCAGGAATCCTGCTTCTGATTTGCTTTTAAAAAGTTGCTGTTAGTTTCTGTGTCTTTTGCTAGTAGCTCTTCTTTTTTTGGCCTGCCTAATCATACTTTTATATAAAGCTTTTCAGAGTTTATGTCCCTCTTTTCCTCAGTAGGATTTGAATTTCAGTTTTTAAAAGACTATCTTTTTGGGTCTGACTCTTTTACTGTATTGTTTAGACACAGATGCACTTTTTTATTCTCTTACTATTACTTTTTATTTGGATCATACATTTAGTTTGAACCTCTATTATGGTGTTTTCTTTTGAAAGTTTTCATGCCAATTGCAAAAATTTCAGTCTTGTGACTGTTCCTTTAATTTCTATTTAACTAACTTCCTCATTTTTATGTCGTCCCCCTTTTGGAAGTTAAATACTATTGTGGTGATAGTCTTTGATATCTCCCTCTCTCTCCCTCCTCAGAGATGTTACATTAAATTGCATTATGGTCACTATTACCTAGTGGTTCAGTTACAGTTAACTCTTGGAACAGATCCTGTGCTCTATTTAGGGCTAAATTAAGAATTGCCTCTCCCCTTCTGGCTCTAGGACTAGCTACTCCAAGAAGTAATCATTAATAGTGTCTAGAAATTTTTTCTCTGCTGGAATCCTTTGCAATCCACTATTACTGAGTTTTCTGTTTTCGTATCCTCCCTAGAAATTTCACAATCATTGTCACCATTGAGATAGGGTGGTAGGAAATATTCTTCTTCTGCTCTACTCTGATCATTGAAGCATGGAATTTCTATCCATGGAGATTCTCTGGTACTGTTTGATTCATTTAAGATTTTTATTGTTTTTGATTCTATACTTTCTGTACATTTGAGGAGACCAGTTAGTTTCTTTCCTAGAAGCAATCCTATACAACATAACAAAATATGGTCACTTTCTGAACTCTTTTTTCAGAAAGAGGTCAGAAAATGAAATTTCTGTTCTGCTGATAATTCCAACATTCCAAAACAAAAGTGTTCCAAATCAGAAGAACAAGCAGAAGTGATTAAACTTCCTGCAAAATGAAAATAACAAAAATACATATTTGAAAATATAAAAATGTTTTTGATAATGTTAAATCATTTTAATACTGTCAAAGCATATGAAATATATGATGTATAGAATAATAAAACTACTATAAAAGTCCAAATAAAATTAACTGAAAAAGTCAAAGCCAAACATTTTGACCATCTACATGAAAGGGCAAAATTCCCATTGATTTCAATGGGACCAAGATTTCACCCCTTCTGAATAACTGATTAATTAAAGGGTAGTCAATGTGAGAGGACTGACAAGAAGCTATGAATTTGTTTTCCAGGCTAAACAGCATGCTAGATCTAAACGACACCCCTCTATTGGCAGAGGGATGTAAATTAGATGTATCAAAACTGCAAATGAAGCCAGGAGTTAAATATCCTGCTCTTCATTTGCATAATGGTGGCCACCGCTTTTTTTCGAAACGGGGATTTTTGGAAAAAACCCCAGCAGTTTAGCTAGGGCATTTTCGACAGAAATGCCCCGTCTAAACTGCCATTTTTTTTCCAAAAGCCCCATTTCAAAAAAAGCGGCGGCCGCCATTATGCAAATGAAGCACGGGATAGTTAAATCCCAGCTTAATTTGCACTTTTGATACGTCTAATTTACATCCCTCTGCTGACAGAGGAGTGTAGTTTAGACGTAGCCCATTATGACAAGATTGTGAGACTATTACAGTAGGTACTTAACAGCAATCCATGAGATTCAATTCTGTACATTTAGCACACCCCACATCCTACTGAAGTTAACAGAAACTCTGGCTGTGGAAGAAATGTACAACTGGACTTTTACTATTGTAGTTGTCTTTAACCATGCCACAGCTAAACAATAATAAAAATGAAGACGAAAAAACACAAACCAAATTACATTTGCCAACCACAGCAAGTGATGGAATAAAAGTAAAACCAGAGCTTAGTAAATGTTAACTAAGTTAGGATGATAGTGTATTTCATTAGTAAAAGTTAAACATCATCACAATGTGAATATTTTTTTCTGTTCCAGTGAAAATAACCAACAGAAAGTTAGTTTGGCCTTCCCAGCCAGACAGCCTATGGACACAACTGTGTAACCATGCACTGTACTGAGCAATGTAAGATAGTATCACTTAGTACTGAGAGTTTTAGGCTGTTTTCCATCGATCAGAGTGTTTTTTATTTCAGTAGAAATCCCCAGCGGGCAGCAAAATGCCCTTAAAACTTGCAAAAGATAAAGTCTCAAAAGAGTAGTTAAGAGGAATATAACATAATAACATTAAGCAGGAAGCTGTGTCAAGCATATTCATTCTGGAGTGAAACATACATATAAGAAAGATGATTTGGAAATTGAAAAGATATTCTTGAAGCAAGTGCTGGCAGTATAACTGAAGTGACTTATGTACATCAGAATGCATAGTTCTTGTTTCACTGATAAGAGCTATTAGATGTAGAGCATGAAGCTAGAAATTCAATGTTAAATGCCAGCATTTGTTTTCAAGTGCTTAATAGGATGGATATTATAGGGTGCAAGGTTTAGATTTTATATGGCCAATTTTTTATTTTGAGAAGTTTAACACATTAATTTATGCATAAAATGAAAGCAAATGCTTCTCATTTACAGTCTAATTTTACTGTCAGACCCAAACCAGCACATTCCTCTACACAAAATTACCAAAGCCCTCATCCTTGCCCTAGATTTGGTTAATTTAATTTTATTCATTGGCTGGGAACAGTTCCCAAAGTTTTCAGCTAAATCTATTTCCAATCTTTTATCGGGAAGGGAAATTATTGTAGGTCTGACAGTACAAAACAAGAAGCACAACAACTTTCTCTGTGCCTAAAACATAGACGGAACACAAAGTACTTGAACTTTTCTGTTCCCACGATGACAGTGGAATACCAATACAAGAAATGGAGGAGGGAAAAGCAACTTATTCATTACCCAAGATGGAATCTATGATTAAATCAGCTGCTTCTGTATTGCTGCAGAAAACAAAAAGCCTCAAGCTCACCAGCTTTCCACTGCCTCTGTGACAGACTGAGTCATGACATTTAAGGCTGCAAGTGACCTCCAGATCATTTAGCCTAAGCTCGCATGTATCACAGGCCGCCATATACAAACCTGCTACCTCCACACCAAGCCCAACAACCAGAATTAGACCACAAGTATTACAGCGCTCGGGAGAATAAGCTATTGTGTGGCATGCACGGAACATGAGGGACCAAGGTGCACCAACATCTCAGGCCCCTGGAGGGGATTGTTTTAGTGAAATAAACCCACATGATCCTGACATAGGACCTGGGCCCCACATTGCAGTCCTCCTCTCTCCTCTTCCCCACACAAATTACCTGAGGAAAATTCCTTTTAATGCCAAACATGCTGATCAGTTAGACCCTTAGCATATGAGTAAGATTCTCTAGTCAAGCACAGGAGAGAAATAATTCTCAGGACAACAGGGCCCAAGCCCACCCTCTCCCATGTCCCATCCTCAGTTGCATCTATCTCTGCTGCTTCAGAGGAAGGAAATAGCACACACACTACACAAATCACAGAAGACTTCAGAGTATACGTGTTTATGGAGAGAGACTGAATTCACTTCATCAGCTCTCATGTCTATTTACTTGTTTACAGTAAATACTTGCATGAACAATTTTCTTTTATATTTGCAAGAGTGAGTGCAGTCTTGTAAATTCTTGAGCAAATACATACTCACATGACAGCTCACACCAGAAGCATCTGTGCAGCTGCCTTTGATCTTAGATTTTCCTCTTCATTTATAAGTTTCAATTAGCTAACAATACCACCTGACTATGGTGAACAACCACATATGACAAATAGCTTGAGAACAACAAATAGGCTGAAATATGTGCTGAGTTTGTGTTGTTAGCTGCTGCACAGAAAAAGGCAAATTACAAAGTCCAGCTTCTGCAGTGCTGATTTCAGTCCATCCCCAATTTACCGAGCATAAAAGGGGGCATATGGTTCCTTACTAACACAAAAGAAGTGACAAAATCCTGCACCAAATTGCTCAGAGTCTAACTCAGATAGCTATAATATGTAAGGTAATAATTAAAGTACAATAGCATATGGAGATGCAATTTTCAGAAAGATCACCACTAAATTGCCTTTCAGGATTGGGTTCTTCCATTTATTGGGCCACATCCTCATCAGTGTCAGAGTTCAACTGAATGGACATGAATGAGTAGGAGAGGGGCAAAGGTAGTTTTGGGACACCTTTCCACTTTTTCAGTTCTCAGGTCTTTGTGGGGGCTGCTTTTGTCTCTAGTACAGTTGATAGCAACCTTGGAATGCTTTATGGCAGGGCTACTCAACATGTGGCCCGCAGGCCACATGTGGCCCAGATGGTGCAGTTTGGGTTGACGCAGGGCTCAACACACGGCCCACGGGTAGGATCCTTCGAACATGACCTCCACTGGGAACATGCTCCACA
The DNA here is from genome assembly GCF_049634645.1 of Pelodiscus sinensis. NCBI lineage: Eukaryota > Metazoa > Chordata > Testudines > Trionychidae > Pelodiscus > Pelodiscus sinensis. The sequence continues at coordinate 212,588,165 of NC_134711.1, forward strand.
ACAGCAAGTCAATATAATGGTCTTCAGTTGATATGCATTTAGCAGTTAAATTCCTGGACTGGCATTGCTTATTAAAAGTGCTGTCATATGGGTGGAAATATGAGTAACTATTGCAAATGAGTAACTATTGCATTTTATTAATATCAGAAGAATGGACTTAAATGGGGCCTGTGTGTTGTGTAGTCTAGCCTTAATCTTTATATTCATGCTTGTAAGTGTGAAAGAAGCTATTTGCATATATAAGTGCATGTACATTCAACCACACTTAAGTAGCGGCCCTTGGCATGTGCTGTGAGTATCACTGTGGATCCCCGGGGCTTCCAAAGTTGAGTAGCCCTGCTCTATGGGGCCTTTGCAACAGGGCATAACAAAGGACCTCATCTATACCCAGGGATTAGCAGATGCTATGTCTACTCTACACATTTCTTTCAGCAGTATGTACTTAAGTAGTCCCCCTTAGCAAAGGTATGGGTATAAGTAGCCATATAGACAGCGAGGCACAGCTTTGGGGGTTAGAGTAGAAACACATTTGAAGGGCGTGAGTATGTACCTGAGGACATACCCTACATGGCTTTCTACTTGCTCAAGCCATGCTTCCCTGTCTACACTGATATATTTAGTCTTGTAGGGTACATCTAAACTACATGGCTCCGTCGATGGAGCCATGTAGATTAGTGTACTCGAAAAAGGGAAATGAAGCGGCGATTTAAATAATCACCACTTCATTTACATCAAAATGGCTGCTGCGCTGTAGTCTGGCACAACGCAGTAGTCTGGACGCTCCGTGGTCGACAAGGTTTACAGGATCGGTCGGCAAAGGCTTCCCCAGCTGACAGATCCGCATCTAGACTGCCGCGCTGTAGCCAGACAGGAACCCCCCTGTAACATCCATTTTTGCTTGCCTGGATATGCAGGCTGCTGTGACCATGAATGGCTGTAAACAGAGATATGCCAATTGCTGACCAAGAGGCTGCCGAGGAGTGCCCTTGACTAAAACCCATATTGATACGAACACACAGCCGTCCGCGGGGGGAGGAATCTCCTGCCCGGCAAAGAATATCCGGCACTCCTAATTTAGTTATCTTCCTCTCTTACAAGTGTAAATTAAGTTGAAACTTGCTTGTAAGAACTGGGGCCACAAAACGGATCAGTACATTTTGGCATCTTAAGATAAGAAAGAGGATATGGGCCCCTATGGGTATAAAGATGGATCCAGCAGCACATTTACTCTGAGTGTCAATCTACCATCTATCTGCTGGTCGGGTTAGGTATTTGACCTCCCGAGGTTCCATGGGGACGCCCACCTCGTATTCGTCTTTCCTAGGAATTGAGGGACCGGCCCTGGCTTGACCCGCTGGAGTCGAGAGGCACAGAAAGGGGTAAAACTTGTACCTGGATGTGGTCCTTTGTCTTAAGTGTACACATAGACTTAGAGCTCTTTAAAGATTAAGTTGTCACTTAGTACCATTATTTCTATTTTATATCTTTATTTTCTTTGTAACCATTTTTAAGATCTATATTTGCTAGCAGTTAAGAAATAGAGCAATAGCCATTGTAACCATAAGATCTGTATTTGCTAGCAGTTAAGAAATAGAGCAATAGCCATTGTAACCATATGATTTATAAGCTTCTTTAATAAACCTGTAACTGTTTAAGTTTTAACCTGACTCCTGCAGTTGCTGTAATAGAACCAAGCACAATTTAAAAGAACTTCAGCCGGTCATAAGGGACAGGTATAGGGAGAGCTTGGGCGTTTGGATCGTATCACTCCCAGGTGACAGATCCGTTGGGGCATCTCTCAGTCTTCCCTAGACTGCCCACTGCGAAGGGATCCTGTATCCTAACAGCTAAAATCTGAGATGTAATAGGCTCTTCCTATAAACTCAGGGCATCTGTCAGCCTGTTGGCTGCCCTCTGCGACGGGACCCCGGTCCTAGCAGTAAAGTCACGGACGTTAAACCCTTTTCTCGGTAACATACACACACACACACTGCCCAGAGCGTTGGCTGACACGCGCTGTATGGGATCAGCTGATCGTCAGCAGAGCATGGTGGCCATGTTTATTTTAATGAAGCAGGGATTATTTAAATCCCCACTTCATTGACTATGTTGGGTAGCCTAATCTACATGCCTCTGTCGGCAGAGGCATGTAGTCTAGACATACCCTTAAAGGCATGATGTTATTTAAGCATTTCAATCGAAGTTAAGCCAGGTCATGAGCAAACAGGAGCTCAAAGATCTCCAAACAGGCCAGTACTTCACTATTAAGGTCCTGATTCAATCAAGCACTTTTGACTTCAAATTGGGCTTTAGGATAGGCTTACAGTTAGGCACTTGCTTTAGTGCTTAGCTGAATTGGGGCCTTCGTGGATATACACTTGGCATGACATCTCTACTGCTAAGGCTGAGTGATGGATTGTTCTTATAGTAGACCTCATTTTCCAGGTCTCTGTAAGACTCACTCATTACTGCCATACTGAGTCATGAAAGCATCTAGCCCCATAGTTTTGAAATTCACTTTCTAATATACAAAGTATCATCATGAATGCAGATTACAATTAATCAAGTATCAATGTGAGCAACAGCTAGTCAGGAGAGATAGAGATCATCGCTTTGTTCATTTCTGCTGTACACATGCCTATGGTTTCGTCAATGTTGTCAAACTATGTCAGCTTTAAATGTAAGTGCAGTATCCTGAATTTGAGTTGCCAGCATCATCTCTCTCCTCGTACTTTCTTTCTTGACAGTCTTGATGTTTTGACTTCATCTGGATGGATTTTTTTTTTAGTTCTAAGATATGATTTTGCTTTCATTTCTTTTTGGTTATTTTTTCCTTCTATGATTCTTTATTGGTTCCCATGAGAACTAACAGAAGAAATTGAATGTGTAACTATAGTAAAAATATTAAACACTTTTTAAAAAAATTGTATATGAATCTATGGCTCATAAAAAACATTGGACTAACAATCAAGGAAAATGAGAGGTAGTTTCCTCAAATTGCTTTGACAATGCGTCTTACCTGAAAAAAAATACTTGTGAGGTAAAAGAAAAGGTTCACAGAATCATAGGGCTGAAAGAGACCTCGGACGGTCATCAAGTCCAACTCCTTGCCCACCACTTCCCTAGGTAACCCATTCCAGTACCGCACCACCCTCTTAGTGAAATAGTAGTTTTTCCTAAAATAAGTTTTCATGGATGACATTACTAGGCTTCCCTACTGATACTGATAAAAAAAAGTTGTTTGCCTGTTACTAACTGCTACTTGTGATGATAGTTTATCGATGTGGATACTTGTCTACCAGGACCGACCAAAATGATATCGAAGCCAGAAGACACTCTAAGTCAATTAGGGTGAACTCCTGGCCTCGATTAAGTCAATGGCAAACTCCCACCAATTTCACTAGTAGCAAGATTTCACTCTAGGAAATCGGAAGAGAGTTATATAAATATATGAAAAATAGCTGAGCTGCAATTTTTTTATTTTTAATCCCCTTTATCACACATTTCTAACATGCTGCAACATCCAAGGAAAATTTAGAGCAATGATGCCTCCAAATCCCAACTCTCCTTCATGACCTTTCTTTAGCAGACCCCCATAGTAACAGTGAAAACCAGTCATTGGTAATTTGTAGCATGTCTCCAGAATTAGAGAGGAATTGAGGGAAAAGAACTTTCCCTCTTGGCTCTAAAATACTGGAACAAGGAGGCATGCAAATAGTCTCCCAATGGCTAACTCCTTTGAAATAGGTCTAGTCACCCTGCGCTATGGCATGCAGTGTCACAGAGTGGATTCAGAGAGGCACTGCATTCAGAGTGCAAAAGCTACTTTGGCAAATGACTTCTTTATGGCAGTACGTCTGCATACATGTAACAAAAGACAAACACGCATTTGTCAGTATAACTGAATCTAAAACAAATACATGAAATTCTCCCATTAACTTCATGCTCCATATTTGACAAGAGGATAAAATTCTGCTTTCAGTTATGATCCTTGTCCACACTGAACACAAAAGGGGCTACATCTGATAGTGGTGTTGGGATGGAATGTTTGTGTCTTGGGTGATCCTAGGTATTTGCATGATGGAATAGCTATAAACACAGATAACCCCTAGAGTCTCCAATAAATGCTCTAGGTCACTAGCCAGGCTGACAACTGGATGGGACCCCATTTCAATGCTAGGAAGTGTGCTTCCCTGCATAGTGAAGGCAGTAGAAGGGACTTGGGTCCAGGCAACATCATTTTAGATCCAATGTAATCCCATGATCTTCCTGGAAAATGTGCAAGACTGTCAACATTTCTGCACACCCATGGGTTTTCATATTCAGCAGCATCTGTGGATACCACTGCAGAGGTCTTATGGAATGTAGCCAAGATCAACTTGTCCTTACTAGCACCATGGCAGAAGATCTATGCCCTTGAGTACTTTCCCGATCCCCTGTTTTTCATTTCCCTGGAGAGAACTGCCATAGCAAAGTACCTCTCAACATGCTGGATGACTCCATCAGGCATGTGGTGAAGTGGATGTTTCTTTCCCATCTCACACAGGGCAGGATGGTGCCAATGTCCCTCAAATGTAACCTCGCATTGCTCACTCACGCATTCTGTCTTCTGATGTGCCCAGGCACCTCTAGTGAAGAACATTTGTAGTGAGTACTGTGCATGAAGTCATCAGGAAGTAAATCACCAGGGCCCATTTCAACTAAGATGACACCACCTACCTAAGCAGCTCCTTGGAAGGTGAATTTGGAAGAGATGGGGGCAGGCATTGCTTCACTTTGGATTCACACTTGTTACTCTGGATGGAGAAGCATATTAGATGCCACTGCACATGATGTGTGGAACATCAGGAGCTAGGGGTCATAGTGCCACAGGTCAAGAACACCAACTACACAAGTATCATTTGGAGAGTGAGGACCATACTCAAGAGGATTCTAAAGGATACCATCCATTTGCAGTACATGGAAAATCTGAAACAGAAGCTGGACCAGAGCAAGTCTTTTGAGGTGATATGCAAGTGGGACACCAGCAACCTCTTCCTCCACAGGGGCAGCATCACCTGACTTGCCAACTGGAGATTCATTCACAGGGACCATCTCAATAGCATCCCACTGAATGGAGCCATAAGCCACAGGAATAGGGACGAACAATGTAGGAAGTGTTGCTATGCTAATGAGACACTACTCCTCATCTTATGCAGCCTGGGAGTTGTGCCACAACACCATCCAAGACCACCAAATTATGGCCAACTCACCACCCTTGAGCAAGGTTGCTGTGAACTCCACCCAAGGAAGCACAGAAGAGGATCATCATGGTAGACATCAAAGTTCCTTTTGAAAACAGAATGCTGGCCTTCAGTGATGCATGATTCTGAAAGGTGGAGAAATACACCTCTATAGCTAATGCCTTGGGCTACAAGATTCAATCACATGCACTGTCTGTCACAGCCCTGGGCACCTGCAATGCCAGTAACAAGTGAATGCTATAGGAATGAGGAATCAGCCAGCCCCCATCTCTTCCAAATTCACCTTCCAAGGAGCTGCTTAGGTAGGTGGTGTCATCTTAGTTGAAATGGGCCCTGGTGATTTACTTCCTGATGACTTCATGCACAGTACTCACTACGAACTATGCGTGACTGATGTAGTGCTTCATGGTGTTGGACACCATCACATCGTTATGGGCATATATTTAGAACGTATCACAAGACATTGGCAATACCAGGAAAAACAAGCTATAGTGCCAATCAAAAGCAAAGATAGGAAAGTAGCTGAAATTCTTCTCTAGGGATGACCTACCTTAAATCCCAATTACTGGGTGTGTCCAGACTACAGGGTTTTGTTGACAAAACTATACCTGCGTCTACACTACTGCTGAGTTCTGTCAACATAACATCGACAGAACTTGGCAGTTTTGTCGATGGTGGTAAACCTCATTCTACGAGGAATAACACTCTTAGTGGACAGAGTTCTGTCGACAGAAGGCATTATTGCATCTACACTGTTCTTTGTGTCTACACTGTCATGTCGACAAAGCAGTTTGCTTTGTCAACAGAACTGGATGTAGTCTAGACACGCTTTGTCAACAAAAGCTTTGTCAACAGTATCTGTCGACAAAGCCTCTGTCGACAAAAGCCAGTAGTCTAGACGTACCCACTGAGGGAACAATGTATTTGGTATTTATTTCCTACAAGCTTCTCCTAGTATAACTTCCCATGAATGAGGTACCTGAGCAGTTGAATGCTGACATTTAAATTGTATTGTTAAATCTATTAGGGTATGTCTACACTACCCTCCTAGTTCGAACTAGGAGGGTAATGTAGGCATACCGCACTTGCAAATGAAGCCCGGGATTTGAATTTCCCGGGCTTCATTTGCATAAGCGGGGAGCCGCCATTTTTAAAACCCCGCTAGTTCGAACCCCGTGCAGCGCGGCTACACGGGGCACGAACTAGGTAGTTCGAACTAGGCTTCCTAGTTCGAACTACCGTTACTCCTCGTGAAATGAGGAGTAATGGTAGTTCAAACTAGGAAGCCTAGTTCGAACTACCTAGTTTGTGCCCCGTGTAGCCGCGCTGCACGGGGTTCGAACTAGCGGGGTTTTAAAAATGGCGGCGCCCCGCTTATGCAAATGAAGCCCGGGAAATTCAAATCCCGGGCTTCATTTGCAAGAGCGGTATGCCTACATTACCCCGCTAGTTCGAACTAGCGGGGTAGTGTAGACATACCCTTAATGCTCATTTGCAATATTGCAGATTATGAACTATATGCATGTTATGACTTCTTAACCCAAACTTGGGGATAATTTAAGCATTATTCCTGAATGAATAAAAGGTATTTTTGTTACCCCCTGTTTTAGATCATTCTAACAGCAGCATTAGTAAAACTCATATGCAATATAGCTTCAGGACTAACAACATGCCTATATTTGGACCAGTATGAACTGGGCTGTGTTCCATTTGGTGCATGTGTAGCTAAGTACAGAGCACTAGCTCCATTAATTATTTACATTTATTTTATTAAGTAGCGTGGATGTTTGTTGTAACTATGATATCTGTTCATTTTACTATATCACTGACTAGCCTACTTTGATTCAGCATAGCTAAGAACTACATTAGCAACCACATGTGACTGCTGATTCAGAATGAACAGGCATATCTGGCTGCAGCAGACCCCAGACTGTATGTGCAGCACTATTAGCCACGGTGTATGGAAGCAGCACTCACCTCGAAGCCGACTGCCAATATCTTTAAGCACACATCCGTTTAGCCTGACTTGTTTGGCTTGTCATTTGGCCCGGAACTGTGGACTTTACTCCCATCACTCGATCATTTTCAACCATTTTACACTCTGTCTACCTGTTTCTGCTGAGAGCATTTTTTTTCCTCAGCTGGTACTTTGCACTGTTCGTTATTATAGGGACCATGAAGAAAGTTATGATTTCTTCTAAGTTACATTCTAAGTTGAAAAGTTTCAGAGGGGTAGCAGCATTAGTCTATAAAGGGAAAAACTTAAAAAAACAACAGATAGTCATGGTACCAGATACCATCTACATTTTTGTTAGGGTATGTCTACACAGCAAAGTTATTTCGAAATAACAGCTGTTATTTCGAAATAACTTTCCTAGCGTCTACACGGCCAAACCGCTATTTCAAAATTAATTCAAAATAGAGGAGCGCTTATTTCGAATTTGGTAAACCTCTTTCCACGAGGAATAAAGCCAAATTCGAAATAGCTAAATCGAAATAAGCGCTGTGTAGACACTTATTTCGAAATAGGGGGCCTCCAGCCCTTCCCAGGGTGCCCTGGTGGCCACTCTGGGCACAAACAGGAAAACTCCTCTCCCTCCTCCCTCCCCAGAGCCTTTAAAGGGGTAGACTCTGGCCATAGTGCCTGTGCCAGCTCCAGGGCTGCCAGCCCAGAGCCAGCAGTCACTGCCCCTGACTCAGTGGCCCCAACATGAGCCAGCAAGCCACCGGCAGCTACCTCTCCCCAGGACCAGTCCCCCAGCTCCCAGGAGCCTGCCAGAGGCCGCAAAAGGTGGGCGCCTTCCTGGTCTAGTGTGGAGATCATGGACCTGATTGAGGTTTGGGGGAGGCCTCCAGTGTCCATGATCTCTGCACTAGATGCAGGAATACGGCCGTCTACAGCTGGATTTCTGCCAGCCTGGCCAAAAAGGGCCACATCCGCACCCAGGAGCAGGTGCGGATGAAAATCAAGGATCTGCGGCAGGCGTATGCCAGGGCCATAGGGAGCAGCTCCTAACCAGAGGCTGATGCAGACACCTGCCCCTATTTCAATGCCCAGGACCGCATCCTGGGGGCTGGGCCGGGCCATGCTCCCCAGGTGATCATCAACCCTGTAGCAGAGGGCCCTGACCAGCACATCGGGGAGGAGGAGGAGGAGAGCCAGGAGCAGCAGCAGACCAGGCAGAGGGTGCTGAGCAGCCAGGTCCTCCGAGCCACCCCAGCGGGCCTGTCATCCGAGGCCAGGGAGGCAACAGGTGAGTGCCATCACTGTCCCCTTATGCAGGGGGAGAGAGGGTACGGAAACTAGGGACTGCGCGTGAGTGCCTTGATGTCCACAGATCACACAGCAACCTGTGCATGTGCGAGCATGTGCTGTGCCACACCTGGGCATGTAGCCCTAGCTGGCTGCCACACAGGGGCCTTACCCTGTTAACCACACGCATGTGTGAAGAGACATGACATTCTCCTGACTGCGAGGTGGGACACAGCAGGACGCCCTCCCTCCACAAGGTCACTCTACACAGAGGCAGGGAACATCTCCCCCCGCCCCTCACACACACACTATATATAGCACAGAGGCATGGGTGTGGTCTCGAGGTAGCTCCCACTCCCGGGGATAGCAGAACATTCTGAATGTGGCCTCGGTGCAAGCACATCGGCTCTGATGGTACAGGGCACGGTCATCCTCGCCTTGCAGAGGGGAGTTGGGCTTCACCCCTGTGTCCCCAGGGAGAACTGACCACTTCTCTTCTTTCTCCATAGCCGCACCAGCTGTGCGTGCAGGGCGCACCACCCCACCCGGGACATGTTCTCGCACCCAAGGGCTCCGCAGGACCACCCGTGCGGTGGAGGGGTACCAGCACCAGCACTTGGGGGCACTGTAAACCCTGCACTACACCCTCCAGCACTGGGTGCAAGATGACCAGCAGCTCTGGTGGGTGCAGCTTGCCCAGGTCTGTGCCATCTGCCAGGATCTGAAGACCCTGGTGCAGAGTGTGCTGCCTCCTGCTGCTCCAGTGCCTGCTGCTGCCCCAGCTACCACTCCTTCACCCACTTCTTCTCCCCCTTCCGTTTCTCCCTCCACCTCCTCCACACCCTCCATCCCCTCCCCACCCCCCCAGGGATGCCGAGGCCCCCGCACCCACAGTGCTGGGAGACAGTTGACCTGGCGAGACCCTCAACCCTAAACCCTGAGCTTCCTCTCCCCCTTCTTCCCCTTGCTTCCCCCTTCCAGCTCCCTTCTCCCAGGTTTCCCCCTCCCCTCTCCCATCCTTTCTCTCCCTTCTCCTGCCTCCTTTCTCCAGTCGTCTGGGACAAGGAGATCTCAAAGCATCCTCTCTTGAGGGGATCTAGCTATGGAACAAAATGCCCAGAGGAGATCAGGAAAATCCTCACCTGACCATCTGTAGAAAATGGTGTTAAAACATTCCTTTTCAAACAGGTATCGCTACCTGAAGAATGAAATGCACAACCCTGATATTACCTTCAGCCCTATAAACCTCAACTCACCCTCCAAAAACATCTTTAAAAAAGTGAAATTTCATGAAAGTGAACCCAAAGCGGCTACGAAATGAAAAATGTATTGTTCTCTCCATCCTGGGAAATCTGCCAAGTCAGACTGCCCTTACCAGATTCTGGAGGGAGGGGGGAATTCCGTTATGAAGTTAAATATTATGTCTGGTTTCCATTTAAAAAAAATCTGTCCCATCTGAACAACCCTCTGGTAACTACATCTCAGAAGATGTATTATCCCTTTATGCCAAACTCTGCCTCCAGAGCCTTGGTGAGAATGGTCCCATTCCATCATTAGGAATGCAACTTCATAGCTATTACACTGTACAAGAGTGGTATTGAAGACTCTGCAAATTTGGATTGCATTAGGTAATTATTGTTGCAGAATTCAGATGTAAAAATCTCAGCTTGAAGTGGAAAACAATTAAAATGCAATTAATATTCCAGTCCACAAGTATCTGCATTTTGGGAAGAGTTTCAGATCCGAGAGAGTGATATCATGCTGTAACAAATTAAATTATTGGTATAAAATGTGTTAATTTATATTTATTGGCTTGCTTTTATATTATTTTGGTTGCAATGTATGCTTTTTATCTGCAGACGCCGTAACTGTTTGCAGGAAGCTTACTCTAGATAAAAAAACAGATCTTAAAAAGATTATTTTAGCAGATCAGATTTTGTTCGTCTGATTCTCTCGCCTCATCCTCGCATCTCCTTTTCCATTGATTGACTCTAATTAACAGGTATGTGCTCAGACTCTATAACCAGCATTGTCAATTTCATTCTTGTCAGTTGGATCATGACTTCTCCTGGCTGTGTCTTGGCTCCCGAAAGAGGATTTGTGATTTAGATTGCAATTCAGGGTATTTATCCCAACAGCTTGACTCTATTCTCATTTCTCAGGAATCACAGCCCTTATTGTCTTCTCACCACCTTTATAAGCCCAAAATGTAGCTGAGGACTTACAAACAAATGTAAATATAATTGTTTCAAGAAACAGAGAGGCTCTCCTGCACGAAACACAGTGGCATTAAGCAGATGGGAGATTCTGGAACAAAACTTCAATATGATTTCAGCATTAATACAGACAGTTGTTAATCAAAATAGAACAATGTTTGTGCTAACATTAACACCCACTTCTAATTTTTGATGTTAGGAGATGCAAAAAGGTGACTGATGACTCCATTTCTTTGTGGAATGGTCCATTCCTTATTTGACACTTTTGCGGACATTCTTTAAAAGTCTTTATTTCATTCCATTGTGTGAAATAAAAGCTTCAGAGAGGCAGCCACAGCTGCTTGCTCCACAGTCCTTTCCCTCTCCCAGGGCTGGATTTAACCCTTGGTTGGGGAAGGGTGGGGCACATGTCCCATCACAGGAAGGAGGGGCCTACCCATGTAGTCCATGCTCCTGATTCTAAGATCCTGCTCCAGAATGCCTCATTGTGATCCCTGTCACAAAAGCCTCTTTAGACTGGAGAAGAGAGTAATATTTGAACTGACTGATTTAGCCCCACATTTCTTCTCCTGAGCAATGCCTTTCAGCTGGACTCCTATGTGCATCAGCGCTCACAACACAGATGCATGCTCTTTGGCTTCCTACACTCACAGGGCTGTAATCAGGAAGGCCAAAGCACAATTGGGCTACGTCTACATTGGCCCCTTTTTCGGAAGGGGCATGGTAATTTTTGAAATCGCAATAGGGAAATGCGCGGGGGATTTAAATATCCCCCGCGGCATTTAAATAAAAATGTCCGCCGCTTTTTTCCGGCTTTTAGAAAAGCCGGAAAAGAGCGTCTACACTGGCCCCGATCCTCCGGAAAAAGCGCCCTTTTCCGGAGGATCTTATTCCTACTTTGAAAAGAGCGGCACCCCACCACTACGGCTTTGCTCCCCATGTCCCTGGTCTGCTGGGGGGGGCACAGCTAGTGTGCCCCCCCCCCCCCAGCAGACCAGGCTTTTGTTGTGGACCCTGGGGCAGAGCAGCTGGGGCGCTGCCGGTTGGTCCCGCACTGCCGCTTTGGGCACTACTGGACCAACCCGGCAGCACCCCAGCTGCTCTGCCCCAGGCGTCCTGATTCTGCCGCTGCTGGTCAGTTTCAGCAGTGGCTGAATCAGGACGCCTGGGGCAGAGCAGCTGGGGTGCTGCTGGGTTGGTCCAGTAGCGCTGAGGAGCGGCGCTACTGGAGCAACCCAGCAGCACCCCAGCTGCTCTGCCCCAGGCGTCCCCAAGTCAGCCGCTGCTGAAACTGACCAGCGCTGACTACAGGAAGCCCGAGGCACAGTTGCTCTGCCCCGGGCTTCCTGGAATCAGCCGCTGATCAGTTTCAGCAGCAGCTGACTTGGGGACTTGGGTTTCTTAAGTTGAATCTGTATGTAAGTCAGAACTGGCGGTCAGTTTCAGCAGCGGCTGAATCTGGACGCCAGTTCCGACTTACATACAGATTCAACTTAAGAACAAACCTACAGTCCCTATCTTGTACGTAACCCGGGGACTGCCTGTATTTATATCTCCTTCCTGGTCTCTTCTTGGCTGCAGCAGGTCACCTGGCCAGCGGCCTATCCCTGTGTTCCCTGCTGGTAGCCCTTAGGTGTCATTCCCCATTCTTGAGGTGTGTCCTTGGCCTATTGAGGGTTATTGTTCCACAGAGCCTCGCTAATTAGCATGTCCATAGGCCGAGCTCTGCCCATTGCTCAACCACATGCAGAGAAACATTCAGTACTCATACAAAGTACATGCTTATAACTTCACACACAGACATTATACAATCACATGAATAGCATATATAGAATCAGCAGACAGTAATCTTCTATTCGACACCTCACATGGCCCCCTTTATACCATTTTTGGGGCCAACCTCGCCCCATGAGTGCATCAGTGATCTGGCTGCTTCCCTCAAATTCAGTAACGTGACATCTGGGCAACTGGAAAAAGGAAAATGTAGTGCTCTTCTTTTAAAAAGGGAAGAAGGAGGTTCTGGGCAGCTACAGAGAGTCAGCCTCCCCTCAGTCCCTGGAAAAATCATGGAACAGTGGCTCAGGAAATCTATTTTGAAACAGTTGGAGGAAAGGAAGGTGATCAGGAACCATCAATGTGTATTCAACAAGGGCAAGTCATGCCTGACCAACCTGATTGCCTTTTATAATGGGATAACTGGCTCTGTGGATATGAGTAAAGAAAGTGGATGTGATATACCTTGACTATACCAAAGCTTTATATATGGTCTCCCATGGTATTCTTGCTAGTAAATTAAAGAATATGGCTTTGATGAATGAACTATAAGATGCCCAGAAAACTGGCACTGTTGGGCTCAATGGGTAACGATCAATGGCTCCATATCTAGTTGCTAGCCAGTCTCAAGCAGAGTGCCCTAGAGGTTGGTCCTGGGGCCAGTTTTGTTCAGCATCTTCATTAATGATTTGGATAAGGGGATGGATTGCACCCCCAGTAAATTCATAGTTGACACTAAACTGGGGAGAGGGTAGCCATAGGGTCCACAGTGACCTAGCCAAATCAGAGGATTCAGCAAGAACCTGTTCAGAGTGCTGCACTAGGACAGCAGAATCCCAAGCACCGCTACAGGCTGGGGACCAACTGGTGAAGCAGCGGCAGAAAAGGACCTAGGGATGACAGTGGATGAGAAGCTGGATATGAGTCAACAGTGCACCAAGAAGGCAAATGGAATATTGGGCTGCATTCATAGTAGCAGCGGTTGCTCTGGTGGCTGGGGCCAGGGCTGCATGGTGGCAGCAGCTGAAGCCAGGGCTAGGGCCGTGAGGCAGCAGCGGCTGCTCATGGATAGAAAATCTTAGAGGTAACACTGGTTGCATTAGTAGGAACATTGCCAGCAGATCAAGGGAAGTGATTTTTCCCCTGTATTTGTCACTGGTGTGGCCACAAGTGGAATACTGCATCCAGTTTTGGGCCCTCTCCTACAGAAAGAATGGGAACAAATTGGAGAGTCCCACGGAAGGCAATGAAAATTATTAAGAGTATAGGGCACATAGGTTATGAGGAGAGGCTGAGAGAACTGGTCTTGTTCATTCTGCAACAAAGAAGAACGAGGGGGGATTTGATAGCAGCCTTCTACTACGTGAAGGGAGGTTCCAAAGAGGATGGAGCCAGGCTCTTCTGAGATGTGAGAACAAGGAGCAAATGTCTAAATTTGCAGTGGGTGAGATCTGCGTTGGATATTAGTAAAATCTATTTCACTAGGAGGATGGTGAAGCACTGGATGGGTTGATCACTAGGGAAGTGGTGAAATCTTCATCCTTAGAGGTTTTTAAAACCAGGTTTGACCAATCCCTGGCTGAGATGATTTAGTTGGGGTTGGTCCTGCTTTGAATAGGGGGGTTGTACTCGATGACCTTCTAAAATCTCTTCCAACCCTAATCTTCTTTTGAACCCCTGGAGCCCTGAAGCTTCTTCACTAGTTGTGAACTACAATAAAATTGCACATTTTGGGAGAAAAGTTCAGCGGATGCCTATCAATGCACCCAGGCAATGTACCAACTCCACTGTGGTCTGGCCCACTTGACAAAGGGCAAACACATTCAAATGAAAATCTCTGTATAGGGCTGAAAGAGTAGGAAAATGCTCTGCTATATTTCTATTTGGAAACCTGCTTGCCAGCACTGGGAAGTGGAGTGAAGACTTCTTATCCTCAAAACTGAATTCACATACTATCTTCTGCCCTCTCATATTATGCTCATGAACATTCTCTGGTTACAAAACAGGACTTAGTCATCCAGCCCAAGAAAGCTTCATGTAGAATAGACAGGAAAAACAAAGGTGACCCTGAAAATGATTATTTATAAAAGAGGTTGGCTAATTAGCATGTGAAATAGGCCATTGCTGATAAACTATAGTTTAACACATATCTGACAAGATAAATCATGCTACCCAATTTATCAGCACTATGTTGCACAGCTGATGTTTTTCTATTATGTGATCCATTGAGAATACTCATTAAATGCAGGGGTGATCATTTTAAATGGGCTATGCTCTGATTTATTTGCACAGAAATGATATCCCACTCTAACTGGGTGATAGCAGTAACCTTAATGAGAATTGTTTCATTAGGAAGAGGCTTTTAAATTCACATTAAACTTCTTTTGCCAGTCTTTATGTCCTTCAGTATCTCACCTCATATCATTCATGATTGTAAATGTATATAAAAGGTGACCTGCAAAGGCCAAAGAAAAAATTGCATTCGTGCCCCTTGTTTTCCTAATTTTAATTTTGCATATGATCAAAATATGTGGTGGAAGAGTTGTTTTTGTTTGCTTGTGTTTTAGATTTTTCTTGTCTTCTTGTTTCTTTCCTTGAAAATACCAAGTCTTTATTTTTATTGGCTGTTCCCCTGAAGAACCAAGAGAGTGTGGAATATGAGCTGTCTCAGGCTCTCATTGTTGTCAGGGGTTTGAGTTAGTAAAAGGTTAACAAAACACAAAAAGCAAAGAATTTTAAGCAATCTCACTAAAAATTCCTCATCTCTCAATTTCTCAGGTTTCACTTCCTTTGTACATGTAATGTTATAATCCTACTCATTCTTCAGTCATCCGTAGTCTTCTGGGAAAAACAGGTAGACAAGACCTGACTTTCTAATGATACAAAAAACCCAGGAATAACAAGAAAATTAAATAAATCTTTCGTACCTACTTTAAACAATGCAAAGAAGAAAAAACCACCACTCACGCCCACATACACACATGCATGTGCACACACAGCATGGCTCCAATCAAGTCTCTCAAAAAATAAATGAGAAATAAAATACATTGATACATTGTGCAAGTGCAATTTCTCCTAGTGATTTATTTCCATTGTAGCCTTTTTGGACTAAGCAGCAAACAGAGGAGCCGGAACAATTTTTATAGTGGGATGCTGAGAGTGATTGAAGCAAGCTGTAAACGCTGCATATAATGGAAACCACATCAAGCCAGAGGGTGCAGTATCACCCCAGAATCTCTCATTACCTATTGCTGCAAAGTCTCATGCTTAAACAAGTTTTTCAGCAAGGGTGCTGCTAAGTAACTAGACTCTAAGGGCCAAGCTGAGCACTAAATTACTGTTAAGCTACCTTTGCACTTCCTCTACTCTCAGCCCACACCAAAGAAATCTCCACCTGCGGAGATCCAGTTATTTTTTGCCACGTTTGTGCAACCAATGTGCCTCAAAGAAGCCTAAAAGACGGTAAAGAATGTGGTGCATGGTGCTCTTTGCTTAATTAATTGTCTAGTTTCACTTTCAATACAAATAGTAGCCATTAGCCCATCCCTTACTTGTGCAAACTGTTTCCTCCAAGCCTGTGTCCTCCTGAAACTTCAAGTCAGTTGGCATCTACCACAAACTGAGCCACAGAGGAAAGGGACATGCATTGACCATCTCCCTTCTGATGTCATTTCCCTCTTCTTGCTATAATGCATATGCTAATTATGGTCACTCCATAACCATGGTATAAAGGCTGGCAACCAGCTGCTACAATGCTTGTTATTGTTACATGTTTACAATCAGCCTTTTCAACAAAATTTTTAAAAAAGGTTAAAAGTAGAAAACGATTATCTTAATACTCAGAAATGCTTTCTCTTTTACTGCAGGAGCACTACCCATTGTGACACCTTCTGTACTGTATCAGTCCTACAGAATGCCTTTTGGACTCATGAACTAGTGGCATTTCAAAAGGCATATAGGGAACATCTACACAGAAGGGCTAAACTCGAAATAAGCTATGCAACTTGAGCTACGTTAATTGCGTAGCTTGTCGAAATAGCTTATGTCGAATTTGGACACATCTACACAGCACTAATTTTGAAAGAGAGCACTCTTCCTCCAACTTCTCTTAATCCTTATAAAATGAGAGTTACAGGAGTCAGAGTAAGAAGTCCTCCAACCGGACATTATTTCAACCCTATGTCAAAAATAACTGTTTGTGTGTAGACACGCACGTCCGTTATTCTAAAATGACCAAATCTGAAAGGGGTTGCTGTAATGAAAAATGCAAACAACATCTACATCAAATAGATGGTGCTATATATTTATAATATTAAGCTGTTGTCCTATGTGTTGTTCTGCCTGATCTGTTTGGAGGGGCGGTTAACAATCTTGCCTGGGTGTGCTGGAGTTTGTACTTGCAGAGTTGCAATAAATCCCTGTGATTCTATAAGCAAGTATTACAATACCTATTCAGTGGTCTGTAACTACTTCCATTATAAACCTCAGTAAGCTACTAAGCTAGGATTTATACCTCCACAGTATAGCTTCAGAGGGAAACTTGACATAGGTAGAGTCTGATTCACCATTGCCTTGGAACTGCTGCAGTCATTTACACTTTCATGTAAGGGGGTGTGAATTGCTAGTAAAAGGAAGCATTTTCACACCCATTTTGCACAGGTTAACTGTCTATCTAAGAGTACAAGACAATGGAGAATCACAAGGTCTTCAGTGGAATAACAGCACAGAGCTAAGACATCTAGCGCAACAAGGGGAGATGCAATTTATCCACCAACATTAGATCTTTGAGAAGTAAGGGTATGTCTACACTACCCTCCTAGTTCGAACTAGGAGGGTAATGTAGGCATACCGCACTTGCAAATGAAGCCCGGGATTTGAATTTCCCGGGCTTCATTTGCATAAGCGGGGAGCCGCCATTTTTAAAACCCCGCTGGTTCGAACCCCATGCAGCGCAGCTACACGGGGCACAAACTAGGTAGTTCGAACTAGACTTCCTAGTTCGAACTACCGTTACTCATTTCACGAGGAGTAACGGTAGTTCGAACTAGGAAGCCTAGTTCGAACTACCTAGTTCGTGCCCCGTGTAGCCGCGCTGCACGGGGTTCGAACCAGCGGGGTTTTAAAAATGGCGGCTCCCCGCTTATGCAAATGAAGCCCGGGAAATTCAAATCCCGGGCTTCATTTGCAAGTGCGGTATGCCTACATTACCCCGCTAGTTCGAACTAGCGGGGTAGTGTAGACATACCCTAAGAGTGTCCAAGCTCTGTAATTGTAAATGCAAAAAGAGATTCCTATTAAGAATAGTCTGATACTGCCCAGTGAATCAGCTAGAAAGTGGCCTATTAGGCTTTTCCTTCTCTAATGTTTGATTCTCAGCTGGAGTTCAAACTAAAAGAAATAGGAAATGGGCTGGGTTCAGGTATACTATCAGGATTGCTTCAACCAGTCTTTCTCCAGAGTACCTTCCCAAAGGAGAAGCTGTTAGCACTCCCCCATCTGAGCCACTGACCCTCATTAACTGCTTTGCAGGCAGAATCTGTGAATCTATTCCACTGCCATCCTGACAGCTTTTTCTGGGCTCTCTGATTACTCTGTCATTAGCTCACTGCATCATGTGCTGCTTCAGTTCGGGAAGTTCAATCTGAACTGTAACTGTCAATACCATTTTGGGTGTTTGTTTTGTCCCCTAAAATTATTTTTGGATTGCATTTTTTTACATGAATAGCAGATTATTTTCCAGATAGCAGTCTTGAATCAATAGAGGATGGGATAAAGGAATTGCAACAGGCAAACCTAAGGTTTGAAAACGTGTTTCAGTTTTAATAAACACTTGTAGAGGCTTGGATTCTACAGTACAAGAGCATTCAGGATGATGGAGACTCTGGGTCATCAGAAACAAACAGTCCCAAATGGAGAAACCTACTCCAAATGGTGGTGTTTATTTTCACCAAAATACGATAAATGGTGTGACATACAAATAAGTGAAGAGACCATGACACCTTTCTTCTTTCCCTCTTTCTCCTGAAACAAACAAACACCACAAAACCTATAGAGATTTTTTTGGGGATTCCAAAAAATAAAGTTATTTCAATAAAAAAGAATACAGAGTTTCCAGCATTTCCCAGTGGCTCACTTCCCACTTCCTCCTTGGCTTACAAGCATACCTTCCCCAAACCTATTCCCTTCCTTCCTGGGCACTGCAAGCTTTGAACAGTAGGGCTAAAGCCATATCTATAATCATAGAACACTAGAACTGGAAGGGACCTCGAGAGGTCATTGAGTCCAGTCCCTTGCAGGACCAAGTACTGTCTAGACCATCCCTGATAGATGTCTAACTAACCTGCTCATAAGTGATGGAGATCTCCAGTGATGGAGATTCCACAATTCCCCCTCCCTCCCAGGCAATTTATTCCAGTGTTTAACCACTATGACAGTTAGAATGTTTTTCCTTATGTCCAACCTAAACTCCCTTGGTGCAATTTAAGCCCATGGCTTCTTGTCCTATCATCAGACGCCAAGGAGAACAATTTTTCTCCCTCCTCCTCGTGACACCTGTTTAGATACCTGAAAACCTGTATCATGTCGCCGCTTAGTCTTCTCCTTTCTAAACTAAACAAGCCCATTTCTTTCAGTCTTCCCTCGTAGTTCATATTGTTACCCAGGCTAGGGATTCAAAATGGAATCTGCTGACCATTATCACCTTAGCAGTTCCTTCCCACCAAAAACCACGCAGAGGGATGCTTTGCACTCCACCCTCTGGCCTCTGCACATGGTTCTAAATCTGTGCACTCCTCACCAATGCAATGCATGCGCAGATGGGTTATGCACCCGACACCCTTTTCCTATGCACACCGCCCTGCTCTATTGCACCCCACTCACTAACCCAGTTTCCCGCATTACTGCCTTTATAAACCCTCCTCTGAGAAAAGCTCAGGCTGGTCTCCTCGATCTGTCTGTAGCTGTGTGTCGTCATGTCTTCTTCGTTTGTCACCCCTAAGAAGCGCCATCCGCACGTGGTCTTTTCAAGGCTGCCCAGGGCTAGCACTAGCTGTGCCCTCCTGAGGTGTGAGAGAAGTCTCCTCTCTAAGGATTTAGGGACTGGTGTTACTGAACTCTGGGACTTTACCATCCATTATTGCATACCTGTGGAATTTTATCAAGCCAAAGGACTGGAGCTAAGGAATCCGGAGTGTGTCAGCCATGTGGAGGTGAGGATACCCCACTTCGAGGGATCTCCCTGCTGTCCTCCCTCATGGTTTTGAATTAGTCACGAGGTCACAGGCGTCCATCGCCGCCTTCAATTTCTTGTTGTAAAGTATATTCCTTTTATATACAGGATCTCTTCTATCCTCCTTTTCTTCCGGGTTAGGGTGGGACATTTATGGTTGTTCCGGTTGTTGATGAGTGTTGTTATCTTCCTAAAATACATGGTTTGGCCCTAAATTCATGTCTGACCCGATTTGTGACTACCTTTCCAACGGTGATAGATACGTGTACCAGGTGGAATCTGGCTTCTGTGGGGGATGCAGCATTAGGCTTTGATTAATTGCCCACAGCAATTGTTTACCTCAGTCTCCCAGGTAACAATGTTTTCTAGACCTTTAAGCATTTTTGTTGCTCTTCTCTAGATCTTCTCCAATTCCTCCACAACTGTCCTGAAATGTGGTGCCCAGAACTGGACACAATACTCCAATAGAGGCCTAATCAGCACAGAGTAGAGAGGAAGAATGTAATTAAAGTTTAAGGCTTTCCATGTTATTTGCAACTAGGCAAGCTGATTGGCAAGGATGGAGGAGGGAAACTATTGTGTCAGAAGAAAAGGAAACTTCAAGCCATATTGCTTGAATTACTGACTACAGAGCAAGGAAACCATGATAGGGTTGTAAAAAAACTGCCAAGACCACTTCCTCCCAGTCACTGTCAGTTTACTCCCTCATATATATTTTCAAAATAACTTGCTCTAAAACTCACAGGCAATATCATGAGACTAACGGTACGTCTACACTGCATAGCTATTTTGGGATACACAAAATAACGGGTATGCTATTTAACCATCCCAATAAACCTCATTGCATGAAGAATAAGGGATGGCTCAAAATAGCACATTATTTTGAATTTTGGATCGGTGTAGACATGCCAAATTTTAAAAGAAGCTATTTTTATAGTTTTGAAATAATATACGCAATTCGCGTAGCACAAATTGCATACCTTATTTTGAGTTTAAGGTACTGTGTAGATGCATTCTAAGTTTCAAAGGAGGTTTCTAGTTACTTCTATTTCTAGCAGAATCAGTAATTTCTTGAGAAGCACTTACCTGACTGCAAAAGTCGGGTCGGATAATGAAGGCTACGAATACTGCATGGGCCCAGACGGTGTCAGTGAAAGAAACGATAATGGACAGCGTTTTGTAGATTTGTGCCTGGAGAATGGTCTGGTGATAGAAGGCATTGTCTTTCAACATAAGACAATACATAAGTTGACCTGGATATCTCCAGATAGAAGGACTTGTAACCAAATTGATCACATTGCTATCAACCAGAAGTGGAGAAGATTCATGAGAGATGTCTAAGCGCTGAGAGGAGCAGATGCCAACAGTGATCATCATCTTCTTCTTTGCAAGCTGCAGCTCAAGCTGAAATGGCTGAAAAGGACAGATAGAAAGACTGGTGGCCAGCTCTTTGATTCCAGTAGACTAAAACATCCAACGGTGAAGATCCAGTTCACTCTAGAGCTGTTCAACAGATTCAGCCTGCTCAAAGACCTGATAGCAGATGATATTAATATCCACTGTGAGGATATCCAGAAGGTATACCTGGAAACCAGCAAGATTGTACTGGGGTACAAGAAGAAACAGAGAAGGGAGTGGATTTCAGATGCTACATGGCAGCTCATTGAGAACAGAAAGGCGGTTAAACAGCGCACACTTGCAGGCAGTGACGAAGATAAAATAACAGCTGTACAGGTCTACAGGGACCTAAACGTTGCCGTGAAGAGAAGTGTACAAAGAGATAAGAGAGCGTATGTGGACAATATTGCCACAGAGGCCCAGTCAGCAGTAGACAGAGGTGATACTAGGACAATGTACAAGATCACCAAGACTCTTATAGGAGACTTTACGAACAAGTCTTCTGTAGTAAGAGACAAGAACAGGAAAATGCTGGTGACAGCAAAAGAACAGCTCAGCAGGTGGACGGAACACTTCAGGGAGACTCTCAACAGACCAGACCCAGAGGAAGAGGCTGACATTAGAAGTATGAACCTCCAAGTAGACATGGAATGTGGGGACATCAGTGAGCTGGAGATAGCAGACGCTATCAAACAGACGAAGGGCAACAAAGCGCCCGGGGAAGACCAAATCACTGCTGAAATGCTTAAGGCAGACCCCTAGGCAAGCGCACAAGCTCTGAGGGGTCTCTTCAACAGGGTCTGGGAAGAAGAGAGGGTACCGGGGGCCTGGAAGAAGGGCATCATTGTGAAGTTACCCAAAAAAGGCAATCTGCCCATCTGCGGGAATTGGTGAGGCATTAATCTGCTGTCTGTGCCGGGAGAGATTTTCTGTAGAGTTCTGCTACAGAGAATGCGAAAGGGCATTGAGAAAATCCTCAGGGAAGAACAGGCTGGCTTCAGAAGTGGAAGGTCATGCACGGACCAGATCTTCATCCTACGCACCATAATGGAGCAGTCAATAGAGTGGAACTCTTCGCTTTACATTAACTTCATCGATTTTGAGAAGGCGTTTGATAGCATCCACCACCCCTCACTCTGAAGGATTCTACAAGCATACGGGTTCCCTGAGAAGGTCATTAACATCCTGAAGGACCTGTACGCTGAGAATCAATGCTATGTGCGACATGAAGGACAGCAGAGTGACTGGTTTCACATGAAGACAGGGGTCAGACAGGGCTGTGTAATCTCACCTGTTATCTTCCTTGTGGTCATCGACTGGGTGATGCACAGAGCCACTGAGGGCAGATCAAGGGGCATGCTATGGGGACCAACTGCTCGGCTTGAGGACTGCAACTTCGCAGATGACCTGGCACTTCTCGCACATGATCAGCAGGACAGCCAAGAAAAGACCGACACTGTTGACCGGACAGCCAGAAGCGTTGGGCTCAGAATTCATGCTGGCAAGTCCAAAGTGATGAAACTGAGGCCAACTAACACCAATAAAACCACTGTCATGGGTGAAGAGTTAGAGGAAGTAAATGACTTCAGCTATCTCGGCAGTTACATCTCGGCGGACAGCAACATCGAAAAAGAGCTCTCCGCTAGAATTGCCCTGGCTGCGCAAGCCTTCCAAAAGCTTAACAACATTTGGAAGTCATCACTGTTGCAGACCAAGACTAAACTGAAGATCTATAGGTCAAATGGGCGCTCAGTTCTGCTGTATGCCGTAGAGACTTGGAGGACTAACAAGAAGATTGAGAGCAGACTCAGAGGCTTTGAAGGATGGTGCCTTCATTGTATCCTCAGAGTCCGCTGGGAACAGCATGTTATTAACAAGGAGATAAGCCAACACACTGGCATCAACAATGTTGTGGACGAGATCAAGCAGAGACGCTGGAGATGGCTGGGGCATGTCCTTCGGATGAGCAAAACAAGACTCCCTCATATGGCACTCAGATGGACTCCACCTGGAAAGTGTAAAAGAGGGAGGCCGTTGGGCACCTGGAGGAGGACTGTGGAGGAGGACATGAAAAGGAAGGGCACGACCTGGGAAGAAGTCAGCCGGCTTTCTCAGGACTGTAAAGGCTGGAGAAGATTCGTTGGCGCCTTATGCTCCATCAGGAGCGAAGAGGACTAATAATAATAAATAATAATTTACCTGACTATATTTCATAGATTAGCTTTCCAGTCACTTTAAGCTGAAATCAAGCAGTGGTCTAATGTTTACAGCAAAAGACTGCAGCTATGTTCTGCTACTGATTGACTATGTAACACAGAGCAAGACAGTTCACTGCTCTGTGCCCACAGATTCCTCATCTGTAAAATGGATATAATGTGTATCTCAATCTTAAGAGGTTTGCAGAGTGTTTGTAAAAAACATCCTTAGGGGAACTGCAGGGTTCTTTCTATAAGCTGAATGACTTGTTGGTGTAGGGAAAGGAATAGTTTTAGTTAATTTTTTTTAACTTCAACAATGTACTAAACTGATTTGTCTCAGGGGGGTAGCCGTGTTAGTCTGTATCTGTAAAAACAATGAGCATTCCTGTGTCAGCTTAAATACTAATAGATTTGTTTGGGCATAGGCTTTCATAGGTAAAAATCACTTCGTCAGATGCACTCCAATCCATGCATCTGACAAAGTGCTTTTTACCCATGAAAACATATGGCCAAAAACATCTATTAGTCTTTAAGATGACACAGGACGACTCGTTTTTACTGCTTCAGAGGGGTGCCAAGTTAGTCTGTAATTGGAAAAACTTAAAAAATAACTAATAGTCTAGCACAGTGGTCTCCAACCTTTTTACACCAAAGATCACTTTTTAAATCTCAGAACAGGTGAAGATCTACCGCCCCGCCCCCTCCGTGAAGCCCCGCCCTCTCTATTCTCCTCCTGTCCATCACTTGCTATCCCCAGCCCTTACTTACACACTCTGATAAACAGTTTATTTTTAAGTTATGCGATATATAAAATTAAAATCACGTGTTTATAGTTATGAAATAAATGGTCTGTTTTTTATTCATGCTATTTAAATCTAAAATGAAGCATTTATAATTATACATTTTGTGGGGTCAGAGTTCTGTGACTGGGGGCAGAGGAGAGGGAACAGGGTGCTGGGAGGGCAGAGGACAGGGTTCTGCAGCAGGGGACAGAGTGCCAGTGGGGACAGAGTTCGGGGTGTGGGGATGGGAGTGGGGACAGAGCTCTGTAGCTGAGGTCAGGGAAGTGGGGAACGGGGAGTGCGGACGGGGGCGGGGTGCCAGTGGCAGCAGAGAGTCCCCTGCATCTGCCTCCTCCCAGGACTCTCTCCTCCCCCCCCCCCCCCCCCCCCCGAGGGAAGCCAGTACATGCCTCCTCCGGGTCCAACCCCCCCCGTGGCACAGGAAAACCCCCTGCGTACGTGCCCCAGGGCCAGCCAACCCTCCCCCCCATAGCGGGGCCAAACCCCCGCGGGAGTCTGCCTCGGGGGCAATCCTCCCCTCCCACGTCATGGCCAAACCCCTGCAGGAGCCTGCCTCAGGGGCAACCTCCTCCTCCCACAGCAGAGCCAAACCCCCGTGGGAGCCTGCCTCGGGGGCAAACCTCCCCTCCCGCGGCAGGGCCAAACCCCCAGGGTGCCTGCCCTGGGGACAAACCCCCCTTCCACGGCGTGGCCCAGCCCATCCCGGACCGGCCCATGCCCCCCCACTCTCCTCTCCTCCCGCAGCATGGCCGACCCCCACGGGCACCTGCCCCAGGGCCAAACCCCCCTCCCACGGCACAGAGTGGCCAACCCCCTCCTACTGCACGGCCAACCCCCGCGGGCGCCTGCCCCGAGGCAAAACCCCCCTCCTGTGGCGCAGCCGGCCCAGTCAACTCCCTTCCCTCTCGCAGAGTGGCCAAACCCCGGGGCCAACCCCTGCTCCCACGGCGTAGGGAAACCCCTGCGCTCAACTCACCCCTCTGACACCGGCGGAGCAGGGAAGCCTCCGCACTCCTCCTCCAGGGCCGACACCCCCTCCCCCAGCACGCAACAGAGCTGTGGGAGGGGGGGAGCAGTCCGCGCACTTCCGAAACCCCCGTAAGTGACACGGGCTTCAGACAGGACTTCCGTCCACCCCGCGGGAAGCCAGCACTACACTAGAGGTAGGTACTGGGGCTTCTTGGGGGTGGGGGCAAAATGGAGGGGTGGGGTTGCCCGAACGCCTCGCAATCAACTGGTTAAGGCCTCACGATCAACCAGTCTATCACGATCGATGGGTGGGTGACCACGAGTCTAGCATCACCTTAAAGGCTAACAAAACATATAAATGGTATCACGAGCTTTTGTGGGTACAACCCACTTCTTGTGTTTATGATGAATGCTTAGGTCAGGTCAGGGCCAGCCTGAGCCATTCATGCACCCTGGATCCCGGGAGTGAGGCACCACCCCCGGGAGTGCGTGGCGCCTCCGGGCCCCGGGAGCCCGGTGCATGTGTGGCCCCGCACTGCACCCCCTACAATGGGGCGTCCCAGGCAGTAGCCCGGTCAGCCCGTAGCTTGGGCCAGCTTTGGGTCAGGTCTCACTTTATGTGATATGATTGCCAGTCCCTAGCCGTGACTAAATACAAGCTTCATTTTTCTAGTGTGGGGCTGGGGTTTTTTTTTTTTTTTGGTTGGTTGGTTGGTTGGTTGGTTGGTTGCTTTTGTTTTTTGTTGGGGTTTTTAGTGGGGGTGGAAATAGTCTGTTTCAGAAAAGTTCTTTATGCAGTAACTGAAAATGGAAATAGGTAGCTGAAATACTGGTGGTTCTGTGACATTTTGTTAGAAAAACTGTCAAAGCACAATCTACTTCTTTCCAACTGCATGCTTCACCATTGCAATTACTCATTCAGTATATCTTGGCACAATTGTACAAAACAAAAGACAGAGTAAAAAATAAACCTTAAAAGATTGTTCAGTTATGAATCATGGAGATCCATATTTGCATTTGAGGAGAACTGATGCAGCATGAGTATAATAAAATCTGTCTTCTATCATCTTTGTGAAGAAATCTGAGTGCATATGACTGAATCCCTGCCGTGCAGATGCAGTAGTAATACAGGAGGATTGTTGTGTTTTTACTTTAGTCTGAAGTTTCTGACCCCGCAGTGAATTACTAAACCTTTAAAATAATCACAGCATGCAACACAGCTCTAACGTAACAACTGAAGGGGGTGATAGAAAATGTTTAAATTTGTGACTGCAGAAAATTCTGAGCAACCTCAATTACTGCTGGGTTTGTTTCTCACTTTCAAGGGCCTAAAAGTGAATGTAAACGTAATTTACAAACACCTTAAGGCCTATTTTACATTAGCAGAAAAATATAAAGAAGTTAGTTAGTCGCAATCAGATTTAGCATCAATTCCTGGGTGACCTGTTCATTCACCGTTAAGTAACAGATCATTTTCTTTCACCATTCAGCAGGTTATGATGTTCTCTCTACTCTTACTTAGGCTATGTCTAGACTACATCAATTTTTCGGTAAAGGGATGTAAATTAGGCACGTCGATATTGCAAATGAAGCTGGGATTTGAATTTCCCATGCTTCATTTGCATAATGGGGGCCACCACTTTTTTTTGAAATGGGGCTTTTTTGAAAAAAATAACCCGGCAGTTTAGACGGGGATCTTTCGAAAATAAAACCCTTTTTCAAAAAATCCTGTAAATCTCATTTTTTGAGGAGTACGGGATCTTTTGAAAAAGAGTTTTATTTTCGAAAGATCCCCATCTAAATTGTCGGGGGGTTTTCAAAAAAGCCCCGTTTCGAAAAAAAGTGGCAGATGCCATTATGCAAATTAAGTGCGGGAAATTCAAATCCCAGCTTCATTTGCAATATCGACGTGCCTAATTTACATCCCTTTACCGAAAAAGGGAAGGACACTGTCTCAACGACTTGATTACCTGCATCCTGCTTCAAAAGCCTTTCAAGACTGCACTTGAAAGAGAATTCTCTGAACTCTCATTCATGCTTAAATTCAACACTTTACGCTTAGGTTTGAACAAAGAATCTAATTACCTTACTCATTACAAAGATAGCTTCCCCAATTATCACCTCTAATATCATTAGCTCAAAGACATTTACCTCCCCCCCCATTCCCCTTCTGTTCTGAAATTTGATTTGTCCTTTTCATATGTGTTCATTTTTTTAATTATATCCTTTGATATATGTGATTATGACAATTTTCTTCCACTATTTGATCTGAGGAAGTGGATCTGGCCCACGAAAGCTCATCACCTAATAAACCATCTTGTTAGTCTTTAAAGTGCTACATAGTCCTGTTTTTTGGTGCCTTGTAGGCAGCCCACCCACCCTCTCGTCATGTGACATGGCTCTTTAAGATTTTGAAAAGTCCAATATACACAAAGACTTGGGAGATATTGATACAGAGAAACAGTTCTGAGAATAAGAGATGCTTGGAAGGAAATCCCATCACTGCGGGATTCCACAAGGCCTGGAACCAGGAGGAGCTTTGCAGACAGGGTAGGGCAACTGGGAAATAAGCAGAAAGAAGGGAACCAACATAAATGCTGCCTCCTCTCTCATAGTAAGTCAGACAGCAGGAAAAGGCTGGCCTGCTGAACCATTGTGGGGGGAGGACCCTACAGAGAGAGAAGCTAGCTAAGGCTTTACAGAGGTTGCCAACTTACAACCCAGCTAATTAGGGACATCAGTTTAAAGAGGGTCAAGGCTCCAAAGGCTAAAATAACCTTTTGTTTAGACATTTTAACATCAGAAAGGGGATTGTGTTAAATGATCCAGTTGGAGAACTGGGCCACAGTCATCCCAGGAGACAGAAAACCTTAGGGAGGAGAAAACTGAGGCAGGAAACACTTGCAGTGCTATAACCATCGGGGGCTCTACAGAGCAGTCACACTCAGGCTATGTCTACACTACAAAGAAAAGTCAGAAAAAAATGCAAATTGCGGTTTCCGCTTTTCTTCTGAAAGAGGCTTTTCCAACATTTGGCCCATCTACATGGGGCCAAATGTCAGAAGAAAATCCTCTTTTGGAACATCCCTTCTTCCTCATGAAATGAGGTTTACGGGGATGTCAACAAAAAGTGTCCAGTTTTCCACATTTTTCATTCCTTGGATGCCGCAGAGCTTTTCCGGTGTACCTTTGTTATCCTGGAAAAGCCCTGTAGTCTAGATGCACCCTCAGTGACTCACTTGGCAACATTCATTTCTGGGAGATTAAGAATAGTGACATTGCACCCTTGTATTGGAATGGCTTTTCAGAACTATTGGAAGTATCAAAAGCCACAGAATAACTTAAACCTTTTAAAAATCTATTTATTTTTAAGAGAGATCTCCAGAGTATAGCACTCTGCATTTTAAATGGGCATTTTCAAATAGTGCTGACTGACTGGTCATAGCTTGTAGTGGATGACTTAAGTAACAAGGTAATGTTTCCATTCTTTGATTTTAAAGAAAAGAGCAATGAACAAGAAATTGCCAACTTTTGGTTCATGGAATGATACTCTTTGTTCACATGTGAAGTTTTCTGAAGCACAGCCATTAACATGGTCTAAATAAGCAGTTGTCTGGTCGAAATCACTGTTTTACAGTAGTCAAATCTTCTGGAATTCAGGTGAAGTGACAAATATGAAAGCAAACTTTGGCCTGTGGTCATCTTTATACCTCAACCCTGCAAAAACATATGCACACGCTCAACTTTATACGTGAGTAGCCAAGGGGACCACTCCTGGGTGCAGAGTTAAGTATGGGCGTAGGAAGACCTGATTCTCTTCACTTTCTCCAGGAAAAATGCCATTGAAGTTACAGTGTCAACTAATGTAAGGAAGAAAAGAATCAGACCCAGAATCCAACCACTTTCCAAAAAGATTTATTTCTACACAAGACTTCTGAATATCCTTTGAAATGGAACTTCATGGTTTTTCTCTGATCCCAGCTCCTTACAGGAATTGCACAGTAGGCAATAAAATGATAGCAGAAAACTTGCCTGGTTTTGCTATTTTCTTTAAAAATATGTTACATGACACCAAGATGCACAATATTGTCCTTTAGAGTGCGATCTTCCTGCCTTGTTAAGAGGCTTTAGATTTCTTTCTGCAGCACCATCTCTGTTATTCCACACACAGTGACAACTTGTCATCTGTGGTAGAAGCAAAGTAACATTCATTTCCTCGTCTTCCAAGTGAAACCTTACATCATTGCTGCACTCACTAAAGAATGAAGCAAATTTATCCTGTTTATGCCAATTCACAGTATCCATATAAATGCACTTCAACTAAAACAAATCTGGAGACGATGATCCCATTTACATATGAGGAAAACGAGGAATATAAAAGTGAAAAGTATCCAATAAATCATTGATTCATAGATTCAGACACATTAATGCCAGAAGGACAAGAATCATAGAATCACAGGGCTGGAAGAGACCTCAGGAGGTCATTGAGTCCAGCCTCCTGCCCAAAGCAGAACCAATACCAATTAAATCAACCCAGCCAGGACTTGGTCAAGCGGAGACTTAAAAACCTCTAGGGATGGAAATTCCACAACCTCTACAGGTAACCAATTCCAGTACTTCACCACGCTCCTAGTGAAATCATTTTTCCTAATATCCAGCCTAGACCTTCCCACTGTAACTTGAGACCATTGCTCCTTTATCTGCCATCTGTCACTACTGAGAACAGCCTCTCTCCATCCTTTTTGGATTCTCCCTTCAGGAAGTTGAAGGCAGCTATCATATCCCCCACTCTTTTCTTCTGCAGACTAAATAAGCCCAAACCCCTCAGTCGCTCCTCATAGGTCATGTGCTCCAGCCCCCTAATCATTTTGGTTGCCCTCTGCTGGACCCTCTTGTAGTGGGGGGCCCAGAACTGGATGCAATACACCAGTGCCGAATAAAGGGGAATAATCACTTCTCTAGATATGCTGTCAATGTTCCTCCTAATGCAACCTAATATGCCATTAGTTTTCTTGGCTACAAGGGCACACTGTTGACTCATATCCAGCTTCTCATCCACTATAATCCCCAGGTCCTTTTCTGCCTAACTGCTACTTAGCCAGTCAGTCCCCAGCCTGTAACAATGCTTGGGATTCTTCCAACCCAAGTGCAGGACTCTGCACTTATCCTTGTTGAACCTCATCAGATTTCTTTTGGCCCAATCCTTTAATCTGTCTAGGTCACTCTGGATCCTATCCGTGCCCTCCAATGTATCTACCTCTCCCCCTAGTTTAGTGTCATCCACAAACTTGTGAGGGTGCAATCCATCCCCTCATCCAGGACAAGCATAAAGTCTGAGCTTAATAACACAGGCCCTAATAACTTGTACATCAGGTCTATACTAAAATCATGTAGGGCTTTATTCTCCTCTATTCATGAAGAGCCATGCAAGAGAATGAAAACCCTGAGTGTCAACTTGCAGTTTCCTTTGAATTCTCAGAAGAAACCAAGATTCAATCCAACCTCAACCTCCCTTCCCCAGGTGCTAGAGGATCCTTTACTGAACCTCAGCCCACAAGCATGGGATATAAAAGTAACTTTTCATGACTTTGAAGCATCTTTAATTCTGGGCTGCTCTAGATAATGGTTGGTCCTTCCAATGCAGGGGTCTAGACTTGGTGACCTCGCAAGGTTCTTTCCGGTTCTAATATTCTATGATTCTATGAAACTAGGTGTTGCCTTTTCAAATACTATCTCCTTGTGAGGTCTTTTCCTCCCATTCACTAGGTGGCAGCAGAGAGTTCATTCATAATACCAGGTTAACACTAGTGATGAGGCATAATGATTGTGCAAAGCACCTGACCCACTTTTTCGTGAGGGGATGGTGAGACCATGAATTTTTAGTTATTTTTTTATGAAGCATCCTATGATTAGGAGTGTGAAGATAGTTTGCTTCAAGTTGGTTGAAAGCAGGAAAAAAATCCTCACAACACCACAGTTTAAGGTCTCTGATGATAGTAGCAGGTTGGACACTGACCAGGTTCCAGCTCACTGCCATGAGCTGTGGGAGGGTTATAAGGTGCAGGTGCGTCCATAATGGATAATGCTAGTCAAAATCAATCTCTCTCTCTCTTTCTCTCTCTCCATATATGAGAGCACAGATGCATGAGCCATATATGCCTCTTCGGCAGAACGTAGTGATACTCCCAAAATTCCTCCAACTCCAAATTCATAAGATTTCTATCATTTTTAAAACATTTAACAAGTTTGAAAACACAAAAAAAATATTCCCCTTGTTCTTGAATATTGCCAAACTATATGCCCATCACTTACTAGGCTGTCTTGAGTTTGAAGTGTCGACATGTCTTGAATCCATTCAACAGATGTAAGGGTTCCATAAGCCCTAGTCGTACCATTTCTTCAGAACACCCAGGCGAAGGTCTTTCTCTCAGGACTAGTTCAACATATACAATATATAACAGTGTCTTCCCAGTGTAGACCAGAAACTATAAGTATTGCAGCTGCACAGGTTCAGCTGGTTCTAACTCCAGCCTATATGGAAGTGTCTCATATGTAGGAATGATCCAACTATACCTACCCCTTGCAACACTGCTAGGCATGGCTGGAACCTCTGAATGCATTACTGAAATTATGGCTCTGTGGCTTGTGCATATGACAAAGTGATTCTGTC
This sequence comes from Pelodiscus sinensis, assembly GCF_049634645.1. Lineage (NCBI taxonomy): Eukaryota > Metazoa > Chordata > Testudines > Trionychidae > Pelodiscus > Pelodiscus sinensis. Next base: position 212,619,916 of record NC_134711.1, read on the forward strand.
CATTCAGTGTCACTGCTGTGGATGCATTACCAGCCATTGCAAAGACAGGCAATGGAAGACATTATTTAAGGCAATCAATGACCTTGTAATATGTAGAACAGTACAAATACCCCTTTTGTTTATGTTCCCACTTAGTCTGCTGATAACCCTGTCTGAAAAATGTTGTCCAGACATACCAAAGTAATAGGAAAGAGTCAGTTATTCATTCCAAAAGCATACCCGCTTGTAAAATTTTGGAATGATGGTTTATCAATAATAACAAGCAAGCGATAGCGCTTTTGTCTGACATCTTAAAGTGACAGTGAACTAAGACCATGATTATGAGCTCATTCATTCTGCCTAGTTCAATTCCAACCTCTCTTTTTAAATTTGCACTATTGCACCACACAAGGATAAGGTTTTAGGGCTGAGCATGCTGCTGTGAATTATCGAGTCTGAGGTGGCCAAATCTTTTGTATCAGATATCTGCTCCATGTTTGGCATAATATTGTGTTAATTATTGACAACAACAATGGGACGTGTATTTATATAAGTGAACGACAATCCTCTTAATGGTTGTGAAATTGTTGGGCTTTGCTAAGAGATTCTGATGTGTTTCTCTTTTACACATATGAACAAACACATACTCTTTAGTTAGATCTCAAAAACCAATTATAAGATTTGGTTGTAATGGGTTATACTGATTCCTCCTATAAAAAAAGGGAAGACGTACAAAATTAGAGAATGAGCCCCACAACTCTTCTATAGATGAGTCTCTCTTCTCCCTGAAAAAATAGCGAAACTGAGACAACACAGGAGCTATTTGCATAATAATAATCCATCTGAATAACTGTTGCAGGATTATGTTTTTATTCTGGACTGCACTACCTCAAGTGAAAGACTGAAAATGATTTTTTTTAAATCTTGCATCCTTTTAATGTTGCTTTGATAATTAGCAAGGTATTACACTTACACTGTACAGCAATACTGATACAGTAAAGGACTGATTGAGTGGAAAATAGATATAGCTTCAGCTTCCACAGTGTGGAACAACATGCAGGATTATCCCATATCAAATAGGGTCTGTAATAAAGAGTACATTACAGCCAGTTTCCCAGAATATCAACTCAATCCCTTTAGTTGATCCTGTCCCTGGCTGTGTCATTGACTTGCTGAGTGACCTTGAATAAGTCTCAGTTTTCTTGTGTTTCATTCTCTTTCTTCCATCCCCCACCAGTCTGTAGAATGACAATTGTAACATTTCTTTTGTCTTGCCATTATGCTCTGGCAGCAATGACACAATATAGCAATATTACTGTGCTACTTAGCTTCCAAAAACTTGAGATCTGAAGAGGCAAAATCACAAGAATATCTAGCTGTTCAATATAGTTTTGTGACAACATTTTATTTTCTTGGCAGTTTGGACTCTAATCCCCATGTTATAAACATGGGTATGTCTACACAGCAAAGTTATTTTGAAATAATAACCATTATTTCGAAATAACTTTCCTAGCATTTACACAGCCAAACCGCTATTTCAAAATTAAATCTAAATAGTGGAAGGCTTATTTTGAAATTGGTAATCCTCATTCCATGAGGAATAGCACCAATTTCAAAATTGCTATTTTGTAATAAGCGCTGTGTAGATGCTTATTTCGATATAGAGGGCCTCCAGCCTTCCCAGAGTGCCCTGGTGGCCACTCTGGGCACAACCAGGAAAATTCCTCTCCCTCCCATTCTCCCCAGAGCCCTTAAAGGGGTAGACTGTGGCCACAGTGCCTGTGTCAGCTCCAAGCCTGCCAGCCCAGAGCCAGCAGTCACTGCTCCTGACCTAGTGGCCCCAAAACATGAGCCAGCAAGCCATTGGCAGCCAGCCCTCCACCGCTCCCCAAGAGCAGTCTGCCAGCTCCCAGGAGCCTGCCAGGGCCTGGAAAAGGTGGGTGCGTTCCTGGTCCAGAGCAGAGATCATGGACCTTATTCAGGTTTGGGGGGATGCCCCCAATGTCCATGATCTCCACACTAGATGGAGAAATGCAGGAATGCGGGATAGCTGCCAGCCTGGACACCAAAGGCTACATGCCAACCCAGGAGCAGGTTCACATGAAAATCAAGTTGGTCCAGTGAGACCCCTAACCCTGAGCTTCTCCTCCCCCTTCTTCTCTTTGCTTCCCCCTTCCAGCTCCTTCCTCCCAGGTTTCCCCTTCTCCTCTCCTATCATCTCTCCTCCCCTCTCTTGCCTCCTTTCCCCAGTCTCACCAGAGTTTCATTCCCTCACCCCAGTTTTGGTAAATAAAGAGAGTTTGTGTTCATGAAAATACATGCATTTTATTTGACATCAGGAATGGGGGTTAGGGAGGGTTAAGTGGAAGGACATGAGGGAGGAATGAGGCACAAGCCCCCAGTGGGGCAGACCAGGGAGGATTTTAGTGCTCCTCAGGGTGGAAACTCTCCCCCAGCGCCTCCTGGATACTGATAGCCCCCCAATGGACCTCCCGGATGGCAGCCTGCAGAAAGTGCAGCCAGGCTCGCAGCAACACATCCACGAGAAGCACTAGAGTGCCTAGGGGCAGCTCTGGCTCCATGTTGCAGAGTGCTACGGTGTCCCGAGTGAGGACAACCAGAGTACGCAGAGACAAAATGCTTTGCTGTCCCTCATCGAGGTAGGCAAGCAAGCAGGGAAATCTGAGAACTGGGTGTCCATGGGGGGTTCCTTTAAGGACAGGCCTCAGATAGCCTCAGGAAGTGGCCACACAAAGTAACTCCTGACCTGATGCCCTGCTGGAACTGGTTCTAACCAACCTTAAATGCGATTTAATGTCCACTCAGTGTGGATGTGCTATTTTGAAATATTTTGACTGTGGTTCATTTAATTTAGGGCTCTACATGTAGCTTCTTTTGCAGAGAAACTGAATGGAAATGATTTTCTGAGCTGGCAGGCAAGATTTGGCCTATCGGGGAACTAAACACCATGTTGGCCTCCATCTACCAAATGACCAACTCATATTGGAACATGAAGTAAAAAAAAAAATCTTACCCACATTTTGCTGCCATCCAAAACAAAACTTGGCATGCCACTTGAGCAACAGTTTCACCGGGAACAAAATCTGATTAAATACTTCAGAAAGGAAGAAGTAGCTAAGACACAAAAAAGGCTGGTCCTAAGTACTTTACCGTGTCAATTCGTGTATTTCACACCTCTCTAAGGAGTCCATTCAGTAACTGACAACTGGAACAAGGCACTTTGGACCTGATTTTCTCCAGTCTGTCAGATTGATTTTTGGACCAGAATAGTTCTACTGAAGCCATCCCAAGTTTTTCCCTTTCAGTTGCTTCATTTGGGTTTCAAAAGGATATTTTAAAGCAAAAATAGATGCATACATCTAAATGCAGTTTGTCTGGGCGGTATGAATCTATAAATTTCCCTCAAGCCCAAATCTCCATAGAGAAAAAACCCCACTGCAGATGCGGAAAGGCTAAGATTGATTTTCTGCTGCCCTGCTTCTCAGATATACTGATGCTGACAATCTAAAAAGCCATCTACAGAACTCCCTAAGGGCAGAATTTAGCCCTAAATCACTTCCTAGGCACGTGTCAAGAGTGAATTAAAAATAGCTTATTTCATTGTGAATCATTTTAAAGTTAACAAATGACCAGAGTCTGAAGCATTATTGGAATCATGTGTTATAATATATGTCGGGGAGGGGTATGAGTGTCTTTTTACTGCTTCATCTTTCAAGGGACAATGTCTTTTTGATCAGGCTTTATTTACTCAATGAAAATACAGAGGCCAAGCAGATTCTGCTATTGTCATACCTGCTGACAGAGTACAGTTCTATGCAACGTAAAGGTGGCCAAAGGGCTTCCAGGAGACACACGGACGATTAAAAGCAATGCTTTAATTTAAAATGAACATTCGCTAGAATTGACCAGGAAGCAAGTTTTCTAACAGAAGAATGATGCTATTGCAACCCTGGGCCCAAACAATGATCCGGGCACCACCTATGGAAAAAATATAGATAATCTCTCTCCTTCTAGCAAAGTGTCATGCTGTTCGGCCAACTAGACTTGGTTACCTTATTTATGCAGGTAGTGCAGTTAAATTCCTTCATGACACAACTAGTATATTCAAGGGGTGCAAAAAATGGCCATTAAATGCAGGAAACGAAGGGAAATGACTGCTTAGTTAATGTCATCCATCCTTCAGCCAATTTAAGGAAATTCCATATAATATCTGCTTAAGTACACTTCATAAACATGTCACAGTTTTTTAAAAAAGTACAGTAGAAACAGAACAAGTTCTGGGGAAATGGATGGCAGAAGTGGTAGTGCACCACCACTTTTGTTCAAAAATAAATGAAGTTGTATTACAGGAGTACTAACGCCTATCTCCATATGGGCCTTTGCCAGTCAGTAGTGCAACCCTCACTTACACTGATGAGCTCTTACACGGTTTGTCTCACTTAAATCAGAGAAATTACTCACAGTACTAAGCACTCACCAATGTTGCATAATTGGGCCCTTACTTTTATGAAAAAACTGTGACACTTTTGCTGACCATCAGTTAAAATATTTTGGCAACTATTGCTGCCAGTAATGGATTTCTTCCCCTATTTCTCCTGCAGGTTGCCCATCTCAGCTTGTCGCCAAGACATGCTCCTGAACATTAATAGCTCCTGTCATTGATTAGACCCATCACCTCCCCAATCTGCTTGGTTTAGCCTAGGTGTTCAGCACACCAGAATTTGTTGAGGCTACTGCCTCAGTATGAACACTGAGATTCTGAAGAGCCCAACAGTGCATACATTCCTTTATCATCCATGCCATCATACTTAGATCTGCCAATAACAGTGGCCTACCCATGCTCAGATTTGTACTTCTACCCAGTCCAAAGCCTGTTGAACTTAGAGACTCCCACGGGTTTCAATTATATCACAACAGGCCCTGTCTGCAATATACATTGGAACTGGATGTCATTCTGATTGGATCTAAGCACATACTGGAAGTTAGTAAGAGCCCTGAATCTCCACTGAAATCAATAAACATTGAGTGTGCTGAGGAACTCACGCAAGCTCTCCTTGGGGGAGAAGAGACACAGATAATCAATTCAGCCAACTTCCTAAATCCATTTATGCCACAATACCTCTTCCAGCGAGGAAAGCTTGCTCCAGCACCACTGAAGGAGTTTTTGCTATTGACTCCAGTGCAGCCTCATTATGTCTTCAAAATAAAAATGAAACTTTATCCCAGTTATGAAGAAAGTAATGCTCAAACACTCAGCAAACGGGGTATCTCCAGGGTTTCAGCTCTCTTAATATGCTAATTCTTTCATTGATGTCTTGATAAATGCATGTCAAGAACCCTTCGTAAGCCTCCCCCTTTAATTATCCGATGGTGGCATAATGTATGATGTCTATTGACTCACAGCGGTAGGTCGCATAATGGAAATGCCCTTGGAAATGCATGCATTTGTACCTTTCATGCTTTCCCATTACAATTCCATAGATTTATACATTGTCAATGTACTATTTATAGCTAATGTATTTCAAGGACATATGGGTGGTGGCATTTTATCAATGACTTTTTTGTCCTCCTTTTTTCATTAGTGCTGGTTAAGAAAGGCAAGCCATTCCAGTCAGGAGCTTCCTCTAAACTTAATGGCTTTTACTGCATAATCATAATAGGACACTACTTTTTATCTTCCCTTCTTGTATTAAGTACGCTCATATTTGCATTCAAGTTGCAACCGTAGCTGAATCCAATTCAAATTGCTATCTTTGAACTGAAAAGAGGCTCCAGCACTATGACTGTTAAAGATGTCCCTTGGGGTAGGTATGCCACTCCTGCGACCTTCACCTAAACTAAATTTTGGCAGAAGAAAATGTACAATTTTATGACCGGATTTGATTTGTGTCCAACTCATTTGCCTGAACATTACATCTCTAGTATTTAATTAATATTACATGAATGTCTCAGTCAGAGTCACCATTTCTTTTTTAACTCAGGGGAAAGACGTAGTAATTTTCATTTTTGTGATGCATTTTCCTAAGCAAGATTTCACATTTATAATTTTCATTTGAATTAGACCTACTCGTATAATCATACAAGTCCTGTATGTCCTTTGATATGTTTTTCTGTAGTATGTTTCTCCAGGACCTAGGTAGGAGAACACAGGAAATCCCCTGCTTCCCCAGTTTTTCCTCTCTTCTTCTGACACATCAGATGTTGGCTATTACTGGAGAAAGAATATCAACCCAGCTTGATAGGGCAATTACTGGAATTCAAAATCCAACATATATGTCAAAAATTGCCAAAACACATATGTCATAGAACTCAGAAGCCTTAAAAGACTAAGCCCCTATTCCCTCTGGACCCCATTCAGCAAAGGAACTTATTCCTAATGGCCCCAGTTCAGGAAAGCATCCCTATTCTGATCAGCATGTGCTGAAGTCCCATTGATTTCAATGGTATTAATCCAATTGATGTTTATGTGCATCCTAATTCAGGTAAGTGTGTAAGACCACAGTGAAGTACAGTCCTGAATCTCAGCCAGAGTTAGGTACATGCCAAGTGTAGTCCCACTTTAAAGAAACATTCCATATGCTGAAGTAATCTGCTAAATCATGGCCTCTGGGCTGTTTTCTTTAATAGGGTAGGAAGGTAATGATTTACCATCAAAGAGAAGAGTATTTTACCCCTCATACCACATGGTGGTCAGGGGTCACTCAAAGCAGCCTGACAAAGCTATGCTTCATTCAGTATCTGTGTTCCAACAGTTCCAACTGTCTCTTGCCAGAGCTTCTTAAAAGGCATAACCCTCTCCCCCCAAGCCCTTTCTTGCAAATGACAGACCAAATGGAAGCAGGGAGCACAAAAGATGCAATACCGCCTTCTCTGAAGGACAGTCAACCTAGTCTTCTTCATGTGGGAGGACAAAGGGCTCCTGAAACTTGCTCAGAGAGTTCTGTCCTGCTCACTCAAGAGTTAAAAACTAAACAGATGCAGAGAGATGATAGTAGAACTGTGTTCCTTGTTAGCTCATGTTAATTTAGGATATCACATCATTCCTATAGCAATCTGTGTTTCATTAGCAATAAGCGATGCAGCAAGCATGTGGAGTTGTAGGAAAGAAAACTTTATCGCTCCTGCATAGATCCCAATGCTACATAATAGAAAGGACTATATTTGTTTGGTAGCAGCCTTGCCTGAGTTTGAGTATCTGAGCTCCTGATATCACATCCAGACCCATTTTCTTGAGTTCCACTTTTACAATAATCAGGACAAAAGAAATATTCCAAAATGCTCAAAATTGGTAAAGATAAGATATCTTTCTACAGATTGCACAGTCCAAGAAAGAGGTCTGAATTAGGTGTTGACAATGTCGTCAAACTTTTAGTACTGCCCCAGTTTTCCAGTCAGTCTGCATTAGCTTTCAAACTATACTGACTATCCACTCCTAAATTCACTAGGAAAATGAAACTATTGCACAACAAGACTGCTAAAGATACAAATATTCAAACTTAAAATGTTTGTATTCCAGCTATAGATAAACCTAGTGTTTTCAAATAATTTTAAAACGTATTTCAGTACAAGGACTTGGGGCTTTTTTTTTTTTCTTTTTTTTTTTTTTTTTAAAGAAAATTGGCTGCCTGACCTTTCCCAAATTCAGCATGCCCTTTCTGTGGCATTACTTCTGAGAGCTGTCTCTACAAGTCTCTATGGTCTGTCACACAGGCATCCTCAAATTGCATATATTAAATTTTAAGCCAGGTTGTTTACAAAATATACTTCCAAGAGCTGTCCTGTTGTGGAAGTACTGGTTTGCCATACATCTGCTGCTTTCAGTAATTTTCTACAGAGCTGTTTTGTTTACTGTGAAAGCAATGGCATTTCCCCTTCCTATAACTCATGTCCCCATGCATCAAAGGAAGTATGTTAAGATCATTTATCCATTATTAAGTGTTTATCTGGAAACTCTTCCTTTTTTCTGATCACATTTATCAGCATTATTTTGGTTTGATTTTTTTATAAGGGCATGTTCTGTGTGGTTATTTTCACTGTATGGGAAGGCATGCAGAAATGGAATATGCAGTTGGTGCAGTGTGGACTTATCAGTGTTCAATGCTTCATTTCTAGATCCTGGAATGATCCATTTTGTTTAAAAAAAAACAACTCTTAAACATCCAGCAATCATGTCAGCATCACTGAGCTAGCATGTCAGCATCACTGAGCTAGTGTGAAATGGCATGAATAGTTCCAGGGGGAAATATCAGTCCAGTAATTAGAATTTACTCCTCATGGTTTTGTTAAGGAGTGCCTTTTTTAAAAAGTGTTGAAGCTTACTCAGTCAGACTTGTATTTGCCTGAAGACCTCAACATGAATTGAGATGAATGCTTGACTCTAACTTCACTTTGGTTTTACATGGATATAAGGACAAATCTCTTGATATCAGCAGATCAGTGCAAAGAGTTTGGGTAAGATCAGACTCAGGTTCTAGGTTTCCAGATTCATTGCATCTGTCCTGAGTTCTTTTACTTTAGTGATTGTGGGCCATATTCACTGAAGGATAGAGGCACGTATCATCTTTCTACAAAAGAATTTCAAAAACCAGTTACAGAGGGAAACAGCTGCAAATTCAATTCTACCAACTTAGGACTGAATACAAATCTCAACTGGTTAATGCATTACAAAGGCAATTTCCCCCTTCTGGATATTCACATCTCCACAACAAATCTGTGCATGCCCCACTTCCACCCCGACTTGATTAGCTTCATTAACATAAACAACTTTTCTTCCTTATATATTCCCCTGCTTCTGTAACTTCCACTCCAATTCATCTGATGAAGAGGGATTTTCCCATGTAAGTTCCTTAGGGTATGTCTACACTACAAAGTTAGTTTGAACTAACGGACATTAGTTCGAACTAACTTTCCTAGGCGCTACACTAGCGCTCCGTTAGTTCAAACTTAATTCGAACTAACGGAGCGCTTAGTTCGAACTAGGTAAACCTCATTTTACGAGGATTAAGCCTAGTTCGAACTAGCTAGTTCGAATTAAGGGCTGTGTAGACCCTTAATTCGAACTAGTGGGAGGCTAATCCTTCCCAGGTTTCCCTGGTGGCCACTCTGGCCAACACCAGGGAAACTCTATTGCCCCCCTCCCGGCCCCGGAGCCCTTAAAGGGCACGGGCTGGCTACACAGTTTGTGCCAGTTGCAAGGCTGCCAGCACCCGTGCCAGCACACCCTGCACCTGCCACACCATGAGCCAGCCACCCGAGGACATCCAGCCCTCCACTGCTCCCAAGGACCAGCCTGGCGGCTCCCAGGAGCCTGCCCGGGGGCGCAAAAGGCGGGCGCCTGCTTGGTCAAGTGCGGAGATCGTGGACCTCATCGAGGTTTGGGGGGAAGCCTCCAATGTCCACGATCTCCGCACTAGCCACAGGAACGCGGCCGTCTACGGCCGCATGGCTGCCAGCCTGGCCGCCAGGGGCCACCAGCGCAGCCGGGAGCAGGTGCGCTGCAAGATCAAAGACCTGCGGCAGTCCTACTCCCGGGCCTACCAGCCAGGGGCCGACCTGGAGGCCTGCCCCCACTTCCACGCCCTGGACCACCTCCTGGGGGCTCATGCCGTCCCTGCCCCCCGGGAAGTGATAGACCCCGGAACAGAGTGCCCGCTCCAGGAGACGGAGGAGGAGGAGGAGGGCTCTGAGAGCCAGGAGCCTGCCGCCAGCCTGCCCAGGACCCGGGACCCCTGAGGCACCCCACAGAGCCGCTCGCCTGTGTCGTCCGAGGCCGGGGAGGCGTCCACCTGTGAGTACCATCGTGCTCCCCTTATGTGTACGGGGGGCTGGGGCGAGAGGGAGCCCTGGGACCGTGCACCTGGGCCTTGCCCACCACGGAGCAGCAGCTGGGGATCCTGCAGGGGCCCTGGCCTTGCAGAGGGGAGCTGGGTTTCACACACCTGGGCCCCTGGGGTAATTGACCGCTGGTCTTGTTGCACCACAGCTGCAGCACCTGGGCCTGCAGGGCGCACCACCCCGCCTGCAGCAGCTGCCTGTGCCCGGGCAAGCAGGAGGGCCAGGAATGAGGAGGAGTACCAGAGGCGGCACCTCCGGTTCCTGGATCACCAGCTCCGCACCCAGGACCACTGGGTCCAGGAGGACCTGAGGCTGCGCCGGAGGAATTTGGAGGCCACCTCCAGAGCCTGCTTGACCACTTCCCATTTCCTCCTGCTCCTGCTCCCCCTGCTCCTCCTGCTGCTCCCCCTGCTCCTCCTGCTCCCCCTGCTCCTGCTGCTCCCCCTGCTCCCGCTCCTGCTCCCACTCCTGCTTCCTCCACACCCCCCATCCCTCCTGCCCCCCCCTCCACAACCATTTCCCACCGACGCCCCCGGACCCGCAGTATGGCGAGACGGGAGAGGCAGCCGGACTCCCACCCCTGAGCTTTCCTTTCCCTTCCTCCCTTTCCTCCCCTTCCAGCTCCCTCGTCCCAAGTTTCCCCCTCCCCTCTCCCACCCTCCTTCCTCCCTTCCCCCACCCCAGTTATGTGAAATAAACATACGTTTTTGTTTGAAAAACGGGTGTCTTTATTTTACAGTAGGTAGGGAGGGGAAAGGGGAAGGGGGGTAGGGTGGAAGAAGTCCCCAGTGGGGCATGCAAGGGAGAGTTCAGTCCTCCTCCTCCACCTGGAAGCTCTCCCGCAGGGCTTCCCGGATCCGGACGCCCCCCGCTGGGCTTCCCGGATGGCGGCGGTGCGGGGCTGACCGTAGTATCCAGCCATGCGGTCAGCCTCATCCATCCAGGCTGGCAGGAAAGCCTCCCCCTTTCGCTCACACAAATTGTGGAGCACACAACATGCAGCCACCACGGGAGGGATGTTGTGCTCGGCCAGGGCCAGACAGGTGAGGAGGCATCGAAAGCGGGCTTTCAGTCGCCCGAAGGCCCCCTCCACCACAATGCGGGCCCTGCTCAGCCTGGCATTGAAGGCCTGGCGGGAGGGATTGAGGTGCCCCGTGTAGGGCTTCATCAGCCACAGCTGCAGTGGGTAGGCGGCATCCCCCACCAGGCACACGGGCATGTCCACGTCCCCGACCCTGATGTGGCGGTCGGGGAAGAAGGTCCCGGCCTGCAGCCGCTGGCACACGGAGGAGTTGCGGTACACCCGTGCGTCGTGTGCTTTGCCGGACCAGCCCACATGAATGTCCGTGAACTGTTCCCGGTGGTCACACACCGCCTGCAGGAGGATGGAGAAGTACCCCTTGCGGTTGACGTACCAGGACGCCTGGTGTTCCGGGGCACGGATGACGATGTGCGTCCCATCGATGGCCCCCCGCAGTTGGGAAAGCCAAGGGCGCCGAACCCCCAGATGACGGCGTCCAGGTCGGCGAGGCGGACCACCCTGCGGAGCAGCACCCGGTTGATGGCCTTGACCACCTGCGGAGAGAGACACAGCAAAGCACCAATCAGTAGGGCGCCCGGGTGGCTGGGAGCGTTCGTGCCCTGGCAGTGCCCCGCGCCCCACTCCCGGAAGCAACCCCCCTGGTGACGTGTAGTACGGCCGGGACAGACCGACCCCTCCGGTGCGAGGCGCTTTCGCCTCCTCCCGCCCCCCCTTTGTCCCTGGGGCGGCCCATCCCCTCCTCGCAGCCCCCCTCCCATCCCGGCTCGGTGGCCGAGTGCCATACCTCCATGAGCACCGCTCCGACGGTGAATCTCCCCACGCCGAACTGGTTCCCGACGGATCGGTAGCTGTCCGGCGTGGAGAGCTTCCAGAGGGCGATGGCCACCCGCTTCTGGAGGGGGATGGCGGGCCTCATGCGAGTGTCCCTTCTGTGCAGGGCAGGGGTGAGCCACTCACAGAGCTCCAGGAAGGTGTCCCTCCTCATCCTGAAGTTCTGGGTCCCAGCGCTCCAGGACGATGCGGTCCCACCAGTCGGTGCTGGTGTCCAGACGCCAGACGCGGCGGGGCACGCCGGTGCTGGGGCGCCGCCGCGTCTCCTCCACGGCCCCCATGGCGGCCAGGCGGAGAGGCAGGGGGCTGACGTGCACCAGGAGGTGCCAGGCAGCCTCGAGCCATTGGTGGCAGGCTTGCAGCAGCAAGTCCAGAAAGTGCACCAGAAGGTGCAGGGCGAGCTGTGGCTCCATGTTGCCACCTGCGGCGGCATCCCCGAAGGGCAGCACCGACACAGACGGGCACAGAGACCAATGCTTTGCTGTCCCTCGGCGAGGTTGGCAAGCAAGCAGGAAAAGCTGAGAACCGGCTGTCCGGGGGGGGTCCCTTTAAGCTCGAGCCTCAGATAGCCTCAGACAGCAGCCACACAAAGCAACTACTGACCTGATGCCCTGCCAGAACCGGTTTCAGCCGCCCTTAAATGCCCCCCTGCGTCCAATCAGTGTGGATGAGCTAGTTCGAATTAGCAAAACGCTAATTCGAACTAGTTTTTAGTTCTAGACGCGCTAGTTCGAATTAGCTTAGTTCGAATTAACTAATTCGAACTAAGTTAGTTCGAATTAGCGCTGTAGTGTAGACATACCCTTAGGCCCTAAGAAATCTGTTAGGGTATGTCTACACTACAAAGGCGCTACACTAGCGCTTTCATAGGCGCTACACTAGCGCTCCGTTAGTTCGAACTTAATTCGAACTAACGGAGCGCTTAGTTCGAACTAGGTAATCCTCATTCCACGAGGATTAATCCTAGTTCGAACTAGCTAGTTCGAATTAAGGGCTGTGTAGCCCCTTAATTCGAACTAGTGGGAGGCTAGCCTTCCCAAGGTTTCCCTGGTGGCCACTCTGGCCAACACCAGGGAAACTCTACTGCGCCCCTCCCGGTCCCGGCCCCCTTAAAGGGGCACGGGCTGGCTAGGGTGCCCGTGCCAGGTGCAAGCCTGCCAGCACCCAGCCAGCAGACCCTGCACCTGGAACGGATCGAGCCACCCACCCGATGCCCCCCAGCCCTCCCCCTCTTCCCGGGACCAGGCTGGCGGCTCCCAGGAGCTTGCCCGGGACCGCAAGAGACGGGCACCCGCCTGGGATAGTGCGGACATCATGGAGCTTGTCCACGATCTCCGCACTAGGCACAGGAAAGTGGCCGGCTTGGGCAGGAGAGCTGCCAGCCTGGCCACCCAGGAGCAGGTGTGCAAGAGAATCAAGGGTGTCCACCGAGACCCCCGACCCTGAGCCCTGAGCTTACAATGGCCGTACTGGGTCAGACCAAAGGTCCATCTAGCCCAGTAGCCTGTCTGCCAACAGCGGCCAACCCTAGGGACCCTGGAGGGGATAGACCGAAGACAGTGACCAAGCCATTTGTCTCGTGCCATCCCTCTCTAGCCTTCCACAAACCGTGGGCAGGGACACCACTCCTACCCCCTGGCTAATACCACTCCATGGACCCAACCTCCATGACTTGATCTCACATCCCTTTAAACTCTGTTCCAGTTCTAGCCTTCACAGCCTCCTGTAGCAAGGAGTTCCACAGGTTGACTCTTTGCTTTGTGAAGAAGAACTTTCTGTTACTAGTTTGAAGCCTGCTACCCATTCCTTTCCTTTGGTGTCCTCTAGTCCTTCTTTATGGGAACTCATGAAGAACTTTTCTGTATGCACCCTCTCCACCCAACTTCTGCTTTTAGAGACCTCTATCCTGTCCCCCCTCCGTCTCCTCTTTTCTAAGCTGAAAAGTCCCAGTCTCTTTAGCCTCTCTTCATATGGGACCTGTTCCCAACCCCTGATCATTGTAGTTGCCCTCCCCTCTCCCAGCCTCTCTCTTCCCCTCTCCCACCTCCTTTTCCCAGTCTCCCCCAGTTTTGTTCAATAAAGACAGATTCCATTTTGGAAGACACGTTATCTTATTTTGTACATCAAGAAGAGGGGCTAGGGAAGGGTAAGTGGAAGGAGGTGAGGGAGGAATGGGACACGAGCCCCCGATGGGGAGGACTGGGCTGGCTCTGTGCGCTTCTGGGGGTGGAAGCTCTCCTGCAGTCCCCCAATTGCCCCCTCTCCCCAGATGGCAGCCTGCGGCAAGTGCAGCCGGTCTGATGGCCGAGTGCTGTGATGTGCCCAGTGTGGGCACTCAGGGCACTCCAAGCCAGGACTGCTTTGCAAGCGGGGCCCCCCTGAGAACTGTCTGTCCAGGGTGGGGGTCGGGTCCCTTTAAGCACAGCCCTCGGCTAGCCTGAGACAGCATCTCCACGCTCTAAGTCCTCCTCTGATGCCCTGCCGGCACTGCTTCCGGCCATCCTTAACCCCGGTTCAGGGTCCACTTAATGTGGACATTCTAGTTCGAATTAGCAAAATGCTTATTTGAACTAGTTTTTTAGTCTGGATCCGTTAGTTCGAATTAGCTTAGTTCGAATTAACTAATTCGAACTAAGTTAGTTCGAATTAACGTTGTAGTGTAGACATACCCTTAGTCTCTAAAGTGCCATAGGATGCCTCATTGTTTTTGTAGAATGTCTGGGATTATTAAGATTCATAGCCCTTTTCTAGGCCAGCCATCACAAATATATGAGCAAGGCTAACATTTTACCCAGTGAAAGGAAGGCAGTGGTATACTTTACACACTGTATTGTCCCTAGCCAAGGCATTGCCTTCTCTCTGATTATGCTAAGTGTTAGAATATTAAATCACCTATTTCTTGGTTATTTTAAATATTAGGGTTAACAATTTTGGAGCAGCTGGAGTAAAGGAGTTTTATGCCATGAAATACCCACTAGCTTCTGAGAGCCATTTATTATGCAGCGTCACTTTCCCTTGTCAGGAAATACTTTACATTCAGGGAAGAATAAATCAATAAGAGAATCCATTTATAAGGAGAATAAACGAATGGGGGAAATTCCTGTCGACAGACAGTGCCCTCTGAGAATGGATACCTATTTCCTGGGGTGGCCTGACTGCAACCTTTTCAGTGAGGGATGGGTAGTGTGATATGCTGATAATCTTGGTCAATCTCACTTCTACACAGCAGAACAAAAGACTAATTAAGCTATGCAACTGCAGCTACCTCAATTGTGTAGCTGAAGTCGAAATAGCTTAATTTGGTTTTAGGCGCTGTCTTCACAGCAGGAAGTCAAAGGAAGAACACTCTTCCTTTGCATTCCCTTACTGCTGGTGAAATGAGGGTCACAGGAGTCAAAGTAAGAAGTCCCCCATCTCAACATTATGTAGAAATAGCTGCTTGTAGTGTACATAAATTATTCTGAAATAACACTGCTGTGTAGACATTGCCTTGGAGGTCAAGTCATGGGAACAGGCATACTGTGAAGAGGGTGATAGAAAATAGGCCTTTCTCACTGTGAAGTTTCAATTTTAAACCAATCAG
This sequence comes from Pelodiscus sinensis, assembly GCF_049634645.1. Lineage (NCBI taxonomy): Eukaryota > Metazoa > Chordata > Testudines > Trionychidae > Pelodiscus > Pelodiscus sinensis. The sequence goes on from NC_134711.1 coordinate 212,635,206, forward strand.
TCCCTTTTCAAAAGGAAAGCATCATGTAGAAAAATTGCCTGTTTCTAACATCATATTTATTATGTTTAGCAGAAAAAGAATGAGATACACAGGACCATTGATTCTAATGGGGTTGTATAGAATGTTCAAAGCTGAATTTAACCCCAACAAGATAAATAGTACTGTTTGAACTATACATTTGCACTGTTTTTTAGTTATCCATAGTTTAGACTGATACAAATTCCACAGCAAAGGCATTTTTAATTCATAAAGATCAGATTAGGATTACTTTCTCCTATATTTTACTAGGAAGGGAAATGCTTACATTGGCTGTGATCAGAACTACCCCTGTGCTAAAGTTAAGCACTTTCTTAAGTACTTTGCAGGTGCTTGGTGAATTAGGATTACTTCAATTATCAGTGAGAAAGCAAACAGAAAATATTACAACTTCACAAAGCAGCTGAGTCAACCCTACTGTTGAAATTGTAACTTCTCCATTTCCTGATTTGTTATTTTAACCCTGGGACTATTACATTATTGTGATTTTTACATTTAATTTATTAGTTATTTGGGAGTGGGGCATCAGAGGCACAAATTCCTAATTTGCTTTATTGGCCTGATTTGCCACTGAGTAACATCAGCTTTAAGCCTGTCTGAGTCCACTGGCGAATGACTGATTTAAAACTACCTAGAGGAGTTTCAGCCTCTACATCTTCATGGAGAGTGTAGGAGTGCTGGAGAATTGAACAAATACAAAAGAACACGCACATGAATGCTATATCTCTCAGTGAATGCAAGCACTCTGATTTAATGAATTTTCTACAGCAGATATGTAGTAGCCAATTTTCAGTCTTTCATACTTTTTAATAATCCACTTTTCAAAGAAACATAGCAGTGCATATTCCTTCGTTAGAGCTCCTTACATGCCAGATTTCAAGTGTATAATGAAAGCTTTTGTGAGAGTTCTGCATAGGGGGAAAATGGAAATATTTTTATTTGAAATAAAAAAGACAAGTACTTCTTCCACTACTGCAGAATTCAATAAACTTCTGAAGGGATTTTGTTCATGCTTCTCATATAAACGTATTTTGATCTGAAAGGGTGATTCCCCTTACCAGCCCATTGCCCAAAAGCATAAATAATACGAGGATATGATTGCTTTATAAAGAGGTCAAGACTAATTTTGTGTTAATAATCATGTACATAATATTAGCTCCAATACACGAGGCTAATTATGAATACAGAGGCATGGGTAATAGAGCCTGAAATAAACCAAGTGAGATTGACATGACAAAACAGAGTATTTTTAGAACATCCAGTCTTTTAAAAACACAGTGAGGCTTGAGTAAAGCCAAACATCCCTAGGATACCCTGGCTCCAAGCCTGCAGCTTCACCCAGTCAAATGCTCTCTCTCTTTGGGCTCATTCCAACACTATGCCTTCCCTGCCATTCTGCTAATGGCAGTACTGTCCACTTCTGGCAGCATTGTTATCAGCTCTCAGCCATTACCTGTGCTTTGATGGTGATTACAGGGTGTAGAAGTTTAATTAATGATGCTGTGAGAGACATTAGGGGCAGGGAACCTATTTTGGTGGGGGGGGCCGCTGACCCACAGAAAAAACAGATGTGGGCCGCTCACCTCTGCAACTGAAAAAAAAAAACCCCTCACTGAAGTGGCCCACCACTGAGAAAGAGAAAGACACTCCCCACATTTCCCTCCCACACCAGAGCCTCCAGGGGCCTAGGCTAGTAGGTTTTGTGTACTCCAGTCCTGTGGTGGGGCGGCGGAGGGGGGCCGAAGCACCATTACAGGCTCCTCAATGCTGAGGGGGAAGCACCTAGGCCTTAGGCTATTCTCTCCACCCCCGGCCTCCCCCGCATTAAGGAATATGGAATTTATACATGAACAATGGTCTCCAGAAAAGAGGGGACGAGGTGCTTGAAGTAGAGCTGGGTAGGAAACTGTATTTTTCCCCCAATCCTACAAGAATTTGAGATATCAAAAGTTTTCCCTCATAAATTGGACCAAAATTATAGTCTTGAAATCGTTTGAAAAAAATAACAATATCAACCAGTCACACTCACACACAAGCACCCCTACTCAGACAGGTCAATCAAATCATTTTATTATTTCAATAATTTCAAAAAAGTTTTACTGTATTTAGATTTCTGTGTAACTTCTACCTCTTTCTAGAAACTAAAATTTTTTAATCAGAAAAAATTACATTTATTTCAAAGGCATCAAAATGGGACAATGGCCATGCGAAAACTTTTTCACATTTGGAGTTTTGTCAAATTGAGTCTTTCCTACTAACTGCTTTGGTTTCAACAAATTGGCATTGTCTAAGGAAAAACTTTACATGGAAAATTCCCAAACAACTATTTTAGCTGCTAGCTGGATTTTCTGCTACTCCTGGGCCATACCACCTTTCTCTATCTGGATTAGATTCAGAAATCTCCATGAAGGAAATGCCAGGATAAAATACCAATAATTTAGAAAAAGAGAAAAGATTCTCACAAACATTAAAGTATTTGTATTTGGCTGTGACACTTGTAAATACCTTTCCCAGACATGAAAACATATAAGAAACATGCCAGAGCTCCCTTTCTCCCCCTTGGCTCGTTCTAGCTCACTCAACCCCTGTCCCACAGCAGAAGTGTCTCCGCCCCACTCCCTGCCTTGCTGCCAAGAAAAATGGCTGACCATTGTCTCAAAGAGCTCTCCCCTCCTCCCCCACTGCAGGTAATGGAAGGGCAGTGAAAGCACAGTAGACCTGAACTGGGTGCAGAGAAGGGGGGGAGAGTCACTAGACAGAGGAAACCCTCCCTTTTGTGCCCTCCACCATATGGGAGGCATGCACAAAACTTCTTGGGGGCAGTGAGGAGTAGGGCTATAGCAGAGTGATTGATTCAGCGGCTGCCCTAAAACTCATGACCTACTGTGATACTCGACACACTAGCATAAAATGGTGATATAATTCATTCTGGTCACCAAAACATTCCATTTATAGCTTACAAGACTGATAATGGAGAAAATAATCCCGGCACAGTAGAAATGTTGTTCTTTGAAATGTGTTTGCACCCATCTATTCAGGTCTGAGCAGGCCAGTGCACCAGAGCCAAAGAACTTTGTCCCATAATGGTGCATATGTCTGCCACATGTTTTTGCCACTACTCAAGGATCTAAAGGGGCAGAGACACCTCATTGTCCTCAGTTCCCTCACACTATAAGCCCATGTTTGCTGTGACTAACATAGAGGGGAAGGTGAGTGAGTCCTGCAAAGGAAATGTGCAACACATCTTCAACAAAGGTTACCAAAAAAGTATGTAAACCTTCTCCAAGTGCTTGGAGATTTCCATTGCAATACTGGTGTACTCATATGCAATTCCAGAAGGAGGGTGGATTTGAGTCTGCCTAAGCAAGGATCATCTCTTGACACTTGGGAGAAAGAACAATGAGTAGTGGAAGCATGAAGATTTGACCAAGTCACAGCCCCGCAAAAATGTCACAGACAGTACATGACTTCAGACAAAGAAACCAGTGCAGCCTCAACCCTTAAAGAAAGTGCTAAGCCTTTTTGAGATAGTGGTACTTTAGCAATATCATAGTTCAAACCAGTATAGGAGCAGACTGGAAAAAATCCTCTGTGAAGAAACAAGTTGCCCTTTCATTCTGTCAAAGGATATGAATAACTGAAGGCACCCCTAAACTCTTTAGTTCTACACAGGAAAAAAGACCAATCCTATAAACATACAAAGTTTGGAGTTTTTCCTCAACTTTGCAAGAATGATGTGTCAGAACACAGGTTTGTAAGTATACAGGTTGATTTAGATGGAATTCCAACACCACTTTAGTGGTAAAAAACAAGGGTGTGCACATAAAACTCACTTTATCTGGCACCATATAAAGAGTTCATTGGGTGCAGTTCACATCAAAACATCATATGAAAAGGTGTAGCCTGAAGACTCATTTCATCACTGTTGTTCAACCCAGCATAAACACACAGTCTAGGCAGGTCTGTGAATAAGATTTTTTTTGGTGGTGGGAGGGGGACATTCTAGCTGAAAAGGAGATAGGAATTTTCCTATCCATGAAAGAGACAGGAATAATATTGGTACTGAGTACTTACAATAAAATTCCAACAGCTACCTTAAGAAAGGTTGCCTGCTGATGATGTATATTGCAGGGTATCTATTCTAAAAGCACTAACTGTGTCTGAATCTAAATAGAGAGATTGGTTAAGATTTCTAGAAACTGAATAGGGTCATACCACCTTTTGTACCCTCTAGCAATCCACAGATTCAGAGATTATTTCTTTTGTGTCTGTTTTCATCTTTCACCTAAAAGGTCATTTTCAAGTGCTTTGAATTATTTGCAGCTTTTTCGAATCTGTTAAAACTGAATTCAAGCCCTCTATGCTGGAAAATCTTGTTTCTTCAGCTCTAGGTATTTAGTTATGGTTTCCATTAAGAAAGCACATATTGTTACTATAATTAACAGGTGTTCTTCTATTAGACTATATGATTCTATGACCTTCTCAGTGCCAACTGTCAAAGAGATCACTGCTCTGTAATTGTAACTCCTGGCAGGCCTGACAAATTCACAACACCCAACACATTGCTTTCATAATATTCACTTAGGATATGTCTACACAGCAAAGTTATTTTAAAATAACAGTCGTTATTTCGAAATAACTTTAATAGTGTCTACACAACCAAACCGCTATTTCGAAATTAATTCGAAATAGCAGAGAGCTTATTTTGAATTTGGTAAAACTCATTCCACGAGGAATAACGCCAAATTCAAAATAGTTATTTCAAAATAAGTGCTGTGTAGACACTTATATCGAAATAGGGGGCCTACAGCCTACCCAGGGTGCCCTGGTGGCCACTTCTCCCTCAACCAACAACACTCCTCTCCCTTCCCCCTCCCGAGAGCCCTTAAAGGGGTTGATTCTGGCCACAGTGCCTGTGCCAGCTCCAAGCCTGCCAGCCCAGAGCCAACAGTCACTGCCCCTGACCCAGTGGCCCCAAAACATGAGCCAGCAAGCCACTGTCAGCCAGCCCTCCACCACTCCCCAGGAGCAGTCTGCCAGCTCCCAGGAGCCTGCCAGAGCCCGGAGAAGGCGGACACCTTCCTGGTCCAGGGCGGAGATCATGGACCTTATTCAGGTTTGGGGGGGGATACCCCCAACGTCCATGACCTCCGCACTAGATGGAGGAATGCAGCCGTCTATGGCAGGATAGCTAACAGCCTGGCCACCAAAGGCCACATGCCAACCCAGGAGCAGGTTCACATGAAAATCAAGTTGGTCCAGTGAGACCCCTAACCCCGAGCTTCTCCTCTCCCTTCTTCCCCTTGCTTCCCCCTTCCAGCTCCCTCTTCCCAAGTTTCCCCCCGCCCCTCTCCCACCCTCTCTTCTCTCCTCTCCCACCTCTTTTCCCCAGTCTCCCCAGAGTTTCATTCCTCCATCCTAGTTTTGTTAAATAAAGATTTTGTGTTAATGAAAATATATGTGTTTTATTTTACATCAGGAAGGGGGGCTAGGGAGAGGTAAGTGGAAGGACGTGAGGGAGGAATGAGGGGCAGACCAGGGAGGCTCTTAGTGCTTCTCAGGATGGAAGCTCTCCTGCAGGGCCTCCTGGATACTGACAGCCCCCAAATGGACCTCCCGGATGGCAGCCTGCAGAAAGTGCAGCCAGGCTCTCAGCAACACGTTCACGAGAAGCACCAGAGTGCCCAGGGGCAACTCTGGCTCCATGTTGCAGAGTGCTACGGTATCCCAAGTGAGGACAACCAGAGCACGCAGAGACAAAATGCTTTGCTGTCCCTCATCGAGGTAGGCAAGCAAGCAGGGAAACCTGAGAACTGGCTGTCCTGAGAGGGTCCCTTTAATCACAGGCTTCAGATAGCCTCAGGCAGCAGTCATACAAAGTAACTCCTGACCTGATGCCCTGCCGGACCTGGTTCCCACCGGCCTTAAATGCAATTCAGCATCCACTCAGTATGCATTTTGTGTGTAGATGCATTATTTCAAAATAAGCTATTTCAAAATAACTATTTCGAAATAAGATATTTTGAAATAACGCTGTAGTGTAGACATACCCCCGGGGCCTGTGTGCACACACAGCATAGGGACAATGTTGTAGTGAAAGACTACGCAGAAGCTGCACTTGCAGTGAGGTTTCCTACTAAATAGTGAAATCACTGAATGCTGAGCTAAGCAGTAAAACCTCAGAACATGACATTGCAGAAGTGTAGGCGAGTGGTGAGCAGTGGCAGAGAAAGAATCAGTGGCAAGAGATTGAGGCAGCAGTAAACAGCACAGAAATAACAGCAGCACCAATAAGTCAGTTGCAGAGGTGAGCAGCAGCAGCAGGAGAAATACTGCTCAAAGCGCCTGCTGCCTTTCAAGGGTGGGAGATGAACCTACACGAACATACCTCTGAACTCCAGGTGTTTGTTGACCAAGGACTAGGTGACTAGGGTACATGGAAGGAAAGGGCAATATCGTAGTAAAGGAACATTTGTTTGTCCGATTTTCACATGGCAATTTGGGAACCTGAGGCAAAGCATACTGCTCAACGGACTGTTTGGTGGTTGTTTGATTAGGGTTACATGCTTTTGAATCATGATTATGATGTTTTCAGAAATTAATGCTTGGGTTCCCTGTCAATTTTTTTAAAATAAAGGTGTTCATTTGCTATACACTGACTCGCTGTTTGTAAGTGGGGAAGCATCCAGAAATGGGGGTCCATTTTCCTAGATTACTCAAGCTGGTTCAATTTTTACTGCCAACACCATCTGAGAGAAAGGTTGTACACAATTTAAGGAGAGTCCCAAAAGACATATCTATGGTACCAAAGATGAGACAATGCTAGAGATTCAGATGCTAGGAGAAGAAATGCTGGAACTACACGAGAAGTTAAACAGCTACAGCATATATATAGTCAAGCTGGTATATGCCAACTCCTATCTTCAGAATTATATATATATATATATATAAGACTGAAAGGATTCAACAGCTAACAAGTATGCAATCTCACTAAAATCAGCTACTATATTGGCGACCTGAAGGTTAGCAAGTATTCTAAAAAAATGGCATCTCTCCCAGGAATTACTGAAATAAGATTCACTGATCTGTAAAAATGAATTACGATGAGCCAGTTCAAATCATAACCAGGGCTCGACAAACTGCTGTTTCTACTCACCTGTGGCAAGTAGATTTCAGCCGGTGGCTCCATGCGCCCCATTCACCAGCACTTCACGCATGCATAGTGACAGTCTGGCGCATGCACAGTGTGGGGCTGGTGAGTAGCTCTCGCCGCAGTTTGTCGAGCCCTGATCATACCTATAAGACACCAAGGCAATTGTGTTGAGATTGGGACAAAGAAGCACAGTAAAGATGACAACTGCTTCTCCAACCTACTAGAGAAGCAAATAAAGAACAATTGAGGCATATGGTTTATCCAGAGTTTCAGAAAACCTTTGACAGGGTGCATCTACACTGCAGAGCTGAACTCGAAATAAGCTATGCAAATTGAGCTATGTCAATAGGGTATCTTATTTCGAAATAGGGAGCATCTACAGAGCACTTATTTTGAAATAGAGCACTCTTCCTCCATCTACCCTTATTCCTCATACAATGAGAGTTACAGGAGTCGGAGTAAAAAGTCCTCCAGCTTGACAATATTTTGACGCTATTTCGAAAAAATTGCTTGCTGTGTAGACATGGACTAAGTTATTTCCGAATAGCGCTAGTTCAATGCAGATGTACCCCTAGTCTCTCACAAAAGACTGAGGAAACCATGGTATATGAGGATTAGTACTGTTATGGAGATAAGTAACCAAGTAGGAATAAATAATTTTCACAAGTTGTGGCAAATGCATGTGTGACGGACCGGGCCGTGTCTGGGCACAGCTGAGGGCGTCTGCTCAGGGCGAATTGCTCAAATCCAGGGCTCCTTACAGCCCCCAGACTGGTGACCTCTCCAAACAGGCCACAAACCAGTCTCAGAGCGCTTCAGCAGCCTGCCTGAAGCCTCACGAGCAAAACCCATCCAACACCCAAGCAATATCTGTGCCCCAGATGGCCCCGGGCCTCATAAACAGGTGGGGGGTCCTAGCACCCAATCCCACCTACCCCGAACAAGTTCTGTCCGGTTCCAAGAAACCAGCCACAGATCCCTGGTCAATTTACTCTCTGGATCTTACCCACAAATCACGGTGGGCCAATCCTTTAGAATCTAAAACTAAAGGTTTATTATCACAAGAAAGAAAAGCCTGAGAGTCAGGTTGTTAAAGAATAGTACGTTACATGCACCGAATCTCCCAGTCCTCGATGCAGGCTCTAGCAGAGATGTTACAGCTGCTGGTTTAAAAGTTCTTGTTGCACACTCTAACATCAGGATGGGTTCACAGGTCTTCCGGGCTCTTTGATCCCTGCAATGCTGCCTCTGGGATGAAGTGCTGAGCTGAGAACCAAATGGCATCGACCACATTGCCTCTTTATACCTCCTTCCTGGCCTCTTCTTGTATGCAGCAGGTCACCTGGTCAGAGGCCAATCTCTGTGTTTCCTGCTGGCTGCTCTCAGGTGACAGCCCCCATTCTTTGGGTGTGTCTTTGGCCCAACAAGTGCCATTGACCCACAGGGCCTGGCTAATCAGCCTGTCCATAGCAATGCTTAACCACATTCAAAGAAATATTCAGCTTCCACACAGATTACAGATTCCTACCTACACACACAGACATTATACACTCACATAAATAGCGTACATAAGATCAGCAAACAATAAGCTCCCATTCAATACCCCACATGGCTCCCTTTTATACCAATTTCTGGGGCCAACACCCCCACCTAGGGATGCAGCAGCGATCTGGCTGCTTCCCTCCAATTCGGTAATGTGACAGCATGTTAATGCAGTTTGGAAGGCACAATTTGAACTACATACATGAAATTAATCTATTCAACTCATTACTATAAGTTATTATTGACTATGACTGAAAATACATAATGAAAGTATCTTCCCTCAGTGGATACTTTCAATTCAAAACTGTTTTATGTGGCAGCATGCAACCTAATAATTTATATTGGGTCCCTTCGAAGTTTTCTACAGCCTTCTCTAGTCTTGCCAAACTATAGACTTTTTTTCATCTGCAAATCTCTCTGCCTCACAGGTCACAGGTCTTCTACAGATCATCGCTAAGTATGCTAAGATACACAGACCCTACTTGGCAACCTTGGGTCATCTAATTTTTATTTTACACCCAGGCTATGTCTACACTACAAAGAAGTGATCGACCAATCACCCTGGTTATTCTTCACCTCTGTCACTCCAGTTTATAGCAAAAATTCTTATTAATCCCTACGTGCCGGGCCTTGCACATTGTACTATTAAATTTAATCCCATTTCTACTACTCCCCTTTTCAAGATCGTGCAGAACTTGTTGTATGATATTCTGGTCCTCTAGTAGTGGTAATACCTCCTAACTTTGTGTCATCCACAAATTTTATTAGCACACTCCCACTTTGTGTCCCAAGCTCATTAATAAAAATGTTAAATATGATTGGTCTCAAGACCAGTTCCTAAAGAATTCCAGTAGTAACCTCCATGCAGCCTGATGGGTCTCCTTTCATTATGACACATTGTAGTCTCCCCTTTAACCAGTTCCTTATCTAACATTCAACCCTTGTATTAATCCCCATCTCCTCCAATTTAAGTAAAAATTATCCACATTGTACTATATCAAATACCTTACTGAAAGCCAGATATATTAGATCTACTGCACTTCCTTTGTCTTAAAAAAATGTTATTTTCTGAAAGGTTGATCTGATACAATCTAGCTTTTGTAAAACCATGCTGTGTTTTCTCCCAATTACTGTTTACCTGTATGTCCTTACAGACTTTCTTTTTCAAAATTTGTTCTAAGACCTTCCATATAAGTAAAGTGAAATTAATATGTCTGTAGTTTTCTGGATCATCCCATGTCTCCTTAAAAATAGGAAGTGTATTAGAAATTCTCTAATCATACGGTACGATCCCTGAGTATATAAATGCATTAAAAATCCTCGCTATTTGGTTTGCAGTTTCATGTGTCAGTTTCTTTAATATTCTTGGATAGAGATTATCTGGCCCCCCAATTTAGTCCCATCAAGATGTCTAAGTTTGACTTCTATCTCCAATGTGTTATATTCGACCTCCATATCCTTGTTACTTTTAGCCACTCTTTCACTACCTCTAAAATCTCCACTATCCTTATTAAAAACTGAGGCCAGAGCCAGATTAAGGGGAGAGGCTAGACAGGCAGCTGCCCGGGGCGCCAACCTATGGAGGGTGCCTGATTGCAGCTGTAAGGGGCGCCATGTGGCCTCCGCCCTCGGGCACACGGCGCCCCTTACAGCCTAGGGGCGGGGCTTGCGTGGCGCCTGATTACAGCTGTAAGGGGCACCATGCACTCGGGGGGTGGAGGCCACGCATACGCCGCTTGCCCGCTGCCCAGGGCACAAGAATGGCTCAAGCCAGCACTGACTGAGGCAAAATATTTGTTCAGGTGTTGGGCCATGCCTTGATTATCTTTAATCTCCACTCCATCCTCTGCCTAATCACTGTAGTCCCAATTCATGTGTGATATAGTTACATGAATCTGAAAAAGCTATTTAGCACTTTACCATTAATTTCTAATTAACAGCTATTGGTTCCTTATGCTTTTATGAACTCACCTACACCCATATTTAATTCTTAAACTGCAGTGGTTCCTTTAGTGAAATGGTTCAATATGTTTTTCCCCTCTGAGGATACAGGTCAGTAATTAGCGTAACAAGGGAAATTTATGTTTGTTTATTTTACAGGGGATGGCAGTCTTTAGCAAAAATAAACTAGCTAAAGGACCACAACAAAGAGCAATGATAAATGACAATGTATCAGATTAGATGGTAGGTTTCCAGTGGGGTGCCACACAGATTGGTATGTTGTTTAGCAATTATTAATAATCATCTGGAAAAGACAGTAAATAGCATTCTAAAATGATGGTACTAAATTGTAAAGTGTTGCACATGCTAATGGCATGAAAAAAATACAAAGGAACCTAAAGAGGTTAGAAATGGGAAAGTGAGGTTCAATAAGAAATATGAGAGATAACATATCTGCAGAAAATAATCTGAAACTCAGCTATTATACTGCTTACACATCAGTAATGTTAAAAAATAAAAGATCTATCCATGCCTAAAGGACAATGTGGATAAGTGCTTACAGTGTACTTTGCAACAAACAAATGCTAATGTAATTTTGGGCAGCAGAAGCCTCACATATACTAAAGAGGTAATAGTCTGTCTTGTGTAGCATAAAGCAAACCTCACCTGCTATACTTCAAACAGTTCTGGGCATTCTGGATCAGAAAGATGACAAAGAAACTAAAAGAGGATGAAAATAATTGAGAGGTTGGAGGGTTTGATTTATGAGAGAAGAATGGAATTGTTGACCACCACCTAGCAAGGGAAATATTAACCATCTACAATTTAGCATCTGAAAGATACAAAGACATACCAAAAAATCTAGCATACAACTAGAATAGAACTATCCAGCCAGGGGAACTTAAATTAAGAACCCTTCCCTCCTCCTTAGGCCTTTGCCAATTCCAAACTTTTATCTATGCCCTGATCTAAAACTTTTCTGAGATTTTGAGCAGCTTAGGTGAGGGAAATACACCCTTTCTCTGCCCATCCCACCACTCCCATCCACCATCTTTCCCTATACCCTACACCCACTTGCTATATCATATCTACAATAGCAAGTCTCCTGGAGGAGAGACCTCTTCCTAAGTCTAGGATTGCCATTTAATGACACTGGAGGACCATCAGCTTTATTAGATTAGGAAACAATTCTCCATGTCGTTAGCTGACTGCTCCATTTTATGAGAAAGATTTTATTGTTTAAATTTGAAATAAGCAAAGCAGAAAGTTACTGAGTCCTGCCACTTCAAAATGGAAAAGAAACAAAAAACAAAACCAGAGGGAACTAACTGTGGTGGAGATGGTGGAATATGATGGAGGCATCCAGTCAGCTCCACAAAGTCATGGAAAGTTAAATTTGTTAATTGATATTGTTCGAGTAGGAGGCCTCCAAACAAAATAGTCTTTAAGTCTGTTACCTATCTCCAGGAAAAAAGACAATATGTCACATACTGGGAATTTGCCTGGGAGTGACTGATTTCAGGCCAAACCACTAGTTGAAAGGGTAACAAAACTTCAGAGGGAAAAAAACATGAATGTTTGGTATTCTTGTCTGAAATGAATATGAACTCCCAACTTTGAGGTTCCCCAATCCTTAGAATTAATAGGAAATTGATTAGACCTAGGTGGAAACTTCAAGAAAACGGTTCTTATAGTGACATGTTACACTGCGGTATGGTTTTCCAGGGGATGCAGTAGGATACTATTTCTTGAATAATTAAAATTAGACTACTATGCAGAAAAGGCACATTGATCTACCAACTAGCTTCTGACCCTGCTCTGCTCTAGCTTATTCCATTAATGTATTCTATGTACGACACTCATTTTGGCATGGGTATGGTAATAGCCCTTGAGAAATAGATAAACACAAGCTAAAGTACTTCTGCAATGAGGGAGTTGTAGCAGCAGTGAGCCTTTTCATTCTGGTCAGGATTATTTTGCATATTTTAATTAGATTTATTTTAATTTGGGGGGGAAAGCTGAGCTTTCTTTCTTCACACTCTCTAGTGTATAGAGGGTTGGTAGTAAAGGATATTTGCTCATACTATACTTTTTTCCCCTCTACTGAGATTCTTTTCATTTGCAGGGTTGCAAGTGCAATGAAGTCTTATTAACACGTTCCAGTGTCATATAATTTAGTTACTTCTATTAGGGATTTTAAGTCAGTGGAAATAAGAATTTAAATATTTTGCTCACACCTCATAAGCCTAATACACACCAGTAAAAGTATTCTTTCTTACCACAGGGCTAAATCCACCCCTTGTGTAACTGTTGAGTTCAATATTATACTTAAGATGAGGCTGCACATAGCAGGTAACAAAGACTGAGAAAAGCTAGTGACTGTAAAATGAACAACAAACATCCTGTATAAGCTTTAAAAGCAAGAAAAGCTAATTGGAGTAAAACATTATTTCACAAATATCAGGGAGAAGCATACAACTACTTCAGTCAGCCATGTTCAAGCACAAATTATACCACATAGTTAAAGACAATATGCTCCATTAAAATAACTTCAGGTTGAATCACAGCTCATAGTTTACATTCAATATTGTTCAATGTCCTGATAAGGCTGTTAAATGTGTAGAGCACTGAAAAGGCACAGAGTTTTCTGCTGCTTTCCTTATGTAGCATTTCCTCTTTTTTATTTAATTTTCCATTTACCGTGAATTAGCTAATATAGCCCGCAGGTTGTCCATGTTTTTACCTACCATGCCCCCAACTCCTGCGGGGTATATATGGCCACATCTCATGCAATTTGATTTTTCCTCATATTACAAGAAGACAAGATCAACATAATAAAATCAGCATCTTTGATTTAATAATAATTTAATAAGAGCGAAAATGTTGTTGTGTTTTCTAAAATAAAAGTTAAAAGGGTACTTACTGTGAAGCTACTAAATAAATCAATGTTAATACATACAATAGTGCAGCTTTAAAAAAATCCATCCTATGCATTGTCATAAAATAAATAGTACATGCTGCATGCTGAATATGTTTCTTCTGCATCACTTGAGTCATAACTAGCAGCATCCTCCTCAGCGTCTGAATTTTCAAAACCGTCAAACTTTCATCATACTCGCTGTTTTGAAAAACACCCATAACCTCAGCTAGGCATGTTTCGTTGATGGTTGAGGCCTGTGATGCTGCGTCTAATTCGCTGTCGTAATCAGATTCAGAGCTAGACGAGTCGACTTCTGGAAGAATTTTACATTTACGGAATCCATTGCAAATAGTAGCTGGTGTTATTCTTTCCTAAGCTGCCAATACCCATTTGCAAACTTCAGCGTAAGTTGCACGGCACTGTCAACCTGCCGGAGTGAAGGTGTGCTCCCCGTTTGTCATCCAGTTGTCCCATTCCTCATGGATGAAGCACTTGAATGGGTAGTTGACAGCTACATCAAGCGGTTGCAACTTGCAGGTCAGTCCACCTGGAATTACAGCGATACGTGCTTCCATGGCATTGATGGTTTTGAACCAAAGTTTCTTTATGGGTGACCAAGGCATCAAAAAGTAGCAGAGATTTGGGTTTAAAAAACCTGCCTTTTCGTGCACGAAAGCAGCTGTCTGTCCACATCTTCATCACCTCTGTGTTCATCCAGCCCTTCTTGTTACAGACCATAGATATGCCAGCTGGTAGTTTTTCTCGAGGCATCATCACCCTCTTAAAAATTACCATTGGTTTTAATTTCTCACCACCTGCCATGCATGCCAATATGACCGTAAAACAGGTACGTTCATGACCTGTGATTGCTACACCGACTATCTTCACTCCAGTTGCAGCAACAGACTGAGTTGCAGGTATATCAAAGGACATGGGCACTTCGTCCATGTTAATGACGACATTTGGTTTCAGACCCAGCTGGTTAATTTCCTTATGGACAAAATCTTTGAAATCATCCATCTTCTTATCCCATTCGTCAGGAAGCCGTTGCCCAACACTTGTCCGTTCTCGAACTGAAAGGCTGTTTCATCTCTTAAATTTGTAAAGCCTGCTACCTGAGCCTCTACGAAAATCATCGATTTTCATCTCCATAGCCATAAGTCGAACCTTGAGCTTTATGGCTACTGTTGACACTGCATGTTGGCTCTCTCTCTGTGCAAGAACCCACTTCACCAGGTTTTTTTCTAGATTTGGCCACTTGGCTTTCTTTCCTGGGTGTGCTCTTTTGTGAGGATTTAATTTCTCAATCTCCGCTTCTTCTTTTCTCCACTCGTGAACAGACTTTTCATTAATGGAAAATTTTCTGCCTGCTGCTCTATTGCCATTTTCTTTTGCATATGTAACAACAGATCGTTTAAAATCAGCTATATATGATTTGCGCTTAGGCATCTTTAAAAATATTTTCTCGGACTATATTTGTTGTAAACTGAAAAAGTTTTAAATGTTGTGGTTGGTGTAGGTCTTATATACCAGTAATAGGTTAGTGCTTATTGCTTTTTATAGCTCAGCAGCCTCAGCCGTGGTTCATTACCAGTATAACAAGACACAGTATTATCAGGCTGCATGACATCGTAATCTTCAATCTTTATAGCTGGCAAATGGCAACCACATTAAAGACCACCAGATTCTTTAATGAAGGCTGCAGAAGTCTCTGTGGGATATGTACATCTGCGGGTATTCTAATATATTTTTTTACACACGATAGAAAAATTGCGGGTAATACATGAGTGCGCGTTATACTTGGATGCGTGTTATATTCTCTAATTGAAGATAAACGTTAGCATGCTGTTGCCGGTGTATTGAATTTCTCACACTGCCATATCCTTCTTCTGGATGACATCAGACTATACCTACCAGAGCAGTTATTTAACTATAGAGCCTATCGAAGGCCTGGTCTCCACTGGAGTAGAAGGTCAACCTAAAACACACAACTCCAGTTATGTTAATTGTGTAGCTGGTGTCGACATATCTTAAAATATCATCCACATATCAGGAGGCCAATGGGAGCCTGAAGGAGTATCACCAGATGCCAGTGGGGGCTGCCCTTAACATTCCATTAAGGAGCCTACATTAGATTTGCAAAATTGAATGCTAGAAGATTGACCTCCGGAGGGTCAATCTTCTCCCTGGTGTAAAAATGCCCTTAGAAGGCAAGTTGCTAATTACAATTGTTCCCCACTGCCATCACCATTCAGAGATAGCAGGGTCTACCTCCCTTTCTAGCCATGTAGACTCAGGAGAGGAAGAAGCTCCTAATGAAGAAGGCAGCTAGAAACTAGTCCCAGCAGAAGCCAGAAGCAACATATTACTGCATTTGTGGGAGAGTGGAGACTAAGTTCAACCAAGGTAACCTTCCACTGCCAGACCCCCTTCATGCCTCTATAACCACTGGAGACTGGTTATGTCAGACTTCTGATTCAGTTTTTATTTATTCGTATAATTTACCCTCTTCTGACGAGATGTTGGCTCCAGCCTATACATCACGCTATGGAGACTAATCTGGTTCTCCAGACTGCATTCCCCCATCTGAGGGGAGGTTCTACCATTGGTGTTGCTCCGAGCAACAGTGCCTGCCAGGTGGGTATGCTGAAGAGGAATGCCCCTGCCTGTACTTAATGACTAAGGATACGATTCTGTCACAGAGTCACGGATTCCATGACTTTCTGGTACCTCCGTGACCTTTTCTGGGGCAGGCTGGAGCACCCATCAGCCTTGGACTGGCTGGAACAGCTGACCGGTGACCAGTGTTCCCTCTAAGCTGTGGGGCAGCACAGCTTCACAGGTGATTAATCAGCCCTGACCAGTCAGAGGCTCTGTGCACAGAGCTGACAGACTGGGCGGGGATGATTCATCACCTGTGAAGCTGTGCTGCCCCACAGTTTAGAGGGAACACTGCTGGTGACCATCCCCAGGTCTGCTGGCATTGGGTCAGCCTCCAAAGGGCTGGAACAGCCACAAGCCCTGTCAGCACTCTTGTTGTCCTCCCACCTCCAAGGTATTTTTATGAAAGTTAGGGACAGGTCACAGACTTCTGTGAATTTTTGTTTATAGCCGCAACCTGTCCCTAACTTTTACTAAAAATACTTGTGGCTGAATCTTAACTTAATTGATGGCACCATTAGACAAACCACAGCCCCACAGATGCTGGGAGGCACAGGGTGGAGTTGTGAGCTCTGAGCCAATACCATCATCAGACCTGTAAAGACCAACACTGTTTTTGTAGCTACCACTGCCACATTCCACAGGTACCATGAGTTCTGCAGGTGAATGGGAAGCGGGAAACAAGGGGGAAGCAAAGGGTAGCAGGAAAACAAATAAGGGAGCAAGCAGCAGG
The DNA here is from genome assembly GCF_049634645.1 of Pelodiscus sinensis. Taxonomy (NCBI): domain Eukaryota; kingdom Metazoa; phylum Chordata; order Testudines; family Trionychidae; genus Pelodiscus; species Pelodiscus sinensis. The sequence continues at coordinate 212,652,192 of NC_134711.1, forward strand.
GCTGAGGAGGCAAGGGATGTCTTCCATTCCTCATCTGACCATTTTATTTTAAAAATACACACATTCTCCAGATGTTTACATTTATGCTGTAGCTCTTCACACAAACAAGGCACAGACTGCCAATCTTAATACTGTGTTCAGAAAAGACAGAGTTTGGAACATGAAATATCCCTGCAGCATCAGACAAAGAGAAAGAACATTCGCTGAAATAGCTAGCTATTAGAGTCCATGTGTATGCTGCATGCACAAAGAGGCCTTAAATCAGACTGATAGGACAAGCAGAGAATTCTCCCTACGCAGAGAAACTCTATTGGTAGTAATGTCCATTGCCTCTTTGGGGAGAGGAAGAGAAAGAAGAAGTTGGCCGACATTTTTCCTCATATGGGGAAGGAGGAGGGTGTTCTGAGGTCAAGATGGGGACTGGGTGCATCAAAACATTTCTTATACTTGATCCTCTCTAGCTCGAATCATGCTCCTATCTTATGCCTGAACTTGGAAACTAGGGAGCCACAACCAGCTCCCTGTTCTCCACATAGCTTCACTACCCACAAGCAGAACTTATGCACAATGAAGAATCAAACACTATGACATGTGAATAAGAACTACGGGCTTGCTCTTCTTCCCACTGAATGTTAAAACGCCCATTGATTTGACTTCAGTGGGCTTCTGACTGGGCCCTTAATAGCAGGAAAAGAACCTTGAAGAGCTAATTACCGCCACGTATCTAAGAGTGTTACTTAATTACCCGCAAATATAATCATAATGCTATGTACCATTTCATCTTTAGTATCCTATTGTGTATATGAGACACACACTGAAACAATACACAAGTACAAAACACAAAGAGCATTAGTCAACCAATGTCTCAAAATCACTAGGCTGATGATTATCAGACTCAATTTTCTTGGTTATTTTATGTGCAGTTCTTTTAAAAAATGCAGACATAACATCATCAAACCCCTTACTTTTGAGCAATAATACTTTGTTCCACAAGTAGTCAAGTAAACTGAAATAGTATTTGCCATTTCAAACAAGCTGTTGAGGTGTCAGCAGGACTACTTACATACTAATATACTACTTATCTTTCTAGGGGTTGATTCTGTCTCCTTTACATCACACCCTGAAATTTGCAAGTGAAAACACACGCCTCTGCCTCAATATTTTTAAAGTTGTCCCTAAGAGAAACAAACCTTAGCTTCTGTCCTGAGTAATTCTACTAAGTTTGGAAAAAACAATCTGTTGCCCCTGCAATTAAATTTGTTTCTCCCTCCTTGTCTTTTCCATAATCTGATCCTACTCAAGAGTTGGAAAGAATAATGAATGTGCTGCTGGAAATAACCTAAATATAAAACCCATTTTCTTAACATTACAAAGTGAGCTGTGGGGTCACTTTTCCTCATTAAGTAATGAAGGTGGTAGCCTTAGTCGTTAGGAATGTCAGCAACATTTTTAATCTGTTCACATCTCCAAATCACCTAGGCAACAATATTTCAGGGTGTTCTCCTGCAGTTCTTTCATCCACCATACTTGTATGTTTATATATTTTTAATAACTTTCTAAGTTGTCTGGTTGCCTATTGAGAAAAGTAATTTTCTTCACAAGAGCTTCTCAAATGTCATGGTGTTGGTTTAGGGTTTTTTTAACCAATATCTCTAGAACACTGCACAATTTTCCTTGAGATAGCAATTTTTACATCTCATTCTCACTCTTTTCTCTAAATTGTAGAGCAAGTAAACCAAATTTTAAGTCTCATAAAAATTGTTCTTTGTCTTAATGTGGCTGTCCCAACCTTATCACCTCTCCATTCAGGTGATTAAAGAATTCTGGGAGAGGTGATTAAAGAATTCTGGGTATCTCCTCTAGTTCTGTTTTTGTTTTGTTTCTGGATGAAAAAAATTCAAATGTTACCATCTCTTTTCTGTCCTTTGGGGCATATTTCAGAAGCACTCTTGGTAACCAGGTGCCATATTCTAGAACCCTGAATGAAAGTAGAGAATCCTGATATCCTAGCTATGTGGGTCTTGCTAGGGCTACTCAGGAACGTAAGAGAGTCTGAGGCAAAAAGAGCTGGAAGAAAGAGCAGGAAGTACCATTCTGTAGGGAGAAATGCAAATCAGTCTGCTCAGAAGATAGCTTGTGGAAACAAGGACAAAATTTTAGCTAAGTACAGTACTCAAGAAGCACTCCACCAGCCAATATGTGTAAAAGACGTGAAAATACAACTGTACTTCAAAGGGATGCCAAAAACAAGAATAAGAAAACAAAGAGTCTTTTGCCAGACCTGATAGTGACAAAAGGGCCACCTGAGCAAATCAGGTTTAAATTCTAAATTTTTAATTACTGGAGAATTGTGGATTTTATGGTTTGCCTGTTCATGCCTGTCAAGCCACATTTGCCCAAACACATGCGCACACACACAAATGTGGTCAGGAGTTGAAATGTGCTTCCCACCACGCCCCCCACTGTGGCTTCAATGCCATTTGGGACATTTAAAAGCAATATTATAAACCTGTCTCAAAGAGGTAGGATAAGAGTAGAGACAAGTGCAGTTGCATAAGTTAGTAAATACAATGGTCTCTTGATCACAGGTTATTTTCAAACTCATCAATAATTATCTTCGAGCAGCATCGTTCATTGTTGATCAGATTAGCTGGTGACAGCCAAGCAGAGTTTCTCACACCTCTGTACATTCCTTTTGAGGGTATATAACCAGGAAATGTTTAAGAACAGGATAGTATTGTGGGAGTAACTGTTACCAGTGTTTCCGTGGTACTAAATCATTTAACCCCCCTAGAAGCCATCTCTCAGATCAGCCCTACTGCTGCTATCTAAAAAAAACAGCAAGCAAATGGTGGTAGCACTTTATAGACTAACAAAACATATAGATGGTATCATGAGCTTTCGTGGGCACAGCCACTTCTTCAGATGACCGGAGTTATGACTAGAGGATAAGAAAACTCGAAATAAATAGGAGAAGGGAAGCAGGGAGGAAGGGAGGGGGAGAGAAAGATGCTCAGTCATCCACCCCCCTACCTCTATACATAAAGTATCAGGAGAAAGGATGCTAAACCTGAGTAGATAAAGATCAAAGTCAGTGGATGGATTGCTATCTAGCAACTGGTGAGTCTATAATGCTATCCTGCCCTGTGATTTAAGACAATGCTCCCAAAGACAGTTTTACATATGCAGGGGCAGTGGAGTAAAGATGCCCTGCCAGCAGCAGAAGGGCTGATATCAAGGGTAGCAGAGGAACCTGTGTGATGCTATCAGTAAGAGGTATTCCTGTGAATCAAAGACAAGGATATATAAAGTATTTACAAGGCTATCAATTATACATTGGCATTGTACCACCAGTTTGTACATCCCTGTAGTCTCCTACTCTCACACAGTACTTTCAAATAGAGACACACCAACGGCTAGACTCTACATTCCTCACCCATCTATAGGCCCCTTGAGTGGGGAAGCAAAGAGGGCAAATGCCCAAGGGCTCAGGGACCCATGTCTGCCACCTTTATTGTGGTAATGGCGACCAGTAACCCTAGACCCTTTTAAAATCACCCAGACAGGCCACAGGGCTCCTATGTGTGTGCAAGGTGGTATCAGTTGTGGGCAGGCATGTGGCATCCCTGGCTGTGTCAGAAAAGCATGCCTGGCAGCACAGCCGGCAGCTCGCTTGATACCAACCATCATGGGCCCGGTACCACCCAGCATAGGCCCAGTACAGCCCAAATGACAGGAGGATGGCATGTGTGTGAGTGTGAACTGTGCATGTAAAGAGGGGGGGAATTGACTACTCTCGGTCCAGAGTTGCTGTTGGCAGGCCTGTTCACTGAAAACTCCCACTGAAGTCTAAATCTTGAACATATGGACATTACTATACCTTCTGCTGGCTTATGTGTGTTGCTTATTGTACCATTGGGATTATAGAGGTATAGAACTGAAGACAGGAATGTCATTGAAGAGCCCTAGGGTATGTCAACACAGCAAATTCATTTCGAAATAACAGCCGTTATTTCGAAATAACTTTATCAGTGTCTACACGGCCAAACCTCTATTTCGAAATTAAATCGAAATCATGGAGGGCTTATTTTGAAATTGGTAAACCTCATTTCATGAGGAATAGTGCCGATTTCAAAACTGCTATTTCAAAATAAGTGCTGTATAGACGCTTATTTTGAAAAAGGGGGCCTCCAGCCCTTCCCAGGGTGCCCTGTTGCCCACTCTGGATAAAATCAAGAAAACTCCTCTCCTCCCCACACCTCCCTGGAGCCCTTAAAGGTATAGACTCTGGCCAGAGTGCCTGTACCAGCTCCAAGCCTGCCAGCCCAGATCCAGCATTCACTGCACCTGACCCAGTGGCCCCAGCATGAGCCAGGCAGCCAGTGCCAGGCAGCCCTCCACCGCTCCCCAGGACCAGCCTACCTGCTCCCAGGAGCCTGCCAGGGGCTGGAAAAGGTAGGCCCCTTCCTGGTCCAGTGCAGAGATCAGGGACCTAATTCAGGTTTGGGGGGATGCCTCCAATGTCCGTGATCTTCGCACTAAATGGAGGAACACAACCGGCTACAGGTGGATGGCTGCCAGCCTGGCCACCAAAGGCCACATGCAAACCCAGGAGCAGGTTACATGAAAATAACAGAGCTGCAGCAGGCGTATGCCAGGGCCACAGGGGGCAGCTCCTAACCAGGGGCAGAACCAGACCCCTGCCCCTATTTTGATGCCATGGACCACATCCTGGGGGGCAGGATGGTCTGTGCCCCCGAGGTGGTCATCAACCCTGGGGTAAAGCTTGCTGCCTCCTGCTGCTCCAACCCCTGTTGCCTCCCCAGCTACCGCTCCTTCTCCCACTCCTTCTCCCCCTATTTCTTCCTCCCCACCCTCCCCACACCCCCAGGGATGCCGAGGCCCCTGCACCCGCAGTGCTGGGAGACAGTTGGGCTGGCTAGACCCCCAACCTGAGCCCTGAGCTTCTCTTCCCCTTTCCTCCCCTTGCCTCCCCCTGCCAGCTCCCTCCTCCCAGGTTTTCCCCTCCCCTCTCCCACCTTCTTTCCCCAGTCTCACCTCAGTTTCATTGCCTCCCCTCACCCCAGTTTTGTTCAATAAAGAGGGTTTGTTGTAATGAACACATGTGTCTTTTATTGTACAGCAGGAAGGGGGTTTAGGGAGGGGTAAGTGGAAGGACGTGAGGGAGGAATGAGGCACAAGCCCCCAGTGGGGCACACCAAGGAGACTGTTACTGCCTGCAGAACGTGCTGCCAGGCTCGCAGCAATACGTTCAGGAGAGGCACCAGAGTGCCCAGGGCAGCTCCAGCTCCATGCTGCAGAGTGCTGTGGTGTCCTGAGTGAGGGCAACCAGAGCACTCAGAGAAAAAAAATGCTTTGCTGTCCCTCAGCGAGTTAGGCAAGAAAGCAGAGAAACCTTAGAATCGGCTGTTGGGGGGGTCCCTTTAAGCACAGGTCTCAGATAGCCTCAGGCAGCAGCCACACAAAGTAACTCCTGACCTGATGCCCTGCCAGAACCAGTTCCGGCCAGCCTTAAATGAGATTCATTATCCTATCAGTGTGGATGCACTATTTCGAAATAGCAAAACACTATTTCAAAATGCAATTTGTGTCTAGACGCGTTATTTCAAAATAAGCAATTTCAAAATTACTATTTTGAAATAAGATATTTCAAAACAACACTGTAGTGTAGACATACCCCTTTACAATTTAGCAGTGATTAAAACAATAGAGTTCTAGGAAAATTCAATAGTTTTCCATAAACTTTATTCCAAAGATATATATATAATTTAATATGGAGGGATCTCTAAATAAAGACCTTAAAATTCTAGAGCAGATAAATTTTTATGGGGTGATTGAAAAAGAGATTAAATATCTATACAGCTCTCTCCACCCTTAGGGAAAGTCCCATAGAAAACAAAGTCATTTTTATACTGAAGATTATAAAATGATACTGAAGATTACTGAAATAATGCCAAATAAAACAGCCTTTGCTTCCCAGTGTTGAAGTTCCAAAAGGCATCTGTCATTTTTGTCTTTAGCGTCCTCCTTCAGTCTGAGGAGAACTGGAGCAGCAAGGCAGAAAACTTTCGCAGAACATTTTTATGGGAAAGCCAATGCAGCATCTCACTAGTCCAATTCCCCTTTAGACAGAAAAGGAGTAGTTTAGATATGAAAAGTTGGAAAATATTTGGTATGAAGACGTATAGGAATCATGTCCCCTGTATAATATTTCTTACAGACTTTCATTTTAGAAAGATTAATGTTAATGTCTGACATGTATAAAGAGCTACCTTACAGAATTCTCATGAGCCACAAGTCCTGCAGTGTTCCATCAAGATTCAAATGAAGACTTTGACCTTTGTTTAATTTCCCCACTGCTATTGTATATTAGATGTTAGGGTATGAACAAAAAACATTCTAAATGCACTTTTTCCTCAAGTCAAATGAAAAATCCAGGTGCATTGCTTTGCTGGAGCCAAATGTGTCAGAACTCTACTTGAAGAACTGTAAGGTATTTTGTCTGAGGATGAATCCAGGTTCTTCTCAGGGTTCACTGTGATGGGTACATTAATTGACACAAATGGTGTTACCCCAGGGATTTACACAAGTGTAACTGAAAACAGACTATGATCTAGTATTAGCTTATCATTGACATACTTTGCTGTTCTAGTCAGCCACATGACACTGCCAGGAAGAAAATGGGCATAACTGGGATCATTTGGGAAACTAAAATGTAGCAAAGATGCATATTGATTGCTTAATATGCTTCATGAGATGGCCCTAGTTAGGCCAGTCAGCTCAGTCCTGTGGATTACACCAATAAATTACATACAGAGACAAAACAGAATTATGTATGAAAGACACATTTTCATTGGTTCTGCACAACTGAAAAGGCAAATATTTTGATTTTTGCCATATTGCACTAATATAAAGCTCTCCTATCTACCTTCTCACCTTGCATCTTAGATTCAGACTCACATCCAAAGGTTTTATACCCTAGTATGATCCACCAGCCAACATGTAGGATACAGGGTTAGTTCCTCTGTAGTCTTGGCAACCAGCCATCCAGGCCAGCAGTGATCCCCTTTGACATGTGACTTGGATCACCAACCAGTTCAGGGATATTTTTTATCTCATCCCTTTAAACCAGGATTTCTTACCTAATAGTGCCAGGGCCTCATGCCAGATCAACAGTCCTGGCTCAGTAGTCCTTCCAGTCCCATATGTCTGGGGTCATCCTATTAGTCTTTTCAATGCACCTGTAAGGGGACATAATGCCCCCCACCCCAAAAAAAAACCTGGATTCTAGCCCAGGTACCTATAGCAAGTGATTATAACCTGTCCTGTCATGCCATTTACTTCTTTCTACATTGTCCCACTTTCTCCTGAGTGGGCTCATAGTCTCAGCAATGGTCTGTCTCAGGGACAAGCCCATGTCCTCAAACTACCAGATGAAGAGGAACTAAATGAATGGAATAGCACCAGCTTCTCTGTTCTTCCAAAATCCTCCAGCCACCTATTTGTCAGCTCAGCGTGGCAGCCATTTAAATTTAAATGAAGCTACGATTATTTAAATTGCGGCTTCATTTCCCTTTGCCAAACAAACAAATCTACATGGCTCCGTCGGAGGAGCCATGTAGTTTAGACATACCCCAAGATGGATAGAAAGCTAGCTAGAAGGTCAGGTCCAGTGGGTAGTGATCAATGGCTTGATGTCAGTTTGGCAGTCGGTTTCTGTCGGAGTGCCCCAAGGATCAGTTCTAGGACCAGTTTTGTTCAACGTCTTTATTAATGACCTTGATAAGGGGGTGGATTGCACCCTCAGCAAGTTCACAGATGACACTAAGCTAGGGGGAGAGGTAGATACGCTGGAGGGCAGGGATAGGGTCCAGAGTGATCTGGACAAATTGGAGGATTGGGGCAAAAGAAATCTGATGAGGTTCAATAAGGACAAGTGTAGAGTCCTGCACTTGGGACGGAAGAATCCCAAACATTCTTACAGGCTGGAGGCAGAATGGCTAAGTAGCAGTTCTGCAGAAAAGGACCTGGGGATTACAGTGGACGAGAAACTAGATATGAGTCAACAGTGTGCCCTCATAGCCAAGAAGGCTAATGGCATATTAGGGTGCATTAAGAGGAGCATTGCCAGCAGATCCAAAGAAGTGATTATTTCCCTTTATTCGGCTCTGGTAAGGCCACATCTAAAGTATTGTGTCCAGTTCTGGGCCCCCAACTACAAGAAGGATGTGGACGCATTGGAGAGGGTTCAGCAGTGTGCAACCAAAATGACTAGGGGGATAGAGCATATGACCTATGAGGAGAGACTGAGGGATTTGGGTTAGTTTAGTCTGCAGAAGCGAAGAGTGAGGGGGGATTTGATAGCAGCCTTCAACTTCCTGAAGGGAGGTTCCAAAGAGGCTGGAGAAAGGCTGTTCACAGTAATGATGGATGGCAGAACAGGGAGCAATGGTCTCAAGTTACAGTGAGAGAGGTCTAGGTTGGATATTAGGAAAAACTATTTCACCAGCTGAGTGGTGAAGCACTGATAGGGTATGTCTACACTACAGCGCTAATTTGAACTAACGCATCCAGACTAAAAAACTAGTTCGAATTAGCGTTTTGCTAATTTGAACTAGCATGTACACACAGAGTGGACCCTGAACCGGGGTTAAGGATGGCCGGAAGCAGTGCCGGCAGGGCATCAGAGGAGGACTTAGAGCGTGGAGCTGCTGTCTCAGGCTAGCCGAGGGCTGTGCTTAAAGGGACCCGACCCTCACCCCGGACAGACAGTTCTCAGCGGTGCCCCGCTTGCAAAGCAGTCCTGGCTTGGATTGCCCGGAGTACCCACACTGGGCACATCACAGCACTCAGCCATCAGACCGGCTGCACTTGCCGCAGGCTGCCATCTGGGGAGAGAGGGCAATTGGGGGGCTGCAGGAGAGCTTCCACCCCCAGAAGCCCACAGAGCCAGCCCAGTCCTCCCCATCGGGGGCTCGTATCCCATTCCTCCCTCACCTCCTTCCACTTACCCCTCCCTAGCCCCCATTCCTGATGTACAAAATAAAGGACAATTGTGTTCAAAAATAGAATCTCTCTTTATTGAGCAAAACTGGGGGAGACTGGGAAAAGGAGGTGGTAGAGGGGAAGAGAGAGGGTGGGAGAGGGGAGGGCAACTACAATGATGAGGGGTTTGGAACAGGTCCCATATGAAGAGAGGCTAAAGAGACTGGGACTTTTCAGCTTAGAAAAGAGGAGATGGAGGGGGGAGATGATAGAGGTCTATAAAAGCATGAGTGGGTGGAGAGGGTGCATCAAGAAAAGTTCTTCATTAGTTCCCATAATAGAAGGACTAGAGGACACCAAAGGAAAGGAATGGGTAGCAGGCTTCAAACTAATAACAGAAAGTTCTTCTTCACAAAGCAAAGAGTCAACCTGTGGAACTCCTTGCTGCAGGAGGCTGTGAAGGCTACAGCTAGAACAGAGTTTAAAGAGAAGTGAGATCAATTCATGGAAGTTGGGTCCATGGAGTGGTATTAGCCAGGGGGTAGGAGTGGTGTCCCTGCCCAAAGTTTGTGGAAGGCTGGAGAGGGATGGCACGAGACAAATGGCTTGATCACTGTCTTTGGTCCATCCCCTCCAGGGTCCCTAAGGTTGGCCGCTGTCAGCAGACAGGCTACTGGGCTAGATGGACCTTCGTCTGACCCAGTACAGTCATTCTAAGCTCAGGGCTCAGGGTCGGGGGTCTCACTGGACCACCTTGATTTTCATGAAAATCTGCTCCTGGGTGGCCAGGCTGGTAGCTCTCCTGCCCTAGACGGCCGCTTTCCTGTGCCTAGTGCGGAGGTCGTGCACTGGACCAGGCGGGCGCCCGCCTCTTGCGGTCCTGGACAAGCTCCCGGGAGCCACCAGCCTGGTCCCGGGAAGAGGGGGAGGGCTGGGGGGCATCGGGTGGCTGGCTCGAGCCGTGCCAGGTGCAGGGTCTGCTGGCTGGGTGCTGGCAGGCTTGCACCTGGCACGGGCATCGTAGCCAGCCTGTGCCCCTTTAAGGGCTCCGGGGCCAGGAGTGCGGCATAGAGTTTCCCTGGTGTTGGCCAGAGTGGCCACCAGGGAAAGCTGGGGAGGGCTAGCCTCCCACTAGTTCGAATTAAGGGGCTACACACCCCTTAATTCGAACTAATAAGTTCGAGCTAGACTTAGTCCTCATACAATGAGGTTTACCTAGTTAGAAGTAAGCGCTCTGCTAGTTCGAATTAAGTTCGAACTAGCGGAGCGCTTGTGTAGCGCCTATCAAAGTTAATTCGAACTAACGGATGTTAGTTCGAATTAACTTTGTAGTATAGACATACCCGAATGGGTTACTTAGGGAAGCAGTGGAATCTCCATCCCTAGAGGTGTTTAAGTCTCGGCTTGACTTAACCCTGGCTGGGTTGATTTAGTTGGGTTTGGTCCTGCCTTGGGCAGGGGGCTGGACTTGATGACCTCCTGAGGTCTCTTCCAGCTCTATGTTTCTATGAATTTTTGATCCTGTGGCATTTTTCATGAATTTTTTTCCCTTTGTTTCTTGTGTCTATACTTCCTGCCACTCTTTTCTTTTAAATTAGGTTTGTAAAGTCCTGTTTACTTTCAGGGATATCTCTCTCAATTTTTTTTACAGCATTTATTGCTACTTTGTCTGCCTCCTCATTTTCTGTTATTCCCAAGAAGCATGGGGAATCTATGCTATTTCAATATTTTCTCCCATCTGTCATTAGCTAATTATGTCATTAGTAACAATTAAATTATATAATTTCTGCTATCTGAATCCCCATTTTTGACTGCCAATAGTCTTGGTAGCAAATCTGACAAGATAACAATGAAGGTAGGTTACACATCCAGTGTCCTATATAAAAACTGCTATTTCAGCTGTTGTAACTGTTACAAAATTTAATAGTCTAATGGATTTCTTTATTACATGTTGGGATGCAGAATGCTGTCCCTAATCTCCTGGCTTTCTCATCATTAGACTCATCCATAAGTGGTAAGGTCTGTGCCATTTGTCACATATATCCATTTGTTATATTTAATACATTTAGTTCTCCTTTTCCCCCTTACTTTCAGTCTATAGTTTCACATGTATATTGGGGAGCACAAAATATTTATTTTAGGCCTTTCTGTGCTCTTAGTTCATCCACCCCTCTGGCCCAATGTATTCCCAGCATTCTTTATGCATTGTGTGACATTTGCCCAAAAGGATACATTCAATCATTTTATTCTTAATGCTACAGACATCTCACTAGCAGCTTTCTACATTACACACAAAGGAGTCACCTTGAAGGTACCACATGCAATGTACAATACCTGGGCTTGGATGAAGTCTAGCTTCTGTAGATTTGTTTTCTGTATTGAACTAAACAAACACAGGACATCCATAATCAATACTAGTTTTGTTAATGCTCTATACAGCATCACCACTGTTTTTGTCAGTTGGCTCCTGAAATAATTTTAACTTTCTATTTGTCTACAATATTTTCAATATGATCATTCCATGTGAGCTTGCTATCAAATGTCACAGGCAGGAATGTGTAACTTTTAGTTCTAGCTATTAGCTGTCTGTATGAAGACAAGTTTCCAATCTTCTTAAATTTACCTTTTAGTGAATATCATTCCCTTAGTTTTGAGAATTGAAAATGTAAAGATACACATATTGCCTTTCCACATTTTTCTCAAGTGCTTCATGAACTCTCTTCTTAGCTATTTACTGATTTCTTCTTTTAGCCTATGTCACAATCATCTGGAAAAAAAAAGGAAACATACTTCTGTCCTCCTCCTATTTGGGATATCATCATTATGTTGGAGCTGATCACATCAATTTGTGTAGTGCCATCTGTGATTCTGTATATGCTAGAACTATGATCTGCATGGTTCTGTCACTTAAGGAATAATTTATCCACCTATAGCATCTTTCCTTTCATGCCCATGGGTGCTATTTTATGCAGTAAGCCCTTGCTCCATAACATAGTACCTTTCCTAGATATTGGGAAAACATATCATATATTCTTTATTTCTCATATTTTTGTGTTTGTCTGTCCTTTTTATTATATGTTCATCTGTACTCCTCTTGAACCCACTTTGCACATTATAAATCCATTTTTCTCTAAATACATTGTTAATCTTTCAACCATCATTCCTTCCATGGCTTTTCACATACATAATGTAAGAGTAATTTCCTGTATCCATCAGGTCTCGTTTGCATTTCCACGCTGGTACAACAACCAAATGTTTTCATTCTATTAGTAGCTCACCTTTTTCTCATATACTGTTGTACAGTTTCAAGAGTATTTTCAGACTCCCTGCCTCCAAGTGTTTTAGTATTTCCATACATTCTCCATCCCTGTCTGGTGCAGTTTTCACTTCCAGCTATAGCTTTTGAAGTTCCCTTATACCAGAAATTTTAACTTAATATAATATCCTCATCTTTCTCTCACCTTTCCCATGTTTCTTGTATGCAAATAATATCAGTTTGAAAATGATTCAGTACCAAGTAATAGAGTTAAAATGAGAATAAGGAACTGAATTGTCAGACACATAGATGAGCACAGTTTGTTGGGGAAGAATTAGCATGCTGGGCAGTGGGCGAAGGCCCAACTGAGGAAGCCAATTCCAACCTTGCCCCTTCCACTCGAGGTCCAGCCCCTTCCACAACCTCCCTCCCTGCGGAACCAAGCATGGCTCTCACCTCAGGTTACTGCCCCCAGCCCTGTTAATGTCCCCCCAGCCCAGTAGGTGGCATGGCCCCATCCTTCTCAGATTGCCAGAACACCTAGGGTACGTCTAGACTACAGGCTTTTGTCGACAGAAGTTTTGTCGACGGATACTGTCAACAAAGCTTCTGTCAACAAAGAGCATCTAGACTACATCCAGTACTGTCGACAAAGCAAGCCGCTTTGTTGACATTACAGTGTAGATGGAAAGGACAGTATAGATGCAATAACGCCTTCTGTCGACAGAACTCTGTCGACAAAAGGCGTTATTCCTCGTAGAATGAGGTATACAGCCGTCGACAAAACTGCTGAGTTCTGTCGATGTTATGTCGACAGAACTTAGCGGCAGTGTAGACGCAGGTATAGTTTTGTCGACAAAAGTCCACTTTTGTCAACAAAACCCTGTAGTCTAGACACACCCCAAGGGCAGCCGTCCAATCCTTCCTGGGCAGCCAGAGAGCCAGGCTGCCATGCCATGCAGCAGCCCATGCCCTCGTGGGCAGCCAGGAAGCCATGGCTTCACCCTCCCCAGGTGGCTAGAATATGTAAGGCAGCCACCAGAACCTTCCTATCAGCTGGGGAGCTGTAGGTCTAGGGGTCACCAAATGAAATAAATAGGCCACAGGTTTAAAACAAACAAAAGGAAGTTTTTCTTCACTCACAGCACAGTCAACCTGTGGAACTCCTTGCCAGAGGATGTGGTGAAGAGTAGGTCTTGAACAGGGTTAAAAAATGAGCTAGATAGATTCATGGCGGTTAGGCCCATCAATGACTATTCATAGAATCATAGAATACTAGGACTGGAAGGGACCTCGAGAGGTCATCGAGTCCAGTCCCCTGCCCTCATTGCAGGACCAAATACTGTCTAGACCAGGGTTGGATATAGGGCAGGGTGAGCGGGGCAGCCGCCCCGGGCCCCACGCTTCAAAAAGACCCGTGCATGCACGTGGCGCCACAGCGCATGCACCATGGCAAAAGGGACCCCGCAAAATTGTGCTGCCCTGGGCCCCACAAAATGGTCATCTGCCCCTGGTCTAGACCATCCCTGATAGACATTTATCTAACCTACTCTTAAATATCTCCAGAGGTGGGGATTCCACAACCTCTCTGGGCAATTTATTCCAGTGTTTGACCACCCAGACAGTTAGGAACTTTTTCCTAATGTCCAACCTAAACCTCCCTTGCTGCAGTTTAAGCCCATTGCTTCTTGTTCTACCATTAGCTAGGATGGGTAGGAAAGAGGCTAGGGACACCAGTTTGTCTGGAAATGGGTGACAGGAGAGGAATCACGTGATGATAACCTGTTGTGTTCCCTCACTCTGGGGCATCTAGTATTGGCCACTATTGTCAGACAGGGTACTGAGCTAGATGGACCTTTGGTCTGACCCAGTATGGCTATTCTTACGTATAGAAAAAACCCATACCTTATCAGTCCATTAGAATTCTTTGAGGGGGGCTAACAAGCATTTGGACAAGGGTGATGCAGTGGAGTAGAATATGACCTTCAGAAAACCTTTGACAAGATCCCTCACCAAGGGCTCAAGCAAAGTAAGCTGCCACGGGTTAAGAAGGAAAGTCCTGTCATGAATCAGTAACTGGTTAGAAGATCGGAAACAAAGGGGAGGGATAAATGATCAGTTTTCAGAATGGCAAGAGGTAAATATTTAGGTTCCTAAGGATTAATAGTGGGACCAGTCCTGTTCAACATATTCGTAAATGATGTGGGGAGAAATGGTAACAGTGGCCCTGTGGCAAAGTTTGCAGATGATATACAATTACTCCAGATAGTGAAGACCAACGCTGACTGTGAAGAATTACAAAATCGGGTGATTGGGCAACAAATTGGCAATGTGATATAACAATGTTGATATATGTAACATGCATTGGAAAGTACAATCCTAAATATATATACAAAATGATGAGGTCTAAATTAGCTGTTACCACTCTAATAAGAGATTTTGTAGTCATTGTGAATAGCTCTCTGGTAACATCTGTTCAATAAGCAGTGGCAAATAAAAAGCTAACAATGTTAGGAACCAGTAGGAAAGACATTGATAAGACAAAAAATATCATACCACCATTATATAAATCCACAGTACAGTCATACCTTGAATACTGCATGCAGATTTGATCACCCCATTTCAAAAATATATTAGAATTGGAAGAAGTGCAGAGAGGGCAACAAAAAGATTAGGGACTTGGGACAGCTTCTCTCTGAGGACAGATTAGAAGGACAATGACTGTTCAGCTGGGAAGAAACAACAACTAAATGGAGATAGGAGAGTGGTCTATAAAATCATGAATGGTGTGGAGAAAATGGGTAAATACTATTTTCACTAACACAAGAACCAGAGATCACCCAATTAAATGAATAGGCAACAAGTTTCACACACACAGATAAGGAAGTACTTCTTCACACGATACACAGTCAACTTGTGACATTTGTTGCCAGAGGATGTTGTGAAGGCAAAACATATAACTGGTTCAAAAAAGAATGAGATAAGTCTATAGTAGGGAGGTCCAACGAATGGCTATTAGCCAAGATGGTCAGTGATGCAAGCTCATGCTCAGGATGTCCCTCAGACTCTAGCTGCCAGAAAACATTGGATAAATAACTAAACAATTGTCTTGTTCTATTCATTCCCTTTGAAGCATCTGCCATTGGCCATTGTCAGAAGACAGGACGCTGGGCAAAATGGATCAATGGTGATACTGAGTCAGGCCATTCTTATGTTCAGTTTAGTTGCCTTAAAGTCACTTTTCTTTAGCTCCCAGCCTAATAGAACAAGGACATGTCTATTTGACCCATAAATATTTAGTATCATTCTATTTAGTATTCATTATTTCTTTCACTTAACACATGGAGTCATTCTAATCCTAAAATGTTAACACAGAGGTCCTCTTTTGCAGTTTTCATTTTTGTTTTTTCCACCTGATGTACAGTTTATTACTTCTAGCAAAAAAAGCTATAGCCCTCTTTGTCTAAACATAATAGTCTTCTGTTTTCCCTGCATCACTCAATATATCCTTTGATTCATCTGTTCTGTCTTTATCTCTTTCTCTTTGCAGAGTTTCCTTTCCTCTTCATCTTATGTACCTCCTAGTAGCTTCTGCGTATAATATGCTATTTGTAACTTCGGGGGGGGGGGGGTTGTAGCGCTTTTGCTTGCTTTTCTGCTATATGACCTCTGTACGCTGCACTGTGCTTTTCTGCATGGTTGCTACACTTTAATGCTATTTTTTCCTGATAATTGCTATAGAAATCCTCCCCCCACACACATTTACTGCATCCAGCTTTCCCTTTATACAAATTTTCCACGTATCCAAACCTCTGGGATCTGGAACACCTCTCTAGGGATGGAATATATGGTTTTGTCCAAAAATATCTTGTATCCTATTGTTAGCTCATCAAAAGGATTTCTCATTTTAATGTAACTAGCCCAGGTGTAGGTGGCTTTGTATCCCCTCCTCTCTAATCAGATGCTTAGCACATAGTATCTCATCACCTATGCTTTGCTTTATTTCATCTTCAGTCATTTCAACCAACATTGCAAATATAACTTTGCATCTCTGTGAGATACTTAGCCAGTTAGCAGTTTCCTTTCAGTTTTCCTAGCCATTTCATCTTTAATAGCTTCCTCTACACTATGCGCTATGATTCTACATTTAATTAATAAGTCTTCGTGTGACACGTCCCCCCAAGGTGCCAGCTGGAACTGGGGTAGCACTGAGCCTACCTGACCCACCAGCCTGGGTTCCCTTTACACTGTATTGCTATGACTGGCCTGCCTCTTCCAGGCTTTCGTGTGAACTTTCACCAGTGCACATACTGGTAGGGACATATCCAGCTATACCACAGTCAGACACTGATCAGCTCTGCATGGGAAGGCTCCAGTTAAGAAACTTCCCAGCTTCTCAGACACACACTGCCCCTCCCCTACCAGGAGGGTAAACCTCAAATTATACCCTCTTGCACTGCGCAGGGAACTGTACCAAGTAAGCTCATGAAATTGACCTCCTCCCTCACTGGGGAGAGGGAATATACAACATCTTTCTTCCCCAAGTTTGACTCTCACACACTGGTTTTAGACAAAGCAAAACCAAATTTACTAACTGCAAAAGATGTTAACTGATTATAAAGGATAGCAATCAGATCAAAGCAGATTACAAAGCAAATAAACAATACATGCAAACGAAGCTTAATATACTATATAATTTGCTATTCATATTGAATCGCTTGCCATAAATGATAATTAAGCAGGCTGCAGATTCTTAAAGGGCCAACTGCCCTTGCTTACAGCTTGGAATCCGTGGTGTTTCATTCACAATGTAGAAAAATATCTCTTCAGCCTTGGTCCAGCACTTCCTTCCATTTCAGTCATTGTTCCTCAGATGTTTCCAAGAGTCTTCTTGTGTTGCAGACTGTGTGAAGAACTGTAGTGAGCTATTAAGTTTCTGAAATATTAAGTGAGGGCCATTAAGGGTAAGTCTATATTAGTCTTTAGAATTTTGGTTTAGAATTTTGAAGTAGAACTTCAAATACAGGAATGATACATGCAAATGCGGGAACGATACAGTATATTAAAACTTAAATACCTTACATGAAGTATTTTGCATAAATCATTTTCCTGTTATGCATATTTATATTCAGAAGCATATTTCTATAAAGCCTGTGGATTGCCCCATGACACCATAATGATATTACATGATGTTTACTGTAAAAAACATGGAGTGAAGTGCCACTCCCCTCCATGTAGCTTTCTAGCTCCAAATCTCTAGCACTTAGTTAAAAACAAATTGCCATTTTCAGTGGTTTTACATCCATGATCTTCACATCCTTCACTGGAGATTTCATTATTACACAAGTTTGAATTTTCTTTTTCCTTTCTTCTATTTCTGGCATGTCCATGTTTTCCCCTCTATGAAAATTTTCCCCCACTGTAATTTCCATCATTTTCTAGATTCAGTGTTTTCCATTACTCTGCCATCTCAGTCCTTTGAACATTTGAAACACTTTTTCCAAGACCTTTCAAATGTATACTTGATGGGATTGTTAAGGATTTGTGAAACATGGATGAATATATCCTTATTATAAATTTTCTTCGTCTATGAAGGGTAGAGGAAACCATTCTTCTTTAGGCAAAGATAAACAGCGTACATTGCAAACGACTTGCTCAACCCCAAGAGAGATTACAGAAATCTCTCCTCCTTTTTCCCCAATCACCTTGCTAATGATCTTGTGGGAACTAAGATTTGTTTACTTTGTCTAGTTACAGTTACAACACTTTGTCTAGTTACAGTTACAACACTAACACTGAATTTTTGTTTGTCAGTTAGTCAAAAATTATCCTGAAGGTTTTATGTGCCAGTTGTTGGCACTGTATCTTCTTTGCCTGGGTCAGAGAACAAGGAAATGGCTTTTTAATGGCTGGGTTGTATGCTGTTCTACTGGGCAAGAGTGCTTACGGGATACAGATTTGGCTGGCTAATATGCTTAACTAAGAAGATAGGAGTTTGCTTTGCCACATTCTTTCATGCACAAAGAGTCTCCTTGTATTTTCACGCTGAGTTGTTTTTAATTTTAGATTTAGGCCAAGGATTTCAAAATTGTGTGAAAAGTTAGGCTTCTAAATCCACTGTAAGTCACTTATTTTAGAATTGATGAGCCACCTACTAAAGTCAATAGGAGCAGCTGAATGTATTTTCTCAAATCAGGCAACTTATTGGGGGCACCCACTTTTAAAAAGTCTTAGCCTTACAAAATAAACTAGATAAGAAAGAACTATAGATGCTCCACAGAGCATAGTGCAGTTTCCTTATAAGAGGCTGAGTCAACTTTGTCTCACACAAATGGCAGGTAACTTGCACAGAGTCAGCAGACTTTTGAGAAACGTAATGGTGCAGAACACAAAGAACAAAGTGACTGGATTCCTGTTGCCTGTGCAATCTATTACACCTGTGAAAAGTCAGCCTTTTTACTGTCCTCCACACCATACGTTAGGGAGCTGATTTGCCACTTGTCTAAACCCTGTACAAGTCAAGTTATATTGCTCTAATGAGTGAAGTTCAGTGCAGGCATGCTTCCAGTACAATTGAATGGGGTTATGAAACCATATGCTGTTTTTTTACCATTAAGTCTGGGAAAAACTGTTTAAATGGGATTTTACATCCCTACTTACAACCATTAACAGTGAACCAATTAAGCAGGATCCCAGAGGCAGAGGTGCTGGCCCTGCGGGGTGGCCAACTAACCAGTTACCAGCAAGCGTCATCCAGTAACTAATAAGCATCACTGGTACAGGTGATGCTTACTGGGTAACCACTTAACCAATTACTCGTTCACATCCCCAGTTGTAAGACACGAATACAGCCGTTAGAATTTAGAAACCACTAAGAAACCACTGGGCAAATAAAAAGGAAGCACTGTGCTTGACAGAGTCTGTGTTTTCCCTGTGCAGAATATTGATCCTGAATTTTCAACACTGAAAAGTAGTTTAATACAAAATAGGTCTTTTTAACATTCAAAATGAAGGTATATATTTAAATAGAGAAATAATTAAGCATGTTTCAGCCAGCTGCAGCTTCATTTATTAGTCAGCAGTAACGGAGATAGATAATAAAACTAGGAGTAGGAAAATATTTAAAATTTCAACTAGATACATAAACACTCATAGGGAACCCAGAGGTAGTGAATGTTAAGGGGTCAAAAACAAAACTAGCAATAAAGCTGGTTGGTATGATGACAAGTACAGGTCCAGAACCTTTTTGCATAAACTGGACCAGCCAAGAGTTGAAAATAGAATGGCACAGGGAAGATCTCATTTCTTTGACCAAAAAAGTCACTACTTTTCTGATGTGAGAGTTTCTCACACCATGCCATTATGTCTCCTGACAAATATTTAGTTTGGGAATTGAAGTCTTCTGTGATTTTGGCTTTGATTATTTGCTCTATGTATATACCGTGAAAAATGTAGACTCACAAGAACTAATGAGGTAATTTGTATACCTGTCAGCAAAAGACTTCCATCAATAGAGTGATTCAGATAAAGGGGGAGATGGAAATTGCCATTTTTCTTCTTTGCAGCAGAACTTGTTTCTACAGCAAGATTTTTATGTTTGTAAGGGAATTTCTCAAGGCCATGATTCTTGGCTCCTTTTCTAGAAGATGATTCCCTATAGATGTGTCCCCAGGGGACTTCTAGCAGCTGCTGGAGTCTTCAATTTATTCCTAAAAGAGTCACAAACCAGCTTGAATTATTTCACCTTTTCTATAACATCTGCCTATCTCAACACATGCTATCCATTCTGTAGAAATATAGTATACAGGGAGGTTATTCCATCAGAAGTCCCCACCCTTTATGCACCTCAAAAGTTTTAGTGAATACTCTTAAAAAACAATTTCTAAATGAATAATATGCATCTTTGGTTTTTGTATGTGTGAGATCTGACTTGTAAGCAGGGAACCAATTTCAACCTGCCGCAACTGATGAACGACCACCTATTTTACACAGTACAAGTAATGATCTATCCCTGGCAGTGAATGTAAGTTTCCCACTCACCATCCTCCCAGTCTGACTCAATGCTGTTTTAAATGGATAATTTCTAAAAGGGCAAGGGTTTGTAATTCAGCTACCATTTCTATTCCATCCATACTCTCTGTTCTGAGGCTGTCAAACAATACCATCAGGTGATTTTTAGGATAGGGATACTTGCCTATTTGGAGCAAGACTGAGGCCATCAACTCCTTTCACAGACTGCAAACCAATGGCAGTGACTTTGGGTGGGTGACATGAAAGAATTTAGGCATCGTGACTAAGTATTGATACACCTTGCTTTTATATGCCCTGCGATTTTTTTTTCCCCTGGAACAACACTGTTCTGCCAAGCCAAGTTAGGCATCTAGCTTCTCTACACAATGAGTAGCAAGAGACAAGGGCCTAAGAACGCTCTCTACAAAGCCAGCACATTATGCTGGGAACTGCTAACACTAGCCAACAGGAGAAGACAATGACAAGGGTAAATGCTGAGCATTGCTTCTTTCTCAGACATGTGTAAGGAAGGAAGATCTCAGAGATAGCAATTATATTGTAAGATTTAACAGGCTGATGAGAGGCTGCATAAAGGTCAGCAGCAAAAAATATTATTATACTACAGAAAATAGACTTTTCCATCATTTCAAAGGAGGGAAAGAAAATGGGAAGGTATTCTGTGATGCATGAGACAAGAAGGGCCTGTTTTTAAGACAGAGATGAAGAGGCTGCAATCAAAATTCATTTCAGTAAAGTCAAGAAATGGACAGCCATAGGGCAGCAGCAGCAAGAAAAAGCAGAATAAATAGTGGTTAGGAGACATATAATTAAAAAAATAATTAGGGATGCAGGGAGAACAGAGCATTTCAAAAAACAGCAATAGAGGAAGTGGTTGTGAAAGTTAACATAGGAAACATTTAAGGAACAATAAAAAAACCAAGAAGTTGCAGAAAACTGCAGAATAGTTAGAGGATGTTGGCAGAAGAATTTATTAGACCACTGAGCATAAAAGATTGTAGTTGTGAGTTTAATTGTCATCCATGTCACCTGCTATACATCTGAATCTAGATAAGAAAACATACACCTAGATGAAGTATGGGCTTCAGTCTCTAGTGTTGGGAATCAGTCACTCTCCCAACCCCCAAACTTCAAAATCCACATAGTCTTCTTTATAAGCAAAAAGTGACAAAGTCATAGTGAACCATTATGAGCTGATATAATGTAAATCCTAAGGCTGATCCTGCAAAGACTTGTTCAGCTGAGTTGTTCCATGAGAGTAAACAAATACTTGAGAGTCAAGGTTGAAAGTAAGGTCTGCAAAATCAGCTGATTAGGGCCATCTACTCTAGGCTTTTTCACCTCCAAATTTTCATTTATTTTTTCTATTGGTTCAACTTCACTAGTGCTATCTACAACAGGAGCATCAGTGTAATGAGATGAGGAGCTGGTTGCGAGGGAGGAGGTGGAGGTGGTTAGACTGGAACTCACATGACGGCTGGGAAGGAAGTCTCTGGGATTTACTCTTTTGGGAATAGAAAAGAGGCCAGCAGGGGGTGCCTGTTATGAAATCAACAGAACAAGCATGCCACCCACTTAGTGATATCGTGTTCACCCACGATGCAACTGCCTACCTGCCGGTCCTCCACCCCCTCACCCAGTTTCTTGTCTAGAATGCAGGGGGTTCTCTTACACCTTCATAAAGTTCATTCAGGACCATTCTATGTAGTTTAGACAGGAAAGATGGTTCTCTGTCCCTACCTGGATATGACTTATCTTTTGTGTCCCTAGTTTCCATGAATCTACAAAACACTGAGCTGTTATATGAGATTCCCAGCTAGTCAGAAAGCGAGAAGCTCTAGGTCTGGTTTTGTCCATCCCTTTCCTGCCCCACTCTCTTGAGTGTGGGGCAGGGCTCCCTGCCCTGAAAATCCTTGGCCCATTCAGCTTGTGCCTCCCCAGCCGTGTTTGAGGTTGTGGCTAGAAAGATCTGGTGGGGAAGTGAGAGGTTGGACTCCTCACCTCCAAATTTCCATTTGCAGGGAGGAGCCAAGGGAGGGCCAACAGTGAACAGCTTTCCAGCAGGATCACGATCCAGAGATATTACACTGGGACTATGCAGACTGCCAAATACAGAAGCTGTGGTGAGACTGGAATGGTCCTTCCTGTTTTCTGGTCTCCCACATCGGTGTATCTGTTTCTCCTTGTTCTCAACTGCTCCTATGTGTAGCCACCCTATCATTGCTGCCTCCCATAGCGAAAGAGTAGCATCCCCTCTGAGAGGATTTGAAAATCAGACTTATCCAGGGTGACATTTCTCAATTAAAAGACAGGCCATATTGGGTCAAACCAATGGTCTCTTGCCCAGCATGCAGTTTTCTAACAGTGGCCAATGCTAGTTGTTTCAGACTGGGGGACCAGAACAGAGCGATGATCAAGTAACCCATCCCATGTGGCCAGTCACAGCTTCTGGCTATCAGGGGCTTAAGGACACCAATGGAATGGGATTGCATCTCTGGGTACACCCCCATCACATTCTCGTGATCCAGCTGGGCTGGGGGTCAGCAGCCAGTATTCCCTACAGTTGCTTCTCCCATCCAATCCGGGGGTACCACACCATGCACAAAGAGCCAGCGTGAGCTTTGCCAAGAGGTGGCCTCTTTGCCTTTCCTTTCACTCCACTTGCTGGGACACAGCCACCATGGAGTAAAGAAGGGGGACACAAAGGAGGCAGACACACCTACCCTACTTTAGTTTTCTGCACAAAGTAGGTTCTTAGTCTCAATTTATTAGCACCCTCAAATCTAAACTTTCAGTAATACTGGACATCACCCCCACTCAGATGCCTTAGCCAATGCCCCCTCCCCCCCCCCCCCATTCCTCAAATTTACCCTCAATCAGTTTCCTGGACCATGACCTAACGAAGAGAGGAAGGAACATATTTGCAGGAAGGCTTGCAAACCTAATGAGGAGGGCTTTAAACTAGGTTTGTCGGGGAACGGTGACCAAAACCCTGAGGGGAGAGGGAAAGTCAGATACTGGGAAGAAATGCAGAGAGGAAGGAGCAAGAAAGGAGGACCCCTGTCTCGAATGGAGAAGATAGGGCAATCAACTGGTTACCTGAAGTGTTTACACTAATGCGAGAAGCCTGGGCAACAAACAGGAAGAACTGGAGGCCATGGCCCAGTCCACCAAATATGACTTAATTGGGATAACAGAGACTTGGTGGGATGACTCGCATGACTGGAGCGCTGTCATGGAAGGTTATAGACTGTTCAGGAAGAACAGGCAGGGGAGAAAAGGAGGAGGAGTTGCGTTATATGTAAGAGAGCACTACGATTGCTCTGAACTCCAGTATAAAGAGGGAGAAAAACCTGCTGAGAGTCTATGGGTTAAGTTTAAAGGAGCAAACAACAGCAGTGATGTTGTGGTTGGTGTCTGCTATAGGCCACTGAATCAGGTGGATGAGGTAGATGAGGTTTTCTTTGGACAACTGAGCGAAGCTGCCAGATCGCAGGCCCTGGTTCTTGTGGGGGACTTTAATCACCGTGACATCTGTTGGGAAACCAATATGGCAGTACACAGGCAATCCAGGAAGTTTTTGGAGAATGTTGGGGATAACTTCTTGACACAAGTGCTGAAGGATCCGACCAGGGGCCGTGTGCAGCTTGACCTTCTGCTCACAAACAGGGACAAACTAATAGGGGAAGTAGAGGTGGGTGACAACCTGGGAAGCAGTGATCATGAGATGGTAGATTTCAGGATCCTGACCAAAGGAAGAAAAGAGAATAGTAAAATACACACCTTGGACTTCAGAAAAGCAAATTTTGACTCCCTCAGAGATCTGATGGGCAGAATCCCATGGGATGCTAACATGAAGGGGAAAGGAGTCCAAGACAGCTGGCAGTATTTTAAAGAATCCTTATTGAAGGCACAGAAAGAAACCATCCTGATGCGTAGCAAGAGAGGCAAACATGGTAGGAGACCGGCTTACAGGGGAAACCCTTGGTGAACTTAAGCACAAAAAGGAAGCTTACAAAAAGTGGAAACTTGGACAAATGACCAGGGAAGAGTTTAAAGGTATAGCTCGAGAATGCCAGGGGGTTATCAAGAAGGTGAAAGCGCAAATGGAATTGCGACTGGCTAAGGATGTGAAGAATAACAAGAAAGGTTTCTACAGGCATGTTAACAAGAAGGTGATCAGAGAGGGTGTGCGGCCCCTACTGGATGAAGGAGGTAACCTAGTGACAGATGATGTGGGGAAAGCTGAAGTACTCAATGCTTTCTTTGCCTCTGTATTCACGGACAAGGTCGGCTCCTGGACTTCTGCGCTAAGTGACGCAAGATGGGATGAAGATGGACAGCCTGTGGTGGGTAAAGAACAGGTTAGGAACTATTTAGAAAAGCTAAATGTACATAAATCCATGGGTCCTCACCCGAGGATACTGAGGGAGTTGGCAAATGTCATTGAGGAGCCTTTGGCTATTATCTTTGAAAAGTCGTGGAGATCGGGAGAAATCCCGGATGTTTGGAAAAAGGCAAATGTAGTGCCCATCTTCAAAAAAGGGAAGAAGGATGATCCAGGGAATTATAGGCCAGTCAGTCTTACCTCGGTTCCTGGAAAAATCATGGAAGGGATCCTTAAGGAATCCATTTTAAGGCACTTGGATGAGAGGAAAGTGATTAGGAATAGTCAGCATGGATTCACAAAGGGCAAGTCGTGCTTGACCAATCTGATTAGCTTCTATGATGAGGTAACTGGCTCGGTGGACATGGGGAAGTCAGTGGATGTTATATACCTTTACTTTAGCAAGGCTTTTGATACGGTCTCCCACAATATTCTTGCCAGCAAGTTAAGGGATTGTGGATTGGATAAATGGACGGTAAGATGGATAGAAAGATGGCTAGAAGGCCGGGCCCAGCGGGTAGTGATCAATGGCTCGATGTCAGGATGGTGGTCGGTTTCTAGTGGAGTGCCCCAAGGTTCGGTTCTAGGACCGGTTTTGTTCAATATCTTTATTAATGATCTGGATGAGGGGATGGATTGCACCCTCAGCAAGTTTGCGGATGACACTAAGCTGGGGGGAGAGGTAGATACGCTTAAGGGCAGAGATAGGGTCCAGAGTGACTTAGACAAATTGGAGGATTGGGCCACAAGAAATCTGATGAGGTTCAACAAGGACAAGTGTAGAGTTCTGCACTTGGGACGGAAGAATCCCAAGCATAGTTACAAGCTGGGGACCAACCAGCTAAGTAGTAGTTCTGCAGAAAAGGCCCTGGGGGTTACAGTGGATGAGAAGCTGGATATGAGTCAACAGTGTGCCCTTGTAGCCAAGAAGGCTAATGGCATATTAGGTTGCATTAAGAGGAGCATTGCCAGCAGATCCAGAGATGTCATTATTCCCCTTTATTCGGCATTGATGAGGCCACATCTGGAGTATTGTGTCCAGTTCTGGGGCCCCCACTACAAAAAGGATGTGGACGCATTGGAGAGGGTCCAGCGGAGGGCAACCAAAATTATTAGGGGGCTGGATCGCATGACTTATGAGGAGAGGCTGAGGGAGTTGGGTCTGTTTAGTCTGGAGAAGCGAAGAGTGAGGGGGGATTTGATAGCAGCCTTCAACTTCCTGAAGGAAGGTTCCAAAGAGGCTGGAGAAAGACTGTTCACAGTAGTGATGGATGGCAGAACAAGGAGCAATGGTCTCAAGTTACAGTGAGAGAGGTCTAGGTTGGATATTAGGAAAAACTATTTCACTAGGAGGGTGGTGAAGCACTGGAATGGGTTACCTAGGGAAGTAGTGGAGTCTCCATCCCTAGATGTGTTTAAGTCCCGGCTTGACAAAGCCCTGGCCAGGTTGATTTGGATGGGATTAGTCCTGCCTAAAGCAGGGGGCTGGACTTGATGACCTTCCGATGTCTCTTCCAGTTCTATGATAAGGGGATGGTTTGAGAACATGATCTTGGTAACTAATTGACCATTCATTATCAGTGGGAAATAGGTCAATGGAGTTACTATAGAGAACTTTCTGGGTGTCTGGCTGGTGAGTCTTGCCCACATGCTCAGGGTTTAGCTGGTCGCCATATTTGGGGTCAGGAAGGAATTTTCCTGCAGGGTAGATTGGCAGAGACCCTGGAGGTTTTTTGCCTTCCTCTGTAGCATGGGGCACAGATCATAGCTGGAGGATTCTCTGCATCTTGGGGCCTTCAAAGTATAGATGAGAGGATTATTCTAAGAGGGGTGGGTGAGATTCTGTGGCCTGCACTGTGCAGGGGGTCAGACTAGATGATCATAATGGTCCCTTCTGACCTTAAAGTCTATGAGTCTATGAGACCTGGAATGTGAGGTGTGTTATAGACAGGCATCTGCTTCTACAAAAGATAGGAAGAGGGCAGACTGAGTTGTGTTCAGGGGACAAATGTCCTTACAGCCCTGAGCCTGGTGTCCCATTCATGTCACCAGTCACTGAATGGGGGGCAGAAATTAGTGATGCTCTTTCATCTAGACAAGAACACAGATCACTAAATTGTATTTTTTTTAAAAGCTGAAGGAATCGAAACAATTTCATATCTGGTATAAAATGAGGTTCTCAATTTTCTTTTAGAAGGTCTCTCCCCCATTCACCTCCCTATTTTCCTTTTTTGAAGAAACAAGAATGCAAAAAATATTAAGTTGGTCACAAATCAATAAAACCTTGGAAATTCACAGTTAATGTTCCTGGCACTGGAGGGCTTTTTTGGGGGTTGGGAGAGACACATTAATTTGTGGATTTAGGTAGTTTATGACACAACTCAACATTGTAATTAGGCTTTTGCCCATATAATCCTCCTAAGACTGTTTTACTGAAGTCAGCTAAGTGTTTGGTTCGTTGATTTCAATGGAGGTTTATAATTTATACCAGTTAGGGCTTTGTCCAAATGTTTTACTTGGCATCCTATGTAAGTGTTTAGTTGTTTCTTTTGCTGTGGTTGGTTGGAAGGCAAATTTTAAAAAGTCAGGGGGAGGACTTGGGGATGCTACAAGAGGATCCATTTGTTTCTACAGAAATATCTGTAATTTATGTAACCAATTTTCCTGTAGATTGCTCTCAAGAGACATTAAGAGCCCGAAGTTCATTGTAGTATCGGCAATTTCCTAACATTTACTGCAGTACTTTTAATAGGGAGCTACACAGATACGATACTAACTAGCTAGGGGCTTTTTAGCTGATCACTGCACTGTAACCTTTCAAACATGCGTCTTCCTGGAAGCTTGCCAAAACAAAGTGATGGGTGTTCCCAAGTTCCTGCAAGTCTGACATCTTCATTAACCACGGGATTTCCAATCCCCCTATTAAGGTAATAGGCTCTGACAGTTATTTTTCAAGGCTATAACCTTGTAATCAATTAGACATCTTTGTTTATATAAAGAGCCATTTGCATACAGAAGTAAATCTGCCATAGCAGCAAAGCCAGCAAAAACTGATGCTCTGCCTTGTTAGAGCTGGGAAGTGTATAGCAGAACTATACCAATATTTTTAAAAGCAAAACCCAGCAATCCTTATCAGAAGTGAATGGAGCTTTACCTAAATAGTGTCCGATTTGGCTCACAGTGTAGCCTTTCTGCAACTTGCTCTCAGTTCAAATCAGACTACATAGTAGCCTTCATGGGAGAAACTGACATGAAAGCTAAGAAGTCCATAAACTCACTGATTTCCCACAGGTCCATTCCTTTACGAGAGTGGGTTATGATGGACAAGAAAAGGGGAGGGGCTTTGCCTTCCACTCGTATGTTGCATGTTGCAAGATGAATGGGCAAAGCCCCGGATTTCAGGATAACCAATGCCTCCACATTTCTCCCTGCCTTCCCCATTAAGATAACGGTAGTAGGGTCAGCATTCTCTTTTACCTACATACCTCACATCTGAAGGCAGATGTCACAAAAAGAGGGCATCCCACCAGCTCTGCCTTATGTCCACCCAGCCATATACCACTTGGTTTCCACATCCAAACTCTGTAGTGTACCAGTGGAGAAGTTCTCAGAGGGATCAGGTGAAGGGGGAAAATACTGCAGAGCTGCACCCATTCCTTTCACACTTTGTAACAGGTTGTGGGTATTGATCCCTTCCATCTGCATTCATGGAGGGAAGCAGAGAGCCCATAATACAATAACAGCAATCACTGCAGTAATTGACTACTGACTCCTGTAGCAGCAATATTAACTTTTGCTACACCTGGCCCACATTAGATGAGTGGGCCAGAAAGTATCATGCCTTTATTACAAGTGAATGAATCTGCTCTATAGCTAGGTTTTGCCCAAAATGATTCAGTAGAGAAAAAGAGAATCTAACATGTCCACTGTTACTGTGGTTACATTCTTGATTAAATAGTGAGCTTTAAAAAGGCCCAAGAGAAATTTGCAGATGTTAATCATAGGGAAGCTTGACAGTCTGATGCCATGGTTATCATATATATGGTATCCCAGTGTCTGAGAGTCTGTAACGCCAAAATGCTGGCTGTTCCCTCTGGGCGGCGCTGTTGCCTGAAATGCTGGCTGTTCCCTCTGGGTGGCCCGTGCTGCATGGAGAGTGCAGGGCCCAAACGGCCACTTGCGCCGCTTGCTCCCCCGCGGCGGCCTGGCTGAGTGGCACAGAAGTCAGCCTAGTGCCACGGTGGGAGGCGAAGGGGCGTGGGACGGTGATGTGCGGCATGACAGTGGCTCCAGGCCCCACCCCCTGGCCGTGAATGTCACCGCCCCACCCCTCTTTGCCTCTCGCCATGGAGCTCGGCTGACTTCTGCACTGCTCAGCCAGGCCGCTGCGTGGAAGCAAGCGACCATTTGGGCTCCACATCCCCCATGCAGCACGGGGAGTGCGGAGCCCAAATGACCATTTTGGCTCCGCTGTCCCCTGAGTGAGAGGCAGGAGGGGGAGGAGAAGTGAAAGAGAGAGACAGAGAGAGAGACTGGAGGTGGAGGAGAGCTGAGACAGAGAGATGGGGAGGCAGTAGGAGGAGAGAGAGAGAGACGGACGGAGCGAGATACCAGAGGCTCAGGAGAGAAGACCGACTTGGAGAAGAGACCTGAAAATCCTGTGTTATGACGGGCTAATTGGCTAGTAGAATAAGAATGGCTGAAAATGAAATAAATTATTACACAATACACCATTATAATCATTCATTAGTATAACACTGATACAGCTTCATAAGCTTGCACAATGTTTTGCAGAAGTAAAAGTGGTCTTTGCTCTGAAAAGCATGCACATAGGTTTACACAGAGAAAAAGGTGGTCACTCCAGACATGAAATCAACTAGAGAGTCTCCAGGAGCAAGAGTTGGTAGAATGTAAGTCACAGAAGTCCTAAGATATAAGCAGGAGCACCGTAGAAACGCACAATACATTAAGAACCATCGTTTAAACTACTTCCAATTTCTTACCTAGTATGAATCACATTTCATTAGGGAGCCCAAGATTAGTTTGAATTAGTGTGTGTGAATTTTTTTTAAATGCTGGATTAAAGCCATTGTTCAGACATGACCATTATGCAGTATAAGTATGGATCCTCTGATGCTGAGAAACCCTCAGCTGCAGTAATTCAAGAGGAACAGCTTACCTGGGTCTGAAGGAAGAGATCACTGTGAAGGGTTTGTCTGGAAATGGGTGACAGGGGAGGGATCACGTGAAGATTACCTATTGTGTTCCCTCCCTCTGAGGCATCTGGTATTGTCCTCTGTTGGTAGAGAGGACACTGGGCTAGAAGGACCATTGGTCTGACCCTGTATGGCTGTTCTTATGTTCTAAGGCTATATCTACACTCGCGGCTTCTTGCGCAAGAATCACAGAGCATCCACACTACCTGCCCGCTCTTGCACAAGGAAATTTACAGTACGGCGTGCTAAGAGAGGGCTTCTTGCGCAAGAGTTATGCTCTTTTTAACAGGTGTAAGCCCTCTTGCACAGGAGCTTTTATGCAAGAGGGCAGTGTGGATGCTCAGCAGGGGGTTATTGCGCAAGAAAGCCCTATGGCATTGTGAGAATAGGATAGTGGAAAGTAGCTTCAGCAATTGCATCTCATTTTTTAATGAAGATATTTGCTGTGGAAAAAGATATGCAAATAATGTCACAAGTGGCAAGTGGCATAATTAAAACAAACTTTTAAGAGTTTCTGATTTCAAGTGTTAAGCCTTTGCATATGATACTTATCTACTGCCTGGTTCAGAGCCCATTGAAATGAATGGGTCTCTTTCCTGTCAACTTCAGTGATCTTGGGATGAGGCTCCTAGCTTTTTGCCTGCAGTATCTGATGTATGTGTTGTTTTAGCTATTTAAGTACCGACTAAATTGGTACTACTTAAACACATTCATTCAAAGTAGGATTGTTCATTAGTTTCACTTCATAATGTGCAAAAGTCAAATCAATACAACATTGATGCAAGATATCAAACTAAGAATCAATAGTCTAAAGTCTACTGCTATTTTCTATGTGACTAGCTCAGAGGAATAAGCCACAAGATTTGCAAATGAGCTTTGTTTATTAAGGGTCATATACCTATCAGAAAGTGGCTAAAGCAGGCAGTGTTAGGATTTAAAATGAATACACCTAAATGTTTCCTTTAAAATTAGTTAAGACTAGCCAGCATATCATATACCAGCTTATTTGCTTTCCTACCATATCAAACATTCTGACTTCATATCATTACTCAGGAAATGACACTTCAGGGCCAGTCAAAGAATCTTACGACTTAATTACCTGCATCGTGCTTCAGAAGCCTTTTAAATCTGCACTTGAAAGGGAATCCTCTGAACTGTCATTCATGCTAAAATTCGACACTCTACGCGTGGGTCTCAACAAAGACCCTAGCTATCTTACCCATTACAAAGATAGCTTCCCCAATTATCACCTCTAATACCATTAGCTCACAGACATATACCTCCCCTCCCCCCCGCATCCCTCTTCTGTTCTGAAATTTGATTTGTCCTTTTCATATGTGTTCATTTTTTTAATTGTATCCTTTGGTATATATGGTTGTGACTATTTGCTTCCACTATTTGATCTGAGGAAGTAGGTCTGGCCCACGAAAGCTCATCATCTAATAAACCATCTTGTTAGTCTTTAAAGTGCTACATAGTCCTGTATTTTACTCAGAAAAGGCTGTCCATATTTTCCCATTTGCTAAAGAGGTAGAGGAATTTATATTAAAAGGAGAGTACTGATTAATTAATCAATAATTTTGATTGATTAATTGAGCCTTATGTATTTCTCAAGGCTGTTACTTTGTTGTATCCAAAATGGAAGGGAGCATGGTTTTGCTCAATTTCAAACTGAAAAACAGTAACTTAAAAATGATACAATAATGTGTTTCTGTGGCAATATTGAGTTATGTGTTCCCCCCCACACACACACTGGTAATTTCCTCGAATGTTTCAATT
Organism: Pelodiscus sinensis; assembly: GCF_049634645.1. Lineage (NCBI taxonomy): Eukaryota > Metazoa > Chordata > Testudines > Trionychidae > Pelodiscus > Pelodiscus sinensis. Next base: position 212,683,864 of record NC_134711.1, read on the forward strand.
TCTATTAATTGATCTATTCAAGGCAACCTTCAGTGTGATCAATTGTTTTAAGCTATCCAAGTAGATCATCTCTTTTCCTAATTCTTCATCCTGATGAAGCTGTTCCACTCTGGATAAATAATGAAACAGTTCTCAGAGTAGGGGAATTAGACACAGGGTCTTCGACCTCCCAGGTGGGTGACTTCACCATTGGTCTTGGAGTCATTACCTCTCTCTGATTCAAATAATGTTCCATGGTGGATAAACACTTAAATAATCAATGGATAATCTCTTCATATCATCCCCTCCACAAACTTATAAAGCTCATCTTGAAACCAAGTAGGTTTTGTATTTTTGTTTGAACTCTCTTCCCGCATTTCATTTTAAGTGTTAAGGATTTCCATTCCCATATTTTCTTGTAAATTTACTAGTCTGTTATTTGGCTAATGCCAACCATAAGCTTACATGATCATAATTTTTAACTTATCTATTCTGTGGCTAAAGTACTTTTAGATCAGTAGATTCCAAGGCCAAAAGCAGCTACTGATCTAGCCTGACTGCCTGTATAAGACAGGTCATAGAACTTCCCCAAAATAATTCCTTGAGCAGATCTTACAAAAACCATCTAGTCTTCATTTAAAAGTTTTCAGTGATGGAGAATCCACCATATCCATTGATAAATTGTGTCAATGATTAACTACTCACCGTTAAAAATGTGTACCTTGTTTCCAGTCTGAATGGCTTCATAATGGATTGTTTTATACCTAGTTCTGTTAGGTTGAATAGCCCATTACCACACATTTGTTCCCCTGTAGGTATTTATAGCCTGATCAATTCAGGACTTAGCATAACAGAAACAGGTTAACTAGACTGAGCTCCTCGGGTCTATCGCTAAGGCATATTTTTGAATCCTTTAGCATTCTCATGGTGGTTCTCTGTACCCTCTCCAATTTAGCAACATCCTTCTTGAGCTGTTGACAATGGCACAGAATATTCCAGTTATGTTTGCATCAGTGCCAAATACAGAAGTAAAATAATCTCTCTACTATCATACAAATTTCCTCTATTTATGCATCCAAGGATTGCATTAAGCTTTTTGGCCACAGGATCACACTGAGGACTCCCATTATTCCCCATCACTCCACCAAGTCACTGTTTCCAAGTATAGTGTCCCCCATAGTGTCCTTTTCATATGTGTTCATTTTTATTAATTGTATCCTGTGGTTGTGACTATTTTCTTCCACTATTTGATCTGAGGAAGTGGGTCTGGCCCACGAAAGCTCATCATCTAATAAACCATCTTGTTAGTCTTTAAAGTGCTACATTGTCCTGCATTTTGCCCCATAGTATAAGTATTTTAAGGATAGTGTTCCTAGATGTATATATTAAGCCATATTACAGACACATTGTTTGCTTGCACCCCGTTTACCGAGTGATCAAGAACACTCTGAATCAGTACCCATCCTCTTTCTTTTACCACTCTCCCAATATCAGGGCCATCTGCAAGCTTTACAAACCCTTGAGAGAATGCATTCCTATTATTTTTCTCTCCCAATATTATTTGAGCATGCACCTGTGCAAAGTGGAGAAAAGGTGTCCGATTCACCAGTGACAGAAGGAGGTGCAGCTTGATCTAACTCCTCCAGGGTCCATCTGTTTAAGCCAATTCCACCTAGCAAAGGTGGGCTCAGCTCCTTTGACTTCTATCGAGTTGCATCTGCTGTGCTCATTGTGCATGTAGCCTAGAGTGTTCAGACAAAAAGGTTGAGCTTATCTGAAGGGCATCATCCTTTGCCTTTTGATAACATGCCACATGTTTTTTAATTCTTTAATTGCATGAGAGTGGCAGAAGGCTTCCAGGCCCCAATTATGGAAAATATTCTATAAAGAAACAGTTTTCCCACAAGCTTCTGGGCTTCTCCCCTAAAGAAGGGTGATTTAATCTTGTTCATGTTTCATGGGGCAGAAACCACGTACCTGGAATGTTTCTGTTTATTATGTATATTTGTATTAAGTACTTTAATAACCCTTTTCCAAGAGATGTGCATCTTGGCACAAAGTATTCTTTCCTTTCTCTTTTTAGATTTTAATTTTCCACATGGGTCAGAGGGAGGGAGGGAGGGAGGGAATAGCATTATGCGATGTAGTTTATTGATGTAGATCATCCAGGGTATCCATGGGATCTCACTGATATTCTAGGCAACCACCCAGAATTAAAGAGCAGCAGTTTAGCATCTTTAATTGCCATATGAAGTACTCTGCAAGGCATTTAACTCGAAGGGATTTAAAACTTTTTTAATACTCTTGGACAGCAGCCTCCCATATTTCACCTTAGGGGCAAATCTTATGGTAAATACACAGAGTTTGAAAAAACAATGTCAATTAAGGATATGTATGCTAGAAATGGTTTGAAACAGGATTTTTCCAAGAATTTCCATTGCTAAACTGGCTGCAATATAACAAAGAAATATAAAATAGCTATGTAAAAGTTAACGCTGTTCTATATTACTTGAGCCAGATGAATTATGAAACCAGAATGCAAAATTGGGGCATTTGTAAATTTGTGCAGGTATTCTTCTGCACCAACATGAAGGCCCACTGAAATCAGTTTGGCTCTCCACACCTGCACTATTATAGTGTGATTTAAGGGCTCCTTTGTAGATGTAATGTAGCATGCTTTTGCAAGATCAAACCACTGAGAAGGGACAATATCTGATAATTGTCCTTTTTCCAGCTGATATTCCCATACATGTGCCTTTCAGTTAGAGTATTTTTAAAGATGGTGCATCGCTCCATAACAATATAAAATCTGACAAACATGCTACTGCAAATCAGTACTGGTTGGACCTCCCTTGTCCAGCATCCTCAGGTCCTGACCCTCCCAGATGAGGGCATTTGCTGGATATAGAAAGGTCCCTTGCCACCAGCCTTCCAGGATGCTTCCCCTCACTGCAAATGGTTCCGCTTCTGCCCCACTGCCACTGGGCTCCAGCCTGCAGGGCTTGGACTTGGACTCTGGCCTGCTGGGGCTCCCCGGGGATGGGGCTCCCCAGCCCCCTCTTCTCCCCCACCTGACTGGAATCCCCAGGGATGGGGCTTTCTGGCTGCCCCATTTCTGCCATGCCCCAGGGACAAGGCTTCCTGGCCATGCTCCCGGGCTCTCTGAGCGAATAATATCCGTGGTCCTTCCGGATTATGGATGTTTCCGGACTAGAGAGTCCTTGATTTCAGAGGGTCGACTTGTAGTAGGAATAAAGACAAAAATAAAAATATACTTCTAAGTATGCAACTTGCTGAAGTTTAGCTTTAATTTTTGCCTAAGCAGGTTTCTCACAAACTCAGTTCTTGAAATTTCAGCCCAATTGGTTGAAGGAACCACTTTTCAGATGTACAAGATCTCTACACCATAGTAGATAACAAATGTATTTTTGCCCCTCTTCTGTGTTACATCCAGGTTCCCCCAAAAGATCCCATCTCTTAATTCTGAGAAAGGAATTCCTCCTTGATCTGCAATTTAATCTCCACGCAGGACAATGGGGTTTTCAATTATTTCAGGATAAAATGTCTTTCAAAAAATACCAAATCATACGGGAAATGTCACGACTGGCACCTCTGTAACATTTCTGGCTTCTACAGTCAAGGAGTACTTCTGCAGCAAGATATACCCTCCAGTTTCCATGACCACAGCCTTCTTTCCTAGTACTCTCCTGATTTAAGTCTTCCACAAGAATACTTTGACTATTGATAAAGGTCTGAGAGCTTTTACTACCTGACCATTTAGTGTAATGGAGCACATTTTGGTACTCTCGTCTAGAATATCTAATACAAGTTAGAAACCTTCAATTCCTTAACAGGACAATCCAGGATTTTGTGCCTTGTCTAACTATTGTAACAAAAAAACTGCACCTTTCTTTTGTCTGATGGATTTCCCATTTTCAGTTTGCCCTTAAATGTTTCACTCCCTTTTCCTTTGGTCCCCACCCAAAGGCCAGATCTTCTTTCCCTAAGTCCCAGCATTTCAAGAGCAATCTGGACAGTTCTTAGTAATAGAGATGTAGCCGTGTTAGTCTAGTCTAGCTGAAACAAAATACAGAACTATGTAGCACTTTAAAGACTAACAAGATGGTTTATTAGGTGATGAGCTTTCGTGGACAGTTCTTAGTGAGATTCAGTGATTAGAGACTTCAGCCCTTTTCCAACTTCACCACATCTGTGTGGAACTGTGGTTGCCACTCGAAAACATGTACTGACTTTGTTCCCACATACAGGCAGAAACTATTCTGATAATCTCTTCCTTAGTCTGCTGGTGCCGTCAGAAAAGAAAGAAATACTCTCTCTCTCCCTCTCCTCTCCCCCAAGCCAACCACATACTCCTGCATCTCAGCGGGAAGTTTCACCTATATCTAAGTTGCCCAGAACCACTATCAATATGTCTCCTCACTCCATGTGGTACTTCTACAGATTCTCCTTCATCACTTTTGCATAATTATCTACCAGATCCTCTCTCATTGCATGATATGCATCTATAGCTTTTCCTATAGCCAACTATGTGTTAATGACATTCACGCCACCCTGTGTCAAATAGTTATTTGCCTTCTCCTTCAACATACTGTGATAGTTTTGAATTGCTATGCACCATCCTCCCAGCAGATTCCCTGTCCTCCAAAAACTGACCATGCCACACCTACAGAGTTGGTGTGGAAGCTAATGCTGACAGATCTGTGTTGAGCTGTCATACCAGGCTCTTCCCTTTAGTCTCTGAACCAAGTAATTGGCGCTTCTCCAAATTAAACTTCCTTTTCTTTATCCCTCTTTTCCTGAGGATCCAAACATTGCTAGAAGGGGACACTTGTGTCGGACTCTTGGGAATGGTGCTCTCCTGTCAAAACCTGTTTCAGACACACAAGTGGCCAATGTCTCAGTTTCTTCTCCTGATCCCTCTGCTCCCCTCTCTCTTTGGGTGGAGAGAGTTCCTCAGACCTATTATACTCAAACATCAGTAGCTCAGGAGACAAATTAGCAATCAACACAACTCAAAAGAGCTACAGCAATGTGAATTCATTGTTTCATTTACTACAGTACTATATATTGACATTTAACTAGTATGATGGAAAATATTTATCACATATATATTATTCTCACAGCAAAAACACTTATTAGTTTATTAAAAACAATGAGGAGTCCTGTGGCATGTGAGAGTCTAAAATGGGTAAAACCCACTTCATCAGATGAATTAGAGTAAAGTTTAGAGAGGCATGGGTATATACAAGGACATCAAAAGAAAAAGGGTACTTCAGTAAAGGAGGTTCTCTTGCCCTCGTTTCCCTCCCTCCCCAAGTCACTTAATTAACCTCATTTACACAAGTAACCTATTTCTTTTGTTGTCCTTATATATACACACCCGTGTCTCTGTAAACTTCACTCCAATTCATCTGATGAAGTGGGTTTTCCCATGAAACCTTATGCCTTAATTAATCTGTTAGTCTCTAAGGTGCCATGGGACTCATTGTTTTTGCAGATACAGGTTGGACCTCCCTGGTCCAGCACCCTTGGGACAAACTAGGGAATTTGCCAGACCAGAAAAAGGTCAGACCTCAGGCTCTCCCAGGGTTCCCCTCCTGGCTGTGGGCTCCAGCTAGTGTACTGCTTCCAGCCCGCCTGCCAGGCTCTACTGCTCCCAGCCCTCTGGCAGGGCTCTATGGGCTGCCAGCCCTACTCCCTGCACCCAACCAGGCTCTTCTCCAGGCCACCTGCCCAGCTCTGGCCAGCAGGGCTTCTCCCTGGGTCAGCCCTGCTCCAGCTGCAGCAGGGCTCTGCCTCTCATCCTCAGCCTGCTGGACCCATTCTGGCCACTGGGGCTTCTCTCTGGGCCGGCCTCACTCTGGTTGTAGCAGGGTTCGCACCCCCAGCCGCCAACCCACTGGCCGGGCTCTCTGCCCCCAGTCCACTTGCACTGTGGGCTGCCAGCCACTGGTAACCTCTGCAGCTGGGGCTTTCTGGTCCTGCAACTTCCATGGACCAGCAGCAGAACCAGAGAGCCCCAGACCATACAGGTTCAACCTGTACAGAGTCACACAGTTACCCTCTGAGCCTGATTAGTTTTTTAGTATTAGTTAATCCACTACAATTGGTTATCACAGTAAAGCACCCCAATTTAATTGAAACGCTGTGGGATTGGTTGTTAATATGTGCTAAAAACAGCCACATTAAAGAATCTCTCGCAGCTCTTGAGCCTCAGTCTGAGTATCACTGCTCTAGACTGAGATGCAACATTAGACCTGTCCTCTTAGCCAGTGTCCCCTCACCCTTTCAAAGACAAGCACCATTCACATCAAATATTACCAAGTTACTTCCTGGAGGGCCAGAATGACCAAATCACAGAAATGAGTTCTTTAAGAACTCACAGAAATGTAACCGTTCTTAAAACAAAGGTGGGTTTTTTTCCTATTTTGTCTGTCTTGAAACAGCAGCCGCATGATAAGAGACTATTACTACCACATTCTACATTCATTTTTAGCCAAGGCATTTGGGGTTTAATATTCTTTCACTCAATCTAATATCCTTAGGAAAACACAGCAAGAGATTTGTTTTTTGCGCACTATTCCATTTTCCTTGACATTTTCACTAGTTCCTTTAGGGAAAAAGTCTTCCATCCCAAGCCTTCTCAATTTTTCATAACAGAAAATTTCCACAAAAACATTGCCAACAATGCCATAGAATATGATCAACAGTTTCTTTGGTTTTGCACACATTACACAGCCCACCAGTGTGCCTTTTTATAAACTTAACTTGTTTAAGACACAATGACCTATTAAAATTCTAAGAGTGAAGACTACTTCACTTTTTCTTAGGGGACTATGGAGTACAGTATTTTATTTTGAGCCTGCAATACAAAATCCTCATCCTTTTGTTTTCTTAGTACACACTTCTTGCCATTTCTTTGCAAGATCTTTTGTGACCACACTCTTAAATTCTGTCTACTTAAGGGACTCTTAATATCCATTTCTTCATTTTTAGAGCTTACTTCAATGCTTTATCAGCTATCTCATCTCCAGATATTCACATATATGTTGGAATCTATGCTGTTGATAAACAGATACCCACTTGCATTATTCCCAGAGACAAACATTTTTTCACTTATGTCATATCTACTTTCCAGTCCTTGTTGCGATCGTCAATGCCTGACAAGGAACAGATAAAGTAACAACTGCAGCCAGACATACATCTTTTACCTAGGTTAGTGCTAACAGTTCCCCCTTTAGTTCAGTCAGATCATTTATTAGCCTTTTAGATTCAAGTCTGGGAACACAGAAGATTGTCCCACCCTACCCGAGCTGTTATCTTTTGATCCATAGCAAAACTGTCCCTATTTGTCATAAATAAACTCAGAAATTCCATTGGTCATAGTGAGTGGTTTTCTCCTTCCCTCATTATTGGATACAAAATCCACAAACAAAGAAATAACTGTCCAGCTGTACTTTTACTTCCCATTGCTTAATTTTCCCTAAGTGAACTAGTAATTTTATATATATTTTACCCATTTGACACTGATAGGAGGAGGAAATCTGTGGCAATCCATATAATTTTGTCTAGTAAGTACCTTGCAATCCTTAGAAGTGTGATGTGTATTTCTATTTTCATTGGTGCCTACTTATCTTGGCTCAAAAGTTTAGATCTAATAGTTTCCCCATTAGTTCTATGAATGCTCCTCCTGTGGCTATTTGCCACACACACACTAGTGGTATCATTTCCCTACATGAAAGTCAGAATGCTTGGACCTGGAATTTTAAGTTACTTTTCAGGCTGAACAAAAGACAGCCTAAGAGTGGTCTCATCAATATGTAAAGCCAACAGACCCTAGCCATTGGTGGGTGGGATTATGCAGGAGCCTCCACATCACAAGCTAAAACCATGTGTTTTGGAACAAGATTGTAGCAGACTCATTAATCTGTACGTGGTCTTGGTGCTACTAGAGTGGGACAGAGCACCACACCTAGCAGGCATGGGTTACAAATGCTTTATACAGCAGCAGCATCCCTTGTTTCCCCACTATACTTTAAAATAAGCTCATCCCACTTCTAACATTTTTGTATGATACTATCTATGTGACCTCTCCACGTTAATTATAAACATTTGAGTTATCTGAATTTTTCCACCATAAAGAAACAAGTTCAAGACTTCCCTAATTTTCTTCCAGGTTGAAAGCATCACCTTAGTTTTTTGCAAGTTAGAATTTAATTCTCCAGTCATTTCTCCATTTGGAAAGTCTCTGGAGTGCCTCATTTGTCTTTTCTACAGCTACTTTAAGTCTTATGCTGAGCCATATAACAATCATCTGCAAAAAGGAAGTACCTATTCCCATCTGCACAGTTTCCAGGTCATTTATCATAATGGAAAAAAGTAGGGCTGATAATATTCTCTTGTGGGGTTATATAAGCTTGTAAGTATTTAATAAAGCTATTCCCAATTTGACTTGCATTATTTCTGACATTTTAAAAAAACCTTATCCACCAACAGATTCTCCCTTTTATCCAGTTTTGGGCTAGTTTGTATTGGAAGCCTTCCAGCCACAGCAAGTAATATGCTTTTCCGGTGTCCAGAAAAATGTATCAAAGTTCTTAGTACCAATGCTTTTTAGCCCGTCACTTCTATTCCCACTAGAAGGTCAGTCAGCTGTACATCTTCCTTTTCTGGCAGCACTTTGTGTCTCAGTTATATTATCCCACCTACTTCCCCACCCCCTCAAGATTTCCAGTAGTCTTATATTGGTAGTTTCCCCCATGATTATTCCAAACACATAATGTGAGCAATAGCTGTATAACTATCAGGTTTTGTATGTATCTTGCCTGTCTTCCTAATTGGTATTACCAGTGCTTGTTTACATTCTATTGTCTATAGTCCTTTTTCCCCATATATTCCATTATATAAGAACAGCAAAATCTTTAGACAACCTTCAGACAAGTGTTTGTGCATTACTAATATTATCTTCATACAGAGATGGATTTTTCCTTTTTTTTCCTAATGTCTCTAATAAGCTCACACACACACTATTTTTTGTTTGTTTAATGTCTTCATTATATTCTCTCCAGCCATTTAATAGTGCACAATTTTTCTTAAACCTTGTTTCTTCATAAAACATTGTTTTGAATCATAGCACTTACTAGCTTTAGAAACTAAATTTCACTGTGCCCAGTGTCACAGGATCCACGTACCACAAGTTGTGCCTCCACCCACTCATCCAGTGATTAATTCTGGCCAAGCATTTCATCATCCTGGAGCAGTTTCTTCACCCACCTAGTCTCACCCTGCTACCTCTGTCGCTCTGGGAACTGCAGTCTCCTCTTTGTGACTTGGCCCTCCAGCAAGGTCACTACATGGCTTCCCTTTCTGGGGAAAATTCCTTCCACATGAATGGCTCCAGGCAGTCTTCTCCAGCACTGCTCTGATAGTGCTACTTCCTCAGTGGCTAGTGAGGATACATGGGTTAACCCTCTTCTCCAGGTTCAAGTTCAGGGACAATATACATGCATTTGTGGTCTACTCAACCCTTATTACTCCTTCCTGAAGCTACTTGTTGCCCCTTCTCTACGTTTATTACCTCATACTCTCCCCTCTTAGGGAGTAACTGCGGCCTGCCCTCTATAACCCCAACACACTTTCTTCCTCCCACGGCGTGACTACACACTAATTCTTCTCAGCCCCCAGCTGGACTTCATCAGCTAATTAGACTTTAGTGCACTTCAGCTTTCCTCCAGTGCAGCCTATCAGTTAATTGGCCTAATTTACTCCCTCCAGCCTTGTGTGCCATTCACATTCCATCACACCAAATATACATTTACTTCAAATTGCATTCATTCTTTGAATTTGCTTATCTATTTCTGAAAGCTTTCAATCTTCATTCAATTTACTATAGAAATGTCTCCAACTTTTTGATAATACTTTGTGCCATGCCTTATGTCTTTTTTAATTTATTCAATCTTTACTCTTCTTTGTGTGTTTTGCTTGCTTGTATGCCTTCTTTCTTTGATTGGGTCCCCTGTTGAATGAGGATTGCAAATTGCCAGACTTCTAAATTAGTGGCAATTTGATGTTTTGTAGATGGCTAGATCAGCTGCTGCAATTCTTTATTACATTGCCATAGGATTCTCCTAGGTGGTCACTTGTACAGTTGCTACATAAATATGGAGCACTCCATACATAACCCCTTGTGCTTCTGTCAGGATTTTAGGCAGTTGACAAGTAACTTTCATTTTCCTTACAGTTACAGTTTTAAGTAGCTTTTCAGCTTGTGCCTTGTAGGTAAATCTATCAACAGATCTCCATCCTGCGTTATTTAAGCTCTTTGTAGATCATCACTACTACACTTTATCCATGCCACCATTTTCCCATCGTCTCTCTTCACATCTTCTGTCTCCGATCTGGCAGGTATGAAGTGTTCAATTTCATCCACTTTGTGTTTTTCATTTCTGTACTTTCCTTGTTCTTTAAATCCCGATTAGGTCATCTTGTTTTCTTTTCCCTGATCTGAGAGGATGTGTTTTCCCCTCAGTCTGTTTGTCCCCTTCATGGTTTGTCCCCCTCCTCACCCCATTGTGACTTTCAGTGTTCAGCTTCATTTGAGCAGAGGACAAGTACCAACTGCAGAGTCCATTCAGCCTGCTACTCCAGTGCAGCCAGCCTCACCATTTTCAACCAGATACCAGCATTCAGCCTGACTCAAACGTCAACTCAGTCCAGTCCCAAACCCCAGTCAGCCAGCTCCTTCCCCACTCAGGTCAGTCTCTGCTCCCACTTCAGCCAGCTTATGTCTATATTTTACCAGTATTTTACACAATTTGTTTTTAAAGTGCTAGACCCAGACTCCTCCCACTCCCAGCAGCCTCTGAGAGGATTAGTGTTTAATTATCAACAGCTAAACCACCCCTAGTTCTAATTTGCTGGGGTGGCCAAATACTTACTGCTGCTTCCCAGAGAAATTGCGTGGGGCTCTGGCTGTTCTTCCTCCTACTCAGTGACAGTTTACTTTGTCATGACTTTATCTGCTGAAGAGTAAAATCTGGAAAACCGAGCCACAAATTCTCTTCATACTCAATTTATTTTGTATTTCTTGGGGGGTTGGTGTCTGATCTAAATGTATTCTCATTTAACTTGCAATTATTATTGTTACTCATTGAACCTGAATTCATTTATTTGTAATTACTCGTGTTAAATTTATATGGTACCTAAGTATCAGGAATTCCCTGAAATATATGCTAATATTTTCAATAGCAAACTCATTCTTTATTATACAATATTTCCCTCTCCCCCTTATTAGAACTTCCCCAAAGAATAAACATCCTTTCCTGTTTCTGCTTCAGAGCTAAAACTTAATTGTAATTACTAGCTAGCCTTATTGTTTTAAAAAGTATTTGTTTATTACTGTTCAGTGAGGCTCTCAGTCACAGCTGATCACCCTTGTGAAGAACTAGGAATTTAAAAATTCAGAACAATCAAATTTCACACTAATTAAACATAAATACCAATGCTGAGTTGCTCTCAACAGGACTGGCCTTGAGAAAAATGGCACCCTGGGCAAACTTGTCTTTTGGCATCCCTGGCTCCTGTTGCCTTCCTGAGTTACCCACCCACTGTTCCAGTCTCCCTTCTGCAGTCTTATACCCAAGGGCCCATCCAGGCCTTGCCTCTTGACCACGGTGCCCTGGTACTTCGTTTGTGGAGCCCTGGTTTCTCTGGGCTCCCAACCAGCAGCTGCCACTCTTCAGTAGCTCACCTCTGAAGGCAATACTGGCAACAACACAGAAGCAGGAGTGTCACTACCATACCATGCTGTCCTTCTTTTTGCCCTGCCTTTAGCAGCAGTGCTGCCTTTTCAGAGCTGGGTGTCCAGCCAGCCGCTATAACTCTCCAGCAACCCAGCCAGTGCTTAATATGTCCTGGGGCACCTCTTTCATTACAAAGAGGCCTGCTCAAACAGTTTGCCAATAGTTTTGCATATGTTTTCCTCTTACAAACATCTTCCTTAGTTTTGAACATCCTCCAAAGAAAAGTTACGGCTCTTTGCTCTATAAGTGAGCCTGTCTGTTAGGTATTCAGTTATTTAATCAGTCTCTTCTCAGGCTATTTAACAGATTTCCAGATGCAGAGCTCAGTGTTCATTAGGGCCAAGCATACAGCTGACTTGATGAGGTTATGAGGCATACCCAAGGTTGCATGATTTGACTAAAATCACATACTGAACCAGTACTTTAACACTACAATAAAACAAACAAGAATGATACTGAACTGCAGTCTATTTTTCCCCCAAAGGAACATGGCACAAAAAGGATAATACAGGATCTGGACCAGACCAAAGGATACCTGGAGACATGAGTATGATCATTAGAATAATTCAAAAGCCCTGCCTTGTGGTCATGTGCTATAATGAACATACGTTAACAATCCGACTTTATATTCCAGCTCTAACTCAACAGTAATCTTGCCTATGGAAAAATGGAGCCAAACAAAACTTTGGAGATTTCCTTTAGGTTACCAGGATACTTTTCTTGAGCCATAATCATTCCCTAAATATTTTAGCAGTGCTCAGTTTGTGTGTTCTCACTTTTCCTGCTATCCAAATGCTCTTGTCCTACTCAGCACTCCACGGCTCTAACCCAAAGAAATAGAGTATTCCTACTGAAACTTAGCCGTCTATCTGTTTAAAAAAACATACTAATCAGGAGGGGGAAGTTCTGTCCTTGTATCCAGGAGTCTGCTCTTACTGACTGACTTTTCAAAACCCCTGACACCTCACACGATCTAGCCCTTTCTTACTTCTGAGCCCCTTGCCTCCAGCTCAGCTACCACCTTCTCAGCATTCTCTTCTCAGGTGTACGACCCCTTCCATTCATCTTCTAAGTCACTGACAGCCTGTTCTGTCTCCAGCAGCAGCTGCTCCAGCAGACAATGGGATCTCAACAGTCTAATGACATTTTCCATTCTCTTGCCATTTCCTGTGCAGGGAGTCCTTGGACTTACAACACAATTCCTTCCTCAGAACTGTGTTTAAGTCAAAACTTTGGAAGTCAAAACAGCTTTTCCCATAGGAATCAATACTGTAATAGGGAGATTGGTCCCTGAACCAAGACTTAATGCACTATTTTCACCACAATAACCCAAATGTTTGTCTTTATTTGTTAAGAAGCATGTCAATAAATATTCTTTGACTTTCCAGAGCAGAGCTGAAAGGGGGCCCCTTGCCATTGCTTTTCTGATTGGCTTCCACAACCAGGGTAACTGGTTGCTGGGTAGCCTTGCCGCTTCTTTTTGAATGGATGAGCCAGGGACCAGGAGCCAATCAGAAAGTTTGACCCATCAAATTAGTGATTGGCTGAAACTCAGCATGTGCTGTTCTCTCTGATGACTTTCATTTTATGGGTGAAACAAGCGCCATGGGGTGAAATGGGCAGTCAATTGAAAAGCGTCATAAGTGGTGTCCCACATATGTCTGGTGGCGTAAGTCCAAAAACTCCATGTGATTCCCCATAGCAGTTCCTTGAGGCTCTTGCTGCCATTTTGAGCAGTAAATGTACTTTGGCTGGGAACTATCATCTTTTCTGGAAAGCACAGATACTCTACTATATTGGTGGACAAAAGAATAGGAGGCTATACCTGGTTGCAATATTTCCTGAACTATTCTAATCTCTTATGAGTCTCTGAAGTAACCCAGAAGCTACTCTTTGTCTTAATTTACTTACCACTTATACTTCTTTCTTCCATTTTTGTACAGAGACCGAGCTCAGTATCTGCACCCAGAATAGGGACTTCATCAAGATCCTCAAGTTGATCTCACTCAAGCTATTCCTTAGAGAAACACATTCCTGGACAAACATAATAAGCCTCTACAATAGAAATTAGATGTCCCTCTTCATCTTTTTTTCCTATCCACCATAATAAGACTTTGAGGCAGGGACTTCATTCTCTTTGTTTCTAAAGTACCTAGCTAGAGAGCAGATTTTCTTCTAGAGGTAATATGTTTTACAGTCATAATTCCATTTTCCCTGAGATAGAGCTAATAATAATGTTCATTTCCTAATAGCAGTGTAGCTTTTCCAACCTCCTGAAACCATTAGTCCAAGAGCTGAATATTTGCAGCTCTGTGTGAATGGGTCACAAAAATAAGTTAAAAACTTGCCCTCTTAGCAACTGGAGGTAGTCTGCTAAGAGATGTCCTTTTGAGAGTGCTACAAAAACTGAGCTCAAACTGCTGGCTGTGGAACCTTTACCCCGGTTAATAAAGACAAGTTAAACATCCACCTTATGCCCATGGTATGTATTTGGGAACTGTTCCACACTGATCTGTAGCAGTTCTATCAGTGTATTGTCTCACTCATGAACATGAAATCAAAGAAAAACGATTGACCATCATCTCAATACTATATTGCATTTGGAGCTGTTAATTTAATAGCACTGTGCTTCTCGGCACAAGGGAACCATGCCTGGAACTGCTCCAGTGCCCCAGGGAGTCTAGTCCATATTGGGTCAAGTTGCTCCTGAGAAGCAACCCTTTTGAAGTAACCTAGACACAACAGTAGAAGAGCAAAGGACATTATCAAAAATTACCTTAATTAATAGGTGCAATTATGGATCCCCACCTAAAATTGTCATAGGCACTGATTATACTAGGTCAACTGAGCATACTCAGAGAGCACAGATGTTAATGGAGCTGTTAAATAATTATGTTCCTGAAATGTACAAGAGACATATGAACTCTTTTTAAAAAGCCAAAACACTCAAGCTCTGTGCTTTTGTTGACTGCATACTATTTATCGAGGCAGACATGTATGCATGGCTTCTTGCACATTGGAATTAGTGGCTGACAGAAGAAAAAGCAGAATGCATAGGAAACAAGGTATTTGTAATATCCTAAAGCTAAGAATACTGTAAGTATCTCCTCTTGTGCTCTATAAAGTGGAAGAAATGCTGTTAAATACATGCCTCCATGTAGCATTGCTGCGCTGCCGGTCTCACTATTTCCTCGGTTTTCTCCACATGATGGCTTCTCAGGAGTTCTCTCCAGGTTGTAATGAATGATCCATCTGTTGCTACCAGATCTCAGAGATGAATGATCCTGTTTGAGAATATTTCTTCCTTATGCTGGCTAGCAATCTGCTGAGAGGCATTTCCAAGTGTTACTGCCTGCTGTTTGTAACTTGCTGTAATGATCTAAGAACTAATTATGACAAAGAAACAGGCATATGATCTAGCTTGTATGTGTGGTCTTACCTTCATGCTATACAATCAGGACAGCAGGGTGTTGTACAGGCAGCAAGTTACATGGAGAGGGCCTGGTATAGACTGACTGTTTCCTCCTGAGGGAGGTGAGGAGCTGGAGATGGGGACTTTTGAACTCAGAAATCAATTAATTAATGTATGCACATAATTGATAGTGGGATCGGGGAAGAAAATGCATCAGTCACACAGAGCAAGAGAAATAATTATATCTGAATGATACTCAGAATCTTTAGCATTTTTGTGGCTGAATAGTTATTTACAAATAACTAGGGAGAGGTGCACCCTGCTTGCTATGCTCGCCAACCCCCCTGTCTTTGGGGCTCAGCTCTCCGCGCCCCCCCCCCCCCCGCCCCCAGCAGCTAGAGGCTGTGCCATCCCTGGCCAAGGGCTGCCTCTATGGTTGCAGCCCTAGCCTCTCAGCTTCCCCATTCCCCTCCCTGGCCTCCTCCTGGGCTCTCCCCCCACCCCCCAGCGAGAGCCAGCCCTGGTCTCCCCTCACCCTCTCATCCCCAGCCTCTAACCCCCCCCCCCATTTCTCCCTGGCTGCAGCCAGCCCCAGCCATCTCCCCCACCCCCCTCCCTGGTCACAGCCAGCCTGGGGCCACCTCTCCTTCCCTCAACAGCATGCACACTTCTCCACAAGCCACCTCCAACACAGAGCCTCGGGGTATTCGCCTCTCTCTGCTCCCCCGCAAGAAGCCAGCACTGGTGTGCTAATCTTAAGGAGGGAGAGGGAGGGTTCCAAACTGGAGCTCCAGGCATGTGGTGGGCCCAGTACACCTGGCCTGAGCGTCTAGAGGAGGTGGCTCCGTGCTGGGTCCTGGTGCGTCGAGGCCCTCAGCACAGCAAGGGGCCACTGCTGCCACCCCCTGGCCCTCCTTCAGGGAAGCTGGGGGTCAGCAGGGAGCCCAAGGTGTCCCCCCAAAGGGGGAGAGGAGAATCCTGAGCTATCACCACCTCTTCCTCTTCTGAGGACTCTGTTGAGGCTGGGGAAGGGCAGGGTGATGTAGAGTGACATGGTGACGTCACTGTCATCTCACAGGAAAAGCTTTCTTTAATATAAAGAGAGATTTCTTCCACTTTATAATCTACTATAAGATTTACCCAGAATTGCTTGGGTCGTTCAATTAACTTGGGAGTTTTAGAAAATAAAATGAAAATGTACATACTTCATTTCAATCATTGCTCTGGGGTGGGGTTGGAGATGAAGGATTCAATATACAGGCTACCCTGAGAAAAGAGGACTACCCCCAGCCCTTTCTCACTGTAGCAGCATGGGGCCAGGTGAGAAACACCTTTCTATGGATGCTGCAGCTCCAGCAAGCACATCTGGAGGAGGGGTGCATGTCCCTTGACTGGGGCAAGTCCAGGTTTATCTGCCCCCGTACTGCCCAGCCAGAGTGAAGAATGCAACAAACTGCAGTTTCCCCTCACTCCCCGATGAAGGGGAACAGCCAGCCATGTTCCCATATGAATCAAAGGAAGGGTCTTTACACACACGCCCTCTTTCTCCCTAAAGGGGACCTGAAAGGTGGGAGGCTCAGTGCTGGGGAAGATTCTTTAATCTGCCTGGTGATTCTGTCTCTTTTCTGATGGCTTTATGAGATGCATTTACTGTTTAAAAGTTCTCAGCCAGACAAACACACGGACAGATAGACAAACCCACAAACTTTCTCAAATATATAGTAGATAGCTGGTTGTACATTGTTACATAAAATTATTCACGCCTCTTCCATCATCATTGATTGAATAATTTGTGAATATTTTTTCCACATTTCAACCCATTCTAGGAACCTCTCAGTTGCATGCACAGACACACAGAGATTATTTCAATCTCTTTTGTAAAACAAGTGGTTACATTTAGGGTTGTTATTACTGGAAGAGACTGGTCTTACATTGGAAAATGTAGTTCTAAACACTGAACACTCACATTGTTTAAAAATGTTCAGATCCAGGATTCTGCTTTGGCTCAACTTCAGGTGGCAATTATGTGTCTGAACTCAGCACAGACACAAGGGTCTGAGCTAACAGCTCCTCATACAGAATCAGAGCCTGACATACTAAGAGACAGATATTAGGAGAGAGAAGTCAAGATCAAGAAAAATTAAAGAAAACTTAAACCAGTCTGATGAAGATTGGATATTGACTTCCTTTGCTCTCCATGTGCTATTGAACATGGAGTGGTCCTAACTTGACAGTAAGGAGAGGATTTCATCAATTTTGGGGGGCATGTCATCTGTGTGTCTTCTCCCTCTGTTTTCCTAATGCATTTCTACTTAGAAGCATAAGTAATTAATATGGATTGAATGTCATTAATTCCTACTGGTTCCTCTCTGTGGCTTCTACCACTTGCTTTGCCAGAACAGAAGGGACAGCACACCTGTGTTGCATGGTTAGTTCTTCACATTGATTCCTCTGTCTTTGTGGATCTGCCACCAGGCTTGCCTTCACCAAAAATCCCAATGATTCATAGGAGCTGGACTGTGTGTCCCTTGCCACAAAACTCCTTCCACAGGAAGAAACAATTGCAGAGAAACTCTTCATTTTCTGGACCCTCAGCCACAGTTTTTCCCCGGAGAGTGGCTGATCTGTCCCATGAACGTAGCTATAAGCGAGAGGACTAATGTAAATACAATGAATGACTCCTGTACTGGTGAGTAATTTGAAGGAGAATGCAAGGAGATTCTCCCTCCTTTAACCCAGCTGCTCAAGGAATTAATTAATTAATAGGAGAAGGATTAGTAGGTTTAGCAGCACTGGTTAAAAGGGGTCCAAAAAAAGCAGCCCCCCCCCCATCCTTATGAATTGGCCAGTGGAGTGGGCAATCAGAAGGGAATTCACACAAAGAAGTCACATTGTGGCATACATGCATAACTAGGGTCTGCATGCAGGTCTCTGCTCATGAGACACATTATTATGAATTATTTGTATTGTAACTGTGCTTAGAGACCCCACCCTACAAACCATAAAAAGACAGCCCTTGTTTCCATGTGCTTACAAAGTAAGATCCCAGTGCTGCAAAGATGCACACATTTGAGGACTGAGTCTTCAAAATGCCAAGTGCCTTCAACTCCATTGAAATCCGGGGCATTCAGCACCTTGCAGAATCCAGCCATTGCTTCACTTTAAGCATTAGGAATTTGTTAGGCATTGGGTCTTCAATTGGAATAATCATAGTGTGCCAAGTTAAGCACATACATGAGTAGAAATTCCAGTAACAAATGTTTCAGTGGAATTCACTTGTGTATTTTACTTAGTCTGATTTTTAAAAACAGTCTTCAGTCTCATACCCACATTTGTGTCTGCAAATAAAAAATATCCTGTTGCAAAACTGTTCTAAAGAAAGAAATTAGTCCCTTGGAGTGTAAGACCAAAGAGGCATATGCTTCATTTTGTTGCTGTGTCCACAGAATACCATTTTGTCTGTTTGACAGATTGGTAGAATGTTGCAGTCTCAAAGTATATTTAGTTACCATGGTTACTGGCTCTTCAAAATATTGCTACCAGACTCAGAACAGCATCCGACTCCTGATCAGTCTTCCATGATTTTTGCCTAATTTCACGGATTTAAAGAAAAATGCTTTAGATGTAGGAGCTCAGGAGTTAAAGGATGATATATGTCAAGAGGGAAATGCTTTAAGGAAATTTTCTCCATGTCTGGCAACTCCAGATAATACAATTATTCCTTCATATTAATGAGCATTGAAATACACATAGTGAATATATAGTTTGGTGCAACAAGCTACTAAAAATGGAAACTTGGAAGGGATTATTAATGGTGTTGTAGCTAAGGCTAGGACTGAGATACTCAGTTAGTGTAAAATCAGTGAGGTGTTCATTGGAGGTACATCTCCAGAGGATCTTGTCACACATCTAGGTGGACTATTAAAATAATTATTTTTAAATTAATCATTTTATATTATTACACCAGCTTTACTCTATATGTAGTAGCAACTACAGACATTGGGTCTCACTGTAGTAAACACAGTGTATACAGCTAATGAGGCAGTCTGCGATCTTAACATTCTCCACAACACCTGAGCAAGGCATATGCCAAGAGCCACCCAGCAGGCAATGATAATACAGGTTGGAACTCCCTGGTCTGGCATCCTTGGGACCTGACTGGTCCCGAATGAGGGAGTTTGTTGGACCAGGGGAGGTCAATTCCATCCCTCTGTTGATGGGACTCCGGGCTCTCCCAGGGGGCATCAGACCTTCCCTGACCACAGGCTGATGGCTCCCGGCTCTGCCAGCCCATCCCCGCCACCACTGCTCTGCTGCCCCGGGGCCGTCGGTCTCTGCTCCCCAGGATGCCAGAGCTGCTGTGGCTGTGGGGCTGCCAGGGCTCCACTCTCTAAGACTGTCAGGGCTGCTGGGCTCCATTCTCCTGGGGTCACTGAATCTTCCTGGCTCCAGGGCCACCAGGGCTTGGGGACTTAGGGCTGCCATGGTAGCTGTGGTTCAACTTCCCTGGGATGCCAGTGCTCCATTACCCTGGGGCCGCTGTGGCTGTGCTGTGCTGAGGCTGCCAGGGCTCCACTATCTGAGGGCTGCTGCAGCCAACCCCATGGCCACACAGCTTTCTGGTCCAGGAGCTCTCTGGTCCAGTAAAATATATAGTCTGCTGGACCACACATGTCACTGGACCAGAGAGTCCTGGACAAGACAGGACATAACAAAGGCTGAGGAGCAGCTAACAGGGAGTTTGAAGAGGGAGTATAGAAGGGGAGGTTAGAGGGCACTACTGACTTCTGACTTTCTTTAAACATACTTTTATAATAGTTTATATTCCAGACATTTAATAAGCCCAGTTTATACTTAAATGGGAATTTAGCACCTAAATGTAAAAACCCAGCACAAGTGATAGTGACAACATCTTCCAAGACTCTTCCTGCAATGATATATCCCCTATGCAAGGCCAACCATGAAATGCCCACTCCAGTCTATAACCATTGGAGACAGGCCTGAAGCAAAATTTCATGTTGGGATCCAACTTTGAGGCTAAAACCCACCTCTTTAATAGGCAGGATTATGCACTGTGCACCTGGTGACCCTGAAAGTTGGGAATGTTTGAATCTAGCCCTTATTTTGAATATCTAGGCTTAGAAGTGTTCAATTTGCAGTTCCTAATCACCAGTAGGTCTTTATTGCTTTTATTTCATCTTCCTGCCAGTGAACATCACTGTTCTGGATTATTTGTATTAAGATCTATTAGTTAGGGTAGCCCAAAAATCTTTATTTTAAAAGGTTTGATGAAGAGTACCTTTTTTCAAATGATGAACATTTTTGCATTGTTTTAAATCTTCTAGTGTAATGGATCCAAAATGAGTATTTTTGTTTGATTCACATTGAATGGAATCTAAATGAAAACTTTGAGGATTTGAGGTTCTCTCCTCATTATTTATTTTCTTTTTTTCTTCTAAAGGAATGTGCTTTCCACCCTTTATTCTCAGATGACAAATGAAGTTGTTGAGCAATACTGAACAACGCTAATTCCTGTTGTCCAGTGTGTGTGCCACACCACCACTATAAAACCTTCCATTTAGCAACACATCTATGTTCTCATTAGTTTTCAGTCCAGGAGAGCAAATAAGTGCTTATGTTCAGACTTACTTATATTAAGCCTTCTTGAGAAACAGTGCAGGCACTTTACTATAGCCTTGACATTACGGGCCAAATTGTGACACCCAGAGAGCCCCACTGAAGCAAATGGAATATTACAGAATAAAATGCTATGTGAGTCAGGGTTTTATGACGTAACCCAACATCTTACATGATTAGTTTGACAAAGAACTTTGAATAAGACCCTCTTATAATAGGCACTGATTGCTGCTTGCAGCTGATGACATGACCATTAGTCACCCAATCAGGCACATGCATCCCTGATGCCTTAACCCCTCACAGGTCCACCTTACCCTGTGACACATTCATGCACTAATTATGGAATGAGGAAAATGGTGATTCAGTTTGACTAGCAAGGTTTTTTTCTTTATAAACCTATGCTGCTAATTACTCAGATCTGTTCTTCTTTTTTTTCAACTAGGGAGTTCATGGGCAGTAGGTAAAAGCCCAGCTGGGGAAGGCAAGCTCCAGCCCCACCCTTTCTGCCCAAAGCTCACTCCTGGCCAAGTCCCTGCCCACCAGCCCTGCCCACCCCAGCCCGATAATTCCTGGCCTTGTGGAGGGCCAGCACTGCCTTGTGGTGGCCTCAGCCCATTCCTCTCCGGCAGGCCGGGGCATGCCGGGCTGCTGCGCCGCAGCCCCAGCCTTCCCCAGCAGTGGCTCCAGTCTTCAGCATTCAGGTATGTAGGCAGTTTTGGGAAGGCTGTGCCTCCCCTTGCCTACATTACTGACCATCCATGTAGGAGTTATATTAGATTTCTGAAAGACTAGGTGGATTTTTCTTAATTTGTTAGAAACTCAATAGTACATCACCCTTTTCTCATTCCTCCAATGCTTGCCCAGATTATTTCTAGTGTCTTCCCTGTTCTCAAAGACTCTTCAAAACTATTGGCAATGAGACGGTGAATTCATTAGCTAATTCTCTGAAAGACCTGGCATGCATATCCTCCAACCATGCTGTTGTCTGGTTTTTATATTTTTGTGCTATTCTGCCAAAATCTGCTCTCCTTCAGCTTTGAAATGCTAATCAACTTTGTCCAGCTCTCTAAAGACCCAGTTTCATGGGCTAGAGAAATACCAGGCATGGAGTACAGAATCCAGAGCCTTTAGCAGAATTATATTTCATGCCAAATATAGTGGTGGTTCTTGCACAGTCACAATATCAGACTAAACAGCATGTGAGGCTCTGAATGATCAAATTGCCATTCCTGATCTTTTCATAATAATTAATATTCCTTCATTCTTGAACAAGTTTTTTCCCAAAGGAGGTTACATCAATTTCAGTATGTCACTTATTTTCATTTTAGGTCCATTGACAATCATTTGGGACAAATTTATTCCTGGCATGAATACACTGGAAGTAATGGAATGACACCAGGAATGGATTTCACTATTTAGGTTTAATCCACTTCTAGAAAGCTGTAATTTTGAAATAAATTATCTTGTATTAGAAAATCTACAGTGGTGCTTCCCAGGTGTCTCAAGAAACTGTCTTCTCGGACTAAAATGATGCCTGTACAAACCAGAATTAAGTTTTAGGAATGTCTTCCTCTCTGAGAGGTGAAAATTTAGACTGCAAAAATGTTCCATGCATTAATTATAATATTCAATTATTCATAATTAACATAGTGTTTTAACTTTATATTGTGCCGTTCAGAGATTGAAGTAAAAAATAGGCACTGCCTCAAAGAGCTTATCTAAATGAGACACAGAACATCAAGACAGAAGGACAAACTGGGGAAAGGGATAAAACAAATTTAAATTCATTGATTCAAAAATTCAAAGGCCAGAAGGGACCGACCACTATGATCATCTAGTCTGACTGCTAGTATAACACAGGCCTAGAATTCCCTGCCCTCCTTTCCCCCCGCCAAATAATTCCAAGAGCAGTGCTTTTAGAAAAGCCTCTACAGGCAGTCCCCAGGTGACGTACAAGATAGGGACTGTAGGTTTGTTCTTAAGTTGAATCTGTATGTAAGTCGGAACTGGCGTCAGCCGCTGCTGAAACTGATCAATTTCAACCGCAGCTGAATCTGGACGCCAGTTCTGACTTACATACAGATTCAACTTAAGAAACCCAGGCGTCCCCAAGTCAGCTGCTGCTGAAACTGATCAGCGGCTGATTCCAGGAAGCCTGGGGCAGAGCAACTCTGCCTCGGGCTTCCTGTACTCAGCCACTGGTCAGTTTCAGCAGCGGCTGACTTGGGGACGCCTGGGGCAGAGCAGCTGGGGTGCTGCTGGGTTGCTCCAGTAGCGTGGCTCCTCAGCGCTACTGGAGCAACCCAGCAGCACCCCAGATGCTCTGCATCAGGCGTCCTGATTCAGCCGCTGCTGAAACTGACCAGCAGCGGCTGAATCAGGACGCCTGGGGCAGAGCAGCTGGGGTGCTGCCGGGTTGGTCCAGAGCGGCGCTGCGGGACCAACCCGGCAGCCCCCAGATGCTCTACCCCAGGGGTAGGCAAGAAAAGCCTGGTCTGCTGGAGGGGGGCACTAGCTGCACCCCCCCCCAGCAGACCAGGGAGATGGGGGTGGCGGGACGCCCAAGTCCTCAACGGCTTTGCTCCGCGTCTCCCTGGTCTGCTGACCTGGGAGACGCAGAGCAAAGCCGCAGAGCACGCGGGCAGCGGGACAGTCCAGGCGCGCCGCGCTGTCCCACTGCTGGCGTGCACCGAGGCTTTGCTCCCCATCTCCCTGGTCTGCTGGTCAGACCAGGGAGACGGGGAGCAAAGCCTTCGAGCACACCCGCAGCGGGACAGCCCAGGCGCGCCTGGGCTGCCTCGCAGCCCCAGCCCCTTGGCGGCTTTGCAAAGCCTCGGGGGAAGCCGGCGGCGGGACAGCCCAGGCGCGCCTGGGCTGCCCGGCTGCCCGAGCCCCTCCGAGGCTTTGCTCCGCATCTTCCTGGTCTGCAGACCAGGGAAACGCGGAGCAGCTTTTCTCACCCCGGAGTACACGGGCGGCGGGACCGCGAGGTCCCGCAGTCCGTGTGCTCTGGGGCGAGAAAAGCCCCGTTCATAACTGCGGATCCGACATAAGTTGGATCCGCGTAAGTCGGGGACTGCCTGTACTCTTGATTTAAAAATTGCCAGTGATGGACAATCCATCCACAATTCCTGGTAAATTGTTCCAATGTTTAATTATCCTCCCTATTAAAAATGTATGCTCTTTTTCCTGTCTGAATTTGTTTAGCTTCAGTTTATAGCCATTAAATCATGTAATTCCTTTTTTCCACTAATCTTCTCTTTGTTTAGCTAAATAGATTGACACCCTTGAGTCTATCACTAGAAGGCAGGTTTTCAAATCCTTTAGTCATTCACATGGCCCTTCTCTATACCCTCTCCAATTTCTCAACAGCTTTCTTAAACTGGGGACAACATACCTGGACATGCTATTCCAGCAACTGTGGCACCAGTGCCAAATGCAGAAGTAAAATAATCTCTCTGCTCCTACGTAATATTCCTGTTTGTGCATTCATAAATGATTGGCTTGATTCTGTGGGAGTTAAGCAAGCCCCCAAAGTCAATAGGAGTTGAACACTCTCCATGTGGCATCGGATTAGGAGTCTGATAGGGCGAGAGAGGTGGGAGAAGATTATGTAACAGCTGGATGTTGTGTAGATTAGAGAGGGCGAAAAAGTGAGAGAGACTAGAAAGTCAGGGAGAAGGGCTTAACAACCCAGGTTTTGACCGTAGGGATAAGAGGAAAGGGGTAGATTTTAGAAACATTCTAGAAGGAGAAAGTGACGGATTGGACATGAGCCTGGATGTGAAGAAGGAAGCATTATACGAAAGTGAAGTAGAGGTAACCAGGCAACAAAACCAGAGGGGAAGATGGAAGCAGGTCTGAAGGGATGATAGAGTCCAGGACCAGATTGAAGAGAAAAGAAAAGAAGACAGATTCTGTGCAGAGTTCCCTTCAGCTCCAGGGATGATGGTAGGTATTAGATAATAAATGATATGTCCCAGGCACACTGAAAGGGAAGCACATAATAGATAAAGACTATGAGAAGGCTGTGCTGGATCAGAGGAGTCTATAGAACACTTTACACTATTCTTCTTCTTTATTAGTCTGCTCCATATTTTAGGAATTTTTGAGAGTGAGAGGGATAAGCATTCCACTGTTGTGTAGCCATGTAATTGAGTTTGGGACTTTATCAAATAACAGAGAATTTGCTCTCTGCCTCGATAAGGAAGGACAGACTTTGCCAAATGTTTTCTTTGCAATAGTTGCTAATGCAGTAATTTTGTATTGCCTGTGACAGAGTCATTCTGCAGCCTGTTTTCAGGCAGAGGACAGTTTACCTGAAACTTTAGCTCAAACTATCTGTGCAGTCGTGTATCTTTGCTAGCAATGGCTGAGAAAAAAACTGCACATAGGCACTGTGGTTTTTGGCATGGGGAGGCCTATAGAATAAAAGTAATTTCTCTCTGGGCAATGTGTTTGGGGTATGGAAGGTTTACACAGGGTCTTTTTTGATTGTTTTGAAGTTTACATTTAATAAACATGAACCGAGGAAGAAAGCAGAGCAGGAAGAGAGAAGAGGAGAAAAAGAGGCAACCAACTGCCACTACAGCCAGGGCACAGGTATGGGATGAGGGAAGAGCTCTGAAGAAGAGGACTGCACTAGACATGGACAACCACACTCAAGAGAGCAATTTGAAAAAGCAACTGTAAACAGCAAGATCCTCTGCAGCCATTAAGCTTCCTTCCTTCCTCCCTCCCTCCCTTCCATTTATTAATATAATCAAGAGTTAACCACAGTATTGCACACAACTGAGAACTGGGACCCATGCAAGCTCCACTGCAGGCTAAATCCGGCACACCTGACTGACAGGGGAAAGTAGTGGTTCCTCAAGGATCATCAATCAGGACCATATTCTGCCATTCTGACTCATGTTGAGAAATGCCTTCCTCAAGCAATGGGATTATTGGCAGAGGCAAGGTGCTACTTGGAAATTGGGTCCTGAGATGGAGAGGGGGGATTTAGCCTGCTAGCCATTAGATATTAAAATGCTAATACTGGTAAATGCACCAGAGGCTGCAAACCACTGATTTACAAAAACCTTTCTCCAAATGAGTTCAGCACATCCATAACCTGCCTATCCTGCAGAGATTATTTTATTTCAATGAAGGGCCCAACAGGTCAGTGCCCAAAGCAGGAAGATTTAATCTTAAACCTTTCAGGGCTGGTAGGACTCTGTTCAAAGCAGACTTTTCCTGCATTCTGTAGGGGATTTATGTTTTCTCAAGGGAGGGGGGTGAGTCTTAGCACTGGACTCGGGTATGTACTGTATGTTTGTTTTGTACTGTGTGTTTTGAAAAGACTGTTGTGACAAGTCTCTGAACTGGTGGCAGTCCCCGATGATTCGGATCCTGTTCTCTTCATTGATAAATCTGATCCAGCTGCAGTCAAATATACTTTGTTTTCATTACACAGATATGTTGCTGGACAGAAAGGCAGAACATAGTCTTACTCTTGGTTCTGATGGAGTGAGGGTGAAAAGTCACTGATGGTGCCGCAAGGGTTTCTAAGTACAAGAAAATAAAAGTCACACCGACCTTTCGTATTGTGCTTATGAACAGCTGGTGACCAGTATCCCCTGATATTTTTGTCCTCCTGTGCCCTTGGAAGTCAGAAAAGAAGCCAGTAAGTTCCAATGCAAAATTGTTTTAGAATTCTGAATGAAAAACTTTCCTGATACTGCCTTTCTGGGTGCAAATTGGAGCATTTTTGGTATAATGTAAAAACTGTTTTCCCTCCCAACTCAGTTATATGGGACACCCCAGATATAGTCTCCCCCACTTTTGTTTTAGCATTTATAACCCAACTCTTAAGCCTGAATGCCTGAAATTAGGATCCTACAGTCAGATTTAAGCATCTACATATAGGCGGC
This sequence comes from Pelodiscus sinensis, assembly GCF_049634645.1. Classification (NCBI taxonomy): domain Eukaryota; kingdom Metazoa; phylum Chordata; order Testudines; family Trionychidae; genus Pelodiscus; species Pelodiscus sinensis. The sequence continues at coordinate 212,710,626 of NC_134711.1, forward strand.
CTGAGTGACTGGCAAAGATTCTGAGCAGCTTTTGCTTGACCTGAGTTCAATGGGCTTCAATCTGCTTAGCACTTCTGGAGGTTAAATTGCCTACATAAAATCATTTGTTATGGATATATCTAAACTCTTCTACATATATGGACAGAGAAAAGAAAAATCACCTCTATGCTAGGATGCCTTATTGACTTCCCTGCCCACTTCTGACTCTGGTGCAAAATTCCCTTCAGAGTCCAACTATACCTACAATTTATACCTAGAATCCCCAGTAGAAGCAGGGCCAGATGGCAGTTGGGGAGCTCAAGCCCTGGCAAGGGAACCTCCAGTGGCAGTAGGATCAGGCTATGGAGAAATCCCCAGCGGCAGCAGGGCCAAGTGGCTGGGGATGCTGCAGCCAGGAAATTCCTGGTGGCAACAGGGCCAGGTGGTGGCTAGAGAGCCCCAGCAAGGGAATCACAAGTGACAGAGAGGCCAGCAGTGGCCAGGCAGTCCTATCTGGGAACTCAGGGAAACCCTGGTGGCAGCAAGCGGAGAGCTGGGAGCCCCAGCTGTGGGAGCCCCAGAGAGAGGAGCTGGCAGTGGGGCAGCTATCAAGGGAACTTTGACCTCCCCTGGTCTGGCAAACTCCCTGGTCCGAGACCACTAAAGTCCCAAGGGTGCCGGACCAGGGAGGTCCAACCTGTAGTTGAAGGTAAATGCATGGAAATGGAATTTACCCTCATCTCATCTGGAGAACATGGAATTCAAAGTTAGGATAATTTACCCCTTTCTTTTTTGATCACTTCACAAAAAAAAGTGTTTCCCCCTCTGTGGGAAAACAGAAACCAATAGCAGCCATTCCACTGCTTTATAGATTCATATTCTGGGAATTACACTAGTATAACATAGCACAACTCACAACACCATCTAGGACCTACCCACATCAGCCAGACCATCAGGAGCTCAGCCACCTGCACATATACTACATCTACTAATGTGATCTATGACATCATGTGCCAGCAACGCCCCCTGCCATATATATTGGCCAAACAGAGCAGACCCTATGCCAAAGGATAAATGGACACAAATCAGATATCAAAAAAGGTAACATACAAAAGCCAGTAGAAAGACACTTTCACCTCTATGGAGTGAGGTGAAATTTCCACTACATGCATCTGATGAAGTGGGTCTTTGCCCACGAAAGCTTATGCTCCTACATTTCAGTTAGTCTATAAGGTGCCACAGGACTCCTCGTCGCTTTCACCTCTATGGAGACTCAGTAACAGATTGAAAAATAGCCTTTCTTCTACAAAAACAAAACAAAACAAAAACCTTGCAAACCAGACTACAAAGAGAAACAGCACAGCTGAAACACATTTGCAAATGTAACACAATGTAATTAGGACTGAATAGGGATATAGAATGGTTCTCTCATCACAAAGGCAATTTTCCCTCTCTTGGTATCCATACCTCCCCATCAACTGCTTGGACTGAGGGGACTGAGTCACATCCTCCCTGACTGAATTGGCCTTGTTATACTGGTCCTACCCTTGAAAAGTAACTGCCTTCTTTGTAACAAAATACAGGACTATGTAGCACTGTAAAGTGCTACATAGTCCTGTATTTTGTTTCAGCTACACCAGACTAACACGGCTACATTTCTATCACTGTCTTCTTTGGTGTGTGTGTATCCCTACTTCTGTGACTAAGTGGTTTTAAAAGCTTATGCCCAAATAAATCTGTTAGGTGTCGCAGGACTCATTGTTATAGCAAAACCAGGAAATTCCTGGAAAATTGAGTCAGATGATTAATCTTGCACTAAAAGGGGATTTTATGCAAAACGGACATGTCCACACTGCATGTTTTTGCACCAAAACCTCTTACACAAAAATGGATCGGAATAGATTATGCAGCTGAAGCATGAGAAAATGTTAATCAGCACTTCATTTGCATTGCCTCTTGTGACAAAACACGTAGTGTAGACATAGCCTTAAGTGTAATAGTTGATGGAATTCTGTCAAGTCCTCCATTGTAAGAAAGAAAGTTCACTGACCTTCCTTTTTAATCGTCATCTACTTCCACTCCTTGCCCACCAGGTTATGGACAGTGAAACAGTTAAAATCCGAGAGCTAACTGTGATGTGTTGGATCACAGATCCCCTTAGGGCTGTCACCCAAAGTGCTGATTATACCACTGAACCCACCTACCTGCCTTCTGGGGTGCCCCACCACCCTGTCCTGAGTCAGAAGCTCTGGTCTCCCCAAGCAAAGGAACAGAGTTGGGGTAACAGCCTCTCCCAACAGAGTAACACAGACACTGAGGGCAGCTTAGGTCTGGGAGGGCTCAGTTAGAGGACCCAAACCCAAATAAATCCATCTTACTCTGTATATAAGTTTTACACAGAGAAAGCTCATAAAGTTTGCCCCCTTTATCAATGAAAGAGAGATATGCACAGGTGTTGCCCTCCCTCCCCCAGCCAATAACAATTATTTACACTGGGTTTAATAATAAACAAATGTGTTTTATTAAATATAAAATGTAAGATTTAAGTAATTGCAAGTGAAAACAGATTAAATTTGGTTACTACGTTAAAATAAACCAAAGCATGCCAGCTAAGCTTAACACACTAAGGGTACGTTTACACTACAGGACAAAGTTGAATTAAGATACGCAACTTCAGCTACATTAATTGCGCAGCTGAAGTCAAAGTTCCTTAATTTGGCTTTTGGTGCTGTCTGGACTACAGGAAATCAAAGGGAGAACACTCTCCCTTCAACTTTCCTTACTTCTCATGGAAGCAGAACTACCAGCATCGATTGGAGTGCCCCTCTCACTTAGAATTTGTGTATCTTAACTAGACTTCTAATTTGAACCCCGGAAGTTCGACAGCAGCAGCTGTGATCTTCCACTGTAGTGTAGGCATACCCTAAGATAAATTGTTATAAATTACAATTCCTTACCCCAGTCCTTATTTCAGGTAACATTCGTCAGGCCAGACCCAATCTTTTTTCTGGTGTGGGTCCAGGTGCTTCTCTCCCTCACCCTTTCTAGAGTTCTTTGTTTCCGGGTCTCTTCATGTGTCCTCTTGTGATGGGGAGCAGTCTATAATCCAACTGAAGACAATCATTGCATGTTTCCCATTCCTAAAATAACATTTTCCCAGAAGTCTTTGTTCCATTCCCTCCTACCACCACCTCTGTGGAAAAATTCAAAACTCAAGATGGATTCCAGCACCAAGTGGCATGATTACTTGTCTTTGTAGGACCAACCATAGTTTAGGCTAACAGGAAAAACAGAACCATCCACAGATCATTGCCTTGAGCACCAAGCCATTAAGTTCCTTAAGTACAGCTAATGACTTTCACTAGAAAATCTAGATTAATAGACAGGTTTACACTTCACATTTCTAACCTCACATACAAGAAATTTACATGCATACAAATAGAACATACACATTCTGAGCATTACAAGCTCTTGAATGAAAAGTTACTTGCCCTGTTTTACATAAAACATATTTGAGTTATGTATATTCTTATTTGAAAATATAGTTCCATAAAAATATGGGGGGGAGCGTGTCACACTAACTTTGGTTTTTAATTTGTCAGTTATGGTTTTAATAGGTTACTAGTCATTTTAGCTTTGGAAGAAATCCTTTCGGCCAGAAAATGGAGGTAGATCTTATGACCCAGTCTGACCTCTGACCAACAGCTCAAACCATCTCCTGCAATTATGAGATCAAGTTTTTTTCACACAGAAGGGTCAATAGTTATGGACTCAATGCACAATGATTCTAAAAGTGCTTGTCCTCTGTAGAGCTCAGTGTGCTTTGCAAATGTGAAAAAGCATTGTTTGCAAACAGAGGCATAGACCGATTAAGTGACTTGCCCAAGGTTACCCAGTGAGTTAGAGGTAAAGCCAAAAACAGAACTCAGATCTCTTAGCAATCAATCTAGCGGTCTGTCCTTCAAAAGAAAGATGGCATTTCTGTTTATAATCACCAAATCCAGCTTTCTTTATGGCTCTGATGTTGTGTGTCACCACACTATAGGTACCAGGAACAGTGTGTGACTAGAGTAGCAAAAGATTGTGATGATGTTATTTACTACTTCTACTAATATTGCTCTTCAAGCAAGAATTATTACTGGACAATGAGTCTGAGCAAATGTTTTGGTTTAACAAATGGAGGAAACAAAATCACAAAGTGCAAGTTATAATTCTTTGCAAGGTCTGAGTTGACTAATGGAAGTTAAATAATGGGCAGGGGTTATAAATCTTTTCCTGCTTCAGGTAAACTAATCATCCGTACACTTCAAGGAAGCATTTAATAAATGGTTTGTGTCCCATGGGAAAAATAAAAATACACTCCCCCGTGAATGCTGTGCCAGCAGCCAAATGAAGCCAAGATTACAATGGACTTTTACACTGGGAACTGTGACAGACTGCTGGCTAAGCCAGAGCTCTGCCACTACAGCCCGGCTAAAAAGGCCAATTACAGTCATCTGAGGAAGCCCAAGCCTGAAGGGCTAATGGAAGCAGCCGTGGACCTCATTAGCCAGAGGGCTATATGAGGCAACCAAAGGGGAAGCAGGGAGTGAGGAGTGAGGGTGTGGCTGAGGGTATGCTCCAGGTAGGGGGAGAGGCTGGCTGAGTTTGCTGTGAAGATATGGGTGACTGCACCAGAAAGGGTCTCTGGTGGATTTGTGACCCACGAAGGATTTCTAAGGCATGGGGCCTGGCCAAGGACCTTGCCACCGAACAAAAAAGCCAATTGCTTTTCATTTATTCATTAAATTGTTATCTGTCGAGTGAATGATTGAAGTATGTTTTCCATTTACTCCCCAGAATTGAATCTGTATGGAGCTTGCAAATAATTAGACACAAAATCACAAAAAAAGCAAATATCAGGTATCTTTATTGTCGTTCAGACGCATAATGCACTTTCTTCTGGTGGACACACACAGCAAAGAGGGAAAAAATGGGAGTACTGAATAAACTGGCTGCTGCTCATAAGAGTTAATAAAAAGTAGCACACATCAACAGTGGTTCCAGCTTTGAAGGAACTGTGCTCTCACTTAATGCATTTTTTATTCCATCTGCTGTTTTTATGGAAGATCTAATAGCATGACTCCACCATATAAATCCTTAAGGAGCCCAAATCAACAAGACTTGAACTTCCATTTTTAACCCATCTCTATCCGTGTCTTAGCCTCCTGCCTTTCCTGTCACTTTTTTTCCTTTTCTACATTTGCATACAAAATGGAACTCCTTGGCACTGATAGGATGAAATGCCACTTTAATTTTCCAATGCAAGAGCCCTGTCTTCAGCCACCTTTCATGTGATTAACTGTGATGATGGTACCTTCTTCCCCAAATAGATGCTCTATATCTTTGATACTCAGATGGAGGCTTCGGAGCTGCAAGTGGCTCTTTCATGTCTCCTGTGTCTCTTCGAAGCACATGATATTAAAACACTGTGGCTGTGTCTACACTGGGCCACTTATTCCGGAAAAGCAGCCGCTTTTCCGGAATAAGCTGCGAGCTGTCTACACTAGCCCCTTGAATTTCCGGAAAAGCAGTGACGATTTACTGTAAGAAATCAGCTGCTTTTCCGGAAAAACTATGCTGCTCCAGCTCGGGCAAAAGTCCTTTTTCCGGAAAACTGTTTCGGAAAAGGGCCAGTGTAGACAGCCCAGTAGTCTTTTCGGGAAAAAAAGCCCCGATCGCGAAAATGACGATCGGGGCTCTTTTCCGGAAAAGCGCGTCTACGTTGGCCACAGACGCTTTTCCGGAAAAAGGGCTTTTCCAGAAAAGCAGCCTGCCAGTGTAGACGCTCTTTTTCCGGAAATACTTATAACGGAAAACTATTCCGTTTTAAGCATTTCTGGAAATTCATGCCAGTGTAGACGTAGCCTGTGTGATTTAATTATTAGTCAATCATAAGTTATCCAATCACATGTAGTCTATGTTATCAACCAATTATAGTTAATAAAATAATAAAACTCCATCAGTCAATTTGCTGTGAGAATTACATACCCACACATATACTTTTAGTACATGAAACAACACATTCACACTTCTCTGGCTATTTTGGATAATGCTGATCACTAAGGCTATGTCTAGACTGCAGGCTTCTTTTGGAAGAAGCTTTTCTGGAAGAGATCTTCTGGAAAAACGTCTTCCAAAAGAGAGCATCCATACTGCCAAAGCACATTGAAAAAGCGATCTGCTTTTTCGACAGATCGCATCCATACCGAATGGACGCATGTAAGCTGTGATTACTATGCACGGAGTGGCCACCAGGTCACCTGTACTTTTTCCTCTTTCCTCTTCTTTCGAAAGAACTCCCTCTTCCCCGTCCATACACGCTTTTTTCCAAAAGAGCTCTTTCGGAAAAAGACTTCTTCCTCGTAGAATGAGGATTACCAATGTCAGAAAAACCCCTAGTTTCTTTTGATATTCAGGGGCTAGCTCGAGTCTCTGTGGGTATGTCTACACTACCCCGCTAGTTCGAACTAGCGGGGTAATATAGGCATACCGCACTTGCAAATGAAGCCCGGGATTTGAATTTCCACGAGGTGTACCGGTAGTTCGGAGTAGGAACCTAGTCCGAACTACCTAGTTCGAGCCCCGTGTAGCCGCGCTACATGGGGTTCGAACCAGCGGGGATTTAAAAATGGCGGCTCCCCGCTTATGCAAATGAAGCCCGGGAAATTCAAATCCCGGGCTTCATTTGCAAGTGCGGTATGCCTACATTACCCCGCTAGTTCGAACTAGCGGGGTAGTGTAGACATACCCTGTCAGACCAGCAACATCTACCTTGCTGTGTTCAGTGTGCTAGCTCAAGTCTCCTAGCACACATCTGTCTACCTGGGCTGGGAGACCCACTCCAGTGCACACATACTCTCAGAAAAGTCTTAAGAAAGGACATGAAGGAGGCCATGGAAAAGGAATTGCAGAATGGATGTGTATGGAAGGGGTGAATGGGGCTCTGTGGAATTGGATATATGAATTGGAAAAGGGAACAAAGAAAATGTGCAAAGAGAAATACACAGAAATGGAGCTGAATAGACCCTGAAAGGAGAGAGAACACTTAAATATGAGGTGGATGGTGAAAGAATGTGAATAGGGACTGGACATGGCTGAAGCAGAGGGCATGGTATATGACCTTAGAGTTTGTCTACACAATGTGAGAATGCACACACCAGGAATGTGATTTTTAAGGCACACTAACATGTTACACATTCTGTATAAACCCTGCTGATGCACAGTAAAGGTTTCCTAGAGTGTGATTTCTGAAGTACAGTCATGTGTTGTTTATTAATAGATCCATGCAGTGCACACTAAGGCTCGGTCTACACTGGGGGTTTTTTTGTGGAAGAGGAAATGCAAATGAAGTGTTCATTAGCAAATCTTTTACTCTAATTTGCATATTCTCTTCCAATCCTTTTTGTGGAAGAGGTTTTTGCAAAACAAAAAAACAAAACAAAAAATGCAGTGTAGACAGGGCCATTTTTTGGAAAAAAAAACTCCTTTTGTGCAAGATTCTGTAAACATCACTTTTTTGAGGAACAAGGGGTCTTATGCAAAAGGTTTTTTTTCCAAAAAATGGCCCTGTGTCTACACTGCAGGGGGTTTTTTCGCAAACACCTCTTCCTCAAAACAAATCTGAAGAGAATACGCAAATGAGAGTGCGAGATTTGCTAATAAGAGCTTCATTTACATTTCCTCTTCTGCAAAAAACAAACAGTGTAGACGGAGCCAAAAGCTTCCTTATTGCCTTTAATGTAGTGGTATTTGAATCAGTACTTCATTAAAGAGTACAACCTGACATTTATGAATTTCCTGCTTACTCTAAAGTTTGGACTGGCACTTTAGTTTTGACTACAGACATGTTGTGATGGGGCAGAGTCCCGCTCCTGTCTTCTGTTCAGTATATGCTGATTGTTCAGAGACTTTCAGCTGTTAAACACCATCACATATTTCATTTTCAGTGTGTCACTCAATACACACCATTGCACACACACCTTTGCACTGGTTTCCAAGTTTCTGGCCCTTTCTCCCATTTGGAGAAGCGGGGTCGGGCATTGAGGTGATTTGACTCAGAAAACTCCCTTGGCAGATGGGCAGCTGGGCTCACCTGATTGCTCACCTCCTTCCTATGCCCTTTTTAAATTACTTGCCTGTTAATGATCTAAGTAGCTCATTAACATTGTAAACCCAGACTGGCCTAGTCATCAGATACAACTCTGACCAATTAGGCCTTCTCTAGGGAACCTATTTGGTGCTAACAGTGACCAGAGTGCTGGCTTAAGTCCCATCTCTCAGCACTTTTCAGCCATGTTAACATTTGATAAAAGATTAAGGAGAAATAGGAATGCTGTCTTGTCACTGAAATAACAGAAACCATCCTCAATTGAATCCAGCTCACTGTTTAGTAACTAGCTAACAAGAAAAGGCAACCATAGATAAGACATGAAGGATCTGTTGGGAGGACAAAAGGATGTTTGATGTTGGTTGCTCCAAGTTCATGATCTCTCTCCATTACACTGTTTATGTCTGACAGCAGATCCTACAGCCCCCTTCATAATCACTTGTCTGGCTACTTTTTTCAGCACACCCCTTAGCCTAAGCAGTAGCACTGGGGGTGGCTTAAAAAAAGTGACCAAGAAAATCTCTTTGGAAGAGCCTTCCTCAATTGTTTGTTCTCTCTGCTCCCCAAAAGGGATTTATTCTTCTTCTTTTGCAGGCACAGAGCTCTTTAAACTCCTTCTTTGCTACCTTAAATCTCTTCTCTTCTTCAACAGCCCTGCTGCCAATGTGCAATTATAATCAGAAAAGTGACTGCAAATGGACCCAGTGAGGTTCTACATTTAGTCTCTCCCAGATGAAGTTTGCTCAACTTACAAGGCAAAAGAGAGTTTCCAGAAGCCAGCTCTGCACACTGAGTGCTGAAAAATTGCTCTGTGCTCTTTCTGCTTTCTATGTCAGCACCAGTAATGAAAATTCTGCAGTTGGAACTTTGCTGATGATTTTGTTAATTATGAATAAGACAGGCTGGGATCCAACACACCTTTCTGCGCTTGCAGTGGCTCTGGCATGCTAATGCTAGTAAATACTCTGTTAGATTGGCACAGCCAGATTCTTCCATCTTTATATCGCATAGTGCCTTCAACCAGAAGTAATCTCATTGATTTACATACACCAGCATGGAATAGGGAAGTAAAATCTGATCCAAACTCAATGGCTGTAATACAGAGGCACACAAAGGAGCACATGCAGTGATGTGTGTAAAGTGACATTGTGATCTTAATGGAGTGATGCTGAATTACATCAGAAGAGTATCTAGCAAAGTATGTTAATTAAGATGACTCTATTCAAAGCAGGGACCATCTACTACATTGTGTATGTACAGTACCCAGTACAATGGGCCCTTAGGCACTGCATAATTAATATAGTGAATAACTAGTGTTGCACATTTACTTTTCTAATTGTTTTTACACTTCCAGATTGAAATATTGATGCTCCAAGCTGGGAAGCACATTTTGCTACAAGTTTTTCCTGTGGGATGACAGTGACATCATCATGTCATTCTATGTCCCGCAGCTCCTCCCCCCTCAGCCACCCGGCCTCCTTCCTCCCTCCTCCCTGCTTCTAACCCCATAATGGGGTCAGCAACCTTGAAGGTAAACTGCTGCTGTGTTTGAGGGGTGAAGGAGGGGGGGCAGGGCCATGTGGCAAGTGGGTGAGTGGCGGTGAGGCCCATGGTGCAGGAGTCAGGACTGGGATACACCTTGGCCCCCTGAGCCTCCCTATAGTTGCTGGCTGAAGCTCCGGCAGCCGCCACGTGGAGGGCGGCTGCAGTTTTCAAAACAACTGCTCAGAGTGCCGGCAGCAGGATTCACACAGGGGTGGCAGTGGGGCTGCAGCAGGACCTGCGCCAGAGGGATGGGGGGGGTCGGAACTGGGGAACCACCCCGGTCCCCTCAGCCACTGCACAGCGGCTGGCTGAAGATCCAGCAGCCGCCTAGTGGTGGGCAACTGCCGATGTTTTAAAAACAGAGGCTCTCTTGCGCCATGCGGTGGGGGGTGGAGAGGGAGAGAAAGTACCGGGCTAGTGGAAGGGGGAAGGGAGAAGGGGCTTGGGCTGGCGCAGCCTGTGACAATGGGGTTGGCAAGGGCAGCGAGCAGGAGGTGCATCCCCCTAGTTCTATTTAAAATTGACTCCCTTAACTTATCACAGGATTTTATGATCCTGGATAAAGTAATTTCTTTTCTTTGTGAGGCAGACTGAGGCCTAACCCTGTGGGGTTTTAAAAAAAAAAAGAGCCTAGAGGCTGCAAAAGTCTGGCACACACACTGCAGACAGCTGGACTCTAGAGAGTTGGTTCCAAATGATATGACAGAACGGGAAACATATGGTATAAAACAAGAGAAAATAAGGAGATCTAAAATTAAGTAGCATGACGTGTAAGGAGGCTTGTCTCTGGTATGAACTGTTCAGATGGGAATTCCTCACAATGGATCTGTAAATTTAAAAGCAGAATAATTTGTCAGCAAAAATGACTTCTGTTATCACACCATTATATGATATTTTATACTGTCTCCATCCCTCACATTTTTAACAAAAACTATTTTATTACCCTTATTGGTAGTCCAAGGAGTTTCCTCTGTCCTACCATGAGAGATGCCTGCACTTACAACAGAGATATTTTAAAACTAGTCTCTACATTTTTGACTGAGAAGAGCTCTGTGTAAATTTGAAAACCTTTATCTTTCACCAACAGAGGTTGGTCCAAAAAAAGATATTGCCTCACCCACTTTGTTTCTGGGACTGGGAGTGCTATCAAGGTAATATTCTACCCAAAAGATGAGGGAGAATAGAGATGCCTCACAGCATTCAACAGCAACCCCACTGGTTGATTAGAGGGAATATTGCTGAAAGTAGTATGTTGACCTCTAAGACTGGAGATTATGGCTATATGGGAGAAAGCACATAAGAGGAGAAGAAAAATTAAGGGAGTAATCTCTCAGGACTCCATCTATAGTACAAAATAATACACTGGATGGGTGGGTGGGTGTGCACCCCCTCTGCACCACATCTGAAAAAATTAAAATGGCTCAGAAAGGGCTGATTAACCTAATAGGCTGCACCAAGCGAGGGGTGTGTGTGTGAAGACGACCTTGGCTTATGTGATAAGCACAAATATAAGAGGGAGCCCACCTGAGCAGGAGTGGGGGGGGGGTCTTGTTTAAGTGAGGAAGTGAGAGTAGAAGGGTGCCGGCAATCCAAAAAGATGAATTATTGCATCCATATGACCAGAAGATAAATAGTCAAATTTAATTCTTCACTTGGAAAGACCATGTTAAAAATATTAAAGACAAATGCAAAGATAGAACTAACATGTGAAAGTATCTTAGGAACATACTGTTCTGCGGGGCAGATAAGAAATGGTGGTAATCCCATACAGAGCACTATTCAGATCAGTTATTGCATACAGATGTCAAGCCTTTGGATCAGCAGTGAAACCTGAGAAAACCAGGCTACTCCCAAGCACAGGTATTGCATATCTCATGTGATGCTTTTATTACTCCTCTATGTGTACTACAGATAGCACCTGGTGAAATGCCCCTCCCCCCCACTGCCTATCTCTTAGGCCAGGTCTACACTAAGGGAGAAAGTTGACCTAAGATATACAACTCCAGTTATGTGAATAGCGTAGCTGGAGTCAACGTATCTTAGATCAATTTCTGTGGCATCCCCATTCCCGTCAACTTCCCTTACTCCTTGCAGCCTAGTGGAGTATCAGGGTTGACAAGGGCAACATCAGCTGTTGATTTAGAGGGACCTTACTCCACTCTCTAAATCAAACCCAGGGAGATCTCCACAGCATCAATTTCCTGGTCAATGGAGATAAACCCCCAAAGTGAAGCTCCTTCTGAGGTAAAGTACCAAGTAGTGTGGAAGATGATAACATACAGCTAATATATAGGCTTGTTGGGTATTAAATGAAGGCCAGGTAGGACCAAAAAAAAATATATCAAAATTTCCCCATGGAAGTAGGGCACAAAAGCGGATAAAAGATCTTAATAAAAAGAAAGGATTAAAGGAGACCAAAATCTATAGCTATGGGAAAATACAGGAAACTCTCCCCAACCCCCATCCCAAGGTGGACATGGAATAACATAATGAAATAAATTTAAAAAAGAGAAGGCTGATAAATATACAAGATATAGCAAATATGTGATAAGGGGAGACACTTCTGCCAAATATATACAGATGGCTCCAAAAAGGAAGGAACAGGAAGAATGGCAAACTAACGTTGTATTCGTATTCATGGGTCAGCTAACAGGAATTAAGCTAGCACTCCTATGGTCATTAGATTTGCGGCAAGTTGCCATGGCCATCCTGTCAGACTCCTTATCAGGGATGCAGGCACTTTGCAGTGGATAGTCTGGCAGCAGAAATGATCGTAATGAAATATTACTGCTAACAACCAAATTGGCAGAATTGGATATAACCATAGTAACAGCATGGATCCTGGCACATGTAGGTTAGCAAGCAATAAATTAGTGGACAAAGAGGCAGACTATGCTATTAATCATGAACATGTTGACTTAGGAATCTCCATAAGCAAGGTGGACTATAAACACCTAATCAAAAATTAGCTAAGGCAGGAATAGCAAGAACTGTGGGCAAATGAAACAACAAGGAGAAAATGCCCAGCACTTGACTACTTTGATAAAGTCCAGGGAAGAGCAAAATAGCTCTATTCTAACTGGGCATCGTGAATAATAATTTTTTTCTAATTAACATGCACAAAGACAGATTCTGCATCCCGTGTAAGGTCCAAGAAATGATAGAGCATAGCCTTTAAGATTGTACAGGCTGTACCTGTGAAAGGAGGCATTTATATAGAAAATAAGTTTATACAGAAATTGTTCTTGCAACATCTATCTAGAATACAAGGAAAATTGGAACAATAAAAAGTCTTCTGTAATTTCTTAAGAAAACTGATGGGAAAGGTATGAGACCCTAAGCATGAAAAAAATACAAAGTACAGAGCAAGGCAGTCATAAACTCAGGAAGTGAGTTAAAGAAACCAAAGAAACCAAAGAAAAGAAAAGAATGCTGCAGTGCAGAGGTCTGAAGTCAGTCTCTGGGCCTAGTGGGCAAAGGAGGAAGAAAACCAGGTAGGGAAGAGAATCCCTGAGCTACTGATCCTGAAAGAAGTGATGTACCCCACAGAGTTGTGAAGAGTGACCCGGAGAGGGTGGATTAAGAAGAAGCCCAGGGAAACAGCAGCAAGATTTGAAACAACACAGACTTTGACCACTGGTTGTACAGTCCCAGGATTGGAAAAGGGCAGGGCAGGACCAGATTTCCCTACCAGCCACTGGGAAACACTGTGTCTCCTAGGCCTGGTCTACACTACACAGGAAGGTCGAAGTAAGATACGCAATTCCAGCTACGTGAATTACATAGCCGGAGTTGATGTATCTTACATCCTGTTTCCACGCCAGCCACACAGCAGGAGGCCGATGAGAGCAAACATTCCAGTCAGCTTCTCTTATGCCTCATAAAGAGCAGAAGTACCATCGCCAACGTGGGTACCCTCTGAGTTCTGTCTAGTGGATCTGTACTATACCCACTAAATCAAACCCCGAAAGATTGACCATGGCAGTGTAGTTTAGACATGCCTCTAGAGAGCAAGAGGGGCTGTGGTGTGAACTCAGAGAGGCAAGGGGGTGTCTGACCAGGCAAGGGGGTGTCTGACCAGCTAATTCTCAGACCCATCCACACGGAGGCATCATAGCAGTGAGCATAGGCCATCACAAGGGCTACCTCCAGTTACCTAGGCACCAGTTATAAGACTAAAAATGACACCACATCGGTCAAATTGAGAATGGAATAAATCACCTGGTCCTTGTTTTTGTTATGAGTTATCCAGGAGAAATTTCCCTGGGACAAATAATAACTAGACAGGTGGCACACTGAGGGTATGTCTACACTAGCCCCTTAGTTTGAACTAGGGAGGCTAATGTAGGCATTCGAAGTTGCAAATGAAGCCCGGGATTTAAATATCCCGGGCTTCATTTGCATCTTCCCAGGTGCCGCCATTTTTAAATCCCCCTTAGTCCGAACTCCGTGCCTGCGGCTACACGCGGCATGGAGTAGGTAGTTCGAATTAGGATCTCTAATTTGAACTACCTACTCTGTGCCACGTGTAGCCGTGGGCACGGAGTTTGGACTAAGGGGGATTTAAAAATGGCAGTGCCCGGGAAGATGCAAATGAAGCCCGGGATATTTAAATCCCGGGCTTCATTTGCATCTTCGAATGCCTACATTAGCCTCCCTAGTTCGAACGAGGGGGTTAGTGCAGACATACCCCGAGACTGCTCTTTAGCATACAATGGCTCATTTGTTTTATATTTTAATTTGTACCACTGTTAGGCCTTTTGGACTGTATCATGTCCCTGTATGAGAGAAAAAAGTGGGATGAAAACTCTGCCAGTGAAGGTAGTGCAACTCCTTTCCATTCAGACTTTGTTACCTCAAGGGCAAGGACTCTGTTCTGGATTTATTTCAAGTAGAGATAGAATTCTTCATATCAGACAAAGTCTTTCTCTGCAGTGGGCGAGTGCTCCAGCCGTGGGAAGCTGACAGATCCTTTTCCTGCTGTTAGCACATTTGCCCACTGCCTCCCCCTGCCAGAGCACTTCTCTGTTACTAGAGTCTTTTCCTGCCAAGGGCTCAAACACCACACAGCTAAACATTGCCATGTAGATCGGAAGGCATGACTTGGGCGAGTTGAGAGCCAGCTAGAGAACCAGGCAGAGTACATACTCAGGTACATACCCATACCATTCAGGAACATCTGTATGTACTTGCCTGAGCCATGCTCTTTCTCCAGTGCTGTTTAAAGCTGAGCTAGGAGGGCTATCTAAGCCCATGCTGTACATGCTGCCAAAAGAAATATACAGCAGAGACATAACTTCCTGTAGAAAGACATTTTTGATTTTGCAGTTTTTAATGAATAGCACTCCCTATAACAAATGTAACCCAGCAGGTAGCACTGTTAGAAGTCTATAGAAATAAGGTTCTTCTTTTAATGTGCAACTTTCAAATGAAATAATTCCACTAAAAATTAATTTGTAACTGACCGGCAGTGGTCAGCACCGGACAGTACAGCACAATACATATTAAGGAAATCCCCATCTCACCCAGTGCCCTCCATTATTAAAAAATATTAACCATTTCTCTTTTCTTTGCCACACAGAGGCCGCTTCATGCCTTTGTTACCTGAAACTACAACGGTATTGCCTAGATCCATGGTAATTTGTGTCCTGTTTGAGTTTCCATGGAAACAGTGTTTATAGCATTGCTGAATTATTGGAAGAAAAAATGAGTTATAAATAATAAAGAGGCTAATGTTTTTTCCCTTGGTCTTGCTGAACTGCTTCAGGCATCAAGACAGATGAATTGGATAGAATTGGGGGGGAGCAGCTGTAACAGTAATGCTTATTGTAGTCAGTGCTGGAAAGCCCGCATTAGTGATAATGTTTCATATTGCGACGGTACCAAATTACCTTTTATTAACCATTATAACCACTGACGGTCTGATCTTTCTTAGAAGTAATTAGCTATGCTATTTTCACTATAGTAATTTGCAGACTCCGATGCATCTTTAGGAAAAAAACAACCTCCATTTTAGTTCTGGTGTGCATGTTGCTTGTCTTTTCTCTGTTATCCTTCAAGCAGAAAGAAAGGGGATTGGTTGTTTATTTATACTCCTGTTCTGGAGTCCTCTGTATATTATAGATTATTTCTATCACACCTACTTTAATTTTGTAGATAGATGGAATGTTTTTTATATAAATATTTTTCCCCAACTCACTCTCCTTCCATAACAAAGTTATTTTGTAGAGACAATGCGTCCTTTCTTCTCCTGTTACAAAAACTAATGGCTCCAGGACATATTTGTCTTGACTTTCAGAAGCATTGAGCCCCCAGACACAACTGATGTCAATGAGACCTGTCAGTGCTCAGCACGTCGGAAATTGGTGCACTAAAGACTCATCCTGGGAGATGCTGAGTGTCTTGAACCACTGACCAGCAGTGGTCAGCACAGGACAGTTGAAATCAGGAGGAGCCAAGACTATCCTGCACTTCGCAGAAGGTACATAATGTCTTACAAGATAGGGTCCATTTATTGTTTTTAGAAGTGAGCCTGAATTTAAAACCCAGATCCAAACTCCCCCATTCTTAGATCTGGATTCCAATCTGAACTTTTCAGCTCAACCCATCACTAGCTGCTGATTCCAATCACAAGACCCTGTATCAGGCAAATGACCCGTTTCAGTAGCCTGCCTCAGAACAGGTAATGAACTCTGGGACTTCTGCGAATGTTTAGTAAGAGGGCTGGACATCTCAAAGCAGACAATTCTGGGGAAATTCAAGACTGTGAAGGGTGTGACTCTAGGCAACACTATATTCACAGCCTACACACTACTGCACCAAATATGCCTCTTGAGGCCATAGCTCCTTCTAAGGTGCAAGCCTGCACGGGCACGCACCAAGAAATTTAGATCCACCCTCCTCCTCAGCAGAGTGGCACAGTGGCTGCTCAGCTGCTCTGGGGCGGGCCACATGGTGGGTGGCTGCATGGCTCCAGGAGCAGCCACTATGCGGCCCTGGCCCTAGCTTCAGCCCTCCACCAGGGCTGGAGCTGTGGCCAGGGTGGGCTGTGTAGCAGGCAGTAGCAGCTGCTCCAATGGTCAGGACCAAAGCCATTGCATGGTGGGCGGTGGCAGCTCCTGTGGCCAGGGACAAAGCTGCCACGTGGTGGGTGATAGAAGCAGTTCCAGCACTCAGGGCAGGAGTCACTGCATGGCAGGTGGCAGCAGCTCCAGAAGCTGGGGCCAGGGCCACCACATGCCAGGTGGTGGCAGCAGCTCCAGTGGCTAAGGCTGGAACCGCCATGTGGCAGGCAAGGGCAGCTCCAGTAGTCAGGACCAGAGCTGCTGCGTGGCCGGCAGCTGTGCTGTCACAGGGCCAGCCTTGGGGCTGGGCAAACTGGCCCCATGCCCAGGGCGCCATAGTCAGAGGATGAGGGGCAGCTGGACATAGGTGTTGCTGGGTAAAGGGGATGGAAGGTACTAGGCAAGGGGGAAGTTGGAGGCACTGCTGGGAGGAAAGTGCAGGGGTTGGGATGAAGGGGGCACTGTGCAGAAGTTAGGGACAAAGGGGGCACAATGCAGGGTTAGTGGTAAAGGGTGCACAGAATGGGGGTGTAGGGTTGGGGAGCCCATTGATGCAGGAATGGTGGGAGCAAGTCTGGGTGGGAGTGTGACTGGGTGCACCTTGTTAATTATTCATTGTTTTAGTATTTTTCTTACATAACGATATAGATATAGATATAGATATAGATATAGATATAGATATAGATATAGATATAGATATAGATATAGATATAGATATAGATATAGATATATCTCCAAACAAGTGCACATGATGTCAATGTTGGTCCACTAGACAGATGGGAAATCTTAGAGGGAACACTGCTTGAGGTATTACATGAAAGTTAGTAACACCTGGGTTATTGTAAAATTCATGTGTTAAGTTGTGAACTCCCTCTGTATGATGTTGTTGGCAAGACCCCACTTGAACTGTCAAAAAAATTTGAGAGGATAATCTAAAAATTGCAGCTGTGTTGCAGACAAACCAGGGAAAATTGCAGAAAAGTAATAATGGACCCTATTACTTGCAATAGTAAAGCCCATTATTACTTTTCCATGGCTTTCTGGCTTCGGCTGCTCAGGAACTCCCACTGTCCATCACCCAGGACTGAGAGCAGTCACCCAGGGCTGACAACAGGGGCTAACACTCTCAGCCCCAGGGCAACCAGGGCTCCCAATGTCAGGCACATGGCTCAACTCCCACTATCAAAACTGAAGCAGAAAGCGTAATATTAAAGAATCCACAATTTCTCCACTATCATAAGTTAAGCAGGACCTTGATTACTAGAACTTGTTTAAGACAAGACAGTGTAGCCTAGGCAAAGGTGACAAATAGGTCTGTCCTAGACAAAGAAATGTGTGTTTACCTCAATTTACTTATTAGCAGTATACAATGCCATCAAGGAGTATCCTAATCTGGAATTTAAGAGGCAGAGAAAGTTGGGTGTCATTTAAAAGAAAAAGTTGTTAATTTTTCAGAGTTTGGGCACTTCCACCCCTCCCCAGAATTGGTGGTATCATTTTAGAAGCCTATCCATTGATTGGAGTACTGTCACTCTTCAAAAAAAAAAATGTAAACTTTTATGATCACCATGTCCAAAGATGGATGGCTGAGTTAGGTTCTTCATTCCACATTGAGGTCCATACATCACTAGCCTTGTTTTTCTTTATACAGGCAGTCTCCGGGTTACGTACAAGATAGGGACTGTAGGTTTGTTCTTAAGTTGAATCTGTATGTAAGTCGGAACTGGCGTCCAGATTCAGCCGTTGCTGAAACTGATCGCCAGTTCTGACTTACATACAGATTCAACTTAAGAACCCCAAGTCAGCTGCTGCTGAAACTGATCAGCCGCTGATTCCAGGAAGCCCGGGGCAGAGCAACTATGCCTTGGGCTTCCTGTAGTCAGCGCTGGTCAATTTCAGCAACGGCTGACTTGGGGACGCCTGGGGCAGAGCAGCTGGGGTGCTGCTGGGTTGCTCCAGTAGCTCCGTTCCTCGGCGCTACTGGACCAACCCAGCAGCACCCCAGCTGCTCTGCCCCAGGCGTCCTGATTCAGCCGCTGCTGAAACTGACCAGCAGCGGCTGAATCAGGACGCCTGGGGCAGAGCAGCTGGGGTGCTGCCGGGTTGGTCCAGTAGTGCCCAGAGCAGCGCTGCGGGACCAACCAGCAGCGCCCCAGCTGCTCTGCCCCAGGGTCCACAACAAAAGCCTGGTCTGCTGGGGAGGGGGGCACACTAGCTGCGCCCCCCCCAGCAGACCAGGGAAACGGGGAGCAAAGCCGCAGCGGCGGGGTGCCTCACCTCTGAGGCTTTGCTCTGGCGCGGGGCCCGCTTTGCTCGCGGTGCCACTGGTCTGCTGGAGACGGTCCCCAGCAGACCAGGGGCACCGGGAGCAAATCCGCAGCAGCGGCGGGGTCCCGCGCTTCTGAGGCTTTGCTCTGGCAAAGCCTCAGAAGCGCGGGAAACTGCCGCTGCTGCGGCTTTGCTCACGGTGCCCCTGGTCTGCTGGGGACTGTCTCCAGCAGACCAGGGGCACCGGGAGCAAATCCGCAGCAGCGGCGGGGTCCCGCGCTTCTGAGGCTTTGCTCTGGCAAAGCCTCAGAAGCGCGGGAAACTGCCGCTGCTGCGGCTTTGCTCACGGTGCCCCTGGTCTGCTGGGGACTGTCTCCAGCAGACCAGGGGCACCACGAGCAAACCCGCCGGGGCTGCAGCTTTGCTCCCGATGCCCGTGGTCTGCTGGAGATGGTCCCCAGCAGACCAGGGGCACCGGGAGCAGCTTTTCTCACCCCGGAGGTCGAGGTGGCGACCGCTGCCTGTGAGCTCTCGGGCGAGAAAGACCCGTTCGTAAGTGCGGATCCGACATAAGTCGGATCCGCGTAAGTCGGGGACTGCCTGTATTGAAATAAACAGGAGCTTGTGGGTGCTTTGTCTCTTTGAAAATGAGGGCAATGCACTCTTTCCAGCACCTAATCATGGGTTTAGGAGTAGAAAGAGGCAGACCCATCTTAAGCTATGTCTACAATACAGATCTTACACCAGCACAGCTTTACAGCTGCACCATTATAAGGTCTCCCATGTAGCAGCTCTATGCTGGTAAGAGAGAGCATAATTAAACCACCGCCAATGAGCAGCAGTAGCTATGTTGGCAGGAGAATATCTCCAATCAACTGTCTGCACTTGTGCTTTTGCTGGTGAAACTTATGCCAGAGGGTATTTTCACACTGCTGACTGCCAAAACTTTTAACCACAAACATGCTACTGTAGACATAGCTTTAGTGAGAGTGTCTTAATATTTCTCTGTGTAGTAGAATCCTAGTGTTTTAAACTTTTGTGTTCTATTTCTGGCAACGAACCATCTTTGGAAAATTACTTAACTATGTGGTTCCATTGGTCATGCCTCATGTCCACACACAGGGGAGGGAACAAACAGTTGTGAGGCTACTGAGTGCCTACAGCCTGGAGAGAGTTTTCCATTCCACATACAGATCCATTTCCTCTGAATCACTCTGTTGCACTAGAATGTGTAATTGTGCCCATGGCGGCTTGGTGATTTTGTCCCTGACTCGTATTTCATTTAAGTCAATGGGAGACACATACTCTACAGAGATGATCCTTTATCAGCAACAAATGTGCATTCCACACAGTTTAGAATGATTCTAGGCACACGTTGAATTTTTTTTACGTTTACTGCTGATGATTACAGTTTAAAGAGTGGAATTACAAATGTTTAATTATAAAAATCTTGCCAGTTTACAGAAACCTACTGATTACAGAAAAAAAAATCTTTCTGTCAAGCAGCTTTCCGCTGGAATCATGGGGTTTCTTTTCAGGCCAGTTATATTTCCTTTCAGCACTGTACTGAAAATACAGAGACAGCTTAGGTGAGTCACAAACGTGATTACAGGCAGTCCCCGGGTTACATGGATCCGACTTACATCGGATCCCTACTTACAAACGGGGTGAGGCAACCCCGCACTAGCTGCTTCCCCCCAGCAGACCAGGGAGACGCGAAGCTAGCGCCCCCCCGCAGCAGACCAAGGAGACGCGGAGCGGCTTTTCTCAGCAGACACCTCAGCTTGAGAATAAAGGACTGAGGGAAGTGAGGTGTGGGAGAATAAAACTGAGCTCTGGAGAAATGTTTGGCTAGAGTTTCCCCTACATTATGTACCAGTTCCGACTTACATACAAATTCAACTTAAGAACAAACCTACAGTCCCTATCTTGTACGTAACTCGGGGACTGCCTGTACCTTCAAAGTTTCCTAAAACATGTAACGTTTGAGACACTGTATCTTATATAAAGAGCAGGGGACTTAAAATTAAACACATCTTGATCTGTCCATTAGTAGGGTTAGCACATTCCTGTTTAAGCAATTAGTGGACTCCTGAAGCAGCCTAGCTCATGTGTTGCTGGTGTTGTATTGTGATCTATTACAGCATTGCTAATTGTGTTTTGAAACATTGATTTTAGGAAAGAGATGGAGTGCATTGCATTAGAGAGCAGTTGGACCTTGGCAGAAATGTACTGCATATATTGGGAGGGAAGTCAAGATTGACATGTACTTGTATTCCATGGAGGAAGTGTAAACACTTATTAATTAGAGAGGAAGCTTAACTGCTCGAGTAGCTGGAGAGACAAATCCAAATTCCTAAACAAATTTTTAAAAAAACTTGCTAGAGGAAAAACTCACCAGATATTTTGAGAGAAGATCCTGCAAACCTCTTTCCCCTTTCAGTGAACTTTGGTACCACCTCCTCCAAATAGTAAAGAGGCTCAACATTAGCCAACATTCCCCCCACAGTATATGACTGCTGCTGTCAGTTGCAATTGGGAGGCATGACTTGAATGCAAAGTAAGATATGTAGTACCATCTCTTCCTGGCCAAAGTCTCCACAAAACTCAGTGGTTGTGTCTAGACTGGCAAGTTTTTCTGCAAAAGCAATTGCTTTTGCGGAAATTCTTGCCAGCTGTCTACACTGGCCACTTGAATCTCCGCAAGAACACTGACGATCTCATGTAAGATTGTCAGTGTTCTTGCGGAAATACTATGCTGCTCCCGTTCGGGCAAAAGCCCTCTTGAGCAAATGCTTTTGCGCAAGAGAGCCAGTGTAGACAACGCGGTAATGTTTTGCGCCAAAAAGCCCCGATCGCGAAAATGGCGACCGGGGCTTTCTTGCGCAAAACCGCGTCTAGATTGGCATGGACGCTTTTCTGCAAAAAGTGCTTTTGCGGAAAAGCGTCCATGCCAATCTAGACGCTCTTTTCCGCAAATGCTTTTAATGGAAAAACTTTTCCGTTAAAAGCATTTGCGGAAAATCATGCCAGTCTAGACATAGCCAGTGTGTTTTCAGAAGAATGCAAACCAATGTTACCATAGTGAAGGATGCTGGTTTCACCAAAATACTCAGAAAGGTTGCTGAAGATGAATTGTTCATATGCTATAAATCATGGGTTCCCAAACTGGGAGTGAGTGAAGAAATTCTAGGGGGTGCCTGAGGCAACCCATCCCCTCAATCAATCCCCCACTCCACGTTTTGCTGCTATTTTTGTTTTTTGGCCTCAGCAGTTTTTTTTTTTTTTTTATCAACAAGTTTTGCTGGGGGTGAGGTGGGGCGTGAGAGTTTCTCAAAAATCAAAAAGGGGATGTGATGCCAAAAAGTTTGGGAACCACTGCTATAAACGAATGAGAAGTGTATTCCTACATAATTATGGGGAATAGCTGGTTAATGAAAATAGACAATGAGATGGGCTTTTAAAGGTGTCCCAGTGTATTTTTTAGTCAGACTGTGATAACAGCTCTCACCAATGCATAAGACTGTCTTCTGCCATGAAGCTTGCTGCTTCTCTCAGACTTCCTGCACCCCCAAACCTATTCCCTTGCTAATGAAATATAATAGACATTAATGCCTATTGCAGAAGGCCAGTTTCTTCATTATTGACACCTCTATCTCCTTTCCTCACTTACTATTCTAGAGCTGCTGCAACTTTCTAAAGCCACCAAAAAAGGGAGACACACTTCCTCTTGCAGAAATGTGTTTTAAAATTCTTTCTTTCCTTTCTGATGCAGGTTTCTGGTGTTACCTTGCCAACTGGTACATTTGTCCTTCCACAGGATCTTGTAGCCAGTCATGTCCATTGGAGTACAGAGTGGGTAATGTGGTGGCAGCACCAGGGCTGCTCTCACAGCTGGCAATTTAGGCAGTAATGTGAAGGAAGCAGTGAGCACAGATGCCACTGTGCCAGTTTGCTTTTAATAGCTTCTCTGTGGGTTTCCAGAGGTGTAAGGGTAGTATGCATTTAGTTTTCCAGAGCCTAGTCCTATCCTGATCTCTTCACTGTGGATAATGTACGGGCCCATGCTAAAAGTGGTTTAAATTCAGACTATGTTTAAGAGCAATTTCATAAAAATAAATAAATATTTAAGCTCTTGTATGTCTCAGCTACACTTTCATTGTGGCTCATCTCTTGGAAGTATATGTTATAGCTGCTCCTTGACAGTGTTCAGAGTCAGATCTGCTGACTTCAGTGACAAAATTAAGTTTCCATTGCTTTTCACTGACATTATACCTACAGAGTCCACACCAGCATAGAGAGATCGCATGTACTGGGATTCTATTCCTTCTTGTCTGCCAGCAACACAATACACACTCTGTACTTCAAAAAAGCAAATTTTGACTCCCTCAGAGAACTGATGTGCAGGATCCCCTGGGATGCTTACACGAAGGGGAAAGGAGTCCAGGAGAGCTGGCAGTATTTTAAAGAAGCCTAATTAAAGGCACAGGAAGAAACCATCCTGATGCTCAGCAAGAAAAGCAAATATGGTAGGTGACCAGATTGGCTTACCAGGGACATCCTTGGTGAGCTTAAACACAAAAAGGAAACTTACAAGAAGTGGAAACTTGGACGGATGACTAGGGAGGAGTATAAGTATATTGCTCGAGAATGCAGGGGACTTATCAGAAAGGCGAAAGTGCAATTGAAATTGCAGCTAGCAAGGGATGTGAAGGATGAC
This sequence comes from Pelodiscus sinensis, assembly GCF_049634645.1. NCBI lineage: Eukaryota > Metazoa > Chordata > Testudines > Trionychidae > Pelodiscus > Pelodiscus sinensis. Next base: position 212,734,351 of record NC_134711.1, read on the forward strand.
AAGAAAGGTTTCTACAGGCATGTTAGCAATAAAAGGGTGATCAGAAAGGGTATGCAGCCCTTATTGGATGAGGGAGGTAACCTAGTGACAGATGACGTGGGAAAAGTTGAAGTACTCAATGCTTTCTTTGCCTCTGTCTTCACAGACAAGATCAGCTCCCAGACTAATGAGCTAGGCAACACAGTATGGGAAGGAGGTAGACAGCCATTGGTGGGGAAAGAACAAGTAAGGAACTATGTAGAAAAGCTAAACATACACAAATCCATGGGCCCAGATTTAATGCATCCGAGGGTACTAAGGAAGTTGGCAAATGTCATTGCAGAGCGTTTGGCCATTATCTTTGAAAACATGTGGGAGAGATCCCGGATGATTGGAATAAGGCAAATATAGTGCCCATCTTTAAAAAAGGGAAGAAGGACAATCCAGGGAACTACAGACCGGTCAGTCTTACCTCAGTCCCCGGAAAAATCATGGAGGGGATCCTCAAGGAATCCATTTTGAAGAACTGAAAGAGGAGAAAGTGATCAGGAATAGTCAACATGGATTTACGAAGGGCAAGTCGTGCCTGACCAATCTGATTAGCTTCTATGATGAGGTAACTGGCTCTGTGGATATGGGAAAGTCAGTGGATGTGATAGACCTTGACTTTAGCAAAGTTTTTGATACGGTCTCCCACAATATTCTTGCCAGCAAGTTAAGGGAATTTGGATTGGATACTGTAAGATGGATAGAAAGCTGGCTAGACTGTTGGGCCCAACAGGTAGTGATCGATGGCTCAATGTCAGGTTGGTGGTTGGTTTCCAGCGGAGTGTCCCAAGGATCTGTTCTAGAACTGGTTTTGTTCAACATCTTTATTAATGACCTGGATGAGGGGATGGATTGCACCCTCAGCAAGTTCGCAGATGACACTAAGCTAGGGGAGAGGTAGATATGTTGGAGGGCAGTGATAGGGTCCAGAGTGACCTAGACAAATTGGAGGATTGGGCCAAAAGACATCTGATGAGGTTCAACAAGGACAAGTGTAGAGTCCTGCACTTGGGATGGAAGAATCCCAAGCACTGTCACAGCTGGGGACGGAATGGCTAAGTTGCAGTTCTGCAGAAAAGGACCTGGGGATTACAGTGGATGAGAAGCTGCATATGAGTCAACAGTGTGCCCTCGTAGCCAAGAAGGCTAATGACATATTAGGTTGCATTAAGAGGAGCATTGCCAGCAGATCTAGAGAAGTGATTATTCCCCTTTATTCAGCTTTGGTGAAGCCACACCTGGAGTATTGTGTCCATTTCTGAGCCCCCCACTATACAAAGGATGTGGATGTATTGGAGAGGGTCCAGCAGAGGGGAGACTGAGGGATTTGGGTTTATTTAGTCTTCAGAAGAGAAGAGTGAGGGGGGATTTGATAGCAACCTTCAACTTCCTGAAGGGAGGTTCCAAAGAGGACGGAGAAAGACTGTTCACAGTAGTGATGGATGGCAGAACAAGGAGCAATGATCTCAAGTTACAGTGGGAGAGGTCTAGGCTGGATATTAGGAAAAACTATTTCATTAGGAAGGTGGTGAAGCACTGGGATGGGTTACCTAGGGAGGTAGTGGAATCTCCATTCTTAGAGGTTTTTAAGTCTCGGATTGACAAATCCCTGGTTGGGTTGATTTAGTTGGGATTGGTCCTGCCTTGGGTAGGGAGCCGGACTCGATGACCTCCTGAAGTCTCTTCCAGCTCTATGATTTTATGATTCTATGATTTTTACTAAGCACTAATCAGGTATAATGCAAAGCCATTATAGTCATCAAGATCTTCAGAAAAATAATGCTCTGTGGGATTTGGGCCATTGTCACAGTCAGCTCCTCCGATGCCTCATCACCAATTCTACTTTTTCTTATGCTATGTTGTTGACAGCCTCTTGCCCCATTAATGCACAAGGTCACATAGTAGATTTAAATGCTGAAATCATGCATTAATTTATGAAGCAATTTGTCAAGTTCTGGTAGGAGAACGACATGCACAGCAAAGGAACTGTTCCCTGCTTCTGCTCCTCTCCACTAGACAATGGCCACTACTGTCCTTAATTCTAAATGTGCTTTGGCAAGTGATTCAAAAGCTTTTGTCTCCTCCAAATAACAATTAGCTCAACACAAAGAGCAGAGAGGTGATAACATAGCTACATTATCATTAAAATATGAAATAGTTAAAACAAAAATTAAAACATTTCATTGTCAGTGCAAGGTTTCTATTGACAGGATAGCCAAAGGTTTGTATGTCCGACAGGATAGCCAAATGAACTCAACAATTTCATAATACAACAATATGCATACAAAAAACATGTTATGAAAAAAGAACCTGACCATCAACTTCAGTTACCTTTTTATGCTTCGATATTCCAGCAATTTTAAAAGATAATAGAAGATCATGATGTGAAAGATATATTTGCAAGAGAAATGCCCACTGACTTTGACCATTCAGAAATTTGACATTATAATAACCAAGTTAACTTTGTCTATGAACTTTAAACTGCCCAGTTGGGTAACTCATTCTTTGGGATATTAGATGGGAAAATTCATTTAGATTATTACACCAAACACATCAAGAAATTCATTTTCTTGTTTCTAAAGGTGTTCATAAAGTTAAAGGCTTATAAATTGCAGCGTGGGGTGATCTGCTCACCGGTACATTACATTATTATGCAATACAAGATATCCCTGTGAAAGCTAGGAGAGCTGCCCAGAATAAAGAATCTAGTCCTAACCAAGCACCAGAGCTTCAGAGAATTTGATCTGAGCACAGCATTTGTAGCTTTAACTGGAGCATTTAGTAAATGTAACATTATTTGTAGGTGACTGTATCTTTGTCGTATAATGTTGTGATAAGGTTCTGTGTGTGATAAAGTCAGAACACCACATTAAAAAAACTAAAAAGATTAAATCTAAATGACTTTGGATTCCCAAGAATTTCAGTATTGTTTCAGTTTTCAATGCAATTTCCATTTGAGTGCTTTCTTTATTTACAAAGAAGAGTCTCATAGAAACTGCAGAATCTCACAAGAGAACATTTTCAATGGTCACTATATTTACATACATATTACATACCTGTGCTAGTGTGAGTGTGAGTGTGTGTGTGTGTGTATCTATATACACACACACACACACAGGCTGTGTCTAGGCTTTTGCGGAAATTCTTGCCAGCTGCCTACACTGGCCACTTGAATTTCCGCAAGAACACTGACGATCTCATGTAAAAAAATCAAAGCTTCTTGCAGAAATACTATGCTGCTCCCGTTCGGGCAAAAGTCCTTTTGTGCAAAAGCTTTTGCGAAAAGGGCCAATGTAGACAGCTCAGATTTGTTTTGCGCAAAAAAGTCCCAATCGCGAAAATGGTGATCGGGGCATTTTTGCGCAAAAGCGCATCTAGATTGGCATGGACGCTTTTCCGCAAAAAGTGCTTTTGCGGAAAAGCATCCGTGCCAATCTAGATGCTCTTTTCCACAAATGCTTTTAATGGAAAACTTTTCCATTAAAAGCATTTGTGGAAAATCATGCCAGTCTAGACGTAGCCACACACATACACACAAGTGCATTTCAATATAATTTTCTGTCAACATGCGCTCACAGACCCCAGTACTGTACCAAGCTCCATAGAAGCAGTCCCCAGCCCCTGCACAGGCCCCACTGACTTCAGTGGATGTTTGCCTGCACATTTCTCCTTTCAAGCCCATAAGATACTTTAACTTTTCTTTGCATTCTAAGGTACTATGCAGAGTGATGGAGATAAACAAAAAATGAGGAGTAATGTTAGTTCGAACCAAGGGGTTTAATTCAAACTAACGCAGCCCGGAGCACACTTTCGCTTTCGAATCATCTGGGTTCCGAAACAGTGCGCGGCCGAGATTATGCTAATGAAGAGCGGGATATTTAAATCCCAGCTTCATTTACTATTTCGAATGCCTACATTTGTATCCCTAGTTCGAACTAGGGTGCATGTGTAGACATACACTATGGGTATGTCTACATATGCACCCTAGTTCGAACTAGGGATGCAAATGAACAGGGCTCGCCGAACCGCGGCCAGCCCCACTCGCCAGCCGCACTGTCTAGCGTTCTGCACATGCAGCGTTCTGCACATGCACAGATCGCCTGAATCTGGCTCTTCCGGGTTACAATCTACTCGCCCGTGTCGAGCCCTACAAATGAAGACATTCAAAATTGCAAATGAAGCTGGGATTTAAATATCCCATGCTTCATTTGCATATTCGCGTTATGGCACTATTTCAAAATAACAGATGCTGTTAAGACACAGTTATTTCAAGAGAAAACCCTCCTCTCAAAATAACCCTTATTCCTCATACAATGAGATTTACCAGTTATTTCGAGAGAAGGGCTTTTTCGCAAAATAACCGTGTCTTAGCAGCATCTGTTATTTCAAAATAGCGCTATTTCAAAATAACAGATTCTTTTAAGACACGGTTATTTCAAGAGAAAACCCTCCTCTCAAAATAACCCTTATTCCTCATACAATGAGATTTACCAGTTATTTCGAGAGAAGGGCTTTTTCTCGAAATAACCGTGTCTTAACAGTGTCTGTTATTTCAAAATAGCGCTATTTTGAAATAGTGCCATAACACAAATATGCAAATGAAGTGTGGGATATTTAAATCCCGGCTTCATTTGCAATTTCAAATGTCTTCATTTGCATCTCTATTTCAAATTAGGGTGCAAGTGTAGACATACCCTAAGAGAATGAACTGTCATGAAACCTTGTAATTCCACCTGTCCTGAAGAAAGGGAGTGGATTTTATTCAATGGAATTCAGCAATTTGCCTTTTAGGACAGCAAATCACCTGCAGAACTGTAAAAAGAGTACAGCTAATATTGTTTGTTACCTCTAGGATGTATGAGAAGGAAGATATTTAAAGGACGATTTCAGTGTTATTAACAACAGCCACCTAGAAGAATTTTCTAAATCCACAATTTGGTGTGTAAATTCACACTAATATGTAAGTTACATAAGTTTTTTATAATAATGGTATAAACTTTTTAAGGGGAAAATGGGACCTGGACACAAATTTTCAACAGCAACAATTATTTGTAAAATTTTTTGTGGTCTTGTCTTGGAGTCCTATAAAATAGAAAGCTGTTAGTAACATTTACTATTTTTTTTAAATGGTCCAGTTAGTTGTACATATACCTTTGTTCCCAGTTGGGACCTGCTCCAAAGCCCACAAGTCAATAGGATTCTTTCTATCAACTTCAGTGGGTGCACAACTAGTCCCAAATGAGCTGCTCTGTTCTATGAACCATCCGTAGGGGATTTCCCTCCTCGACCTAGATAAAGGTGTTGACTTTTCAGGAAGTATGAACAATTTTTAAATTTTGTCTTCAGGCTAGATTGAGTCTCACTGTGTAGTACCTTCCTCCACTAGCAGTTCTATTGACTTCAATGGGACTTCTCATATTATTTGGTACTACTGAATATGAGCAAAGGTTTCACAGTCTAGTTCGTGAGGATCCTTCCTTCAAATAGCCATCTGAGAAAGCATTGCTAATAGAGCCTTCCCCTTCCTGTTTCAATTAAAGTTGTCACTGCTTTTTTGAATTCAGTCTTGTAGCAGTGTCCATCCCAGCATTTTAGAGAGACATAGTGGGTGGGTAATATCTTATACTTTTTGACTCATTATTAGACTGAAAAAGTAATGACAGATTTGCAATTTTTTTTTGTCTCCAAAGCTACTCAAATTACTAGAAGAAACCCATGCACATTAATCCTGTGTTGAATTTGCCTCACTGAGTTCTTCTAAATGTAGTCAATTACTCCACAAAAAATTGCAATGAAAATTAACAATATGAGAGATCAGGCAAGTATTATAATGAAATCAGTATGTAAATAGTGTGGCAAAGGATTAAGAAACAATAGGAGTCCCGCCCTTCTTTTTAAGTTGTCCTATTACACTGAATTTCTTTGGGGCAGGACCCTGTCTCTTCTCTGACCTTAAAAATGGCCTGTCATATTTCTGAAAGCATTACAAATATTTGATGATGACATAGCAATAGCTGTTAGAACTTCAGGGTAAGGAGAGTTCAGTCAGCCTCTCAGAAATTGCGGGCCACCGACTTTTTTTCTCGTGTGATCCTGAATTTTCTTTCTAAAAAGGTGCAAAAAAAAGTAGCGTATTTCCCCTTATCACCTAGTCTTTAACTTTTTCCAGCCTATCAGATACTACCTAGAGTGTGGGGTGTTTAAAAATAGAGGGCAAAGTCCTGCCTCTGGCTGTGCCTCTTCAGCTCCTGTTGACTTCATGAATGGGGCAAGAATGCAGCCAAAGCAAGATTATAATACTACTTATTCAACTTGCTGATGATTCACCAGACAATCAAGTTAGAATTAGTTTGGGTTACCACACATAACAGAGGCTGAACATTTTCATTCTTTAGTAGAAATATGATTAAGTTTTTCTATTTCACCTTATCCCACAAAGAGAAGATATCCATGAATTACAGCAGCATAAATGCCTTTTCACATTCCAATAGAGCAGATTTTTGAAGAATGTTCTTCATTTTCTCATTCTTCCACCCTCCCATTCTTTCTAATGGTTTCTTCACCTGCTGGGACCAGCTCATTTGGTTTAGTTGATTCCTTACCTTTTCAATACATATCACTTGTGCTTAGTGAAAGGTCTTGTCAATAGGGATTGAGTGCATCTTAATAAAGTCCCAGGAAAACTTCTATTCCTTCTTTTTTAATGAAGTCATTTTCTAATACTTGGTCTTTTTATAACCTCATGCTTCTTTTTCAGTGCAAGACTTGTTAAGCTGACAAGACTATGTTTCTTTTCAAGGTTTAAGAGCTTTTCCCAAGGTAGCTACAACTAAATGAAAAGCAGCAGCACACAAAACAGCCTTGCAAAATATTTTGCCATTTTCAAGGGTTATAGTTCTGGGCCACTTCCTAGGTATGTAATTAAAAGGATGACTCAGAGTGTGTAATTAGATTGTGCCACATTTATTTTGGGTGGTACTTCATGGGGGTCAACAGGCTTTCACTAATGATTAATTTGCTCCAATGTATATTATACAAAGTATAGAAATTCAAATATAAATCTGAAAAAAAAAAAAACATTTTTTCACCTCTTCAAAAGGCTCCAGAAAAAAACACCAGCTTTAATAGGCAGGAATCATTTGTTAGTTATACTGTAATCTTCTAGAATTACTGCGAGATAAGGAAAGATTAAATGAAACTATCTGTGCTTTGTATGTTTGGCAGTGTCATGACAAGAGTCATCAGGGGATCCTGTTACAGATTGTTTTCCAATTTTTTTCACAGTATCTGAGCAAGATTTTGGACTAAGAAGACATTGCATGTATGTGTTAGTTTTCAGTTACTCAAGGTCTGTGAAGAAGAAGCAGAGTGAGAAGCAGGAAAATTAACTCTCTGGATTGGCCTCTGTTTAGAGTCAATTCTTGAGGCAGCATTTCTCTCTGGCAACTACACATCAGTGTTACGCTAAGACTTTTCAAAGGTGTTGCCCTGAAAGTTGTTTGGCCCTTTCTCTTCCAGGACTGGTTTGTATATGTATATGCATATACATGCATCTGACGAAGTGGGTCTTTGCCCACGAAAGCTTATGCTCCAATACATCTGTTAGTCTATAAGGTGCTACCGGACTCCTTGTCACTTTTGCAGATCCAGACTAACACGGCTACCCCTCTGATACTAGTTACCTAAATACCTTTAAAAATCTGGCCTAAGGATAGTATGCTATCTTCTATGGAATCCTCTGCAAAGGCAGATTTCTACTATAATTTTTACTCAACTTAAATACACAGCCAAGACAAACAACCACAAGAATTAAAAGACAATTTGTTATGCATCCTAAAGTCATGAAGTTAATTAAATAGATATGTTTTTGGTGGTTTTTGCTTTTTTCTGATTTTTTAGGGTGCACTAGTTACATGCATGTACCGTTCCCTCTCCCAAATAATCCATATACAGGTACATTTCTATAATATTCAATATTGTTTTGGACTTCTAATAACACACACACACCCCACTAATTGAAAATTTGTTACAGATTCTTGCTTAAGTATTTCCTCATCCTGCAAACACTGAAACACATTCTTTACTACTTCATTTGTTGTGTACATCTTTTTTCCTTTTAATTTTATATCCTGCTTATGTCCTGTTGTATGCTCCACATTTTTATGGTACATTTCACTGATCTTTATCCCAATAAGTTTACTGTTTTGTGTTGCCAAAATGAAAGAAAATTTTTAAATGAATTAGTCCATCACTCCTTTGTACTGTTGAGAGGGGAGCATGACACTTCCCTCACCTACTTTGACTTTTGATGAAAATAGAGTGTCCTGTCTCCACTACGTTTTTCCAATGGGCTAGCAAATGCATGTTAGTTACTCTGTGGTAAAAACACACATTTTCATAGCACTGGGGAGCAGAACCACAGGTGGATGCCACAGTGGCACACATCCAAACAAGCACACATGACCTCATTGTTGGCGCACAAGACAAAACTCACTCCGCTCATGCATGGAAAATCTTAGAGGGAACACTGGTCTTAAGAATCAGAGAGTAATTAAATAATCAGACAAACTAAATGACAACCCACATTTTTGTTTAATCCTGTTTCTAACCGCTTTTACCTGCTCTCTGCTGCTGTGCATACATAGAGCTTATAGCTGATCTAACAAATGGTGCAGCCTGAGCTCAGCATAGTCTGTAGCTAAACTGGCTATGACTATATAAATAGTCAGACACTGTGCAAATGGTATTGTGCACTCTCCCAACAATCACAGGCTGTTTCATCATTGATAAACTAACATATATTAATATGTACATGACCATCCAACATTTTGACAAATGAAAAGAGATGAATTAGCTGTTTGGATTTTCTTTCTTTCCCAATAAATTTTGGGAATAATTTGAAAATTGCTTTCTGCTCAAGCTCCCTTTGGTTTTTTTAGGTTATTTTGTTTGTATAAATAAGGCCCCTTTTTTATTTGTTCTTTGCAATAACTCTCAAATCCATAACTAATTATTTCTGAGAGATCTTTGTATCATTATGGTTATTAAGCATTGGTTACTTAAAGCAAAATGCAAGACAATGTAGCACTTTAAAGACTAACAAGATGGTTTATCAGATGATGAGCTTTCGTGGGCCAGACCCACTTCCTCAGATCAAATAGTGGAAGAAAGTAGTCACAACCATATATACCAAAGGATACAATTAAAAAAATGAACAAATATGAAAAGGACAAATCACATTGCAGAACAGGAGGGGGATGCGGGGAGGGGGGGGAAGGAAGGAAGGTAAGTGTTTGTGAATTGATGATATTAGAGGTAGGGAGAGTGGGATGTTTGTGAGTTAATGGTATTAGAGGTGATAATTGGGGAAACTGTCTTGGTAATGGGTGAGATAGTTCAAATGTTTGTTAAGTCCTTGTTGGAAAGTGTCGAATTTTAACATGAATGACAGTTCAGAGGATTCCCTTTCAAGTGCAGATGTAAAAGGAGACAGACCCATAGTCTCTTATAGACAACCACCTAACCTCAAGATGATTCTTACCAACCACCACAGGACATACCACACTAAAACCAACCCTGGTACCTTCCCTTGCAACAAACCCCATTGCCAGCTTTGTCCACATATTCATTCTGCTGATACCATTCCTGCGCATCCAGAAATATAATCTATGCTATCATGTGCCAAAAGTGTCCGTCTGCTATGTACATTGGACAAACATCTCAGACACTTCGCCAAAGGATTAATGCCCACAAAACAGATATCAGACAAGATCACAAAGAGAAAACAGTTTCTTGCCATTTTAACCAGAAAGGACACTCTCTCAATGACTTAACCACATGCATTCTGCTACAAAGACCTTTTACATCACTCGTGGAACGAGGTGTACAGATAGATCAGAATGGCTACATAGTTCGAACTATCTAGCCCGTGCCGCGTGTAGCCGCGCGGCACGGGGTTCAAACAAGCCGGCTTTTAAAAATGGCGGAGCCGGCTTTATGCTAATGAAGCCCGGGAAATTCAAATCCCGGGCTTCATTAGCAAGTTCGGTATGCATACATTACCCCCCTAATTCGAACTAGGGGGGTAGTGTAGACATACCCAAAGAGAAAACAGTTTCTTGCCATTTTAACCAGAAAGGACACTCTCTCAATGACTTAACCACCTGCATTCTGCTACAAAGACCTTTTACATCTGCACTTGAAAGGGAATCCTCTGAACTGTCATTCATGTTAAAATTCGACACTTTCCAACAAGGACTTAACAAACATTTGAACTATCTCACCCATTACCAAGACAGTTTCCCCAATTATCACCTCTAATACCATTAACTCACAAACATTCCACTCTCCCTACCTCTAATATCATCAATTCACAGACACTTACCTTCCTTCCTTCCTCCCCCTCCCCGCATCCCCCTCCTGTTCTGCAATGTGATTTGTCCTTTTCATATTTGTTCATTTTTTTAATTGTATCCTTTGGTATATATGGTTGTGACTACTTTCTTCCACTATTTGATCTGAGGAAGTGGGTCTGGCCCACGAAAGCTCATCATCTAATAAACCATCTTGTTAGTCTTTAAAGTGCTACATTGTCCTGCATTTTGCTTCAACTACCCCAGACTAACACGGCTACATTTCTATCACTGGTTACTTAAAGGCTTTTTTATTTTTTATTTTCTAATATCTCATCATAGGCTTGAGTCATTACCTAAAAACAAATGCAGGTTTTTGAACTAGGGACTTAGGGAAATATATTGTAGCACTCATTCTTCTGAACTGAAGTGAAGGTGAACTAGTTTCCTCTTAAAAAGATGTGCTTCTAATTCAGGACAGAAAAAAGTGTTTGGTTTTAAGCATGTGCTTTAATTTATGTGGATCCTCAATGGGAGTTATACACATGACAGAGCAGAACCCTTCCTGGATAGAAATACTTCCCTGAACCACTGTCCTTTTTGTTTGGGTACAGCATACTGCTGACTAAGCCATTGATGGTCAGACCTATGGGCTGAAACAAGAATTCATGCTACCAGTTAGGCCAGGGGGTTTTGAGAGGGGTTTCCCAATTATTTTTGAGAGGGGCCACTCCAAGATTTTGGAAAGTGGTTGAGGGCAACACTCTTTGTTGTATATTGGGTTGTAGATATAGATTTTGTTGTTATGGTAACTGAGTAGGTCACTGGGGTCAGCCCAGCTAGTCTGGGCTTGTTCTGGTGAGTTCTGTGCTATGCAATAAAATGGACACTTGCACCTACTCCAGCTCTCTGCCTTTCCACTGATTTCTTCCTATACTCTGAAACTCCCCACGACATAACACTCTTCCATAATATTAATGGAGATGTAGAGTCTGGGATGGAGGTTGGGTGCAGAAGAGAGCTTAGAGTAAGGGATTGGGGTGCAGGAGGGAGACTGGAGTCTGGGATGAGTTGGAATGAAGCAGGCGGTTGTGACCTAGGGCAGGGGACTGGAGTGCAGGGGTTTGGGATGTGACCTACGGTAGGAGGGGATTGTGATCTAGGGCAGGAGATCAGGGTGCCAGATCTGGGAGGGGGTATGGGTGTAAGAGAGGGACACAGGGTTTGGGTATGCTGAGTGGGGGGGGGGGGGGGCAGAGAGTTGGGGCAGGAAAGGGCTGAGGTGTCAGAAGCAGGCTGTGCCCAAGAGACTTACTTGCCAGCTGCCAAACTAGCCTGCCTGCAGAGCTTAAAATGTTTCCCAGCCAGCCTGCCTGCCTGGCCATGTGCTTCGTGAGCCCAGGAGAGAGGGTGTGATTCTTCTTAGCTGACTGTTATTACAACAAGTAGCTCCCATTGGCTGGTTTCTGCCAGAAACTATCCAATAGGAATGTGCTGGGTGCAGGGCCGCTCCTAAAACTTCTCTCTTCTCTTCCAGTTTCAAAACAGAAACGGAGCCCTGCAACCATGTTTCTGCACAGTGCGTGGGGCGGCAGGGCAAGCCAGGGAGCCTGCCTGGAGCTCCCACTGCCTCCGCTGGCCAGTTCTGGTGGCTTGGTGGGCTGGATCTAGCCCATGGCCATATTTTGCCCAGGCCTGAGTTAGACTTAGGTCCAGAGAAGGCAGAATCCAGGAATGACCCATGGGTCTGTACCAGAGGAACAGAAGCCAAACAGCAGCCAGAGGATCCACCAAAGTCATAAGCCTGAAATAAAAGGGACCGGGGAGGGGGGCAAACAACTACATCTGTGGTACAAATCGATCAGCCACCTGGGGGCCAACCTTTTAAACCAACAGCATGTCAGGAACTCTGACTGCATGTCAGTTCCAAGGCTGTGTAGCTGTGGTTACTGGTTGCCCAGGAGGGAAATTAGCCAGGGGGAAGCCAACAGCTGGCCTGTTTCCTGGTACATTGCCACCTGCACTACTAGAGTGAAAGTGTGGCATACAATTACCCAATTACCTCTCAAAGGTGTAGGCAGTTCTTTGTTTCACACAAAAATGGGCTTTCCCTAGGACATGCTCGATTAGTACTAGAACACTAATAATTACAGATCAGGTTTTTCTTATTAATGTCAACTTACTGTATCATTCTTGTTTTATTGAGCCTCTTAATAGGTTTGCTAATCATTTTTTGCTGCTATTCATTTCTTTTTTATGGGATTGCATTCCACCCTGTGCTCTCACAAAATGTCAGATTCCAGCTTTCCTGGAAGGTATTTAGTGTACACATAGAAGGAGATGGAGGGCTTCAACTGTATTATTCTCTTTATGAATAAACATTCTTCTGTTACCACATGTCTGCACTGAGAGCTTGGTTTAATTTCAGACACTGAAGTATAGGTCGAGCAATGTTGCCAACACACTATTCATTGTTCTGAGATATCTGACTTATTTTAGAGACTACAGTCTATTTGTTTTGAGATTTCATTTGTTCAAACAAAAGCTGAAGATACCTGACAAAGGACACCATCTGGATTTAACATGTACCTTATTGCATTAAATTCCCAGAGGGCTGCTGGAAAAGTACCCTAACCTACTCAGATTTCAGCAAATGAAGATAAGGACATCTGCCAGGCTTTCTTTGCCTGCCATTACAATCATGCATAAATGTCTGCTCTGGAAGAAGTTGGCCAAGCATATAGTAAGGGGGTTTCAATAGATTAGAGTGTTAAGGAATTATTCAGCTTCTTGTAAAGCTTGGAAGTTCCCTGATACTTTATCCATTGGGTTAGCCACTATTTTGCTTTGCTCCTTCAAACTTGAGTTTAATCAAACCACTTCAGCCACAGGTGACAAGGAGACAGTGATTACCTGACTCTAGAGCTCTAGTCCTGAGCTCAAGCAGATTAAAAGAGGTGCAAACGATTGGCAATCAAGTTACAAGATGCACTTAGAGAAGTTGGATTTTTTAAAAACATCCTTTATATAAAAAAGGACTAAGAAAATTACCATTTTAATCTGGGGGGGGAGCTAAATAAGAACATAAGAACGGCCATACTGGATCAGACCAACGATCCATCTAGCCCAGTATCCTGTCTGCCAACAGTGGCCAATACCTGATGCCCCAGAGGGAGGGAACACAACAGGTAATTCTCACATGATCCCTCCCCTGTCACCCATTTCCAGACAAACAGAGGCTAGGGACACCATTCCAACCCATCCTGGCTAATAGCCATTGATGGACCTAGTCTCCTTGAATCCATCTAGCTCTTTTTTGAACCCTGTTAAAGTCCTAGCCTTCACCACATCCTCTGGCAAGGAGTTCCATAGGTTGACTGTACGCTGAGTGAGGAAAAACTTCCTTTTGTTTGCTTTAAACCTGCTGCCTATTAATTTCATTTGGTGACCCTTAGTTCTTATATTGTGGGAATAAGTAAATAACTTTTCCTTATTCACTTTTTTCACACCACTCATGATTTTATAAACCTCTATCATATCTCCCCTTATTCTCCTCTTTTCTAAGATGAAAAGTCCCAGTCTTTTTAATCTCTCTTCATATGGGACCCGTTCCAAACCCCTAATCATTTTGTTGCCCTTTTCTGAACCTTTTCTAATGCCAATATATTTTTTTTGAGATGAGGCAACCACATCTATACGCAGTATTCAAGATGTGGGCGTACCATGGTTTTATATAGAGGCAATAAGATATTCTCTGTCTTATTCTCTATCCCTTTTTTAATGATTCCTAACATTCTGTTTGCTTTTTTGACTGCTGCTGCACATTGAGTGGATGTTTTCAGAGAACTATCCACAAACATTCCAAGATCTCTCTCTTCAGTAGCTGTAGCCAAATTAGTCCCCATCATATTGTATGTATAGTTGGGATTATTTTTTCCAATGTGTATTACTTTATATTTATCAACATTAAATTTAATTTGCCATTTTCTTCCCAATCACTTAGTTTTTTGAGATCTTTTTGAAGCTCTTCACAGTCTGCTTTGGTCTTAACTATTTTGAGCAGTTTGGTATCATCATCAAATTTTGCCACCTCACTGTTTACCCCTTTCTCTAGATCATTTATAAATAAGTTGAATAAGATTGGTGCCAGGAAAGACCCTTAGGGGACCCCACTAGTTTTTTTACCACGGGGATGTTAAATTTTATTACATTATGGTCACAATTTCCAAGTGGTTCAGTTATATTTACCTCTTGAATCAGATCCTGTTCTCCACTTAGCACTAAATCAAGAATTGCCTTTCGCCTTGTGGGTTCCAGAGCCAGCTGCTCCAAGAAGCAGTCATTTAAGGTATCAAGAAGTTTTATCTATGCATCCCGTCCTGAGGGGATATGTACCCAGTCAATATGGGGATAGCTGAAATCCCTCACTATCATTGAATTTTTTATTTTGATAGTCTCTTTAATCTCCCTTGGCATTTCATAGTCACTATCACTGTCCTGATCAGGTGGTCAATAATATATCCCTAATGCTATATTCTTATTATTGGCGCATGGAATTACTATCCATAGAGATTCTGAGAAACATTTTGGTTCATTTAAGATTTTTACTTCTTTTGATTCTACGTTTTCTTTCATGTACAGTGCCACTCCCCCACCAGCATGACCTATTCTGTCCTTCTGATATACTTTGTACCCTGGTATGACTGTGTCCCATTGATTGTCCTAATTCCACCAAATTTTCATGATGCCTATTATATCAATAGCCTCTTTTAAACCTAGGCACTCTCATTCACCCATTTTATTATTTAGACTTCTAGCATTTGTGTATAAACACTTTAATAATTTGACACTATTTATCTGTCTGCCATTTCCTGATGTGTTATTCTTTTTCATTTGATTGTATCTCATCTGATCTGACCCATACTTTCATCCTCTCCTCCTGACTAGTACACAGAGCATTACTATTAATAGACCCTCCTCTACGAGATGTCTCTGTCCAATCAATGTGCTCCTCCGCACCTGTCAGCTTTCCCCAGCCCTTAGTTTAAAAACTGCTCTATAACCTTTTTAACGTTTAGTGCCAGCAGTCTGGTTCCATTTTGGTTTAGGTGAAGCTCATTCTTCCTGTTTAGGCTCCTCCTATCCCAAAAGTTTCCCCAGTTCCTAATAAATCTAAACTCTTCCTTGCTACACCATCCTCTCATCCATGCATTGAGACTCTGAAGCTCTGCCTGCCTACCTGGCCCTGCGCGTGGAACTGGAAGCATTTCAGAGAATGCTACCATAAAGGTCCTGGATTTCAATCTCTTTCCTAGCAACCTAAATTTGGTCTCCAGAACATCTCTCCTACCTTTTCCTATGTCATTGGTACCTACATGTACCATGACCATCATCCCCTCCCTAGCACTACACATAAGACTATCTAGATGTCTTGAGAAATCCACAACCTTCGCACCAGGGAGGCAAGTCACCATACAGTTCTCCCGGTCATCACAAACCCAGCTATCTATGTTTCTCATGATCGAATCCCCCATTACTGAGGGGTAATGGTAAAAAGAAAGAGGTCAAGAATATTACTTTCTAAGGCTGGATCAGATGGGAATTTTTGCAGTTGGATGCAGAGGACAATAAAAATCTTATTTTTCTTTAAATAAATCAATACAACACCAGGATGAGTGAGGGTATGTCTACACTACCCCCCTAGTTCGAACTGGGGGGGGTAATGTAGTCATACGGAGTTGCAAATGAAGCCCGGGATTTGAATTTCCCGGGCTTCATTTGCATGAACCCGGCCGGCGCCATTTTTAAATGCTGGCTAGTTCGGACTCCGTGCCGCGCGACTACACGCGGCACGGACTAGCTAGTTCAGATTAGGCTTCCTAATCCAAACTAGCTGTACACCTCGAACTAGCTGTTCCACGAGACATACAGCTAGTTCGGATAGGAAGCCTAATCCGAACTAGCTAGTCCGTGCCGCATGTAGCCGCGCGGAATGGAGTCCGAACTAGCCGGCATTTAAAAATGGCGCCGGGCTGGCTTCATGCAAATGAAGCCCGGGAAATTCAAATCCCGGGCTTCATTTGCAACTCCGTATGACTACATTACCCCCCTTAGTTCGAACTAGGGGGGGAAGTGTAGACATACCCTGAGTGGCATGATGGAAGAATAACTTGTATAAAAAATGAAGTTGTGTACATTGCCCAACATATTTTAAACTTCTCATACACAGATTGCTCAGAACATGCTTGATCATCTAAGAAAGAAGGCTTTGTAAGAATCATTATCAATAGCTCATTTAAAGTAACTGCCCAGGTTTTGGCACATGATTCTAAGAGCTATCTGGGAGGCATTTCCAGTAGAAATAAATAAGTATTAATACCATCTAGAAAACACTGTACAATTTTGGTCACTCATGTTCAAAAGAAAGTTGAATTCTAACTGGAACAAGTGCAGAGAAGAAACGTACTAGAATGGTCAGGGGAATGGAGGTCTTATTTTATGAAAGGAAACCAGAAGAGATGGGCTTGTTTAATCTAGCAAAAAGAAAGCTGGGGGAAATATGACTGCTTTCAATAGATTAGTGAGGAGCGGTTTAAGCGAAAAGGACAATATTGGCATAAGAACAAATGGATATAAAATAGCCACGAGCAAATTCAGGCTGGTAACTAGAAGAAGGTGTCTCACCATCTAGTAGAAGTGATCTAGTAGAAGTTGCTGGTGTAAACAACTTCATTAGTTTTAAGAGAAAGATGGACAAATGTATAAATTCAACTGTATGATGGGATTGCAGGAAGAGAGAGGGTTTTCCACTCATATTTCCAATCATTACCTCTAATAACTTGGGTGATATGATTTCAACAGATTTAGAAAAATCATTGAAGTGCAGCAAATGTTTATTAATGCTTAGAAACCGTCTACCAGAAAAAGCTACAATTTTAAATGGATAAGATTTGTTAGCTAGGCAACTGATACGAATGTTGACCCTACATAACTTGTTTTGGAATACATGTTGAACTTAAAAACAAGTCTTTTTCTCTGTCTTTTCTATTAAAGTCTACTTAGCAGCAAGAGCAGCAAATCCATGCTTCTGTTAATAGAAAATCCATTTTCTTGCACAATTTTTAAGAGGTTTATTGAATTTCTATCCCCCAGATTCAGTCCCTCCGTGGAATTAACTTATGTCTCCCTCTTTAGATCCACTAATGAACTGTTCATTTTTTCATCTTCCCATAAAGTCAGGATATTACAGTGGTCACTTTCATTAGAAGAGTTAGGGAGTTATATGCTGGCATAGCCTCTTTATACTATATTTCATAAAGATAAAGTAGTTTTTAGACTACACTCTAAACTCCCTTCCAAGGCAGTTTGAGTTGCATGTTAGTCTATGCTTGAATTTAATATATTACTTGGACAGAACTAGGGGCTTTCGATTTTCTCCTATCTTAGTTGCTTTTTTCCTATGCTGGTACTTCGAGAGTCAGGCCATTTCAGCATGGTCACTGTCCAGCGGGGTAAGACTATGTATTTATAAGGTTTATAGTGAAGCTCCATTCTCTCCTGCTGTTCCTCCTATAGCCTGTTTTGATAGAGCAGTCACTACAACTGGAGTATTCACTAAAAATATTCCTTGTTTTGTTAGATGTGCAGAGCTGCTACCTGGAGTTCAAGTCTCACTTTTACAACACAGTTATGCTTTGGATGCGGCAAATGGATGCACAGTTTGGCAGGATGGCACTGTCAAACTATCTCAAGAATGGGAATATTCAGAGGCCATTAGGCCTGGTCTACACTTACGAGGAAAGTCGAATTAAGATACACAACTCAAGCTATATTCATTATGTAGCTGAAATCGAAGTATCTTAAGTCATGTTTTTGTGCCATCCACACAGCAGGAGGTGGATGGGAGCACACATTCCCATCAACTTCCCTTACTCCTCGTGAGGAGCAGGAGTACTTGCACCAAAAGGGGAGCCCTCTCAGTTCAAATTAGCATGTCTTCACTAGACCTGCTCATTTGAACTCTTATCTTCCACTTAGTGTAAACTAGTGTTTATGAAAGTGTTCAATGGAATCACTCTCAGAAACACATTAACTGGCTGCCCCGCGGCTCCTCTTGGCTGCAAAGGATGAAACAGAGCCAATGGGAGCTGCGAGGCTCCGTGGCATTGGTAAATAAACAAACTGGGGCAGCCAGGTAATGTGTTTCTGAGAGTGATTCCATGGAACACTTTCACAAACACTGGTGTAGACAAGCTCTTAAAGAAGAAGTGAAGGTTATTTTCTTGCATCCAGAGTTCTACAAGATGAACTCTGCACATTCACACTACCTGCCTGACATCCTTGCTTATGCCAAGTCCTACTTTTAGGATAAATTGGTATTCAGACTTAGCTTTTGGAAGGAACAGAGGTAGCACTAGAACTACACCCGTTTTATAGCCTCACCATCAGAAATGCTGCAAGCAAGGGAGGGAAGAAAGGGTGAGGCACCATAACTGGCACCACCACTAAAAGGTTCCACCATCCTGGCTGCGCCTGGTTAGCACCCTGCAAGACTGTGAATATGCAGAGTCCATATCAAAGAACTCCTATTACAAGTAACCAACCTTCATGTTCTGTTGATTCTAACTTTGAACAATACTCACAAATGTTACTTCATAAAGTAATATGTTGTTGCTATAGTCTTGCTCCCAAGACCCAGATACCTAGACAAGCACATTTTATTTATAGCCATTCAAGTTCCTCCTCTTAAAAACAGCTTTAACGTGAATGCAGAATGTCTAATTATTTAAAGGATCACTGTTTCCCTAATGACCCAATCAGTTTCAAATGTAAACACTAGAGAAGAAATCTGGTCACGACTGACTTCATTGATTTTCAATGACATGACCCAACTTCTAATCTGTTTACCTTATCTTTCCAGATCAACATGAAAACAGTATTAATTTCAGCAAACGGGATTGTGTTCATTAAAACTTAATACTACTCCAACCTTGATCTTCTAGAATAAATTATTTTCAAAAAATAGGTAAGCTGTCAGGCCTTCCTTTTAATTCAAATCAATGAAGCTGACCCTGCCACTTAAAACGTATTTGATATGACTCATATAAACTTCCCAGTTGGGTTCCAAAATTGAAATCATATTTATGAATACATTTTTTGCTAACATGCTTAAAGACACTATCAACGTGTTGACCAGTTAGTTTAATGGTGTGTTGACACACTTTCAAATGAGAGGCAATGTTAGGGTTCAGCATGGTCTCAACCATGTTTTCTGCTTTCCAAAACTCTGGTGTTATTCTACAGCTCATAGCATACGACTGACTGCTGCTTTATTACTTAACTTTGTGTGCCCTATTGTTTCCTCCCCTCTTTCACATAATATAATTTGGATGAAATAACACATCCATTCAATATAAAGAGCAGCTCCTGCAGTACATTTGGAAATGTGGTATATATTTTTGATAGCAATTTTCCATGTCTCCCTCTGCAGTTCTTCCTTTCTATCCCCCCATGTTTAGAGTTCTTAAAAGTCCACTTTTCTGCTCTATATATGATATCTTATAAAATGTAGTGAAAAACACATTACACATGGATCCACTTAGGAGACTTTATTCCAGTAAATGAATTTCTGCCCAACTCCATTTAGTGTAGAAATGTTGAACAAGATTCACTGAAGCTGAGATTAGATCTTCCCGCATCAGTTAGACCTCATGCATCTTTGGGAGGGGAGTCACCATAAGAGAGGGCTGAGGTTCAAATGATATTTCCCTCTCTCTGGGTTTTCCATCACATCAGAGAGCCATATCCCCTTCCCAGGTATCTTTGTGCTGTGCTGATCTATAGTCCATGAAGGACTCCCTGCTGGTGGAATTTGTGGCTGCTTGCATGACTGCAAATGTCTCTCTGTAGCAGAAAGCAACATGAACCATGAACAAATTTAGTTCACTTATTAGAATGAGGGCCTGGTAGTTTTCTGCTTTAGTTGCAAAACAGATTCCCTAATAACCGCCTGGTGATGTTCATGGTTTGGAGTGTAGTGGGGCAAACCCACTCCCATGATGAAATGACTAAATAGAAATTCCATGGGGGAGGGAGAGATTTTTTCCCCTTCACAGCATCCAATGTGTTTTAACACACGAGGGGAATATCTGACTGACCCTTTGCTGTTAATTGGAGTGTATGTATTGTCAAGCCCATTGAGAGGGGGGCAAAAGGGGCAATTGCCTCAGGGTTTAGAGATTTAAGGGGCCCCGGAGCTCCTTGCTGGCTCTGAGGGCTGCGGGGAGCATGCTGTGGTGTGGATGGCACTAACAGCTGACTACTGTTGGTCCTACCCCTTCCACTCCAGACCCCACCCATTCTGGGGTGCCAGAGTTGGCCCTCCCCCACACCTTCCCCAGTGGCCGCCGCAGTTGTCAGCCCTGCTGCGTATCATAATGTGAGTACCACATTTCAGACAAATACAAGCACAGATCCCCTGCATGGAGAAATTTGATATATTTTATATAGATTAAACAGCAAAGGATAGAAACAAACAAGGTACAGGGGTGTGAAAGGCCCAGTGCCATCACAGAGAGGGCTCATGAGCTATTGACATCTTATGAGGTGAAATCCTGCCCTTACCGAAGTCAAGGGGACTTCTGTCATGACAAGGGATTTCACTCCAGCAGATAGTCAGGGGCAACACTCCCACTAACTGCAGTGAGGACAGGATTTCACCCTGTTATTTATTTTTTATATTGTACAACATCTGCTAGATAGAAACTGGAGGGCATGGGAAGTGTAGTCATTGGAATTTTCACCTCTGCATTCCCTGACACTCTGTACATTCAGGCCACAAGGCTAGGACAGTAGGTGCTTGGATGCACTAGTGGCCACTGGTTTCCTAAAGTTCTGCAAGATACTAGCTGAATGAGAACATGG
Source organism: Pelodiscus sinensis (assembly GCF_049634645.1). Classification (NCBI taxonomy): domain Eukaryota; kingdom Metazoa; phylum Chordata; order Testudines; family Trionychidae; genus Pelodiscus; species Pelodiscus sinensis. The sequence goes on from NC_134711.1 coordinate 212,755,653, forward strand.
GGCAGACACTCAGAAGGAAACTTAATGTAGTAAGAACGTTGTTTGCATTTAATGTATGCAAGCTCTGGTTTAGTGATCGTAGGACCAGTGCTTTGTCTAATATTCCTTTTGGCAGAAGAACATTCTATGGCATAATTGAGACGACTTTGAGAAAAAGCAGAGAAAAAGCCCATTCTGTGACTATAACATCAACCACAGCTATTAAAAGTGGTTTATATTATTTGAACATATAAAGCATTGATTCCAAAGAGGAACATCAGGGATGTCTGTACAATCTGATACAGTAGTAATCAAAATCTGGGCCCAGGGACTGAAAACAGATATTTCTCAGTCAAACATTAATATCACAAAATAACGAGCTTGGGAGGTGGGGAGAGGCAAAATTGGCCATTTTCAGACTGGAAAAAATAGGAAAGACTTCCACTAAGCTGTAAATGAGCTGCAGCTGGAGGCTGCAAGGCATTCACATGCGTGGGAGTTCTACCAGATGGAGGAACATTCATTCCATGGAGAAATCATTACAGAGGGTAAGCAGCCTTATCCTGTGCTGGTAAAATCGATGGATATCTTACTATTTACTTCTGTAACAGCAGGATCAAGCCCTAGCAGCCTAGTAGATGGACCACTTGATTGGGACTGCAGAGGGCAGAGTTCTGTTCCTAATTCTGACAGGCCTACTGCATGATCTTGGCCCAATCACTTTACCTCTCCGATCCTCATCTATAGAAGGTCGTAATGATAGTGACCTCCTTTGTGAAGTGGCTTCAGGTCTATAGATGAAAAGTGCTATAAAAGCTAGGCATTATTATTGGCGGCATAAGCAGGAACAATGCCATTTATTTGTGCTATTGGTGAATATACCCTGGACCCATGTGAGGTTTCTCTGCCATATTAGTGGCAATGAAGGATTGAGCTTCAAATTCTGCAATATTTTTCCTCCTTGAAATATGTAAGCAAATTGTGTTTGGGAAGCACTGAATGCAAGCTCATTATCTTTAGAAACAACATTAGCTTGAACAGAAAATATCTAATCATTAAAAATATCACTTGAACCTCAGCCCTCTCTCAGGGTGACTCCCCTCCCAAAGATGCATGAGGTCTAACTGATGCAGGAAGATCTAATCTCAGCTTCAGTGAATCTTGTTCAACATTTCTACACTAAATGGAGTTGGGCAGAAATTCATTTACTGGAATAAAGTCTCCTAAGTAGATCCATGTGTAATGTGTTTATCACTACATTTTATAAGACATCATAAATAGAGCAGAAAACTGGACTTTTAAGGACTCTAAACATGGGGGGATAGAAAGGAAGAACTGCAGAGGGAGACATGGAAAATTGCTATCAAAAATATATACCACATATCCAAATGTACTGCAGGTGCCGCTCTTTGTATTGAATGGATGTGTTATTTCATCCAAATTATATTATGTGAAAGAGGGGAGGAAACAATAGGGCACACAAAGTTAAGTAATAAATCAGCAGTCAGTCATACGCTACGAGCTGTACAATAACACCAGAGTTTTGGAAAGCAGAAAATATGGTTGAGTCCATGCTGAACCCTAACATTGCCTCTCATTTGAAAGTGTGTCAATACACCATTATAAAGGAATTAAACTAACTGGTCAACATGTTGATAGTGTCTTTAAGCATGTTAGCAAAAAATGTATTCATAAATATGATTTCAATTTTGGAACCCAACTGGGAAGTTTATATGAGTCTCTTGGAAGATCACATACCCATGGAAGTTACCAGTGGATTTATTATTTGTGGCAATGACTTTTAATAAAAACAAGGCGATGTGGCCTCTCCAAAAAGGAGCTTAGAATCGGGATCACACTCGAGACTAACGGGAGAAATGATTCTTTCACTCACATCGTAATGCTGTACTGTTGTCCTACAGGAATAAAAAGCTGATATTTCAGGTAAACTTTGTCAAAATTTAAACCACCATAGTAAGATTACATTTAGAAAATGAATGCAGACACTTGTTATTTTTGAAAGTTGACTATAATTTTTTTATATTAATATAATGAGACTATTTGGAAGAACTGACTCACCACAAGCATGGCCCTTCAGTGTTGGACATTGGCATAGTGGCTCTTTCTTCTCTAGGATCCCCTGCCTGTATTCACTTTAGTCCCACAGGTATCCACAGCTTCTCACAATGCAGCGTTCCCACTAGGTCACATTTTAGTTCCACCACTCCTGGTGCGAAAGAACGTACTGGTAACAAGAAATCCAACAAATAGCCTCAATCCTGATATCTGTCTTTCAGGGCTCACCACTGGTCCTCAAGATCTTCACAGTCTTCTCTCAGGGTTTTAAAATATTTTTATTCTCATATGTCAGGGGTCTCTCGTCATCTTCCCATGGGCTGGTAGTGGGACCTTAGCCTACTCTCTATACTGAATTTTAGTCCAGGGACTGTAAGGCAAGCAAGCAAACTGCTCTAGCAGAAACCTTGCAATTACTTCCCTGGACTCTTTCTTACCATTAGTTTTTTCCTTTCCTGATAAGAGCAGCACCCCCCAGGTTTTCTCCTGCAAGTCCAATTCCTGCCCTTGGTTCATGGTTAGCCACAAGAATGTGCTCCAGTCCTGTGTCTTCCAGGTATCCCACCTTTATGGGCTTCTCCCTTACCTTGCTAAAAGCCCTCCTGCCCCCTTCAGGTCTCTCTACTCTTTCTTACAAAAAGAATGACCACAGAGTTCTTCCCTCACTCCCATCAGTCCCTCAAACTTTACTCCAAATGCCCTGTAGAATTCACCATCACTGTCTCCATCCTCTTCCTGGCTCAAGACAACCTGCCTCTGGCCCCAGGCTTCATTGACCACTCCCTCCCAGGAATTCTTCTGGCTCTGGACCTTCTAGTTATAGCCTCCCACTCTTCCCTCTATCTTTAGCCTGGGAAAAGAAAAATAAAACTAGTTATCTCTTGTGTGTGTGTCTCATCCCTAGCCTTTTTCCTATGGCCTTTTCTCCTTCCCTTATGAAGGCTCAGCTCCTTTCAAACTGAGTTTGATCACCAGTTATGCCTACCCAGTTACTATAACAAAGGTTAGAGTAGGAGAAGCTGAACAAGTGAGAGAGAGGCGATAGGTACATTTGTGCATCAGTGTGCCATGCTGGAAAATCTACCAGTGTGGCCTAATGGCACACATCAGCTCAGTTGGAGCAATGATGGCTAGGCCTTCTCTGAAGAAGCCACAGCTTTTCCATCAGAAATAAAGTTGGTGGGCCTCAACAAGACTATCTGAAACTTACATAAGAACATAAAAACAGCCATATTAGGTCAGACCAAAGGTCCATCTAGCCCAGTGTCCTGTCTTCTGACACTGCCTAGGAAGGTTGTAAAATCTCCATCACTGGAGATATTTAAGAGCAGTTTGGACAGGCATCTATCAGGGATGATCTAGATGGTGCTTGGTCCTGTCATGAGGGCAAGGGACTGGACTTGATGATATCTCAAGCTCCCTTCAGGTTCTAGCGTTATATGACAGTAGCCAATGCTAGGTGCTCCAGAGGAAATGAACAGAAAAGGCAATGATCAAATGATCCATCTCACCCATTCTCAGCTTCTGACAAAGGGAGGCTAGGGGCACCATCCCTGCCCATCCTAGATAATAGCCATTGATAGACCTATCCTCTATGAATTTATCTAGCCCTTTTTTGAACCCTGTTATAATCTTGGCCTTCATGACATCTTCTGGCAAGGAGTTCCACAGGTTGACTGTGCACTGTGTGAAGAAGAAATTCCTTTTGTTTGTTTTAAGTCTGCTACCTATTCATTTCATTTGGTGACCCTTCTTTCCTGTATTATGAGGAGCATTTAAGGCCTTTGTAAGGGGAGCTAATTGTGGCAGGTTGCCTTTAAAGTGATCTAGGCTTATGAGGGAATATCCAGTAAGTATCTGCACCACCACAGACTCTCTCAGGGAGTGTCTAGACTACAGGGATTTTTCGAAAAAAGTGGAGAGGGGTAACTAGTGGTGTACCCCAAGGGTACAAAATGGCAAATGAAATTTAATGTGGATAAGTGTAAAGTAATGCACATTGGGAAAAATAACCCCAACTATACGTACAGTATGATGGGGGCTAATTTGGCTACGACAAATCAGGAAAGAGATCTTGGAGTTATCGTGGACAGTTCTCTGAAAACTTCCACACAGAGTGCAGTGGCGGTCAAAAAGGCAAATAGGATGCTAGGAATTATTAGGAAAGGGATAGAAAATAAGACCCAGAATATCTTACTGCCCCTGTATAAAACTATGGTACACCCACATCTTGAATACTGTGTACAGATGTGGTCTCCTCACCTCAAAAAAGATATTTTGGCCTTGGAAAGGGTTCAGAAAAGGGCAACTAAAATGATTAGGGGTTTGGAACGGGTCCCATATGAGGAGAGGCTAAAGAGACTGGGACTTTTCAGTTTAGAAAAGAGGAGACTGAGGGAGGATATGATAGAGGTCTATAAAATCATGAGTGGTGTGGAGAGGGCTGATAAAGAAAAGTTATTTATTAGTTTCCATAATAGAAGAACTAGAGGACACCAAATGAAATTAATGGGTAACAGGTTTAAAACTAATAAAAGGAAGTTCTTCTTCACACAGCGTGTTGTCAACCTGTGGAACTCCTTGCCAGAGGAGGCTGTGAAGGCTAGGACTATAATAGAGTTTAAAGAGAAGCTGGATAAATTCATGGAGGTTAGGTCCATAAAAGGCTATTAGCCAGGGGATAAAATGGTGTCCTTGGCCTGTTTGTCAGAGGCTGGAGAGGGATGGCAGGAGACAAATCGCTTGATCATTGTCTTCGGTCAACCCTCTCTGGGGTACCTGGTGCTGGCCACTGTCGGTAGACAGGATACTGGGCTAGATGGACCTTTGGTCTGACCCAGTACGGCCGTTCTTATGTTCTTATGTTCTTATGTAAAAAATCTTTACCTGCATCTAGACTGCTGCTGTGTTCTTTCGAAAGTAAATGAAAAGAATGCAGCAGTTTTTTTGACTGCAGAAAACCTCATTTTACGAGGAATAACGCCTTTTTTCGAAAGTGCTCTTTCAAAAAAAGGCGCTATGTAATGCAAACTGTGCTTTTTCAAGAGAGAGCATCCAGAATGCCTATGTGATCTCTTAAGAAAAAGTGACTTGCTTTTTCGAAAGTACTGGCTATAGTCTAGACACTCTTTTTCAAAAGATACTTTCAAAAAATCCTCTTTCGAAAGTGGCTTGCAGTCTAGACGTAGCCTCAGAGTTCAGTGTGGATTGTGGCGTTGCAAACATTTAGTGTAAATGGAGTTGAATGAGTTGAAGCCTGGTCTATAGCTGGGTGGCTTAGAGATATTAATTTTTCGCTTAAACCAACAATGGCCAAGTAAATTGACAGCTGGCTATTTTAAAAAGTTTCAATGCCTGCTATAAATTACACCTTTGCAGCCTGTGTTTCATTCACCTTATTTATCAGGGTGAATAATCAATATGACATAATAGTTTTTGAAGATAAATTCCTACAATGAAGCAAGGATAAGAAAATGCAGTGTTAGGGCATCACCTCCATTTGCTGTACTAACGTTTTAAAACTGAAAATACATCACCAATCAAATCAGCCATGAAAACTTTCTCTGGGGAAATACTACTGATGCTATTACTAATTTTAGATAGTCAACTCAGGATACATTGTATTATCCCAAATGAGGGGAAAGAGAAACAAATCTGAGTAATGCACAGAGAGCATGGTGCAAAATCATGGCATTAGATACATATTTAATAAGTCTTAAATAATACATTTCTCTTCCTTTTTGCTCACATTTGAACCTAAGGCTTTATTTTGAGAAAGTAAATCTACCTACTCTGTGACGGTGGTTTGCTTCCTGGCAACCAGTGACTGAACTTGGCAGGCTGTGGTCACAGGAGCACCTCAGGCCTGGTGCTGCACACTGATGTGCAAATCTCCTTGGTAAGACACAGCAGAAGCAATGTAAAAATGCCAAAAGACACAGTAAGTAATAACTTTAACTCTTTTCTCCATAATTCCCATTTAAGTTAATGGAAAACTTTTGTGTACCATATCAGTTTAATTTAACTTCTAGCAAGCTTTGGCTGCTGGCTATGAAAAAGAAGCTTCTGTAGCAAACCAATTGAATCAGTGGCTCAGCCCCTCAAAACCAAAGGAGGAACTACACACTTATTCTGATTACTAGCATTCTGGTTTTCATGCATATACTCTTATTTGGATTCACAGCAGGGGATTCAACATAAACTCAAGCTCATCATTTATAAGCACATGTACTATATTTTGTTTCTTCTTTGGGAATTTAAATGCTTTAATTTTTTAAGGCATAAAATCATAGAATCAGAGAACACGAGAATTGGAAGGGGCCTCGAGAGGTCATCAAGACCAGTCCCCTGCCCTCATGACAGGACCAAGTACCATCTAGACCATCCCTGAGACATATCTATCTAACCTGCTCTTAAATATCCCCAGGGATGGAGAATCCACAACCTTCCTAGACAATTTATTCCAGTGTTTAACCTGACAGTTAGGAAGCTTTTCCTAATGTTCAACCTAAACCTCTCTTGCTCAAGTTTAAGCCCCTTGCTTCTTGTCCTATCATCAGAAGCCAAGGAGAACAATTTTTCTCCCTCCTCTTTGTGGCACCCTTTTAGATAGCTGAATACCGTTATCATGTCCCCTCTCAGTCTTCTCCTTTCCAAACTAAATAAGCCCCGTTCTTTCAGTCTTCTCTCATAGCTCATGTTCTCTAGATCTTTAATCATTCTTGTTGTTCTTCTCTGGACCTTCTCCAATTTCTCCATATCATTCTTGAAATGTGGTTCCCAGAATTGGACAAATACTCCAATTGAGGCCGAATCGGTATAGAGTAGAGCGGAAGAATAACTTCTCATGTCTTGCTCACAACACACCTGTTAATGTATCCCAGAATCATGTTGGCTTTTTTTGCAACAGCATCACACTGTTCACTCATAGTTAGCTTATGGTGCACTATGACCCCTAGATCCCTTTCCACAGTACTCCTCTCTAGACAGTCACTTCCCATTCTGTATATGTGAAACGGATTGTTCCTTCCTAAGTGGAATCCTTTGCATTTGTCCTTATTAAAATTCAACCTATTTACTGCAGACCATTTCTCCAGTTTGTCCAGATCATTTTGAATTATGACCCCATCCTCCAAAGCAGTTGCAAACCCTCCCAGCTTGTCGGCAAACTTAATAAGCGTACTCTCTATGCCAATATCTAAATCGTTGATGAAGATATTGAACAGAACTGGTCCCAAAACAGACCCCTGAATAACCCTGCTTGTTATGGTCTTCATAAAAAGGCATGCAAATGTAGGTTTGAGCAACTGTAGGAAATGGGTATCTAATTCATTATCTTAAACTTAATTGTATTGGTTCAATTTCTATTGGTTTTAAACATTGCACAGATCATAAAAAAGTTGTTTTCATACAAACTACCAATGTGTAAATCAACGTAAGAGTTAAGATGACACAACTTCAAAGATGTTTAGCTGTATTTATATACATTGGAGGGAAAGACCATGGTCACATAACCACTGACTTTTAAAAAGCCATTTCTTTTTTTCACAAAGACTTCCCAATACTATGTTTTTATTTTTTATACAGGAGAAGATTGTTGTTCTGTTTTTGCAAATGTAGCTTCTCAGACAATGCTAGGTTGGAATTAAAGAAATATTTATTGTATCTTTTTTAAAAACTCTGAAGCATCACAAGCTTGTTTCTAGTTTCTATATGCTGATGCTCTGCATTTAAAAGCCCTAGAGATGATCAAAGTTCTGTGATTGTCACACCTCCCTTGTGCCATGACTATTACTTGTTCCCCTTGTTCCAGAATATTCATTTAATGACCTGTTCTGATACTGCTTTCCAACTCTGTTTCCCTGCTTGCAGTTGCTTTCTGATCTTGCTGATGGGTAACATCATTAAGGAAATTGTCTGCAAGTGCCACACTCATTAATCAGCCGTATCTATGAAGCGTCTATGGCAGCAAAATGGATACAGTTTTTGCAGAAACCACTTTTCAAGCAATTAAGATAAAAGAATTAACTTGTCCTTTGATATGCCCATCTATCCCTGATCCAGCCAGGGAAATGGTGAAGCCAAGGGCCACTGTTAGTCATTCCTCTTTGGATGAACAGCTAATTTGGTTTTGTTGTACAGATAACATGGAAAATGTCTATTCAGTGCTAGAAGAGATTAACTTTGCTCACTGTTTCAGCCTGCTCCAGTGCTGGACTTACAGGTGACAGGCTGGAAGATATTAATACAGATTCCTGAACATAACTTTTTCCCCTTCTGTTCATTTTCAGTTGAATTGGGTTTAGCCACTGTTAGATGTGTTCATCTTTGCCAGTGGCTGTATGAGTTATTTCATGTGTTGTTTTTGTTGTTTAGTATCTATGAAAATAAGGATATGGTAGAACCGAATAAACCCATCCATTGAGAGGACATACTTTATACAAGCTTTGCGAATGCACTGAAAATTCAGCTCTTCACTGTTATGCTGTCAAGGGTCCTAATCCCATAAAAACTGATGCATGTTTGACTTTCTGTAGGTGTATAAATCATTAGCATGACTGGCAGTCCCTCACTAGAAAAGATTCAGGGCTTGGGACTGATTCTAGGAAGGGACTGACTGTCATTCCAAGTTGGGTAACACTTTGGAGTTGGGGGCAAACATCTTCCAATAAATAGATTTACACCACCAGACTCATAAATATTGATCCATCATAGGAATTGAACCCAGATATAATAAAAACACGGAAAGCTGATGCACTAAATCATGGTGCAGCAATTCATGACAAAGTTGCCCTAGAATTAAATTAGACAGTTCAAGTTGCATTGCTGTTAAGGATCACTCACACTTCTGGAACTGGACAATGATACTGTATATAACATCAGCAATGCAAACTGATTAGCTGGAAGCAAAGTCTGGTAAGGTGCACAGCATTTTTAAAAATAAACAAATGCTGTTATCTAGTTATACACTTTATAAATGTGTGTCTGTCTGTATGTCCATCTGCCTGAGAGTCTATGAGTTCAAGAACTCCTCCTAAACAGTAAGAACTTGGACCACCTAATTTTGTATGCAGCTTCCTTTTATCATCATTTAAAGAAAGGTCAGGGTTTGGTTGTGCCAGGACAATGGGATGTGCGTGGAATGTGATTGTTTCATATCAAACGGAAAGGGAGGGATGGGAGAGAGAGACTCACCCCTGACTACAAGGGGCAGCAAGTGCTTCAGTGAGCAGTCACTGGCTGGCAGCACCCACCATTGGGGAGCAGCTGCCAGCTGCCACGTGGCCCCTGCTGTTCCCAGGGGAGCACTGCTTCTGTGCCTCCTCTGCCCCAGGCCAGCTCAGGGCATATGCCGGCAGCCCCCCATCCCAGCCCACTCCTCTGAGCTCCCACCTCCTCCCCTAAGTTTCCTCTCCTCCCAACCGCCTGCCCTGACTCCTGCACCCTCCTCCCTGCTGTAAGCCCCTCCTCACCTCCGAACCCTGACTCCCGCACCACCCTCCACATCCCTAGCCCCCCGTACTAAGTCCCTCCTCAACCCCCAACTGACTCCCACAACCCTTAAGTCTCCAACCTCCTGTCCTGAAGGTGCCAGAGCAATGCTGAGTGTGTCTTTTAGCTGTTCTGGGTATTGTTTAAAACCCAAAGAAATGCTGGGTAAGTCTTCTAATACTAGCCAATTAGCCCATCATAAGATGAGATTTTCAGGTCTCTCCTCCACGTCAGTCTTCTCTCCTGAGCCTCCAGTCTCTTGCTCCGTCTCACTCTCTCTCTTCTCCTCCTTCTACTGCCTCCCCCTACCTCTCTCTCAGCTCTCCTCTGCCTTCTGCCTCTCTCTCTGTCTCTCTCTTTCTCTTCTCCCCTTCCTGCCTCTCACTCTCTCTCCACTCTCCTCTGTCTCTGTCGGGGATGCACGCTTGTCCAGGTCCCGCCCCTTAAGCGTGTATGTCACTGCCCCGCCACCCTTTGCCTCTCGCCGTGGTGCTCGGCTGACTTCTGCGCAAACGGCCTCTCTCTCTCTTCTCCTCCTACTGCCTCACCCTCTCTCTCTCTCAGCTTTTGTCTGCCTCCTGCCTCTCTCTCCGTCTCTCTCTCTTTCTCTTCTCCCCCTCCCACCTCTCACTCTGTGTTTCTCTTCTCCTCCTCCTGCTGTGTGTGTGTGTGTGTCTCTCTCTCTCTCTCTCTCTCGCTGTCCTCCACCTCCTCCGTTCTCCTCTCTATCTCCTCCGCGTCCTCTCTGTCTGCTCCGCTTTCCTCCTTTTGAATCCAGCGCTCTTTCCTGATGTCAGAGATGCACGTTTGTCCAGGCCCCACCCCCTGGCTGTTCCCTCTGGGCGATGCTGCTGCCTCCCACTGTGGCGCTCGGCTGACTTCTGTGCCGCTCAGCCGGGCTGCCACACAGGAGCATGGGGAGCACAGACCCCAAACAGCCACTTGCGCTGCTTGCTCCTAGATGGCAGCACGACTGAGTGGTGAAAAAGTCAGCCGAGCACCACGGCGGGAGGCAACAGTGCTGCCCAGAGGGAACAGCCAGCGTTTCAGCATTACAGAGTCACAGACATTGGGCTACTATATATATGATGTGCATGTGGGTGTGGGTGTATATAAAACATAAACACTAAACGTTTTTGGGCTAAGTTGTACTTTAAAGGCAAATGTCACTAGCGCAGTGTTTCTTAAACTTTTTAAGACTGAAGAACACCAAATAATAATTTTTTTTTATGGCGAACACCAAGGATTTGGGGGGATTTTTTTCGAGCAAAAAAACAAAAAACAGCCCCCAGGGAAAATGTGTAGAGCAAAACAAACAAAACAAAAAAACCCACCTCCAAACCAGGAGGGAGGGTCTCAGGGCAGGGTGTCTGGCCAGGAGGAAAGGTAGAGGAGGGGACCTGGGGGAGAGGAGTGAGGGGGCTTGGATGCGGGGTCTGGGCATGAGGGGAGATGCTTACCTGGCTTCCCACCCTGCTGCAGCAGGGAAAGCCTCCAGGGAGCATGCTCTTGTTCCTTGCGGGGGGGAGGAGGGTGGAGCTCAGTTTCCCCCCTCCCCTCGCCCATGCAGCGGGGAACCCAGCGCAGCTGCAGCACCAGGCCAGGCTTCCCGCTGTCAGGGCAGGGGGGAAGGGAGAGTAGAAACCCCGACCGTCCCCGTTAGATTTAACTCTGCCACTTCCCCAGCAGGCTAGGGAGGGGTGCAGAGGAGAGAGAGCAGGAGTGCATAGGGGGCAGCAGAGCCCAAGTGCACCCCGGGGGAGGGGGCCGCAGAGCCTGAGCGTGCCCCAGGTGGGGGCAGCAGAGCCTGAGTGCGCCCCAGATGGGGGCAGAGTGCAGCAGCCACCTGCACACGTGGAGGAGGAGGAGGAGGAGGAGCAGCAGCATAGGCCCTATGGGACAGGGGCTGTCCTGAGGGCTGGGGGGTGGGGCAGCTGCCGCGGGAGCTGTCTATGGGCTTTGCAGGGGGCGAAGGAGCAGAATGTTTTCTGTTCTCTCCGCGGCACACCTCTGACTGCCTCGCAGCACACTGGTGTGTCGCCGAACACACAGTTTAAGAAATGCTGCACGAGCGGGTATTTGGAAATGCACCACCCCACAGGAAAACAGTGGGAATACAAGAAGTACAGCCACTATGCCACTTTTTTGAAAGGTACAGCATTGTATTACCTTTGATAGCTAATGCACTGGCAGGAGGCACTGCCAGACTCTGTCACAAACCCTCCCTGCCCATGCTCAGCTTGTGCCAGCAATAGCGCCAGATCTGCATGGTTCTTGTGCCTTGTACTCAGGAAGAACTGTTGTGCACAGCCCCTGCCTCTCATGTATCTGGGCTGGGCCAGGCACAACTGAAGTTCTTTCAAGTTTGTAGAATGATTTTGTGATGCCATTAGCTGAAATTTGAGATTGTGGCGATGCAGCCAATCTAATATGTTTGTTGGCCTATGAACATTATGACCTTAATTTCAGTAGCTCATTAAACAATCAAACACTGCATCTGGAAGATTTATAGAATTCATGGGCATCTCTCTACGGGGCTTTCCAGGCTCAGGTATTGTGATTTTTTTCCTCAAAAAGGAACAACAGAACTCTGAGGGATAAACTGTAATGACACTTGCTTTTGAGAGATGTAATCAAAATTGATATTTCTTCAGTGAGAAAAATCAGGGTGAAACCTTGTGGTGAAATCCTGACTCCACTGAAATTCAAATTTCCCTCTGATCTCAAGTAAGATCAGGATGTCAGTTCTGAAGTTTGACTCAGCTCAATTTCTCCTTCCATCTCCTCGGTTTAGAAACAATTCGTCACTTTGCTCCCTTAGAAAAAATGCACACTTCCCACAACTTGGTTAGCATTCATATCCCTTGCACAAGATTTAGACTCCAAGTCTCTTCTGCAGAAAGTTAATTTGGGTGATTGGCACCTGGGTTTGCGCACTTTAGTCTTCCTAGAGCGCAGGAGAGCAGCCATGCTGAAAATCCATAATCCATTTGCTGTGTCCTCCTGGTACTGTAGTCACTTGTGTGTTGGTAAGACTTCTGGAATCCAGTTGTGCTGCAGTGAGATGAGCTGTTATCTGACACCTTCCTCCACCTACTCCACCATGAATTGTGAGACACCTTATCTGTCTTTCTGGGCACAAAAGTTTCAGAGAGGTAGCTGTGTTAGTCTGTAAGGGTGTGTCTAGACTACACCTCTCTGCTGGCACATTGAAATTGCTAATGAAGCGGGGATTTAAATATCCTGTGCCTCATTAGCATAAACATGGCCACCGCTTTTTTTCAAAATGGAGCTTTTTCAAAAAAAAGGCAGTCTAGACGTGGATCTGTCAAAAATAAACCCTTTTTTTGACATATCCTGTATTCCACAAAAAATGCGGTTTACAGGATCTATCAAAAAAGGGTTTATTTTTGACAGATCCGCATCTAAACTGCCGGTTTTTTTTTGAAAAAGCTCCGGTTAGAAAAAAAGCGGTAGCCATGTTTATGCTAATGAGGAGCGGGATATTTAAATCCCTGCTTCATTAGCAATTTCGATGTGCTTGATTTGCATCCCTCTGTCGACAGAGGGATGCAGTCTAGACGTAGCTTAACTGAAAACATTTAAAAAATAACAAACTGTCCTGTAACACCTTTGGGTATGTCTACACTTGCACCCTAGTTTGAACTAGGGATACAAACGCAGGCATTTGAAATTAATAATGAAGCAGGGATTTAAATATCCCACGCTTCATTAGCAAGATCTTGCTAGCACGCTAGTTCAAATCACAGCTGATTCAAAAGTGAGTGCGCGTGCCGGGACGCATTAGTTCGAACCAAACCCCTCATTCGAACTAACATTACTTCTCATTTTTTGAAGAAAAACGTTAGTTCAAACCAAGGGCTTTCATTCGAACTACCGCGTCCCGGCGTGCACTGCCTGGTTCGAATCAGCTGTGATTCAAACTAGTGTGCCAGCAAGATCATGCTCATGAAGCACCGGATATTTAAATCCCCGCTTCATTAGCAATTTCAAATGCCTGCATTTGCATCCCTAGTCCGAACTAGGGTGCAAATGTAGACATACCCTTAGAGATTAACAAAAGGGTTCATTTTCCAGGATAGGGTAAATGACAGCCACATTTCCACCCACTTAAACCAGAAACCTACCAACCATTATACTTGCCTACATTCCTCTAGCTTTCATTCAGGACACATTACCCAATCCATTGTTTATAGCCAGGCCCTGAGATACAACCAGATTTGCTCCCATTCCGTAGACAGAGACAAACACTTACAGGATCTCTATCAGACATTCTTAAAACTTACATTCCCACCTGAGGAAGTAAAAAAATAGACTGACAGAGCCAGACGAGTACCCAGGAATCAGCTTCTTCAAGACAGGCCCAATAAACAAAATAACAGAACACCACTAGTCATCACCTACAGCCCCCAACTTAAATCATTCACAATCTACAACCTATCCTGGAAAATGATCCCTCACTCTCACAGGCCTTGGGGGACAGGCCAATCACACACAGGCAGTCCCCTAACAGGAAACAAATTATTTCCAGCAACCACGCAGCACATCTCCATCATACTCACCCAGGTACCCATCCCTGCAATAAACTCCAGTGCCAACTCTGTCCACACATCTACACATGTGACATCATCATAGCACCTAACCAAATAAGCCATCACATCAGAGGTTCATACAACTGCACATCCACCAATATGATCTATGCCAGTGGTCTCCAACCTTTTTACACCCAAGATCACTTTTTAAGTCTCAGAACAGGCAAAGATCTACTGCCCCGCCCCTTCCTTGAAGCCCCGCCTACATTCCATGAGGAAATCTAATGTAAATGTACTGCGCAGGGGAGTACTGTAAATGTACTGCGGCCATGTTTATGCTTATTCCTACGAGATCCTCCGGAAAAGGGCTTATTTTCCGGAGAATCACGTCTAGACTGGCGCTTTTCTCCGGCTTATCCCCAAGCCAGAAAAAAGCAGCAGCCATGTTAATGCAAATACCGCGGGGGATATTTAAATCCTCCGCAGATTTTGCTATTCCGATGTGTCTAATCTGCATCCCTTTTCTGGAAAAGGGGTGAAGTGTAGACACAGCCCAGGTATTTACAACCCACTCTATTAGCCTCATTTAGCATGGACATGCTAATTGACAATATTTTTTTCTTATTTTTTCCCTTGTCTTTTCCTCCCCATTCCCTCTCTTTCGCTGCTATTTATTTGTACCCTGAACTCCTTACTCCATTCATCTGAAGAAGTGGATTGTGCCCACGAAAGCTCATGGTACCATCTAATTTTTTTCTTAGTCTCTAAGGTCCTGCGGGACTATTCATTGTTTTTCTAATTTTTTTCTGGGCACAGAGGAGTTAATTGTGGGAAGGCACTGGAGGATGGTCAGCATTAGCGATTTAGCCTGCACCCTCTCTGCCGAGTGAGTGAGTTATGAGCAAGGCTATGATTAAATCACAGAATCCGTGACTTCCATTAACTCTGATATTTTCTGCCCCCGGGGGTGGGGAGGGGTGAAGCTTCCAACCAGCATTGCCCCCACAGCTTCCCAGCTGCAGCAGACAGAACCAGGAGCCCTAGGAGCACCTTTTGTCAGGGATGTTTTCAGTGAAAGTCAGGGAGAGGACACTGGCTTCTGTGAATTCATTGCCCATGACCTGTCCATGACTTGTTTACTAAAAATAACAAAAACTTTACCACTAGTTATGAGCTGAAAGTGTCACCTACACTCTTGCCTCTGCCCCCAGCTAGCCTGGGTTGAAAGTGCCACAAAACTGAGGTGAGAGGGTTTTGTGTGTGACGTGGAGGGCAGGGAGGAGGTGAGGGGCAATATCTCAGTATGAGCCAGAGTTTGTTCTGCAGTAAAGACATACCCATTAACATCACACAGGAACTTAACTTTAAAAACAGAAGGAATGTAGTGTCTGCCTCTTGATCTAATGGGCAATAAGTATTTCAGGTCTGAGGGTGGTGCTAGCTAGAGGCTTGAGACCAGACGGTATTACATTTAGACCTAGGAAACTGCCAAAAGCTCTCTCCCAACACATTTCAGTGGCTCCATAAGGAATCAGTAAAAAGCAAGCCTGCTGATACAGGGAGCAAAGGGGTCAACTGCCCTAGTGCCCGACGATTCAAAAGGACCCGGGGCTCCTGGCTGCTGCCGCTGCTATAGCAACAGAAGCTTTAAATGGCTGCTGGAGCCTTGTGTGGATGCTCCAGGCAGTGCTATGGCTGGATGGGGGAGGCAAGCTCCAGCCCTGCCCCTTCTGCCCAAAGCCCCACCCATTGCAGTGGCACCGAGCCACGCCCCTCCCCCCTTTCTCAAGGGCACAATAAGCCTGTCAGCCTCACTGGTAAAAAGTCACTTAAGAACCTGCTACTCTCCTCCAAAGTGAGCCATACCGCAGAAACATACTGAACATTGTGCAACTTTAAGAACTTAACAGCAGCCGAAGTCTGCAAAGGGTCTTGCAAACAGTCTGAAACAAACAGCTCCCTGAGGAGTGTTTTTTTGTTTAGTTCTCTTGCATGAACTGAAACTCAGCTGTCAGTTTAAACCTGCCAGGGCAAGTGTCACCCTTCAACCTATGCTGACATGAAGCAGGGTTAGCAAGCAAAGAGGAGCAAGAGCTTACTCTTGAGGAAGCAGCTGCTACTATCCAGCACAGACCAAAAAAGTGGTAACAAACGCCCCACTGTGTCAATCCTCTTACTGATGGCCAGTAAACCTTATAAAATGGAGAGATGACTTAGTTTTTACCCAGAGTTAAAAAAAAAGACTAACCTTCTACTTCAAGGGCATAAAAGGGGCATTTCACAGAACTATTTGCTTTTCCTTTCTAGTTAGGAGTTGAAAGGTTAACCTTCAACCTGTCCAGAGGACATATCTGACCTGAACACCAAGTTTTCCTTGTGTACCATGTGGGAAATATCTAGGTTGCTTGCAGTACATAACAAGAAGTTCTTGTCTCTACCCACACATCTGAGCACATTAGAAAACAGTTCAGTGCAGCTGATAAGATAATCGCCAAGGAGTTCAGAGATGGATTCTCTTCCCTGCTCTACTACTTATCTGCTCTGTGACCCTGAGACAATCATTTGACCTCTGTCTTTTCCCACTCATCTACATAGATTGCTAGTCCTTCAGGGAAGGGACTATTGCTTACTGTATGTTGTTCAGAAGCTGTCAACTATACTTTGTTCTCGCCTAGAACTTCTCGGAGCTACTACAGTGAATTGAATTCCAGTGACAGAGGCCATAAGGAATGGACGAAGGTAGAAGTCTGACTGAAATGATAAAACATGTGGGTTTTAAAATGACAACTTGTCATGCTTTCAATCAGCAATGTGCAGTGAGGTCCTTTGCACGACTTGATTGCATGTTTGTCTGTAATGTGGTAACTTTGGGTTGCCACGTCAAATCAATTCCAAAATCTCAGGTAATATTTGAGGTATCAGATTTCGGTGGAAAAGTAGAAGGGAGAAATGAGAGACCAACTGAAACCCGTGTTCCCAGTTAGAGCTATCACCATCAGCTATGTCACAGGGGCTGAATATTTCTAGCGAGTCAGGGACCAGCCTATTGGTAATGGCTCCACTAAGGACAATGAGGCAACCCAAATCCATCTGTGAGTAACTAACTGCCTCTCAGGCCCTTGGGTGAGGATCTGTGTAAGGAGCACCAGTCATATGCAATCTCAATCTGCAAGCCTCAGAGCCTGAAGAGAGGGCCTTCTCTGGGAAGGCAGTTAGAGAGCTCATAAGAAGAAGGGATATAGGCAATGCGCTTCTGGAGGCACCAGGTTCTGAGAGGGCTATGAGTGGCAAAGGCCTCTTTGCAGTGAAAGAATCTTAACAGATAGCAGCAAGAGGCCCAGGTCACTGGGGAATTACATACCACTCTAGAGAAGATCTGCAGGTATCCTGAGTCCAGAGAAAGAATCCTTCCCCAGATAACAGTAAGTAAAAGGCCCTCTTAACCCAGAACTCTCTCACAAAAAGCCTGGATGGAGAAGACATTAACCCACCCTTTCCCAACCCCACACCCAAGTCAGACACTGGGGATGAAGTCTAGCTTGTGTGTCTGTTCAGCCTTTGGTTAAATAAACTAACCCTCCTGGAGGAGTACTGCTTGTGAGGTAACCCTTCTGCCAGGTGCAGCCAGCGGCAGCCAGGGCCAGGTTCAATATCTAGGGGTTCCTCTCCATCCATCCGATTCAGAACTGGCTCAATACCCCCACTCACTAACCTGGGAAATTTTCGCACCACCTCTGGGCACCTCTCGGAGGCAATGCTTCCCCATGCACAAGCACAAGAGGCTGAGTGTGGAAAAGGAGACAGTTAATAAAAGGAAGGGAAGTAACTTGGCATTAATGTGGGAAAACACCACAAATAGCATTCATAAAAGCCACAAGTAAAAGTCTCACCCGGGTAGGTTGGGCAGTGTCCTTTCCTTCTAAGTCCAGCAATCTGAATGTCTCCTTCACATGCCCAACCCTTCTCTGCACCCCACTCACAGTCACTGCCCTTGGTCAGGGCTGACCCAGAGTTCAGAGGGGGTGATGTAAAGGGTACTCACTCCGCAAGTCATTCACCATCTGCCTGCTTACTGCTCTGCCACCAATGTGCTGGCCATTTGTCTCACCTCTCTGCCATACCTCCCCCCGCTGGCCACTCATTACACCTTTCCATCCATCCCTGCTGGCTGACTGTGGTGCCACCAGTGCTCTGCTGGCTGCTCATCTCATCTTTCTGCTGCCACCCTGCTGGCTCTCAGTCATCATTCACTGCCATCCACTTCTTGGCTGTGACTTCTGCTCATCAATCTCCAATTATTTCAGCTCACAGTGTTTCCAACTCTTAGCAAGCAGGGTAGAAGAAACACAGCTCCAATAGAATTAACACATGAAAGGAGGCACTTAATGATGCCTATTTATCTCTGTAGCACCTTAAAGACTAACAAAACATGTAGATGGTACCATGAGTTTTCGTGGGCACAGCCCCCTTCTTCAGATGACAGGAGTGTTGGAAGTCCAGATCCAAGAATAAATAAGGAAAGTGTGGGGGGGGAGGGGAAGAAGGGAAAAAATGGAGGGGAGGAAGAAAAAAAAGAGACAGTGAGTAAATAAGCTTCAGAGGGATAGCCGAGTTAGTCTGTAACAGGAAAAACTTAAAAAACAACAAATAGTCTAGTAGCACCTTAAAGACTAAATTGTTACAAGAGGCTGATAAGAACTATTAGTTTTCATTTGGAAAGGAAGATGACCAATACCAGATTCTACACAGACATTAAGAACCGTTAGCACCTTCATTGCACCTTCCAATTCTGAGCCCCCAATTACAGAAAGAATCTGGACACACTGGAGAAAGTCCAGCAGAGGGCTAGAAAAATGAATAGGAGGCAGGGACACATGATTTATGAGGAGAGGCTGGGGGATTCGGGCTTATGGGTCCTGCCAGGAAGGCAGAGGACTGGACTCAATTACTCTCGAGGTCCCTTTCAGTTCTAGGATTCTATTATTCAATTTAGTCTATAGAAGCGAAGAGTGAGGGGGGATTTGATAACAGCCTTCAACTACCTGAAGGGAGGTTCCAAAGAGACTGGAGAGAGGCTGTTCTCAGTGGTGACAAAACAAGGAGCAGTGGTCTTAAGTTGCAATGGAGAAGGTCCAGGTTGGATATTAGGAAAAAACTATTTCAGTAGGAGGGAGGTGAAGCACTGGAATGGCAGAGAGAAAGCTATATACAAGCTGGAAAGGCCCCCATGTTATCGTTTAGAAAGTTCTAAAAGCCTGTAATTGCCACCAAAGTGTACCCAGGCAGGCCCAGTCTTAGGGCAAGGTGAACAAGGTGGTCGCCTTGAGCCACGTGCTTTCAGAGCCCCTGAACCTGGCACCTGCATTCCTGGCTGCTTGCTCACTGCCCTGGCTGGGGGCCACCCAGCTGCATGGCAGCCAACCATAGCATGCCACCTTGATCCCCACAAACTCTTTTGCTGGGCCTGTACCCAAGAAAGAAGTAGATGCTTAGCAATAGCTCCCCTTTTCAGCATAGTGTTCAACCATCTGCTTTAGCTCATCTCTGTCCAACAATGTCTTCACGTGCTCCAAGTACCACTGATATCCATGGGACTTGAGCACATACTTAAATACTTTCCTGAATATGGATGAACCTATGAAGCAAGAGCTAGAGAAACACATTCTTGAAACTAGGGGAATCAAAACACTTCAATTTAGTGTAATTACAATGGAATTTACAGGAATGAATTTGGACCTTCATTCTTAATTACATGAGTTGTGTGCTTGAACAGCCTTTGACTGAAAAATGCAGACTAATCTGAAGTCATTCAGCTTCATCAATGTTACTGTAACAAACTTAGTAATTTTAAAAGGCATACTGTACCACAGCATTACATCTGGGACTGCCACTCTATTGCATTTCTTTGCTACATCTCCCACTGGTGTTGCTGTTCATAATCTTGATATTTAATAGTCATTTATCTGGGATAACTATATGAGCAACCTGAAATGTTTTTCTCACAGCTTTATATAAATGGATGAGGCCACATTGACACAACAGACAATCCTGCAAACATATGTGCTTAACTTTGCTTCCAAGTGTAGTTTTATTGCAGCTACCAAAAGGGCTGAACACACATTCTGAAATTGAAACACCATGAAGTGTTCTCAAGCTGAGCCCATAATTTGAGGCACCCAGTCACTTTAAAAAGAAAATCTTAGCCACTTTTTAAATAAACCTTCTTAATGTGTTACTAAAATAAGAGCTATATATAGATATAGGAGTCCAGGGCAAATAAAGGGCAATTTCACAAATGACTCATGCATAAAAATGTGGATCATGGTCATGATGAAGATTTAGAGCTCTGGAGGTTATATGAAACCCATACTACATCCTTTACTTCAACATTTTTCATTGATTTTTGACTTGAGTGGTTTTCAGTCACAGGGGGCGAAGGAAGAAAAATTTGTTCACTGAAGCATGATGTGGATAAATATTTAATAGTCCTATCTTTACCATGAAGCTTTCACAATTCCCTGTTTTACTTAAAAAAATAGATCCCTACACTTTACCAACCACAAAGAAGAAAAACAAATTGGCCCCAATAAGAATCCTACCATATCTGTGTCCCTGGAGAGAGGTCCCACTAAGTCAAACAGCAGCCCTGGAATCAGGTTGGGGGAGTAGATTCCAAAAGAGGATCCAGCCAGAATTTTCTGACTTATATCTGGCAGCACGTTTCTGAAGTGAGAGGAACCATGGCAAGTCCCAGGCCTCCTTCCTGTTGATGACTTGCAGGTGAGCCTGGTTACACTTTGAATCTGGAATACTTGCTGGGTCCCATTCCCTGTCTTGACTTGTGAAGGAGCCTCCTCCTTTGTTTTTTCAATGAGATCAATAGACCAGACCCAGAGAGAAATGTTTCAATATATATAAAGATTGTTCTGCTACATGAAGGAATCATGTAGCAGAACTTTTTGCTAGCTTGGCAAAGCCCTGGCTGGGATGACTTAGTTAGGGTTGATCCTGCTTCGGACAAGCAGCTGAACTTGATGACCTCCTGAGGTCTCTTCCAGCCCTAGAATTCTAGGATTCTATGAAATGTAACGTAGTCTGCTTATATTTTTTAAGAAAATCAGAAACATAAGAGAATCTGCCAAACATGGGCCTCCTGCAGAGATTTTGTTCAACTAAGTAGATCTTGATCCCGCCACTCAATGACAATGTAATGTAATTCAATGACAATGTTTTCAAAGCAGAATTTAATCATATTTCGCTGTGTTACCCTGTGGACTTCATAGGTGTGAATAGGAACTGAATTTGGCTGAAATTCTCTTTTTGTTTGTTTACCTTTATGCATTGAGGATGTACAAGACAAAGCAATTTGACTGGATGATTAGTGATCCATAAAGTTATGGGACAATACAGCAGTATCATAGTTCAGAACTTAATACCAGACTCTTGAAAATTAATAATCCCAAGAAATGGACAAAAATAAATTATATGATTTCTTTTCTTTAGAAACTCTAATCATTCTCTCTTAGGGTGCGTCTACACTGACCCTGAAGCTCAAAGTAAGCTACACAATTTCAGCTACACGAATCGCATAGTTGATTTCGAGTCAATTTGGAAATAGTTTATTTCGTAATTTGGCATTGTTCAAAACAGCTGTCCGGGGGGAGGAGACTTTGCACACTCCTCTGTCCCCAGGTCTCGATTGGCCTGGAGATGGGGGAAAGGCAGGGCAGCCGTGGGCCAGGTCAAGCTGCTTAGTGGGCCAGAATCAGCCTGCAGAGGCTTTTTTGCCCACCTCTGCTGTAGACAAAGTCACAAAGACCCCATTGTTCTAGGCCAGTGGTGGACAATCTGAGGCCTAAGGGCCACATGTGGCCCATCAAGGTTCTGTGTATGTCCCACGAGACATTGTGTTTACCATTGTCCATGCACAGGGTTGCCAATTTCTGCTGATTTCCTTCTGCATAGGTTTTTTCCTACCGGTAATACTGAAGTGACACGCACATAAAGCGAGGGAACGTCAAGTGAGGTACGTGCTCATTGCACACAAAACAGACTATGTGCTCCCTCTGCATCCAATCAAAATGCTGCTATGGTTCAATCAGCACACCCAGCAAATTCTAAGTATGCAAGCGCAGTTAGCAAAACTAGCCTATCCAGGGAGACTGTCTTGGTTACAACCATCTTTCAGCTCACTGAAATGAAGGAGGGTCATCCATGCAGCCCACTCACTTGCCTAGGTTGCCCCTCACTGTTCTAGGCCCTATAGAAAGAGAAAAAAGACCATTCATGTCTTAAAACTGCTTAGCCTGCAAATACAGAAGTTTAAGTCATCTCTCAATGAGGGCACAGAACAAATCTGTGACTTACATGTCCAGACACCATAAGCAGTGAATAACAAATAGATATTTGCAAAATGTGCAGTGCTTTGCAAGCTATAATTATAAAAGGGTTGTTGGGTTTTTCCTGGAAAGAATTATACACAATATAGGGAGATTGTAATGCATTTTGTTTTTCAGAGGGTCCAAAGTAAGAATGGATAGACAATAGTGCTTTGCTTTTCTATAGTACCTTCTGTCCAAACATCAAGACATTTTATAATAATGACTCAAGCCTTACAATAGACTTGGACTACTTTGAATCTAGAGAGGTTTAAGCTTTCAAAAGTGCCTAAGGACCCAATTTCCAAAGGTTGATTAAAGGTGTGAATAGGCACCCACAGGAAATGTTGTGCTTTAGCAGATTAGGCACCTACCTTCCATTGACATCATTCTGAGTTTAAATCAAAGGGAGTTAGACACAAAAGTCGTCTATGTCTCTTTTGAAAATCCTACTAGGATTCCACTAGTGCACATCTACATCTCTAGGCATCCAAAAACCTGCCCCTAAGGCTCATTTTCAAAAATAAAACAAAAGGAACCTACACTTTCCACTGATTTAAAAGAAAGCTGGGCCCCTTTACAGTCCATGGGAGCTTTGCCATAGATTGCAATGAGGCCAAGCTGTCACCCTTCATCTCCTAAATCACTTCTTAAAAATGGGACCCAGGCTTCTAAGTCACCTAGATACTTTTGAAGCTAAAGTGCAGCTTCTGGAATGGATTACTGGTTTATAACCAGAGATCAGCACCAAATGAATTCACTTTCATTTACAGGCAGTCCCCGAGTTACGCGGATCCGACTTATGTCGGATCCGCAGTTATGAACGGGGTTTGCTGCCCGTCTCCCTGGTCTGCTGGTCTCCAGCAGACCAGGGAGACGGGAAGCAAAGCCTCTGAGGACGCCGGCAGCGGGACAGCTGTGGCGTGTCTGGGCTGTCCGCTGCCCGCGTGCTCCACAGCTTTGCTCCACGTCTCCCCAGACCAGGGAGACGGGGAGCAAAGCCGGGGAGCACGCAGGCAGCAGACAGCCCAGACGCGCCACAGCTGTCCTGCTGCCGGCATCCTCAGAGGCTTTGCTCCCCGTCTCCCTGGTCTGCTGGTCTCCAGCAGACCAGGGAGATGAAGAGCAAAGCCGCGGAGCACGCGGGCAGCGGACAGCCCAGACGCGCTGCAGCTGTCCCGCTTTGCTTTGCTCCGCTTTGCTTCCTGTCTCCCTGGTCTGTTGGTCTCCAGCAGACCAGGGAGACGAGGAGCAAAGCCGCAGAGGACCCGGGCGGCGGGACCGCGGTGCGTCTTGGTCCCCCGCCCGCGTCTCCCTGGTCTGCTGGGGGGGGGAGGGGCGCAGCTAGTACGCCCCCCTCCCCCCCAGCAGTCCAGGCTTTTCTCCGGACGCCTGTGGTAGAGCAGCTGGGGCGCTGCCGGTTGGTCCCGCTGCGCCGCTCTGGGCGCTACTGGACCAACCCAGCAGCACCCCAGCTGCTCTGCCCCAGGCATCCTGATTCAGCCGCTGCTGAAACTGACCAGCGCTGACTACAGGAAGCCCGAGGCAGAGTTGCTCTGCCCCGGGCTTCCTGGAATCAGCCTCTGATCAGTTTCAGCAGCAGCTGACTTGGGGACGCCTGGGGTTCTTAAGTTGAATCTGTATGTAAGTTGGAACTGGCGTCCAGATTCAGCCTGTTGAAACTGATCAGAGGCTTATTCCAGGAAGCCCGGGGCACAGCAACTCTGCCTCGGGCTTCCTGTAGTCAGCCGCTGGTCAATTTCAGCAGCGGCTGAATCTGGACGCCAGTTCCGACTTACATACAGATTCAACTTAAGAACAAACCTACAGTCCCTATCTTGTACGTAACCCGGGGACTGCCTGTAATCTAAATCCATCAGATTAAAATGATAAAGATATAAAAGGGTTTGCCTACACTTGAAATGCTGTTTCTCTGCAATATTTCCATGTAGACATTATCTACACCAATGGGGGGAGTTCTTACATCAGCATAGGTTGTCTATCTCACCAAGAGCCAGGAGCAAGGCCAATGAAAGAATTTATTCATCAACCTAGCACTCTCTACATAGGAACTCAGATCTGCTTAACTATGTATCTCAGAAGTTTTTCATACCTCCGAGGGTAAATCTACACAGCAAGGCTACACAACTTGAGCTACACAAAATAAGCTACACAACTTGAGCTACGCTAACTGCGTAGCTCAAGTCAAAATAGCTTATTTCAAATTTGGGCATGTCTACACAGCATTTATTTCGAAATAGAGCACTCTTCTTCTGACTCCTCTTATTCCTCATGCAATGAGCTTTACAGAAGTCAGAGTAAGAATCCTGTTATTTCAAATGTATTTCAAAATAACAGGCTTGCTGCGTAGACATGCATGACATTATTTCGGAATAACATCCATTATTCCGAAATAACATTTCTGTGTAGACGTACCCTGAGTGACATAGCTGGGTCTATCTTATTTTCCAGTGCAGCCCAGCCCTAAGAGAGACTAGCATATTGACAAGCCAAAACCTCTAATACAGGCATGTCCAAAGTCCGGCCCGCGGGCCAATTGCGGCCCGTGTTCCGGTTTAATACGGCCCCACAGGTAATTTGGCAATATCTATCTTTTAAGGCCCCCAACGAATCCATATGTATTGAGATGAATACATTGTAAAATCTCAGTTAATGTCAGTTGGTCTAAATCAGTTATAAATATATTTGGACACAACATGTATATTTGGTGTTATGTTCCTGTTCATATTTTTTGAACTTAAAAGTTGACAGACAACCTTTATTACCAATAATATGTAATGTACTTTACAATGTTCCTGACATATATTTCAGCTTCCTGGATTTTTTTTTCATCTGGCCTTCAGATATGAAAGGCAGAGTGATTTAACACCTGTTTAGATTTGTGATCCATGTGACGAAATGAAAAGTATGCTGTTTGCAATAAACTTTGCATAAAATAGTTAATTTGCATTTAATTTTAATGGTTCAAAGAATGTCAGGCAAAATGGTCGGCCCTCACGCATGTTCACTTCATCAAATCTGGCCCTCTTTGAAAAAAGTTTGGATTCCCCTGCTCTAATACATAATATCAGACTATTAGTTTTTCTTCTGAGCTGTACCCCATTAACATCGCTTAAGTTATTAAAGTTTCAAGGTCAAGCTCTCAAACTAGAAAATGCAGTGCTTCTGTTAGATATTGCCTTGTAGTCTAGATACTTTAGTTTTCCAAATCACTGATAATGTAAAAGGGATATTTTCTAAAGCACAAAGAGCATTTAGACACCCAACTCGCATGTATACCTTTGAAAATAAATTGCTAAGTAAAGGTATGTACTCGCTTGACCTTCATTTGACTGATTGCTTTCTACTTCCTATTGCAGAGATAACTTTCATATAAAACATATGAAATAATAAATTTAACTAACCATGACCAGTCCCTCTTCAAACTGCTTACCATTCCATATGCCAATTACCCACAGGACTTGACTAAACTGCACATGAAATCATAGAATCATAGAACTGGAAGAGACCTCAGAAGGTCATCAAGTCCAGCCCCCTGCTCTAGGCAGGACCAATTCCAACTAAATCAACCTGGCCAGGGCTTTGTCAAGCCGAGACTTAAACACCTCTAGGGATAGAGACTCCACTACTTCCCTAGGCAACCCATTCCAGTGCTTCACCACCCTCCTAGTGAAATAGTTTTTCCTAATATCCAACCTGGACCTTTCCCACCACAACTTGAGACCATTGCTCCTTGTTCTGCCATCTGTCACTACTGAGAACAGCCTCTCTCCATCCTCCTTGGAACCTCCCTTCAGGAAGTTGAAGGCTGCTATCAAATCCCCCCTCACTCTTCGCTTCTGCAGACTAAACAGACCCAAGTCCCTCAGCTTCTCCTCATAAGTCATATGCTCCAGCCCCCTAATCATTTTGGTTGCCCTCCGCTGGACCCTCTCCAGTGCGTCCACATCCTTTTTGTAGTGGGGGGTCCAGAACTGGACACAATACTCCAGATGCGGCCTCACCAAAGCCGAATAAAGGGGAATGATGACATCTCTGCATCTGCTGGCAATGCTCCTCTTAATGCAACCTAATATGCCATTAGCCTTCTTGGCTACGAGGGCACACTGTTGACTCATATCTAGCTTCTCATCCACTGTAACCCTCAGGTCCTTTTCTGCAGAACTACTACTTAACTGGTTGGTCCCCAGCTTGTAACTATGCTTGGGATTCTTCCGTCCCAAGTGCAGGACTCTACACTTGTCCTTGTTGAACCTCATCAGATTTCTTGTGGCCCAATCCTCCAATTTGTCTAAGTTATTCTGTACCCTATCTCTGCCCTTAAGCGTATCTACCTCTCCCCCCAGCTTAGTGTCATCCGCAAACTTGCTGAGGGTGCAATTCATTCCCTCATCCAGATTATTAATAAAGATATTGAACAAAACCAGTCCTAGAACCGAACCTTGGGGCACTCCGCTAGAAAACGACCGCCATCTTGACATCGAGCCATTGATCACTACCCGCTGGGCCCGGCCTTCTAGCCATCTTTCTATCCATCTTACCGTCCATTTATCCAATCCACAATCCCTTAACTTGCTGGCAAGAATATTGTGGGAGACCGTATCAAAAGCCTTGCTAAAGTCAAGGTATATCACATCCACTGACTTCCCCATGTCCACCGAGACAGTTACCTCATCATATGCCTTTAGAAGAAAGCAGCAAGTTGAACCTAGAGAACGAGTGTCAGCAAATTTGTAAATTAAAACCAATAGGCATGGAGGATTATTAGCCAGAGTTTAAAGATAAAATTAATCTCTGATAGAGCCTGTGGAGTTGCATCTACACTCACCAGGAGTGAATTTGGTTCCATATCTCTACCATGCCCAAACTCCAGCTTATAATTGTATAATTCTCCAATCTCCAGCCTTCTGAGGATAAAATATAAGTACAGCATAGCTGTTTTGCTAGCTAAAAGGTTCTGATACTTTGAGTGTTGCTTTAGTAGCTGACAAGCTACCTTAGTGAATTGTTCTGATGGCAAGGTGCCAGTACAGAATGCAATGACACTTTTACACCTATTTTGCAAACCCTGGAGAAATCAGCTTGAAGTTTGGACTGCTAACAGTCTCAGTAGCTACAAAACTGCCAAATTCTATGAAGCCTTCCGTCATTTACTTCACTGACACTATCCCAAGCTAAAAATTCTCCAAGTGAACTGATCTAACATTAATGTACATGGATACTTTCTGACAACGTGATGACACCTTTACATCTCAATCACTGAAGGGATCAACTTAAAAATGTGTGTGAGCACAGAACCTCAGCACTATTTTTAAAAAGGAAGGGGAGCAAAGTTTGAGCAGTTGTTTAAATATCCTGGACTAGCTGAATATTGTCATGCATTAGTATTCAACTATTCTAGTAGTAAATTGCTCTGGAAATGTACTGAAGAAGTGGGTTGTGCCCACGGAAGCTCATGACACTATCCATATTTTTTGTTAGTTTCTATGGGTGTGTCTAGACTACATTCCTTGTTCAAAAGAGAAATGAAAATAAAGGAAATCAAAAATACAAATGAAGCACAGATTTACAAATCTCGTGCTTCACTTGCATAATCACGTCCGATCGCTTTTCCAAAAAAGGTTTTTTTCAGAAAAAAAAGCAGTCTAGATGTGGTTCTTTCGAAAAAAACACAACCCTTTTTCAAAAGAATACTGTAAACCTCATTTTTTCAGGAATAAGAGGGTTTTTTTTAAAGAACCGCATCTAGACTACTTTTTTTCTCGAAAAAACCTTTTTCAAAAAAGCGATCCAACACCATTATGCAAATGAAGTGCGAGATTTGTAAATCTGTGCTTCATTTGCATTTTCGATTTCCCTCGTTTGCATTCCTCTTTCAAACTGGACTGGACTCAATGACCTTGCAAGGTCCCTTCCAGTTCTAGGAGATAGGCAATCTCCATTATAAAAAAAAAACAAAAACAAAAAAACAAGGAATGTAGTCTAGATGCACCCTAAGGTGCTACAGGGCCATTGGTTGTTTTTTAAGTTTTTTCTTTTACCATAGATTGCTTTGATTAACCTGCTCAAATTTTTCTCAACACCATAGGTTTGCTAACATCTTAAGAACATTCTTTCATCAATTGTACACATTATTCACCTGGAATTGGACAGACAAGCACAAATTTAAAGAATCCACGATGATTTAATGTTTTAAAATGCCTTATTTTATGAAGACAGACTAGCAAATGTTAGGGATTAGAAATTACACTGGTCCTATGTTCAGAACCAGCTTCAATTAATTTTGGACATGAGGTTACAGAGTACCATTAGACTATGAGGGTACGTCTAAACTACATGGCTCCGTCGATGGAGCCATGTAGATTTGTTTGTTTGCCAAAGGAAAATGAAGCCGCAATTTAAATAATCGTGGCTTCATTTAAATTTAAATGGCTGCCCCGCTCTGCCGATCAGCTGTTTGTCGGCAGATTGGAGCAGTCTGGATGCTCCCCTGCCGACATGAAAGCCCTTTATCGATCTCCCTGGTAAACCTCATCCTACGAGGCATAACAGGGAGGTCGATAAAGGGCTTTCAGGTCGGCGCGGGAGCATCCAGACTAGTGTGCTGAGCCGACAAACAGCTGATCAGCTGTTTGTCGGCTCAGCGCGGCGGCCATTTAAATTTAAATGAAGCCGCGATTATTTAAATCGCGGCTTCATTTCCCTTTGCCGATCAGCCTAATCTACATGGCTCCATTGATGGAGCCATGTAGTTTAGACACACCCTGACAGTTGAAGGGCAGTGTTCTGTGAACTACAAATAGCTAGAAGTATAGATGGTACAAAGGTTTAGTTCTAGGATGCTGTGACAGGGCAGGATGCCTCTGCCCCTCAGAGGCAAACACGCCCCGCACTGAGCCGGCCGTGGCGCTCGCGCTTCTCAGCGCCGCCGGGATAGCGTGCCGGGTCTGTGTGACTTGCACGGCCGCCGCTGGGCAGTACGCAGCCGGGTGCAGGGGCAGCCACGCCACCCAGAGTGCTGACGTCAGCAAGATGATGTCAGTTGCGCGCCGGGAGGGGGAGGAAGGGTCAGGACGCGAGGGGGTGGGGCGGCAGTGACATAGGGGGGAGGCGGGTAGTTTAAAAGGGAAAAGGAAAGCCCTAGAGGGGATGTCACGTTACTGGATCTTCAGGGGAGCAGCCAGATCACTGATGCACCCACAGGTGAGAGTGTTGGCCCCCAAAATGGCATAGAAGGGAGCCATGTGAGGTATTGAATAGAAGCTTACTGTCTGATAATCCTATGTACGCTGTTCATGTGTTTGTATAATGTCTGTGTGTGCAATTATTAGCATGTACTTGTGTGGATACTGAAGATTTCCCTGCATGTGGTTGAGCATTGGGCAGGGCCGGGCCTGTGGACATGCTAATTAGCGAGGCCCTGTGGGACAATGGCTCTCAATGGGCCAAGGACGCACTTAAAGAATGGGGGCTGTCACCTGAGAGCTGCCAGCAGGGAACACAGAGATTGGCCTCTGGCCAGGTGACCTGCTACAGCCAAGAAGGGACCAGGAAGGAGGTATAAAGAGGCCATGTGGTCGACACCATCTTGTTCTCAGCTCAGCACTTCATCCCAGAGGCAGCACTGCAGGGATTGAAGAGCCCGAAAGACCTGTGGACCCATCCTGATCCTAGGATGTGCAACAAGGACTCATAAGCCAGCAGCTGTAACATCTCTGCTAGAGCCTGCATTGAGGACTGGGAGATTCGGTGCATGTAATGTACTATGCCTTTAGCAACCTTACTCTCATGCTTTTCTTTATTATAATAATAAACCTTTACATGTTAGATGCTAAAGGATTGGCCCAGCGTGATTTGTGGGTAAGGTCCAAAGGGTAAATTGACCAGGGATCTGTGGCTGGTTTCTTGGGACCAGACGGAACATGTTCGGGGTAGGTGGGATTGGGTGCTAGGACCCCCCCACCTGTGTATGAGGCCCGGGGCCATCTGAGGCATGGATATTGCTGGGGTGTCGGAGGGGTTTTGCTCGGGAGGCTTCAGGCAGGCAGCTGAAGCACTGTGTGGGACTGGTTTGTGGCCGGTTTGGAGAGGTCACAAGTCTGGGGACTGTAAGGAGCCCCGAAGTTGAGCAATTCGCCCTGAGCAGACGCCCTCAGCTGTGCCCAGATACGGCCCGGTCCGTCACAGGGGAGAGGTGAAGGGAGGAGGAAAGGAAAAGAGACGGAGTGACGGGAGTAGGAAGAAGCCCAGGACAGGGGCTGGAGTTGAGCCCAGCGAGCCGGAGGGTTTCGGGACAAGTTTCCCCCGCCGGCTGAGCAGGTCCGATGGGACCTGCTCTTAGGGCCCTGGGCTGGGGCCCGTGAGTGAGGGTGGGCCCGGGTCCCCCTACTCCCTCCCGCTGTTGGGGGACCACACCCGAGCGCTGAAGGCGCAGTAGCCACAGAGGCTAGCACATTAAGCTTGAAACTACGGATAGCTACTGTCGGAGACCCCAATGTAGGGCAAAAGGGGGAACCTCGCCCCGTCGCAAACTGGACTTTGGGCTATGCTCTCCAACAGGTGCAGATTTCAATTAAGTCTAGACAGAAATTTGGAACTAAGACTGAATATGGTTTGGGTTAGATAGTGCTGAAATTTTATGATAGCTCTTCAGGCCAGAATCATAAAAATTTCTTGAGTGAGCTGATTAGGAGATTTCTGCCACCTTGAATACTAGAAATCTCGCAAAAACACCCCTATCAAAACAAAACTCTATCCACACTATTTTTTCCCAGTGGGAAAAGAATGCTAGAATGAACCACACATAACAGATGTTACCCATGTCATTTAAGGTACCTCTACATTGCAACGCTATTTCAGGATACTGGAATATCCTGAAATAGCTATCCCATATCTTCACAGCAAGTCCATTATTTCGGGCTCGCTATTCTGATGCCCCTTTAAACATTATTCTACAAGGAGTAAGGGACATTTTGGAATAGTGTTTTATTCAAAACGTATGTAGGCAGCACCAAATGATGAAATAAGCTATTTGGAAATAGCATCGAAATTTCATAGCTCTAATTGCGTATCTTATTTCGAGTTACAGAGCAGTGTAGACATACCCTTAAGGCCCTACTGAAAGGTATTCAGGTACGATAGGGATAAGGTTGGCATAAGAATTTATGTGAATAGAAAAGTCCATTGATTTCAGTAATTCTGCTCATACAAGGAAGTTTGCAGATGTGGGCCTATAGAATGTAAGCATTTCAGTATTTGATTATACTACTAAATATTTGTTTATAAAGTTCAGATGATGAAATGTCATGGATGAAATATCACTCAAGGGCAACACGTATAAAAGGTGGGGGAAGACACAGTCTCCCCATACCACCAGTCTACCCCTCACCACATTCTTCACCCGCAGAACACCTAGGCTGCGTCTAGACTGGCATGATTTTGCGCAAATACTTTTAACGGAAAAGTTTTTCTGTTAAAAGTATTTGCACAAGAGAGCGTCTATACTGGCACGTGCCTTTGCGCAAAAGATTTGCTTTTGCGCAAAAGCATCCGTGCCAGTGTAGACGCTTTCTTGTGCAAGAAAACTCCGATGGCCATTTTAGCCATTGGGCTTTCTTGCGCAAGAAATTAACGTGGCTGTCTACACTGGCCCTCTTACACAAGAATACTTGTGCAAGAAGGCTTATCCCTGAGTGGGAGTGTCGGAGTATTTGCGCAGGAACCACTGATTTTGTACATTACAAAGTCAGTGTGCTTGCGCAAAATCCTGCCAGTCTAGATGCAGCCCGCCTGCAGGTGTACTGGGGACAGAGTGTTGCTGCCCCACAGTGCCTGCCTTCCCTGTGCTCTGAGCCCCAGAAGGCTGGAGCCATGCAGACTCCTCCCTCCCTGTGCTCTGGGGCCAGGGAGGCTGGGGCCTCGCACCTTCCTCCCTCACCATGGTGCTGCAGACGGAAGCCTGAACACATGTACTGTCCCACCTCCCCATGATGCTGAAGATATGGCTTGGCTCCTGTGGGGACGGGTGTGGACTGAAGGGTTAAGACTGGGGAGGAGCCGGGGGCTTGCCTCCCCCATCCCTTCCTTCACACACAGCCCATGATATCACTGTTAATTGTATTTATATTTTCTTAAATGTAAGACAAAAGTATAACATTTTATATCCTTTCTGTATCTGTTTTATATTACTTTTTCCATTAACATAATTTCATGCAAATATTGTCTATTTAATTTCTTAATATTTTCAAGCATATAAAAGCTTCAGAATAATGGCCGTCTTTGTCCTTAGAAGACTCCTGTCCTCACTCTGTGTCCCTGATTCTGCTAATAAATATTCTGGACCAGATCCTCAGATGAGGGATTTCAACATTGCTCCATTAATTTCTCTGGAATTATGCTGACTTACACTAAGTAAATATCTGGCCTTCTACTTCCTTCATGGAAAACTATATAGATCACACTGTATTATTGTTATTTGATGAGGAACTAGATGCTGAAATGTCTGATAGTTTGGGGGAAGGTGAAATGTTCTATATGCATTTTGAGTATTTAAAGAACAGCCAGAAAATACAAATACATTGGTCAAAAAGTACCATGTGTGACAAACCGGGCCAGGTCTGGGCACCGCTGAGGGCATCCACTCAGGACAAATTGCTCAAAATCAGGGCTCTTTACAGCCCCTGACTAGAGGCCTTTACCAAATAGGCCACAAACCAGTCACACCGAGCGCGCCAGCAGGAAGCCTCACGAGCAAAACCCCTCAGGCACCCAGCTGTGTGCCACAATCAGCCCCGGGCCTAACACACAGGTGAGGGGTTATAGAACCCAACCTCACCTATCCCGAACAGGTTCTCCCGGTCCCAAAAAACCTGCCACAGTTCCTAGTCAATTTACACTTTGGAGCTTACCCACGGGATCACGCTGGGCCAATCCTTTAGAATCTAAGGGTACATCTAAACTATTGACAGAGCCATGTAGATTTGTTTGTTTGGCAAAGGGAAATGAAGCCGCGATTTAAATAATCGTGGCTTCATTTAAATTTACATGGCTGCCGCACTGAGCCGACAAACAACTGATCAGCTGTTTGTCGGCTCAGTGCGCTAGTCTGAACGCTCCCCTGTCGAAATGAAAGCCTTTTATCAACATCCCCGGTAAACCTCATCCTATGAGGCATAACGGGGATGTCGATAAAAGGCTTTCAGGTCAGCGCGGAGCGTCCAGACTAGCACGCTGAGCCGACAAACAACTGATCAGCTGTTTGTCGGCTCAGCGCAGCAGCCATGTAAATTTAAATGAAGCCACGATTATTCAAATCGCGGCTTCATTTCCCTTTGCCGATCTGTCTAATCTACATGCCTCCATCGACTGAGGCATGTAGTCTAGACACACCCTAAAATCTAAAGGTTTATTAATAAAAGAAAGAAAAGCTAGAGAGTAAGATTGTTAAAGAAAATACACTACATGCACCAATCACCAAGTTCTTGATGCAAACTCTCAGCAGAGATGTTACAAACTGCTATCTTAAAAGTTTCTGGTGTACATCTTATGTCAGGATGGGTCCACGATTCTTCCCGGCTCACTGTCCCTCGCAAGGCTGCATCTGGGATCAGGATCAGAATTGAGACTAGATGGAGTCTGCCTCATGGCACTTTATATCCATCCCTGGTAACTTCCAAGCTGCAGTGGGTCACATGGCCAAGTGACCAATCCCTGAGTCCCATGTCAGCAGTCATTAGATACTGACTGGTTTGCAGGTTCCAGATGCATTCCTCAGGTGTATATTGGGCACCTTGAGAGCCATTGTTCCTGGAGCCTCGCTAATTAGCATAGTCATTAACTGAACAATTGCTCTTTACAACAGGCAGGCCAGAGCCCATTGCTCTGTCTCAGGCAGAGAATATTCCCAGTATAAGCACAGAATCCATATTCATAACTCCACATACAGATATCACACAAGTACATGAATAGCAGACATAGAATCAGTAGGACATAAGCTTTCATTTGACACCTCACATGGCCCCCTTTGTACAGACTTTGGAGCAAACACTTCCCCCCATGGGCGCAGCAGTGATCTGGCTGCTCCCCTTAAAATCCAGTAACGTGACACCATGTATCCTAATAAAAACATAGGGTATCACAGATTGTACCTTCCTAAACCAGGTCTCTAGTCCAGCAACATCCGTGATCCAGCAGGATGTTCCTGGACCAGAGAGCCAAGGATCAGGGAGGTCTGACAGAGCAGCTGGGAGCCCCACGGCAGGAGGGGCCAGCAGCACAGCTAGGAGCCTGAAAGGGGAGCCAACTACACAGCTGGAAGTCCCACATCGGGGGGGGGGGGAGAGGATCTGGCAAGCCCAGTCAGGGCTGGCAGCACAACCAGCTGCAGACAGGGGACCGAGAGTTGAGGGCCAGAAGCAAATCCAGCAGCAGGCAGGCATGGTGGGTTGGAGGGCTGATGGCAAGGGAGATTCCCTCGTTTGGGACCAATCAGGTCCTGATGGTGCCAGACTAGGTAGGTCCAACCTGCAGTGCCTTCTCTCATGAGCCATAAAAAAAAACCAACTGCCTTTCTTTTAGACAGCAATCTTCAATTTATAGGAAGTCCAGAAAAATATTATTGGTCTAATACTTTATTTTTATTTTAAAAGTGTCAAGAAAATGCCTAATATTAACAATTGCCAGATGGGTTTCAAAAAAATACTGGACACACATGATCTCAGAACAGGATGGGGGTGGGAACTAGCTGGGAGGAGGTCGGGGGGAGCAGGCCTGGCTGGGGGAGATTGTGGGGGAGGGGAGGAAACCAGCTGGCGGGAAGCAGGTCTGGCCGGGAGGGGGTTGGGGGGAAAAGGGCTGGCCAGTGGGGATCCAGCTGGCAGTGAGTGGGGCTGGCCTGGGCGGATGCAGATCCTGGGGTGATGCCTGTCCTGCACACAGTCCTGGCGGCACGCACAGCGAGTCCAGCCCTGGGGATTCCATCCTGCACCGGCCCTGCCCCCCTCCTCTCTACTGTGTAGTTGCATACTGCCTGGCTGGTAGACACGCTCACGTAGCATGAGCGTGTCTATCAGCCAGGCAGTACTCAACTACGTACTGATACTCATGATAATAATAAAACTTACTTAATTAGAAATTACCGGACATTTATATGTCCAGTATTTTCTCAATTTGTTTCCCGGACAGAAAGCTCAAATACTAGACTGTCTGGTTCAAAACCGGACACCTGGCAACCCTTCTTGAGAAGTAAGTTACAGATAAATATTAAAACAAGCTTTAATCATTACCACCTATATCAAGAGGCCCCAGCAAATATTCTTACAAAATTTCCCACCTTCACACAATGTCAATCCCCTTTAGAAATGTTTTACTAATTATTTAGTAACCATTGCTTATATTCCTTTATGCATCTCATAAATTTCAAATACTAAATTTAAGAAATCATGAAAATATTTCCTGTTTGCATATGTTATTTAAGTGAAGTGCAGAGTCAAAGAGAAATAATAGGAGGCAATGCAAATACATCTGTTCAATTGTATCAGCTTCAGGTGACTAACATAAATTGAGCAAGCAGCATAAACGAGGAATTAAATTAGCACTACCTGGAGCATCAAAATGATGCAAAGGACATTGGGATTAATCTACAGCATGATAAAAGAATGAATCTGAATGGCAAACGAGTGGTTATTTTACCATGTTACATATTACAGTAGAATCTCAGATTCATGGATATCATAGGCACATCTACACAGCAGGGCTAAAGCTGAAATAAACTACACAACTTGAGCTACACTAATTGCGTAGCTGAAGTCGAAATAGCTTATTTCAGCTTTTGGCACTGTCTACACAGCAAGAAGTCCAAGGAAGAGCACTCTACTCTGACTTTCCTTACTCCTCATAAAATGAGGGTTACAGCAGTCGGAGTAAGAAGTCTTCCAGCTCAACATTAGTTTGACATTATGTCAAAATAACTGCTTATAGTGTAGACATGGACTATGGACCATGTTATTTCGGAATAACGTCAGTTATTCCAAAATAACACTGCTATGTAGACACACCCCATGGGAATAAAGGTTGTTTTTAACTCTGAAATGTTCGTAACTATGAACGAAACGTTATGTTTTTTCTTTCAAAAGTTTACAACTGAATATTGATTTTACAGAGTTTTGAAATTTTTCTATTTTACTATACAACTGCTTTCCCTTCCTTTTTAAGCAGTTTACATTTAACACGGTATTATAACGTATTTGCCTTTTTTTTCTTCTCTGTGCTGCTGCCTGATTGCATTCTTCCAGTTCCAAGTTAGGTGTGTGGTTAACTGGTCCATTCATAACGCTGGTGTTCATAACTGAAGTTGTACTGTAGTCAGATTTTTTTCTCCATAGCATGAATATGCCAAAAGGGAATAAAGGAATCTTGTTGTTGGGCTCCATGTTTGTCCAACATGTTCGTAAATTTCTCCAATTACAGGGATTCTACTACCTCCTTTGGAAGCCTATTCCAAAACATAACCACCCTTATATTTCCAAAGTTTTTCATAATATCTAACCTAAATCCAGGCCCACTGACTAGGGCATGAAGGGGGCAACTATCTCAGACCCAGTAATTCAAAAGGAGCAGGTGCTTCCAGCTGCTGCTACTGCGACTACTGTGGAAGAAACAGCACCTGGAGCCCTGGCCCTTTAAATCGCCACTGGAGCACTACATGCTGTGCTCCAGGCTGTGTTCCACCTGAGACCCCCAACCCTTCCAGCAACTCTGCCAGCCCAATGCCTAAATCTCTCTTACTGCAGGATTCAGTACATTATTCTTTGTCCTGCCTTCAGTGGACATGTAGAACAATTGATCACTTCCTCTTCATAGCAGCCAGCATGTTTCAAGACTTATCAGGTCTCCACCCACTGTCTTTTCCCAAGATCAAACATGCCCAGTTTTAACCTTTTTTCACAGATCAGGTTTTCTGTTGTTGTTGTTGTCCTCTGGTATTTTTCCAATTTCTCCACGTCTTTCCTAACTTGTGGTACCCAGTACTGGATGCAAAACTCCAGGGCTGTGTCTACACTGGCATGATCTCATGCAAAAGCAGCCGCTCTTGCGCAAAAACTTGCTACCTGTCTACACTGGCTGCGTGTTCTTGCGCAAGTAAACTGATGTTCTAATGTATGAAATCAGGGCTTCTTGCACCAGAACTCTGACGCTCCCACTCAGGAATAAGCCCTTTTGCACAACTGTTCTTGCACAAGAGGCCAGTGTAGCCAGGAACATGAATTTCTTGTGCAAGAAGGCCCTATGGCTAAAATGGAAATCAGAGCTTTCTTGCACAAGAGAATGTCTACACTGGCATGGATGCTCTTGCGCAAAAGCACATATCTTGTGCAAAAGCACATGCCAGTATAGACGCTGTCTTCTGGAAGAATTTTTGCAGAAGAACTCTTCTGCAAAAGAGTTTTTGCATGAGAACGTGCCAGTGTAGACGTAGCCCAGGAGAAATGTCCCCAGTGCTCACTTGAGCTGGGCAATTTCTTCCCATGTGTTACACCACTGTTGTTAATACAGCTCAGAACTGTATTCGCTTTTTTGTACATGCATCACATTATTGGTTTGTATTTAATTTGTGATCTATCATAAGCCCCAGATCCTTTTTTAGCAGTACTATGACCGAACCTATTATTCCTTATTTGGTACTGAATTTGATTTTTTCCCTTTCCTAAAGTGAAACACTTTGCGCTTGTATTTGTTGACTTTCATCTTGTTGAATTCAGACAATTTGTCAATATACTTTTGCATTCTAATCCTATCCTCCATCCTTTCCACCTTGGTGTCATCTGTACATTTTATTAGCATACTCCCTACCATATTATTCAAGTCATTAGTGAAATGAGACCCACTACATATATATGCCTTCCCATTTAACAGCGCATCTTTGATGACTACTCTGATTAGTCTTTCAACTTGTGGTGCACCTATCTTATAGCAATTTTAACTAGACTATTTCCCTAATTTGATTATGAGAAGGTCATGTGAGACTATGTCAAAGGCTAAAAAAATCAAGTTATGTCACTTTGGCCTCTCACGCCATCTACTAAGCCAGTAGCTCTGTCCAAGACAGAAAATAGGTTGGCTTGCCATTATTTGTTTTTTATGACAAATCCATGATGCTTATTTCTAATAAGCCTAATAGCCTCTAGTTATTTACAAACTGATTGCTTACAACTTGTTGCAGAATGTTGGCAGATATCACAGTTAAGCTAACTGGTCTATAATTCTCTGGAAACTCTTTGAACTATGTTTGCCCTTTTTTCCGTCCTCTAGGACCTCATTTATCCTCCATGAGTCCTCAAAAACAACTACTAATGGTTCTGAAATTGCTTCAGCTACTTCCCTAACCACCCTAGGATTAATTTAATTATGCCTTGCTGACTTGAATAAATGTAACTTGTCTAAATTCTCTTTAACCTGTTCTTTCTCTCTTTTTGGTTTGCCTTCCTTTCCCCATTGCATTGAGTATCTGGTCAGTGTTAACCTTTTCAGTGAAAACTGAACAAAACAGCTAATCAAACACCTAAGACTTCTTTATGTCATAAGCTCTCCTTCCCCATTAAGGACCTACATTTTCCTTTGTCTCTAGCTGGCAACAGATCTAAAACATCTCTTCTTATTGCCTTTCTTGTCCCCTGTACTGTTCAGTATATCCCACTTTAACATACCACTAAATACTTAGATACATTTTTGGTTTTCATGAGGTGGCAGACCCTGTCTTTATTGATTGTACTGCAGTAAGAAAATAACTTTAGAAGATCATATCATATGAATGTACATCAATTTAGTTATTTAATGCCATTGACAAGAGTTTTCATAAGAATTCTTATATAAAAAGGACAAATAAACTATGATTTCCATAAGGAAGTCATGACCCATGTTATCAAGATCTGAATGCTTAAAGATCCTATTTCAAATTGAAATGCTGATCTGCAGAGCAGTGTATTCATAAGTGTGAGTCTATTGATTGATTGTCTCACTAACACAAACCAGTATGATGTATACCCAGTGCCCTACTC
Organism: Pelodiscus sinensis; assembly: GCF_049634645.1. Classification (NCBI taxonomy): domain Eukaryota; kingdom Metazoa; phylum Chordata; order Testudines; family Trionychidae; genus Pelodiscus; species Pelodiscus sinensis. The sequence continues at coordinate 212,795,205 of NC_134711.1, forward strand.
TTTATGGCAGGAATATAAAAATATCAAGATGTGATTCTGCAGGCAGCTCGTTTCTTTCAAGAGGTTTTGTAGTTAGAGGCTGGTAAACAACATCTGATATCAGAAGCAGCAAACTGGACTACACAAAGGAAGGCTTTTCAAATAGCAATGTTTGGTGAGTAAACTTTAATATCCTGATTAATATCAGACCTAAATCTAAGAGAAGCACAGGAAAAGGTCTAAAGCAAATGTCTAGATAAGATCTTCACATGCCCTTAGCTATACTGAGGAAACCCCACAGCAGTTCAGTGATAAATTCTTCTATAATTCATATCAGAGTCTGCATTCCTAATGCATATACATGAGTCTCTGTGAAAAATCAATTGCATTGCTTTGGGTCATACACTTTATTATCTTCAATCTTCTGTACAATCCTGAAGTTCCTGGTGATAAATAATAAAGATGTTGTATTTATGAGTGACAAGATATTGACAGGGGAAACATTCCTCACTCCATCTGATGGAACTAGTGTGTTTTTCATTCATATGAAAGCATCTGAAGTATTGACACTTGCTTTATTTGGCACCTCCAGGATGGGAAAATGTGTGAGAATCTGAAGCAAATGCTGCAAACTTAACAGAATAGTTTTTTAGCATTCTTCAGTTTTCATTCGGGAAGGTATTTAAGCACACACTTAAGTCCACCAACACAATATTTAAGCACATGATTACATATAAGCACATTAAATCTAGGGATGTGAAGGACTAGTCGACTATCTGATAAGCAAATGCTTATCAGACAGTTGACAAGCTTGTCAGCTAGTCATCCCTCTCCCTTTGCTGCCTCTATCAGAAAAAGGCAGCAAGCGGGGGGGAGGGGAAGAAGAGGGAAGAAGAGCACTTCAAAGTGGCAGTGCAGCATGGAGCCTGGGGCCAGAGTCCGGGCTCTACATGGCTCTAACACATTGAAACGCCGCAAATGGAGCCTGGCATCAGGCTCCTCCCAGGATTTCAAAGTGGCAGCACCGTGTGGAGTCCAGGATCACCTGAGGAATCCCCAGCTGATCCCAGGCACCACATGCTTTGAAGCACCTGGAAGAAACCCGAGGCCAGGCTCCCACAGTACTTCAAAGCAGCAGCACCACAAGCAGCCTGGGATCAGCTGGGGAGTCCCCAGCTGACCCGGGGCTGCATGTGATGCTTTCACCTTTAAAGTGGAGCAACAGCCCTAGTGTGGAGACACCCCATCAACTGGTCAAATAGTCAATGCAAAATGCATTGACTATTTGATTAGTCAATTACCTGCACTTTAACATCTCTAGTCCTACGCACATGCTTAAAGTGCTGAACTTAATAGAAATGCTTTCCTGAACAGCAGCCTAAACAAGGAGAAATTCAGTAGATAGGGTGAAAAAAGGCATAAAATTTTAAAAGTAATGGCAATTAACCACTGGAACAACTTAAGAAAGATATACTTGATTCTCTATCAGGCTATGTGTATACTACAGGCTTCTTGCACAAGAAGCTTTTTGCGGAAGAGATCTTCTGCAAAAATGTCTTGCACAAGAGCACGTTCACACTGCAAAAGCACATTGAAAAAGTGATGCACTTTTGTGCAAGAGAGCGTCCAAATTGCATGGACGCTCCCTCAAAAGGAAACTCTGATTGCTATTTACAGACTGACCACCAGGGCACCTGTGCTTTTTGTGCAAAAAACCCTGTTCCCTGTCCACACACAGCTTTTTGTGCAAGAACTCCTGTGCAAAAAGGAGTTATTCCTCATAGAAGGAGGAATACCTACACTGGAAAAAATCCTCTGTTCTTTCATTTTACTTGCACAAAAACACACTTGAGGAGTAGACACTCCGCGAGTTTTGGGGCAAAAACTCTTTAGTGTAGACCTAGCCTTATTCAGTCATCTTAAAATCAAAGTTGTCTGTCTTTCTTAAAGATATACTGAAGCTCAAGCAATAGTTACAGGCTTGAGGCATCAACTACGAGGTGAAAATATAATAAGAAAAGCCAAAAAGGAGTTTGAAGAACAGTTTGCTATTACTTTTTGAGTTTTTTGGCTAAGTGTTTTTTAAGTACATCAGAAGCAGGAAGCCTGCTAAACCACCAGTGGGGTCCCTGGATGATTGAGATGCTAAAGGAGCACTCAAAGATGATAAGGTCATTGCAGAGAAACTAAACAAATTCTTTGCTTCAATCTTCATGGTTAAGGATATTGGGGAGATTCCCAAACCTGAGCCATACTTTTTAGGTGACAAATCTGAGGAATTGTACCAGATTGAGGTGTCATTAGAAGAGGTTTTGGAACAAATCGATAAATTTAACAGTAACAAGTCACCGGGACCAGATGGCATTCACCCAAGAGTTCTGAAAGAACTCAAATGTGAAATTGCACAACTATTGAGTGTGGTTTGTAAACTATCCTTTAAATCAGCTTCTGTGTCTAATGACTGGAAGATAGTTAATGTGATGCCAATATTTTAAAAAATGCTCTAGATGTGATCCTGCCAATTGCTATACAGTACTGGGCAAATTAGTTGAAACTATAGTAAAGAATTAAATTGTCAGACACGTAGATGAACATAATTTGTTGGGGAAAAGTCAACATGGTTTCTGTAAAGGAAACTCATGCCTTACTAATCTACTAAAGTTTTTGAGGGGGTCAACAAGCATGTGGACAAGGGGGATCCAGTGGATATACTGTACTTAGATTTCCAGAAAGCTTTTGACAAAGGTCCCTCACCAAAGTCTTTTAAGTAAAGTAAATTGTCATGGGATAAGAGGGAACATCCCTTCATGGATTGATAACTGGTTAAAAAACAGGAAACAAAGGGTAGGAATAAAAAGTAATTTTTCAGAATGGAGAGGGGTAACTAGTGGAGTCCCCCAAAGGTCCGCACTGGGACCAATCCTATTCAACTTATTTATAAATGATCTGGAAAAAGGGGTTGAGGTGGCAAAATTTACAGATGATACCAAACTGCTCAAGATAGTTAAGATCAAAGCAGACTGTGAAGAGCTTCAAAGAGATCTCACGAAACTAAGTGATTGGGCAACAAAAAGAAATTTAATGTTGATAAATGTAAAGTACTGCACATTGGAAAAAAATAACCCCAATTATACATACAATATAATGGGGACTAATTTAGCTATAACTTCTCAAGAGAGAGATCTTGGAATCATTGTGGATAGTTCTCTGAAAATCTGCACTCAGTAGCAGCAGTCAAAAAAGCAAACAGAATGTTAGGAATAATTTAAAAAGGGATAGAGAATTAGTCAGAGAACATCGTATTGCTTCTAAATAAAACCATGGTATGCCCACATGCCTGCATACAGATATGGTTGCCTCATCTCAGAAAAGATATATTGGTATTGGAAAAGTTTTGGAAAAGTGCAACAAAAATTATTAGGGGCTTCGAATGGGTGCCATATGAAGAGAGATTAAAAAGACTGGGACTTTTCATCTTAAAAAAGAGGAGACTAAAGCAGGATATGATAGAGGTCTATAAAATCATGAGTGGTGTGGAAAAAGTGAATAAGGAAAAGTTGTTTACTTCTAAAAAAGTCATGGAGGTTAGGTCCATCAGCGGCTATTAGGCAGGATGGGAAGGAGTGGTGTCCCTAACCTCTGTTTGTCAGAAGCTGGAAATGGATGACAGGAAAGGGATTTCTTGATGGTTACCTGTTCTGTTCACTCCCTCTGGGGCATCTGCCATAGGCCACTCTCAGCAGACAGGATACTGGGCTAGATGGACCTTTGGTCTGACCCAGTATGGCTGTTCTAATGTTTTTATGTAAGATCTCTGTTGTGTTATTCAGGTCAGACTAGATTATCATTATGATCCCTTCTCACCTTAAATCTAGAATTCCTAAAAACCAGAACAGTGAAATATTAAGAGAAGGGAGGTTGAAGGAAATAAAGACGGAAGCCACAAAGGGAAGGAGAAGCTTGTGAAGGGGAGTAACAGAGAGGAATAAATTGGAGCTAAGGCTCTAGAATTGTGAGGGAAATGAAAGTTACACTCCATGTAAAAATCCCAGGTGGAATCAGGAGGCTGAAAGTCTGGCTCCGTAAATTCACTGGAATCGTTTGCTCTTTAGCTTTCACTTTAGCTTTCTCAATATCAGTCATCTTCCCAAAAAGCTAAATCACCACTGGAAACATGTTAGCAGAGTACAGGCAGTCCCCGGGTTACGTACAAGATAGGGACTGTAGGTTTGTTCTTAAGTTGAATTTGTATGTAAGTCGGAACTGGGACATATTGTAGGGGAAACTCTAGCCAAACATTTCTCCAGAGCTCAGTTTTATTCTCCCACACCTCACTTCCCTCAGTCCTTTATTCTCAAGCTGAGGTGTCTGCTGAGAAAAGCTGCTCCGCGTCTCCCTTGTCTGCTGGGGGGGGGGGGGTGCTAGCTTCACGTCTCCCTGGTCTGCTGGGGGGAAGCAGCTAGTGCAGGGTTGCCTCACCCCGTTTGTAAGTAGGGATCCGATGTAAGTCGGATCCATGTAACCCGGGGACTGCCTGTATTGCAGCAGCCACCATGGAAAGGAATCAAACATCAGCCCTTTCACATTATTAGAAACAGAGAGCCAGCAGTTGCAATGGGAACAGCAGCTGATATCTTGGCACCATAGGAATGTCCCCTGCAGAGAAAACAGCATTTTTGTTCTTTATCCTTGCCTTTGACATCTGGTTTCACACCAGGGAGTACACAAAATTGAGTAAAAAGTTGTATCACCTAATCTGTGATAATCTGGTTTTCCTTAATTATAGTTGTTCTTCTAAGAGACAGAGAAGTCCCAATATTTGTATGATTCTCTCTAGATAGGACCAAAGTGATGAAAGAACTTGTAGAAGCCCTAGGCAAAGTGGAGAGGACAGGGAGGTACCATCAGAGACTTAGATAAGGGCAGTCACATGCAGTGGGTAGAGCAGGAATCAGTAACCAGAAGTCAGAGGCCACAGTTGGAATCACTTCTGCTCGAAATAGGCAGGCATGGGGGCTCCTGTGGTCATACACAAATACATTGAGTGACCACTGAACTGCTGCTGAACTTAAGAGCTGGTCTGCTGACTCTTCCTACCAGTTAGATGGCAAACCCAATCCTGCAGCCTATTATAGGCCAGCTGTGTTTGTTGACTACTAATTGCTCACATCAGTAACATGGGTTGTGAGGCGGACATATCTGTCTCTTGATCTCCAGTTGTCACCAGGCCTCTCCACACTTCCAAAATCACTGTTTGTGAAAGCAGGCAGCAAATCCTAGTATCTGCAATAAGGATGGTCGTCGTCCTGGTTCAGAAGAGCAGTGGAATGAGCATGTAAAGTTGGATGCAGTGTGATCTCTGCCTTCAGGGTCTCAGTACATCTGTAAATGGGTTTGTACAGAAGCCAGAGCAAGATATGTGGGGAAGTGGTCTGAAGGCCCTACAATTAACCCAGCAACAGAAGAAGAGATTAAAACCGGCCCTGCTGGATCTGCACAAGCTGGCAACAGAGAAGAGAGACCCTCATGAGGGTGTAATGGGGACATAGAAAGGTGCAGCTCTATAATGAGAAAAGGAATTCTTCATGATTCAACAGGTGTGATGCTCTCTCACCCCACAGGGAGTGTTGGATTGTAATGATGGCTCTTCAAACAGTGAAGGGAGCACAGGCACTGGAGATGAATTTCCAGTACTCCCTTTTCTGAAATTCACTGCCTGTCCTCCCTCCACCGGAGGATGGTAATGGCACTCCAGAGGAGTTCATCTCGGACTGGTAGTTGGTTTCAGGCTATCTGTCCAGCTCTAGTCCAGGTACTCTAGTAAAGAAGCCTGTACTGCCAAGAGAAGACCACCCAGAAAAGACTATAAATTATAGGAGATGTAAGTCGCAGTCTTCAAAGTCCTAGCAGGCCCAGATTCAGCCTTTTCTTTTCTGGTTATGAAACCATATTCAGAAAAATTAAGTGAAGCCAGAAATCATTCAGCTACACCTTAAGCAGATGCAGCATGTCTTTTAAGTGTGCCTTTGGTAGACAGAAACAGAGGAAAGCTGGCTAATGGCCTACTTCAAGCATGTAGGTCAACCTAGCAGTAATTAGCACTAACAGAGCATTTTTAATCCTAATGCACAGCTCTCAAAGCATCTACCATTGTAAATAAGTATCATTATCCCCACTTTACAGAGAGGGAAGACACTTAACTTCTCTGCAGCTCAATTTCCCCAAGGTTAATCACTGAGCCATTGTCTGAGCTGGGAACAGCAGCCACCGGTAGCCTCAGATCCAGCCCACTGGAACTGTTTCTCTTTAAATACTCTGAACATTGTTCACTCTTAAAAATGACAAACTACATACAGATCCATTCTCTGGCAGCAACTTAATTGCCTGAACTCCAAGTAACAGAAAAAAGGGAAGTGCAAGGCAAAAAATGCAACAGGTTTTTTTCTCCTACCAGTACTGATTTAGTCCTGCTGTCTCTTCAGTAAAAGAAGAAAGGATTCAATTTGATTTTACCTGATCGCTCCAGGGGGCTTATTCTCCACTGCAGGATACAACTGCCTCCCATTGGGGGGCATGTTAGATTGTCAGTGGAAGTCACTCTTATCATGCAACGGGAGAATTCGCTTCAGATTTATCTCTGTTGATTATGCTGCTCATTTCTGGAGGCATCCAGAAACAAGATGAGCTGGCACACATCAACTGAGGATCTACCATTCCAGTCAGTTGGTCTTGCTCTTGTGCAGAAAACTGCTTCCTACTGGTTTTGCACCTCCCATCACAATTTTTAAAAGGAAACTAATCAGGTTTCCAAAATGTAAATATTAAGGTAAAACAATAATACATTTATTATAATTTTTTGTTACATCATAAAACTTGCCTGTGCCTTTACTGCAGTTCAGTATGTATTTATCATTGCTTTCATACATTTACTGCCTGGAGAAAAGTCCCTCATGTACATATATTTTGTGTTTGTTTAATTATACAAAATATTCAAGCTAGCCAAAGGAATTCCAAGAGGCTTCTGCTTTCTGTCACCATGGAGACAAACAAACCAGAGATGTGTCTTGTTTTGACCTGGACATCTCCCTTTGTATAAAATATCAGTCTGAAACAAATACATTAGGAAAACACTTGACTGTGACAAGGAATGGCAGGATTGTGTTATGAGATCGATAAATCTAGGTGTAAATTGGGCTTCTTCACTCTCCTAAGAAAAATGTCTATGTAAACCTATACACAGAATTCTACAAATATTTTTATAAAGACTTTTATCATTACTCTAAAAATGCCATTCAGAAAAGCATCTGGGACAAACATGTAATTGAAAGTCTTTTAAACCTTTGTATACTTCTTAAATGTTGAAATGACATTATTTTGAACAGCATATTTGCAAGTATTTATAACTAAATACAGAAGCATCTAATGTAATTTACTAATATCATTGCTATTGAAATGATTTGTGTGCCAATAAGACTCTACTAATCTTGCTAAACACATTATTATTTTAAGAAGTCATTTAAAAACAATTTATATTAATCGGGTATGAATTAATTACTGGAAGTGCCCAAACACGTACCTCACCTAATTCAGAAAGACAAAAAGAACCATCACTCCAAAAGCTGATATAATGAATCAACAACTTCTTGAGTAATTATTTAAGCCAAAGACTCTTTGAGAGTTATTGAATTTTAAAGATTGGTTTCAGGTCTAAAAAAAACTTTCTGTAAGGAATAGGTATATCTATCTGTGCTTTTTGAGGACAGAATTTCATTCCAGCTGAGCTCTAATAAAATTACAGAAATATCTCAGAAATGGGCTAAATAAAAAAAGGAAAACTGTAACTTTAAAGATGCCACAAAAAGATAACCGAACAGATTATCAAAAGATAATTACATCCCTAATACATATATGTATTTAACTACATGTTCATAAAATGCAGAAACTCCTAATAGTAATTCATGAAGGAATGACAGCATCCAATATGAATGTAAAAAGCCTGAAAGAGGAGTATTTTCCTATAATTTCATAGAAATAGAAAGGAGAAGACCATAAAATTGCTACCCTACTTAAACAGCAAACACTCCTCAGCTCATTCTGTCTCTTCAAGCGAGCCACTGCGGACAGCTAAGAAAAACAGAGAAGACTTAAGAATCCAAACCCTGGGAAACCTTCCCAAGATTTCAACATGGATTATTTTGGCAGGAATGCAATGGCAAATGGCAAATCCAATGATAGCTTTCAGCTTTTTTTAATACATGTTTTATAATCTGATGCTTTTTTCTTAAAATTCCATCCACCTGAACCAGACAATTGCATGAAAATTTCAATACTTTTTAAAGTTTTTGTCCCTCATGGTTATGCAGAAAAGCTTCAAAACGTAAAGCAATTGGACCTAGGAGGCTCAGAAATCAGAAGGCAAATAAAAAGTACTCCAGGCTTATTTTTAAAAATATTATATTTAAGCAAATCTCAACTTTGAGGGCCTTACTCATGATATTTGAGCTCTTTAGATTGGCAATACTACAGTGGCAGGATCCCAGTCTAGGTACATCCTTAGCATGGCTAGGCACTGTATCAGTATGGGAGAACGTCAATGGTAGGATTCTATTTCTTTTTCTCCTAAGAGGAGCTAACAAAGAGCAGTTCTGGTTGTAGGCTGGGTGTATTTAAGCCTTCTGGATTATAGCAGACCTGTGACTCGTGTCTAGTAGAATAAACTAGCTTTATTTCCCTAAAGCCAGCTACATTAAATGTCAGCAAGACCTATACCATTGAAAGGGGGTCCTTAGTCATTGTATCAGTGTGACAGATATGTCTCCATTGGTTTCATCTCTATCTCTCTAGTCCTATTACTGTAAGTGAGATAACGTGGCTCTGAATCACTTCAATGAGTGTTTAGGAGCAGCCCTAGAAGTAGAAGAAGCAAGCAGAGGCATTCCTGAAATACCAGAACAGCAGGGGAGGCATCCTCCTGCAGGACATCCAGGTGAGCCTCAGATACAATATCTCCCAAGGAAAGGGGGAGTCCTCTGGGAACAGGGTTTGACTTCAGGGATATTGTTCTTCAAGACACGAGAATGTCATATCATGTGTCCTGGGAAAGGCTCAGCCAGGAGCGTAGCTTCCTGCTTGTCTGAGTCTCAGAAACAGAAGTTCTTGGTGTGCTGATACCATCCTTTAAGAGCCCTGGCAAGGGGTACTGTGCAGGTGTGAGGTGTGGCAGAGCTCCAGTCAGTGCCGCCCCATCACTCCCCTTGAGCATTAAACTCACTGACTCTTAATTACAAAGCTCAAAATAACTTATAACCATTAATTACTGAGGTAAGTAAGTACACTGAAGGACTGGGCTGGGTTTTGCAACTGAGAGAAACTTCCTGTTCAGAGTAGAAACCCAAAATGCATTCATACTATTGCAACACCTTCCTGACCTTGCTTCACAGAAGGTGGGCCTCGGTGCTTAGGAGGCAGGATGGTCCTGAAGGGATCCTGGTAGCAGAAAAATGGGTTCACTCTGGGGTGGGAACTAACGGGGTGGGTTGCTAGGAAGTTTCTTTTGGGAAGGTGTTAGCTCATGCAGAGAGTGAGGTGATTGGCCTTTCAAGAAGGGTTAGGGGCTGAGGATCTTGGGATCCTCACTGTGGCTGATGAAGGTTTGTATCTGTAATAAGGATGGTCGTCCTCCTGGTTCAGAAGGGGAGTGGAATGAGCATGTAAAGTTGGATGCAGTGTGATCTCTGCCTTCGGGGTCTCAATATGTCTGTGACTTGGTTTGTACAGAAGCCAGAGCAAGATATGTGGGAAGTGGTCTGAAGGCCCTACAATTAGCCCAGCAACAGGAGAAGAGATTGAAACCGGCCCTGCTGGATCTGCACAAGCTCGCAACAGAGAAGAGAGACCCTCATGAGGGTGTAATGGGGACATAGAAAGGTACAGGTCTATAATGAATAAAGGAATTCTTCATGATTCAACAGGTGTGACGCTCCCTCACCCCACAGGGAGTGTTGGATTGTAAGGATGGCTCTTCAAACAGCAAAGGGAGCACAGGCACTGGAGATGAATTTCCAGTACTCCCTTTTCTGGAACGCCTGGCATGAAAGGGTAACTTGCTGTTACTCCCTATGGAGTAATGATTCTTTCCATGTTGGTATCTTGAACACTGGCAGCTCATCACCTTCATGCTCCTCATGTCAAATTACCTCAGCTGTATGGCCACTTTAAAAAGCTGTATTTTCCCCTTAAAAAGTATCCTGTCTTTCCCCAATTCTGCACCCAATACATTTCCACAAACATACCTCATTTGCGTAATCTCCATGTTGCCCACTTTCATGTTTTTACTGTGTATCTTCTGATGCATGGTATTTTTCTTAACCTGAAGTCAAGGTGTTATGTGAGAATATTACTTGTTATTTAAACAGAAGTTTATAGCCCTTTTGATTCTGGAGGAACACTTGAAAAGACAACGTCGGTGTCACTTATAGGATCAAAAAGCAAAAGACAAAGAGAAAAAGCTCAAATCTCATGGTTTTTTGGCTACTGATTTGGGATTTTTGGACACTTAGAAATGGCAATATTGTAATCAGGCTGATAGATATTCTGATTTGTTATTTCAGGAGCAACCAGACAATATTTAATCCATTGAGATTCCTTCAGGGCAGCACTGCATAATAGAGATGCTATCATGAATCATATCTTGCTACTGAGCACAAGCAAGCAAATAACTTTCCCTTTTCCTTCTACCTTCACTTCAGTTTGATAACTATATTAAATGTGTTTTATATTACTGTAAATATCATTTGTTACAGGACCATGCTGCCAAAAATCACTGTGATTATAGTCCAGAATATTGCGTAACACTTTTGCGGTTCTAATAGGTTTTGTGGGGTTTTCCATGCAAAGGTCAAAGTGGCTGAGTTATAGTGAGTGGGTGTATGTTAGCTCTCTTCCTACTGCCCCTGCAAAGCAGCTGTTGTGTGTTAGTGCTTCATTGCAGTCCAAGGGAATATGAGTGACTATCTACAGCTATTAATCAGCACAGCAGCTGTGTTCAATCTAGAGATACCTGGAACATTTTGTAGCTGTCAAGTGGTTCATGCCAGTGTAGGTAATGTAACTGTGAAGAGGTAACTAATAGCAGAGCCATATAAAAGAAGGAGCCATCAAATACAATCATTTAAGTGGATGCAATAATGAATAGTAAATGTTATTAATAATGGTGTTTCTTGTGTATTTCTACCCTGAAAACAGCAGCATGGCCAAACTATTGGCTAGCACTTTCCTCTGATATATGAACAAAACTTATTGTTACCACCCTGAATATAAGAATAGATTTCTCCTGTTGAAATCTATTGTAGCTCAGTGTATTCTAGCCGTATTGCTAAGCATTTTATGTTGTATATTAGCCCTTCTAGGAGGACCATTTGCTTATGGTTGGATTTCATTCAGCAAAGTTTGAAACACTTAAGAAGTGATAAAGTTATAAATGCCTATTATATGTGTTGTATTGGCATAAAGCTCCAGCTAAGATAGGTCCCCAATCTGCTAGATACTGTACAAACACATGGGGTAGTCTAGACACCAACCAGGAGGTGTGACTGCAGTAAATGTAAGCCAACCAGAGCAAGTTTTGATCTAGCGTGCTAAAAAAAGCAATGAAGCTGCAGCAGCGTGCTCAGCGACATGACAGGTCATGTTCCTAAATACATAGCCAGGGTCCTGAGGGGGGATCTAAGCAGCTAGTCGAGGAGTTGACTATCCGATAAGCATATGCTTATTGGGTAGTTGAGTGACTACTCAACTAGTTGCCCCCACTGTTGTTCTCTCCCCTTGCTACCTCTATCAAAGGCAGCAACTTGGAGGAGAGCAGGAGTTGGTGCTGGGGGGAACTGACTTAAAAACTTGTTCCCCCCCAGCGCTGTCTCTGCGGGTGGGGGCAGGAGAGGCAGAGTCACAGTAGGGGACCGGGTGCAAGCCAAGACAGCTGATTCCGGCTCTTACCTGGTCCCGCACTGCACCTCTGCCTTTAAAATGTAGTAAGAGCCAGGCAGCTGTTACTACATTGAAAAGGCAGAGCTACAGCGGGTTTAGCTCCCAGGTCCAGGAGCTAACTCTGCTGTGGCTTTGCAGTTCCCCCCTTATTGAAATTCCATTGACTACTCAATTAGCTGATTACATGACATTTAACATCCCTAGTCTTAAGTGGGCTGAGCTAGCCTGTGCTACTGCTGCTTCACACTATTTTTAGTAATCTAGTTAGATCAACGCTAATTTGTGTGTGTTTCCACATACTGCAGACATTCTTCCCATTGAAGAAGGGTATGTCTACACTACCCTGCTAGTTCGAACTAGCGGGGTAATGTAGGCATAACGCACTTGCAAATGAAGCCCGGGATTTGAATTTCCCGGGCTTCATTTGCATAAGCGGTGCGCTGCCATTTTTAAAACCCCGCTGGTTCGAACCCCGTGCAGCGCAGCTACACGCGGCATGAACTAGGTAGTTCGAACTAGGCTTCCTAGTTCAAACTACCGTTACTCCTCGTGGAATGAGGTATGAGTTCGAACTAGGAGGGTAGTGTAGATATACCCGTATAGACATGCCCATTATTAGAGACCTTCTTCATCCATAGGAGCTAGCAGTCTAATATATAACAAAGGAAGTAGTAGCCGCTTAATTTGTCTATACCTCAGCACATCTGTTAACTGCAAACTGTCTTCATTCGCACAACAAGTATGCTGAAGACAGTCCTGATTTCCTAGCTCTCAGGCCAGTGTCTTAGTTGCAAGTTCATCCTTGATCTCCTACGTGGGGTAATAAAAATCAAAACTACATTTAAAAAAGAGAGATGCTTGTCAACATTGAATTGACTAAGCATTACGAACGTGCTTTGACAATCTTTGAGGGAGTTTTTTACATGCATTTTTTCTGAGTTAAAATTCATGTAAAGTTTTTGCAAGCACCAAAGAAAACACGGGTCTCATGGCCAATCATTAAACTGCCCAAACATATGAATGTTCAAGATGGAATTGTCCACTTGACCATCTTGAAATCACCTTTGCGGTGATCTGAAACCCCTGACAACTGTTAGGCTGTTGGTGTGTTAAGGTTACTGCCTCTCATACTGACTGTCTCCTTGTTTCCCTGTTAGTCTTTCTGCTGTCTCTTGTCCTATACTTAGATTGTAAACTCTTTGGAATAGAACATCTTCTTGTTCTGTATTTCTACAGCATCCAGCATAATGGAATCCTGGTCCATGGTTTGGGGCTTGTGACCAGGTGTATAAACCCTGCATGGATGCCAGAGAAACTCCATTTTGTTTCTGTGGCTTCCATTTTAAACAAGCCAGAGTCACCCCACCAATACATGGAACCTGCAGGTCATGCAGCATTGGCAGAAGAGCTAATTTGGCAGGGAAAGGGACGGTAACAATAGATCATAACACTGAGGAAAATAACGTGGCAGCTAGAAACAAGTCTAAAAATATAACTGACTGTTTGGAATATGTTGGCATGCATCCCAGGAATGTTGTCAGCTGGTATGCATCCAAAAATACATCTGACAAAGATATTTGCAGAAGTGTCCAGAAAGTTCTGCCAGACAGTCTACAGGTCAGTGTGCTGGTGGGCAGTTGAGAGAGTAGGACTTGAGGAACTGAAGAAGCAGAGACCTGAGAGCTGTCAGAGAAATAGGCAAGCAAGCAGCAGCAGCACAGGGAGTCCTGTCATTGGAGCAGAGTGGGGAAAAACAGGGAGAGTGAGTGAGCTAGCTCAGGAGAGAAAGTGTAGTGAAGTAAGCGATAGAATAGTATAGTGTTTGTTTATAGTGTATGGTGTGCAGGCGGATATTAAAGATGTGTTAATTGTTGGAGGAATTTATATATGTGAGACTTAAGGTACATTTTTAAACTGTGAAATACTCACGATCTGTAACTGCACAGCCACCTAAGCATCATCTCAACTGTATGTTATTGCGGTTTGAGGTGCTTTTTAATTTGCTAAAACAGATTCCCGTTTTAGATTATTATACCAGGTATTGCTGCTGGCACCAATACAAGGTGCCTTGTTCTGGAAAGCATATTGCTTGTGTCAATCATTTATTTATCAGAAGGCTACATCTATGTCCTCCAAGTATTTCCTTACCCCACTCTGGAGACCCATACCTAATGAGAGCTGATTAGTTATATGTTTTCAGAGTAAAAGCACCAGTGACAAAGGAGTTAAAGAGCTACTGTAGGCAAAGCTGACTCTGCCCTCTGACCCTGTCAAACATATCAGTGATGGAGTAAGGGCTTACAAGTGGGAATTTCCAGTCAGTTGCTGTGATTTTCTGGAAGCAGACAATGGCTTTATATCACCCAAGAGAGAGTCATGTAACCCTTCAAGGGAATTTACCTCTGAAAGGCCATTCATCCAAGTTCCCATGCCTAGGAGGAGATAACATACTCTGATATACTATCTGGGTAGGATAGGTTCACCATGCCCCCGAGGTGAGCCTTGGGTGAGTGGTACATCTACCCTCTATCTCTTTGGGGGTTTGGGAATCTGGGACTACAATAATGGGACTAAGGGAGAGGGAGCTAGGAGACCCATTCCCTTCAAATACAGTCAGATTAGTTGACTCAGTTTGTATCACAGAGGCCCCTGCTGAAGCAGATGGAGGCACCTTAAGGACTTTTCAGTGTCCAGACGATTGGTGGTGCCCATCAGCAGTCTGGGAATGGAAAGTGGGCTCCCAGGTTTTACTGAAATACAAGTAATAATACACCTCACCAGAGATGAAATTAACGGGGTGAGCCTCTGGCAAGAACTGTCTGAGCTTCAGGACCTGGGTAAGTACCTGTAAGAATTTAATAGAAATGTAGCCGTGTTAGTCTGGTGTAGCTGAAACAAAAAACAGGACTATGTAGCACTTTAAAGACTAACAAGATGGTTTATTAGGTGATGAGCTTTCATGGGGCAGACCCACTTCCAAATAGTGGAAGAAAATTGTCACAACTATATATACCAAAGGATACAATTTTAAAAAATGAACACATATGAAAAGGACAAATCAAATTTCAGAACAGAAGGGGTTGGGGGGGGGGGAGGTAAATGTCTGTGAGTTAATGATATTAGAGGTGATAATTGGGGAAGCTATCTTTGTAATGGGTAAGATAATTAGAGTCTTTATTCAAACTCAGGTGTAAAGTGTCAAATTTAAGCATGAATGACAGTTCAGAGGATTCTCTTTTCAAGTGTAGTCTTAAAAGGCCTTTGAAGCAGGATGCAGGTAATCAAGTTGTTGAGACAATGTCCTTTCTGGTTGAAATGGCAAGAAACTGTTTTTTCTTTGTGATCCTGTCTAATATCTGTTTTGTGGGCATTGATCTTTTGGTGAAGTGTCTGAGACGTTTGTCCAATGTACATAGCAGACGGACACTTTCGGCACATGATAGCATAAATTATATTTCTGGATGCACAGGAATATGTGTTCTTGATCTTATAATTCACTCGGTTAGGTCCAATAATGGTATCAGCAGAGTGAATATGTGGACAGAGCTGGCAACGGGGTTTGTTGCAAGGGAAGGTACCAGGGTTGGTATTAGAGTGGTATGTCCTGTGGTTGTTGGTAAGAATCATCTTGAGGTTAGGTGGTTGTCTATAGGAGACTATGGGTCTGTCTTCAAAGGCCTTTTAAGAATACACTTGAAAGAGAATCCTCTGAACTGTCATTCATGCTTAAATTCGACACTTTACACCTGAGTTTGAATAAAGACTCCAATTATCTTACCCATTACAAAGATAGCTTCCCCAATTATCACCTCTAATATCATTATAGACTAACTGAAGTGTAGGAGCATAAGCTTTCGTGGGCAAAGACCCACTTCGTCAGATGCATCTCACAAAGTGGGTCTTTGCCCACGAAAGCTTATGCTCCTACACTTCAGTTAGTCTATAAGGTGCCACAGGACTCCTCGTCGCTTTTTCAGATTCAGACTAACACGGCTACCCCTCTGATACTCTAATATCATTAACTCACAGATATTTACCTCCCCCCCCCCCAACCCCTTCTGTTCTGAAATTTGATTTGTCCTTTTCATGTGTGTTCATTTTTTTTAATTGCATCCTTTGGTATATATGGTTGTGACAATTTTCTTCCACTATTTGATCTGAGGAAATGGGTCTAGCCCATGAAAGCTCATCACCTAATAAACCATCTTGTTAGTCTTTAAAGTGCTACATAGTCCTGTTTTTTGTAAGAAATTAAGTTCCTTTTCCCCTGCAACTCACGAATCATAAGTGCTTCACAACCCTTTAAATACTCTATGAATAAATGAAACATTTACTATTATTATTACTACTGCTATAAGAAGTGATGGTTTAGAGAAAAAAAGGGGAAAGGCAAACAGCACTGTCAGGAACAATCTAACAACATTAAAAGGGAAATGACTGCTGTGTATTTCTACTAGATATACATTTAAATACTAGAATATCTTTTGAGATGGCAGAATGAATGTAAATTTGAGGAAATGACCAATACTGGTTATCGTGAATACTGCTAAAGACAATAGGAAATTAAAGTTTCAACCTGATAGGGTTCAAGGAAGCGCCTTGAAAGATTCTGCAGTAGAAACACCAAATTGTTCCATAAACGCATTTTGTATACTGAATGATGACATGATATCATGCCATTAAATCTCACTTGATAGGTCTACAACCCCATGTCAGAGAGATGGGAAATGCATCCAATTGATATGTATCAGGTTTTATGAGTGGATGGCCGGGCTAGTTTAATCACCAAAACCTATTTTTGAGCATCAGCAGTTTTTGTTAACTCACTGCTGATGGAATGAGACAAGGGTGGGGAAATCAATTTCTTTTGGTAACCAGCATCAGATCAATTTTAATCCAGAAAGAAAAGTGCTTTTGAGTCTCCAGAAGGCCTCTGATAGGTTATTTCTGTCAGTGTAGCAAACAATTAAACTTTTCTGTCACACGTATTGTATGTTCTTTCAGCATTTTTGCAGAATCATAGAATTGTAGGTTTGAAAGAGACATCAGGAGCTCATCTAGTGGAGTCCCCTGCTTTCATAACAGGACTCGGTATAATTTAGATCATCCCTTGTCTAACCTGGCCTTAAAAGACTCCAATGATGGTAATTACACTACGTCCCTGAGCAATTTTTTCCAGTGCTTAACCACCCTTGACAGTTAGGAAGTTTTTCCTAATGTCCTTCGTAGATCACCCTTGCTGCAATTTAAGCCCATTGCTTCTCATCCTATCATCAGACATTAAATACAAACATTTTTCTCCCTCCTCCTTGTAACAACCTTTTATGACCTTGAAAACTGTTATCATGTCCCCTCTCAGTCTTTCCTCTGTGAACTAAACAAATCCAGTTCTTACAATTTTCCCTCATAGATCATGATTTCTTGACCTTTAATCATTTTTGCTGGTTTTCTGTAGACTTTCTCCAATTTAGACATATCCTTCCAGAAATGTAGCACTCAAACTGGACCCAATACTCCAGCTGAAGCCTAATCAGCACCAAGTAGAGCAAAAGAATTACTTTTTGCACCTTGCTTACAACACTCCTGCCAATATCCCAAAATGATGTTTGCTTCTTTTCAAAAAACTTGTTTCCACTTTTTGTAGGCCTTTTTTTTTTTTAAGTTTCAGATCACTTTTAATAATTGAAGATCTTCAGATCATTGAAAAATTCCAAATCATTAAAATTTTGGGACTATTTGCATTATTGTAGTGACAAGAACATATTGTTCACTTCCTTGTATGCTAAAATGCTGTCCCATTGATGTGCTAGTTAGCAAAAATCAACTTCTTAATAGAAGAAAGAATAATGGATTTCATTTAGCACATTGAGCACTTGTTGGCTCCTAAGGACACAGTAAAGTTATTATTGATAAATGAAAAATCTATGATGGTTTTGTGGTGGGGGGTGCAAGGGTGTTAAAGTCTAAGTGCTAAGGACACTAGTAAGCATAACTTTGTAAACTGAAGACTTGGAGAAGTTCTTGGTTTGGTTTGCTTTCTTAGTCAAAGCGTGAGTCAGAGTTTAATCTTATTCTGGGACATCATGCCACTATATGGACTTCACAACCACACTGGTCTTTTATGCTATCTCATGCCAAACTCTGACCTAAGTTCACTGTCACTCCTATCACACATTACCAACTTCTG
This sequence comes from Pelodiscus sinensis, assembly GCF_049634645.1. NCBI lineage: Eukaryota > Metazoa > Chordata > Testudines > Trionychidae > Pelodiscus > Pelodiscus sinensis. The sequence continues at coordinate 212,813,356 of NC_134711.1, forward strand.
AGCTGTGAACATCTGAGTTTGATTATTTTTCACCATAAATGTAAACTTGCATTATTACAGTTGAATAGCATTTCATTTTCCTCACCATGGGCCTAATCTTTCAAATGCACCGAAGAAAAGATACTTGCATGTGTGTTTGAAGAAAAGCTAGAAATAATAGTGCCTCTTTCTGAGTGTCTGTAGCTTCTCTACCACCCAATTTAATGTCAGCTACAAATGCAACTTGTGTTGTTTACTCCCTCTTCCCGATCAATTCTATTAAAGACTGGATCTGGTCAGAAAATGTCATTCACAAAGTCATTTTCAGGACATTTCTTGTTTCTACCAAGGAAATATTGGAGAGATTTTCTGACAATTTCTTTTATAAAAAAAAAAAGCCTACATTGCATTTAAACACACATACATCTATACTATTTTAAAAGGAGAGGTGTCCATCACAGCATCTGTCACAGAGAACATTTGAGAAGACTTGAGAAGTTTCTAGGGCAATGTTTCTTAAACTTTTTAAGACCGAGGAACACCAAACAATACATTTTTTTTATGAGGAACACCGAGGATTTTTTGTTGAACAACAACAAAAAGAGCCGGGGGAGGCGGGGAGTTATTGGGGGAAAAAAGGTCGCCTGCCCCTTTAAGGGTGGCCATTTTGAACTCTGTTGTTCTCCACGGCACACCTCCGACTGCCTTGCAGGACAGTTTAAGAAACACTGTCCTAGGGGGAGGCAGGCCCCCACCCCCACTTACAGCCCCGCCCCCTCCACCAAGGTCCTGCCCCACCATGAGGAGGGGAGGAGGAGGAGCAGCGCACCGAGCACATGCCTCCCCACCACCACCAAGGGAAGGGGAAGAGAGCATGCCCCAGAATCTCTGTAGCAACAGAGAGGTAAGAGGATGCACGGCCCAAGCTTCCCTGCCCTCAGGAGCAGTGGGGAGGGAGGAGGCCCTGTGGCCTGAGCCAGCCCAAGCCTCCCCAGCCCCGGGAGCAGCGGGAAGGGAGGAGACCACGTAGCTCCAGCCTCGCCGGCCCCAGAGTAGCAGGAAGGGAGGCAGCCACATGGCCCTAGCTGGCCCACACCTCCTCGACCCCAAGAATAGCGGGAGGGAGGAGGCCACATGTATATCTCCTGTCACTACGGGACAGGTAACGCTGGCAGAACATAATTCCCAGGATCTGATTCTTTTCACAGATCGGTGGTTGTAAGGGAGTTTGCTAACAGTTGTGTCTGAGGTAGACCATCTCTAATATTTCAGGCTTTATCCACATGAAGAGCCAAATTCTGATCTTTCTTACGTTAGTGTAACTGAGATCTGAGTTTGACTCCGTGTTTGAAACAATGCTAGCAATAATGCTAGCTTAAGCATGGTTGTTGCTACCAAGGAAATTGTAGTGGAACTCTGACTCTCACGGAAAAAGATTTATTTACAACGGAAACCATATGTTTGCTGGATTGGATTGGGAGAAACAAAAGTACCTCACTCTATAGCATCAATAATTCTAAAATTTAATTATCTGCTTTTAGCCTGTCATCAGTCTAGTTTTCCTTGTCATTTGTATTGCTTTGAAAAAAACTTCAAAATTAATTTCCTTTAGCCATTTCATTATGTTTTTCTTATAAGACACTGAGATATAATCATTTTTGATTGTGTCATGTATTTGTATTTTCTATTAGAGCAAGTAAGGTTGTAATCTAGTTTTATAAAGTAAGGCAACCTAATATAATATTGGGGATTTAAGGATCAAGAGGTGTCACTTTCATATTGATTAAACATTGAAATAGATTTCTATTCTTATCTAATTTAATATGAGACAAAATTAAGTAAGTGAGTTGAAGATGGATCAGCAAGGTTCTAGATAATGACAGATCAGGCTTGTGTTTCAATTGCAAATCCTTAAACACCAGCTTCATTTGTGTGAAAAAACAGACTATAAAAGATACTGTATTTTCCGGCGTATAAGACGACTTTTGATGTTAAAAAACATCCCCCCAAAATCGGGGGTCGTCTTATACGCCGGGTATGGCTTTGCAAAGCCTCAGGGAAGCCGGCGGCGGGGCATCCCAGGCGCGCCTGAGCTGCCCCGCCGCCGGCTTCCCCCAAGGCTTTGCAAAGCCGCGGAGGGGCTCCGGCGGCGGGGCATCTCAGGAGCGCCTGGGATGCCCTGCCGCCGGCTTCCCCCAAGGCTTTGCAACACCGCGGAGGGGATCCGGCGGCGGGGCAGCCCAGGCGTGCCGGGGCTGTCCCGCTTCCGGGGCGTCCTCAGAGGCTTTGCTCCCGGTGTCCCTGGTCTGCTGGAGACGGTCCCCAGCAGACCAGAGGCACCGGGAGCAAAGCCGAAGCAGCAGCGGGGTGCCGCGCTTCCGAGGCTTTGCTCTGGCAAAGCCTCAGAGGCGCGGGACCCCGCCGCTGCTGCGGCTTTGCTCCCGGTGCCTCTGGTCTGCTGGGGACCGTCTCCAGAAGACCAGGGACACCGGGAGCAAAGGAGGCGGAGGGGCGCTGGAGTATAAGACGAAACCCTATCTTTTAACTAAAAAATTAGGGGGTCGTCTTATACGCCCAGTCACCTTATACACCGGAAAATACGGTATATCTTTCTCTAGGGCTTAACAGAACTGGAAAGAAATGATGAATTGGCAGGGTCCTCACATGCACCTCTGGGGTGTACTTTTATTGTTACATTTACAAAAAAAATCAATTAAGTTTTCCCCTTACCATGACTTCTTCCTAGTGTCTCTGCCCTCCATTTCTTCTTTCCCCTCAGGAAGAATCACACAACCCCTTTTGTAGGCTATGACTAGACTGCAGGCTTCTTTCAGAAGAAGCTTTTCCAAAGAGATCTTCCAAAAAACTTCTTCCGAAAGAGAACGCCCACACCGCCAAAGCTCATCGAAAAAGACATCTGCTTTTTCAAAAGATAGCATCCATACTGAATGGACGCTATCTCGCATTAAAACTGTGATTACTATGGACGCAGTGGCCACCAGTGCTTTTTCCTCTTTCCTCTTCTTTTGAAAGAACTCCCTCTTCCCCATCCACATATGCCTTTTTTTCTGAAAGAGCTCTTCTTCCTCATAGAAAGAGGTTTACCAAAGTCCATCTGTTCTTTCAATTTTTTTTTTGAACAGATGAGATTGCAATGTAGACGTAAGTGAAGATTTTTTGGAAAAACAGCTGTTTTTCCGAAAAAACTCTATAGTGTAGACATAGCCATAGTTTAAATTGAAATTATTGATCTTGTAACAGATTAGTAGGGTTTTTTTATCCTGAGACACCTCACCCTATTATCATGTATGGGTCCTGCTATCTTAGTATGTAACCCTGATACTGTTACATACTTTCTTCTTTCCACCTCAAGGGAATCATCTAGGATATACAAGCCATTGTTTTTCCTCTGTGCGATCCACCTGCCAACCAGTCCCAAAATTATGTGTTGCTGTCAGAAGGGTCTCCTCCCTGCTTGTGACATTTCCCCTACCATGCCCATGAAAAAAAGCAATAAGAGGTTTGACCTGAATAGAACCCCATAGATCTATAGATGGGGACTGTCACCAGAATCCATCTTTGCATATGAGCTTGCAAGATCAGGACCTTATTCATGAATGTTTCTATTCATATGTCATGATCATGAGAGATGGCCAGCAGCCTAGGGACTAAGGGGTTAACTATACCTAACTCAGGTAGAGTTGGCCAATAGGAATGTAGGTAGTAATTTCAAACTGGGACAAAAGCATTTTTATTTTTTCCCCTCCCTTTTCCCTGGGCAGTTCCCTCCAGCTACTGAAGGAGACAGACATGTCTCTCTCTCCAAAAAACAATTCTTCACTCTTCTATAAGTAGGGTAAAGTTTAGATAAACCCATTAGGTTTTATTGTTTTATGGTTTGGGAAATGGTATCTGATGTCTGTGTACTTTTAAAAAATGTTTTGGCTTCCCTTTGTAACTAAGTTCTAGGCCCATGGTGGAGTTTCTCCATGAGTATTACTTTATTACTTTTCCATCTAGTCGTTATGCTTGCAACAGGAATATTGGGGTGATAATAAAAGTTCTTTCTCTTTCCTTTTTATTAACCTGGTAGTGGTTAATGGTTATGCCCTGGTTTGTACTTTAGGGGTGAGATTTCCCAAGTGAACTCTCCCCTGGTTTTCTTATCAATACTTGGATGGTGGCAGCAGAGTTTTTTATCCCCAAAATCTAGGTTGTTAAGATTTTGGGGGGAAGTTTTATACCAAAGCCTGGTAGATAAGGTTTTGGGGTACTTTTGCTGGCCCCCACTTCTGCATTTATCATGCAGAGAACAGTGGTGGATCCCCAGGCCACTCACTCTCCCTGGCCAGAGCAGCAGGCAGGTGTCTGAGCTGCCCCTACCAGAGCAGCAGCCACGAGGCTCTGGAGCATCCGCTCTACTCCTAGATCAGCAGCAGAGGCATGGCGGAGCCCCACGCAGCACCTGCAGTGCCCCAGAGCACCTAGGATTTAGTTAGGGGTTTGTATAGTAAAAGTCATGGTCCAGTCGCAGCTCATGAATTTTTGTTTATGTGACCTGTCCATGACTTTTACTAAAATTACCCATGACTAAATCATAACCTTATTTAAGAGGAACTTTACTAAGCCTCCTAAATTATAGCAATGTGACAAAGTCAGGCTGGGCAGTGGTGAAGACAGTCCTAGAATAATAAAGGCACTTTTCCTATAAACTGAAAAGGGGTTAACTGCCTTAGACCTTTAAAAACTCTTCCTTGGGTGAGAGAAGCTGCTGCACAGAGACAGGCTTGCCCAAGGTGGGAAGCTGTTCTCTTGCCTACATGAAAAGCGACCTAACTGACTGCCTGTTTAGGTAATGGATTGGCCCCCTGAGCCAATAACAAGGCCACCTTCTTCCGGAGAAGGGGTAGGAAAAGGCCATTGTCTTCGTTTTGTGTTGTGAATTTGTTTTTATTCTTTGTGCCTGCCCCACAGCTTATCTGGAAAATAAACCCCAAGTGAGGAAAAAAGCACCATCAGGAGTAGGGCTGATATCCTCCAGGCTTCCTAACGCCAAAGGGGCCAGTGGTGAGCCTGGTGACATGTAGAAGATAAAATGCCACCCCCTTCTCTTTTCTGCTTTGTGGAAAAAGTGTTGCCTAGTGAACTATTCAGACATTTGGATAGAGACAAGCAGGACATCTTGAAGTCTTTTGATATTTTACAGACACCCAAATTATTTTCTGTATGATAGTATATGTGTGCATGTACACACACACACACACACACTTTTCCTCTAGAAATCATGCTGTAACAATCTTGATGATTTAATGCAAAGAAAAGCTAAAGAAAAATGGCTTTAGAAAGTAAAATAAAGCCACACATGACAGCCAGAAATACTAGTTTCCAAGATATGACTCAAAGTACAACTATTGTCTATGTCCATGTAAATGCGTGGAGGGGAAATGGAAGATTCTTAGGAATTTCAGCAGTCATTCCTTGTTTGCCTCACATCTAGCACTTTGCTCAGAGAAAAGCTAAATATGCTATGGATTTTAACTCTTTTTTAATCTTCCATTTAAAAATATTATTTCAAATTCTTCTACATGTACCAAACAGTTAGGCCCCAACCATTATATCTTGATCATCAGGGTGGATCTGGGACCTTCAGAGCTAAACATAAACCTCTATGGCAATGGTGGGCAACCTGCAGCTTGAGGGCCACATGTGGCTCATCAGGGCTGTATGTGTGGCCCAAGAGATATTTTCTTCTCTGTTTTCCACATGCCCAGTTGCCAGATTCCACTGGTTTCTGTCCATGTAGGGTTTTTTCCTACCGACTTTACTAAAGTGAAACATACATAAAGCAAGGGCACGTGAAGTGAGGTATGTGCTGATTGCATATAACATTGACTGTGAGACCCGGGTGCTCCTCTCCATCCGATCAAAGTGCTGCTATGCTTCAGTCAGCACACCCCACAAATTCTAGGTATGCAAGTGCAGTTAGAAAAACCATCCTATTCCGGGAGACTGTCTTGGTTACAACAATGTTGTGGCCCAGTGAGATGAAGGAGGGCCACTCACGCAGCTCACTCACTAGCCTGGATTGCCCATCGCTGCTCTACAGTTTGAGCCAGGGTATTGTTTCCCCTTCTTGCAGATGACTTCCTTCAGGAAACCAGCCACTAGACATGTAACAGAGGATTAAATCTTGTATGAAAGATAGATTTGTTTTTTGTTTGGCTCCTTAGAGCACCATTTCTCAAACTGTGGGTCACGACACCCCAGGGGGGTCACGAGCAACTTACAGGGGGGTCGCAGCTGGATCTGAGGTTTTTTATGCAAAAATGTGTCTCTCCCCAGAATCTCAGTTGCCGGTTTTCACCCGGACCCCTGCCACATCTGGAGTGTGCAAGGGAGTGAGGAGCGCCGCAGAGTCTAGTGAAGGGGGGCAGGAAGGGGCAGTTGCTGGGTGCCACGCTAGGGGGGGCACCAGGCTGGGTGGGAGTGGAGCACATGCTGCTCTGGCCCACATGACCAGCAGAGACCGGCAGCTGGCCACCTGATGCCTCCCCTACAAGCTGTGAGCTGAGGCAGCCAGGCCAGGCGGCAGGAGCAGTCACTTTAAAAGTAAGATTGTTCCTCCATGCCTGGCTCTGTGGGGGGAAGGGGAGAGATTTGATTGGAGCGGGGCTCCCGATGCTGAGGATGCCTGCCTCGGGGGAGTGAGGAGTGCACTGGGATGGGGGGGCGCTAGCGGGGCGTGGGTCTGAGGCAGGGGGGAGTGCACTGGGATGGAGAGGTGCTAGGGGGGTCTGGGTCTGAGGCAGGGAGGAGTGCACTGGGATGGCGGGGCGCTAGCGAGGCCTGGGTCTGAGGCAGGGGGGAGTGCACTGGGATGGGGGGTGCTAGGGGGGCCTGGCTCTGAGGCAGGGGGGAGTGCACTGGGATGGGGGGTGCTAGGGGGGTCTGGGTCTGAGGCACGGAGGAGTGCACTGGTATGGGGGATGCTAGGGGGGCCTGGCCTAACAACTTTGGAACAGTGAGGGTGGGGGGGTCACACAAATTCATTTAGCATTTTAGGGGGTTGCGGTATCACAAAGTTTGAGAACCCCTGCCTTTGAGGGTTTTATTTTTTGTGCATGTTTTGTTTTTATATTCTAGCACTATCCTGTAAGATGAGCTCTACCTTTTTTTCCAAAGTGATGGTTTCCTTCTTATGCCTTTGACTAACTTTCATAGAAAACAGTAGCATGGAGGTAGTGTCTTTCCACTGAATTAAGTATAGAGTTGCCTCAGTCACTTAGGCTACGTCTAGACTGCAGAGTTAAACTGAAAAAAGACATGCAATTTGCAGTACACAAGTTGCATATCTTTTTCTGATTTACTTTCAAAAGAGGCTTTTCCAAAATTTGGCATGTCCATATGGCACCAAATTTTGGAAAAAAATTGATCTTTCGACACATCCCTTATGCCTTGTAGAATGAGGTTTACAGGGATGGTGAAAGAGCATGTCCGCTTTTTCAAAAAAAATGTCTACCTCTGGTATCCCAGAAAAGCAATGCAGTCTAGACGTAGCCTTAGTAAATAAGAATGTCTGAAAGACTGATCTAAAGTGGTATTCATTACATTGATATAAATAGGTCAAATATATGGGTACAGAGCAAACTGGATACACAAGTCCTGAGCTCTCCCAACAGAAGCAGCACGCTCAGTCCCTGATAAGAAGGGAACATTTTGCTTTGTTTTCCTGTGACATCATTGGCCTGATTGATAGATAACACAGATGGGCATGTAACAGTCCTACACAAGTCTTATGCAGCCCTGCCATTGCTTCAGTTTCCCTTTCTGGGCTTATCATCTTCATCCAGATGTTCAAGAATCAAAAGACCTCTTTTTGGGGTCAAATGTCAACTTAAAACTATCTTGTCCCCAACTCCTGAAGATTGGTCCTTCTTTAGGGTTGGTCCTGGCAATTCAAAGGGGCCCAGTGTTCCTGGCTGCCACTGCTGCTACTATGGCAGTGGCATCGACTGGAGCCTCAGGCCCCTTAAATCACCACCGGAGTGCTCCACTGCACAACTCTGAGAGTGGGGGCATCTACCCGAGGCTCTACCCCTTCCGGGCACGAAGCTGGGCCCCCACACACACCTTACCCGGAGAAGCTGTTGGACCCCCTGAAGGTGGGTGAGATAATACCTTTTATTGAACCACTAGCTGCATCACATTGATAGAAGTTGGTCCAATAAACGATATTTAATATAATATTTAATTATATTTAAATTATATTACCACATCATAAGTATGCTGTAGTACATGAATGCAACAAACAGATGGAGATGAAGCAATAGCAAGGCATTTATTAGCAGCATAATAAGCAGTAGCTGCAGCACACCAGCTGCCTAACCACTATATTCTATTGCCTTCTGTTACATTTGATAAAAGTAATTTTGGCTATAAAGGGAAGAAACTCCCCTGCCCTGCAATTTCAGGTATGAAGTCAGTATTTCATTACAAAAAAAATGGGTAACAACATATCTGCATTTGAGAAATGGCAGGGGTGCTAAGGAACCAAAGTTTGAGTGTGGTTCCTTTGTTAGAGTAAGAAAACCATAAATTCCCATCTCCTCTTAAAATCATTGAGAAGAAGAGACCTTACACCTATTGACTTTCTGATAGGTGGGTATGGAATGCTTCTTATCTTGCACCTGCCTATGCACCAAGAAGTGATGATGCCAACACCCAGTCCACGTTGGATGACTTCACCGTAGTAGCAACACAACAAGACATTGCACTAGAACCAGGGTTCGGAAAACTGTCTGTCAGACACAAACGACCACCTGTCTGGACTAGAGACTATATTAGGGTATGTTCCTCGTTCCACGTTCCACGAGGAGTAATGGTAGTTCAGAATAGGAAGCCTAATCCGAACTACCTAGTCCGTGCCAAGTGTAGCCGCGGGGCACGGAGTCCGCACTAGCGGACATTTAAAAATGGCGGCGCCCGGCAATATGCAAATGAAGCCTGGGAAATTCAAATCCCGGGCTTCATTTGCAACTCCGGTTGCCTACATTACCACCCTCGTTCGAACTAGGGTGGTAGTGTAGACATACACCCTTATGTAGTATTGACAGTGTTTTCGGTGTAATATTTGTGCCAACAGTATAGTGGCATGTTCCATATTTGTTGCTGTGGTTAGAACAACAATGTTTATTTTATAATTAAGAAAGCTTCTTAAAAGAGGAGGGAATGTGATGTTTTAGATGCTGCTTGTAATTATTAGAACTGGGGGCACTGGCTGTTGGGAGTCTGGAAGCACTGGATACAGGAAACAGGAAGGAGGGGGGGAGAAGATTAGCCAGGGCTGAGTGAGAGCTACAGAGGGGTGCAGCAGCTTTGTAAAGAGCTTTCACTTTTGGTAAATACAGACCTGTTGATGTTTGTTAGTACCTTGCTTGTATGATACAACAAATTCATCTTTCTTGTAACATTAGAGACCAGAATTGCACACAATGTTCCAGATGAGATCTCATCAGTGCCTTGTACAATGGTACTAACACTTCTCTGTCATTACTGAAAACACCTGGCTTGATGTATCCTAGGACTTCATCACATTGACAATCCAATCACATTGGTCTTCAAACCACCTCTTTGTTGGGGAAGTGCCCTTTGTACTAGAATTGATTTTTTTAAAATGGAAAAAAGCCTTGTGACAACTTTTGTGACATGTTAACACTGTTTTGTTTCACAATTTCAGTCTTAGATGAACAATTTCACCAGTACAAGGTAGGTTTGGAATATGCTGTCAAAACAAGGAATTAAAATCCTGAAATTTTCCTCTTGGTTGACCCTATTTCCCAAACTGCTTTTATTAAGAGAATTAAGTTTTTAAACTCAGAAAGATAAACTATCAATTACAGGCAGTCCCCGGGTTACATGGATCCGACTTACATCGGATCCCTACTTACAAACGGGGTGAGACAACCCCGCACTAGCTGCTTCCCCCCAGCAGACCAGGGAGATGTGAAGCTAGCGCCCCCCCCCCCCTCCCCCAGCAGACCAGGGAGACGCGGAGCGGCTTTTCTCAGCAGACACCTCAGCTTGAGAATAAAGGACTGAGGGAAGTGAGGTGTGGGAGAATAAAACTGAGCTCTGGAGAAATGTTTGGTTAGAGTTTCCCCTACAATATGTCCCAGTTCCGACTTACATACAAATTCAACTTAAGAACAAACCTACAGTCCCTATCTTGTACGTAACCCGGGGACTGCATGTACCTCAAAATGGAAAATGGTGGGGCTCAAGAATTTGACAGTCATTTCTTTACAACTGCATGGATGGAAATGCCACTTTTTGTCGCCTATTCACAGAGGAAAAACCCAACAGCCGTAGCAACTGTGGCAATGGTGCTATTGAATGTCTTGAGATATTGTAGGCAATGCTAAGGTTTTAAGAACTGCCCCCAAAAGCTTAGGCCAGTTAAGGCTTAGCAGGGAAGCATTGTCAAGCAGTTCCTCAGTGATGTGTTCCCATTTGCCTCCTATGAGGAATGGAGAAATCCTATCTCTACCAAAGAGTATACATTTTCTTACACTTGTCCACATGGAAAATCAGAGCCTGGGTTTTACTGAACTACTTGGGCCCATCCTCTGAGAAATTCATAAACACAGACTGACTGGCAGGTTTGCCAAATGAAAAACAATACACCAAGATGAAGGATTAAAACAAAGGAGATTGTATCAAGAATAGAATAATAAGGGGACATCCACAAGAGCAAGAATTCTTAAAGATGACTAGTCTAGTTTGCAAAAGAGCTTTAAAATAGACTTACCACTTTTTCATGTATGCAGTCCTGGGCTTATTAAATAGCTTTTCTAGTAAAAGGGCCATGACATCTACATGCCTTTTGCTCCTAGAGAGGTAATTGCTTTTTCAGCACAAGTCATTTCAAGCTCTGTGCCATAAACTGAGTGACACACTGGACAAGTAATCTTGTGTTCCCACCGCACAAATTAGGAAGGTAACAGACCAAGAGAGTGACCATATGACCACCATTTCCACTGGATTTCAAATTACAGCATGGGAAGTACTAAAAAAACCTGTCCACCAATTTGTTACACAATGGATGGTAGTTCAGCCTATATTCTTAGAATAATTCTGGAGTAAAGTAGTTTTCAGATGTACTGTGAATATCTGGTACTTCAAAGAGGAAAGGTTTTTATTGTTCATTTTAGATTGTTTTGCATTTGAAATTTGTTTCTTGGCTATGTCAGACATTGTAACTGTGTTTTATAGTGATTTCAGCTTCCAATTCCCAGCTTATAGCTGAGTTAAATGAAATGTAACCCCCGGCTTATTCAGAACAGTGCTCTGTCCCCCTCTGCTGCTGGCTAGGACCCTGGGAGAATGCTGAGCCTGCTACAGCCTTGATTCATAGAGATGGATGGGACTTTTAGTTCAGGCAGTAGAAGCTTGTGTGTTTAGCTCCAGAGGTTCCCAGGTTTGATTCCCCATTGCCAATACCCAGCATTACAAATATATAAAGCATAGACTATAATCTTAAAACTTTAAGAGAATGTTAAAGTGCAGAATTAAGAACTCCAAACTTAGGAAAGGCTAGAATTAAGATTTCCTGAATTCCCCCTTGTTTACATGAAATGTTATGCAAACTTGAATTTCATGGCCACACACTGTCTCTTCTACAGGACCCCTAATTACTTAATGTACAGACTGAACAATACTCACTTAGGGTACGTCTACACAGCAAAATAACACAGTCTGCATCTACACGACAAGCAGTTATTTCAACATTATGTCAAACTAATGTCGAGCTGGAAGACTTCTTACTCCGACTCCTGCAACCCTCATTGTATGAGGAGTAAGGGAAGGTGAAGGAAGAGTGCTCTTTCTTGGACTTCCTGCTGTGTAGACAGTGCCAAAATCCAAAATAAGCTATTTCAACTTAAGCTACGCAATTGATGTATCTCAAGCTGCATATCTTGTTTCAGCTTTAGCCCTGCTGTGTAGACGTGCCCTAAATGAGCTGCTTTTCAATATTTCATTTTATCTTCATTGATCAACGTGTAGCCCCAAGCCTTATTTACTGCACACAATTCAGAAAACAATTATTATCCACGTAGACTTTTCTGTGGTGCTTAATGCTATAGTACCTACATGTTTCATAAACAAGAATTTATCTTCAAAGTACCCCTTGAGGTAAAGGGTCTGTGATATAAAGCAGTGTTTTAAAGTGGTCCACGAAATCACTTTGAGAAAGCTGCTAACAGCTCTGTGGCCACCTTGTGGCTCCCATTGGTGCCGGTTTGCCATTTGCAGCCAAGGGGAGCCACGGGAAGTGGAATGGGCCGGGCCACCGCTTCCCACAGCTCTCCTTGGCTGCAAACAGCAAACCAGTGCCAATGGGAGCTGCGAGGCTCCGTGGCCACAGCGCTGGTAAACACACACACTGGAGTGGCCATTTAGCAGCTTTCTCAAAGTGGTTTCACAAGCTTCTTTGAGAAACACTGCTATAGGATATAACTACATGAGAGATCTATTAAGCTTCCCTCTAAACACATAAGTGGTTTATACAAGAACCTTCAGGGCTAGAATTTGGGGCCTTGTAGGTTGTGGGCCACTGATGCCACCACATCACCACTGGTGAAGCTCCTGTTTGAGGACCCATAGAAGGCTGGGCCCAGCAGAAAATACCACCCAGAAGGACCTATGTGACAGCTTCCTGCAGCCCATTGATTGGCTAGTACCAGTACTTAAGCCAGGGAGACTTGACAGGGAATTTTTCTGAGCAACAATATATACTGCCCCTTTATCTTGCTTCAGACCCTACATATGAGATACCACACTTCAGCGTCTGATGCTATCTGCCTCCCGGGGTATGTCTTACTGCAGAGTTTTTCAAAAAAAACTTCACTTATGTCCACAATGCAATCGTGTTATTTCGAAAGTAAATTGAAAGAACAGAGGGTTTTTTCCGACATTGGTAAACCTCTTTCTATGAGGAAGAATGCCTTTTCTGAAACAGCTCTTTTGGAAAATGTTGTGTGTGGATGGGGAGGAGGGTTTTCTTTCGAAAGAAGAGGCCTCCAGGAAATAACACAGGTGCCCTGGTGGCCACTCAATCCAAAGTAATCACAACTCTATAGTTCCTGTCTCCTGGAACCTTTTAAAGCTGCAGACACCCTGGACAAGCCTTGTGGCAGGAAGCCGGTCCTGGGAGCAGCACCTGACCGCTTGGCTCTCCCTGCCACTGGCATTCTGAGCAATGGCTGAGCCGCAAGGCCCCCAAGACTCCCCTGCCCCTCGCAGGGAGCACGACCAGGGTTCCCAGGACCCACCAAGAGGCACCAAGCGGCGGGCACCCTCCTGGTCTGGAGCAGAGATCCTGTCCCTCCTCAAGCTGGAGGATGGGAGGGAAGAAAGCCCTACAGGATCTCTGCTCCAAACGCTACAACACCAACATTTATAGACACATGGCCGAGGCTGTAGCAGAGCAGGGTCACCCACCCTGAACCTTAGAACAGGTCTGGAGTAAGATGAAGGAGCTCCACCAGGGCTATGCGAGGGCCAGGGAATACAGCTCGCACTCCGGGGTAGGACACCACTCCTACCCCTACTTCAATGAGCTGCACCAGATCCTGGGGGCGGGGGAAGCCCTTTCCCCACCTGTGGTAGTCAACTCAGAACTCGAGACGCCTGTTGTCATCCGGTCAGAGGTCACAGAGGAGGAGGAGGAGCACATGCAGCATTATTGCGCGCCACGCGAACTCAGCAGGCAGCCCGTGAGCACATCCAGGATCCTGCTCCCAGGCTCAGGGGAGGCCACACACACGTCTGGCCCTGGGGAGGGGGGACATCCTCCCACCACCTGCCGTGGCTGGAAGCAGGTTAGCCAGAAGGGCGCAGGTACAACCCCATAAAGACTGAGGAGTACCGCACACCACACACGGCCATGACTCCATGTGCGAGGCACCACCCGCTCATGGGACATCCCCGTCCTCTGGACCGAGGACTGTTGCTCACTGCTCAAGAGGAGGGCACAGCCTCAGGGACAGTGTCTGTATGGATGACTGACCACCTCTCCCTCTTTTTATTCTCCACAGCTGGTCCAGCTGAGACTGAGGGGTGAGACATACCACCCAAGCCAGCTGCCTGACCACAGGGGACCCAAAAGCTCTCCAGGGTCCAGGAAGACCTCATGAGGCAGCATGTGGACATCCTGTGTCACATGCAGCAGACCCTGGTGCAGAAGGTCCAGGAGGACGCAGAGTGGTGGACCTGCATGTGGAACCAGCTTGTGCAGCAGGGCGATAACGTGTGTCATCATGTGTGAAATGATGGCACACCCAACTGCTGTCACTGCTCCTACCTTCCATCTTCCTGCCCCCCATTATGCCCATTCCCCCTCCTCCTGCATCCCCAAGCGATGACTCTGCTTCCTCCCCAAGCAATGCCCATGCCCCCTCCCCCGCCATCTCTGACTCACCTCCAGCCTCCACTCCTGCCTACCCCTCTGTGGTCCCAGGACCCACCCAATCCCAAGTTTGCTGAGGTCCCAACACCTGAAGTGGCATTTCCAGCCTCCCCCCACACCACTCCCAGCCATGAGCCCCTCCTCCCTCTCCAGGTTATGAGCCCCCTCCCCAGCTTTTTTTAATGAAAGATAAATACAGAGTTCATTCTGTTGAAATCCAAACAGGTGACTTTCTTTGATAGGATAACGAGTCTTGTGGATAAGGGAGAAACGGTGGAAGTGGTATACCTAGACTTTAGTAAGGTGTTTGATACGTTGTCGCATGATATTCTCATCAATAAACTAGGCAAATACAACTTAGATGGGGCTACTATAAGGTGGGTGCATAACTGGCTGGATAACCATACTCAGAGAGTAGTTATTAAATGGTTCACAATCCTGCTAGAAAGGTATAACAAGAGGCGTTCCGCAGAGGTCTGTTTTTCATATCTTCATCAACAATTTAGATATTGGCATAGAAAGTACGCTTAATAAGTTTGCAGATGATACCAAGCTGGGAGGGGTTGTGATTGCTCTGGAGGACAGGGTCATAATTCAAAATGATCTGGACAAATTGGAGAAATGGTCAAATACAAAGTGCTCCACTTAGGAAGGAACAATCAGTTTCACACATGCAGAATGGGAAGTGACTGTCTAAGAAGGAGTATGGCAGAAAGGAATCTAGGGGTTATAGTGGACCACAAGCTGAATATGAGTCAGCAGTGTGATGCTGTTGCAAAAAAAAATATGATTCTGGGCACCACATTTCAAGAAAGATGTGGAGAAATTGGAGAGGGTCCAGAGAAGAGCAACAAGAGAATGATTAAAGGTCTAGAGAACATGACCTATGAAGGAAGGCTGAAAGAATTGGGTTTGTTTAGTTTAGAAAAGAGAAGATTGAGCTGGGACATGACAGCAGTTTTCAGATATCATGGTGACATTGTCTTCTCAGGTAATTAACATTCAGGGGATATAAATTCAACTTTAGCAAGAAAACCCAATTTATGGCTAGAGTCCAATATCTTAATTCACAGCAAGTGGTGTTTTCTGGTGTGAATGGTTCTATAGACTTCAGTGGACCCACCTGTAGAATAAACACTGCACAACATGACTTGAGAACGAGCCCCGTCTTAAGTGCTTAAATAGGCCATATGTTGTGCATAAGTTTTGTGTTGGCCTTCTGCATAAGGTGATTGAGGGGTGGCAGTCAGGGTTTGTCTAGGTGGGGGGAAGGTGGCTTCTGACACCATCTGAGGGAGGGAGACTGTGGGCCCATTGACTGTACTGTAGTGGGGCGGGCTTATGGGAGCCTTTTGCAGTGCCGGTGCCAAGTTTTTCATGCCCTCTTTTGACAAAGTGAAGCCTAAGCCTGGAAAAGATTAATGGGTGCCTCATCACCTAGCTGCAAAGGATAGATAAAGAGGAGGCTGGGGCCAAATGGAAGAGGAGATGGGTGTACAGTCTTTTCCACTGCCTGACAGAGCCAGGGAGGAAATCAGTCACTTGCTGGCTATTGCCGCAGAGGAAGAGTTGCTTTATTTTATGCTGTTTGTATCTTGTTTTCAAACACTAAATCAAACAGGAATTTTTAAGGTTGTGATCAGTGAGCCAGAGAGTGGAAATATGTAGCAACTCTGAACCTTCACTTCATTATTATGAGCAGGCAAAATCTGAATTTCTACTAGTATTCAGTCCTTTGATCCAAGCCGCAATTCATCCATTTATCCAACCATTTTCTGAATTCAGCTTTCTTTCTTTTCTTTATGCAGTGAATTGGTAGTTTTCCCCTCTTTTGAAGCTGCTTTTCAATGTTATCAATAGCAACAAAACATGAGGCAAACTATCAAGTGTTTCTTGCCTGAGCTAACTATTTACCACAGCACTCCCAAGTAGGTCAACATTACCAGAGAGTAAAATAGGTCTAAGCATGCTGACATCATGAAACATCCTAAAGGTCAAGTTAGGAAACCCCAGAGATCTGACCACATTCATCCATACATTTATGACCTCAAGGCATGATTACTGCAAGTCATGTCTAAGAGTGAAGCTATGCAACTCAGGGGGAGGGGAAGGAATGCAGACAAAATATAACTGATTGCTTATGTAAGCGGGGGAATGGTCCCGCTATTGTGGGGAACTTTCCTGGCTTCTATACACCCCAGTGAAATGGACCAGCGAAAGGATCTGAGTCCCCGCTCCCACTTCCTTTACCCCACGGCTCCCTGATCCTGAGGGCTCCCCCTCCACTCTCCTGAGTAGCAGAGTCCTCGAAACCCCAACAAGGCTGGGCCCAGGTTTCCTGGGGCTTAATCCCCGACCTTGTAGTCACTAGGGGCAGGAGTTAGGGTGTCTCCCACTCTGAGGTGCTCTCTTTACACTGCAGGCCTTCTTGGCCCAGTGATCATTTCATCAGGTTCAAAGCAAATACAATTTATTAAACATCAACTGATTAAAGAGAAAAGAATAAGAAAAAATTAGAATGGTTAAATGAGAACACACAGCCCTGCTCTGTAGCACAGGGACATCAAAACAGCAGTCTGCAGAGTATAAGGACAGTTCACAGTCTCTTCCTTAGAGGCCCTGGATGTGCTGCAGGGGGCTGCAGGCTGGACACACTTGCTCTGGCAGTGACCACACAGCCTCAAGCTCTAAGTGGCCAGACCCCTCTCCCAGTCCAGAGCCTCTCCCCCACTTTGCAGTTCCCAGCTGCTCACCCCATCCAGCTGCAGGCTGTGCTGCTTGGCCAGTCTCTAGCTCCTTGCGTTGCTTCTCTGTTCCTTTTGGCTCTCTGAGCACTGCCAGTCTGCTGCTCAACACAGGGTCTGCGCTCCTTGAGCTGTGTGTGTCTGGCTCTGCTGCTGCAAAAATTGCCCCTCAGCACAGCTTGCACTCCTCTTAGCAGTCTCTCAGCTCTCTCCTTGCTCAGAAAGACCCTGAACAATCCCAGTTCACAGGGAGGACGGGTCCTGGCCTCTCCCCTTCCTCACTGGCCTGTCCAACTTGTCAATCAGGCTAAGCTGGAGTGTTGGCTGCTTTCCATTGTTTCTGGGGTCTGTCAGTCTCATGGACCCTTCCCCTTTTGATACTGGGAGCTGGCAAGCCAAAAAACTCCCACAGAGTTTAAGTAAGCAGCTAACAGTCCCCTTACACTTAGCAATACAAGTTGCCATGAGCACATCAGTCCATGACTTATTATGCTATTTCCCATTGACAAAATACCCCTCCTATTTCAAGGGCTATTCTTCCAGGCACTTGTACTTTACTACCTGAAATTTCTCCTCCTCCTCCTCCGTGATCATGATTTCCTATAACAGTTATACTCCACTGGAACAATGTGACTCTTGACTAGTATAAGGGGGAAGGGGAGCTTGTCCATGCAACATAAAAGAACTTTTGGAAATGATGATATATCTTTATCACTCTCATTTTATCTGTCCCTCATGGCTTTCCATCAATAAATTTAATCTCACTCTTGCTCTGGCTCTCCCACTCACATAGAAACTAATCTAGCTATTTTTCCTCTATGCTTTAAAGTGGGGAATTGTTTTTGATATTTCCACTTTTACATGCTTTGGAGGCATCCAGATAATATGGTGGTAGAACCTATAACAAAGCTTAGTTAGAAGTAAAACATGATATAGCTTATGTAAGGGTACGTCTACACTGCACGGCTATTGCGGGATACCAGAAGTATCCTGAAATAGCTACTCTGCATCTACACAAGCCACCCGTTACTTCAAAATACAGTATTTTTCAAAATAATAGGCATGCTATTTCAACATCCTGGTAACCCTCATTCCACGAGGGTAAGGATGTCTCGAAATAGCACATTATTTCAAAATTTGGCTCTGTAGAGATGCGCCAAATTTCAAAATAAGCTACTTTGAAATAGATTTGAAATAAAATATGCAATTTGCACCACGCAAACTGTGTATCTTATTTCAAGGTTATGGTATTGTGTAGATGCACTCTAATTGAACAGTAACATTATAAATGGGTGCAAATGTTGATCATAAATTGAGTGATTAATTATGGATCTTTTTTTTAAAATTTCCATTATTGAGGTTAATACCCGTGTAAAAATGTGACAAGTATAAACACTATTGCCAGCATTTTCAAATTTGAATGCTTACAGCACCCAACTCTCCACTGATGAGAATAGAAACTCATTATCTCTGAAACTCGGGCTGCTTCTCATTAAGGAATCTAAATCCCTATTTAGGCTCCAACTTGGAGCACTCTGGTTTGACAGTGTTCATGTTACAGCCCAATTCTGAAGTCAATAGGAGTTAAACTACTATAATAGCAGGGAGAATTGAGTGTGAAATCTATTAGCTTGTAGAAGAGTTTCCCAGGGCAAATGATGAATGTCTCATACTAAAATAGTAGAAACACTGCAGGGAGCAAACTGCATTAATAAAACCTTTGATTGAAAATTTATATTCACAAGAGTTAGGAAATTCACAACTATGATCCCAGCACAATTGTGGGAATTACTCATGTATACTAAGAAACACATGTAAGATTACTATTTATTACAGTGTCACTTCTATAGTAGAACAGTGCCCGGCACACCAATGTAATACATTGGCTGTGACAAGTCAGAAGAACTAGTCCATGCTCAGAGAGTTTACAGTATAAAAGTTAGGGCTGTCAAGTGATTGAAAAAATTATCCGTGATTAATTGTGCAATTAAATGCGATGTTAAATAATAATAAGAATACTATCTATTTAAATATTTTTGGATGTTTTCTACATTTTCAAATATATTGATTTCAATTACAACATAGAATACAAAGTGTATAGTGCTCACTTTATATTTACTTTTTATTACAAAACATTTACATTGTAAAAAAAACCTCAGTTCACCTCACTGAAGAATTGTAATGCATATTCTATCATGAAAGCTGAACTTACAAATGTAGAATTATATAAACAAGAATGGCTTCACTTAATAAAACAATGTAAAACTTTAGACCCCACAAGTCCACTCAGTCCTACTTATTTTTCAGCCAATCACTAAGATAAACAAGTTTGTTTACATTTGTGGGAGATAAAACTGTGCTTTTTGTTTACAATGTCACTTGATAGTGAAAACAGGCATTCAGATGGCACTGTTGCAGCCGGTATAGCAAGATATTTACGTGCCAGATGTGCTAGAGATTCATGTGCCTCTTCATGCTTCAACCACCATTCCAGAGGACATGCGTCCATGCTGATGATGTGTTCTGCTCGATAGTGATCCAAAACAGTGCATAATGAAGCATGTCCATTTTCATAATCTGAATCAGATACCACCAGCAGAAGGTTGATTTTTTTTGCGGGGGGGGGGGAAGGGTAGTTCGGTTTCTCTAGTTTCTGCATCAGAGGATTGCCATAACTTGGAATATATGGCAGAAGGCGGATAAAACCACGGAGCAGGAAACATACAGTCGTCCCCCCCTCCCCCCAAGGAGTTCAGTCACAAACCTGCAGCGCTCAAGTAATATTACGAGCTTTTGCAGTTTTTCAAGCTCCTTATCTGTTGGCACTGATAGATGGTGCTTTTGAAGAGCTAATGTGGATGTGATAGCAGCTTTATTGCTAAGCAATAGCCAATGTGGAATTCCATCTGGTTGAAATATCTTGTACCAGAGGTTCTTATTTCTGTTTATTTGAAGCTTGTTATATTCCTGTACTGTTAGCTGGATTGAGTCTGAAATGGCCCACGAGTTTTCTACATTTTGCCAGCTCGTTTTCAAAATTACCATCACTGAGTGCTACAGTAATGGATTGCTGCAGACTATAAGCAGTGCATGTCATGTGTTCAAAAGGCAAGCAACTGGCTGCTGCTACCATATTTTGTGCACTGTTAGTACTAATTGTTATCTTTTCATGAATATTCCATTCTTTCGCAACATCCATGAAACGCTCTGCACATGCTTCAGCATAATGTCTGTCTTCAGTATGAGTTACTGTTACAAAAACAACTGTAGTGTCCATGCAGCATCAATCAGGTGTGCCGTGACACCAAGATAGCTATGATTGCTCAAGGATGACCAGTGATCACCAGTCAAAGCAACAACCAGTGCATTTCTCAAAAGCTCCAACTTTGTAGTCTTATCATTGTCATATAGGTCATTTATTCATGATGAAATAGTTTCTTGAGAGGGCAAGGTATATGACTGATTGGAAGATGCTATTTGAATTATCTCTCTTAGCTCTCCTTCATTTACAATGTTGAGTGGTCTGCAATCCATAGCTATCCACTTTGCAATTGCATTGGCTAAGGTGTTGTATTTTGTTTGATCCATGGGCTTGTAGAAATCCTGAAACTTTGTAATTGTACAATGTCGTGGCTGTCTGGACTCGTTTGCTGGTGGTGGATTATCTGTAGCACAAGATCCGGAGGCAAAAGCATTTCAAATGCGGCAGCGTTTCAAAGGGGCAGTGCCGCACAGAGCTTGGGGTCAGCTGGAGTCCCCAGCTGACCCTGAGCTCCGCGTTGCACTGCCCCTTTGAAACACCACGGCAGCATTTCAAAGGGGCAGTGCCGCACAGCTGATCCCGGGGTCTGGTATTTCAAAGGGGTAGCACCACACAGCGGATCCCTGGCTCTGTGCAGCACTGCCTCTTTGAAACAGTGCAGCAGCGTTTCAAAGGGACAGAACCACACAGCTGATCCCAGGCTCCACGCAACACCTGAGATTAAGGTGCATTAATATTTTTACATGGTAATTCTGCCCTGCGCTAATTGCAGGTGTTAACGCACATTAATTGACAGCCCTAATAAAAATACAGCTCATATAGTGCAATATAAAATACTAACAGCAATATTATAGCAATAGGCATTAAACTTGCTAATTGCACCTACCCAAACAAGCAGACAACATTGCTACAGAGATAGCATCAATATAAGTCTGTATTCTGGCTGCTTTCCGCTATATGCAGAAACTTATCTATATATGTCATTTCTAGGACTAATTTGTGGTAAGTGGGACAGGTCAGGGTGCAGCTGAATTTTACCTTTTAAAGTCACAATTCCTGGCTTGTGATTTCCTTTTTAAGGCCATGGCTTTTCAGGGGTTTCTGGTACATATGCAGTGCTTTTTTTGTTTAAAAAAAAATTGCCGGTACTCATTTCTTGAGGAAAGTAAATTTGAAAAATGCCTCTCCCGCCCTTCTTCCTCTATCCTGCGCATAAGCAAAAAGCAAATTTTTTACCTTGTGCAAGTGCTCAAGGCCAGCTGGGGGCTGTGCTGGGGGAAACTGGCACAGAGCGAGTGCTCCCAAAAAAATGTGCCAGTTTGCCGTACTGGTGTGTACAGTCACAAAAAAAGTACTGTACATATGTCTAGCACAAGCCAAAATTACACCAAAAATTACTTTGCAGAGTTAAGTCTGTTGCTGAATTCTCTGATTTTTGTACTTTTAAATTCTCAACCATAATGCTTCATTAATTTAGGTTGGGGGAAAGGGATTTTCCATTAAATAAATGTGTGCTTAACTAGGACAAAGTTACATGATGGCCCAACATTCTTGTATTGCCCTTCTTCTTGTTTCATAGTTTTCTGCGAAATTAAGTCCATCCCTACCTGATACATGCTAAAGAGTCCAAGGTATGTCTATATGTTGTGAGAGTTTTATGGCCTGTTACAGGTTGGAATGTATTCAGTATATTTCCTCCGAAAAAGAACAATGAAGCTGAAAATGAAATCCTTAAGCAATGAAACAGCACCAAGAAAATTCCCCAAACTCCCAATTACTACAAGTCTAGATCTTGCTTACTTAGACCTGTTGTGCTGCCAACAGACTTCACATTGCTAAAACCAACTTTGCACTGTTTAGACTTGAACAAGAATCATATAAGTCTACAGAGTCATATAGTCATATAAGTCATATAGCAACAATCAATGTAAGCAACACAGTTTCTGTAGTAGTACTGCCTCAACTTAATTATATCAACCTAAGCATTACACCTCCTGTAGAGGTAGAATTATTAAGTTGGTGTAGTGAATTAGTTACATTGGTGGGAGCTACATTTGAGGGCTTGTCTACACTATAGGGGGAGATTGATCTAAGTTATGCAACTTCAGCTACATGAATAGTGTAGCAGAAGTAGATGTACTTAGATCTACAGGCGACCGCTGCACTTATGACCTAATTGGTTCCTGGAGAGCTGTCGTAAGTCAGGCCATTGTAACTCAAACCCTTATTGCCCATAGGATCAATGTTGTGTGGGGTTCCATTCCTGGCCCGATTTGACTCCTGGAAGTTGTAGTCTCTTGGAGCCGGGGGCTCTGCTGAGCAGTAAGCGGCCCCGTGGCACGAACGGCGCCCTGAGCTGTCTGGGGGCTGGGCCAGGCAGTAGGCAGCTCTGTGGTGGGCGCGAATGGCACCATGAGCCAGCCAGCCGGGAACTGGGCCAGGCAGTAGGTGGCCCCGTGGCGCAGCATGAATGGCGCTATGAGCTGGCTAGCCAGGGGCTGGGCCGGGTGGCAGGCGGCCCTGCACGTGATTGTAAATGTGGGAGGGTCACAGGTCAGGTGGTCACAAGTCGGGGGTCGCTTGTACTGACCACAGTATATTTGCAGTGGAGTGTTGATGGAAGATGTTCTCCCATTGACTCCCCTTGCATTTCTCATTGTGGTGGAATACTGGAATCAATGGGAGAATGATTGGTGATCAGTTTATCATGTCTAGCATAGACATTCCTTTTCAGTTTGAATAACAATTTAGAAACATAAAAAACAAAAGCCTTCTTGAGAGTCAACCAGTTTCTGCCTGCTCTGTGGAATGCCACCCCAAGTCAGCTGCATCAAATAGCAACTGTTCTGCAGACAAACATAGAAACCAAAAGGTATGTATAAGCAGAGGTTAAAGTAAGGAGGTGCACCCTGGTGTACAGCTCTGGCAAGAACTGGCCGAGCTACGGCAAAAGCCAGCAGGGAGCTATTTAAAGAGTTGGCGGGGATCTGGGTTGCAATAGGACAGTACTGGTAAGAAATTTAAGTTCCCTTCACCCCTGCATAGAATACATAGAAAACTAGTCATAAATTACATGGCGCCGAATTTTGAAATGGCCTATTTCAAAATAAAATTGAAATAAGATATGCAAACAGCATATCTTATTTCGATTTTAGAGTGCAGTCTAGATGTACCACTAGGTATCATCTTTGCTTTAGTAGTGGGCATCCTCTTTGAAAATGCACATCATACCAACTTTAAATTGCCCCTATTTAGACCTCTAAATGGCAGGTTAAATGTAATGGTACTATGAAAAAGGAAGGATTGTCTACAGCTGCTGTTGTCTGGTTTCACCATTCATTTTAATTATATTTCATCTGATTTATTATATTAGGCAATATACTGAAACTGGGGTGCCCTTGTTCAAAGAAACATCCAGTGGAGATAATTGTTGCCATATTTTATTACTAACGTTATTGCAAGGTCATATAATAACTTGTGAGAATTACTGGTAGTGCTGAATATTTTGTCTTGCCAGCAGTGATATAAGCCAGCTATTTTTCCCTTGACCTACAACAGTTTACATAAAAGCTGACAGATTTACAGGAAGAACAGGACATTTCCCCATAATTTGAAGAGTAGAGAGCATTCATAAAAAGAAATGCAGTTTAAAGGCAAACCAATGTTTTGTTCAGCTCAGTGCTAAAATGATCTAAAAGTTTTGGGGTTTTTTAATTGTATTTTTAAAGTGTCTATTAGCACTTTCTAAATAAAAGCTATACAATATTAAACATCATCAAATTAATTCATTTCACTTAACTTTCTGCAATTGAAAGAATACCAAGACTTCTTATTATTTTAGGCAGGTGTTTAATATCCTCTGTAGAAAGTGAGAACGTGGAGATAAAATGAATAATAAATGTATACTTGTAGTTTATCAGAAAGTGAAATCACTTTGTTTATATGATTCTGTGTCAAAATTAGCAACAATTACCAGTTGATACTATCTAATAAACTGTTTTTAAGTTCTCATAGACTCATAGACTCATAGACTTTAAGGTCAGAAGGGACCATTATGATCATCTAGTCTGACCCCCTGCACAGTATAGGCCACAGAATCTCACCCACCCCCTCCTAGAATAATCTTCTTACCTATATCTAAGATATTGAAGCCTTCAAATAGTTTGAAGACCCCAAGATGCAGAGAATCCTCCAGTTGAGATCTGTACCCCATGCTACAGAGGAAGGTGAAAAACCTCCAGGGTCTCTGCCAATCTACCCTGGAGGAAAATTCCTTCCCGACCCCAAATATGGCGATCAGCTAAACCCTGAGCATGTGGGCAAGACTCACCAGCCAGACACCCAGAAAGTTCTCTATAGTAACTCCTATCATCCCTCCATTGGCCTATTTCCCACTGATAATGAATGGTCAATTAGTTACCAAGATCATGTTAGCTCATCAAACCATCCCCTTCATAAATCCCTCTAGTTTAATCTTGAAACCAGATAGATCTTTTGCCCCCACTACTTCCCTTGGAAGGCTGTTCCAGAACTTCACTCCTCTAATGGTTAGAAACCTTCGTCTAATCTCAAGTCTAAACTTCCTACTAGCCAGCTTATATCCATTTGTTCTTGTGTCCACATTGGTATTAAGCTTAAATAATTCATCTCCCTCCCTGGTATTTATCCCTCTAATATATTTAAAGAGTGCAATCATGTCCCCCCTCAGCCTTCTTTTGGTTAAGGTAAACAAGCCAAGCTCCTTAAGTCTCCTTTCATAAGACAGGTTTTCCATTCCTCGGATCATCCTAGTGGCCCTTCTTTGTACCTGTTCCAGTTTGAATTCATCCTTCTTAAACATGGGAGACCAGAACTGCACACAGTATTCCAAATGGGGTCTCACTAATGCCTTGTATAATGGCACTAACACCTCCTTATCTCTACTGGAAATACTTCGCCTAATACATCCCAAGACCGTATTAGCCTTTTTCACGGCCATGTCACAATGGCGGCTCATAGTCATTCTATAATCAACCAGGACTCCGAGGTCCTTCTCCTCCTCCGTTACTTCCAACTGATGTGTCCCCAGCTTATAACTAAAATTCTTGTTATTAATCCCTAAATGCATAACCTTACACTCCTCACTATTAAATTTCATCCTATTGCTATCATTCCAATTTACAAGATCATCCAGATCTTCCTGTATGATATCCCGATCCTTTTCTGAATTGGCAATAGCTCCCAACTTTGTGTCATCCGCAAATTTTACTAGGACACTTCCACTTTTGGTGCCAAGGTCAGCAATAAAAAGATTAAATAAAATTGGCCCCAAAACTGATCCCTGAGGAACTCCGCTAGTAACCTTCCTCCAACCTGACAGTTCACCTTTCAATATAACCCGCTGTAGTCTCCCCTTTAACCAGTTGCTTATCCACCTCTCAACTTTCATATTAATCCCTATCTTTTCCAATTTAACCAATAATTCCCCATGTGGTACTGTATCAAATGCCTTACTAAAGTAGAGGTAGATTAGATCCACTGCATTTCCTTTATCTAAAAAATCTGTTACTTTGTGTTAGTTGTGTTTAATTGAATGTTTGGGCAGATCCCACTTTATGAAATGTTTGTGGATAATTAACTAGTTATTATTAAATATTTAAATTTGTGTTGTGATGCAGTTCTTTTGGAAGCTCTAATGTAAAAACTGCTAATGCACATTTGATCCCTCCTTCAGCTTCTCCGACCAGAATAATTTCTTATGTTTAGTTTAGATGCCTACAGTTTATACCTATACAAGAAGGATGCCTACACTATTAACGCAGATAAGAATATATGTATATATATACATCATGATGTAAAAAAATGATGTGGTGTCAAAAACCCTAAAAGGGCAGGAGCAGTGTAAAGAAAGCACTTGCCTAATAAGGAGTTTGATTAATTCAAATAGCTCAGGGAAGAACTATTAAGATCCTAACTAAGTGCAAGTGGACTCCTTTTACTTTTAATGCATTGCAGGGGTTGGTATACATACATACCTTTGCAGACTCATTCATAAATAAATTAGAGTACAGTTTTCAAGCACATAATATGAAACTATTTTGTAAAAAAGACAATAGATTGACCAGGGCAAGATGAAAATATGGAAAGTATAAGTGGTAGAGGAGCCATCCACATTACCAAAATCTCATCTATTGTAATTAAAAAAGAGCAGAACAATCTTCTTTAAATAACATATAACACCACCCAGTGACTTGCCCAATAAACTCACGTTGGGACAAATAGCATTATTTAAATGAAAAATGTTTTACATGGGAAAGTGTTATGAAGCATTAGAAATTAATTTGTATTTATATTACCATCTTCCATGATGCATTGTCAACATTCCACATAGGAGAGAAAGGGCTAGGAGAAGAAAAAATGTTACTTTGCAAATATATAGGAGCAGTGTCCATATTATTTTAATTTTCTTTAATTAAAAAAAATTGAATGATGATGGACTATGTTGTATGAGTACAAGTTTCAGAGGGGTAGTCATGTTAAGTCTGTTTCAGCAAAACTAACGAGGAATCCTGTGGCACCTAAATTGGTTTCTTTAAGGTACCACTCCTCATTATAGGTGTAAAGACTCTTTTGTTTAACACATTTGTACAAATTATAAACTAATGAGCTAAAAATTGTCACAACCACTGCAGTTAATGAAGATGTTAGAGTTTTCATAAAATATGCTCTATAAAGATAATATGAATTCAATGAGAATGCAATAGCTATGATCAAGTGCTGAAAGTGTAGGGTCTTATTAACACTGTTCAAAAGTTGAACGTATGAATTTCTAGTGCTATTTACCTTCCAAGATACAGCAAATAATCCTGCTGTAAGATGAAACTTTTATATTCTCCTTATATAATCCTTATAGTGTAAAAAACAGAATGCAAGAATACAGGAATTATTTTTGTCGACCATATTACAAAATGTGATGCAAGAGCAGAATTGCATTTGCAGAAAAGTTGTATATCTATCCACTTACAGTGCACTGCATCCATCACCATTGTATCTGAACCCTTGCAAGTACTTAAAATAGGAATAAGAATCTCTCTCTTCCATCCCAACTTTAGAGGGGTTCGTTATTCTTTTGGGTTCATTTCTAGGTTTTTTTGTATACCCATCACATGTATACAATGCCTCACACAAGGGGATCTGATTTCTGAAGGGAGCTCCACTGAGCACGAGCACAGTACAAATAACAAAGGATACATATTTTTGTTTGCTTGTTTATGTTTGTGTATGCATGCACATCTGAAGAAGTCAGGGAAAAGCTAAACTGAATCAATGTGTGATGCAAATAGTTCTGAAAGCAGTTACTTTTGGGTGCATACTAAAAATCCTTATTCTATATGACGGAGTTATTTTTTCTCTGGGGAACTTGTCTCATTACTCTGCTCTGACCCTTCCCCACCCCAACTATGCCCACTTACTATCTGGTGCAATAAGACCATCAGGAAACATGCTGACAGTGAGCTTGTGGTTTTCACATTATACTGTTCAGTTTGTTAATAATAAGTTTCATTGCTATCTTCTTTGGGAGTTGGGTTGTTTTGGTTTTTTTGCAAATGCTGAAAACAAGCATTTAGAGTTTTATTTTTTAATTTAACAAGCAAAGGGTTTGTCTGTATATTACAGCATACCAAATAGGACAGATCATTTAAATTAGCAAAGGATGGACCCTGCAACAATGTCTAATTAATGCTTTGGGAACTAATGTCACTACCATTTAACATCAAGTACTTGTGAAAGAATAAAAAGTTATCTTACATTCCCTCATACCCTGCTCTTTTGCTTTCTTCACACAATATTTAAAGCTAGTCAGATTCCTCCCTAGTGTAACTGTGTTGAAGTCAATGACTGTCTTCCATTGACAACGTCTATGGCAGTGTTTCCCAATTTTATTTGGCCACGGAACCCCTAGAGTTGCCTTAAAAAAAATGCCCCTGCCGCATTTCGTTAAGCAAAAAGAAAAAAAAAAGCCCTCACCATGGCTCTGTCTCTTTAACAGGAGGTGGGGGAGTGCTGGCTCTTCGCGGAACCCTTGTTTTCGCTTCGCGGATCCCCAGGGTTCCCCGGAGCACCAATTGGGAAACACTGGTCTATGGAATTGTACCTTGGATGAACTTAACCCAGCCAAACAATCTGTTTTGACTAACTGCCCTTCTTTTCCAGGGATAAGAGAAGCAGCATTTAAACGCTCGTGCTTATTAATTCACTCAGACTGGCTGTAATTGGTTTTTTGAAGGTATGATCATGGGATGTAGCCAGACCAAGCTTGATACATTTCAAACAAGCTCTCCTTATTTAATCCTCTTGCTTAAGATAGTAAGCTTTATTTTTATCTGAATTTAGCTCTACCTGCATGAAATCAGAAGTTGCTTTTTGCCACCTGCATCTTGATTAAAAACAGATCAGGAACTGCTTTGATTGTGGTGCTAAGCCAGTATTTATTAAACCACTTTGGTAAAATAGCTAGTTGAGAAGAAATATTGCTACTTCTGGTAGGAGGCTGTCTGATCTACAAATGGTGAGGGGTATTATACTGTGAGTAAGGGTACGTCTACACTACAGCGCTAATTCGAACTAACTTAGTTCGAATTAGTTAATTCGAACTAAGCTAATTTGAACTAACGCATCTAGAACTAAAAACTAGTTTGAATTAGCGTTTTGCTAATTCGAACTAGCATGTCCACATTAAGTGGACCCTGAACTGGGCTTAAGGATGGCCGGAAGCAGTGCCGGCAGGGCATCAGAGGAGGACTTAGAGCATAGAGATGCTGTCTCAGGCTAGCCGAGGGCTGCGCTTAAAGGGTCCCGACCCCCACCCCGGACAGACAGTTCTCAGGGGTGCCCCGCTTGCAAAGCAGTCCTGGCTTGGAGTGCCCTGAGTGCCCACACTGGGCACATCACACCACCTGGCCATCAGCCCGGCTGCACTTGCCGCAGGCTGCCATCTGGGGAGAGGGGACAATTGGGGGGCTGCAGGAGAGCTTCCACCCCCAGAAGCCCGCAGAGCCAGCCCAGTCCTCCCCATCGGGGGCTCGTGCCCCATTCCTTCCCTCACCTCCTTCCACTTACCCTTCCCTAGCCCCTCTTCTTGATGTACAAAATAAAGATAATGTGTCTTCCAAAATGGAATCTGTCTTTATTGAACAAAACTGGGGGAGACTGGGAAAAGGAGGTGGGAGAGGGGAAGAGAGAGGGTGGGAGAGGGGAGGGCAACTACAATGATCAGGGGTTGGGAACAGGTCCCATATGAAGAGATGCTAAAGAGACTGGGACTTTTCAGCTTAGAAAAGAGGAGACGGAGGGGGGACAGGTTGGGCATGTGAAAGGGACATTTAGATTGCTAGACTTAAGAACTTGAGAAGAAAAGGACTCTGCCCAACTTACCTGGGGTGGGACTTTTATTAATAGTTTATGTTTGGGAAAAAAACACAGAGTTCATAAATTAATGCCAAACCCACTTCCTGGCCAGACCCACTTCCTCAGATCAAATTCTGGAAAAGAATTGGCATGACCATATATACGAAAGGAATATAATGAAAAGCTCTCTTTACAAAGATAGCTTCCCCAATTATCACCCCTAGTATCACTATCTCATAGATACTAGCCCTTCCCCTCATCCCCCTTCTGTTCTAAATCTGATTTGTCAGTTTTATAATGTGTTTACTTTTTTTCATTGTATTCCTTTGGTATATATGGTCATGCCAATTCTCTTCTAGAATTTGATCTGAGGAAGTGGGTCTGGCCCAGGAAAGCTCATCATCTAATAAACCATCTTGTTAGTCTTTAAAGTGCTGCATTGTCCTTTCTTTTGTTTCAGTGCAATATGTGACCCTGTTTCCTAGATCCATGAATGGAGAGAGAAGTTTGCATGTGGACTTTACCCCTCCTGCATGGAAGCAGGAGTCAGCCAGCTCTAGAGCACCAACTGGGCTGTGCAAAGGGTATTCTGTGGCTCTGAAGTTGACACAGGAATAAAGAGCAGAGGAAGGGCAAAACTAGTATGATACATTGTCTCTCTTCCAGACCCCATTTGAGCTTTGCTGGGAAATAATACTACTCTGTATTTTCCTTCTGTGACCCCACCTCTTCAGAGACCTCAGTTGTGGGTTGCTACTGTGCCACATTCCACTGTGCTGCTGTTCACAAACCTGCCACAACGTGATCTATAGCAAGTATTCTGATGAAAACTGTGGCCACAACACAGTAGATGCCTTATATAGTTACAAATGGGTTCAAACAAAATATAACAGTCTGTTGACACTTAAAATAGGCAGAGCAATTGAAATACATATTTATTACTGGGCTATTCAGTCACCCTTCAACAAACATGTTATTTATGTCTATATATTTCAGTTGCTTTGCCTATTGGTTTTCTGGCATATCTACAGACTGTTTTATATTCGGTCTCTGTGTATATGGCCATGAGTCATTACAACAGCTGACAAATCCAACAGAATGACTTGCCAAATGAAGCCTGTGGACACATACAATGCAAGGCATGAAGAATAGAATGTTGTTACTGGCCTATAAACCAAAGTCTTGCTTTCAGAGTTATGTAGTTTTATCAGGAGGATAATTCCATCCTTTATGCTATCTCAAAAGGGATTAAAGTGAAAATGAAAAAAAAAATACATAGCTGTATTGAATTTTGTTTGCTTTTTTCTATCCCGCTTCAAGATTAGTGGTGGAACTCAACAAAAGTTTTTTATTTCTTCTTTTTCATAGATGCTACTGTATATCTGGATTCAAAACATGACACAATAGCACAAGAAACATCTTCTGAGATTCAGGCATATAATGATTTGAACCTTTCCTCTTGTAAGGTTTATATAGAGGGACATGCCATAATCTTACCCTTCTAAAGGGACCACTGAATGTGTTTAAAAGGGGATAGAATTGCAAACATAGCAAATCCTGCAATCCTCTTGTTTTCCCAGGATGAAATTTAGACTAAATTTAATCCAAACAAGACAGAGATGTTGCTAATGGGTAATTGAAAGAATCTTTGGGATAGACAGAGCCTCTGACTGACCCCTTTATGGAGTGGGCATGCCTTTTTGTCATCTCTCTGATTTTCCATCTGTGTCTGTTTTAATCCATTGTGGCCACTAGATTCTCAACTGACCTCCATGGTCCATATAGTGCCCTTTACAATATTTGCTGGCCTAAAAGTTTTGTCTCTTGTCTGATGCTGACTTTATTACAATTATCTATGCCTTTGAACTCAAAATTTGACCAATGAAGTGTATTCTACATTAGACTATCCTTGATTAACTTTATACTAGCTGATTCGTCTGTGATCTGCCTACTTTTTAATTGGGACAGAGCAACATGATACATGATATATGTACTCTGTGCTCTGCACGGGCTCTCAGTTCACTTCTGGTTGCCAGGGTTCAGTGGTTAGCTTTAAAAACACCTTAAAGAGTCCAGCCCATGATTATCTCTGAGGGTGTGTCTAGACTACATGCCTCCGTCGACGGAGGCATGTAGATTAGCCAGATCGGCAGAGGGAAATGAAGCCGTAATTAAAATAATCGCGGCTTCATTTAAATTTAAATGGCTGCCCCGCTCTGCCGATTAGCTGTTTGTCGGCAGATCGGGGTAGTCTGGACGCACTGCGCCGACAAAGAAGCCTTTCTTGATCGGCACAGGTAAACCTGGTTTCACGAGGCATACCTGTGCCGATCAAGAAAGGCTTCTTTGTCGGCGCGGCGCGTCCAGACTGCCCCGATCTGCCAACAAACAGCTGATCGGCAGAGCGGGGCAGCCATTTAAATTTAAATGAAGCCGCGATTATTTTAATCACGGCTTCATTTCCCTCTGCCGATCTGGCTAATCTACATGCCTCTGTCGACGGAGGCATGTAGTTTAGACGTACCCTGAGAGTACTTTTCTCCATAAGAGCAGTTGTAGTAGTTAGATTTGTCAGTATGCTCTTGTCTGTCTCAGGAGGGTGTGTGCGTGTGTTTGTGTGTCAGGAGGTAGATGTGTGTGTAAATTATCATTCTGCATTTACAGCAGGAGATAGGCAGGTTTATGAATTTTAATGAATAAAGATTAAAAACTACACATACGATAACATTGTAAATGCAAGAAACCATGAAGACATTGCTGAAGCAAACAAGGAAGTAAGGCTTCCCAATTCCAGGTCTATTGCTCAGGTATGTGCACCCAATGTTAATGAGGCCATTTTGTTGTTTATTTCATGATAACAGCAAATCAGCATTGGGGTGCTGTACAAGCACCTAGCAGGGGAGAGCCCCTGTACTGAATAGTTTATAATAGAATTAAAGGCAAGAGACAATGAGTAGCTGTAAGAATCGAAAGGAAAGGAGGAGCAAGAGGATGGGGAAAACTCATAAAGTCAAAAAGTTAGAGGCCAATAATGTACACGATGTGATGCTTCCCATTCAAACAGTATCTTTACACTTATATAGTCCCACCCCAGGTCTTAAGTGGTGTAAATTGTCACTGTTTTTAAATCTTTGCCTATTTCCAGGTTTGCTTGTTCAAGATATGCAGCAGTCCACACCTGCATGACTATGGTCAGGATTAAGCCTTAAGGGTGGAGTTTGACTAGCTGATCTGGATACCCAATTCTTGTTAATTTAAAACAAAAACAAAACAAAAAAACTCTGGTATCCATATCCTTTAGGCAGCTCAGCACAACTGACATGTAAAAGCTAAATGGCAAAAAGTAATGAAGTTTGTGTAGGGAAGACAGCCCCATCTCTGATATTCAGTTATACCAAAGTACTAATGCTTATGCCCTATTACTGTATATGCTCTACTGTTGCAGGTCAAACTGTTTGAGAAGCTCTACAACATTAGGATGCAGTTTAAATGCTATATTTTAACATTAACTCTGATTTATTTTGTTCATTAATGCAGTTGTTTAACATGTGTGTACAATTTACATGTCTTTGAATTCCTTGTTTTTAGTAATATTTTGAGAATTGAAGTTTAAAGAATTCTCCCATGAACCTGGGCTCCACGGGCACATCTGTACTTATTGGAAGATCAAGGGCTCTGGAAGTCAATCTTCTGGCATTCGATTTAGTGGGTCTTCTTTACACCTGTAAATCAAATGTTGAGAGCTGCCCTCGCTGGCATCTGGTACTCCTCCTTTTGTGAGAAGTAAAAGAAGCCATTGGTTGTCCACAGTGTGGACACTGCCAAGGCTAAGCTTAAGGTCTACTGTAGACCTGTCAAGAAATGTAGGCGAGAGCCAAAAAATAATGGGCCAAATCAGTGGTCATGTAACTCATATGTAATTTGGTCCAACATGCTCAGATAGGTCCAGATCCTGAAAAGTTTTACTCATTTTAAATAGTACCCTACTTCACTTGTAATCCCAACGAAATCATTAACACTACTCATGGAGTAAGATGTAAAGTTAAAACATCAGAATCTGGTCCATATCCTTTGCCTTTACTGTCCTCAATCCCTCATGCAATTGTCTTATGTATCTACCATCTTCACGTATTTAGAATATGTGTGATATTTGTAATGAGATTTCTAAATAAAAATAACTATTGAAGTGTCTTTTGTCATTGAAATAGCTCAGCTGTTTTGAATGCAAGGAAAAAAAGAGTTACAGTTCCTAGGAGTGCCAAAAATGACAAAATTCAAAGAGCTATATTAAGGAAAATTAAAAAGCTAAAAAACCCAAAGGGGTAAAGAAATTCAAAGACAAGAATGAAGCTGCCTCATTATCATATTTATTGTGTGTACATCCTGCATAAAGTACAGAAAACTCTGATGTATTTCATCACAGGCTGTTGTGCAAATGTCCCAGTGGTAAGCCTTCAGGAATGGGAATTTGAGAACTGAGTTTTTAACTGTGAAAATTCAGATGACAGGGGCTCCGTTTTCCAAGAAATCACATATAGCACACGTTATTTTTAGTTGGCAGATGATTTACCTATTGTAAGCATTTTAAATTCACACCACTACTGTTCCAAAGAATTGATGTTATGCATTTGTACTTACAATACTGCCACCTATTGATGCAGTTTTGTATATTGTAACCAGAACTTTGAAAAAAAAAATTGTAATAAAACTTTGCACTTTTATCACCTTTAAGCTCCATGTACTCCATTCAGTAAATGTCTCAATCAGTAAATGAAGAGGAGACATTCAGCACAAGGATGCTGTGAAGTTTACAGATTTAATGTTTTGTAAATCACATCCACTGACTTGAGTAGGAAACACTGTAGAAATATTACTGCTAAAGTTTGCTAGAACAGGGCAACAGTCTCTCCTATGGCTGCTAACATTAGGTTACATTATAACTTGAAACTAAATAGGATTCATAATGTCACTTAAGCATCTAGTTCCCATTCAAAAGTCAAATTCACTTTAACTGCTTAAAGATCTGTCCCATTTTCAGAAGTAACTTAGGACCTTCAGACCTTTAAGAGGCATTTAAGCACTTAACTTCCTTTGATATGGATCTGGACCCTAAGCATCATTGGAAGTCATTGGTAGCCTGTATGTTGAAAAGATCAGGTCAGTTTCAGTGGAGGATCTCACTACTTGTAAACAGTGTTCCCTCTAAGCTGAGCAGCGCGCAGTTTCACCAGTGATTAATCAACCCCATCCAGTCAGAGGCTCAGGGCTTCCTTTATGGA
Organism: Pelodiscus sinensis; assembly: GCF_049634645.1. Classification (NCBI taxonomy): domain Eukaryota; kingdom Metazoa; phylum Chordata; order Testudines; family Trionychidae; genus Pelodiscus; species Pelodiscus sinensis. The sequence goes on from NC_134711.1 coordinate 212,848,474, forward strand.
GCTGACTGACTGAGAGTGGGATGATTAATCACATGTGAGCTGAGCTGCTGTGCAGCTTAGAGGGAACACTGCTTGTAATGTTCAGAATGAGTTTAATATCACCTTTTAAAGCACAGTGAAAAATACATATCCTCTCTCACTGGCAGCCAATTTAGCGGGTCTTCACTAAATTGACTGTTTGGGGATTGACCACAAAAGCGCCAATCCCTCCAGTAAGTGTAGACAAAGACCTAAGAATAAACAGAATTATTTTACTATTTTTTCAGCACAATGCCTTGCTGCTATCTAAAGAAAGGATATTAAAATGAAATACAAATGCTATGTTCCAAAGCTGTGGTTTGATACAGATCTTGGGCAAAATCCTGGAAAGGCTGATGAAGGATGCAAACTAAAATTATGGCAGCTTTACTAATGCAAATCAATATGGTTTTATGGAAACTAGCTCTAGCAAATAAACTTTATTTTTTGAGGAGATTAGCAATCTGGTTAATGATGATAGATTTTTCTGAGGCTTAATACTGCATGACATTCTGATTAAAAAATCAGCACATATTAAATGGCCAACTTAGGGAATTCAAAGTAACTGTAAAAACAGAATCATCTCCATGTTTCTAATTGGATCTTACAGGGATTTGTTTTCAACATACTGCGGTTCAATAGCTTTGTAGCCGTGGAATTTTAGTTATAATGAATGTATGCTATAGCAAAAGGTTTGGATTAAACTTAAATACAAGATGTAGGCCTCAGACAGGCCCGGCAGCTTTGTTAACTTAGCTCCAGCTCTGTTAACTTAGCTCCAGCTCTGTTTGATGCTAGCATACTGAAATGAAGAGACAGAACATTGTAATACATAGTGATGTTAATATTAGGAAAGGCCTTGTAATAGATAAAGAGAAGTTTAATGGTGAAAGACTTTGTAACTTTGTTAATGTGACTAGACGTACCCATTTGTTCCATGCTGCAATTCTGTAAGGGTATGTCTACACAGCAAAGTTATTTCAAAATAACAGCCGTTATTTCGAAATAACTTTATTAGCATCTACATAGCCAAACCACTATTTCTACTTTATTTCAAAATAGCAGAGCACTTATTTTGAAATTGGTAAACCTCATTCTACGAGGAATAACGCCAATTCCAAAATTGCTCATTTGAAATAAGTGCTGTGTAGACACTAAGGCTATGTCTACACTGGCATGATTTTCCGGAAATGCTTTTAACGGAAAAGTTTTCAGTTAAAAGCATTTTCGGAAAAGCGCGTCTAGATTGGCAGGATGCTTTTCCGCAAAAGCACTTTTCGCGATCGGGGCTTTTTTGCGGAAAACAGTATTATGCTATCTACACTGGACCTTTTGGGAAAAAGTCTTTCGGAAAAAGACTTTTGCCTGAACAGAAGCAGCATTGTTTTTCCGGAAAAGCACTGATGATTTTACATGAGATCGTCAGTGCTTTTCCGGAAATTCAAGTGGCCAGTGTAGACAGCTGGCAAGTTTTTCCGGAAAAGCTGCTGATTTTCCGGAAAAACTTGCCAGTCTAGACACAGCCTAAGGGTATGTCTAGACTACAGGCAGTCCCCGGGTTACGTACAAGATAGGGACTGTAGGTTTGTTCTTAAGTTGAATCTGTATGTAAGTCGGAACTGGCGTCCAGATTCAGCCGCTGCTGAAACTGACCGCCAGTTCTGACTTACATACAGATTCAACTTAAGAACCCCAAGCTTCCCCAAGTCAGCTGCTGCTGAAACTGATCAGCGGCTGATTCCAGGAAGCCTGGGGCAGAGCAACTCTGCCTCGGGCTTCCTGTAGTCAGCGCTGGTCAGTTTCAGCAGCGGCTGACTTGGGGACGCCTGGGGCAGAGCAGCTGGGGTGCTGCTGGGTTGCTCCAGTAGCACCGCTCCTCGGCGCTACTGGACCAACCCAGCAGCACCCCAGTTGCTCTGCCCCAGGCGTCCTGATTCAGCCACTGCTGAAACTGACCAGCAGCGGCTAAATCAGGACCTGGGGCAGAGCAGCTGGGGTGCTGCCGGGTTGGTCCAGTAGTGCCCAGAGCGGCGCTGCAGGACCAATCGGCAGCGCCCCAGCTGCTCTGCCCCAGGGTCCAAAACAAAAGCCTGGTCTGCTGGGGGGGGGCACACTAGCTGTGTCCCCCCCCCCCCCCAGCAGACCAGGGACATGGGAGCAGAGCCGCAGCGGCAGCGGGGTCCCGCACCTCTGAGGTTTTGCCAGAGCAAAGCCTCAGAGGCGCGGGAACCCGCCGCGGCTGCGGCTTCAGTCCCGGTGCCTGTGGTCTACTGGGGACGGTCCCCAGCAGACCACAGGCACCGGGACTGAAGCCGCAGCAGCGGCGGGTTCCCGCGCTTCTGAGGCTTTGCTCTGGCAAAGCCTCAGAAGCGCAGGAACCCGCCCGGTGCCCCTCGTCTGCTGGAGACGGTCTCCAGCAGACCAGGGGCACCGGAGCAGCTTACAAACGGGGCTTTCTTGCCCCGGAGCTCACAGGTAGCAATCCGTCACCTCGACCTCCGGGGCGAGAAAGCCCCGTTCGTAAGTGCGGATCCGACATAAGTCGGATCCACGTAAGTCGGGGACTGCCTGTACACACTTCCGTCGACAGAAGTTTTGTCAATAGATTCTGTCGACAAAACTTCTGTAGACAAAGAGCATCCAGACTACATCACTTTGTTGACAAAGAGTGTCCAGACTGCCGGATGCTCTGAAGAAGGCACCCAGAAGTGCTTTTGGAAGGTCACAGGGGCAGCCTTAAAGCCCAGGCACTGCTGCATGCTCTCTGCAGAGATGCATGCTTAAAGGGATCCTCCTGGACAGCCGTTGCTCTGCTCCTGCTTCTGGCTTGCCTACCTCCTAGAGGGAAAGCAAAGCTGCTGCAGTTTTTGCTTTGGTTGCCCTGCTTCCTCGGACACCACAGCAGTTTATTTTTTGGTTTGGTTTTTGGCTTGTGTGTTTGTTCTTTGGTTTGTTTGGTTTTTTTGTTCTTTTGTTTATTTGTTTTTTTGGCTTTTTGGCCATGGAGCCTGAGCTGCCCTGGGCAGGTGATGGCCCCACATCGTGCTGCTGGAAGCTCTGCTGCATGCTCAGGAGAGCAGCATGATGCTTCTGGCAGAGCTGGAGTCTGAGCCCAGCTTTGAGCCCCATGCTCAGGCTGCAGCCCTGCTGCCCTTGACCCCAACTTAGTCATGGAAAGGCGAGTATGGAGGCTGGACACCAGTTCGGACTGGTGGGACAGGCTAGTGCTGCAGCAGTGGGATGACAACCAGTGGCTCCGGAATTTCCGCATGCGGAAGGCCACCTTCCAGGAGCTCTGTGTCTGGCTCGCCCCTGCCCTGCAACAACAGGATGCCCGCTTGCAGGCAGCCATCCCCCTGGAGAAGTGGGTCGCTATTGCCCTATAGAAGCTGGCCACCCCCAACAGCTACCGCTCCGTGGGGCATCAGTTCGGCATGGGGAAGTCTACCGTCGGGGCTGTCCTGATGGAGATAAGGCACTCTTGGGGGACAGTCCAGGGGGGCAGACAGAGAAGGGGGACGGTCAGGACCGGGTACAGGGACCAGGGGATGGGGTGGGGGTGGTGGAAGCCTGCGTGGCCTCATCCCACGGGAGTGCAGGAGCGATGGAGCGGTTGCCTGAGGGGGGACTCTGGGAGTGGAGGGGTGGGGGAGCACCTCTCACCAGCCCATGCAACTCCTCCCATGTCCCCTTATGTGTGCTCGTGTGTGTCCCTTTCTGCAGGTGGTGACGGCCATCAATTCAGACCTGCTCCACAGGACCATCCTGCAGACCATCCTGGCCAGATTTGGGGGGGTGGGGTTCCCAAACTGTGGTGGAGCACTCAACGAGACCCACATCCCCATCCGCGCCCCGCCCCATCAAGCAGCACAGTACATCAACAGGAAGGGCTACTTCTCCATGGTGCAGCAGGCCCTGGTCAACCACAGGGGACAGTTCACCCATGTTTGTGTCGGGTGGTCAGGCCGGGCACACGATGCTCACGTGTTCAGGAACTCCTACCTGTACCGCAGGCTGCAGGCTAGGGCATTCTTCCCAGAGAGGAACCCAGCAGTCGGTGATGTGCACATGCCTACATGCATCGTGGCCGATGAGGCCTACCCTCTCATGCCCTGGCTCACGAAGCCCTGCACCAGCCACCTGGATGTGAGCAGGGAACTGTTCAACTCCTGCCTCAGTAGGGCTCGCTTCCCAGCCATGACCTCCCGTATTGCAGCGCATATGTCCATGCGCTGCTGGGCAAATTCCTGCAGCAACTGCCAGCGCCACTCGGCCTCTGCCTCCAGCCTCCTGTCTATCGACTCCTGCATCCTTTGCAGGACCATGGTGTGCTGGCACACCAGGTCTAGGTAGGTGCGGCAGTGCCACCGGGTTCCCTGAAGCTATCTGGGTGGTGGGGCAGGTGTTGCGCCCGCCTCCTGGGGAGCTGGTCCGGCTGTGGAGGACGAGAGGGAAGAGTTGTCAGTCATGCGTGCTCACACTTTCCCTGAGAGGGCATGCCCTCCTTCCTCTCAGCAGGCGGTGCCAGTCCTAGGGCCAGAGGCTGCTCATGTGCGTCTCAGTAAGGCATGGTATGGCCTGGCCTGCAGCCATGGCCTCCCTGAAGCCCAGGCGGTGTGCAGGCCACCGTCGTGCCCTCCCTCACGCATCCCCCATGGCCAAGCAGCATGGACAAATGTCGGGCCACAGTTGGGGCTCCCGCAGAGTGCTGAGAGGCCAGCGGCTGTGCGGCAATCCCAGCGTCTCCAGCCCATGCCTGCATGTGGCATCCCTGCCTGCAGCCATGCAGGTGCAGGGGGGTAGCACGGCCCTTCCTGAGGGTGGCCATGGGTGTGGCCCCCCGTTCCTCCGGGCCGTGATGAGCATGACATGTCACTGCACTGCACCGTGACCTTTGATCCTGCCTGCCCTGCCCTGTATGTGTCAGACCCTCACAGCACTCACCTGATTTTCCCTTCCCGGTGTCCAAGATAGTCTGGAAGGCTTCCTGCATCTGGGTGCCTAGCTCCTGGGTGCTCTGGGTGCCGTCCTCCTCCTCTTCTTCCTCCTCCTGGAGCTCCTGGTCCCCCAGCAGGTGTTGCAGCCACTGTAGCACGGAGGTCTCCAGCCCAGACTCCACAAGCCTCTCAGGAGGCAAGAGTTCCCCTGACCCCAGGATCCTGTCCAGCTCCTCATAGAACATGCAGGCGTGCGGTGCCTCCCCGGAGCAGCTCCTTAACTTTTGCCCTGACCTGCTCCAGTGTGTGGGGGGTGGTGATCTTGTTTGGCCAGGCCTTCTGCCATTCTGGCATACGTGTCCGCATTCCTCCTCCTGCTGGAATGCATGGCCTGGAGGGACTCCTCCTCAGCCCAAAGGCCCAGGAGAGCTTTTATCTCCGGCCCAGACGAGGAGGGTGCCCATCATTTGGAGCCCCTGGCTTCCTGGGGGGATGTGTTCCTGGTTATTCCTCTTAGAATGAGGTTTACATCCGTCAACAAAACTGCTGAGTTCTGTCGACGTTACGTCGACAGAAGTCGACGGCAGTGTAGACACAGGTATAGTTTTGTCGACAAAAGTCCACTTTTGTCAACAAAACCCTGTAGTCTAGACACACCCTTATTTCAATATAGGGGGCCTCCAGTCCTTCCCAGGGTGCCCTGGTGGCCACTCTGGCCACAACCAGGAAAACTCCTCTCCTCGCGACCCTCCCCGGAGCCCTTAAAGGGGTAGAGTCTGTTTGGCCACAGGGCCTGTGCCAGCTCCAGGCCTGCCAGCTCAGAGCCAGCAGGTGCTGCCCCAACCCAGTTGCCAGCATGAGCCAGGCAGCCAGGGCCTACCAGCCCTCCACCACTCCCCAGGAGCAGTCGGCAAGCTCCCAGGAGCCTGCCAGGGGCTGGAAAAGGCAGGCACCTCTCTGGTCCAGTGCAGAGATCATGGGCCTGCTTGAGGTTTCGGGGGAGGCATCCAATATCCATGATCTCCGCACTAGATGGAGGAACGTGGACGTCTACAGACAGATGGCTGACAGCCTGGCCACCAAAGGCCACAGGCACAACCAGGAGTAGGTGCACATGAAGATAAAGGAGCTGCAGCAGGCCACTGGGGGCAGCTCCCAACCAGAGGGAGACCCAGACCCCTTCCCTTATTATGATGCCCTGGACCACATCCTGGGGGGCTGGATGGTCCATGCCCCCCAGGTGGTCATTGACCCTGGGGCAGAGGGCCCTGCCCATGACACTGAGGAGGAGAAAGGAGGATGACAGCCAGGAGCCTCAGGAGCTGTCCCAGCAAGCCTGTCGCCGGTGTCATCCGAGGCTGGGAAGGCAACGACATGTGAGTGCTAAGACTGTCCCCTTATGTGGCGGGGGTGGGAGAGGAGAGGAAGACCATGGATCACGCAGCAGCCTGTACATGTGCTGTGCCACCCCTGGGTACGTGGCCCCGGCTGACTGCCACACAGGGGCCTTGGCCTGTTACCCACATGCGTGTATGTATGAAGGCACATGACGTGCTCCTGACCCCAGGGTAGGACATTGTACGATGCCCTCCCTCCACACAGAGGCAGGGGACATCTTGCAGCCCCACCCCACCCCCATGGGGATAGCAGGATATGCTTAACATGGCCTCTGTGCAAGCACATTGGCTCTGATGGTGCGGAGACCTGCTGTCCTCGCCACACAGAGGGGGGCTGGGCTTCACCCACCCAGGGAGAACTGACCACTTCTCTTCAGTGCCGGACTGAGCCATACTTGCACCCTGGGCAGCGGGCGCATGTGTGGCCCCGCCCCCAGGCGCGCGGTGCCCCTTACCACTTCAATCAGGCGGCCCCCATAAGTTGGCACCCCAGGCAGCTGCCCAGCTAGCCTCCCCCTTATTCCGGCCCTTCTTCTCTTGTTTCTCCACAGCCGCAGCAGCTGCACCACCCCACCCAGGACAGCCTCCTGCACCCGGGCCAGCAGCCTGACCCGTAACCAGGAGGAGTACCAGCGGCAGCACCTGGGGATCCTGCGAGGCCAGCACCACACCCTGGACCACTGGGTGCATGAAGACCTGCAGCTGTGGTGGGAGAGCTGGAGGGAGCTGCTTGCCCAGGGCCGTGCCACCTCCAACCACCTGCAGACCCTGGTGCAGAGATTGCTGCTTCCTGACGCTCCACCCCCTGCTGCTGCCCCAGCTATTGCTCCTCTTCCCACTCCTGCTCCCCCTCCTGCCTTTTCCTCCCCTCCCCACCCGCACCACCCTCCATACCTGCTCTCCTCCAGGGACGCCGAGGCCCCCACACCCGCAGTGCTGGGAGATAGGTGGGCCAGCAAGACCCCCAACCCTGAGCTTCTCCTCCCCTTTCCTCCCCTCACCTCCCTCTTCCAGCTCCCTGCTCCCAGGTTTCCCCCTCCACTCTCCCGCCCTCATTGCCGCCTCACCCCAGTTTTGTTCAATAAACAGAGTTTGTTTTTGTCAACAAATGTGTCTTTATTTAATGGGAAGGGGGTTAGGGAGGGGTCAGTGAAAGGATGTGATGGTGAAATGAGGCACAAGCCTCCAGTGGGGCACACCAGGAAGACTTTAGTCCTCCTCCGGGTGGAAGCTCTCCTGCATGGCCTCCCGGATATGGGCAGCCCCCCGATGGGCCTCCTGGCTGGCAGCCGGGTGGGACTGTGCGTACAGGCCAGCCAAGTGGTCAGCCTCTGCCATCCAGTCCAGCAGGAAAGCCTTCCCCTTTCTCTTGCACAAATTATGCAGCACACAACACACTGCCACCACGTGTGGAATATTCCGCTCGGATAGATCCAGGCGAATAAGGAGGCATCTAAAACAGGCCTTCTACCAGCCTAATATCCCCTCCACCATGATGTGGGCCCTGCTGAGCTTGGCATTAAAGGCCTGTCGGGAGGAGTTGAGGTGTCCTGTGTAGGGCTTCATCAGCCAGGGTTGTAGGGGATCGGCTGCATCCCCCACCAGACACACAGGCTTGTCCACATCCCTGACCCTGATGTGGCGGTCAGGGAAGAAAGTGATTCTTCTGGCTGGGGATCCACCGAGAGGTCAGCGACTATTGTGCCTCGTGCCCGGAATGCCAAAAGACTAGCCTGGGTTGGGTCCCATGGGCACCGCTGATACCACTACTGGTGGTGAGGATGCTGTTCAAGCGCATAGGCCTGGACCTGGTGGGCCTGCTGGAGCTGGAGCTGGAGCTGGAGCTGGAGCTGGAGCGGCGCACCAGTGGGAAACAAATATATTTTGTTCATCGTGGACTATGCCACCTGTTACCCAGAGGCGATCTCTTTATGGGCCACTCCCAGGCTGCTGCTCTGCGGGCTGCCACTCGTCCTGCCACCACTCGTCCAGCTGCTGCTCCTCGGGCAGTTGCTCCTCGTCTGTGGCTCCACTGGATGCGGCTCCTTCAATCCCTTTCTCCTCTCCGTCTTCCATTGTCTGTCTTGTCTAGATTGTAAGCTCTTTAGGCAGGAACTTCTCCCATTCTATCTTTGCACAGTTCCTCACACAATAGTGCCACATTATGGTTTTTGCTAGCTCACAGTTCTTTTTGTTTTGTTTTCCATGGTAGATGTCTACAGGGGGAGGGGGGAAGAAAGCTAGATGGCCTGAAGATTTTGGTTTTTTAACAATATTAGTCCCCACATTCACTCGCCATTTTTCCCCTTCCAGTTCTCTCTTATCCAGGGTTATTTTTACAAAATAAAACCTAGTTCAGAGGTTAGTCCAAATCAGTCACCCACAGTCTGCAACCTGTGACAGTTACACCCTAGCCCTAGATTATCTTTGTGTTTCAAATTGACAGGACCTAAGAATCAGTTAATAGTTCATTCTGAAAAAGTTTATGTTTTAACTGAATAAGAATCCACGGTCATTCAAGGCACACACAGGTCTGAAGACAGTCGGTATTTTAGGTTGAAGAAGCGTGATAGTCAACTGGCTGAGAAGTAATCAAGCAAAGTGACAGCAAAGAGATTGATCACTGAAAAAGCAGAAGGTGCTGATCTCACCATTTACAGAATATACCTTAGCAGCTTATTTAATGGAGTGACATCAAATGTAAGTCCCAGAGGGCATTCATCTTTTAATATTTCCACACAGAGAGTAAGTATGCAGGATAGGCGTACAGGAGAAAAGTAGCAAACAACAAAGGGACTCGCTTTGCCACAATATCTACATACCTTCAGGATCTCAAGTAACATGTTTTTAAAAATTAGTGATTTTTAATGATTTTAGATAGAATATGAGCTGCAATTAATGCAAATAAAACATATTGGGGTAAAAAAATCTGTGTCAAATTTGGTGATAGCTTTTACTTTTAAGTATGTGATTGATGGTGATGTCTTTAACAAAATGACTACATATGGCATACTTTTGTGCAGTTTATCCTGTGATAGCTTTTTCACCACTACAAACATACAGTAGTGACATTTCAGCTGTAGTCTGTAACTTGGAGTGCCTTTGCTTTAATAGAGAGTCTGTCTGCATCTTTCAGCCACAGGCTCCTCCGATGGGGTGCTAACACTGACATATGCAGGAGAGCATGTTATCAAGATGTAATCCATAGGTCCAGGATAGATAATGGATTCAGGCAATTCCAAGTGAGAGGGAACTGGTCAGAGACCTGAAGGAATTGCTGGGGAAGATGCAACCTATCTCAACCAGGAGGAAATAGCCTTGTCTGTCTATCTATGTACTTCTTAGCCATTGGCCAGGGAGAGAGGCAAGAAAGAACAGGGATATTAGCATTAGCATGTGACCCCAGGATTTGAAAAGGATTAAATCCAAAAGAGTAGAAGGGATTATTTATGAAGCATTGCTGTATTATGGAAGACCCAAGCAACCTGCTTACATAATGAAATCAGGCTGACTTAATAACACGCCCCTTTCAAACAGGATGTCTATTTGAGTTCCAGGAAGGGAAGGCATGAAGCATCAGGCACAAGCACGCAGGAATCTTTTCCCCCATCACACTTTCTCTCAGCATAACACCACATCAGTATCCTGAAACCACACAACTATACTACTCCCAACAGAATGGGGGGGGGGAGAAGATACAAGGCTCTATTTGTGTTCACTTTTAAGGGCACATTAGAGGCTAGCTGGATGGCAAGTCATGCACATTTACATTTTGCAGAAAGAGATGCAGGCAGAGATCTTATTTAATAAAATGTGTATCCAATAATCATCGCGCTCTTGATACTTTTACAGGTCGGGCCTCCCTTGTCCGGCACACTGGGGACCTGAGTCCCAAACCACGGAGTGTGCCGGACTAGGGGAGGTCCAGGCTCCGCACCCGGCTGCAGGCTCCGCTTCTGGCCGCGCCCGCGCAGTGAGGCGGCTCCCCGGCTAGCGGCCAGGCCCGGGGCGGTCACTGACTCATTCACCCTCGGGCCCCGCTCAGGGCGAGCCGCTGTGGTTGCCAACTTCCCCGCCCGGACTCCATTGCAGCGCCTGGCGTCCCGTCCGGGAAGTTGGCAACCCGGCGCGGCGGGCGGGCGGGGGCGCGGGCTGCCCTGCGCCGCTAGATGGTGCCCGAGCCCAGGAGGCGCCGCAGCCGGCGAGCCCCGCCCCCGGCCCGGCAGGAAGCGGAGCGAGCGGACCCGGGCGCTGGCGCTGCTCGTGGAGCCACAGTACGTGCCGGGCCCGCGCCGCGTGGGGGCGGGATCCGGCGGGGGGGGAGCGACTGTTCCCCGCCCACGTGCCTGAGCCGCAGGGGAGCGGGGACCCCCCCCGCCGCCGTGGGGGGCCGCGGGAGGGGAACAGACCCGCCCCCCCCCCTCGCCTGGGCGCTCAGCTGGTGACTGGGCCGGGGGGAGGGGAGCCCCCCCCCAAAAAGCAGCCTGTGATCGGGGTGAATCGCTGGCGTGGGGCGACCAGCCGCCCCCGTGTGAAGTGAGGAGGAAACCCCCCCCCCCCGCCCCTCTGCCTCAGCAAGGGGTGCTCGGGGTGCGTGAGAAAGCAAACTCACCCTCACCCCCAGGCCGTGACCCCTGCGTTAGCCGGGCACTTAGGATCCCCCTACCAGGGCCTTACTGTATCACCTGCTGTGCAAACAGCAAAAAGCTGGCTTGGTGCAATAGGGACGGAAGAAATGGGTTCCAGTGGAAACGATCAACTGTAGATGTAATACACATTACTGATAACTTGATTTTCGCTCTAGGAGCAGAGCAGTTGTGTGTATATATAAAATAAAATAGCATATATGGCAGGGGTGGGCAAAAGGGCCTCCGCGGGCTGGATCCCACCTGCCAAGCAGGCTGATCCGGCCAGCAGAGGCCCTGCTGCTCCCCCACCCCGAGGCCAATTGGGACCTGGGGGTGAGAGAGCACAAAAAACTTCCTCCCGCCCTGCAAGGAACACATTGTACTTCAAAGTGCTACACGCTCCCAGGGCGGGAGGCAGGGAGAAGGAAGCTTTAGGCTGCTCCCCCACCCCAAGGCCCTGATTGGTCTGTGGGTGGGGTAGCCCAGAAGTTTCCTGGCTTCAAAAAATTTTGTAGTGGCCCCCAAGCCAAAAATTATTGCCCACTCCTGATATATATATATAGTGCGCAGACTTGCTCTGCAGTACTAAGGTTGCAGAACTGAGTTTAGATCCCACAAAGACCTTAAAAAGCAGAGTTCATTGGGGACCTTACATAGAATCATAGAATCCTAGGCTGGAAGAGACCTCAGGAGGTCATCGAGTCCAGCCCCTGGACCAGACCTAACTAAATCATCCTAGCCAGGGCTTTGTGAAGCCGGGAGTTAAAAAAATGTTTAAGCGCCTGTTTAAATCTTTGCAAAATTGGGGCTTACTGATATATGTTACCACAAACCCTGGGGGTGTTTTTTAAAATTAATTTTTGGTGTGTTTTAAGAAGTCGCTTGGTATTGGGGACACTTTTATTATGTGTTAGACGACTAACTTGGCATTACCCAGGGCTGGGGTGGGGCCATGCACCCTGACTGCCAGCTTCTTCACTGTGCTGCAGGTGGGAGGGGAGGTGGCTGCACATCCCATCTGCTGACTTTGACCAACCCAGGGGCAGGAGTGGGGTGCACACCCTGGCCGCTGGCTTCACTATGGCCGGTCTGGCTGGGTCTGGGGAGGCCGTGCAAGCTTCTTGCTGGCACTTCCCAGGCTTGGCAAGGGTGTGTGTGTACAGCAGCTAGCACCTGCTTCCCAGGGCGGGTTGGGTGCTGCCAACCAGTGGCTTCTGGATGGGACATTTGCCCCCTGTGGTCATTCCACAGTATAACTGTTCTTCCTGCCATACTTGTCCCTTTCCATTTTATGAGAAACAATTGAATTCCAGGGACATCCTGGCGCAACCAAACCCTGACCATGCCTTAAGTTATGATAAGAAGCAGCAGCATGCCAAAATCGGTAGTCCTAGCTCTTACCGTTTAGGAAGGGTTCTTGAGCAAATGGACTCACGGACAAACGGACGCAAATTTCTAAAATATATAAACAGGTTATTATTTATGTTCAGATAATAGCTAATGATCACCACCAGAGTTTGGACCTCATATACTGCTTCTTAGCATATTCAAAATGTGCCTCAGGACCATGATTCACGACCATATTTGGTCCAGCAGTTGGATCATTAGCTTCCTGGATGGACAGTGTGACATAAATGCTGATCCATGCCCTTCAGTGCCAGGCACTGTATGCAAACACCACAGAAGACTGCTCGTGCTCCAAATAGCTTAGAATCTAAAAGACTCCCAGCTTCCTTCTCATATGCATGCTACTTCCTACCACTGACCTGCCAGCCCCAAGATAGGACAAAGGCCCAAAATAAGGGCTACTACTATCGTATTGCTAACTACTACAGATTAAAAAAAAAAGTAGTACAAATTGACATTTCAGATTTTCCAAAACCTACATTTGCCCTTTTGCAAATGCTCATTGTATCCTGGATCTCAAGGCAACACCTTGTCTTCTCACATCCATATGGGACAGAGGCCCGTAAACTGTGGGGTACCCCTCAGTGGGTATGGAGAAATATTCAGGGAGGCCCACGTGCACAGGCCACCCCCATACGATATGAGGAGTGAGGGAAGAACCACCACTCCTCCCCGCTCTGCCCTCTGCTCCATTCCAGCCCTACTTGCAGCTGCAGCTCGAGTCCCACTCGAACCACAGCTCTGCTCCTGGATGCAGCCCTTGGCTTCCAAGACAGGGGACCCTGCTTGCAGCTGAGGCCTCAGCTCAGGGATGGGCAATAAGCAACCCGCGTGCTGGATGTGGTTCAGGCTGGATGCTGGTACTTTATTTACTTGCAAGTCTGTAGGTATGGCCATTTGTGGCTCCTGTGGGCTGTGGATCACCGTTCTTGACCAATGGGAACTGTGTGAAGTTGTGTCTCGGTCTTTGCTGTTTCCTGCAGTTTCTGTTGGTCAGGAATGGTGATCTGCAGCCAATGGGAGCTACAAGCAGCTTTACCCAGAGACATGCAGATAAATAAAGTGTTAGCAGCCCACCTGCCAGGGAGCTAACCCTGGCAAACTGCATCCAACTTATTGCCCACTCCTGCCCTGGTCGCAAAGTTGGTCCTGTTCCCAGCCCTCGACCATGCCTTCCCAGGGGGTGTGGACTGAAGAGTTTGGGAACCATTTATATAGGAGTAGGGCCTTAGGCTCTTGGGACATGGTGAACTGTGACTTTATACTTGTTATTGCACGGTCTGTGTGCAGTTTTTGTACTAATTTAACTATTTCAGTGTGTGTTTGTGAGGCAAATGCACTATTTCTACCAAAATAGTTAAATGAGTACAATCTCTAGCCTGGGCACAATTATACCCTTATAACTTATCCCCCTTTTCTTACAACAATAAGCTGTATCTGCATTAGCTCCTTTATACCAGTATTACTGTAAGCATATTAGATGGGTCTGTATTTCTCTATACTGGCTAGATAAGAGTCATGTCCTGAGTCTCAAAAGTCAACCAAAGAACATATTTAATATTTACAGTTATTTACAAACAGAAATGTAGTTTACAGGAGATTGTGTTAAAGTGACATATAGGTACAATTAATTGGTTCTGTGATGCACATCTACATTTCTATGAGAATTATAACTGAGACATGTTGATATTAAAATTAATGTATATAGTGATGCACAGCCGTAATTAATCAGTAGCTGTGTGTCAGAAAAGGCTGAATGGTTTTTCTTTAAACATCCTTCTGACTCCCAGATTTTCTAGCACTAGATAGGTAAGCTCAAACGATCATTTGAAAAATATAAGCTTTTGGTGTTACAATATGGCATTTTGTTCTCACTGAGTACTTGGAATATGTACAAAACGCTTAGAACAATTTTAGTATTTGTTCAAGTCATTGGTCCATCTGTTCCTTTATCCGGCTGTCAGCGTTACCACATTCTTAAGGATTTGGTGAAAAAAGTGGAAAGAAAATAATACCTGATCTGCACAAGTGATTGATGTATTCCCTGAAATAAGAATTGTAGAGACTTACTTCATACTTATCTTACTTTGCGGAGCTACAAAAGTTAATGTTGATAAGACTCTCCAGTCCTCTCTAAAATTTTGCTTTTTATTTCAGTGACAGTAAATTCCACAGATTGGCTCCATGAATGTGGGATCTGTGAAGAAGTATTGTAATTTGTCCTAATTTCTTTCCCCTTCTTAATTACATCATGTTCTATGTTCTGTTACAATACAGTAGTGTGAGAAGAAGTGACTGACTAGCTCTTGCTGTGCTCTTCGTAATTTTGAATAATGGAAAGTCCCCTCAATCCTTTTTTAGCTAAATAGCCTTGTTTCTTCGGGTCATACACTAATATATTGTACAATATATTTCAAGTGTGGCTACCAAAACTGTCTACAATACTCCACCAGGGGGCTGTGCTCTCAAGGCGTACAATGTATCATCACACTTTCAAAAGACAGCCGTCCAGGATCCAATCCAACAGGCTGTTGATCCATTTCAACTTAACTTCTGTGGAACTGAGTGATGTATGGTGCTTTGTGGAATCATACCTCTAGTCAGTTATACAGGTCGAACCTCCTTTATCCAGCACACCACAGAATTTGGCAGAAAAGGGAAGATCAAGACTCCCTACCTGGGTGTAGGGTTCTGCTCCTGGCTGTGGCTGCGTGCCGTATCGCCTGCCCCGCTGTGTCCAGCCCCCTCACCCCTACTGCACCAGCCCCAGACAGGTGCCCCCCTCTACCTCCAGCTCCGTCTGGGGCTGCGCTCCTGGCCGTCAGCCCTGACCAGGGCTGTGCTCCCCACTACACCATCCTGCTGGGGCCGTACTCCCCACCACCAGCCCAGTCCAGGCTGCACTGCTGAATTTGGCAAGCCAGGGTTCTCTGGTCCAGCAGTGCTGGGCCATGGATGTTGCTGGACCACATTTTGAGTCCCAGTTTTTAGAGGTTTAACCTGTAGCTTTAGTGTCTCTATTGCTTGCTCACTTCATGTTTACAAGTAAATGGGCATGTTTTGATTAATTGCAATATATCAGTATTTGATATAAATGGAGAATTATTTTATTATTTGAAAGGTTAGAAAAAGAGATAATACAATGTATCAGCAATGGACTGTTTGTCCTGTGTACCCTGCCTAGCATAATAGGGTCCTTATCCATGACTGGGACTCTTAGACACTGTGGCAGTACAAACTGATAATTATGTAGCTGTTGAAAGGGGTGGATTGGGAAATTTCTATGCCAAAACCCTCCAAGCAACAGAACATTTTAAAAAACAGAAAGGGATCAAAGAATTCTTTGACCAAGCATTTTATTGTAGCTGCCTGCAGCCTTCACATCTTTTACTTTTGGCCCCAATTCTGCCAGATGGTCTGTGCCAACATCCCCCAATACTTTCAGTGAGCCACATTCAGTGACACTTCATGTTGGGACCAAGGTTTGCCCGCAAAGATCATTTGGCAAGATTGGCCTGGCCTTAATTGTACTACCATGAATAATCCCTGTGATTGGACTATTCACCATAGTAAAATTAGCACGTGTAAATGTTTGAACGATTGGGTCCTTACCTTTAATGCCAGCATTGCAAAATTCTTCCCAACCAATTGCCTGGGATAGTAATTTTTGTTTGAGCAAGTAAATGTTTTCATCATCCTTATGGTAGTGCAGGAAAGTAGATGTTTTTTGCCTGGGTTAATACATTTCCTTGGTAATTTTACAGTGGTGGTTCCTGCTTTTTAGCAATTTTCTTCATTCAAAAGTTAAGTGATGTTCCCAGTGGCAATAGATTACTTTCAGATTGTGACACAACCTCCATATTTTAATTGTTAGGTATTGAAAAAAACAGAGCCAGAATGAATTCATTTATTTTCTGCTTCTTGTGTGTGTGTTGATAACCAATTGAATTTACTTTTGAAGAGTCATTTTGCTTTTTTTATTACTAATTATTTCTTTATGGTTTGTATTGTAGTTAGGGATGTCAGTGGTTAACCAGTAAACATCATGGTTACTGGGTGATGGTTACCAGTTAACTGGCAGCCCAGCTAGGCTGGAGCAGCTCCCCGCCAACCCCTGTGTAAGCAGTTAAACAGTTAAATGTAATGTTTAGCCAGTCAACTGATGTAACATTTAACTGGTTAACTGACTAAATGGGATTTTTCATCCCTAATTATGGTAGGTCCCAGGATCCGGACTTTCCTGTAGTAGGTGTTTATTTCTATAATAGTTCATTAATAACTTGCGAAAATTAAATTTTTATGTTTGCTAAGATGTGTGATTATTTCATGTTCAGGAAACTGATATATTTTAATGGATTTATTGGGAGATTTTTACCCCTCAGAAAGCTCTTTGTGCTTTTGAATATGGTGTGTATTTTTATCACTTACGGTATTAAAAACAAAGTTTGTGTATGTTAGACTTTGAACCTGATTTTTGTTTGTTTAAGCCAGTTCAGAGAATGTTTTGGTATGCAAAAGTCATAGGCAGACATTGACTTCTGATGTATGTAATTTTTCTAAACTACAGGCGGAAATGAGAGAGGCAGCCACAATAGAGTTTACATTTTAAATGTGAGAAAGAGACCTTTACATTTATTCCAGTGACCTTGACAGTACCCAGATGTACGTACACATATGCACACATCCACCCTATGAGAGAGAAATACAACTTTTAAAAAGAGGATAGCATGGGAAACTGTATTATTCCAGTGACCTTGACAATACCCAGACGCACTTGCGCACACACACAGACACACACTCATGGGAAACTGTTTGAGATGAACAGAAAGGGGCAGCACTAGGGTCTTTTATATATCTGTAGGCTACTAATGCTGCAAATCACTACAATGTTTCTTTAGTGGCCTGAGCTCATTTTTCCCTCTGCTTCTCTTGGCAGATGAGAAGGAAGACAATTCAGTCTCTTTGACAGTTTTGAACCTGATTCTGCTAATGTTTACCTATATGAGTGGGTCCATTGGGACTACTCATGTATGCAAGGACTGTTTGTAGAAGTGTTGGTGCGTAAGGGTTTGCATATTTGGGATCTGTCTCCACCAATACAAAGGGTGACAATTATGCCTTTGTACTGCCTTTTGGTAGCTTCATGATTTGCATTTCTTTGGTGATGTCAGGAGGGACTGCATCTCCTTTCTCTCAGCACTGCTGTCTTTAAGAGGCAGTTTGATCAATAAAGTCATAAATAGGAGGCCAAATGCTGCTCCAGCTGATTCCTTGGGCAGCCCCAGTGGGAAGAATTCTACTCATTTATACTGGTGTAATCTGGGATAACCTCAATGAAAACAGTGGAGTTACTCCTGTTTTACAGCAAGTAACTAAAAGTAGTATTTGACCCCTACTTGGAATAGTTTGGGAATGTCAGTTAGCAGATTCTTTGGTTCACAGACATTTATAAAAAATGGGATGTTAATCTTGGTATCACTCCCCTCTGATGTCCCTTCAAATGAGAGTTTGTAGGTGATGACACTATGTAGGATGAGTGGTTGCTCTTTAAAATCTAGGTATAATAAAATAGCTGCCAAGTAGTCAAGGCATTTTTCAAAATACCCTTAAGTGGTTTATGCTGGTAAATAACTTTGAAGGTTAGAAATGCAAAACATGTCCTATGCAATAGTAATTTTAAACAGCAGCTTGTAATTGCAGATCTTTATACAATCTGGTCCTTTCCAGCTTCCACTTCTGTACTTAACCTCCCCTCTTCTATCCATTCAGCTACTTGGTCACCACCTGAATTTGTCTGTGCTTCCTTTACATCAGGGCTACGTCTTGACTGGCATGATTTTCCACAAATGCTTTTAACGGAAAAGTTTTCCGTTAAAAGCATTTGCGGAAAAGAGCATCTAGATTGGCACAGACACTTTTCCGCAAAAGCACTTTTTGCGGAAAAGCATCCGTGCCAATCTAGACGTGGTTTTCCACAAAAAAGCCCCGATCGCCATTTTCGCAATCGGGGCTTTTTTGCGCAAAACAAATCTGAGCTGTCTACACTGGCCCTTTTGTGCAAAAGTTTTGCACAAAAGGACTTTTGCCCGAACGGGAGCAGCATTGTATTTCCGCAAGAAGCACTGATTTCAGACAGTAGGAAGTCAGTGTTCTTGCGGAAATTCAAGCGGCCAGTGTAAACAGCTGGTAAGTTTTTCCGCAAAAGCAGAAAACTTTTCTGCTTTTGCGGAAAACTTGCCAGTCTAGACACAGCCCAGGAGTGGCCAACCCACATGTGGCTCTTTGCTTAAAGAAATGAGGCTCTTGCTAGTTCTGAGCCATGCACCTGAACTGCTCAAGGCCAGCCGCTCTGCGCATGCACCCCAGTGCCTCGAGGGAGAAGCGCATGGTGGCCGCAACTCTGGGACCCAGGCGAGGGGAAGGAGGGGAACAGAAGTACTTTAAACTCAGTCTTCATGGATACAGAATAAGGCAGCCAACACGGATGTCATATTTAAATTCCAGGGCAAAAAAAAAGAATCAGCATGTACCTGATTTACACTTGTTTCTTTAAAGAAAATTCAAAGGCTATTGTTTGCCAGGCTGCAGCAATTATTCTGAGATCTGAGTCTCTCCCTTATTGTTTTTGAACCTCTCATATTTGCAGTCTGGGACAGACTTGAATGTTTAGAATTGTTAAAAAGCCATAATCTTCATAAGTAAAAAAAATATGAGGAAACCATACCAGAGCTCAACAAGCTGGAGTGAAACAGGCACTTCAAATTGTGCTAATTTACTTCTCAGTTTGGTTTAATTTTAAAAAACTCACACGTAATAATAGGGCAGTACTGTTACATTTAAAATACTTGGTTGGGATGCTTTTTTTTTAGTGTGAGAATATTACTGTATTTTTAAAGGTTTTTTTTTTTAATTTGAATGTTTGCTCCTCGTCAAGTTCTCTGAAGATCTATGGACTGGCTGTGAAATTTTTAAGTGACTAGAGACTCTTTTATTGTTTTTTGTCCAAAATGTCCTGTAATGTTATTTTTATCACTATATTTTGTGTACTCCATCTATCTATCTGTCTGTCTATCTAAAAAAATAAATATATAATACGTGGCTCTTCACACTCTATCCACAGCTATTTTGACTCTTCATCTCTAACTGGTTTGCCACCCCTGCTTTACATGAAGCAGTGTTGCAATCAAGGAAGTATAAAGTAGGAGAAGAAATCACTATACAATTACAACATAGAATTTAAAATAAACAAAAATCTTACTACCAGAATGAAATAAAATAGGTTTTCAAAATGCTTAAAATAACAGTTTTATAGGATTCCTTCTGGAGATGCTGCTGAGAGATAAAACCAAGTGGTTCTCATTCAAGGTCATTAATTTTGAAGATACCTAGAAGTAGAGGAAGCTACTATTGTGTGGAGGACAAAAAGGAGGATAAGACAAAGTTTATTTATCTCTTCCAGCATTCTAGGTTGCAGGGGTGTCTGTAGATACTAGGGTTCACAAGAGGTTTCAGGTATTCTCTGATCACTTAAAAACCCCCATCTGTTGACTCTTGTCTGTAGATACTAGGGTTCACTAGAGATGCTTTCTGTGTTTGTAACTATAAATTATAAATTTATAAATTAAAAAACATTATTTTCTTTTCTAGTTTACGTTGATCATTGAAGCAAACTCCACAGGTGATGGTAAGCATTTTTTATTTCCACTGTGTATCTGAGACAATGAGCCAATGCACACTTTATACATTAACTACATATACAAGAAAATTGTATCAAACCATCAGCACTCATTTAAAAGAGTTATATTTTAAAGTAGTTAAAGTACATTCAAAATAAAATTAATTTATTACAAGTATTGTTAGATTGGTTCCCTTAGAGAAGAGTCTAGAGACATATAACAGGAAAATAACAGAGAATTCAGAGGATCACTCTTCTTAAATTTATAGCTTTTATTAGATTGAAAAACTCCTCTATATTTCCATTCATATGACAGCTGAAAAAGCACAGACATGCAACTGTATTCCAAAGTTAGATTGTAATGTATTTTTTTCCTTCTTTGCCCCAGTCTAAAACATCCCCTTAATTTTTTATTTCAACAGATGGATTTTTAAATTCAGTGAAAGAGTGAGGTTTTCTCGGCTCACTTTTTTTTCTTCTTCCAAACACAGAAGTATTTGGCTAGGCACCAGAATCACAATTCTGTCTACATGAAGTGGCCCTTTGTATTCCTCTCCCCCTAAATTAAAAACCGGGGTTAGTCAGATAGCCAGATCAGCCAGCTGTATTCTAAAGTTTTCAGTGAGATCATCACCAAGGTCCAATTTAGAAACATTTTAGGTTAAAAGGACTGGAAGATAATTCTTGTATTTTAAAAAGATATGTTGTCATCTTGGGGAACACACAGAACATATGAAACTTTTCTTTATTGTCAAGCTAGCTAACTATTCTGCTGATGGTCTCAAACTTGATTTTTAGTTATTTCAGTGGGAAACATTAAACTAAGTGCTCCAAAACTAACTCCATGAAACTTCTTAGACCTGACCACAGAATTTTCCTGTTCTTGACCATACATTAAAGAAGTAGAGTCAGGGTGACATTGCCATATAATGAAAGCAAAGTAAGAACATTAAATATCCTGGGTTTTGTAGAATATCATAACACCGTTGTGAATAAGAACATTCTAGCAGCAGGGTCAGCCTCTCCTCTTACACATGTGTAAATCAAAAATAAATCCACTGAAGTCAGTGGAGTTTCACTAGCATATTAGAAGTGCATGAGGAACATTTGACCCATAAAGTCTTAGCCAAAAAGTCAAATATTTGTTATGCATTTCCATAAAAATTAATTTGGTGGCTGTTTTAAAAAATCATTTGTACAACACCTAGGAATTGTGTAAATAGATGAGACACAATCCCTGACCCAGTGTTTAAGTGAAATGGGGGGGATTTATTAGCTTGAAACTTGCTGTTATTGTAACTCCTTAAACATAACCTTAAAATTATGTTGCCAACATTTTTAAGCTTTCAGACGCTGTTGGCAGGCAGGAAGGGAAATTGGCTTTGGGGAACAAGTGGCAGGACTTTAGCTATGAAGTATAACATCTTTAAAGTATGATTTTTTTTATCTTGACAGTTACCTTAAGGAGATGTGGAGATGACCTTCCACATTTAAGTCTGAAATATGCCAAATGTATGGTCCAAAAAAAAAAGAAAATAGATCAAGTAAAACTCTTCCTCCCCTGAGGCACATACAATAACTACACAAAAGAGATACATTAAAGGGGGAGCATTAGGCTTTTACACAGATTTCATTGCTTTTGTCTGTTCAACAGATATGTGTTGCTGCATCATCAATATCCAAATGAATGAAGTGAGACTAACTTGTTTTTAAATCCAACATTTTCCATCCATCCAAAGCCCTTACTCAGATGCACCACCCCAAAGGCACACAATGGATAATCCCATCCCAAGAATGCTTTAGCTTCCCAGTATCCCTGGCCTTTCTCCAGCACCAGCTATGTGCACTAGGGATGTTAAATTGCGACTAACATCCCTAGTGTACATGGGTAGTGCTACTCAATTAGTTAATTGGGGGGATGCTCACTACCCCCGCTGCAGCTCTGCAATTTAAATGTAGCTCTACATTTAGCTAACCCCGCCGTGCCTCTGCCTTTTAAATGTAGTAAGAGTCAGGCATCTCTTACTATACTTAAAAGGCAGAGCCGCAGCAGTCAAGCACCCGGTGTGAGTGGGGACTGCTTCGCTGGGTCCCGCGCTGCATCTCTACCTTTTAAATGTAGCTCTACCGGCTTTTAAGACAGCTCCCCCTAGCACTGGCTCTTTCTCCCCTCCTTGGTGCCTCTGATAATACAATATTTTTCTATAATAATTTACTTTTACTATAGAGGATCTGCACTCTTACAGTGTTATAGGCTAGAGAAGAGCTGTGGGTAAACTGTTGCATCAGGCAAACAAATATTTTCAAAAACAGTTGTTGCTGGTTTACATTTTATAACTGGAAAGAGATATTTTAGTTTATTTCAGTCAGTGAACTTATTACCCTTTTTCAGAGTGTAGCCGATAATAAATAAAGTAGTGAGATTTATTAGCAGCACAGCACTTTGCTTAGCATGTGTTTTTTATTGAAACCTTAATGGATACATGACTAAGTTGCCATCTGACCTCTCCCACTGAAATTATTATGGCAAGGAGATTAGCTAATGCATTACTAAACGAAATAAGTTTATTAATGTAGAGGAATTTCAGACACAGTACCCTTTGCATGTTAACATGAATCCTGTGTATTTATGGTGTGTAACTTATCTGATACACACTTTGAAATAATCAAGTCTCTTTCAGCTCACCTTTTTCCTATGTAGCATTTGGATTAATTTGTATTAATAAGCCATGAGTACAGGCAGTCCCCGAGTTACGCGGATCCGACTTATGTCAGATCCGCAGTTACGAACGGGGCCGTTCCTCTCCCTGGTCTCCAGCAGACCAGGGAGAGGAAGCAAAGCGGCGGAACACGTGGGCAGCGGACAGGGCTGTCCGCTGCCCACGCGCTCCGCGGCTTGGCTCTGCTTTGCCCCCCCCCCCCCGTCCCCCTGGTCTGCAGACCAGGGGGACGGGGGGGGGGGCAAAGCAGAGCCAAGCAGAGCCAAGCCGCGGAGCGCGCGGTCAGCTGACAGCCCAGACGCGTCTGGGCTGTCAGCTGGCAGCGCGCTCCGCGGCTTGGCTCTGCTTTGCCCCCCCCCCTCCCCCTGGTCTGCAGACCAGGGGGACGGGGACGGGGGGGAAAAGCAGAGCCAAGCCGCGGAGCGCGCGGTCAGCTGTCAGCTGGCTGCGTCCTCCGCGGCTTGGCTCTGCTTTGCCCCCCCCCCCCCATCCCCCTGGTCTGCAGACCAGGGGGACGGGGAGCAAAGCAGAGTAAAGCCACGGAGCCCGAGGGCAGCGGGACAGCCACGGCGCGTCTGGGCTGTCCCGTTGCCCCCGTGCTCCGTGGCTTTGCTCCGGACACCTGTGGTACAGCAGCTGGGGCGCTGCCAGTTGGTCCCGTAGCGCCGCTCTGGGCGCTACGGGACCAACCGGGCAGCACCCCAGCTGTTCTGCCCCAGGCATCCTGATTCAGCCACTGCTGGTCAGATTCAGCAGCGGCTGAATCAGGACGCCTGGGGCAGAGCAGCTTGGGTGCTGCTGTGTTGGTCCAGTAGCGCCGAGGAGCGGCGGCACTACTGGACCAACCGGGCAGCACCCCAGCTGCTCTGCCCCAGGCGTCCCCAAGTCAGCCGCTGCTGAAACTGACCAGTGGCTGACTACAGGAAGCCCCTGCCCCGGGCTTCCTGGAATCAGCCACTGATCAGTTTCAGCAGCAGCTGACTTGGGGATGCCTGGGGTTCTTAAGTAGAATATGTATGTAAGTCAGAACTGGCGTCCAGATTCAGCCGCTGTTGAAACTGATCAGTTTCAGCAGCGGCTGAATCTGGATGCCAGTTCCGACTTACATGCAGATTCAACTTAAGAACAAACCTACAGTCCCTATCTTGTACGTAACCCGGGGACTGCCTGTATTTATGTCTACACAAGCTTAGTGTGCATTAGTACAGTTCAACATTTTTCCCCAGAGGAGTGGCTTCCACTGTAATAAAGGAGATTTGGGGGGAAAGCTTTGGTGCAGTCATTTTCATTACTTTCTTCCTTGGTGACTAGTAGAGTGAACAGCATGTTCATGCTTTAAGCACTTGTCCAAAATACATGGAGTTTTTTGTTATTATAGGAAGTAAAGCATTTGGAATGAAAATGCTTTTTAATTACCTCAACATTGTCTCTCTTCTCTACTTCTGCTTTTTGCAGGAAGGCTCACTACATGAAGAGACTCGGCCATGGTATTATCAACAAGTGTATGCAAGATACTGGAAGCATTACAACCAAGCCATGCACTGGATGTACAAGCACAAAAATGCCTATAGGAAAGCCATGGAGTCCTTTTATCATCTGTCATGGAGTCCACCCGAAACCTTTCCTACTAGCCGTTATTCAGATTGGGATGGAGGCAACCCATCAGATGCTGACAACTATTCTCCATACGCTCCAAACAGCAGAATGCGTTACCCTTCCTGGTCCCAGCAATACCCAGGTGCCCACTGTAGATCCGGAGTGAGCCAGGAAATGGGCAGAGATTCTGAAATGGAGAACGATTCTGAGTCTGAAGAGGAGATAGAGTGCGACCTGAGCAACATGGAGATCACAGAGGAGCTCCGCCAGTATTTTGCACAGACAGAGAGGCACAGGCAGGAGTTACGTAAGTTCAGGCCTTGGTTGTATTTTATACTTTCCATTTCAGCCTGGGATAAATATGTCCTTAATGTAACACAGGAGTAACTGGTACTAAATGTAAATGAACCAGTGAAAATACATGTGGTTTTTTTACATAGAGAGAATGAGTAATGATTTGGAGAGTGGATGTAGAATGTGTTTGTTCAGGAGCAAATGCTGCATTTGGATCAATTCTGGGGGAAATTGAATGCTTCTGGAGCATTAAGATGGGTAGTGAAAATCTCCCATCTTTTTCCTCAGCAAGAACAGATCATATTAATATTTTAATTATAATTTTTTTCTATAAAAAATGAGCCTTTGAGTGATTTCTAAATTTCCATTACTCTGTCCCTACCATGCTCATGTTTTCCTTCAAAAATACCCAAGTACTGAATTGTTGGATAATAATAATAATAATGGAGATTGCCTATCTTCTAGAACTGGAAGGGACCTTGAAAGGTCTAGTCCAGTCCCCTGCCTTCACAGCAGGACCAAGTACCATCCCTGAAAATTTTTTGCCCCAAATCCCTAAATGGCCTCCACAAGGATTGAACTCACAACCCTGGGTTTAGCAGGCCAATGCTCAAACCACTGAGCTGTCCCTCCCCCTCTTATTTCCTTTAAAATAAAATTAAAAAAATTAATATTTAAAAATCTTGAATCATTTGATGCTCACATTTTAAACTAACACTTAAGTCAGTTGAGTCAGAAGAAATGAATATGTCAGTATTCTCAAAATCTTGGCTTCTTAAAGTTAAATTTAGTAAAATCCTAGATTCCTGAAATGTACAGCCCAAAGGAAATTCCTAGGTACATTATTTAATGCTAGAGGAAGCTGCTGTGTACTCTTTCAAGATGGAGTAGCACTGAACAAAGTCATTTAAGAAACAAAAGTTTAAGATGGTAACACTTGCCACCATCATACCAGCATTGGAAAGAGGTGACTGGTTTCATCCCTCGACTTGCAAGATGCACATTTTCATATTTACACCTATCCTGCTCATGGGAAATAGGTACTCAATGCTACCTGTTCAAGGTCTGACCATTTGTCCTTTCTACAGCTTGAAGACTCTTCAGAGGTGTTTTCAGTTGTTACAGTATATCTGTGGAAGCAAACCAAATCACTCATCGTTTCTCTGCTCTCCTGTCTCCGCTTCTTGGCTCTGGACCTGCGTTATCCCTTTGATCCATGGCATCCACTTCAGGACATTCCCACACAGTTCTCCTCCTTCCGAGGCTATGTGCAGTCTGCAGTGTCGCACTTTCCTCAGTGGCCAACCGCAACGCACAGTCTAGCCCAGTGGTCCCCAACACAGTGCCTGCGGGCGCCATGGAGCCCGCGGGGGCATTTGTGTGTGCCCACCAAGTGCTCGGGGCTGGCCTGGCCCCGGGCACGTGGCGCTGCATGGTACCGGAGCCGTCCCCGGGCGCATGGCACACGGTAAGCGCAGGCCCCGGGAGCGCCGCCGCCCGCGCTCTGGCCGCGCGGCGCTTGGGGAGGGGGGAGTGCTGGCTCCGGTTGTGCGGCGCTTGGAGGGGGGACACGCTGGCCCCAGGCACGTGGCACATGGGGGGGGAGCCCTGCCCCTGAGCGCGTGGCTATGGGGGGGTCCCGCCCCCGGGCGCCCGGCAGGCGAACGGCCACGCCCCCTGGCACCTGGCAGCCTCTAAAGGTTGGGGACCACTGATCTAGCCCCTCACCTCAGGGCTAGCTACAGTCTGTAATGGCCATGCTCCTGTATGTGCAAAGTGGAAAGGGGGGGGTTCTGGCCCAGGGACCATCTGTCAGCCAGGTCCTGCCTTTGTGCCAGTGCCTACAGCCTGGGAGGTATCAGTCTGGAGCTTTTCTGCAGCTCCCCTGAGCCTGTCCCGCACTGCTCTCTCCATGGTGCTGCTGGTTCCCCTCCCCCCCTACTGGGACACAGCTCCTTTTTTCCCTTGCTGCTCAGGGTGAGAGTGAGCTCCCCTCAGCTCTGCAGTCTTTTATAGGAGGCTGGCCCTGATTAGCTGATTGCTCCCTGCCCTGAGAGGCCAAGTATCATAGAATCATAGAACTGGAAGGAACCTTGAGAGATCATCAGGTCCAGTCCCCTGTCCTCATGGCAGGACCAAGCAACATCTAGACCATCTGATAGGTGTTTTGCCCAACCTACTCTTAAAAATCTCTAATGATGGAGATTCCACAACCTCCCTAAGCAATTTATTCCAGTCATTAACTGCCCTCACATAAAGTTTTTTTTCTAATGGTCAACCTAAAGCTCCCTGGCTGCAATTTAAGCCCTGTTGTTTTTTTCTCCTATCATCAGAGGTTAAGGAGAATATTTTTTCTCCCTCCTACTTGTAACAATCATTTAGGTACTTGAAAGTTGTGATCGTGTCTCTCCTCAGTCTTCTCTTTTCCAGACTAAATAAACCCAGTTCCTTCAGTCTTCTCTTGTAGGTCGTGTTTTCTGGACCTTTAATCATTTTTGTTGCTCTTCTCTGGATCTTTTCCAGTTTGTCCATATCTTTCTTGAAAAGTGACTTCTAGAACTGGACACAGTATTCTTGTTGAGACCTAATCAACACAGAGTAGAGAGGGGGGAAAAAAACAGGTGTAATCAGCTCAGTGAAGTTGTTCTTGTTTTACCATGGTGTAAGTGAGAGCAGCATCAGGTCCTTCTGTGTGCCTCAGTTCTCATCTGTAAAATGCAACTAATAGTGAATACCTGCTTCACACAAGTGCTGAGACTAAATTAAGGAAGTGTTAAAAAGCAAGAATCTAAGCAGAGGGAGGGAGAAATGGTATGTTCTCTACTAAATGCTTAGAATGAAGAGTGGTGAGCTCTGTTGAGACCCTGTGGACAATGAAAGATATAGTGCTGCTATGTTTAATTAGATAGAGCAATTGATTTTCCTGAATACTGTTTTTAAAGCAAATGAAATGTATAGACGGTTCATTAAGCTGAACTCTTTCATGACATTATCCTGTTCTGGCTTTCATTCTTGAAGCTGTATTGATTCTCAGATAAATGTAGAGGAAGCAGATAAAAGCGATCACATTATCTGCCTTGTATGGGTCCTCTCTTAGGTATTTTTCTCTTTGTCATCCATCACAGTTCGACTTGGTTCTGGCCTGGTAGCCTAGTGACCATGAAGGGGGCTCAAGTTCAATAATATCTTCTTAATTATTTGTATCTGCCACAAGAGTACATAGTGCTACACACCACCATTTGTGCTGAGCAATTAGCAATTCTACACTCCCAAGAAGTTAAGAATCCAATAATACAAGAGAAAATAAGCATATAATATAAATCAGAATAAAGAGACCTGGTGTTTTATGGGTGTTGAGGCAAGCATGCTTTACAGAGAAGGGAAAGGATTTAGATTTTTCTTTTGAAGGATTATAGTGCAAGATGTATATTAGTTGGGATTTTATTCCAGACATATAGAACTGGGTGGGATGCAGAAAGTCATGGAGACAGTAGTTGGCAAAAAAGACAAATGGGGTAATGAGGAGAGGGAATTAGGGGGAGTATAAGGAACATGAGATAATGCTGACCAAGAAGGGTGAATAGACCGATTTATCTCCATCATATCCAGCGCCTATCTCATTGATTGTTACTGTGGTTATATGCAAAAACATATTACAAATGTTATTTAGTACATTTTCAGGCACTCATAAGTTACTAAATAGAGTATAACTGTAAGTCCATCCCCTTCTGTGTATGCAGTATGGCAGTCTTTAGTCTGTGATTGTGTCCACAGGATTCTGCCTCAGTACAAAGGGAGTACTAAACTTAAACCCACTTAATTTTTAAAACATCCTCTTTTAATGACTGATTTGAAGCTCATGAGATTTAGCGGAAAGCTTCTCACTGACTTTAGTAGAAAGGGTCTTGCAGACTGTCTTGTGTGGGAGGAGAGTAGGAAGAGTTGAGATGTAGGTAAGGGAGGAGATGTGCAGTGCCTTCAAGGTAAACACAGGGATCTTGAACGTTATATAAAAAGGGGGATAACATTCAGGTTGGTGAGGGATGAAGTGTCAGAACAATGGGAGAGACTGATGACTGTAGTATTTTGGAAAGATAGTGGAAATGAATAACAAGGAAGTGAGAGAAGAAAAAGCTGCAGTGAAAGTAGGCAGGACAAGTTTGGCCAGTGGAATTACTAAAACTATGTGTATCCCGGTATACTAAGTTGTATATCGTGAAAGGGAAAAAAGAAAATAAGAGCTTGTTTCTTAAGATTTTATGGGGTTTTTTCTCCACCCACAGACCAATACTGACTTCAAGAACCGGTAGGCTATTATCGGTTCAGTAGCTACTTTTTGTGTTGTGTCACTATGCACTGCAATGACTCTTTACTTTGACAGTTAAGGCTTTGAAACTGGCAGACTTGGAATCTTGCTGCCTGACTTAACATATCAGTAAGGACAGAGTTTTCTCTTTAAGGATTTAAATGCAGGGCCACAGTGGGGGTAGCTGCTGGGACCTGGTGCATGCCAGGACTGAGACAGCATGCCTGCCAGCCAGCTCTCAAGCGCCTTTAAATACACAACAGCTTATTGATTATCATTGAACTGACAAAATTTTTGCCAGCTATCCAATTACTGGATTACACACTTCCTAACATCCCTCGCTGGGAGGTGTGGGGAATCAGGGCGGGAGGGAGGTCTGCAGGAGTCAGGCACAGGGTTGAGTGAGGGTGCTCATGGCAGAGGCTGGAGGCTTACAGCAGAGGGTGGAGGTACAGGAATGAGGGCAGAGCGGAGGATGGGGGGAAGTGAGAGTGCAGGATAGGGGGTTGGGTATGTGGTGGGGCTTAGGGCAGGGGGCTACTTACCTGGTCAAGTGGCCAGCAATGTGGAAAGCCCCGTGCCCAGCTGAACACTCTTGCTGGTGTCACTGTGCAGTATGACTGTTTCTCCTATCAGCACCTCTATTTCCATGTCATGGTAAATAATCCCATTCCAGGCATAGCCCATTTTTCTCGCACAACCGAACCCTGACCTTGCTTTAATTTATGATAAGAGGAAACTGCATGCCAAATGTGGTAGTCCTAACTCTTAATGTTTAGGACACGGGTCAGCAACCTCTCAGAAGTAGCGTGCCAAGATTTCACTTATTCACGGATCTCTGCATCTGCCAGCTCCTCTGCCGTACAGCTCCTTCCCCCAGTAGAACCCTCCCATTGCTCCCCTCCCCTCAGCTGGGCTCCCCACGGCGCACCCCAGGCCAGCCCGCCCTGCAGGGCCCAGTGTGACTACACTCACTTTCTGTATCTGCTTCAGCGTTATGGTGGAGACACACTCTGGCTTGGGGCTCTGGGCAGCGGCGGCGGGCAGCTGCTCACCGGCCTGACTGGCCCGGGACCACGTGACAGAGGCACCTCCAGGGCGATCAGAGATATCCATGCAGTACCGGGCTGGACTAGGAGGTGCCGCTGAGGAGCCCCAGTGCTGCTCCTCACACCACAGCCTAACCTGCTGCCAGGGAAGAGGGAGGGCTCCAGCAGCTGTGCGGGGGAGGAGGGGCGGGGCTGAGCTGTTAACCCACATGCCCTTGAAAATCGGTTCACGTGTCAGTTATGGTATGCATGCTGTAGCATAGGTTGCCAACTCCTAGTTTAGAAATTCTTGAACAAATGGATTCACAGGTGGATGGAGAGACTCACGAGCAGACAGACAAATGCACAAATCTCTAAAATATATGAAGGCATTATTTATTGTATTGGATTATGCTGCCTATTCTGTTGTTTGGTTCCTTGTTCAACTGGTGATTCCATTAATTTAACCTGAAACTGATGTTTTGTGATTGCTTTCACATCTTCCCTCTGGCTATTAGGGATGTTAAAATTCATTTAATTGAGTAAATGTGTAACCACTGAAAGTTTCAGCGGTTACATGCTGGGGGCAGGTGGCTCCTGTCTGCTGAGCCTCTTTCCTGCACAGCTGCCTCTGACACAGAGGCAGCCAGGGTGGGAGGGGAGTGGCACATGGCTCCCCAGGAGCCGGTGTATAACTGTGAAGGTTAAGCGATGAGCATGGTAACACTTTCACATCCCTATTGGCTATTGAGAAGAAAAACATAAAGTCATTTTTCCATGTTATTGCATGTGTCAGACGTAGTGTACTATTCCCAAATTTTTCAGGAACGCCTAACAAAATACATTACACTGGCCTTTTTAGGTTTGCAGAAACATGTTTTAAGAATTAAAAAAACATAACACAAGAAAAGTAGTTTTGCACATATTTTCCATTTCATGCTTTTTAACCAAGTCTTTAAAACATTACTCACCTTTCGGATTTGCCTTATATCGCATTTTTCTCTTTGTGCTCTTTTTTTAATAAAAGGGAAAATGGTATAGTGTTGCAATGCAAGGCTAATTATAGAATTAACAATGCACAAACTACTGTACCACAGTAATAAAATGGCAATGGGATAGTTGCCTGTATTTAAAAACAAAGAAAAGCAGAGGAAATTACAGTCATGCCAGTTAGTTATTGAGGCATGGCAGTCTGCCCATTGTTAATGGCATGCCTAGCTTTTTCCATTAGAGCCCCCAGCTTCAAGTGACTGTATATATACACCCTCCCAATTTATGAAACTAGTCCAAATAACATTTTTCAGACATGATTTCCAGCCAGAGGAAACCATTTAAAAAGTTTTATAATAATCAAATAAGATGTTTGTAACATATGAGTGTTTGAAAATTCAGAGGTTTTCAAATTCATAGTCGCTTCCCCTTTCACAGCATCTTGAAAAAATCATCTTGTTTCTTTGATTCAGTGAAGATTGCTGCCTTCTGCTATTTTGTAAATATTGGTGGATTAAATTGGGAATTTTTCAGTATGCTATTTTTAACTTATGGAAATACCACATTTGTGATTTTTTTAATTTAAACAGGTGTGTTCATGTTTCTTTGGAACAATATAATCTTCCAAATAGAATCATTGGACTGGAAGTGACCTCCAGAGGTCTTCTAGTCCAACTCCTGCACTCATAGCAGGACTAAATATCAAACAGATCATTAAGATAGGTTTGTTTGACACCATTATTTTCCCCCAAGTACAGTACATTTTCCTCCCCACTCTTCAGCTCCTCTGTTTCCCACCAGCAGTCCTAACAGTTTCTTGGTATTGGTTTCCAGTATCTTTTTCTCTTCTCTCTCCGCTGCCAAAGCACGAAGTCTGGTGGCAGAATCATCCCCCCCACGTGCACTCCCTTCCTACGTGTCCTCTTGACTTCAGTGGCTTTGCCAGGACTGCTGCCACTTGAAACTGTCAGCATTCTCTTCCCACTACTGCAATCACTGAAGTTTCTTCTGTCGGAGATAGCACCTCTGAGAGAGAACTGTCTCTTGAGGGCTGAGGAAATGACTCTAGTGTACAGTCCCCCTTCATGAGCTGGGAGATGGGGAAACAGCTGTACTTCATTGCTATATACCAGGTCTTGAGGCACATTTCCCAGCAACAGCCTTGTAGCATGGCAGTGTCTTCAAAGGCTCTAGGACAGCAACGGCAACCTAGACTAGTGAGGCCCTCCATTATCTCAGGAGGGGGGGCCGCAAGATTGTCGTAACCGAGACAGTCTCCCAAGATAGAGTAGTTTTGCTAACTGCACTTGCATACCTAGAATTTGCAAGATGTGCCCATTGAATTGTAGCAGAGTTTTGATTGGCTGCAGAGGAAGAACAGGGCTCTCAGAGTCAGTGTTGTATATTGTAATACCAGTAGGGGAAAAAAGCAGGAGGAAACCAAAGGAATCTAGCAACCCTGCAGTTAGGCAACACTTAACAAAATGTCTTGTGGGCCGCACAGGAATCCCTAATGGGCTGCATTCAGCCCACGGGCTGTACGTTGCCCACCACTGCTCTAGGAATTTGATTAGGATGATGTTTCCTGTAACAGATGAATCGTCACGTTCCTCACCTTTGTAGATGGTGAGGTGGCGCTTACCAATTATGGTTAAGCGGGAGGCTGGAGCAGCTCCTAACCCAATGCAAGCAGGAGGTTGTTCTAGCCCAGCAGGGCCTGCTGTGGGTGGGGGCACTCTAACCCAGCCAAACCAGCTCCCGCCCATAGTGGGTGCAGTCTGGCCCCCCGCTGCCCTGCCCATTTCAAGTGGCTAAAGGTATGTCTACACTACAGCACTAATTCGAACTCACTTAATTCGAATTAGTTAATTTGAACTAAGCTAATTTGAATTAGTGCATCTAGACCTAAAAACTAATTCGAATTAGCGTTTTGCTAATTCGAACTAGCATGTCCACATTGAGTGAACCCTGAACTGAATTTAAGGCTGCCCAGAACCAGTGCCGTCAGGGCATCAGGTTATGACTTAAAGTGTGGAGCTGCTGCCTAGGGCTAGCAGAGGACTGTGCTTAAAGGGACCCAACTCCCACCCCGGACAGACAGTTCTCAGGGTTCCCCGATTGCTTGTCTACCTCGATGAGGGACAGCAAAGCAGTCCTGTCTTGGAGTGCCCTGAGTGCCCACACTTGGCACATCACAGCACTCGGCCATCAGCCCAGCTGCACTTGCCGCAGGCTGCCATCCGGGGGGGGGGTCAATTGGGGGGGCTGTCATGATCCAGGAGGCCCTGCAGGAGAGCTTATACCCCAAGGAGCCCACAGAGCCACCCCAGTCTTCCCCATCAGGGGCTCGTGCCCCATTCCTCCCTCACCTCCTTCCACTTACCCCTTCCTAGCCCTCCTTCCTGATGTAAAAAATAAAGGACACATGTTCAAAAATAGAAACTTTCTTTATTTAACAAAACTGGGGGGTGGAGGATTAACCTCTAGGGAGACTGGAAAGAGGAGGTGGGAGAGGGGAGGGGGAAACCTGGGAGGAGGGAGCTGGAAGGGGGAAGCCAGGGGAAGGAGGAGGAGGGGAAGTAAAAAACTATGGTACTCCATATCTTCAGTACTGTGTACAGATGTGGTCTCCTCACCTCAAAAAAGATATTTTGGCCTTGGAAAGGGTTCAGAAAAGGGCAACTAAAATGAGTAGGGGTTTGGAACAGGTCCCATATGAAGAGAGGCTAAAGAAACTGGGACTTTTCAGCTTAGAAAAGAGGAGACTGAGGGGGGATATGGTAGAGGTCTATAAAATCATGACTGGTGTGGAGAGGATGAATAAAGAAAAGTTATTCATTAGTTCCCATAATATAAAGACTAGAGGACACCAAATGAAATGAATGGACAGCAGGTTTAAAACTAATAAGCGAAAGTTCTTCACACAGCACGTAGTCAACCTGTGGAACTCCTTGCCACAGGAGGTTGTGAAGGCTAGAACTATAACAGAGTTTAAAGAGAAGTTAGATAAATTCATGGAGGTTGGGTCCATGGAGTGCTATTAGCCAGGGGGTAGGAACGGTGTCCCTGGCCTCTGTTTGTGGAAGGCTGGAGATGGATGGCACGAGACAAATCGCTTGGTCATTGTCTTCAGTCCATCCCCTCCGGGGAACCTGGTGCTGTCCACTGTCGGCAGACAAGCTACTGGGCTAGATGGACCTTTGGTCCGACCCAGTACGGACATGCTTATGTTCTTATGTTCTGAGCTCAGGGTCGGGGGTCTCACTGGACCAACTTGATTTTCATGCAAACCTGCTCCTGGGTTTGCATGTGGCCTTTGGTGACCAGGCTGGCAGCTATCCTGCCCTAGACGGCCGCGTTCCTGTGCCTAGTGCGGTCGTGGACGTTGGAGGCCTCCCCCCAAACCTCGATGAGGTCCACAATCTCCCCACTAGACCAGGCGGGCGCCCACTTCTTGCGGCCCCGCGCAGGCTCCTGGGAGCCGCCAGCCTGGTCCTGGGAAGAGGCGGAGGGCTGGGTGGCAACGGGTGGCTGGCTCATGCCATGCCAGATGCAGGGTCTGCTGGCTGGCTGCTGGCAGGCTTGCAACTGGCACAGGCACCGTAGCCAGACCGTGGCCCTTTAAGGGCTCTGGGGCCGGGAGGGAGACAGAAATGTTTCCCTGGTTTGGCCCAGAGTGGCCACCAGGGAAAGCTGGGGAGGGCTAGCCTCCAACTAGTTTGAATTAAGTGGCTACACAGCCCTTAATTCAAACCACTTAATTCGAACTAGGCGTTAGTCCTCGTAGAATGAGGTTTACCTAGTTCGAATTAAGCACTCCGCTAGTTCGAATTAAATTCGAACTAGCGGTTTGTATGTATAGACGCTATTAAAGTTAATTCGAACTAATGGCTGTTAGTTCGAATTAACTTTGTAGTGTAGACATACCCTAACTAATTAGACATAATGTTGAACCAGTTAACTGATTAAACAGGATTTTACATCCCTTATTTGGAGGCAGATAACAGAAGAATTAAGCCCTCCATGCAGGAAAGCAGTGGCAGAATTCTCACTTCCCCAACATGTATTTCTGTCTTGAAATATAACTATAATTGTGCACTTCCAGAACATAGACTTAGGTCTACATTTGATAGAGGCAGATGGATGGACATGCCCACATATCTGTAGTTTCATGAAAGACTGTTTGAGCATGTTAAAATATATTGCTTTTGTGTATAAGATGTGAATTTCATAATGATCCAACAGCCTGCAAACTCTGAAGACTGCGCTGTAGAGCTTCTATAAGAATAATAGCTAATTTAAAGGAGGCACTGGACGGCTTAGGATATTAATGATGAACTGGGCTTTCATCCGTGGTTAACTGTTTCAAATACAACCTGAGCTTCATATATTTTGTTAGCTCTTCAATAGCCAACTTCTAGGAAGGAACTCTAGCACCTAGAACAGGATTAGGCAGTAAGATGGATCTGGTTTGCAGGATGCCATACCTGTATTTACCTGCACCTCCGTGGGTATGGTGCTTGCAGCTCCCATTGGCCATGGATTGCTGTTCCTGGCCAATGGGAGCTATAGAAAACTGCGTGGACTGAGACATCACTTCCCATAGCTCCCATTGGCCAGGAACAGCAATCCATGGCCAACAGGAGGTACAAGCACTTGCACCTGTGGAGGTGCGGGTAAATTCAGCGATGACGTCCTCGCAAGGCTAATCCTGGCAAATCGCATCTGGCCCATGTGCCAATTATTGCCCACTGCTGTACTAAAAGGAAGCAGAGGCAAGATTTGGCATACAACATAGTCTAAACTAGTAGTTCTCAAACTGTTCTGTGAGCCCACTTCGGGAAAGCCACTAGCAAGCCCACACCACTTTGTTTACCTAAAGGCTCTGTAGCCATGGAACCTCCTGGCTCCCATTTGCTCTGGTTCATTGTTTCCAGCCACGGGGAGCCATGGAAAGTGGCGTGGCTCAGGCTACTGCTTCCTGCAGTTCCCCTTGGCTAGAAACAGAAAACTGGAGCCAATGGTTGCCACTGATCTAAACAATTTAAAAAAAAAAGGTAAGGGGTTGCAGGAGCTAATGCATCAGAATAGTGAGAGTGGGTGTGCATGTTAGAGCATCTTGCTAAGCCCGCAGTGGAGTGGTATTATAGCTGAGTAGCACAATTCCTCATAGCAGTCTGGTAGAGTCCCATGCCTGGATCCTGTCCCTATGGAGGGACAAGAGTCTTGCCAAACCTCAAAACCCTAAACTGGGCTGCATGTGAAAGACACTTCCAGGGAATAGGGAGGAAAACAAACTGCAGATGCCTCCAGCTATAGGAGGGAAGGAATGGTCTGTGCGGGGCTGTGGAGTGCTAAGGGACTCTATCTGAATAGCTCATGGGGGATTCTAGGATTCTGCTTTCCTCTAGAACTACTCCTGGCATTGGAGTCTGCTACGCTAGCAATTTTCCAAAGTTAGTCCTGCTTATTTGCTTATACTGCTGGCATCTGCAGCTGCTCTTACTGGCTCCCCCACTCTCCTTCACATTCTTTTCCCCTCCAGGGGAGCCTGGGAGAGCAGCTGCAGCTGCTGGGGAAAGAGCTCATGAGATCGTGCTGATAAGAGCAGCTCTAGTAGAGAGCCCTGTCTCCTGCTCCTCTGGTAGCTCTTCAGAAGCAGCCATCCCATTGACTTGCTTGCCTATTCAGCTCTGTGTTTGTGGACTCCTCTCCTCAGGCTGTGCGTTTGCTGCCTGCCCTGTAACCCGCTGTGGCTGGAAACCCTTACGAGGCTCCTTTTGCAGAGGAAACGTCTGGTATTTCTGGTCTCCAAAATGAGTGTACCTTAGCCCGTCAATTCCTTGCTCTTGCCCTGTTGAGTCCTGAAGGGACATACATTGGCAGAACTCCAACCACTGTCTCCTCCCGGGAAGTGGAAGCAGGGACCAGGAAACAATGAACCCATTCTAATAAGCTATTAAAATAAGAATGATCAGATCAACTGTAACCCTTTGTGCATGGGAAATGGGGAGAAGGGGATTATTACAGTAGCTAAAGACTTTTTAAAAGTTTTGAGGTGGTATAAAACTTTGGGATAAATAAAGCCGAGTGAAAGACCAACATTTTAAGGAGACTGTAACGTGGGAGCCCCGTCCTGCTCCCCGTTGACTCAGGTCCCCCCCCGGTGGGCCTTCTCACCAACTCGTGCTACCCTACTTCCCCCCTTCCGTGTTGTGTGCCTCTCCTCGTCCTC
The DNA here is from genome assembly GCF_049634645.1 of Pelodiscus sinensis. Taxonomy (NCBI): domain Eukaryota; kingdom Metazoa; phylum Chordata; order Testudines; family Trionychidae; genus Pelodiscus; species Pelodiscus sinensis. The sequence continues at coordinate 212,885,705 of NC_134711.1, forward strand.
CTTCGCTCTTTCCTCCATCTCGCCCTCTCTCGCTCTGTTCTCCCTCCGTCTCGCCCTCTCCTGCTCCGTTCTCCCTCCGTTCCTCCTTCCTCCCCCCTTTGCTCCCCCGGGCCTGTTTTTAAAACCCGCGCTGACGTCCGGCCCTGATGACGTCAGGCGCCGCGTCCGTAGGCTCCTCCTCCGCCGTACGTCCTTGCCCCGCCGCAGGCCCCGCCCCCGCTGCGCCGCCCGTCAGCTGGGCCGCGGCGGCGGAGCAGGCCCTGCAGCTCGGCCCCGCTCTCCGGGTGGTGCCCAGAAGGGTCAGGGCGACAGCGGGCTTAGTGCGGGGCGGGCCGCCATCAGGAGCACGGGGGCGGCGCGTCCTGTCACAGAGACATAACAAGGGTCATAGTTTCTGCAATTCCATGATCACAAAATTGGTCACATAATCTACCATCTGCCCCAGAATATGGCTGCACAGTATCTAAAGTTTCATTTTTAAAAGATTAATTTTCTAGTCCTTATGGTTACAAAGAAAACCTTCCAAATGCATAGCTCTGAGAGGTGTGAGCTGTTCTCATTCAGTTTGTGGATTAATACCCAGTCTTAATAATAGCCATGTAAATGTCAGAATCTTTCGCTTTCTCTCTAATGAACATGTTAGCTGCAGCACCCCAATAACATGCTTATGACATCGTTATAGGCAGTCAGGAGCTGAGAGGTCTGCTCCTACCCCCTTCCAAAGTCGTCACCTCCTAATCTGTTTGAAAGAGAAGGGCAGAGAGTAAGGATAGTCTGGTGATTGGGGTGTTGCTCACCTTAGACTTGAGAAGCTGGGTTCAATTCCCGGCTCTGCTATGGAGATCCAGCATGACTTTGGGGAAGTTACTTAGGCTATTGCTATACTCCAGCCACCCCTGAGTGACATAATTTATGCCAGTGTAAGCACTGGTGTGCATAGTACTCTCCCACCAACATAGCTACTGCCGCTCACGGGGGCAGTAAGTATACTGGAATAAGTACACTTTTGGGAGAGCTCTCTCCCATTGGCTTAGAGCTGCTACACCATGGAGTGTACAGTGATACGGCTGTATCAGTGCAGCTTCAAATCTACAAGCACTCTTGTAGCCATAGCCTCAGTCTTTCTGTACCTGCAAAATGGAGAAAATAGCACTTTCCTCCTTCATAGGGTTGTTGTGAAGATAGGTATGTTAGTGACTATGAGGCACTCAAAAACTCCAGTGATGGGGGCTATATAAAGTATCTAAAATAGATTGATGCATCCCCTCCCCATTTTCAGAATTCTCATTTGCCTCCTGAGTGCCAAAAGTCCCTTTCCCTGCTGCCAAAGTCTCCCCTGGTTTCTGAGAAGTATCTGTTGTCAATATAAAATTCTGCAACACATCGAAAATATGGCAGCAGTGTGAAATGAAAAATAAATTTGAAACTGAAATTTTTTTAATTGAAATTGGTATAAGAATAACTAACACGGGGAGCTGTGACGGGGCGTCTCAGCTGGACCCAGCTGGTAGAAAGAGCCCCTCCCTCATAGCCCTACTGGGCATGCTCATAGGCTAGCCTGATTATAAAAGGCCCTGAGACCGCTCACTCGGGGCAGGCCCTAGAGGGGAAGAACCTGCCAAGAGAGCTTCAGAGCCAGAGGAGCAGACACAGCTCCACCCAATGCAGCAGCCACCACAGCCTCAGCAGCAACTGCAGCCACAGTGGCAGCCACGGCCAAGGAGACAGTCTGGAGGTACAGTGATGGGGAGGCGCATGGGGCGATAGGAAGTAGCTCAGGGCAGCGGATTGATCCTTGAGTGCTCAGCATATTGTGGTGGGACTCCCTGCTGAGCAAGCAGTGGATGGAGCCACTGCCAAAAGGGTCCTGGGCTGGGACCCGCTGGAATGGGAGGGCCCAGGTCCCCCTAACTCCCCCTCTGCAGTGCTTCTGAGCAGAGGTAGTTTCCCTTGGGCCTGTGGACTAGGCCTCAGGGCCATATTTACCTCTGTACAGGGGGATTGCTATTAAGGACCAGGCCTCTGAGCCATATTAACCCCTATAGAGGGGACTGTTATTTGGACTCAGGCTGCTGGGCGGTATTAAACCCCGTAGAGGGGACTGCTATTTGGGACTCTGGTGGTCAGGCCATATATATCCTGGTGAGGGGGAACTGAGACTTGGACAGCAGCCATTGGGCCGTCTGGACTCTGATAAGCAGACCCGTGGGGGACTTTGACCATGGGATCCCGCCTGAGGGGAGCGTACCCTTGAGGCAAAGGGGAGCCCTGGGCTGCATTGAAGCCGGGGGAGGAGGGAAGAGGAGGGAGCAGAGCTTCTCTCTATCCCCCTTGCTATGAAGAAAGCAAAACCCTGGTGGCAATGGAGCTGCCTGGGGAAAAGCAGAGCCCCTGCCGCATTGACCTTCCCTCGTCAGGGACCACAGAGGTCCCAGTGATGCCAGACGAGGGAGGTACAACCTGTACTTCAGGACAACAGTGTTAAAACCAGGGCCCAAGCCCCTCTTTGGGGGCCTAAATTCCATAGCTGGCTCTCCGGATTTCTAGAGCAAAATAGTGATGAATTTTCTGGGGCAATGACATTTCTGTAGAAGCTGCATGCGAAAGGAGATGTTTATTGGATTAAATGGAATCAATCACAGAATCATGGTCTGGGGATGGGGAAGCTCAGCAGCATCCTGGCCCAGCCCAGGACCACTTCCAAAATTATTGCCCACCCCTGTGCTAGATTTTGATAGGGGAACATGGGGATGTGAACTGAAATGGTTTTGTTTTTTTAAGTAACCTGTCCTCTTCCCCAAGGGCTCTCAAAAGCATGGTTCTCAACCTTGTCACCCTACCTGTTCATCGAAGAATATGCTGTTTCAGTACTTTCTCATTGCTCAGTAAAGGCGCACATGGATTAAAGGACCTGATAATTTTGCTTTCAGTGCAGAAATATAAGGAAAGAAAGTGGCCTTTCTTTTAAGAGTCATTGTAAATAATCTTAGTTTAATTTACTAAGATGCACTGGTAGGTGAAAAACAGTATCAGAAGTAGGAAACCATGTTTTAATTTATATTCTAGTCTGGATCTTTGCTTTCTGGTATGCAGGAAGCAGTTTTATAGCAACTTAAGAGTCTCCACATTTGTTGACCAATAACCTTGCCTATACGTTGCTGGGTGGTCAGCTAGTATACTATAATAGCATTTGGAAATACAAAGTATATTGAGAAGAGAGCCTAAGGAAAAATCCCAGATCCCTTGCTACCGAAGTTCTGATCTATTGAGCCACTCTGGAAACTATGACAACCCCTCTCTCCATAAGCCCCTTATGAAATGATGGACAAGCCAGGTTAGGCAGCTTGCCCAGTTAACCTAGAGACATGAACTTTCATTGGTTTTTTTGGTTGGTTGGTTGGTTGGTTGGTTGGTTTTAACTTGCTGAGGCCAGCTTAATCCTGGTAAGTGTAATTTATTTTATTCTGTGTGTCTGCAGTAGTAGTAACTTGGATCACAGCTAGTTAACTGAAAAGTTAAAAAAAAAAAAAAAGTTAACATGACTTTAAAAAAAAGTTAAAATGTTATCTGAAAACACTTGAAGAGAGTTTTTGCTGAAACAACAAGTAACCATTTCTCCATTGTTTATTATTTTAGTTGCATTCCGTATGACATACAATAAAACTAGCTTCACTTCAGCGGCTCAGTCTGTAGCTAGAGATGGAAATATAGCTCAGCAATTTAATACGCTATTGCAAAAATTACATTTAAAAAAAATAATGCAGGCAAAACACCGGGTTAGACTCACAGTTCACATTTCAGTACTGGTCAGTTGTTGATTATGGTGTTTTGTACAGGATATTAATTATTTCAGAGCACACGGTACTTCATCTCTATTCACAACTCAAAACACAGGTGGGAATCTTTGACAATGGAAAAATAGATTTAAAAATAAAACACCTTAGGATTTAGGCATTTTGAATTTCTTTTAAGAGTCTGGTACAAGCTGTTTCTGTTAATACAACAGATTCTCTCTTCTGTTGTGTGCAAAGTTATGCGGCATATATATAGGCATAGTTAGAGATTTATGTAATCTCTCTGTTTACTGTAGCATTGGCGTCTTTGTCTGTTGTCAGCAGTGTTGCCATCAGCGACAGATTGGGATGGTTCTGGGGGAGGGGAAGGAGTGCAGAATCAGCTGGTCTGTATCTAATCTTATTGCTGTAGACTTGATCCTTACTGGAAGCAGCTGCCAGAGCCTGATCCTGCACTAATTTCAAAGTAGTGGTCAGCAGCTGGTTGACTCTGCAGTTCTGTCATGTGACTGAAGTGTACAGACTCTGATATCCCTTCCAATAATTTGTGTGTCTTACTTGGTGAATAGTACAGTATAATGTGACCTGGCTCTGGTCACTTTAACATTGTAAAACAATGTTATGCCTCAGTGACTTGGGATACTTTAGTCCATTATGTATGCTGTGTGGACCGATCTGTATGTGACAGAGAGATATGTATGACTGATCATGGATTCTGTTAAAGCAGTCTTTAATTTCTAGAACAGGCTTTCACAAAAAATGCTGCCAGCCAACCTGGTTTCTGTATGTACTAATGCTTGTTTGAGTTCATGTGATACTGGGGAGTAATGAGGTTTTTTTTTAAGAAGCTTTGAGGTTCACTTTGAAAAGTAATAGGGGGAAACATAAACTGGCTAACTGGCAGTTTAGTTGAAGATCCTGGATAGTATGAATGTAAAGTGTTACTAGTGTGAACATTAGATTGATAACAATCTAAACAATAAATATTAAGAGGCATTTTTTGATCCTCAGGCAGATATGTGAACTGAGTGCTTACTTGCTACTGGTATTTGTAAAAGAGAAATTAGTTTCTTTAATCTCCCATTACTCTGCATTTCTACAGGTCATTTAATCCAAGGATTTCAAAATAACGTGTAACCATTAATCCTTCCAAAATTCCCTGTGAGGTAGAAAAACATTCTACTAATTTTATAGATCAGCAGACTGAGGCACAAAGAGGATAAATAACCTGCCAACATTACAACTACTCTAAAGCAAATCTGGAAACGGAGCCTAAGATTTCTGACTTTACTTCCTTGTTTCTATTATATATTTAATTTTTTTAATTTACATTCACTCGGTGTCTTGGCAGCAATTTCATCTTATTTCTACAATTGTCAGATTCCCCTCTCTTAAAGCTCGAGAAAAGCTAAGAAAATATCTGTATAACAAAAGGAAATGAGCTGAATTAAATACATGTGATTTGGAAAATCTGTTTTGTTTCTGCTGGAACAGATTGCCTATTACAACCATGTCCTTTCTGAGGAGTGCACTTTTTGGACTCTTCTTCTTGTTACTACAGTGAGATTTCAGACTGCGCAAGATTGACAATGAAACACATCTGCTCTCGTTTCTCACCTTGAAATCCTCAGTGAAACTGTTTTTTATTTAAGAGTTGTGTTTGTAGATTTAAGCCGAGTTTATGGTGAAATGTTTGTTATTTATTCCAGTTAGTAGTAGGAGTGAAGGTGAGTTAGAAATATTCAGCATAGGTTTATAATCATAAAGACACTTTTACTTAGTTACAATTTATGATTGGCTACCATGGCAGTGACTGAGCACTGGTCTATGTGGAAAATTATTTCAGAATAAAGTTACTTTTATTCCATAATAGTGTCCACACATGGGAGTTATACCAGCAGAGCTGTAGCAGAATAGTTATGCCAGTCTATTTCCCTATATAGACACGTCTTGATCCTCCTGTGTGAGGAGTGATGTGATCTCCCTTGAAGATCATGTTTCAGTGAGAGGAGATGGGAGGGGTTTCATAAAGTCTTCAGTTGTAGCCTTAAAATTGTCATTTTGCAAGCAGTATTAACACTGACATTAAATTCATGCCCATTTGTATTTAATGACAGTGTTAAGCATGAATCTAGCTTGCCTAAGGAAATTCAGAGCTACAACTGGTTTGCCTGCAGTGCATCCTATTTTCTCATTTAGTGCAGTATGTGCAGGACTTCTCATTGGTAGGAGGGTGCCCCCATGTCAAAGAAACTATATCCCATAAATAAGACTGCATAATCCCAAGTTATTTGAATTTGGGTTTACCCCCAAACTGGTTGCATCTCACCCACTGACTGAAGCACCATTCCTGCAAAACTCTGCATTACTACAGAAGCAGATCGTGAGGATTCAGCCTTGTGTGGCACTTCTAAGCTCTTTGGGATTTCTAAAGAGCTACAGCTAAATTCCTTGGAAATCCCGCTTACAGAACCCTCCGTTTTTAAAAATTGTTTTGTTTTTTATACAAAGTTATTAATTGTACCCAAAGGTTTAGCTGGTGTTTTGTGATTGATATGTCATTAATGATGACAAAATAACCTGTTTCTGCCAGTTCAGAAAAGGTCACATGAATGTTTGCTGTAGTTTTATGGCTCCCTAGCAAAACCTGTGGAAGAGTCACTCTCAAAATGAGAAACAACATGTGGATCGAAGATTAGTGTGCCAGAGGACTGCTTCTCACATGGCCTTCAGAAACAGGACTAGGAACTAAAAACCTCATTGGAAAAAGTGAATGTCCACATTCTTCAGGTTAGGGATGTGAATGACTGGTAAACCTCACCCTTACTGGGTGATGCTTATCCATTACGGTTAACCGGTGGGAGCTGCAGCAGCACTGGCCCACCGCAAGTAGGGGGCTGCTTCAGCCCAGCGGGCCCCTGCTGTTAGGGTTGCCAGATGGTTTCAACAAAAATACCGGACACACTTGACATTACATCACAATCTACATTACATCTTATTTAGAAAATACCGGACATTTATATTTTCTCAATTTGTTTCCTGAACAGAAAGCTCAAATACTAGACTGTCCGGTTCAAAACTGGACATCTGGTTCAACCCTACCTGCCGTGGGTGGGGGGCACTTCAGCCCAGCCAGAATGGGGCCAGCTTAGTCAGAGCAGCCCCTGCTTGCAGCGCTGCTCCAGTCCAGCTATAGTGGGCAAGAGGCCACTCCAACCCAGCCAGGCTAGAGCGCCTCCCCCACCCCTCAACTCTGTTCAAACGATTAACTTATTGAATGGGATTTTACATCACTAGTTAAGAGAGATTTTTTTCATGCTGATCACGTCCAGCTCAGGTTATATTTAGGAGTGGATTAGGAAGCTCAGAAAATGCACATGGAGAAATAATATTCAAAGTACAGGTTATACCTCCCTAAAGAAAAACACAGAGGAAAGTAAAACGTTTTTGTGAAGAATAATCTGCTATCTCAGCTGGAAACTGGAATACAGTAAAGGAAGAGCCACTGTCACTTCTGAAGAGCAAGACCGTGGTCTGTTGCCTTAATATCATTTGAATGGGCTGTAACCCAGAAACATGGTAGAGTGCAAAGTGTTCCCACCCAAGAGTTTGGAGAAATCTTTATGAGACGAATTGTTGTTTTGCATAGACTCAGTAGATACAGCAAAGTAACATCATATATATAGTAGCCCAGTGTCTGAAAGTATGTAACGCCGAAATGCTGGCTATTCCCTCTGGGCGGCCCGTGCTGCATGGGAGTTTGGGGCCCAAATGGTCGCTTGCACTGCTTGCTCCCCTGTGGCAGCCCAGCTGAGTGGCGCAGAAGTCAGCCAAGCACCATGGTGGGAGGCTAAGGGGGACGGGGCAGTGACGTGCAGCGTGACAGCGGCTCCAGGTCCTGCCCCCTGGCTGTGAACATCACCACCCCGCCCCCCTTCGCCTCCCGCCGTGGCACTCGGCTGACTTCTGCGTCACTCAGCCATGCCACCGCATGGGAGCAAGTAGCGCAAGCGACCGTTTGGGCTCCACACCTCCCATGCAGCACGGGGAGTGCGGCGCCCAAACGGCCATTTAGGCTCCGCGGTCCCCCGAGTGAGAGGCAGGAGGGGGAGGAGGATAGACAGAGAGAGAGGCAGGAGGCGGAGGAGAGCTGAGAGAGAGAGCGGGGGAGACAGTAGGATGAGAAAGGAAGAAAGAGAGAGAGAGACGGCGCAAGAGACCGGAGGCTCAGGAGAGAAGACCAACATGGAGGAGAGACCTGAAAATCCCGTCTTATGACGGGCTAATTGGCTAGTCCTATATATAGTAGCCCAGTGTCTGAGAGTCTGTAACGCCGAAATGCTGGCTGTTCCCTCTGGGGGGGGGCGCTGTTTCCTGAAATGCTGGCTGTACCCTCTGGAGGGTGCTGTTGCCTGAAATGCTGGCTGTACCCTCTGGGTGGCGCTGTTGCCTGAAATGCTGGCTGTTCCCTCTGGGCGGCCCATGCTGCATGGGAAGTGTGGGGCCCAAACGGCCACTTGCGCCGCTTGCTCCCCCGCAGCGGCCCAGCTGAGTGGTGCAGTTGTCAGCCAAGTGCCATGGCGGGAGGGGAAGGGGGACAGGGCGGTGACGTACATGGCCAGAGGGCGGGGCTGGCCATGTACATCACCGCCCCGCCCCCTTTCGCCTCCCGCTGTGGCACTCGGCTGACTTCTGCGCCGCTCTGCCGGGGGGGGGGAGCCTAAACAGCTGCTTGCTCCGTTTGGACTCCGCGGTCCCCCGGGTGAGAGGCAGGACAGGGAGGAGAAGAGAAAGAGAGAGGCAGGAGGCGGAGGAGAGCTGAGAGAGAGATAGGGGGAGGCAGTAGGAGGAGGAGGAGAGAGAGACTGAACGAGAGATCGGAAGCTCAGGAGAGAAGTCTGACGTGGAGGAGAGACCTGAAAATCCCGTCCTATGACGAGCTAATTGGCTAGTTTCATATAAACATATGAAGATCAAAGGCTGTAAAATCAACCACAATACTACTATGAATGGTATAGTGTCCTTATCAAAAATCCAATGCAGGTTGCTATGTTCTGTTCTTTCCTTTAGCTAATATTATGAAAAAGTAAATTTCCTCTTTACAGATCTCTCTCCAAATAAATTTTATTCTAAAAGTGGAAATAGTGTAAATTTGTGTGATTACTCTTTAAGCTTCTTAGAAGATTCTACAAATAATGAAGGCGAAAATTAATCAAAATTACATCAGCTATTTTGTGTTCTTTTAAAATTAGGATAAACTGAGTCATTTCGGCTACTAAGGCACTTTGTGAAAAATTGCTTAAGCCTGGAAGAGGGCTTAGACTCCCCTCCCTCCCTCCCCCCATCCTCCAAATGCCAGCATACAGAGGGTTGTTGAGTCCACATGGATCCCAATTGCCAGCTTGGGTGGAGGGGACTTAATCCTTATTGAACTAGCAGCAGCTTACTCTGATCCTGACAGTGACAGTCGGTAGAATTGCAGTTGTCTTATTTGTGCAGATTTTGTCTGATCGAATGCATTACCAAATTAAAGATGATTATTTATAGCAGGCAGTGTAGGCAAAAAGGGATTGCTTCAGAGCCTGATTACCAGGATAACTTGTAATTACAGGGTTTTTTATTATTATTTGTGCACTGTATGTGTTCCTAGTCAAAATCAAGCCTTATTATTGATATTAATGAAGCCCTGAACACCTTAGTATCCCAGTACAAATGAAAATTAGTTAAATAAGTGTATATGGGCCCTGGAGGTTGGAAGGAATCTCTTCTTTATTGTGTCTGAAAAATGGTCTGACAGATTGTGTGTGGAGGGGGGGTGTTTATTTGTGTGTGGCTTTAGGTTTGATTTTTTGGGTTTGGTGGGGTTTGTTTTAGGTAAAGGGGGGTTTGGCAAAGGAGAATCATCTCGCAACAGATGTGTATTCAGTAGGGATATATTGATTCTAGAGATGGGTTTTAAGACAAAAGTAACTTTACAGCTGGAGAGGGGGTTTTCCAGGGAATTGGGCAATTATAAAAATAACAAAAAAATGTCAACTATGTTTATTGTTTGTAGACTAACTAGATGACACCGCAGCTGGTTGCCTGGCTTACAACATTTGCAAAATATTGTTCCACAATTGTAATAGGAAGTTAAATCTTATTAGTAATTGAATGCTTTCAAGGGAAGCTTTGATATGTTTATTTTTGTCTATGGGCAGTAGAAAGAGGTCCACTCAGAAGTGTGTAAATTGTTTTGTTTTTTTGCAAAGGTATTCTTTGCTACATCCAGTTCCTTTGGCCATGAGACTGATTTGAGAGTGTGAAGAGTTTCTAGTACTCTAAGCTGAGGATAACTTCCCTAGAGAGCTTTGCTAGTTTATGTATAGATTAACATTGGTATTTGCTTTGGAGTAGTGTTGGGTTCTTTGCTTTGCCCCATATTTGCAGTTTATAACATTTTCTTGAATTCAGCACATTGCTAGTTACTTATTTTCAAATCTTTTTATCCAAAGGCAATTGCCCATTTCTTGCGGCTACTTTTTATTTTTAAAGTATATTTTGTGCCTGGGAAGAGAACCAGATTGGTACCAGTTGAGACCAAAGTCTACTATTTTTTCACAGAGCAAGTGCAGTATAAGCAACATAAGGGAAACTTCCCACTTTGCTGGACAGACTACTGTTATAAATGTTTTAGGTTATATATCAATTTTTTCCTTAGCCTTTTCCCCAAGATTTCCAACAGCTGTAGTGTTTAGTGCCCATTGTGATGGTAGATTTTGGGACCCTGGATAACTGGTTTCAGACCGCAAACCCATTCACACAGGCCCCAAAACACCACCGCTGATAATGTCTTTTAGCAATAGTGTCTTGCTGTGAAATCGAACAAGTGTCATAGAAGTGAAAAGCTTTGTGTCCTTTTCCATGTCCTCTGAGTCAGCCCACTTTCTGAAGAGCATTAAACAGCATTGGCTCTGGGCTTTAAATGTCTGAGACTATATAATGTAGTGATTTTTGTAATATCTTCACCATGGGATGATAAATGGTTTGGTAAACCTGGGTTCAAAAAGCCAGGGCTGTATATTTATAAATAGAAAATAAAGCATATACTGTAGCAGTGCACTGATTAATATTGCGACCAGAATCAAAAGATATTCCATATAGGTTTCTATCCATATTTAGACCCTCATCTGTGTGTTTCCTTATGGGTATTGGCAAAAGAATGTACTTCCCTAATGAGCCCTTTAAAACAAAATACTTGCAAGGGGAGTGTCTAGATAGAACAGGTGTGATCATAGTCCCAAAACCTGTCCTCCTCCTTCTGCCACAAAAGTATGGACAAATATGGTAACCTTGAAAATGTTAAGGCAAAGCTTTCTGTATCTCCAGCAAAGAAAGAGACGCCAGAGTTGAAGTTCCATGTTATCTCTCTCTATATATACAAAAAAAAAAATCCTGGGGGACGACAAAGTGACGTCATCACGTCACTCTGCGTCCACAGGAGCCAAGCTACACCCACTCCCATCCTGGCCTTCCCCGGAGCCCATGTGGAGAACTGGGGCTGCCTGTCACCCAAGCCCAGACCTTCCCAACAGCTGTGGGTGGGGAGACCAGGACTGGCGCAGCCTCAGCCCATCTCCCTCCCCCCCAGCGGCCAGGGGGAGAACCGGAACCAGCGTAGCCTCAGCCTGGCCCCCCACAGCAGCCGGGGGAGGGGAAAGAGACCAGGGTTGGTATGGCCTCAGCCCATGCCCCCCACCTTCTGGTGACCAGAGGGGAGAGCCAGGACTGGCGCAGCCTCAGCTCTGGGCCCTCCCCAGCGGCCTGGGGGGGGGGAGGACGAACTGGGGCTGGGGCATCCTTGGCCCTCCCTGGCAGCTGGGGAAGGAGAACTGGAGCTGCCATGCTGCAGCCTCAGCCCAGCCCTTCCAGGGGCGGAAGAGCTGGGTTGGCCCTGGTGTGCCCCAGGCAGCTGGGGGAGAGCTGGGGCTACCTTGGGCAGGCCCTCCCCAGCAGGTTGGGGGGGGACCAGGGCAGCCTGGCCCACCGAGACCCTGCATCCCCAGCCCACTCCTGTCCCCTCCCTCCCTGGCCAGACACCTACACCCAGAGAAAGGGGGGTTGGTGAGTGTAGTGAGCAGGGGGCACAGCCCCCTAGTATTATTTAAAATATCTATTTTCTGTGAAGAAAGTATGAGGAATAATTTGTTAGTGAGGCTGAAAGACTCACTGCTCTACATACCACTTTTCAGCATAAAAATAAACTGCAGATGTTCCAAGGCAGATATATATCATAATACTTAACTTTGGTTTAGAGTTTGCAGATGTTCTGTGTTTCACTAGAGATAAGTCTCAGTGTTAGTGTTGAAAAATAATGCATTCTCCATAACTGCACAGACTAAGCCTTGTGTGTGTTTAATACATTTTGACTTGTAGGCACTTTTGTTGTTTTAAATACTAGAATAAAAACACACTGCTTGTCTTTTCTCCCCAGAATAAGTATACCAAACTAAGTTAAGTAGGGCTCTTATTGTGGAAGATGTTAAGTACTCATCTCTCATCATAGGTGTTTGAAACTAGTAGTGCTGTAGGTTCTGCTATATCCCTGGCTTGAAGTGGTTTCAGGGTTTATTGTTTGGTTGTGTGGCTCTCCACACTCTCACAATACATTATTTATTCTAGCACCCCTATATTTTGTTTGCAATAGCTGTTGGAAGCATTGAGCACCTCAATGAGTATATCTTCTAGGAGTTTTCCCGCAATGTTGGACCCTTTGTTTTAACTTTTAACAACAAAAAGTAATCTTGCTGGTTTTCCAGTTAACTTATAGATGATTGCATGGAGCTGAGCTGGGGATGGGGAATCATCCACGTATTACTTCCTGATGAGTTTTAATTTATTTCCAAGAGCAAATAAAACTGTTTTGCCGGTCTGCATTATTGTAATTTCACTTTAATACTTCAGTGTGCTGCTGAGTTTTTTAAACAGCAAGTAATGAGAGAAGTATCTGTGTGCACTTTGTAAAACTCAAATAATGGATGAACTTGGCGCAAGAGTATAAACATGGCATGCAGCTATATTTCCCACAATACACTTGATGGCTGGCACTTGCATGACAGACTGGCTTGTTCCTTTTTTCCTGTAGAACTTGGCGCAAAATGTAGAAAATGTATTTGGATACAATTGGCTGTGGTTTAACTTAAGTTACACTGGTTTGTGTATCGTCTCAGCACAGCTGCAAAGTATTCTGGTTCTTCCACCATGCACTAGTTCTGGTTCTGATTCTTCCACCATGACAGGACCTTGAATGTGTAAGGGAAAGATGAGGCAAAGTCAATTCAGTTTTGGTTTTTCTAAAGGCAAAGATTCTCACTCAGCAACTCCCAAGATTCAACTCACATGACTTTGTCCCCTTTTTTAGCTGTGATTTGGTGCTGTTCTTACATCACCCATCATGATATGTAATGTGAAATTTGCTTTGTAAATGTAACAGAGAGCCACACTTTGCTTGAGAAATTGAGCCTCGTCCATAACCAGTGGGCCCCAGGTTCATTTGAATCTGTATGCATTTACAAAAGAACCCACTGATGAGATTTCAACAGAGCTAAAGCATTATTGGGAGGTATCCTAATAAAATATTAAGTCTCCTGAGATTTTATTTATTTATTTATTTATTTATTTATTTATTTATTTTGCCTAGGAAAGCAGCAACAGATGGAAGCTGAGCACCAGGAGATGTATGTTGAAGCCGATCATGACCTGCACCTAAGAACACGACGTTCAGTACAGCCCCCTGCAGAAAGACCTGGAGAGAGACGAATGGCTGAAATGAAGAAACTCTATGGTGTGGGTGCTGCCAAAATCCAAGCCATGGAAACTGCTATGCAACTTGCCTTTGATAGAAACTGTGATAAAAAACAGCCCAAGTACTGGCCGGTTATCCCTCTTAAACTGTGAGCTGTCTCATCTTCAGTACTAGCAGTCAAGCGCTGCTGCTGTGGGTATCCAATGAAGTTACACAGCTCAATGAATGAATCAGGGATTATTACTTGTACTCTTTCCTCCCTTTCCCCTCCCCCCCTTCAAAGCATACTACTCCTCTTTTTTTAATCTGTCTGCCAGAGTTTTCAGAACTTATAGTCTCTCCACAGGGCAATACTAAATTTCTGATTTGTTCTATACAGATAGGGACATTTTACTTCTTTTAAAATATGTTTTCTGTAATTTAACATTGGTCTGTTTTGGCCATGCTTTCAGGAAATGGAACAGCATTTGTTTTCACTTACTGAGCTGGGAAGACTGTTCAGCAACGTAAAAATAAAAGTTATGAAATCTCTGCAAAATCTCCACGTATTATTATTTTAATTTAGTAGCCTTGAGATCAGTTTTAACACAATACAGCTTGAAGTGTTGTGATTTCTGAAGCCTCATCATTAATTTTGGGATCCTGCAGTCTATTGGCTAAGGTACAAAATACTAAATTACCGTAGCACAGCCATTTGAATGCCTTTTGAAAGCTTTATAATAAGGCAGGGATTTTTTTCTTCCAGTCTAAAACTGAGCGGGCAGAATTTCAACCTAAAAGGAAATGTATATGAAAACATTTTTTTTAATTTGTTCACTGTTTGGCATGGTAGCTAAAATGTCTACTTGATTTTCATACATAAAGAAAAGAAAAAATATGCCAATGGAGAGGGTTAGGTTCTGGTACTGTCACCCTATGCTCACTTTGAATACTGCCTCAGTCCACTAATAGTTCAGTTGATTTGCGGACTCACTTTTAGTATGCAATACTCACTATCCATAAGGGTAGTAGAATTGAGTCCTTAGTGTTAAAAATGGGTACTCTGGTATACTTAGTTTGCCCCAAAACAAGTCTACACCCCGTCAAAGTAATGTAAACTTGAAACATTTTTCTGTAGAGTTACACAAAGAATATGATTAAATGGCCTCTCTGCATAATGTACAATATTGTCATGTTCTGTCATAAGCAGTTTCAAAGAAATATTAATGTCTCCACTATCATAAACATGGGTGAGCCATTTTTGGAATAAAGAAAGCTGAGGCTGAAGTTCTAACTCTAATTTGTTCTAGTTCTGTCTTGTTTTTGCCTGTTCAGCCTAGCTTTTGTAGCATGTGTGGTATATAATAGATCACATTAATCTCTGTCCTTTCCTATGTCCAGGGAGACTAGAGCAAATTTCAGATTAAACATTGAATTTCTTTGTTCTTATCGCAGTGTTAAAACTTCAAAACTACTACTTTTTTTCTCATTCTGACTGAACCCCCTTTATTTTAGCATAATGTGAAGCAGTAAGATTGAACTCCTTGAAATTAAAAGTTTCTAAACCCCAAGACCCATTACTGGTGTGATTGAACAAACAAGATTGTACACAGCATAAATAAATACAGGCAGTCCCCGAGTTACACGGATCCGACTTATGCCGGATCCGCAGTTACGAACGGGGCCCTCCCTCTCCCTGGTCTCCAGCAGACCAGGGAGAGGAAGCAAAGCGGCGGAACACGCGGGCAGCGGACAGGGCTGTCCGCTGGCCGCATGCTCCGCCGCTTTGCTCTGCTTTGCTCCCCGTCCCCCTGGTCTACAGACCAGGGGGACGGGGAGCAAAGCAGAGCAAAGCCACGGAGCCCGAGGGCAGCAGGACAGCCATGGCACGTCTGGGCTGTCCCGCTGCCCCCGTGCTCCATGGCTTTGCTCCGGACGCCTGTGGTACAGCAGCTGGGGCGCTGTCGGTTGGTCCTGTAGCGCCGCTCTGGGCGCTACTTGACCAACCCGGCAGCACCCCAGCTGCTCTGCCCCAGACGTCCTGATTCAGCCACTGCTGGTCAGTTTCAGCAGCGGCTGAATCAGGACGCCTGGGGCAGAGCAGCTTGGGTGCTGCTGGGTTGGTCCAGTAGCGCCGAGGAGCAGCTGCTCTGCCCCAGGTGTCCCCAAGTCAGCCGCTGCTGAAACTGACCAGTGGCTGACTACAGGAAGCCTCTGCCCCGGGCTTCCTGGAATCAGCCGCTGATCAGTTTCAGCAGCAGCTGACGTGGGGACGCCTGGGGTTCTTAAGTTGAATCTGTATGTAAGTCAGAACTGGCGTCCAGATTCAGCCGCTGTTGAAACTGATCAGTTTCAGCAGCGGCTGAATCTGGACACCAGTTCCGACTTACATACAGATTCAACTTAAGAACAAACCTACAGTCCCTATCTTGTACGTAACCCGGGGACTGCCTGTAAATGGGAGTTGTGAAATATGATCCTGCATTTGGAGTACTGAAATTTTGTGATGGTATGTATTTTAGTAGCCTGAGAGATCGACTCTGAAATGTCAAGAATTAGTGTTTTTGTAAGGATCTCTCTTGGTTGACAGAATAAACTTTTATCTTCTCATAAAAACTCTGTGATAAAACTTATTTTTCTTACATACTGCCCTAGCTGTAAAACTTTCTTTAGTACCCAGGTGTGGTAAGCCTTCTCTTGCTTGCTCTGTTTGCTAGGGTAGGCTGCACCTTGCCCTGGTGTGGCTTTAATTATGTTGTAAAAAGCGCATATGGGTGCAGAGAAGGGCTTCACAAGAACCCTTTGCCCACTCACTGCCTATCTGATAAGATGCAAAGTGGGTGAGGAGGGCTGCTGTGCCTTTTGAGGCAAAGGCATCTTCTCCTCCAGATCCATGTACAGATTTCTCTCTCTTCCCGTGTGAATGGGGTACTCAGCTTCCCCTGCAACACTAGTGGCTATTTTGCTAGCTCAAGGATCCATGTAGGGTTGGGATGGTACATCCCCTCACACATCTCTGTTCCTAAAGAGCTGGGAATGTATATCTTTTTGTGGAGCCCCTGCTATGTAGGGGATCCTCTGTAAAGGAGAGGTAGACCCAGGAGAAATGGATCTGAAATGTCAGAGATGGAGAGGGCTGTCTGCCCTGGGACAGAATTAGTGGATCTGTGGAGCTTAAAGACAGGTTTCATGACCTATTCCAAGGAGGCCCAGTCCTACCTTTTCTGTTTTCCTTCCTCATCACCAAATGGAATAATCTGGGGAAAACTCTGAGAGAAGATTTCATTCCCCTTAATTTCTCCCCCGATTTTATAGGAGGGATTGATCTGACTGTTCATGAGTTTCACAGGAGAGCCTCATACCTGATTTACCACGAGAATGATGCATCTCAGGTTTGGAGGAGAGGAGCTCTCATCTGCAGACTTACAACACGTGCTAGTGTTCTTTAAGGGGGTCAACAAACATGTGGACAAGGGGGATCCAGTGGATATGGTCTACTTAGATTTCCAGAAAGCCTTTGACAAGGTCCCTCACCAAAGGTTAAGTAAAGTAAGTTATGAGATGAGGGAAGATCCTTTCATGGATTGATAATTGGTTTAAAGACAGGAATCGAAGGGTAGGAATACATAGTAAGTTTTCAGAATGGAGAGAGGTAACTAGTGGGGTCCCCCAAGATTCTGTCTTGGGACCCATACTATTCCACTTATTTATAGATGATCCTAGAGAAAGAGGCAAACAGTGAGGTGGCAAAATTGGCAGATGATACCTAACTGCTCAAGATAGTTAAGACCAAAGCAGACTGTGAAGAGCTTCAAAAAGATCTCACCAAACTAAGTGATTGGGCAACAAAATAGCAAATGAAATTTTTAATGTTGATAAATGTAAAGTAATGCACATTGGAAAACATAATCCCAATTATATATATACACAACATGATGGAGACTAATTTAACTACAGCTACTCGAGAGAGAGAGAGATTTTTGGAGTCATTGTGGATAGTTCTCTGAAAACATCCACTCAGTGCGCAGTGGCTGTCAAAAAAGCAAATAGAATGTTAGGAATCATTAAAAAGGGGATAGAGAATAAAACAGAGAATATCTTATTGCCTCTGAATAAAACCATAGTACGTCCACATCTTGAATACTGTGTATAGATTTGCTTGCCTCATCTAAAAAAAATATATATTGTCATTAGAAAAGATTCAGAAAAGGGCAACAAAAATGATTAGGGGTTTGGAATGAGTCCCATATGAAGAGAGATTAAAAAGGCTTGGACTTTTCAGCCTAGAAAAGAGGAGACTAAGAGGGGATATGATAGAGGTCTATAAAGTCATGAGTGGTGTGGAAAAAGTGAATAAGGAAAAGTTATTTACTTATTCCCACAATATAAGAACTAGGGGTCACCAAATGAAATTAATAGGCAGCCGGTTTAAAACAAACAAAAGGAAGTTTGTCTTTACTCAGCGCACAGTCAACCTGAGGAACTCCTTGCCAGAGTATGTGGTGAAGGCTAGGATTTTAACAGGGTTCAAAAAAGAGCTAGATGGATTCAAGGAGGCCAGTTCCATCAATGGCTATTAGCCAGGATGGGTAGGAATAGTGTCCCTAGCCTCTGTTTTTCTGGAGATAGGTGACGGGGGAATCATGTGAGGAATACCTGTTGTGTTCTCTCCCTCTGGGTCATCTGGTATTGGCCACTGTCGGCAGACAGGATATTGGGCTGGATGGACCTTTGGTATGACCCAGTATGGCCATTCTTACGTTCTTATGTGCAGGATAGGGATGTTACATTTAGTTTAATCAACTAATTGACTAGTCAATGGAACTTCTCGCGTAAGCTGAGACAGCTGATTCCTGGCTCCCACCGGGTCCCTTGCACTGCGCATTTTTAAATGTATTATGCTTATCAGATAGTCGACTAGTCGCATACATTCCTAGTGCAGGAAATAGGCGTCCTCCTACAGATCTCTCAGCTTTCAAGGGACAGAATGTTCATGGTTAGCCAACTAATTCCATGCGCAGGCAAATCAGTGGAGTTTTGAAGCCTTTTTTCTACAATAATTCTTTGTTCCGTCTTTTTTGCACATTCCAGGAACCAGATTGTGGAAGCAGCAAAGTTAACAACTCAGATGTGAGGAAAATACCAATATTAAGATTGCATGTGCAATACTAATTCCAACCCCTTGCACTTATGTATTATGCTACAGTCTTTAATTACATGCCTTCATAATATTTCTAAAATAATACCATGTTATATCCCTTCAGCCCCTCACGTTGAGGAGCACAAATGGAATGTTGTAGACCCGATTCTCCCCTGCCTTAACACCTTGTGCAGTCAGTCATCTGTGCCTGTGCAAAGTGAGTGTCCAATGTCACCAAGTCAGAACTCTTCCTTTAGTGCTGGTAGCATTTGACATTCACTTTGCATTAACTATTCACAAATGTAAATTTGACTCTGGAAGGAAGAGTCACACAGAGGGTCACCACCTTCCTAATGACTGGTAACAAGGCCCCTGAGGCCCCATCCTTTGTCCTGCCAGTTTCCCTACCCCAATGGTCTGCCCCTGCTCCGCCTGTTCCCAAGACTCCATCCCCATCATTTGCAGTCTTCAGCAACACAGCTGACACCGCTTTGCCTACCATTTTCATGCAGTGCAGAGCCATGAGCCATTCAGGCAGTCTGGCCCCAGAAGCTGTGGCTGCTGCTGCTGCACTGCCTCCTTCCTTCCACTCCTTTTCCACAGATCAAAAAAAGGACCTCAGGGCTTGTCAAATGGCACTTGGACAGACATGCCAAAACCCAGACTGTCTAGGTTAGCAACCTCACGCCCTGGGTAGTAAGGAAAAAGGAGCTCATGGAGAAATTTGGTCTTTATCTCAATAATTCAGCTTTCCCGTCAGTAAAATGGGAACAATGCAAAACAATATAAACATGTTCTAAAGACTGATTTGTTAGTGTTTGAAAAATGCTTTGAAGGTTGGGGGGGGTATGGTAAAATAATTTTTGTTGTTTATAAATGCAGTAAAAATTGTCATAAATGGACACAATATAAGTTTAACATACAGACAAAATGATGACCTCTGCATCTGATCCCCAAAGAAAAATTGTTTGTGCTGGCACAGTGGAAACATTGTCAAAGATCTGCTTGTCCTTGTTAAACTATTTCTCCATAAAGCAGCTAATTATCTTTCATCTTCCCACGGTTGCTGCTGCCTATATATGTATAGACTTATTGGCGGCTATTCTATCGGTCCTGACCAATTTTTACCTTTCTAACTTACTCATTTGTATTGATGTGCTCCCTCTTTTGTGCTTTTCTCTTCATGGGTGGATGGGTCAGAAACCTCAAGTATGGTGATTGGCTACACATGCTATAGTCTGTATTCAGGTGACTCATTCAGAAAACATTTTTAGCAAATATCATGCCTAAGCAAGTTACAACAAAATTCTATCATAACCTCTAGGAAAGACATGCACAAAATTTCTGCTCTTTGTATCTTCTTTCGTTCCCTTTGCTAAAAGATTCAGTTCAGTCTTAAAAACTAAAGCTGCATTGGTAAAATATGGGTGCCTATATGTAGGACACCTAAATAAAAGAACCTCATGTCAATCATCCCAGCACTGGATGAGGGAGACTGGTTCGCAGCCCTTGACCTTCAGGACACTTACTTCCACATGGCCATACATCCATTGCCCAATTTCTCCATTTTGCCTCAGATCACTTCCTATACTGATTCCTTCTCGAAGACCCTGGCAGTCGCTGCAACCTATTTGCATCGCCAGGGTATTACAATTTTTCCATACCTGGGCGATTGCCTCATACGAGGTCCTTCCCACCAAAGATATGGTGCTTTTTACCAAGAGGCTTTTCGGATCTCTAGGCCTCATCATAAATGAGCAGAAATTGACCGTATGCCCCACCCAGTCTCTAGAGTTGATAGGGGCTTGTCTGGGTTCCACAACAGAATGAGCATTTCTCCACCCGTATTTCCACACCAAAACGAACCTTGTTTCGGTCATGGCATCCAGCCCCACCATGCCAGTACTCACCTGCCTCCAGTTCATGGGTCACATGGCTGCCACAACATACATGATCCAGCATGCATGTCTGCACTTTTGTTATCTCCAGCACAGGCTCTCGCCAGTATACACCTCATCCAAATACAACATACACAAGCAGATTTCAGTTCCCCCAAAGGCCCTTGTTTCATTACGATGGTGGGCCAATCCCAAAAACCATCTCGCAGGTGTCCCATTCCACCAGACACAGCCCTCCATCTAGATTACTATGGATGCTTCCCTCCCTGGATGGGGTTACTTTACTCAGGGCAGGTGACTTTCTCTCAGACATTCGTGAGTGTATGGTTTGCATCCTTACTGACAATGTTACTATGATGTTTTACATCAACTGTCAAGGCGGTGCTTGTTCTCAGTCCCTCTGCATGGAGGCCATCCGCCTATGGAACTGGTTCATCCACAACAGCATCAGCGTAGTAGCATCTTTCCTGGGGCTAAGAATAGAACTGCAGATACTCTCAGAAGACACTTTGCAATAGACCATGAGTGGAAAGGCCACCTGTGCATCTTTCACGATATGTTCAGAGATGGAGTTTCCCTCTCATAGACCTGTTCATATCACACCACAATACCAAATGTCCCCAATACTGTTGCAGAGTGAGACTGGAACTAGGATCGTTGGGGGATGCCTTTCTCATGGGATGCTCACCTCAACTATGCTTTCCCCCCCAATCCCTCTCATTCTGAGGGTTCTAGGGATGTTAAATTTCAATGGAATTTCCATCGACTACTCAATTAGTCGATAAGGGAGGCGCTCACTCACCCACTGTGCCTCTCCCTTTTAAATGTACAAGAGCTGCAGGCAGCTTCTGTATATTTCAAAGGTGGAGAGGTAGCAGGAACCTGTCCCCGCTGCCTTGGGTTCCCCCTGTGCCTCTTCCTTTGACATGTGCAAGAGCCTCAGGCAGCTCTTGTACATTTCAAAGGGAGAGGTGCAGCAGTCAGGACTGGCATGAGCAGGACTGTTTCAATCCCCGCTCACGTTGTTTCCCCGCTGCCCTCTGTCTCTCCTACCCCCCATGGAGATGGTGTTGGGGGGAACTGGCTTTTAAGATGGCTCCCTCCAGCACTGGCTCGTGCTTTCCCACCTTGCTGCCTCTCTCTGATAGCAAGGGAGCAAGGGAGGGGAAGTGACAAGTCGAGTTCCTACTCAACTACCCGATAAGCATTTGCTTATTGGGTAGCCAACTAGTCACTTACATTCCTAGAGGGTCCTGTGCAAAATCAAATCAGACAGCACCCTACTCATTCTGATAGCCCCCTCCTAGTTGAGACAGATTTGGTTTTCCTATCTTTATCAGACATCTCTTCAACTTCCTTATCCTCTTCTGGATCACCAAGACCTCCTTCCTCAGAACAGTGGCACCTTTTTCCACCCTCAGCTGCAATCACTACACCTGATGGTTTGGCTCCTCTCTGGTTGTCTGAAACCAAGAGACTATGCTCAAAGCAAGTAAAGAACATTATACTCCATAGTAGATGCCAGACCACTTGAAATACTTACCTGTACAAGTGGAAGCATTTTGCAGCTTGGTGTGGAAACAGTCAGTTTGACCCATCTTCCACACCTCTTCATACAATCCTCGATTACATCTGAAACAACAGGGACTATCAGTTCCCTCCCTCCCACACTGAGAGCATTCTACCCCCCAATTGACGGGTTCTCAGTATTCTCACATTGTATTACAAGAAGGCTCCTTAAGGATCTTAGTAACCTTAATCCTCCACGTAGGCCACTATCTCTGATGTGTGACTTAGAGCTGGTACTCAATACACTTACCAGACCACCTTTGGAATCTTTGGTTACATGCTGTCTTCTCCTGTTAACTATGAAGACCGTATTCTTAGTAGCAATCATATCAGTGAGAAGAGTTAGAAAACATGCTGCCCTCACAGCGGCAACTCCCTTCACAATATTCCATAGAGACAAGGTCATACTTTACTTTCACCTGTCCTTCTTGCCTAAAGTCTGCTCCAGTTTCCACATTAATGAGCCTATTGTTCTCCCCACATTTATCCAAAGACTCATGCCTCACGAGAGGATGCTTTCCTACATACCCTAGATGTTCAGAGAGTGCTTTCTTTCTGTATCGACTGGACATGGACCTTCCATAAATCATAGACATTGTTCATTTCAATTGCTGAACGTTCTCGGGGAACAACACTTTCATCTCAGCACATTTCCAGAATTATAGTGTCATGTATCGTCCACTGCTACTCTCTACAAACTACTGCAAAGTACTCCCTGTGTTCCCCTCCCCCGGGGTCATTCATTACAGGCTGTTTCTACAACAGCAGCCTTCCTTAAGGGGGTATCACTTAAGGACATTTGTTGTGCAGCCACATGGTCATCCAACCACACTTTTATGAGACATTATGCAATCTCGACACGAACAGATACGGCCTTGTCTTTTGCTAATGCGGTGCTCTCCACTGCTTAAATCTGAAGCCCACCTACCATCTAACCAAATACCCCTACGTAGTCACCAACAGTGGAGCACCCACGAGGACATCACTTGAAGAAGAAAAGGAAGTTACTCACCTTGTGCAGTAATGCTGGTTCTTTGAGATATGTGTCCTGTGGGTACTCCACGACTCACCCTTCCTCCCCTCTTCTTTGGACCACACCTGGGCCAATCGGGCATACACGAAGAAACTGAGGGGAGTCAGGCCGCACGTGCAAAGGCACAAATGGCACAAGCTGCCTGCCGCACATGCGTAGCCTGACCAGATACTGCTAGGAAAAAAATTCCAATCTGTGGTGCCAGGATGACCCAACACCAACAGTGGAGCACCCACAGGAACACACATCTCAAAGAAACATTCTGTGTGACAATGGAGCTAATTCTGAGGGACCTACTCTCAAGTGAGGCAACACTACACAACTGCAGAATCAGAGGGCTAAGTGAACTAGAAGAATAGTAGGGGATTTACACAATTAGCACATTAGGGGAAACCTTGCAATTAATCCTTTAAAAATCTATTTCCTGTGTACATATTGCTGAATTGAGTTTTTGTTAACGGCAGCCCTGGAGGCAGAAGGTCATGGAACCGTCTACAGTAGAGACTAGAAAGGCCTATTAATTCATCTTATTCAGTCTCTGGGACCAATACAATATTGTTCCCTGTCGTGTGTTTCCCAATTCTATTGTCAGTCCACACAGAATAGGAACACTATGGGCAGTAGCATTGCCAGCATTTCTACAGCAGCCCATTGTCATTCTTCTACACTAACCAATTATGTGTGTGTGTGTGTGTGTCTGTCTGTCTCCTGGGAACTTCCCTGTGTTTTTCATGGTATCCCTTGTGTCTTTTGCTTGCTGTCAGACTTCAGAATTCTGAAGCATGCTTTCTTGCACAGCTCCTCTTCAGACTTAGTCTTGCACTGAAAGTAATGGTGCTGAATTTGGGACACTAATTTCCATGGCAACATGCTGTGATATCATAAACACTGGATTATGAATTCATTGCAGGAATAAGACAGAGGAACAGCTGCATAGTAACAGAGAACTCTTAGTCCAATACTGATTTCCCACAAGAGTGAAGCAAATACAGATAATTACTGATAGTAAATGACAAATACTCTCTTCATTTTGTGATCTATTGTGAAAGTGGTCATCATGCACTTCTGTTATTGCAGCTTAAGCAGGGATCTCTTGACTACAGAAGTGCCATTGCAGAGCACTTGGAAGAATTAATGGTTTGCCTTTTGCTAATATGTTTCACTACAAGGGATCTGCTCAAAACATGTTCCCATGTTAAAGCCAGTTAAATTTTGTTTAAAAAGAGAGTGCCAGAACTGTGTTACTACACTCTCTGCTCTCCTATTGCTTTTTAGGTTGGCAGTGCTGTTTGCTATATTCAAATCTAGCAAAATGAGATCTGTTTTCCCAGAGCAACCATTGCTAAAACTTTTTCACAGTCCCACATTCACAGTAGTTAGTAAAGCTGGATTATTGCATTGTATTTTGCACATTGGCATTCCAAGGCTAATCTGGCTTCCCATACTTCAACAGGTAGTTCAATGAAAGCACTCCTGTAAGTAGAGCAAGCTAGGTTTGATCTTAGATGGTATTCCATCCCATAGGACCATGTGGTAATTTAGTATTGTTGAAACACAGAGCTTTAAAATAATAAGAGAAAGCACTAATTGAACACACAGTTTTTTCATTGAAAAATGAACTGTTTTTCTACCAAGCTTTTAAAGACCGAGACAAAGCAGATGCCATTCTCTTATTGCACAATGTAACACAGTGCATTCTCCTGGGGAATCAGTTCAAGAGTCACAGATACAATTCTTGGCAAGACTTTTCTAGTATGTTAGAGTGAGACTCTCAAACAGAAACTCTTGCCAAAATCAAAATGGCTGTAAATTCAAGTTTGCCCTGATATGTCAATATTTCAGATCCAATATTACTTTCACTTTTGGTTCACTGAATTCAACTGATAAACTGTGATGGATGAAAGGGTAACAGGGTAGTTTGCCACTAACTAAAGATATTATCATTTTTGGAAAACGTTTGTTTTCTTTGTCAACATGTAGAAAATGTTGGATGGCTTAGTGATAGCTCTTTGCAGAGCTTGAAAAATTACAATATGTTTATTAGTCTAAGGAAAAAAATCAGGCAGTCTCCTCTGCATTACTGCTCCACAAAGCTATGTGTCCTGCAATGTAAAGGAATTAAACACTTACGCAATACATTTTAATCAACTGTCTAATATTTTTTTAAATATTATCTCCAGTGTTTTTGTTATATACAGGCAGTCCCCGGGTTACGTACAAGATAGGGACTGTAGGTTTGTTCTTAAATTGAATTTGTATGTAAGTCGAAACTGGTACATATTGTAGGGGAAACTCTAACCAAACATTTCTCCAGAGCTCAGTTTTATTCTCCCACACCTCACTTCCCTCAGTCCTTTATTCTCAAACTGAGGTGTCTGCTGAGAAAAGCCGCTCCGTGTCTCCCTGGTCTGCTGGGGGGGAGGCTAGCTTCGCGTCTCCCTGGTCTGCTTGGGGGGGGGGCGCTAGCTTCGCGTCTCCCTGGTCTGCTGGGGGGAAGCAGCTAGTGCGGGGTTGCCTCACCCCATTTGTAAGTAGGGATCCGATTTAAGTCGGATCCATGTAACCCGGGGACTGCCTGTATCTTCTTTCCCTTCCTGACTTTCCACCCTGATTTTTTTTTTGTTTAATTCTCTAGGTGTATCTTTTTTCCTCAGTTTTTTTCAGTATCTATTTCTTCCTTTCCATCCCCCTCTGTCCTCATGGATTGTTTTCTATATCTTCTCCAGGCCTGGATAAAAGATTTGTGGGGCCCTTTGCCCTGTGGGAATTGGAGCCCCCTATCTTCTGTAAACTGGGCAACAAAGTGCTCCTACCCCATTCAGACCCCCCAAATTGCCCTATTCCCACTCCCATGCAGATCCCCAGATGCCCATCCGACCCACATATGCCCCAACAACCCTCTAACAGCCCCCCTCACACTTATCCTGAGAACCCACATATACATCCCAGCAGCCCTGACATACTTCCCACTCACCACAGCCCTCATCACCTCAGCTGCACCCATAGACACGGGAAGTAGAGGTGCAGGGGGTGCTGTAGCTCTACCAGATTTTGTACCTGGCTTCCCCAGGCCTAGGGTCCAGCACCACTGCTGACCCATTGTCAACTCAGGCAGTCCCTCCACGGTCCCACTGTCCACGTTTCATGCAGGATCTGTAGCCCACCAATCCTGGGGTCACTGGCCTTGAAGGCCCCCTTGCCAGCCTGTGTCTCTGCTTCTGGCCTCGGACCAGAGCTCTACAGCTGCCTCCAACTGTGGCTAGGTGGCCAGCTCTCCCAGACATACCAGACACCATTTGCAGCAGTGGAGTACAGCCCGGAGTAGTTAGCAACCCTAAGTGTGATCCCAGGCTGGGGCAGTTCAGTACCCTCACCCTAAAAAGAATTCTAGCACCACTGTCTGAACCAACTCCATGCCCGGAATCCTGGAGTGACATACTCAATGTACCATCCTGACACTGTCACCCCTACCCTGTTCCGTACGATGTCCTGGTGACATCTGGACCACTCACAAACAGACTTCTGGCACACAAGCCACAACTGCAGGCTACATCTACACTGCAGTGCTATTTTTAAATACTGGAAGTATCCCAAAATAGGTATTCTGCATCTTTTGAGTGCACCTCTTATTTTGAAATATAACGGGCTTGCTGTTCTGATGTCCCCGTAAACCTCGTTCTACGAGGATTAAGGGACGTTTTGGAATAACTCTCTATTTCAAAATTTGATGCTGTGTAGACAGCGCCAAATTTTGAAATAAACTATTTTGAAATTACCTCAAAATAAGTTATGCAATTTGCATAGCTCAAATTGCGTAGCTTATTTCGAGCTAAGGGTGCAGTGTAGACATACCCTGACTGTCTGTGTGTAACTGCAACCTGCTAGTCACATTTTAGCTCTCACAAGGCTTGGCTATACTGCAGGAAGATCCCGATGCAACTGTAGTCCCGTATTTCTCCCCAGAAATGTACAGCCTATACTGCCCAACCCTCTATTGGACAAGGCAAGTTATACTCTGTTATGTCTTTAAATAGAAATAATATGTACGCAACTAGGCACACCCAATGGAGTTTCCCAGACACATCAATTTCAACACACTATATTAGATAAAACACTTATGTTTACTAACTACAGAGAGAGATTTTAAGTGAGTATAAGTAATGAGGCACAAAAGTCAGAGGTGGCTATAAGAAACAAAGATAAAATGCTACTGGTGCCTAACAAACTCTGCTAAATTCAAAGCAAGGTTTTCTCACTGCATTCTTCCAGTAGTCTTATTGACCAACGTTCCTACGTTTGGACCTCTTCTCCCAGAGTCCGGTGATGGCTTCTGTTGTTTCAGGTGCAATGAATGTGATGGGGAGGGGAAGAAAGCAGAGTCTCTTGGGAGGGGTGTCCATTCTTTTTACAGTCCCCCATCTTCCTTAGTGAAGCATTTCCAGCAGGGAGCAAGGTGACAAGGAAGCTGTATAGATGGCTTTGCTAAGTTGTCAAATTTGTACCCTTGTCCCTTTTCCTGCCAAAGAAGGACCCCTTAATGGTCCATTGTCCATGTTTTCACTTGGCTGGAGCACCAGCTCATCCCGTATCTCTGAGGAGGAACTGGTTTGGCCATTCCCCAGACTTCTCTGGGAAACCTATGTATTGTCATGATCTGGGCTTATATTTATTACTGCACATATAATGCAGCTACATGGATTTTGCCATGGTGTTATCGATCAGCAAGTTATGTGTTCTCAAGATACCTCAGAAAACATTCTTTGTACAAAAAGTATTATAATAGAGTACAGGGGAACATACTGCTATCTTTTGTCATACCTCACCACTCCCCATCTTCCCCCATTCTCCTCACAGCCCCCATCACTAAACCCACCACCCTACCAACATCCCCTACTTGCCACCAATCCATTCCTCACAGTCTGCCAACATTCATCCCATAACTTGTCAACAACTTACCCTGCAGCCCCTGGGACTTTCCTGTCCATTCACCAGCATCCCTGCCCCTTGGCAGCTCAGTGCTCTGCTACTGTCCAGCTGAATGGTTCCTCCTCCTCCTCCTGGTAACCAAGCTCCACTTGCTCCCACCACTAACCCCACAGACATAATGGCCCTGCACCACTCAGGATGGAGGGGTGATAGGCCAAACTTCAATGAGCAGCATTGTGATGTTGTAGCATCACTCTGGATTTTTTTCCAGTTGTTGGAGGGGGCTGAGATGGGGGCCCTATGCAAGTGCACACTGGTTAATCCGGGCCTGCACCTCCCAAAATCACTCTCTCACAAGTTTTATTCTTGTATCAACTGATCCCACCTATCTCTCTCCCTTACTCTCGCCAACAACAGAGGAGTAGAAAATAATTTTATCTGCATATAAAAGGAGCACCAAAGTAATAAAAATGAGGGGTAAATTATACTCTCTCTATATGGCAACCCATAGGTAGTCAGGATTCTAGTAATTTCACTCATCAAATATGCAAGTCACTTTGCAACTGCATTTTTGTCTTATGAAGTTAATTCAAACAGCAGTTCTTAAACTAAAACATTAACAAACTCACCAACGTACTTGAAATAAAAGTTTCCATTTCCGCTATTGATACATTTTGTACATTGCTGTGTGTTTGTTCTCCCTGGAGATCTTCATTATTCTGATGGCTAAGAATCTCTATCTTAACTACCGGAATTTTTAAGTTTGAAAATCTTTTGAGGCTGTGGGGCCCAGAGGGAGTCACTGGAAAAAAGGAGTGGCAGGCAGTGTTCCCTGTAAGCTGTGCGCTTGTGGTGCTGCACAGGAGAGATTCTGGTGCTGCCCAGATGATTAGCAGAGCACACATAGCTAGGTGTTTAGTTTCTACTAGTGGTGCACATTTGCCTAAGCCTCAGTGCATATAACATTTTTATTCTGCATATGGATGGAAAAGTCTGCACATGGATGGAAAGAATTAGAGAGAACATCGAGTGGAGTTATGAAAAATATCACAATCCAAGACCCACCACTACCCACCCACTGTGAACATGCTATTACAGCTAGCAGCCAATGGCTCCTTGAAAGCCACTGAAAAATAGTTATTCACTCTTTTGTGTTTTGTGTATCATTTCCTCTTCTTTCTTTTTTCTGCTCCTCTCTCTCCCTCCCCTTCCCAAGCACACGCTTCCTGGTCCTCATCTCCCCTTCTACATGCTTCCCTGACTCTTGTCTCCTTTTTCCCTCTGGTCCCCTGCCTGGCTATCTCGTTCCCTGTTGCTGTAGACATTCCTCTCCTAAGGGAGGCTAACAGCTCAAATACCAGCTGGGGCCTTGCTGTCCAGAAGGTAATTTCTAGTTTGGCTCCTATTCCTATACAGTAGTGATTCCTCATGGAATCAGGTAGGACGGTGGTTCTTCCTTGTTTCTATCTGCTCTTTATACATCTAGACACTTCTTTGCAAGAAACAGCCTGGACAATTATTGAGTGAGCTGAAAATGGAAGAGACTCCAGCACCATGTGACCATCCAGCTCCCAAGAATCTTCAGGAAGTGCATTGCAGACAACCAGTGGTCTGAAGATCACTGTTAGAGAAGTGCTGATCAATTTATGCTGGTCTTGTAGGAGGCTTAACAAAGAGTTCCATCCATTTCTACAATGCATCATCTCTTTTACACTGTTACTCTCAGTGTAATATTGTAGTGTAATATAGGTATAGTAGTAATATTATACCTATGTGTTCAGATGTAGGCCACCCATCTTCCAACCATTTTCAAAGTCAGCTTCAACTAACAAAGGCTGAAGCCTGACCCATATTTAAAAATTAGATCAACCTAACTACATCCCTCAGGGCTGTGAAAAATGTAGCCTGTATGATGTAGTTCGGTTGACCTAATCGCCAGTGTAGAGGTTTCCATTGATTAGATACTGCCTCTCAGAGAAAATGGATTACCTCCTTCGACCAAAAAAAACCCCACAACTTTCTTTGATGTATGAAGTATCTACACTATCAGGCACAGCTGAAGTTGTGCAACTGTAGCTACATAGTGCGGAAGTGGCCTGAAAACCAAGGATGCATCTTTTGCTCACACCAGTTTTGATTGGAAGAAATGCAAGTGATAGTCTAGAAAAGTGGTTCTCAACCAAGAGTCATGAGCAGGTTTCAGGGTATCCGATCTGCAAGGCATGACTGGCATTTAACTCACTAGGGCACAGGGCACAAAGCCAAAGCCCTGTCATGCAGGATTGCAATCCAGGGCTCTGAACCCTGCCATGTGGGGCTGGAACTGAAGTCTAAGCAATAGCCCATTTAGCAGTTCCAGCTAATTGCATTTGCCAGATTTCTGTGTTGGATATATTGTCTGTAGGGTTTATCATTTTCCACAAATAGAGTAACTTCTTTCCTTTGTAAATTGAGAAAGGAAGGAATCATTTGGTTGTAACAAGCACTTTAGGCCATCTGGTAGCTGGGATATGTTCTGTTTTGGCTGAATTTACTTTCTGCAGATATGTTTTTTTAACAACTAAATTAATTTTAAAAGACATGTCAGAAACAGCCCATGACCACTAAAGGCCTATTATAATAGGTTACAATTAATATATCTTACACAAAATGTCTCATTCTAGTTTCAGTTTTTTTATAGTATTATTTTTGTCGCTATATTCTCTAAATAGTTCAGTTACTTCTTATTATCTTAAAGAAACCGAGACAGAGTAAAGGGCCAATCTTTCTTTAAAGTATATCCCTACCAATATTAGAGATAAGACACTAAATTATTATAAATGAGATATTTTTTTAAAATCTAATTTATTTTTAAATGCATTGTTTGTCCACTTTCTTCATGTATCTTAGTGTCAAGAATAAAAATAAACTAGAGACTTGTCTGTTTCGCTTTTGTTAATATAGCTAATTTCAGGCATATACTAGGAAAATCATGCCATGTTTGAGATGAAACATGCTGATTATATGTTTATAAACAATATTTATACTGGAATTTTTTTAAAAGCATGGAAATGTTTTTATTGGCTTTAGGATTTCTAAAAAACTGATTTTTACCAAACCAAATTTTGGGGCCAAATTTGATCTGACAGATTCTGTAGAAGGGCTCTGTGTAAGTACAAAGGTTTGTCTCTGTAATCAACAGCTGCTGGTCCAATATAAGACATTACCTCACCCACTTTGTCTCTCTATGGGTATGTCTACACTACAGAGGGTTTTTTTTTGAAAAACAGCTGTTTTTCCAAAAAAAAACCCTTCACTTATGTCCATACTGCAAACGATTTCTTCCGAAAGACAATTGAAAGAACAGAGTTTTTTTCAACATTGGTAATCCTCATTCCATGAGGAAGAAGCCTTTTTCCAAAAGAGCTCTTTTGGAAAAAGGTGTGTGTGGAAGAGGGAGTTCTTTCGAAAGAAGAGGAAAGAGGAAAAAGCACAGGTGCCCTGGTGGCCACTCCATCCATAGTAATCACAACTGAAATGCGAGATAGTGTCCTTTCAGTGTGGACACTATCTTTCGAAAAAGCAGATAGCTTTTTCAATGTACTTTAGCAGTATAGATGCTCTCTTTTGGAAGAAGTTTTTCCAGAAGATCTCTTCCAGAAAAGCTTCTTCCAAAAGAAGCCTATAGTCTAGCCATAGCCTATGATTCTAAGTTCTTTTATTCTGATTTTTCGCTCTGACTTTCCACATACTCTTCATGCATTCCTTTAAATGCCACATTTTGGATCTGATTCCTGGATGCCTGTAAAGTCACTGGAGGGAAACACTGATCCTTATATATATGGGACTACTAAAAATGTCTTAATCTATACCTTCTCTCCTTTTATCATCTAACCACATTTCCAGGCCTGTGCTTTCAAAACTAGGTCCAGTGCTGGGGACAAATGTTTCTGCTGCAAGTATCTGTCCAGGTAAGGACCTGTTACACTGTAATACCATTTCTTTACTTCTCTATACAGGTTAGAGACCAGGAGACATGTCATCTCTGACTATAAGCTTTAGAGGGATAGCCAAGTTAGTTTGTAACTGGAAAAACTTAAAAAACAATCTGAAGAAATGGGTTGTACCCATAAAAGCTCATAATATCATGTATGTGTTTTGTTAGTCTTTAAGGTGCTGCTAGACCATTTGTTATCTCTGACTATAGTTTGTCTGCACCATACTCATGTGTGTGTGTACTGAGTGGTTTATATTACTGCTGAGCCACTTGGTCATTCCCATCTATTTTTAACACATTCCATTTCTTCTTAACAGTACAGCTCTATGGGGCACATAGCCACTTGCTAGGCACAACTGATTTTTCTATGGGTCAGCAGCCCCCATATGAAAAAAGGTTCCCCACCTCTGGTTTAATTCAACTTTGTAAGTAATGCTTCAGTTTAAATCTTAGGCACTGCTCACATTTAAGGCATAAAATTACAAACTTCTGTAGGCTTACATGCTTTTGCCATTTGAAAAAAAAGTTTGGTGAAAAAATTAAAAGGAAAATGAAATCAGCTGGCTGTGACTCAGCCTCTGGCTTCCAGCTGGAATGGGGAACCCTGTTAAAATGAGTAGGCTCATACTTTCCTCCCCAGCTGTTTCAGTTTGGTTAAAGGTGCTGTGAAAAGCACACTCTGGAATATATTCAAAGGCTGTCTACGGTTGGCGTCAAAGGAATTTTCTGCATCATGGGGGGGGAGGGGATTAGAGCCTTTTTTCAAGTATTATCTCTTGCCAAAATGTCTACTGAGTTGGGTGCCCTGAAGCTGTTCATTGGCTGGATACTATGTTGGAGTTTCTAGATGGGAGCCACATGTTCAACACTCCCCAAGTAAAAATTATTCTCTTACTTTGCAACTCAACATAAAACCTAGCTAACTCTATTTGCAATATGAAGGGGTGGGGTTAAACTATGTCTGTTTTAGTTATTTTCAGCAGATATATGCATTCACCATGTTCGGTCTTTACTGAGTACTAATATCCCACAGGTATATCATCCTTCTCCATACTGTATAACTGAGCTGTTTAATGGCAATTAGTTCTGTGCTGAAGTCTGCCCAAGCGTTCTGATGAAAAATGGACAACCTATGAGTCTGAGCCTATGGGAATGTCAATGGAAATTTTACAGCTGATTTCAGAAGCAGCAGATTGGGTTTGACAGCTTAGATCATCCCCTCCCACTTCCCAGTTCAATGATGCAATTAAGCAAGTGCTTAAGACTATCGCTGTTGGACTTATCCCTTTTGTCTTTAATGAGACAGAAGGGTCTAAATGTCATTGAGGAGGCTCTATGGAAAGAAATCTCTACCAGGATCGCTTCCTATCACCCTGCCAGGGAGGCAGGATTTGCCTCTGCCACATCCACAGGAAAGGTTATGGAGGCCCCCTCCACAGCTGGCAGATCCATCCAGACAAGAGTGGAGACGCATCAGTGGGATATTGTGAGTAAGCTTGTTCAGCTGTACTTGGTCTGCAGCTTTAGTATCCATAGAGCTCCAATCTCCAGATATGTCTGTCTGGTTTTTGCTATCATTGATTCCAATGGAATAACAGAGGGTAAAGGAGAAGTAGTACCAAATTTTTCACCATCCATACAGTCCTTTATTGGGGCTCAGATAGCCATCCGCTGTCTGACATACCATTACCTCATGGATGTGTGAAGTACATGCAGATGATCACAAAAACAGAAGCAAATTGGGGGATTCACAATGGACAAGGTAGTTGCTATTACAGTGCTACTGTTCCATGAGTGAAGTCTTCTCAGATCTTCATGGTGAATCTCACTCCACACTCCCCATGGGCCAAGAACACCCAGTGACTTTGGGGAACAGCCATACACATAGTGACAGGAAAATCTCTACAGGAAGAACCACAATGCAGATCTGAGGGAAATGACTCTTTAATTGCCAAGGTCATGATCTGACCATTAGTTCTTCATTTTATTTTTAAATCACAAAACACTGTTTTGGTTCCTGACAGATTATTTGGAGTACATGCTAGAGTGATAAGAGCATGCCATTGAATGGTGAATATGTATTTAGCGCTCTGTAATTAACTCAGAAATGGTAATCACTAATTTTCAGATAAAATTAACTGTGGTTCATTGGGAAAAATTATGCATTCCCTTGAATATGTAATTATAATTATTCTAACGCAATCATGGCTCATATTTACATATTGAGAAAAAGTTGCCGAAAATATGACCACCTCGATAATAGAAAACAGTATTGATTTTTCCATATGGGGTACTTATTTCATTTGATATTGTAACTGAATTTTAAGTAACAGAGGGACTTTATCTGGCATGCAGATAATGTTAACAAATTACATTTCATTTTTTGCTGTCCTACAAAATATTCTCCTTTCTCAAAGCTGCTTTTTCCCTAGACCTTCATGTACTGATGTTATGAACAATTAGTCCAGCACCTTGTAAGATGAACTTCTGAAGCAACTCTGTGAACTGCACTGGGGTGCTTCCTGTGGCACCAACAGTTGGAGTCCAAAGCACTGCAGCATCACATGAAAGGAACAAATGATAGAGGGGAACATGAATTAGTCTCCTTAATCTAAACAGAAATAGAGTTAAAAAAAAATAAGAAAGGTCATTTCTTCATCTTCGTTCAGGAATGAAATTCATGGTACAACATTAAATAATTGTCTTTTCATTTCCTTTTAACATCCAAGGCTTCAATTAAGGCCACTTGACGCAAGAGACTACATGGGACACTGAAATGGAAAGAACAGTATGCGCAGGATTAGCAAGGTTCATTTGTGTTTATTTCAGTCTTCTTAAAATTTAAAAAAGCTGCTACCCACCAGCACTACCCACAGACTCCAACTGGAAGAAATTACACATGACCTCTAGAAAGTGGAAATACAGGATAGCCATATGGTAGCTGCTCAGGGGGATGAACCAGCCAAGAGAAATATCGCACCACTACCCAAGGCCATGTGGGAAGAAACTATGCACAGCAGAAAGCTGTGGAGAAAAGCTCATCAGTAGAACACTGTGGATACGTCTACTCTGCATTTGAGAGGTGTGATTGCTGCTCATATAGCTAATCAGGGCTAGCCATGCAGCTACCTGTGCTATAGCAGCTTCACTGCTACTGTTCCTTGAACTAGCTTTGATCTAGCTAGGTCAGACAGTCTCGGGTATGTCTACAAGCACTTTAGTTACACATTGCAGTTACAGTGCAGGCATCCCTGATGGAGGCATAAGAATTCATGTAAGTGTGTCTACACTGCACCTGTAGCTTGAAATAAGCTACGCAATTTGAGCTATGCAAATTGCATAGCTTATTTCGAGTGTATTTCAAAATAGCTTATTTTGTAATTTGGCGCTGTCTACATAGCACCAAATTTTGAAATAAACCACTAATACGAAATGTCCCTTGATCCTCATGACATGAGGTTTCCAGGGATGTTGGAATAACACACCTGTTATTTCAAAAAATATATTGAAATAACAGGAGTGCTGTCAAGACATGTAATAGCTATTTCAGGATACCAGAAGTATCCCAAAATAAGCGTGCAGAGTAGACATACCCTAGAACTGGTAGGCAGAGGCAGCATAGGGAGTCCCTCTAGCTGCCCCTCCTTGTAGGTGCCAGAAGGATAAGAACATAAGAATGGCCGTACTGGGTCAGACCAAAGGTCCATCTAGCCCAGTGTCCTGTCTGCCGACAGTGGCCAGCACCAGGTGCCCCAGAGAGAGTGGACGGAAGACAATGATCAAGCGATTTGTCTCCTGCCATCCCTCTCCAGCCTCTGACAAACAGAGGCCAAGGACACCATTTTATCCCCTGGCTAATAGCCTTTTATGGACCTAACCTCCATGAATTTATCCAGCTTCTCTTTAAACTCTATTATAGTCCTAGCCTTCACAGCCTCCTCTGGCAAGGAGTTCTACAGGTTGACTACACGCTGTGTGAAGAAGAACTTTCTTTTATTAGTTTTAAACCTGCTACCCATTAATTTCATTTGGTGTCCTCTAGTTCTATTATGGGAACTAATAAATAACTTTTCTTTATCAGCCCTCTCCACACCACTCATGATTTTATAGACCTCTATCATATCCCCCCCTCAGTCTCCTCTTTTCCAAACTGAAAAGTCGCAGTCGCTTTAACCTCTCCTCATATGGGACCCGTTCCAAACCCCTAATCATTTTAGTTGCCCTTTTCTGAATCCTTTCCAAGGCCAAAATATCTTTTTTGAGGTGAGGAGACCACATCTCCTATGCAACTAATTCCTGGGAATCATATAGACTGCCTCCGTCCCCAGGAAATGCCAGCATAGCACTTGTGCAGCTGTTATTTAATGAGCTGCCATGGACCACACCAGCCAGAACCACCCAGAGCCTGCTTTCTGAACCCGCTCCCATCCTCCAACTCCCTTCCTCACCTCAGAACTTCCTCCCACATTTGAACTCCCTCCAAGAGCCCACACCCCCTCCTCAACCTTTACGCCCCACCCCAGCCCTGAGCCCCTTCCTATGTTCCAACCTCTTGGCCCCAGCTCAGAGTGCCCTGGTGTAGTCCACACATATCATCCCCAGCTCCTCCAGTAGAGAGGCCACACCCCTATGTGGAGCCCTCATCCCTCCCATACACCACCCTTGCCCTTCCCACACTCTGAAGCCGTTGGCCCCACCCTTTAACTGCACAAAGCACCCACCCCAGAGTACCCACCCCAACTCAGAGCCCTCAACCACTTCTGCACTGCCCCAGTCCAGAGTCCCCTCGCACACCATAACCCCCTCATTCCTGGCCCCCTTCCAGAGCCTGCACCTCCAGCCCAGAGCCCCATTCCCTCTCAAACGTACACTGTCCCCCAGCCCACACCCCCTTTTGCTTTTCTCAGCAGCTTCCCCTGGTAGGGGGCCCTGCTGTACACAAGCAGCTGGCAGTTCCTTGAGGTGGAGGGGTCAGTCAGAGATGCTCCAAATTTGCATCTCTCTTCCCTAGTAGTACCTACCCGAGAGCCTCCACTTCAGCCCCTCTGAGCTCTCTAGAGTATGCCTACACTACAGTTAAAGTCCCCACTGGCCAGCCTCAGCTGACTGAGGCTCAAACATTACTGTTTAGACATTTGAGATCTCTGAATCCTTTCCCCTCTGAGGTTGCAGAGCTTGGGGTTCAACTAGTCCACACAGCCCCCACAACAAGCCCCAGTCAGCAGACACAGGACAGCCAGTTTTAATTGCTGTGTAGAAAGACCCACACACATCTCCTCCCAGCAAGTGGGACACAGTAGTTGCTAACCTAGGTGGCTGTACAGGCCAGTCCTTCCTCGCAGGAAGTGGGCGTAGGTTATTGTAGTTTGGGGCATGTCTCTCTGAGTGCATTCCAGAAAAGTGCACTGGGGGGATGATCTACCCTTTACCACTGGGATGGCCACTGCAACCCACCCAGTCAGCAGGGCAGATCAAGAGCCGCACCAGCAGCCAGGCATCACTGTGTGCAAAGCCATAGCTGTGTGCAACACCACAGGCAGCACAAAAGGGGCCTGGCAACAGGGAATGCATGCTTCACTAGGACTGATGTTCCTGAAGCAGGAGAGCTAGTCCCTGGATGTAGTAATCTCCCTCACACCCTTTAAGTTTCAAATAAAGGTAAATTTGGAAATTACAGGGGAAAGTTTATTTTTAAGGGCACTTCCCTAATGTTTTGTTTATGACACACACTCAGGGTACGTCTACACAGCAGTTTTATTTTGGAATAACTGGTGTTATTCCAAAATAATATAGTGCGTGTCTAAACTACAAGCAGTTACTTTGATATAATGTCAAAATAATGTCAAGCTGGAGGACTTCTTACTCCAACTCCTATAACCCTCATTTTAGGAGGAGTAAGGGAAGTTGGAGGAAGAGTGTTCTTTCTCAGAATTCCTGCTGTGTAGACAGCACCAAAAGCCGAAATAAGGTATTTTCAAGTTGCATAGCGTATTTTGGCTTTCATCCTGCGGTGTAGATGTGTTCTCATTTACAAATAATACATAGTATTATAGTGTACAATTGTTCACTTGACAATATTTATTTAGTTGATGTGTAATGTGGAACATTGGTCACCGAAGAAAGGACAGATAGTCACTCTCTGCATGACATTTTAATATATTTCCTCTCAGCCTACTTTGAGACAAATCTGGAACACAATTCAGGTGAAAAAACTTGAAACAAAGAACACTAGAAAATCTAATGGTTAGCGATTTTTTAACATTGATGAGCTATAATAAATTCATAAAATAACAATGCAATATTAAGATTATATATTTAAACATAAGTGTCAGGAAATGGTCACAGTAAGACTCCCATAACATTAATTTGTGCACATTGCACATATAATGACTATTAAAACATATATTTAAACAATTTAACTAGGCATTAAACATGGAATAGTGCAATTTTTCCTGCTATACAGTTCATTGTCAGGTAGGGAAACAGTCAATCAGTGGCTGCAGCATTACAGGATCCCTT
Source organism: Pelodiscus sinensis (assembly GCF_049634645.1). Classification (NCBI taxonomy): domain Eukaryota; kingdom Metazoa; phylum Chordata; order Testudines; family Trionychidae; genus Pelodiscus; species Pelodiscus sinensis. The sequence continues at coordinate 212,924,323 of NC_134711.1, forward strand.
ACCAGAAACAGTTGGATGAAGGCAAGAAAAATCAAGCTCCTGCAATAGTCTCATTAGTCTTTCTCACTGCAAGTGAGTGGGACTCTGGCAAGTAGGAGCAATTCATTTTACAGTAATATTTAAAATCTCTCCCACATTCAAACTGGTGGAACTCCTGGCCTTCTCCTGGTGCCTGCTTGTGTCTTGCAGTGAAAATGAGTGTGTGAGCAAAGGGGAGGAAGGTAGACCAAATGATTGCGGGAGGAGGGATGGAGTGAGCAGGGGTAGGGCCTTGGGAACAGATGGAGTCTCAAGGAAGGGGTGGGGCAAGGATGTCTGGTTTTCTGCAGTTAGAAAATTGGCAATCTCCCCCTCAGCTGAGAGAGGCAGCTTTCCCAGGAGAAAGGGTTGAGGCAGGTCCTCAGGACACCGAGGGCTCAGAAAATGCCCCTCAAAAAATGGCCACATTTTTATTATTGTGCACACCCCTGCTTTTATGGCCTGGATCTTTAACTTCACAAAGCCAACTTTTGCATTCCCCCAAGCCTGTGATTCTCCTGGGAAGCAGTTTGGAATTTACATGATGTCATAGAGAGTAGCCTTTAGCTCTGTTGTAAATTACACACAACTGCAGTACCCCCTGCATGAAGGCAGCATTCTCTAGTTTTGCCTTCCTCCACGCTGTCAGCACGCATAAATGGGCCAGCATGTATGGCGCAGGATCTGGCTTGTGTCTTTGCCTGACAATGCAACAAAGTTAATTTCTTAACTTTGAAATTAATCCTGAAGCTTCTAGTCTGAGTGAAGACCCCCACTCAAAAGTTTCCCCTCTCTGACCTCAAGCTGAGCATTGTAATGTAGTCTTGGCTGAACAACCAAAAGATCTGACAACTTCAGTTAGCTCTGCTAACTTCTCTCTTTATTTTTCAGAGATACAATATATTCACAAATGGAAATGCCAATTGTATGTTGAGTTATAACCAATATTTGAACAGCTGTTCGCTACTTTCTTCTTTGAAGGGAAAAAAGCAATCCAGCTTTTCTTAGGATGACAAAGTTAATAAAGAAGCATGATTCTTTCATCCCACTGCATGAACATTTAGATGTGTAACTCCCCCTGCATCATCATGCAAGTATACATCCCAAACATGTATTCTTGTTTGGTGTACAAATGCTTAGGACCTGATCCTGAAAGCATTTATGCTTGTAAATAACTTTGCTTGTGGGAGTAGTCCCATTGATTCCAATAATTTCTCTTGTGTGTAGAAACTTAAAAAACAACAAATAGTCTTGCAGCACTTTAAAGACTAAAAACCATGTGGATGGTATTATGAACTTTCATGGGCACAACCCACTTCTTCAGATGACTGGAGTATTAAAAGTCCAGCTCCCAGAATAAATAAGGGAAGGCAGGAGAAGAAGGGGAAAGAGAAGGGAAAAGAAAAAAAATGGTGAATTAGATTATTCAAGTTACAAGAGGCTGATAAGAACAATTTGCACCTCTGTAGGTACCCATTGTTTGGTTGGATGGTTAAGTCATTAGGACATGGAATATAGTGTGCGAGCCAGCTGATATCTTTATTCAATCATCTTTGACAGGAATCAAACTAGTAAATGAAGTTAAGTTCCTACCCTTCCCTGTGTATTTGGCTTGTGGAATTGGCCTGAAACAACACGGTGACTTTGAGATCCATTAATGAGTGTCCAGGCAGGTTAAAGTGTTCTCCAACAGGTTTCTGTGTGTTGCCTTTTTGGATATATCATTTGTGTCCATTAATTCTTTCCCATAGAGACTGTCCAGTTTGGCCAATATACATGGCAGCGGGGCATTGCTGGCATTTGATGGTATAGATCACATTAGTGAATGTGCAGTTAAATGAGCCAACGATGTGGTAGCTGTGGTTGGGTCCAGTGATGAAATCACTTGTATAAATGTGTGGACAGATTTGGCACTGGAGCTGATTGTAGGGGTGGGGTCCTGGATGATTATGATAGAGGTGTGTTGCATGGTTACTGAAAATAATTTGTTTGAGGTTAGAGGGTTGTCTGTAGGAGAGGATTAGCCTCCCTCCCCCCAAGGCCTGTGAGAGTGATGGGTCATTTTCCAGGATAGGTTGTAGATTGTTGATAATGTGTTGGAGGGTTTTAAGTTGTGGACTGTAGGTGATGACAAGTGGAACTCTGTTGTTTTCTGTTCTTGGCCTGTCTTGAAGAAGTTCATGTGTGGGTACTCTTCTGGCTCTGTTGATCTGTTTTTTCACTTCTCCGAATGGGTATTTCAATTTTAAGAATGCTCTATATAGATCTTGTAGGTGTTTGTCTGTGGGATTGGAGCAAATCCGGTTGTATTTTAGGGCTTGGCTATAAACAATAGATTGAGAAAGGTGTCTGGAATGGAAGCTATAGGCATGAAGGTAAGTGTTGTGGTTGGTAGGTTTCCGGTATAAGGTGGTGGAAATGTGTCCGTCATGTAATTGTACTGTAGTGTCAAGGAAGTGGATCTCTTGTGTAGACTGAAGCAGGCTGAGGTTGATGGTGGGGTGAAAGTTGTTGAAATCCCTGTGAAATTCTTCAAGGGTCTCTTTCCTGTGGGTTCCTATGTTGAAGATGTCATCAATGTAGCATAAGTAGAGTAAGGGTGCTGGGGGCAAGAGCTGAGGAAACGTTATTCAAGGTCAGCCATAAAGACATTGGCATATTGTGGGGCCCTGCAGGTGCCTGTGGCTGTGCTGCTGACTTGAAGATTCAAATTGTCCCCAAATTGGAAATAATTGTGTGTGAGGACAAAGTCACAGAGCTCTATAACTAAGTGTGCAGTGGTGTCGTCAGGGATGGTGTGCCTGATAGCCTGTAATCCATTTTTATTTGGAATGTTGGTATAAAGAGCTTCTACATCAATGGTGGCCAGGATAGTGTTTTCAGTAAGATTACTGATGTTTTGTAGTTTCCTCAGAAAATCGATGGTGTCTCGAAGATAGCAAGGTGTGCAGGCTGCATAGGGTCTGAAGAGAGATTCAATATAGCCAGATCATTCTGTATTGTGCCAATGCTTGAGATGATGGGTTGTTCGGGATTTCCAGGTTTGTGTATCTTGGGTAGCAGATAGTTCGGGATTAGGGACTATGTTTGTGTAAATTTGGCCCTGAGCAGCATCAGGGAGCTTCATGAGCAATTGTTTTAGGTTTTTTTTTTTTGGTATTCTTCAGTGGGATCACAGGAGAGAAGCTAGTAGAATCTGGTATTGATGAGTTGTCTGGTTGCCTCCTGTCCATAATCTGTTCTGTTCATGATGACTACAGCGCCCCCTTTGTCAGCCTCTTTGATTATGATGTTAGAATTGTTTTTGAGGCCGTGTATATCATTGCGTTCTGCGTGATTGAGGTTATATGTTATATGATGTTGTTTACTGACAATGTCAGCCTGTGCACATTGGCGGAAGACTCTCTTTACGACCGTTAGTAGGAGTCCACAAGAAGCCTTTCTCTTGTGGGATTGGCGGGACGGGGGGGGGGGTGATCGGGGTGGGAGGGAGAGCTGCAAGGTCAGTGTGTTGGTACATCAATGTGTTGGATCTTGTGTGTAGAGTTAGTCATGTATACAATATTTGTAGGATCAGGCCTTACTTTCCAGCTGTTTTTAGCATTTATCAACTGGCCTATCCCATGAGCTTTACAGGTTGTAAAATTAACCAAAGACCTTCTTTCTGAAAAAAAAATTAATTCGCTCTCCAACTCATAGAAGAAACACAGCAGGATATTCTTCTCTTTTGCCTTCGAGCTCCTTCCCTAGTAGAGTGCTATTCAGTGCCATTCTAGTTAAGAGTCATGTGCTATCTCTGTAATTGATCCCATTTTTCAGAATTGTATGGCTCATCTACTTTAATTGCCAGAGGTGACTAGAAATAGCATGCTTGTGATCAGCTTAGGTGTAACTTTTCCCCATCTTTATAAAATAGCTTATCGATCATTTTATTACATTTTAGAGCAAAAATAGCAACGTGTGCTGAACCTACTTAGTCCCAGATCCTGCACAAGAGTAGTAGGTCCAAAGTTTTTATTGGAGATGACAGACCCATTTTGAGAAAGCAAAAACATCAGCTTATTTTTGATCCAACGGATCGGCATTATGTTTTTAAAATTCAAACAAAATATTCCCTCAATGCTGCAATTCAATCGGATCTCTCAGATGCATAAATACAAGCACATATATAAATGTCTGCAGGATTGTGAGGTCTAAAACTATAAAAGGTGAATTCATTTTCCTAGAAGAATTTTCAGATTAATCGCCAGCTATTGAATTGGGCCCCAGAAATGACTTAGGTGACCGAATTCCTATCATTTCCATGTGTGAATTGCTCTGGAGCTGAGACAGTACTGAATATACTGAGGCAGGAGACAAGCACTCAGGTGCTTATAGTTTGGCAGCAGGGTGCGTACCAAGAGTAAAAACTTAGGTACCAAGTGAATTTAGGTGGCTCCAGGGTTTGGTAGCAGCTGGGTTTTGTGGATCACACTGGTCCCTGAAAACAGGAAGTAGGTGCTTGCATACCTTTGTGGATCCCATTGATTATCTTACAGTGCAATCCATAAAAGCAAGTAAACTGAAAGTTAAAGTGACCAGTTTGTCCTTATTTTACTCTGCCCGGCACAAAAGGGTTACAACTCAAAAACAGACTTCATTCAGTATTAAGGAATAAAGATTTTCATAGCTTCCCAAAAATCAGTTCCTTTGGAAGGCAGACAGTTGCAACTTGAAATTCAAATGTAAAATTTCATTTTGGACTTCTCATTTTTGTCTATATTGAACCGGGGGGGGAGTCTATTTTGCCTGTGGTGCAATGCCCTAGAATGGGCCATTCTTACCCCGTAATATGTAGGTACTGAAGCACTATGTATTTTGTGTATGGCCCATGCTACTTGAAGCTCTGACAATATCTAAGTACACAAGGGATTTATTTGTGCAGTTACTAGAGAGGGGGAAGCCATTTGAAAGTCTCAGACCTACCAAGTTTCACTGCTCTGTTTCCTTTTTCAACATTGTCTTCCAAGTGTTAGGAAATTGTCCTTAAATATGATTTTAAAAAAATGATTTACTGAAAGCAAAAGCATGCAAGTGACTGCGGATGGAGCATAATTTTGTTTGAACAGAGATAAGCATGTGTTACTTTTTCAAAATATTTGTTAAACCTTGAGTTTCAAAGCCATTTTATAAATGTGTATTTAGGTACATAAATGCCACCCCAACACTGTAGTATCTAAGCACAACATTAATAAATTTAGCATCTCAGAATTACTGTGAGGAAGATAAGGATATTTTTGCCATATTACATATGAGGAACTAAAACACTGAAAAGGTGATATTTAAAAAATGCTAAGCACCCATCAACTCCCGTTTATTTGGAATCAGGCCAGCAATTTAGGTGCTTAACTTTAGGCACAAATTTTTTAAAATCTTGGCATGAGAAAGCAAGGCCAATATGTATATATTTTTAAAGTGCCCTAATTTTAGGGCCTTAATTTTTAGTACACAATTTGAAACATGATAGGCCTGATTCTAAGGCCAGTGCCGTAACTAGGTATTTTTGCACCCAGGCCAAAATATTAATTATGTGACCCCTTTGCTTAGGTTAGCACGTGTCATGCTCTTTACTTTTGCAGCTTATTGTTTTTACTTATTGCATCTTTATGCCCCTTATTATGGTGCACCATGGGGTGAGGGCCTCCTAGTCCTGCCCTTGTTACAGCCCTGTCTAAGGGTACTTACAACTCCAAATGAAGACAGTGGAAGCCATAAATATTTAGCCTCCTCCAAAATTAGGCTCATGGTGTCTCAAATTTAAGGACTTACGGACTCTATTAGATTTATTATGGCCCAAGGTCTTGCAGGAAATATGTGGCAGGGCCAAGAACTGAATCCAGAGCACATCAGTTCTAGTCCAGGGGCTGAACTGGAATAATAGCCTTCCCAGAACACTGAGGAAACTTTTATATAAATATGATCTTTTAGCAGGATTGCTTAAAATGGATTATTTTAAAGCACTTTAAAAAAAAAGCTTTCACTCTTCCTATAGTGGGCTTTGCTGTGTGTTCTTGAGTAAAATCTTTTAATTCTCTCATCCTTCCTGGAAATCTCGTTCATAAAAGGCTGAATCCTACTCTTGTTAAAATGAATGGGAACTTTACAGTGGGAACAGGATGGGGACCTTAAACTAAGAGGCTACGTCTACACTGGCAGCTTCTTGCACAAGAACAGCCGTTCTTCTGCAAAAACTTGCCGGCTGTCTACACTGCACGAGTGTTCTTCCAGAAGTAAATTTATAGTATAGCGTTGTAAAACAGGGCTTCTTCTGGAAGAGTTATTCCTCTCCCCATGAGGAATAAGCCCTCTTGCACAAGAGCTCTTCCAGAAGAGGCCAGTGTAGACAGGCAACATGAATTTCTTGTGCAAGAAGCCCCTATGGTTAAAATGGCCATCAGAGCTTTCTTGCGCAAGAGGATGTCTACACTGCCATGGATGCTCTTGTGCCAAAGCACATCTCTTGCGCAAAAGCACATGGCAGTATAGACGCTCTCTTGTGGAAGAGTTTTTGCACAAGAAGCTGCCGGTGTAGACGTAGCCAGACAGTTTGGCAGCCTCTAAGCTCAGCATAGCGCAGAGGGAGGGAAATAACATGTCTATGTAATGTATGGAACAAGGCAAACTGAAGGACAAATGGAGGAGAGGAAACAGTGTGGGGCCAAGGTGCTCCCAGGCAGGGCTTCCCTTACCCCAGTGCTGGGAGAGGTTTGAGAGCCTGGACAGCTAGGTAGATTACATGTAAGGCACAGAGAGGATTTGGGAAGGGGGGGGGTAGAGTGTAGAGGGCAGGAAAATTAGATGTGTTTCACTCCCCAGCATGCCTGCCGTTATTTGAACTTAATGATGGGGCAAAAAGAAAGAGGGGGGGGGCACTGTTAACACAGCAGGGAGCTGGAGCGGGGGGGGGGGGCTTGCCCCAGAGGGACACAGGTCAGAAAAGGACAGTTATCCTACATTACATGAAACTGCCCCCTAACACCAGCCTGCTCTGGGGGCGCTGCGGCCCCTCTCCCCCCCGTGCCTGTGTGAGCTGGGGTGGAGGCTGCCTCCCGCCCCCTCCTGCCTCCCCAGTCCCGGCAGGCGGCTGCTGTCCCCGCCCCCTCCTGCCCGGCACAGCCGCAGGCGAGCGGAGCCGGCCAGTGTGCGAGCAGCTGCAGCCGCTGCCCCGCGTGCGCCCCGAGCTCGCCGCCCGCAGCCGCGCCGCCCGGGGAAGCCGGGCAGAGGGCACGAGAAGGCCGCCGCTGAGCAGCCCGCGACCCGCACCGGAGGCAGCGAGGGAGGAGCCCGAGCCATGGGTAAGCGAGCTGCGGGTCTCCGCTCCCCCCCCCCCCCCCGCCCTGAACTTTGCAGCCAAACTTTGCGTGGGCTTCTCGGGATGCTCCGCGAGGAGATGCGGGGGGCTCAGGTGTGTGTGTGCGCGCGCGTGCAAGGATTGGGCATCGCGTGTGCGTGTCAGGAGTGTGTGAGGGGGAAGCGCCAGTCAGCCGTGAGCCTCAGCTATGCCTGGGGGAGCGTGCAAGGGACCCGGGACCCCAGCCCCCTTCCCTACGGAAGGCAGGAGCAGGTGTGCGCCCTACACTTCGGCTAGACAGGCTGCTGCTGCCTCTCCTAGGAGACTTCCTGCGCGGTGCGCCCTGCTTAACATGATGCTCATCATATCCTAATGGGGAAAGAGTCTGGAGAGCCATAGCAAGGGAAAGGGCGGGGGTGCAGTTTGGCTAAACTGAGGGTGGGAGGGTATGGGCACACTGCAAACCCATATGCATCAATAATTGCCTTTAAGTTTAATTCCCCGGCTTTGAGTTCAGAACCTCTCGCTAGGACACTTCAACAGTAACCCCACACACCCCTTCTGAGTGTCTGCATTCGCTTATCCATCCCAGTCTAATATCTCTTTACCTCTTTCCATTGGCAGCTTATTGGCAGGATTTGGGGGCTGGGAGGTAGAGAGAGGCACTGGGAGGGAGCTGGTAAATCACTTCAGCCTGTTGAATTCCCTGATGAACCAAGACAATGCTAGCCAAGGACGGTGATCTTTTTCTTTTCAGACTGATTTCCCTACCAAGCAGAATTAAGTATTCATGCTTGGCTATAAGTCATCTGCCCTGTCTTGCTGCTCATTCTGATTTGTATGACTTAAAGCTCGCTTCATTAAACAGTCACTGGGTCTGCTGCTTTGAAAGTAATGGATCTGCTGGGAGCCCATGAAGAAAAATTGAGTTTGGTATATGGCGGAACAAATATTGAATGCACACAATCTCTCTTTTCTTTTTTTCCACACTTTGAAAGTATTTTAGTGTGCGGATAAAAATACAAGCATTTTAGGTATAAATGTTACTGTGTTCTGAGTGTAGCTGATATAGTTAACAGAAAATTGAGATGTCTTTGCTAATCAACTACAGCTGTGGAGGGTTATTTTTAATTTTTTTTTTTTTTTACTTAAAAGTTTCTTGGATGAGAGTGTATGAATTAGGTATGGTATAAGTTCTTTCTGTCATGATTAGGCCCTTTGAAACACTGCAGTCAGCAAAATCTCTTAACATGTGGTTATCAGGCAAACTATTTAATGCAGGGGTGGGGAACATAAGGCCCCGGGAAGCTGGATGTTGCCCCTGGCTTGCCTAGATCTGGCCCCCAAGACTAGCCCCCCCCCAGCATTGGGGAGCCTGCTCCAGCCACTTCATCATCTTCCTGTAAGGTGGAGCACACAAAATCTACTAGCCTGGGCTCTCCCAAGCTCTGGTGTGTGAGAAGAATGTGAGGAGTGTCTTTCTCCTTCTCATTCAGGGGTCACATCATTGAAGGTTTTTTTGTTTTTTGTTTGCTTCTCACTTTTGTGTGGCCCCGGATTGATTTTTCTGAGAGTTAGCAGCCCTGACCCAAAAATGACTCCTAGCCCCTGATCTAAAGTATATGGGCATCAACAAAAAGTATTTAGATTTACGGTATTTGAATGACTATTAATGTAAGTAATGCACATCTAGAGGGAGTATATTTTCCTTTACTACAGGCTGGTAATGTAATCGCCATCTGCACAGAAGCTGTAGTTAAACATACCTCTACAATGAGGAGTGATAGCAAAGGAAGCAGTTTTCTATTTGGCCTTAACTTTGAAATTCATTGTGCTCTTATTTTTTCTGTAGCTCTCTCACCGTAAGTACTGAACTATTAATTGTGTGCAAAGCTCTATTAGAATCCCAGTGGGATTGTGTGTGTATTTTTGTGTGTTTCGGTGCTTAAAGTTTTAGTTATGAATTTCCTCTTCCTTTTACAAGAATCTCAAACATTAATTCAGCTACAAATATACAGTTTGTGTAGGCAGAAAGAGGAAGGCATCTGAGGGTGGGTAAGGTTTTGGGTCTTTGTGCTTATAAAGTTCCATGTGTACTGGTTGTGCTATAAACAATAACTGTATTTTACCATAAGGAAAAATCTTTTAGGTTTTCAAGACAATGTGTTGAAACAGTTTAAAATCTTATAAGCAGGGTTCAAAACTGGCTTCCAGCTTCTGACATGCATATATATTTTCTGAATTAATGTGAGCAAGAGTGGAGCCTATTATACAGAGTCGTCATCATATGGATTGGACATTCAGTTGTCAACACATTTTGCATTCACATTCTTTATAACAGGCTTTTTAGTATACAAGGTTTAAATCTCCATTTCAGCCAATGAAACAAAGTAAATCAAACAGCAGTGAATGTTATGAAGTTTGAAGTTACTGATGGACAAATATGTCTGTGGTTTTTGTTTCTAAATAAATTGAATTAGTCAGTCATCTAACACTAGCATCATATCATTGTATGGAAGTTGTCACTGCTGGAACTGTACTGTTCTTTAATATCCCTGTCTTAATGTGCACATACTGATGCTGGCAGCATCTCTGGTTTTAATTAAAATGTGGAACAGAATTACTCAAAGCCAAAAAGGAAAACTGAAATTTCTGTGGTTGTATATTGTTAAATTAAATGACATCAACTAATTTTTCAACTTCTATGTATTTTTAATTTGTTTACATTTGACTAATGAAGACCAGTCTCCTGAAATGTTATGGTGCTTTTACTGATGTTTTTAATCAGTTTTAGTTATTCTTGAAGATCCTCTAACATTGGTTCCCTTTGCATTCACAACTTTTAAAGTCGCAACAGACAAACCCCATTATGGCTTGTCTTGTGTAATACTCTAACGTCCAATTAGATATTTTCCTTCATATTTGTCCTTCTCTGTTTGGGAAACTTTTTTGTTCTGTTTTAAATTGAGGCTGTTGTTCAATAGGTTCAATTTGTGAAGGCCCTCATACTGAAACATTTTGTGCTTCAGCATCATGGATTAATGTCAGCATATTTTTGAATAGTATCTGGCAGTTTGGTGCCACAGAGCTAGCTGAGGGAGCTAAAGAATGAGAGAGGGGGGAAAAACAGCATCTCTCTCCTAAATTAGAAAATAGAGACGTTTACTCATCAGATTAATAAAATTCAAGCCCACCACAAATGTAGAGAGAAATACTTACATTTAAATAAAATTGATAGTTTCTTCCGTCTTCTGTAAACCTGAAATTATCGTAAACCAAACTGAAACAAACATGGCAAATGTATTTCCAATATCTAAAGTATTGATGATCGGTATTCTTGGCATATATTTGAGTTTTTGTTATTTGTATTGTAGAATTATGAGTTTTTTCATTAACTAAAGCTACAAAGGTTGGAAACTCAGGAACTATTATAGATGTTGATGTATAGTTCATTTTGCAACAATGTCATTTAAACCATGTTCAGTATTTATCCTTTAAAATGTTCAGATTTAATTTTGTCAACAAAAGTTTAAAATAAATATCTGCACAGCAGTAATATGAAAGATATCAGTTAAAATGTTGAGAGAAGGATCCATAAAGCAGACAATTGGGAAAAGGCAGTGCACTAGCAAAAATGAGACAATTCCTGACCATCCTTCTAAGCAATTGCGACTATTTATGCTCCATTTTCAGTATTTTTAAGATTTGTGCTCTAACATAATTACATATAACATTTAACTAATTTGGTAGTTATGGGAGGGGAAATGGGATTTAAACACAATTTGACAAGGAATACTTCAAGGAGGAGTTATGCAGAACTTATCTTGGTTAGCTAGTACTATGTTGCTTTGTGAATAAAATATTTTGTTCATGCTGTTGCATAACCGGTGCCTCGGCATCATGTGGGCTATGGCTAATATGACTACCTCTCAGATCATGCCTAAGATTAACCAGGTTTGGTTTCAAATTCATCACTGTAATTTTAAAACTAATACAGCATACTCAGTGATCAAGCTGCAAAAATTCTTGTGATTTTAATTAGGCCCATTAAAATAGTCCTTACTTAAGCAAATCTCAAATGAAACACTGGGGTCTCCTAACCCTGATTTTTCAGAGTTGCCAAGAATTCACAACTCTCACGGACTTCGCTGGGTTTCTGGAGTACTCAGCACTTCTGAAAATCAGACCCATTGTTTTAATCAAAATTTACATTTTCATTATAGTCTTTGGGCTGTCTGAAATGCACAGCTAGTGTATTGTGCATTTTATGAGGGAGGAATAATACATTTCTGTACATTGGGTTCAAAACTTTTTATCTTATAAATTGACAAAATTAAAATTTGAAAACAAAAAGAAAAAATACTGAAATTGAACAAAAACATCCCAAAAGCCCTGCATAAATGTATACTAAGCTGGAAATGGACAATATCGTATTTCTTGGGGACAGAATGTTTATATTCTTTTAAACTCCTCTCTGCTCCAAGTACTAAAAGCGATGTACATATGTAGGCTTGGAAGTATTGGATGTTTATCAGTAAATGTCTGTGAACTTTGGTTTCACCATATACACACTGATGGAAAAATATGATGATAATTAAAATTCATAGTTAAAGTAAGAATAATGCTGCCTGAAAACTTATAAGAGTTTGATATTAAGGATATTTTGTATATGTTGACATGTCAATGTCGACATGTTGTTTTAAAGATTATTCGGTGGTTAACTTTTGAACATCAAAATCTGTTCTCATTAAATCATTGTTTGAACTCCTCCCATAATTTCCCATAACTGTGAACATTTAAATCAATACAAAGAAAAATGCTTAAAAATAAACCAATATCTGAAATTATTTTTAAAAAATCACTCTGCCAAATCTCTCTCTCTCTCTCTCTCTTTTTTGAGAAACAGCTTTGGATTGAAGATGAAGGGTGAGATGAGAGAAAGAGAGAGGTATGGCAGAACAGGCTTGTTAAAGAGAAGACTATAGAGTACAAAAATGAAGAATGGCATCATGGTCTTGTTTCCTGAGAAGAGAAATACACTATTCAAAGTATGGAAGAACAACAGTCTCCAGTAGACAGTAATTTCAACTTTCAGATCAACTCTAAAGACTCATTACACGTACATAAATTCAAGTATTCTCTGAATACAGTTATATACAGAGTTCTTCATCACAGCCATCTCCTGCTTGAGACTGAAGTGGAAAAGGATAAACAGATGTGTTTGATTTTGTTATTTCTGTGGTTGGCTCAAATACTGTTTAAACTCTACTTTCTTCTAAGTAGCTGCAGGCAAATCTTGAAAGAGAAGCAGCCTGCTTGCTTCCTATTCAACTGTACGTTTTGTCTAGCAGGATTTAAAACCTTTTTGTGTGACAGAGTAATTGTAAAATCGTCTTAGTATTAGTCATGAAGACAGTTGGATTTCTGTTGAAGGTTTTCATGGTCCATTCCATTAAAATATTGAGAGAGATTTTGAACATAGAGGCTAACGTTTTAAGAAATTTGATATTTAATTTATATCTAATCTTAGGAAAGGTCCTAAATCCTAAAACTTTGTACCACCTTCTCTGCTCCAAATCCACTGCACTTAATTTGACTATAAAAGTACTTTATTTCTTATTGTAATCTTTCCATGGAGTGCATGAGAATGGGGTGAACAAGAGGATGCACTCCTCACCCTTTTCATCATCCTACATTGTTGTGATGTTTTTACCAAGTGTACAGATTCTCTCTGTGTAATTTAGGAAATGTGCTTCTCTACATGTGAATGATGATGCCTTTGGGTTCTGCAGTTTGATATTTACCAGTCTTTATTAAAAGGATAGAATCATGTTGTATTATGTAGTCTGAAGAGGCAAGCTATGGTAACTTTGATCATCTGTTTTCTAATATGGTTCTAATTAGGTATAAGAATTTACTCAGACATTTTAAACTTGGATGTCATTTTAATGCACTGAAGAGAGAGTGTTTCAGCAGCTAAACTTACTTTTCTCTAGTCAGATGTTTTTAATGTTTCTACAAAGCACATTTAGACATTACTAGCACGAATACAATAGGATAACTTCAAACATTAGTCTCTTTCTCTCTCACTTAAGTTATTGAAAGTCATCTTCCAAAGAAATCTGATATGAAATTTGTTAAAAGGGTGTGAACAATTTTTTTTAAATGTGTGCTTCATTATTAAGTTACCTTAAAACAGTCATTATGACTTAAAAAAAAAAAAAAGCTATTTTGAAGCAGGACCCAGACATAGTGACCTGTTTGGTCTGTTCTGTTTAGTTCACACTCAGACATAGTGACCTGTTTGGTCTGTTCTGTTTAGTTCACATAACCATGTTCATACACACTTTCATATGTTCACTTAGCATACATCTACACTGTGTTTTAAAACCTACCGCACTGAAGCTCATAGAACAGGTCATTATAATTTATTCTCTAGATGGGGCATCAGTAGAGCCCTATGTGGATTGTATGCATTGATCAGCATTTCGCCTTTGTCAGTGGTATTTAAAGTAAATCTATTAGGCCACATTACCATATGTGTAAGCTGATTGTCTTCAGTAAAGTTGCTTCTGCTTATGTCAACAGGTAATCTGTTACATTTTGTTAATATAATTTATTATTAATCTTCCAGTTTCATGTTGTTAAGTATCAGCACTACATTTGTTAATGTATTTCTTACTTTCCATCTAAATAGAAGGGTTTCCCATCCATTTTTGCCTTGCCCTGCTCCCTCTTCTTAATTGTGTATGCCTTTAATGCCTCCCACCTTGTGATCCTCTCCTACACATCAACAATCTTTGCCCATTCAGTTTACCCCTCAGCCTAGAATAAATTCCTTCATTGCTTTAGGTGAGGTTTGGTGGCATTCCTTCTGCCCTTAGTGTAACACACTTGATTAGTCTCTTGGGGTAGTAATATTCTTGCCTAACTTCAGGATTTTCTTAACTTGCTTAACTTAAGTTTTTGTGGATCACTTGGGCTTATCTCCAGAATCTTCAAACTTTGTGGGTGCCAGAGTGGTAAGCACTGCAAGTGATATATATGCTGCTTAAGTTAATTCGATCATTGTTTCATCTGGAGATGAAAAGGAAGGAAAAGTATAATTGTCACAAATCCCCCTGCCTTTCCCCTCTTTCTCCTCACTTCTGCCATTCCCCGATGAGCAAAATCAAATAGAAAAACAAATGCAACTTAACAAAAATAATAGTAAAATCCCATTGATAAGGTAAAGAAGAGTAGCTCAGAATAGTAATATGAAAAAAAGTTGGTAAAAGCACTGCTGGTGTGTAGAGCAGTTTGCTTTAAGGGTCCCATTCAGAGCTTGATCCTGCCAGAGCATGCGGTGTCTTGCAATTATGATTCTCTTTTCTTGGATCATTGCCAGGATGCTCAGAACCTTTCAGGATTAAGCCCACAGAGTAAGAATCAAATGTTCCATTCCACTGCATTATAAAGTGATACGAGGGGGAGAATGAGTTTAAAAGAGTAGGTCTGGGTCTGAAGCTCACTATATAAATAAAATGGTGAAAATCAGTTCAGTTTTATAAAGAGCCACTGACTCATAGCTAGGGACATATTCAAAGAGTGTTGCTGTTTGTTTGTTTATTTTATTAAACTAACAACTAGAGATCTAACTAAACACTAAGCACTGTATGAACTCCCAGGAAGATGTAGTCTCTGCCCTGGAAAGTTTATAGATTAAATACACAGAACAGACAAGAAGTGGGAGGGGAAACAGACATATGAAGAGATGAAGTTTGTGGGCTAAAATCACATGGCAGGTGAGGGTGGTAGAGCCAGAAATTGTACCCGTGTCTTCCTACGTGATCAGAGATTAGAGGGCCATATCTAGTGTGTCAAGTCGATGATACTCCTTAATGTGTATCTGTGGCAGGCAAGATGTGGCTCTGGGGCCGGATCCAGACCACCTAACACTTTGATTTGGCCTGCGGACTACGGCTGGCTGCTTTCTGTTGATATCCTGCTGCCCATGCCACCGAATTTCCAGGTGTTGACTCAGGCAGCAGGATCCTATTTGAATGGCTCCCAGCTACTGGTAGGAGCACTACCCCGGCAGGACCTGCAGCCGTGAGCCCTTTAAATAGCATTGCCAGGCAACGTGGTAGTGGTGGGGCCAGGAAGCATGAGCCCTTTGCTGTCTGTTTAATTCAAAGACTCTCTTCCCAGACAACTCTGAGGAGAGACTCGTCCACAGTCCCACACCGTTTGCCTCAGGCCCTGCCTCTACTGTGGGTGGAGCTAGCCCCTGACCACATACCAAAATTCATTGTGGCCCACCTGCGAAAATTATTGCCCACCCTTGATCTAAGCTGGGATAGTCAATAGATTTTCTAATGTACTGTAGTCTATAAGTAGGACTTGTAATTATATAGATCTTAACCAGTAATTGTGTCAGAAGTAGCAGTTTTAAGTCCAGATTGTTTTATGATGACTACTGTTTCCTTTAATCCTTACTCTTTTATTTTTTTTTCTTTGCCCATTTTTGCTCCTCCAGTTATATTCTTCTGCGTTACTCCATGTCAGTTTCACAAGGGGCTTGGGTGCACAGGCATACAGGAAAAATGACAGCCTCAGAGATGTTTACTAATGATGCAGAATGATATGAACATGAGGAAGTTTGGGCTTCATTTCTTGAACTATCTGACGTGTACTACAAAATAGTTTCAAACTTCATAGCTATTCAGAAGCTGTCAAATGGTATGTTGCTATTGTCACATGATGTCCTTTGCCATTCATCACTTTTTCATCTCATTTTTTGCTTATGATTTTTAAAATTGATTTTAATTACTTCACTGAGGAACTACAAATATAAAAGCAATTTTTTTTAATTACTCAAAGGAATGCTAGCAACTTCAAAGAAGGTGAAATGTTGATGTAATCTAGGACCTGATCTTTTAACAGGATCTACTAAAAAGGAGTCTAGCACTCACACAGCATCCCATTGAAGTCACTGTGATTCTGAGCTAGTGCGGGATTAATGCTCCCTCTATGTGGAATACTCTTTTTTGCTTTAAAATCCAGGTATTTTTGGGGGAAAACATTGTTGAATCTTTATATGTAACATTGTACATGTAGAATAAGACTGTTGTAATACTATTACAACACAGTGGCAATAGTATTAATGCTTTGGTGAATACCTGGGAACAGATCTCATTTACACTGTCAGCCTCCTGGAAACTAACCTGGATAAGAACAGCTAAATCTACCTCTTGCTCTCCAAACAGCTACTAGGTACTAACACAGAAATGTGTTTAATTTAAACAATATGTGTATGTAAGGAAACACTGGGACTATAGTGGAGGGAAAGCTTATTTTTAATATTTACCATCTAAAATACATTATAAATCAAAGTAACTGGCATTTGTAGTAATTTTCCTACTTCAATATTGGCCATCTCTTTTTAATGACATTTTAATAACTTCTGCTTATGCTGCAATAAACCCAAGAAAAATTGCTCTTTTCTCTCATTCCTCTCCCCTTCGATGCTGCTTAGTGTATTTACCCCTTTAAGCTCCATTCCATTTTTCTTGCTCCCTCCAGTTAGTGTGGGCTTCTAAATTTGTCTTCTATAGATACTGCTCTCATTTTGTTTTTCTTTGTCCTCACCCTCAGCAATCTTTTCTTATTTCTTCCTTTCTGGATCAAATACACCCCTGTTTCACACCTTATGCATCTGTAGTGAGAGGCCAGTAGTGTGACTTGGAGCAAAACAAACAGATATGACCCAATGTTGATACAGTCCCATGTTTTTTCTGTTCTTTTTCCCCCCCTTCCCAAACCCATAGAGATTTCATCTCTCCTTCCTTCTTTGGACCACTCCATGTCAGGGGCTGGACCCCACACTTGAGTTTTTCTTCTTGCTTTGGGCCAAAGACACAACATTTTTTTTATACACCACATTGCTGCTCAATAAATTTGCTCGTAAAAGCTGGGAGCAGACATAACTTCAGGTCTGATGCCATTTAACTGACATGAGCGTGCTGAAAGTTGCAAATGTATGTATAAATATACCTCTCCAAAGACTATTCTGGTATATTATCAGCTCATATATTTCAGGAGAATATTTTTTTTCCTTTTTAGATAAAGGAGGTTTCATATGAGAAATATGGGAGAAACAAGTTTTAAAAACGTGAGGAAGAGGGTTATCTGAAAATGGGAGGAATTCTTGAAGATAAATTAAGGACTTGCCTTTATCGGGTTTGGTGGCAGTTGGGAAGCACAGAACATGAGTATAAATGTTATTATCAAGGGCAACATTTTTCCTTTTTTCATGTTCTGAAATGTTTCCACAGTGAATGGAAACTGCCTTGTTTCATGCATACTTAAGCTCTTCGTTAAGTATTGTGGCTATTCCTTGTTGATGCCTGCAGTAACATAAGCTTATTTTAAGGCAAAGCTAAGATGACAAGCACATTTTGAAGTTCATCTATCCTTTTAGAAAGAAGTCTCAAAACGTATTAGTAGTACATCTATTCAGTTTATTTCACAGAGCTGTAAATGGTTCCATCACAGAACTCCTATTGTTATAGAGTTGACTGTCTTTTTGAAAACATATTTTTGTAGGAAGACAAGGAGGTGGGAGAATATTTCATTTTTTGTAGGTTTTTTTTGTTCTTAACAAGGGGCTGGTTTTCTGGGCCTGTAGCATTCCTCTTTCTCAACATAATACGGAGCTTAGGGATTCAAAAATGGCATCATGCCAACATAACTTCTCTTCTACTATAGTATCTTTAAAAATATCTATTGATACTTAATCCTTCATTTTTATACAGGTACATGGGAAGTTGAGAAAAGGGGGAAATGTGCAATTGTGTGCTTGTAGGAGTAACAAGTGCCATGCTACATACATGCTCTGAACCATAGACTAGTTTGACGAGGACATTACAAGATGGGTAGGTATTGCAAAATGATTTAATTGAATTTAACTTTATCATTGACTTATGCAAACAAGAGGTTGGATTTTTTTTAAGTGCACTTTAAATGTAGGTGGTTTGATCTGTATGTACAGGTTGTACCTCCCTTAACCAGGACTCCCTGGTCTGGCAGCTGGGCCACAGAGCCCAGGAACAGGGAGGTCTAGCAGCGGGATAGGAGCGCCTTAAGCGGCACCAGCAACTGAGCCAGGAGCCCAGGGATGGGGGAGAGGGCGGAGGGAATGGGCAGAACGTCAAGGAGTTCTGATCCCAGGAGCAGCCGTGCAGCTCCAGCCCCAGCACTGTTCTGGCTCCAGCAGCCAGGGAGTTCCAGCCCCAACCCTAGCGACAGCCAGGGAGAGCTGGCCCCTGCCACAGAGCCCCAGCCCTGGGCCTCCGCCCCGGCCCTGGCTGCACATCTCTGACCTCAGCCACAGAGCCAGGTGGCTGTGAAGCTCTGCCCCAACTGTGGAGCTCTGGACATGGTGCTCTGGCCCTGGCAGCTCCGGGGCCAGCGGCGTCTAGAGAGCCCCAGGGAGCTGGGGCAGCAACGGAGACAGGCTGGTGCCCTAACCTGATGGCAGTATGGGCCAGGAGGGGAGAGACCTCTCTGGTCTGGAAAATCTCCTTGTTCGGGACCAGTCAGGTCCAACCTGTATTATGACAGAGACACTTGCAAGGCAGATATTGCATAAGTTTTTGGATTTTTCATTCTTTGGACTCTCTCCTCCCCCATGCTTTTTAATGTGGAATAGCAAGATGAGCTATAGACTTCTTATCTAAATTTAGACTCTGCTTACTTGTATTTGGGGAGCTAAAAGGGCTGATAGTCACAATGGGCAGCTACTTTCCCCCCAACACCGTGAAATTCTGTAGGATTTAATCTGCGCATTGCTCTTATTTAGTACTGATGTACAAGTGGTAGCCTGTTTCATTTCATGATATCTTGTATACGAGCAACATGTTGGTGGCACAAAGCTGTCTGTCCCTCTTTCATCCAGTGTTAACATGGCTGTCTCCCAGCCACCTCAGTGCAGGAAGGAGATTTGAAGGAGATCTGGTTGAAGCTGAGACCAGGAAAGACCATAGTAATGACTTTTGGTAGGTAGAAACTCTGAGGGATTGGCTTCAATTGAAGGCATTTTGGAACCTCTCTAAGAAGGCATTTGCCCATTAATAGTGTGCCACCATGGGTGTCCTGCTAGACTCCGTTACTGACCATGAACACTCAGTGATAGTCAGCAGGAGTGCCGCATTCTGATCCAGCTGCCCCTCAGACAAGGATCTGGCTGCATACTTTCATATTCTTCAGGTTGGGTCATTGCAGTTCTCTGTACTTGGTTCACATACAAGTTCACAATGGAGCTGTAGCTAGTGCTTAGTGCAGCACACAGCCTTTCAAGGTGATCTGAAAAGCAGGGCCTCTACAGCCCTTAGTGGCTCTCTGTTCTCTAAGGCTGTGTCCAGATTCAGGGTTTTTTTTCGAAAAAAGTAGCCTTTTTTCGAAAAAAATTCTCCTGCGTCTAGACTGCAGCCGCATTGTTTCGAAATTAAATCGAAAACGCGGCTTTTCTTTCAACGGTGGTAAACCTCATTTCACGAGGAAGAACGCCTTTTTTTGAAAGTGTTCTTTTGAAAAAAGGCGTTCTTGAATGCCAGCAGGGCTTTTTAGACTAACTCGCTGCTTTCTTTCAAAAAAGCGGCTTGCTTTTTCGAAAGTACTGCTTGCAGTCTAGACGCTCTTTTTCGAAAGAGGCTTTTTCGTAAGATACTTTCGAAAAAGCCTCTTTTGAAAGAGGCTTGCAGTCTAGACCTAGCCTAATAGAGCCACCTCATGGTTCTGTTAGAGCAGCGTTTCTCGAAGTGGTCTGCAAACCCACTCTGAGAGACCTGTTAACTGGCTGCTCCCATTTGTTTAGTTATCGGCTCGGTGGCCATAGAGTTTCGCAGCTCCCATTGCATGCAGTTCACCTTTTGCAGCCAAGGGGAGCTGTAGAAGCAGAGTGGACCGAGCTGCTGCTGCTTCCCGCGGCGCCCTTTGAAGGCAAACAGCAGCCAATGGGAGCTGCGAGGCTCCATGGCTGCGAAGCTGGTTAATAAACTAATGCGAGTGGCCAGGTAGCAGCTTTCTCAGAGTGGGTCTCCGGACCACTTTAAGAAACACTTTGTTAGAGATACCCAGGTATCATAGTTAGACGGATCCATACTCTTGGAATAACACCAAGGCCTTGATAATCATCAAGTACATTGCGACTAATAGAAAGCTGGTACCAAGAGAGCAAAAGACCCCAAGTTCTCTCCAAAAGAACATAGGGACCTTTGCTACAAGACTGAGTACTTCACTGAAGCCTTCCCCAGTGAACTTGAAAAAGAAAGAAGATAAAGTTGGTAGGATATTCGTTAGTATCAGATGACTAAATCAAAGAAGAGTGAAGAAACAACTACGCTTTTGACATCGAGGAGAGAAGGCAAAACCAACTCTTCACCTATGCTTATACTTCCAGATATGTATCTCAGAAGTCCTCCAGAAATGATCTTATGTATTGTCTGAAATTATTCATGAAATGTGATTAATGTGGTCCACCACATCACTGTGTCCCAGTCAAATGTAGCAAAAAAAATGCTAAGAGTTTGAAGTCAACTGCAAGCCTTGGAGAAGCATGTGTCTCAAACTGAAGGGGGTTTGTTTTATTCAAATATGTTTAACTATTAAGCTCAGTAACAAGAAAAAAACAACTTTGTGCTCTCAAGTTGAAGATTGTAGCTGAATCTTACTTGGATACTTCATCCCGAAGAACAGTAGCAAATAGCCTATTCAATTTATACCTGTTTAATGAATGAAGAATTCAGATGTGCAGTGTTCACCTAGTTGACAAGTACTACATTGTGACATGTTATTCTTCACTTCCTGCCCCCCCAACACTGTTGTGCATTTTTTCTGTGAAAAGTTGCAAGTCGTTAACTCCAGAGAAGGCTCTATATTGCTTTAATAATCCAACAAAATCCCCTACCTCAGCCTCTTAGTAAAGTTTCAAATGTTCTATGACATCTGTTTGAAGAAATGTAAATATAAGACTATTATTATAGAGATGGGATGAATTCCTTAGTGCTGTTAATTGAACATAATGTGGACCGCAATACAAGTTAAAGCTATTCCATTATTTAGAAACCGTTCAGGTACAGCAGTCATGATGAAATTTCAGATGCAAATATGATGGTTGCATGTTTTCAGACAACTGGAAAGCAGTCATGTGGGAAAGAGAGAGGTGTTCTAAATATGCTTACAAATGTCTCTTGTTACTGTATATTTGTTGCAAAAGTCTCATGGTAATGGCATTTATTGGAATTTAACTTTTTAAGAAGATATTTTTTTGCAGATCCGGTCTTTTGTCTCTTTAATCATTTCAATCATTACTGAGTAGTGGGAAATTTCATTGATTATTTTTCATTACTTATGTTTAGCCACTTACTAGAATAAATTCAATGAGCAGTTCATAAATGGTCGGTCTGTAATTGATACATTGACCTGCTGATATCTTTTTACTACATAACTCTTTGTTGCTTTTAACTTTTGTGTTCGCATTCATTATGCGTGGTGTAATTGCATCTATATTAGGGAGATTTTCATAGTCATTGAATGAGCCACTGAGGGAGATCAGTTTAATACAGAGTTCTCTATAGTTTGCTAGAGTACTTGATTAAATTTCTGCCAGCTCTCTAGTGGTCTGGAAATTGAAGTAAATCATGTAGTCAGAAAAACAAATGAAGAGAGCATTTTTATTTGATTTAATGGATGATCAATTCTTATGTTGGTTTTAAAATCAATGACTTTGATCCAGCAACTTGAGATGCACAGATTGGCATACTTTTAACTTCAGTGGTATGCTGTGCAGGTACTAGCGTCTTCACACCTATACCAAGTTTCTGTATTGGGCCATGGGCTGAAACTTTCCAATTAGGATGCCTACATAAAGGACCTAAATAAGAGTGTCTTCCCCATCCCTCCCATTGTGAGTTGCTGATGGTCAACAACTCTGATTTCATTATGATTTAAATATTGATAATAACTATATAATGTGCCCAGATACTATTTATGAAGGATATAGAATAAACTACAAAGTAACCCTTTTGCCAATTTCAAATGTTGCAAAAATGAGAGGACAAAACCTTCTTTTCTGTTCATGAGCTCATGTTTACATTTTTGAAACTTTAGATCTCAGATATTGTGAGATGCAGAGTCCAGTTCTTCCATCTGTGAATAGACTGAAAAGGAATTTTTTGTTATTACTTTAAACTATAGCAGTGTTAGAGTTGCCATCTTTCTAATTGCTGGCAACCAGATCCCCCCAAAGTCACATCCCCTCGTCCAGCTCTCCCCTTGGCCATGCCTGGCCCCTATCACAAGCTCCTCTTTCTCCCCCATGGCTTGCTGGATCATCTCAAGGAGCCTCCCTGAAGGCAGGAGATGGCCCTGACTACGCAGGGGCTCCTCACGATAATCGGACTTTGGATTCATGTCCCATAATGGCATCACCAACAAGCTTTACTGATGCCACACCCATTACAGAACCATGCTGGAGACTTGCTGGTCTTCTGGGGTCAGCTAAAGCTGTACTTGCTCTACAGAAATGTGTAGCTTCATATACCTTCTAAATTAGGTACTATTCCATAGGATGTTACACAAACCAGACTTTTCGAAGCAGCTGGGTTTTGGAAAAAAGACAGATACATGATGAAAACCCTGCCAAAGTGTAAATAGCAATGCCCTAACTCAAAGCAGGCTCTTCTGAAGGCATACAGGTTAATTTTAATTACTCTGCAGTTCTCTCTTAGCTTGAGCTAAGAGTTTGATTGTGAAGTGCGGATTTACATCAGAGGCACAGCAGTCATTCAGGAGGCAGGAGGCCATTTCTTATCCTAACAATAATATGACCTCAGATTAATTGGTATATAGTACTGATAGCTGTGCATGTCCTTAAATTATCTCCAGTTAGTACATTACTGGTTTCACATTAAAAGGCATCCTAGCTCATAGGGGAAAAACAAAACTTGTTGGCATTGCTGCAATTTTTCCATGAGGGAACAATTGCCATTATAAACACTGAAAAATGCCAACGTTCCTGAATGCAAACTTACGCCATATGTGCAAAAGGTAAGCCCGAGGCATGATTTCATGAAAAGTTGATGGTAAACCACTGAGTTAATTTTGAGATGTGCCATGCAGAGAGACTAGCTGTAATTTAAAAGGTCAAAAAGATATTTTAGGTATTAAATTGCAAATTGGGTTATGGGAGTTTGATGTGATTATGTGGGATTAAACTACTAAGCATAATGGGTCTAGGCAAGAGGGACTATTTGGTCTGAACCAGCATAAAATCTACAGATGTTTCCGGTCTCTGAGATATCTTTGTCCATGAATTTAAAAAGTGCTTTGATTACCTCTAAAGCAGGGGTGGGGAACCTTTTTTGAGTCGGGCCACTGACCCGCAGAAAAATCAGTCAGAGGCTGTACACAAGTGAGAAGCAAACAAAAAAAAACAACCCCCCATCCTCTCACCAGCATGGGCTCCCCAATGCTTTGTTTAGTTTGGAAAAAAGAAGATTAACGGGGGACATGATAGCGGTTTTCAAATATCTAAAAGGGTGTCACAAGGAGGAAGGAGAAAATTTGTTCCTCTTGGCTTCTGAGGACAGGACAAGGAGTAATGGGCTTAAAGTGCAACAAGGGAGGTTTAGATTGGACATTAGGAAAAAATTCCTAACTGTCAGGGTGGTCAAATATTGGAATAAATTGCCAAGGGAGGTGGTGGAATCTCCCTCTCTGGAGATATTTAAGAACAGGTTAGATAGACATCTGTCAGGGATGGTGTAGACGGAGCTTGGTCCTGCCTTGAGGGCGGGGGGCTGGACTCGATGACCTCTCGAGGTCCCTTCCAGTCCTATAATTCTATGATTCTATAATGCCTGGGGGAACCCCAAGCCTCAGGCCAGATCCAGGCAAGCTGAGGGTGGCCCCATGGTCTTAGCTTCCCCACCCCTGCTATAAAGCCAGATGCCACCTTGGCATGTAATCTTGTTTTCAGAAGAAAACCTTGTCAATAACTTGTACTAGCACAATATTTGTGTTTGTTTGCAATGATGTACCTGTGTATGAGAAAGTATTTCCATTCAAATATGTGCCTGGTTGTTTATAGCTCCGCTATCCCTAAGGACATTGAAAAATTGTAAAAACCATGAGTTTGAAGACTAATCTTCATGCCTTTCTTCATAGATTAATAGATTTCAAGGCCAGAAGGGTCTTCTCTGACCTCCTGTATAACAGGCCATAGAGTCTTCTCCAAAATAATTTCTAGATCATATCTTTTTAAGAAAACATCCCATCTTGATTTAAAAATAGTCACTGAAGGCACTTTGTGCCATTCTGAATAAGAATGTGTGAGACACACGCTTCTGGGGGAAAAATACAGCTTTACCTGATTCCTGAAGGCCATAAAGGACATGTGTACACAGCAGGGCAAAAGTCAAATTAAGCTATGCAATTTCAGCTTCGTCAGTTGCATGGCTGAAGTCAAAATAACTTACTTCAGCTTTTGGAGCTGTCTACACAGCAGGAACTCAAAGGAAGAACACTCTTCCTTCAACTGCTCTTACTCCTCATAAAATGAGGGTTACAGGAGTCAGAGTAAGAAGTCCTCCACCTCCACATTATTTCGAAATAATGGCTTGCTGTGTAGACGCACATTTTGTTATTTTGAAATCATTTCAGTTATTCCGAAATAATGCTGCTGTGTAGATGTGCTCAAAGTGACAAGCATACTACCCCAAAGAAGTTATTGCAGGGCCAACTCTCTTGTTCTGAAAGTGCAGAGTGCCTTTGTCACTCTGCTTCTGTCCATCCCATAAGAAATAAGGAGGTCATCTAGGGGCGGCTCTAGACTAGCTGCCAGCAACTGGCACCCTAGGTGAACCATGCAATCGGCGCCCCCACCTCCAAACCCCTCAACGATATTGCGCCACTAACTTGGCCCCATTTTACTTGGCGCCCTAGGCATCTGCCTAGTTCGCCTATATGGACGGGCCGCCCCTGGTCATCTGCCAAGAAGGGCTGAACTCCTTCTGCACTTAGAAGCTTCATCCACGGTATCATTTACAAAGGTGTCTGCGTAGAGTACAGCTTTCTTGATAGGTCATCCTCAAGGAGAGAAAGGTGGTTTCTGAGATAAGCTGAGGCAAAGCTTCTTAAAGGCGTTGATAATTAAGATAAGAAATTCAAAGAGATTATCAGGCAGGCCTGCCGATAGAGGCAGGCAGGGGCAGAGAGACAGTTGCCTGGTGATATAAAAGGCACTGGGGCAGCAGCTGGTGCTGCAGTAGCAGCTAGAGCTCCAGGCCCTTTAAAAGGTCGCTGATGTGCAGGGTGGCGCTGAAGGGCTGGCAGAGAGGAGGCTAACCTCTGCCCAGCCCCTTCAACCTGATGTCCCACCCCTGCTGAGAGCACTTAGCCGCCCTTCCCCCCACACCTTGTCCAGGGACTCATCAATTCTCTTGGCCTCCCTGGATTCAGGCCAGAATCAGGCGGTAGAATTTGTGGTATCACTTATCAATACTGATACCAGAATTTGTGGTACCACTTATCAATGCTGAGCAAAGCACACTATGTTTGTAGTCTTTGGGCTTGACTTTTGCAGAGGTCACATCTATGTCAGACAGGAAAAAGTCGAACCTCCTGGTCCACTAAAGCATGATACAATACATTTCTGTCTACTGATGCCTTTTAAATACCCATAAGCAGAATCCTAGAGGTACTTAAGACTGCACACCATGTTTTACTGTGAATTCAGAGTTAGCTACATTTGTGATGTCAGCATCTCAGCCTGGCAATGAAGAGAAGTTACTAAAAATAAATACGGGAAGTATGGGAATTTCCCCTTTTCCATCCACTGCCTATCCAAAACCAAAGAGCAATATCCCATCAATGGTAATTATGTCTCTAAATACAAGAAAGTTTACAGGTGAAGTTTTTAGGAGTCTGCAAGGCAGCACAATTGAATGGCTAGGATAGTGAAATGTGACCTGAGTGAATTATTGCATAGCTAGACAATAGCTTCCATGCAAAGGAAACTGCGTTACATGCATGTTCCTATAAATAAAGTCTGGAGGAAAACATATATAAGATTAAGTACAAAGCAGCTGCAAATCATTGTTCTTTGTGTGCTTAATCCCCAGCCTGCTCATTCACCCAATCTCCCGGCCAGACCCCCTTATCCCCAGCCTGTTCCTGCACCCAACTTCCTGAGCAGATCTTCCAGCGAGACCCCAATCCCCATCCCCATCCTGCACCCATTTTGTCATTATTGGTGGTTGGCTGGTGGCCCACGGAAAGGCTTGTGTTGAGTAAGGTGGGCAGTGGGCCAAAAAGTTTCAGAATCACTGATCTAGGGGAAAACTTCATAAACAGCAGAAACTTTCCATAAAGTGACATGTAATATTTTGTAAAAAAAAGTGAAAGAGCAAATATATGAAATCAAATTAAAAATATTTTATTTTATTTTTCACTACTCTGCAAATAACCTTAATATGCATTTCTCCAAACAGTTGCCTTGAAATATTCAAGGTAATATGTCAGAGGCTCAAATATAATAGTAATAAACTAAACTCTTCAGAGGGTAGGGTTTCTTTGTGTTTAGAGAGCACAATGGAATGGCTCTAGAGTTACTATCTAGCAGCCTGAAATGGCACCTGGGTACAGAATCCAAAAATTGGACTGTCTTGGTAAGGTGACAACTCTAGTTGGCATATAGCATGGTGTGAAATCTGTGGAAAGTCTGTGGAGTAGGGGAGCCAAAAACTGAGAGGTAAGTTGTCCCATAAATGTACTGAGTGCTCCTCTAACATGATTATTTGAGGCATTAGCTTGACAAATAAGTATATTAACTACCTATTTGTGAGCCCTATGGAGAGTATGCTCTTCAAATAACGCTGCCCTTTTACTCTGTTCCATCAAAGTGGCATTTAAAAAGCAGTAGTGGAAGGTTTAATAAAAAGCTACTGTACAATAATGTGGCACAAGGGTATTGTGTATTGGCGTTCTAATGTCAAACTATTGTCCAGTCTCGACTTGTGATATCATGAGAATTCTTGAATGGCTATGTCCTTATACTGCATGGTTTCATGTCTAATACAAAGGAAATGTGTGTTCATTTTTGATTGAAACTGTTAAAAATGTACAGAATTGCAACTTATTTTTAAATTTAACTATTGGAGTAGTAACCACTAAATAATCATCTCTTCCCCCTCTTCCTATTCATTCTGTGCAAATACAGTTCCATTCAGAAGTGGTTATCTTTATTAATTAATGTCCTGAGATTACAGTGTCAAAAATACGAGCTAAATTGTACATTGTTCAAGTTGTACGTGTACATTTGTCTTGTATTTAAAGATATCTAGTGCTCTTTGAGTGCTACTGAAATAGTGTTTTAAATGCTTCATCTAAGCACTTAGGCTATGTCTGCACTACAGCCTGTATAGGCAAAACTTACATCGTTCAGAGGTGTGAATATTCTGTCCCCTGAACAAGGTAAGTAACACTTGCATAAATATTCATGTGCACAGCAATGTGTCTGTGGGTGAGGTGGTTTTATTATGCTTAGGAGTCTGCATTGAGTATTGGTACACCCGTGCCTCTGCAGTGCTAGACATGGCCTTAAGCCACATGGGTTTCTAAGCTTTCTTCTCAGTCCTGTATTGTGATCTCTGTAGTTGACTTGTCTTGAATACTGTGCACCAGCATAGTAAGGCCTTATAATCAGTGTAGTCTTGTGGAACAAATGCTTTTATTTTTATCAGTATTGCTTATTTTTACAGCAGTTAAGAAGTTGATGTTGGCAGAAGAACAAGTAGTAGAGGACATTTTTCAGACAAGCAGATGAACAAATTTTTCAGGCAGTTCTTTCCAATTATAACTTCTTATATTTCAAAATTCTCTATAATAAAAATTCTGTCAACCTTCCTTTCTAAGGATTTGGGGGGAGAGAACTGGGGATGTGCATTATTGTCATGTTTATCTTTTTTTTTTAATTTCCTTTGAATTAAATATTCCAGCAGAAAAACAAAATTGGTTCTATATATTAAGATAGCATCACTAACTGCTTTGCACTTTTGCAGATGTGTTCACTCTCTCAGATGTTGGAGAAATTGGCAAAAATCCATCCCCCTCACATAATAGTTTTCCAAAGGGACAACAAAGAGTGGGTTGTACAATAACATCACATTTCTTTTAAAGATAAGGCTTCTCTGTAATTCAATTCCCTGTTGCTCTGCCTTTCGAAGATAAAATCTCTTTTTTTAAAAAAGACCACTGGATGGTGACTACAAATAACCAATATTTCCTGTTACATTCATGCTATGTCTGCAGTAGAGACTCCTCTTTTTTTTTATTGTTGGACGTTTTGAGCTTGATAGACTAACATGTGGTGGTATTTCTACCCTTCATATTAGCTATCTGATTTATTTAATTTGTATGACTGTGGCACTTAGAAGCCTTAGTCACGAAGCTACCCTATTGCTGTGGGAGCTGTACAAACACAAGAAAACGGAGTACTTATTCACTAAAGTTGTAATTAACATCTATTACCAGTGAGCCCCCTTGGCTTCCTGGGTGAATATACCCTAAAGCAGAGCAAGTATTAATATCCCCTTCATTTTCTCTAATAAATGTATCCGGAGCAGGACACAAGTCCTGCTTGAGCCTCTTAGGACCTCTACAAGAATCACTGAATGGGCCTGCCCCCTGACTATCCTGACTACATTGCTTTTGAAGCCATGGAATGGTAAAACTCCAAAAATCGTGAGTTAGGCCCCAAAATCATGAGATTGGGATACACTTTTTAAAAAGTTTTTTGTTGTTGTTGTTCTTTTCATTTATCTTCTAGGTTGCGGGTTTTTCAGAGGGTGCACACATTTTACATTTTCAAGCTTTTTTTTCTTCTGCTGGGATGGATGGAAAGGTACTTGTTAAAAAATGAAAAACTGAGATTCTCACATATTTACTTGACTCCAAAGCAGGGAAGGGCAAAATCCAGCCTACCAGATATTTCACTCCAGCACGCCATGACCCTCCGGAATACTAAATGTCCTATGGCACAGCGTCATTCTTAGGCAGGCTGCCTGCTGACCATGCAGCACCTAGAAGTGTCCAGCTGCCTCTAGCAAGTGTGTCTGAGTCATCCTTGCAGGAGGCAGCAGGTCTTCACACACTGCCTTCCCTTCCCCTCACCCAGCACCATCCTCACAATTCCCATTGGCCAGAAACCAGCCAATCGGAGCTTCAGGGGGAGTGCATGGAGACCTTTTGTTCCCCTCCTGCAAAGGCGTGTGCAGAAAGCGAGATGTGTTTGCCAGCAGCAGCTGGCCACTTTGAAAGGTGAGAGGCCACCATGGCATGCAGGCAGCATGGCTGCTGGAATATCCCACTGTGCCACTGGCCAGGAGCTGCCAGTGCTAACCGTCTCCTAGGCAGGGCCAGAGCCTTCACCTCGTGCCCCCTTTCACACCCCAACCTCCTGCCCCAGGTCAAGATCCCCTCTCCGATCCAGCACCCCCTTATACAGCCCAGCCTCCTGCCTAGAACTCCCTCCTGCATCATCCAGATTCCATCCTAGACCCCACATTCCTTCCATTTAATATTATAGAAAAGTGCGGTCCATGACCATTTTCCAAAACTCTTGGAATGCTCCCCACCTGCAAAAGTTATTGTCCGCCTCTGGTCCTGAGGCTGGGGCTTTCAGAAACACCTACTGTTATGAGACTAGTGATAAAATTTCAAAAGATGACAGTGCTGCAGCCTATGCCTTTTACTTCCTGGACAATGCTAATCCTTTACTGCTGCCTCGGCATGGACGAGATTGGGACAACTTCACACCACACTATTTGCCTCCCTGGTGAACTTTGCGCCATTGGTGGTCTCCACTAGGGTACACATCAGCAGATTCAGAAGACACCACAAATTCTGGTGAATCTAGCCAAGAGTATGGATTGAATGCCAAGTAAAGTTTTTTATTTTTCTTCCAAAATATTTATTTTAAGGCATCACATCTTTTATTTTTCTGTTAAAGCGGTGAAACTAAACATAGCTTGATAAAACCCTGCAAATAGCATGTAGAAGGTGTGTTGGTGAAGGCAGAGTTGGGTAGAAAACAGATTTCAGTCTTCCAGTGGATAAAAATATCTTGAAGTGTGTCCTTTAGATTGCCAGTATGAAACTTTTTTTCCTCTTTCATTTCTGACAGTGTAGCAATGCTGTATTTGTAGTTCCCCAAATGTTCTGTGCCTTTTCCTACATTCAGTCTGTCTGGAAAAAACAAGACACTTTGCTGTAGGTTCATCACACAAGCAAACGTATATGCCATCTTTAGTTAATAAATGCATGCATGCACTACCAAGCAGTCATTAAAACTAAAAGTTGCATTGGTCAAATGCTGCGTTCTGTGTATTTGACTTATTAGCATGAATCTAATTCTTTTTAAATAAATATATCTTGGGAACTTTTCTATTAATGCAGTCTAGGAAATTACTGTTCCCAAAGTGAGGTAGGTATCCTATTGTCTTAACTCTGCTTTTTTCAGATTATAAAGTATTTGCTGACAGAAAAGGTTATGAGAGGATTGGTTTAGTGGGTCAGACAGGCCCAGGAGGCTAAATTAGGTTGTGTTCAGGCAAACATTAGTGCATTTAATCGACACTGACTATTGGATACAAGCATCTCTATCTCCTCCTCCTTCCCCAAAGCAGTAAAGAAAAAGAAAAATACAAATGGGTATTCTGTTGGGTTAGGCCATAACATTTGTCCTTTGCTAAGATATTAAAAAGGTTTCTACAATGCAAAATAATGTAAGGATCTCTGGTCAGTCTTGTGACATCATGGTTTTGAGAGGGGGCTCCATGCAGACCCTGGAGTCTGACTGTACAGAATTGCTGGCAGGATCAAAGCCACAGCTTAGGCACTAACGTAATAGAAAAAATTGAAAACAGTATTTCTGTACATATTATGGAAACTAAATATCAGCTGTTAATAGAATGTTTTTTATCAATACTGAAAAGTTGTTTTTCTCATTTCTTAACAGTCTAGTTAGGAAGGGCAGATGAAAAGGGTCCCACAGATGCATTCTGATGCACTTCCACATAATTTTTTGCAAGATTTTTCACTAGAATGGGCTTATTGAATTGAGCAGAATGCAGAGGTGTCAAGTCAGGAACATGCTTTACTGCAGTGATGGGCAACCCAGGGTAATGAATGGGTCAGATGAGTGGCACTCCTTCATCTCAGTGGCACGCAAAATTGGCGTAACCAATAGTCTCCCAGGAGAAGGTAGTTTTGATAACTGCACTTGCTTATCTAGAATCCACTGGGTATGCCTATTGACCAATAGCAGCACTTTGATTGGCTGCAGAGGGAACATACAACTCTCACAGCATACAGCCCCCACCTCACTTTATGTGCCCTTGCTTTTTCATATGCATCACTTTAGTAATGGTGGTAGGAAAAAACCTACGTAGGTGGAAACCAGTGGGATCTGGTAAGCTTGCACATGGACAATGGAAAACAAAATGTCTCATGGGCTGTATATAGAACCCTCATGTGGCTGCAGGTTGCCCATCACTGCTTTTTAGTGGATAAAACACCACTACATGGAGTCAGATCTAGGCACTAATCCAGTGCTCCCTCGAAGCTGCGTGGCAGCAGAGCTTCACAGGTGATTAATCAGCCCCTGCCCAGTCAGAGGCTCAGGGCTCTGTGCAATGAGCTGACTGACTGGGCAGGGGCTGATTAATCACCTGTGAAGCTGTGCTGCCACACAGTGTAGAGCAGTGGCCCCCAACGTGGTGCCTGTGGGCACCATGGCACCTGCCGGGCCATTTCTGTGCGCCCGCTGAGTGATCGGGGCCAGCCCCGCCCCTGCGCATGGGCAGTGCCAGCCCCTGGGCACACAGTGTATGGGCGGCGCCGGCCCCGGGCGCACAGGGTATGGGCTCTTCAGTAATTCAGCTATCAGTTCTAAGTAAAACTTCTGTGCCTGCCACGGGACTGTTCAGGTTCCCAGGGGGCACTGCTTGGAAACAGTCTGGACTACTGAGACATAAGGGCTTGGCTACAACTTATTTTCTTGGTACTCTCCCATCACTTTAATTCTTCCCTGTGGAAGACCTGCTCTCTCATCTTTTCCCGTGGTGCATCTTTGGCCTCCGTCTATCCACCGACAACTGCTTCCAATAATTTCTATCCCATATGACTCTGTTCATCCACTTTTCTCCCCTGCCTCTCCTCCTTTACCCCCTCCCCCACCTGTCTGTCTGGAAGTTCAAAAGCCTTACAATCTGATTTTTTCCGAGGAGCTGAGTGCATGCAACTTCCACTCATTTTAATTGGAGTTAAGGGAGGGATTTAGCACCTCTATATACTGAACACTGAGACTTCCATCACTGCTACCAGTCTTCATTCATATTTTTTTTCTTCTACTATCATTTGGGGCATGGAGGATTCACTAGTGAGTCTGTATGTTTGTGAAATTTAAGAACAGTTGCTTTGACCCTACCAGATTCACAGTCCATTTTGCTCAATTTCACAGACACGGGACTTTAAAAATCATAGATTTCATTATTTCAGCTATTTAAATCTGAAATTTCACAGTGTATTAATTGTAGCTGTCCTGACCCAAAAAGGAGTTGTAGACTGGGGGGAGAGTCTTTCAAGTTTATTGGGGAATTGAGGTTGTGGTACTGCTATCCTTATTTCTGTGATGCTGCTGACTGGGATCCCAGCTCTACAGGCAAAGCCACTGCCTGCAGCAGAGAGGAGTAAAGGTAGAATGGAAGGTATTGCCTCACTTATGTGCTGCTGCCAGCGGGATGCTACCTTCAGAGCTGGGTGCTTGGCCAACAGCTGCCACGCTCCAGATCTGCTGGCAGCACGGAAGTAAACCTATCAGTACCATAGCTCTGTTAAAATAACATTGTGACCCCTCTTCAAGTCCTTCTTAGGTCAGGACCCCCAACTTGAGAAATACCAGTCTCAAAGCATATAGAAGACCAGATTTCATGGAGGAAAAGGAGAGACCAGATTTCATGTTTTTCATGGCCATGAATTTGGTAGGGCCTTAACTGTTGCCTTTGTGATTTGCCTGACAAGTCATAAAGTTTATGGTGTCCTGGGCTTTGGCAGATGTAACTATGACATTGGGTGTTATGAGACACATGGATAGAGAAATTCTTCACCACCATCTTGTGCCAAAAGCAGCTTCCCTCCACCCACACATGGGCTGTATGCCTGCACTAAACATAAGCCTTTGCTCAGACTCCAGTTTGAGCCCAAACCTTCCTTCCCATCCTCACACATCTTTCTTTTGGGCCAGTAAACATTCAGTGTACAGGCCCTAGGACCTGGCCACAGGAGGGTCTAAGCCTGAGTCTCACTGGGACTTGGGTACAAATAATCATTTTGTAGCATGGCCAAAGCTCAGAGCTAGGTTACCAGACTTCTGTCCCAAAAGCCTGCTGGTACTGTCTCATGGGCCACTGTTTGTTGGCCTTATACCGGACTAGCCATGTCAGCTCCAGAAAACAGAAGGCATCCTCCTGGTTCCCGTACAACTGGGACTTAACCCTTCCATTTTATTCTCACCGCTGAACTGGAAGCAGAGCGAACCGTCACTGTCAAGAGCTAACACAGCAGACGACATCCTTTGCCAAATGTGCTGTTACCAGCTCATGGGGCAACAGTCAGTGCGAGGCATTCCAGAAATGACTACATGTGCCAAGAAATAGTGGAAAAACAGGTAGTGCTGGGGATTCAGCGAACTGGTGACCAATGCAAAGCGCCAACCCAATGGCTCAAACCCCAATATGGTAAATCCAGGGATGAGACCTGAACCTCTGGGAACTTCCCAGCAATCCTGTCTGTTCTACAAGGCCTTTGACTGGCAGCTGGAAACAGTGAGTAGCACCGATCAGGTTCATTATATCCTGATCAATTGGGGCAGGGGAAGAGGGATGAGTAATTCTGAAACCTCATAGGGCAGGGGGTTGCAGAAGAAATGGGAATGGTTATGTCAGAGGAAAAGATGTGGGGAAAGTGGCAGGGTATGGGAAGGAGATCGCTAAATTTTGTCACTGGAAGGAAGGGAGTCTTTTCAAATTTGTGCTTGGGGATGGGTCAGTGGCTCACTATGAATCTGTTTAATATAACACTTTGAGATCTACTGATGAATGTTCTATTTGCTGGGCATTATTATTTATTAATTTTAAATTATACATTCAGTAACTGTAGCTTATAAGAATCTGTTTCTGTGGAAATGAGTATTCCCATTTGCTTTTGCTTTCTAAATTTAACACAAAGAAGAAAGATACTATTTTGGAAGCAAAAAGTTGTAAACCTTGTGGGTAGATAGATGCCCATTTCATGCCCATTTCACATCAGTAACTTCTCCAAACTACTAAATTAATAAATTATATTTACAGTAGACTTCTGATAATCCAGAATCTATGGGATTTAGGTGGTGCCGGATTATCAGATATGCCAGACTACCAGGAGCTACTATAAGCAGGTTATATATTTATATACTGTATACATTATATACTGTATATAAAGTGTTCTTAACCCTTTTTATTGTACATACTGTATACTTTTTTATGCCTTTTTACCCTTTTTGCTCAGTTCAGCTGCTGCCACTGTTACCTTGTGACTCATTTTTTGCCGAAGCTCACTCACTAGGCTCTTGCCATTTTGATGCCGGACTATCAGGAGTGCCGGACTTTTGGATGCCGGACTATTGGAATTTTACTGTACTTTGACATCTGCTACACTAAATAAGACTGCCTAGCAAATTATAAAAGTGAAAGCATATCTAACTATTAAACTCCAAAATCTGAAGCATGAATAATTATTTTCTCTCTCTTCTTTTCTAAATTAATCTGAAAGTTTAAGGTCCTTTTGAGCCATTCAGTCACATTTGTGAGTAATTCTTCACCTGGATTTCCTCACTGACTCCAATTTTTGGTGAATAACTGCTTACAAATATAATGGTTTCCATAGTCTGGTCCTAAACTTGGAACATTTCATTTTCTAATAATAGTTTACTGTGCAAGCAACACAGTTTGTTTGGGGTTTTTTTGTGGGGGTGGGAGAGATATTTTATCTCCCCAGGTAATGCACCATTGTACGTATCAGGTAATATCTTATTTGGTGAGCAGTACAATTGCTTTAAGAATGAAATGCAAAGCCCATTCAAGTCAATGGTAGTAGAGTACCATTCTGTGAGAGTGGCAGAGTGTGGCCCATATTGCAGCTGTTAAGGAATCTGTTTTGGAAAGACTAGCTTATATATCTACAGTATTCTTTCCAAAATGCAGTGCCACTTTATCAGCAATATTTGTGAAACAATTAACTAGTTCTAGGTTTCACTTTTTTTTCTATTGAGCCTGAAGATCTACAGATTTGCTTTCCAAAATGAAATTCATTTTTTTACCCTTGAGTCATAGGAGACATTCTGTCCTAGAAACAAATAGAACCAATACTGTATTCCATTTTAGCAGAGAGCCACTCGCTAACAGGCTTGTTTGGGATTAAATTTGGCAACGTGCCTGGATATATTCTGTTTTCAACAAGTACTGCTTTGTGTTTTACCACCCTGTGCTCCTACCCCCAACTTTGTAACTGGAGGGAGGAACAGAGAGAGGGAGGCAAAACAGCAGTTGTTAGAAAGAAAATGGGGAGAGAGACAATGGAAAGAGGGAAAGAAAAAAACCCAGAATTCTTTCACAGCAGCTGTTAAAGTTATTAAAAGAGAGAGGCATAATTTTAAATCAGATCATCTTATGTAATATTGAGAAGGCTTTTGAATGTATTTGATTATATGTTAAATATAGTCGTAATTTTTAGGGTGCACAGATCAATTCCCAATGAAATCTTCTAATATTTTTACCAAGGGGAAGAGCCTATGCTAACAGAACAGTTGAATCAAATTCAGATTCAGAATCCTGTATTTTAAAATTCAAAATTATTAATTCCCAAAGTAACTTTTTTATGAGAGAAGGTGTCTTGCAGTGAGGAACAAAAGCTTATTGATTTGCCTAAAAAACCAAAGCTTGACAGAGTACTTGGACAGAAGCAAGAGTTATAGCATGTATTTTTCATTTGATTTTCACAGTCATAGCATTTAATTAGTGTCAGTTGCCCTACGAAAAGCTCCAGAATTTTTTTTGCTCAAATACATGTTTATAGACTATCAAAGTAGCTGAAAGTAATTTGTGGAGGAGAGAAATGATGTGCCGTTACTAAGCTAGATATAGTTAGTGTGTTCTTGTTAAACCAATTGAAGATAAAGTGTATTTTAAAAAATGGTTCAGAAATGAAATTATGGATAACAAACTGGTACTGAGGCTGAATAGCATCACTGAAAAATGCTTGGCTGTTAGCCCAAAACATGCTGATTTAAAACCATCCCTTGAGTAGAATATCTGTGAGTCATCCTGATTAA
Source organism: Pelodiscus sinensis (assembly GCF_049634645.1). Taxonomy (NCBI): domain Eukaryota; kingdom Metazoa; phylum Chordata; order Testudines; family Trionychidae; genus Pelodiscus; species Pelodiscus sinensis. Next base: position 212,961,138 of record NC_134711.1, read on the forward strand.
GTGATCATAATACACTGAAATTAATTGTCTTGAAATGGTTGCCCATTAGGTTGTACGTTTATATCGCCCATTAGTGGTAGAATGGCATAGTGAAGTCTTTTTTAATATAATTCTGTCTGCCCTCAAACTGATATGTCGGAATGTTGCAAGGCTTCAATCCCTTCTGTATATACCACTGAGAATATCCTACCCAGTGAGATCCTTGCAAGGTATAATTATGTGTAAGTGAAACAAATCCTTTTGGTGATACTGTGCATCTGGGTCTAGCTCACAAGTGGGAGGACAAATGGGACAACCGCCTTTGGCCTTGTAAATCTCAAGGTGTGCACAGATTCTGAGGGAACATCACTGATTCAATTTTAGTTTTTATGCTAAAAATAACTTCTGGGAATGGGGTAGAGGAATGCCATTCTTAATATTTTATGTGGATAACTTTCAATATACAGTGCAAAATTAAAAGGCAAGTAAGTCAGTATGGGCCTGATCCCTGTGAGGTACTGAGGACCTTGAACTGTGCAAGGTTAACTGCTGTCCTAGCTAAATGAAATTTTGTGTGGTCAAAAGAGAAGACAACGAGGTGGAAATGAAATACAATCTTTAAAATAGAGAGCAAAAAGGAGAAAAGAGCCTTTCCTTCACCCCCTTTGCAGTGTGGTTAAAACAGAGGAGAGAACTTGCTTCAGATGCCCAAACTGAAAATGTAGAGCTTGTGGAATCATTATATATGGAGCTGTTACACAATGTTATAAATGTTGTTACCTTAAAAGGGGAAGAGGAGGGCTTGTTCCAGCTTATAGTCAAGTCTAATCCATTTTAGAATGAAAATTTGCCTGAGCTAGTCTGTAAGTTTCAAATTAGTTAGGTGTGATGTTAGCTTTTTCCTCTAAAATGATCTTCCCAACTTTTTTTTTATAAACAACATTGATTTTCTTTTAAATCTTACAGTATTGAGAAGTAAGGGTATGGCCCAACTACTTATTTCACAGCAACAAGGAAACAGGGGTCGCATTCACTTTCCTCCCTTGTGTCTACATTTTTGATCTTCTTTAATTATGTGACCATTTCCTCTTATTTCTATATTACCCTTGCCTTGCTTAGTGTGCATGTGAGACGGGGTGAAGTGAATAAGGAAGGAGTGCAATATATTTATATGGGGTAAGCCTAGTAAAAAGGAAGTTGAGAGAGTGCTGACAGTTTAACTTCTTTCTCTGCTAAAATTACAAAACAGAAAGCTCCTTATGTTAAATGCATGTAATATTAACTGAAAACATTATATTTAAATACAATATTGTTGTTTAATCCTCTCTGTTCAATAAGTACATCCCGGGCCAATTCAATGTGCGTACTATGAGGACTGATTCTGTCCACCGAAGTGAAGGCAAAAGTCCTATTGACTTCACTGATGCAAGATCAGGGCTTCAGGGAGGCCTTGTGGAAATCCTTCATCATTAGCTTTGGAAGGATTAAACGTTTATTGTAAGAGGTGATAAATGCCAATTTCACTCACAAACCTGTAAAAAAGATTTGCATTGATTACAATAGAAATGTACAGATATGCAGAGGAAGAAAAATGTTGCTTAGACTTTAAATCAATTTAAAATAAGCCTATTCCCCCATACTTTTGCACAACCAGGAAATTTTGAATTGATAAAAATCAATAAATGCTTAAAATGATAGTAACCATCTAAATTATAAACAAATAAAAATCTAATTCTGCAAAGCCTAATGGGAATACATTTGTAGAAAGAGGCAGGATTAAGGTTGCATGTGCAATCTTAATTTTGACATTTCCTGTCTTCTGAAATTGATTTTTCTGCAACATTTTCAAGATGATCTGTAATAAAATGGCATATAATTATTAATATTTTAACCTCCATTGTCTGTCCATAATGCTAATTTGTTGCGCTCTCTTTGTCATAGTCTGGCTCCGGCTGTTCGCCAGAAGTGGCACATGTGAGCGAGCACATCTGGCCATTTCTGGAACAGGTTTAGTACATTCCATTGGTGCTTGACTAGAATTTGCCTGCTGGGCAGCAGGCCAATGCTGCACTCTGGGTTCCTGACTTTTAAGACTGTTTCTTTGTGAAACTGATCTGCAAGGAATTCCCTGCAATTTATATTTCCCAAGAGATTAATTTCTAATGAACCAAACATGCATAGTAATTTGCAGGTTTGAGGATACTAATCAACCATATCAGTATTCCCATACATGAAAACAAATGTGCGAAGTGACTCAAAGGCTATTAAACCAAGATCCTAATGTTCATTTTCTTTCTTCAAAGAGTCATGCCAGTCACTTGATATACGCAAGATTTCCAGTTGCAGATGAGATCAATAATTTGTCTTTGACGGAAGGGACATACACAAAACTGTGTTTTTAAAACTTATGTGGCTATTTAAAAAATTATGACCATCATATGTGCTTGTCAGATATTTTGGTTGTTCTTGGACAAATCTATTTTTTTAAGTATTAATCTCTTTGCCACAATAGTAGAGAAACTTGTACAGATATTTATGGTACATCTGAGTCTCTTCTAGAAATCTTTCTTGTGCTAAATATAGTTTCTGCAAAATCTATCACATAGCAGAGTTAATAATTTGAAAAGTAATAAATATAGTTTATTTTACAGATTACTGAAGAAAATCCTAAATCCAATGCAGGGGAAACAGACAGTAGGTTTGAATTATTTTTCCCCTCTTGGTCCTCCCACCAGACTTATATTAGAGTGACTTCAGGAGAATTTTTCATTTCACATCCCTTCATACCAAGAGCTGCAGCTTTGTTTATTTGATATTTGCAGTTTTTTAAATGTAAAGGCTCCTATATTACTACTTTACTACCTAAAGATTCAGGTCATCTTTGGGGAAAAAAACAAATCCTAGATGGGATTATTACTCATCTGCAAGAAACCCAAATGAAGAATCAACAGGCTAAAAATAGCCTACTGTGCTGCAAAAATGGAAAGAATGCTTTGACATATTTTGCATTAATAAAAAATTCATTGTTGGACATCCTTTCCTTTCTCCCCTGTTCTCTTTAATTGATCTCTTTAAGAGATTTTTCTAAAACTTACTTCTGCTCTTGACCAGCTGACATGAACTATTTACCTACATTGTGCTGGTGGATTCCCCTGAGAACATTTTTTTATTTTATTACCAAAAAAGTGATCGTTTCTAGCAGCCAGGTAAAACTGAGGTCAAAGTACTGTATGCAAAGGCACTAAGATATGGAGGAGGACAAGGGAGTAATTCCATTATGTATAGCATTTTTTGCCTGGGAAAACAGAATTTGCTGCTTCCTTTAAGCAATCTTTTTAGCTATAGATGTTTCCCATTTTTCCCTCTCCTCTCTAGGATATAAATCCATTTGAAAAAACCCTGCACATTCAGTCCCAGTAAAGCAGTGGCAACAGCACCTGATTGTTGTATGCTTGCATGATGTACGATTACAATGCTGCACACCAAGATTTCTGTATGACATTTCTTAGTCTGAATTAATTGTTGTATTTAAATGGTAATTTTTCCCCAGTGAAGCATTAACACACACACAGTGCATCATTTTCTACAATGTGTTTATAATGGGGCATAAAGCATGTACTTCATGTTGTACGTTTTTTAAAAAGTCAGCTATTAAAAGGAAAAAGGAACACTTTCTTAAAGAAAATGGTGTCTACACTGACTTAAATTGTGAGACCCACAGAACTATGATGGGGCAGTGCAGAGTCACACCTTTGTGATGAGTTTGAGCAGAGAATGTTCTCTTGAGCTGACAATATGTTCAAGAGAGTATAGGGAGGGAGCCATCCCTTGAGCTGCTGCAGCACACTGCATGTGTTGCAGTTAGGCAGATACAGACAGGGTAGTACAGTATTCAGGCAGTGTGGATAGCATAATTTATAGTTCTTTAATCCAGGCTATCACATGGCCTCTGCTCGCCCCAGTTTTTCAAACTTCATAAATGTGATTCTATTTTTCAAAAAGTGCATATTTAAAATAAAACCACAAACATCCAGATTCTAAGTAATACTTTGCAGGAAATAATTCAAATTTTTCTTCAAATTATAAGAGAAATTGCTCCAATTTTGTTCTCACTCTCTAAACCAAATATATTTTGTGTGGGTTCAGAGGATGGAATTTGCACTGTGCATATTTTGTCCAGCTCCAATTATGACTTAAGATGTTAAGTTTTGTTTTTTGTGTGCAGATACCTACTTTCATGTGCAACTGTGCTCTGTATTATAATGCAGATTATTTCCTTCATGCTTCACAAAAAAAATATTAGAAGTATTTTATAAAAGCTTTACTACATCATTAAAGTGTGCATATTGTATTTAATTCTCCCCCTCATATCCTAAAAAGAAAGTGTTAAACCTATGCTTAATTTGTTTTTAATTCCCACTAAGTGTGCCAGATAGATTCATTCTTCTGTTATCTAGAGGGTTGAATGTATCACTGTTCACTAACTTATACCCAGATAGTGTCTGTGTCTATAAGTTGTAATATAGGTTAGAACATTACAAAGTTTGCTTTTGGGTTAAGATGTGCTTTCACACTGGGAAGTGGGTTTCATGACAACTAAGTTTAGGGCTCTTAACTTAAGTCTCTTTGCCTGAGGGTTGAGAATTGCCACACGCATACTGCAGAGGGGTTAGTATGGCAAATAGTCAAATTGGTTAATATGGTGATTGCTTGTAGAGCACTCAGCACAAAGGGATTCTAGTCATGATTGAGTGTGTTGGGTGCTGCCATAGTACAAATAAGATTAATATAGAAACATTTAAGGGGAATAATATTAATTATATTGCTCTGTGTGTGTGTTTGTGTGTGTGCGCGCGCGTGCGTGTGCATGCAAGCAAGGAAGCAAGCAGAAAAGCATCTATCTTACCAATCACTTACTCCTAAACTAAAACAGATGTGTTGAGGCAAACTTCTCTTTGTACAATACATGGTGCTTGTGGCTGGAATGTGTTCTTCTTTTCAAGGCAAACGTGAAATATTTAACTTGGAAGGAAAAATAAAAATCCCTTTTTGAGGACTAAATATTAGCTGTTGTACTAACACTGCCAATCTAACCTAGTAAGTCAATTCCTGGGCTACCTGAGAGAGTTTTATCTGACATTTTCAGTGTCTGAAAGTTCAGCCTTTTCATTTGGCGGCATTAACTACTGAATAGCATTAAAGGGAAACTTACATGGTATGATCTATCCAAGAAGTACGAACAAAGTTTTGAATTGGTTTCTAGTGTCACTTGGAGCATTTTTTACACACAATAGATGCTAATTTATAACTGCATGAGGTTACAGGAGTATGGATGTGGTGACTTATCCACTTGTCAATTTTTCCTTCAGGATTTTTATGTAGGTTGGTCTAGGTCTCAAATATGATGGATGACTCTCAGTAATGATTTATTAGAGAACTTTTCCTTTGGTTTGTCCATGTACTCCTACAGGATCTGGTACTGCAGCGTCAAAGTACTGATGTACACTACATTGATACAGTTTTTGCATGTAATAAGTGTGTATAATATTTAAGCAATAACTAATGAGGCATAGAGCATTTCTTGGGAATTCATAATTGGCAATAAAAGGCTCATACCAGAGGCACCACTGAGTGTCAGATAATAATCCTGAGAAAAAGCCTTGTATTGAATTTGATATTGCTATTGTGAGATGAAAAATCAGAGACATATGGATTTTATTTTGAACAGTTAATGCAGTTGTAAATATATACAGGAATCAGTTCACCATACATTAGCCAATCAGATGACTTGATTCATCTCTCACTATCTTGGAATGCATCTTTTCCTGCTTATGACTGAGATCTTCACATGTAGAAGAATTTGACTATGTATACATGTCAAACTAACTATCACTTCTGCATTGCCCAAGCTAAGAGAAGTTCACAAAAAAATATAAATGAAGAAAAATGCATTGGATTAAAAATAAGTTATCTGTTTGAACAATACATCATACTTATTTTCATAAATGAATTTTCATGGCCTATATAATGTCTGGGGCCAAAGAAGGTGCATAGGAGTTCTGAATACAACCCCATTCCTCACCACACTGTTCTTCGTTATAATCTTATTGTACAAAAGGAAATATGGCAATCCAGGGCTGTACACTTAGCCACCATGGTCATCACTATGGGGAATAGACTTTCAGACTATTCAGACAAAAGTTCCAGCATCGTCCTCTCTTTCTGAGGAGTTACAGGGACAGGGCAGCTAGTCAGTAGGGTCATGTCAACACTAGGAAATCATTTTGAAATTAATAAATTTGACTTAAGAAATCCCAATTTTCAGGGCTCGATGATTGTGGCAAAAACCACTCGCCAGCCCTGCACTGTGCATGTGCGAACCGCCGGTGAACGGGGTGACTGGCTGAAATCTACTCGCCATAGGCGAGTAGATAAGCGGATTTGTCGAACCCTGCCAATTTTTAACAAATTTGAACTAGCATGTCCTCACAACGGGGAAGCATTGAAATTAGTCTGAGGCAGGCCCCGTTAACATGGCTATGCTACCTCGGACTTGGAGCTCCAGGAAGCACTTTGGGAAGCTTTTGAAGGCCTCCTAGAGTCTAGTAAGCTTGAATTAGTAGGACCAGAGTGTCCACACCAATGTTATTTTGGCGAGATTACTATTTCGGAATTTAGCGTTACTACTCATGAAAAGCAGGAAGTACAGAGTTCGAATTCCACAGCCCGTTATTTCGAAATAACTGGCTTCGTAGCGTGGATACGTGTTTCATACATTCAAATGAGGTGGTTATTTCAGAATAAGGTGCTAGTGTAGACCACAGCCAAAAGGATAAATGATATTGATAGGCATACAAATAGACACATAGTACCTATAACATATGGAGCAGTGATAGCTATGGAGGTGATTCATAAGATCACCAGACTTTTCATTCTGCTCTCTTGAGTGTAATTGCATGCAGCATACAATTCAAACACCTTGGGTGTGTCTAGACTACAGGGTTTTGTCAACAAAAGTGGACTTTTGTCGACAAAACTATACCTGCATCTACACTGCTGCTGAGTTCTGTCGACATAACTTCGACAGAACTCAGCAGTTTTGTCGACGGCTGTAAACCTCATTCTACGAGGAATAACACCTTCTGTCGACAAAAGGCGTTATTGCATCTACACTGTCCTTTGCGTCTACACTGTCATGTCAACAAAGTGGCTTGCTTTGTCGACAGAACTGGATGTAGTCTAGACGCTCTTTGTCTACAGAAGCTTTGTCGACAGTTTCTGTCGACAAAAGCCTGTAGTCTAGACATACCCCTTATATTTGACAGATATGCACAAATATTTTACACATGCCACACGATGGTATTAAAATCTGTGGTCAAGCGGGTCTTTTTAAAATTGAGTGCTTACAACGAGGAGCATTTAAAAATGAGTGCTTACAACTTAACCCATAGTTAAGCTCTACTTTGACATGGGTTTTTAGAATTCTTGAAAATCATGTGAGGCACCAGATTTTAGGAAACAAACTTTTAGGCTCTCATTTTTAAAAACCTGCAAGTATCCACCCTTTTTGACTTTTTGTGCAATAAAGTGCACCTAAAATACACACATTCCAGGCAAACTCTGTTTGAAATTCTGAGTTTAAGGAGTTGTGAATTTAAGTGGGTGACATGAGAATTGAGGGGTTAAGATCACAGTGCTGCATATGCATGTATGGACTTTCCCTGGATGGAAAAAGTAGGGGATGGTGGAAAAATTTGGTCAGCTAATTAACTGGAAATGCTTTTGGGAGAGATCTAGTGTATTCTAAGCTATCTGTTGCTGTGTGTGAAGCTTTGAGGATTTGTGGATGCCAGAAATCTGTGGATTGAAGCTGTTGTGTACTACCCTAAAGGACTAGGGTATCATTTATTTAAATGCAAAGTTATTTTTGTGAAAGCCATTTTTAAGTGATTTAGCAGACTGCAGTGTGGAAGAAAAGACTTCTATGAGGAACTTATATTTGAGTGCACTTTGGGGACCAATGCAGAAGAAAACCAGCATGACTGAAAAACTTCAAAAAGCATGATCTTATGCAACCATCCTAAAGATAACAAATATTATTTTAAAAAATTGCATACAATCAAGCTATTGCTTATTATGATTGTAAGGATAATTCTCTGAATCATAACTTATCTCCCCTACCTTCAATGTACATTTTACAGAATGGAATTGGAGACAGATTAAAAACTGCTCAGCAAGGTAGGCTTCCCTTCTTGTTTCCTCCCCTCCTCCCAATCAGGCTATTGGAGCCAGGAGTGAATTTCAATGGCCTTATTGATCAAAGACTATCACATCAACCTTTCCATTTTTTGTTTCTATATCAAACATTGAAAATAAAACAGCCAAGCAAATAATGCTGAATTGTTTGAGTAATAATTGCTATTTGTCACTTATTTACACCACTCTTTAGTTTTACCATCTCCTATCAAACTTGCAACATGTTTCTTAAAACAGTGAGCTAATGTCAACTAGCACATAGCAAATGGTGACATGTTTGCTAGTGAAAGTGCTCTGAAAGACCAAATGAAAACATATTTAAGTCTTGTAATCATGGGTGGCTAGTAACATAGGCAAGGAGAAGAATTGCCTTCCCCAAACTGCTTACACTCCCCACCAAGCGCTCAGAAGGGCTGGGGTTGTGGTGTGACAACCCAGCTCCCGAGTTGCCCAGGAGGGGTAGGGCCACAGCCCAGCTCCTCCACCTCTAAGAGAGGGCAGCATGGACACATTTCCTTAGCCATCCATTTATATGATGCAAAGGGACTTATGGATAAATGAGTGAAAAATAAACCATTGAATATCAACCACAACGAGCTACTCGTTATATTAACTTATTGGATCTACAAAATTCTGAGATCAATTGAGCCTACTAATTTAATTATTAGTTTCATCACATTATTAACTTCCACTAATCTGTGACTTGGCTTGCTGTGAATGTGCATGTCTTCAAATCCACCGCAACTAAGACTTGGACCATAGTGATCCTTGAACAACAATTATGTAAACCGGAATGGACCAGCTGTCTGGCCAGGACAGTAGGTGATACACAAATCTGGCCTCATTTGAAAGATATCTTTACATGTCTTACAGAACCGAAGAAGAAAATTGTAATTTGACGATCAAAGATTTGTAAAATCAGAACAACATAGGAGCAGGGAGAGGCTGGTGCAGCTGGCTTCCTCAGCCACCTCAGTTTCTAAGAAGCAATTGCTAGCAATTTCTAGCAGAGACCCCAAAGCAATAATACTTACCTACAGTTCAGAGATTTAAACAAGCTAGTTATGAATCCTTTATGACTTAAGGACTTCAGAACAAAAAGTAATAAGACTTTTTAATGGAAACTTTTGGATTTGACAAAAGATTAAAACACACTTAATAGAATCTCCTCAGGTAGTTTTCACCCCAAATTTGAGGTAATATATTTTAAATCTTTGGTGAATAATGTCTTCAAATACAAACTGTCTACAATGAACTCATCACTTTACCGTCAAAACAGGATGACTGATTTTTAATCATCTTCCCTTGGAAAACCGTAACTAGGAATTGTGCTAGCTTAATGTTGAGGTGGACTCTCCAAGTGCACAGAAAATATTAATCATACATGGTCCCCATCTCTTGTCCTTCAATGGTGACCTTGTGAGTTTGTTGGTTAGTTTCCAACTAAAAGAGAAATCACAGGAGAAACGGTGGCTGTTGTATAAAAAATTTCTGCAGAAAAAAAACTTCAGCATTATTGCTCATTTTGACTCTTACGAGAGTTGGTCTGGACTTGTTAAAGGCCCTTATTTCACCTTCAGCTTCTCTCTTCAGTTTAACATAGTTGTAATATATACCTGACTGCTTGTTTAATTAGGTTTGTGGTGGCCTCTACTGGTGCACCTGTGCAAAGAAAGAAATAATCACAAGATGTGTGATTAGAGACCTCCCTTTCAGAAAAATAACGATTTAGAACATTAATCTGTCCTACAAAAAAACAAACAAAAACCAAAAAAAACAAACCCTGAGTTTGTTGTTAATATTTAGTCTACAAAATCTCCATTTTCTCTCTCTTCCTGCCTCCCTTCAATAGCTACTTCAGATCAGGATTTCTAATTAAAGGGTATGTTTTTTTCCAAATGAACACACTGTTCTTTAGTTTGACAAGGTTCTGCTCAGCAGGGGGGGTAAGGATGGGGATGTAAAATGTTTTGTAGGCTTAAAATTAAATGTGTTTTTTTTCCCCCTCCAGTTTAGTTCTACATGCATGGGGATGTACAGTACGTTATAAGTGAAATATGCTGCTTCTGGTAGTTCACAAGGCTCCATTGTAAAACCAGAAGCAGCTCAAATTGTCTATTGTTCCACACTTTTAGTTTGGCAGTGGGATGCTAATTCATTGTGTTGTGATTGGCGGGCTGTTTTCTTTTTTGCTGTTGTTTGTGTCCTCTTACGAGTACAGAGATGCTTTATCTGATATGTACAGTCATTTTTTTAACCTCTTACTGCATTCCCTGAAAAAATAAACAAGTTGAACCACCTTGTGACTGTCTTGAGTTACACAAGTTGATAGATCCTGCAGATGTTAATCAACCTCATTTTTGCAGCTGAGTGTCACATGCGAGGTTGCCTTTTTGGGGCCCCAAGTTCACATGTAACTTTTAAAATGGTGTAGGCTTTACTTTTCCATGCTACTTATAATTCTCCTCTCTCTTTCCCCCAATTGTTGCTTGTAATTTCCCAGGGCTAGAGGTGCAGGATACTAAGAAGCAGCTCTGACCAATTCGTAATTTCTATCTCAATTTGTTATTGTCAACCATTTGTGCAGCTAAAAAATTGTTTTGAGATGCAAATTGGATTTTTTTTATTTTAGACTTTTTTGGGAGGGAAATTACACATACTAATCTGAATAATTAAAAATAAATGGTCTTACAGGTCCCTTGATGTCTAGGTTAATGCCACATATATTTATTTATTTATGGAGTAGGAATTTTACTGAGCAGATGGCAGAGGCAGAAACTGTTCCTTTTTTTGTTTTTATGGGTTTTTTGGTTACTAATTGTTCTTATCAAGTGAAAACGTGTACTCTGGTGAACTCTACCTCTTCCCCCTCCACTGCCCTTGAAAAGCACATGCTGCTGGATTCAATACTTCTGATACCATTTATATTAGGCTTTGTCTCAGAGTTGTTGACTCGAGTCCCACGACTTGAACTCAAGTTCGATTTAAGTCGCCTAGGTGACTTGACTTGTACATTGTTTGTGACTTGAGACTTGCTAATTTTGTTAAATCGACTTGGTGAAAAAATTGTCCGAAAATGCCGATATTGATGGCTTGTACAAAAGTGACTTGACATTTTTAAAATTAAGACTTGATACTCGACTTGGGACTTGTCTCGAAAGTGACTTTAGGGACTCGAGACTCGACTTGAGACTTGAACTGTAGTGACTTGAGACTCGACTTGGACTTGACAATGACAACGTGAAGACAACACTGCTTTGTCTACATTAGCACGTCTTTTGCCAGTAAAACTTTTGCCAGTTAGATCTGTGGGGCAGGAAAACCCTCTCCTGATCAACCTAAATTACACTGACAGAAGCATTAGTGTGGACAAAGCTATGTTGGTGGGAGATACTTTCCTCTTGACATAGCTTCCGCTGCTCATTTGGGGATGGTTTAATTATGTTGGCAGGAGAGCTGTCTCCCATCGGCAAAGAATAGATACACGGGAGACCTTTCAGTGGTGAAACTGCATTCAACCAGCTGTGCCATTGGAAGGTCTCTAATGTAGACATAGCTTTAGTGAAGCAAAGATACTAGACTTACCCAAATAAGTTATTAGTGACATATAACGAATTGCTGCTTTTTTTTTTTACTAAATTCATGATTAGTTCATTATTATGATTGCTATCTCCAAGCACTCAGAGGTGCATTAGACATCCCCTGAAAAATGAGATTTTAAAGTAACTCTTCCCCCCTCCTCCAGATATTTCTGTTATATTTGCCATCCAGTTATTGAACTTTTTCAGAGGTTACATTCTCAAGCTCTTCTCTACAACCATGAAAGCTAGAGACTTTTTTTTTTTACTGCGCTGAAGTTCAACAGTCTAGCAACTGGAGCCTTAAGAGAAACCCCAAATATTCTGAGACTTGCAACAAAACTAAGAGAGATGGCAGGCTTGCTGTTGATTGGTGTTTTTGGTAGTGATTTATATTATGGCATTCCTATAAGCAAACCAGGGAAATGTAGTCTAAAGGAAATTATTATAAGGTGAGTGCACAAGTGCTAGTGCAGTCCTGCAGGAGTCTGTACTGGGTCAGGTAATAGTAAATATTTTCATTAATGACTTAGATAATAGAGTGGAAATATGCATATAGAAGCTGGAGGGAGTTGGAAGCTGGAGGGAGTTGGAAGCACTTTGGAGGACAGAATTAGAATTCAAAAGGACCTTAACAAATTGGAAAATTGGTCTGAAATCAACAAGATGAAATTCAAAAAAGACTAGTTCAAAACATTAGACGAAGGAATTAAAAATCAAATGCGGAAATAAAAATGAGGAAAGCTGGCCGGACAGTACTACTGCAGAAGAATCCTTGTCAGGCCCTTGGGAAGCTAGCTCTGGGCCTCTTAGAAGGAGTGGAACCTATGGTGGAAGAGGGAGGGCGCTAGGGTTTTCCTCTCCCAGCCAGCCGTTCAGTGCTACTGGATCTGGAAGATGCATGCTGGGAGCTACGGTGGCAATTTAAAGGGCCCAGAGCTCCGGCTGTAGCTGCTCTGAGCCCCAGCCCTATTTAAATTGTCTGGCCCCAGGACAGCTGCCTCCGGTGCTTCCCTTCCCCCCATCAATAGGGTTTCCAGGTGTCCAGTATTCACCTGGACAGTCTGGTATTTTCACCTCCTGTCGGGTAAAAAAAATTCAGAGAATACCGGACATCTAAAATTTTCTGATTTTTTTTTTTCCCCTGGCCAGGAGGTGAAAATGCTGGGCACCTGGCAACCCTAAAAACACTCAGTGTCCGGCCTCTCTCCCCCCCCCCGCCGAGTCCCCCTCCAGCTCCCAACACCCTCAGCCCCCCGACCCCAGCCCCCATGCTTACCTGGTTCCACAAGGCTGCCGGCACAAAATGGCTGCTGACCAAGGGCAAGCAATGCTTTTCTCCCCCCACCCCCCCAACAACTTTGGTCTCTCCTTTTCCCCCACCCCCTTTTTTTTCTGTCAACAGGGTTTTTTTGGGGGGGGGGGATTCGATATTTTTGTTTCAACCATCTGGCAATCCTACCCATCAACAGTCCTACATCCTGAGGTATGTTATCAGGAGTGTTCTATGTAAAATTCTGCAGGTAACTGTCCCACAGGGGAGGCCTAAACTGGAGCACTATGTCCATTTCTGGGCACCACACTTCAGGAAAGGTGTGGACAAAGTAGAAAGAAACAAGAGGAAAGCAATAAAAGGGATGAAAACTTGACCTATAAGGAAAGGTTAAAACTAGGCATGTTCAGTCTTGAGAAAAGAGGACTGAGCAGGGACCTGATAACAATCTTCAAACATGTTAAGGGCTCTTATAAAGAGGACAGTGATAAATTGTGCTCCATATTCACTGAAGGAAGAACAAAAAATAATTGGCTTAATCTGCGCCAAAGGAGACTTAGGTCAGATATCAGGAACAGTCTAACTATATGACTATTAAGTGCTGAAATAAGTTACTAAGAAGCTTTTAAGTACAGGTTAGACAAACCCTTGTCAGGGAAGGTCTTTCTCAAGACTGAACATGCCTAGTTTTAACCTTTTCTTATAGGTCAAGTTTTCATCCCTTTTATTGCTTTCCTCTTGTTTCTTTCCACTTTGTCCTAAACACAGGTGGATGGATTATATAATCGCTCACGGTCTTTTGCAGCCCTACATTTCTATGACTCCATGATGGGGCACAGATTTCGGTATGAGTGCTAATTTCTGGATTGTTAAGAGCCATATTTGATAGGCTGTGTATCACATGCAAGATAAGTGTGTGGTTATTTCTACCATCTGAATGATTGCATCATTTCTACAGTGCTTGCTTTTAGGTTACCTTGAAACAAAAAATATCTATATTTCTGTGTGCACGGTTATGTGTAGATTGAGATGTGGTTATCATAGTAGTTAAACTTACATCTACAAATTTAGTTGGTTGCATGGCCCACACAGTAGCAAGGTATAGAGCAGGGTGGATAAAGTGATAATTTTTAAAAGTTTTTAAATTGGATTTTGTTTTTTGTTTTTTTAATATACCGATTTAAAACTGGATCTGAAATTGGTAATCTATATTAAGGCCTAAATTTATTGTGCTCTATTATAATCAGTTAAATGCAAAAAGATGAAGTAGTACATGTTTCTTTGCAAGTTTTAAAGGAAGTCAGATCACTGAAGTCACTGCATAAGCACCGGGACTCTGAGTTTGTTGGTACGCTAAACAGGCCTTTGACAGCAGTAGCCTCATCTTCAGGTATAGAGAGACTATTTTCTTTATTTCACTTTATTCAACTAGTTGTGTGCTATTATTAATTCATTACAAGTAAATAAACTATTTGGGAGTTGGAAAAGTAGGAAAATTGATTTTGGTCTTCCAATCTATCAATAAATTCAAGGTGTGAAAGGGTGAGATGTAGGATGATGTGGTGACCAGACACTGTTTAATTCACTCACTGCACTGCACAATAAATCAATTAGCTTTAAATGCAAAACATGTTTTGATAATCTTTGATAATTTTTTTTATTCTTATGTACAAAGCATTTAATAAAAAACTGAAATGTTCTTTGTGCATTTTTAATTGAATTTGAATTTCTGTCCAAATGGAACTTGACCGAAATTAGAAGTAAAAAATTAGTCACCATCTGGTAAATAAGAAATGCATCATTCATAATTCTCTAATGTAGCAGTTATTCAGACTGATAACTTGTTAAGAAGGTAATTTGATATAGAGTATCCTCCTGGTTAGCAAAAAGCACCACTAAGTTTAAAGGCTATATTTAGTTGTAAATGAATATGTTTTAATGGATACCAACATTGATTCTCATTAGTTCCTTTAGGAAAATAACTAAAAAACACAAATATAAAACATTAAAATTGAATATTTAAATCAGGTTTTCCAGCTTTCTGATTGAAATCATTATTAAAATCAGTAATTTAAATAACTTCGAGCAATCTACCCTAACTGTACACCGTATTACTCAGCATCACAATTTTATGGTGGCTCTCACCCTAATTAATTCAAGTGATGCTAGCTTCCTCTTGCTTGGAGAAACTGGGGGCTAAGAATGATGTCTAAAGTAAGATCACTAAAAACATCAGAAGGTTTCACTGTGCTTCTTTTTTTATGTGCATGCTCTAATACCAGAGCTGTGTCAAATGGGAAGAGAACATGAGTTCTCAAGGGATGGAGTAAACATGATGAGTCAAAATTACATTGTGAGTGGAGAGAAAATGCTCTGGCTCCCCTTGATGTAAACACATTAGTTTATAGCTGAGAAGAGAAAGGGAGGGGACACTCATGTTCTTATTCTAGGCACCTCCTTGCTATAAAAGGAGACTTAATCCTATGTATAGGGCAACAATAGAATTTATTTTGGCTCTCCTTCTCATAATAGCCACAGATAAGTAGTTCAGATATTACTACTTAGTCCTGATTTTTGTGTTAAAAAGCAGTCTGTGAATGTAGTTACTGCAGTACCAAAAATGGGGTTAGATTAATGTTAACCTTTCATGCTGCAAGAAAGTTTTATAGCTGCTTTGGCCACAGCAAAGGACATTTAATGTTTTCTTTCTGCTCTCTTTGAGAGAGTACATCTCACATAATACTTCAGTGTCTGTGAGTTTTAGAGCTAAGAATGTAGAAGTGGTTCAAGAGGACAGTGTTTAACTGCCAGATATTAGCTCAGCTAGAAACCATGTGATTAGTTTAGCTACTTGTATTATAAGTGCTTCCAAGTGTATTGAGGAGCTGCATTTCTTACAGTGGGAGGAGAGGATAGATGCAATGGTCATGGTTGTACTGGAGAAAAATAATTCGTGTTCTTTCAAAAATTCACTCAATGGTTCGATAGTTATATACCTGCTTAAAAGTCCTCCAAAAACTTGATAAAACTTATCACAAGGTTTGTACTATGTATTCAGTATGGAGTAGATGCACCACGGGGATGTGGTTATTTTGTTTTGGGGTTTTTTATATTAAATTTTAGTCCATTGTTTTAAGTTCATTGTGGCAGAGGAAAATAACTTCTCTATCTTGTGACACTATGATTTTGCCAAAAAAAAATGTACTTGCATATCTCTGAAAATATTTTATTGTTTAAATGTTTAGGAAAAAAACATATTGTTATTGCTGAATGTCAAAAATAATCAAAGTTAAGAGGGGCGTGCAACAGAGTAGTACAGTACTTCACTAGTTTTGACTTTTTGAGGCATAATGTGCTTATTTTCTAGGCCCTAATCCAGGAGTGGTCAATTACCCAGCCCACAGGCTGAATCTGGTCTGCCAGGGTTAGCTCCTGGTGGGCCCCCTCTGCTATAATTACCTGCATGGACGTGGGTACCTGCGATCACAGCTCCCGTTGGCCATGGGTCGCCGTTTCTGTCTAACGGGAACCGCAAGAAGCAGTGTCCCAGTCTGTGCTGCTTCCCACCACTCCCATTGACTGGGAATGGCGATCTGTGGCCAATGAGAGCTGCAATCATCAGTACCTGTGGCCGTGCAGGTAAATATAGTAGCGGTGGCAATGGCCTGTCAGGGGCTAACCACGGCGAACTGCCACCATATTATTGCCCACCCCTGCCCTAATCGTTCAAAGGCTTATGCATCTGTTTAACTTTCCATA
The DNA here is from genome assembly GCF_049634645.1 of Pelodiscus sinensis. NCBI lineage: Eukaryota > Metazoa > Chordata > Testudines > Trionychidae > Pelodiscus > Pelodiscus sinensis. The sequence goes on from NC_134711.1 coordinate 212,977,983, forward strand.
TTGTGTGTTCTCTTGACTTCCATGGAACTACTATGTCAAAAGTTAAGCTCATGCATAAGTGTCTAAAGGATCTCAGCTTTATACTAGCTATTTGAGAAGGGCACGTAATTCTGTAGTTTGACTACTGTACAGTTTTAGTAGGTTGTTTGTGGTTTTTAAAGTTCACATGCTCCTGTTTGGGGAAGTTAATATATAATAATCAATGTAAAGTTAGGATCTCTCTCTCATTCATATATATATATATATATATATATATATATATATATATATATATATATATATATATATATATATATATATATATTTGCTTTAGGGCTCTTTTACACCCATCCCACAATCCTGATAGCATTCTTAGCTAAGATACTCAGCACCTAGAAGGATAGACATGAACTTACATCAGACAGCCATGAAATGTATAAAGGAAAAGGAATGTGGAATAATATGGTGCTTCAGTTTGATTGAAAAGTTATGATAGTATCATTAAAACCTTGTGTGGTAAACCTACAGGACCCCAGCTCTTATGTTCCCACTACATCATGCTGAAGGTATCTCTGTGTTTCATGAATAACTGTAGGATAATCATTTCTCTGGAAGATCAATGAGGTATTTTCTTGGTTGCAGAAGAATTCGTTAGTGTTGCTGTTGAAGCATCTTATATAGTCATCCTCTAGTGCATCCTCTGTTGTTTGCTGTTGTGTGATATGGGGGTAGAGATGCCTGCACAGAAAATACTAGCAGCCCACTAGATCAGCCCTGAAAACATTTTAAACCTCACGATGTTGTAGGAAATTATCCTGAAGTTGAAAAGGAGATCTCTGAAAACCTCTTGTCCTATCTTACATAGATAAATTTTAGCTGTATGCTCCTGAAACTATTATCGCCTCGTCTTCAAAAACACCTAATTCATAGTTTCATGTTAACTGTGTAAATAAAATTGTTTCCATCAAATTCAAGGCCACAGTGAGCTAGTATTGCAAAAAATGTTCTCAAAAGTTATTTCTGTGTGTGATTAGTAGCATTTCAGCTTCTGTAGTAAAAAAAAAGGGAGCAAAGTCTAGAGAGGAAAACTTTGCAGGGAGTTAATATTGTTTTTAAAAACAATATTAAAGTAATTTTAGCTTGTTGATGACATGCATAGATAGGTAGGGTTTTAGTCTTTGCTGCTCTATAACTAAATAATTCCATTATGCTTAACAAACTCTAATTTTAGAAACTTTATATCTGCCATAACTTGTATGCCCAACTTGATTATAAATGGAAGGGTTATAATATCTTTAGAGTTGAGTCTATAATGAATGTTGGTTCATTTTAATGGTATAAAAAGCCAGGAGAGACAATGTCACTTTTAAAGGGGCTTATCTATTCACTTAAATGTTAATAACCTGGTATGGGAAGGAAGTGGAGCTTAATGGTTATTTGCCTCACATGGGTGAGATAAGTCTGAATTAATCAGTCTGTAATTTTTTTTATTCTTGGATAGTGATGCTTTAAACTTCCATGACTTCAGTACATCAGATATGTGAGGTTCCCTCAGCCTTGTATCCCCATGTCCGGTTTCCTGCCCTGGACCTCCCTCTTCGTCCCAACCTGCATCTCACAGCGTGGATGCTCCATGGTTAGATGAAAAGGAGAAACAGTATTTGGAGACAGTCTGACAGGTCCTGCTGAACAGTAGGAAAGTCCTCCACCAGAGCAACCTGTAGATCTAAGGTGGAAGCTGTTCTTGGTACTGTCATTGGCCCAGGGAGAGCAACCTTGGCTGGCTTATATCCAGGACATTTTGGCGTACCTGTACATTGTTGTGCTTATAAGAGAAACACAGGATTTTTATATACACCATGAATTGGCAAGACAAAGCACTTCTCTTCAATCCCTGGGGTGGTTCTTTTAGAACATTTGGTTTGGTGGCTTTTATATTTATTTTTAAATCTATATTTTTTTTTATTTACATAAAATAGGGTGGTTGTTTTTGTTACAAAGATGCAGTTTTTGTTATAGAGAAGTAAATATGCACATTTGAACAATGACTTTAAATTACAATTTAAAAACCCAGTTATGATACCTTTTTTACTTATTTTACAATCCTAATTTTAAAACTTAAAACAAAATTATAAGAATTTATTTTTGCCTTGGAATTAGCTTTAGACACAGTATTTTGGTTGGTACACCTTTACCAATGGTAAGGTGAAGGCCCTTTTTGTTTTTAGAAAAGGCAGCTGGCAGAGTACATTGAGGCACGTTAGTTTACCTAAAGTTATATTTTAGCTACATGGCTACAGCATCTTCAGTCTTTTGATCTTGCACTGTGTTGACTGAGCATGCACGTGATGGCAATTTTGATATTTCATCCATCAATCTTGAAAACCAGAGTAGCAAGATTCTTGAGAGGAGTCTCTGGTCTCTACCTGCCAGTGAAATAATTGGCTCCACCTAGTGCTAGCAGCTCTTCCATTTATACCTCTTGCAATTGTCTCTGTCTCTGTCTCGTTTCAGAAAACTGTCCTCCCGGTAACAATAACATTTGCAAGGAGAGTATGAGAGTTGCGGGCTTTGATGTCAGTGTCTCCTTACATGTGGTTTCTCCGAGACAAAGTGACCCTGTGGCTGCACTGTACATTTTTGCCTAAAATAGTTTTTTAGTTTCACTTGAACCAAATTGTATATCTGCCAGCATTTTTTCCTTAAAATGCATTCTGCCCTGGAAGAGCAGTCTCTTTACACATGAGATGTGTCAGGCGATGTCTAGTTTTCTACCTGGATAGCACTAAACTTTTCATTCCTCACCATGTCTATTTGTGTCATATGCAGATCAAATGAAGTGTGAAGCAGGCTCTTCTCAGACTGTCTGTAGATGGATAGGTTCCTGCACTGTGGCAGACTCATGCTCAGGCTAGTTCCTCAATAAGGTGCAAGCTCATTCTATAAGAGCCCTGGTGACACCAATGGTGTTTCTAAGAGATGTTCCCATTTTGGATATTTGCAAGGTGGCCACTTAGTCCTCTGTACATACATTTTCAAATTACTCTGTCGTTACTACTTCATCCTGTGTGGATGCAAACTTGGGGAAGGCAGCAATCTTGCAGTCCTTGTTTAAATAGACTGCAAACCCCACTTACTGTGGCTACTGTTCATGAGTCACTTAGGTAGAATACGTGGCTGCATCTACTTGAAGAAAAAGTTACTTATCATAACTGTTGTTCTAGGTGATGTGATGCAGCCATGTATTCACAAGCCACCCTCCACCCCCTTTGTATTGGAGTCATTGCTTCTGACAGGTTGGGTCAGCACTGCCCTCTTATCACCAGAGAAGGGCTAAGGCTGTAGCTACAAGCACCACCCCTATGGGTACTGTTAAGCAAAGTTCTCTGACTGTGGTGCACTGGGCAGGCGCACATATATGGAAGAACAACCATTACAATAAGTAGCCCTGTTTTCATTGCCCTTTCTCCTACCTTGGAAACAAATTGCTTCACATACTTAATTGAGAGTTTTTCAGTAATTGGGGCATGCTGACCCAAAGACTTGTAAGTAGTTAATAGGTCGGATTTCTCTGTCTTTTCCAGATGCTGTTTGAGGGCATTGTGTGTGGGTATGGGGAGGGGGAATAAAAGATGGAGGAGATTGTGTGGTATTTATTCTTATGCTTGTCTAGAGATGAATCTGAGGAACTGTCCTGGATTGAAGTGTCATTAGAGGAGGTTTTGGAACAAATAGAAAAACTTAATGTTAACAAATCTCCGGGACCAGATGGCATTCATCCAAGGGTCCTGAAGAACTAAAATGGGAAATTGCTGAACTATTATCTGTGGTTTGTAACCTATCCTTTAAATCGGCTTCCGTACCTAATGACTGGAAGGTAGCCAACGTGACACCAATATTGAAAAAGGGCTCTAGAGGCGATCTGGGCAATTACAGACCAGTAAGTCTAACTTCAGTACCGGGCAAATTAGTCGAAACAATAGAAAAGAATAAAATTGTGAAGCATGTAGAAGAACATAGTTTGTTGGACAAAAGTCAACATGGTTTCTGTAAAGGGAAATCCTGTCTTACTAATCTATTAGAGTTCTTTGAAGGGGTTAACAAACATGCGGACAAGGGGGATCCAGTAGATATAGTATACTTAGATTTTCAGAAAGCCTTTGACAAGATCCCTCACCAAAGGCTCTTGTGTAAATTACATGGCCATGGGATAAGAGGGAAGGTCCTTTCTTGGATTGAGAACTGGCTAAAAGACAGGAAACAAAGGGTAGGAATAAATGGTAAATTTTCAGAATGGAGAGGGGTAACTAGTAGTGTACCCCAAGGGTCAGTCTTGGGACCAATCCTTTTCAACTTATTCATAAATGATCAGGAGAAAGGGGTAAGCAGTGAGGTGGTAAAGTTTGCCGATGATACCAAACTGTTTAGGATAGTCAAGACAGAAGCAGACTGTGAGGGACTCCAAGATGATCTCACCAAACTGAGTGATTGGGCAGCAAAATGGCAAATGAAATTTAATGTGGCTAAGTGTAAAGTAATGCACATCGGGAAAAATAACCCCAACTATACGTACAGTATGATGGGGGCTAATTTGGCTACGACAAATCAGGAAAAAGATCTTGGAGTTATCGTGGACAGTTCTCTGAAAACTTCCACACAGTGTGCAGTGGCGGTCAAAAAGGCAAATAAGATGCAAGGAATTATTAAGAAAGGGATAGAAAATAAGACACAGAATATCTTACTACCCCTGTATAAAACTGTGGTACGCCCACATCTTGAATACTGTGTAGAGATGTGGTCTCCTCACCTCAAAAAAGATATTTTGGCCTTGGAAAGGATTCAGAAAAGGGCAACTAAAATGATTAGGGGTTTGGAATGGGTCCCATATGAGGAGAGGTTAAAGTGACTGGGACTTTTGAGTTTAGAAAAGAGGAGACTGAGGGGGGATATGATAGAGGTATATAAAATCATGAGTGGTGTGGAGAGGGCCGATACAAAGTTATTTGTTAGTTCCCTAAATAGAAAGAACTAGAGGACACCAAATGAAATTAATGGGTAGCAGGTTTAAAACTAATAAAAAAAAGTTGTTCTTCACACAGCGTGTAGTCAACCTGTGGAACTCCTTGCCAGAGGAGGCTGTGAAGGCTAGGACTATAACAGAGTTTAAAGAGAAGCTAGATAATTTCATGGAGGTTAGGTCCATAAAAGGCTATTAGCCGGGGGATAAAATGGTGTCCTTGGCCTCTGTTTGTCAGAGGCTGGAGAGGGATGGCAGGAGACAAATCGCTTGATCATTGTCTTCGGTCCACCCTCTCTGGGGCACCTGGTGTTGGCCACTGTCGGCAGACAGGCTACTGGGCTAGATGGACCTTTGGTCTGACCAAGTACGGTCGTTCTTGTGTTCTTATGTAGAATTTACAGTATCCATGCCAAAAAGGAAGTGGTGGTGATGAAGAAAAAAATCAAATCTGATGCCTTCCATGTGAAGGAAAACAGTTCTCAGAGCACTCACAGTTGTCTCTTCATTCATTTAAGAGATGAACTGGTGATCTGTTTTATTTCTTTTCCCTGCCCGGGGTGTGGTTAGCCTATATCCATCCCATGTGATTGCATCTGTGGTGAGTACTGATGTAGGTCACATTAAAGCTGAAGACCTAGTAATAAACATTTTCCTATCCCTTTCTGACCCTGAGCTATTGGTTAGTGCATGTTACTTCTTAGCAAGTTGAGCTTCATGAATCCAACCCCCTCCCAAATGACTTATACCAAGTGTTCACAACGTTTCTCCTGAGACAATCACAGTTTAATGAAATATTTCCTGCCTAGGTAGCATGTAGGATACCAGTTTGTAGAGCAGAATGACATCTTTCTGAAGAAGCTTCGGGGGTAGCTGAGTTAGTCTATACAGAATAAACTTTAAAAACAACAAATAGTCTTAACAAAATTTAAAAACTTTTTTTTTTAAAATTTAAAAAACCCTAAAAACTCCAGTCATCTGAAGAAGTGGACTGTATCCACGAAAGCTCATGATCCCATCTACATGGTTTTTTTAGTCTATAAAGTGCTACCAGACCATTTGTTGTTTTTTAAGTTTATCTTAATGAAGGACAGTATTTCCTTGCATGCACTGTATTTGTGAGGTCATGCCATATCGAAGATGCCATTTTGCTGTTCTAAATGGCACCCTCCACACAGTCCATGTGAGGTCCACTGAGCTGAGCTAAATTGCTGGGACCCCATTTTGGGCTCATAAACCACATTTTGGGAATCAACACCCAATACTAATACCAACCAAAATGGAATCCAGGAATAAACATTGCAACATGATGCTGATGTGATCTTTTTTTTCTCCTGTTCTGAGGTAACTCTGGATTATTACCAGTGTATTGCTGAATCCTGTGGCAAAAGTGCCTTTCTCATTAACAAACATAGGTAGATCCTGCTACAAGTTGTCATCAACCTCTTTCAGTTATGCTAGCTTTACTCAGCCCATTGTCCACTTTTTCTACAAACAGTTTTGTATTCTGCTCTGCCATCTATCATGGAGTTCTTCCCATGTGTAAAATCTGTAAAACCTCCCACTCCCTCTTCTTTCTTTAGATCTCGCCTTAGAATATTGAGACTGTATATGGATAAGTTTGCAGATCAGGCATTGAGTGCAAACACATGGGTAGAGGGGAAAGAATATGACTTCGAATAATGATTTTTTTTGGTCCTCATAGTTCACATCTGGAAATTTTTGAAGCAAGCCTAAAATAATTAGTTCCTAATATCTAAAAACTGGAGGTGGAATCATTTGGTTGTCTCCATGGAGATTCCTCCCCCATTCATACTTCTTTTATCATAGCACGCTGTCCGTTGGTAAGCTTAGGACTTGATTGTGGACCAAAGTGGTTTTGCAGTGATTTCAGTTATTGAGGGCTCTGGGGTTTAATTGAGGATTTATTTACTGTAAAACTTTTTTTTTTAAAAAATCATATTTTCCTAATTTACTAGCCATTAAGCTAAATAGCTTAGCATTAGTCAGAAGTAACACAATGCTATTTTGGTAAAGATTACATAATAGCAAAATTAGTATTAATTTAGGATATATTGGGGTGTGTAGATTGCATTTGGAACTTTCTCTTTTAAGGATATGTGTTTTAGCAAAGTCAGATACTGCTCTTTTTACTAATGTACTAAATTATTTTGTGAGGATGTATTATTGATGTGTTTAGCTCTTTAATGGCGTGTTTAGCAGTTAAGGGAGGGAGAAGGGGCCCAGGCCAGCATGGCTAGAGGTTAAGAAGGGGCCTGAGTGGGCAGGGAGAAGGGGCCTGAGAGTGGCTGCAGCCTGGTTCTCCCTCGTGCCCAGGGGGCGAGCGGGGGTTGCTTACCCCCTGCAAAAGGGGAGTTGGCGAGCGTAGAGAACAGGGGGAACAGCCTCCTTATAATAGCTTAAAGAAAGATGCGTCCATTTATCCATTGATGAGGACTGAGATGTGCATATAGCCATAGTCATTTTGTTAGAGGTTCACACTGGATGTTCTCAGTGTACTTGTTCCTTTAATTCTAATAGTTTCTGCAAAAAGAAATAAATTTATACAATTTATAGATTTTAGTAAAGAACAGAAAACATTGATTTTCTTTCATATTTTCTTACTAGCATATTTGCCTGGCATTGCTCAGGTGCTTAACTCAATTAAGTGTGTGTGTGTTTTCCCCTTGCTCCCTGACAGTGATGAAGGGGAACAGCCAGCAATATCCCCATACAAATTTTGTGTGTGTGTGTGTGTGTGTGTGTGTGTGTGAGAGTGAGAGAGAGCACTTCCTAAAGGATATCTGGGGGGTGGGAGGCTTGGGGCTGTAGGGCTATGTCTAGAGTACAGGGTTTATTTCACAAAAAATGTGGCCTTTTTTCAAAAAAATTTCATCTTAATTTAGACTGCTGCTGCGTTCTTTCGAAATTAAATCGAAAGAATGTGGCATTTTTTTCGACTGTGGTAAACCTCATTTTATGAGGAAGAACGCCTTTTTTCAAAAGAGCTCTTTCGAAAAAAGACGTTCTTGATGGCAAACAGGGCTTTTTCGAAAGAGAGCATCCAGATTGCCTGGGTGCTCTTTCAAAAAAGCGGCTCGCTTTTTCGAAAAAAAGTTGTGGTTGTCTAGAGGATATCTTTTGAAAGAAGCTTGTAGACATACCCTAGCAGTCCTGGATGGTGGGGGCGCATGCCCCCAGCCAGCCCCTTTCACTTAGCTGGTGAAAATCTCCTTTCTGTATGGTTTTATGAGAAGCAATCCTATTCCAGGCACATCCCATTGTCCTGGCACAACCAAACCCTTACCGTGCTTTAAAGTTATAAGAAGAAACTGCCTACCAAATTTGGTGGTCCTAGCTCATAAATAGGATAATAGTAGTAAAGGAATTTCTTTAAATTAAAGACTTAATACAACACTTGAGCATATACCAGATTCAGTAATTATTTAGTCTTGCCATTACATCTATTATATTTGAGAGAGTTAGTGCATTTTTGTGTTCATCTGTCTGTTAGTCCATTTGTTCAAGAACTCCTTCTAAGCGGTAAGGGTGTGTCTGTACTACAGGATTTTTTTTCGAAAAAAGTAGCCTTTTTTTTAAAAAAAACTTCACCTGCATCTAGGCTGCAGCTGTGTTCTTTCGAAAGTAAATAGAAAGAACGCGGCAGTTTTTTTTGATCACGGTAAACCTCATATTACAAGGAATAACGCCTTTTTTCAAAAGTACTCTTTTGAAAAAAGGTGCTATTGAATGCAAACTGTGGTTTTTCAAAAGACAGAATCTAGACTCTTTCGAAAAAACAGCTCTTTCGAAAGAGGCTTGTAGTGTAGACGTAGCCTTAGAGCTAGGACCACCAAATTTGGTATGCAGCTTCCTCTTATAATAACTTAAAGCAAGGTCAGGGCTTGGTTGTGCCAGAACAATGGGATGTGTGTAGAATGTGATTGTTTTTCATGAAACAGAAAAGGGAGGGGTGTGATAGCAGGGACAGTTAAATTCACAAATGACCATGGGGAGCAGCAGGCACCCATTGCCCTTGGCTGTTCCCTGGGAAAAGTTGCCCGCTATGCCGTGTACGCACGCATGCATGCGCTCACGCACACACACGCACACAGCTTTTGTACAAAATAAAGCCTGAATCATTCAGTATAACTGGCATGGGTGCAGACATTTCAGGATTGGGGTATTAGTTTATGCATTTGATATTGCATCAAGCACAGAATAATTCAGTTCTTTTCTGGTTATAAAATGCTCCAAAACTTATTTTGTAAATGTGCTAAAAGCCAAACTGTACTTGATGACTTACTGTGAGTCAAAAGGGACAGAAAAATACAAATTAGAATTAAAAATTGAATCCATGGAGAAGGTGAAAAAACCAAACTTCCAAGGAGTGTTAAAGTCTCTGCATGGCTTTTGAAAACAAAGAAACAAACTAGGAATCTTTAAAAAAACAACTCCCCCACCACCAGTGTTCCCTCTATGCTGAGTGCTTAGGCCGCCACCCAATAAGGATGTAAAAAAGGTTATAAAAGGTTTAAAAAAATTACTGTGTAATTGCTAAAAAAAAAAAAAAAAAAAAATCCTAGCAGTTACATGGTTAACTGTTTTTGGCTGGGTGGAGCTAGGGAAGGAAGGATGCTGGAGGGTATAAGCTGTTTAGCACATCACCCACAGCCTCCCACAAATATTTACTTACCGTTAAAACTGTTTTTAAAACTATGATTTTTCATAGCAATACTTGGGGTACATGGAGCAGAATCTGAGCCAGCATTTTCAAAATGAGCTGGAATATTTCCCTTCAGAAAATCCAAAGATCTATATGCATTCAGGTCGTAATGAAGGTAAATATATATTGAAACTATTAGCAGTGAAATAGTTAACTGTGCTGCTAATTATTAACATATAGACTTTCATCCCATTGAGATAAACAAAACCATACCTCTTGTTGATGCTGCTTTTTCAGATTGCTGTTTGCCATACATTGCAACTGCCTTGGTTCCTAGTTAGAAGGTAACCTTTGTAACTAAAAGGCTACAAACTACTTTTTCTTCCCTCCCTCCCTCTCTTTAAATGCTGCAGAAACCAATAAGACTGCCAGGGAAGGGCTAGTGTGGTATACTATACAACATAAATAGTACCAGCTCATCCCAACTTTTTATCAGTAAACTCACTTTAATTCTAGGGAAGAGAATTCTTAGTTGTCTACAATGCACATGGGTATTAAAACTTTTTCAGGGAAATGTCAGTATAAATTGTATATTTCCAAAATAACTTAGAAGCAGAGCAGGTCAGCTTCCCTGTATTCATTTTATGGATGAGATCAGAAGTTACTAAAAAGTTTCACACACATTTTTCATAAAGGAGATGCTGCTGCTCTGTAGGACTAAAGTTTCCATGGAAAGAAGGGTCTCTCAGGTCAGGATGAAATATTTGTTTTAGAGAAGGGAATTTTGCTGTCTCAAATTCCTCCTCACATAATTATTAGCATGTATGTTTGACTACTGTAAGGGAGAATATAAAAGCATAGGACTTGGAAGGAAATGCGGAATGGGATGCGGGTAAAAAAACAGTGTGTACTTTTTTTGGATTGTTTTCCTCACGTGATATAAAGCCACTGAACCTGGATTACTCAACAGCAGTGTTAGAAAGTCTTCTGTAAAGTGTTAGCATTTGTGCTAAGTGAGCCATAATGCAGTCCAAATCTTGGTTTTTATTACAGCTCATGGCCAGGAAATTCTTGTTCCATAACTTCTGTCACGGTTCATAGAAATTCCAGTTTGAGGCAATTTAAGTAAAGTGTTTGACAGGCATTCTGGAACAGTAAGGGTTTGGAGGTGAGTGACACCTGTTTGGGCACTACACCAGTGGTCTCCAACTTTTTTAACCACCAGATCACTTTTTCAATTTAAGTGCAATGTAAGAACTACCTCAAACCCAAATACCCTTGACCCACTTCCTTCCTGCCCCTTCTTTGAGGCCCTGCCCCTGCTCCACCCCTTCTTACTCCATCCCTCTTCCTTTCCCATCCTAACTCATTTTTACCAGGCTGGGGTAGGAGGTTGGGATGCAGGCTCTGGTCTTGAGCCAAGGAGTTTGGAGTGGGGGGGGGGGGGGGGGGAGAGTGTCCAGGCTTAGCCCAGAGTGGGGAATTGGGGTCCAGGAGGGGTTTCAAGGTGCAAGCTCTGGAAGCTTGAGTGCTGTGGGACTCACATCTGGGGCAGGAGGCTGGGTGCAGGAAGAGGTTCAGGGCCAGGACAAAGGTTCAGGAAGCAGGTTCTGGCTGGGCACCATTTAACTGAGACAGCTTCCGGGTGGTGGAGCATAGAATCATAGAATACTAGGACTGGAAGGAACCTCGAGAGGTCATCGAGTCCAGTCCCCTGCCCTCATGGCAGGACCAAATACTGTCTAGACCATCCCTGGTAGACATTTATCTAACCTACTCTTAAATATCTCCACAGATGGAGATTCCACAACCTCCCTGGGCAATTGATTCCAGTGTTTGACTACCCTGACAGTTGGGAACTTTTTCCTAATGTCCAACCTAAACCTCCCTTGCTGCAGTTTAAGCCCATTGCTTCTTGGTCTATCCCCAGAGGCCAAGATGAATAAGTTTTCTCCCTTCTCCTTATGACACCCTTTTAGATATCTGAAAACTGCTATCATGTCCCCCCTCAATCTTCTCTTTACTAAACTAAACAAACCTAATTCTTTCAGCCTTCCCTCATAGGTCATGTTCTCTAGACCTTTAAACATTCTTGTTGCTCTTCTCTTGACCCTCTCCAATTTCTCCACATCTTTCTTGAAATGCGGTGCCCAGAACTGAACACAATACTCCAATTCAGGCCTAACCAGCGCAGAGTAGAGCGGAAGAATGACTTCTCGTGTCTTGCTCATAACACACCTGTTTAATGCATCCCCGAATCATGTTTGCTTTCTTTGCAATGGCATCACAATGCTGACTCATATTCAACCTGTGGTCCACTATAACCCCTAGATCCCTTTCTGCTGTACTCCTTCCCAGACAGTCACTTCCCATTCTGTATGTATGAAACTGATTGTTCCTTCCTAAGTGGAGCACTTTGCATTTGTCTTTATTAAATTTCATCCTATTTACCTCAGACCATTTCTCCAATTTGTCCAGGTCATTTTGAATTATGACTCTCTCCTGCAGATTAGTTGCAACCCCTCCCAGCTTGGTATCATCTGCAAACTTAATAAGCGTACTTTCTATACCAATATCTAAATTATTGATGAAGATATTGAACAGAGCTGGTCCCAAAACAGACCCTGGCGGAACCCCACTTGTTATGCCTTTCCAGCAGGATTGTGAACCATTTAATAACTACTCTCTGAGTATGGTTATCCAGCAAGTTATGCACCCACCTTATAGTAGCCCCATCTAAGTTGTATTTACCTAGTTTATTGATAAGAATATCATGCGAGACCGTATCAAACGCCTTACTAAAGTTTAGGTATATCACATCCACCGCTTCTCCCTTATCCACAAGACTCATTATCCTATTAAAGAAAGCTAGCAGATTGACTTGACATGATTTGTTCTTTACAAATCCATGCTGGCTGTTCCCTATCACCTTGCCACTTTCCAAGTGTTTACAGACGATTTCCTTAATTACTTAATCCATTATCTTCCCTGGCACAGAAGTTAAACTAACTGGTCTGTAGTTTCCTGCGTTGTTCTTATTTCCCTTTTTATAGATGGGCACTATATTTGCCCTTTTCCAGTCCTCTGGAATCTCTCCTGTCTGCCATGATTTTCCAAAGATGATAGCTCGAGGCTCAGATACCTCCTCTATCAGCTCCTTGAGTAGTCTAGGATGCATTTCATCCAGCCCTGGTGACTTGCAGGCATCTAACTTTTCTAGGTGATTTTTAACTTGTTCTTTTTTTATTTTACCTTCTAAAACTACCCCCTTCCCACTAGCATTCACTATGTTAGGCATTCCTTCAGACTTCTCAGTGAAGATGGAAACAAAGAAGTCATTGAACATCTCTGCCATTTCTATGTTTCCTGTTACTGTTTCTCCCTCCTCACTCACCAGTGGGCCTACCCTCTCCTTGGTCTTCCTCTTGCTTCTAATGTATTTATAAAAAGTTTTCTTGTTTCCCTTTATTCTGGTAGCTAGTTTGAGCTCATTCTGTGCCTTTCTCTTTCTAATCTTGCCCCTGCGTTCCTGTGCTGTTTGCCTATATTCATCCTTTGAAATTTGTCCTACTTTCCATTTTTTATATGACTCCTTTTTTATTTTTAGATCACGCAAGATCTCGTGGTTAAGCCAAGGCGGTCTTTTGCCATATTTTCTATCTTTCCGACACATCGGAATAGCTTGCTTTTGGGCCCTTAACAATGTCCCTTTGAAAAACTGCCAGCTCTCCTCAGTTGTTTTTCCCCTCAGTCTTGATTCCCATGGGACCTTACCTATCAGCTCTCTGAGCTTACCAAAATCCGCCTTCCTGTAATCCATTGTCTCTATTTTGCTGTTCTCCCTTCTACCCTTCCTTAGAATTGTGAACTTTATGATTTCATGATCACTTTCACCCAAGCTGCCTTCCACTTTCAAATTCTCAACTAGTTCCTCCCTATTTGTTAGGATCAAATCTAGAATAACTTCCCCCCTGGTAGCTTTTTCAACCTTCTGAAATAAAAAGTTGTCTCCAATGCAGTCTAAGAACTTATTGGATAGTCTGTGCCCCGCTGTGTTATTTTCCCAACATATAGCTGGATAGTTGAAGTCCCCCATCACCACCAAATCTTGGGCTTTGGATGATTTTGTTAGTTGTTTAAAAAAAGCCTCATCCACTTCTTCCACCTGGGTAGGTCACCTGTAGTAGACTCCTAGCATGACATCACTTTTGTTTTTAATCCCTTTTAGACTAACCCCAAGACTCTCAACACTTCCATCTCCTATGTCCATCTCCCCCTCACTCCAAGTGTGTTCATTTTTAATGTATAAGGCAACACTTCCTGCCTTTTTTCCCTGTCTATCCTTCCTGAGTAAGCTGTATCCTTCTATAGAAACATGCAGTGGGGTTAAGGCAGCTTACTCCGGCCCTGGCCCTGCACTGCTCCTGAAAGCAGCTGGCATGTACAGCAATGGCTCCATGGCACCATGTACTGCCCCTCATCTACAGGCACTGAGCCCACAGCTTCTATTGGCCGCGGTTCCCCGTTATTGATCAATGGGAGCTGCAGGAGGGTGTCTGCAGGCAAGGTCAGCTTGTGGAGACCCCTGAGCTGCCTATCTCAGGGGCTGTAGGAATATGCCAGGCACGTCCAGGAGCAACAATTACCACAGAGATAATGACTCCAGCTATGACAGGTAAGGCATTTTAGAACTCACTACTCAAAGAATTAAATTTAAGCATAAGAGAGAAATGAAAATTATGCAGTGCACAGACTTGTCAAAAACCAAAAAAACAACCCACTTTGCAAGCAATAGAACAACCACCCACATACGTGTTTGGTTGGGAGATGAGAGCGAGGGACAGTGTGTGTTAGTGAGACTGACAAACACACAATGTGTGTGAGAGTGACAGAGATTGCATTGCCAAGCTCCCTCCATCCTCTTCTCTCTGTGTGGAGATAGGGTACAGAAGTGGAGGGAGGAGGGACACCCTGTCGTGAGCGCCCCCACCTCTTCTTCCTCCCACACCCTACACAGCAAGCAGGAGGCTCCCATGGAGGCAGCTCCAAGACCAAGGGCAGAAGCAGCATGACATTGGGTGGAGGGACAACTGAAGTGCCAATACTTGATAGCTTCCTGGCCAAACTAGAGATGTAATAGTGTAGTTGATGAACCGATAAGCAAAAGCTTATAGGTTAATGCTATAGAATACATGCTTTTTTCTGCCCCCGCTGCCTCCCCACCTTTCGCCTTTGAAGTGTAGCAACCCCTTAACAGAAATTTTTTAGCAGCCCATCTCACTTCTGGCTCGTGCTGACTCTGGGATCTCCCCCTGCTGCTGCTCTGCATTTAAAGTATATTAGGAGCCAGGTAGGCAGGCAGCCTGGCTCAGTTCTGGCTCACACTGGGTCTAGGAGCTCAGACACACATACACCCTTAGATAGGCAGC
Source organism: Pelodiscus sinensis (assembly GCF_049634645.1). Lineage (NCBI taxonomy): Eukaryota > Metazoa > Chordata > Testudines > Trionychidae > Pelodiscus > Pelodiscus sinensis. The sequence continues at coordinate 212,993,074 of NC_134711.1, forward strand.
AGCATGGAGTGGCAGCAGCCCCTGTTTTTCAGAGGCAGTAGCACTGGGCGATAGGCAGCAGGTCCACAAGGGGAACTGGCTCCCCTCGTGGACCAGCTCCCGCCTGGCACCCCACACTGCTGCCTCTGTTACAGTGGTTGCTGGTCCCGCCCCCAAGGACTATAGAATAGTTGATTAATCAATACAAATTCATGAGGTTACTCAACTACTCAATTAACTGATCTTTAACATCCATAAGCCAGATCAGTCTGGATCATCTGTCAGAGGCTCCAAGATCTACTGGTAGATTCCAATCTACTGGTTGGTGACCACTGGACTACACTGAAAGGTGGTGTGGTATCCTTCTAGTAACTTAAGATTATAGATCTGCTGTTGTCCAGGAAGCTATCTAATGTTTGGGGCCAGTGATTTGGTTTGTTTTTTACTGAGACTGTATAAATGGGGTACGGGTTATTACAAAACGTGATCCAAGTCAGAGGGTCAGACTGATGAAGAAAACAGTCATTTTATATAAACTTGAGAAAGTAGAAACAGCTTTTAGAGTGGGGAGGGGGAGATTTTTTGGGTTGGAGGCTCAGAACTCCAGTATAGAGGGAGAAAAGCCTCTTGAGAGTCTATGGGTCAAGTTTAGAGGTGTAAGAAACAGCAGTGATGTTGTGGTTGGTGTCTGCTATAGGCCGCTGAATCAGGTGGATGAGGTAAATGAGGCTTTCTTCGGACAACTGAGAGAAGTTTCCATATCGCAGGCCCTGGTTCTCATGGGGGACTTCAATCACCCTGACATCGGTTGGCAGACCAATACGGGAGTACACAGACAATCCAGGAAGTTTTTGGAGAATGTTGGGGATAACTTCTTGGTACAAGTGCTGCAGGATCTGACCAGAGGCTGTGTGCAGTTTGACCTGCTGCTCACAAACAGGGAGGAGCAAATAGGGGGAGTAGAGGTGGGTGACAACCTGGGAAGCAGTGATCATGAGATGGTAGATTTCAGGAGCCTGACCAAAGGAAGGAAAGAGAGTAGTAAAATACACACCTTGGACTTCAGAAAAGCAGACTTCGACTCCCTCAGAGACCTCATGGGCAGAATCTCCTGGGATGCTAACATGATGGGGAAAGGAGTCCCAAGCACTGTTACAGGCTGGGGACCAACCAGTTAAGTAGTAGTTCTGCAGAAAAGGACCTGGGGCTTATAGTGGGTGAGAAGCTAGACATGAGTCAACAGTGTGTCCTTGTAGCCAAGAAGGCTAATGGCATATTAGGTTGCATTAAGAGGAGCATTGCCAGCAGATCCAGAGATGTGATTATTCCTCTTTACTCAGCTCTGATGAGGCCACATCTGGAGTATTATGTCCAGTTCTGGGCCCCCAATTACAGGAAGGATGTGGATGCATTGGAGAGGGTCCAGCGGAGGGCAACCAAAATGATTAGGGGGCTGGAGCATATGACCTACAAGGAAAGGCTGAGGGATTTGGGTTTGTTTAGTCTGCAGAGGAGAAGAGTGAGGGGGGATTTGATAGCAGCCTTCAACTTCCTGAAGGGAGGTTCCAAAGAGGATGGAGAAAGGCTGTTCTCAGTAGTGACAGATGGCAGAACAAGGAACAATGGTCTCAAGTTGTGGTGAGAGAGGTCCAAGTTGGATATTAGGAAGAACTATTTCACTAGGAGGGTGGTGAAGCTCTGGAATGGGTTACCTGGGGAGGTGGTGAAGTCTCCATCCCAAGCGGTGTAGTCTCAGCTTGACAAAGCCCTGGCTGGGTTGATTTAATTGGGATTTGTCCTGCCTTGGGCAGGGGTCTGGACTTGATGGCCTTCTAAGGTCTCTGCCATCTCTATGATTCTATGACCCACCGAAAAATTAGTCGGGGGCTTCACACAAGTGAGAAGCAAAAAAAACCAAAAAAAAACAAAAAAACTTTCTTTGATGTGGTCCCTGACCAAGAAGGAGAAAGACACTCCCTGCATTCCCCTCCCATACCAGAGCCTAGAGGGGCCCAGGCTAGTGGATTGTGTGATCCAGCCCTGCATCAGGGCAGCAGAGGGGCTGGAGTTGACAGCACAGGCTCCCCAATGCTGGGTGAGACCCTAAGCCTCAGGGGCCAGATCCAGGCAAGTTGGGGGCTGGTCCAGCCTCTGGGCTTGAGGCTCCCCACTCCTGTTTTAGGGGTTCTGGGAACCCATTGGCTCTTCTCTTCATGTCACAATATATAGATCACTGGCCTGCCCAAGTTAAAATGGAATGTTGTTTGAATAAAAACCTAATGGTGCTTGTCTTTCCAGGTGTGATATATAAAATCTTTGGCTCTTAAGCAACTTTGTGTTAGGTATACTTCATGAGCGTGAGAAATCTGTCAGCCTGAGCTGGACAAAAATTCGCATCTTCTTGTGCCCAAATGGTGGAAAATAGATCTGGGTCTGGAGACCAGAAAATGATGTATACAAAATGACAGAAAACCTATGCTGTAGTAAAGGAATTTCCTCACTTGCTCCCTTCTCTAGTTTTTTTTTTTAATAAATAAATAAGCAAAGGCCTAAAGAATATTAGCAGAAGGATTCAGCAATAAGTGAATTAAGTAGCAAAATCCAAGCCCAGCCCTGGATGAATGATGCCATGAAAATAAAGCTTTGTCTCATTTCAGTGTCAGCATTCAGCATTCTTAAATGGATATTTTAAAATCACTCTGGCTACGTCTAGACTGGCATGATTTTCCACAAATGCTTTTAACAGAAAAGTTTTCCGTTAAAAACATTTGCGGAAAAGAGCGTCTAGATTGGCACGGACGCTTTTCCGCAAAAGCACTTTTTGCGGAAAAGCGTCTGTGCCAATCTAGACGCGCTTTTGCGCAAAAAAGCCCCATCGCCATTTTAGCGATTGGGGCTTTTTTGCGCAAAACAAATCTGAGCTGTCTTCACTGGTCCTTTTGCACAAAAGCTTTGTGCAAAAGTGCAAAAGGACTTTTGCCTGAACGGGAGCAGAATAGTATTTCCGCAAAAAGCACTGATTTCAGACAGTAGGAAGTCAGTGTTCTTGCGGAAATTCAAGCGGCCAGTGTAGACAGCTGGCAAGTTTTTCCGCAAAAGCAAGTGCTTTTGCGGAAAAACTTGCCAATCTAGACACAGCCTCTGAGAGCAACAAGTTTGGGAAAATCAATGGTATGTTTGACTAAAGTGGGTGCATTTTTTAAGCAGGGCTCGCTGAGAGGCATATGCATCTGACACAAGACACAGGTGTAGTACAGTATGCTGGTAGACAGTGCTGGATTTATGAGAGACAGTAAATACACTTCATGCTGCCAGTTCACAGGCAGAGTCCGGTCTAAAAATCCATCAGTGTGGACAAATGGATATGATCATCAGGGAGTAGAGAGAGGCATTTGACACCAGTACTTCCCAAACTTTCACACATAGTCAATCACTTTGTAAGAGCAATCCTATGGGCCTTCGTCCTGCAAGAGTCCCCGATCCTGATTTCACACCTTCTGGTCAGCTGCTGTTGTATGAAGCACTTTGTGGTATGTCGTGTTTCCTATCTGTTCAGAAATATAATCACTGTTGATCCCTTCCCCAGAGCCAACCAAGAAGAGAAGAGTTATCAGAAAAGGAAATGGATCAGCCAAGCAGATGCAGAGAGGATGTTCTAGGGTTCTGGAATTTTGGGGGGAGGGACACCTGAATGTGGCTTGGTTTTTGAAGCGCTGAGCACCACTACCAAGTGCCTTTTTGAAGTCCATGTGAGGGGCTGCAGGCTCAGCACTTACAGGAATCAGGCCACTTATGTCTAAATATAAATTGAAGAGCCTCATTAGTACACCTGTTTTTGAAATTTAGGAGTAGAAGTCCTGAGCTACAGCTTGCAAGGAAGATCACTGCTTGACTAGTGACCCACGTCACAGTAATGGATACGAGCTCATCAAGTTAAAAAACAAATCTACAAAAACTGAGTTCTGAATGTGATTTCTGATTGTGTAGAGTACAAGATGCATATACAGCTTTAAAAACACCATGGAGTATTCTGTATTTTAAAAATATGTTTTAAGCCTTGTTAATTTCATCGGCGTTGCTTAGCAGCAGGTTTAAAATAACTGCATTACTCAGTGGTGTGAGCCAGATTTACATGTGCTACATTGCATATTCAGATCTGCCATATTGTAAAAGTGGAAAGCTGTCAAAAGTGAAGATCAACTGCTCTTTGTCATTTGTGGCCATTGATAGTTAATGGCTGCATAGTGCCTTGTCTGCCTTTGAGTTTTTGGGTACTACCCATTATTTGGACCCTCTCATATGGCAGACAGACAGACGCTCACCATGGTGCATAGGAGTTATTTGACTCGGCAGAGCTAACTGCCCTCATCCACTAACGTGTCAGTCTGTATCAGTGCAGAGCCAGGGTAAAGAACAAGAACTGGAACGGCAGGTAATCCAGATTTATTTGTCCTCCCAGAGCAACCCCACTCTGCCGTGGCAGCTTTTGTTTTAAACAGCTCAGTGAACCTGTAAGCTTGACCACATGCAGGTCTTGTCTGCGTTTTGATATCCTCTGTCTTCTAAACCTACCATTCAAAGCAGCTGAGGAGGTATGCACACACAGGCACACATGAATAATGTAAAAAAATTCAGCCTTTATAACTGAACTGTTTTGGAAACTTTTTATCCATTTGTATTGTTCCCTCAGAAATCCATTTCCTGAAAACAGAGGACCAAGTCTGTGATAGCTAGTGGCACAATCATTTCCTCAAATATCTGTGCTTTTGGAACTAGCTTTGGGTGTCTGTCTGCTGTTTGAGCAGCATCTCTCGCACTCCTGAAAAGGAGAGAACAGAACAGTGGCTTTAATAAAGAGATTCCCCAGAGGGCTGTGCCTTTATCCCATGGTCATAAGTAAAGGCATTGACCTCTGCATAGTGTTCTGGCATCCATTTGTAACCCATCCACCCCCATCAGGACTTGTACCCTACTCCACTCTAGTAGAGAGGACTCAGAGGAAACTGTGGGAGCTTGCTCGGGGTCTGGATCACTCTTGTCTATGGATCCTGGAATATAACACAAAAGAGACCATTATTCCAGCTACAAAACACAGAGGAAACAAAATAAATCAAGGACATAACAAGAAAATGAAAAGAATAAAGTCTGGCTTCTTGAATATTGAAGCAGTGCACCCAAAGATGGTGATATTCATCATCCTATCCTATCAGCCCCATAGTCACTCTGGCAGGGGTTTCAGGAGGCAGCTTGCTCTCTAAGGGCGTGTCTACACAGCAAGGCGTAACTTGAAATAAGCTACACACACTGAGTTATGTCAATTGTGTAGCTTATTTTGAAAAAGCTTATTTTGAGTTTTGGTGCTGTCTACACAGCACTTATTTTGAAATAGAGCACTCTTCCTCTTACTTCCCTTACTCCTCATACAATGAGGGTTACAGGAGTCCAAGTAAGAAGTCCTCCAACTTGACAGTATTTTAACAATGTCAAAATAACTGTCAGCTGTGTAGAGACGGAATATGTTATTTCAAAAGAACACTAGTTATTTTGAAGTAACATTGCTGTGTATACATACCCTGTCATGGAACCTGCAAGTGTCAGTGTGTAGCAGGATAGATATGGACCCTTGAGCAGGACAGTAGCATTCAAAGCATCGATTAGAACTTATAAGAATACAAGCTGTCCAAATGTCTGCTAGAGATCACAGATGTTCTGCATCTGTTCCACGAAGCTGTCTGAGACTGTGGGAATTAGGAATAATCTACAGGTCCTGCAACACTGGTAGAGCATGTGATTGCAATAATCTTTGTGTACCCAAAAAAAGAGCAATGTATCAGTACTATTTGTTGCAGTTTGTACCAGTTCAGTTACACTGACTAGCGTACATTGCGGTGACGCCATTTTCTTCATGTAGATTATAAGGCATCATATATTGCATGCGGGTTTTTTCTTGAGAAAACTCAGTGCATCCCTCCATCCACAACTCTCCACAAAGAAGTAGATTAAGCTAGTGTGCTTTAGGAAATATCATCAGGTTAGTAGAATGAAATTATAACCATAGACATTTTAATCGATCAAAGCAGTTGAATTTTTTTTAAATGTTTCGAACACTAGATAAACAATTTCATTAGCATGCATTTTAATATTTTTAGCAAAAATTCTTTGCAATAAAACAGTGGGTAATGATTAAGCCATTCAGTGGTCTGCAGAAGAGTGTCTGTTGATTTTAAGGTGAAATGCAGCTTTTACACATTGAATTGTTCATCTGCTTTGAAGAGCTCTAACATCATCTCTGGAACTTCAGAAATGTGTGCCTAGCATTACTAAGAAATCTTTGTAACAAAATTACTATGCATTATCTTCTCAAAAGCGATGGCATATTTTTCTTTTGGAAAGTCTTAAAGTGAGTTAAAATAGCAACTGGGACTGTCATTTGTTTCATATATGCTACCATGGAGATGAAGTGTGCTACAACGCCAATGTTTAAAACCTGGTCTTAAAACGGGCCACAGTATATTCCTTAAACAGGTCTATTCAGTTTTAAATATGTTTATGAATCTGGCATATGTCTTTTGAGGAATTCCCAGAAAAAATCTAAATTGTGCTGTTGGAACACTGATTCTATACTATTATTGGCTTTTATTGTATCTGTGGTTCTTGTGTGCTAGTACATAAGAGCTGCCATACTGGGTCAGACCATAGTTTTTCTTGCCCAATATCTTATCTCTCACAGTGGCCTGTACCAGAGATTCTAGAGGAATGTACAGAACAGAGCACTTGAGGAGTAATCCACCCCTGTCTTCCACTCCTGGTTTCTGGCACTCAGAGGCTTAGAGTTGCCCTGGGCATGTGGGTGTGTCCCTGACCACCATGGCTAACAACATTGCAGGATCAGCCAGTTCTTTATGGAACCCAGTTATACTTTTGATCACAGCATCCCATGGCAACCAGTTCCATGAATTACTCATGGGTATGTGAAAAAGTGTTTTGTCTTGTTTGTATACAACCTGCCTCCTATTATCTTCATCAGGTGCGAAAGGGGAATAACACTTCTCTATTCACTTTTTCTACACTATTTATGGTTTGATAGACCTCGTCCCCCCTTGTTGTCTCTTCTCTAAGCGAAATAGCTCTCTAATCTTTGTTTTCAATCACATAGAAGCAAGGGGAATCGCATTGTGCTAGATACAGGTTGGACCTCCCTGGTCTGGCACCCTTGGGACTTGACTGGTCCCAAATGAGGGAATTTGTTGGACCAGGGGAGGTCCCCTACTGCCAGCTTTCTAGTCTGCCGCTGGCTCCGCTTTCAGCTCTGGCTGGTCACCCTGCTGACGGCCCCAGCCAGGCTGCCTGCTGATAGTCCCAGCTCAGTGAGCTGCTGTGCAGCCCTGGCCCAGCTATTCTGCCAGGCTGCCATCTCCGTACCCTGTCCTCCCTCCCTGCCTACCGGCCAGGCTGCCACAGCCCGGTCCCCCTGCCGCACTATCATGGTCCTGGATCCGGCTCCCCTGCCATGCTGCTACACGGCCCCAGCTTTGGCTCCATCCCCCTACCAGGCTAGCATGTAGCCCTGGCTTCCCAATTCACGCAGCCCCCCTGCCAGGCTGCCACATAACCCCGTCTCCCCTGCCAGGCTGCCACTCAACCTCAGCCCTGACTCCCCTTACGTGTCCCCCCCCTCCTGTTTCTGCTAGCCCTGCTGGGCTCCCAGCAGCCAGCCCTCCTGCTGCCTGACTCCCAGCAGCTGGGGCTCTCTTGCCTGGGAACATACTGGTCCAGAGAGTGCAGGTTTAGGGAGGTGTAACCTGTACTGCAGAAAACGTGCAACATGCGGACTGTAAGAATGGTTATCATGGTGGTACATGGTAAATCTCAGAGACTGTCTTGTGCTTTGGACGAAGATGAGGATTAGCGAGTTATAGGTTAAATTTTCAATGTCTCTCATCTCAGTATCTGTCCTCAGGAGTCCAGTACATGTTCCATGCTGTTGGAAGGGTGCTGGGAGTTGTAGTGGTGTTTGTTCTTCTGAAAGCATCAAGTACAGTTTTAAAATCTCTGTGTTATGAATAGAAATGCTACTGTAGAGGGAGAGAGTTAAGTTCTTCTGCCAGTGTGAATGGAGGTAGCTACATTGTCTTGCACCAGTTGAGAATTACGTCTTCATGCTTAATATAGCTATCCCAAACTCATACCTTTACATCACAGCACTTATTCACTCTGTGCCTGGATCCACAGCATGTAAACAAGAGAAAAAATATAAATAATGATGCTGATGTGCTTATTAGAGAGTGCTGACCAGGATTCAGTGGGGTAAATGATTGGGCACATTAAAGGATCAGCAGCGCTCTGAGAAATTGCTCAAATATAAGATGTGTTCAAAAAATTCCGAAGAGTTGGTGACATTCAGACATTTGATAAAAGCCTAGAGGATGATGAGTATGCACACCTACTGCTTTACAGAGCAAAAGGACCTCTGGAGAATTGCTTTTAATGAACCCACTTGACATTTTTGTCAGAACCTGTGAATTAAATATGCTGTTTTACAAGAGCCTTAGTTTGAAGCCAGGGAGAGAGGTTTTTAGACAATAAATGAAGAGTTTATTGGTTTTAAAAAAAAGTACTGCATGCTCTATTTGGGCTAAGGAGTGATTCTCTGTATTCACTCAGAACAGTTGGGTGCAATTTTCAAAAGTGCCTAAGTAACTTCAGAACACATTTAATCTCCGAAGTGAAGCTATTTGTTGTCAGTTTGCTTCCACACAGATTTATTTTAAGGTTTCAAATAAATTCATAGACAGATGCCTTTGTGGCAGCTGAATTTCTGGCATAGAAAATAATTATTTAAAAAATACATTTTTAAGCTGACACAGTTGCATTTCACCTGGCTCCTGCTTTGAATGTAATCGGGTTTTTTTGTTTGTTTTTTTTAAGAAAAGCTAGGCCTCATTTATATCAGAAAAAAGAACTCCTGATGAGATGAGATGATGCATTTTTGCCAGAAGTATTGTAAATAGCATGAAATTAATATGATAGACTTTCTCATTTTCTGGGTGCATAGTTTGTAACCAGTCCAGAGAGATGTAATTCGCTGAAATGAGCACGAGCAATTTTATTCATGAAATCAAGGCCCCACTGAAACCTGCATTTAAGTGTTTGTAGGTTTGTCACAGTTGCTAAATGCTGTACAGAAGTAAGAATGTTGATACCGAGCATGTTTTCTTTGAGAAACCTCATACGATTCCAATTCAGGATAACTCTCAACTTGTTTAAGACAGTGAGACTTTAAGAATGTACTTATGTGCTGTACATGTTAGGGGACCTGTAGCAAAAAAATCTACTGCAAATATGTATAGTGTTTCATTGGGGAAAGGGGACATGTTGGGAACATGGTCATCCAAATGAATCGTTTTATAATGGTTTGTTATTTTTAGTGTAGAATCAGAGAATTAATGAAGCTAATATAGTAATATCAACAGAGTTTATGATTTTTTCATCAACACACAGACATAGGGTGGCCTTGAAATGTTTATCCTATATTTCAAAATTTTCTTGTTACTGTATTTATAATGAATCTGCTTATCTATGGCTTGTTTCCTGCTGGCTGGTTTCCCATGAATACAATTTGTATTTAATTAACTATTGAAAAGCTCTCCTGCTAAGCAACCATGTATGCTGAAGTAGTCCATTATCCTTGAGGTGTTTTTTCTATCAGCCTATTATGGCAATAAGCTGCATGTAAGAATCCTCGTTTTACACGTTTTAAAAGTGTATGAAAGTTGTTCTTTTCCATTTTGTTATGGGACATACTGCCACAAGTTTAATTTTCTGTTTCTGGTGTTTTATGAGGCTCTGGGGATTTGTGTGGTTTGTTTGTTTGTTTGTGTGTTTAGTGGCGGGGGACAAGACAAATTTGAATCTGTAACAAAAAAAACAACAACCCCAACTACTTGTGTTAACTTTGGTAAGATTTGGACTTTTAAATATACTGTTTCCACAGATCAGAGAAAAGTTATTAGTTTGTCTTCTTTAGGTCCCACTGACCCATATTTCTGTCCACAGAAACCCATTGATGGGGTGCTGGGTTCTTTTTCTCATTTGTTTGCATGTTTTTTGTACTCACAATCCTAGTAAAAAGTGGATAATGAAGTATGTGACTGTAAACAGCTCAGAACAACAAAGCAGAGAAGAGGAGCAAGCACACCAAAGGGTAAAATCTTTTATAGTAATGGTTAAGGATGTTAGATAGCAGGTAATTGAATAGTTGTGTAACTGAATGATATCTTTGCATTACAGCACTATTTGAAAGTTTCCGGGTCTGGGTGCAGTAGCCAGTGCCCTCCAGCCACTCCTGGGCAGCTTCCTGCCATCCTGTGCTGCTGCCTCTGTATCAGAATGTGTTACAGAGGCAGTAGCGCAGGGTGGCAGCAGCCCCTGTCTGTAGGGAGGTCAAAGCTCCCCATGAACAGAGGATACTCTGTGGGATGCGTAGTAGACTCTGTCCGTGGGAGCAGCCTCTGCCTGCGGCAGGCGCAGCCTTGCAGCGGACTGAAGCTGCTTCACAGTAGCCTCCCTCACATCCCTCTCATCTTGCTGCCTCTGATAGAGGAAGCGGTGGAGGGGGGGAAGCAGGCGGCACCGAGGAGCTGGTGTTTTTAAGCCAGCTCCCCACAGCACCAGCTCCTGCTTTCCCCTCCTTGCTGCCTTTGAGGCAGTGGGGATGGTGTAGGGAGGGAGTGGAATGTGAGTAGTCAACAAGATTAATTGATAAGCCTAAGCTTATCAGTTAATCATCTAGTTGACTACTCACTGACATCCCTAGTAATGGGACTTTTGCATGAGGCAGGAGAGCAGAGTTTAGCCCCAAAACCAAGTCAGATAAAGGGCAAACACATCTATTTTAAAGAATCCCTTTCACATGAGCACATTTGGAAAGAAACCATAAATACACAAGTTTGGCAGAATTCAATTGTTATTTTTGATTGAAATTAAACATCATTATCCATTGGCAAACTTTTTTTTGGTTTTTATCTAAATGCATTTTCCAGTTACTGAAAATATTGACATTGTAACTCAGTGTTTTTCAAACTTTGGGTCATGACCCCCAGGGAGGTCACGAGCAACTTAGAGGGGGGTCGCATCTGGATTCGGTTTTCACTCTCCCCCGGGCCGCGAAGAGCGGCAGGGCGGTGGAAGGCAGCTGTTGGCAAGCCGTGCAGCGTGGCCAGGGCCACAGGACTCCAGTAGCACGGCTCAGTTGCAGGAGGAAGCAAGGCCGCGGGAGAGTGAGGCCGGTGCCGGCCCAGGAGCGGATGTGCGAGGGGCCAACCGGGGCACAGTTGCTGGGCAACTGAATGCTTCCCCAGCTGGGAGAGTGTGGGGTCCCTCAGGCAGCGAGCTGGGGGATTGTGTCAGGTATGCCCGGAGGTAAATAAGGGCACATGGGGGTCAGAGGAGAGAGAGAGAGAACACCAAAGGGACAAGGAGTGGAAAAGAGGCACAGAGGAGAAAGAGATGGGGGGAAGGAGCCTGCAAGGGGGGGGAAGGGCATTGAGGACCACAAACACCTTGAAGGAACCCCAGGAGGGCAAGGAGTCTGGTGAGAAGGGGGGAGGAAGCGACCCAGAGCAGTGGGGGGGGGAGGGGTCACACAAATTCATTTAGCATTTTAGGGGTTGTGGTATCAGAAAGTGTGAGAACCCCTGCTGTAACTAGTAAATGACAGTAGATTTAAAAAATTAAAGCTTTTTAACTATTGAAACACAAATTTTGAACAGATGAAAATATACAAAGTAAATATTCTTGAATCAAACTCTAATCAAAACTCAATTTTCTTACTTTGCGTATTTGTAAATTTAGATTAACATAATTAGAAATGTTTTTCATCCATTTGTGTGATATCTACCAACATTTTAATTGATATCTACCAACATTTTAATTCTTCCAAGCTGATACATATGTAAGTTGTCCTACTGCATTTACTGCTTTTTCTGTGCTCTTTGTTGCTATTAAATACCTATGGACTGGATTTTCAGATCCACAGGGTTTACTTTGTGTCATATACGTGGCACAGAGTGAACGTACAGAGTATTGGGCTCATGAATTCCCCTCAGAGGTTACGTCTGCATCGCAGGGTGAAAGTTGAATTAAGCTTGAGCTGCTTTAGTTGCATAGCTGACGTTGAAATAGCTTAATTCAGCTTTTGGCGCTGTCTACACAGCAGGAAGTCAAAAGAAGAGCACTCTTCCTTTGACTACCCTTACTCCTTATGAAATGAGGGTTACAGGAGTCGGAGTAAGAAGTCTTCTAGCTCACCATTATTTCAAAATAATGGCTTGCTGGGTAGGCACGCTCTTTGTTATTTCGGAATAACATCAGTTATTCTGAAATAACGCTGCTGTTTGGATGTAGTCTAGGCTAGAATCTCTACTGGCCTAACTCAGAAGGAGATGTGAAGGCATAGTAGAGCTGTGTTATCATACATTTGATCTCCCACTATGTTAACTTAAGCTAGCAGCAGAAGTTAGAGCACCAGGGAGTTTAGTCTGACTTCTGCCAGGATTGAGCAGATCAGAAATCAAGGATTGCAAAACGATCACTGATTTCTTGTTCAGACATAGTGGAGTATTGAGACCATCTCTGTGTAAATGGGGGCTCTCCATTCTAGTCTTAATTCCCATACTCCTTGATCCAGAAGTGAGGAAAGAAACCTTTGTTTGATTTCTCTGATCATTTATAAATTCTTGTAAGCAAAGATCAAGGATCAAAGGAGAACAAGACATTTTTTTTTAAGAGTATCCTACTATTTTAAATGAAGATATCTTTAGTAGGTAGAAGCTAGTGGGGGCAGAGGGAGGAAAGAGAGGTAAATTTTTGGAAGCATTGAGAGATAAATGGATGTAAAGTTTTAGAATCATCTGTTTATGTTTCACCAAGTACACAAGCCTCTGTCTTTAAAGGAATGAGTAAAACTTCATTAACCACTATGTGAAGACTTGGCGAGCTGAGTAAATTACTCTGTTCAATCAGGAACTACGTACAAACCATATATTAAGTGTGTGTGTAGTCTTAATGAAATCAGTGGCTTTCAGTTAGGCCTGTGCTTCAGTAATTTGCTGGATCAGAGTCTAAGGCTATGTCTACACTGGCAGCTTCTTGCGCAAGAACTGTTTTGCGGAAGAGTTCTTGTGCAAAAAGCCTTCCACCAGAACACGTCTACATTGGCATGTGCTTTGCGCAAGACAAGTGCTTTTGCACAAGACCGTCTATGGCAGTGTGGACGCTCTCTTGCACAAGAAAGCTCTGATGGCCATTTTAGCCATAGGGGTTTCTTGCGCAAGAAATTCATGTTACCTGTCTACACTGCCCTCTTGCTCAAGAGCTCTTGCTCCTCATGGGGAGAGGAATAACTCTTCTGGAAGAAGCCCTGTTTTCCAACGCTGTACTGTAAATTTACTTGTGCAAGAACACGCATGCATTGTAGACATCCAGCAAGTTTTTGCGCAAGAACAGCTGTTCTTGCACAAGAAGCCGCCAATGTAGACATAACCTAAATGAATAAAGTAGAGATGGGTTTGTGCTGAAAATTTGACTTGAATCTCCTCAGCATTTGGTGCATCACTGAGGCGTGGTCTTTTTGTCCTTGACAGTTAGTTCCATCTTAAACCTGGTTCTCCACTAAGGAATACTCTCTGCATACGCTTGATTTTTCTGTTCCCCGGGACAAGCTACTCAGCAAACCTATTCCTCCTTTTACACTTTTATTTTGTATTTGCTGCCTGTTTTCCTTTCCTCTGGATGTTCGTTCCTCTTCTCTATTCCTTGTAGCTCTCTAGAATGCATCTTGTTTTCTCTTGTCTCCTACACTTTTGTAGCAGCAACTTTTGGTAAAGGCAGTGAGGCTGAGGGTCTTACATTTCCTGCTACTTTTTTAGGTCTTGAAGTTCTTTGCAGTAGAGAGCCTGGACATTTATAGAATCAACTGGAAACAAGTTGGAAGAGCTAGTACTGGAATAAATTACACCATTGCTTTATACTTCTTTCTGGGTTTCTCTCACCCACTGAACATTTGTGTTGCAAATTTTCTCTCCCAGATGTTTCTTCTTTTTTTTTTTTTAAAAAGAAAAGATTTATCTCACTCTAGTTTTTGCTTCTTTTAGAAATATGTTTGTGTCTTCACTAGCCATTTTTTTATATGCTGGCCTACAGATTTCATTAACATGATGTTTTGCCAGTCTTCTAGGACAGTCCCCGCGGGCACCGTGTTGGGGACCACTGGTGTAGATGGTATCATGAGCTTTTGTGGGCACAGCCCACTTCTTCAGATGACCGAAAGCTCATGATACCATCTACATATTTTGTTAGTCTTTAAAGTGCTACTAGACTATTTGTTGTTTTTTAAGTTTTTCCTGTTACAGACTAACTGGCTACTCCTCTGAAGTAATTGGCTAGTTTTTCTCATTTGTGATGCTTCTTGGTAAAGAGAATGTTCTGTATGCTGACACAACTTTGTGTCCCGTGCCCTGAGTGTTTCGGAAATGACACTCCTGGTTTATGATTCTTGAGCTAGTTTTTATTTTCTGAGGACTTCTGTTTAATATTAATGTTTACAAAGTATTAAAGTTACTGTGTTCCTTTCATTCTCTCATTCTGTGATTCTGTTTTAAAAAAGCAGGCAAGCTTGTCTGGCAAGATCTCTTTTTTTTTTTCAGCCAAGATTTTTCTAAAGTGACTAGTGATTAAGAGTGTCCAACATTTTGTCCTGGGCTCCCACCTTCTGAAAATCAGGCTATTTCAGATATATCTCAGTTGGGGGACTCTAAATTAGTAGTTGATTTTTTTTTTAATTAGTCCATAAATCTTCATTGCTCATGATTCCACTTCTCCCTCCCCACCATATTTTATTGTATAGTCTATTTTTATTAATAATTGAAATTAGCAAATGGCAATAGTTATAATAGTCTGTCTTACCTCATTTGATGTATCTTATATGTTTTATATTTTTATTGTCACAAGATTCAAAGTTCAAAAATGAAAGGGAGAATAAATACTATTCATAAATAATGTAGTCCTTGCAATGATTTCAGATGGCCATTTTTTATAGATTTTTCTTGTTTTGAGTAAAATGGATACAATTACATTTTAAGTCAAATAACATGTTAACAAAGGACACTATTACAACACTAAATTGGAAATTCAAGTAAATGTGACATACACATTCTTCTAGCAAGAAACCCACAAAAGACCCAAGGGAAGTCAAATATGTGCATACTGCTGTACAAGTCTCAACAATTATCTGGGAAACATTTCTGCAATAGCTAACCTATGTTTAAGTGCTTTGGGTCCTGCTGCAGAATTGCCTGTGGCACAGTTGTTCAGTTTTACTTGGGTACGCAAACAATTGTAAAATCAACTATTATGCAGAAAGTTTTAAGCTGTCTTTGGCTGTTTTGCATTCTAATTAAAACTTCATATCGTGAACCATTAATATTGTCTTGTGGAAACAATTGCCAAAAGGTTATCGCTTTCTCAGAAGAGAACAGGAAATTGTGCTAGGACCTCATGCCCTATAAAGATTTAATTGTAAATCTTAGCAAGAAAACATTTTGCCCTAAGGCAGTGATCCTGTGAAGTTCAGCATGTCTAAGATGTGTAGGGCAGTGGTTCTCAAAATGTATGTGGGGACCCCAAAATGGGTCGCACCACTGTTTTAATTTTGTTGCCAGAGCTGGCTTAGACTTGTTAAGGCCTGTGGCCAAAGATGAAGCCTGAGCCCCACTGCCTAGAGCTTTGGTGGTGGGGCTCCAGTTACAGGCTCCCCTATGGGGCTTGGGAGGGCTGTAACTGGAGTTGTATAGCAAATGTTGTGGTCAGAAAGGGTTCAAGGTGCAATGAAGTCTGAGAACTGCAGTTGTAGAGTTTGACAATGTAAAATACTCAAAACACATTATGTTGGGGGTGTTCGATGTGGTGAAAAGGAAATACACTTTTTATAGCAAGAAGTGAGTTTTTTAATGCTAGTTCTGGAATGAAGACAATAGTACATTCTCAGGAATTGGGACTTCTAAAATTCATATTATTATTAGCAGTATTTCTAGTAATAATCTGGGACTGAACATAAGCAAACATAGGATTGACAGACTGGATCAGATCAGAGTTCCACCTAATCAATTGTCATGTCTCTGCTGGTGGCCCCTAGAGACTAACTATATAGTATCCTGAGCTTTCATGGGCAAAACCCATTTCCTCAGATGAGATGTCCACGCAAGATCATCTCATCTGATGAAGTCAGTTTTGTCCACGAAAGCTCATGATGCTATATAATTATATCTTCTCTTTAGTGGACACTTTAGGCATTGAAACAGGATGGTTTATATCCCTTCCAAACTCTCCCTCAAAAAAAATCCCATATAATATAATTGTGTATGTTCTTGTTTTTCATATCCACGTCCAATCATGTTTGTTAATCCTGCTCTGGTCTTCAGCTCATTTATAACTTGCAATACAGGCAGTCCCCGGGTTACGTACAAGATAGGGACTGTAGGTTTGTTCTTAAGTTGACTTTGTATGTAAGTTGGAACTGGCGTCCAGATTCAGCCGCTGTTGAAACTGACCAGCGGCTGACTACAGGAAGCCCGAGGCAGAGCTGCTCTGCCCCGGGCTTCCTGGAATCAGCCGCTGATCAGTTTCAACAGCGGATGAATCTGGATGCCTGGGACAGAGCAGCTGGGGCGCTGCTGGGTAGTTCCCCGCAGCACTGCACCTCGGCGCTGCGGAGACCAAACCAGCAGCACCCCAGCTGCTCTGTCCCAGGCGTCCCCAAGTCAGCCGCTGCTGAAACTGACCAGTGGCTGACTACAGAAAGCCCGAGGCAGAGCTTCTGTACCCCAGGCGTCAGCGAGAAAAGCCTGGTCTGCTGCGGAGGGGGAGGGGGCACAGCTAGTGCACTTTCCCCCTCCCCCTCCAGCAGACCAGGCTTTTCTCACTGCAGAGGACGCGGGCGGTCCTGCCGCCCGCATCCTCCGCGGCAAGAAAAGCCGCTCCGCGTTTCCCTGGTCTGCTGGCGGGCGGGGGGGAGGGGGCTCCCAGCAGACCAGGGAGACACGGAGCAAAGCCGCGGACGTCACAGGCGGCGGGACCGCGGCATGTCTCTGCGGACCCGCAGCCTGTGTCTCCCTGGTCTGCTGGGGGGGGGCGCAGCTAGTGCGCTCCCTCCCCCAGCAGACCAGGCTTTTCTCGCCGTGGAGGATGCAGGTGGTCCTGCCGCCCGCGTCTTCCGCGGCGAGAAAAGCCACTTCGCGTCTCCCTGGTCTGCTGGGGGGGGCCCAGCAGACCAGGGAGACGCGGAGCAAAGACGCGGAGGATGTGGGCGGCGGGACCGTGGCACGTCTCGGCGGCCCCGCCGTCTGCATCCTCCGCGGCTTTGTTCCGCATCTCCCTGGTCTGCTGGGGGCGGCCCCCAGCAGACCAGGGAGGCGCGGAGCGGCTTTTCTCGCCGTGGAGGACGCGGACAGCGGGACCGCGGCGCGTCTGGGCAGTCCCACCGCCCACGTCCTCCGCGGCGAGAAAAGTCCCGTTCGTATGTAGGGATCCGACATAAGTCGGATCCACATAACTCGGGGACTGCCTGTAATGAGTTCTGCAGGATAACTGCACTGTGTATAAAAGCCTGCTACAAGGCATCCCCGTTATAAGTCACCCCGGTATATATCCGTTCCATAATAAAATAATTGATGCTTGTAGGGACTGATGTGTTATAAGTCCTCCCATTCCCCACTGTTAAGTCGCACAAACACCCTCCCTCCCATGTGCTCAAATGGAAGACAGCTGCAGGAAAAAAAATTCCCACTTTTTAAGTTGTTTCACTATAAGTCCAAGTTTTTTTGAACGTATCTTGGACATATAGCGAGGACCATGTATTGGTTTTATAGTTGTCCCTTTCAAATTAATTGAATGTCTCCTTGTTGTTCAGTTATGACAAATGCCCTCTTGTTGTTTGTGACAAAAAATAAAATGAAGTGCCCTTTTTAAAGTTTCCAGAAGAGTATTTTGGCTCAAAGTCATCAAAATATTTCTCATGTGAGTTCTTTCCTCTTTGTTTCCTTTCTTTCCAGGGATTCTCATTTAATTTGATTTAAACTAAATGTCGGGTTGCTGGCACAGTGACACTACTAAAGCCTCTTCTCCATCACTTGAAGAATTTCAAACATATCTTTTGGCAGGTTCAATAAATGATGTTCAGTTCAGGTTTCTGCAAGAAGTTTCAATTTTTTCTTCTTGAATGATTTCAGTGAGGCCATGATTTCAGTGAGAATTTGGCTTTATCTTAAAGGCTCTTAGATTTCCCCCTCCCATCCCCCTGAGCTGATGTAGTAGTCTTATGAATGGTAATGGCCTGCCAACCACCTGAAGCTGTTGTCTCTTTGGGTTTCACATCAAGACATAGTCTGGTAGGTTAACACTAGATCCTGCCCACTTTTGGCCTTAAAAGCTACATACTTCTTATAAGAATTAGGGCTGTTTACACTGAAGACCTGGCCATATTCCAGGTTGGATAAATAGTCATTCTGCCTATCAAAATAGTCCATGCAGTTTCATTTGGATATAGTATTTTTCACTTCCTGTTCTAAACTGTGGCGTAGTGTTAATGTGCACGGTTGACCTTGGTGGCTGTTGACTGGTGAAGGGATTCTTCTACTCAGTAACTGGCAAAGTGTGTAAAGCACTTAGGCTGTGATTACATTGGTGCGATCTTGCGCCAAAGCGGCCGCTTTTGCACAAAAACATGCTGCCTGTCTACACTGGAGGGGAGTTCTTGCACAAGAACACTGACGTTCTAATGTGTGAAATCAGTGCTTCTTGCGCAAGAACTATGATGCTCCCACTCAGGAATAAGCCCTCTTGTGCAAGTGTTCTTGTGCAAGAGGCCAGCGTAGACAGGAAAAATGATTTTCTTGCGCAAGAAAGCCCGATTGCTAAAATGGCCATTGGAGCTTTCTTGTGCAAGAGAGCATCTACATTGGCACGGATGCTCTTACGCAAAAGCACATCTCTTGCGCAAAGGCACATGCCAGTGTAGACGCTCTCTTGCACAAATACTTTAACGCAAGAACTCTTGCGTTAAAGAGTATTTGCACAAGATCATGCCAATGTAGACATAGCCTTAAGGTATACATTTAAATGAAGCTTCAGGGGGTATCTGAGACAGTCTGTAACAAGAAAAACTTTAACAACATCAAATAGTCTTTAAAATTCTACTAGACTAACAAAACATGTAGAGGGTATCATGAGCAGAAGTGCCCATGAAAGCTCATGATACCCTCTACATGTTTTGTTAACCTTTAAGATGCTACTAGACTATTTGTTGTTTTATTTAAATGAAGAGCACTTTATAGGTGTTGGATTATTATCATTAAGTTACATACACATCAAGGGGCAAATATACTGAAATTATAGAATGTTGGAAGCCCCTGACTTCCCATAGCAGTTAGTGGCCAATATGTTGCAACTTTTAAAAGAATAGTAATTAGAGCAAACGTGACTATACTGTTCTAAAATTCAGTAATTTAGTCCCCTTTTCTGTGGGAAAGAAAAGCTTCCCACCTACTCCATATTTACTTAAACTTGACACTTTAATTTTATATTAAGGTCTGCTTGTATTTATAACAGTCACTCAGCTCTGCTGCTTATCTAAAAATATTAAATTCTATTTCAAGCTAAGGTTAAGGGCTATTACATATTAAGGTTAAATACAAAGGTTACATCTGTAACCTCATTTGAAAACTCTTGTAGTACAAATTTAAAATGCCTCAGCAGGCTCCAAAATCTGCTACTCTACATGCAAAAATAAGCCACTAGTTATTCTGAAGCCAAAACTGGCAATTATAAAACCTCTTCATGCTGGCTGCCAGTCTGTGTTCATTATGAGGGAACTCATTCTTCCCTTCAGGAATGAATGTAGCTTTTGAGCACATTTTCTAGTTTCACTTGGTCACAATACCGATGAATTGTTTTAACCATGATCTCCTGATGGGAAACTAACTTTCTTCTTCCTGAGGAAAATAAAATGGTGTTGATTCTTGCAGCCGCTTTTAGAACGAGAGGATATGATTTTATTTATTTATTTTTAAAAGAGCTGAATCTTTGGCACTAACAAAGGGAAAATATCTCCCTGTTACTTGCACTTTTTGGGAGGCAGAGGGAGTGCGGGGGAGAGCTGCGCAATCACGAGTTTTCTTTTCAGTCTCTGAATGCACTGCAGAGGAAGTGCTGTAATAGGGCTTTTTACATTCGCTCACTTTGTGCAAAAATAGCAGACTTATTTCCTGTAAAATATCGGCAGCATCTTGGAAAGCACTTTTGAGCAAAATAAACCAAGTCCTCCACAGTATTTTGTTAAACACCATGTGAGACCGTAATGTCATTTTGTGGTACCCTAAATTGGTAAAATGGATTAGGAAGTTTTTTTTTTAAAAAAGCCAAGCGGTGCTTTGATATTTTTCTAGAAAAGCAAATTAAATAAATAAAAAAGATGAAATAATAAACTGCTGTTTATACTGAACAACATGCTATAAAAGATTGCCTATTGTACAGAACAGTATTTCCTGTACAGTTCTCATGAGTTTCAAACAAAAAGGAGGCTCAGAAGGCCTGGTTAATGTTTTTGTAGTGCAGGAATCTGTTGCTGAGAGAGAACTTGGAGTGCTGTTCCTGTGGGTGCCGCACTTCATGAGTCAGTGAGTCCTCATGCTGGCGACCGGAGATTCTTGGTACCTGTGCTTGGTCGCATTGCGCATGCGCAGTAGCCATCTCTTGGTGTCATTGGTTCTCACGTAGAGTGCATGCAACATGACCCTGTCAGTTCCTTCTCTACCATTCTCAATAGCAGATGGAGCCTTCAGGCAGTGCTGACTTCTTCCCTTTATAACAGCAGAAGAGACGTAAAAAGTTATTACTGTCCTCACCTCTAGCCCTAACTCCCCACTTCTAACATTTTTTTTTCTTTTTCCGTCTTCAAAACTCTTAGGGTAGAGGTCCATCCCTCCAATCTATACTATGCCAGGCTCTCCTGGCTTAAAAAAAAAAAAGCGCTACTTCTGCTGAGAGGCCATGCCAGTCTGATGGTCGTTCCTCCTGCGCCTGGTGCTTACGGGAAGCCTGTATTCTCCAGAAATGCCCATATTGCAACTATCTTAAGGCCAAGCAGGGAGCAACAGGATAGAGAACTTTGATTGAAGATGATTCTCTGGAGGGCTGTAGGGATTTCTCCAGAAGGGACTCCTTCTACAGAGTCTCACAAATCCACCAACAAGAAAGCTTGAGCTTCTAATATTTCCAAGAAGTGAGCTTCGTTTCCTCCTGCTTAGGACTCTCAAAAGAGGAGAGCTTCCCATTCCCGACGAGATCACTGTTCTTGGTGCCAAGCTCCTTGAGAATCAGTACCACTGAGGCACTGGGCATGTTTGGCACCACTGCAGCACAGATGTCTGCCACCTCCAAACGTGCCAAATAGGAGCTGAGATACAAAGTCTCCTCCAAGGCGCACTGCTGACACTGACACATGATCTGACACAAAAGCTGACATGGTTGGAGATGTTGCATCCACCGGCACCAACACAAACCATGGGCAGAACCTATGCAGCACTGACCCTGACTATCAAATAGATGTATTAGGAGTGTGGGCGAGGGGCGCATTGCATCCCCAAATGCTGGGGGTGGGAAGGACAAGGGGCAACAGCGGGGACCAGGAGCTGAGGTAATTGCAGGAGACGAGGCACTGCTGCCATCCAGCAACAGGCCTCCCTGCCCCCACTCCCAACCATGTCACCCTCTCCCCAGGATGGTTAATGAGGTTCAATGTGGAGGATGGGGGAGACCTGCGAATAGCGATTGCACAAATCACGAGGGTCTCCTATATACACTTACTACACAACAGATGATAAACATCTCCTTAAGGAGTCACAGCCCATTCCTCTTGAGCTATGGCAGCTTTGACAGCATTCCTTAAACTTGTCCCACTTACAGAGAGATATGTGTGGTGCTGTAACTTGGACAGCACACCTTTGTGAAACACTACACCATCACAGGCAGCCCTATTGCTACTATCGCTGTTGGCCTTACTGTGCCATCCTCCACATCCAAGACACAACTTCAGAGTACACCAGCCTTACTGGGACACTGATCTACAGGTACCTAAAGTGGAGCATCTGCAGGTTTAGCATTCGAAGAAGTTATTCACCCTGTACGGTAAGGATAGTTTTTCGAGATGTGTGTCCCTCTGGTTGCTCCACCCCTTTGCTTTGGAGTTCACATACTGAATTCCTGGGTAGAGGAGGAACAGAGGGGGCTGTGTTGCACACATACTACATGGGCACCAATGGCACCACAAAATCGCTATTGCACATGTGCTGTGCAGCCAAACATTTCCTCCAAAGCATCTAATTGCTGGCGTTTGGATCAACACCAACAACTAAAGTGAAGATCCCACAAGGACAGACATCTTGAAGACCCATTGTTATTGCACAAGGTGAGTAAACTTCTTCCTCTTGTTCCTGCAGACCTGGAGCTGACTGTGTGTGACAGAAAGCAAGTGTATTGCTGTTTGGCAACACTTGCACCTCACAGTGAGAGCATACAGAATGTGATACCGGGGAGAGTTTGAATGTGAGTGAAAATATAACTCAGCATGAACAGTTTTACCTATTCTAATATATACATTTGTTAGGGCTAGACACCGTGAGAAGAATCCATAACTTCATACCAGTCGTCCTTCCACTGCTGGTGAAATTAACAAACCAAAGCACCTACCTTCCATGCTTATTTTCCTTCCATCTCCAGAAAAAACAAATCAAACCAAAAAGACACAGAAAGAAGCCCAGTGTTCATGTTTCATGCTTCATGTTGGTAAAATAATAATAGAAAATATTCTGGATACTTTCACAATGTTTAACAACATTCTGAATTTTTAAATCAGTAATAAACTTTAATTTAAATTTTAAGATGATTTTCCTTTGGGAGAGAAGGCTGTACAGAGTGTACTTTTTAGCTACAGGTATCCAGTTCTGATCTTTAGTAAGCCTTTTGACTTACAAGGTGGTCAAGTCATACAGCGCCAGTAAGATGTAAGCTATGCAAGAAAGTACAGCTGAATTTAAACCAGCTGCTGCATCAGTCCTAAGTGTTTCAAGGTAAAGAATTTATCAAAGTAGTGTTCGCTTTGGTAACAATACTATAGAAGGTAATCCTCATTTTTTTAAAAATGTTGTTTAATTTCTCCAGGTAATAGTGGCTCAGTGAGAGAAAAATTATGCTATAGATTAACTTTTGCTGGTTTGGAGGGAAAGCTGTGTTTCCAGCATATTTGATGGTCTCATTTTTGGCCAGCTAGTGTCTTTCCTTTGTTGATGTGGAAAGCAATTCACTACAAATGTCAGTTCCAAAATCTTTAGTTTTTGCTCTGGGCATGTTATAGTACATGTTTTTGTTCTTTGGTGCAGCCGGGCGAACATACAGAACTTTTGCTACACCCAATTTCAAAAGAATTCCAAAGAAGTTAATCATGTGACCGGGTTGGATGGGGATAAATGATAGTTTAGGTTCCTATAAGTTCTGTGCATTGCCCTTTTTGTGGTATTCTGAGAATGCTAGACTATAGATCTATTTCTAGAAGGGATGGTAGTTAGTGAAATACTAAATGTTAAGGCATTAAGTTAATACAGTATGGAGACAGACTTGGAATTTTGAGTACAATACTGTGCATAGAAAAAACACACGCCACTAAGTCTGTGGAATTGAGCATGTTTACTAAAAAAAAATTGTCACATGCTTAATACTATATAATAGAATGCTATGGTTAGAATGCTTTTAAAATACTTTATTTTCTTCTGAAAAAATTCAGCCAAATCTCAGTGACTTTTTAAAATTTTGTTTGTTTGGGTTCAAAATTATATAAGAACAAACCACCTTAAAATTCTTCCTCTGTTCTTTCAGAAATGTTGGGGGTTTTAGAATGAACATATTGCCTTTGGCTTCTGTAAAAATATTTTTTCAGTTGAAACACGCTTTAAATCCTCTGCCATCCATTAAATCCAGAGCATTTAAAAGGAAGAAAACAGCAACATATGTTGCCCGGCTCCCAGAATAAATCAGCCAGTGAGCAAAACTCCCACCCCCATATGCCTTAGCACCTCTGCCCTAAATAATAGGTTTGGCAGGCCATCCTATGAAGACAACTAGATCCAGACTATTTTGGAAGAAACAACGGACTGGATTTCAAAATCCTGGAGACGTCTTGGAGACACAAATGTTCTAATTCAGAGGTGAACTCATATGTGACACACCCTGTCCACATGCTTAGGAAGTTCTTCCCCTTTCAGCCATCATCAGTCCTTCCACCTTTTGTTTTTTCCCCCGAGTTCTATCTAACCCCATTGATTCTATGTAGGCATTGTTGTCTTGAGGTGGTAGTTGAAGTTGCGCCTGTGGCAGATTGAAAGAAAACTAAGTTTTCAGCTTTTTGACAGTGGAGCTGTTGTCCTCTCACTAGCATGTCAATGTGGAAAAGGGGGGAGACAGCACTATGTCTGCAGGTAAGGGCTTCCAAAATGTTGCATTATCATTTATCTTTGAAAATTCATGGAGGACAAGAGAAGGGCAAACATAGTGGAGAATAGGATTAGAATTCAAAATAACCTTGACCAATCTGTGAAATTGGTCTGAAATCAAAAGGATGAATCCAATAAAGACATGTGGAAAGCATTACATTTAAGAAAGTAAAAAATAAAATGGACAACTACAAAATGGGGATTGACTGGCAAGGTGGTAGTACTGCTGAAAAGGATCTGGGAGTTGTAGCAGATTGTATATTTACTATATATTTTAGAGAATTTGTCTGTTTGAGCAAGAACTCCTCCTAAACGGTAAGAACAAGGACCACCAAATTCTGTATACAGCTTCCTTTTATCATCACTTAAAGCATCATATGGTTTTGGTTGTGCCTGGAATGTGACTACTTCTCATAAAACCAAACAGAAAAGGGACAGAATCACCAAATCAAGTACAGTACTCAAAATTGACTTAACAGCAAATATTGAAAGAGACTAAACTAAGATGAGCCAAGCAAAAATTATGATGAACCTGGAATAGGATTGCTTTTCCATAAACCTTACAGAAAAGAGAGAAAATGGAGAAATTTGGAGTAGTGTTCTGTTCTGGCACGGCTAAATCAATGCATAAGATTTGAAAACTCAAAGAAAATGTTATTGGAATCCAAATTGAATAAAGCTCTTTAAAAAAAAATATAGCGAAGGATAAGAGTTTATAGGGATGAAGAAAATAAATACACTTAATGGAATTCCCATTTTAAAAATTTACTAAAACAATTAAATGAAAATATTATAATAATCCCTTTTATAAGAAATACAAAATAATAACTTCATAAAAATAACACTATTTTTGAAAAATATAATTTGAATAAAGCATGTTCATTTTCCATTTGTTTTTCAAAAGAAAGAAGGTACTTGGTAACCATCTTAAAGTATCTTAAGGACTGCTATAAAGAGAATTCTGATCAATTGTGCTCCATGACCACTGAAGGTAGGACAAGAAGTAACGGGCTTGCTATACTGCAAGGGAGAATTAGGGTAGATATTAGGAAAAACTTTCTTACTTTAAGGCTAGTTAAACTCTGGAATAGGCTTGAAAGGAAAGTTGTGTAACCCCTATCACTTCAGTTTTATAAGAAGAGATTGACCAGACAGCTTTCATTTGTTTACTTGATTCAGCTCAACTCAGAGGGGCTGGACTTATTGTTCTCTCAAGGTCCCTTCCAGCCCTATATTTCTATGATTGTTTTAGAACACATGTAAGATTACTGCTGCCATCCGTGGAGGTTAGTATCTGGGCCAATGGGGCTCTTGTTGAGGGCCCCCAGCCAATTAGGTATGTCTAGAAGAATGGGCGCTCCTGCCCCTTGATCCACTCTGTCTGCCTTGTGCTCCTGCTGGGCGTACTGGGTAGCATCTGTGCCCTGACCTCATTTCCCCAGCAGGAGCTTTGGGAGGATAGGACTACAGGCAGGAGGGTTGGGGAGGGCTCCCCACTCTCGCAGGACCCCACAAAAGCATAATCTGCCTCTGTCATGTGGGAACTATTGTCTGAATCCACTTACAACTTAAAATCCAGTTAGTTCTGAAAATGGTGAACAAGCTTGTTAGCAAATTGGTAGTTCTGAGTTACAAATGGTGAAACATTAAAAATTGTGCTCTTTAGGCTTGTATTGCTGTAGTGTTTTAAGCATGGAAACACAGACATGAAGAGTGATACACTATAAAGAAACCAAGACTGAAAGTTATGTTTTCCATCAAGCTGAAAGTTATGTTTTCCATCAAACTGATGTTCCTTAAACTATAGAAAAACTCTTTGCTTGCTTCCCTGGCAATCACTGGCAATTCTCCCAAGTCCCTAGTCTTTACCACATGATGAAGACAGAGTGCTTCCTGACACAATAACCACACCTGGTGAGTCTTGATAAAAGCTAAACAAATAGAAAGGAAATATAACAATGAATTTAGGTAGGTTCAAGGGAACACATTGAAAATGCAAAAACATATAATCTGCTGCTTGGCTAAAAATCTAGGAAATCAGATGCTGGATCAAGTACTAATTTCTCTTGTAATTCAGTGATTCCTAAAAACCAGTATTTAAATAGTACTGATTGTCATGCCCCCATCCCATGCTTTATGAATATGTATAACTTCAAGATTCTTTGGACAAAATGCCTCATGTAACCTATCAGTTTTAATGTTACAATCTGTTGGATCTGTATGTTCTATTTTTGTGCGTCTATCATTCTTGTATGTGAAGTGTGGATCTGTTTATAAGTCTAAACCTGCTAATGAGAACCTTTACTGATACTCCGGTACTTAATAACTCGGTACTCAAACAAATGATCTGTGAATGGTCATGTTTGTTCTCTAATAAGGACTGTAGTTGGTCCTAGAAAGACATGTGGCCATGCCAGCTGCTACTGGAATTCATCTTGCATCTGGTATTTTTCCATGGGAATAAGGAGTGTAGAACAAATGGTTCCTGCCCTGGGGGAAAGTCTAATTAAGCAATGAGAAGCAATCAGAAGTTTGTCTTCAACTGTCCTTTGAAACTGCCTGGCACACCCTAAGAGAATACTTGAAGAACTCTGAAAGGATGTAGACCCAAGCTAGGATAGAAATCAACTCTGACTTGAAGTTTTTCCCTAAGATGAGAACTGCTGTTTAGGGAAAGAATGTGCATGTAACAAGTTTCTTAGTGGATTAGAACAGCTAAGTGTTTTTGTTCATTTTAATTTAGTGACTTACTTTGATCTGTTTTCTCTTGCAACCACTTAAACCCCACCTTTTATACTAAATAAAAAAGAGTGTTTTTATTATCAAGCCCATAAAAATAATTATTACCTGGTAGGGGTGAGCAATCATCATGCATAGCTCTTGTTCATTGATAAAGTGGGCAGACCTTATAAACTTTCTCTGTAAAACTTTTACACAGAGTAAGATGAATTTATTTCTAATTCTGGTCCTTTTTAGGGCTGATCTCCTTGGTGCTGAGCCCTAGAACTGCATCCTCCCAGAGTTGAACTGGCTCAGTGTCTGCATTGCTCTGCAGAGGGGTGGTAACCCCAACTCTGTACTTTGTCTGGGGGAGACCAGAGGATCTGGCCCGGCATGACAGTGTAGTTGGGAGCCCCAGAGAGCAAGAAGATGGGTGACAGTGACATGATCAGTACATTGGGAACAATCCCAAATGGGTGTCTTTGACCACACCGCATCACACCCATCTTGGCCCTAAATTCCTCTGTTAATTGCCCAAGCTATTTTATTGGCTTGCTCCTCCAACCAAGGGCTGCATAAAAAAGTCCCTGATGACCAACATAGATCCCTTCTCTGCTTTTCCATGAAATTGTGAGTTATACTTCCCCTTAGTAATATAAATAGGTCTTGTCCTTGATACCCAATTATCAAGCACTTTAAAAGCAAGAGGTATGGCTGGTCATAGAAATAGTGTGACTGGAAGTGATGTGTCGCTGCTTTTAGATAAATGCTGCTTAACAAGTACACATACTTGTTTACTATGATTCCAGGCAGATTTGTTTGTGACCTGAAAGTTAAAATAAAATTGTTTAGGTATAACACATATGTATTTGCAATGAATAAATGTATCAGTCTGGTGAACACAAAAATTGTTTTGATTTATACAGCAAATGAGTCTGTGCCCATTAGTATGTCTCAACATTCATTTGAAATTCATTTATCATTCATTTTAAGTTCCACCAATTCAACCTCCCCTCCCAAGCCAACAATAGAAAGGCTAAATGAAGACTGAAACAATCCCTGCTTGATCTCGCCACTAATAACCCTCATAATTTTCCTTATGCCCTCGCCCCTCCCCCATAAATTAGGGAAAATAGATTGAATTTGCAGTGTGTTGGTGGTCAACAAATTCCCTTGTTCCAGGGCCAAAGGCAGGAGAGTGACTTGCAAGTTAGTGTCCTTAGATCCCACCCTTTTATACAAAGCAGAAGCCAGCTCAAATTTAACTCTCATAACTGCAGCCATATGGCTTGAGGAGAAATGGTGGGTCTCAAGTAGGTGGGTAGTCTTGGGCCATGCAAAGTGGGTTAAAACAAACATGTTAAACATGCCCAGAGTAATATATCAGAAAATTGAATAGGAGTTGGATCGGTATGGACCAGTATCAACCTACCGTATCCTCAAAGGGGTCCTTTTTCCAGCCACCTGCTTCTCCCAAATGCCACAGGAACATTAGCAGAGACTTAAGCCAACCACCAACTGTCTGGAGGAAATTTCCCTGAGGGAAAGTTAAACTATAACTGCCAACTCCTTGCACCTTCCTCGCAAAACCCTGCTACCGATTGTTGTCAGGACAGGATATTGAACTAGATGGAACACAGATCTGATACAGTATGGCAATCCCTATGCTAGTATGACAGTGGGTGAGAGAAAAGCAGCACCTTTCCCAGGGGACACCAGCCCTGTGGACTCAGACTCAACAATGTCGCCTCTAGCAGCAACAAAGCAGAGAATGTAAATCAACTGTCTCACTAGAAAATAATCACAAAATAATGAAATTCCAAAACAGATTGATGTGACCAGTGTCAATACCCTTGCAGTACTATTTTCAAAGACTCCAGGATAGCTTTGCTGCCTTGTTCTGAACAGACCCTAGACCACTTCAGCCAGAGTGGTGAGGGAGCTAACTAGCATCTTCTCTTCCTGCCAGAGCTTCAAATGCATTATATAGAGAGTCCTGAGCTTGCTTTATAACAGCATGTGCTTGAGTGTCAATCACCCCAGTGCTTTGGAAATGCAGCACTACCTTGGGGAAATCCTTCCTTTTAAGAAATATTCTGCTTACTGTGGGAAGGGATGAAAGCAGAAATGTATTTTACCAAAACAGCCACAGAGTTAGCTGCCTTCTTGTCTAGTCACACTAGCTAGTGATTAAAAGCCTGATACCAGCATTCTGGCTGGTGCTAGGTCTTCCTCCAAGCGCAGGTTGCCTAAAGCTGTTTTGGTATGACAGGGTTTTGTTTTTCTGCTTCAAATTCACCTTCCTCCTTTCCTTTTAATTAACTATTCACTTTCTATTCCAATCCCCCCCTTTAAAGCTATTGCCTTTGGTTATATACATACTCAGTATAAAACAGAGGACAGTCACAATGTTTTCCCTTAAATGTAGCAATGCTGCAGCTGACTGAATTTTAGTCGGTCTTATTCTAGTTTGTACAGAGGGATAAGAAAACCAAGCTCCTGCAGAAGGAACCCATCTCCCTGAAGAACTGCAGTTTATTTGATAGGGCAGTATCAATCAATGTATATTAGTTCTTGATGATAAATTGCATAGGAGTCTGGAGAAAGCAAAACAAAGACAAATAAAGATGTGCAAGTGTGTGAGAGATTTCAGTAAAAACAATTTACTAGCAAAAAAAAATTCTTTTCCAATCCACATTATTAGAGCGTCAAAATAATACTTTTTAGAAGTGAAGGCTTTTTATTTTAGCATGCTTTCTTCTTTTAAAAAGTAAAAACTTGTTAAAGATATTTTAAGATGGACTTCAAACACTGCTGCTAAAAACAGTCTTGCTTCTTTTGTTTAGACTTTCAAAATGCGGCAGCTTAATGCCTCTATTGTATGGAGGGGAAATATGCTAATTTGAAGCACATTTCCCATCAGAATCCCTTTCAGTCATGTCATAGCTGCAATATGAATGATGATAAAAGAGGGAAGAATGGAGAGGCCTGTATTATGAGAGCGCTGCTGTTTGTTGTTATGCATTAAGAACAGGGATGAATAGAGCTGAAGAGTTCAGTCACCCATGAAGACCCGTGGTCTGCTGGCTGCACAGAGACGAGCGGGTTCTCATGGGTTCAGTCTGGTCTCCTTGCCCGAATGACTCTTCTTGAAATCTTTTCTAAACAGACACATACAACAGGGACCGCCATGTACCTTCTTCAAGGAGAGCAGTACACGCACAATTAATATATTGATTGTAGGTGGGGGAGTTATCAGAGAAGCTCTAACCCAAGACTCTAGCTTGTCAGCCAAGAAGTCACAAAAATAAAGGAGCTGTTTTTGGCCTGTTTCAGAGGAGATTCAGCTGTGCTTAATTCAATGTCTATATAGCCCATCCCACAATACAAAAGCTAACTTAAGATTGTTCTTTACGTGCAGCCATGTACTTTCATCAATATGCAATTTTGACAGCTATATGATTGTCATACTTACAACTCTTGTATCTCTTCCGTTTTTTTTCCAAATAACATACGCTTGTTTGAGGACAACTGTTTTCTTTTTGTGATAAGAATCTAGCACCCTTACTTTGCATAATACCTAATATTAGCAGAAAGATGACAGTAGTGTTTTCTACTCTCTTGTTTAAAGCAGCACAGTCCAAGACTAGCCTAATAAAGTTATACTTTCCTATCTGTTGTAGAGTTTTAAGGAAATTGCATTACTGAATAATCAAAAGTAAAAGAATGTTTTCAAGAGCAGAATCTGGTGATCCTACAGAAATTTTGATAATCTCATAAATAGTCTGCATTTTTAAATCTTTTTGAAATATCTTTAATAGAGATTTTTAAAGCAATGTAAATATTACCTTTGAGTTGGGGTATTTATCTCAAATAATACACAGCCAGCTCTATGTGTGTTTGGTTGAGTTTAAGAGCTACCAGAACATCTATAAAATGTACTTTGTAGTTGAAAAAAATCAATATGTCCTGCCTCTAATTGTTGTCCCATCGGTTCCTCTGACTACATTGGCATATATTGATTGGGAGGAGTCTCAGCTGTCCAATTTGCATCTGAGAATCAAATTAAGTCTCATCTGTTTTTCAGTTTTGTATTTAAATTAGTGTTAGTTTTATGTGCTGTACAAGATTTATCTGTACTTAAATTAACTCATACAATGGAAATAGAAGGAATTACATCCGTTACAGTTAGCCAAACAATGGATCTCCTGATAGTGATATTAGGGTATTTGCCTGAAACTTTACTGAAAACAAGAATAAGGTTACAATTCAATTTATCTGGGGCCTGAGGAAGCCAGAAAACAATGTTCTAATAGAAAATTAATCTAACAAAAATGTGCTTTTACTCATCTCACTGTATTGCTGCTGTCTTTTTATTTCCTGTGTATGTGACAAGAGTGCATTTTAAAACATCCTTCTTTTAACCACTATCCCATTTTTTTCCCAACTTATTTCTACCAGTAAATCTTTGAACAGCTCAGGAACGACAATATGTGTCACACTGAACATAGTGTTGATGGGATATGCTTAAAGAGCAAAGTCTCAGTCCCATGTTGGACAGGATATTTCTTTGAACAGAACAGTGAAGTGTCTTGATCTGTCGCCCACTATATTTAGTGAGTGATGTGATCCAAATGATCCAAAATGGAGCTTAGCCAGCGAGAAGGGAGGGAAGTTATCGGTTGAAGATCATCTCTTCCTTCATACCCTTCCTTCCCTCACACACCCTCCCTGCCAAAAGAAAAGGGTGGGAGCCAGGAGGGACAAAAAAAATAATACTGAAAGGAATCTAAGGTTGGTGATAGCTCAAACTGGACATGAGTTTACAATACCTACCATTTGAGAGCAAAAATGCCCAGTGCAGTTATGATCTGCATAGGTAGAGGCATTGAGTCACAGAGCAGGTATGTAACAATTTATTTTTATGCAACTGGCAACAGAGCACCGGGAATAGTGCCTTTTAATCCTCTCAAACTCTAGTACCAGAAAGACCTTCATAAACTGGATGGAGTTCAGAGAACCTAATCAGAACTCAAAGGTAGGAGGGGATACAATTATGACTAAACATTAAAAGAAAAAATATTCTATTTTAAATACTGACAAAGTTCAGACATAGTAGCTTGACAATGTTTTAAATGAGTAAATACCAAGTTTGGAAAGAAACTATTTTCATTAGGCATAATTAGGAGTAATGAGATATAAAAGAAAACCATAGCTGAACTTCAATATCTCCCTACCCGCGAGGTCTGTTGAACAGTCTCCCAAGCAAACTGTTGAAAACCTCAGGACTTGGGGTACTTAAAAACTAGAGCAGACAAAGTGCTAAAAATATATTGTGTAGGAACCTGTCCTGCCCTGGTAAGAGAATTTCTAGAAAGTCGATCAGGGAATTGTGAATGAACTATCCTGTCCTTAACTCACCCTGCAGTGCTTTTGTCTTGATGCTTATTTTGTATGTGAAATCACCCACTGCTCTGAGATTCAGCAAAAACTAGACATGACATGATCCAGACATAACTTCAAATGTCCTAGCTTTAGTCTGGGTAAGTTCCTCAATATTATAAGATAGGAGTTTTATTTAATTATTTTGAGTTCCCCAAGTGCACACTTAACTTTTTATGTGAGCAGCTGCTTGTTTCTAAGTGAAAGAACGGTTAAACACTTCAACAGCCATTGTTTGTTGCCCATGAACGGCATTCTCAAGGGCATTGTGAAGTGCAGAAAGAACCGTTACTTTATACGTGACTCGAATTCCAATAGGTGCAGAGCTGCAGTTCAGAAGAGAGACTTGGAAAAGCTTCACTTGTTCAAATTGCCTGGCACATACTTAGTAGATGAGTTAATTGGAAACCCTCAAAGTAGAACTTGCTAATGTCCTGCAGTCTTCTTAATGAGGAAATCTGTACTTTCAGAGAATATGGTAATTAATTGGGAACCTTTTAGTTGGTATCTCAGCTGAGGATTTCCTGATTAAGTATCTTGTACATGAATCAAAAATACATTATTAATTTAACAGGTGACCTACAGTTGCCTTGGGTAACCCTGATCTTTTTCACCTGTTGTGTAATCTTATTGAAATAATAACTGACTCACCAGGTGTTGAAGCCAGTATTTAAATAAACATTGGTTTCAATTCCTTGTATCCAACAATTTTGTGATGGGTGGGATCACTGTTAGTAGTGTCTGTGTTGTTCTGCTGGGGGGAGCTATTATCCTAACTCAGTGGTTTTGCTGAGAGAGATCAGAGCATCTGGCCCTGCAGGATGGGTTGGTGAGGGGCCCCAGAGGGCAGGTAGGTTGGGTCAGTGGTATGATCGGAACATCTGGTGACAGTCCCAAGGGGATCTCTGTCATCCAACCTATCACACACTTATTTCAACTTTTTCTCTGTCAGCTTTTCGACTGAAATTGGGAGAGAAGATGGATTAAGCTGCTGCTCTATAAATTTGATCATATTTCTTGGCTGAAATCCTCGATCCTGTTGAAGTCAATAGTATGTTTTTCCATTCACTTCAGTATGGCGAAGATTGCACCCCAGGTGTTTTAAATGAGGCATTGATATGTACTTGTTCAAGAATGGCTTCTTGCAGCAAATTTATGGCTCTTATTTTGGTGGCATCTTCAAACTCTGGATAAGTATGTAAAACTAAACTTCGGTTTTAGAAAGATGGCAGGGTGGTTATAACACTGAACTGGGTGTCAGCAAATTTGGGTAGTATTTTTAGCTCTAAAACAAGATCCTTATATGACCATGGTTGGACAACTCATTTAACTATCAGTGCATCATTTTCTCAATGTATAAAATGTTATCTCCCAAAGCTGTGCTAGTTGTTTCCCTTTTATTTGTAAGGTGCTTTGAGATCTTCAGCTGGAAGATGTTACAGCATTGCTCTGTGTGCTTGTGTGTGTATGCATGCACACGTGTTCAGGTTCACTCTCAAACTAATACATGTTTCACTGGCCCTATAAAGTACACATTTGTCGTCTTCCCTCCCCTAGTTTTGGTGACACTGATATATTTCTATAGTCTAAAGAAACAAGCCATGTTTGTTTGTTAAATTTCTGTATGATTTCAGCATTAGATTCTGGCAGTACTTTTTATTTTTGGATTGTACTGGCATATAGTGCAAATCATAATTTGTTCTTATGATTTGTGCCTCAAAACCTTTATATAACATTTAGCACTTTTCTATTGCGCTTCACATTTCAATGTGCAAAAATTGAGAATTAGCTGGTTTTAAAAACATGCTGGATGTAGGTTTTTCTTTTCCTTTATATATCTGATAGAAAATGAAATTTTATTTTTAGATGACCTCTACTTACAAAGTATCTCAAATATTAAAAAGTAAGAAACCTTTTACAAATGAGGGGTCAGTAACTCTTGGAAATCAAGCCAAATTCTTTTTCTTTCTGGTCTGTTCAGTGGTGCATTAGCCACTGGGCCAACAGGGCCCATGCCCAGGGGCTCAGGCCAACAAAAGGTGCTGCAAAAATGGGTATCCCTGACCCTGCTCTGCCCACCCAGTATGTCTGCTGGGGAGTGGACCAACCCCCCACATCCAACCCAGTTCCCCAGCAATTGCATCAGGGGGAGGAGGCAAGGGGAAGTGAAGGCAGAGAGGGACCCTCACTTGCTTTGGCCCAGGACTCCACAAAGGTGTAAATCATCTCTGGCTACCCTTGTACAAACTAATTTAAAGTGTTGATAATGAAAACAATCACATTACACTAAAAAAGGCAGAGGCATCCTTCAAACAGTCCTGGGTTCCAGTGTAAGATAATGCTTACCTCAAAAAAACATTATTCTTTGTGTGAGATTTGGAGAGAGTGGTTTAGTGGTTCAGACTGAGAGCCAGATGGATGAGGCAGCACATCTTAAAGTGCATCACCCCTGCCTCCCAGGCTGTGGAGAGTCACAGGCAGGCGAATACATAAATCGATACCGGAGGCCTGAAAAAAGCCACAGGAGATTATAGGTTGGACCTCCCTGGTTCAGCACCTTCAGGACCTGGCTGGTCCCAGATGAGGGATTTTTGCCGACCCGGGGAGGTCATATCTGTCCCCCTGCTACCAGCTCCCCAGCCCTGGACTGGCCGCAGTCCCCATCACCCTGCTGGTCCCCATTCCCCCTTGCCTGCCGTGCCTGCTAGGGCGCTCCAGGCCCCGGCGGGCAGCATATCTGGGGAGCTCCGCTGCAGTGCTGGGGCACAACCAGCAGCCCAACTGCGAGGAGCCAGGCTTCTGGCTCTGCTGGCAGCTTGCAGCCCTGCCAGCCCGCAGGCTGTTCAGCACCAGCACTCCACCAGGACTCTCTGGTCCTGGAACATCCATGGTCCTGGACCACAGATGTTGCTGAACAAGAGAGAACCCGTTTACAGCGGTTCAACCTGTATTAGAATAGAAGGGTTGGTGACAAGTGAGAGAGCATGCTTTTCCATATCTAATAGGTAAGGTTCTCTTTGGTCGTTCCCTGCTAAGTCTGAAAGCACTCTTTCAGACATTCTCAAATGTTTTGTCTATTATTCTTTTTTCATGACCAGATGGGTCTTTGCCACTTCCTGCTAGCAGACAGTGAAGTCTGCCCATGGTATTTAATCTATAATTTTATACTATAACACAATTTTCCTTGGCACAATTTCATCCCATTCCTCTTAGTTTTACCCTCAAAGATCAAGTGAGGAAAATTACTTTCTCTCTTAGGTATGTGTATACTTCACATACGGAGTGGCTGTGGGTATCTGGCGGTTTGAGAGAGACACAAACACTATTCCTGGTTGTGGAACAATTTTGATATAAATAGGTCTTTTGTCCCCTTCATTTGTTGTGTATGTTGACATAGGATAAACAGCATAACATGTGATAGTGAATGTGGTATAAACATCTAAGGGGATGCTTCAGCAGATCCAAATTAAATACAGATGACCATTTTCTGAGGTGGCGAGACAGATTTAGACATGAAAGGTATTAGAGGACAGAGTTCACAGTCAAGGATGATTCTAATTTATTTAGCTTTAGGTGCAAAGTTAAGCTCTAAGTTGAGAGTGAAGACAAAGGACTTCAGTCTTGTATCATCTGCAAGCTATGCTGCAGCATGGTTGTTTCATAATCAAGGCAAAGAATAAAGCATAGAGGAGAGTGCATCTGCATAGATATAATGCCAGAGCTAGCAGGGAGGAACTCCAGGAGAGAAATGCAAAGAACTGCCTTGCACTATTTAAAACAAGGATGAGTGAAGTGGGTTGGAGAGTGGTTAAGTGAAGTCCCCAAGAAGAGATTTGAAACAGGAGTTAAACCTGAGAGAAAAGTGCTAGAAAGGCATCATAATAAGGCACTTGAAAAAGATACAATGTGCTTGTGAATAGATGAGAATCTACAGGGGATATGGCAAAGGGGATATGTTAAAATCCACAGTGCATTTTAATGCGACGGTTGAGTTAGCTCCCATCCTATGGTATTGACTTCAGATGATGGTGCTGAAACTGAAGTGGGGGTGCATTTTGGTGAAAAAGAACACACCTGAAGAATGCCATTTGATCACATAGCTTGGTGACCATCATTTAGATAAGACTTGGAAACTGCTGTAAATGTGATAGGGGATATTGAGGTTGATAAATATGCCCAAATCTTTATGCACTAAGGTGGGAGGAGGAAGTATATTC
Organism: Pelodiscus sinensis; assembly: GCF_049634645.1. Lineage (NCBI taxonomy): Eukaryota > Metazoa > Chordata > Testudines > Trionychidae > Pelodiscus > Pelodiscus sinensis. The sequence goes on from NC_134711.1 coordinate 213,030,029, forward strand.
AATTTGTGTTAAGCAGTGGCTATAGTATGTTTGCTTGATTTGCAAAGATATTCCAGTTAGTTAGACAGCAGATTATATTAACTAGATAACTAGGCAGTTGAAAAACATAATGAAGCTTTAAAATCTTCAAAAGCAGCCATGCTGTTCACTTATAGGACTATAAAGATGGCCACAGAATGTTCAGTGAGGAGGGCTGACAGTGTAAATGTCAGTGGTTATATAAAATCTGTTTTTGGTAAAGAGTTTCTGTCCTAGGCTTGGCAGGATTGAATTCTGTTCAGTTCAGTTGTCATTCCAAGTAGTTCTGTGTTGTGTTACTTCTGGTGAATTTATAGGTGTGGAAATATAACTGTTTTGGTTTTCACTCCCCCTTTGGGAGTGTGATTTTCTTGGGAAGGAAAGATGTGAGGTAAAGTGCTATATTTAAATGTAATAGAATTTAGAGACCTATGAAAGCAGTCTAATACGTTTTACTGCTAGGGAATTACTCGTATTGTCTATGAAGCATTACTACAGTTTTGTCCACCTCAGTTTTAAAAGGTCCCCTGTGATGGGAATTCCATTGCTTGCTTTGGCAGATTGTTCTATGTCAAGAAATGTGCCTGATACTCAGCGAAATTTTTCCTTTCTAAATTTCAACAGTTGCATCCTATTTTATTATGCCAAATAATTTTCCTTCCTCCTTGCTATTGCAAGGCTGTTTTTCTGTCCATATTCATTTAGTTAACTGGTGTATATTTAACTTTTTATAATCTTTCCTTGTTAGTCATGCAGGTTTATCATAATTTTTTCAGCTACTGTATTGCATGGGTTTCCTTAAATTGTTCAACCAGATGCCAAGAACAGAACGTATTTCAGGTGTGGTTATGCCAAAGCTATATAGACTGCCAATTGCTTCTATGTTGATGTTTTCACTCCCCTTGTTTTTTTCACTTTTTCACCTTATTTTCACTATTACAGTTTTCCACATTTTTCTTTCCTCTTCATATTTGTACTTTGAATTGCAGTATTTTCCCATAGATGTTAGGTTTTTATTACAAGATGAACCCTTTTTAAAGTTGCTATCCAAACAATTCTCAACTTTGGCATGAGGAAACAGTCTGAAGAGCTACAAAAAAGGGTCATGATAATTAACAGTATTTATATTCAAGCCAAATGTATTCCATTTTGAGAACAGGGTTTTCTGAGACTCTGTACCAAAAGCTCAAACATAGTAAAATACAAATATATTAAATCTACTGCTTTGCTTTGTTCACAGATTCCTAATATTAAGAAAGTGCTTAAAAACAACAACAAATGTTCTGGTAGCACTTTATAGACTAGCAAAACATGCAGATGGTATCATGAGCTTTCGTGGGCACAGCCCACTTCTTCAGGTGAACAGAGTTTTAAGAAAGCCGTTAGGTTAGATGGTACCCAAATTTTCTGAAACCATATTTATTGGTTATGGTTCTCTTATCTGTAGTTGCCAAATCCTGCTGGCCTTTCTTCATGAAAGTACAGGCAGTCCCCGAGTTACGCGGATCCAACTTACGTCGGATCCGCAGTTACGAACAGGGTTTGCTGCCCGTCTCCCTGGTCTGCTGGAGACCAGCAGACCAGGGAGAAGGGAAGCAAAGCCTCTGACCAGGGAGACGGGGAGCAAAGCCGGGGAGCACGCGGGCAGCGGACAGCCCAGACGCGACGCGGCTGTTCCGCTGCCGGCGTCCTCAGAGGCTTTGCTCCCCGTCTCCCTGGTCTGCTGGTCTCCAGCAGACCAGGGAGACGGGGAGCAAAGTGGTGGAGCACGCGGGCAGCAGACAGCCCAGACGCGCCACGGCTATCCCGCTGCCGGCGTGCTCCACGGCTTTGCTCCGCTTTGCTCCCTGTCTCCCTGGTCTGCTGGAGACCAGCAGACCAGGGACACGGGGAGCAAAGCCGCGAGCACGCGGGCAGCAGGACAGCCGCAGCGCTTCTGGGCTGTCCCGCTGCCCCCGTGCTCCACGGCTTTTCTCCGGACGCCTGTGGTACAGCAGCTGGGGCGCTGCCGGTTGGTCCCGTAGTGCCGCTCTGGGCGCTACTGGACCAACCCGGCAGCACCCCAGCTACTCTGCCCCAGGTGTCCTGATTCAGCCACTGCTGGTCAGTTTCAGCAGCAGCTGAATCAGGACGCCTGGGGCAGAGCAAGCTGCTCTGCCCCAGGCGTCCCCAAGTCAGCCACTGCTGAAACTGACCAGCGCTGACTACAGGAAGCCCGAGGCAGAGTTGCTCTGCCCCAGCTTCCTGGAATCAGCCGCTGATCAGTTTCAGCAGCAGCTGACTTGGGGATGCCTGGGGTTCTTAAGTTGAATCTGTATGTAAGAACTGGCGTCCAGATTCAGCCTGTTGAAACTGATCAGCGGCTGATTCCAGGAAGCCCGGGGCAGAGCAACTCTGCCTCGGGCTTCCTGTAGTCAGCCACTGGTCAGTTTCAGCAGCGGCTGAATGTGGATGCCAGTTTCGACTTACATACAGATTCAACTTAAGAACAAACCTACAGTCCCTATCTTGTACGTAACCCGGGGACTGCCTGTAGTTCCAGTGGCCAAAATTTTCAAACCTTTGTGTCTAAATTTTAGAGTTTTATACTATCCATCACATTAGCATCCCAATATAAAATCAGTAACAATAGCTAATCCTTAGTGATGTCATGAAGTCTTTGGCTTTCCTCTCTTTTTGACTCCTAAATCCGTATTTTGCTATCTCAAAGATGTGGCCTGTTATATGTTAGCGATTAAATATTGATATTGGTGTGAACTGTAGACACCCAGATTTGAAAAAAATTATGGCATTTGAGTGTAGTGGGAATTTTATAAGAACTAAAACTTTCCAGGATCATTCTTGTGGATGTCTGCCAACTTCTCTGACTTTTTAAAATAGTTGAGAATTTTCATCGTGACGAGCTAAGTTCACCCTTATTACCCTAGGATGGCTATTGTCCAAATTAAGATCCCAATACATAACTATCACAGATCAGAAGTTAAAACTAATTACCATGCTTTGAACGTAATTGAACCATATAAAAATAGTTGCCAGGTGTCCGGTTTCACCCGGACAGTCGGGTATTTGCGGGCTCTGTCCGGTAAAAAAAAAAAAAAAAAAAAAAACAGAAAATACCAGACGTGCAATGTCTGGTATTTCCTGTTTCTCTGGAACGGAAGCCCGGCAGGGACCATTTTCCTCTAGCAGGGGCAGGGGAGTGCAGAATGCAGCAGAGTCACAGAGAAGGGGGGCAAGAGGGGGCACTTGCCAGGCGCCATGCTAGGGAGGCGCTGGGCTGTGCTGGGAGTGGAGCATGCGCTGCTCTGGCCCACGTGACGTGTCCCCTACAAGCTGTGCAGCTTGGCCGAGTGGCAGGAGCAGCCACTTTAAAAGTAAGATTAACTTACCCAGCCATCCCGTTCCTCCGGTGCCTGGCTCTGCGGGGGGCAGGGGCTCCCCACACTGGGGATGCCTGGTGCAGGAGGAGGGGGAAGTGCACTGGGATGGGGGGGTACTATGGGAGACTGGGTGTGAGGCAGGGGTGAGTGCATTGGGATGGGGGAGCACTGGGAGGGACTGGGTATGAGGCAGGGTGAGTGCATTGGGATTGGGGATGCTGCGGGAGACCTGGCTCGGGGAGGGGGTGGGTGTATTGTGGGTTAGTGTGTGGTCCCAAACTGGAGGGAGTGGTGCATCTTTTACTTAATAACTTTAGCTCTCCCCCCCCCCCTGTTTTTTTGGGGTGTGGGGTGTTCAGTATTTTTTGTTAAACCATCTGGCAACCCTATAAGTTAAAGCTAACTAAGCACTATATCCAAGAGTTTAGGCCTTTCTGTAGATAACTTGGGGCTAGAAATGTGTACAGGTTTGGATGAAATTTAGGTGGTTGAAATGTCACATCTATGATTTATATATCAAAAGAAACCCATAGGTTAAACTGTATGTATATTTGTTCTTTCCTTAAAAAGAATGTATGCGTGTACTATATGCCTATTTTAAAATCAGACACTTTTAATATGTATTGTAATCCTATGTGATACAGTCTCAGGATTTAGCCTTTAAAAATCCAAAACCTGTATTTCAGTTCTTTGAGGAAAAGTGTGAGAACCCTTTGTTGTAGCTGAGAAAAGCCTTTGTAGAAATGGTGGAGTATGTCCATTTACTTAGTCTGTAATGAATTTTCTATAACTTATCACAGATCTCCTTATGCTTTATGAATGTAAACTACATTGTCACTGACATGAATAGAAACAGTCAGTGTTTAGAAAGAATGGGCACCTGCTAACAGAATTGTTTTAATATATCTATATATCTTTAAATACAGTTATTTATATTTACATAAAATATTGAGCTGTTTTAAGATATTTTAATGTATGTAACTGCAGTGCTTCAGTTTGACTGAGAAAAATAATTACCAACATTGCTAAATAAATTTAGTTTAAAAAATAGGGAGTTATTTTGTACTAACTGATTATCCCTTGGGACCTATTTTGCAGTGTTCTCACATACTTAACTCTGTTGCTTTAACTCCCAGTGTCCTGCTGTAGGCTTACAGCTGTGTTTCAGCAGTAGAAATCTCCATTCTCACATCCCCACTCATTTTAATGATTTTGGGTTGCAAATAAAATGTCACTCTATTGAACTTCTGGAGCATAATCATGTGACCCTCCCAGCATTGGTTATCTCAGTCAGTCTAGTCCTTATGACTTGTGGTTATCTGGATTTCAGTCTTTAGAGATAATTTTTGTTAGGCTTTTTAAAACTGCTCAGATGAGGGAGCAAATAGATTCTTCATCCAAACATTTTCCATGGCTGTCTGGGTAACAGCCGTTCACCGCAGTGGAGGAGATAACTAGCGTTTGCATACAGCCTTGTCATTTCCCTGGAGGACAGTGCTTTCTGAAAAAGACCTACTTGGTTTTGAGACTAGATTAGGGCTTGGACTTAGGTTTTTGGTTGCAGTAGTCTTGAACATGTACTTCTAGTTAGTGTATATAATAGCACTGATGGTGACAGAGGAGAAAGCAGTGTTCGTTAGCAAGAACTGCAGATGGAACAAAGGGAAAAATGGAAGTGACTGAAGTATGATAGAGTGACTTAAAACCGATCACATTTTTTCAGCAAGCTGAAAGGCAGCAGGGAGTGGGAGTGAACTTCACACTTCGCTGTACCACTTAAATCTTTAGAGGATGATTCAGTAGCTAGAATTAATAATTTAATTAATTGAAATAGCTTTAAATAATTAGATTGATGGTTCCTGAAGACATTAGTTCAACTTTTTGAGTAGTTAATGTGTTCTTCTAGAGTTATGTATTTCTTCACTACTTGGGAAGTAGGAGGGGCAGTCCTTCAAGAAGTGGGGGATGGTCTCCACCTCCCACTAGATTTGTTAATAACACATCTGTTCTAAAGTCCTGAACTCATTCAGCAAAAACTGCTGTGACCTAGGAAACATTCAACTTTCATCAAATAGGCATCACTTAAATTGATGGGAGGTTCAATAGTGGTTTCCTTCTGAAAGCAATGGTGATAAGTGGGTCAGCCAAAACATTAAAAAACAACAACAAAACCCAAAGATTAGTGGCTCTTGGGAAGTATGCCACACATCAGAAGCCTATTAAAATTGCATCAATGTGTATTTATGTCCATGCTCAGCGAGGATGGGGGGGGGGAAGAAATTATGTAGCAGCCTTCCAAATAGGACAATAAAAGTCAAATAAATTAAGGAAATTGAAATAAATATGGCACAGCAATTATCAGAAACACTACCCGTTTGTTCATAAACTGTGAAAGCCTCTGTGATTTTTACATATGGAAACAGCTTTACTTTCCATTTTGACTTGTTACTTTCTGACATTCCAGTGAAACCTGGAGATGTGTGTTTTTTAGGATAATCATCTTGTATTTTCATTTTCACTGGTGTCAAATGGAAAAATGCCACCCACCCAAGAAAGTTTCCTTTGTCTACAAGGATCATTAGACCAAAATTTAATTCTGTTCTGTAAAGGTTCTTCTAGTATCTGAGCATAATATCACTGCCATCATCACAATAGTATTTGAGTGCTTTCATATGTCACATGTGGTTTGTTCTTTACCTCATCCTCTCCCGAGGAGGAGAATTGTTCAATAAAGAGTCTTGGGTTAGTCTCCTAAAAACCTCCCGGGCCTACACAGATTAATTTTCCTTTGGTGGTAGAAAGTACCTTGGTGTTAGAGCAGCAGAGCCTTATTCTAGAGCTTTAGGTAAGCTTTTAGGCATTGTAGCCAGTATATTGCAAACCACTTAGAAGGCAATGCAGTGGTGGTGAACTGAGGTAATCGTTTATGGGGTGGGATAAAATCTCTTAATCAAAGATGGTAGAAAGCATTATTTGAAGCTGCTGCTATTGAGGACTTGTAGTGTCAGTGAGAAATCCAGGAGTATTCTCACACTATGGACTTGATCAATTGTGGGTGTGCTCCTTGTAAACAAAGGAGACTGCACCATGACTGCAAAGGGTTCAGTATGTTTTTCTCTGCCCACTCTCTTGCTCCAGTTAAATATAAGGACCATGTAGGATATGGGACTTACCCAGGATGGTGTTGAGCACCCTCAGCAACCACTAAAGTCAGCTGACACCTCATTTTGTTCTAGGATCAACCCCGGGTCAAAATTTTGGAATTGACTAAATCACTGACCTCCGTGATCCCTGTGGATGCCCATTAATTCTGTAAAGAAGTTCTCTTCTTTAATTGCCCGAGACACCGATTCACTTTGAAATGCACTTTGGTTCATCCCTTTTCAGGAAAGTGCTGAAGCACATGCTTAATGCTAAGCATGAGCTTAAGTTTCTAGAAAAGGCAGCTTTCCTGAATTGGGGCCTCATGATATACACCCATTTGAAAATTATGGGGTGTGTGCTTACTTTACCGTCTTATTTTTGAAACTGTAACATTGTACTCCTGTTCATTTGTGTTCACATTTTATGTTGTGACCTTTACTAGCCAGAGGAAAAGGAAAGGATTTTAAACTGCTTTAATTTGTGTGTATGTTGTGTGTACACAATTGTTTGTTTTTCCTTTGGTTTGTGCTGTTTGAGAGCCAAATCTTACTTGCTTCTTAAAGTCAGCAGAAGATAAACTAGAGGCCGTGTGCACATTGTGTTTATGTTCTGTGCAAGAGCAGAGGGCATATGGAATAAATCAAAATGTGAAGCATAATAATAGGGTCCCATGGGAAAGAGAGCCTTGTGATTGTGTGATGACTATCCCTAGAGACAGCAATAGGGGGGCTGGTTCCTAGCTGAGTCATGCAACAGGAGGGGGCTTCTTTCATTCTCACATGCATCCCACTTCTGATGTCACAAATCCATTCTTTGCTGAGAGAATTGATTAACATTCATTGGGAGCCTCTAGAGAAAGAGAAGCGAGGGGAAAGAGAGAGCACGCAAGGAGAAAGGGTGCTTAGCTGATTTCTTCCCATCCCAGCTACATAGAAGTTGGGACACAATCGGACACAGAATGGCTATTTGTAACTGGGGTCCTTGGTGACGTATGGCTGAGCGTTTCCTGGCACAAATCTTTATGGACCAGTAAGCAGAGCGAAATTGAAGCCGACAAGACTTTTTGCATTTTGGAAAGGACTGTAATCTACTGTAGTGAAGAACAGAGCCACTCAATCACTGCTGCTGTAAATGAGAGACAGAAGGGAGTAAGAAAGAAAGAAGAGAAAAAGATTTTGCTGGGAGGAGGGGGGAGAAAGCATTTTTGGTGGATGGTATGAAGCCAGCCATGGAAACTGCAGTGGAGGAAAATACAGAACAAAGCCAAGAGAAAAAAGGTACCCGGAGGTCTAACAATAGCCTGTTTAAATCTTTTCATTGAGGGTACTTAAAGAGGGTTAGACAGTTTTTGTCACTCTTTTTAGAGCTGCTCTTAAACAATCATTATTGGATCTTTTTAGCTTTCAGGGATTTTTTTTTTCTTGTAAGGCTTGACAGCAAATTAATAGAGCAGGAATCTTTCCCTCTGTATATGGTCTTGCTGTGAACCTTTTCCAACCCCATCAAAAATGGTGTGTTTTTGCAATAGAAGCCTTGTTTTGCTATCGCTTTGAGTTTTGGTAAAATGGTTTAGAGAGAAAATGTGTGCATATGTGTGCTTCTCAGAGCCATAAACAGAAATTTTCACTGTGAAGCTAGCCATGAAGCACTGTGCTTTAGTGCTGTGCAAGGCAGTGTGGGAGACAGTTACAGGAACGAGCTGCTTTCTGCCAGGTTTAGAATGACATCCCTTGCTGCTTTCATGCAGTAGATTAGTGCCAATAGCAGATTGATTTTAATTCCTTTTCATCATCCACATTTAACTCCATAGAATTTTGTTTCTACAGAGATTTCTCTCTGGCATGAAAAAGAATAGTGCACTGAGTCAAGCAGCCTTGAAGTCCGAGCAAGTGTGTGTGATCCATAATTGCTCCTTGATGAGGAGAAGTTACAAATTTATTGTTTTGAGATAAGAAAATGGCAGTATGGTAGGAGAGAGGCTTAATTTAATCTGAGTGCTCCCAGTGATTTATTGATCTAAAGTTCAGCACTTCACAAGAAAAAATCCACTACTGAAGGACTGTTACATTTTGGAATAAGACTGGCTTATAAGTCATACCTTTTAGTATAGGAGGCTACTGTAGAAATAGTAACAATAAATTCTGCCAAGTGATACAGCTCTAACAAAATATTATCTTATTAAAGTTGCTTGTTATGAACTCTTGACAGTACCTAAATAATAAAATCTCCTCGGGCACCTGTTGCATGTATTATTTATTAGCTGTTATAATATCGCAAATGTCTCAACTGCTGTATATCACTCAGTACAGTTATAGAGGTTTCACATAATCATACTGAAAACCTTTGATACCAGAGTTAGAAAAATATCTTTTTGTTTCCCTGGTTTGAAGTTGTGTTTGTTTCTAGTCTGTCTAATTCAAAATCAGCATCAATTTCAACAAAATGAAATTTGGTAAGTGATTAGACCACAGAAAAATATAATCCCCTGCGGATTTTCCAAAAAAGAGTTTCAGTGCTTAGAGATTATACATTGAAAGCCATTAACATGCATGGGCAGCAACCAACTTCACTGGGGATTTTGAATGCATATTAATGTACAAAGTAAAAATCCTAAATACTTTATTAACAGAGCCTTATCAGTCACTTGGATAAATTTTAAAGCTCTAATGTTTTCCATTAGAGAAATAAAATATATATATTGTAAATAGTTAGACTACTTAAAATATTTACCGAGTCTAAAAAAATTCTTTCTACATATTGTGCACCACATATAAGGTACCTTGCAGCCCAAGTAAGGATTATATAATATTTTTCATTGTTACCTAAATCTCCACACAGCATAGCACATAGAGAGTGCTCATTATTTTAAACAAATTATGAGAGTTAAGGCTGAGTATCCATGACGAATGACAGACTGTCTTGTTTTTATAAAGGAGCAAGCAGAAGGAACTTGGAGTCTTTATTTTACTGCTGTTTACTAGCATTTCTGTAGCCAATTTGACACAACCAGCATGATAATATTCTTGCCTACTTCATCATTTGTGAAAGTAACATAAACTCTTTTCAGTGACCATGAAGTTGTATCTTCATTCAGTTCAACATTGCCTTTCATAAATTCAAACAATATTCCATGCAGTGCGATAAAATATGAAAAGTAGAACTGGTTGCCTCTACTCAATTTAAACAATGAAATAAAATAATCATTCAGATCAACTTGCCTGTTCCTTTCTACAAGTACTCTGTGAGGAAGGGCACTGAGTTTTGTTTTAAGATTTTGGGTCAGATGGTCAGAAGGGCTCGGTTGCTATTTAGACACCGAAATGAAGAGGCAGGATTTTCCTAAGAGCCCCACCACACAATAGAAGACTAGGAGATCTCCATGCTAGGTACACTTGAAAATTCTCCCATTTCATTTAGATTCCTAAACAGGAACTGAGCTTTTCAGAACATCTGACCATTTTCTCCAGTGCCATCTTAAATGCAAACTTAAATGAAATAAAATAGGTGAGAGGTCTCAGAGTGTGTTTTGTTTCCTTACTGCTCTTAGGAGATGTGATTGTGTTTACATACCATAAATACTGAACAAGAAAAGATCCCAACCATTCATCTCCAAGCTCATGTACAGTATCATGTGTATATATGCACAAACTGTGGAGAAAACAAACACATCTAATTTGAAGGGTATACACCATAATAGGAATAGGAAAAATGTCTGTTTTTGCTATTAATGGTGATCTAAATTTCTATGGATTTTTTTAAATAAAAGGATCTCCAAGTGCATTTGCAAAAACAATAGCATTACAAACATTTATTAACTTATTTAGAATCGGCACCCCAATGAGGTAAGAAAGGATGGTACTTCACCCAAGTCGGCCTCAGTAGAAAACATTATGCAATAACACTGTATAACAGTGTAGTACAACAGGTGACGGTGTAGTTTTACAGTCTTTACAAATATCTTGAACTAAATTTTGATATGGCATATGTGCAGTTCACATATTTCCTCAAAGTATGGTAAATATAAAAGGGCAGTTGCTTAATTGGTGTAAATGGCAATAGTTCCATTGACTTGAGTGCACTACAATTCACACCAGCTCAGCATCTGCCCCAAAATGTGTAAAAAATATTTAGTTATTTGAGAACGATTGTGCAAATTACGGCAAGTAAATTAATTCAAGGTTCATAGTAAATCATAAAAATATTTTCCCTTCAGGTAATGATACATAGTCCAGCTATTGGTTTTGCAATGTCCTTCACACATCTGTTTCTCCCAAGCTAGACAAGAATGACTGCTACCCTGATTTTTTAATTGAAAGCTGAACAACACCCTTGTTTACAGAGATAGGAAATAAGTATTGCTTAGTCTGCATATCAGTAACTCTTATCAGAGAGAAGCACCATAAGCCAAATTCATGTAAATGTTGAGCAGATATTTTACAGAGCAATAGGACAGACTGAATGCACTTAAGGAAGAGGGTTTACAAATTATTACAAACAACAGGGTTTATTTTGTTGGCATTAAATTAAATCAAAACGTGAGACCTGTGTAGGCAGATTCACTGAACTGGAATAAACAGGCAAAATGAAATGCCGTTTTGCATCAGCAGCGGAGGAAATTTATCCAGGTACATATTATGAGAGAGACAAAGTTTGCTTTTTTCACGTAGCAAAGAAAAATATTACTCTTAAGTTGTAAAAGTGCCAAGTGAGAGATTTCAGACAAAATTGTGTTATTCATGCTAAGGGAAACTTAAGATGCTATCTCAAAAGATAGTTGTGTATTAGCCTAAAACAATACAAGTACATGCCAATTTTTATAACATTTTATACTATTTTTTTAAGTGTGAATTTGAAAAAGTTTGTATAGTTTAAAACCAGAACAATTAAGTATCATTAGAAAGACAAGGGTAACTTTTATTCGACCAACTTCTGTTTATCCAATAGTTGAGCTGAATGAGGAGGTTCGTATTTATGGTGTGTTAACACAAATCCAGTCCATATTGTTACAGAGCTGTGTAAGCTTGAAATCTTGTGTCTCTCTCCAATGGAAGCTGGTTCAAGAACAGATACTACCTCACCTAACTTGTCTTCGAATAACCAGGGACGGACACTGCTATACTACTGCATACAATAAGAATAATTGATGTATTAATATTAGAGGTTAATCTGGCTAGTTTTGCTTCCAGTATTATATTTGCCAGCAAATTGTTGGGTTTTAAATGGCTATGTAGTAGTATTTTCACCTCTTCCCTTGAGGAGACTATTCATAGTCTTTTTTAGAAAATAATCAAATTAAATTTTCTGTGGTTGATTACTCTTTATCATGGCTATTTGGCCCACCTTAAGCTACTCTTCACATTCACCCCATCTCACATACACAACCTTGCTATTGGAAGACCTAAAGTGATTCTTTCATTGATGTATAAGCAACAAAGAAATGTAGATTTTGCCCCCAGTAACTACCACAGATATATGTGTGTGTGTGAGAGAGAATTCTAAATTAGCTAAACTGAAGTTGTTATTGTGCGACATCATGTGTAAACTATGTAAATGTTCAGAAATGATGTACAAATTCTAAATCGGATGTCTGATTATGCTACTGTTTAGGTATAGTGAAGTAATCCTAAAAGTGTAATGTGTAACCCCCTTAACCATGAACAGAAATACTTTTAAAATACATATTCAGGGATGTATAATATACAAAATCATGAACAAAACATGGAGAGTTAAGGCCTAGCTCTGCCATACTAACTTAACTGCAGGCAGTCCTTGTTCACACTAAAGTCTGTTGGATTTCTTATGAAAATAGTTTTAATGAAAAGAAATACATTTTGGTAATTTGTATAGAAATTAAGATGTATTTCAGTTACATGTTCTAGGGCTTTGACATAAAAAACAGTTTTAAAATTTCCATGACAATTTCAGTTTCCACTGGTGCCTTTCCATTTAAAAAATAAAAGAAAGGGAAAATGTTGACCACTGCTATTAAAAATAAAGAAGAGGGTGTTTACAAGTCTGTCGTTGTACTTAACCTGCCAGCTCATGATTTTAGGCGTAGGTGTTTCTCCAGCAGGAAGTAATGAGCCTATTGGCATCTGTGGTAGGGTAAGGGAACTCCTGGTTCTTCTTTGTTGGTAGTATTACTACCTGCTGCAATAGAAATCCAGAACCCTGAACTCACAGCTGATGCAATAAAAGCCTTTCCCTTTATTTTTATATATGTGTGTATTTTAAGTTTATATAAGTGTTGTATTAGTGTTCTGGCATGTTAAAAATGTTTTAGAGTGCGTATATGTGAGAATTTAAGTTCTCCTTTGTGATGAAAAATGCTTCCTCGTAAACCACATTCTAATTTTATATTCTGTTTTTCTCCAAAAGTAATCTGTAATCTTTGATTTAAAAAATCTTTGAAATGGCAAACAATAACTGAACACTGCATGTTTGAGGGTTGCGGGTATATGAGAAACAATTCTGCCCTCATTCTTGATTTTTTGATGTAGCATTCAATTACTATAGTATCTATTGTGATCTCATAAACAGAGGATCATTCCTGAATGAGTAAGAAGAGGAGATGAAATTGTTACCGGAAGCATTGTGTTTGAATACAGAATCATTTTAGTAATATGAGCTAGAAAACATTTGAAAGGTAATTGAATATGTAGGCAGTCGAACTTGCATTGTTCTTTTTATTTTTTTTGAGAGGGGGGCAACAGGGAGGGTTTCCCCAAATAGAAGAATAAAATATATGAAGTAGAATAACTTCTTTCATGAAAAATGTGCTATATACAAAGCTGTTGGCAGAAGTTTCAGAGAAAAAAATGATCAAGAGGAAATAAACTACTAAACATTCATTAAAGAATCCATTGATGTTAACTTGTATTGGTTCCAAGGACTCTATTAACCCAACTGATTATTCATGAATACATTATGTATACAATTTCCTGCTTTCCATCTTCCCAGATACAGAGGTCTGGACCCAAAGAACCAAACTCTCCTCTCTTTCTTGATTCACGTTCATGTAACTGTATTGAAGTTAGTGGAGTTACACCAGTATAAAAACAGTGTAAGAGGAGAATCACATCCATATACTTCTGGGTTTAGACTAAAATTTGTGATACCTTAACTTTCTAGGAACCTGCTTCTCTGACCTACTTGGAAAGTAAATGTTAATAGTGTCCTAAGCTGTATCTCATCCATTTGCTGAAATGCTGCTAAAAGATGACAGTTGGGACAAAGATGACAGTTGTTCATGTAGCTACTACAGAATGGATCTGTCAGTGTATTTTAAGAAATGATTCATCTTGCATTGATAGCCTGGCAATTCATAACCAAGGGAAGGTGAAAAAATGTTGTTCCAAAAGCAGTTTGTTGTTGTTTAGCCAATAGCCTCTTTCTTTGATGCTCAGGATCAGTAAAACTTTGAAGTACTCTCCTGATGAATTACAGAGCATAACATATTACTGGAAATGACATGACGCTGTTGAAATTTTTCTCAGCACTTGGGAAAGGGCCGGGGGGAGCGATAACGGATTGAATTCTTCCCTCACTGGAGTAAAACTGCTGAAATCAATAGAGCTGGTTGAGATGTGCACCAGTGTAAGAACAAAATATGGCATAATAAACTGCAGGGTTTTTTTCTAATTGTTTTAAGTTAACGTTACATCACCAGACAAATTTGTGTTTGAGTCTCGACATCTGATGGTAATTATCTTTGTTGTGTTTAGGATATTTTAAAAATAGATAATTGGTTTCCCACAATTCTGTTCCCTTTCTGTCCTATCTATCAGTGAAGAGACTGCTTGCTAGAAAACATAAGTGGATTGATGTGGGGAAAGAGAGTTTTGATTATCAGAGACCATAACAAACTTGAACATTTTAATATGTATTTATGTTCATTTAAGAACTTAGAGGAGTCTTTGTCAATACTGGTCTTTCAGGATGTAACAGCATATCCTGCTGATTTTCTTCCTGTTGGTTGGTACAGAGAGGTTATATATCAGTTACTAAACCTCAGCATATTTTTCTGGGCTCTCCACTTAATTTTAAAAATAAATTAATAAAGTATTGAACAATTTTTTTTATTTTTTTTATTTTTTGCTGGAGACACTGACTTTTTACCACCTAAAATTGGCAGTGATCACCAGACCAGAAATGGAAATTGGCAGGTACCACTGGATGTACAGGAGTTCAAGGCCACACCGGTACCACCATGTGCCAGCATTGAGAGGCAATATTAGTCCTTTGGGGATTCAAGGTAAATAAAGGGCTGGGGTGAAATCTAAATGGAGAGTTCAAATGCAGTAGTGCAAACATGATTTGTTGTAGCTGTAACCTTTTAAAAATGTTTTTCTGTTTCTTAGTTGGGAGTCTTAGTCTTTTCTCACATGATTTTTTGAAATAAACTTTAATTTTAATCTGTTAGTTTTGGAAAGGCAGTGGCTTGCCATTAACTGTATTGCCAGCAATCATTTCAAAAGTGGCCACAGACAAAACAGGATAGTATTATCTGTGTATGCAAATCCAATCAGAAACTGATAGTGATATAATTTATAGTCTACCAGTTGGTGTCCATGTTCAAAGAGAGAAACACATAATGCAATAGGTCTCCTCTCAAGTGTTTCTTTGGATGATATTTCACCTAATAGCTCACTTTCCAGCAGCAGCTCTGTGTGTATCTGTGAGTCCTGTTTTTAAAAAAAGATTACAGGCAAGATTTTCCAAAGTAATCCATGATACTGCATAGGTCAGATTCTAAGTGCCCAACCTGAGACACTAAAATGAAAGCCTGAATTTTAGAGGGTGAGCACTCGGCACTTTTTGAAATTTACCTTTTGAAGTATCTCAGGTCAAGGAAACATGTAGGTGATTTTGCCCAACCACTCTCTTCCTTGGAGGGAGCTGATCTATTTAATCCAGATCAGAAATTTGAGTGCTACATTTGGAGAACATTCACCACATTCTCTATTTAGTCTCTTCCCTTATATAACCTGATGGCCTGGTTCTTTAGATCTCAAAATGCTCTTTCCATGGCAGTCTGTATGCTAGTAATGGGTGATTATGCCTAATTTATTGTCAAATTTTATATTCAAACTTATTGCTAAATTAGATGTATTATTTGGTTGATTAGGTTTGTTCAGCTCAGTGATGGTACTAGTAATACTATTTGTGTTGTTGTTAATGGCTCTTCATTGTATTTCCTGAAAGCACTCAATACTAATGTGATCGGTATGTTTTATATACTGGTGCTAAATGTCAAGAAGACACCTTTATTTCCGTTGGGGCGGGGGGGTTCATTTGGATATTTCTTCAGATTACATGTTGAAGAAAATCTGAGGCAAAGATCATGATTCACAAGTTTAATGCTTATCTAGGCCATCTTTTACAATGCTTATCTGCCTACTTTAGAAGTAGCGAAAAGATTCTTGAAATCTTTACTCAGCTATTTGAGAGCAAAATCCTCATTACGCTGGTAGGTGTCAGTCTGTATTTTGTTCAAGGAAATCCATTTCAAGAACCTGGATCAGTGTCATCCAGAAGCTTAGGTCTTATCTGTGGACACTGGTTGAATTGGGTGTGCTAAAATACAGACATAACTTTGAATTGGGAGTGCTGTGATGTTTTGGGGGATTTTCAACACAAAGTTGAAGGCACAAGAGCTCCAAGGCATAGCCTGAATGATTCAAAGGCTGAAAATGACATTTTAATGTGGGAAACTCAGTTTCTGATATCTCTAATGTAAAGAAATCTCTCCAGATGTGCTATGTGATAGAAACTGAGAATTGTAACAGACTAACTACACTGAAAGAATGGAACCAATCTCTGTGCCAATGATTATTTAGTCGCAATGAAATGCTGCTTCTTTTCTTAACAGAGGAAAATAATCAGAACAATGGATTTTTTCATTTCAGAGCTGGTACAGGAATCTCTTGTTTTGGATTGCACTGAGTAGTACACTGGAAACACACCCAGCTCTGCAAGCATGTAAACTTTCTTCCTAGGGCTTCCTTCCTTATTCCCCTCTTTGACATGTAGTAATAGATATTATCAGGAGAGAAAACTTTGTTGCCCTTTTGATATTTTGCTTCTTTCACAAGATCTTTACATAAGCAACTGTCTGTCCCTTTAGATCTTTAATCAGTTAAATGCTACTTTATTTTCACTCTGCCTTTTAAAACTCCCTGTTTAAACTCATTGTTCAAAATCAACGTTCTTGTGAAAATTCTTCCAGATGTTTTTGTTTTGGGTTTTTGTTTGTTTTATGATTGTTTTTCTCTTCCTAGATTTCTTCCTAAAAAATGTTAGGGTTTAGCATGAGAATGTGCACCATCTCATCAAGACTCAGAGGAGTAGCCATGTTAGTCTATAACTTAAAAAAAACTTAAACAAGAATGGTCCCATAGCAGAAGATATAAGATCATGCCATAAGCATGCAGGCTGCTTCATGAACAGGGGGAAGTTTGCACAGCATCTACCTATTTATATACCTTCACCTTTGTTGGTGTTACAACTGACACAGGTCTTTATAGTGGTGCTTCATTTTCCTCCTTTTCTGTGCTTAGATGAGCTATTTCTTTAAAGACCTGGTTTTTTCCAGTTTGGTACTAAAAGGCTGAATTTGGCTTCTTAATCTCAGATTCACGGGTCTGAAAATATCCCCCTCCTTTTTTTAAATAAATTTGTAACTAAGTAGGCGTCTTAGTGGGAGGGAGATTCTGTTTTTGTTTACTTTCTGGTAGCTAAGGCAGAATCAAGTGGAGAAGTAGTTGGCAGCTGTGGCTGAGATCCAATGGGATAAGTCTTATTCTGCTAAGGATACTTCAGGCTGATGCATTGTGAGGTGAGTTGGCCAGGACCTGAGGGCAGTCTTCACTACTGACTGAATTGATGGGCAGTGATAGATCCAGTGGGGGTCGATTTATCGCATCTACCATAGATGCCATACATACATGGCCAAGTGCTCTCCTGTCGTCTCCGGTACTCTACCAAAATTAGATGAGTAGGTGGAGTTAATGGGAGAGCATCAGCTGTTGACATATTACTGTGAAGATATTGTTTTAAGCAGATCTAAATACGTCAACTTCAGCTACCTTATTCATATAGCTGAAGTTGTACAACGTTGAGTCAGTGGCCCACACTAGTATAGACCAGTGGTGCACAACCTTTTTTTAATGGCAACCCCCACAGCTGAGCCCAGCTGTTGGTGGCCACGCGGTGCTCAGATCCAGGTGGCCAGGGGCTGGCCCTGGCTGTTGGTGGCAGCGCAGTGCGGCAACCCCCCAGGAAGATAACCATAACATCCTGGGGGGGTCACAACCCATGGGTTGCGCACCACTAATATAGACATGGCCTAAGGCTCAAAACTCAAATTTTACAGTAAGAAACAAACCTTTGCTTAAAACATTGCTAAACATAGTTCTCTTTTTTTTTTTTTCACAAGAAAACCCAGGAAACTCTAATTCAAATAGTGTGAGATTTACAAAGGCCCCCAATTAGTCAATGGGAATTAGATGCTAGCTCCCATGGTTGTGTTTGTAAATCCCACTGGGCATCTTTATATCTTTGTAGCTGCCTAAATAACTTTGTAAGTCTGGCCCTGAGTCTTACTTGTTACATCTTTTTGTGCAGAGTTGTCTAGATAAGGCAGCCAAGCCAGCACTTGCTAAAACTGAGAGGGGAGTAGTGTCTCTGAGGAGGTGAGTGGAGATCAGGGTGAGAACAGAAAGAGGGATTATTGAAATATGAAAAGGCAGAGCAGTTGCAAAATCTGTTTTGTGTGTGTGTGGTTTACATGTGGCCTTGTACAGAGTTGAACTGAGACTGATAACTTTTGACCATGGAGCAATTTCAGATTAATGAATTCTGCCTATAGAGTAACACCACCAAGTACAATAATTCTGGGGGAAAAAACGTATTGTCTAATACAGGAACAAATCTCCAGGAGGAATACTACCTGAGGGTATGTCTACACTGCCACCCTAGTTCGAACTAGGGTGGCTAATGTAGGCATTCGAAGTTGCAAAGGAAGCCCGGGATGTTAAAATTTGCATCTTGCCTGGCGCTGCCATTTTTAAATCCCCCTTAGTGCGGACTCCGTGCCCGCGGCATGGAGTAGGTAGTTCGAATTAGGCTCTCTAATTCGAACTACCATTACTCCTCATGGATATTCAAATTCCGGGCTTCATTTGCAACTTCGAATGCCTACATTAGCCACCCTAGTTCGAACTAGGGTGGCAGCGTAGACATACCCTAAATTATATCAACAGAACCTAGACTACTTTTATCAAGGCAGGTTTTTTTTTTTTTTAAATACTGGAGTGAAGCAATGCTTAACAGGTGGTTGTATTTTTCAGAAATAACTGACAGAGACATAAGGGAGAAAATATCCACCAGTTAAGACTGGTCAAAACAAATCCTTTCTTAAAGCACAACTTAACCAACGTTATTCTCTTCAGAGTTGGTGCAGACGTGTCTTATTCTGAAGTGCATAGTTTCATGGGTTGGAAAGAGTTCCTACCACTTCTGTTGACAAAAAGTGAAGTTGTTCAACCTCTCAGGCTGACAAGACTGGAACAAGAAAACTGCTCTCATGTATTGTCTCATGTATCACAGCATTTAATGCTTGGTGGTATATATTAATAGCAGTCTAGAATTGATGCATGTATATTTTATAGATCATATTGCCTTAAAAGAGGCCATCTTCTAAATACTTATTAATTGAAGAACCATTTCAAAGAACTGGAAATGCATCAAACTAATTTAATTTGGGGAAAAATGAGTATTTCTGTCTTCACTATAGTTTTTAAGGCCAGAAGGGGACTGTTAGGTTAAGGACAGTCTAACTCTCTGCATGTCACATGTCAGAGTATTTAACCACATGATTCCTGCAGTGGAGGGAATTCTTCTCTAACAAACGTAATGCAACATGATAAAGCAGTGGTTCAGAAAATACTCTCTTCGTAGACTCTTCTTTACCATGCTGCTTTGACATTAGGGACAGAGGAAAATCTTAACTTAATCAAATAGTTATTTTTGTCTCCAGTGCAGATGTATTGCTTTCTGAAATGAAATGAACAATTACCTCTGCTTAGTAGCAAAGGGGCTGTAAGACCCCCATTGTTAAGAGTATGCAAAAGGCCTAATTTCTACGTTTGTCGCTAAGATACTTTAGAAAAAAAGTCAGCGGTCTTATCTGTCGACTTAGAGGTATATTTTTTTATATCCAGCAGTGGACTGTAATAACAATCATTGTAATTGTTTACACAGCTCTAGAGCAAATAGCTATTTGTCCCCATGAGGTGGACATGGGAGCTTACAGAAAAATAAAAATGAGGTCTCTGGCTCATGTAGCTTACAGCCTATCATTAGCAGGTATGATACCTTTACTCATGTTGAGTACCAACAGTCAATGCTGGTTCCCTGATTCTCTGCCCCAGCTCCAGTGCAGGAAAGAGCAACAAGAAACTTCATTCTCACTATCTCATTATATAGGAACATTAGAACATTCAATGAAATTTCAAGGTGGCAAATTCAAAACACATAAAGGAAAAACGTTTTCATGTAACAGATAATTAGACTCTGGAACTCATTGCTACCAGAAGTCATTTAATGTCTTTCTGGCAGCCATGCTCTAGGTTATTGGAGATGACCTCCCAGGCGGAGCTGAAATAACCTACAGGATGGATGGTAGCTTCTTCAATCTGGGCCGCTTCAGAGACAAGGCCAAGAGCACAACAACATCAATGGTAGAACTTCAGTATGCTGATGATGCAGAGATCACTGCCACCTCAGAAGATGGTCTCCAAGCAATTGTCGACATCTTCGCCACAGTCAGACACAGGTTGGGTCTGACTCTCAATACACAAAAGACCAAGGTTCTCTTTCAGCCAACACTCACCATCCGATTACCTGAACCAACCATCATGGTGGACACCCAAGTGCTGGAGAATGTCAACAGCTTCCCCTGTCTCGGAAGCTATCTGTCCAGCAATGCTGACATTGACGATAAAATCTGCCATAGAATATCCAGTGCCAATGTAGCTTATGGACATTTATGGAGGCGAGTTTTCAATGACCCTAACATCAAGACGCAGACCAAGATCCGTGTCTACAATGCCGTAGTCATCCCAATGTTGCTATATGGAGCTGAAGCCTGGACTCCCTATAAGCATCATATTAAAGATCTGGGGAAATTCCACTAATTGTACCTGAGGAGAATATTGGGCATGATGTGGCAGGACAGACAGACCAACATTAGTGTCCTCGCAGAGGCTGATTTCTGCAGTATTGAGGCCATAATTGCCCACAGGCAGCCACGATAGTCTGATCACATGGTCAGAATGCCTGACACACGTTTGCCTAAACAGATTTTCTATGCTCCATTGAGGACCAGGGCATGGTGGACAGAGGAAGCACTACAGAGACATCCTTAAGAACACTTGGATAAAGTGTGACTTTGATGCTGACACCTGGGAGAGGGAGGTGGAGAATCAGGTAATCTGTAGGACCACCATCAAGAAAGGTGCCCAACACTTTGAGATCCAGCATCATCGCCATGCATAAAAGATCAGAGAGCCTGACGTAAAGAGCGTGACCAGGCCCGCATTGTAGCCGCTGGTGTCTGCACTGATGGAGATAGAGACCTCATGTGTCAGAGTGTTCCTTGCTAGAATTGGCCTAATTTCTCATCTTCACACTCATCAGTTATAGGTGTCCAAAGGGAAATCTTACTCAATTCGAGGGATCCTAGACAGATGATTCTCCTTCTTTATGCTTGAGTTATGTTGGGGCTCTAAAATGCCCTGGAAGGAAATCTGAAGTTCAGAAGACAAGCACCACTTTCCTGCAGATGAAATGTTGACTAGCAAAGATGCAGGCCAGCAGATGTGTCCATCTGTATGATGGCTTTGAGTAGCCAGTGACTGTCTTATCAAAACTCTAAAATTTGGTATCTCAAGAGTTAGACTTATAGAGAAGATCCTTGAGACAAGGGTTAGTGTTGGGTGTCATAAATGGTCCTCTTTTAGTCCACTCTCTATGACAAATCGCGTTGTCCATATTAGAGTTACAATCAAGTTGTAATCTTGCCCCAACCTGATGTTGGTAAGGTGTTACAGACTGAGAATTGTTCTCTGAAAGTCCCTCCCCATTAATTCTGCATTTCCTTGCTTTTTTGGATTTCCCTCGGGTAACACCATCACAGTGCTGAATGAGATTTAGCCATACAGCTGCCATTAGTATTAATAGGAATTGTGTGACTAAACCCTTGCATATATTCAGTGATGTGTATATTGTGTCCTGTCCTAGCTATTTATGGGTATATTGCTCATTGCCGCTCAAAGAAGAATTATATGAACAATTAGTATCATTGCTGACTTTTTATGTATAGGTTCACCCTTAAACTAGTTTCCTGTGACTGATAGTTTCCAAGAGACTGCAAGAGAATAGCTGGTTCCTGTTCTTTCTCCTTTATTTAATTTTGTCCCTTAGCAAGAAGGATTCAGGCTGAGTTTTGTGTGTGTGTGTGTGTGTGTGTGTGTGTGTGTGTGTGTGTGTGTGTTTAATAGCTCTCATTCTCTAGAGAATAATCTTGGTCCTTGTTTTAGCTGGCCTCCTTCTGAGAGTGTGTTAAATCTGTAGCCGGGATCACAAGCAGCTCTGGGCAAATCACTGGGCTGTTATTAACTTGCCTCCATGGCAACTTCTGCTCACAAGCCTGAGGACAAAAAATGTTTTTATTCTGCTGAGCTGCACAAAAGATTCTAGTGATGTTTTAGACAAAATGGCCATTGAAAGCCAGATGCATTGATGTGTATTTATAACGCATAGTTTATATTTAAACGGTTTTACACGGCTGATGTGCTGGAGTAGATAAGAGTGCTAAACATTGCCTGATATTATCTGTGCGCAAAGTTAAGATAGCACAGAATTACTGCTAAACATTTTTTTTTAAAGTTTGTAATAAGCTTCCCAAACGGTACTAAATACCACAACACTGTTTACAGGATACACTGCTTCAGAAGCAGAATATGTTATCAACTTACTTTGCTTATTTCATATTTATGTACAAATTTGCCACTGCTTTTCTGTTGTGTGGTAACTCACTGCCTTCTAATTCAGAAATATAGCAGAGTACTAGGAAAACTGCATCTAGAAAGGTTAAATTCTCCAGGCCAAATTCTTAGCTGCTGGAACCTGACATAGTTCAGGAGCCCAGCTGAAGTTCTGCACTTTCCTGTTTAATGGTAAGACTCCAATGCCAACCTAGAAAGTTTGGTAAGAAAAAAAATCCTTAATTGTGTCTGAACTAATAGTAGTATCTGGTTTAGAAAAGCTTCTCTGCGTAACATTCTGGTAGTCCTGGGTGTATGCAAACAATAAAATAGAAACCTCCTACTCTCAGGTTTCATTGATGTGAACGTAGGGTCTCCAAAAAGAAGATTCTTTGCGTGTTACAGCAAAACTTCAAACATTCTTTAATTAGATTGTATTAAAATGAGAATTTGGGGAGCTTAGGGAGTCTAACGCCTCTAACAGGTAGTATGTATTCTTTAATGCTGATATCTTAGGAGAGGAATAACCATCATTAAAGTTGTTAAATTAACATGTATGCACAAGCACACACGGCCATGTCTGGCATGGAAATATGCCATTTACAGTATTCCCTTATTTTTGTTTAAAGCTAGGCCTGGAGGTGTATGCTTGTTCAAGGACCAAAGATAGTGTGTGGGCCAGTTATCCAGTTGGCCTTAGAGTTAAAGGCTTGCTGGGGCTTTGTTTTGTTGAAGTCCTTAAAGCTACTGTGCTGCTTCAAGTGGTATTATAGCAGTGATCTGTGATTGACACAGTGTAGGCCCTTAGAAGGATGGTACTGCTTTTTCTCTTGTGGAGTAGTGTGCTGTAGAAGGCATGAGCCATGAACAGTGCAGACATAAACACAGTGGCCTACTATAGAGAAGAATGTGAAAGCTTTGGGGCATCCATTGCTAGCAGTTTGAATAAAACAGGCTATTGATGAAATGGTGAGATCTGCCCGGATGTGTGATCACAAGAGATTCCCCTCCACCCCCAAGTCCAGTATTATTGTATGGCAAACTAGGCTGCACCGCATGGGGTTTTCAGTCTACTGGAATGACGTATATTTGGGAGTAACTTTTAGCCCTGGGTCTGTGTGGATTTAAGACTTTGGCCAAGTTACTCTTTGACACTATTGACTTATTACCCATAGAGCAGTGTTGAGGTTGACTCTGAAGAATGTTAGATATTCTACCTTCCAGCATGAAAGAAAATCTTATAATAGCAACAGATTAAGAGGGGAAATCAGACTTAGGTAAATAAGTTCAATAAGGACAAATGCAAAGTACTGCACTTAGGAAGGAACAATAAGTTGCACACATAGTCAATGGGAAATGAATCCCTGAGAAGGTGTACTGTGGGAAGGGAGCTGGTGATCATAGTGGCTCACACAACCTAAATGAGAGTCAACAGTGTGACACTGTTGCAAAACAAACATGATTCTGGGATGTATTAACAGGAGTGTTGTAAGTGAGATATGAGAAGTAATTCATATTTGATTAGGCCTCAACTGGAGTATTGTGTCCAGTTCTGTGTGCTACATTTCAGGAAAGATGTGGACAATTAGAAAAAGTCCAGAGAAAAGCAGCAAAAATAATTAAAAGTCTAGAAATCATGACCTGTGAGGCAATATTGTAAGAACTGGATTTGTTTAGTCTGAAAAAGAGAAGACAGAGGGGACATGACAACTTTCAAGTACCTAAAAGGTTGTTACAAGCAGAAGGGAGGAAAAAATATTTTCCTTAACTCCTGATGATAGGAATAGAAACAATGGACTTGAATTGCAGCAAGGAAAGTTTAGGTTGGACATTAGGAAAAACTTCCTAACTGTCAGGGTGGTTAAGCATGGGAATAAATTGCCTAAGAAGGTTTTAGAATCTCCATCATTGGAGATTTTCAAGAACGGGTTAGACAGGCAGCTCTCAGGGATGGTCTAGATTGCGCTTGGTGCTCCCATGAGTGCAGAGAATTGGATTTGATGACCTCTCAAGGATCCTGCAAGTTTTATGATAATAAGAGGAGAAATCAGACTAATGCAGAGCCTGAATGATAACATGTGAGGGGCTTCAGTGCCTGGTTTCTCCGATCACTGAAACACCCAAGAATCTCGTTTGAACAGTGGGAAGTACTTATGATGATGTGATTCCTTCTAAACTTGCTTTGCAAATTTGTCATATTACTGGTGATCACCCTGCAAGATATGTCCATTCTGAAGTTTGCATTAGCTTTGGACCTCAGTGATAAGATACATGCTGTGGTTAGGTTATATCTCTTCCCATTGAGCTTTCTTTATGCTTCCTTTTCTTCCCGCCACCCCATCAGGCTAAGCAGTACATCAATCTGTCTGTATTCATTCTGTGGCATTTGAAGCACGGAGATAAAGTTCCTTACTGAATGGATTCCAGCTGTGGACTTGACTGTAAAAGCTTCCCCAGCTGGCTTTCATATAATTAAATCTTGAATGCATTTACTGAAGTGGCATTTCATAAGACATCTAAGTAGCAATAGCTGTTTAAGCATGACAGGGGCATTTAGTAAGAGATTGCTAAAACAAAGACTTATACATTGATAAAATGGTGAGAGGGGTTTCTGTTATTGTATGCACATTATTTCTTAATGCCCCCTGGAAGAGCCTGTTGCAAAACTCATTCATTACTTGGAAGGGTGGGGTGTTAGAAAGAAGCTGCTTCCTTTACTAGGCATAGATCTGCTGATCTTTTCTTGGAGTTTCTGAGACCAAAGTTATGTTGTGTGCACCACTCAGTTGCCTCCATAAATCTTAAACGGATAAATGACTCATTCTGTATCATATGTTCAAAGGAACAAACTGTTTCTCTTGCATTCAGCACTGGTAGTTCCATTGAGCAGTATCCTAATGGTTTATACTTTGCATAACCTACACCAATGATGAAAGCTTAGCCAGCTTAATGCTATCACTCTGAAATAATGAATTGGTATAGATTGCCATTAACGTTATAACACACTGACAGCTCTGTTGCTTTCCAATTCATGCTACTCAGTCCCACTAGCAAATGGATTTTTCAGGCAATGCTGTCAGGAAAAATCTGATAGTTGCAAGTGAATTTACCTTATCACAATGTGTCTAAGACAGTGGTTCTATAACTGTAACCTTCATCCAGATGACGCAGCACATCCAGTATTTTTCTATTAAATTGGAGACAAAACTGTGCTTTCTAAATAGTAGTTTACACCTCAATGTACCTTGTGAAAAGGGAACTTTAGTCTCAATTTATTTGCCAAACATTTACTTTTTTCTTTTATTCTTTCTATATAAATATGCTTTTCTCCCTTTAATATTGATTATCTCACGCCAAATAGTCTCCTTTTTGACCTCAGGTCCTCTGGCTTTTATGTACATCAACTTTAAAAGCCCAGTCCTTAGACAAACTGTGCAACAGCCAGATTTTGAAGCCCCTGGAATATAGAACTTCATTCATCAGAAGTGTAAAATAAAATGTATCTTCCCAGAATGCTTCCTCATATTGCATAGTGGCTTCCTTGGCTTGCTTGCTGAGCATGGTAGTAGTGTAACTGATGCTTCATGTTGTTAATACAAATAGTTTTGAAATCTTCTATATCGTTTGGGAGGAGTCAGAGTAAAGGGACTCACTTAGCTAAATTAATTTTTGTTTTTTGGTTGAGGAGCTGACTCATCAGTGACATTGTCTTGATCTTGCAAAGATATGAAGATTCAACCCGTTTCCACTTGTGTGCTGTTGAGTTCACAGAGACAAAGTTGAAGATCATTGCTCTGGAACAGGAATAGTCATCTTGTTGCATCTTCTGCTAGCTTTCCACATATCACTTTGCCAATTTTTTTTTTTTTATTTTAAACTAGCTCCCACTGGTTGTGCTAAATGAAAAGTGAATATTCTTCTCATAACCTACGGTTGTATTTAATAATGTTTCCTTTGTTTCATCTTTTCTGCTTAGGTTGCTTTGAATGTTGCATTAAGTGCCTGGGAGGCGTTCCATATGCTTCACTTGTGGCAACCATTCTCTGCTTTTCTGGGGTAGCATTATTTTGTGGCTGTGGTCATGTGGCTCTCACTGGAACCGTATCTATCCTTGAACAGCACTTCTCCACAAACACCAGTGATCATGCTCTGCTGAGTGAAGTGTAAGTACATCCCTCTTCCATTACTTCATGACAAAAGTCCAGCAAAACACCCCGCAATACAAAACACAACTAAAATTGGAAATGGATCCAAACTCAAATGCAAAACTTAGAGGCTTAGGCTGTTTTCTCAAAATAATATACACACAGTACAAAATGCCTGGTGTTATCATTTCCATGCACAGAGATTCAGCATATAATTTCAGCCTCAGTGATGACTTATGGTAGGCAAAAGAGGAAGAATGGGTGTAAAGTCCTAAGACAAATGCACTTACTCTCCTTGGTTAACCGCTGTATCTGAATCAAATGCAAAATGGCAGCTGTTTCTAGCCAATGACCATGTTTCCAGTCTAAAAATGTAAAGGAGCAGAATGTAGAAAACCAAATCATAGCTGTTCCAGAGGTATGTGCATTATTTCCTGTAAACGATTATAGGAGGACAAACTGTCACACTCCTCTCTCCTTCATTCTGTGCATGCTACTGAGCTGCACCAGTCAGAGGCAGAATCCAGGACTGAGTCTGGCAGAACTGGAGCAATGTCCTCAAATCCATGATCAATAATAGGACAGGAGCAGGGCGTGAGGGGGGAAGTCCACTATTTTGGACAGGGTACCCAAGAGCTTTGGTGTGAGGCTCGGGAATCCTCCTAGTGGGGTTGTCTCCTATATTTCCTGGGCTAGGAAGGGAAGGGGGCACTACATGCTCAGGTGATGGAAGTGGGCAGGAAGAGCCCTTGTAACTTTGTTTAGCTGCCCTCTTCTGCCAAGTCATTTGTTCTAGTCCACATGAGGCTATTGGTGTAGAGCAGTGGTCACCAACCAGGAGATCGGAATCTACTGGTACATCTTGGAGCTGCTGTCACGGTGATCCTGATTGGTTTGCCCAAGAGGCTATCAAGTGCCTGCACCTCAGTTGCCCCTCCCCCCACTGCCCTGCTGCTCCTGCCAAGAACCTCAGAGCTGCCCCCTGGGAGCCTCCTGCCTGTTGTGCAGAGTGGGAGAGTCAGGCAGGGGGGCGTTGATGTCACTCTGTCCCCCTTTCTGTACCCCATCTTCACAGAGTGAGAAGGGTGGGGCCTGGGCAAAGGGGCTGGACAGAGGTATTTGGGTTTGAGGTAGATCCTGGACTGACTTACATTCAAAAAGTGATCTTGTGCTTAAAAAGCTTGGAGACCACTGGTGTAGGTGGAGTCAGGTGTGTTGGGTAAGATCCCAGTCATTCGTAATCTAAGGCACAGGGACTCTCAGAATTTCTCTGTCATCTTCTCTCTGTTTTTGACAGCTCTCTGCGTATTTCATTTGATCAGTTACTGTTGGATCCCAGTTTTTGAGAGAAAAAGCTATTCTCCTTCAATCTTGTTCACCTGGCCCTTGATAGGTGACAGTTTACCCTAGGTCAAGCGCTTGTCTAGAAGTATTTAAAAACCCTTTTACAAGGTTCTAGTAGCTTATGGGTGCTTTACGCATGCATAGAGCATTTGTGCACTTTTATCCGCGTCTGATACACAATCTGCAAAAATGATCAGTGACTCCACAGATTTGCAGGGCTCTCCAATGCAGCAGAGCCATAGTTTGTGGTGATTGCATAGATCTCTGAGCCTGAGCAACAGAGCATGTAACAAAGCCTAATGTGCAAAGTCACAGGGGGTTCATTTGTTTAAATGAGCCAAAGTAGAAGAAATCCAAATGATTCAAATGTAGCCCATGCGTGCTGAGAGGGACCACGCTTTGCAAAAACTCTTGCTAGCATCACACGGGAGAGAGCTGTTGTGACCAACTATCTCTCCGCAACCATGGTTACCATGGCATTGTTTCAGGGAAATGAGCAATTGGTACTTGAATTGCTATGGCTGCTAAGTGGAAACATAATAAGAAATGCCAGGGGTTATTCGAAATTGACAAATCTAGTTGGAGGGGAAAGAGTTGTAAAAGTACCTATGGATATTTTAGTAGGTTAGAACTCCTGATTTGTATTTTTAACATTCTTGAACCTTTGCTGTGTAACTATAGACTCCCTCCTGAACTGAAGAATGTGTTAACATTGACAGTGATGCTAATTTCACATATTCTCGTGAAAATTATCATGCCCTGTGACATATATATGCAACATAGCTTTTTGGAGCGATCGCAGAGCTAAGCAGTCAGAATACTCAAATTCTCATCTAACCTTTGCCACGTCAACATTTGCTCCTACATACATACCATAATACACGCATTTAGTTATGGGTCACAGCACCCTATGGAGTACAGATATATCTTCATTTTTCAGGCAAGGAACTGAGGCTTAAATATTGTGACAGTCCTAAAGTCATATAGCCAAAGTAACAACCATGATTAAAACCCAAATCTCTTGACTCCCAGGCAGGCCCTAAACCTCTGTCCCTCTGGTACGCCTGAGTTTCTCATGTCAGTTTCCACATCTGTAAAATGAGAATCATAAGGCTGGGACAAATGCCCCTGACATTCTTCTTTAAACAGATCCACAATACTTCACTGGCATTTTGGCAGAATAAGTTCGCTCAGACTTCGTATAGTCAGGTAGGGCCCGCTTGTGTTAATATGACTCAAAGTCTGACACTAACTTTTATTTTCTCTTCCATTTTAGAATACAGCTAATGCAGTATGTAATCTATGGCATTGCATCATTTTTTTTCTTATATGGAATAATCCTCTTGGCAGAAGGTTTTTATACAACAAGTGCTGTGAAGGAGCTGCATGGTGAGTTCAAAACAACAGCCTGTGGCCGATGCATCAGTGGAATGGTGAGTACAGTGTTGTAGTAGACATTCTATCAAAAGTCAGAATAATAGCTGTCTTTATGTTTTCTTCACATTAGCTAAGATCTTTGATCTGGCTTAGTTGACACTTATGTTGTTGCATCACAATGTTTTTGCCCAGTTAAACTTTTCATACCTCATAAAGTAACTTAAAGTATGGGAACCATGGCACTATGGACTCAGAGTTGGGACCACAAAACTCATAGAGATTAGAGTTTATACAGGATTATTTTCAAAAATAGCAAAACTTTAATTTTCTATACCACATTGAATCTGAAGGACACAAAATTCTTGAAATAGCAGTGAATGAAGCTTCACAACACTCCTAGAAGCTAGCCAATATTACTGTCCCATTTTTACAGATGGGGAAATCAAGGCACAGAGAGAAAGCAACTGATTCAAGGTTGCTCAAGGAGTTTTCAATACAGATGACATATTTAAAACCTTTAATACAAGGATGGGCACTAATTTTAGATGGGGACCCACTTCATACATTTTTGAAGTGGCCCTGGGCTGCTCCAGAAGGAGCGGGGCCTCAGGCAGAAGGGGTGCAGCCAGGACACCTCCATGCTCCCCCCACCCACAAACCCTGATTGGCCTGGGGGCAGAGGGAGCATGTGAAGTTTTTGCCGCCTGCCCTCCGGCACCCGGAGAGAACTGCCCACTATTCTGAGCAGCTGGTGGTTTGCTTTAGGCAATCATGCCCCACGGTGCCTAGAGTGAACCGTCTCTGGTGGGGGGAGGGGACTTCACATGCTCCCCTGTTCTTAGGTCTCAATGGGTCTGGGGGAGGGAGAGAGAGAGAGCAGCAGGGCTGGGGAGACTCTCTTGCCCACCCCTGCTTTTAAATGTTCCAAAAGGTTTTCCCATTACTATACTTAAAATAAACTTAAAGTAAAACTTTAAATTCCTGTCCCCAGCCGCTGTGTGGTTGTACACTTTAGGAATAGAAACACAATGTTCTTGAGCCAAGATTTCAAAACTGCCTCAGAAAATTTTAATTCAAAGCTGATAGTTATGAAGAAAGCAAAGCAAATGGCTGGGATTGCACAGAAGCAAGTGTGGATAAAAAGCGCAGAGATTTTTTTATGTGACTATATTTCATTTTAATAAAACAAAATAAAATATTGCTTGTAAATGTAGAGATTTTCAGCCAAGAAATATACAAAAGGAATAGCATGTTTGCACTGAACAAAGAGAGCAATTTTTCAACTTTATTTTCAAAGAAAGAATAAAAATTACTTAATTGACCTAATTTAATAATACTTGAAGCTAAGAAGCTATACTTTCAATATTTTTCATTTTATTTTCTGGCATGTCTGACATTAAAAAGATGACAACTGAATTATATCTAAGGCTTTACTTTGAAAGGTCGGGAACACACAAATGCCTATACATCTGCATATTTCACTGAGTTCATAATTACATATGAAAGTTAGTTAACTGCAGTCACAAAAGTGACTATTCATTTCTTTATACATTTGCCATCATTGCATGCATCAATGATAAATGAATGTTCAAATGAGGTACAAAAGCATATAGTTTTTCCTGACTTGTTGAAAAATATGACCACTTTTTACAGTAGTAGCAGAGATAGAAATTGAAACAAATGTACAACATGAGATACAATGAAATGTGGGAATTTAGAAGTGATAAAGTAATGGGTTCCCATAACACATTAATGATTAAAATGATATTACTAATTGAACATAAAAGGGGAAATATATCTGCATAACACTACAAATCTAAGCAATTACAATTTATATGCAACTTTTGCCAGTGCAGCCAGTTCCTTCTTCCCATGCTGCTGGCTAAGTTCTAGCAGATACGGTAGATTTCCAAGCTTATAGGATGATGGTTGGATGCCAGTGCCACAGAGGAGCCATATCAGATAAACACTAAGGCTGCACTTTTCCTGGTCATCATAGGAGTCAAGGATTCCATAATCTTCATGTAAACCCCCCCCCCCCAAACTCCACCATCCCTGTCCTGGCCAAAATCATCATCATTCTTACTGAAGTCAATAGGAGTATTTCTGGAGCAAGGTGCTGTTTAATACAAATAAAGCATAAATAAAGAGTCTGGCCCTATAGAAATACACATCCATGACGTTTAGGCTTTGCACCTGATTTCTCTGCCTCTCTGTTCCACTGCAGAATCCATCCCAGCCTTGGGTTATATGCAGTCTCTTTGCCTAGCTTCCATACTGCTTAGTGTCTCTGAACCAAGTCCCATAACCATGTGGACCTTCTCTACTACAGGTCTCCCATCTGCCTTACTGAGCAATACTCTTCTCCCTCACTGACTCCCCCTCAGCCCTTCTTCCTCTCCATGCAGGATTGTAACTGTCTTCTGGATCCCTCTTTTCCTCGCTGAATTAAGCCATAAAGCACTCAGATGCTGCTGTCCTTCAGATCCCTTTCTACATGACACTCAGGGACACCTGCCCCTGACAATGTGCAAGGAGCGGACCATGGAGATTAATAGCTATTTTATTTACATTTTGTTGGCTTTTCTTTTTAAAAAATCACCCTTTTAATTTGAAAGCGTTGAGTGGTACATGTAGCAAGTCTGTGTACCCACAAGTTACTTCACTCTTAGCTTTCTCTTCCCTTTCCAAAGCCTTCCATTTGTTTGTCACGCCCTTTTGATTGCCTTTTCTCTCATTAAACCGTAAGTGCTGCAGGGCAGGCGGCTAGCCTTCCATAACGTGTGACAATGGCTAATGCTACTGGTTCCAAGATCCAACTGGAGGACCTGGGCACTGCTGAAATATAATAACAGTTAAAGTAGATGACTGTGATAGTCAATAGTTTGGAACCAGTTTCACTGAGTTCTGCCAAGTTAAATGCTGAGCTACATCAGCAGCCAATACAATTAGAGAGGCCAAAACAGTTACGTTTCAGTAGCAATGTGAATTCTTCCAAGGCTGCTGAAGTTGAAGTAGGCGGGGTTTACAAAGAACTGGCCTGGCATCCCAATCCTCTCATCTATTTATGCTCGTTGCTTCAAAAACAGTGTTTGGTCATACACTAAAATGGGGAAAAAGTAATTTTATATACAAAAGAATGCCCCTGGGGAATGTTCCCCAGAGGTCCTGAGATACCTTGACACCACATAGCTTTAGCATGAAGCAACCTTGTTTATGCTGACTGCAGTTTGGCTCCATGCAACCAACAGCCTCTATTGACCATGCACTTCCAGGTTTCACCGCAGACCTTTCCCTCCTTGAGCAGGTTAATGCTAAGTACACACCATATCCTGAGTCCTCAAGGTGCTCCCGGCAGCATTCAGCCCCTGTCACTGGCTGCTCAGGATTACTATCAGATAATTTGTCTCTAAAGAGACAGTATCCATATTGGCTGGTACAGTTCAGGATTAGGTCCTTTATATTAAAAAAACCTACCTACTTACGTTGAATAGAAATATATGTTTATGTACAGAGATGAAGATTTAGTGAGCCAGGATAATGAGAACAGGTTATATTATGTTAAGACAAATATTATAACACAATGTCTAAATTTAACTGTGAGGCTAACATCCTTGTCTCAAGCAATTTTCATGTAAAGCAAACTCCCAGCATCACTGGCACATGTGACCAGGATCCAATTCCATGAATGCAAAAAGTGTGCTCCTGTTAGCTTTCTCACAACAAAATGTCTTTGCTGCTTATATTTCCCTGACTCATAGTTTTCTCCCCCCAAAGACAACATGATTCCTGGACTTTCTTTCCAGGGATGCTGGCTCTATGGTGGTTTTCCATGTTCTTGTTTGTTTCACATCCCCATTGACTTTCACAGAGATTTCCATTGTGTTGACTTTGCAGTGCTTAATCTACAGATGACCCTAGGCAGACATCTGAAAATGCATTGCTTTGGCTGGCAGAGCCAGTGTTTCCCCTCTACTTGGGACACCTTCATACAAATTAGAAGGGCATATTTTCAGTACCTGGACATAACTTTTACAATGTAATCAGTAAATAGGTTTGCTGGAGGTTTCAGACTACATTTACAAAGCACTAGTATTTGTAAGGTATTGTAGTTAGTGCACAGAGGTCTAAGCCAGAATTTGTTCTTCACTGGGCTAGGTACTAAATATGCAAAGTTAAAAAAACCAGAAACCATTCCTGCCTTGCAGAGTTCACCACTTAAATAGATTAAAAAAAAGTGGGAGAAAGGAAGCATTAGTTTCTTCTTCTCTACATGGCGAACTGAGGCACAGAGATGATTTGCCCAGAATCAAACACGAAGTCTGCAGTAGAATGTAGAACTCTATCAGATCTCTAGAAGCCCAGTACAGTACTAACCACATCTTTCTAATGGTGCTCTCTAAAGCAAAATTTAGTTTGGCAAACAATTCAGAACATAAAATTAGGGTCTTTGCCAAAGCCAAAAACAAGTGCAGTATCTGCTTCATATCATAGACATTCTCTGTAAGGAAATTATACCCTGCAAGAGGATGGATTGTAGATATGGCTCTTTCATCTCATGTCTATGATCTTTTGTTTTGCTTATTTAAAAAGTAACAGCTAGTTTGACAACTGGCAAGTAAGTCTCTTGGGCACAGCCTGCTTCTGGCACCCCAGCCCTTTCCTGCCCCAACTCTCTATCCCCCCTCCACACACACCCAAACCTTTTGTCCCCCCCTTACACCCATACCCCCTTCCAGATCTGGCACCCCAATCTCCTGCCCCAGATCACAATCCCCTCCTACTGTAGGTCACATCCCAAACCCCTGCACTCCAGTCCCCTGCCTTAGGTCACAACCGCCTGCTTCATTCCAGCTCCCTCCCAGACTCCAGTCTCCCTCTTGCATCCCAGTCTTACCCCAAGCTCTCTTCTGAACCCAACCTCCATCCCAGACCCCGCATCTCCACTAATACCATGGAAGAGTGCGGCCCTCGACCACTTTCCAAAATCTTGACTGCCCACCACCCCCGGTTTGGTGTCTCATTTTAAGAACCCAATTAATTTTGCAGAAGACAAAAGTGGATTTCCATAAATTTATGTTCAAAATTGCCCCCACTAAATCTCCAGAGAGATGTGCAGGGTTTGATCCCCCTGCATACAGGCAAGCAAGAATTAGAGAATTTCATGTATATTTTGTTGTTAACTCAATATAATTAATTCTTAAAAATCTGTTAAATGCGGCTGGCATTTACTGGTTCAGTTTAGAATTCTAACAGTGTTAGAATTAAACTGTTTTTTAAGAAGTTCAAGCTGTTTACTCAAGCAGACAGATTAAAAATGGAGTATTTGAGGCTTACATTTTCACTATTGCCTTCAAGCCAAGTATTTGTGTAAAGAAAACATCAATCAAGAAATGAGAGATGCTGGTGTGGTCATTTTTCCTCTGTCCAAAAAAAATCCTATTTACCAGGAAAAAACGCTATGGCAACTGGCTTTTAATGTTAAACTTCCTGAAAATGACTTGTAGGAGCTTATTTAAAATATAAGCATCCCTCCCCCCAAAAAAGAGCATAATCATTCTGTTCCCTTCAGAGAATTAAATTTGAAATGTATGTTTTCTCTGCCTAGTTTGTTTTCCTCACGTATGTGCTTGGAGTGGCCTGGCTTGGGGTTTTTGGCTTCTCCGCTGTGCCCGTCTTTATGTTCTATAACATATGGTCAACTTGTGAAGTCATCAAATCACTCCAGACAAATATGACCGCTTCAGGGGACCAGATCTGTGTGGATGTCAGGCAATATGGTATTTATTTTAATCTCGATTAAATTCTTTATCCTCTTTGCTTGTTCTGTCTTCAGTAAGTTTGTCTGTCTTATCGAAAAGCAAAGTATGGTATCTGAAAATTTCATTATTTTTCCAATTCATGCAGTTTACTCCAACCTCCTTCCAGATTCATTCAGTTTAACTGAACAGAAAGTCAAGTATCTAAAATGACTGTGTAGCTGTTACCCATATTATTATATCATGCTTAAATATTAAACAATCAGCGAAATAAAATGCTTAGAAACAAAATGGATACATTGATATTCTGAAAATATCAAATTTATTTTTTTCTTGTAAACAGATTTTTAAAATTAGAAAATATGATAACCTATGCTAAGGCCTACATTTATGATAATCTATTAAAATAATTTTAAAAAATTCTGCAAGAAAAAAAATCCTCAGATTATTTTTTTGAAGGGTGCTGCTTTTTTAATTATATAGAGAAACAGGTAGAACATATCAAACTGTCAAAGTCAACTCAAGCTTTATAAATGTTACATTGATAGAGTACATTAAGTAAAACTAAGCTATAAATCTCTGTGCAGAAAATTTTCAGTCTTAATTATCTTAGTTTTGGGGCCAGGGGTTCAGATAGAATATTTTCTTCATTTGGACTAGTTCATTCACAGTTGGCAAACTGAGAGTTGAAAGCAGGTCAATGTGTTTTCCTCTTCCAATCTGTGAACCAAAACCAAGCTGACAGAAGATGACATACATACTTTCAAAAAATATATACTAAGCACCTCTCACTGAAAACAATGAAATAGACACCTAGTGGGATTTTCAAAAGCCCAAAGCAGTTTAAGCACCTCACTCACTTATTTCTATGAGAGTGAGGTGCCTCATCCAATTTTCAAAAGTGCTGTGGCAGATTAGTGCCTATCTTCATCATCAGGCTCCTAAATATCTTAGACAGTCTGGCCTATGGTGACCAGAAACAATATGTCAATACAATAACTAAAATGAATGACCTTTAGTTAAGAAAATAATTTTAAATGTGAAACTTGTTTTGACAAACTTGTTTCTCATATATATCCAGAGGGTTAATTTTTTTTAATTAGTAAAAAAAAAAAGTAAAATGTTTTTTGTACATTCAGTTGAATTTCAATTTCCATCCAAATGCAGCTTGACAAAAATCCAGAGGAAAACAAATAATCTATCGATAAATGCATCATTTACAATCTCCATCCAAATGCAACTTTACAAGACCCCAGAGTAAAATTTTCCCCCCGTAAATCCAAATATGCACATCAAAATTGAACAATAACATTCAATACATGCATCTTTGACTAAGCAATTAGTACCCCGCTACAGTATTTAATTGGGTTGGTGCTGTGTATTTTGGACGTGTATTTTGGACAACTAAAAGTGGCTATGCAGTAAATTCTGTAAAACGTTTTCAGCAGCTGTACCAATTTATGATAAATTCATGTTCAGACAGCTTGCCCTCCCCACAACCACTAATTCCAGCCAGCAGAGTTTGAATTGCTTTAACAGCAGTGAAAACTCTTCTTTAAATTGTATTGTGGAGACAGATGTTAATGCAATTTAAAGTGATATACTGCCGTTTAAAAACTAGCATGGCTAGGCTTACAGAATGAATGGAAAAACTTGCTTGCTGTATATGTTTTAAATGGATGTAAAATGAAAGCTACTTGCCTGTATTTAAGATTTATATCTGTTATGGGCATACAAGTTTAAATGTTTAGTATCTCATTTGTTTAAAAAACCCCAAAAGCCAGTAAATAAACAATCATGATGTGCTTTTTTAGAGTGAAAGGGGTCAAAGTATTGTATTTATATGTTCCAGGTTTCAACTAAACATTTTCTACTATTGGAAATAAAACAGGAAACACTGTATTTTGTAATTCTTCCCTATCACTATAGACATACAGTGACCATATTTTTCTAACCAAGAATCAGGACACGTGATCTGACAAAGATTTTTTTCTGATTTGTAAGGGAGCTGGGGGTACAGGATCTCGGTGGAGGCGGTGGGTGAGCAGACTGGGGATGCAGGGTCTTAGGCATGAGGGGGAAGGGGAGGCCACTTGCTTTCACTCAGCTCCCAACACTGTGCCCCAGGCACAGCCTCCGGTTGCTCCTATTGGCTGGATTATGGAGCAGCGGGAAAAGCCTCCAGAAAATACTTCCTTGCGCTGCTGTTCCCCCAGCTGGGGGAAAGAGAGAGAACATAGCCTCTTCTAGCTGTGCTTCTTCCCTGCAAGCCAGATCCACTAGGGAGCCTTAGAGCTGAAATATTTGCCAAAATATTGGAATTTCCAGGACATTTTGATGATTTATAGGGACAATGGGACACAATATTTGAAATTGGGACTGTCCTGGAAAATCTGGGATGTACTGTCGGGATACACATACACCGAAGTACGTACAAACATTCTATTCAGTGAGGCTCTGTTCTGAACCTTACTCAAGTGGTGTTTTGGCCTAGTAAGGATTTCAGTACTGAATGCAATTCTGAAAGGTTCCAATTTGAGGTGCAAACTTCCTCCCATAATCAAGGGAGTTGGGCATACTCACATATGATAGGCTGATAACAAGTAAAATCACCATTTGGCTGCCATATGGGAAACCTACATTTGGCAAGCAGCAGCTAGTCTTGGTGTATGGAGAATGCACAGTCTGATTGATTTCTTTATAATTTCTCTTGCCAACTCAAAGCTGTGCTGGTCAATGTGTGGGTGCATCATAAGGGAACACAACTGGCATGTGGGTGTGGCGGAGTAAGATTTGAAAGGAGTGGTGGAGGGGTGTGTGTTGGCTGTTTAGAATGAATTATACATTTTGCTTCTTGTCACCATTTCAGGTATCATCCCTTGGAATGCTGTACCCGGAAGGGCTTGTGGTCCAATTTTAGAGAACATCTGCAACACAAATGAGGTACAACCACCATCTGCAGGGCTGTTGTGGAAGTCAAAAAAAGTAATATGAGAAGATAAATGCCTTTTTCAGAAGCTTCTACTAACCTGCCAAAACAACCATCTATGCAACAGTGGCAAATATCAACATGGCTAACATCCTTTCTTCCTGCCATCCCACCAGAAAAAAATTGTAACAAATTGTTTTAATTTTTTGGGGGCTACCTGTTGTGTAAATAAATAACCAGTAATATAAATAGAAAATGTCTTGGAGCAATGGAAAAAAATTGGCCATATTAGAGTTCTCCATTGGAATGGCAAAATAGATTCAATTATTTTCCTCTAATCATTAAAATATTTGTTTTAATCTCCTCTTTCCTAGTTCTACATGTCCTATCACCTGTTCATTGTGGCCTGTGCTGGAGCTGGTGCCACTGTCATAGCACTGGTGGGTAACATCCTTTATATATCTAATAAAACAACACTCTTTTAAGCTTTTAGCATTAAGATACTTTAAAAAGTTAGACACGTTGAAAACAGTGATACCTGTTACACTTAGCCTGTAGAATAGTCACCATTATTTAGGTGCATTGCACCTCAATGTAGCTTTCTTATATTAAAATATGCATGATAAAGGCAAGCAGACTTTATGGGGGGGGATAGCACTTTGACTAGAACTTTGCTTATTGCAACTCTTAATAGCATTTGATAAATTACTCTGTTGGTAGTTTAATTCCAATTTGGCTCCCGTTTGGGACAAGGCCCAATTCTGGTAATGTCAAGCCACAAAAATCACAAATTGTAGTCATAGGAAGTTTTGGGATGTTTTAATTTTATTTATTTTTTTTGGTAAGTTTGTCTTTCACAGCGATGGAAGTAACCATGCTTAACTCTTTTCTTCTGAAATATCTAGCTTCTGGGGTTTTTAAACTCAAGACATTTCTTTCCCCCTTTTCTCTCCTCCTCCTCTCTCCCCTTTTTATTGTTTCACACTTAGGGGTAGTATGTGAACCTGTTACCCTGCTTCTCTTGAAAACTGGGGTCAGGTCACTGGGCCTGCAAAAGCTACTTAGACAGCACGTAGAAATGTAGCTAACAACAAAATGGTATGCTTCACTTTTTTTTCTTACAGTAAGGAACTACGGAAGCTATCAACTTTTAACCTTGCATTAGTCAAATTCCTGGATAATATTCACTGTTCTTCCACAGTAGCAGCCTTAGTCCAGACTGTAGATTTTATTTAAAGTAGCACAATATTTGCTTAGTGCAAGTCTTGAATCATCACCTGAGACAGTTACATCAGTCATAGAACTCATCGAAAAACTGTCCAAGAGGGCTTGAGCTGTCAGCTTATTGTATCTTACTCTGCTGTATTTTGTTCTTTTCCACCAGCTGATCTACATGATGGCTACCACATATAACTATGCCGTTTTGAAGTTTAAGAGTCGGGAAGATTGCTGCACTAAATTCTAAATTGCATAAGCCCAGTAAAAAGCTGCATGCGTAGCCTGAAATACCACTGACACCCTAGACTAAGAGTCTAGCTTTTCAATTTTGTTACAGTAATTTGTAAATAGCTTCAGTAAGCATCATCTAGCATTATCAGATTAATAAAATGACTTATTGAATATGAACTGTGATATGGATGAGATCTGGCTATTTTCTGAACATTGAGGATTCAGTTACTTCCGAGGATGATCTGCAACATCTAAAGACA
Source organism: Pelodiscus sinensis (assembly GCF_049634645.1). Classification (NCBI taxonomy): domain Eukaryota; kingdom Metazoa; phylum Chordata; order Testudines; family Trionychidae; genus Pelodiscus; species Pelodiscus sinensis. The sequence goes on from NC_134711.1 coordinate 213,069,883, forward strand.
GGAGCTACTAAATGAAAGAGATCCTAACCGTTATCTCTAAGACAAATTTTTAAATATCAGTGATTAGTTATTTTTCTATACACTAATTTCAGTAGTAAGAATAAAGCATACATTATAGGTACAAAGAAATAGGTTGAGTAGAATAGTGCCAGTGCACAGCTGTTTGACTGATATGAAGTACCATGTATTGACAAATGCATTTTTTAAAAAGGCTCCACATACATTTTGCCAGTATTTCCAGTGTATGGAGGACAGTCACAAGGTACAGCTTATTAGTGAGGCTTTAGGAAACTCTACAAGAATTGAAACTTCATTACTAAATTTTCAAATGGCTGCCAAATCATGCTTTCTCTGGAAAAAAAATTACAATTCTGTAGTGCTGCGTAAAACAATCACTTTCCATTTTGGATCCCAAACTGACTAAGAAACAGTGTCTAGGTAATTTCTGTTCTGGTACTGTTTATGAAGTAGTAACTGATTTCTCAGTAGCCAGATCTCAAAATATGACTGTATGGGAAGCGAAACTGTGCATAGATCTTCGCTGTTGAAAAGGCACAAAAGAATCGAGGTGATTTATGATATATATTTTTGTTGCATTAAATTTGGTGAAAAGAATAGATTTTTACTGTGCAAGCAATTTCTATATATGTTGAAACTTTACCTGAAGATAGAAAATGGGAGATAAAAATGCCACCACTAAGATTTGTTAATTCAGAGACTGCATGCTTTTGCTTATTGTTTTTAGACTCAAATTTCCTTATTTAATTCTCCCATGGTAAAATGTAGCTTTTTATTATTTACAGAGTAAACAGTGTTTACAATTTTAGGCTTTTGGGGAGGAGGGGTGAAATGGGAAGAGGGGGAAGTAGCCTCAGAATCTCTGTACTACATGTGCTTAAAGAAAAACACCACAAACTTAAATTTCAGTTATTGACTCTAGGTTTCAGAGTATATTTGCCAAATGCAAAAAGCTGCTTTATATTTTTGCTTCCTTTTTTTCCTGCGTTGCATTTTAACTGATCAGTAAAACTCTTCAGCTCATTTTTACTACTGCTACATACTAACACATTCTAGCTAGTTTTTAACAAGCCAACTAGAAGATAAGCATGCAAAATTCTAGAAATCAATTGAAATGAGCTTCTATGCCTGCCGATTAATAGCAGAATGCTTATTAATGTACAATAACTTTTTTGTTTAAAGAACATCCGTTAATCTGACTAGCAGCTTGCTTTGCCTCTTGACATGCTCACTAGCCATCATGCTCACCCTTCTCTTCCAGATCCACTTCCTCATGATACTATCTTCTAACTGGGCCTACTTAAAGGATGCAAGCAAAATGCAAGCTTACCAAGATATCAAAGCAAAAGAAGAACAGGAGCTTCAAGATATCCAATCTCGGTCAAAAGAGCAAATCAATTCTTACACATAAAAGTTTGCCAGAATAATTCAACAGAAGAATTTTGTAGCTCTGACAAATCATCAAACAGCTGCCCTGCAGTACAGATGTATGTCTACCAATCTAATGTAGAAGTGTAAAAACTTCACATTCAAGCTCCTGCGACATGTTCAAAGGGAAACCTTCCAGTGGGTAACCTTCCTTTCTTTAGTACAGATTTAAGAATTTTCAGTCCAGCCATTTTAAAAGGCAACACTTTGAAGCAAGTGACCACTCAAATCACCCTTTTGCGATTCTTGGTATTAAATCTTGTGACCTAAAGCTCCTCCACAAAATTGTAGTAGGTGACCCAAAACAGCAAGTAGCAGGAGATTTTTAGCCATAAATAATTACACAGGTGTGAGGTGTAATAAGTTATCCCAGTTCTATACCAAATGAGACCATGGCTAGCTCAAAAGATTTCTCGTAGCTCATGTTTACTAATACAATCTCAGCATGTCACAAGCAGCTGATACATAAAAGGGTAGTGTCTAAACCCACTTTTTTATGGGCCAAAGGACAAAAGTCCATTTTTTGAGCCACCTATTTTTCCAGTAATGCTAGAGAGAGCCACTGTCATTCTACTGCACTTTCTATCTCTGTATACTGATTAATTGCTCAGCTGCTCCAAGTTTTATTTTTTTTATTAACTAGTTGATGGAATGTAGACTTTTGTCAGGATAATGATCCCCTTCTTTGAAAATAAATGTCAGCTTTGCCTTAGCATTTATAGAAAATAAATATTAAGGCATTTATATAGTAGCAGGAGACCATTATCCGTTTTATTAAGCAAAAAGTGTTACCTTATTAAAATGAAACTGAAATTGATTTGATTATTCCAAATGAGCATATTGGGGAATTTGCAGAGTTTTACATAAGCTATAAAAATTACAGCCATAAAGCAGACCACTGGTCAGCCACCTTTCTCTGGTGCTTAAGTTTCTAGCCAGTGCTCATTCATTTTCTCTTTATAAAATACAAAAAGCAAGTGTGGTGTTCAGCAAAAAATCTGGTGCCGTGTTAAAGTCATTTCCCACAGTGGTCTGCCTTCATTTTGTTTTTTCTGAAACATTCAGTGATATCTTGAGTATTAGTGATGGTATATTTGATGTTTGTTATTTACAAAATATATATATAAATATGGGGGGGGGGAATCAAGTATCAGTAATTTGAAAAAAATTCTAGTAAAGTCAAGTCACATTCCCATGTTAAGTTAACGTGTGGTTTGATTAGTTTTGACTGTTGGCTGAATATTAAAATAAAAAGGAAGCACAAGTTTCTTAGCTAAGTCAATAGTAAGAAGTGGACGGACATTTTTCAAGTATTCTGTTATGGCTGAATTTTTTGGTTAAATGCCTAAAAGCCTAATTTGACAGTTTTAAAAATGGGGCACAGTGTACGTAGAGCAGATGAGACAGTGTAGCCTAGTGTTTGTTTTTACCTGTTGCATGAAGGAGAAACATTTCTACGGCCATGCAGGTGATGTTCTAGCCCAGTGTTTGCATAAGGGTAATGGAGGCAATGTCTTAAAGCCTAATTTCTTTTCTAGTTTGATGTAGCTATTACTGGGAGTTTTCTGAAGTTTTGTTTAAGTAGTCTAATATTTTTATGTAAAGAGCATTAAATTTTGCTATGTATAAATTTTTGTAACCTAACAGTGAATCAATATTTTCTATCAGTGCCAAGGGCTTCCTGTAGCTATACCCAAGTGTTACAATAAATATTTGTAGATAATAAACACATCACTTGTCTATACTTATTTTACGACTTTCTTTTTAAACAAAGCTATGACTGTAGAAACAATGAGTGCTACTTTTATTTGAATGTATATTACAACTTCTGAATTTCTGAGTAAAATAATTCTTTATTGGCTATCACGCTGGTGGGAAGAAATGCTATCAGAAGTCACTTGCTAATATGCCATAGGCTGTAGATGTTTCCATCATGGTGACAGCTCACAATGCTATATTATTTTAATGAACAACTTCCATATCACAGTGTGCAAAGTGTTTTTCATACACTCTTAAAATCAAACTAACATCTTGGGTAGTAAACATATAGGAGAGCAAGGGACCATGTGCACAATGTTATTCATATTTGGGGCTTGTTCATTCTATAAAATTGGAGATGTCCCTACCTCTCAGTGCTCAGCTACTGTTCCAAGTCACTTTAAATACACAAATTGCAGGGCTCTGCTGTGACAGTACCTGTAAATATCCTCTCAAGTGAGATATTAATTTACTAAAAAAAAGGCAAAAATGTCATTGCTTTCCTTCAAATTTGCTTTATTTTAAAACCTTTTTATAAAGGATATAAAATGTTAACTATGACCAACCTGAGTTCCCATGAATGACAGTGGTTATACTGTATGTTAATTATTACAAATCAAATACACCTGGTTTTTCAGAAAGACTGGCAGCCCAGCAACCATCTAAGAATCAAGATATGCTTTTCTCTGTTGCATATTATCACCAGTAACCCATCGAGTATACAAGTTGTATTTATTGCACTATACAATACAGTGCAGTTTTCAAATTTAATTGATCATGCCATGCTTTTGTCTCTGTAATTGTTTACCTCCCACCACATACATACATATACCAATATATGCAGCAGCACTTCACTTGAATCAGTTTTCACTTTTTTTCTATTATTACAGTGGTGGATTGGTAACTCAATGTTGTAACAGCAAAAACAAACTGAGTATGGTCCATGCTTACAATTAAATGCATACATTGCATGATAGCAGACAGATTAACATACAGATGGCAACCACTTTTTTAATGCTATGCAAACTGAACACAAATGCACAGCGCCCTCTGCAGTCAAATGCACAGCACTAACTGAGGATCTGATTGGGTCACACTTGCTACTTATTCATTACATATGGTAAAATCTGCACAAATCTTTTTTCCCTAAAGTTTCTCATCCCTACAGAATAAACACTCTACCTCCCTGTTTGAGAATATCAGGTATAGTAGTATATATTGCTACCTTAAAGAATGTATCCATAAACCAAAGAGTACTTCCATATTATATTTATTACTAATTCTGTATCTCAATTAAAAAAAACTTCAGAGCACAGGTGATCATTCTGTTATTTAATAAAATGTGTCTACAAAATGCAAATCTAAAAACACTTCTAGTGTCTTAACTACTCCATAAGAGAGGGTTACAAGAACAATGACTGAGACAGTATGAGGCTCAACTTCTAAAGTGTATTTTTCTGGCCGCTTCTGTTAAGTACTTAACCAAGTTAATGCTAGTGAAAAACTACATGTGTCCTCAAAGAAAGTTATCCAGACTATTAATATACTACACATTTTAATCTTAATTAGCATATCTGAGCCCTTGTATCGCAAATCGTTATCTTGACATGCCATTTGTGAAACCAGCAACATAAGCATGCTGGAAAAAACAATAACTTTCAAATCTACTTTGAAGTTTCATTTTTGTCATTTAATCTTTAAAACTCTCATTGCTTAAGGCAGAATGATATATTTGGAAGTCCACTTATGCTACCTGACTAAATGTTGAATTACTGTGCTTCTTAATGGTATAGGTAACCTTTGCTTTTCTGTCATAGCTCAGAACTTCTCCATGAATTAAAAAACAAATACACTTTTCTGATAAACTGGAGTGAATCAGACTATTTTGACAAGGTAACTTAAAATTTGTCTTAGCTGCTAAAACTGTAAGCACATAGAGAAAAGCTATTACTACCACCAGTCCTATTAGATTAAACTAAATTACCCATTGGGGATAGTGTCTTCATAAAAGGCCTAATTTTTTTTAATATTAACATGTTTGACTCTGAAATGGAGTCCCAGTTGAAACCATTGTGCATGAAATGCGCCATTCTTGTAGTATAGTGATTGTTTACATGATTTCACACCATCCTCCATGGTGCTTGTCAAGTAGCTTCTATTCACCAGAAATCTTCATCAGGTTCTCCATGAGAAATGCTTGCCACGCTAAATATGGGGTGGAAGGAAAAAAGTTAATGGATTCAGAAGCAGTCTTCTAACCTAACATTTACTCATACTTCTAAATATCTTTTCTTCCTATTAGAAAGTTCCACTTACCTGTGTAGCCTAAAGGCTAGTTTGCCTTTGTTATAGTCACCCCAGTGGGCTAGCTTGTCTTTATTATATTCATTGTTTTACATATATTCAGCAATAATGCAAGAAGCCTAACAGGCCTGTATCTGGTAAGACATCAGCTTCAGCAAGTTAGCATAAAGCTTGAGCGATGAAAATGGTTAACAAGTTACCCACTGAGCATTACCTTATCAACGTGCTTACTTGGTTAACTGGAGCAAGACTTCTCCAGTACAGCCAGGTCCACCATAGGTTGGGGGCTGTTTCAGGAGTCCCTACCTGAATGCCCCTGCTCTGCATGCGATGTGGAGACTGGTTAAACACATAGCTTAACCAATTAATATTTTTAAAAATGGGATATTACATCCCTACTAAGAACTAAAACCCCAAATATTTAGGTAGCTGAAAATAGCATTTATGGGGAAGTTCTGACCGTGTCCTGGAAACAAACTGATGTACATAACAGGTACATGAGATGCATGTAAGGCTAGCTTATTTGCTTGCCTATCTATCTTACACATTTCTTATGGGTTTAATTATTTGTTTTAGAGTATATTTCGGTTGCAATGCAAGAGACCTACAAGCTACATGCTTATGTTAAGCTAAGCCAAAGTTAGCATAAATGTTTGAAAACTTTCACTTAGATAGATGGCAATGACCTAAAAGCATATATTGTGTGTGCATGGATTATATATAAAAACCCTTTGTCATAAATAAAGGATGCATTAAAGCAGGTTGGCATAAGAGCTTTCCTAAGTTGTACCTGTTAAGTTTAAATCACAACTTGGAAGGAACCAAAATAATCACTTAGAACAGAAATAACAAAATGTGCTGCCTAATCACAAAAGGACTATGTTAACAAATTGACATATATGATAAGTTGAGATCATCGCTATACAAACCTATAGGAAAAAGACACTCCAATTATTAGTAAGCTGAAGAACTACAAATGAAAGGGAAGGCATCCCCTACTGAATATGCATTGAACATAATGCTCTTAGCAGAACATATTACAAAAGTGGCACCCTAGGCTAAGGGTGGTAAAAAGAGATAGTCAGTGTTCCCTCTAAGATTTTCCATCCATGAGTGGAGTGAATTTTGTCTTGTGCACCAATATTGACGTCATGTGCACTTGTTCGGATATGTGCCACTGTGGCACCCACCTGTTACTAACAAAATATCTTTTATTTTTATTTATATATATATATAAAGAAAGAAAGAAAGAAAAAGAATACTAAAAAAAAGGGCTCACAACTGTGAGTAGTCCCAACATCAATAGGACTATTCACAATAATAAGCACTTTAGCTAGTAAATTAATGATAGCATAGTCAAGCTCCCGCTAACCGTGTTTGAACGTCATCATATATATAATGGATATTCAGTAGCTTATGTGAAAGGGTGTGTGTGGTCTCAGCCGATAACCTAGTGGACAGGTGTCCACATTACATAGTACCTGTGGCATTGCAAGTTATGAGCAGCTGCAAAGCAAGATATAAATTGGGATGTTTATGCTGTCTGAGGATATATAACAAAAGCCTTGATTTTATTTTTTTGCATTTGAAATTCTGTAGGCAGCTGGTGAACTATTTTTTGTTTTATTTGTAATCCATGATATTCAAATGTAAGCAATTGAAGGTTGGGGGGGATTTAGTTTTAGTTACGTGTTTACTGTTTTTTTCAGGGGAGGGGGTTAGGGTTAAAAAAAGATATCTAACTCATATGTCTAAAATCCAGGACAAGTGATGTGTGTATTAAATATTAAACACATCCATTGTTACAGGCTGAAAGCTCAAACTTTAACTGAATCTGAAATTTCCAACAAGTTTTGTCCTAAAAACAGGGAAAGCTCATCTAACATTCAATGATTCCTTAAGATAAAAATCAGGAGAGAGAGAGAGAGACAGAGACAGAGACAGAGAGAGAGAGAGAATGAGAATATTACCCTTTAGATCCTCAGAGGAGAAACATACATTTCTATTTGCTTTACACTGTAGTTCTACATAATGCATTAATATTTAGTATATTTAACTGTCTGCAATGTATGAGTATTCATGCAGGTTTGACTAAAGTCAGAATATTATGTCCAACATGCACTAAGTGTGAAATTGGGGATATTATTTATTATCTATGTGTAGTCTTTGAGATTATTTGTAATGTCATGAAAATGTAAGAGCAAAAATGTCTTTTAAGTAGCACCTAACATGCTATTTTATTAAATGTTATCTTCTTTCAGAAGATTTACAGGATAGTTTAAGAAATCAAGCATAACACTTGACTCTTTTGCTCAGTTTCAAGGACTCTCACTTTCTTAGTGTCACTGGAATGATTTTCTATGAGCCCTAATTACCACTTTTTCCTTCTAAATTGAGACCTATTTGTTACAAAATTTTCTTTATAGTAAATGAATGTTTTGTTTTCCCACTTTTTCCAGAGTATTGCCCCACAAACAAAACCTCACATACATCAATATAAAAATCTAGTAAGATTGTCAACAAAAGACCAAAATCAACAGGCAAGGCATAGAAGCATATTAAAAATTGTTTATAATTTAAAAGAGGCCCAAATTAAGATTCCAAAACCAAACACCTTTAACATTGTGGCAGGGCTGGAGCTGGGGCCAGAGCCGCATGGTAACTTCCCAGCTGTTCCTGCCACACAGCTCCAGCCCCAGACCCACAAGCAGGCCCTGATCCGCACACCATGCAGCCACAGCAGGCCCCAACCCCCGGAGCAAGCCCTAGCCCCTCTAACACGCAGCCGTAGCAGAGTTCCCTGACCTGGCCACTGGAGTAGCTCTACCACACACACCACCTCAGCTAGCCACAGCCTGGAGCAGCTGCCTGCTGCGCCACTCACCTTCCAGCAGTAAAGTGAGTGCTGCTGCATGGCTCTGCAAACGAAGTAGGCAGCTGGAGAATTTTTTGTGAGCAGCTGCACAGGCACACACCTTCCAGGGAACTATGGAGGTGGTGTCTTTGGGAGGTGCCAGAAGGATGGTCACAGTAAGGATATAATAATGTAGTCAATTAATAAGCAGATGCTTATCAGTTAATGCTATCAGCTACATGCACCATCCCCCGGCCCTTCTGCCAGTAAATATTTTAGCAGGCTGGCCAGCAGCTTGACTCAATCCCAGCTTGGGCCAGGTTCCAGGAGCTACAACCGCTGTGGCTCTGCACTGAAAGATATTTAGGAACCGGGCAGGGAGACAACCTGGCTAAGACCTGGCTCGCACCAGATCCAGGGAGCTACCCCCTCCACACACACACACACACTGCAGCGCTGAAAGCAGCAGGGGTAGCTCCCAGGACCCAGCGCAAGCTGGGACTGAGTGCTTTCGATGCTAACCCTTGTTGATTAATCATGTAGTTGACAAAATGTGTGTCAACTATACAATTAACAAATTACACGCTTTTTAACATCTCTAGGCCACAGATGATGATGAGAAAAGGAGATGATGATAAGGAAGCTGAGAGCTAACATTTCAGGTTGTTTGACAGAAGATGGATGGGCAGATGTGTATTCTGTATTATCTCCACCCATATTACTGAGTGGGTGTTGTAGCCAGACACAAACCCCATCTTGTTTTTCCACGAACCCCATCTTGTTTTCCCACCCCCAGAGAGCAAGAGAAAGGCAGTCAGCCTTTGATGCCCTGGGAACGCAGGTGTGCTGCCTGTCCCTGACTCTACCATAAACAGAAACCAGACAGTAAATGGGCTAGCTGACGACCCGGGGCCTCCCGTCGCCCTGATGGCTAGTACCAGTAATTGACACGCCTGCACTGTCCCAGGAGAGGAATCTTCGCCCATCACATACCAGAGGTGCCCATTGTCTGCATTTTCCCAGATGTGAATTATGCTTTGCACCCTTCGTGGGAAACTTGGCATCCAAAGCCATTTTTCCTAATTGGCCACTTGAGACCAGGAAGAAGCCTACGTGACCCAAGGGGTATAAAGAGGGTTTAGTAGCCCACCCCATTTGAGCTCCAACCATCTATACCTGCTGGCAGGTATTGATTGTCTCCCGAGGTCTGTGGGATGCCCAACCTCGCCCTACTTCTTCCCGAGGGATTGAGAGAAAGACGCTGGCCACACCAAGTCTGGAACGCAGGGGTGAGAATATATACCTGCTATGTGTCTATTTTGCATGCATTTAATAAGAGCTCAGAGAACCAAAAGGGTTTCATGGTACCTGTAAGTGACTTAGTCTAATTTCTGTCCTGTCCTTTGTAGTGTGTTATCTGTAACAGCAGTAGCATTTAACAACTAAATTTACCCTGTAAGAATAAAATAGTAACTGTTTAAGCTTTAACCTGACTCCTTCAGTTGCTGTAACAGAACCAAGCACAATTTAAAAGAACTTCAGCCGGTCATAAGGGACTCACTGCCTTGACCGTCGGCTGACAGGTGTTTGTGACTGTACTAAATATATTATTAAACTATATTTGTAAATATAAAAATTCCTATAGTTTCAGTGTTGCAACCCCCACGTGCTCAGTCGCAACTTACACTATAGGAATAAAACTGAGCCTGATCTTGCATCAAGAACCTGTTGACCATCAAAAGTGATAACTGGGAATTGTTATGTAATCAATAAATTTTTAAAGATCAAGCAACACCTGAGATTTAAGGATCAACCTCCTACCACTGGCTTTCCAAATCAACCCTCACCTTTTCTTCTCCCTCTCCCCATTCCCTTCTCTTATTTATTCTTGGATTTGGACTTCTAACAAACCTCCTCTGCCAGTTGGTCTTGCAGAAACATTAGATACTAGGAGGGTCATTATCTCACAGGAATTCTCTCAAACTTTGGGCAATATGAAAGGTTGTGCTGCAGCTGTCCCATCAAGGAAAGGGCTAGTCAGCAAGGCTGTTGACTTATCTCCCTTTAGTATCATTGCTTAACATTATTGTAAATAGGGGTTTGGTTATAGGTACATGCGGTAATAATTTCTTCACCCAAGAGAGCTGCATTTTTCTAACAAAAATTAAAGAAAAAAAGTAGCCATATTTGGTTATAGGATACTCATTTTAGCATATTGATTGTGATCTACTTATTTATTTCTCTGAAAGTTATATATAATTGCAGTTTTAAAAGGCAAGCATTTATGTTAACTATAAATTAAATCACAACTATCATATTAATAAAATGAATTACTTTTTCAAATACCCAAAATACTATTTCTGGGACTCGCAACCAATTAACAAAACCTCAGCTTTAAAAAATAATTGTATCAGCCTGACCTGTCATCTTTTCCACTAGACAGTAGTCTCTCTATCAGTGATTCTTCTTCCACATCTTTTTTGGAGCTCTGGCAGACAAGAGAAAAGCATTACATATTTTTAATTTGTTTAGTTAGTTACATTTTGGCTCATTGGCCTAACTTTACAAACAAAATGTGGCATAGGATCTTAAGCACATAGCATTGGTTGACAAAAATACCTTACCTATCTTTGTAATTTTATGCACGTCATGACTTTTTAAATAGCATCTTACAGAAGAGCAACCACATTGCCATTAATATGGTATTACATCCCAAAATTAATGTTTTTGTATACAAAATGTGAACCACTTCTGAACAGAAACTTATCAAATAATTATATTACAAAATAAATCAATTTTTATGACAATCCGCTCACTTGAATGCTTCAACAGAATTTTTTTTAATCGCATCATTACTTGTTCTTTCGGTTATTTTTTAAATTTTTTTGACATCCATTCATTTGGAAACTATTTTATACCTGCATTTTTTAGGCATTATCATTTACATTTATAAATGATGGCCGTGACAAAACCAATTTCTGCAAAAATGGGTTCTGGAAATATAAATTCTATCTTGCATGTACTATTGTCTTGGGACATTATTTATACTTAGTGCACATGGAAGAGTAGTTCTCTTTAAAAATTAGGCCCTTCGTTTTAACGAGCCTCAGTTTACATAGAAAATTTAGAAACCATTAATTTCTAACTACACACACATATTCTGTATTTCCATTTGACGAGGCAATATAGCTGGATGCAGCCTTATAAAAGAAAAGTACTCTTGGCATTCCCACATGACCTAGGCAAAACCTCTTGAACACAAGTCTCCAACAGTGAACACAAATCCAGCACTCTAGCTCATCTGAACTATGTATGTTTTTTATTTGTCTCCAAGGTGCAATAGGACAACTTGTTTTTTTACAAATCCAGCAGTTAACTGATCAACTGTATTATAAACCTGCTCCTCACATCCTTTTACTCTTTCACACTGAAAATGAAGACCAAATTGAGTTGAAGACGGTATTCTTCACTTCATGATTTATGAATACATTGTGAAGACTCACACTTTAAAGTCACCCAATTATTGTCCACGGGATTTGGTATATCACCTTATTTGTCAGCTCCTGCTCTCTGCTTTGCTGAATCAATTTCATGTATTTCTCTAGTGGATTAAGAGGAAGATCAACCAAATTATCTTTGGCATCAGGAATATTGATTTCTAACTCTTGCACTTCATTGTCTGTCTCATTTTTAAATTCAATTTTCAACGAATTTTGGATCATCTTCTAAAAAACACAACAAAACAGAAATATACTTAAAATTGATATGCCAGTTCAAAAATATTTCAAATCAGGGTATAGCTCAATATGTTTACATATGAAGTTCAGTACATTACCAGTCAAATCTACTAATCTGTGTTCCATTCTGACATATCCAATGTGGCATGTACCCATAGTCACTCACAATTTGAAGATGGGAGATCATTCGGTCCTTGCACGAAGTCCCACTGCACTCACTGGGAGTTCTATTAAGTAGAATCAGGCAACATACCCTCTAAGCTTTTCCATCCACGTACAGAATGTTTGTGTGTGAATGTGCACCACCAATGGAAACAAAACTTAGTTGTGAGTGGCCTGCTAATCAGCTGAGCAAAAGGGCACATCTTACAGGGAACACTAGACTGAAAGACTGAGTATTAGGAAGCACACTATTTTTTCATTCAGTTTGTTTCAATCTGGGAGCCTATTTAGAAAGTCTCTATCTTTGAGCTTAGAATAAGCAAACCCTTTTTATATTGAAACCAATGACACACAATAGTATCACATGTTAAAATTAATTACTGGACGACAAGCTTTTAATCTGGGAAGAAATTTTAGAGACAAAGTTTAGTTATTAATATAGCTACAGAACGGTTATAAATGACAGTAAATCCAACAAACTATTCTGTTACATTCACAGAGAAAAAACAAAGTTCTGTAGGAAGTCTTCTGGGATTGCTTTGTAGTTTATTTACTTGAAATTACATGTTATATCAAAGTTACCGTTCTGTCAGAAATTAAATTATTACTTTACCATTTCTTCATTCAGTTTTTCTAGTTCTCTTTCCTCCCTTTCCAGTGCTTCCTGCCGGTCTCTCTGCCTTCTTTCTTCTCTCTCCCTCCTTTCTTCTTCCCATTGTTTTTGATTCTCTTCTCTTTTCTGTTCCTCAGATTGCCTTTGATCAACTACAGCTGTGACAAAATCATTTTTTCATTTTTCTGTTCCATTTAACATACGCAGTGCAGTAATCAAGATTTGCAAGTGGCGGCTATTGAAATAGAGTGTGACATGCAGCTTGATAATACACTGAGTAAATTGGTAGTCACGATTGTGAAAGATGGAAGCCACAGAAACAATTAAGCAGCCAAATTCGTCAAGTAACTGTTTTTGTATGGCGCCTATAATAAACCTAAAAAACCCTGGACATGTAGTTTGCATATGTACCATGTAACATTATTAATTTGAGCTATTTTAGCAAGCAAAATGTTTCTTCATTTTAGGTCTTATCTTTCTGGTTACACAGTGAAACTCAGACTTTAGCAGAAGAAATAGGACAGTCTTAAGATTAAAGAAGAGAAGATGGAGTTAGGACCGAGATGCATTATTCCCAGCTATGCCACAAACTTCCAGAATAAGCTTGGGCAATTTATTTAAGTAAATTTTTTCAACTCTGGAAGCCTAACCTAAAGTAGATGAAATCCATATTTATAGTAAGCTTCTAAATAAGGGGCCTGGCTTAGAAGTAGTAAATACACATAGCTTACACTGAGGTCAATATGGTACCCTACTTTAGGTTGTAAATAGGAAAATGTTAACCTAAGTCTCTCTGCCTCAATTTCTTGATCTGTAAAATGGCTATGATGCCACTTGTCTATTCGTCATAAAGGTGTTGCAAGATTTAATTATTTTGTATTTGTAAAGTGTTTTAAGATACTTGGATAGAAGAGGTTACAAAAATACAAAGTACAGGTTGGACCTCTATGGTCCACCACCTTGGGGACCTGAGCAGTCCTGAATCAGGGAGTTTGCCAGATGAGGGAAGATCAACACTCCCCTGCTGCCTGCTCCACACCCAGGCTCCCAATCGCTGCTGCTGGGGATTCTCCTGCCAGGGCTTCCCGGACACTGCCAGCCCTGTTCGGACAATGCTCCTCCTCCCCCCACTGCCGCTGGGGATTCCCCAGGGTTCCCCGGCCAAGGCTCCCCTACTGCCACCCAGCCCCGCTACCGCCGGGGGTTCTCTGGCCCGGGACCGCCCAGTCACCCCAGCCCCACTGCAACTGGGAATTCCAGGGCCTCCCCACCCGCCTAGCCCTGTTGATGCCAGCACCTGACCCCAATAATGCCAAGCCTGTTGCCACTGGGGGTTTTCTGGGGTTCCTGGGCTGGGACTGCCCAACCACCACCAGCTGCACTGCCAGGCAAGTCCTGCTTCCACCAGGGCTTCCCTGGGCCTGTCTGGCAGCTGCATGGCCCAGCTCACACTAGCTCGCCACCTTGTCTTGCTGACGCCAGGTGTTCCCCAGCCCTGCATTCTCCCTGCTGGCTCCCGTTCTCCACTACCGGGGCTCTTTGGTCCAGCAACATCTGTGGCCCTGCGAGACCACGAATGTTGCCAGACCACAGAGTCCTGGATTTCAGAGATTCAACTTGTATAATAAAACAGTTATTTAGGAAAAACTATCACAGCACATAGATCTAGTTAAACCTGTTGGGTTTAAATGCTAAGACCATTTACATCTATAAAGTAGTCGTCTGTGATGTGCACAAAATATCAGAAGCTATTTGAAGCTAGAAAACCTTCTGCCTACAGAAACATCCTTGGCAAAGACATGAAAACGATCTTCATATCAAGCAAGATGTTGTACGCTAGTATACTACTGAGTAGTGAAGAACTGGAGAAATTAAGCATACAGGCAGTCCCCGACTTACGAACGGGTTACGTTCCGAACACCTCGTCGTAACTCGATTTGGTCGTAAGTCGGCAATACCCTTAAACACGCTGCCCATGCTGTTCGAAAAACTTGACGTACATGGTTCTCAACTCAAAAATATTATAATGGGGTTAATGGGAGGTTGGTTGTAAGTACAGATGGTCTAAGTCGGTGTGTTCATAAGTCGGAGAGTGGCTGTATTGCATTTAAATTATCTTTATCTAGCTGACACTCTTCACTGCAGTGATTATATATTGAGCTAATTGGCATGCAAAACAACCAGCGAATGCAGAAACACACTTAAAGGAAATGTTGAAGAAAGCTTCTCTCTAAAGAAGCAAAGGTCATGAATTAATATTAAGGCAAAAAACCTGAAGTCTCTTCAGAAGCCAAAAAGCAAATTTTAAAAGATGAAATTTAAAAACAAACTTAACATAAGCACTGGTGAAAATCATCATCCTATAGAAAATCCAGAATTAACAAAGATATATTCCTTTTTCTATAGTACCCAACACTAACTTTGAGAAAAAAATGTCAACCACTTCAATGCAGAAACCAACATTTTTGTTTGCTTTTAATACATTTACTATATAAAAAGGGTATTTGTTTCTGTTTCTGAGCTGAGAACTTACTTAAATCCTGCTGTGAAGCGGCTGTTACTGGCATAGCGTTAGTGACATTGTTTCCAATGACACGGTCCGCAGATGGATGTGACACATCACTTTCGAGCTGCTCTGGAATGTCCCCTTGATCTGGAGAAGAAGTTTGAACAATGGCATCGTTATTCTGT
Organism: Pelodiscus sinensis; assembly: GCF_049634645.1. NCBI lineage: Eukaryota > Metazoa > Chordata > Testudines > Trionychidae > Pelodiscus > Pelodiscus sinensis. The sequence goes on from NC_134711.1 coordinate 213,085,448, forward strand.
AATTATAATAGTGGGGCAATGGAATGGACACAGTGTGGGAATAGCTAGAGTTAGAATACATAAATCTAAGCTATTAAGCATTCTCCCCACCAAACTCAACCACTGAACTGAAAATTAAGAAATATCAAGTAGGCTGCACTTGCTACTTTAATCATAATCACGGCATTGTTTGGCTTTGAAAATTAGTAGCAACAAAAGATGTTTACTAAAGCTATTGGCACAACTGAAATCAATTACATTTTGAGACAAAAGATTTTTAAAAACCCTGTCTGATCCAGAAATAAATGTACCCACAGAATGTAAAAAACAAGTGGTTTCCTTCTTATACTCTAGCCATACTCCTATAATAAAGTTACATTGGTCTGGATTAGGGATGTGAACGACTAGTTGCTTCCCCCCTTGATGCCTCTATCAGAAAGAGGCAGCAAGTGGGGGGGGGGGAGAAAAGGGGGTGCTTCAAAGCCGCAGTGCTGTGTAGATCCCGGGGCCAGACCCTGGAGTCCCCAGCTGGCCCAGACTGCATGCAGCATTTCAAAGTGGCAGTGCCATGTGAAGCCCGGGGTCAGTGGGGGACTGCTTGAGGGCCCTGCTGGTCCTGTGCTCCCTGCAGTGCTTTTGCCTTTGAAGTGTAGCAAAAGTCAGAAAACGTGTGGATCGACTATTCAGTTAGCCAATTAATCTAAATTTAACATCCCTAGTCAGGATTGGCCTAGAATCTCTTGAAAATGGCATCATTCTCCCAGTGAATACTGAAAGCAATCCTGGGGATTTTAATAGGTTATTTCAATAAAGTTATATTATGTCATGTTGGGGGAAAAAATCCCCCAGAATAGCTTCAGAATGGGCAGCCCCAGCCTACAGGAATATAACAAAATATATATTAAAAGCACTCAGAAATAAGGAAATGCCAAAATGCCTCCTTCTCATCGTCATCAACAACCATGGGCTCAATGACCGTTGGTGTCCGATGCCTCCCTCACTATTTCCTTCCATCTTTCCCTGTCCAGTGCAGAGTGGCTTAGTTTTGTCCGAGACAGAACATCAGAAATGACTGCCCGTCGCAGGGAGCCATAGCCTGTAATACCTCTGAAGCTGGTATAGGGGGCTCTGTCTGTGAGGTGGAGTGTTTTCCATATAAGGGCATGTAAATTAATAATCTTCCCCTGCTCGCTCCACCCATTGCAGTAACAGATCAGCCAGTGGGCTGACTGGTGCTCAGGCCTGCTACTCCACCCACTGCAGCAAAAACCAACCTATGGGGTGATAAGTTCACAGGCAATAAAACAGGCAGGCAGCCCCTCTCTCACTGGGGATTCGCATTGAGTGAACGCCTGGCCTGATCACCCAGACGCCTTGCACCCCCCGCTCTTGAGTCTTACTGAGCGTACTCCGAGTTGGTCGACCCGAGTGGAGACAGTTTATGAGCGTGTGACCGGTACTTGTGTTCCTGCTGTCTCCAGAACTGGTATAACACCCCCCCCCCCCACCATCATCCCTATCCTAATTGATTTTTTAGTTGTCCTTATTGCTTGCCAAGTGACAGTGGCTAAAAAGTTACTAAGTTAGTTTATAAATAGTTGTGGTTTAGGTTTTTTACTGTTTCCTTGTATAAAGTTGTGTAAATAATCAGCCCTATGGACAATACCAGTGTTAATTCAACTGTTCCTAACCCCTGGGCAATTATTGGGAATTATTGTGATTTAGAAAAGCCTCAGGGAATTGTTTTGTGTTGTCTGGCAATCTGTTTAATTTTTGTTCTGATGATTGTCTGGCGCCATCAAAATAAAATCAGTTTGTGCTTTTTGAAACCCCCAGTTGTGGTCTCATCCTTTCCGGCATCCCTTCGAACCTCGTGTATTACGGGGACTGACATGGCGTCACGAACAGGATGCCGGAACCCCGGAGACCATGACAACTCTGATAGTTGCCCCTGGGCTAAAACTGAGACCCCAGGTTCTGAGGAGGATCAGTTTAATCATTTGCAATACCACCTCCTCTGTACTCGACAGCGCGAAGGGGCCCCTAACACTTTTGACTGGGTCTGTGTCATAGGACACGGCCATGATTGTAGGACCTACACCATTCCTTTGGGGTTGAGCGATGTGGGCTGCTTGCTAACTTGCCATCCCACCTTCAGGGCCACCCCGGCTGATAATAGCCTTCAACCGTGTCTCACTCAAGTGGGTGAGACAGCCCCTAATACAAACCCTCTTAGCCTCTGGAAAGAGGTGAACAGGGTAATTAAACTCTGTGGGGTAGCCCCCTCCATCTTGGCCCCCGAGCCAAGAGCCCCACATGGATCACCTGCACACCACCTGTTAATAGGATTGGTCCAAAGGTTAGATGGGATAAAAAAGGTTAAAAAACTACGCCCCGATTCTTATAAATCAGAGGATGTTCTGGCTGCCATCTGCAATACCCTAGCAGCAGCCCTTGATAAAGTTACCGTCTACCATGGGGCCGTTACAAATTGTGCACGTGGGGTGGCGCACTCACAGTCAGAGGGAGAACCGGAGTTTTCCCCTCAGGCGCCAAAGACGCCTCCTTTAGAGACACAACTTCCTCCCCCATACCAAGGCTCTCATGACCCACCAAACATTTACCCTGGCTTGACTACCCTGAGTTCAACCATACCCACAGCTCCCGACCTGATTGTACCGGAGGCCCTCCCTGTGACTGTAACCCGATTAAAAATGGATGGTCAGGGGAATACCTCTCAGGTAACTGAGACCCGCCCCCGAACCAAGGCGGAAATGAAGGAGTTCATCACGGACACTGCCCGACGTCCGGATGAGCCTCCTATAATCTGGGTAGGGAGATTAGCCTTGGAACAGGGGAGTGACTGGGTTGACCGGGAGGAAGCCTTAACGTTAACCCGTACCGGGAGTTGGTCGCGGGGCCTTATGGGGGGAGTATTGGCAGCGAATAATCATTGGCCTGTAACGGCCGCAGCTGCCGCGCACCTCCAAATACAAGGGGGATTTCGCGCAGTACAGATGCCACCTGATTGTGTGAATAACTCCACTACCCTTATGTACGCAATCGCTGGGAGTTCTATTCTGCTCTGGGATCCCACTGCACACCCCCTCAACTTAACTAACGTTCAGACGGTAGCACAAAACCCATTTCGTTTTGTTGATGATCCCACTCAGATTCCCATAGAAGATGCGGCTGTTACCCTAGCCGTGGACAACAGCCCTAATCTAGACACAGGGGCTCTTCTGTGGCTAAGGGGATACACAGGACAACCTATTGGCCGACTATACGACGCTGTAGAGAGGGTGAAGTGGGCAACACTAAAGGCCGCCCTACTTGCAACCCCCTCTACTCTGGTGAAAGGGTCCAAAATGGTGCCCAAACCCAAATACCCCGAGCGTTCGTTCATCGAGCGTAAGATTTTTGGATTTTTATTGGGTAAGGGACTCACCAAGGAAGCTATTAGGAAAATGAATAGTGATCAACAGAAAGACTTGGCTGTGAAATTGGGGTGGGAAGATCGCCCTATTCCCCCGCAGCCAAAAAACGGGGAGAGGCCGAGTGCCTAGCGGTCACTCGGCCTGATTTAAATGACCCTCGACCCTATCAAAACCTGACTACCGAAAACGAGACAATTATCCCCTTTTTGTTAGACACGGGGGCACAGGTATCCATCATCCCCCCCGATATGCCCCACACCCCCACTGGAAAGATAGTCTTTGTACAGGGATTAAATAGCGTTGAAGCAACCTACGTTAGTCCATCACAATTGGCTTTCTCTTCAATCTTAATTAGCCCGCCTTGAGGGCGTTGTTTGTCCCCTTTTTGTTTTTCAGGTACCAACCCATTCGAGCCCCCCACCGGCTGTTTGACTTCCGGAGCCGACGAGAACCATCAAGATGGAAAAAATTTAAGTCTGCCACTGAATCTTTCGTTTGGGGATATGTTACCAAATGTCCCGCAATCTCGAAGCCCTCACTAATTTGACCGCTGAAGGGTTTCGACAAGTCGATTTGGCTCTTACTGTACTAGCTCATTATGCCGAAAAGAATCGTCTAATGATACAGGTTATATTGCAGAAGGACTTTTGTATGGCACTCGAGGACCTTGACCCCAGGTTTAAGGACCAATACCGTTTGCGTTTCAAGCCCGGGTGGAACAACGTTTCAGCCATCACCCAACAGCTGACCTCACTTGCAGTTCAGATTCGCGAACAGCGGGAAGAATGGGACTGGTGGCAAACAAAACTTTCCTCTTGAGGACTGAGTACTTGGGCATCCACCATTAAGCAGTGGTTGATTGTATGTGCTCTTGTGTTACTAGCCTTTTTAGTGGGCACTGCTGTTGCAAAAGCTCTTATCCACAGAGTTGTTTCCGCTTTCCCTGTTACTGTTGCTTACTTTTCCCTTTCTCCCCTTTCTGAAGACAGCAGCTCACCAGAACCTCAATTTACCCAATTGGCTTCTTGCTGATTACCCTTACGTGCGCTCTCACCTTAGGCAACCCCCTTACCGCTTGCTCCGGACAGCCACGGGGGCATGTCCGAGACAGAACATCAGAAATGACTGCCCGTCGCAGGGAGCCATAGCCTGTAATACCTCTGAGGCTGGTATAGGGGGCTCTGTCTGTGAGGTGGAGTGTTTTCCATATAAGGGCATGTAAATTAATAATCTTCCCCTGCTCGCTCCACCCATTGCAGTAACAGATCAGCCAGTGGGCTGACTGGTGCTCAGGCCTGCTACTCCACCCACTGCAGCAAAAACCAACCTATGGGGTGATAAGTTCACAGGCAATAAAACAGGCAGGCAGCCCCTCTCTCACTGGGGATTCGCATTGAGTGAACGCCTGGCCTGATCACCCAGACGCCTTGCACCCCCCGCTCTTGAGTCTTACTGAGCGTACTCCGAGTTGGTCGACCCGAGTGGAGACAGTTTATGAGCGTGTGACCGGTACTTGTGTTCCTGCTGTCTCCAGAACTGGTATAACACCCCCCCCCCCACCATCATCCCTATCCTAATTGATTTTTTAGTTGTCCTTATTGCTTGCCAAGTGACAGTGGCTAAAAAGTTACTAAGTTAGTTTATAAATAGTTGTGGTTTAGGTTTTTTACTGTTTCCTTGTATAAAGTTGTGTAAATAATCAGCCCTATGGACAATACCAGTGTTAATTCAACTGTTCCTAACCCCTGGGCAATTATTGGGAATTATTGTGATTTAGAAAAGCCTCAGGGAATTGTTTTGTGTTGTCTGGCAATCTGTTTAATTTTTGTTCTGATGATTGTCTGGCGCCATCAAAATAAAATCAGTTTGTGCTTTTTGAAACCCCCAGTTGTGGTCTCATCCTTTCCGGCATCCCTTCGAACCTCGTGTATTACGGGGACTGACATGGCGTCACGAACAGGATGCCGGAACCCCGGAGACCATGACAACTCTGATAGTTGCCCCTGGGCTAAAACTGAGACCCCAGGTTCTGAGGAGGATCAGTTTAATCATTTGCAATACCACCTCCTCTGTACTCGACAGCGCGAAGGGGCCCCTAACACTTTTGACTGGGTCTGTGTCATAGGACACGGCCATGATTGTAGGACCTACACCATTCCTTTGGGGTTGAGCGATGTGGGCTGCTTGCTAACTTGCCATCCCACCTTCAGGGCCACCCCGGCTGATAATAGCCTTCAACCGTGTCTCACTCAAGTGGGTGAGACAGCCCCTAATACAAACCCTCTTAGCCTCTGGAAAGAGGTGAACAGGGTAATTAAACTCTGTGGGGTAGCCCCCTCCATCTTGGCCCCCGAGCCAAGAGCCCCACATGGATCACCTGCACACCACCTGTTAATAGGATTGGTCCAAAGGTTAGATGGGATAAAAAAGGTTAAAAAACTACGCCCCGATTCTTATAAATCAGAGGATGTTCTGGCTGCCATCTGCAATACCCTAGCAGCAGCCCTTGATAAAGTTACCGTCTACCATGGGGCCGTTACAAATTGTGCACGTGGGGTGGCGCACTCACAGTCAGAGGGAGAACCGGAGTTTTCCCCTCAGGCGCCAAAGACGCCTCCTTTAGAGACACAACTTCCTCCCCCATACCAAGGCTCTCATGACCCACCAAACATTTACCCTGGCTTGACTACCCTGAGTTCAACCATACCCACAGCTCCCGACCTGATTGTACCGGAGGCCCTCCCTGTGACTGTAACCCGATTAAAAATGGATGGTCAGGGGAATACCTCTCAGGTAACTGAGACCCGCCCCCGAACCAAGGCGGAAATGAAGGAGTTCATCACGGACACTGCCCGACGTCCGGATGAGCCTCCTATAATCTGGGTAGGGAGATTAGCCTTGGAACAGGGGAGTGACTGGGTTGACCGGGAGGAAGCCTTAACGTTAACCCGTACCGGGAGTTGGTCGCGGGGCCTTATGGGGGGAGTATTGGCAGCGAATAATCATTGGCCTGTAACGGCCGCAGCTGCCGCGCACCTCCAAATACAAGGGGGATTTCGCGCAGTACAGATGCCACCTGATTGTGTGAATAACTCCACTACCCTTATGTACGCAATCGCTGGGAGTTCTATTCTGCTCTGGGATCCCACTGCACACCCCCTCAACTTAACTAACGTTCAGACGGTAGCACAAAACCCATTTCGTTTTGTTGATGATCCCACTCAGATTCCCATAGAAGATGCGGCTGTTACCCTAGCCGTGGACAACAGCCCTAATCTAGACACAGGGGCTCTTCTGTGGCTAAGGGGATACACAGGACAACCTATTGGCCGACTATACGACGCTGTAGAGAGGGTGAAGTGGGCAACACTAAAGGCCGCCCTACTTGCAACCCCCTCTACTCTGGTGAAAGGGTCCAAAATGGTGCCCAAACCCAAATACCCCGAGCGTTCGTTCATCGAGCGTAAGATTTTTGGATTTTTATTGGGTAAGGGACTCACCAAGGAAGCTATTAGGAAAATGAATAGTGATCAACAGAAAGACTTGGCTGTGAAATTGGGGTGGGAAGATCGCCCTATTCCCCCGCAGCCAAAAAACGGGGAGAGGCCGAGTGCCTAGCGGTCACTCGGCCTGATTTAAATGACCCTCGACCCTATCAAAACCTGACTACCGAAAACGAGACAATTATCCCCTTTTTGTTAGACACGGGGGCACAGGTATCCATCATCCCCCCCGATATGCCCCACACCCCCACTGGAAAGATAGTCTTTGTACAGGGATTAAATAGCGTTGAAGCAACCTACGTTAGTCCATCACAATTGGCTTTCTCTTCAATCTTAATTAGCCCGCCTTGAGGGCGTTGTTTGTCCCCTTTTTGTTTTTCAGGTACCAACCCATTCGAGCCCCCCACCGGCTGTTTGACTTCCGGAGCCGACGAGAACCATCAAGATGGAAAAAATTTAAGTCTGCCACTGAATCTTTCGTTTGGGGATATGTTACCAAATGTCCCGCAATCTCGAAGCCCTCACTAATTTGACCGCTGAAGGGTTTCGACAAGTCGATTTGGCTCTTACTGTACTAGCTCATTATGCCGAAAAGAATCGTCTAATGATACAGGTTATATTGCAGAAGGACTTTTGTATGGCACTCGAGGACCTTGACCCCAGGTTTAAGGACCAATACCGTTTGCGTTTCAAGCCCGGGTGGAACAACGTTTCAGCCATCACCCAACAGCTGACCTCACTTGCAGTTCAGATTCGCGAACAGCGGGAAGAATGGGACTGGTGGCAAACAAAACTTTCCTCTTGAGGACTGAGTACTTGGGCATCCACCATTAAGCAGTGGTTGATTGTATGTGCTCTTGTGTTACTAGCCTTTTTAGTGGGCACTGCTGTTGCAAAAGCTCTTATCCACAGAGTTGTTTCCGCTTTCCCTGTTACTGTTGCTTACTTTTCCCTTTCTCCCCTTTCTGAAGACAGCAGCTCACCAGAACCTCAATTTACCCAATTGGCTTCTTGCTGATTACCCTTACGTGCGCTCTCACCTTAGGCAACCCCCTTACCGCTTGCTCCGGACAGCCACGGGGGCATGTCCGAGACAGAACATCAGAAATGACTGCCCGTCGCAGGGAGCCATAGCCTGTAATACCTCTGAGGCTGGTATAGGGGGCTCTGTCTGTGAGGTGGAGTGTTTTCCATATAAGGGCATGTAAATTAATAATCTTCCCCTGCTCGCTCCACCCATTGCAGTAACAGATCAGCCAGTGGGCTGACTGGTGCTCAGGCCTGCTACTCCACCCACTGCAGCAAAAACCAACCTATGGGGTGATAAGTTCACAGGCAATAAAACAGGCAGGCAGCCCCTCTCTCACTGGGGATTCGCATTGAGTGAACGCCTGGCCTGATCACCCAGACGCCTTGCACCCCCCGCTCTTGAGTCTTACTGAGCGTACTCCGAGTTGGTCGACCCGAGTGGAGACAGTTTATGAGCGTGTGACCGGTACTTGTGTTCCTGCTGTCTCCAGAACTGGTATAACACCCCCCCCCCCACCATCATCCCTATCCTAATTGATTTTTTAGTTGTCCTTATTGCTTGCCAAGTGACAGTGGCTAAAAAGTTACTAAGTTAGTTTATAAATAGTTGTGGTTTAGGTTTTTTACTGTTTCCTTGTATAAAGTTGTGTAAATAATCAGCCCTATGGACAATACCAGTGTTAATTCAACTGTTCCTAACCCCTGGGCAATTATTGGGAATTATTGTGATTTAGAAAAGCCTCAGGGAATTGTTTTGTGTTGTCTGGCAATCTGTTTAATTTTTGTTCTGATGATTGTCTGGCGCCATCAAAATAAAATCAGTTTGTGCTTTTTGAAACCCCCAGTTGTGGTCTCATCCTTTCCGGCATCCCTTCGAACCTCGTGTATTACGGGGACTGACAAGTTTCTGTAGGCTAGCTCCGCACCAATCTACTATATCATCTACCCATTCTCTGTGGGGTCTGCCTTTCCTATTCAGGCCATCCATTATGCCGAATACCAGGGTCTTAACTTTTCACTCGTTCATTTTGCAGATATGCCCAAATAGCTGTATCTTCCATTGTATAACCATCTGCAGTAGGTTCTCTTTCAGCTGTATCTTCCTATGTAATTCCTCACTGGTGACCTTCTGCATCCATCCCATTCTCAGGATCTTTCTATAACAATTTTCTATAACTCCTCTCGAATGCCAATATTCTTCTCTTCGAATATTTTGTCATCACCCATGTCTCACATCAGTACAACATGCTGCTAAATACATACGTTTTCAAGATGCTCAGCTTCATTCCTAAGCTAATCGCTTTACTTTTTCAGATCTTATCCATCGCCTTCAAACTCATGCTAATAACCTATATCATTAACGGAACCTATTTTAGGATGGACTGGCAGAGGGCATTTCCAATCTCCTGATGTTACCTTGTACCATGTACTAATATAGTTGCTACACTCTCCTTTTTTCCCCCTCAGTTTTTCTCTTTTCTCCCTTTGTCTTGTTCCTTATCTACTTCTCCACTTTCAGTCTCCCCACTCCACCTTTTTTTTTTGCATTTTATACAAGCTTAGCTTGAAATTGTATGATATGAGGTATTTAGTAAACAACAGCATGATAGGATATGTTATAAGACAAAGAGAACATATTCTGTCTGCTGCACAGAGGTTTGGATTCCTAGTGAAAGCTTCTCCTGGACTGCTTGTTTGGAAATCTAGGGAATTTTAATTTGAAAGATTATGTTTGGCTTCTGAGAAGAGAAGCATGATCATAGAGGGGGATGCAAAGGCAGACTCTGTTCAGGAAAGGCAACACTGCCAAGCTCTTAGTGCAGCAGTACCCAAACATTTTATATCACACTCCCTTTACCTGTAATGGAATCTGTCTACTCCCACACAATCTGTTCCTAAAAGTATCTTTTACAATTAAGTACTGTAATTTAATCATTTACATCAGAATTTCTCAAAGTCCATGAAACCACTTTAAGAAACCTCTTAACTGGCAACTCCAGTGTGTTTACTTACTGGCACCACAGCCACGGAGCCTTGCAGCTCCTCTTGGCTCCGTTTCGCCGTTTGCAGCAAAGGGGAGCCGTAGACCACTTTGAGAAGCATTAATTTACATGATTAAATGTCATATCCAAACTGTATCAACAGAAGTATCTAGTGACTGCAGAAGTATTTCAATTAATGAAAGCTACAGTAAAAAATCTATTTAAAATTTGTAAAAAAATGCAAATAGAATTAATTAAAACAGATGAATAACTAAAACTAAGAGAAAAATCCACAGAACAGTAACTCACTTCATCATCTCCTCCCTGAACATAATAGCATGTCTTCCATTGACATCAGAGCAACCTTAGAGATCTTTATTTAAAATTTAATACTGTGTTAATACCTAGGAAAGCAAGTAGGGAATTCTTATCCTCACTCCATGTTCTCTGAGCCCCAACAACAATGCATGAATTGAGAAAGTGTTACACGTAGAGCTAGTGTTGATCTCTGTATCCATATAGTTGAGAAGTAGTCAACCTTTAACTGGTGTTACTCTTCCCTCCATTTCTATTTGTCAGTAGGGAATTTAATTTGCCATTGTACTACTTAATCACTTAGCTTTAACAACAGTATTTTCCAGTCTTTTTAACCACATCATCTACAGATTTTGATTTTCACCTTCCTTCTCCACACATAGTTTTACTATAGTTAAGGTAGCACAGTTGTAGATGAATAGCATTTTCTTCAAGCGCAGAAAAGCTTAAACTGAAATCTTTGACAGAATCTAAACTATGGTCTAATAACTGCTCCACCATTATGTATTAAATATTTGTTTCTAATATGGATCACTCAGGCACCTCCCTGCAAACCCTTTACTAATTCTAGATTGAAAGGAATAGTTAACCTTAAGGAAAATAATGAGATCTTCTACTCTTTCAATTTACTACAGTAACTGAAACCCGTCCTCCCCCTGCCCCCATACACAAAACCTTACCATTAGGAGAAGTATCATGTTCTTCAAGGTCCTCATATGCTAGCTTCTCTGGCTTTGAAGAGTCATTGAAGTCCTGATTATCAGCTTGCTGTTCATGAAGACTAAAAGGAGGAAGGAGCAGAGAGAACATGAATTTAAAAAGTTTAATAACCAAAATGCTAAGTACATCAGCATGTACCTATTTTACAACAGTTTGTGATACCCAAGAGTAGCTATGGACTAAGAAAACCACATAAGCAAAGCAAAATAAAATACAAGTAAGAATTTTACATCAGATGGAATTTCAACACAGTAATCTAATCCTGACCACCTTCAGGTATGAATACAAGACCCTGCTGTTGGACATGACCTTCCCCTGCAGTCTCTCCCCAAAACATACCCACAGTTGAGATGAGCGAACTACATATAAAAAAAGACATAAAATTAAATTAAAAAGAGAAAGAGAAAACAACAAAAACAAGGCAAAAAGGATATCACATACTCAGGGATCAAGAATAATCCCTTTTAATTATACTCAGTTTTGTAGCTTAATTTGCATCCAATGCTCTGATGCCACGGTAATCTGTTAGAGCAGATACCTGTTCATCCCTGAAACCACATTTTACAATCTTTCTTTGGTCCTAAGGAAAATGGGTTCAGTGGTCTCTTTCTAATTGTTATTGGGGATGTCTCAACAGCTTTGAGCATACCACCAGTGTTGGTACCAACACTGCTACCAATCTCTCAATCTGAAAATATAAAGAGAGCGGCAGATCACAAACGAGGTGTCTAGTAGCACTGTGTACAAATTCTTGCTCAGCCCCTGGCTGTATTGGTCTTTCACTATTATAAGCATAAACATAAAATATTTATAAAAATTCCAAGGAATATAGTTTTTTATGGGGTGAGGGGAAGGGAGAAGGATACATAAAATGTACAGCTTCTAAAAGACAGGTTTCAATTTACCTTAATTAAGCCTAAGGGAAAAACAGTTTTAACAGTGTTGGTTCTGCCATTTCAGAAGAGTGGCAGAAACAACCCCTATAAATTACACACACGATTTATTGCTGTCTAATATAAGTGGTATTTCTAGAACTATATAGATAATATATAATAGATAATATATAATCTGTATATAAACTATATAAAAGCATTTTAATCTCTCTTTTACAGATTTTTTTGTTGTTGAGTATATATTATCTATCTAATGTACAAAGACACGTCACTTTGTATAATATTGCTAGTATTACATCTTCCAGAAGTGCTAGGAAAGTATGGAATTCAATGGGATGGATTCAGTAAACAAAAGTAACAAAGGTTTGTCTCATTAAGGTAATTATTTGCATGAATTCAATTGGTTTTCCACAAACTATTTTATCACATGAATGTTGATGAATATGAACCATATCCAGTATCAACAGCATTCCACAAAAAAGATAATAGTATCTCAGCCAGCAATAAATTATTAGAAAAACTTAATTAAAAGCTATTCTTTTGAGAAACAAAAAGATGTATATGAAGTGGATTTATGAACAGTAAAACTGGCAGCCATAATTAAAATATTCATTTCATGTATTTTTTAAGAATATCAGAGGAATCAGCATTAAATCTGTAGTAATCAAGTATATATTTAGGACAAGCAAGGCATGAGTGAGAGATGGAAGGTCTGATGTAATGATTCATCCCTGTCTTGATGATACCAATGTATTTTGAGAATAACAGTAAAGAAAACAATGCTTCCCACAGAGACAGAATACTAGAAATGCATTCATTTCTCCTAAGGGAAAGAAGGGGTTGCTTTCATTCACTTCCTTCCCACCCACTCACAAGCTGGGACAGGAAACTAGCTGCAGTGCAAGTGTTTTGAGAGCAGACATTTCCCCAATGTGGCGTTCTCTTTTGATTGTCTCTATGGTGTTCTGGACAACATATGGATCGCTCTGCCGGAAATACACCAGATTTTCCACACTCAGGAAGCAGTATTATGATTATTTTTGTTAGCTTCCCTTCCCTCTCACTAAACTTACATAGCAATATAAATTCTATCAATTATGTGACATTTATCTGATGCTCAGATAAATGGGCCTGTCACAAACCTGAAGCTCGCTCATTCTGAGCTGACACTCCCTTCACCAGAAAATAACTCTCCCCATATAAAACTTGTGATTAAGTGAGCCAATAGGCACTTCTGTCATCTTTGTCAGGACCCACATTATTATCTTGTGACACAGAGAGTTTATTAAATGGTGTATCAAAATTGTCATGCCCCACATTAAGCTGATAACAATGAGCTGTAGAAAAACAATGTACCTTCAGTCAGTTCAGGACAGGCTGAAAATATCAGAGCTAAATGAACTGCTTTTATGTTCATAGAACTGGTTTTTAAATTAGACTGATGAGCGTAGAGTAAGAGACACTTAAGCAGGACTAGAAAGGGTTCCTCCTCCATGCACCCATATATTCATCACACTACAAACTAGGAATGTGAATGGGTAACCAGGTGATTCTTACCGGTTAATGGTTAACTGGTTACCCAGGGAGCAGCCCTCCATGCGGCTGAGGCCTGGAGCTGGTTCCAGGCAGCCAGCCCCAATGTGGGGGCTGGGAGCCAGCAGAGGCAGCCCCAGAGTGGGACACTACCATGGGCTGGGGGGCTGGAGTGGTGAGATCCCACTAGTTTGTTAATCAGTTTAACGGATTAATCTGGATGTTACATCCCTACTACAAATCTTATCTTGGCAGAACAAAACACAGAATCTAGTTTCTTGATATAATCAGCTCTGACTAGACCCACAGTTTAATGCTAGTCCAAAGCAGTTTAGGAAGCTATATATTTATGTCAATTAGCATGATGTTGAAGTTCATCAGACTTTTGTCTCTCATAAGCTTGAACAGAACCTATTTCCCAAGATGTTCTAACTTAAAAATTACAAGGGTTATGGGGAGATCCTTTTCAACCAGGATTGTTCCTGGCACTGAAAGAACAATTACAGCTTCTGTCATTGAATACCAAAGATCAGCAACCAGAGCCTACCTTAAGAGGAAAAAATAAATTCCTAAAAGCAGATTACTGGTGGGAGAATATCACCCATTTATTTAAATACCTGGTTCATAGGACACAAAGTCTAGAGTGTTTAAGTGTAACTACCCATCCAGAGCTTTGCCTGGTGGATGCTCACCATGCTACTGTGTTTGAATCTAACCTATGGATCACATATGCTCTGAGGCTGGCTGGGTTCAATCATTGTCTCTAGACTTCTAGCAACACTCTGTCTAGTTCCACGTCCGGAGAGATGAGACTCCATGGACCAGTTGAACTAGCACTTGAAACTAACACTAGTTCTCTCAAGTCTCTCCAGAGTTCCAATGAAGTTGTGGAACCTCTGGATTACTGCTTTACTCTTTGGGGAAGAAGTGGGCAGCTGACCCACTCTGGCCAGAAGGGGTTAGAGCAGGATGGAGAGAACCTGTGCAGAGCTGTGGCGAATCAAGGAGAGGCTCCTAGGGAAGCCAATCAGAAGGTAGCTTGCTGGGGAAGCCCTGGATATAAAGAGCTGCTCAGCAGAACAGACAGCAGTTGGAGCCTGACTTGAGAAGGTGAAGAACTGTTTCCCAGAGAAGCACTTAAGGTAGAGAAGAGCTAGGCAGGTTCAGAGGAGCAAAGCAAGAGAGGCTCCGGACTGATATCTGCCAGGCTGCAGGCCTTTGATATAGGGGCCAGGAGGATGCAATGATCAAAGGGGAAGTGCCCCAGGGATCAGGAGGCAGTTAAGAGTGAAGGAGGGCAGGACAACGCAGCTGCCAGAGGGTCCTTGATCCGGGACCCAGAGTAGTTAGTGGGTTTGGGTCCCTCTCTTCCCCCTTCCAGTACACCTTGCCACCAAGAACAGTGGCCGATAGACACTGCAGCTTATCCCTGAGATGAGGAGCAAGACCAGAGGTGGGCAAAAGGGCCTCCACAGGCCAGATCTGGCCCCCCAAGCGGGTTGATCTGGCCCATGGAGGTCCTGCCAATCCCTTGCCCCCAGATCAATCAGTGCCTAGGGACAGGGGAGTGTTCAGCGCTTCAAGTCAACCCTGGCACTTGACTTTTAAGAGCTGTGCGCCAGAGGGCAGAGAACAAAAGATTTTGTGTGCCCCCCTCCCGCCCAATCAGGGCTTGGGGGGTGGAGGAGTGTGTGAAGTCTCTTCCTGCCCTGCAAGGGTCTCAGCACTTAGAGTCACCTGCCAGATGAGCAGCAGTTGGCAATTGACTAAGCGCAGCACTCCCTTGCAGGGCAGGGGCAGATTTTACATGCTCCCCCATCTCCAGGCCCTGATTGACCTGGGGGCAAAAGGAGGGAATGCATGCGAAGTCTCCTCCACTGCCAGGGGCACAGGTGCCTAGAGGGAACTGCCAGCTGTTCAAAAATTTCTGAAGTGGCCCTGGTCAAAAATTATTGCTCACCCCTGAGCTAGACCCTGCTGCAGCTGGCCAAAGTGGAAGGTGTAGAGCATGGGTTCCCAAATGGGGGGGAGGGGTGAAGAAATTCCGGGGGAGGGGGGGGGCGAGGTAACCCAGTCCTCCCCTCCCCCCCCAAGTTGTGCTGCTATTTTTGTTTTTTGGCCCCAGTCAGTTCCTTTTTTTTTGCTGAACAAGTTTTGCTGTTATTGGGGGGACGGGGACCTGAGGGTTTCTCAAAAATCAAAAAGAGGGCATGTCGTCGAAAAGTTTGGGAACCACTGGTGTAGAAGGACCAGTGTAGTGAGCACTGCCAGAGGGCGGTATCCAACAGAGGACACCACGGTCCTGGGAATGACATGGGTCCAGAGCATAGTTCCTGCTAAGGTATGTGCCTGCACATCTGTGCACAAAAAAATCTTCCTCCGCCCACCTCCTCTGGGGAACCACACAGCAGCACTCACACAGCAGGCGGCTGCTCTGGCAGGTGAGGCCATCTGAAACAGCATGGTGAGGGAGCCACTCCTTCAGGGGGCTGGGACCTACTGTGTAGAGAATAGAGGCCTGCTCCCGGGCCTGTTCTGGTGGCTGGGGCACACATCCAAACCTGTACATATGACCTCAATATTGGTACATAAGCCAAAACTCACTCTGTTCATAGTTGGAAAAATCTTAGAGGGAACACTGGTCCAGAGTAGAGCATGAAGAGAGTACAGAGTGACGAGAGGCGAGACACTGGCCAGAAGGGGCATCCTGCTAAAGATTAAGCTAATTCCTAGAGTGACCAGTAGGAGCTGCTGTGGTAGTGAATCTATGCATTAGTGAAAGCAGGGGATGCTCAGTCTCTGCAAAGGAATTTCAACAAACTAACAAACCTCTCCCCCTCTCTCTGAGTTCACAGAAAAATCTATGGGAAAGTTACAATAGTTCAGGCTACACATGAAAGAATTAAAGTACATTTAAAACCCCTCTTCCTCATGCATCAGTGCTTTCCTGGGAAAAAAAAATTACTTTCCTGAATTGAGGCCTTGCTGCCAAACCCTGGTTCTACTGAAATCAGTCGACATCTTGCTATTAGGATCTGTCCATAATTAGATTTTTTTAAATTTTGCTAGCACACAAAACCCTCTGTCCACTGTCCTCACTACTTAGTCTTAGTGATAGAAATGTAGCCGTGTTAGTCTGGTGTACCTGAAACAAAATGCAGGACTATGTAGCACTTTAAAGACTAACAAGATGGTTTATTAGATGATGAGCTTTCGTGGGCCAGACCCACTTCCTCAGATCAAATAGTGGAAGAAAATAGTCACAGCCATATATACCAAAGGATACAATTAAAAAAAATGAACACATATGAAAAGGACAAATCACATTGCAGTACAGAGGGGGAATGCGGGGGGGGGGGGGGGGAAGGTAAAATGCCTGTGAGTTAATGATATTAGAGGTGGGGAAGGGGAGATGTCTGTGAGTTAATGGTATTAGAGGTGATAACTGGGGAAGCTATCTTTGTAATGGGTAAGGTAGTTGGGGTTTTTGTTCAGCCCCCTGCGGAGAGTGTCAAATTTTAGCATGAATGCCAGTTCAGAGGATTCCCTTTCAAGTGCAGATTTGAATGTCTTCTGAAGTAGGATGCATGTGATTAGGTCATTGAGACAGTGTCCTTTCTGGTTGAAATGGCAAGAAACTGTTTTTTCTTTGTGATCCTGTCTAATGTCTGTTTTGTGGGCATTGATTCCAGTATCCCAAAATAGCTATTCTGCATCTTTGAAACAAGCCCATTATTTCAAAATATATTGAAATATTTCAATGTCCCTGTAAACCTTATTCCATGAGGATTAAGGGACCTTTCGGATTTCAAAATTAACTCGAAATAAGCTATGCAATTTGCGTAGCTCAAACTGAGTAGTTTATTTCGAGCTAAAGGTGACATGTAGACGCAGCCTTACAACAGTCCACAAGAACCTCCCTTTCTCAAGGATAACCTCTCTTGAACATCAAGTCTCTCATTAGGTGATTCATTACTTAGTTACAACCCACTTCTCCTGCAGTCAGGGATAACTGATTCTCCTGAGCTTTAGTCAGCTCATTTTACTAGGATGCTTCCATCTGCATAGAAAACTATTCAGATTCAGGATTCTGAATTGCTTTACATCTTTAGCCCACAGCTAGATGCAAGGATTGCTCCCGACACCTTCCAGGCATTTCAATTCAAGATGGAGGCTGAAGTGCCAAAGTAAAGGCACAGTACAGTCTTGCAATTAAAAAGACAGTCACAAAAAATGTAGTTTGCAGATTCACACAGACATATAATGATCTGCCACATTAAATAAATACCTGATTCCCTTTAATGATGAAAAAACAAGACATCCAGTCCTTGAACAAGAGCTACTGCGAAAAACAAATGCAGCTATTTTGGTCAGAAACATTGGACAGTTCCCAGAGTAACTTCCTAACCAATAAGGCATAAGCTTCTAAAGAACCGGTTAAACGTTTTTTCATAACTACAAATAGTGTTACAATATTTACCTCAACTTTTGTCTATGATTTGCTGGAGAGGAAGGAGCAGACTCAGAAGATGAAAGATGGCCCGTCTTCAAAATAGGAGAAAGAGGCTGGCTGACACTCTGTTGGGAAGACACTAGGTACGATTCACCACTATCTGTAAAGTACAAGGTGGCAATTTATATCAACCAATTTCTTGTACTGTTCCTGCATATCCTAATTACAGGCAATGCTGACAACACTATCTATTATTACAGTTTCCTGACAGTTCCCATTATATAACACCGTGTTCAGTTGCTTATAACTTTGTCAAATTTGAATCATTTGGATTATTGAGCAAGTGTAATGAATTTATTTTGGAAAACGTCAGCCAAAACAATTCAACTTTTTCATAGAATAAGGCTAGTGAAAAATATGATAATTTGCCCATGTTAAAGCAATACCGGTGACCCTGAAATTTAACAGAGGATGGTTTTTGTGTTTTTCACCATTCTTGTTAAAATCTACCCAAATCTGGTCTAGTTGAAAAACAATTATAAAAATCACAGACTACACAAGCTCAATAGACACTCTGATTTTAGATGCTAAAAATCTCTGGAAATTGTATCCTCACTCAGCATATTAAAGCCTATTACAGTTCCCTGTCAACTGCATGGCACATATCATCTCCCATCAGAGCAATTGATCCTATACCATCCAGCCCAAGGCAACAAGGGGCTTTCAGTGGCTGCTTGCAGATGAACCAGGCTAGGTTGTAACCAGGCACTGAAAAGAAGAGGGTAGGGATCTTATCGGATATTTGACTAGTTGCTCAGAGTATGTCTACACTAGCCCCCTAGTTCGAACTAGGGAGGCTAATGTAGGCATTTGAAGTTGCAAATGAAGCCTGGGATTTAAAAATCCCGGGCTTTATTTGCATCTTCCCATCTGGGCGCCATTTTTAAATCCCCTTAGACCGAACTAACTAGTTCGAACTAGGGGGCTAGTGTAGACATACCCTCACATCCCTAGTTGGATAGGCAAGGACTGGGACAAGAAGTGAAAGTTGGGGAAAAGACAGTTGCAATGGGTAAAATATAGGGTAGATTGCAAAATGGGCATTAAATTGTGCCCACTACAAAACACTCCCTTCCAGAGTCTGGAATGGAAGAAACAGTTACTTACTTACTTTCTTTCACTGTGGTTCTTCATGATTTGATGCAGATGTGTATTCCACTTCAGTGCATGCATGCACAACTCTGCGAAGCTGAAGAGCTTTGCTTACCAGTACCTGTAATATGTGGTACTCGTGCCTCACGCGCATAACTGATTATATGAGGTGACAAAACCTCAAACTAAGGATGTTAACTATCAGGTAACTGACTAATCGAAAGTCGATGCAGTTTTGCATCGACTATTCAATTAGTCGATGGGGCACCTCTACCTTTGAAGTACAGCAAAAGTCCTAGGGTCCCCAGCTGATCCCGGGCTCCAGGTGGCACTGCTGCTTTCAAGTACCCCCTTCTGCACTCCCTTCTTATCCCTCCTCTCTTGCTGCCTCGATCTGATAGCATTTGTTTATTGGATAGTCGACTAGTTCTTCACATCCCTACCTCAAACCCGTACCTCTTCCCAGTTTCTCCATACTAAACATCCAGAGATCAGATTCTGATGCAGATGGAACAGGCAGTGTGTCATGGAACCCACACCTGCATCACATTTAAAAGAATTACAGACATAAGCAACCATTTCTGTTTCGAGTAGATGCAGCCATGTATTCCACTTTGGTTACTCACAAGCAGCACCCACTCCAGGAGGAAACGCTTAGAGTCAACTTAAATAAACACTGCAAGACCACTCTACCAAAACTTGCATCTGCCCTGGAAGGTGTGGTAATGGCATAATGGCTCATGAAGATCTGCATGGATGACCACATAGCAGCCCTGCAAATTCTAATATTGAGACATCCCTGAGAACACTATTGATACAGCTTATGCTCTTGTAGCATGAGCTCATACCCACTGAGGAGATGTAGCTAAAGCTATTTCATAAACAGTTTTGAAAGAGGATGTTACCTATTCAAAGATCATCTGTGAAAAAACTGCCTGATCCTTCATACAATCTGCATATGACCCAAATAGGTAGAGAGAAGCCTGAATGTTTAGTCCTGTCCAGATAGAAAGCTAGGCATTGCTTGACATCTAAGGTGATGCTTTTCTGGTAAGAATACAGGTAAACATACCACCTGGTTCAAATAAAACTGAGAAACTGCTTTAGAAAAAAAATTTAGGGTATAGTTGTAGAATTATTTTCTCCTTAGAACGCTGTTTATAATGAGTCTCTGCCATAAGCGCTTGCAACTCACAGATTCTTCTTGTGGATATTATCGCTATCAAGAATGCAATCTTCTGACACAAAAGTAGAAAGGAACAAGATGCCTGAGATTCAAATAATGTCCCATTAAAGTTGCTAGGACTAAGGTCCCATAGAGCAATCAGCTTTCAGAACAGAAAATGGAGATGAAGGATACTTTTCTTCAGGGACCATTCATAATTCAGGGGGAAATTCCTGCTGAGATGCTTCTGAACCCCATACAAATAACTGGCTATCGGAGCGATATTCTCCTTGATGCAGAACTGCTACCAATGGATTGCCTCTTTGCAGAGCATCCTGGAGTGTTCACAATACATCACAGTATGGTATTGTCGATAAGCATACAAACACCTGAGTACCTGATACAGTCCAGAAAAGCATGACATGCATTGTAGCACAAAGCTCCAACACATCAACATGCAGTGAGGACTCCTGGACTGACCACAGATCTCAAACTTTCAGCAGCCCCAAATATGTTCCCTATCTATCAGGGAGGAATCAGTGACAACAGAGCTAGTTTGTAAGGGCTGGACAATGGGAATACCCTTACAAACATTCTCTGGAAGCATCCACCACTGCAAGTTCAGGACCCATGGAGAAAGACAGACCCAAAAGTGAAGAGTCAGATGATTAACTGCCCTGAGCCATATCTGAAGGGGACTAAAACACAACCTTGCAACCTAGATCACCTATGTGCACATATAGACGTGTGACCCAAAAATCTCAGGCACATAGTTTAACCAGAGGGTTTAACTAAAAATACTGAACACCCACCCTGCCTCCCCCCACCAAAAAAAACACTGGGGAAAAAATTCTGTTGAGAAATAAAAAAAGGGGGGGGGGGGGGAGAGACCAAAGTTGTTGAGAAAAGAAAAAGGACCAAGAGTTATTAAGCAAAAAAAATTAAAAAATTAAAAATTAAACAGCAAAACAGCAGGGCCCCTTTAAGAAAAGCCTTTGAAGTTTTTTTGCCAACCGCCATCTTGTTTTCCTGATTGAGCCTGAAGACAGCTTCCCTGTAGAACCAGGTAAGTGGGAGGGTCTGGGAGGTCCGGGGAAGGGGGAGGGGAAAAGGGAAAGAGAGGGGGCTGGGCCCAGTTGCTCAGTGTGCGTAGGGTTGCCAGGTATCCGGTATTTCCACCTCCTGACAGAGCGGGGGAAAAAAAAATCAGAAAATACCGGACATTTTAGGTGTCCAGTATTTTCAGAATTTTTTTTTTAAACCAGACAGGAGGGGAAAATACCGGACTGTGCAAGTCAATACTTGACACCTGGCAACCCTACAGGCACACCCAAACTGTTGAGGAAGATTGAGTCTGAAGACTGAGGCAAAAGTGGTGAATTGCCTAAAAACAGTGGGTCAAATGCTCTTAAACTTTTAGTCTATTAAGGTCACAATGAATTTGATTTTCTAAGCGGGAACCAAAGTTGACTTTCTGGTGTTTCAGATGAGACCCAGACAGTTGAGTAAGTGTAATGAAAAAAGACATGAGAAAGGATTTATTCTCTGGGCCTTTCCCTCAATAACCAGACTTCCAGTGCACAAGGGGAAGTTACTCACCTTGTGTAGTAACGATGGTTCTTCGAGATGTGCCCCGTGGGTGCTCCACTCTAGGTGTCGGGTCCGTCCCGGCGCCACTGATCGGAAGATTTCAGAGCCATACCGGGCCGCGCATGCTCTCTGCGCTGCTGGTCGTTCGCGCCCTTTCCAACGATCGCGGCTCGGCCCCCCCGCCAGTTCCTCTCACCGCTCGGTCTCTGGAAGATAAAGACAGAAAACAACCCGGAGCGGGGAGGAGGGCGGGACGTGGAGCACCCACGGGGCACATCTCGAAGAACCATCGTTACTACACAAGGTGAGTAACTTCCCCTTCTTCTTCGAGTGGCCCCGTGGGTGCTCCACTCTAGGTGACTATAAAGCAGTAGTCGGAACTAAGAGCGCTCCGGGTTACTTAGGATCTACTGTTGAAAGGACAGCGGAAGCTACTGAATGGTCCGCCCCCCATTTCTGAACTATAGCATAATGCCTCATAAATGTCGAGCTGGAAGCCCAAGTGGCTGCCCTGCAAATATCGGCTAAAGGAACTCCTCTGGCAAAGGCTGTAGATGTCGCCACTGCTCTAGTCGAGTGCGCTCGCAGCTGCGAAGACAAGGGTTTATCCCGAATGGAGTGGCATGTGGTAATGCACAGAGTGATAAGCTTGGCAATGCGCTGAGTGGAAAGTGCAGTACCCTTAGATCGGTTCGCTGTCGATATTAGAAGTCTATCTGTTCGTCTCCACTGACGGGTTCTGTCTATGTAAAAAGAAAGAGCCCACCTAACGTCCAGTGTATGTAGCAGGGCTTCCCTCGTTGAGGAGTGTGGCTTAGGGTAAAAGGAAGGAAGGACGATCGGTTCATTGATATGAAATGATGAAGCTACTTTGGGTATGAACGCTGGGTGTAAACGTAACGTTACCAAGTCCTTCGAGAAAGAAGTAAAGGGAGGGTTTGCCATTATCGCCCCTAACTCACTAACTCTACGAGCTGAAGTCATAGCGAGCAAGAAGACGGTCTTCATGGTTAGCATCTGTAGAGATACAGATGCCAGAGGCTCGAATGGGGGATACATAATTGTATCGAGTACCAGATCGAGGTTCCACGACGGAGGAGGCGGCCTTCGAGGTGGGCTCATATTGGCTAGACCTTTTAGAAATCGTTTTAACATCGGGTGAGAGAACACCGAATAACCCTGTATCGGGTGATGGAAGGCACTGATGGCTGCTAGGTGAACTCTGAGGGATGCCAGAGAAAGCTTAGCATTTCGGAGATGAAGGATGTACTCGAGGATGTGTTGTGGAGGAGCAGTCAATGGTTGAACGTTATTCTGGAGACACCAGAGAGAGTATCTACGCCATTTTGCCAGGTAAGTATTTCGCGTAGATGTCCTCCTGCTATGTATCAATATGGACCTGACCTGGCTTGAACAGAGGTTTTCATCTAGCGTAAGCCAGTTAGGAGCCACGCTGTCAAGTGCAATGTTTCTAGTTTGGGGTGAAGAAGAGCCCCCCGATCTTGAGAGAGGAGGTCTCGATACAAGGGCAGAGGCCATGGCTGTCGAAGTGACATCCTGTGTAGGAATGGGTACCATGCCTGCCTCGGCCAGGCTGGTGCTATTAAAATTACTGTCGCCCTCTCCGTCCTGATTTTCTCTATCACTCTGGGAATGAGGACTGTTGGTGGAAAAGCGTACAGTAGCGACTTTTTCCAATTGGTCAGGAGCGCATCGCCGAGGGATCCTTTGCCGATCCCCGCCCTGGAGCAGAAGAGGCGGTACTTTTTGTTGACAGACGTTGCAAAAAGGTCTACCAGGGGTGTTCCCCATCTGCAGAAGATTCCCTGGAGTACGTCCAGCCTCAGCTCCCACTCGTGGTCCGTGGGAAAGCATCTGCTGAGGGAATCGGCAATGACATTGGCTATGCCAGGTAAGTATGACGCTGTTATGCTTATGTTGTTCTGTATGCACCAGTTCCAATATCGTACCGCTTCTGCGCATAGGGAACGTGATCTTGCCCCTCCCTGCCTGTTTATATAGTACATCGCCGCTACGTTGTCTGTCAACACCCTGACTGTTTTGCCTCTCAGACTGGGGAGGAAGTGTCTGCATGCCAAAAAGATCGCCCTCAACTCTAGCTGGTTGATATGAAGACGCCTTTCGGTGTGAGACCATTGCCCCTGGATGCGCTCCCCGTTCATGTGAGCACCCCATCCGATGAGTGAAGCGTCCGATGTTAATTGAACCGATGGCTGAGGTTGGTGAAACGGTACTCCCGTGAGGATGTTTAATGGGCTCGTCCACCATCGGAGGGACCTGTGTACGTGGGATGGAGGAGTAACCAACTTGCGTATGTCGTGTCTCATGGGGACATACACCGTTGACAGCCAGTGCTGTAAGTTCCTTAAATGGAGACGTGCATGCGGGACTACAAAGGTGGCCGCCGCCATGTGGCCGAGCAATCGCAGGCAAGTATGTGCTGAGATTGTTGTGGTTTTTTGGAGAAGATTGACCAGGTCTTTTATTGCCTGGAATCTGTCCGTGGGCAGGTATGCTCTCGCCGTGCAGGAGTCGAGAACCGCTCCTATGAACTTTATGTTTTGTGTTGGAATTAGCGTGGACTTTTGTTCGTTTATTATCAACCCGAGTGAGTTGAAAGTCTCTATGACTTTTGAAAGCATTCGAGTTGTCTCTTGTGCCGTCCTTCCCTTTATGAGACAGTCGTCCAGGTAAGGGAATATGATGACTCCGAGACGACGAAGATGGGCGGCGACAACGGCAAGCGTCTTTGAAAAGACTCTTGGAGCTGAAGCCAGCCCGAACGGGAGGACACAGTATTGAAAGTGCTCGTTGTTTATAACAAATCGCAGGAAACGTCTGTGCGCCGGGTGTATGGCCACATGAAAGTAGGCGTCTTGGAGGTCGAGGGCTACGAACCAGTCGTCGGTGTCTAGAGAAGGGATTATTGTAGTCAGAGTCACCATCTTGAACCGCTGCTTTCGCAGATAACGGTTTAACTCCCGTAGATCGAGTATGGGTCTCCAACCCCCTGTTTTCTTTTGAGTCAGGAAGTACCTTGAATAAAATCCTTTTCCCCTGAATTGGTCTGGGACCCTTTCTATTGCTCCGATTTCCAACAGGCGATAGGCCTCCTGTTTTAGGAGGGCCTCGTGAGAAGGGTCCCTGAAAAGGGACGGGGTGGGAGGGGTAGGAGGAGGGAGGGATGTAAATGGGATGGTGAGTCCGGATTTTATCACTTCCAAGACCCATCTGTCCGATGATATGGCCACCCACTGATGGTAGTAGGGTCGCAACCGATGTTTGAAAATGGGAGTGGTGCCTTTGACTGTTACCGGAACGACCGGCGTGCCCTTGACCTGAAAGTCAAACTTGCTGCTTGGGTGCTCCTGCGTTATTCACCCTGGGTGGCTGAGGGCGTCTGCGCTGTGTCCTTTGCTTGGACCGGTTCTGATCGTATGGACGGTTTTGTTGTCTGCGGAACTGGTAATCGTAACGTCTTTGGAATGGGAAATAGCGTTTACGACGGAAAGGTGGAACATACATCCCGAGGGTACGTAAGGTAGCCCGGGAATCTTTACCCGTGTGCAGCACCTCGTCCGTCTTCTCCGCAAACAGCTTGATTCTGTCGAACGGAAGATCCTCGACCTTAGACTGTAATTCTTTCGGTACGGCAGCGGTCGCAAGCCATGAAGCTCTTCTCATGGAAACTGCTGTTGCGATTGATCGAGCCGCTGTGTCCGCCACATCCATGGCGATTTGCAAGCCTGCTCTGGCACATGCGTATCCTTCCTGCAGTATAGCTCGGAGAAGTACTTTGTCCGTTTCGGAAATTCGCTGAGCAATTTCCGACAATTTTGCAATGTTGTCAAAACTATGATTGGAGAGCAACGCTGAGTAATTTGCAATCCGGAGGAGAAGAGTTGAAGAGGAGTACACTTTCCTGCCGAATATGTCCAATCTCTTTGCGTCCTTGTCTGCTGCCGAGTTTCTTACTTGCGGGTTCTTAGCTCTTTGAAGAGCTGCATCCACAACCAACGAGTTTGGCTGAGGGTGAGTGAAAAGGAACTCAGCACCCTTCGAAGATATGAAGTATCTCTTTTCTGCTCGCTTGCAGGATGGAGTAGTGGAAGCCGGCGTCTTCCAAATTTCTGTGGCTGGTTCCAGGATAGCCTCGTCCAGCGGTAAAGCCACCTTAGATTGTTGTCTAGGGTGTAAATTCTTCAGTAACTTATATTGCTTCACGTTCACGTCCGCTAACTGAACCTCCTGTGATTGTGCTACCCTTTTAAAGAGGTCCTGAAACTCTCTGGTGTCATCTGGTGGTGAGGAGTCCATAGCAAAAACCGCATCGTCGGGGAAAGAAGACTGAGCATCCTGCGATGAAGCTTGTGGAGGCCGATCATCTGTGTCCGATGTCTGGCCCTCTTCAGGCTCCGACAGGACCAAAATTGAGGTGGCACTAGGAGGTGGTCTGGGTGACTGCGAGCGCCGATGCTCAGAGGCCGGTTGTGAATGGCGTCTGTAAGATGACTGACGGCAACAACACGAACACGAGTGGGACGGTGATCTGTCCTGCCTCCCCGTGTAATAACCCCTGTGGTAACGATAAACAGAATCAGGGGATGGTCTCCTGGATGCATATCTGCTACCATGTCTAGTATGGTGAGACCTTGGAGGAGAGTAACTCGGAGAACGAGATGTGTTTCTGTAATAGTGGGAAGATCTTCGTTGCGGGGAACGTGAGGACCTATGTCTTGGGTAGTAAGGTACTCTCCCCGATCCCGAATACTGAGGTGGGGAAGGGTATGTTGAATGCACAGGAGAGGGAGACAAGGAATGATCCCTAGGGATCGACTTCCCAGATGCCCTTGCATGGACTGATGAATGCCCTTTAGCAGTTGCAGAGTGTCGTGCTGTGCTGCGATAAACCTCCTTAACAGATGGGGAGCCTGACTCATGAGAGGAGGGAGAGGCTGTTTGCAGTCTAGCTGATTGCGAGGACTCTCTCGGTGCCGATGCAGATGACTCCTGCGGCACCGGGTGTGTTGCGGGGCCGCTGACAGGTTCCGGTGCCGGCTGCCTTGACGGAACCGGGTCCTCGCTCTGCGGTGCCGGGTTCTCCCGGTGCCGTCTGTCTGGTGCCGAAGGAGCGCGTTCCCGCGGAACGGCAAGCGGCACCGCTTCGTTGACCGCTTGGACAGTCAACTCCGTTGCTGACCCCTGCATGTCCCGCCGTTCCGGGGACGATGACTTATCCGGCGGCGCTGTTAGCCGAGGCCGCTTACTCCCCGAAGGAGTCGAATCCCGCTCGTGCTCCCTATGGAGAGGGGAGACTGGCGGTGGGGCAGACGCAGTGCGATGCTTGCCCTGTTTTGCAGATCGCGGCTGAGAAATTGACTTAGCCGCGGAGCGGCTGTTGTCCGATCCCCGGTCTCCCTGATTCACCGGGGGGAGAGGGACCGCTGGCAGGGATCGGGCAGGGGAGGCTTTTTTCTTTTTTGCTCCGGCTGCTGCAGGAGATATTGCCCTTCTTTTTGGGGTTTGTGAGGACTCCTGCTGCAGAGGGTTTGATGGCTGAAGAGCCTTGTCGCAGAGCAGAAGTTTGAGGCGGAGATCCCTGTCTCTTCTTGCCCTCGGAGTCAATTTAGAACAGTGGGCACACTTGCTTGGGATATGAGACTCCCCCAAGCAACGAAAACAGAGACTATGCCCATCAGACGCAGGCATTGCCTCCTTACATTGTCCGCACCGCTTAAAGCCGGGTGATCCGGACATGGCGGTGAAACTGACCAGTAAAAAGCGCTTCAGCGCGCAACTGACTAACTATGTTCTGTTTCCTTTCTAAGTAACTAACAAAGACTAATAACTAACTAACTACAGGAAAAGTCAAACTATTTACAGACTAGTGGTTTTTTTTTTTTTTTTTTTTTAAGGAGAACAAGGCAAGCGACCGCAGAGAGATCGCCTTTTCCGTCAGCAACCGAGGACGGTTGAGAGGAACTGGCGGGGGGGCCGAGCCGCGATCGTTGGAAAGGGCGCGAACGACCAGCAGCGCAGAGAGCATGCGCGGCCCGGCCCGGTATGGCTCTGAAATCTTCCGATCAGTGGCGCCGGGACGGACCCGACACCTAGAGTGGAGCACCCACGGGGCCACTCGAAGAAGAAGATATGGATTCATTTATTCCTGAGGTCTGAGCATGGATTACAGCATACACTTGGTAAAAACAAAAGTGCAGATGAGAGGACAAACAGAAGCACTGCGTAGTGAAAATGGTGCTCCACTATGACAAATTGAAGGTATTTTCTATAGTTTGGCAAAATTGCCACTTGAAAATAGGCGAGCTGAAAGTCGAGAGCAATGAACCAGTTGTTCTGAGATAATGCGGGGAGGACAGTCAATAATATGACCCTTCAGAATCTCACATCTCATATTTATTGAGGCCACAAAAATTGAGAATGGATCTTATCCTTCCTTGGACTTGTGCAACAGCATATACCGGGAATAGAAGCCTTTAGTGCAGTTTTCTAGTAGAACCCCCACAATTGTTTCCAAAGCCAGTAGAAAGTGAACCTGCTCAAGAAAGCAGTAACTCATGAGCAGGTCCTTCAAGAAGGACAAGGGGAAGGGATGGAAAAGAACTGGACAACATAGCCCATTCTGCCAGTGCCTAGAACCCACCTGTCACTGGTGATCAAGCCCCAAGGATTGTGAAAGCAAGTTTGCCTGTCCCCCAAATAGACAGGATGAAAAGAAAGGAGCGACGACTGATTGAGTCAAAATGTGGCCGTGCTTTTGGATTACCACAGGACTACATATATAGTAGATCATGTGGATATACCTTAATTAACCATTTAAAACTGCTTAAATGAACTTAAAAAAAACGAGTGGTCCTTTAGTAAGCACCTTAGAGACTAACAGAGCACTCCCTTTTTACTCTTTTTAAGTTACAGACTAACATGGCTACCCTCTGAGGTTTACATGAAGGGCAGTAGGCTTAACACTCACTTCTAAAATGCTTGTTTTCAAATGGTTAGTTTCTTATATATATTTCCCATGCCTTTCTCTTCCCCTTAAACAGATGATAAAACATATAAAAGATTCTCAATTTTAAGTTTCCTAACTGGACTCCTGCAAGAAAAAATATCAACACAAATGAGCAATAATGATTTACCTTCTGCAAGTATATGGTTATTGATGTTTCTCTCCACTTTGGAAAGAGGAGTAGAAGAAAGACGTCTGGAGGAAGACCTTCTTCGGGGAGGAGTTAGTTGATTTTTCAAGCTATGATCATGCTCAGTTGTCACGTATCTTTGGCCTCTTGGACTGTTAAGAGAGAAATGCTGAGCACCAAGATTGTCTTCTACAAACATAACTCTGTGTTCAGAAGCCAAGGGGAATCTAGCAGCATTTCGTATAGGTAGAGAGGTCTTAGTCTTTGTTGGTGTCCTGCTTGCAACTACACCCTGAATGACTCTATGTTGGTAATTTCTATAGGCTTCTTCCAAATACTCTGCTTCTTTCTCTAGTTCTTTTATCCTAGTTTTGGTTTTGGCAACAAATTCAAGGTCAGAATCTGGAGAAGAGTTGCAGGTCTGTGAATGCTGGCGATAACCAATGTTTGGAACATCAACTGCCTCGATATCAACAGCCCGGTTCTTCAAGAAAGCACCATCTACATAAATGTCATGAGGTATAATTCTATCGAAGTCAATGACAGAACGATCAACGAGAGAAGGCTTGGGATTCCGATACACTTCATTCTCTAGAACTAAGTGAGAAAAATTTCAGACACAGAGACAGAAAAGAAAAAGCACCCATGAATTTCAGGAAAAATCAGAAGAAATTATTTGAATTCTGATTTGGTCACATCATTCAGATAAGAAGTTTATGACAGTTTAAATATAGAGATTTTTCATTTGAAATGTAAAGCATAGATATAAAAAAATTAAAATATATATTCAGCTGCATTTGATGTTACATGGCAACTGTTGCAAGTTATAAATAGTTTATTTACAAAAAATATTTAGAACCAATGGAGACAAAAAATAAAATCAGCAAAAAGTTTAAT
Source organism: Pelodiscus sinensis (assembly GCF_049634645.1). Classification (NCBI taxonomy): domain Eukaryota; kingdom Metazoa; phylum Chordata; order Testudines; family Trionychidae; genus Pelodiscus; species Pelodiscus sinensis. The sequence continues at coordinate 213,115,271 of NC_134711.1, forward strand.
AATTTCTGTTACTTTTGTTATCACTGCATCCAAATAATACATATTTATAAGACAACCCCATAGAATACAAAGACAGTTGATGACAGCAGCTCCAAAAAGCCACACAATCTCATTTTTCAATGTTTTTAATTTAATTCGACTTGCAAACTGTTAGAGCCCACTCATGTGCCCACTGATTCCTCTAAGTACAGGGGCAGGCCCATATAATTCTTAAATGGACTATTGGGTATTAAAACAACAAAATCAAAAACTACAGAACACTGAGCTATTGCATTCACTCTAAATTTTAAGGTGACTCCTTTCCACAAAAGAAAACTCTTCCCCAAAAGCAGTTATATTGTCTGTGTTAATAGTCACTGTTTGTATTTTTAGGTTTACTGAAATACACCACTATTATCTACAAGTATTTGCAGGGAAGTAATTTTGTCACAGAGGTCAACACATATAACATAATAAAAGTTCTTACTGAATACAAAGAAATGCCTGTTTTGTCACAGCAACCTTAACTCTGACCCAAAATGAGTCAATATTGTGCCTTCCACTAGCAAAATAAAAAGATAATAAAAAATACTTGTAAAAAAAAAAGTACAAAATGAACACTGTGATGGACTGACTCATTAGCTTCAAATACCAGTCAATATGCAGTATAAACATTACAGTATTTAAAAAATCATTCTACAGACAAGAGATGAAAAATAATACATTAGAATACAATTCAGGAGTTAGAAATTAGATGGTTCTGTTATGAATGGGAATGCAAAATACTAATTAATCAGTTAACCAGTTAAACATTGAGTTAGTTAACTGGTTAAATGTTAGGTTAAGTGGACTCCAGGCCCTAGGGTCACCACCAGCAGTGACCACCGGTAGTGGCCCCAGTGCTGGGGTTCATGCCAGCTTCTAGCCCACGCTGGGGCAGGCCATGGGCAGAGGACTGCTCCCAGGCACCAATTAACCAGTATCTGGTAAGCATCACTGGTTAACCAGTTACCTGTTCACATCCCTAGATATGAAATATGAATTTCCTAATATTTATTAGGAATGTTTATTATCTGGACAGTGCAAGATTTATTATTTCCATATATATTCATTTCCTTCCTTTTAAAAGCTTGTGTTTTGTAGACAGCGTCTTAGATAAAGTTGCAGTGTCACAAATTTAGCTGGTTTTGGTTTTTTTTAGTTTTGGAATGCAATTATCAGTTATAACTTTAGCCCTCAAAATCTGAACTACTTTGCAAGACACTGGAAATGTTTCTATAAATGAAAAATCCTTTAGAAACTCAGTTTAAAAACATCTAATAAATACTACAAACCTGTCTGCGTTTGCTTCAGCTGCAATTTCAAATCTTCAACCTCTACATTTAGCTTTTTGATAGTAGTTTCATAGTCTAACATCTGGGTCTTTAATTGTGCACAACGTTCAACCTGAAACAGATTTTGAAAAAGAAATTGTCATATAAATTTGAACAAATACCAAAGAAGAGAAAAGGTATTTCAGCCCATGAAGGCATCTCTCTCAATATGCTTTCCATAGATGCCAATGCCAGAAGGGACCACTGTAATTATCAAGTCTGACCTCCTGTATAACACAGACCATAGAACTGCTTCAAAAAAATTGTTAGAGCATCTTTTAGAAAAATATCCACTCTTGATTTAAAAATATTTGTTCCCTAGGTAGATATTTTTAAGACTATGATCAAGTCATCTCTCAACCACTATTTGTTAAGTTAAATAGATTGTGCCCTTTGTGTTTATTATTATAAGACAGGTTTTCTAATCATTTAATCATTCTCAAGGCTCTTCTCTGAACCCTCTCCAATTTATAAATACCCTTACTGAAGTATTGGCACTAGAACTGGACACAGTATTTTGGGAGTGTTCGTGCCTGCACCAAATACTCTCTCTACTCCTACTTGATTCCTCTGTTTATGCATCCCAGGATTACACTTTGTTTTTTGGTCACACCATTACATGGGAGCTCAAGTTCTGCTGATTATCCTGCATGACCAACATATCTTTTTCAAGTATCAGAGGGGTAGCCATGTTAGTCTGGATCTGCAAAAGCAACAAGTAGTCCTGTAGCACCTTATAGACTAACAGATGTATTGGAGCATAAGCTTTCATGGGCAAAGACCCACTTAATCAGATGCATACATGTCTATATCTTTTTCAGAATTTCCCAGGATAAAGGCTCCCATTCTGTATGGCCTACAGTTTAGCATTGCTCAGACACAGGCACTTGCAAAGAACTATCAAGCACTATGTAGGTATATGAATACATTCCAAAAAATTAGCAAAGGTATGTCCTGATCTGGTACAAGGTAAGAAGATTAACTGAAGTGATGAATTGGGATATTTTGCTTAAGATCTCTGGAACGAGGTACAAGGAGAAATAACCAGCAGATGTCATGAACCACATAAGGTGGTACATAAGTTGTTTGTCTCAGTCTATAAATGTCACCGTAACCCCTTGTGTGGCTGAGAGGATAGCAAAACTTACTGCTACTGAGCTACTCCTTGCAGCTTGGCACTAATGTTAGTGTGCCTATAATCACAGAGCTAGGGCACTAGTACTGTGCCTGGAAGGCAATAACCCTGGCCAAGTGCCTCTGCCACCAAATCACGCCTGTGGTCTTTCTTTCTGTAACATCGAGGTCTGCTGAAACAGAAGGCTGCACTATCTGCTAGTTCTGATAACACTGGAACTCCCAAGAACTGGGCAGCTGCAATAGCTTAATAGTCTGAACAGAATTACCACAGCAACGATAGTCCAGCCTTCAATACTTAACAACACTGCAAACTTTGCCAGTGATTTTGTTTTCTTCTAGGTGTGGTCTGTGGGGCTAGTCTGCTAACTATATATCTTCTCTTACAGATTTCTTATGGTGTTGATGTTTTATTATACATGTTGGACCTTCCTGGTCGGGAACCCTCAGGACCTGACCGGTCCTGAATGAGGGAATTTGTCAGACTTGGGGAGGTCTCCTGATGCCAGCTTTCTAGTCTGCCGCTGGCTCTTCTTTTGGCTCTAGCTAGTCACCCTGCTAACGGCCCCAGCCAGGCTGCCTACCAATGGTTCCAGCTCTGTGCTGTGCATCCCCAGCCCAGCCCCTGGCTTCCCAGTTCATGAAGCCCACCCTGCCAAGCTACCACAGGACCCCAGCTCCCCTGCCACTCAACCCCAGTGCCAGCTCCCCCACCGGGCTACTGCTAGCCCCACTGGGCTCCCAGCAGCCAGCCCTCCTGCTGCCTGACTCCTGGCCACCAGGCTCTCTCTGGCCCAGGAACACTTTTGGTCCAGCTGCAATAGCTCAACAGTCTGAACAGTATTACCACAGCAACGATAAGATGTTGCCAGACCAGAGAGTCCCAGTTTAGGGAGGTGTAAACTGTAATAGATTTACAGGTTTATATTACATGTAGCTTGGCTCTAATGTAAGGAACCTACATGCCACATCCTGTAAGCTGAGCTAAGGCTAAGTTACCATACATATTTTTCAGACCTTTCACCTAGATGAAGGAGTTAAAGCATACCGACCATATATAGCTGCAACCTAGATAGATAAAGGATGTGTGAAAGCAGGTTGGCACAGGAGTCTTTCCAAAGGCATACCTTTCTAAAAACTTAACTCATACACCACATGGAAAGAAGAGAAATAAACGGGAGGACAAGAAAAATAAATGTGAGAAGGATCTAATGTCATTAATGTGTGTATACTAGCAGATGTACCCAGCCTTGTTCAAGTCCTTAACTCAATTAAGGTTTTTTTTTGGGGGGGGGGGTTATAAAAAAAGAAAAATGTACATGCTTTATTTAAATTATTGTGTTTTTCAAAAATATAGTGTTATTTTTATGAAAATAATTTTTATTTCAGATGTCTTAAAAAAGGACTGTTAAAATTTTTCCGTTTTTTTTTTCCAAAATTTTTTTAACGGGAATTCCACCAAGTGCATTTTTCTTCATCCCTATAAACTCTTATAATTTGCTACATTTTAAGAAAAAAGGGTTATAGTCAATTTAAATTCCAATAACATTTTCTTCACATTTTCAAACCTTAAGCATTGATTTAGCTATGCCTAAACAGAGTACTGCTCCAAATTTCTGTTTCTATCTTTTATGTAATATTTATTAAGAAGCAATCCTCTTCCAGGTTCATCCTATTTTTCTGTCTCACCTGGGTACAGTCCAGGGGTGAAAGTAACTTACATATAGGTACTGTCATATCGGAATGACAATAGGAGGGAGGGAGGGAGGGGGAGAGGGAGGGGGAGAGGGAGAGGGAGAGGGAGAGAGAGAGAGCTCAAGGCAGAGGGCTGGGGCAGGAGTTAGGCCAGGGGCTTAGAGATGTCAGGGCTCCGGGCAAAGGAATGGGGGTGGTACAAATTGGGGTGAACCCTAACTAAAGATCACCTGGGTGGTGGAAGGCTCGGGGCTGCAGCAACCCTTTTCACTTGCCTGGCAGTCTGCTGCTTAGCACGGCAGCCTATAGCAGAGCCTGGGAGCCAGACAGGGAATGTTCATCGCCTCCTCTTACCAGAGCAGCACACTGTGCTTAACTCTGACACCCTGGTTCAGTCTCTTTAAACACTGGCTCAGTTATGTTAATTTTCAGGTCTGTACTTGAGTTGGCAATTCTGTCTTTTTTATTTGGTTTTATGAGAAGCAATCCCATTCCAGGTACATCCCATTTTCCTAGCACAACCAAACTCCTACATCGCTTTAAGTAATGATAAGAGAAAGCTGTATACCAAATTTGGTGCCTCTAGCTCTTAACTTTTAGTTCTTGAACAAACTCTCAAAATATATAGTAGATACAAACACATCACCAACGCGTAAAAACATAACCATCAATGAATAAGTGTACCCCAACATTTCAGTGGATGAGGAAACCAAGTTTGAACAAAGAAGTAGGGCCTAAGCGCTCAAGCTCTGTAGGAGAAATGCAGGCAAAGAAGGTTCCAAGCCTCTGAGTTCCAAGGCTTGTTTTTTAAGTGGTCTAAGCTTCAACCTCCTTTGTTCTTAGTTCTTTGCTTTATTAATCTATGAGTCCTTTATTTTAAGTCTGACGTCAGTCAGTTAAAGCTACCTTAGAGTTTTACTTGACAGCCCTTAGCTCTAGCTTCTCCTAAGTGCTGCACCTTTCACTCAAGAATTGAAGAACCTGGACCTGAACTCTCTTGGCATGCCAGAGATGATGCCTGTCCTTTTGTCTCTTACTGCCATGTTATCAAGGAAGGGTGTGAATATGTTAATCAAAAGCTTTATAGTATATATAATACCTTATATCTCTTTAAATTAGTACTGCATTTATCATTCGTTTGATTACTAGTTAATTACAATTTCATTCATCTCAAAGGCTTTAAGGCAATATTTTTCTCAATGCGAACGTCCTGTCATAATCCCAAGAGTCCTTTGTAAACTCTGTGTAGCTTGATTCTGAGACAAGCGCCTTATTATCTTCTGATCAGACTAACTAGCAAGCCTATAACCCATCTATCCAAATTAATAATATTTACCTCCTAAAATCAAGCAACACAGATTACTGATAAAAATAAGTGTTTACAAAATGACAGAAAAAATATATTTTCTATATAGTATTAGAGAAGAATTTACCTCACTCTGTAGTTGCTTTTCCAGAAGTTGTTTATGGGTTTCAAACTCATCCTGTTCCATTTTTTTAGCATGTTCAACTCTCCTCAACTCTGCCTGGCAGGCTACATGTTCAGCTGATGGCTGAGTTAACTCTTTCACATAAAAGAACAATACCAGGAGATATTTTTATAAAAAAAAAACTTTAAATATGAACATTCACTATTTATAACCATACCCTAGAAATTTAAATTTGAAATATTTCCCTAACTATAATAGGTTTTAAATAGTAAAACTTTGTTTATACGCATTTTGGGAGGAGGAGGTCTGTTTCTTCTAGAAACAGAACGTTGTGTGCCTTCCTCTGAACATTTGAGCTAGGCCAGTGTTTCTTAAACTGTGTTCCACAGCACACTGGTGTGCAGCGAGGCAGTCAGAGGTGTGCCTCAGAGAGCAACCGAGTTCAAAATGGCCACCCTTAAAGGCACAGGAGACTTTTTTTGTTTTTTGTTGGGGTTCTTTTGCTTAACAACAACACCCCCCCCCCCCACACACACACACACCCCAGCACTCTTTTTTTTTCCCTCCCCTCAACAACAACAAAAAATCCTTGGTGTTTTATTTGTTGTTTGGTGTTCCTCGGTCTTAAAAAAGTTTAAGAAACAGTGATCTAGGCAGTAAGTTTTCTACTCTGCAAATAAATCAACTTTTCTACTCTGCAAGTAAATCAACAAGTAAATCAACCTGAATCAACTTGTTCCTGTTTTATCTAAACCTGAATGTGTTGCCCATCTCTGCTCTTCAAACACAAAATGTATCACAATTGTAGATGTGCGTTTACAAGATAATGGTTTATTATTCTACAGAAGTCTGTAAAAACAGTCATTTCCCGAAGCCTTTGTCCTCTACTAAGCACAATACAGAATGCTGTGGTTGAAAAAAAAATGGGTGATAAACAGGAGATAGAAGAATGAAAGGAAAGAGATGGTATTATCAGCAGTTAATATTTTTGTATTTTAGTACACCTATACACAGAGCTCCACTGTGCAAAGTGAGAGATTTCCATAAAGTGCTTACAATGTAAATTAGACAAGACAGGCAAGGCACAAGGCACTGTCCTGATTTTACAGATGGGGAAAGAAGATAAAGAAAGAGAGATTACATAATTTGACTGAGATCATGTGGGAAGTCAGTGGCAAAGCTGGAATTAAAACCCAGGTTTACTGATTGCTAGCCCAATGAAGTAACCACAAGACTAGCTTTTGTAAAAGTGGAACGTATAAAAATCCACTACAGTTAAGAACTTCTGGTTCTCTGAGGGGAAACAGATGAAGAAAGTAGAACTGGACTGCTTTTAATCACTGTTCCATGAAGTATCCTGAGACACTAATACTAAACCATCATACAATACTTGTGATGCTAGGAACTTTGGAAAAAACAAAGATAAATGGAAAGACAAAAAAAGAGTAAGGACTGCAAAACTAAGCAGACTGTTCATTTAAAGCAAGTTTAAAGCAGACTGTTCAATTCATTTTACATATATCCTTAAATTAAATAGCCTTTTAACAGTCATGAAATAAAATGTAAACCTTCTGTAAAATGAGGAAAGAAAAGTTATAAAATAAGTTAACACTAACTGTCTCGGAAATGCAGGTTTTCATTGCGAGTCTCATCCACTTGTTGTCTAAGTAGTTTATTTTGCACCTGAAGCTCCAGTTTCTCTTCCTTTAACAAGGGATAGTCGGCAATCTCTTTCAATTTTTCTGTCAACAACTGATTTTGTTTGTTTACCAATAGCAGCTGCGCCTTTACTGAATCCAGCTCAAGCTAAAACACACATCAGGAAATTAAGATGTTTCTCAATAAATACACTTTGCACCACATATTATTCCTGAAAAGATATCACAAAACACTTCAAATGTACTAATCATACAGTACAGTCTCAAACCAGGTTCACTGTTACCTCAAGCTCTTTTGCATGTGATTCAACTTGTTTGAGTTCTTCTTTCTTTGAATTAATGGCAATGGTCTCTTCACGCAACAGCATAGCTGTCTCTGTAAGAATCATAAACAGTTTCTGTAAGTTAATATGTGTCACATTAAAAAAACTACATAAAAAGAACATTAAAATTACAAAGTCAAACCCTCAAAAGTTGAGAAAATCCAAAATTAAGTTTGCCAGAGCAACCTTAATTTGGCACGATTGTGCACAGGTATGAGGAAGTTTTTAATTACATGATATACTATTTTTTCCAAAGTAATCCAGCTCAGAAGTCTAAAGACGATCCTCTCTTTCTCCAACTTCAATTAAATACAATATATTTGTATAAAAATCTGCTTTGTTTCCTCTTCTTACAAGCTACAAGAGAAACAATGGCTGTGAAAGAGATTGGTTACCTTTATTCTTTTTCTCGTCTTCAGTAACCTTAGTGGTTCTGGCTATATATTCTTCCTTCAACTCAAGCTGATATCTAGGGGAAAAAAGAAAAAGAATTCTGACTGGCCCCAGACTCAGCTTTAACTACCTATCAAACTGTCTAACTCTATATGCTAATTACAATGAAACTTCATACAGGTCCTGATCTGGCAAATGTTAAGTGCCCTTAAATCCTATTGAAATCAATGGGAGCTGCGGGTGTTCAACATTTCAGAGAATTATAGCTCAATTAAAATTTCAAGAATATGGAGGCAGTTATCCCATCTTCATATATCCTTCTATAGTGTCCAGATTACTGAGGCTCTAATTGTGATTGTAATATTAAGAATATAAAAATAAATACGTCCTCGCTTTGCTGATCACCAAAATTATAATTTCCAGGTAAAAAAGAACAGTTTATCCCCAGCACTCAAAGACTAATGGTACTAAATGCAGTCAATATTTTCATTAAGTCTTCATTATTTTTCAAATATTTTACAGTATGTTACAACAAACTATACAACTATCAAAAATGTGATGTGACATATAATTAAAACTGAATTATATATGAGTCTCCTAACTTTTATATTCAAAGTCAACCATTTTCTACACCAGAAATGTATTGATTCTGAGTTCCATTAACTGTATGTATCTTTTTTTTTTTTGGGGGGGGGGGGGGGAAGAGAAGTTGGTTTTATAATTATTCCTTCCACATTTTCTAATGCAAATCGAACCTCCCTGGTCCAGCACCCTTGGGACTTAACTGTCTTAATGAAGGATTTTACCAAACCAAGGGGGATTATTTCTGGCCCCCTTTCCATTGTCACAGCCTTGGCCCAGTTGCCATCCCCCTGCTGCCAGCCTTCCTACTCTGCCAGCCCCACCGCCGGGCAGCCCACAGAGCTCCCAGACACAAGCCCTCCATCGGGACACTCTGGTCCTGAAACATTTGTGGTCTGGACCAGAGGGTCCTGGTTTAGAGAGGTTCAACCTGTACTTAACTTTTATACTTCTAATTTAAATGTGGCATACCAAATTTATAGACAGGATCCTGGAGCTATTGATAGATAGCTAAATAAATTTTGTAACAAATGAAGAAAGACTAAGATATTCAGGAGGAGAGAAAGTTTTCCCAGGTGTTTGTACGGTGCTTAGAATATTTTGGGCACTATAGTAACTTACCTACATTTAGGATATTGCTGATTATGTACTATGTGTGTTTGATGACTTTTAAAGCAAACTTTGTATTTGTAAACAATGAGTAGTCCTTTGGCATCTTAAAAACTAACAAATATATAGGATCAAGAGCTTTTGTTGGTAAAACATAAGTAGGAGTGGAAAAGTTTAAGCACTTGCTCAGAAGTATAGACATTCGTTTCTCAAGCTGTGTATTATAGAACATAAAATTAACTTCAATAAAAGAATTCTCCAATAAAAACTGTCCCTGTTAAGATCTGAAAGAGCTCTACAAACATTAAACAAATAAAGCCACTGAAATCTATTTATGACGTAAGTGCTCTGTGTAGTATTTATTTAGTTACTTAAAGCCTTTACAATACAGAGATAAGGAAGAATTTATTAAGGTCAATTTTTTAGCACATGATTTTGTAAAGTTGAAGATGCATGTCCTCACTGTGCAAGAATTTGAAGCAGTTTAAGTAGTCCATCCCCAGTAGGGTGGCTACCATCGATTTTGAGAGCAATGCACTGTGGGTAGCTATCCCACATTTCCTACGCTCCTTTGCATTCTGGGTTATGCTCCCAATGCCCACTGGGACCAAAACTGTGCATCAGGTAGTTCTGGGTATATATCGACAGTCTCCCATACTGCATTCGTCTCCTCCCTCCCCCATGCCCGCTTGAAAGCAACAGCAAACAGTCTTTTTGCACGCTTTTCGCCTTGGTTATCTGTGCAATAAGCATGGAACCCATCATGGAGCCCACTGAGCATCAAAGCATTATGACAATCATATTAACTATGATAGAAATGTAGCCGTGTTAGTCTGGTGTAGCTGAAACAAAATACAGAACTATGTAGCACTTTAAAGACTAACAAGATGGTTTATTAGATGATGAGCTTTCGTGGGCCAGACCCACTTCCTCAGATCAAACAGTGGAAGAAAATAGTCACAACCATATATATCAAAGGATACAATTAAAAAAAAAACACATATGAAAAGGACAAATCAAATTTCAGAACAGAAAGGAGATGCGGGGGGAGGGAGGGAAAAGGTAAATGTCTGTGAGCTAATGGTATTAGAGGTGATAATTGGGGAAGCTATCTTTGTAATGGGTAAGATAACTGGGGTCTTTGTTGAGACCCATGCGTAGAGTGTCAAATTTTAGCATGAATGACAGTTCAGAGGATTCCCTTTCAAGTGCAGATTTAAAAGGCTTCTGAAGCAGGATGCAGGTAATTAAGTTGTTGAGACAGTGTCCTTTCTGGTTGAAATGGCAAGAAACTATTTTTTCTTTGTGATCCTGTCTAATATCTATTTTGTGGGCATTGATCCTTTGGCGAAGTGTCTGAGACGTTTGTCCAATGTACAAAGCAGACGGACACTTTCGGCACATGATAGCATATTAACTATGGTGAGCCTTATGCTGGAGTTTATACAGCACATATCCAGGGTCTAATGGAACAAAGAATCTCGGGAGGCCATGAACACACACTTTTGCGAAGCACTTGAGTTGAGCAACTGACAAGAGCCTCTGGCTCTGGATCCCCTAGTAACAGTGGAACGCCAGCTCTGGTGCCATGAGACAAACAGATTGGTGGGACTGCACAACGATGCACCTATGGGACGATCAGCAGTGGCTGTAAAAACTTTTGCATGCATAAAGCCACTTCCATGGAAGTTTGCAAAATGCTTTTCCCTCACCCTAAAGTGCAAGAATACCAGAATAAGACCCGCTCTGACAGTGGAGAAATGAGTGGCAATTGCCCTATGAAAGCTTGCTACACCACACAGCTACCAGTTAGTTGAAAATCAATTAGGAGTGGAGAAATCTACAGTGGGGGCTCTTGTTATACAAGTAGCCAAGGCAATCAATACCATTCTGCTATGGAGGGTTGTAACTCTGGGAAACATGGATACCGTAGCGGAGGCTTTGCCGCGATGGAGTTTCCTAAAAGTGGTAGGGCAATAGATGGAACGCGTATCCCTATGTTGGCACTTGACCACCTTGCCAAAGAGCACATGAATTACAAGGGGCACTTCTTGATGGTGCTGCAGGCACTGGTGGATCACAAGAGCCATTTCACCAACACCAAAGTAGGACGGTCAGGAAAGGTACATGATGCACACATCTTTAGGAACTCTTGCCTATTCAGAAAGCTGCAAGCTAGAACTTTCTTCCCAGACCACAAAATTATCAGAAACACTGAAATGCCAATAGCGATCCATGGCAACCCAGCCTATCCCTTGCTCCAATGGCTTATGAAGCCGTACACAAACAGCCTGGACTGCAGCAAGGAGCAGTTCAATTTTTGGCTGAGCAAGTGCAGGTTGGTGGTAGAATGTGGTTTGGGGTGTTTAAAGCATACTGACTAGGTTAAACTTCAGCGAAAGCAACATTCCCATTGTAGTGGCAGCCTGATGCATGTTCCATAATATTTGTGAGAGTAAGGGGGAAAGCTATGTCGTGGGGGTGGGTTTTGAGGCACAGCGCCTAGCTATTATTTATGAGCAGCCAGACACCAGGACAATAAGGAGAGCACAGTGAGGGGCATTGCAAATCAGAGAGGCTTTGAAAGACATGCAAGATTTGAGAGTCATGCATCTTGCTCTTAACATAATGCCCCTGCATTCAGAGGGCTTGCCTGTAAAGCCCCCTTCTCAACACAAATAATACACTGTTGTTCGAAAATCATGCAATTTTATTTAGGGAACACAACAGGGACAGAAAAGGAGTTCATGGCAAAAGCTGGGGGGAGGGTGTGATCACAACTGCGAGAACAGCCGCCTTTTGCTTTGCGACCCATTCCTGGGGGTTGAGTGCAAGGATGCTTTTAACCTCCTTCTCCCCCTCTCAGGCATTCTATGGTCCCTGGGAGAGGAGACTATGGAACTTGGTGAGGAGCGAATATGGTTCTGCAAAGGCTTGAGCGGATGCCTGGGCACATAGCTGTCCAGGAAGGCTGCCATGCGGATCATCCTATCCACCGTAGTCTTCAAGACTCTCTCCTGGTTGTTCACTTCTGGCTCCCTGCATGCTCTCCTGTCCTCACGGTCTGCTCTCATGTCCAGCAGCAGCATACTCCTCCAGTCGCTTACGTGCTTCCTGTCCCAGTGGGCGGACTGCATTTGCTCCCTGAATATGTCATTCCTAGTCCATTTTTGCCTGCACATTTGTGCCAGCTGGCAGAAATGGGGCAGTGTGTAGCATGATTGCTATTGTTCCCACTGTACCAAAAAGTGAAGGGCAAACTTTACAGGACATACATTATAGACCATAAAATCTAATCTGTTAGCATAAAGAGGTCTGTCCAGAGACAATAGGGATGTGTTATGTACAAGGCCATTGTTATGCACTTAAGCAGCCACTATGCAGCAGACAAACCAGAGTTCTTAGGGGAGCAGCTAGACTTGGTCAGGTGGCAGGCATGGTAACCAATAGGCCAGGGCTTGAGCCTGCGGGAGGTGAGGGGGAAAGGAGCCTGGGCATGGTGGCAAGGCAGAGGCTTATGTAGTGCACATATGTTTGGCACTTCCCCATTTGCTGGGAGAATGCAACTTTCCCTTCCCACGGGAGCATGCAGGCAGAAAGGGGAGAAGGGGCCCAGGCACAGGGGGAGGGCAGGGCAGAGCAGAGGCTCAAACCATGCTTCATTGGGGATGAGCAAACGGAGATTTACTGCAGATGGATCAACTAATAGCTTCCCCTGCTTTATCCAGGTTGCCCTGCAAGACATCAATCTTCTGAATCACATAGAGTGATAGGGATCAGATGCTGATTGACTGTGTCCAGAAACCTTATTCTGCAATGTTTTGTGCTTCACTGACACCAGATCACTTACTGCTGGCTTGGTATGGAAAGGTGTCTAGGTGTGTCTAGACCACAGGATTTTTTCAAAAAAAAAAAAAAAAAAAGTGGCCTTTACTCAAAAAAACTTCCCCTGCATCTAGACTGCCGTTGCGTTCTTTCGAAATTAAATCGAAAGAACGTGGTGGTTTTTGCAACCTCGGTAAACCTCATTTTACGAGGAAGAACGCCTTTTTTCGAAAGTGCTCTTTTGAAAAAAGGCATTCTTGAATGCAGTGCTTTTTCGAAAGAGAGCATCCAGATTGCCTGGGTGCTCGCTTTTGAAAAAGCAGCTCGCTTTTTCAAAAGAATTGGTTGCAATCTAGACGCTCTCTTTCGAAAGAGGCTTGTAATCTAGACGTAGCTTTACTGTGGAGGACAGAATAAGGCAGGCCTCCCCAGAAACCTCATAAGGATTAAATAGTTGCTCTATGAGAGCTTTATGAAGCTGTTCAGGGAGGATTCCCGCTCCATCTCCAGACTTGTCAACAAGCTGTTCCAGGACCCCCTGCACAGTGCTCCCCCCCCCACAGATTACACCCAATTGCCCTAACCCACATGTAACATGATAAAAAACATGAACTCACCAGAACTGCCCGCCCCAGCATCAGTGCCCAGCTACAAGATGTCCCGGGAGGAGAGGATTGTCTCCAAAGTTATAAAAAGGTCCTGGTTGTTGGTGATATCCTTAGCTCACCTGCTAATCACTCCCCTCCTCTTCTTCATCCATGCTGTCCTCCACACTACTGCTCAAGGCTGCCAGAGGAGTGTCTTAGTAGAAATCCACAGACTAGCTAGGGAAGCTGGTCAGGTCCACCGTAGGATCGCATGCTCATAGAAGCAGCATGTTTGCAGCAATGATCCAGACCATCTGTTTGCCTTCTTTGTCTTCTGGTATGACTACCTCAGCTTTTTTGTTTTCACATGGCACAGTCCTAGTTGTATCCTCTCTCCTCCATGCCCTCAGCTACCTTGTCATAGACATCAGCGTTTCTTTTGCTGGTTCACAGTTCTAAGAGAACAGATTCCTCTCCCCGCACACCCATGAGGTCCAAGATCTCCTGCATACTCTGTGCTGGTACTCATCTCTGACCGTGGGAACTCATGGTCAGGTGTGCTACTTGCTCCAAGGTGTGCTTTCCACGCTGGCCAGACAGGAAATGAAATTCAAATTTTCCCAGGGCATTTCCTATTCACCTAGAGAGCGGTAGAGTTGAAAGTTCTGGACAAAGCAGTCACTGAGTCACCACAGGCCAAGAACTTTGACTTTCACAGCACTACCATAAGTCAACCATGCAAGGCTGAATTTAGTGTTACTCCTCATGAAACTGGAGTACCCAAAACAAACTTTAATGGCCTTTAAAGTTGACAGAATGGACTTGATGGTATAGACTCAGTGTTTAGAAATCTGACCTAATGTGGTTATGTTCAGCCTAACTCCCAGTGTAGACTAGGCCTTATTATCAATTATCAATTTACTAGAGAAGTAAAACAAGGCACAGAGGATTACATGTTTGCTTACGGTTAGTCACTCAATGACACACATCTAACTATCCTCTGTTCATATTATTAGAAGCCGCTCTGTTTCAACTGACACTTCATTCTCAATTGCTTTACACCTCTCCTCTACAATTTGAATACATTCAACATTGAGAGAAAGAGTGCTTGCAATGTGAACTGTTTTCCTTCTCCTGCCTGGAGAGCTGATTCATTTCCTTCTGTGGACATGAGCCATCATTCCAAGAGCACTTTTTTGCAACAACACAAATCAGCAAGCCTCAGAGGATCACTGTTCACATCAGAAAGAGAGAACAAACAAAAGCATCTCAGGCTTAGTGTCATCACTTTCCACTGTCAACAGCCCAAGAAGGGGTACAGCTTATTCCATACATATCGCACTTCTCCCTCAGATTCCTGTCCTACCTGCTGGCCACCAAAAATGAAAACTGCAATAAAAATACAGAGACAATAAAACTGCAATAAAAATACAGGCCTTCTTCCTTCTAAGGATGTTAAAATGCAGTTAACTGACTAGTCGATAGGCACTTCTACATTCCTCCTTTGAAATATACAAGAGTCTCTACTGGGGTTCTTGTACATTTCAAAGGAGGAATGCAGAACTCCACATACAGCCCAGGGCCAGCGGGAAGTCCCGCTGACTCCGGGCTGCACGTGGGTGCCTGCTTTGAAATGTACAAGAGTCCCCAGCGGGGTTTCTTGTGCATTTCAAAGTCATGAAGCTCAGGATCAGCGGGAGACTCAGAGTCCCCTGCTGACCCTGGGCTCCATGCTACACTGCATACTGCTAAAGCCAGCTGATCGTGGGTTCTGGGGAAATGCCGTGGGGAACCCATGGGCTCCACAGCTACTCCTTTAAAACACCACCTCTGCTGTGCAGTGACTGTCCCTTTGAAAAGCCACCTGCGGGTTTCAAAGTGGCACTCCTCATAAATCAGATTGTGACCACAGCCTAGCAAAAAAAGGGAGAAGTCTGTGTGGCCAAGCAAACGCTGCAGCCTTTGTCCAGGAGAACAGTGAATCTCTTTCCAGTTCCAGTTCCAATGACTAAAAAGAGAAACGAAGTTTTGGGAGGTGGTGGTTAAAATGGAATTTTTTTAGAATTCAATGTAGAGATTTTATTTTGGGGGTGCAAATGGATTTACTTTTGGGGTCTATTTTTTACTATTGAATCTGGAAGACGGGAAATTTTTTTGAAGAGGTATGGTTTTGAGGTAAGGAAAAATGGATGATTTTGGAGCAAAGCGAGATGAATTTCTGAGGGAGAAAGATGGATCTTGCCAGGCAGAGAAGGATATTTTTTAAAGAGGAAAAGAAGTTGGTTTACAAAGAACTTTTAAAGAACAGGGTTTTCTTGTTTTCAGGGAGTTGGGGGCAGCAGAGAAGGCTGGCCATGTACAAGTCTGCACCAAATAGCCAGTATTTCAAAAAGAAAACTTTTACATTTCCTTTTTTAGAAGTGTCTCATCCCATGCCTTGAAACTCCCTTACTGGTTTTGTACATCTAGCCCACTTTTAGTTCTTCAAATTACTATTTCAGCACTGATCAAGAGATCACTAATGATATTTTCTATCTGTCTGTCCTGCAGCCCTATAGATTCAAGTCATTTCTTCGCAGATAGTGAGACTGAAAGTCTGATTTGTTAAAATTCTATAGCCTTATGTATAGAAGAACATCACTATATATAGGCTATGTCTAGACAGCATCCCTCTTTCGAAAGAGGGATGTAAATTAGGCAGATCGAAAGTGTAAATTAAGCAGGGATTTAAATATCCCGTGCTTCATTTGCATAATCACGTCCCAGCAGTCTTTCGAAAAAGGGTATTTCGAAAGTGAAACCGCAGTCTAGACACAGTTCTTCCGGGAAAAACAACCCCTTTTCAAAAGATTCTGTACTCATTTTTTCAGGAGTACAGGATCTTTCAAAAAAAGGTTTTCTTCCTTGAAAGAACCATGTCTAGACTGCGATTTCACTTTCGAAATACCCTTTTTCGAAAGACTGCTGGGACGTGATTATGCAAATGAAGCATGGGATATTTAAATCCCTGCTCATTTGCACTTTTGATCAAGTTCATTTACATCCCTCTTTCAAAAGAGGGATATAGTCTAGAAGAGCCCATAATGGAATTATTTTATCTGTTAGAACGCAGAACTGTTTTAACCTCTTTTGGTTATGAAATCTAGTTGCCACATTTTATAAAGTCACAAACTGATTATAACAAATAATCTAGATCTTATATATTCAATTCTTCCTTTTTTACAGTTCTCATTAGTAATTCCAATGGCATTTTTAACTTTCTATTCCAATAGAGAATAAATATTTCACATAAAAGAGACAAAGAAACAAATTACTTTAGGAGTTCATTCTTAAGCTTTTGGTCGTAAGTCTCCTCAATGTTCTTTACAGCTGTCTCCCGACGTCGAAGTGCATCATCAACAGCTTTATTTTTTTCTTCTTGAAGTTTCTGAGCACTGATATAATGAGAAATATATGGACACCAAGTAATTATATTTATGACATGCCAGAGTTCTCTGCTGGTTTTTTATCACATATTTATGAAAGTTAACAGTGTGATGGGTTGGCTTCAGGCATTTAAAATTATGTTCAGATTTATCATAAGCATTCACAAAGAACACTGAAAAGTGACACATATTAAGCTGTACTGTTAAAGACAGACTGACCAACTATATAAACAACTTGACTGGCAAGTGCTGAAAAAGTATTACAGGAAGGATGCTGTTTAGTTCCTCAGTTTTAGAAAAGGTACTTAGCTCACCACTCTACCAGTACCCTCTGCTGGTTAGACAAGAAAATAACTTTTGTTAGTGGGAAAATAGCTTGCATTCTTGCATACAGAAACACAAAACACTAACAAATTAGAGAGCACTGGAAAGCAGGCAAGAATTAGTTTGGGATTTTATTAATTACAGAAGAAACAGGTTTTCATTAAATCTATTTACTCACATATGTCAGGGTGAAACCAACATTACGAATATAAATTTGTCACTACAGTTGCTTTGTTGGTGTTGGGATTACACACTGTTTTAAGTTAATGAGTTCATATCAGAAGTCCAGTTCATTAATCTCTCTGAAGTAATGCCAGGCTTTTTTTGCTGAGAACAGAATTGGCCTTTTAGCACAGGATGTCCCTGCTGCTAGATGCCATATTACTCATATGTAGCACATCAAATTTAGAGGTAAATAAATTTCAGTTTCATAAAAATTATAGCATTTTGGTACATTCTGTTACAAACAAAGCAACACCAGAAGTAAAGAATGACCTAGACTCACAGTTCAAAAGTTTCCATTCTTTGCTTCAGTTCTGCCTCTCTAGTTCTTATCATTTCAATATCTTTCAGCAGACTTTGTCTTTGAGTATAAACCTCCTTTGCTTCAATCTAGAACGGAAAATATTACTTACATTCATTTTATTTTTACACTTATTTTTACATTAAGCTTTAAATTAAAATAATTTCTAGTAAATTGATACAGAATAGCAGTCAACAATAGCAGACAATAATACAAAACTTAGAAAAAAAATTTACAGACATTGTTCCCAAACTGATCTGATTCTGATAAATATTATTTTTATAGCGTGCTGTTACAGGTAACAACTAATTTGTACTAATAATAGGGTGCTTCCTTTATTCTATTTTATTTAGGGTTAACACCCTTGAAAGTTATTACTTTCTATCAGGAAATTTATCTTTTAGTACACTGCACAGATTCAAAAGTCACAAAATAATAATAAAACAAAATCTTTATAACACTACCACACACAAATACATAGTTTAGAATATACCAAAACTGGAAGAGAAAAAGCAAGTATAGGTATAAGCAGTTTTGTCCCTATCTTAACTTGATTAACAAAAACAATTTAAGATACAAGATAGGTGAGGTAAAATCTTTTATTAGACCAACTTCCATTTGTGAGAAAGAAAAGCATTCAAGCTTACACAAAGCATTGGTCTAATAAAAGATATTACTTCACCTACATTGTCTCTCTCCTATCCCAGGACCAGCACAGCTACAACACTGCAATAAAAAAAGAAACTGTTAAAGCTCCCAATAAATATACAATTAGCAGAGAAAATGCACTCTACATAATTGCTTTAAAACTAAATTTTCTTCAAAATACTGGTTCCATTAGCAGTTCCCTCCAGTCTAGGTGCTCCAAACCAAACAATAACTTCTAGGAATCTAAAATTCTGTTTAATTAGTTAACCAGTTAAACATTAAGTTTAACTGGTTAAGTGATGAAACAGTGCCACAGGACTACTCACTGTGATTAAAAAAGGGCAGGTGGGAGAGTAGGCAAGAGCTGCCAGCTCTGCTCCTGAGAAAGAGGCTTCACTGCGGCAGTGAAGCCTCCACCCCAGGAACTAAGCCAGCTTTGCTGCAGGCTCTACAGCACAAGTTAAGCTTTATACTGCAGAGCCCACAGTGCATATAATTGCTAAGATTTTTAGAAGATACATGGTAAACATATAACAATTTTTAACATCCCTAGCTCGAAAATCCATTTTAGGATTGGTGTTACACAATAGAAAAGCATAAAACAGATATTGATTACCTTGTGTGTGTACAATGTTTAGCACAATGGAACCCCAATGTCATCTGGGGCCAGTAGGCACCATAATTATTACTATGATTTATTATAAGGTGAAAAAAAGTAGTAGATGCATTTGGAGTCCATGCTACACCGAAAGCATCACCCCAAACAGTCAGGCTTTACAAGAATCAGGTCCACATTAGACACCATTTTGGCCTTTCTTTTGTTGTTGGAGATACATAGTGAATTTCAAGTATGAATACTATGTTCCATTTTATTTTTATTTTTTTTAAATTTCAACTCTGAAAACTACAACGAAAAAAACCAAAAAACCCGTAACATCCATAATAAATAGAAAAGAAAACAGCTACAGAAGACTACCATTAAAAAAAAAGAATTCTCATTACTCTAAAACAGGAAGGAAACCAGTGGTCCGCACTGCTTCCCACAGTTCCCACTGAAGCCTATACGATTGGTATCTTGCATATTTACACCTTCCCTCTAGGATCCAAAGCAAATTCCATCTGCAAAATGTCTTGCAGCCTGCCCATAGATTAACCTCATGGGCCACAGGTTGCCCACCATTGCTCTAATAGGAGAATAGGGATTCATACACGTAACAATATCTGTTGTTATATTTCAGCCTTTAGCAGAAACACTGCTACTACTACAGTCTATTTACATATTTATACCATACTCATTACCATTGTCACAGAGGACCTGAAATCCCTGAACATGACAATCTGAGTGGTGCTTTCCTAATGTGAGATTAAGGTATGTCCAGGGCTCGCCAAGCGGCGGCGAGCCCCACTCGCCAGCCGCGCTGTTTCACGCGGTTCTGCGCATGAGCAGATCGCTCTGCACCGGCTCTTCCGGGTTGTAATCTACTTGCCACGGGCCACTATTGAACTCTTCATTTATAATGCAGTAGGATCTGAATGTAGCTCCTCTACATATCTAAGGTTAATTTCATTAACTCTCTGAACCTCTTTGTACTGAATAGATCCAATTATTATTTTTAAACATTACCTCCTGATGTTTTTGAAGTCTTTCAATAGCATTCTTTTCACGAGCAATCAGAGCCTCGGACTTAGCGTGGTTTGTCTTTTCAAAATCCCTACGCAAATCAGAAATTTCTTTTTGGCATCGTGCTTTCTCTTCCATTCTAATTTTTGCTATTTCAACCTCTTTGAAATGTTGTAACTGTTCCAAGAGAAAAAAGAAAGTAAATATCCCTTACTCAATCACAAAAAAACGATAAACAAAATCCTCTCTTTTAGGTTAAGTTAGATGTTCAAATATAGGCACTTACTTGCAAATCGCTAATTTACACTTGTAAATTACCGTAGTACCATAACATAGTAAATTCCCTTTGACAAACTAGACAGAAATGTCTAATTAAATGTGGGCGTTTTTTAGTCAATTTATGTAAGCATCTCTGTGATAAAAGTACCTTTGACGTACATATGATTGATATGCCTTATATATTTACACCTTCCATCTAGGATTACAAATATAGATTATAGCACCTTAGACATAAGCAAAACAGATATAGAGCAGTGGTCACCAACCACTTGATCAGGATCTACTGATAGATCTTGGGAGACTCTGACAGGTGATCCTGACTGGTTTGGCTGGGAGGCTATCAAGTGCCTGCATTTCAGCTGCTCCTGCCCAGAGCCACCCCCGGGAGCCTCCTGCTTGTTGTGCAGACTGGGGGAGACAGGCAGGGGGGCACTGATGTCACTCTGTCCCCCTACCTTGTACCCCATCTTCACAGAGTGAGGCGTGTGGGGCCTCAGAGAAGGGGTGTGGCAGGGATATTTGCGTTTGAGGTAGGTCCTGGACTGACATTCAAAAAGTCATCTTGTGCTTAAAAAGACTGGAGACCACTGATACAGAGCATATTACACTAAAGGGATTACCACTGCTCTCTGTGCTTAAAGCCTCCCTAAACTATCTTTTTTTTTTTAAATTCATTCCTGTACATACAGCAGGGAAAATTGACATAACTGGGAACAGAGCAAGAGATGAGCTAAGGCAGTTAACTAAATGTCCCACTCTCCAATCTGACATACCTTGACTGGCAAATAAACAATGCCACAATCCCTAATTCCTCTTCTGACTGGGTCTCCATTTTTGCCTCATTCCCAAGTTTGTGTGGTAGTGGGATCAAAGGCAGAAACAAGCCTGCCTTTAACAGCTCAGGTGCACTGGAAATCAATCTTTTGGACACAAAGCAGATGTGGGCCAGACAAAGTGGAGTCATCTTCTACCAGGGAATTATGAGCAATATTGGAAAACAGTATGAAAACAAATGGAAGACGTAAGGTCTGTTCGAATGTGTAGGAAAAAAGAGGCACCATTTCTTACTCTGGCAAAGCCTCAGAAGCGCGGGAACCCGCCCGCTGCTGCCACTTGAGTCCCGGTGCCTGTGGTCTGCTGGGGACGGTCCCCAGCAGACAACAGGCACCGGGACTGAAGCCGCAGCCGTGGGGGGGGGGGGGGGGGGGTCCTGCACCTCTGAGACTTTGCCAGAGCAAAGCCTCAGAGGCGCGGCACCCCGCTGCCGCTGCTGCTCTGCTCCCCATGTCCCTGGTCTGCTGGGGGGGGCGCGCGGATAGTGTGCCCCCCCCCCCCAGCAGACCAGGCTTTTGTTTTGGACCCTGGAGCAGAGCAGCTGGGGCGCTGCGGATTGGTCCTGCAGCACCCGCTCTGGGCACTACTGGACCAACCCGGCAGCACCCCAGCTGCTCTGCCCCAGGTCCTGATTCAGCCGCTGCTGGTCAGTTTCAGCAGTGGCTGAATCAGGACGCCTGGGGCAGAGCAGCTGGGGTGCTGCTGGGTTGGTCCAGTAGCGCCGAGGAGCGGTGGGGAGCAGGAGCTAGCTTAAAAGTCAGTTCCCCCAGCACCATCTCCAGAGGAGCAGGGGAAGCAGAGGAATAGAGGCTGACCTGGCACAAGCAGGGAATCAGCTGTCCTTGGTTGCTCCCGGTCCCCCCTGCTGCACAGCTGCTTTTTAAATGTATTAAGAGCCTGGCAGTTCCCCCCTAATTGACTAATCGAGTAGTTATTGGAAATTCCATCAACTACTCAAATAGCTGATTACCTGCAAGTTAACATTCCTATTCTAAACCAATTTAAGGTTGTTCACACAAAGGATTGCACCAATTTAAGTTAACCATTACAAATTTGTCTACACAAAAACTTGCCCAACGTTTTAGTGACAATAAGATCATGTCTATATTGGGGAATTATACACAAAAATTCCTCAGTAGTTCTACCACTAATTCAGATAGAAAACTAGGGATGTTAGATAGCATGTAACTGAAGAGTCATGTAATCACATCAAATTTTAGTGGTTACAAGACTATTTAATAGTCCCGAGAAGTGGAGCTAGCAGCCAGTGCGCTTCCAGGGAGTCCCCTGCCATCCTGCACTGCTGCCTCTTTATCAGAGGCAGCAGCACGGGTTGGCAGGTGGAAGCCAGTCTAAAAACGACGTAAATAAACATAGGCCCAAACTAGAGAAACACAAGACCAGAAACCGAAGAACCAGAAAAAGGGATCAGAGGGGCAACAACTATCCTAGAAAATGGCCCAGACTGCGGTCACTTGGACTTACTTACAAATTCTATCTTGTCTGTTATTGATCTGACACAAATATACATACAACAATGGCATTAATTGTCTGAAATAGTGTATAAATAAGGGCCGAAACTGACTCAGCCTAAACTGGGTGGACTCATGATTCTGTTTCCCAGCCTTTACCCCTAACAGAGAACATGCAGTTTTTGCATTTATAATATATTGGCATAACACATTTCTGATTCAAGTTTTGAGAAGCATTACAAATTTGAAAAATAAAATGAATACATCCCACCCCCAATGAATATGACCATTTATTTCTGGGTTATACCTTTTCAGACATTTCTGCTTGAAGCTGTTCCTCTATTTCTTTTCGATATTCAGTGAGTTTCACTTCTAAAGACTCAGACTTCTGATGCTGCGGATAAATGTCTGCAAACTGTTCATCAATCAGCTGAAGTTTCTCAACTATAACAGAATACAGGCAGTCCCCGGGTTACGTACAAGATAGGGACTGTAAGTTTATTCTTAAGTTGAATTTGTATGTAAGTCGGAACTGGTACATATTGTAGGGGAAACTCTAGCCAAACATTTCTCCAGAGCTCAGTTTTATTCTCCCACACCTCACTTCCCTCAGTCCTTTATTCTCAAGCTGAGGTGTCAGCTGAGAAAAGCCGCTCCGCGTCTCCCTAGTTTGCTGGGGGGGGGGGGGGGGAAGGGGGCGCGCTAGCTTCGCGTTTCCCTGGTCTGCTGGAGGGAAGCAGCTACTGTGGGGTTGCCTCACCCCGTTTGTAAGTAGGGATCTGATGTAAGTCGGATCCATGTAACCCGGGGACTGCCTGTAATGTAATGTACCATCACACAAAAATATTACATTTAATAACACTCTTGCTCCTATCCAAAATTTTAGGGATCCTAGTAGGTTTTCACTACCGATGCCTAGCTTCTACTGTAAAGCTATCATGGAAGCAGTGAAAAGAAATGGTCACTCAAGATTGAAAAATGTACACCTACAACAACATAATTAGAAACAACACAGTTAGGTACTTCACATTATGGCATGTGATCCAACTCAGAACACTGGAGGTGATATTTAAATTAAACAAACAGTATAGCTGGGTAGGATCTCTCACTGGTCTCCAAATGAACGTGTGCACCTGAGGGGAGCTGGATAAGATGAGATAAGGGAGCTTGAAAAACAAATGGCACATACGTCCGGCCCTGCAACTGCTGCACATTACCCCTCAAAATAGAATCTCATCAACTACTATGGCAGACATGAAGCTGTGATTTCAAAGAAAAGATGTCTGCTAATTTTATTGTATAACTAATTTCAATAGCCATGTATTCCAATGAACAAATCTACTAGACCACTTTTAGTAATGCAATTACAAGTGTATTCAATTTCTGTTGTATACAGGCAGTCCCCGAGTTACACGGATCCGACTTATATCAGATCCGCAGTTACGAACGGGGCACTTCCTCTCCCTGGTCTCCAGCAGACCAGGGAGAGGAAGCAAAGCGGCAGAACGCGCGGCCAGCTGACAGCCCAGACGCGTCTGGGCTGTCAGCTGGCCGCGCGTTCCGCCGCTCTGCTCTGCTCCGCTCTGCTCCCCCTCCCCCTGGTCTGCAGACCAGGGGGAGGGGGAGCAGAGCGGAGCACGCGGCCAGCTGACAGCCCAGACGCAGCTGGCCGCGCGTTCTGCCACTCTGCTCCGCTCTGCTCCCCCTGGTCTGCCGACCATGGGGGGGGGGGGAAGCAGAGCGGAGCACGCGGCCAGCTGACAGCCCAGACGCGTCTGGGCTGTCAGCTGGCCGCGCGTTCCGCCGCTCTGTTCTGCTCTGCTCCCCCTCCCCCTGGTCTGCAGACCTGGGGGACGGGGAGCAGAGCAGAGCAAAGCCGCGGAGCCCGAGGGCAGCAGGATAGCCAGGGCGTGTCTGGGCTGTCCCGCTGCCCGCGTGTTCCACCGCTTTGCTCCCCGTCCCCCCGGTCTGCAGACCAGGGGGACGGGGAGCAAAGCAGAGCAAAGCCACGGAGCCCGAGGGCAGCAGGATAGCCACGGCGCGTCTGGGCTGTCCCGCTGCCCCCGTGCTCCGCAGCTTTGCTCCGGACGCCTGTGGTACAGCAGCTGGGGCGCTGCCGGTTGGTCCCGTAGCGCCGCTCTGGGTGCCACTGGACCAACCCAGCAGCACCCCAGCTGCTCTGCCCCAGGTGTCCCCAAGTCAGCAGCTGCTGAAACTGACCAGTGACTGACTACAGGAAGCCCCTGCCCCGGGCTTCCTGGAATCAGCCGCTGATCAGTTTCAGCAGCAGCTGACTTGGGGATGCCTGGGGTTCTTAAGTTCAATCTGTATGTAAGTCAGAACTGGCGTCCAGATTCAGCCACTGTTGAAACTGATCAGTTTCAGCAGCGGCTGAATCTGGACGCCAGTTCCGACTTACATACAGATTCAACTTAAGAACAAACCTACAGTCCCTATCTTGTACGTAACCCGGGAACTGCCTGTACTATATAATGTTTAGCATTGGAAGCAATTAATTATAATTATGAATGGTTCTTGTCCAACAAAAATTTTTAAGATCTCATAAAATATGTTCTACATCATAGCAAAACTGAGATCTTCAGATATTTTTACAAAGAAACAAGATTTATACATACACATCAGAATAGCTAACAGCCCAGCGGTTAGGACGTTTAGATGAAACGTCAAAGATGCAGGGGCTCACATGTGAGTACTTTTACTACTGAGTTATAGACTATTCTGAAATGGGTCTCTTGTTTTGGCAGATATTCCATCCTGGATCTGAAGGAAAGTTTCTTTAAAAATGATATGCTCCTGTAAAAAGTTTCACTTTCAATTAACTGGTATTTCCACCAGCCCTCAAAAAACAAAAAATGTTCAAAAATCTTGCAAACAAATCTAATTACGAATGTTCTTAAACTGAATATTTAGGCATATGCGATTTGAGGCACATAATATTGAAAATAATACGTATAGGATAGACACAGGGATTTGTTTCAGAATTAGTATACACAGGAAAGGATTTGAACTGAAGATCCAAAACACAGAACTTTTGTCGTCTCACTTTCCCTGGTTTATTTTAGAATACCAGAGAGGAATGCATTCTAGTGTCTATTATTACTTCAGGCATGGTGAAATGCTAAATGGATACAGTATTGAGCTGAGGAAAATAGTTTATGAAAGCTCCATTTACCAAGAGATTCTCTATAAGGTGGTATTGAGTTTGTCTGAGTTTCTGTGTCGCGCCTCTCCTTATAAAGATGATGCTCTGTCAACTCCATTAGCATCTGTATAAGAAAACCTTAGAAATACAGTATGTTACTTATTTTTCTCTTCCACAACAAAATGAATTTTTGAAGGCAAAGAAAACTTTTACTACACAAAGAAAAAAAACTAAATAGTGAGGATAAAATCATCATCAAAGAACACAAGAAATCGTTTAATAAAAATCAACGTAAAAACTCTTAATTATATTAATACTAAAGATGCAGGAGTAAATTAGTAAAATTAGTAAATTAGTAAATTTACAATTAGTAAAAAAGCTCACCTTGAACATTCCTGCTACTTTTGCCACCAAACCCACTAAGAGTATGTCTGCACTATGGGATAAGGTAGAATTACGATATGCAACTTCAGCTACATTAACTGTGTAGATGAAGTCAAAGTACCTTAACTTGACTTTTGGCACTGTACACACTGCAGGAAGTCAAAGGGAGAACACTCTCCCTTCGACTTCCCTTATTCCTCGTCGAAGCAGAACTACCAGCATCAATCGGACCGCTGCTCTCAGTTCGAATTAGCATGTCTTCATTAGATTAGCTAATTCGAACCCTGAAAGATTGACAGCAGCAGCTTCAATCTTCTCGGCAGTGTAGACATACACTAAAGGAGCAGATTAAAATTACCACTAATACCTAAAATCAACAAGAGCTGCAGGTTTTTGGTGTTTCTGAGGAAAAAAAAAGCCACTTTTGTTTAGGCACCTAAATATAGATTTGTGGACTATATAAGACAAAGAAAAATTAAATGAAAATTTGTCTTGGTGCTAGCCCAAGCAGACTATATGAATTCAAGGGAGTAAAAAATAAAACACAGCATCTGAATTCCCCAGCATTACAATATTTAAAAATATTATAGTCTCTGGAAGTTTTACATGTATCAGAATGTAAATGTTAAATTTGTTATTTGTAATACAGGAATTTGTAATTGTTTTGCTTGGAGTTGAACATTAATATGTCATATACGCCACAAATTAGGAAAACCCCACCAGGCGCATAAGACACTATCCTAATTAATGATAAATTACCTTCAAAAATCAAACATTTAATCAAATGTATTCAATACCTAGGTATAGTCAAAGTAAGTTTCAATTGCTTATTTGTTATCATAAACTAAACTATCAAGGAAAAAGGGGACTTATTAAGGGAAATAGATGACTCATTATATGCTTCGTATGTAAATGTCATACCTTTTTTGTTCTCTTTTTTAGCTCCTGAAGTCTAGAAGGAAAAAAAGACTAGATTATTACTCTGCATATTCAATCATAAATTATACCTGAAATAAGAGTTACAGAATCAAAAACATTACCAATGATTTGTAAAGACTGGATTTTGGACTGATCCTAATTAGCTGTAGAAGATCTTGCAGAGTAAACACCTTTTTAAAAAGAGAAGGCAAAAAAAGTAAAAATGTAAAGAACATTACAAGTAATTCTTCTCTATTGTGGTAGAGAGATCAACCTTGGATGTGCTCCACTTGAGACAGATTTGATCTACCACTTCATAAATACAAAAACCAAGGTGGAACAGGGCTCCTCTCTGTGAACTACATGTCAGTCAGGGATATCTCTTGGGATATAATGCCAAATTCCACACCTCAAGATCATTCCAATGAAGGCTTGTCAATGTAAAAGACTATCTCCCAGTTATCCATTTGAATCAAAGCTATCTTTTGAAATACAGACTTTCAGAACACTCACCATCTCTGGAACACTTGTAGTGTCAATGAAGACATTGCAGACTAACTATCCTAAGTGTAGAACCCTTTTATCTGGGCACTCAAAAGCTGTGATTTGGACTAGGAGTTTCAAACTAATATGCAATTCAGAAGCCTTGAAACAATTAGGTAAACCTTTGGTTCTTCCTTTGCACAAATGGAGAATTTTAAAAATGATATTGGAAGGATCAGTTAACAAATGTGAAATCCTGTATGAATATCATCTCACATATGCCCTGTATAGTAGATTATAGAGCTCACCTTCTCCTTTTCTAATCCACTTTCTGGATAAAAAACAGAAAGTGAATATTCATAGCCACAACTGCGCAGGTGATCTGCCACCAGGCTATTGGAAGCTCCAATTAACAACGAACTGCCTTCACTGGACACTGGTTGTGGTTTAAGTTCTCCACTTAAAATTGGATGCATCAATTCATGGATTAGCTGGTTTCGGAGTTGCGTCTGGTGAAAACAGAAATAGAAAATGCTGGAAATATTTGGTTTCCTAAAGCCACACAGATTCAGCATATTAAATTAAAAAGTATGATGTAAAGAAACAAAATAAGCAAACAAATTCTAATTTAAGGCTAGCTTTTAAAGAATTTGGAAAATGGCTCACAACTCCGTGTCTATCCTCAATAATGTCTAGGTGGTCTTTAATTTCCACTCCAATAATTATTAGACATGGGGCTAAAATAAACTGTTTATTCTCTTCCAAAAGACATACTCTTCTATCATCCTCAAACCTCTGTAAAGATGCAATTTAAGTTTTAAAACTAAATTTAATTGCTTTTCTCATCTTACCTTCTCTTCCTGCTACTACCTCAGGGTACATCCATACTACAGTATAAGCATTTGTTATAACTGCTATATTGCAGCTAAGCTGCTGTAGTTTAGACAATCACTAAAGCAACAGACATGTTTTTTCCATCACTGTAGTAAATCTATCCCCCCCCCCCCCCCCGAAGAGGGCAGTAGCTAGGTTGCTGGAAGAATTCTTCCATTCACCTATCTGCGTCTACAGTGGGGACTAGGGTGACATAAGCACAGCGGGCATGTAATTTTTCACAGCCCTGATATTGCCAGGTTAACTTAAGGTTTAGAAGGTATAGACCAGGCCTGACTGCTGCATATTCAGTTTCACCTTATTTGAAAAATTCACAATCCAAAAGTAACAGGCAAAGAAGATGCTGACACTTTTCCAAAAGGAGAAGAGAAAAAGAGATACCATGGTTCTCTCTAAGCTGCACAGCTGCCTAATAAATCCCACATGGGGTGCAGGGCTGCCATGCATGGAGCTGCCACAGCTAGGAGAGGGACCCCCATCTCCACCATGTGTGGCAGCTCCCTGCTGAGGCCAGGGGAGCACACCTTCTCCCTCTTACTGCCCTCCTTCCCCCTGCCATCCACAGCAGCTCTTTCAGCCCCAGCAGAGCCAGCAGGGAGCTCATACAGCTGCGGCAGAGGCACGCTCCTCCAGCCCCAGAAGCAGCACTGGATTAAGAAAGGGGCTTTGCTCCTGATGGGCGGTGTAGGGGGGAGAAGCAGCTCTGCCATGGAGCCATGACCCTGGAGCTCCCAATGACCAGGAATCGCAGGCAATGGGAGC
Organism: Pelodiscus sinensis; assembly: GCF_049634645.1. Taxonomy (NCBI): domain Eukaryota; kingdom Metazoa; phylum Chordata; order Testudines; family Trionychidae; genus Pelodiscus; species Pelodiscus sinensis. Next base: position 213,144,589 of record NC_134711.1, read on the forward strand.
TGTCAGTAGGCAGTGCTTGCAGATGAGTGTGGGGCAGCCCTGAGCCACCTGTCCCTTCCTCCCTCAAATAAGAGCTGACCCAGGGAAGAGCCTTGCATCCCAATCCTCTGCCACAGCACTGAGCCCCCTCCACTATCCTAACTCCCTCTTAGACCTCAACCTCGAACCCCCTCCTGCACTCTAATTCCTGCTAAGACCCCACATCCCCACCTGAAATTCCTGTCCTGAGCCTGCTCGCACACTCCATAGCACTTGGCCCCAGCCTGCAGCTCCCTCACACACCGCAAACACTACATCCCAATCTCCACCCCAGGGGGCACACCCCCAGCCAGAGCTCTCACCACCCAATCCTGAGCACCCTCCCACACTCCGATCCTATTGCCCCACCCCCACCACACATCCTCTCCATATTGGTGCACATTACAAAATTCATTCTGCACATGATGGACATAAAAAAATTAGAGGGAACACTGCTAGAAACCACTAGTCCTTTTGCTAATGGGTGGGAGAGGACGATCCAAGCAGCTGGACTACTTAGGTCTCTCTCACAGGGTACATCTTAACAGCAACATTATTTTGAAATAATGTAGTCTGCATCTACACAGCAGGCAATTATTTCAAAATAATGTTGAAATACTGTCAAGCTGGAGGACTTCTTACTCTGACTTCTGTAACCTTCATTATCCGAGGAGTAAGGGAAGTAGGAGGAAGAGCACGCTATTTCAAAGTAAGTACTGTGTAAAGTCTCCCAATTTTGAAATAAGCTACGCAATTGACCTAACTCAATTTGCGTAACTTATTTCGAGTTACGCCCTGCTGTGTAGATGCACCTGCAGAGTCAAGTAAATGTAGTAAAAGTATATGAATGCAGAAGTGTCTGAGAATAAAAAAGGTGGATGGTACAAGTTATGAAAGAAGAAGACTACTGAGAGAAAAGTATAATATAAGGAAAGTGAAAGCATAATGGAAGTAAAGAGACAAGAATACAAGACACAAAACAATGGAGTGAAAGATACGCTGGGTTCAACTCTGCTCAACTACAGGCTTCCATTGTGATCACTGGGCAAAACACTTAATCTTATCATACCTCAGTTCCTTTTCTATTCCATGGAAATAATAATACTTATTTTTTCCATACATTGCCTGGTTATCTATTCAAAGTGCAAGTCCTTTGGGACAGATCCTGGTTTTACTCTGTGTGTATAAAATGTATAGCACAATGGAATTCCAATGCCAGACATGTCAGATCAGTGCAGCTGGGTATTTTCACCTGTGTGAAGCCCTGTTGCATCTGGCAGAGCTCCCTGCACACCAAGCTCCTCAAAGATCGTCTTGTAGGATTTGGGCCAAAATATGCATTTCCGTGTACGACATAACAAAAAAAAAAGGTTTGCCTATCACGGATTTCACTGACGCCTATTGTTTTCGGTGCCCAATAGGCGCAGAGAAACACGGAACGAGACCAGCGCTATGCAACACTATTGTCAAACAAAGCACCACACCTTAAGTGTGTCCAAAACACCTCGGCTCTTAAACGTCTGATAAAGCCTTTTCCGGAGCTCGTCTTGAGACAACGCTTCACATTCAGCGGAAGCCATCCTGGGCAAGAATGTCAGGAAACACCGTTACCGAGCCCACCCGCAGGCACCCAGCAGGCACCGCCGTGGGCCGGACCCAGCAGACGCGGGCTCACTGCACCCCCAGTGGGGATGGGGCATCTGGCGGGGAGGGAGGGGGGGGGGACGCTGCCGCACGCCGGGCAAAGCACCGCGGCTGCCGCCCGTGTCTCGAGGGGCGGGTGTTTCGCTAACGCGCCAGGCGCGGGGACCCCGCTTCCGCCCGGCCCGGACGGGGGCGCTCGAAGGAGGCGGAGCTGGGTGGGGGAGGGGCTGGCGGCGGGGCAACTGCGCACGTCACGCGGCTGAGCCGCAGCAGCGCCGGCAACGGCACTTGCCTCCGAACGCAGCTAGCCGCCTCCTCGCCCGTTACCAACCGCCACCGCCTCCCGACTGAATCCTCGCGAGAACCCGACGGGGCTCGAGCGCTCTCGCGATCGCCGGCTAGGGGTTTACCTGCCGAGCGCCGTGGCCGGTGACGCCATCAGCTCGCGCCGGAATCGGGAACGGCTTGTGGCAGCTGGAGACACAGGTGAGCTGCCGGGCAGGGGGGAGGGGGTCCCCGCACTGAGAGCGTCTGGGCGGGCTGAGCCTTGCCGTGCCCCTCCCCCTGCCTGTGGTACCGGGAGCGGACTTTCCCCTCCCCCCCCGATCCTCTTGGGTGGGGGCTGCGCTGAGCCAGGCCGAGGGGCCTGAGCCCACGAGCGGGGGGTCGGGTGATCGGGGCGAGCCCCCCCCCCCCATCGCTGCATGTGACGAAGTGGGCTCCAGCCCACCAAAGCGTTATGCCAGGGCTCCTCGTTGTTTTTACAGAATTAGAATTTCACTCTTTTGGACAAGGGAGAAGTGAAGCCCCCATCCCGCAGAGACTCGCTGAGCCTAGTGCACCTCGATCCGAGTTAATGAAACTAGTGTACTAAAAACCAAGCATGGCATTAGTCACTGAAAGATCAGGACCAGATTTATTTGTTGTTGTTACTAGTCACCTACACCTTGAGGCTGTAATATGCAAAACTGTGTAAGGGCTAGAGTTAAATATACACAGATGTCTTAAATCTGTAAATGACTTTTACAAAAAAAAATGTGTTTACTTCATGTGGTCTCTTCTTAATAAACAATATACTTTTGTGTTAGCTAATTTTTATTAGGACTTTTCTGAATGCATGTACACTTCATATGTCTGGAAATATCTGTTAAGCATATCTCTTCTTTCTTGGAAAGGTCACTATTTTGAAGACAATGTCTGGAAGTTTCTACTTTGTAATAGTTGGTCATCATGATAATCCAGTCTTTGAAATGGAATTTCTACCTTCTGGAAAAGTAGAGTCCAAGGTTTGTGGATTTTGATCCTTTGTATATATAGCTGCTTCTATTTGATTATTTCAGTGAATTAATAAAGTCTCACAACAGCCCTTTGAGGTAACTATGTTGTATTATTCTCACTTGTATAGAAAATGTTGGCAGAACGGGATAAAATCCCTAACTCACATAGAAAAAATCTGATTAACAACAGATCATTCTGTCTCTCCAGAAAGCATACATTTCTGAATCTTTTGAACTGAGTTTGTACTACTAATAGTTGCTTGACATGTGTTACGTGCTGTCCTTGATTTATCTCACCACCTCAAAAATACAGCCATTGGATGTCACTCTGTTCTAGAAGGATAGTGTAGAGGATTGTTTAGATTTTTACTCGGGGGGGGGGGGGGGCTTGCTTTTAAAAAACTAATATTACAGCATACAATTAATACCACTGTGTTGGTTTTTTTTTTTTTTTTTAATTATCATTAAAAGAAATACTAAACCGGCTCAGGTCTAATAAGGTCCCCAAAGTATGTAGTGATGGACCTGATTGACTTGCTTTATAAATAAATACAGATTAGAGAATGTGTAACGTAACGGCTCCTATGAGGAGAGAGCACATATACCGTGATGATGGGTGCATAAAGGGGGGGGGGGAAGCATAGAGTACAGAGCTGAAATGAAAAGGGGTTCACTATGTATTATTGGTTACTATCCTTCATAATACAGTAAACATCCGATAATCTGGCACCTTTAGGACCCAGGGGGTGCCGGATTATCAGATATGCCGGAAGGGGGGGCTATGAAGGATCTAGGGTGGGGTGGAGGGGGAATGCCACCCCAGACCCCTCATAGTGCCCCCCCTTCCAATGAACCCGGAACCACTCAGGTCAGCCACTCTCACAGCCGGGCTGCTCTGAACCACATGCATGTTCACAGCCTGCGCTGTTCTGCTCATGGCTCCCAGTGCGCTACGTCATATCCTGCACGTGCAGGCCAGGTCACAGTCAGCATCCCAGCCTGCACATGCTAGCAGCTGGCCACTGAGCTCAAGCGGCTCTGGCTCCGGCTCTGGCTCCAGATGCGGCAGCGCCTTCGGCTCCAGGACGTGGGCATAAGGTTGGGGGGGAGGGAGGATCGGGTTAGAGCGGGAGGGAGATGCCTGGCTCTGGAGAAGGGAGAGGAGGGGCATCGGGTTGGGGGGAGTGCTCATGGCATCCCGGCCAGCATACGCTCAAAGGTGGCAGCTCAGTGCACGCGCCCAGCGCCTGGGGAGCAGCAGTGGCAGCAGCAGCTCTGCTCTGGGACCCGGGAATAAGGTTAGAGGGAGGGAGGTAGCCCGCGCGCTTCCTGAGACCCCGAATCCTCAGGTACTGGCCAAGCTGTCTCTGTCTCTGACCCAGCACCTTGCCCCAGCACTCTGTCCCCTGCCTCCACCAGCACAGGTGGGGCCACATTAGTGAGGCTTGGGATTTTTTGGAGGGGTTGTTTTTTGCATCTCACTTGTGTGGCCCTGACTGACTTTTCTGTGGGTCAGTGACCCCTGACTCAAAACAGGTTCCCCACCCCTCATAAATAAACACAATGCTGAAACACATTGTGTTTGACATAATATTTTATTTAAAAATGATGCCTGGCCAACAATCCTCCAATTGGGACCAAGCCCCCATCTGGCCACAGCATCATGACCCCCCCCCCCGACCCTAGATTTGAGCCTGTCATACACTGGAACCCCCTCTCCTGAGTCTACCACATCCCCAAACTCCTGCAGCCCCACATCCGCAGTCTTCTGCCACAACACTTCTGCACCATCCACACACTGCAAATCTGTGTCCTGAGCCCATCATACTCCCAACCTCCCTGCCCTGAGCCCCTCATTCACCCCAGACCAAACTCCTGCACCCTCACAGACACAAGCCTGCTTGCTCAGAACGTCAACCCTCCACCTAACCTCAACACTGTCCAGACTGGAGCCTCCTCCCTGGGATGGCGTACTGGCACCTATTTGCCCCCAGCGTGGCTGGTTTTGTTTTTTTGTTTTCTCAACTTTCTGCCCCGGTATGTGGCTCTTCGCACTCTGTCCACCACAGACAGAGGCAGCAAGGGCAGGGCAAGGAGCAGCAGTTGACTATCCGATAAACATTTGCTTGTCAGATAGTTGACTAGTCATTTACATCCCTAGTGAAAACCATGAAGGATGGAGTGGATCTGTGAGTGCAAGAGCAGCACATGAGCAGTATACCCTCAGGATAGGACATGCTGGCAGAACAGCTATGGTTTCTAAATTGTTGAATGCTTAGGGTATAGTCTTAGCCAGCTCTTATTTTCAGTAATCCATTTTTTAATACAGGTTGGACTTCCCTGGTCTGGCACCCTTGGGGTCTGACCAGTCCTGCGTGAGGGACTTTGCCAGACCAGAGGAGGTCATATCTTGCTCCCCTGCTACTGGCTTCCCCCCTCCCCCCCCCCCCCCCAGCCCTGGACCAGCCATCAGCCTCCTAGCCCACTTCCCCTTGCCACCAGCCTTGTTGCCCAGCCATTCCCGCCCCCCTCCCCCACCTCCTTCCCTGCTATGCCAGGCAGCCCAGCTGCAGCCCACCTCCCTGCGCACCAGGCACCTACTCCTATTGGGCAACCCTGCTGTGGCATGTTGTGCTCCTTGCCCCGTTGGGAAACCCCACTATGGTGCACCGAGCTCTAGGCTCCTCCAGGCATCCCCACTATGGTGTGCTGAGCTCCTGGCCCCACGGGGCAACCCTGCTACACTCCTGGCCCTGTCGGGCAGCCACACTGTGGCACGCTGGCTCCTGGTCCTTCCAGGCAGTCCTGTTATAGCATGCTGAGCTCCTGGCCCCGCTGTGTTGTGCCTTGCTGTCCAGATGCAGCCCAGCTGTGGGGAGCCTAGCCCTCCACCAAGACTCTGGTCCTCGGACATCCGTGGTACTGCCAGACGATGGAAGTTGCTGGACCAGTGAATCCCAGATTAGAGGTTTAACCTGTACTATAGGATGTAAGAACTAGTGCTAAGCACATAATTGCATTTACTTGCATTGTTTCTGCACTGGTAGGGATGGATTCATCTGTGGTATTCACTAAATGCCATATTCCTATTTATCATAGAGGGAGTTGTACCTATTTACATTTGTGATATTTAATTCTAGTATTTAATGCACAATGCTTTCAGTAAAATGGGCTATACTAAAACAAAACCCTCATTCTCTCAACTTTCATCTCTGATACCAAAGTATTGGGAATATATGTTGTTGTATTTGCATTTCATGAAAGACCGTATTATGTCTTGCAGAAGAAAGGTTGAGAGTACACACTGCAAGAAAATGTACTTCTATTACTGCAGCAGGTGGATTATTCTTATTTATGTTTACTACTCCTTATAAGAAATATTCTGTTTTCTGTATCAGGATGATCATCGTCATCTCAACCAATTCATAGCTCATGCTGCTCTTGACCTAGTAGATGAGAATATGTGGCTGTCTAACAACATGTACCTGAAAACAGTGGACAAATTTAATGAATGGTTTGTTTCTGCTTTTGTCACTGCAGGTCATATCCTTTCTCTGTATTTATAATTTCTTGCCAGCCAAGTATCTTAAACTTAAGGGGGGAGGAGGAGGACAAATACTGCAGGAGGTCGGGATTGCTTGAGCAGAAGAATAAGTTATAAAAATACCACCACAGAGGAACAGTATAGAGATCTGTTCCTGCTCATACAGTTTTCTCTAATTCCAACATCTTTTTAAAGCTGCAAATAAGAGGCTTGTCTATAACTACTTGACGGTTGGGGGTCTCTACACATCCAGTAAAAATGGATAGTTCCAGTTATTTAGATATACAGGCTTGATTTGGATATCAGATACCAGGTGTTAATTGCCATGTACACTATAAAAATGACTGCATTTGTTTGACAATCACTTCTAATCTTACATATGTGGAAACATTACTTAGAATTATTTAAAAAATTCACTTCAGAATTTGGATTTTTATACAAAATAAAGACTTGAATGAGGAAGTAACACGTTTTGTAATAAAGGCATGGATTTAATTATGGATTAAAATGTACTGCTTCCTATAGTTAATGTTCCTGGAGATCCCTCTTTAAATTCTAGCTTCCAAAGAACAATGTCTTGCATTTATAAAACTGAGGTATAAGCATTTGCTGCATTGAGGTCTGAGTGCTTGCCTCAAATACTGTCAGATTTTTCATTAGTTTTGCAAAATTTAGTGTTAGGTTATAAAATTACTTGGGAGTTGGGTGGGAAAAAGCAGAGAGTCATTAATCTTAAATTTTTTTGAATGAAATTGCCTCCTTAATTGTACCACATATGAGATTTATTATGCTTCATGATGTAAGACAAGAAGATGGAATTAAAAACTTCTTTAATGATGTCTATGACTTGTATATAAAGGTAAGAATTAGCTCTTATAACTGTGTTCTATCATACACACTTAAGCTATATTTAACTCTATTACAGCAGTTCTTGGGTTGGCAATGATGGGAGATTTTGGATAGCTTCCCTAATGTAGACATAGAGGTTCCAGGGTGATAAACTATCTATACTCAGCCCGTGTATCAAGCAGTTAACACTGTGTCTATTGGACTTGATCTAATCAAGCTTAATTGATACAGAATTATAAACATCTCTGGCTAGGGGAAGGCCTTCATTTTGAGTGAAGGTTTTATCATTAAAAGCCAGATTGATTGGGGTGAGCCTAAAATAGTGTAAACTGTACCATTTCAACTCCTGTGCCTGAAACGTAAAAATGCATAAGTGGTTGAAAGTCAGAAGGCATTTGTGGGAGTGAATATGCCCTATTTTTACTCATGACATGCTGTTGTAATAATCTTCGTATAAATGTGCCTTGTGAGAGGTAATATTTTAAAACTAATAACTCACTGGTCACTGTCATGATAGAAGAGGGGTTGGCAACATACGGCATGTATGCCGTAAGTGGCATGTAAGATGATTTTCAGTGGCACATGCAATGAACGGGCTCCCCTTTGCCCCACCCACCCACAAGAGAGAGTCCAGCATCACACCCTCTGTAAGATTGGAGCCAGCGCCAGCTTCCTGCGGGGGATGGGAGAGGAGAGCCCATTCATTGCGTGTGCACCGCAAATGTGAGACTGAGCTCGAAGGTGGGCAGGGAGAGTCTGGGTATGTTGGTGGGCCACCACACGGTGCATAACACAGCATTACGTGTGCGTCGTCTCCGCTCGCGGAAGTGGAAATGTCAGCTGAGCTGCCCCTCGCGGCAGTTTGGCCCCTTCCCATTTTCCACCCTGGGGCAACAACTTCATGGCGCATTCCTGGCTCTGTCACAGCCCCCAGGATGGGAGCCAATCACAGCTAAAGGAGTGCAGGGGCGGGAGAAGGAGGCATGCGCGTGCACTGAAGGCCAAAGTCTGGCAGCTCAGTCTAGCTTGGGAAGCCCTGAGGTTCCATGCCAGATCCAGTCTGTGTATTACACATGTGCTGCTCCTCTCCTCGCCCTGGGCTCCACTCCAGCAGAAAACAAAGCAGGGTAGCCGATGGAGAGAGCCTCTCCATCCACCCTCTCTGGGAGAGCAGCGCAGCCCAGGGCAGGAGGGTTAAATCTTAGCATGCCACTTTGGAAAGGTTGCCCACCCCTGTGATGGAACACATGTACACACTATGTACTAAGAGTTGTAAACCTAGGATGAAATCATAACTGTTTACCAGATAAGGGCAGGGAGAAAATAAACTATTCCTGCTCCTTTTCATTGGCGCAAATTAAAGTGAATGAGCAGTAATGACAGATGGAGACAGGAACAATGTGTTCTAGTGAGAATAGAATTTTTTTTTACCATGAGACTGTTCTCAAAGCATGAAGGAAAGAACATTTTCAAGGGGTAACTCAGGAAAATGCATTTCAAAGGGAGGCTGCATTACAAGAGAGGGGCAAAACCATCCCTGAAAAATCTCTTAAGATGGCAGAGGAACCAGCCTTTGGGCCGAAGTAGGGTGGCCAACTTCCTAAACTTGGACCCTGCTAAAACTCTACCCCTGCTCCGCCTTCTCCTACGTGCTCCCCTCACCTCCTAACTCCAGTGTGAACTAAGGATGTTAAAATGCAATTGACTAGTAGACAGGCAGTTCTGCATTCCTATTGGGGCTCTTGTACATTTCAAAGGAGGAATGCAAAACTCTGCATACAGCCCGGGCCAGTGGGAAGTCTGTTTTGAAATGTACAAGAGTGGCAGGTGCTTGCTTTGAAATGTACAAGAGTCCCCAGAGGGGATTTTTGTGCATTTCAAAGCCATGGAGCCCAGAGTCAGTGCGAGGTACGATACAAAGCATTGTGAGGCATCCACAGTTGTGGGACAGGTGGTGAGAGCCCCTCACTGAACTAGATTGCACCCCACTATGTAAGTTTGTCTAAACACTTGTAATATACACTCAGTGGGGCAGCAGATGAAAATTACAGCAGCTGAGCTTTGCCACAGTAGCCCTGCTGCAGCAAAGTTACAGCAGTCCCTGGAACAGCAGGGTCCTGGTGGTCCTGTGGCAATGGAGCCCCAGCACCCTGAGGAGCAAAGCCTAGCAGCCCCAGTGGCCAAGACTGGGGGTGGAGCCGGGAGGTGACAGGCTGGGGAGCTCAGCTGAGTCTGTTGATGGAGCCTGGGAGAGCCCAGAGTCCCTCTGCTGACTGACAGAATTGACTCCCTTGGTCTAGCAAACTTGCTTACACAGGACCAGTTAGGTCTCAAGGGTGTCAGACCAGAGAAATCCAACCTGTACTTGGGGTCTGATAGGTGTCTTTAAACTAAGAAAATCGTTATAAAAATTACTAAAATGGCTCCATCCTCTGAATTGTCTGCAGTAGTACATTAAATGGAAGATAGTCATCTGAGCCTCAGAATTATGCCAATTTGAACAAATCTCCAGTAATATCACTAGGGTTTTCTGCATACAGCTGGTGATAAGGTTCAGCATAAGGCGTTTAGTAATTGTTCTAAGACTGATAGCTGAAGAATACTTATCTGTAAGACCTGGGGTTTTTTTCCTAGTTCAAAAGTCTGTTTATTGATTGTCTTTTCCCTCCCCCTTCAGTTTGCAATGAATCCATTCTATGAACCTAATTCTCCTGTTCGATCGAGTGCATTTGACAGAAAAGTGCAGTTTCTTGGGAAAAAACATCTTTTAAGCTGAAATAAAGAGATTTCATTTTATTTCATAAATATCTGAACTGTAACTAACATGGTAAGTTTTCAGCATGTTTGACATATCTTTTTGAAGATTTGAGAAGTCTTGAGCCACCTCCAATTTCTTTTCTGGACACAAAAACAAATTGAGCTTTTTGAGGTTGAGAAATAATATATAAAATCCTTCCAGCTGTCATGCATTAAATTAACAAGTCAGGATAAATAGCTGTAGGAAATCAATTATTACATTGCAGAGTGAAAAGCATCAGTATGCCATGGTTGCATTATCAATACAGAGTTGAAAAGCAGGTTTTTTTTGTTGGAAGGAAATCAGTTCTAAATGTAAAAAATAATAATGTGGGGGTGTATTTAATGTGTAAATTGTATGACTTAAATTCCTTCTTTATGCTAGGTCAAAAGAGAGAAATGTGGGCTAACTTAGTAAGATTAAAGCTTGCTATGTTTTTCAGTCCTTGAATAGGAAACTTACACAGCACAACCCCATACTGTTTAGTGCTCATCTCCCTCATCACATGAGCTCAGCGATACATCCCAGAATGCTGTAGCTAAAGAAACATCTGGGGCTGGTAGTCAGTATTGCAAGATCTTTGTTTCTAATAAGTCAGCTTTTTCTGAAGATCAAAACTGCTGAACAATTTACTACATGGTTGAGGCAAGCAACCTATACCTGCACATTGTGCCAGTGAAAGGAATAAAGAAAATAAGAGATTTATAGACATTCTTCCCTAATTGAAGTTTATGGCTAAGTTCTGTTGTGAAAACAAAAGGTTAAGTTCCACTGAAGTAAATAGAATTTAAGAGTGCTGAAGCACCCTCAAAGAGTGCTTAAACTATTTTTGAGGTTGTATCAGGTATAAGTCAGGGCACAGTTTAGACCATTCTGTACTATAGTAGAGTAACTTTTGCAAGTGGGTATCTTTATACTGTCATTCCAAAATTGTATAACTTAAATGTATAACGAGGTGCACAGCTAAAAATACTTACTTTGGTTCAGTTCAGTACCTTTGCATATTGTATAAATTGATTTCTGAGCCTTAAGCTTAAATATGTGAAATTCCTCAAGTGTCTGAAGAGCTGGAACTTCAGAAATTTTGCATTGTACATGTTAACTGTTTCAACGGTAAAGCATAGCTTTTTTTAAAAAAATGGATAACTAATTCCTAAAATGCCCCAGGAAAACTATGTTGGAGAGATCCTGCTATTTCTTTCAAATAAAATTTGACGTTGCATGGATGTGGATACTTCAATTGCACATACTACAAAGGAGTTGAAAGATGATTTTGATACAGTAAAAAGATTCAGGAGAGGGTTTAAAGTTACTTGCTCTATTTTTGTTGCTACATGTATAATAAAGCTCTCATATAAAATGTGGTCTTGTTTTGATAAGTTGTTATTCCTAATGAAATAATTTGTTTGAACGTTAGACTCTAAAAGGGAACCAATTTGACAAATGTACTATTTACCATTACTTTATAACTAACTCATACGGAGAGGGAGAACTGTTTTAGAAGTGATCAACAATATGAGCTGACAGTGTTCAATTTCTCATTTTAGTATACAGTTATACTACTAATTTTGTTTATACTTGAAGATTTAGCTAGTGTCTTCCCAGGTCCTTTAACTCTTGTATTTTGTTTTTCTTCATTTAAATCATTGCTCGGGGGTGGGACTAGGAACAAGTGGTTCAGTATGCAGACTGTCCTCAAGAACAAAGACAACCCCAACCATCTCTGAGAAGCACCTATCCATAGCTGCTGCAGTTCTAATAGGCATGGCCAGGAGAGGTGTGCATGGCCCCTGGCTGGAGGACAGACACAAACTCTCATACAGTAGACAGCTGTCCTTTTCTCTCTTCCTCCACACTCCCCTCCTCCCCCCCCCCCCCCCCCCATCAATCCAATGGGGTTATAGCTGTCCTGGTCCTCACAGCTGGTGCCTTGCTGTCCCTTTTCTATAGTGTAACTTCCTCCTGCCAGACCCCTCAGAATCAGACTCCATGTACATCTCATTATCCTGGCACAACCAAACCCTGACCTTGCTTTAAGTTATAAGCAGCTTTTCTTGAAGTATGCAGTAGAAACTCAGTTAGACTGATCAGTCAACTATACACCACAGAGATTGGAAATAACTGATCAGATGGCAGCAGATGCAAAAAAGAGAAGTACTGTACTATGACTCCTGAATTTTAAAGGTGGGTACATCTGAGTTGCCTGTCTCAACCCCTATAGGCTGGGTAGCCATTTACAGCAAGACAGTAGGAGTGCCAGCCCAAGGCAGCTAGAGCCAGCAGAGCAGGAGCAGCAGTGGATCCTGTGCTGTTTTCTTCTCTCCCGTGCAAGAAAAGTACTCCCCCCCCCCCGTCCCGGACAAGCTTGAAAAATTATACCAGCACTGAGTATAGATCTCAGCTGCTGGATCTGAAGCCCAAACTGCTTTTTCAGTTAAACAATCTCCATTCCCAATATGTCCATAACACAGGTTTTTCTGTAAATATAGTACCCCATTTAACAGTCCTTGTTTTTACTGCCTTTGCAATGTACTTATTTACTAGTCAATACATCATTAAATATTAATGAAAGTGCATAATTCAAATGTTAGCATGGCTCAAGTGTTCATGGACTTTTTTGAATAGTGGCAGTTATGGTGACGTGCCATTTCATGCTTCCACATGGGGCCTGAAGAGCAGAAAGCCTACCTCCATCCTCCACTTTTCTTACCGCCAGTGGCAATGAAGTGAAAGCCAGAAGAGTCAGACCTGCATGTGTTTGCTAATTTTTTTTTTTAAACAATGGTCTGTTTGAGGACTGTCATTAGAAATCTACACTTTCAGAAGTTTAAAGAATCGTTTTGTACCTCGATCACATTTCTTGCACCAAACACCATGTCTCATGGCAGACTATGCTGTCCATCCTGCGTTGGTCTTATCCTGCTTACAAATAGCTACAGGTGATGCCTGGAGGGAAGCTCCTTTTCAGATTGATAACTGGTCATTCATTCTCCTTTAGAATACAGAATTCTAGGGCCACATCTCAAATTGCATTATTTAGAATAGTCTGAGAATTGTTCTGATCCTGAGGAAGCAGTAATGGTAACCTAAAGTCTAAGTAGTAATTCTTTGCTAAAGCCTCTCAAGCAGACAATCCACACCATTCTGGCAACAGTAAAGGCATCAAAAGGGATAGAGAAAATGCCAATAGCACTAACCTGCAAAAGGGATAGAGAAACTGCTGAGCTACAGTTCATCTTTAAGTTTGACACAATCAACTCTGGATTAAACAAAGACGGTGAATGGCTTGCTAACTACAAAAGCAGCTTCTGCTGTCTTGGAATTCACACCTCCAGATCAGCTGCTAGAAGTGGGCCTCATCCTCCTTGATTGGATCCACCTCGTCATCTCCAGCCTGATCCTGGCCTGCATATTTATTCCTGCCTCTGGAAATTTCCACTACATGCATCTGACGAAGTGGGTCTTTGCCCACGAAAGCTTATGCTCCTACACTTCAGTTAGTCTATAAGGTGTCACAGGACTCCTCGTCGCTTTTGCAGATTCAGACTAACACGGCTACCCCTCTGATACATAGCACTAACCTGTTACTGATCCTGGTACTGACAGACCTGGAACTTGTGTCCCCAACTCTGATATTCAGAGCACTGAGGCTAAAGCAGAAGCACAGCTCCAAAAACCACTGAAGGACCTCTCACAAGGAAGGTCCAAAGTCAGTCTTCCATAAACAATATACAAGCCTTCTACTGCTACAAGGGCATACCTAGCCATCAGTCAAGCTTACAAAAGGAAGGAATGGCCAGTGCCAGCAATGTCATCTGCCTTACAAGCAGCCATGCAGAGGACTGAACTTACCACTGTCCTGAGCTACATATGATGTTCCATGTGATACCTCATCCACAGCAAGATCACTGTCAGCAGGGGTCACGGGCCACCACCATTTGACAAAATACTCTTAAGTCACCTTTACTGAGTTTTTTGCCAGCATTGATGAGGGACTCATTTCCCCTGCCATTGTGAGGGAATCCTTGTTCAATCACAAGCAAAATGTAAGTCACAGCAGGCTAGCTAACCTCAACCCAGTCAGTGCCCATAGATGTGGTCTCTACCATGGCCAGTATCACACCTTTATGTCAGTTTCTCTGACCTTTGTGTCAGAGGTGATAAGAGAGGACTGAAAGGTACATCCTGGGTCAGAGCCACCCAGGCCCCTGCTGTTAAAGGGAATCATCCCATTAATAAATGTATTAATGTAAATCTTAAAATTAGTGAGGTTGTTTTCCCCTGCTATTTCTGTTGAATAGCTGTACTGGAATTTCACACCTTTTCTAATGAGCAACCTTCTGACTTTTCAAGCCTACTGCCTGCAGTTTTAGTCAGAACTCCCATGCTAGAAGCAGGTGGCAGTCTCAGAACAGTGGCACCCATTGAAAGACTCATCTTTGCCAGATGAGGCAGGAATAAGAGCCCCAGTACTGTCAGAAGACTGTTTCAGAACACTGCATGATTTTTTTTTTAACCTTAGGACATCAACCTGAGAGAGCCAGGAAAAATCCGGTAAGTCACTCCAACTCTTTCACAGATATGAACTTCCCAGTCTAGCAGAACCACTTACATGCTAACATGTTTCTTCTATATCACTGCCCCAGAAAATTAAGACATTTAATAGTAACTAAGTTAAGACAGTTTTTTAAAAAGTGACTTCTATAACAAGTGGGTACAATTTTTCAGGATAGATGATTTTGTAACTGCCAGCACTGGGAATTTATTCTGGGATTTTGCAATCAAACAGGATCGCCAGTAATAAAAGGTTGTTCCATGTTGCAAGTTATACTCTCAGGAATGGACATGCCTGGGTTGTGGGATGTAACTGACTAAAATATAAGAAAAAAGTTGTATTATCCATATCAATCTACAGGAGAGCGTGATTCATTCGGCCTATAAGAAAAACAGGAGAAAAAACTTATTTAAGCAGATGATGCCCTGCTTCTGCACAAGGAACAGATCAGTGAACTAATGGGATGCTTCAATTGCATAGAAGTCAATTTTTGGCCGCACGTTAAGTTCCTAAGCTGAGATGTCTCTTCTTAGTGCTGTGGAGCACAAACAGCATTAAGTAACCTGTTGCTGAATATCATCAAGATTTTAGAAGACCAGGTGAAGGGAAAAAACACAGAGACATTAAGTATGCAGGAAGTTTATTTCCTACCTTAAAATCTACAGTAGTTCTAGTGACAGAGACTTACTAGCAGAAAATCTAGATATTTATATTAACTTAGAATTTTAAGATCACATTAGAGATTAAGTACCACTCAGAACCAAAGGAATGTAATGAGACTGAAGTTCTTTAATATTTAGCATGTTATGAAATGGGTTTTAGTGAAACAAAAATGGAATGCTAATTTCATAAAAATATACACATACATATAAAAGTTGTTCCTTGCATTTGAATTAGAGAAAAAACCCCAAAAGTAGTGCTTCTAGAACTTTCAAGTTTCTCTGATTTACATTTAAAGTGTTTATCGTTGGATTTGTTAACTTTACAAATTATGTATTTATATTGAACATGTTTAGCTGACACCTTTCTAAAGAGAAGATGCCACTAATTCAAGTCACTCACTGAATGGAAGCGCCCCTTTGCCCCCCCAGTAAAGCAGCAGAATATTACATTTTAACATTAGAGTGGAACCAACTTATATTTGAGCTATTACTCCTTTTCTTATTTTTAGAATAAGTTTGTCAGAACTTTAGTAGCAAAAATACTCTAAGTCAACAGCAAGATGAACTGGGTTTGGGCTTCCGGTGAAGATGTACTGCATCTGTCTGAATTAAGTGATCTGATCTATCTTCAGTAGCAAGAACTCGTCGAACAGCTTCCTCAAAGGCTGCTGCAACATTAGTGGCATCTTTTGCACTAGTTTCAAAATAGGGATGGTTGCCGTTGTTCCTGCACCAGGTCTGGGCTTCTTCTGTAGACACTTGCCTTTCATTTATGTCAACTTTGTTACCCAATATCACAAAAGGAAAACTTTCAGGCTCTTTGACATCTGCATAGTAAATGAATTCTTTTTTCCAGTTACCCAAGTTTTGGAAGCTTTGAGAGTCATCTACACTGAATGTTAGAAGGCAACAGTCAGAACCTCTATAGAAAGGAGTCCGTAAGCTCCTAAACCGTTCTTGACCTGCAGTGTCCCATATCTGCATTGTGACAAAGTGTCCATCCACTTCCAAATCTTTATTTAAGAACTCCACGCCTATCGTGTGGAACAACTGCGTATCAAACTTGTTAGTGACATATCTGTTCATAAGTGAACTTTTCCCGACTCCACCATCACCTAGGAGTATTACTTTAAGGAGCGATGATTTTGTTGCCATTGTTATGAAAATAGATCCTCCTGTTTTCTGAATCCTGTAACATAAGAGAGATCTTGTTTAGAACAAACATTTTTTCCTTATGATCCAGACAACTTATTTTGTTAAATATTGAATTTCTTACACGCTCATGCATTTCTGATAAATAAAATAATAGTTACTAAGGATTTCAGTTGCTCACTAAATCCTACATGCTAAACTAAAGGAATTTACTAAATAGATTTATAATTTTAAAAAATGTCTACAAGTAGCATACTTCCCACTGGATCTCAAACAGGGATGTTGACACGTGAGGCAATATCTTTTAATATCCTGATCAAACTTAATTAAATAAAGTTAATTAATTAACTTCATTTAATCTTACTAAGTTAAAATATTTTAGCAGCTCATATTGGCAATGAAAGTGTTGTGTGTTATTGTGGGACTGTATATAACTTGCCTAGGAGACATGACTAATATAAACCTTGGGAAGTGTTATGAATTTCAAAGGACTCTTGAACAATGGGCTAAGATTAAACTGTCGGGGAGCTTCCTTGGAAAAATATCTATGAGGAGGACTTGATCTTTAGGTTTACCCTGAGGAGGAGCTCTTTCTCTGCAAACTACCTATTTCCAGGATCAAAAGGCTCAAACAGCACAGAAAGGTGATTCAAGGTGTTCTTGTACTGAGCAAAAGAAGTTATGAACTTGAAAATATGTGGGGCTTGACGTGCTGTTCACTTGCCCAAGCTCTTCTTGGAGCCAGGGTGATCTCCAGTAAGCTCATTTGCACATGTTCAGGTTCTTTTATTGTTTTCTCTGTAGTACTTGTACTTTCAGAATAAATGGGCATGGGCTTGCCACAGATTACTGTAACAGTCTGCCATCTCTGAAAAGAAAAAAAGGCAGGCTTACTTACACATTCTGACTTTGAGGAATGTACAAGTTTAGACAGAAGATGTTCAGTCTGGAAATTCTCAAGGAAGGTGATGGCTAAAGCCAGAAGTCTAAGTAAGGGTGATTGCCCTCTCTGGACCATGGGGAGAGAATATAGGTGCCATTGCTCTGAACTTTGACAAGGTTATCGAGTGTTCTTCAACCTATAATCAACCTATAATCTGTGTGGTTGTATGAATTAGCACACTGATTAGTCACTTCTAGACACAAGAGTTCAAACTAGGGATGTAAGCAAGTAGTCGACTACTCCCGTTCTCCCCCACTCTTGCTGCCTTTGTATCAGAGGCAGCGGGGCGGGGGCGGGGCGAAGAACAGGAGCCAGTGCTAGGAGGAGCTGGCTTAAAAGGCAAATGGGTGGGGGAGGTAAGGGAGGCTGCTCCGTGTCCCACAGAACTGCCCCTTTCCATGGGGGATCCCAGCTCTTGGCTGGGCCCCCCTGTGAGCTGGGACTGAGCAAGCCTGGCTGAGTCCCATCTCGCATCAGGTCCAGCAGCTACCCCCACCACAGCTCTGCATTTTAAACATAGTAAGAGCTGCTCTACTACATTTAAACTGCAGAGCCACAGCAGGGGTAGCACCTGGACTCGGCGCAAGCAGGAACTGAGCACCTTCCCTTAACTAATCATGCACAATTAGCCTCCTCTTCACATCCTTCATTCAAACCCACCTTGTTTCACTCAGTGGATATGTTTGAATGTGTTTTCCCAGGAATTAGTGGAAATCAGGGATGTGAAATCCGGTTAAATGTTGGTCAACCAAATGTTTAATCAATTAACCAACTAAGCGGAGATCTCACCACTCCAGCCCCCACACTGGAGCTGAGGGCTGGCTCTGCCAACTCCCAGCTCCAGCTGTGCAGGGTGGCCAGCTAGGACTGAAGCAACCCTCCACCCACAACAGGCTGCAGGTGGGGGGCTGCTCCTGGGGAATAGGTAACTGTTACCTGGTAAACATCACACAGCAAGGGTGCTATCAGTTACTCTTTCACATCTCGAGTGGAAACCTGTCCACTTTACAAAATCATGACAGTTAGTTTGTAAGACAGGTGTCAACTTGGTCTAACAAAGACCATAATATGCAATAATTCATACTTTACATTCATTGAAAAACCTGGGGGGGGCGCCAATAGAGATAAAGCCAGGCATTTGGAAAGTTTCTGCCTTCATCATCATCTAGCCACTTTTAATTCCTCATTCCACCAAAATTCATTTATCTTATATTAATTTGCCAAGCCCATATAGCCATATTGGTCTCTGGATATTAGAGTGACAAAATAGGTTATTCGTCTTTGGGCCACACTATTTAAAGTTAGGCAATGATGAAGTGGTACCCTCCTGGACACATGTACAAGGCTGGAATACATTTTTAAAATGTCATTAAAAAAATAGTAGTAAAGTGGACAATTTTTTTCACAGAGTTTTAAATCTTGGTAAATATGATCTTGCAAAGATGTTAAGCAATACATAACTACACACAAAGCCTAATGAAGTTTATAAAACTACTCATATGTGACTTCATGCTAAGTCTTTGTAGGATTATAGCTATATTTTCTAGTTATAAGCCAATTTAGCTATAGCTTGTGCCAGGATTCAGTATCTCCCACTTTTTTAAAAATTACAAGTTACATTATCAATAGAGCCCTGCAAATCTGCAGATGCAGATATCTGCAGCTCATTTTTGTGGATACAGATGATCAGTTAATTAGACTTTACAGTAACAGCACATTCAACAAATGCATCAGTGAAAAATCTGTTTTCAAGTCACTTAATTAGTGCCTATATTTATTGTAACTGTGTTTGCAAGAGGAAATCAAACACTCCCTAAGAATTGTTTTTAAGCACAGCAGCAAAAATTCATGATTTTTTTAAAGTCATGTCTTCCCATTTTATAGTTTTGAATTGCTAAAGTGGATGATTTGTATTTCTTCTTTAGTTTCCCAGATTTTACATAGATATTTTTCTCTAGCTTAGAATCATAGAACCATAGAGCTGGAAGAGACCTCAGGAGGTCATCAAGTCCAGCCCTCTGCTCTAGGCAGGACCAATCCCAACTAAATCAACCTAGCCAGGGCTTTGTCAAGCCGAGACTTAAACACCTCTAGGGATGGAGACTCCACTACTTCCTTAGGTAACCCATTCCAGTGCTTCACTACCCTCCTAGTGAAATAGTTTTTCCTAATATCCAACCTGGACCTCTCCCACCACAACTTGAGACCATTGCTCCACCCAGCAGCACCCTCTCCCCAGCCCCAGCACCCACTAGCACTCTGTCCCCTATCCCCACCAGCACATTTGGGACCACATTAGTGAGGCTTGGGGGTTTTTGGAGGAGCTTTTTTTTTTTTTTTTTTTTTTCCATCTCACTTGTGTGTCCCCAACTGACTTTTCTGTGGGTCAGTGACCTTTGACTCAAAACAGGTTCCTCACCCCTCTCACATATAAAGACAATGCTAAAACCTTTTGAGTTTGACATAATATTTTATTTAAAAATGAAGCCAGGCCAACAAGCCCCCAATTGGGACCAAACCCCCATTTCACTGCATCATCATAACACTCCTGCACCACCTGACCCCAAATCTGAGTCTATCATACACTGGAACCCCCATCCTGAGCTTCTTACATCCCCACACTCCTGCATCCCCACATCCTCAGTCTTCTGCCACAACATTCCTCCACCATCCACACATCACAAATCTGTGTCCTGAGCCCATCATACTCACAAACTTCTTGCCCTGAGTCCCTCACATATCCAGCCCAAACTCCTGCACCCTCATATCCACAAGCCCTGGCTTGCTCAGCACCCCAACCTTCCACCTGAACCCAACACTCCCCAGCCTAGAGCCCCCTCCCTGAGTCAACAGCCCTTTCTCCTGCATCCAAATTCCCTCCCAGAGCTTGTACTTCTCACCCCTTCCCACACCCAAATCCCTCATTCCCACCCCACACCTCACTCTCACTAGGTTGAGACAAGTATAAGGGCTGGTCAGTTTCAGCAACGGCTGACTTGGGGACGCCTGGGGCAGAGCTCCTGGAACAGAGCGGATGAGGCCTCACAGAAAGGAGATACGGGAGGGTGTCTTGGGGAAGGAATGTGAATTTCATGAATTGGTGGGTCCCTCTCTCCTCTCCCGCCCCACCCCACCCCCTTTTCTTTTTGCTTGACAAACCTAGGGGTTCCTTGAAATTTTGAAAAGCTGAAAAGGGTTCCTCAGCCAAATAAAATTGGGAAACACTGTTTAAGGAATTCTATTTATCTAACCATACATATATACTCCTTTTTTATAATTTTGTAAATATATAAAATACAAGATTAATTGTTATTCCCTTCTCAAAAAAGCAGCCCCCAAACAAGAAAACCTACCATGAAAAGCAACCCAGAAGCACCCCAGCTGCTCTGCCCCAGGCGTCCCCAAGTCAGCAGTTGCTGAAACTGACCAACGCTGACTACAGGAAGCCCGAGGCAGAGTTGCTCTGCCCCAGGCTTCCTGGAATCAGCCGCTGATCAGTTTCAGCTGCAGCTGACTTGGGGACGCCTGGGGTTCTTAAGTTGAATCTGTATGGAAGTTGGAACTGGCGTCCAGATTCAGCCTGTTGAAACTGATCAGCGGCTGATTCCAGGAAGCCCGGGGCAGAGCAACTCTGCCTCGGGCTTCCTGTAGTCAGCCGCTGGTCAGTTTCAGCAGCGGCTGAATTTGGACGCCAGTTCCGACTTACATACAGATTCAACTTAAGAACAAACCTACAGTCCCTATCTTGTACGTAACCAGGGGACTTCCTGTAGTTGCATATATATGAAGCCTAATCCACACTGCAAGTAAAAGTTTCGGTGTGACCAGTTAATGACCTCTCTCTACTCTTAATACAAAGAATTGTTGTCCACTTTTCATCATATAATGACTGACAAGTATGCATTTTTGTACACCCTAATACTTCACCAAATCTTGTTTGGGGACTACACACATGGCTAAAATACAGAAAAAAAATTTGGTTTCCACACATACTATGCTGCCTAATCATGCTCCTATCAGTAGCATTGTAACTAAAAAGGAGAGTAGCTAGCCCATACCACCGTTGCAGAGGA
This sequence comes from Pelodiscus sinensis, assembly GCF_049634645.1. Lineage (NCBI taxonomy): Eukaryota > Metazoa > Chordata > Testudines > Trionychidae > Pelodiscus > Pelodiscus sinensis. Next base: position 213,166,103 of record NC_134711.1, read on the forward strand.
CAGAATATGGAGAGGGTATGCATTTACAGTGGTAGAATCAGCACATGAAACAATGCACTATGAGATATCCAGCCACACAGAAGGGAGAAGAGAGAAAAAGCAAACTGACTAAACAAGCTATCCTAGTCACAAGGCCAGAAAATAAGGCTGTAGAAAGCAAGCCCCAATTTTAATGAGAGAAGCAGGAAACAATTTAAATAGATTTAAATCTTTTTTCCAATTGTACTTTTTAGGGTTCTTTCCAAACGAGAAGTTGATTCTCACTGGTTATAACCACTGCAACATGTCGATTTGCAACTAAACATAACCTTATACTAAAACAGATACTTTTTGATAACCAGGACTATTGTTTGAGATATTTAAAAGTGAGCCTCATATCTGTGGCCTCATATTTAATTATTTTAATAAATTATAGTAAGTTTAGGCCTTGCACATCTTGTCATTTTAAATAGATTTATTTTTAAAATATTTAAATCATTTTTTTCATTTTATAAATTTTTTACTTCATCAATTTTTATCATGCAGGAAAATAACTGTGCACCTTGCTGAGCCTTCATTGGAGCAAAACTCTATTAGCTGACAGTTACTAACAGCAACAACCATGTGGCATGTAAATACAACTGTGTTTATAGTCAACTATACCATTAACTGATTCCAATTTCAGATAAAAGTTGTCATTTGAGTAGAGCCAAAGAAACTACCAAGTCTTCACAGAGGGCTGGATCAATTTAAGCTTATACTTAAAAAGGGTAGTAAGACGTGGGATTCCAGGGGAGAAAAAAAACCCACACAATTGTGACCCTCAATGTATATATTTATTTGCCATAAACTAGTTCAGGGCCTAAAACTAGGGTGAGAAAGATGGAATCTGAAGTGTGATCCTCCAGTTACATTTTTATAATTTTCAAAATACAAGAATAGACAAAGGCTACGTCTACACTGGCCCCTTTTCCGGAAGGGGCATGTAAATTTCATGAGTCGTAGTAGGGAAATCCGCGGGGGATTTAAATATCCCCCGCGGCATTTAAATAAAAATGTCCGCCGCTTTTTTCCGGCTTTTAAAAAAGCCGGAAAAGAGCGTCTACACTGGCCCCGATCCTCCGGAAAAAGCGCCCTTTTCCGGAGGATCTTATTCCGGAGGATCTTCAAAGTAGGAATAAGATCCTCCGGAAAAGGGCGCTTTTTCCGGAGGATCGGGGCCAGTGTAGACGCTCTTTTCCGGCTTTTTTAAAAGCCGGAAAAAAGCGGCGGACATTTTTATTTAAATGCCGCGGGGGATATTTAAATCCCCCGCGGATTTCCCTACTACGACTCATGAAATTTACATGCCCCTTCCGGAAAAGGGGCCAGTGTAGACGAGCCCAAAGAGTATAACAAGAGCCGTGTCAGATAAAAGAGTTTCAATGGAAGGTGTTGATGCATAGAAAAACATTTCAGATCCAATAAGTTTTCTTGGAATTGCAGGCAGGATTTTGATATAGGATTTTGATACTCCCAGCTGGCTCCATAAAGCTAATATACTGGACCTGGTGCAATTTAAAAAATTAAAGATAGATTTTAATAATACTGGTGAAAAAAGCATCAATCCAATTCTAAATGTACTCAGTCCACAAGTCCCTCTATTTTTCAAGTGACTTTGGCAGGTAAATGTGAATGCTTTTTTGAAGTGCCTTACAATGAAGTAGTATTACAGTAAGTGTTTTAGCGGTCATGATCTTCCTGTACAAATAGGCAATGAAAAACAGTAGTTTTGAAAGAATACAGAGCAATAAGAATTAAATTTCTGATGAAATGAAACCTTTGCCTGCCCTTTTTCAACAAGTCAGCTAAGTGAAAACACGAACAGGAAAAAGTTAAAGCCACAAGTTCCCTTTAAGATATATGGATATTATAGAAAAATAAAGATGGTGTTGAAGAGTTAAAAGGCTTGGGGGCCTAAAATTGCTTTTGAGAGAAGTATTTATTTTGCTTTTCATTTATAACAAAACATGTTCCAACTACAGGTAATGATTTTGTTTCCAGGTTAATTGAATAGTCAAGTAACCTCATTAATTCTTATTGGTTAGATGACTATTCTATAGACCCTGGGGGACAGGGCCAGCAGTCAGTGTGCTCTAGTCTCACTCCTGAGGAGCCCCCTACCACTCCGCACTGCTGCCTCTGTATCAGACGCAGTAGCGCAGAGTGTTAGGCAGGAGCTGGTCCACGAGAGGAGCCATTTTAAAAACCAGCTCCCCTCACAGACCAGCTGCTTGTTGCCCTAGCACAGGGTGGCAGCAGCCCCTAAGAAGGGGGAGGGAGTCTGAGCTCCTGGACTCGGTGTGACCTGGAACTGAGCCCCGCTGCCCGCCTGGCTCCTAATACACTAAAATGCAGAGCCACAGCAGGGATAGGCCCCAAACCCAGCATAAGCCAGGACTGAGCTGGGCTCCTGGCCAGCCTGCTAAAGAATGTATGGATGGGAAGCGGGGGGTGGTGGAGATGATGCATGTAGTCTATAGCATTAATCTATAAGCTTTTGCATATTGGTTAACCAACTAAACTATTACATCCCTACTATCAAATATAAGATTTAAGACTGCATCAGGTGACTGTCTTTACCAAGCTCCAATAAACATTTAAGAAACAAATACAGCTTATTTTCAAAATTATTAAATTTTTTCAAATGGCAAACATTCAAAGAAGGTTCTTCCTGAAGTATTCATGTTTTCTTGCCAAATCTTACTTAAATGGAACCTCATAACTACCTAAATTTTGAATATATCTGTACATGTCATTACAATATTAGTTCTGAAACATGTTATTCCTGATCTTCAGTTACTGACAATCTTCAGTCAAGGTATTGTGTAAAGCTTCACACATTGTAGGACTGTCAATAGTTTAGAGATACTGACAACTTAAAATAATTTTGTCTAAAAAAATACCTACTACTGTTATACTACATAAAATTTAGACTGGGGAGACCGAAGGGAAATGCCTTTGACAACATGAAAACAGACTAGAGAAAGTGTTAAATCAAGGTATATTTCCTGTGTTTGGGGTTGAGTGTGACATTCAGACAGCAACAGAAGAGAGAGAAGACTTTAAAAAAAATACTTAAGTAGCTCTGAAACCACAAAAATTGCCTAAGACTGACCTCCCTACACTCCCCAGGAGCAGTATGCATCAGGAACTCCTTTCAAGTTTGTTTTACTTTTGTGTAAGCTCAAAAGCTTGTGTCTCCCTTCAACAGAAGTCGGTACAATAAAAGATTTTAGTTTACCCACCTTATCTCTCTCTATATATATATATATTAAGAGACCAATGATCCTTTTGCACTAAACACTTACATTTAGTTTTATTTGCATAGCTTTTGAAGTATTACTGCACTTCTATGTCCTTAATGTAACAAATCTGGGGTAAATCATTCCTTCGCCTCCCCTCCATTACCTTACTGAGTTCTGTCCAAGTTTTAGGCTTTTAGACCTAATTGACTTCCACTTCAGCCAATTACGTGCTTATAATTTTAAGCCAAGTAAGTACTACACTCTCTAAGTAGCTTATCTAAAAGTCAGATTGTATTTCAAAGCAAAATATTGCAAGGACCTCAATAAAAGGCAACACCTAGAAAAATATGCAAGTAAAAATTAAAATGCTAACTATTTAACACATTACATGCATTTAATGTGGTTTAGCTATGAGCCATTTCCCGTTAGGACCTCACAATTTTCAAGTACGTTTTGAGGAAACTGAAGCACAGAAAGATTCAGCAACTTGAGATTCAAGGAAGTCCATGTCACAGGTGCCAACAAAAACTAGCTATTTTCACACTTAGGCTACATCTAGAATATTTGTAAAACTTTTGTCAGTCAAAGGTGTGAATCCTGCCCTCGCTTAAAGTTTCACAAACAGAAGTGACTGTCCACATCTGCACTACCACTTCTGTTGGAGGTGATTTAATTATTCCAGCAGGAGAGCTCCCCCTCACCAGCATAGAGCTGCTACACAAGATGCTGCATTAGTAACTATCTGTGCCTCTGTAAGGTCTGTAGTGTAGACATAGCCTTGATGGAGTGTCAACTTCATGATGGCCCTTTTCCACAATAAATTATCCTTGCTGAACAACTGCAGGATGGCATAATATAATAAATTCTTCTCTGGTTTATCTTGGAGTTGTGGCACATCAAATCCTTTCTGGAATTTAGCAGTTTTCTCTGCATGCCACAAGTCTGAAGACTCTCCAATCACTAGGTTCTTTGGACTCCAACATCTGGTATTTTCCACATAAATACACACATTTCCCATAAGGAGGATTCCTTACATGCAGTTAACAAGTAAGTTCTGCAAACAGATTAGGGTCAAGTCGTAATTTTGTTTACACTTACAATTTAGGTCAACATAGCTATGTTGGTCAGAAGTATGAAAAATCCAAGTCTGAAAGAATATGTCTATGCCCTCCTAACACTCAGTGTAGATGCAGCTATGTTGACAAAAGAATGTTTCCTTTAAACCTACTTCCTATCAGTCAGGGAGATGGTGTTCCTATAAAAAAATTCCTTCTGTTTGCGTGAGCTGTGTCTACACTACAGGGTTATGGCAGCATAGCTGCAGTGCCAAAGTTATACCTGTGCGTAGTTATACCCTATTGTGTAGACATACCCTCAGAGGTTAGTTATAAAAGAAAGAATTTCTAAACATTGCCCATATGAATGCTGCAAAAAGCTGACACAAACCTTATCCCTTAGTGTTCCCAGTCGCCTATGTCCACTTCTGTCTTTTTAAAGGTGCAGTTTTAGGGTTAATCTACAAAGTTGCACATGTTTAACTAATTGCACATGTTTAACAATTTAGTTGAAGTTGTGCAGAAGACTTTAGGACATTTAGGGCTTGTCTACTCTTGAAAATTATTTAAATCCACACGCTACTTCAATTTTAATTAATTATTCTAGAATGAATCTTTGTGTGGGCACACATTCCAGATTAAGAGCGTCCACACAGAATTGTTCAGAATTAGGGATGTAAAAGAGTAGTTGAGTCAACTACTTGCATTCCCCCCGGTCCCTTGTTGCCTCATTATCAGAGGCGGGGAGGGGAACAGGAGTTGATGCTAGGGGGAGCTGGCTTAAAAGCCGGTTCCCCCAAAACCATCTCTGTGGTGTTGCAGGGAGTGGGTGCACTGCAGCTCTACCTTTTAAATGTAGTAAGACCCAGGAGGCTCTTACTACATTTAAAAAAGCAGAGCCGCAGTGATCTGTAAACAGTGCAAGCCAGGACTGAAGGGCTATGTCTACACTGGCAGGTGGTTGTGCCAGAAATTTGCAAATCAGGCTAGGCGTGGAATATCGCCAAGCCTCATTTGCATATCTAATGAGCCGCCATTTTTGCAGAAGAGGCTCTTGCGCCAGAAGGAGCGTCTACACTGCTCCTTCTTGCGCATGAAAAACCCTCTTGCGCAATGCCCTTATTATATATATAGTATCCCAATGTCTGTGACTCTGTAATGCTGTAGCATTACTGAGTCACCTCTGGGGGGCACTGTTGCCTCGCACCGTGGCACTCAGCTGAGTTCTGCACCGCTCAGCTGGGCCGCCACAGGGAAGCAAGCAGCGCAAGCGGCCATTTGGGCCGCTTGCTCCCCCGCGGCGGCCCGGCTGAGCAGCACAGAGCTCAGCCGAGCGCCACAGCAGGAGGGGAAGGGAGCGGGGCGGTGAGGTACACGGCCAGGGGGCGGGGCCCAGCCGTGTACATCACCACACCACACCCCTTTGCCTCCCATCGTCGTGCTTAGCTGAGTTCTGCGCCACTCCGCCGGGGAGGAGAAAGCGGCGCAAGCGGCTGTTTAGGCTCCGCACTTCCCGTACTGCATGAGGATCATGGAGCCCAAACAGCCACCTGCACTGCTTGCCCCCGCACGAGGAGCCCAAACAGCCATTTGGGCTCCGCGGTGCCCCGAATGAGAGGCAGGAGGGGGAAGAGAAGAGAAAGGGAGAGAGAGGCAGGAGGGGGAGAAGAGAAAGAGAGACGGAGAGACAGGCAGGAGGTGGAGGAGAGCGCTGGGGGGGGTGGCAGGAGGAGGAGGAGAGAGAAAGACGGACATGGAGGAGAGTCCTGAAAAATCCCGTTGTATGAAGGGTTATTGGCAAGTTCCTGAAAATAATCAGTGTAGCAGCATTGCGCAAGAGGGTTTTTCTTGCGCAAGAAGGGGCAGTATAGATGCTCCTTCTGGCACAAGAGCCTCTTCCGCAAAAATGGCGGCTCATTAGGTATTCAAATGAGGCTCGGTGATATTCCATGCTTAGCCTCATTTGCATATTTCTGGCACACCAACCCACCAGTGTAGACATAGCCCAGCTGTTCCTCCTTGCGCCGGGTCCCAGAATTACTCCCACTACAACTCTACACTCTAAATGAAGTAGGAGTTGGCCTGCCTACACATCCGGTTCCTACTACATTTACACTGCTACGCCACAGCAGCCTCTTATCAACTAATCGTATACGCAATACAAATTGTATCAACTACATGATTAGTCATTTACTCGATACTTAACATCCTTATTCAGAGTAACTATTCCCAAATACCTCCATGTGTACGCAAGACCTTATTTCAGTTTGAGCCAGGTTTATTTCAGTCTCAATCAATTAGAAACAGGTTTTTAAGGTAACAAATAACCTCCACACAGGTTTTTAAATAACTTGGTTTAACTGTACCATTACAAGACAGTGTTTAGACAATGGTATAGGTCCTTTGTCTCAAATTTAATCTAGCTGCACCCTTGGATGCAATTCAGTGGTGAGGCTGCCCTTCTGCATTGTTTCTCTATCACTTTGCTGTACTTATAGTTTACATCCTCTGCTGGATAGCTTATCGTCACATGCATGACAGACTACCCGATCTGTATCTCAAGGCAGCTCTACTGTGGATTTTTTTCTGTTTTGTTCCCTGCTCTCAGATGATTATGACCCACCTACCCACTAGAGATGTCAGCAGATACCTGGTTGCACAATTAACTAATAAGCCTGGCCTTATCAGTTAATCTTAACAGTTATACGTATTCTTCCTTTCCCCCCTCCTTGCTGCCTCTGTATTAGAGGCTGCAAAGGGGGGAAGGAGGCAGGAGCCAGCTCCCCACGGATGCCAGCTCCCACCTCCCACAGGTAGGGAAGCAGGCAGAGCTGATACATGCAGCTGGCTTTCCGCATGTGCTGGCTGTCCCCAAAGGTGGGAGGCAGGTTGAGCCGCCTACCCCAACACTGCTGCCTCTGTATCCCCTACTCACAACTTCCAACTCCTCCCGAGTGTAAACAGTTACACTTTTACAACACACACACATTTGGTAATATCCCTGGTATGTCTTGTCAGCCCTGGTCTTCCCAACTGATGTGTAGAATGTTGTCATGATCAGTGGAAACCCAGTGCACAGACACGTCTGGTGATCCCATAAATGCTGCTTATTGCTACTAGAGAGAGACAGGAGGTTCAGTATACCAGTTTCCATTGAAGTTCAGTCTGCTCTACAGTTTCATTAAACATTATAGTAAGCGACCATTGCCTTGTTAGTGGAGAAGCCATTTACTCACCTAGGATAAGGATTGGTCAACAGGTCATAGTGGGAGGAGCAAGCAAGCAGCTATCTAGCTCAGTCATCTTCAAATTGTAGATCTCAAATCTAAAGCGGGTCATGAGTTATCTTAATGGGATTTCCTAGGTCGGCAATAGACTCGCTGGAATTTGGAGCTGATGCCTGAGAAAATTAGCTTTGTGGGGTCATGGCAATTGTCCTGCTTCCCACCTCTTAATGTTAACCCTGATTCTAGAACACTGTGTATAAAGAAGTGTAGTAATTTTGTTATATTGAGTCCCAGTGCAACAAAATTTGAGAAATGGTGATCTAGCTGATAGTAGGGATGTAAAGATCATTCAGAATACTTTACTGGTTAACCATTTACATCCTTAGTCCTATAGGAAAGAGTAGGGGGCGTAGTACCAGTCAGAATGAAAGTTATTTGCTGAACCAAACACACTAGCCACTTTTCAAACTTATCACAAGACCTATTAGATATTTTTTTCCTTTATAAAAGAAGTGTATTTTTAAAAGCAAATAGAACTCCATAAGAACTGGGATGGGTGAAGACTAAATTCTCTGTGACTCCAACAATTCTCTGTGATCTGCATGATTAAATGCAGATCTAGTTTACCTATTCTATTGTTAGATGCTACTATGATGGGTGATATATATGAATCCTGTGAACACTCCAGTTCTTGCCTTTACACCTGCTCAGCTATTTCTGAAGCAGCAATAGTATTAAAATTACATGATTTGACTATGAAACTAAAGAAGATGCTGGCAGTTTTGACACAGGACTTTGAACAGCACTGAAATTATGATGGGGTTTAACTACACAGAGTCAGACAAATGACAATACATTCTCTTACGTTTGGAAAGAATTTTTTTTAATTAACCAAAAAATGTTTGTCCCAGTCTAATGTGGGAACTTCCCTCTCTCCTGTCGCATATAAGCTACATGCGTTTTCCCTTCTCTGTAGTTACCTCCTTGCTTGTTAGAACTGTTATCAGAGTTACTCGGAGGAAAGCAGATTTGGAAATCACCCTATTGAGGCGCCAAAGCCTGCCTGCCTTCCTTCTCAGCCGGGCCGCGGGAACATGCCGTGGCCAGGGGCTGCTAGTCACGGAAACATACACACCGCCCTCCCCCGCAGAGGCGGAGCGAGCCCGTGACAGGCGGGTGACTTGCCTCGGTGCTGACACGGCGCCTGCAGGGCAAGGGATCGCTCCCGCAGTCACGCGATCGCTAATCACGCCGCAGCCCATGAGCGCGCACCACAAGTTTGAGCAGCAGCAACTCGGCCCCCATCTTGAATGGATCGTTTCCACGCAGCGACACCCCCCCCCCCGGGCCCGGACCCCGCAACTGCCACCCCCCCCCCGGCTCCCAGCAACTGGCGCAGGCATCCCCGGGCCAGGGCGGACCCCGCTGCGGGGCAGTGGCGGGGGGGAGGGGCTGCCCGCACCCGCCGAGCCGCCGCGACCGGTGCCCGCGCGCTGTTACCTGCCGGGGAGACGCCGCCACGGGTGTCGGAGCCAGGGCTGCGCAGCTCCCGTCCCGCCGCTGCAGCCAGCAGCTAGACAGGGGAGGGGAGGGGGAGGAACAACATGGCGGCGGGGGAGGCCCCCTCCAGGTCATGTGACCTGGGCCGAGCGCAAGCCCCGCCCGCCCGAGGCCGCTGCGGGGGGGGGGAAGGGAGCGGCCGCCCCCTCACCCGACAGCCGCTCAGTGCGGGCCCCCGCCCCGCCTCCCCTCACACCGCCCCCCACCGGGCCGACTCAGGCCGGGCCAGTGCCCGGAGGAGCCGCCCGGCAGGGAGCCCGCCCGCCCACAAGGGTCCTGGGAGACATCAGGCCTCTCGCTCTAGTCGCGCCACTTGCTTCGTCCTCTGTGCCTTGTGAGACGGACGCGCAGGCACTTGGAGGCTGCTTTTTGCCGTTGGGCTGCCACTCTGCCCATCGCCTCCGCGCTTTTTCTATTAAAAAAAAAAAAGTTTGCCACCTAGTATCCCTGTTGAGAGAAAAACATTGAGTCATCAGCCACCCAGACACAACAGCCTTGTACTGGGATTAAAATAATTATTCCCTGTGCTCAGCGGCTAATTCAGAAGGAACTAAGGTCCCCTTTGCTCCAATCTCGAGGTCTGGCTGAGTGGGCATCCAGCGTTGGGTCATCAGGAGGACAGGCCACATCCCACAGTAGATCAGCAGGAGTTAGTGTAGTCAAGGCCTTAGAAAGCAATCGAGAGGCAATTTGTTTAGCCTCTGGAAGGTGACTGAACCTTTTGTGCCTGTGAATGTAGAGAAATCCCCTGAGGCTAGTGGCTGGAGCAGTATTGATGGACACAGAGGCATTTGCTCTTCTTGGCCAGAAACAGGTGGCTGCAACATTGGGATATTAAAGGAGCAGTGAAGGAAAGTAAAAAGTGGGCCCAGGAAGTGGGGAAATCTTGGGTAACACAAAAGGCACAAAAAAGGGACACTGATTTAGTAGGTTTATGAAATAGTTGCAGGTAGACAATAGCTCACCAGAGCCATAGCATTGTTTTATCTAGTCTGAGATTATGACTGGTTCTATTACATCACTCATGAACAATACTGCACATGCTCTGGCCTCACCCCTTATTGAGAAATTGCACTTAGAATAAAATAGTGCATAATGAAACTAAGACCACACCTTTTCTGTACCACACATTTCAGATATGCCTCTCTGCAATTTCATCTATGTTTTTCTTTCCTTTTTTAGCTAAATTTTCTGTCAAGCAAAAAACCTGGTTCAGCATGAAAGGAAAAGTTAAGTGAACCGTAAGAGACAGTATTTCCATGTTCAGAATTGAGTTAAGTGTTTGATACACTTAAAAAACAACAAATTGTCTGGTAGCACTTTATAGACTAACAAAACATGTAGATGGTATCATGAGCTTTTGTGAGCACAGCCCACTTCTTCAGATGACTGGAGTTTTGATACAGTTCCTCACAAAATCTTATTTCTTAAAACAGGACTGGATATGAATATATGAAATGGAACAATGTACTGTACTAATTGCTAATTTTATATAATAAATTAACTAGTCAATTGAAAGGCAGAACAAACAGCTTGTTAATTATATCTGTAAAGTAGAAGACATACTCAGCATTGCTTCCGTCCTTCAGGGCAGGGGACCGGAAGCAATCACATACTATACACATATAATTGTCCTGATGTAACCACAGGGTGCATTTGAACCTGGAGCTTAGTATAGAAGCCTCTACAGCCTGATCTATAAAACCAGTTGGCTTTCAGCCCATGTTGTAGAGGTCTCTTGTTCTTATCTGTTGTTGTGGTCTAGGTGTCACTGCATGGGACGGTGAACCACACTGGGGCTGTGTCTACATTAGCATCCCTTTTCCGGAAAGGGATGCCAATGAGACACATTGCAATTGCAAATCCCCAGGGGATTTAAATATCCCCCGCGGCATTTGCATTTACATGGCTGCCGCTTTTTTCCGGTTTGGGGATAAGCCGGAGAAAAGCGCCAGTCTAGACGTGATTCTCCGGAAAATAAGCCCTTTTCCGGAGGATCTCTTATTGAAAGTAGGAATAAGAGATCCTCCAGAAAAGGGCTTATTTTCTGGAGAATCACGTCTAGACTGGCGCTTTTCTCCGGCTTATCCCCAAGCTGGAAAAAAGCGGCAGCCATGTAAATGCAAATGCCGCAGGGGATATTTAAATCCCCCGCGGATTTGCAATTGCGATGTGTCTCATTAGCATCCCTTTTCCGGAAAGGGATGCCAATGTAGACAGAGCCTAGGTGTGTGGATTACACTGACAAAACCAAACCCTGATATTTCTTTAAGTTATGAGAAGAGGAAACTACATGCCAAATTTGGTGGTTCTAGCTCTTGCTATTTAGGAGGAGTTATTGAACAAACAGATTCACAGAGGGACACACAGACAGAAACTCAAACTCTCTCAGATATATAGTAGATAAAATGAGCAGAACAAAATGACATTGAACTAAAAAAAATGTGAGTACAACTGCAAGGCCATTGAAAATCTACTATATGACTACTTTCTCCTTTGAATTCTAAATTTATATGTACAATTGGACAGTGACAGAAAGCACAAAAAGTCTGTGAAAGATTATTTTCCTCTCATTTACCCAGAAAAGAAAGTTACTAAACTCTTAGGCTGCGTCTAGACTGGCAAGTTTTTCCGCAAAAGCAGGAAAAACTTGGCAGCTGTCTACACTGGCTGCTTGAATTTCCGCAAGAACACTGATGATCTCATGTAAGATTGTCAGTGTTCTTGCGGAAATGCTATGCTGCTCCCATTCGGGCAAAAGCCCTCTTGCGCAAATGCTTTTGCGCAAGAGGGCCAGTGTAGACAACGCGTTATTGTTTTGCACAAAAAAGCCCCAATTGCAAAAATGGCTATTGGGGCTTTCTTGCGCAAAACTGCATCTAGATTGGCACGGACGCTTTTCCGCAAAAAGTGCTTTTGCGGAAAAGCGTCCGTGCCAATCTAGACGCTATTTTCCGCAAATGCTTTTAATGGAAAAAGTTTTCCCTTAAAAGCATTTGCGGAAAATCATGCCAGTCTAGATGTAGCCTTATTGTAACTTTTGTTCTTCAAGATGTGTTGCATCTGTTCATTCCACTACAGGTGTGTGCACACCTTGTGCATAGTTATTGGAGATTTCCCCTCCACCACCCACTCAGAATGCTATGCAACACTGCACCACTATTCACAGATATAAAGGGAGGAGCTGCCTCCAACTCCTCTTAATTTCTTCCTATTGAATAGACTCAGAGAAGGGAAGAAATTTGACAACTCAAAGAAGAAAAAAAAGGTTACAAAAAAAAAGGTTAGTAACAATTTCTTCTTCTTCACCAGATAGCACATGTCCATTCCACCATAGGGGACTAACAAGCAATTTAAACTTGAGGTGAGTTTGCAATCTACTTGAACAGTGATTGCAGGACTGCCCATCCAAATCTGGCATTATCTCTGGTTGATGAGAGTTGGTGTAGTGAGAAGCAAAGACTGATGATTAGGTTCCTAGCTTACAAATGTCCAAGATGTGCGCACAAGCCTCAAAGACTGAAGAAGATGCCTGAGATGTGGTTGAATGAACAAGCTGTGTACTCTGGAGAGCATTATTAGCCAGTTGATAGCACTAACAAACACAGCTGGAAATCCACGAGGAATGACAACAAGCATAACCAAACCTGAGTACTTTCCAATCATTTATAAGTTACTAGAGAGACTTTACCAGCCAGAAATCTATTCCATCATTGCTACAAATGATACAAGGATTTTGCAATCATTTATATGTATATGATCTACTAACCATTTATAACTCTCTTCAGGCATGTCTACACTACGAAATTATTTTGAAATAGTTAAATTTGAAATAACTCCTAAATTAACTATTTTTAAATAACCTTCTCCGACAAAGAAAGCAGGAATACAGATTTTGAAATAACCAGCCAGTTATTTTGAAATAACAGGTTTGGTAGTGTGGATGCTCTGCTTAGTATTTTGCAATAACACCATAGGGTAGACTAGGGCTTCTTTTGTTAGTAAATCTTAAAGTGGTTTACTGAGGATTTGTTTACAGTGTGACGTCTGGATAAGATCTTAGATACATATTGCCATGAAGATAAATGCCTAATTCTCAGATATGGTGAATGAGATTTTCAATAACCCCTTACCATATTTGGCTCTCATAGAGACAAGTGCTGGAATGCCTAAAAGGGACTGTGTTTGGCTCTTGTTAATAAGCAGGGCTCGACAATTAGGTAATCTACTTGCCACAGGCCAAGAGATTATAGCCCAGCACGGCGCCGCAGCACGATCAGCACATGCGCAGCGTGATCAGCGCATGCGCAGCATGCTGAACTGCGCGGCTGGTGAGTGGTTCTCGCCACGGCTTGGCAAGCCCTGTTAATAAGTGTGGCATTATAAAAGCTCTTCTGTTACTAGCTTGGTGAATCTAATGATAGAATAAACTACCAGTCTGGGGGAATTGTCTGCCCTATTTTTTGTAGTCTGCTCTGGGTGTGGCATTTTCAGTATGGTGCATAAGGGCACCCAATCACAACAGGTAGGACTTGTTTCAGAAACATGAAACACTCCAATATATGCTGAATAGGCCACTAAACACCTTTCTGTTCGGACCAAATGAAGAATTTTTTCAGTTTAGTAAGGTAAGTTGACCTAGATGAAGGCTTTCTATTTAGTTGCACTTCCAGTACTTCTTTAGAACAAGCACTTTCCCAGGCTGTCATCTAGGTTTTCAGGTGGAGGGCATGCACATTGGCATGAGAGGTTGTCATGGTTCCAGGAGATCACATCTGTATCCCACAGGAGTGATAGTGGAGATATGACCAATGATTGATGGGGCCACACAAAAATGTAAGATGAATACAATCGTTAGCTTTGGACATTTGCCGCCAAAACACCACCTTTGCACACAGCATGTGGTTATGCTCACAGCACCACCAAGCTGCACACGGCACAGAATCTGCACAAGGCCCCAAAGTTTTGCACTGGATATGCCTTGCTTTTGCACTTGGGACCCTCAGGACTTTTCCTGCCTTGGGCTCTACATAATCTGGATTCCTGAGGAGATCCGGTTGGCAGTTTCCCGTACCATCCTGGAGGAGAGTCGTTCCGTTGTCAGAGACTGTGGTGAAGGCCCAGTCCAGTGACAGACCAGACCTGAATCCACTGCCACCCACAGGGTGCTTTGGCCCACAGCTGTAGCAATAGCTCAGCTCAATGAGCGTCAGCTACCTGCTTCTCCCCACACCATTGGGATTGTGACCACAGAGCTCCGTCCATCGTTCTGTGCCTTCTGTGGCGAAGGCCCTTCAAGGCACCCAGAACTGCCCTGTTTGCAATCCACAAACTGTACACTGGTCTGTTGCAAAGGCAGGGACTAATCAGTGAACTGAACTGTTTGCCATACTATCGGGAGCATCAGGACGCCTCAGTGTTCCTGCCCTGAAAGCTACCACCAGCTAAAGGGTTGAAGGTCCTGAGCTTCAAGCTGCCTCAGACAAACTGAGTATAAAGTTCTGACGTTTGTTATATCTATCTTGTCTTCTATTATATCAGAGGGTGAGGGGTTGTTGTATCTGTTCAGTGTTTGTAAGGTTTTAACTTACATGTTATCTGTTGTACTTTACAATATACTGTTAAATTTGAACACTATACGTGTCTGTGTTTATTCAGACTGGAGCTGAGAAATCCGCTGGTGACAGATACGGTGGTTTCCAGGTCGGACCATCTTCTGGGACAAAGGCATTTAACATAGTTTAAGATCAGGCCCATTAAATTTAGTTTACTAGTGCGCCTTTGCTGGTAACACAATCTTGTTTGACTTTGGATAAAAAAGGAGCAGAACTTGAGGGAAGGCATTAGCAGGCCCTTCATCAGAATAGCAGAAAGGCCAATGAATCTGGCATGTGGTCTGCTCAAGAACAATACAAATTATTTGTGTTGGTTTTTTATGTAAATAGGTCAACTAGGGGCATTTTGAACCCCTGGAACATAAACCACTTTCCAGACTGATGGAACTGGCAATTCTCAAACAGAACTCGTGTGACATAATGTTATCAACCAAGCACTCTTTGTCTACCTAGAACATGGCTGTAGGGTTACCAGATGATTTAACAACAAATACCAAACACCCTTCCCCACCCCAAAAAAACAGGACAAAATTCTGTTGAGAAAAAAAAGGGGGAGGGGGGCACCAAAGTTGTTAAGCAAAAGTTGCACCACTCCCTCCAGTTTGGGGCCACACACTAACTCCCAGTACACCCACCCCTCCCCCAGAGCCAGGCCCTCCTAAAGCCCCCCCATCCCAATGCACTCACCCCTGCATCAGACCCAGGTCCCCCTAGCAATGCACTCACCCTTCCCCCTCAGCCAGGCATCCCCAGCACCGGGAGCACCCCACCCCAATCAAATCCCGCCCCCACGGAGCCAGGCACTGGAGGAACGAGATGGATGGGTAAGTTAATCTTACTTTTAAAGTCGCTGTTCCTGCTGCGTGGCCCAGCTGCCTTGGCTCACATTGTGTAGAGGGAGGCATCACGTGGCCAGCTCCCCGGTCTCTGCTGGTCATGTGGGCCAGAGCAGCATGCACTCTGTTTCCAGCCCAGCGTGGTGCCCAGCCACTGTCCCTTCCTGTCCCCCTTCGCTATGACTCTGCCGCGATCCTCACTTCCCCGTCAGACGTGGCAAAGGAAAATTGTCCCCACCGGGCTTCCATCCGAGGGAAACATGAAATACCAGACATTTTACATATCTGGTATTTCCTGTTTTTGTTTTTCTTACCGGCCCGAGCCCACAAATAACAGATTGTCCGGGTGAATACCGGACACCTGGTAACCCTACATGGCTGCTTTCTGCCCCTTGATATGTGGAATGTATATCATGCAAGTTGAATACATTGGTCAATGCTTCCTGACATTTATATGGAGCTTTAGATCTTAGATAGACCAAGACCTTGTGTTTGTAAGTTAGCTCCCCAACCTAGAGCCAACATATCTATGACTAGTGTTAGTGTCTGTGGAGCAGTAAAGGGGACTCATAAATACTCCAAGGTTAACCATTCTTGCAGCTTCCTGAAATCCTGCCTGGCATGCTGCACCATGTAAGGGCATGTAGTCATGTGTGCTAAAAGCTTGACACAGTTATGCACTCTAGTGACAGAATGTGCTTTTAGATCTAGAACAACGGCCCACATTGTTTAGAATATCCAGCCCAATAGAAAGACCAGGCTCACCCCCAACAAATAATATTTTCTGAACAAGAGGCAAGACAGATTTCTCTGTATTGGCTTGGAACCCCAGCGCATAAAAGGTGAATTGAATAGTAGCCACACCTGACAGTACCAGAGATCCGGACTGGCTTCTTACTAGCCTGTTATCTATGTAAGGGAATACATAGGGTCCTGATTTTGGCAAGTCAGGAGTGGCTTAGTATGGGGAGGATCCAGATGTGGGATGTGAGGTTTCTGTATGGGGAAATCTGGGTGTGGGCAGCTTAGTGGGAGATCTAGATGCATGGGGTTCATTGGGGGTTTCCAGGGCAATGGGACTCTCCTAGATCTAGGTGAAGGTGGTGGGGCTCAGTGTGGGGAGGGAAGATCTGAGTGTTGGGGGTCTTGTCTGAGGGTCCAGGCACCAGGGGAGTAGAGCTTAATAGGGTAGGGACGCAGGTGCAGTTGGTTGGTGCTCAGTGGGGAAGGGGTCTGGGTGTTTCATCAGAGGGGTCCAAGTCTAGCGGGGTAAAGCTTGTCAGGGTGAGGGTTTGATGGGCCTACTTAACCGGGGAGACCCAGTTGCAGCTGAGGGGATGCAGTATGCTGAGCTCCTATCCCCTTTTCTTTCCTAACTCATTCCCCATCCCCACACTCCAGGGATGCTGAAACAAAATGTAGAGTGGGGGTACTGAGAGCTGTTGAAACAAACTGTAAACCCTGTATATAATGGAAACCATATCAAGCCAGGAGGTACAGCAACACCCCCACATAGCCCTAGTTCCAACACTTATGCCTCAATCTCCCCCACCCTGTTCCACTCCCTTTCTTCCCTACTGCCTCTTACCTCTCCCCCTTTCCTTCATTTTCCCCAGCCCCACCCTGGGTACTCACTGTTGCACAGGTAAGAGGAAGGCTCTCAGCACACAGGAGGAGGAACTTGACTAGCATTAAGACACAGGTGGTAATGCTCAGCTGAAGTCAGCAGCTCAGGCTCCTTCAGCTGGGCAGCTCTGTACTTGCACAAATGAAGATGGTGGGAAGTGGCATATAACCCTGTGTATGCCTCAACTCTGCTTGGAGGGGCAATCACCCTGCAAAACTGCAATCATGGTCATATCCTCTCCTTCCCACCTGGCTTCCTTTTGCTTTCCTGACATTTTCTGCAGGGAAGCACTGGAATTCTGCAGGCGGGGCATTTATTGGCATGCATTCCCACAGAATTGCCCAAGTAACACAGTGGTGGGAGGCAGCAGCGGGCACTTCCACTGCCCCCAATGGGTGTTGCTGAGGGGATCATCTCGTACAATTAGGCATGAAGTGGGCACACACTTTTAGTGAAATGAATATGTGCAATCACTCAAAGTAGTACTACTCTTAATTTTTTACTATGTAAATAATGGCAGTTATCACAACAATTCCATAACTACAGTTGTCAATAACCAGATATCTTGTTAATGCTCTTAGGAAGTTATTTCATCGGATTCTGTCGCTCACAACTTCATAATCTGCTCAGCATTATGGCTACAAACTCTACTATTGAAATATAAAAAATTGTTTCCCTTTCCATGTATTACAGAACTTGGCTGAGTACTGTGTCACTGGAGCTGCTTCAAAATCTTTATACTAGCTGAATAAATTATTTGTAAGTGTCCATTGTTCAGAGTACAAAATAAACACTGCCTGTTACAAAATGTTCTAATATGTACGGCATTTGTGTACAGCTGTCTTCAATAACTGGAAGACCTCCCAAATTATAGTATGAAGAATTTTATGTATAATGGACACTTCAGTTTTTGGAGGGTGGCACTTTTTTTAACCTTTCTCCTGCAATCTAAAAGATTGCTAGGTCTTCTACATTTAGCATGAATAATTCCACTGAAATCAATGTGACTACTCCTATCCATAAAGTTTAAGTATTTGCAGGATCAGGATTTGATTAATTATACAAAGGAAGGAGCGGGCACTGAGTGTACCCAAAAGTACTATAAATTACACAAGCAAATACAAAAAAAGTATTCTTATTGACTTGTTCTCACTTACACAGCATAAAATGTTACTTTTAAGAGCAGATACACAAATTTCAGACAGATGTGATTTTCTTTTAACTTGACAGTTTTCCTTTAGTTAACTTGTAATTCACCAATAACAGGTTTCTCCTCTCATCTCCTTAATGGATCTCTCTAAAAGCTTTTATTTGTAGAGCCCTGTGCAGATAAAAAATTTGTATTCACAGCCACCTCTGTATCCTCAAAAATGAGCCATAGATATCTGCACTGACATCTGTGAATGAGAATACATCTATGGATATAAAACAGATATCCATAGATTTGCATGTCTGTGTTTATTTGGTTGGCATGTTCTCAGGATCATGCATTAGCAGATAGTGGCAGCCACGTCTCATTTGTGCGAGACATATAGGTGGAGTAACCATTCTAAACTTCTTTGGAGCTGGCTGAGCTAGGCAGATTCTCTTAAGTTTCTTTGCCTTGGTCTGCAAAACACCTGCTATGGTGTCAAGTACAGCCTAGACTTATATCACACATGTAGGCATTTTACTGTGTTTATACAATAGGAAACAATTCCCCTGGGCTATGTCTATATTGGCAAGTTTTTGCGTTAGAGTATTTGAGTAAGAGAGCGTCTATACTGGCATGTGCCTTTGCGCAAAAGACGTGCTTTTGTGCAAGAGCATCCGTGCCAGTGTAGATGCTCTCTTGCGCAAGAAAGCTCCGATGGCCATTATAAACATCGGGCTTTCTTGCACAAGAAATTGATGTTGCCTGTCTACACTGGCCTCTTGTGCAAGAACAGTTGTGCAAGAGGGCTTATCCCTGAGTGGGAGCATCAGAGTATTTGCACAAGCACTGATTTTATACATTAGAACGTCAGTGTACTTGCGCAAGTACTCATGGCCAATGTAGACGTAGCCCCCTGGTGTATAAAGCAAACTTGAAAAAAACCAAAGGACTATAGCATTAATACTGCGCCATCTAGCCAAATAATTATGAATTTCATAGTTTCTAGCAATAATCCTGTTTTGTTGTTAACACAGCCCCACTTCCTTCCATCAAGACAGTGTTATTTTTACTGTATTCTCTCTACATCACACCAAGTTGAAGGAATTCTAGGCTGAGAAAATTGGGAATGAATAAAATGACTATTTCCTCTAGAATTTAAGTTCTGATGTGTTATAAATAGCAGAGAAAGTATATACAGTAGACTTCCGATAATCCGGCATCCCTGGCACCCAGGTGGTGCCGGATTATCAGAAATGCCGGACTATCAGGAGGTACTCTGGCGGGCGGGTCTCGTCGGAGGAGAAGCGGGGAAGGGGGCGGAGGTGTGCCAAACCCTCCCTCCTGCTGCAGGAAGACAGAGCCTGCGAGCAGTGGAAGAGGAGAGGCGGTGACAGGCAGGCAGCCGCATTCAGGACGTCCTGGTCAGTTACAGTCACTCCGGCTGGATCCACAGCCGACACGCAGTTAATGTAATTTTCCTCTCTACTGCCGGGGTGGGGGGGGACACAGGGGAAGGTAGGGGTCGGTGGGAGAGGGGGAGGTGGAGGAGGAGCGGGCGAGGGTGTGCCAAAGCAGCCGCATTCAGGACGTTCTGGTCAGTTACAGTCACTCTGGCTGGATCCACAGCCTACTCGCAGTTAATGTAATTTTCCTCTCTACTGCCGGGAGGGAGGGGGCAGGGGAAGGTAGGGGTCAGTGGGAGAGGGGGAGGGGGAGCGGGCGAGGGTGTGCCAAAGCAGCCGCATTCAGGACGTTCTGGTCAGTTACAGTCACTCCGGCTGGATCCACAGCCAACACGCAGTTAATGTAACTTTCCTCTCTACTGCCGGGACGGGGGGGGGGGGGGGGGGCAGGGGAAGGTAGGAGTCGATGGGAGAGGGGGCGAGGGTGTGCCAAAACAGCCGCATTCAGGATGTTCTGGTCAGTTACAGTCACTCCGGCTGGATTCACAGCCGACACGCAATTAATGTAACTTTCCTCTCTACTGCCAGGAGGGGCGGGGGGGGGGGCAGGGGAAGGTAGGGGTCGGTGGGAGAGGGGGAGGCGGAGGAGGAGCGGGCGAGGGTGTGCCAAAGCAGCCACATTCAGGACGTTCTGGTCAGTTACAGTCACTCGGGCTGGATCCACAGCAGACACGCAGTTAATGTAACTTTCCTCTCTACTGCCGGGAGGAGGGGGGGCAGGGGAAGGAAGGGGTCGGTTGGGTGGGGGTGTGCGGATATATACACTGCGGATATATATACAGTCTGTTAATTATTCACTTAAACACTAAAAAATGCAAATTTTAACAAACCCCTGAAACTTAAATCTGTAACTTTATTTTGCCATGCTGCACAATTACTCATCATCCGATGAAACCAGTGCTGCTTCATCCTTGTTATCATCCCCCTCTTCAATATCCTCCTCTGCTTCTATGGGAGTGTCAACAACAGTAGGCTCTGGTGGTGGTGGCGGTGAAGAAAAAGGCTGAACTGTCTTCTGTGCCCTTGCAAACATATCCCTGAGATCAGCTTGCTTAGAGGACTGTGACTTCTTAGCATAAAAGTTATTCAGAATAATACGAAGGTTCATCACTTCAGCTGCATTATATTGGCTGCAAGACTCTGCAAATTTGTAGAATTTGGAAATAAATTCAGTTGTCTCTCGCCAGGTATATTTTGCTCTCTCCATCACTTCCTCTTCTTCTTCTTCTTCTTCTTGAGGTTTTTGTGGATTCAAAACACTTTCAATGATCGTAGCATCACTCAAAATTTCTACAACTGGTTCATCTTTGTCCATGGCAAGCCATTGTTCAATGTCATTTTCTGAGAGCTTTGCAACAGCATTCTTCTCAGAGACATTTTCAATTATTTCTTGTATGTTACTAATGTGCTTAGGCCTAACATTAAATCCACAAAATTCCTCTTCATCAGAAGAATCATCACAAAACATGATGCTAGGCCAAAGTTTCCTCTAACATTTTCGTACAGTAACCTTCTTTACGTCTTTCCAAGCCAATGCAGCCGCATACACAGCGTCCTTAAGGTTGAAATCAGATTGAAATTCAGAAACACTGCAGTCTGAGTTTACCAACTTTTGGACAAAAGTCCCCCTGTAGAAACACTTAAAGTTCTGTATCACACCTTGATCCATCGGTTGGATCAAAGACATCATGTTTGGTGGCAAATATGTAGCGAAGATATTTCCACTTACAAGCTCTGAAGCGGGCGGATGTGCTCAACAGTTATTGAGCAAAAGAACAGCTGTGCTATCCTCCGGTAGACCCTCCTTTCTAAAATTCTCCTTAACTGCGAGCACAAAATGATTAAAAAACCAGTCCTTAAAGATTTCTGACGTCATCCAAGCATTCCCCGGTGCCTCATAAATCACTGGCAAACTCGTAAGAGTTTTAAATGCCCTTGGTTTTTTGTACTTCCCTATGACAAGAAGCTTAAGTTTATGCGTGCCAGATGCATTTGCGCATACCAGAACTGTAATGCGGTCTTTGTTCATTTTGAAGCCATGAGCAGCCTTTTCACCACTGCCAACTAGAGTAGAGTTTGGCAAACAACGCCATAAGAGCCCAGTTTCATCAGCATTGTACATTTGACAAGGTGACAACCTGTGTTCCTCCACCAACTGCTCAAAAATAGCACTTTACTCCTCAGCGGCTACATGATTGGCAGACTTTTGCTCACCACTGATATCTAATTTACGGATCCCATGCCGATCCTTAAAATTACGCAACTAACCTTCTGAAAACACACGATTCGCTAATATTCATTTGACTGTGAAACTGTTTTGCTTTTTCTATGAGCACTGGCCCAGTAATGGGCTTACCTTCAGAACGCTTTGCACTAAACCACTTAAACAAAGCTACATCCAACTGTGCCATCTTAGGCATTTTCAGAGTTTGCCGTAGCTCAGTACATTTAGTAGGTGCTTCACTTTCAGCAACAAATGCTCGCAATTTATCCTTCTGTTTCTTTATGTCATAGATTGTCGAAGATCCAACGTTAAATTTACTCATGATAACGTTCCGATTTATGCCTCTTTCTAGCATCTTTATAATTTCTGGTTCAGTGTCAGGGTTCTATGCTTCCTTTTTAAAGTTTTTTTACCACTACTACTAGCACCTTCATTCACTTTTGACTCCATCACTATGTACACTCTGATGGGCAAAAATATTCAAAAGTCAAAACAGCACTCTCCAGTGGGTCACAATGCTAATGGCAGACTGACTCAATGCCTTCCGGTTCACTGGGTTCAACTGCTGCCTCTGTTTTTTTGCGCAAGCTCACTCACTTGATCTTTTGATCCTGGACTATCAGTCTACTGGTAAAAGCAGCAGGGACAGGGAGGGGAGATGATCTCTTGTGAGTTTCAGCAGCAGCCTGTCACCTGCGGATCTACCTGTTTCCCCCCCCTCCCCCCGCAGTAGAGAGGAAAGTTACATTAACTGCGTGTCGGCTGTGAATCCAGCCGGAGTGACTGTAACTGAGGGTGTGTCTAGACTACATGCCTCCTTCGACGGAGGCATGTAGATTAGCCAGATCGGAAGAGGGAAATGAAGCCGCGATTAAAATAATCGCGGCTTCATTTAAATTTAAATGGCTGCCCCGATCTGCCGATCAGCTGTTTGTCGGCAGATCGGGGGAGTCTGGACGCGATGCCCCGACAAAGAAGCCTTTCTTCATCGACACAGGTAAGCCTCGTGAAACCAGGTTTACCTGTGTCGATGAAGAAAGGCTTCTTTGTCGGGGCATCGCGTCCAGACTCCCCCGATCTGCCGACAAACAGCTGATCGGCAGATCGGGGCAGCCATTTAAATTTAAATGAAGCCGCGATTATTTTAATCGCGGCTTCATTTCCCTCTTCCGATCTGGCTAATCTACATGCCTCCGTCGAAGGAGGCATGTAGTCTAGACACACCCTGACCGGAACGTTCTGAAGCTGCTTTGGCACACCCTCGCCCCCTCCTCCTCCCCCTCTCCCACCGACCCATACCTTCCCCTGCCCCCCCCCTCCCGGCAGTAGAGAGGAAAGTTACATTAACTGGGAGTTGGCTGTGGATCCAGCCGGAGTGACTGTAACTGACTAGAACATCCTGAATGCGGCTGCTTTGGCACACCCTCGCCCCCTCCTCCTCCGCCTCTCCCACCGACCCCTGCCCCTCCCCTCCTGGCAGTAGAGAGGAAAGTTACATTAACTGCGTATCAGCTGTGGATCCAGCCGCAGTTAATCAATTACTCTAACAACTTGAAGCAGCTGCCAGAGCACTTCCAGGTTGCAGTTGATGCCGGACCATCAGGCGTACCGGACCACTGGATGCCGGACCACCGGAGTTTTACTGTAGGAATGTATGGCATTAAATTATTCATTTGGAGAACAAATGAGTGTCATCTCCTTCCTACCATGTTCTACTGAGTGCTCCTCCAGCTCACATCAACCAGAAAAAAATGCTTTCTTGATCTGCTACATGCATTAGCAGATCTAGAAAAGTTATTCTTCTTCTTTATTTGGCACTGGTGATTATTGCATCCAATTCCGCCCCCTCCTCCCTACACACAGAAAGGACATGGATGCATTAGAGACGGTCCAGAAGAGGGCAATCAAAATGATTAGGGGGCTGGAGCACATGACTTGCAAAGAGATGTTGAGGGATTTGGGCTTAAGTCTGCAGAAGAGAAGTATGAGGGGGGATTTGATAGCAGCCTTCAACTTCCTAAAGGGAAGCTCCAAAGAGGCTGGAGAAAGGCTGTTCGCAGTAGTGATGGATGGCAGAACAAGGAACAATGGTCTCAAGTTGCGGTGGGAGAGGTCCAGGTTGGATATTAGGAAAAACTATTTCAGTAGGAGGGTGATGAAGCACTGGAATAGATTACCTAGGGAGGTGGTGGAATCTTCATCCCTAGAGGTTTTTACGTCTCAGCTTGACAAAGCCCTGGCTGGGATGATTTAGTTGGGATTGGTCCTGCTTTGGGCAGGAGGCTGGACTCGATCTCCTGAGGTCTCTTCCAGCCCTTGGATTCTATAATCATTCAAGTTATTGGAAATGTTGACTACCAAAGTATTCTAAACTCTAGCCAATTTCATTCCCAGATCACACCTATCTACTCAGCTAACCAGGACTAGCAGGATCATTTTCTATGTTAAACAAACAAAAATGAGAACACTAATGCTTTTTAATCAATACCCAATAGTATCTGGAAGAGAATTAACATGGTGTTATATAAATGCAGAGAGAGAAAATATAATAAATAAAAAGTAAATTACACAGAAGAAAAATAAATGGATCCTAATCCTAACTCGTGCTGTTATCATGCATGATATAAATCTGAAATATGAACTTAGAAACAGGACAGATGCTCCAGTATTGCACAACCATAGAGCACATTATTTCACCAGTTCCAGGAGTAAAAACAAGAAGGTTATTTTCCCTCATGTATTTATTACCTGAATGATAAAAAAATGTAACATTTTGTTAACAGAACGTCTTTTTCTAAAGATAATGCTAATGTATAGCAGGTGGATAATGTATATCAGATAAAATAATGTATACATTGTTTTAATACGTATTTTAGAAAGGAAACATTTTGGATCCTGGCAAAATAGTTTCTTGAAACCTAGCCTTTAGATTCACTCATGCTTCTTATTTTGGAATATAGGCACAACCTCCAGGAAGTGTGAATGTTAAAGTGATAATTTACAGGAGTAATTTCATAGACTTATTTTAAGTGGAGATTTTTTCTGTTTGATAAAACAGTAGCAATTAAAACCTCAATTTAGGAAAACATGCCTATTGAGGAAAACATTTAAGAATGTGCTTAAGTCTCATTAACGTCATCACTTAATTTTTTAATGATGATTTAATTATATGCGTAAAGAATTTCCTGAATCAGGCCATTGGAGAATAATTCTGCAAATGCTTACTACCAGATGTATTGTACACCACCTTAAGATGCAAGTTTAGACCTCATTCATACTCATATGTGAACTGGGACCTCTTTTTTAAAAAGGCATTTTTTGCTAAGCTATTAAACAGTTTATATCCAAGACCATTTTTTCCTTAATTTGCTGCCAGTCTGTCCTGTTTTATATTTTGCAGCATAACATTCTACGTGTTATATGGTTAAATTTGTTAGAGACATAATCCAACTCTTATTTGCTAGTGAATTTCTCATTTAATTAATTGGCAAGTCTGTGTTAGGCATTCTTCAGTGATCATTCTGGAAAAAAAATATTATAGTATTCTAACTAATTTGCCTAAACTTTACTAATGAACTGATTTGCATAAATTCTGAGCATCCACAAATCTCACACTGAAAACAATATGAACTGTAGTGTTCAGTATCTCTGAAAATAAGTCCTTAATTGTTTTGAAATACCAAGAAGTCTTTGTAACAAGCAAGCAAATGTTACCCATTAAATTACATTACCACACAATGTATATTTTATACTCCGAAAAGAAAATTTTAAAGCCAAGTGATTTCAAAACAACCTCCAAAATGTTATAATTTTCTTTTAGCTACAACTTATTTGCAGTTAGCACTGATTTTAAAATAAGTACAAAAATAATTCAAACACACTTTTCTTTTCATATCCATTTTATGTGTCTCACTTTGAAGTGATATTTATTAAAGGATTAATAATCACAAACATATCCATCTGCTGTGGTACCACTGCTCTCCACACTCATTACAAATAACGTAAGTCATCATTTGTTCATCTGGATTTGCATTTTGCACCCAACTAGGAAGGAAGAGAGTTCCCCTGGCAATCATAGTGATCGTGCAATCAAATTTTTCACAGCGCCTACATTTTATTTTGGTTGTCTGTGTGCCATCAATAGCTTGGGGAAGCTGATGTTCCTGAACAGATGATTCTGTGTACAAAGCCCTGAGTTGTTTCAATTCATCACTGGCCATTTCCATCACAGTCATCTCAGCAAAAGTCTTTGGACTCATAGTACCTGAAAACAGGTTATGTTTTAAGTGAGAATTTTTAGGATTCTTCAAGTTAGAGACTTTGCTTCTGATGCAATTTTTGTACTTTTTGTCATTTGTAAGATGCAGAGCAAAAATATGGTGTTCAATTTCTTTGGATAATTCTTGACACTTATCTGTTTCCTCTTTGCTTTTGGCAGAATCAGTCAAAGCTTTATAAATAAGATCTGTGCATTTAAACCTCATGGCCTTCCTATGTTCTTGCTGTGGACTTGTTTCACTGTCAACAGGTTTAGAGTCCTCATCGGTGTGCTGTTTTTTTAAAAGCCCCAGTTGATGCACACTGCTTTGTGGCTTAATATACGCTGCATCTTTTGGAAGGTTTTCTTCAGAAAACTCTATCTGTTCTTGCGGAACCAAACTGAAATATTCATTGTGGTCTTTCACACTCTCAGAAACTGATGAAAAATAGTTATTTTTGTAAAGTGTCTTCCACTTTGATAATAAATATTTTGCTTTCTTTTTCAATTTTATTGCAGGACAGTTCTTGAGGACTCTGTACACAGTTTTTGCAACATCTGTCTCTTGAAGATACTCTATAGTCATATCAACAGCTTCAAGTTCTGTAAGGTGATTTCCAATATCTTGGAAATTGTTTTCAGAAAGTAGTTTCTCAATATAATGTGTTCTGTTCATAAGTATTTTCTTATCAGACATGTTTAAACCTGAAAAAGTAACAGTAACATAATCACTATGATTATACCATACATTTTTATTAATTTTCTCTACACTTGCATACACTTTGTTATACTATTTATTTTATTCTTAGATGTGCAAAAAATCCTACTAACACCACAGATGTTACAAATAACATAAGTCATCACGTAGAGGTTGAACCTCCTAATCTGGGACTTTCTGGTCCAGCAACATCCATGGTGAAGCAGGATCACAGGTATTGCTGGACCAGAAAGCCCTGGTGCCTCAGCAGTGCAAGCTGGATGAGAGTCCAGTGGTGGGGAGCGCCACCATCAGACAGTTGAGTGTCATCCCCAAGGAGCCCCAGCTGGGGGCAACAGCAGTGGGGCAGCTACAGAGTTTGGGCCCCAGGAAGCCCTGGCCAGAAGGCAGCAGTGGGCTGGAGCCAAGCCTGAGTCCTGTAGTAGCAGGGCTAAAGCCAGCCGGAAGGAGGGGCAGTGTGCTGGTAGGCTGGTGGCAGGGAACCTCCCCTGATCTG
Organism: Pelodiscus sinensis; assembly: GCF_049634645.1. Taxonomy (NCBI): domain Eukaryota; kingdom Metazoa; phylum Chordata; order Testudines; family Trionychidae; genus Pelodiscus; species Pelodiscus sinensis. Next base: position 213,193,583 of record NC_134711.1, read on the forward strand.
GCAAATTCCCTCATTTGGGTTGGGTCAGGTCCTGAGGGTGCTGGAACAGGGCAGTCCAGATTGTACATTATAGAAGTGGACACTAAAATAAGCTGGATAGCCAGCCAGTTGCAGCTTAGTCAAAGTTCTGAGAGATATGATGAGCTCTGCACTGTGTCTTAAATATTTATTACTCTGATTCTATTAGTCAACTGGGGGAAAAGTCCAAAGCTAAGTGCTCACTACTGAGAATGCCCTGTCACAAGTCTTCTGATGTTTAAAATTTAAAGACTGTTAGAAAGAGGGCTCCTGCTAAGCAAAACTGTTAAAATGACACAGAGAAAACTTTTTCTTACACAGCCAGGATACAAACAGATTAGGACTACATATGTCAACATCAACAACTTGAATTCCACTAAGAAGCAAATAGGAAGGCAATGAAGACTTCAGAGAATTAGTGTATTATCATCAAGTTTATATGTTTGCATGGTGCCTAGCACAATGGGTCTGGAACCTCTTAGTGCTACAGCAATACAAATAATATGAGTAGGCTGTCAGATACATATGTATTAATTCCCAGATAGACTTCAAGGACAGACCTATGTAGAGAACATTTCAGTAATTCAATCTAGCAGTCAGAATAGCAGGAATACTGGTGACAAAACCCATATCTAGGATAAACTGTTGCAATGTGCTTCCAGATGCACATGAAAAGTGTCCCCCTACAGCTTTTCCCCTTCATTTCCCCCCTCCCCCAATGACCACTGATTTTGCATGACTCATTTGAGACCTCTTGCACCTGTTTTTTATAAATGATGAGTACTCAGTTTCAACTGACCTCAACTGGAGCATATATAGACAAACAAGTGGAATGATAACAACCAAAAGTCAACGAGCATCTTAGAAAATGTTGATCTGTGGCTTTTTTCAAAATCAATCTTTGTTAACCCAGCCAGCCCTCTTGGCATGAGTCTTCCATTAATATTTTCAAATTTGGATTAATAAATTCTCAAATGTTTGGGTGCCTTAGTATCTACTATAAAATCTTTTAACTGTCTTTAACAATTTTTATTGCAAAATAAAAGATATGACTCTGATTCTAATTAGGTGATTTGTTATAATAAATTATAGGCTTCCTAGTCCGAACTACCTAGTCCGTGCCGCGTGTAGCCGCACAGCACGGAGTCCGCACTAGCGGACATTTAAAAATGGTGGCGCCCGGCTTTATGCAAATGAAGCCTGGGAAATTCAAATCCCGGGCTTCATTTGCAACTCCGGTTGCCTACATTACCACCCTAGTTCGAACTAGGGTGGTAGTGTAGACATACCCTCAGAGAGAGGCAGAAAAGGGTGGGGAGCACAAGCTTGTGCTAGGGGGGAGCTATCTTAAAAGCTGGTTCCTTCTAGCTTTGTCTCCGTGGGAGAGGCAGAGAGCAGCGGGGAAACGGCACAAGTGGGGATTGAAACGTCCCGTCCGTGCTGGTGCGACTGCTGTTCCCTCTCCCTTTGAAGTGTATAAGAACTGCCTGTGGCTCTTCTACATTTCAAAGGAAGAGACACAGAGGAGAACTCGCACCAGCAGGGATTGCTTTGGTCCCCACTGGCACGGAATCTCGCTGCCTCTTCCCCTTTGAAATGCACGGGAACCACCTGTGAGTGGCGGCGCTGCGGGAACCTACCCGGCAGCACCCCAGCTGCTCTGTCCCAGGCGTCCAGATTCAGCCGCTGTTGAAACTGATCAGTGGCTGATTCCAGGAAGCCTGGGGCAGAGCAGTTCTGCCTCGGGCTTCCTGTAGTCAGCCGCTGGTCAGTTTCAACAGCGGCTGAATCTGGACGCCAGTTCCGACTTCCATACAAATTCAACTTAAGAACAAACCTACAGTCCCTGTCTTGTATGTAACCCGGGGACTGCCTGTAGTTCTTTCTGAATCTTGTCAAAGTCCTGGTCTTCACAACATCCTCTGGCACAAGCTCTGGAACATCCTTGGGAGTTCCACTGGTTGACTGTGCACTGTGTGAAGAAAAATTTCCTTTTGTTTGTTTTAAACCTGCTACCTATTAATTTCATTTGATGACTCCTAGTTTTTATGTTATGGGAATAAGTAAATAACTTTTCCTTATTCATTTTTCCACACCAGTCATGATTTTATAGACTTCTATCATACTCCCCCTTACTCTCCTTTTCTCTAAGATGAAAAGTCCAAGTCTTGTTAATCTCTCTTCATATGGGACCCATTGGAAATTCATTCATCTGAAGAAGAGGGTTGTATCCACAAAAGCTCATGATATCATCTACATGTTTTGTTAAGTCTTTAAGGTACTGCTAGCCTATTAATTGTTTTTTAATTTTTTCCAGTTACAGACTAACTCAACTATCCCTCTGAATCAACTGAACTGTATACACAACAACATCCTCAGTCTCATTGTTCAGTTTATAAATACAATGAAAAGGTATATTTTACAGTCTATTACAATAAAAAGGTATATTTAATTCTGAAAAACTCTAAAGGAATGGAAAAAATATTAATTTCCAAAAGCATTCTGTGTCTTTAATGACAAATATAGACCTAATCCAGCAAGTACTAGAATGCATAGCTAAATGTGACGGATGAGCAACCAGATGTATAAACCCTTCACTGACTTGATAAAGCTTCCTGTCTTCCAAAAGATCAAGTAGCTGGTGTTGAAAGAGGAAGTAACTCTGCTGGCTGTTAAAGTTAGTCATGAGACATAGGGTAGAATTAGTTAGTTTCATGTGCTCATCCAGTATTACTGAACTTTGGGATCAGACACTGGTTTGGCTAACACCATCACCTCCAACTGTGAACTTTTTCAGCCCTTTTACGATGTTTACAAATGTGTGTTCACTATTTCCTAACACATCTAAATTCTATATTCATACCTTTTATATGCAAATATGAAGTGTTTAAATTACACTTAACTGAGTCTTAACTTCTGAGTTTTCTGAATCTCCCTGGCATGCATTAATTTTTTCAGGACTTCTCCCTAAATGACTAAAAATCACACAAGATTTAAACAACAGATAAAGCCTGAGTAAGAATCAATATACCACAGCAAAAAATTAAACGTAATATGGACATGTGAAATAAAATACTGAACTAAATAAGCATTTCTTATAATCTTAGAAAATGTTTAACTAAGACACAGGCTACTTACATTTAAAGCAAAATAGATGTGTTTACAGGAAATCTTTCCTCAGAAGTTGATGAATGCCTTCAATGAATAGTAAAACATCCAAACTGAACAGTTTGCACAGAATCTATGCAGTAAAGCTAGATAAGAAAAATCACAACAGTTAAAGCAGTTATAAAAATACGTGCACAATGCTGTCAGTAGAGCCTGTCATGGCCACAAAAGAATTAATGCCTCTACTGATATGAGATATTCATTACTAACTAGCTGTAATAAAATAACATTTCCAGTAATTTTCCTGATGAAGTTAGATAGAAAGATGTTCCCACAGGGAAAGCAATTCTCAGTGGATATGTCTATGCTGACATGCAAGCCCAATGTTAGTAAGATTCGAGTCAGCTAACCAGATTATGGAACCCTGGTCTTGAGCATCTACATTATATTTTACCTGTAGGGAAAACGAATCTGACCAGTACTCCAAACCAGAGATGTTAAATTTCAATTAGTCAATAAGGGTGGCGCTCGCTATCCTGCTGCGCCTCTCCTTTTGAAATGTACAAGAGCCACTCACAGTTGGTTCCCGTGCATTTCAAAGGGGGAGAGGCAGCGAGAATCCGTGCCAGTGGGGACCAAAGCAATCCCTGCTGGTGCGAGTTCTCCTCTGTGTCTCTTCCTTTGAAATGCTAGTGCGGACTCCGTGCTGTGCGGCTACACGCGGCACGGACTAGGTAGTTCAGACTGGGAAGCCTAGTCCGAACTACCTAGTCCGTGCCGTGTGTAGCCATGCGGCACGGAGTCCGCACTAGGGAACATTTAAAAATGGCGGCGCCCGGCTTTATGCAAATGAAGCCCGGGAAATTCAAATCTCGGACTTCATTTGCAACTCCGGTTGCCTACATTACTACCCTAGTTCGAACTAGGGTGGTAGTGTAGACATACCCTCAGAGAGAGGCAGGAAAGGCAGGAGTAAGCAACTAGTCGAGTTCCTACTCAGTTACTCAAGGTAGTCAACTAGTTGCTTATATCCCTAGTCCAAACTAGGGCTCTGGCAGCAACACAGCAATGCAGAGACCTAAGTCAAAGTAATTATATCCTAGAATCCCTAATACTGCCCACTCCGTTGAAGGGAGTGTGGTGCACTGTGCGAAAACTTTTCAGATCTCCCTGTAAACATAAAGCAGCTCACTTTGTAAAAGGCTTGTTCAGTTCACTCTTCATTGCAAACCCAGGAAGCACTCTGATAGTGTGCTTCCAGATCGGTGATCAGAACAGCATGGGTTAACAGTGACCTAAACTCCTTCCATTTGCCAATTGGGCAGGTGGGGCTTTCATTTGCAATAGCATGGACTGCAAACTGATGGTATAAAGAGAACTAAGGTAGTTGTCCCCTGGAATTGTGGGATACTTCCTGATGACTCCCTGGACCTGAGTCAAGCAGGGCTGCAGTTACACTGCAAAACAATAAGGCATGGAACTTGGGTCCTGGCTTCACTCAAGCTCAGACTTTCTTCATCTAACTATGCATTAGTGCAATTGCAGTGGAGATGCAAGGGGCATTAGCCTTGAGCTCAGGCTCAAGCATGGTCTTACTTTGCATGGTAGATGTACAATAAGGCCAGTGGAAGGTTTTAAGTTGCTCTGTCATCATCAACAATTTATCTTGTCTCTTAATCAAGTTATTAAGATATATTCCAGAAAAGAACCCCTAAAAAGAAAACAGTCACTCTGTATAAATGACAAAGGGTAATGAAGTGTATATCACTCTCTTGCACACACAGAGGAAAGGCATGGTTAGCAATTTTGATTGTTAATGTTTATACCAATAGATCTGGTTTGCCAATTAAATTAAGGGAAGTATATGTTATTAAGGACCAACTGTTTCCAGTTTAACAAGCTGTACACTGTTTTGGTAAATTTTAAAATGTTCATCACTCAAAATGTATACAGTGTATGTATTTAAGTTATATTCACAAGTAAACAGTAATATCCTATCACCTTAGGCATTTATGACTAAATATTTTTTAAAAGACCATATGCTTTCCCCAAATCAGAAAATCAGTGGGAGATATCAAAATAATAACCCCAAAATGTTTCACCATGCCCACAATACCTGCTTTATTGTATCCCTTCCACTTAAAAAACAAACAAACAAAAACGAGGGGAGGCCCATAGCATGTTTGGTGAAAGTCAACAAAACTGGGTGTTTCAGACCAACAAGATGGAATGAGTTCTCTCACTTCGGTTGTCAAAAGTCATCTGTAGATCATGGTGATTTGCAAGCACAAAGATTGGGAAGAGAAAGCCCAGGGCTATTTTATAGATAATGACAGAAGATAGGATAAAGAAAGTCCTATCCTCACATCATAAAGATAGCCGGTAAAGAAACAATATACTCCCTCAGATCCCTATGGAAACAGTGATTATGCTAGCCTCCAAAGATCAATGTCTAAACAAGATCCCCACTCAAAAGACATGCACACTCACCTTGGATCATAGGAGATAATGAGTGTTCTATGACAAGGTACATTTCTAAATGCCCTGTTTTCTATTCCAGCACACACAAAAGATCAATGGTGATGGAGACAATTAAATCTGGAGACATTCCAGAGGAACTGTGCATTTTTTAAATATAAAAACTTCAAAATGGGTGTGCTGTCATTAAAAATCAGTAAGAGTTCACAGCACTTTTTTAAAAAGTAGGGGTTTACTATAATATTTTGAACAAATTCTCCTCCCAGCCATTAGCATTCAGAGTTATGAATGTCTTCTGCTCTCTGTCCCGGAGTTGGAAGCATTTCAGCAATGTATTATTTAGTATGTATTTAGTTTGGGAAGGGCTTTTGGATTCTTCAGGATTAAAAGTAATATACGTATCAATACATAAATGTTTACTCTAATTTTTTAGTCAGCATTTTATTACAATAAAAGGTAATGTGAAAAGAACATGAGTGGCATTAGCACAATTACTGTGCTTTTAACCAGGTTGGGACTCCAGAGTTCAAATTTTGGAGCTGATGAAAGAAAGTTATGTCAAATTTTTATTTTTTTTTACCAGGCTCACACACTAACTGGGAACTGTTAAATGATGTGCTTAGCGATGCAAGTCACACTGCCTTCTAGTTCTGCTAGGCAGGTGCACTGCTACGTGGTAGTGGGACTGCAGGTCTTCAGGTTGTGCTGCTGGGTGGCCCCCGCTGCTTCCCAATCTTGCTGGCCAGTTTCGCTGCTGGGATCCAGCTTTGCTGCTTCCTGGCCTCCCTATTCCCCACAGAATTGTCACTGGGTGGCAGCCCTACTGCTGGGCTGTTGGTTTTGCTGCCGCAGGGCAGCCCTGCTACTGGGCTCTAGCCTCACTGCAGGGTTCTCTGGCCCGGCAACATCCCTGGCCTGGTGGAGCCTGGTGACCACCAGGGATGTTGCCGGACCAGAGAGTCCCAGTTAAGAGACGTTCAACCTTAGAGGTGAAGTGTAACCACGTGCATGGGTAACCCACCAGCCTGGGCTCATCAGTGACACGCAGGAGCCTGGCGTGCGCGAGGCGGCTCAGACGCTGGCTCCCGGCACGCACCCACCCGGCTGCCTCCTCTCCCCTCCCTCCCTCCCTTCCCCTTCTATTTATTTCGAGTTTTCACACCCCCTGCTCATAACCCCGCTGAAGAAGGGGGCCGTGCCCAGGGAAGCCCATGATCCCCTCTGCACGTTGTGAGTCTATCCAGTGCTACCGGGCCATTTGCTGTTGTTTTCTGAAACTGTCCCTGTCCCTGAGGGCTCCCGCCATGCTCGGGGGGGGGGGGGGGACACGGGGACGTGGCGGGGTTTCACCCCCCAGGCGTCCGGCCACTAACGCACCCGCAGCGGGGCGCCCGGGAGCCACAGCGCAGGCGCGGGCCAAGGTGCTGCGGCGTGTCCCGCCCCCTTGCGCGCGGTGCCCTTCTCCCCGCGGGCCCCCGACGTACGTCAGCCCCACACTACTCCTGCGGCGACCGTTACCTCCGCTCTAGGGCAAGAGCATCCGGGCTCCCCCCGCGCTGAGCCGGCCGCCGCCATCTTGCCGCTGTCGTGTAGGGCCCCGGCCGGCACTGCGCATGCTCAGTGCGCTCCGCGGGAGGCGGGGCTGAGGCAGCCCCCGGGGTTTCCGAGCTGCCGCCCTCGGGGGCTGCTCTGACTCGCGGGGACTAGAGCGCCGCTCTGTGGAGAGGCAACGTCCCAGCCGCAGCGAAGGGGGACGGTGGCCCAGAGGGAGCGCGAGCGCCCCGCTGCGAGCTCATCCCTGGCCAGCTGGGCACAGCACGTGGCAAGAGCCTCCCCCCCCCCCCGCGCGCAGCGCAGCCTCGGCAGGGCAGCTGCCACATGGACCCAAAACCACCCTCGCCCCTGCCCCGAGGGCGGGAGACTGGCGCGGCGCGCAGCCTGTCAGCCGTGGCGAGACAGGCAGGGAGGGGTCCGCCCTGCGAGCCTGCCCTTTGATCTACCGAAAAGAACAAACCACGGGCGGCGTTGTCAGCATCACCTTGGTCCTGGGCATGTGTGTGTGGACCCGTGTTTCTAGATCACATCTACACTGCAACTCAGACTGTTTCCAACACACTTGTCCCCTGGCTCAAGTACACTATTCATGTCATGATGGAGTCTGCTGAGCTTCCTAAACGCAACTGAAGTCTTGGCATGAGGTTGTTCCTGGACCGGGGTGACTTCTAAGTGGCTTCTTAGCATATTTATAACTGTGCTATGTTGCAGAAAGAGGCTGACGCAAAGATCAACCATGGTCTCGTGTTCAGTGGTACATTGAAACAGGAGGGGGCGCCCTCACTATATATTTAGGAGAGTAGTAATAGAGATGTAGCAGGGTTAGTCTGGTGTAGCTGAAACAAAAGACAGGACTATGCAGCATTTTAAAGACTAACAAGATGGTTTATTAGATGATGAGCTATCGTGGGCCAGCCCCACTTGCTCAGATCAATTTTCTTCCACAATTTGATCTGAGGGGAAAGCTCATCACCTAATAAACCATCTTGTTAGTCTTTAAAGTGCTGCATAGTCCTGTCTTTTATTTAGGAGAGATGAGAGAATCCTACTGCCCTAGCACCTATAACCAATAGAAGTGTAATAGTGTAAAAAAGCAATAATAATTTAAATGATTGCCATAGCTAAAGTTAGTGGAGGAGGACAAGAATATCAGAAACATTCCAGCGCTCAACTTGGTGCTACATCATTTTTGCAATTCCTGTCAAAATGTTAAAAATAAATATTAAATTCAAAGCATTGAGCAATGAGGAGAAACGATCCTTCAGTTTAAAGTAACCAGAAGGATTTAAAAACACACAAAAAACTCTGCTTCTGTGACCCTGAAACTAAACAGGTGGAATGCAAATCTAAGTTGGCATAAACAACTCTAAATAGTAATATTTTAAAAGTTCATTATAAAAATATACTTGACCATATGAGAGAAGGACTTGGTATTGTGCTACATGCTGAATATAAGTTTTTATGTAATTAATTGTGTTCATTTTAAAGTTCACCTATTTCTTGTAAGTCAACAAATAAGCACAAAAATATGTAAACTGTTGGTATTTGCGATATTCTTTCATGTTTTTCTGACTATTTTACATAGAGTATCCAAGCTGATCATGTAAATGACAAATACTGATTTGTAATGCACATACAATAATACTTGAAGCACTTTCTCAGATCGCAATTATAAAATCCATTTAATTCTTTACTGCACATTTTTTCTCTGGCTATGTGTAAGTCCAGTGAGTGGTGCTCCTTGCTGATACTTCAGGACCCTGAATTCTGATTTTTTTTAAAATTACTCTTTCCTTTCCATTATGGCTGATGAACCATGCTATGAGATATAACATTTTATTTTTCTGAAAAATTAAACATGGGGTTTTTTTAGGTTAAAGGCAATGTACAGTAAAACTCCGGTGGTCCGGCATCCAACTGCAACCCGGAAGTGCTCCGGCAGCTGCTTCAAGTTGTTAGAGTAATTGATTAACTGCGGCTGGATCCACAGCCAACACTGTCAGCCGACGGTCAGAACAGTGTGTGTGTGTGTGTGTGTGTTTCCGAGAAAAGGTTTAACGTCCGTGTCTTTACTGCTAGGACCGGGGTCCCGTCGCAGAGGGTGGCCAGCAGGCCAACAGACGCCCCGTTATATAGGAAGAGCTTATTTCACCTTAGATTTCAGCTGCTAGAACACGGGTTCCTTCGCAGCGGGCAGCCTAGGAAAGGCTGAAAAGGTGCCCCAACGGATCTTGTCACCTGGGAGTGACACAGATCCAAACGCCCAAGCTCTCCCCATGTCTGTCCCTTTATGACCGGCTGAAGTTCTTTTAAATTGTGCTTGGTTCTATTACAGCAACTGGAGGAGTCAGGTTAAAAACTTAAACAGTTACAGGTTTATTAAAAGACTTGTAAAAGCATATGGTTACAATGGCTATTGCTCTATTTCTTAAATGCTAGCAAATATATATATATATATAGGTCTTAAAAATGATCACAGGAAAAAGGTAAAGATAGAAAATAGAAATAATGGTACCAAGTGACAGCTTAATCTTTAAAGAGCTATAACACTATGTATATATATACTTAAACAAAGGACCACATCCAGGTACAATTTTTACCCCTTTCTGTGCCTCTCGACTCCAGCGTGTCAGGGCCGGTCTCTCAATTCCTAGGAAAGATGAATACGAGGTGGGCGTCCCCTCTGGAACCTCGGGAGATCAAACACCAAACCTGACCAGCAGATAGATGGTAGATTGACACTCAGAGAAAATATGCTGCTGGACCCATCTATATACCTCTGGGGGCCCGTATCCTCTTTCTTATCTAAGAGGCCAAATTCTACTGGTCCGTTTTGTGGCACCAGTTCTTACAAGCAAATTTCAAGTTAATTTACACTTGCAAGAGAGATAACTAAACTGTGAATACTAGACTTTTTTTTTTACTGGGCGAGAGATTCCTCCCCCCGTGGATGGATGTGTGTTCGTATCAATATGGGTTAAGTCAAGGACACTCCTTGGCAGCCTCTTGGTCAGCAATTAGTGTATCTCTGTTTACAGCCATTCACGGTCACACAGCCTGGGCCTTCTGCTCTGTGTGCCCTGGATGCTCTAGGCAAGCAAAAATGGATGTTACAAGGGGGGTTCCTGTCTGGCTACAGACACGCAGTTAATGTAACTTTCCTCTCTACTGCCGGGAAGGGGGGGGGGCGGGGGAAGGTAGGGGTCAGTGGGAGAGGGGGAGAAGGAGGGGGCGTGGTTGTGCCAAATTCAGGGTGTTCTGGTCAGTTACAGTCACTCTGGCTGGATCCACAGCCGACACACAGTTAATGTAATTTTCCTCTCTACTGCCGGGGGGGGGGGGGCAGGGGAAGGTAGGGGTCGGTGGGAGAGGGGGAGGGGGAGGAGGAAGGGGCGAGGGTGTGCCAAAGCAGCCGCATTCAGGATGTTCTGGTCAGTTACAGTCACTCTGGCTGGATCCACAGCCGACACGCAGTTAATGCGTCCTGAATATGGCTGCCTGCCTGTCACCGCCTCTCCTCTTCCACCGCTCGCAGGCTCTGCCTCCCTGCAGCAGGAGGGAGGGTTTGGCACACCCCCGCCCCCTCCCCCGCTTCCCCTCCGACGAGACCCGCCCCTGCCAGAGTACCTCCTGATAGTCCGGCATTTCTGATAATCCGGCACCACCTGGGTCCCAAGGGTGCCGGATTATCGGAAGTCTACTGTAATAAAATATCTTTTTCACTTCTTATACTGTTTCTGGGGCACTGAAAAGCTGGCATAAGAATACATGGTTTACCAAGACATCATAATGAATCAGTGTCCTTTATGAGATGAAATTAGAACAGCTCAAGTGGCAGGGGCCTGTGCTTTTGGAATTTAAAGATTTATCATACTGTTATGACATCTCAAATGGCTGTGCTGCCACAGTATATGCTGGTAACTGTAAAATCTTAGTTGACCATGGTTTTTAAATCAATATTTTCTCTCTATATATGTAAAAAAAAAGTCCTGCGAGATGACAGAGTGACGTCCTGACATCATATGAGTCCTCATGCCAGGTTCCCTCCGCCATCCAAGCCTGATCCTTCAACTCTCCTGGCTGCGCTGAGTCCCCTCCATCATACAAGCCCAACCCCCCCGGGCCATGCAGGGTCCCCTCCGCCATCTGAGCCTGACCCACCCCGGGCCACACCAGATCCCCTCTGCCATCCGAGCCCGACCCGCTCCCAGTCTCCTCATACCTTCTGCTGAGACCCTTTGCCCCCAGCCCGCTCCTCTCCCCTGGCCAGAGACCTTCTTGCTCCTACACTCCCCCCTGCTCTTGCACCCTCCTCCCTGGCCAGACACCTACTCTTAGCCCGCTTCTGCTCCTTTCCCGCTTGCAAGACCCCCTGCCCCCAGCCTGCTCCTGCCGCCTTCGCCCTGGCCAGACACCTACCCCAAGAGAGGGGAGTTGGTGAGCATAGCGAGCAGGGGGTGCAGCCCCCTAGTATTTTTGTAACTCTTTTATTTGCAAACCAATATATACAACAGTGCTTAACCTGCTGTATGTTGGTTAGCATTTTTCTGTTTTAATATGTTTTATATTAGCACCTGGAAACCCCAAGTAAGGCTGAAGCCCAGTTGTACCTGGCATTGTACAAACTCAAAGTAAAAGACAAATCCTACCCCAAAGATCTTATAGTTGAATTAGACATAAGAATGGCCATACTGGGTCAGGCCAAAGATTCATCTAGCCCAGTATCCTTTCTGCTATGGTGTCCAATGCCAGATGTCCCAGAGAGAATGAACACAACAGGTAATCATCATGTGATCCCTCTCCTGTCATCCATTTTTAGACAGAGGCTAGGGACCATTCCTACCCATCCTTCATATATTATGGGAACAAGTAAATAACTTTTCCTTATTCACTTTTTCCACGCAATCATGATTTTATAGACCTCTATCATATCCCTCCTTAATCTCCTCTTTTCTAAACTGAAAAGTCCCACTCAGTCTTTTAAATCTCTCTTCATATGGGACCTGTTCCAAATCTCTAATAATTTTGTTGCCCTTCTCTGAACCTTTTCCAATACCAATATATCTTTTTTGAGATGAGGCAACCACATCTGTACACAGTATTCAAGATGTGGGGTACCATAGTTTTATACAGAGGCAATAAGATGTTCTCTGTCTTATTATTATTTAATGATTCCTAACATTCTATTGGCTTTTTTGACTGCCATGGCACACTGAGTGGATGTTTTCAGAGAACTGTTCACAAGGGCTCCAAGATCTCTCTCTTGAGTAGTTATAACTAAATTAGTTCCCATCATATTGTGGAGAGACAAGAGAGACAATAGAGACAAAGAATGTGGAACAAATGTGAATTGACTTGCCCAAGGTGACAGGCCAGTGGCAGAGCCAGGAATAAAACCTAAGTCTTCTGAGTACCAATGCAATATGTTATCCAATCGGGTACAGTGGTAGTGGAGGTTTGCAGAGGCTTAGAGCAGGGGGTTGGACTAGATGACCTCCTGAGGTCTCTTCCACTCCTAATCTTCTATGAATCTATGATTCTATGATTCTCTACTGCTAGTTTTGGCTGTGCTGACTAAAGAGGTGGGCTCCTTTCCAGTACCCAAGGCAGAATAGAGAGAGTGTTGACTGCTTGTCAGGCTCCCAGCTCTGAAGCTCCCACCATTGGCAGTGGCAGCAGCAAAGTATGGGTCACATACTGGATATAAAAGAAGATCTGGAGGCATAGAAATAACAACAACCATGGAGGAGGGAGCATGGTGGGAGAGTGAGGAGGAGTAGCATGCATGAGGAAAGGAAATGGGAAGGAGCTGAATACATATGGTAGAGGGAATCATAAACAGGGAGAACTTGCATAGGTGTGGGAGATCACAGAGGGGCATGTGGGGCTTAGAGGAAAGCATCATAGAATGGGCACATTACTGGGGAGGGGCATCAGAGTACGAAGGGGGAGCATGCATGGGGAGCGGGAATCACCAGTGTGACTGGGGCCAATGGATGCTATGAGGGATTTGGTGCGGCTGCCAATGGCTATTCAAGGGCTGCTAGTGGCAACCTTGTCATGCTCTGTGCTGTGCTGTGAGGCTGACTTCTAGCTGCAGATCCAGAGCCCAGGGTAGCTCCAGGGCCCTTTCCTCAAAGAATAAGTGAGAGGTCAGAGTCCTCATGATCCTCCTGGTCCCTGTCTGGGGCAGGGGAGTCTCAGTTATCCCATATGTGTGCCCACGGGTTGTATGGCACCCCCAATTTTCTCTCTAGCCCACCTCACTTCCCCACAGAGAAGATGTTGATGCCACCTTGTATCCAGTGGCCTATTCCACCTCTCATTTAATATAATTATGTAGCACCAGTGTATTATATATTCATAGGTGCTGGTGCTAGATATGTGGGAAATGCTACGTATACATATGTATAGTTCTTCAGAATTGGATCCGGGTTGCTGTACCAATTCCCTGACTACCATTTTGTGTCCAAAAATAAAAAAAACTCCCTAAAACCCAGGCTTTTACTCCTTGAATGAAGGAGAAACACCACCAGCTTTTGCAGTATTAAGTTTTATATCATCTGTTTATCATCTACAAGAAGGTAACACAATCACACACACACGATCCAGTTGGGCATTCCATCAAGGAGAGCCATATGTTACAGAAATTTGCTTTCATAATTTTTAAATAAATGTTTAATGTCAACAGATGTGATTCTTGGCAAGTAGTGTAACACATATCCCCTTGATACCTTGTTTACTTGCTGAATACTTGTTTTTTCTTTTATGTTCTCCTGTCCATTTACTGAGAATTTGTTTAAGGTACTATACATATTTAGATTGCATTTACAGAGTGCTCTAAATGATCTTTTTCTCACTTTGCAAAAAAGTAAAATAAATTAATTGCAGAGCTCATTTATGTTAAAGAAAATGTTTGGAATAAATAGTCCATACTTCAGCTTGCATGGAAACAAAGAGGTAGAGGATACATTGTTGACATAATGTTATAGGAAAATCCATGGGGCAAAGTTAATGAGGTCTCTGACATTTACTTGCCATCACTAGTTTAATTTTTGTTTTTTTGGACTGGGACAGTTCTGCACCCTAAACATATAAGCCTGGATTTTCAAATCTGCATGTGCAAATTTAGGGATGTGTACCCAAATATAGATATGTATTTTTGCAAATTCTGAGTTGTGCATGTAAATAAGGTACATAGAAAAGTGCTACCTAATGTTTCTATATATGAGTTTCTAAATTTGACCCATATATAGTAATTGGAGGAAGAGATCACCTAGATAGAATGGATTATAATTAGCTTGTTAATGAAAGATCTTGTATAGTAAGTTAAAAATACCTAACTGAAGGATACAAACAATGCAATCATGCATTTTGTTTGGGCTGTGTCCGGCATTTTGATTTACATATTTTGACTGAAAAAATTAAACATATATATAAAGTCAAGCAATAAAGAATCATAAATAAGGAAGTCAATTAATCACAGTTAACATGTGATTAAAAATTAATGACAATTAATCACACTGTTAAGTAATAGAAAATCAATTGAAATTTATTTGTTGATGTTTTCCTAAATTTTCAAATATATTGATTTCAATTACAGCACAGAATACAAAGTCTAAAGTGTCCACTTCATATTGTCATTTATCACAAATATTTGCACTGTAAAAATGCTAAAGAACAGATAGCATTTTTCAATTCACCTCATACAAGTACTGTAGTGCAATCACTTTATCATGAAAGTATAACTTACTAATGCAGATTTTTTTTGTTACATAACTGTACTAAAAAACAAAACAAAGTAAAACTTTAGTGCCTACAAATCTACTCAAGCCTACTTCTTATTCAGCCAATTGTTAATACAAATAAGACTGTTTACATTTATGGGAGATAATGCTGCCTGCTTCTTATTTATAATGTTGGCTGAAAGCTAGTGCACTTCCAGCTCCACTCCTAGCAGCAGTGTGAGATAGCAGGAGGAGCTGGTCTGTGAGTGGAGCCAGTTTAAAAACAAGCTCCTCACACAGACTGGCTGCCTGCTGCCTCGCACTGCTGCCTCTGATACAGAGGCAGCAGCATGGGGTGGCAGCAGCCCCTGTCTGTGTGGCGGTCCGAGCTCCCCACAGACAGAGGCTGCTCCACAAGATGTGGAGCAGCCTCTGTCCACGGGGTGCTTTTAAGCTGACTTCCCATAGTGCCAGCTCTTGCTCCCCACCCTTGCTGTCTCTGATACAGACAACAAGGGAAAGGGGAAAATGCAAGTAGGTGAGAAGATTAACCAATAAGCTCAGGCATATCGATTAACTGTATAGTTAACTACATGTTGACATCCCTAAAAGGGACATGTGAATCTTTAGCACAGGGGCAGGGAAGCTCAGGCCCGGTGGCCAGATGTAGCTCCTGGCTTGCCTGGATCCAAGGCTCAGCATTGGGGAGCTCGTGCTGGCGCTCCAGTCCCCCTGCCACCCACCCGCAGGACCGGAGCACACAAAATCTATTAGCCTGGGCCCCACTAGGCTCTGGTGTGCAAGGGGAATGTAGGGAGTGTCTTCCTCCCTCTCAGGCAGGAGCCTCTCACTTTGCTTCTCACTTGTGTGAGGCCCCCAACTGATTTTTCTGTGGGTCAGTGGCCCACAATCCAAAAAAGTTTCTCCACCCCTGCTTTCTCACATCTGGCATATACATACCTGTGTAATGTCAACTACAACAGTGCCATGTGAGCACGTATTCTCACTTTCAGATGACATTGTAAGCCGGAAGCAGACAGCATTATCCCTGGCAAATCGTAACTAAACTTTTTTGTCTGAGTGATTGGCTGAACAAGCAGTAGAACTGGGTGGATGCGTAGGATCTAAAATGTTAAATTGTTTTATTTTTGAATGCAGTTGTTTTGTATATATAGTTCTACATTTTTAAGTTAAACTTTTATGATAAAGAGATTGCATCACAGTACTTGTAGCTGAATTGAGAGATACTATTTCCATTGTTTTTTACAGTGCAAGTCTTTGTAATAAAAAATTTATATAAAGTAGCACTGTACATTTTGTGTTCAGTGTTGTAACTCAGATCAATATATTTGAAAATGTGGAAAACATACACAAATATTTAAATAGATGGTATTCTATTATTGCTTAACAGTGTGATTAATTGTGCTATTAATCGTGATTATTTTTTTAATCTCTTGACAGCCCCAATCATAAATGATTTATGGCAGCAGTGAAAAGGTATGTACTAGCAGTATAATGCCAGAAGGAGTAGAAAGAAGTTGTATGCAGTGTTGTAATAGCCATGTTAGTCCCAGGAGGATATTAGAGAGACAAGGTAGGACTATCTTTTATTGGATCAACTTCTACTGGAGAGAGAAAGGAGCTTTTGAGTTTACACAGAACCCTTCTTCAGGTCTGGGAAACAGACTCAGGGTATGTCTACACTACCCTCCTAGTTCAAACTAGGAGGGTAATGTATGCATACCGCACTTGCTAATGAAGCCCGGGATTTGAATTTCCCGGGCTTCATTAGCATAAGCGGGGAGCCGCCATTTTTAAATCCCCGCTGCTTCGAACCCCGTGCAGCACGGCTACACGGGGCTCGAACTAGGTAGTTCGGACTAGGGTGCCTATTCCGAACTACCGGTACACCTCGTTTCACGAGGAGTAACGGTAGTTCGGAATAGGAACCTAGTCCGAACTACCTAGTTCGAGCCCCGTGTAGCCGCGCTGCACGGGGTTCAAAGCAGCGGGGATTTAAAAATGGCGGCTCCCCGCTTATGCTAATGAAGCCCGGGAAATTCAAATCCCGGGCTTCATTAGCAAGTGCGGTATGCATACATTACCCCGCTAGTTCGAACTAGCGGGGTAGTGTAGACATACCCTCAGAGAGTTACAGCTGCCAGAAGATATCATTCTTATCAATGGATTCAGTTGTAATTTCAAATACAAAATGGCAAGAGGGAAGAAGAGTGTCTCCTGGGTTGATGTTTTTTTGGTTTTTTGGTTGACAGAAAATGAAAGCTGTCACTGAAGGTGAAAGGTGCCATTGATAGATTGGTTGTATCTTGTACTAATGAAGTGAGAAGCAGAGTTTTACTAGAGCTGCGCCACTAACCAGTTTAGAGATATTGCATCTTGGATTGTGGGAAAGCCATGAACACAGGCAGGTTTGTATAATTTTTGGTGGTGTCTATAGCGGGTCCATGTCCTACCCCCCCCCCCCCACATACGTGGCTTGTAAAGCTGTGGGGGGGGGGTGAGGTCTCTGGTTCTGAGGTGGGGTTAGGGATGAGGGGTTTGGAGGGCTCCAGGGGTGGGGCAGCAGGTTGGGATGCAGGGGTGCAAACTCTAGAGTGCAGATGAGGAGTTTGGGGGGGTAGGTGGGGCTCAGGCTGGGGCAGAGGATTGGGGTGCAGGCTACAGAGTGTGGCTGAGTGGTTTAGGGTGTGGGAAGGGCTCAGGGCTGGGGTTGAGGGCTAGGGTGCAGACTCTAGGGTACGAGTGAGTGGTTTGAGGTGAGGGAGGGATTGCTGATAGTGTCCCCATTCTCCCCTTCTCTTCTCCTCCCTCTCTCCCTCCCCCTATGGCACCATACATATTCACCCAAGCCTCAGGCAGGAAGGGCTTCTCTTGGAGTTCCCTGGGGGTGGGAGAAAATGCATATTACCGCCTCCCCTCCTCCCTCCGCAGACACAGCAGTCAGCTTGCTGCTGGGGCTGCTCCCTTTAGCCAGGCTGCAGTGCAGCCGCCAGCAAGGGAGGGTACTCTGAGCAGAGCTGCTTGCTGGTCTCTCACATCAGGCAGCTGGCAGGGATGCTCAGGGAAGGTGTGCAGGGGCCGGCAGGCAGGGCTAGGGGAGAGATCCAGCTCTGACATTGGAGCTGGGCTCCCAGGGCCCTCACATTGGTGGAGCCTGGGCACGATGGGTCCAGACAACTTGCTCTCTGTGGCCATGAAGTACAGAAGAGATTTTGCTGCTATTTGCTAAACATTTTAAACCTCAAATTATTTAAAACAAAATCTGTGGAAAATTCCCCCTCAAACTCTCTTTCATAATGGTTGCTTTAGGAGAAGACTGGAAGTAGCCTTTGTCTATCCTTCCTGCTCCCTGCTTTTGCAATCCTAGTAGAGTTACTCCTGCACAACAGCTCCAAAATATTTCATTCTGTTGGGAAGGGCCTATTGACAGTCATTTCCTACAAATTCCCTAGACACTTATAGACAAGATATATGACTCTGAACTTTTTAAAATCCTGTGCTCTACTGCACAGATAATGATAGCAGCTGTTTTTCATGGAATTAAATCCGAGAAATTGCATCCTCCCTGAACACGCTAAGGCCTGGTCTACACTAGGACTTTAGTCCAAAATTAGCATCCCAAGGCTGATTCTCTAAGCGATGCATTCACACTACCAAGCCCATCATTCTGGAATCGGGGGCTGTGGAATTCAAACTCTGTAGTCCTGCTTTTCACAAGGAGTAATGTTATTCCCAAACTTGTAAGTCCAAAATAACGTTAGTGTAGACCAGTGGTTCCCAGCCTGTGATCCACAGACCCTTTGGGGTCGACAGCGGTACTGTAGGGGGTCTGTTCGGAGCCTCTCTGGGGCTATGGCTACACAATGGGGCTTTATCAGAAAAAGGTATGCAAATTGCACTCTGCAATTTGTGTACCTTTTTCCAATAGTTTTTTTGGAAGAGGCTTTTCCAAAATTTGGACCATCTACACTGGGCCAAATTTCAGAAAAAAATGCTCTTTCGAAAGAGCCCTTCTTCCTCATGGGAGGAGGAAGACAGGACTTCTGAAAGAGTACATCTGCTCTTCTACAACAAAAAACCAGCAGAAGAGCAGACGCATTCCCTGGACATGGCAGAGTTTTTCTGGGATACCTTCAGTATCCCAGAAAAACCCCATAGTCTAGACATAGCTTGAGGGACATCTCTTGGGAAGAAGTGTGGGCTGAGGGACGTGCAGGGTGCAGGCACAGCTATATAATTGGGAATCGCTAGTATAGATGCTCCACTGCTGCTAATTCAAACCAATTGGCCTGCGGGAGGCCTCCTACAGCTCTCCAGAGTGCTTCCTGGAGCACTGAGTCCAAGGCAGGCTCCATTAATGTGGATACGCTACCTTGGACTACATTTGATTCTTCCCCATAGTGAGGACACGGAACTCTGAGTTTGTAAAATCAGGTGCCCAGAAGTCGAACTTAGAAAATTGGAAATAATCACTTAGTGTAGACATGGCCTAAGAGGTGTTGACTTATGATCACTTCCTAGAAAACCTATATCAGGAGATGGAAAGTTAAAATCTGGACTGTTACCAGTCTAAGTCTGTAATATCACCAATTAATCCAATGGAGTTACTCCAAGTTTATATCAATATAACTGAGAGCAGAATTTAAATCTGTAACATTAACAGGAATGCTCAAAGAACAAAGTTATGATGAAGGATCTAGAAGTACTGCACCCTTTCTGAAATATCACATGAAAGACAAAACCATAACATGGCATTCTGAAAAATTCTGCCTATCTGAGACAGAGTGCAAATTCTCGTTGATGTACTCCCATGCAGCCACTCTGAGGCCTGGTCTATATTTGACCAGGAAGGTCAGCTTAAGATACGCAAGTCCAGCTACACAAATTGCGTAGTTGGAGTCAGCTTACCTTAAGCCGAGCCTTGGCAGTGTCCACACTGTGTGAGGCTAGATAGTGTTTAGGTATTTTATATTGTGTTTATAGTTTTATAGTTTTCTTTTTTCTAGTGTCCTTTGAAAAGCCATTGAAGCTGTTCATAACAGCAAAGATCATAGGGAAAAAAACATATCCTTCCTTGTAGTGACGGTGCAAAGATGACTGCAAGTAATACTAGCTGTGTCATGCGTCCTGACTCCTAAAACATCTTGACCTCATTAAACAGGGTCAGAGCAGCTGGAAGAGATATGCTGTGTACACATCTTACTTATACCACAATGTAACATTGTGTGTACTTTGAAGTGCTTCCTGCAGACTGCACCATGCATGCAGTTGAGCCAGAATCCAGACTATGTTTCCAAGCTGGTATATCGTAACAAGTGCTGTGAAATGGTGACAGGTGTATAACCCAACCCCATTTCTAGAGCACTGTTAGGAAGTTATCTTACCTTACTGGTATGCTAGTGGACAACCGCACTCCTTACAATCTTTTTCCTCCCTGTTGTACACATGCAACTTAGGACACAATTCATTCTCACCCAGTATGTGCTTTAAATATTAATGAATATTACAAATTTCTATAGGAAAATAATTTGCTGGATAAGACAGTAGTTTACTGGTTACAATTAATTGTATAGTTTACAAGGAGATTTGAAAAAAAAATCAATTAAGAAGTTGGCTTATTTTTCTCCTACATTTGTGTAAGTTATTTCCATGTTTTTTCCTAGCAGGGAGACTTATTTGTTGTTTTCTAGGTAGAAACTGAAACAGAGAGTGCAAAATCATGCATGAAAGGCATCTGGATATTTCTCACTCAGCCAACAATTCAGTTGTTTACACTACATGGGTGGTGTTACAGTTCTCCTGAAAGCAGGTTTGCAATGAAGATAGAATCCTTCAAGAACTCATAGGCACAGACAGTATTCAGAAGCAGTTAATCAATCTGCATAGGAGTGTACTTGTGCCTCTATTCTTAATGATTTGCATCGAGAAATCACATCACTGAACTACAGCCACCTTTGAGATGGACAATAGCAGATACTATTCAACAAACAGAGATGAGGGAATTTTTGCCTCCTGCTCTTACAAAATATTCTATATTGACTCTGTGTAAACTGACTTTGATCACATGCTTCCTTCAGAGGACCCTAGCCTACAAATGGGATTAGGAATCCCTCCTAATTTTTAAAGTGACAGTCATCTTTACACAAACTTTCAATACATTGCATCTGCTAGTATAGTTTATTACTGTTGTAATAGTTTATTACTGTGTCAGAGACAGGTGATTAGGATTGTATATCTTGGAATCAACTCAGAAACATAACATCCTTTTTTCTACTGTGCAAATATCACCCCCTATTTGTGAAATCCCACACCTTCTTAGTAATAGGACTCCCGTATAAATAGTTCAGGAATACAAAACATTTGTAGGCTATCCTGCCTATAGTGTTAATGACATGCTTTATGCCAGGAGTTGGGAAAGCTTTTTTAGATCAGGGGCCGCTGACCCATAGAAAAATCAGTCAGGGGCTGAAACAGTCTCTGAAACAGAACAGGTTTCATCGTGTCCTTATCATCATAATGCAGCTTGCTCTTTGCTTGTGTTGTTACTTACTACTCTCCCCACTACATATTTTCCCACAGTTATTTTTTTCAAATTAGCTTATCTCAAGTTCAGAGGTACAGAATAGCACAAGAGACAACTCCTGTTTTTCATGGGCAGATTTTAAACTGGACGACTGGAAACTCAAGAGAGGAACTAAAAAGCTATGGAAAGAAATGAAAAATGACCAGAAGAAAAGGCATCTTGGAGATATTTGCTCCCTAACCCAATGTCATATTCAATTCTTTCTGAAGAGGTACCTGGTATTGTACTTTCTATTTAGAGTTCTATTTTGTCAAAATGGTCTTAAATTCCTATTATTTTTATGGTACCCTGCAGAAACAAAATCTGCTCATGAGCCAAATGTATGTTCTAGTTCATTAAAAGAATCACTATGTTGCTGTCAGCAAGTTAGGAAAAAGTGACAAATTCCTAGCACCAGTAATTTATAATGAAATTAAATGAGGATCAAATTATAGCAGAGACCTCTCTCTGTGTAATCATTTTTCCTTAGCGATATGTGTAACAGTGTCAGACACAAATCTCATTTTCATAGACTGTGAAAATCAAAGGATTAGGCCATCCCTTCATACTCTGATATAAAGATTTTGCCTGGCAAAAGCAACCCCATTAATGTCAACAGTATCAAGGCATGTTAACTTAGACAAATGGTAACTAAACAGCTGTTCCCTTCAAGAATAAGTTTTATGATTGCGGTCCTGATCCAGCATTAATTGAATTCAATACAACTACATTGGGATTTGGAGCTAGCCCTGACTTTCCCTAGTCTTACAGTGAATTATAACTAGATGTGTGATCAGAAAAAACTTTTAATGTGTGATACTACCTGATCACTGACAGCTTTAGACTTTTTACTGCCATATATATAATCTGCTTGAGGGGGTTCTGTAGCCAGACTCAATTTTAGTTCTCTTTAGTGCTCTAGCAATTAAGTGGACTATTCTTCCCCTTACTGCAGGAAAACAAAACAACCTCTTCCAAACTATCTGACCCAGGTGTGAACTTACTATTTTCCCCTGTGGCAGATATGAGTAAGACTCAGATTTGATTAGTGTGCCTCCATCTGAAAGTAATTATGCTTTTACTCTTGCTCAAACTGGTTATTTTAAACTATAGTTTTCTTGATTGGCATCTTTTGTACTTTGAAACAGAAAAGTGTCTCCAGTCTATAGTTACTAGAAGGCTGAACAAGGGCTTTGGGATAGGGATAGAATTAAAATGAATACAATTTTAAGGATTATAAGTAGGGATGTAGTAATATAGAATCGTAGAACTAGAAGGGCCTAGAGAGGTCATCGAGTACAGTCCCCTGCCCTCATGGCAGGCCAAATACTCTCTATATCATCCCTGACAGGTGTCTGTCTAACCCACTCTTAAATATCTCGAGTGATGGAGATTCCACAATCCCCCTAAGCAATTTATTCCAGTGTTTAACCACCTAACATTTAGGAAGTTTTTCCTAACGTCCAGCCTAAACTTCTCTTGTTGTAATTTAAGTCCATTGCTTCTTGTCTTATCTTTAGAAGCCAAGGAGAACAATTTTTCTCCTGCCTCCTTATAACAGCCTTTTAGATATTTGAAAACCACTATCATGTCCCGTCTCAGTCTTCTCTTTTCTAAATTAAACAAGCCCATTTTTTTTCAGTCTTCCCTCATAAGTCATGTTTTCTAGACCTTTAATAATTTTTGTTGTTCTTCTCTAGACTTTCTTCAATTTCTCCACATCTTTCTTCAAATGTGGTGCCCAGAACTGGACACAATACTCCAACTGAGGTCTAATCAGCACAGAGTAGAGCGGAATAATAACTTCTTGTGTCTTGCTCACAACTTTCCTGTTAATGCATCCCAGAATCATGTTTGCTTTTTTGCAAGTGTCAAACTGTTGACTCATATTTAACTTGTCATCTACTATGACCCCTAAATCCCTTTCTGCAGTACTCTTTCCTAAACAATCACTTCCCATTCTGTATGTGTGAAACTGATTCCTTCCTAAGTGAAGTACTTTGCATTTGTCCTTATTAAATTTCAGCCTGTTTACCTCAGAACACTTTTCTAGTTTGTCCAGACCCTTGATATTCTGTCAAAGAAAGCTATTAGTTTGTCATTTTGAATTTTGACCCTATCTTCCAAAAGCACTTGCAACACCTCCCAGGTTGGTGTAATCTGTAAATTTAATAATCGTACTCTCTATGCCATCAAAATCATTGATGAAGATATTGAACAGAACCAGTCCCAAAACAGACCTCTGAGAAACCCCACGTTATGCCCTTCCAGCATGATTGTGAATCATTAATAACTACTGTCTGAGAATGGTTATCCATCCAGTTATGCATCCACCTTATAGTATCCCCATCTAGGTTGCATTTCCCTAGTTTGTTGATAAGAAGGTCATGTGAGACCGTGTCAAATGCCTTACTAAAGTCTAGCTATACCACATCCACTGCTTCTCCCTTATCCACAAGGCTTGATTTCCTGTCAAATAAAGCTATTAGATTGGTTTGACATGATTTATTCTTTTCAAATCCATGCTAGCTGTTACCTATCACCTTATTATCTTTGCAGATGAATTCCTTAATTACTTGCTCCATTATCTTCCCTGGCACAAAAGTTAAACTGACTGGTTTGTAGTTTCCTGGGTTGTTCTTATTTCCCTTTTCATAGATGGGCACTATATTTGCTCTTTTCCAGTCTTCTGGAATCTCTCCCGACTTCCATGATTTTTCAAAGATGATAGTTAAAGGCTCAGAGAGCTCCTCTATCAGCTCCTTGAGTATTCTAGGATACATTTCATCAGGCCCCAGTGACTTGCAGACATCTAACTTTTCTAAGTAATTTTTAACTTGTTTTTTTTATTTTAACTTCTAAACCTACCCCATTCCCACTAGCATTCTCCATGTTAGGCATCCTGTCACCATCCATAGACTTGACAAAAACCAAAACAAATAAGTCATTAAGCAATATGTAATGCTATAGACTGCATGCATTTTGTAACCCCCCTTGCCAGTACATTTTTTAGCAGACTGGCCAGCAGCCCGGCTAAATCCCGGCTTGCGCCGGGTCCGGGATCTACCTCTGCTCTGCATTTTAAGCCTATTAGGAGCCAGGCAGGCAGGCAGCCCAGCTCAGTTCTGGCTCACACTGGGTCTGGGAGCTCAACCCCCCCATCTCCAGACAGGGGTTGTTGCCACCCTGCGCTGCTGCCTCTGTATCAGAGGCAGCATGTGCAGCAACAAGCAGCCAGTCCATGAGGGGAACTGGTTTTTAAACTGGCTTCCCTCACAGACAAACTCCTGCCTGGAGTGGGACCGGAGAGCACTAGCTGCCAGCCCCACCCCCAGGGACTATAGAATAATCGAGTAACCAATAAGAATTCATGAGGTTAATCAACTATTCAATGAACCGATATTTAACATCCCTAATTATAAGTAGGGGCCTACCAAATTCATAGCCATGAAAAACATGGACCATGAAATCTGGACTTTTGTTTACTTTTATCCTATACAACATAGATTTCATAGGGGAGCAGCGTTCCCTGTAAGCTGTGCTCTTGCACGCCTGCTCAGTAAAAATTCAAATGCTGCCTAGCAGATTAGCAGAGTGCTCCTAGCTAGGTTTCTCTTTCTAATGGTGCTGCACATTTGCACATGCCATGGTGCACATGCAAATTATTCCTCACATGGATGGAAAAAGACTAGAGAGATGGTCCTGACCCAAAATGGAACTGTAAGGGTGTTGCAAGATTATTTTAGTGGGGCAGCAGTACTGCCACCTTTACTTTGCACTGTGTCTAGAGATGGGCAGCCATAGAGAAGGAAGGGTGGCAGTATGATACCATGCCATCCTTCCTTCTGTATTGCTGCTGGTGGCAGCTTTGCCTTCAGAGGTGGGCTTCTGGACAGCAGCCATTGCTTTCTAGCTGCCCATCTGAAGGCAGCATCACTGCCAGGAGCAGCACAAAAGTAAAGGTAGCAGTACCACCCTGCCCTCCCACAATAAACTTGTGACCTCACCCATCCACAACTCCTTTTTGGGTGAGGCCGCCTACAATTACAACACCATGAAATTTCAGATTTATATAGCTGAAATCATGACATTTACCATTTTTAAAATCCTATGACCATGAAATTTACCAAAATTTACTGTAAATTTGGCAGGGCACAAAGTATAAAAGAGAATTACTGATCCTATCATCACGTTAAACTCTGTGAGCACCCTATGAATATATGTAGTACATCCGGCAAGGCTGAGATATAACATAAATATGTCTGAATCAAAATATAGGATGTGAACCTTTGCTTTGGTTGTAATTTCATGGTTTGGTCTAAGACTAAGTTCTCTAAATAAAGCTGTTAATGAGACCATCAATGGAAGCTAAGAAATTAGTTAAATTAAATGTCAACCTTGAATTTCAAAATCTGGAATAAAATTCAATGTCACAGCAGTCATTTATAAACTTATCATAACCCATCCAGGATTTTGTTTTTAATTAGTGGTATGCAAGGGTTGGGAAGCAGCCCGTGGGACAGCTTAAGAACAACCATACTGGGTCAGACCAAAGGTCCATCTAGCCCAGTATCCTGTCTGCCGACAGTGGCATATGCCAGATGCCCCAAAGTGAAGGCAAACAAGTAACCATCATGTGATCCCTCCTGTCACCCACTTCAAGACAGAGGCTAGCTTCATCATTGATCCCACTGATCAAATGGCGTAACATTCCATAGTATGTTAATGGTGCAATGATCAATCTCTGATTATGAGACTGTTTGGGAGAAACATTAGAGTTTGTATGCAGCATAAGGCCCAGGTTTCTGGCCACAGCCAGTCAGCATCTGCTCTCCATCATTCTGTGTCATTTGGAGAAGACTGATATCTCGCATAGCAACCTGAGTGCATCAGGGAACTTATTAGCTGATGCCACTGCAATAAACCTTGGAGATTCAATGAAGCATAGCGTGACTCCCTGCCCTGCCACCACACCCAGAATCCCTTCCTCCTCCTGGGGGAAGGGGAAACTGCACTCTCCCAGCAAACAGGAGTGTATGGGTTGGGGTGGTGAACATATGGATACTGTGTGAGCCCTTGCTCTGCCACCATGCCCGGACCCCCTCCCTCCCACAGGCTCATGCCCCAGCCTGTGTTTTACCATGACTGCCACCAAACCAACTCCAGCTGCTTCCTTAAGAACATGGAGGGGTGCCTGCTGCATAGTGGCTGCATAAAAGAGTAACTGTGTCCTTGTACATAAAATATCTCTATTGTTCCTTTCATGCTAATAAATTAGGTTTTATGGTCTACAATGTATCTCCTGTAAAGTCTGCCCTTTATTTTTCATTACAGTGGGAGGAGCAGTGAGCCTGCTGGACATGCTCCTGGCTCTGCCAGCTGGCTGGCTGGCACAAATCCACAGGCTAAAAGGGAGTAGGGAAGACAGGTTCAAAGAGTGAACGCAGTCCGCTCACTTGGACAGAGAGCACTTACGTGAGTGGAGGAATACGCTGCTGGAGCTGTGCGTGGAGCATGAGGACAGGAGAGCTTGCAAGGAACTGGAAGTGAGGAACCAGGTGAAAGTCTTGTTGCCCATGGCAGATGTGATGGACTGCATGGAAGCTTTCCAGGATGCTTACAAACACAGATACCTCCTCCAGTCTTGCAGACCAACATTCCTGCCTCAAGTTCCATAGCCTCCTCCCCCATAGGCCCTACAGTGTGCAGGCAGGGGAGGGCAGCATAGTCAAGGGAAGTCTCACACTCAACCTGCAACAAAAAACAGGACTATGTAGCACTTTAAAGACTAACAAGATGGTTTATTAGGTGATGAGCTTTTGTGGGCCAGACCCACTTCCTCAGATCAAATAGTGGAAAAAAATTGTCACAACCATATATACCAAAGGATATAATTAAAATATACCAAAGGAATGCATCCTGAAGCAAAAGGCTGCCCTTTTCGCAATTGTGATCATGCCTCTCCTCTCCCCAAACTCCTACCCTGGATTCCTTTTCTGCCCCTGATGTGTTGCCTAAATAAAAACACGTGATTTCTGAACAACAGTCTCTTTATTGCTTGTGTTGAAGGAGAGGGGGTTATAGGCAAGCACACTGAATGCAGGAACACCTCATTGAAAGCAGCATGCATGACTCTCAAAACTAGCCATTTGTAAAGCTGTCTTTCAAAGCCTCTCTGATTTGCACTGCCCCCTTGCTGTGCTTTCCTTATTGCTATGGTTGTCTGGCTCCTCAAAATCCCTCTCCCATCCTGCCAGATAACTTTCCCCCTTACTCTCACAAATATGGAGCCTTCACAATAGGAATGTTGGGTTCCTGAGGTCTGATCTAGTCAGTAGTCTGCAGAACCCCTTTAAACACTCAAAAGCATATTCTACTACCATTCTGCACTGCTCAGCCTGTAGTTGAACTGCTTCTTGTTATGCTCCAGGCTTCCTGTGTACTGTTTCATGAGCCACAAGAGCAAGAGGTAGGCCATGTCTCTGAGGATCACTATTGGCATTTCCACCTCTCCAATTGTAATTTTCCAGTCAGGGGAAAAAATTCCAGCTTGTAGCTTGCTGAACAGGCAGGAGTTCCTAAAGATGCACTCGTCATACACCTTTCCCTATCATCCCATGTTGATGTTGGTGAAACAGCCCTTGTGATTCACCAGCCTTTGCAGCAGCCTCGAGAAGTACCCATTGCAAGTTTTATGTACTCCTTGGCAAGTTGGTCAGGAGCCAAGATGAGGATACGCATTCCATCTATTGTCCCACCATAGTTAGGGAACCCCAGAACGGCAAACCCTCCACTATGTCCTCCATGTTTCCCAGAGTCACTACCCTCTGTAACAGAAGAGTATTGATTGCCGTGGCTACACGGATTGCAAAACTCCCACTATAGATTTCCCCATTCCAAATTGATTTCCAACTGACTGGTAACTAGCATTGCAAGCTTTCACAGAGCAGCTCTCATTCTGGTATTCTTACACTTCAGGGCAGGGAAAAGCAATTCACAGACTTCTATGAAAGTGGCCTTATGCATGTGGTTTTGCAGCAACTGCTGATCATCCCATACTTGCATCACAATGCTGTCCCACCAATCTGTGCTTGTCTGATGGCACTAGAACTGGCATTCCACTGATCAAATGACAGTGGCATTTGCCAGTTGCTCAACTCAAGCGCTGCACAGAAGAGTATGTTCATGGCCTCCCATGATTCTTCCTCATTCCACCAGACCCTGGATATGGTCTGAAGCTCATGGAGTGGGAGAGCTTGGGTTCCCCATCTCCGTACCACTCGGTGGGGGATTCTCACTACTGTGCACAGTCCCATAATACTTCACAGGAAACCACTGAAGAAATTAAGATCACATTTACAAAAGCAGGGCAAACATTTCATAATCATACTCCCGCATATCAGTTCTTCACATCAACTATAGAGTCAATGGAAAGCCCAAACCTGAAACTTGCTGTCTTGCATATATTTTTTTGGCTTTAGGACAGAGATTTGTTTAAAGGGAAATCAAACTTGAGAAAGAAGGACTCACATTTGCCACAAAGGACAATATACAATAAAATACTTGTGTTCTGTTGAATTTCTGAGACAGCAGTGACAGATCATCTTTTGCTCTTTTTGTTTTTTGGGGTGATTTTGCTACACACTACATCCCTTTTTCATGTAACTATAAACTTTTAAAGATGAACATAGACATTTATAAAAATAGAGAAAATACATGCAGATTTTTTCCCCAGCAGCAACATTTGTGACTCAGAAACTTTACCCAACACAAGTGTACTTTTCACATATTTTATTAGCAATGAATACATACATAAAATATATGATTCTCCTTAGTAACTTGTTTCCATCCATTAAAGGAAAAGTCTGCTTCCCTCTGTCCTTACTGTAGAGCAAATTTTAGATCTACATATTACAATGTAAGAAATCTGTACAGGTTACTTCACATTAACTGCCATGTTCACATTAACTGTCATCAATTTAATGGCAAATAAGTATGTGAACGGAGAAGAAAATGGATGCCATATTTTCTAGATATGTAAACTACAGACTTCTTATTTTTATGCTGTGAAGCCCCCAATAATATTACTTTGCTTAAAAAATACCTTGAGCCTGGGAGATGTAATTGACTTGCACCTTTGTATAGTCATTTATACCAGTGTAAAGTGAGTACAATGTGGTTGTAAAAAAATCAGAATAGTAGGGTCTAATAGGGTGGACTAAGCCCAGAGGCCCCTCCTGTCACACCCATCCCAGGAAAGGAGAAGTGGAAAAAGTCCTTAAAGTGGGCTAAAGAAGCTGTGGGGGGAAGCAGCCAATCAGGACCTGGGAGGGCCATATAAACAGGAGCTGCAGAGACAGAGATGGGAAATTCTTTGTTGGAATCAGAGTAGTGCAAATGGTGCTCCTGGCTGGCTAAAGGGAATTACAGTACCACAGACAGGTCAGAGTTCCTAGAATCCAGGGAAATGATGAGCTACTGTCTGGCTTCTGCACCTGAACTTAGAAGAGCCCTGAGCTAAGGGTGAGGCATGGGTGAAGGCTGTGGCGAAGTGGTCCAGGGAATGGAAAGCAAGTTAAAAGGACATGGCAGTCTGTGGCTGGACCTGCAGTAGTGGGTGGGCACAGATCCATACCATAGGCCAGTAGGTGAAGTGGCTTAAACTGGACAACAATAACTCCCAAACTGCTGAAATGCTAAGAGGCCCCGCTAGAGAGCTGAGGCTAGAGCAGAACAAGAGGGTGAAACCATCACTTCCAAGGAGGACATTCTGGGTATATGGCCTGTAACTGGGCTGGAACTGTTTTTAAAAACTGTGGACATGCCTGACCAGAAGGGGTGCCATGCCGCTATATACTGTTTGACACTCTTTTTACAGAGGTAAAAATGATTACACAAGAGGTAACACACTGCAGGATCAGGGCCTCTTGAAAACATACATTTTACAGTTTGAGATCAAATGTTATACTGTTAATAATCACAGGTAAGGCACTTAGGGTAAAACAAGTTGTTCTAGGGTCATATAAATGTCATTAGAGATAATAAAGATATTTTAAATACTGCTTTGTGCTTTTGAAGTGGACAAAGTGGAATATAAGACATAAGGACATGCTTTAAAAGGTATTTTATATAAATAAAGCATATGTACTGTAGAAAAGAAAGACAAATAATTCCATACTTTATAAACTCTTACCTTGAACACAGTAGTGCTAGATTCAAAGCAAGTATTAATATATCTGATAGAAAAATGTGTACCTAAAAAGGATTTTGCACTCTTTTGAATGTCAGTTTGCATTACTGCATTAAGTTCAAGACATTTTCCGGATTTGTCATGATGTAACAAAATACAGTACTAGTAAAACAAATATTAAAATAAGAATAGAAATAACAAGCTCAGATATCCATTATCAAGTGATCCTTAGGGCACAAGCCTGAAACCAGTATTACAGTGTCCACTCCGATTTCTCCAGTTTTGCCCTTCCCGCGTTCTGATTCAAAAATGATCTGGCATAAGAAAGGAAAAAAATTCATTATGAGGAGGTAGCAAATGAGACCATTTAACCTCTGTTGAAGAGGAAAGAAAGTTATTTAACTAGAATGAGATAACGTATCAATTGAAAGGTTGTTTTCTTATCACTATCTAGGAAGACTTACCCACTTAAGATCCTTGATCTTTTTATAATTCTTATAATATATGAACTGCAGCAAGACCGATTGTCTTCTATGCTTATCTACAATACCAAACTGATTCTCATAATGTAATTTACTACTGTTAAAGTACAGATAAAATGCTGTCTCAAAAAAACCCCAAGAACACATCACAATAGCGTAACATATATGTTGTTGATATGTGATGTTTGTATGCATTCCTTTTTGGAGGGACATTACAATTGTGAGTTTGCCCTTTAACCTATTTTTGTTAATCTCAAAGGTGCCACAGGACTACGTTTTTAAAGTTACATACTAACATGGCCATTCCTCTGAGACTTTATTTGTATGTTTGGTTACTGAGTCCAGAATTTATTTTAGATACTTTTTCGTACTTATCTTTAGAGAATTTAGCCCCAGATCCTCAGAGGTATTTACACTCCTAACTTTTACTGAAATCAATAGATTTCAATGGAATTAAGTTAGAAGACTAATACTTTCAGGATCTAGGTCTTAAGGAAGCTGATTCTCATTTACACCCTTCTGGTCATGCAAAGGAGCCTTAAAGTGGCCACAGATAAAATTTATGCCCTAAGTAAAGCCTTTTGCACTTCTAAAGCTGTGTAAAGAGACCTTGCCCTAAATGAGAAGTGTCAGGGGGAAACCTTAATTATACCTGTTGCAATTCTTGAAGCAAGTTCTGGCCCCTGCTTAGCAAAGCAGCTGGAAAGATGGCTTAACTGTCTACCTGTGGATTCTCTTTTTTGGAATCCCAGGATGGTTAGGGCTGGCAAAATGTCTTTACACCATTCATCTCCTGCCCAGACTGGGACTGGAGTATATTCTGGTGATCCAGAGCTATCAGAATAGACCCTTGTAGTTGTGAGCTTTGGGTTGCTCTAATTCCCAGGACTATCCCATCCCCTGGCCAGCCCCAGGAACCAGGAGATGCCAAAGAAGGATAAACTCATCTTAAAGACCAGTCTGGCACAAAACACAGCTCACATGGACAGGAATCTGACCCCCAGTGTATGTGTGTCATATACAGGAAACAAGTCTTTGTGTATGCAGTATCAGAAGTCGCAACGCCACCACATGTATCATGAATGTAGAGACAAAACTAATAAGCATGTTAACGCCCACTGGATACAGGATCTGCACTAACACTGATGATTGCACCTGCATTAGATACTCCCTCCTCCCACCTTCCTCATTAAAAGGTATTCGTGAAAACTCCCCCAAATCCAGGCTATTTGATGACGAGGATCATTCAGCACACCCCATCAACTTGTCAGGAAATGTTGCAAGCCAAACTGAAAGCTTTAATCTTTGTCATAGTTCTATCTTTAAGAGCAGTTGTGGTAGAAGTAAAAAAACATAATTTCTCAGTGCACTGAGACATAAAGGAGAGGCCTTAACTAGTTGTGATCATTAAAGAGCTGATGGAACTTTCACAAAGTGATAAGGTTCTTATTCTTAACATCTTGAGCAACTCAGGTAATTCAATTCTCTTTGGTTAAATTGACCCTGAAATTTTAAGAGAATTATTCTTTCTTTTGTTTCCTAGAAATTATTTGGTGGTGTTGGTAGCTTAGAATGGCTCCCATTTTCTAACATGGAGTTGGTTTTCTGTATTGGTAACTAGTATGCATACAAAACAGTCTACAGAATGCTTAAAACCCAGTAAGTATAAAACACAAGCTGTTGTGTTAGTTCTTATAATTGGTTTCTGCCTTTACTTACATTCTTAGTAGTCTCTGATCCCTGAAGCATTTCTATTTTTCCAGTCCTCCACCTTTCATCTTTTCCTCTGCTCTGCTCCCAGGCAGGAGGAGCGCTTCTCTGGCTGCCCAGGAATACTCTGAGTTTCCCCACCCTCTCTCCAGCAAGGCGATAACTGAAAATCAAACAGTAGCTCCTCTTTGGCTTCAGGTCAGTGAGGAGAAGTTTCAGGCGGCCAATGTTCTTTTTGTGCCCCACAAAGGCTGGAACTGCCATGTAATATCCATCACCTTATGAGGGGAAGGAACAGACATCTGATGTGTTTTGTTGCATTCTCTGAAATATCTTTCTTAGTTAACTAAATAACAGTTTATCGAGATAATAAGCGAAAGCGTCATCACTTAACTAAAATCTAGTTTAGAAAAAAGTGTCAAACATACTATATAGGAAACAATGCGGCATGTCCAGAAGGATAGATTAGAATCAGTGGTTCCCAACCTTTTTTATACTGCTGACCAGCAAATCCATTCACAACTTTTGGTGGACTGGTCACATTTTATTTACATATTCATTATGGTAATTAATTTTAAGAGGTCACCTGTTATTTTATATCACATCTGTATGAACACAATACATGTTGTTGTAAAGGATCAGAATTTGCAGATACCTACAACACTAAAACATTCTGTTACAAGAATCCTTTCCTTTCTTATCTTGAGCCATAAACACCTATGTAAACTTTGTTTGAAATGCAATCATGCAAATATCATGAGGTAGGCCTTTTGTTCTGTCTGCAACCCACAGAGAAACAAGTTAGTAGGGTTGCCAGGTGTCCAGTATTGACCTGGACAGTCCGGTATTTTCACCTCTTGTCCGGTAAAAAATTCAGAAAATACCAGACACCTAAAATGTCCGGTATTTTCTGATTTTTTCCTGGCCAAGAGGCGAAAATCCCGGGTGCTTACCTGGTTCTGCAGGGAAGCTGTCTGGCCCAGAACAGGAAGACAAGATTGCTGCCAGCTGCCGCCAGTCTGTTAGGTCCAAAAAGCCTCAAAAGAATTTCTTAAAGGGTCCATGCTTTTTTAAAAACAATTTTTTAGCTTAATAACTCTCAGGGTCCTTTTTTTTTTTGCTCCGCAACTTCAGTCTCCCCCTTTTTGTTTCCTCAACAGAATTTTTCCCCTGGTGTTTTTTTGTGTGTGTAGGGGGGGGTGTTCGGTATTTTTGGTTAAACCATTTGGCAACCCTACAAGTTAGACACCCCAAACTCCCCTCTGTCACTAACTCACTGCACTAGTTCCTACCACTGGAGAGAGGGAGACATGCATATCTAGCCCCCTAGACTGCATGTCCCATACATGAACTGGGAAGAGTAGCTCCAGCCTACTTGGCACTCCTGGGGAAGGCAGGAGCTGCTGCAACATGAGAAGCCAGCATGCTCCCACCTGCCTCCAGGACTGGGGGACACATTTGGGGCAGGCGGGAAGGTCTTACATCTCCACAGGGGGCCTCTGTCAGCAGTTTCCCCAGCAACACTTGGGTCCGTCCTGTCCTGGCCGCGCTGCTGCTCCACACCGGGGGAGAGGAGCTGGAGTAAACAGTTGGCCACGGGGGCAGAGCCATGGTAATTAGTGCTCTGCAGAGCAGGCGAAAGGCTGTGAGAAGGCCACTCGCTCCCCCCAGCAGCTCCTGCCCCCTGCTGAGCTGGGCAAAGGGGGGAAGGTGGCCAAGGACCTGACACCCTCATCAGGCTGTGGGAGAGACCAGGACAGGGACCATTGGGGCGGGGGAAGTGCATATGCATGATTCGCACCCCACCCTGTGTACAGGCCTGTCAAGGCATGGGCATGGCCTGACAATGTGCCATGGCCTGGCAGCCGATGGTGTGTGGCCTGGGACTGGTCCATGGACGGGCGATTGGGAACCACTGGATTTTATGACATAATTATAGATGAAGGATAAGACTAATAATTTGAACAAAATGGCATTCTGTTTTCTTAGCAAGGAAATAAAGACTGAACACAGTACTTCATCTCTCCCTGTACTGTTGTTAGTCTGAAACATCCATATGTATTATGGCACTACCTAGGCTCAAACAAGATTGGAAGTTCACCATGCTAAATACTGTACAGAGTAATCAACAGTCCATGTCCCAAAATGCTTACAATCTAAATAGATGAGACAGACAAAAAGTAAGGAAAAGGAATAAAATACAGGAGGAAAGCAAACACCACAATAAAGAGCAAATCTCATTTTAATTCCATTGTTTGGGAGGGTGTTTTGGGATGAGGTGCTGCTGCAAGAGAATTATCTGAGAGGAGAGGCACAGGAAAGGAGAAGGGATCTGGAAGGGAAAAGGATGAGGAGACAAGAGGGATGGAGGACAGGTGGAGAGAGGCTGAGGTAAAGACTGAGAGGGAGGACACAGGAAATAGCCGGATCAAATGGCCAATCAGCACAAGGGAGAGAATGTCCAGAGTGAAAACTGGAGTGTAAAAGGGAGTATGTCTACAGCAATTACACAACGACGGGCCCTCACCCACACTTAGGTTCGGATGGTTGGGTGAGAGGAGTCCTGGGGCTTAAAGACTGTAAAACTGCTGTGTAGATATTTGGGCTTGGGTAGGAGCCCAAGCTCTAGGGCCTTTGAGAGGGAAGGAGCCCGGAGCTTACACCCAAGCAGAAGCCTGAACGTCTACATAGCAGTTTTTCAGTCTTGTAGCCAGTGTACTCATGGGGTGTGTATACACAGCAAAGTTGCTCCACTATTCCGCTATTTCGAAAAAGCCCCTCATCAGGGCCATTCTAAGTTATTCCTCCTGGGGCTCTAAATCGAGATAGCACATCTACATTAGTGAAGCCTGCCTCGGACTAATTGTGAGGCTTCCCTGCAGTGTAGACGTGCTATTTTTAAATAACTATTCCAGAATAGTTTATTCTGAAATAACTGTGCAGTGTAGACGTAGCCATGGTAAACACCAGAGAGGAACTTGCCCAACAAGTGCAGGTCCTGACAGAATAGACAGCTGGCAGAATGGTAACATGTAGTACCTACATCTCTGCAACAAGTGAAAAACCTTTACTCTTGGCTATCTTAACTTGTAGTGTTCAGGAATTGTAAACTGGTACCAGCCACTGGTCTTTAATATACATAATGTTGAAATCAAGGTGAGCAGTGTGATTAAATTCCCTAACTGCCTGTGGAAAGTCTCCACTGACATCTCTAATGCTGTACCCATTGTTTTTATACCTTCTCTCTTACTACTTTACGCAAATTCAGTTGTGTTGAAATAAGTTGCGGGAGTATCCATTGCCTCCAAAACTTTTAAACATTATTTTTGAGAATTTGTTCTCCCCAAACGTAAAATGCTTACTGGAATTCCAACACCTGATGACAGCCAGCTTCTTCTTTTTGGAACAGAATTATCAAATTAAATCTTAGCAATAGTATATATTTTAAATACCATTTTCTCGATCAGCAGGATTCCAGTCAAAGTCATCATCGGTATCTTGTTTCCAGTTACAAATCCCTTGACTGAAGCTGCAATCAACTGACAATTTTGAAAAACATCATATGAGGAGAAAGAAAAAAAAGGCAGTACCCTGTATTATGATGTGACTCTTTGTGAAGTTTTATTTGCATAAGAAAATTATCTAAAACCTGTATTCAATAGCACTAATTTATATTAAAGCCCATAAAGGTATAACATTTAGAATCAATGCAACAATTCTTACCTTAACTCTTAATATGTGCTGTGACTAGTTACTGCAAGTATCAGAGGGGTAGCCGTGTTAGTCTGAATCTGCAAAAGCAGCGAGGAGTCCTGTGGCACCTTATAGACTAACTGAAGTGTAGGAGCATAAGCTTTCGTGGGCAAAGACCATGCATCTGATGAAGTGCTCCTACATTCAGTTAGTCTATAAGGTGCCACAGGACTCCTCGCCGCTAGTTACTGCAAGAGACCCCTTCCCCCTACCATTTTATACTGTGTTTGTTCAGTGATTTCCTTGCTGGCTTCCTTGTATAATTTTAATTGTTTGTTTGTTTATTTGGACCTATAAAGCCTGGAATGACCTGGGACCAGCCAATATGAGAAACTCTCTCTCTATTATATGATCAGCTCCTTCCATTTAAGAGAGCCATGACAGCATCCGCGAGGGGCCCTTGAGTTTGTAACTCGCACTCCGTACAATGCTTGATTTGAAATAATGAATGTATTGACTTTTAGGGCATACTAAAAAGACCTTATTGTTTGGCGCACAACATAGACTAATTCTATATTTGTAACTTGTATAAATTAGAAGGAATGAAATAAATACTGCACTGTACAATGCAGTAAACAAGCATAATGTGTCATATTCAGCCAGTCCTCTGAGTTTCCTTGCTTTTAGGGCTTTAAACCAAACCATTCAAATTCGTTTAATGTACTTCATTGTAGAGCTAAGACCGAGTATTGAGAAGGCATTATCTATGGTGCCTATCATTACTGTAAAGGCCCATTGTCACATGACTGCAGTTTACTGGAGGAAAAAATTATCATTGAGCTGAAATGTCTAATGCTTCTTCTCAGCCAAAAAGTATAGGGGATTTTTGTTATTAAGATTTGGTAAAATGCCACTGGATCATTTTTTACTCAAACCTACCCCTTAAAGACACTCAAATGTCTGCTGACCCCAAATTCTCATCCCACTGCCAAGCCTGTATTCAGTGCTCAATCCACAGGAGACCTTTCATCCAGCTACACAGTAAGGCCTGTGGCAGTGCTGAATATGTAGTTGCTTTCCTGCAACTCCTCCAGCCCACCACATGGATTCTGGCTTTCTCCATACCTCCCAGCATCAGGCCCTTAATTATCTTCAACTTCCTGAAGTTCCCAATGTGCCCTACATCATATTTAACCTTCCTCAGGAGCCCTGAACAGTGAGGTGGTCAAATCACACCTGATTAGTTTATTACACTTACAGAATGAGTGAGAGCCTGTTGAACCTTGGTCCGTCCCATCGTTCTCCATGTTCTGCCTAGTGTTGCAGTGCTATGCATTATAATTCTCAGAAATTACTAGTGCTCTCTGAAGCCACAAGCTTTGTTTGAAAGGAAAGATAGGGGAAAAGGGTGCACAAGAAAAACATGCTGCACAAGATAATCAACACTGTAGTAAAAAGAAATAATTTACCTTCCTGCTCTGGTTTTGATACTAGAACTTTTCTTTGTGCCAGGACAGAAGGACCAAAGGCCGCTGCTTCTTTAACCTTAGGAACTAATGACAAAAATTTGTCAGTGCAAAATAATTTACTTGAACACAGAAAATAATTTGCTTGGAACACAGAATTAAACTGTTTTACCATCATATAGCTTTCATGATGTAATATGTTTATCTGCAACATTACTAAACCTACACACCAAGTCCAGCCACCAGGTAGGTGCCAACTTTGAACTTTAAAAACAACAAACTTTTAATATTGACCAAGCCAGCAAATGAAATTTGTTTGAACTGCTGACTACCGGGACTTTATATTTTACCCTGAAGCCAACAGAGTCAAGTACCCATTAACATGTTATTTTTGATATAATGCCCCAAGCTTTAGACCTGTGATTTAAGCACAGAGCTGTGGGATACTACAAAGTCAGTGACCTCATGCTTTGGCAGCAAACTGAAAACAGTAACTATAGCATACTCAGAATGTTAAAAATTCCACAAAAGCCCATAAAACATTTGGTTGCATCTACACTGGCATCTGTGCCAGTGTAGACGCTCTCTTGTGCAAGAAAGCGCCGATGGCCATTTTAGCCATCGGGCTTTCTTGCGCAAGAAATTAACGTTGCTGTCTACACTGGCCCTCTTGTGCAAGAATACTCTTGGCTTGTCCCTAAGTGGGAGCGTCAGAGTATTTGCACAAGAACCACTGATTTTGTACATTACAAAGTCAGTGTTCTTGCGCAAATACTCGCGGCCAGTGTAGACAGGCGGCAAGAT
Source organism: Pelodiscus sinensis (assembly GCF_049634645.1). Classification (NCBI taxonomy): domain Eukaryota; kingdom Metazoa; phylum Chordata; order Testudines; family Trionychidae; genus Pelodiscus; species Pelodiscus sinensis. The sequence continues at coordinate 213,232,396 of NC_134711.1, forward strand.
TTTGCACAAAAGCAGGTGCTTTTGCGCAAAATCTTGCCAATGTAGACACAGCCTTTAGGTTCAGTTGTGCTTTGAACACACCGCCCTGCATTGGGGCAGTGGCAAGTGCACTGTCAGAGCAGGAGATCAAAGAGGTACCACCTGTTAGAAGATACAATATGTGCTCCCCTCCAAGCCTGACAGCTGGCTAGTGTGGAGGGATGGCAGGCCCAGGTGCTATCTGAATTGTTTTGAATGTTTGGGATTCTGAACAAATTTTCACATAAAAACTGGTCTAAGCCACCCTTGGAAGAGTTAGCATAGGTTTACTGCAGCATTGGAAACAGGAGATGTGTTCTCTGTTGTCCATATCTCTGTTGTTTCATAACTGTCCAACGGGGGTGCTCAAACAACAAGTCATATTGCTTTTGTGAGCATCAGTCCAGGATATGGAACCAAACCAAACCCTCTTCAACCTGCATGATCTACTCCAGTCTGAAGGACTGGCAAACTAAGGTGTTCAACTGATTGTCTTCCTGATGTTTTGAGATGCAGTCTCTCATTGTTTTGCACTATGTTAAGTGATTACTAAAAAAGGAGCAGCACTACTATAAAAGACAACATGGAGATGTCTACATAGAAACAGTACAGCTATTCTCATGATAGAGAATTCAGCTTCCAGTGATGGAGGATAGAAAGAGCTTGAAGGTACTACTGGGGAGTAACACAAACCCTTGTACAATTACTTATTAACAGTGTTATCTTGGCAGTTCTTTAGGCAGAAGTGCACTAAACATCCACAGAACACAAACAGTGCAGTTATAAGTTCAGATTTCCCTCACACTGCCAGACCAGAGGAGTTACAGAAATTATACAATTGCTTCTCTGTGCCTCAGGATTCTATTGTTCACCTACCACTCTAATATTTTTTAAAAAATTCTTTCCCATGCATGAACATGACATATAATTTAGATGCAAGTTTGATCCAAATATGTATCATCACTAATCTAGGGCCTGTTTCAGCGATACACTTAAGCATGTACTTGAGCCCCCTGAAGATCAAGATAAACCACCTTCTTAAATGAATGGAGCCTCTAGTGCCTTAAGTCACCTTCTGAATCTTTCTTTTACTGCCAGAGTGACAAAAAGATTTTCCTGGACCCAAGTCTGTATGATGTTTGAGACAGCTGTTGCTAAAAAAATCCTGTGCACCCATCAGATAATACACACAGGCCCTTAAGGCAGCTAGAACTGGGCAGAGAAAAGAGACCTTTGAAATGCTATGTTCACTTTGATGGATTGCTAAGAGCTTGTTTTCTCTTGTTGCACTTGCAGCCTTCACCTCACCAAGATCATTGCTTAAATCACTTGGATAATGATCTTACCTCAGGCTAAGACTAATATATATGTATTTCTGTTTCTTTACCTAGGAACAAGTACATAGAGACTGAGTGTTAGGCCTGCAGTAACATTGCACTGTCATTACACATATCTGGGCACACCATTAGCAAAAGGATCTGACACTCTAAGAATGCTTGCCAAACTGAAAAAAGCAACTTTAGTATGATTTGTTCTGGGAAGAGCAAATAGATTTACTAACGACAGGAGCTATCAGAATGGTTTATTGAATTACAGTCCATTTTCTCTTGGGAGATGTATCCTCTGTGTAATTATGTGCTACACATACTCCAAATGAAGAATTGTCTTCAAAATACAGTATAACAAGGAGGCAAACTTTGTCTCAAAGCCTGTTTTTTATTTTCAGCATCAAGTGTTATACTCAGGCTATGTCTACACTGCTGCTTTTTACTGGAAAAAGATACGCAAATTGCGTTCTGCAATTTGCGTACCTTTTTTTGATAGTTTTGTTGGAGGAGGCTTTTCCGAAAGTTTGCCCATCTACACAGGGCCAAATTTCAGAAAAAACTCCTCTTTCAGAAGAACCCTTCTTCCTTGTGGCACGAGGAAGACAGGGCTTCCGAAACAGCGTGTCTGCTCTTCCGCAAAAAAAGTCGGAAGAGCGGACGTGTTCCCTGGCTACAGTGGAATTTTTCCAGGATACCAGAGGTGTGACGGCGCGTTGGGGGTCCCCTGTCTCCTGCACCCCGAAATGGCACAAACAGACTCCACCAGCCAGTGGAATTGAGGGTGGTTTATTGCTCCTTCAGGATAAGCATAGCACAGATGTAATCTGGTTACAGGAACTGGGGCTAAGAGGCCTCAGTGCTCCCCTTGAGATAGGGGAGTCCCAGCCCCCCTCCCCCGCTCCTTCTCCCCTGCTTTCCAGACAGGAACTAACTAACACTCTTCCAGCCCTGCCCCCCAGCCAGGGTAGCATTCCACCTTCCTTTGTTCCTCTCCATGGGGGGTGTCTGGCCATACTGGTCTGCATAGTGACTCATCCTGTTGTGCTGGGTCGTGGTACCCACGGCAGCCAGTGGGGGTTACCCCAGAGCCAGCAGCATAGAAACCAGCCAGGTACCCCCACTACGTCACAAGAGGTATCCCAGAAAAACTCCACAGTCTAGACATAGCCTCATGCTCTCCTTTTCCATCAAGTACCTTCAGGGTATTACAAAAAAGTTTGTGACCTTCAGATATATTAGAACATGTACAAAGAGAAGGACAAAAACCTGCAAAAAAACTTTTATACAAATAAACTTCTGCTGATTTACATGGTTGTCGGGAGAATTTATAAGTTCCAGATAAGCTCTGGAACCAGAAGAGAAACTGTCATATTCTGCATATGCCCAAATAAATGCACATTCTTTCTGAAGTACCTAGCATGGGTGTTCTATGCAGTTATCACCCATGATGTTTTTTAAAAGCAGCACCAATCTTGAGTAAGAGCCCTGTTCTAAAAGGACATTTTGGCACTTCACAGATTCCAGTACAGTATTAGACTTGCAGTTGAAGGACTTACAATTAAGATATATTGTGATTTCAGCACAACGGAACAAAAACAATTACCACCACTACCACGACTTACCCTATTTGGAGAATTTTATTTGATCAAAAATAGTAGGTACGACATAATGCAATATGGGAACAACTCAGGAAAACCATATTCATGGAAACACTTTTCCATCAACTGTTTCAGATAGTGAGAAAAGGGAGATGAAACATTCTGCTACTGTAAAAAGGCCCATGCAAAGTGTCACTAAGGGTTGCATATTATAGTGCAAAAAAGTAGGTTTGAGAGTCATCTTGTAAGCCATTCCCTGAGGCAATGGGATTCTGAGTAGCTGAGTTCATGAAGGGGACAGGGAGGCCCTCTGGATGGTTGGTAATGGTATTGGCTCACTTTGAGCACATACTTCATTCCATTTCTAGCAGGCCCTTGGCACAAACCTTAGAGGCAGCGTGGCTTGACACTTAACCTGGTAGTGTAGACATAGCCTATTTCGAAACAATAACTCCCAAAATAACTATTTTGAAATAAGCATAAACAACGAGAAGTCCCGTGGCACCTTATAGACAAAGACCAGATGCCCACGAAAGCTTATGCTCCAATAAATCTGTTAGTCTATAAGGTGCCATGGGACTTCTTGGTATTCATGCAGATTCAGACTAACACAGCTACCCCTCTGATATTTTGAAATAAGCTTATTCCTCTTCACAAGCCGGAGTTATTATTTTGAAATAACAAGCCTCTTATTCCGAAATAACGGGCTTGGCAGTGTGGATGCTCGTCTTGTTATTTTGAAATAGACATGCCCTTAAGAGTCAATGATGACAAAAGTAAAGAGAAATTTTCAAGACCGCATCTGGAAAAACATAAGTTGGACCAAGCTACAGCATGAAACAATCAAAAGAAAAAAATAAAGAAAAAAACCCGACAGATAAAATGAGATAACTTGCTAGAATGTGACATGAAATCTGTGGAACAGTGTTTTATAGGATGTTATCCAGAAATAGTACAAAAGTATGGACAAGTGAGTCATTACTACAGAGCAAAAGACACTTATCCAAATCTAAGATAAGTTTTCCTTTACCTGCACTTGGTTTCAACTCTTTGCAGAAGCAACTGCTGTATATAAAGTTTTTTGTAGTACACTTTGTTTTAAAAATATATTTTTGTTTTCTTCCAGTAATACATATTCTATCCCTAAAGTTTTAGTCTCCGCCCATCTCGGTGGACATACTTAAATATTATTACATTTCTTATATCTCATCTATGGTACCACAATGTCCTCTTAATGAGGCAGCCATCCTGGAAGAATGAATGCATGGCATGATAGAAGGTAAGTAGTTTATTTTATTATTTTTATTATTAGTAGTAATATCATAACACTTAGGAACCCCAGTCATGGACCAGGACGCCACTTACTAGGATCTGTATAAACACAGAACAAAAACATGACTCTGCCCCCAAAGGTTTTTCCTAGCTCTTATAGCTGTTTTTGCCTCTCTCAGGTAACAGGGAAAGCATTCTGAATTCTGAACAGGTAAGCAAATCAGTAGTTGGCCATGTCTCAATGTTGGGGTTAGTGTAAGTATAAAATGAACATATCGAGCTTTCACCTTGTGAAACAAATAAATATGTATACGAGCTATAATTACACCCATTTCTAAATAGTTAACACTGATACATAGGCCTCTTACAAAACAGTATCTAGTAAACAGATGCCTTCAGGGGACCATATTCACCTACTCTCTTATGTTTGGATCTTATAACAGCTTCAGAAAACAGTCATTGACACTATTTATCTTACTATGAAGCATAGTATCATATAATACTAGAACTGTAATAATGACCATGAGAGGTCATTAATCCAGTCCCATGCCCTCACACCAGGACCAAACACCATCTAATATTAAACAGTAAAAAGCCTTGCAAAAATAAAACAAAATTAAGTTCAGCTGCCTAAATCAAAGTTACCCATAAAATGTTTCAAAACTCTAGAAAACCTAGAAGAACTGCATAATATTGTATCACTATCTAAACAAGGAATGTCTCCATTTAGGGTTGCTATTTGTATAACTGCACAAACCCCAGCACCCTTGTTCTGCCCCTTCTCTGAGGTCCTTCCTCCCTCCATTGCTCATTCTTCCCCACCCTCACTCATTTTGAGTAGGCTGGGGCAGAGGGGGGGTTGAGTACAGGGGAGAGTGCAGGCTCTGGACTGGTGGATGGGGCTGAAGGTTCAGAATGTGGGAGGGGGCTTTGGGCTGAGTCTGGGATTGGACGTTGGTGCAGGAGGATCTCTGAGAGGGAGATTGGGTGTGGGAGGGGACTCAGGCCTGGAACAGGGGCTGCGGATGCAGGCCCTTACATTGGGTGGCTCCCAGAAGCGACCAGCATGTCTGACTCCTAGGCTCAGGAGCTGTCAAGTGGCTTCTGTGCACTTTTCCGGCCTTCAGGCAACACCCCTTCCCCATAGTTCCCACTGGCTGCAGTTCCTGGCCAGTGGGAGTTGCGAAGCTGGCACTTGAAGCAGGCACTTGAATCCCTGACTGCCCCTGTGCCTAGTAGCTAGAGGGACCTGCCAGTTGCTTGCTTCTGGGTGCTGTGAGGAGGAAGTCCACCTTAGCTCTGCTGACTGGACTTTTAGTAGCCTATTAAAATCTCCTAGACCGGTTTCAATCTAGCCACTGGAAGATTGATTCAGATTCCGGGAGATTCCCAGCCAATCCAGGAGGTTTGAGAATTCTATCTACATCTCTGCTGCCACCACCATGTCCAGCTTCCAGATGACTTCATTTGCCAGATTGCCTACATCTTTTTATGAGGCTTTCATCCAGTTGAGCAGCATCTACAGATTATTTGCACTCACACTGGGCCAATTATCAAAGAAGAATAAAACCAGCAGCAATCAACCTGCTTAGCTGAAATGTTTTGCTTATGATTCAGAACATAATAATATAGAATCTAGGGCTATGTCTAGACTGCAGGCTTCTTTCGAAAGAGGCTCTTTCGAAAGCATCTTTCGAAAGAGCCTCTTTCGAAAGATCGCGTCTAGACTGCAGGCGGATCTTTCGAAAGAGAAATCTGCTTTTTCGAAAGAGAGCACCCAGCGAGTCTGGATGCTCTCTTTCGAAGACAGCCTCTTTACATTGAAGAATGCCTTCTTTTGAAAGAGGAACTTTCGAAGGAAGGCGTTCTTCCTCGTGAAACGAGGTTTACCGCCATCGAAAGAAAAGCCGCGTTCTTTCGAAATAATTTCGAAAGAACGCGGCTTGAGTCTGGACGCAGGGGAAGTTTTTTCGGGAAAAGGCTACTTTTCCCGAAAAAACCCCTGAGTCTAGACACGGCCTAAGAGACGACAACTGTATTTAATAGTATAAAGAAAGGGGAATTCAAAACCTTTTTAACTTTTGGTGCAAGCAAGCCAAGAGATCCTTTCATGTTCACAGTATGCTAGGTCATTTCATGGTTGTATTCCACTACGTGTTCCATAAACTGATACAGATAATGTAGTACATGGGATGACACCTCTATACCTTATTCAGTGTACAGGATGGATGGTCTCCATGAACAGGCTGCTATTTTAAATTCTGTCTTCTCATTGTACAATGTGTGGACTGCGTTGTAGTATCCAAATCCTGCTCTGAAGCGATTCAGGTCACATGTTTTGTTAGTTTTTAAGGTGCTGCTGGGCTATTCGTTGTTTTTTAAAGTTTTTCCAGTTACATACTAACACAGCTACCCTTCTGAAGCATTCGTGAAAACTTTGTTTTGGGGGATTTGCCAAGCATCACAGGAACTCTGAAGCAGAGGCAGAATTCAATTCTCCTGGCAGCATTCAGCTGCCTACAGTCCCTTGTCTCAGCCACTAGCACCTTCCAACTTTTGCAGCAAATGTAGCAGGGGCCCTTCAGACAACAGCCTCCTCTACTAAATAGACTTGATTCATCCCCAGAACAGGTCCAGCTTGCCCTTATACTGGCACTTCACTTTTGAGTGCTTGACTTTGCAAATTTTAACATTTTCCTTTAATATTTTTAGGTGTATAATGTAAAGGGCTGCTCTCAAAGTTGACAGGTCCAATGTTTGGTGTAACTGGCCTGAGCTATTCTTAATCATTTCAATCTCCAAACAGTATTTTTGTTCAAAAGCTTCAGGGGGTAGCCAAGTTAGTCTGTAACAGGAAAAACCTAAAAAACAACAAATAGTCTAGTAACACCTTAAAGACGAACAAAACGTGTAGATGGTATCATGAGCTTTCGTGTGCACAACCCACTTCTTCAGCTGAATGGAGTATTAGCTGTTATTTATCTGTGTAATATAGCTGTAAGCAATTGATCCATTATACATATAAATGATCTACTGTATTTACATGGAAACCAGTGATTTTCAAATGTATTTGATTGTGCCCCTTCTTTATGTCTGTAGTAGTTTATGTCCCTCTCCACAACTGTCACATAAATACATATAGGCTACGTCTACACTGGCCCCTTTTCTGAAAGGGGCATGCTAATTTTAAACTTCGTAATAGGGAAATCCGCGGGGGATTTAAATATCCCCCGTGGGATTTAAATAAAGATGTCCGCCGCTTTTTTCCGGCTTGTAGAAAAGCCGGAAAAGAGCGTCTAGACTGGCCCGATCCTCCGGAATAAAGCCCTATTCCGGAGGATCTCTTATTCCTACTTTAAAGTAGGAATAAGAGATCCTCCGGAATAGGGCTTTATTAAAAAAAGCCCTGATTAAAAAATCCAACTCCCAGTAAATATTAAAAACAGGAAAACATTGGTTCAATCAGAGCCAGTGATCCATTGTAATAAGAGCAAAAGCAACACTGCAATTGTGGTCAATGTCTATACCACATAGTAGCAAATGGATTGATGTACAGAGGACAATGATTTTTATACAGGTTGGACATCTCTCTTATCCGGTACCTTCGGGACCAGTCCCGAATAAAGGAATTTGGCAGATTAGAGAAGGTTTCCTTCCACAGCCCTAGGCTGCCAACTCTGCCAGCTTCGGGGTGGATGAGGGAACTACCTCCATCCCCTGCAGTGCTGCCTGCTGGGTTGCTAGCCCCATTGCTGCTGCCACAGCCAGACTTCTTGCTGGGCTCCAGCAGTCCGCACTGCCAGGGGCTGGCTTTGGCCTTGGTCAGGCTGCCTGGGGCTGCCGAGTGCCCAGGCTCTTGTCCCAGCCCTGTGGCAGCCTGCAGGATCTGACTCCACAGACTGTCACTGGCCTGATCCTGCACTGCTGGGGGCTGCTCTGACCTGGTCCCAGTGCTGGGTGCTGCTGCCGGCTCCAGCCCCACTCCTGCAGGCTGCTGCCAGCCCAAGTCTCTGCCCCATCCTGCTGCTTCAGCCCAGCCCCTCCTGGATTGCCCTCCTGCCATTAGGCTACTGGGGTTCTCTGATCCAGGAACATCCATGGTCCTGCTGGACAATGGATGTTGCTGGACCAGAGAATTCCAGTTTTGGGAGGTACAACCTGTATGATGCTATCCAGGCTTAACAGAAATTTGTCAAAATGCACACCACCACCTCAGGACTTCATGGCTACGTCTACATTGGCATGATTTTCCGGAAATGCTTTTAACGGAAAAGTTTTCTGTTAAAATAATTTTCGGAAAAGCACGTCTAGATTGGCAGGACACTTTTCCGGAAAAGCACTTTTTGCGGAAAAGCGTCCGTGGCCAATCTAGACATGCTTTTCCGCAAAAAAGCCCCGATCGCCATTTTTGCGATCGGGGCTTTTTTGCAGAAAACAGTACTGTGCTGTCTACACTGGCCCTTTTGCGCAAAAGTCTTTCGGAAAAAGACTTTTGCCCGAACGGGAGCAGCATAGTATTTCCGGAAAATCACTGACCATCTTATATGAGATCGTCAGTGCTTTTCCAGAAATTCAAGCGTCCAGTGTAGACAGCTGGCAAGTTTTTCCGGAAAAGTGGCTGATTTTCCGGAAAATCTTGCCAGTCTAGACACAGCTCATATCTTTAAAGGAACTGCTTTGCTCATTCATTGCTGTAGGTAAAATGTGTGCAGTTTTTTCGCCAAAGCTTTTCATAACCAACACTAAACCCGGCTAAGTAAACCAAGGCAAAGTAGGTGAAATGTAGTATTTGGACATTATACAAGAAGGGAAATACAATTAATATGTATACCCTGAATTGAAAGAAAGGCTGTTTGAATGCCACAGAGGGTAAAATGCCTTAAGTCCTATTTATAGGAGGGATTAAATCAGAAAGCCAACAAAACACACTCTTTCTCTGTCAGGTTCTGGATTGAGATTCATTGCATAGTACAGGTTGAACTTTTCTAGTCTGGCACTCTTTGGTCTGGCAACATCTGAGGTCCAGCATGATTTTAGTTAGCCAGATGTCCACTTATCATGGGCGTAGCCAAGTTTCCCCATGGTCCCATAAAGTGTTTACAGCCACCAATCCTGGCTTTCAGTGTTCTGTGTAGTTATTTAGCTCTAATTTACCCTTAAATGTCCTCTACTTGCCCAGTAAGCAGTGGAAGTGTTGGCAATGTTACTAGACAATACTGACCTCCCATGGTTAACCAAATTCTCTGGTTTGGTGCTGGTCCAGCCCCAAGGGTGCTGGACTAGAGAGGTTCAACCTGAATTCTTCCCGTATGCAGAAAGATGCCAATTTAGTTACCAGTAAGTACTCTTTGGCACAACACAAATTCTTCTGAAACATTCAGTATCTAAATACCTTACATTAGTAATGGAACATTCCAGCTCATTAGGATAGAACTTGAATGGCCCCAGTAGAGACATAAGCCGTGTTTGTACAGTAAGGTGTATGTGGACAGAAATCAGTTCCTGTGTAGAGTCTAGAGAAGTTGCACATTAAAGTAAACAGAACTCTGTGCTGGGATCCATACAGACACATTGCCTGCAAGGCTCCAGGAGGTGAATTCTGTGCACTCACAACCAATACAGAAATTTGAAAGTGAAAAAAGCAAATTCATCCGTTACTATTCTGAATCTTGAGCATCACGTGCAAAATAAACTTAATGGGCACTTTAAAAAAGTTCTAAAAAAAGCAATGGCTGCCATGATCTGAGAAGTCTTGTAATGGTAGGAGAAGGATAAAAATTAATAGTTAATTAAATATCTAGCACTTAAATAGTGTTTTTCCATCAATAGATCCCAAAAAGCTTTACAAAGGAGGTCAGTATTAGCCTAATTTTGCTGCTGAAGAAACTGAGGCGCAAATACATGATGGCACTTAGGCATAAAACTTCCTTTTGAAAACAATATTTAGGCTTCTAAATCTCAGGCATTGCAACCTTGAGTGTTGCAATGCCTAAATACCTTTATAAATCTGGGAATAAATCACAGAGTCTGGAATAGAACCCAAATGTGCTGAGCCGCAGTTCATTGCTCTAACCACTAGGAAACGCTGCATTCCCAGATGACCTAATAGTTCACTTTCATTCCTAATTTCTAGGATTTGGTTATAATTATAGAAATCATTATCCAACCATTTGTTACAAAAATAGAGTAACTTTTTAAAAACAGAAGGAATAAGGCACTTCAAGAAATTATACTGGATACCTAAATTAATAAGGTAGATGAAATCATGTGTTATTCTTACCTTCTTGGAAAGATATCTCTATTTTAGATACCCATGATCATCACTGTAATTAGCTTGTTCTCAACAGCATCTTATGTAGATATCTTTCTTGAAGAAATTCATACTCAATAAACTTCTTTCTAAAAATATGTTGCCAGTAGGAAAAGGCCAAAAATTACTAAGGGATATTGCTCCTCAGCTGGAATGTATGTTATATTATCTTATTTAACTACCTGTTATGTGGACTTCAAAAGACAGGTATCTGGAAGTATTTATGTATGCACTTTATGTCCCACAATACTAAGTGCTGGTTCTACCTATTCAGGGACTGAATTTCATTCTGCTGCATCATGACGTTTCCTAAACTGCTTTGCTGACAAATATTACTAATTTGTGTTATCCCACTAAAATTGAATAATTATGTTATCCTAAAAAAGTCTCAGAGAGGTAGCCATGTTGGTCTACAACTTAAAAAAAAAGTAGTTCTGTAGCACCTTAGAGACTCCACACTAATTAGAGCTTTAGTCCCACTAATTAGAGTTTTTAATATATATTCATTCAAATACTTGAATACTGATATTTCTTCTTCATTCCTGTGTGAATGAATGGATCTTACTTCTGCAGAAATCAGACCCTTCACAAATCACTCCTTTATGATAATTCACCCCACTGGCATATTATGATCAATCAATCTTCAAAAACCCTTTTCAGTCTTTTGAGGCTCAAATGAATATGACATGAATGTGGGTCAACTTCCTCATAGGTGCAAAGGCAGCACTGTAATGTGAGCCTATGCTAGTTCTAATCTGAGCTTCTGTTCACTAGAAAGCTGCATTGAATTAAAACACAACTCTAAGAAAAGTCCCAGTTTATTTGGTGTTCTAGAACCCAATGACAGGATATAGAACACGACTCATCACTCTTTATACAAATTGCAGTATTATGAACAACAGTTAGTTTGACACAGCTCATCAAAGTCATGTTCTGACTTGGTGTATTTTTCTAGTAGAAACAGTCTATTCAAGTGGTTAGAGCATGAAACTACCCTTCAGGAGACTTGGATTCTATTGTTTGTTCAGAGTGTGTACGGATAAGTCACTTAATTGCCATATGCCTCAAGTCTTTCCACTTTTGTAAAGTATTTTGAGATCCTAAACTGATCCATGCTGGAAGAGCTCAGAAATGGAAGGGCACTGAAGAAAGTCCTGCTGGGTATGCTGTGCAAATCATGTAGTAATATTTAGTTTTATCCTCTGACTGAGCTGAAATATCCTCCAATTATTGCTTAACCTTGAAGGAAGGGAATTTTAGAATAATAGTGCCTTGGGCATGCAAAATAGTATTTTCAAATATATTCCAGTTTAATAAACATATTTGTAATTGGGTTTATAGCTATTGCAATAAAATAATTCTTGTTCTGGCAGCAGTCAATATAACCTTTTCCTTTAAAAAAAAGCATCAATATTATTTGAAAGATTTCTTTGATTCTATGTACCAACAATTCCAGTGGCTGCTAAACTGAATATATCTTCATAAATAATACTATGGGCCATAAATATATCATTTAAATCAGTTTAAGGGATCACCAATAAGTTATTATGTTCCTACACTGGGAAAGAAAGAAAATTTTCCAGATAAGCTAAGAGCAAGGCATGTCTTTTATAGTATTTATTTATTTAGCCACGAAGAATCTGAACTAGAGATATTATAAATATTGTTTAAAAGTGGATTTAAAAGCTTCTTCAACAAAGAAGATGACTTTCCAAGTAAACAACAAGGAGGAACACCTGTATTCCAAAGAAATAACTGAACTGAAAAGCTTTGAGTGCTTTCTGAGGAAATATATGTACATCTTCCTGACTGAGTTAGGAACTCCCATCCGAGCACTACCAAAGTTTTCAACTCTATTCTTTGATAAATTTCCACATTCAAATCAAAGACCTGAGAAACTTTGTGATGTACAGCTAGTGACTTTTATATGACATAAACAACAATTCATGATGAATAAGCCTTGCTATATGAAGTACAAAGACACAAAATAGTGTTTTTTTTCTGTACAATGTCCACTCATCATCTAGGATGCCAAACATGGGTATCAGGAAGCTAACTTAATTTAGTGCTTATTCTTAATAAAGCAGGACAATTTGTCAGTTGCTTTTTCAGAGAGGATGGAGGAAAAGCTATTAATTTGTATTCCTTTAATACTCTGGTTTCGCTGGGCTAGGTCTTAGTTACAGTGGGAGGTTCCAGACTCACACTACAGAGAAGACTGTAGCAGCCACAGTTGATTTTCCAGGGTTTGAATTAGTGGATCTAGTGAACACATGCTAATTTGAATGAAGAGGGGCACTCCAGTCCTTACAAGGAGTAAGGGAAGTCAAAGGGAGAGTGTGCTCCCTTCAACTTCATGTAGTTTGGACAGCGCCAAAAGTCAAGTTAAGGTACTTGAACTTCAGCTACATAGCTGAAGTTGTGTAGGTTAATCCGAGCTTATCCCATAGTGTAGAAGACATACCCAGTGTTCCCTCTAAGCTGTGGGGAAGCACAGCTTCACAGGTGATTAATCAGCCCCACCCAATTAGTCAGCTCCCTGCATGGAAGCCCTAGCCTCTGACTGGGCAGAGCTGATTAATCACCTGTGAAGCTCTGCTGCCCCACAGCTTAGAGAGAATGCTGGATATACTCTTATACTAGATATCTTTTTGAAACAGTCCTTGTCAAGAAATATATTACCAAAACAGCATTTCTTCAAGTGAACGCATGTTCTCATCATTTTTCTCTCTTCTACTCCTAGATTTTGTCTCTCTCACTTGACAGTTACTCAGGTTTATTTTCATTTCCCTTAGGCATTCTTTGAATACCCATCCCTGTAGTGTGTAGATGCCAGTGAGTAACTAGTACCATGAAAGTATATAATTAGTGCCATTGATTTATGTCTAAACTAATGGACCTGTTTTTAATCCCTTAATTGTCTGATACCCTATACAGGAGATCCTTTTTAATCTTTACACTGTACCGGTTTACTTTTATTCCTTTTAAGGTAAAATATATGAGATGTTTCATGTTTGCCTGCAATCTTGTTATTATTTAGATGTACTTTTACAGAAAGTCAGCACTGATTTATTCACATAAATAAGAAACGATGGCCACACTTACTAAAGACATCTCCTCTAAGGATTTGTTCATGGTCAATCTGGTTCTCAAGGTCCTCCTGTTCTTCCACCTCTACAGCATCTTCAGTACCTTTCTCCTCTTCTTCATAAATCCCTCCAACGTAAATGCCATCCTCATAATCCAAGGATGGCAAGTGAACCTTAGAAGCTGGTGTCATGGCTGGTTCTGGGATCACATTCTTGAGCTCGTCATGTTTTTTCACACTGCTCTTGTGTGCAAGAAGTTTCTTGATTGTGTCCTTCATGGCTCCAGGGATTCTTGTGACTTCCTTCACCAAATTTTCCGGGATAACTAGAACCAACAATGAAATGTAAAAGATACACTTGAAGTAATTGAACCACACCAGAACCTTGGTGTTTCTAAACATACACTCCATTACAAGTTTCAAAGAAACTATATGGCCAAATTCACTGCTGTCAAATATAGGTGAAACGTAGAGTTGAACATGCATACCTTAACAGTGAACATGCATACCTTAACAGTGAACAGTATATACAACCTTTCCCTACTGTCTGACTATGTTTTAGTGAAAACTGTCTAGGCTTATCTGCTGTAATTTAAAAAACTATACAGTATTCAGTAGTGATGGGTGAACCTCAGAAAGTTCAGTTCAAATGGGCACTCAGAAGATCAGGAGCTCATCTAGATTATCATAACTTCTTGCTTTTGCAGGAGGAGAACAGAAGCCTTACACAAATATTCTGTCTCCTGAGATTTCTTGTATTTCTGCTTTCAGCTGGCCACAAAATACCACAAGAACATTCAACTTTGTCATATTGTGGAACATATTTTGGAACATAATCCAAAAACTAGAACCCGCTAGAAGGCTTTGGATGCTATATCTCAGAATAGGATACCAGAGGGTAGGGCAGGGCCATCCTTAGGCATACACATCTGTGTAGGGCAATCAAAAATTTAGGGCACCCCTGGGTCAGTATCCGTCCTTCCAACTCTTCATATCCCTGTTCTGGCCCTTCCTACAGGTTCCCACCACTGGTGGCTACAGCTGCATCCTGATGAGTCTTCCTCCGGAGGGAACCTAGTAACGTAAAAGAGAAAAAGCCTTCCAGCCTGCCAGACCTATTAATACAACATTGAAACTGTTAAAGAGCCATTAAAGAGATAATGAAGTCATTTAACAGGCATTTGCCATCCTCCAACTATGTACTCTCTGTTTCTGAATATACAGACAAGAACAGTTGTGCATTACTGTAATATTTGCTCAGGACCTTAGTTTAAAATTTGCTTTATAAATATTTAATCAGTGTGTTGCTGAAGATTAAAAAAAAATTAAATTTCTTAAATAATCCTTGCATAGATTTTTAGATGCACAATCTGAATATCATCTTTAGCTTTAAAGCAGGGCTACTCAACTTTGGAAGCCTGGGGGCCACAATGATACTCATAGCACATGCTGAGGGCCGCAACTTAAGTGCGGTTATGTATACATGCAAATAGTTTCTTTCACAGTGATGGGCATGAATACAAAGATTAAGCCTTAAGCCGTGGCGCTGGACCCAAACGTGGTCCGTGTGAGCCAGTCAACACCTCTCAGGCTCTGCCCACAAGGCTAAACAGCCAGCACTTCCTACAATGCTCAGGCGCTCCTGGCACCTCCTCCTAGAAATGCCAACATCCTGTACCCGTCTGTTCCAGTCAGCCTGTCTGCTTGCCTCTTTCAATGCTCACCTCACTTGTGAGGCACCTCACCGTTGTGGAGCATGTTCCCAGTGGAGCTCATGTTCAAAGGATCCCACCTGCGGGCCATGTGTTGAGCCCCATGTAAACCCAAACTATACTGCGGGCTGCAAACAAATGGGCAGCCCATGGGTCATGTATTGAGTAGCTCTGCTGTACAAGCTAAGGAAGTTCCTACCTGTGGCATGAAAGGAACTGAGGGATACTGTGTCTAAGGAGTTTTAAAAGTCATACAGCTAACAAGTCTTCTAAATCAGTTCAGGACTTCATAGCTGCAATGTCACTCACGGGGTTATTCCATGTCCTTGTATGCTTCACTTACATTGCTGGCCCTATTCTGAAATCTGCATGGCTTAGAAACATACCTTGGTGGGTTGCATGTTATTTCCATGGCATGTACTACTCCATGACATGCCTTCTCTGGTTTGAGATCAGAGCCAGTCTCTCCTGTTAGGGTGGAGAAGTTGCTTTCATGGTCTGTCAATACAGGTTAATGAGACCTGAGCATTCCAGAGCGCTCTAGAGGAGAAGACTTTTTGGCCTACAGAACATCATCAATATGTAAGCAGAGCTTTACAATGGCCTTTGAAGATACTTGGGGGGTGGCGGGGGAGGAAATGTTAGGTGAGGTGTGAGAAGTTTATTTTACAAGTTTGAGGGGTAGAGGGAGAAGTGGATATTTCCCTTTTTGCTTCCTCTACCTTGTGGTCATATATCTGGGGAGGGGGTTTCTGTTGCTTTGGATTTATAATGATTTTTAATTGTATTTTAATGGATGGGAAGCGCATTCTTGTTTTTCTTTAAATAGTAGCAGCGGAAAACCCCCCAGCAATTAAAAATAAATAATTAAATGTGTAACATGGAGTGTAAAGGGACAGATACTAAGATCACATCAGCTCCTGTTTTAACACATCACTATTAGTTTGAATTTGATGCTTTTTCTTTAAGCTAAAAATGACTATATTTTCTTTTTCAATGAACTGTCCCATATGGACAAAAGCAGCTGCTCTGGGAGGTACTTAGTGATGTATTCAGGTTTTATGAGGTTGAAAACCTATGTTAGTATAAATAAATCAAAATCTCAGATGTTATTTTTCTTTCCTTTGCTTAATAGTTCCAAGCTTATTTGCCAGACATCTGCATGTCATGACTTTCTTAATGGGCTGCTTAGCAAGCCTTCTCCCAGAGGATGGTGCTATGAAGAACATACTGTATAATTTAGCCAATATGGTTCACTGAATCTACTCAGAACACAGAAAGAAAAATTAACAGGAAAACCCCATTCACAACAAATTTCCTCTCCACAAATCAGTAACACAAAACTTTAGGCTTTTAATAAAGAGGCTATGGAAGTTTTCAAGTTAAGTCTGACTGCCCAGCAAACCTGAACATCTGCTTTCAGTTTCTGCTTTGAAGTCTTCCTATTGAAGTGAAAAAATTCTTATAGCTCAAACTAATAACGTGCCAGAAAACCAGTCCTCCTTTTAATTGCAAAAGAAAACCAACCCGTAGACGTGATAAAAATATGGGGAGAAAAAGTGCACAGTCCAAACACACCTTTGTGGTTTGTAATATTATGAAAAGCTGCATACTCATTTTAGAATCATTAATGGATGAAGGTTGGGCTGGGGGCTGCTTTATGGAGATATCACTAATCCCTTTTCCATTATGATTCCTGTCTTAAACTAGTCTAAGGTGCTAAATTTAAGCCTGGAAATTACTAGCTACTCCCAGAAGCATCTTCCCCAGATTCAAATGGAAAATCTTATGCTCCCACATCATGTTCTGTAGAATCCACTGTCATCAGAGTCTGCTAACTTCTATACATGGACATCACAGGAAGTAACAGCCTGAGCCTTCACGAGACAGTAGAATGTAATGGAAAAAGCCACAGGCCAAACTGCTTAAGATGTGAGGCTGGAATTTGAGGGAAAAAACTCATAATAATCCTATATTTATTGAACACAAACTTCCATGCAAGTATCAACAAATTTGATCCATTTCTCCCCTGCCCTTCTTTATACATCTCCTCACTGGGGTATGTAGATTAGTACGTGTTGTCATTCTTTTACATTTTGTGTTATAATGCCCATATGAAAATGCATCCATTTTCAAAAGTACTTTAATTCATACAGAATTAAACAAACAAAACCCAGCAGTAGAGGCTAAGGGCTAAAAGTGAGTCTTTCCCATCAACAGGTTTTGTGGAAGATAAGGAGACCCAGGAATTGGTAACGAATGCCTGAGTTAAGCAGGTTGAATTGGAAAGAGCATAGAACAATTGTTAGATTCCTGCTTTTTATGTGCTGTGCTGTACAAAGTGGGATGTTGTTCATGAGAACAACAATAAAAAGATAGAGATGTAAATTTCTCTAACCCAGGCCTCTGTTACTATGTACCAATTCCCAGCCATAAGAACCAACTGGTCCCAACAGAGTAGAGTAATTATTGTCAACTCCTATATATTGTTTCCTCCTTGAAACTTAACCTCACATTAGGATAATTAAAAGCCAGGTTAATTTATAAAACAAGTTTACAACTTTATATATAAAAGTGAAAGAGTATATGGAAAATTTCTATAGAACTTAATAGGAGATGCAACAAGTAGGGTTTCAGAGTAATAACTAAAAATCTATTGCATTTAGTAGAGAATGCTACCATTTCAAAATTTGGTAGATACTATTCAATAAATTTCCAAAATTACGAAGGCTAGTTTACAAATCTTAGGGTATGTCTAAACTACATTCTATTTTTGAAAGAGGAGATGCAAATTCCTTGGAGGCAATTCCTTGGGAATTTGCATATCTTCTTCCAATCTCACTTTTGAAAGTGGATCTTTCGGAAAAAAACTGCATAAACCTCATTTTTTAAGGAAGAGCGTTTTTTTTTGAAAAAGGATTTTTTCCTAAAAAAACCATGTCCACACCAATTTCACTTTTGAAAGTGAGATCAGAAGAAGATATGCAAATTCCTGCGGAATCTTCTTTCGAAAATAGAGCGTAGTCTAGACATAGCCCTACAGAAAGGTTAACACTCTCCGTTAGGAATTATTGCAATTATTACTCTCACAACACACTAAAACCTATTTACTACTTCAGAAACTCTCATTAAAACATTTCAAGAGTGATTCAGGAAGAAGCTCATTTAATTTTTGAGATGCATAAAATTGAGTGAAAAAAATGTTGACGATACAGATAAGACAGTAAAGGGATTTGACACTGCAGCCAAGTTCTTTATTTATTCAGGAGCAGGTTAATAGTCAATGTAGTTAGCTAACTTCGTTATAATCAAATTTTCAAATCAAATACATTCTCATTAAAAATCTCAACACTTCAGGTAGGGAAAGAGATAGTGAGACCAATGCTGGATTATTATTTGCCTAAAGCAAGTAGTGAGACTTTCAGCAGACAATACATAAGAGAGCAAATGGATCATATAGTTATTGAATAAAGGATGCTAGCAGTATTGGGCTCCACTTTAAATGGAATTAAAAGTCTCATAGTAACAGCTTTTGGAAATCCTGCCATATTAGCCTATGCTTTATTGAGGATTGGTGAGTTCGTAGAAAACAGAACCAGACTTGAGGTTTGCATGTTATGAGAGGAGCAAAAAAAAAAAAAAAAAAAAAAAAAAAATCACCTTGGACAAAGTGATATGCTAGACAGATGGGAGATAAGGCCAGTTGTGTCCAGGTGCAACCTAAGAATGGACAACAAGACATAAGAATATAAGAATGCAGAGTCTCCAGCTGGCTCATACCAGAATGCTGGATGAAGCTTCTAGTTTCAAAGTTAGGACTGCTTTTTCCTTGCTTTCTTAATAACCTCATACAAAGAGTGAATTAAAAGAATCAGTTCCTGTTTTCCCAGGACTCCATATTGCTTATGTAAAAACTGTTCGTATTCTATTCTTAAATAAAAGGCTAAAGAGTACACACACAAGTGTGTGATAAAAGAAATGTGCTTAGTCAACACATAATCAGAACTCAGGAGAAACAGAGGCCTGACAAAAACAATGGACTGGAATAAGATGAAGGCCAGATATGGGAATGACTAACACCTGGTTAGGGAAAGGTAAAAAGGTTACACTTTTTGGAGGTTCTTGGAGGCAATTCAGAAATACTCCCACATACCAGCCAAATCTACAAACCAAGAGGCAAAAGTAACCCTGAAGTACCCAGATGGCATATTACATGTAGTATTCTGTATTCTGTTCACCATACAAATTAAAAATAGCCACCCTCATCTGCATTTAACATTTATTAACCTCTTATATTAATCAGTGATGTTTAGACACATAATTATTGTTACAAGCAATGAGAACTACATGGCTAACCTCTCACATCACACTTGGTTTATTGTGAATAAGTAAAATCTAATACCATTGCCATGGAAAATCATAGTATCTTGTACAAAACTTATCCAGACCTAGTGATTCCTCTCCCAGATAAGGTATCATTTTAAGACTGATCATGCAAACTTAACAAGTTCCCTGAACTACCAGGGTGAAATCCTGATCCTGAAGAAATTAATGGCAAAACTCCCATTGACTTCCAACAGATCCAGGATTTCACACCCATTGCCTTGTGAAATGGGAGTACTTAGCTGTTCAGTATAAGTCTGTATGTCTATTTTGTTGTCAGCTACTACACACATCTCTTTTAGCACCAATGCTGTCCAGGTTTGCCTCCCACTAAGTATATTTTAGATTACTTTCCTCTACCTTGACTTGCATACATTTTCCTAATAGAATTCACATTTCATTCCTTTCTGTCCAGGTTTCTAATGTATTTATTTATCTCAGTTATTTCTCTGTTCTCTGTGGTGCTCAGAGCTCCTAATTCACTATAATACGCAAGTTTTAATAATGTGCCAATTTCCTCCCTCTTCTGTTTTTACCAACCACGCCCTCTTCACCCCGCCCCCCCGCCTCTGGGGTATACATGTCCGCGCCTTATGCAAGTTGATTTTTACTCATATTAAAAAAAGACAAGAGCAACATGATAAAATCAGCCTTTTATAAGGCGGCAGAAGTCTCTGCGGGTTATGTACTTCCGCAGGTAATCTTATATATATTTTTTACACACGATAGAAAAACTGTGGGTAATACATGAGTGCATGTTATACATGGACGCGGGTTATATTTGCTAATTTATGGTACCTTAGGACAGAATACTAGAAACTGTATTGTAGTGAATAATTCCTGACTGGCAGGCAGGCAATAGATAGTCTAATAGGATTTTTCAATCTCTAACATGGATTATTCTATAGGACTAGCTCCTGTAGAGTGTGCAAGAACTGTCACATAAGCTCAAAAATTCTTCCTTGGTTCTGATTCAAGTCACTTGTAAAATGTTACAGGATGATGCATATTTATCTTTGAAATAATTCTGTTTGAGTAAAAATAACTCATGACTAAGAAATATTTTAACTTTTCTTAAACAAAATCCCTACCTTTGATACAGAAATTTTCTATCAAAATGAAACATTGACATTTCTGCATCTACTTTTGTTTGTGGGACCAAATAGAAATATTGTATTTCAGTTTGGCTTAATGTTAAATTGTATTGTAAGACAGGCTATGTCTTCCACAAGGCACCACAGTATCCCCTCTTTCTGAGCCACTGTGGTACAGCCTGGGTGATGCACTCTGAATGGGGAGGCCAGTTTATATGGTGGGAAATACAAGCATATGACATTTGAACTACAATTTCCATGAGAAGAGAGAGTTACTCACTTTGTGCAGTAACGGAGGTTCTTCAAGATGGTTGTCTCTGTGGGTGCTCCACCTTAGGTCTTGAGGTGCTATTGTGCGTCTAGACAGATTTTTCAGTAGTAGTGCCCTCCGGTGTACTGCGCATGTGCAGCTACTGTCCCTTCAGTTCCTTCTCTACCCCGGAAGAATAATAGCAATAACTCCGAAGCAGAGGGAAGGAAGGGCGGGTGGTAGAGCACCCACAGGGATGACCATCTTGAAGAACCTCTGTTACTGCATGAAGTGAGTAACTCTCTCTTCTTCTTCGAGGAGTGTTCCTGTGGGTGCTCCACCTTAGGTGACTATATAGCAGTACCCGTGCTAGGAGGCGGATGCTTCAGTTAATAATAGTGTTGAACTTTGGTGAGGACTGTTAGTCCAAGTTCCGTGATCCACTTCAGGTAAGTGTCCAGGGCATAATGTCTGGCGAAAGTGTGCACAGAAGACCATGTTGTGGCTCTGCAAATGTCCATTCGATTAATGCTGCTAAGGTAGGCTACAGAGGTTGCCTTGTCCCTTGTAGAATTCACTCACAATTGCAGCGGGGGCTGCTGGTTCAAACTGGTGTAAGCCAGGCGGATACAGTCTATGATCCACTTGGAAATTCTCTGTGTGGAGATTTTCAAACCCAATGAGCTTTTAGAGATGGAGATGAAAAGTCCATTAGTTTTATGAAGTGCCTTTGTCCTTTCTAGGAGGCAAGGTGCATCTGTCGTGATCGCACTCGTCGGGGGAGCTCTGTGGAAGTGTACCCCAGTGCACACACTTTTTTTGATCTGCCCACCAATCTAGTGAGTGCTTGATCCTGTTTGGGAGTGAAATCAACTTGTTGATATTGGTGTAATGGGGCCTGTATGCCATTCAGCGCCATCACTGCATTGGTCTCATATGTAACCTGGCGTGCGACACCACTGATGTGGCCGCTGCCATGTGGCCTAGAAGTTGTAGGCAAGTTCTTGCAGGAATTTTTGGGCTGGTCTGCAGCACATTGACAATGTGCTTGATTGCCTGGAATCAGTGGTGTGGAAGAGAGGCTGTTGCCTGGATGCAGTTGAGATAGGCCCCTATAAACTCTATGGTCTGAGCCAGTTGGAGCTTGCATTTGGCTAGGTTGATTTGGAATCCTAGAATCTGGAATAAGGACATGGCCTGGGAGACTGCCTTGAGGGCCTCCTGGTAGGTAGGTGCTCTAGTCAGGCAGTTGTTGAGGCAGAGGAATATAGATACGCCTCATTCACGGAGGTGGGATGCCACTACTGCAATGAGTTTTGAGAAGACCCTTGGGGCCATGGAAAGTCTGTAGGGCAGCACTGTGTATTGGAAATGTGCTGTGCCCAGATTGAACCTGAGGTATTTGCCATGCGCAGGATGCACGGATACAGGAAAATAAGCATCCTGGAGGTCAAGAGTCCCCTTTGTTTAGGGCTGGTATTATGGTAGCTGAAGTCACCATCTTGAAGCGCTTCCTGAGAATGTGGTGGTTGAGTTTCCAGAGACCAAGAATTGGTCTCCAACCTCCTGATTTTTTTGTTATGAGGAAATAAGGGGAGTAGAAGCCTTTGTTTCTGTGATACTGAGATACTAGTTCTATGCCACCCAGGTGGAGGAGACGGTTGATCCCTCTTGTAGAACGCTCTCATGAGATGGGTCCCTGAAGAGGGACGGGAAGAGAGGACGGGTGGAAGGGAAGTTGGTAAAAGGGATGCAGTATCCCACTCTTACGACTTCTAACACCCACTTGTCGGTCATGATCGCTGTCCATTGGTAGAAGAAGGGTAGGAGACAGTGGCGGAAAAGAAGGGAGGACTGCAGTTGTTCTGTATGAAGGGACAGTATTGGACTCTCGATCTGACCTTCAAAATGTTTGCCTGGAGGTAGATGGCTGAGATGTAGCTGGCTGGTCAACTGTCTGTCTGCATTTGGTTTGACGTTGTCTCCTCCTGTTGTCAAAGTGCCTCTGAGTCTGATTGAAAGGAGAAGATTTATATCTCCGGTTAAAGTATCTATTTTGTTTGCGCTTTGCTGCAGGCACATGGATCCCAAGGGGTTTCAAAGTTGTTCTGGAATCCTTGAGCGAATGGAGGGATGCATCGGTTGTGTCCACAAACAACTTGGATCCCTGGAAGGGGAGGTCCTGTATTGCGGCCTGCATCTTGACAGGTGGAGCCAGGAGGCCCTCCTCATGACAATAGCCGTGTCGGATGCATCGAGGGTGGCTTGAATGGGTGTGCAGGAGATCAGCATTCCTTCATTTATATTGGCAGAGAACTGTTGTTTCTTAACCTCTGACAAGTTATCAATAAAAGGTGATAGTTGTTCGAAGATGTGGTGGATGTTTTTAGCCAACATGGCTGTATAATTCGACATATGTAGTTGAAGCGAGGCTGAGGAATAAACCTTCCTTCCCATAAGATCTTACCTCTTCCACTCTTTGTCATACGGGATAGTATGTGTTGTGCTCTGTTTACTCCTTTGGTTGACAGCATCCTTCACTACAGAGTTGGGGGAAGGATGAGAAAAGAGGAAGTCCGCACCTTGTGGTACCACATAATATTTGCAGTCAGATCTCTTGCAGACTGGTGGAATCATAGCTGGCATCTGCCATATAATCTTGCCAGGGTCGGCAAGGGCAGGATTCATGGGCAAGGCTAGTTTGGAGGTTGGCGTGGCATGGAGTATGCTGGTCAGTGTGTGTTGGGTGTCAGGGAGGTTGACCAGGGAGACCTCAAGAACATCAGCTACTTATTTAAAGAGCTTTTGAAAAGAGCGGAAGTCATCATCCACTGTAGGGGATGGGGGCATAAGGGTGTCATCAGGAGAGGAGGAAGATATGTGAGCTGCCAGATGAGAAGAGGCTGATTCATCATCATCACTGGAAGCAATCTCCACCTCCTCTTGATAGAGCGACCTGTCAATGGGTGGCAGGGATGATGCTGTGGAAACGGGCCGTCGGCATGAGCCTGATGCCTGATGTTGAACCCGATATGGTGCCCACAAGTCCCAATAAGGCCAGTTGGAGAGTAGAGGCATGGGAGAGGGCAACCATTGTAGAGGTTGTTGCTGAGCCCCTGGCAGTATTGGTGGTTGAGGCTGTTTCGGGGAAGAATGCCTTGGGGAATGGGTACCAACCACTGGGTCATCTTCATCCTCACTCGACAAAGGAGGTGCCGAACGTGGAGTAAGCAAGCATAGGAAGCTGCCAGACGCGGGAGTGCCATTGGTGCCGAAGAGAGGTGTTGTGGGCACCTAGGATACCCCAAGCTCCTCCTCCGTGGTGAATGATGCTGGCCCTGGTGTATGCGGTGCCGGGGGAAGTTGTGGTGGAGCTATGGCCGCAGCCTGAGGGCACTGCTACTGAAAAGCTCCGTGTAGACATGCAATGGTGCCACAAGACCTAAGGTGGAGCTCCCACAGGGACACTCCTTGAAGAAGAAACTGAACTTCCAACTCTAAATTTTCAGGTTTTGGTCAAAGAATTTTGGGTGCCTAACAGATTCAGTATTGATGCAAAAGAAAAAAAAATTCTGCATAAATTGTCACTGTGTACTGCATCTAGAATATGACAATTGCAAGAAATGCTTTTTAAGACACCATTACAAGGTTTGTGGTATTTCAGTAATGGGAATAAGAACCTGGATAGAATATAAAGTACTAGCACATTTTGGGGTACTAGTGTAAGACAGAATTAAATAGAATCAGAAATGCAGGGATGGAAGGGACCTTGGGAGGTTCAGACGAGGGAGGTCCATAACGAAGTACCTAAATAGGATTAATGGAACAGGCCCCACAGAAAAATCTACTTTGCATGTCACAGTAGCCAAGGGCTTATCAAAATATGTTCACAACTTTTTTCCTTAATGAATGGAAACACATTCCTATCTCCCCAAGAAAGATTTATTAAATTAAGTTGTGGGAGAGGCCTTCCCCAGAAAATAAGAAGGTGCATTTAAAAAGACTGCTCTTGTCTTCTACTTTTATTTTTTCCTTTTCTGGAGGATCATTTTCATTAATGAATAGACATACACATCTCTGTGGACAGAGAAGACACAAGACAAAACTATAAACAAAGGCAATTTAGCACAAAAAGCAACCCCATTTCCCCTCCACATTCATGTTGCCTGGAGCTGCTTTGCATTTCTTCTAGAAAGGTCTGAAAAATGTCGAAGAGGCCATGCCTCTGAGGAAAAAATGCAGCAGACTTCTTTACGGAAAGAAGGCCATGTTCTGCTTACCATTACACAACTGGGATCCCACCAGTGTAACAGAACATAGTTTGGCCAGAAGAATCATTCTATTATATATGTAAAAAGGGTGCATCTACACTGCACCGTTATTTCAAGATAACTAGCGTTATTTCAAAATAACAATGCGAGCATCTATACAGCCATTCCGTTATTTCGAAATAATTTCAAAACAATGGATGGCTTATTTTGAAATATGTAAATCTCATTCTTTGAGGAATAATGCTTATTACGAAATAGCTATTTTGAAATAAGGTGTGTGTAGATGCTCCACTGCTTCTATTTCGAAATAGCCCTTCACCAGAGCCATTCTAAGTTATTCCTCCCCAGTGCCTCCTGGAGCAATAAATTGAGATAGCACGTATACATTAGAGAAGCCTGCCTCAAACTAAGTCTGAGGTTTTTCTGCAGTGTAGATGTGCTATTTCAAAATAAGCTATTTTGGAATAACTATTCCAGAATAGTTTATTTTGAAATAAGTGTGAATTGTAGACGTACCCTAAGAAATTATTTTTTCAATATGTGTTTTCAATATACAATTTCAATGGGAGTTTTGTCTGGCTTTAGAATGCAGGACTGGCTTCTAATAATCATTCCTTAGTTACCTGATAACAGTAAAAGCAACACACATCCAGGGATAAACAGTTACTTACCAGAACATTCAAATCCATTACCTCTATAGCCCTGTTTACATTTGCACTTGAAGGATCCCTGAGTATTGAGGCACTCTGCATGGATGTTACACTTGTGCGTACTTGCAGCACATTCATTTTTATCTAGAAAGGGGATACTTCAGTGAAAATTTCATTCAAATCATAGTTTCATAACAATCTGCCTGTGGCAGTCATCTATTTTCAGACAGCTTAAGCACCAGCATTAGAACAAGAATGTCCTGAAGACTCTGCTCTAAAATGGATTTTTGTTTCTCAAGACCACAACTTTTGGCATGAATGTTTGAGCATGACAGTATAATAATTTAGGACCTGATTTTGCTCCCAGTGAAGTCAATGACGTGTTTTTTTTTCTGACTACAATGATAGCAGGACTGGAACTGAGACTGTGAATGTTGTCCTCCTAACAAAAAATACAAAGGGCCCATGAGAATAATCGTTACTGTGATGAAATATAGACATTTAGATCCCAATATGCCCCCCTTGCATGGAATAGTAACTGCTTACAGGAACAATCCATTTTAAATAAGGGTGGCAGAACGGTGCCTGTAGACTGTAAGATAGGCAGGTCAGGGGGATTTACTGGAGAAGTGGCAGGCACATTCATTATGTTATTGGAAATATAACTGATATACTCAATAAAGTATTGTGTTAAACTGAAATCAGAACATATTAAAGAGTGGAAGTAACTGATTTAATTTATTGCTCCATTTGATTTTGTTACTGAATGACAAGAACTTTTCTGGTATTTCTCACAGGAGGGAGCTACATTCTTACAAAGTCAGGGTGCATCTACACAACGGCGCTAGCTCGAAATAAGCTATGCAATTTGAGCTACACAAATTGTGTAGCTTATTTCACGACAGTCTATTTTGAAATTTGACACTGTTTACACAGCGCCAAATTTCAAAATAGGCCGCTATTCCAACAAGTCCCTTAATTTATGTGGAACAAGGTTTACTGGCACGTCAGAATAGAAAACCCATTATTTCGATAGCATTTTGAAATAACAGGTGTGCTGTTAAGATGCGGAAAACGCTATTTCGGGATACTGGCTGTATCCCGAAATAGCACCACTGTCTAGGAGTATCCTAAGAGTTCTGTACCCATTGAAGTGATACTAAGCCATACTTCACACACAGAAGTTCAAAGGTACAGATGCAAAGAATGGCTTGGCATGGACACTCATGCAACAGAGGAGAACTCTGCATCAAAAGGTGGATGTATTTGCCAATAAGATTTAGACCTGCAATCTTTATGCCAGGTCTCCATTTTGTCTATGAACATATTCATAGGTTTTCAGTTTTAAGGCTTCTGAGATTTGAGTACAATAGGAAAACAAGACTCCACTCTCTTAAACCTGCCTTAAAAAAATCGAAATATTAGTTCTCTTTTATATGTGCTCAGTGTAATTCCAATTCTCGTAGGCCCTTACATATTGTATCAAAGCAACATTTTTCAATGCCTGCTACATACGCTACAAATTAGCTCTTCTTACACACAATGTGAGTCCCCTAGTTAATGGACTGCAACAGAGCACTAGAGATGTATAACATACACAGATACAAAAATGAAATGTCAAGAGGATGTAAGAGTCCTTTCACCTGTATTGTCTCCGCACCTGAAAGACCCAAAGCGTAACAGAGTTCTTCAAAGTAATTTAAACCCACTTTTTCCAGACAGTTATTTTTTTCCTTCTCTGAGCTGTACAAACATCTCTCTCTACTGTGTCGCAACTTAATGAAAGCATAGGAAGCTGCACCTCACTTTGCAGATCAGAGCCAAAAAATGAATTTACTCCGAGGCAAGCAAGCCTTCAATTAGCATCCTTAAATGAAAACTGAACACTCCCTTATAATCCATTGTTCCCTAGTTGCAGACTTGATTGCAAATGATTGTACACTTTCTGTAAAATTTCCTACAGAGGTCTTGGCAAGATAAGGTAATATAAACTGCAGCTGCCTGTGACGGGGCGCTCCCGCCCCGCACTCAGGGCGCGCGGGGGGACGCCGGGCGGACACACCGGGGGGCGGGGAGCCCGGACAGGCCCAGCACGTCGGGTTGCGCGGACGCACCAGGACCCGGCGCGGGGTGCGCTGGGAGGCAAAGGGCGCCGACAGACAAGGCCCAGGAGGGAGGGGCCAGAGAGGCGCGGGCTGATGAGGTCACGGGGGAAGGGGGGAAGGGAGGCTGAGAGGCGTCGTGGAGGAAGTGATGGACAGGGGGAGCGGAGCCGGCGGGGGATTTAAACCTGGGGCCGGCACTGCGAAGGGGGAGGAGGTGAACGGAGCAGCAGGAAGGAAGGAGAAGGGAGAGGTGAGAGGGGATAACGCGGGAGAGGCGGGCCGGGAGGCCTGGTGGAGTAGGAAGCGGCCCAGGGCAGGGTCGTGGAGCCCGTGAGCAGGTGTGTTTTGGGGCATTTCCCCCATCCGCTAGGGAGGGACCTTGGGTCCCTGCCTTTAGGGCCCTGGGCCGGGGTTCAGAGAGGGGGCGGGCCCGAACCCCCCTACTCCGCTGACCGACGGATCCAGCTCGGGTGAAGGCGCAAGCGAGCGCAGTAGAGGGCCATCGGCCGTGTTGTTGACTCACTGTTGTCGACTCTCTGTGACAGACTAGTTTACACTACCATTGTAAATTTTCATTGATGTCCTTCACATAATTTTTCAATAATCAGGCAGGTGATTTTAGTCAGTGTCGCAATGAGGGCTCTAACTGATATTTTAGATCTGATTCTGAGGTGCACTTTCAGCGGTCTATTTTGAAATACTGAAGCTTATGTCAAAATCCACTGCCTACCATGTAATAACATGAAAGATGTACATTAAAGAAAGAGAAGAGACAAACCAAACTACTGCTTAAAGCTTACCTACACAGTCATAATGGCCACTGACATATTTCAGTTCATAACCAATCTGACACTTGCAATAGTAGCTTCCAAATGTGTTGACACATCTGCGGTTATAAGAGCAAATAGCTTTGCCAGTGGAACACTCATCAATATCTAGGGCAATGAAAATGGAAATTGGTAAGATCAAGCAGAAGACAAAAGGAAACAGCAAATGCTGTCATTTACACAGTGTAATTCGGTCATGGCAGTCATTGGAAACACACATTTCAAAATGTCCATGTTATAAAACATGTCCTGTGGATCTTATATTTGGGGATTGCTTTATATATGGGGGTAGGTGGATATGATGATGACAACAGTTAAACCAAGTGCATGGAAAATTTTGAGAGTTGCCAAGTTAAGTTAGGTTGGGAGCCAGCAGGAACCCATTAAAGGTTCCTGTCATATGGCCATGGAAAGTGAATGTAGGTTGGTGGGGGGGGAACTACATGGGTTGTGATTTCTCTTTTTTGGAGAGGTGGGGAAACAGAGGACTGTTACAAATGAGGCCTTTTGCAGAGTTGGGAATGCATCAGTGAAGAAAAAACAGCAGACTTCTTTCACTGCTGCTTGTAGGGGGAAATCTTTTGACACTCGCTGAAAAGTATGAAATTATGGGTAGAACTCAAGCTGGAAGTTATGACTCCCAAGGGTTAGCAGACAGCCGTCAATGACACATGATGACCCTGTCCTTACTGATAAATGGGGAAGGGGTCCTGGTATGGATAATGCCTGAGATCCACTGTTTGAGCACATCTACACAACAGGGCTAAAGCAGAAATAAGCTATGCAACTTAAGCCACGCAATTGTCGTAGCTCAAGTCAAAATTGCTTATTTTGGCTTTTGGCGCTGACTACGCAGCAGGAAGTCCAAGGAAGAGCATTCTTCCTCTGACTTCCCTTACTCCTTGTAAAATGAGGTTTACAGGAGTCAGAGTAAGAAGTCCTCCAGCTTTCCATTATTTCAAAATAACTGCTTGTAGTGTAGACAATGACTATGTTATTTTGGAATAAAATCAGTTATTTTGAAATAATGCTGCTGTGTAGACATAGCCTCTGAAAGGTTCTTCAATGGTTATATATTTTAAACTCGATGGTTTAGGCACTTGCATGTGAAGAGAGATGAGAATGACAGAGTATGAGCAAGTTTTCTTGTATAACAAGTTTTACACAGTCCCCTCAATGTGTTTTGCTGTGTGTGTGAGGATATTAGCTACAAAAGTCACACTGCAGTCAATTTTGGATCACATAGTTAAAACTCTTAAGATATCTCCATTGTATGTCTACTTTCTAAAAGTTCAAACTCACTTAGTCAAAGTCTTCCCCTAAAGCTCATTCTGAGTTCCTTGATCTTTATTGTCTAATCTGCACCTGGAATGAATGTTGAAGACCCACTGATAAAAGAGGGAGTGCTGAATGCAGAATAGCCACAGTACAGATCAGGAAGGATTTTTACCTTAAGGAGTAATTATTACAGAGCTCATTTATTTCCAGATCATTCCCAGCCTTTATTCCGTTGGATTCTTGGGGAAGTGTTGCCAGACAGTGTACAGATCATGGCCCAGATTTCCAAAATGTGGCCTACAAGACTCAGGATTATGTATAGAGTTAATTGTGAATTCATATATTATCAGCTAGATGACCAGCTACCTGAATTGTGCACACACTATTTAGGTGATTAGCTGGATAATAGTTAATTATATGCCTCTGAAGGCCAATATAAAAAGCAGATGCACATTAAGTGGGTGTTGCAAATCTAGTCATAATAAGTGCAAATCTAGGTAATAGTTGCTAGTTTTTAAAATTGAATGAAGTGTGCTGCTCTTCAGGTCCAAAAATAGTGCAGCATTTTCAACCCATTTTACTTAGACTAAATGCTTTCTGTTGAGCTGCTCATCTATTGTAAGCACTTTCATGATCCCTAGTGCTTTGTTATCTGAGCCCGGCACAATATTTGATTAATTTATCCTCACAATACTCCTGTGAGGTTGGAATTATTAGTTTCCCAGCTGTGAAATGAGAATAACGAGTCATAGAGCAACTAAACAACTTGCCCAAGTCACACAGGTTGGTGACAGAGAAGGGAGTTGTATACTGATCTCTCAAGTCCCAGGCTTATGCCCTCACCCCTGGACTATCCTTCCTTTTGCTCATGAGTACACCAATTCTATGGGAGCATTAGAATTTATCTAATCTCCTTTTTAGTTTAAGGAGAATGCTGAATGCACCGAGATGGTGCTTTATAAGCTAAAGAAACATATGAAACAATCAAAATGTATGAATAGCTAAAAGAAAAATTTAGAGGCTCTATACTTCCTTGTTGTATTTAAACATATGCTTCCGGACTGTCTGCCTTAAAACAGCTCTTAAATAATTCAAACAAATGTTAATAATAAAACTACAATGGGAGGCTAGTTAGGGAATCCTGCTCATATATCCCAAAACAACACATTTAAAGGAAAGAAACACTGTTCCCATCGTGACATGTTTATGATTTAGAAACTGAGCCAAGTCTCCATATGGGTTCACTCTGTAACTCACAGAGTGATAAAACACTCAGGTCATAGGAAATTTGTGCATGGTGTGTGTTGTTGCAGCTGTATCAAAAGGATAATTCCTGTGGTAACTGTCTTTTGTTAGAGAAGCATCTCTAAGTTGATGTGCCTAATTGATCTGTTGCTTGAAAGGTTATGCATAATATTATCTGTCAATGTAGTTAAAATTTATTTCCTGTGCATTGGACATAGGATAGCTCTCTAAGATCCAAAATATGCTTTTGGGCTGTAGAGTGAATTCCTATAAAAAGTATTCTTTCAGCAACATCTGAAATTGAATAGCTACTGTATTCCTCTGCTCCTGCCACATACTGGCTCCACAGCTGTTCTCTATCATCCAGATCCCAAGCCAAGTCATTTGTAGTTTGATCAGATACCATTGAGATAAGCATGGTGTAAATGCCTGAAATCATCATAATCTCTTCGATGTTAAAGGCATTTTCACAGGTAATACTATCAGGCCGAATTAACTCTTCTGAGGGCTCAGGGTTATTAGATTTTGTGAGGCCCCCTAAGCAGCGGGATGGGGTTAAGGTAGGAGGGGGTTTGGGATCTGAGGTGTTGGGATGAAGGAGTGGGCTAAAGACAAGGGGAGGGCAGATGGGGTCTGGGCAGGAGTTAGGATGCCTTAGCAGGCTCTGGGATGGGGCTCAGAGTTAGGATGTGGGGTGCTTACCTGGGACAGCTCCACTTTGGGGAAGGGGCGAACAGGTGGCTCAGCCCAGGCTGCATTGCCCTGCCCTCACCTGCTGGCACTGTGGCCACTATCCCCTGCAGCTCCCAATGGTTGGGATTCCTGACCAATGAGAGCTTTAGGGGCACAGCCTGAAGACGAGGGCAGGGTGGGATGCATCTTTCCCAATTGCAGTGATGTGACTGCAGCCCAGCAAGGGGGATGGCAGAGAGCAGAACCACATCCTTTCCCTCTCCCCTCACCAGGCAGGGCCAGATAACATGCAGGGGCTTCAGCAGCAACAGCCCAGGGCCCTGGACTAAGGGAATCCCACAAAAAGATCTGCACTTTTGACAGTTCAGAAATCTTTTTCAGGGTCTCCTTTAACTCAAGACTGCATCCCCTAAAGCCCCTTTCTTAGTTTGGCACTGAATACTATAAAATGCAAGAAAAGATATTTCTATTATGCTTTAGGTTCAACCACAGATCAGAGAGTTTTCTTTGTTCTGAGCAGAGCTAAGTGCAGGTATTTTTTAATGGTTTATTTAACAAAATGTGCCCTTATGATCAACCTGAAGCTATATGTAAATTGCCACACAAATAGCTTCAGCCATTTTTCTCCCCTGCCATTTTCTGATAGAGGTGGTGGTGATGTTGCTCATGTCTCTTCCCAGCCCCTCATAATTATGAGCACAGTGGTATGGGCACTCATCAGGGATGCTAGAGCCCTATATTTGAATCCCTGCTCCTCAACAAAACACAGATGCACTTTTTCAAATCACCACAAATTCAAAAAAAAATTAGATTCAATTCAACCTGAATTAAATTTGTTTTTCAGTGTTTTAGAACTGTCACTGAACTGGGAAAAAATCTCTTATTGCCCAGCTATAGTTACAAATTCTCTCCACATTTTTGTGATACATAAATGGTCTTGGAAGCTGAGTGTGTCAAACTGCTAAGTTTGCATATGCCTGGTGCACCTACAATTTCTTGTGGCAGCTTGCAAATGAACACGTGAGCCTAATGATATTTATTGTTGCACAAAATGAACAGTATTCTGAAAATGAATATCTATAGCCTCAAGCCAGTGGCACACACAAACCTGAAAGAGATCTTTTGCCCTCCCTTTAAGAAAGCATAAGCATGAAGTTTAAGATTTCTGGTGTGCATCTAGTTGCCTATGTTCCCACAACTTCCTGTTGCCTATGTTCCCCCAATTTGAAACAAACATCCTTAGTGGAATAAAGTAGCTTTTTAACATATGCAAGAAAAAATGGTGGGTGGGCACGTACTGGTTGCCCAGCTCCTCCACCTTCCCCTGCTGATCAGCACCTCCCCATCCTTCCCAGTGCCTCCCACCTGCTGTGGATCAGCTGTTTAGCAACATGCAGGAAGCATGGAGAGGGGAGGAAGAGGAGTGAGGGTGGAGCATGCTTGGGAAAGCATGGAGAGATAGGGGAGATAGTGTTGAAGCTTGGGGCAAAGCATGGGCTAAGCACCCCCCCCCCCCCCCCAGGAAAAGGACAAAATCAGTGCTTGTGAATGTACAGATAACTGAAACAAGTGGTGATCTTTATCAGACAGAAACAGCATGGAAGCCTTGCAGTCAGCTCTAAACATATTATGCAACTAGTAGTGAGCCCCAAGTGTGGGGTCACCTCTGGCTTTGCCGTGAGCAAGGGGCTGTACATTGTGGAAAAGTTCCCTCCTGTTTAACTCCTGCACATGATCATTTGTCAGTGACAAAACTGCCTTTTGGATTCTAAGCACACCACTACTGTTTCCTATGATCTGAAAATAGTAGGGGTAATTTCTTTTTCACACACTGAAAACAAGAGGTCCCAACTGTGAGCGTGTGGAGAGGGGTCACTAGTCCAACACCAGCCTCGGTATGAAGTTTTTTTTTAAGATTCAGGATCCCATTCTGTATTGGTCCTGCAGAAAAAGTCGAAAGCAGGAAAACCGCATCACACGTACCTATACATGTCCTTCCATTTGGTCCCAGCTGAAGTCCAGTTGATGGACACAGACACCGCACCTCGTCTTTGACTGCTTCACATCCATACTGACAGTTCACCATACCACACGTCTTAGAGTCTGAAAAAAAACACACCTTTGTCAGAATCTAGATTGGAAACTAGACCACCTCTTTTACTAAACTGCATGTTGTATATTCAGCTGCACAGAATGATCTCATTCACTGTTCTCAGCATCTATTCTGTTAATCACATTGTTTAGTCATCAAAAAAAAATTACCCAATAGATATGACTGCACCAGAACCTCCCCCACTATTGTGAGTATCAGAGCCTGGTCCACACTAGTCCCTCCTGCTCCAAACTATAGCAGGGTCCCCAGAAAAGCATGCTGCTCTCTCTACACCTAAGACACAATCCTTACCTGTAGAGTAGGAGAAGCCACATAGGTAGCTAAGTACCTTGCTGCAGAACGAGCAGTCAAACATCAACTTCCTCTCAGCCAAAGACAATAATGTGGGTCTGAAACTAATTAACCCAAATACTTGGGATGGCCAGACCTTATTAGGCTATGTCTAGACTGCAAGCTTCTTTTGGAAAAAGCTTCTCTCTTTTTTTTTTATCTGAGGAAGTGGGTCTGACCCACGAAAGCTCATCATCTAATAAACCATGTTGTTAGTCTTTAAAGTGCTACATAGTCCTGTATTTTGGTTCAGCTACACCAGACTAACACGGATACATTTCTATCACTATTTCCAGAAGAGATCTTCCGGAAAAGCTTATTTTGAAAGAGAAAGTCCACATTGCAAAAGCACAATGAAAAAGTGATGTGCTTTTTCGAAAGAGAGCATCCATACTGAATAGATGCTATCTTGCATTTAAGTTGCAATTGGTATGGATGGAGTGGCCACTATGGCACCTGTGTTATTTTCTGGAGACCTCTTTTTTTTCGAAAAAGGCTTCTTCCTTGTAGAAAGAGGTGTACCGCCGTTGGGAAAAAACCTCCATTCTTTTGACTTTCTGTTGAAAGAACTCAATGGCAGTGTGGACACAAGTATTGTTTTTCTGGAAAATGGCCATTTTTCTGGAAAAACACTGCAGTTGTAGATGCACCCTTAGAGACAAAGCCCAAATGAGTTGGAAAACCACCTTCTTTTCTTCTAGAAATGAGGCTTAGAAGGAGAGAAGAACAGACAGGCTCAAGGGCTGAAGTGAAAGGTTAGCTAGACACAGGGGTCCTAAGGCACTCTAGTCCGTTTGAACCATTGAGTGGGGGGTGAGAAGTGTGTCAGCCCCAAGGGTTGATCAATGTATAGCTCTTGGAACTGTGAGTAAAGAAGACACCATCTCTTTCCATTTGAGTCCTTGCAGTATGTTTTTTATGAATTAATAAGACTGCACCAAAGAAATACATGCTTTTATCATCAAACATCTACACAGGCTGAAAGACCATGAATGTTGGTTGCTTGGGTCAAAAATGGTAATAATATGAATAAAAATAGCTTGCTTACTGGCCTAAAATATTTTCACTCTCAGAACCCTTTGTGCCAACACAGAATGTGTAAACAAGCTAACTGCAGTATATGTCTCAGAGGGATAGCCATATTTAGTGTGTAAGTAAAAAAAAAAAAAAAAAACCCAGTGGTCCTGTAGCACCTTAGAGACGAACACAAATATGTAAATGGTATCATGAGCTTTCGTGGGCACAAACCACTTCTTTTTTGTCATCTTACAATTGTCTCACAGAATCACTACTTCATCTTATAAATGTACAGGTCGCACTGCTCTAAATTGGAACTCTCTGGTCTGGCAACATCCATGGTCAGGAAGGACCATGGATGTTCTAGGATCAGAGAGTCCTGATGCACTGCAGGAGCTGGAAGGAATGGGAGCCCAGCGTGATGTGGGGACCGACAAGTGGCTCAGCTGGGCTACGGGGGAGAAAGAGACAGGCTTTTGAGCTTATATAGATTTTGAAGAAGAGCTGTGTTAACTCTAAAACTTGGCTCTCTCATCAACAGAAATTGCTCCAATAAAAGAGAACTTCATCTGCCTTGTTTTTCTAATATGGTGCACTAGCACAGTTGAGGACATAGGCTATGCTAGCTACCCTAACATTACTGAACTGTCTAAAGGTTTTATTTTTAAGGATTAAAATTCCTCTAAACCACAACTGTGCCCTAGTTTAGTGTAATCCATACCTTTAAAAATACTGCCACAGGAGAGCATATCCTTTAGTGCTCACTAAACCTAGGAACCTGAGAGACAAAGAGAGAAACTAGAAACTAGCCATGATTGCACAGAAGTCATTTGTGATTAGGGTTGCCAGATGGTCTCCCAAAAAATATTGAACATGCGGGCTAAAAATGTGTTGAGCAAAAAACCACTGCCACGAACACACATGCTATGTTTAATACAGGCAGTCCCCGGGTTACGTACAAGATAGGGACCGTAGGTTTGTTCTTAAGTTGAATCTGTATGCAAGTCGGAACTGGCGTCAGCCGCTGCTGAAACTGATCAGTTTCAACCGCGGCTGAATCTGGATGCCAGTTCTGACTTACATACAGATTCAACTTAAGAAACCCAGGCGACCCAAGTCAGCTGCTGCTGAAACTGATCAGTGGCTGATTCTAGGAAGCCCAGGGCAGAGCAACTCTGCCTCGGGCTTCCTGTAGTCAGCCGCTGGTCAGTTTCAGCAGCGGCTGACTTAGGGACGCCTGGGGCAGAGCAGCTGGGGCAGAGCAGCTAGGGTGCTGCTGGGCTGTCCCGCTGCAGGCGTGCTCCAAGGCTTTGCTCCCCGTATCCCTGCAGACCAAAGCCGCTGGACCCCCCCCCCAGCAGACCAGGGACACCAGAGCAAAGCCGCCACCTGGGCGGCTTTGCTCTTGTCCCCCTGGTCTGCTGGGGGGGGGGTCCAACGGCTTTGCTGGACCCCCCCCCCAGCAGACCAGGGAGACCGGGAGAAGCTTTTCTCGCCCCGGAGGACACGGGTGGCGACCCGCCCGTGAGCTCCGGGGCGAGAAAAGCCCCATTCATAAGTGCGGATCCGACATAAGTCGGATCCGCGTAAGTCGGGGACTGCCTGTACTTAACTTTATTATAAACAGTCTTCATCCTACACCATCTCTATGTAAAGAGGCTTAGAAGTAATCATGCAAATGTGTATGTTATTTTCATTGTTTTCTATTCCTCTAAAGCTAAGGCTATAAAAGAATTTAGAAGAACTCCTTTTTATCCTGCAGCTGAAATGATTGTAGAGAACTCCCAGTGCCAATCGCGTCCCGCCTCCCAGCCACTCCCTCCACCCCCACTAGGCTTCTGGGCTTCTGACGCGCCCAGAGAGGCAATTGCGGCCCTGCATCTCAGCTGGGAGCCTGTGATTGCGCAAAATCCTGGTGAGTCCCAGCCACTCCCTCCACCCCCGCCAGGTATCTGTGCAATCACAGGCTCCTAGCGCCAGTCATGGCTCTGTCTTGCAGCTGCTCCCCCTGCCCATGCCAGGCTTCTGTCAGGTGTATAACTGGAAAAATCAGAAAATACAGGACATTGCACATGTCCGGTATTTTCTGATTTTTTTTACCAGCCAGACAGCACAAATACCGGACTGTCCAGTAGAATACCGGACACCTGGCAACCCTATTTGTGATAAGATATTGGTTGGATAATCTATGTATCAAAGTTATGCCCTATCCTGTAATATACATTACTTACTTGAACATGTGCCATCTGGCATAAGCATGTAGCCATTGAGGCAATAACACTTGTAGCTGCCATGGGTGTTCATACATCTATGCTCACAGGGACGGGGTTTCAATCCACATTCATTCGTATCTGCAGAAATAATTTGAATGAAATGAATGCAGGGATTTGTATTAAATGCAGGGTTATAATGTTACTTCATGCCTTAAATTCCCCAAAGTAAAAGCACTGGGATAGAAAATGATCCAACCCTTTCCAAGAGAGGAATTCAGCAGACCATCTGTGTGAGTGCTATAAAAACTAGCAAGGAGAGCCTGCTGCCTTTGACAGATTACAGTGGAATCTCTGGCAGACTGCAAAGGGGAGAGAGATCTGAAATTACAACATTTGCTAAGCGTATGTTTTCTTATTCTAGCTAGAGATTTTAGTGCCCCATCTGACATCCATACAAAAATTTTAAAAGTGAAAACCAGTCAGTCACACAACATAGGGAAAAAGATAACTCAAAGATTTCATGGGACAGGCATCAACCATGATACCATGGCAAGCATGAATCTTTAAGGAGACAGAGGTGATCATATGTTTTAAAAGGAAACTGATACAGCTGACTTTTTTATCAATGTTCTAAATTCAATTCTCAAAACCTAACCTGTCAATAAAATCTGAAAAGCAGAAGCACAGCGGAGGGTTCTCACTTGAGGAATATGGAGTTTAGGTTAGCTTACCCATTTTTTAAAAACTACTCTTGAAAAGGGCAAGAAAGGAACAATATTCGTTTTTAAATTTCCCAGTAACTAGTTTCTGCTGAGAAGGAAATCGCCTAGCATCTAATTCACCTAGAATCTAATTTACCTGGAGTGAAATCCAGTGCTGACAATACAGGCAACAATCCTATTGTATATGAACAGTACCTGGTTTTGTGACTTTCATAAACTGTTTGGCAACTGTCTCTCTTTCACTATTTTGAAACCTGTTTATCAAATACTCAAGAGTTCATTATAACAAAACACATCACTGCACACAGTCCATACATCATGTGTTTCATGACACAGTGATTTCAAAAAAGAGAAATCTCAGAGGGCTGAGCATGCTCACTTCCAGTTCTAATGGTCTCAGCATCTGTTCACGTGTCAGTGTGGCCTGTAGGCCAGAGGAAAATCTCCAGGCCATTAAGAGCAAACAGTCTAGTAGTGATACATCTGCAAAAGAATTTGTCAGCACCTATTCCAACAAAAAGAGGAAACATGATATTACTCAAAATGTTGGTTTTCATACATTTGAGACGCACACCAATTTGGAAATTAAAACTGAATTGTATAGTTACTATAATTTCATGTAACATACAAGATTACTGTAACACTGATAAACAGGCTTTTTTTTCAACTCAACAATGGAAATATTTTGCAAAGTTATTGTAGTGACTTAGGAGCTATTGTCTTTTAGGAATTTTTATCTTATGAGCTTCTCTTGAAAAATGGAACTTAAGTGCTTTTGAAATTTTTACCCACTGCATATAGTAAATTCACTATTTCCTCTGTAGAATCATTTTTTCCTTATGTGGAAAATTCCTTATAAATAATGTCAACAGGGAAGAAAAATATAAATGGCTTTTCTGAAGGGGTTTGAAAATAACTTCAAAACATTATTTGCAGAGTTCTCAGATATGGGATTCATTTTTGTTTTTTGCAGACAGTTAAATATGTAAAGTTGACAGACTCCTTTTAATCTGGTTGCTTAACATTTTAAAGCAGAGCCCAAAACACTGAAAAAGCAACAGTCTCTGCAAAATTTTCAAAGGCACCTTGTAAACTTATGAAGCCAAACTATGCACTCAAGTTTCTGAATGTACAACGATGGATGTGCTAATTTCAGAGTTTTCAAATTCAGATTACAATATACAAACAAAAGGCCCAAGAAAATTGTTAAGTGTCTATCAATTCAGTTTGGAAGAAAAACTTGTGGTTAAGGAACTAGAATGGGATTTCTGAGTTTATTTCCTGGATTCTGAGTTCTTGTTTGTCCTTGGGCATGTCTCTAATCATTCTGCATCTCATTTCCCCATCCATAAAATGATCAAGATAATTTATTTAAATAAGATGCTTATACAAGATTCTAAGTGCTCCAACCTATAATATAATAGAAATCCAACAGAATGACAATAATTTTGAATAAGAATGTAGCAAGCCAATCTTGAAAACTCATTTCCACCCCTTGATTGTAGGGAGAAGCATGCTCTTAGCTCTACACCCAAATTCTCACAAATGTATGTCTTTTGAAGTTTGCCTGGAAGGCCACCACATATGGACTATTTTAGACAAGTAGGGGGAGCACATTTATAATGTCTCCTTTCTTTCATTTCTTTGGCTCAGAGTTTATTTTTACTCAAACACTATGCCTAATGCAGTGGGATCTTGATCAAGGCCTTTCGGTCCTACTGTACTATGAACAATACAAAAACTGTTTGCATACATCAGATACTCTCAGTGAGCAAAAATATAGGACAGCCAAAAACACACACTTCAAATCCCGGATGCATAAGCTGAAGAAAGGAAGTGTACAAGATGAGCTCAGAACACTGAATACTTGTTCTTCAATATCTTTACCATATCAAATTTCATTTAAAGTAGAAGCATGGTCCAATGGCTTGGATTACAGTCTAAGACCTGGGAAACCTAGGATCAAGTCTTTGCTCTGACACACACTTGGCAAGTTACTTAGCTGCTCTGTGCCTCAGTTCCCCATCAGTATAAAAGCGCTCATGTCACTGACCTGCCTTATAGGAGAACAGTCAGTGTAAATATTGTAAAGGACTTGGATATATAGAGCTGTAAGTACCATAGATAGATAAGTACAGTATCTAGAAGAGAGACTTTTTTAATGTATAGGGAACAGATAAGTGGAATATTTTCACTGAAGACTACCTATTTGTTTTAGTTTCCATATTTATTCTTTAAACATCTATAAGCCTAAGATTTACACTCAGGTATTTTTAGTAAAAGCCATGGATAGATCATCTGAAGTAAATAAAAATCACGGACCAAGACTTGTCCATAACTTTTACTGTATAACCTGACTAAAACTTGGGGGGCGGTCCTGGGGCACTGCGGGTGCTTGGAGGAGATGGCTTGGCCACAGGTGCTTTTGGGGGGGGGGGGGAGGAGAGGAGTTGACAGAGGTGGTGTGGGCTTCCTACCTGGCTCCTTGGAAACAGTAACCTTCAGGTCCTAGCCCCAGCTCCCCATGCTGCCTCTGAAGCCCTGAAGTCCTGCAGCTCCCATTGACTGGGAAGCATGGCCAGTGGGAGCTGTGGGCGCAATGCCTGCAGGACATGGGGTGAAGAGTTGAGCCCCCCGATAGTCACCGTCTTGCACCCCAGCCCTGAGCGCCTCCACACCAAAACTCCTGATGTTGGAGGTTTGTGTAGTTGAGACTGCTCCAGCAGTGGCCAGTGTGACTGGCCAAGAGCTGCTCAGGTGGCCCCCAGTACCAGGTGCACTGACCACTGCAGAAATCACAGAAAGTCATGGAATTTGTGACTTTCATGACAAACATGGAGTCTTAATCATCCATGACAAATCCATTCCTAAACCAGTTAAACTGGTGATAGCTGATGCTCCCCCACACTTTTCCACAGGGAGCTGACGACAAGGGGACAGGCTCTCAATGATCAAAACCTCTTTTTTTGAAGAACTAGGAGGTGTACAAACCTTGATTGCAGGTTTTCCCTGTAAATCCAGGAAAACATTTGCATTTGTTTGGCCCCACACACTCGCCATATTTGCACCCATGTTCACAGGTGGCTGGAGGGCAAAAGAGAGAGAAATTAAAGGTGTTATTGCTGGGGGGTCAAAACATCTCTCCATCACCATTCAAAGAGTTTGCTGTGGGGGAGTGGGTGAATTGAAATACATAAGGCTGGCAAAGTTTGGAACTAAAATGTGCATGCTCTCAAAAAAAGTCTCAAACTCATCCACACTGGTTCATTTTCATAAGAGTGTTCATAAGTGTTAAACAACTGAGATATTTTCACTTTTTAAAACCAAAGATTAAGTTGTAATGTCTATGATATATAATGCGTGGGTCTGAGCTTTTTTCCCCTTTTCTTCTGAATTCCCCCTCACTGTCTTTTGTCCATGGCTCTTCCTTCCTTTTTCTACCCACTCTGGAGTTCCACTTACAAACTTCTCCAGAGAGCCTTTATTTCTATAGAATGCTGCTAAATTGTTGTCTTTTTTAAAGCCATTCCAGAACAGCTTCAGGTTATTGTAGATATGAAAGGTCAGACTATCTGCCAATTGGTTTAGACCCATGGGCTGTGTCTAGACTGGCCAGTTTTTCCAGAAAATCAGCCACTTTTCCGGAAAATTTTGCTAGCTGTCTACACTGGCCGCTTGAATTTCTGCAAAAGCACTGACTTCCTACTGTAAGAAATCAGTGCTTCTTGCGGAAATACTATTCTGCTCCCGTTCAGGCAAAAGTCCCTTTTGCGCAAAGCTTTTGCGCAAAAGGGCCAGTGTAGACAGCTCGGATTTGTTTTCCGCAAATCTAGATGCTCTGTTCTGAAAATGCTTTTAACAGAAAACTTTTCCATTAAAAGCATTTCTGGAAAATCATGCCAATCTAGACGCAGACATGCAGTTTCATGGGGAACCAAATTACATGAACAGACACTGATTTTTCCTGATGTGTCCGAACACATTCTAATTATGGGATCTGACCTGCCACCCAAGAATTGCAGTGGCTGTCTGACACAACGCTCATGTAGCACAACACTGTTCTGTACAGGCAGTCCCCGACTTACGCGGATCCGACTTACGTCGGATCTGCAGTTACGAACACGGACTGCGGGACCGCGCGGTCCCGCCGCCCGTGTTCTCCCCGGCAAGAAAAGCTGCTCCGCGTCTCCCTGGTCTGCAGACCAGGAAGACACGGAGCAAAGGGGCGCGCCTGGGCTGCCCCCCTACCGGCTTCCCCCGCGGCTTAACAAAGCCGCGGGGGAAGCCGGCAGGGGGGCAGCCCAGAGCACCTGGGCTGCTCCGCTGTGCGAGCCCCTCCGCAGCTTTGCAAAGCCGCAGGGGAAGCCGGCAGGGGGGCAGCCCAGGCGCGCTGCGGCTGTCCCGCTGCCGGCGTCCTTAGAGGCTTTGCTCCCTGTCTCCCTGGTCTCCTGGTCTCCAGCAGACTAGGGAGACCGGAAGCAAAGCCTGGAGGACCCGGGCGGCGGGACCGCGGTGCGTCTCGGTCCGCCGCCCGCGTCTTCCTGGTCTGCTGGGGGCGGGGGGGTGCGCAGCTAGTACGCCCCCCCCCCAGCAGACTAGGCTTTTCTCCGTCGCCTGTGGCAGAGCAGCTGGGGCGCAGCTGGTTGGTCCCACAGCACCGCTCTGGGCGCTACTGGACCAACCCGGCAGCATCCCATCTGCTCTGCCCCAGGCGTCCTGATTCAGCCGCTGCTGGTCAGTTTCAGCAGCGGCTGAATCAGGACGCCTGGGGCAGAGCAGCTGGGGTGCTGCTGGGTTGGTCCAGTAGCGCCGGATCGGCGCTACTGGAGCAACCCAGCAGCACTCCAGGTGCTCTGCCCCAGGCTTCCCCAAGTCAGCCGCTGCTGAAACTGACCAGCGCTGACTACAGGAAGCCCGAGGCAGAGTTGCTCTGCCCCGGGCTTCCTGGAATCAGCCGCTGATCAGTTTCAGCAGCAGCTGACTTGGGGACGCCTGAGGTTCTTAAGTTGATTCTGTATGTAAGTCGGAACTGGCGGTCAGTTTCAGCAGCGGCTGAATCTGGACACCAGTTCCGACTTACATACAGATTCAACTTAAGAACAAACCTACAGTCCCTATCTTGTACGTAACCCGGGGACTGCCTGTATACAGTAGTAAGATGTTTAAATGCTGCATAAGCTTTACTATTAGATGTTAAGTCTTCCCAGATGGATAAATTAATGACGTCAAGAGAGCTTCAAAGACATTTGTGCATCCTGGTATGCAAAAGGAGCAGAAATCTAGGCCTGGATTCTTGGGCCAGGTCCACACTGTGTAGCTGAAGATCAGCTTAAGATACACAATTCCAGCTATGTAAAAGTTTAGCTGGAGTCAATGTACCTTAAAATGAGCTTTGGAGTTGTGGCCTGGCTCACACCACTTCCCATGACTCCCCTTGGCTGCAAAGGATGAAATGGAGCCCATGGGAGCTGCGAGGCTTCATGGTCACGGCGCCAGTATATAAACCGGGACGGCCAGTTAAAGTGTTTCTGAAAGTGTTTCTGTGGTACAGGTCTAGGGGATGTGGCTTTTCCCATAATTAGCCAATTTGTCACAACTCTGTTGTAAAACTCCAATTTCCCCAGTGTTTAATAAGTTTCTTATGTTGCTACAGATCTGTTTATTTTCCAGAGGTGCTCATCAGATATTTAATTGAGAACTGGAGCACCATATCATGAACATGAGACCCCCTATAATATTTTACAAAAGCAGATATTCTCCAATATGACAGGTTCTTTTCATTTAAGGCCTAACCCTGCAATGCATTAATACAATTCCTGCTTAAGTCAGTGAGCTGTTGTTGGTTATTTGCATTGCCATAGCACGAAGGATCCCTAGATACGTAAGTGCGTAAAATGTATAGGCTCTTGTACCAATACTCTTGCATTGCCAATTAAAGCACAAAGGAACGCTATAGTTTAGAATTTGCCAGAATTATCACAGTGAATATAGATATCTTTAAGGTGTGTTTAAATTTGTTAAACATTTATTAAGATGTAAAGAAAATCCAAATAAAAAGTCGCACACTGAGAAATAGAGTATTTAAAAAGAAACTCATCTAGAGCAAGGAGCCACTGCATCTTTATTTACAATTAATTATTTATTTCAAATCAGAAATCTGCCAGGCGAAGA
Source organism: Pelodiscus sinensis (assembly GCF_049634645.1). Lineage (NCBI taxonomy): Eukaryota > Metazoa > Chordata > Testudines > Trionychidae > Pelodiscus > Pelodiscus sinensis. The sequence continues at coordinate 213,277,084 of NC_134711.1, forward strand.
ATTTAAAAAACTGGTGAAAAATGGACACCAATAAGAGGTTATCTGAGCGCTTTTTTGGGGAAGGGGGGAGAGGAGGGGAAGTGACTACTGCATTTGCTCATTCAAATTACTTTTGCATACTGTCATTTTTACCTCTATGTATTATTTAGTGTCAGAATTAGGATTATACAAACAATGTAAAATTATTAAGGAATTACTCTGCTCAGGTTTTTTTTTTGTTTTGGGGGGTTTTTTGGGGGGAAAGGGGTTAAATTGGCATTGTTATTTCAAAATCATATTACTACAAATAGGGAAAAAATACTTTTTGGTACCACTCCCTTTTAGACTGCACTCTAATTTCTCCAAATATACTGTGAATTGTTATTAAACCTCAACAGGTAGTCAATGCTAAGTTTATCCAGATAGCAAGTAGACCAGCCAAAAAATGTACTCCTAAAGTTCAAAATTCTGACTTTATTGTTCTTTGCCTGAATAGAGGTGGGGAGAAATTTCATATTGCTCTCTCTGCAGCAACTGTATATCCATAACAGACTGCATGCCTCCTAAAAGACCCTAATCCTTCATTAAGCCAACTTGCCATGGAGCAGAATACTGACTGGCAGAATAAGTTATATTCAGTAGGATGTGTTGCTTGACATTTAGTCGGGGTTTAGAAGGGTGAAAACTATTGCTTCTCAGAGAATCTGAAGACCAAGGATGCTAATTATTGGACAACATCTGTCTGTAAATAAAGTTTTAGTGGCTACAGTCTGTATTTTATTTTTTTATCTTGTTATAATTTTTAACGGCAATAGTGGTACAAGTAAACCCCATTTTTTATCTTTTGCTTGACGTCATCCGGGTAACCCTATTGGTCCTTTCTGGCCTTAAAGTTATGAATCCATTTCACTGGGTGGCTCTGTTTATCCAGTTCCGCATTTTTAAAGGGATTGTCTCTCAAACTTATTTTCATCCTATTCCTACAATATATTTAGTCCACACATGTTCTGCTTTTTATAACTTCTGGCAGACCCATAAGGAGCCACAATAGTTAAAAGCTAAGCACACAGTCATGAAGATATCAATGGTTATTTGCTGATGTTACCTTCACAGTGCCCTTTGTTCTTTCGCCAGCCATAACAGCATTCGAGCTTAGAACCGTAGCGACAAACCCCAGGCTGGCTTATAGTCATCAGCTGCTTGTGACTTCTTGAACTGTGCATGAAGCAAAAAAATTAGCTGCAGCAGAGGAACACTTTTTAATCTACCACCCCACTGCCTCCTTCGCATGTTTTAATTCAATGTCATCTCCCCCATCCCATCACACATTTGAATGTTGCTGATGTGCTTTACTGAAGCAGTCAGCAGGGTTTGTTGAAGGGATGCTGAGTAGATGGGTTGGGGATTTTCCAACTAACTGACAGCTTTTCGATTAAAATCGTAGAGGAGAAAGTAGGGCCAGATCAGTGAAGTTCCACTGACTTTTGTAAGCTGCGGGAGTCAATGGGGCTATTCCATTTTGCACCACATAAGGAAATAGCTCGCTGTGATTAATTCTATAATGCTAATTACCAAATTACAATACTAAAGGGAAAAAAATCAGTACTACATAAATCCTGAGGTGGTTGACATGCAGTGATAAATGACAGGATGGTTTGGGGGCTCCTTCCCCCTGCCCATTTACTTCCTCCCCCTGGCCTATTTTTCCTCCCACTTTTGTCCATAACGTCTTCTGCCATGCAGACACCTAGGTTTGCCAGGTGTCCAGTTTTGAACCAGACAGTCCAGTATCTGAGCTTTCTGTTCAGGAAACAAATTGAGACAATATAAATGAGAAAATATAAATGTCTGGCATTTTCAAAATAAGATGTAATGTAAATTGTGATGTAATGTCAAGTGTGTCTGGTATTTTAGTTGAAACCATCTGGCAACCCTACAGACACTTATACATGAAACTCCCTCCCTGACCTGAAATCCCATGCCTCTGCTTCCTTCTAAGTCCCTTTCTAATACACTTAGACAAAGTCTTTAAATATTAGTCATCCCTCACAGAAAATGTTGCTTCATTAGTGAGATTTCAGTAGCTTGTGTGGCTATTTACAGGGCAATTTGTGAGAACACACAAGTCCTATAATAAAAATAAGACTCATTAATTTTTTGTACTTCCTCTGCATCACATTATCTTCTGATGATAATGTCATTAAATGCCTTTTTACCCTGTACTGAGTTGTAATATAACTTATTAGAGCAACTACAGAGTTACATACTCATTGCAGGTTTCCAAAGCACTCATCCCCATAGGAATCATTCACATAAATTAAGAGAAAAATAATACTTCTAAAGGTAGGGAATAATATTTCCACTCAGCAAAACTGCCTTCTGAAATTGAACAGAGGCAGGCCAGCCAGGAGACAAGTCACCCAAAGAAATCCAAAATCTCAAAGTTATTGGAGAGTTGCATCTCACCCTGAATGAGACAAAACTTAGGGGTCTGATGAAGCTCTGTAAAGTCTATTCTATATAAGTTTTAATAATATGCTCACACTATAGAATCTGAATGCCTCCCAGCAATGCATTAAGGCACATGACTCATCTGTTATGTGATGTTTATTCTCTCATTCCTTTTTCCCAAAGGAAGAAGCATGTGCAGTTAAGCGATAGAATGCAGGAGTGATCTGGGGGTGGAGAGTCTGGGTGGGAGAGAGGGTTTGGGAGGGGCCTGAGGATTAGGGCAACTACTAGGGATGTAAAGGAGGAGTCGACTAGTCGCCTATGCTTATTGTATAGTCAAGTTCACTACTTGCATTCCACCCCCCCTTGCTGCCTCTCTATCAGTAATACCTGTGCACGGGAAGTCCCAAATTCCCACTGGGACCCCCAGGCACAGGAGCTCATGCCAGGTGTGGGACAAAACCCAGCTGTGGTTCTGCAATTTAAAATGCAGTAGAAGCCGGGGGCAGGCTGCCTGGCTCCTTCTGCCTTTTAAATTGCAGAGCTTCAGAGGGGTTTGATCCTGCACTCGGCACGATCTGGAACTGAGCAGGGCTGCCTACTGACTAATCAAGTAGTTGATAAAAATTATATCGACTACTTGATTAGTTAAATACTCACATTTTAATATCCGATAGAAATGTAGCCGTGTTAGTCTACACTCTCTCAATGACTTAACCACCTGCATTCTGCTACAAAGACCTTTTACATCTTCACTTGAAAGGGAATCCTCTGAACTGTCATTCATGTTAAAATTCGACACTCTCCAAAAAGGAATGAACAAACACTCAGGCTATCTTACCCATTACCAAGATAGCTTCCCCAATACCATTACCATTAATACCTCTAATACCATTAACTCACAAACATCCCACTCTCCCCACCTCTAATATCATCAATTCACAGACACTTACCTTCCTTCCTTCCCCCCACCCCCTGCATTGCCCTCTTGTTCTGAAATGTGATTTGTCCTTTTCATATGTGTTCATTTTTTTAAATTGTATCCTTTGGTGTATATGGTTGTGACTATTTTCTTCAACTATTTGATCTGAGGAAGTGGGTCTGGCCCACGAAAGCTCATCATCTAATAAACCATCTTGTTAGTCTTTAAAGTGCTACATTGTCCTGCATTTTAATATCCATAGCACTTACCTGGCACAACTCTTGGGGACGGGAGGGGGGGAAACACATGCATGCAACACCCCCAGCTACTCTCATCGTGTGCAATTCCCGGCCAATATGAGTGGCAAGGGTGGAGCCTGTAGATGACTGCTGCTAGCAGTGATGCATACAGCTCCATCTGCCAGTGAAGAGAGGGTATGGCAGCATGCAGAGCCCCTTCCTCCCAGGGCCCCTGGGCTGTAAAGCTATCTGTCAGAGGATCTTGCAAAATGGCCTAGTTTTGTAAGACTTGGAATTAATCCAGTCTCATCCCATAGCAATCTGATCATTGAAGAATTTCACCTTAACTCTGTCTTGCACTTCTTCCTTTTATTTATTAGATGAAGTTTCTCACAAGACCCAATTCTCTTGGAGGTACAAGTAGCTGATGTTTCCCATTGATTTCACTATACACTTGAGGTGGAGAAAAAGAATGTGCACAGAAAAAAATACTCTCATTGACCTACGTTACAGATAAACTTGTTTGGAAAGTGTCTTCCTTCAATTTGAAGTTGGTGGAGCTGTGCTGATTTACATTGGCTCTGCAGCTACTCTTAAATTTATATATAAAGAGATATGCAAAGGTACATTGAAAATGCATGTCAGGGTCTCAGATGGTTATTCCAGTAGGAATCAGTTCATTATTCCTAGTCTCCAAAAATTGGGGCTCTTTGATTTTTTGTTCAAAGTGAATCTAATCTTCAATATTGGAACAGCTAACCCCAGTAAAAAGTTATTACTATTATAATACACCTTCTAGTCCATATAAAACTTGAGTATTTGTGAAGTGCTTTGAAATGCATAGATCAGTGGAAGCTTCAGACAATCGATCATGAAAACTATAATGATACCTCTAACACAGAGGTAAATGGAGGCACATTAAGGTAAAGGTCAGACAGGAAGTGATTGACAGAGTCAGAAATAAACCACAGTAGTTGGTACCACTCATGTCAAAAGCTAACCTCTATCTCCTGAACCCCACTGGACAGAAACCATTCATGGCTTCCAAATATGTCACACACCTGAGACTAACTCTTAGAGAGGCTCATTCAGGAGAGGTTTTTTTTCTGACTTTTTGGACAACTTTTAGATGGAACATCTTCTGGTCTAAGTGTGAACAACACTCTACTTTAACTTCTTTCATTTGAAGGTGTTGGCTCAATGGTGGGTATTTTACACTTGAGCAGACAAACTGTCTTGTACCAAATTTTTTTTCCATTTGAATTCTATATTGAGATTTTTATTTCTACACTACACATGAGCAAGCTTGAAATATACACACTTATAATTCTGTTTGACAACTATCCTTGTTTATAAAAAAAAAGGCAGTGTTACAGAGAGGACATACCCTGTACCTCATTTCAAAATTCCCCTTATTTTGAAATAACAAGTGGAACGTCCACACTTCCAAGCCCGTTATTTCAAAATAATAACTCCTGCTTTCCATGAGGAAAAATGCTTATTACAAAATAGTTATTTTAAAATAGCAGAAGTGTGGACGCTCTACTGCTGCTATTTCAAAATAACTAATCCCAGAAGTCATTCACAGAAAATACTCCCCAGTGCTTCCTGGGGCTCTAAGTAGAGGTAGTGAATACACATTAAGGGAGCATGCCTCAGACTAATTTTGAGGTTCCCTGTAGTGTGGATAAGCTATTTCAAAATAGTTATTTTGGGAGTTGTTATTTCAAAATAAGTTATTTTGAAATAATTTCCTAGTGTAGACATGTCCACAGTAACTTAATCCCAATGGGTGCTATAAGTGAATGCATGGATTACAGAGATTTACAATGGTACTACACCCATGGAAAAGATAGACATTAACAGACTTGTAATTTCTTTGGGAAAGTATGGTACTCTGTATAAAGAAGACACAGTTTTAAAAAGTGGCTAACGTTGTGATCTATTTTTTTATTGTTGATGCTTAGATCCTAAGATGCAAACATTTTTTAACAAGACATGTTACTAACCTTGTCTTGTACCCAGCATAACAGGTGCTTGGCCTGTTGCAGAAGCAGTCAGGAGCTTTGGGTTGTATTTACTTCTGCAACTGACCCACATTAGACCTTCATCTCCACCTGCCTCTTTTCTTATGCCTATAAGAATGTTAAGCCTGGAAGTTCTTCAGCATTCTCAGAAACTCAAAGCACCTCAAAACACTCGTTGCATATATGAAACACCAAGGTTGCATGTTTTAGAAAATTATACACCACAACAGATGCCTTTAGAGGCAATACTTCCCCATTCATATGCATAGAGTCCGAGTGTAGAAAAGAAACAGTTTAATAAAAGGAGGGAAGTAACTGGGTGTTAATTTGGGAAAACACCAGAAGTGGAGTTCATAAACTATGAGCAAAAGATCCACCTCCAAGTAGTTTGAGCAGTATCCTTTTCCCCACAGGTTCTTAAGTCCAGCAACCCAAAAGTCCCTTTCATGTACCGGATAAGTAGAGGATCTACATTTCCCTTTGTTTAGCTCTTTCTCTTAATGAATGTATAGAACCTCTTTATGCCCTTTGATAGATGTAACTCATCTTGTGCTTTAGTTTTTCTAACTATGTGTCATCTTTACTAGCAATTCTTAATAATTTGTCCATGTTTCAATTTTTTGTAGGATTCCTTTTTGACTGTCAGGTTGCGAAAAAGCTCCTGATAGAGCCATATATATAATCTTTGTGACATTTTTTGCATTTGGAGTGTTTACCATTGTGCCTTTAATATTGTTTAAGAAACTGAAAGCTGTCCTAAACTTCCTCCTCCCTTAGATTTTCTTCCCATGGATCTTACTACTAGTTATCAGAGTTTGTTAAAAGTTGGCTTGCTTGTTTATTTGTTTAGTCCACTATCCTTATTGTGCTGTTCTCACTCCTTTGCTTAGGATCATGAAATCTGACATTTTATGATCACTTTCATCCAAATTGCCTTTCACCTCTAGCTTCCTAACCAGTTCCTGTACGGTTCTGAATTAACTTATCATGAGGCAGCAATACAAGAGAATCTACATAGAATAGAATTAGGACACTTATCAGTGCTGTATAGTATGTCAGAGAAGATTTAGGAAATGGCTGTGACAGATATTGCAATCACATGCAATAATTTTGGGGACTATACTGTATTAAGTATATGAATGGTTTGGGTTCCCATGGACCATGGTTTGTATACAACTTCAGTGGCTAGGAGGGTTACCACAGCTCCTCCAGGAACTGAAAAAACAGCAAGGAGTGAATAAGGAAAATCACTCGGCTTGTAAACACCTCCAGAGAGTTACCACTCCCTGAGATTTGCATGTAGTGGTTGACACTAGGTTTTCCAGAGACAAAGAAGAGGATTTTGGTATAAAAGGCTGAGTTTAAACTGACACACAGCTGCCTTCTGATTCAGCAAATGGACAGCACCCTCTGTGCAAGGGCAGTTGGGGAAGGAAGAGGGTAACTGCTGAGGAAGGACTGGAAGGAGTTTGGCTTACTAGGACTCCATAAGACTGATGGGTCTCCTCTGGCAACTCGTCAGGTTTTTTTAAGCATGCAGAGAGGACCTTTTATGACGTGTAATGCTTTTACCCTAAAAATAAATGTATTGGTGTACATTGTTGTAGCTCTCTGAGACAGGTTAGCCAGGTAGCCATAGGGATGGCTCGGCTCAGAATTCTGTATTAATATGCTTAGTAAGAAATCTCTTTGTCATAAAACATTTCCTGATTTTTGTTGTTGTCTGTATTGTTACAGACATGATCACTGACAAATATTTTGAAATACATTTCCAAAACAATTAAAAATAATGTGATTATATTGTGTTACATTGAGAAATAAAATATGCAGAATTTTAAAATATCATGTGTGAAAAGTCAATATTTTTATTGGAATTCCGCCAGGAGAACTGAGGAAGTGACCCAATCATTGGTGAGGAGGATACGAGAAAAAAAAATAAAGCTGGCTCTATTGTTACCTCAGACTATGTTGCTGACTAGTGACAGACACACCCATAAATAACAGTTAAGTTTTATGATGTACATTGTATACATAGAGTTAAGCCATGTCATTTGAAGCAATGTCTTTGTTTTTCTTTGTTATGACCTCTTTGATTATATTTGTAACTTTGCCCTAGCCAATTCTAGTTATGAAACATGACGAAGCACCAGCTTCAACATGATCTTGTTTCGATCCCCCACCCTTGAAGGAATTTTGGCTGAGTCAGCAAGAATATGGCTAAGGGTTCCATCACTTCTTTCCTCCCCTCATCCCATGGTTATGCCTCAAAGGCACAACCCAGACCTGGTCTTTTATCCTTTATATAAGTATAGACAGGGCTCTACAAACGGCGGCGAAATTCACTCGCCAGCCTCGCACCGCGCATGCGCCAGACCTGCACTGTGCATGCGCACACCGCCAGTGAACGGAGCGACTGGCTGAAATCTACTCACCACAGGCGAGTAGATAAACGGATTTGTCGAGCCCTGAGTATAGATTATTTTCATGTCTATCTTCCACTAATATTATACAAATCTAATTCTTTCCCTAGCCATTCTTTTCAGCATGTAGCCATTTTTGTCACTGTTCTCTAAACTCATTATCAGAAAATAGTTGAACTTTAAACAAAGGCCTAGAACTGAACACAGTATTCAAATGGACTAATCTGATACTCCTTTTGCAGACAACATTCTCCTTTAAATCAGTGCTGAGTTAGTACAGCAAGACTTGGATGTAGGGTGAAATCCTGGCCCCACTGAAATCAATAGAAGTTTTATTATAATTTCATCCCTAATACGTTGAGTAATCTGAATGTTAAAAAAAAGAACCATTTTCATTTGCTCCGTAATATGATGCCTGAAAAAGTCATTGGCCTTTTTGTTCTTGTCTTAGCTCTCTTCATACTTGTTTCTTGACTATTGTCCATTATGACCTGTATGTTTCTTCTGGTATCACTTCTTTACAGGATCCCTTTTCAGTGATTATTTTTCCTTTTAGAAAAATATTAGCAGTTACTTCAGTTTTTCAAAGCTGATTCTAATTTTGCTATTTCCTGTCCATATTTCTAAGCTCTGTATGGGGACAAAAAACTTACCAACTGTCCTAATTTAGTATTGTCTACAAGAGTATTTAACATGCTGTTGTATCCTTCCATCCAGATGTTTGAAGTCTTTTTTATTAGAACAAGATGCACTCTGATCTTTGTCAAAGCTCTTGGGGAACACCAATCCGTCTTCTCATATCTAGCTATAGAACATGATGCAAGGATTGGTCTTACAAACTACTGGTTTAATGTATACTAACTAAATTATATCACACACCCCTGATTAAGCTCAAAAATAAATGTTTTTTGTTGAAATAGGATGCTTATATTTTGCAATTTAAAGCCTCTGAGGAAGCTTGAAACAAACACATAAAAGCTCAAGAAATAACCAGCACAAACATAATGTTGGGGTTCCCTACTTTAAATGCAAAATGTGTTTTCTATACGAGCAGCTCTGGAGTTTATAAACTTGAGTCCCAGTGCAGTTCTTGAAAAAAAACTGAGTACTTGACAGCTCTGAACATGCTGGAACAGCACACTTCCACTTGCTGATAAGAAACATACCAGTTCGCGACCCTAATACTAAACAAATAAACCATGCTACATCTTGAACACTTCATCTCTAATTGCAATGAATTCTCCTTTTTAATAGTTACTATTTTATTGTGGTCTTTATGGTTTTTTGTTTAACTCTGAACGTGAAGCCCTGGAAAAGTTTGTCTGATACAGAATAAATGTAATTCCCTTTCAAAACTGTATCTAGACCTTACCTCGATGTTCTCCATGTTGGAATACAAATGTTTAAAAACCTTTAACATGTGGTTATTGAGAGGGTCTATTTCAATAAGCAAATGAAAGGCAAGGATAATTTATCGCCTTCTGTATTTTGATTAACTCCTTTTTCTTCATCTGTATTTCCCTGAGTTTTTTAAATTATAGAGCCAGAGCCAAATGCAGTGTAACCCTATTGACTTCAGTGGAATTACTCCATAGAAAGTTTAGGCTATACTACAGTCTGTAAAACAGAGAGAAAATCTTAGTACTCTATACTCAACTTTATAAAAATCAAAGCTGTACCAACAAGCAGTACAGGTTGGACCCATCTGGTCCAGCATCGAACAAGAGAATTTTCCAGACCAGGGGAAATCTCCTACCACCTGCTCCCAAGCCCGTCTCCCACTACTGACAGGCTGTCCTAGCAGGCAACCCTGCCTCGCTGTCCTCCACCCCTCCCCAACCTGGCTGGGCTGCTTGCCTATCTACTGCTGGCTCCCTGGGAGGCACAGGCTCCAGCTCCTGCTGTGGGGCTATGTTCCTGTGCAGTTTGGAGCAGCTGTGGGGCTGGGGAAAGACATGGGGCTTTGACCCCAGCCCTGCACAGTCAGGGGAAGCCGCGGGGCTCTGGTCCCAGCCTTGCACTCCTGGGGGCTACTGGAGGGCTCTGGCCCTGGTCCCATGCTGCCCTCAGCAGGGCTGTCGATTCTGATGTCCCCCCTGGCTGGCACTCCTGCCCTTAGGCTCCCGGGCTCTCTGCTCCAGGAGCATTTCTGGTCCTGCCGGACCACAGATGTTGCCGAACTAGAGAGTCCCAGATTTTGGAGGTACAATCTGTACTGAATTTAACATGTTGCACATCTACATCTATTTACTGGAAAATGCTTGAGGGTTTGATGCATTCAAAAAGCTTTAGAGGAAACACAACATGAAGATATAAATTCCTATGGAAAGTCTATTAAATGCATGTCAGTCAAAGTACCCTAAAAGAAGCACTCTTCTTAGGCAGAACAAGCATAAATAGGCGAAGCTGGGCACCCCCACCAAACAGCTGCTTGCACCCTCAATCAAAGTTAGAGAGGATCCCTACCCTCCAGAACCAGCAGCTATAACAGTCTCTGATAAGCAATTGATTAGAGAAGGAAAAAAACCCAAAGCAGGGGTTGAAATGTGTTAAATTTATATATTAAAGCTAGTGAAGAGCTTGAAACAAAACTCCAGGTTTGGCCACCCATGAATTTGCAAATTCTAACTACAATATATGTTTCACAACTCTCTCCCCCATTATTTTTATGTCATGTCTAGACCCAAATGCTCCAAAACTTTGCAGTGTTAGGAATCAGATCCTGAAACTTGGGTCGCTCTCTAATTGCATAATTCACAAAATAATACACATTTTACACTAATGCCTAGATATCATGAGATTAAAACATTACAAACTGAGGTACAGTACATGCATTCACATAGTGATAAAAACATCCAAACACGTGTATATGTTGTTAAAAAGGATAACTGTGTAGAGGAACAGGGGGAAAGCTTACGTTAACATACATTTGAGTAGAACTGCGTAAATACTGATGAAAAACTGTAAATATCTGTGTAATTAAAAACATTCACAAGCCCTTTTATTAGTTTTCTGTGATCATTAGTACAGGCGATTTTTCTCATTCTCAATAATGTTTTGCTTTCTGCAACCAGTCCCTCTCCAGGAGGTGGACAGGTGTCTGTGCAAATGTTTATAGGAAAAGTGTTTCCATCAACACCTTGATATGGCTGATTTCCCTTTTCTTCATTCTATGACAGTGTTTCTCAAACTGTGCTCCGTGGAGCCCCAGGGTCCCGCAAGACATCTCCAGGGGCTCCGGAGGTTGACAAACTGGAAACATGGATAGGTACAACACATACAATCAGTGGACCGCAGAGGCTCCGCCTAAATTTTTACACATGTAAAGGGCTCTGGAGCCCAAAAAGTTTGAGAACCGCTGTAATCTATGACATTAATTCACCACTCAGAGCAGGACAACAGGGTGACCACCAGTCATCCCTCCCCTGTTCCCCCAGCTAACAGTCAAAGAGACAACCAGGAGCCCTGTGTCACCATAGAGACTAACAGATATATTAGGGCATAAGCTGTGGTGGGCAAAGAGCTGGGAGCGGGAGGGGGAGGATGTCCCTGGAAGCGTTCATCCAACAGACCAGAGCCTGCCCAGCACATCTGTAACACGCTGCGCCTGTTCCCTGGTCACCGGCCAGCGGAAACAAAAGGCGCCTGAAGGATTCACGACTTGTGCTCTACAGTTTGCCCGACTCCAGTTCAGGGTCCGAGCTGCGGAGCGCGCCTCCGCCGTGAGAGACAGACCCTCGCCCCCCGCTCAGCGCCTCCCGCCCCTGCCTTGGAGAGGCGAGCAGCGCCTGGCGCCCGCCCTCGTCCACTCACCTGGCCGTGTCGGCAACGCCGCGGGTAACCACGGGCAGCAGGGCGGCTAGCAAAGCGCTGCAAGCGATCGGCCCCACCATGGCTGGGCTGCCGGGCTGCCTGGGTGGGCGTGACGAGCCTCGCCCGCCGGTGCCGGCTCGGGGCTGCGGAGCAAGGGGGAGCGGCTCTCCCAGCGGAGAGCGGAGGAGGAGCGAGGGGAGCTGGCTGCCAGCGGGGACAGCCACGCCGCTGCCCCCCACACGCGCGGGGGGCTGGTTAAATGAGACAGGGGGTCGGCTGGGGGCGGGTCCCTCGCTCCCACTGTGGCGACCCGCCTACAGGCACACGCTGCTGCCGCTTCAGCGCTCGGGGGCAAGGCAAGCGGCGCGCACTGGCCGCTAAGCGTGGGGGGCAGGAAAAAGTAGGGGCTGACCCCCCCGTTAACACCCCCCCTCCCCACACACACACACACAACAAAGCCCGAAAAGCAGTTCAGCAGGGCACAGGTACTGCTGTGTTGAACACCACAACGTCCCCTTTGAAGTGGAGGCTGCTGGCACCCAGTCAAGGAGGTAAAACAAGGGTGACCCAGGCAACCCGTTTACAGCAGGGTTAGCAGTGGATTTCCTAGCGATGGACCCAGGAGTACAAGTTCACATACTCACTTCCACACCGTGGCTGCATCTAGACTGGCAAGTTTTGCTTTTGCGGGAAAACTTGCCAGCTGTCTACACTGGCCACTTGAATTGCCGCAAGAACAATGACTTCCTACTGTCTGAAATCGGTGCTGCTTGCGGAAATGCTGTGCTGCTCCCGTTAGGGCAAAAGCTCTCTTGCGCAAATGCTTTTGTGCAAGAGGGCCAGTGTAGACAACGCAGTATTGTTTTGCGCAAAAAAGCGCCGATTGCAAAAATGGCGATCGGGGCTTTCTTGCACAAAACCGTGTCTAGATTGGCACGGACGCTTTTCCGCGAAAAGTGCTTTTGCGGAAAGCGTCCGTGCCAATCTAAACGCTCTTTTCCACAAATGCTTTTCCGTTAAAAGCATTTGCGGAAAATCATGCCAGTCTAGACATAGGCCTTGGGTGTTGGCTTTCTGCAAAGATAGATTGATTTGTAGTGGTGCAAGGAAAGTGAATTTCAGACCTCGGTGTTTTTGCACAACTGTGAGCGTCATGTTTAGTCATGAGGGTTCTCCCTTCCCGCTGCCCCGTCACCCTTGCCACGGAGACACATTTATTGTTATTTAAGCAGTGCTTAAGAACCAGCCAAGTGGGCTAGGCACTGTACAAACAGAAGGAGAGGTGGTCCCTGCCCTGAAAAGCATTCATTTTTAACACATCTCACCAGGGAGCTGGAACAATTTGTATAGTGGGGGTGTTGAGAGTCATTGAACCTTGTACAGGCAGTCCCCGGGTTACGTACAAGATAGGGACTGTAGGTCTGTTCTTAAGTTGAATCTGTATGTAAGTCGGAACTGGCGTCCAGATTCAGCCGCTGCTGAAACTGACCGCCAGTTCTGACTTACATACAGATTCAACTTAAGAACCCCAAGCTTCCCCAAGTCAGCTGCTGCTGAAACTGATGAGCGCTGATTCCAGGAAGCCTGGGGCAGAGCAACTCTGCCTCGGGCTTCCTGTAGTCAGCGCTGGTCAGTTTCAGCAGCGGCTGACTTGGGGACGCCTGGGGCAGAGCAACTGGGGTGCTGCTGGGTTGCTCCAGTAGCACCCCTCGGCGCTACTGGACCAACCCAGCAGCACCCCAGCTGCTCTGCCCCAGGTGTCCTGATTCAGCCACTGCTGAAACTGACCAGCAGCGGCTGAATCAGGACCTGGGGCAGAGCAGCTGGGATGCTGCCGGGTTGGTCCAGTAGTGCCCAGAGCGGGTGCTGCAGGACCAATCCGCAGCGCCCCAGCTGCTCTGCTCCAGGGTCCAAAACAAAAGCCTGGTCTGCTGGGGGGGGGGGGCACACTATCCGCGCCCCCCCCCCCAGCAGACCAGGGACACGGGGAGCAGAGCAGCAGCGGCAGCGGGGTGCCGCGCCTCTGAGGCTTTGCTCTGGCAAAGTCTCAGAGGTGCGGGACCCCTCCCCCCCGCGGCTGCGGCTTCAGTCCCGGTGCCTGTGGTCTGCTGGGGACCGTCCCCAGCAGACCACAGGCACTGGGTCTCAAGCAGCAGCAGCGGCGGTTCCCGCGCTTCTGAGGCTTTGCTCTGGCAAAGCCTCAGAAGCGTGGGAACCCGCCCGGTGCCCCTGGTCTGCTGGAGACGGTCTCCAGCAGACCAGGGGCACCGGAGCAGCTTACGAACGAGGCTTTCTCGCCCCGGAGCTCGCAGGTAGCAATCCGCCACCTCGACCTCCGGGGCGAGAAAGCCCCGTTCGTAAGTGCGGATCCGACATAAGTTGGATCCGCGTAAGTCGGGGACTGCCTGTATATAATGTTGGGATGTAAATGTGTAGGCAACTATACACATTCTCTCTGTGCTGCCTCTGTATCAGAGGCAGTAAGGGGAAGGGGAGAGGGTGGGAGTTGGTGCTCGTGGGGAGCAGGCTTTTAAGGCTGGCTCCCCATAGCACCAGATCCCACAGAGCCACCTGCTCCTGCTAACCCCACATTGCTGCCTCTGATAGAGAGACAACAGCACAGAGGGTAAGGGGGGCAGGCGGGAGCTGGTACACACATGAAGCTGGCTTTCTAGCCACTTCTCATGTGCATCGACTCTCACAGAACTGTCTGCCACTCCACACTTCTGCCTCTCTATCGGGGCACCAGCAGAGGGTGGGCAGGCAGGAGACAATATGCATGGGGAGCCAGCTTTTAAGTCAGCTCTCCATGCATGTCGGCTCTGCAGAACTGCTCGCTTCCCCCACTGCTGCCTCTATTAGAGATAGCAGAGTGGAGGGGTAGGGGAGGCTGCTGCAGAGCAGCCTCTCTCTGTGGCAGGCCCAGGCTCGCCACAGACAGAGGCTGCTCCATGGGATTCTAGTGCAACTCCTGTCTTGAGGGACCTTGGTCCCCCTGCAGATGGGGGCTGCTACTGTGGAGCAGCCTGTGTCCGTGGTGGGCCCACACTTGCCACGAAGAGAGGCTGCTCTATGGGATGCTGGCACAGCTCCTGTCTGCGGGGAGCTTGGGTTCCCTGCAGACAGGGGCTGCTGCCATCCTGTGCTGCTGTCTCTGTGTCAAAGGCAGCAGCGCAGGATGGCTGGCAGGAACTGGTCTGTGCAGGAAGCTGGTTTAAAAACTGGTTCCCCATGCAGACCGGCTCTCGCCTGCTGCCCCATGCTGCTGCCTGAGATACAGTGGTAGCAGTGCAAGGTAGCAGGGGCTCTCTAAGAGTGGGGCTAGGAGTGCACTGGCTGTTGGCCCCGCCCCCGGGGACTATCAAATAAACATGCAACCACTAAAATTTTATGTGATTACACAATTATTCAATTATATACCATTTAGCATCCCTAATATAATGGAATCCACTTCAAGCAGGGGGTGCAGCATCAGGATGTTAAAATGCGGTTAGTTGACTAGTCGACTGGTCGATGGAACCCCTGCTGGGGCTCTTGTACATTTCAAAGGAGGAATGCAGAACGCCACATATAGCCCGGGGCCAGTGGGAAGTCCTGCTGACTCCGGGCTGCACGCGGTGTGCCTACTTTGAAATGCATTTCAAAGTCATAGACTCAGAGACTTTAAGGTCAGAAGGGACCATTATGATCATTTACTCTGACCCCCCTGCACAGTACAGGCCACAGAATCTCACCCACCCCCTCCTAGAATAATCCTCACAATCTCCTGCTGACCCTTAGCTCCATGCTATGCTGCATGCTGGTAGGAGCCTGGAGTCAACTGGGGACTCCCCATCTGATCCTGGGTTCCAGGGAAATGCTGCGGTGAGCCTGGGATCCACTGGGGAGTCCTCGAGTTCCATGATTCCCCCTTTGAATCACGCAGGGGTGACGTTTTAAAGGGGCAGCCCACCGCACAGCTGATCCGCAGATCAGCTGTTCAGTGGGCGCCTTGGATTTTCAAAATGGCAGCGCCATTGTGTGGCGCTGAAATACCCTTCCCTCCCCCTCTCCCCCCTTTGCTGCCTCTATCTCATAGAGGCAGCAAGGGGAGGGGGGAGAATATCGACTAGTTGACTAGTCAAAAGACTATCTGATAAGCAAATGATTATCGGATAGTCGACTAGTCAACTAGTCTTTAACATCCTTAGTGCAGCAATGCCTATGCATCCACACATTTCCATTTTCTTTTCTGGAAAACTTTGGAGATATGACACTGTTGATCTTTCTAGTGACTCTTGGCATTTGTTACTGTAGGAGAAAGAAAGAGCCTGAAGCATCTTCAAGTTTGACACAATCAACTCAGGATTAACCAAAGACTGTGAATGGCTCGCAAACTACAAAAGCAGCTTCTTCTCTCTTGGAATGCACACCTCCAGATCAGCTACTAGAAGTGGGCCTCATCCTCCCTGATTGGATCCACCTTGTCATCTCCAGTCTGATTCTGGCCTGTTTATTTATACCTGCCTCTGGAAATTTCCACTACATGCATCTGATGAAGTGGGTCTTTGCCCACGAAAGCTTATGCTCCAACACTTCAGTTAGTCTATAAGGTGCCACAGGACTCCTCGCCGCTTTTGCAGATTCAGACTAACACGGCTACCCCTCTGATAGTGTCCTGTTGTTGACCCATGCAATGCCCATATTGTATCAGTCTACCGTTTTCTCAAGGTAGGTCTATAATGGGGGGCAATGTTGAACTAAGGTGTGCAAGTCCAGATACATGACTAGCACAGCTGGGGTTGACGTACCTTAGACCAGTGGTCCCCAACACGGTGCCCGCGGGGCCATTTGTGTGCGCCCGCCAAGTGCTCGGGGCTGGCCTGGCCCCGGGCACGTGGTGCATGCATGGTGCCAGAGCCAGCCCGGGCGCATGGTAAGCGCCGGCCCCGGGAGCGCCGCAAATTGGCTGCTCGCGCCCCTGGCGCGCGGCTCTTGGTGGGGGGGCACCGGCCCCGGGCGCATGGCATTTGGAGGGGGTGCCAGCCCCGGGTGTGCGGCGCTTGGCGGGGAGCGCCAGCCCCGGGTATGTCCCTGCCCTCTGGCGCCTGGCAGGCGAACGGCCACAACCCCTGGCGCCCGGCAGCCTCTAAAGGTTGGGGACCACTGCCTTAGACTGAGTTGTCGCGAGATCTTCACTACAGGGGGTCAATGGGAGAA
This sequence comes from Pelodiscus sinensis, assembly GCF_049634645.1. Taxonomy (NCBI): domain Eukaryota; kingdom Metazoa; phylum Chordata; order Testudines; family Trionychidae; genus Pelodiscus; species Pelodiscus sinensis. The sequence continues at coordinate 213,294,134 of NC_134711.1, forward strand.
ACTCTCCCAGCAACTCCCCTTATGTGTCTGGTTCTGGCAGAATACCGAGTCCACAAGAGTACAATCAGTGGTCTATTTAGTGGGTCTTTACTAGAGATGTTCCAGTAAGTGTAGACGTAGCCTCATACTGAGGGCAATGCCAATGCCAAACAGAAGAGGTGAGAGTATACATTCTTGTTTCTGTGTTTAACGAACAATATTCTTTGTAAATAATTAGATTTGCATAAAAGAAATGTCTGATTCCATATTCCTGATTCCATATTCTATTTTCTCCTGTTTTCTCTAAATCACCTGATTTCAAAGGGACTTAATGTAGGGGATAGGCAAAGGGCAGTCCAGGATAGACAGAGATGGCAGACCCTTCTTTGTGCCCGATGCAATATTTGGCACTGGCAGCATGGGAAAGATTCAGATTCAGTTTTCTCACCAGCAATATCTGTGTATGATTTCGAATCCCATTTATAGCTGTGCAAATGCAGAGTTACAACAGTATGTATCTTGAGTAACTGATGCCAGAATCTGACTTGATACAGTGAGACTTATCTGAGTAAGCACAACAGCTCAAGCTTTATACCATACTATACCAAATACAGTATATGCAGTCCTGCTCACAAAGAATTCAGAAAGGTATTCTCAAAAAGGTTTTTGAAATACAGTCCTTTGACTCATTCAAGAGAGTTATAATCTGCTATGAAATTTCCAAATCTGCAAAACCCTCCCATACATTTACAGTTATTTATTCTTTGCCAATTATTCACCTATCTTCACTCACAATTATGTATCAAACTCAAAAGACAGTAGGCAAAACCTACTTGGGGAAACTTAGCCAGCAACAATACTTTGTGCTGGTATAACACCTCTCATTCAATGATCTCATAGCTATTTATAAATAATTAAGTTTTGCCACACCCTTTTCTGAACTAGAAAAGTACCATTATCCTCATTTGGCCGAAGGAGAAGTTAGAACAAGTTAAATGACATGTCCAACATCTCTCAGGACATCTGTGGAAGACACATCTTAGGGTGCGTCTAAACTGCAGGGTTTTTTGTTTTTTTTTGGAAATGGCTGTTTTTCCGAAAAAACTTTACTTACGTCCATGCTGCTATTGTATTCTTTCGAAAGAAAATTGAAAGAATTCAGGGGGTTTTCCAACATTGGTAAACCTCATTCTATGAGGAAGAATGCCTTTTCCGAAAGAGCTCTTTCGGAAAAAGGCATGTGTGGATGCAGAAGAGGGAGTTTTTTCGAAAGAAGAGGCCTCCAGGAAAAAGCACAGGTGCCCTGGTGGCCACTCCATCCATAGTGATCACAGCGTACATGTGAAAGAGCGTCAAATGAGCATGGATGCTCTCTTTCGAAAAAGCAGATCACTTTTTCGATGCACTTTTGAAGTGTGGATACTCTCTTTTGGAAGCTCTCTTCCGAAAAAGCTTATTTTGAAAGAAGCTTGCAGTCTAGAGGTACCCTTAGATAGCAGCTCCTGTTCCTTAATCACCAGATCAGCCCTTCTAACCTTTTAAGTACAAGTGTTTTAAGCAAAAATACTTGTTTACTCTATCTGAACTCTACCCAGGATGATTATTAAGTCTCTGCACCATACTCACATAAAAAAAAGTACCCAAAATATAATATTTTATCCAAACCCTGTAAATCAGTCTGACATTTGTCTGTATTTCTCATCCAGTCTTGATGTAAAATATGCTATGATGGACTCCCTTGCTAGTTTTTCCTTTGTCTTCTGTGACCACAGACTTCCTCCCAAAATAGCCTGGTGCAGACTCTATATCATCTCATTGGGCTGCCAATTTTAGTTGGACATATTCCTGGAGCTTTCATCATGGCATAATCTTGAAATAACTATTAATCTTTAATTCCTGGAGACTCCAGGACAAACCTAGATAGTTGGCAACTTTAACATCTTATCACTGAGGGGCAACATCAAAACTTAAGAGTTCTTTATTGAAAACCATACTTTTAACAAGATTTGAAATTGAGGGCCAGTATTAAATGAACCATAAATGTTTTAAAATTAGGGTGACCAAATATTCCATTTTTGAAGGGACAGTCCCATATTTAAACCCTCCTGCAGGTATCCTGACTTTTGATTAAAAACTGGCAAATTGTTCCCATATTTTCTGTCTTCCTCTGGCCTCTGCCTCCATCAGAACTGGCAGCTCCTGCTGCTGGCCAGATCCTTGCTTGCCAGCCACCTGCCCACCTGCCCACAAGTGGGGAGTATGTGTGGGGAGTCTGGTGCTGATAGTGGCGGGGGGGGGGGGGATGTGCCAGTCTGGTAGCAGGGCAAATATGCAGTGTGTGGGGCTAGCCGTTCTCTGCTGGTCTGTCAGTTCAGCCCCTGCTGCGTGCCGGCTGTCAGCCAGCAGAGACCTGCCCTCTGTCCTGTTTCCAGCTGTCACTGGCTGTTTATGTGTAGCCTCTGCTGCCCAACCATTGGCCTTTCATGTGCTTGTTCTCTCGCCTTCTCCCTGCTTTTCCCCTTCACTTCCCCCTCCCCCCAGTCCTGCTGCGCCGCTGTATCTCTTCAGTGGGTTGTATCTTGCTTCCAGTGCTGTGCAGAGAACCAGCCGCCTGGTTGGAGTGCTGAGCTCACCTATAGTCTGACTGGCCTCTGGCTGGACTGGCACCCTAGGAAGGCCCAAAACCCTCTGACCTGGGATCTGGCCAGGAGGAGCCAAGCCCCGTGTGTGTGAAAGCCCTGCACAGTGCTGGCACAGGGAAGCCTGTCCACCCCTCAGCTAAGCTCTGCACTGCTGGGAGGGTAGGGGGTAGAATGATGTCCACTGTTCACTCTCCAACCCTGCAGGCTCCACAGCAGCCCCAGGCGCTTAGCATCCTCTTCTCCTGCTGGCCACATTCTGGTGTGAACCCTGGCAGAAATCTGGGGATGGGGGACATGTGACCTTGTGTGCCCCCTCCTACATTTTGCCTCTGGAAGATGCGATGCTAGATTCCAGGAGAGGCAGATTCCATCCCGCGGGCCAAACCAGGTTTGGAGGGTGGAGAGTGCTAGGCAGGTAGGGTTGGTCTGGTAGATCACACCTTACCTACTCTCTGCCCCATGGTGAGAGATTTATACAGGACTCATTCTCTCTCTCTCTCTCTCTCTCTCTCTCTCTCTGTGTGTGTGTGTGTGTGTGTGTGTGTGTATACACACACACCTTAAAGCCTTAAAGATAAGGAAGTAAATAACAAAAATGTAATTATGCAGTATTTCTTTTTAATGGGCTCAGTCAACTTGATGTTAATTTGATTATGTATTCTACATAGTTCTGATAGCCATTGAACTCACTTGAATAGGAGTAATTCTATTAGGTGTCCTATATTCAGCATTGAGAAATATGGCCACCTATTTAACATGTGGAAATGCCATTTCTTGGGGGACTGGATAGGACTGATAACAGGCTCTAGCCCTTTTATCTCTAGGCCATTGGTTGAAATTCAGCCCTGAATGGTAGGGAAGAGACGTGTTTGCCATTTGATAGCTGGATGGTGGCCATTGTGAAGTGTATTGGCATTTATGTAAATTGAGTGCATGGTGACTGACTCACAGAGGGATGGTTCCTTCAAGACAAGCTTAATGCACTTAGGTGAGACAAATTGGGGAAATGTGCATTGCCAATATAATGTCATACTCGGTTACCTATGTCTTTGACAAAGAGAGGAATTCAGTCAGTTAAGTACCATTTAAGAATATTGCATTTCCTTAAGATGTACGTGATAAAAACTTGGAGATTTTACCAGGCATGTGCATATGCATAGATACTCAATAATTAATGCAGCCTTTGATGCAAGCCACTCCATTAAAATGCTGCTCCGTTGTTTTACTGACTAATGGAGAATTGATTTTGAATTTTAAAATTAAATAGTTGAACTCTGTAATTCTTCCCTTCAAAACCATGTTAGATGTTACTAATCTATTGATAGATAATAATCAGACTATCCTTCCTTATGTTTAGTAAAATAATTAGAGAAACAGAAATATTAGATTGCCTGCAGGATATTTATATTAATATTTGCATACATTAATTGCAATCCTGACTCCTTTTAAGGATTCAGTTTTGGAAGGGGTGGAGCCATCCTGTGAGATACTGAATGCTCCCATTCAGTATTTGCCAGATTTAGACCAAAGGCAGGAGGAAATCATACATCGCCAGAGTACCACTCACTCCTCACACTTTCTTAGGACAGGGTTAAAATAAAACATTTTAAACAGTGAAAGAACCCAGTGGAATGGGACAGATAGACTTTCCTCATGCTTGGCATTTGAGTTCAATTTTGCTCTAGGCCTCTCTTATACAAAATCTACTCCCAGGATATGATGGCCTTCTTCTGGAGTTACTAAATTACCATCTATATTTTCTCCCCTAACCTGCAGTTGTAAAAAAAATAAGTGGGTAAACTAATCTAAACTAATTTCCATATTCTCCAAACAAGAAACTCCATTTACTTGTATTTACTCTCAACAACACTACCGCTCATCTTGTTACAACATGATTAAACATTGTAGGAGGCTACGACAGAGCCATGTTCCTTTAAACATGTTCACAGTACATGATTAAATCATGCTGTAAAAAGTTCCCTGGACTCAGTTGAAGAAGCATTGTACACAAGGCTCAAGCCATCTGACCTCTACTTTGTCAAACACTGGAGAGGTTGTTTCCAAACACAGATCTCCTGCTTTGCTGTGGGGCCTGCCAGTCAATGAGTTTCCTTTTGGTGGAAGTCAGGACTCACATTTGTCTGTACTTAAGAACGGCCATGCTGGATCAGACCAAAGACCCATCTAGATTAAAACATAATGTAACCATCATGTATCCTGTCTTCTGACAGTGGCCAGTGCCAGGTACCCCAGAGGGAATAAACACAACAGGAAATCAAGTGATCTATCTTCTATCATACATTCTAAGCTTTTGGCAAAAAGAGACTAGTGACACAACCCTGCCCATCCTGGCTAATAGTCATTGATGAACCTATTCTCCATAATTGTATCTAGTTCTTTTTTTAACTCTGTTATACTCTTGAATTTCACAACATCCTCTGACAAAAAAAAAAAAAAAAAAAAAGAGGGAGTTCCATAGGTTGATTGTGCATTGTGTGAAGTAATACTTCCTTTTGCTTGTTTTAAACTGCTACTTATTAATTTCATTTGGTGACTACTTTTGTTATGAGAAAGAGCAAATAGCACTTCCTTATCTATTTTCTCTACCCCATGATTTTATAGATCTCTGCCTTATCCTATCTTAATCATTTATTTTCCAGGCTAAAAAGTCCTAGTATTATTATTCTCTTCATATGGAAGCTGTTACAAACTCCAACTCATTTTTGTTGCCCTTTTCTGAACCTTTCCCAATTCCAGTAAATCTTTTTTTGAGATGGCGTGACCATGTCTGGACATGGTATTCAACACGTGAGCATACCATGGATGTGTATGGAGTCAATATTATATTTTCTGTCTTATTCTCTATCCCTTTTTTAATGATTCCCAACATTCTGTTTGCTCTTTTGACTGCTGCTGCAGATTGATTGGAAGTTTTCAGAGAACTATCCACAATGACACCAAGATCTCTTTCTGGAGTGGTAAAAGCTAATTTAGAGCCCATCATTTTATATGTATTATTGGGATTATGTTTTCCAATGTGCATACTTTGTATTTATTAACATTAAATTTCATCTGCCATTTTGTTGCCCCACTGCCTAATTTTGAGAGATCCTTTTGTAGCTCTTCACAGTCTGTCTAGGACTTAGCTATCTTGAGTAGTTTTGTAACATATGCAAATTTTGCCACATCATTGTTTACCCCTTCTTCCAGATCATTTATGAATGCTGAATAAGATTGATTATGGTATGAACTCCTGGTGGACACCAATATTTATCTCTCTCCAAAACTAATAATTTATTCCTCCCCTTTTTTTCCTGTCTTTTAACCAGTTACCAAACCATGACAGGACTTTCCCTCTTATCCCATTGCAGCTTACTTTGCTTAAGAGCCTTTGTTGAGGGACCTTGTCAAAGGCTTTCTGAAAATCTAAATAAACTCAATCCATTAGATTCTCCTTGTCCTCATGATTTTTGATCCCCTAAAATAATTTTACTAGATGGTGAAGCATGAATTCTAGTAGATTGAGCAAGCATTTACTACCAGTTAGTTCAGAGATTCTTTGGTACCTGTCCATATTGTGAGACCAGAATTAAGTTTATCACCAAGACAAAAGGAACAAATGAGAACCTTACTTCTATTAACTGCTCCTCCCTTTTCTCTTTCTTCCTGTGCCTCCCAGTCAAATGACTTCCACTAACAAAGGTCAGCATGAAGTGTAAAATGGGCAGTTACCTTTCAGAGTTCTGGGGCAGTCGGTCATCTGATGAGGGCCATCTGAGCTTTGGTACACATTCTGCAATGTCATTTCAGTGCCTGTGAAAAAGGTGATACAATATCCTGAGAAAAAGGATAGCTAATATTAGTCTTCTATCAGTTATATTTAGGATGATCTCAGATAACACTCAGATATAGAAGAATCATCTGAGAAACAGGTGTGCACTGCAGAGCTCTTTGGAATTGTTCATTAATGTCATTAAAAGAGCCACAGGATGTTTAATTTCCCTGGTCGATAGATTACTAGCTGCCCATCAAAGCAAACTCTTATCCAAGTCTGACTATATTCCTGACTGATCTAGGATTTCTCACTTCACCTCTGTCTGAGCTATTGTTTTGTTTTCCTTCCTGACCTTCCACATTGCTGAACCCTAAAAGTTTCTAGTCTCTGGTGTATAGAAAACTCAATGAAGTGATGATAATATCTTCACCCAGACCTTTCAGTTTTTCCTCTCCAAAATAAGCACACAGGCATAATGTAAAATCCCAATGTGACAGATTTACACTGCTGACACATTTTGTGGCTTCCTTCCTTTCAGTAACAAAAACATTATACTGACATCATACAAAGCATAAGAATCACAATGCTGGGAGGTTATTGCAATGAACACATAGTATAGCTGTCCTAAGTAATTAGTACATAAAGTGTCCAACTCAAACTTCCTGACTCAAGCCATCCCTACAAACAATACACAAAACACATGCATTTAATAGTCTTGTGCTTCAAAAGGCACTACTATCCAAGTTAAAAGTGATGGGACTGTCTAGGCAAAAATCTGAACTAATTTACAGCAAATTCAATTAGCAATGTTTGTTTTTCAAATAGCTACAAAAGAGATACAAAAGTAAGTGATTCTACCCCCAATCTTCCCCGCCAAACAGATTCTCTTTTGTACCAGAGGCAGCATATAATTTTAAAATTCACTAACTGATGGTCACTAGGATCAGCTGCTGTAAAGCCACAGTGTCCCCAAACCCTTTATCAGGGAATCAGCTTCTCGCACTTTCTGTCTCTTTCTCTGTGTGTCTCTGTCTCTCTCTCTCTGTCTCTCCCTCCCCGATACCTCCCCCCCCCTCCTCTCTCTCTCTCTCTCTCTCTCTCTCTCTCTCTCTCTCTCTCTCTCTCTCTCTCTCAAAAAAAGAGAAATAATACAGATTATTCATTTGGCAAAAAATTCAGGGAAAGATAAGATAAGACCTAAGATATGTCTAAAGCGGTATGTGAGAGAGAGTATCTGTGCAGTTATCTAAGGGTTTTCCCCCCCACTACGGGTATCCTTAATTTAGAATTTCCTGTTTCTTATTCTACATCAAGGATTGGCAACATATGTCATGTGTGCCATAAGTGGCATGCAAGTTGATTTTGAGTAGGACTATTATTGACTTTTTAAAAAGTATCAATGGCACGCATATCCATAAATAGAAGTGAATAAGTTAAATCTTAGTATGCCGTTTCTGAAAGGTTGCCGACCCCTGTTCTACATAATGAAATGAACCCTGGACATAAACTGAACTTTCTGATTGGTGTCAGTGATGTCATAGTCATGTCACTTATACCTGGTAATTGTTCTGAGGGCCTTTTTGCCTTGTTAAAACAATATTTTCCAAATTAATGGATTAGTACACTTCTGGGGACTCATATCTACCAGTTCATCCAAGACATGCACTAATACATGGGTAACAAACCATTTCTTATGTATCTAGGCCATCTGATGGGTCAGTTTTTCCTCTCCCTACAAAAGCTTTATACCAGAATATGGCCATTGATTTCAGTGAAGTGAAGTCACTCCTCATTTACACCAGTCAAGAGAATGGAGAAACAGACCCACACTGTAGAGTTCAAGGAAGTGCACTCCATTGTAAACTCCTTTAAGAGATCAACATGAGCTCTTCTTTGCATGGTCAGTCAGCTGTAGTGACATATGCTACCTGTACACTAACTGCTCCGTGCTAATGCCCAATGTACAGATGACTGGCCTCACACCCTGGTTCCCATATCTTCTGGGGCTGGCATGTATTCTGGTGGGCATTCACAAGGAGTAATCTCTCTGCTAAAGAAGGGCAACAGTGAGATTGCAACTGGCTGGCCCCTGTGAGAGGGGATATAGGGCCAGATGCCATTCACAATATAGAATAGATAAGAGTGGTCCACAAGGTCATATTAGTCATCCAAAAATCACTCTCCGCTTTTCTTTATTCAGTGATAGATTCCATCTTTTCTGCTGTAGTGTACCAAGGCACTACAGTTAGCCCACTTTTCACGGACATACTTTATTGCAATCAAAAATGACAAATCAAGAAACCATGGTCAGGGAGTGCTTTGTGAGTGATAATGAGTCCTTTCATTGGGGTCCTGGATTTGTTTTGAAGGCTCATTTGATAAATCTGGACACAAACAGGTTCAAAGGTATACACTGAAATGGCTGAGCTTGCAATGTTATGCACACTAAGGCTCCACAGCTACAAAAATGTATTCCCAAATGTATGTGAATCATCCTGTTGACTTGAGTGGGACTACTCATATGTATAAAGTTAAACACATGCATAAGCCGTCACAGGATTGTGACCTATAATGCCGTTGACTTCAGCAGAAGTCAAGTCTCTATAAAGCTGCAGGACTAGGAGATGTGTATGGATCATTGTTTACTGAGGTGAAGTAGTACATATACTGAAAGTGGAACAAATTCTACTCTGAAAGGCCCAATCCCACTCCTGCTAAATCAGTAGGAGCATTGTAGTTGATGTGAATGCTGTTTGGGCCTCATAACAAGAAATTCCTTCTCTTGGGAGTCTTTGACGTACAGAACCCGTCTGTTTAGAATGAAATCCTGCTTGCCTTACTGACACAAAGTTGCCCTTGAGTTCAATGGAGTCTTACATGAGTAGAGCAAACAGTTTAACCCATAAGATGAAGCTGTTGGGTTGTCTTGATTTCTCACTAACACTCAATAATCCCTTTGTAGTTCACTTGTCAGTCACATAATATCACTACTATGCTCATATACATAAGGCTGCATTTAGGCACACACAAAATGATTTAAGTAAATTTCCCTGATCAGTATTAAGCCAATGTAAAACAAGTTTTCATTTAGCTTATATGTGATCAAATTTACAGTGAGTTAAAATACATCTAAGTTTTTTAGCCTTTTCTCTTAAACATTAGACATTTAATCCATAAAACATTTTAATTTACAGTAGGGATGTTAGTGTATAGTCGTTTAAACAACATTGGTTAATTCAAACCACTACATGCACTCCTGGACCCCACTGGCTCTGTATCAGGGGCAGCAAAGAGGCTGGCTCCCCATGAGTACCAGATCCTATGGAGCTGCCTACCTCCCACCCCCACAATCCTCCACACTGCTGCTTCTGATAGAGAGGCAGCAGTGTGGAGGATGAGGGGGGCAGGCGGGAGCCAGTACACATGGGAAGCTGGTTTTCAAGCCAGCTCCCTGAACATGCTGGCTCCGTGGGAGGCAGAGGCAGCAGTGCGGGGTGGGAGAAGGGGCAGGTAGAATCGATACGCATGGAGAGCCAACTTTAAGACAGCTCTCAGTGTGTGCAAGCTCTGTGGAGCCATCTACCCCCTGGCTTCATGGTGGGAGACAGGCGGGATGCTGGAGCAGCCCCTATCTGTGGTGTGTCCAGGCTCACCATAGACAGAGGCTGTTCTGTGGGATGGTGGAACAGCTTCTGTCCATGATGTTTCTGCCTCTGTTATAGAGGCAGCAAAGCACAATAGCAAGGGGCCCCCTAGGAGTGGGATCAGGAGAGTACCGGCTGCCAATCCCGCCCCTGAGGACCATCAAATAATCATGTAACTGCTAAGATTTTGTGTGGTTACATGATAATTAAATTAAACAATATCTAACATCTCTAATTTATAGACATTTCATTGTGTTTAAACAATTCTTTCACTGTGGGATTGCCTCATTACCACACAGGAAGGGAGTTCCTGACCCTTCTCCACAAGCCAAATCTTACTCGTAATAATCACTTGAGCAGTCCCTGTTAATTATGTAAAACTGCTCCTGTGAGTAAGGCAAGCAAGGTTAAACCTCACATAAACCTCAGCTAGGTATTATACTTTACTTTGTTTCTCAAGACAATGGTTACCAGCAACACTTCCTGCTGAACTGGTACTGAAATGGTTTTTTACTAGTAAATATGGGACAAAATAATTTTCAGAGCCATTATAGAAATAAAGTTCTTGGGACTTCAAGAAACCAAAATCACTGTAAGTTAAAATCTCAATCACACGTTTGGAAAATGCCCTAGGAGAGATTTTGAAATGATACACAAGGTTAGAGTCATAAAGGGATTTAGATGTTGCTGCACAATGGGGTGGAAAAAAGGGAGAATTGGGCCTGAGTCAACCCTTAGAGGGGGCCCCCAAACCAAGTGGCATTGTGCAACACCACTGAGGTTTAACTGTCACGTCAGACCCCTAATCCAAAGTTTAGATTCTAAAAATCCATGGTCATTTGCCATCTAGCCCTGTAGGCACCTAAACTCTCGAGGTGCCTCCATTTCTGCTAATATTGTCCCTGGATTGGGTGCTAAAAATCTGCCAGTGGGATTGTGCACCACTCTCTAAGCCCTGATGGTTGGTGCTGAAATAAGCACTAGCAGGATCCTCAAACTAGTCATTCTTTCTCCTGTCTCACCTGATCCAGTAGGTATGCTTAGCGGCTGCTTTAGAACATGCCTATTGGAGCAGGGCTTGCATCAAATACAATCAGCGGAGGTGGTGTCCTCTTTTATCCAGGAATTTCAGGATTAGAGCTTTCACTCAGGATGTGGGCAACTTTGCCTGAGAGGAACAGGGACATGAACACAGGTCTCCAACCCCAATGTGAATCTCCTAGACACCGGACTACTACACCCTCTTGTGCATGAGCCGTTCTTCCTCATTTTTTCAGGAAGAATGGCTCTTGTTCAAGAGGAGTTTTTTGTGCAAAAAGGAGCTGTGTAGATTGCTCCTTTTTGAGCAAAAGCCTCTTGTGCAAAAATGGCCCCTAATTAATTATGCAAAATGAAGTGCATCAATATGTTAATCTGTGCTTCATTTGCATAAGCTTTTGTGCAAGAGGGATGCAGTGTAGATGTAGCCCCAGTGTAAAACACACCCTTTGTGGATGTAACTCTTAGGTGCTTCACACCTGTTGGCTTTTAGTGGGAGCTGGACACCTAAGTGCCTTTAAAAATATCTATCTACCCTCCGTTAAAATAGCCATTCAAGTGTTTTAACATTGGCATAGGGACCCTTTAGTGTCAAGCTTTGCCAGTTTCCTTTTGTAGAGATAGCCACTCCAGCTGTGCACATCCACTGTACCAAATCTACTTAACTGATTCAGTATTGCATGACAATAACAACAGAACAAAGGAAAAGAAAAAAGAACAGGTGAGAATAAAAAGGACAATTTTTAAAAGTAAATCCATTTTCCTTTTTAGGACTCAATATTCTTATGACAGTTTACCATTTTTATTTTTTATTAAAAGTTGGTTGGTTTAAAATGCTGTTAAAACAGATGGGAGAAGTTCTCGTATCTGTTTGAAGCCATTGTACAATATTCTATCTGTCTCATTTCAGCATAGGAGTGTATGGCTTTACTATAGGAAGGTGATTTCCACAGCCTGACAGGCCCAGAAATCAGGCTACAATTCTTCATAGCACTGGGAAAGGCAGCAAGTTTGTACTTGCTTAGTTTCATCCTAATTTTTCAGCCTCTCTTACTCCCAGCTTAAATGACATAGAAATTGCTCTCTGAACCAATAGATCATGTTAGAAGCGTGCCAAAAGTAAGGACTGTTCAGGGAGGATACTGTATAACACCCCTCTTAGGTTCACCCAGCTCTGTGGAATAGTAGAATGGCTTTGACTGAACCATGCTTTCTTGTTCCTGACCCTTCTCTTTCATTTCTCTGGAGTCCCGAGTAGATGAATAGGCGAATTGAGGGCAGGAAAATGAAATCGCATGGAACCAGAATTCTCCTCTTCCTGGCTTCTCTGGTTCAGGCTGCAGCTGTCCCTTCCACATTCACAAGAGAAAGGGGAACATTTAAGACTTTTGTTATTTTTTAAAATGAAACCTTTGATCCTGAAAAAGTCACAACTTCAGCGTGAGGAACCTAACACCAAACATTCAATATATAAAGCCCCACATTTGAGATCATTTTCCCCATCAGGTTTTTCAACATTGATTCCTATGCAATCTGAGGCTACAACAGGGATTGCCATTTTTAGCAATTTTAACGAATGCTTGTAATAAGAGACCACTATATGGTTTTGTCTGAGAATTTTTACAAGTATAAATTCCTGGCTTTTGTCATGATTTTTTGGTTTCAACCCCCCTTGTAAAAAAACTGTGGACTTTGCTAGTTCATTCTGTAATGTAGGTCTTTTGCTCTTTGACTACATACCTTTGTAACAAGATAATTCAAGTACTGTTGATCCTTCTTTATGAGATTTTCCATATGTTTGCTCAATAAAATAGAATTGCTGTCTTCCTTCTGACAGGAAAAGGTGACTTTACAGCCCATGAAGTTAAATTGTACTTTTAAAAATGAAAGGTACAAAACTTACAGCTTTACTAATTTACATTAGTGTGTTAAATGGTAATTGATTGCTCTGTAATTCAACCTTTCGGAGCTTTACATTTTAACAGCTTAATTCCTTTCGATGTTTTTAAATAAAATGATTAGCACAGCATATGGAAGAAAGGTGAAATTTACCCTGTCCCAGCAGGAAGCTGGGTTTTGTACCAGGGACTAAGTGAAGATTGGCTGGATAGAAGGAATTTACCCCCTGTGTTCTACAGGCAACATGCCACCATAGCTGCTGCTTGTTCACTGTATTGGGTAAGGATGTTAAGTATCAACTAATTGACTATTCAATTAGTCGATAGGGCACCTCGGCCTTGAAATGCTGCAGGGAACCTGACGGGCTTCCCACGTGGAGCTGATCCTGGGCTCCACGTGGTGCTGCCGCTTTGAAACGTTGCGTACAGTCTGGGGACACCTCAGCTGGTCCCAGGCTGCACTCAGTGTTTCAAAGTGGCAGCACCGCATGGAGCCCAGGGTCTGGCCCCACGCTTCAAGCGGTGCTGCCACTTTGAAGTACCCGCTCTTCTGACTCCCCTTGCTGTCTCTATTATAGAGGCAGCAATGAGGGGGGAAGCAACTAGTCCTATCTTGTTGACTATCCAATAAGCAGTTGCTTATTGAATAGTCGACTAGTCAACTAGTCTGAGCATTGGGTAAAATGGTCACTGCTACCCAGAGGGTTTGAGTCATCAGATCTGTGTAAGTCTGCATCTCCTAGCCTGCCCTCAGTGCCTATCTCAATACTGGCTTGTTCCATATCAGCATGGAGGTTCCTTTCTCAAGGAGTAACTGCCACACCATCGGGCAGATTTGAACTTGGGACCTCTGAAGTGGAATATAGGAGCCTCTACCCTCTGAGCTAAAAGCCAGCTGGCTCCTAGCCCATGCTGTAGAGGTATCTTGGTCTTAACTGTTGCTGTGGTCTAGGTACCACTTTCATTGCTCAGTAACCACACTAGGGCCGTGTCCAGACTCAGGGGTTTTTTCGGGAAAAGTAGCCTTTTCCTGAAAAAACTTCCCCTGCGTCCAGACTCAAGCCGCGTTCTTTCGAAATTATTTCGAAAGAACGCGGCTTTTCTTTCGATGGCGGTAAACCTCAATTTACGAGGAAGAACGCCTTCTTTCGAAAGTTCCTCTTTCGAAAGAAGGCGTTCTTCAATGTAAAGAGGCCGTCTTCGAAAGAGAGCATCCAGACTCGCTGGGTGCTCTCTTTCGAAAAAGCGGATTTCTCTTTCGAAAGATCCGCCTGCAGTCTAGTCGCGATCTTTTGAAAGAGGCTCTTTCGAAAGATGCTTTCGAAAGAGCCTCTTTCGAAAGAAGCCTGCAGTCTAGACATAGCCTAGGTGTGTGGATTACAAATACACAGGGGAGGCAGAGGACTTCCATCTGGTAACTTTTTGCCTCATACACCTGGTTGACAGGAGGGAGCTAATGGGAATTCCTTGTTCACAGAATAGTGATAGATATGTAGCCGTGTTAGTCTGGTGTAGCTGAAACAAAATACAGGACTATGTAGCACTTTAAAGACTAACAAGATGGTTTATTAGATGATGAGCTTTCGTGGGCCAGACCCACTTCCTCAGATCAAATTTTTTTAATTGTATCCTTTGGTATATATGGTTGTGACTATTTTCTTCCACTATTTGATCTGAGGAAGTGGGTCTGGCCCACGAAAGCTCATCATCTAATAAACCATCTTGTTAGTCTTTAAAGTGCCACATAGTCCTGTATTTTGTTCTTGTTCACAGAGGTCATTTCTGAAGAAGGTCCTCAGTTTCCAATCTAAAAAATTAAATGTCTAGCCCTTTCCCTTCAAAGACAGTCATGAAAACTTAGGACAGCTGTAAACCAGTTGTTAGGATTATGATGAGAGCTGGGTGAGTACTAGAATGTCACATTTCTGAAAATTCTTCTGTTCTTAATTGGAATAAAGAGATGCAAATGCAAAGTTTTCCACAGGAAGGACAGTTTTTTAAGTAAATTGCTGAACTGACAAAGATTTTTTTTAAAAAACTTGCTCAGTTCTTGGGCCCCTTGGCCAGTGAGCAACTAGCCTGCTTACCAGATGGGCAGCCTAGGGTAGAGATGTAAAATCCTATGTAACTAGTTAATGAGTTAAACATTAAGGTTAATTTGTTAACTGATTAAACAGGGAGTAGGTTGCTGCAGCCCTGGAAACTGGATCGGTCTCCACTATCCACTGCAGCCAGACCAGAGTGGTCCCCACACTATGGATAGGGGCTGCTCCATCCTGGCTGCTTCTGGCCCTGTGCTGGGCTGCCAGTTTCCAGCCCACGTAGGCTGGGACTTAGCAGCCTCACACGGGGCTGAAAGCGGCAGTGAAGGGTGTGTGTTTGCTCCTGGTAAACATTACCTGTTACCCATTCACATCCCTAGTCTGTGGAGTCAGCTAGCCTGGCAGCCCAGAGAGGGGAGCCAACTGGTTTCCTAAGCAGCTTGCCTGCCAGAGAGCCAGGGATCTTGGTAGTTCTGCCTCTGCGGCAGCCTATCTAGTAGGCTGCATAGGAGCCAAAAGCTTTGAAGCCTGGGGAGCCCCAAGTTAAGTTCCCTGCCCAGCAGGCTGCTGGGGAAGTTAGCAGAAAATAGCCTTTCCATCAAAAGTTTCAGTAGAATAAACATGTTCCTGAGGAGCATTTTGATTACATTATTATATCAACTTCCATCAGAGAATTTGCAACCAGTTCTAGTTATGGTTTTGTAATGCTGGTATTGGAGTAGTACTTAAAAGCCACAACCACATTAGGTCTCTTTGTAATAAAGACCTGAAAAAGCAGTGCTGCTCATCACAGGTGTTCCTAAAAGGTGCGAACAACTTTCTGAATGGTATCCTTCCTGCCTTAGCAATTCATCCACTGACTTTGATCTTTATTTACTCAGGTTTAGCACCCTTTCTCCTTATACCTTATGTATAGAGGTAGGGGGGTGGACTACAGAGCATCGTTCTCTTTCCCCTCTCCCTTCCTTTCTCCTATTTATTTCGAGTTTTCTTATCCTTTAGTCATAACTCCCATCATCTGAAGAAGTGGGCTGTGCCTACAAAAGCTCATGATACCATCTACATGTTTTGTTAGTCTATAAAGTGCTACCAGACCATTTGCTTGCTGTTTTTTTCAGGGGACTGGGAATTAGTTTTCACTGCATTTAGCATCCCCTTCCGTCATTTGCTCACAATGTCTGTGGGTCTGTCTTGAGGTGTTCCCTCTTCATGACTAAGGCTTCCAGCGAGGTTATTTTGTAGTCCTCACCTCACTTCTGGGACAGCAACATTTCTCCACCCCCCAAGTTGCCTTCATGCCATCTTAGGCAGTCCTCTGTTCCAGCTTCTCATGTTGTGCTAATGGCTGCTAGGAAAACCAAGGCCAGGCTACTACTTGGGGTTCCAGCCTAGGGATCCTATGACTCGCAACATAAGTGTGCTTAGTTATAGAGTCTATTGATGCTTCCCTAGATTCCTTCATACCCGTGTCTATCTCTGGATGTATTGCTGGAGCTTCTTCTGTTCCCCATGTCTTCTTCACTTCTCTAGGCCTCTTGTAAGACAGCCAGCCAGAGAGACTGCTTACATGGGTAAAGGCCAGAGGATTGGACTCTTAAGAACAGAGCAGAAGCATTACTGTACCTATTTAATGGTATTTGTAAGTTAGACAAATTTAATTAATCTTAACCTTTGTAAAATATCCCCAAAACTAGGGACTCTCCAGGAGTAATTCCTCCATAAATCCTTACTTTGATAGTGGTCCATTCTGACATTTGATAGTATTCTTCCAACCTAACAGAAAGGGCTAAATTCTACCTACTGGTGTGTGTATGTATGCAACACTCATTGACTTCCATGCTTCAGAGGCCGTGATTTGTCACAAAGCCCTGGTCTACACTAGGGAGTTACTTCAAAAATACATCCCTTATTTTGAAATTACAAGCAGCGCATCCACACTACCAAGCCCGTTATTTCAAAATAATAGCTCCTGCTTTCCTCGGGAGACAAGCATATTTTGAAATAGTTATTTTGGGAGTTATTTCAAATTTACTTATTTCAAAATAATTTCCTAGTGCAGACATGCCCAAACAGGGCTCACTCATTGCCATTGTAGAACTTTAGCATTATTCTGGTGTTTGCCTTTTGCCATAATACTGAAGTATATATACTGCCAATGTACATGTAACATCTAAACTCTTGAGTTAAAATACTATTGTGAAACTGGTAATGCAATTAACACTATCATTGTGTCAGTGTGTTATAGTCTGGATTAGGAGTATTGAACCAAGTATTCTGACAGATGGCTGATAAAGTAATTGCAGTAAAGAAGGTCTGTTTTTTTAAGATTAAGGTTCTCATTTTTATTTAATAATTAAGGGTATGTCTATCAGCAATGTTATTTTAGAATAACTGACCTTATTCCAAAATAACAAAGAGCGTGTCTATATTGCAAGCCATTATTTTGAAATAATGTCAAGCTGGAGGACTGCTTACTCCAACTCCTGTAACCCTCATTTTGTGAGGAGTAAGGAAAGTCAAAGGTAGTAGGCATTCACTACACCATTAAAATGTAAAATTTCCAGCAGCATTATCTTTATATCAATACAAAGAAAGAGAGTCAGAGTTTAGTTTTATATCTTAACAATCTGGGATTCACATAAGGTAATAAAGTGCGCTCCAGTCTTCCTTAGTAAATGTTACACTAGTTAATATCAAGTAAGGGTGGTGATGGTTGTTTTGCTTTTCAAAATAAAATAAAAGGTTTTCCTAGTGTTGGCAGCCAAGTTTCAGGAAGCACCTGTTTATTCATTTAACTATTTAGGACAATGGCTAGAATAACTCAATGGCTAGCATATCTAGAAGTTAAAACAATGAAATATTTTAAAAAGGGGGAGGGCAACCTATGCACCCCAAAGTATCATGTTCATCCTTTCCAGTTAGTTACAAAAGAATGGCATGAGGATTTATAACTATTAAAGTACTGGCAATAAAAAATGCAGTAGCTGACAAGTTAATTAAGCAAGCCTTCTAGCGATATTTCCTTCAGAAGACTAAGCAAACTCTTTTAGGCTTTTTTTTTTAAACTAAATATGTTTCAGGGAAGTTAGGAAAGCAACTCAACATGGAAGTAATGAAGCACAAGGGGCTGATCTCATAGTAGAAGAGAGTAGAAACAACGTCCTTCCATAAAACCCTGAGGAAAAAAGTTGAGTATTATTTATGATACCCAAGGCTTCTTATCTAACCAACAAAAAGAACTATGCAGCTGACTTGTGTATTAGAATACCTAGAGAGAGTTTGGTACAGTCTCTGTTGTGTACATTTGAGGTCATATGATAGCCGTCAGCTGCAGCAGACTGATTTTTTTTAAAATAAATTATCTTCTCATGGGTCTCCCTTCAAATCTTGTTTTTTGCTTCCTGCCTCCCTCCCCTTCCTCCTTGTGACATTGGGGTGGCGGGGGTCAGGGGGTTTCCCTTCAAGTTCTCTCCAGACCCCTCTTCTAGTCCTTTACAATGTCTGTCTTCTCCCCACCTGAACCAGACACCCAGAAAGGTTTAAGCAAACAAAAGTCCTCTCCAGTCTTCCTTCCCTTATGAAAGAGCAGGGTCCAAAGGAAAAGAGGCAAAAGTGACGTGGATCTCAGGTAGTTTTCCTGGGTCAGCTCTTCAGGCTTAGTATAAATGGGGTCTACATCCAGCCCATTCTCATGAGGCATATTGCTTTGAGGCTGGGTCTTGCAGCTGTTGGAGCCGTAGAGAAGAGCAGCTGACAGACTTCACCTATCTCTGGACAAGGTGTGTGTGTGGAGTGAGGGAGGGAGGGAGTTCTGAGCCCCCAGAAGAGGTGGGGCTTTGTGTGGAAGGGGCAGGGCTGGGGTTAGCTTCTCTCAGTCAGCCCTTCAGTGCTGCCCAGCATGCACCACCTGGGCCTCTGGCTGTGATTTAAAGGGCTCAGGGCTGTAGTGACAGCCAGGAACCCTGAGCCCTGGTACAGCTGCTCCCTTTGTCAATGGGCCTGCAAAAGGACCTGCTGTTTTCTCTGTCAACTGTATGAGGCATGGCTGCCTCCTTCCTATTCATCACCCTTTCCTCTGGCAGGTTTTCTTTCTAAATTCCAGGCAGAACAAGCCTTCCAGAGGAGCTTGGCAGTCACATCCACCAGTGTGAGAGTGTATCTCTTCATATGACTATACCATTTTTGACTCTTTTACCTGAGTGACTTGTCAAAATTGTGGGTATTCCATTGGGGAGCAGAAATACATGGAATCTGGTAGCTTCCTTAATTGCAGTTTTGTTTATTTGTACAGAATGTATGAATCCCCGTGTTTCTGAGCCCCAAGGGAATAGAACAGGAAATGGCTTCTTTTGCTCGCAACATCAGAAGTGCTCTTTAAGCCAGCATCTCTGACCCAAAAATCTCTTCTCATGTTTCTTCCAAGGTCAGCCACCATGATTTCAATAGCCACTTCAGGCTGTGTCTCTCCTTCAGTCTGTTCTTGTTTCACCTCAGTTTCTGTATGATCACTTCTCAGCCCCTTTGTACCTTTGGCTAAGTACAGTACTTAGCCAAAAGCTCCTGGGTGGCTTCACGCATACTTCACACATCCATGAGTTATCTGAACATGGTTAAATGATGTCTACCATGTACAAGGAAGACAGAATCCTGGGACTTTTTTATCAGCTCTTCAATCAGGTCTTTAGGACATCACAAGCATCCCATGATTTGAGCCAGAGAGTCCTGTCATCCTTTCTGATGTCCAGTAACACTCAACTCACATTGAATTCCAGCTCCTATTCAACCTAGAGTACCACCAGAAGGATGCTATTGTAAAGGTCTTCCTGTATTTGATTTGGGGGAGTGGCAACTAATTGAGGCCTTGATGTATCAACAGGTCCAGAGAAGCCAGGATTTTGTTGTGCTCCTGGACTATAGTAGTGCACTTGATATTGGTTGGCATGGTGTCCACCAAAGCTGAAGCCATGTCATTAGTGCTGATTGGAGAGAGCTGCTAACAATCCTGAGCATGGCATTAATTTCAGTGTCAATGAGATTGGGGTGTTAGCTGTTGCACCGAACAGGTGCACAGTACTCAATTGGTGGCATGACCAGGATTTGTGCTGACATTCAAAGCATGTGTGCATCATATCCCCTGGTGTAGCAGCATCCTGCTGGTTGAAATTCACCATTGTCTTTTTCTGCCTTCTGTTGTTGACAAGACTTTGGTAATAGCTCAGTATCTGATGGAGAGTAATTGCAAAATACCTTTGAACTATGGTCATGTGAAAAAGGCAGACCACAAAAGTCCACTTTAAGTAGCACTTTGGCCTTATGAGTCTTCAGGTGGAAGGCAGAGATGAGTGGTTTTTGAAGTGTTGATTTCTGTTGCCAAGTTTTGAGATACATCCTGCAGATTTCTTGCCAGGCTTTGAAACAAATCACAAGGAGGTTGTTGTTCACAACATTTTCTCTGGTCTTTAGAGAGGATGCTTGTGCTGCTAGTACCATGTTATCTACATAGATTAATTTATAGGATGATGTGACCGGAATGCCACTGATGTAGAGCTTGAACAGAGCAGGTGCTAAAATGCATCTTTGTGAGAGGCCATTGTTCAGTCTCTGTGATTTACTGGCAGAATCATCAAGAGTTCATCTTGTACTACTCAGCATCTCAGTGATGAGTCTGATGGTTGGTTGGCATGGGAAAGCTAACGATAATTTTCGCAGGAGACCTTTGCACCATACAGTGTTATTTGCAGGAGAAAGACCAGTGAGTGTGGCTTTTGTTTTTAATTTTCATTGATAGCCAGATTCTGTGTAGTTGGCTAAGGCAAGTGCCTGGCCACAGCAATTGTGATCAGTCCAGCCTGCTCTTTGAGGACCAGTTGTTCTAGTATTGGTGGTAATTTTTGTAGTAGGTGCTGCTCCAGAAGTTCATAGCAACAGCTCAGGGGGGAGATGTGCTAGTAGTTTTTCAGCGGCTTTTCCAGGCTACAAAATGGCTATAATCTTGGCTACTTTCCACTCTTTTGGTATTGTGCTAGCAAACTAGATGTTGCTGAAGATGTCTTGTCTTCGGACCAAGATTCTTTGTGAATTGTGTGTATAGTTGGTCTATTCCTGCCACTTCCCAAACTTAGCATTGCGAGAGACCTCTATCCACTTCATCTGTGAAATATTGCAGCAAAAGGGGCCGATGATTCAATCCCTGGAGATATAAATAGGGGAATATCAAGCAGAAGTACAGAGGCAAGATTG
Source organism: Pelodiscus sinensis (assembly GCF_049634645.1). Lineage (NCBI taxonomy): Eukaryota > Metazoa > Chordata > Testudines > Trionychidae > Pelodiscus > Pelodiscus sinensis. Next base: position 213,315,392 of record NC_134711.1, read on the forward strand.
CTTCCTTACAGCATTGGTAAGACCACCACTAGACTACTCTGCCCTGTTCTGGTGTTCACACTTATGGAAGGCTGTGAAAGTAACTAAAGAGGGTCTCAAACAGGATCCAGGGACTGAAACAAACCTTATAATGTGAGTTTAAAACTGAATAGGTTGAGTTCCTTATCTAAGAGAGGCTTGAGAGGCGACCTGATCACTGAATATTTACCAATGGAAAATAACTTGATGGAGAGGCTTTTCAACCTTGCTGACAAAGGTATAACAAGATACACAAATCCAACCTTTAAATAAGATACAATTTCCTGGCTGCAAAGGCAATTAAATATTGGAAGAGATTAGTAGGAGAGGTGATGGATGAGCCATCAACTGGTATCTTTAGAAAGCAATGCATCTTGCATTACAAGGTATGATTTGCTCTAGCTTCTCAGAGAAATTCTATGGTCTTTGTGCCGGGGGTCCGGCTGGAGGGTCAACATGGTCCCTTGTGGCTTTGGAATCTCCTTGTTCATTCCTTTTCTTCATGGGCCATAGGAGAAAGGGCTGCTTGCATTGTTTTTAGCAAACACCTAACACTGGCAGTGCTGCATTAAGACAATGTCTATAAACAATTCTCATGCTTCAGAGCTTCAGTCAGTTACTTGCAGGAGCCAGGAAGGAACTTTCCCTTCTGATGCACCAGTTGGCTGGATGTATTCAGAGACTGGCTATAGTTGGAGACAGGACTCCAGATGGGGTGCACCAATGCCCTGAGGTGGCTTCTTAGATGCTTGATTGGAGTGTCTTACTCACATGCTCAGAGTCAAACTGATCACCAGAGTTGGGGTCTAAAGGAATTTTTTATCAGGCTAAAGTGGCAGGGACACAGGGCTTTTTGCCTTCCACTGCAGTGTGAGCATGGTTCATCTGTTTGGATCATCTGTGCATGTCTCCTTCTGTTAATTCCCTGCCATTGCAGGGGTTTTGGGCACTTTGGTTTCTCCTTTTCTCTCTGTGACACCTAACAGGTTACTCTCTTGAGGAATGAAATGTATTAGTCTAAAATTATTGGGCTCATCACTGGGCTAACTGCATGAAATTTTAATAGACTGTGTGATATATATGAGGTCAGACTTCGGGCCTTAAACTTTGTGAAATAATTTTCTATCTTCATTACACAATTCCATCCGTTATGGACTTTCCAAATACCTATTCTTTTCTTGGCACATACCATAGCTGCAGCACTGTGAATTAATTTCTGTCAGTATAATGAGATCATGTGCCTCATCCAGCACTTTCTATTGTTATTCCATTTTACCTCTCCAACCATATGTCCACCTACTTACCCTGATCCTTCATTCTTGGCATTCTCTCTCATCTCCCTCTGATGCTCCACTGCTGAAAGTCCACTTGACCAATCTATCTTGGAACTTTTTCCACCAAACCCTCCAGTCATTTCCTCTCTTTAAATCTCACATGTTAGCCATTTATTTCTCATTAGCATATATCTGAGTGTCTATGATTATGTATTAAGGATATTTTCTCTCATGCACATCTGTTTAAAATCTGTTGCTAATATCCATAGTGTAAAACTAGGTCTAATGGCAGCAGTACTTACTAGATCCCTGCTGCAAAGATGTTTTTTAAATATGCGATCACCCCCTTTTGGCTCTTCAGCTGTGCATAGACTGTAAATAAAGTAGCACTTCCAAACCATGCCGCTTGCATCATATTGCTTCCCCCATCCCCAATCCATTCCTGCCTTGCACTCCTACAAAGTGGTTGCTTTGAGACATCTGTTTTTTATTACTCTTTGTGTCCAACAGAAAACAATTAGAGCTCTCATTAAGGAGTTTCAGTGCTTAACCTCTGTACCGCACTCTTCACAGAAGGAAGACCTCCCTGCTCTTTCCTGGAAGAGCTTTTTCATTTTCTCACCATAAATTCTGTAAGGCTTTAAGCAATTTTTACATGGTGCTTGTTAGTTTACCCACCAAACAGCTATTATGAAAATAAAGGTTGCCCATGCTTATTATGTGTTTCAGAATCTCCCTGTCCACATTCCTAACAAACCAGTCGTTAGGAAAAGGCAGGTGTTAGTAATGGGAGATTCAATCATTACAAACATAGATAGAGGGGGTTTGTGATGACCGGGAGAACTGTATGGTGACTTGCCTGCTTGGTGCAAAGGTTGTGGATCTCCCGAGGCATCTAGATAGTCTTATGTGTAGTTCTGGGGAGGAGCTGGTGGTCATGGTACATGTAGGCACCAGTGATGTAGGGATGGGTAGGAGAGAGGTTCAGGAGGTCAAATTTAGGCTGCTAGGTAAGAGAATAAAATCCAGGACCTCTATGATAGCGTTCTCTGAAATGTTTCCAGTTCCATGTGCATAGCCAGGTAGACAGGCAGAGCTTCAGAATCTCAATGCATGGATGAGACGATGGTGTAGAGAGGAGGGGGTTAGATTTATTAGGAACTGGTGAAACTTTTGTGATAGGAGGAGCCTATACAAGAAGGATGGGCTCCACCTAAACCAAAATGGAACCAGATTGCTGGCCCTTAACATAAAAAAGGTTGTAGAGCAGATTTTAAACTAAGGGCTGGGGAAAAGCCGACAGGTGTGGAGAAGCACATGGATCGGACAGAGACATCTATTAGGGAAGGTTCTATTAATAGAGATGCTCTATGTTCTAGTCAGGAGAAGAGGATGGAAGTATGGGTCAGACCAGATGACACACAATCCAATGAAAAAGAGTCTAACACATCAGGAGATGGTAGCTAGATAAATAGTGACAAATTATTAAAGTGATTATACACAAATGCTAGAAGTCTAAATAGTAAAATGGGTGAACTAGAGTGCTTAGTTTTAAAGGAGGCTATTGATGTAATAGACATCATGGAAACTTGGTGGAATAAGGACAATCAAAGGGACACAGTCATAGCAGGGTACAAAATATATCAGAAGGACAGAACAGGTTGTGCTGATGGGTGAGTGACACTATACGTGAAAGAAAACATAGAATCAAAAGAAGTAAAAATCTTAAATGAGCCAAAATGTTCCATAGAGTCTCTATGGATAGTAATTTCATGCTCCAATAATAAGAATCTAACATTAGAGATATATTATTGACCACCTGATCAGGACCTTCATAGTAACTATGAAATGTTAAGGGAGATTAGAGATGCTATCAAATTAAAAAAATCGACAATAGTGGGGGATTTCAACTATCCCCATATTGACTGGGTACACGTCACCTCAGGACAGGATGCAGAGATAAAATGTCTTGATACCTTAAATGACTGCTTCTTGGAGTGGTTGGTTCTGGACCCCACTAGTGGAGAGGCTATTCTTGATTTAGTCCTAAGTGGAGTGCAGGGTCTGGTGCAAGAGGTAAATATAACTGGATCGCTTGGAAATAGTGATCATAATGTAATAAAATTTAACATCCTTATGGTGGGAAAAACACCTCAGCAGCCCAACACTATGCCATTTAATTTCAGAAAGGGGAACTACACAAAAATGAGGAAGTTAGTTAAACTTCCAGGTATCCTGGGAAAGCTCTGTCGCGTCCAAGGAACATGCCTGCTTTTCTGAAAAAAATTCGGAAAAGCGGACGCGTTTTCTCGGCATCCCTGTAAACCTTATTCTACGAGGAAGAAGGGATGTTCTGAAAGAGGGTTTTTCCTGACATTTGGCCCCGTGTAGATGGGCCAAATATCGGAAAAGCCTCTTTTGGAAGAAAAGCGGAAAAAGATACGCAATTTGCGGTTCACAATTTATTTATCTTTTTCCGACTTTTCTTTGTAGTGTAGACATAGCCTAAGTGGGGCAGAGAGATTTCCAGCCTGAGAACTCTCTCCCCACCACAAGGAAAAGGCCATTCCCTTAAATGCCACGAGTATGAGGACATGAAGGGTACGTCTAGACTACATGTCTCTGTCGCCAGAGGCATGTAGATTAGGCTACCCGACACAGTAAAATGAAGCGGCGATTTAAATAATTTAAATAATCGCCGCTTCATTTAAATTTACATGGCTGCCGCGCTGAGCCGACAAACAGCTGATCAGCTGTTTGTCGGCTCAGCGTGATAATCTGGACGCGCCGGTGTCGACGTCACAGGTATTTGTCGACCACCCAGGTATGCCTCCTGGGATGAGGTTTACCTGGGTGGTCGACAAATACCTTTGATGTCACCACCCCCGTGTCCAGATTATCGCGCTGAGCCGACAAACAGCTGATCAGCTGTTTGTCGGCTCAGCGCGGCAGCCATGTAAATTTAAATGAAGCGGCGATTATTTAAATCGCCGCTTCATTTTACTGTGTCAGGTAGCCTAATCTACATGCCTCTGGCGACAGAGACATGTAGTCTAGACGTACCCGAAGATTCTCAGGAGTCTATGTAGTTCTTCAAGTTCTTACCTTTTGTATTGTGGGATTTGTAGCCATCTAGGACATAACGCCTTTGATCTTGCAGTAGCTCTAGTAGTCTTCTAATTGTATTGTTTCCATTCTTCTTGTTTGGTTGTAAATGATGATGTTTGGAATTCCAGCTATGGATCTTACTCCTTTATATTGTAATGTGTGGGATTTGGAGAGCCCAACATGTCCGGAACTAGAGGTGTGTCTGCTAAAAAACTGTGAAAGAGAAAAACTGTGGGTGAACAACAGAAGGGGATGGTGACTGATGACATGGCAGAGAACAGACCTATGTAGCTGGCATTTTCTCTTTGTAATAAAGAATCCCAGTTGTATATGTTATGTTTAAAATACATATCTGAGCTTCTCAGTTTTTATTTTCTTTTAGGCTTGATCCTCAAGTGGTGTAAATGGAAGCAGTTCCATTGTAATCTGAGGCTATGGACCCATATGTAGATTAGAATTAGGGTTGCCAGGTGTCTGGTTTTTGCCTGGACAGTTCAGTATTTGTGGCCTTTGTCCAGTAAAAAAACCAGAAAATACCGGACATTTTACATGTAAAATGTCTGGTATTTTCTGTTTTTCTCGGAAGGAAGGCCAGCCGGGAAATTCTTCCCCTGCGTGTCTGGCAGGGGCAAGGGGAGCATTGAGCATGGGGATTTAAAGGCACAGTGCTTTTTTTATTTTTTGCTCAACAAGTTTGGTCCCCCGTTTTTGTTTTTTCGCTCAACAACTTTGGTCCTCCATTTTTTGTTCTCAACCAATTTTTTTCCCGCCATATTTGGCATTTTGCGTGAAAGTATCTGGCAACCCTAATTAGAGTTGTCAAGGTGGTCTCCCACTTTGAGTGTAGAAGGTGGGGGCCCACAAGAGACGTTAAAAAAAAGGCTGTAAAGGCTTTTGTTTAAAACTCTCCAAGTTAACAGATTTCCTAATACACTGCCACTACCCAAATGGGGAAAAAAAAGAGAAGCCCCCCAAAACAAACAATCCCTCCCCCAAAACTCTTTGGGAACCCAGGAAGATGCACTTGGGAATTTCTTCCTGTGGAGTTCCCCAAGCTCTTTAATACTTCCTCGGGAGAGAGCTTGAAAACAAACTGCAAATTCTTAATAGCTGACCCTAATTTTCATCTGTAACTTCCATTGGATGGGTACTAAAATGTAGTGTTTTTTTGCTGTTGAATTGCTGCCACATTCTTTGCAGAAGTGGCTGTACTCCAGGAATAGGCACAGGGTTTTTCTGTTTGCCAACTTTGCCCCTAACTGTACAGATAAATCCAAGTTCCTTGTCTCCATCTGGGTGAAAAGTATAATCGAACAGTGATCATTTGCACTCTAACAAATGTTTTCTAATGTTGACACCTGTATACCTGCAATCCAGAGTCCTAAAGCAAGTAAGGAGAATTCTCAGTTTTTATTTTCTTTTAGGGCTTGATTCTCAGGTAGTGTAAATGGAAGCAGTTCCATTGTAATCTGAGGCTGTGGGCCCAAATGTGGATTAGAATTAGGGTTGCCAGGTGTCCGGTTTTTGCCCAAATAGTCTGGTATTTGTGGCCTCTGTCCAGTAAAAAACCCAGAAAATACGGGACATGTAAAATGTCCGGTATTTTCTGTTTTTCTTGGGCGGAAGGCTGGCAGGAGCATTCTTCCCCTGCCACGTCTGGCTGTGGCAGGGGGAGCGGTGAGCATGGGGACTCTTTTAAAACATAACTAAATATTAAAATATGTAGACATATTAGCTTTATTTTCATTCTTCTTTCTAAGAATTGAGTTCACTAGATGGTAAGTGTCTAAGTAACTAAAAGGGACATCTTATCTCATTGTGTCATTTCCCTCATTTCAGAATCTTTAATACTATATGCGAACATTAGGAAAGGTATAAAGTTTTCTTTATGAAGAAATATACTAAATATTGATCCATACATAACTGGCTACTGTCAGTGCTGTTCTGTTAGAAGGTACTGGCTTTTCCCATGGCTCACACACTCTGTTTTTAACCACTATAATCTCCATTTCTGCATTTGTTCTGGGAAATTCCACTTGTGGGAAAGCATTTTTCACCCTGTGATCATTATATTGATTATAAGTGTTTTTATAAATGATGATGGTTGAAAACTGCAAGACTCAGAAAAGCTGGTTCAGTCCTTTAACTTGCACAACAATTCAGAATTGAATTTCTGTAATTGTAAAATGCAGCCAGCACATCCAAAAACTTGATAGCCACATTGCTAAAGGCAATAGAAAAAGTAATAACATTGTTATGAGTTATATTAAGATAGGTGATTTTCTAAATCTGTTTAATTCTCAGGCCACATAAAATAAGAATCCATCTGTGTTATATATCCAAACAAACTCCTGCAGTCCTCCTTTAGCAATATAGTTACCAGGTGAATGGATGTGTTTATTAAATTTAAAGATATGAAATCCAGTATCCTATTATGCAGGAAGCTAATTATTTTCATCAAATAGTTTTCATCCTGCTATATATTATTTGTATGTATATTACACAGGTATGTGAATATAGTGGAACCATCTGAGAATGAATTTGGATATAGTGAAATTTTGTTCACAATAAAATACAATGAAGGGCCTGAATAGTTTTACTGTTTTGTAAGGTTCAAATGTCAAATTGAACCAGTGCAATGTTGCTACTTCTGTCTTTTTCAGTGGTTGCTTCACTGTAGTAAATTTCACTTTGATATGCACATAAGGCCTGACTTTCAAATGGGGTCAGCACCCTGAAGCTGAACTGATTGGTGTCTTATTTGGACACCTAAATAAATGACAGCCAATCTTGTTCAATAATCTGGTCCATGTTGGGAAAGAGGTAAAGCCTAGGTCATAATTAGTAAATAGAAATTTCCTCCCCTGCATTCTTTAAGGTTCAGAATTTATGCTATGTAATGTGACAGAATTAGGAGAGAACAGGAGCCTTAAACAGAAGTACTTCAGGCAAACGTCAATAAATATATGAAGATGAATGAATAAAAGACTAAGTTCAAGAGATGCTAGATTTGTTTCTGGAAGACAGCCCTGCTCTTTCCTCTGTGATGGTGAAAGCCATGTCCAGCCTTGTTACTGTGTGGAGCTAAATGATCCAACAGTGGAAGTTTAATTGATCAGGAGTGTTCTGGTACACTGAAAGCAGCTGGTACATCAGAGGAAGGAAAAGGAGTCATCTGAAGAAACTCCAGTCATCTGAAGAAGTGGACTGTGCCCACGAAAGCTCATGCTACCATCTACATGTTTTGTTTGTTGTTTTTTAAGTTTATCCTGTACAGACTAACTTGGCTACCCCCTGAAGCTTTTCAAGAGCGAAGTTTGGTCTAGGCACACAATTGGGCATTAGGAAAATGAGGTTTAAATCAAATCAGCAGTCAGAGAGTCTGTTGTACAGAATGTCTGACTCTCTGGGATAATACATTTGTGTTGCATGGATGACTTCATGATTGAATGACAATGATGTTTAACCTGGAAGAAGGAAATGAGGCATATATTGGAAAAAGGAGTGGGATTAAGGTAAATAAAAAAGACAAGCATGCTCAATCAACCATGTGAGGATAGAAATATTGTTTGTTTAAATCTGAAACCAGGCTGGATGGGGAAGGTTTTAGAGCAATGCAGTAAAGCAAGAAACAGAGGCATAGTAGTGTTCAGGAGTTCTGGAACAATTTTAAAGAGAGGGTGCAGAGAGTCATTGAAGTAGATTGTAAGCCCGATATAGAATAGAAAACACTTCAAGTCAACCAATGAGAATGTTAGTGATTAAACTGTTCGAGGGGGACATTTTAGCGTTAGAAGTCAGTCATTCTTGGTGAGTCTTACCATTGTCCATTTTTTTTCTGTTTTTAAATCTGATGACACTGTCAGTCTGAATCTCAGCAGTAAATAATGTACGGTGAGATGGCAGCAGCATATTTGCTTCCTTTGGAAATAAATCCCAAACGACATGTCCTGGTTCCTTTCTTGCAGATAGTGTAAACAGCGCTACAGTGTCTTTTAGAAGACTGCTATCATGTGGAGCAAATCTTTTCCCAGCTGCAGTTTCTTTGGCTTTAAATCATGTTTTTTTTAAAAAATCAGGCTCCATGAATGACATATTTTTTTGATGAACAAATACCAAATCCAATTTGAATTAAAGTTTGTTTTTTGACAGAACTTTATTTGCCAGGTGTGGATGTAATTGATAAAACAGCTCTGTATGGAAATTACAGGAAATTGGGAAATGTAAAGTGAATGCAGGTCACTTTGTACCTAAGCTTACTCTTTCTTTTTTGCCCTGAAGAATAGGCTGCATTCTTTTCCTCCTTCAGGAATATTTTCATTTTGTTTGCCTGGGAAGGGAGATCCTTTTGGATTTTGGCAGGTTGAATCTTTTCAATCCAGGGGGCTGTTCTAGAGAAGCTCAAAGGGTGACAAGCAGTGCTTAAATTGTAATTAAAGAGGAGCTGGGACTCAAGTAATTTTTTTACTTTCATAACTGACATGCAAAGGCCAGATGTGTGGGGGCAATGAACCGCCAAGCCTATAGATACAGGGGAACATGTGGTCTTTTAGGCAACAATCCATAGCATTTACCATCTCAGGGACAGATTTCCTTAAAACACTCTGGCTATGTCTACACTACAGAGTTTTTGCGGAAAAATGACCATTTTTCTGCAAAAACTCGCAGAGAATCCACACTGCAAGCACATTCTTTTGACAGTAAATTGACAGTAAATTGAAAGAACAGAGGAGTGTTTGCTTAATTGGTCTTCCTCATTCTACGAGGAAGAAGCCTTTTTGTAAAAGAGTTCTTTTGCAAAAAGGCATGGGTGGACAGGGAAAAGGGGTTTTTGTGCAAAAGGAGGAAAAGGTATATGTGTCCTGGTGGCCATTCTGTGCATACCAATCAGTGCTTACTTTTGAGAGAGCGTCCATGCAGTCTGGACGCTCTCTTTCGCAAAAGCTCACTGCTTTTTCGATGCACTTTTGCAACGTGGATGCACTCTTGCACAAGAAGTTTTTGCAGAAGATCTCTTGTACAAGAAGCCTGCAGTGTAGATGTAGCCTCAAAGGGTACGTCTCCACTGCACTCTTATTTCGAAATAAGCTATTCCGGAAGAAATATTCTGAAATAGCTTATTTCAAAATAGCACGTCTACACTACAGAAATGCCTCAAAAATTAGTCTGACTACCTAATGTGGATGTGCTACCTGGATTTGGAGCCCCAGGAGGCACTGGTGAGTAATTAATTTGAATGGCCCTGGGGAGGAGCTATTTCAAAATAGCAGCAGTAGAGTATAGCAGCAGAATAGTATTGCTATTCTGAAATAGCTATTTTGGAATAGGTGTTATTCCTCGTGGAATGAGGTTTAGAGAAGCTGGAATAAGCCGTCCATTATTTTGAATTTATTTCGATATAACAGACCTGCTGTGTAGACGCTCACACCGTTATTTCGGAATAATAACCATTATTTCGAAATAATGCTGCTGTGTAGACTCACCTTAAAAGAGCACATGCCATAAAAACATTTGGAAATGTCAGGTGGTGCAGAATGTGATGCTTCTCCCAGGGAGAAATTAAAGAATGTCAAGGTACAGCTACACAGCAGGGCTAAAGTTGGAATAAGTTACGCAACTTGAGCTACGTCAGTTGTGTAGCTGAAGTTGAAATAACTCATTTCGGCTTTTGGTGCTGTCTACACAGCAGGGAGTTGAAGGAAGAACACACTTCTTTCAACTTCCCTTATTCCTTGTGAAATGAGGGTTATAGGAGTCCGAGTAAGAAGTCCTTCAGCTCAACATTATTTCAAAATAAAGGCTTGCAGTGTAGATGTGCACTATGTTATTTCAGAATAACTGATGTCACTCCAAAATAATGCTACTGTGTAGACTTAGCCCCAGTGTCTGAGCACTCTGATCAGCCTTTAATCTTTTTCCTGTAGAGCAGTGTTCCTCAAACTGGGCCATGGACCCACTTTGGGAAAGTCGCTAACCGGTCTGTGACACTTTGTTTACCTAACGGGTCTATGGAACTTTGTGGGGCCAGTTGGCTCTGGATTGCTGTTTCCAGGGGGAGCTGTGGGAAGTGGCATGACCCAGGCCAGCATCTCCCATGGCTCCCCATGGCTGGAAATGGTGAACCGGAGCAAATGGAATATGCGAGGCTCCTTGGCTACAGACCCCTTAGGTAAACAAAGTGGCCCAGGCTTTCCCAAAGAAGATCTTGGCCCACTTTGAAGATCGCTGCTACAGAGCCTAACTTTAGGTCAATTTCATTACAGTGTGTGTATTTGTATATATAATATAGTAGCTTTTCCAGATTTGGTGAGTTCCTGAAAGGAATTTTTCCTTCTCCCCAAATCAAAACCTTCGCATTCTGAAATAGTGTGTTTTCTGAGTTCTGGCCAGTGGTATTTGCAGCACTCTTCTTAGCTTTCCAGCAGGAGATTCTACAAGACAATTAATTCCCTGTAGCCATTTGCCTTCTTCAGCTAGGGGAAGTTTACACTGCAAGTGAAAGTGTGATGGTAGCACCAGTTGGCACAGGTGTGCTTGCTTTTATCCAGCTATCAAGGGTAACTATAGTAGTTGCAACCCAGGTTTCAGATTCAATCTTAATCCAAACATCTGCACAGAGATTTTTGTCCCTTCAGTACAAGCCCTGGGAGTCCAAGCCAGTTGACTTGGGCCAGCTGTGACTATGCTGTGGTCTTTTATTCCTTTGCTGAGATACCCAGAGTACAAGCCTACCATGAAGAATGGGTATGTACTTTAGTTACTATCCCATATTGCTATTATTGCTATTGTTAGCCGTGCAAGTTAGATTAAAACAAGCGTGGTTATGCCAACCTGAGCAACAGGGTCACCTTCTGTAACAGTGTAAGGCTGTTGTGTCCAACAATCTAGCCATTAGCCACACGTGGCTATTTGGCCAGTTGAGAGTGGCTAGTTGGCTTGAAGAATAAACAGCCACAATTGTTGCATTCAAAAAGTTTTTTAAATATATTATTTTCAGAGAATAGAAAAAAAAGTTCAGAAGATCTTTCTAAGTTCTAACGCCACTTTCTGCTAATTTGACCCATGTGCTAGATGGAGACTTCTGCCAGTTCATGGCATAGCTTAAATATGCTGTTTAGGCCGGAAATCATCATGCATTATCATAAGCCATGGCTGGTATTTCCAGACACTAGTTTTCTCCTGGTATTTATCATGGTATTTTAAATCCCCTTAGTTTGAACTGACTGCCCGCGGCTACACGCGGCAGTCAGAAGTTAATCCGAACTAAGTCCTTAGTTCAGATTAACTGTTACTCCTCCTGCAATGAGCTCGGATTAACTTCTGACTGCCGCGTGTAGCCGTGGGCAGTCAGTTCGAACTAAGGGTATTTTAAAATGGCGCCGCCCGGGAACATGCAAATGAAGCCCGGGATATTTAAATCCCGGGCTTCATTTGCAAGTTCGAATGCCTACATTAGCCACCCTAGTTCGAAATAGGGGGCTAGTGTAGACATACCCTGAGAGAAATAATGCTGCCTGCTCTTGCTCCCTGTGTTAACATTCATCCTAAGCTATTCTGTGTGCCTGAGAACCAATAAGCGCTCTGTTCTACCTGCTGTCTGAGAGTCACATCTGGCTGCGGATGGGGGTGCAGGGCCTGAGGACTCCCCTACACGCCGTGACACAAGGCACAGAGCTGAGATCACCGCCCTCTGAAGAGCATTGCAGACATTGAATCACTTTAGCTCTGGGAGAATGCATTTCAGGGCCACAGCATCCAGAAAACCAACCCCCAAATGGGATCAAAATACCAAATAAATCTGTCTTTCACTGTGTGAGAGTTTTAGGCAAGCCCCCTTTAACAGTGAAAGGAGGATGTGTGCACTGATTGTTCCCTTGGGTAACAATTTTGTACGCTGGGCTTGCTAGTAAATACAAGTATATTTATTAAATACAAACATTTAGATTTAAGTGGTTGCAAGTGAAAATAGGCAAATCAAAGTAAGTTACAAAATTAAAGCAAAAGAAAACACATATCTAGTTCTAACACATTAAAGTGTATTGCAACCTTACCCTAAAACTATTCTTATTTCAGGCAAGCCTTCAAGTCAGAGAAGATCTTTTACTCTGCCTTGGGTCTTCAGCCTTTCCTTTGGCTGTGTCATGCTGGCCAATGACCAAGATACTGGTAGTTTTCCAGCTTAAATAGACTTCCTTTTGTGTGGGAATCCTTTGTTTCTACACACACCCTTCCGTAGAAAATTACCTGAACTGGTATACCAGTATAAGTTGATTTGGCCACATATCTTCCTAAGACCAACCACTGCTTAGACTTAAAGGACAAACCAGGCTGTTACCAAGTTGTCAAGTTGATCACCCAGTCATTGAGGCTTTCAGGAGCACCATTGAGGGCTTACATTTGCACATTTAAAACCATAAACAATTTCCTATTTCATATTTCTAACTTTACATTATAAGAATGATACATGTACCAAAGTAAGATATATAGATCCAACAGATTGTGACATTAAAATTGGTAGGCTACATGAGGTATTTTGTCCAAAGCGTCTTCGAGTTGTGCATATTTATGTCTATAAGGCAATTTCATAAAGCATAGGGGAGGGAGACTGTCACAAACCAGGCCCAGAGAACAGAGAGGGTGGCATAAATGTTTGGGGTCAAGGGGAGCATTGATGGCTTCCTCAACAACTTTCTCCCCAGCCACAGTTCTCTCAGTCTTTGCTCCCTGCTATCGATAAGAGAGGAGGTGTGTTTGGGGCGTGTATGTATACACAAATATATACAGGTGTGCTTCTGTTTGTTTGTTTTTGAGTAGTGGATGTTGATCCCTAATCCTGTATTCCATTCTTATGTGTTGGCTGCTTTTCCAGGTGACAGGCCATCTGTCTAGTCAGCCACTGCATGAGGCTTGGATTTCATGATAACAAATATGGAACACACATTTTGCATTGTACTATGTGTGAAGGGGGAGAAAGCACCTGTCCTGACTCTTCACTCAATACCAAACAGTCTGTTTAGCGAGAGCAACAGATTTGTTTTTACATTTGTATACCCACTAGTTCCATTTTTTGTACCTTAACTTAGACAGCAAGAGACTTTAAATACATACGCATCATTAATTTTACATCACTGGATGTTGTGACGATAGCTAGGCCATAGGGCATAGAGGGAGAAGAAGGACATAGAAGGAAACCATTTTTGGCGAGGAGTAACGGTAGTTTGAACTAGGAAACCTAGTTCGAACTACCTAGTTCGTGCCCCGTGTAGCCGAGCGGCACAGGGTTCGAACGAGCGGGGTTTTAAAAATGGCGGAGCCCCGCTTATGCAAATGAAGCCCGGGAAATTCAAATCCCGGGCTTCATTTGCAAGTGCGGTATGCCTACATTACCCCGCTAGTTCGAACTAGCGGGGTAGTGTAGACATACCCTATGACAGTAGACTATCTCCTGCAGCTCATGGGCTGTCTCTGTGCCCTGAATTTCCCTACTTGACTGGAGTGCCATGGCCAAAAGATCTATGTTGTTATAGACTCACTGGCCACATTCACTCCACCCTGAATCTGATCCAGCTCTGACTAGGGTCTTTCAATTAGCTTTTTAATGCTGGAAAAGCTGCCATGAAGTGCTGGAAATGCAAAATGTGGTCTCTGTCTGCCACTGCTCAGTTAAAGCACACCAGCTCTGTTGCATTCAGAACCTTCTATAATTCTTAATTGGCCAGAGCGTGTGGCCTTTTGATTGCACACATAGAAATGAGTCTGCTTTTTCAGCTGTAAGAAACACTGTACTGCAAGGAAACTAATATCATACAGGCCCATGGTAAAAGGCACATGTGCCTAAGTCAGGGTGGGCAATAAAATGGTGGAGGTTCTCCAGGGTTAGCCCCTTGTGGGTCAGTGCCACTGTGTATACCTATGCCTCCCCAGATATGGACTGTTGCAGCTCCCATTGATCACAAATTATTGTTCCCAGCCAATGGGAGCTGTGGGAAATGGTGCAGCCTGGGACATCACTTCCTGCAGCTCCCATTGGTTGGGAACAGTGGTCCATGGCCAATGGGAGCTGCAATCACCAGTATCTGTGGGGGCATAAGTATATATAGCAGTGCCAGCCCACCAGGGGCTAACCCTGATTAACTGGATCTGTCCTGCAGGCCTGTATTTGCCCACCCTGGGCTAAGTGTATATGCACTTAAATGTGTCCCCAATTGGAAGTCTGGATCTTAAGGCACCAATTTCCTTCTCTTCCCACCACATCCAGCTGTAGCACTGGTGCTTGCTAAAGATGCCAATCAGCATAGACAGGATGTAAAAATCAAGTTAACACATGTAGCAAAGTAAACTTACATTCTACTGAGTATTGTTGTTCTAGGGCATTTTAATATTACAGGCAGTCCCCGGGTTACGTACAAGATAGGGACTGTAGGTTTGTTCTTACGTTGAATCTGTATGTAAGTCGGAACTGGCGTCAGCCGCTGCTGAAACTGATCAGTTTCAACCGCGGCTGAATCTGAACGCCAGTTCTGACTTACATACAGATTTAACTTAAGAACCCCAAGCATCCCCAAGTCAGCTGCTGCTGAAACTGATCAGCGGCTGATTCCAGGAAGCCTGGGGCAGAGCAACTCTGCCTCAGGCTTCCTGTAGTCAGCTGCTGGTCAGTTTCAGCAGCGGCTGACTTGGGGACGCCTGGGGCAGAGCAGCTGGGGTGCTGCTGGGTTGCTCCAGTAGCGCGGCTCCTCGGCGCTACTGGAGCAACCCAGCAGCACCCCAGCTGCTCTGCCCCAGGCGTCCTGATTCAGCCGCTGCTGAAACTGACCAGCAGCGGCTGAATCAGGGCGCCTGGAGCAGAGCTGCTGGGGTGCTGCTGGGTTGGTCTGGAGCGGCGCTGCAGGACCAACCCAGGAGCCCCCAGCTTCTCTACCCCAGGGGTAGGAAAGAAAAGCCTGGTCTCCTGGGGGGGGGCACTAGCTGTACCCCGCCCCCAGCAGACCAGGGAGACGGGGGTGGCGGGACCGTCCAAGTCCTCCTCGGCTTTGCTCCGTCTCCCTGGTCTACTGACCTGGGAGACGCGGAGCAAAGCCGCAGAGCACGCGGGCAGCGGGACAGTCCAGGCGCGCCGCGGCTGTCCCACTGCTGGCGTGCTCCGAGGCTTTGCTCCCCATCTCCCTTGTTGGGGTCCCCAGCAACTTCTTGGGGTTACAAGGACTCTGCCACTCAGGAGAGTAGAAGGGGGGCCCTTGAGGTCAGGGAGGAAAAGGAAGTGGAAGCGGGGATTCAGATCCTTTCACTAGCCTTTTTCACCGGGGTAGTGCAGAAGTCCGGAATGTTCCCCTCAATGGCAAAACCATTCCCCTGCTTACACACAGCATACATCCTGATTGAGAGAGCATGTCCAGAGACCATCCATTAAGCAGCGAGGCCAATATGATGGATTTCCTATCCTGTTTCTATCTTTGTTGCCAGGGTTGACGGAAAGCAGCGTCATGATATCTGGCCTTATTTTTGAGGTGGCTATACGTGCCAGGAAATGCAGGCTGGAGTTGCTTTTGTGTTTGTGGTAACAGTTAGTGCATCTGGAAACAGCTGGCCTAAATGGGTGTCTCTGGTTCTCTGATGAAGTCAGCAGGCCTAGCCAAAGAGTTTGCTGGGCCCAAGGCAGCATGCTGTGATATGTGGCTGGGCAACTGGGCAGCATGGTGCCCTAAAGGCCCGGGGCCCAAGGCAACTGCCTTGCTCACTTTGCCCTAAGGACAGGTCTGCAAGTCAGAATGATTGCTATTGGGCACCCTAAACTTTAAGTAGTTTAAGGAAGGTAATTAGATGTGAACTGCATTCCAAGCAGCATGTCTGCTTCAATTTGTGAAATGGTTTATCAATTCTGTCATACTTGTAGTCTTGAAGCCCGATACATCAGACAAAGGACAAGATAATGTATAAGTATGTGTGATGGTATGCTGCACGAACACAGACTTCAAGCAGAACATGAGATGGAGCTTATAATTCACTGTCATTTTACTGAGCTTAATCATTCCCACTCCAGGATCTTATTTTAAAAGATGCCTGTCTTCATTTATATCTCAGCAACTTGGACATAAGCCCTTTGTGGTAGAAGACCCAAATAACCAGGCCTTCACTTCCTGCACATTATTAAACTTACTAGACAATTTTATCTACCTGTCTTCAAAGACAAGTCTACACTGCAGTTGTGAAGACTTGCTTAACTCTCGAGTACTTTTCAGAAATACCATCTTTTGAAATGAAACCCAGTTAATTTAAACCACCTTTGCATCACAGAGGGGCAATTTGTCAGATGCCTCAGATCTGCACTTACTTTGGAATCCTAAGTAATTTTATATGAAATCAGCCATAAATATGTTTTCCCCTCTTTTTACTTTCTTCTAATAGCATGTTTTAAATGAATATGGTTATTGCAAAGCATCTAGAGAGAAAAAGTATTCTGCTATGAGGTACTGGAGACTGGTTGGATCACAAATCTGTTTGAAGTTGGATATGGACAAACCCTGCAATTAACATAAATGTAGGATAAATTAATCTGAAGCCCCCTCCTCAAGATAAAACAGGGTTGTGAACCGAATAGGGGTTTGGACTGCATGAGTGGAGGGGTTTTGCTGAAATGTGTGTGTGTGAATGTGTATGAGAGAGAGAGAGAAATAGAGAGAGAGAGAGAGAGCACTGGCTAGCCAGATGGAAACTATGGCTATGTCTGTACTGCAGCCTTCTTCTGCAAAAGCTTATGCAAATGAAGTGGGGAGTAGAATATCGCCGTGCTTCATTTGCATAATTAATTAGGGGCCGTTTTTGTGCACGGGGCTTTTGCGCAAAAAGGAGCTGTGTAGATGGCTCCTTTTTGCGCAAAAAAACCCTCTTGCGCAAGAGCTGTTCTTCCTCATTTTTTCAGCCTTAATTCGAATTATCTGTTAAACCTCATTCCAGGAGGAATAACAGCTAATTTGAGTTAGGGCTTTACTTTGTAGACGCGGGCAGTTATTCCAGGCTAGTCAATTTCCAAAATGGCGGCCGCCCGGGAACATGCTAATGAAGCGTGGGATATTTAAATCTCGCGCTTCATTTGCAATTTTGGTTGCCCTCATTAGCCTCCCTAGTTCGAACTAGGGGGCTAGTGTAGACATACCCTGATTCATCACACCCATTCTTTGGAGAATCTATGTGATCTAGCCAGAATTGAGTGACATAAGACGTTTCTGTCATCTAGTGCAATTTTTGTGGTTTAGTGCATTTATGAAGGTGTCACATCACTTCCACTAAAAAGCACTTTTTAAAAACGTTTTGTTATTGTATCATCCCTTCTCAGTAAAAATGTACAGGTTGGACCTCCCTGGTCCGGCACTCTTGGGACCTCACTGGTCCCGAATGAGGGAATTTGCTGGACCGGGAGGTCCCCTGCTGCCAGCTTTCTAGTCTGCCGATGTCTGTGCTTTTGGCTCTGGCTGGTCACTCTGCTAACAGCCCCAGCTGGGATGGCCCCAGCTCAGTGAGCTGCTGTGCAGCCCCAAATCAGCTTCTCTGCTGGGATGCAATCCCTGTCCCCGCTCCTGCCCCCCAGGCTGTCAGAGCCCAGTCCCCCTGCCGCATTGTCATGGCCCTGGATCCAGCTCCCGTACTCGGCTGCTGCACAGCCCCAGCTTTGGCTCCAACTCCCCAGTGTGCGCAGCTCTGGCCCCCTGCCAGGCTGCCACATGCCCTGGCTTCCCAGTTCATGCAGCCCCCCAGTCAGCCTCCCTGCTTGTGTGGCCCCAGCTCCCCTGCTGGGCTGCTGTGAGCCGCACTGGGCTCCCAAGGGCTCCCAGAAGCCAGCCCTCCTGCTGCCTGACTCCCAGCCACTGGAGTTCTCTGGACTGGGAACATCCGTGGTCCAGACCAGAGAGTCCCGGTTTAGGGAGGTGTAACTGTATTTATTTTAAAGTTAATGGGTTGTTAAAAGTACATAAGCTTTCCGGAAACAGTTGAAATAATAACACCACAGGGACAGATTCATTCATTCAGTAATACTTCTGTGTACAGATAGAAATGATGCTTTGTGATGCTAATGGCACTTTGGTGCGCGCATCTAGGGGATGATGTACTTGCTATCAATATATGGCTAAATCTAAAAATAGACCTGGGAATTCTTTATCAATGGAAATGAGAGTTAAACTGGAAAACATGCATGAAACTGACTTTTTCCATAACACCCCATGAATGTCATCTTGAGGGCTCCTCTTGCTCTATTGCCTAACCTATTGGTTGTTTCCTGGGAGGATTAAGAACATACTGATAAAAATTCATACATGAAAAAATAAATCATGCATTTCAACTGGAAAGAAAGCTTGCAGGCATACAGTTAATAGCTGTCAGTTGCTTATGGACATTTTCATACCTTTTTATTATATCCCTATATTCTTGAAATGTAAAGCCTGGGGAAAATGTCACTTGCAGCTGCAAACATCCTTACAGCTCCAGGTGCATAGGTTTCTGAAAATATACGAGAGTGTCTTTGATGCGGCAGTTCCATTGCCTTTCAGAGGACATGTGGTCTAGGGGCTAGGCTCCTAGCTTGGCCCATGGGAGACCCAGGTTAAATTTTTGCTCTGCTGCATACGTCAGTGTGACCCTGGGCAACTCCACTGGGCCTGGCCTGCACTTCAGGGTTAGCTTAACTTAAGTTGTCTTACGTCAACCTCTTTATGGAAATGTCTTCATTTAAATTTGTCTCCCACTGACACAAATCCCTCACTAGGCTGATTTAGAAACACCACTGCTCTGAGCAGCATGGAATCACAGTTGATGTAATTAGATCAACACGGTGCCAGTGTAGAGACGGCATTGCTTACATCAACTGTTCCTGCACTTCAGGAGCCATCCCACAATGCCTCACTCTGACAGCACAATTACATGCACTCCTGATGAGGACGTGCACCACTGACAGAAGGAGTCAAGTGTAGGGATGTTAGATACCGTGTAATTGAATAGCCGTGTAACCGCATGAAATCTTAGCGGTTACACTATAGCAAACATGTATATTTTAGTATTGGTTAGTATTGGTTATAAGACTATAAGTAGGATGCATAATGATTTTATATATAATAACTTTCTTATACATTCTGTATGCTTCTATTTCTCTGTCTCTCATGATTAGATAATGTTTACTGTAGGAGGCAGGAAAGCGGGCGGGGGGGGGGGGAAGGATGGCGGGGAGGCAGGTCCACAGAGCTGGCATATGTAGGAGCCTGCTTAAAAGCTGTCTCCCTGCCTGTATGGACTCCTTCCTGCCCCCTCAACATCCGTGCTGCTGCCTCTCTATCAGAGGCAGTAGCACAGGAAGGGGCAGATGGATCTAATGCTTGTGGGGAGCCTGCTTAAAGCCAGCTCCCCATGGGCACCAGCTCCCCCCCCCCTTTGCTTCCTCTGATACAGAGGCAGCTGGGCGGGTTGGGGAGAGTGCGTGTAGTTGACAAGATTAACCAATAAGGCCAGTCAAATGTGCATACACAAAAGCAATTCTATTAAGGTGGTGGTTGCATGCTGACATAAGTTAGGTTGACATAATGTTGATATGGCCTTAATACCTTTTGTGATTTCTCCTTATGTAAAATGGGGATAATAGTACTTCATAGGGTTGTTCTGAGAATAAGTAGGAAAGACTTATGACCCTGATTTAGTTGTGATGAGTTATGGTCTCTGACACATTCCCTAAGCCTGCTAAAGTACCACAGCACTCCCCTCACAGGAGGAGAAGCTAAAGACCTAGTGAATCATTACTGTGATATGCTGACCGTGACTAGTGGCATGCTGACTCTCAAGCAGCCCCTTCATTCACACAGATCTCCTTTTTTTTCTGACATGCTTCACGAGATGAAGAGAAAGGGGATGAAACTTGAATGATGCTGGTGGAAAGAAAAAGGAAACGCTCATTCAGACAGTATGAAATTCTCAAAGGCTATGCTGAGGCTGTACTATAGAGCAAGAGAACTTTCTGTCAACTTCCCCAGTGAGTTAACCAGGGTGGTAATCTGTTTTATTAGTCCTAAATTCCTTGATTCTGTGTCAGAGTGGAGCACCAATTGCTGTGAAAAACAATCATCCTCCTTAGCTGAAAAGATCACACACATAGGGAAGGCTTCTCAAACAGTGTGAATCCACTTCTCCTAGAGCCACCAATCAATAGGTCGCCTGCATCCCCAGACTTCAGTGCTTCCTCTTGTGAAAAAGTTCTGGACAGCTTAAGAGTCTCTACCCAAGACTGCTGAATCTAACCCATGTTCTTTCTGGCTTGTGAAAGAGAGTCATGAACAACAGGTGACTGAAATAGCCAGCATCTCAATCAGAGATGTAATCTTGTCTTTCTCATGTCTGAACACTGAAGAAAGACACCCTGGATCCTTCAATCCTAGCCAACTCTGCCCAGTGTTTAAACCCACTCCTGGGCAAGTTCATAGAAAAGCAATCAAAAGGCCAACTACAAGCTCCTCTAATGGAAGCCAACATTCTACCTCTGGCACAAGACCAGGACACAGAACCAAAATTACTTTCTTGCCAGTGATAGATGATCTCCTCCCGTCTGTGGATAGAAGACAGACATCCGTTCTCATCCTACTAGACCTTTCTGCAGCACTCGATGCTGTTGATCAGGAGGTTCTGTCTGCTGTTTGGCCTGAGAGAGGTGGCAGGATTCATGGTAATCTGCTAAAATGGTTGGAGTCTTTCCTGAAGGGATGCACCCAATGAATAATGATGGAGGGATACTGCACCTCCTGCACTACATCCCTCACTTGCAGGGTTCCACAAGGTTCAGTTGTCTCCAGCCCTTCTCAACGTATAGGTGAGCTGGTCAGAATATATATCGTAGTGCCAGCAACATGCAGATTTGACACATGGCACTACCTGTCCTACACCATGTATGTATACAGTACCACCACTAAGGTAGTCCAGTGCTTGCATGAGATCAGCTCTTGGCTGAAGAATAAGTGGCAGCAGCTGAACTCAATCAAGACGGATGTGATGCTGGTAGGCAGAGGGAAGTATTTTTTAGTATTTGAGCCATGGTGCAGTCTCTGTTGGTTGGAGATACCCACCCACAATTGGTCAGTCAGTCTGGGGTCTAGGAGTGCTCTCAGGTGGCTTGCTAACACTGAGCTCTCACCTAACAGCATCCTTGAGTGATGCTTTCTACCATCTCTGCTTGGCAAGGAAAGTCATAGAATCATAGAATACTAGGACTGGAAGGGACTGCGAGAAGTCATCAAGTCCAGTCCCCTGCCCTCATGGCAGAACCAAATACTGTCTAGACCATCCCTGATAGACATTTATCTAACCTACTCTTAAATATCTCCACAGATGGGGATTCCACAACCTCCCTGGGCAATTTATTCCAGTGTTTGACTACCCTGACAGTTAGGAAGTTTTTCCTAATGTCCAACCTAAACCTCCCTTGCTGCAGTTTAAGCCCATTGCTTCTTGTCCTGTCATCAGAGGCCAAGATGAACAAGTTTTCTCCCTTCTCCTTATGACACCCTTTTAGATACCTGAAGGTGGATGATGACCTAGCCTCAGTTATTGATGCTTTCTTTATCTGTCTGCTGGAGTACAGCAGTGCAGTCTATGTGGTCATAAAGCCTTCAGTACTTAGGAAAGAACAGCTAGTACAGAATACTGCAAACGTGTCTCCTCAGCAATGCCTACCGTGAACACATCAAAACTATCCTCCCCCCACCCCTGCATTGGCTTCCCATAGAATTTTGAATGAAGTTCAAGATCTCAGTCCTTACCTTCAAAGCACTTCATGGGCTGGGCTCAGGATACCTCAAAGATTGTCTAAAGCTCCAGGACAAAGACCATGATTGACAACTATGCACCACTGGCAAAATGGAACTCTCTCAAATATGAGCAAAAGCTAGTCTGTGCAGGATATTGGATCTTCCCTGGGGGCAAGTTAAAGACTGTGGAATGAACTCTCCAGGAGCTAAGGACAATTAAAACCTCACTACCTTCTGCTGCAAGTGAAAGGTCTGTTTCTTACGACCTTGTCTTCTTTAAGGTAAGCACATAGCAACAGATTGGTGTGTGTGTGTGTGTTAGGGATGTTAGTGCATAACTGTGTTGATGATTAACCAATAAGCCTGGGCTTATCAGTTCATTCTAATGACTACACATACTGTTAGCCTCCCTTTTGCTGCCTTTCTATTAGAGGCAGCAAGTGAGGGGGAGGAAGGAGCCATTCCCCACGAACACTGAATCCTGTGGAAATGCCTGCTACTTCACCCCCCTGATAGAGAGGCAGCAGTGCAGAGGGTGAGGGGAGCAGGTGGAAGCCAGTACATGTGGGAAGCTGGCTTTCAAGCCAGCTCCCTGCGCATATCGGCTCACGTGGAGCTGCCTGCTCCCCCCATTCCTGCGTCCCACAGAGGCAGCAGGGAGGGGAGGCAGGCGGAAGCTGGTGGCGCGCTGGGGGAGCTGGTTTAAAAGCCAGCTCCCCATGAGCACAGGATTCGTTGAGCTGCCTCCCCAGCCCACACTGTCAGCCCAGTCCCTGTTTGAGGGGAGCTCAGGCCCCCCACAGACAGGGGCTGCTGCTGCCCTGCACTGCTGCCTCTATATCAGAGGAAGCAGTGTGGGGTGGCTGGGGACTTCCCGGGAGTGGGGCTGGGAGCACACTAACAGATGTACTGGAGCATAAGCTTTCATGGGCAAAGACCCACTTCTGATGAAGTGGGTGTTTGCCCACAAAAGCTTATGCTCCAGTACCTCTATTAGTCTATAAGGTGCCACGGGACTCCTTGTCACTTTTATATAAATATATATAGCTCATTTCCAAATCTAGGTGCTCTGCTGCACAATTGCACATGCTTCTCCATCCTAAGGACAGGATGAAACAAAAAACACATGATGAATGTGTAGTCATTTGGCTTAATGTGCTACTGGAATGCTCTAAGATAGCGGTTCCCAACTGTTGGTACGCTGCCCGCTGCTGTGGTGGCTCTGGGCGCCGAGTTGGGATATACCTCTCCACCCACTGCGGCTGTTGGGAGAGGCATGTCCTGCCCCACCTCTTGGGCAACCAGTGCTGGGCAGGGGCAGGGTTTCCTCCAGGACATGGAAGAGTGGTTCATTGCATGGTGGGCAGAAGGGTTCTGCTTTTCAAATGTACATTTGTAATGTACAGGGCTCTTGTACATTTCAAACGGTCAGATGCTGCAGGGAGCGCTGGGCCAGTGGGTGACTCCCACTGGTCCCACACTCCTTGCAGGGCTTCCTTTTGAAATGTACAAGAGTCCCCCTGGGCTCTTGCTACAGTTCAAAGGCAGAGGCGCCCTTATTGACTAATTGAATAGTCGATGGAAATCCCATTGACTATTCGATTAGTTAATCTAAATTTAACATACCTACCCTGCACCCAACCCCCCCAGTGCCAGTCCCTCCACCCATTAGAGCCCCACTACCACTGTTCCAGCCAGTGCCAGTCTCCTGTTTCCAGAATTCCACTGCACCCAACCCCCCAGAGTCCCTCTTGAGTCAGTCCCCAGTTCTCAATATTAGCCCCCTTAACCCCCCACATGCCAGTCCTGCTCCCAGAGTCTCCCAGTGCCAGCTCCCCATCCCAGATTCCCCAGTGCCCTGCAGTGTCAGCCCCCCCTCTTGGAGCCCCCCACCTGTTATAGCTCCCCAGTACTAGCCCCGCCCTCAGAGCCCCCCAGTGCCAGCCCCCACCTCTTACAGCCCCTCACCCACAGAGCTGCCCAGCGCTAGCCCCACCCCTGGAGACTCTAGACAACATTTCATATCAAAAGGACACTTTTGTAATAATACTAATGCCCAAATGTGGTGCAAGTCAAGAATGCTTTTTAAGATTAATTAGCACTGAATTTTCATACTTATCTTGTTTTTCCATCTTTAGAAAAGCCAGCAGTAGTAATACTGAATTAATTTTTTTATTCATAGATCATCCTTTTAGATCTAAAACAGATTCACTTTTGTAATGATCTTGTCTGAAAGATTTTTAGTTTCCTCTCTTATTCTTCCAAAGCGAAACTTAGGTCTTGAGTACATTTGAAATGCTGCAGTTGTAGTGCTACCACATAGATGCTACGTTAGTGGGAGGGGTTCTTCCACTGGTGTAGGTAATCCACCTCCTCAGGAGGCAGTAACTAGGTTAACAGAAGAATTCTTCTGTGAAACTTGTGCTGTCTGCATAGGGGGATAAGTTGGTTTAACTATGTCACTTAGGAGTGTGAATTTTTTTTAATGTAGTTGGTTTGACCTAACTTTTTTGCATAGACTAGTATGTTGAGTGAATTTGAGTCTCAAGGGATCTTCTTGTTCCATGGGAGTCCTGATGTCATCCGTATGCTGCTCTATGTCTAAATATTTTAAATAATACAAGACTAACTATGTAAGGGTATGTCTACACTACCCCGCTAGTTCGAACTAGCGGGGTAATGTATGCATACCGCACTTGCTAATGAAGCCCGGGATTTGAATTTCCCGGGCTTCATTAGCATAAGCGGGGAGCCGCCATTTTTAAATCCCCGCTGCTTCGAACCCCGTGTAGCGCGGCTACACGGGGCTCGAACTAGGTAGTTCGGACTAGGGTCCTATTCCGAACTACCGGTACTCCTCGTGAAACGAGGTGTACCGGTAGTTCGGAATAGGCACCCTAGTCCGAACTACCTAGTTCGAGCCCCGTGTAGCCGCGCTACACGGGGTTCGAAGCAGCGGGGATTTAAAAATGGCGGCTCCCCGCTTATGCTAATGAAGCCCGGGAAATTCAAATCCCGGGCTTCATTAGCAAGTGCGGTATGCATACATTACCCCGCTAGTTCGAACTAGCGGGGTAGTGTAGACATACCCTAAGAGTGAAATAGAGAGTTGGGAGTGCCAGTGACTGTTATACATTGCATATGTATATAATTGGTTAAAAACAATTATTTTCACAGAAAGTGTCTGTTTTCCTTGGAAAACGTTCATGTTGAAAACGGAAATATTTCTGTCAAAACAGATAGTTTTGGTGTTTGAATTCAGCAGAAAAATTTAAATTGTCTATGAAAACTCCATTTTGCATGTTTGAAGGAAGAAAAGGAATCCTGTGGGTCCCCTATCACACACATACTAACTCAAATATGATACCACAGTTTCTCTGTGTTAACATCACTCTCTGGAATAGTTATTATCTCATGGGGAGTGCACAATAACATGCCATAGACAACCTTACTGTAAAAGCCCTACTTATAGTTTGCAAAGAGAACCATGATTGTTCAGCTGATATTTCATTAAGCAACATTTCCACGTCAGAGCTGATATAGTCCTTATTGCAGCTGGTTTTCAAATCTTCAGTGACCAGCAGTGCGAGTGTAACCCACACACCTAGTATGGTTACTGAGTACTGCAAGTGGCACCTAGACCACTGCAACAGTTAATACTAAGAGACCTCTACAGCATGGGCTGAGAGCCAGCTGGCTTTTAGAGGCTCCTAGAGTCAGCTCCCGAGGTCCCAAGTTCAAATCCACCTTGGTGGTGGTAACACAAGTACTATAAAGAACAGAAAAACCGTGAAAGAAGATAGTGAGCTAAATTCAGCTTTGAAATAGTTTTCTCAATAATAACTAGGAAATCAAAAGAGTTACATGAATTTGATGAATTTGAGCTATACATCAGTTATAATCACATATGGAATATATCTACTTCATCAGAAATTAGGTCATCTGTCCAAGGACTAGAAACACGCTATTTAGAATTGACTAGAAAAAGTTAAAGATGCTGATATTGTTTTGTGTTAATGGATTCCAAATTTTTATGTTGAGAAGTTCCCAAAGATGCCAATACAGAACATAGGAACCTCAATTTTTCTGAGGGTTATTGCTCATTATTCTGATTACTAGTAGCACTTGCTGCATGAAAAGGAAATTGCTGTGAGAGACTTATGGTGACAATATATTTTGGTATGGTTTGTTTGACATTCACTACTATTTGTACCCTGTTTGTGGGTTCATCGTTTGTTTGCTCATAATAGTTATTTGGGAATTCTTGAATTAAAGATTTCATAGCTTATACCAGCCTGTCTGCTTCATAATCAGACATTGCATTTTCCTCCATTAATGTCTTTTGAAGCATTTGATTTCCAGCCAAGTATCTGACAGTGAAATCAGTGTGAGGCATTATTGTCATTTCTAGAAATTGGTTAATTAGATTCCCTTAGGGTCCCAAATTAAAAGCTATTATCTTTAATCAATTTAATTTCTGCTGTATCCATTTGTGTTGATACGTTCTGAAAGGATATTTATTTTCTGTTCCTATTCATTGTTTAGTTTTATTTTTTTCTTCACTTTGTTCTTCAGTGTCAGAAAGGATTTGTCCTGATCCTTTCAAAGTTCTAGTCACTCTACGATGTTGAACAGTTTTAAAAACCTTGTTTCTCTAGTTATTTTTTCACAAATCTCTTATCATGGTTCTGCCATTTATGCATATTTGAAGTGATGTTGGCACTATTACTTTAACCCCTGGAATTACTAAGAATGCAGTGGGGTAGCACAAAGGCCTCCCAATCTTTCAGTCTAGTTTAGACACAGAATACTCACCAGCAAAATTTGAAGTAATGTGAAACATGAAGGGTACGTCTAGACTACCGCGTTTTGTCGACGGAAGTTTTGTCGACAAAACTTCCGTCGACAAAGAGCATCCAGACACATTGAGTTCTGTCGACAAAGCAAGCTGCTTTGTCGACAGAACTCCGTAGTCTGGACGCAACGTTACAGGCAAAAACACCTTCTGTCGACAGAGTTCTGTCGACAGAAGGTGTTATGCCTTGTAAAATGAGGTATACCAGCGTCAACAAAACTGCTGAGTTCTGTTGACGTTATGTCGACAGAACTCAGCGGTAGTGTAGACGCTGGTATAGTTTTGTCGACAAAAGTCCACTTTCTAAAGTCCACTTTTGTCGACAAAACTAGGTAGTCTAGACACACCCGAAATGAACCGGCTGTCAAGAAAGGGAAGTTCTAGTGGACAAATAAATGATAAATTGAGCAGTACCCACCCGGTTATAACCATTTACCGTATAGTCTCCCCCTGTGTGTGTTACATTAACAGTAATGATATCAAGATGTTAAGTTAGTAAGGAATTTTCATGCTGTTGGGAATTTATTCGGGGGCATGGAAAATCAGAGGTACAACCCAGTTACCATAAACTGGCAGTTCAATGGCAAGTGCTGGGTCTGATCCCACTGAAGTCAATAATTGCTTTGCCATTGACTTTGAAGGATGCTGTACAGGGCTGTCTGTAAAGTGGGTTTTGCCCATGAAAGCTCATGATATCATCTACATGTTTTGTTAGTCTTTAAGGTGCTGCTAGACTATTGGTTGTTTTTTAAGTTTTTCTTGTTACAAACTCGTCTACTCCTCTGAAGCTTGTAAACATGAAGTGCAATATAGTAACTGTTGCAAAATGTTCTCTCACTTCTTGCTACTGGCATATTCTATTATCATTCTTGTTATCTCTGAAACAGTGGTTTTCAAATTGGTTGAACTGAGCCCTCCTTTGTGTTACAATTTTTGGTTGCGTCCCCTCTCCAAACCAGATGGTCTGGGTGCCTCACTAAGGTGAATCAGGGGGTGGAACTGGTGCTCCCTATGAGAGCCCCCTTGTGTGGGGCTGGACTGAACCAACTGCCCCACCAAATGTTCCTCCACAACCCTCTGGGAGGGTACATCCCATTGTTTGAAAACTTCTGATTCTGAGTTGCACAGAAGAAAAGGAACATACAACAAATGTGACTGCAGTTTTAACAGAAAGGAGATTCCATGTTGATTAGATTGACAAGTCTTTCTAAATAAAATGTATTGTCCACCATTACAAGATATTTTTTGTGTATCCCTACAGTGCATGTACCGCTGTTGGAAAATCACTGCAGATTTAAAAACTTTTAGAGCAGTGGTCCCCAACCTTTTGAGGTTGTCGGGCGCCAGGGGGCGTGGCCGTTCGCCCGCTGGGCGCCACAGGGTGGGGACACTTGCGCGCCTGGGGGCGCCCCCCCATAGCCACATGCCCGGGGGCGGGGGGCCCCCCCATAGCCACGCGCCCGGGGCTGGGGCCCCCCCATAGCCGTGTGCCCGGGGCCGCCGCTACCCCCCCCGCAAGCGCCGCGCGCCCGGGGCCGGGGCCGGCGCTTCACCCCCTTCCCCCCGCAAGCGCCGTGCGCCCGGGGCCGGGGCCGGCGCTTCACCCCCTCCCCCCCGCAAGTGCTGCGCGCCTGGGGCCGGCGCTTCCCTCCCTCCCCCCGCAAGCGCCGCGCGCCCGGGGCTGACGCTCCCCTCAAGCGCCGCGCCATGTGCTCGGGGCCAGGTCAGCCCCGAGCACCTGGCGGGCGCCCGCGGGCACCGTGTTGGGGACCACGGTTTTAGAGCATACGCTATGAATGAGGGGTTGATGCACTGAGTTTCTTATGGGGAGAAAGGCAAATCAAGAATGGCATGAAGGAGTCATTGATGATGATTGCTACCACCCATTTTCAGGGGCTTGGTTGTCTGTCTCTTGCTGTAGTTTATTCAGACTCTACGGGTTGAGAGAGCATCATAGGAATTTCATAATGATGTGTGATTCTATCACAGGATAAGACAGCTTCTTGGGCCAGGTCTAGAATTATCCCAAAATTGCTGCTCCAGAGATTGATCTTCTGGGGTTTGATTTAGCGGGTTTAGTAAGGACTCATTAAATTGACCACTGATGGTGCCCCCAATGACGCCGGTACTCCACAGGGTTGCAAGGAGTAAAAGAACTTGATGGGAAAGTTTCTCTCATCGACCTCTTGCAGTGGGGATGCTGCAGAAATTTGACTTAAGGTACATCAACTCCACCTATACTATTCTCGTAGCTGGAGTTGTGTATTGTAAGTTGACTTTCTCTGATCGTGTAGACTTGGTCTGAGATGTAAACAATTGAGTAGCACTGCCCCATGGTCACTTCAGAGTCAATTCTGAGAGGAAAATTCTGCAAGAATGTAGAAGAATGGGAAGCAGAAAAGGAGGAAATGTATGAGAGTTGGCAACTCATGTAGCCCAAATATAGTATTTTAGGCTGTGTCTACATTGGTGCGAAAAACTTGCTGCCTGTCTACATTGGCCGCGAGTTCTTGCGCAAATACACTGACATTCTAATGTATGAAATCAGTGCTTCTTGCGCAAGATCTCTGATGCTCCCGCTCAGGAATAAGCCCTCTTGTGCAACTGTTCTTGCGCAAGAGGCCAGTGTAGACAGGTAACATGAATTTCTTGCGCAAGAAAACCCTATGGTTAAAATGGCCATCAGAGCTTTCTTGAGGAAGAGAGCGTCTACACTGGCATGGATGCTCTTGCGCAAAAGCACATCTGTTGCGCAAACGTACATGCCAGTGTGGACGCTCTCTTCTGGAAGAGTTTTTGAACAAGAACTCTTCCGCAAAAGAGTTCTTGCGCAAGATCATGCTAGTGTAGACGTAGCCCTAGTTTTGATATAATATAAGTACAATGATGATAATATAATGATTTGCTAACAAGTCCTATATAATGTCCAATATAATGATTTGCTTACAAGTTCTGTATGCTTCTATTTCACCCTGTTTCTCATGGTTAGACAATGTCTGCATTGCAAACTAAGTTGTGTAAAGGTCTTTTAGTAATTATGTAATCCTTTGTCTGGAATGCTTTGTAAAATTGTTTGGTGTGTGTGTGTAAGCCATCACAAAGGCACAGATAATCAAGAAGACTTGAGAAACTTGGAGATGGTCAGAGTACATCCACTGTGCCTAAGGCACAATTATTAGCAGAATTTACAAGCCCTAGAGACAGGCAGACACAAACAAGCCTGACCATAAACATCAAAGGATAACTGCCAGAAAACCCCAAGATTAATATATTGCACTATAAGGGTACATCTAGACTACAGGCTTTTGTCGACAGAAGTTTTGTCGACAGATACTGTCGACAAAGCTTCTGTCGACAAAGAATGTCTAGACTACATTCAGTTCTGTCGACAAAGCAAGCTGCTTTGTCGACATGGCAGTGTAGATGCAAAGGACAGTTTAGATGCAATAACGCTTTCTGTCGACAGAAGGCATTATTCCTTGTAAAATGAGGTTTACCAGCGTCGACAAAACTGCTGAGTTCTGTCGATATTATGTCGACAGAACTCAGCGGTAGTGTAGACACAGGTTTAGTTTTGTCAACAAAAGTCCACTTTTGTCGACAAAACCCTGTAGTCTAGACACACCCTAACATTGCAAAACCCCTAGACTCAAATGGGATCTCATAGGTATAAAATGGGGTGTTCAGGCTGGGTTCAGTGCTGCAAGCCAAGCCTTGGACGAGCCTCAAATAGATAGGCCCCAATCCCTCACTCATGTTCAGTCTTACTTGGTTAGTAAGATTGACTTAAGCCATGAGAGACTGGTAACTATAAATCATCTGCAGGACATGTGTGTGTAAATACTTAGGCTGCTTTTCATATTGTATTCTTAATAAACACAGCCTATTTCCTTTTCCCTAGAAAAGATCCCGTGTGCTTCTTATAAGCATAACACTCATGTAATTCACAAATGTGTGTGTGATTCAGCTTCAGAAAATGTCATTTATTCAGCTGTTTCTGGTTTAGATGCAGTTGTCTTTTTGCTTAAAGCCAAGTCAGACAAATTGGGTGTCATAATTAAAAATTTTTTTTTAAAGGAAAGGCACTGAAGTTGAACTCTTCCATCTTCTTATTCCAAGGCATGCAATTATTTGATAAATGAATACACATCTTTCCCTGATTTGGGGAATACATGCTTTATAGCATTGAAAGATTTCACTTATATTTATAATAGCAGATGTACCCGGCATTGCTCGGATCTTTAACTGGAGGTTTTTTTTTTTTTTTTTTTTTAAATAAATGAAAAATGTACATGCTTTATTGCCATGATTGTATATTTTAAAAAAGAAGGAAATGCAGGCTGGAGTGAGGCAAGGCAAGGGGTAGGTGGCTTAGGGCAGAGGGTTGGAAGGTGTGTGGGGGTTCACGGCAGGGTGTGGGGGCCTCAAGGCAGTGGGAAAGGAGGTGAAAGGGCCCAGGGGGAATGAGGTGGGGTTCAGACATGAAGGCAGGTGGGAGGTTCAGGACTTAAGGCAGAGGGCTCAGGAGAGGGGGCTGGAAGGTGGGGGGGGGCTTACCAAGGCTGCCCAGGATGGTGAGGGTGATGCTGCTCTGACAGTGGCTCTGCAGTGCTCCCCATCCAGTGGTTCCACATGAGGAGCCAGAGTTGCACTCCTCAGAGGGGCACTCCTCCTGGGAGTGGGGGATTCAGGTCTGCTTGCTTGTCAGGTGGGAGCTGGAGCTCTGCAGGCTGGCTTTGGTCTACAGCTGCCTCTCCCCCCCCAGCCTGCAGCCTCTCTGGGGGGGCAGCCCCGGCCTGCTGCTTCCTCCCAGCCTGCAGCTACTCTGGGGGGCGAGTCTTGCTTGGGGCAGTGGCAACCAATGTTCCCGCTAAGGCGTGCTCAAAAAATTCTTCCCCCACCTACCTCCTCTGGAGAGCTGCACAGTAGCACTTGCGTGGCAGGTGGCTGCTCCAGTGAGCGGGGCTGGCTGAGACAGCATGGTGAGGAGCCGCTGGGGCAGGCGGTTGGGACCTGCTATGGCCACATTGCAAGGCAGAGGGAGAGGCCTGCTCCGGTGGCAGGGGCTGCCATGTGGCGGGGGAGTGGGGCCAGTTCTGGTGCCTGGGAATGGCACCTGCCACATGGGGGGGCAGAGTCTGCTCTGGCGGCCGGGAATGGGACATGCTTCATGGCGGAGGGGAAGGGGTGTCTGCTCTGGGGGCCGGGAACGTGTGTGTGTTAATAAATTGAGTGGCACGCATCCAGACCAGTGCACATGACCTCAATACTGGTGCACAAGCCAAAACTCACTCTGCTTGTGGTTGGAAAATCTTGGAATACTGGTGGCAACCTGTCCTTCAGCTTGTTTGTGGGGCAGCTCTCTGCAGGTGGCACAGGCTTCCAGATTCTTCCCCCTCTCTCCCAACTGCTTGGAAGTAGCAGCACTTTGGGGGCTACCCCGACCTTCAGCAGCCCACTCCATCCTGCAGCCTGCTTAGGAGGGTGCTTTGAGAGGCTGGCCAGGCTCTATGGGCTGCCCCGGCCTCCAGCGGCTCCCTTTCAGGCTGTCTTCAGGGGCCAGGCTCTAGGGACTGCCCTCCCTCTAGTTGTCTCCCTCTGGCAGCCCCTTCCTCCCTATGACCTGTATGCTGTCAGAAAAGTGAGGCTCCTGGTACACTCTCAGTATCAAATCCTTCCTCTCTGTGCTCCTCCCTTTCCATGTTATCAAAATCAGTTCTAACCCTGGCTTCGGTTTAAATTAAGGTAAGAGGAAGCTGCATTCCAAATTTGGTGTTCTTACAGTTTAGGAGGAGTTCCTGAACAAACGGCCTCTGACACACAGATAGACGGAGTCGCAGACCAACAGATGCACTCTAATATGTGATGATAGATTGTGGAAAAATGGGATAAGAAAACTGTTTAGGAAAGAGAGAAAATAAGATTATGATTTTTTAGCCATTTCATACATGTAAGAACAATAGTACTTTTAAAACAATGTAGAAAAATGACTGACAATTCTAGGGGAAAAACAAGCCTATAAGGGAGCATCTATATTGCAGGGCTTAACTCAAAATAAGCTACGCAAATTGAGCTATGTCAATCGTGTAGCTTATTTCAAAACAGCTTATTTCAAAATTGGGAATGTCTACACAGCGCTTATTTCAAAATAGAGCACTCTTCCTCCAACTTCCCTTATTCCTCGTACAATGAGGGTTACAGAAGTAGGAGTAAGAAGTCCTCCAGCTTGACAGTATTTTGACATTATTTTGAAATAACTGCCCGCTGTGTATCTTGAAATGTAGTTATCTTGAAATAATGTTGCTATGTCGATGTACCCTCAGGCTTAAGTTGCATCAAGGGAGGTTTAGATTGGACATCAGGAAAAACTTCCTAATGATCAGGATGGTTAAACTCTGGAATAAATTACCTATCTCCATCACTGGAACTATTTAAGAGCTGGTTAGATAGACATCTATCAGGAATGATCTAGATCAGGCCTGTATGCAGGAATTTCTGTGGGGGTGCTTGGGCCTTCTGTGAGGGCAAGGGACTGGATTTGATGATCATTTGAGCTCCCTTCCAGTTCTAGTATTTTATGATTCTATGATTCTAAATTCCATTCAGATTTGAAATCCTCTGAAAAGAGGTAAAATGGGGAGAAACTGCTTTCTGTGTCTGACTGTGCTGACTGTGTCTAGACTGGCAAGTTTCCGCAGCTGCTTTTGTGGAAAAACTTGCCAGCTGTCTACACTGGCCGCTTGAATTTCCACAAGAACACTGACTTCCTACTGTCTAAAATCAGTGCTTCTTGCGGAAATACTATGCTGCTCCCATTCGGGCAAAAATCCTTTTGCGCAAAGCTTTTGCACAAATGGGCAAGTGTAGAAAGCTCAGTTTTGTTTTGCGCAAAAAAGCCCCGATTACGAAAATGGCGATCGGGGCTTTTTTTGTGGAAAAGAGCGTCTAGATTGGCACGGACGCTTTTCCGCATAAAGTGCTTTTGCAGAAAAGCATCCATGCCAATCCAGACTCTCTTTTCTGCAAATGCTTTTAACGGAAAACTTTTCCGTTAAAAGCATTTGCGGAAAATCATGCCAGTCTAGACGTAGCCTATGAGGAAAAAGTTGGATGAATAAGTTAAAGCAGCCGCCATGGAGCTTTTAACTTGCCTGTTTCTAACACAGCAAACTTTCTCTCTCCTCAAATCTCCTAACTTTGCCCACTTTATTGTATGGATTGGCATCTGTAGATCCATGCAATAAAGAGATGCCCTGGTTTTGAACATTTTTTACTCTATATAGATCTATAACATGCACTTAGGTCTTCTTTTTCTATCTGTGTTTTCAATAAAGTCAATGAAGATAACACAAAAATAATTTCTATTCCTTCAGGTCCTGGGTATTCCAGATGAAATATACAGGACTCCATTTTATGTCTGTCTTTTTATTTCTGGTGAAGATTATCCCTTTGTCAGAAAACTTAAATATGCAATACACTACTTTTAGAATGATCAAGATGTTTTTCAATTTTTCTTGTATCCAGAGCTAAAATGTTTTAGACACTTTGGGGCACATATGAAAAAAAGCTAATATCAACTGTCAGATCTGATCAGACTTGATTTATGGCAGCTAAAGATACTAAAAATAAATTGCTGAAATTCAGAGTCAAGTTTAGGATTATGTGAAACCTGAAGCAATGAACTCTCTGCATTCCCCAGTTTCTCATATTGTAACTTCTGAGTGTAATATGAACATGATAGAGTAATTGGAATGCATCTTACTTGGATGGGCTTGAGTTCTTGGGGAAAGAAGGTTTTTTGTTTTTGTTTTTTTTACATTTCTTATGTTCCAGTATTGCTTAGACAAACATAAGAACCGTCATACTTTAAAGATTATGGATATGCATTATTAAAGATGTGGATATAGCATGGATTTATATGTAAGATATTCTCTGTCTTATTCTCTTTCGCTTTCTTAATGACTCCCAACATTCAGTTTGCTTTTTTGATTGTCAGTGCACATTGAGTAGATGTTTTCAGAGAAATATCCACAATGACTCCAAGATCTCTCTCTTGAGTGGTAACAGCTAATTTAGCCCCCATCATTTTATACATATAGTTGGGATCGTTTTCCAATATCCATTACTTTGCATTTATGAACATTAAAATTCCTCTGCCATTTTTTTCACCCAGTCACCTAGTTTTGTGAAAAACTTAAAAAACAATAAATAGTCTGGTAGCACTTTAAAGACTAAGAAAATATGATGGTATCATGAGCTTTTGTGAGCACTGCCCACTTCTTCAGATGTTTTGGATGTCCAGAACCAAAATTGTTTTGAAATTTTTCACAGTCTTCTTTGGACTTAACTTTCACAGTTTAGTATCACCTGCAATTTTTGCCACCTCACTGTTTACTCCTTTCTCCAAATCATTTATAAATAAGTCGAATAGGACTGTTCCAGTACAGACCCTTGGAGGACACCACTAGTTACCTCTCGCCATTCTGAAAACTGATCATTGATTCTCCCCCCTCTTGTTTCCTATCTTTTAACCAGTTATCAATCCATGAAGGGACTTTCCTTCTTATATGTGACTACTTACTTTGTTTAAGAACCTTTGGTGAGGGATGTTGTCAAAGGCTTTCTCGAAAATTAAGTACACTATATTCACCGGATTCCCCTTGTCCACATGCTTGTTGACTCCCTCAAAAAATTTTAGTAGATTGATGAAGCATGATTTCCCTTTACAAAAATCATTTTGATTTTCCCCCCAACAAATTATGTTCATCTGTGTATCTAACAATTCTGTTCTTACCTATAGTTTCAACCAATTGTCCCAGTACTGAAGTTAGACTTACTGGCCTGTAATTGCCAGGATCACCTATAGAGCCCTTTTTAAAAATTAATGTTACATTAGCTATCCTCCAGTCTTTGGTACAGAAGTTGATTTAAAGGATAGGTTACAAACCACAGTTAAAGTTTTACAATTTCAGACTTAAGTTATTTCAGAACACTTGGGTGAATGCCATTTGGCCCTGGGTGACTTGTTACTGTTTAGTTTATCAATTTATTCCAAAACTTCCCCTAAAGACACTTCAATCTCGGACAGTTCCTTAGAATTTTCACCTGAAAAGAATGGCACAGGTTTGGGAGTATTCCTCATGTGCTCAGCTGTGAAGACCGATGCAAAGAATTCATTTAGTTTTTCCTCAATAACCTTTTAATCTTTGTGTGCTCCGTGGTATCTCAATCATGCTGTGGCCCCACTGGTTGTTTAGCAGGCTTCCTGCTTCTGTTGTACTTAACTTTTTTTTTTTTTTTGCTATTACTTTTTGAGTTTTTGGTTAGTGGTTCTTCAAATTCCTTTTTGGCCTTCCTGATTATATGTTTACACTTCATTTGACTGACAGAGTTTATGCGCCTTTGTATTTTCCTTGCTGGGATTTACCTTCCACTTTTTAAATGCCTTTTTTGCTCTCTCTGCTTCCTTTACTTGATTATTAAGCCACGGTGTCACTTTTTTGGTTCTCTTACCATTTTTTTTTAATTTGGGGTATATATATTTAAGTTCAGCCTCTATTATGGTGTCTTTAAAAAGTTTCCATGCAGTTTGCAGGGATTTTACTTTTGGTACTGTACCTATTAATTTATGCTTAACTAACATCCTCATTTTTGTGAAGTTCCCCTTTCTGAAATTAAATGCCACAGTCTTAGGCTCTGTCATGGGCGTCTGGTATAAGAGGCAGGGGAAGGCACAGCTTTCTTAAATTGCAGCCTTGCCCTGACCACACAGAGGCTATGTCTAGACTACATCCGTCTGTCGGCAGAGGAATGTAAGTGAAGCGCTTCGAAAGTGCAAATGAAGCCAGGATTTAAATATCCCGCACTTCATTTGCATAATCACGTAATGGCGCTCTTTCCAAAAAGCGCTATTTCGAAATTGAAACTGCAGTCTAGATGTGGTTCTTTAAAAAACGGAGCCCTTTTTCGAAAGAACCATTTTTTAAGGTTTACAGGATCTTTCAAAAAAGGACCCTGTTTTCGAAAGAACCGTGTCTAGACTGTGGTTTCAATTTCGAAATAGTGCTTTTTGGAAAGAGCACCATTACGTGATTTGAAAATGAAGTGCGGGATATTTAAATCCCGGCTTCATTTGCACTTTCAAAGTGCTTCACTTACATTCCTCTGCCAACAAAAGG
Organism: Pelodiscus sinensis; assembly: GCF_049634645.1. Lineage (NCBI taxonomy): Eukaryota > Metazoa > Chordata > Testudines > Trionychidae > Pelodiscus > Pelodiscus sinensis. Next base: position 213,352,599 of record NC_134711.1, read on the forward strand.
ATCATATGCCGCCCATGATCTGGGTTGGAGAGGCTGTGGCGCACGTGCCCACTTTCTCTCCTTCCATACCGTCCCCTCCCTGTGGTGGTGGGGGAGCAGTGCATGGTTCACTGCTCCACTTCCCCAGGGTGGGAGGGGAGGTAACTTGGCTCCTGTGGGGGGCCAGGACCTCAGCAGAAGGGGTTGGGCTGGGGCTGGAGGCTTGACTCCCCCAGCCCTTCCTTCACTGACTGCCCATGGGCTCTGTGGTGTTTTTCCTTCCATAGGGATGTTAAATTTAATTATATCGTGGTCACTCTTTCCAAGTGGTCCAGCTATAGTCACCTCTTGGAAAGTCTATGGTACAGTTTGGTTCATTTAAAATTGTTATTTCATTTCTTTCACATGTAGTGCCACTCGCCCACCAGCACAACCTGTTGTTCTTCCAAGATATTTTGTGGTGTATTTTGTAGGATGTCCCATTGCTTAATTTAATTCTACCAAGATTCTGCGATGCCTATTATATCAATATCCTGATTTTATATGAGGCACTCTAGTTCATACATTTTATTTAGATGGTTAGAGTGTGTATATAAGCACTTTTTAGCTGTCTGCCATTACATGATGGGATTGTATGGGATTCTTTTTCATTTGACTCTTTTTTATCAGATCTTAACTATATTTTATCAATTCCTTTTTATCTATTTTTCAAGAATTAATAAACTGAAGTGAGATTATAATTACATGTTTATACCATCACATAGTCTAATTCTATTTTAAAAAATTGGAAATTCAGTGTTATGACTTCAATGCAGGGTGAAACAGGAGAAGGGGCTAAGACTGCCCCATCTGCCTGCGAACAAAGTATGGAAGGCCCATAAAGGTGGAGTATGTAAGGTGTGTAAAGTGAATTATGCAGATACACACTCAAAGTGGCTGAGACAGAGAAGATAATAAAACTGCTGCTGCTACAGGTAAAGATATTCTGTCTTAAGTAGTAGAGGTCTGTGCTGGCCTACACAGAAAGTTGTACCAATATAAACACAAAGGTGTGACTGTATGCCACGTAGTTAAGCTGATGCAACTGAGAGTGGACTTTTGTACAATTTGTTATCATAGATTTGTACATTCCAAAGGCAAAAAGAACCATTGTGATAATCTAGTCTCACTGACTGTATAAATAGGCCATAGAACTTCCCCAAAATAATTCCTAATACACGTCTTTAGAAAAACATCCAATCTTGATTGAAAAATTGTTAGTGATGAAGAATCCACCACAGTCCTTGGTAAGTTGTTCCAATGATTAATTATTCTAACTGTCAAAAATGTGTGCCTAACTTCTAGTCTGCGGTTGCTAGCCTCATTTTTCAATTTTAAACCTGGTTTATATCAGATTAGTTTGCACCTGTATGTTAAAATGCAGCCACTTTAAATTAAACCAATGCAACTTCGGTGTTTATACAAACCCTTAAACCAGTGGCCACCAACCAGTAGATCATGATCTATTGGTAGATCTTGGAGCCTTTGACAGGTGATCCTGACTGGTTTGGCCAAGAGGCTATCAAGCACAGCACTTCAAGTGCCCTTCCCCCCATTGCTGTGCAACTCCTGTCCTTTTCCTTGGAGCTGCCCCTCCCTGGGAGCCTCCTGCTTTCTCAGCAGGGCAGGGGAGATAGAGGAGGGGCACTGATGTCAGGTAAGGTTACCAAGATGGCTTTCAAAAAAAATGCCGGACACACATGATCTCAGACTGGGAGGAGGGGACCAGCTGGGAGGGGAGCAGGGCTGGCTGGGAAGGGTTCAGGGGGAGCGGGACTGATAAGGGGGGTGGAACTGGCTGGCGGGAAGCAGGGCTGGCTGGCAAGTCCGGCCCCAGGGATTTCATCCTGCTCTGAGGATTCCATCTCACCCTGGCCCCGCCTCCCTCCTCTGTACTGCATAGCTGCGTACTGCCTGGCTGGTAGGCACACTCACGCAGTACGCAACTACGACTGATACTCATGATAACAATAAAACTTATTTAATTAGAAAATACCAGACATTTATATGTCCAGTATTTTCTCAATTTGTTTCCTGGACAGAAAGCTCAAATACCGGACTGTCTGGTTCCAAACTGGAGACCTGGCAATCCTAATGTCAGGGGGCCCTCTCTCCCACCCTGTATTCTATCTCCACAGAATGGAGGGGGGGACAACAGGGCTTGGGAAGGATGGAGTTTGCTGGCTGCTTTGGAGAGTGGTGCAGGGCCAGGGCAGGGGTGAGCCTGCCTTAGCCTCCCTGTCCCAACACCCAGGAGCCACCTGTGATAATCAGTGTCCAGCTAGAGCCAGCTCTGATACCCTGCACCAGTCATGAACCCCCTCCAACACTCCAAGCCCCTGCCCCAGCCATGAGCCCACTGGATCCAAACTCCCTTAGAAAGCCTGTACCCTGAGCCCCCCTCCAACACCCCAACACCCTGCCCCAGGCTCAGCTTAGAGCCCCCTCACACTTCAAATCCCCAAGACCAGAGCCTGTGCCCCAACCCTCTGCCCCTGCTTGGTGAAAGAGAGGAAGGATGGGGGAAGGAGGGAGGACGGAGTGAACAGGGGCGGGGTCTCAGAGAAGGGGTGAGAAGGAGGTGGGGCAAGGGTATTTGGGTTTGAGGTAGATCCTGGATTGCACTTAAGTACAAAAAGTGATCTTGTGCTTAACAAGGTTGGAAACCACTGCCTTAAAACGTACGCTCTTTGAGGACGGGATGACATCTTAGTTTTCTGTGAAGTGTCTATCACACTGAACTATAGAAATAACCAAACAATAATTAAAATTTCAAATGCTGAAGCAATATATCTAATAAAATATTTCTAGGAGACACTTGGGAGCATATTTTCCCCCACACTTTAGAAAAGAATTTGTACTATAGCACCAAAATCTAAGTGTTTATGAAAAGCCAATCCAGAATAAAACTTGTACCAACAGAGTCTCAGTGTCTGCTGTATATATGGCTAGACATTTCCTGTAACTAACTACACATTTTTTGGTGGATCATATATAGCATTTAACTTTGAGCAGTTTTTCAGATAATCCTATGGTAGACCCGTTAAAAAGATTGTACATGTCATTCTAGCCATACCAATGATCAAAGATCATACTATTCTTATGTCTATCAAATAACAATGATAGGGACAAAATGTAAGATTAACATTCTGTGCTTTCAATTACAAGATTTGGGATTCAGAATAATAGACTATGACTATTTTAAAGTGATTTTTAGGTTGGTAGCTGCATACTGAATAAGTCTCCTTTCTTTTCTATTCAGAGAATTGTTCTTGTGTTTAGAAGCTGTGAATCGGGATGCTGTTGTGTTAAACACTGCAAATATAAAAGAAAACTAATTCCTACTCTGAGGAGACTGTTAGGTTTCCCAGTCTTACCATATCTGTTTGGTTGACATGATTGTTTGGTGAGATTTTGAAGTTTGCACTACAGGGAATATTCTCTGTTTTTAATCATGGAGTTTTAGCTAGCCAACTCCCATTAATGACTGACCAGGCAATTCGACCCTTGTGCAGCTTTCAAAATGACATCTGGTTGTCAAACTCCAAAACAGAAAGCAGTTCCCCCATAAGGTTAGCTAACTCCTCATTCTCTTGGAGGATGATTATTTGCTTAAAGGTAATTTTTCTGAAAATCTGCGTTCAAAGTTATCTGCTTACAGCTCCCTTGTGCACTCAGAGAACCATTCACCATTTTGTCAGAATTTTCACACCGAGCCACCATTTGAAAGATCCCTTTGAGGTGTTTTTACTGCTGAATTTAATTAAAACTGTTGTGTGTTTAAACTTGCCTTAAATGTCAGTGAAGTCAGGGGGGAAACTGAGTGACTGCAATTCAAGCAACTTTAGCTATACCCACAGCCGTCCCTTGGGTACGGTGAATTGGGGTGACCGCTCTGTGTGTGTGTCTGTGTGTGTGTGTGTCTGTGTGAGAGAGAGAGAGAAGAATCAGTGCATTCAGAGGAGGGGGCAGGAAAAGGCAGGGTTAGAAGAAGGACAGGGGGAGGGTCCCGGAGGAAGAGGTGGAGGAGTGGCAAGGCCTGGGTGCAGCTGGAGAGGGGATTAAAAACACAGAGTGATTTGTCAGGAGCACTGCACCTCTCAGGGATGGCCTTGACTGTACCCGTCAGTAGCACTTCAGCTAATTTTCATGTGTGGGCACCTAGCATGTATGTTTAGTATAAATGATACTGCAGTGAGGTACAGAGGTTAACGGCTTGGGTGGGATTCATAAATAGTTATTTAATCCCAAACAAGTATAAATAAAATGTTGATGTAATTTGTTGCATGCTTGTGCGATGTATAGGAGTTATAAAATAAATGTGTATTTCAGGAGAGATGATGGGAAGTGTATTTTGCAAAGGAAGTGGTGCTCTGAAAGTATAACACATGAACAGCATATTTTAATGCAGTAACATTAGAAATAAAACTCCCTACCCACCTTTGATCTCAAGCTTTAATGACTTTTGTAAGGTGATCTAATGGAGCATTAACAGCTCTCCATTAGCTCACTTTTTAATGAATTCTTCAAAGGAAAAGCACATGATAGGAGCGAAGCATTCATTATTTGTTCACTTAGCAGAGAGAATTGGTGAACACTCAACTGGAGATGGTATATCTGCTAGGGATGTGAATGGTTAACTGGTAAGCCTCACCCTTAACAAGTAAGGCTTACCAGTTGTGGTTTACCGGTAGGGGCTGGAGCAGCTCCCCACCCGTCGTGGACAAAGGGCTGCTCCAACTTCTCAGGGCCCACTGAAGACAGGGACTGCTCCAGCTACCTGGCTGGAACAGCCCCTGTCCATGGCAGGCCTGGTCCGGGCGGTGCATCGCAGGTGAAGGGGTTGCCCTGGTGCTCCACAGGTGAGTGGCCACTCCAGCCCAGCCACTGTTTAACTGGTTAACCAATTAAATGGGATTTTACATCCCTAATATCCCCCATCAAGTCAATCAGTGGAATGCAAGTCGTGAGTATTTATCCTAGTATGAGAAATCCACTGTAATTTATAGTCTGTACATGGTTGCTTTAGTTTTAAGTCTTTTTCTGTTCCCTTGCCTTTTATTCAGTCACAAAGTATATTTCCTCACTTGGGGAATTCAATATAAATTGCAGATTTCAGAGCCTAAGCCACATTTTTAAGGTGATTCCGTAGAAGAAGTTGCTGACTTGCTGGTTTGTTAATTGATATATTTGATTCATACATAGCTATACTTCTCATTTGGGTAAAAGACCAGGCATTTTCTCTGATGTAAGTCAACATGCACATCTTCACTCTCTAGAATTACTCTCTATATCTGGGGAGCTGGTCTGTAGCTACATGGGAATTGTGGTTAGAGAGCAAGAATGTAAAGAATGTGCCTTAGTTTCCCCATCTCATAAATTTATCAGACCTACTTCACAGTAATATTCTGAGCTTAATCAGTGATTCTGGGGAAACAGTTTAAGAGTATAATGTACAGCATGCAAATAGCCAGAGAGAGGTAGCCGTGTTAGTCTGATCTTGGTAAAACAAAAAAGCAGTCATGTAGCACTTTAAAGACTAAAAAAATAGTTCATTAGGTGATGAGCTTTCGTGGGGCAGACCCACTTCTTCAGATCATATCATCATAAGATCATCTTATGATGATATGATCTGAAGAAGTGGGTCTGCCCCACGAAAGCTCATCACCTAATGACCTATTTTTTTAGTCTTTAAAGTGCTACATGGCTGCTTTTTTGTTTTAGCATACCAATAAATATGCAGGTCCCAATATAAAGATTTTAATGGCTCCATACAAAAACGTCTTGTCTGCCTAAGAGTGCCAGTAGATGGAACCTTATGGCTACGTCTACACTGCAGGCTTTTTGCGCAAGAACTGTTTTGCGCAAGCGTTCTCGTGCAAAAGGTCTTCCACAAGAGGCGTCCACACTACCATGTGCTTTTGCACAAGAGATGTGCTTTTGCACAAGCACGTCCATGGCAGCGTGGATGCTCTCTTGCGCAAGAAAGCTCTGATAGCCATTTTAGCATCTGCCTTCTTGTGGAAGAGCTCTTGAGCAAAAGGGCTTATTCCTCATGGGGAGAGGAATAACTCTTCCGGAAGAAGCCCTGTTTTCCGACGCTGTACTATAAATTTACTTGTGCAAGAATGCGCGTGCAGTGTAAATGCTCTGCAAGTTTTTGTGCAAGAACAACTGTTCTTGTGCAAAAAGCCTGCAGTGTAGACGTAGTCAAACAGTTTCGCTGGGGAAAAATCTCTGTGAATGCTCACATGTAGAATAAGTGTTTGGGCTGTAATCTTTAATAGAATTTCCTTTACACGTCTTGCCAACTTTTCCTTTACACATGTCTTGCCGACTTGCCAACTCAAAAAAATAATTCCTTTTCCTAGGTGGCAAAATCTTTGTAGCTCTGCTGACCATGTGCAAGCTGGAGAGGAGAAAACTGAAATTTGTTTGCATTTTAATGAGCAACAAGGAATCTGACATGCTGGTTCTGTGGATGATGGACAGTACCACCTGGCACATGTTTTTTAAGTTGTACTTATGTGAAGCAAGGGTGACATCCAATGGCTAGTCATAGATTTGTTTTTATAGCCACTGTAAGCCACAGTGTGCTCTCGTTACCATTTATCCTTGCAAAGTGGTGACATTAATGCATAGAATTATTACAGATTTAGCAAGTAATGCAATGAGTGGGAGTGTTAATAGATGTTTAAATATATATTTTATTTGATGGTCTGGATTTGTTAGAATACAACCAATCTTTTTGAAAAGCTTTTAACCATATCTACATGTATTCTATAACTAAGAGCCTGAGAACAGAGATGGATTTAAAATGAAGCTCCAATATTTGGGGATTACAGTGAGTCTCTAATGCATTCACTTGTGAGTAGTATTTGAAAATATTTTGATAGCAGTTTTGGCATAATAAATTAACTGAAATTGGGCTCAGTGTAGGGAGTAAAGGGTGAGGGGCGAAGGTGACTTTACCTCACCATTCTCTCTCCCTTATGCTGGGGCTATTCTCAAGAGATAGTTTAATGTATAATGCAGGTTGGAGCAGTCACAGCAGTCCCTAACTGGCATCCCTCTGCCTTTATGAAGCCTTTCCAGCTGCTTTGCCTTGGCATAGCCATCATACATTGTCTATCAGTGGTATTATGGGCTCCAAATAGCTAGGCATTCTCTATAAAATAGCATTTTAATACACCTTGATGTAAAGGACAAAGTTATTTTTTAAATCCTCAAAACTCAGCTGTAGTAGGGATGTCATTGTGTAGTAGACTACATGATTCTTGGACCTCCCCATGGACAGCGGCTGCTGCCACCCTGTGCTGCTGCCTCTGAATCAGAGATAGCAGCCTGTGGCGGCAGGCAACCGATCTGTGCGGGGAGCTGGTTTTTGAACAGATAGAGAGGCAGCAGCACAGGGTGTCAGGGGGCTCCCCGGGAGTGAGACCAGAAGCGCACTGGCTGCCACTCCTGCCCCTAGGCCTGCTAAAAATTCATGAGGTTACACAACTATTCAATTACACGGTATCTAACATCCATAATCAGTAGTAGGATGAGCTCCACTCCTGCCTTTTTGCACAACAGAAACCAGCCCCTACTACTTATCTGAGGGTATGTCTACACTACAAAGTTAGTTCAAACTAACGGACGTTAGTTCGAACTAACTTTCACAGGCGCTACACTAGCGCTCCGTTAGTTCGAATTTAATTCGAACTAACGGAGCACTTAGTTCGAACTAGGAAAACCTCATTTTACGAGGATTAAGCCTAGTTCGAACTAGCTAGTTCAAATTAAGGGGTGTGTAGCCCCTTAATTCGAACTAGTGGGAGGCTAGCCCTCCCCAGGTTTCCCTGGTGGCCACTCTGGCCAACACCAGGGAAACTCTTCTGCCCCCCTCCCGGCCCCGGACCCCTTAAAGGGGCACGGGCTGGCTACGGTGCCCGTGCCAGGTGCAAGCCTGCCAGCACCCAGCCAGCAGACCCTGCACCTGGCACGGATCGAGCCACCCACCCGATGCCCCCCAGCCCTCCCCCTCTTCCCGGGACCAGGCTGGCGGCTCCCAGGAGTTTGCCCGGGACCGCAAGAGGCGGGCACCCACCTGGGCTAGTGCAGACATCGTGGACCTCGTCCACGATCTCCGCACTAGGCACAGGAAAGTGGCCGTCTAGGGCAGGAGAGCTGCCAGCCTGGTCACCCAGGAGCAGGTGTGCAAGAGAATCAAGGGGGTCCAGTGAGACCCCCAACCCTGAGCCCTGAGCTTACAATGGCCATCCTGGGTCAGACCAAAGGTCCATCTAGCCCAGTAGCCTGTCTGCTGACAGCGGCCAACCCTAGGGACCCTGGAGGGGATGGACCGAAGACAGCGTCCAAGCCATTTGTCTCGTGCCATCCCTCTCCAGCCTTCCACAAATCTTCGGCAGGGACACCACTCCTACCCCCTGGCTAATACCACTCCATGGACCCAGCCTCCATGACTTGATTTCACTTTCCTTTTAAACTCTGTTCTAGTTCTAGCCTTCACGGCCTCCTGCAGCAAGGAGTTCCACAGGTTGACTCTTTGCTTTGTGAAGAACAACTTTCTGTTACTAGTTTGAAGCCTGCTACCCATTCCTTTCCTTTGGTGTCCTCTAGTCCTTTTTTATGGGAACTAATGAAGAACTTTTCTGTATGCATCGTCTCCACCCAACTCCTGCTTTTAGAGACCTCTATCCTGTCCCCGCTCCGTCTCCTCTTTTCTAAGCTGAAAAGTCCCAGTCTCTTTAGCCTCTCTTCATATGGGACCTGTTCCCAACCCCTGATCATTTTAGTTGCCCTCCCCTCTCCCAGCCTCTCTCTTCCCCTCTCCCACCTCCTTTTCCTAGTCTCCCCCAGTTTTGTTCAATAAAGACAGATTCCATTTTGGAAGACACGTTATCTTTATTTTGTACATCAAGAAGAGGGGCTAGGGAAGGGTAAGTGGAAGGAGGTGAGGGAGGAATGGGGCACGAGCCCCCGATGGGGAGGACTGGGCTGGCTTTGTGGGCTTCTGGGGGTGGAAACTCTCCTGTAGCCCCCTAATTGCCCCCTCTCCCCAGATGGCAGCCTGCGGCAAGTGCAGCCGGGCTGATGGCCGAGTGGTGTGATGTGCCCAGTGTGGGTAGTCCGGGCAATCCAATCCAGGACTGCTTTGCAAGCGGGGCACCCCTGAGAACTGTCTGTCCGGGGTGGGGGTCGGGACCCTTTAAGCACAGCCCTCGGCTAGCCTGAGACAGCATCTCCATTCTCTGAGTTCTTCTCTGATGCCCTGCCGGCACTGCTTCCGGCCATCCTTAAGCCTGGTTCAGGGTCCACTTAATGTGGACGCGCTAGTTCGAATTAGCAAAACGCTAATTCAAACTAGTTTTTTAGTCTGGATCCGTTAGTTCGAATTAGCTTAGTTCGAATTAACTAATTCGAACTAAGTTAGTTCGAATTAACGTTGTAGTGTAGACATACCCTGAGTTTCCTTCACCAACACTTTCACATTCCCATGCAATACTATCATTTACACTGTCCTTTATGCTTTCAGCCCTCTTCTCAGGACCTGACAGAAGCAGAGGTCTCCCTTCCCCGAAGCCTCTCTGAGGCTGGGTTCAGCTAGCCATCTTCCTTTATCCCCTTGGCACTTCCTTCTTGTCTCTCTCTATCTGGCTGATGGGCTAACTGGCTTGTTAGCTCACCTAGCTTTCTCCAGGGGAACTAATTATGACACAGTTACAAACATTTCAGAGTTACAGACAACCTCTATTCCTGAGCTGTTCATAACTTTGGTGTTCTGCTATGATAAAGTGATGTATAACGTTGAGCATAGATTTGTCAAGAATGAATTGTGTCAAACCAACCCGATAGCTTTTTTTGATAAAGTAACAAACCTTGTGGATGAGGGGAAGAGGTAGAAATGGTATGTTTGTCTTTTGATACTGTCTCACATGACCTTCTCATTAACAAACTAGGGAAATACAATGTAGATGGGTTTCTGTAAGAAGGGTGCATAGCAGGTTGGAAAACTATTCCATGAGAGTAGCTATCAATGGTTCACAGTGATGCTGGAAGGGCATAATGAGTGGGATCCCACAGGGATCAGTTCTGGGTCCAGTTCCATTCAGTATCTTCATCAATGGCATAGAGAATATACTTATGAAGTTTGCGGTCAATATTAAACAGAAAGGGGTTGCAAATGATTTGGAGGATAGGGAGAAAATTCAAAATGATCTGGACAAATTGAAGAAATCTTCTGAAGTAATATTATTTACTTACAATTTATTATTTAATGTAATGGATGTTCTAATTATCTATAGATACAGGCAGTCCCCGGGTTACGTACAAGATAGGGACTGTAGGTTTGTTCTTAAGTTGAATCTGTATGTAAGTCGGAACTGGCATCCAGATTCAGCCGCTGCTGAAACTGACCAGCGGCTGACTACAAGAAGCCAGAGGCAGAGTTGCTCTGCCCTGGGCTTCCTGGAATCAGCCGCTGATCAGTTTCAACAGGCTGAATCTGTATGCCAGTTCTTATATACAGATTCAACTTAAGAACCTCAGGCGTCCCCAAGTCAGCTGCTGCTGAAACTGATCAGCGGCTGATTCCAGGAAGCCTGGGGCAGAGCAACTCTGCCTCAGGCTTCCTGTAGTCAGCGCTGGTCAGTTTCAGCAGCGACTGACTTGGGGATACCTGGGGCAGAGCAGCTGGGGTGCTGCTGGGTTGCTCCAGTAGCGCCACTCCTCGGCGCTACTGGACCAACCCAGCAGCACCCAAGCTGCTCTGCCCCAGGCGTCCTGATTAAGCCGCTGCTGAAACTGACCAGCAGCGGCTGAATCGGGACGCCTGGGGAAGAGCAGCTGGGGTGCTGCCAGGTTGGTCCAGTAACGCCCAGAGCGGTGCTGCGGGACCAACCGGCAGCGCCCCAGCTGCTCTAGCACCGGCGTCCGGAGAAAAGCCTCGTTTGCTGGGGGGGGGGGGGGGGGGGCGCACTAGCTGCGCCCCCCCCCCAGCAGACCAGGGACACGCGGGTGGCGGACCAAGACGCACCGCGGTCCCGCCGCCCGGGTCCTCCGCGGCTTTGTTCCGCGTCTCCCTGGTCTGCTGGTCTCCAGCAGACCAGGGAGACGCTGAGCAAAGCCGCGGAGCACGCGGGCAGCGGGACAGCCCAGATGCGCTGCGGCTGTCCCGCTGCCGGCATCCTCCGAGGCTTTGCTCCCCATCTCCCTGGTCTGCTGGTCTCCAGCAGACCAGGGAGATGGGGAGCAAAGCCGCGGAGCACGCGGGCAGCGGGACAGCCACGGTGCATCTGGACAGCCAAGACGCACCGCGGTCCCGCCGCCCGGGTCCTCCGTGGCTTTGTTCCGCGTCTCCCTGGTCTGCTGGAGACCAGCAGACCAGGGAGATGGGGAGCAAAGCCTCGGAGGATGCCGGCAGCGGGACAGCCGCAGCGCATCTGGGCTGTCCCGCTGCCCGCGTGCTCCGCGGCTTTGCTCAGCGTCTCCCTAGTCTACTGGGGGGGGCTCCCCCCCAGCAGACCAGGGAGACGTGGAGCAGCTTTTCTCGCCCCGGAGGACGCGGGCAGCGGGAACGGCGGCGCATCTGGGCGTCCCGCCACTCCCGTCCTCGGGGGTGAGAAAAACCCCGTTCGTAACTGCGGATCCGACATAAGTCGGATCCGCGTAACTCGGGGACTGCCTGTAGTTCTAATAATTTTTTTAATTCGACTGAGCTCTTAGTCTCAGTGATGTATATAAACAATAAGTTCCAGAGGTTATTTTTTTCCTTCTAGCAGACTGAAATGTATCACCTTTAGAGTGATTCATAGCCTTCCTTCTCTAAACTTTTGTGTGTTGCGTTCAGTGCTTAAATTGGGTGTATAGTGCCTTGCATGGGTCCCCCCCTCTCCTTGCATGAATTCCGCCTGCAATGTTAACTATTGCTGCCAATTTAACAGACTATTTCTGTAACAATCTAGCATGGGTTTGTGTACATAGAAATTCATAATTTCTCTTCACTTTATTGTACTTGGCATGAACATAATGTGATCCTCTTAAAAAGGGTCTAAGTAGTAGCACTTTGGGGAGTTTTTATTTTGTACAGGCCATCTAGAAACTGGAAGTATGTTTACATTGCAAAGGAAAAGCTGTGGCAGTTATGCTTATGCCTTAAATCAGGGTAGTTCTATGGGGCTAAAAATAGCAGTGTAGCTGTTTAGGTTGGGGCTAGCACCAGGGCAATGAAAAAGTTGAGGAGAGAGAGTGGAAGTTTTTGAAGTTTGGATCTTTGATTTAGCTTTGATTAAAAAAAAGTTTTAGCTTTGATTTAAAAAAAAACCAACAAAACAAAAATAAAACAAAAAAAAAACTCCGTCCCTCCCCACCCCCATTTTAGCAAAATAAAGTTCAACTGGAGAAAAAATAGCTTGAAATCTCAGGCTTTTGTAGGCTAATGTCATACCGTCACCACTAGATGGCAGCAAATAGCATTCATTATTACACTGATAATAAACTAAGGCCAGTTCTATAATAAGGCGGAAGGTCTGCTTAAGATACATAATTCCAGCTACATAAATAATGTAGCTGGAGTAGACGTACCTTAAGCTGAACTTCGGCACTGTTCCTACAGCGAGAGGTTGATGGGAGAAATGCTCCCATCAACTTCTCTTACTCCTCATGACCAGTGGTGCCGATGCAGGGACCCTCAGTATTTGATTTAGCTGGTCTTTCCTAGATCTGCTAAATTGAATGCCAGAAGATTGACTTCTGCAGTGTTGGTCATCTTCCTTTCCAAGTGCTAACTAATGGTTTTTATCAGCCTCTTGTAACTATTTAGTCTTTGAGATGCTACTAGACTAATTGTTTTTTAAGTTTTTCCTGTTACAGACTCACTCAGCTACCCCTCTGAAGCTTATCTACTCGCGGTCTTTTTTTCTTCCTCCCCTTCAATTTTTTTTCCTTCTCCTCCTCCCCTCCCTCCTTCCCTTACTTATTCTTGGATCTGGACTTACAACACTCCGGTCACCTGAAGAAGTAGGTTGTGCCCACGAAAGCTCATGATACCATCTACATGTTTTGTTTAGTCTTTAAAGTGCAACTAGACTATTTTTTAAGTTTTTTCTGCAGCATCTTCCCACAAGTCTAGACTTGGCCTAAGTGTGCATCTGACTTCCATCTTCTTGTTCACTTTAACTCCAGTGATTCTTCTATCTGACATTGAGAATTTTCTCAACACCATAAAGTGTTTTTTTTACCCCCCATTTCATAGCTTAGAGAAACGTGATATGCAGATGAGTCAAGTGATTTAGCTGAGTAATGACAGAGCTGGGACTAAATTCAACTCCTCCTCTTGAGCACCTTTCTCCAGACCATATTGGCACATCAAGAATTTCTGAATGTTTCATACTTTATGACTAGTTTTAAAATACCTAGCTCAAATGCTTAATTTCTCTCTTCCTCTGTCTCTTTCTGTCTAGAACACACATATGCATAATAGAGAGAGAAAGGAAAAACAAACCAAATTTTATAAATATACACATGTCCGCAAGCACATGTGGATGTGGGTATAGGTTAAAATTAGTTTGTCTTTTTGTCATATTTACCCATATGTATGTGTGTGTCTGTGTGTGTGTGAAAGAGAGAGAGAGAGAAAGAGAGAGAGAAAGAGAGAATACATGCCATGGATAAGTAATATATAATAATTGTGGGTGTGATAGAGAAGCAGAACAAAGCTAAGAGATTTTATATAGATATGGAGTATGAAGGAAAAATGTCTGAGAAATTTACTCTGGGCAAAATTATGAGTCCTTGCATCGGGGTGGGCAATAATTTTTTTTAGAGGGACACTCCAAAAATTGGTAAGTGATCGCAGACTGCATTTTTCTGTGATATTAATGGAGTGCGAGGCAGTGCGAGGTCTGGGATGGAGGCTGAGTGAAGGAGAAGGTTGTGACCTGGAGCAGAGAGGAGGGGTGCCAGGTGCAAACTCTGGCCAGAAGACACTTACCATAGGTGGCAGCCCAACAGAACCCTCAGACAGGCTCCCTGGCTGCCATGGTCCTACACACTTCTCACGGTGGCTGGCTGCTGGGGCCAGCATGTATGTCTCTGCACAGTGTGCCCCTTGAAGGGAGGTGTTGAGGGGCACATCCCTCCTTGGGTGGGGTCTCACAGTTAAAATTCCCAGTGAACCACCTATCAGGGTCTATGTGGCCCAATGGCTGGCGTCTGCGTATCCGACGCCCCTCTCTGTCAACATCAGTATGGCCCTGCGTCCGAGTCCAGGTAAGGCTTCAGGAACTACCTCTGCTTAGGAGCACTGCAAGGCGGGGGTAGAGGGACTCAGGCCCTCCCACTCCACCGGGTCCTAGCCTAGGGCCCTATGGGCAGTGGCTCAGTCCACTGCTCGCTCAGCCAGAGGTTTCTCCCCTCAACATGATAAGCATTCACGGGTTTCAATGCCCTACCCTGGGCCACTTCCTACCACCCCGAGTCTCTCCACTGCCATACCTCCCCCGTCTCTGGGGCTATGGCTGTTGCAGTGGCTGCGGTGGTTGCTGCTGGGGTTGTAGCAGCTGCTGCGGCGGTTCAGGCGGTGTGGCCTGCAGCGGCTCTTCTGGTTCCGGAGCTGGCTCAGCAGGTCCTTCCACTTCAGTGGTCAGCCCTGAGTGAGCGGGCTCAGGGCCTTTTATAGTCCTACTTGCCAGTGAGAATGCCCGGCAAGGCCGTGGGGGAGGGGTGCTCTAAGCCAGCTGGGCCCAGCCCACAGACTGATCTACAGAAGGACCCTGTTGCAGGAGGGAACAGCAGGTCTCTGCGTGCTGCTGGTGCCTGCAAGCACTGCTCCTGAAGCTCCAGTTGGCTGGTTTCCAGCCAATGGGAGTGGCAAGGATTGTGCTGGGGGTGGAGGCAGTGCGCAGAGGCACACACATGTCTAGGAGTGCACTGTGCAGAGACACATATGTTGGCCCCATCAGCTGGCTGTTTTCAGCAACATGTGGGACCATGGCAGACAGAAAGCCTGCCCCTGCTGGTCTGTGGTGGGCCAGATTGGGCTTGCAGGCCATATTTTGCCCACACCTGCCTTACATTAATGAGCAGTTACTCGTGAGTAGTTACACTGAAGTCTTTGGGAAGTGCTTGTCTGAGTAACTGATCATTTCATCACCTGGCTGTTTTTGCTTCTTGGTCCAGCAGTGCAGCTGTATCACCAGTGAGACATGTAACCAGAGGTGAGAATGATGGAGAGCACCCACGAGGATGGCTGAGCAACAGTAGACTGTTGTTCCATTTGTGAGAGTGACGGTGCTGATGAATGGATTAAGACTTTCACCTGAGCTGCTATTTGATTTCCTCAAAACAAGCAAAAAAGGGTACGTTTTTGTTGGCTTGCTTGGAGCAGGAAAATCTGTTCTAGTCATCATCATAAAAACGTTATTTATTTGCTAAGCTTGGCTTAGTTGCTGGATGCTTAACATCTGACCTGCACTAGTGGTGACCAGCATGTAGCACTTGTAACTCAAACCTAAGTGTTCATTCATGAGATCTCCAGGTGAAAGTACAGGATTCTGTTCGCTGCTGTAGGGGCAGCAATTATGTCTTATTCCAAATGTTATCTTTCTGCACCAGTACCAGTTTTTCAGAGCTTAACAAAGGATTTTATAAGTATTGCTGCCATTAATGAGTGTATCAGCAATGCAGTGCTATTCATCCTGTTATCCTGGTGAGTGGATTGAAAGTCAGATAGCAATAGTAAATCCCAAATCAAAGAATCCATGTTTCTTACATTAAGCTAATTAAGGCTTGAGTGTAATCCATCACCCTCTGAAATTGTTTGATCTGTGAATACAGTTGTGTTTAAATCAAGCAGCTAGCAGTGGAGAAACTGGAATATGTATGCACATGTGGGAGAACTTTTACTGAGGTAACGGCGACCTGCTTTTTCTCAAAGGGTTATGGTAGGGAAGAAACCATATACTATATTAGCTATATTTATACTTCTAAGAATCAGATCGTGTTTGTATTTCCTTAACAAATCAGATTTGCTCCTCTTACAAAGTAGGAGGCAAATTTGACCCTAAAGATACCTCAATGAAAACACACAATGGATGATGACTTTGGCCTAAAAACACTAACCTCTAATTGACTCCTCTTCCACAGGGATTTTAGCTATTACTGTTTTGCTGGTACAGTAGCTGAACTGGAAAAGCATATACAAAGCATTCACCCTGTAATAGTCTTCAGGCACAGATCCCAGGCTCCAGCCATCCTTAGCCTTTGCTTGGACTAGCTCCTTTTTTAAAAACAACTTTTTCTGCACATAGTTCCATCAGCTGGGCAGTGCTCATCTGCCCTTTCTTGTCATAATAAAGTTCAGCAAATTTCAGTGCTCATAAGTTTCAGAGGGGTAGCCGTGTTAGTCTGCTTCAGCAAAAATGAGGAGTCCAGTGGCACTTTAAAGACAAATTTATTTGGGCATAGGCTTTCGTGGGGAGCCCACTTCATCAGATGCATGACATTTTCATCATCTGGACCCATGGGAAGGAGGCCCTTGAAGAATTCCACTGGGATTTCAACACTTTCCACCCCACCATTAATCTTAGTCTGGACCAGTCCACACAAGAGAGATCCACTTCCTGGACACTACAGTGAAAACAAGTCATGATCACATAAACACCACCCTGTACGGGCAGGGCTGGCTATAGGTTTTTTGCTGCCCTAAGCAAAACATTTTTGGCCGCCCCTCCCCTTCCCCCCACACCCTTGGCCTGCTGCTGCAGGACAGGCACTGAGGAGGAAAGCGCCCCTTTCACCTTGCGGCTCTTTGACTCCCACCACGCCCTCCGGCCAAACCCAGCCTACATCCTGTCTCCCCTCCATACACATCCCTGTCCACACACATCCCTCCCCCTCCCCCCAACGCACTAACCTAACCCAGTTTCCACCTTCTCTCCCCTCCCAGGCAAACCCGACCCCTCAGTGACCAGACCCAGTCTACCCCCGTTCTCTCCCCCACTTAATCTGCCCTCTCTTCTCTCCCAGCCAAACCCAATCCCCCCGCTCCTGACTGGACCCAGTCCGCTCCCCTCTTCCACCTCCCCCCACTCACCGAACTCCGTCTCCTTTCCCTCTCCCCGCCAAATCCTCGTGTCCCTTCCCCACAGCATGCGCGGAAATGTCGGTGCGCCCTGGGGGAGGGGTGAAAGTGGCACGGGTCCCCCCTTTATCTGCAGCTGTAAACACCTTTCCCCAGTGTGAAGCGGAGCCCTGCGGGCTCCCCTCCCCTGCAAGCGGAGAGAGAGGAGCTGCCAGGCCAGCGGCGAGGGACTCTGCGAGGGACTCTGCGGCCAGCGGCTCCCAGGGTGCTGCAGAAGTGCTGAGGGGCCGGTGCGGTAGCACAGCTGGCTGGCTGCCCTGGGCAAACACCTGGGAGCAGGAAAGAGGCAGAGTGCTGGGTGGGGCGCTGGCTGCGCGCCAGGGTCCAAGCTCTGCGCGGAGCAGAAGGAGGGTCTCCTGAGGTCTCCTGGCACTGATTAGACAAGAGGCTGGAGGGAAGGGGATCGGTGGGGGTGTGTGTGTGTGAAATCAACAACAAGCGGCGCGACGGCAGTCCGAGCGGGGACGGTGGCAGGTGGCTCAGACCATGGAGTACAGCTGCCTGCCCCTGCCTGCTGCTGAGCTCACTGGCATTCACCATCAGGGGGGTAGGTGCGGGGCATACCCGCTCCTCCCGCGGGCTCAGCTCACAAGCGGCGGGGCTCAGCGTTTGCCCGCCTCCCAGCCACGCTGCCTGCCACAGCACCCCCTAGAACACCGGCGGCGGCTAGCAGAGTGCACTGCGCCTGCCTACATGCCAGCCCCGGCCCAGTCGCCAGGGGCGGATATAGGGCAGGGCGAACGGGGTGGCTGCCCCGGGCCCCGAGCTTCAAAAAGCCCCACGCATGCGCCGTGGCAAAGGGGGACCCCGCAAAATTATGCTGCCCGGGGCCCCGCAAAACGGTCATCTGCCCCTGCCGGTCGCCTCTACCCGCCAGCTGCTGCTCCATAGATGCTCGGCTGCTTCTTGCCCAGGCTGGGCTGCGCGTGTGCGGAGCACGGCGGCAGCGCCCCCATGCTGGCTTGTGGCCCCCCACCCGCTGCCTCCCCTGCCTGCTGCCGGGACCCTGCTGCTCAGGGCGGCAGCAGCCACATCAGGTGCCCATGAATGTCAGTCTTCGCCTAGCACAGCCGCTGGGGGGGAGGCTGCAGGGGGCAGGGGTGGTTGGGCTCCAGCATCCTGCCACATGGCCCTGCTCCTCTCTCCCTCTTCCCTCCCCACCTTTGTCTCTGTGCTTCCCGGTGCCTTCCCTGCCGCACTCCCCTCTGCCGGCTCCGCCACCTCACCCATTGCCTGGAGCAGCCACAGGCAGGCCCGTGTTGGGCGGTAAGGCTGGCCAGAATGCCGCCCTGCAAATGTGCCGTCCCAAGCACGTGAGCCGGCCCTGTGTACGAGAAACCTACTGACTACTTTACTTACCTACTTGCCTCCAGCTTTCATTCAGAACACATCACACAATCCACTGTTGATAGCCAAGCCCTAAGATACCACCATACTTGCTTCAGTCCCTCAGACAAACACCTACAGGATCTCTATCAAGAGTTCTTAAAACTACAATACCCACCTGGGGAAGCTGAGGAACAGATTGACAGACTCAGAAGTCACCTACGAAAGCACAGATTCAACAACGAAAGCAACAGAATGCCAATGGTATTATTTACTGACCCCGGGTAAAACCTCTCAGCACAACATCAAGGATTTACAACCGATACTCGATGATACCTCATTCTCTGTCTTTGGATTCAAGCCAGTCCTTGCCTACAGACAGCCCACCAACTACACACATACCACAGAAACAGTAAACCCAAGAACCCCTGCAACAAACCCTGTTGCCAACTCTGTCCACATATCTACCCTAGTGACACCATCGTAGGATCTAATCATATCAGCCATAACCATCAGGGGCTCATTCACCTGCACTTCTAATCATGTGATATATGTCATCATTTGCCAGCAGTGCCCCTCTGCCATGTACATTGATCAAACTGGACTGTCTCTATGCAAAATCAGACACAAATTAGATATCAAGAATGGTAAGATTCAGAAACCAATAGGAAACCCTCCTTGGACACTAACTAACAGACTTGAAAGTTGCTGTATTTAAGCAAAAAAACTTCAAAAACAGGCTGCAAAGTGAAACTGCTGAGCTGGAACTCATATGCAAACTTGACACTATCAGACTGGGTCTGAACAGAGATTGGGAGTGACTAGCTCACTACAAAAAGTAATTTCTCACTTTCTCATCAACTGTTGAAAGTCGGCCACATCCACCCTGATTGAATTGGAGTCATTAGTACGGTCCTTTGCATAGTAATGTAACACTTCCATCTTTATAAGTATGTATACATCCCTCTCAAGTTGTGGTTTCCACTTCATAGAATCATAGAATCATAGGACTGGAAGGGACCTTGAGAGGTCATCGAGTCCAGCCCCCCGCCCTCAAGGCAGGACCAAGCTCCACCTACACCATCCCTGACAGATGTCTATCTAACCTGTTCTTAAATATCTCCAGAGAGGGAGATTCCACCACCTCCCTTGGCAATTTATTCCAATATTTGACCACCCTGATAGATAGGAATTTTTTCCTAATGTCCAATCTAAACCTCCCTTGCTGCACTTTAAGCCCATTACTCCTTGTCCTGTCCTCAGAAACCAAGAGGAACAAATTTTCTCCTTCCTCCTTGTGACACCCTTTTAGATATTTGAAAACCGCTATCATGTCCCCCCTTAATCTTCTTTTTTCCAAACTAAACAAGCCCAGTTCATGAAGCCTGGCTTCATAGGTCATGTTCTCTAGACCTTTAATCATTCTTGTCGCTCTTCTTTGTACCCTTTCCAATTTCTCCACATCTTTCTTGAAATGTGGCGCCCAGAACTGGACACAGTACTCCAGCTGAGGCCTAACTAGTGCAGAGTAGAGTGGCAGAATGACTTCATGCATCTGACGAAGTGGGTTCCAGCCCATGAGAGCTGTTGTTATTGGAGGCAGAAATGCTCAGGATATATAAACTTCTGGTTTTATAGATCTGCATTATGTACACCTTAACCTCACTAAACTGATGCTTCATTAAATAGACTGCCTGATGCATAGTCTATATATATATTTTAGAGTGTGTATGTTTATCTGTGTGTTGGTCTGCGAGTCCATTTGTTCAAGATCTCTTCCTAAATAGTAACAGCAAAGGCCACCAAATTTGGTATGAAGCTCCTTCTTTTCCTATCTTAAAGCAAGATCAGTGTTTGGTTGTGCCAGGACAACTGGAAGCCGTGGGAAAGGAACTATTTCCCATAACATGCAAAGGGAGGGGCTGTTGTTCAGAGGGACGCTATATTAGAGTAGCCACTAGGGGCAGCAAGCCTGCAGGGGAGAGTTATCTTGCAGTGTGTCCACTGGGGGCAGCAGTACCACCAAGACAGTGGCCAACAGGGCTGAGGCTCCACCATCTTGCCTGCGAGTTCACTGAGTAAGTACCCTCCTGCCCCAAAACCTTTTCCCCCTCCTGTCTTGGCTTCAGGGCCAGGGAGGGTTGAATGAAAGGCTCCTGGTGGCTGGGGGGCTAGGAAGGAGAGAACAGGCCCCTGGCAGGCTGGGGGCTACCTTGTAGGGTTGCCAGGTGTCCAGTATTCACCCAGACAGTCCAGTATTTTCTCCTCCTGTCCGGTAAAAAAAATCAGAAAATACCGGACACCTAGGACACTCAGACACCCCTACAGACACTCAGCGCCTGGCCTCCCCCACCTCCTCCGAGCTCCCTCCGGCCCCCAAAACCCCCAGCCCCAGACCCCATGCTTACCTGGTTCTGCAAGGCTGCTGGCACAAAATGACTGCTGGCAAAAAGACCAAGGGGAAGCAATGATTCCCCTGGGTCTTAGTGCTCAACCGCTCCCCTGTTCCTATCCCTGCACTCATTCTTAAAGGGGACATGCTGTTTTAATATTGCTTTATTTTGATTTTTTTTTTGCTCAACAACTTTGGTCTCCCCCCCCCCTTTTTTTTCTTCAACAGAATTTTTTCCTGGTGGTTTTTTTTTGGGGGGGGGGGGTGTTCGGTATTTTTGTTTCAACAATCTGGCAACCCTAGCTATCTGGGGAGGGAGACAACAGGCCCCTGGTGGGTTGGGGAGTCTTGGGCAAGGAGACAACAGGCTCCTTCCACCCCACCTCACCAAAGCACTACCCTGAAGGACCAGGGCAACAGCAAGTAAGTTTCTAGTAGACTAATTAGTTCTATAGCTGAGTCAGGAAAAATTAGTCCCGCTTGTGAAAATGTTCTGAGTTGCATAGCCTCTTTAGCTCATGAAGATCCACCAGTCTTTTCTACTGTGTTTATGTAATTCTATCTCTTGGAGAGTAGTCAGTGAAAACCAAGTGCCTGTTTTCAAAAGCCTAATGGCTAGCGGTAACAATGTGCTTATACGGTTATGTGAAACAGGCCAAAAAAAAAAAAAAAAAAGCTGAATACTTAGTTGCTTAATTTCCAGATTCCCAGTGGCATTATAAAGGCACATGTTTGGGTTTCACTTATTGTCTAAGTACTACCAGCATACTCTCATGGAGTTGATTCTGTGGATATTTGCTTGTATTTTTAAGCCATTAAAATTTAGGAAACAGTAAGGATAGATATAAAAGTGATTTGCTGTTTCTTTTTCACAAAGAACTTCAATGTAATCTGTTAGGGTATGTCTACACTACAAAGTTAATTCGAACTAACAGACGTTAGTTCGAATTAACTTTGATAGGCGCTACATTAGCGCTCCGCTAGTTCGAACTTAATTCAAACTAGCGGAGCACTTAATTCGAACTAGGTAAGCCTCATTCTACGAGGACTAACGCCTAGTTCGAATTAGCTAGTTCGAATTAAGGGCTGTGTAGCCACAAAATTTGAACTAGTGGGAGGCTAACCCTTCCCAGCTTGCCCTGGTGGCCACTCTGGCCAACACCAGGAAAACTTGTCTGCCCCCCTCCCAGCCCCAGAGCCCTTAAAAGGCCACGGGCTGGCTATACAGTTTGTGCCAGTTGCAAGGCTGCCAGCACCCAGCACCTGCCACAAGATGAGCCAGCCACCCGATGCCACCCAGCCCTCCCCCTCTTCCCGGGACGAGCCTGGCGGCTCCCAGGAGCCTGCCCGGGGCCGCAAGAGGCGGGCGCCCGCTTGGTCTAGTGCGGAGATCGTGGACCTCATCGAGGTTTGGGGGGAAGCCTCCAATGTCCACAATCTCCGCACTAGCCACAGGAATGCGGCCGTCTACAGCCGCATGGCTGCCAACCTGGCCGCCAGAGGCCACCAGCGGACCCGGGAGCAGGTCCACTGCAAAATAAAGGACCTGCGGCAGTCCTACTCCTGGGCCTGCCAGCCAGGGGCCGACCTGGAGGCCTGCCCCCACTTTCAGGCCCTGGACCACATCCTGGGGGCTCACGCCGTCCATGCCCCCCGGGTGGTCATCGACCCCGGGGCAGAGGGACCGGTCCTGGACACCGAGGAGGAGGAGCTGGAGGACGCCGCGAGCCAGGAACCTGCCAGGAGCCTGTCCAGGACCCAGGACCCCCGAGGAACCCCACAGACAACATCTCCTGTGTCGTCCAAGGCCAGGGAGGCCTCCACCTGTGAGTACCATCATGCTCCCCTTATGTGTACGAGGGGGTGGGGAGAGAGGGAGCCCAGGGACCATGCGCCTGGGCCTTGCCCACCATGGAGCAGCAGCTGGGTGTCATGCAGGGGCCTTGGCCTTGCAGAGGGGGGCTGGGTTTCACCCACCTTGTCCCCAGGGAGAACTGACTGCTGCTCTTCTTTCACCACACCAGGGACTGCAGGGCGCCTGGGACTGCAGGGCGCACCACCCCGCCTGCAACAGCCACCCACGCCCGGGCCAGCCAGCATGCCAGAAACCAGGAGGACTACCAGCGGCGGCACCTCCGGTTCATGGAGCAGCTGCTCTGCAACCAGGAGCACTGGGTCTGGGAGGACCTTTGGCTGCGCCAGCAGAGTTTGGATGCACTGGAGGAGCAGGGCCGTGGCCTCAGAGGCCACCTCCAGACCCTGGTGGACCGGTTCCTGCCTCCTCCTGCTCCGGCTCCTGCGGCTGCCCCAGCTCTTGCTCCTCCTCCCACCCCTGCTGCCCCTGCTCCCTCTCCCGCCTCCTCCGCACCCCCCGTCCCTCCTGCCCCACCCTCCACACCCGCTTCCCCCTGAGGTCCCTGCACCCGCAGTGTTGCGAGACGGGAGAGCCAGCCGGACCCCCAAGCCTGAGCTTTGCCTTCCCTTCCTCCCCTTGCACCTCCTTCCAGCTCCCTCCTCCCAGGTTTCCCCCTCCCCCTTCCCACCCTCACTCCTCCCTCCCCCACCCCAGTTATGTAAAATAAAGAGAGGGTTTTTTTTTTGCCAAAACAGGTGTCTTTATTTGACATTAGGAAGGGGGGTTAGGGAGGAGAAAGGGGAAGGGGGGGAGGGTGGAAGAAGGCCCCAGTGGGGCATGCAGGGAGAGTTCAGTCCTCCTTCTCCACTTGGAAGCTCTCCCACAGGGCTTCCCGGATCCGGACGGCCCCCCGCTGGGCTTCCCGGATGGCGGCAGTGCGGGGCTGAGCATACTGGCCAGCCATGAGGTCAGCCTCAGCCATCCAGGCTGGCAGGAAAGCCTCCCCCTTCCTCTTGCACAAATTGTACAGCACAGAACATGCTGCCACCACGGGAGGGATGTTGTGCTCGGCGAGGTCAAGGCGGGTGAGGAGGCACCTAAATCGAGCTTTCAGTCGCCCGAAGTCCCCCCCAAAAATGATGCGGGCCCTGGTCAGCCTCGCATTGAAAGCCTGGCGGGAGGGGTTGAGGTGCCCCGTGTAGGGCTTCATCAGCCAGGGCTGTAGGGGGTAGGCCACATCCCCCACCAGGCAGACGGGCATGTCCATGTCCCCGACCCTGATGTGGCGGTCGGGGAAGAAGATCCCGGCGTGCAGCCTCTGGCACATGGAGGAGTTCCGGTACACCCTGGTGTCGTGTGCCTTGCCGGACCAGCCCACATTAATGTCTGTGAACTGTCCCCGGTGGTCACACACGGCCTGCAGGAGGACGGAGAAGTACCCCTTGCGGTTGACGTACTGGGAGGCCTGGTGTTCCGGGGCACGGATGGGGATGTGCGTCCTGTCGATGGCCCCCCCGCAGTTGGGGAAGCCGAGGGCACCGAACCCCCGAATGACGGCGTCCGGGTCGGCGAGGCGGACCACCCTGCGGAGCAGCACCCGGTTGATGGCCTTGACCACCTGCAGAGAGACACAGCAAAGCGCCAATCAGTGGGGCGCCCGGGTGGCTGGGAGTGCTCGTGCCCTGGCAGTGCCCTGCGCTCCACTCCCGGGAGCAAACCCCCCGGGCGGCATGTAGTATGGCCGGGAGAGACTGGCCCCTCTGGTGCGGGGCACTTTTGCCTCCTCCCCCCCAATTCCCCATTTTCCCTGGGGAGGCCCATCCCCTCCTTGCAGCTCCCCTCGCCCCCGGCCCAGTGGCCGGCGAGTGCCGTACCTGCATGAGCACCGCTCCGACAGTGGATCTCCCCTCGCCAAACTAGTTCCCAACGGATCAGTAGCTGTTCGGTGTGGAGAGCTTCCAGAGGGTGATGGCCATACGCTTCTGGAGGGGGATGGTGGGCCTCATGCGAGTGTCCCTTCTGCGCAGAGCAGGGACGAGCCACTCGCAGAGCTCCAGGAAGGTGTCCCTCCTCATCCTGAAGTTCTGGGTCCACTGTTGGTCTCCCCAGCGCTCCAGGACGATGCGGTCCCACCAGTCGCTGCTGGTGTCCAGACGTCAGATGCGGCGGGGCACGCTGGCGCCCGGGCGCCACCGCAGCTGCTCCATGGCCCCCAGGGTGGCCAGGCGGAGAGGCAGGGGGCTGACGTGCACCAGGTGGAACCAGGCAGCCTCCAGCCATTGCTGGCAGGCTTGCAGCAGCAAGTCCATAAACTGCACCAGAAAGTGCAGGGCGAGCTCTGGCTCCATGTTGCCACCTGCGGCGGTGGCCCCGAAGGGAAGCACCGACACAGATGGGCGCAGAGAAAAACGCTTTGCTGTCCCTTGGCGAGGTAGGCAAGCAAGCGGAAAAACTGAGAACCGGCTGTCCAGGGGGGTCCCTTTAAGCACGAGCCTCAGATAACCTCAGACAGCAGCCACACAAAGCAACTACTGACCTGATGCCCTGCCCTAAGTTAGTTCGAATTAGCGCTGTAGTGTAGACGTACCCAGAGACAGTTAACTATGACTGACCATCTGTATGTTATTTATGATTACTGTATAGGGCAATTTCGATAATATTGTAATGAGCACCGTATGTATATATTAGATCATATGTTATCATTTCACAGCGTTTGATATCATATTTAATTTTTATATAAAAGTGGCTCCATACCATTGTTCTCTCAAAGATTTCCCATCCTTGAGCGAAGTGAGTTTTGTCTTGTGCATCAATATTGACATCATGTCCGCTTGTTCGGATGTGTGCCACCATGGCACCCACCTGTTACTAACAAAATTACATTTTTATACCACACACAGCCAGCTGGTACCTATATAGGCCTACCTAACTGTGTATGTACCACACACAGGGTACGTCTACACTACAGCGTTAATTCGAACTAACTTAGTTCAAATTAGTTAATTCGAACTAAGCTAATTCAAACTAACGCGTCTAGAACTAAAAACTAGTTCGAATTAGCGTTTTGCTAATTCGAACTAGCATGTCCACATTAAGTGGACCCTGAACCGGGCTTAAGGATGGCCGGAAGCAGTGCCGGCAGGGCATCAGAGGAGGACTTAGAGCGTGGATGCTGCCTCAGGCTAGCCCAGGGCTGCGCTTAAAGGGACCCGACCCCCACCCTGGACACACAGTTCTCAGGGGTGCCCCGCTTGCAAAGCAGTCCTGGCTTGGCGTGCCCGGACTACCCACACTGGGCACATCACAGCACTCAGCCATCAGCCCGGCTGCACTTGCTGCAGGCTGCCATCTGGGGAGAGGGGGAAATTGGGGGGCTGCAGGAGAGCTTCCACCCCCAGAAGCCCGCAGAGCCAGCCCAGTCCTCCCCATCGGGGGCTCGTGCCCGATTCCTCCCTCACCTCCTTCCACTTACCCTTCCCTAGCCCCTCTTCTTGATGTACAAAATAAAGATAACGTGTGGACAAAACTAGAAACTCTCCTTATTTAACAAAACTCGGGGAAACTGGGAAAAGGAGGTGGGAGAGGGGAAGAGAGAGGGTGGGAGAGGGGAGGAGGAAAACTGTGAGGAGGGAGCTGAAAGGGGGAAGCAAGGGAAAGGAGGGGGTGGGGAAACTGAAGGATCAGGGGTGGGGGTCTCACCGGGCCCACCGCCTCCCAGCACGGCGAGGGATGGGGCCTCGGCGTCCCCAGGGGGATGGAGTGGAGGGTGTGGAGGTTGAGATGGGGGCTGCGGACATTGAGGAAGAGGTTGTGGGGGTTGAGGAGGAAGAGGTGGGAGGGGGGGCAGGAGTGGGAGGAGGGACAGCAGTTGGGGGGGCAGCAGGCGCAGGACCAGCACGGGGCACCATGCTCTGCAGCAGGAGCTGCAGGTTGGTGCTCAGCCCTTGGACCTCAGCCAGCAGCTCGTGGCGGAGCTGCAGGTCTTCCCGCATCCAGGCCTGTAGTGTGCGGTGCACAACTTGCAGGGCCCCCAGGTGCTGGTCCCGGTATTCCTGCTCCGTGCTGGTGGTCCGGAGCAGGCTGCGGGTGCGGGAGCATGTCCCGGGCAGGGTGGTGCTCCCTGCATGAGCAGCTGGTGCAGCTGTAGAGAAAGAAGAGAAGTGTTCAGTTCTCCCTGGGGACGCAGAGGATGATGCCCAGCCCCCTCCCCCACCCCGCAACGTGAGGGTGACCATGTCCTGCACCGTCAGAGCCGCTGTGCTTGTACAGAGGCCATGGTCAGGATGTCTGGCTCTCCCCGGGACTGGGAGCTGCCCCAAGACCACCCTGCCATGTATAGTGTGGCCGGGGCGGGGGGGGGGGGGGGAGGGGGAGATGTTCCCTGCCTCCGTGTAGAGGGGACATGTGAAAGGAAAGCATCCTGCTGGGTCCCACCCCGGGGTCGGGAGCATGTCACGTCTCTTTGCACAAGCATGTGCCTATTGGGCAATGGCCCCTGGGTGTCACGCAGCTGGAGCCACCTGCCCAAGGGTGGCATGGCACGTGCTCGCATGTGCACAGATGTCTGCGTGATCCGTGGAAGGCATGGCCTACGCGCGCGGTCCTTGGTCTCCCTCCCACCTCCCCCCCCCCGAACTACTTAATTCAAACTGCCTACCCAGTACGGTCTCCCTGGACGACCCTGCTGGTACAGCTGGCGGTGGCCCCTCCGGTGTGCCCAGGTCAGGGCCCTCTGGTCCCGGCTCGCTGTCCCCCGGGCTGGCACGGACCGCCCTGCCCCCCAAGAGTTGGTGGAGGGCAGCAAAGTAGGGGCAGGTGTCATCCCCTGCAGCGGCGCCGCCCCTTGTGGCCCTGGCGTATCCCTGCCACAGCTGCTTCAAATTAATTCTCACCTGCTCTTGGGAGCGCCTGTGTCCCTTGCGGGCCATGGCGGCTGCTATGCGGCCATAGACGACCGTGTTCCTCCTCCTAGTGCGGAGATCTTGGAGATTGGGGGTCTGCCCCCAAATCTCAATGAGGTCCATGACCTCCGCACTAGACCAGGAGGCCGCGCGCCGTCTACGGCCCCTGGCTGGCCCCTGGGTGCTCGGGGACTGGGCAGGGGACGGCTCGCTGCCACTGGCTGCCTGGCTCATGATGGGGCCACTGGCTCAGGGGCAGAGACTGCTAGCAGGGCTGTCTGACTCCAGTGCCGTCTGGCCAGAGTCTACCCCTTTAAGGGCCCGGGGCTGGGGGAGAGGAGAAGAGTTTTCCTGGTTGTGCCCAGAGAAGCCACCAGGGGGAACCTGGGAAGGGCTAGCCTCCCACTAGTTCGATTTAAGGGTCTACACAGCCCTTAATTCGAACTAGCTAGTTCGAACTAGGCTTAATCCTCATAAAATGAGGTTTATCTAGTTCGAACTAAGCGCTCTGTTAATTCGAATTAAGTTCGAACTAGCGGAGCGCTAGTGTAGCGCCTATGAAAGTTAGTTCGAACTAACATCTGTTAGTTCGAACTAACTTTGTAGTGTAGACATACCCACACACCCTGTAGTTGTGCCCAGCCTGGCCATCTGCTCGCCCATATGCCACCAGTATATATGCCAGGGCCATGCTAGCATGTCCCCTCCCCGACACAAACAGCCAGTACCTGGGTCTAGGGCCCACAGTCCAAGCACCACTGCCCTGAGACCTATGCACAGCCACACATCTCACCTGTTTTGCTTCACCCTATCACCCAGAGACCTGTGTCTGACCCCACACCTCGCCCTCTTTTCCCCCACCCCTGGAATTTACCTGCACCTGGTACCTCCCACCACCACAGATGGCAGGTGCGTTTGCCCCCCATCCAGCCAGCTTCTGTGCCAGGCCCCCGCTGTCCTTGGCCCCACTGCCTCCCCACTGATCCAGACGCCGGTAACTGCTCTGCCACTCTCCCGCCTGGGCTTCCCTGTGATGGTTCCGGCTCTGGCCCTGGCCACTGGAGCAGCCTCCTGTTGCCTGTCTCATGGCTCCTCTGGCCCCAAATGGTGGAGTAGCTGCCTGCCACCCACCATGCAGTTGCACGGCTTTGCATAGGAGGTAGCTGGGGTGGAACTTTTTTCTGTGTGCCCATGCAAGTGCATATTATCCCCATTCTATAGATGTAGAAACTGAGGCACAGCAACAGCATGTTCAAAGTAACAAAGCAAGTCAGTGGTAGCGCTGGAACAGAGCACAAATATCTTGACTGCTAATCCAGTACTGGATTTACTGATCTTTTATGTGCAGTTCCTTCTCTAATGCCTCAGACTGATAAAAAAGAAAGCAGTAGTACATTTGGAAAACTTAATCTAGTGGCATGAGGTAATGAAGCCAAAGTTGGCCCCAGAACCCTGTTAAAATTTCCCAACGTTAGCAGCAATCCTATAACAATAGCTTTTGTCTGTGGGGTTTGAATTCTATTAATGTGACTTCTGAGTTTGCTGCACCACAATTACTTAGCTGTTATAGAAAGCACACTATATCCCATTTAGTAAATGGCTGATCAGTATATGAGTCTCTGTGTTGTTTTGAGCACGTGGGTAATTGCTTGCAACTTCATGTACAGTGACAAAAATGAACATAGATATTGGTGGAAATTGTAATAGATATGTAGCAAATAGCTGTCCAAGTGGGTTCCAATTAATTAAATATTGATCACCTGTGTTTGTAGCCACATCATATTTGTTTTCTCTTAGAAATAAAATATTTTAAGATGACAAAAGATATTCAGGTCAAAAAAATTTTAACGATTCAGTTAGGTTAAAAAAAGTTGAGTTTTTCTGGTTTTGGTTTTTTTTTTTTTTTTTTTTGACACGATAAAAAAAAGAGGAAGAGCTGAACTACTGTATCAGAAGATTTAAAATAGTATTTCTAGCATGGCCATAACAAGGAAGTT
Source organism: Pelodiscus sinensis (assembly GCF_049634645.1). Lineage (NCBI taxonomy): Eukaryota > Metazoa > Chordata > Testudines > Trionychidae > Pelodiscus > Pelodiscus sinensis. Next base: position 213,382,234 of record NC_134711.1, read on the forward strand.
ATGGCACTCTCATGATATTATTTCCATCTTTGAGTAACCCTTCTTTGCCTACCATCTTCCATGCTGCTTTTGTATCCTTTTACACCTTATGCTCAGGAATCCCTCTGTTCTGTGCCAAATGGCCATCTTCTTTCTGTATTAAAATTGCAGCTTAACACACATTTCTTCCCAGGGCTTTCAGCATTAATGTACTAAACAGACGGTGGAGGAGGGGGAGAGAGAAAGAGAGTGAGTGAGAGAGAGGGAGCATGCAGGCATATGAGCCTATTTTTCTGCTTTTTTATCTTTTTTTAATACTGTTGATGCTGGACCATCTTTGGGTAACCTGCGGCCTTATGTATCAGAACTGTATTGTCTGTCTGACTTATGGCAAGATTGCACCCTGGTCTGACAGCTGCACAGGGGAATAGAGCTCTCTTCCTCCCCCCACTTTCCACACTGTGCAGATGCAGACCGGCTCTGATCAGAGCTTGGGAAGTGAAAGCAGGGGATGAGTATGGCTATGTGTGCCTGATAGCTTTCCCCACTACATTCAAGTAGTAGAGGGTGGAGTAATGATTCTGTGCATTCTGCATACTGGACAGACATGAATGGCAAAGTAATTTATACCTGAAACTATAAGAGAGGCTCCTTTTTAGGGTTGGTGCTGCCCCAGTGGCTCCATTCTAGCACTTAGTCTGTAAGCGCCTTGGGGCAAAGACTCTATTTATGTGTGTGGAGCGAAGTCCTAGAAGCTCTTTGAACCCAACTTCTGAACTGACATCAATTTTTATGGTGACTTAAATTTGTTTTACACTGTGTTGAGTTTCAGAAGTGATTTTGTTCATGGCTTCTTAGGGCTTCATACTTAGTGTCTGTCTCGCTCCAAATCAAATATGTGCAGTTTATAAATGTTTTGCTACCTGTCATTGCTGCAAATTCAGCCTACGTTGTAATGTTGTTTCATAACCATCATTCTCCGAGCCTCATCCTGCATTTATTTATACACATGCAAACCAAACTAATCACAAGGCCCATACCACTGATCATCTTGTCTTATTGTTTTTAAATTATGCCCATGATCATAGCTTTGTAACTCCAGTAAGGGCAGTGAGCTATGGATACAATTGTTTTGCAAAAATTAAACAATTCTGCCTTAAACCCACCCCTCTCCCCAATTTTTCCTGTTTGATGAAAACCTTTCCTTTTCTCCTGAGCTAAGACAACAAGAAATTCAGGAGCATTTCAATTTAACATGCAAGCCAGCTTTAGGAGATTCTTTCAGTACCTTAGGGAGCTGCTTTATCCTTCTGCCTTACGGGGCTGTCCTACAGCTTCACCTGTAGACTTAGTAGAGAAATGTTATTTCTCATTTTGCTTCTGCTGGACAGACATGGATGCTTGGGACAATTCAGAGAGTACCACTTGCTGACTAGGAAATGCAAGCAGGTTGGAGAGCAGATGGCACAAAAGCTTCTGCAAAGTCCTGCTGAAATAATCAGGGAAACAGTGAAAACAGGAGTAAGCTTAAAGAGAAGAGCTGCATTAAGTGGCAAAAATAACCTATGAAATTGTCTGGGGGAACAATTCAAATACCCTCCCCCCCCCATGATTTACACTGACTTTTAAGTCACCCAGCTTTTCTTAGGAAAATCTGAATGTTTATATCTGTGTTTGCATGCGAGTAGATACTGTGATTTCAAATATATAATTTCCAGTGATGTGCTATACAAGGTATAATTTGAGGCAGAAGAGGGCGCCTAGTGCTCTTCTTTACAGCTAACCGTGGGTTGGACTCACAAAAGCAGGAAGAGGTTTTTGTTTCTTTGTTTCCTTAGTGTGACAGCACGACATTCCTGTCTGAGATGCACTGCCACGTCTGAGAGGCTTACGTCATCATTTATCATAGCTAATTAACATAATAAGGGGATACCTTGCTAAGTGATTCCCTCCAAATACATCTGCTGTCTGCTGCAGAATGACCATGGAGTTTATGATCTGTGTAATAGAAATGCATATTTAGACGCCCTCATTCAGATCCAATTGGGCGGCTCAGGAGACAAAAGCCTGAGCTATGATAAGGGATGTGTCTAGTAACAATGGGCTTTTGGAGAAGAATGCTAACAACTGTGCATCAATACACAGAAACACCCTGGGGAGAAGTGTGGGTGTACACGCATGCGCATGCACAGCAGCAGAAGTACATTTTCAAACAGGGTGTAAAGCATAGCTAGCTAAGGAGGAGGAAAATGAAAGAAATCCATAGAACAAAAGAGAATAATTTAAGATATTTTCCAGGACAGTATGGGTTTACTTTTTTGTTGTTAATATATAAGAGTGATGCCCAGAAAAGCGCCAGATGTTGCAAACATACTATATCTATTACAGAGGAAATGCACACCCACTGTGAATTCCCTTCTGACATTGCTATTCATTTTTGCAGGCGAAAGTGTCCTATATATGTGCTGCAGTCTGATCTAGAATCATCAGTTAGCACTCCTTGTGGCTATGTGGCCAAATAAGGTAGTAAGTTCCTGCCTGTTGTCCTATGCAGTCATGTCTGGGTTATGTGTCAGTGAGCCAGAGATCAGAAAACCACATACTTCTTGCAAACACTCTTACGTTTGCCTACAGAAGAATGAGGATTTCACTGTAACTTGGTGAAAAGCAAGCCAAGGAAAAAAAAATTGCACTTGAATTTCTTTGGAATTGTCGGGTCTTTGGCCAAGCTGTAAATAAAACCAAGTACTTTATGTACTGTTGCTTAGGGGTAAAAAATAAACTTTAAACTGTAATGTACATCCAGAATCCCTAAAACAATATTTGTAAAAACAACTGTAACTGACTAAAGAGTTTAACAAGCACGTTCCAGTACATTTTTTCTCACCCCTGCCTCAATGTCATGTCAACAGTTCCATTCTGAGGGCTCAACAAAAAACCTCTGATTACCCAAAACTTGGAGATATTGTAGAACTAAAACCAAACCGAAGCCAGGGCCTGTTTCCAGGCTCATTACTTTCCCTTAGCAGTATGGAACCATATAAAGAGATGTTGGCACCTGTAGCACCAAGACACTTTTCTAAGTAGAGGACCTCTTGCATAAAAAGTATGTTTTAAGTTTTGTATGGGATCAGAAAGCTATCCAGGAATTGAAGAGGCCTGCAATTGTCACAGTGTGTGACCGATTATAAATTACAATTTAAAGAAAGCTTCAGGGGGTAGCCAAGTTAGTCTGTGTACAGGATACACTTAAAAAACGACAAATGGTCTTATAGCTCTTGATAGACTAACAAAACATGTAGATGGGATCATGAGCTTTCGTGGGCAGAGCCCACTTTTTCAGATGACTTGAAGAAGTGGGCTGTGCCCATGAAAGCTCATGTCCCATCTACATGTTTTGTTAGTCTAAGTGCTACCAGACCACTTGTTGTTTTTTAATTTAAAGAAACCTTTTTCAATCTTTATGTATGCTAACATTTCTACTTTGTTGATTTTCATAAATAGACTCCATAGTTTCCTGTTTAATATCACAGAATGGTACATTCTGCAACATAGTACCTGATCAGAGCTGGCCAGCAAAATTCATGAGACCTAAAATTAACTATTGAACATTTTTTCTTGTGTAGGCTGAATACATGTATGTTCATTTTTGTCTCTCTCTCTCCCATCTGCCTAGGAATTTACATAGTTTCCACTGTCATAGTATATGAGTGTCTTACAACTCATCTCAAAAGGATGTTATATATTCCTGTTTTGCTACGGGAATGGAGACACCGAGAGACTAAGATCACAATAATTATGTAGCAAAGTAAGAATTGATCCCGTGTCTCGGCGCCTGTGTTTGTGCCACACAACCATCCCGCTACATTCTCATTTGTCTAGCACCTTTTTTCTTTCCTTTGTCCCTTCATATGATCTCACCACTATTGGTGTGAGAGCCTTCACCTTTGCTGCCATTTGGAACAAGCTTTCTCCTTTAAAATCTTTGCTGAAAACATACGCTTGTCCCTTTCTTATACTAGGGATCTCAGATACTGTGCAATTGAATAGTCGTGCAACCGCATGAAATCTTAGTAGTTATACAACTATTTGATAGACCTGTGGGTGAGGCCAATAGCCAGTGTGCTTCTGGCCCCACTCTCAGGGAGCCCCGTGCTGCTGTCTCTGTATCAAAGGCAGCAGCATGGGGTGGCAGAGCCAGTCCACGAGGGAAGCCAGTTTAAAAAGGAGCTCCCCATGCAGACTGACTATCTGCCACCCCACTCTGCTGCTTCTGATACAGAGGCAGCAGCATGGGGTGGCAGCAGTCCCTGTCCCTGGGGTGTGGTCCAAGCTCCCCACCAGACAGAGGCTTCTCTGCAGCAGCAGCAGCCTCTGCCATGGAGCAGCCTCTGTCCATGGGGAGCTTGGGCCTGCATGGAGAGAGGCTGCTTTGCGGCAGCCTCGCCTACCCCTCCCCTTCCGCTGCTGCCTCTGATAGAAGCAACAGTGGCGGGGAGGTGACACTGGTGAGCTGGTGTTTGTGGGAACCGTCTTTTAAACCTGCTCCCTCCGACACTGGCACCTGACTCCTTTACCCTCACTTAGGGTTACCAGATTATTTAAAAAAAATACCGGACACACTTGATCTCAGATGGGGGTAGGTGCCGGCCAGGAGGGGAGCGGGGCTGGCCAGGGGAGATCGGAGGAGGCGGGGGGGGATGGCTGGCAGGAAGCAGGGTGGCCAGGAGAGGGCTGGGGGGAGTGGGGCTGGCTGGGGGGAACTAGCCGGCGGGGAGCAGGGCTGGCCAGGAGGGGTTGGGTGGAGCGGGGCTGGCTGGAGGAACTGGCCTGCAGGAAGCAGGGCTGGGCGGGAGCACGTTGGGGGGAGCGGTCCTGGCCAGGGGGGAACCAGCCAGCAGGGAGCAGGGCTGGCTGGGAGGGAAGCAGGGGGAAGGGGAGGAACCGGCCGGCGGGAAGTGGGGCTGGCCCAGGCGCATGCAGATCCCGGGGCGCTGCCCGTCCTGCACACAGTCCTGGTGAGGCGCACGGGAAAGTCCAGTCCTGGGAATTCCATCCCACCCCGGCCTCGCCCCCACCCCCCTTCTCTCTACTGCTTAGTTGCATACTGCCTGGCTGGTAGACACGCTCATGCAATGTGAACATTTCTACCAGCCAGGTAGTACGCAACTACGTACTGATAATCATGATAATAATAAAACTTACTAAATTAGAAAATACTGGACATATAAATTCATATGTCCAGTATTTATATGTCCGGTATTTTCTCAATTTGTTTCCCAGACAGAAAGTTCAAATACCAGACTGTCCAGTTCAAAACCGGACACCTAGCAACCCTACCCTCGCTGCCTCTGTAGGAGGCAGCAAGTGAGGAGAGGCAGGCAAGTCTGTGGGAGCCAACATGCCTGGGGAGCTGGCTTGAAAGCTGGCTCCCCATGTGTTTTGGCTCCAGTCTGTCTCACTCCTGCACCGTGCTGCTGCCTCTCTTAGCGGCAGCAGCTCAGGGGGTGGGAGGGCAGGTGGATCTGGTGCTCATGGGGAGCCAGCTTTTAAGCCAGCTCCTCATGGACACCGGCTCCTGCTCTCCTCCCGCCCCACCTTTCTGCCTCCAATACAGAGGCAGCAATGGGTGCGGAATGCATATAGTCAAGAAGATTAACTGATAAACCCAGGCTTATTGGTCAATCATGTAATTGTCTACACAATGACATCTCTAGCTTATACCACTAATTTTTTTCCCTGCCTGTGCTATTATGTATGCCCTTACATTACAATTATTGTAAGTGTTTTGGGATACAATCAGTGCGAAAGATAACAAGCAAAATGAGAGCATGATCCTCCTTGCAGACCCTGAGCTGTGCCCTCAACACCCATTGTATTCACGTGTGGGGAGTTTGGCTCAAGAAAATAGGACTTTAAAGGCAAATGAGTGCAGACTCTAGTGAGCAGATAATAATGATAAATTGAGACCTTGCAACAGTACTTTTTGGGTGTCCCTTCTGAAGTGTCTATTTGTTTTAACATTGATTGGTGGAGAAGCCAAAACAAATATGGATATACCATAGTGAGAAATAACTGATCAATACAGCTGCTAGCTGGGAAAACCTTTCTTCTCTCTCCCTTTTTTCCCCCAACCACAGCATGTTCTGTCATTGTCAGCATCTCCAGTGTATAGTTGATGAATCTCCATTCTACGCAGGCAGTTTATAGCTCATAAATACTTGGGTGTGTCAGACAGTAATACATCCCTTAGGAATGGCTGTAGTGCCTGGATGGTGGCTGAATAGATCCTCTTAAGATCCTATCTCTCCAGCATAGAAAATGGATTTTAATGGTCACGAACAGATGGTGTTCATGAAAGGGTGAAATATATATGATTATAGCTCATGTCACAGAGGGCAGAGAAAATAATCTGCTATATTTTAAGCTTTTTTCTATTAGAAATGTTGCCTCAAGCCGTTCTTGTACAAAAGCAAAAATGTAGCAGTTATAATGAACTGCTAAAGATTTAATGGCCCAGTTCAGGCTGGATAAGAACCCAAAAGTTCAGATTCTTCTCCGAATTATTCAAACCTCCAGAATATATGCAATCACACATTGATATAAGTTATGTATGATGTGGGATTTCACTGTGAGACTAAACCAGTCTCAGCTATGGCATTTTGGCCTTTCCAGTAGGCATGCTAAAATGAGAGAGGTCCAAAAATGTTCATATTCAAAATTCACCAATCTTTTTCATACCCTCAAAGATTTCTTTTAGAGTACTGCTTCAAGTATAGGGTAATTCTGTTATCCCAGACATTTTGCCTGATCCTAATTATAAATGTCTGCTCTAAAAAACAATAAGCCAGTTTCTCTAATGCAGTGTGTCCTGATTTTATTTGGCCACGGAACCCTTTTCAGCTTAAAATAATTTCAAGGAACCCTTAGGGGTTCCCAGAGTAAAATTTGGCAAGCAAAAAAAAAAAAATAAAAAAAAAATAAAAAAAAGCCCCACCAGAATTGGTTGAGCAAAAATACACTGCAAAATACTCTGTCTCTTTAAGAGGGGGCGGGGCAATGCCACGTTCTCGCAGAACCCTTACTTTTGCATTGCTGAACCCTGGGGTTCCACAGAGCACCAATTGGGAAACACAGCTCTAATGCAATTCAAAACATGCACAGGGGGGCAGGAATTTCGGTATGTTACAGCCTGCAGGGTTAATTCCTTGCGGATTCATTGGAAGTGGGGGGTGCCCACCCTCTGTGGAAAGGGCAGGAGGTTTTCAGCTGATAGACAAACCTCACAAGGTTCGATGGGCATTGTGCCATGGAAAGCAGCTGTATCCTCAGCCTTATGTCGTTGTGATGGGGTATCCTTACCCTGCACTTCCCGCTCTGCTATGCCGGCCCTGTATGGAGCACCGTGAGTGGGGCCGCACGCATGCACAGTGTGTTCAGCCTCTGCAGCTCAGTTGTGGGAGGGGGCCAACTGGAGGAGAGGCAAGGAAGGCAGGGCAGAGTGGCACGCATGCACAGAGACCCTGGGCACCACCGATCAGCTGGGAGGGCAGAGGATAAAGAGCTCAGGCACGGCGTGGGAAGGGGAGAAGCAGAAGACAAGGCAGGAGCTTCGGAACAAGGAGGGAGGGAAGTAAACAAGGGGAGGACGGATCAGAGGGACTGGCAAGTAAAGGGACGGGGAGAGGAAGCAGCCCAGGGCAGGGCAATTGAAGGCCTGTGGGCTGGTGAGTTTTCGGTGGGATGCCCCGCAAGCCGGACCAGACAGCGAAAGTTCTGTGTCCTTAGGGCCCTGGGCTGGGGTCCATGAGCCCGAACCAGCCTCTCCCCCAGCAACCGCTGGAATCACCAGTGGAAGAGCCTCAGTCTTATTGAAGAGAACTGAAGAAATAGACTATAAATTAGAATAAGCAAGGACATGGGCGAGTACAACATTGATAGATGGTGGCGGGGTAAAAGGAAGTTCACACGGTGAGCCTACTCAAAAAGGGTACAGTCCTCTTGGCTTACTTTCCCCTGACTTGTCAAACCCACGCTTGTTGTATCCCCACAGAAAGGCTCCCTTTGGACTGTCCAAGGTGGGAGGGGGCAGTTCCATCAAACCAGTGCTGCTTTCCCTCTGAACCTCCCCTTCTCCCTAATGAGATTTGCTGACTTTGATGTGCCCCCAGAGGAGAGAGTAAGAACCTGTGGGTCTGTCCGCATAGCCTGGAAGCACAGTGCCGACATCAAATGGATGCCTTCATTTACTGGCTGTGTTGGCAAGGGGAATGCCAGAGATTTTATACTACAGGGAACTGTTTCAAGGCCCTTGATGGGCATTGCAGGATACTGCTGAGGCAGTAGTATGTTACTGAGGCTTGTTTGTGTGTGACCCCTTGAACATGTAACCCCTTTTTAATTTCCATGGAGTGTTATGGGTGTAATTCTACAGGGCAATGAGAAAATACCCTTAAAATATCATCATTTGAGAATTTAATTCTTAAAAAGCTTTTTTTTTTTTTTTTTTTTTTTTTAAGAGAGATGCAGGAGGCTTTCCTGAGTGAGCACATGTTGGGCAGCATCTTTTCTGAAGGCCGGGCACTAGGCCCTTGTGATTGAAGCCTGAGTGCCCTTAGCTCCCATTGAAACCAATGGGAGTCATAGGCACCGACTCCATGGGTGCTCCAGGAGCGCAGCACCAACAGGGAAAAGTTAGTGGGTGTTGAGTGTCCACTGGCAGCCAAGTATAGCACTGACAGGTGGAACTGAGCCTGGGACCGCTGGAGTGCATGACCCTCTACTGCAGTGGTCACCAACCAGTAGATTGGATCTACTGGTAGATCTTGGAGCCCCTGACAGGTGATCCCGACTGGTTCAGCCAAGAGGCTATCAAGTGCCAGCAACTAGGTGCCTTTCCTCGCACTCCTGCGTAGCTCCTGCCCTTTGCCTTGGAGCTGGCCCCTCAGGAACCTCCTGCTTGCTGGGCAGGGGAGGGAGAGGAGGGCGCTGATGTCAGGGTGCCCCTCTCTCACTCTGTATCCTATCTCCACAGCGCAGAGAGGGGACACAACAGGGCTTGGGATGGAGGGAGTTTGCTGGCTGCTTTTGGGAGTGGTGCAGGGCCAGGGCAAGGGTGAGCCTGCCTTAGCCCCATTGCACCGCCACCTGTGGTCAGCAGGGCCTAGCCGGAGCCCACATCCCGAAACCCTACCCCAGTCATGGACTCCCTCGTACACCCCGGCTGTGTCTAGACTGGCCCCTTGAATTTCCGCAAAAGCACTGATGATCTCATGTAAGATTGTCAGTGCTTTTGCGGAAATACTATGCTGCTCCCGTTCAGGCAAAAGTCTTTTTCTGAAAAACTTTTGCACAAAAGGGCCAGTGTAGACAGCTGAGATTTGTTTTCCGCAAAAAAGCCCCGATCGCGAAAATGGCGATCGGGGCTTTTTCGCGCAAAAGCGCATCTAGATTGGCCACGGACGCTTTTCCGCAAAAAGTGCTTTTGCGGAAAAGTATCCTGCCAATCTAGATGCGCTTTTCCGAAAATGCTATTAACAGAAACCTTTTCCGTTAAAAGCATTTCCGGAAAATCATGCCAGTGTAGACGTAGCCCCCAAGTCCCTGCCCTTGCTTCGAGCACCTCTGCATCCCAACACCCTTCCAGAACCTGCACCTAGCATCCCTCCTGCACCCCAGCTGCCTGCCCCAACCTCAAAGCCTCTCTTGCACTCCAGATCTCTTAATCCAAGCCCAGAGTCTGCACCCCAACCCTCTGCCCCAGCCTGATGAAAGTGAGGGAGGATGGGGGAAGAAGGGAGGATGGAGTGAGCAGGGATGGGGTCTCAGAGACAGAGCACAAAGGAGGTGGGACGAGGGTATTTGGGTGCAAGGAAGATCTTCGATTGCACTTAAATTCAAAAAGTGATCTCATGGTTTAAAAGCTTGGAGTCCATTGCTCTACTGGCTCTTAGCTAAGGCTGTAGAGCAAATTCTTTCTCTCTGTAAGTGGCTTAAGTGCCACTATGGAGGACAGCACATCACACCCATAGATGTGTGAGTTACACAGGCTCCATTCTTTTGCCTTGCTCCCCACCCATGTGCTAGTAGTCCCATTTATCAACTCCTCCCCTGCCCTTATAGTGCTTCAGGAGTGCTGCAAACAGCTGAGTCCCAGCATCCAGGAAACTCTAGGAGGGCGGGGAGGAGTGGAGGAGGTGGGCAGGGGCGGGGTGTTAGGGAGAAGGAATTGAATTGGGCAGGGCTAGGGGAACAGGTGGCCTGGGGGCATGGCCTTGAGTGGAATGTGTTTGGGGGTGGTAAGCACCCCTCCACTAGGCGTTGATAGCTTAGTTGCTTCATAACTTTTTTGATCAGACCCTTTCAGCCCAGTATAACTGCTAGTGAAGGACTTGGGATCCTGGAAACCAGATAGGCATTTTGCCTCAATAAGAACAATGAGAGTAGGCCCTGGATCTATAGTTTATTGAAAACCGGCTTTGTGCTTCAGTGCAATACTGCAGTACATTGTGTGATTCCTGGCTGCTCAGGAGCTTTTGGTGTTTTCTGTTGTGATGCAGCTGTGTTGGGTGTTGTCCGTCAGCTTTCCATTTTTAGTGTGTGCCACCTGCAGGAATTGCAAGCTGTTTCCTTGTGTGAAGGGAAAGCAAGAGGAAGAGTCAATTAAGATGCTGAAATGATTGATTGAGCTAATACCTGGTAATGCTGGTCAGTGGTTGGTTAGCAGGGCAAGGACGCTGAAGTGTTTGTTGCTTAATGGGATGAAGGTGTGGGAAGTATGAGGATCCTAAGAATGGATACTGAAGCAGATGGGGAAATGAATTTTCAGACTACAGCCTACAACAGTGAGTCAAAATCCCTTTACTGGGATCCTTGTGGAACTTGGAATAGACAAAGGTCCAGGACTGGTCTTTTAGGCCATGATTCCTATGGATTTCAGTAGGCTCTGGACTAGGGCTGTTAAAATGTGTTTATTTGTGTAAATGTGTACCCGCTGACATTTTCAGGGGTACATGTTTACAGGGGGGAAGGTGTTGGGAGCCAGTGCTTGCAGGAAGCTGGCTTAATAGCTTTTAAGCCAGCTCCCTGCAAGCACTAGCTGCCGCCTCCCCCACAATGCTGCCTATGAAGCAGACACAGTAGGGGAAGGGGACCTGGGTGTAACCAAGAGAGTTAACTAATGAGCCATATACTCGGCTACATGTTGACATCCCTACTTTGAACTGGGTCCTTATGTATCTAAGCATCAAGTTTCCTCTAAGCCCCAGTAGAAATGCTGATGTTCATTCTGTGTATGTGAACATGACATATCTTAAACCAACATATTAGATGCAGTGTTGATAACTCTTAATTTTTATAATGAGTTTCATGATAGTTGATGGTTTTTCTTAAATCCCCAGCTCCTGGAGTCACGTGAATTTGTAGAAATCTCCCCCCTTTTTATAAATGTTTCTAACCCTCAAGGTTACAGAGAAGAGGTTGAAACTGCACACCCTAAAGCTAAGAAGCACATTTGGAGGGGGGGGGGGGGAAAGCCTCATTACTTTCAAAAAAGGTCATTATTTGAAAGCTTATGTATTAATTACTTTGGGGGAGCGGAGCTGACTCATGCTTTTTCAATGATTGGGACTGGCACTGCTCAGATAATTATAGAGGAATGCAGACAACCTTTCAGTCCTGCAGAGAAGGGGGGAGGGTGACTACTGGTACTGAACAACAAAGGGGACATGAGAATTTCTCTTAGTCTCTTTCACGCTGGGTGAGCACGCCTGTCAGTTCTTGAAACAGAGGGCAGCTGTGCACCCTTGGAGTGCTTTAGAACTTCAAGCCATGTGGGCAATTACTGAATGGATGTGGCAGCTGGAAGAACAGTATGTGTTGGGTAACTATTGTGGTGATGGTTTGTGTGATCTGGACAGCTGTCCCCTACAGACAGGGCTGAGACAACCAACTAATTTCACATAGGTCACCGAATGCCCATCAGATGGTAATGACTTCTAGACTCAGCCAATTGTAAATGGATTCAAATCCATGACCTAGAGGTGAATGAGGCCATATATTGCATGCTAGCCCCCTGAATCATCCAGTTTCCTGTGACAATGATGTTTCTTTGCTGCTTTGGGGAGATTTTTGTCTTCTAGTTTTCTGTCTCTGCTGATATGCTGTAGTATAAGAAAATTGTAAAGTGTTGCTTTCCCCAGTCTCTCTTTCCCATCCCTGTGCATTTTAATGTACGTTAAGTGTAGAGCTGTAGCCTGTCATTCATGTATGGAAAATATCATCTTATTTTGGCTTTGTTTTATTTAGACAAATTGTATGTGTGTGTGTGTGTGTGTGTGTGTGTGTAAACAGTGGTCATCCTACATGACACAGACTATAAGAGTTCCCTGAATTAGTTCCTGCTTTGTGTCTAATACCTGTAGCTGAACTGCAGCGGATCTATATTTTTTGTATCTCATCCCTTCTCTCATTTTTAGAGCAGCACAAATATATTTTATTTTAAAAGCTACTTAGGCTTTCTTTACACTTACAGCACTGCAGTGGCACAGCTGGCTGCTTCTCCCATCAGCATAGGCATTCCCCTTCTCTGTGAGGTGGTAGCATGTGGACTGGAGAAGCCCTTCCATCGACCTAACCTCAGTGCAGACAGTGCTGTGTCTATATAAGTGCCTTTGGTCAGGATTTTTCATACCCCCTGAGTTTTGTAGTTTTATTGATATGAGATGGTAGTGTAGACCAAGCCTGGGTTTTGATGCTGTCTAGTCCAGACAAGTTATTCATATTTGAAAAGCAGCTACTGTGTATAATACACTGGTCTGGTTGTACATGATTTTGTGATTCCCTAGGATCACGATCTAGTGATTATACTGTCTCCATGTAAAAAGCATTCTCCTTTAACTCAAGTGTTAGAACCTTCTGTTCTTGAGGCCTGGTATTGTTCCCATAGAAGTCAGTGGCAAAATTTCAATGCTACCTATGGAACCAGTTTATTATATGTGCACACGCAGAAGCTAATTACTTTACAATTGTCTGCCTTTGGTCTTTTGTACAGGACACTGCATCCAATGAACAGCTACCACTTGCTGTGTCAATACAAGGTTGTCCTTTACGCAAAATCTGCAGCGCACAAACCTTCATTAGGATGACAACATTAAATCTGATAACACATTTACATTGTTTTATGTAAGGTTATTTAAAGTAAGACGCATCAGAAGTAAGAAGTACCATTCTGTTCTCAGTCTCTCTCACCTCCTTCCCCACTATATGAGACCTAAGCGCTAATTAAGCTCTAGTTTGCATTTGCATTAGTTGGCTCTATGAAATCAATATAAAAACCTGTAAGGAGCTTTTGCCTCTGGGTTTGCAGCAGAGGTGAGGAGTCCTAGTATATGTGACTTGTGAAACTTAAACAGTTATGTGATGAAGTGCTCTTTTCCCTTTCCCTGCCCTAAAATAGACCCATAGTCCATCCCTAATATGACATTTCGTAGACACTAAGACTAGGAGGGACCGTTGTGATAATCTAATATGACTGCTTGTATGAAACAGGCTATAGAACTTCCCCAAAATAATTCCTAGAGCACTGCTTTTAGAAAAACATCCAATCTTGGTTTAAAAATCTACCCCTCTAAATTGTGTGCTCACATGGCTGAACAGCTGCCTAATAAGTCCTACCCTCAAGGGTGCATGCTGGCCCTACTGGGGCCAGAGGAATTTGCCTCTCCCCTGGCCGCAGCAGCTCCTTTCTTAGGGCCTAGTCAAGATTCCATCGTTTATGCATCCAAAGAATGCATTAACCCCTTTTGTCCACAATGTCTCACTGGGGGATCATGTTCAATTGTTAATTCATCATGATGCCCAAATATTTTTCAGTCACTGTGCTCCAAGATAGGGCAAACTTACAGGTTGGTGGGCTATGTTCTGTGACCTAGAAACAAAGAAGTGTAGTACTGGAAGGGACCTCAGTAGATCTTCTAATCCAATCCCCTACACTCAAGGCAGGACTAACTAATAACTAGACCATTCCTGATAGATGTTACATTTACATTTAGCTGTATTAAAACTAGGGATGTAAAATCCCAGTTAACCAACTAACTGGTTAAACTCTAGGCAATCCTAATGCTTTATTGGCTGGTCCCCAGCTCCCAGTTCACACTGGGGCTGGCTCAGCTCGGGCTCTGCTGGCTTCCAGCCCCCAAATGGTGGCTGGGGCTGCCACTGGCTCCTGGTTCCTAGCCCTTACCAGAGAGCAGCCCCTGCCAGCAGCAGGTCCAGGGTCCCTGCATACAGAGGCTGCTCCAAGGGAGCTGCCCCTGCCTGTGGGGAGCCTGGGCCTGCTGCAGACACCGGCTGCTCTGCATATCAATAGCCCCTGTCTGTAGTGGGCCCTTGTGGGGCTTGAGAAGCTCCCTGCCTATGGCAGTCGGGGAACTTCTTCAGCCTCCCTCAGTCACTACCGGTTAACCAGAACTGATGAGCATTACCTGTTTAGGGGGATGCTTACCAGTTAACTGGGTAACCTATCACATTCCTAATTTAAAAACCTACTGTTTGCTTGCACTCATCTTACTAACGGCACACACAGACGTACTCTCCCCCTCCCAAGACGTCCCCCAGCGCGGGGGAACGCTTACTAAGTCAGTCAGATCGCTCTGAATCAGTGACCTGTACTCTTCATTATTTACAACAATCCCTCTATTTTTTGTCATCTGCAGACCTTTTCCATGATGATTTTATTTTCTCCTTATAACGCTTTAGTTTTGAAATCAGAATGTGATGTGGTACCAAGTCAAATGCCTTAGAAAACTAAGTATATTACACAGACACTATTGCCTTTATCAACTAAATTTGTAATCTCATGGGGGGGAAAAATATCAAGTTAGTTTGACAGGATCTCATCTCCATAAATTCATGTTGCTAGGCCTTATTATTTTACTCTCCTTAATACTTTATTAACTACCATAAATGCTATATCAGCCACTCCTTTATTCTGATTGACACTGATGTTGGACTAACTGGCCTATAATTAACCTGGTTCATCCTGTTTACCCTCTTTAAAATATTGGTGCATTAGCTTTCATTCAGTCATCTGGAAATTTCCTTGTGTTCCAAGATCTATTGAAAATCATCATTAATGGACTAGTGAACTCCTTGGCCAGTTATTTTAAAACTCTTGAATGTAAGTTATCTGGAGCTGCTGATTTTAAAATGTCTGATTTTTAGTAGCTGCAGTATAACACATTCCTGAGATACTAGTGGAACATAAATAGCATTATCATCATATGATAGACTACCTCATCTGTTTTCTTTCAAAATACAGAATAAAAATGTGTTGAACACTTCTGCTTACACAGCTTTCCCTTATATTTTTCATTGCTTCCTTCCTCTTTAAAGGAGAGATTTTATTTATTTCATTTTGGGTGAAATCTTGCTTGCCTTGTCTGTATTTAGATTTACTGTTTGATCCTATAGTATTTAGTATATGAAAATCTGAAATGCTATATAATCCCACAATTCTACATATTATGTTACAAACACTTCAGCATTGCTATAGTAAGTTTTAATGCTTTGGACATTGTTGTATGAATATATTTTTAATAAGTGTATTCTTGCAAACCTGCCACAGATGTCAATGGAAGCCTTCTGTAGCTAACATGAACAAAATTGGGCATTTGCATATAAAGTAGAATCAATATTAAAAGCAAGATGTAATTACTTAAAGGAGTCAGATGATTTTTTTGAAAAAAATGCATTTGAATCCCAGTAAATAAAATTGTGCATCATGCAAAAGTGCTGGCCATGAGCCAGATATGGGATTTTTGTGCTGCCTATAATGCGATAGGGGTGCTAGTGCCATCTTTTACAACATGAACCTTCTTGCCAAAGGTTTTTAACTCATCGGTAAACATTAGCTATGGTAAAATGTTAATCCCTTGGAAGGATTTGTCTTTAACTGATGTATAGCTGTTATTAAATCAAATATGCCAAACATAAGAATTAGCTATTCAAATTATTATTGGGCATAAGAAAAAAAGATTTGGGAGTTTCAGAATATTTGCACTGTATTACTTGTGAATTTGAGGTTCATTAAATACTGGTACATGATTTATTATTTGGCTATAATATAATTTTTTTAATACCCCACTATTGTGAATAGAAGTGAAATTGGCAGATGCCTTCAAGGGCTCCTTGTTTCTTACTTTTGCCTCCCCTGTACTATTCTCTCTGAACTATTAATAAGTGATAACACAAACAGAAAAAATATGACAAGCAGCCATGATAATCATTAAGCATGTGCAGTAACAACTACATGTTAATGACTTTTACTTTGCATATTGCATTATGAATGATTAGCCTGTATGTGGAGAAATCCCTGTAACATTATCACTCTCCTATAACTTTGTATTAAGATCTTGTCCTTTTTAGATGTCTTTAAGTGTTCGTATAGAATCTCTGTAACATTTCTCCTATAACTTTGTATTAAGAGAAACTTTCCTTGTAAGAAAAAAAATGTCTTTTGAGCTCTCCCCTCTCCTTGATTGTCCTATTGAAATGAATGAGGTGTGAATGGAGAATGAAAGGTGAGCACCTCCAGCAGCAGTTGTAAGGGTGGAGAAGGTCTGGGAGCCAGATCCAAGACAATACGGCTACGTCTACACTGGCATGCTTTTCCGGAAATGCTTTTAACGGAAAAGTTTTCCGTTAAAAGCATTTTCGGAAAAGCACGTCTAGATTGGCAGGACGCTTTTCCAGAAAAGCACTTTTTGCGGAAAAGTGTCCGTGGCCAATCTAGACGCACTTTTCCGCAAAAAAGCCCCGATCGCCATTTTCGCGATCGGGGCTTTTTTGCGGAAAACAGTACTATGCTGTCTATACTGGCCCTTTCGGGCAAAAGTCTTTCGGAAAAAGACTTTTGCCAGAATGGGAGCAGCATAGTATTTCCGGAAAATCACTGACGATCTTACATGAGATCGTCAGTGCTTTTCCGGGAAAAACTTGCCAGCTTCAAGCGGCCAGTGTAGACACAGCCTACCTGTAAACTCCACGTCTCCCTGGTCTGCGGGGAGGAGGGTGGGGGGGGCTAGCTTCGCGTCTCCCTGGTCTCCTGGGGGGAAGCAGCTAGTGCGGGGTTGCCTCACCCCGTTTGTAAGTAGGGATCCGATGTAAGTCGGATCCATGTAACCCGGGGACTGCCTGTACTAGCACCAAAAATTGAGACCCAGCCCTTATGATCTGGTATATCAGTAGCTCCTGAATTAACAACCAACTAAATTCATAATGATTTGTACAAGAACTTGAATTGTGTGACTGACGGTACAGTTTATTGCACAGGGGTCAGGCTTGTATTGCTGATATCCAATATTCAGGGGGCACAAGGGATGACCATGTTAATATACAGGTGGCCAGGAAAGGGTTACAAAGAAACCATTACAAAATTGCTTAGATCTATTCTAAACAGTTTACAGTCATCTAAAAATATTTCATTTCCTTATTTTAAAGAACAAGAAACCCCACCATGTAAGGAAAGAAATGACTGTTCATCTTTAGAGACTTTTGGCTCGTTGGGTAAATTTATTAATAACATTTTGTAATCTCCAAAGGACAGAACACATAGTACTTTGCAAAAGAAAATAAGCCAGGTTTTCTCCCCCACGTTTCAGTAGAGAGAGTTTTTAGACAGATTTCATTTAATACATTTTATATTCAGCTCCAAACAGACTAGAATAGTGCCTTCTGCTCCGTTGGGTAATCACATATTCAGAGTTAAGAATTTTGCTGATATTGTCTGTCTGTCATCTAAATATGTGTTCTAGTGTACAAGTAAGAAAATAAAAATGCTTAGTATAAATCCATATGTGATGCAGTTAGAGTACAGTAGAGAGGCACACAAGCAGCTTTTGAACTCTGAAGCAGGAATGGGGAACCTCTGATCCATGGGCCAAATCTGGACCCTTGCTGAATTTCATCTGGCCTGTGACAAGTCTGCATCGCAGGCTAGAAGCCCTGAACTCCGGTGTCCCTATGGGGCCTGAGTCACAAGTATTGGCTGGCCCTGTTGTGGGGAAAAGCTACTGTGCCAGACAGCTTAGCTTTCCTTTTGGTCCCTAAGTGCAGGGGTAAGCAGGGAAGCTTGTCTCCAAGTGTCCGCATGCACCTGCATTTGTTCCTGCCCCACAATCATTGGATTTATAGGGCCCTATGCAGTACTATTAAACTGGTGCCCTTATGCCCAATGGCAGACCAGGGGAGGGGATGGCAGTTTTAATGTGTTTTTTTTTTTTATAGTCTTCAGAAACACACTAATGAAATATTTACAGTGGATTTTAAACCAATATTCTGTAAACTAACACAGCACATTCCTGGGATTGGCAAATGCCTGTTAAATGGCTTAATTACACCTGAGTGACTTTCACAGGTTCAGTGTTCTGCTAATAGGTCTGGAAGGCCTTTTTGCTTTTAAGTGAACTAAATCCTCTCTGGAGAAAGCAGAGCCCCAAATTTTCAGATGCTCGAACCTACATATTCTGCATCGAGGTCAGGAAGGCTCTGGGGAAATGGGTGAAGTATTGACTCAACTGCCAGCTAGGTGACACGTACTACATTGGGCACAGCTTACTTCTTCCTTGGAGTAGAGGGGAGACTGGGAGCAGATTATGACCAAATCACAGCTTGCCTTACTGGTTGAGCCTGGGGCTGCATCACAGCGTGCTACTTATTGCAAAGGGCTCCTCGGAATATGATCATCTAGATTCTAGCCCTATGTGGCTTGTGGATACAGAGTTTATAAACAAACATGAAAGCACCCATGCATGGACTGTCAGATTTCTCTGATTTAGAGAATCTACCATTTCTCTTGGTAATTTTCCTCAATGCTTAATCTTCACTATTACAATTGTGTCTAATTTGAATTTGTTTAGCTTCACCTTCCAGCCACTGGCTTTGGTTATTCTTTGCTCTACTAGATTAAAGAGCTTTCTGGTATCTCCTATTTTCTACCCAGGGAAATAGTTACACCATCAAGCTGCCTCTTGATTTTTCTTTTTGATAAGCTAAACAGATTGAACACTGTAAATCTCTCTAACTGTGGGGGCATTTTCTCTAGTCCTCAATTTTTTTTTTCACTCTTTCCCTTTCTCTAAGTTTTGAACTTTCTTTTTAATAGGTGGACTCCAGAAGTATATGCAGTAATCCAGTATGAGTCCCACCGGTGCTATATGCAGAGTTAAAATCATCTCCCTACTCTTAGTCACTACTCCATTATTTAGGCTAATCACCACTCCTCTTTTTTTGTACATGCAAGAATTGCATTCATCCTTTTTTTGCCACAGCTTTGCAATAGGTTCTCATGTTGAATTGGTTGTGCTCTATGACCCCTGAACCTTTTTATGATTCTGTCTCTCTTCTGTCCAGGATACCATCCCCCATTCTATAGGTCTGACCTGTATTCCTGTTTCCGAAGTGTGCACCTTTGCATTTGGCTGCATTAAAATATTTTGTTTCAATAGGTCCGTTGTTGTTATCCTTTTGCCAATCACCCATAAATGTCAACAGCAGCATATTTTATTTCCAGGTCATTGAAGAAGATATAGAAAAATATCAGGCTTAGTTCTGATCCCTGAGGAGCACCACTGGAAACATGTATTCGATGTCTCCATTGACAACTACCTTTTTTAAATCCATCAGTTAACTAGCTCTTAATCCATCAAACAAATGTGCCATTGAAATTCAGAAATTCAAAGACTAGAGCAAACCATTGTGATCATAGGAGGGTCAACTCACCATTGCAGCGCCTCCTGCTGGTCTCCTCAGGAATTAGATCTTTTAGCCCTGAAGCACCCCCATTGACCAATGTCACCCTTAGTTACCTGTCTTCTGTGTTACTTCAGGCCCGGTGTCCCTTCTTGGCCGTTGGTGCCCTTTCCTCACGGTACTGCCCACACTAGTACCTCTGTACTCTGGGGTCCTCCCCTCTCAGGGAGCCCAATATTCCCCTTTCCTCAGTGACCCACTGCCAGTTGTAATCTAGCCCTGCCTCAGATTTGATTCATTATAATGAATTTGGTAAAGAAACAGAAGGAACTAAGAGTGAGAGAAGTCAATAAACAAAGCAAACATTGACATTTCTGACTGACAAAATATGGAACATTTAGATAAAACAGGAGCTTTACACAAAGATTTTCAGTTTAAAAATGGTTTGAACAAAATTTTTCCACCAGTTCTATTAAGCTATAAGTCCTAAAATGTGTGTGAGTTATAGACTGTTTGTGCAAACCTGAGGTGAATTTGTGTGGCAATTAGAAAAAATGATTTAATGACTTTCCTAAATCCATTGCTCGAGTGGAGGAAGAGGCTATTACCAGGTTCTTTTAGTTAAATGTTTACACTTATAGATGGCCATATTACTTACGAACATAAAGAAAAAAGATACTAATGCCATTGATAACTGCTCTTAGAAACCACATCCTCCAGCTAGAAAGTTCTTTGCTATTCCTGCTGCATACAGTCCAATTACATGCAATGCATATCTAAACATTGAGAGCTAAGTAGGTCATTTGGAAGGAAGGTAGGTCACAAGCAAAACCTCATCATGTAGCAAGTTCTCTTTTTTTTTTTTTTTTTTTTTTGTTAATGAATTCTTTGCAATTCACTTTAAATTTAAATACAGTGAAACCTGGATAAGAGACCATGTTTAAGCCTCCTGCCTTAAATGACAGCCCTAAATGACAGCCCTCTTTTGTCTTCATTTGTGGCTTATTTTTTGCTTCACCTTCCTATGGAAATCCACTGTTATTGCTCCTTTGAATGTTCACTTAAAACGGGTTTCTATGTACTTGAATATGTATCACAAGTAAAAATTGATTTTCTGCCCTCCTTCTTCCCCCCTCAGATATATGGTCGTTGTATGGCCTTGTTGCTTGTGATGAGAATAAATCCTATAATGCTTCCTTATTAGTGAAATGACTTAAATTTATTGTACATTATTACTTTTAAATGTCCATCTCACTCTTCCTACGTTATAGTTTCCTTTAGAGAAATGTGCGTGTCATAAAAATATATAGCTAATTTTTTTCACGCTCTTTTCTCTTCCTTTGTGGTTTAGCTGGGTTGCTGTAGTCCATCATAATTTAGCAACCAACAGCATCATTGTATGACTGTAAGAAGAAACAGCATTGTACCGTATGATTTCTAATCAAAGACTTATTTTCCTCGGAAGGCCTCACAGAAGCCTTTGTAAATATGCGGCATTTTTGCTTATTCCCGTTGCTTCCCTGTGCATTTCAACCAGGATGAGGCAGAAGGTGAGAGCATTTTCACCCTCACACCAAGCCTGCCTCTTAAACAGTGTCACACAGTGTTCTATTCAGCTATATATAACTCTTATTACCATATAGATTCAGAAGGAGACATACTTCACAACAGCAGTGTGCTGAAAAGAGATGGCAGGAACCCCCTGCTCCAAGGTTTCTCTACTAAACTAATGAATGATCAACACAATCAGAAGAGAAGTCATGTAGCAGGTTCCACTTTTAACATAACCTTTACAAAATTGACTCTGCTTCCAGTTTTTTATGTTAATTTTCTCCATCAGGCAGGTGGCCTGGTAGAGCCAGGAGAAGTAAGCTGCCTCGTCTCCCAGGTTACCGGAGCTATGGCTACACTAGAATAAAAGATGGCATACCTGTGTCTGGCCTGTGTCAGCTGACTCAGGCTCACAATGCTGGGGCTGCGGGGCTAAAAATTGCAGTACAGGCAGTCCCTGGGTTACGTACAAGATAGGGACTATAGGTTTGTTCTTAAGTTGAATTTGTATGTAGGTCGGAACTGGTACATATTGTAGGGGAAACTCTAGCCAAACATTTCTCCAGAGCTCAGTTTTATTCTCCCACATCTCACTTCCCTCAGTCCTTTATTCTCAAGCTGAGGTGTCTGCTGAGAAAAGCCGCTCCACGTCTCCCTGATCTGCTGTGGGGGGGGCGCTAACTTCACGTCTCCCTAGTCTGCTGGGGGGGCGCTAGCTTCGCGTCTCCCTGGTCTGCTGGGGGGGCGCTAGCTTCGCGTCTCCCTAGTCTGCTGGGGGGGCGCTAGCTTCACGTCTCCCTAGTCTGCTGGGGGGGCGCTAGCTTCACGTCTCCCTAGTCTGCTGGGGGGGCGCTAGCTTCGCGTCTCCCTGGTCTGCTGGGGGGGCGCTAGCTTCGCGTCTCCCTAGTCTGCTGGGGGGGCGCTAGCTTCACGTCTCCCTAGTCTGCTGGGGGGGCGCTAGCTTCGCGTCTCCCTGGTCTGCTGGGGGGAAGCAGCTAGTGCGGGGTTGCCTCACCCCGTTTGTAAGTAGGGATCCGATGTAAGTCGGATCCATGTAACCCGGGGACTGCCTGTATACATGCTTGGGCTGGAGCCCAGGCTCCAAGACCCTCCTGTCACAGGGTTCCTGAGCTCTGGCTCTAGTCTGAGCTCAGTATCTCTACATGGTAATTTTACTTCTCTGCGGCCCTAGCCCCATGAGCCTGAGTCAGTTGACTCGGCCCAGCCGTGGGTGTTTAATTGCTGCGTAGATATATCCTGGGAGTCTTAACAATGTTCAGGCTAATTCTTAAGGTTCAAATAAGCTGGTTTGTTATTTACCTACCTGGCATTTCCTAGTCATCTACCTGAAATCTGTCAGGAGTTTGGCTTTAAAACCAGGGCCGTACTAATATCCATCATGCTGTAAAAATTCATGAGAGAGAGCTGTAGATGAAGGAGTTTCTGTGAGGGGGGAGTAAATATCTCTCCTTGCAATTACAGAAATGACCTTCTAAGCACAAATCTAGAGGGAATGAGATGAGATGGATTTGCCACGAGTTGCCTATTTTGAACATTACAAAACTCCGGTCAGGGGCATGGTATCTACCCAGGGCATTCCTGGCTACCATCCCTGAGGTCCATATTTGGAGTCCAGGGTACCCCAGACAGATTACAGAGGTGATGTGGTTGAATTCCCATGGGCTAGGGGTAATGGTGTGTGGGAAAGCGATGGCTGCAGTATTTATTAACAGCTTCTGCTGTCTGCATTCTGTATCTGCACACATGTAAGCACTTTGCTGATGACAGGCTGGAATGAAAAGGGTTTTCAGCAGTTTCCAGACAGAAGAAATGGTGGCTTGAATTGGCTTTGTTCTTCTTCAGCAGATGGTGAATGGTAGAGACGATCATCAACGTATTAGCCTCAGACAGGCTGTTCCATTAGCTTGGGCTCTAAATTTTCATCTTGCCGTTGAAGTCATGTATCTTTGGAGGGGATTACAGATCTACAATGCCTTTTGGATTTGCTGGGAACCAACCATAGAAACTCTCTACATGTGAATAGAAGAAGCTGTCACTAGGGCTGTTAAAACTCCATTTGCATTTTTTCTTTCTTCTGCTAAATTGCAGCATCTAAAAATTCTGCTATGCCAGATTCTAGCGATCTTTGGATGCTTGAGCTCTCTCTGAACTTAAATGGAAGAAAGACATTCCAAGAAGGCAAATAGGATGCTAGGAATTAAGAAAGGGATAAAAAATAAGACCCAGAATATCTTACTGCCCCTGTATAAAACTATGGTAGGCCCACATCTTGAATACTGGGTACAGATGTGGTCTCCTCACCTCAAAAAAGATATTTTGGCCTTGGAAAGGGTTCAGAAAAGGGCAACTAAAATGATTAGGGGTTTGGAACGGGTCCCATATGAGGAGAGGTTAAAGCGACTGGGACTTTTCAGTTTAGAAAAGAGGAGACTGAGGGGGGATATGATAGAGGTCTATAAAATCATGAGTGGTGTGGAGAGGGCCGATAAAGAAAAGTTATTTGTTAGTTCCCTAAATAGAAGAACTAGAGGACACCAAATGAAATTAATGGGTAGCATGTTTAAAACTAATACAAGAAAGTTCTTCTTCACACAGCGTGTAGTCAACCTGTGGAACTCCTTGCCAGAGGAGGCTGTGAAGGCTAGGACTATAGTAGATTTTAAAGAGAAGCTAGATAATTTCATGGAGGTTAGGTCCATAAAAGGCTATTAGCCAGGGGATAAAATGGTGTCCTTGGCCTCTGTGTGTCAGAGGCTGGAGAGGGATGGCAGGAGACAAATCGCTTGATCATTGTCTTCGGTCCACCCTCTCTGGGGCACCTGGTGCTGGCCACTGTCGGCAGACAGGCTACTGGGCTAGATGGACCTTTGGTCTGACCCAGTACGGCCGTTCTTATGTTCTTTTTCTTTTCCACCTCTTGCCTTTTGCATTGCAAGAACAGCACGTGCTATTGTGCTTGAAATAAAGAAGAGTACCACTTGCAGCTTGTTTGCTGTGATGAAAGTGCTCTTAACTAATAGACCCTCAGAGTATTCTCAGGAACTCTATTCAACTTTTGTGTTGAGAAAGAACCTCACTTTAAAAAAAAAGAAAAAAGAAAAAGAGCTAAATCTTACCCCGATTAAAATGTTTGAATTGCTGTTTGGAATGATAAACAATGACATTTGGCAAAGGTCATAAGTATTTTCATATTCATTTGTCTGGAATAAATGTGAATTTAAATTGCTCTGTGTTGTTTACTGATATTTGTCTCCTCAGTGACTCTAAAGCCCTGCTTCTACAATAACTAATAGTAGACACCAACCACTCTCACTACACACTTAGTATGTGTTCTCATAAGTGGTTATTTTAGCCTCATTGCCCCTTCTCAGCTGGTCTTTTTCCTGCTTGTTTGTTTTTTAAATTTTAAAGCCAATGCTCTTTTTTTATTCCTGACTGCCCAAGCCTCATATAAAGACCATCTCTGTCAGGTCCAAGGATCAGACCTGTACAATAGAAGGAATATAACCTCTATCTTTCCATGAGAGCCATATCCATAAGCAGCTACTTAGGGGTCCCTTTAGCAGAAACTTTCCTGCAGAAGTGGCAAAAGATGCTGGCACCATCGCCTGGCTGATCTATTAGTTACAAATGAATGTGTGGAAGCAGGTTTGGTTTATATCTATTTTACCTTCTTCTAATGTTATATATGCAGTGCTGGATCACAGGATGATGGAGAATTTGAGCTTAAAAGCTCCTCTCAAGGCTGATTCTGAGTGTTTCAAATCCCCTTAGTAGCCATTAATGGAATTCTTGTCAATCCTGATTAACCAGGCCCAAGGCTGCACTAATGTGCCTATATCTCAGTAACACTGACTAGGTGATAGGCTTGTCTGTCCCATTACAAAACTGCAGTAGCAACCAGAAAAAATGGTTACATAAAATGTTACCTTCATATTCATCTGCCTCCAGCATTCCAATTTAATTACCCATTTAGACTCCTAGGGAAAAGTTTTCCAATGGGTGCCTATAGTTAGAAATATGAATCCATATTAAGTCACCTAAACAAGTGTGTCCTGATTGATTTTTCAAAGACAGTGTACCCTTCTGACCTCTCTAATTTCAGTCGAGTTTGCAGATCCCCAGCACCTCTGAAAAATCAATTAGGTCACATGTTGGTCCCTTTTATGTCTTGCTTCAAACCCCAGGTGGTTTGAAGGATCTGTCAGAGAGTCGGGAAAACATGTTCTCTCCTGAGAGTAACCACCTGGACTTGGACAAAATAGAACTTCTAGGGAAAGCACATTTGAAACCAACAATTAAAAAGCCCCATAGAGATGTGCATTTCCATCCTGAATATTTTATAACGTCTCTTCTTCCCACTATCTCCTAAACCTTTGAATATATGAAGGAAAGTAGAAAATCGCTATTTTCTCCTGATAAAATCTTTCCCATTACAACAATTTTCTATTGCACAGTTCAGCTCTGATTCATCCTTGAAATGTTCTCCCCAGTGAGAGCCTGGGAGGTCTGGTGCAGGAGGAGAAAATACTCTGCTCATTCTCAAGGCAGTGATTTTTGCACCACACCTGCTAAAAACTCATAATAGGGGCAGAAAGTTCTACAACAAGCCATTTCTTAAATTATCTTTAAACTCCTAAATCAACTACACTTTTCCTCCACATTTTATTGGGAGTTTAATGTGTTTTAAGGCATGACGAGTCCATTAAAATCATCTAGTTTGACCTCTTGTATATCACAGGCAATAGAATTCCACCAAATAATTCCTGCATCAAGCACAACAGATTGCACCCAGCTAGAGCACAATGACAAAAGCTTTTATGAAAGTAGAGTTTACAGTGACCATGACCATGATTTCTCATTCTGTAGGTTCCAACTTGAGGCATGTGAAACAGGGCTTTTTATAAGGAAAATTTTCCATGGAAATTATCATGAAAGTAGGCTTAAAATGTTGAATATTTTGTTATTTAAAATCCCCCTTTTATTATTGGGGGTTGAAGGAGAAACACTATCACAATTCCAGTAAAACAAATAAGTTCCTCAAGCTATGTATGCTATAAAGCCCAATTCATATCAGAAAATTAATTATTCCTTTTTTTTTTCTGCTTTGTGTTTTGAGGACACATGGAGGAAAAACCACCGAAGGCAGAAACAAGCCAGAGGAAACAAGGGAATGATGACAAACGTGGCATAGATGGTCATATATGAAATGACATGTAGAGGTAGAACACTGTCCAAATGCCATAAACTCAGTCCATGGCTCAGATTATTAGGCATATTTAAGCGGTGTTGCGCTCAGCATAGCAATATCGAGGTCTCATTTTCAAAAGAGTTTTAAACTCCTAATTGCCTAAATCCCTTTTGAAAATGAGACTTTGGCTCCTAAATCAGCCACTATCACATTAATACAGTAACACCCCAATAGCTTTAAAAATATGGAGCTAGAATTCTTTTCAGCTCGATCCACCATGGCGGTCACTATAGGTCAGCATTCCATAAAGAGCCCAATTCTTCCACTGAAGACAATGAAAACAGGATTGGGCTTAAGTCTATACCTCCAGTATCCCAGAATAACTACCCCATGTCTACACAAGCCACCTGTTATTTCAAAATATTTTTTTGAAATAACAGCACACTATTTCGCCATCCCAGTAAACCTTGTTGCATGAGGGATAAGAGATGGCTCAAAATAGCACGTTTTTTTTCAAAATTTGGTGCTGTGTAGACATGCCAAATTTAAAAATAAGCTATTTTGAAATAGATTTGAGATAAGATACGCAATTTGCATAGCTCAAATTGCGTATCTTATTTCGAGTTTAGGGTGCTATGTAGACACACCCTAAGAGTTCCCATCCCTCAACTTTAAAGTACAAGTTTGATTCTACATTGTGTTCCTTTATATGAAGAAAACAGTAATTTGGCAGTTCAGAATGGGCTCCCATCTTCCTGCCCCTCTCCTGTTTGATTTTGCTGGCTTCCTTCTGAACTTTATTAGCAAGACATAAGGTCCAAGACTTAAAATTTAGGTCATACCCTCCAAAATCCTAGTTCCGAGAGAACGAAGCTAGTTTCAGCCCTGGAGGCTTCTTGTGTGTTTCTACAATATGCCTGACATACCCGTCCTTATTTCTCCATATTGAAGTGTACCTCAACTATTGAAGAGATCATACACCATTGTGATCTTCTCTTCCATGTGTGTGTTCAGTATTACTTCTGGGTCAAAATTAGGCTGATGGAGAGCCAGATTGCTAGTTAGTGGTTTGCCTTATTCAGCTTGTTGGAAATTTTCTTTTTAAAAAGAGCAGACAATGTTTTTCAGTCAGTTAGTGATTTCTGTTTAAAGTTAAAAATTCAATGAAATCTTGTGTAGAGACTAAAATTTACTATCCCCAGAGGCTGAGCTACACCTCAGTTTTCAGAAATCACTTTGAGCGTGCATAAGTCACTACTTCATCAAACCTTAAATGGTGCTGCTTCCAGGCATGTTGTAATTGCTTACAAAGGTCAAACTGAAGGTTATCCTAACAATTGCTAGTGATATAACCTTCGAAAGACAGTAAGAGCTTAAATAAATGAGCAGTTTTATATAGCAATCAATGTAATGACTGGTGAAGAAATGGAAAGGAGATGTATATATTTGTTCATGCTTACTATAATCCAAATAATAATAATACTGGATGGGTGAGAGACAAACAATTGTTGTAGTAAATTCTTTCACTGATGCCTGCACTTAATTTAGACAGGTATTAGTAGCAGGAAGGAATGAAAATCCCCTCGATTTACATAAAGTAACAGTGTCCTTTCAAAAGATATACTATGTTAGGATGGTTGTAGGTATAGATAAAAGCTATATAAGCTAAGCCAGATCTCTAAAAGGATAGGATTTTGAAATTAGTTAAGTAAAGTATAAAGCCCACTTTTGTACGTATAAACACAGAATCGTAGAGTAGAAGTGTGCAAGTAAGTAACTTCAAGTCCCCTATGATGACAC
Organism: Pelodiscus sinensis; assembly: GCF_049634645.1. Lineage (NCBI taxonomy): Eukaryota > Metazoa > Chordata > Testudines > Trionychidae > Pelodiscus > Pelodiscus sinensis. The sequence goes on from NC_134711.1 coordinate 213,410,525, forward strand.
AGGATCAGGTGAATCTAGATCCTCCTTGATAGGTGTTTGTCTGAACTGTTCTTAAAAACCTCAGTGATTCTGAGTCTGGAAGCGTAATTCCAGTGTTTAACTATCCTTATCATTGGAATGTTTTTCCTACTATCTAATCTAAGTCTCCCTTGCCTACACTTTTCTTCATTGTTCTCTTGCTCTTAATGTATTTATTAAACATCTTCTTATACATTGCCTTTTTTTGGTCCCTTGCCAGATGTAAATTATCTTGTGCCATAGCCTTTCTGATCTAGTTCCTATATGTTAGTGTTATTCTTTTGACCTGAGGCCACATCCAGGGATCGATCTTCCAGTGTGCAAGTTAGTAGATCTAGTAAGTGTCTGCTAAATTGAACACTGAGGGTGCCCCGGTCAAACCCGGAACTCTTCACGGTCACGAGCAGTAAGGGAAGTTGGCAGGAGAGTTTCTCCCATTGACTTCCTGCTGTAGGGCCATCCCAGAAAATCAATGCAAGGTACGTCGATTCCAGGTATGCAATTCTTATGTCACATTCTCGTCACGTGTCCTTACAGTGTTACAGCAGCCATTGCTTACAGGCTGGCCAAAAAGGCCTCATAAATGTTAAGCTTTTCTGCAGTTCATAGTCTTGCTGATGGGCCATCAGACTCATTATTGTACTTGAAAGGCTGGCTGTGGGTGTTTTCCAGAGAAAGCCCATTTGAAATATAGATCTCTCACTAATATTCATAATGTCAGATTTAAAAAATACTACATACAACTAGGATAATCATGGTCAGCAAATCCTGTCTTTTTCAGTGACTCTCACATGACTTACCTTTTACAAAATGCATCACAGTCATGGCTTAATCCTATCATCATATCACTGTGAGGAATATGGGGTACAGTGTCACAGAAGTACTTTTTTATGTTTGTTTTAAATCTTTTGCCCATAAATTGCCTTGGAAGACTTCTGGTTCTTGTGTTATATGGACAGGTAAATAACACTTATTCACTTCCTCTGTTCATTCATAATTTTTATAAACTTCTATCATTCTCCCCCTTTAGTCATCTCTTTTGTAACCTGCATAGTCCATCTTTTTAATCTCTACTTCTGTGAAAGAAGCTTTTCCATACCCCTAGTCATTTTTTCTGCCCTTCTCTGTATTTTCCCAATTCTAATGTATCTTTTTTGAGATGGGGCAACAAGAATAGCATGCAGTATTCAAGGTATAGGCATATCATGGATTTAATAGCATTAGAAGATTTCTGTCTTATTCATCCCTTTCCTAATGGATCTTAGCTTTCTGTTAGCTTTTTTGACTGCCATTGCACATTGGGCAGATGTTTCTGTAGAAGTATCCAAAATACAGACATCCCATTGACTTTTTTTCACCAACTCTATACCAGCTCTACTTAGTTTTAGTAGAATTTATATCTATCTACACTGGCCAACAAGGTTGAGTGAGTGGGTAGGATGTGGTATGTAATCAACCAATGCATTGTGCTTTTTTCTCCATCTGCATCCCTGAATATTTGTCACTCATATTACTTGCATTGTCATAGCTTCGGCCATGACGACCTGATGTCAATCCCATTTTCAGTGAGGAAATTGAGTAGGCATGAGGCAATTTTTTCCCTTGTGTGGCTGGTGATGTTTATGAAGATCTTGAAACAGCCAGCTGGCCTGTTGGGTAGCACATAACACAAGACGACAGACACCTGAGCTACACGTGACACATCCGGTGTTGAGTCAGTAGATACTGAAAAGTATCCCACATTTATGATCTCATCTACAATGGCTGATAGTCTTCTTTGCCAGTAGTGCAACAAATTCATTACAAATAATCTTGGATAGATATGATGTATGGCCTTTTCCATGATTTGCATATTCACTGATGTGATAAGTTAAGAAAGAGTTGAACTTTGCAATTAGCCCTAGAATGCCAAGGTAATTGTCATTGTGTTTTGATCCAACAGTCTCTTCTGAGCATGAAAAGGCAGACCACACTTGGCAAAAAAACCTATGGTTTCAACTATGAGTCTGAATATGCACAAGCTACCAAAAACGGGTTTTCAATATCGGTATCAAATCTGCCACTATCTTTTGGGCTCTGTAGTTGCTAACTGACATTGTATGCTGCTCACTCACTGCGTGATTGGAAGAACACTGCATACGTTACCAATCACTGAAGCCTTCACAGAACATTCCCCATTTTTAGGTATCAGAAAACAGGAGGCAATAAAAACAGTACACTTTCTTTTTGAAAGGTGAATAGATGAGCCATTTTCTCTTGCCAATCTATTCGTTAGGCTTCACATATTCAAACATTGATTCTGATTGGCGTACTCTTGCTTTTGTCAGTGAAAAGTCAGTACAGTATTTAGATTCTGGCATTTTTGTGGGCCCTTCTCAGTCCAACATACAATGAGATCTTGAAGTCATGTCCCACTCACCTGGATCATTGGAGAAGGATATTTTTATATTACCATCACTGGGAAAGTCTTCAGAGAAGTGAAGTGAGACTGCAGTTACAGAAGTCAGAGTGACAGGAGGCTGCTCCTTTTCATTCCACAGTGCCCAGTGACTGAAGGTGATACCAGGCATCATGGGATGCAAACCCACATTGCTTTGCTCTTTCTGTCAACAGGGCAGCTAACAATTTGGCCATGATACATCGAGGATGGCAGTATAAACATGATTTGGTGACTTTCATTTTGGAAACTAATTTCATCTCCAAAACGTACCAGCGTAGACATATCCTCAGTCAGGATTAGTAGTCTAAATGCAGCTTCTCAGTTATAGCACTCAGATCTGGATTCTATCTCTAATATTAAGCTAAACAAAACCACTATGTACAAACAACCCAGAATTTTAAGAATCAGTGGAATTAAGGCTCCTAAATGACTGAAAATTAGTTTTAGACTTCTGAGTCACTGAGGCATTTCTGAAATTTTACCCCAGACTGATCTTCAGCATAACACAAGCTATAGAATTTCACTCAGTAATTCCTTCATCAAGCCTACACCTTTTGGATAGATTCCCCCCCAAACAATATAGTCTATGTATTTCCCCCCCCAAACAATATAGTCTATGTTCTCACCTAAAAATGTCCTTGGCTTTCCACATAACTGAATGTTGTAGTTCCTCACCTTGCCCAATAGCTCTTAAAGCAAACTTGACCCCAACAGCGCAATATTCTCTCAGCTTTTTGAGCTGCATGGAACTGATGCTCAGTTTATTGCAGTGTTGTTGTAGCTGTGTTGGTCCCAGGATATTAGAGAGACAAAGTGGGTGAGAATTTCTTTTATTGGATCAACTTCTGTTAATGAAAGAAACAAGCTTTTCAGATTACACAGAGCTCTTCTTTAGGATGTTTGGTTTAGACATATACACAGAGTACAGCAAGCACCCCATCAAGCTATAACAAAGAGTCCTAGAGATGGTCTGCCCTCACTCACTATCCTACATTAATGATAGAAATGTAGCCGTGTTTGTCTGGTGTAGCTAAAACAAAATACAGGACTATGTAGCACTTTAAAAACTAACAAGATGGTTTATTAGATGATGAGCTTTTGTGGGCCAGACCCACTTCCTCAGATCAAATAGTGGAAGAAAATAGTCACAACCATATATACCAAAGGATACAATTAAAAAAAAAAGTGAACACATATGAAAAGGACAAATCACATTTCAGAACAGAAGAGGGATGCAGGGGGGGGGGGAACAGAAGGTGAATGCCTGTGAGTTAATGATATTAGAGGTGGGGAAGGGTAGATGTCTGTGAGTTAATAGTGTTAGAGGTGATAATTAGGAAAGCTATCTTTGTAATGGGAAGATAGCTGGAGTCTTTGTTCAGGCCTCCGCGGAGAGTGTCGAATTTTAGCATGAATGCCAGTTCAGAGGATTCTCTTTCAAGTGCAGATTTGAATGTCTTCTGAAGTAGGATGCAGGTGAGTAGGTCATTGAGACAGTGTCCTTTCTGGTTGAAATGGCAAGCAACTGTTTTTTCTTTGTGATCCTGTCTAATGTCTGTTTTGTGGGCATTGATTCTTTGGCGAAGTGTCTGAGACGTTTGTCCAATGTACATAGCAGACGGACACTTTCGGCACATGATACATATTCCTGCGCCTCCAGAAATATAATCTATGCTATCATGTGCCGAAAGTGTCCGTCTGCTATGTACATTGGACAAACGTCTCAGACACTTCGCCAAAGAATCAATGCCCACAAAACAGACATTAGACAGGATCACAAAGAAAAAACAGTTGCTTGCCATTTCAACCAGAAAGGACACTGTCTCAATGACCTACTCACCTGCATCCTACTTCAGAAGACATTCAAATCTGCACTTGAAAGAGAATCCTCTGAACTGGCATTCATGCTAAAATTCGACACTCTCCGCGGAGGCCTGAACAAAGACTCCAGCTATCTTACCCATTACAAAGATAGCTTTCCTAATTATCACCTCTAACACTATTAACTCACAGACATCTACCCTTCCCCACCTCTAATATCATTAACTCACAGGCATTCACCTTCCTTTCCCACCCCCCTGCATCCCTCTTCTGTTCTGAAATGTGATTTGTCCTTTTCATATGTGTTCACTTTTTTTTTTTAATTGTATCCTTTGGTATATATGGTTGTGACTATTTTCTTCCACTATTTGATCTGAGGAAGTGGGTGTGGCCAGACAGACTAACCCCATATCATCCATCTTATTTGCCTCTCTGAAGCACAGGGCAGAGAAGGAGCAATAATATCAGCATAGTCTATGCTGGCTCATCTGATCCTGAGAAGCTGAAACACAGATATGTGGATAGAGAGCAGTTAAGTCAATAAGCTGGCCTCGAGGCTGCGGCTGGCACCTATGTTGATTCGAACACACACAGTCCCTGGAAGGGGAATTTTCCCCTGAGAAAACAATGTCCCGTACTTCTAATTTAATCATCTCAATTCTCTCTTACAAGTGTAAATTAAGTTCACAACTCCCTTGTAAGAACTGGTCTCACAGCAGACAGACCAGCATCAATTGGCATTACAGATAAGAAAGAGAAATACGTGACCCCATGGGTATATAAGATGGGCCCAGCACACACTCACTTTGAGTGTCATTCTATCCTCTACCTGCTGGTCGGGTTAGGTGTTTGACCTCCCGAGGTTCTATGGGGACGCCCACCTCGTATTTTCGTCTTTCCTAGGAATTGAGGGACCGGCCCTGGCCTGACATGCTGGAGTCGAGAGGCACAGAAGGGGGTAAAAATGGTACCTGGATGTGGTCCTCTGTCTTAAGTGTACACATAGAAAGAGTAAGCTGTTACTTGGTACCATTATTTCTATTTTTCTATCTTTATCTTCTTTGTAACCATTTTTAAGACCTATATTTTGCTAATAGTTAAGAAATAGAACAATAGCCATTGCAACCATATGATTTATAAGCTTCTTTAATAAACCTGTAACTGTTTAAGCTTTAACCTGCCTCCTTCAGTTGCTGTAACAGAACCAAGCACAATTTAAAAGAACTTCAGCCGGTCTAAAGGGACAGTTATAGGAAGAGCTTGGGCGTTTGGATCTGTGTCACTCCCAGGTGACAGGATCCACTGGGGCATCTTTCAGTCTTTCTCCAAGGCTGCCCACTGCGAAGGAACCCCTGTGTTCTAGCAGCTGAAATCTAAGATGTAATAAGCTCTTCCTATATAACGGGGCGTCTGTTGGCCTGCTGGCCACCCTCTGCGATGGGACCCCGGTCCTAGCAGTAAAGGCACGGACGTTAAACCTTTTCTCGGAAACATACACACACACACACTGCCCTGACCGTCGGCTGACAGTGGGTCTGGCCCACGAAAGCTCATCATCTAATAAACCATCTTGTTAGTCTTTAAAGTGCTACATAGTCCTGTATTTTGTTTTGTCCTACATTAACACCAGCTTCTCTCTCACAAAGCCCTCGAAGGCCTAAAGAAATCAATAAAGATGAATGGGATTTCTTCCCTGTGTGGATCTGAGACTCACTGTGGAGAACAATAGCCTGTGACTGTAGGCACAGTTAAATACCCTTTTTTTTTAAAGCTCATATAAAAATATGATACTATGTCCCCTTCCTCTCCTCCCTTCCCGATTGCATCCTTGATGACAGAGTCCTTCAGAATATAACAAAAGACTTATTTGTGGGTGCTTATTTTTCTGCACAAAGGTCACCCATAGGTACGGTCTCTCAAAGACTTATCTTGTGATTTCAGCTAAATAGCCTATTAAAATCTTTCCATGTGAAAGAAATCCTTGATTGCAAACATCCATCTAACTGGATCCTGGAAAGAAACTTCTTATCAATCATTCTTTATTTAAAAGACAAAAAAAAAACCTCCCCATGTCACAGAGTCAGTTAGGGCCAAACTGTGGAAGTTAAACTGCAGATGTACCTAGCAGCGGGAGGAGGGGGCAGGGATCCCTTTCCAACATCACCATTTACTCCAGGACAACAATGATTTAGATGCAGACATTTGAGTATAACAAAGGGAAGGACAGTGAGGCCCACAGTGGCAGCAGTCCCAAATATGTGCATCTCTCATCTCCTGCATATAGTGCAAGCGCTATTCACATAACACCATGATGGGCATAAACAGCTAAATACACTTTTTTAAAAAGCTCATATAAAAAATGATACTATGTCCCCTGTAACAGTGCCAGCGCAGGAATGCTTATCTAATGAACAGGTGTTGCAAATCCCGCTTTCCATCCTGATCCTTTCTTGCTTAAACAGTTCCCCTCTACCGTTTTTCTCCTTCTGCAGAGGCACAATCGAGCCTATCAGAAAAGCCAAAATAATTAAAATTTGTGTGTATTATAGATAATTAGAAACAGATTATAACCCACTCTCCCACATTTGTCACTGAATTTCTGTTTTGATGGACATTTTAAGGGTACAAATGCATAGCTATTGAGACTGATTATATAAAGTAATACAGTCAGTGATATTTATGAAAATATTTGTAGAAATGTTCATGTAAGAGAACCGAGCAGTTTAGACCAGTGGTGCACAACCTCTTTTCAACCACAACCCCCATATTTTATTGTCCTCGTGTCGTGACCCCCAAGATAATTTGAGCAGTGCGGTGCTTAGATCCGGGCGGCTGCGGGCTGGGCCCAGCCTTTGGTGGCCCCCCAGGAAGATATCTGCGATCCTCTTTGGGGTCACGACCCAAAGGTTGCGCACCATTGGTTTAGACAATGAGTAAACGAGTCCTGCCAATATGACAGAGAGGAGAGTGAATGCAAAGAAAAGGCAGCATGGCTACATTTGACCTCCTGGGAGTAGAGAAAAGCTTTCCTGTTCAAAAATTCATAAGAGAGCCCAAGATAACAATTTTTCATTATAGCATATTAGTAATTCATCATAAGAGTATTTCAGTAGCAACTTGACATAGAACCTATTTGTGGTACCTAAGCAGGGTGATAGTAGATGGCTAGCAATTTATATGTACAGTGGGATGAAATTCACAGGATTGTTATTAGTTTATAATTGGACTATTTGGTCTTCCAGCATGAGGGAGTTTTTGGTGAGCTTTTGGTATCTGAGTATGAAGTGTTTCAACCCAATATGCAGCTGCATGCGAGTGTTTCTGTTGATGACATAAAAAGGATGTGTATTAATGATGACACACTTTACTTTTTCAGACGAATGCACATGCTGTCTGTCATCTGCCAAACCGATTAAATTATCGCTTAGTACCACATTCTTTGTGAATCCAGAGAAAAGCCATGCACACAATTTGTGCCATAGAATGAAAAAGTGCTGTGATTCTGGGTGGGTCTTTTTACGGGCTCCTGAAACCCAACCCCTCTTATGGACATTGTGGCCCACCATTCTCCATTCTGCATAAGTGCCCTAGAGCAGTTCTGCCATGCACATTTTCATATCATTAGTAAAGAAAGAGGATGGCATTTTGAATAATTTATTCTCGTTTTCCTGCTTGTGTGGAAAACCAAACTTTCTTAGAGTCAGTGGGGTTGCACTGTTGCAAATGAGAGCAGCATTTAGGTAAGTGTCTATCTAATTCATCCCTGTGGATGCACTGGAAAAAGCAAAAAAGCACGCGCGCGTGCACACACACACACACACACACAGGCAGGTTGTGCAGCATACATATGAATAAATGTGTAAAAGGAAGAGTGATCAGTTGGGAGACTTTAGGGAATAAACTAAATGAACAATGTGTGTTTTGTTATGGCAGAATACAGCTAACTTCCCAAATTTCCATATTTTACTTAATGTTGTAGAAAATGGCACAGTGATTCCATTGTGGTTACACTGGGCTGTGGAATGTCATGAATATATGGTCATTTTTGTAATCCCCATGAGATGCAATTCTTCACTTTTTCATTTACAAATGCGTATTTTAAAGATACTTTTGAGGATGTTCAGCCTCTTTGCCATATAATTTTAAAATAAGCTTGTACCAAAGCCTCCCAGGCCAAGACAACACATGAGGTCAGTGGGTGTGTTGCAAATAGAACCATAGCTACCAAGAAAACAAACATGTAATGTGTTTTTCTGTGTAGTGATAGGAGGAAGGGGAGGGAAAGAAGAAAATGACAATACAAATCCTTTATAGGATTTGCAGCATTTCTGTTTGTAAAGCATGCCTATAAAAGCTTTTGTCTGAAGCTGTTTGGCAAGCTTCAGTTACATAGTCCAACCCAAAATATCTGATTTACTTTTCTAATCTCTCTCTAGTGACGTGGAAAAGATTAAGGGAGTGAGACAAATGGGAATGGACTGAAATGAGTCAATGCAAAATGATTTAGCTTTACATTTTAAATAGATAATTTCCTCCTTTAATCTCTGTCTTTGGACTCTCCTACCCCCAAATGCACATGTTCCCACTTTCTGCCAGTACCAGAAGGGCTTGCCAAGAATGCCACAATTTAGTAAAAACTGGGCATTGGATGGGGTGTAGATAATCTGATAGGTTAACTCAGTAGCCTCATTACGCTCTATAAATTACCGTGAGACTACGCTATAACACTATATATCAGCTCTGCCTATATCTCTATCCTCATGCTCTTCTGTGACTCCTCCCATTTTCTCTGGCTCACTCAAGCTTTCACTCTTTTCATTTTTTCTGACTTTATTTACATATATTTTAAACCAAAAAAGGCACTCATGCAAATCTCCAGCTTTCCTGCCATCCCTTAAAAGCCCATGTGTGGTGTATAGAAAACTAGTTTTAGAAGGTCATCTTAAGGTACACAACTCCAGCTAAATAAAATATGTAGCTGGAGTTGGCTTACCTTAAGCTTAGCTTGGGGTCATCTTCACACTGTGAGGAGTATTGGCACTGACCAGAGCTGCCCTCAGCATTCAATTTAGCAGGTCTTAACTAGACCCACTAAATCAAACGCCAGAAGATTAATCTCTGGTTTCAGCAAGTGGAGACATGGGTTTTTTGGTCTGGCCTGCAGACTAAGGGGCTCTATAGGGAATCAACCCTTCTCAATCAGTCTATATAGCAAGCCAACCTAAAATTAGGTGGTTTCATGGGTGGGTGAACCCCCCCCCCCACTCAAGGAGCCTAGCCCTCAGCTGGGCCAGTCCCTCCTACCATCTTTCCCCACTAGATCCCAGAGCCCCACCACTGGCCACCAGCCTCTCCCACACTGCAGCCCCTAAGTGCTAGGCAGACAGTCCAGTGGCATATGGAACCTCCCACCCCAGCACTGGAGGGGGCAAGGCATGGCCCCTCAACCTCCATGAACACAGGGTGAGCAAAAAGCACTAGCAGCCCAGTGCCTCCAGCTGCTCCCTTCTGCTTCCCAGCCTCCCCAAATCCATGTCACAGTCTGGCCACAGCTGCCCTAGTCTCAGCATGCTTCCCTGAAGACAAGTAGCTTGCCCTGTCTGGGGCCAAGAGGGGAAAAGCAAGCAGGAGGGTGGGTAGCACGTGTGGGGTCATGGTGGGCTGTTTGGGAGGCATACCTTTCCCCTGCTCACGATTCACGCCACCTATGGATGGGCTGAGTTGTACTTCTCTCCTTTAGGGAGCAACATGCTTTGTCTCTGAATTCTAAGAAATAAAGTAGAGTTACAACTAGCAACAATATGTCTAAATTCTCTGTGGGCATGCTATGAATATAGCCAAATTTCACCATATAAAAAGCATTCTAACAGATTTAATACCTTACAATATCTGATGATAATCAAGAAACAGCACCCCATTACCCTTCTGAGTCTGTTCCATTCCCTCTTACTTCTTCCCTCCCTCAAGCTTGGATACAATCATGTTTTGAAAGTCAACAGATTTGGGCTGAATGGGGGAGGGAATTCCTAAGGTCTGTTCTTCACAGGGAAGGGCTTAGAGAACTCTTGAGAACTCCATTTCAGGCACTTCCGTTGATTGCTACTATAGCAACATTGCATGGAAAGAGAGGGAGTCAACACTGAGTAGAATCTAACCAGCAACCAGAGCAGGCAGGGCTGGCTTTCGGAACTGCGGGGGCCCAATTTGAAGTTTTGACGGATCCCCGGCAGCCAGGATTTTATGTTGAGCAAAAAGAAAAACTGCACACAAAAAAAGAGTTACAGCCCCTTTAAATCCCCAGCTACAGAGCAGAGTCATGTCGCGCCTGCCCCTGGGCCGAACCCCACGCGTGCGCCTGCCCCAGGGACAAACCCCCCTCCCATGGTGCAGCCAAACCCCCACGCACGCCTGCCCCAAAGCCGGCACTACGCTGGAGGTAGGTAGTGGGGCTTCTCGGGGGTGGGGGGGAAAATGAGGGGTGGGGGGGCCCGAACGCCTTGCAATCGACTGGTCGAGGCCTCGCGATCAACCAGTCAATTACGATCGACCGGTTGGTGATCATGGCTTTAGGGCATGGGACCCTCTTAGGCACAGGGCCCGATTCGGAGGAATCAATGGAATTGGCCTAAAACCGGCCCTGAGCGCAGGGCACTGATGTCACCTGCTTCTGCCATGACACCATTCATTCTTTTCAATTTCCAAATATCCTGAAGGTATGTCCCCTTTCAGAGAATACTGCAGTGATCTGATCGTGAAATAGCCAAGGCAATGGCATGGATAATAATAGCAAGATTTTCACCTGAAAGTAAAAGTCATATATGTCTGGACAATAACATATGAGGAAAATGCCAGCCAAGCTGCTACTTGGTGATCTAAAATAGATGCTGGTATAACCAGACCCTGAAGTTATGGATTTGGATGATTAGTCAAGGTAGTCAATATAATCTCTGCAGTAGCATCTAGTTGCTTCTTAACCTAACAATATTGACTCTTTCTTGCCTGGTTTAAACCTTCCCCAGCCCATTTTCTAGCAAACCACTGCTGATGGATTATCTGAGATGAGATGGAGACATAAAAGTAGTTATCACATAGTCTGTTGCTATCCCACTATACACATTGTAGACCTTTGTTCCAGGCAAGACTGACCTGTTAGTCAATGTAATGGAGTGAACAACCAGCTAACCTTCCTGAGGCCTGCTTGCCTTCCCAAATAAGGCTCAGAAGGCTTCAGCATAGTGCAATATCCATGTCCTTTATTCCTTTCCAATTTCCCTACCACCAGCATCCAGCTAGATACAAACTTTACAGGGTATTTCACAGCTCTTAGGTTATGTCTATGTTGGGAAGGTTTAGCGATGAAAGTGCTGGCGACATGCAAAAGTCACCAGAAGTGAAAACCTATCAAACCGTTCTTTCTGCCTCCCATTGTTGACATTTCATGACCACATTGCTAGCTCCCCTGTTGACAGACAGAGCAAAGCAATGTGGGTAAGCATCCCACAGTGCAGTGTTGTAGGAAGGCAGAACTGATCCCTGAACTTCTTTGGATTCTCTCGTAGCTTTGTGAGCTCTCTGTGCTGAGGAATGTCAAAGCAGCACAGCAGTCTCTTTTGCCCTCCCCCTGCAGTAGCAATCTGCCAGTCACTGCGTTCATAGCAGGGCAGAACAGGAACATTCCAATGATTTGCTCTTTGTTTGTTCCCCAATAGGAACAGCTCACTCATTTGTCCGATGCTTCCTGGAGCTTTGAAAGGGGAGAGGAACACATGCCTTCAGGGCAACAGAGATCAAAATACTGTGCACAGCAATCCAGGCAGGCAGTGTGGGATACTGGCAGAAGCCAGTTCTCTTGACAAAACAACAGCAGAGTCTACACTACTTTCGTAGTCCCACAAATGACTTCTTTGAGTAACTGCTCAACAACATGAGTAAGTATCCCACAATCCCGACTACTAGGGTTGATAAATTGAGGGGGTAATTTTGCTTCATGAAGTACAGGTAGATTAATTACTGATGTACCTGTAAGAGTAAATATGAAAGTTAGCTGCAACAACATCCCCTTACATTTTATATCATGGCTGCAAATGAATTTCAATAATTCCTGATTCCAATCAAGCATTATTTGGATAAACATCACTGTGAAACAATTTTCATTTTATCAAAATTTGCTGGAAACACTTTGTTTCTCTGATTTTGTTTTCCCTTTTCTTCTTATACATTTGAATTTTCCTTTACAGTGGCTTCAAAATGAAACCTATACATTGGGCCTGGTTTTGTTCCCTGTAAACTCCCTGACCACAGGCTGAGCCCTACTTTCCTAATGAAGGAATGTCATTAAAGATCTCTTTATGGCAGAAGTCCTCTGGTGTCTGTCCGTTACCCAGCAGCAGCAAAGGGAGTGACCTAACTCATTAGTGTAAATTTCCCTTCCTTCATCCAAAGCCCTAGCCCTTGCTTAGGCTAGTCTGGAAATGCTGTGTCACTCACTGCTGGATAATCCATCACCTGGCCAGCAGTCCCTGGAATCAATTTAAACTTTGGAATGTTTCTTTTCTTCTTTCATCAGTTTGCATGGCAGAGCTTGTCTTCAGCGCTATAGAATGTCTTCAGAGCTACTTGGCAGATAGTAATTGTGCAGTATTTTTTTCAGTCTCCTTTCCTCGCCTACACACAAGCTAGCTGAGAGAGACAGGGAGAAAAATAATGCTGCAGCTTAATTGTGCCGTGTGCACAGTTTAGTGACATTCATGTTACAATGTCCTTGAGAGTGAAAAGATGGAGTCAACTGTGTTGGAGGACTACAGTTTAGATAAGGGCTTTGTAATTTTTTTTTCTTTTCTGTAAGCTGCGATTCTGAGTGCAAAGAGCATGCATGGCCTACACTCATTGGTTTTGGCCTGAGGGACTATTAAACATGTGGGCTTCCTTTTCTGATCATTCTACCCTGAAGAATATAAATACTTCCTGATGGGACCAAGGTCAGGTTTCTAGATAGCCCAGTTCTTAGTAAGCTAGTTTCCCCCTCCAGTCCACTGCTAAATTTAGTGCTAATTTGCACCCTTCATGGCAGCAAGGCTGAGGACTGAATGGGCTTCAGTCTGAGCTGTTTACTGCATGGGTTCAGTCACATAGACAGGGCAGCATAGGAAAGCCACTTCTCATGCCATAGGCATCTTTTCCATGGATTGAGAGCTAGCTTGTGACTTTGGGCAAATAGGGTTGCCAGGTGACCAGTATTGAACCGTATTTTTGCCTCCTGTCTGGTAAAAAAATTCAGAAAATACCAGACATTTTAGGTATCTGGTATCTTCTGATTTTTTTTCCCCCTGCCAGGAGGTGAAAATACCGGACATCTGGCAACCCTATGACACTCAGCAACCGGGCCTGGCCCCCAGACTCCCCCCGGAATCCTGGAACCCCTGCCAGGTCCCCCCTTCTCAGACACCCCCCTACCCCACCACTTACCTGGTTCTGCAGGAGCTTGCCTTGTGGCGGGAAAGAAAAACAAAATTGTCACCAGCAATAAACCCTCTTCTTAAAGGGGCCATGCTGATTTTTCATTTATTTAATTTTTTGTGCTCAACAACTTTGGTCCCTCCCTCCCCCTTTTTATTTGCTCAACAATTTTTTTCACAGTGTTTTTTTTTGGGGGGGGGGGGTAATTCGGTATTTTTGGTTAAACCATCTGGCAACCCTATGGGCAAAGCCCTGAGAAAGGGATGATGTGCCCTGTGAGGTGATGTGGATACCCTTCTAAGACACAATTCCTTCCCTGCTTCCTGCTTGTTGTTGGGGAAGACTAAGTTACTTTATCCTTTATACAGAAAAGCTCACCTCCCCCGGCATAGTTGGTCTGTTCACTGAGGAGCAAGGACAGGATTCAAGGCTCCTCCCACTCCCTTCCCCTTCCCACCTATTTCCCTTTCTTGGGCCCTCTGCTTACCACAGCAGTCTTGGATGAGTACCTCCCCTCCCCCTAGAATGGCCACTATCAAAATATGAGCAGAAGTGTAATCTAGGCTTTTCTTGCTCTTACTCCCCTATATAAAGGCCATGACCTCACTTTCCAAGACAGTCAGTTAATCACAGTTTCCAACACTAAAGAAACTAATACATAGGAGAAAAAAAGAAAAAAAAATTCAGTGCTAAGTGTCACCAGAGTTCATTCATATCTTAAGAAAATCAGTCCTCCTTGGGCACCAGTGGCCATTTTTACTCATCTTCCCGATATCTTCGTAAACTTCAATCATTTACCATAATGTTTTTCTAAATTTCCTAGTTTCGCACAGGAAGTCCTATTATTTTTGCTGTGCTGATAAAGCCAAAATTTGTTGGTGGTCAGAAAGCAGAACTGTTTGTTTCCAAGTCAGAAGGTACAGCAGATCTTACCTAAAGGACAGCCTTTTTTTGGTACTCTTTCTTTTTTATGTTAACTGCTGTGTCTTAATCAGTCTTGGTGAGAAAAGTGGAACAAATTATATGGTCATGCACTTTATTCACGTCTACAAGTCATTAGTGATCTAAGAGTTTCTATGGAAACAGATAAATACATTAATAATTGGGCTATTTTCAGTTTATTCCATGGATCCAAATGTTATGTAATGTTCACAAATGTACAAAGAAATAAACTATATTATTTAGATTTTATTAGTTACTGTTGCTGTGTTCGCTCTTTTTTTTTTTTTTTTTGTTTCGCACTTCTCCATTGCAAAACATTCAGACAAAACTAAAGGCACAAACAGCCCAATTGGCTGCAAGTTCAGAACAATGAACTCACTTATTTTCTTATGACAGTTCAATTTGGATACATGCCATGTAGCGCAAGGGAAAACTGCATAGTGCCTCTTCTCTCTTGAAATGATGAGGGCATCTGGATTCCATTTTAAAGTACTAATAAAGCCTTTTTACAATTGACATGGCTTGACCTAATTAATGCTTTGATTGCTATGTAGTTAATAAAACACAGTATGATCACAAGGAGTTGTCCTTGCTGGAACATCAATTGTGGGAAAACAAGAATGTATCCACTGATTTTTGAGTAATTCAGCACTTATATCCAGTAAGTTTTTTTTTTTTTTTTTTTTTTTTTTAAGATATGAATGCATATTTTATATGAAAAGTCTGTTCAATTTCACCTTAAACTCCCATTGAAATCGGTAAGAACTTTGGGTGCTCAAGCAATACAGGAATGGTCTTCAGTTAGGACTGTTAATTAATCACAATTAATCACTGACTCATGGGATTACTGCAAAAATTATTTGCAATTGAAAAATTAATCATAATTGAATTTTTAATCTCACAGTTTTAAACAATAGAAAACCAATTAAAATTATTAAATATTTTTGGATTTTTTTCTACATTTTCCAATGTATTGACTTCAATTACAACATAAAATATAAATGGTATAGTACTCATTTTATACTATCCTTATTTTGATTACAAATATTTGCACTGTACACGATAAAAGAAATACTATTTTTCAGTTCACCTCATACAAGTACTATAGTGCAGTCTCTTTATTAAAGTGCAATTTAACGTAGAATTTTTTTGTTAAATAACTGCACTCAAAACAGAACAATGTAAAATGTTAGAGCCTACAAGTCCACTCAGTCGTACTTCTTTTTTAGCGAATTGCTAAGACAAACAAGTTTGTCCACCTTTATGGGCAATAATGCTGCCTGCATCTGTATGGCAGAACATGAGTAAAATGGAGCAGGAGTTCAGTCACAAATGTAATTAACACATTTTTTTAAATGAGTGTCATCCTCATGAAAGAATGGCCATGTCCAAAGCATGAAAGGATACATACTTGTTTAGATACATTTCCTGGACACCATAGTACAAATCAGCAATGGAAAATTAGACACCACCCTCTACAGAAAACCCACTGACTCATACAGTTACTTACATGCTTCCAGCTCCCATCCAGAACACACCATACGATCCATCATCTATAGCCAAGCCCTTCGATACAACCGCATCTGCTCTAATCCCACTGACAGAGACCAGAAACTTCAGGATCTCTACCAAGCATTTATAAACCTCAACTACCCGCCCAGAGAAATAAAAAAGCAAATTGAAAGAGCCAGACGAATACCTAGAAACCAACTACTTCAAGACAGACCCAAGAAAACCAACAATAGAACACCACTTGTCATCACCTACAGCCCCCAACTTAAACCTGTCCAACACATTATCAATAAACCACGGCCTATACTGGAACAGGGTACTAAACTCTGAGAGGCTCTGGGAGACAGACCCATAGTCTCCTACAGACAATCACATAACCTCAAGATGATTCTTACCAACAACCACAGGACATACCACTCTAATACCAACCCTGGTACCTTCCCTTGCAACAAACCCCGTTGCCAGCTTTGTCCACACATTCACTCTGCTGATACCATTATTGGACCCAACCAAGTGAGTTTTATAAGATCAAGAACACATATTCATGCGCATCCAGAAATATAATTTATTCAATCATGTGCCGAAAGCGTCCATCCGCTATGTACATTGAACAAATGTCTCAGACACTTCGCCAAAGGATCAATGCCCACAAAACAGATATCAGACAGGATCACAAAGAAAAAACAGTTTCTTGCCATTTCAACCAGAAAGGACATTGTCTCAACGACTTGTTTACCTGCATCCTGCTTCAAAGACCTTTTAAGACTTCACTTCAAAGAGAATCCTCTGAACTGTCATTCATGCTTAAATTTGACACTTTACACTCAAATTTGAATAAAGACGCTAATTATCTTACCCATTACAAAGATAGCTTCCCCAATTATCACCTCTAATATCATTAGCTCACAGACATTTACCTCCCCCTGTTTCCCCCCCTGCATCCCCCTTCTATTCTGAAATTTGATTTGTCCTTTTCATATGCGTTCATTTTTTTAGTTGTATCCTTTGGTATATATGGTTGTGACAATTTTCTTCCACTACTTGATCTGAGGAAGTGGGTCTGGCCCATGAAAGCTCATCACCTATTAAACCATCTTATTAGTCTTTAAAGTGCTACACAGTCCTGTTTTTTGTTTCATACTTGTTCTATTTTTTGTTTCATACTTGTTTAGTGTATCTGGCATATACATATTTTACAATGCTGGCTACAAAAGAGCCATGTGAACCCGTGTTTTCACTTCCAGGTGACACTGTAGATAAAGTGCAGTGTATGCCTTATGTAGCTGGGACCCACATGTTTTTATAATACAGTATTTTTTTAAGAGCAGAAAGGGAAAACAGGAAGAAAAGGGAGGGATTTTGTTGGAATAACCTGTGTTTCTGCCCACATGCAGAGGACAGTTAATCAAACATAACTAAAAGTGCCCAATAGGAAAACAAATCACAGCTGATTGTGTGTGTGTGTACGAGTATGCATGCAAGCATAGTTTATGCCATATCAAATGCTTACTAGCTCTTTGAAGTAGAAAATCACCCTTAAGGTCTGATTGTGTCTTCAGACCAGTAGTAGGGCCAATCAGCATTCACAGGTGGGTAAGATGTCATTATGGAGGTATCAGTTAAGAACCCGTATTTAAAGCTGAGTTGAGGTTTTACACTGCAAGCGCTTATTCACTCAGCAAAGTTGAAACTCATTACTGTAACCCTTCTCTACCTCCTCACTATTATGCTTAGAAAAAAGAGCATATTCTTGCTAAGATTAGAGTTTACTCTGAGCATAACATGGACATTTTGAGAATTTACAATGTGTTTATTATTTTTGAGTTGAAATAACTTGAAAATTGGTCCATTAAAAATAAGTACCCAGTGTCAGATTTTTTTTGCCCTTATCTTTATGATGAAATAATTGTCAACTCACACTTTCCATATGGTTTAAAATTAACTGAAACCTAATGTGCCAGCTCTATTTAAATACATTTTTCAGGGTTAATGGTCTTTTTTATACCTATTTTTCATAACTAAAAGCTCTCCTTCAGTAGAGGCTGAGAAACAACATTCTACAGAGATTCTCAGAAGAAAATGGCTGCCATCCCCTAGCATATTAACTGGTCTGAAGGTCATAATTTTCCCCGAACAAAGAAGGCCACTGTGGTGTATTGAGGACTTGTCTTGGAGTTGCAAGCTATTGCTGTAAGAGGTGGGAGTGGTATTGTGTCCTAGTCCTATTTGCAGGCTAGCAAGCTCTGTGTTTGTGAGTAGAGTCAGTCTGGAGAGAGCCATCTTAGCAAGATAGGGGTGAGTTGTACCTTTTTGCCTTAGGCTATGTATAGACTGCAGGCTTCTTTCAGAAGAAGCTTTTCCGGAAGAGATCTTCCAGTAAAACTTCTTCCGAAAGAGAACGTCCGCATTGCCAAAGTGCATTGAAAAAGCGATCCATTCAGTGTGGATGCTATCTCTCATTTCAGCTGTGATTGCTATGGACAGAGTGGCTACTAGGGTACCTGTGCTTTTTTCCTCTTTCCTCTTCTTTTGAACGAACTCCCTCTTCTCCATCCACACACGTCTTTTTACAAAAGAGCTCTTTCGGAAAAAGACTTCTTTCTCGTAGAATGAGGATTACCAATATCGGGGGAAAAAAACCCTCTGTTCTTTCAAATTTGTTTTTGGAAGAATGCAATTGCAGTGTGGATGTAAGTGAAGTTTTTTTTGGAAAAATGGCCGTTTTCATACCCAGTAGGAACAGATTGTTTTCTCTCTCTTTATTTTTGGGTTTGTGTCCAGCATCTCTCTGGAATCTCAGGAATGCAAAGAGATTCAAATAGCAAATTCTAGGGTACCTTAGTTTAACAGATATTTGATATTTACTTATTTGGAAGGTAAGAGTCATTTTAAGCCTAAATATACTGTGGTGGGACACACCAACTCTGCAAGTGATCTTGATATTAAGGAGTGGGCTAAAACTCAAATTTTGTATTCCCTGTCCAAGTTGGGTTTTGTCTTCTATTATTATTATTTGTTATGATAGTCGCATTATTTGTGCTGTAATGGAAATTTAAGCAGACCTTCCCTCACTATGAATATTTGAGTCTTAGGTTAAAAAAATTTCAGATCATCCAAACCTCATGTTTGGATATTGAAGACTTGATACAGTTATTTATTAATTTTTGCTACATTAGTTAGCCTCTGCTTATGTGGTCTCATTATTTCCCTCATCTGACTGTGCCCCAGAATTACAGTGGCTTACTGTGTTTATACAACTCAGTGTTGGCTTGATCTTGTAATCCCTATAGTTGTGCACATATCCATTACTCATATGAGTAGTCTCACTGAAGTCAAGACAACACAGATAAGCAAAGATTTACAGGATTGGATCCTGAGAGATGTGTTAAGTTTAGAAGTGATCATCACTGCCTACCTTCTCTTCAAGAAAATAATATTAAAATTGAATGGAAAGTGGCCACTGGAAAGAATTAAGTTGGTATAATCCCACCTGTCAGATATGCCCCCCCAAAGGGATGTCATGCATTCAGATCAGCAGCATGTGTCTTGGGGAGAGGGTGGACCTGAGAACTAATTGAGAGAAACAACCATCTGGGGGAGTAGGTCACTGAACAGCCATTAAAGAAGAATGAACTCCATATATGGGCAAAAAGAGGTCACTTGCTGTGGGGGGGAGGTAATTGGGACCAGGGGAAACTGAAGAGAAGACAGGAGCCAAAGGGGTACAAAGTAATGCAATGTCATTTTTAAGAAACAAATTTTCAAACCAGCCAGTGGTTTGCTGTACATTCTGACTTACTGTACATTCTTATGAGTTGTGTTTTAAAAAAACAGAAATGGTAGACAAAAGCCATGCTTTCAAAATTGGGGTAGATTTTAATGCCACATGACTCCCCCCCCCCCCCTCATTTGAAGACAATTTCTCATTCTGCTTTGATGTCAGAGTAAATTAAACAATTTTCAGGTCAGGCGCAACCAATCTTCCTAGCCAAAGTTACAGGAGAACAAAATAGGGCTTAATAACGGAAGTAGACTGCACCCTTAATGACTGCCTCTCTATAATGTGTCACAGTGGGTTACATTGATTCTACACCAACTATGCTTCCCATTCTCGCCTGTTTTGCTTTACATGCTTCCAAAATTGCCAGCTGCTTTCAAGCTTTAATTTTAAACCTTTTAAACGTTCAGATTTAAACCAAAGTGAGCTTCTGATAGGAGGAGATATAGAATGAACATTTTTGAAGTTGCTTAAGTGAAAGTTATGTTGTGATGATTTGGAGAGAACCTGTCAATGTACAGGCAGTCCCCGGGTTAAGTACAAGATAGGGACTGTAGGTTTGTTCTTAAGTTGAATCTGTATGTAAGTCGGAACTGGCGTCCAGATTCAGCCGCTGCTGAAACTGATCAGTTTCAACAGCGGCTGAATCTGGACGCCAGTTCTGACTTACATACAGATTCAACTTAAGAACCCCAGGCATCCCCAAGTCAGCTGCTACTGAAACTGATCAGCGGCTGATTCCAGGAAGCCCGGGGCAGGGGCTTCCTGTAGTCAGTCACTGGTCAGTTTCAGCAGCGGCTGACTTGGGGACGCCTGGGGCAGAGCAGCTGGGGTGCTGCTGGGTTGGTCCAGTAGCGCTGCCGCTCCTCAGCGCTACTGGACCAACCCAGCAGCACTCAAGCTGCTCTGCCCCAGGCGTCCTGATTCAGCCGCTGCTGAATCTGACCAGCAGTGCCTGAATCAGGACGCCTGGGGCAGAGCAGCTGGGGTGCTGCCGGGTTGGTCCAGTAGTGCCCAGAGCGGCGCTACGGGACCAACCGGCAGCACCCCAGCTGCTGTACCACAGGCGTCCGGAGCAAAGCCATGGAGCACGGGGGCAGCGGGACAGCCCAGACGCGCCGTGGCTGTCCTGCTGCCCGCGTGCTCCGCGGCTTTGCTCTGCTTTGCTCCCCGTCCCCCTGGTCTGCAGACCAAGGGGGCGGGGAGCAAAGCCACGGAACACGTGGGCAGCGGACAGCCCAGATGCGTCTGGGCTGTCCGCTGCCCGCGTGTTCCGCCGCTTTGCTCCCCATCCCTCTGGTCTGCTGGAGACCAGGGAGACGGGCCCCGTTCGTAACTTCCATCAACAATTCAATTAGTTCATAATTTCCATCAACAATTCAATTAGTTGATAGGGGTGGGGGCAGGGCTTGCTATCCCAACTGTGCCTCTGCCTTTTAAATGTAGGAAGATACCTGTGCAGAGCTCTTGCTACATTTCCAAGGCAGAGGGAATAGCAGTTGGGACCCAGCAGGGATAGAAAGAGGCAGGTCAGGGTAGGGCCTTGAGTGGAATGGGGCCAGGCTTGTGAAAGTGGGAGGTCAAGTACCCCAAAGCACATTGAAAAGTTCGTTCCTCTGGCAGGGTGTTGGGTGCAGAGAACAGAAAGTCACCAGCTGCTGAATAAAGGAACCAGGTGGTGGTTGTAGAAGATACACAGACTTGAAGGATTAAGGTCTGCTCTACACTAGTTAGCTTTGTGTAAGGCAGCTTATATCCTCCTAACACTCTATGTCACTACATTATAAAGTTGCTCCCACCGACGTAAGTCGCCCACTACACCGACTTACTAAATTCACCTCTGCAAGCAGCTTAGTGCTTAAGTTGATATAGTTAGTTAGGTCAATATAGTGTCAGTGTAGATACTGCTTTGCTTATGTTGCCTGTTGCTGCCTAGAGCTGACAGCTGAAGTCCTTACCAGGAAGCAGCCCAGGCTACTGCTCTCCTGTTCCCTCCTCCTCAAACCGTCACTGGGAGGTGCCAAAGGGGGCTCCAGCTGTCAGCTCCAAACAGCTAGGCCCAGGTGTCCATGCCCCCACAATGCCCCACGCTATCAGTTAAATCAGCACACATGGTCCTGGTGAGGATGTGCACCACTGTCCGAAGGAGCAAAGTGTGGATGTTAAAAATCAAACCAATTATTGCAGTGGCTGTATGTCAACATAATTTAAGGCAACTTAATCTGTGTAAGGAAAGTTGGATTTTTGTAGGAGATATGGGCATACTTTTGCTTCAACTTTCACTATCACATGCCTTTGAGAGTTGAACGGTACACCCAGAGCACCCACCTGGCTGAAGATAAAACTGTTTGCAGAGTCTGAGGGATCAGCAGAGGACTCAGCAGAGGGCTTAGGGCAGCTATGCAATGTTGTCCCATTTCTGTGAAAGGGTAACAGAATGCCATCTTGGAAATATACCAGATTGGAGCCTACTTGGATCAAAGGAAACACATAGGTCCAGTGGTCCAGCAACTAATATAGCCATCTGGGCAATGTTCAGTGAAGGAAATTTTAGTGGGACTGTGTGTAAGGACAGATATGAACAGGCTTAACTATGTCATATGAGATTTATCATCCTTCCACTTCTGAAATTTTTGATGAAAGTGTCTTGTTCCACTTCACCTCCTCCCAACTCTCCTCCCTGCCCATTCTAGTAATAAACCAGAGATTTGGTTGTGAGAATGTGCATGTGAGCAAGCTACACAACCCCCTGATTATTGCTTCTATAAAATGAGTAATTCCCTCCTGAACTCTCTCCTGACATTCACATTCAATAAGCCAGGTAACTTAATTCTTTTAACCTTTAACTTTGTGTGGACAACTTCTCATGGATTTCCTGGCTGTCTTGAATAAAATGTCTGACTTTTTTTTAACCTGCTTTCGGGGAAGACCTACTTCCATTCACCATTCCATTTCTGTCACTAGAATAAATCTTTTTTTAAAACTACTGCTTTTTAAGAGAGAGAGTTCTCAAAGGCTCAGAGGATGATTAGACACACAACTCCTATTTGTGCCTTTGAAAATTTCCCCCTAATTGTCCAATTTAAGGCTCTGCTTAAGGTGAGTAAGGCAATCACAATTTGGCCCTAAGTGAATTGTAGCTCTGTCTTAAAATTTAGTTTCTTAAATGGCTAACTTTACACTTTCTAGGAAGGTAAAGTTCAATCACTGTGGTATGTACTAATACTACCATGCCTTTAAGTAACTCCTTAACTGAAAGGCTCTCAATGTACTTCTACTGGTTATTTAATAATTTAAACCTTTGAATTTTACAATAATTTTATCTTGTAACACTACATTTGTTTGCTTATAGCAGTTGTAGGTAGAGCTGATAAAGAAGTTTTCAATTAAAAGGCGTTTTTATTTTGTGAGCTCTGCCTTATTCAGAGCAGAACTTGAACCTGGATCTCTCATCTCCTCTGCTTCCCCTTTCTTTTTCTTCACAAACAGACATTTTGTTTTCCAGTCAGCCTGCTTGGAGTGTCTTGAACCCAATATGTTCTTGCTGTTCAGCTAAGTATAGACTGCTGTGTAAACAGCGGTGGGCATGGTTTAAACAGGTGGACTTCAACATAAGCCCTAGAGGGAGTTGTTGTGAAGCTTTATTTCCAGTGGAACTAATCATCATAATTGCCTCCCACAGTCATTCTACTGTTTTCAAATTGCCTTCCCTTGATGCTTTTTTGAGGAAAATGTTCTGTTAAATGTTGCCGTGTGCAGTATGTAGAACAGTAATGCTTCCACAATGGCTGCTAAAAGATCTGTGGGCTTCTCTTTTTTCCCTGCTGCTCATTTGGCTTTTGCTCCATGTTTTTCAATGCTCCCCCTCCCCTCCAATCCTATTTAGTCTGGCTTCTAACTGAATAGACTCTGGACAAGGTGAAAATCCAGGAGAGTTTTATGCTGTACAGGTTATTGTCACATACTGTGATTTGGATGTTCAGGGCAGAAAACTGTTCTCTGATAGGCTAGGCTGTTGTAAGGAAAGAGGAAGAAAGAAAGGAGGGATAGGGAGAAAAAATCAGTACAAAGCAAGAGTTTGACTATATTTTACCTTCGCTCATAGGCGTGTTTGAAGGCAGGTTCTTCTTAAGTCACATAGGCCTTTTGTTGATAGAGAACTGCATTTATGAACCAGCTGTGAGTGACAAATTGGAATGGGGTGATTAAAAAGCAAATAACTGGTGGGTGGGACAGATGTGCAAACATTGAGCTGAAAAAGTCAGTGTGTGAAAATACAAAGCTTTGGCTTTTGTGCATTGGGTGCATTGTGCATGTGTGAGATCCCTTAGCAGCCCCTACTAACAATGTGGGTGAGAGGGACAGGATTCCACACGATTACTTTGTGCCATATTCAATGCTCCTGTCTTCTGTGCAGCTTTTATGCTAATTCCTAGAAACCGTTCTGCAGGGGCAGCAGCTGTGAAGGTTCGCCACCCCCATACTGTACAACATTGTCTTATATATACAAATATACATGACTTGAAGATGCTTTGAACAAATTACTGCGTATAACCTATCAATTTTAAAGTCTCAGTCTACTGGATCTGTATATCTTATTTTAGTTTGTGTCACTCCTGCAGGTAAAATTAGAAATATGAGATATGGAATGGTTTATGGTTTTAAATGTGCAAATGAAAGCCATCAGGGGTGTTTCCCTCAATGTCTGGGTGATCACCTGTAAACAGCTTCCTTTGACCTTTAAGTCTAAGCAGTGGTTGGTCTTAGGAAGACATGTGAACCCCACTCCAACCTGGTAGGGCCTGACCAAGTAATTTTCCATGGTAGGTGGGAGACAGAACTCCAATTTCCCCCCCCAAGTGGAATCTGTAAAACAATGGGAAGCCAACTGTCCCTTGGTCTTTGGCTGGCATGTCATTCCCAATAGAATAAACCAGAGACCCCTGGAAAAAAGATCTTCCCTAGCTTGGAGGTTTAGATGAAATAAGAACAGTTTTGTGGGTAAATTTATAATAAGTGTTAGAACTAGAACTGCATTTTTTTTGTTATTTTAAATTTGTAATCTACTTTGTTCTGCCTTTTTCACTTGCAACCACTTAAATCCTATAGCTTGTACTTAATAAAATCACTTTCCTTTACTATCGAGCGCAGTGTAAATAATTGTTACCTGATCGAGGAAGCAATCAGTGTGTACATCCTCTTTTCATTGATAAAGGGATCTTACCTGAATCATTTATTTGAGGTTCTGGTCCCATTTGGGGAGTGGTTTCATTGGATGCTGTGCCCAAAACTGCATTTTCCTCAGATCTGAGGCAATTCAGTGTCTGCATTGCTCTTCAGGTTGGGGCAGAGAGTAATCTCAGCTCTGTGCCTTGGCTGGGGGAGACCAGAAGCTCTGGTCCAGCATGACAATGTTGTGAGAAACCCTAGAGAGCAAAGAGGCGCGTGGCAGTGGCTTTGTCTGCAGTCCGGGAAGCACCACCCCCCGAGGGGTCTTCTGTGACTGCACCTCGTCACGGCAGCAGTCAGTGTACTTACTGTGGCGTCTTGTGTGCAGTAAGGTTGGCGGAAGCTGCTTTCTCGTCAACACCATCTTCCCTTCTCCCATCCTGGTGGAATACCAGCATCGATGGTAGAGTGCTTAGAGATTGATTTATCATGGTCTAAGCAAACATGATAAATTCATGTCTGGTGGATCGATCGTGGCAGTGTTGATCCCTGGCATAGTGGAGACAAGTCCCGAGATTAAAATGCCTTCCTAATTTAACACACCCATATGTTCCAGGAATTTAACAATATATCCAGGAAAACTTACATAGTGTAATAGCTGGCATAAAATTCCATAATATGCATTTACAGTCTGTTTATGGCATTTTAAAGACACGGTTAGAATGTGATCCAACTGTGCCTTAGTTTCTTTTACTGTCCCTTTCTTGAGGAATAAAGATTTAAATTCTTTCCCCAAAAGGATTCTTCTAATCCAGTTTACCGTGGAAGTATTGTATATATTTAGGTAAATGAAAGCCAAAGAGAGGCATCAAAAATGGATTAGCAAATATAAATACTCACCGAGACTGTGCAGTGTTAATTTGTGTGTGTGGGAGGGGCAGGGAGATAATGTATGAACACTCATCTTGAAACCATAAAAGAGATGATCTGGGATAGAGCTAATGGGATTGCTGCAAAAGGCCAAAGAATGACAGTAATGTTGTGAATGTATGCCCAGTTCTTGTTACCGTAATAATGCGTGAGTGCATGTACACATGTTCAATGACATATTTATAGTTATAATTCACTTAGGTTTGCCTGAATGAGTAAAAAGAGAGGTTGCTATGGATAGAGAGACGTTCTCTGCAATTCATCTGTCTAGTGCATCTTATGTAACTTCTTTTATTTCTCTTTGCTCTGGTTCACCTATGAAAATGAAACGCAGGATTTGCAATCTCAGATCAGACCATTCATCTGTCAAGTACAGTATGCTACCTCTAGCAGTGGCTAATAGAGGACAAGTTGGAAGGCGATGGAAGTCTCTGTAATGCCATTTTATGCTGTGCTGGGTATTCGAGGAATATCATTTATTACTTTCTGTTTCATATGTAGCAGTATGAAAATGCTCATCAGTATTCTCTGTGACCAATAGAATGGCTGTTATTGGAGTTTTCTTTGGATGCTATCACAGGATGAGCTGGCCCTTTAAAGGAATTGGGCTCAGCTTTACCTGTGCCTGGTTTGCCCCATTTCCCAAGTCAGGGGTGAGCTACTCCAAGAATTTGATAAGTGGTCAAGGGCCACATTTTTCTATTATATTAATGGAGGTGGTGTGGGACGGTGCATGGATGCAGAAAAGAGCGTGGGGTAGGGGATTTAGGTTTAGGAGAGGGTGTGGCGTCTGGGAGGGGGTTTGGGTGCAGGAGTTGATTCTGACCTGGGGGAAGGATAGAAGGGGGTGCAGGGACTGGGAGGGAATTGTGACCAGGGATAGAGGTGCAGAGGGTGGGGGTGCAGAGGTTTTGGTTGTGACCTGGGGCAGGGTGCAGAGGGTGTGGCTTGGGGCTGGGAATTGAGGTGTGGGAGTGGATGGGGTGCCAGGTGCAGGCCCTGACCAGGAGGTGCTTACACTAAGTGGCTCCCAGACAGCAGCTCAGAGAAACTTCGGGACAGGCTGCCTGCCCGCATGCCGCTCAAAGAAATCTGCTGCTGGAGCCAACATGTGTGTCTCTGCTCTGCATGCCTGTTGAGGCAGGGGGTCTCCATGTGCTGCATTTTCCTGCAAGTATGGCCCAAGCAGCTCCCATTGACCAGTCTCAGACACTCCGCCAAAGAATCAATGCCCACAAAACAGATATCAGACAGTTTCACAAAGAAAAAACAGTTTCTTGCCATTTTAACCAGAAAGGGCATTGTCTCAACCACTTGACTACCTGCATCCTGCTTGAAAGACATTTTAACACAAGACTTCAAAGAGAAACCTCTGAACTATCATTCATGCTTAAATTTGACACTTTACGACTGGGTCTCAACAAAGATGCTAATTACCTTACCCATTACAAAGATAGCTTCCCCAATTATCACCTCTAATATCATTAGCTCACAAACATTAACCTCCCCCCCTCATCCCCCATCTGTTCTGAAATTTGATTTGTCCTTTTTATATTTTGTGACAGGACGCCCCCGTCCCGCATTGAAGCCCCCAGTGGGCAAGCCCTGTTTGAGGCACAAGGCGCAGGGCTCTGGTGGTGTGCCGGGTATTCCTGCATGGCGGCGCAGCTGGTGAATCCAGGAGCCGCAGCAAGCAGCGGCGCAGACGTTACGGAGGGGGCGGGCCTTCCCCCCCGGTGACATCAGCACGGCCTGGGCCCTCCCCCGGGGAGCACCGGAAGCAGCGGGGTGTTTAAAAATGCTGCCACCATGGCAGAAGGGGGGGAAGGTGAAATTGACAGGGCTCAGAGTGGCTGAAACCCCTGCCTGACAACCACTCCAGGAACACCCTGACGACTCAGGGTGAGGTGAGCGGCTTGGGCTTGGGCCAGGGGGATAAGGGGAGAGAGGAAGCAGCAGCCCAGGGCACAACCAGAAGGGGCTGGTGGGCTGGCGCGTTTCAGCTGTACGCCCCGTCAGCCAGACCGGATCGTGGAGGATCTGAGTCCTTAGGGCCCTGGACTGGGGCCCGTGAGTGAAGGTGGGCCTGGGCCCCCCTCTCCCTCTCTGTCCCAGAGAGCAATGAACGCTTCCAGCACACGCTGGGAACACGGCCCGCACAGGGCATGGAACCTGAAGCACACCAGGGTGAGGTGTGGGAAACATTAGTGGCCAGAAGGGAGACGGCGTCAAGGGGGACAGGGCGTGGCCCCAGCCGCGGACACGGTCACATATGTGTTCACTTTTGTTGATTGTATCCCTTTGGTATATATGGTTGTGCCAATTTTCTTCCACAGTTTGATCTGAGGAAGTGGGTCTGGCCCACGAAAGCTCATCACCTAATAAACCATCTTATTAGCCTTTAAAGTGCTGCATTGTCCTGTCTTTTGTTTCAGCTAGACCAGACTAACATGGCTACATCTCTATTACTATTCTATTCTGTGAACAGACTAGCCCGCCGGAAATTTTTTATTTCTTTGAGAGGATTAAAAAAAATAGCAAGATTGCGTCATTTATCTTTATACAATGAACTATAAAATTAAGCTCTTTTATTGGAATCCATCTCTGCAGAACTCATTTTGTGGTGACTACACATGACCTCAACAAAACTCCTTCCTCCTGCTCCTTGTTTCCAGGATGTCCTTGAATATCTAGAAAGGTCAGTCTAAAATCATGTTAGTTCTTTTTTAGTTTATCCCAGGAGCAGACTAACTTGCAGATACACCGACTATCAGCTTCTCCTGATCAGTCCCAGTACTTGTTGCTTTTGCTCATGCCAGCTGTTTCCATTTGTGAGGGAATCCAAAAACATAGGGCTAGATCTGGTGGAACCCGCTTGGTGCAGGATATGAAAGGGTGGGAACAAAGGACGTGATATACCTCCTATACACTGTCTAATCCTGGGGTTGAAGGGACCTCTTTGGTCCCTCATGCAGCTCAGAGATGGCATTACTCTAATTTGCACTCTGTTGTGTTAGCCCCAAAGGAACAGTGCAAGGTTAGTTTAGCAGAACCAAAGATGTTCCTCGCTGTTTCTATGTCAATGTACTATGCATATATGTATTTTCTTGCAAAGTTTGCTTTACTACTTAAGTGTGATGTAATTCTGCTACTTGCTCTATGAATTTTTCTATCTTGCATTTAGTCAAGGGCAAAGTAATTTGGATATTGAAAATACTGAGCTTTTAATTTCAGGCCACTGCTCTAAGTATGTTAAAGGTCTAGGCATTGAAGGATATTGCTTCAATTACAATCTATTAAATGTTTAATCAGTTGTTGCTTGTCTCAGTTGTAAACACTGCCTGTGGTGGTGTTTTTGTAGACTGACTTGTTGTGACTGTAGATCCAAGCTGACACTCTGGTAGTATTGGTGTGGTTTTATTTTTGTATATAGAACAGTAGGCACTAGAGCTGTTCATTAATCACAGTTAATTTGTGGGATTAACTAAAACATTAATCAAAAATTTAAAAATATGATTAATTGTATTTTTAATTCCTCTGTTAATATATTTTAACGTATTCTGTTGTTTAAGTATTTTGGATGTTTTTCTACATTTTCAAGTACACTAATTTCAATTACAACACAGAATAAAAAGTGTATAGAGATAATTTTTATTTGTATTGTAAAAATGATAAAAGAAATAGTATTTTTCAGCTTACCTCCTAAAAGTATTGTGGTGCAATCTCTTTATTGTTAAAGTGCAACTTGCAAATGTAGGGTTTTTTTGATACATAACTGCACTCAACCCCCCCCCCCCCAATGTAAAACATTAACGCCTACAAATCCACACACTCGTATTTCTTGTTCCAGCAAACGCTAAGATAAACAAGTTTCTTTATATTTAAGGGAAATACTGCTGCTTGCTTCCTATTTACAATGTCACCTGAAAGTGAGGACAGGCATTTGCATGGCACTTTTGCAGTTGGCGTACAAAGATATTTACATACCAAATATGCTAAACAGTTGTGCTCTTTGTC
Source organism: Pelodiscus sinensis (assembly GCF_049634645.1). NCBI lineage: Eukaryota > Metazoa > Chordata > Testudines > Trionychidae > Pelodiscus > Pelodiscus sinensis. Next base: position 213,440,608 of record NC_134711.1, read on the forward strand.
CTGCATTGGCCACTATTCCAGAGGACATGGCTTCCATGCTTATGATGCTCGTTAAAAAATTATGCTAATTAAATTTGTGACTGAACTCCTTGGGGGAGAATTGTATGTCTTCTGCTCTGTGTTTTACTGACATTCTGCCATATATTTCATGTTATATGAGTTTTGGATGATGACCTGGTACATGCTGTTCATTTTTAAGCACGCTTTTAGAGCAGATTTGACAAAATGCAATGAAGGTACCAACGTGAGATTTCTAAAGACAGCTTACAGCACTCAACCCAAGGTTTAAGAATCTAAAGTGCCTTCCAGAATCTGAGAAGGACAAATGTTGAGCCTCTTAAAAGTCTTAAAAGAGCAAAACCAACCTTCTGCTGGTGGCATCTGACTCAGATGATAAAAATGAACATGAGTTGGTCTGCTCAGCTTTGGATCCTTATTGAGCACAATTCTTCTCCAGTCAGGATGCATGTCCTCTGGAATGGTGGTTGAAGCATGAAAGGACATAAGAATCTTTAGTGCATCTAGCATGTAAGTATCTTGAGATGCTGGCTATACAGCACCATACAAATGCCTGTTCTCACTTTCAGGTGACATTGTAAACTTGTTTATCTGGGCGATTGGCTGAACTCGAGGTAGGAGTGAGTGGATGTGTGGTCTCTAAACTGTTACATTGTTTTATTTCTGAATGCATTTTTTGTACATAATTCTACATTTGAGAGTTCAATTTTCATGATAGAGATTGCACTGTAGGACACATATTAAGTGAACCGAAACATTATTTCCTTCGTTGCTTTTTACAGTACAAATCTTTGTAATAAAAAATAAACAAAGTGAGCACTGCGTTATAATTGAAATCAGTGCATTTGAAAATATAGAAAACATCCAAAAATTTAAATAAATGGTATTCTGTTGTTATGTTTAACAACAAAATTAATCACAATTTTTTTAATCACTTGACAGCCTAGTAGGCACTAAGATGGGCTTCGGACTATTTTGTCTAACCACTGGTCTTAATAAACTGTCATGTTATATTTTAAAAAGTAGAAAGAAAGTGACCACTAAGGTTCAGAAAGTACAGAATGCTATTCAGAAAGGGTTTGATCTCTAGCATCTACTGAAGTCAAGATTTTCACTGATTTCAGTAGCAGCTAGGTTACGTTTTCGCAATGTTAAAGCCAAATAGGACTATTTTTATTCACCCTGAATAGCAACTTATTCCATCGACTTCAGTGGAGCAAAATTCTACTCTAGAGTCAAAGGATCAGAATCAGGCATTTACTGACCCTGGCCTATTTTAAAGAGCTCTAAAAATCATCTTTCTTTCCAAAGACACAGCTTCTACTTATTCTACTATGGTAGAGGCCTTTCATACATAGTTGAGCCCAACCCTGATTTCATGTGTGGTTGCTGAAAATATCTTACTCTCTTGCCATAAACAGAATGAAACAAAATAGCCAAAAAAAGTAATAATTATTATAATTTTGTATAACATTATAAAATTGTACTTTTCACTTGCCTTTTGTTTCTTTCAGATATTACATCCTTAAGCCTTCATGTCACTGGTCCAGTAGGTCATACTTCAACTACATGAATGCTTGTCCAGTCCTGGAAGTGGTCTCTTAGACCAGATCTACACTAGGGGGCAACGTCAAACTAACGTAGGCAACTCCAGCTATGTGAATAGTGTAGCTGGAATCAATGTACCTTAGTTTTAATATCCACTCAGTGTGTGTGTGTGTATGACCGTGTGTGTGTGTGTGTGTGTGTGTGTGTGTGTGTGTGTGTGTGTGTGTGTGTGTGAGACCGGGGTTGATGGGGAAAAACTGTCCTGTCAACTCCCCTTATTCTTTTTGATCTGGTGGACTACTGAAGTCAACTGGAGCACGATCAGCAGTTAATTTAGCAGGTCTTTACTAGACTGGCTAAATTGATCACTGGGTCAGTGTAGACAAGGCCTTAGCTCCAGATTTGGGATATAGAGAATCCTGGGAATCACATGTTGAAGTTCAAGCAGGGCTGATGCATCCTTTCTTTTTCCTGAAAAAGTAGACTTAGTGACTATTATTCAGTATCTTAATGTGTGGGTCATTCATCTAAAAAACTCTCAAAAATCCAGAGGTCATATTTGCGCTGCATAGACACTAAAGTTCCATGGCTCTTTATGAGCTGTGATGCACTATAGCCATCTTGAATATGTACCCTGAGGTCTGGCCCGGTTTGTCCTCTATGTGACTACTACTTGCCGCTGAATGTACTACTGCAGCTATGCTACTACTACTTCCCTGTCTATTCGAGCGGGGAATCATACATCTAGCTCCAAGTGTAGCTATAGCCTTACATGGTTTCCTTTCCAAAGCTCTCTGCAGCTTTCTTTGGGTCTCTATTTTTAATTTTAAGAAGTACCACAGTAATAGATACACCTCTATACATTCCGATGTGCACTGATTTTAAGTTACATTGATTGTGGCTATTTTGAATTCAAATGCATGTTGAACAGACTCTGAAATGGGAACTCCATGAGTCTTTAGCAATGCTGTAAATGCAGGCATATGCTGAATGCAGTATATAAGTTCCCATCACTGGAAGATAAAGATCATTTTATTGCTCAAGGATTTCTGTCCTTCCTGGCCTCTTTTTTGTATCTGTTTTCCTGGTTTGAGTCAATATTTCAGGGCTAATGGAGAAGGATGCCTGCTGTTTCTGCCTAAAATGCTGACCTCTGCACTCAATACATTTTAGCTCAGGGCATTTTTTATGTCAATTACCATGACAATGCTTTAGCATTTACTGTGTGCGAAATGTCTGGATTTATTAAGTTAGAACTTCCCCTCTATGTTACGCCTTCCATCTCCCCCACCATTATACTGAGTATTTGCTGGAGACTAAGGCTTCAAGGACATAACTGTGTTCAATAGCTATTTTAGTGCTAGTTGCCTCCACCCTGTTTAACACATCTTTCTTCTTTCAACCCTTATTTTGTCTTCATCTGAACTGTTTACTATAGAGTTAAAAACTACAAGTGGTCCTGTGGCACCTTAGAGTATGTCTACACTGCGGGACAAAGTTGAATTAAGATATGCAACTTCATCTATATTAATTGCGTAGCTAAAGTTGAAGTAGCTTAACTCAGCTTTTGGCACTGTCCACACTGCAGGAAGCAGAAGGAAGAGCACTCTTCCTTTGACTTCCCTTACTCCTCATGAAAGCAGGGTTACTAGCATCGACCAGAGGGCCCCTCTCACTTCGAATTAGCTGTCTTAAGTAGACTGCTAATTTAAACCCTGGAAGACTGACTGTGGCAGCTATAGGAACATCTACACTGCACACTTATTTTGAAATAAGCTATTCTGGAATAGCTTATTTCAAAATAGAACGTCTACACTGCAGGAAAGCCACAAAATTAGTCTGAGGCAGGCTTCCCTAGTATAGATGTGGTATCTCAATTTAGAGCCCCCAGAAGGCACTGGGGAGGAATAATTTAGAATGGCTCTGGTGAAGGGCTATTTCAAAATACCAGAAGTGGAGCAGCTACACACACCTTAGTTCAAAATAGCTCTTGGAATAGGCATTATTCTTCGTAGAATGAGGTTTACAGATATTGAAATAAGCCATCCATTATTTCAAAATTATTTTGAAATAACGGAGTGGCCGTGTACACGATCACATAGTTATTTTGGAATAATAGCCGTTGTTCCAAAATAACTTTGCTGTGTAGACATACCCTAAGAGACTAACCAAAATATATAGAATCATGAGCCAAGAAGTGGGTTTTGCCCACAAAAGCTCATGCTACCGGATAGTTTGGTTTGTCTTTAAGGTGCCATAGCACCTCTCATTGTTTTTAAAGTTACAGACTAACATGGCTATCCCTCTGAGATACTATACAGGGTTTTTTTTCTACTTGCTAGAGTGCTAAACAGTTGATTATGTCATTTTTCCCCAGTACTGTGTATATTACATACACTAGGCACAGCTCTGCCACTCCACCTCTGCATCAGGTTGCACAGGTGTAACAAGCCTCCGATGAGATTTAGTATTGACCACAGTGACCACGAAGATTCCAGATAGACATAGAAGCCTTCCCTCATAGAACCAGGTATACAATGAATTTGACCAAGTCTCTGAATAAAATTACTACCTGATATAGCATTCTAAATTGCAGGCTTTGTATATCAAAGCGTGAAGTCTTAAACTGTACCCATATGATATATGATTAGGGAGGATTATGTCTGTCTTGGAGAGCTAAAGCCTAGTTATTCCCCTCTCCCCTCCCCCCAGCAATTTGGAAAGCTTAGTGGTAAGTCTTCCATCCATTTTAATAGAAGTCACTGAGCTGAAACCCCAAATAAAATTTTAAAATATTGACCATAAATTATTGAGGAAAGTCAGTTACTATGCTTCATTTAAATGCACGAATATGTACCCATATTTGCAGCTTTCTCAGAATAAAGAGGGAGTGATAAGCAACTGAACAAATACATTGGTTGATAAAGAATATTATCTACAAGTGTGAGAATTTTGAGGGAGTCAGGGAAGGAATTTTTCCAGCATTATAACAAACAAGATAGTTTCAGTCCTGGAATACAGGCAGTCCCCGGGTTACATGGATCTGACTTACATCGGATCCCTACTTACAAACGGGGTGAGGCAACCCCGCACTAGCTGCTTCCCCCCAGCAGACCAGGGAGATGCGAAGCTAGCGCCCCCCTCCAGCAGACCAGGGAGACGCGGAACGGCTTTTCTCAGCAGACACCTCAGCTTGAGAATAAAGGACTGAGGGAAGTGAGGTGTGGGAGAATAAAACTGAGCTCTGGAGTAATGTTTGGCTAGAGTTTCCCCTACAATATGTACCAGTTCCGACTTACATACAAATTCAACTTAAGAACAAACCTACAGTCCCTATCTTGTACGTAACCCAGGGACTGCCTGTATATTCAGTTTGGATCTATGTCTTGAAATTCAGTTTGACTGAAGCAATTGATAGATAATGAATATCAAAAGTACATATGTAGTTTAAAAGTACATTTAAGCCATGGACATTGCAGTTTCCTGTAGAAAGGCAGCAGTCTACAGGCATTATAAAGTCCACAAACCATTTGACATTGTAGTGAAAGTCTGAGCACTAACAAAGAAGCCCAGGTGCAGGAGAGATTTAACTAAGTATATTTTTAGGCAACAGTATCACTAACACTACAAAAAAGAAGAATAAGATTGAGTTGTACTTCTCTTCTTCCTCAGAACTATAATAATAATAAGTAATCTTTTGTACTAATATTACGCTATCAGAGGATCTAGACATTCAACAGCTAATTAAAGCCCTTTGATGTTCTTCTATTGATTGCAATGGTCTTTGGATTAGGCCCTTAGTGAATTTAACCTCTCAAAACCCATTAGGCAACTACTGTTAACCCCTTGTCACAAAAAAGGAAACTGGGGTTCAGATGAGGTAAAATGACTTGCCCAAGGTCATTTAGGAAGTCAGTGGCAGGAGGAGAAATTGAATTACTCTTATCCTCAATCCCATATACTTGCCACAAAACCTATCCTCTCTCTGTTTCTCAGGATGTGTTTGCAAAGAATTGTCCAATACTGTAGGCACACATCTCTTAAAACGCAATGAAAATTTATGCCAACATGTTTTAAAAGAAGTTGAAGTGTTTTATGTATGATAGAGAAGTTAATCTATCAGCATGCAACGGCCATTTAAATAAACAGGCATAATGGATTAAAAACATAAGCCTTTGTTACATATAGCATCGCCCACAGTTCAGCTAAAATACATTACCAACAGGAGCAGTAAAAATGTGATTATGGATGATCTGATGACTTTGAGGTACCCTTAATAGATTCATCTGCAGGTATAGTTATACATCTCACAGACTTGTATCTTTGAAAGTGTTATTCAGTCTAATCTATCTGTGTCCAGTCAGCACAGTAAAAAATGCAAATTCAAGAATGCTTACAGTTTATCCATGAAAATTCCTTCCTTTTCATGAAATCTCTTCTGCAAATACTGTGATGGTCCTTCCCTCCCACCCTCATCCCCCACCCCCTATTTTATGAAATTGACTTATGGATACAAATATACATAACTTGAAGATGCTTCGGACAAAATACCTCATGTAACCTATCAATTGTAATGTCTCAATATGCTGCATCTGTATGTCTTATTTAGGTGTATGTGTCACTCTTGCATGTAAAGTTAGAGATATAGACTATGGAATGTTTTATGGTTTTAAATGTGCAAATGAAAGCCATCAAGGGTGTTTCCCTCAATGTCTGGGTTATCACCTGTAAACAGCCTCCTTTGTTCTTTAAGTTAAGCAGTGGTTAATCTTAGAAAGTCCTCCCTCCCCCTAAACTGGTAAGGGCTGATGAGGTAATTTTTCATGGAAGGGGAGAATGTGAGACAAAGAATTCTCACCCAAAATGATGCAAAGTTTTTCTGTCTCTTTGTCTTTGGTTGGCATGTCACTCCCAACAGAATGAACCAGACACGGGGTGGGGGTCCCTGGCTTGGAAGTTTGGCTGAAATAAGAACAGTTTTACAGTGAGTTTGTAAAAAGCTTGGGTGTGTATAAAAGAAGTAGGTATTCATTTTCTATTATTTAAAATTTGTAATCTACTTTGTTCTGCCTGTTTTCACTTGCAACAGCTTAAATCCTACTGCCTGAACTTAATAAAATCACTTTTATTTACTGTCAAGCCCAGTGTAAATAATTGTTACCTGAGGGAGCAATCAGCATGTACATCCTCCTTTCATTGTTAATGGGGGCTTGCCTGAATGATTTATTTGGGGTTCTGATCCCATCTGGGGAGTGGTTTCCCTGGAAACTGGGCCCAAACGGCGTTTTCCTCTGACCTGAAGAGTTTCAGTGTCTATATTGCTCTTCAGGGAAGCAGGGATCTCAGCTCTGTGCCTTTGCTGGGCATAGGAGTGCTGGTCCAGCAGTACAGGGTAGTGAGAATCCCCAGAGAGCAAAGAGATGAGTGGCGGTGGCTTTGTCAGCAGTCCGGGAAGCACCCCCAACAGGTTTTCCGCACCCTATCACAAATGCAGCTTAAAAATCCCTGAGTGAGAATTTCACATCCAGGATATTTTCCCATTCAGGTGTTGGCAACTAAGAGCAAGAGTTGCTTTTGGGAATGTTCTGATGCTTTAATACAAATCTTCTACCCAGTGGGCTCCACTGCCCAAGTTTTAGCTAAGCAACATTCTCACTGAAGTCAATAGGAATTTAAGAAATGGGTCCAATGAAAACCATGGGCATCGTTAAATTATTTACATCCACTTACAACATAGCCTTAAGGCTTTTGCAGAAAGCAGCTCATGCTTGATTGTTCTTTTTCTGAATTCTTCCATTTTCTTGGAGTTTCTTTTACTTGTTTCTTTCTTTGTGTAATAGTTGGCCTCATGGTTATTTGAGATGAGGCTCTGCTGTCACAGTATTGAAATGACTTACACTGTGCATCTGTCAATAGACTGGAGTTATATTAAGAGGTCATATCTGTTCTGCTAGCAGAGGCTATGTCTGCACTACAGAGTTTTTTGGAAAAACAAATGTTTTTTCAAAAAAACTTCACTTATGTCCACACTGCAAATGTGTTCTTTCAGAAAAGAAATCAAAAGAACAGAGGGGTTTTTCCGACATTGGTACACCTCTTTCTACGAGGAAGAAGCCTCTTTCCGAAAAAGCTCTTTCGGAAAAAGGCGCATGTGGACGGGGAAGAGGGAGTTCTTTTGAAAGAAGAGGAAAGAGGAAAAAGCACAGATACCCTGGTGGCCACTCCATCCACAGTAATCACAGCTGAAATGCGAGAGAGGCTCCAGTCAGCATGGACACTATCTTTCGAGAAAGCAGATCACTTTTTCAATGCGCTTTGGCAGTGTGGACGCTCTCTTTTGGAAAAAGTTTTTTCGGAAGATCTCTTCTGGAAAAGCTTCTTCCAAAAGAAGCCTGCAGTCCAGAAGTAGCCTAAGGGCTTGATCCTGTTCCCATTATATATAGGAGACCCATAGTCTCCTATAGACAACCACCTAACCTCAAGATGATTCTTACCAATAACCACAGGGCATACCACACTAATACCAACCCTGGTACCTTCCCTTGCAACAAACCCTGTTGCAAGCTTTGTCCACATATTCACTCTGCTGATACCATTATTGGACCTAAGCAAGTGAGTTATAAGATCAAGAACACATATTCCTGTGCATCCAGAAATATAATTTATGCTATCATGCTGAAAGTGTCCGTCTATGTACATTGGACAAACGTCTCCAACACTTGGCCAAAGGATCAATGCCCACAAAACAGATATTAGACAGGATCACAAAGAAAAAACAGTTTCTTGCCATTTCAACCAGAAAGGACATTGTCTCAACGACTTAATTACCTGCATCCTGCTTCAAAAGCCTTTTAAGACTGCACTTGAAAGAGAATCCTCTGAACTGTTATTCATGCTTAAATTCGACACTTTACACATGGGTCTGAATAAAGAATCTAATTATCTTACCCATTACAGAGATAGCTTCCCCAATTATCACCTCTAATATCATTAGCTCACAGACATTTACCTCCCCCCCCCCCAATCCTCCTTCTGTTCTGAAATTTGATTTGTCCTTTTCATATGTGTTCATTTTTTGTAAATTGTATCCTTTGGTATATATGGTTGTGACAATTTTCTTCCACTGTTTGATCTGAGGAAGTGGGTCTGGCCCACGAAAGCTCATCATCTAATAAACCATCTTGTTAGTCTTTAAAGTGCTACATAGTTCTGTATTTTGTTTCAGCTACACCAGACTAACACGGCTACATTTCTATCACCATTATATTCAATGAGACAGACCCTCAACAGAAGAAATCAGCATATTTCCACTGATTTTAGTTAGCACATATGAAGATGTATTATAATTGATTTCAGTGGACCTATGAACAGGTCTCAAATAAGCAGAGAAACAGAAGCTATAATTAGTGTTTGTAAAGCATGTTGGCCAGAATTAATCAATCACAAGGCAGACCTGTACCTTTTAGATGTTTTTGGGAAAGCAAGAATCTTTTACTTTAAAAACTGTAAAAGGCAAAAAATGATTAGTGAGTGTGCAGTGACTTGACTTAATAGGATAGTGAGATCCAATTAGCACAAGCAGATGTGAAAATGACCTGCTTCCACTCCTCATAGAAAACCTGCAGAAGATTGATAATTGGTGGTGGAATCTTTTAGTGTTTAATCACCACTGAAGTTCAAGTCCATTTTAGGTTGGATAGGTTTCTAAACTAATGACCCACAATGAAAAGGCCATTTCTGAAAATTTGGAGAATAATAACTTGATGGTTCTGTAGTCTATGAATTTGGAATCTCACTCTCATTTCTAATGAATGAGTTTCTAAATAAAAACAATTTTCCTTGTAACTTTAACTCTTAAGGTTTTGAGCACTGTATGAAGGATGCGATACAAAAATAGAAAGTTTTAACCTACCTCTGAATCAAATATAAACATAAGTATCCATTGTCAGTTTGATCACTACAGGCTGTATTGTGTGAAATTCTGGAGCAGATATAGTAGACAGCTTTCATTGCATCATGATCTGAGCTAAAGTTATTCCTCAACAAAAATATTCAGGGGCAAATTCAGGCCAATGCTTTCAAGCTTACATAAATGAAAAGTGGGGAACTTTTCTTTGATCCTCTATCTCCAGTTCACATTTGGTAGATCATCAATGGCCAAAGCCCTGGAAGAACATTCTTATGGAAAGGAAGCATGACCATTATATTTTAGCATTTCTTTTGATCTTGCGGTCCAGGTGTCTTGCACAGGACTCCTGCACGTGTACTAGCTGGGACCAAGTGAGAATACAGCTTATGTTAATGCTCTTTTTGCATAATTAATATAGCAGTATTGAGGAATGCCTGTTTGCCTTACATTGTGGAATAGGGCCTGAATTTGATCCAGGAATTTATTATCTTAAATACAAATTGTAAAAATTTTCTCAAGAGTGTATTTTTGAAAAAATCAAAGTCTCTTATCAAATCATTGTCTTGGAGAAAATCGTTGTGTTTCTTGATCTTGCCAAGTGCCTGTATGATTGATTTAGAAGTGGCTTACCTCCTGCTTTCTAACTACCAGATGAACGTTTCAGATCCATGGCTGATCTTTAAACAGTGTTTTTATTCCTACAGCAAAGCTGTTATGTAGCATAGCTAATGGCATTGAAGTAATTAAGGAAGCCCACAAAACAGATAAGAACTCATTCAGTGTGAATAATCTCCATCAACTGCTGTGTGCTGAGCAGCAATGTAGCTAGCTTGGGTTGCTCTGACTCACTAGCAACTGCATAGTTGAAATATTCAGACCTCTCTGTTTTCTGTATTACAGTCATTCATATTATTAAGCTTCAGGGGGTAGCTGAGTAAGTCTGTACAGGAAAAAAACAACAAATGGTCTGGTAGCACTTGATAGACGAACAAAACATGTAGATGGTATCATGAGCTTTCGCGGGCACAGCCCACTTCTTCAGATGACCGGAGTTTTTTGCCAGACCATTTGTTGTTTTATGCATACTATGGAGAGTAAGTAGAATTGTGATTATGAAGAAGCTATTCTGTGAACCAACTAGGCATTAATATCACTCTTTTAAAGCGGGGGGGGGGGGGGTTACTGGACACACTAGTCAGTAATCAAGGCCTCCTTTTGGTAGGTGATGTACACGCACAATAAAAAGATTTGTCCCTGTCCCAAAAATCTTATGGTGTTAGTATTTAATGAAAGCCCAGAAGTAGAAAACAAAGGGGGTAAAGTGGGAGATGAAACATCACCATGCTAAGTGCCCAGCCACTGGTGAGAGTCTTTCAGGAACTGGAACAAAAAATGACAATCAGCTTCCAATGTCTACCTTTAACTCTCAATGACTTGTTACTAAATCTTCAAACTTCTTATAGTTAAATCTTCTTGAAACATAAAGTTTCAATCAGTGTCCACTGAAGTCAATGAGGATCTT